>NC_071392.1:80430796-85230796 GCF_022682495.2 Desmodus rotundus | reverse complement strand
CGGCACACCCCAGACCTGCAGGGAAGATAGTGGAACAGATGCTCCAGCCACCAGGGAGCGGCTCAGTGCTGGGCCTTGGACATGTCCCCACAGAGGGGCCAGCCTAGGACCCACCTGCAGGGAGGAGACACAAGGCCACTCAGCACAGGTGACCGCCACTCAGGGCAGGAGCTGAGATAACACAGGGTCCCGCAGGGTCTGTGCATTGCTGGACAGGAACAGGGATCCCCAGGGAGTCTATGAGGTGACACTCTCACTGCTGGGCTGCAGAACCCACTTGTCACAAGTGGACACGCCACCTCCTAGAGCATCAGATCAGAAAGCAAAGTGCAGGCGCACAGCTCACAGTGAGAAGAGCTCTGTGGCTAAGCTGACTCCAGTCCTGACATCGTTCCTGCCCTCTGTGCATGCAGGGTGTGACCTCGGGTGCTTCGCCCTGTCTGCAGGTCTCCATGACGCCCTGTCTGCTGGGTGTACCTGTCCCTGTGCTCTCCCATCTGAGGGAAAAGCCTGATGGCTTTCTGGTGCCTTTAGGACTCTTGGGTCCCAAGACATCCCTCAGCCTCCTTTTCTGCTTTGCTGGTCGAGCAGCAGCCCCTCACTGTCCCTCCTCCCACAGTGACCTTCCTGGTTCTGGTGGCCAAACCTCAGGGGCAGGCTGGTCACCCCTTGAGAATGTTGGCTCTGTTTTCTGTCCATTCCTCAACAGACGAGACTCCTGGCAAATGCCCCAGAGCACCGTCAGAGTCACCTGACAGTGTGCTTCCTGTGTTCCTGTTGAGTCCATTGTCAGCACATGCAGCCCAGGACAGCACCTACCTGAGCACCTACCTGTGTGGTGCTCAGCTCTCTAGGTGGCCTGCTGTCCCCTAGGGTTCCAGCTGTGTGATAGACATGGGGACAGGCACTTGCCTCCAGCATGAGAGAGAAAAGTGCCATATTAAACTGAGACATTGTTCCATGGGGAATATCTCCTTGAGAAGGATTGCTGAAGTTAATAAGAAACGTAATGGGTCTTTAAACACTTCTACCTAATCTACCCACAGTTCCATGCTTTGCAGGACCCCGAACTTGCTTCAGGGCTCTGGACAGCTCCAGGTGACAGCCACAGTGCAGGAAACTGTGCGTTTCTTTGTTGTCGTCATGAAGGATCATGAATATTTGTTACCTTGAAGTGAAATATTCCTTGAAGATGTCAGGGAAAGGTGGACAATCCCAGATGGTGCGTGATACCCCCAGGCGTGTTCATCTAAACATGGACAAGGGAAGCCAATGTGGGCACGGTGCTGGGAGAGGTGCAGGGTGACAGATCCACAGGTGTGAGGAGCAGACTTGAGTGATGTCTTGCTCCTCGGGATATGGAATTTAGACCCAGGAACATTTGTTCCCATCTTGTGTATCATCAGGACAATGATACTGAAGCTGCGTGATGCCTGTGAGCATCAAATCCCACCCCATCTGTAAGCAGCAGAATGGTGCCTGGGAAAGGCAGGCTGCACTCCTAGCTCTGAGCCTGTCTGGCTGGCTGCTGTCACTTCCTGAGTGGGGCAGAGTGTTTTTGTGCAGGTGGCTGCGGGTCCTGCAGGGCTATGTCAAGGCTGCTGGCACAGAGATAGATGGCCGAGTCGTTCAGCTCCAGTGAGCTCACAGTCAGCTCAGAGCGGTGGCGGTCACCAAACTGCTTCACTGAGAACCGATCGGGCAATTTGCCTTTTTCTCGCTCTTGCCCACTGTAATACTCAACGAGGAAATCGGGGCCCTGGCCCTGGGCCTGTTTGTACCAAAACACAGAGAGGTGTCCAGATGTATAGGAACATGTCAGCGTCACTTGATGTTTTCTTGCTTTGGTCACATGTTTGGGGGTCTGCGTGACTCCTGAGTCCACTGGGCCTGTTGGGTGGAGACAGAGAGAAGTCGGGGGCAGAGCACAGGGAGCTTCCCACAGCAGCCATCACCCCAGGCTTGTATGTCAGAGAGGTGACTGCGTGTCCAGACTTACAAGCAATGTCTGGGGCTCACCTGCTCCCAGGAGACAAAGGACCACACAGCAGAGGAACCTGGGTCCCATGGCAGCTTCGCAAGACTTCTGCCAGGTCAGAGTGGGGTCTCCTGCGGGGAGCAGTCTAGACTTCTGAACTCCCCGTGCCCTGATAGGAGCATTTGCTATGACGTCACTGCTCTGATGTTGCTGCTCTGATGGGACTCTTCTTGGGAGCTGCGCCCTGGTGCTATATGCGCTTGGTGGCACCCAGGTTCGAGATTCTATGCATCAGTCTCTGTCTTGCACAGCCCCATGGCTAAGAGTTGCCTATCCCCATGTTCCCACAATATTGTCCCTGCCGGCCCCTGACTGAACTAATTACCAGCCCTTGCTGCCGACCCTACATCACTCCTTCCCCTCTGGTCTCAGGCAGATGCCTCCTTGGTGCCTCCTGAGGTGCAGGCATGTCCCGTCCTCCTGGGCAGGAGGACCCCGTGCCAGCTCCACGTGTCCCAGGACACCTCAGTGACTCCATCTGCTCCCCCCTACAGCCATGTGTGCCAGAGGAGCATTCACTGTCCTCTGCTGGGACGCCCCTGGTTTCCCACAGTCCTTGGGGACAGTTAATTCCCCATCTACACCTGTCCCTGCCAGCATGGCTGCCTTGCCCAAATCTTCAGTGTGGGTCTTTTAACGTTTAGTGGGACCTCCCACCCATTCCATAGGTGTAGGTACACTGGCCACAACTGAAACCTGCCTCAACATCTGCCCACTGTTGGATCCCTGCCTAAGTCTTCTTAACCCTTTCCTGCTCTCCCAGACTCTCCCCAGAGCCCCTTCCAGCTCAATGGCTTCACAGTGCCATCTGCTGGCCAGTAACTGACATTTCATTCTTGGGTCTTCTGCCAGAGCCCAAGGGATGCTGGGAATGTCTGTCTGGTCTACAGGCAGAAGATTCCAGAAGCATTACCCTTTAAATAGTATCTCAACATTCTTAACCCTAATCTCAAAGTTAATTCCCATGTGACCCTATTTCTTTCAGATACCGTGCTTAGTATCCCACCCGTATTCTACTTAACCACTATCCCATGATATGCAGCTGTAGAGTGGGAACTTCTACCTTAAAGCCATCTTCTGAAAGGCAGAGGGAGAGAAGGGAATGGAAGGAAATAATATCTAGTCCAAAGCAAGAAGGGAAACACACAAGTTGAAGTGTAAAGAGCTTCTTTTATTTCCATTGCTAAAAATAAACATAATGCAAAAAAGCAAACAGGCATTTCACGTTATCTTCAAGAGCTCAGCAAGAGACTGGAAAGATAATGATGTTCCCTCCTAGATGGAGTCATATGTGTGTGAATAAAAATGAAATTGAAATACAAGTAAAATAAAAGACGTACGGTTTGTCAGCAGCGATGGAGACAAGATGCCTACTGGGGAACTGCGGACGCTGGAACTGAGCCCACAAAGCGCATCCACATGAGAGGAACCACCTGTACGATGTGCGTCTGGTCTGTGAGCACGGAGTGGAGTCTGGGTAAAGCAGCGGCATTGTGGGGGATAAGCAAACACTGGCACAATATAGGATCCTGGGGACGCAGAGTCAGCCAGGGTCAGGTGCTGGGCGGTGCCATAAATGGAGATATGGTCCGGGAAGGGGTCCCTGATGGCTTCACAATGATAAGGAGCTGCCCTGGGAGCCCCGGCCTTCCTCACTCCCAGGGGGCACAGGGCCCTGAGCACAGTTCAAGCAAGACCAGGAAATGTCCCTTCCAAGGCCTCTCATTCTCTGGGTAAACAGATTTGGTGTCATGGCTACCACAGCTTTCAGGTGGGTTTGGAGGGACTGCCACTGTTCTTACCTGCTATGCGAGGTTCAGGGCACCCTGATCACAACTGAGTCTGTGACACTCAGTCCCAGCCTCGGATCCGTGGGTTACCTCTCAGGACTCCCGGACCCACAATCCGAAGGCCTATCCCTGCTGCCTGTGGCTGGAGATGTGCCAGCCATCTGCAGCTGCCCCCAAAGACAGGGGGTCAATTATTTATATTTATAACAAGTAATGTATGCCTACATAACACAGAAAATACATAAAAAAGAATAAAGCACATATTCGAGAAAATAACATGACATATTGAGTTAAAGAAGTCAGCAAATTACCTCAAGTCAAAAATTGAGGACACCGACAAAAACCCTCATCTCTAGCAAGGATTCACCCATGGGGTCGAGATGAAACCGAGAGGTCGTGGGGGGACGCTGCTGTCTGACACTCAGGATGGAGTGGAGGGAAAATGAACACAAAAGAGTGTGGGCTCCTTCAGCCTGGCAGAGGAAATGAAGCTTTCCTGTCATCACTATGGCGATTCTCAGTCCTTTGGCGCAAATGTGGTGAAGACCTTCACTTCCAACAGGAAGCAACGTGTGACAAGATGTGGCAGAAAGCCTCCAGTGTGACAGGGTGGCTTAGAGAAGGATGCGCAGGAGGACGGTGTTGCCAATACTCCAGAAGTGGACAACTGCTGAGGAGCAGGCACGCTCCCTACACAGACACGGAGCTGTGTCTGGGGCCCTGCCTCACAGTGCTACAAAAACTGTTGGTGTCCATGAAGTGTGGTATGAGCCTTGGACCACTGAGCTGGCTCTGGGAATCCTCATCGTTTAAATATTTCATTTATTTATATGTAGAGAGATGAGAGGGAATGAGAAAGAGAGGGAGAGAAACATCAATGTGAGAGAGAGATATCCATCAGTTGCCTCTCATATGTGCCCTAACAGGGATCCAAATCTGCAACCCAGACATGTGCCCTGACTGGGAATCCAACCAGTGATCCTTTGTTTATACTTCAGTGCTCAGCCAACTGAGACACCACAGGCAGGGCTTTGTTCTCTCTTCCCAAAGGACAGCTGATCCCAGAACTATGTCTTTACAGGGGAATGATGAGCAAAGAAGGGCTGCTTTAGAGTGTGGGAGCTGCACAGAGAGAGAGATATGAGGGTGTGTGCGCATGAAGGGGTGACGGTGCCCCGTTGTGATGGAGCTGCTGGCACAGAGGTACATGGCCGAGTCTCCCAGCTGCAGGGCATCCATGGTCAGATCAGAGCTGTAATCACTGAGCTGTTTTCCTTTGAAGTAACTGGCAGGTTCCTTTCCTGTACTCCTGCTGTTCCTAATACTGAATGAGAAACCTGCATTCCTGCCCCTGAGCCTGCTGGTGGGAGTGCCCACTCTTGTCTCCAGAGGTGGGGTAGCATTTCAGAATGGCATGCCCACCAGCCTTTGATGAGGTGTCTTGGGGACTGGGTGACTCCAGCAGCCACTGACCCTGTGGAGGAAGGAGACAGAGCTTGGACCAGTCCAGGAGGCAGGTGGACACACCCGCAACAATCAAGAACGCTGGGTTGGAGAGATCCCACCTGAGCTGAGACTCACCTGACTCCAGGAGATACAGGGCCGCACAGGAGAGGAGCCCGGAGCTGCTGGAGGAATCATGTAGCACAGAACTGGCCATGTTCCTACTCAGGCCTCTTGTCTTTTGGGGGAGACAGCACAGGCTTTGCCCCTCCCTTGCTCTCCTTGCAGGGCTTGCCTGTGACCTCACTGTCTGATATCATTGTCTGTGTAGTTCTCACACAGCCTGCACACACCAAACACGATCTCTGGGCACAGTGTTCCCCCATCTGACCATCCTCCTATGAGCAGGTGCAGTTGGGTGTGCAGTGCAGGGCCCCCCAGGGTCCAGGGCTTCTGACCAGTCCCATAGCTTCAGAGCAGGTGATCTTCTCTCTACACCAGGCTTGGGTTTTCCAGGCTGCCTCACTGAAGCCCCATCACACTCTGCACCAAACATAGGCTCCAAGAGAGGACATAACTCCATGCAAGACCAAGTTCATGGCTCCCTGCAGTGACAGACACCTGCATATCCACTAATGTGAAAAGATAGGATCAGCAAACCTCAGATTCATCAGATAATTTCCCTAATGCAGGGACCAAGCCAAGACTCTCCTCCTTCACCCACCCTCTGACTCAGGGCCCCTTCTGCATCTCACTCCTTCGATCCACAGCGCCCTCAAGTGGCCACTTGGGCAGCAGCCTCCTGTTTACACCTCCTTGCCAGGGAGCCTGGGAACCATGAGCAGAGGGGACCACAGGAGGGTTTGTGAGCAGGGAGTTGGTGATGGTGCCACACTGTGGTTGCACTGCTGGCACAGAGGTACACGGCCGAGTCCTCCGGTTCTGCAGGAGTGATGCTCAGAGTGGAGTAGGAGCTCTTAGTTCTCTCAGCAGAGAACCGATTGTTAGGCATCCCGGACGTGTCCAAGGGGTCGTTGTTTTGAAAGTACACCAAAAACGTTGGGCCTTCACCTACCATCTGCTGGTACCAGTATAGGCCAATGTGGCCAGAAATAGGATCACACCGAAATGTCACATTCTGTCCCCTCTTGGTGACCTTGTGCCTCGGGGACTGAGAGACTCCAGCCTCTGTGTGACCTGGGGACACAGAACTTAACAATAGAATAAGGAAAACAATTGTAATCATCAAACACACACACTGAAGCTACTTGGTTTTCTGAGGACTCACCGGCCCCCAGGAGACAGAGGGTCGCCCAGCAGAGGAGCCAGGTGCCCATGGCAGGGTCAGGACAGGATTGGGAGGTTCACCAGGCCAGGTCTTGTGAGCAGGAGCAGAGGAGGAGGGAACATGTCTTGTTGCCCAGGGCCATTCCCATAGTGACATCACTGCCTCTCTCAGTCCCCTCCACCTCAGGGACACGTGATGTATATGAGAGCACACTTGGGTGACTAGTGTAATAGTTATAAGCTCCTTTTACAACAAAATCCATGCACAGCTGTCACTTTGGATGTGCTCTCTCTGGATGCAGAGGTCTGACACTGAGTCTCATTCACCTGTCACCCTGGTCGGCTGGCATTTTCACGAGGACATGTCCGTAGCAGCATCCATATACCACACCGAAGGGAGAATCATTGTCTTCTCTGCAATTAGGGATCTCCGGGGAGCACCCTGTTCTGTCAGCTTCCCCTCCAGTCTCCCGTCACATATGTTCAACCTTGTCCCTTTCTAAGGAGACGGTGGGTGTTGGGGTTGACTTGGCTTTGCCCTGGATGCACTGACGTACTCAGAGACGCACAGATGGAATGATTCCCTGGGAAATATCAAGTAGGAAGCTCCTCTTCCTTCTGCAGGTCATGACCAAATCCCTGCCTGTGCTCATTAATCTCCACGTAGTAAGTAGTATGTCCACACAGCCCATACCAAAGCCTTGTGTCCTTCTTAGTCACCACATATTAAAAAACAAACTTCTTATAGCTTCTGTCTGGAATAAGACTCAATTTCCCTGACCTCTAAGACAACTTTGTGTGACATACAAGAGGGTTAGCTGGATCTGATCACGATGACATTTCACCCTGGAGACATCAGACTCAAGCTAATAACAAGAAAGCTAGAGCCTGGGAAGCATCTTCCCAACTAACATGGCAGCTGCAGAGAAGGACAAACTGAAGGACAATAACAGGGGAGACGTGCGTGCCTGAGGCCTTGGGTCCATGTCAGGCCTGGCAGACACAGCCTTGGAGGTGGACCTCATCACACATCGAGGGTCCCTCACTCTGCAGGCGGGGGCCACTGCGGGCTCTAAGGTGTAGGAGTTTGCAGAGGGCCCCCTGAGTCCGGGTGCTGGGCCTCCCCCTGACTTTCTGTGCAGAGAGGAGGTGGCCGTGCAGCACTGTGGATTCACTGCTGGCGCAGAAGTACACAGATGTCTGGGAGGGGGTGGCCCACTCCACCATGAGGGGGAAGTCCTTTGTATTTGATCTAGTGACACTGTACCCATCGGGGAGCTCTCCTTTTTCGGTGACCCCGGTACCAACTGAGGAATATATCTGCCTTAGCCCGTGACCCAGGTCTTGTCGATACCAGGACATATAATCATGGTTGTCAGTCTGTTGACACATCATTGTCACCTCTTTTCTGTCCCTGTGACCTTGTATCTGGGACTCTGGGTGACTTTGGCATCCAGGTGTCCTGTAAGAGAGAGTGACATAGTGTGACGTTGTCATCGTAAGATGAAAGCTTGGATGAAGTCTTGGGAATTCCAGGGCAGAAAGCCCACCTGTACTCACCTGCCCACAGGAGACAGACAGCCACACAGAAGAGCCTGGTGACCATTTCAGGTCCAGGACAGAGTCTCATGTCTTCCAGTTCTGTTTGGGCAGTAGGACTCAGCCTCTCAGTGACTCAGGGATGTCACGGTCCTTGACACACCCCTCCCTCACAGGAACACAGCAGTGACGTACAGAAATTAGAACACTGCAGAACAGATAGATGTGTACGTCTGATTTTAAAGGAGCCTAAGAAGTACTACATTCCCTTTGCCTGCTTTCAGGTGAGGAAATCCATGCCTCAATGTATAATAATAGGATTCCTTACCTGAATATAGCTACAATTTTTAATAATATTTTTGGTGCTTTGAAGGATTTCTCTGCTCAAATATACCTTCACAGTCTGACGACGGGTGTTTCTCTTTGCATAAACTCTGGATAATTTCCATGTGAGCCCACAGCCATCCTCTCCCTTAAAGGAACTAACTGATACCCAGACAGCTTTCACAGCTCAGGGTCAGGGTCATTGGAATCTGAGGCTTGTTTTACATTGGCTACCAACTCACCCACTGGTGGGGGCCCTGCTACCCGTGCTGAGCTCTCTGCCTGCTCACAGGTAAGAGTCTCGCTTGGTTCCTCCTGTGCCCCGGGAGTCTGGACACCTATGGCCCCCAGACTGTGCTTTCTGAGAAAAAAAGAGGAGCCTCATTAAGGACGTGGATGAGATATTGAGCCAGAGGTCCACGTGCTGCTACTTCCTATACCGGTTATACCTCAGTGCGAGGTGACCCTGTACCTGTGACTGCATATCTTGACATCATCTTGATGGGCACCTACAGTCACCCAGCTGTGAGAAAGGACACGGAGTCAGAAATCAGAGGCCAGGAGGCTATGACCCTCAGCTGTTGTCTGCAGCTCCTCACCTGGGCAGATGTAGCGATTTCAGATTTTCTGACTGGAAGTGGCAGAGCTGAGGACAGGCTGAGAGCCACCCTCCCTGACCTCATCCAGTGGTTTAGAAACACCCATTCCCTGCATGAGCTCCCAGAATGTTGCTTGAGATTCCTAGAGGGCTTCTGTTTCCCTTCCAGAATCTCTTAATAACTGGAGTCTGCCCCCCGAATCACTTAGCTACTCTCTGAGGAGAATATCATGGCCTCACTCTGTTGGAACTATGACAGGAGAGACATATGTCCTCTGGCTTGAGGCTCTATGTCCTAGCAATTGGCAGGCGATCAGCTGGGTCCCCTACTCCTGGGGTGTGACCTCACCATCCGAACTCAGATGCTCTTGAAATGGGAGAGAGCATACTCTGTTCTATCCCATGGACCAAGGCCCGGGCAGGACCCTGGAACCCAGGGGCTTGTTGACTTCAGAGGCGTGGGGAGGCAGGAGGGCGTGCATGGCACGTTTGGAACGTCCAGGACCTGCAGCTCCCTGTCTGTGAAATGGTGCCCTGAGCACTTCCCCCTCTGTAAACTGGACACACGGTGTCCACCAGGACCAGGCACCACAGCACACAGTGTGACCTCCACTCTGTCCCAGAGGAGGGCTTCCTGCCTGTGCTGGGAATTGCACAGGGCTGGCAGTGCTGGGGCAACATTCAGGAAAGCTCTGGCTGAGCTCAGCAGGGCAGGGAGAGTGGTAGAAAGCAATGAAATCTGTCTGTAGTACTCCGTTGAGGCTCCCTCCCTCTGCCTGTGGCATCAGCTGGGTCAGGAGGGTTTGGGTACAGAAAGCCATGGGCCCTGCAGGGCTGTGTCTAAGCTGCTGGCACAGAGGTACTGGGCTGAGTCTTCAAGCTGCAAGGCGCTCACGGCCAGCTCAGTGCTGTAGTCACTGAACTGTTTTCCTTTGAAGCGATCAGGCAACTTCCCTCTCCCAATCTCTCGCTGTTCATAATACTGAATGAGAAACCTGGGTTCCTGTCCCCGAGGCTGCTGGTACCAGTACACACTGCTGTGTCCAGAGATGGGGTGGCATTTCAGAATGGCCTCCGCACCATGGCCTTTGATGAGGTGTCTTGGGGACTGGGTGACTCCAGCAGCCATTGACTCTGTAAGGGAAGGAGACGGAGCTGAGACCAGCCCAGGAAGTAGATGGACACTCCCGCAACAGTCAAAAAAGTTGGGCTGGAGGGACCTCCCACCTGAGGTGACACTCACCTGTCCCCAGGAGACACAGGGCCACGTAGCAGAGGAGTGGGGCGCCCCTGGAAGAGTCAGGCAGCACAGGCCTGGCCATTTCTCTGTTAGCGTTCTGGTCTTTGGGGTGAGACAGCAGAGGTTTGTCCCTCCCTTTGCTCTCTTTGGAGGACTTGCCTATGATGTCACTGCTCTGATGCCACTGTCTTTGTAGAATCTCATGGGCACCCACACCTCCGGGGCAGACTCAGCTGGTCCTGTGTTTCTTGAATTTTTCCATCACCTATGAGCAGGTGCAGCTGGCTGTGCTGAGTTGGACCTCAACGGTACAGGGCAGGTGTCCATCAGCACAGGTTCTCTTGGCCTTGGAGCAGGTGCTCCTTGCTCTACACTGGCTAGGATTAGCCAGGCTCCTCACTGAAGCCTCATCACACTCTCCACCTAACATGGGCTCTAAGAGAAACTTAACCATGCAAGGTCAAGTCCATGGCTCGCTGCTATAACATAGACACCTGCGTATCTGTTAATGTGAGAAGATAAGATCAGTGAACCTCTGATTCCTGAGATAGTCTTCTTGATGCAGGAACTAAGCCAAGATTCTTCCCCTTAACCCTCCCTCTCCCACAGGGGACCAACAGGACCTCACTCTGTGGATCCACAGCGCCCTCAAGTGGCCACTTGTGCAGCAGCGCTATTGACACTGCCAGAGCCAGCTGGGTTCTGCTGAAGTTAGTCATGAGGAAACCCGCAGGCTGGGTTCTGTCTCAATTAATTATCAGGAAACCCCCTGGACTCTGCACAGCTCCTGCTGCTTTCGTCATCACCTTTCTCAGGCTCACTCTTTGCCTGTGGTGGTGAGGGAGGCATGCTGCTTTTTTCCAAAACGGGAGTAAAGATTGCAAACCTCATCTATGAATGATCTAGGAAAGAGGATGCCATGCATGTAGCTGCCCTGTGAAGTGCCAGCAGATCCCTAACCAAAGCTCTCTCTTTACTCAGTGATTTCTGGGGAGGATCTACGGTTGGCCCCATCAGCCAGAACATGTCCTCAGCACTGAAAGAAACCCTCTGTGAAGAAAAACTAAGAAACAGCTTACTTACGTATCACTTTTTTTTAGAGGACGTGGTTCAATTCTTTTTGTTTTTTCCAAAACAATTGAATTATCTTCTTTAAGTATTGATTTCTAGGAATTACTTATATTTTGAATACACGCTCTTTTCAGAAATATGTTTCAATATTCTTAATATCTTTTGATGAACAAAGGGATTTTTTAATTTTCATAAAGAAAATTGTGTGTGTTTTTAAGTTTAGATTTATTTACTTATTTTTAAGGTATATTTTATTAATTATGCTATTACAGTTGTCCCAATTTTTTTCTCTGCTTTGTCCCCATCTTCCCGGCACAGTCTCACCCTCCAGCATTCCCCCCACCCCTTAGTTCATGCCTATGGGTTGTACATATGAGTTCTTTGGCTTCTCTGCTTCCTATACTATTCTTAACCTCCCCCTGTCTATTTTGTGCCTACCAGTTATGCTTCTTATTCCCTGTACCTTTTCCCCCTTTATCCTCCCCACTGATAACACGCCATGTGATCTCTATTTCTGTGATTCTGGTCCTTATTGTTTGCTTAGTTCTTGGTTTTGCTTTTTAGGTTCAGTTTTTGATAGTTGTGAGTTTCTTGTCATTTTACTGTTCATAGTTTTTGATCTTCTTCTACTTCTTACATAAGTACTTTTAACTTTTCATAGAATAAGGGCTTGGTGACGATGAACTCCTTTAACTTGACCTTATCTGGGAAGCACTTTCTCTGCCCCTCCATGCTAAATGATAGCTTTGTTGGGTAGAGTCATCTTGGATGTATGTCCTTGACTTTCATGACTTTGAATACTTCTTTCCAGGCCCTTCTTGCCCTCAAGGTTTCTTATGATAAATGAGCTGATAATCTAATGGGAACCCCTTTGTAGGTAAATGTCTCCTTTTCTCTTGCTGCTTTTCAGATTCTCTCCTTAGCTTTAATCTTGGGTAACTTAATTATAATGTGCCCTAGTGTGTGCTCCTTGGGTCCAATTTCTTTGAGACTCTCTGAGCTTTCTGGAATTCTTGGAAGTCTATCTCCTTTGCCAGATTGCTGGTTTTCCTTCATTATTTTTTCAAATAAGTTTTCAATGTCTTCCTCTTCCTCTTCTCCTTCTGGCACCCCGATCATTAGGGTGTTGGAACATTTAAAGTGTTGCCAGAGGTTCCTAAGCCTATCCTCATTGTTTTGAATTCTTGTTTCTTCATTCTGTTCTGGTTGGATGTTTATTTCTTCCCTGTGTTCCAAATGGTGATTTGAGTCCTGGTTTCCTTCCCTTCACTGTTGGTTCCCTGTATATTTTGCTTTATTTCATGTTGGGTAGCCTTCATTTCTTCCCCCATTTTGCAACTGAGCTCTTCAATTCTATGAGCATCCTGATTACCAGTGTTTTGAACTCTGCATCCGATAGGTTGTCTATCTCCTTGTCACTTAGTTCTTTTTCTGCAGTTTTGATCTATTCTTTCATTTGGGCCACATTTCTTTGTTTCGGCGCACGTGTTACATAGTAAGGGGCAGAGCATTAGGTATTCACCAAGGCGGGGCAACCCTCTTCAATGTATTGTGAGGCTGTACTTGGGGTAGGGGTCCGAGAGGGAACAATGCCACTTGCTCGGCTCTCACAGCCTTTCCGTCACTTCTCTCTCATTTCCCACAAGGGGATTGTGCCCTTTCAGGTGCTGATTCCCAGGTGTGTGGGTTTGTGTACATTCTAGGACCCCATGGGCCCTCCTACAAACTCTCCTGTGAGACTGGGAGTTTCTCACACCACCACAGCCCCCACAACTTTTTATAGCCAGAGGTTTTGAGTCTTTAGTTTCCTGTACTGAAACTCTGGGTTTTGTGGTCTGTCTCTCTCTCTACTTGTTCTTCTCAGCTTCTCCATGTGCGAATGTGGGACCGCCCACTCCTTCACCTTGCCACACATCCTCTGCACCCAGCTGCCTGTCTCCACCCCACCTACCACTCTGGATGAATGTTTCTCTTATTCCTTGGTTGTCGGACTTCCATTCAGTTTGATTTTCTGGCAGTTCTGGTTGTTTTTGTTTTTCAGTTAATTGTTATCCTTCTTTTCATTGTGTGAGGAAGTGAAGCATTTCTACCTACACCTGCATCTTGGCCTGAACTTTGAAAAATGTGGTTTGTAAGGATTACAATACTTTCTGTCCTCCCTAAGCAATCTTTGCCTACTCCAAGGTCATGAAGGGAATGTGCTATGCTTTCTTTCGGAAGCTTTATAGATCTGTAAATGTTCACCCATCTCATTTTCATTTTGTGTATGGCCGAGTCAGCAAAATCTTTGTGTAAAGAGGCAGACGGTAAATATTTTCTAGTATCTGTCCCACCTACTCAGCTCTGCCACTGCGGTGCCATGTCAGCCAGAGACACTATGTAGATTACTGTGTGGGATCAGGTTCCAATAAACTTCATGTGTGGAGGTTGCAATGTGAGTTTTGCATGTCATAAAATATGATTTTTTCCAACCACTTATATAAAACACAATAGTTAGCTTCTGGGCCCTAGAAGAACCAGGAGAGGCCAGGTTTGGCCCAATTCTGCTTCATGGAGTGAGGCAAGCATTGAGACTCATTATTTTCCCTATGGATACAGGCTTCCCAGCACTATTGTTGAAATGACTATTCCCCGTCTCATGCTACCTTTGGTGTTGGATCTAGGGATGGCAGTGTGCACCTTTACCTTACCGTAGTCTCCCTTCAGAAATGTTACTAACCACAGATTTTTCATAGATGCGCTTGATTAGGGGAAGGATGTTTCCAATTCTAATTTAAGAAGAATGTTTGTCAGGAGTAGATGTTGGATTGTTTCACACGTTTTTTCAGCATCTGTAGAGATGACATATGATATTGATTTTCCAGTATTTGAGATGTTAAACAAATGGACTTGTGTTTGATTGTTAAGTAGTCATGAATGTATTCTATTGAGATAAACCCCACTGTTCATGATGCATCAGCCTCATTACATGTTGCTGCGTTTGATACACTGGGATTATGAATGGCTTACTAATCAGTTTTCATGAGATACATTGGTCTGTAGGACTTTCTGTTTGTTTGTTTTGGTGATATCTATTTCTGACGGGGCATCACAGTAGTGGCTCAGGATGAGTAGCGAATTATTCCCTAATTTTTAGGTTTGGCCCTAAATACTCATTTAGTGGTATCTTACCAATTTGATGTGTTTTATTTTTACTTTCATTTAGTTAAAATCCCTTTATAATTTCAGGTGACCCTGTTTCTGTGACCGCGTATCTTGACATCACCTCAAGGGGCACCTACAATCACCCAGCAGTGAGAAAGGACATGGAGTCCGAAATCAGACGCCAGGAGGACGTGATGCTCAGCTGTTGTCTGCAGCTCCTCACCTGGGCAGATGTAGCGATTTCAGATTTTCTGACTGGAAGTGGCAGAGCTGAGGACAGGCTGAGAGCCACCCTCGCGAACCCCATCCAGTGGTTTAGAAAGGCCCATTCCCTGCATGAGCTCCCAGAATGTTGCTTGAGATTCCGAGAGGGCTTCTGTTTCCCTCCCAGCATGTCTTAATACACTGGAACCCCCTCCCCCCCGAATCACTTAGCTACTCTCTGAGGAGAATATCATGGCCTCACTCTGTCTGGAATATGACAGGAGAGACATATGTCCTCTGGCTTGAAGCTGTATGTCCTAGCAGGTGGCAGGCGATCAGCTGTGTACCATACTCCTGAGGTGTGACCTCACCAACCAAGCTCAGATGCTCTTGAAATGGGAGAGACTGTGCTCTGTTCTATGCCATGGACCAAGGCCCAGGCAGGACCCTGGAACCCGGGGGCTTGTTGACTTCAGAGGCGTGGGGAGGCAGGAGGGCGTGCATGGCACGTTTGGAACGTCCAGGACCTGCAGCTCCCTGTCTGTGAAATGGTGCCTGAGTGCTTCCCCCTCTGTAAACTGGACACACAGTGTCCATCAGGACCAGGCACCACAGCACACAGTGTGGCCTCCACTCTGTCCCAGAGGAGGGCTTCCTGCCTGTGCTGGGAATTGCACGGGGCTGGCAGAGCTGGGAGAACATTCAGGAAGGCTCTGGCTGAGCTCAGCAGGGCAGGGAGAGTGGTAGAAAGCAATGAGATCCGTCTGTGGAACTCCGCTGAGGCTCCCTCCCTCTGCCTGTGACATCAGCTGGGACAGGAGGGTTTGGGTACAGAAAACCACAGGCCCTGCAGGGCTGTGTCTAAGCTGCTGGCACAGAGGTACATGGCCGAGTCCTCAAGCTGCAAGGCGCTCATGGCCAGCTCAGAGCTGTAGTCACTGAACTGTTTTCCTTTGAAACGATCAGGGAAGTTTCCTTTCCCGTACTCCTGCTGTTCATAATACTGAATGAGAAACCTGGGTTCCTGCCCCCGAGGCTGCTGGTACCAGTACACACTGCTGTGTCCAGAGATTGGGTGGCATTTCAGAACGGCCTCTGCACCATGGCCTTTGATGAGGTGTCTTGGGGATTGGGTGACTCCAGCAGCCATTGACTCTGTAGGGGAAGGAGATGGAGCTGAGACCAGCCCAGGAAGTAGATGGACACTCCCACAACAGTCGAAAAGGTTGTGCTGGAGGGACGTCCCACCTGACCTGAGACTCACCTGCACGCAGCAGACACAAGGTCACACAACAGAGGAGCTGGGTGCCCCTGGTGGCTTCAGGCAGCACATGACTGGCCATGTCCCTGCTCAGGGCTCGGGTGCTTTGGGTGAGAGAGCCGAGGTTTGCCTCTCCTTTTGCTCTGTTGAAGGACTTGCCTGTGACGTCACTATTATGTTGTTTCTGTCTTTGTTGGCCTCTGCAGGCACACTGGCATCCTGGGACAGGCTCAGCTGGTCCTGTGTTCCCTGTTCTGTCCATTTTCCTATGAGCAGGTACAGCTGGCTGTGCTGAGTTGGACCCTGAGGGTACAGGGCAGGTGTTCATCTGCACAGGTTCTCTTTTTCTCAGAGTAGATGCTCCTTCCTCTACACCTGGTTTGGGTTTTCCAGGCTCCTCACTGAAGCCGCATCACACGCTCCACCAAGCACAGGCTTAATAGAGGCCACCACTCATGCAAGGCCAAGTTCATTGTTTCTTGCTTTGAGAACCACGCCAGCATATCCATTAAGGAAAAAGCTATGATGAGTGAACTTGTGATTCATCAGATAATTTCCCTAATGCAGGCACCAAGCCAAGTCTATCTTCATGAGCCCTCCCTCTCCCACAGAGGACCAACAGCATCTCACTCTGTGGATCCACAGCACCATCAAGTGGCCACTTGTGCAGCAGCACTATTGACACTGCCAGAGCTGGCCAGGTTCTAAGTGAGTCATGGGAGAACCCCCAGGACTCTGCACAGCTCCTGCTGATTTCCTGTGTACCTTTCTCAGGCTCACTCTTTGCCTGTGGTGGTGAGGGAGGCATGCTGCCTTTTTCCAAAAGGGGAATAAAAATTGTAAATCTCATCAATGAGTGTTGTAGGAAAGAGGTCGCCATGCATGCAGCTGCCCAGGGCAGGGGTGGCAGGACCTGGGCAAAGCTCTCTCTTTGCCCAGTGATTCCTGGGGAGGACCCATGGTGGACTCCCGTCAGCCAAGAAATCTCCTCAGCAGCTGAAAGAAACCCTCTATGAAGAAAGTACTACCTACTTATATATTTTCTTTTCTGGGGAATCTCTGTGCTCAACTCCTTTGCTCTTTCTGAATTACTTCCTTCTCTGCGTTATTGATTTGTAGGAATTTTCTATATTTTGGATACATGTCCTTTTTCAAATATACAAGTATATATATTGTGTGTATATGTACTTTCACATATGTACATATATATTTTAATATCTTTTAATGAATATGATTTTAAAATTTTATAAAAGAAACATGTGCTTTTAGAGATCAGAATACTTTTTGTCTAAGAAATGTTTGCCTAACCGAACATCAGGAAGGAAGGTGCTGTACTTCCTTTCAGAAGCTTTTAGATCGTTGTGAATGCTGACCCGTCTCACAGTCACTTTGTTTATGGCTCAGTCAGCCAACTCTTTCTGTAAAGAGTCAGGTAAATAGTTTGGTTTTCTGTCCCAGACACTCAGCTCTGCCACCGGCTCGTCAAGGCAGCCGGAGACAGTGTGTACCTGATGGAGGGGGGCCGTGTTCCCATAAACTTCGTGTGTGGGCGTGGAAATCAGAGTTCCCTATAATGTTCCTATGTCGCAACATATTATTCCTTTTATTTTCGTCAACCAGTCAAAAATGTAGACAGTCTTGGTAGCTTCTGGGCCCTAGAAGGGCCGGGAGAGGCCAGGTTTGGCCCACTGCGCTTCCTGGAGTGAGGTAGGGATTGAGACTCATTATTTTTCCCTATGGATAAGGGGTTTCCAGCACTATTGTAGAAATGACTATCCCCCCTTTCGTGCTACCTTTAGTGTTGGATCTGGGGATGCCTGTGCATCTTTATCTTACCACAGTCTACCTTCAGAAGTGTTACTAACCCTAGATTTTTCACAGATGCCCTGGATTGGGGAAGGGTGTCTCCTCTTACTGCTAATTTAAGAAGAGTTTTTATCAGGAACAGATGTTGGAATGTATCACATGTTTTTAAGCACCTATAGAGATCGTCATATGATTTTTTTACATTTTCGTGTTTGAGATGTGAAACTTCCTGGAGGTGGTTTTAAATGTCAACAGTCATGACTACATAATGCTGAGAGAGACCCCCTGGGTCATGGTCAGTTCTGCTTTTTCACTGCTGCGCTTGATACGCTGGGATTCTAAAGGCTTATTAATCTGTGTTCATGAGGGATATTGTCTGTAGGGATATTTCTTTGGTTTTCTTGTTTTGTTTTGTTTTGGTAATACCTTTGTTTGATTTGGGTATCATAGTGGGGGCTCAGGATGAGTAGGGAATTATTCCCTGATTTTCACATTCCCACTAAGGAGTCCTCTAGTAGCATCCTATCACTTTTTATAAGTTTTATTTTCATTTCTACTAGTTAAAATTCCTTTAAATTTACTTTTGATTTCTTCTTTGCTCTGTGGGTTATTTAGAAGATTGTTATTTAGTTTCTAATATTTGGGATTTTCCTAGAGCTCTTTCAGTTATTGATTTCTAGTTCAGCTCCTCTGGGTTCACAGAACATGGTTTGTGTGATTTGAATTCTTTTAAATATATTGTTACTTATTTTACGGCCAAAGTCCATAGTTTATCCTGTTACATAATCTGTGAGTCTTTGGTAAGAAGGTGCATTCTGCTGCTGTTGGGCAAACTATCTGTAAATGTCCACAAGGTCAAGGTGATCGATAATGTTCTCTATGTCTTCTGGATCCTCACTAATTTTTTTTTGGGGGGGTCAAGTGTTCAATCAATGAGTGACAGGCGTCGAAACATCTGACTGTAATTGTGAATTTGTCTCTTCTTGCCTTTTTGGCTTCAGTATTTCGAAGCTCTGTTTTTAGATGCATACATATTTCTGATTGTTTTGTCTTCTTGATCGATTGGCCCTTTTATCATTAGAATATGACCTTTGTTGTCTCAGAATAGTCTTTGCTCTGAGATTTGCTTTGTCTGATGTCAACATCGTGGCTCCAGCTTTCATCTGCTTAGTGGTAGCATGGGACATCTGTTGCTTTCCACCTGTGAGTCTTTATGCTTCTAGTGCGTGCAGCTGCAGTAGGTGGAATGCATCTGCTTTCTTTCTCTTTTATTCAGTACCACAATGGATGCTTTTGAATTTGGGCATTTGGACTATTTACATTTGATGTACATATTGTTCTGGTTACCTTCATGTCTGTCATTTTGTTCTTTGTTTTCTATTATCATATCTGTTCCTTGTTTCCTTGACCTTTATTTCATGCTTTCTTGTGTATGAATTAGGCATTTTTATAATAATTCCATCTCTGTGTTTGTTGGCCTGTGGGCTATATAACTCTGTTTGTTATTTCAGTGGTGGCTCTAGAGTTTGCAGTTAACACCTCAGCTTTATCACAGTCTCTACCCTGCACTCAGATCAGGAAGACCTCACAACGCTAAGATATGCACCCACTATCTGCTCCCGGTCTTGCTGTTGTCCTCGCACATTTTGCTTGTGCCCACAGAAGTCCCCCCTTATCTGCAGTTGCGCTCTCCAAAGATTCAGTTTCCTAAGGTCAACTGTAGTCCCAAAATATTAAATGCCAAATTCCAGAGAAAAAGAATTTAACCCTTTTCAATATGCATCATTCCGAGTAGCTAGCTGAACTCTCACACTGTCCCTCTCTGACAGTGCAGGGTGAGAATCACTCCCTTGCCCAGCGTCTCCACCCTGTGCACTATGGCTGCCCCTTACTCACTTGGCTGTGTGTGTTATCAGACTCACTGTTGTCATGGTTGGGCAGTGCTTGAGGTCCAGTCACCCTCATTTTACTATAGTGTCCATGACATGCAAGGGTAGTGATGCCGGCAACCAGATCTCCGAAGGACATCCTGTCAAGTGCTTCCTCCAAACTGAAGGGTGATTATGCTTAGGGAACGGGACACATGAGCTCCCTCATACCATCAGCTGTACAGGCATCCACTGGGTCTTGGAAAATGTCCCTCCCAAAAAAGCGGAGATCACTCTATTATTTGGATCTTCTTTGAATTACTTCCCTTTAAAACCTTCTCAACTAGGGTTTTCATTAAACCAAGCTACATTTAAATTCTATTACAGATAGGCTAGCGAAGAAGGAAATTAAATATGGAATGACTGCAGGACTGTCAAGAAAAATAAGAAAACTCTATATGGACAGACATAAATGTGCATTATTGTGCATGACCACACTCATGAATGATGACTCCATGACGGTTTTCACAAGGAGCCTAATTTATTTACTTTTAAGGCTGGTGGCTGCATGTGGCCAAACAGAGCGCTGCATGGCTGCACACACGTGGGCTTGTGAGCAGGGAGGCAGTGACGGTGCCACACTGTGGTTGCACTGCTGGCACAGAGGTACACGGCCGAGTCCCCCGGCTCTGCAGGCTGGATGCTCAGAGTGGAGGAGGAGCTCTCAGATCAACAGCAGAGAACCCATTGTTAGGCATCCCGGATGTGTCCACGGGGTCGTTGTTTTGAAAGTACATCAGAAACTTTGGGCCTTGCCCTAGCATCTGCTGGTACCAGTAAAGAACAGCGTGCCCAGAAATAGGATCACACCGAAATGTCACATTCTGTCCCCTCTTGGTGACCTTGTGCCTTGGGGACCAGAGACTCCAGTCTCTGTGTGACCTGGGGACACAGAAGTTAACAACAGAAGGAGGAAAACAATTGTAATCATCAAACACACACACACACACACACACTGAAGCTACTTGGTTTTCTGAGGACTCACCAGCCCCCTGGAGACACAGGGTTGCCCAGCAGAGGAGCCAGGTGCCCATGGCAGAGTCAGGACAGGATTGGGTGGTTCACCAGGCCAGATCTTGTGAGCAGGAGCAGTGGAGGATGGGACACGCCTTGTCACCTCAGAGCCGTTCCCATAGTGACATCACTGGCTCTGTCAGTCCCCTCCATCTCAGGGACATGTGACATATAGGAGAGCACACTTGGGTGACTAGTGTAAATAGTTATCAGCTCCCTTTTGAACAAAATCCATGCACAGCTGTCACTTTGGATCCCCGCTGTCTGGATGCCGAGGTCTGACACTGAGTCTCATTCACCTGTCACCCTGGTCGGCTGGCATTTTTGTGAGGACATGTCCGTAGCATCATCCATACACCACACAGAAGGGAGAATCATTGTCTTCTCTGCTATTCGGGCTCTCCTGGAAGCACCCTGTTCTGTCACCATCCCCTCCACTCTCCCATCACACTTGCTCAACCTTGTCCCTTTGTAGGGCGAGGGCTGGTGTCAGGCTTGACTCGGCTTTGCCCTGGACGCACTGACAACTCAGAGACACATAGATGGAGTGATGCCCTGGGAGAACTTAGTAGGAAGCTCCTGTTCCCTCTGCAGCTTATGACCGAGTGTCCTCTGTGTGCTCATTTACTTCCATGTACTATTATGTCTGCACAGCCCAAGGAAAGCCCTTTGTGCTTCCAAGTCCCCGTGCATTAAAAAAGTTTCCCATAGCTTCTTTCCAAAAGAACACCCAAAGTCATTGTCCTGTAGGACACCTGTGTGTGATCCGAAAGTGGGCAGAGACGCATCTGATTACTGATGACAGCCCAGCCTGATGGCCCCTGACTCAGGCTGGTGACGAGCCAAGCCAGAGCTGGGGAAGCACTGTCCAAGCTAATGGAGCAGCTGCAGAGGACAGACAGACAGCCAGCATAGGTGGACACCTGTGTGTCCCAGGCCCAGAGTTTGGTCCCAGCCTGGCAGACACTGCCCTACAGGGCAGTCCCAGCATACACAGAGAGTCACCCTGCAGGCAGGGCCCACTGGGGGCTCCAAGGTGTAGGAGTCCGCACAGGGCCCCCTGAGTCCAGGGGCTAGGCCTCCCCCAGCCTTTCTGTGCAGAGCGGAGGTGGCTGTGCAGTTCTATGGATTCACTGCTGGCGCAGATGTACACAGATGTCTGGGAAAGGTGGCCGACTCTACCATGAGGGGGAAGACCTGTGTATTAGATCTAGAGACAGTGTACCCATCATGGACCTCTCCTTTCTCCATGACACCAACACCCACTGAGTAACGGATCAGCCTCCTATAGGTACCAGTACATAGCGTTGTGGTTCAACTCCTGGGCATACCTCAATGTCACCATCTGTCCTGTGGTCAAGACCTGGAATGTCAGGGTCTGAGTGACACCAGCACACCCCAGACCTGCGCGGAAGACAGTGGAACACATGTTGCATCCACGAGGGAGCAGCTCAGTGCTGGGCCTGGGACATCTCCCCACAGAGGGGCCAGCCCAGGACCCACCTGCAGGGAGGAGACACAAGGCCACTCAACACAGGAGGCAGCCTCTCAGGGCAGGAGCTGAGCCAACACAGGGTCCCACAGGGTCTGTGGATTGCTGGACAGGAACAGGGATCCCCAGGGAGTCTATGAGGTGACACTCTCACTGCCTAGGCCCCAGAGCCCACTCGTCACAAGGGGACACGCCACCTCCCAGAGCATCAGATCAGAAAGCAAAGTGCAGGCACACAGCTCAGAGTGAGAGGAGTGCTGTGACTGAGCTGACTGGAGTCCTGCCATCATTCCTGCCCTCTGTGCACGCAGGGTGTGACCTCGGGTGCTTCACCCTGTCTGCAGGTCTCCATGATGCCCTGTCTGCTGTGTGTACCTGTCCCTGTGCTCTCCCATCTGAGGGAAAAGCCTGATGGCTTCCTGGTGCCTTTAGGACTCTTGGGTCCCAAGTCATCCCTCAGCCTCCTTTTCTGCTTTGCTGGTCAACCAGCAGCCCCCCACTGTCCGTCCTCCCACAGTGACCCTCCTGTTTCTGGTGGCCAAACCTCAGGGGCAGGCTGGTCACCCGTTGAGGATGTTGGCTCTGTTTTCTGTCCATTCCTCAACAGACGAGACTCCCGCCAAATGCCCAAGAGCACCTTCAGAGTCACGTGACAATGTACTTCAGAGTCACCTGACATGTGATCTCATGGTGAGGCCATGGCCAGCACATGCAGCCCAGGACAGCAACCTACCTGAGCACCTACTTGTGTGGTACTCAGCTCTCTAGGTAGCCTGCTGTCCCCTAGGTTTCCAGCTGTGCGACAGACGTGGGGACAGGCGCTTGCCTCCAGCATGAGAGAGAAAAGTGCCATATTAAACTGAGACATTGTTCCATGGGGAATATCTCCCTGAGAAGGATTGCTGAAGTTAATAAGAAACGTAATGGGTCTTTAAACACTTCTACCTAATTTATCCACAGTCCCATGCTTTGCAGGACCCTGAACTTGCTTCAGGGCTCTGGACAGCTCCAGGTGACAGCCACAGTGCAGGATGCTGTGCCTTTCCTTGTTGTCGTCATGAAGGATCATGAATATTTGTTGCCTTGAAGTGAAATGTTCCTTGAACCTGTCAGGGAAAGGTGGACAATCCCAGATACTGCGTGATCCCCCCACGCCTGTTCATCTAAACCTGGACAAGGGAAGCCAATGTGGGCACGGTGCTGGGAGAGGTGCAGGGTGACAGATCCACAGGTGTGAGGAGCAGACTTGAGTGATGTCTTGCTCCTCGGGTTATGAAATATAGACCCAGGAACATTAGTTCCCATCTTGTGTATCATCAGGACAATGATACTGAAGCTGCGTGATGCCTGTGAGCATCAAATCCCCCCCATCTGTAAGCAGCAGAATGGTGCTGGGGAAAGGCTGGCTGCACTCCTAGCTCTGAGCCTGTCTGGCTGGCAGCTGTCACTTCCTGAGTGGGGCGGAGTGTTTTTGTGCAGGCGCCTGCGGGTCCTGCAGGGCCGTGTCAAGGCTGCTGGCACAGAGATAGATGGCCGAGTCGTTCAGCTCCAGTGAGCTCGCAGTCAGCTCAGAGTGGTGGCGGTCACCAAACTGCTTCACTGAGAACCGATCGGGCAGGTTCCCTTTCTGTAGCTCTCGCCCACTGGAATATGAAACAAGGAAATCAGGACCCGCGCCCTGGACCTGTTTGTACCAATACACATAAGGGTGTCCAGAGATATAGGAACATGTCAGTGTCACTTGCTGTTTTCTTGCTTTGGTCACGTGTTTGGGGGTCTGCATGACTCCTGAGTCCACTGGGCCTGTTGGGAGGAGACAGAGAAGAGTCGGGGGCAGAGCACAGGGAGCTTCCCACAGCAGCCATCACCCAGGCTGTGTGTCAGGGATGGTGACTCTATGTCCAGACTTACACACAGTGTCCAGGGCTTACCTGCTCCCAGGAGACAAAGAGCCACAAGGCAGAGGAGCCTGGGGCCCATGGCAGCTTCCCAAGGCCTCTCCCAGCTGAGGGTGGGGTCTCCTGGGGTGAGCAGTCTAAAGTTCTGAACCCCCGTGCCCTGATAAGAGCATTTGCTATGACGTCACTGCTCTGATGTTGCTGCTCTGAAGGGACTCTCCTTGGGAGCTGCCCCCTGCTGCTATATACACTTGGTTGGACCCACGTTCAAGAGAGAAGTCGGGGGCAGAGCACAGTGAGTTTCCCACAGCAGCCATCACCCCAGGCTTGTATGTCAGAGAGGTGACTGCGTGTCCAGACTTACAAGCAATGTCTGGGGCTCACCTGCTCCAAGGAGACAAAGGACCACACAGCAGAGGAACCTGGGTCCCATGGCAGCTTCGCAAGACTTCTGCCAGGTCAGAGTGGGGTCTCCTGCGGGGAGCAGTCTAGACTTCTGAACTCCCCGTGCCCTGATAGGAGCATTTGCTATGATGTCACTGCTCTGATGTTGCTGCTCTGATAGGGCTCTTCTTGGGAGCTGCGCCCTGGTGCTATATATGCTTGGTGGGACCCAGGTTCAAGATTCTATGCATCAGTCCGTGTCATGCACAGCCCCATGGCTAAGAGTTGCCTGTCCCCATGTCCCCACAATATTGTCCCTGCCTTCCCCTGACTGAATTGATTACCAGCCTTTGCTGCTCACCCTACTTCCATTCTCCCCCTGCAGTCTCAGGGAGATGCCTGCTTGGTGCCTCCTGAGGTGCAGCCATGTCCCCTGCTCCTGGGCAGGAGGACCCCGTGCCAGCTCCACGTGTCCCAGGACACCTCAGTGACTGCATCTGCTCCCCCCTACAGCCATGTGTGCCAGAGGTCCCTTCACTGTCCTCTCCTGGGACACCGCTGGTTTCCCACAGTCTTCAGGGACAGTTAATTCCCCATCTGCACCTGTCCCTGCCAGCATGGCTGCCTTGCCCAAATCTTCAGTGTGGGTCCTTTAACGTTTAGTGGGACCTCCCACCCATTCCATAGTTGTAGGTACATACACTGGCGACAACTGAAACCTGCCTCAACATCTGCCCACTGTTGGATCCCTGCCTAAGTCTTCTTAACCCTTTCCTGCTCTCCCAGACTCTCCCCAGAGCCCCTTCCAGCTCAATGGCTTCACAGTGCCATCTGCTGGCCAGTAACTGACATTTCATTCTTGGGTCTTCTGCCAGAGCCCAAGGGATGCTGGGAATGTCTGTCTGGTCTACAGGCCGAAGATTCCAGAAGCACTATCCTTTACAGAGTATCTCAACATCCTTAACCCTAATCTCAACATTAATTCCCATGTGACCCTATTTCTTTCAGGTACCGTGCTTAGTATCCCACCCGTATTCTACTTAACCACTATCACATGATATGCAGCTATAGAGTGGGAACTTCTACCTTAAAGCCATCTTCTGAAAGGCAGAGGGAGAGAAGGGAATGGAAGGAAATAATATCTAGTCCAAAGCAAGAAGGGAAACACACAAGTTGAAGTGTAAAGAGCTTCTTTTATTTCCATTGCTAAAAATAAACATAATGCAAAAAAGCAAACAGGCATTTCACGTTATCTTCAAGAGCTCAGCAAGAGACTGGGAAGATAATGATGTTACCTCCTAGATGGAGTCAAATGTGTGTGAATAAAAATGAAATTGAAATACAAGTAAAATATAAGACGTACGGTTTGTCAGCAGCGATGGAGACAAGATGCCTACTGGGGAACAGCGGACGCTGGAACTGAGCACACAAAGTGCATCCACATGAGAGGAACTGCCTTTACGATGTGCGTCTGCTCTGTGAGCATGGAGTGGGGTCTGGGTAAAGCAGCGGCGTTGTGGGGGATAAGCAAACACTGGCACAAGATAGGATCCTAAGGACACAGAGTCAGCCAGGGTCAGGTGCTGGGCGGTGCCATAAATGGAGATATGGTCCGGGAAGGGGTCCCTGATGGCTTCACAATGATAAGGAGCTGCCCTGGGAGCCCAGGCCTTCCTCACTCCCAGGAGGCACAGGGCCCTGAGCACAGTTCAAGCAAGACCAGGAAATGTCCCTTCCAAGGCCTCTCATTCTCTGGGTAAACAGATTTGGTGTCATGGCTACCACAGCTTTCAGGTGGGTTTGGAGGGACTGCCACTGTTCTTACCTGCTATACGAGGTTCAGGGCACCCTGATCACAACTGAGTCTGTGACACTCAGTCTCAGTCTCGGATCCGTGGGTACCTCTCAGGACTCCCGGACCCACAATCCGAAGGCCTATCCCCGCGGCCTGTGGCTGGAGATGTGCCAGCCATCTGCAGCTGCCCCCACAGACAGGGGGTCAATTATTTATATTTATAACAAGTAATGTATGCCTACATAACACAGAAAATACATAAAAAAGAATAAAGCACATATTCGAGAAAATAACATAACATATTGAGTTAAAGAAGTCAGCAAATTACCTCAAGTCAAAAATCGAGGACACTGACAAAAACCCTCATCTCTAGCAAGGATTCACCTGTGGGGTCGAGATGAAACCGAGAGGTCGTGGGGGGACGCTGCTGTCTGACACTCAGGATGGAGTGGAGGGAAAATGAACACAAAAGAGAGTGTGGGCTCCTTCAGCCTGGCAGAGGAAATGAAGCTTTCCTGTCATCACTATGGCGATTCTCAGTCCTTGGGCGCAAAAGTGGTGAAGACCTTCACTTCCAACAGGAAGCAACGTGTGACAAGATGGGGCAGAGAGCCTCCAGTGTGACAGGGTGGCTTAGAGAAGGATGCACAGGAGAAGGATGCGAAGGATTGCCAATACTCCAGAAGCGGACAACTGCTGAGGAGCAGGCACGTTCCCTACACAGACACGGAGCTGTGTCTTGGGCCCTGCCTCACAGTGCTACAAAAACTGTGTGTGTCCATGAAGTTTGGTCTGAGCCTTGGAGCACTGAGCTGGCTCTCGGAATCCTCATCGTTTAATTATTTCATTTATTTATATGTAGAGAGATGAGAGGGAATGAGAAAGAGAGGGAGAGAAACATCAATGTGAGAGAGAGATATCCATCAGTTGCCTCTCATATGTGCCCCAACAGGGATCCAAATCTGCAACCCAGACATGTGCCCTGACTGGGAATCCAACCAGCGATCCTTTGTTTATACTTCAGTGCTCAGCCAACTGAGACACCACAGGCAGGGCTTTGTTCTCTCTTCCCAAAGGACAGCTGATCCCAGAACTATGTCTTTACAGGGGAATGATGAGCAAAGAAGGGCTGCTTTAGAGTGTGGGAGCTGCACAGAGAGAGAGATATGAGGGGGTGTGTGCGCATGAAGGGGTGACGGTGTCCCGTTGTGATGGAGCTGCTGGCACAGAGGTACATGGCCGAGTCTCCCAGCTGCAGGGCATCCATGGTCAGATCAGAGCTGTAATCACTGAGCTGTTTTCCTTTGAAGTAACTGGCAGGTTCCTTTCCTGTACTCCTGCTGTTCCTAATACTGAATGAGAAACCTGCATTCCTGCCCCTGAGCCTGCTGGTGGGAGTGCCCACTCTTGTCTCCGGAGGTGGGGTAGCATTTCAGAATGGCATGCCCACCAGCCTTTGATGAGGTGTCTTGGGGACTGGGTGACTCCAGCAGACACTGACCCTGTGGAGGAAGGAGACAGAGCTTGGACCAGTCCAGGAGGCAGGTGGACACTCCCGCAACAATCAAGAACGCTGGGTTAGAGAGATCCCACCTGAGCTGAGACTCACCTGACTCCAGGAGATACAGGGCCGCACAGGAGAGGAGCCCGGAGCTGCTGGAGGAATCAGGTAGCACAGAACTGGCCATGTTCCTACTCAGGCCTCTTGTCTTTTGGGGGAGACAGCACAGGCTTTGCCCCTCCCTTGCTCTCCTTGCAGGGCTTGCCTGTGACCTCACTGTCTGATATCATTGTCTGTGTAGTTCCCACACAGCCTGCACACACCAAACACGATCTTTGGGCACAGTGTTCCCCCATCTGACCATCCTCCTATGAGCAGGTGCAGTTGGGTGTGCAGTGCAGGGCCCCCCAGGGTCCAGGGCTTTTGACCAGCCCCATAGCTTCAGAGCAGGTGATCTTCTCTCTACACCAGGCTTGGGTTTCCCAGGCTGCCTCACTGAAGCCCCATCACACTCTGCACCAAACATAGGCTCCAAGAGAGGACATAACTCCATGCAAGACCAAGTTCATGGCTCCCTGCTGTGACAGACACCTGCATATCCACTAATGTGAAAAGATAGGATCAGCAAACCTCAGATTCATCAGATAGGTTCCCTAATGCAGGGACCAAGCCAAGACTCTCCTCCTTCACCCTCCGTCTGACTCAGGGCCCCTTCTGCATCTCACTCCTTCGATCCACAGCGCCCTCAAGTGGCCACTTGGGCAGCAGCGCTGTTTACACCTCCTTGCCAGGGAGCCTGGGAACCATGAGCAGAGGGGAGCACAGGAGGGTTTGTGAGCAGGGAGGTGGTGATGGTGCCACACTGTGGTTGCACTGCTGGCACAGAGGTACACAGCCGAGTCCTCCGGCTCTGCAGGAGTGATGCTCAGAGTGGAGTAGGAGCTCTTAGTTCTCTCAGCAGAGAACCGATTGTTAGGCATCCCGGACGTGTCCAAGGGGTCGTTGTTTTGAAAGTACACCAAAAACGTTGGGCCTTCACCTACCATCTGCTGGTACCAGTATAGGCCAATGTGGCCAGAAATAGGATCACACCGAAATGTCACATTCTGTCCCCTCTTGGTGACCTTGTGCCTCGGGGACTGAGAGACTCCAGCCTCTGTGTGACCTGGGGACACAGAACTTAACAATAGAATGAGGAAAACAATTGTAATCATCAAACACACACACTGAAGCTACTTGGTTTTCTGAGGACTCACCGGCCCCCAGGAGACAGAGGGTTGCCCAGCAGAGGAGCAGGGCGCCCATGGCAGGGTCAGGACAGGATTGGGAGGTTCACCAGGCCAGGTCTTGTGAGCAGGAGCAGAGGAGGAGGGAACACATCTTGTTGCCCAGGGCCGTTCCCATAGTGACATCACTGCCTCTCCTAGTCCCCTCCACCTCAGGGACACGTGATGTATAGGAGAGCACACTTGGGTGACTAGTGTAATAGTTATAAGCTCCTTTTACAACAAAATCCATGAACAGCTGTCACTTTGGATCCACGCTGACTGGATGCAGAGTTCTGACACTGAGTCTCATTCACCTGTCACCCTGGTCGGCTGGCATTTTCACGAGGACATGTCCGTAGCATCATCCATACACCACACAAAAGGGAGAATCATTGTCTTCTCTGCAATTAGGGATCTCCGGGGAGCACCCTGTTCTCTCACCATCCCCTCCAGTCTCCCGTCACACATGCTCAACCTTGTCCCTTTCTAAGGAGACGGTGGGCATTGGGGTTGACTCGGCTTTGCCCTGGATGCACTGACGTACTCAGAGACGCACAGATGGAATGATTCCCTGGGAAATATCAAGTAGGAAGCTCCTCTTCCTTCTGCAGGTCATGACCAAATCCCTGCCTGTGCTCATTAATCTCCACCTAGTAAGTAGTATGTCCACACAGCCCATACCAAAGCCTTGTGTCCTTCTTAGTCACCACATATTACAAAATAAACTTCTTATAGCTTCTGTCTGGAATAAGACTCAATTTCCCTGACCTCTAAGACAACTTTGTGTGACATACAAGAGGGTTAGCTGGATCTGATCATCGATGACATTTCACCCTGGAGACATCAGACTCAAGCTAATAACAAGAAAGCTAGAGCCTGGGAAGCATCTTCCCAACTAACACGGCAACTGCAGAGAAGGACAAACTGAAGGACAATAACAGGGGAGACGTGCGTGCCTGAGGCCTTGGGTCCATGTCAGGCCTGGCAGACACAGCCTTGGAGGTGGACCTCATCACACATCGAGGGTCCCTCACTCTGCAGGCGGGGGCCACTGCGGGCTCTAAGGTGTAGGAGTTTGCAGAGGGCCCCCTGAGTCCGGGTGCTGGGCCTCCCCCTGACTTTCTGTGCAGAGAGGAGGTGGCCGTGCAGCACTGTGGATTCACTGCTGGCGCAGAAGTACACAGATGTCTGGGAGGGGGTGGCCCACTCCACCATGAGGGGGAAGTCCTTTGTATTTGATCTAGTGACACTGTACCCATCGGGGAGCTCTCCTTTTTCGGTGACCCCGGTACCAACTGAGGAATATATCTGCCTTAGCCCGTGACCCAGTTCTTGTCGATAGCAGGACATATAATCATGGTTGTCAGTCTGTTGACACATCAGTGTCACCTCTTTTCTGTCCCTGTGACCTTGTATCTGGGACTCTGGGTGACTTTGGCATCCAGGTGTCCTGTAAGAGAGAGTGACATAGTGTGACGTTGTCATCGTAAGATGAAAGCTTGGATGAAGTCTTGGGAATTCCAGGGCAGAAAGCCCACCTGTACTCACCTGCCCACAGGAGACAGACAGCCACACAGAAGAGCCTGGTGACCATTTCAGGTCCAGGACAGAATCTCATGTCTTCCAGTTCTGTTTGGGCAGTAGGACTCAGCCTCTCAGTGACTCAGGGATGTCACGGTCCTTGACACACCCCTCCCTCACAGGAACACATCAGTGACGTACAGAAAGTAGAACACTGCAGAACAGACGGATGTGTACGTCTGATTTTAAAGGAGCCTAAGAAGTACTACATTCCCTTTGCCTGCTTTCAGGTGAGGAAATCCGTGCCTCAATGCATAATAATAGGATTCCTTACCTGAATATTCCTACAATTTTTAATAATATTTTTGGTGCTTTGAAGGATTTCTCTGCTCAACTATACCTTCACAGTCTGACGACGGGTGTTTCTCTTTGCATAAACTCTGGATAATTTCCATGTGAGCCCACAGCCATCCTCTCCCTTAAAGGAACTAACTGATACCCAGACAGCTTTCACAGCTCAGGGTCAGGGTCATTGGAATCTGAGGCTTGTTTTACACTGGCTAACAACTCACCCACTGGTGGGGGCCCTGCTACCAGTGCTGAGCTCTCTGCGTGCTCACAGGTAAGAGTCTCGCTTGGTTCCTCCTGTGCCCCGGGAGACTGGACACCTATGGCCCCCAGACTGTGCTTTCTGAGAAAAAAAGAGGAGCCTCATTAAGGACGTGGATGAGATATTGAGCCAGAGGTCCACGTGCTGCTACTTCCTATACCAGTTATACCTCAGTGTGGGGTGACCCTGTTCCTGTGACTGCATATCTTGACATCACCTTGATGGGTACCTACAGTCACCCAGCTGTGAGAAAGGACACAGAGTCAGGAATCAGAGGCCAGGAGGCTGTGACCCTCAGCTGTTGTCTAGAGCTCCTCACCTGGGCAGCTGTAGCGATTTCAGATTTTCTGACTGGAAGTGGCAGAGCTGAGGACAGGCTGAGAGCCACCCTCCCTGACCTCATCCAGTGGTTTAGAAACACCCATTCCCTGCATGAGCTCCCAGAATGTTGCTTGAGTTTCCTAGAGGGCTTCTGTTTCTCCCAGAATCTCTTAATACACTGGAGTCCCCCCCCCGAATCACTTAGCTACTCTCTGAGGAGAATATCATGGCCTCACTCTGTCTGGAACTATGACAGGAGAGACATATGTCCTCTGGCTTGAGGCTCTATGTCCTAGCAGTTGGCAGGCGATCAGCTGTGTCCCCTACTCCTGAGGTGTGACCTCCCATCCCAGCTCAGATGCTCTTGAAATGGGAGAGACTATGCTCTCTGTTCTATCCCATGGACCAAGACCTGGGCAGGACCCTGGAACCCGGGGGCTTGTTGACTTCAGAGGCGTGGGGAGGCAGGAGGGCGTGCATGGCACGTTTGGAACGTCCAGGACCTGCAGCTCCCTGTCTGTGAAATGGTGCCCTGAGCACTTCCCCCTCTGTAAACTGGACACACGGTGTCCACCAGGACCAGGCACCACAGCACACAGTGTGACCTCCACTCTGTCCCAGAGGAGGGCTTCCTGCCTGTGCTGGGAATTGCACGGGGCTGGCAGAGCTGGGAGAACATTCAGGAAGGCTCTGGCTGAGCTCAGCAGGGCAGGGAGAGTGGTAGAAAGCAATGAGATCCGTCTGTGGAACTCCGCTGAGGCTCCCTCCCTCTGCCTGTGACATCAGCTGAGACAGGAGGGTTTGGGTACAGAAAACCACAGGCCCTGCAGGGCTGTGTCTAAGCTGCTGGCACAGAGGTACATGGCCGAGTCTTCAAGCTGCAAGGCGCTCATGGCCAGCTCAGAGCTGTAGTCACTGAACTGTTTTCCTTTGAAACGATCAGGGAAGTTTCCTTTCCCGTACTCCTGCTGTTCATAATACTGAATGAGAAACCTGGGTTCCTGCCCCCGAGGCTGCTGGTACCAGTACACACTGCTGTGTCCAGAGATGGGGTGGCATTTCAGAACGGCCTCTGCACCATGGCCTTTGATGAGGTGTCTTGGGGACTGGATGACTCTAGCAGCCATTGACTCTGTAGGGGAAGGAGATGGAGCTGAGACCAGCCCAGGAAGTAGATGGACACTCCCACAACAGTCGAAAAGGTTGTGCTGGAGGGACGTCCCACCTGACCTGAGACTCACCTGCACGCAGCAGACACAAGGTCACACAACAGAGGAGCTGGGTGCCCCTGGTGGCTTCAGGCAGCACATGACTGGCCATGTCCCTGCTCAGGGCTCGGGTGCTTTGGGTGAGAGAGCCGAGGTTTGCCTCTCCTTTTGCTCTGTTGAAGGACTTGCCTGTGACGTCACTATTATGTTGTTTCTGTCTTTGTTGGCCTCTGCAGGCACACTGGCATCCTGGGACAGGCTCAGCTGGTCCTGCATTCCCTGTTCTGTCCATTTTCCTATGAGCAGGTACAGCTGGCTGTGCTGAGTTGGACCCTGAGGGTACAGGGCAGGTGTTCATCTGCACAGGTTCTCTTTTTCTCAGAGTAGATGCTCCTTCCTCTACACCTGGTTTGGGTTTTCCAGGCTCCTCACTGAAGCCGCATCACACTCTCCACCAAGCACAGGCTCAATAGAGGCCACCACTCATGCAAGGCCAAGTTCATTGTTTCTTGCTTTGAGAACCACGCCAGCATATCCATTAAGGAAAAAGCTATGATGAGTGAACTTGTGATTCATCAGATAATTTCCCTAATGCAGGCACCAAGTCAAGTCTATCTTCATGAGCCCTCCCTCTCCCACAGAGGACCAACAGCATCTCACTCTGTGGATCCACAGCGCCATCAAGTGGCCACTTGTGCAGCAGCGCTATTGACACTGCCAGAGCTGGCCAGGTTCTAAGTGAGTCAAGGGAGAACCCCCAGGACTCTGCACAGCTCCTGCTGATTTCCTGTGTACCTTTCTCAGGCTCACTCTTTGCCTGTGGTGGTGAGGGAGGCATGCTGCCTTTTTCCAAAAGGGGAATAAAAATTGTAAATCTCATCAATGAGTGTTGTAGGAAAGAGGTCGCCATGCATGCAGCTGCCCAGGGCAGGGGTGGCAGGACCTGAGCAAAGCTCTCTCTTTACCCAGTGATTCCTGGGGAGGACCCATGGTGGACTCCCGTCAGCCAAGAAATCTCCTCAGCAGCTGAAAGAAAACCTCTATGAAGAAAGTACTACCTACTTATATATTTTCTTTTCTGGGGAATCACTCTGCTCAACTCCTTCGCTCTTTCTGAATTACTTCTCTCTCTGCGTTATTGATTTCTAAGAATTTTCCATATTTTGCATACATGTCCTTTTTCAAATATACGAGTATATATATTGTGTGTATATGTACTTTCACATATGTACATATATATTTTAATATCTTTTAATGAATATGATTTTAAAATTTTATAAAAGAAACATGTGCTTTTAGAGATCAGAATACTTTTTGTCTAAGAAATGTTTGCCTAACCGAACATCAGGAAGGAAGGTGCTGTACTTCCTTTCAGAAGCTTTTAGATCGTTGTGAATGCTGACCCGTCTCACAGTCACTTTGTTTATGGCTCAGTCAGCCAACTCTTTCTGTAAAGAGTCAGGTAAATAGTTTGGTTTTCTGTCCCAGACACTCAGCTCTGCCACCGGCTCGTCAAGGCAGCCGGAGACAGTGTGTACCTGATGGAGGGGGGCCGTGTTCCCATAAACTTCGTGTGTGGGCGTGGAAATCAGAGTTCCCTATAATGTTCCTATGTCGCAACATATTATTCCTTTTATTTTCGTCAACCAGTCAAAAATGTAGACAGTCTTGGTAGCTTCTGGGCCCTAGAAGGGCCGGGAGAGGCCAGGTTTGGCCCACTGCGCTTCCTGGAGTGAGGTAGGGATTGAGACTCATTATTTTTCCCTATGGATAAGGGGTTTCCAGCACTATTGTAGAAATGACTATCCCCCCTTTCGTGCTACCTTTAGTGTTGGATCTGGGGATGCCTGTGCATCTTTATCTTACCACAGTCTACCTTCAGAAATGTTACTAACCCTAGATTTTTCACAGATGCCCTGGATTGGGGAAGGGTGTCTCCTCTTACTGCTAATTTAAGAAGAGTTTTTATCAGGAACAGATGTTGGAATGTATCACATGTTTTTAAGCACCTATAGAGATCGTCATATGATTTTTTTACATTTTCGTGTTTGAGATGTGAAACTTCCTGGAGGTGGTTTTAAATGTCAACAGTCATGACTACATAATGCTGAGAGAGACCCCCTGGGTCATGGTCAGTTCTGCTTTTTCACTGCTGCGCTTGATACGCTGGGATTCTAAAGGCTTATTAATCTGTGTTCATGAGGGATATTGTCTGTAGGGATATTTCTTTGGTTTTCTTGTTTTGTTTTGTTTTGGTAATACCTTTGTTTGATTTGGGTATCATAGTGGGGGCTCAGGATGAGTAGGGAATTATTCCCCGATTTTCACATTCCCACTAAGGAGTCCTCTAGTAGCATCCTATCACTTTTTATAAGTTTTATTTTCATTTCTACTAGTTAAAATTCCTTTAAATTTACTTTTGATTTCTTCTTTGCTCTGTGGGTTATTTAGAAGATTGTTATTTAGTTTCTAATATTTGGGATTTTCCTAGAGCTCTTTCGGTCATTGATTTCTAATTCAGCTCCTCTGGGTTCAGGAACATGGTTTGTGTGATTTGAATTCTTTTAAATGTATTGTTACTTATTTTATGGCCAAAGTCCATAGTTTATCCTGTTACATAATCTGTGAGTCTTTGGTAAGAAGGTGCATTCTGCTGCTGTTGGGCGAACTATCCTGTAAATGTCCACAAGGTCAAGGTGATCGATAATGTTCTCTATGTCTTCTGGATCCTCACTAATTTTTTTTTGGGGGGGGGTCAAGTTGTTCAATCAATGAGTGACAGGCGTCGAAACATCTGACTGTAATTGTGAATTTGTCTCTTCTTGCCTTTTTGGCTTCAGTATTTCGAAGCTCTGTTTTTAGATGCATACATATTTCTGATTGTTTTGTCTTCTTGATCAATTAGCACTTTTATCATTAGAATATGACCTTTGTTGTCTCAGATGATAGTCTTTGACTGAGATTTGCTTTGTCTGACATTAACATCGCGGCTCCAGCTTTCATCTGCTTAGTGGTAGCATGGGATATCTGTTGCTTTCCACCTGTGAGTCTTTATGTTTCTAGTGTGTGCAGCTGCGGTAGGTGGCATGCGTCTGCTTTCTTTCTCTTTTATTCAGTACCACAATGGATACTTTTGAATTTGGGCATTTGGACTATTTACATTTGATGTACATATTGTTCTGGTTACCTTCATGTCTGTCATTTTGTTCTTTGCTTTCTATTATCATATCTGTCCCTTGTTTCCTTGACCTTTCTTTCATGCTTTCTTGTGTATGAATTAGGCATTTTTATAATAATTCCATCTCTGTGTTTGTCGGCCTGTGAGCTATATAACTCCGTTTGTTATTTCAGTGCCGTTCTGGAGTTTGCAGTTAACACCTCAGCTTTATCACAGTCTCTACCCTGCACTCAGATCAGGAAGACCTCACAACGCTAAGATATGCACCCACTATCTGCTCCCGGTCTTGCTGTTGTCCTCGCACATTTCGCTTGTGCCCACAGAAGTCCCCCCTTATCTGCAGTTGCACTCTCCAAAGATTCAGTTTCCTAAGGTCAACTGTAGTCCCAAAATATTAAATGACAACTTCCAGAGAAAAAGAATTTAACCCTTTTCAATATGCGTCATTCCGAGTAGCTAGCTGAAATCTCACACTGTCCTGCTCGGATGGTGCAGGGTGCAAATCACTCCCTTGCCCAGCATCTCCACCCTGTGCACTATGGCTGCCCCTTACTCACTTGGCTGTGTGTGTTATCAGACTCACTGTCATCATGGTTGGGCAGGGCTGAGGTCCAGTCACCCTCATTTTACTATAGTGTCCATGACATGCAAGGGTAGTGATGCCGGCAACCAGATCTCCGAAGGACATCCTGTCAAGTGCTTCCTCCAAACTGAAGGGTGATTATGCTTAGGGAACGGGACACATGAGCTCCCTCATACCATCAGCTGTACAGGCATCCACTGGGTCTTGGAAAATGTCCCTCCCAAAAAAGCGGAGATCACTCTAACTATTATTTGGTTCTTGTTTGAATTACTTCCCTTTAAAACCTTCTCAACTAGGGTTTTCATTAAACCAAGTTACGTTTAAATTCTAATACAGGTAGGCTAGAGAAGAAGGAAATTAAATATGGAATGACTGCAGGATTGTCAAGAAAAATAAGAAAACTCTATGTGGACAGACATAAATGTGCATTATTGTGCGTGACCACGCTCATGAATGATGACTCCATGATGGTTTTCACAAGGAGCCTAATTTATTTACTTTTAAGGCTGGTGGCTGCATGTGGCCAAAGAGAGCACTGCATGGCTGCACACACGTGGGCTTGTGAGCAGGGAGGCAGTGACGGTGCCACACTGTGGTTGCACTGCTGGCACAGAGGTACACGGCCGAGTCCCCCGGCTCTGCAGGCTGGATGCTCAGAGTGGAGGAGGAGCTCTCAGATCTCACAGCAGAGAACCCATTGTTAGGCATCCCGGACGTGTCCACGGGGTCATTGTTTTGAAAGTACATCAGAAACTTTGGGCCTTGCCCTAGCATCTGTTGGTACCAGTAAAGAACAGGGTGCCCAGAAATAGGATCACACTGAAATGTCACATTCTGTCCCCTCTTGGTGACCTTGTGCCTCGGGTACTGAGAGACTCCAGTCTCTGTGTGACCTGGGGACACAGAAGTTAACAATAGAATGAGGAAAACAATTGTAATTGTCAAACACACACACACACACACACACTGAAGCTAGTTGATTTTCTGAGGACTCACCGGCCCCCAGGAGACAGAGGGTTGCCCAGCAGAGGAGCCGGGCGTCCATGGCAGGGTCAGGACAGGATTGGGAGGTTCACCAGGCCAGGTCTTGTGAGCAGGAGCAGTGGAGGAGGGAACATGTCTTGTCAACTCAGGGCCGTTCCCATAGGGACATCACTGGCTCTGTCAGTCCCCTCCCTCTCAGGGATATGTGATGTATAGGAGAGCACACTTGGGTGACTAGTGTAAATACTTATAAGCTCCCTTTTGAACAAAATCCAGAAACAGCTGTCACTTTGGATCCACGCTGTCTGGATGCAGGGTTCTGACACTGAGTCTCATTCACCTGTCATCTGGTTGGCTGGCGTTTTCACGAGGACATGTCCGTAGCATCATCCATACCCCACACAGAAGGGAGAATCATTGTCTTCTCTGCAATTCGGGGTCTCCTGGAAGCACCCTGTTCTGTCACCATCCCCTCCACTCTCCCGTCACACTTGCTCAACCTCGTCCCTTTGTAAGGCGAGGGCTGGTGTCAGGCTTGACTCGGCTTTGCCCTGGATGCACTGATGTACTCAGAGACACACAGATGGAGCGATGCCCTGGGAACATCTCAGTAGGAAGCTCCTGTTCCTTCTGTGTCTCATGACTGAGTGTCCTCTCTGTGCTCATTTACTTCCATGTACTATTATGTCTGCACAGCCCAAGGAAAGCCCTTTGTCATTCTAAGTCCCCGTGCATTAAAAAGTTTCCCATAGCTTCTTTCCAGAAGAAGACCCAACGTCATTGGCCTGCAGGACACCTGTGTGTGATCCAACGTGGGCAGGGGTGCATCTGATTACTGATGACTGCCCACCTGACAGGCCCTGACTCAGGCTCGTGACAAGAAAAGCCAGAGCTGGGGAAGCACCATCGCAGCTAATGGAGCAGCTGCAGAGGACAGACAGACAGCCAGCATAGGTGGACACCTGTGTGTCTCAGGCCCAGGGTTTGGTCCCAGCCAGGCAGACACTGCCCTAGAGGGCGACCCCAGCATACACAGAGGGTCACCCTGCAGGTGGGGGCCACTCGGGGCTCCAAGGTGTAGATGTCTGCACAGGGCCCCCTGAGTCCAGGTGCTGGGCCACCCCCAGCCTTTCCGTGCAGACAGGAGGTGGCCCAGCAGCTCTGTGGATTCACTGCTGGTGCAGAAGTACACAGATGTCTGAGAGGGGGTGGTGGCCCCAAGCATGAGAAGGAAGTCTTCTCTTTTTGATCTAGAGACACTGTACCCATCATGGACCTCTCCTTTGTTGGTGACCCCAGCACCCCCTGAGCAATGGATCAGCCTCAGACCGTGACCCAGGTCCTTTCTGTACCAGTACATAGCGTTGTGGTTCAACTCCTGGGCACACCTCAATGTCACCATCTGTCCTGTGGTCAGGACCTGGAATGTTGGGGTCTGAGTGACACCGGCACGCCCTAGACTTGCGGGGAAGACAGGGGAACAGATGATGCGTATACCAGGGAGCGGCTGGGTGCTGGGCCTTGGACCTCTCCCCACAGAAGGGCCAGCCCAGGCCCACCTACAGGGAGGAGACACAAGGACACCCAGCACAGGAGGCCACCTCTCAGGGCAGGAGCCAGGACAATGCAGGGTCCTGCTGGTCTGTGGGTGGCTGGACAGGAACAGGGCTCCCAGGGAGTCTATGAGGTGACACTCTCACTCTCACTGCCTGGGCCCAGAGCCCACTCATCACAAGGGGACACGCCACCTCCCAGAGCATCAGATCAGAAAGCAAAGTGCAGGTGCATAGCTCAGAGTGAGAGGAGTGCTGTGACTGAGCTGACTGGAGTCCTGCCATCATTCCTGCCCTCTGTGCGCACAGGGTGTGACCTCGGGTGCTCGCCCTGTCTGCAGGTCTCCATGACACCCTGTCTGCTGTGTGTACCTGTCCCTGTGCTCTCCCATCTGAGGGAAAAGCCTGATGGCTTTCTGGTGCCTTTAGGACTCCTGGGTCCCAAGTCATCCCTCAGCCTCCTTTTCTGCTTTGCTGGTCAACCAGCAGCCCCTCACTGTCCCTCCTCCCACAGTGACCCTCCTGGTTCTGGTGGCCAAACCTCAGGGGCAGGCTGGTCAGCCCATGAGGATGTTGGCTCTGTTTTCTGTCCATTCCTCAAAAGACGAGACTCCTGCCAAATGCCCCAGAACACCTTCAGAGTCACCTGACAATGTGCTTCCCATGTTCATGGTGAGGCCATGGTCAGCACATGCAGCCTAGGACAGAACCTACCTGAGCACCTACCTGGGTGGTGCTCAGCGCTCTAGGTGGCCTGCTGCCCCCTAGGGTTCCAGCTATGTGACAGACGTGGGGACAGGCGCTTGCCTCCAGCATGAGAGAGAAAAGTGCCATATTAAACTGAGACATTGTTCCATGGGGAATATCTCCTTGAGAAGGATTGTGGAAGTTAATAAAAACGTAATGGGTCTTTAAACACTTCTACCTAATCTACTCACAGTCCCATGCTTTGCAGGACCCTGAACTTGCTTCAGGGCTCTGGACAGCTCCAGGTGACAGCCACAGTGCAGGAAATTGTGCCTTTCTTTGTTGTCATCATGAAGGATCATGAATATTTGTTGCCTTGAAGTGAAATGTTCCTTGAAGCTGTCAGGGAAAGGTGGACAATCCCCGATGCTGTGTGATCCCCCCATGCCTGTTAATCTAAACCTGGACAAGGGAAGCCAATGTGGGCACGGTGCTGGGAGAGGTGCAGGGTGACAGATCCACAGGTGTGAGGAGCAGACTTGAGTGATGTCTTGCTCCTCGGGGTATGGAACTGAGACCCAGGAACATTACTGCCCATCATGTGTATCATCAGGACAATGATACTGAAGCTGCATGGAGTCTGTGAGCATCAAATCCCACCCCATCTGTAAGCAGCAGAACAGTGCCTGGGAAAGGTGGGATGCGCTCCTAGCTCTGAGCCTGTCTGGCTGGCAGCTGTCACTTCCTGAGTGGGGCAGAGTGTTTTTGTGCAGGCGGCTGCGGGTCCTGCAGGGCTGTGTCAAGGCTGCTGGCACAGAGATAGATGGCCGAGTCGTTCAGCTCCAGTGAGTTCACAGTCAGCTCAGAGAGGTGGCGGTCACCAAATTGCTTCAATGAGAACCGATCGGGCAGGTTCCCTTTCTCTAGCTCTCGCCCGTTGTAATACGCAATAAGGAAATCGGGACCGGTACCGTGGAGCTGTTTGTACCAATACACAGAGAAGTGTCCAGAGATATAGGAACATGTCAGCGTCACTTGCTGTTTTCTTGCTTTGGTCACGTGTTTGGGGGTCTGTGTGACTCCAGAGTCCACTGGGCCTGTAGGGAGGAGACAGAAAGAAGTCGGGAGCAGAGCACAGGGAGCTTTCCACCGCAGCCATCACCCCAGGCTTGTATGTCAGGGAGGTGACTGTGTGTCCAGACTTACATACAGTGTTCGGGGCTCACCTGCTCCCAGTAGACAAAGGACCACACAGCAGAGGAGCCTGGGGCCCATGGCCGCTTCCCAATACCTCTCCCAGGTCAGGGTGGGGTCTCCTGGGGGGAGCAGTCTAAAGTTCTGAACTCCCCGTGCCCTGATAGGAGAATTTGCTATGATGTCACTGCTCTGATGTTGCTGCTCTGATGGGACTCTTCTTGGGAGCTGACCCCTGCTGCTATATATGCTTGGTGGGACCCAGGTTCAAGATTCTATGCATCAGTCCGTGTCTGGCACAGCCCCATGGCTAAGAGTTGCCTGTCCCCATGTCCCCACAATATTGTCCCTGCCTTCCCCTGACTGAATTGATTACCAGCCTTTGCTGCTCACCCTACTTCCATCCTCCCCCTGCAGTCTCAGGGAGATGCCTGCTTGGTGCCTCCTGAGGTGCAGCCATGTCCCCTGCTCCTGGGCAGGAGGACCCCGTGCCAGCTCCACGTGTCCCAGGACACCTCAGTGACTGCATCTGCTCCCCCCTACAGCCATGTGTGCCAGAGGTCCCTTCACTGTCCTCTCCTGGGACACCGCTGGTTTCCCACAGTCTTCAGGGACAGTTAATTCCCCATCTGCACCTGTCCCTGCCAGCATGGCTGCCTTGCCCAAATCTTCAGTGTGGGTCCTTTAACGTTTAGTGGGACCTCCCACCCATTCCATAGTTGTAGGTACATACACTGGCGACAACTGAAACCTGCCTCAACATCTGCCCACTGTTGGATCCCTGCCTAAGTCTTCTTAACCCTTTCCTGCTCTCCCAGACTCTCCCCAGAGCCCCTTCCAGCTCAATGGCTTCACAGTGCCATCTGCTGGCCAGTAACTGACATTTCATTACTGTGTCTTCTGCCAGAGCCCAAGGGATGCTGGGAATGTCTGCCTGATCTACAGGCAGAAGATTCCAGAAGCACTATCCTTTACAGAGTATCTCAACATCCTTAACCCTAATCTCAACATTAATTCCCATGTGACCCTATTTCTTTCAGATACCGTGCTTAGTATCCCACCCCTATTCTCCTTAACCACTATCCCATGATATGCAGCTGTAGAGTGGGAACTTCTTCCTTAAAGCCATCTTCTGAAAGGCAGAGGGAGAGAAGGGAATGGAAGGAAATAATATCTAGTCCAAAGCAAGAAGGAAAAGACATAAGTTCAAGTATAAAGAGTTTCTTTTATTTCCATTGCTAAAAATAAACATACTCCAAAAAAGCAAACAGGCATTTCATGTTATCTTCAAGAGCTCAGCAAGAGACTGGGGAGATAATGATGTTACCTCCTAGATGGAGTCAAATGTGTGTGAATAAAAATAAAATTGAAATACAAGTAAAATATAAGACATACGGTTTGTCAGCAGTGATGGAGACAAGATGCCTAATGGGGAACTGTGGACGCTGGAACTGAGCACACAAAGCGCATTCACGTGAGAGGAACCGCCTGTACAATGTGCGTCTGGTCTGTGAGCACGGAGTGGGGTCTGGGTAACGCAGCGGCGTTGTGGGGGATAAGCAAACACTGGCACAAGATAGGATCCTAAGGACACAGAGTCAGCCAGGGTCAGGTGCTGGGCGGTGCCATAAATGGAGATATGGTCCGGGAAGGGGTCCCTGATGGCTTCACAATGATAAGGAGCTGCCCTGGGAGCCCAGGCCTTTCTCACTCCCAGGGGGCACAGGGCCCTGAGCACAGTTCAAGCAAGACCAGGAAATGTCCCTTCCAAGGCCTCTCATTCTCTGGGTAAACAGATTTGGTGTCATGGCTACCACAGCTTTCAGGTGTGTTTGGAGGGACTGCCACTGTTCTTACCTGCTATGCGAGGCTCAGGGCACTTGATCACGACTGAGTCTGTGACACCCATTCCCAGCCTCGGAGCCATGGGTTACCTCTCAGGACTCCCGGACCCACGATCCGAAGGCCTATCCCTGCTGCCCGTGGCTGGAGATGTGCCAGCCATCTGCAGCTGCCCCCACAGACAGGGGGTCAATTATTTATATTTATAACAAGTAATGTATGCCTACATAACACAGAAAATACATAAAAAAGAATAAAGCACATATTCGAGAAAATAACATGACATATTGAGTTAAAGAAGTCAGCAAATTACCTCAAGTCAAAAATTGAGGACACCGACAAAAACCCTCATCTCTAGCAAGGATTCACCTGTGGGGTCGAGATGAAACCGAGAGGTCGTGGGGGGACGCTGCTGTCTGACACTCAGGATGGAGTGGAGGGAAAATGAACACAAAAGAGAGTGTGGGCTCCTTCAGCCTGGCAGAGGAAATGAAGCTTTCCTGTCATCACTATGGCGATTCTCAGTCCTTGGGCGCAAAAGTGGTGAAGACCTTCACTTCCAACAGGAAGCAACGTGTGACAAGATGTGGCAGAGAGCCTCCAGTGTGACAGGGTGGCTTAGAGAAGGATGCACAGGAGAAGGATGCGAAGGATTGCCAATACTCCAGAAGCGGACAACTGCTGAGGAGCAGGCACGTTCCCTACACAGACACGGAGCTGTGTCTTGGGCCCTGCCTCACAGTGCTACAAAAACTGTGTGTGTCCATGAAGTTTGGTCTGAGCCTTGGAGCACTGAGCTGGCTCTCGGAATCCTCATCGTTTAATTATTTCATTTATTTATATGTAGAGAGATGAGAGGGAATGAGAAAGAGAGGGAGAGAAACATCAATGTGAGAGAGAGATATCCATCAGTTGCCTCTCATATGTGCCCCAACAGGGATCCAAATCTGCAACCCAGACATGTGCCCTGACTGGGAATCCAACCAGCGATCCTTTGTTTATACTTCAGTGCTCAGCCAACTGAGACACCACAGGCAGGGCTTTGTTCTCTCTTCCCAAAGGACAGCTGATCCCAGAACTATGTCTTTACAGGGGAATGATGAGCAAAGAAGGGCTGCTTTAGAGTGTGGGAGCTGCACGGAGAGAGAGATATGAGGGTGTGTGCGCATGAAGGGGTGACGGTGCCCCATTGCAATGGAGCTGCCAGCACAGAGGTACATGGCTGAGTCTCCCCACTGCAGGGCGTCCATGGTCAGATCAGAGCTGTAATCACTGAGCTGTTTTCCTTTGAAGTAACTGGCAGGTTCCTTTCCTGTACTCCTGCTGTTCCTAATACTGAATGAGAAACCTGCATTCCTGCCCCTGAGCCTGCTGGTGGGAGTGCCCACTCTTGTCTCCGGAGGTGGGGTAGCATTTCAGAATGGCATGCCCACCAGCCTTTGATGAGGTGTCTTGGGGACTGGGTGACTCCAGCAGACACTGACCCTGTGGAGGAAAGAGACAGAGCTTGGACCAGTCCAGGAGGCAGGTGGACACTCCCGCAACAATCAAGAACGCTGGGTTAGAGAGATCCCACCTGAGCTGATACTCACCTGACTCCAGGAGATACAGGGCCGCACAGGAGAGGAGCCCGGAGCTGCTGGAGGAATCAGGTAGCACAGAACTGGCCATGTTCCTACTCAGGCCTCTTGTCTTTTGGGGGAGACACCACAGGCTTTGCCCATCCCTTGGTCTCTTTGCAGGGCTTCCCTGTGAAATCACTGTCTGATATCATTGTCTGTGCAGTTCCCACACAGCCTGCACCCCAGAAACAGGATCGTTGGGCACAGTGTTCCCCCATTCTGACCATCTTCCTATGAGCTGGTGCAGCTAGCTGTGCGGAGCTGGGCCCCACAGGGTCCAGGGCTTTTGACCAGCCCCATAGCTTCAGAGCAGGTGATCCTCTTTCTACACCTGGCTTGGGTTTTCCAGGCTGCCTCACTGAAGCCCCATGACACCCTGCACCAAACATAGGCTCCAAGAGAGGCCATAACTCCATGCAAGACTAAGTTCATGGCTCCCTGCTGTGACAGACACCTGCATATGCATCAATGTGGAAAAATATGATCAGCAAACCTCTGATTCATCAGATAGGTTCCCTAATGCAGGGACCAAGCCAAGACTCTCCTCCTTTCACCCTCCCTCTGACTAAGGGCCCCTTCTGCATCTCAGTCCTTGGATCCACAGCACCCTCAACTGGTCACTTCTACAGTAGCGCTGTTGACACCTCCTTGCTAGGGAGCCTGGGAACCTTGAGCAAACAGGAGCACAGGAGGGTTTGTGAGCCTGGAGGAGGTGTGGTGCCACGCTGTGGTTGCACTGCTGGCACAGAGGTATAAGGCCGAGTCCCCCGGTTTGCAGGCTTGATACTCAGAGTGAAGTAGGAGCTGTCTGATCTCGCAGCAGAGAACCGATCATTTGGCATCCCGGAGGTGTCCAAGGCTTTGTTGTTTCGAAAGTACATCAGATACTTTGGGCCTTGCCCTGGCATCTGTTGATACCAGTAAAGGAAAGCGTGCCCAGTTCAGATCACACCGAAATGTCACATTCTGTCCCCTCTTGGTGACCTTGTGCGTTGGGGACTAGGAGACTCCAGCCTCTGTGTGACCTGGGGACACAGAAGCTGACAACATAATGAGGAAAACAATTATAATCGTCAAACACACACACACTGAAGCTACTTTGTTTTCTGAGGACTCACCGGCCCCCAGGAGACAGAGGGTCACCCAGCAGAGGAGCCGGGTCCCCATGGCAGGGTCAGGACAGGATTGGGAGGTTCACCAGGCAAGGTCTTGTGAGCGGCAGCAGTGGAGGATGGGACATGTGTTGTCACCTCAGGGCCGTTCCCATAGTGACATCACTGTCTCTGTCAGTCCCCTCCAGCTCAAGGACACGTGACATACATGAGAGCACACTTGGGTGACTAGTATAAATAGTTATAAGCTCCTTTTACAACAAAATCCATGAACAGCTGTCACTTTGGATCCACGCTGTCTGGATGCAGAGGTCTGACATTGAGTCTCATTCACCTGTCACCCTGGTCGGTTGGCATTTTCACAAGGACATTTCCGTAGCATCATCCATACACCACACTGAAGGGAGAATCATTGTCTTCTCTGCTATTCGGGATCTTCTGGGAGCACCCTGTTCTGTCAGCTTCCCCTCCAGTCTCCCATCACACATGCCCAACCTTGTCCCTTTGTAAGGTGAGGGCTGGTGTCAGGCTTGACTCGGCATTGCCCTGGATGCAGTGGCATACTCAGAGACACACAGATGGAGCGATGCCCTGGGAACATCTCAGTAGAAAGCTCCTGTTCCTTCTGTGGCTCATGACCGAATGTCCTCTCTGTGCTCATTTACTTCCATGTACTATTATGTCTGCACAGCCCAAGGAAAGCCCTTTGTCCTTCCAAGTCCCCGTGCATTAAAAAAGTTTCCCGTAGCTTCTTTCCAGAACAAGACCCAACGTCATTGACCTATAGGACATCTGTGTGTGATCCAAATGTGGGCAGGGGTGTGTCTGGTTACTGATGACAGCCCACTTGACAGGCCCTGACTCAGCCTGGTGATGAGAAAAGCCAGACCTGGGGAAGTACCATCCCAGCTACTGGAGCAGCTGCAGAGGACAGACTGACAGCCAGCATAGGTGGACACCTGTGTGTCCCAGGCCCAGGGTTTGGTCCCAGCCAGGCAGACACTGCCCTAGAGGGCAACCCCAGCATAACAGAGGGTCACCCTGCAGGCAGAGGCCACTGGGGGCTCCAAGGTGTAGGAGTCTGCACAGGGCCCTCCGAGTCCGGGTGCTGGGCCTCACCTGGCCTTTCTGTGCAGAGAGGAGGTGGCTGTGCAGCTCTATGGATTCACTGCTGGTGCAGAAGTACACAGATGTCTGGGAAGGGTGGCCGACTCCACCATGAGGGGGAAGACCTGTGTATTAGATCTAGAGACACTGTACCCATCATGGACCTCTCCTTTCTCGGTGACCTCAACACCCACTGAGCAATGGATCAGCCTCAACTGATGACCCAGGTCCTTTCTGTACCAGTACATAGCATTGTATTTCGCATCCTGGGCACACCTCAATGTCACCACTGTCTGTGGTCAAGATCTGGAATGTCGGGGTCTAAGTGACGCTGGCACACCCCAGACCTGCGGGGAAGACAGTGGAACACATGCTGCATCCACCAGGGAGCGGCTCGGTGCTGGGCCTTGGACCTCTCCCCACAGAGGGGCCAGCCCAGGTCCACCTACAGGGAGGAGACACAAGGACACGCAGCAGAGGAGGCCACCTCTCAGGGCAGGAGCCAGGACAATGCAGGGTCCTGCTGGTCTGTGGGTGGCTGGACAGGAACAGGGCTCCCCAGGGAGTCTATGAGGTGACACTCTCACTGCCTGGGCCCCAGAACCCACTTGTCACAAGGGAACACACCACCTCCCAGAGCATCACATCAGAAAGCAAAGTGCGGGCACACAGATCAGAGTGAGAGGAGTGCTGTGACTGAGCTGACTGGAGTCCTGCCATCATTCCTGCCCTCTGTGCGCACAGGGTGTGACCTCGGGTGCTTCACCCTGTCTGCAGGTCTCCATGATGCCCTGTCTGCTGTGTGTACCTGTCCCTGTGCTCTCCCATCTGAGGGAAAAGCCTGATGGCTTCCTGGTGCCTTTAGGACTCTTGGGTCCCAAGTCATCCCTCAGCCTCCTTTTCTGCTTTGCTGGTCAACCAGCAGCCCCTCACTGTCCCTCCTCCCACAGTGACCCTCCTGGTTCTGGTGGCCAAGCGTCAGGGGCAGGCTGGTCAGCTCAGGGGCAGGATGTTGGTTCTGTTTTCTGTCCATTCCTCAAAAGACGAGACTCCTGCCAAATGCCCCAGAGCACCTTCAGAGTCACCTGACAATGTGCTTCCCGTGTTCATGGTGAGGCGGCCGCCAGCACATGCAGCCCATCAGAGCACCTACCTGAGCACCTGTACCTGTGTGGTGCTCAGCTCTCTAGGTGGCGTGCTGTCCCCTAGTGTTCCAGCTGTGTGACAGACGTGGGGACAGGTGCTTGCCTCCATCATGAGAGAGAAAACTGCTATATGAAACTGAGACATTGTTCCATGGGGAATATCTCCTTGAGAAGGATTGCTGAAGTTAATAAGAAACGTAATGGGTCTTTAAACACTTCTACCTAATCTACTCACAGTCCCATGCTTTGCAGGACCCTGAACTTGCTTCAGGGCTCTGGACAGCTCCAGGTGACAGCCACAGTGCAGGATACTGTGCCTTTCTTTGTTGTCGTCATGAAGGATCATGAATATTTGTTGCCTTGAAGTGAAATGTTCCTTGAAGCTGTCAGGGAAAGGTGGACAATCCCAGATACTGTGTGACTCCCGACGCCGGTTCATCTAAACCTGGACAAGGGAAGCCAATGTGGGCACGGTGCTGGGAGAGGTGCAGGGTGACAGATCCACAGGTGTGAGGAGCAGACTTGAGTGATGTCTTGCTCCTCGGGGTATGGAACTGAGACCCAGGAACATTACTGCCCATCATGTGTATCATCAGGACAATGATACTGAAGCTGCATGGAGTCTGTGAGCATCAAATCCCACCCCATCTGTAAGCAGCAGAAGGGTGCCTGGGAAAGGTGGGCTGCGCTCCTAGCTCTGAGCCTGTCTGGCTGGCAGCTGTCACTTCCTTAGTGGGGCAGAGTGTTTTTGTGCAGGCGGCTGCGGGTCCTGCAGGGCTGTGTCAAGGCTGCTGGCACAGAGATAGATGGCCGAGTCGTTCAGCTCCAGTGAGCTCGCAGTCAGCTCAGAGAGGTGGCGGTCACCAAACTGCTTCACTGAGAACCGATCGGGCAGGTTCCCTTTCCCTAGCTCTCGCCCACTGGAATACGAAACAAGGAAATCAGGACCCGCACCCTGGGCCTGTTTGTACCAAAACACAGAGAGGTGTCCAGAGATATAGGAACATGTCAGCGTCACTTGCTGTTTTCTTGCTTTGGTCACGTGTTTGGGGGTCTGTGTGACTCCAGAGTCCACTGGGCCTGTTGGGAGGAGACAGAGAGAAGTCGGGGGCAGAGCACAGGGAGCTTCCCACAGCAGCCATCACCCAGGCTTGTGTGTCAGGGATGGTGACTCTGTGTCCAGACTTACACACAGTATTCGGGGCTTACCTGCTCCCAGGAGACAAAGGGCCACACAGCAGAGGAGCCTGGGGCCCATGGCAGCTTCGCAAGACCTCTCCCAGCTGAGAGGTGAGCAGTCTAAAGTTCTGAACTCCCCGTGCCCTGATAGGAGCATTTGCTATGATGTCACTTCTCTGATGTTGCTGCTCTGAAGGGACTCTCCTTGGGAGCTGCCCCCTGCTGCTATATACACTTGGTGGGACCCAGGTTCAAGATTCTATGCATCATTCCGTGTCTTGCACAGCCCCATGGCTAAGGGTTGCCTGTCCCCATATCCCCACAATATTGTCCCCGCCTGCCCCTGAATGAATTAATTACCAGCCCTTGCTGCTGACCCTACATCCCTCCTTCCCCTCTGGTCTCAGGGAGATGCCTCCTTGGTGCCTCCTGAGGTGCAGGCATGTCCCTTCCTCCTGGGCAGGAGGACCCTGTGCCACCTCCACGTGTCCCAGGACACCTCAGTGACCCCAGCTGCTTCCCCCTGCAGCCATGTGTGCCAGAGGAGCATTCACTGTCCTCTCCTGGGACACCCCTCGTTTCCCACAGTCTTCGGGGACAGTTAATTCCCCATCTACACCTGTCCCTGCCAGCATGGCTGCCTTGCCCAAATCTTCAGTGTGGGTCTTTTAACGTTTAGCGGGACCTCCCACCCATTCCATAATTGTAGGTACACTGGCCACAACTGAAACCTGCCTCAACATCTGCCCACTGTTGGATCCCTGCCTAAGTCTTCTTAACCCTTTCCTGCTCTCCCAGACTCTCCCCAGAGCCCCTTCCAGCTCAATGGCTTCACAGTGCCATCTGCTGGCCAGTAACTGACATTTCATTATTGGGTCTTCTGCCAGAGCCCAAGGGATGCTGGGAATGTCTGCCTGATCTACAGGCAGAAGATTCCAGAAGCACTATCCTTTACAGAGTATCTCAACATCCTTAACCCTAATCTCAACATTAATTCCCATGTGACCCTATTTCTTTCAGATACCGTGCTTAGTATCCCACCCCTATTCTCCTTAACCACTATCCCAGGATATGCAGCTGTAGAGTGGGAACTTCTTCCTTAAGGTCATCTTCTGAAAGGCAGAGGGAGAGAAGGGAATGGAAGGAAATAATATCTAGTCCAAAGCAAGAAGGAAAACACACAAGTTCAAGTGTAAAGAGTTTCTTTTATCTCCATTGCTAAAATTAAACATACTGCAAAAAAGCAAACAGGCATTTCACGTTATCTTCAAGAGCTCAGCAAAAGACTGGGAAGATAATGATGTTACCTCCTAGATGGAGTCAAATGTGTGTGAATAAAAATAAAATTGAAATACAAGTAAAATATAAGACGTACGGTTTGTCAGCAGCTATGGAGAGAAGATGCCTACTGGGGAACAGCGGACGCTGGAGCTGAGCCCACAAAGCGCAGTCCACATGAGAGGAACCTGTGCCCTCTCTCTGCTCGTTAACCCCCACATAGTATTATGCGTGTCCCCTGCCCATAGCGAAGCCTCGTGACCTTCTCAGTCACCATGCAGGAAAATAGTTTTCCTATAGCTTCTGTCTTCAGGAAGACTCAGTGTCCTGAACCTTTAACACACCTGCATGACACACAAGGGGACCTATGTGGATAGGCTTATCATGACTTCCTGCCCTGGAGACATCCCACTCAGGCTGATGACAAGAAAAGCTAGAAATAGCAACCACCTTCCCAGCTAACAGAGCACCTGCCCAGGACAGACTGACAGATGGCATCAGTGCAGACGTGTCTCTCTGAGGCCCTGGATAGACCGGGTCTGGTAGTCACTAACCTAGAGGGGGACCTCATCACACAGTGAGTTTCACCCTGCAGGCAGGGCACCATGGGGCTCCAAGGTATAGGAATTTGCTCAGGGGTCACATGAATCCAGAGTGAGGGCCCCAACCATCCTTTTTGTGCAGAGAGAAGGCGGCCGTGCAGCGCTGTGGATGACCACTTCACTGCTGGCCCAGAAGTACACAGACGTCTGGGAGGGGGTGGCCGACCCCAGCGTGAGGGGGAAGTCCGCTGCATTCAATCTAGATGCACTGCACCCATCAGCATTCTCTCCTTTGCTGGTGATCCCAACACCCATGAGTGATACATCGCCTCAGCCCGTAGCCCAGGTTCTGTCGATGCCAGGACATAGCATTGTGGTTATCAGTCTGGTGACACCTCAGCATCACCTTGTTTTCCTGTCCCTGTGACCTTGTACCTTGGGCTCTGGGTGATTCCTGCATCCAAGTGTCCTGTAGAGAGAGTGACAGAGCCTGATATTCTCATCCTACGACCAAGACTTGGCCTGAAGTGCTGGGAATTCCAGGGCAGGAAGCCCACCTGCACGCACCTGCCCACAGGAGACAAAGAGCCACACCGAAGAAGAGCCTGGTGACCATTGCAGGTCCAGTGCAGAGTGTCACGTCTTCCAGTTCTGTTTGGGGAAACACAAGCTGGCCTCTCAGGGACTCAGTGACATCACTGTCCTTCACAAATGCTTGAGCTGCAGAGCCAAGCTGCCGCACCCCTCCCCCCCTCAGGAACAAATCGGTGACATAGAGAAAGTGGAACAGTGCAACATGGGAAAAATGTGAAAGCCACTTTTTTAAAGAAATCTTAGCAGTACCTATGCTTTCCCCCTGACTTTTGGTAAGGACATTCGTTCTTCTATGCATAACAATGCAATTTCTTATCTGTGCACTGTGCAATTTTTCATAATATTACTGGAGACTAGGAAATGTTCTCATAGCAATCCTCATACATTGGTGACTTCTCTGATCAAAAGTCACTTCAAATGCGTTCTACTAGTTTTTCTTTTTGTTAAACTCTGGATAATTTCAATGCCAGCCCACAGCGATCCTCTCCCTTAAAGAAACTAACTGATACCCAGAGAGTTCAAAGCTTCAGGGTCAGGGTCATTGGTATCTGAGACTTGTTTCACTTTGTCTCACGACTCACCCACTGGTGGGAGCCCTGCCACGCGTGCTCAGGTCTCTGTGTGCTCACAGGTAAGAGTCTCCCTTGGTTTCAGCTGTGGCCCCAGGAGACTGGACACCTACAGCCCCCTGACTGTGCTTTCTGGGAAAAAGAGAGGACCTTGTCAGTGACGTGGATGAGATATTCAGCCAGAGGTCCACGTGCTGCTACTTCTTATACCGGTTATGCCTCAGTGTGAGGGGACCCTGTGTCTATGACTGCGTCTCTTGATGTCATCTCGATGGGTACCTACAGTCACCCAGCAGTGAGAAGGGACATGGAGTCAGAAATCAGAGGCAAAAAAGAGGTTGAGGTATCATCACGTGGAAAGACTTCCAGCTTGGGCCTGGCAATCCCAGGATGGCCTTGCCATCCACATTTGCCACCCAAATATCCAGGACATATTTGTTCCCAGGAGACCGACAAAGGAGCTGACTTCCTCAGCTTGGACCAGTGCAAAGCACAGGAGTTTTCAGCGAGGACTCACATTCTTTGGAGTACAGGACATCGAATCCCAGAGACCTGAGGACTGTCCCACCCAGATCTGTGACCCACCCAGATGTTATTATTCTCAACAACTCCCTACGTTCTTTAATGATATAAGCACTCACCAGGAATATTTCTTCTGTGATTTATGTTTAAGTTGATTAACTGGAGTCACCTATTTGATGTTTCGGAAAACGTGCACCTCATCTCAGAGCTGTTCGGCACGTGTGTTTGCTTGCTGCGGCGGCTCCCAGCCCCGCGGCAGCACCTGCACACGGAACGTGAAGCTGGCAGACTGACCACACAGGAATGAAGGAGAATTTCAGGCTTCCTGATTTTCACAAGACCTTTCCAACATTTCTCCCACGGTTCTCTGTGCTCTTTTTCAAAGAGCACCCTACCATTTTATCAGCTTTCATCCCCACAAAGCCCTGACTGCTCTGTCCCTGGATTCCAGGGCTCGTTGAAGGAATGATGAAGGGAACGAATGGTTACGTGAGTCCAGGCAGACGTGTCTTCTGTAAACATAACCCAGTCTAGTCAGTGACAAATTGGTTCAGAGAGTGAAGGGAGCAGAGACCCATGTGAGTCTGCTGGGAATTCAAAATAAAGCCAAAGGAACCGGGAAGAGATTCACTCATAGGTGTTATTGTAAGACTTTGTGTTTTTATAAGACTTGTTGAATGAATGGATGGCAGAATGAATGAAATAAAAATGGCGGTCTCTTCCAGGGAGAAGGGTTTTCTGACCGTCACTTCACTCCATCCCTGTCACAGTGTAGGCTGCGCCCAGGGGCACAGCCTGAGAGAAGGACTTAGGAGCAAGCAGTGCATTTGGGAAATGACCCCAGGAAGCAGGAGTCAGAGAGCAGGGAGGAAGAAACGGGGAGGAGAGACCAGGATGAGGTGCGGTGTTGCCACTGTGCTGGGACATCGGGAGATGGGTTTTGTTAGAACCTGCTAAGAAGCACTCACAACACCTTGCAATCTCTCCGCCTGAGCACAGAGGCTGGAGCATTTGTCCCCTGCTCTGCCCGAATCCCCGGGAGCGTTAGCACTTCTGCAGCTCTGGCTGCCCTGGAAGGCCTCGTGGGCTCCCAGGACAGAGAGGAGACCAGCGCGGACAACAGAGGGACTCCCACTGGACCGTGACTGGGGTGCACTCGGTACCAGGTAAATGGACACAGCTTTGCAGGGAATTGTCCACCACAGCTCAGGCTGAAAGCAGAGCGGGGCCAGGATATGATGGAGGCATGGGAGGCCCCAAAACGATGGCCTCTCTCTCGATGAAACTCCCTTCTCCTCTCTGCTCTGTTGTGTGATCACCAGTCGCTCTGCAGCCACAACCTTCTGGAAGCATCACACCTTCTTGTATGTTAGACTTGACATCAAACAGGAGGTACTGTTGTGGGTCCCGTATTCAATTCCCCTTCAGAAACAACTCTCTGTACAATAGTTCACTCACCTAATAGATTATCGGAGGTCATTACTTGCATTTCAGAGGACTGTGTGTGGGGAACGTAGGTGAGGCAGGGAAAACTCACCCATGCCCGCATTTACCCCGGCTCTGCACCCAGTAGTGATTGTGCTGGGCTGGTAAATGGTCTCAGAGTTTACAGGCACCTAAGAACACTTGAGCCCATATTTTTTTATTAAGCAATTTGTTTTATTTGCTTGTGTGAAATCTATGCCAGACACGCATATCGGCCCCAGTTTATAAATGCAAAAACTCAGACAAACGTCTTAGTCACCAGCCCAAGGCCGGGCGGACTATGAAAAGCCAAGTCGCCAAAGCTGGATCTCTTCCCTCTTCAGCCTGTCACTGCACAGGTGGAAGCTGTTATGCCAGTGATTCGTGTCAGAGCCAGCATGTCCGAAAGGAACCCTGGGGCCAATGTCCCCATTTTGAAGACGCCTCCCCTAGCAACATGCCGAAGAGTGGAGTGACTTAAAGCAAGGGTGGGAGTCAGCACGGCCTGTGCTGGAGTCCCAGCTTAGATTTGTGGTGCCTGTGCCTCCGTTAGCAAATTCTCTAACCTCTCTAACAATCAGTGTTCTCACCTGTAATGCGGGTCACAAGCCTCCCTCACAGAAAATGAGCAATAATGAGGACAAATAGGTGGGGATTGACTACGGTAGTGGGCAGCCGGCTAGGTGAAGGGGGACAAAGGGGGCAAAACTAAGAAGGATAAGAGCATAAACAATAAAATGCTGGAAAAATGGTAATAAATAATGTAATTGAATTAAATGCGCAAAACGAGTAGAGTTAAAGTCATCTGTGTTCTCCAATATTTCTCCCCGCACACTGTATATGGGTCCACCTTTCCTTCAACGGCTCTGACGCTCAACTGTTGTCTGCAGCTCCTCACCTGGGCAGATGTAGCAATTTCAGATTTTCTGACCAGAATTGGTGGGGCTGAGGACAGGCTGAGACCTCTCATCCTCCCCAACACCTTGCAGTGGTTTAGAAACAAGCATTCCCAGCATGAGCTCCCAGAATGCTCCTAGACACTCCTAGAGAGCTTCTGTTTCCCTCCTAGAATCTCCAGATAGACTGGGAATCCCCCAAATCAATTGGCTCTTCCCTTAGGGGGATATCATGGCCTCGCTCTGTTTGGAACTATGAGGGACAGACAAACGTCCTCTGGCTTGAAGCTCTATGTCCTAACAGCAGGCAATCAGCCATGTCCCCAAACATGAGGTGTGACCTCCCATCCCAACTCAGATGCTCTTGAAATGGGAGAGACTGTGCTCTGTTCTATCCCATGGACCAAGGCCCGGGCAGAACCCTGGAACCCAGTGGCTTGTTGACTTCAGAGGCGTGGGGAGGCAGGAGGGCGTGCATGGCACATTTGGAACGTCCAGGACCTGCAGCTCCCTGTCTGTGAAATGGTGCCCTGAGCACTTGCCCCTCTGTAAACTGGACACACGGTGTCCATCAGGACCGGGCACCACAGCACACAGTGTGACCTCAATTCTGTCCCAGAGGAGGGCTTCCTGCCTGTGCTGGGAATTGCACGGGGCTGGCAGAGCTGGGAGAACATTCAGGAAAGCTCTGGCTGAGCTCAGCAGGGCAGGGAGAGTGGTAGAAAACAGCTAGAAGCATCTGTGGAACTCAGCCAAGGCCATTCCCTATACTTACAACATCCTCACGTGGAATAGGAGGTTTTGGGTACAGAAAGCCATGGGCTCTGCAGGGCTGTGTCTAAGTGGCAGGCACAGAAGTCACAGCCAAGTCTTCCAGCGGCAAGGTGCACAAGGCCAGCTCAGAGCTGTAGTCACTGAACACTTTGCCTTTGAAGCGATCAGAGGTGTCTCCTTTCCTGTACTCCTGCTGTTCCTAATACTGAATGAGGAACTGGGGGGCCTTCCCCTGAGCCTGCTGATACCAGTACACACTCGTGCCTGGAGATGGGGTGGCATTTCAGAACGGCCTCCCCACCATGGCCTTTGATGAGGTGTCTTGGGGACTGGGTGACTCCAGCAGCCACTGACCCTGTGGAGGAAGGAGACAGAGCTTGGACCAGCCCAGGAGGCAGGTGGACACTCCCACAACAGTCAAGAACACGGGATTGGAGAGATCCCACCTGAGCTGAGACTCACCTGGCCCCAGGAGACACAGGGTCATGCAGCAGAGGATCCGGGAGCCCCTGGAGGATTCAGGCAGCACAAAACTGGCCATGTCCCTCTCAGGGCTCTTGTCTTTGGGGTGAGACAGTAGAGGTGTTGCCCCTCCCATTGCTCTGTTTGCAGGGCTTGCCTGGGACATCACTGTCTCATATCACTGTGTGTGTAGTTCCCACACACCCTGCACACCCCAAACACGATCTTTGGGCACAGTGTTCCCCCATTCTGACCATCTTCCTATGAGCAGGTGCAGCTGGCTGTGCGGAGCTGGGTCCCCCAGGGTCCAGGGCTTGTGACCAGCCCCATGGCTTCAGAGCAGGTGATCCTCTGTCTATACCTGGCTTGGGTTTCCCAGGCTACCTCAGTGAAGCCCCATCACACTCTGCACCAAACATAGGCTCCAAGAGAGGCCATAACTCCATGCAAGACCAAGTTCATGGCTCCCTGCTGTGACAGACACCTGCATATCCACTAATGTGAAAAGATAGGATCAGCAAACCTCAGATTCATCAGATAATTTCCCTAATGCAGGGACCAAGCCAAGACTCTCCTCCTTCACCCACCCTCTGACTCAGGGCCCCTTCTGCATCTCACTCCTTCGATCCACAGCGCCCTCAAGTGGCCACTTGGGCAGCAGCGCTGTTTACACCTCCTTGCCAGGGAGCCTGGGAACCATGAGCAGAGGGGACCACAGGAGGGTTTGTGAGCCTGGAGGAGGTGATGGTGCCACACTGTGGTTGCACTGCTGGCACAGAGGTACATAGCTGAGTCCCCCGGCTCTGCAGCCTGGATGCTCAGAGTGGAGGAGGAGCTCTTAGATCTCTCAACAGAGAACCGATTGTTAGGCATCCCGGACGTGTCCACAGGGTCGTTGTTTTGAAAGTACAACAAAAACGTTGGGCCTTGCCCTAGCATCTGTTGGTACCAGTATAGGCCAAAGTGGCCAGAAATAGGATCACACCGAAATGTCACATTCTGTCCCCTCTTGGTGACCTTGTGCCTGGGGGACTGGGAGACTCCAGCCTCTGTGTGACCTGGGGACACAGAAGTTGACAACAGAATGAGGAAAACAATTGTAATCATCAAACACACACACACACTGAAGCTACTTGGTTTTCTGAGGACTCACCGGCCCCCAGGAGACAGAGGGTTGCCCAGCAGAGGAGCCGGGTGCCCATGGCAGGGTCAGGACAGGAATGGGAGGTTCCCCAGGCCAGGTCTTGTGAGCAGGAGCAGAGGAGGAGGGACGTCCCTTGTCCCCACAAGGCAGCCCCCATAGTGACATCACTGTGTCTGTTAGTCTCTGGACCTCAGGGACACGTGATATACATGAGATCACACTTGATTGACTGGTTTAAACATTTATAAGCTCCTTTTTGAACAAAATCCATGCACCGCTGTCACTTTGAGGTCCCCCGCTATCTGGTTGCAGGGTTCTCACATGGCATGTTATTACCTGTCACTGATCAGCTGGCATTTTCACTAGGACATGTCAACAGTGTCATCCATACAAAACACAGAAGGGTCATTTCATTGTCTTCTCTGCAATTCAGGATCTCCTGGGAGCATGCTGTCCTGTCACCATCCCCTCCATTCTCCAAGTCACACATGCTCAATCTTACCCATTTGTCAGGTGAGGGCGGGCGTTGGGCTTGACTTGGCTTTGCCCTGGACACACTGACATGCTCAGAGATGCACAGATGGAGCGACGCCCTGGGAACATCTGAGTGGGAAGCTCCTGTTCCTTCTGCAGCTCATGACCGAGTGTCCTCTCTGTGCTCATTTACTTCCTTGTAGTATTATGTCCGCACAGCCCACAATAAAGTCTCTTGTCCTTCTAAGTCACCACACATTTAAAAATAGGGTTCTTATAACTGCTTCATGGGAGAAGACTCAACTTCCCTGACCACTGAGACTCCTTTGTGTGATATACAGTGCAGTCTAGGTGGATCTGATTGACTGATGACTTCCCACCTTGGAGGCATCAGATTCAGGCTGATGGTAAGAAAGCTAGAGCTAAGGATGCACCTTCCCAGCTAACGGAGAAGCTGCAGAGGACAGACTGACAGCCACAGTGAAGACATGTGGGACTGAAGCCATGGATCTAGACCAGGCTTGGCAGACACTGCCCTGGAGGTGGGCCACAGCACACTGGGGGGTCACCCTGCAGGCGGGGGCCACTCGGGGCTCTAAGGTGTAGGAGTCTGCACAGGGCCCCCTGAATCTGGGTGCTGGGCCTCCCCTGGCCTTTCTGTGCAGAGAGGAGGTGGCCGTGCAGCTCTGTGGATTCACTGCTGGCGCAGATGTACACAGATGACTGGGAGGGGGTAGCTGCCTCCATCGTGAGAAGGAAGTCCTCTGTATTTGATCTAGAGACACTGTACCCATCCAAACCTCTCCTTTGCCAGTGACCCTAACACCCACTGAGTAATGGATCAGCCTCAGCCCATGACCCAGGTCCTGTCGGTACCAGTACATAGTGTTATGGTTCAAGTCCTGGGCACACCTCAATGTCACCATCTGTCCTGTGGTCAGGACCTGGAATGTTGGGGTCTGAGTGACGCTGGCACGCCCCAGACCTGCGGGGAAGATAGTGGAACTGAGGCTGCAGCCACCAGGGAGTGGCTCGGTTCTGGGCCTTAGACCTCTCCCCACAGAGGGGCCAGCCCAGGTCCCACCTGAAGGGAGGAGACACAAGGACACGCAGCACAGGAGGCCGCCACTCAGGGTTGGAGCTGGGCCGACACAGGGTTCCGCTGGGACTGTGGGTGGCTGGACAGGAACAGGGCTCCCCAGGGAGAGTCTCTGAGGTGTCACTCTCACTCTCACTGCCTGGGCCCCAGAGCCCACTTGTCATAAGGGGACACGCCACCTCCCAGAGCATCAGATCAGAAAGCGAAGTGCAGGCTCACAGCTCAGAGTGAGAAGAGTGCTGTGACTGAGCTGACTGGAGTCCTGCTGTTGTTCCTGCCCTCTGCACGCAGGGTGTGACCTCGGGTGCTTCGCCCTATCTGCAGGTCTCCATGACACCCTGTCTGCTGTGTGTACCTGTCCCTGTGCTCTCCCATCTGAGGGAAAAGCCTGATGGCTTCCTGGTGCCTTTAGGACTCTTGGCTCCCAAGTCATCCCTCAGCCTCCTTTTCTGCTTTGCTGGTCAACCAGCAGCCCCTCACTGTCCCTGCTTCCCCCAGCGACCCTCCTGGTTCTGGTGGCCAAACCTCAGGGGCAGGCTCCTCACCACTTGACGATCCTTTGGTTCTGTTTCCTATCCATCCCCTGACAGATGTGACCCCTAGCAAATGACCCAGAGTACCTTCAGATTCACCTGAGAATGTGCTCCTGTGTATGGACGGGGTGAGGCAGTGCCGGCGCATCGAGCTCACCCTTTGGGAACTAGCTCTCTGTGTGGTGCTCAGCTCTGCAGGTGTCCTGCTGGCCCCTAGGGTTACAGGGGGATGTGGGGAGAGGTGGCTGCCTCCAGGTGGAGAGAGTATAAAATGCCCTTTTTAAACTGAGACATTATTCCATGGGGAATATCTCCCTGTGAAGGATTGCTGACATTAATTATAATAAATATAATGAGTCTTTAAACACCTGTAACTAATTGACCCACATTCCCATGCTTTGCAGGACCCGTAACTTCCTTCAGGGTGCTGTGCAGGTCCAGGTGACGGCCACAGTGTAGGAATTTGTGCCTTTCTTGACCGCTGGTTCGATTCCCAGTCTAGGGCACATGCCAGAATTTCAGGCCAGGTCCCCAGTAGGGGGCACACAAGAGGCAACCACACAATGATGTTTCTCCCTCTCCAACCCTCTAAAAATAAATAAATAAAATCTTAAAAAAAAAAAAAGAAATCGTGCCTTCCTTTGTTGTCGTCATGAAGGATCATGAATACTTGTTGCCTTGAAGTGAAATGTTCCTTGAAACTGTCAGGGAAAGGTGGACAATCCCAGATACTGTGTGATCCCCTCACGCCTGTTCATCTAAACCTGGACAAGGGAAGCCAATGTGGGCACGGTGCTGGGAGAGGTGCAGGGTGACAAATCCACAGGTGTGAGGAGCAGACTTGAGTGATGTCTTGCTCCTCGGGGTATGGAATTGAGACCCAGGAACATTACTGCCCCTCATGTGTATCATCAGGACAAAGATACTGAAGCTGCATGAAGTCTGTGAGCATCAAATCCGCCCCCATCTGTAAGCAGCAGAATGGTGCCTGGGAAAGGCAGGCTGCACTCCTAGCTCTGAGCCTGTCTGGCTGGCAGCTGTCACTTCCTTAGTGGGGCAGAGTGTTTTTGTGCAGGCGGCTGCGGATCCTGCAGGGCTGTGTCAAGGCTGCTGGCACAGAGATAGATGGCCGAGTCGTTCAGCTCCAGTGAGCTCGCAGTCAGCTCAGAGCGGTGGCTGTCACCAAACTGCTTCACTGAGAACCGATCGGGCAATTTGCCTTTTTCTCGCTCTTGCCCACTGTAATACTCAACAAGGAAATCGGGGCCCTGGCCCTGGGCCTGTTTGTACCAAAACACAGAGAGGTGTCCAGATGTATAGGAACATGTTAGCGTCACTTGCTGTTTTCTTGCTTTGGTCACGTGTTTGGGGGTCTGTGTGACTCCAGAGTCCACTGGGCCTGTTGGGAGGAGACAGAGATAAGTCGGGGGCAGAGCACAGGGAGATTCCCATGGCAGCCATCACCCAGGCTTGTGTGTCAGGGATGGTGACTGCGTATCCAGACTTACACAGTGTCTGGGGCTTACCTGCTCCCAGGAGACAAAGGGCCACAAGGCAGAGGAGCCTGGGGCCCATGGCAGCTTCTCAAGGCCTCTCCCAGCTGAGGGTGGGGTCTCCTGGGGGGAGCAGTCTAAAGTTCTGAACTCCCTGTGACCTGAAGGGAGCATTTGCTATGACATCACTCCTCTGATGTTGTCACAGCTCTGATGGGACATCCTTGGAGGCTGCCCCCTGGCGCTCTCCACTCTTGGTGTGAGATTGACCCAGAGTTGAGATTCTATGCATCATTCTCTGTCCTGCACATCCCCACGACTCAGGGTTGGCTGCAGCTTCAGCACTGTCCCCACCTTCCCACAATATTGTCCCTGCCTGCCCCTGCCTGACACTAGCTGCCCAGCCATTGCTGCCCCAACGCCCACACTGCTGTCCCCTGCGGTCTCGGGGAGATGCCTCCTTGGTGCCTCCTGAGGTGCAGGCATGTCCCCTCTTCTTGGGCAGGAGGAGTCTGTGCCAGCTCCATGCATTCCACGACCCCTCAGTGACTCCAGCAGCTTCTCCTGCCAACACGTGGGAGGAGGTCCCTTTACTGGCCTCTCCGGGGCTACTGCCTCAGCCCTTCCCAGTGGCACTGGCAGTCCTGTGGATGCACAGCGCCTCCCAGTGGTGATGGTCCACATCTCCTGGATTCACATCTGTCTACATTAAGAGCCAGAATTTGCCCAGGCCCTCACCCCTGCAAATCACCAGCCCCCCACCCCGCCCCTTATCTCTACCCACTAACCCTCCCACTCGCTGACTCTACGGTTTTCCCAGCCTGACCGATACAAGGTTGATCTCCAGATACACTCTTCGTTTTGAAGCAGAGATTGTATGAACCAACATTTCAATTACGAAAAAATGATTCTGCACCATTGCAATCAATGTCCAATAGTGGAAGAGACAGCCAGAATAGTACAGGCCCGAAAAATAAACAGTCTGCGGATCCCAGGTGGATCCTGTCTGGAAACGCACTATTCCATGGCTCCCCATAGTAATCAGATCCATATATTTCCCCATTTGTAGGTAAAGTAATTATTAGCACACGTTAGAGAGTGCATTTTAATGAAGATGGATTAAATATTTTAGCTATTCATTTCTGAGATGGCAAACCTTGCATACACCACCCTGTGAGCTCTAGTTATGTGGGACCCAGTGGGGCCGACACATGCTGTCCTTACCCAGAGTCCCTGAGCCCTGCTCAGTGACACGGCCTCTTTCATAAATCCCCACAGAAAAAAACTCTTTCCACGTGCGGTGTCTCCACAAGGAAACACACACACACACACACGAAGAAACACCTCCGTGATGGCAAGGAAGCCAAGGGTCCATGACTGAACACGGCTCTCTCTTTTCTGGGCTTTGAAGGTTGGGGGGGGTAGAAAATATGATCCTATACAAAATACAAATTTAAAAAATAATCTTTTACCTCTATCTTTATTTTGAACCATCTTGGCCATATTTTATTTCCTAGACTTTCTCCAGAATCTGTATTTCTTTCTCTGGATTTGGAAAACAAATTCCAGGGCTTCTATCTGCCAGACTACACATGTAACCAACAATTTTGATCCTCCGATGAACTCTCCGCCCCAAAAAAGAGTAGGCTGGCAACGATCTGCCCTCTGCCCGAGCGCCCCAGAGTGCCATGCAAGGAAGGTAAGGTTGGAGTGAGCGTGTTGATAGAGCAAATGAACAGGAGCTCTGGTCCTCTGTTGCCCCAGAAAGCCCAGGGCTGTCCTCCCAGTGCCAAGTCCCCCCGCGTTCCCCTGTGGTCCCCAGGTTCTCCCAGGTCTGTCAGCTGTGAGATAGCTTCGTGCTGGGCCAGGAAGGTTTGTGCACAGAACCCAGGTGACTCTCTGGGGCTGTGCTGAGCTGCTGGCGCAGAGATACAAGGCTGAGTCCTGCAGCTCCAGAGAGCTCGCCGTCAGCTCAGAGCTGTAGTCACCAAGCTGTTTCCCAGAGAATCGATCAGACATGTTTCCTCTTTGTTGCTCTTCGCTCCTGTAATACTGAACGAGGAACTGGGGGCCTTGACCATGGGCCTGTTGATACCAAGAGACAGCTGTGTGGCCAGAGATTGGGGAACATGTCAGTGTCACTGTCTGTCCTCTGGGTTTCACCAGGTGTCTAGGAGTTTGCGTGACTCCAGAATCCACTGGGCCTGTGATGGAGGGAGACAGGAGCTGGAGAAAGAACAGGGCCCGGACCCTGATGGAACTGAAAAAGGATTCAGGCTCTCTCAGCGTTGGAACAGAGACATCCAACTGTGCCAAGGACATACCTGGTCCCAGCAGACAAAGCGCCACACAGCAGAGGAGCCTGGAGCTCATGGCAGGACCAGGCAGGACAGGGCAGGGGCCTCCCTGCTCAGAGCTCTTGTCCTGTGGAAGTGACAATCCGGGCACCTTCTCTGATTGGGTGTTAGGCAGTGATGTCTCTGCTCTGATGACACTGTCTCTGCTGGTTCCCTTGACCCTGGGTGCCCTGCCAGCTCCCTGGCTCAACTGATCCAGGCCCTGCTTTGTCCTGGAAAGGCTCATCTCTGACATGCGGGGCTGAGCAGAGATGACAGTGCTGAGCAGGGTTCAGGCAGCATGCCTGCCCACACAGCTCCTTTGCTTTTCCCTCAGGCAGCTGTTCCTCCACTGTGTCTGCTCCCAGGGCCTGCAGGCTGCCCCCTCCGAGCTCTGCACCCTACACTTCCCCTTGCCAGCTCAGAGAGCCTCCCTAACCACTGCACAGCTGAACTTCCTGGCTCCCCGCTGAGACAGCACCTGCCCTTAGTGCTTATGCTATTTGACCTCCTACTGGATAGAAGCACCAAACAGGGCTGTCCTTTAACCCTTGCCATCCCAGGCAACTAGCTCTGACCCCCTGCTCTGGCCCAGGAAATTCTAGAGCTCAGCAGATCCACAGCGCCCCTGTGTGGCTTGTTGGGCAGAAACCAAGATTTTGCCTTGGCCATGATGCAAGTGGACAAGAGGCCTGGGATGTGTTGAAATTAGGAATGACTTTACCATTTGCTGTTTGCACTGTACTCTTAAATGAAATGTATACGACCTCAGTTCTGGGTGATTTTGGAATTTGTATTGTCACAGAAAATATGGTGCTCGTGGAGATGGGGGATGGACTGGAGATGGACTCCCAAAGATTTTTTGAGGGTTAATAATGAACAGAAGTTGTTCTAACTTCGATGACCCCGACAGCTGGCTCAAGGCAGATTATTTAGACAGGCCACTTTGCAAGATGCCCACTAATCGGCTACCCCCAAATTAAATAATAATAAATCTCATTGTTCCCACACTGCTAAAGAATTTATTTCCCTTCTACCCTCTCTTTTTAGAATCCATAATTGTGGGGGCGGGGGGTCAGCCTCCATGTATTGGTAATAACACAATTCCTGTTTCCCGGTAAGGGAGTGCACATGTGTGTGACTGATTTCTCTGTTTTTCTCTGATGACCAAGTAGGAAATATCATATTGTAATCTTCTACACTAGTAAGCAAGGAAGACCAGGCCAGTCTGAATGAATGAAGAAGAAACAGAGGGACTTGGGAAAACAGAAACAGACCAGGTTGTGTACTAAGACCCCTGAGCGGGAGTCGGCCCCGAGAGCAGCCTGTGGTGGACGGGGCAACCTTGGCCCGCACCTCCATCACTGTGGGAGAGTGCAGGGCACACACCCCAGCCCAGGGTGATGGGTCCGCCCAGCTTGCTCAGAATGCATTCGAGGGCGTTGCTAACGGCAGGTTTGCATCTCCTCCAGCAACACGCCCTGCCAGCACATGTCCTCTGACTATGAATTCAGCACTGGCTCACGGGTTAGCCTCAGTTCTCATGTGGGTTTTGTTGATACCACTATGTTGCAACATGATTCAGATCTGAGAATACTCTAAGACCAGCTTTGTTTTTAGTCTTCACACAGAGATCTTGGCCCCTGTTTGACCTGATCATCCATGGGTCCTGGTCAAGAAGGCTATGGAAGCTCAGCTGGAGATAAGGAAGCAAGCCATTGTCCAGGTGAAGGAAATACTGAAGATCTGGCAGGGACAAGCTCACATCAAAAGTGTCCTTGTGCTCTGACTCACCAGCTCCCAGGGCCACACAACAGAGAGGCTGGTGGGCATGGTGTCTGGGAGGGAGGGTGTCCCCCTGCTCAGGGCTCTGGCTATTCTTAGGTAAGGACTGCACTCTGAGCCTTAGTGCCTGAAGACCCGTGATGTCCAGGGATCAGCCCCGGGTCTTGGAGCATGCAGGCCCTCAGGCCATGAGTGAAATACTGCAGCCGCAAAGAGCCCTCGGAGGATGGGGGTTTCAGGACAGCAGGGACAGGCTGGAAGAACTGCACATGGGCGGAACCCAGTGTCCTCTGTCACCATCAATTCAGTGCCATGGTCCCCAGGCCTGGACTCTGTGACTTGTAGTTCTGGTTAAGGGGAAAGAAACAACCCAATTGAAAGAGGGAACTATTGTCCTCAGGTGTGGGAACTGACAGAGCCACGTGCAGAGGGAATGAGGGGTTTTGGAAAAAGTCTTAGTACATCTGGAGCTGGATCAGGGCTGCGACCACGTCTCACTTGGATGGAAAGAGAAGTCAGGGAAAGGGGCCTGATAGAGGGAGTCTGCTGCGGCCAGACTGTAACATGTCTCATGAAAGACTTCCCGGGGTCACAAGCAGACAGGAAGATACTGAAGAACTTGAGCTTGAGCTGTTCTGCCCAGGCACGGTCTTGGTCTAGACCAGGCCGGGCCACAGGCTGCTGTCTGTGTGGGAACTGAGCATCGCCAACCCACTGAACCGACGGGCAGGATCCTGCTCTGAGGTCTTGGGTCTCTCAGGAAGTGCCCTACTGAGCCTGGGTTGCCCCACAGCTTCCTGGCTGCACCCTGGAGGTTTCTGCTCAGGGAGAGGGTGGCTCTGCAGGGCTGTGTCTTTGCTGCTGGCACAGAGGTACAGGGCGGAGTCTTCTGGCCCCAGGGCATCCAGGTGAAGGTGTAACTGAGAGGTGTCTGGGCGTTCGGGCATGAAGCGTACTGGGACGCTGTTGTTGTCAGTGATTTCCTTATAGTTGTAGATGAACAGGAGCTCTGGAGGCTGGTGAGCTCCCTGTTTGTACCAATACATAGCGTTATGTCCCAGATGTTGTTCGCATTTCAAAGACTTCTTATCTCTGGTTCCCATCACCAGGAACTTTGGTATCTGAGTAATTTCTGTCTCCATGGGGACTGTTGGGGGAAAGGGACAAAACTCAGACCAAGCCCAGAAGGAAGGGTGTTGCTGTAGCCACAGGGGAATGGCTGAGGGTCCAAGGGTAGCCCACTGGAGCCCCAGACTCACCTGCTGCCAGGAGACAGAGGGCCACCCTGCAGAACAGCCAGCAGTCCATGGTGGAGTCGGGACCCCTGGCCTTGTCTAACTGTGATGCCTTGGCAGTGGGCGGCCTCTGGTCTCCTTGGCCTCGGTTGGTGGTTCTGCCTGTGATGTCACTGTCCCTGACAGTTTCCCCAGGCCCAGGGGACAGTCCTCGCCCTTCCATGCCTTGTACAGACTCTGATAGAAGGTGGATCTCAATGGACTGATCGCTGTTATTCCCCTAATAGTTGCTCTTTTTCCATTGCCTGCCTTCCTTAGTAAGTAGTCTCTCTCTGCACCTGCCTTCCCTCCAGGTTCCCCTCTCAGTCACAGACCCTCTCAGTCAGGCAGGACGTCGTTTCAAACGTCGTTTTCCTCAGTGTCCAGGCTTTTGGAGCCCCTTTGCCCAATGTGTAGAGGGGGGAACATTGGATGGACCTCCGCCCGTCATTTTAAATGTGCGAATGTGATTGTGGCTCTGAACGAGGCACCCGGAAGCGTGCTGAGGGAGGCGTGGAAGGGACAACAATCTCTGCCCATGCATTGAGAATACAGGGCTTGTCAGGGCTTATTGCTAACAGGTGGTTGAAAAAGAACACAAAGCAGTGGTTGAAGACAAAGGGAGATCCATTTGAAGACGATTTTAGTTTAGTATCGTTGGGATGTCTACAACTGATGTTCCCAGCTGACATGAGGATGGAGCCCCAGGCCCTAGTGTCCCCCTCATCACACCCTTCCCCCCCTCCAAACCATTCCAGTCCCCCAGCTAAGAGGTTTCAATGGAGCCACAGCTCCTCCCTGTGGCCACAGCCTCATATTCCTCAGATGTCAAGCCTCTTACCAGCCCAGGGCCAACAATGCAGACCCACTCATTCCATGGGCTGGGAGGAGCTCTGATGGGCATGCAAGCCTAGGGAAGTGTGAAGAGGACAGAAGCATCCAGAATAACAAAAGTAGTCAGCAACAGCACCTGCTCATCCACATAGCTAGGACAGTCAATGCTTACTCAGCAGAGATGGGCTGTGTCTGGGTTCTTAGTAATGAAGGGAACACAGCCCTGCAGAAATATCCCAGCCCCTGTGGAGATGAGAGGCCAGCTTGGTTCAACAAATGCTCACAGAGCAGCAGCCCGGAGCAACCATCGAGCGTCATGCTCACCCACAGCACTCTGCTGCTGTGAGGTCATCCAACACAGTCACAGGAAATGGGGAGGGGACCGAATGCAGTGTACGATGTCTGAGAAATGTATTCAGTGTTGAAGGTTTCAAATCAGTTCACATGTGTGACACTATAGACAACGATTACATGAGGGGCTGCAATGAAGTGACCCCGAAAACCCTGTCCGAGTCTGACATGTTAGAGACCAAGCCAGGCCCGTCATTTCTGCAAACACCTTCCAGTTTGGGACTCATTAGGGTGACCCACCAGGCGCCGTTCCTACTTCACTACCTTGTTATGCTTTTTATCTGCTTGGTTCCTGGAGAATCATCTAATTTGTTTACAGGTGCCATTTGGCCAGTATTGAATTTTCACTTTAGAAAATTTAAATGGATGAACAAACACAAAAATGAAATGGTCCATGAACTGCTAAATTACCACACCATTTATTATTATGTTCGGTGTTTATGACCAGATTGGAATAACAAGGAATTGTATCAATCCATGTTGGGGGTAAAGAAGATCGATACCCTTGTTTCAATCAGAGAGCTGGATTAGGTGGAAAATAGTAGTGATTTCTAATGTATAAATTCTATCAGATTTTTAATGTGGGCCAAAAGAGCAACTAAACGTAAAGGCACAAGGCTAAAAAAAAAAAAAAAGAAAACACTTTCAACTCCCTCAATAATGGTTTCAGTGACCCAGTTCGTTTGCCACATGCAGACTAACTCTAAGAAGTTAAATATATCATTTGATACGTCCGGAAAAAAAAAAAGAATACAAGCAAAGGATGATGGATGTTCTCCCTGAACACACGGCATACGTGGCAGACGTGCAGTCCCCTACGGTTGGAGATACTCCATTCTCAGATAAGAACCTGAAGTCAGCCCTCGTTGCAAGGCTAGCATTGTTTCTATTAACCTTGCTATGATACGGACATCCACTGTGGAAAGAAGACACTCTGATGGCCCCTGTACATGAAACAGCAGAAGTCTGAATATATAACATTGCATTCCATTGCTTGGCTCCCAATAAGTTCGGAAAATTACAAGGATTACAAAACAATCGGAACTTAACTGAAACCTTGAATGATGAGGGAAAGTGAAAGGCTTGCTAGCTCTGAAACAGTAGCCAATGTAAATGATTCTCAAATCAAGGGGTGACTGAAGGCGAGTTAAAGTTATCCGATGAGGGCGTGAGCCTGAAGAACGAAAACAGCCAAAGCATAGTCTGAATTGCAAGAAAGATTAATGAAAAACTGAATAGTAAACATGTAAGTAGATTCAAATTAACACTGTCGAGATAAAATAGTAATGGCACATGTAGCTTGAAGATAAATAGGAAAGACATAACTGATTCCACGACAGCTAGGTTTTGGAGTATAAGGTACAGAAAGGGAGCCCCAAGGATGCATGGAAGGAACTCCCTTTTTCATGACCAATTCCCACTGGGTATAGAGAGTGAGGGCTCTAGGAGGCTGAGCAGAGAACAGGTGGTGGAAGGCTGGAGAGATGAACAGAGATTTCAGAAGACTCCCACCTGATGAATATGCTGTGATTTCCTCCAAGGCCCCAGCGAGGCCATGCACTGGCAGTAAGGACACTTGCTCAGGGTCCCTAAGAGAAAGAGTCAAACTGAAATAAATCCTAGCAAATCCCACATTCAAACCTGCCAGGATGAAACTTAACACTCCTTAGAAGAACATAACCAAATCCAGAGTCCTCATTCTGTATCATCCACAGTGCCCCACGTAAATCCCTTTATAATCCTTCATATAGACTATTTCAGTCATCTCCTACTTGTTCATTCCACCCCAAATCCATACTGCTACATGGTTGATGTACCAAAATGCAGAATTGATTATGTTACCCCAGTCATGTAGGATCAAATCTAACTACTGCCCAGAGACTTGTGTCCAAAGCCCTTCCTTTCCATGTCTCAAATTATCCTCCATCATCTTGCTCTGCCTTCTCTGGAGGAGGCTTCTGATATGACAGTCAGAATAGGGAGGGATCCCTGCTCAGCTCCTGAGAGTGAGAGTCTGCAATGCACAAGGATACCTCTGTCGGTTCTTCGCTCTCCCCCTTTTTTCTAGCTCATCTATTGTCATGGACTTTCCTTCTTCTCCAAATACTTTTCTATTAAGGAGGGAACTCACAATAACCCAAATTACCTTTTGGTCTTAGAAATAGTTACATTCACCTCCCCTTCTGGCTTTCACTCATCAAACATTTTTATCAAATAGTGTGGTTTTGGTAATATTGTTATGTGTAACATGCACCAATGTGTACAGCAGAGAAAGGAAAGGAACGGCTCCTTCCCTCAGTTAAGATTGTCGGTGCCTGGGACCTTTCAAGTTGGTGGAGTCCTGAGTGCCTCAGTGAACTTATTGGAAACTGCTGGTCTAGCTGGTGGGTGGAATTCTGTAAGAGTTCTGGGTGCACGAACTGCAGAGCTACCCTGTTGGGTATTATGGGCTGTGCTATAGATGAAACTCCAGTCAGGAGCCTCACAGATGGGTGTAGGGACCTCAGAATGGGAGAGCCCGTTGTCCCCACAACTTCCTGCCTGGGTCAGTGGGTTTGTGTAGAGGGAGGCGATGACTCTGCAGGGCTGTGTCTAAGCTGCTGGCACAGAGATACACAGCAGAGTCACCCAGCTCCAAGGAGTTGATGTGAAGTCTCAAATTAGCTTTGTTAGGAGATTCTGGTAAGAAGCGACTTGGAACTGTCTCATTTAGAAAAAGCTCCTTATTATTGTAGGCAAACATAACCTTGATCAATTGCTTGGAGTCTTGCTTATACCAATACATGGCATCGTGGCCCAGCTTCTGTTCACAGCTTAGGGACTTCTTATTCCCTGCCTGGGCGACGAGGTATTTTGGAGTCTGGAAAACTGCTGTGTCCAAGGGACCTGAGAAGAAAAGAGGCAGAATTCAAACAAGTCCCGGGAGGCAGCTTGTTGCTGGATTTGTGAGTAGGTTAGAGACTCCAAGTGGGTTGTGCCTCCTGGCCCCACACTCACCTGCTCCCAGGAGGCAGAGGGCCACGCAGCAGAGGAGCCTGGAGCCCATGGTGGGTTGGGATCCCACAGGTGGGGCCCTAGCGAAAGTTCTTGTCTCCAGTAGTAAGAAGACCAGGCTGCCGCACTCCACAGCCTCAACACAGGCTTGGCTGTGACATCACAGACTAGAATGATTTCCCCAGTCTCAGGCTCCCCTCAAATGGGTGCTCTTCTTTCTTTACATCCTGCCCTTGCTCCCTTCAAAGAAGTTTCTACTTGTACTGCTTTCAAAGGACTTTGGGATTTCTAGAGGTAGTTGAGTGGGGTGGGCACGTTGTCTCAAGGGTGTTCATGTGATGTCATCTCTGTGCAAGCCCCTGTCTCTTCCCTCTCCCTGGCTCAGCATCTGGCCACCTCCTCCCTCCTCGCCCTACCCACACTCAGCCTGGTGTCCTTATCAGTAATGCAGGATGATCCCACTCACATCTTGACTCCATTCAACACCTGATTTACACTCACAGGTAGTTTCAGCTGTGGGCAGAGATTGGGTGTGACGTTTCCCCCGACAACCAGCAGCAGACCATTTCAAATGGCATGCATTGATGCTACTTAGGAGCAGACCCTGTTGATGGGTCCTTGAGGGGGATGAACCACAGCCCTGCAGTTTTTCAGCCTGGGCAGTACTGACATATGGCGCAGAATAATTCCTCCTTGTGGGCGCTGTCGTCCTGGGCAGACAGGATGTTTAGCGGATCCGTGGTCTCTATAGACTACATGCCAGTGGCACTCATTGCCCACCCCCCAGTTATGCTAACCAACAGTGTCTCAAGACACTGCGAAATCATTTTCCTGGAAAGCAGCAGCCTCTTCATTCCTTCCTTCTGTGCTTGACCAACCTCAGGGGTTTTGGTGGGGCCACAGCGCCTCCTGGTGGTCAGAGAAGGACAGTTCTCAGTCTCAGGGCCCAGTGGGCCAGGCTTCAGTCCTTAATAATCCCAAGTCAGCAAGGACCCAGGATGAGGCCAGGAACCAGGGCAGGCACCTTCCTGGGAGGCATCTTACACACACACACACACACACACACTCACACACATTGTTTGGCAACACTGTCAATTCCTGGTGGAAACCCCTTCAAAGAGCCCCCAGTGGTTCATGTTTTCTTTAACTGATCACAGAGTCACGTCTGGAGATACAGGAGTGAACCGAAAAAAAACAAAACAAACAAAAAAACAACCAACCACTGTCCTTCCTGGAACTATCAGTGCGCTTGATTTCTTGACGGTCATAGAATGGCTACTTATTGCAGAGCACGAGTAAGACAATATTCTCTCTCACAGGATGCTTGTATTCTGAGAGGAGCTAAAGGAAACTCAGAAATTACCCTCGACTACAAATATAAAATAGATGTTGTATGGCGGTCAGGAGTATAATCAGTGTTAACACAGTTAAACACGGTTTTTCACACTGCATCCCATTTCCTCCCCTATCACACAATAGGCTGACATACAGAATTTCCAAGCCTCTGCTCAGTGTTAAAGTTCTACGGTCCTAACTGGAGACACCCTTAGATGTTTCCTAGGCTAGGGAACTGGGCTCCGGTGTCCCAAGAACCTACCTCATTGCAGCACACAGCTTATGTGTGAGGCTGTTTCAATGAAAGGGCAGGAGGGAGGGGAAATGGAAGAAGGAAGGAAATTGTAAAAAACAAAAAACAAAAAACTGACAAGAGGCTACATAGAATACTGATTTTGAATATATGAAGACATGACCATTGTTGCCAATGAGATTTCAGATGAATTATTACCTTTAGTGCGTTTTATAAGAGCTCTTGAAAAATCAGATGTGCATCATCCAACGAGATGCCCACAAACCTGCTGTAAAGAAATGTGAGCTGGTGACGTAAGGGTAGTTCCGGTTGTTTATATTTTTTTTCTAGAAGAGGTAGAAAAGGAGAATGTTTTTGTTGCCTGTCAAGAATCGTCCAAGGGATAGAATGGAATAAGGAAATGGGTTCTTCAACCCTTCTTTGCCGAACTGGAGAAGGGGAAGCCTCGACAGAAAGAACGGGTGAACGGCTGGCACTCGGGTGCCTGGGCAGGGCCAGGGTTTGATCGCAGCAACAAAGTAAAGGGGAGAAGAAACTGCAGTAACTTTAGCGTGAAGATTACTTGATCCACGAGGAGGTGGGGAGTCCTGGGCCCAGCGGGGACGAGGCTCTAGAAGAACTGGAACAGGGGGCAGTGGGCTGGAGGAGAGCAAGATGCACATTTGGACATCAGTCCTATTTGGGTCTGTCCACTATTTACACTCCTGCTCGTGCCTGGACACTTCCCCAAGGTCTGGGTGTTCCCGGGGAAAGGCATGGGTGCAGATCACAAGTGGAACCAGTCTGGAAATGCTCTACTCCATCGCTTCTCCTAGTAATCAGATCCACGTATTTCCAAACATGTATCAGAGTAATTATTAGCACATATTTGATCATGCAGTTCTATAAAGATGGTTTAGCCCTGGCTGGTGTGGCTCAGTGTGTTGAGAGCCACCCTGAGAATCAAAGGGTCGTCAGTTCAATTCCCAATCAGGGCACATGCCTGGGTTGGGGCCAGGTCCTCAGCAGGGAGCACGTGAGAAGCAGCCACACATTGATGTCTCCTTCTCTCCCTCCTTTGCCCTCTCTAAAAATAAATAAATAAATAAATAAAATATTCAAAAATATTATAAATATGGTTTAAATATTTTAGCTATTCATTTCTGAGATGACAAACCTTGTATACGCCACCCCGTGAGCTCTGGTTAGGTGGGACCCAGTGGGGCCGACACGTGCTGTCCTTACCCAGAGTCCCTGAGCCCTGCTCAGTGACACGGCCTCTTTCATAAATGCCCACAGAGAAAAACTCTTTCCACGTGCTGTGTCTCCACAAGGAAACACACACACACACGAAGAAACACCTCTGTGAGTGGCAAGGAAGCCAAGGGTCCATGACTGAACACGGCTCTCTCTTTTCTGGTCTTTGAAGGTTTGGGGGTGGGGTAGAAAATATGATCCTATATAAGTTACAGATTTAAAAAATAATCTTTTAACTCTATCTTTATTTTGAACCATCTTGGCCATATTTTATTTCCTAACTTCCTCCAGAATCTGAATTTCTTTCTCTGGATTTGTAAAACAAATTCCAGGGCTTCTATCTGCCAGACTACACATGTAACCAACAATTTTGATCCTCCGATGAACTCTCCGCCCCAAAAAAGAGTGCGCCAGCAAAGAAATTACCAATCTTCCCTCTGCCCGAGCGCCCCAGAGTGCTAGGCAAGGAGAGTAAGGTTGGAGTGAGCGTGTTGATAGAGCAAATGAACAGAAGCTCTGGTCCTCTGTTGCCCCAGAAAGCCCAGGGCTGTCCTCCCAGTGCCCAAGTCCCCCCGCGTTCCCGTGTGGTCCCCAGGTTCTCCCAGGTCTGTCAGCTGTGAGACAGCTTCGTGCTGGGCCAGGAAGGTTTGTGCACAGAACCCAGGTGACTCTCTGGGGCTGTGCTGAGCTGCTGGCGCAGAGATACAAGGCCGAGTCCTGCAGCTCCAGAGAGCTCGCCGTCAGCTCAGAGCTGTAGTCACCAAGCTGTTTCCCGGAGAATCGATCAGACATATTTCCTCTTTGTTGCTCTTCGCTCCTGTAATACTGAACGAGGAACTGGGGGCCTTGACCATGGGCCTGTTGATACCAAGAAACAGCTGTGTGGCCAGAGATTGGGGAACATGTCAGTGTCACTGTCTGTCCTCTGGGTTTCACCAGGTGTCTAGGAGTTTGCGTGACTCCAGAATCCACTGGGCCTGTGATGGAGGGAGACAGGAGCTGGAGAAAGAACAGGGCCCGGACCCTGATGGAACTGAAAAAGGATTCAGGCTCTCTCAGCATTGGAACAGAGACGTCCAACTGTGCCAAGGACATACCTGGTCCCAGCAGACAAAGCGCCACACAGCAGAGGAGCCTGGAGCTCATGGCAGGACCAGGCAGGACAGGGCAGGGGCCTCCCTGCTCAGAGCTCTTGTCCTGTGGAAGTGACAATCCGGGCACCTTCTCTGATTGGGTGTTAGGCAGTGATGTCTCTGCTCTGATGACACTGTCTCTGCTGGTTCCCTTGACCCTGGGTGCCCTGCCAGCTCCCTGGCTCAACTGATCCAGGCCCTGCTTTGTCCTGGAAAGGCTCATCTCTGACATGCGGGGCTGAGCAGAGATGACAGTGCTGAGCAGGGTTCAGGCAGCATGCCTGCCCACACAGCTCCTTTGCTTTTCCCTCAGGCAGCTGTTCCTCCACTGTGTCTGCTCCCAGGGCCTGCAGGCTGCTCCCTCCCAGCTCTGCACCCTGCACTTCCCCTTGCCAGCTCAGAGAGCCTCCCTAACCACTGCACAGCTGAACTTCCTGGCTCCCCGCTGAGACAGCACCTGCCCTTAGTGCTTATGCTATTTGACCTCCTACTGGATAGAAGCACCAAACAGGGCTGTCCTTTAACCCTTGCCATCCCAGGCAACTAGCTCTGACCCCCTGCTCTGGCCCAGGAAATTCTAGAGCTCAGCAGGTCCACAGCGCCCCTGTGTGGCATGTTGGGCAGAAACCAAGATTTTGCCTTGGCCATGATGCAAGTGGACAAGAGGCCTGGGATGTGTTGATATTAGGAATGACTTTACCATTTGCTGTTTGCACTGTACTCTTAAATGAAATGTATAAAACCTCAGTTCTGGATGATTTTGGAATTTGTATTGTCACAGAAAATATGGTGCTCGTGGAGATGGGGGATGGACTGGGGATGGACTCCCAGAGATTTTTTGAGGGTTAATAATGAACAGAAGTTGTTCTAACTTCGATGACCCCGACAGCTGACTCAAGGCAGATTATTTAGACAGGCCACTTTGCAAGATGCCCACTAATCGGCTTACACCCAAATTTAAGTAATAATAAATCTCATTGTTCCCACACTGCTAAAGAATTTATTTTCCTTCTACCCTCTCTTTTTAGAATCCATACTTGTGTGTGGGAAGGGTTTGCCTCCGTGTATTGGTAATAACACAATTCCTGTTTCCCGATAAGGGAGTGCACACGTGTGTGATTGATTTCTCTCAGTTTTTCTCTGATGACCAAGTAGGAAATAACGTATTGTAATCCTCTACACTGGTAAGCAGGGAAGACCAGGCCAGTCTGAATGAATGAAAAAGAAACAGAGGGACTTGGGAAAACAGAAACAGACCAGGTTGTGTACTAAGACCCCTGAGCGGGAGTCGGCCCTGAGAGCAGCCTGTGGTGGAAGGGGCAACCTTGGCCCGCACCTCCATCACTGCGGGAGAGTGTAGGGCACACACCCCAGCCCAGGGTGATGGGTCCGCCCAGCTTGCTCAGAATGCGTTAGAGGGCATTGCTAACGGCAGCTTTGAGTCTCCTCCAGCAACACGCCCTGCCAGCACATGTCCTCTGACTATGAATTCAGCACTGGCTCACGCACGGGTCAGCCTCAGTCCTCCTCTGGGTTTTGTTGATACCACTACGTTGCAACATGGTTCAGATCTGAGAATACTCTAAGATCAGCTTTTTTTTTTTTTTTTTTACTCTTCACCACAGAGATCTTGGCCCCTGTTTGACCTGAGCATCCATGGGTCCTGGTCAGGAAGGCTATGGAAGCTCAGCTGGAGATAAGGAAGCAAGCCATTGTCCAGGTGAAGGAAATACTGAAGATCTGGCAGGGACAAGCTCACATCAAAGTGTCCTTGTGCTCTGACTCACCAGCTCCCAGGGCCACACAACAGAGAGGCTGGTGGGCATGGCGTCAGGGAGGGAGGGTGTCCCCCTGCTCAGGGCTCTGGCTATTCTTAGGTAAGGACTGCACTCTGATCCTAGTGCCTGAGTAGACCCGTGATGTCCAGGGATCAGCCCCGCGTCTTGGAGCATGCAGGCCCGCAGGCCATGAGTGAAATACTGCAGCCGCAAAGAGCCCTCGGAGGATGGGGTTTTCAGGACAGCAGGGACAGGCTGGAAGAACTGCACATGGGTGGGACCCAGTGTCCTCTGTCACCATCAATTCAGTGCCATGGTCCCCAGGCCTGGACTCTGTGACTTGTAGTTCTGGTCAGGGGGAAAGAAACAACCCAATTGAAAGAGGGAACTATTGTCCTTAGGTGTGAGAACTGACAAGCCACGTGGAGAGGGAATGAGGGGTTTTGGAAAAAGTCTTAGGACATCTGGAGGTGGATCAGGGCTGTGACCACGTCTCACTTGGATGGAAAGAGAAGTCAGGGAAAGGGGCCTGATAGAGGGAGTCTGCTGTGGCCAGACTGTAACATGTCTCATGAAAGATTTCCCAGGGTCACAAGCAGACAGGAAGATACTGAAGAACTTGAGCTTGAGCTGTTCTGCCCAGGCACGGTCTTGGTCTAGACCAGGCCGGGCCACAGGCTGCTGTCTGTGTGGGAACTGAGCATCGCCAACCCACTGAACCGACGGGCAGGATCCTGCTCTGAGGTCTTGGGTCTCTCAGGAAGTGCCCTACTGAGCCTGGGTTGCCCCACAGCTTCCTGGCTGCACCCTGGAGGTTTCTGCTCAGGGAGAGGGTGGCTCTGCAGGGCTGTGTCTTTGCTGCTGGCACAGAGGTACAGGGCGGAGTCTTCTGGCCCCAGGGCATCCAGGTGAAGGTGTAACTGAGAGGTGTCTGGGCGTTCGGGCATGAAGCGTACTGGGACGCTGTTGTTGTCAGTGATTTCCTTATAGCTGTAGATGAACAGGAGCTCTGGCGGCTGGTGAGCTCCCTGTTTATACCAATACATAGCGTTATGTCCCAGATGTTGGTCGCATTTCAAAGACTTCTTATCTCTGGTTCCCATCACCAGGAACTTTGGTATCTGAGTAATTTCTGTCTCCATGGGGACTGTTGGGGGAAAGGGACAAAACTCAGACCAAGCCCAGAAGGAAGGGTGTTGCTGTAGCCACAGGGGAATGGCTGAGGGTCCAAGGGTAGCCCACTGGAGCCCCAGACTCACCTGCTGCCAGGAGACAGAGGGCCACACTGCAGAACAGCCAGCAGTCCATGGTGGAGTCGGGACCCCTGGCCTTGTCTAACTGTGATGCCCTGGCAGTGGGTGGCCTCTGGTCTCCTTGGCCTCGGTTGGTGGTTCTGCCTGTGATGTCACTGTCCCTGACAGTTTCCTCAGGCCCAGGGGACAGTCCTCGCCCTTCCATGCCTTGTACAGACTCTGACAGAAGGTGGATCTCAATGGACTGATCTTTGTTATTCCCCTAATAGTTGCTCTTTTTCCATTGGCTGCCTTCCTTAGTAAGTAGTCTCTCTCTGCACCTGCCTTCCCTCCAGGATCCCCTCTCAGCCACAGACCCTCTCAGTCAGGCAGGACGTCGTTTCAAACGTCGTTTCCCTCAGTGTCCAGGCTTTTGGAGCCCCTTTGCCAAATGTGTAGAGGAGGGAACATTGGATGGACCTCCGCCCGTCATTTTAAATGTGTGAATGTGATTGCGGCTCTGAACGAGGCACCCGGAAGCGTGCTGAGGAAGGTGTGGAAGGGACAACAGTCTCTGCCCCTGCATTGAGGATACAGGGCTTGTCAGGGCTTGTTGCTAACAGGTGGTTGAAAGAGAACACAAAGCGCTGGTTGAAGACAAAGGAAGATCCATTTGAAGACGATTTTAGTTTAATATCGTTGGGATGTCTACAACTGATGTTCCCAGCTGACATGAGGATGGAGCCCCAGGCCCTAGTGTCCCCCTCATCACACCCCTTCCCCGCCTCCAAACCACTCCAGTCCCCCAGCTAAGAGGTTTCAATGGAGCCACAGCTCCTCCTTGTGGCCACAGTCTCACATTCCTCAGATGTCAAGCCTCTTACCAGCCCAGGGCCAACAATGCAGACCCACTTATTCCATGGGCTGGGAGGAGCTCTGATGGGCATGCAAGCCTAGGGAAGTGTGAAGAGGAAAGAAGCATCCAGAATAACAAAAGTAGTCAGCAACAGCACCTGCTCATCCACATAGCTAGGACAGTCAATGCTTACTCAGCAGAGATGGGCTGTGTCTGGGTTCTTAGTAATGAAGGGAACACAGCCCTGCAGAAATATCCCAGCCCCTGTGGAGCTGAGAGGCCAGCTTGGTTCAACAAATGCTCACAGAGCAGCAGCCCGGAGCAACCATCGAGCGTCATGCTCACCCACAGCACTCTGCTGCTGTGAGGTCATCCAACACAGTCACAGGAAACGGGGAGGGGACCAAATGCAGTGTACGATGTCTGAGAAATGTATTCAGTGTTGAAGGTTTCAAATCACTTCATGTGTGTGGCCTTATAGATAACGATTACACGAGGGGCTGCAATGAAGTGACCCCCACAGCCCTGTCCTAGTCTGACATGTTAGAAACCAAGCCAGGCCATCATTTCTGCAAACACTTTCCAGTTTGGGACTCGTTAGGGTGACCCACCAGGCGCCGTTCCTACTTCACTACCTTGTTATGCTTGTTATCTGCTTAGTTAGTGGAGAATCATCTAATTTGTTTACAGGTGCCATTTGGCCCGTATTGAATTTTCACTTTAGAAAATTTAAATGGATGAACAAACACAAAAATGAAATGGTCCATGAACTGCTAAATTACCACACCATTTATTATTATGTTCGGTGTTTATGACCAGATTGGAATAACAAGGATTTGTATCAATCCATGGTGGGGGTAAAGAAGATCGATACCCTTGTTTCAATCAGAGAGCTGGGTTAGGTGGAAAATAGTAGTGATTTCTAATGTATAAATTCTATCAGATTTTTAATGTGGGCCAAAAGAGCAACTAAACGTAAAGGCATATGGCTTAGAATACAAGCAAAGGATGATGGATGTTCTCCCTGAACACACGGCATACGTGGCAGACGTGCAGTCCCCTACAGTTGGAGATACTCCATTCTCAGATAAGAACCTGAAGTCAGCCCTCGTTGCAAGGCTAGCATTGTTTCTATTAACCTTGCTATGATACGGACATCCACTGTGGAAAGAAGATACTCTGATGGCCCCTGTACATGAAACAGCAGAAGTCTGAATATATAACATTGCATTCCATTGCTTGGCTCCCAATAAGTTCGGAAAACTACTAGGATTACAAAACAATTGGAACTTAACTGAAACCTTGAATGATGAGGGAAAGTGAAAGGCTTGCTAGCTCTGAAACAGTAGCCAATGTAAGTGATTCTCAAATCAAGGGGTGACTGAGGCAGGTTAAAGTTATCCGATGAGGGCGTGAACCTGAAGAACGAAAACAGCCAAAGCATAGTCTGAATTGCAAGAAGGATTAATGAAAAACTGAATAGTAAACATGTAAGTAGATTCAAATTAACACTGTCGAGATAAAATAGTAATGGCACATGTAGCTTGAAGATAAATAGGAAAGACCTAACTGATTCCAAGACAGCTAGGTTTTGGAGTATAAGGTACAGAAAGGGAGCCCCAAGGATGCATGGAAGGAACTCCCTTTTTCATGACCAATTCCCACTGGGTATAGAGAGTGAGGGCTCTAGGAGGCTGAGCAGAGAACAGGTGGTGGAAGGCTGGAGAGATGAACAGAGATTTCAGAAGACTCCCACCTGATGAATATGCTGTGATTTCCTCCAAGGCCCCAGCGAGGCCATGCACTGGCAGTAAGGACACTTGCTCAGGGTCCCTAAGAGAAAGAGTCAAACTGAAATAAATCCTAGCAAATCCCACATTCAAACCTGTCAGGATGAAACTTAACCCTCCTTAGAAGAACATAACCAAATCCAGAGTCCTCATTCTGTATCATCCACAGTGCCCCACGTAAATCCCTTTATAACCCTTCATATAGACTATTTCAGTCATCTCCTACTTGTTCATTCCACCCCAAATCCATACTGCTACATGGTTAATGTACCAAAATACAGAATTGATTATGTTACCCCAGTCATGTAGGATCAAATCTAACTACTGCCCAGAGACTTATGTCCAAAGCCCTTCCTTTCCATGTCTCAAATTATCCTCCATCATCTTGCTCCGCCTTCTCTTGGAGGAGGCATCTGAGATGACAGTCAGAATAGGGAGGGATCCCTGCTCAGCTCCTGAGAGTGAGAGTCTGCAATGCAGAAGGCTACCTCTGTTGGCTCTTTGCCCTCCTCTTTCTTTCTAGCCCATCTATTGTCATGGACTCTCCTTCACCAAATATTTTTCTATGAAGCAGGGAATTCACTGATAACCCAAATTTCCCTTTGGTCTCAGAAATGTATACCTTTACCTCCTCTTTTGGCTTTCACTCATCAAACATTTTTAGCTGTTAGTGTGGTTTTGGCAATATTGTTATGTGTAACATGCGCCAATGTGTACAGCAGAGAAAGGAAAGGAACGGCTCCTTCCCTCAGTTAAGATTGTCGGTGCCTGGGACCTTTCAAGTTGGTGGAGTCCTGAGTGCCTCAGTGAACTTATTGGAAACTGCTGGTCTAGCTGGTGGGTGGAATTCTGTAAGAGTTCTGGGTGCACGAACTGCAGAGCTACCCTGTTGGGTATTATGGGCTGTGCTATAGATGAAACTCCAGCCAGGAGTCTCACAGATGGGTGTAGGGACCTCAGAATGGGAGAGCCCGTTGTCCCCACAACTTCCTGGCTGGGTCAGTGGGTTTGTGTAGAGGGAGGCGATGACTTTGCAGGGCTGTGTCTAAGCTGCTGGCACAGAGATACACAGCAGAGTCACCCAGCTCCAAGGAGTTGATGTGAAGTCTCAAATTAGCTTTGTTAGGAGATTCTGGTAAGAAGCGACTTGGAACTGTCTCATTTAGAAAAAGCTCCTTATTACTGTAGGCAAACATAACCTTGATCAATTGCTTGGAGTCTTGCTTATACCAATACATAGCATTGTGGCCCAGCTTCTGTTCACAGCTTAGGGATTTCTTATTCCCTGCCTGGGCGACGAGGTATTTTGGAGTCTGGAAAACTGCTGTGTCCAAGGGACCTGAGAAGAAAAGAGGCAGAATTCAAACAAGTCCCGGGAGGCAGCTTGTTGCTGGATTTGTGAGTAGGTTAGAGACTCCAAGTGAGTTGTGCCACCTGGCCCCACACTCACCTGCTCCCAGGAGGCAGAGGGCCACGCAGCAGAGGAGCCTGGAGCCCATGGTGTGTTCAGGCCCACAGGCAGGGCCCTAGCGAAAGTTCTTGTCTCCGGTAGTAAGAAGACCAGGCTGCCGCACTCCACAGCCTCAACACAGGCTTGGCTGTGACGTCACAGACTAGAACGATTTCCCCAGTCTCAGGCTCCCCTCAAACGGGTGCTCTTCTTTCTTCACATCCCGCCCTTGCTCCTTTCAAAGAAGTTTCAAACTGTACTGCTTTCAAAGGACTTTGGGATTTCTAGGGATAGTTGAGTGGGGTGGGCACGTTGTCTCAAGGGTGTTCATGTGATGTTATCCCTGTACAAGCCCCTGCCTCCTCCCTCTCCCTGGCCCAGCATCTGGCCACCTCCTCCCTCCCCACGCACCTGCACTCATCTGGTCTCCACAATAATTCAGGATGATCCCACTCACCTCTTGGCTCCCTTCAATGTCTGATTTATGCTCACCCGTTGTTTCAGTTGTGGGCAGAGATTGGGCAAATGGTCTCCCCCGAGAACCAGCAGCAGAACATTTCAAATGGCGTGAATTGATGGTGTTTAGGAGCAGACTCTGTTGATGGTCCTTTAGGGGGATAAACAGCAGCCTTGGGGATTTTCCCCCTCCGCAGTACTGACATATCACTCAGCATAACTCCTCCATGTGAGCGCTGTCGTCCTGGGTCTAGCAGATCGGTGGTCTCTATCTACTACACGCCAAGAGCACTCACTGACCACCCCGAGTTATGCCAACCAAAAATATCTCCAGATACTGCCAAATCGTTTTCCTGGAGAAGCAGATTATCTTCACTCCTTCTTTCTGCCTGTTACCAACCTCAGGGGTTTTGGTGGGGCCACAGCACCCCCTGGTGGTCAGCGAAGTGCAATTCTCAGTCTCAGGGCCCCGTGGGCCAGGCTCCAATCCTTAATAATCTCAAATCAGCAAGGACCAAGGGTGACGCAGGGAACTAGGGCTGCCACCTGCCATGTAGGCATCATACACACACACACACACACACACACGCACACTGTTTGACAATCCTGTCAATCCTGGTGGGAACCCCTTCAAACACAGCCCTCAGGGATTCACTTTTTTTTTTTAACGAAACACAGAGCAAGCTCTAGAGATACAGTAGTGAATTGATCAGAAGGAAATCGTAAAAAAAAAAGAAGAAAGAAAAAAAGAAAACACCCTGACAAGAGGTTACCTATAATACTGATTGTGAAGATATGTAACCATATGTAACCATTAACAAGTAGATTCCAGGAGAATTATTTACTTTAGTGTTTTTTGCAAGATCTCTTGAAAAATCAGATGCGCATGATCCAACGAGATGCCCACGAACCTGCTGTAAAGAAATGTGAGCTGGTGACGTAAGGGTAGTTCCGGTTGTTTATATTTTTTTTCTAGAAGAGGTAGAAAAGGAGAATGTTTTTGTTGCCTGTCAAGAATCGTCCAAGGGATAGAATGGAATAAGGAAATGGGTTCTTCAACCCTTCTTTGCCGAACTGGAGAAGGGGAAGCCTCGACAGAAAGAACGGGTGAACGGCTGGCACTCGGGTGCCTGCGCAGGGCCAGGGTTTGATCGCAGCAACAAAGTAAAGGGGAGAAGAAACTGCAGTAACATTAGCGTGAAGATTACTTGATCCACGAGGAGGTGGGGAGTCCTGGGCCCAGCGGGGACGAGGCTCTAGAAGAACTGGAACAGGGGGCAGTGGGCTGGAGGAGAGCAAGATGCACATTTGGACATCAGTCCTATTTGGGTCTGTCCACTATTTACACTCCTGCTCGTGCCTGGACACTTCCCCAAGGTCTGGGTGTTCCCGGGGAAAGGCATGCATGTTAGCTTGTTTAAAAGTCCAATCCGCTTTCTAGTCTAGAAACAAGACCTCCATCATTGCTTCTGCTTTGTGTGACTTCAACAAGGACATGATTCCGCCTGGGGGAGCTGCCTCCTTCCCCCAGCTCCCGAGAACTCAGCGGGAAGACCAGGCTGTGTGCTCTGGGGGGGCAAGCACAGAAGGGAAATGTCTTGCACCCAATTCTGTCACCTGGGCACAGAGTCCCAGGGAGATTCCAGTTTCATCAGACTCTGTCTCTCTCACTGGTGCTCAGAACTGGCTTCCATAACGAGGACCACAACATCACTTCCGTTCTACTCAGCTGGCTGTTGGTGCCTGCTCACTCTGACCCTGAAAAAAAATCCCCTTTCTGTCTGATAAAAATACAAAAGTCAACATACATATTGACTCTTGAAGTCACATGCCTGCAGGTGGACCAATGGCCATTGGTTTTCCAAAAGAAAATTCAGATCCCACCCAGATGGGACAGGTCGCTGCACCAGGTCATTCACCTTCATAAACGCTGAGCTCACATGGTTGCCCTGTTTAGCTGCTGAAGTCTCGTTTAGCCACTTCAAATGTTTATGCTTACTATTCCTATTGGATTATAAGTGTTTCATCTTGAAGTCATTTGAGTGTAACATGAGTAACAATTAACAAAAATTAAATGTAACACTACGATGCACAGGCTTTATTTATTAACTTTCGAACATGATGATATGTCACCTGATTTTTTTTTTTTTTGGAAGAAGCTGTAGGTGCTTTGTGGAATGAGGAAGGTCCAGGGGGACTCTGACTTCTCAAGCCTTAAGTTAAAGTTAGTCATAATTGAATTTAGAAGTATGAAGTGTGTGTTTCTGCATTTTCTGACGTTTGTAACTTCCAACTGATTTTGAAAGTGACTCATAGTACAGAAAGTTAAGAAATTTAGGTTCACACGTAGGCAAAGGAGTTGGCTGTTTTTAGCAGGTTCTTCTGCTCCATACGAAGGTGAGCCGCAAAATTAACCTTCACAGAAGGGCGAACGGTTTTCCTAGGGCTAAGGGTGAACGTGCCTGGATGGGTAGACTTTCGAGTCGGGCAGTCCGGTGGGATATATACGTATTCTGAAGCTTCCTCCTGCTGCGTACAGCTAGAGTTGACATCAAATGTAATTTTGTGGACTTCTGGGATTTTTAAGAAGCAAGGAAAATTCCAGAGGTTAAAAAAAAAAACAGGAGCCTGGAGTGAAAACGGTGAGAAGCCCTGTCTCAGATCTGGGTATTGGATGTCTGTGTTTTCTGTCTCTGGATGCTGTGGCACCAAGTGCTTTGTATGTGGGCAATTCTAGCTGCCACGAGTCACTGCATGGGAGACAGCATCCCGAAGGACGTCTGTTGCTGGCATTTTGATAGAACTGTTTTATCAAACGCAGAAGGGTTTCTTGTCGCTGCTCAGAACTCTCCTGCTCCGAGAGCTCAGAAGACCATCCAGCCAAGGGACAAGAATAAAACCCTTCCTGGCTCAACTCTGGAGTGAGGGGAGAGGGGGCCCTGGGTCTCCCTTAGCCTGGTAGTTTGATGTCCCTAGGTTAGTGCCATCTCTGCAAGGTCCCCAAGAAACTTCTGGCCTGTTAGGCTCACTGCCTGAGCTCCAGGAGCTCTCCTCCCAGCTCCACAGCCTTTTGGTTGTCTCAGAAAAGCCCGCTGCCTGCACCTGTCTGCAGGTTCCACCCTCCACCGTCCCCCCAAACCCCTTTTCTCGGTACCCCCACGCAGGCCACAGCAGCTGGTCTGGCAGCATGGGCTCTGTGCTGGGGCAGGAACACCTGCAAGTCGACACCAAGCAGAAGACCCTGCACTTAACCCCTCACATTGCAGCGCTGACTCCCGGCCCCTGCCAACCACATTCTCCCGTGTTGCAAACAAAACCAGACTTCTCCTTAACCCCCTTCCACCCTGGGGATCCTCCCAACCACTCCCTGCATCTCAGCAGAGTCACAGCTCCTGCTGGTGGCCAAAGAGAAACCGAGTGTCAGGACCTAGTTCTCCCTTCGTGGAGACAGGAGGGCAGTGGGGGACTTAGAGAGAAGGACATACAGTCAGAGGGTTGAAACTAGCCCCCAGCCCTCCCGTCTCAGAGTGAGGTCTCAGTCAGGATGAGGCTTATTGTTGTAGCTACACAGGAGCTCGGGTGATTTCTTAGCATTCTGTTCCCGCCAGCGCATAAAATCATGTCCCAAATGTCGTCTGCACTTCCATTTTAGGGCCGCTCATACTTTGATACAATGTTCTGTCTGCCAGTCTCTCCTTTTCCCTGCCCTGTTCTCTGTCACCTCAGAATTCCATCCCTAAACCCCCAATACCCCTCTCTTCTTCCTTTTTCTCTAAAACATGATTTGAAGTAAAGGCAACGGTGAGATATTTGTTTTAAAATTACTAATTTTATTTCAAGCCAGACCTGATCATTGAAACTGAGCCACCATTCAGTTTCAAGTCTGGATACGAGGCATTGAAATACTTCCTTCTCTAGCTTCTAGAGCAGGGTTGACAAGCTGCGGCCCAGAGACAAGTGTGGCCCCCCAGCCTGTTTCAATAAATGAAGTTTTACACGTGGTCGCTTTCCTGTTTCAACAGCAGAGTAACTGGGACAGGGGCCAGGCTGCCTGCAAAGCCTGAATTATTTCCTATCTAACCCTCCACAGAACATCACATGTAGCCAGAGTAGAAATGAGCCCCAGACAAATGCTACCTTTGAACAGGCTTCTCAAGGAAACCCGTGTCTGGTTTCAGCACTGACTTTACCCAGGAAGAACATTTTAGTCACTGACTTTTCATGCATGGCAAAGGGTACAAATTCAGCTTAGACACGTAGCTTAGCATCAAAGTTATTCCACAACCATATCCTTTGTACCTTGGGGTTTTTTCTATCCTGTTTACTTCAGTTTTATTTTTAAGTAAGTTTCTTAGTACATCTTTTTTCAAGGAGAGGAATTCTCATTTTAAAAATTTTTTGCACAGTGGAGCCACAGAGAGCCAGCATGGCCTCAGTGAACAGGGAGGGGTGAATCAGAGAGGTGGCTGGAGAAGCTAAGGAAAGAGAAGAGCTGGCTCCTTTGAGAGAAACAGCATGAAATTGCCTTCTGAGGCTGGTGACTTGCTCTTCCCAATACCAAAGTCAATATATTTGCTGGAGCCCAGTCAGGCTGCAATTTAGGAAAAAGTTAACGTAGTCCTCCAAGGCCACTAAGCGATGTGCATGGGAAAGAGAGGGGACAAGCACAGATTAATTAAATACAGACCCACGCCTCTGGGCCAGCATGTGGTTGAAGTGAGGAAAAGAAGACTAGGTACCAACACACTCTGCACATGTAGAATGTGGGCATTCCCCACACAGAGCTGACGGCTCTGTCTGCAGGAGGGGCCTGCAGAAGCAGAGCCACATACCACGTGGCATGCTCTGTGTTGACTGTCAACGAGAATTCATCAATGTTACCGAGATCAGAAGTTCTGCACACATAAAGTAGAGGCAAGGATATCTTTTGAGTCTGGGAGCTTGCAGCCCAATTCTGCAGGGTCCAACTTCACAGGATGACTCACTGCATTTCAGAAGGAAAAGGCATCTTGTAGGCCTGGGCTCCTTTACAATCATGCAAGGGTGTCTTCTTCAAATCTGTTCGCCCCGTTCACACCAATGACAAACCTGTGTACACAGAGAGAGAGAGACGCCTCGTGGGGCCCAGTGTTTGCCTGGCCTCTTCGGCAGGGAGCTTCATCCTAGTAGCCTTCACTTAGAACACTGATCGCTTTCACCTGACCTGCAGATCGCCTCCACTCCATCCCCTCCACACACAGCCACCGCCACGGCCCTCACCACCAGCCATCTTTAATTTTTCCCCCTCGCATTCTGCCCAACCATCTGCCTAATGTGTGGTGTGCACATCACTAGTAGCCTTCGACATGATTTCATTTTTATTTATTTATTTTAGAGAGAGAGGGGAAGGGAGGGAGAAAGAGGGGGAGAGAAACATCCATCAGTTGCCCCTCATATGTGCCCCAACTGGGGATTGAACCCGAAACTTAGGCATGTGTCCTGACTGGGAATCAAACCTGCCACCTTTCAGTCTGCAAGACCACGGCTCCAACCAACTGAGCCACACCAGCCAGGGCCAACATGCTTTTAGATAGTGCACAAAAGATCAGATTTATTTAAAGAGCTATTCTACTAAATTGCATATGTTCACGTTAATGTGCATTAGGTAAAAATTCACCAACACACAAAACATCAATGCCTTTGCTGAAGAAGAGACTCACAGGTGGGTAGGGAGGGAGTCTAGGTAAATACCAGAACATAACTATGTCCCAGGCACTCTGTGAGGTGGCTTGCATGCTCCATGCGTGACAAAGGAAGAACTGAAGCCTGGAACCCATCGCTTGGCACTTTCCCCACATCCCCACTGCTGCTTTAGGCGACTGAATCCTCCCACTACAGCCCGACAGGCCCATGTGCCTTTGCTTCAAGGTGTTTCCTTGGGAATTTGCAGTCAATCCTAGCTAACTCTCTTTATCTGGCAATCCCCACTCTCCCTCCCTGGAAGAAGGGGCAGGGGTTCCAAGTGATAAAGCCCAGAACACCCAGGAGAGAACATTCTAGGACACAGCTGCACATGAGCCAGCTATTGAGAAAGCTCTGCTCTAAGACGTTGTGTTCTCATGTTGGCCAAAACGCCTGACGAGGTTCAGGAGCAGTGTCAGGGGTGACGCAGAATCATACAACCCCCCATACTGCATCGCAGAGGTGTCAGCAATGGAAGGGAATCAAACAGGATAAGAGGTCTCTCCCTTTCTGGATCTGACCCTTCTCTTACTCCTTAGTATGTCCTGATTTTTAGGGACCAGTGAAAAGCAGCTCGCTGCCTCGTGAATCGCTCTTGCAGGAGTTTCTGTGTGCCTATAGTGTCCCGAAGCTAAAGGCACTTCCCTGCAGAGCCTGAGACGCTCCCTTGCCCACCTTCTCTCCTTAAACGAGTCATTCTCAGCTGGGGATGATTTTGACCCCTAGGGGACATTTAGCCATATGTCTGGAGACATGTTTGGTTATCATAACTGGGAGGAGGGGCCAGTGCTACTTGTAACCCAAGGCCAGGGTAGCTGATTAATATACTACAGTATGGCCCTGGCCTGGTGGCTCAGTTGGTTGGAAAGTCCTCCTGTGTACCAAAAGGTTGTGGGTTCGATTCCCAGTAAGGGCATGAACAGGAAGCAATCTATTGATGTTTCTCTTTCAATCTCCCCCACCCTTCCTTTCCTCTCTCTCTCAAATGAATAAATATGTTCTCGGGTGAGGATTAAATATATACATATATATATTTAACATGGTACAGTATGCAGGGTAGTTGCCCACAACTGTTCCCCTAAAATTATCTGGCCCAAAATGTCAATGGGGGTGAGAAAATCTTCTAGTAAATCATCTTCATATCAGCAACATTTCAAATGTAAAAGAAATAGGAACTATTTCTGGAGCAATGATTTGCTGAAGCAATGTAGCTCCCTGGCAGACTGTTCGGGTGAATCTGCGGATGTAGAAGCTGGAGGTTAGCGCTTACTGAGAGTCACATATTCTGGGTACCCCTTCTGTGCCCCATTAGTATGATAATTCCCGCTCCAGGAACCCATTTCTTGGATTTCTCAGAATTCTATATGCTCCCCAGGGTCATCCCTTAATTTGATACAGTGCAGATTGTTCTCTTTGCTCATGTTTATGGTATCACAGTGGAAGATGTGGAACTTAATATGAGGCTGCTTGAGTTTCAACCTTGTGTTGACCACTTAGGAGCTACAAAACTTTCCACAAAACACAAAACTTCTCTAAGCATCACCCTCCTCATGGAGAAAAAGGTAAAAATCTTAGGAATTGCAGGTAAATCTTAGGTAAAAATCTCAGTCACAAAGCTGTTGCTGAGGATTGGATGAGTCGATGTATGGAGATCCTGTCCACAGTGCTTGACGCGTTGTGAGCACTCCACAAATCTCGACTGTCTTATCGTTGGCCAAGGATCCTGCCATCTTGGTCTCCAGATTTTGGTGAACTTACTGGGGAAGTGTTTCCCAGTGGTTAATAGCACGGACTCTGCAGCCCGGTTTCCTGGGTTGGGATCCTGACTCTACCACATACTTGTTGTGTGATTTGGGTCAAGCTCCCTACAATTTTGTGTGACTCCGTTTTCCCATCTGTAAAGTGGGGATAACAATAGGTATTTGGTAGGGTCAGTATGAGAATTACTAAATTAACCATAGGCAGAGTATTTAGAAAAGTCCTAATATGTAGTAAGTTCTGGATAAATGTAAGTCATCATTCTTTCACTCTCCTGTTTAGATCTCTTATAATTGCAAATCAGAATAATTTTTTTCTTCTCAGGGGAATAAGTTGCTTCTGTTAGTCATGAAATGTTAACATGGACATACGAGACCAGAGCTGCCACAAGAAAAGTTATTTAATTGCAAAAGAGCCAGCATTAATTCAACATCAAGGGTGTAGTGTACAAGGTCATCTTCAGGATAAAGGTTCACAACTGGTGGAGGAACGACCAAGCACCTAAGACTTTTGCCTGGGAATCAGGACATCTGCAGCCCCATTCCCTGACCTTAGTCCAACTTACTTTTCTATTACAGGGAACAGTTCCCACCAGGTGGGGTCCACACTTGCATTCCCATAACCTTCTGCAAAAGTGGTTAATGTTTACATTTAATGGCAAATTATCTTCAATTTGATACAGAACTGAATTCTACATTGGGATTTGTGAGTTGCCCATGCAATCACCTGTCTGGCACCTGTGGCCATGGTGTCGATGACGAGCCTGGAGGTGTAAATAAATAGTGGATGAAAGCCCTTCGTCCTATGCGCATCCAGACCTGGCGAGCAACTATGAAGGCCGTCTTCCTCACTCTCCTGGGAGCTGCTGATGAGTCTCTGTTGCTAAATGAATCCATAGGTGTCCAGCACCTATTTAAGCTTGCACATCGTACTCTGGAAGACAACAGGGAATGTTGAATATAATCTCTTTTGTACTCAAGAAGCTTAAATGTAGAGACAGCAAGTGCATAGTACATATGTCTATAGATACATAAATCACACTTGTTGGGGAGAGATGGCTGAGCGGAAGTGATCAGCGCAGAGTAGGCATAAAGAGGCAGAACCTGCCCTGAGATTGAAAGTAAAAATCTACGAAGGAGAGAGGAAAGGAAAGGATAGTCAATAGTGAGGAAATGCCCTTTGACCTTGCTAAGGATTTGGGGTTAACATCCAGGACTAATGATGAATCGTGTGCCCCTTGCAGGGGCTGTGAGGATCAGACCCTGAGTCTCCCCTAGACTAAAGGGCATCTTAGCAGGGATCATCAAGGCCAACATATTTTATTTCTCATGCACAAAAGCTACGGGAAGGGTTTTATATCTCTGCTAATTAAACCTCTCCATTGTAAAAATAACAAGTCAGTCAATCACCAAATGATATAGAGAAATGACTATTTTTATGCTACTAAAACTGACTACTAAATTTTCCCAAATTGGGCAGGTATAAATTCCATACAGTGGTCTATATTCCCTGGAAATGTCTTTCTCAAAACTACTTTAAAATACATGGACAATAGGACACATATAATATAATGAAATACTTTTGGAGCCATAAGAAATCAGTATATCTGAATCAATTGAAAAATGTTGGAGAGATAATTGGGGTAAAGGGAGAAAGGTAGGAGATGGAAAACTTACAATGTTCTACACAATTATTTTCTGAAAATTTTAGGTGAGAACCTTAAAGAGGATTTCGGGGATGGTGGAGGGGGATGGAAGTACAAAATTCCCATTTTTCTTCTAGGACAGCACAGTCTCGGGTGGTTTCTAAGAGCTTTCTTTCTGTTACCTCCTGGGCGTATGCATCCTATACCAACCACCACAGACAAACATAACCCTGGGTATTGCAAAGCTTCACTGAACACCCGTTTGCATGGCTGCTGAGCACAGCTTTATTCTTAGGTAATGGGGTTCGGGACATTTATTATGTAAAGAGTCTCTTATCTGTGTGTGGGGGGGCATTACATAGGAAGCAAACAGTATACTTATCAAATTTAAAGCATAGATTAAAAATCATGCCCCTGGTCAGTATGGTTCAGCTGGTTGGAGCGTCATCCCATAAACTGAAAGTTTGCAGGTTCAATTCCCAGCCAGGGCAAATGCCTGGATTGTAGGTTTGGTTCACAGTCAGGGAGACTGAACATTGATGAGAAATATTGGTGAGATGTTTCTTTCTCTCTCTCCCCCCTTCCTCCACTCCTTTCCCCCCTCTCTAAAATCAATAAGCATGTTCTCGGGTATGGATTTAAAACAAATTAGATACTTACCACGGGATAAGTAAGGCATGTGTTAAAGGTACAGAAAAATTAGATTTTAGAAAAAATTACATTAAATATCACCATTTCCTGATTATGTGTGACAGGAAAACATTATTTGATCTTTTCTGGTTAATCTGCAAAAACTTGGAGGTGAGCCAAAATTCCAAGATGGACCAAGTTTTCTAACTTTCCTCTGTCAGTTGCTTTCCCTGATGATGACAAGATCGTCAGGGGCTACACCTGCGAGAAGAACTCCGTCCCCTACCAGGTGTCCCTGAATGCTGGCTACCACTTCTGTGGGGGCTCCCTCGTCAACAACCAGTGAGTGGGTCCACGGCACACTGCTACCAGTCATAAGTAACCAAGGCCCACATCCCTGTTCTTAGAATCAACTCGTCCCTTGGCCCTGCCACAGCCCAAGCAGGGTAAACAACAGAGTTAGGATGGAGGGATGAACATGCACGTTCTAAGAACCTCATTATCTCCCAAGGCATTGAGTGATGTGCTGAGGGACTTTCACCTGGTGCCCCTAAGAGTTCCCTGATGTCCTTCCCAGTAAAGACATGGGAGGGGAAAGAGGCAGTGTTGAAGCATACTTAGAATGAGCTTGACAGCATTAATCCTTATAGCTCACCCAGAAACGAGGCCATATGGAGGTAATAAAATACATGAAATTTCCAGGACATTGACAATAAGCAAGCTCATTCTGCTCTCATAACTCTGACTGCTGCCACGTCTCGCTACAATAATTGGTAATCCCAACCAGGGGAGAAATGGCAGGTGCCGATTCATTGCCACCAATTCCCTCATCTCCCGTTGTTTCACTGGTGTCATTGGGTTCCCATTCCTATGCCTGACAATTCCAGCAAGGGCGGGGGCTGTGAGTCTGTGGCTGCAGGGACACCCACCTAAGCAATACTCTAACTACACTGTGTCTGCTGGGACTACCTTAAGTGTACAGCTACCTGTGTGTGTGAATGCCTGAAGGGAGTGGGGTCTGTGCATATGCCCATGACTGGGGTTCACCAGTAAGGGGGAAAGCTCAAGTTGAAAACTTAGAGAACTTTGAATCCTTTCATCCAGCCAAATCCAGGTGCATCTGGGAGAGTACAACATGAGCAATTCATGGATGCTGCCAAGATCATCGGTCACCCCAAATATAATGCCAGGATCATCAATTTTGACATCATGCTGATTAAACTGAGCTCACCCGCCACCCTCAACTATTGAGTCTCCACTGGCTCTCTGCCAAGAACTTGTGCAGATGTTGGTACCCAGTGTCTCATCTCCAGTTGGGGCAACACCCAGCATGTCGGCAGTAAGTGTCACAGGAAACACAAGCACTGGGTCTGAGAATCCTGGAGGTCAAAGGCATGTGGAGGGTCAGTTAGTCCAAACTGCTACTCAAGACAAGGTTCCCAGAGAGAGTCTATGGACATATGGAGCCTTAGAACGTATTCATGGGAATGAGGGAGATTCCTTTGCTGAAAAATACAACGCAAAGGAACTGTAATAAAGATGCCAGGTAGTCAGCAGAAGTGATTAGTGATTTGCAGAGAACTGGGCACTGAGCAGTAAATAGAGCTGAGGCTAAGGGATTTGCGGCTGCCTGAGGCAAAGACCTGCTTTAGAAATGAAGTCTCTAGATTTGAGATCTTAGTCTCAGAGAGGTAACAACTTGCTGATCAAAACTCTTTGGAAGGCCTTCCAGATAAAAGCTGTTCTTCCAAAGCAGAAGTTCCTGGCAACCTGAATGAAAGCGTGGGAGTTTTGCAAAGGAGGGGAGAGATCATGGGGAAGAAATTTGCTAGGAATCCTGTGGATAATCTTCTTCTATTTTCACTCCTGTGCCCAACAGCTAACTACCCTGAGCCACCACAGTGTCTGGACACTCCCATCCTCTCTGATAGCGCTTGCCGCAAAGCCTACCCAGGCCAGATCACCAACAACATGATGTGTCTGGGCTTCCTGGAGGGTGGCAAGGACTCTTGCAGGTGAGTTCCTTCGCATTCCTTCTCTTTCCAACTCCATCTCACGCACCTCCACCCAATATCCCCTCTCCTGGAACACAGAACATTGAAAGGCTTTCTCTGGGAATGATCATGAGGCGTGAGGGGTAGGTTTGTGATAAATGACTGTCCTTCTTTTTGTCATATGAATGGTTAGAATTAAGGGTAAAATGATACACCGAAGATGATTTGCAAATAGGACATCTAAGGTGCCCTTCGGAGGAGGTCTACTATGGCAGGACACTCTCTGAAAGGAGCAGGGCTAGCAGGGCAGCCTCACATTCACCCATCCCCAGATCTTCTTGGACAACTAAGTAATGAGGAGGATCTAGAAGGGGGGAGGGGGTAAATGGGGATGCGGTATGGAGATGGAGGCTTAGATTTCCAGTGGGGAGAGAAGGGGCTTTACACAGGACCAGCAGCCTGAGGAGATAGCCCCTGGATAATGGAGGGACATTGAGACTTTACCCATCTGGGCATGGCTGAGAGTTCTGAGTGGCTTTTCCCTCTTGCTCAGGGTGAGTCCGGTGGCCCCATGGTCTGCAACGAACAGCTGCAGGGCATTGTCTCCTGGAGCTACGGCTGCACTTTGAAGGGCAAGCCTGGCATGTGCACCAAGGTCTGCAACTCCGTGAGCTGGATTCAGGACACCATAGCTGCCAACTAGGTGCACCTCCCTGCCGTACAACTTCACCTTCTTCCTATGCCTGAAGACAGCACCTAAATAAAACGTTTTGCCCCACACCCAATACGTCCAAGAACTGGCCTTGTAGGTATTCATCAGCTTTCTCTTGAAACACTGCTGTGTCAGAGGGTGGATTTAGACTGGAACTATTATATGAGGGTAGAATTTGAAAGGCTGTTTAGTTATTTATTCACCTAATCAAAATACCTTCACTGCTCGCCTACTATATGCCAGACTCTATGGGATATTGAGGAGACGAAGATGAATAAGGTGAGGGGTCGCTGTTACCATCACATTTTTAAACAGACAGTGACATAAAGTGCAGAACGTTAAAATCACCTTCCCGAAGTTATTCAGCTAGTTCATAGGAAAGCTGGGAGGAAGCCCTGGCTGTCCTTATTCCCCCACAGCGTCCCTACAGCTGCCACCCTGTGCTCCAGATACATTCTTCTCTAATCTCCATGCAACTCTGTGAGGCTGATAACAAACATCTCTAGAAAGAGAGAGCTTTTAAACTCTCAGAGTTCCTGCATTATTCAAGATTTCACCTAGTTATGTGCCAGCTGTCCAAGATCTTTCTTCTTTTCTAACTGGGACTTTATTGCTCTAGCAGGCAGCAATCTGGGCCCTTCTTCCAACACCAGTCTCTCCAGCCTCCAGCCCAAATTACATACTATTTTGAACTGTATGCAAAAAAATAAAAATGGTGTGAATGCAGATAAGATTGCAGAACATAAGTCTATTGCTTTAAGGCCATAGAAGTCTCAGTGAGAGAGAGCAGTTATTTGTTCTCTCAGTTTTATCTGGAAAGGCAGCACGGGCAGCCTGCTTTAGCTCTGCAACACCCTCCCCCAGCTCTAGGTTGTTCCACAACCATCCAGAGGATGGTAGGGAGCACGAGTCCCAACACGTGGTTTCTGTGCATATCCGGCAGGGCTCAAGGAGAAACACACAGTGGGGCCCGAGCACGGAAATACTGGAGTAGATGGGGGAGGCTTGAAAGAGGCAAGTGTTTGTGGTCCCAGTGGGCAGGTGAAGGAGAAGTGTGCCTTCATCGGTTTGCGCTGCTGTCACCAACGAACTGTAGACTTGGTGGCTTGAACAGCAGACAATTTCTCACAGTTCTGGAGGCTGGGAAGTCCAAGATCGAGTGCCAGCAGGAAGTGGTACGAAGCCACTTCCTTACAGACAGCTACCCCCTCACTTCTCCTCACAGGGCTGAGAGCTAGTTCTAACGTCTTCTTCTTATAAGGACACCAGTCCCATCGTGGGGATTCCACCCCCACATGAACTCATCTAAACCCAACTACCTCCCAAAGGCCCCAACTCCCAATACTGCCCCTTTGTATTAGGGGGTTAGGGCTTGAACACATGAATTTTCAGGGACACAAACACGCAGTCCATAATGGGTATCGTGGGGGAGGAAAGTATAGGAAGACACGTGCTCCCATAATAAATTTTCTATCCCTTTGTAACTCGGGGTGGTATACTTGCAGGGGGCAGCCCTGACCCCTCAACATCACCTGTTGCTGCCATTAGAATAAAGTCCAAATTCCTGAGCTTTGCATTCGGGGGTCTTGAACACTTGGTCATAATTAATGGGCCCTGCCTTATTTCCTGACTTCTCATTGAGTTGCTTTTATATTTGCATATGGCCTAAATTAATTACATATATAACTTCTCTTTATTAAAGTAAGTAGCCTTAGATCTACTTCACAAAACGTATCAAGCTTCTCCTCAGAAACAAATGAGTTGAAAAATTCCCATTCCCTCTGAAATGGTTTCCCACCTATCTCACTTCCATCATCGACATGCAGCTACGCACCGAACCGCCTCAGGCAGAGGGGAGACTCAGAGACCTGACGAGGGAAGTGAGCTGTGAAGAGAAGAAAGACCAGGGCAGCACAAAAAAAGTACGGAAAGGGCAAATGAACCATTTTTCTTGGTGCCACCCACAAGTCCCTTTTCAGCACATCTTGTCACTTTCTAGGTATTTTGTTTCAAAACCATTCACAGTTTGTGAATTTATATTAAGATGGAAATCTGTAAGCTCTTTAACCTAGCAGTCGACTTCTAGAAATCTATCCCATTAACATATGCATATAAAAATGTATAAATGTGAGTGTATGTTTTACGAATCACACGGTTGTAAGGAGAAGAATATCCAACTCACACGGTCTTAAAAATATGCACTAATAAAAGTTTAGAATTAGGGAGGCCTTCCAGGACGGTTTGATCCCAGCAATTCAAAACTGTTATCAAGCACCCACTTTCCTCGTGTCTGCTCTCCACATTACTGTCAGCTTCGCCCTAAGAGTAAAGCCTCAAGACAGTGCTCTCCCTTGTTTGCATCTAGGGAGAGAAATAAACAGAGTTGCTCCCAGAAGGTCTAAGAGGCTTCCTTTCCCAGAAGCACCCAGCAGATACTGCATGGTATCGCCTTAGCGGAATATGCTCACTTCCACATCCCTAAGCCGATCATTGAATGCGATTACTCTATTAACTGACAATTGAACGCACAGCATACCATCAGAGTGAGGGGCAGGCCTTTCGCTCTGTGATAAACATGACCCACAGGGTATACACTCGGTTAACAGAATAACTTAAGGGTAGTTGTCAAGAGGAGGAGGAGTGAGTGGTAAGAAGGCAGCCATAAGCTCCACTAGAATAAGCCAGGATGGTTAGCAATGCACCGTCTACCTAACCCTGAAATTCCGGCAACAACTCACATATCTAACAATAAAGCATTGATTGCATATACCCGGTGTGTCCTGTGCGGGACTCAATGTAACTCTTCTATCCATGTATCCAACCTTTTACTTGACACACGCTTATCGAGGGCCTGTTGTGTGTCTGACCCTGTTTCATGCAGTAAAGATACATTAGGGAAGAAAACAGGCAAAGCCCTGTCTCTGTGGCCTGTGCGTGCTCGCTGGGTAAACCAAAAACAAACAGAGATTATGGACTATAAGGCCGATCAATGCCCACGCTGCCCAGCAAACTGAAGAAAGGCGAGCGTGACTGGAAAGCAGGTCTGCTTCTAATATACTGCGAAAAGCACCAAGACCTATGAAAACACAGTATATTTAAAATAAAAAGCCATTTTGTAGTCAGAAGAGATAGCTCTGACCAAAACACATTTACTACAAATAAATACCTAATTCTTGATTCAATAAGATCCAGAAAGACATGGTATTTTTGTAACAAAAATGAGGAAATGTAAAGAGGGAAAAATCTGAGAGGAGGAACAGACAATGCAGAGAGACAAAAGTTTGTTTGTTTGTTTGTTTTGTCTAATTATAGTAACAGGTAATTTACTTATCACTTGCTCCTGAAAATTCTGAGGAAATGGCTCTCACCTGTCCACTTCAAGGTTATGACCCATTGCAGGCATGAAAGCTAAAGCAATATCAGCACATAGAAGCTTAGCTGTAAATTTTTTTCTTCCCGCAGGCTGTATAAACTGGGTAAAAGGAATTTACTTCTGCTTGGTACACTCCATAATCTAGTCTCTCAGTGGAGGACGCTCTGCTGAACTGGAGACACCTTAACCCCACAGGCGTGTGACAATTCTGAATCCCCGGCTCCAGGAGGAAATGTGTTCTGGGCCCTGCTGGGGCCGAACGCACAGTCTGTGCTCCGGGAACTCGCTGACGGTTTGCTGCTCGGCAGAATCTGGGACGCATTGCTCGCTCTTGCAGAGGGGCAAATATGTATTAACAACAACAAGCATTTCAAAGTATTTTCTATGTGCCACATGCTATGCTTGTGCTTTTAAAAAATATTTAATAGGTAATCCTCACAAGTACTCTATGAAGTAGGTACTAATGTTTCTCTCATTTTATAGTTTAGAATGCTAGGGCTCACGGAGGTCCCGAGGCTGGGATGGCAGCCCTCGAAGTCTGACTGCGCGTTCTCTGCTCTTTGCTCTCAGGTTAACAAACAGGAAGATACTCCAGAGATTTAAGGACTTCACAACAATACCCGCCCACTCAGATAAAAAGATGTCCCCAGAAGCCTGGAAAACAAGGGGATCCTGAGGTGGCAGTTATTTTATTTAACAAGCTTTTATATAGTATCTGCCACTGTGTGTCACCGTCTAAGCACTTTATAAATGGGAAATCTGAACAAATGACCAGCAAAGAGATGACAGTAAGCAAAACAAAGTCTCAACCCAGAAAACCCCAGACCCAGATGGCTCCACTGGTGAATGCTACCAAATATTTGAAGAAGAATTAATGCCAATCCTTTTCAAACTCTTCCCCCCAAAACTGAGGAGAGACCACTTCCGATGTCATTCTGTGAGGCCAGCACTACTGTGATGCCGAGGCCAGAGAAGTACACTGCAGAAGGCTATCTAGGGGTGGCCAACTTTTGGCGTCTCTGGGTCACACTGGAAGAAGAGTTGTCTTGGGCCACACATTAAATACACTGCGACACGTAATCACAAAAAATCTTGTGTTTCATTTACGATTTTGTGTCAGGCCGCGTTCACAGCCATCCTGGGCCGCATGTGGCCCACGGGCCACGGGTTGGACACCCCTGCAGCCCTGACTGGCCCCATGGTTTATCATCCCTTGGGGAGGGGGAGGGGAAAGTTTCCATGTAACAGTGACTTGCAAAGATAGATGTGGTGCATCGGAACGAGTAAGTGTCAAAGACACCTGAACAGGTAAAGAAATCAACTTTATTCAGACTATTGCAATAAGAAGACATTCCGGACTTGGAAGAAAATCTCTCAGCGGGATGGTTTTGCCTCAGATTTTTATTGGGAGAAGCACACAAGTTGCAGGCAGGGAGGTTCACAGGGAGGCCGTTTTGCAGTCAGGGCACTTCTCGGTCAGCCGTCTACGTTGGGCCAGTTTCAGGGGAAACAGCTGTAAGCTCAGCTAATTGTGCATGAGGTAAAGAATGAGGAGCTAGAGGGTCTGGGTCCCATTCAGGGCAAAGGGGGAAGGTCTGTGTTTGACCTTGTCACAGGGGACCAAGGAGTCATCTGAAGTCTTATAGGAGCCTCGAGAAAGTCTCTTCTAACTCACGTGGGGAAGGGCATTTCTTTGTGGCAAGCCATTTCCCGGAAAACAAAACTCCCAGGGGACATTTTTGCCCACTGCTGTTCTCTAGGGGCCCAGGGCTCAGGCACAGGGCAACCTGTTCGAGGACATCTGCAAACTCAGGTCCAAGTCCTGACCTTGCACTGACTTCCCTGAGGACCACAGTGTCCTCTCTAAAATGGGGGGGGGGGGGCAGGGATGATTGATTAAATTTGTTTCCCACCCCAGTGTTTCATGCATCTATGAGATGGCTCTCTGAGGGCCTCTGGGGAAGGGGAGGTGGCAAGTGAGGGCGGGGAGAGAGGGTGGCAGTCACAAAGGCAGGAGGGGACAACAGAGAAAGGCTATGTCACAGAGAGGGGAGGGAAAATGTCAGTGGACACCTCACCACTCCTGAGGTATTTAAGGGCAGAGAAGAGGCACTAGGGGCTTTGCTGGGTGGGCTCCTTCCTCTCATTCACCCACAGCAGACACGGCTCCAGGCTTTTGTCCTATAAAGGGTTCAGATACGGACTAGTTTGAAGACTACTGTAAGATCCCTGCGTTTCCCCCCTAGCCCCCAATTAAAGTTCCTCCCCAGCTGTTCTTAACAGAGACACTTGGAGCAAAGACTGGAATTGTTTCCAGTTTGAGACGACGGGTCTGCTCCTGGTGAGATCTCAGCCACCATGAAGCACTGTCTCATCTTCGCTCTCCTGGGCGCAGCTGGTGAGAGTCTGGGCCCCTGCTGCCACCTTGGGAGAGATGGGGTTGGGGGGAAGGGTCAGAAAGGGAGGTAGCTAGCCACAGGGGAAGGGCTAGGAAGCTGCAAGCATTTCCTTCAATTAACTGATGAAGGAAACAGAAGGAACTACACTCACTTGGGGGCAGAGCCCACCCCGTCAGCACTTTCCCCTCGCCCTCCAAGGCCCGGGAGCCTGTTAGATGTGTCACTAGTAAGTGCTCGACGTTTGAGTGTGGTGTGCTGATGGCCAAAGTTCCTGCACAGCCACAGGAAAAGTAGGCCTTCCCTCGACATGGGCTGCAGGGGTGTGAGCACAGGAAAGGAAGCGGGGCTGGGTCAGGGGCCCCAGAAGCCTCGCAGCCCCACCCCAAGCTTTTCTATCCCTTTGGTTACCAGAAGACCCAAGTTAGGGGGCTCCCCCTCCTAAAATATGTTACTGGGGAGACCCAAGTCAGGAGCTCCCGCTCCTCGGTTCTTACCTTGCTCACAAGAGAAGAATTCGGATGAGAGACAAACACGTATAGTGGGAATGAGATAGCAAGTTTATTTGTGGAACATGTGTAAGCACGTAGCTGCAAGCAGGCACCCGGCTAGTCTGAGTGCCCCCCCCCCACCCCCGTATGAAGGAAATAAAATCACTAGTAAGTTTGTTTTTAAGTTTATTAGCAAGTTTGTTCTATATACTTGAGCGCCTGGCTACAAGTGGGCCCTCAGTTAATCTGAGTGTGCTGACTATTGGGGTTCAAGGGTGATGTACTTCAGTCAGTGCCTAAGTTCCCCTCTTCATCCCATTTCTAGAGCTTGGGATTCATCCACAGTTCTAAAGGTTTTCTTTCCCAGCTAGTGGACACGATACATAAGAATTTCGAGGGCTCCCCTCCTCCTGAGCTGTCACAGTGTTGCTTGTGATTCTCAGAGCGCCTAGCAATAGCATCGGACGGCTCAGGACGGCTGGGTTGGTGGGTGAGACTGTCTCCCCTGTCTCTCCAGCCTCCTGTGTCAAGTTCTCTGTTAGACTGTCCTGGCAAGGGGCCCTGCTTCATTTCCCCTCCGGCCGCTCATTCCCTGCTGCTACCTAACACTTCCACCTGCAAAGTCAGGGAGCATGTAACTGTTTCCTTCCACGCCGGGCAGGGACAGTTGTTGGCTTCCTTAACGTGGACAGTTGAGCGGCACACTTGGTTCTCCCTAATCTAAGATGAATATTGAATATAATGCGAAGACCTCGATAATGTCTTTGAAAACCTTGGGCTGGGAAAAACTACCCTGGCCAACGCTCACCTCTCAACCTCTTTGTCTCTCTTTCTACCTATGACCTCATCAATTCTTTAGCAGTCATTCTGGCCAAAGAGTCTAAAAAGGAGAAGCTGAGCTCACCAGGCGATTTTACCATTCCTTACTTGGTCTACCTGCAGTCCAGCCCGGAGCCCTGTGTGGGGTCTCTCATTAGCCCTGAGTGGGTCCTGACGGCTGCTCACTGCCCCTTACCGTGAGTATCCCTTTGCTCTCGGGAACCAGGAGGGGTGTGGTTAAACAAAAGGAGGTCTGGTGAGGCATCCAGCACGTGCTAATGGCATCCTAAGGGAATAAGAGGGTGCGGGAAGAGAGAGAGGATCTTCTTCCCAACGGGGAAAATCATACGCATTTGTCAGTTTAAGAGAGGTCAATAGCCCTGGCTGGGGTGGCTCAGTGGATTGAGAGCCGGCCTGCAAACCAAAGGGTCACCGGTTGGGATTCCCAGTCAGGGCACATGCCTGTGTTGCGGGCCAGGTCCCCAGTGTGGGGGGGAGCGAGAGGGAACCGCACATTGATGTTTCTCTCTCTCTCTTTCTCCCTCTCTAAAAATAAGTAAATAAAATGTTTTTAAAAAGAGAGAGGTCAAAAAAGAGAGGTCAGTAGGAAGGGGCTAGAAGACTCTAACTCATGAAGAGTAAACAGTATTCTTTCACACAGTGTCTTTACTGAACACTCACTATATACCAGGGACTGCTTAATGCACTGAGGAAACAGCGAGGGGAAAAGGGTGGAAATAAATTTCCCCTCATAGAGCCTACATTCTGGTAGAGGAAGTAAGCCAAAATAAATAAACGGCCAAAAAGAGAGCACGAAACGAGCGGCACGCTGTAATAAACAGGAATGAAACAAGAGATCCGCTTCAGCTAGGGTGGCCACATGTGGCCTCTTTGCTGAGAAGAGACCCACAGAAAGAAGAGGTGGCAGCCAAGTACCTGCAGCCTGGGAATAGAGTCCCCAGGTAGTCAGGGTATTTGAGAGACCGGTGTTGGCTGAGTATAATGAGGGGGCAGGGTAATTCTCAGAAGGGCAAGAGTGCGTGGCACAAAATAATGCTGTCCCTTGCAAATCTCAGCGTCTCCATGGTGACTGGGTCCCAGTGCGTGGTGTGACTGGCACCTATTCAGAGTTTCAGGGGTACGCAAGGGTCATTTCACACTCAGAACTCTCAGCCACGTGGTTGCTTAAGACAATTTACTCGAACACAGATGGAGCCCCTGCTCTGCACAGCACGAGAAATACAAAGGAAATAAAGACAGTCATCCCCTCTAAGAAACTGACATTCTGCGTGAACTGTCCGTAGCAGGCAATGGCTCTCGTATCTGGTGCACGACTGGATTTCTGGCCATGGAAGCAAGTGGGTGTGAATTTGTCCGGGGAGCATAATGGCAAATGGCGAAGGGGAGCCCCAACAGACTGCCAGGAGTCACGTGGATCCGTGATCAATGCAGGTGGCACAGGATTTCCGTACAAAGACACGGGCCTGTGAGGAGCTGGGAGGGGCCTAAGGATATCTAGAAACAAAGCGTATACCACGCTTTCTCAAGAGGTGCTTGAGACAGTGTAGCGCAGGCGAGGGCTCTGCAGTAATGCATTGTGGTGCCATCTCTATTGCCTGCTCATCCAGATTATCTAAATCATCATCATCATCATCATCACAATTAGACCACACAGGTATGTGCTAGGTGGCAGGTACCATGTCAGGTTTTATACAAACATTGACTCTAACATAACAATGCCATAAACTGTTGTTGTTCCTATTTTATAGACCAAGGGATGTCATTTCAGTTCTCAGGTCTAAGAGACAAAATTAAGAGGATTGTAGAAAGTTGCCTCTGTTGTTTCTTGCAGTTCTGACGTTTTATGACCCTGTTGTGTGTGTGTGTGTGTGTGTGTGTGTAACCATCTCTCTGCCCTCTTTCTTCCAAAGTGTTAAAATTCGACTGGGAGTTTTTCAACCCACCATCAAAAATAACAAAGAGCAGACGCGGAACTACTCGCTGACCGTGCCCCACCCTGACTTCAACATGCACACGCTGGAACACGACTTGCTGATGATAAAACTGTCCAAGGCTGTGGCACTCACCACCCGCGTGGGCACAATAGCCATAGCTCTAGAGCCCTTGGCCCTGAACGACTCCTGCTTCATCCCGACCTGGAGGTGGAATGAGTATAAAAACCGTAAGTGTTTGGCTCTGCGTGCTTCGAGCTGGGGAACACCTGGACGGATGGATGTACTTGAGGGAAATAGGGGCTCTGAGGTAACGTTCTTGACTTTAGAGCGATTACTGTCAGGACCTCATATACTGAGATTAGAGGCCGAAAGATAAAACTCAGAGAGGCTGATAGAGAGAAGCCAACTGGACATCAATGAACGGAATGGGCAGGGATTGTTACATCTCCAGAACCAGGATCTGCGTCCTGGGAACTGCATTTAAATGAAGGTGGGTCAGCGGCTCACTCTAAAGGCGTACTGTGGGAGAGTGCCTTGCCGCCTCAGGGATGGCTACTGGAAGTCCACCAAGCCATCACAGAGACAGCAGTGGGGAAACCACAATAAAACATGTGCCGTAGGGAAGCAGCCGAGGATACTTCCCATCCCAACCACAGACAACCCAGCCTGTGTCGAAGGTGATTCAAGTGGACCCTGAGTGGTACGGAGGTGGTGCGGTGAGCCATCGCTTCTGTCGCCAGATCTGTTTCCATGAAGAGGGTGCTCTTCTTAGACCTGCTGCTCCCTCCAATGGTTCCCACGTAGGGGCGGGGACTGGGAGGGTTCACAGGCGTTGACTGTTATGATGTGCTCCCGGTGTCTCTCTGGCCAGACACGCATCGGAAAAATTGCCACAACCCAAGCTGCAGGCACCCTTCGCCCTCTGAGCTCTAATGGGTGTGAGCAGAGATCTGATCCCTGCAGGATCATGTCTTATCAAGGGCACTCACTGTATGAAGAACAGTGCTTCCTCACACATTTGTTGGTCCTTGCTGGCCTTTGCTTCATGGGGCTGCTAAAAACCATTTTGTTCTCTTTAGGTATTGTCAAAGGAGGATGGAGCCACCACTCAATATCTGACATGAAATGATTAAGCTAAATGTATGGCTTTCTATAGTAAGGAAGAGCGATGCTGAGCAGGCACGGTCTCGCTGAGCAGAGACTACTGGGCTTATGAGGGGCTTTGTGGGAAGCTAGTGGACAGGGATTGGAGGACTTTCAGAGGCTAAAGAGAGTTGACATCATCTGTAAGAAGCATGGTTACTTGGGTGAGGTTGTTGTTGATTGGTTGGCCCTCTGAGACATGTTTTTTGGAGGGGTCTGATTGGCTGAGTTTAAAAAGTGACACTGATTGATTGACTGGCCAAAGCTGTGTCCCCTGAGGCAGAATGTCATGGACAGTAATCACATTTAAACCCCAGTGGTGGCTACAGAATGAGCCATTTGTTCTGTAGAAACAAATACAAAGTGGGAACTTTTAAAATAATTCTCTTTTGCAAAAACAAATAAAATGTGGGAACTTTTATATTCTTCCCTTTTGGCAACTTCATTTTCATTTTCAGAATATATTCACGAATACATTCTGAATATATTTGTTCAGAATATATTTTCTGAACAAATCAAAGATTTATGAACTTTGTCCTTGACTTTCTGAGTCTTATTCAAAGTAATTACATCACACATCACAAAAGCAAGTTATTACATACCAATTGAAAACAAAATAAAACTATCGGAGAGTTTTATCACACAGACCTCCAGGTCAGGACGACAGGGACAGACTAATCCTATAAGCTCTCTGGTGCAAGGCTCCCCGTGGTTATTGGGAATTCATTATTTCAAGTAACTAGGTTACTTTCACCTCGCTTGTTCTACGTATTTCGATTCAATTCCCCTAAACATTGAAAACAACCTAACTCCTCTCTTTTCTGACCTGACACTTTCTGGTCGAATCTGCTTTAGGACATTCGACTGGATACACCCCAGGAGAAAAATCCTGCTCCACAGATCATTAAGTTTTGCTTGAGCAATCTCTGGTCTGTTTTTTATTTCCTCCTTGCTCTTCTCTACCGGAGATTAAAATTGTATAATATCTTGATTAAAATCCTTGCCCCCTGGCATTAACAGGATACTAACAACTGCTATTGTAGAGATAAGTAATATAACTACTTAAAGGAAAATATGTATGTATATTTACATATACACACACATCTAGAAGATGAAGTAGGTGCAGAAGAAACAGATTTCTTGGAGACCAAGGCTTTAGGTCTGCCTCTTCTCACAGTCACTCATGACTTTCTCCTGGGTCCTCAAAGTTTCTGAATTATGCACAGAACCAGGAGAGGTTCTGGGAGAGGACCCAGATCCGACATCCAGGTGAGGAGGGACTCCTGCTCCGAATCCACTGCTCCGACACAGACACTGAACCAAGGGCCCTGAGAAGGATGGAGTGATTCCTACCGGCGATGAATATTCTCAGGGAGTCACGCATTTTCAAAGTCAGGGCTGATCCAAGAGGATGTGGATCCGGGGAGCAAATCTGGGCTTCATTTCTCGTCTCTTTCCCACAGTGAGTGACCCTGACATCCTCACCTGGACGAGCCAATATACTCTTCCCACCCACGAGTGCCAGGGCATGCTAAGCCAAAGAATAACAACCAACATCATGTGTGTGGGACAACCTCTGAACACCATGTATGGAATTAAGGTATCTTTCCTTTTCCTCAGACAGGACGAGAGCAAGGGGTCCATGAGGAGGGAGGGCAACTGTGGGAAATCCAATGATGTTTATCCCAAAGGCCTGAAGTCCTTTTCCTCTCCCCACTCAGTCTGTGGGTTTGTCATCAATTCCTCTTCCCTCCTTCAGAGTGGAAGAGATCCCCAGTAGAACCATTTGTTCTTTCTTCAGCTGCTTGCTCTCAAGTTGGGCCAAGCTTGACCCAAGAGAGGTGAGGCCTGCGTGGATGTGAAGAGAGGGTTGATATCTCTCAAAAAGAAAAAAGAGTCCATTCCCTTCAATGCCCCTGCTACTATAATGTGCCACTTGCTGGGATTTATTCTTGTTCCATGAGGACAGAACGACACTGACCTCCTTTCCTCTCCCTGGCAGGAAGTTTCAGCTGCTCCAGCCATCTGTGCTGGGAGGTTGCATGGAATCTTGTCCTGGGCAAAAGGCAGTGTCACCCTGGGAAATGAAGGATTCTTCACGGAAGTTCACCCCTATGCAAGATGGATCCTAAAAATCATTAAGAGTCACTGAGGCTCCCGGGTTCCTCCCTTCCCCCAGTGCAACCCCTTCATGACTTCTACACTGGATCCCCAACTCCACATTTAGAATCCACATTTTAAAACCCAATAAAAAATGACAATAAGAACTCATGCTGTGATCCCTGACCTCTTCCTCATATCGACTGTGAGAACAGTGAGAAATTCAGCAACATCCCCACCATGTGTTCATTCATCCAAAATTTATGGAATCTTTGCTACTCAGAAGGCACTGCCTATGCTAGGCGTGTGTGGGTGAATTTAACATAGTCTTTGCCATCAATCAGCCAATTATAATAGCCTGTGACAATTGCCATAATAATGATGAGCAACATGTGTTGTGAGCACATAGAATAAGAACATGTCACGGGAATTGTCACCAAAGAGACAGACTTTGTAAGAGACAGACAGATATTGTAAGACTGAGGGTGTAGTTAAGTAAAAATCAGAAAAAGCATAAAAAATGTGGCATGTTCCAGAAAATATTTGTAAATAAGTAATACTGGAGATGAAATGGAGAGAGAGTGTGATAAAAGATTGCTGTTTGTAGGTGAGCAAGTGTTAGCAAAGGATCTGACCTGTTCTGTAAAAAAATTTAGATTGTCTTGTTGTGTAGGCGTCATTAATGTCTCCATGCTAGAGAGAATATCGCTGGATTTCTGAATTGGGAGAGAGTGAGGAAGCTGCGTCTGCACGATATATCCACAGATGAATTTGACTGTGAGTAGAGAAAAGAAGGAAGTGTCTGGGCTACCTCCCGAGTTTCTGACTTGGGTGACCAGCTAGGCGGTGGTTCTCAAAGACAATATAAACAGAACCAATGTTTCCGTCTCTGAAGGATCAGGAGCATGAGAATGAATTAGGAGAGATAGGACATGTTATTTTTGACATCCTTGAAAGATTGGGAGGCCATCGTTTCCAGCAGACAGCTGGAGACAAAGATCTGGATCGCAGATGATGTCTAGGCATAGAAGCTGGGCAAATCCATATTTTCGGAAAGAGGGTTCAGGCTTTGGTAGAGTTTTGTGCTATTAGGAAGAGCTCTGAGGAATGCTTAGTCCTTCTCTCGCAATGGTGTATGGTGGAGAGATGAATAGCAGCCCAGACCCAAGATACCTAAAAAACAGACTTCAGAGGATTCCGAGTGACATAAGAGTTGGGGTTCAGACTGATATTTGAGAGGCCATGGACTTTCATGTAGGAGAGAGGCAGTGTAACATGAGTCAGGGAGATGGGGGGAGAGAGAATCGTGCCTTTGGAGAAAGAGACTCTGCAAAGAATGAAGAAGTTAGGAGATCCATCCTTTGAGGGAGAAGTGGATCTGTGTGTTAGTAGAGATTGCAGAAGTAGGCTGGTCCTTGGACATTGATACATGGTGAACCTGGATGCTTTTTATCCCCTACCAAAGCCAAAAATGAAACAAACAAAAAATAGATCTGGGTTCTGACTAATATCCACAGCTTAATCCTGTACACAAAAAGTATCTCAAATTTGAACCCTAGGCCATTTCCTTCAACTTTGCTTTGCTGCTTTTTCTTGTAATAGCTGGCCCATCCAAACCACAATCCTCTCTGTTTGCCTTATCTAGGACCCTTGCTCCTAGTTTCTCCACGCTTCCCGCCTCTGATCCATTGCCCAACGTGCCCTCCTGTGATCGCTTTTTATAACTCTGAAATTATGTCTTCAACGCTTACAATTCTGTATTCTCCAAGTCCATTGTCTGTGCAGTTAGTTCTCCATAATGGCCACATCAAGCATCCTCCTCTCTCCCATGACCTTCAGGGCTCACCGTCAGCAGATGATCTCTGGGAGGAGAAGGATGGTGAAACCCTCAGAAGACACCTCAAGTAACTTCCCACCACCCAACCTACAAGCATAGTTTTTTTTCTTACTATCTTTAGCTTCTTCTCTACCCTCATATGAATCTCATCTCCTATGACTTCCTAATGGACCTGCCTTATACATTATCTCTCCTTTACCTTATTTTTCAACTTCCTCAATCTATTGGATTCTTCCTGTCAACATCTAAGCAAGATAAAGCCTCTCCCATCTAAGTTACAGAGGCCAAGGACCTTCTCCCCAGCTCTACTCTCTGGTTGCCTCCTCTGTCTTCTTCAAAGGATGTTCTTGACAATTCCTGAAAGTTCTGTAAAAGTCTTCTCTGTCTCTCTTCACACTCTGGTATGTACTTTGCTCTCTTTCGAGTCCTGGTTCATCTTCCCAGTGATTTCTTCCACCGTGCCTGCCTTTGGTTAACTTTTTCTCATCCTTCACGCCTCAATCAACCAGCACTTCATCAAGGAGGTCTTCTTCTGATCCTTACATGGAGACTCTACTATGTGTTTCTCTCTCTCTCTTTACTTCCCACAGTGTGACATTCATGGAAACATCCACCTGTCTCACCTATTGGTCTTTAATAATCTGTGAGAGCTCGATTCTCATCTCCCTTACCATTACATCATCAATATCTAATAAAATGCCACCATGTAATAGTCATATATGTTAGTTTTCTTTTTTTTTCGTTTTTTATGTTAGTTTTCTATTCCTGCATAAACACATTACTACCAATTGAACAGCACAAAACATTTATTATATCGCAGTTTCTGTAAGTCAAGAGTCCAGGCATAGCTTAGTTGGATCTTTTCTTTAGTGTCTACAAAGGTTTTGAGGGAAGCATTTGCTTCTAAGCTTATTCAGGTGGTTGGTAGAACCCATTTCCTTTTGGTTGTGTGACACAGGATCTATGCTTTTTCTGGCTGTCAGCTGAAAGCTGCCCTGGGGTCCTTAAGATTCTCCTCAGCACAAAGAGGCCACCCACACAGAGTTCTTTGCCAAGTGGGCTTTCTTCAACAAGCCACTGGGCAGAATCTCTCTTGTGCAGACTAGCATGGTGGAGGCATATATATAAACATAACCATGGGGAGGACATTCCATAATGTTTGCCATGTTCCATTAGTCAGAAGCAAGTCATAGCTCCCATCCATACTCAAGGGGAGGCAATTGAGGATTACTCAGTGTAAACATGGGCGGGTCTGTCCTCCGCGACATTCAATAGAAATTTGTTAAATAATGAATTTATTGGCTCCTGATCTCCTACACAGTGAAGACTTCTGCAAGTCTTAAATATGCAAGCTTATATAATAAGGCTTTTGGTGATTTAATCCTGCTTGTCTCTCCTCCCAGCTCTCAACACTCCTCCTGTAACACTCATAGATCCACAAACGCACCATGTCATTTCACATGTTCGTGCCTTTTCAGAAGCCTTTCTTTCTTCTTTAATAGTTTTTTTTTAAGATTTTACTTATTTATTTATTTTTTTAGAGAGAGGGAAAGGGAAAGAGTGAGAAACATCAACGTGTGGTTGCATCTTGCACGCCTCCTACTGGGCACCTGGCCAGCAACCCAGGCCTGTGCCCTGACTGGGAATCAAAATGGTGACCCTTCAGTTTGCAGGCTGGCAGTCAGTCCACTGAGCCACACCAGCCAGGGCCTTTTCTTCTTGAATTATTTTTTCTCTTCTTTTTATGTCAGACAAGTTCCTTCCCTTTCTCTAAGCCCTGGATACAGTGTAGTCTCTGGGTTCTCCTTTCTTACACACACTTAGACGAAAGTGTCCTTAACTCTGCTCCAAGGCAGAAACAGTATCTTCCCACTTAGGCATCCTCAACAGTAAGCACAGAGCCTCGCACAAGTCAGACACGAAACATAAATTATGGGCTGGCTGGTTGAATAAATAAAGGCATGAGTAGTGACACTAAGGAAAGGGCTAATGTATCTTGAGGCGGTGTGCAGTGTCAGGCACAGGGGCTGAGATCAGAACAGGACACCAGGTTACTGCCGGTGATGAATGTCACACAACCAGGGCCCACCTGCATCACATAGAGGGGTGGGGCCCGCACCCTCAAGGGAGTTCAGAGAAGGACAGGACTTCAGAGTTTGACAAAGCAGGAGCCAGAGGGAAGGAGGCTGTGGACACACTGTGAGCTTCCACGTCTCTCAGATTAGGGACTTTCTAACCTGATGGAGAGCAAAACACCAATCTGTTCTCTACTATGTCTAGGCCCGAGTCACCTGATCTCTGTTCTTGTCCTTCTGATGCTTGACACCACAACCTACTCTGACTGACAAACACCTCTTCTGGAACTCAATCCTGCCGCTGCAAGAATTCAGAGGACAATTTTTTCTAACCCTAGAACCCTGTCCTGCCTTATCTTATTTAGTCGTTTACTCTCTCTCTCTTCTCTTCATCCTTTCCAGAGACCCGGAGCTGAACCTCATTCTTTGAAAAGGCTTTTGACATCATTATGAAGTTTATCCTTTTCTGGGTGACCTTGAACCTGCCTTGTGAGTGTCTGCACATTTTTCTTTACTGGCCAAAGAGAAATCCTAGGGGGAAAAGGAAAGATGGATAAAGACAGGAGCAACATTCCAGACTACAACTGTAGGCTGGATTCTCTACCCCTCGCCACTGCCTCCATCCCCACCGGGCTGCCTCCTGTGGCATTACCTGCCTGCCTCACCCCAGGTTGACTATTGTATGCTTTGGGGGGAGGCATGGACATTGGTCCCCAATATTGGACCTCCTCTTTGGGAACACTGAGAGCTGCCCCTCGGCCTATCTAGAACAAGACTGACTTTGGTATGAGACACTGAGAAGTGGAGGCAGGGGTTGAAAGCAGGGGTCCAAATAATGGGCCCAGAAGAGCACTTGAGGGTTTGGGGGTGTAGTCCAGGCATGGTTCCAATTATTGAGGCCAAAGCCATGGAGATAATCAGAAATCCTCTTTCCTCACATACCACGTTCACGCTGTTTGGACAATTTTATTGACTCTGTCTTCTAAACAAATCCGGAATCCAGTCACATCTCACCACGTCCACTGCTCACCATGGTCCAAGCCACCATCTCTTGCCTGGATTATCAAATTATGACAGGCCTCTCTGCTTTATACGCCTATGCTCAACACTTCTCCCTAAGGGAATCATAATCCCTCCTTTATCACACACTACACACCCCACTTCTCTCAGAGGACGAGGCCAGGTCCTTACCACACTCTACCAAGCCCCGCCCACATCGCTCCTATGGCCTCTCTGCTTCCCAGCTCTTCTCCCCCTCACTCGCCATGCCAACCACATCGGCCCCGTGACATTCCTTAAACAGGCGTTAGGACTCTTCTCCAGCTGCATCCTCTGCCTGGGATCCTGTTCCCCAGACACCCGATTACTGTATTTTGCTATATATAATGCGACCCACCTTTTGAGTGCACAAAACACAGGATTATTATGCCCGTGCATTGTACTCACTATACCCGTGTATAATGCACATCCTTATTTTTCCCTCAAAAATTTTGGCAAAAAAGTGCAAAGTAAAATATCTCCTTCCCCCAGCTTCATTTCTTTGTTCACCCCTCTCATCCATGGGATCTACCCTGTCTACTGAGGTGCCCCCGACACGTGTGCGCACACACACCCCTGCTGCTACCTTCCCCTCTTTCCTCATTCTACTTTTTCCAAAGCAGAAAAAGTAGATGGTGATTTAGACTATATGTTAGTCTATAACTATAGTCTATAGTCACTATATGTTAATGACTATAATCACCATCTAACATACTGAGTCGTTCACTTACGATTGCATTTGTTACTGTTGAGTGTCTCCACTCACTAGAATGTGTGAGAGCAGGAATATCTCTCTGTCTTGTTCGCTAGTAGCCCAAGCCCCTCGGACGGAGGCTGGCACACACCAGGTCCTCAACAGTCTCCTGTTGAACGAATAGATGACTGTCCCTCCTTCGACTCTGTTAGCATTTGGACTGTTCTTTAAATGGCACTTACGTCATTCTGCTTTGCATGGTTGTTGGGAGGATGGGCTGAGATCGGTCAAAGCACTCTAAAAATGGTAAAAACAGTTCAGTCCTTCGTGAGTTGGTTTAACATACACCCACTGAGTCGTGGAAGGTATTTGAGAAAAGCTTGTGTTTTCACTGGAAGGATATTTACTGACAACTAAAAGGGAAAATGCCTTTTACCTTTCGAAATAAATATATTTCTATCATTTTCTTTATAGTTTACGACAAAAGAAATGAGCTTACAAATTCAGCTTACAGTCAAAGGTACTGGTGAGAAAGGCAGGCAAAACATGGGTCTATTAAATAATTTTCCTTTGTTTTTTAAAGTGATTCCTGAAAACAACACCTCAGAATTTCCTGTCCATGTTTCTCTTTCCAGGTGCTTTGACCTACGACCCAGATTACACAAATACCATCACTCTGCCCTACCTGGCCTACTTGAAATCAGATTACTTGCCCTGTGCCGGAGTCCTGATCCACCCCCTGTGGGTGATTACCGCTGCCAGCTGCAACTTACCGTGAGTCCTAAGCCCCAGTGCCCCTTCACACTTGGGGTTCTCAGGTTGGACCCAGCCCGAGGCCCCTGCCTGGGACCGCTGCCCATTAATTACACGGGGTTAGGGAGGCCTTCTGGGGATGTTCAGGAGTGGAGAAATAAGTCTGCAGGGAGGAGCTAGTAAAGGCCCAAATGGTCGGGTGAGCCATCTCTGTGCAGCCCTCTCAAGAACACCCATGTTGTTCCAGGAACCTTAAGGTGATATTGGGGATTACAAACCCCTCAAGCCACACTGAACGAAATGTACAGGTTGTTGGCTATGAGAAGATGATTAATCACCCATACTTCTCGATCACTTCTATTGAGAATAACCTGATGTTAATCAAGTTGGAAAGATACATTAACGTCAACGACTTTGTGAAACTGGTCAGCCTGCCCCGAGAACCTGCCACCGAAAACACCATGTGCACCGTCTCCACCTGGGGCTACAACAGATGCGACCTCTGTGAGTGACGTCGAGATGATCCTCTCTCAGATTCGGACACGCTTCTATCCCTTGTCTGCTCTTGGCCTCCCTCTGCACGTCTCCCCAGCTCTTTTTCCTCACCTCGTTATTCATCCATCCATTCCAACTCCCTTCCCCTTTCCCTGTACCTCACTGAGGGGGTCCTTCGAGCTTCTCCCCACTGTATCTTTCTATCATCTTTCATATGTGATAGAAGTGGTGTTAGTGGAGGGAAGACATTTGTATTCTGGCCCTAATTTGCTGCATGACAGTGGGCGGCCACTTCACCTTGGACCCTCAGTTTTCTTGACTAAAAAATGTAGCACCAACTATATCAGATGTTTTCAAACTATTCCAGGCAATCAAGAAACTTAGAGCCTTGAAATAGCATCAAATAATATTCATGTATTAAACATGAGGCATATACATAATGTTGTGTTTAATCAGGCAGACTTTCCATATGCAAGACTGTGATACAAATAAATAATTACAAGTTTAAGAAAAATATTTCTGAAACACTTTGAACTGATAACATCCAGAACATTCTCTCATTTATTCAGGAAATCAAAAAATGGCCCTCATGATTTTTTCAGTAAAAGTCTCCTATGTATAATTGGAAACCACTGAGCTATACATCCTAAGCTTTCTTCTATGTCACATTTTTCAGATTCCGTAAAAAAAAACCTTCAAATTAAGACAGCTTTCTCTTGTCTAGGTTTTGTGCTGTCTGCTCTTATCCCGTTCCAAAATTGTCATGCAAATTCTAATCAACTGTACCTGTGAATCAATATAGCCATGAATACTGGGGAAGGGGTGCTGATTTAATTATAAGGAAAACAGAACTATGATATTGTCCCTTAGAAAAAAGCATTGATAGAATTTTACTTCTGAGTAACTCATTGTAGCATATTTAATATGTATCATCCACCAGACACCATAGTATGAGAAGAGAGTCATTTTAAATAACTGTTGGATTATATTCATCCACCCATCTCTAATTCCTTTTTCTAGAAGCCAAGGGGTGCCTACACATGTATCCTAATAGTGCCATTGTCACTCAAACCTTTGCTAACAGATCTTCAGCAAATACCTGCAGATCTCAGGGCACATTGTTTTCAATGTATCAAAAAGTAGAAATTGTTTTTTTCCCCATCTTTATTGACGTTTGATTGACAAACGGCATATATTGTGTATAATGCCATGTTTTGATGTATGTACACATGTTTTAATATATGTCTACATTATGTGTGTACTCGTGTGTGTACGTGTGTGGTAAGAGTTACAAAGTATACAATATAGTATTATACACTGTAGTCAGCAAGCGGTACATTGAATGTCCATAACTTACTCATCTTATAACTGGAAGTTTGCGCCCTTTGGCCGGTTTGTCTCCTTACCCTCTACCCCCAGCCCCAGCGACTGCCATCCTAGTCTCTGTTTCCAGGAGTTGTTTCAATCCCACGCTTAGATGAGGTCATGCAGGATCTGGCTTCCTGTGTCTGCCTTCTTCCACTTAGCAGAGTGTCCTAGACAAGTACAAGGACTTTGTTCTCCTGAGAGTCAATCTGAGTTTTGGAAATAAGCAAATGCCCCTGGCGTGAGCAGTATGTTTGATTCATTGTGTCTGCCAAAGAGCAGTGACTTACAAAAAAAAAAAAAATCTAGCTTATTTGGATCTGGCAGATGAAGTAGCGAAGTAAGCATTTCTTGAAAATGCATTTGCAGACACAATATGCCGTGCACCTGAAACTAATACAAAAGAATATTTCATGTCAACTGTAACTGAAATTTTCTTAATTAAAAAAAATTTCAAAATACATTTCCAGAAGAAATGTTGACCCACACAAATTATTGCTAGACTAGAAAATAGAACAAAGAACTTTAAACATTTTCTTTTCAAGAATAAATATGCCATTCACAAATAAAGACATTTATACAAATACACTCCCATTAGAAAAACAAAATCTCAAAATAAAATACTTCTTTCCAATGAAAAGTCCCGGGCAAGAACCCCTAACATTAATATTATTTTGTTCTTGTTTTTCTCATTTTATTACATTAAAAATCTTTGTTATGGGCCTGCCCAGTCTATTGTATTTGTAAACCATTGATATAAAGAAACTAACTTGAATTAGGAATCAAGAGACCCCATTTTAAATTCTAATTTTATGGGTTTAAGAAAATCACCTTTTGAGTGATTTTTTTTTTTTGAGCAGATTCTGGAGTTTTTTGATTGACAATTAAAAAACTAAGGTGAGAGGACTCTACATTTCTTTAAACTAAAAATACACATGTAGCAACTAGTAGACAACTAGGTCCTGGAGATCTAACGCACAGTACAGTGAATATAGACCATAGTATTGCATTATAATTGAACTTGCTAAGAGACTAGATCTTACCTATTCCCACCACAGAAAGGCAATGGCGACTACGTAATGTGATATGGATGCTCACTATTACAATGGCCATCATATTGCACTAGGTAAATGTATCACATCAACACGTACACCTTAAATGTACACAACCTTGCAAGTCAAATATAATTCATTTTTTAAAAGATCTTATTTATTTATCTTTTTAGAAAGAAGGGGAGGGAGAGAAATAACTCTGTGAGAGAGAAACACTGATCAGTGGCTCTCCTATGAGCCCCAAACTGGGGACCGAATCTGCAATCCAGGCATTTGCCCAAACAGAAATCAAACCCTTGACCTTTCAATTTGTGGGATGACCTTTGGCCCTGACCAGCTGAGCCACACTGGTCAGGGCCAAGCCAAATAGATTTCAGTAAATAAACTGAAAAGGAGTCAGTGATGAATTTAAAGTGTGGAACAAATAATAAAACATAAAACCTAAATAAATAAGTAAAATTCCATCCCAAAGGGCACTCTTTAGATGTTTAAATTTCCAGAAGTTTTTTAAGTAATTTCTTTCACGTCATTGCAGAGTTCTCCCATGTTTACATAGCACTGCCAAGGTTTGATCTGTTTTATAAGGAGACAGACACTTGTTTCGTGAGACATTGCTAAGCCGACAATTCCCTGTTGTCCCAGCGACCACATTTCTGATTTCTCTCTGTGTTGGACCTCCTTCCCTTTCTGCTGGGAGAAGAAGAAGTGTGTTGAAAAAGTGGGGAGGGAGAGGAGAAGGCCTGGTATCGACTAAAGCTCACGGACGCTCTACTTCCCTTTCCTCTAGCCAAGGAACCTGACTCACTGCAGAGCGTGAACATCTCTCTTGTCCCCGTGGCTGAGTGCCGCAACGCCTATGAAAGCCACAACATCACGGAAGGTGTGCTGTGCTTGGGCATTGTGCCAGGAAGAAGGCTGCCCTGCAAGGCAAGCTGCTCTCCGTACTGTCCCATTCCCGTTTTGTTCCTTGTGCCTTTTGCTAGATGATAACCTGGTTTCCTTTCTTCCTGGCAGGAAGTCACGGGGGCCCCGGCAGTCTGCGATGGGGTACTTCAAGGAATTCTAACTTTTGCAGATGGATGTGTTTTGAGAGCGGATGTTGGCATCTATACCAGAATCTTTAACTATGTACCCTGGATTGAAAATACGATTCGTAACAACTGAGCTCACATGGCAGGAACTCCAGACCATTCGATGCAGCCTGTACGCATGTCCAGCCTCAGAGTCAAATCTAAATAGACTCCTTGAGCTGCACCCTGCATTCCTGTCTCTTCTGCCCTCAGAGAAGGTGACTGGCACATCCCTGTGCTGTGACTATACGTACAGCCTTTCTTCCCCTCTCAGTGAAGATAGCAAACTCAATGCCTCCTAGGCAGCTGAAGTTTATGAAGTGGGGATAGTGTTCTCTCTAACTGATCATGGATTTATTGAAAAACGGCCACTCGGGAGCCATTTGGGGTGTCAAAAGCCCTCCTACTTGCATTGAATTGAACACAGGCAGCTTATACATGCCAATGGGAAAAAGGCCGTGTGACAAGGAGTGAGCTAACCAGAAGTACGGATGAGGGGAAGGGGCTTAAGGAGGGAGGTTGTGGGAGGTATTGCATTTTGTTTCTCCTCGTCCTTATGACTCTACACCAGGCACAGATTCTGGTCATTTGTTTTGCAGGATTCTGTGCAGGCACTTGAATCAGGAGAGGTTAATACAAAAGTTCCCTGGGGCTTAGGACAGAAGAAGTTACAGCAGTCAACTCTGTCCTCTCTATGGTCCTAAAACCTCTAAGGCAATGCAGCCCAGTGTGTAGTGCTGAAAAGCAACATTTTGCACATGGGTTGTTAAGTTCAACTGTGAGAGCTTCACCTCTGTGTAAGTTATGACTGGAAGTTTCTTTTTGAGAGAAGCAGGTGGCTTTTGCAGGCAAGCACCTCAGCCTCAGGAGGTGTTTCCCAGCTTGAAGTGGTGCTAAGATTTCAATAGATCATCCTGACATCTTATAAGCTCAGGTGAGTCTAGGTGAGGAAGCATGTGTTAGGGGTACCTAATTCCATGGACACCAGCTTGCTGTATGACCACTATCATCGGAAGGTGACTTCCTTGGTTGAAAAATAAATTCTTTTTTTGTGGAATAGATAAGGCATTCAGTTGATTCTGGATGGTAGGGCTGGGAGTGAGGATGGCAAGGGAAAGAAAATCCACATCATTTTCAGTGTCATTTTCAGTGAGGACGGGGCCCTCCTACCCCCACTTGGCCGGTGGGTTACCTGGGCTACAGCAATAGATCGGGGCTGAGCTTGGTCACCAACACTACAAACGGGGTCTTCAGCAGATGTGGTAGCCAGGTGAGACTTGCAAGAAGTCCCTACATGCACCCTATTTGGTCCCATTGTTCCCTTGGTTTAAGAAGCCATAAAAAACACTTGGAAAAATGAGAAAAAAAACTTCAGAGCAGACCAGCCTGTCCACCTGATTATCAAAGTCTTAAGTGAGAGCATTTTGGTGAGAATTCTCATTGGATACAATTATTCTCCTGCTCAAGCTGACCCTGACAACCCACACTACAGAATTCTTTTCAAACAGCGTGCCCTCATTCCCTCCATCATGCCCTCTGACACTAGCCACTCCCAAGAAATCCATATATATCTCGACCTCCAGAAAGAGAACAACTAGATAGGCTGATTGAAGTTCCGCCCCCTGAGAAGACTTCTCTCCTCCTTTTTCCTTCAGGGCAACCCTCTGAGGGTTTTAATATCACAGAAGTACACGTGTGGTGGGTAGCAATAGAGCAAACAGAACCATTCATAAACAAGGTGACATCTTTTTATCCTCAGTGAACTGTTCATGGAAAAGTCTTCTGAGGAGAACCAAGATGGCGGCATAGGTAGACACACTGCGCCTCCTTGCACAACCAGAACTGACAGAGAATCGAACAGCAAGGGGGACCAACACCAAGAAAATAGAAAATAACCATTCATCCAGACTGGTAGGAGGGGCGGAGACGGCACCGGGGTGGAGAGGACTCGCGTGGCTGTGGCGGGACTGAGACTGGCGGAGTGTGGGACAAATGGCGCAGGCAGACTGAGCACTAGCAGACCCTGTGGCCCCACATTTGCACAGATAAACCCAGAGGGCCGGACTCAGAGTGGTGGAGAGCCGGGCAGGCAGAGCAGCGGGTAGCACCCCGCGGCACCACATTCGCCCACAGAGAAACTGGACAAACGGCAGGGAGTGAAGCAGACCACGTAACCCAGGGCTCCAGCTCAGGGAAATAAAGCCTCAAACCTCTGATTGAAAACGCCCGTGGGGGTTGGGGCGGCAGCGGGAGAGACTCCCAGCCTCACAGGAGAGGTTGTTGGAGAGACCCACAGGGGCCTAGAGTGTGCACAGGCCCACTTACTCGGGAACCAGCACCAGAGTGGCCCAGTTTGATCGTGGGTATCGGAGTGAAAGATTGAAATCCGGAGGAGAGTGAGGCAGGTGCCATTGCTCCTGCTCGGCCCCTCCCCCACGTACAGCGTCACAGCGCTGCGACCAGCATTACCCCGCCCTGGTGAACACCTAAGGCTCCACCCCTTAAAGTAACAGATGCGCCAAGACAAAAAAAAAAAAAAAAAAAAAAATGGCCCAAATGACAGAACACTTCAAAGCTCCAGAAAAAATACAACTAAGCGATGAAGAGATAGCCAACCTATCGGATGCACAGTTCAAAGCACTGGTTATCAATATGCTCACAGACTTGGTTGAATCTATTCGAAAAACAGATGAAAAAATGAAGCCTATGCTAAGAGAAACAAAGGAAAATGTACAGGGAACCAATAGTGATGAGAAGGAAACTGGGACTCAAATCAACGGTGTGGACCAGAAGGAAGAAACAAACATCCAACCAGAAAAGAATGAAGAAACAAGAACTTGGAAAAATGAGGAGAGGCTTAGGAACCTCCCAGACGCCTTGAAACGTTCTAACATCCGAATTATAGGGGTGCCAGAAGGAGAAGAGGAAGAACAAAAAATTGAAAACTTATTTGAACAAATAATGAAGGAGAACTTCCCTAATCTGGCAAAGGAAACAGACTTCCAGGAAGTCCAGGAAGCTCAGAGAGTCCCAAAGAAGCTGGACCCAAGGAGGAACACGCCAAGGCACATCATAATTACATTACCCAAGATTAAATGCAAGGACCTACATCCAAGATTACTCTATCCAGCAAAGCTATCACTTAGAATGGAAGGGAAGATAAAGTGCTTCTCAGATAAGGTCAAGTTAAAGAAGTTCATCATCACCAAGCCCTTATTATATGAAATGTTAAAGGGAGTTACCTAAGAAAAAGAAGATCAAAAATTGGAACAGTAAAAATGACAGCAAACTCACAGTTATTAACGGCCACACATAAAACAAAAACGAGAGCAAACTAGGCAAACAACTAGAACATGAGGGTTGTCATTAAGGGAATGGGAGGGGGAGAGAGGGGGAAAGGTACAGAGAATAAGTAGCATAGATGATAGGTGGAAAATAGACAGGGGGAGGGTAAAAATAGTGTAGGAAATGTAGAAGCCAAAGAACTTATAAGTATGACCTATGGACATGAACTATAGGGGGGGAATGTGGGAGGGAGGGGGGAGGGCAGGATGGAGTGGAGTGGGGGGGGGAAATGGGACAACTGTAATAGCATAATCAATAAATATATTAAAAAGAAAAAAAAAAAAAGAAAAGAAAAAAAAAAAAAAAAAGAAAAGTCTTCTTGAGGTGCAAGTTGAAGAAAGATGGCCCAGAGGAATTGCTTATGCAACTTATTTGGACCTTCAGGGCCTCATTCACTTTTGTTCTGTTTATGCTTCTTCTCGAAGATGGAGCACTGCTGAGTCCATCCAAGTTAATGGCAGAGAGGCAGCCCCACCGAGAGCAATTCCATGGCCACCTGGTGATGTGGAGTCAGGCGTTTAGTCTCCACAGACCACAGTAACAAACCAGAGGCCGCTTCCTAAAGAGGAGAAAGGAGCATGACATGACTTTGCTGCCTGTGTAGGGATCCCTGTTCTGATTTTCCTATTAAGCTTTGCCATGAGCTTCATTTGGCAGGCTCAAGATACTTCTAGCACTACCGAATCTACCAAGTTTAAACCCAAGAAACAGAGCCAATTGGACTTCAACACCTGTGCTGGCTGAATAGTCTTTTCTGACTTAGTCTCACACTAAATCAGCAACTTCCTAGATCTTTCATTAAATGGCTCAGAGCATAATATCCTATTGAGAGATATTTTGCTTGTAAAATGTAGAGGCCTTCAGGAAGCATTCCTAATAGTAGAGAGCACACGGTACAACAGCGTGTTCATTTCAGTGGAAGAACCCAGCACCCACCCACAAGTTTCACTGCAGAAGCAGGTGACAATATTTTCACTGCGTATATCACCTACCCACTACCATGTATCTGTCTTTCCAAGACATTTGGGAAACCTGCTACTTCCTGTTATCTAGTCCGATCAACACAATATCATCCATATAACAGACCAGTATGGTACCCTTTGGGATTGTCAAGTTCAGGGCCAGAGCAACAGTGATTTCCTGAGTGTGGAGATAAAAATATACTGCTGTCCCTGACAACTGAAACCTAATTAATTCCGAGCTTCTCAAAGACAATGTACAAAATGTACTTTCTAGGTGAATAGTTGCATACCAAATGTGAATGATTAGATTTGCTCTAATAAGGAGGCTACATATGGAACTATAACTGTAATTGTTACTTCCTGATTACCCAGTAATCAAACACAATCATTCCTCATTATTCTTTTGGCTTGGCCATGCTGAAGTACCGAATGGGATTATAATAGAAATTATCAGCCAGCAAACTTCAAGTCTGTGTTGATAGTTCCAATCATCAAAATGTGCACGTGCTTTACATTTACTAATGGGAAACTCCACCAATTTCCTCTCAGCCCCTCCTCCCCCGCAAGCCCTCACTTCAGAAGTCAGGCAGTGACTGTAACAGTTGTAGAGGTTCTACCAGTTGTAGAAAAGAAATACAGCTCCCGCCCCCCACCCCCCGCCACAGTGTACATAGGAAATAGGGGAAAGAATTCTAAATGTTTTGAATTAGCCTTGGAAAGACTTAGGTTAAAAATCCATTTATTCGTCAATTTCCAAAAGCCCACCCTGACCAATGGATCGCACGGATAATAAGTCTCCCCCACGACCAGCACCAACACAAATTACTACTAATTCCGATCCAGGATCTCTCAAAAAATTTAGTTATGTTCTTGTCCCTAGAGCACAAGTCACCAAGTAAATAGATTCAGGTCACTTTTATATAGGCTAGCAGAAGACTCTCCACGTCAGAACAGGCCCGTTCTCTCGGGTACCCAGGCAGGCTCCCCTTCACTCAAGGAGCATTGAATCAGTTAATATAACTGAGTTTTGCTGACTCACATCAGTCCACTGATATCAAATATGCCAGGTGTTTTGTTTGTTTGCTTTTTGGTTATGCAAACACAATGGAATCCACCACTCAGTATCCCCGATGGTGGGTTAAGTCTAACTTTAACTTGCAGCCTTGGGAATCCAGATGTTGCCACAGATCTAAGCCATACTGTCTATCGGCTTTTTAAGTAACTTTGCTAGAAATTTCCCTCTCCACCTGCCTTACTCCTTTATCTCTCTCAATTTGTTCAGAATTTATGTGAGAAAATAGGGGTGTCATTCATTAGCCTCCTCAAATCCTAAGGACATCAAGATAGGACTTGGAGAGCATTGAGTGAGGGGATACCCCCTAAAACTACCATTACCGAGGCTGAAAAGCTAGGATCCTGAAACCTTATCAGTTTATACTTAACAAGCCCCCATCTGGGCCCTACGCGTATTTGCATAAGCTCAAGAGACTTGAGTGGATCCTGAAAGCCCTGATGATTATTACCCCATTATCAACTCCCCTCTTCCCAGGCCCACATATATCTAAGCCCTTACCCTCACAGACCGCTGTTCCTCTCCTGCTCAGGGGTCCTGAAATGATGGCCTACGGGCCATAAATACAGGCTGTGTCTCTGCTCCCTGCCCAAGAATCTGCATTATAATACAGGTGTTTGTCCTCCTTTCTCTGCCTCTTAGAACTGCCAGGGAAATTTTAAGTTCATGCTTTCTGCTGAGGACCTCCTAAATGAAGGAAAGAAGAGGGATAAAATTTGGAGGAAGTCAAGGGGAAGAAACATGCCTTAGATGTCTTGAATATCACTCCATGTCTAGTAAAGTACTGGAAACTGAGTAGATAGTCTGCACACTTATTAATTCGGAGAATGACTGAGACAACGGTGAGTCAATAGACAGTTGTCTCAGGCGGCTATATCCACCTGCCGGTTCTAGAATTCCACAGTCTTAAAACTAATCCGAACTCAGAGATAACTATGGAGCAGAATCAGATTTACACCATCAGAAAATATATTACTTTCCCTCCAAACAATTAGATTTGATTAGGATAATTCTGTCTATTCCCACCTGGTCCTGTTGAATCCCAGGTATTGAAAGCATTAAATGAGAAACTAAAGTTGAGTACACCAGAATAAACCCAAAATGGATAAAAGACTTAAATGTAAATTGTGACACCATAAAAGTCCTAGAGGCAAACATAGGAAGTAAAATTTCAGATATCCTACATAGCAATATTTTTTGCTGATATATCTCCTAGGGCAAGGGAAATGAAGGAAAAAATAAACAGATGCACTACATCAAATTAAAAAGCTTCTGCATGACGAAAGAAACCACCATCAAAATGAAAAGGGAACCAACCGTATGAGAGAACATATTTGCCAATGACCCATCAGACAGAGTCTGATCTCCAAAATATATAAAGAACTCATACAACTCAACACCAGGAAGATAAACAACCCAATTAAAAAGTGGGCAGAGGACCTGAATAGACACTTCTCCATGGAGGACATAGAGATGACTCAGAGACATACGAAAAGATGTTCAACATCACCAGCCATCAGAGAAATGCAAATTAAAACCACAATGATATATCACTTTACACCAGTCAGAACGGCCATCATCAATAAATCAAAAACAACAAGTGCTGGTGAGGATGTGGAGAAAAGGGAACCCTAGTGCACTGTTGGTGGGAATGCAGATGGGTACAGCTCCTATGGAAAACAGTATGGAGTTTCCTCAAAGAAACTAAAAATGAAACTGCCTTTCCCATCAATTCTACTGCTGGACATATACTCTTTTTTTTAGATTTCGTAGTGATATTTTTACTGCATTGAGATGATTTGGATGGAGGGAGCTACAGTAATATTAAGGAATTGTTAACAGCTATTATGAGAAGGATATTTATATTTGTAAGCAATACTTGACTTTCTCAAAGCAAATACCAAGAGGTTTCTTTACCCTCTATGACACCTCATATGTAGTCTTGATATATTCCATGAGCGAGGTGCGTGGGAAAGGTTTAATACAGCAGACGGAGAGAAGCCTAGCATTTGGCAGACCAAATGACAAGGGAAAAAAGTAGAGACAGACAGCACATATGTTTTCTTGTGCAACGCTGCAGTGGGATTTTCGAGTCCCCATTTGCCTCAAGCTCTGGGAAACACACTCAGTAAGAACTCTTTCTTCTCTCCTCCTTCTCCTTCTTCCTCTTCTTCCTTCCCTTCCCCTTCCTCCTCCTCCTCCTTCTTTGGTTTGGTCTTTTTGAAAACATTATCTTTGAGGCAATGAGCAAGGAAACCCAGTAAACACTGGCTGGAAATCAAGACACGTAGCCACCTGAAGCCAAGACATGTAGTGAAAGTAGAGCTTTGCCATGGCGCCCCTCCTGGTTTTCTCATTGGTTGTCGTACACATACTTCCTGTTGTGCTCACTAAACAGTGTCTCGTGTCAGGTCTCAGTTCCTACACATACCAACCGAAAAGTTTTTCTAGCTTGCAAATCAACTTTTAAATATGATTGTGTATCACGTTTTAATAAGAAGATGAATGGTTCTTTAATAAATGGTGCTGGGTAATTTTTTAACTATTTGGGCTTCACTTTACATTTCAAGAAATGAGAGAAAGAGAGAAAGAGGGAGAGAAATGCAAAAAGTTATAAAAATAAGGAAGCAAATGCTAAGCATAAAACCCTAAGGAAGAAAAAAATTGGAAAAATATTTAGTTTATTTTAAGGCTCCTATTTTCTAAGTAACAAACCAAATCACAGAAAAAGTGACTTGGCTATACAAAAACTGAAAAATCACTCTGTCAAGAATGGCAAATTAATAAAGAAGTAACCAATGAGATGAGAAGATGTCTGTGGCAAACATTACAAACTAGGGATCCATATCCTGAAAATATAAAGTGTTCCTAGAAACATAGAAGGAAAATCTTAAGTTCCCAAAGCTGGAAGAAAACAACCATAGGGATTTTTGTTCATATTTCTTTCAAATAAATAATGAAAAAAATAATGAGATGTTTCCTTTCACTGATAATAAAAGAAATATAAATAGAAATAAGATGTTGTTTTGACTAAATACTTAGAAAATAGAATAAATTAAGTAACAAAAAGGCTTTGGTAGAATAAGTGTATGCATATATAGTGCATATTGGTACAGGTTTTCTGGATCAGTTTGACCATACATATAGAAAGTGTCCAAAAAGTTCACAACTTTTTTGTCAGTTATTGCCGTTACAGAAAACTATTCTATAAAAATTATCATGTAAACAAATTGGACATATACTCTTAAGAATCCCAAAACACCATTTCAAAAGAACCTGTGCACCCCTATGTTCATAGCAGTGCTGTTTACAATAGCCAAGTGCTGGAAACAGCCTAAGTGCCCATCAGTAAATGAGTGGATCAAAAAATTGTGGTACATTTACACAGTGGAATACTACACAGCAAAAGAAAGAAGGAGCTCCTACCCTTTGCAACAGCATGGCTGGAACTGGAGAGCATTATGCTAAGTGAAATCAGCCAGGTGCCGAAAGACACACCACATGATCTCACCTGTAAGAGGAACCCAATGAACAAAAATTAACTAACAAGCAAAATAGAACCAGAGGCATGGAAACATGGAACAGAGTGACAGCAACCAGAGGGGAAGGGGGAGCACCGAGGGGAATAATGATGGAAAGAAGGGGAAGGAACTAGTCAGAGAACACGTATGAATGACCCACGGACATGGACAACGGAGTGGGGTTCACTGTGGGAGTGGGGGGTGGGCTGGGCAGAGGAGGGCAAAGGGGGAAGAAATGGGACAACTGTAATAGAATACCAATAAAAAATTTAAAAAAATAAATAAAAATAAAGTTGCAAATACTCTGTAATGACATGGGCAAAGCACTCCTATCAACCTAAAGACAGGAGACTGCCATCACATAGGTATTTCCTATCTGAGTACCTCAGTACGAGGGGTTAGAGAGCACAACTCACTCAATGAAAAAGCACTGTTTGTTAAAGACAAAATTCAATGTCAACTGTAATTGAAAAAAATTTTAAAAATTTAAAAAGCAAGACATTCTCAGGTTGGATGGCGAAGCACAACCAGACTGTAAACAATGGATTAAAAGATGTACCAAGCACAGCAACAAAAAGCGTTGTTCAAACCCCTAGCATCTGTCAGTCTGGGGGGCTAATCACCATGGAACCAAGGGTGGGCAATGGTATTAGGTGAGCAGAACTGCACCTCGGAGATCTCAGGGACCGAGGTTAAAGGGGACCCATCAGAGGAATGGTGGGTCACTCCAACCACAAATGCTGGGCTGTAGTAGTTTCAAGAGTTACCAGAAGGGGGCCTCAATTTTTAAAGAAAAGCAGGTTGCCTAGGGCCTCTCTGGCCTGCCATCTCCTCGGTATTAAACAGCCTCTCGGTGGCCAAGGGCCTCCCAGTGAAGGTGTTCTAAAATAAAGGTGTTCTTCCTGGAGGAAGGTGAGAACACAGCCTCTAGACCTCCTCCCGCTAGTGTCTTTCCCTCTAGAGCTGAGCGGGTGTTCCCCACAACACCTGAGAGGGGGCTGAGAGAGAAGAGCAACACCTGTCCGTGACTGATCGCAGGCCCTCTGTCTGTGCAGATCTTGGCAAACTGTGAGCAGATGGTGCCCCCAAATGGAAAAAGAGCCCCCCTCTACACAAGTGCAGAGGAAAGAGCACTTGAAGCCCCTCTGCACAACGACCCACCCCACCATGAGAGCCCGCAGTACCTTTGCAATGCCTCCTCTTCACGCACGCCCATCTCGCATCCCAGTTACCTGCTCCTTTGGGATGGAGAAGCTCCGAACTGGAAGCAGAGTGGCTCTGCTCCTGTAGCCATACCTGCCTCCCGGCTCTGCAGAGGTCTCAGGATCTGGGCCTCTCCCACAATGCACCTCCTGGCTGCTGGTTCCCAGATATTTGCGGGGTCTGGCTTAGCCCTGCCCTCCCCTGACTCCAGGGGCAGAGACAGCCCTGAGCCCTGGCTTTTTAAAAGGTGTTGGGTAAGCCCTCTGCTGTGGATTCCGGATCCTGGACCTTGCCAAGTTAGGCCCTCTATGAGGATCTTACTTTTAAATACTGATCAATCTGAGATAGGGGTATGAGAAGCTGAGGCGGTGGTGAGCACTGAAAATGGGGATCTAGTTGGAAAAGTGGGTGTTTCTTTATTCCAGGGGTGTGAGTGGGGGCCATAGATTGAGACATTCATTCTTCCCGTGTCTGAGCTCCCAGAATTCCTCCAGGTTTCTTTCCAGTGACCTCTGGGCGTTGAGACCGTTATGAAAAGCAATATGCTTGTTTCTTGTATGCAGACTGTGTGGACAAGAGCTAGTGCTCATTCAGTGCTTCCTGTGTGCCTGTGTCATATACTAAAGGCTTTGTCTGAACTGGGGTGTTTAATCCTCGCAGGGCCCCTGAGCTGGGTAGAGCTATCTGTACAGACTCAGAAACTGAGTTTCAGAGAGAGGATGTCTTCTCTGCAGCTCACAGGGGGCAGAGCCAAGGTCTGCAGGCGAGTCCTTCAGAGCCTGTGGGCCACCCCTGTGCTGTGCAGGCCGAGTCAGCGTGCAGTAAAGAGGCCAGAAGGGAGGACCTGGGGCGGGACAAGCGTGCTGTAGGAGCAGAGGAGGAGGAACTTGGGCCCATGGGCGGGAACCCGGGAGGTTTTCATTCATGTGTCCCAGGAGGGTTTCTCACGGTGTCTGAGCTGCAGCTGCAGCACAGGGTGCTGTCCTGTGTCACACTGGCCACGTGCAGCCTCAGCACCTCATCATCGATGCACGTGTCCTGGCAATCTGCTCCAGGAAGGGGTACCACCTCCTTGTCCCCAGAAAGTCACAGGCTGGCCGGCACCTGGAGCCGCCCCTGGAGATCCTGTTGGTACCAGCTCATCCAGGAGCACTGGGTGTCCTTCAGAAAGCATTGCAGCGTTTGGGCCTGTCCGCGATGCACCAGGGCCCACTTGGGCCTTTGCCCCACCAAGCTTGTGGTGGCACCTGAAATACACAGGCAGGTGAGGCTGGAGGTGGTGGGGGTGGGGGTCACCCCCAGAAATAACTAGGGCAGCCAAATCCTAAAGATGGGATTTGTCAATAGGAGGCATCTGGGAACAGAAAGGATACTTTATCAGGACAAGAGGCTATGTCTGGGAGGACCTGGGCCAGGCTGGGACCAGGGAGCAAAACCTTCTGTGCCTCCTGGTGCTCCAAGGACCCGGTCCTGCCTTTGCTCCATCCACCTATTGAGTGGCTTTCTCTGCCCGGCTCTGACCTGTCTTCACGGCAGCCACAAGCACCCAGCCCCACAGAATGGGAAGTGCTGGCATTCCCTGGACGCACAGGTCCTCTCCAGCAGGGCTGTGGGACAGGGCCAGCGGGACAGGAGAGCAGGACCCTGGCCTGTGAGGTGGCAGTTAGTGGCTGACACTCACTGGGCTTGACTCTCAAAAGGGAGGGGCTTTTCCAGGAAACACAAGGTCTCAATCTTCTCATTGAGACTCCAACCTCAAACTGGAGAGTGTTTCTCAGTTCCTGGCTCAACTCGCCCCCGCCCCCCCACAGGCACACTCCCCCGGGGTCACAGAGTGCCTTCACTAAAAGGCCCTACACCCTCCCCACTGTGCCCCAGAGGTCCCTAGAAAGGGACTGAAATATCTCAATGCTACCAAAGGACCCTTGTAGATTACACGAAGACCTCCCTCCTCTTCCCTTGAGTCACCTATGGGCAGAGGCTGCTGCCAGACCACACTGGGCCGCGGACAACGGACGTTCATCTCACCTCCAATTACCCGTGTTCCGCTCTGAAACAGTGAGCACAAATTCAACATCAGACACTTAACTGGCCTGGTTAAAAACAAGGGAAGGTACTTCCCTCCCCTTTATTTTCTTAGAGCGTTTACTTTAGAAAACTTGTAAGTTCTTTCTCTGTCTCTGAAATGTATGTAAATCTTTTTTCTTTAAGATTTTTAAAACTTTATCTTTAGAGGGGAAGGGTGGGAGAAAGAGAGGGAGAGAAACATCAGTGTGCGGTTGCCTCTCACGCTCCCCCACCAGGGACCTGACCAGCAACCCAAGCATGTGCCCTGACTGGGAAACGAACCAGCAACCCCTTGGTTCACAGGCCAGCATTCAATCCACTGAGCCACACCAGCCAGGGATACAGTAAATCTTTTTAAAAGCCAAACAGCTCTCCCTGTCTGGGTGGCTCGGTTGGAGCATTGTCCCGTACACCAAAAGGTTTGATTCTCAGTCAGAGCACATGCCTGGGTTGTGAGCCAGGTTCCCAGTAGGGGCCACATAAGAGGCAACCACACATTGACGTTTCTCTCCTTCTCTTTCTCCCACCCTTCCCCTTTCTCTAAAAAGTAAATAAATAAAATCTTTCCAAAAAATGGGCAAATGATTTCTAAAAAAATACCCAAAGTGACTTCATAGGAATAAATTAAAAACACATGAAATGTTCTTCGAGTAACACTTGGCACAGAGTAAGCACTTTGTAAACTGGACTTCAATTATTCAATGGCAAGTTTCAAATTCCATTAAAATATGATCCAATTAATCGTAGCATTTATCTTTCTCTAATTGTCTATCACTTAGTAATCAACAGAGATTAGAATCTCAAGTTCCTCTAACTTTTTTAACATTAAGAGGTCTCGTTTTTCAGAAGGTCCGGGAGCCAGTGATCTCCCGCCTCTCCGACCTCAGCGTTTTACAGATAACAGTGCGGAGACACAGAGGGGTCAGCAACTGAACTTCACTATTTCAAGAAGTTCAAGTCAGAATTGGAAGATGGCGGCAACATAGGTGGGAGCGGAATCCACTTCCCCTCAGCGCCAGGGAAATACCTAGCTGATCTGAGGAGCAGAGCGAACAGCCAACAGTACTCCAGCATATACGAAGATTAGAGACCAAAGATAGAGGACATTGAAAGATCTGACGGTAAGAAGAGTGCTCAAGGACAATAAGGTCCCCGGGAACCGGGACCGCGCGGTACAAGGGCTGCAGAGGCGCCAGCCCTGGCGCAGGGGCTGCTGCAGGAGTCCTGGGAGAGGGCCAGGCTGCGCTGTGAGCAGCCAGGTGCTTGATTGGACCAGGGGGGCTTGAAAAGGAGGAATTTCTCAAAAAGAAAAAGAAAATAGAGACACTCAGGGGCTAGTTAGAGAACTCTCGGTGGTGGCCGAGGCCCCTGGCGCCCCTCCCCCCTCCGCCCCTGGACTGCGAACGCGGAACGCGGGATAAGCAGCACCGGCGCTCACCTGAGGTCCGGTAGCGCGCGGTCGCGTGCGCGCAGATTAGCGAACAGGGCCCATACCTGAAACCCCGGAGCGGCGCCCACACCTGAAACCTCCGAGATCTTTTGGAGCAGAGACTAGCTGCTCCACCCACAGACCCAAAACCTCGGAACCGAGTACCGCGTGATTCGGTCCCAGGGCGGCCCCGCCCACCCGAGAGTCTCAAGCCCCGGGCGGCTGGATCGGGCCCCCAAGCGTAGAGCCTCTGGCTCCGCGGCGGGCTGCGCGCTCACCAAGCGTAGGGCCGGCTGGATGCGCACTTCCCAAGCACAAAGGGGCTGGCGAGAGTCGTAACACCAAGGCGGCTGAACCAGCAGCTTGCAGCGCGCCAGCCTCCCTAGCCTGGGCGGCTCGATTGGTCGGCCGGCTGCGCGCTCAGAGCCCAAATAACGTCACAAACCCGAAGCGGCTGGATTCCCCTGCTGCGCGCGCACGCGTCCGGAGCCAAAGCGGCTGGAGCGGCCACTCGAGAGTCCCAAGAACAAAGCTGCTGGATTGGCTGATCAACGGCCTGATTGCCTGCCAGGGACCACACCTACAAAACAGTGAAGAGTGTGACCCAGGAAGGAAGAAAAGTGAAACCAATCCTTCCAACCACCCCCTCCCGTTGCACAGACAGGACAACAGCAGAAATAACCTGAATGGTTTAAAGCCAACAGAAGATTTTTTTTTTTCCCTTTTCTTTTTTTTTTTTTTTCCTTTTCCTTTCCCCCTGAACTCCTTCTTCCTCTCTCTCTCTTTTTTTTCTTTCATTCCTTCTTCCTCCCATCCTTTACCATTTTTATGTCTTCTTCCTGCCTTCTTTTATCTATTTCTATGTTTTAATTTTTGTTAAAATTCCTTCTTATCTTGCCTCCGATCTTTCTTTAATCCTTCTTCCCTCCTTCCTTCCTTTCCTCCTTTCCTATTTCCTTTTTCCCTCCTTCCCATCTTTGGTTTTTTGTTTTTTTTTTTTGTTTGTTTGTTTGTTTGTTTTTTCCTTTTCTTTCTCCCCCCCTTTCTATTTTTCCCACAGGTGCGACAACAAAACCTGGAGTGCTGAAAAGACTAGAGTTAGACCGTGTTAAACACATAAACGTCAGCTCAAGACCAGTGGGCACAGGAGAGTAAGGAGACAGCACCACCGAATCCCATTGGCATTCTACCATAGAAGTTCATATCATAAACCCAGGGATTCAGAACAAAGCAATTTAAGAAGCAGAGGCCAACAAGAAGAGCCTCACAAACAATGGGAAGACAAAGAAACAATTCCCAAATGAAAGGAAAGGAGGAAGTCTCAGAAAGAATACTAACCGAAAAAGAGGCAAGTCAACTATCAGATACTGAGTTCAAAGCAATGGTCATCAGGAAGCTCACTGAGCTCTCTGAGCTCAAAGAGAACTACCAGAAACTACAAGGAAACTACAATGAACTCACTGCAAACTATATCAACATGAAAAAGGAAATAGAAACTATCAACAAGAGCCAAGAGGAAATGAAGAATACAATTTCTGAATTGAAGAACACAGTAGAAGGAATTAAAAGCAGACTTGATGAAGCAGAGGATCGGATCAGCGAGCTGGAGGATAAAGTAGAAAAAAACACCCAGAAGGAGCAAGAAAAGGAAAAGAGGCTCAGAAAGAATGAAGAGGCAATAAGGGAAATGCAGGACAACATGAAACGTAACAATATCCGTATAATAGGAATACCAGAAGGAGAAGAAGAAGAGCAAGGGATAGAAAACCTGTTTGAAAAAGTAATGATGGAAAATTTCCCTAATCTGAGGAGAGAAAAAGTCACCCAAATCCAGGAATCACAGAGAGTCCCAAACAAGAGGAACCCAAAGAGACCCACTGCAAGACACATCATAATTAAAATGGCAAATTTCCAAGACAAAGAGAGGATCTTAAAGGCAGCAAGGGAGAAAAAGGAAGTAACATACAAGGGAGCCCCAATAAGGTTAGCAACTGACTTCTCAATGGAAACGCTCCAAGCCAGAAGAGAATGGCAAAAAATATTCCAAGTAATGAGAACCAGAGGCCTCCAACCAAGACTACTTTACCCAGCAAGGCTCTCAATCAAGATAGAAGACCAAATAAAGAGCTTCCCAGACAAAAGAAGTCTAAAAGAATACAGCTCCACCAAACCAGCTCTGCAAGAGATGCTAAAGGGACTGCTTTAAGGAAAGGAAGGAAAAGAGAAAGACAGAGGAACACAGGTAGGAAATAATGGCAATGAATAACTACCTATCGATAATAACCTTAAATGTAAATGGATTAAATGCTCCAATCAAAAGACATATAACAGCTGAATGGATAAGAAAACATGACCCACACATATGCTGCCTACAAGAAACCCATCTCAGGACAAAAGACTTACACAGACTGAAAGTGAAGGGCTGGAAACAAATTTTCCAAGCAAACGGACAGGAAAAAAAAGCAGGGGTAGCAATACTCATATCAGACAAAATAGACTTCCAAAGAAGGGCCATAAAGAGAGACCCAGAAGGTCACTTCATAATACTCAAAGGAAGAATCCACCAAGAAGACATAAACATTATAAATATATATGCACCCAACATAGGAGCACCCAAATACATAAAGAAAATCTTGGAGGATTTCAAGAAAGATATTGACAGCAACACAATTATAGTAGGGGATTTTAACACCCCACTATCAAAAATGGACAGGTCTTCCAAACAAAAGATTAACAAAGATATTGTGTCACTTAACAATACCCTAGAGGAAATGGACTTAACTGATATATACAGAGCTTTTCATCCCAAAGAAGCAAAATACACATTCTTTTCAAGTGTCCATGGAACTTTTTCAAAGATAGACCACATGATAGGACACAAAGCAAGCCTCAACAAATTCAAGAAAATTGAAATCATATCAAGCATCTTCTCTGACCACAAGGGTCTGAAACTAGAAACCAACCCCGAGGGTAAAAACCCAAAACACTCAAAATCATGGAGACTGAATAGCATGCTATTAAACAATGAATGGGTCAAGAACGAGATTAGGGAAGAAATCAAAAACTTCCTGGAAACAAATGAAAACGAACTCACAACAACCCAAAACCTATGGGACACAGCAAAGGCAGTCCTGAGAGGGAAGTTCATAGCAATACAGGCCTACCTTAAGAAGTTAGAAACCGTTCACACAAACAACCTAACCCTACGCCTACAAGATCTGGAGGAACAACAACAAAGACAGCCCAGAGCAAGCAGAAGGAAGGAAATAACCAAGATCAGAGCAGAACTAAATGACATAGAGACTAAAAGCACAATTCTAAAGATCAATGAATCCAGGAGCTGGTTCTTTGAAAAGATAAACAAAATCGACAAGCCTTTAAGTAGGCTTATCAAGAAGAAAAGAGAGAGGATCCAAATAAACAGAATTAGAAATGAAAGTGGAGAGATTACAACTGATACCACAGAAATACAAAGGATCGTAAGAAATTACTATGAAGACCTATATGCTAAGAAATTTGAAAACCTAGATGAAATGGACACATTTCTAGAAAAATATAATCTTCCAAAACTGACTGAAGAAGAAGCAGAAAACCTGAACAGACCAATATCAGCAAAGGAAATTGAAGCAGTCATCAAGAAACTCCCATCACACAAAAGCCCTGGACCAGATGGTTTCACAGGAGATTTCTACAAAGCATTTAAGGAAGAACTAACCCCTATCCTTCACAGACTATTCGAAAAAATCCAAACTGATGGAAGACTCCCAAACTCTTTTTATGAAGCCAACATCATCCTAATCCCAAAACCAGATAAAGACACAATGAAGAAAGAAAACTTCAGGCCAATATCGCTGATGAACATAGACGCTAAAATTCTCAACAAAATATTAGCAAACCGCATCCAGCAATATATTAAAAAGATCATCCACCATGACCAAGTGGGATTCATCCCAGGGATGCAAGGATGGTACAATATTCGCAAATCAATAAACATAATACATCACCTCAACAACAGCAAAGACAAAAATCACATGATCATATCAATAGATGCGGAAAAAGCATTCGATAAGATACAGCACCCATTTCTGATAAAAACACTCAGCAAAGTGGGAATAAAGGGAGCAGTCCTCAACATAATTAAGGCCATATATGAGAGACCTACAGCCAACATCACATTCAATGGACAAAAACTTAGAGCTTTCCCACTAAGATCAGGAACAAGACAAGGATGCCCTCTCTCACCACTCCTATTCAACATAGTATTGGAAGTCCTAGCCACAGCAATCAGACAAGAAAAAGCAATAAAAGGCATCCAAATTGGAAAGGAGGAAATGAAACTGTCACTGTTTGCAGACGACATGATAGTGTACATGGAAAACCCTATAGACTCCACTCAAAAACTACTCGACCTAATAAATGAATTTGGCAAAATAGCTCGATACAGAGTCAATACCCAGAAATCAAAGGCATTCCTGTACACCAACAACGAAACTGCAGAAACACAAATCTGGAAAAAAATCCCATTCGATATAGCAACAAGAAAAATAAAGTACCTAGGAATAAACCTAACCAAGGAGGTAAAAGACCTGTACTCAGAAAACTACACAACACTGAAGAAAGAAATTAAGGAAGATACAAACAAATGGAAGCATGTACCATGTTCATGGATTGGAAGAATTAACATCATCAAAATGGCCATACTACCCAAAGCAATTTATAGATTCAATGCAATCCCTATTAGAGTACCCATGACATATTTCACAGATATAGAACAAACATTGCAGAAATTCATATGGAACCATAAACGACCTCGAATAGCAGCAGCAATTTTGAGAAAGAAGGACAAAGCAGGAGGTATCACAATACCTGATATCAAACTGTATTACAAGGCCACGGTAATCAAAACAGCCTGGTACTGGCATAAAAACAGGCTCATAGACCAATGGAACAGAATAGAGAGCCCAGAAATAAACTCAAATCTATACGATCAATTAATATTTGACAAAGCAGGCAGGAGCATAAAATGGAGCAAAAACAGTCTCTTCAACAGATGGTGTTGGGAGATCTGGACAGCTACGTGCAAAAAAATGAAACTCGATCACCAACTTACGCCATACACGAAAATAAACTCAAGATGGATAAAAGACTTAAATATAAGCCGTAACACCATAAAAGTCCTTGAGGAAAACATTGGCAGGAAAATCTCAGACATTCCACGCAGCAACATCCTCACAGACACATCCCCTAAAGCAAGGGACATAAAGGAAAGAATAAACAAATGGGACCTCATCAAAATAAAAAGCTTCTGCATGGCTAAAGAAAACAGCACCAAATTACAAAGAGAACCAACAGTATGGGAAAGCATATTTGCCAATGATACCTCAGACAAGGGCCTGATCTCCAAAATATATAAAGAACTCACACGACTCCACTCCAGGAAGACAAACAACCCAATTAAAAAATGGGCAAAGGACTTCAACAGACACTTCTCCAAGGAAGACATACAGAAGGCCCAGAGACATATGAAAAGATGCTCAGCATCACTAGCCATCAGAGAGATGCAAATTAAAACCACAATGAGGTATCATCTCACACCAGTCAGAATGGCCAACATAAACAAATCCACAAACAAATGTTGGAGAGGATGCGGAGAAAAGGGAACCCTCGTGCACTGTTGGTGGGAATGCAGACTGGTGAGGCCACTGTGGAAAACAATATGGAATTTCCTCAGAAAACTAAAAATGGAACTGCCCTTTGACCCAGTAATTCCGCTGCTGGGATTATACCCTAAGAACACTGAAACACCAATCCAAAAGAATCTGTGCACCCCAATGTTCATAGCAGCACAATTTACAATAGCCAAATACTGGAAGCAACCGAAGTGCCCATCAGCAAACGAGTGGATCCAAAAACTATGGTATATTTACACAATGGAATTCTACGCAGCAGAGAGAAAGAAGGAGCTTATACCCTTTGCAACAGCATGGATGAAACTGGAGAGCATTATGCTAAGTGAAATAAGCCAGGAAGTGAGGGACAAATACCATATGATCTCACCTTTAACTGGAACATAAGCAATAGAAGGAAAAAGCAAACAAAATATAACCAGAGACATTGAAGTTAAGAACAATGTAACAATAGCAAGGGCGGGGGTGGGGGGTGGGGGCGGGGACAGTGGGTAGAGGGGATTACAGGAACTACTATAAAGGACACATGAACAAATCCAAGGGGGAGGGTGGAGAGGGGGGAGGGAAGTGGGTTCACCTGGGGTGGGGTGAAGGGATGGGGGAAAAGGCATACAACTGTAATTAAATAACAATAAATAAATTAAAAAAAAAAAAAAAAAAAAAAAAAAAGAAGTTCAAGTCAGTGTTCCGAGTGGGTGTCTGTTCACCGCAGATGATAAATGAAGACGGGAATTGGAGCAAGGCAAGACCACAGAGCCACGTCCCTGGAGAGTCCCACGTCAGGGCCCAGCAGCGGCTTGGCATCCTGGGGGTTTACACCTCCCAGATTCGCTGTTTATTTTTTTATTCTCCGGAAGTTTTAATACATACAGCAATAGGGTTCCCATGATTCTGACAAAGGATCCATTGGGTGGCAGCATAATACAATTTATAAATTCACTTGGCTTGCTGACTTTGAAATTGTGTGCTTCTCAATTTAAACAGAAGACAGGTTTTTCATTCCGTACAACTTTGTGTATGAAGTGACTTCATTGATATTTTTTGTATCACTGTATTTCAAAATTGCACAATCAATCGTCTACTTGTGCACAACACATCCACTGTTCTACCTCCTGAGTAACATGCTGATTCACTTTTGCATTGTCTTCCCTTACCCGTTCCCCACCTTATCATCCGGAGAGGGAGGGCGGAAGCTCCGGTGGCATCGACCAAATCATACGTCCTGAATACCAGAAAAATGCATTTCATACTGCATTCTGCTGCAGGGAGAGTCACTCTGGGGATCAGATGGTGAAAGGAAAGGGGGCTAGGGAACAGAGGAAAGGGAGCGTGAGGCTGTGGGCAGCAGCCTGCAGGGGCCTGGAGCAGACTCCCTGAGTTGCGGAGGCTGTGACTCCAGCTTCTTCCCATGACTCTGCCTCCTGCTGAGGCCAGTGCTGAGGCCCACAGACAGATTGCAGCCCGAGGAATCCTGGGCACATCTCAGTTTACAGGGCTGGCAGTCCAGTCTCCCTGCCACCCCCTCCCTTTGCCTTAATCCCCAAATGTGATTGGGATCAGAGTGTCTCTGATACTCCTATTATCTCCTTCCTGGATCCCTGCTCCTCAAGGTCATCGCCTCCCCAAGCTCCTTCTCTGGCCTTGGCCTGGCTCCCGTCCTGGGCCAAGGTAAACCTCTTCCTTCCAGGTGGCTGCCTAGTTCCCTACCTCCTCCCATGCCCGGAGCTGGGCATTATGGCTACCCCCCTAGGAAATGTGTTTTCTCCCCCACTGCACCCCAGTTACTACTCAGGGGCTCAGAGCTGCTGCAAACCACCTCACCTGTGTCCTTAGCAGCTTTGAAGGACTCAGCAGGCATTAAGAAGAACTCACGGGCACTGAATGGAGGCGTGAGCAGGTGCTCCAGGTCCTGTCCACCCCTGTTTAGCTGAATTCCTGTGGTGGGGGGGTCCAGTTTCTGTCTTGGGAGAGGCTCTCCCGACACGTGTCCTTGTTAACTTTTCTGAGCTGCTCCATTGACTACTGGAGGAAGGAGCCCAGAGGTCAGTGAGGTGACTTCCTGCTACAGAGGAGCTGTGTCCGACCTGGGGAAGAAAGAGCTTTGGGGTCACGGTGAGACTTTGGTGCCCTTGCTAAGAAGCAGTCGGCGATGATACCAGCTGCCTCTAGGACAAGCCCTGGTGGGAAGGCACGGCAGGGGTTGGGGCCCCAGGGTGGGGAGGGGGCAGGGACCTAAGGGAAGGGTGGAAAGAGCACTGGCCTGGGGGCAGGGTCCTGTGTCCTGTGCTAGCTCTGCCTGGACGGGGACATCATTCATGTTACCCTTGGTGTTTCTGTTTCCTCATCTAAAAATTAGGTGGAGTGGGATGTTTCTAAAATTAAGTGGATATAATACTCCTTCTTACTCCTGTGTTCTCGTATTCTAACATTGCTTCTGCCCTTTTATTATCCGCTTGATACCAAAGTGCTGGCCTATGGGGACACTGGGCCAAGCCTCCAGTGGAAGGCCTTAAAGGTGAGTCCTCTGAAAGGCAATTCTCAGGAGGAAGGATAAAGCACAAAGCCTCTCAAATGCAAGTTCATATTTATCCCCATCTCGCCCTCTTCTTCCCCTCACTGCCCCCTCCCCCTTGCTCCTCCTGAGAATGTACAGAAACAAAAGCTACCCAGGCTCGCCCACCTGAAAGCTGATTATGGCTCCTTCACCTCTACACGTCCTTTCCGGGATTAGCAGCAAAGACTCCTCAGGGAGATGGAAATCGCAACCTTCCCTTGACACCTCCCAGCAAGGTCTCCCCTTCCTGCTGGGCTGGGAGGCTGAAAGGCAGGCTCCCATGCACCCCCATGGCACCCCTGTGAGTGCCCCAGTTCTGTATAGAGACAAAACAGAAACTGCCCATAAAAACTGGGGTGGGGGCCATGTGCCAGAGGATAGAGTGCTCAGAAAGGACATCCAAGGATCCAGGGATGGAGGGAAGGAAGGGAGGGGAGGGAGAGAAAGTGGGAGGGAGAGGAAAGACCTCCTTGATTCTGTGAGGTCCCCGCTGGCAGGACACCAGCACGAGGTTGGGGCGGACGAGTTTAAAAGATTTACTCCTGAGACTTTGATGCCGGGTCCCCAGTCCAGGGCGAGGGCAAGCTGCTCCGCACACTCTCTGGACACCTCACGCCTCCGGGTTATGTAAGTGGCACCACTCTGAACCCAGGGGACGATGATCAGATCAGAAGAGCCCCAGTCTGTCCCTCCCCTATGGCTCGGTGCCCGGCACAGGAAGAAGCACATATAAGTCCACACCTCTTGAGTGTCCACCGCGGGAGAGATGCCCCCGACCCCAGGAGCCATGGCCTGCACCCTCCCCTTCAGGGCCCTCCTACTTACCATCCTCGCGGCCCCCTCCCAAGGCAGCCGCCTAGGCCCAGCATCTCGCTTGCGTTATTCCAGGTTCCTAGATCCTTCCAATGCCGTTTTCCTGCGCTGGGACTTTGACTTTGAGGCTGAGACAATCACCTTTGAGCTCCAGGTCCGGACAGCTGGCTGGGTGGGCTTGGGCATCAGGAATCGCTACACCACTGTGGGCAGCGATCTGGTGGTCGGAGGCGTCTTGCCGGATGGCAACGTCTATTTCTCGGTAAGTCCCAGGGCGACCTTCTCCCCAGGGTGAGGGTCTCTTCCTGGGTTTAGGATGGCTCTGAGGCCAGGAAGGAGCCACATTTTCCAAACACAGGCAGGCACATGCCCAGAACACCAGCTGGTGGCTGGTGTTCTCTACCAACAGAAGGGGTCCACTGGAGGGATTCTGTCTACATCTTCCAGACTGCGTATCCCTCGGTGCTCAGGAACGGCCCCACTGGACGGAGAGAGCCCTGACCCACATGCCTGCTGATAGCCCCTAAATGCAGGTCACGGGGGGGGGGGGGGGGGCGGGGGGAGAGGCACAGCTGCTGAGATACAGTCTTCATCCCGAATTTCCTTTAAGCTCTGTCCGGGAGACCACAGCATGAAATAGACTAATAACCACAGCCCCCGAGGCCTTAGCAGCTTAACATTGTTGTGCACTTTCGATTAACCAGCCATTGCTCCAAATCCTTTGCACATTAGACCACACCGCATCACTATGAGGTGGATGAATATTACTCCATTTTTCAGATGAAGAAGCTTACCCATCTCCCAATTTCATCCCTCTCAACTGTGTTTACAGGGAAGCATCAACATTAAGAGCCACAGGACAGGGTGAATAGCACAGAGTTCAGAGAATCAGTGAGCTTTCCAGGGTTAGGGATACAGGGATATTAGGACTGATGGGGATGAGATTTGAAACGGAAGTCAAGCAAGGTGAGGTGGCGAAACTCCCATCAGACGCTATCCGTTCCTCTGCCCCGAGCCTCCACCCTTGACACCATGCTCTGTCCTAGGAGCAAACTCCCTAATAAAGAAGCCCTGGGTTCTGCTAAGCTGGTGCCTTGGGGGGACTGATGGGACACGGGCTGCTCCTAAGTCATGAGCACTTGGGGCTCCTGGTTCTTACTCCTTGACCTTGCCTGGACCCCAGGATCAGCACCTGGTGGATGAAGACACCCTGGAGAAGGACGGCAGTCAGGACGCTGTGCTGCTGGGGCTCACACAAGATGCTGTCTACACTACCATGCGCTTCTCCAGGCCCTTCCGTTCCTGTGACCCTCATGACCAAGATATTACGGTAAATTCGGGAGAGAGAAAAACAATGGCTCACAAGCAGCATATTCTTCTGGGGGGACATGGTCACCCCCACACTAGAGTGCCCATGCATCTCAAGTAGCCAGTCACAGTCCCCAGGACTTCTGTCCCTCCCACCCCAGCTGTCCCCTCTTGAAGAACTCTGCCCAACCTCACTGAACTTTGGAGTGTCACTTACCCAATGTGGACACAGGCATGAGAAGGAATAAGAGAGGGGATGGGACTTGCTCAACGTTCCCAGCAAGTTGGCCTCGGGGGCCGAACTGGGCTCTGACTGGTTCTGACCCTCCAGACGGAAGCCCTTCCCACCCCACTGTGTAGATGTGGGCACATGGCTTGTGTCAGCCCCTGGGTGTGGGTGTGTGCAAAGTGCCGCTCATGGGCGCAGCACCTCAATGCCTGTGACCCCCCCAGAGTGACACCATGAGGGTGCTAGCTGCCTATGGCCTGGACGACACGCTGACGCTGGACAGGGAGCGCACCTTTGTCAAGTCCATCTTCCTGCTACAGATAGTCCACCCGGACGATCTCGACGTCCCTGAGAACACCATCATCCATGACTTGGAGATCACAGATGTGAGACACCCCCATCCCACTCAGCCTGCTCCAGCCCCCTTCACATCTTCCGGCTCTGGCCAGACCCTCCTCTTGTCCCCAGTACTCAGTGTGTTCCTAGAACTGCGATTTCTGTGGCTCCCCTCAGTCCCCGGAGGACAGTCAAGCTGGCCTCAAAAGGAACACCCCTCCCTGGCACGGCCCTTTCCTCGCTTCTGCGGGAGCTGCCCTCCCACCCCAGCCCAGCCTCTGCGTATCTCTCTCTCCAGTTCCTCATCCCGGAGGACGACACCACCTATGCCTGCACCTTCCTGCCTCTCCCCATCGTCAATAAGAAACACCACATCTACAGGGTACGGGCCAGCCTGACGTGGGCCCTTGTCAAGGCAGCTCAGGGGCACAGCGGGCCCAGAGGGGATGGTGTCAGTCAGGGGGCTGCTGGGAGGAAGCAGTGGGGCTAACCTGGGGCCCAGCCGGGTGGGGTGGACATGGGAGTGTCAGGATTTCCTGAGCCTGGAGCTTCAGCTCCCAGCGCTGTTTCATTCAAGCCCCACACTGCAGCCGAGATGTTGATGAAGGTCAGGAGTTAATTAGTTTTTGCAAACCACCAAGTGCAAGCCCCACCCTGGCCCCAGAATTGGGCCCTCCACCCAGGAGGAGGTGTTGGCTAGGAGGGGCGTGGCCAAGGGAAGTCTGGCTAGAGGGAATGCAAACTTGGGCACCAGATGTCACATTTGGGTGATTCCAATTTTGATGAAATAAATAAAAGTGGGATCTTGGAATACGTGGCCAACGTGTGGGGGCCATATTTTCTATAGAGAGCGAGTCCAACAAGGCATGCTTACGGGTTCAGACGGCAGGGACCCGCTGGGGCTATTCAGGGAAAGGCTGACTGCACGGGATTTAGCGTGCTGTGCTCTCAGGGACGGCTGCTGAGAGAGGAGCTAGACAGGGGGACCACAGGTTGGGAAGAAAAACAGAAGAAATGGAGGAGAAAGAGGAACAGAGACGCAGGGGACAGGTGTGATTTTATTTGGGGAAGGGGAAGGTGGGGACTAGGACTGGACACGGACAAGCTTGGCTGTGCTCCGCCCTCCTCCACCCACCCAGTTTGAGCCCAAGCTGGTCGACCACAACGAGACCATGGTGCACCACATCCTCTTGTACGCCTGCGGCAACGCCAGCACTCTGCCCACGGGCATCAGCGACTGCTACGGGGCTGACCCGGCCTTCTCCCTCTGCTCCCAGGTCGTCGTGGGCTGGGCTGTCGGGGGCACAGTGAGTCCTGGGATGAGGAGCTAGGTGGCTAAGGGGCATGTGTTGTCGGGAGCTGGGGTGGCTGGGCTGGTGGAAGGCCAGGAGGCAAGGGAGGTCTGGGATGGGTTCCTGCACTAGCTCCCAGCCCTTCTCCCCGCCCCTCTCCCTCCACCCAACAGAGTTACCAGTTTCCAGATGACGTGGGCATCTCCATTGGGACACCCTTGGACCCCCAGTGGATCCGCCTGGAGATCCATTACAGCAATTTTCATAACCTTCCTGGTGAGCATCTAGAGCGCTTACGGAGGAAGGGCTACGGAGGCTGCCTGATGCCCTTAGGAGCTGGGAAGAGGTTGTGGGAGGCAAGCAGACTCATGCCGCTCACATCCCACCCCAGCTTTCCTGCGCCTGTTCCCACGTTGTGACCCGCTCTCCTGCCCCCTGTGAGTGTGCCTTTTTGCACCAGGTGTGTACGACTCCTCCGGCATTCGGATGTACTACTCGGCACAGCTGCGCAAATACGACATGGGGGTCCTGCAGCTGGGCTTCTTCACATTCCCCATCCACTTCATTCCCCCCGGCGCCGAGTCCTTCCTGTCCTACGGGCTGTGTAAGACGGAGAAGTTCGAAGAGGTGAGGCTGGGAGGTGTTCCCCCCCTGAGGGTGCTGGTTCCCCACCACAGATCCGGCTTGATCCACAGCCCACGCGGCCTGAGCCCCACACTCCTACCATGACCACAGCCCGGCACTCAGGAACATCACTCACCTGGATGATGCACAGGGTGGATGAGCCAGGGCTGTGGGGATGGGGGGGGGGGGGGTGACGGGGCACAGGAATTGCGGCCAGGAGAGCCCGGTAAAAACTACAGGGGTCCATGTCAGTCATAAGAGGAAGGTGTCAGATGCTAAGGGTGGAAAATCAAGGGGCAGGTCACGATGAGAGTTCTCACCAAACCAGATGCCTCCCCTCCCTGTCACAGATGAATGGTGCCCCGGTGCCTGACATACAAGTGTTTGGCTACCTGCTCCACACACACCTGGCTGGGCGCGCTCTGCAGGCCGTGCAGTACAGGTAAGAGAAGGAAACAGGGATCCGCAGGTTCCCTTTTGCATGTGGGAAATAGCGCTTAGAAACAGTTCCGTATTCTGCAGCAGAAGGCTAGGAGTTAGGAGGAGCTAGAACTGTCCTTAGAGCAGCGACTCTGGGAGGAAGACGGTGGGAGGCGGAGCCTACTGCTTCAGGGACAACCTGTACCCACAGGGTGAGCCGACACATGGCTTCTTCGGCTTCTTCATTGATAGGCACCCTCCTGCTTTCACCCTCCTCTTCTTATTCCTGTCCCCTCCCTTCCTCTCCCTCTAGAAATGGAACACAATTCCAAACAATCTGTAAAGACGATTCCTACGACTTCAGCCTACAGGAGACTCGAGATTTACCTCATCGGGTAGAGATCAAGCCGGTGGGTGCCCGGGGGAGGCCTGGTTGGCGTCAGAGGACAAGCAGGCCGGGGGCTCATTACCGTCAGCCGAGAGAGCTCTAAGACTACTCCAGTCTCCCTCTGTCTTACCTTCAGCCTTTGTGCTTCACTCTCAATAGGGAGATGAATTGCTGGTGGAGTGTCACTACCAGACTCTGGACCGAGACTCCCTGACTTTTGTAAGTAGCTCCCTTCTCACCACAGTTGCCATGAGGACAGCTTCAGAAGGCAGCCCCATCCCTGGCCTTGGCTATCAAGCAACTGATTATTCCAGCGAAGTCCCCTCCTTTCTCCAGTAGTGTTGCCCATTCACAGGGGGGCTTTCAGTTTCTCACACCCCGATGACTCTAAGATGGGTGCAAGGATTCCCGGAAAGACAGCACGTTATCATAGCTGAGAGCGTGGACGCGGGGCCTGTTGGCTGGGGTCTGAATGCCAACACCATCATGAGTAGCTCTCTGACCTGAGACGAGCTGCTTGGCCTCTTTGTGTCTCAGTTCCCTAATTCATAAAAGAACAAACAGTACTGTCTACCGTGGAGGAGTGTTGTGGGAATTGACCAATGCAGGTAAAACATCTAGGCTATTGTCTGGCTTGTGGAGATGCTCAGTTAGAGTTAGCTGTTGTGTGGCAGGGACAGTTCCACACTTGTCGGAGTCAGAAGGCGTTGCTTGTCATTGTCATCGAGGAAGAAAATGCAGCCGTTCAGAGGACTCCAACACAAGGTCGGCAGTGACATGCATAAGAGGAGTGTGGATAGAATGCCCTAGGGGATTCACAGGGGACAACCATAAGATCCTACCACAGGGATGAGAACCTGAGACATTTTGGGGGGTCCCACTTTAGATTTGCACCAATGGGGAATTCTGAAGGAGTTCCCGAGGAAGCGGCTTTTTTCAAAGAATTCAATATTGTATCTTATCTTCCCAAACCAAGACTGTGGCAGTGGAAAAATAGAGGATGGGGCAGGTATGTGGGATCATTTTTGGAAATAATATCCATAGCTGTCCACTGGTTGGAAGTAGAGGAGGAGGAAGGAGGAGGTGCAGTGAGAAGGGGTAAGTAAAGATCAGTGAGCGGGCTGGAGGTTAAGGGGAAAGGAAAGCACCGTCATTGGAGGGGTGACCCCACCCCCACTTCCCCCGGCCTTGTTCCCTCTGCCGGCCTTTGTCTCTTTCTCCATCTGCCGCCTCTTCTTTTCCAGGGTGGTCCCAGCACCATCAATGAGATGTGCCTCATCTTCCTCTTCTACTACCCCCGGAACAACATCTCCAGCTGCATGGGGTACCCTGACATCATCTCCGTGGCCCACAAGCTGGGGGAGGAGGTGTCGGAGTGAGTCTCCCTGGACCATGAGCCCCTCAAGCGTTACATCCCTTGTGGACAGATTCTCAGCCCGCCTTTTTCTTGTGCACAACCTGACTTGGTCACTGTTTACTTTCCAGTGGTGACTCTCCATTATTTGGGGGCGGGGTCCTCCCTGAGACTCCACAAGAGCCCTGAAACTCCTTTGCAAGAAAGAGGCGTGTCTGTGTAGATACACCCCATTTCACATACAGTTTGAGGGCATTTACAGGTTCCCTGAAGTCACTCCACCAACCTCCCTGAACTTTATGGCCCGCAGATTAAAAGCCACTTCTTTAAAGAGTCAGAATTTTCCTTTCCTCCCTCTTAAAAGTTCTCAGCTCTGAGTTCCCATGATTCTTCTCCTTCGCCAAACTCCTGGTGGTCTCACATAGTCTTAAGATATTCCTTAGACTTTACACAGATGTAAAGCTAATGCTGATGACAGGGAAGGGATTTCACACATGTTTTGTCAAAGATCTGAGTTGACCCTAAACTACTGTCCTTCCCCCGCACCCCACCCCCACCCACGCAGTTCCATGGAGGGCATGATGGCCATGAACAATGTTGAGTGGACCCCGGAGAACATCAGGACAGCAGAAAAAGCCTGCAAGGAGGCGCAGCAGATGGTGATAATAAAGACCATCGACGTGAGTGTCCCAGGAGACACTGCCGCCTCGGGGTCAGGGAGGCAGGGGTACGGGATGGCGTTGGGAGAAGCCAGAAACAGAGAAGAGTGAGGAAGGTGCGGGATGGTAGGAACACAGGGCCAGGGTGGAGAGGCTCAAGGAGTGGCAGTTGGGCTGATGATGCTCCGGGTTGGAGGTAGGACCAGAGTCTCAGTTAGCCTGTGAGGCTGCAAGGACAGGGGATGACCAAGTAAGGTCCAAGGAAAAGAAACGAGGTGGGAAGGCTTCTTCCTCAACCCACCATTTTCCTTCTCCTGCAGGAGATGGTGGAAAACACAACAGGCTGGATTCCGGAGATCATCCCCACGCCTCGGGGGCCCTGCTTGGAGTCATCAGGGGGCAAAGTGGAGCCCCAGGACGAGACCCCTGCAGGCTTCAGGGCTGCTGCCCCCATGCCCCTCTTGGCCTCGGGCACAGCCACCCTGAGCCACCTCCCCCTGGCTGCCCTCTTGTTTGGGCAGGGGGCCTTCTCTTGGCTCCTCGCCACCCTGCAGGCTGGAGCCTGACAGCATCTCCTCCTGTCCAACCCTGAAGCCTCTCTCTGCTCAGCCCTCCCCTGACCATCAAACACAGAAATTCCCCTCTGCTTTGGTTCCCCAAAGTCCCCCATCTGTGTCCCTTCCCATGGCCCAGGGCAGGTCACTGCAGGCCTGGGCACTGTGGTACTCCATAAAGCGATGCAATCCATCCTTGAAAGCTTCAGAAGTGCTTGTGAGGCCACAGATTTTGCAACAAAATCAGGATCCAAGGTTAGGTGCGAGGCAGTGGGGCTCTCCCTGGGATGTCTGGTGCTCTGGTTCACTCAGGAGAGGCCACATGGGGAGGAGGGGGCTCGAATACAGAGGGAGAGCACTGGGACCCCTCCTTCTCCCGTGCTGGCCCCCAAGAGGGCTCCTGCTTCTCTCTTCTTCTGACATTCTGTCCACCCCTCCCCATGAGACAGAGACAGCAAGCCATGTGGGTGGTATGTGGTCAAGAGAGAGGCTGTGTTTATAAGGGACAAAGCTTAAGACATCGTGTTAAATAGGACTAAACTTGCTTCCTGGTGCCTTCTCTTTCCTTTAGCCTTTGGTCTGGGACAAGCAGCTGGGAGGTCTCTTGAACTGCTCAATAAAAGGGATCCCCAAATGCCACATACAGTGCGGTCCTTGCTGTCCTCACCATGCCTCTACCACGGGACAATCTTTATTTATCCCAAAAATGTCATTCTCACCACTTGAGTCAGTAGGTGTGGAGAACCTTCTGGGCCCAGCCAGCAGAATTGCGCTCTGAGAACAGGTCAGGGCAAGGTGGGGAGGGGTAGTCCTTGGCCTCTGGGGCGCAGGCCATGTCGAGGAGGTTCACACAGACAAAGCCAGCCGGTTGCAATCACCGTTGATAGGCTGGCAGAGGCGGTGGCTGCTCTGAGAGCATCTGAGGCACTCTTGGCTTCTAAGCTTGCAAAGCTCTGCACCACCCTGTGCTTCGAGGTTTAATGTCACTGCGCCACTCTTTGAATTGCCTGGCTCATTGCTCAGGTCCGTGGAAGGGATCACTACTCTGGCTACGCCCAGGTGCTGAGGCGGATCTTGATTCCTGTCAGCGGCAGCGTAGTGCCTGACCCTGGGAAAGGGGAGGCACGTGGGAGGAAGCCAGCCCTGTACCTTCACTGTCACTCCTTCTGGGCAATTCTGGGTGCTCCCTTCCGAGGTTGCACAAGCCCTCCCGTGTTCACATTTAGCTCCTCCAGTCTCTGCTGGGCACTCGCAGCGCCGGGGGCCACTCTGCAGAAGGACTTGCTGTCTTCAAATCAAAGAGGCTTTTCAAAGTTCATGGTTATGGGGAAAACTAGGCTCCCCTGAAACCAGAGGATCTGTGCCCCGTTTTGGGCATCTCTGTTGTCATCTTTCAAGGAAAAATGGAGACGCTCCTTTCAGAAAAGTTTTCCCAAGCAAGAGGTTTTGACCCCTGTGAGCAGAAACCCCGTCTGCATGCTGTAGAACTCCCCCGTGGATTAATTTCAGCTGTCAGGCACAGCAAGTGAGCAACAGAATTTATTTCTTAGAGCTGCAAATCACTGGATTTTGTAGACGATTATTTAAATGGCTATGTTATTGAAATGGCTACATTTGATAGAAGTCAGCAGGCCTCCCCAACCCCACCCCAGAACCAGAGGTCATGAGAGGGGTGTTTGAGAAAGAAGGAGCTTTAATCTGGATGACTAGTAGGAAAACAGCAGCCACATTGAAAACATGAAGGCTAAGCAGAGAGATGGTTTAAGATGAAAAAAGACCCAACTTTTGAGTGGACTTCCGAGAAGCCAAATGTTATCTCCGTATCAGCAAAGTTAATGCTGCCCAACAATTCGACGGGCAAACTTTGAGGAAGTGGGTGGATGTTGATGAAGATTAGAAAGATCCCATGCAGAGGAAACGCTTCAGGAGCTGGAAATGTCAAGATGCGTGGGCTCTAACGTCTGTTCCACTTCCGGTGTGCTTTAATGTGGGCAAATACTGGGAAATAAACTTGCGTTGCATCCGTAACACAGTCTATCATCTACATTAGCAATGCTCTAATTAATCATCTTTAAAAATAATTAAATAATAGACTGACTTTCTTCTGCAGCTGGAATTAGAAATATAAATATTTATGAAGGTCATGGGAATTGTTGTGATGATAAATTATCACTTGCCAGGGAGAAAAATATAACCTCCAGTCTAATTTGAAATTAGTATAGCGAGTATTACTCTTGTACTAATCCTATGATAAAACTTCTAGCCTCGGGCAGTTTCTCAAAGATCTTTAGGCATCTTGTGTTCCCATGAGCAATTCTGCCTGGGTTGAGGTTGACGTCTCTGAGGTTTTTCCATCACTGAGCATCATCAAAACATACCCGCTGCTTCTCCTCCCAGTACAGAACCAGCCCCATCCTGCCTCACACCCCTTCACCATGGGCAGGTGAATTGAGGAAGAGCTATCAGCCTGCCCACACCTAGGGCAGAGGCTGGACACGTAGCATGAAGCTCAACATCTCACTCTAGGGCAGGGCTCGGCCAAGCCCTCACGAAGCAATAACGCTCACATTTATTCAGCGAATCACCACCAAATAACAGCGCTCTTTGAAAAAGTGATGAAACAGGATAAGCTGAATTTCATCACACAAACCAAAGACAATTTTACTGCCAGGAAATATGTTTGCCCTACAAAATAATGTGTGTGCGCACACACACGCGCGCGCACACACAAACACACACACACACTCTCACACACACATACTCACACCCTGCCCATGTGAACTCGATTGGCTATTTCAAAATTTTTCTTCCCTGTTGTTTGTTGGTACATTGTGTTCTTAGCTAGAGCTCTCTAGAAGGCAACATATGAATAGCAGCACATCTAAAAAGCTTAAGAAAAATAACAACACTCCAATGACTAAATAATTTTGTAAAGTGAGGGAAGATGGGCATTATTTAACTTAGCAGTGAAACATTTTGTTTCAGCTCAAAACAAGCAAACAGAAAACAACCTTCCCCCCTGGAAGCCTAGCTTGGGACACACTAGAGACACTCCTGGAGAAGAATTTTCTTTTACAAAACTTCAGTTTGAATAAAAGGGACTTAGAGCGGCCTTATAAAGTGCCAGCACTAGGGAGCATGTGCTGTGCTACCAGGAAAGGCAAGGGGGAGAAGAAGGGAGAAGTCTACATGGACGCCGGAACACCCCGGGAATTGTGTAATAGCCGTGATAAACCTGGCATTGCCTTTCTCAGGCTGAAAGTGCATCTGTGCACATCGCACTCTGATGCTTACGCCGCCTTGTAGACGGGCACACTGAGACTGGAAAGGAAAGGAGTGTCGCCTGGCCATAGTCCCTGCGCCCATCTGGTAGCAGGCGATGCTCTCAGAACTGGTCCCCTGGAGTCCCCTGTGTGTGGTCAGGTCTGGGGGAAGCCCGGGAGCTGGCAGAGCCCCCCGGAGTCAGAGCAGCATGCTGATGTTTGCTTCCACCTCCTCCCTCTCCAGGTTTCTGCCTGTTTCCGGGGTCACATTTTGTGCGTACACTTCGAGTTTTCAGTTCTCACATGTCTTCAACCATCTGAAGTTAAGTCCAGGTTTTCTTTTTTCTGTTTGGTTGTTCTGTTTTGTTTTGGTTTTTTTTTCAGGAGTACTTAGCATTCAAAATCCCATGCTTTAGTTTCCATTGATTTCTACACTCAAAGGATTGAATTCCAGTAGCTGTAGAGCAATGGTTGTTGAGGCAAATTCATCCTCAGTTTTCCAAACTCCAAGTGTGTTAAGTGAAGAGTAAAGTCTTTGGCCAGCTAGTCTGCGCTGGTGTGGGGCTGGCTGCAGGACCAGTGTGCCTCAGGACCCAGAGCCCCTTGTCCTGTGTCAGGGCTTGTGGTGCCAATAAAATGAGCACACTTATCTTATGTGTGCTCATAAGTGTGAGCACACACACTTACCTTGTGTGTGTGTGTGAGCACACACACTGGGGACTCCCTCAGGTAAGAACCACGTGAGGGAGCCTGTGACTGACTCCACTGGGACAGTTGAGAATTGGGAGTTCTGTTGTGTTCTGAGTTGGAAGGGCATGTCAAGAGGCATGTGTACCCTGGTGTAAGGTCCATCAACTTTGTGCATGGACTGTTGCTTCTGCATGGATTCCAAAAGGCAAATGCAGCTAACCGAGGATCTGTGCCCCTCCCATGGAATGACATTAAGCCACCCAGACAATAACAGGACAGCCATGGAAGTAGGTCAGAAAGTTGTGCAAATGTGTTCAGAGTAGGCAGTAGACATTCGGGTGCAGGAAGAACCTTAAGCCACAGTTGTTGGAGCTTCTATGTGGCTCCTACATGCTGGGAAAGCTCATAGCATAAGTGACCAGGACCGAGTGAAACTAGCAGGTTGTTGCCCCAGGGAAGCGCTCCCCAAACCCTCTGATCTCTGGACCCCTTTACACCCAAACTTAGTAAAGGCCCTGTCTTTGTGTAGGTGGGTTAGATCTCCTCACATTTACTGCATTAGATATTAAAATTGAGTCATTTGTACAATATTCTGTAAAATATTTCTTTTTTAATTCATTAAAAATAATAATATGAACTCCACATTAACATAAATAACATTTTATGAAAAACCACTATATTTTCCAAAGCAAAGAAATGAGTGAAAGTATGACATGATTTAATCAACAAAAGAAAAAAGCAAACAAAATATAACCAGAGACACTGAAGTTAAGAACAATCTAACAATGGGCAGGGGGGAGTGGGGAGGGGACAGTGGGGAGTGGGGATTACAGGAACTCCTATAAAGGACACAGGGAGAAAATCAAGGGGGAGGGTGGAGGCTGGGGAGGGAGGTGGGGTTCAGCTGGGGTGGGGGGGTGGAGGGATGGGGAGAAAAGGCAGCCAACTGTAATTGAATAACAATAAAAATTTTTTAAAAAGTAAGTATGACATGATTTTGTAAAACTGTGTAGTGTCTGGTTTTGCAGAAGACAGCTAGGTTCTTGTATCTGTCTCTATATTCAGCTATGGTGACATCACACGGCATAGTCTCTAGAAAATGCCATTGTGTCCTAATGAGAGAGTGAGAGTGAAGAAGGCAAATAACAACAACACATTATGAACACAGATCTGAGCTTGTGTACCCAAAGAAGAGTTTTGAGGCTGCCCTTGCACCCCCAAACTACGTTTTGAAAATACTGTACTAGAAGAGTTAAGCCTTCAATAGCACTCAAGCATGAGTCTATGCAAGGGAGTCTGGGTGATGTAAGAAAGTAATAGGTCAAAGATAAAGAGTGAATTTGGGTATGAAAGACCACGAACATGCTGGGAAGTCCTAACCCCTTGAAGGAGAGTAAAATGAGAAAAGCGAAGCTTGTGAATAAAGGAAAAAGCAGAGCAGAATACGAACTCCGATTCCAGGGCAGAAACTGTCTCCCTCATGCTACGGCTTTACACGTGCATCTCTGCCCAGGTAATTTCTGCTCTATGAGAGACTGGATCCTTGTAAGTGAATCCAGCCATTAGTGGTAATGGCAGGGATCTAAAATGATCTCCCAAGTAAGATTAATTGTAATTTCCTGGAGTTATGTTTACTGTCTATAAATACGAGGGCTTATCAAATCTGCGGGCAGAGTATCAGCAGTACCTATGGCAGCAATGGTTGCCAAGTTTGGAAAGCTATGGTTTTCACATCTATCATCATATTTTTTACTTCCTCTTATAGTAATCTATAATATTCCTAATTTAATGATCTCATTTCCTGGCATTGAAGTACACAGAAGATCTACAATGGTAGCATTTTTCATATTTATAACTATAGATAGGATCCCTTTAGAAGCAATAATACTTTCAGTATGTATAATAGCAAATTACTACATTGGTAGCCACGGTATTTGGAAGAAGCTCTTAGGAACCCAAAGTGCAATGTTTAGCATTCTAATTAAATAATGCGCTGTGATATTAATAGCTCTCCTACAGCAGTCATTTCAGCGGCAGGCGTCACCGGGCTCTCAGGTGTGGCATTGTTGCCTGTGACGCCATAACTGAGGTACGGTATTACAGAACAAGTCGGGTTATTTCAGTGATGACACCTGAAGCAACAGTATTTACAGAGCGATGGTATTTACAGTATTATCCAAGATATCAAAATCATACGTGAAGTCTGTAGCAAGATGTATGAAATATCTGTAGTTTAAGAGATGGGACTATCGAAGGTATAATTGTAATTTAAAAAATAGTGGTATATATTTTGGTTCCAAAAGAAGTATCTACAAAGTTAGTACTGGGCACATCTGGAGATCTATCTCCAAGGTTGACAGTGCTCGGATTAGCCATAGCTATAAAAGCCAGTGCTGCTATTTGTGAGAACGTATGGAGCGTAAAATCATGTGTCGGTTCATTGATTTCCTGTATCTGTCACAGTTGTTTTTCAGGAGATGTCTGTGGTAGTTATCCTGCCTTGAACAGTATTCAGGGAACTAGAGCCGTGCCTGTGGTATTTGCAATATAAGGCAATGCAGTAGCAGCACCCCTGGCTGTTCTATCAGGAGTGGTAGTATTTGAAGCATTTACAGTAGCGTCTGTAATGTGTGTGGTAGCATTAGTTGCAACGACAGTTAAAAACCTGGCTGTAGCATTTATGGTCACAAGACGGTCAGTCACTGGACCCAGGGGAGCAGAGGTTAACGTGTCTGAGGCTATTGTGGCATTTGGAACAGAAACACGTGCCAGGTCACCTGCAGCACTTCCGGAGCTACCTGCGTCAGCAGTACTTGCTGTATGCTTTGTACTCTTCACAGTATAGGTGGCGAGAACAGCTGTGGCCCTGGGAATGGACGTGTCTGTAAGGACTGTGTCAGAAGTAGTCGCTGAATTTGTCGTTTTAGTGCTGAAAATATGTGTAGTGACAGTGGCAGCACCTGCTGTGGTGGCATTTCCAGTAGCTGCAGTAGACGACTCAACACCTGCTGTGCTTATGTGTGAGGAAGTGGCCAGGTCTTCAGTGCCAGTGATTGCTGTGTCTGCAGTAGTCGGAAAAGTGTGCACAACAGGAACCGCCATGGCGTTAACATCAACAGTAGTCGGGCTCTCCCTACTGGGGGTTCCTGTAATGTCACTAACGCCAGGTATTACGTTGGTAATATTTGCATCAGGGGTGTTTTCGGTGCCCGTGGACGTGGTGCTTGAAGCATGGGTAGGGGTACCTGGAGGATGAGTGGTGGCACTGACACTGGTCGGTGCCATCAGAGATACACTGTCTGTGGCGGTGGTACCAGGGGTGCTGGTAGGAGGTGCGGGGGGTGCGAGCTGAGTGGTGGTTTGTTCAGAAGTAGCATCTGAAGCCAAAGTAACTGTGGTGATGCCTGTGGTTGTTTCTGTGCTTCCTGCAGTGGTGGTACCATGTAAAATATTCGTAGTAACTGAATGCATGCTAGTGGTATCGATGCCAGTGTTTGTAAGAGAAGGAACAGTTGTAACTAGAACAGTATCATTAGTGCTAGCAGCATCAGTACTTGTTGGGGAAAGAGCAGTGGCAATACCAGTAGCACCAATGGTAGTATTAGTAGTACTTGTTGGCAAAGGAGTGGCTGTGATGGGAGATGTAACGTAAGGGCTAACGGTAGTCGTATTTGCAGGAAAAAGTGCAGTGGTGTTAGGAACAGTAGTGCTCGTTGTCACTTCAATAGAACTTGGAGAAAAAGTAGCTGTCCCAGGAAGGGCAGTGCTAGTGCTGGCAGTAGTAATATTTGTAGGGAAAGGAACAGTAGTGTTGGGAACAGCAGTACTAGTTGTCACTTCAATAGCACTTGTGGGAAAAGACGCGGTTGTGCTAGCCGAGGCAGTGATAGTGCTGGAAGTACTAGTATTTGCAGGGAAAGTAGTAGTAGTAGTATTAGAAATAGTAGTACTAGTTGTAACGTCGGGAGTACCTGTTGGAAAAAAAGTGGTTGTGATAGGAGAGTCAGTACTAGTGCTGGCAGTAGCAGTATTTGTAGGGAAAGAAGTCGTAGTGTTGAGAATAGCAGCACTAGTTGTAGCTTCAGGAGTACCTGTTGGGAAAGAAGTGGCTGTGGTAGGAAAGTTAGTACTAGTGTTAGCAGTAGTAGTATTTGTAGGGAAAGGAGTAGTAGTATTAGGGACAGTAGTACCAGGTGTAACTTCAGTAGTACTTGTTGGGAAAGAAGTGGCTGTGGTAGGAAAGGCAGGGCTAGTGTTACCAGGAGTAGAATGTGTAGGGAAATGAGTAATAGTAGTAGAAATAATAGTACTAGTTGTAACTTCGGGAGTACCTATTGGGAAAGAAGTGGCTATGGTAGGAAAGTTAGTACTAGTGTTAGCAGTAGTAGAATGTGTAGGGAAGGGAGTAGTAGCATTAGAAATGGTAGTACTAGTTGTAACTTCGGGAGTACCTGTTGGGAAAGAAGTGGTTGTGATAGGAAGGGCCGTACTAGAGCTCGCAGCAGTAGTATGTGTAGGGAAAGAAGTCGGAGTATCAGGGACAGTAGTACCGGGTGTAATTTCAGTAGTACTTGTTGGGAAAGACGTGGTTGGGCTAAGTGGGGCAGTACTAGGGCTGGCAGTAGGGGTATTTGTAGTGGGCAAACTAGTGACAATAGTCCAGGGAGTGGTGGCCTCAGTAGTAAATGTAGAATGTGGAGTGGTTGGCAGGATGGTACTTGTCTTCAGTGTAGTAGAAACTATGGGACCGCCGTGAATCCAAGCGACCTCAGTTAACTTTTCCAGGCTGATAATCTTGTCATCCAACTGAATATTTAGTATCTGCCAGAAAACAAGAAATAACATTAGTATTTTAGAACTTCTGAAAGAGCATATTTAACAACCACCACCAAAATGATGGATCATTTTTTTCCCAGAGGGTAACAGGAGGTTTGTTCTTACATCACACTGATTCAGACAGTTGAATGTGGGGAGACGTGCTGGGAATGTTTCTTACTATGCACTTCATTTCGTCAGAGCCACACTGCTCCCACGTAATCGAGCCTTTGATAAAGCCAATGTTCATAAAGATCTCTTGGTTCTGCCTCTAGATTTTAACCTTCCTGAGGGCAGGCTAGTTTCCTGTTTTCACCAACCCCAACCCCTACTGTACTGCCTGGCACATAATAGGGTAGTGTAAGCCCTGCTATTTAGGTGTTATTTCTTTTTTATAATGAGTGTCTGACTTAAGCTTCAGTCGCCGGATCTGTCCATTCCAAAGAGACATCCACTGCAAGCCCACTGAGGCTCCTTGGTTTTCGAGATCTCAGTTGATTTCAATAACTGGCCTTTGGGCCACTTGTTCATTTTCTCTTCCTATGCTTGGAATTCACCATGTTATTTATTATTTTTTAAACATTTATTAATTTTAGAGAGATGGGGGAAGAGAGAAGCATTCATGTGAGAGAGAAACATCGATTGGTTACCACCCATACACATCCAACCTGGGATGGAGCCTGCAACCTAGGGGTGTGCCCTGACTGGGAATTGATCCCACACATTTTGGTGTACTGGGACAGCACTCCAACCAAGCCACACTGGTCAGGGCAAAATTCACCTTGTTTTCAATTCACCGATAAAGACCAAGCCCTGGAAGCACCAGACCCCCTGCCATCCTCCACCCCCAAAAAGCTGAACCCTAGGCCCGTGCCCAGGAGCTCTCTCTCTGCCCAGCACCACCTTGTGTGGCCCCGGGTGTGCTGTGTGGTTTCCAGGACTTGTAAGTCATAAGCCTGTATCTTTCCAAAGTTTCCTGATGGTTATCGCTGAAGGACGTCTTGCATTCCTATTAAGAACCACAAGAGCTAGTCTGGCCACAACCTTGGTTATTGATAGGTCGAGACCAGCAGGCAACAAGTAGGTATGATATGCTGCAAACTTTCCCAAAAAGAAGGTGTTCAAAGATCTTCTGTCACCAGTCTTAAGTAGAAGTGTTTACTTATAAAGAGTGGCTGGCCTTGAACTCAATAGTTCAGGAAAAATGTTTTGAAGTGGAGAACTACAGGAGACCAGAGAGAGAGAATCTGTTTGAACTTCAGAGGGTCATTTCCCAAAATTCCAATACCAGCCTGGCAACTTTTTACCTTTTAGAAAACAGTAACTAGACTTAGGCATTTTCACTCTCCTAACCCGCCCTCTCTGAGTTCCTGAATCCATACTTTTGACAGATCCAGTATTGTTCAAAAGTGGGACACTTTTCCCTCTTCCGTTACTCTTGGTAACTCTACTTTTCAATTGTCTTCCAACTACTTGGCTCTGGTTTCTAAAGCGCACTTTAGGAGAGAGTGGAGTGGGGTCTGTTATCTAGGTCACTGGCTTGTTGACCAAAGGATTGATCTCACGTCACGGGTGGGACGTACTCGTCTTCTCCATCACCACAGTTCACTGCCAGTTTTCACCAGCCCAGAAGACTGATTCGAGCCCCGCCCCTTACCTCTGTGTGGAGAGCCAGTTAACTCGATTTTTTTAAAGATCACTCTTTTCTTTGAGCCTCTGCCGCAGGCATAAGTTTTGTTATGTTAGCCTGGGAGACCAACCTCAATAAACAGCATAGTTTCTTTGGGACCCGCATGGAATGGATTTCATTAGACTGTCGACCACCATTCCCTGGATTACACTAGGGAGAGCCGCTGGTATTTTATATTTTACAATATAATTCAACACGTACAACTTTTCAGGAACATATCTGTTACACATACCTATAACCTCTCAAATATAAATGATAATAATTGTGGTGGTAACTTTGCAGAATAACAAAACGAATGTAGGATATAATGACATCCATTATTCTGAGACATACCTGTTGGTAAGGGTCACTGAAGAAATTTGTCACCACGGATTGCTGGTTGTCATAGGTGACACGGACTTGTGTCACAGAAGTAGGGTGGACCCCCCAGATTGTAATATTTCCAACTTTCAGTGGATTCAAGTTATTCAAATACTTATTGTGTATGGTCTGGATTTGCAATGTGTTCTATAAAGAATGCGTAAAGGTAAAAAATACACGTTACATTTGTTGATCAACTATATTCCACATTAACAGGTTCAGAAACCTCAGATTACTATTGCGCAGGTTTGCTGTTTTACTTTTGAATAAACGCTTTCGTGAAGACATACTTTCTGAGTACCACCAACAATACATGTGCAGATACCAAATATCAACATAGCGATCATATTGGATAATGCAGCCCTACGAATTTGTCTAAACCCCGGCCACCATTTTTAAGCAAAATCGATACTAAGAGTAGTCCAAACGGAATAATCAGATCTGAAAACTAGTTTAAACACAGAACAGGGGGAGTTAGCCTGGGGGGTCTAATTCTGAGAAGAAGGAACAGACAGGATATACGGCAGACATCACGAAATGCCTGAACCACTGTTATGTATGAAAGACACACTGCCCCCCAGCGTTAGATGCATGACGAATTCCTTTTTATGGAGTGATGGCATATTGGGTAATTGTCAAAACAAGGGCTGTTTCTCCCTTATGTGAACATCAGCATACCTGATTTATAAAAGCAGGGAGGTCTTCCCGTGAAGATGTGGGACACTACATTTACACAGTTCACGGATAATGTTTAATCTGTAGCTAACGGAAAGAGGATTTCTAAAATCCAGTTTAAAAAGTCTTACCTGAGCCGCTATGAAATTTGCCAAGAAATAGTTTCCATTTTCATAGGTATCTGCAAGCAAGAAACAAAATAAGCAACTACTCATTCCTTCAACCATAGCAGATAGTCTTACAAAGAGTCCGAAAATGTCTCAATGGGATCACAATTTCTGGTCGGGATAACCCTGACTTCTCCAGGGAGCAGTGACCAGAGGTGCTGAGGGAATACCCTGCTCCAGGTCAGTGAGGGGAAGTGCAGTGGAAGAGGGTGTTTGGGGGTAAGGGTCAGGTGGTTGCAAAGACCCGAGAACCTGGGTTGAACTAAGGTCTCCTATCACAAGTGAAGAAGTGTGAAGACTGCTGATTTTTTTTGTGACAACACAGCAAGCACATGGCCATGAGAATTCACACGGCTATGATGAGACAGGCTCATCGCAGAGGACAGTGGTTAGGGATTCAGGCTTTCAGGTCAAACTGACATTCAAATCCCCACCCTTGTACTTAGTGGTTGTGCAAACTCAGACACGTTCCTTAACATTTTATTATCCAGAAAACAGAGATTTAAAAAAATAGTTCTAAAAAAATGGCCAATAAGGTCCATACCACGCTCTTGTGCACAGTGCATGCTCAAAAACTGTGGTTCACTATCCCCACCAAAATCCCATCATCTTCATCTTTATTATTTGCTCCCTACTCTTAGCTTGCCCGTCCACAGCGTTCTACATCCCAAGCCCCCTCGCCTCTCCAGGACTTACTCCATCAGTCCTTTCCCATCCCTACCTACTCCTCCAAGCTCCAGTTATGCTCCAAAGCATTCCATTCTGACAAATCCTTGACTTTTTTCTCTCTGTATTAAGCTACCGTATCTCCTATCTAGTGCCATAGGTCTCAAAAAAAATTAAAAAGGGTAGCCTCTGCTTGATATGTCTATGTACTCAAGTCATAATTCAATTTTCCATGTCCTGTACTTTAGCTCCTGTGTTCTTTTTTTGCTGAGTTGGATCCTTTCAAAGTCACCAATGATGTGGTATATTAAATCTTAATACTCATGAGGCTTCTATACCTCCTGTTTCCTAAAAGTCAGTCTCACTTCATGTTCTCGTCTCGGCCCTTGTCATCATCCCACCTCTAACCAACGTTTCAACATGTTCTCTCCCTGAACCAACAAATCCTCTTTGTGAAAGTTTTCTAAATCACCTCCACTCTTGTGGAAACAAACAATCATAAAGGCCTATTTCTAAATTTAGTCTTGGCTAGAAAATGGAACCTAAGCAAATATTATATCCTATTTTAGCAGTTTTAGAGAATGTTTAAAGCATGAGCTCTGGCTGGTGTGGCTTAGTGGATTGAGCACTGGCCTGTGAACCAAAGGGTCAGCAGTTCGATTCCCAGTCTAGGGCACATGCCTAGGCTGTGGGCCAGGCCCCCAGTAGGGGGCGCATGAGAGACAACCACACATTGATGTTTCTCTCCTTCCTCTCCTTCTCCTCTCTAAAAATAAAGAAACTCTTTAAAAAAGAATGTTTAAAGAATGAGATTCTGTTAACATAGGTGATTTAAGATCCTCAAACTAGCTATGAAATCTCCTTATGCAAGGAAAAGCTTAACAGTTACAAACCTGTTACTGAAAAATTTCCATTAAATTTACACTTATATTGTATCTTGTTATTTTCAATTTGAACGTATAAGTCTGTTTGGTGAAGCAGAGAGCTTCTCTATAGAAGTTAAAACGCTTAAAACTTTCAGGGACTATTGATTTTTAACCTTGAGACTAAAACCTATTCCTTATAGAAACCTAAAATTTTATAGAAAATTGGTTTTTCTCTTAAATTTTTGAAATACAGGGTCTGGCAGAAGTAACACCTGTTTGAGTGTGGTTGGTAGGGTAATAATATGGGTGTGATAATTTATAGTTTTAATTTGAACATTTCACCTAGAATGTCATAGGTTGTGCTTGAGTGTGATATTGTTATGTTACAGAATTTCATGCTTATGATTTTGTAATAAAAAATTTGTAATAAAAAAGGGGCATTATTTTTGCTGGACCCTGTATTTTGTCCAGAGGAGGCTGATTTTATGCCCTAACTGTGGGGTTATTAACCCACCGTGACATTGATCATTAGTCCTGATCAGGCCCAGCTGATGATGACTCTAGATGCCCATAAAACACTGGTTTCAACTAGCAGCGACTTTGCTGGTGAAACGCTTGGCAAAATCTAGAGACACATTTGGTTGTTACAACTTGGGGTTGAAGGAAGTACTTTGGCATCTAGTGGGTAGGGAGGGGGTGCTGCTAGACATCTCGTAAGTAACAGCCCAGCTGTTGCCAGTAACAATGAATCATCGAGCTTAAAATGTCCATACTATTGAGACTGACAACACTTGCTTTGGAAAAGCCATGTCCCTGAAAAAAAAGAAGAAGAAGGTTGGAGGACTCTTTCTCCCTGGTTTCAAAACTTACTTCAAAGGAGCTGTACTCAAGACAGTGTGGTACTGGCATAAGAATGGGTGAAAAAGACTATATATATGTGTGTGTATATATATACACACACACACAATCCTTTATATATAATAATTATGTAATATATAATTATATGTAATAATTATATATAATACATACATGTTCAATCTTTTTAATGTGAAGGTTTTATCTGTGTCTTCAAATGTGCATATATACCTTCACATTTTAAAATCATTTGATCTTTAACAAGGGTACCAAAAGAAAAAATAATTCAATAGTGAAAAATAATTCAGTGGTGAAAACATCATCTTTTCACAAAAAGACTGGGACAACTGGATATCTATGTGCAAAGAACAAAGTTGGACCCCCTACCTCACACCATATCCCAAAATCCACGCAAAATGGCTCAAAGACCTAAATATACTAGCTTCAACTATGAAACTCTTAGGGAACAAGGGTAAATCTTTGTGACCTTAGAGTTGGTAACTGTACGCAAAAAGCACCAATGACAAAAGAAAAAAATAAATTTGACTTCATACAAAATGAAAAACTTTTATGTTCCAAATAGACACTTAATAAAGTGAAAAGACAAGACACTGGATGGGAGAAAATATTTGCAAATCATAAATCTGACAAAGGACTTACCGTATATCTAGAATATAAAGAACACTTACATTTCAATAATAAAAAGGCAGCCTAATTCAAAAATTGACAAAGGCTATGATACACATTTCTCCAAAGAAGATATATAAATGGCCAGAAATTACATGAGAAGATGCTCGATGCCATCAGTTTTCAGGGAAATGCAACTCAATTGGAACCACAATGTGATATTACTTCACACCCACTAGGATGACTATCCTCAGAAAGACAGAATATAACAAGTCTTGAAAAGGATGCAGAGAATCTGGACCCTCATGCACTGCTGGTGGAATGTAAAATGGTGCAGCCTCTTTGTAAAGCAATCTGGGAGTTCCCCCAAAAGTTAAACTTAGAGATACCGGTTAAACCTTGAATACATTATGTTAAATGAAAGAAGCCAGTACGTCATAAAAGACCATATTTATTGCATTTCTATGACTCCACATGATTCCATTTATATGAAACCTGCAGCATACATAGGTATGTGGTGACAGGAAGTAGATCATTTAATGCCTAGGGCTGCATTGCCTCGGGTAGGAGAGACGAATGGGTGGGGGGTGGGGATACGGGGGTGGGGGTTACAGGGGTGATATCTGACAGGTACAGGGTTTATTTGGGGGGTAAAGAAGCTGCTCTAAAATTGAATGCATAATAGTTAAACAATTTGGTGCATATCCTAAAACCATGAATTGTACACTTTGACTGAATTACTTGGTGTGTGAATTACATCTCAATAACGCTCTTAAAAAAAGAAAATTAAAGTCAGGACCAAGAACTAAAAGAAAAAGAAGTTATTTCTTTTATACTTTTCAAAAAAAATTTCTACTGATTCACCTTTACAATCCAGTGTATGCTTTTCACGTGCCTATGTTCCCAGGCCTACTGCTCCGCTCCCCACCAGGGTTTCAGTGAATCATCACACCCACGTGTCCCAACTCTGTCTGTCTCTCTCCAACCAGGAGACCCCACACGCATCTCAGACTCCAAGTGTGACAAGCTGACCTCATATTTCATTCTTCCCTAAACTGGCTTTATCGCCCACATTCTATACCATGATGATGGGATTATTGGGTTGGCCAAAAACTCTGCCTAGTTTTTTCTGTAAAATAAAAGGCACATTTTTTATTTTCACCAATAACTTTATTGATTGGGATATTTTGAGTATGTTGGCTCTCTCCCACCATCAGCTTCTAGTGGGGAGAGGCCAGGGGTGCTGCTAAACATCCACCAATGCAGAAGACAGCCCCACAGCAAAGAATTCTTTGGCCAAAATGTCAATAGTACCAAGAAACTTTGCAAACCACTTTTGACACATTTGATCAGTCACAGCACCTTCTCCATACACAGCACAAATCTTTTTTTGCATTTCAGTTGTGTTTTTGTCTTTCTTGAAATGATAAAGCATAATATGCTGAAAATGTTGCGTATTTTCTTCCATCTTCAATATTAAAATGGCTATGCAAAAATTCACCAATTTTGACCAGTATATTTTAATGCACACTGATATGACAGCTGTCATGATACAGTCTGACAAAATTGTTTTTTTGAATTAAGTTAAAGACAATGAAGCGCTACTTGAGCCATCATATGGAAAAAAACGTAACGGACTTTTTGGCCAACCCAATACTTCCTGCCTCATCGCCCACATATATTCTTGGTGTGATCTGACAACGCGAATTGTCAGGAGTCACCGAGGCAAGCGTGTCTGTGACGTGACAGAGTGTTTCATCGTGGATACTAACTCCTTTTGCTGTGAATTCCTGCTCATCAAACAAATCCTTGATGAAACTTCCATCTTTAGCTGACGGAAAACTATGTATTTCCCAACAGATGGGAATATCCTAGTCCATTAATAAACGCCGTTGGTACATTTACAAACTGGCATTGTGGCATAGTCCTCTCTCACAAGGCTGAAGTCCTGCCGCTCCCGTAAAACCTGGGTCTCCTTTCTCCGACGTTGGAACTCTTTGTTGTAATATTAACCACAGTGATTTAAGTGTAAAACATCTCACTTTAACAGCTTATAATGGAGGTTCACTTATCTTGCATGATAATGATACTTTTTATTCAGTATTCACGGGCCAGGAATCCTCTGTATATATTAAAACATGTTATCTGTCTATGCAATGAAGCCTCCATATTTATAAAAATATTCCATTACTTTGAGGGTGGTGATGGCTAAACAACTATATACATTTGCCAAAACTTATTAAACTATACCTTTAAAATGGATACGTTCAACTTATGAAATATAGCTCAATAAAGTTGATTTTTTAAAAAACAAAATAATTGCACTCCTAGGAATCTATTCTATGGAAATAATCTCAAAAGTAAAGGTTAATAATACTCAAGAATGTTATATACGGAAATAAAAAGTGAAAATATCCTCTATCCTGTATAGAAAATAATTATAGACAGATAAATTATGGCATAATCTCTCAATGGAATACCCTAATTATAGTGGTGTTAATAGGAAACCTTTAGAAATACTAGTAGTGAAAAATAAGCTGTAATTTTGGAACACATGACATGTTACAAGATTAGGATGGTCCACAGTAATAAGTGTTAGAAAACGGGGTTGGTGGGTTAACAGTGCATGAGTATTTCCGTGGAAATGTCTCAGGATGAGGAATGTTTTCATTACAGTGACAAACACCAATTATCTAAAGCAGAACTATCGCGTCCCTAGGCTGAGGAAAGGAAGCATACATAGTAATGTTTCTTTGATAGAGGTTTCCTTTTGACAATATATAATTCCCTGTTTCTGAGACACTAGGAAATTTTCTAAGCTCCAGTTTGTTTCCTGCATGGGCCTGCTTAGGAGGCAAAGGGTGGCTGGTGATACACGGCTGGCCCAAATAATACAGCCGGGTTTGCGGACCACTGAGATGAGTGAATTGTCAGCCTGATATTTGCAGCCACACTTCTCTTTTTTTTTATCGAGGTGAGACAGTTATACAGAGATAGTTCACCCCGGCTGAAGCTATGACATCAGTCTGCTGAACCCACAAAGCTGGAGATCCCATACTCTCCTATAGTAATCACAGTGTAATATCAAAATGAGCAGGTAAAAGGTGCAAAGATTCTCCCAACACCATTACTTGATTAACAGTAGCAGAAATGAGGTGGATTTTCAGTTTATACCAATTACATCCTGAGCCTTGGGGGTGTGGTTTTTCTGAATGGCGTGTGGAGAACATGGGAAGTTTCAACTCACCAATGCTTTCTCCATCATCCCAGAACATCTGGCCTTCGGCTTTCCCAGCATCATCCAAAGCAACAATCAAGCCCATCAATTTTTGTCGACTGTGGAGCAAAAAAGTTATTTTTCTCTAGATAGTAAGTTGTAAGAATAAAACACAGTATCTACTGAAACTGTTATTCATCCAGAACAACAAAAGAAAGGTAATGAAGTTAAAATGCATATAAATCTCCAAAAATAGGTAATATGAGATAAAATACAAGACAATTAAAAGGTAATAGAAATAATATTTAAAACTTAATGAAACATTTGGTAAAACTTCAACTTTCAAAATCCAAGTGCTCATCCTTTACTTATAATACATATTGTAAGTAATACGATGAGAAACTACTTCTTTGTAGGAAGAAGACACCCCCAAAATAAACAAGCAAGCAAACAAAAACCTTTCGGAAGCTTTCAGAACAGGGAATGAGCACTGGATAGCCATCACAAATCGAAGAGCTCATCAGTGTGTCCCAAATTTTTAATAGTGCAGAAAGAGGTACATGCTGCTGTGTCCCGCAAATTTTTTGCCCTGCGCCCAGACGGCACTCATAGCATCGGAGGAGTGAGCTGCCTGGGACCGGGGTTACTCATGCAGAGAGCCCCCGATGCAGTGGGCAGCCCCCTCGAGCCTGCCGCGTGAAGCACCGAGCCTCTCTCACCTGGAGTGGGTGTTCATTCCCGCCTCCTGCCAAGGCAAGACGGAGCCTCCTCTGATGTGAAGGTTGATGTGGTCGAGGGGGGCCTGCAGGGTTCTCCACTCACCTGTCGACGTGTTGCCAGACCCCTAGAATGGAGAGAACACACGCAAGGATTGGTGGCGACAGGGGAATTGAATGCATGCTTCGTCCCCAGTCCGTCCTCCCCAAGGGAGTGTGTTGGGAAGCCAGCAAAACACTGCAAATCGGAAAAGGGAAACTTCGATTTTCAGCTTTGCTGAAAACTCTGGAAATCTGGTCTTTTCTCTTTATTCTCCAGAAAAGGTGGGGGATGGGGAAGGACTCAAGGTGATACAGGAGTCAGATTTGAACCTAGTTACGCTTTTCTGGAGACTTTTATTTAAAGAAACCTTGCACCGCTGCAGGGTGAAAAGCTATTGCCTCATCAAATGGGCGTCTGAAGTCAGGAGGAAACTCCAGCCACCCCGCCAGCCTGCACGGACCAGCCCGGTTCTCACAAAGCATTCCCGTTCATTCTTACCGTGCTGTAGTCATACCAACGGGCTAGGGGGAAATAGGCTTGGAGCTCAAACGTGTTCTGAAACAGAAAATCAGCAGGCCTGTATGACTATCTCAACGATCCAATTTTAATTTTAAAAATTCTCTCTGTAGCATTCACATAAAAATGGGACTTTTATTAATGTTTTTTAAGAGTTTGGGAGCTTTTGTTGAGAAAGATCCTGGGAAATTCGTTTCAAACACACAGAAAAATAAAATTTTTAAAAAAGGTCAACTTTATAAGGATGTCCTTTATAAAGACAAGACATTAAGACAAGAAATCAGCCCTGGCCAGTGTGGCTCAGTTGGTTGGATCATCCTCCGGTACACCTGAAGGTCATGGGTTCAATTCCCAGTCAGGGCACACACCTAGGTTACAGGTTCGATCCCTGGTCAGGGTGTATACAAAAGGCTACTGATCAATGTCTCTCTCTCTCTCTCTCTCTCTCAAATCAATAATCATGCCCTTGAGTGAGAGGATTAAAAATAATTTCAAAAAAAAACAAGAAATCCGCTGAGGTTAAGTTTTCATTAACAGAAACCTTGAAAAAAAGAGAAAAAAATTCCCCTAAAAATAGTGAGCTGGCTCAGATTGTCTTTGAACGCCCTTCCTATTCCTTAGGTCATGCCGGTGGAGGGTTTGTGGTCTAGGACGGAAAACTCACACTGCTCAGCACGGGGCTGACTAAGACGGCAGGGCCCAACATGAACTGACGGTCTATGTCCCAGGTTGTTCTGTCCTCGCTGAACCTTAAAAAGTAAGTACAGAAAGTCTACTCAGACGGTTCGTTAAGACTGCGGCGGAGGGTCACTCACAGGCCACGCCAGACCCGCTGCTGGGAAACCAGCCGCACTCACTCGTGCAGCAGGGGGCGCACGACCGTGCTGCCCTCCACGTGCGCCCTGTGCATCAGGGTGTAGAGGTAGGGCAGCAGGGTGTATCTGGTCTGCAGGACTCTTCTTGAGTACATCTCAAAGGTTGAATTCCAGGCCACAGGATCTTGTCTCTACGGGGATAAAGGAGCATTGGAAAGAGTGCTTCTTCTTTATTGTCCTAGTGACATCAGAGAAGTACCAGAAGGCGCATACCCCTTAGGTAGGTTCCACATCACTCCTCCGTTCATCTCTAGCCTGCCCTTCCCCCCACTCGCACCTTCTTACTAAACCAGAGCATCCTGCTTCCTCCTCTTTATCCCAGGCTCCTTAGTTCCCTGCTTAGATCCCTGCTCAGATCTAGTCTTGGCCCTGCACATGTGCAGAGAGATGGGTCTCTGGGAGGCACTAACATCTCTTGGATGGACTGGAGCAAAATACATATTCACTATTCTTAAAGGCAAAGGTGGCTTCTTTCACTTCAACCCCATAGGGCAGGCACTATCAACAATTCCACCAAGAGATGAGAAAAGGTATATTCTTGAAAAATCGTCGGTAATTATGGGTTTTTTGAACTCGGTGGGTTTTCTTAAGAAATGGGATTCTGTTGATCTGTATGAGCTTTCTCCATAAATAATTACGGTCCTTTTGAGCATCAAAAGCAAAGTCATGACTTGTGGACCCGAGTCACCAACTGCTGCCTCACCCGCGTCCCTGCAGTGTTGTGGTTCCTGGAAAAGGGGTAGAAGGCCCCCAGCTGCATCCAGCGAGCGCACATCTCATATTCGGCATCTCCGAAGAACCCACAGATGTCTGCTCCTGTCTGAGAAGATGCAAAAGCGGGGCATGAGGTGGGACTGTCGTAGGTTGCGGACCCCCTGAAATCCGCCTGGGTAATTAGCAACGGCCCCAATAGGACTTACATAAGGTATTCCAAACAGACTGAACTCCATCATGCCTGCAATGAAAAGATACAGCTGTGCTGGACTGAGCAGCCGTTTGGGAGGGTGGGTTTGCCCTGTCTCTTCTGTACACACCCCATTTGAAAGCCCCGGGCCAGTCGTGGCGAACAAATAAAAAGATGTGTGTAGACTGAAACTCACACCCCTGGAGAACTCAGCACCTGCCCACAAGGACGATGACTAGACATAAGCAATGCACAGGCCCCGGGTGACCACGCACCGATGATAGATTTCTGCAGCTGGTCCCACGCGGCCGTGTTGTCCCCCAGCCAGTGTCCTCCCCAGCGGCCAGACGAGGGGAACGTGGAGCGGGTGATGACAACCCCCCGCTTTCCCGTCACCTCCTGCACAGCCCTGGTTGGAGGGGCATAAGGAGGTGAAATGAAGGTGAATTGGAGGATGGACGGGACAGCCACAGAACCGCACTAAGGAGCAAAGCTCCAGCCCAGAGCATGGGGCAGCCTTGGGGCTAAATTTCAGCCAGAGAGCCTCTTCCCTCGAGCACCTGCTATTTAAAAGTGGTGCTGAGAGTCCGGGGAGCTTCAGAGCCAGATGACCAGAGACAGGGCATCACCTGAGATGTGGATTTCCTTTCTTTAAAAAAAAAAAATCAAGTTAACTAGCTGTCCACGTGGAGGCAGGAGGAGGGGTGGAGTGTAGGGCCAATGTATGTATGGAGCAATGACTCTGTTCCAGGTGTTATACTGGTCACTTTCATCACAAGGAGGGTTTCCTTCACCTCCTTGGACTACTATTCAGAAACAGGCTCAGAGAAGTTAGATAATTTGTCAAAAGCCACTTGAAGAGCAAGGAGGCAGATGTGGGACCTAAACAAAAGTACAGATGACTAGTTTTTTTTTGTAATATTCACTCCCCTACGCAGCTCCTCAAAAAGCAGAATCAAGTTCGTGCACAGAGACAAATATACAGAAAAGATGTTTAAATATTTCTTGATAGAAGGTGGACCTTCTGCACGCAGCCTCAGTTAGAAAATAAAAACAATTTGTGTGAGAGAAAAATCAATGGAACCCAAGAGAAAGCCTGTTAACAGATGCTAGTGTATGATGCAATCCAAGTATTTGCTAAATAAGGCATCACAAATCAATAGACATGGATTAATTATTCAAGAAATGATGTCTGGAGAAGAAGTCAGTGAGTGTAGTGGAGACTAACCCATTTAGGTCACTCCCAATATTTCACAGCAAAAGAAATGCAAAAATGGATGGAGATGGTGCACACACGTGTGAACACATATGAGTGAGAGATAACACAGGCCTGCCACAGGCAGGATACAGAGTAAGGATGTATGTGAGCGACATAAAGAACTCTGCCACTGACCAGTTCGGAACTTTAGAAATTAACCAGCCATGCAAAGAAGAAGAAAAAAAAGTCTATCCAGAAGAAACTACTAAATCTTGGCAAGACAGAGAGTTATGTGGGATTTTAACTTGGCCTATTTCCAGCCTGACCCTTCCCTAGCTCATTGGCACCAAAAGCCAGGAGCCCTGCAGCAGTGAGGTCTGACTGTTTCTGTGGCTGTGTTAAATAAAGCCCCATCCCCAGAGCACACTAAAATTTTTATTTCTAACTTCCAGTCCTCTGGAAAATCTCTGTTCCCAGGGTGTTGTGGCCATTTGATTAGACTCAGAGCTCAACTCAGCAGACAGAAAAAGTCCCCCCACCTGCACTCCCAGGGAATGACTAAAACAGTAACAGTTTTCTGGCAACATCCCAGGTACTCAGGCTGTGGTTTCAGCTGGGGCAAACAAAAGCTTGGCTGGTAATTTAAAATCAGTCCCAGAGAATTAGAACCTGTTAAAACATAAAAAACAAAAAAAAAAACCTTTCACAGCCAAAAGCTTTTTGGAAAGAATGGGTTTACTGAGCCCCAGGCTGGTCAGAAGAGGACCAGGTCTTGGGGCGTTTGTGGTCTAAACCACTGCAGCAGGGCTGGATGGGCCAGGGGGCATGCGCACTATCGCCTGGGAGAACTTGGGAAGTTCCAACATATTCCTGAGGATCTGAGACTGCAGAAGCACAAGGCTTTGTGCCTGCCCAAGAAAGAACCAGGGAAAGAAAAGGTTCCAGGGACTGACTTCCAGCTGAATTCAAAGGCCTGAGCAAACAGGCAGTAAAAGGCTGTCTTACAAACTGCCTGAAGTCGGAAGGTGTGTGTTCTTTTTTTTTAAATTATTAACAAGTGTTTTTTTTAATTTTTATTGTTATTCAGTTACTGTTGTATGCCTTTTCTCCCCATCCCTCCACCCCACCCCATCAGCAAATGAGTGGATCCAAAAACTATGGTATATTTACACAATGGAATTCTATGCAGCAGAGAGAAAGAAGGAGCTTATACCCTTTGCAACAGCATGGATGGAACTGGAGAGCATTATGCTAAGTGAAATAAGCCAGACGGTGAGGGACAAACACCATATGATCTCACCTTTAACTGGAACATAATCAACAGAAGAAAAAAGGTGTGTGTTCTTGTACTCACCCCCTTAGCAAGGCATGAAAGACACAGACGCATGGCATTTAAGGGGACTGGGATGGCTAACCTGAGGCAGGCCTCTTCTTGACTCTAAGACCTGACCCTGACCTCCCTTTGAGAACATTTGCTTTAGAAAATTATAACTGAAAATTCTTTCTGTGCCCCTTTGACATGTAAATCTTTTAAAAAGACTCTTGCTGGTTTTACACCAAAGTATGTCTTTCTCAGGGACCTGGGAGTCTTCCTTTGAAATGTAATCCACAGGGAAGACAGGGCCTCTATGCAGAGTCTGTGTTAGGGGGCCAGGGGCATAAGTTCAGCAGGGTCTCCTTGCTCCAAGTTGGAAACTACCTCCTGTTGACAATAGGCTAAGTTAACTATGAACTCCCCTCTCCAGCTGCCCAAACCCGTCAGTCCTTTGTTTCAAAGAAGTTGAGTTCAGACTGAGTTCTGGTCTCTCTATTGTAGCCTTGAATAAAGTCTTCTTGCTCTGTTAAACTTTGTCCAGTGAAAGTTTTGCTTTGAGAAAGGAAATTTTCCTACTGAATGTTATCTGACCACTGAATTATACTGATCCAAGGGTATCCAAGGAAGCCTGACTTCAAAGATGAGGAAAAACTTTTTTATAAAGAGGGTAGCAGAGAATTCAGCAGCCACAAACCGCAGGGGAATACAGAGTCTATAGGATTAGACAGAGAAGTTACTAAACAAATAAGCAACCAGTGAAAAAATAAAAACAGTACCAACCAAATCAACAAACCCTGTGGAGATAGATTTTTATGCCAGAGTTGTTACAATGTATCATTTAGGATGGTCATGCCAAAAAAAAAAAAAAGCCCATGAAAGTGTGCTACACACACAGGAAGAAAAGCAGCCACAGAAAATGTAGCTGAGAGGCTTAGCAGTCAGGCTTTAAGTTAGTTATTATATGTTCAAAAAGCTTAAGGGAAGCATATTAAATAATTAACAGAAAGGGTGACAATGATTTCCCACTAAATAGAGGATGTGCATAAAGAGAGCAAACTTACTTGAAAAGGAACAGAAATCTGGAGTTGAAAAATACAATAACCAAAATTACAAATTTCCTGGAGGGACTGAGCTCAACATCAGATTTGAGCTAGAAGAAGAAAGTATCAGCAAAATTGAAGATAAGTCAAAGATATGATCCAGTCTAAATAACACAAAGAGGAAAGAATGAAAAAAAGTAAACAGAATTTCAGAGACCATCAAATGTACCGACACATAATTGGACCTTGGAGGAAGAAAAGAAAGAGGAGTAGGAAAAATATTTTTTTTAAAAAATGCCCAGAAACGTACACACTGAAAACTGTAAAGTGTTGCTGAAAGAATTTAAATGAGATCTAAAGAAATGGACAGGCATCCCATATTCATGGATCAGAAGACACCATGGTTAAGATGGCTGCCCAAATAGCTCTGCAGATCCAGTGCAATCCCTACCAATGTCCTTGTTACTGTCTTACAGAAATTGACAAGCTAATCCTAAAATTTGTATAAAACATAAGGGGCTGCCCTGGCTGGTGTGACTCAGTGGATTGAGTGCCTGACTGCAAATCAAAGGGTTATTGGTTTGACTCCCAGTCAGGGCACATGCCTGGGTTGTAGGACAGGTCCCCAGTAGGGGGTGCATGAGAGGCAACCACACAATGATGTTTCTCTCCCTCTCTTTCTCCCTCCCTTCTCCCCTCTCTAAAAATAAATAAATAAAATCTTTAATAAAATGTAGGGGACCCAGAACAACTAAAACAATCTTGAAAAGGAACACAAAAGGCCACATGTGGTATGGTTCCATTTGCACAAAGTGTCCAGATTAAGCAATCTATATAGATAGAAAGTAGGTCAGTGGTTTCTGGGGCTCAGGAGGTGGGGACAAGGGTGGGGCATGACTGCTGGTCGGTAGTTGCTGCTATCCAACTCTGTGGATATACTAAACATGGAGGGACTATTTACCTTATTTTTTTAATGTAGTGTATTTGACATAGAACACTGTGCAAATTTCAGGTGCACATGTTAATTTGATACATTAATATACTGTAGTAAGAATGCCATTGTAGCAATGACTAGTACCTGCTCACTTTCAACAGGTGACTTTAGCAACCTACTTGGTTGATACAACTCTGAGGTGGTGCGGTTACCTGGGAAACCACTCCGGACAGTTTGACCTTCATCCATTAAACTCGAATCCCTCTACATAGGACAAGACAAAAGTAACAATGTGGAAAATGATCCTTACTGCAAGTGACTGAACACACTCACTCGTACGTGGGTCTGGTCTGGGACCACCCGTACAGGCTGTGCACATCGTAATGCCGTGCCCGGGAGCCATCGGGCAGGACCTGCTCGCTCTCCATGCACAGGGTCCTGCTGCTCAGACCGCTGTCCCTGGACTCCAAATCTGCGAAGAAATGCCCAGTTATGTTCTGCCATTCACTAAAATGCCCATCACCCTGGTATTGCTCTATTTTAATCAGTGACTCCGTTACAAGTAACAGCTCCAATTTCAAGAATTCCTTTTGAACAGAAAAAAAAAATCAATGTTCTGTAACCTTGTAACTAATGAAGGGTAAGGACTGGGGATGGAGCTAGTAAAGGCACACTCTTTTGGTGTTATGACTGTGTCTTCCACTAGATGGCAATGTTCTCAAGGGAATAGATCTGGTTTCAATCAAGTTTGTATTGATGTTGCTAAATCACAGAAATATTAAATCAAGGGAGGAATGAGGAAAACAAGAAAGGAGGGAAGGAAGGAAGGGAGGGAGGAAAGGAAGCATAGCCAAGACCTAGACATTAAAAAACTTGATTTCCAGATTTCATCACACAAATTGCTGGCATGGTGCTTTTAGGAAGGCGAGTTACTTCCTTCCCCATGTTTCTGTAAGGCGAGAGAGCCTTTCTGAGATGCCTTCGCCCTCAAAGCCTAGGATTCTCTGTGTCTGTTTGTAGCATAGGACACCCAGGGGGCACGCACGTGTGTGCAGGGGGTTATTTACAGTTGTACCCATCAGTGCACAGTTACCAATGTCATCGGATACACCGTACATTGCTTGGTTTCTTCCATACCACATCAAGTCATTATTTCTACGAGTGATTAGTAATTTACTTGCATTTATTCAAGGTTATTCTATTTGGGATTTTATCCTGTGTTTGAGAATGTTTTTCTCACTCCAAAATGAGGCTTCACTTTGACAACTAGGGGGAAACTTTCAAGGGTTTTTGAGCAGGGAGGTCATTTAATGAAGTCATCATTGTACATACGTGGCATATAAGGTGGTTTATTAAGAATTTCATCGCGGCAGCCCCCGACAGATCCATCCACAAAGTTTGATGGCTCGTTCATATCCTGAAATGAGCCAGCAAAAAAGATTCCGTGATGTCAGAGTCTGTATGGCTTAGCTTGGGGGCATGCTGACCTCCTGGAGACAAAAGTGTCTTATTTAAGCCCTCACACAGCTGCTTGACTCACTGACCTGGTTTAGTCTCAGGCAGGGACCCAAACAGACCCTAAGAACGCATGTTGGTTTAAGTAGAGTGTTCAATTCCCAGTTAGGTTGCGGTTTTCAGCTTCTGAGGATCGTTTCCTAGTGGCAGAAAGCCTGAGATGAAGCTGGATCTAAGACCTAAGGAAATCTCCTCTTGATTCGACTCTCCCTTCTGACCTCACTTTCTTACTCCCTTTTTATCGGTGGCCAGTGGTTACTATTCTCTTCCCCTACTCCCTCTCAGTCCAATAGCTGGACTAATTCAGACGTCAGCATAGTCCAAACTCGAGCAGTAGTGTCTCACTGTCTGCTGTCCTGAGAAGCTGTCAGTGACTCAGAAACAAATCTGGAAATCAGGGACCCTTGCAGGGGTTTATTCCTTAAATGCGAGAAGTACCTATTCCTTCATCAAGTGGTCACTGCCTGCTTTTCCCGCGGAAAAGTTAACACTTTGAGTATCGGGCTATCCTAGACAGGACATACGAAAAGGCAAAGGCAGGTATTTCGGAAACTAATGACTATTTTGAGCTATTCAGCTACAGCTTTCCTCCAGTGGAACAAATATCCCAAAGTGATCAGTGTCTCCATTCCTCAGAGCTCCCCACACCTCTTCGCTGTGCGCTTGGCCTGCTTGGGTTAGCCTGTGCCCTTTTACACGTGTCCCCTCCATGCCCATCTATCCTGAGAGCAAGTGACCGGGAAGCCCCAGCACGGCCAGTGGGCTCAGACTTCTGTCTCTGCATGAGTCACAGGCAGCCCGGTCCAGACCTGAGGGGCTCTTCAGAGCTGGCCTAGACCCTGCTGAGGATTTTGGGCCTCTGAGCAGTGGGGAAGGAAACTGGGTTGTCGCTATACTTCCCATCCCTAGAAATGCACAAACAGAAGAGCCTTTGGATGCCTGCCCCAGAGACATCCCAGGAAGCCCCCTGCTCTTCCACCCAACTGACTCTGTAACAAATATCTGAGGCGTCTCCATGAGCACTGAGATGAAGGTCTATTTTGTCTCAGATGCAAGCCTTCCTCGCCCCCATCCTGCCCTGTGTCCCAGGATGGATCCCAGGCTCACTTACTGCTGCCTCTGGGTGGGCGTGGCCAATGGGAGGCAGTGGCAAGGGATTGGAGGACGGGGGATAAGAGAAACCAGGGTATTGGCTTCCTTTTTCTCTCCAGTGGTGGCGTGTCCCCTCAGGGCCTCGGACTTCCTCCAGACAACATGTCCCTGGGCAGACCTGCGATTCCCTCTGCTTGCCCTGGTGGTCCCGACAATTAATTCTGTGCTAGCACCCTCTCTTTCATTCCTACTTCCCTGCTTTGCTCGTCTCGGAATTGCCTCTCCGGGTTTGTAGTGCTGGCGTTTCTAAAGACAAACCACCAAGGATACACTTACGATCCACAGTCCATCGAACTTCAAGCTCTTCCTCGGCTCTCGGGGGTTGGTGTAGAGCTCTCCTATTTCCCTCTTCCACCACGCAGCTGTGCTGTTCCGCAGGAAGTCGGGAAAGGCGACAAGGGCCCTGAACCGCTGTAGGAGCAACACACACCCTCTCACTGTGCCTCAGCATGTACAGCGAGGGGGTGTGGGGGCCTGGAAGGGGCCTGAGCAGGGGTGGTGCGAGGAGCTGCCCCCAGCAGGAGGAGCCCTAAGCTGGGCCTGCTGCTTCCACTGCACAGACTTCACTGCGAGCACAGGGACTAGGAAGCCTTGAGTCCCTTTTAAACATGGGATTCATTTTATGAATGGATGTTTTCATTGTAAGAACTGGGAAATTAACTGTTTGTATCTAAACTATGAGACTTCAGAGATTCCAGTGCTGCTGTCTACACTGGTCAGATGAAGGAGACCAGTCGCCCAGCAGGAAAGTGAGCCGAGGAGTGTGTGGGGTGCTGGATGCCAGAGCTGAGGGGACGGGATGCTGAGATCAAAGGCATTGCTCCTTCGAATTGGATTCCATGCTGACAATTCACTGCCCCTCGGCGTGTTCACACCCTCCCCGGTGAAAATACTCTAGGCTTGGGTTCAGTACTTTTCAAGCAACATTAGATTCACACAAAACAACCCATTAAAATCACACCTGTAAAGGTATTTCACTTGTGATTTCCTCCTACCCATTTCCAGTTTACTTGCTTGTTAAGTTTTCCATTTGGGGATCTTTTTTTCTGCCACGAAATTACCAGGCAACAAGCACACTCAACTTGGAGCTACTTAACCAAACGTCAGCATGAAACTCGTGAGTATCTAGGTATTTAGGGCGAAGGAGACAAAAAGCGAAACCTGTCTGTGATGATACCTTAACCTGTGTTTCATGGTCGAGGGACGTATCCACCTCCACGTTGGGCAGATCTGGCCAAACCTGGAGAACAACAGGAAAAATCAACACCTTTCGAAGGCATCACATACAGGCAAAGAGATGTTTCACGTGTTACACTCTAGTACGTGCCTCTCCATAGAAATCTCAGGGATCTTGGCCACTAATGGAATTCGAAGGTCTGGATGTACAGAATTCTGTTAGGTGAAAATGAGCTGGGTCTCTGGACTCATTCCCTAAGTTATCAAAATTTCCCTTTGGAACTCAATGATCCACCAAATCCATTTTAAATACGTCCTCTGAACAATCACTTTTCAAATGATTACTCGGCTCTCTGATATGCTCGTCATGGGCCTTTAACCAAATCCCCTTTTTACATAACAAATGTGACTAAAGAAACAAGATTGATTTCCATTTACGACCCATGAACTAAGCCTCAATACTTTTAAGCAGCATCATGACTTATTGGGAGACCCAACTGTATGTAGCATTAAAAAAAAAATCCATTATTATCGCCCTGGCTGGTGTAGCTCAGTGGATTGAGTGCTGCCCTGCGAACCAAAGGGTCACCAGTTCGTTTCCCAGTCAGGTCACATGCCTGGGTTGCAGGCCAGGTCCCCTGCAGGGGGCGCATGAGAGGCAACCTCACACTGATGTTTCTCTCCTTCTTTCTCCTTCCTTCCCTTCTCTCTAAAAATAAGTAAATAAAACCTTTCAAAAAATAAAAAAATCCACATTATCAATTAATTTCATCTATAATTAGGAGGACATAAAGTATATACGTGAATTAATTCATTCAAGAAACACTTATTAAGCACTTCTCCATGCCAGGCCCTCTTCTACGGTCTGTATCTACTTGGATTTAAGTAGGAAACAGTCCTTATCTTCTAAGAGCTCAAAGATGGAACATAAGTGCTGCACTGTATGCTTACTCTCTGCAGCAATAACAGGGAGGAACAGGAAACTCGGCATTCAATGCATCCTAAGGAAGAATGTTTGAGTCGCTCCTGAGTACATGTACTACTTGGGTACGCTGGGAGAAGACAACACGCAAAGGCACAGTGGCATGGTGCACACCCAGAGCAAGAGAAAGTGGTACAATGTCATTACAGAGCAGAGTGTGAATCCTGGCTAAGGGCCACTGCCACCTGGAGTTGGGGAGTCCACCTGGAACCCTGTCGTTCTACACCAAACAATGAAGATGAGGACTGGAGCCGTGAAAAGGAATTAAAGGAGAAAGGAGGAGGGTAATACATAAGAGTTAGTGATTTACTTAAATACAAAGGCTGACTAAGCATCATACACCAAAGATGAGCACAAGTCTTGAGTGCAGGTGACTGGGAGACACAGAGTTCAGGGCCGTTCTCACAGGTATCTTTTATGTGTGTTAACTGACCCGCTGGCCTACCTGAGAGGTGGAACACCATAATATTTCCAGGCAACAAAATAAAACTCATTGATATTTTAGAGAAGGGACCTGTGACCTTGGTCTTATTAATGTCCATTAAGCTAATCAGCATTGGACAGATTTCTACTCACTCATAATTTATAAGTTACCCATTATGCATTACCAGGATTTATTAAGAGCACCTCTTCATCAAGACATTGTGATGCTGATTAATTACGGGCATCTCCTCCCAGTGCTCACCTTTCCCCAGACAATGTCACTGCTGTTCGGCCATTGGATGAACACGTTGCTGTCCTGGCCTCTGGTGAATGGGAGATACTGGGTCTCATTGCCAGAAATGGCTGGATCCTGCGATAAAAGGGTTAAAAACAGAAAACATGAGAAAAGCATTTCCAAGGAAAATGCTCTCAAAACTTCAACAATTCACAGTACAGAAAGAAATGGTGCACTTTAGCACAAGCAAACAAAAAATGGGACCCATGGATAGATAATATGCCTTTGTCTACTGGGGAGCTGAGAAGTAAAAGAATATATTGATATTTCTCTATAAAATTCCCAAGGGAAAAAAGGATGCTAGTGTTTGTAAGCAAGTCCCAGAGATAAGCCAGGTGAATGAGACGGTACCTTCACACAGAGAAAGGCAACGAGCTGTGTTTCCAGTGTCACGGCGACACTCCTCATGACAATGGAACTTCTTCCTTCTACTCTGTGGTCAGACTTGTCCATCTACAGCGGCCTTCCCATTAACCCCACCCCTCACCTGCCGAATTCCTTTCTCTAAGTACCCGATGTCACGATGGTCCCATAATTCATCACTACCCAAAATTATATTGTTAATGTTTATATATTGGCAGTATCCCTCCAATGAAGTATAATCCCCATAAGAAAAAGGACATGGTCTTCTTCATTAATTTAGATTATACACTCACATACACACACGCACTCCTTTTAGAACAGTGATTTTCAAAGACCCCGTGCTTAATGAATACTTGAATGAACAAACAAGCAAAAGTCAGCAACTAGTGCTGTAACATATGGGGGCTAGAAGGGAGGACCATTTACGGGTAACTACTTCTGTGTTTAATTCCCACTGTAAAATATTAAGTTGGTCTTCTGGATCTTCACTAGGTTGTTTGTGAGTTTCGTCAAGAAGACATAAGTCCCCTGAGCCTCACCATTGCTGGGTGATGATGAAAATTAGGTTTTTGAAACCCCTCCGGTAAAGATAAGACTAAGATTCAGTCATTCCAAGGCACAGCCTGAAAGAGTGAGACCTTTTTTTTTTTTTTTTTTTTTTGCTATATTTGGTGTTTTAGCCCACAGTTCTAGCTCTACCAAGAGTAAGAAGAACTCAGTCATGAAAAATAAAGATTGTAAGTATCATTTTTTTAAAGCCCTTTTTGTGTGTTCTTTTCTCCTTTGTTTATTTGCTTTTTTCAAACTTAAGAAAATAATTATAGGTCCGCAGGAAGTTGTCCTGTGCCCTTTACCTCATCTCCCTCAATGGAACTATCTTTAAACCACAGACACAGAAACAGAAATGAAGCCACGTCTCCGCAAGCACCTACCAGAATGAGGATGAACCTCATGCCGTTTTGCTTCATTCGCTCCATCAGGAGACCGAGGTTTTGAAAGCTGCTGCTGAGGGTGAAGTCCAGCTTCCGGTCCATGTAATCTATGTCTACATGTTGAACATCCTACAGGAAGGGGCAAGCAAGGCGTTTGGGGTCCCACAGCAGTTCCCCTCTGGGCACCCAACTGCTCTTCCAGGCTCCCTCTCTGCTGCTTGAGGACCCCAGCCCCAGGCCCTCCGAATTTATCCCCTGACTCCACCAGACGGGCTTTCAATTTGGCTGATTAAAATTGCTGCCTGATTCCTGCATACAGATCGCCTGTTCCCATTCCTTCTCCTTCTGCCCTTCTTCCCCCAGCGGAATTCTCTCCCCTTTCCTCCCCTCAATTCATGTTTTTTCCGCTCTTCAAATCTCAAACTTAGTGAGCCTTCCAAAAAGACAAAAAAAATAGATGCTAGTTAAATGTCCCAAGAAAGCAGGACTCTGCTAAAAAACAGAATAGGTTGTACATCTGTTTTCTCTTTTCCCCTGTGCTACGCCTGACTGTATTTATCCACATTTAAGATCTACATTACTTTGTAGCACCCTAAAGTAGACTAACGGTATGCTCTTCCCACCATCCCCATTCGTCTGGATGGTCTTTGAGAGAAGAACCTTGCCTTCCCTTTTCTCAACACAGCATGGACCAACCTAGGTTTCTGCACATGAAATGCACCTGTTTCGGGATTGTTGAATGATGCTTAAAGTGGTTAATACCATATTTTGCTGTGTATAATGCACACTTTCTGCCCAAATTTTTGAGAGAAAAATAAGGATGCACATTATACATGGGTATAATAATCCCGTGGATAATGTGCAAAAAAACATGGGTGTGCATTATGGATTGAAGAAAGAGAGATGCTTTTTCTTTAGCATGAAGGTTATAATCACCTGTATGGTCTTATGACTCTAAGTACAACTTGTCTGAGGGAGCAGAGACTTGTGCACGAGCCAAAGCTTAGAGAACAATGAACCAACATACATTATTTACATTGGTTGCCTTGGCGAGAGACACCTAGGGATTCCTTTCATCCTTTCATTTGCCTATCTTTTCTAATTGATGTTTAACAAGTATCTAGTATAGTAGTATATAAAAAGAAAAAAAATTAAGCCTGGGCGAAGGTTTCAAGCTACCTTTGATGAGAACTTCAGAACACTTTACTCTCATCTTCTAATCTTGCCTGTCCTCCAAATCTCAGGAGGAGAGTTGAAAGCAAAGAGAATGTGGGATGAGAATTCGATCATTGTAAGAGCGGAAAGAGCGTGCTGTCTGTGCAATCCTGCTTGTCGACAGCGACTGACTGCACTTCCTGGGGCTCATCTAGCGGCCAGGCTGTCGCTGTAGGATCCGCTTACATGAGTATTTGCGTTTATGTCAGAGTGAAGGCTCAGTTTTAACTGCTTTTATATTGTCACTTTATATCCATCCTCTCCAAAAACAGTCACAGTATAATCTAAAATCGTCATAATCTTGACATGATTCCCACTCAGAAGACTCCAAAGTCATGGCTTAAGACCACCTATGGCTACTGTAGGATATTTCTGGCAAGAGGCAGTAATAATATCCTCCAATAACTCCTGGAGGATTTCTGCCCTTCAATTCTGAACCCTTGATTTAAAAGGGTGGCATTAAATAAGTTTAAAAAGCAAAGTTTCCACAGAGGACGAGCTCCACAGCTACATTTTCTTTGTACCAAGTTAGTCATCAGTATTTCTACGAAGATATTTTCAATCTATAGTAAGCCACGGATTCTCATAACTAACTAAACCACAGGCTGGGGGAGGGCTTCATACATAGGGAATCTGGGCCTCCACCATCGCATCATACAAACTGGAGATTTCAGTATCACTCTGGTATCCATAGCGACTCAGCTGGAATCCCAAGGCCCAGTACGGAATCATTGCTGGCCGACCAATCAACTAGAATAAAAAAGAAAAGTGGATCTAGGCAGGTTTCTTAGGGAAGGAAAGATGGTTGGCTTACGCTTGAAGGGAGCTGAGCCCTTCTGCTGAGTATTGTCTGATCTAGATGGCCTCATTCAAGAAAAATAAGAAAGTCAAATAAATGTGGCACAACCACGGGGAAGCAGGATGATAGAAAAGCCTCCCTACATTTTAGAGCTTCCGCTCTAGGAAACCTGAAAATTCAGTGGTAATTGCTGATTTTTAGCTAATAATTAAGAGACATATGGGATATCAATGCACTTTTATAGGCCCTTCACACTAAAACCTTACTCTCAGAAAAGACAGTGATGATGTAGTAGAGACACCCAAAATTGGACTTTCTCAGTGCTACGAATGTGGCAATACCCAATAAGCATTGGATGGTTTGTTAATGAGTAGGGTGACTTCTGACCTCTGTGTATTGCTGGGTTACAAGCTCAGGGGTCGGCCCCAAAACCACATAAAAGTCCAAAATCCCTCCCGTGGTGCGGTATGTCAGGGCAGGAGTGGGCTGGACTGTCACATCTGTTAAAAAAAAAAAAAAAACAAACAAGGTGAGCAGCATCCTTGGAACTATAAATTACCCGGACAGGAAATCTGCCCTAATATTTGTTATTTTCAGTCTCTACCTTTCACGCTCAGCTCCTCTAGAAAGTCTCTCCCATGCAGTGGGATCAGAGAAGGATTTTCAGGTGCCCCAAACACAATCTCAGTCTCAACATTGTATAACACTCCATGAAAGGGAATTAAAGTGTCACAGTAAAATAAAGTCATACACAACTAGCGACCCTGGTTAGTCAGAAGTTTACTTCTAATACCTGGGCTAGAGATCTTAATAAATCATGAAGAAATGAATGAATGAATGAAAGGTCAGGTAATGTGTCCCATTTCCCTCCTTGGCCCCGGATATCCTTATTTCTATTGATATCCCAGATCCCAATAAAGCGGACACAGGAAGGAGCCTCTGGCTTACCCATGGCGTTGCTGTTGAGCAGAAGCACTCCGTGGGCACTGCCGTTCTCCTCCAGGCCCATGTAGTAGGGGTGGACGCCATAGGAATTCTTCTTGTACTGGGAGAGTCGTGGGGAAAGTAGATGAGAAACAAAAAGAGAAAAGCCAAAAAAATTCATTCCACCTCATAACCCAACAGCCAACGTCTCTACTCAACACTGGAGATTTAGCACAATGTCATGCCCTTTATGAAGCCTTCCTTGACCCTCCCTTCCACCCCAAGGAAAAAGCTGAGTGCCATCCCCCTCCTCGCCCTCCTTGTTCATTATCACACAGTTCTATTATCGCACTGACTACACGGCCATCATTACTTCTGCATCTTGCTCACGAGCCTATAAGCCTCTGGAGAACAAAGAGTGTTTTGTGAAATAAGACAGTGACTTATTAAATAAGGCTGTCTTATTCTATGTGTGCCTGGCACATAGAGTATATTAAATAAAAGTTTATAAAATAAAATTCATAGTACACATAGAATACATGTGTGTATATATTATACATATATAAGTATATATATATATATATGTTCTAAAAGACTAAAAGACACTTATGAACAGAAGAGCATTATATAACATGTGGCCTATTTCACTGAGAGCACAATTTATCAACATAAGCTGAAGTTGGTGAATAGGGTACCATATATGAAGTAAAATAGATTTACAGAGTGCCCTGGTCAGGTGGCTCAGTTGGTTGGCACTTTGTCCCATACACTAAGAGCTGTGGGTTCAATTCCCAGTCACGGTCCATGGCTAGGTTGTGGGTTCAGTCCCCAATCAGGGTGCATATGGGAGACAACTGATTGATGTTTCTCTCTCTCTCCCCTTCTCTAAACTCAGTAAACATATCCTTGGATGTGGATTAATAATAATAGTAAGTAAATTTACACAGGGAGAAACTGACCGATAACATTACTCTTCTGTGCTTACCGCTGGTGGCTCATCTCGAGCAAACATCCCCCACGTGTTCCAGCTGATGTTTCTTCTGAAAGCTGTGTGCTCAGTTTCTCCGAAGCCATAGATGTTCTCAGAGGGGAGGCGAGTAGAAATGGAGAGGAACTTGTCGTTGAAGGTGAAGCCGGGGAGCTGAGAGTCCCAACTGCAACACAAAGGCGTACCTTCGAGCTGAGCTGCTCACCAACAGGCCAGAGCCAACAGGAAACACAATTAGGGTGTGGAGCTGATTCCGAAGCTTGCTGAATGATTACACCCCTGGATCCAGGTTCAAATACTGTGAGCTGACCCTGGTCTTATGAATGGCCATGACTCACTAAGGTTCTGTGTTTTCAGTTTTATTCTTTGGTTTGCAAGATTGACAGCTCCTTTTCTGATCTGTGGACCCTGGAGAGTCTCACTCATCTCTGTAGTTCTAGTTCTCATTGCCTGGCATATCAGCCTGAATCAACGAATGACGTCTAAGCAAATGTTCCAATAGAAAAGTGCGAAACACAGACTTTTCTGGATTGGCCAAAGTGCTTCTTACCAAAGAAGTCAACAGACAGGAAGTCAGACACATGGTCAAAGAGAGCCGGAGGCTGTCCACACGTGCCCATGCAGGTGACGGTTTCTGTTAGGATGGGGGGCTTCGGCCCCAGGCAAAACCCAGACCTTGGGCTCAGCCATTCAGCAGCAGGACTGGGACAAGAGGTGACATCTCCTTTCATGCTCAACATTGTGAAAAAGCTGTAAGTCTACAGTGTCAATAGAAGCAGCCACTTCTCTCTCCTCAGCGACCTTTGCCCCTCTCTCCCGACCTTTCTGTTATTATTTCCTTATGGGGCAAACAGAGTATTCTGTTCTACTTTATGAGAACACTGAGTAGGACGTGTATTCTGCTTTTTCTGAAATCAAGCAACACTTAGTACTTTTAAACCTTTGATTGATTGATTTTTCTTGCTGAGTTAATGACCAAGAGAAAATGAAACCGACATCGAAGCAGGGGAAGCAGAGATTCTCTCTGTGGAAAAACGAACACACACAGAGGGTATCTAAGGCCAACATTTCACTTGTGCTAATTAGAACCAGCGTAACCAGATCTAGAATCGCTCTAGTTAGAACCGAACAAATAGTGCTCACATCACAGTGCCGGAGCCTCTTCGTTGAATCTGGATCCCGAAAGGATTGCTCTGAATCTCGACATCATACAGACGGTTTTCGGGGGAGCCAACAGGAGAAGGAGGGGTGTTCAGAGGCACCGGGACCTCGTACCTTTTAGTAGTGGGATCATAGATCTGACAGGGAGAGAGAAGGAGACTTGCTGATGGAATCTCAAACCTAAGGGCCCTCACGCCAGCTCAGACAACTCAGTTCCCATCAGGAGGCCTCGACTGTCCCAAAGCAAACAGACAGACGTGGGGCCTGCCCACCCACTGTGCCCAACGCAGCTCCTGAACTGCAAACATGCCTCAGCGACACGCATTCAAAGCCAGGCAGGGCACATCCTCTAAAGAATTTGTCATTTAAGGGTACAGAATCTCACAGACAGGATGCGTGTGTATTTATGAGTGTGGTGTGGGAACAGGTATGTGCATGGACTGCGTGAGACTCGGCATGAGCACATGCGTGTGGCAGAAATCAGAGAACTGAGTTTTCATGTAAACGCTGAGATATTCTTACTAGTTGAGCTTCCAGATGTTGCTCAGCTCTTCCATTCTGAAGATTGCTCCTCTGTGTTTACCACTCACTTCTACCCACCTAACAGGACTGCGGTGCGGGCAGAATGGGAGAAGGGCCACATGTTACGCAAGGTCAGGCACTGTTGCCGTCACGCCATCACGGGCAATCACCCTTTTTCTCAAACCCATACTGGCCCGCATATTACGCTTAGGACAAATTTTGCCGGAAGCCTTGCTTCTCCAAATTCTGTTTCTCGGACTGAAAGCAGCTATATTATCTGGGAGCCTCTTAGCAATGTGGAAACTTGGGTGCCGCCCCAGACTTTCTGAATCGGAATTTCCATTTTCACAAGATCCCTACGATGATTCCTCCCATGTTAAAATGTGAAAAGCAATGTCTACAGCGAGCTGTCCAGGGCGGTACCCACTACCCATGTGCGGCCATTAAGCCCTTGAAATGTGCTCGTCTGAACGGAGACTCACTGTAAATGCAAAATCCACACCAGATTTTGAAGATTTACTATGATTATAAGATTCAAAAGTATCTCAATAACTGTATTTGGATTCCATGATGAAATGAAAACATTTTAGCACATTGGTTAAATCAAATGCTATTACAATCAATTTCACCTGAATGTTTTCAAATATGTTCTTAAAAACACGGTCATTGGAAAACACTCGTGGCTCCCATTGTATTTCTACCTGAGCAGAGCGGTGCCTCTCCAAGAGTGGCCCCTTCATGTGCAGCATCAGCCTCACTCGGGAACTTGTCAGAAATGCACATTTGTGGGCAGGACACCCTGGGCGGGAGGCCCAGCAAGCCAAGTTTGAACGAGATCTGCAGGTGATTCCGATGCATGTTAGACTGAAGTATCAGCTGCAGGGGAGGCAACTGTAATATGGGAAGTGCGCTAATGCCACTCGTGTGAGCTTATCACAGAGCAGGCACATTTTTCTCTGGGCTGAGGAGGGATTCTTGGAGGGTCTTCCTTACACAGAGGACCCATCACTGTAGAAAACTGACAACACTGGTGGCTCCAAGGCCACTGCCTGGCTCTACGACCTCCTAACTTCCTGACCTTCATTTACCTCTCTGGGCCCAGTGCCCTCCTCTCTAAAATGAGGGATCTGGACTAAAAGACGTTTCAATGACTTCCATCCATAAGAACTCCCCACTGAGGACCGGAATCTGCAACAGGGGGGTTACCTTGAACTGCAGCATGCTTTCTGTGTGGTAGGTCACGCTGAGCTTAAGGAAGCTGATCTTTGCAGAGAGAGGGTCAGAGGTCGTGGCCGCTGCAGGCTGCGGGAGCGCACCCTGTGCTGGTGTTGCCAGTGCTGCTGCTCCTGGGGACTCAGAGGCCGTCAGATGCGTAAGGTCTATGCTGATGCCAGTGGGCGAATACTGAATGTTACTGGCAGCATAATTAGGGACAGTGTCGTAGAAACAGGTGGGCACGCCAGGGACGGTTGTGGGCTGGAACGAGAGGAGGAATCTCTTGGTCGGCCTCTAACACCACACTCTGAAGCTCTAATTACTAAAGAAGTTAGGTAACCCGGACTAAGCCTCTGACACCATGCCGTTGTTATGGGTTGAATTGCATTCCCCCCACAAGATGTAAGTCCTAACACCTGGTACCTTATGGGGATGGCTGCAGGGTCTTTGCAGATGGCCTAGTTAAATGAGGTCATTAGGGTGGGCCTACTCCAGTATAACTGGTGTCTCCTTATTAAATAGGGAAATTTGGATACAGAGACAAATATGCACCCGGGGAAAGGACACCGTGTAAAGATGAAGGCAGAGATTGCGGTGAAGTTTTTATGAACCAAGGAACACCTCAGGTTGCCAGGAAACCGCGAGAAGCTGGGAGAGAGACCTGGAACAGATTTCTCACAGCCCAAGAAAGGAGCCAACCCTGCCGATGCCTTGACTTTGAACTTGTAGATCTGAAAACACTGATATGATATATTTCTGTAGTTTTCAGTCACCCAATTTGTGGAACCTCATTATGGCAGCTCTAGCAAATGAATGTGTCCATTTCACACACACACACACACACACACACACACAGCCCTCCTGTAACACATGAGCAGTGAAGGGTCAGCAGGAAGCCTGACCTGGAGACCGGGGTCCTAAGGCAGGTTCTGCTCCCAGCCTCCCAAAGCTATACCGCTTTGCCGTGGGATAGTTGTCCCACTGTGACACTGAGGAAGTCCCTTATTTTCCCTGGCTTTCATTCCCTCTATTTTTTAAGTGGAGACAAAGGCTCATACCTTACCTTCCTACTTGGACTCTAATGGAGAAAAAAAAATCACTCAAAATACTCAATGTACAGTGTATTATTATTATTATTATTATATTATTATTATTATGTTAAAAATAAAACTGGGGTTTAAAATAAGTCAGTTGGAGGAAAGAGAGAGCCAGAGCAGCAATGCCTCTGATTCCAGGTCTCAGAGGAAAACACTGATTACCTCTCACTCAGAGTTCACAAAAGAAGGCACCTGGCTGCACAGTGTTGAGGAATGATTCCTGTTCTACCCAACAATGTTTGGACGTGTTTTCTAGGTGCCCGATTACTCGTGTGGCAGTTTCGACAAACTTCCGGCCCACTGGGGTGATCTGCCCCTCATCCTTACCTCCCAAAGACACCCCCGCTGCCTGCACTTCTCCTCGGAGGCAGCGGGCTCCTCAGGGTAGCAGTTGAACTTCTCCAGGTCGCTGACCGGAAGTTTCCACTCAATGGAGAATTCTTGTCCCAGTACCAGTCCCTCGAGATCAGTGATCTTCACCACCTGCAGAAAGAGAAAAGAGGCCACGGTGACAAACGAGGAGACGTAGAGACACCTGGATGATGTCCTGCCCTGATGGCCTGGACGTCAGGACCAGGGGAGCTAGCCCTTCCTGCAATACCACTTTGCTGTGGGATAGTTGGGATGTTATTGTTTGTCCTCTGGGGCTTTTCATGTCCCTGCCGAGGAAAGGCACTCGGCTCATTCTGAACGGTTCTCGCCTCTTGGAGTCACTGCAGGATAGCGAATGGGAAGGCCTTCCATCCACCGGTGCAGATCGCATGGGCAGGGCTGTCATTGTTAAGCCATTGCCTTCTAGGAGTGGTGCACATACCTCTCCATCATGAAGGCAGTTACAGCAATAACTAAGTTTTATCCACCATGCGCATGGGCCAGACACTGTGAGGACTACTTTCTATGCATTCTCTCCACTAATGCTGCAGCACTCCCATACTGCGATTTGGCTAGCTCCAATTTGGCTATCTCCATACGGCTATCTCCGATTTGTAAAATAGGGAGCTGAGGTTTGCAGAGGGTTAATGCTTTGCCCAAGATCTCACAGCTAAGGGTTGGCAGAGCTCGGATTGGAATCCCAATCGGCCTAACTCTAGAAGCCCAGCTCCTACCCTTTGCCGTAGGTGTTGTCTAAATGGAAGGGGCTGCCCTAAGAAATTGTGCATTTCCCAGCACGTGGCATACTCAGCTAACAAGGGGAATCTTTTGTCCGGGATTATCATGTAAGAGGATCATTCAATAGGGACAAAACCAGATTACCCCCTGTGTTTTACTCAACTCCCCTTTTCTCTAATGATACAATAATTACTTAAAACACTAAGGAAAACTATCAGCTGTGTCTCAAAGAGAGTCTTTAATTTAAATGAGAGGGCAGATGGGTAAATGCCCTCCAGAACTGGGCTGATGCATTAGATAATATAGTGTAAGCCTTGGCTGGGTAACTCAGTAGGTTAGAGTGTTGTCCTGATATATCAAGGTTGCGGGTTCGATCCCTGGTCAGGGCACATACAAGAATCAACAAACGAACACATAGATAATTGGAACAACAAATTGGTGGAACAACAAATCAATGTCTCTCTCCTTTCTTTCTCTCTAAAATCAATAAAAACATAAAATAAAAAATAATATAGTTTGAATACTGTATCAAACTGTATCACATGTGGGATCAGCATGTCTAGCTTTAAATTTGCCCGGAGAAGAGTTGCCTTCTTTTGGGGTCCCACTGACACAAAGGGCCGGGGTCCGTGTTTAGCAGACACGTTTCTCCTTCTGCATCCTGCCCGTGTGTGGTAGATTTCCCAGCATGCTAGTCATCTCTGCCCGTCCAACCGCAACAGAGCAAGGGAGAGCTGCCTGTCAGAATCTCAGGCCAGGGCCTTCTGCAAGGGCCCCGCAGGATGGCAGGGTGGTACAGTCGCCCACCTTCGTGGACGTGCTGTAGCTGATGTTTGAGATGGGGGTGGAAGCATTAGTAAAGAGAATAAAATCGGCAGGTTGCTTGTCCATTCCCAAGATCGTGATATCTGTAAACATGAGGTTGTCAGTGTCCTTATAACTATTAGTCGTGATCTTTGCCTGTAGATGGTTCTGGAAAGAAAAAAAGTCAGTTTAGAAAACAACTACCTCAGACTCTTAACTGTGCCCAAATGCCACTCAATATCCTTCTTTCTGAGACCGAAGTCACGCCCTTTATCTCTGAGGTTCTGCACGGGGTCATCCCAGGGAACTCGGTAACCCAGACTCTCGGTGGTCCTCAGTCTTTTAGTAATGCTTTGTGCTTGCTCTGGGTCACTGGCTACTGATCGATTCTCTTCCTCAGAAAATAGGATCCTGACATCGTGGAATTTTCAAGCAGATAAGATGGATACTAACAAAGCAAACAAAACACTAGAGCACACGAGAAACCCATGGCACACAAAGGTATAGAATGCACATACACACAGAATAGTGCCCAATACTTTTTTTTTATTTCAGTGATAAGGTGGATAAGAGCTAACTGTATGGATGCGTACAGTGTGCCAGGCACTCTGCTAAGCATTTTATATGTATTGCCTCACTCAATTCTCATGGCAATCTATGAGATCAGAGCTATAATGATCTCCATCTTTCAGATGAGGAGACTGAGGCCCAGAGAAATTAGGTAACTTATTCAGGGAACCACAGTTCCAACATGACACAGTTGAGCTATGAGAAAGAAGGTGGAGCTGAAGGCTAAAGAAAAATAAAAGGGTCACTCTGATGTCTAAAAAGACTAGGCATACCCTGACCAGGATGGCTCAGTTGGTTGCGCATCATCCCACAAAGTGAAAGGTCACCAATTCAAGTCCCAGTCAGGGCGCATGCCCAGGTGGTGGGCCAGGTCCCCGACTAGGGCATGTGCAAGAGGCAACCGATGTCTCTCTCTCACAGCAATGATTCTCTCCCTCTTTTTCCCACTCTCTTCACCTCTCTCCAAAATCAATCAATCAATCAATCAATCAATCAATAAAATCTTTAAAAAATAAAATAAAAGACTTGGCATCCCGCAAATATGGCCAGCTGGGTTCTGCAAAGGTGCAAGAGCAGTGCAGTGGAGAAAGAAGAGCCTTTCCACAGATGGTACTGGGGCAGCCAGGTGAACATAGGGAAGAACTGAAACCTCAACCTAAACTTCACATCTAATATAAAAACTACATGTAGAATTACACATACTGCGTAATTACATAACTCAAAATAGATCGTGGACTTGAGTGTGAAAAGGCCAAACTATACATTTTTTAGGTAAAAATAGGAGAAAATATTCAAGCTGTAGGGCTAGGAGGAGTTCCTATTCTGGACACCAAAAAGTTTGATCCACACATACACAAAAAAGATAAATCAGACCCATCAAATTTAAAACTGTTTGCTCTATGAGAGACTTTGTTATGATGAGGAAAAGAGGTATTTACAGACTGAAAGAAACTATTTACAAACCATAAATCCAACAAAGAACTGGTTTCTAAAATATTGAAAAAGACACTCTCAAAACTGAACAGAAAAATAAGACAAATAATCCAGTTAGAAAACGGGCAAAAGAACGGGATAGATGTTTCACCTAAGAGAACGTGCAAATGGCAAATAGGCACCTGGAAAGACGGCTGACATCCTCAGGCATCAGAGAAAGAGAAGCTGGGGCCACAGTGAGCTATCAGCACACCCTTATGAGAAGGGCTGAAATAACACTTAAAAATCATGACATCAGATGCTGGTTAGGATGCATAAAAACTGGATCACTCATATATTGGTGGTGTGAATGAAAAATGGTCCAGCCACTCTGAAAAAGTTTGTCACTTTCTTATAAAGCTAAACATGCCCTTACTATAGAGCCCAGTACTGGCACGCCCAGACATTTACACCAGAGAAATGAAAACCTATGTTCACACAAAAATCTGTCCATAATGTTCATAGCAGCTTACTCGAAACAGCCCCTGATAGAACCAGCCCAGAGGCTCTCTATTAAGCAAACAGTTCAACAAAAGTGCTATGTCTCAGAATGTTACTCACCATGGAAAGGAAAGGACGGTGGATACACAACGACATGGATGAATACTGAGGGAATTACACTGAATGATAAAAGCCCATCCCCAAGACTACATGCTGTGTGATTCCATTTAGAGAACATTCTTGGAAGGACAAAATTATAGAAATGACAGACAGAATAGTCGTTGCCAGGGACTAAGAAAGGGGGAGGAGAGGAGGCAAGTAGGTGTGGCTATGAAAGGGCGACTGAGGGATCCCTGGGGCGACAGAAATGTCCTCCATCCTGAGAGTATCAGTGTCAGTATCCTCCTCGTGAAATTGAACTACAGTTTTCCAAGACGCTACCGTTGGGGAGACTGGGTGGAGACTAAAAGAGATCGCTCTGTATTATTTCTTACAACTACACGGGGCTCTACAGGCATCTCAAAATAAAAAGTATAATTGAAAAAGCAATATAAATTTAAAGGAAAAAGAAATAATGGAGAGATCCCCATAAAGGAAATCTCTGCCCACGCACAATCGGACTTCTAAGAAAACCAAACAAGAATGCTCCCGTCCTCTGGTGGACTAACTGCCTTTCTTCCTCTTAGTGCCCCTGGGAAACAGAGGCCATGCAAGTGACGTTCTCCCAGCCTCTCTAAACCACCACTTCATACCCTTGCCCAAGGCCAAGTTCAGGGGCTGGAAAGGAAGGTCGTTATGGAAGAACCTCAAACAGGCACTGTACCACTTCCCACTCCCCACTGCCACCCACACCCCAAACACACTTGCAGCCCCACCCCCTGCCAAATAAGGGCACAGCTTGGAAGCCAGGACTCATCATATAAAACTCAGAGTCAAGGGCATTTTTCCAGGAAAAAAAAATGACTTATTCACCAAACTCACACTGAATTCTTATAGACATATCTCCAACACAGGTTAAAAACTCCCATTTGAACTCTCATCCTTTCCAGGATCATTGGAATCAGGCACTGTCCCTATTCCACATGACTAAGCTTCTGGAGCAGACCCCAAACTCAAAAGCAGTCACAGAAAAAACAGTACTCACAGAGGTGACAGAAAACTCATAGAGAGTGTAATTCTTTTCAGTTACAGCATCTGAAAGAGAGGGAGGAGTCCCCGTTACAGGGGAAGAAGAGGCGTTTCTCTTCAGAGGGAATGCCTTTGCAGTCTGACCCCTCTTAGCCACGGTTACCATTTTTGTCAAACCTCCACAAAGGCTTCCTGGAGCCTTCAGCCACAGTAAAGTGCTCCGCCCCCCGAGCTCCCGTGGCACAATGAAGCACTATTTTGCTGGCATTTAAAACATTGCATCGCATTATAGTTACCTGCATGCAGAATGTATCCATCCTGCTGCACCAGGAGATCCTCAAGTGCAATGTCTACGTTTTATTGACCTTCATGTCCTTTGCATACAGTGCAATGATAAATAGCCAATAAATATTAATAAATGAGAATTCTATGCTGGACTGGATTTTCATATAATCACAGACCATAGGCTTATGTGAGGCGCTTACATGGAAATCCTACAGTGGAAAAACACACTACACAAATGAGATCCTTCCCCTCAATAGTAACCACGGAAGTATTTTGCAAAACTACTAGCAAAATGTCTTATTAGGTATTAATAACGATACCCAGAGGAGAGAATAACTAAATCCAATAATGTCTGTTGCTTGGATAGAGTAAATAACACACATCCTGGTCACCTGAAGTCTACTTTAACGCACTGCGCTCGGCCAACCAAACCTCAGAATAAACTGGCTGTAAGCTGCAGAAGTAAGCAGCGATGACCACAGCGTCAGCGCCGTACTGGGCAGCCTGCAATGGCTCGTCTCACGGAGCACAGCAGTGACGGCGCATAGGGAAGTCTACCTGCAGATTCGCCGTCGTCCCAGTACAGCTGTCCCTTTGCTTCTCGCTTATGGTCCAAGGCAATAATGAGCCCCAGGGAATTCTTCCGACTGTAAAAGAGCAAGTCTCAGTTTCAAAGAGTGAAAATGAGATTAGAACTGTGTTAAACAGTCCCCTTCACGCCCCACAGGCAGGTCATCCGAGTCTCTCCCAGACACTGAGTAGATACCGACCTTGTATGGAAACAGGGGAGCGGGGTGTGGGCGGACAGCAGAGGTCAGCAGGGAATGAGCATAAGGAGTCGAAGGGGAGAGTTCCTGCTGAAAACTGGATTTGTAATAACACTAACCATCAAATGAGCACTACTAGGGGCTTACCGTGTGTCAAGAACTCTTCTAAGTGTCTCATATACATTAAATCATTTTTGTTATTCCATTCGATCCTTATAATAACTCCAAAATTCAAACTATCATCGTCCCCAGTTTACAAGTGATACGCAGAAATACAGAGAGTAAGTGGCCATCATAACACATCTGGTGTGGTGTAGAATTGGGGCGTGAACCCAAACTTCCTGACTCTTGCCCTTGCAGCGATGTTGACTTGGGCTCCTATTTAACTTGCCTTCTCTCAGGTCTCAGGCAACCTCCTTGAGGGCAATTTTTGACCATGAAAAATCCTCCTGAGTGATCTTTTGACTCTTCTTGTAATCTGATTCAATCCATAACTGAAAGACTATGGAAATGCAAAGGAACAGAGGCTACACTTACCCCCCACTAAGTGAATTCTAAGATGCTGATTTGGGGTCAACCCTGAAAGGAGGGGAGGAGGATCCCTGACTGGAGATGTCCTCCCTGGGTTCATCCACATTTAGTCCCTATATTCACCTCTTCCTCAATGCCCTGCCTTTTGGAGCTTGAGAGCAGTCCCACCTTGGAAGAGTGAGGAGCTTACCTGGCCTCTGTGGTTGTGCTTGGCTGCTGGGTGGGAAATATGTAGCCCCCTCGAAGGTGAAGTCCTATCCTATCCGGGGGCAGCAGCATCTGCACCAATTGCTTCCTCCATTGGGTGGCTACTCCCTAACCAGCAAAGGAAAACCGATCCGATCAGTGGCTGTTTGGGCTAGAAGGCTCTTTGGAGAGCTACTTGCTTAGCTGCCTCATTTTAAATAAGAGAAAACCAGACACCCCTCCGCCCCCTGCCGAAGTGGAGTGACTTGTCCAAGGCATACAGGTAGTTAGTAGACAGCAAAGCTGAGACTCCCACCCACCTCATTTCTTTGTATTACCCCACGCTGTGATTCCACCAGGGCTTTCGTTCCATAAGCCCTCCCAGCCTACGTCCCATGGCTAGTCCTGACAGCTGCAGGGTGGCCACGTGGACATAATGAAAATTCCCATCAACCTACCCCAGTTATTCAAATTATTTCATCGTACCTTTGGAAAGGCCTTCCACAGGGAAGTGTACCCACAATCAACTACATGTAAAACCTTGTATTATCATCCTGCCCTGGGCTCCCAACACAGCTGCTGCCTTAAAACGGTCCTCTGCTAGAGCCAGGTCTCTGGGCCAAGTGGGCCACCTCACTTACTGTCTCGTAGTCGTACCAGATGGCATCTGGTATGTATGCTCTCACTCGGTCCACGCCCTAGGGAAACACAGTAATGAGTGACATTAGCATGCCCCTTTACAGTTCACACCCCTCCCCGTGTGGCTCCTTGTGCCCCTCTGAACAGTCCTCCCACTCCACCGAGGAAAACACAGACACTCAGTGAGGCTGAGCCGTACCAGCAATTAAGTTTGTTTGGCTGTCAGGCTCCTGAACTTCCTAAGAGAAGCAGGACTTCATTCACTGAGTCACTTGTGTAATCTGACAGGTGGGAGGACACTGAGCTAGTCAGGCGCCCAGGAGAGCCTTCCAGCAGGACTACTCACTGCTGAGCTGCACCCGCCATGAGACGGTGTGGCAAAAACACCAGCTCCAAGGGCCTTTGACATGAGAACATTGGTGACCTTTCATGTTACAAACTGATCAGCATACTCCTGATCCCGCCCCTTGCTCCCCCACTCTCCCCACTCACAGCTGCCCCAGATCACACCATGAACTCCACAGGAACATCCTCCTCTTACCCTGCACTCCTCTCTCCCTCCCTGCTCCTTCCTAACCTCAATATCACATCCCCTCTGGTCAAAGGGAAACACAGGCAGATGGTCAGCCCAAGGCATTTGAGGGCCCTGTCGACATCCATATGCTTAAAGACACAGGCTTGAATGTAATCTTGCAAAATGGAAATTGTTTTGCTTGGTCAGGCAGTGGGACCAAGAGTTGCTATTTTTAAAATTTCCAAGCTTTCAGAATCTCTCTCTCCTTTATATTCACATTTATATTTAAAGGCAGCCAAAGACACTCAGGCTCCAGCATATTCAGCTATAGAGCCATGAGGGCAAGCGTGATGTCCCACCCCACCGTTCAGATTATAAACATACTTCCTGCAAAACCGGCGTGATGAGGAGTCCGGGCCCCCATAAGAACTGCTCGTGTACCTCCCACGTAGCCGGGTCCTGGTAGAACCTGGAAACCAGAGAAGGCAGGTGAAGCCCCCAGTACAGGAAGGCAGCTCATTGTATGGCAACAAGGTCCTCGTGAACCTTGTTAGCACTAAGAAGGGAAGTGGGATTATGATCTGAAAGGATGTCTTCACGGGTCAGGAAACTCACTCGTGGACCAGGGGCCTGGCTACAGTCTCCCCCAGGGTGTGAGCGCGGTAGAAGAGGGTGTAGAGGTAGGGCAGCAGGGTGTAGCGGATGGTGAGGTAGTGCCTGGAGGAGTTCAACAGCAGGGAGTCTTCACCAAAGGCCGCAGGATCCTGGTCCTAGAAGGAACCGTAAGCAATTACTAGCCATTTCCATCACATTTTAAAATTTCCCTTTGATAAGAAGCTTTCTCATATGTAAGGAGTTACGTTCTCAAACTTGAAGATGTCAAAGCGTTTCCAGAACTGAAAGGAGCTGGGTCCTGCCCCTTCGTTTTATAGATGAGAAAGCCACATCAGAGGTTACATGACTTTCCCAGGGTAAATTGCAAGTAAGTGGCAGGGTTTAAATTTGACGGGTATCTCCTGACACTGGTCTGTGGCAGCTTCAGGGTGATACAGGAACCTCCAGAGATTGTCAAGGTGCTAAAGGGCCTAGTGTGGGCTCTGCCCCTCAGGGCTGCTCCAGTGGATTTCACACATTGAGGTTCTCATTCTACATCATTTGGCAAATAATAAGAATAAAGTCATCCTTCTACTAAAAGAGAATTTGAAACCCATTGCCTTAAGCCACATACTGCCCAACCACCACGATCGAGAATCCATCTCTTCTTTCCATGCTGTTTTATGAATTTGAAATTTTATTTATTGATTATTTTAAATTTTATTTTAATTAAAGTTGATATACAGTATATTAGTTCCAGGTGTACAATGTAGCGGTTCAACATTTACATACCTCACAGAGTGACCACCGCAGCGAGTCTAGGAACGAACGGTCTGTCATCACAGTTACTCCATCATTGGTTCTATTCCCTACACTGTACATCATATCCCTGTAACCCGTTTTATTTCTTTTATGTTTTATTGTTGATATTGTTACAGGTGTCTCCCATTCCCCACCCCACCCCCACCAGGCCTTCGCCACACTGTCGTCTGTGTCCGTGGGCTATGCATCGATGTCCTTTGGTTTTTATGTCTGGTTTTGCGTGTAAAGTTTTTGCCAGCAAAATTTGTTTTACTTTCTTTGCCCTAAAGACAGCGACCTCTATTTGTTCTTCAGTACACGAAGTGCAAAGCAATCATGAAGAGAGTTTTTAGCAGATTTTATCTAAGAGGAATGAAACAACCCTTCATAAGGGAAATCTAATTCTCTTAGGACCCAGAAACATAAATGTTCCCTGATTTTGTTCACTTTCCTTGTACTTTGAAAGTTATACATATATTTAGACTTGTCATCCTGTACTGTATTACGGGGACTGAATTTTGGAAACTCCATGAGACCACTCAGTGCCCCAGTGTAGGGTTTGGTGAAAACCCTGAGGCCAAACACCGAAGAAAATAACACTCCACATCCTACATCACCCTGGCCTCCAACTGAGAAAACCTGGAGCCACCCTGTCTCGCAGGGCGGCCACAAGCCACGTGGGGCTACTGAACACTTGAGCTGTCGTTAGTAAGATTGAGGAACTAAACTTTCAATTATATTTAATTGTACTTATTTAAAATATAAACCTCAAAACTGAATTAATGTAAAATTTTTTTTCCACGAAATGCAACTTTATTGTTCTGGTGGGATTACATTTCCCTCCAACTGCTGAAAGTACAGCAAACAGACTGAGATGCATTGCAAGTGTAAAAAGCCCACTGAATTTAGAAGACATAGTATAAAAGGAAAAGAATATAAAATAGCTCGTTGTTAATATTTTGTATACAATAGACATTGAAATGATGTTTAGGATAGATCGACTTATATAAAATAAATTTAAAATAATTGCTCCTGTTTCTTTGTGCTTTTTGGACCTGCTTTTAAAAGTCCACATGTGGCTGCCATTGTCATTGTGTGGTCAGCACTAGCTGAGAGGAAAGTAAACCAGCCCTGTGTCCAGGCAGCCTGAGTGACCGTGTGCTCTCACTGATGAAAGTCCTTCTGAGTTACCTCTTCAGGAAGAGCACCTGCCCCCCCCACCGCCCCCGCCAGCCACCTGCTTAGAAATCAGGAAGAGTCCGTCTCTCTCCTGACCACAAACGGCTGGGAACAGCCCAGGGATAAAATCCTTTGAAGGTCCGACTACAAATCTCTCCCAGGTCAGAGACATGACATTGGACAAAGTCAAGAACTGGAGCTGAAATGATTATCAGTGAGTTACTCTAGTGAGCCTATTAAGAGCTAAATCACTCCATTAGCAGGTTTCTTCATTAAAAGAAAGGGCCTCCCACCCAACTTGCTCCTACCGTCACCATACACATCTCATACACACCCCCTTAAGAGGGACCTTGAACCCATTTCTATACGCTCGCCAAAATCATCCAAAATGTGATTTTGGATAGAACAGGAAGGTGGGATACGTTGTGAGAAATAGTGGGAAGTGGTCTCTCAAACCATTCATGGAAAGATAAAATGTTGTAATGATGTGAAAAAAAATGTTCAGATCACGGGCCTGACCCTCTCGAAATCCTTTCTCCTTGCTCCCCTATGTCTAGGAGTGGTTTCCCTTGTATCGACTGAAGTATCAATGAGCTCCAATTGTCCCACCTCATATAAGAGGTAATAGAAGCGTGACGGCAGCACTGTGGGACCTTCAACAGCCCTTCTCACCTTTGTCGGTGAGTTTCTGACAATAATACATATATATATATAATTATATATGTGTATATAATAATATACATATCTCCTTTTCCACACCATCACGCCCATGCCATGCTTTTTAGGTCTATCACTCAAAATTTAACTATTCTGCTGCTACAGTTAGGGCCAACACGAAGGATATTCTTCAACCTCTCTTTGACAACAAATAGATTAGACAACTCAAGAAGTTTCTGTCTCTTCTCCTGGGGACCTTACCCGGAAGCCAGGCCCATTGTGATTCCTTGAGAGGGGATAAAACGCCCCAAGCTGCATCCACCTCCTGCAGAGCTCCTCTGTGACATCTTTTGTATAACCGCAGATATTGGCGCCTACCTGGGGAATTAGCACATACAAGCACAGTGGTCAACGAGAGAGGAGAATGCATTGACTGTATACCTGTGAGATAAGGGAAAAGGGAATCTCTTATTCCTGTCATGCTGTGCTGCAAGAGGTCTCAGGCTTCCAGGGCAAATCCCCCAGCTGAAAGGAGGAATAAAACAAGTGGGCTACTATGGACCAGCTAAGAGAGGAAGACCAACTGTTGAATCAAGGGCTCATCCCCAATATTCAGTTCCCAATTTCACTGAGGCCCTGTTATTGGAATTTTTCTGTGATACTAACACATTTCACTCGTGGGGGCATCTTCCTAATTTCAGAGATTTCATGGGCAACAGCCCAGTGGTAAAATGCTACTATTCAATCTTCAGAAAGCAGCTCACACCACATAACAAAAATGGACTTTTGCAATGCATCTCACAGTGAGACATATGCTCCTTGGTTTTCAGACACCTCAAAGATGGGTACTGGCAAGAGTGTCCAGGGACAAAGGGTGAAAGCTCCAAGATGAAACTCACCATGGGGATGCCAAATAGGTTGAACTCAAGGATACTAGGGATAGACCATCGGAGATCATCCCAGGTGGCTGCATTGTCCCCCAACCAATGAGCAGCAAACTTGCCAGATCCAGCAAAAGTAGAGCGGGACAAGATGAAGTTCCTCTTTTGGGGGAAGATACTCTTCAGGGCCCTGAAAAGGAGCACAGCCGACCCAATGGGAAGTGAGCTGTGAGTGTCTGGGGCTTACCCGTTCCCAAGGCAGCAGTGCTTTCCGATGAAGCTGAGAAAAGACGGCAGGGCGTCATGAAGGTGAGCAGACTAAAGTGACTTCTTTAAGAGCTTCTATCTCACTTCTAGATAAGGTTTCAGACCCCAGATGGAGAGTACAAGCCTCAACAGTCCAGTACCCCCAAGGGCTCTCTCTGGGCTCCCGTCCTCCTGATTATGTCTTCTGCATCTTGGAGCTGCTGTGCTCTTGGCCTTTTGCTCGACAATACATTGGAACCATGGGTTCTTGACCTTCACCTTCTCCCAGGAGAAAAAAATTTCCCAGTGTCCCTGGGTTCCGTGCCTTGCTGCCCATTCATAATCCTGTTTAGCTCAACACCAGCTAAGGTCGGAACCCTGTACCTGCCGCTTGCCTGAGAGGAGATTTTGTGCACATCTGGGCTCCTCTGAAGCTTCAGAACTTATTATTAGCAATTCCCACTGTCAGGAGATCTTAATGTGCACAAACTAGTATCAATTAAAACAAGTAAATCTCAGAGGATGGCATATGATCCTCTTAATGAACTTAAAAGCAACTAAAATATAAAATATTTTCATTGTATTACATGTAAAATATTACCTATCCAATAAAACTACATAGAAAGTAGGGCAAAGGAATTACGGATGAGGAACTCAGAAAGGATGGGGGGGCAGATAACATACAGTGAGATACAGGCGATTTTCCTGGCTTTTATTCAGAACGCTCTTTCAAATAGGCCTCTCCCTGACCTCTCCTTTCCTAAACAGCTCACACCTTCTTTTAATGTTTTAAAACTGAATGATATTACAACTAGAGAATAATGAGAGCTGAGTCACAATCACTTCTAGCTCTTCGCAGGCAAGCTCTTCTCTCTTTCCTTCCGACACGTGGTCTGAGACAAGTGCACCCGCAGGCCCTGGGCAGTTCCTGGCAATGCTATCATGACCACCTACGCTTTCCGTCTTCGTATCCCTGAGCAGGATGTCACAGGGAGTCATACATGCAGGGCAACTGGTAATGGAAAAAGGGGTAGTTCGGAAATGGAAGACTCGTTTAAGAACAATGTAACAATAGCCAGAGGGGAGTCGGGAGGGGATAGTGGGGAGAGGGGTCTATAGGAGCTACTATAAAGAACACAAGGAAAAAATCAAGGGGGAGGGTAGAGGTGGGGGAGGGAGGTGGGACTGGCTGGGTTGGGGTAGGGGGATGGGGAGGAAATGCCGACAATTGTAACTGAATAAAAATTTTAAAAAATTTAAAAAAATAAAAGATTTAATTAAATTCAAAGAAAAAAAAGAAAAGAAAATGACGTGCCCTATTCCGACAATTTAATGAGCAACATATCAGGGTGCAATGGAGAGGACTCACTCTCCAACGCCTGCCCTTGTTTCTCCGTGATCGGGACTAGTGATGCTTCGCCTTCACCGCCACTGGCTAGAGGGTGTCTTGCACCCTGCAATCACCAGTCATGAAAGAAACACACGGAAGCGGCATAAAGTGAAACTGAAACAGGAATGAAGTTATCTGAGGTTAGGGTTTATTTAGTCAGGCCACTTTGGTAACACTGATTAGATGACATTAGATTTGATTAGATGACAGTCTGGTTTTTTGTTTGTTTGTTTGTGGGGCTTTTTTGGCTTAGAGGAAAAATTTCGCTCAGACATCCCCAAGTCTCTATTTTGCATACCCCAGGTTTGGTCTATTGATGGTCAGGTCTTGATCTGTGAGAGGAACTGGTTTCCTTCCACTTTTAGGCCAGAGGCAAGTGAATTTCATAGTCATGGTAGGCCAGTAACCCTGTCCCCAGGCTTTACTTCCAGCTAAGGCCGAGCCAAATCTTCACCAGATTTATGACTTAAATTCTCCTGATGGCCAGATCCCACCGAGTGAGAATCTGATCTTTTTTTCAACCAATTCTATCTGATGCCCAGATACCAAGTTCCATTTATCTCCACTGTTCTCTGGGAACTTCGACCTTTTAACCATTAGCCATAGCTATTAGGACTTATTAAACCCCATTATGATTTTATAGCACTTTTATCACATGGAGACTCTAGCAATAAAGCAATTTGAATCTTTCCTCCCTCCCACGCACCCTCTCTTACTCTTTCCTTCTCACCCTGGCCACTACCCACGCTCTCCCCACCTTCCAGGCTCAGAGAGAAGCATCTGTGAGTGGAAACAGATTGGAACAAGACGGGATGTGGGAAACATCAATCCAACACTCTCATTCCAAAGATGAGGGAACCGTCTTACCCATCAGGAAAGGTCGGGTGAAAGAGAAAGAAGTCAGAAAAGAGAAGATAAAATAAGATGTGTGTGTCTCTTCACGAAGCGTTTCATTTATTGAAATAAAAACATCTGCATTTACTGGACAAGGACACTCTCTCACTTGGACAAGCCAGCAAAGTAGTTTAGTCACGCAGACAAAACGGTGCAAGAAACAAAGGAGGCCCAGTCTCTGCCTCTAAGTCACTCAGAGGCGGAGACTGTCCTGCCCTTCTTCTCTTTCTCGGGCCAGGCATTCATTCAACAACCTTGCCTTTAGGACACACCCGATTCCTCAGGCTAAGGACACACAGGGTGACTGCACCCTCAAGGAACTTACAGTGCGGCAAGGGAAAAAAGTGAATGAAAATTGCATTACAGATGTTCGAATATTAGGCATAGTGCAATAAGAACAAAGGTAGCACAAGATAAAGGTGGAGGGAGGACACAATCTTCCCCTAGGCGTGCCAGGTAGGTTTCCAGCATTAACACGTGAGGTGAGGTTTTAAAGATAAGCGCATGCTTGGAAAATGGACAGGGCGGGGAAGGGCATCCTGTGCAGAGAGAGCCACACAGGCAAAGACGTGGAAGAATAAAACAGCTTTCAATTCAGGAGCAGTAAGCAGTTATGTTTACTGGAGCATAAAATATGAGGAGTAGCAGAGATGGAAGAACAATACTAAGAAAGGGTTACATTATGAAGTACCTTACAGGTTTGGCTAGGGTGGCTGGCTTTTATTGTATAGAAGGTACCAAGGTAAAGGTAATTTTTCAGTGGGGAGAGAAGTGAGCAGATCTTCACCGGGGAGAGTGATGAGCAGACGTGTGATTCAGAAAGATCACCTCAACAGTGGTAGAGAGTGGTGCTTTGGAAACTTTCACATACTTTCAATACCCCTGGAAATCCTGCTAAAACTCAGGTTGTCATTGCCAAGGTCTAAGGTGAGGGCCAAGAGGCTGCAGTGCTAATACGTTTCCAGGTGATGCTAATGTGGCTGGTCCTTGGACAACACTTTGAATAGCAAGAGAAGAGGATGGATGAGTGGGAGATAAAGCTAAAGCCAGGGAAGGAAGACCAGTAGTCATGGCGCTCATGTAAGCTTCACGTGAGTGTTGACAGTGGAAAGAAGTGTCAGCAGGGGAAAAGGAGATGGTTATAGAACTGTTTCATAATCAAAAGGATTGAAGACTGATGGTAAAAGAGGGTGTGATGGAAAGAAATAACTCAAGGACGATATCAAGTTTCTCACTTGGGAGTGTGGGAGATAGGGATGGTGTAGCTACCAACCAAGATAGGTAGTTTAATCATTTCAAAAATGATTAGCCAGACTGTGGAGGTTGGGCAGAAACAGGTAACAGAGTAAGGTGAATGGCATTGGAGGTACAAGAAGACATCCAAGTAGAGAAGATCAGAAGGTTGTTGTGGATATCTGGGTCTGAAAATCAGGGAGAGACCTCAGCTATAAAGTTATAGAATTATAGACTTTAAAGTTATCAAAATACGTTACAGTAAAAACTGAACAGAAATAAATTACCTTTGTATTGGCAGAGAATGAAAAAAAGGAGTCTAGGGGTTGAGCTCTGAGGCGTAGCAATAGTGAGAGAGTAGATGGAAAAGACCCAGAGGTTAAAGAGGAACAGAGATCAGGAGGGACAGCCGGGAACAGAGCAGGTGAGCCCAGCGGGAGCGGTGTGTCGGGGCTAAAGGAGCCGAGTTTCAAAGCAGTGGTCAGCGATGTCATGTACCACAGAGAAGTCAGGTAGAAGGACTGAGAAAAGTTCTATAAGGACATCAAAGTCGTCCTGTCCCTATTTCTAGAACCCCGCCATGGAGTTCTAGAAACACCAAAACAAAAGGAAATAAGAAGAGACAAACCAAGACATTCTTTCCTAAGCCACTCCATCTGTTTTATACATTTAAATTAAAATCTTCTTAAGCTTAGCTCTGAATTTCTTCCCTCCTAGGTGTAATGATTATATTTTTCCACCTTCCAAGGAAGGAACTTGGTGGAGGTCTGCAGGGAGCTAGTCCTCCATTTACAAAGTCACTAGCAAAAAATTCATGTGACAAGGTCTGAAAAGGACTGACTCCTTTGCAGGAAGCATGTGTCTCTTGGTTAGACTTTCATATTGAGTGGCGGTGCTGATGGTGGTGGGGGTGGGGGTGATGGTGGGGGTGGTAGTTGTGGTGATAGGGGGGTGAAGGTGGTGGTGGGGTAGGGGTGATATGTGCATCTTGGGGCCCAGGGGAGAACTGAGAGGGAGACTGGGGCAGGCAGCAGGGGAGGAACCCAGGAGGGTGTGGTATAACATTGCCATATAAATATAGGCCACTCAGGTAAACTTGAATTTCATATCAACGATGAATAGTTTTTAGCGTACGTGTGTCCATTGCGAGCTTCACTGGGTGTGCTGCATTGTTATTTGCTAAATCAGGAGCCCCTAGTGTGATGACCACAGCACATTCAGTTACAGAACCCAAGCAAGGGCTGACTTCCAGTTAGGGGCTCTACCAGTATCGAGTCCTTAGTCACAAGCCAATCAAAAAGAATCCTGTGCAGGCACCAAGGGAATATATGAGAAGCCCTCGTGAGAAGCCTGTAAGATCTGAGTTTCTAGGTCCCTATAACCACAGAATATATGTGAAAAATATGCTTCGAGATGACAAGGGAAACCCTGCACCTCCCAGCTCCCCACATCTGGAACGAGGAGGCAGTCGAGTGCTTACGAGTCGGTGGCTCTCGCCATGGAGTAGCCGTACAAGCTGTGGACGTCGTAGTGCAGACCCCAGTGAAACTCGGCGTCCATGCAGAGGGTCCTTGCAAAGAGCAAGCGGTCCAGCACTCCTGCGGGGAAATACTCGTCAGCGAGCCCCTTCCCTGTCAACAACCTCGCACAAAATAACCACCCTGTGTGCTTCCTGGCCTGTGCCTTCCCCGCCAATCTCCACCCGACAAAACCATTTCCAGATCTTAAATCCGATCCTAAATGCCACCTCCTACCTGGGGCACACACTAAGCCCCTTGTGGAGATAAAGCATTCAAATTAATTCTCTTGAGCTCACAGAGAACGGTGCTGAGTGGAGGCTGCCCAGAACAAGCTCAGAGCCATGGAACGTTGATACAGATAAAATATAAATAAAGCACACACATCTAACTACATCTATGTAATCGAGGAGAGTTGAGCGCACAAAGAACAGATATGAGGGCAGTGAAAAGGGAGCATATTCATTCTAATATTACAAGCATTCACACCTCAGTCACACTTTAAAAAAAATGAGACATGACACTTGGGTGGTTTTGTGAATAAGAACTTAGATGCTGCCTTTGGAAACAGCATTGTTACTGCATTTTCCCTTTCTTATGCCTAAACGCCCAACATTTTCTGTCCTGAGGCCTGCAGTCTCGTTCTCCTTCTCCTTCCAGACCAATACCTGGGGGCCACACCTGCCCTCCCTCAGGAAGCCTTCCTATTCACAGGACCTCAGTCTGAGCGCAGTTCCAGAGAGAGGCGGAGCCGGGGATGACTGAGTCTTCCCACCAGCCCAAGAGTCGGGGTTTGGAGTGAGGAGCTACATTTAATGATACGTTATAAAGACAGTTACATTTCTGGCAGGGCAACATCTGCGGCTTGAGTTCCACCATCACTTCAGTGATAAGACAGGACACTAAAATGGTCCCGTGGGCAAAGTCATGTATCTAAATCCTTTTCAAGCTAAAGTGTACGTTCTGTTCCTGAAAGGTTAAAAGTAGACCAGAGGCAGGGCAGCTTGTCCTGTGCAGGCAGACAAAAGGCTGGGAGGTAGGGAGTGGGGTGCTTTCCAGAAGCAGACAGAAGGTGAATAAGATTGCAGTGCTCTGTAGGGAAAAAACAACAACTTAGTTTGGACTAAGTAGAAGACTAAGAGATTAAAGGAGAAACATGATAAACTAATCCACAGTGAAAAAAAAAATTGGGGAACAAAAAATGAGCAGAGAGGAATAAAGAATAAGCAGGGGAAAGAAACAGTAGACTTTGCAAGAAGTTAAACAGTTTGAAGTCAAGATTTCTCTTAAAAAGTTCTTCACTCCTTCAGTGCCCTAACGGGGTAAAGGAACAGCTAGACCTTGCTCCGAGGGTACGAGTAGAGGAACCGGAACAAACTGGTACAAACTGACCAGATGCTCACCAAGCCTGTGCCTCCTGTGTCTTCTTCCTGGGAGTATAATATTATATTCCCATTTTCACTTGAAGTTTAGTAGAGACTGACTGATCGGATTCTGGCCCAAAAAATGTGAGCAAATTGAACTCACCCCACTTCCAGGCCTTTCCATAAAGATCCCTTCTCTTTCTCCTTTACCTAGGAAGCTGCAAAAAAAGGCTCCATGAAAGGAGAAGCGGGCAATGGAAGTTAACTAGACTCCCGAGTCCCCGTGTAGATGTGAGTGTGCCCCACACTGGGGTATGACATGAGCAAAGAAGAAGTTTATAGCGTGCACTCCACTGAGATGCTGGGGTGCATTTGTTTCCACAAAGAATATACTGTTGCACACACACACACACATTCTTTCAAAATCAGGGCCTGGAAAATTGACCTGGACTAGAAATGGGACTCAAAATAGGAAGGACTAGCAGGAACCCTTGGGGCTGTTAGCGATGAGTTAAACAAATACACACACAAATTACAGAGTTACTCCAACGGAAGGCAATGTGTACTTCCAGTATTCTGACATTGTCATGAAGTTTGAACTTGAACCATGTTTTAAAGGGGTTTAGAGGCAGTGAACAGGGCGGGAGCATCTAGAACTCAAGACAGGAGGCACCGCCCCGGGAGATATGACCTTCACCACACGCTTGCCCTTGGATTGCGGCAGTGAAAAGTCAGAGAGCAAACAATGCAGTAAGGCCCCCAGGAAGGGGTGGTCAGGGGGCTTCAGTGGGGTGGTCCCTTAAACTGGGAAGGGAAATTGCTCCTGCCCACACTGAGTTCCACTGAGGTTGTTTTAAATGTCTCGTACCTGCGTCATAGCAAACAGGTAAAAACTTACGAGGTGTGAACGGAGGAAAGTTCAAGTTGTTGGCTTCACAACTATGGTTAGAAGCTGGGAGAAAGTTAGAGACTTCATCCAAGTCCTTCAAAGACACAAAATACACAGAGTGGAAGAGTCACCGATGACCAGGTAGTTGTTCGGGGACGTTTACTGAACTAGAAGCTGGATAGCTGGGGTCTCTTATTAATAGATTTGGGGATTTTAAGTAATCTTAATTTTTTTTTTACCTCTGTTTCATCTTTTGTAAAAGGCAAGTTACATGATCTGAAGAGAAACCAGAGTGCATCATCTTTTGGATTAGACTGTATCTAAAGTACCTTTCAGCTCTAAATGATATCAGGTACATTTAACCTTTATACATTGATTGCAATCAGTTAATTAAGAAATACTATCTCAAAGGCTAATTCTTACAAGTTATGATTTTATAGTTACTGATATGGCTGCACTATTGTTTTAAAGAACCTAAGATAGAGTAATGTTCTATTTTATAATTTTCTGTTTCATTCCACTCAGTGCAGTGCAAGAAGAAGATACAACTGAGATCAAATCCATTTCTTTAAAGAAGATTAAAAGTAGGTGATGCATAATCCTGCTAACAGAGGAGTTTTTTCCAATTTCAAAGACTCTTCCCCACTTCCTGTTCTCTAGAAATTAAAAGGTACCTAAATTCTTCTCTAATGATGTACTTTAAATTTTAATGAACCATTGCTACAAATAATAGCACCTGTAGTTTCTAATAAAATAGTAATTTTTAAAGCTAAAAGAGAGTTAATGAAGCAAAAAGCTGAAGCCATGAGAAAGCAAAAACCTTTCTCAAAAAGAACCTAACCAGTTGGTAGCAGACTGAGAATTAAAATCCAGAGTTTTGAGGAATCTAATTTATTGCATATAAACCCAGCATTAAGTAAAAGGATTTAGAATATTACTATCTCAAGTAAACTACTTTATTACAAATTAGACTCAAAATTCACCTCAAAATTTGAAATATCTGTCTCCAAAATAAGTTTAACCCTGGAATAACGACTTACAATCCACACTCCATCAAACTTCAGAAATGCACTAAAGTTTTGGAACTCTTCTGTCCACCACTGAGTACAAACTGGATTCGTATAATCAGGAAAGACTGTCCATCCAGGATACCCCTAAAGGACAAAGAAGGTCAGGCAGTTCGTTGGACGGGTCACTCCCGCATTCACTGCGGGCTACTGCCTCTTCTACTGGGAGCCCCACAGAGCTCACCATGTTAGATCACAATTGGAGGCTCTCCTCCCAAAACGAAATGTTACAATAGATGCAAGGAAACAAAGCAAGAAAAGAGAAAGGGAAAAACAACTTATTATGTAGATGAGAAGCCATCAAATGTCTTTTTTCTATGATTGAAAAAAAAAAGCAAAATTTCATCATGTCAAGCCAATCGATAGAATTGTTTAAAATACGAGAAAGCCTAACTATATAATATTTTAGAAGAGAATGATTGAATTTGTTTAATATGTTGCTAATTGAAGATCTTCTAAAACTTGCTTTGAATAATGTGGTTTATAAATAACATGTTGGTTTGAGGCATAAAAACAATCTTTTTTAAATGATTAAATGAATCTTGTGCTTCTTAGGTCAAATATTTCATATTCTCACTTCTCTTCCTATTTCTATCAATGATTGGCTTTTAACATTTTCCACACATAACACAAAGATATGCTCATAGCCAAATTGCTGAAAATTCTGAATTACCAGGATACAAGCTTTTGTGCATGCACTGTTGCTTATTTCCCAACACATTTGCAGGCTGTCATTTAGGGACCACATGGCGCTCGGGCAGTATAATGAGTATCTATCTGTCTGTCTGTCTGTCTATCTCCCAGTTCTTTGTTTTAGGCGCTGGGGCACCATATAATAACCACAGGTAACTCTGAACCTCAGGGAACAGGTGGTGTGGAAGAGCAATCTCCTGCAGCAACACGGTACCTGGAGCAGAGCCTGGAACGTACATTTTAACCAAATTCTTTTATAATTACCCCACACCACCTCCGGCACTACTACCTGTGCCAACATTTTAGATCAAACGATTTCTGTTATTTATTGGCCATTGGAGGCAGCTATCTATTATAATTAATTTTTTGTAATTATATGCAAATTCCTAGTGATATGCCACTCAAATAAGAATACTACCAAAAAGACTCACAGGTCTGGATGATCTACTTTTCAGATAAACAGAACAACAGAAGTAAGTATTGTACACAAAGTCAATGGTAAGAACTAAGTGGGCAGTTAGGGAAGGGGTCACTGATAACCCTGAAAGGACAAGTTTTCCAAAGTTAACTGCCCAGGAGCAACAAGAAGGACAGCCAGGTGAACTTTTAGGTGAAGTACTGGTTTTAGTAAATCTCCCAGCATCCAGTCCTCGAGGGCTGACCCTGCACACAATGGGCAGAGAAGGCTGACTACATGATTTGATTTAAAATATTTTCAAAAGCTCAACTGCCCCCAAAATAGGTTCCTAAGCAGCCCACTTAAATGCCTGAAATCACTACCCCAGAACAAAAGCTGGGCTCTGTAGGTCTCACGTAAAGTAAAAATACATGAGCTAAGATTAGGTTTCACATGAGTCTATCCGCATCTTGGTCCATTATCACAGTTGAATTTATTTGTCGTGGGAAAGAAACAGAAATTGTGAGGCAAGAGGACTTTAAGAATAAATAACACTTTCTTCTAACCACATATTGCCTCTCGACTATCTGTATTATTAGAGGGTCAGGGGCAAGCTTTCTAGAGACTAGATCTTAATCATTCCAGCACAAAAAAAGAAAGGAGGGAGGGAGGGAGGGAGGGAGGGAGGAAGGAAGGAAGGAAGGAAGGAAGGAAGGAAGGAAGGAAGGAAAGAAAAAGAAGTGAAAATCTGTGATGTGACTGAGGGGCTATTGTGCTGAGGGCAATCATATTGCAATAGTGAAACGTATCAAATCAACACAGTGGACATCTTCAATGTACACAATGTTTTATGTCAAATACATTTCAACTAAAAAAATAAATAAATCCTTAAGAATTTTAATCATCCTACTATTCCATCAACTGGTTAAAAATAATAGCAACAGGAACCTCTACAGCCACGATACAATGATACTGTAACTGGCCTTCCTGCCACCCCTTGTCCTACCAAAAGCACAAACTTCCCCAAATGACTGTCATTTACTCTGATTTTTTTTTTCAAGAAATCACCTGCCCAAGGACGAAGCCATTGTCCCCCAAGACCCACACTCTCTTTTTAGTTCCATTCACATAGGTATTGTAGTCAGAATCGTTCAAGATGCCAGGGTTCTAGAAAACAAACAAGACAATAAAATACTGTTTTTATATTTTTTTTGCATTTTCAAGGAAAAACTAGGCCACCGAGTAAGTGCTTGAACATACCACGATAATGACATATTTCAGTCCATGTTTATGTAAGTTCTCAGAAAAGTCTGGGAGACCAGGGAAAGCCTTTCCATCCACAGTGAAGTCCTTCTTTCCGTCCATGTAGTCTATGTCCGAGTACTGGACGTCCTGGAAGACAGTGCTGGCCAGTTAGAACTCAGGCAGTACCTCCACGCTGATACGGTAACTCTGGTTCTTGACCATTAAAACGGAAGTCATATTTTCTCCATGATCCTGGACCTCCCAGGACTTGGCTACTTATTGACCAGGGGTCAATAAGCCCTTCTTGAAGGATGCAGGTGCTCTTAGGTTGTCTCTGTGCCTTGATAGATGCCTGCCGTGAGGTATTGGGAGGACGTGATGGTGGCGACTGTGGGTTTGTCCCTGTCTTTGAGGGCTTAGATGCTTATAATAAAAGCATTCTTTCGATGTTTGTTTGAATGAGCCCACGAGCAATGTTATAACCATGTACTAACTTAGACCCTAGAGGTCAAGCTGGACTATAACGTAAGAGGAGGAAACAGTCTTGTCTTATAAAACTTCTAGGGTAATAATGAACACAGACAAATGACAAAGGGATAGAGCTTTCCTTAACCAAACTCTCATACACACATTATTTCTGTGTTGGCATACCAACCTGTGGGGCGCAGACGTTATTCTTAGTGAGAAGACTGAAATGTGAAGGGGTTAAGTGACGTCTCCCAAGGTCACATGCAGGAGTGGGTAGGGGTTCAGTTGGGGCTTTGGTGATAGACCCTTTGATTCCACGTCCTCTTTAGTTCCAATGTGCCACTACTTCAAAGACTTACAAAGGTCTCCGAAATAAGTGTTCCTTCTGTAGTCGCGCCTTAGAGACTCTAGCTTACAGGCCTGAAGGAAAATGCGGCCTGTGGCTAATGCAGCACCATCTGTTCTAATACTGGGCAGTCATTTAGGACCCAGGGCCCCCCCCCCCCAGCCATACGGTGGGAAAGACCCAATCTGTGGAAGCAAAGTTCATTTGTTTCGGAATCAGCAAGACCTCAAACAAGCCCTCCCCATCAGAGGTCTGAGGGTAGGCTGACGCCACCACCACTCGTAGCCAGAAGAACTATTGGCGGATGCTGGTCCTGCCATTTGGCTAGCTGTAGTGACCCCAGGAAAGTTATTTCCCGTGCATCGTCTACGTTTCTCCATTTACAAAATGCCAGTCAGTGTGGGTCAACCATGAATGCGAGAGCAGTTTAGAAAACAATGAAGATGTGGCGAGATTTGGCCTGATTCCTCCTGGGATTGGGGGTTTGCAGATAACAGATATGGGAGAAGTAAAATGAAATACATAATCATTTCTCCTTAACAACAAAACACAGTGAGCAGTTTTTCTCATGGGAAAACTTTCACCTCATTGCTACTCTGAAAGGGGACTGAACACTCCTGAGATCAGGCCAAAGTCATGGCCAGCCGCAACATCTTCCTTCAGGTACCAACCAAATATCTGTTTGCCTCACAGTTCCCAAGGTCAAGCCCCACATAAATTGCTTTGGTAACTTCATTAACCACCTGTTATGCATCTCCAGGGGGGAGCTTTGTAAATATTATACACTTACTAATGATCTTTTTATTCACTGGTGGACATTGGACATCATAAATACTTTACAACCACAGAGCTTTCAAAATCAGTCTGCTAGACCCGGAAGGGGTACCCAAGGTCGCTATGAGAAACTCACTTAGCGTAAGTCATCATCATCAAAATCAGCACTTATTAACCACGCCACCCAGGTGTTGCTTCCTCTTACAGAACAGCAGCTCACTCTGATGGGGTTCATCCTCTGTGCTACGTGCTTTACGTGCATAGAATAAGGCATTCCTCACAACCCACCCACCAGAGGAAGTCTTAGATTTTCACTTTATAAAGAGGGAAACTAAGACACAAAGGTGGTCATTAACTGGCCCAACACTGCACAGAACTAGGAGAGGAAAAGCTAAAATTCAAAATCATATTCATCTGACTCCATAACTGTGCTCTTTCCATAATAACGTAGGTTTAGTTTGCAAATTTATGAGAGGAGGTCTATCTACCTATATATCTATCCATCTGTCTATCCCTCCATCTACCCATGCACCCATCTACCCATCTATCTGGTAAATTTTAACTAATAAATTGAATTAGGTACAAAAAATAAAAGATACAAAACAGATAAGAGAAGTTCCAACTTACATATGGGATCCCAGCTTTCCGAGTTCGGTTTACAACTTCTTCCAACCCTTCGATGTTACCATAACCCCTGCGACTAAGCTGGAACCCAAGATTCCAGTAGGAAGGCAAGAATGGTCGTCCAATGAGCTGGAAAGGTAAAGGAGTGTCTAAGCATTTGGAATAAACACTGTTTGTAGCACCATGTCCGACACAGACAGCCCTGGCTCCAGTTCACTTTCTGTTAAGCTCCCAGATCCACAATATCGGAGCCCAGAGTAATCGCCGAGGGTAATCTGCCAAATTCCATAGCTCCCATCTTTCTTTATTAAGTACTAAGTGCACTCCCAGAGGCAGCTGCAACACCAGCGAATGAGGGGGTTTGCATAACATGCTTGAATAACAGTATCAGCTGAGTGGGAAGAAGTGACATTTATTCATACAATATTTTCTTATTGTTGGTGATATGACAGGTGCTAATGGAGGCACTTGGGGTATGGTGGCATAAAGCTAACAGTTCTGCTCACAGAGAGCTCAAAGGAAAGAAACACATGTCTATGAGAGTTTCAGGTCGTTGTGCGGGCCAGGAATAAGGAGTAAGGACTGACAGCGTTCAGAGTGGGATGGTGAAGGAATGCTGCAGCCTGTTTGAAACCCAAGTCTGCAGGTCGCTCAAGCCCACACTCTGAGAAGATCCCAGACAGAGTCCCATCCTACACTGGTCCCCGAGAGCCCCTCTGCTCCCACAGGACAGTCCCCTCAGCACCATGCTTCCTTCACACCTCTCCATTCCCGCAGTTTATTTGTGCCTCATTAGTGGTACTTATTATAAGGTATTTCCAATTATAATTATTTTAGGTTGCCATATTTCTCCTAATGGACTGTAAATTGGCTGGCACCTGGACTATATTTCATACACCTTTATGCATCATTTTGAACAAATCACTACCTTTTTTGGTACCTGAGTTTTTTCATCTGCAAAGTAGAAAGTTTGGCCAAATGATGTCTAAAGTTCCTTCCTGTCCTACACTTTGAGTCCAAAATAAATAGCACAGATCCTTTTACATAGTTTCACTAAATTATTATTCACTGAATGAGTGAATAAACTTTGTTGATGTGTGGCCTCAGATCTTTGCAACGGCCGATCATAAACAGATGGATTGTGTGTTTCTTGACAACGGCATAGCATCTGCCCTGTTCTGCATTCTCAAGTCTTTTGCACAGTGCCTCCTTCATATGCACAAGGCACTCAATTCATGTGCACCAGAATAAACATACGATGAATGAAAGACTCACAATCCCGGCATTTACAACCCATGGTTTACCCCCAAACTTTATTTTTCTGGGGCTGTGACAGCAATCAACAATGCCTATGTAACTGCAAAGCCTCACCTCCAGGTACTCCTGAACCACTCGTTCCGGGGTGTCCCCCAGGAACACATAGAAGTCCAGAATGCCCCCGATGGTGCGGTAGGTGACCGCAGGAGCAGGCTGGAGGGTGACCTCTGCAAGGGTTAAAAGAAGAGCTCTCAGGATTTCATGGTTGCACATGTATTCTTCTCCAGAGTTTAAATTCCTGAGCTACCACAAACAGCCTCGGCCTTATTTTGAAAATCACAGCTGTTCCTTTATGTGACTGCTGAAACGTATCAAAATATTCAATGAGCACAACGCCAATGAGGAATTAACTGTTGATGTTTTTAAGAAAAAGAACAAATTCAATTTTAATCTGGCCATATTAAAAATACAAATGTCTAGGATGGGCTAGTGATGTAATCAAACAATGTTTAAAATCTTACTGGCTGATCGTACCTACAATTAAAAAGTACAACCTCATTAGAGCACCATTAGTCCAGAAGCTGGAGGGGAAAGATTCTGGAGTGGGGAGGGGTGGGCTATGCGGTGGACAGCATGGCCTGCATGTTGGGATCTACAGGCACCTTTGGAACATGTTTATCAATGAATCCCACAATCTACAAAGTATCATGGGAAGCACCACATGAAAAGAGACCCCTGAAGCAGCTTTTGATAAAAGTAGCTTTCAGCATGAGCTGGATTTGCAGGCAGGTTAACCACTTTCTGTCCCCAGTTTCCTTAGGACACAGTGCGTCCAATTCGCTTTCGGGTAAACACTGATCTCACCGTGCAAATCAGTTTTATAGCAGCAGCTCCCCAAACATACTCCTGCCAAGATAAAGAGATGCTCCCTACCCATAGCATTACTGTTCATCAGGAAAACCCCAAAAGCAGAGCCGCTGGTGTCTTCGAGGCACAAGAAGAACGTGTGAGCTCCATATAGGTTAATCATGCCCTGTCAACAAAAACAGAAAGAAATAATAGTGTCGGTTTCAAATGTTTTTATTCACCCCGAAGCGAAATCAAAAGCCACACACAGCATGTACTTGGTGGACACTGGACGTAGATAGCATTGTACAAAAAAAGGTGTGAAAATGGTAACATCTGTGTGTGCATAGTATGATGGGATACTCCAGTGACAAGAAACGAGACGCTAATACATGTGACACCATGAGTACATTTCATAAATGCTGTGCGTGGTGGAAGAGACAGATGCAAAGGACCCTGTATGGCCTTGCTCCCCTTACAGAAAACGACCAGAGAAGTCAGACAAATAGAGACAGAGAGCGGATTAGGGACTGTCTGAGGCAGGAGTCGGCACAGGACTGAACATAGGAGTCCGTGTCCAAGGGCAGAGGGGCCTTCCCAGGGAGATGAACACGCCCCGAACCTGGGTGATGGTTGACGACCTCACAGCTCAGAAAGGCACTGAGATCACGCATTGTGCACCTAAGTGAGTTTTAATGGTACACGTTATACCTCAATCACAATGTTGTTTAAAAATTGGAAAACATTTGTAATCACACAGAATAAAACATTAGTAGGTGATGGTATTATGAGAAATTTTGTGTTTCCTCTTTATGCCTAACTGTATTTTCTACTCTTTCTGTAATAAATATATGATACCTAGATAGTAATAAAGTTTAAAATTTTTAAAAATGAAGACGATACATTGAACCTGTCACAGGGCCCCGATGAAGGCTCTGATATAAAAAGATAGTGTGTATAATTGTAAGCGATGTAAGAATAGAAGATATGAGATTATAATATACAGAAAGCTTTTTGGAAGCTCCCTGTGGGATGTTGCAAAGTCAGTCCTTGGTATACAGGGCAATAGTACCGATTACGCTAAATTTCAGGAGAGGAGAAAAGAATCAGCATGATATGTAAAGTAGAGAAGATCAGCAGACCTATGCAAAATCAGGCCGGATTTAAAATATAGTAAAAGTTATGGCATCAGCACTTGGCTGGAATACAGGCTAAATTTAAAATGCTAAGAAGAAAGAAGGAGAGGTGGGAGAGAAGGAAGAGAAAGGGAGGGAGGGAGGGAGGGAGGAGGGGAGGAAGGAAGGGGAAAGAAAGGAAGGAAAGAAGGAAACTAGCTATAATATAGTCACTAAATAATATTTTGTTAAAACGGGAAGTGTTTTTAAAAATTGATGTGTTAGTATTGTGAGTTTATATACCTTGAGAAGAACAGTACTCTCCAACATGGACTGATCTAAACTGGGCAAAGTAACAAACAGACGCCCCTCTGTAGGTCACTCTCCTCTGTAGTTTACCTCCCTCTGTAGGCTGCTTTCTAAAAAGCCAGAAGGTCCTCCTCACCGGGAGCAGTCAGGAGGAGGGGCCCTCACCTGGGCGGGGGTGGCATCGCGGGTGAAGATGGGCCAGGTCTGCCAGGCCATGCTGTGTCGGTACTGCTGGTGCACGTGCTCTCCCAGCCCGTACACGTTGGCGCTGGGCAGTCGGAAGGACAGCTGCAGGTACTGCTGGGCGAACAGGAGGGGCCCGATGTCCGTGTTTAACCTGGGCGGTGGAGTAAGGGTGAGAGTCACCTCTGGCTCTCTCTGTTTCCGTCCTCTACCCTTCGAGAATGGTGGCTTCAGGTCTTACCACCCACTTGCATGCTTTTGAAGAAGGCCTGCCTAGGGTGTCTCTGATTCTTTCATTCTAGAGGAGCGTAGCACTGGAGACATGAGACTAGAAACTCAGGGGGGATGAACGGACATGACCTTGTATTTTCTGTGCATCCACTTTATGGATATACTGTGCTGGGTGCTTTACAAGCATTACCTCGGGACACATAGCCACAGTGACGTGCTGACGCCCTTTCTGTGGACAAGGAAACCAAGGCAGAGGAGGCAAGGTGCTGCACCTCGGTACACAGCAGGCCGGTGAGCCACGAGGACGAGCATCTGAATGCAGGTTTTACTGACATTGATGCTTGTAAGTCCTCCAGCGCAATTTGTGATTTAAGCTCAGGCTAGCATTAGGTGCTTGATGATAAGTTTCTCAGGAAATAATAATTTGGAATGATGCACAGTGAAGCTGAGTTCTAGTGTGAATGGTTATCCAAAATAATAAAATTCCCTATTTCCTAATCTACGTGATCACAAGAGTATTTGCATAACTCAGCAAAGCAGTGCACCGCATGTTAGGTTTTTGTTGGTCTGTGATCATAACAAATTAACAGTATTAATGATTGGTACTAAAACCTTTGACACTTTTCTGTGCTTCAATCATTTTCCTGAGTATAAGTAGCCCATCGCCTGCCCACAGGAAGTCAGAATGACTCTGGGACTGTGTATTCAAAAACATGCAAAGAGTGTCAGAAAGCTCACAAGACTTTGCTGTTGCTCGTCCTCATTATTTTGATACTGAAGGGTTTATCAGTGACCTCCACATGATAGTTCAAGTTGGCGGTACCAGCAGTGCCATCAAACGGCTTAATATTTTCATGGGGAACTTCATAGCGCACGTTATTGAGATCCGTGATCTGTCAGGGAAAAAAAAAAAAACCAAAGGGACAGCCCCAGATAAGACCATTTCCTTGTAGAGCTACAAAACATTCTCACCCCCACATGGCCCCCAATGTGAATAGCTTCTCATTCATGACCCTGTGTTTCCTGATTTGTGAGAAGAAATCCCCCAATCACGTGTCCCTCATCCAATAAAAATTAGCCTGCCCATCAAATCCGGAGATCCGGGCAGAGCGGAACAGAGGAACTATGCAGTGAGTGAATGGGAGTGCGTGGCACCTGGCGCCCTGAGATAGTCAGTGAGAACTACCCAACCAACCTTAAAACGGAGACGGTTGGATGTCTGATATTCAGCTGTGAAGAGGGCGTCAATGACATCATTTCCAAAGAGAGATGGGGACGGCAACCTTTGCAACCTGGCAGTAAGCCCTGGGGGCAAGGGAGCAGAGAAAGAGAGAAAGATGGAGAGAGAGAGAGTAAGAAGCGTTCAGCCTTTATTTTGCTGTTAACTTGCCTGGTCGTAAAGAGCTGATGGGGAACACGGTGCCCACCTGTGCTTTGCTTTTCCTTGCTGCCATTGCTGACTTCATAGCCCCAGTTGCTGGGGAAGAAGCACCTGGGGACATTGGGGTCTGCCGTAGACTTCCAGCAGCACTTATATCGCCACCTGCAGTCTTCCTGCGACCATGGCACGCAGTTAGCATTACATGAAATGAAAGAAAAGTATTGTACGTCTATTTATTATACGTCTATTTATTTATAACCATTTTCCCCCCAGGGAGAATTTAAGATGGCTCATAATTCTTTCAGTCACTTATCCATCCTTTTATTTATACACTTACCTAGCCATCCAATATGCATGAATTACCTACCAGACAAGGAACTAAGTAAGAATATAGATAAATAAGGCACAGTGCCCACTAGTATAGTAAATCCAACAGTCTGATGAGATCAGTGCTCCAACAGATTGTGCCCGGGGGCTGAGGGAACCCCACCAGGCCTTGTACCCAGCCGAGAGGGCTGCCCGCGAGGTGGAGCGGGAGGGCTTCCAGGTAGGTGAAAGGTAAGTTCATTCCTAGTGCATGAGAGGAGGTTAAACAGCAGGACAGTGGAGCGATATTCCAAGCAGACTCAGGGAAGCCACAAGTTCATTGTGCCAAGAACACCGAGTAAGAGAATGAGGCTGGAGGCACACAGTATCCCCACCAGACGTGAGCTGGGTGCGGGCCCAGCAGACCGGACTTTCTCATGAGGAAGGGTCACGGAGACGGCTAACCACACGGCTGGTGACACGCATTTCCAAAAAGTAAGAAAAGGAAAATAGAGAAACTTAGGATAGAACTAGGCCAGAGGGTGACATTAAAAATTTCACAATGCCAAAAATAAATCACATGTGGCTTCTCCGAGTGGTTTGATGATGGATTTTAAAAATTACCATCATTTGGTGACAGGTATTTTCTAAAGGCCCGACCACTTTCAGATGCACTTATATAAAAAAATTGTTTTGTTGTAATGAATTCAATAGATGGAAAACTGAGTGAAAACGTTGAAAAAAACACAGGCACCCACCTCTTCACCCAATAAACTTACATGAAGTTGACAGAAGTGCCAGTGAGGAAAAAAACACATAGGTTCATTATAAAACAGCAGAATATGCAATACGGCAGACCAGAATGTTAGTGAAGCTCCTGAAACTTAGAAACTACATCTTACCAACTCTGGGGCAAAATGCACTCACAGCCTGAAGCTGTGGAAAAGCAACAAGAAGAGGAAAAGCAGCGCTCTGGGCCAGGTCCGCGTGGAGGTTAACCCAGGAAATGAGCGCCTGCCCTGTTACAGGCAGTCACCTAAGGTCACGTAACACGGTGCTGTCAGCAAGCCTCGTAAGTCAGACAGACACCACCATTAATTAAACAGGCCTTGTTTCCACTACTGATTTGGAATGCCACTTCTATTGTAAACTAAATTTCGGTGCACACATAGGAGAACATGGAGAGGCATACTGACATGTTCTATTACATTCCACTGGCATATTTATCAATTCCTTCTGTAATTCCACACCGATAATGACTATGGTGTGAGGATATGTTTGGCTCTTAGTTTGGCAGATCAATAAATCTAAGGGAAAAGATCAAAGAAATATGAATTTTTCTTATCAAATCCTATTTTGACAAAAAAGAAGACAAACATGGTTAGAAATAAAAATGGGGAATGACAACAGATACATATGACTTGTTAACACGAATAATAGTGATGAGACAACTACTCGTATATATATTTGCCAGTGCATGTGAAGATGCACTTCGAATCTCTAAAGAGTAAAATATTAAAGGGTGAAAATGAGAAGAGAGAGAAAAACTTCAATGGACCAGTAGCCATGGGAAACTATAAAAAGTCATCAAAGATATTTCCTAAAAAAACGATATCTTGTCAAGATAATTTGGGGAATAGGATATCCTCATATTATGTATCTATACCTTTTAAGGACATAGGAAAAAGAGGAAACTTTCCTGACTCATTTTATTAAACCAGAATAATGCTAACAACAAACTAGACAAGGAAAGTCCAAATAAACAACTAAGCAAGACAGTTTCACTTAAAAACATGATGTATAAAATTTTAATTAAATGTTAGATTTGAATTCATTAGTGCATTAAAAACTTAATGCATAATAGCCAAGTAAGGATTGTCAAGAGAAAGCTGGAATGGTTCAAAATTAAGAAATCCTTTAATGCAATTTATAACATTGACAAGAGAAAATCATATGATCATCTAAACAGAAGCAAACTATTTTAAAAATACAATAATGTAGTAAATTTAAATGTCCTAAATTTAAAAAGCAAATTATAAAATAATACAGCATCTGGCACAAATAACCCTTTTTTATTACAAAATCTTTTAGTACAAAGTCATAAGTATGTAATTCTATAACATAATAATATCACACTCAAGAACGCCATATAGCATTTTAGGTGAAATGTTCAAATTAAAACCATAAATTATTACACCCATATTATTACCCTACCAACCACACTCAAGCAGGCGTTACTTTTGCCAGAGCCTGTATATACGGTATAATTAAATCTGTGTAAAAAATACATAAATATCTCTGCAAAACATATAAGTAAATGCAAAAGCATAGAAAGACCAAGAGAAGAACACACACCAAGCTACTGACTGATTCTGGGGAGGGCATTTGGAGGTAGAAAAGAAACTTTATGAATAGGGCTTTCCTGTTCTTTCTGTGCATACTATAATATCGGAATCTTTCTTATTAAAAGAATGCATCCAAACAGATATTGTGATTTAAAAAAGACTATGTCACAACACTACTAATCTGGAACAGGTATAGTGCTGACAAGTATTGTAGATGCTAACATCTGATGTAATTGCTCTGGAAACCACAACAGGAATATAACCTAAGTCAATGTTCCAGGCCTATTAAAAACAAAGTAATCACGTTATAACTATAAAGTCTTCTTAGTTGTATTCCTTTACTCTCCATGTACGTAAATTATATTCAGAAAATAAAAGGCCAAGGGCTCAGTGGAGAAGGAGTTTGGGGGTACAGGTCACCTCTGGAGAACTGATTGTCCTAAGTCTGAGACAATTTTCACTACCTCTGAAACTGAGGTCTGCCGAGTACAAAAGGTCAGTTTCATTGTCATAAATTGTTCCAAAGTCTATTGACCTCTATAAAAGTCAGTAAGATGAGAGATCCAGTGCATTCAGGTTAACACAATTATTTTTGCATGCGGTCTTCCCTAACATCCCTATCTCAGTTTTAAGCCATTATCAGTACCCCAGAAATCAAATGTCAAACTTCTGAGAGATATACAGGGTGGGGAAAAAGAAGGTTTACAGCCCTGGCTGGTGTGGCTCAGTGGATTGGTCCCTGGCCTATAGAACCAAAGGGTTGCTGGTTTGATTCCCACTCAGGGCCCATACCTGGTTTGCAGGCCAGGTCCCCAGTTGGGGGTGTGTGAGAGGCAACCACACATTGATTTTTCTCTCCCTCTCTTTTTCTCCCTCTTCTCCCATCAATAAAATATAAATTAAAAAATCTCTTTTTATAAAAAGTAGGTTTACATTTGTGAGTATACAAAGCACAGTTTATTCTTTGTATTATTTATTAATTATTGTATGATTTTGCATGCAAGCAACTGTAAAGCTACTTTTGCCCCACCCATGTATTTCCTTCTTCTTTTTCCATTTTCAATGCCATCACAATAACACAGACCAGCACCACTCAGAAAACATGATGGGTTGTATTTACAATAGGAACTATGCAGATGAAATAGCTGGGAAAAAACTTCATAGTGTATATGTAACAAAGTGTAATGTAATATGTTATTAAGAAAAACATAAAACTCAGTTGAGAAATATATATATGAGTTAAACTGGAGAGGCTTTTTATGTTTTTAAAATAGGAAGATTCAAAATTATGGAAATGTCAATACTGTCTAATTTTACCCTAAAATTTAATGCAGTATTTATTAATATCCCAATAGGATATTATGGGATATAGAATATAAAATACAAAGTGAAGGAATAAAATCTCAGTGTATACAACCTTTATTACAAAGCATTTCATCAAAACTAGCAGGGTTCAAATAGCTAATACTCTTGTAGAAGCTACTCAGGGGGAAAATCTATGTTAGCTCATGTCCACTGGGATCTCCTGCTGATAATATGATTCCAGAAGGCTCTTATTAGAACAAGTCACTGAGTTCACCAAGTGACTTGGCCACCCATATGTGCTTGATGGCCTCTATTCTCAGGGGACACATGGTCCAGCCCACAAAAACCTCTCCAAGGCTGCCCTTGCTCTTGCACTCAAGACACCATTTAACCGCACTGGGAACTTCCTCTGACTCTGGACTTTAGATCCCCTGGGCTGACACTCCTGTGAGCCCCTCCTCCTCTTCCCTCCACCCCGCCCTACCCTACCCCACCCCCTTCCACAGCACTGCTGTTTATTCCAACAAGGCAAGGACGAAATAACTCCAAACACATCAGAAGCCCACAGCCCACTCTGCCACCACTCTCCCCCACTTCACACACTCATTTCTCATAAATAAAACCCAGGCGGCCAGCGGCAGGGAGCCCATTTCTCTGACCTCTGCCACCATCTGGCCAGGCGTGCAGTCTATCCTTTCAGACTCAGGGATCTCTGGGCAGTGCGGAATGAATGAAGTATCTGCAGAGGAAATAAAGCACAAAGTTAAACATCCGTAGTGTAATCACAGCTCCAGGTAGGAAGCAGGCAGTGACGTGGCAGGCTTTTGGCCAGTTCTCCAGTCGGTGGTCACTAGAAGCTGGTCCCTACATTTGTATACATTCTCCAGGTGTTAAACACATCTGCTTGCTGTTTGGTTGGGTTTTGTTGAGATGTAATTCACACGCCCTGGAACTCACCTCTTTAAAGGGTGCAATTCGATGTTTTTTTTTAGTATTTTACAAAATTGTGCAACCAATCACTACTACCCAATTCCAGGCATTTTCATTAACCCCCAAAGAAATCACATACCCATTAGTGGTCATGCCCCTCCCCTCTTCTCCCAGTCCCTGGAAAACGCTAGTCCATTTTCTGTCTCTATGGATTTGCCTATGCTGAACATTTCCTATCGACGAAATCATAAAGTAGACAACCTTTGGTGTCTAGCTTCTTTCTTTTGGCGTAATGTTTTCAAGGGCCATCCATGTTACAGCATATAACAGTACTTGGTTTCTTCTCAAGGCTGAATCACATTCCACTGTGAGGCCAACACAGTTTTCAAATCTATTCATCAGCTGATGGACATGTGGGTGGCTTCCGCTTTTTGATTATTATACCGAATTCTTCTGTGAACATTCACATACAAGTGTTTGTGTGAACATATATTTTAAATTCTCTTGGTTCTATACCTGGAAGTGGAATCACTAAGAAATATGGTTAACTCTACCTTTAACTTTTTGAGGGACTGCCAGTCTCATTTCCAAAGGGGATGCACTGGGTCATAGTCCCATGAGCAGTGCATGAGGGTTCCAATTTCTCCCCATCTTCGACAGCACTTGCTGTTGGCTGTATTTTTATAAGGGTATGCAGAGTATTTCATTTTGACTTGCATTCCTCCAAATACCAATGATGTTGAGTATCTTTTCATGGCTTATTGGGCATTTGCTGATCTTCTCTGAAGAAATGTCTGTTTAAACCCTTTGCTCGTTTTAAAAATTGGGTTATTTTTCTTTTTCTTTTTGAACTGTGAGGTTTCCTTACATATTCCAAATACTAGACCATTATCAGACATGTCATTTGCACATATTTCTCCCACTCAGGGGGTTGTCTTTATCTTCCTCAATAGTGTCCTTTGAAGCACAACATATTTCAATTTTGAAGTTCAAGTTGCCTCTTTCAGCTTCAGTTGCTACGTTTCAGGTGTCACATCTAAGAAACTGTGGCCTAACACAAAGTCACAAATATTTATACCTATATTTTCTTAGAGTTTTTTTATTTGTCCCTTTTCAAATAAATTTCAACCTTTGATCCGTTTTGAGTTAATTTTCATATATGATATCAGGTAGGGATCCAACATTATTTTTTCATATGTGAATATCCAGTTGTTCCATAATTCTTTGTTTGTCTGTTCTTCTTTCCGCTCACTTTCAACAATCTATGAGAGGAACTGGGAAGATACCATTGTCCCCGTGTGAAATAAAGACGTTCACTGAACGTGGCTATCCTTCCTTTGGCCTCTCTCACGTTCGCGAAACTCCCCCTCCCCTTCCATGTAACAACATCAGAAGTGGGGTCAGGTTCGGTGGGCTCCATGAGCATCCCAAACCCAAATTCCATCTGAAGTTTGAGGCAATAGTTACAGTGGGCATAAAATAGTTTCCCTTGAGTAGCTCTGGTTTTTATTTAAAGAAGACTTCAGAACATCTCTACTACCTTTATGGCTCCATACTTGTTTGTGTATATATTTAAATACAAAATTGGTTTAAAGTTGGATTAAAGACTTAAACATAAGACCCCTGCAACTGCAAAACTCCTAGAAAAAAACGTTGAGGAAATGTTTCCTGAGATTTGTCCTGGTAATTATTTCATGGATATGTCACTAAAAGCACAGGCAACAAAAGCAAAAATAGACAAATGGGACCACATCAAACCAAAACGCTCCTGCACACCGAAAACCAACCAACCAACCAACCAACCAACCAACCAACCAACCATCGACAGAATGAAAAGGCAGCCTAAGGAATAGCAGAAAACATTTGCAAACCATGTATATGAAAAAGGACAATTTCTAAAATATATAAGGAACTCCTACAACTCAGTAGCAAAAATAAAACACACAAAAGTGAATAACCTGATTTAAAAAATGGGTTAAAGACTTGAATTGACATTTCTCTAAAGGCCTACACATATGTGAAAAGATGCTCGGTGTCACTAATCATCAGGGAAATTTAAATCAAAGCCACAATGAGACATCAGCTCATTTGTTAGGATGGCTGTTATAAAACAAACAAACAAGAAAACAAGAATTGGTGAGGATGTGGAGAAATTGGAACCATTGTATACTGAGAGTGGGAATGATGCAAATCAGTGCAGCCACTTTGGAAAACATTATGGAGGTACCTCAAAAAATTAAAAACAGAAGTACTAAATAATCCAGCAATCCTACTTCTGGGTATTTGTCCAAAAGAATTGAAATCCACAGCTAGAAGAACTATTAGCATTTTCATGTCACGGCAGCACTATTCACGATAGCCAAGATGTGAACACCCTCCAAAGTCCATTGGTGGATGAAGGAGTAGAGAGAGTACGGGATATGCGTGGGATATCACTACCTGAAATGGAATATTGCCCAGCCTTAAAAAAGAAACTAATCTGGTCATTTGCAACAGTTTGGTGAAGCTTGTAGACATTATGCTAACTGAAAGGAGCCAGGCACAGAGGACAAACACTGTATGATTCCACCTATATCATGTACCAAAAATAAGTCAAAGTCACAGAAGCGAAGAAGAGAATGGTAGCTGCCAGGGGCTGGGGGAAGGGAGAAATGGGTCGTTGCTAATCAACACGCATAAAATTTCAGGTATGCAAACTGAATTAATTCCATAGGGCTGATGTAGAAAATTGTGCTTACAGACAACAATGGTGTACGAGACACTGAAAAACATATTAAGAGGATAAATTTCATTTAGGTGTTCTTACCACAATAAAAATTAAATAAAAACTCCTTTTCAACTCATGGAAACGTATCTTCAAAAAACACATCAGGAATAGTCCACTGTGCAAAACGATTAAAATTGGAACTATTCTACATGAATTCGAGGATGGTTTAGAATGAAGTGTGCAGGTCTAATTTTATGTTGAATAAAAGAAACTACTTATTCATATACACTGAATACTAATCTCAGGGGGCTTGCTACCCAAAAAAAGTTTTACAGGGAAAAAGTAGTAATAGGCCAAAAATGGCTTTATCAGTGGATTTCAAATCATCTTGCAAAGTCCTAATTGCTCCTAGAAAGTCTTTAGTTTACTGTGGAGAGCGGTGAAGAGATTGAGCAGGTAGGGTCCCGCTGTCAGTATAATATCTCTTTGTCGCATGCTTCATCTACCTTTATACAGTGAGCTTTATCGAGCAGAATAAACCTCAAATTTCATCTTAATTGAGAATAGATTTTTGCATTGCATATTTAGAGTATAGTGTGCATTACATTTTTTTCTTAGTTCGTGTATAACGTGTGTTTGGAGGAGGAGGCATTCTGTTTGATGCTTCTGTGAGAGAAAAAAAAAAACAGTTTCAAAGGTCTCTATGAAGAAATCATAGCTCTTCCGATCAGAATATGGGCTGGGGGGTAATTGTAGTCGATAAATGTAGGTCAAGGGCATCAGCCCTGAACTTCCCTAAACTTTCCTGTAACCTAATCTCCTTTTCCACAGTGTAATGGGGTTGGGCACTGTTACCTCAACTGTTCTTTCTCCTTGAAGGCTCTATTACTTCCTGATGCTAGTTTGAGAAACAGGCATTTAATGAGCCTCCTTGTGCATCTTGTCACACTTGCTTCAAATGGGACTCGTGACACCCTGCACATCACTAGCATTCGAGGTTTAGTTGCAGAAAAAGAACACATCTTCAGGGAATTGACTTAAATTAGTTACTATGGATGTGAACTGTAAACAGTGCAATGTGGCTGCATGCCGAAGAGTGAAGGAATTAAAAGGATTTTTTAGCATCCAGGAGGGACTTCCTCTACCAGTTCTCCCAACCCAGCAGCCACAGCATCTCCCTTACCTGAAGGTTTCTCCAACACCAGAAACAGCAAGAAGATGTCCACGGCCAATACAATCAGGAAGAAGATGATCAGAATGACTTCCAGCACACTGAGCTTCCTCGCCATCTAGAGGACACAGATAATAGGATTAAAGCAAACCGCAAAGTCCCCTCAATGGAAAAGAATAGATGGGAACTCCTGTCCTGGCTGGTGGGTCAGTGGGTTGGAGCATCCACTCAGGAACCAAAAGGTTGCAGTTTCGATTTCTGGTCAGGGCACACACCTAGGTTGTGGGTTTGATCCCCAGTCAAGGTATGTACGGGAAGCAGCCCATCAGTGTTTCTCTATCACATGGATTTCTCTCTCTCTCTCTCTGTGATTTTTTTTAACTTCCCTTCTTCTTTAAATTTCCATTTCTGTGCCCCTCTGCTTGCCTCGAACCCAGCCCAATACCATGACCATTTCTCCAAGTATTTTCATATATACATTTCAGTTTCACTTGTTAATTAGGGCAGCCCTTAGGTTAATGTGTAATGAGCCAGGAAAAGAAGCACCTTAATTGTAAAATGGGGTGTGAAGCAAGAATCTACAAATAATTTTCCAAGGGGTGGGTTTGGGATTAAAGTTGGAGTGCATAACTATTCCTTTTTATTAGCCTGAATCTACCTATTAGGTGTCTCTCCTCTAGTTTAAATTATTCTAAGGTTCATTCTAATCCCGATAAGATATATATCATCTTATTATATTCCCATAAAATCCCCACATCAAAGTCGATCAGGCACATGTGAAAGTTGACGTTAAGTTCAGCCATGTGAAAATGGAGCCAGAAGAACCCTTCCTTCCAGAGAAATCACCTTGCACTTCTTGCCCTTGAAGCTTCGAAATGTTGGGAATGGGCAAAATAACCTTTGGGCTGGGTCATGGCAACATTGTTTTACAAACCATTGTTTGTAAGCTAAGAGGAAAGCAGACGTCCTGACCTCAGGGACTAATTATTATAGACTCTCCTAGGATTCGTAGCCAGCCATGTATGCTAAGGCGCAACTCAGCTGTTAACAACGATAGAAAGTCCTTCCCTCTGTTCATGTGATAATCTCCCTTCCTGTTCCCATAACACCGCCTTGTCTTCACCCTGAAATTGGGACACGATATGGGCTTCTGCCTGAATCTGTGTTCCCGAGCTGCTGCTTCTCACTTTGGCTTTTTATCTTTAGGGTAACACAGGCATCGAGATTCCCACTTTATAAGTTAATTAATGCCAGGAATTCTGTCTGACCACAATCAGTAGTAGCAGTGAAGCAGAGCGGCCCTGCTTCTTACATTAGTCCTTGAATGCTCTCTCCACAAGTCGCCTCAGAGCTGGAAGATCTCGAGGCTGAATCGCCAAAGGTGGAATTTCAGAAGGGGAAAGCGGTCTGAGACCCGCCCCCACCTTCTCTCCATACCTAGTTTAGTTTCTGAAACCTGCAGCGCGTGACTCAACAACACAGCCAACCCACTGGCCATGGGCGACACTCCTTTGTCCCTCTCCATGGGGAGGGCTTCCTTTCCAGCCACTACAAACCAGAAGCAGGCACCTCTTCCCCAGCTGCTTAACCCTCCTGGGGCAGCAGGTTCAGCACCTGAGGCTGAGGCTGGGGACACTGTGGGGACAATCCAGGCATTTTTCCTGTCATGGGAACTATTGTCACCCAGGAACCAGGTAGGAATGGGATTCCTCATGGTAGAAATTCTTCCCTACTTAGAAACCCTCCCTGCTCAAAGCCACTTTTCTGTATCAAACACATTTTTAGAATAATTAAAATCCAGGTTATTATAAAAAACCTTAACCACTATATAGCCATTTCCCCCTCTGCCTGGAAAGGTGTGTCCACCTAACTCTCAACCCATGCCGCTTTCAGCCAGGGGCCAGAAGGATCCCATCCGATTCTTCCTTCCTGGGTTTCTCCCAGCGAGAAACACCACACTTTAGACCTTCCCCATCTGTCCCCCAAACACACACACACCTGTCTCCAGGCAGCCTGTGAGCCCACGCACTAGCTCTTCCCCTCTCCCACTGTGTATGTAAAGAGAAGAAAACATCAAGTCCAGAGGGAAAGTACGGGTTATCCAGCTCACTTAGCAGAGAAAGAGTTGGGGACGTTTTACAAGAACTCAGGAACACGACTTGTTCCACATACCACCTGTGTGGGAAAAAGGACTCACCTCATAACCGTATCTTCTTATTTGCTGTGACCGTCCCTCAGTGGTTCTTCAGGAGCACTGAGCAAAGGTGGCCGGGCTGACAGAGTCAGATTCTTTCTGCCAGGATTGATTTATTGCTCTGTAAAGCCGATGGCAATTGGAGGTGGGGACTGCATTTTCCTAGGGACCATAAAAGGCCCTCACTTTCCCGGTGATATGGAGGAGGCTTCATTTGTTAACGAAAGAGGAAGGTGGAGTTTTAATCTAACAGTTATGCCTCCTCCGCGTTTCTGTTCGTATCCAGTTTCTTTGCCTGTCACACCACATTACTCTTGCTTGACTGAACGCGTAGCCTAAAGAGCTCAAGAGCTAAGGTCTTATGCCTCTTCTTCACGGCTGTATCTCCCATGCTTGGCACTTCGCCCAGCATCCATAGATATTTTAAAATACATAGCTATTTGTTGAATAAGTGAAAGAATAAATAGCTCTCGGTTCAACATGCTGTACCTTTCTCCGTGTTTGTCTCCCAAAGTTCTCTCGGTATAACTCAGCCCTTCATCAATTTAAATAAGCCTCCCACCAATCATTCTAAAAAAGTGACGCACCATTAAAATAGAAATGATATAACCTTCAAGTGGGAAGATACCTCTACTGGAAGCTTCTCATGCTCTTTGACTGATCGGCACCATTAAAAAAATGGCCTCTAATACTTGAGGAACTTCCAACTTGGAGAATCCCACCTCTCCAGGGAAGACGCTGGAAATTCTCTTTCATAGGCTGCCTTTCACCCAAGGTCAAGGGCAATGGCCTGTGCTCGTTTGATGAGATGTGCCCAAAAGACAGTGGAGAAATGAAGGAGGTGCCGTGTGGAATTCAGGATGGTAAAGAGACCATTTCAGAAACAGCAGGGACAGACAGGGGACCTATTGGCACCCTGCGCTCAGTATTGGGGGGAGGGTGCAAGCTGCCAGACACGTGCTAAGGGCACTGCAGGGGATCCCCCCCTCTCAGGTAATTGGGCTGTTGTCCCCAGCCACCTAGCCTACAGACCTGATACTCTAGCCTTCCTGGAGCTTCAATGAGTCGCTAACATCTTTTAAATTCTTCATTTCTCCTTAAGCTAGCCAAGAAAAGTAGTTTTGAAAAAATGGAAATATAATTCACATACCATGACATTAAACTCCACCTTTTCAAGTGCATAGTTGAGTGGCTTTTAGTGTATTCAAAGAGTTGTGCAGCCGTCACCCCATCAACCTCCACAGCATTTTCGTCATCTCCAGAAGACAGAGTCAGTGGTGCTCCCTCCCTAGTCTCCGCCCCCCCAGCCCTGCGACCTCCAATCTACTTCGGTCTTTCTAAATATGCCTATTCCGAACATTTATATAAATGGAATCCCATAATGTGTGGCCATTTGAGTCTGGCTTCTTTCACTTGGCATAATGCTTTCCAAGTTCAATGTTGTTGCAGGTCTCAGGCACCGGCAGGGATCAGTGCTTCATTCCTTTTTACGGCTGCGTGATATTCATTAAATACAGCACATTATGTTTATCCACGCATTACTGATGTCCATTTGGGCTGTTTCTACTTTGTGGCGATTAGGAGTCACACTGCTACAAACGTGGATGTGCAAGGTTTATTCGTGCGGATGTATATTGTCAGGTTTTGGGGGGATGTACCTAGAAGTGGGGTTTCTGGGTCATATGGTAACTCTGTTTTACTTTTCAAAGGACCGGAGAACTGTTTTCCAAAGTAGTGGCAACAATCGGTGCAGGCATATAGTATATATAAAGTACCACACAGTCTATTTGCAGGCGTGCCACCTTCTGATGGGGACTAAGGTCTGTAAGTGATGCAGGACCCACGGTAGCCCATGTCTGCTTGAAATGCTCAGTGTGTAGCGGTACACACACAGACACACACACAACCTTGGTTTCTACCTTGAAGAACTCCCCACCTTACCTTCCTGCCGATACAAAAGGGCCTTTGTTAGAGGGAAAATGCACTTGGCAAAAGATCAAGGAAGGAGATTTATTATTACATAAGATCTTTCTATTCTTTGGGTGATACTTCCCCCTCAGCTCCGCACACCCCGTGCTCATTTGTGGCAGTGTTCACAGGACGGTGCTCACCGGCAATCCCAGCTGTAACCTGATTTTTAAAGTGCGCACAATAACCAACTTTGCCATACCTTCTTGCTAAGGGGCAACTGCAAGGTATCAGGTCACATGCTTGTGTGGACGAATGAAAAAGGAGCAGAGGTATTTTGGAGGTAAGAGGCAAGCATGCGAGCCAATAACTTTCCGTTGATTATTACTCAGGAAGGCATGGTGACTTAGCTCTCGGCAGAACTCCTAGGTGACCAAAGCAAGCAGACGACTGCAGTCATCGAGTAGAAACCGACACTATGCATGGCCCTTCTCTCTCAGCGCCACCCTGCGAGCCCCAAATTCTCAATGACATTGCTGCAATGAGCAGAAGACAATATTAGTGACACTTGAACAATATCTGCCAAGGCCAACACAATCTTGTTTCTGTAGGGACCTATGATAATTAATGTTATAATGATGCTTTTAATAAGAAAGTGGATAAAATCTTCCTCCTTAAGTGAAAGGCTTTAGGATTGTTTTTTATATTTTGGCACACATGTGAAGAGATAAAATGAAATTCTGTGATCTAGAGAAGAGAAAATATGTCAAAAAGACCCCCACCTGTCCCCTAATAGCTAGCCAGGAATTGTAATGGCAGGTCCACGCTGCAGGGGGCGCTCTGGGGTGGCCACAGGTGGGCACGGCTCCCTGCGGAGTGGCTCTCCACGTGTGCTCTGGGAGGTCCCTGAAACCTTTTCAGAGGGGTTGTGAAGTAAAACTATTTTCATGAAGACACCAGGAAGGTATTGCCTTTCTCACTCTCTTTCCCCCAGGAGCACGCAGTGGAGTTTTCTAGAGGCTACGTAACATGTACTAGCATAGAGGATTGAATGTGGAAGCAGATAAGAGAATTCAGCTTTTTCCATTAAGCCAGATTTCAAAGAGATCCACAAAAACATAAAGTAATACAATGATGCTGACTAATTATTTTGGTTTTGGAAAACATAGATATTCTATTATTTTAATGTTTTTAACTTTATTTTTATTGCTGGCACTATTACAGATGTCCCCATTTTCCCTCCCTTTGTCCCCAGCCCCCCTTCCCTCTGACCATCCCCACACTGTTGTCTGCATCTATGGCTTATGCCTTTATCGTCTTTGGCTGCTCCCTGCATCTTCTTTTAATATTTAATAAGAGAAATATCAGCATATGTAACACCAGAAACAAAAGCCCTCAGATTCCTCAATAATTTTTTAGTGTAAAATGGTCCTAGGACCAAAATGTTTGAGGATTGCTAATGTGGTGTATTATTAATTCTCAAACTTTTTACGTATGTATTATATATGTAAAGTATGTGGGAATATGTGTGTGTGTGTATAAAATTCTTTACTCAAATATACGTCCAGTATATAGGGAAGTGAATGACTGAAGCCAGGGTGGGGCGCTCCAAACCCTGTGGTCCCCCTGCCTCTCCCAGGGGGCAGCAGGACACCCCCGAGGCTCGGCACAGCACCGTGGTTCAGAAATCACAGCTTTAGTCCGACGCCGGCATTTTGCAGATGAGGAAACATAATCCCAGAGAGATGAAGGACTGAAATCAAATCTCCTAACCCTACAGATTGCTTCTGAGTTCTTCTCACTCAGACGAAAGCAGGATAAAATGCCCCGACCGTGCGCCCGACACCGGAGAGGACAGGATGCAAGCCTGTCATTAGAGACGGGCAGCTCTTCTCCAGAGAGACTCAGGGAACCACAAACCCAGCTGCCCCGCTGACCGTCCTTCCCAGAGCTGCTGAAAAACCTGCCTAATTCTAGACCAAAGGTCTTCATGTCCATCAAAAAATTGTCGGGACTAATCAAGGAAAGTCTGTTGTATTTCTATACATTAATAATAAATTCTCAGAAAGACAGATTAAGAAAACAATCTCATTTACAATTACATTAAAAATACTTAGGAATAAGTTTAACCAAGGAGGCAAAAGACCTGTATATTGAGAACTCCAGAACATTAACATCAAAGATTGAAGAAGACACAAATAAATGGAAACATATCCCATACTCATGGATTAGATGAATTAATATTGTCAAAATGTCCGTACTACCCAAAATTCCAATGACATTTTTCACCAAAAAAGCCCTAAATATACATGAAACCATAACAGATCCCAAATAGCCAAAGCAATCTTGAGAAAGAAAAACAGAAGCAGAGGCATCACACCCCTTAATTCCAGACTATATCACAAAGCTATACTTTGTAAAAACAGTGTGGCATTGGCATAAAAGCAGAGACACAGGTCAATGGAACAAAGCTGAGAGCTCATACTTAAACCCACATGTGTATGGTCAGTTAATTTATGACAAAGGAGCCAAGAATACACGATGGAGAAAGAACAGTCTCTTCAATACATATTGTTAGGAAAATTGAATAGCCACATGTAGAAGAATAAACCTGGACCACTGTCTTATCCCATAGATAAAAGTTAACTCAAAATGGATTAAAGACTTGAAGGAACCATCATACCTGAAACTATCAAACTCCTAGAAGAAAGCAGAGATGGTAAATTCCTTGACCTACATCTTGACAGTAATTTTTTTTTAATCTAACACCAAATACAAAAGCAATGAAAACAAAAATAAATAAGTGGGACAACATCAAACTAAAAAGCTTCTGCATAGCCAAGGAAACCATCAGTAAAATGAAAAAGCGACCTACTAAAATGAGAAAAAATATTTGCAGACCGTGTATCTGACAAGGAGCTAACATCCAAAACATACAACCCCACGGCAAAAAATAAAGTCAGTAAAAAAAATGGGAAGAAGATAGAATTATACATTTTTCCAAACAAGACATACAGACGACCAACACGTACATGAAACAATGTTCTGCATCACTACTCATCAGGGAAACGCAAATCAGAACGACAACGAGATATCACCTCACACTTCTCAGAATGACCATTATCAAAAATTCTAGAAATAACGAGTGTTGGTGAGGTGTAGAGAAAAGTAAACCCTTGTGCACTGTTGGTAGGCATGTAAATTAGTGCAGCCGCTATGGAAAACAGCAAGTAAGTTCCTCAAAAAATTAAAAATAGATCCACCATATGATCCAGCAATTCCACTTCTGGGTATTTATCTGAAGAAAACAAAACACATGTGAAAAAGACACATGCATCCCCATGTTCATTGCAGCATCATTTACGATAGCATGTATACATGCTAGTGTGCATGTGTGTGTGTGTGCTATAATATATGTATATGTGGAAAAAACCTCCAAGTAATTATTGAATTCTATTTCAATATGAAGAACATATCAGGATCTCTTACCCTGAAGTAAGCTCCTAATTTTACCGTGCAAGTCAGGCATAAGCGAAAAGCACAATCCTCTGTGAGTTTTTTCCAAAAAGGGAATTAATGGACAGACTTCACAAGCAGGTGCTGGAAGAGGATGGAAGTCCACCAGGGGCCGCTGAGGCCGTAAAGTCGAGAGCAGCAGGAGGAAGCTACCCCGCCCTCTGGGTGTGGAGACAGAGGAGACGGTATTGTTTACACCCAGGAGCAGGAACGGGAACTAGGCAGGCCTGTGCTGGGGCCATGGCAAGGAGACATGGAGGAGCAGATGGAAATCAAACTTATGACAGTAAAAACAAACAAAATAAACATCTCACGTATTACTCTACCGAACTTTTGAAATACATGGATACACGTATTTTAATGGGACAGGATTCCTTTAAAATAGTGTGCATTTTACTTCACGCAGTAAAAACACGTCCTAGCAGGAGGTGCAGAGACCCTCAGGGGTCCGTGACCCTGCCGATGTTGCCAGACCTCCCATGCCTCACCCGGGAGCTTGGCAATCGGGACTCCTCGGTCGGAAGCTCTCTCCTGTGGCAGCCAGAGCCGACCTCCACCAGTGTCCTCAATAGTAACCTAGACTACTTCTCAAGTATGAAGGAAGTAATGCTTTCCTCCTGGGGCCTTCCCGGGCTGATTAGAGGAGAGCTAATGGTTTCCCATGTGTTGGAACAAGGGGCTCCCAGGGTCCCCTGTCCGCATGTCACACTAGTTGCACACTTAGCCCAGTCCCTCATCCATGAGCCCCTTATTCTGATAATTAGACCATGAAGCCCATTTAACTAGAGTGTATTCTGTAGCCTTGTGCAGGCCCTGACCCAGGAATCTACAAGCAGAATGTGGCTTCCTAGTGTTAAAAAAAAAAACAACAAAGCATAGGGATAGAAACACATTCATTTCTAACATACTCATTTTCAAGTCATACTAATTAAAAGTAATTATCCCTATTGAACATGAATATATAGTTTCATTACTCTGAAGTTTAAACATCTAGTGTTTTAACCAGTAAAGTTGCAAATTCTGTTTGCCAGAGTTGATATTTTACCACGTGTCGCAGTTGCTAGGATGATTAAAACAGCAACCACATCCAAGTCCCCTCTTCCACAAACCTAAATCCTGTAAAAAGCCAAAGGCGGAAGGAAAAGGGCGAGTCTTCCAGAAGCTAACCGTTCCGTTGGTAGGTCAGCCTGCAGTTACCCTGATGTCAAGGAGAACAAGACCAAGTCACAGGGGTTTGCTGAACGAGACGCTGTCTTAATCTGAAGTGGCACGACCCATGGCCAAAATATCACGAAGTTCAAAATCTCTGGTAAACACATTGTTTTTATTTTGCTCCGGCACAGCAGTTGCATGCATAGGTGTAAACTGGGCTTATGGACATTGGGCACAGAGTAGAGAAGTCAGGTCTATACATTTCAAAGCACACCACTGCGAGCGAAAGTTATTTTTTGCATTCAAACTCCTCCCTTTGGATTTGCCTGCTTAAATCTCATCCTCATCCCGATGACACCCGTGTACTGAGAGTTCCCCTAACCCTTCTTGCTTTCAAGTGAGTGGGCACTTCCTTTCTCCTCCCCTCAGGCTAATCTTCCTAATATCTCCACCTTATCTTATTTGTCGTGATCCCTTTTACCACCATCAGTTCACACTCGTCTTCCCTGCTTACCTTTCCTCGTGTTTGCCTTTTCTTCCCTTTACAGCCTGCTCTCAACATAGCGCTCCCCTCTCCCTAGAACCGGCCAGCAGGCATTCTTTCGGGGTACTTTCTGGGAGTGGTAGCTCCAGGGCCTGGAACTGGCCTGGCAAGCTTTTCCTTGTGTGGTTAGTAGGAGAGCAGGACCTAGTCCCTGGTTACACACACGCGCACACAAGCACACTTCACGAAGGGCGCAGTTAATCTTCATCAAGTGTTGTGTGGTGAACAGCAAATACTGCACCAATGACATGGAGACATTCAGGCAACCCATAGATATTCCCCACCTCCCTACCGCCTGTCCCACAAGGCTAGACAGACAAAATGTGCAGCAAAATGAGTAAAAGACTGTACCCATACTGATCACGAACCAATCAGCAACACACAGTAATTGTATAAGCACGAAGTATAAAGAGTTTCGAAGTCATTCATGGGACCTTGTTCTTAAAATTCACAGAGTGCTTTTCCACGTCAGCGAAATGAAATGATGTAGGCTGATATTTCTGCTGGTCATATCGATATTTAACACCTGTTGGGAACCAAAGGGAAGTACCAGGCATCAGGTGATTGAAGTTCCTGCAAACGAATCAGACACAAGCCGATGGCCTACATAACACTGTGATGCTTTCACAGCCGCAGCTCTCAGATTTTCAAGCAAGCATGACTTTCTTCATTCCCTATAGTACAAAGATCAGTCAGCCCCGGCTGGTGTGGCTCAGTGGATTGAGCGGCCAGCCTGCAAACTAAAAGGTGGCAGGTTCGATTCCCAGTCAGGGCACATGCCTGGATTGCAGGCCAGGTCCCTGGTTGGGAGCATGTGAGAGGCATGTATCAATTGATGTATCTCTTGCACACTGATGTGTCTCCTTTTCTCCCTCCCTTCTCCTCTCTCTAAAGGTAAATAAATAAAATCTTAAAAAAGAAAAAGACCATTCAATAATGCAATATGCAGCTGCTATAGAGACACTCACTGACCTCACTGACAAACTGGAGAAAATGCCCCCATTTCCATTCATTTGGAGCGTTGGTTTCCCTCATACCCCTTTACTTCCTCCTCTACTTCCTCCTGCCGCTAGTCCCTCACAAGCCCCAATGCGCACCAGTGAGAGGCCAGCATTCTGGCCTTTTTCTAGGCAAATCCTTTCTGTAAAGTTTTCGCGCATGTGCGGTCCACAAGTGGGTCAGCAACAAATATGGGTCAAGTCCTTTATGAGCTCTGGTAAACTTGGGGAAGTCGGCTGACAAGAAAACCACTAGTATGAGGAAACATCAAAAATGCAAAACAGAAGGAAAACTTGTCTTTCAGGCCTTGTAATCAGGGAGGATTACGAAAGAAGAAGAGTTCACAGAAAAGCAAGGGGAAGCACACAAGAAAGGATCCCACTGGCCCTGAGGAGAGAGGTTTGAAGCGCATTAACCCCCAGGGGCAGAGTTTCCACATATTTAACTCTCGTGAGATCAGAAGCATTGTGAGTGCAGCAGCTCTCACGACCATTGTTACCGTCTGTGCGAGCGTGGCCGCCTTCGCCATTCCTGGTGTTGTACGTGTCCTCGGTGAGGATTTTTTAAAAAGTGAGAGGATGAAAACCTGTGAGCATGTTAGTGCCCTGAGAGCAAAATCTCATAGACAACATTGGAAGATTTTTATGAAATTCTGAATCACCAGCACCTCAGAGAGTACATAGGAAATGCCTTCACCCATTGGTGCCACCTAGTCTTTTAAACAGTAATACATAAAATAATATGAGACTTAAATAATATAATAATTTAAATATTTAAATAATAAAAGAAAACCGTGGGATGCAGATTGGTCAAGGTATTTCTAATATTTCTCCATGTTTAGGATCTCCTTTTTCTACATGACTGAGGTGGGGTCAGCAATGCCCAGGTGTGTCCACCCAACGCTTTCCCCTGTGTGACCACTGAACATAATAAAATGATAAAAACCCGAGTCTCAAGATGATTTACAAAAACTCCCCTTAAGTTCAAAATGGAATTTCCAGAGATGGGAAAGTATCATACTTTCGTCCTACATTTTCCTGTCTCTGTGGCACAGGAAGTAACAGGTTAACTTTTGACTAATGGTATCTTACTGTCGATAAAATACGGTAGTTCAAGCTATTAGGGAGGTGAATCTTTGCGGCAGAGAGGTGAGGGAGTAAAACATGTTTTTACATAGCTTTGCAGACAAGAAGACATGCACGGAAAGTAAGGACCCAGGCCCACAAACCCAGATGAGGATAAAGCCTGATTTCCCCTCCACCGCCGTGCTACCCATTGTCGGCACACTGAAAACGCAAGGACTGGTGGCAAGCTTTGCGGGGGAGGGCGTCATCAGAAAGGAAGCAGACAGGCACTGCACAATGCACCTCGGGGCTGGAAAATGCCTTTCAGACTTTTCGCTGGTCACAGACCTGTGTTGCAGAGTTGTAGGTGAAGCTGGGCGTTAGCGCCGTGCCTCTCACAGAGAGGCTGACGTCGGCAATGGCAGCGCTGCCCACTCCCCAGATCTCGACGTAGCCCAGCGTCAGAGGGTTTGTGTCACTGATGTACTTGTTGAAATATACATGGCTCTCCATCGTATTCTGTCAAATTGAAGACAAAAGAAACCAGAAAAAAATAGCAAAATTTCTTCAAAAACTTCCCCCACTTCTTTTTAGGCACAACCTAAAAAAGATTCTCCATAGATCATGAAGAAAGACAACCATCTTGTGTCCTTGTAGTGGGGACCATGGTCCCGGGACTTATGTCCTGTTGCCAACTACCATCCACATTTTTACTGGTTCAAAAGCACCTACAAGGTCTCTAGAATTGCCCTGAACGCTAAGGAGACAGAGAGTCTCCACTCTCAGGGACCTCACATTCCACATGTGAAGTCAGAAAATGCAGACCATTCATTCCAAGGCAACTTAAGAACAAGGGCTAGAAAACATTGAAAGAGGGTGTCCTTCTCAGCCTTGGTAAACTGGAATTAGCTGCTGATGAAACATAAATGGGTCTGATCAGAGAAGACTTCCTGGGAACATACTAACTCTACCTGAAACCTAGAGGAAGGGAAGGATGCCGACTAGCAAGGTGGGCAGTGAAGGACTTTGAGGACTTTTCTGCCCTTGTGGTACCCAGCACCCTTCTAAGCCAGCAGAGCTCTAGTCCCCTCTTTGGTAGTATCGGTCACACTCACCTGGCTGGCAGAAAAGCGGGCCAGGTAATAGATCCCATTTTCATAGGTATCTGCAAATAAGCAATAAGGTAAAGGTGATCTGGTGTTAAGCTCTGAGATTCTCATTGCCTCCCTCTCTTGGTTGAGAACATAGGGATTGTTTCTGGGTTTTATTTTATTTTTTCTTTACAGATTTCCATCTTGTGATTTAAGATCTCTTTACGGAGATTAGTCAGCCTCTGCCCCCAATCTCCGTGTACACAGCATGTTTGAAAGGAGTGTGTGCAGACACATCTGTCTGGCAGAGTCACCCCACAAAATGGAATTTCCCAATACCACCCTTTCATCCACTTCTCTCCCTTGTCGTCTACCACTCCCAGCCTCTTCCCAGGCACCTGAGAACTTCCAGATTCCTTCTGCTGGAGGCACACCTATGTGAACATGCACGCATGTCCCCACATGTCACAAACACCAAGATTGGTGTCTTGGTCAGTTTGTCTTAAGAGATATCTGGCAATTTCTTAAACGCAATCTGCCATCTTTTTAGCCTCCATTTTTGTGGCAGGTCTGAGGAGACAGGAAGCTCAGTGTACCCAGTACAGGTGGAGCCTTGTTATCAGAGCCTTGTTACAGGTATTCCCACCCTACTCCTCCCCTGTGGCGTGCTCCCTTCTCCCCATGCGCTCCCCCTTTTTCTAACTGGCTGACCACTCATTTGACCAGAGAGCATGGGCTATGCTCTAGAATTGTGCTGCCCGACGTAGCCACTAGCAAAATGCAGCTATTTGAATTACAATTAATTACAATTAAGTAAAATTTAAAACTCAGTTCATCAGATGCACTGATCACATTTCAAGTGCTCAGTAGCCACCTCCGCCTCGCGGCTACCACATCAGACCACCGACACGAAGAAGAGTCCATCCTGGCAGAAAGTCGGGTCAGACGGCGCAGGGCCTGGAACGGCTAATGATACTGCAGCCGTCCTCAGAGAGTTCACCAGTTCCTGTAAACTCCTAATGGAACATGCCCCCAAACAAACAGCACAGCTGATAGAAGCATTATCTTTCTTATTGGGGCAATAAACCACACAATCAGGGAATGTGCCCTTGAACATAAACCAGTTTATGGTTACAAAGAAATTTTCACCGTGGCTCCCATTCGGCTGTCTTCCACAGTGGATCCGGACAGTGGAGGATGGTGGGAGATTCAGAGCTAAGCTTCATGTACGTGCAGCATAAGGACCAAGTGCACTAGGTGTTACTTCAAAGTAATGGCTATCTTTAAAAAATGCAAAATCGCTTTAATATGAAAAGGGAAAAACAGACCTACAGGCTATCCAGGAACCCAGTCAATGGCACGGACAGGAATCAGAGGCAACCCTTACTCACCAATGCTCTGCCCATCGTCCCAGAAGAGCCAACCTTCAGCAGTCCCCTGATCATCCAGGGCAACCTTGAAGCCCATGAACTGCTGGCGGCTGCAGTGAAGTGGGAGAGAGGCCTTAGCAAACATCCGAGCCACAGTCTCAAACCAAGGGTTTTCAGAGCGCACAAGGGAAGTCCTTCATGCTATAAAGCCTGAGTGCTGGATTTTAAGAGACTCATGATCCACTTCCAGTTCTGTCTCCATCAGCTCTATGACTTCCTGCCAGGAGTGAGTGAACTAATGATGGCGGGGAGGGGAGTCTTCCTTTAAGGTTCTCCCAGCTCTACCGGAAACTACGGCACATTCGGTGGGTTCCTGCCCTGCCCCGTTGTGGGGGAAAGTCCTGATGCTATGATCTTTCTTCTCTCAGGACCTAACTTCCAAAAGACATGTACATGTACTGTTATAAATGTCCTAAGTCCTTCAGATTTCAACTCAATATTTGGACTCAAATGAGTAGGGCTCTAAGAATTTTAGTGTGATGTCAGAAAGTCATCGATTTTAGTCCCCGCTCGACTACTTACTAACAGCATGACTCTGAGTTCATCACCGGCTGCTTCCCGGATCTCAGAGAAGCCTGCAGATCTACCAAATGTGGATAATAACATACTTACACCATAGGGCTTGCTTTTTTTCTGTTGGTTAAGGAAAATAGAAATTCCCATAGTATTTCAGTTCTAGGCACAGAGCAAGCAGTCATTTGATGTTAGCTATTCTTTATTATAGCTAGAATTTTAAATCTAGAATCTTAAATATGTATATGAGGAACCTGGGCCTCAGGCATCAGCTGCATTATGGCTCACACAATTTTTCTGTTGCTGAGCAACGGTTTTCTCAGCAACAAATCAGTGGAGAGCCCCCTTTCTCAAACTAGCCTGAATCATGGCGTTCCTGTTTGATTTCAATTACCACTGATCCAGGGGTGTTCAACCCGTGGCCCATGGGCTGCATGAGGCCCAGGATGGCTATGAACGCGGCCCAACCCAAAATCGTAACTTTACTTAAACCATTATAAGATATTTTTTGTGATTATGTGTCATAATGTATTTAATGCATGACCCAAGATAACTCTTCTTCTTCCAGTGTGGCACAGAGACACCAAAAGGTTGGACACCCCTGGATTAGACCAGCATCTCATCCACTCCGATCTAAGATAGTTGTTTATAATTGCTCAAAGAGCATAGTCTGAAAAAGGTTAAAAAACAAACAAGCAAACAACCCAGCCAACAAAGACACTTAGTACAACTGTGTCTGGGCCCGAGCATTGCTTACAGTTTGGTGGGCTGCGCTGGGCCCTGAGCTCACTGGCATGGGAGGGAGGAGGCAGTCCCGTCACTCACCTCATGTGGGTGTTCAGCGCAGGCACTTGCCAGGGCAGGATGTAGCCGCCCCGGACGTGGAGATTAATGTGGTCAAGAGGGGCTGCCAAGGACTTCCACTCTCCCCTTGCTCTGATGTCCACACCCTGTGGGCCACAAGAAGGGGACACACGGTGAGGGAGAGAACACCATATTTAGCGCATTTACCAGACATCTGGTCCACTCTTCCGAACCTGTTGCGAGTTCACGATCCTTCCACACGTACCTGTTGTTACATTTCCCACAGTCACCTGGCTCCCATGTGGAATCTGGTGTTGCTGCCATGACATCGTGTCATGGTCCCTTGCCTTTTGTGGCTTCCACAGTACCTACCACAGGAGGTGACAGCATGGACCTCACTCCGCCCACACTCCGACCCCTATTTCCGTGGCCCAGACCACTGCTAGAGGAGGTGAACGGTCCTTCCACTCATTTCTTGTTGGCTCCTGATACACCCCCCACGAGGGCCTGCCTACACTTCTCTTCCACTCTGTCTCCCCTTTGTCTTCACCTCACCTTCCCCTGTCTTCACTGCCCCCACTCCCCACACCCACCAACTGAACCCACACGCTTATTAGCACGTTTCACAGAAAAGATTAAAGTGAGCTGACTCAGTTTACAAATCTTTATCTCCACTCACTGTGTCTTCTTTCGTGTTTAAATCCTGATCTTGCCTCCTGTGTGACAGGGGTGAGCATTCTCTGACCTGAGCTGTAACCCTGAGTTCCTAAGAAGCCACCCTTCCACATTTTCTCAGGCTTCTCAACTTCAGCGCTGTGCACCACCGGGGCCAGGTAATTCTGTGCCTTGCTTTTTGGATATTTATCAGTGTCTACCCACACCTCTGCCACACACGACAACCAAAAATGTCTCTGGGTATTGTCAAGTGTCTCCCCACAGTCAAAATTCTCCCATTTGAGAACTACTTCTTTAGAGGTAAGGAGCAAAGCTACCAGAACACTCCTCTACTTCTGGCTCCCGACATTCATTTTATACAGACTCAACCTATACGAAAGTGTAGGGGGAGGTGGTGGAAGGAAGCTGGGTGACTGATGACATATTTGCTGGGGTGGACCCATCTCAGGACTCCACAGTCTCCAGGACTCAGTAAAAATTCCAGCCCGTGAACATAATCAATAGAAGAAAAAAGCAAACAAAATATAACCAGAGACATTGAAGTTAAGAACAATCTAACAATAGCCGGGGGTGGGGGGGGAACAGTGGGAAGAGGGGATTACAGGAACTACTATAAAGGACACATGGACAAAACCAAGGGGGAGGGTGGAGGTGGGGGAGGGAGGTGGGTTCAGCTGGGGTGGGGTGGAGGTATGGGGAGAAAAGGCATACAACTGTAATTGAATAACAATAAAAACTAAAACTAATAATAAAAAATAAAAAATAAAAGTAAAAAAGTAAAAAAAAAAAAAATTCCAGCCCGTGGCTCTGGGAATCTTCCGTTTACTCTCAGATATCACAGGAGAGTTGGATTACACCCTCTCAAATGACATTTCATGCCACTGTCGTATGAATACTGCACAGTTTCCTCCACCGACTGTCCTATCTTTGATTGAAACTCAACACGTGTATAATCATTGAAGTTATCTCGGGGGTATTTCCATTCTCCTGCACGCTATGGCTGAATGTGATATGCTTTTTATCTCATGGGTTCGTTTCCAATGCCTAATGAGTCACAAGTTTTACTTTCCCTTAACTAGTTTCTGACCAGGATGGCCTAGCTAATTTCTGTTAAATCATCCATAAAGATGGGACTATAGAATGAAAGATGAAAACAGCACTCTTAAAGTAAGAAAAACAAGCTAACGGGCCTCAGTGCAAGAAGTTTCCATCAACCGCTCAGTCACCGATTACGATCGAGAAGCACTGTTTTAGGAAACCCAGTGTAGGTCCTGAGCTGTAAACAACCCCCAAAACGGCCACAAATAAAACAGTAAAAACTTTGATCCATACACATTGTCTGCCTTCCCCCTTCTAAATAAAGTCTACAAACCAGAGTGCCCGATACGGCAGGAGGGAGAGGGGAGGGGGTAGAAACCCTTCATAGTGTGCTCAATCCCGTAGGCTTGGCTGGGGCAGCGCAGAACTCTACAAAGACCCATAAACTGACTGTGCAGCTTATCAGAGGACCAGAGAGTCGGGGCTGATGGAGACCTAGCTTGAATCCCGTAGAGCCCCTCACATTAAATGAAGCCCTTCACCCTGTCCTGCATTGAGGTACCCGCCACTTCATAAAACAAGTGGGGCTCACAGGCCAAGCAGGAAGGGACAGCTTGTTGCTTCTGGTAGTCAGAGCGTAAGAGGGACAGTGCAGGGACAGGAGTTCCCAGCCACCACCGAGGCAGCTGTGATAAGAGTCAGGATCCCCGAGAAATGGGAACCAGTGAGACAGGGGTCTTATTCACATTGCTTCCCCCATTCTTTGCTCAGGCTCCACGGGACAGGCGGCAAACAAATCGTGCAAAAGCGGTGACTAGAAAGCTAAGTAGGGCATTCTTATTTTTTTTCTCCTGCTTCCCATCTGTGCCTCTTTGTTCTGCCTTCTTGGTAGTTTCTTAAGCTGAATTTATGACTTCCTTTTAAACAAAATTTTAAATATCTGCATCATGCCTTTAATTTCTAAGGACTGTTTTGTGAGTATACCTGTTTATGGCCTGATTTATTATTGTAAGTGTAATATCAGTTTATCATTCTGGGGATACGAATTCTCTAGTTAACTTTTCAATAGAAGAGGACCCAAATGTAAGTATACAGTACAATAAAATTTTACCAAGTGAGCACACCCATGAAATCACCACCTAGCTCAAGGAAGGAGTAGTAGCAGAATTCCAGAAGGTTCTCTCATTCCCCCTCATAATATGCACCATACCAAATGTAGCTACTATTCTGATTTCTATCACTTGTTTCTGTTTTTGAAATTATATTTGATAAATGGAATTCTATGTTCTTTACTCTCTTGTATAGGGTTATTTGTGCTCAATATTATGTTTATCATTTTCATTTATGTAGCAATCGTTCATTATTTTCATTGCCCTATAGCATTCAGTTTGAAAAGTGGAATATAATTCATTTGTCCATTTTACTGTTGATGGACATTTGGTTTATTTCCAGTTTTTTGCTATTTTACACATCATGTTGCTATGAAACATTCTTGGACATCTCTTTTGGTGAAAATACATACATTCTAGGGCTAAACATATAACATTTATCATTTCTCCCCAGATACATGTATATGTTAATGTAACATATAATATATAATAATATAATGACATATTATATATACTACACATGATTAATATAAATCCTAGTGCAAGTATGCTTTATTTCCTAGATTGATAAAATTGTTTCATGTCTTCTGGGAGAATATCTGAAAATAACAATCAAAAACATTTCTGAAAAGGATGAGGGACCACTGGTTTATCACGCATTAAATTGTACTAGAAGGACACAATCATTAAAAATGTTCCATACCAACAGAATAACAATTAATAAATTAACAAATCAAAAATAGAAAAGAGAATTCTTTCAGATAAATTCTAGCATATATAAGAACAGCATATTATTACAAAGGTTAGCAAACAAAAATATTGGAAAAATTGATCATTTGGGAGAGAAAAATGTTATATCTTATTCACTAAATGAATTCACTAAATGAATCCTAGGGACTTAAACCATTAATTTGATTATATAAAAGTCACAATCTCTATCAAAAGTCATAATCAATTGAAAAGTAAGTGTCAAAGTACAAATATGGCAAAGTGTTATTAACTTAAATATATAAATGTAATTTTAAATCAGTGGGAACAGCTTAAATATCTTCATTAAAAAATAGCAAAAGGATAGAAAGGTCACAGAAGTATAAATGGCCTGTCAGAGATAATCACAAATCAAGTCAATCATGAACATTAGAAATTACATTGCCTGTAAGAGTCATACAAAGATGAGCATAAAAATTTTAAAAAAGAAAATTTAATAGTCAAAACTGACAACGAGGGAGATGAACATTCTCATCAAGTGCAGATGGGAATGTAAATTGTTTCTGGAATTTTGCCACCTTAAATTAAGAATTCTTGTATTAAGCATCTCCTCTGGCTAGAAACTTACGTAACCTCTGGGCGATGGGTGGGGTGGAGCACATGCCGGGGTATGTTCTCTTGAACACACAAGACGGAAATTTAGACTAACTTAACGTTCGGTTGAATGGAAGGGACAGAAATGTAGGCTAACTATAGAAACAGTAAGTATATGAATCGTACGTCACCTCCTGCCTCACGGAAGCCTACAGCAACCGGTGTGACAACAGAGAAACCTGGCTGGGGAACGAGGTCTGTCTGAACCCTGTGCTGCAGGCGGAGAGCCCGTCTCCATCCTTATTTACCAAGCCCAAGCATTTTCCGTGCTTTTGCCAGCATCTGTGAAATACCCTTCCTCTTCCTCTCTTATTAAAATGTTAAATGAGGTAAGAGTATCTTTATTGGTATTTCTGTACATTGTTATAGGATTGGGTACAAAAATATTAAGTCATATTAATATTTTCACCTAATCCCACCACAATTCCCTTGGCAGAAGGGGCCGGAGCACACTCTGCCTCTTGTCCTCCCGCTGCCTCCTTTCTGCTCTATTTTCAGCCCCCTGCCTTGCTCTCCTCAGAAGAGCCAGGAGAGGAGGCCCGGTGAAGGGAGAGGAAACCCTCCCTGGGACTCATCCTCAAGAATCGAGCCCTAACCTGGAGAAGAATGTCACGGTGTTAAATGGAATATTATGTCAGACAGAAAAAGGCAAGAACCATGTGATTTCACTCCTCTGTTGAATATAAAACAGCACGTAATAAACAAACCAGACAAAGAAAAAGTCATAGGCCCAGATAATAGTACAGTGATTATGAGACGCAGGGACGGTGGTCAGGAAAGGGGAAAGGCCGTCGACCATACACACAGTGACGGGAGAAGATCTGACTTTGGCTGGTGGGTACACAATGAGATGCACAATTGCAGAATTGTACACTTGAAGCCCATACAATTTTCTTAACCAGTGTCACCCCCAATACATTTAATAATTAAGAAATAGTTCCCTGAAGCTGCTTCGGAAGACCCTATTTTCCCAGATAGTTTCTGGGGTACAGACCAGGGTAGAAATGTTCCATCACTGAGATTGCTGCGCTCAGCCAGCCTGCACTTCTCAGCGTGCTCGCCTTGCCCCAGGCACGAGGGTGGGGCCCAGAGCTCCACCACTTCCCACAGGGCCTAGGACCTCGCTCCCCCTAGGGAATTAGGTTTAACAACTCCTCCTTGAGCAACTCCGCTGTAGAAGGAGGTTTGAGATACAAAGAGAGGAAAAGGCCTCTAGCCTCATGAACTTGCAGTCTAGCAGGGGAGAATTAAACAAAAACAACAGATTCCAGCACTAACTAGTGTTACCAATGCACACCACTGCGAAAAGTGCTGGTATAAGGAAGGATAAACACTAACACAGAAGGAACACGCTCGGAAGCCGGGCAGTAAGTGAGATGCGTTCTGTGTTACTCACAATTCTGTGAGGGAAGTGGTTTTCCGGACTTGGAGGTGAGGAAACAGAGGCTACAAGGTTGAAGGTGATTGGTCAAGATCAACATCAGGTGGGTCACAGAGCCACGATGTGAGCGGAGGTCTGCCAGAGCCTAACACCTGGGCATGCTCCCGCTTCCCGGGTCGTTTAAACAATCGGAGAAACTTACCGTGTAGTAGTCATACCAGCGGGCTCTAGGGAAGTATGCTGTGACGTTTCTGGCATTCTAAAATTAAGCACAAACAAGTCACGGGCAGTGGGCTCAGGAATCCAAGGGAGAGAGTAACCTACTCCTGACCTTTGACCCACATGCTTCACCTCTCTAGGGGTCAGGATTGTGGGGGAAGCCTTCCTCTGTCCCTGCTTCAGACAGGGGAGATTGACCTGCCCCAAACCGGTATCTTCTGTAAAGTCCTTCGGGATCCAGGGACTTTGGGGGAAAATAATCATTTGCTTACAGACTTAACCCACATACCCTCTCGAAAGACAAGGAGGCAGGGTCTGGGGCAGAAGAACATTTGGTTTTATTGTGCCAGTACTTCAGAGATTATAATTAGTGCAGTAAGTTTCGGAGAAGATGCAATTAACTGTGGTTTTCATCAGAAGCCTAGTCACCAACAGAAAACGTGAGGAGATGGCTTTTGCTGCCGGAAGACCTCCTATAGAGGAAGGGCAGGGCTAGCCCTCAACAAAGGATTATACACCTTGTCCCAAGCAACCCTAATGCAAAGCTCTGTGTTAATGGTGCCAGAGGACTGTACTGAATCTCTGCAGTACTATTCCCACCTGACCCATACTCCTTATTTCAGTTAATGCAGAAATGATTACATCTCCAAATACACCACAAGGTGTTTCCCTTCTCAACTGTCCTATGAATCAGAATCTGTTAGGATGATTTTAAAGATGAGAGAGCTGCGGACTGGAACGCCTAAGTGATGGGCTTCAGCTCAGAGGGAGAGGAAGGGCTGGAGGCAGAATGAGCAGCCACTGGACCCCCCGCCAGTGAGGCCTCTTCTCCTGGCCCCAGGCTTGGTACCTGGGACCCCTGCTCAGCAGAGGCCTTGTACTCACAGGCTCCAGGACAGGGCTGACCAGGAAGGCGGGGCCCAGCAGGAACTGCCTGTCGATAGTCCAGGTCACCCGGTCTGACACAAACCTGCAGAGTAAAGTGAGGGACCACAATCAGGACTCCAACCAGGCCCCAGGACAAGGCCTTTTAGAAACTCCTCAAGTTCAGACCCAAGTCAGATACCCAGCTTCTCCAACGTAAATTACTTTCTCTACCTCGAGCAGATACGCATTCACACTCTACACGTCACACTCTTCCAACTCCAGACATGATTGGATTTAGACATGTTCTTGCCTATAAATACCTCCAGTTATTTTTAACCATGGCACATCCTAAATGCAGGAAAGGCCTTCCTCTCTCAACTCCACCCCTTGTGACCTGAGCTTCTGTGAAGGATGAGTAGGTCCTCACACAGCCCGGTTTAGCTGGACACTCACTCATGGAGAAGGGGCCGCACGACCGTGCTGCCCTGCGAGTGGGCCAGGTGCATCAGGGTGTACAGGTAGGGCAAGAGGGTGTATCTGGTCTGCAGGATGCTTCTGGAGATATTCACAAATGTATCATCCCAGGACACAGGGTCTTGCCTCTGTAGGAGGAAAAGAGGAGTTATAGAGCTCACCGTAGGGGAGCTGGGGGACTTAAGGATGCATTATTGCAAGTGAAAAATCCCATGTAGCTAAATCAAAGAGGACTGTAGCTGAGACCCAGAGAATATTCTTTATAGACTAAAAAGGCCACTGAAGCTCTCCCAGGACAGCTGATAAAATTTTCCAGGAAGACATTCTTTTGGGGATCTACTTGGCACAACATGGCCTGAATGACAAGAGCACTCTACAGAACACTGAAGAAGATGGTTCACTGAAATATGAGGATGTTTTCAGGAACCTATGGGCCATTTGTGTGTCTACTTTGGAAAAATGTCTATTCCATTCCAGCACCCATTTTTTAATCAGCTTTTTTGGGTTTTCCTGTGCTTGAGGTGTGCGAGAGCATGACATATTTTGGGTATTAACCTGTTTTCAGATATATGGTTTGCAAATATATTCTCATATTCCATAGGTTGCCTTTTCTTTTTTTTTTATTGTTTCTTTGGCTCTGCAACAGCTTTTAAGTTTGGTGTCATCCCATTTATTTTTGTTTTTGTTGCTTGTGCCTTTGGTGTCCTATCAAAAACAATCATTTTCAAGATCAATGCCAATAAACGTATCATCCGTTTTCTTCTGGGAGTTTCATGGTTCAGGATTTGTGATTAAGTCATCAATTCATTCTGAGTTAATTTTGTGACTGAAAAGTTGGGGACCAATTTCATTCTTCTACGTGATTTCCCAATACCACTTATTAATAAGACTAACCTTTACCTCTAAGTATTCTTGGCTCCCTTGTCAAATATCAGTGGACTGATTATGTAAGATTTTATTCTGGGCTTTCAATCTGGTCCATTGATCTAGATTTCTATTTTTATGTCAATGTGACACTGTTTTGATGACTACAGCTTTGTGATATAGTTTGATATCAGGAAGCATGATGCCTCCAGATTTGTCCTTCTTCTTCAGGATTGCATTGGCTATCAGGGGTCATTTTCATTCCACAAGAACTTTAGGATTTTTTTTCTATATCTGTGAAAAATCCCATTGGAATTTTGCTAGGGATTGTATTGAATATATAGATGGCTTGGGGTAGTATGGACATTTTAAGAATATTAATTATTCTGGTCCATGAACATGGGATCTTTCTATTTGTTTGTGTCTTCTTCAACTTCTTTCATAAATATCTTATAGCTTTCAGTACACAGATCTTTCACCTCCTTAGTTAAATTTATTCATAGGTATTTCATTGCTTTTTGATGCTGTCAAGAATGAGAATGTTGCCCTGGCTGGTGTGGCTCAGTGGATTGAGTGCCAGCCTGCGAACCAAAGGGTTGCTGTTCTATTCCCAGCCAGGGCACATGCCTGGTTGCAGGTCAGTCCCCCTCTCCCAGTAGGGGGCGCACGAGAGGAAACTACACATTGATGTTTCTCTCCCTCTCTTTCTCCTTCCCTTCCCCTCCCTCTTAAAAATAAATAAATAACATCTTTAAAAAAAGAGAATGAGAATGTTGTCTTTATTTCTTTTCATGTATTTCATCATTAGTGTATAGAAATAAAACTTATTTCTGTATGTGGATTTTGTATCCTGCAACTTTACTGAATTTATTGATTAGTTTTAATAGTTTTTTGGTAACATATTTAGATTGTTCTCTATATAAGACCATACAAACTATAAGTAGAGACAATTTACTTCTTCCTCTCTAACTTGAATGCCTTTTATTGCTTTTTCTCATCTGATTGTTCTGGCTAGAATTTCCAGTACTATGTTGAATAGGAGTAGGGAAGGTGGGAACCCTTGTCCTGTTCGTGGTCTTGCAGAAAAAGCTTTCAGACTTCACTGCTGAGTGTGATGTAAGCTGTGGGTTTGTCGCATATGGCCCTCATTATGTTGAAGTACATTCCTCTATACCCAGTTTGTTCAGAGTTTCTTACCATGAAAGGATGTTGTATTTTGTCAAATGTTTTTTCTGCACCTATTGAGACAATCATATGATTTTTATCTTTCATCCTATTAATGTGGTATAGCACATTTATTGATTTGTGTATGTTGGACCACCCTTCCACCCCAGGGTTAAACCCCACTTGATCTTACTGTGTGACTCTTTCAATGTCCTGTTGAATTTGCTGTGCTAATATCTTGTTGAGAGTTTCTGGATCTGTACTCACCGGGAATATTGGCCTGTGGTTTTCTTCTACTGCAGTGTCCTCACCTGGCTTTAGTATCAAGGTAATTCTGGTCCTGGAAAACGTGCTCGGGAGTGTTCGATCCTCTTCAATTCTTTGGCGGAGTTTGAAAAACACTGGCATTAGTTCTTCAAATGTTTGATAGAATTCTCCAGGGAAGCCATCTTGCTTTTCTTTGTTGGGAAATTTTTTTTTAATTACTATTTCGGTTTCCTTACTCATTTTTAGTCTTTTCTAATTTTCTATTTCTTCATGGTTCAGTCTTGGTAGGTTGCATGTTTCTAGAAATTTATACATTTCTTCTAGGTTGGCTTAATTGTTGACATATAATTATTTATAGTAGTGCCTTATGATCCTTGATATTTCTTTGGTGTCAGTTGTAATGTCTCCTTTTTCATTTATAATTTTATTTGAGACTTCTCTTTTTTTTTTCTTTAGGAAGTCCAGCTAATGGCTTGTCAACTTTGTTTCTTTTCAAAGAAACAGCTCTTAGTTTTGCTGTTCTTTCTATTGCTTTTCTGGTCTCTATTTCACTTATTTCTGTTCTAATTATTGTTACTTCCTTTCTTCTGCTAACTTGGTTCTTCTTTTTATACTTACTTGAGGTGTAAAGCTAGGCTGTTTACTTGAGATCTTTCTTTTTTCTTAATGTAGGAGTTTATTACTATAAACATACTTCTTAGAACAGAATTTGCTACATCCCATAAGTGTTAGTATGTGTTTTTCCATTTTCAGTTGTTTCAAAATATGTTTCTGATTTATCTCTTGATTTCTCTTTTGACCCATTGGTTGTATAATTCATACATAGTTGTCAATTTTCCAGTTCTCCTTCTGTTATTGATTGCTCATTTCCAAAGAAGACATGCAAATGGCCAATAGGTACATGAAAAGATGCCGAACGCCACTAATAATCGGGAAAACACAGATCAAAACCACAATGAACTATCACCTCACACCTGTTAAAATGGCTACTATCAAAAAGACAAAAGAAAGCAAATGATGGTGAGGATGCGCAGCAAAGGGCACCCTTGGGCACTGCTGGTGGGAATGGAAATGGGTGCAGCCGCTGTGGAAAGGAGTATGGAGGTTCCTTAAAAAATTAAAGAGAGAACAACCGTATGATCCAACTGTTCCACTACGGGTACACATTCAAAGGAAATGAAACGTGTCTCTGGAAGAGATATCTGCACTCCCAAGTTCAATGCAGCACTGTTCAAGGTAGCCAAGGTATGGAAACAACCTAAGTGTCCACTGATGGATGAGTGGATGAAGAAGGAGCGGTATATACACAACAGAACATTGTTCAGCCTCGAGAAAGGAGAAGCTCCTGCTATTTGCAGCCACACGGGTGGATCTTTATGGCACTGTGCTAAGGGAATTAAGTCAAACACAGAAAGACAACTACTGTATGACAATACTTATCTAAAATAGAGTAACCTAAAAGGAAGTCTTAAAGAGTAGAATTCATAGAAACAGAGTAGTGTGGTGGTAACCAGAGGCTGGGTGTTGGGGGAAACAGGGAGATGTCAAAGGACAAAAACTTCCAGTTATAAAATAAACACAGGGTGGGGCAAAAGGAGGTTTACAGTTGTTCACATGGAAAACAACACAATAATAATAAATAATAATACAAGAACAAACTCTGTGTTCTGTGTACTCACAACTGTAAACCTCCTCTTGCCCGGCCCTGTTTGTCCCGGGGATGTAACATTCAGGGTGGGGAATATAGTTAACAATACTCTATTGCATATTTGGATGTTTCCAAGAGAGTAGATGTTAAATTAAATGTCCTCATTACAGAAATGGCAATTATCTGAGGTGACAAAGGTGTTAACTAACCCAAGGGTGGTAAATCGCTTCACCACCGTTGAAGTGATTTTTTTCATACTTTTAATATATAAGAGTATCAAAAAAAAAAAAAAAAAGGAAAGAAACATGAGTGTTTAACAGTTTTACAGATGTCCCTGGGGAATATGACCAGCCCCTAACTGGAGGCTGTGTGCCGAGTGACGGCCTTGTCCTACCCGTGTCCCGATGGTGTTGTGGTTCCTGGAAAAGGGGTAGAAGGCCCCCAGCTGCATCCAGCGAGCGCACATCTCATACTCGGCATCTCCAAAGAACCCACAGATGTCTGCTCCTGTCTGAGACGAGATGGAATGAAATAAGCTTGTTGGTGATTTCTGAAAGATGTCACCATCTTCTTGGGCATGAGGAGGGACCCGAAGGGCACTTACATAGGATATGCCAAAGAGGCTGAACTCCATCATGCCTGCAACGAGAGCCACAGCCGTGTTAGACACGCCACTCCAGGCCTGCTTCCCCCAACTCTCTGAGCACCCTGCAGCGGGCTCCCACCTCCCCGCCCCTCCAGCACGGGCCCCGGGTGACCACGCACCGATGATAGATTTCTGCAGCTGGTCCCACGCGGCCGTGTTGTCCCCCAGCCAGTGTCCTGCCCAGCGGCCAGACGAGGGGAACGTGGAGCGGGTGATGACGATCCCTCGCTGTCCCGTTGCCTCCTGCACAGCCCTGGTTGGAGGGGCACAAGGAGGTGACTGAAATCAGAACAGGAGAAGAAAGGCCACAAAGCATCTCCTCCCAGAACTTCTGATCCTAGGGCATGGAGACAAAAATGCCTCCTGATACTGGAAGGAGTGTGGAAATGTGAGCTACAGCGAGGTCCCCACTGACCACCCACTATGATGGAGAGAACAGTAACAGTTACACCTTCAGAGTGTTTACAGTGCTTTACAAAGAACTTCACCTTGTCCTAAACTCACTGCATCACTTACAACAAAAAGAAGTCACCAAATCTTACTATTTATACACTGAGTACTTAGTTTTATATATTGGGGAAGGAAGAAGATGAATTCCTTTTTAAGTCTTTCCTTAGGATAATTCTTACTACTCATTGACTGAGCCCACAAAATGGGACAATGCCAGTTCAGTAGAACACCAGTTGGCTATCCAGCAAGAATGACAAAAAAAAAATCCCCGAAGAGATAAGTGACTTTTGTAATAAAGGAACTATCCAGTCCGCTACATCCTCTTTTCCTCTTATAACTCACGCTGTTACAGCGTCAGCTGCACTGTGTGACAGTGGCCTCGGTCATCTCCTCAAGGGCTGTTGGACTCTCACTGGCAGGTCCAGCCCATATGTAAATCTGTCCTGGTAACTACGACCACAGGGCCTGGCTCCACGCTCATGAGTATTTGTCTAGTGAGTAAGAGTTGCTCCGTGGTTGTGATTAAAATCTTTTTAGCCCCATTGGGAGAGGGAATGAGAGGAGACACAGGACGGCTTCAGCAGTCGCTGGCTGTCCCTGCAGGTGGTGCCAGTCGGTGGAGATGACCACTCACTCGTACGTGGGTCTGGTCTGGGACCACCCGTACAGGCTGTGCACGTCGTAGTGCCGCACCCGGGAGCCGTCGGGCAGGACCTGCTCGCTCTCCATGCACAGGGTCCTGCTGCTCAGACCCCTGTCCCTGGACTCCAGATCTGCGGAGAAAGAGCTAGTGATGGGAAAGCCACCCCTGGCCCCGTTTGTCCCTGACCTCACTTCAAGGGACTGAACTTGACCTCTGCACGGGTCCCTCTCCTTCCCAGAGGCATGGGAACATGTCTCCAACATCAAGTCCTCTGGAGGGCTCTCCAGGAGAAGGCCAAGGGCACAGGGAAGAGCACAGAGTTGTCAAACTCTGTGTGACAGGCTCCAACCTAGGCTTTCAACATGGCAATTATGTCATGCCATCCTTATCTTAATTCTACGGGGAAGATATCATTATCCTTTCACAGTTAAAAAAACTGGGATTTGGAAACATCAAGTAATCTATTGAAGGCTATCCAACTCACAGGGAGAATAATTTCTAGGCACAACATATGAACACAAGGATAACACCAAAGCCCATCAACTCCATGGTGAGGGGAAACCACTATTTTGCACCCACTGGTGGCACAGCACCTTCGCGTGGACGGATTAACATAAGCCTGAAGAAGTAAGGGAGGTGGCTGTCGAATCCTTTGGAGACATAACCACTATTAAGTATTTTCTGAACAAGCTCAAAAAATTCACTCAATGGGGCCAGGGATTTACACACGCCCAACTGGGTAACGCTCTTGAAATGTGTTTGTCATGCCCTTCCCCCCCACCCCAAAAAACCCCAAAGCACCACTGCGGCTGTGCCCCAAGCAGTGAGGATAAGCCCCTGGACTCTGGGCTCCTGCAGGGGTCACTCCTGTGGCCAGGACCTTGCCGGCAGGGGAGGCCCAGGGTCCTTACGTGGCATATAGGGAGGGTGGTTCAGGGTGGCGTCCGTGCAGCCTGGAGGCACTGCCCCATTCACAAAGTTTGCCGGTTCGTTCATATCCTAGAAACATCAAACACAGATGTATCTCACTGTTTAAACTAGTTACATGCTGTCAGTCAGAGAAAAGGAATAGTGAATAAATCACCACCCAGTCATCATCAAATCCAGCTGAGAATGGACTAGAAAGATCAATTAAGCCCTACAGAACGACTGGCTACAGGATTTTTTTTAATTCTCCTTCAGGGTTGTGAAGCGAGTCTCAGTTCAGAGAAATTTCCAGTAGTCACCACAGGGTTCTACAGCAGGAACCGGTGGCAGGGTACAAGGTCTGAGGACTATTGGGCTGGTCCCCTCCCGATGGGAGGAGCTGCAGTCTGATACTTTCAAAGTCTCTCCGGGATGATTGTAATCCCTCTCGGTTAAAGGTCAGCAATACAGACACTTGGACACACAAAGAGAGACACACCCCTACCCACATGCACACAGACACAAACACTCACAATCCACATGCCATCAAACTTCAAACTCTTCTCGGGATCCCGTGGGTTGGAGTATAGTTCTTTCAACTCCCTCTTCCACCAGGCAGCGGTTGAATTCCGGAAAAAGTCTGGGAAGGCCACATAAGCTCGGTATTGCTGTAAAAATCAATTATAATTTATTTGTCACCAATACACTAGGCAGTAGACAGGCATTCACTGAGAGCTTAACCCATGCACAGCCTTGTACTAGTGGTGATAATAATCCCAACAGGGCCTGAGAAATGTTCTTTGCTTATTTCAAACACAGTAGTGCAGGGGTGGGGGCAATTAGCACAAATTAGGCACCTCCTTCGCATTTGGAAAGCACCCAGAGACTGACTTCCTCTCCTCATCAATGTGAGCAGTAGCAGCGGTCAACCTCGCTATCTCAAGTCCTAGATGCCCAACCCTCAACTTCCGTCTGCAGTTCCCCAAGCACCTTCAGAGACAAAGCAGCAGCCAGGGAGGCTGGCCCGCAGCCCGAAAGGGGCAGAGGTCAGATGCCCTGTCAACACGCTGGAAAGGAACTTCCAGTTGATCCTCTCGTGTCTCATTCCCACCAGGGAAAGGGGGTGAGAGGCAAGATCGCACCTGTGTGTCAGGTAAGTTGGGAGGACTTGAGGGGGTTGCAACTGCCCCTTCCCTTTAATTTCCTCAAATGATAAAAGTCATGTCTTCATTAAATAAAGCCTGGAAAGTAGACCCAAGGTATAAGCCCTTAACATAGTGTAAGATTTTTGAAAGCAAGGCCCTTGTCGCATCATCCTCTGATTGATCCCTGTATTCCCCCACAGTGCTCAGCTTAGACCTCGACACCAAATAAACGCTCAGGCCAACTGTGAACTCACCACTTAGCAGCAGCAAATACGCATCAATTTCTATATAGGCCGTGTTGCTTGTTATGGAACTTTATGGTTCTTTGTATGTCTCCATAAATAGGTTCCTCTGTGTTCATCAGTGCATTTTAAGAGCTAAAAAGCTCAATAATGCTGGTGGTAAGGGGAGGGGAGCAACAGCAGGAAGGCCTGGTTGAGGGAACCTCCAGCTCTTATACACAATAGACAAAAGGAAAGTAGGAACCCGTGTGTCTAGATAAAGGGCAAAAAAAACCCACGAAGAAGAAAACAGAAGCAGATCAGTAGACGGGGCTTTGGCTCACAGAGAAGTGGGTGGGGGAGCAGTGAGCCACTTTGCGGAGAATCGTGAGAGGGAAGCAGGCCAGGGATGCCTTTTGGTTAGAAAACCAAGGTGGCTACATGGAACCAGAAGAAGAGAGTGTTTCACCAAAAGCGGAGTCCTCCAGCTCGGGCAGGATAGAAAACACAGGGTACGGGAGGGTGATAGAGGATTGGAATAAAGATTAATAGCAGCCATGTCTGAGTCACTTTTTAGTAAAATAAGCCGATTAAAAGACAGGGTTCCTTCCCAGCAACCCTGACGTGCCCCCACATGCACAAAGTCCCTTTACCTCCACTTGACTGTCCCAGTCCAGAGAGCTGTTTATGATGACGTCAGGGAAATCAGGCCAGACCTGGGGAGAGAAGAATGCTCAAAAGCAGTGCAGCAGGTAATCCCTCTCACATAGCGGGTCCTGAGGCGCGGTGAGCCACGGTCCCACGGGTGCCCACTCTGATTTTCATGCAGGATTGATCTAGACAGAAGCGCCTCTCGGGGCACACACGGTGACAGATACTGACTGACAAAACAAGAACTTCTGACCTCAGAGCCCCAGCGGAAAAGGTCAAATGACAACAGGCACAAACACACGAATGGTGACCTGTCCCCAGGTTGCACCAGCACTGAGATCAGACCTTTCCCCAGACGATGTCTCCACCGTTGGGAGCCTTGATGAAGACGTCTTCCTCCACACCCCGTGTGAACGCGGGGTAGGGCTGTGTCTCGTTTCCAGAAATGGCTGGGTCCTAAAACCAAAGCACAGGTCAGCGAGAAAACCAAAGCAGCAGATGGGGGAAAAAAAAACAAAACAGAAAAACTCCTCAAAAGGCAGGCACCCCCTGCCACCTGAACTGCAGAGCGTCTGTGAATCCTGGAAAACATACTTTTCTTTTTGACCCTCAACTTCTCCAGTGGGAACATGGAAGGAAACACAATCACATATAAAGCCTGCCCCACCAAAGCTCCTTCACCCCCCCCAAGCAGACCCCTCGCATTCGCGCTGACCAGAATGAGGATGACCCGCATCCCGTCGGCCTTCATGCGAGAGATCAGAGCCGGGAGTCCAGCGAAGTCGGGGTGGAGGGTGAAGTCCAGCTGCCGCTCCATGTAGTCGATGTCCGAGTACTGCACGTCCTGGGGGCACACGAGGGGACCGGGCGGCTGCTGGTTACAAGAGCCCACGTTCCACATGCGAACAACCCGCCACCAACCCAACGGGTAGTGAATTTCAGACGCATCTTTCTGATTCTTTCAAATCCTAGTCCTGTCACTTGGTAGGCACTAGGTTCAGGGAAAATCTACAGAATTTTCTAATTTTCCTTTGTAAAATATAAAAATCTAAATTAGCAAAATATCAGATGACAATGCCTATCTGGCCAGGGCTGTTTTGCCAAATGTAAACAGTGGATGAGGAGGTAGCCAATATAAGGAGTGACCATGGTTACTCCCCAAAAGTAGCTGCCCTGGTATCAGTGGTTCAAGTTCAGAGAAAATAACATAATGTAAATTACCCAGTATGAATACCACACGGAGGGTGAATGTACCAAAACCAAAACCAAACCTCTAATTGCTTTGGAATAGCCAATCCCGGGGGTTGATAAACACAGATTTCTTATTAAGAATGAAATATTACATGCTGCACTTCCTTTTATAGAGACAATGACTAATAATAAGAAATAAATAGAATGAAATTAAATACAGAGTTGGCAGAGTAGGTTGACAGTTGTTCATATGGAAAATAATACAATAATTAACAAATAACAGTACAAGAATAAACTGTGTTTTGCACACTCACAACTGTAAACCTACTTTTGCCCACCCTGTATGTAACAGGTTCACGGGATCAATTCTCAGATTATTGGACCCCTCTTGTCCTCAAGTGGAAGGGTTCTCTTCCACATGTGTATTTCTGGAAGCCAGTTCCCAGACCCCGACATTCAACCCGGGATTAGCACAAAGCCGGGGATCCTGTGCTGTGACACTGCAGAAGTGTTGGAACTGAGACTCTAACTACACGCACATGGCCTGACTGAACTTGGGCTGATTTTTTAAAACTTAACAATACTACTGTTTGGGGGGCCAAGGACGTTTTAGACAGAATTTTTTGAAGAATTGTAACGGAAATGGAAGCATGATCGAGCGCAAGGAGCCCTGGAGCTGGCCCTGTGACTCTAAGGTGGGGACCACAACCCCCACTTGTATTACTGGGCTGGGGTGAGGCTCGGTGTGGCATTGCATGGGAAAGCACTCTGTAACTTTGCAGAGCCCCATGGAAACCAGACAAATGAATCCAGATAGAGAGACGGCTCGGCTGGGCGGTGAGGACCCAGAGCGAGTACCCCACAGACTGAGAACGTACGTAGGGGACCCGGGCAGCCACCATCTCATCGTACAAGCTGGCGATCTCAGAGTCGTTCTGGTACCCGTAGCGGCACAGCTGGAACCCCAAGGCCCAGTACGGAACCATCACGGGCCGACCAATCAACTGGAAAACAGACAGAAAATATTAGTGCATAAAAAGGAGAATCTGGCTTGAAGTTATACACAAAGTAATAAGAATACTTTTCCAGTGCTCCAAGTTAGACAATCAACACATTCAAGTCCAGAAAGAAACTGAGAAGACGCACCGCCACTGGGATAGCTTGGAGACAGCTTCCTGCTAGACTAGACCTCCCTTCCCAGGAATTTTGGAAAACCTGATTTTGCCCTGACACCTAGAGGCAGTCCGGCATACTGGGTAAGAACACAGAATCCAGAGGCAACATGCTTGGGTTAGAACTCCTGCTGGCTGTGTGAACCTGGGCAAATGTTAAATTACCTCTTACACATCGGTTTCCCCACTTGTAAAGTGAGGATAACAATAGTATTTGCTTCATGGTGTTTTTGTGAAGATTGAATGAGCTAGTATTTGTATGTAAAGTGCTCTGACATGAAGTATTATATTAGTGACATGCAGTACATTTTATATATATATATGTTTGTTGCTGTTGCTAAAACAACTGTTGTGACCACCATCACCATCACCACCACACCACCATCACCACCACCACTTCCATCAATACCACCACTAGATTACCATCACCATTACCACCACCAACAACAACCACACCATCACATCACCACCAACCATCATCACCACCATCACCATCACCACTATCACCACCACCATTGCCACCTCCACAGCCAGCACTGGCACCATTAATTCTGTTCTCTGCAAAGCTTTGAGAGGCTATGAATTTAATGATTATAGGGATGTATATATTGTCCCCTATTTTATAATCTATCTGTCTCCCAGTAAAGCCAATGATCCAATTATTATCTGAGGACTATACTAAAGAATGTGGGTTTTAGAACACAAAATACACTGTTTAAATACTTGGTAAACAATTGAATTCCTCTTACCTCAGTGTACTGCTGAGTGACAAGCTCAGGAGTTGGCCCCAAGAACACATAAAAGTCCAGAACCCCTCCTGTGGTGCGGTATGTCAGGGCTGGCAGGGGCTGGAATGTCACATCTGAAAATGTAGAAAACACCAATCAAACTGCAAAGCTTCGATGTGAGGAGCTACCCCTAAAATGCACAACTTCTCCCTCTTCCCATGCCTCCATATTGCGAGAAAGTATTTTGTACTATACCTACGGAATTGAAGAAATTAAGTGAACATCTACAGGGTCCCATCTCTGGAATTTTTTGCCTGTGGTGTTCTTTAATATCTTATTATATGTTTTGTCATTCTTTTAAATTAGTATAACTTTGATTTTAGAATAGTTTATGACATATAAGTTACAAAAAGCATACCAAGTATCCCCTTGTAGGCGTTCCCCAGTTTCCCTCAATGACAGTATCTTACATAACAGGAAACTGACACAGATATAACACTGTTACCTCAGGTATAGACTTTACTCAGATTTCACCATTTTTTACACGCATGCTTCCCCCCACCTCCTGATTTTCCAACCACTTTCCAATATCCTACGCAAATGTTCTTCACATCCTCACACTCGCACAGAGAGTCCTCTGACCCACAACTTCATCACTAATTCAATTCACACGGATAGCTTCCACTGGCTGACCTCTGGGATATTTGGACCTTGCTTGGTTTTGCTAGCCTTTCTTACATGATTTTTTTCTTACCCTCACCCAAGGACATTTTTTTTTTCATTGCTTTCAGAGAGAGAGAAAGAGAGAGAGAGAGAGAAACATCAACTGGTTGCCTCTCGCAGACACCCCGATCAGAGATCAAACCTGCAACCCAGGTATGTGCCCTGATCAGGAATTGAACCCACGACCCTTCGGTCTCCAGAACGATGGTCCAATCGACTGACCCACGCTAGCCAGGGCCCTTTTTACATGGTTTTTGCCAAAAAAGAGTTTAGTTAATTCTTATGAACGTGTGTTACTGAACTGAAAGAAACAGAAAGATGAAATAGAAAGTCTATGTAAAAAATACTGCTCACATAATAATGATTTTGACCTCAGGCTGCAGCCAGGTGAAACACATTCTAAAGTTTCTCAAGAATGATTGGTTCACAGAAATAAGGGGAGAGGCTGGCATCGTCTCACCCATGGCGTTGCTGTTGAGCAGAAGCACTCCGTGGGCACTGCCGTCCTCCTCCAGGCCCATGTAGTAGGGGTGGACGCCATAGGAATTCTTCTTGTACTGGGAGAGTCGTGACAAGAAGCAGTGAGAGGTTAAGTCACTGTGGCTGTAAAAGGCACTTAAACAAAAATTAATTGGTAAAATGTGTCTAATATCTCTGTGAAATAAATTAAATGCATAAGAAACAAGGAGCCTGAGAACTGGCCCACTGGTCTAAAAGCAGAATGTGACCACCCATGGTGGGCCTGGGAGGATGAACCTCGAAGTGCACACAGCGTGGGTGGAGAGAGGCAGACACCCACACCCCGCCTTACCCCCGGGGGCTGGTCTCGGGAGAACATCCCCCACGTGTGCCAGTTCAGGTCTCTCCGATAGGCAGTGTGCTCATTTTCTCCAAAGCCATAGATATACTGGGAGGGAAGGCGAGTAGAGATGCGGATGAACATGTCGTTGAAGGTGAAGCCGAGGAGCTGAGAGTCCCAACTGCCACACAAAAAGGATAGATTTGGGAAAGAAATGGGCTGTTCTATTGGCTTCAGGCAGCTGATTTTTCAAGGACGAGTAAACTCTTGATTCCCTCCTCCCCCACCCAGAACCCTGCTGATCTCCCAAACCGAACAGAAAGTCCACTTGATTAAATAATCATAGATGCCTTTGCTAAAAGCCCAGGAGCCAGCTTCGTTCCTTATCTTCCTGCATCACTGCCTCCCCTTGGTGCCCCTCCAGAGTGCCCAGTCTCATCCCAAGCTCCCCATGATTGCTTCCACTCTATAACAACCCCAGCTTCCACACTTGCTCCCCTACAGTCCATTTGCTAAAAAGCATCCAGGGTGAGATTTTTCCAAGTATCTCACAGCATGTCACCCCCCTTTTACAGTTCTTCGGTGATTTCTATTATAGTATCTTATGAAGTCTTCAAGGCCATACCTGACCTGAAACCCTCCTAAACCCCAGCTTCATCTCCCATCACTCAGCTCCCTGCTTACTACCCTGCACCCACCATATTAGCCATTTCGCCCCCTGTTATGCCGAGTTTGCTCCCATTTCATGGCCTGTGCACTCCCTCGCCCCTCTGTCTAAAGCGTTCTTCCCCACCCCTCAGACTTCCACATGGGTGCCTCCTCCTCCTCGCCCAGGTCCTATTTTTGGTGTCACCGCATTGGACAGATCTACTCTGACCACAGTATCCAAAGCAGTGACCTCCCGTAACTCTCAATCACCCCGCTCTTTTCCTTCATAGCACTTGTCACAATCCACACTTATATTTTAACTTGTTATGATCCTTATTTGTATTTTGACTTGAATTACTTTTGTTATTGACTTATTATTTTTGTCACAAAAAGCAAGGCCTTGACTTCTATAACCACATAATAGGGACAAGGCACTCCCATAAACATGTGTTGACTGAATCCCTAAGTGCATGCAACTGCCTCTCATCACTCCCAGGGGACCAAAACGTTCTCAGCAGCACAGCCACAAAGGAAATAACTTATTCATGAATCTGCAAGTGGATGGTGCGGCGCTCTGAGCCAGGCTATACCCAAGGACAATGTGCTGAGCAGTTCCAAATCAGACGAGAAGCCATTTACATTACGGTGCCTGTACTCCTTCGGCGAATTGCAATCCCAAATGGATTCTTCTTAATGAGGACTTCATAGAGTCGACTCTCAGGGGTGCTGGATGGAACTGTGGCTATACTGAGAGGGACCGGAACTTCATAGCGATTGTTGTTGGGGTCATAAATCTAGGGACAGAGGAAATTGATCTTAGGTGAGTAGAGTACTCTCACAGCCTACGCCCTTGGCAGAATGCTGAGGACTTTGACAAAGAGTCTGAATTCTGTATTTCTTTGTCTCCTTTAAACTCATGAGACTTTGGGTTTAATTAACATATCAAAGAACAATGTCAGATTTAACATTTGAGTCTGTCATATGTCATTTTTAAGGCCTCTATTACAGTAACACATTCACTTTGACATTGGTGCTATCCTTGAGAATCAGTCTAGAATCAGTATGGTATTTTATGAATATATTCCTTTATGTGTAGGTATATGAGTCCATGTGAATAGCTGACAACCCTTCAGAATTGAAAAAGAAAAACCTCCCCTCAAAAGCCATAAACTACTTGATCAAAAACATCAGATGTCCTTTCTAAAAATGGGATCTAAATAGAGCCACAGAGTATCTACTACATTCGCGCTTACACTATACTGGAAACTAGGGATAACTGAACTGCCTCGGACCCATTACTGTTGCTACGAAGTTCACACGCTAGTGGGGGGTGAACGAGAGGCACCCACAGTACTCGAGTGACAGCGGCTAAGGTAGAGCTACGTAGCAGTGTCGTGACATTGTGGGGAAGAAAATACCTAATGCTGTTTCAGGGAGACTGAGATGGTTTCATGGGGAAAATACAGGCTGAGTCTCAAAAGCTTTGCCACTAGTAACCGAGCACATAAAGGAGAGCAAGTCATTCCTGGTAGAGAAATGAATGCAAAGGCACCGAGTATTAAAGCAGGGGCGGAAAGAGGCAAGTATTTTGGAGAGAGCTACTGTGTGTGATCAGGGGATAGAGCGGTAAGGAGGCAAAGCTGGAAGCCTAAGCAAGGTCATTGATTGCAAACCCAGTAGGCGCTCATCACATGCCCCCAGTGCTACGGCGAAGACAGAATCATAAACAAGCTTCATCCTTACATTAGAAGATGTACAGGAACTCATGGTCCAGGCTGATGTTAGGTCCTGAAGAACCTTTCAGGCAATGCCTGATGTCTTTCACTTATTCTCTCAATGAACAGCTGAGTGCTAACTCTCTACCAGGCTCTGTGTTGGGTTTCAGAAATCCGAAGATAAAAGGGCAAAGTTCTGTCTTTCAGAAACACAGCATTTAATAGAGAAATACCACTAAGCAGTCCATCCTTAGGTCCTCACGTGTAATAAATCATAGAAAAGAGAGATCACTACATTGTCGTGGCTGTTTCACAGATATCCCAAATTCAAGGTCCCAAACTGAACTCACACTCTGATTTCGCCCAAGTTCAAACCTTTCCAGGGTTCCCACTCCAGGTAATCACCATCGTCCACACCAAGGTGCAGGCTAGAAACAGGCAATCATCCCCGATGCTTCCCTCTCGTCGTCACCTACTTGCCATCGTCACCAGATCCTGTGGCAGTATCTTCTCTGTCTCTCAAAGACGCCCGCTGTTCCCCATCTCCTTCCTGTACTTGACTGAGCCTGGGCCCTCATCTGGACTCCCTAACTGGTAGTCTCCTGATTCGTCCCTCCTCTTCGCTCTTATCCTGGTTTTCCTCACAGCAGACACTTTTCAGTGTCCCGGCTACGGTGGGTCTCCCGACTCCATCACCAGGTTCTCACTGCTCTTAGGATGGTTATCCAGTACGCTGTAGCATGGCCGACTCAGGAGAGCAACCTTATCTTAGGGTTCTGGAACCTTGACTGGCAAAAGGTGACGGCACTGAAGACGGCCTAGCCAGCACTGGACGCACAGACAGTGCCCACGTACCTTAAACTGCAGCATGTCGTTCTTGTGGTAGGTCACACTCAGCCGGAGGGAGTCCACGGGGGTTGAGGGCAAAGCGTTGGCATAAAGAGAAGACTTTAAGGACAAGACAGCTGTGGCCTCGTGTGAGTCGTACTGGATATCACCGACAGAGTAGAGCTCATTGGTGAAATAGCAAAAAGGGACTCCAGGAAAAGTGGATGCCTGAGAAGGAAAGCAAAGTCAGCTCAGCATGGGGTCCCAGGATTGTCACATATAAAGGGGCTGGAAAAGGCAATTTACAGGGAGGCAAAGTCAGGCCATCACTCACCTCCCTAGAACCTCACTGGTTGAGATACAAGTTTAAATTCTTGGTCTCCGGGCAAAATATTTATAAATTAACAACAACAGCAAAAAATATCTCACTCCTGTCCCTACCTATCCTTCATATCCAGGTAAAAACTCAGGTTCCTTTGGAAGTCCTTTCTGCCTATGGATTCTAAGTAATAACACAGGTCCTGGTTCTATGCTCAGACATTGCAGGCTAAGGGTAGAGCCTTCGAACGCAGGATAACACCATCAGCACGGTTACCTCCCAGGCACAACCACGGGCAGCACAGCTCTCTTGGGAAGCACCGTTCTCATCAGGGTAACAGTCTATTTTTTCTGCATCCTGGATCTTCAGGTCCCATTCCACAGTATATGCTTCTCCCAGGACAAGATCCAGTCCTGTGATAAGGGCAACCTATAGGAACAGGGAGGTACCAAGGAAATGGACCCTAGGACAGAGGCCTTGAGAGACCTGAAACTTCTTTTAGGAAAGGAATAGAAATCAGACCAAACTCAACAACCAAGTAACATATATGAGGGCTGGGGTGGGGACCTGCCCACAGCAACAGGGCAAATGTCACAGCTCTACGTGAATCTTGTATATAACATTTTTAAAAAGAATTTGGTCAAATAAAATGTTCTGTGATCTTTCTTTCCTTCCCCGACTCCTCCTCCACTTCCTTTGTTGTCAGGAAGGCTCTCTGCTGACCTCCCCGCAGCACGAGGCACACAAGCACAGATATCATCCCGAATTGAGTTCATCTCCCTGCCCTCCGCTCCCCAAACCAGCATCCCCCACTGTCTGGACCAATGGCAAGAACAAAGCAATAACACTACTATGGCTTGGGCGCCCATCTCCATTCTGCTGTGGAAACTCAGACAAATTATTTCAATTCTTTGGGTATCAGCTTCAATAACTGAAAAATTGGTGAGTTGGCAAAATCATTTCATTTCCTTCTATTTCTAACCTTCTTTTCCAGCCTCTTCATTTCTCCAAGCCCAAAGCCTTAAAACTCAAAAACTTCTTATGGCTTGAACTTTGCTGTACTCATAAACAAAAATATAACATTTACTTCTAACTTTATAATGTATTCTCCATGGATGTTGTCAGGACAAAATGTCAAATGTTATTAACATATCATTATAATAGAAGACAATTTACTTATTTTCTCCAAATTCCACTCGACCGATTCAAATATTTAATTTTATGTATTTTTTATGCTTGTCTCTTCTTTAATTAGCAATTTCCTTAAAAAAACTCACATTTGTCTAAAGTTATAAAATTGCATTCTAAGGATCATCATCCTTCTTCCAGCCTCTTCCCAGTCTAAGCCCATCTTGCACTACCCTGCACTGCGAATCCCACCCTGCTCCAGAGAAACACTCTCACAGCCTTGATCTGAGGAGCAACGTGAGACCCTTTGAAATTAGATCAGAGCCTTCTCGTTTCGGTGCTAGGGCCTTCCAAAGTCTGACCGTAAGTTATGTGTCTGAACTGATCTGCTTCCAAAAGCGAATCCTACCTATTCTAACTTTATAAGACTCACAGATTAACGCTGGCTCATCTCTTGCTACACTTAGAGTGACTCTTTCTGATTTCTCAGCCTCGAAGGCTCTATCCAAGCAAATGCCTTTTCTAGGAAGATGGTGCCCATCTGCGGAATGCACGGCTAGTTGCCTGCCCTACATGAGAGCTCCCTTCTTACTCACTGTTTCAGTTTAGAACACTAAAGTTCCCACTCCAGAATGACATTTTTAATTCATGCAACACAGCTGTGGCCATTAATAGGTAAGTGCAAGTCCCCTGGAAACCTCAAGTGTTTCTTTCTTGATTTAAGGGCCAGCTTGCTTCCTTCCTGTGTCCTCTTCCCCCCAGTGGCCCCCTCCCCATACTAATCACAAGGCCGTAGTGACTAGAATTAAGCAGGAGTCGCTCCCAAACACAGAAGAAGAAAAAAACCTCAACCCCTACGGCCTTGAGCTACTGAACCAATGCCGGCAATTGACCTCTTTCTAACCTCTTACTGCATAAGAGAAAAAAAATCCCAATTTGCTTAAAACACCATTTGGCTGAGTTTCCTGTCATTTGCAGCCAAATGACTCTCTACCTGATGCGTGTCTTTCAAAGGCCAGCTCCAGCCCTGCATTCTCCAAGGGCCTTGCTCAACTACTCCATTAAGCTTTGAACCTTAAATTAGCATAAGGTAAGTTACCACTTCCTGTATGCTGATTTGGGTTGCCTGTCCCCTTCCCAATAGTTTCACATGTATAAATCACGTCTCCCCACCACCCAAATTGAAACAGTTAGTGTTCCTTTGGTCTTATATTAATCAATGTGTTTAACAAACACTTACTGAGTTTGTTTTCATATATGCATCTATCAAACGGCTTGCACTTTGCTGTACTCATAAACAAGAACATAATAATTTACTTGTAACTTTATAATGTATGCATCCTCAATGGATGTTGTCAGGACAAATTGTCAAATGTCATTGACATACCATACAATCTATTTATTTTCTCCGAATCCGGAAGGTCCCCCAGAAACCACGCTGCCCATCTGTGACCACACCTGTGGGGGCGCACCTGAGGAGAGGGCCCCTGGTAATGCTAAAATATCAGAAGAACGCATTACAACCTCTTCATGGGCATCAGGTCTTGTCACAACTGATGAAAACTATTTTCTTGTTATCCTCTAACCAAATAAGTAGCCATTAATTAGCTAGGCTGGTCAAATTCTTTGACTTAAAATATCTCCTAAAAATGTGTGGGTTGGAGTGAGAATCTATATATCTCAATAAAGTAAAAACAACAACAACAACAAAAAAACACACTTCACTTCAAAATTTTCATTAACGGGAATCCCATGCCCCAGCTTTACCTTCCTCACATCAGCCAGCATGGTCCCCCTCACTCCTAACTTCTCTCTTCCTCTGTCCCAGTCAGAGAGAATGGAAGACAGAGGGACCAATGGGGGAATGAGGATGAAAAGATCGTTTTACGTTATCCCAGTTCCTCAGCAGCTCCCTCATTCACTTCAGTTCTGGCCCACTCCTCACTTTTTTCCCCTCTCTTCACCCTCTGATTTCCCACAACAGGCCTGCGTGTGAGCTTGTCCTTCAGCACCCACGCAACCCTGGTAAGAAGGGACACTGTGAGCTATGAAAAATTCCCAATAAACTCTCAGCCAAGTGGATTTTTACCTGTAGGTTAGAATCGTAAGTGACGTTAGGAGAAACCTGACTTGGGACATCATTCTGCTTCACTCTAACGTTGTTAGGTTCCTGGGTCCCGAGGATTTTAATCTCTTTAAATGCTAAATTATTGGGGTCTTTGTAGGTTGACTGCAAAATCTTCACATCCAAGCGGTTCTGCAAAACAATTGAGCACAAAGGTCTAACTAGAAAACGCGGATTCTCAAGTCATTCAAATATTCCATCCTAGACCACATACCCGCAACTGCTTTGAATGCTGCTTGGCTGTCTCTACTTAATGTGTGCTTAATCATTAGAAACTGATTTTGATACTCCCCAAGCAGAAAGAAAGAGAGAGACAGATTGAGAGAGAAAGAGAGAGATTTTTAAAAACAGCATTTGGAAAACTGACTGCTTTCTTCACCCATTTCACAGCCTCCCGGGCCCTACCACGGGTGGTTCAGTTATTGGAAGAATGTGCTCGTCTATACCATAAATGCATGTGAAGCTACAAGCAGAATAACACACATACGCAAATACATTGAACCTCACGGTCAGACAAAAACCCACACCTAAGACTCACAAAAACCTTCTACTCACTTGGGTGACGGAGAACTCGCATAAGAGGTAAACCTTATTGGCCACCGTAGCTGAAAGTGAGACAAAGACGCGTCAGACCCCAGTCTGCCCGGCCCAGAAGGACAGATTTCACCCTGGCTGCCACTGAAGCTGCATCTTGAGATGACAAGATTATAGACAGAGCCTCCCGGGCCACGCCACTGCTTTCCCTTTTCCCTTTTCCCTTCTCCTTTCATCTTGAAAAGGTTCCTTTCCAAGCACTTCCGAGGCACGTAGCTCAAGTGAGTTCATTTCCTAAGCTGGAGCCACAAGTGTTAGTATATCAGAGGGAGAAAAATGGGCTAAGCAGCAAGAGATAGACACATAGCTACAATCTCGCTGCCTCATTGGATACGTCCTTCGTATCACTGACATTGGTTCATTGGTGTGTGGGGCAAGACGTCTACACTGACCGGCAGGGACACTCTTGGAAATGTCTCTTTCATTGTGGGAGGTGGGGCTGGGTAGGGCAGGGGAGAGTAATGAGGGAAAAATGGGGACAAATGAGTGACTTTTTTAAAGTTTAGAAAATTAAAAAAAAAGGAAAACATCTCTTTCGGGTGCCCAGTAACAATGAAATAAGAGCCTATGAATATTGCTGGCCAATGGGAAGGTTCTAAGAGATAGAAATATATTTTTCTCCCGCCAGGGCTCTGTGTACCAATAGCCACGAGCAGTGCTACTGAAAACAAAACTCTGCTCCTGGGTGACGAGTGTGACTGTGCCTGGTGAGACCCCCCCGCAGCCCAACAACCAGCAAGAGTAACTCAAAGACACGGCTTCAGGAAAGGTGACCTGACCGGGACAGTGCTCACCTTCGGTTTCCCCATCATCCCAGAACAGTTCGCCTTTGGCCTCTTTGTTGTCATCCAAGGCGACGATGAGACCCAGAGGGTTCCGCTGACTATGGGGGAAGATTTATGTGAGACATAAGGACTTAAAACGCAAAGAATTGGGTCCAAGGAGCTCAGAGTGATTCTCTCAGATTTCAAATGGGAAAGGGTCCGAGCAGCAGATGGCTCTGCTTTCTTCAGGCACAAGGGCAAAGTCAACAGGTGCCCCTTCGTCTAGAGTCAGTAACGTCGCAGGAGGTAGAAACACCCCCAAACGTCCGCAACGAACACCTACGTAGGAGGCAGGAATTTAAGCACCAGAACCGCTGCAGGAGCTGCAATAGCAGCTGCCAGCTCTGGTTTAGAACAGAGACTGTGAGCAGACAGAGTGATCCCCAGCAATATGGTTCAAACGAGCCATTTTAGAGATGATATATAAGGAAGTATAAACTGTGGTTGAGGGAGATTTTTCCCTGCCAAAGAACCATTTTGACTCAGAAAGCAATAAAATACAGTAAGGTCTATCTCTATAATGGTACCTTTCCTAATTTTATTATTACTAGCTTGTTTTGAGAGAGAAATAAAATATTCTAATTTTCTGCTTTATAATTACAAATAGAATATACAAACACTACTCAAAAAGCCAGTGAAATAATAGAGGGACATAGAGAAAGAGGGGATAGAAGAGTAATGTCAGATGGAATCTTTCCTGTGAGGGCACCCCTCTGTTCTCCCCCCGTTTCCCACTCCTGCTGCAGCGCTCACTGACCTCCCGGCCTGTGCTGGACTCGGTCACGGTTCAGCCTTCCACTATGCCCTACGCAAATCGTTCCACGACCAGCAAAATCACCTGCTCTCATCTAACATCCGCGCGTGTGCTGAGTAGTTCTTTTTTTTTTTTTTAATGTGCTAGGGAGTCTAAGAGATCCACAGACAAGCAGGTCACAATCCATGGATGACCTTAAATATTGGAAGAAAGATTAAATATATTCACCAATCAAAGCAAACAGTGACACAAAACCTAAAATACGGAAGCCCAGAAGGACATCTTTAGTGCTGCAGCGGACTAGGCGTCCTAGAGGACCCACCCACTCAAACACTACTTGGTCCCAGATAAAATACAACACGTGGTCCCCAGGGGGAGCTAATGTGACCCCAACTTGACAGCACTCCTGGCTTCACCTCCGGAAGAACACCCGCGTTAGGATCCTTACCAAACGCCACATTTGAAACACAAAAACCGCTAAACACACAAAAGGCTAAGCCCGCATGAAAGTTGGAGAAAACAAATGACTATTGATTTAGATTCCACCAAGGACCTTACATAATAGAATCGTCAGGTACAACATATAAAGTAACTATGACTGACATACGTAACAATATTAAGAAAGAAAGAAAAAAAGCAGCTAAACAGCAAAAGAAGTACAGGATATGACCAGGAAGTCAGAAGGAGGAGCACTCCCTGGGATTTGCAGCAGATGAAACCTGAGCTCAATTGGAAGGATTATTAAGAAGGCACCAGATAAAGAATGCTGGGTCTTGAGAATAGCATGCTAAGTCAAATCGGTCCGACAGGAAAAGTCAAGAACCATGTGATTTCACACATATGTGGGATATACAACAAAACAACAAGTGAACAAACAAAACAAACACTCACAGACACAGACAGCAGAGTGACGTTACCGGAGGGGACGGGCAACGGGAGGGGTTGTGAACGGTAAGGAGGGTCCAATGTGGGGTGATGAAAGGAGATTTGACTGGGAGGTGAGCACACAGTACAAGGGACAGATAATGTATCATAGAACTGTACACTTGAAACCTATGTAATTTTATTAACCAATGTCACCTCAATAAATTTAATATTTAAAAAAAAATACCAGGCAAAGAATATTGGCAAGGGTAATGTCTGCTGCAGCCCAAATGCAATAAAGGAAAAGGGTATGTGTGGGGAACAGCAAGATTTTTGCTGGGTGGTCTATGGGTGTGTCCAGAGACACAATTATTAAGTAACTTGGAACCAGATTGTGATTGGCCTTGAATGTCCCACTAATGAGTTTGCTGTAAACAGGGGACCGACAAGCTGAGATCTTCATTTTGGAAAGATAATTTTGGTATCAGTATGCAAAACAGCATGAAGCTGAACACTTACAGACAAAGAAACCAGCTGGTATTGGATGAGAAGTATTTTCCACCAGTATCATAAAAAGTCTAAATTTGAAAAATTAAGGTAACAAGGGAGGTTCCAAAGAAGACAGGTTTCTAACCTCCGAAGAACTTCTGGTGTATTAAAAACAAGAAAGCTAATACTTGTAGAGACACAGATGTACACATGTGCCCCGTCAATATAGATGGCGTCTATGATTTTAGAACTGAAGAATCATAAAAGAAGCATCAGTGATGAGGGTGGTCTGAAGTACATAAGAAGTAATTTTTAGCCCCATTTTCTCATCATAAGAAATAAATGGCTCAGGTAAGAGAGAATAGGGAAATTGAGATGACAGGGAAATGGAAAGAGGACCCCACCCCCCACAGTCCCTGGAAATGACAGTGAGTGAGTCTGGCTGGGGCAGGTAAGGTGACCCACAGACTGCATTTGCCTGGAACTGAGAGGTTTCCCGAGTCGTGAGACGTTCAATGCTCAAATTAAATTGGTGCTGGGAAAACCTGAGATTGGACCACCCTAGAATTAGTGTGTTTTGAGGAGAAATTCAGGGGGATTCAGGAAGAGCAATGTTTCAAAATCCATCTGAATGCAGCTCTAAATCACAGCTTCCTCAGAAGAGGCGGAGGGGCAGAGGTTAATGACCAAACACATACACACACACACACACACACACACAAGGTGTCTTCTTCCCCACCCTCCACACAGCATCTTCGTGTACGGAGCAGATGGGAGCAGAAATGGCCAGCTCTGTTAGCTGCCCCCTCAAGGAAACGCCCAGCCATGCTGTACCTGGCCACAGTGGTTGTGGCTGGCTGTTGGGTGGGGAAGATGTAGCCTCCTCTAAGGTGAAGTCCAATTTTGTCTCCCGGAAGCTCCATTTCCACTTCCTGCTTCCTCCATTTCACTCGGCCACCCTGACGCATGAAGACAAATCAAACACGTTGGCGTGACAGGACATTCACTTCCAGTGCTCGTCCACCCCCATGCCGAGATAGCGATGGCTCTCTCCTTTACCACCCAGCTGAATGACGGTCTAGTCGCACAACCAAACAAGAGAAGGGAAAAAATCAAGAAAGTACGACAGATTTTGTCTTCAGCTGGGTTTGCAGGAACATGTACACCATGCTCAGGCTATGGGACACATGTGAACTGATAGTTCCAACTCATAACCAAGCTCCAACCGTCCACTGGCCCCTCCAGTATTTGCCCATGAGACATTCTGCCTGAGTCTTTATCTTACTGATGAACAAAGTACATGCAAGTGTGTTTGTCAGATTTCATCATGACTGGTGTTAAGTGACTCAGGCGTCCTCCATCGACTCGGCCGAAGCTACAGAGAACACTGCAGAAACATTCGGTCTGTGGGTAGATGCCTCTCTCCTGTCTACACGGCCGCAGCCATGGTCTTGAAGGGTTCTTGAGGAAGAGTTGTGCTACTTACAGTCTCATAATCGTACCAGACGGCATCAGGCATATAGGCCACCACTTTCTCTGCTCCCTGAAATTAAAACAAAATAGTGATCTTCACGGCCCAGCCGCTGAAAGGAGTAAAGTAAATGTCCTAGCGTTCTTCACCATGCGTATACTGAGAGAGCATAAATGGCCTCTCCTGGCCCTGTTATCAAATCGTGCCTTTCTTGTAACAGGAATAATAGAGGCAATAACTCAGCAACCAAAAAAAAAAAGCTAAATGGAACCACATTCGGAACAATGATAACATCGAAAAGTATCACAGTGAAAATTCCAGCTTTACCTTGATTCTCTTTTTCACACGTCACAACAGTCCCCAGTGATAGGGACTGTTGTTATCTCACCTTCCAGCTGAGGAACTAGCATGACAACTTGTTCCCAATCACATTGGAACCAAGTGGCTCGGGCCACAATCACCCTGATCGGCCTGACCGTAGGGTGATGCTGGGTCCCTGCTCTATTCTGCCTCCACATCACGGAGCAAGTAATGATATGCTCTGAGAACGTGACAACGCATAGGACCATTCTCAAACCCAGAGTGGCCAGTGTGTGCCTCTACACTGGTTGGGAACTTGGTCAAGGAAAAAGACTTCTAGAGAAGAAAAATGTGTTCAGATATCCACCCTCCCCAAACCCCCGCACACTGTCTTCAAGGCTGACTCAGCCACAGAGGTTGGAAATGGGTTTGGAATAAAGAGAAGAGAAATGTTCAGGAAGAGGGTAGCGAGGACAGAGCAGAGACCACCAGTGTGTCTCTCTGGGGACACTTGCCTCGTCCAGCACTGGAGTGATGAGGAGGCCAGGCCCCCACAGGAACTGTTTGTGCACATCCCAAGTGCTGCTGTCCTTGTAGAACCTGGAGATTGGAGAGACGTCCTCTGAGGTTTGGGCTGGCGCCTCCCGGAAGCTCTGGGGCAAACCCCCAAGCTATTCTGTGACAGCTACTCAACTGCCCCCTCCCCACTCACTCGGAGAGATCTGCTTCCCTCAGCCCATGCACCCTCCTCATCTTCCCCAGTATCTATGCTAGACAGGTCCAAGGCTGAACTCTATCTGCCACATCTCCCTTTTTTAGAAACAGTAAGTAAAGTAGCTAATACATTTTAAACGTTTAGCTATCAGGAAGGAACTGGATCTGAGCACGAAAAGTAGCAGATCATTAATAATTTTACTCTCTTAGGTTATCTGCCTTTTAACAGAGAATTCCAGGAGATGGCAAAACCCCAAAATAGTGAATATGTAACAGAGCAGGTATGTGCCCGAGGGTTTAAAATATCAGACACGGAGACATTAACCGTATTTTGACAAGGAAAGCCTCTGAAGTCCTAGAGTCTGAACATAGTGCCTTCCAAAAGAGACCCAGTTCAAGCCACCAAATCCTTTAGATGAAAATTGAAGAAACTAAGGATAAAAGAACTAAAATGACTTGTCTCAGATAAAGAGTTAGTTGTGGGTAGAACAAAGCAGAGGCCCCAGATCCACGGCGTTAAGTCTGGTCTCCTTCCCGGAAGAGAACAGGCTGTAATACTTAAAATACCCCCAGAGTCGCATGCAGGCAGCAACAGCCTTGCGAACACCAACTGGGTTTCCAGATATATTTTGCTTTAATTTTCACTCTTCCATTTCATGATATAGTCAATGCCACCCCATTGCATTAACCAAAGTCCTTTGGGTGAGGTGGACTTACTCATGCAGAAGGGGCCTGGCCACGGTGTCCCCCCGACTGTGAGCCCGATAGAAGAGGGTGTAGAGATAGGGCAGTAGAGTGTAGCGGATGGTGAGGTAGTGCCTGGAGGAGTTCAACAGCAGGGAGTCAGCTCCAAAGGAGGCAGGATCCTGGGCCTGGAAGGAAAGAAGTTGCAGTTGAGATGCAGCTGCGAGCAGCAGAAGCGTGTGGAGAACTCCGGGCTCCATTCATCACAACCGGGAGTTTCCGTCCTGGAAGACCTGGGTCCTGGGCTGCAAACTTGTCCTCTGATTGGTACAGTTGGGCACAGGGAGATCATTCCCCCAAGGAAGTGGCCATCCTGCGCCTTGCACCTCTTCAAGCACTCTTTCGGGGTGCCCCCTCGGGGGACCACCCTGTAAATCATTTTGAAGCATTTCATCATTTGATTCTAATTGCAAAATGAGCGATGCAGATAAAGCGTACAGAGGTTGGCTGGAAACCTCCACAGACTCTCCCCTGCCCTGAGTGCAGCGGTAGAAATAGCAGCGGCTGTGTCACAGAGCATTCGGATGGTGCATCCGAGGCCCTGGTTGCTTGCCAGCAGTGGTGCAATGTAGCCCAAGGGAATTACCAAGGAGGATGGCTCAACATCCCCTCCTGGGGGCTGACAGGGCCAGTCCTAACATAGGCCAAGTTTATTTTGATCCTGCCTCCTGGGAGACTTACTTTGTAGCCTTGGCCGTTGTGATTCCTGGAAAATGGGTAGAATGCCCCCAGCTGCACCCATCGCCTGCAGAGCTCCTCGGGGGCGTCCAGCGCAAAGCCACATATGTTGGCACCCACCTGGAAGGACACGCAGAGAGCTCAGGAGCACACCCCCTTGCTTCTACCAGGGGCCTCCCACCCGCGCTTAGCTAACCTCTGACCGAGAAGGCTCATATGGTGTGATTGAATTAGGTTACATCCTGTGCCCACTCCTGACCACCAGGGGACTCCGAGTAACTCACCTAGCCCTCCCTTGCCTCAGTTTCCTCACTCTGTTTAGGTAGGCACTCAATAGCTACAGAGAGTTTTACTAAATGAAATAACGTAAGTAAAATGCTTGACACACAATAGCTTTTTGATGACTGGTTACTAGAAGTACTGCTGATACTATTAGTTTGACCACACCACTACCAGAATTAATTTCCCAAAGCCGAAATCTGATGCTGTCGCTCACCTATTCAAAAATGTCCAAAGTCTCCTTGCAGCTGATCCTATTAGCCCCTCAAAACCCAGACCCAACCCACCTTTCAGCATCACTTCCCACTCCAGTTCTGCACACTGCCCCCCACCCCGCACAGACCCATCGGCGTCTCCCTTTTATGGCTTCGGCTCTGATTTATTTCTCAATATTAAAATGACCTCCCCCCACGAGTCAGATGAAATACACCCACTTGTCAAAGTTAAACTCAAGTGCTCTCTTTTCCATGAAGTTTCTGTTGACTCCCTCCCCTGATGCGCTCTGTCCCTTGTCATCTTATCGGAGCTAATAGGTCCCTTCCTCAGGATCTCCCTTAGCAGCTAACACGTGTCCCTGCTGGCACATTGCCCTCATTTGTCATCATTGTTTGTTTATATATATGCCTCCTCTTGCTAAATTATAAACTCTTTGGGGAAAGAGAAGAGTTTCTGTTACTATTACTTATGGTTTTCTCCACCCTCACCAAGCATACCTTACTCAGGACACATGGTAAGAGCTCAACAAATATATATATATATATGTCGAATTTAAGTAAAAGATGAGACAGCCTCTGCTAGGGAGCTGGTAATGTTATGTTGCCTCCTCTGGGTGCTGTATACACGGATGTATTCAGTGTGTGAGACTCATCCACTGTGTACTGAAGGATATGTGCGCTTCTTTGTATGTATGTTATACTTTAATAGAAAAAAATGTTCCTGCGATATCACCTCAACGCTGCAGAACCTTCTATCTTTGTAAAGCAATAGAGGAAGAATGTCGTGGTATCAGAGCCACACTGATGTAGCTGAAACACATGCCCTCAAGACATGAAGTCCCTGGGCCCCAAAGGGTAGGAGAGGGGAGCCTTGACTTGAAAACTTTCTAGAATGAGGCTTTCTGGGAACTGAGGTTCATAAGAGAGCTTGGGATGGGGACTCACCATTGGGATACCAAAAAGGTTGAACTCAAGCATGCCAGGGATAGACCATTGAAGGTCATGCCAGGTGGCTGCGTTGTCTCCCAGCCAATGGGCTGCAAACTTGCCAGATCCCGCAAAGGTGGAACGGGTTACAATGAAGCTTCTCTTATTAGGGAACACAGTCTTGACAGCTCTAGAGGAGGAGAGAGAGACCTAGGAGTCCACGTGCGACCTTAGTGTGTCTCAGCTCACCAATGTACACCAGGGACCTCAGAAGTCAATACCCCCCTCTGCCTCCTCTAGTTCTCTGCCAGCAGGAAAGAATTCCCAATGGGAGCAGGCTGCACCAGTAAGTGTATTTATGTTCTCTTTTATTTTAAGGTTTCTTTATGTACATTAATAACTCCATAATCTTCAAGACTTATCAAAGCAGACTTGAGAAGGCTAGTAACTAGAGGTATACAATTTTTTAAGGAACAAAGGTGAAATTAAATATACATAGCTGTATATATACAGGGTGGGGCAAAAGCAGGTTTACAGTTGTGAGTACACAAAACACAGTTTACTCTTGTATTATTACATATTAATTATTGTATTATTTTCCAAAGAAACAACTGTAGCACTACTTTTGCCCCATCTGTGCATTGGTCTTTCACATGGTGTGATTTTAGACATACACAAAAATGAACTTAGGAATCCCCTCTTGGAACTTAAATTGTTTTTGAGTAAAATCCCTTTGGTCACAATTTTGTAATAAGAAAAGACATTTAAAAAGTATATGTTTATGTGCAAATTTTTAAGTAAACATAAATATATATTATCTATATTTTTAAAGTAAGAAATCTATCATATGCTTACAAATGTTTGCTTTAAAAACTTTTTTCAACAACTTTCAAGAAGGCTGAAATGATACCATGACTTTGCTAATAAATGAATGTGGTTTGGGCTTGGCCACCTTCGGTCACAGCTACAGTAAATAGAGTAAATTCCCAATGCCTCTCCTCACTACAGAATTCGAGCCCACACACAAAGGCAGACACAGCTCTGTAGGAGCATGCTAGGCTGGCATCTAAAGCCCCAAAGCACGTGAAGTTGGAATTACTTAGTCGATAACAGTGTGGCAAAGACAAGATACTTGGGCCTAGGATTCTTGCAGAAATGGGCTTAAATTCTGCTTTTACTATTTATTAGCGGTTTGACCTTCATCAGTTACTTCTCTTTCTTTCTTCCAGCCTTCCATTTATTAATTTAGTCATTCATTCTTCCATTTCATACATTCCATAGATATTTATTGGATTCCTTCTTCCCATGGTGCTAAGTAGTTTCTTCATCATTCAGTAATAATAACCACACCCCTCTTAGAAATTCTTACAAGCAACACACTGACACCTCACATCGAGCTAGATCCGTAATTCACCATGCAGTAAGTCCCTAGCAACAGTGGCCTTACTCTGCTGTGGCAATGGCCATGGAGTAGCCATACAGGTTGTGGACGTCATACTGCTTGCCCCAGTGCTGCACTGCATCCATGCAGAGGGTCTTGCGGAACAGGTACCCATCCAGGACTCCTGGGACAAAAGAGGGATAAGAGTCGGTGCCGAAGCTGCACGTCCCCTGTTCCTTGACTGCCACAGACCCTGACACGGTGCTCCCCAGGCAAGCATTTATTGGGGCCATCCTGTGAGTGATCACATGGCTTCCTTGCTGTCAGAGGGCTCTAGATTTGGGGCAGCTTCTCTGATGTACAAAGAGATTGTGCGGGCCCCCCACATTCTCCCACCCAGGTGCTCCTGTGACTAGTGGCAGGCAGTCGGAAGCGAGAGGATCCAGGTAGACTTTAGATTCAATCTGAATTCTTCAAACTCAGCTAAGTTAATGGGTTCAAAGATATAAATACTTGGTGAAAGTAAAAATTAATTTCTCATCCCTTCTCGCCACTGACCCAACATTAAAAAGGGCGATTGCCCAATCTCTCCTCCATGCATGATTTCTGCTCTGATTGCACCACGCTGGTTCAGAACCAAGTGACCTTTGGCTCTTAGCTATTGCAAAGGGTTCTTAATGTCTTGTTGACTTCTGACCTATTATTGATCGTTCTAATCCATACTGCAGAGGGATCATGCCAGATTATACTTCCAAACCATTTATCTATCACATTGCCCTTTTATTAAAACATAAAAAGATTCTCTCACAAGAAGAATAAAGTGTGAGCTACTTAACCTCTCATCCAACTCCTTCAACATTTGTTTCTGACCCAGGTGCTCCAATTTCCTATTTCCCATCAGATTGGAAGTCATCATAAAATGCTATACTTCTAGCAGCTCTTTCCTTTCTGAGTGAAGACACAATTGTGCTGAGAGCCTCTAGCTTTCTTTAGACTGCAATGACTGCTGCGATTTCAGGGCCACACCCTGAGGGGTAGTGCTGTTCCAAGCGCAATCAGAGCTCTTTTGCATCATATTCCCTGACTTTGAATTTGACCTCCTAAGCCACGGGTTCTGGCTTCCTTCTACCCTACGGTTCAGGTCTGTTCTCCACACTCTGGATATCAACAGACTTGACCCTCATCTGAAGACCAAGCCCGATTACCTGGTGTTTCCCTGGTAGATCCTGAGGTGTGGCGGGGACTCCAGAGCCACACAGACTAACCACTAGCCACTGGCTTCTGCAGCACGTCTTCTCTGCAACTTCCCCTAGAAACAGCTCAGACTATGAGTAGAAGGAACAGATTGCCCCCTTTTGAAGTGATGCCTCATTAGGAAAGCATGGAGTGTTTCGATTTTCTTCCTTAATTTTCTGTATGTATTACCCACATTCTCCTTTCCATAAGCGCTCTAATGTACAAATTCCTTTGCCGAGTTGTTCATATGTATCCTTATGAATTTAAAGTACCAAATGGGCATTGCCACTTTAATGAGACTAACCGCCAAGACTTACTGGGAGTGAATGGGGGATAATTCAGATTGCTCGTCGAACATCCTGAAACTGAACCATCAACAAAGTTGGAGACCTCGTTCATATCCTACAAGACCAAGAGCAAAACTTTTTAATAAAAGACAACATGTCAGCTTATGTCGTACTAATGGTGTCTTTTTTGAGGAATCAGAAAAAATGATCCTGGATGTTTTTAAGAGGTTCTTATGTACATGGAGAGAAATAGAAATTCCTATCTTCTCTATACGTTGAAGATTTCATGAAGACTGTTCTTAAAAATCCCCTCAAAATTATAGATGTTTGTAATCACTGACAATGAAAAATTTCCAACACATTAGTTGAAGAAAGAGTTCCTTTTATATGATTCAATATATATCAACTTACACATTCTCTGTATATCCAAATATAGCTATGAACACACACACACACAAGCACACACACACATAAACATATACATAAGCAGAGAGTGAAAGAGCAAGAATGTGCCAACAGCTGTTACATGAGGGGCCTGGAAGATACATATAAAAACATGTCTTTGGCTGACATCATTTTAAAGGATTTTGCTTTCATCTTTTTAGCTGTCTGTATTGTTTGAATTTCCTATATATTTCTCTTATAAACAGAAAAAAAAGCTCAACTCTAGAGCTCCTTCAGTTTTGCTAAACATCTGTTGCTTCGCGTCTGTTTTCATTCAACAATATGTGAGATATTTGTCATTCCTGCAGTCACAGCTTCGTCATGCACCTGGGTACTCTGGCTCTGACCAATTTTCCAGTATCTCCAAATGACAGGGCTTTGAATGGGTAATTGAACAATTTGTGTACTTGTGACAATGTAAGGAGTGTGTGACCTGTGAGTATTTCTATTTCAGCTCATTCATTCATAAAAGGAGTGCTAGACTGAGGGAAAGATTGATTTCCAGTACTAACCATCTGATTTTCATTCTAAGCTACCTGTTTCGGTAAGATTATTTGAATAGGAAGATAGGGAATTTGAACATCAAGTAGTTAAAAATCATGACCACAGAAGAATTACACAACTTTAATAGACAATGAAGGCACTGAAACTGTTAAGAGATTTTGCTTACCTTGGTTCAGTCATCATTTCAAATGGAGACTGCAGCCACGAAATCAAGAGAAGGCTGAGATTCAGAGGGACAGCAGTGGAAGAATTAGGGAAGATCATGAGCAAAGATGAGTGTCATTAGAGACCAAGGCCAAGCTCATCCACATGCTCGTGGTCCCAACTACTATGTATGGATGAGAAAGTAGGTGGTGGAGAAGGCTGATACCTTGGACCAGCAGAAAGACAAGCAAGGGGTTCTACAGCACAGGAAGCCTGGAACATCACTGGAGGCAAAAATGACAGAACTGAGCTGTCTTATTTCAGACACGTCACAAGAAGCCAGGGTTCTTTAGAAGAGGCAAGAATGCTGGGGAAAACAGTAGGCAGCAGGAAAATAGGGAACCAAGTAGGAGATGGATTGAGTCCATAAAAAACCACAGACAGATTCTGCGGGGCTGAGCAAGGCTGCTGAGGACAGGACATGAAGACATTGGTCATTCACAGGGTCTCCAGGGTTCAGAGACAACTCAATGGCATGTGACTCACACAAAATAGGGAACGCTTTCTTATTGCCACACTTGCTTTCCTCTCCTTCATTTCCCGCCCCCTGCTCCACGACCCAGTGATACGGATATACACAGTCTGAATGTCAGTCACCGAATAATCTAGACATTAAGAACTCACAATCCAGATTCCATCAAATTCCACCTGGTTGTGGAAAAGCTCAAACTCCTTTGCCCACCAAACAGCACACTCAGGGTTGGTATAATCAGGAAACACAGTTTTTCCAGGCCAGACCTGAAGGAGAAGAAAGAAAAACAATCAGATTAAATTAAATGAACACAGAGGAAAAGAGAGTACCTTGAAAAAAACTCCTGATATGGCAACCGAGGTGCCCAAGTTCCTGACAGTTCCTTCCTTGTCAGGAACGTACTTCAAGTACTTAAAATAACTGTCAGGGGGAGTCCGTCATTTGAGGAAAAACTTATTTTAAAAAATTGGTTATGTCCTTGCTAACCTTCAACTCTGGTTCACCCTTGCCTCCCACTTTCTCCACTCCCAGTCCCAGGAATGGTAAATGAGGGAGAGTACTGCATCAGTTTCAGCTGGCCCATTACAGACTGTGGGCTCTAACCACCAGTGACCCTTCTCTCTTCCTTTCCCGCCCACTCCCCCTCGGACCCTGTGTACTCAGGTCTGCAGCGGGCTGGAAACAAACCAGCAGATAACACCTCCATGGAAGACAAGGACAAAGGAATGTTTGAGAAAGAAGTAGTCAAACTTGTCAAATACTACAGAGACACCGAGTAAGAAAAGGAATAAAAGAGTTTCATCCAATTTGCCAATTAGGAGCAGCGTCAGTAAAGTGATGGGGGAAGGAAGCAGATTGCAGTCAGTGGATGAGTGAGTAGGGGTGGCGAGGAAGTGGCTGTTCCATTTGGGGGCTGTTGTGCACAGGGACTTGACTGTGAATGGAATGTAGGAGCCAGCTAGGATGGCTGGTACGTGTTGGGGGATGAAAGGACAGGGAAAGTGTAGCCCCAGGATACATAAGGCACCTGAAAATGTGAAACACAACCATCACACACACACATACACACACAGTCACAGCCCCTCCATCAGCCCTCAGTTTCCCCATAAGTTACCTCCCCAATGAGCGGAGTCACTCCATCTGAGGCATTGACCCATATCTTCACAGCTGAGCCCCTGTCGTATGGGCCATAGGGATGGCTGGAGGAAGAGTTGTTGGAGATGGCTGGATCCTAAGAAGGGGAAAAACACAATGAAGGACTGAGCTTTAAGCTAGAGGCACTACAAGGAGATTGGGAATTAGGGGCCAAGGAAACGGAGCTGGGTGTAAGGATAAGGAAGAGCAGTCCCCGGGTAGGGGGTGGGCTGGGGGGACATGAGGAAGGTGCATACCACGTTGATGACCAGTTTCTGTCCATTCTTGTGCAACTCCTTAGCAAACTCCGAAAAGCCTCTAAAATCCACTGGGTTATAAGTGAAGTCCTTCCTCCCGTCCATATAATTGATACCAGCGTGCTGGGCGTCCTGAAAGAATGCACAGGTGCACAGTGAGTGCCCAGGAACTTCCCTGTCACGGGAGTCGGCCCAGTTATTGGTGTTCCTGTTCAGAGTGCATGGTGACTCTGTGCTGGGCCCTAAACATGGCTCTTAATCAGTCCCTGGTGTCTAAGGGCTCCTTTTTCTGGTGGTAATTTCAAAACAAAGGACCCACTATATCCCTAAGGCCTGGCCCTGCCCCTGAATCAAGTTAGCTGCATCATCCTACCTGTCGCTTGGTCTTTGGCATTAGAAACCAATCTAACAAACAAACCCTAACAATGACAACCAATCACAATGAGTATCAAAAAAATAGCCATTCCCCTAATTCTACCCCATCCACAGGGTGAATGGGGGAGGGGCTGTCTTCTCCTTCATTTCATCACCCCGTGTTTTGTTGGGTTGCTCCTCTACTTCAAGTCTTCTCTGGTGACTACTCTTTCCTAACTGAACCGGTATGAACACAGTGGGGCCCAGAATGAAACTGACTCTGGCTCTAGGACCCCTGTACCTGCCCCCGGTGAGCTGCGATGGGAGAGAGGAGGGTTATTCCCAAGACTATTGGGTTTTTCTCCTTGTATCTCTTGTAAAAACCTCACTCCGCAGCATACAATAGACACATTCAAATTTAACCACTTAAACATATCTTCTAACATGCATGTCCTGTATCCTTTTGCTCATTTAAATTAGGAAAAGAGAAGCCTTGAAAATGAAATGTATCATGTAAATAAAATGCATTATATGAAATGTAGCTAGTACAGTAAGCATAAGAGAATTTTACTAATCAAAAATGTGATGAGAAAAACTATACACAAAAACAGATCGCCTCCTAACCTCGTAACTGTTGTCTCTTAGTACGATTTCCTACTAAAAGGAACAAGTTCCTTGAAGGATGGCAGGCCCCTCCGGAAAAAAGTCTACCATTCTAAATACATAAAAATCTTTTTTTTAAAGATTTTATTTATTTATTTATTTTTTAAAAGAGGGGAAGGGAGGGAGAAAGAGAGGGAGAGAAACATCAATGTGTGGTTGCCTCTCACGCACCCCATACTGGGGACCTGGCCCACAACCCTGGCATGTGCCCCGACTGGGAATCGAACCAGCAACCCTTTGGTTCTCAGGCCAGCACTCAGTCCACTGAGCCACACCAGCCAGGGTTAAATACATAAAAATCTTTACACTTCATATTTTTTTTTAAACCTCAGGGGGAGAAAGTATAAACAATTTGTCTTATTCCCCAAGGGAACACTTTTATTTCAGGAGGATTTTTTAAAACCTTGCTTACGTAAGGAAGCTGCGCCGCCCGGTTTCTCTCCACGACTTCCTTCATGTTATCTAGGGTGCCGTAGTCATACCGACTGAGATGGAATCCAAGTGTCCAGTAGGCGGGCAGGGCTGGCCGGCCAATGAGCTGACAGAAGTATTTGAAATAAAAGTTAGCAAATGCCCCATTTTTAACAAAACCTTTACTAAGCATTGGTTTAGTGGTGCAAAACACTCCATTTTCCAACACGTTTTTTCATTAATGTTAGGCTGTTAGTCTACTTTCCCAGTCCCTCTGTCCATCGTTGAGGGTAGGGTCAATTTGTAATAGCAGATTTACAATAGCTACTTCTAATAGCAGATTATCCTGAGTCACACTTGCCTATCAAACTTGCTTTCCTTTGTGCATTTAATTTTCTCACCTCCAGGTACTCCTGAACCACTTGTTCCGGGGTGTCTCCCAGGAACACGTAGAAGTCCAGAATGCCCCCAGTGGTGCGGTAGGTGATGGCTGGTGTGGGCTGGAGGGTGACCTCTTGATAGATTAAAAGTGAAGCAAATAAAAATGAGAATGTATTCTAGAGTAATAATCACAAAGCTTTAGGCCAGAGGCTGACAGTCATCTGAACATTAATAAAGTGATCCTCAGATTTTGCACACACAGGGACAGACTCCGATCATCAAGTCCACCCTCCCGGCCCGTGGGAGTCCAAGCCTCGGTTCTGTGACTGATTTTGATCACGGGTGACGGGAGGGTCTCAGCTCCTGCGTCAGGACCCAGGCTGCCATGAAAAAGCAGCCAGTTTCATGAAGGCGTCCAGGATAAGCCATTGTAGCATAACATTTATTTTGGGCTGAAGACATTCCAGTTTCTGAAATCTCTTACCAACCTAAAATCAGAGCCTCCTAAAAGTACTCAGTTGTCATAAACCCCCTCCCCTGGAGCAACCCTAATCTTCTCTGCGACAATAAATTAGCACCACATCCAAGAAGATATTGTCACATGAATATCATACGTCCCGACTGTTCTCCTCAGGGCCCATTTGCTTTCCTGGAAGTGCCTTTAACCCCTTCCACTCCCTCTAAGAAGCCATTTATCTGTTTTATCATAGTACTTTTCTTGCCCTCCCATTTACCTATTAGGATGCTACATGTAAGCCCCAAATTTAACCACCTCTTTCAGGTACCCTGCCCTGAACATTCTTGTGTGTATGTATGTTACACACGTAAATAAACTGTCTTTCCCCCTTGCTAACCCGTCCTTTGTCAATTTGATTCATAGTCTATCAAACACTGAACTTAAGCGGGTAGAGGACAAAAATGTTTTCTTTGACATTCACAACTACATAACACACTGTGTTTGCCCTGCACCCCACCGTTATCGCAGGAATACAACCCAACTGGACACACAGGGGCAATAGCCTCAATGAATCTCACATCATGCAAGAGCCAACCTGAAAACAAAGTTGGAGAGGATGATATAAACTCAAAGTCCCTCTAAGCCCCAATCACAGCTCTCAGACGTGAGGTCCCCTCATGCTCTTGGTTTGCACTGAGGGATAAAAGTCCTCAAAGTCTACTGAAATGTACTCTGTGGCCATAAAAACAACTCACACAGAGAGCCTCAGACCCCGAGGCCTTTCCCCTGTTTCCTGGCTCCTTTCAAGGACCTGAAGCTGCATAATCCTTGTGTTATCTCAGTCTGTTCCTAGACTGCGAGGTATCTCAGAATCACCTAAAATTCTATTAGGTGTGTTAGAACCACTTTAGATCACCTAGGGTGAATCTCAAATAATCTGTAGTGAAGGGTCAGATCAGTTTTTAAATTTATAATTCTTGGCAAACTGATACCTCTGTGAAATGACATGAAAATGAACTACTAGGAAAAGGTCCGTGCGTGCACTTGGATGCTACGCCAGTGCTCACTCTCGATCTCTGCACTCATCTTACTGCAGGACTGAAACAGCCTGCGAACCATCTGTGGGCCCTGCTCGAGGGTCATGGATCTAGTCCACCAACACTCAGTTGAGAAGAGGGTGGGGATCGATGCCCTAGGCCCACCATCGACCCTGGGAAATGCTGATGCATCTCTTCTTCCCTGGTGATGATTGATTCATTGCCACTGGGATCTGTTGCTGCTGGTGCAGGCAGGGAAAGAGTGGTTGAGAGTCCCTGATCTAGTCTAAAACCTTCAGAAATGGGGAAGCTAGCTGATTTCTAGACCCCTGTGATGTCACACTGTCTGGTCTTAAACAATCTGACCTTGCTCTGCATGACCCTTGCCACTCCACTTTGCCCTGCCACCCTTGGAGTGTCCGAATGTGACATTCACTGCTCAGTTGTAAATCCCTGGTTAGGCCCAGCTACTTCCATCATCAGGCCCAGAGCTACTGGCTGGTTCCCACCAGGGCTTACATCAACCCTCTCCTGGGTGGAAGTCTAAGGAAGGAGAAGAATAAATTGGTACTGAGTAGATTACAGGAGAAGGTTTGTTGTCTTAACTCTGTGATAGAAAATATTCCAACAGAGGAAACACATTCAGGAGAAACATAGGCTAGGGGAGAAGCCCTACTCATGGGTCCCGTAGGTCAACACACAAGGCCTTGAGCTGTGGCTCAGCCTTTCCTAAAGGTCCCCACTCCTTTAATCATCGTGCTGTGAGAGAGGGACCGAAGGCTACTCGGACGCATTATTATCATGAATAGCCCTCTGGTCCTTTACCCATGGCATTGCTGTTCATCAGAAACACTCCAAAGGACAATCCACCAGCATCTTCAAGGCACAGGAAGAATGTCTGGGCACCATACAAGTTAGTTCCATCCTGTAGAAACACAATGAAAAACCACAAATGCACAATCTAGCAGGCTAAACTCCGCTTGGCCAGAAATGACTGAGGAAATCAGTGCTAATTGTGGGAGTACTGGAAATAGTGCTAATTGTCTGAGTTCTCACAGGAAACTCATGGTCCAAGGAGACACAACTGCACTTTGAAAATATAAGTTCGATATTTGGTTGATGTTCCCATTAGTGACCCAGTGTTCCCTGATTAAATAAGCCAGCTGTGACCACTGAACTAGAAAGAATGTGAGAGTTTGTGATATCTGTTAGGATGTGCGAGAACAAGAATTTTGAAACCAAAGCTCTAAAAAACCTCTCTTCTCAATGAGGCTTCTCTTACCTGACCCGACCCCATCTGCAAAGGCTCTAGCAGGCCTTAATGTGAATCAGGCCCCTTTCTAATGTGCAGCTAGATGGAGCTCTCCTCCATATATCTGCCCTTCTAGTCTTTACAACAGGAGAGTTTAGAACTCGAGCTGGTCTTCTAGACTTCAGAATCTCGCACAGTGGTTCTCAAGCCGGGCTGCATCCAGCCCTATGAAAACAGAACCCCTGACGACAGAAGGAAGCATTGACGGTTTGGTAACTTTCCCCAGGTGATTCCAGTGTGTGGTCACGATGGAGAATCACTGCTCCTGAACAGCATTTCTCAAAACTTGGTGTGTGTACAAATCACGTAAGAATCTTAGTTAAATGTGGATTCGAATTTAGTAGATGGAAGAGGCTGCTGAGAGACCACATTCCTCACCCAGTGGTGCCCACGCTGGACACTTCAAGTGGCCAGGACCCGGGCTCCTCATGAAAGACCCATTCATTCCAGCCATTCCCCGATGAGCTGCTCTGACTCCACAGCTTTTCTGTTTTTCTGATAGGTGTATGTATAGTATGGAGTATGGTTTCAAGTTCAAAAGGCCAGGGATCAGATCTTACCTCTGTTACTTATAAATAAATGTATTTACATTGGGGGGTTATTTGGATTTTCTGAGCCTCAGTTTCCTCATCCGTTAAATGGAGTAAATTATACTTATTTTTTCAGAGTTCTTTTGGTAAATAGTAATAATGTATAAAAATCATCACTAAATTACTCCAATGACCTCTTTTCACCCAGCCAGTAGTTCTGCGTAGTCAGAAGATTCGCTGAGTAAGACCTCCACTGCTGAGCCCAAAAAAGACCCCTGCACTGAATCTTAGCATTCAAAGCAAAATGAAAGAGCAACAGATAAAAGAAATCAACGGCAACAGCAACCATGACACTCTATTTTTTTCACTGCCTTAAACATCCTTCACACAAAGAATGATCGATATGGTATTTTAGTTGACATTTTCTCCTATTTGGCTGACAAACCTGGTCAGTAGTTGGTGATTTGTAGAGGTCAACCTAAAATAGGCAGATTATAACAATCATATTGTGCAGAGTCCATATTAGTAATGTTTTCTCCGGAACTGGTTAGTCCAAAAGGAAGATATAGTGAAAAGTAGTTGACACTAACTGAGCACTTTCTGTGTGGCAGACACTCCTCTATCAGTACCAATGAATCAGTACAATTCATTCAGTTCCCATCGCGGCCCTATGAGGCAGGTGTATTGCCCCCACTTTGGAGATGAAAGCTGAAGACACAAAGAGGTACCTTGCCCAGAACCACGTAACTGGTGACTGGAAGTGCCAGCATCCAGACCCAGGCAGCCTCCCCTGGCATCTTGCTCTTAATCATTACACTGTGCTGCTGGGAGTGACCTTCAAGAATGAGGCTGCCATGTTCAGTGGAAGACGGGCCATCCCCAAAGCTTACCCCATTGGGGACAGTGTCCCTGGTGAAGATGGGCCAGGTCTTCCAATTCATATCGTGGCGGTACTGCCGGTGCACATGTTCCCCCAGACCATACACGTTGGCACTCGGCAGCCGGATGGAGAGCTGCAGGAACTGGTCGGCAAACAGGAGGGGCCCGATGCTTGAGTCAAACCTGGACACCGATAGAAAACACAGCGACAGGTGGGCAAGCAGGGTGGAGAGAGCACAGCTGTGTCTTGCTGTGTCAGGACTCCATCCCCCCCACTTAACTGGCCCCATTCGTCCTCCTGTGACATTTTTCCATGGACACCAAGAGATCAGGACTTCTTAGGGCAGGTGCCATGAGGCACATTTCTTAGGTTTGTCCCATAGACACCCTATCACATGACCTGGATACCATTCTTACATTATAGTAGATGTTCTGTAAACAGTTGCTGGTGGATGAACATGACTAAGTAAATGGAAGAAAATGACGCAACCCAGTGCCTGCTTTATAATAAATGAGTAGTGATAACAAAGAAAGGGTGGAGGGAGGAGGAAGGTGGGCTGAAAAAGAAGTATGTGCACTAAGAGGTGGAGAGTCTGGTCTCCGGCAGCGTGCTGGCAACCTTCAAACACGTTGTTGGAGTTCCCTCTCCCTCGGCTGGCAGAGCTCCCTCCCCTTCCTACCCTGTCCCCCCGGTGGGTTTTCCAAACTTACAGAACACGATTGTTGCTTCTTCTGATCACTTTGATGCCAAATGGCTGTTTGGAGACCTCGACTTCATAGGCCAGGGAAGCAGCAGCACTTCCCTTGAAGGCTTGGACATGTTCATGGGGCACTTCGTACCGGTCATTGTTTTGGTCAGTTAACTGTCCAGAGAGGTGAAGGAAAAGAAAAACAAAATGAAAATGTTTTCCAAAAATAGAAGCCTCGCTACCAACACCGGTGCTTCCCAATATCTGGGCTCATGGTCCTGGATCTCGGGTCCAAAGGCACTATGTCTAAGGCGCGTGCATACATTATATTATCAAACTCAGAATTGAACACTTGGGCATGAGCTAGTCTTTAGGTAGAAATATACACTCCAAGTCTGCAGAGATGGACTTTCTAGAATTTTCCAAGAGGTGATCATGTTTTCCTTCCCTACTACATTTCACGTGGTATTAAGGGCAAATAAATGAACCAAAGCTCAGCAGTAAGCTCTGTAATATGCATTAAGAAGTCGTCACACTGAAGGAAGACTAAGATGCCTTCAACATACAGGTGTGAAGTAAGAGTAACGACAGAAGAAAAATATACCGCTACGAGCAAAACTTTCTATGTTGTAGTAACTGCAATCATCAGGTAGGAAGCGAGAACGTCTCAAAAAAGATTTTTTTTTTAAATAAACTAATTGTAACCTTAAAGTGGAAACGATTAGACGTCTGATATTCCGCTGTGAGAAGGACATTGTTGACATCGTTTCCAAACAGGGATGGAGAAGGCAACCTTTGCAACTGGGCTCTGAACCCTAAAATAGAGAGGGAAAAAGACTGACGCAGCTGGCTATGTGCATTCACGAAAGACGAAAGAAGGGAAGGTACAGACACAGGCCCCGCAAGGCACTCACACAATCTTGATTGGAAACCTCCCCCAAAAGGCCTATCATTCCGCCAGCCCATTAGAGACTCCCTCAGTCACATCCCCTTCACGTTCTCGGCCCTCAATGTGTATGTATACCGTATTCCGTCCCGACTATTTTCACATTACATTACAGGTGATATACACGTCGATGCCCTCTCCCTGGTTAGGTAAGCCAGGTGAGAGTGGAGACCTTAGAAGAGCCTCCGGATGGGGAGCACGTCTCTTTCTTTATGCTAAGAGCCTCCCCAAAGTATACAGTCACCCTCTGTGATCCCCTGGATGGTCATTAGTGTGTTCTGCATTTCGGAGTGGGAGAGAAAAGAGGGGATGTTTAGTCCATGCACTCCAACATTGGTTAACTTTCCTGAAACACTGTAAAAATTGGAATTGTTTTCCCATCATTAAAACCACATTATATTAGCATTGTAAGTAGTTTCAGAATACTGAGTCCAAATCCTTCTCTTTAAAAGTGAGAAACTTGGAAACCAAAGAAGCCACCATGTTTGCACAAGGTTGCAAAGGTACAGAAAGAGGGAGCCAGGAATCCGGTATGTCTCTGAAGGCCCCAGACCCAGGGACTTTTCCTTGATGCCAAAGTAAATTCCAGTCCACCTTCTGTCACATGCCTGAGTGTGGCCATGCAGAGGGACACAGCTACCTCTGCTGGTCACTCGGCTCTCGGCTCTCACCTGGAGCAAACAGAGCTGATCCCTGGGGCATCTGGAGCTCCCGCCCCCCGCCCCGCCCCTCACCACCCCCAGCCCCGCCCCAGCCCCAGCTCATTACCTGCGTCTGTGTCTGCGAGGCTGCCCACCAGCTCGTAGCCATGGCTCTTAGAGTAGTAGCACCAGGGCACATTTATGGCTCCCTGAGGCTTCCAGCAGCAGCCACGCTGCTCGCACGTGGCCTGCAGTGAGAGATTTAGTCAGAGGGACCCCATTTGTGCCAAGAGCTCTATCACTTATCATTGAGCGTGTAAAACCATTAACTTCATTTCACAAATAAGGGAACTGTCATTTAGAGACGTTGTGTTATGCCCCAGTCGACGCAGAACTTGTACTCGGATCCAATTCTTCTGGCAAATGGCCTTCCTTCTTATTGTTATTACATCACAATATAGGGGTCACTCGCAGTCCACATCTCTCATTGCAATAACACTGAGGAATTTATTTAAATACTCTAAACTACAACATAGTTACCGTATTTTTCAGACCATAAGATGCACCTAGGTTTTAGAGGAGGAAAATAGGAAAAAAAAATTTAAAGCAAAGAATGGGTAAAATATTTAATAACATAAATAACATATTTCACAAATATAAATGTGAGCTGCATTTGGACTGTAAGACGCACTCCCGTTTCCTCCCAAATCTGAGGGAAAAAGTGAGTCTTATAGTCCGAAAATACAATATATCACCAGTAACCCAAAATTACAACTGGAACTTCACATATATAGGTTTTGGCTTTAAAAAGAAAACAGCTCTGCAATCAAAGTTACTCAGAAGCTTTAAAATCAATTTGCTTTGACATTTGCTTTGACTTCTAATGTGTATATTGCCATATATAGGTATATACATATATATATTTATACATACATGACATATATGATATATAACATCTACCATATTTTTTGGATTATAAGACACACTTTTTTGCCCCAAATTTGGGAGGAAATGGGGGTACATCTTATAGTCCGAATGTAGCTTACCTGGCTTGCTAGGAGGGGGGCGGCGGTGGAGCAGGGTCACAGGAGGCAGGAGCAGGACCACATTTTTTGCTTCAAAAAATTTTTTCCTATTTTCCTCCTCTAAAACCTAGGTGCGTCTTATGGTTCAGTGCGTCATATAGTCCGAAAAATACGGTATTTATTTATTCAGTCCCTCAACTCCTACCAAGGCAGAAAGCAATTGTTCCCTGGAACCCAAATAGCTTCCAATTCTTATTTGAGAAAGGGGCCTGCCTCATACCACAGTTAATGACTGAATCAAGTGGAGACTCAAATAAAGACAATCTCTTTCTCACCTCCACTAATTTGGGAGAAGCAACCAGGTTAAATGCAGAAAACTACAAAGAAACCTCTCCTCTTGCATGTGGCTAGACCAAGTAACCTTAGAATGTAGCAAAAATAACGGATTAGATCAGATCACAGGAAGACGGTGTCCGCCGGCTGGCCGGCTCTCCTGGCTCGCTCAGTTGGAGCCTCACTCTGGGAGAAGGGACATGTGTGGTGCAAGGAGCTGAGGGAGGTCCCTGGCCAATGGCAAGGAGCTGAGGTCCCCACTCCACCAGTCCGTGACAAGCTGGATCCTGCCAATGTCACATGAATGAGCCGGAAAGGGATCACCCACAATCATAGCGGACACCAGGATTCCATCTTCTCAAAGACTTCCAGCCAAAAGCACCCTGCTCGACAAAGGCCAGACTTCTGACCGTAGAAACTGTGAGAAAATGATGTTTGTTGTGGTAATCCATTATGTTTTTGATAGTGTGTCTTGCAGCAATAGATAATGAATACATCCTGTTATGTTATTTCATAGATGAAGCAGCTGAGGCCCCGAGGTAAAGGTTCACACAGGTAAAGTGGTCTACCAAAGGTTCTATGCTGTGGAGAAGGCTAGGGCCGAGCCTCCTCTTCTGCCCTTTTCCTTCTGTCTAAAGTCGGGGTTGAGTATCTGCCGAACACATTTTTCAGAAGGATATAGTCTAGACCTATGAACAATTAGATTTAATCACATGCTAATTTTCATGCTAATGGCCAATATTAAGGATGGAAAAACTATATATCCATCTGAGGTTTATATTGCTGTGAGGTCAGGTGTCACTGTGAACTCAACTTCAACCAGCAGTTTTTGCTTTTTCCTTTAAAAACACACTCAGATGAAAGCTCAGGATCACAGGAAAAGAGTAGGTGTTGAAAAGGGTGCTAAACAGAAGTTTCCACATGCTCCCCAGGGCTCCACAATTTCTCCATCGAACTGGAAAGGGCAAAGATCAAAGAGGGGCCAAAGCAGGAAGAAGAGGGAGGAGTGTGTGCTGGCCAGCTGGAATCCCCAGTCTCTGCAGTGCGGCGGAGCCGCTGCGAGGCAACGTGGAAGGGAAGCAAAGCATGTCACATGCAGGCAAGAGCGTGAACAGTATGCGAAACCCAGGAAACGCTGGTAGAGAGAAGCTCAAAAACATGACAACCTGAACCGAAGGGAGGCACACAAAAAGGAGGAGTCCCAAGGCACAGAAATGCCTCTTTCGGTTGGACATGAGAATTAAAGTTTAAGAGAAAATTTAAAATTTAAGGTAAGAAAACATGTATAGGACAGTGTGGGGGGGGGTACAAAGCAGTAAATTAAAACAAAATGGAAAACGCAAAGTGAGATCTTAGGAAAAAATTGTCATGTCAATTATTTTGTTCTAAATACTTAATTTTAAAGATAAAGATAGTCCAATTGCATTGAAATAAATACGTTCAGCTAGAGTTGCTTAAAGGGCACACCAAAAATTGAAGCTCACCAAAGAACCAAGAGTAAAAGTGGGTAAAACTGATATATGAGAAGAATGTTAAGAAAAGGACAATGTAACTACAATAATATCAGAGAAATAGACTTCAAGTAAAAATTCATCATTAGGGAGACACTGAGTCATTACATGATGATAAAAGCTTCAATTTACCAGGAAACTTGGTATGCAACTAATAATAAAGACTCAAAATATTTACAAAAACAATTTTTAAAGAATAAGGTAAAACTGAAAGAGATAGTATACAAACTAAAATATTTTTAAAGAGCCCCCATAGTAATTGATAAAGTAGACAAAAAGGAAAGATGTGTTGCTTTTTACAAAGTGGATGTAGAGGCTCCTGCACCCACACAAAGAGAAGGGCTGAATTAAACTCAGGGTGGGAACCAGACCCTAAAGATGCCGTTTAAGACCTAATCAAGCTCTCCGCCCCCCAAGTCCTATTCTCCTTCAACCCCAATGCTTCCTGATGCTTAAAACAGCGAAGAAACAACAAAGTATTGTATACCAATGTCAGACATGGAAGAGAAAAGAAAAACTAGGGCCCAGTCTTATCCATGAACGTAAATGCAAAAGCCTAAAAGAAAAAGGACACACAGCTTTTTCAGAAATCAGCAATGTATTCAGCAATGACAGAGTGGTCTTTCCAGAGCTACAAGATCCTTTAATATTAAAAAAGTCACTTGTGTGATTCATCTCAGTGACTTATTAAAGGAAGTACAACATATAATCTTTTAAACTCATCAGCGGTTCATGATAAAATTTCTTAGCAAACTAGGAATAAACAGTACCTTCCTTAGTTGGATAATGGGTATCTATCTACCAAAGGGTGAAATGTTAGAAACACTCCCTTTAAAGTAAGAAAAGGAAGCTAGGTGACCCGCGTTAAAGCTTTTCGTAATTAAAAACATATTGGAGGTCCTAACAATACAGAAGGGCAAGAAAGAAACCATGTAAGATTGAAAAGATGAAACCAAATTATCATTATTTTCAGACAAAATATCTAGGTAGAAATTCAAGAAAACTTATTGAAATAAATAGAAAATAAGTTAATTACTATTGTATTAGATCATTTATTGTCTTCTTAAAGTTGTAACTTTTTCTGAACGCAAGGGGCAGAAGGTTAAGAGTCGCCACTACCGAGATGCGGGAGGAGTAGGAAGAGCAGGTTTCGGTATGTACACACATGGGAGATGCGAAGTTCAATTTTGATGTGTTGGTTTTGAGGCATGTATTAGACGCCCAAGAGGAGAAGCTGAATAAAGGTGGAATTCAGGGAAGTGACGTAGGCTGGAGGCATGACCTCTGATATGTCAGCACCCAGGGGTCACCATTTATAGACGTGATACCGCGTGAAATCGCGCCAAGGACTGAGTGTGGGGAGACAAGAAACCCTGCAACGTTTAAGAGGTCACGTGGAAGAGGAGAAATCATGAAGGGGATCAAAAGGTACAAATTTCAGTTATAAAATAAATAGGTCATAGGGATGTAATATAGAGCATGGTGACGATAGTTAATAATTATGTATTGCGTATTTGAAAGTAGATCTGAAAAGTACTCATCACAGCAAAAACAGAGTTTTGTAATGGTGATGGATGTTAACTAGACTTACTGTGGTGATCATTTTGCAATACATACAAATATTAAATCATTACTTTATACATGTGAACACAATATAATGTTCTACGTTAAATATACCTCAGTTTAAAAAAGCAGGGGGGGACAGGAATTGGCAAAGGAGACTGAGAAAGGAAGTGGCTGGTGTCCTGTGAAGAAGGACAGTGGGAGCTGAGAATTCCTCCTGTTCAGGTTTAAGCTGCCCACACGTCTGCTCTTTCTGGGTCATGCGTCTTGCCTCAAGGTATGGCATTCATAAATTATGTTTCTGTAGAGCGACAGCTAATGCTGGTGACTGACTCGGGCCCACTCTCCTGGGACCTGTCTTAGACAACACAATGAAGTGTTTGGACTTGACCCAACATACAGTCATGAATGCTTCAGGTACTCAAGCTAGGTGGAAATAGAACACAAGTAAGGTAGTCAAGACAGCAGTTTCCATGAGGCACAAAGTGGAACAGAGCGGGGGTCAATGCAACTCAGAGGAGGCGCTGGGAGGCCCCTGGAATAACCCAAGCACGAGGTTCTTTATGGTGGCCTAGTGCGGTCATGGTGAGAACAGCATCCAAGTGCTTGTTCTGGAAAATAGTGTTGAGGGGAGAACCAAGATGGCGGCGTAGGTAGACACACTGCGCCTCCTCGCACAACCAGAACTGACAGAAAATCGAACGGCAAGGGGGTCCAACACCAAGGAAATACAAAATAAACATTCATCCAGACCGGTAGGAGGGGCGGAGACGGGCACTGGGGTGGAGAGGACTCACATGGCCGTGGCGGGACTGAGACTGGCGGAGTGTGGGACGAACTGGGAAGGCAGTCCGAGCACTAGCAGACCCTGCAGCCCCACATTTGTGCAGATAAACCGAGAGGGCCGGACTCAGAGTGGCGGAGAGCAGGGCAGGCAGAGCAGTGGGTAGCACCCCGGGGGCCCCACATTCGCACACAGATAAACCAGGCAAATGGCGGGGAGCGAAACAGACTGCGCAACCCAGGGCTCCAGGTCCGGGAAATAAAGCCTCAAACCTCTGATTGAAAGTGCCCCTGGGGGTTGGGGCAGCAGCAGGAGAGACTCCCAGCCTCACGGGAGAGGTCGTTGGAGAGACCCACAGGGGCCTGGAGTGTGCACAAGCCCACCCACTGGGGAACCAGCACCAGAGGGGCCCAGTTTGACTGTGGGTATCGGAGTGAAGGACTGAAATCTGGAGGAGAGTGAGGTGGGCGCCATTGCTCCCTCTCGGCCCCTCCCCCACGTACGGCGTCACAACACGGCGACCAGCGTTACCCCACCCCGCCCTGGGAACACCTAAGGCTCCGCCCCTTTAAGTAACAGACGCGCCAAGACAAAAAAAAAAAAAAAAAAAAGGCCCAAATGACAGAACACTTCAAAGCTCCAGGAAAAATACAACTAAGTGAGGAAGAGATAGCCAACCTATCGGATGCACAGTTCAAAACACTGGTTATCAAGACACTCACAGAATTGGTTGAATCTGTTCGAAAACCAGATGAAAAAATGAAGCCTATGCTAAGAGAAACAAAGGAAAATGTACAGGGAACCAATAGTGATGAGAAGGAAACTGGGACTCAAATCAATGGTGTGGACCAGAAGGAAGAAACAAACATCCAACCAGAAAAGAATGAAGAAACAAGAACTCGGAAAAATGAGGAGAGGCATAGGAACCTCCAGGACATCTCGAAACGTTCCAACATCCGAATTATAGGGGTGCCAGAAGGAGAAGAGGAAGAACAAAAAATTGAAAACTTATTTGAACAAATAATGAAGGAGAACTTCCCTCATCTGGCAAAGGAAATAGACTTCCAGGAAGTCCAGGAAGCTCAGAGAGTCCCAAAGAAGCTGGACCCAAGGAGGAACACACCAAGGCACATCATCATTACATTACCCAAGATTAAACGCAAGGACCTACATCCAAGATTACTGTATTGAGCAAAGCTATCATTTAGAATGGAAGGGAAGATAAAGTGCTTCTCAGATAAGGTCAAGTTAAAGAAGTCCATCATCACCAAGCCCTTATTATATGAAATGTTAAAGGGAGTTACCTAAGAAAAAGAAGATCAAAAATAGGAACAGTAAAAATGACAGCAAACTCACAGTTATTAACGACTACACCTAAAACAAAAACAAGAGCACACTAGGCAAACAACTAGAACAGGAACAGAACCATAGAGATGGAGATCACATGGAGGGGTGTCAATAGGGGAGTGGGAGAGGGAGAGGTGGGGAAAGGTACAGAGAATAAGTAGCATAGATGATAGGTGGAAAATAGACAGGGGGAGGGTAAGAATAGTGTAGGAAAGGTAGAAGCCAAAGAACTTATAAGTATGACCCATGGACATGAACTATAGGGGGGAATGTGGGAGGGAGGGGATGGGCAGGATGGAGTGGAGTGGGGGGGGGAATGGGACAACTGTAATAGCATAATCAATAAATATATATTTTTTAAAAACCTAAAAAAAAAAGAAAGAAAATAGTGTTAAGGAACATGTTTTAAAGCCCATGGAATCCTGGTCAAAGGGATAAAGGAGAGAGCCAGGCGCAAGTTCTGCTCTTTCTGCCTCAGGGACTAGAAGCACGGTAGAACTTCTGATGGACACCTGAGAGTTGAGGAGGGAAGCCAGATTTAGTGCAGAGGTGATGACTTCAGAGCCCCACAGCATTTTTAAAAGGTCTCATAATGAAACACCAAAGAACATGACCGAGGCGGTAACGACATCTGAAGTTACCAACAGCCAGGAACAAGACGGGTGTCGCAGGAGAGGGAAAGAGACTCAGGGTGCATGGCTCCCATGGGTGGGCTTCTGAGCAACTGGTTCCCTAATGCACAATGCCAGGGGCAAGAGAAGGGGGATGGGTCAACTTGTTGCAAACCTGGTGCAACAAACATCCTGTTTGGGTACAGCGTGTCTAGCCACCCCCCCCCACCTCCCCAACCCCCCCCCCTTCCCATTCCTACTGACAAAGCAGCACATTCAAGTTCCTCTATTGTCAACCCAACCCCCCTTACAGTCTTACACATTATCTTCTCTCTCACACTCACCTCATACCTTGGCCACATGGGACCATTAATACGTCCTATATGTGCCCCACAATTTCCTCTTCTGTCGCTTAATTTACAGCACCTCTCCTATCTTGAAATCACTTTCCATTCCTCCCATCTCTGTCGGAATCGTTCTTATCTTTAATTGCAGGCTATTACCTTTTCCTTGGTGGTAATCTCTATTTCCTGATCTCTATAGCACTTCTTTCGGATCTTACGAATTTTTGTTTTACATCTCAGACATTTACTTACTTATCTCCTCTACTAGAATCTATGACAAAATATATATATAGTTTATTTGAACCCATAATCCAAAATGCCAAACTTTGTGGCATTTGGCCCCATTCGGAAGTGGTTTTGTTGTTCTTTCCCCCTTGTATTCTTCTTTTTCCTTTATTTCTAAGTCTTTTATTCTCTTTTTTTCTCACTACATGATTTCATTCATCCTTAAATGGCTGCTCCCAGCTGCTACGTATCAAAAACCAACCTCCTATACACGATTCCCAAGGTCTTCCAAACTCCAAATCCACCTTCTCTGTTCAGCCTCATCTATTCCTACTCCAAGCAGGTAAGTCTCTATAGCAACCCAAGGGAAGCTCAGGGTAAGATGCCAGACAAGGAAAGGAGCCAAACACTACAGTAGCCTCAGTAAGGTAAGTAGGACTAACGGGATGCCTCCCACCCTAGCAGGCTTGCTGCTCTTCTGTGCCCTAGCAGCTGGTCCGGGCACTGCTTTATCCCCTCCCAGGGATTTCCTGATCATTAACTATCAATCCAATTGCACCTCTCTCTTGCCTTCAGAACAATCTCTCATTAGTTTTGTCCCCTCACTCTGCGCCAGTCTGCACTTTGTAGGCATTTTCTCTACCCCCAGCTCTTCACCTGGATCCAGCTGCCTTCTGGGCCCTAACTCCAGCTTCCCCCAGGCCTTCCCCCATCTCAGCCGTGTACGCCATTTCAGCCAATACCGAAGGCTCAGGTTAAAACAATTTCCACTTTCCACAGCCCCCACCTCTGTGACTTTGTCCATGTTATGGGCTGAATTGTGTCCCCAGGAAAGACATGTTGAAGTCCTAATCCTCAGTACCTCAGAATGTGATCTTATTTGGAAATAGGTCCATTGTAAATGTAGTTAATATGAGATCATACTGGAGTAGGGTGGGCTCATAATCTAATATGGCCAGTGTCCTTAACCATGGGAAATTTGGATGTACAGAGAGAGAGGGCGAGAACACCGTGTGAATGTGGGGGCAGAGACTGGAGTGAGGCGGCTACAAGCCAAGGAATGTCGACACCCGACACAGTCACCAGAAGCTAGCAGGCAGTCAAGGAACAGACTCTTTCTCAGATCCCTGGGAAGGACCACCCCTGCCCGAATCTCAATTTGGGACATTTAGCCTCCAGGAGGTTGAGAGGAAAACACAGAAAATTTAAAACTGTCTTTTGGTATGAAGACCACTAGATAAGCCAGAGCATCACCCCCTGAGCGTATTGCAGACCGTCCCAGCCCGGGAACAACAGGACTGCTGCAGAGACAACTGGGAGAATGCCACATGCCTGCGTGTCACCCGCAGCAGCACCCTTTCTGTGTCTGATCCAGCTCTGCCACTTCATGTCGTGGACTTCACTCCAAAGGCTGCATTCTGCTTTCGTTCATTCATTCTTGACGTGGAAAGGGACTGATATGGTAGGTACAGTGTATTTTACGATCATAATACCCAGCTGGACTTCAGCTGGTGATCAAGAAACACTGCCCTAAAGTAAATATCCAGATGCCAGCACTATCTTAAATCTCGTATTTATCAGCTTCTTCTTTCAAAGCATGGCCCCTGAAACTTTGTCCTTATTTTTAATGCGTTATGCGTGTGTGTGACTTTTTATTGTTGATCCTAGATAACCTCTTGGAACTGTGACAGAAGAAAGACACACAGAGAAAGGGCAAGAAACAGAGGCGGTAACAGAGTCAGAGAGAACCAGTAATCAAGTAGTGTGGCCAGAGGAAAGACAAAACCACTGTACTGTGCGTTCCAAGTCTTGCACAGGACATACTCAATAGTTACACTAAAAAAAATCATTTGTTGTTTATCTGAGATTCAAATTTAACTGGGCAGCCTGTACTTTTATTTGCTGAATCTGTCAACCCAAAAGAATCTTCCAGCTCTTCCTCTCCCAAAGCTGTACCATTATATACAAGCATGAATAAGGGATGAATTTGCCTGAGTCACCAAAAGCTGCAATGCGAACAACTCTCTGGGAGTTATAAACAAAATCAAAAAACACAAGAAAAGACTCTCTAACAGTATAAATTCTTAAAGGAAAACAAGACCCATAACACAAACCTTTGTGGGCAACTGGTCAGGGATGCAGTTTATCCGCTCCAGTTCATTTACTGCTGGGCACTGAGCAGGGTCAGGAGTGGTACTTGTCCCAGCACCTGGGGTGACCCCAAAAGCAAATATGAAATGATGTCACACAGACAATATCACATCCAAGACCCCTGTGGTTCTCAATACCTCCCATTACATGAACTCCACTACCGACTGACCTTGAGTGTAATGGCTATGGTGACAGTGGGGACGTGGCAGACCACAACACACACTGCACATGTTCCGCGTGCAGACCTACTGCGAGGCAGCTGCTGGAATGGAAGTAAAGGACCCGCGCGGAACCTGCAGACTTTTCTTTGAAGGGCCAGATGCTGAATACTCCAGGCTTTGTGGGCCGGAGCGTCTCTGCGTAACTACTTAACCCTCCCAGTGTATTTCAAGTGAGTGTATTTCAAGGACATCCACTCCGATGTCCTTGAAATACACTCACTTTCTAAAGCCTCACTTTGTTCTCGCTGACTGCATTTACCCCCACGCATACCTGCACAGTCTCCTTCTACCACCAAGGCCCTCCCCTAGGAGACAGTGCTATACGAACAAGGAGCCTGCTGTGGCTGGTGTGGCTCCGTGGATTGAGCACCGGCCTGTGAACCAAAGGGTCGTTGGTTCAATTCCCAGTCAGGGCACATGCCTGGGTTGCAGGCCAGGTCCTCATTTGGGGGTGTGCAAGAGGCAACCACACATTGATGTTTCTCTCTCTCTCTTTCTCCCTTCCTTTCTCTGAAAATAAAATAAATAAAATTTTAAAAATATACAAACAAGGAGCCTGACTCTGCATTCCATCAGAAGCTCACCAAGGCAGAAACCAAGTCCACATTTTCCAGCCCAGGGGTCAGTAGACAATGGCCTGTGGGCCAAAGCAGGTCACCGCCTGATTGTTCGATGTGAAGTTTTGCTGGAGCATATTGCCACATCGGTTTTTACATATTGCTTGTACCTGTTTCTGTGCTACACTGGGAGGGTTAAGTAGTTACGCAGAGACGCTCCGGCCCACAAAGCCTGGAGTATTCAGCATCTGGCCCTTCAAAGAAAAGTCTGCAGGTTCCGCGTGGGTCCTTTACTTCCATTCCAGCAGCTGCCTCGCAGTAGGTCTGCACGCGAAACATGTGCAGTGTGTGTTGTGGTCTGCCACGTCCCCACTGTCACCACAGCAACCTAAGATCTTCCGGCTGAGTCAGCAGGCTCTGCTCTGAATGCCGCCACTCAGAGCAGGGAGCACCTCTGAGTAACGGCGATCAATCCTCAATGCCACGTCTCGTTTGACATAAAATGTAAAGGGAGCCCCCAGTCTAGAAATTGGCGGCTAGAATCTGCCCAAGGGCTTTCATGCAGACTTTAAAGTCAGTAAAAGTGGAAAAGGCACATTTAATGCATTCTAAGGTAAGGAAGTGAGATTTCTTGAAGACACTGCAGTAAATTGATAACGACATTAAGTTGGAACAATTAGGCTTTTAATTCGTTTTCTTTTCATTAGGGTTTCCAATTCAAAAGTGTTGGATTAAAAGAAATCCACATTTGTACTAGTTTCTGCACAAGGGCTTCAGTTCCACTCAGTCAGAGAATTTTAAGGAGTGAACAAACTTGAGGTTATTGGATCTAACTTCCCATGAGGGTAGAAATTGTCCGGACTGGGAATGAGAGGAAGGGCCCGGAAGGTTTCCTCTAGCCACAGACCGACCCTTCGCTGACTGAAGGGTGAGAAATCCTGGTTAACTCAGTACAATCCAGCCTCTCTCAAAATCAAACAGTTCAATAAACTTTTAAAAAAACTTTTAATTATAGTTCACACTCAATATTATTCTGTTTTGGTTTCAGGTGTACAGTGAGTGGTTAGAAAAATGTGGACTTTACAATAAACTTTTAATGAAATAACTCTGGTAATTATTATTTATAATAGTATTTTATTTATTTATTTATTTATTTATTTATTTATTTATTTATAGAGAAAGACGAAGGGAAGAAGAGAAGGAGAGAAACATTAATGTGTGGCTGCCTCTCACACACCCCCAACTGGGGACCTGGCCTACAACCCAGGCATGTGCCCTGACTGGGAATCGAACCTGCAATCATTCGGTTCACAGACCCACGCTCAATCCACTGAGCTACACCAGCCAGGGCTAATTGTTATTTTTTTAAGGCACCAAACTTTGGCCTAAAACACTGTAATTGATTATATGCTTATTTGACTGCCTTCCGTATAATGGTATTGTTCATCATTATTGTTAATAGAAGTAGAGTTAGTCAGGAAAATGTGGCAAATATGTCTCATGTCCATTGTGGAATCCCGCATTGTGCGAAGTGGGAAGTGAAAGTGTCAGAACTAACAGTGACTCCCTACTGAGCTGCCACAGTCTAGTGAGAGGCTCCCCAGCACCTGCAAACCACACACACGTGCACAGGCTCGCTCACAGCAAAGAACACGGAGCAGCCCTCCCCCACCACCTGTGAGGACTGCGCTCTGATAGGAGCAGCCCGTGGAGGAAGCGCCCCAGAGTCCCGGGTACCTTTGGGCCCCAGGCACTCCCTGGCAGAAAGCACGAAGAGAGGGATGATGACGATGAACACCATGAGCAGGAGGGCGCTGAGCATGAGCTCCAACGTGGTGAAGCTCTTCAACTTCGCTCCTGCCATCTGTGGAAGCAGAAAACGGTGCTAGACTTGAAAACCATTTTAAATTTCCTGTACTTATTGAACATACAGCTAGTAAGGTTTTTAATGGAAAAGCTCAAAGGTGAGCTGTTAAGTAGCTGAATAACAAATCCCACATACCCATCGTCTAGAATAAAAAATTACCAACTCACGGCCAGTCATGCCTTTATTCCTACTTACTTCTCTCTCTAACCTTGCATTATTTTAACCAAATCTCAGATTTTGTATGTTTTAACTTGAAAATGTTGAAGTATATTTAAAATAAGAAACTTCACAGAAGACAAGCAAAATATCATCACATATAAGTTATTTTTTAAAATAATCCCTTAATCATCAAATACCTAGTCAGTGTTGAAATTTCCATCATTGTCTGATCAATTTTTTATAGTTTGTTCTACTCTCATAAGTATGCAAGTGAGATTCATATATTATAATTAACTTTTAATCAATAGGGTTTGCTCTGTAGATTTCCCCACTATTCAGATCTTATCAATTGTCTCCCAATGCACGCTAACATGTTTTTCTATAAATTAATTATTAGATCTAGAGTTCTGACCAGATCCAGGCTTGAATTTTTAGCAAGAATGGAGCCTAGGTGGTACAGCGTCTTCCAGCAGGAGACATACTGTCTAGCAGATGCTTCCTTCTTTATGTCGACAGCCATTGGTGAGCATTTCTGAGCTCCATTATTTGATCAGGGGTTATGAAATAGTGGTGCCGTAATTCTATCATTCTTTATTTACTGGAAGAACTATTCCTATAGAAAGACAGTTCCCCTCACCTATTATTTGGATCATAAAGGTACAGTTCATACAGGAAAGGTAGAATAAATGTTTGACTCTTTACTGACTGCTTTTCACAATTAGGAGCTGTCTCCCAAGCGTCCTCCAAAGGGGACCAGTGAGATTTGTCTGAGATCTTTATGAACTCACAGGCTTAAATACATTGTATCCATATCAGTTCTTCGATGTTATTATTACTAATGCTTATGTCTCGTCTCTATCCAGTAGGAGTCTCTTCGGGGTGGTTCCTGGTGGCCTTTGACAGTTTCCTTGCTTTCTGCTAAAACACAGTAACCTCGGCTCATGTTGTACATTTCCTGCCCCAAGTCCCAAACCGAACAACTCTAAGGAGCCATTGCTCTTTTTAGTGGGATGAGGAAATTAGAAACCATAATTTGGAGGAAACCTAGATAGACTTCTAGAACAGAAGGTACCTATGGGTCATCTTGACCTGTGGCTACCTTTGGAGTCCTTAAGGATTAAAGGACTTCATTAAAAATGCACATTTACCTATGTTAGACTTGTTATGAGTTTTAGCTAGGGGTTGGATATTTTGTCAAGAAGTTTAAGTCAGATATTCAGCACCTACTCCCTGCCCCAACCTATTTAATATCTCTGGGATTAGGCTGGTTATCTGATTATTTTTTAAGGTCTATACAGGACTCTGCTTTGAAACCATGTTCCAGAAATAGTGAACCTGTTATAGGTTGACAAGCTGTAATAAACATGTTTTATTAGGCAAAAATATTAAAACACAGTATGCACGAAGTTGAAAAGTAGAAGTGGAACTAATGGATTCATCAAATCCCTTCGTGTCATAGATTAGTACAGTGAGATGCACAAGGGGAAGTGCCTTGTTCAAAGCCTCGCAGTCTGCGGTCAGAGCCCAGACTGTCCAGGGGAACATAGTTTTCTTTGGCTACAATGTCTGTCTGGTTGGCAATAGGTATTTTGGTGGGTACCTTATGAATGGAATGCTCTGGAGCCTACTACAACCTCAGTCTTCAACAACTTTCCTCCACCTATTCCGGCCACCTTCTTCCAGCCTGCTCTTCCTGTCCTCACAAGTTGTGTCTGTCCGTACCTCCTCCATCAGACTGGGTCCGAGGTATCGCCTCCCGACTATGAAGGACCTGATACAAATCAACTGACTTCTGCAAGCTGCCTTGGAGTTGAGTATCCTCGTTCTGGATACATCGGGCGTTCAGGACCTCCAGCCACAAAACTTTCTGCAGGGATAGTGTTCTCCCTCATGGCACCTGGCGCAGCGTGTGTGATTCCCCAGTTCAGTGCTTCTGCCAAACTCACTCCAGCATTCCCACAATGCCTCGGGAACCCCAGGGGCTCCCGAAACACAGCACGCTGAAATCAAATGCATAAAGCTCATCTGCTTGGGATGCTCAATTTAGACCATATCTAGGTCAAAAATTGTGTCTTAAATAAAGATCCACGGAGTTCAAAACCTAAAAACAGTGCCTTTGTATTCAAAGATCCACCCTACATTGGACTTCAAAGTATCTTCTCACTAGTGAGGAAGGATTCCGCAAAGTCATGCACACTCATTCAATCTCTACGTGATATGAGAAGTTACAGAGAAACCTGTGCCTGGAGATCAGCTGGACCGCTCAGACAGATGGACACTGGTATCACCTGTCCAGATATAGAGCCTAGAAACCCAGCAAATGTTCAAATAATGACATAAAGTACCCCACTCCTAAGTGTTTCTGAGTGTTGTGACCTACACAGAAACAAGACTTGAAGACTGGAAGAACTGGCAACTGTCACAGCTGGGCCCACCAGAGGGTCAGCGTCCCCCAGAGGGCCTCTGTCCCAGCTCCCACAGTCTCTGACCCGGACGGCACAGGCCACGTTTAAGGCTTTGTTCCTGAAATGGAGTTAACCACCATGCACACCTCGGATGAGAAGCATGCCCCACATGCAGTCACTCCAGAAATCTCCCTCAGCACCTTCATTGTGGGACTCGGTCCTCTGCTAGGGATGACTCCGATTCTAGGCTGAGTTGTGGCACTAACCTTCCTCAGTAGCAAGAAACATAAAGTCTCATCACTCACGTCTGTCCCTCCCATGGTTTTCTCAGATGTCACTGCCGTTAGCCCTTCCTTCCTCTGACCCTACTACTGTCATCCTTCAAAAAGTTTGTTCTTTGTAGGTCAACACTCTGTATTAACTAACGTTCACTGAAACACATCCCTTGGTCACTTGTGCCGATTTCCAACAGCATCTTGGAAAGGGAAACCGTGCCATCTGGTGCCATTGGCTTAGCTAACACCTGAGAAGCCCAGGACAGCCCGTTAACTAGGAGAGCAACACCATACACTGACTGCATTCTATCTTCGCGACAAACTGAGATATGAGAACAGCCAGGCTCATCTTTCCATTGTGCAGATGCAAGGATGGGGGCGCTTTAATGACACTGCCCGAAGATGAGGACCAGCCAGTGGGACAATCAGTAGCCCTGACTTCCACCTCAGGGATTCTCCTGACGACCTCAGGTTAGGTCAGGGCACATCTGTCTTCCATGTTTTGTGTGGGAATACCTATCTATGGACACAAACATCACACTTCTCCCAAAGCACGAGAAACTATGTGGGGCCATAGTATAACGCAGAAACGTGCCACTCAGTAGGGAACGCAGCCGACAGCAAGTCGCAATCAGTACAGAAATCGGAATGGAGGGAGAGACTTCCCTTAATGCCATGTAAGACCGTATACAGAAGAAGTGAACAAATCCATCGTAAAGTTGGGCAGGGTGATGGAATAATTTCTAAAATGAGTTTCATTGATGTAGCCAACTTCCTGTATCCCCTTAATTTGTCTGTAGAACCAGACATAAGGAAAAGTGTGAAGGGAAAGGCGGGGAGAGAAGAGAGAAGTAGAAGAATTATCTACGTGAATGGGGCCGTTGGTCTTGAGGCCTGACGAGCTTGCACTGGCTTCATTACTTGTGATACCGAAGGGTGTCATCTACAGTCTCTTAATAAAAAGAAGCGAAGACTCTTTTATGGGGGGGGGGCCTCTGTGTCTCAGACATTACTAGTCACCTTTAAACCCTGCAATTCAGCCATTCTTCATCTTTATTTTACAAGAGGAAACAGAAGTACAAAACTTGTCCCCAATCCCAGAGAGACAGTGGAGCTGCAACCACTCCCTGACTCTGCTCCAAAGGCAGGCTCCCTTTCCCGGCTGCATCAAAGCCCATCCCCTCCCCGACCCCACCAACTCCACCGGTAAGAATCCAGTTCCTTCCATTCAAACTGTATCTCCCAAGGAGATACTTAACACTAACCAGCCTTCCTCCTTCTCTTTCTCCCAAGCACTCTAGCTGCATCTACACATATAAAGTATAACATTGAGGAGCATCCATCTTTCCTACTGATTTTTAAGCCACTACAGGGCAGCAAGCAAGCGAGAGCACCCCACCTCCTACAGTGGCCCCTCTTGGCCTGAGAGCCTGCACTCCTGAGTCCTTGGCTCTATGGGCTGCTGGGCAGTGGAGCCAAGGCAGAAAGTCTGGTGCCTTCTTCTGCTGCCAGTCACCTCCTCTGGAAATCCAGATCCCTTTCAGCCAGCCTGGTGTGCCCACAATGTGAGGAGTGTTGGGGAGAACCCCACATTGCCTCACCGAATGCCGCCTGGCCTGTACTCTGAATGAGCGTTTGCTGGTTTGGGAGCAAGACGGGGTGGAAACACCCCACAAAATCTGTTGTGCCCTAGAGGCACTGCCGGCCACATTCCTCTTTCCCAAGAGGTAAGGGGAGGAGGTGGGAGCTGGGCCAGGACCCTCACCAGTATCCACGGGAGCACCAGCAAAAAGAAAGAAAAAAGATTTGGATTTAAAAAATAATGTACATTAGAGGATTGTCCATTTTCCAGAAGCATCCAAGTCAATACAAGGATCCACGGTATTTCAATGCACCCTCTCTACTCCCAGCTCGAGAACAAGTTTCCTAAGGCTTTTCCTCCAATGGTGGGTCTGCTTCCTCAGGTTGACAACAGCCCTCCTCTCTCTCAAACTGTGAGTTCCCAGACTATAGGAGTTATGCCTGCTTATTCCTCTTTATTTTCTTCCTAAGTACTTAGCAGTTGTATCTGCATAATCAATACTTATTGGCTGATAATATTTTATTCCCCAATTAAACATCTGCAAAATACCTGCCTACTTCCTACTGACAGTGCACCATGAAACTATTTTAGAGGATAAAATGCTGGTACCTGCCTTCAGTGAGCTTGAAGTCCAATACCGTTATCTCCTTCTACGCAATGAAAGCAGTGTTTGGTAGGAAGAGTACTCTTCCTGGAGACTCAGAAGATCTGAATTTTATTTCATGGTCTGAAAGTAACTAGCCAAATGACCTTGAGAGATTTACAAGGTTTCTGGTTCTGAGAGTCTTCACTTACAAAGTAAAGAGGTTGCCCTGGCTGGTGTGGCTCATGGATTGAGCATCCACCTGTGAACCAAAGGGTTGCCAGTTTGATTCCCAGTCAGGGCACATGCCTGGGTCATGGGCCAGGTCCCCAGTAGGAGGCACATGACAGGCAATCACACATTGATGTTTCTCTCCCTCTCTTTCTCTCTCTCTTCCCCTCTGTCTAAAAATAAATAAATAAAATCTTTAAAAACAAATTAAAGAGGTTGAACTAGGAGATTTATGGAATTCATACCAGCATTTAACACATCATTTTTTGAATGAATCACACAAGCTGCTTCTTTACTCCTCCATTCTACAAAAGATTCCTGTACTAAACATTTCACTACCATTTTCCTTCATCATATCCCCACATTCTCCTTCTCGGAACAGCGAACTTGCTAAACACAGCATGAGAAGACTTGAGCTTGATCCGAAGCCCTCCCATTGCTTGCTGCAATTGCCTAAATAATGTCCTTAATTCTCTAGAGTTACAGTTTTCTTATCCATGAACATGGAATTAGTGACATCTGCTGCTGTATTACCTATCACCACCTTATTGTGAGAATCCAATAAAACCACTTTAAATAATAAGGACTGCATACCATTATGTTATTATTTGCCACGGAGAAGACAGGGGGCACCGGGTAAGAAACAGGTCAAAGCCCCCTTTCCCCCGGTGTGGTGCCAGACCGCACCCAGCACTCTGTGAAGGGGTCCTGCGTGTTCCTGACTGCTGTCCGCAGGAGCCTATTCTGATATAAGCTCCTATCTGCTGAGTGCTTTATGGCCCCACGTGTCAGGTGACTCAGACATTATCTGGGCCACAGGTGCAGAAAGCTTGGAAGAAACTGGAGGAGTCTGGAGCAGTCCTGCCCACTCAGGGTCCACTTTCCCCCCAATGCATCCACTGACCCTCTCCCAGGCCGCCTGTAAATCACATGATACTCTCTCAGAAAGCGCATCTTCTCCCTTCCTCCCTCAGGCCTCAATTCAAAACTCCCCAGCTTGGGAATCAAGTCCACAGCTCAACCTTAGCATTTGATATTCCCTCGCAGCCTCCTTCGCCACCCACTCAATGCCCATTCATTGCGTCCTCACACAACCTCCACTTTCTTACCTGCCTTCCTCAGTCCTTTGCCCCAAAATTAAATGGCAAGAGGGTTTGTTTCCCATGCACTGAATGAGAAATTGCTGTTCGTCAATGTAATGCTCTCTCGCTGTAAAGGAAATGCGGCCATGCCTTCCTCAACAGCAAGGATTGCCTCGCTTTTCCTAAAATAAATTCCCCAACTCTAGTCTTTCTTACCAGCCCTGTCCTTGAAACCTCACATTCTCATAAGATATCCCATAATGTCAATCTCCCATGCAAAATCCCGTAAAGACTAGTAACTTTCCATGCCTGGTGTAATTAAATGAAGTAATAAGGTAAAGAGCGGTCTGATGCTGCCAAAGATCACTTCCTTGCTTCTTTTCCTAGTGACGCTCAAGCAGGTGTACAGAAAGGCCCAGCAGCCAGGAAGGAACTGAGACCCTTAGCCTCTCTGTGAGCGAGGCATCTCAGAAGCAGACCCGCCTGCCCCAGTCGATGCCTTCACAGGACAGTAGCCAGGCAATATCTCTGGCTGCAACCTCCCGAGAGACCTTGACCTAGAACCACCCACCTAAGCTGCTCCAGCACTCGTAAGCCATAGAAACAGTGAGATATTAAGTGTTTATTGTTTCAAGCTGTTAAATTTGGGGGTAATTTGTTTCTCGGCAGTAGATAATTTACACACAGGGATAAATATGACTTTTGAATAATATATCAATTGCATTAAAAAGTATATTTTTGCCTCTTATCAAAAGTCCTCATGCATCATATAATTAAATATGGTTACCTGCTCTATGGTACAATAATAATTATTTTCTAGCTATAGAAGAGAAATACTTCCTAAGCCATAATAGGAAAAACAAAGAAAGCCCTCATCAGCATCTTCTGATTGGCCTTCCTTCCCAATTTACAGGAATGCAATTTAGGAAAAATCAAAATCAAGAAAAATGGCAAAATGCAAATTAAATAGGAAGTAATTTAAATAGGTAGCCTTAATTGTTTTTAGAAGAAAAACTGTTTTTAAAAATGGCTACTTGGAAGTCTGTCATTAATCTTGGAATGTTCTATTTCAGATGACAAAGGCAAATTGTGTGATTTTAATGACAAAGATAACATTAGCTAATGACAATTGAGTGAATGGGCTAAGAGGCTTCAGAATTTGTCACAGGCAATCCTCATAACAACCCCAAGCCCTGCTTTCAAACAAGGAGATTAAGCTTCAGCAAGGTCAAATCCCTGTAGATGTCACATAGCTGATAAGGAACAAAGCCACAACTTGAACACCTGCCCTTGACCCCACAGCCAGAGCTTTTCACCCTCATTCTGTGTTCTATGCTATAATGCCCCGCACTGCATACCAGCTAAGGCGTTTTGTGCAACATGATTTTATCACATAACGCCTCGGTCTTTAACCAAGGAATTAGAGGGTGTGTGGCACTATGCTGAGCACTTACATGTGTGATTTCATGTCATCCTCTCAACCACCCTACAAGCCGGGACTGCTGTTAACCCTGCTTTGTAAGTAAGTTAGCTGAGCCTGACAGAGGCCAGGCTGGCCAGGTCCACACCTCAGAGCCAGGCTTCAAACCAGGCAATCTGAATGCACACTGCAGAAAATCGATATACTAGTAACCGATTACGGTTGCAATTAAGAGGAGGTAGGACAGGAAGGTGCCTGTGTCCTTCCAAAGACCACCGTGGTGGTAGAAGGCTTACGGAAAGAAAAGGAAACCAAAATCCTGCCACATTTCCGTGGGGGACTCAGAGCGCCTTCGTAAGCGTCTGTAGAGGTCAGAGCAGTTTCAGGCATGGCCGCCTGCCCTGTGAAACTCTCTGCAAGCCCAAGAGCAAGTTGCTGACGCAGCACAGCTCTCATCGAGTTATCATTGCTTCGTCCTTGGAGGAATGGGAGACCTCCTGAAGTTTATTTACTCACTCATCGATTGTTTATCAAGTTCCTACAAAGTGCCAAGCAGTCTTCCAGGAACTGGTTATACAACAAACAAAACAGATAAAAATCCTCGCATTCTTGTGGGTACACAGGAGACAATAAACCAAATAAACACAGTAAATTAGACTGTGATAAGTGCTACGGAGAAAAATTAAGTGGGCGTGGGGAGAGGTGGATGAAGGCTGCAATTTTAATTAGGCTGTCAGGGAAAATGTCACTGAAAAGCTGCAAATTGTTGTTGTACATGCATCGTGCAGACTCCAACAGTCATTTTTTCCTCTTGGATTAAAAGAGGGAACCACCAAGGCTGGTACTGTTATAATTATTTAGGCAAAGTAGATAGATAAACCAGGTGGGGGCCCAGCTTCTGGAAACAGTCACCTAACTTCGTTGGGAGGAACTGGATAATTAACTCTCTCTCTCCTCTTCTGAATTACAGCTGTGTCAGGTTCACGTGTGGTGAGCTAAGCCTTTCCTTTAAAAGTCCTTTGATAATGCAAGTCAAGAGATCTAGTGGAACAGAGAGGGTTAGTTTTACAGAGTCTGAGAATAACTTGCAAAGAGGGCCCCAGCAAGTCACAGCCAGTCCTCAAACGTCCTGGCAAAAGTGTCTGGGTGGGTCCACCGTCTCCAGCCACTTAGAGAGCAGGAAGGGAAAAGTCTGGTCACATTCCAAGTGCAGAGACAGGAAAGTCAGCTCCTACCCTCCTCAGCCACCTGATCTTGGAAAACTGCTTGAGCCCTCTGGGCCTCAGCATCTCCATCTGCACCACAAAGGGCATCACCTCTAGGAGACAGCTGTGACCCGCTGTGACCCACTGTGACCGGGCACCAGGGCTTATCCTCCTCTTCACATTCAGTGGTTCCCTGTGGAACCAATTTTAAATGAAAATTGTATTCTTCTAAGTGCATCTATGCATTAGTATTCCATGCTTATGGAGCGGTTTGTAAAGTTCCTTTATCAACCCATCGAAGCTCACTTGCGAGAATGCCAGTGAGAAATCACAGGCATCCTGTGTAGTGTGAGTGAAGTAATGACGAGCTACCTTAACAGTGCAGTATGGGATGGAAGGCCCCTCCATTTCATTAGGTCCCGGACCACACCTTGGCCCGGCCCAGCACAACAACCCGAAGACCCCGCCCCTCCCTCTCTCCTTCCCCACCACACATACACTCACTGACACAGGACACCAGGAGGTCTCTTTAGCTCAGACCTTGGGTCAGGAACCATTGGCAGCCTATTCCAGTGAGACCCATGACTTGACCTTGGCCTCCCTCCCTTTCCCCAAGGGTAACTCATCCTTCCCACCTCAGTGGCCAGTTAGAAGTGCCCACGTGTGTCTAACTAGGCCGTGACACGTAATTGTAGGTCTTTATCAGAGAGGGACCAGCAATAACACGTTGCCTTCCCCTCCTGCCCTCGGTGCTGCCCCTCTACTTTCACACCTGCCTGCCAGTCCGCACGCTGCCTCTTCCCCTTCATACCCTCCGTCCCCACGGAATCTCTCACAGCCCCCGCTGCACACGGCACATCCCCACACCTCACATGCACACCCGTAGGCTTCCCTGTAGCAATCCTTCAGTTTTTCGATAAAGGCACAAACTCACAGGGGTAGTCACAGTTTTCTCAATTTCTGAGGATGATGAATTCTCTCATTACCACTCCTCAGTCACAGCTCTACATCCTGAGGGAAGAAAAGCCCCCACCCACAGGCTGTAATCCAACTCCCAGACCTCATCTGCCCAATCAGAAAGAATCTCTACCGGCTGCCTCACCCCGAGCATTAAATCGTTTATCACCCCACACACAAACACAGGTTGAGCTCCAACAGGGCTTGCAGACCCAGCTTTGGGCCAGATGAATGCACAACAGCCATGCGCACACACTGCACAAGAAAAGAGATGAGTGAGTTGAATCTAGTTTTACACTTGTCTGTGCAATTTGTGCCTTGTTGGTGGTATATATTTTTGTCTGTGTTTAACAAATTAGCAGGGAGATCAACACAAGTCCACACACACTTACACACACATCTGCAGCCACAGTGAACAGTTTGCACACATACCTCATCACCGCCCACTACTGCTCCCACTCCCTCCGAAGGACCACCTGGCAATAAAGGCAGAGGCACAGGGTCCAGAGAAAGCCACCTCAGCCCAGGAACTGGTTACTACCTTGGCTTAATAGATTTCAAATGCAAATGACTGCCCAGCTTTCATCCCCAGGCTCAGATTTACTAGTTAATTAGTAATCACAGTCTTTTCAGAGGAGAACATCCCTAAGGGCATGAAGCAAGCTGCAGCCACCCTGACCCCCTCCAGCCCCTGTGGGCACCTAATATTTATTCAGCCAGGAGAACACTCTGGGTCCCTGGTAAAAGAACACAGCCTGACTCTTATCTGTAGACAGATGATCAAGAGCAAAAAGCAATGGACCTCAGTGTCCCAGAAGAGTCCCCTCTCTCTCAGGCACTTCTAACCTCCCAGGAACCCACTGACACTTAGTCGTACAATCAGCTGATTTGTGTTTGAAGGAAATCATTTTGAAAGTGTTTCAAAGTAGCTGTCTTTTTTTCCTTGCCTCTGGAAGAGGTGTCTTTAAGCTTTGCTGCGTATGCAGCCCCCTTGGCAGCCTGGCGGCATCTAGAGGAGAGGTCCACCGCGCTCAAAGCCCATTCAGTAGTGCCCGAAAGGATCGCCAAGCATTGCCCCTCATGTACAGATGAGGAAGCTGGGACCTGGGGATTTTGTGAGGTTTGCATGAGTGTAGCCTCTATAAGGTGCCAATCTCAAGTCAGGAGACCTGAATTCCAAGGTCACTTCTGCTGACTGGCTAGGGACGCAAAACCGAGTGAGCCTCAGTTTCCTTAACTTCAGTGAAGATAAAACTGGTTACCTATCCAGTCACTTTGTAAGGATTAAACAAAACAATGCAAGTAGAAGACTTGGTATCACATAACTACTCAGTAAGTGTCAGTTGTAATAATAATTATTATTATTATGCATCTGCCACCACTGTGACTGGAACCCAGACCCCGGACTCCCAACCCAAGCCACCTTCAACTATGCCAACATGTCCTGCTCTCTTAAATCAGAATTCTCCATGCAGTAGGCTCTCATTGATGTCTCAACAAGGAAAACTATCAAGCACCTACTTTGTGGAAGGCCTTGTGCTACCGGCTGACACCAATGATGCTGCCCGACTATAGCCCCTGGGTTGAAACCAAGAGATGACCCAGACCAGACCAAAGAACAAGGCCCGTAACACCTACAGTGTGTTGCTGTCCCGGCCACACGGCCTCACTTGGGCATGAGGGTGTCAGGAAAACATGTCTGTTTGGGAGCCTTGGGGGCCAGGCAAAGGTGAGAATGAGCGACGTGGTGATAAGCCTCCTTCCCCATTCCTTACTCAGACCCTCGTGACCCCGTGTCTGGGTCACACATCAGCTCCTGGGCTGCGTCTCTGCCTCTGAGCCCTGAAATGCAACAACCACTTCCTCAACACAAGTCAATTCAATATGTATTTAGTACAGGTGTGCTATAAACAAGGGACTTTCCCAAGAGCAGTAACAGCAACATTTCTGAAATGCTTACAGTGGCCTGGGCATTCAGTGGTTCGCACCCATGATTCCATTTCCTGCTCATAGCTACACTGTGAGGCAGAGACTGTTGTTATCCCAGTTTTATACTGGAGAAACCTGAGGCACAAAGAGAAGTTTTCCCAAGGTTATGCAATTAAGCCTGAACTTGAACACAAATGCAAGGGATAGCTCAATAGCCTCATAGCCAAGAGAATGGGAGAAGTCAATTGGCTGTGATGCAGCAGAAAGACAGCGCTGACAAGTGCCACTGGGGAAAGAGCACGCACCATGCGGAGGGGCAGGGAAGAATGCCACAGGCAGACGGGAATGCAAAAGGAAGAAGGGCGGGAAAGACGTTGTGAGCCGAGGGATCGGCAGAAGCAAAGCACAGAGGCAAGGAAGCTCAGGGCCTGGGTAGAAACTGCAGCAAACAGCCCGGACAGGGACGACGGTTGTGGGCAGGTCAGGGACGCTGTGGGAAAAGTATAGAGTTGCATCGTGGAGATTCCAGCCTGTAAGCAAGAAGACTTCCATAGCAACAGGGGCCCATCGCAGCTAACAAAGTGCCCAGAGCTGCTGTGAGCATGACATAGATTTCTGAGCTCTCTGCCCAGGACTCAAAATGCTGGGTTATCTGTCTCTGTGAGTCCCAACCCCTCCAAACAGAACAAGTGCATGTCAGCAGGGAACTCTGGAAGCTCTACCACCGGCCTGTCCACTGTGGTGACACAAAGGTGTGGAGGTCAGCTACCCTGAGAGCCTCCCCAGGCACCCCCGAAGCCCAGAGACCCGGTGAGTCCCACGGTCAGTACTGAGCGAGGACACTCTGAAACTGATTTATCTTGATTTTTAATCTGAAGCAGTTGGGTATAACATTGAACTCGAGATAAATCATTTCTCAGAGACTGTTTCCCTGTGACAGCTCCAGGTGGTGATTTAGTATCCCCCGTATGGTGCCATAGAAAGAGCATGGGGTTTGGAATCAAACTAGCCTGCGCTTTGTTACCAAAGTCTCTGCTGCAGGCCTCGGGCAATCATTTAAATTTTCTGAAGCTCAGCTGCTTTTCTTTATATTAGATATGGTACTGTACATGCCACAGTCGGGTTTCTAGTCCTTTCCCAGCTTGTCTTTTCTCAAAATAAAGTCAAGGAAAATCCAGCCAGCAATGTCATTCACTGAACTGCTGTTAAGAATTCTTTCTCAAGTTCATCCACTCCCAGAAACAGCCTCACTTAGCTGGGGCTGGAGGAGGTGGTCTCTTCCAGCGGTGGACCACTGACAGACAAGCAGAGCGCTTCAGAGCATCCTACACTGAACTGATTCCATGGCCAATGAAAGAAAGCCAGGCCTAGCCCATCGCTTTCCTCTACATGGTTCTGCAGTACTCTCTCCCCCTCTCTCTTTCTCTCTCTCCCCCTCATTCACACACACATACTCACACACACCCTATACCAACTACTCACCCTCACAGCACACACCGCCATCTATACCCCGCCCTGTCACCAATCACCTCTAACAGTCTCCACAGAGCCTACAAACTATACATTGTACCTCTTTCTCCTTTCTGGAGCCAGGTTGGTTCTCCTTCTTTGGTTCCAAATGTAAGCCCTTCACATCAGAGGCTACCTGGAAAGGGAGAAACGGAGTTTTGGGGGGGAGGAGTAATTTCTCTGCCCAGAAATGTCCAGAGGAAGGTGAGAGTAGTAGCTACTTACACGGATCATTACAACATTTCCTTCTCTGGTGAAATGTCTGTTATTCAGCAGTTTACACCACCTTCCATCCTTCCTTGCCTCTAACCCGCACAGGCAGGGACCCGTGGACCCACAGGAGGGAGTCCAAGGAGAGAGTTCATACAGATAATGCATTCACAGTGTTCAGAGCACTTTAATCTACATTATCTCTTTAATCACACCCCTGTGTGACAGGGCAGGTATTTTCAATCCCCATGCACAAACAAGGAAATGGAAACGAAGAAAAATGACTTGCTAAAGATCAGTCAAATAACAGCAGAATCAAAGTGATATTAGTTTAATTTCATTCCAGTAATCCAGAGTGCATCAAGTCTGAAGTCCACAAATCCAGAAAACTGCTTTTTCAGGCTAAATATTGCTTTATTTGTTAAAAGATGTCCAAGTTCACTCCCCACCATGTCTCTCAAAGCAGAGACCCTCCCTGCGAGCCTATCAGTTACCAAATTCTGCCATCCCCCTCACAGACGGCTACTCCTCTTCAGGCCCAAATCTAGTACTGGAGATTCCCATCACTTCCTCCCTGGCTCCCCTCCCCCACGCCCAGAGAACACCGGCCCACTCCTGTGAGGGAGCCCCGCATAATCCTAACCCACTGCTCACAGGGGACTTGACCAGCACTGGACAGCTGACCCAGCCTGGTCCACCTGGATTCTCCCAACCATAAATCAGGATTTGAGACAAAGAGTCTGACTCATGTTACGTTGGGCACTATGTATTGAGAGGCAGAAACTAAGGAGTTTTACTGAAAATACTTGTTTTCCCAAAAGAGAATGGAATAGACATGCAGAAAGTAGCAGGAATAAGAGACCGTTCAAACCCAAACCAAAGAGGGAAAAGCAGACAGCCTGCCTGCCAATATTTTTCCTATTTTTGTGAAGGCCGATGTACAACTGAATTTCATGTAATTCTCCTGCTTCTTGACCAAAACACTTTCTCCTCTATTACTACCACCACCACCATCATCATCATCATCCTTGTCATCGTCACCATCATCGTCATCATCGTCATCATCCTTTCTATCAGCCAGGCTCTGTGGGTTTCTCTGCCTAGCAACCACATAGTCCCTGATAGCCCTGCTCTGATAGGCTCCCATTGTTTCCCTTTGTCCAGTGGAAATATCTTCACCAAAGCCCTCTAACCACTGCAGCAGAACCTGTGAGCAACACGTATCATCCTCCTATGACCTGTGTGGTTGCCTCTATAATCACTTGCAATTGTAGGACCTTTATCCCCAAGAAGTCTCTCTGAATTGTTGTGTCCCCATAGAATTGTGCTTTTTAGGTCAGGACACACGTAGCCTGGAGTGTATGGTAACCTACCGAGAGCTACACAACACATCTTCTTGGGAGCTCAGTTTTAACCAAAGATCATTGGAGAGGGGCAAGTAATTTGAATCAATATTTTGAATGATAAGAAATGTGGCTGTATCGTGTCATGGCATGCAAATTTGCCTGCTTTTTTCAACACGAAACACTAACTCTTACAGAAAGTTTCCCTGTGATGAGCCCCTGGTGAGACTGCTTTTCCCCGGACCCCTCCCAGGGGAGGAAAGACGAAAAAAATGCCACAGGAAATGTCTTCAAGGCACTGGCAGTGTCTTGTAGCCGCTGGAGGCTCTGTCATGGCCGCTCTCTCCTGTGGCCCGGCCTCGCCCCCACCAACCCTCTGTTCTGCGCTCTGTTGCTCAGCATGTCAGCACTTAGTCCCCTGTCTCTGACAAAGAACCCTCAAAGTGCCCACCCTGCACAACATTCTCTTGCTTTCTCATCTTAGAAATGGCCCAGGACTGGTTATCATCCAATGTCTTACAGCTTTACCAGTTTTACTTCAAACCTCCTCTTGCTTAACTCACGTTAGTAGAAAAAATGAAGTTTAAGAAGGGGTCCAGAGCTCCCTCTAAAGGAATCTCTACCTGCAGGTGCCTGCTGAGGAAAGTGACCTTACTATGGATGTCCCTGACCCTAAGACTTCATGCTGGTACCAAAGCTGACTGGGCCGGGGATGGCACCCAATGCAAAGACAGCCAATCCTTCAACTGGCCTGCATCTTACGAAGCAGCTTGCTGCATGGCCACTGGATGACTCAGATTCTCTTTCTGAAGGTAAGACCCATGGGGATAAATTAGTAATTGATGAATAAGCAGGATCAATGAGTAGCAAAGGCAACATCTAAAGGTAGAGAGGCAGAAAGACGAGCTGCACGAAGACAATCTTTAACCTCACCGCCCCATATGAGTGCCACTCACCCTACCTCCTTGTGACTGTTATGATGGACAAAAAAGAACTTAAAACACAGGATGCAGAGTCAACCTTCCTTTCGTTTCCTTTCTGGCACTTTCTGTCTCATGCCTCTTCCTGACCAGCAGCCTAGACAGAGAGAGCAGACTGACCTCCTCTCCTTGCCACTGCCTGGCGTTCCATGCTGAGGGGCAAATATACTCAGGCCCTTCTTCCCTGGCAGTTATCAGTTAGCAACTGCATTCAGCTCCCAGGAATAGTGGCCAGGGCACTGCACTGCGACGTAAAGACTCACAGAGATTACCTTTCTCACATGGGGAGGAGCCTGGAACACAGAGCTTCTGGTGCGGTGGCAAGCACCCAAAAATGGCAGGTAGGTGGGGGCTTTGAGACTCTCTCCGTTTTCCCTCAGGGGTGAAGCACCAACAGAACACCTGAGCTCGGGCACAGAAAAAAGAAAAGGCAACCAGGGCTTTCTAAGGAATCCCACTCAATGACTTCTTGCATCTCGTTGGCCACTCTGACCTGAAAGAAAGATAAGAAATGCAGTTGGTTTTAGCTGGGAATACTGGTATACCAAACAGCACAGGAGTTCTCTCGGTAATGAAGAGGAGAGCGGATACTGGGTGCACAATTAACAGCATCTGCCATAAACAGAACGGCAAGATGGATGTGTAGACTCTGCCTAGGTCCACTGTATGTTCCGACCCAGCTTGTTTGGGGGCTGGTGTAGCTTATTTTTTGTTGTTGTTGTTCAAGTACAGTTTTCTGCCTTCCCCCCCTCCCCCTAACCCTTCCCCACCATCCCAGTCCTCCCGACCTCCTTCCCTCATTTCCACCCCCCTCCCTTGTTATTGTCCATGTGTCCTTTATGATTGTTTCTGTAAACCCTTCACCCTTTTCCCCCATTATCCCCTCCCCTCTCCCTTCTGATCACTGTCAGACTGTTCTCAATGTCAATGTCTTTGACTATACTTCGCTTGCTTATTCATTTTGTTGATTAGGTTCCTGTTAAAGGTGAGATCATATGGTATTCATCTTTCACCGCCTGGCTTATTTCACTTAGCATAATTCTCTCCAGTTCCATCCATGCTGTCGCAAAGGGTAGGAGCTCCTTCTTTCTTTCTGCTGAGTAGAATTCCATTTTGTAAATGTACCATTTTTTTGATCCATTCATTTACTTGGGTTGCTTCCAGCACTTGGCTATTGTAAATCATGCTGCTATGAACATTGGGGTGCATAGGTTCTTTTGGATTGGTGTAGCTTTTAATAAAATAATACCCAACACTCCATTTCACTGCTGTTCTTCTCAGGTGACAGGAGGGATTGGCAGAGAAGGATTGGGGAATTCCTGGGACTCTTTTCTCCACACTCTCACCAACGCTTCTTTTCTTTTGTCTTTTTGATGGCGGCCATTCTATGAGGCAGAGGCAGTACTTCTGGGCAGCTCCTCTCTGCCTCCGCCCTGAGGTTCGCACCATATGTCTGTGCTCTTTCAGTTCCTCTAATAACCGTTCGTTCTCCAGGGCGTCTTCAGTGCCCATCACAACCTCTCAAATATATTTTTGCTCTTAATAAATGTAGTTCAGTATAGCCGTTGGCTATATTTAAGCAAGTCATTGGAAACACTTAAGCAAGGCATCCTAAAGGAACAAGGTTTGGTGTGACTAGTAACATTTTTCTGTCAAGCCAACCAATAGCAATTTTTAAAGATCATTTCAGAGAATTCAATTTCAATATCCAAAAAATAAATGGCAGCAAATGTCCAAACACATGTATTTTATGCAATTTGTAACACCCATTTATTTGCAAAATTCACATGATGATAACGTTTTATCACATCTGGTGAGGATTTTGTTTCTGCCAGTGTTCTTAGCACTGCGATTAATTTAGCTGTTCTTAGCTTCCTGAGTGGACCAGTTTTCTAAAAATGGCCAGATGGTAAAGTCCATCCCCACAGATTAATTCCAAACACCGTGTGCACATAAATTAAATGGAGGAATACCTATGAGGGATTTTTGCTACTTGTCTGTAAAATAGCTATTGATTACTGAAAGACTGTGGTGGGATTTGGTACTCGCGATGATGTTATTGATTCTTGACACAAAAGGGTAAAACAGTGAAAGAAGTGGCTGTAACTCTGTGTTTATATATCTCTGCATCTCTGCTTGTGCAATGGAGCAAGTGGTTCCCATCTGGACTCTCTAGGAAAGCAAACGCCTTTCCAGAACACCTTTGGTACAATACTGCCCCCTGGCGTGGCGAAGAGATGGGGGGAACAAGCTTCAGTTGGAAGCAGAGAACTCTGTCTCAGTATTTGGCATTCTAAAAGAAAAAATGTCTATAATGAAGTGGTCAAAATAGGATGAATCAAATATAACTTCAATGCTATGTGACTTTGTACAATGAAGGATTGTCTGAATATCTGTATAAACATTTCAGAATAGGAGCAAGCGTTTTTAATAAGCACTGAATTATGTCACATTACGTATAAGTAAAAGCGAGGAGCATTAGTTAACAGAAAACATAACCAAGACAGAGAGTCTACAGAACCAAATGGGGCTGCCCAGACAACTCTCAGCTTTAGAAACATCTTACAGGCACATGCAGGAAAAAGGGCAGGGTGTAGGACATCAAGGACAAATGCATTAAAGCAATGTTAATAATACCTAATGTTTATTATTTTTTCATCCAGGAACATAATATTTATTTGGGCTTCTTCAATATATATATATTGATAACTCATATCATCTTCTCAATAATTTCTTGTATATTTTATGTTAAATTTATTCCTCAATGTTATATACTTTTTGTTTTATTATAGATTACAACCTTTTGAGTTCTCAGTGAAGACTGTATATATTTAGCGTGTACAACATGATGCTTTGATGCACACGGAGAAATGATTCCTGCAGTCAAGCTAATTAACACGTCCATTTCCTCAGTCACATGTGGGCGAGTGTGTGGTAAGAGGCCGAGATCTGTTCCCTTAGCAAACTTCCAATATCCGATACAGTGTTAACTATATGGGGAGATGTTGCATGTTAGATCCTTAGGACTTACTTGCACCACGTGACTACAACCTTTTACTCCTTGAGCAACATCTCCCCATTTTCCCCACCTCCCCACCCCTGGTGACCACTGTTTTGTTCTCTGTGTCTACGAATTCAGCTTTTTTAGATTCCACACCTAAGTGAGATGACGCAGTTTTTTTCTTGCTGTGTCTGGCTTATTTCACTTACATAATGTCCTCCAGGTTCTCCCACGTTATTGTAAATGGCAGGATGTCCTCTTTCGAGGCTGAATAATATTCCATTGTCTGCATTGGGTTGGCCAAAAAGTTCACTTAGTTTTTTCTGTATGATGGCTCTAGTAGTGCTTAGTTGTCTTTAACTTCATTAGAAACAACTTTGTTAACTATATTGTGACATCTGCCACATCAGCGTCCATTTAAAAAATTTTATCAAAATTGGTGAATTTGGGGGTAGCCATTTTAATATTGAAGATGGAAGAAAATAAGCAACGTTTTCAGCATATTTTGCTTTATTATTTCAAGAAAGGCAAAAACACAATGGAAACACACAAAAAAGATTTGTGCAGTGTATGGAGAAGGTTCTATGACTGATGAAATGTGTCAAAAGTGGTTTGTGAAGTTTCTTGGTACTGTTGACAGTTTGACCAAATACTCCTTTGTGGTGGACTGTCTTATGCATTGGAAGGTGTTTAGCAGCAGCCCTGGCCTCTCCCCACTAGAAACCAATAGCGAGAGATAGCTGACATACTCGAAATATCCAAATCAATAAAGTATAGGTGAAATTGAAAAATGTGTCTTTTATTTTATGGAAAAAACTGAGCAGACTTCTTGCCCAACCTAATATACACCACGATTCCCTCATCCACTCAGCATAACGTGCCTGGCGTAACGATGATTTCTGCACGACATCTCTGACAATGGCAGTCATACCAGTCATACACTGGCAACTGGGAAGGAACCGTGCACTTGTCCACATCGGAAACAATGTCTATGATTAGAGTCATGCACAGAGGTGATGGAAGGCATGCAAATAGAAAGAGGTACCATTTCAAACCATAGTTCGTCGAGACACATGCTTTGCCTGCTGCCTGTTCCCTTGAAACTCATAAGCAAATCCTACTCTCTTCTCCTCCTGTGCAGGTGCAGATGGGCATGCAAAACGGGGCTTGGGTAACGGAGACTGCCTGGTTTGCATCTGTGATGCTGTGCTGTGGCCCCCTGGGCAGGCTGCCGCACAGGAACACCTAGGTTTTTTTAAAAGCTTCTGCATCACTCAAGGAATACAACCATCATTCCTGTGCTCTTATGATGAGCCTTCGTGTGTATCCAAGAAGTATTCTAAAGCAACAACATCCCTCTAGGTTTCCCATCAGAACTTTCTATGCATTCACTTTGGCATAGATCCTGGGCAAGAGCCAAATGCCTTGTGAAGGAAAGGTCCTGGCTGAGAAAAGACTCTTAAGCTTCTCTCCTGTGCAGATTGTGTGAGTCTTAGGGTAGCCAAGTAAGCAGCGACATCATGTGGACTCACTCCCATCATAACTGTGTCCTGTGAAGTCAAGAGTGTATTTCTCTTCCTTTCAGTCCTGGAGTTTGCAGTGGGAATTCTGATCAACACCTTCATTTTCCTGGTGATTTTTCGGGATGTGGTGAGGAGGCAGCCCCTGAGTGACTGTGACCTTGTCCTGCTGATTCTCAGCCTCACCCAGCTTTTTCTGCATGGGCTGCTGTTTCTAGATGCCCTGCAGCTCACCCTGTTCCAGCAGATGAAGGACCCGCTGAGCAGCAGCTGCCAAACCATCATCGTGCTCTGGATGATCGCAAACCAAGCGGGCCTCTTGCTCACCACCTGCCTCAGTCTCCTCTACTGCTCTAAGATCGTCTGTTTCCCTCACGGCTTCCTGCTCTGCTTGGCAAGCTCGATCAACAGAAGGATCTCCCGGATGCTCCTGGGTACTGTCCTTTTCACCTGTGCTGGCTCTGTCATCTGTGCTTGGGGCTTTTTTAGTAGATCTCCCATCACAGCCACATATGTGCTAGCCATGAAGAACTACACAGAACACGATCTGCAAATTGAAAAACTCCATTTCTTTCATTCCTTTCTCTTCTGCAGCCTGGGGTCCATCCCGCCTTTCTTGTGTTTTCTGGTTTCTTCCTGGGTGCTTATCGTTTCCCTGCGGTGCCACATGTGGACCATGAGGGCCCAGAACAGGGACTCTTGCGACCCAAGCCCGGAGGCCCACAGCAAAGTGCTCAAATGCCTCATCTCCTTTCTCGGCGTCTATGCGGTGTCATTGTCCACTGCCCTCCTCTTGGTGCCACCACTGGTGCTGTCCCTGGGGACAGGCAGCCATCCCAATCTCAGGCAATGCCAAGCTGAGGAGAGCTGCGGACAGCGTCTCACTCTGGGTTCAGAGCAGCCTAAAGGTAAGGGCAGACCACAGGGCAGACCCCAGGACAGCAGGCCTCTGTGGAGAGTGGACATCAAGTGGGGTCTTCACCAATCCATCTGATTGTTCAGAAGCCTATTCCAACTTCTTCTGCAAACCATAACTGAGAGTCTCTTCGTTCCAAGTCAAGGGACTCACCCACAGAAGACTAAAATAATAAAGCCCTGTATATGGCCAAACAGGCAGAATGATAGTAGTTCCCTAGGTTTCTTTCGATAAAAGGAACAAATAGAAAGTTGAGGAACTCAGTATAAATGCTTTGTATGCTATAGCTCATTAGTGCTTGGTATGAGAATTAGTGCTTGGATTTCTCAAACCATGAGAAATCAGGGCTTCTGAAATAATATCTAATTCCCAAGATAACATGGCTGGCTTTTCAAATGACTGCTGAACCTATTTCTTAAAACAGGTGCTGGCATAATGTTTGAAAATGTTCAGCACTATGGCAATCCTCCTCAAGCTCCACAGCTTTATGAGATACAAAAAACAAACTTGGAAGAACGATGATGTCAGCATTAAGAGGTACTTCATTAAAACTTCTTCAGGAACCAGAGGATAGGGGGCATTTGGTCTGAAAATACACTGACTCAGAAATGTACACTCAACCTGCTGTACAGTGATGGTCAAGGGGGCAAGAGAGGCAGACCTTTCCTCAGGAGGCACCCCAGACACCAGCACCTTGTGAGTGCCTCCTGGCTCTGCTCGATTGGCCCTTGGAGACAGTACTTTGCCTGGTACCAAACACTGGTCAGTACAGTTGGGGAACCTGCCAAAATAGCCTAGCCAAAAGGTATGTTTGTAGCAATTCAGCATTCTCTTTCTGCCTGCACAGGAACCTAGCCAGAAAGGCTTTCCTCAAATCAGATCCTTTAAAAGGCTCAGCAGAGAAAAAGGCATACCAGACATACGAGGTCTGTCCAGAAAGTATCTAGACATGCAGTATGAAAAATAGAGACATTTATTAAAGAAGATACAAGAAACATTGTACATAGGACAATGACGCCTCAGCCCCCTCCAAAGTAGGCACCTTGGGACCTCGCGCAGTTCTCCCAATCACCATCAGCTGGCCTGTTGTGTTTTCCTGAGTCTCATCGATGATCTGAAATATCTTCCTATTCAAACGTGATTTTAGTTTTGGGAAAAGCCAGAAGTCACAGGGTGCCAAATCTGGGCTGTAGTGGGGCTGAGTTTCTTGGGTGATTTGATGTTTAGCAAAAAGATCTCTGCATAAGACGTTATGCATGAGTGGGTGCATTGTCATGATGAAGCTGCCAATCACCAGCTGTCCATAGGTGTGGCCTTCTGAATCATCTGAATAGTTTCTGCAGAGGAATGGTCAAGCTTAATGTAAAATTTGATGCAGATTCATTGCTCTACTCACTCATTTTGAATGTGATGTCCGCACAGTACACATGCTCACTTAACAGCGTCTACCACCCCCACTGACTAGTACAGTGAAGTCACCACTGTTTACGCATGCACATTCCAGTCCATTCTCTTTGCTGCCAGGTTACATCAATGTTGCCCAAACTGTTCTTGTTATATTAATAATGGCTGGACTTTTTCCAGACAAACCTCATAGATCTTGATGAACTTCAAAGGCACAGCAAGGACATCCACAGTGTTTCCTACTTCTGCCAGCTGTGGGTGCTGCTACGGAACTGCTTCCTTCCCTCGGGCACCTGGCCTTGATAAATCCAATTCTTCCTCTTGGTTTTCCCAGATTTTCCTTTTTGTCACCTCCAATGGCTACGTATTGCAACTTCATCTTTCCTTGATGGACACCAAAGTTGTCCTAAGTTTCCCTTAAAATGTAGAAGCTCTGATGCTTAGCTGCACAGTAAAATCTCCTGGAAAGCTCTTTAAAATATCAATGCCAAGGTGACATATTAGGTCACTGGAATGGAATCTCTGGAGATGGGACCCAGACATCATTTTTAAAGCTTCCCAAGTGACTCTAGGGTGACTCTGTGTTGAGACAGACCCTCTGTCCTAGATGCCCTTTGTCTTGACCTGGACAAAGATGGGACCCTGTAATTCCACTTTCCCCTTGAAAACTTGAAGGAATATGATCATAAAAGAAAAACATTAGAGGGCATTTTATTGTGTTTTCCTCTTTTTGCATAAGTTGTCTCTGGACAGGCCTCCACGTTTTACTGCTCTCGGTGGCTTTATGTTGAATATTATATTTTGATATAATTTCAAATGGATACAAAACTTGCAAGAAATCCTGTATACCTTTCACCCACACTTACCCATTATTTATATTTTGCTCCATTTTCTCTCCTCTTCCCTCCCATCCCATACTGATACCTCCAGTTCCAACCCAATTATATATGATTTGCTTTAGTCTTCTCTTTTCCACATTTAATTCCCTTCTCTAATCTCAAGAAATATCTTCCATTTATGCTCAATATATTTGCTTATTTACTTACAACCAGAATACAGAAAAGGTGGTTTCAGAACTGCTATCCTACAACACTGCAAAAAGCAAAATGACTAACTAAAGTTTAATATTTGTTAATTTTTCATTTAACAAATATTAAAGCATGTTTTCATTTTTAGGTAAAATTTACATACAGCCAGATGCACAGATGTTAAATGTATAACTTGGAGAGGTTGACAATACATATAGGCATGTAAGCAGCACCCCAAATAAGGCACATAAAATTTCCATCAGCACAGAAAGTTCCCGGATTCCTGCCTCTCCCAGTCAGTCACCACCCACTATGGGCAACCACTACACTGATTTCTTCCCACAGAGTAGTTTTGCCTGTATTTGTATGACATCACATAGTAAATACTTTTGTTTTTGCCACTTTCCCTCAACACAGTGTTTTGAGATCCATCCTTAATAGTATGTGAGTCACAACTTGTTTATACCCTCATTGGTAATGAATATTTGTGTTGTTTACAGTTTGGGGCTATTACGAAGTTTTTACAAACATCCTTCAACCCATCTTTTTGTGGCTACAGTTTTGGTTTCTCTTAGTAAATACCTTGGAGTGGAATTACTGTATCATACAGTTGATGTACATGGAACTTTACAAATAACTGCTAAAGAGTTTCCCAAAGCGGCCCTATCATTTTATGCTCCCCTCAGTATGGTGAAGGGGTTGCTCCACAGTCTTGTCAACATTTGGTTTTGTCAGTATTCTGAAATTTTGGCCATTTCCATTCTAGTGGAGGTGAACGCTATCTCGTTGTGGGTTTAATTTGCATTTCCCTGTTACCTAATGATGTAGAGCACCTTTTCATGTGCTCGTTGGTCTTCCTGTGCCTTCTATTACAGAGTAACTGTTTGGTGTCTGCCCTTCTTTATATTGAGTTGCCCCTTACTATTTATTTGTAGGAGTTTATTAATTCATAGCATCTGTGTGTGTGTATTTATTCTGGATATCAGTCTTTTATCTGACAGATTATGTATTGTGACTATTTTAACCTAGACTATGATCTGCCTTTTCATTTTCTTAATCTTTTTTGATGAACAGAAATGTTGAGTTTTGATAAAATCAAATTTATCATATTTTCATTTAATGCTTAGTGCTTTTTGTGTTCTAAGAAATATTTGCCTGCATCTAAAATGCAAAAATAATCTGCTATGGTTTCCTCTAGCATTTTAGTAGTTTTCATTTTTATATATAAGACCATAATTCATTTTTAATTAATTTTTGTATTAATGTTAAAAAGGGTTGAACTTTATTTTTCCATACATCTATCCAGTTATTCTAGTACCATTCTTTTGAAGACTTCCCTTGCTTGCTGAATTGATTTGACACCTTTGTCAAAAATCATGTGACTATATATTTATGAATCTCTTTTCATATATATTATATATATTCCATATACATATTACAGATCTCTATATTGTATTCCATTGATATACTATATCTATCAGTCACCAAAATTTCACCTTCTTGATTACTGTAGGTTAATGGTAAATATTGAAACCAGATATTGAGTCTTCCAAACTTACTTTTTTTTCCCCCAAATTGTTTTGCCTCACCAAATTTACAAATTTGGGATTAATTTGTTTATTTTTTTTAAATCCTGTTAAAATTCTTACCATGCTGAATCCAAAGGTCAATTTGAGGAAAACTGACTTCTTAAAAGTATTCGGTCTGACAATCTATGAATATGATATATCTCTTCATTTATTTACCTCTTTAATTTCTCTCAGCCATGCATTATACTTTGAGTATAGAGGTCTTACATGTCTTTTGATAAAATTATCCTAAGTAATACTTTATAATGTTATTGTATGTAATTTTTTTAATTTTATTTTTCAATTATTTGTTGCTAGTATATAAAAATGTAATTGATTTCTGTACATTACCCAAGTGTCTTGTTACTTTTCTAAATTAGTTTATTAGTTCTAATATTTGTTTGTGGGTTCTTCAACTATTATGTCACCAACACATAAAGATAATTTTACTTCTTCCTACCCAATCTTTATGCCCTTTATTTATTTTATTTAACTTATTTCATTGGCTGGAATATTCAATACAATATTGATTAGAAGAAGATGAGTGTACATCCTTGCCTCAGTCCTGATTTTCGGGGAAAAACATCCACTATTTAATCATTAAATACAATGTTAGCTATGACTATATATTATACTTACATACCTAATATAAGTTAGATCTCTGCTAGATTCCTATTGTCAGATTGAGAAAGGCTACTTTTATTCATAGTATGGTAAGAATTTTTATCATTAATGGGGGTTGAGTTTTATTAAAACCTTTTTTCTGTATTTATTGAGATGACTGTATGTGTCTTCTGTGTTTTGTTAACATAGTGATTTACACTGAATAATTATTGAATGCTAAACAAGTATTGCATTCCTGGGACCAATCTCTACTTAGTCATAATGTATTATTATTTTTATGTGTCTGTCTATTTGACTTGCTTATGTAAAGAATTTTTGCATGTATGTTCAGAGGACTATTAACTTCTATTTTTAAAAAGTTATCTTTGTCAAGTTTGGTATCAGGATTATCCTGGCCTCATAACACAAGTGGGAAGCGATTTCATCTTCTTAATTTTCTTTAAGACTTTGTATAAACTGGTATTATTCCTTCTAAATATTTGATAGCATTAATCAGAGAAATCATTAGGGCCTGAAATTTCTATTTAGGAAGGTTTTTTAAAATTACAATAATTACAGTTTTATTTTGTTTTTAGATTATTTTTATGTATGTTTCCCATTACCATTTAGTCCCCTAACCGCCCCCCAGTCACCCCTCTGCTGTCCATGTCCATGAGTCATTTTTCCTTTTTGCTCAATCTCTCCCCTGCCTAACTTCCCCTCCCCCTTAGCTGTCATCCTGTTCTCTGTGAGTCTGGCTCTCTTTTAATAACTATAATATTATTAATACTTTCTATTTCTCCTTTTGTCTATTTTGGTAAGCTGTATTTTTCAAGGACACTGTCTATTTTAGCTAAGTTTTTTAATTTATTGGCATAAATTTAATTACAATGTCCCTTTATTGTCATTTTACCATTTGTAATATTTGCTTTGCTATCCCCTCTTTCATTCCCAATTTTAATAACTTTTGTTCTCTTTTTAATTCATCATTCTACCTAGAGATTTAGCAATTTATTGATATTTCCAAACTTCTTTTATTTTCTTCTACTTAGTTTCTATTTCTTATTTTTTCATTTCTTCTACTTCCTTAGGTTTAATTTCTCTCCCTCATTTAGCTTCTTAAGGCATAAAATTACATCATTAATTTCTTTTTTTCTGTTCTAATATAAACATTTTAAGCTTTAAGTTTCCTGCTAACCATTTTTGCCATATCCCACAAATTTCAATATACTGCATCCCCCATTATTGAGAAAGATTATAACTGACATAGAATATTTGTAAGATTAAAATATATGATGTAATGATACACATATATATGGTGAAATGTTTACCATAATAAGGTTAGTTAACACATCCTTTGCCTTACATAATTACCATTTTGTTGTTGGTGGTGGTTATGGTGCAATTATTAAATCTCTACCCTCATTCACATCCTCTGCCAATTTTTAATAAGGTTTGGCTTTTGTTCTGTTCTGTTTTGCTATGGAGTTGCATGAGTTGCGTACCTATTTTGCATATCAATCCTTTATCAGATATAGAGTTTACAAATACTTTCTCCCAAACTCAAGAGGCTTGTTAATGCTAATGGCTATAACAGAGTCTTAAATAGGGAAGTGACGTGACCATAACAGTGATTTTATAATGATTTGTCTGACGGTGTTGCCTAATACTGACTGGAAGCAGAGGAGGTAAAGGGTTTGAGCCATTTGCACCCCACCTGTGATTAAAGATTCGGACTTGGATGGAGTAGGGGGAATGGCAAAGGTATAAAAGAGCGTTTGAAAAATATCAACTAGTGTTTTAGTATGTGGTTGATAGAAAAGGAAGAATCAAGGATGTTTTCAGTGTGTAAGTGTGTTGTAATATGACACAATCATTAACAATAATAAAGAAGTGGAGAAAGGAAGTTGGACTGAGTTTGGGGAAAATGGTAGGTAAATGTGGTTTGAAACTTAATGCAACTGGGTTGACATCAGGCCACCCAGTTGGAAAACACCAGCCAACTCTTGAAAATGAAGCATGAAAATTCAGGTTAGAGAACAGAAGTGTAAATAGATGTGTGGTCATCCAAAGAGAAGCTACCTGAGAAAGGTAAGTTTGGAATTGGGCTATAAAGGCAGAGAGAAAGGCAAGGCTAAAGGCCAAAGCTCTGGGAGGAGCGAGTGTGTAAGAGGTAGTGAGGATGGCTGGAACGGACCAGACTTTTTTCCTTCCTAGTACCTTCTTTCTTCTGAGAACCACCACCTACTTCTTGGCTCCACCTAAAATGATTACCATGATTCTGCCTGCCCCATATTTGATGGGTCAACTCGACGTCTTAATCCAAGAAAAAATATGTAAGACATAAAATCCAAAAGCTCGCCGTGGCTACGTTTCTGGCCCTATTTCTTCTCACGAACAGGAACGAGCATAGACTAGAGGTAGATATTGCGAAACCCGGTCATATTTGGCTGCTGATGTTCCAGAGGTCCAGCTAAATCCTTGTCCTGCTTTGGATTCACTGTAAAACACTTTATCACATTTCATGAGTCCATACATACCACTCTTGCCTACATTTGGTTGCGGGGAAGTTCTTACACTTGCAACCAGAAGATCTATCATATAATGGGTGGGACAAAATCCATAAATGGAACCAGTAAGACCATGAGCAGACACAAAGATGGTAGAACCATTTCACTCGGCTGTGGACGGCCTTACAGGCACTCAAATATCACCTCCCTCAGGGAGCCCACTCATCATTTCAATAGCCAAACAAGTAGGGACTCTGGGGACTGAAGCTGTGTCTGTGTTCCTTTTGTTCATCTCGGTGATGCTTAGTGCATGCATGGAGTACAACAGACTCGGGCTCACCCTGCCACGCCCTGGCCTTTCTGTGTTTCCAGACTTTCCAGCGTGGATGGCACACAGCTGGTATTGCCACACCCGTGAATCTCCCAGCGCAGCGTGCTTCCTGATGAATGATGCAATGAGCAGACCTCAGTGCCTCGCCATTGCAAAATGCTATCCCAGTGGTTCTCAGCCCACGAATAAATCTAACTTTCACAAGTCCCATCACAGAAGTTCTGCCTGGTCATGCTTATGAATTTGACTTTTCTATAGGAAAATATCAAAGCTTTTCTTAGCACACAGATATGGGTCATTTCTTGATGTTGTAAATACCACAGATACCATTTTAATCACTCAAAGTTGAGATGGGACCTGATGGATGTCCAAAGAGTCGAATCCTAGAAGACTTGATGAGGGAAGCCGGGCGGGGGAGGGGGCAGGGTTTTTCCCTCTCACTCTGCGTTGCCAGGCTAGAGGCAACCTGAGCAGGGAGTCTTACTGCTGAGCCCATGCTTCTTTTGCCCACTGCTGTGGCCCTGGACAGAAATGGAGCCGTGTCCTTGTTATTCCTCTGCAGCACAACTTGTAATTGATTCAGTGAGCCACTGCTCAAAGTGCGAGTGTGACAGTTTCCCTGGAGTCGCTGCTTCCCACGGCCACCCCTCACCTCCGGGCCCTGACTCGTCAGGTGAGTGCATGTGTCACCAAGTTCTATGAGGGGTCCTGTTAGTGACTCTGTTCATTCTATGAATTCTAGCTTGCCACGTGGTCTCAGCGGCAACCTACTTTAAAATAACACAGTATCAGTAACATATAAGGGAATAAAAATTAACTCTATCCACTAGGGGGTGGTGAGTTGTCCTTAAAGTACTACAGTCGCAATCCTTTCTCCAGGGTGGTTATTTAAGATGTGAAGTTTTCCAATCAGAAATCGACCCCTTCAGAGATGGTTTAGCACTTAAATGATCCTTATTGAAAACTACAACAGAAAGTTTATTAATTAGTATAAAGAATACCACAAAAATTGTTAATCAATTAGAAATATTTTGTAGGCCCTGCTACCCTCTCTCAAATAAATCATGAAACCCAACAAGCTTAGAAGCCCGTGGCTGCACTGCGGTGCCTGAGCCCCACGGCTGTGCCGGAGTCACAATGGTGGAGAGAGACGCAGCCCCGCCTCCAGGGCTTCCTAGCATCCAGCAGGGGAAACACACAAACGCATTATACTGCAATGAGCACTCTCGAGGAAAAAGGACATGATATAATAAGACCATAAATAAAGGGCACCTCAACCCAACTGGAGCAGGGAAGGAGAATCGGCAGGCAAACTTTCCTGAAAGACGTGACATTTAACCTAAGACCCAAAGGGTGACTCAGAATTACCTAGTTAAGCGAGAATAGAGGCATATATGTGGGTGTGCTTGGGAGAAGGGAGAGGGTTCTATTTGTGCTTCGCACCTATTATATGCTCCACAAACATCCTTTTCCCCCACCCCTATATTCAAAATGATTCCATTTCTAAATGAATCAATATCTATTTTTTCTACCCACCGACTCATCTAGGAAGAATACTCACCCAGAAGTGTTAACAATGACTATAGTTAAATGTGTGAACTTATATGGATGTCCCTCATTTTCTCAAGTTTCCTTACCAATATATTTTAATGAATCCATGTAGCTTTTTTATGTAATAAAAGGAAAACTTCAAATGTAACATGCATTCAACACTCCTTGATAATAAGACTTGAGCATTGTTCGCCCTCACTTCCTCCCCTGTACCCAGCAGAGCGCCATGCTCAAAAAATACCGGAGTCACCATCATCCCAGGGCACACGGTCTGGGAGGTGAGGGGCTGGGGCCAGAGAGGACTGACCAAAGCCGTACGAATGGCAGTGAGTGGAGAGAAGGGCACGTGAGGACCTGCTCACTGATATCTGTGACTTCAGATTTGCAAAAAGGTGGCAAGGAGAGTAAAAATAATGTCCAGATACCCTTCACGCAGGTTCCCTATTCATTAAGAGTTTATTACATTTCCTTCCCACTGTATTTCAATGAGATTCAGATACAGAGAAAGGATGAATCTGCATTGAGGTACTTTGTCTTCCTAATTCTCCTAAAAGTGCTCCCCCGTATTAGAACCACTCTGGCAGGAACCTTCCTCTCACAAAGGCTGTCGATTCCCTTCCCCTCCTTCCCCCTTCTTCCACCCCCTCCCTTTGCCAAGAATGCTGAACAGGAAGAAGGGTTTGCCTGGGGATGCTGTGGAGACAGAGAGACTGAGAAGAAGGAAGGACGCCGCCTGAGCAGAAGGATCGTATTCTCAGGAGAAGGGGCCTCTGCCCACTGCGCCAGGAATAAGACGACTGGAAGATCCCCTCCTGCCAACAAGCTCAGCCTCCCAGCGCGGGAACAGGTAAGTCTATGTGTCTGTCCTCTGCACAGATGGTTGGCTCTTCCCCAGCACCAGGACCTTCAGGGACACTTGTTCCATCCATCAGCTCCCGGCACAGTCCTTAAGACTGAGGCTTCTTCTTCTTTTTTTTTTTAAGTTCATTTATTTTTTTAAATTTATTTATTTATTTTTATTCAATTACAATTGTCTGCATTTTCTCCCCTTCCCTCCACCCCACCTCAGCCAGTCCCACCTCCCTCCCCCACCTCCACCCTCCCCCTTGATTTTGTCCTTGTGTCCTTTATAGTAGCTCCTATAGACCCCTCTCCCCACTATCCCCTCCCCACTCCCCTGTGGCTATTGTTACAATGTTCTTAATTTCAGTGTCTCTGGTTATATTCTGTTTGCTTTTTTCTTTTGTTGATTATGTTCCAGTTAAAGGTGAGATCATATGGTATTTGTCCCTCACCACCTGGCTTATTTCACTTAGCATAATGCTCTCCAGTTTCATCCATGCCATTGCAAAGGGTATAAGCTCCTTCTTTCTCTCTGCTGCGCAGAATTCCATTGTGTAAATGTACCATAATTTTTTGATCCACTCATTTGCTGATGGGCACTTAGGTTGCTTCCAGTACTTGGCTATTGTAAATTGTGCTGCTATGAACATTGGGGTGCATAGGTTCTTTTGGATGGGTGTTTCAGGGTTCTTAGGGTATAATCCCAGCAGCGGAATTGCTGGGTCAAAGGGCAGTTCGATTTTTAGTTTTCTGAGGAAATTCCATACTGTTTTCCACAGTGGCCGCACCAGTCTGCATTCCCACCAACAGTGCACTAGGGTTCCCTTTCTCCGCACCCTCTCCAACACTTGTTTGTTGATTTGTTTATGATGGCCACTCTGACTGGTGTGAGATGGTACCTCATTGTGGTTTTAATTTGCATCTCTCTGATGGCTAGTGATGTTGAGCATCTTTTCATATGTCTCTGGGCCCTCTGTATGTCTTCCTTGGAGAAGTGTCTGTTCAACTCCTTTGCCCATTTTTTCATTGGGTTGTTTGTCTTCCTGGAGTGGAGTAGTGTGAGTTCTTTATATATTTTGGAGATCAGGCCCTTGTCTGAGGTATCATTGGCAAATATGTTTTCCCATACTGTTGGTTCTCTTTGTATTTTAATGCTGTTTTCTTTAGCCCTGCAGAAGCTTTTTATTTTGATGAGGTCCCATTTGTTTATTCTTTCCTTTATGTCCCTTGCTTTAAGGGATGTGTCTGTGAGGATGTAAGACTGAGGCTTCTGACAGCTGAAGTCAGTATGGCCAAGACGACTACAGAAGGCTAGGGAGCAAGAATCATTTCAAGACTAAGGGTTTTCAAAGTCCAGGAAAGGATTTATTTTACTAGACGGAATTTAGGTAGCCACAGATGGGGACAGGGCTGAGGCCCAGCTAAAGGATGGGTGAAGGAGAGGGAGCATGCCAAGTTCCAAGGCTTCCAGCTGGCACAAATCCTATCTGTCTTTGGGGCCTGTGCTGCGTCTCCTCCTGCCACCTGTCAATGGCACGCCAGTCTCCCCAGGCCCTCCCTAAGGGTGCCTGAGGAGGACGCTGGCATGTGCCCTGGTAGAAAGAATTCTCACCCCCAGACACTGACGGTGGCCCTGTGCTCTATCCCAACAGGCTTCCTCAGCTCCTTCATCATGAACTGGCACATGGTCATCTCCGTGCTTACTGTGGTGGCACTTAAAATTGTTGGAATGACCTTATTTCTGCTTTATTGTGAGTATTTGAGCAACCTCTTACCCCAGCCCCATACTGTCTTGTCCTTTGGCTCTTTTCTCAGAAGGTGAAGTTAAGTGCCCAAGTCTTTCCACCCGAAAGCAACTGACACTACCCTTCTTACTTCCCCAAGCACGCCAGGGGCCAGGTTCCTCGGTCTACCTCGGAGATGCAGAACCCCACACAAAGCTTTTGCCCTAGAGTATGCATTGGGTAATCTGAGCTGAAATACTCAGCAGTGCTTATTGTTGATAAACCATGAAAATTCAGCTGCAGTTCATCCTAAGGATAGGCTGTACTAAGAGAAGTAATTTAAGATAAAGGATTTCACAGAGGCAGAAATTTTCTTGTGTGTATAGAAACTTATTTGTCCAAAGCTTAGAAAGAAAAGCCTCATGTCAAGGGATTTTGCTACAATTGCAGCAAGTAGAATCTTCTCCAGGAGGGAAAATAAGTGAGGAAGGAAATGGGATTAGAAGGCAGTAAGATGGGTAAGAGCTGGCTGCCTGATGACCCAACCTGAAGGTGCCATTCCTATCACATCAAAGGGCAGGAAGAAAATGGGAATAGGAATGAATGAACATAGTCACAAAAACATATACATATCTTTGCTGACCTCGGAGTCAGAGAGTTCAAAATTTTCCATAAGTAGTCACAGTGCCTAGCAGCCCTCGAAGGGATGTTTGTTATACTCATCCCATGGTTGGGGCTGAGCCAACAGCTGATTTCTTTGCAGTCCCACAGATTTTTGGCAAAAGTAATGACAGCTTCAGCCCCACAAGGAGCTACGGAACAGGTAACATGTGTGACAATAATCTGCTCTCTGCCTGGTTCTTAGGTGCTGGATTCCTAAAGACCTTTCTCAGGGACTTTCCCCAAGAACTTATTTGGCAGGAAGTGTTCATAAAGATCTCCTGATTTATAAGACATGTACAATCTGGGGATGCACATCTCATGTACAGCTTGGTGACTACTGTATGCTATGCCTGGAAGTTGCTAAAAGAATAGGTCTTAAATGTTCTTACTACCGAAAAAAGGGGCAAGTATTTGAAGTGATGAAGGGGTTAACTAATCTCATTGTGGTAATAAATTTTGCAATGTACGTGTGTATCAAATCATCACACTGTACACCTGAAACTTACACAATGTTCTATGCCAGTTATAGCTCAATAAAACTGAAAAATAAAATAAAACAAATGCAGTACACCCAGAAAACAATCTTCTAATTCATTCCCTTCCTTTTATAGTTGGGGATCCTAGACTAGACTGAGTGAAATGCCTGACCCTCCGTTTTCCTCCTGGGCATGAGGATGATTTGTGTGGAACCACTGTGATGTAATGGGAAAGCACTTAATAAACTCCAACATGTTGTGCCCCTAAAGGAATTATTACAAAGAAGCCCATCCCCCCGGGGAAAAAAATTGTATTCAGCATCCCCTTGTGTGCCTAGCACTACAGCAGACCAGCCGTAAAAGAAGAATAGCAACAGGGGACACTGGTCAACTATAAAGTACAGGGCGCGATGTCAGAGCTTTGGGGGGTGAGGAGACGGGCGAGGCACGGCTCTCCCCACTAAACCCACCTCCTCTTGAAACTTTCCCAAGGACCTCCTTCTCACTTCCTCTGAAGACACCTCCTACTATGTACATCTTTAGGAGAAGGATAATCTCTTGTTTGTCTTTGTTCCAACCGTGGCTCTCAGTGGCCTGAGCTACGTGGCAGAGATACTCATGAAGTACTTATGGAGTGGCGTTCAGTTGCTGGTGAAAAGCAGGTTATTACACACATACCACAAAGAGCCTTTGAACTGCAGACTGAGAGAAAAGGAGAGTGCAAACTCGTATGTTTTATTAGTATAATTGTAAACAGCTAATGTGGCATCCGGGTGAACTAAAGGCATCTTCCACCATAACTGGGCCACTGAGGATGTATTTGGCCACCCCCAGAGCCACTGTGCCTGCCTGCTCGGACAGCCAGTGTCCCAGGAAAAATGAGGCCTCTTGGAGGCCTATCAGATCCCTTATTTCTATTCAAAGAAATATTTCACTCTTTTCGGCCCATAGGAATGTGCACCTGACTTCTTGTCTGCCAATAGCCAGCGCCTGATCCTGAAACTCGCTCTAGTTAGCCACGGTCCTCATTGCTCAGCGCTGCTCAGAGAAGGGCCCAAAAGCTACCGGCCGGGATGATGCATTTCCGTACAGGGTTCGAGGCACCAGACCTGGGAGAGCAGCGAAGATGCCATGTTTATTTGTTCCCTGGCACCTGCAGGGGAAGTGACCCAAATAGCTCTTTGGGGAAAATACCGTCAGAGGTGGATGTGAGAAGGGAATGAGAGGTTTCCTTCTGATACTAAATTCATCCAGTCCTCTGCCTCTCTCCTGTTCTTTCTCTCAGCATTTCACACCTACTGCCACACCAAAAAAAAAAACAAACAAAAAGGCATGAACTAGAATTTGGGGTGTGGGGCATGACAAGTAATGGTGGTAGTTAGACGGAAGGTTCCAAGAAAGAAAATCTCTGAAAAATTCTAGCACAGAGTGACTGAGAGCCCCCTGTCACCTCCACTGTCCAGAGACAGTCACAGGGACTGAACAGCTGCTCTGATGTCTGTGTGTCATACTCATCACATGCCTACCTTCAGGTTTTCTTCTCATTTCAGTCCCGCAGATTTTCAGAAATGGTAACATCAGCTTCACTCCCACAGAGAGCTCTGGAACAGGTAAAGAGCAGGGTTATTACCTCCTCTCCACCCCCAGGTTCTCATGTACCAACTTTTTTTCTAATCCTCTCCCAAGGATATGTTCTTACTGATTTCAGAGAGAGAAAAAGGTGGGGAGGATAGGGAGAAAGGGAGGGGTAGGGAGAGGGGGAGAGAAAGAGAGAGAGAAACATCAATCAGTTGCCACCCCCCCATATGTGCCCTGACCAGGGATGGAACCCACAACCTTTTGGTGTATGGGACGACCCTCCAACCAACCTACCACCTGTCCGGACTCATGTACAGAGTTCTTAAAGACTTTTTCCACTGCCCCCTTTCTTATGAAACTTTTTTGATCAAAGGGACGGATAAAGACCTTCTCATTCATTCCCTTCATGTTGTAGACAGGGAAACTAAGACTCAACTGGATAAAATTTCTTCCTGGATTGAGGCTGATTTGTATGAACATAATCATTATAAACAAACCCGTGTCCCACTATGTTCTGCCTCGGTTCCAGGGTTCACACCCTCAAGCACTAATCTCATACTCTCTTCCCTTAAATTTCCTTAGTCTGCCCCAGGAGGTGGGATTTTCATCAAGGAAGATGTTTTTTCTTGTCCACCTCTGAAATGTCCTGGGACAAAAGCAAGGCCATCTGTGAAGCACAAGGATCAACTTTGGCCATCATCAACACCCCAGAGAAACTGGTGAGAGCACTGGAAGGGCACATAAAGCAGCCCACCTGTCGCCAGCCTCAGGGGGAGGAGGTGGTGGGCAACCTGACTGGCAGAGCAGGGGCACGCTGGGGGTGAGGGGTGGAGAGGAGGCTGGCTGGGAGCTCGAGCTCCTTGTTCTCAGCAGGGAGACGGGAGACCCTACTCAGTAGCCCTGGGGTGTGCTCCTCAGGTCCACTTGAGCTCGTGAAACCCACCCTCTGTGGTTTCTCCCAGGGGCACAGGAGCAGACTGGTATCCTGGGAATGGACCAGAGCCCCTGAAGTGCAGGGAATGACCAAATGAGCTGATGTGCATGAGAGTTGTTTAAGAACTATGGGAGACTGCAAAGATAGTATCTGTTAATTAATGTATCATAGCAGTCTACCTCATAAATAAGGAAGCTGCAAATTAACAAAATGAGTGATGTAAAAAAAGCCCACAAAGAATTAGGGCATAGAATTGGGATTGCAGTATACAATTATGATGAAAATAGCTAACACTATGCAAAAAGCTTTGTTTTATTATCTCCTTTGTCATCAGAACAATTCTGAGGAGGTGTTATTATCCATAATTTATATATGAGGACACTAGGGCACAGGGGAGTAATTTGACCGAGGTCATACACCTACCGAGTGACAGCACGTGGACTTGAGAGCTAACGCCAAACCTACACTGCACTCAATTTCACACTGTAATATATTTTAGTTTATAGTTGCCTCTCCCGCAAATCCTAGGCATTCTCAGAGTGCTAGACATTGTGCTGCATACAGTAATCTTGCTTCCCTCCCCTCCGTCCCTTCCCCCTTCTTAGAATTTGTATGAGGATCTTCTGTGAATCTTTGATGTAGCCGTCTAACAAAGAGCTACAGATCCTCTAGGACTAAGAACCCCTGTGGGAAGAAAAAATACTTTACGGTAGAACACCAGGAGCAAGAGAGGGGGAGAAAGAAGAGGAGGAGAAGCAGGGAATGGGACAGAAAGTCGATAGCCTCTTTTCTTCTACTCAGTGCTTAAGTCCTGGCGCATCTCAAGCGCCATCCTTGGCATCTCTACCACTCATACTCCACGCTAAGCCCAGAAAAAGCTCCCCACCCGTGGTTTGCTGAGGATTCTCAAGTCTGTATCTGCAGCTCAGCCTCTTCCAGCTCGCTCTCTCCAGACCAGACAGTACATCAAATTCCCCTTTGATGTTTCAAAAGCACCACAAACTCACTATATTCCAACTGAGTCCACTAAACTCTGTCCACCTGTCCCTCTTGTTACATTCCAAATACTGGTGAGTAATCCTGCCACCCAAGATCAAATGCGGACAGTTTGCTAGAACTTGACCTTTTCTCTTTGCTCTTAAATTAGTTGCTAAACAAATCCTTTCCTACCTATCCCTGTAGAAAATGATTCACCTCTCATCTGGATTTCTCCCAATTCTTCTAACTCCTCCCTTTGCTCCTTCTTACCTATCCTCCACAGAACTGATCTAATAAAATCCCTCGGGCTCCAAACTGTCTGTGCCATTTGCCAGCCCAGCTTCCCTAGCTGTCCACACAGTCCAGCCTCTCAAGGTTTGAGTCCCAAGTCATCTCCCTCCTACCTCTGCACTAACCACATCACACATCTTGCATTTCCTCAAATGCTCCAGGCTGCTCTGCAGTGTATCCGTGATCTGATGCTCCCTCTTCCAGAAAGTCAAACCCTGGCCCACGCCCTTGCCTCGCATTTGCCTGACAGACAGCTATACCCCAAAATTTATCTCAAGCATCACCTCTTCTAGAGTTCTTCTAGAAAACCCCAAGTTCACCCAGAATCGATCACTTCCTCTTTCTGCCTGCACCCCACCTAGCATGTATTTCCCCGGGGCACCACACTACGCGGGTTGACTCATCTATCTTGTCTTATGGTAGCTCTGTATCTTCAACGTGCTGGCATGACGGGGGGCTTAGAAACGGAGGTGAAATCTGTGCACCTCTTCCCAGAAACATTACATGAGCACAATAGTTTGAATACAATTCTAACAGCTTCATAGATCCCCTCAGAAGCTTGTCCAGCAAGAGTTAAGAGCCCTTGTGTTAGACCATAGGTCAGCACATTTTCTCTTAAAGAGCCAGATGGTATATATTTTATGCCTTTCAGGTCATAAGGTCTCTGTCACGACTACTTAAGGCTGCCATTGTACCTCAAAAGCAGCCATAGACAATATTTATTTTTTAAATTGGGCCTGGCTGTGTTCTAATAAAGCCTTATTTACAAAAATGGGCTACAGTCTGGATTTGGCCCACTGGCCATAGCTTGCTGATATCCGTTTTAGATAATAATTTCTTTAGGAGAAACAAATTTGTTTCCGTATCTCCAGCCTCATACCATGCCTGGCACCTAGTAGACACTCAAATGTTTGTTAAATGAGTAAATTTGGTCATTGACGTTTAAAAATAATAAAATTGGATATTTGCAGGAGGGAGAGCATTGGGAAAGGAGGGACGAAGGCACCAGCCGTGGGGAGGCAGAGAATATCCCAGTGGACTCGGATGTCCCCTGAGCACATGAAGAGTACAGGAGAGGCCAGGAGGTCCCAGCCTGCTGGCTGGGAGATTTGTTATTCTTTCACTTAATACAGAAACTAAGAGGTCTTGGATTAGCGTCAAGTCAACAAATACTTAATAAACACTGATTATTTCTCATGGAATTATCTGCTTTAGCAATACACTTTAAATCTGTTTTTTCTTGCCAAGTACTTGAGAAATTCACTTGACCAAACCTCATTTGGAATGTAAAATTTCTAGCAATCCCATGCAGAGAGTGCCAAGAAATGGGATGTATTTGAAATTACCTTTTTTAGATGGTGTAGTACCCTCCCCTATCATTTCCCATCACATGGGATATGTCAGAAATCTAAATCCTTGGTCCCCTACAGCAGACTTCACAGCCTTCTGTTTTAACAAGATCTCCAAGTGATCCTGATACCCTGTGTAGACTGGGAATTACTTCTCTGGGGTTTACGTTGGCTGCCAGCAGTACCCGGTCCCAGAGTCCCCTGCCAGTCTCCTTGATCCCAGAATCAGACACAATCATGGGCCCACTGGCACAAGGGAAACAACAGCAAAGAACCTTCTGTTTTCTAGAAGTTTCTCCAGGACATAACTGGAGCTGAGAAGTATTTTATTGGCTTACAATATCAGCTAGCAGAGAAAAGATGGCGTTGGATCAACAACTCCATTTTCAACTGCAAGTACGTAAACATTTCACATTTTTCTAGGGATCCTCGTTTGCCTCGAGTGTCTAGACCTGAGATTCAGTGGGTCTGTCCTGAATGGTACAAAGGCCGAGACCAAAGACATAGTCATCTTTGTTCTCTTCCTCTCCTTTCTTCCAACCCATCTATTCCCAGAGATGCATTTTTCTGTAAATGTTTTAATATTATGGAACATATCAAGCATTTCTAAGTAGAGAGAAGCGTATTCTGGGTCTAGCCCAGATTCTGGGAAGATAAAAATACTCAGTAAACATTTGTTTCCTCCATTCAGGGTGAGGGAGTTTCAGCAAGAGAAAGTCTCATAGCAGTCTGGGTACAATGCAGGCCTGATTTCCCACTGGAGAACTTATCCATGGACGTGGGTCCTGCCTGCCAACCTCGCTCCCCACTGGTTTTTCCAGTGGGGGCTGAGCCACATTTCCCACGCTTGGAACGGTTCCCCACAGACTTGGGATCTAAGGGGACTGAAATCAGGAAAAAGCAGGGCTGATGTGATGGCCTGTAACCACACGACCTTTTCCCCTTTAGTGTCACCAATCATCTTCAGAGTTTCAACTGTGTGACCATGGGCCTAACAAAGACATTCGATGCTGCACTGTGTGACACCCCGCACCGCTGGATCTGTGACAAGCCTGCCAAATGACCGTGTTCTCTGTGGTCTCTCACAAGAACAACAAATATACTTACGAAGACAGCAGAAGAAAATATCGAGCATCAAATTACTGTGCCATCTCCCACAGGTTGCGGGCAGAGCTCCCTAATGAATCCTCGGAGCAGACGCACAGGCCCCCCCACAAACGAACTTGCATGGACACAGCTGAGTATGGCGTACTCCCCACTCTGACCCAGCAATTCCTCAAGACCCCATTTCCTGGGACAGTCATACCTGTGATTCTTTTTGGATCTGAACAGGTCATCGAGTCAAAGCCCCCTTCATCCATCTGTACTCTGGAAGAGGTTGTGGCCTGTTGGCAGGGATGGGCTTCAGAACTCCACCCTGGGAGACTGGAGACCAGCCATGTCCAAGGGAGAGGGTCAGTTTCATGGAGGCACCTCAGATGGTATAAAGTCAGGTATGTTTCTATAGAACTGAGCATTTCTGACTGGCCAACAGGGTTTCGCCTATTACTTCCGTGACCTTATCTCTGTTCCCAAGAGGCCCCTCTCCCCATGACCCCAGCCCTCCTCAGTCTGAGTTGAGGCCAGGGTTGGGGAAGTGCTCCTGCAGCTGAGCTTGGAGCACAGAGGGTGCTGTTCCAGGGGAGAAGTGGGGGGGGGGTCTAGGCAGGCAGGAATCTGCTAGGAAACTCCTTTTAAGACAGCCCAGTGGCCAAGACAGCCAAGATGACTGAATCTCTGTTCTCCAGCAAAGCCCTAAGAGAGACTCAAGCTAAAAATTTTCTTGGTCTTGGCCTGAATCTCCTTTTTAACAGATTCTGATTATTTGATCATATTTGTTGTGTATATTTTAAGAAACTGGGATCATCTCTTGGGCCCCAGTGACTACTTATTCCTCCTCACAGTTCTGGGGAGACTCAGCTACCAGGGACAGCATACTGATCCAAAGACACCACAGCCACACATTGGCTGGCATCACACTGGCCCCGGACAGGTCCAGCTGATCAAGAAATAGAAAAAGGGGAGGGATTGGCCATGGCTGGTGTAGCTCAGTGGATTGAGCATTGGTCTGCAAACCAAAGGGTCACTGGTTCGATTCCCAGTCAGGGCACATGCCTGGGTTGCAGGCCAGGTCCCCAGTAGGGGGCGCATAAGATTCAACCACACAGTGATATTTCTCTCCCTCTTTCTCCTTCCCTTCCCCTCTCTCTAAAAATAAATAAAATCTTTTAAAAAGAAAAAGGGGAGAGATGCTCAAGGAAACACTGGGTGGAGGCAAGGAGTGAGCATTTGGGGAAAGGGGACGCCAGGGACAAATGGAAATCATGCAGGAGGAAACAAGGAGCTCATTTGGCCAGACCGGAAGGGAGGCAAGAAAGAGGCAGAAGAGTCATGGAGCATCCTCTCTGTTCTCCGTACTCACAAGATGACTTCAGCTACACACCCTCCTCAGTGCATGGCATCGAGGAAAGGGAGGCCGTGGGTTCTCAGTGACAAGAATTAAATCATAGGAGAGACTTACAAAGTTAATGGAGATCATAGTCACCTAAGTAAATTGCTTACCATTTATTTACGTCTAACGACAAAGTGCCACAATGCTTCTGTCTGTCATTAGATGTGTGTCAAATTAAATTGTCGGTTTTACTTTTATTATACCACTAAGCTCTGTTCCTGTATTTCTAGGCTTCATGATTTTTGATTAATTAGCATGTAACTTATTCATAATTTTTAAAAATGAGATAATGCATCAGGTGTTAGAATTTGCTTAAAGGAGATAGCCAGGAATAATTCGAGTTTGGGGTAGAATGGACGTTTGAATTCTATTAGTAATCGGATGGTGTTAGCAAAGAAGAATGTTGCAGCTAGGGAAGGGAAGAGGAGCTGAGTTTGTGGTAAAAAAAAAAGAATAAGCAGAATTCTAAGCAAAGGTAAGCCCCAGAATTCCGACTACAGAGAAGAAACAACAACCGTTCTGCTTTGAAAAGGGAGAACTGTGGTTGCCACACTTCCTATTCTGTGACAGAATAGATTGCAGACTTTCAGAGCCGGAAAGGTAGACATCTAGTGATTTTCCTAGGATACAGACAGCTCGAATCTTCTCCATGATGAAGAGATGTTCCGCACAGTTCTCAAAGGAGCCCGTGGGCTGGGCTGGGGCGTGGGTGGGGAGTATACAGGAAATATGAGGACTATAAGTTTATTACTGAGGGATGGGCGTGGCCAGATTCTTAGAAGGACAGACAAATGTCACCTTAGAGGGTAGCAGTGGGGTGGTTTTTAAAGGAGCAATGGAAATCTAATAAACCATTGGATTAAAGTTTTGACTTTGCGTCCAAAGTGCTATGTGAATTGCTAATTCCTTACGCTTTCTGTGCCTTGATTTCTTTACTATAAAGTGGAGCGGTGATGCCCCTCTCACAAAACCCTTGTGTCTCTTAAATGCTCCCCACCATGTATCTCAGTGGCGACAAACAACAGGAAGCCCTTCATGAAGATTTGAACTTGAGATCTTTCTCTTAGAAGCGGCTCTCCAATTTGCCTTTTCACTCTCAATGGTGTCCTTTGATGCACTAAAGTTTTCCAATCTATCTGTTTTTCCTATTGTTGCCTGTGCTTTTGGTGCCATTCCATTAAATGATTGCCAAATCCATTGTCATGAAGCTGTTCCCCTATGATCTCTTCTAAGAGTTTTGTAGTTTTAGCTCTTATGTCCAGATCTTTGATCTATTTTGAGTTAACTTTTACATATGGTATAAGGTAAGAATCCAAATTCATTCTCCTGCGCATGGATATCCAGTTTCCCCAAGTGCTGAGTTTTTAAACCCTTAGGATTGAAAACAGCGTTCTATCCAATTTTTTTCCTTCTTGAATCTAATTAGAAGTGTGTACCTAGATTATAGAAGCAACAGACTGTAACAAAGACAAGTACAATGTGTAAAGCTACCCTTTTTTAGACATACATGATCTTATGCTTTTGGATTGAAGTTAGGCATTGCGATAGATGATATTATTGTTCACAAATTCACTCTCCCTCCCAGCAGGAGGAGGGTCCTTTCCTACCCTGCTGATAGCAGGCTTGGCCTTGTCACTTGCTCTGGCCAATAAAATCTGACCACGGTTTGCCACACTCTGTCCCCCATTCCAGTTAGAGGCTGCCCCTGTTAGCCTGGACTACACTGAAGAGCATCAGGAGCAGAGGGGCGCTGACCAGGGTGGACGGGCACCGGGCATACCACGCACATTGGCTCCTGTGAGTGGCAGAGATGTCTGAGGTGGTGTGTTATCATAACGTGACCCGGCTGTCCTGACACAAGAGTGAGTAACACAGAGTTCAGATGAAGACAGACAATTAGCATTGCGCTAGGTGGCAGCTGGGCTGTGTAGCACAGTGGTTAAGAAAATGAACTCTGAAGCCAGACTGTGTAGGTTTGGGTCCTACACACTAACGGTGTGACCTTGGGCAAGCCCCCTCCTGTCTGTGTGCCACAGAGACGTTCTCCTTCCGCTCCCAGTGTTATGTTACGTTCTAAAACTATTTCCCAAAACATTTTGATTTAAGAGGAGACTCCACTTACTAAATATCTTCCTGTCAGAGAAATATATGTATCAATAAATAAGCAGATATTTCTGCATAACAGAAGGAACAAATACATCAATTCATAAATAAAAGATGAGAGGTTGAATTACTACATCCCTCTGCGCCAAAAGAAATGCAATTATTTTATTTTTACAGGCAGTACGCACATGGTTACATGACGGGATGGCCATGCCCCCCTCCCCATTCCGTGTGCCCACTTCCCCACTAGATTCTCGCCATGCGGTCCCCCAGCAAATATAAGCAAACACAAATATGAATATGCAGCAGGCCCTCCTCATTTTGTGGTGAAGTTGCCACAGGAATTTAATTCTCATTTATATCAATACACTTATGGTAAAACCGGTTTTATAATACATCATTTTGCCACAGTTTCAAGAGCCTCTCAACAACGTTAAGTGGGACTCACTGCACACCCATTTCCACTCTGTCCTTACACAGGAAGCTGAATACTAACTTCGGGGTGCTTTGCTTTTCCCATGTAACAATATAGCTTGGACATCATTTCTAATCATTGAAAACAAAGCCTTTTTTACAGCTACATAATATTCCATTGTTCGGATAAAACGTAATTTCTTTAACCAGCCACCTATGCATATTCCACTTAGCTATCAATATTTTGTTATCACAGAAATGCTGTAGTGGGTGAAATTGTGCTTATGACATAAGCAATGGAAACGTTGACTGGAAACAGGGTGGGTCAAGGTTGGAAACACAGGAAACCAGCATGGGGACAGCTCAGTGGAAAGCTGGGGTCACAGCACGGTGAACTTGGGGGCGGCAAGGGGGCACAGGAAAAGGAGAACTAAGCAATGCGCTGGAGAACCAGAACTACAGGCAGAGAGCTACCAAGAGGAGTCAGGAGGGGACGGCGGCTGGAGAAGACCAACAAGCGATGGGACAGGAAGCTGAGGGCGGGTACCAGAGACTGTCAACAGACTGGAGAGTGTGAGAACGGCAGGGAGAGGCAGCAGAAGCTGCCCCTGCTTCTGCCCTCGGTGCACGCCCCCTCAGCCCGGGGAGCCTGCCTGCCCTTGTCCCTTCAGCCCCAGCACAGCTGCTCCACCGCGCCCCCACCCCACCCCACCCCGTGGCAGGCAGCGTGGTCTGGGTGCTATCAGGTGAGAGAGCACCTCCTTGCCTAGCTCCTCCTGAAGCAGTCCACAGGTTACACGTGTGTTGGTGTTTAAAAACCAGCCACCCTGGCTCTGTAAAGGCGTCCAGAATTGTGGAATGAGTTCCTTCTCTACACTCTGCAGAGAAGAAATGAGGCCACCGGGCTTTGGGACAGGAAATCAAGAGAATATGTTTGAGCCAGAGAAGGAACAGGGCAATTTACATACAGGACATAAAGCGCAGGACATATCCTGGGAACATGCTCAAAACCTAGAATTAAGTAGGCAGCTAGCCTCTTCTGTTCAGAAATCTAAACATCGCACATATTATTTTCACATTTAGTTTTTTTAAGTTTTGCTGTGAACTCTACCATAACTTGAAAAACATATACTTACATGTGTACATATGCAGGGGTGGGCGAAAATAGCTTTATACTTGTGAGTACACAAAACACAGAGTTTATTCTTGTGTTATTATTTACTAGTTTTGTATTATTTTCCATACAAGTAACTGTAAACCTGCTTTTGCCCCACCCTGTGTATGTATGTATGGGTGTGTGTATCTTTAAGATAACAAAATGAATTTTCAAGCTAACAACCAATCACGTGAAAACCATGACCATGACTTACTAGACTTTTGTTGCAACAGATGATTTGATGATGACAAGATACAGCTTAGAGATGAGTAAGACCTTTTCAGATTGTTCTAGGCTCCACAATAAGAGTTTTCCTACGCAAAATGCCTTAGGGGAAGGCTAGTTCCTGAAAAGCTCACAGCAGCGTTTCACTCCATCCTGAAGGGCCTCTTTGACCTTGTCGTTTCGGAGGGTGAAGATGAAAGGGTTCAGGAAAGGGGTCAACACAGAAATAAACAGGGAAACAATCTTATTGTACTGGGCTGCCTGAGTTTGCTTGGGTTTCACATAGAGGAACAGGCAGGTGCCATAGCCGATGATCACACAGGTGAAGTGGGAGGCGCACGTGGAGAAGGCTTTCCTGCGGCCAGAGGCTGAGGGGATCTTGAGGATGGTGGAGATGATGTAAGTGTAGGAGACAATTGTTGGTGCCAGAGAACCAAAGAGAACAAAAACAGCCATTAAAAAGAGAATGAATTCTATGAAAATAGTATTATTGCAAGAGAGTCTGAGCAGTTGCCCTCGGTCACAGTAAAAATGGTCCAGAACGTTTGACTTGCAGAAGGTAAGCTGAAATGTGGCATAGACTGGCCAGATTTGAAATAGGAACCCAAACAGCCAGGACACACTCACCACCCCGATGCAGGTGTGGCTGTTCATAATGACGTTGTACCTCAAAGGATGACAGACAGCCACGTAACGGTCCACGGCCATGGCTCCCAGTAATGCAAACTCCGTGGTCCCCAAAGCAAGGTACAGGAAGAGCTGGGCAATGCATCCAGTGAGAGATATTGTCTGCATCCCAGGGAGCAGCAAGCCCCAGAGCATGACGGGGACGATGATGGACGTGATCAGGATCTCCAAGGCGGAGAGGTGGCCAAGGAAGAAATACATGGGGGACTGCAGATGCTTATCCACACAGACAACCACGATGATGACCGTGTTGCCCATTAACGTCACCGAGTAGAAGAGGAGGAAGGTAGCAAAGAGCACATGATGTAGTTCTTGGGATCCAGGGAAGCCGAGGAGACAAAATTCAGTGGCACTAGAGTAATTGCTCATCATTCAGTTCTCAGCTCCTGTTCCCTATGAAATAAGTCTAAAGAGCACAAGAGAAAATGTTTCTGATCTCAAAAAAGATTAAAGACATTTCCAACTTGAAGAGATATATCTTGCTCCTACATGCCACAACATGATGCTATTATTTTCTGCACAAGGCTGGTGTGAAATGGTTTAGGAAGAAAATATGGACTATATGAAGACAACTGTGTACATCCAAGAAGATGAACAACATTGAACCAACACCCCTCCAGGCAGGAAAACCCGCCCGCCCTAGCACATGCGCCCTGGTCTCTCACTTCACTGCACGTCCTGCCTCCACCTCTGCTCTGACCTGCCTCCCTCTCTGCTTCCCTGACCACAAGGTGCTCATTTTTACCACCACCCCTCCCACCCTGAATGCCCTCAGCTGCCTTCTGTGCCTGTTAGGTGCATGCCCTCCAAATACACTTAAACCGTTACAAGAAAGCATTCCTAGCCAGTCCCACCCAGATGTGGTCGTTGCTTTCCTTTGTCTCCTCTAATGCAAATAGAAGCATAGGTTCTATTTGCATTATATTCATTTTAAAGTTTTTCCTCAGTTATATTTACCTTTGGGAGTACTGGGGGGAAGTGGGGATCTAACCAGGACATTGGCATAAGGAAAGAGCTATTTGAGTCTTTTCCTGGCTTCTGGGGAGCCGGCTCTCTGGAGTGGGTTATCTATGTGTCTTCATTAGTATTATGATGAAAGCCATCCCCCACCTCTCATTCAGTAAAGCGCCGAGAGTTCTCATCTTCTCTAGCTCTGAGATTTTGATCCTTCTGGTCCCCCAAGGACAACAGAGAGTGGGGTCCAGAAGGAAATCCATCTCTACTTTATGGTCTCTACCCTGAGGCTAGGAGACAAGAAAACAGCTGAGACAAGGAGGCAGCATCCTCTACATTCCTCAGGCCTCAACTCTGCCATCCCAGCAGGGGACACAAGACCTGGGCAGTCTGCCCCTCCACCCGAACTTCAGTGACCTCAGCCTCAGAGAGCAACTCGGAAAATTCCAAACAGTGTCTCTGCTTGTCTGTGTGGCCTTGTATTTCCTGCAGAGCCCCCAGGGTAAGGAAAAGTGTTAGAAGACACCAAAATAGATTATACTGAGTTCCTGAGGGTGTGTGGGCTCCTTCCCTTGATCTTGAGTAAAGACCATGTGGATCTTTACTCAAATGTCTTCTCTTTCTGGGCCCTTTCTCACTCATTCCCTCTAAAGCTATATATGCATAATTTCACTCTGTGTTTTAGACTGTATTTTTCTTTCTTTTGGCTCCCATCAATATCTCAAGTCATATTACACATTGACTTGATTATTAATGTCTCATCAAAATCCCATGTTAGAATGAAGTACCTTGAAGGCAAGCTCTGCCTTTCTTGGACCAGCACCAGGGACAAGAAGAGAGTCTGTCAATATCTCAATGAATAGATTAAAGAACAAATCACTGAAACGACAAACGTTATCCAACCCGACTACCTTTCCCTCCACTCACTGTGCTCCGAAGCACTGCCCAGTCCACTTGCCGTCTCCCCCTCTAGAGTTCCCCTACAAAATGGCAAGCAGATATACGGAACTGATGAAGAGAAGGAGAGCGGGCTAACGGCAGAGACGTGTCTGGACATCCTCAGATTCTCCGCAGATTCTAGGTACTCCTGTTTTAGAAGGCCCTCCCACGATGCTCTTCTCCTCTCTCTTTCATTGACAGGGACTCTGGGAAGACACTTACCTCCAGAGAAGGGGACTGGACTGGGAGGTTCAATGGCTCTTCAGGCATCAGTCAACCTAATGCAGAGCCATGCTTGGGAAACAGACAACTCCTGCCGTCTCCACTCATAGTAAAGAACACTGTCCCCACAAAGGAACTTAGGAAAAAGTCCGAAAACAACAGTGCTCAGGGGAATCCTGCTGCTTGCCCCCCTCTTATTCTCTCTGCCTCCTTCTTTCTCTCCCTGATCTGTCCCCAAGGACAGCTATACACTGAGGAACAACTTGCACGGGTTCAGAGACACACTGGGGATACAGTCAAGGAAAAGCTGAATAAACTTTCACTCCTCCCTCCTGAGGCTAATCACGTGTTAGAACAAGGAAAAGTTTCATGCAATGGGCAAACTTGATGTCTCCCAGGCAGGAGTTTCTTGGCTCCCAGATGCCTTCCTCCCTGGCCCTTACCTATCACTGAACAGCCTAAGCCATACAGAGCCAGCTGTCTGTCTGCTCTGCTTCTCCCTGACCCCACTTAGCCCTACGGCGCCTAAGTGACCCCAAGCTGATCACCCCACTCGTGGCTCCAAGACATACATCCACAACCTAGGGAACACCTAGTGGGCTTCCGTCAGAAACTTCTCTTCATCCCCAAGGTTTCACAAAGCCCATTTTTCCCAGATGACCCTTGTCCTGTCTCTACCACATACCTCCCGGCCACTGTCACAGGAACCTGGTAAGAGAGAAATAGAGAGGACCGACACCTGGTCCAGCCTCACACTCCGATCATGCCACAGCCCATTCCCACCTCTCCGACAAGCGTGCATCCCAGCTGTGGCTGTTCAGCCACACAGGTCCCTTCCCGGTCTTCAAAGGCGAGCGGGTCATCTCCCTGAACTGCCTGAATGGAGGGAGAAAGCTTGAAGGAACAACATCTGGGATTGGCAAATAAGTAAATAAGCCCTCCAGAAAAGTGAGGATGGGCAGGATGCTCAATTAAAGAGCAAAATCACATTAAAAATAATTAGTTTTATACTTTGAAAAACAGCTGTCATTTTCATAAAATTAGCACAGGTCATAATTTTAAAAAATCAAGTGGGAAGAGAGAAGGTAAATGTCTCTCTCCCCATCTGCTTTTTCTCCTCGTCCATCTACTAGAGATAACTATTAATATAAATTTCAGTGCAATCGTACAGGAGGCTCCCGTGTATGCACATGAATATCTCCATGTATTCTCTCTGAGTAAATGATACCTTAATAAACATATTGCCCTGCTACTTTATTCTTTAGATGTGAAATGTAATCGTATATATATCTGCGTGCGTGCATGCTTGTGTGCGTGTTAAACCTTTCCCCATTAGCAATGATACATCAATCACACTTTAAGTGATGACTTAATAAATATTCGCTTATGGTTATACTTGTCATCTACTTAATGAGCAAGCTGATAAACATTTTGTTTTCTCCAGTTTCACTTCTATAAATACTGATGCAATAAATACCTTCACAAGTCTGTAAATTTGTACATCTTTTTAATTATAGTAAAATATTAGCTGTTTTCAAATCACCCTCAGAAGAGGTGAATCAATTCATAATCTCTTGAAGTGACACTATCCCAGGCCCATCCCCAGAGTTCCTGGCACGGATGTTTCTATTTCAGTGTTAGCCCTGTTTCTCTAGATATCCTTCCGGGGTTGTCTAAGGTCACAGCAGCCCGGTAAACAATTCAGAAGTAGGAAAGTGCATAAACCAGTAAAACCTATTCACAAAGGATTTATCAGTTTCTTTAAAGCTAAGTATACCCCTACCCTATGATCCAGCAATCCCACTTGTAGGTAGTTGCCTGAAACAAATGAAAACGCGTGTCCTCACAAATCCTTCTGTTATAGCATTCACAGCACCTTTCTTCATTAGAGCTAATGACAGAAAAGAAACACCCGTCAACATACCGAGAACGGTATATTCACATGAGGAAAGCTACTCAGCAATGCAAAGTAACAAACTGCTGATGCACACAAAGTGGGGGACGCTCAGACACATCACAATGAATGAAAAGGTTGGATACGGACCAATGCCTGTCATATGACTCCATCATGATGTCATTAAACACAGCTACCGTGCGGTGCCATACACTAGATCCCTAGGGCTTCTCGCTTATAGCCGGGAGTTCTTACCCTTTGACCTACATCCCTAAATTCCTTCCGCTCCCCAGCCCTGGCAGCCACCACTCTACTCTCTGTGCCTGGAAGTTCAGCTTTTTCAGATTTCACATGCAAGCGAGATCATGCAATATTTGTCTGTCTCTGGCATCTCACTTGGCATAGTGCCCTCACGGGTCCTCTACGCTGTCCATGGTGCCAAATGACAGTATTTCCTCCTTGTATGGCTGAGTAATATTCCATTATTCACTATTGGATCAACGGATGTGATTAATTTGCTGACTGACTTCAAGAGAAGAAACGCCCTCTGTCAGCCCTGCTAGTGATTCTGAGCGATTCTAGTTACTGAGGGTGTCTCAGACCTTCTGTGGACACACCCTCCACACTTCGTGTGCCTTCTGGTGGCCGAATTCTCAAGTGGAATGTCCTTTTGGTCCCGCAACACACCAGGCCTGGATCTGACAGCCTCCCTCTTGCTTTTCCAAGGACAGAGCTAACCCTCAAGCTTGTCGTCTCTCCCTGTCATGCAAAAGCAGGCTGGCTTTCTGTTCCTGCTCACTAGCCTTCTGCCAAAGCTCCCCCTCCCCTGTGTATAGGAAGTCAGCCACAGCTGGGTTGGGTGAGGCACACTGAGTGCTGGGGTACCCTGCAGCAATTGGGGGGTGTGCAGGTGTTTTTATCCACCCAAAGTGACACTACAGTATGATACTGGAATAAAAACATCTGAGCCCAAAAACATTACCTCTCATGACTTCCCTCCTTCTTAGAGGGAGGCTGGAAATTCTGCTCCATCAAAACTTGGAATCAAACCAAGAGAGCAGGCCTAGAGAGCACGAGACACAAGGGAAAATGTCATGGTTGGCTTTGTGACATCTGTAGGGGCACACGATGGGGGAGAGAGAGGGTGAATGTTCAAGGAAAACTGCAAAGCAAGGCAACTGTTAATGGCAGGAAAAACAAATGGAGAGTTTGAGCAATATTTGCATAAATATATTGTTTGTACATACCGTATTTTGCCATACATACTGCACACTTTCTGCCCACATTTTTGAGGGAAAAATGAGAGGGCACATTATACATAGGTAGTACCTGATATACTTTGTATCTGCTATTGTGTTTTGTAATTATTTGTGACATAAAATTTCTTGTACCATAATATGTTCAAAAATAAATGCTAAAGTTCCTTTATAATACAAAAAACAAGTATCTAAATATAAATAAATAATTGAATTAAAAAATTAAAACAAAACTTATTTTTTCCTGAAAGTTTGGGCCAAAAATGTGAGTGCGCATTATATACGGCAAAATACGGTGAATGCCAGTGGAAGCTGTGGAACACGGCTGCCTTCGTGGGGCAACACTGTGGAGCTGAAGGGGAAAGGGCTAACGATTCACCATACAAATCATTTAGAATTATTTGATATTTTTTTCTTTTTTATTGTGGTGAAAAAGACAACATAAAACTTACCATATTTCACTATTTTGAAGTGTACAGTGCTGTGGTATTAAGTACAGTCACCTGTTGAACCAACATCACCACCATTCATCTCCAGAACAATTCTTTTTAAATCCTCACCTGAAGATGTTTACTGATTTTAGAGAGAGAGATACTGATGTGAGAGAAACATCGATTGGTTGCCTCCTACCCGTGCCCTGACCAGGGATTGAACCCGCAACCTAGGTGTATGCCCTGACCAGGGATCGAACCTGCAACCTTTTGGTGTACAGGACGATGTTCCAACCCACTGAGCCACCCAGCCAGAGACATCTCCTGAACATTTTAATCATCCCAAGCTGAAACTCTGTATCCGTTACTTAATAATAACTCCCATTTTTCCCCATCTCCAAACCTCCGCTCCTCATTATTTTACTTTCTGTCTCCAGAATAAGTACTCTATTCTGGGTACCTCATGTAAATGGAATTATACAATATTTGTCTTACTGCATCTGGCTTATTTCACTTAGCAGAGTGTTTTCAGTATTCATCCATGTTGTAGTATGTATCAGAATGTTATTGCTTTTTTATGTCTAAATAATATTCCATTGTGTGTATTGTATATACAAAATTTCATTTATATGTTCATCTATCAGTTGGCAGATGTGGGTATATAAGTAACTGTTCCGGGATGGCCTGTGAATGGGAAGACCTCCAGGACTGGGTTGACTCCCCTGAGTCGGAGTCTGTGGGGGAACTCGCAGTGGTGGTGTGCCTGAGTGGGACCCAGGGCATCAGGCACCATGTTCAACAATGTCAGCTCTTTGGATGGGAGGGCGGGGCCTGTGGGTAAATTGGATGAGGACCCAAACTACCAGAAAGACCTGATAAAGGTGTATGACTCCTTAGGAGCTGTAAAGCCTACTGGGCGGCTTGGTGCAATGGTTTCATGACAATAGAAAGCTACTGGGTTGGCCAAAAGGTCTGTTTAGTTTATTCCATAAAATAAAAGACACATTTTTCATTTTCACCAATGACTTTATTGATTTGGCTATTTTGAGGAATGTTGGCTCTCTCCCACTATTGGCTTCTAGCGGATAGAGGCCAGAGGCACTGCTAAACATTGTCCAATGAATGCATAAGACAGCCCACAGCAAAGAATCATTTGGCCAAAATGTCAATAGTACCAAGAAACTTCACAACCCACTTTGACACATTCGATCAGTCACAGCAACTTCTCCACACACTGCACAAATCTTTTTTGCATTTCAGTCATGATTTCACCTTTCTTGAAATGATAAAGCATAATACACTAAAAATGTTGCTTATTTTCTTTCATCGTCAATATATTAAAATGGCTGCACAAAAATTCACCAATTTGGATAACTTATTTTTTTTAATGCACACTGTATGCCAGCTGTCACAATACACTGTAACAAAATTGTTCTGAATGAAGCTAGAGACAACTAAGTGCTACTGGAGCCATCTTATGGAAAAAACATAACGGACTTTTTGGCCAACCCAACATAAGATGTGAAAGTCAAGTCACGGGTACATGCGGATGAGAGAATCAGGAGCAAGTCCAATGTCATGGAGGGAAGACAAATAAGCCTACCTCTAAAATGAGACAGGGAGAACAGGTATAGGACACAGAGGAGAGATCGATCTCCTGCCATCAAAGAACCCCTGCTCAACCCAATGGTCAGGCAGAAAATTCACAATCACACATAAATTGAGAGAGCTCTACACCTTGGGGCTTTAACAACAGATTCAGCACAGCCCCAAGCAATGTTCCAGCAAGGCTTTGTGGTAGGGATCTACAAACTGATTCTAAAATGTACACAGAAAGGGAATGGTAGTAGAATAGCCAAAGCAGTTGTGAAGAAGAAGAGTCATTTTTTATTTATTTATATCACAGGTTAATCTAACCACCTGTGTACATATATCCCCCTAAACACAAGTGCCTACTGATGTCTCCAACTCTAATCCAGCACCATATGGCTTATTCTAGCCTCTGTCCTTGCTCATCTGCAGCTTTCCTGTCCTCAGTGAAAGACCTGGGCCCCAGCCCTCGCCACCCTTTATGTATTTGCCCAGCTGTAGTGCACTCTCATAGCGGTTTCAGAATTGTTAACTCGTACCGGCAGTGAGAAACAACTTTACTAGCAAGACTGCTATGACTGTACATCGTTCCTTTTCTTAACTTAGCCTTGTAGGCTCCAGTCAAAACACTGTTTTTCCAAGTTGTGCAGGTCCCTCCCCCCACCTCCCCCAGTGAGATCACGCCATACAGTTATAATGTTGGGGAGGCAGTCTTATGTGCACGGTCTTTGGTCACCTGCTTGGCCATATAAGGATGGCAGGAATGTTGATTGATAATAGTGGGGGGAGAGAAACCAGGAGGGGATGGAATGATATGGAAACTGAGGTATACAAATTAGGAAGCTCAGTGTAGAGCAGTCAGACAGCTTGGTAAGCCTGGTCCTTGTAAGGGAGGGGAGGGAAAAGGGACACAGACATGTAGCCAAGACAGAAGGGAGGTGAAATGTGCCACGTCAGGGCTGAACAATGTGAGAAATTCAGGGAAAAGCGACAGGCAGCCTCTTTTTCTGCCCTCCATGCCGCCTCCCTCAGCCCAGGAACATAGAAGGTCAGCTCCCCGGCAATTCTATAGCTCCCAGAATGCAGCCCCATGACCTGCCTCACCCCCCCACACACACACGCGCGGGGCTGGCATGACGATGTGAGCAGTGCCTGGTAAGGAAATGGCTCTGCCCGAGGCCTCCCCTCCGCACCCTGAAGAAGTCCGCCACTCAGTATCTGCATGAACATCCAGCCCAGAGCTCGGGAGAGTCAGGTCGTGGAGTGAGGTCGCTCTCACTACTGCCACTTAAGATGGGGAGTGCTGTCACTGTTGGACCCCGGGGCAGAAACCTCAAGAAATGGTTGGAGCCTGAGGCCAGACTTGGGATCACGTGGGGACGTAAGAGAGGGAGCTTGAGGCTGGGAGATCACGAAAGCACAGGGCAATACAGGAGAGGGGGCCCCAGTCCAATATCGACTCGGCAGTCAGAAAATGAGGCATGAGCTTCCTTGCTTCTCTCATTCAAAGATCTGAGTGTCCTCAAAAAATCACACATATTTTGTATATTCACATTGATCAAATTTATATTGTAAGACAGATAACTACAAAAGTGTGTATAAATGTATTCACAGCACTTAAAAGTTAATAAAGTGAACACGCATGTAGGAACTATACGGTTACAAAATGGAGCGCTGTCGGTATCTTAGAATTCCCTTGTAGAATACAAACGTTTTGGCGGTGAAAATAATCATCTCAGACATTTCAGATTACTCCGGTCCATGATGGTGGGTCCATGACGGTCCCTGGCACAGAGCCAACCCTTGAGGCGGTGACAGCAGCGTTTCAGGACATCCCGAAAGGTCTCTTTGAATTTGTCATTCCGGAGGGTGAAGATAAAAGGGTTCAGGAAAGGGGTCACCACTAAAACTATCACTGACACTACCCTGTTGTACTCGGCTGCCTGCGTTTGCTTGGGTTTCATGTAGAGGAACAAGCAGCTGCCCTAGCCGATCACCACAAAGGTGAAGTGGGAGGCACACGTGGAGAAGGCTTTCCTGCGGCCAGAGGCTGAGGGCATCTTGAGGATGGTGCAGATGATGTAAGTGTAGGAGACAATTGTAGAGATCAAAGAACCAACGATAATGAAAACAGCCATTAAAAAAAGAACAAACTGTGAAGAGTGTCATCACAGGAGAGGCTGAGCAGTTGCCCTCGGTCACAATAAAAATGGTCCAGCACGTTTGACTTGCAGAAGGTAAGCTGAAACGTGGCATAGACTGGCCAGATTTGAAACAGGAACCCAAACAGCCAGGACACACTCACCACCCCGATGCAGGTGTGGCTGTTCATAATGACGTTGTACCTCAAAGGGTAACAGACAGCCACATAACGGTCCACAGCCATGGCTCCCATTAACACCAACTCCGACGTGCCCAAAGAGAGGTGCAAGTATAGCTGTGCACCACAGGCAGCCAAAGATACTGCCTGCATCCCGGGGAGCAGCAAGCCCCAGAGCATCAAGGGGACCGCAATGGATGTGATCACGATCTCTAGGACAGAGAGGTGGCCAAGGAGGAAATACATGGGGGACTTCAGGTGTTTACTAACACAGACAGTCACAATGATGACCAGGTTTCCCATTATTGTCACTGAATAGAGGAAGAAGAAGGTAGCAAAAAGAATATTGTGTAGCTCTTTGGAGCCATGGAAACCAAGGAGATAAAATTCAGTGGCGCTAGAATAATTCTTCAACATTTAGTCCTGTGCTCCTGCTCTTTGTGAAATCTAGAGAGCAAAAGAGAGGAAGCATGTTCATAATTTCAAAGGACTAAAGATATTTCCAGGTTGACAAAGCATCCCCCCCTGCTCTTAGGCTCCCCATCATGGTCCAGTGGGTTCATCTTCCACTGTTCTCTGCACAAGGCTGGTGTGAAATGGTTTAGGGAGAAAATATGGACTACATGAAGACAACTGTGTGTGCCCAAGAAGATGAGCAACACTCAGCCAACCCCACTCCAGGCAGGAAAACCCGCCCGCCCCAGCACATGTGCCCTTGTCTCTCGCTTCACTGCACGTCCTGCCTCCACCTCTGACCTGCCTCCCTCTCTACTTCCCCGACCACAAGGTGCTCATTTTTACCACCACCCCTCCCACCCTGAATGTGCTCAGCTGTCTTCTGTGCCTGTGGTGTCCATGCCCTGCCAAGCTGCTGCATCTTAACAGGTACACAGAAGTAGTCCTAGCCAATCCCACCCTGACAGGATTACTTCTTTCCTGTGTGTCCCCTGCAGGTGCCGTATGTTCGCTTCAAGTGTTCACTTCACTTACCTTCATCATCACTTCAGCCTGTTGGTAGGGCTTCCTGGCCAGGAGGTGGGGGCTGCTCAGAGGAGTGATTGTGAGACAAAGCACTGAGTCTTTCCCTGACTAAAGGGGAGCTGACTCCCTGGAGTGGATGACCCACTTCTCCCTCCCTATTCTTATGATAAAAAAACCCTCCCCCACCTCTGACTTGGGTGAATGTGCCTCCTCCAAGTAGGAAGAGCCTCAGCAGCTCCCAGCTGGTGACTTTGAGCTCTGATTGTGATTCTTCTTACCACCAGTTGACACAAGGGTCCACACGGAGTGAAGAAGAGGCCTGGACTTTAACCCCCAACTCCCATCTGCCTACACAGTCTCCACCTTGGGACCAGGACACAAGAAAACAGCCATGGTTTAGAGGCACCATCCTCTGACTTCCCCTGGTCTCCGAGGTCCGGCTCCGGAAAGAGACAAGGTTCCCACACGGGCAGCCTGTCTGTATTACCAAGCAGCCATGGTCCCACAGAGAAGCCTGGACAAGTCCCCAGAGAAGAGCTGCTCATCTATGTCCTCCCATTTCTTTCAAAATCCTAGAAATAAGGGAAAGTGTCCAAAAAACACCAAAATGGGTCACACCAATCTCCTCGGGATCTCTGGGCTCCTCCCCTCACCACACAAAGGTCACTGATGCACTGTCTCCAGTCCATGGGTGCGCCCCCAGTCATCCTCTCTAAAACAACTCATGCACTCATTCATACTCTACTCTCATGAGGCTATATTTATATTGTCCACTCTTTGGCTCTCGCCAACAGCTGAAATTAAAGGACCTAAGGGAGTTTCCTTGTCTTTCTTATTCACTGCCACATCTCCAGTGCCGTGAACAGAACATGTAGTCTTTTAGTGACTATTCAATAAATAAATCCATGAATGAATCACAAGCAAGTCAATGGATGAACAAAGAGTACCCATCCTGACCGGCTCTCCCTCCTGTTACAAGATAAGACCCTCTTTTCACTCCTCATGAAGGCACTGTCCGGTCAGTTGGTGGTCTCTGCCCTACAAAATGGCAAGCACACATGAGGAGGAAATAGGGGGAAATGAGAGAGCAGGGTATTGGGTAATGGCAGAGAGCTGTGTGTATTGCCAGCGTTGAGAAGCACCGAATCTGCCCCCTGCTGTGCAGAAAGAATTTGATGTAGAGTCACCCTTTACGCAGCCCCCTTAGCCCACGCTTCCTGCTCTTGGTGTACTTGTTCTGGACGACAGCGGAGCCCAGAACTTCCCATCCTGAACATTTCCTTCTCTGTCCTTCCCAGAGGGGAACCCCTGGAAGACACTCACCTCCAGAGAAGGGGACTGGACTGGAAAGTTCTATGGCTCTCCAGCGATCAGCCCAGGCTACCTCCTGCCTGGCTAGTGCTGAGCAGGCTCCAAGGGCCAGAGCAAACCTCTGCCACCCTCTCTCTCGAGGAAAGAGGAAACTGCTCACACGGGCACTTGGGGCAAAGCTCAGTTGTCTCCTCCTGTCTCTCTCCCTCCTTCTTTCCTTCTCTCTGTCCCCGAGGAGAGTTACTCACTGAGGAACCCTAGGAAAACAGGCCAGGGAAAGACAGAGGAACTTCCACTCCTCCCTCCCGAGGCTAATCAAGTGCTAGAACAAGGAAAAGTTTTGTGCCGTGGGCAAACTTGACCTGCCACAGTCAGGAGTTTCTCAGAGCCCGGGCTGCCTCTGCCCCAGACCCCAAATCCTGGTTATCGCCAAACATTCCCAGTGATAAGTGGCCAGCCCGGCTCTCTGGTGTGACTCTTCCTGACTCCAACTAGCCTTGCAGGGCCTAATCGACCCTCAAGCAGAAGACACCACACATGGCTCCAAAGCACACGTCAAATGCCCAGTGGCCACCAAATACCCTCTGTCAGAAAGTTCTTCATCTCAAAGCCCTAAGATCCCATCTTTCCCAGAGGATCTCTGCACTCCCTCTCCCAGCTACGCTCTGACCGCAGCTGTGAGAGCCCTGGTAACTGAAACAGAGAGGATCTGCCACGCAAGCCAACCTCAGATCCGCCAAGGCCACCGCCCGTTCCCGTCTCTCCAATACTCGCCCCAGTCAGGGCCCAGATGGGAGTCAGTCAATCAATGTTCCTCTCTCACATTGATGTCTCTCTCCCCTGCCCCACTTCCTCTCTCTCCAAAATCAATAAACACATCCTCAGGTAAGAATGAAAAAAGTGATGATGGCTGGGGCTCTAGATAAAAGAGCAAAATAACATTCGAAATACGTATGCTTTAAAAATCAACTTCCATTTAATACAAAATTAGCACAGCTTATGGTAAAAATAAAATCCTATCCGCCTCCCTCAGATAAACACTAATATGACTTTCTATCGTGTCCACACAGAAATTTCCTACGCATTCACAAGCGTTCTATATACGATCGTTACTTGCTATTTTAGTAAACAAACTGTCCTGCTACTTTCTTTTTGTCGTATGTATGTGGGCATGTACATTAAACCTTTCCCTGTGAGCACTCACACATCCCTCGCATTTCAAATGATGGCTAAATATATTCACCTTATTAAGGAAAACATAATTTACTACAGGAACTACTATAAAGGACACATGGACAAAATCAAGGGGGAGGGTGGAGGTGGGGGAGGGAGGTGGGTTCAGCTGGGGTGGGGTGGAGGGATGGGGAGAAAAGGCAGACAACTGTAACTGAATAACAATAAAACTTTTTTTAAAAAAAGAAAACATAATTTACTTAATGAGAGCCTGCTGATAAACATTGTTTTTTTCAGTTTTTCACAGTATAAATGATACTGCACTAAATATCTTCACACGAAAGCCTATGCATTTGTACAGTTATGTCTTCCTATTAAATGTATTAGCTGTTATGAAATCATCCTCCAAAAATTTGTATCAATTTATAATCTCTTGAAAGGAGATTATGTTGGAACCATCCCCATAGCCACGCACAGGAACTTGCAGAAATTTTTCATTTCAGTGTTAACCCCGTGCAGATCCCAGAACGACACTAATGTATCAGGAGTCGGTGGTCACACTGTGAAGGAAGGACCCAACCCAGAGGCCCTCATCCCCATGGGAACTGGGCTGACAGCTGCCCAGGACACCTCTGTCCCAGCATCTACCTGTGAGCCTGAGCAACTGGGTTGGGTCAGGTGATACAGTTGGAAAAACGTGAAGCCAGGCTGATGGCAAATGTGGAATCCAAAGAGGACGGACTCTTCCTCTATAATCCGTGTTGCAGAATCAACTTCCCCAATCCAAGGTATGGTTCAATTTCTCTAGATATCCTTCAGAGGTTGTCTAAGGCCACAGAAGCCCAGTAGGTAATTCAGAGTAGGAAGCAATACAAACTAGTAAAACCCTTTGACCCAGCAACTCTACTCCCAGGTATTTGCCTAAGAAAAAAATGTATGTCCTCACAGACTTCTATCAGAACGTTCATAGCGGTTTAATTTCATTATAGCAACTGACACCAAACAAATGTCAACAAGAGAACGATACAGTCAACCTTCACTGTCCATTTTACCTTCCCACTCCTACATGCTCTTTGTCCTTAACTCCTTTTTTATTCTTTTTAGTGTGGTTGGGAGAGTGAGTAGAAATAAATGGTCAGCTGAGCATTTTAAACAGAAAGTCAGGCCACTTATTTCTTCTTTTCCCCAGAACTTTACTGTAATATCCTGGCAGGGAGGGGTTGTCAGCTGTCTGATTTTCAGGAATCTTGATCCTCCCTGATGCTCTGTTCCCTATCTTACAGCCCTGGAATTGTTAGGGTACGTAGGAGTTATTAGGGTTCTCACATGCAGTGAATGTGGTCCAATTTGGAAAGAACCAGAGCTGTGAACTAGAGAACTAGGGCTGTGTTTTGTGGAGAGGAATGGATAAGGGTTGAAGAAAGGGCAGATTTAGGAGAGGTTCCTCCTCTGATCTCTCTCTCTCTCTGGTGCTCAAGGAGTCATGGACAGAGAACGTAGGGCTAACTCAAGTCACAGAGCCTGGAAAATATCCCTAAATATTGCAAGGAACCAAGATAGGTCACTTCCAAAGTCAATGCCATTGATGCTATAATTGGAGAAGAGGCATTCCTCACAATTTGTAACACAGATATCACAGTGCGGGGCTGCTCTCAGATCCAAGGCTGCTGGTGTTGCCCTGGGAAGTGGAGAGGTGGGTGACATTCCTGAGGGGGGTATGCGTTTACACTTGCATGTATGTGCACACGTGTACCTCATAGGAACACAACTTACGGAGGTTAATCTCTAGTTAACATCAAGTTTATTCCTTCATTAACATCTCCAATGCCACTAGACAGCAGGTGAAGGTTTCTCCATCTCTGAGCATCTGTAAATGTCAGGAGGCAACTCTGAATCAGGAAAATTTTTTTTCTCCACCTGAAAAGTGTCTTTGCAATGACACACAAGGGACTAATTATTTCCTCACTTTGAAAACTTTGTAAGAAATGGAAGCGATTATTTCCTTCTTCGATGTGTACACTTTCTCTTCACTTCTACTAATACATCAGGGCACAAAATCCCCCAGAACTTTCTCCCAAGAGACTCTTTGCCGCTGCTCTCCCAGCCTCCTCCTCTCCTCTCCTAAAGTGATGAGTTCCTGACTTCTGGGCTTGGGAACTTGGTTTGGAATAAAAGAATCACCCCATCATCCCCAGAATCACACAGGAACGACTCTGTCTCAGACTTTGATGAATATAAAATAAATTTTTATTATGGCGCTACTAGGCAGATGTTTTCTTAACCTTGTAACCTGAAGGACCCTGCTAAAGGAGTATTTTATGAAGTATTTGCCATTAATTTTCTAAAGACGTTTCTCCTTGATTATTCTTCCAAATCATATCACTGAAGGTAGAGTCTGAGAGTTAGAACCTCAGGAATGTTCACCTAAGTTTTGCATTAACTTGTTAGGTAAGCTAGATCAAGTAAGTCAGCGTCCAAAATCTCATTAGAATGGCAGGAAAGGGTGTCTTGAAAATTGGGAGAAAAATCTGTCCTAGTGAGATTGATCCTTAGATCACTGGTCTCCTTACATTTTCTCCAGTTTGACGGGGCCATACATGTATGGAAGGCCATACGTGTATGCAAGGCCACATGAGAAATGCTAGGATGGTATTTTCATGTGAAGAAAAGTGTGCATTGGGTGCGCCAGCTTTCTAAATGGAATCCTTGGGTTAGTTTCATAGTGTCTCTCTTAAACCTCAATGGTCAGAATTGACTTCCATTCTTTATCTGACTGGTTGACGGGGAACATAGCAGGGAGGTGGCTTATATGAAACTATTCACTACTCCTCTGCCAAAGGGGCCTAAACTGGCTTTCAGGAATTTGGTATGGTGGATCACTATGCTTCCCATACTCATCCGTCATCTGCATCCTGCTATGTAAAAGAAGTAAGAGGTATAAAGTACGTACTATGCTCCTGATATTGAGAATACATTTCATATTGAATAAAGACATTCTCTGACATAACAAGGATACCATTATCACACACAAGAAAATTAATATTACTTCAGTAATATAAAATATATAGTCCATATTAAATTTTTCCAAATACCTTCATAGCTTTTTAAAAATTCAAAGATCCTATCAATGTTCATGAATTGCATTTAATTATTTATTTAAATTTGTTTTAATTGATCACATTTCCTTTGATCATTTTTATCTTGTTTTTAAATGCTATTTTCTTTTTAAATTTTTCAATTACAGTTGACATACAATGTTACATTAGTTTCTGGTGTACAACATTGTGATTATACATTTATATACCTTACAAAGTAGTTGCCCTGATATGCCTCATATTCATTTGACACCATAAATAGTTATTACAGTATTATTGACTGTATTCCTTATGCTGTACTTTATACCCCTGTGACTATTTTTATAACTGGCAATTTGTACTTCTTCATCCCTTACAACCTTTTCCCCCATCCCTCCAGTCCCCCTCCCATCTGGCAGTCTATGCTGTCCTCCATAGTTATGAGTTTTTTTTGTTTTGTTTGCTCATGTATTTTCTTTTTTTCGATTCCATATATAGGTGAAATATGTGGTGTTTGTCTTTCTCAGTCTGACTTATTTCACTTAACATAATCCTCTCTAGTCCACTCATATTATCATAAATAGCAAGACTTCATTCTTTTTATGACTGATTCATATTTCACTGTATACATGTACCACATCTTTACTCATTTCTTCACTTTGTCCATTTGTCATAGATGGACACGTAGGTTGCTTCCATATCTGAGATATTGTAAATAATGCTGCAATGAACATAGGTCATTTCAGATTTCTTCCAAAGGATTGTTGTCTTCTTCAATTTTTTCTTCAATATCTTATAAATTTCCAAGGTCTTTTTCCTCCTTGGTTAAATTTATTCCTAGGTTTTTTTGATGCAATTGAAAATGGGATTGCTTTCTTAATTTCTCTTTCTGATAGTTTATTGTTGGTGTATAAAATTCAACCAATTTCTAAATATTAATCTTGTATGCAGCTACTTTACTGAATTCACTTATCAGATCTAACAGTTTTTTTGGTGGAATCTTTAGGGTCCTCTCTAAACAATATCATTTGCAAATGATGACAGTTTTACTTCTTCCTTTCCAATCTGAATGCCATTTTATTTTTGTGGTCTGACTGCTGTGGCCAAGACTTCCAACACCAGATTGAGTGAAAGTGGACATCCTTGTCCTGTTCCTCATCTTCCAGAAAAAAAGCTTTCAGCTTTTCACCATTGAGTATGTTAACTGTGGGTTTGCCATCTATAGCCTATGTTATATTGAGGTATGTTCCCTCTATGTCCCCTTTGCTGAGAGTTTTTATCATAAATAGATGTTGGATACTGTCAAATGCTTTTTCTGCATCTATTGATGTGATTATGATTTTTATCCTCAATTTTATTTAGGTGGTATATTGCGTTAACTGATTTGTAGATAGGGAACCAAACTTGCATCCCAGGAAAAAAATCCCACTTAATCATGGTGTATGATCTTTTTAAAGTATTGCTGAATTCATTTTGCTAATATTTTGTCGAGGATTTTTACATCTATGTTCATCAGGGATATTGGTGTATAATTTTTTTTTTAAGTGTCTGTCTGGTTTTGGTACCAGGGTAAAGCTGGCCTTGTAAAGTTAGTTCAGGAGGCTTCTGTTCTCTTCAAAGTTTTGGAATAGTTTGAGAAAAAGAGGTATTAATTCTTCTTTGAATGTTTGATGAAATTCACCTGTGAAGCCATCCAGTCCAGGATTTATGGCATGTTTGTTGGGGGAGTTTTGATTACTGATTCAATTTCATTAGTAATTATCATTCTGTTTCTTCCTGATTCAGTCTTGGATGATTGTATATTTCTAGGATTTATCCATGTATTCCAGTCTGCCCAATTTGTTGGCACACAATTGTTTGTAGTATTTTATTATAATCCTTTGTATTTCCGTAGAGTTGCTTGTCACTTCTCCTCTTTCACTTCTGATTTATTTATTTGGACCCTCTATCTTTTTTCTTGATGAGTCTGGCTAAAGGTTTATCAATTTTTATCTTTTCAAAGAACCAGCTCTTGGTTTTATTAATCTTTTATATTATTTTTTTAGTCTCTATCTCATTCAGTTTTCACTCTGATCTTTATTTTCTCCCTTCTACTCACTTTGTTCTTTGCACTTCTTTTCCAAGTTTCTTTAGGTGTAAGGTTAGATCGTTTATTTGAGATTTTTCTTGTTTTCCCAGGTAGGCCTGTGTTGCTAAGAATTTCCCTCTTAGAACTGCTCTGGCTGTGTCCCATAGATTTCAGGTCATCATGTTTTCATTTGTCTCAAGATATATTTTGAGATCCTCTTTGATCTTGTTATTAACCCATGCATTTTGTAATAGCATGTTCTTTAGCTTCTACATGTTTCTGTTTTTCAGTTTTCTTCCTGTATTCCAGTTTCATGCAGTTGTGATTAAAGAACATGCTTGATATATTTTCAATCTTCTTAAATTTTAGACTTGTTTGTGGCCTAACAGGTGGTCTGATGTGGAAAATGTTCCAGGTGAACTAGAAAAGAATGTATATTCCACTGCTCTTGGATGAAATATTCTAAAAATATCCATTAAGTCCATCTGGTTTAATGTATCATAGAAGGCCACTGTTTCCTCGTTAATTTTACATCCGGAAGATCTATTCATTAATGTCAATGAGGTGTCAAAGTCCCTTGTTAGGGCATTGTTGTCATCTCTTCCTTTATGTCTGTCAACATTTGCTTTACTGATTTAGGGGCTCCTACATTAGGTGCATGGGTGTTCACAACTTATGTCCTCTTTATCAGTATTAAATTCCCTTGTTTTTCTCTTGTTACAGCCTTTGTTTGAAAGTCTATTTTGTCTGATGTTAATTTTGTTACCCCAGCACTTTTGTTTCCATTTTCATGAAGTATCTTTTTCCATCCCTTCACTATCAGTCTCTGTGTCTTTCAATCTGAAGTGGGTCTCTTGTAGGGAGCATATATTATGGGTCTTGTTTTTTTATGCATTCAGCCACCGTATGTCATTTGATTGAAGCATTTAGCTTATTTACATTTAAAGTAATTGTTGATATATAGTTATTGCCATTTTATTGTTTTCTGATTGTGTTTGTAATTCTCTGTTCCTTTCTTATTGTCCTGTATGTTGATGACGTTCTATAGTGATATTTTTGGATTTATTCCACTTTATTTTTGGAAGATCTATGACAGATTTTTGGCATGTGGTTACCATGTGATTTATACATATCAAGCTATGTTTATAGCAGTTTATTTTAAGTTGATGGTCACTTTAGTTTAAACATTCTAAAATCACTGCAATTTTTTTCTCACTCCCTTCATTTCATGTCTGTTTTTGTCATTATTTTTTACTTTTGTGTGTGTGTGTTTATATGTATCTGTTAATTCATTCTTTTAGCTACACATGATCTTCCTACTTTTCTCTTCTAAACTTTTTATTAGGTTTATAATTGGTTGATCGACTGATTTTACTATTTGCCTTTGTCAGTAAGATTTTTTTCTTTTCCTATATTTTCTCATTCATATTTTTGATCTTTTCTTTTTTACTTAAAGAAGTTCCTTTAACATTTCATATAGTAATGGTTTGGTGATAATGAAATCCTTTAGGTTTTTCTTGTCTGGGAAACTCTCTCTCTCTTTCAATTCTAAATGACAGCCTTGCTGGGTAGCCCAGAGATTTTCACCCAGCATGCCACAGAAATTTTTTAACTGTGCAAGACCTGACAATTTAATCATGGACACTGACCTCTTTTTCCTTAGATTGTCAAAAAATGACAACAGCCAGCATGGCAATAGCTTTCCAGTGAAAATGAATCAAAATTATACCTACTCTTTTGTCAGATTGGCAAAAAATAAATTTATTGGTTTTCCACAGAATTTTAGTAATTAATTTATATATGCCATGAGACAAAAAAGGTTGAAAATTGCTGAGGTAATGTTGGTTGTAGGTTTTTTTCTTTCATCACTTTGAATATTTTTAAGCCACTCCCTTCTGGCCTGCAAAGTCTCTTGAGAAATCAGCTGACAGTCTTATGGGAGCTCCCTTGTAAGGAACTGCTTTTCTCTTGCTACTTTTAAGATTGTCTCTTCATCTGTAACTTTTGGCATTTTCATTATATGTGCCATGGTGAGGGCCTCTTTGGATTCATCTTGTTTTGGATGAATCCAAAGCGGACAGTTAAAAAAAGAATGAAGCGATCTCCCATAGAGAAATTATTTGGCTATATATTAGAACACTGCCAACATGTTAAAATTCCTTGTAGATCAGAGTTTGGTGGTAAAAAATAATCATTTCAGACATTTCAGATTACTCCGGTCCATGATGGTGGGTCCATGACGTCCTTAGCACAGAGCTAACCCTTGAGGCAGTGACAGAAGCGTTTCAGGACATCCCGAAAGGCCTCTACACATAGAGGAACAGGCAGCTGCCATAGCCGATCACCACAAAGGTGAAGTGGGAGGCACACGTGGCGAAGGCTTTCCTGCGGCCAGAGGCTGAGGGGATCTCGAGGATGGTGCAGATGATGTAAGTGTAGGAGACAATTATAGAGATCAAAGAACCAACGATAATGAAAACAGCCATTAAAAAAAGAACAAACTCTGTAAAAAGAGTGTCGTCACAGGAGAGGCTGAGCAGTTGTCCTCGGTCACAGTAAAAATGGTCCAGCACATTTGCCCTCAGAAGGTAAACTGAAACGTGGCACAGACTGGCCAGATTTGAAATAAGAACCCAAACAGCCAGGACACACTTAGCACCCAGCTGCAGGTATGGCTGTTCATAATGACGTTGTACCTCAAAGGGTGACAGACAGGCACGTAACAGTCCACAGCCATGGCTCCCATTAACACCAACTCCGACGTGCCCAAAGAGAGGTACAAGTATAACTGTGCACCACAGGCAGCCAAAGATACTGCCTGCATCCTGGGGAGCAGCAAGTTCCAGAGCATCAGGGGGACCGCAATGGATGTGATCACGATCTCTAGGACAGAGAGGTGGCCAAGGAGGAAATGCACTGGGGATGGCAGATGTTTATCAACACGGTCATCATGACGAGGTTTCCCATTCCTGTCACTAAATAGAAGAGGAAGAAGGTACAAATAAGATAGAAGGCAGAATGCTTGGGAGCCAGGGAAGCCTAAGAGATAAAATTCAGCAATGCTGGGTGATTTTCCAACATTTATTTCTGAGTGCTTGTTCCTTGTCATATCTGGAGAGCAAAAGAGAGATAACTCTGCTTCTGATCTCAAATGGAGCGGAAACAATTCCAGGTACAGAAACCATATCTTTCCCTCCTGTTCATGGGCTCCACAACATGACTAGAAAGGGTCTGTGTTCTAATGTCTCCCCCCACGTGGTCACTGCCATTTTTTTAAGAATACACACAATATATGAAGAAAACAATCTGGCCGAGAAAGAGCCCAGTCACCAAAGTGCCATCTCATAGGCTCCACCCAGCACACAGCACCTGCGTCTCTCAAGCCACAGGTCATCCTGTCTCTCCCTCTGCTCTGAACAGCCACTCAAGTCTGCCTCCCTGACTACAATGTGCTCCTTTGTACCACTAACTCCCTTCCATCTGGAATGCCCTAAACAACCCGGTCCACCAAGCACAATTTATCCTGTGAGTCCTCCAGTATCACATCCAACAGAAGTGTTTTCTGGCCCCATCCTACCCAGAGCTGGTTATGTATTTCCTTCGCATCTTCATGACCCAGAGACCATTTCCACAACAGTCATTTTAAAGTTTTTCCCTTATCTCTAGCATCATTGGTGTCACTGATAGGAGGGGTGTGGGAAACTCTCTATGGACTCTGTAAAATTTCGGGGACAAGGAACGAGTCTTTCTCAGCCCACCAGTCAGCGAGTTCCGTGTGAATTACTGCTTTCCTCCTCCTTATTCTTGGGAGAAAAGTCTACCTGGCTTTTCTCCCCAGTGAATGTGTCTTCTCATGGGAGATGGACTAATCAGTACCTGAGCTCAGTCAGTCAGGGCCTCTATGACTCTAACACCAACAATCATAGACTCAAAGGAGGAAGGTCTCCAGAAGGGACTGGGAGGAGGTTCTACTTGTCCCTCAACCTCCTCTTGTCCAACATCAACCTCATGCTGGGAATGGCAGACAAGAGGCTAAAGGTCCCATTTCAAAATCCCCTGTCTTTGTAAGAACTCTAAACTCTAGATAAAGCAGGGAATCAAAGCAGCCAGATGTGGACTCTGGGTCCAGCCCATGCCCCACAAGTATGTGTCCAGGGTGTCCGCCTCAGAAAGTGACCAGAAAGTGAGGCAAGTCCCCCACAGCCAATGCTCCTTTACAGCCAACATTTTCCTCCAAAATTATTTGAAATTAAAGATCCAATTGTCACTAACATAAAATAGACCCAAGGACTTGAGCCCCTTAGGATTTCCAGGATCTGGTCCTCAGTTCCTTCTGGTCTTCACTCAAGTGCCCAAGATCAGGGGGCCCTTCCTCACCGTCCTAAGAACACATACCACTCCTTACTCTGTGTCACCTCATCAGGATCCACTTATGTTCTTAGCTCTCCTTGCCTAAAATTATACTTTTTAATATTTTCTGTCTCCCATTTTACAATGTAAACGTCATGAAAGCAGAAACTCTGTCATGTTTACTTACTGCTTCTGACGGGTGATGAATAGTTTTGAATGAATGAATGAATCAATCAATCAATCAATCAATCAAGGGATGAACCTATGAACAAAGTTCAGCTAGTCCTGACTATAGCTGATTTTGAGGCAAACTTTGCTTTCTCTCCCTTCAGTCTTCACTGAAACACTGCCCCGTCAACACGCAGTCCTCTCTCTGGAGATCCCTTATGAAATGGCAACTGAGTAACAAGGACCGAAGATAGACTTGTTGGGAGACTCACTATTTTATCTTCCATCATTTCTGTTTGGCCAGAACCCAATGACAAGAAAGGAGAGAGCAGAGTCCTGACAAGAGCAAGGAGCTGTGTCTTGTCCAACAATGAGTCAGGGAAGCACTAAATCTGCTCTTTTCTGTGTGGGGGGTGTTTGGAGATGAGCCCACCTGTTAGGCTGCTCCCTGAGCCCACCTGTTGGGCTGCTCCCTGAGCCCACTGTAGATGTCCTCATTGAAGAGAGCAGTCAGGCCCAGAACTTCCCACCCTGATTTCTTCACGACCATGAAAGGCACTCCTGAAAGACACTCACCTCCAGAGAAGGGGACTGGACTGGAAAGTTCTATGGCTCTCCTAGAATCAGCACAGGCCACCTCCTACCTGACTTGTGCTGAGCAGGCTCCGGGGGCCAGGGCAAACCTCTGCTGCCCTCACTCTCAGGGAATAAGGAAACTGTTTTCACATAGGCACTCAGGGAAAAGTCCAGTAATAATAGGGCTGCAGGAAGTCCAGCTGTCTCTGACCTTCTCCCTCCTCCTTTTCCTCTCCAAGGTGTCCCCAAGGAAAGTCACAAACTGAAGAACCCTAGGGATGCAGTCAAGGGAAAGCCAGAAAAACCTTCAGCCCTTCTCTCCTGAGGCTAATCAAATTGTTGAACTCTTTAAAGTTTTTTTTACGGGAAAACTTGAAATCTATCTTACCAGGAGCTTCTTAGCACCCAAGCTGCCTTCCTCCCAGACTGCAAGTCCTAGTTACCACAAAACAGTCCAAACCAGTCTCCTGTTCTCTCTTGTGCACCTACCTCATTCCATTTAGCCCCACAGATACCCCCAAGCAGAATATACACAAACAATTCCAAGACATACATCAAAAGAACACAGGCCAGGGATGGGCAAGAGACGTAAGTGAAATGGCAGAGTAGGCAGCAGTTCCACAGAGACATAAGAAGACAAGCAGAGGCTGTCAGAACTTTGTCAGAACTCTGCAAAGAAACCAAGGAGACACTGATTCAAGAAAAAAGTGACTAAGAAATGTTACATTCCCAGAACCACTGGTTTTAGTAATTATTCTTTTCCTGTTGAATGTTTTTGGAACCTTGTTGAAATCAATTGACCACATACAGTTCAACACCAAGAAAACAAGAGATCCAGTTAAAAAATGGGCAGAGAACTTGAATATATATTTCTCCTAAGAGGATATACAGATGGCCAATAGACATACAAAAAAATGCTGTGTCACTAATCATCAGAGAGATGCAAATTAAACCCACAAAGAGATATTACCACACACTTGTCAGAATGGCTACCATCAATAAATCAACAAACAAGTGCTGGCGATAACATGGAGAAAGGGGAACCCTCGTGCAGTGTTGGTGGGAATGCAGACTGGTGCAGCCACTCTGGAAACCAGTATGGAGTTTCCTCAAAAAATTAAAAATGGAACTGCCTTTTGACCCAGCAATCCCACTTCTGGGAATATATCCTAAGAATCCCAAAACACCAACTCAAAATAATATATGCACCCGTATGTTCATAGAAGCGTTACTTACAATAGCCAAGATCTGGAAACAGCCCAAGGGCCCATCAGTAGATGAGTGGATACATAATGGAATACTTCACAGCAGTAAAAAAAAAAAAAAAAAAAAAAAGAAGGAACCCTTACCTTTTGCAACTGCAAGGATGGACCTGGATAGTATTATGCTAAGTAAAATGAGCCAGTCAGTGAAAGACAAATATCATTTGATCTACTTTTATGTGGAATCTAATAAACAAAACAAACTAATGAACAAAATAGAAACAGAAGCATGGATACATGGGACAGACTGACAGCTGTCAGAGAGGAGAGGGTGCTGGAAAACAAACAGAAGGTGAAGGGATTAGCCAAAGAACATACATGCATAATCCATGGACATGAACAACGATGTGGGGATGGCCCGAGGGGGTAAGCGGGGGCTGGGTGAAGGTGGGCAAGGTTGGGACAACTGTAACAGTATAAACAATGAAAAATAAAGAATGAACAAATGAATAATCAATTGCCCATGAGTTTATTTCTCTAAACTCTCAATTCTATTCTATTGATCTATATATCGATCCATATGCTTGTACTACAGTGGTTTGATTATTGAAGATTTGCAGTTAATTTTCTGAAATCAGGAAGTGTTTGAGTTATGCATGTAAATAAGAATATCTTTGAAATGTACAATAGTCAATATCTAATATTGGAGAACATGAGGTTGAATGACTTAAGGTCACACAGCAATTTAATAGAAAACGGATTTAATGACCAGGGTCTCCTGATTCCTGAACTAGTAGTGTTCATTATTAATACAAAATACTGTTTTGTAAAGGGTTTTCTGTAAATAATAAATTGTCCTGAATGATCCCTTAGAACCTACAAACTTTGAAATTATAAGACTCAAAGAGAGCCTATAAAAATCGTTTCATTTTGGCATATAATAGATGTTGAGTGAATTTTTTCCATACATCTTATTCTAGAGTAAGCTCCAAATAGATACGAGGGCTAAATGTAAAATCTGAAAGTGGGAAAAAAATTGGTAAATTTCCTTTAAATTTGGGAGTACAAAAGGATTTTCTCACATGTGATACAAAATCCAGAAGCATAAAAGAAATGACAGATTTGACTATATAAAAAAGTTTTAAAGTTTGACTTTTGCCTGTCAAAATAACTTTAAGCAAAGTCAAACACAAAAGATAAGTTGGAGAAAATATTGGTAAAGTACTAGGGGAGCCTCCCAAAAATGAAATTATCTTCTGTAAGGCAGGCCCCTTATACTACATGCTTCCCCCACTTGGTGAGTGTTCTAGGAACACATCTGTATCAGGGTACCAGCTGGCGTTGTTGTGAGAGGCTGCATTTGGCTTCAGTGAATTTTTTTGAAAACTCTTTCAACACGTTTGCCCATTTCATGATGGGTGATTTATAAGTGCACCTGCCCACACTGCACTGCATGTACAGCAGTTTTTGACCAAAACCAGCATGACCCCCATGCCCCACCCTCCCTATTTATCCATCTCACCCTGAGTAACTTTTTTTTGTTTCCCCAGATGATAAAATTCCTCAAAGGGAAATGTTTTGCCAATGCAAAAGAGGGGAAACAAAAAACAGCAGGAGCACTAAGAGGCATCAAAATCAACAATTTAAAAACTGTGGTGAGCAATGGAAAAAACATTGATAGGTGTATTGCATTAAATGGAGAATACTCTGAAGGTGACTGAAGTTTAAACATGTGAGAATAAATACACATTTTATAAATAAATTCTAGTCTGGGGGAGGGTTCCCCCTCGTATGTCACAAATAAAAAGCTAATATTAATATTTATAAAATCCTCTTAAAATCAAGAAAATAGATCAAAAAGCTGATAAAAAGAGTAGAAATAAACGAACGGTCCTTACAAATATAATGTTCAGCTTCACTCATTTTAAGATAAATTCACATTAAAATTACATGAGATACCATTTCTCATCTCTAACTTTGGCAAAATGATTGGTTGAGAAGACTGAGGCAGAATAGAGAAAACTGCTTTCTCTGACAACCAACTCCGCTGAGGGCAGGTTCAAGGATGCTCACAGAGGGAAGGGGTGGGATGGGGGGATGTCTGCCTACTACCCATCCTGTGGCCTTTGGAGGCTATCTAATTCATTCTGCTCTGTGCTAATAGGAGACTGATACCTTTGGATAATGTCTTGTGGTAAAACATCCTCGAGAACACACATAAAAGGAGAAGAGACTGATGGAGATAAACAGGTGCATATAAATAAATTTATTGCAGCCTATCACTGATACAAATTGGCTGAAATGCAAGGCTTGGATGGGTGGGGTCAATGCACCTCAGACAGAAATAAAAACTGCGGCTTCCCCCCAGCCCACCCTTTTGCAGCTCTGCCCCTGCAACACTCACACAATGGGGCGTTGGGGCGCTGTATCTCAGAGGAGCCAGAGAAGGGAGGGAAAAGGGGGTGAGCTTGGTTTCTGCCCTGGACTCATCAAACAGAAAGATCTCTCCACCTCCCTTAAGGAGTAGGGTAAGAAGTCAGGAGTGTTTAGCGACAACCTCTCCTGCAAACTAGTGAGATGGGGAGTAAATGTAACTACCCTGATAATAACCTATCACTGCTATCATACAACTGTTACAGAAACAAGCCCACCTCCCCCAGCGTCTTCTTCTTTTTTTTTTTTACACAATTAATATTGTCTTTGCCTGCCACTATTGTGTTAGGAACCGTGGGTCTCGATGCCAGAGCTTGGTGAAAAGGAAAGAACTCTTTATTCAAAAGTTATACCAGTTAGAGTAATGGCAGAATGTCCCCGTTAAACCCCAAAGTCCCTTTAAAACACCCACAAACACACACACACAATCCTGCCTCCCCTTGCCAAACCAGGCCAGTCAGGGGTACCCTATCTCAGGAAAAGAAAATAGAAGTCTGAATTTGGCTAAGCTCACGTTCTTAATCCAAAACCGCATCCTCATGGCGAGCCAGGGAATCCTTCTGCAGTCTTTCAAACAGCTACGAGAGAGCTTCGCATGCTGCTGCATCTTGCTTTCCTGCTTCGTAAGCCATGTGGTCACAGGAGCCCCCTCTCCACTCCTAAAACCCCCTGGCTAAGCCCCAGCATGGCTGCCGTGCCTGGGTTTAAATCCCAGGCACGGATCTTCCCCCGTAACCCCATTTCCAACTCCTCCCACAATTGGCTACACCTGCCAGCACTTCTGTATTTTTTTTTTTTTTCTGCTGCTTTTGGCCGCCATGCTTAGTTGGGCAGGCGTGGCCCCTTGGTGGCTTGGGGCAAACCATCTCCAAGCTCTTGCACAGGCCCTGTAACCTGGGAGCTGCCCCCCAGCTCCATCAGGGGTTAAAGTCATAAATACCTTCCTGGCTCCACGCAGCCTAGGAGGCCAGTCTGCTGTTACTGATGTGCTCAAATAACCCTCAATCCCCGTGCTGCTGCTTTTCCCAGCCCCCAAGTGAGGCCTGTGAGGGACCCTGGGGCCTCTCAGCCTGTGCCCCATTAAGTGTACACCCCTTTAAGCCTACACCCTGTTACCTAAACCCACCCTCTAGTTGTATCCACCTAATCTTCTGTGTTCACTTACCCTGTACTCCCCCCATTCTGGACTGTTTACTCTTTGCCAAAGGCTTCCTTACCAAATGCTGCCCCTATCTCCCTGAATTCAGACTTTGCTGATTCTCAGAATGCCCTCTCCCCCCATCTTTGTCCATTAATATTGTACCCGAAGTTTATGGACTGGCTCTTTCACGTAAGCTGTTCTTCCACCCAGCGGTGATCCTTCCTCTCTGGAATTGCCCAGGCACTCTGTACCTACCTTCCCTCAAGAACCTCGCAGGCTCAGCGCTGCACTACAGTTATTTGTGGATATGTCTTGTCCTAATTATGTGGCTTTTAGTTCCTAGTTCTTAGTTCAGGGACAGGATTCACTTTTACAGTCTTCATAGAGTCCAGAGCGCTTCCTAACACGGTGCGATTTTTCAGTAAGTTTTGGTTGAGAGAGAAATAACTGTATGGGTGAATAAACAAGAAATTCCCCAGATCCTCATTTCTAGAAAAGTTTTGCCAACTGAAAATCCAAATGCTCTTTGATATATGCAGATATGCACTGGGATCTTCAAAAAGGGTGATTGCTTTATAGCTGTAGTTGCACTGACCTTGGTGTAGCCTCAGCAAACGTAGGCAAAACTTGAGTTCTATAGATCTTTTAAGTAGCTGATGAAAACAACTACAACCACCCATAGACACAAGCACACACACACACACACACACACTCACACTGACCCAGGGAAGGTCTTTAAAAGAATTGCTAAATCATCTAATCAATTTTCAGCAAACCACTGTTCAACTGTGTGGCATGTGGTTTATATCTTGCCCAGATAGAATCTTGGTAATTATTGTCCCTCATTTCTACTTGTCTTTTTTGTTCTTAGGATAAAGCAGATAATGTTTGAAAAGACGTATCTGAGCTAATAGGATCCAAAAAGCTTCCTGGGTGGCTTCCGCTCCTTGAAACCAACATTCATGTTTTTGGTGTTATAAACACTTACTCACACGAGTTGGGGGCAAGCAAGCAAGCAGTTAAAGAAACCATGCCAACACCCAGGAGTCAGCACCGATCTCTTCTGAAACTCCAATCAAGCCCAGAGCTGGGGAAAGCCTGGGACGCAGATGCATAACGGGGTTGCCGTGGGTCAGCTGGGGTGTGAGGGTGGCAATGGAGCGCTATGTGAGCTTATTCTGTCGAAATAACGTTCTTGATCCAAGGGCTGTAGCTGTGGAGGTCAGTGAAGACAATAGTGTGTCCTGTCAGAATGCATCCTGTTGCCCAGGACATAATTCCTTGTAATTCACTGCCACATATGGCAGGTGCAGCTGTGACCACCTGCCAGACAGAGTAGAGGAGATCAGAACTTCCCTCCCACCTGAGGATCCCTCAACACCTGAACAAAAATGAGCCACTCTATTTGCCATGCAAAGGAGCCCAGCATATAAGAAAGTGCATGAAAGCTCCTTTCCACTGCACTAACTGCCCCCACCTCCCCGCAGTCCCTAGACAGACATTTCAGAGCCATAGCTGGAAGGTAGCTTTGCACCTGCCAGAACATCTGTTTCTCTCATCTCTAACACAGGCTGGAGGACAGAGAGTCATTCTTCAGCTGCTTTCTCTCTGAGCTCTAAACAAACTGTAAGTCCCACACCCTTGATGAAGGATGACAGGTAATGGACACAAAGACAGAAAAAAAGCTACGGAGCCTAGAGGCAAATGAGATAAGGAAAAGTACCTGGCATGGATCTCTGCTACCTGGTATGTTTCCTATACAGAACATGCCTGCAAGGAATTTTTCACGCAGTAACCTTTTGCAGTTTAAACCAGGATTCAATTGAATCTTCATGCTGTACAGGGTGTTGTCTGTATTCCCTAAGCACAAGAAATAAGAGATTTTCATTCTGTTCTGCATTATCATAAGGCATGATGCCTCCTCCTACCTCTGGGCTTAATCTCAGTTAAAATGGACTCAGGAAGAACTAGTGGAACTCCCACGGACTAAACATACCCTCCTGCTCAGTTTATCATCTCTGATGGACCATCAGCCTCAAGGGGTGGTTGATGAAGAAACAGCAAGCAAGATCTGAATCCAAGCTGTGCCATCACCAAGTTTGTGGCCTTGGACAATTTGTTAATCTTCGAGTCTTGGTTTTCTCATTTAAAAGATATATATCCGAATAAAACATCTACATGATGTATGATAACAACTGAATAAAATGCAGAGGGGACTTAGTGCCTGGTACTTAATTAGTGCTCAACAAATGGTAGCACTATTTAATGCTACCATTAAATAGCACTGATGTTGTAATCATGACAATATCACTCCTGTTAAGTAAAGGGAAAATATGACTTTCACAAATTTTTAAATTAAGATTCAAAGAAGTTAAGTAATGTGTCAACGACCCTATCATAAATGGCAGAACCAATATTCAAACATAGACCCCTGGATCCCAACCCTCTGCCATGGGTGCCAATGTGATACATACATGTTAACAGCTCGATTTAGGATTTGATTCCCAAAGGCCTAAAGGAGATCACCCTTCCACTTTACAGAGCCAATACTGTTGCTCCATTTCAGCTTCACACCTGTGCTTAGCAATCTGGCACCGGGCCTATAATTTCCAAGTCCTTCCCCTAATTCCTCAGAGATCCTAAGGATGTGAATATACCCAAGAACACAACTAACTCTTCTTTTTGACAGCCACTTACCAAAAAAATCTGTAGTCTGTAACCAGGTGTGAATCACACAGTCTTTAACTCGATTATTCGGAGGGGCAGGTAGGTGCAAAGTGTCAGTGGAGAAGAAGGTGAGAGGTACAGACAACTTTATCAGCATCAGGTCATTTTTAGGAGATGTAACTGTGAAGTTCGGGTGAACGAAGATCTTCTTATAAGGTATCATCTCCCCAGTAAAGCCTTGGAAACTTTGAGAACCACCATGAAAGATAACCTGAAGATCTCTGGAAAATGGACACAAAAAAACTGATACTATCATACGTCACAAGGCCAATCTCTCTCCCTCACACACACTCAAACACAGACACCCCGTTTTTCCTCTATAATAACCCATTTAACCTTCTCTTCTTATCTCTGTCCATTTGATCTTTTCTGCGTAGCTACCACAGGTGGTCATGTAGGTTGTGCACTCTCTAAATTCAGGAGTTAAGTTAGGCTTGGGCTCTGCTCTTAGCATAATTCCAGAGAGTGGCTCCAATTCCAAACAAAGAAAGATGAAAGAAGCATACAAATGCATAGCCAAGGCTTGTATGAAAGTAGTGAGTTCTATTAGGGGGCTCTTCGGGAGTAGGAGGGAAAAACAATGTGCAGTTGTACAAAGAAAGTAAGTTATGGTTTAGAGAGAGCTGGAACACTTTAAAGCCAGGAAGGACCATCTGAATATATTATGCTCTGCGGATTGCTATCAAAACTTTGCTGGATCAACAACTTTTTCCAGTGGTCCTTTAGGAGAACAACAGTCAAAAATCCTGGATATTCCCCTGAGATTCATTTAATACGCTCTCACGATCATGGCTCAGGACACTAAATTCAGAACAGGACACTTCCCTGAGGCTCCTGGGTCTGTCACCCAGGCAGGGGTCTCTGCAACCATGACAGTAAGGTTAAGTACCACATTGGTAACTGAGCACCAATGTTTTTGCTAAACTTCCAAATGCCAAGTTTATTTTGCCTCCGAACAACAATACCACTTGCCTCTCAGTGTGTTCTTGTCACTTTGTTGGGAGTGTATAAGACACAGTCTAAAAGGGTAAGGCAGGAATGGGCCTGATAAGACCGTCCTTGAGGCAACCCCATGGATTGAGAAGTTTAGGAGATCTTATCAAGGCAGCGTCCTTGAGATAAACTTTGTTTGGGGTCAATTTTATAAGACACTGTACATTATAAGGGCTCTCCTTCGTCTTGTTTCTGTGTTGTCTTTATGTTCATCTGCTGGGAGTGAAGGATTTTGTAGGGCCCCAGTTGGGGGTGACTGGTCTTTGGCCAAGTTGTTTTTACTGACTGCTGTAGTTCTCGGGGGATCACCTCAGTCTTTCTGGTCCTCGGTGGCAAGCATGTAAATGTTGCTCTAAATGGCATAATTCCCCAAGGACAACAGGGAGCCGCAGTGGCCCCTTAGGGGGACTTTTGACGAGAGCAAGATTGTCCATTTGAGGGACACATCAGAACAAAAAGGATCGAAACCCTCGTGATAAGATTCCCTCTTGATCTAAATGAGAGATCACTTACTGGACCACCTCCTGCATTCCCACACCCTGGGGATCACTAAGGACAGGCGTTTCAATGACATAACATGACAGCATTGTTGGGCCCAACTTACTGTTTAAATCAGCTGTATCAGCCCTCTTGTGTGTCTGTGTTTGTCAAATTGGCCTTTTCTGCTTCTAAGATTACTCTCCTTTCTTGTAGAAGGAAAATCACTCATGTTTACAGTGTTAATTTAATAACTATATAAATGGGTCCCCTGTTAAAGTTTCTTTTTTCTTCCTCTATTTCCCTGTTCCCCTTCTTTTAAGAATCTACTTTAATTTACCATAAAATATGTCTGTGAGTAAATACAGAAGTTTATATTGAAGAGAGCTCATGATAAATAGATGACTATCTCATTATGGTAAATTATGGTAAGTGAATTTTGGCTTAAAACAACTCAAAGCCATGAAAAACTAAACTATGGTGGGAAAAAAACCAGACTAATGGTTGCCTCTGAGGGATATGGACGGAATATACCTGAGAAGAGACATGAGGAAGGCATCAGGATATTGTTTAACTTTAGACTTTGCTACATTAAATAACCATATTGAAGTTTATAAAGCAATGGCTAGAGGAACAGAAATAGTGTGCATATGTTCCACAAAAATTAAATATGAAAGCTATCTAAAAATATTAGTCTAGCGAAATGGCAAAGGTATTTTCAGATTAACATAAACAGAATAGAAATTCATAATAGGCAGAAACAAGCCCAAGTATAGCAATAATCAAAATAAATAGAAAAGGCCTAAACTCACCAGGTAAAAGACAGAAATTGTAATATTGTACTTTTCAAAAATCTGGCTACATGTAAATTAAGAGACATGCTTAAGTCAAAAGGATACAGAAAGATGTAGAGAAAAGGAAAAGAAAAATGTAAAATTATATACCAGGACAATACTAAGCAAAAGAAAACCAGGGCTGGTATATTAATATCTGGCTAAAAAGGTTTTAAGACAAAAAATTGTCTATCTGAGTAAAATCAATAACATAATAACATGTTCAATATTATCGGGAATGTACAAAATACATAACTTATAAATGTACCTAAATTTACAGATACTTAACAAAATAACCTGAAAATATATCTTTAATAAACTTCTGAAACTATTTTGACCATTCTGTTAATACTAGAGAATGTCTCAACACAGTTCTCTCAATTGTTAATACAAGCAAGAAAAAATTAGTAAGAATATAGATTTGGACTACACAATTTAAGAGTTTAATACATTTAACAGAGTAAGAACTTTCCACCCTAAGATTTGAGGGTATACACTCTTTCAAGCACACGAGGAGGGTTTATAAAAATCGACTCCATACTGGTCCAAAGAGCAAGGTTCAATTATATTCAAAGAGCCAGTATCACATAGATCACGCCATCTGATCACAAAACAATTTAGTTAGAACTCAAATATCTTTTTGCCTTGACTTAAGAATTACTTACTTCTGGAAGTTTCCATTTAATATTTTCAAACCACAGTTGACCACAGGTAACTGAAACCATGAAAAGCGAAACCACGAAAAGCGAAACCACAGATAAGGGGGGCTACTGTATATACTGTATATACTACTGGTATATAACTCCAGAGTTATACTTGCAGGTAAACACCAATACGTGTATACACCAACACATATAAATACTGCAGATATATATACAAGAATATTCTTTAAGAAACACGGTACAAATATGTTTACAGTAACCATGTTCAAAATACAGTGACAGAAAACTAGAAATAACTCAAATCGCTATCAAGAAAAGAATGAACAAGTTGTGTGATATTCACACTGAAATATTATAAAGCAATAAAAAATGAAATGTAGTCATACACCTAACATTTTGGATAAGTCTTAGTAGAATGATTGCAGGATTATTATCACATATATAAGATGTCATAATATACTCTTTTCCTTCTGGCCATGTTAAACATAAGAATGTGGGACATTCCTCAGTCCATTTTTATCGGAGTAACTGAGGTCCTGTTAACCATCACAGCCCTGGGATTTCCTGACCAGCACAGGTTATTTAAAATGTTGAGTCCCAGCCTTGGAGCTTTGGAACAGAGCGGACTGGTCCCCATTACTTACGGCAAGAAGCAGTGTGCAGCTGTTACGACCCACTGAGGGGCAATCAGAGTCCCCACACAGGGCTGGTAACTAGACTTCAGATATAATAAGTAGAACATATGATTGAACTCTCCCGTGCCTGCACATGGAACAGCACCTGGAACACAGAGAGAAGAGAATCAGGAGACATTCCAGCTGATTAAAGGAAGCAGGGTGGTGATGGAGAGTTTGGGATGCCGGTGTCAGACTATATCAGTATTTACCACTTATTCACCACTACTTTATGGTACCAGAAGATCATACTATAAAAACACTGTACTGAGCACTTCCCATATTTTTGTTAAAATTTTTTTAATTTTCACAGAAAAAAAAACAACTGTTGTGTAGATAAATTTTAGGTTGCTTTACAGATTAAGAAGTTAACATTAGGGAACTTCCTTGAGGCCATACAAACAGTGTATGATGGTTGGTTCAAGGATTCAGACTTCGGTCTGTCTGGTTCCAAATCCCATGTATGCACTTATTCTCTACATGACCTCCTTACTTCTCTCCAGACATCCTTGCTCATTTCCAGTCTCCTGAAATCTTACTATTTCTTGGCTCTATCCGGAGTCTCAGCAATGCAGCCTTTCCTACATCTCCCTGACCTTTCCTGCTGGTCAACTGTAGGGATGTTCTGAGGCCAGTTATCATGACTCCAGCAGAAATGAAAACTAAAACTTTAATTCTGACATGAGAATGTAGGGAGAGATACTTGGTACAGATGGGCACTTAAATACAGTACAACACTTATTCTCTGGAAATAGGCGCCTAGATTCAGATTCTGGCTCTATCATTACTATTAGTATGAACTTAAACAAATTGTGTAAATCTCTACATCTTAATTCCTTATTTGTACACTGAGATCTTAAACTTCTATCCTAGGGTTATTTTGAGAATTAAATGTGTTAATACATTTATGTTGTTTGGAAGAATGTTTGGCATATAATGAATGTTCAATAATGTTATTTCTCAACATTTGAAAATCAGTTTGGAGCTTCTTCCTTGTGTTTTTCCTAGGAATTTTATCATTTCTAATCTTATGTTTAAGTCTTTGATCCATTTGAGTTCATTTTTGTGGGTGGTATAAGACAAGGGGTCCATTTTCATGTTTCTGCCTGTGGTTATCCCATTTTCCCAACAACATTTGTTGATAAGACTGTCCTTTCCCCATTGGGTGTTCTTGGCTCCCTTGTCAGATATTAGTTGACAGACATGCAGGGGGTTATTTCCAGCTCTCTATATTCTGCTCCATTGGTTTATGTGCCTATTTTAATGCTAGTAATATACTGTTTTAATTACTATAGCTTTTCAGTATAGTTTGATATCAGGAAGTGTAATACCTCCTGTCTCTTCTTCTTTTTCCAGATTGCATTGGCTATTAGAGGTCTTCTGTGGCTACACACAAACTTTATGATTTTTTTCTCATAAATTCCAATACCTTTGGAATTTTGATAAGGATTGCACTGAAACTGTAGATGACTTTGGGTAGTGGGAACATTTTAACAATATTAATTTTTCTAATCCATTAACATGGGATATCTTTCAATTGCTTTGTATCCTCTTCAATTTCTTTCACCAAAATCTTGTAGTTATCAATGTACAGATTTTTCATTTCCTTGATTACATTTATTTCTAAGTATTTTACCATTTTTGATGCTATTGTGCATGAAATACTGTAAAAATCCTACAAGAAATCATGAGGAAGAAACTCCCTGACATGGGTCTGGACAGTGATTTTTTAGCTATGACACCAGCAGCACAGGCAACAACAGCAAAAGTCAACAAGTGGGGCTATATTGAACTAAAAAGCATTTGTATGGGGAAAATCAATAAAATGAAAATGCAACTTATAGAATGGGATAAAAATATTTTCAGGTCACACATTGAATACAGTGTTAATATTCAAAATGTAAAGAATGCATATAATTCAACAAAAGCAAATAAACAACCCAATTTTAAAAATGGGCAGAAGAACTAAACAGAAATCAGGGAGATGCAAATCAAAATCCAAATGAGACCTCATCTCACACCTGTTAAAATGGCTGTTTTCATGAAGCTATAAAAGTCCTCAGAAAATATTAGGAAATAAAATCTAGTAATGTATAGAAATTTATACACCTAAATGGGGCTTATTCCAGGCATGCAAGCCTAGTTTAATGTTTGAAAATTAATCAATTTAATCTACTATATCAACAGACAAAACAGGATTATGTTAATGATGCAGATGGTAGAAAGCAGTTGAAAAATACAACATCCACTCTTAATAAAATATGTCAGTACGTTAGAAAGATGAATATTTTTCAATAAAGCATTTACAAAACCCTACAGTTAACATCATACTCAAAAGCCAAAAACTGAATGCTTACATTTTAAGACCTGAAATAAGACAACACTGTCTACTCTCAACACTCTTACTCAAAATAGTACTGTACATTCTGGCCACTGCAACAAGGCAAGAAAAAGAAATTAAAGGACAAACCAACTGGGAAGGAAGAAATATAACCATTCCTATTGGTATGTGGCATGATTGTTTACATAGAAAATTCCAGGGAATCTACAAAAAAGCTCCTAGAACATGTGAGCTTAGCAAGGTCACAGGATACATGATCAACACACAAAAATCAACCAACACTCTACATGCTAGCAATGAACAAATAAAATCCAAAATTAAAACTGCAATACCAGTTATAATCATGCTAAAGAAAATTAAGTAATTAGGCATATAGTTAACAAAATATGTACAAGATCTTTATGCTAAAAATTGCAAAATGTGGATGAAACATATCAAAGAGCTAAATATTCAATAAAAGGAATGACATGCTATGTTCATAAACTACAAAATTCAACAGAGTAAAAATGCTGATTCTACCCAAACTAATTTACAGATTTAATAAAATTCATATCATAATTCCAGCAAGATTTATTGTATTCAGAGAGAGACTTACGGAAACCTTTATAGGCAAAGTCACAGGCTAACATAATCTTTAAAAAAAAACAAGAGTAGAAGAGATCACTGTACCCACGATTAAGACTCGCTTGTCTAGGCACAGTATTCCAGACAATGCGGCACTGGCAGAGAAGCAAGCACATAAACTGATGGAAAAAACCAGAAAACCCAGAAACAGACACACACCAGTAAGTCCAATGATTTTTGACAAAGGTACAACAGCAATTCAATAAAGTATATTCTTTCAACAAATATTGCTGGAGCAATTAAACATCCATAGACTGAAAACAAAAACCTCCCCCTAAAGCTCGCACCTTATACAGAATTTAACTTAGATGGATTACAGACTTAAATATATAACTGTAATACTTATAGCAGGAAAAAAAAGAGAACATTTTCAGGATCTCGGGTTACACAAAGAAGTCTTAGACTTGACACCAAAACCAAAGCCCATAAAAGGAAAAGTTGATCAATCGACCTCATCAAAAAAAGACCCTCTCAAGAGAGGTTAAAGACAGGGTACATACTGGGGGGGGAAATATGTGAAACCTCGTATCTGACAAAGTCTCTTATCTAAACTATCTATTAGATACTCTCAGAGTCAACAGTCAAAAAAAAAAAAGTCTAATTAGAAACTGAGCAAAAGACAAGACTAGACACTTCACTGAAGAGAATATACATAGGGTAAACAGGCACATGAGAAGATATTCAGCAGCATTCGTCATTGGGTAAATGAACATTAAAACTACGAGATGTTGCTATACATGTAACAGGATGGCTAAAGTGAAAAATGATGCCAAGACCAAATGTTGGCAAGGATGTAGGAAAAGAGCTCACTCATACTTTACTGGTACGGATGTAAAATTGTGCAGCCAATCTGGAGATCCATTTGGCAGTTTGGTATGAAAGTAAACATAAAATTACCATAGGGTTAGAAAGTGCATTTTCCAGACTGAATCCCAGACAAATAAAAACTTATCATACAAAATGTAGTAGCTTTTGTGCTCGCTTCGGCGGCACATATACTAAAACTGGAACGATACAGAGAAGATTCGCATGGCCCTGGCGCAAGGATGCCACGCAAACTCATGAAGTGTTCCGTATTTTTATTACGCTGAGTGAGATAAGCCAGGAGGTGAGTGATCAAATGATCTCACCTTTAAGTGGAACATAATTAACAAAACAAACAAACAAGCAAAATATAACCAGACACATTGAAATTAAGAACAAACTGACAGTAACCAGAGGGGAGGTGGGAGGGGATAATGGGGGGAGAGGGGGGAAGGGTTTTCAGGAACTACTATAAAGGACACATGGACAAAACCAAGGTGGGGTGGAAGCAGGGGAGGAAGGTGGAGATGGCTGGGGTGGGGGGGAAGTAGTGGGGGTAAATGCAGACAACTGTACTTGAACAACAATAAAAATTTTTTTTTTAATGTAGCAGATTTGTTCATTGATGTCCTTCATTGGGTGAGTAATTAAACAAACTGTGGCACATCCATACCATGGAATAATACTCATAATAAAAAGGAACAAATTATTGATATGAACACAGCTTGGGAAAATCTCAAGAGAATTATGCTGAGTGAAGTCACGTGAATCTTTTTAAATCATAAAGGTGGTCACGTAACTCCCATATTTAAAACTCTTTAAAGGCTTTCTATTACATCCAGGATCATTTCTAAAACCAAGGATAGATGGCCCGCTGCTCTCTGACTCTCACTCCACTTCCTTCCTGTGCACTCCAGCGATCCAGGTCACACCTCATGGCCTTCACACTCGCTGGTTTCTCTGTGTGAACGGAAAACCTCCCATCCCCTACTGCACTTAATGTGGTTCATTACACTCGGTCTAACATAGGTTTAGGAAGCATTATGCATTATTAAAAGATAGACATTATTTTCCCACGTTTCACAGAAGAAAACTGAGGATCAGAGAGGTTAGAGTATTTGTCCAAAACCACTGAACTATTACGCAGAAGAGCATTACTGCCTAATTACAGAGCCATACTAATTTCACTGTGGTAAGTTACTTAATTGCTCCGTGCCTCAGTTTCCTCATCAATAAAAGGAGAACAGTAATACTTATCTCACAAAGTTGTAACAAGAATTAAGTGAGTTAATATGTAGAAAACAGGGCAGTGTCCATTATATAGGTACTAGATATACCTAAAAGCATATAGGTATATGCTTTTATGGTGGTGATGGTGATTATTATTACACATTATGTTTTAAGGCCCAAAGAACAAGATCTACTTTTTCCTTTTGACCCTTACAGCAAAATACCTGCTGTTTTTGCTTTTTATGTCTTTTATAAGTTTTGACTCCCCCTTCCAGGATCCTCTCTCCACCCTCCCTGCTGGCATGCCTCCGTGTTTCAGCCCAAGAAGGGTATCAGAGACTCAGAGGAGGTTTTCAGCCCATAAGAAAAAGGCTTAGTCAGGGACAACAAATGGCTGAGCCTGTACATGAGATGCCTAGGACACCACCCACTTCCCAAACTCTCATGTGCTGATCCACCAGCTCCCCCTCTCCTAAAGCACCACAGCCTCACCCCCGACAGAGTCCTAATGAACTTGACAGAGAGATCCCTTCAGGCACTCACCAGTCACCACCAGCAAGACTGCTAGCACACACTTCATGTCGGTGCCTGAATCCTGCTCTGAAGGTGAGGATGTAGTGGGAACTACCTGGCACAGAGCAGGTTTGGAACTTAGGACCTGCGTGAGGATTCTGAAGAGCAGGAGAAGGTACAGGGGATAGAACCGGGATGAGGATTCTATAAAAGTCTGTAGTCTAGAGGGCTCTCCTCCCAGTCTTGAGCCTCGGTGTGAAAAAAGGACAGTACACATGGAAATCTGCTCAGTCCAAGTACAGTCTGCCCAGTGGGATGACGAGTTCAAGGACCTGAGCTGTATCCATCTCATCTAGGGGAAAGAATTCCTAAGGAATCAAGTGAACCTTCCGTGGAGTTAAAATTCATCCCAAGTTCCTTCCTTTGCCTCTCAGTTCTTTTCACCAGTTCCTTCCTCACAGAGTGAGACTTGCACCCTTCCCTCTACATGAGGGGTCCCCACTGACCCCTTTCCTTTCTGGGCTACTTTCCTTTCTGCGGATGAAGCAGAGCTGTCCCCACCCCTCTGTGTGACTCCCCTCCCCTTTATGCATGTGTCACACTCAGCCCACGCCCCTCAGAACTGCTTCACTTGCGGGGGTTCATATCGCACAGCCACACATCTCATGTGATGAGAGTTCCCCACCAAGGCCCACACAGTGGCTCCCGTCAGATCCTTCCCTGTGTCCTGACTACACTGCCCTCCCGGACACGGCCCGCACACGCTCATCCGCACACTCACTTGCACCTACACTCACTCTCTCAATAGCTGCCTTTTTCAAACTTATTTCTGGTGGAAAAATAGAACAAGAATATTACTTAAATAGAAAATCAGATGGCAGAATGAAACAAGAATGATTTAGAGTGCTATAAATTTGGGATATTCTGTGGAATGAGACCAGGGACTGATATGTCTCCATATGTACACAGAATCCATTATAACACTAATAGATAAAGAACTTAATGACAAATAACTTACAAACATATGAGGAAAAGTTGACTATTACACACACACACACCATCCATCCATCCAGCCATAGGATTCTAAAGTTATATTTTCAGAGAAGCTTTAAGAGCAATGTGCACATCAGCTATCAGTATCCAAAAACAAAAATGAAAACAACAAATGGGATTGATAAACTAAAGGGGGAATTCAAAGGCTAAAGTAATATAAAAAGTTATTAGTATTAAAACAAGAAAACCCACACTTGTTTGGCAGGTCTCGAAAAAAGTATGTGAGGTAGCAGGTGGGAGAGGGTGGCAGGGGGCTGAGAAGAGAGGGTGACAAAGACAAGATGAGGTGAGGGCCAGGGAAGGTCCCTAAAGCACGCTTGACATTTATTCTTTAGGTGACAAGGAATTACTACTAAAGAGTTTAAGAAGAAAACTAATATGATCTCATTTAGTTGAGTCAAAGAGAAAGTGTCCGTTTGAGCCACAGTAGATGCTCATAGACGTTAGTTCATGCCAGACGACTTCACGGCCTGGGTTAGGACGGCAGCAGCGAGAACGGAAAGACATGAGTGGATTTTCAAAATTCCTCAAATGAGCGTGGACTTTGGGATTAAGTGGGGAGAAAAAGAGAGAAATCAAACAAGCAGAGGAAAATAAGGAAAACAGGTAAGAGAATCCATTTGAAAGGCTGGAGGAATGAGGAGTGTAATTTTAACATGCTGCATTTTGGGGGCCTAGAGAAGAAGCCAGCAATGGCCTCTGAGGCGAAGATGTGGGATTGGAGATCTGGGCTGGAGATGCCAACGTGAAACTCAGAGACACGGAGCTGTCCCTAGTGCCAGCCTCCTGCAGACAACCTGCTATCTTTAGCAGGTTCTCCTAGATAGAAACCCTGCTTTTTCTGTTCTTAGCCCGCCCACTCCTGAACCAGGCCTCAAACTCCCTTCCTGGCCCATAGTATTTCCAAAAGATCTGGGAAAAACAACCGCAGAGTAAAGCCTAACTCTTTCTCAACTCTCACATGTGCTAATTAATCCCGGCGCCCACCACAGAAAACCTCTCACACGTCCATGCTGTCTTCGAACCTCAGCATACAGGGTGGGGCAGAAGTGGATTTACGGTTGTGAGTATGCAAAACAGAGTATATTCTTGCATTGTTGTTTATTAATTATTGAATTACTTTCCATACGAACAACTGTACACCTACTTTTGCCCCACCCTGTGTTTCATAACCCAGCCCTACTCCACGATGGACCTGCGTGTTCACTGAGACGTCAGTAAAGTTTGCGCCGTGTCCGGTTTTCATTTCACACCTGAGGGACTTTGTGGGCGGGTACGAGCAGTTTGCCAAGATCCACAATGCTGGATGACCAGCTGCAGCCTAGAGGATGTGGTTGAAAAGCCGCGCACATCTGATAAGACCTAGATCCTACATCTAGTCTTTGGTCGGGAATGATTTTGAGAAAATTACTCAAATTCCCCATTTCAGATCTGTCACCTACAGCTCTGGGGGAAAAAATGATACCAGCCCGGCCCTGTCTTCTCTGCCCAGGGTTGTCGAGATATTGGAGTGAGATGATGGGCTTATGAACATCTAAAGGGTTATAGTGACACGAAGTGTGATTAATTGACACCATACTAGACTGACTTCATATCAAGTGACCACCAACAACGTCTGTGAACTGAGCTCGGCGCACGGCGTTCAGTCGGCACTCAGTGGGTGTCAGCTATTAGCGCAATGGCTTTATCTCCGCAGTGCGCGCTCCCAATCAGCCCAGGATGACACGGGCAGAAAAATCTTTTCATTAGGTTAAAAAGCACTTAGAGGTCTTGCCTTCTTAACTGTCACCAGCATAAGTAATCTAGAATTCAAACATTCTCCACACGTCAGAACTGTTCTGTGAATGCTTCCCGTTTCACATTTCCTTGGCTCCAAGCTGCTGGTCAGGACAACCCAACCCAGCTGGTGATGACGGCCGAGTGATGAAAGAGTGATCCACAGGGAAAGAGGAAGCTAGGGTAATAAAGAAGGGAGGGGCTGAGGGGGAGTATAAATAACTATTAGGGGGTTCAGAGCAAACCTGGGGACACTGTCTTCTTGAGTTAAGGTGCAGAATCCTGTCCCCCACAGTCCTGGCCTCAGAAACTCCATGGGGAATATAAAGTCCTGAGCCTAGGCTTGCTTTCCCACAGACAGCTGAGCTACCTTTAGTCAGAGGGGCCTCTAGGAACGGCAGGTAGAGAGACCTGGACTAAGAAGCCTATGGAACTAGGCTTCTTTTTCCTTCCCTAAAGGCTCCAAGAGAGATACAGTCCCCCGCCCTTCCTGAAGCAGAAGGGCCTCCATCTGTCTATCTAGAACCCTCTTTCTCCCCCCTGGCGCGTGCCCCTATGCCTAACTATAGCCACTATTCTACCAGGTGTTCTCAAGGAGAAGACTGAGCTGCAAGTCCCATACCCTGCTGATCTTCTTCTACATGTCACAGGGAAAGATCTGGACCGCCATGAAATTTATCTTCTGTCTGAGTGTCCTTGCTGGTATGTATCCATCACCTTCTACTCCACCCTATAAGACAGAGGTTAATGTAGGATGAAGTGAGGCAAACAGGCGCAGGATGTGTGGAGGGCGCGAAAAAAGGGTCATGAGCAGAACTAGGGTCCCCCTGCCCCCCGCCTCTTATACCCCATCCACAGCTCTCAGGACAGGCTGAGCCCACTCTTCCAGTGCTAAGCTGTGGGGTGCTTTACGGTGTACACCTGCCTTGAAGAATACTCAACAGTGAGTGTCCCCCCTGGTTTTTTAAAATGTGGGCCTCATCGCCCACTGGGCAAGGCCCAGGGTAGCCCTGAGGACAGAGAGCTCATTCTGACATCAAAAGCTTAGAAACTCAGAATGCAGGGAATGGAGAAGGTGGGAACAAAAGATCAAATGCAAGGCCCTGCCCCGCACTCCCTGACTTCCATAAGGTTCTGAAGGCAGGATTCGCCGGTGGCATTGGACTGCCTGGGCCAAGTCACCAATTGGACAAGTTAATCAATCCATCTGGGCTCCAGTGTCTACAGTCAAAACGGGGATATTCCTGCCCACATAATAGGGTCATGGTGAAGGTTAAATAAATCCAAGAGCTCAGTGTCTTTTATCCGTATTAATACTCTGCCTTTTTTCCCTTGGAGTTTTTAACTGTGACCACATAGAGGAGCTTACGTGAAAAGCAGTTCTAGCTAAGTTTGGGGCAGATTAACAGAAGTACCAAGGGCAGCCCACACAGGAACAGGACTTTATTTCCGATACTAGAATAGCCTTTTTCCTCTTTCATCTCTAGTTTTTTAAGTAATTCATTTATAAAAAATATTACATATTCATGTCAAGAAATTTAGAAATATTAAAAAGTAAAAAAAATAAATAAACATCACTCATAATCCCCCCTCTCAATCAATACATGCTAATACTTGGTTTGAGTTTACTCCCGGATTTCATTTTATTTTTATATTTTTGAATTTAAGTGGTTTATTTTTGGCTTCTTGTTTTTAGACACTTGAATTACTGGATTTAATTATTTTTAACTTAAAGAAAAGGTACCAATATTTTCTTTGCTGTTCAATATTTATAAATATTATTTATACAATTTAAATAGTATGGTGTTCCATTTGTACATGTACTTTTCCACTTCAATGTCCAAATTACTGTATTGGACATTTATGCTTCCGATGTTTACCTATTATAGATAGTGCTAATATGAGCGGACTTACTCATAACCTTTGTCTACATCTGATTATTTCAGTAGAATGGATTCTTTGGGCTGGAACTATTAGGCCACAGGTGATGAATATTTGTAATTCCTGATGCCCATTAGTAAATTGCTTTTCAAAAAGTTAGAATAAATTGACACTCCTACGGGGCAGTGAATGAGAGTCTCAGTGTGCTTTCTTGGATTGAATCCTATCAATATAAAAGAAAAATGATTATTCTAAATATTAGATAAAATGGTACATCATTTTAATTTATATTTTCATTAGAAAAAAAAAGTTAAACATTTCCTGGCCAATCAATTACTTTTTTAAACTGTACATATTCCTTTTCAACCAGGAAACTGTTGATGGTACTGTTTGTTCTAAGAATGTCTGATATACAAAGAATGTTATTTCCTCAGGGACACTTCTCTCTGCCTGCTCGGCTGTGCAGCAGGAAGACCATGCCCCCTACTTGGCATACCTCAGGTCTCCCTTCAACCCCTGTGTGGGTGTCCTCATCAGAGAAAACTGGGTGCTGGCCCCAGCTCACTGCTACTTACCGTGAGTGTTGGGCATCGCCCCTTGCCCCTGAAATAGCTATTACTCATTCTACATCAGTGGTTCCCAAGTAGAGGCAATGCCACCCCGACCCAGGGTACATTGGCAAAGCCCGAAGGTATTTTGGGTTGTCACCACAGGGTTGGGGGTGGGGAGGACAGTGCTGTTGGCATCAACTAGTGAACAGAGGCCAGGGCAAGGACACTGCCAAAGGTCCTACGATGCACAGGACAGCCCCCACAACATGGATTTATCTGGCCCCCAAATGTCGATAGTGCTGCCATTGAAGAGCCCTGTTCCAGGTATCATGCCTCTTCAGTCTCCCATCAGCTGGTCCAAGTTTTGTACTGGCAATATGCAATATGAATGGAATGTGTTTCAGAAGTTAAGGAACCAACAGCTAACTTAGGAAGGCTCAAATTGGATACATTCAGGAGAAGTTTTAAAAAGAACTAAAGACAAAGGTACGGACAAGGGAAATAGGAAAAACACAAAGATTGGTTCAGTACTCCCACAGTTAGTATTAGAAAGGTACAGTTACTACCCCTAGACCTGAACGGGCGAGGAGAAAATGGGTATAAGTGGGGTTAGAAAGGGGGCAAGGGGAAGGAGAGAGAAAGGAATCATATGGAGAGACTGCCTTATATGAGCTGTAACCTTTGGTCATGAGACACAGCCAACAGCCAATCTATGGCAACCCTGCAGAGAGGGACCTGGGAGGATAAATACTCCAGACTCATAGTTCTTCCTCCAGTTACTTTCCGGTGCTTCCTAGTGGACAAAGCCTATGGACTTAATCCACATATATCACTTTCCAAAGGTACAGAGCAGGACAAAATGGGGTTGGGCGTGGATCTGATGAAGCAAACAGGAGCTATCCAACACTCAGGTCATCCCATTCCCTTACCTGCACCAGAATGTAAATGCCCGACTGGATAGGCTGGAGCTGCAAGGGAGGGGGAGTAATATAGCTGTGCCCTGCGTCATTTTCCTCTCCTCTGCATTAAGGGCGCTTCCTCAGAACCTAGTAGTCAATGGCTCCGCTACTGACTGTGTGACCAAGGTTGAATTACTCTCACGTGCCTCCGTGACTTCATCTGAAAAATTAAAATCAGAAACCCCTTCACAGATTAGTTGAGTGGTAAATGAGGTAACTCAAAATCCAGATGGAGAACTTGCCACATGGTAACCTGGCACATGGTAACATTCAGTATCGGCTTTGGTGGTGGTGGTGATGATGATGATGATAATGGTGGTAACGATAGTGATTACTTCCAAACCCTTCTCTCTCCAGAAACCTGAAAGTGATGCTGGGGAATTTCAGGATCAGAGTCAGGGATGGGACAGAGCAGATTATTAGCCCCATCAATATTATCCGCTACTGGAACTATAGTGATAGCTACCCCCAGGATGACCTCATGCTCATTAAGCTGTCTAAGTCAGCCAACTTCAGCCACAAAGTCCAGCCCCTGGACCTCGCCACCAGCAACGTCCGGCCAGGCACCATCTGTCTGCTTTCAGGCTTGGACTGGAGCCGAGACAACAACGGTGAGTGCACCGCTGAGGTCATCAGCTATCCCTCGGGAGGGGCACTCACGTCTGCATAGCTGAGAAGAGAGGACAGGAGTTTGGGGGAGACCAAAGGGAGAGACTACACAAGTGGTCTGGCAAAAAGAGACCCACCCAGCAATCTGAAGCTCCTCCTTTCCCAGGCTGTCTAATGCCCCACCCACCACCCATTTAGGGCTTCAGCAGCCGGATCCACAAGCCATCTGACCATATGGAGGACATGGGTTCTGATGGTCAGAGGCACGGTTCACATTGAAGAGGCTGTGCCCCTCCATCCCATACAGGCTCATGTTACATATAGAGGAGGCCTCTGAGACCCTGAGTCAGGCCACCTCTTCTTCCTCCAAGACTGGACAGAGAATAGAAAGAAAACTCTTCTTCTGACAGAGGAAAAAAAGGCTCTTTCAAAATCCCCAGGAGTGACTCTCATAACCATGCCCAGGATCATCTCCCTTTTCTTCATTCCTTGTTTTCTTCAGACACACAAACAAAACACCAGTTGTAACAACTGTGAACAGGAAGGTTTCTTTACCCTTGTCCTCCCTCAGGCCGACACCCCGATTTAAGGCAGAACCTGGAGGCCCCTGTGATGTCTGATAAAGAGTGCCAGAAAACCGAGCAAGGAAAAAGCCACAGGAACTCCTTATGTGTTAAATTTGTCAAAGTATTCAGCCGAATTTTTGGGGTAATCTTTTCTCTATATTCAGCTTTCATGAACTTGTGTGTGTCTAGTTAACTACTTAATACTTGATATTAAGGAAAATGGAAAGCCCGCATCCTCTCAATTTTTTTGAGAATCTGGCAAGGCTGCAGCAAGCCCCTGTTGCTTCTTCAGTAATGGGCTCTCCTTACCAATGCCCTTACTCATTTAAGGGCTTCGTGCAGTGCCTGCAGTTAAGAATACTGTTATTCTCATAGCCGCAAGCGAAAATGGGCATTGCTGAAAAAAAGATAATTCAGACTTTTCTCAAATAGAAACTGGCTTCACTAGTTCCGATAAGTGGGGTTTGACTCATTTTACATGTGAGTTCTCAGAAGGTTTTTCTCTAATTCTCTCAAGATCACACAAGGATAATGGCAGCAAAGCCAGATAAATGGCTCAAGGCCCCTGTCTCCCCCTTCAGCACTCTTTTCAGGACCCAGCCTGCTACCTCTAGGCAGGGCTCGCCCAAGCTGGGGACTAGAGTGCACCTTTGAGATCTAACCAAATCTCTCTCTCCCTCTCCCTCTCTCTGCACCGACTCCGGTAGGAAGTGGCCGTTGCTACTGTCGTCTGCAAAAACAAGCTCCAGGGGATCGAGGTCGGACACTTCATGGGCGGGGACGTCGGCATCTACACCAATGTTTACAAATACATATCCTGGATTGAGAGCATCACTAAAAACAAATGAGACCCTGCGACTCGCTCTGCAGCCCACCGGCTCTGCCACTGACTGTGCAAGCGCTCTTTTCCCCAAACTCAAAATGAAACATCCAAATACAAGCATTTGGATGCATCACACCAACAGGCTATGTTTTCTTATTTTTGTTCTTGTTCTAATTTCTTATTTTGTTTCTTATTCTAAAAGAACCAAAAGCAAAAGATGAAACGAAAACGTACTACACTGTCCTGGGGGTACATCTGCTCATAACAACCTTGAGGTTATCTTTTATCCCCGAGTCACAAATGAGAAAATTAGAACTAAAAGAGGTTACTTAACATTGTCTACAGCTGGTGGATATCAGACCCTGGACTGCAACCCCATAATGTCAGAGTCGCAATCCCACGCAAGAGCCTCAAAATCAGAGGAGTTCGTATGGCATCGCAACAGATGCTGACTTCTGTTTTCCTGCTATCTCTCTTATCACTCAAAGGGCTTGAGGTTCTCACTTGAGTCCAAGATCCTGGGTACTGGAACGAGCTCCCCTAAGAATGGCATGCTTGATCTCACTGATGTACTGACTGCAGCATGAAGCAGGGAGAGAGATAGTGGCTGGGTAGAAAGTAAAAAACAGAACTTCAGGCAAGAGTTACCAAGCATAAACAAAGTCTAAAGGGAGGCCTGGCAGCTGCAGAGTGAGGTGAGTAAGTCACCCAGATCCAAGAAGGGCATAATCTCAGGGCAGCAGCAGAGCTCAAGAGGCAGAGACAGCTGAGAGGAGGTGAAGGATGGGGAGAAATTGGGCGTGGCCACAGATCATGAGATTAACAAGGTCAAGAAAGCAGGTCCCAGTCCTCTTGATGAGAACTTGGTAAAACACCTCTCCATATATCCCAAATCTGGAAGTGATAGAGGAATTCTGGGTACCCAAGAGATTGAGGCATATAAGACAAGGATGGACAAAGTAATCTCCCAGCAGAAGATATAGGAAATAACCACACGCTATCCTTGGGCAATATTTTATATTCCTACAGTTTAAAATACAATCCAAACTTTAACGATTTCTGTGTTAGGTATAAAAATGCCCCTTATCAAAGTGGCCATACCCTAATCCCAAGACCCCATGAATATGTTATTTTATACAGAAAATGAAGCTTTGCAGGTATACACTTATGTTTGTGACCCTTAAGATGGGCAGAGTATCCTGGATTATGTGAGTGGGACCAATGTAATCACATAGGCTCTTTATAGGAGAAGAGGAAGCAGACTATTTGGCCAGAGAAATATGCCAACAGAAAAAGAGGCGGTCGAGATTCAAAGCACGAGAAGGACCTGAGCCACCACCACAGGCTCTGAAGATGGAGGAAGCAGGCCACAAGGCAATAAATGCGAACAATCCAGAAACTGGAAAGGACCCTCAGCCACCAGCTAGCAAGGAAACGGGGACTTCCATCCCCTCTAAAACTGTTCTTTCTGAAGTCACCCATGACTTGTATAACTCTACATTCAAAGGTCTCATCTTACTTGACCTTGTCAGCATCATTTGACAGTCAGTCATTCTCTCTCCCTGAAAAGATTCTTTACTTGGCCTCCAGGACATCACGGTCTTTTGTCCATCTGCCCTCCTGGCTATCTCTTTTCAGCCTCCTTTATTAATGCAACCACATCTCTCTTAACCTCTTAACACCAGAGTTCTCCAAGTTTTAGTCTTGGACTTCTTCTTTTATCTATATGCACCTACTTCCTTAGTGAACTACACCAGTCTTATGATTTTATTTATTCATTTATTATTGAATTTATTGGGGTGACATTGGCTGATTAAACCATACAGGCTTCAAGTGTACAACTCAATACCACATCATCTGCACACTGCATCACCACTCACCATCCAAAGTCAAGTCTCTTTCAGCCACCGTTGATCCCCACTTTGTCCTCTTCCATCCCCACCCCCTTCCCTCTGGTTGTCACCACACTGCTGTCCGTGTCTGTGTGTCATATATACATATATATTTTTGTTCAATCCCTTCACCTTTTCCACACAGTCTCCCAAGCCCCTGCCCCTCTGACAGCTGTCAGCCTGTTTTATGTATCTATGCTTCTGTTTCCAGTTTGCTCATTGAATTATTTTGTTTATTAGATTCCACATGTAAGTGAGACAATATAGTATTTGTCTTTCTCTGACTTATTTCACTTAGGATAATAATTTCCAGGTCCATCAGTGCTGTCGCAAAAGATTTTTCCACTTTTACAGCTGAGTGGTATTCCGTCGTGTAAATGTGTCACAGCTTTTTTATACCTTCACCTACTGATGGGCACATGGTCTGTTTCCAGATATGAGCTACTATAAATAATGCTGCAATGAATACAGGGGTACACCTTTATGGTCAATTAATATTCGACAAAGGAGGCAAGGGCCTACAATGGAGTAAAGACAGTCTCTTCCATAAATGGTGCTGGGAAATTTGGACAGGTACATGAAAAAAAATGAAACTAGACCACCAACCTACACCACAAACCAGAAAAACTCAAAATGCATAAAAGACTCAAATGTAACTTGTGAAACCATAAAAATCATAGAAGAAAACATAGACAGTAAATCTCAGGCATCTTTTGTAGCAATATTTTTACCAATATATCTCTGTGGGCAAAGGAAATACAGAAAAAAATAAACAGAACTACATCAAACTAAAAGACTTTTTTGCAGCAAAAGAAACCATCAACAAAATGAAAAGGCAACTCACTGCATGGGAGAGCATATTCACTAATAAAACATCTGATAAGAGGTTAATTTCCAAAATATATTAAGAACTTAAACGACTCAACACCAAGAAGACAATGCAATTAAAAATGAGCAGAGGATCTAGACACTTCTCCAGTCCTATGATTTTAAATACCATATGCAATCTAAGAATTCCCAAATGTCCTGGGTATCTCCAGCTTAGACTTTTCCCTTGACTTCCAGTCTCAGATGTTCAGCTCTGCACTCAACATCTCTATTTTGATATCTAGTATACATCTCAGACTTAACGTCCAAAACTGAACTCCAAGTCGTACCCCCAGATCAACGTGCTTCACCCACTGTCTTCCCCAAACAAGCTGATGCCCCTGCAAGTTGCTCAGGCCAAAAACCTTAGACTCACTTCTCTCATACCTCGTATTCAATCGATAGCTAAATCCTGCCAGGTCTCCCTCCAAAACATTTCAACTATCTTTACATCTTTAATTTTTAATATGTCTTGGAGCATATAATTCAGTGGGTTTTTTAATATTTACAGAGTTAAGCAATCATCACCACTATTTAATTTTAGAACATTTCATGAACCCTAAAGAATCCCTGCACACATAGGCAGTCATTACCCATCACCTCTGTCTTTTGCCCCTGGAAACAACTACTATGGAACTTTTGTATAGTAAACGGAATCATATAATATGTAGTCTTCAGAACAGGCTTCTTTCACTTAGCATAATGTTTTCAATTTTTATCTATTTGTAGCATACATGAGCACTTCTTCCCTTTTTATAGTTGAATGGTGTTCTGTGTATGAATACATACACCATATTTTATGTATCCATTCAGCAGATGATGGGCATCCGGCTGTCTCCACTTCATCGCTATAACGGCAATGCTGCCATGAACATTCATGCCCAAGTTTTTGTGTGAAATATGTTTTCATTTTTCTTGGATATGCACCTAGAGCGGAGGTGCTGGTTCATACAGTAACTGTGTATTTTTGGTATTTTGAAGCACTGCCAAATTTTTTTCCAAAGTCCCTGCAGCAGGTTATATTGCCACCAGCAATGAATAGGGGTTCCAATCTCTCCACACCTTCATCAACAGGTATTATTGTCTTTTTTATTTTAGCTAATCTGATGGATGTGAAATGACATCTCAGCGGGGTTTCAATTTGCATTTCCCTAATGACTGAGGGTGTTGACCACCTTTTCATGGGCTTGTTGTCGTCTGCTATATCTTCCCTGCAAAAGCACCTCCTCAAACCCTTGGTCCACTTTCAATTACATTGTCTTTTTACTATTGAGTTGTAAGAATCTTTCTATTTCCTGGATACAGGCCTCTTATCAGATATACTGTTTGCAAATATTTCTCCTATTCTATAGTTTGTCTTTTCACTTCCTTGATGGTGTCCTTTGAAGCACAGAAGCTTTTTGAATTGTTGAAATCCAAATGATCTACTCTGTTTCTGTTGTTGTTGTTGTTGCTTTTTTTTTGGTGTGAATCTAAGAAATCATTCCTAACCTAAGGTCACCAACAGTTATAGAAGTTGTTTCTGAGAGATATAGAGATGTACAGTCATAAGAATCACTCTTAGGTCTATGATGTGTTTATAGTCGATTTTTGTATACAGTGTGAGGTAAGGATCCAACTTCCCAGCACCATTTGTTAAAAGGACTTCTTTTACCACAAAATTGTCTTGGCATCCTTAACTAAAATCATTTGACCATAATTCCTTAATTATGAGGATTTATTTCTGGACCCTCAATTCCATTCCATTCATTCATATGTCTCTCCTTCTTCCAGTAAGACACTGTTCTGATTACTATCCCTTTGTAGTAAGTTTTGATAGTAAGAAGTGAGAGTCCTCCAAATTTGGTCTTTTTCAAATCGTTTTGAGATGGGCCTCTTGCAATACCATATAAACTTTAGGACCAGCTTGTCAATACCTGAAAAAAAGGGCCACTGGGTTTAGATAGAATTGTGTTGATCTCAAATATTAAGTACTCAAATCCATGAACATGCAATATCTTTCCATTTATTTAGGTCTTATTGAATTTCTTTCAGCAATGTTGTATGGTGTTCACGTACAAGTCTTGCACTTCTGTTAAACTTCTTCCTTAGTAATTTATTCTTTCTATAGACTACAAAGCCTGCTATTATAAATGGAAGTGTTTTCTCAACTTCATTTTTGGAAGTTCATTGCTAGTGTACAAATATATAATTAAATTTTTTGCATTGACCTTGCACCCTTGTAACCTTGCTTAAGTTGTTTACTAAATAGTTTTACTGTGGATTCCATAGGATTTTCTATATACAAGATCATGACATCACTTTTTTGCTTTTAGTAATCTGATAGTAATCCTATCGGTGGATTTTCTACTTAGTAAGTCTTTTCAAAGAACAAAATTTGACTTATGAATATATGTAAGTCAAAAGAATGGTACGCTCAGAGATAACCGAAGAGAAGTTAATCACTTATAAAGATGTGAGCAGGATTAAAGAAACTAGCGAGGGATAGTGAAGTGCACAGATATTCGGGAAGCCGCTGCCAAACCCTGTTTGTCAGGTATTTCCATTCTACCGCTCTCTGGCTTTAATCCTTACCAGTGCAAATACTTAGCTACTTTTCCGAAGAGTAGTATGACAATAACACTAAAGGTATTACAGTATGGTAATATTAAGTACTTACAGATATTACTGTGCACGGGGCACTCTTCCAAGCACTTCACATATATTAATTCATTTAATCCTCATGACAAACTTACGACAAATAAGTCGTCCTCCTATAAAGTGATATAAGTGTTCTCATAAAACATATTGCAAAATCATGCAAGTAAATTAAAAGAGCTTATGAAGGAAGTAATATTGGAGAAGACTACTGAAAACCTGTGCAACCTTGTAACCCCGGCACTAACTGAAATAAAAACAACCCTAATAAGAATCCTGGAAAGATATGTGTTTCTGCTAGCCTTTGCGCTCAGCCTCCATCACTCACAGCTTTTAAACTGGGGCTTGCTCCTCTTTCGAGGAACAAATCTTTGAGGGCACTACTTTCTAAAGAGCAGTTTCATTACCATTAAAAATACGCACCAGCCTGTAGCCTTATCTAACAATGACCTTTTTAAAAACACAAAAGGAATGTTTTTCAGCTACTGAATTCTCACTCATAATTTCACCAGTAACTCAGCATTGTGTAGAATGTAAAGGTTCTGGAAGCTACTGCTCCACTAGCTCCCACTAAAGGAAAGCACTTCAGCAAAGTTTTCAGCTTTCCTCTTGGAGTGCTCATATATTGCTAAGGCTTTCATTGTAATGGAAGTAAATTACCTCAATAGTTTATTTTGTCTTCAGTCTATACGCTTATTTTTTTTTTGTCTATTCATCCTATTTCCTTTACTTCATTCTATCACATTGTGTAGCACTGGTAATTACTCGTGCTAGATAATTTTCCTCCTAGAATCACCTTCATTTACATGCAGCATTGACCCCCTTCATTCAGTTGTAAATGTCACACCGCAGTCTTTCCAAAGTCCTTCAGAGTTTCAAGATTTTCTTTTATTGTTAGAATACTTCAGAATTTGCTCACTAACTCATAATCATCAACCCACTAAGCTTTCACTGACATTTTAAAAATCAACTCCCTGTGATTAATGCAAAATAAACATTTTACATTAGCCAGAAAAATATTTCTAAACTTCTCTTCTTGGTGTAATTGGAGTTTAAGAAAAAAAAAAAATTGCTAGAATAAAATGTAATGCCCAGCCTTGTTTTTCTGCATTCCGCTGGGAAGCGGCACTCTGATTTTTGACCTGTTCTTTCTCTCTTAAAGTTCTGAAAACTTTCCTTTCATCTTTGATAGTCTTAAACCTTTTTATAATGTGCATAAGTGTGAAGGGCCGGCCCCAGCAACTTATCCATCTTGTTTAGCACCCTTTGAACCTTTTCAATCTAGAATTTTTTTTATCTTCCTTTAATTCAGTGCAATTTTTGGTCATTCATTCTTCAAATATTTCATTCCTGCTTTCATTTTTACCATGTCCTTCTGGGACTCCATTTACACACACACTTACCCTGTTATTTATGTGTTTGTTTGTTTGTTTGTTTTTGTATTGCTTGATTTTATTTTACACTAGGTTGTGGGCACAAAGCAACTGTCCTTACTGAAGTTCACAAGTAGCTTCACTCTGAACATTTTTAACAATGTACATTAAAAAAATTGTTGCAAATTGTTCTGCAATCCAAATATACTATAGCTTGGAAAATGTTTAGAAAACAAAAGCCAACATAGAAAGACAGATTAAAACGACTAGAACAGTACGAGTTTTATTGGCTCTGATTTTGTAGTTTTCTTACTACATCATCGATGTCAGAAATCTGTTCCTTCCACTGGCTCCATTGCTCGGGACTTAAAGAAATGCCTTTTCTCCCTTGTTTCACTTCCCCTTCTGAATCCATCCGTACTCTCTACTATCAATTAGGACTTTTCCTTTAAATCCCAAACGCTGGCTCATTTTCTCAGTCCGAAACATGTTACCATCTCTGCTGCTGAGGGTCTTCCTTGGACGGTGACAGGGCTCTTGAACTTTCACCAGGATTTGCTTCTTTCCTTGTTTTCCTGAAGAAACGTGCTTTTTCCTCTTTAACTTTTTGTCAGTGTCCCTCCCTTTCAGAATGGCTGCCAGAGAGCTTGAGGAAACACGTTCCTTTGACGGAGGCACTGCTTCCCTCCTGCCCCCTAACAGCCCTGTGCTCACTCGCTCTGACTCTGCCCTGTTATTTCTCTCCGTCATACAGCTTTCTTCTCTTTTATATTTCCCACCTTTCTATCGCTTCCCCATACCTTCTAAGACAGGTCTTTGGACTGACCTTCCCGTGCATTAATTCACCATCAGCTGTATTGATTCTGCTGCTTAGACTAGTTGATGAGCACTTCATTTCATCTAATTTAAAGATGCATCGTTCAGAAGCCAAAGGAGAATCAGACTTTTCCTCCACCCCCGCCCCAGGACCTGTCTGCCAGGCAGGAGTGTGACCTGGAATCAGCCACCCAGAGGCTCTTCGCCAGGATTCGGGAACTTGGAGCTATGACTGAAAGGGACACATGCCCAGAGGCAGTGGGCAGGGTAAGGACACAGTGCTGACAGATGTACTGTGTGTGATGGCACCAGCGTCAGTCCTCTCGAGTGACTTGGTCGTGTTCTCAGTTGTTTAACCCTCTTGGTTGCCATTTTGACACTTACTCCTGCCTAGAGGACAGGTCCTGGGGTGGGGGTGGAGGAAAAGTCTGATCCCCCTTTGGCTTCTGAACGATGCATCTTTAAATTAGACGAAATGAAGTGCTCATCAACTAGTCTAAGCAGCAGAATCAATACAGCCGATGGTGAATTAATGAACGGGAAGGTCAGTCCAAAGACCTATCTTAGAAGGTATGGGGAAGCGATAGAAAGGTGGAAAATGTAAAAGAGAAGAAAGCTGTACGACACTGCAGCCTTCCCCCCGATTCTTTCAGAAGAAGCCAGTTTTCTTCCTGCAGATTTATTTTCTCCTTAAGCCACATGGAGTTGAACAATGAGTTGGGTCCTGGGAGAAGTGGAGGAGAGTTGAAACACTAACTTCCTCCCTCTACTTTAGTTAAGATTCTCTAGATACTGCCATAAGTTATGATTCAAAAACTAAGTTGAAAAACATATTACTTAAAGTTTTAAAATTAATGACTGGTAGAATGACAAATAAATAAAACTAATCAAATATTGGAGAGGGGAATAGATTTGGGGTTGAGATAATCCCCAAACTTTAATGAATGGGATTCAGAAGTTATAGTTCAAAGTTGATAAAACAAGTAAGAGGGGCAAATCTTAGTTAGAGTTGCGAAAATAATCACTAGAAGAACTAAGACAAATGGGAAAATTTGACCATATTTGGCCAGTGAGACTAACAAGAGAGAAAGGGGCACACGCCGCAGTTCATTTTCTACCCTTCTGTACCACTTAAATCTTTCTGAGTCCCCCTCTAGGCTACACAGTCACTCCCCATAACATAAAGGAAGGCTAGTGATACTACACACACGGGCGCACACACACGCACGCACACGCACGCGGGTCCAGCTGCGGCTCTCAGAATGCAAACTACAGAACGTTTAATTACATAGGAATCGATTCAAGAACACAGATTTGCCTCCAGATTTGTTTTATTGGGTAAAACACAAAGCAACCCCACACCCATCATGAGCTAAACCATGTGCAGAAACACAGGGAAATCTAATCCCAAAAGGTGACTGGGGAAACACACGGGTTTTGTCCCTCGGAAAAGCAAGTCGCAGAAACTCCAGATGGGCAGGAGTTTGGGCCCTGGACCCCATGCACCCCACCAACACCAGACTTGCAGGATTAGCTGCTTATTTCACCTGTTTAAAGTACTCAACTCGGGCACTCCACAGGCAATAAATTCTTACAGGTCTGAACAAGAGGGACTTCAGGTTTACTGGACATATGCAACACTTGGGAGTCCAAAAATCTGCAACTGCTTTATCTGCATTTTTTCCAGTTGACAGTTGATGATCCTGAGCAAATTCTCATTCCAGCCTAAGTTTTGTTGTCTGTAAAATGGAGTTAGACTTACTAACTGCACAGAGCTGCTATTAAAATCTGATGGAATGATGGACTACATGTAAGAATACTTGATAAAATGTAAACACCCCCCCCCCCCCGGGAATGTGAGGTTCTATAACTGCCATTACAACGCTTGGTCACAAAGGACATCGGTACAAACGTGGCCATGGCATGATGAAAAATTCACACTGCTACCAAAAACATAACCAAGGAGAGGCCTCTCTCTACTTGAAAAGAATGGACTATCACTCCCAGAAAACAGAACTCACTGAGACGCTGGTGGAGCCAGCTCTCCCCTCAATGGCAAACACCCACACGTGGCTCCCATGTACCGCAGTTCACAACTTTCAGTAAGGGGGAGACATGTTAGAGAAAATAAGTTAATGAAAATAGAGTAGCATGATGTGTAGGAAGTGGAAAAAAACTTTAAGCCTATTAAGTATTGCCCATTAGATTCTAGGCCCCCTAGAACTGAACCAAAAGCAATGTGTTCATACAAGGCTAAAAACTAAGGCTGAGGAAGCACACAGGAGAGGGATGGGTTTCGGAGGAGGGCCCTGAGAAGCCAGCTCATTAGGAAGGCAGCATGATGTCAAAGGAAGAGCCCCGCACCAGGAGTCAGGAAGCTGCATTCTAGATAGGGTTCCAGGCACTCGGAACCTAGGGGAAAGCAAAAACAGACCCAGCTCCTGCTGCTATGCGTCTGCCCCCAGGTGCCATCCAGCGCAAAGACTCGGCCTGCTCAGACTCTGACCTCGGGTTGTGGGGAGGCCCCAGTGGACCCTCAGGGTGGCTGAATGACCAAGGAGGGTGAGGCTTGACATCTTCAAGGAGCGGTGTTCTTTTTGAGAGCAGAAGCAAGTGCTCCTCACTCCTTTAGCCCCGCTCTAGGTCTGGGCTTTGAAGCTTCATATCAATCAAGGCAGCCAACTGACTTCTAGGGCTCAAACAAATGTCCTGATATATAAAGATGTTTTATTCTGTTTTTTAGTTAGATAACTAGACCTACTATGTTAAAGAAATGGCAAAAGAATATTACATACATCTTTTTTTAAAGCTTATCCAAAATGCCTAACATTAAGGGATAGGTAAAATTTCACAAAAATTAATCTTATTGCTCCTAATCTCTGTTTCCTACAATAGGAAAAATGTAACGTACATATGTAATTTAAGAAGAAATGTATTATTTACTATACATAAACAGAATATAACACCCCTTTCACCAAACCTAAAGCCCCAGTGCTGATTTCCATAATATGTTAAAATAATGTACTCTGCACTGACAAGAAAGAAATAGTATTTTTAGTCTACGATTCCTGTGGACCGTTTGTGTGAAAGAAGGAAAACTTCAGAAGCTGTAAAAGTCAACTCCCCCACAGAAAGCTGTCAAAAGACTGTCTGGTACCCCGACCACTCTTCTGCCTCGGGCGCGCAGGCCTCAAGACCACCCAGCACATGCTGCCTTCCACAGGGTCCCCCGACAAGCCTCCTTCGCCCTGGGATTCCCCGTGACCAATAGGACAGAATGAAGAGAAGGACAGTCAGCCATGAGTGTCTCTGAGAGGAAGACAGTGGCGAGATTAGCAGGAGGTGCCTTGGAGGTGATGGAGTAGGGGCTGGCCACAAAGTAAACCACGTAAAGTGTAAGGAAGCAGACCAAGGACTTCAGGACAGTGACATGAGCCCTGGCCCGAGCATCACTCCTGCCAGTGGTGTGGGCCTTCATCTTCCTGTGGTGTCTGTACAAAGAGACAATCAGCATCCCAGAGGAAATAAGAAACAACACAAAAGGCAATGCACTTCCCAAACTGAGCTGCAATACACGCTGCTAGTGCCAGTTTGAAATGTGGTACAAGATGCTGCTATTTCTTTGGGAAGGACTGTTGAACTCTGAGCCAATGTGGGCTACAAGTAACACATGGGTCATGAGACCCCCTAAAAGGCACCAGCCACTCAGGCAATAAGCTCTCTGCTTCAGCCACAGGTAGACGCAGTGTTCAAAGGTCATGATCTTCTTGCAGTAAAACTGAGGAAAGTAGCAAACCACAGGCTGGCCTGGCTTACCACAACCCAGAAGACACTGAGAGAGCAAAGCCCAAGATTGCTCTGGAAGAACGGACACAGGATTAAGGCCACCATGACCAAGCACTGCAGGAGAAATCAGCAGCCAGCCAGGCCCAGGATAATGAGGTGGTAGGAGAGCCCCTTGGATTTTCTGACCTATCCTCGAAGACTCCAGACCACAAGGACTCCATTTCCAACCAGGCCGATGAAAAACTCGGCCACGGCCACCAGCATGAGCGGCCCTAGGGCAGCAGTCCACACGGCTGTGGAAGGGGTCCTCTCGGTTGTCTCGGGAAGGGCCCTGCTCTCCTGCTGAGGATGAGTGCAGCTCCTGGTGGGGCTGCAGGTCCCCTGAGCGTGACACCACACTCACGGTGGATTTTCACACCACAAAATCTGGATTTGGCCTTGCGCTTCTGCAACCTGCCCTCAAGCAGACACTGACCAGCTGTGACCAGGAACAGAGTGTAGAAGTCATGATCCCCCTTTGTATTTGCATCCACATGAGTGAACTCTGAGCCTAGGCCCAGACACTGGACCAGCAACGCAGATACCAACTTTCCTTCTCAGGGCTCACGGGCCGACATCCAGACACCAGCGCCTAAAATGAGATGTGTCAATGAGAAAGGCCAGATCAGAGCACTCTCAGGTTCTATACCCTGCCAGATGTGAGCTCACGTGAATAAAAAAAGAAATTTTATTTTCACAAAAAGAACTATGAACATATAAGCATGGAAGTCAAATAAACACAAAAATTTAAAATATATTTCATTACTAAAGAGAGAAGTAAAGGAAGTTTGGGGTCAGAAAACAATCAGAGAGCCAAAATGTTATATTTAAGTGCCAAATAATAAAAAATATATATGTAGGTCAGGTAGAGATGTTCTTGTTAATCTTGTTAATCTTCGAAGCCCCCTGCCCTGACGACCAGCTGTCCTCGCATACTTAACTTAGCATATATCTCACATCAAGGTCTCAAAGGAAGGAGATGAGGAAGAAGATGAGCTCCAAGAAGTGGGAAAAAAAGATAAGTACAGTTATCAAGAAACACAGGTAAAGCTTCATTTATCATCCAGATTCCAACTTCCCTGGGCCAGCCCCACGCAGATATGTGCGTGGGAGACTAAATTCTGAGACGGCCCCCAGGATCACCACCCTGAATAACCCGTGAGCTGCAACGGGACTGTGAACAAAATGGGATGGCATTTCTGTGCTTACATTTTGTGGCAAAGATGATAGGCTTTGGCAGATGTAATTAAGATCCCAAATTAGGCAAGGTTGAGTTTTTCCAAAAGGAGATCATCCTGGGTAGGCCTGACTTAATCAGTTAAAGTGCGGGTAGAGGGACTGGGCACTCCCGCTGGCCCCGAAGAGTCCAGCTGCCACGTGGTGATAAGCTGCACAAAGCCTCGAGATGCTGAGGTGTGCCTGCAGTTGACAGCCAGTAAGAAAACCTTGGTCCTACAACTGCAAGGAACGGAAGTTTTCCAACAACCATTGAGTTTGAAAGAGTACCCTGAGCCCCACAGAAGGAACAGCCCGGCCAACATCCTCACCACGGTTTCCAAAACCCTGCAGACAGGACCCACGTAGGCTGTGCCCGAACTTCCTGAGCCACAGAGACCGTGACGCAATACACGTATGTCCTTTGAAGCTGCTAAGTTTGTGTTGCTACACAGGAAATTAAACAAAAACAAAAAAAAACAATACATACAGTGTTCAAAGCAGGCTAGACATGACTCTGAACAAATGGGGAGCAAGAGGCATTAGATGAGAAAGGAGGAGGAAGGCCGGGCTAGCTCCTTAGGAAGGAAGCGGTGGTGTAGTGGGAAGAGTTCTGTACGAGGGGCCAGGAGCTCCAGTATCTGGCCCCAGCACGGCCTCGGGCGCTCTGTGAAGCTGCAGACAAACTGCTGCCCTCTCTGGACCTCAGCTGGTCTGCTAAGAATTTGGTGGACTGTGGGACAGATTTCCCCTCATTCAGATTAAGACGAGATGCTCATTATGAGCCAGGCAGTGTACCGGGCACAGGACACAGGAGTGAGCATGTGCAGCCCTGCTTCCAAGGAGCACACCTTGTGTACCATCTCCACTCAGGTGCAGGGCCTGGTGCCTCAAGATGCTGGCCGTGGCTGTGGAGACACAGAGAAGGTCACAATCTGCCACAAGCCAGAAAAGCTGGATGAGGCATGTACCTCTCCAAGAGCAGGGTTTCTCATCTTTGAAAAAATTTTTATTGAATTTATTGGTGTAACATTGGTTCATTGCAGTATTATTTACAATAGTCAAGATCTGGAAGCAACCCAAATGCCCATAAGTAGATGAGTGGATTTAAAAAAAAACAAAAAGCTAAAAGCTGTGTGACATTTGTATAATGGAGCACTACTGGGCCGTAAAAAGAAGGAGATCTTGCTTCTGCAACAGCATAGAGGCACCTGGGGAGTATTATGCTAAATGATAGAAGCCAGTCCCAGGAAAACAAGAACCGGGTTTCTATGGTGACTTCTTGACAGCAGACATAGCTACCCCTTGTCTGCCACCCTGCCTTATCCCACTCTAGGTCCTGGGCAGTGAGCTGCATACAAAGCATAGTAGTCAAGTGGCATGTATCCAGAAAGCCTATTCTAGCCAGGAAGGAAGGAAGGAAAGAAAGAAGGGAAGGGATGGAGGGAAGGAGGGAGGGTGGGAGGAAAGGAGGGAAGAAAAAAGAACGAAATTCCCATAAATATGAATGTTTCTTGACAGACTACTTTATTACTGGTATTAAGAAAGCCTGAACCACGCGGGGAATTGAGATAATTAGTTAATTCCAATAAGTAAAATGCTTGCCTAAAAGATATCTAGCAATTGATGCACAGGTTTATCTTTTTTCCAAACACATGTATTTCAAAATAATAGCTATTTTTTACTTCCTTTCATCAAGGGAGATACAGTGTGTTGGCAAAGAAAATTAAATTGTCTGAAGTAATTTAGAAAAATGTGATACTTCCCATGCAAAATATGAAAACTCAGTTTTGACTTCTGGAGTTAATTAAAATAATGTACTTTGCATTGCTTAGAGAGCAATAGCTCTGGTTTCTATTCTGTTTTTCAAGTTACCCTCTTATTTTATTTTGAAATCAAAGAAATACTGAGAACAAAATTTTTAATTATTTCACTGCTGGCAATAATCTGGAGTAAGGGCTAACCAGGTCTTTTTCCCACACGTGGCCTCTAGGATCTCCAACTAGGCTGGTCCCTCGTGGCCATCACGATAGAATGGAGAGAAGTGTAGGCAGCCATGAGTGGCTCAGAGGTGAGACAGTGGTGAGCTCGCAGGGGGAAGGTTGGAGACCATGGAAGAAGGCTAGCCAAGGCACAAAAAGCCAGGTAAAGGAGAAAGATGTAGCCGCAAGACTCCGATTTCCAAGACTCAGGTCTGAAACTTTCCCCCTTGAAATGCCCTCCCCCACTGAGTTGCAAGACTAAGTACATCTCCTTCCCTAGTGAACTTGGGACTTGTCCCAACGACCAGCTCATTGTGTCCTCCCATGCAGGTGGCCTCTTCCACGCTTCCCAGAATTGTGCACTGCCGCCAGATGGCGTCCAGGCAACTCCTCGCTAGCAGGGATTAACCTGGGCAAATTAATTCTTCTCTTCCTTAATGTGCTGTGTGAGTCTAGGAACTCAGAAACTGAGCAAATTAAGCTTTTAACAAACGTGTAACAGGAACAAAAATTGTGGGTATACATACAAATAGATTCAAACTCTTTCCAGGTTCTTTTGCCACCACCTTATAAGGAGGTGGGGTTCTGGCTCCCTGGGTGGGTACCCCTCTTGGGTCCTACACTTCAGGTACTGGGAGGGGCTGGAGGAAAGCATTCTGGCCATGCACAGCACGATCAGTCTTTGAGAAAGAAGACTGAGCATCAGCCGCACTGCAGGGGTGGACAGCGTGGGGGGAGTGGCCGCACAGCTGTGCGGGGGACTTGGCAGATGCGGGAGCCAGGAGTTCTTTTTGGCTGCTTCCACAAGTACGAAGATTTGGGAAGAGGTAAGCACAGCAGACTAGATTTGGGAGACCCAGTAGTAGGAGGCAGGGCTTAATGCGCCTTCCCCTGGGAGTGAGCAGGACTTAGCGACTCCTGAACAGGAGAGTCTGGAAAGGGAACCAGAATAACTGGAGAGTGGAGAAACTGGCAGACACCACCTTCACCCAACTACCGAGGGTCCTGTGACCAGTGATAAGTCCTGGCGATACCGTGTACCCCTGAGGAGACGCGATGAGAAGCACGCACACCCTCCCCAAGGGCTGGTAATGCCGGTCTAACCACGAGAAAAATGTCAGACACACCCCGGGGGAGGGACATTTTACAAAATGCCTACACGGTGATCTTCAAAACTGTCCAGGCCATGGAAAAACAGGGGAAGGCTGAGAAACACCTCCGACCAGAGCAGATTAAGAATACCTGAAACTAAACAGAACAGGACATCCTTGCTGGGATGTTGGGGGAGAGGGGAGAAAGAACACGGATGGGAAAACTGGTAAGATTTGTATAAAGTCTGTCGTGTAGTTAGTGCTAGTTTCTTTAACAAACGGCCCAGGTTACCTCGGACAGCAACATTAGGAGAACTGAGTGAGGAGAATGGGGCCACTCTGTACTCCCTGCAACTTTTCTGTACAATAAAACAAAATAAAAAATTCAAACTTTAGTTTTCAAACTTTATATAAAACTCAGTGACGGAAAACTGTTTGTATGAAAATTACGTTTTCAACGAGTTGAGAATTGTGTTTCTGGAGGAGACCCAGGAGACTGAGGCTTCCCTGAAACGTAGTACCATCATGCTGAGCCAAGGGTCAGACCAGAGTGACCGCAGACAGGACTTTCTGGGTGTCTGCTTGTCCAAAGCAAGTGCTCACAGGTTCAAGGCTTGCACCCGTCCCCAGTGGGACACACACCTCATGACTAGCTCCTCGGGAAGGGGACTTATAAAGGGGGCACTGAGGCCATTCATAGAAAGGCAGTGGACTTCAGTGTCAGATTTGGGTTTGCTTCCCAACTCAACTAGTAGCTTGTCCTTAGATAAGCCAGTTAACCTCTACGATTTCCAAGTTTCTCTTGATAAAAAGTGTGAGGGTGTCTACCTCACAGGGCTATTGTGATGGTAAAAGGGCATACGAAATTACCCAGCCCGGTGTCTAGCGAATACTATTATCTAATTAATGCAACTTTTCTTTCCTCCCTTGGTGATCTCTCTCCATAATCACTCCTTTCAGCAAGCTAGGAGAGCACCCGCAGTCTCCTTGGCCACAGGCAGAACTCAGCTGCTGTGAGCTGCTGCTTCCCTCGAAAGGCGATCTGCATGATTGCAGAGTTTCACGAAGGCAAGAATAAAGATGGAAGACTAATTACCCCAGGTCTTTAAAAACATACACTAAAGTCAAAGATACAGAGGTTTTCTTTTTTTAATTTTTAGAAAACCATGTTTGTTGATTTTAGAGAGAGAAAGGGAGAGAGAGAAACACTGATGTGAGAAACATTGATTGGTTGATTCCCATATGCACCCAACTGGGTATTGAACCCGCAACCTAGGCCTATGCCCTGACCAGGAATCAAACCCCCAACCTTTTGGTGTAACGCATAACACTCCAACCAACTGAGCCACACGGGCCAGGGCAACAGATTTTCTGAGCAATATCGGTGTATCTCACTATTTCCTCTCTTGACATTCAGATCATCACTCTCGGTCACCTGTCCCCACTATGAAAGCAGCAGAGCTGAGACAAAGAATCTTCCTGCTTTTAAAATAGGTCAGAAGCGTTATTAACCAAATCTGTGAAGGACGCACCTGTGTTTAGCCAGCTCATTTGTGAGCAGGCTGTGCACACATTGAGTCCTGTGCCAGGGCCCCTCGCTCCTTTGGAAGGAGGCAGAGTTAGGCATGGCCTTGCCCTGTGGGCCCTACAGCTGCCATCCGCACAGTCCAGCTGTTCTGCCACGATTGCACCACTGTGCTCGCCCAGAACACTGACCTCGCACCCACCACCCAGCGTGGGCGGTGGGGTGCAGCCCGTGCCCCACCCCCTCCTTGTGTTACCCTTCACACTCCCTGTCCCCTCTCCTCCCTGACCTCCATTAATCCTATCACTTCCTTGTTAATTTCCATGCCAGGCAAATCCTCACACCACACACACACACACACACACACACACAGAGCTTCCTTTCCCCCTTTCTCTCTCAGGGAGCTTAACTGGCTGGGGGCCAGTGATCCAGATCCCTGGAGCATTCCATCAGACCACTTCAGCGGGAGGCGGGGCATACAACATGTGAAGAAAATTCCCAATAGACTGCTTCTCGCCTCTCCCACCCTCTGGGAGAAGCCGTGGTCTAGCCTAGAAGATGCATCGCCAGCTTTCATTTTGAAAAGGCACATTCCTGGGAAACTTTATTAAATGCCTTCAGTGACATTCAGTGGCACCTGCATTCACTTCAGGCTTCACATGATTAATGTCCCCTTCCTCTCTATTCCTTCTTCCTTTTGTTTGTTTTTTAAACAACTGGAAATGGCTCATCGACAGAATGCTGGTAATAGTATGAGGGGCGCCCAAAGTAACACGGTTAAGTGAAGTGTGGTAATATAAACAAAATGTTTAATCCTTTAACTGCCTAAGAATTTCATTTAGTTCTTACATGAATTCTACTTCCCAACATCTATTGGCCTATTCCTTCCCCAGTAGCAGCATTTAAAAGAAATTTTAAAATGGTTTCTTCTCTAATGTGAATACTTCTTGGTTTAAAATTGTATTTCATCTAAATTTCAGGACTAAAAGCCCAGGATTTACATAACACCATGACATTTGTCTCACCTAAGGAAACTAAACGCCCACAAGGTTTTCATACCTTCCTTCCCAATCTCAGTAGAGAGAAAGCTAGATAGCTAGACAGACAGACACGTGGGAATGAGGAGATAAGTATTTACCTCAGTAGCCCTGAGTCGGCTTTTAGGCTGGACAAATCCTGCTTTGGACATCATTTTGAATATTTTCTTCCTCAAGAAAATAAAGCTTTATTATTGGGCATGACACTACTCCATCCATATGTCTCTGAACCTATCCTGATATAGTAGAAAAAGACTGGATTTTAGAGTCAGAAGATTTTGGGGCCTTGGGTCTATCCCTTCCTAGACTTATTATACTGAGCCATTTAGTTATCCTGTTTGTGCCTCAGTTTTCTCATCTGTATAATGGGCATAATAATACCTGCACTGTCAAATAGGTTGTAAAAAAAAAAAAACAAAAAACAATAAAATAACATGGGAAAACATAGCTAAGACAACACTGCACTGGTAGCAATTAAAAGTTAATGGCAATGCCCCCGAGTCAGACCTCCCACGGGGCCTCATGACGTTATACAGACTCTGCCCTGGCACCCCCTTTCATTTCCGAAAGCGGCTGGTCTTAATAGAGAGTTCTGAACATCCCCTCCCTGCCTGAACAGGCAGCAGCTATAGCATTAGCGAACCTGTAAGTGATCATATATTAAAGAAACAAACTGCAAAATTCTTTTTAAATTCCCGGTGAATAAGTCTTTAGTGGAAGGGCACACTGGAACCAGCAAACCCACAGTGCCGCTACAACTGTGCCCCAGGAGAACTTGGGGCCAGCACCTAAACAAAGACTCGAGACTTCCTTCAAACAGCAAAAACAGTCCTAATACAAGTCCTAATGGAAAAATAGCACACCCAGCCCCGATGGGGCGGAAAAACACAATGTGGGATGATCAGAAAAGGAAACAGCAGAATTTTGCCAATACAAGAACAAGAATCCAGGCTAACCAGAAGAAAGGTTATTCGCTTAGCCTCTCCTATACAGGAGAGACTGGATGTTGAGATCAGAACACCCTACATATTCTTTAAACAGACCTACAGACAGACAAAAAGACAAACAGATATTTACATACCATGCATATTTTAAAGTATGTGATTTTTCTGATTACAGAAGAAATATATGTTCATCATAGAAAATTTAGAAAATGTAAAAAACATAACTCAAAACTTTCCACTTGAAGATAATTGCTGTTTGTAATTTTCTTTGGATATACATATTTTTTTACAAATATTGGTATTATACGGCATATACATGTTTTTATCTTTATTTCTCTTATCACACGTATTAAAACACAAGTATTCTCACAAGGCATATAAAAATGTCCTTTGACTATAGGACAATAAATAACTACAAACTGCTTCATCCTGAAGATCTGTGTCACTGTATGTAATTACGGTAAAGCATAACTTACTCATAAAGCAAGAGAAAGACAGGGGCCGAAAGAATGGAGATGTCTGGGTCTCACGGCCAGTCCTGCAAATAAGGGATCAGGAGTCCAGAGCTGGAGTGACAGCTCCACAGTGCCAGGAACTATGGAGCCAATTCTAGGGTGGAAAACTCTTCCACAAATCCCAGGTGGTCACCTCACCTGCATGGTCCAGGATGACCAATCGTTACCGTCCAGCACACAGGAAGAAGAAAAGGCAAACGGGGAAGGAAGGACATACCTGTACAAGGTGGTCCCCTAGAAATTACACCTCAGCTCTGCTCATAGTCTGTTGGCAGAACTTGATCACATGGCAACACCGACTTACAAGAGAAAGCTGTGCAATGCAACCGGCTGCCAAAATTCTGGGTGGCCGGAAATCCGCTACCACGGCCGAGAGGGGAAGATTACAGACCCTGGGGGACCATGACTTCTCCCACTCACTTAGAGTTCTCATGTCATAATGGGCATTTCATCACTCTGAGTAACCCTTTACCTCCTACTCCTAAGATTCTAAAATTAGGAGTGCCTCCAAGTTTTCTAGTATAAAATATTGGTTTGGGTAATCCTTGCTAAATATTGCAGTCAAGATTCTAGAGGCCACAGTGGAAAAACAGATAATTTATAAACTTTGCTTATTTCTCTTTTGTTGTTAATAAAGAGAAGGTTATTTTAATACGACTATTTACTTGTAGGTCTGCAAATGTTACATAAGTGTTTTCTACACACTTCAAAAAACTGTGTAAATTATTATTCCCCGATTCTCATTCCAAAACTTATCAATATTCCATCTTCACACTCCTGTTCCTCTGGAGCCACAGAGCCGCCGTTCCAACTAAGAAGAAGAAAACCCCACGTTCTCCCTGGGAACTGCGCAGTGCCCGTACCACTCAATGCCTGGCTTCGCAAAGGGATGGTGCAAACTCACCAAAAAGTCAGGCACTCCCACCACCAGTCCCACGGCTCCTCTTGGCTCCCTCTGGATTCTACCATCACATGCTGAGGCGCGATCTTTGGTAAGGCTGCACACAGGCTGTGTTAATGCCACTATTTGGAACTTGCTTTTTCTAAATTTGAAAATCTAATTGGCTTTAATTAAGAGACACGAACTCCTCAGCAAGCCATCAAGTAACTAGAAGGGCACTCTCTGGAACTTGCTTTTGACCTTGACCTTAGGCTAGCTCCCTGGATTTGAACATGCTTGGAAGAATCCTGGAGTGGGCTTCTTTAATACTAATCACTTCCCTCCACCTACCAACTCTAAGCCTTCCCTTCTTTCTAGAAAAAAACTAGAAAATCAGTCCTCCATACTGTTTTCCAAGACATGGAAACAACCAAAGTGTCCATCGACAGATGAATGGATAAAGAAGACGTGGGATGCATGTATGTGTATGCGTGTGAGCATGTGTATGTATATGTATTCATATATACATAGTTCAGTAATTACCACCAGCAAGTTGAGGACAATTTTTATGTGCATCAGCCACAATGTACACCTATTTTCTTTCACTTTTTTCTTTGCTCCCCTTTCTCTGAAAGTTCCCTTTTTTCCTTTCTGCTTTGCACTCTCTGGTGATGCTTTAAGCCAACCCAGTGACTCCCAATGCTGAGTCCTTCCTTACATAGGGCACCTCAGCTAAACCTCAAAAATCTGACTAAAATGTGTGCTGGTCTCAGCCTATCAATAACCAATATTGTGGCTGGACAGTCCCTTGTGTTCTTATTGTGACTGCAAGACACCCTTTAGGAAAAACCAGCAGGAAACTTTGCAATGATAAAGGTTTAATACTTGGAGAACCTGGAGTCACATAGGACACTTGGGGCCACACAGCAAGGTCACATGCAGAGAATGAGAGAGAGAGAGAGACAGAGAGAGAGAGGGAGGGAGAGAATGACCTAGGGTTCTGCTTTTACTGCGGTTGAGGGGTGGGGGCGTAGGGTTTCTGAGGGCTCACTCTTTATTGGTAAATTTAAAACACAGGAGCGGGAATTTTAAGTGCAGAAAAAGAAAAAAGAGTGTGTCCCCAATGTTCATTATTAAAACCAACCAAGATCTCTAACACAAGGAGCCTCAGTGAGGGCGGTGGCCTGGCTCTTGATCTAGTTGTGTGACTAGCAACGTGGTTACTCGCTGAAGTGGATGCCTTGCAAACCAAGCTTTAGGCAGGTGTCTCCACATCTTGGCTACTGTAAATAACGCTACAATGAATATAGTGATGCATGTATGTTTTCGAATTTTCGTTTTCATATTCTTCAGATAGATACCCACAAAAGGGATTGGTGGATTATTTGGTAGTTCTACTCTTATTTCTTTTAAGTATCTCCATCCTGTTTTCCAAGATTGGGAAACAATGAAGTATCCACCGACAGATGAATGTATAACGAAGATGTGGTACATTTATACAATGGAATACTACTCAGCCATCGTAAGGGTGAAATATTGCCATTTGCAACAATATGGATGGACCTTGAGGGTATCATGCTAAGTAAAATATGTCAGATGGAAAAGTATGAAAACTGTATGATTTCACTGGTGCGTGGGATAGGAAACAAAAAAGAAACAAATGAACAAACAAAACACAACAGACTCATGGGTACAGAGGAGAGACGGGTGGTTACCAGAGGGCAGGGGGGTGTGGGAGGGTGAAATGGGTAAAGCGGGTCAACCGTTTGCTCACGGATGAGAGCCAGTCATTTGGTGCTGAGCACACTGCAGTGTATCAGACAGCGAATTACAATATCGTACACCAGGAACTTATATAACGTTAATAGCCAATGACACCTCAATTTAAAAAAAAAAGAAAAGAAGAGCTTAAGTCAAGCACTTGAAGTACAAAAAAAGATAAACAACTGCCAGGGCTCAACACTACACACGTGACCTACAATGTATTGGTTGATTTGGGGGAACTTCCCATTATATTGCAGTAGCTGATAAAACAATAGCCCAAACAAACTCCTAATAGAAAGTGCCTAATTTTAAAATATTGGCAAAAAATTTGAAAAATTAACTGAACTACAGGCAGGTGTAACTGCTGCTCTGACTTCTACAAGCCTAAGATCGTATCAGCAGTGACAAAACTGAAGTCCTCAGACGGATGGCAAAACTGCCAACAGAGAACAATCTTGCTCCCAAACTATGAAGTGACTGCAGCCACTATCCCCTACTGATATTCCACCGTTTGTTGAAGCACAGAATCTTCTTTGCTTTTGTTCTCAGTTTAGGATGTGTGACAATAATGAGAACAGAATGTCCTGGGTGGTAAACAGCGGAGAGAACCACACACACGGATCTGGTTCTCAGATCCATCCCTACAGAAGACGGGAGGTGGAGAGACAGGGCAGCTACAGAGTAGGGGATGTACAGGAGGAGGGAATAGACCATCAGCTTCATAGCGCCCACGTGAGCTTCAGTCTGGGGATTCCAGAAGCCACTGGCGTTTCTCTGCATCGTCTGTATGTGTCTCCTCAACTTGTTTATTAACAAGGAAGCAGAAGTCACGTTAATGATGAACTGGAGAAATGAGCTCGAGAACAAAGAGATCACCGAAGACAAGATGCGCTCACTGACGCTGAATTCTGTGCCATTCCTCCCGGTCACAGATTCAGGAAACTGTAGCGTCTGCCTGAGCACAGCGTACAGAAGCGTGGTGAGGGTGGAAATCAGCACACAGGCCAGCAGCAGCCTCAGGGTCTTTGAGGAGAGATTTTGTTTCAGCAGGAGAAAAACTGAGTGCTGCAAGTTAGTAATCTTCACACAGTACAGGACACTGAGCAAGGTTACAAACCAGAGACTGCTGGAGTCCAAAAACACCCAACACAGCAGGACAGCAAACAGGCTGACTGGCCTCCCGACACGCGGAGAGACGAAGGGGTAGATGACGGCCAGGAGAGACAGCGCCAGCATAAGGCATCTGCTGATGCCCAAGCTGAACAGGATCTTATCAGAAGAAGAGATTCGGTGGCTTTTGACCCAAGTCTGGTAACTGACGACTGCAATAAACAGATTCACAATGAGTCCTACAAAATTCAAAGTTGCTGAGACAATAACAGCAAAGAGTATTTCCAGCATCTTCTCTCCTCGACGGTTCAGCGGACGTGGTGCTGATGTTGGGAACAGGAGAAATTCTGAAATGTACAAGGAGGCACCAGAATCCAGCCAGGAGGAACATTTCCTTTTTCAATTTTCTCCAGTGTGGCAAACAAGCCACTAGTGGTCTAAGCGCCAGCTGCTCTTACTGAGATGCAAATCTTCCAAGGATCACATTACTCTTTCTTCACTGGTGTCCTGTTTTCCTTGGAAAGGCCTCATTCAAACAGCCTAGGTGAACCTGCGAGTCCACTCCTTCCAGAGAAGGGCAGCTGAAGGGGCAGTACTGGCAAGCTCCGAGGACATCAAACCCAAGTGACAGAGTTCCCATCCAGCACTGTTTCAGTCACTGTGTCACAGTGAAGGCAGCTTTTCTTCACGGCAACCCCGGAATATGCCTCACTCCTACCCATCCACCCCCATCCACATACCCATGAGGTGTTAGAATCCGCCTTCTCTGTCCCCTCTGATCTGCTCATGTCACAGTGGTCATTCTGGCCCTGCCAATGTTCCTCTTTCATGCCTTACCACCTACAGTGATCGACAGTTATCTAACCGATCAAGTTCAAGGACCTGACACCTCCTCAAGAAAGCCTTTTTCAATTAATTCCAGCCTCTCAGGATGATCCTCACTCTGCATTCCCCCCAGTCACATATAGGGATTAGGGCCGACTCACTTGCTGCAATCTGCTTTCTCTTGGAAAAGAACTGCCAGCCATTTCACATTTCCTTTATAGATCTGGGTTTCTGTTTAGCTCACACGTGGCTATTCCATCTTAGGCACTTAACTGCCAATCAAAGTTCTCTGGTACCAGAGGCACAGTAATGCTTTAGTTATAGTTTTGTGGGCCAAAACTATAGTCATCTCATTGCCTGATTTCTCTGTAATTGCTCAGGGAGGAAAGGGTCCAACATTTCTAGCAAATGATGTTACTGAAAACCCTGAGTGAATGCAAGAGTCTGGCATCTCTTGTCTAATCTAGCAGTTGGGTGAAACCACGGCACAACCCTGCATGAGCCAGTCTAGGTCACCAAACCAGCATCATAAAGAATCCAAAGTCCTGTTACTGACCCAAATAAGAACAAGTGAAAAGAAGAAGCTAAAATATGAAGATCATTCGGCCCAGAAGGGGCAATAAATTCATGCGGCCCTTTCACACAGATGACTGGAAGACAAGCCTTGGAGAACTCCTTGGGCTGGAGCCAGCTGCTTTCTGGACAACAAGCTCTTGGTACAAAACTAAGGGCACAGACAGGGGCACGCCCAGATGGAGCACACACAGAGGGAGCAGCCAGCACTGACTAAAGGGAAGAGTATACATGTCACAGAGCACACATTTCCACGTAATTATAAAATAGACTACTGCTGTAAAATAATGCAATTGAAATATTATAAATACCACACTTAAATAAAATAATATAGAATAAGATATTAAATTAAATGGTCCCCGAAGGCAAGGGGGGTCTGACTATGGGCAGTCACCGACTGCATTCAGAGAGTGACACACCACGTTTTGGGTTCTCAGTAGCCAGGGGGACTGCAGTTATGATGCAGTCATGTCATTAGCGTGATCAGTGAATAAGCTGGTTCTGTCAGAAGTCGTTTCCGAACGAGTCAACAAAAGAAAGGTGCTGAACCCCTTTCTTCCTCCACATGAGCGTCTGACCTTCGGCTGAATGTAAGTGTCTCATGAAGAGCCTGCCTCTGACCTCCCTGAAAGTGGTGGCTCTTCTTACGTGTTTGTCCCTTGCCTCAACCCCAGAAGCTGTGTCTGCGAAATCATTCCTAAACACAGTGGCTCCTTTGGGACAGGAAGTTTTTGTTTTAGGGGAACGCCCACCCTTCCCTGCAGGGAAAGCTTTAGGGCAAAGAGTCAAAGCAAAAGAATGACTTAGCTTAGCTTGATGAAGTACTTCAAGATTCTTTCAGAAAAGTAAGAAATGGGAAGATGAATCTAGGTAGGAAAAGAAGGGCCAAATGAGGAACGGCTTTATGTTCCAAGCTAAGAAGTTTGGGCTTTATTCAAAGCAATGAAGAGTGTTGCAGGACTTTAAGAGAGGAGTATTGTGATGGTCTTTTCACTGTAGGAAGAGCATAACCCAAGTAATGCAGAAAGGTTTTGCTGGAAAGGGATGGAATTGGAAACAGGAAATTAGTTAGAATCCCGTTGCAGTCCCTCTGATGGACTGAAGAGTAGAAATTGAGACTGGGGGACACTTGAGAGAAATGTTTACAAAGTACAACCAAGTGGAACTAGTGACCAAATAGACACTGAAGATAAATATTGAATCTGAAGGAGAAGGAAGAATCTGGGACAATTTCCAGAATTCTAGTGGACCTAAAGAAAACGTCTTTTAGTGAGTGACAAGAACCATAGCCTGAAATGGCATTATGCTTGCAAGAGACTGTAGGTGGTAGAGAGGAAGAGGAGGTAGGTAGAGTATTCGGGCAGTAAAATAGGTGCGATACCTGTAAGAAGGAAGGGGGAAGGAAAAATTCAGGAGGGAGAGTCCCAGGCTACAGCAGAGTCCCCCAGAATATTCCCCAAGCTCATGGAGAGTCCTTGGGCCAAAACTGTCTGTTGGAAGGGTCTCATGTCTTGGAGGAATAGACCTGCCTTCGTACCCCACAGGGCCCCATCACAGGCTGAGAGCAGCCGGCAGGACCTGTGGGCTCAAAGTGGTGAATGTCAGCAGCTGGCACCATCCGTCAATCATGTGCCCCGCTGCAGGGGAACTGAGCAATGCATTTGCATGACTGCCCCAGCAGGGAGCTAGACACAAAGATCACCTGAGCCAGAACCCTGTGACAAGATGGTCCCTTCCTCATGGGGGAAGCATCTGTTTCAATGGTGCAGAAATGAAACACTTGTGTCTGTGAGTTTATTGCCCACCAAAAAGGATGTTTGTGAAAACAGGAACTGATCTAGTATAGTGCTTGGTGCAATGTGTTAGATGAGTATCTGTGCTGTGAAGGATAAACCAGATTCAAGATAAGCAGAATCAGGATATTGTTGCAGCAGCATGCAGCAGCTGGCCAGGAGGCATTCCTTTCCCCAAGAGTTCTGCCAGCTGGGCAGTAAGAGCACAACCCTGAGCAACTACGAATAATTCATACATCGTCCCTCTCTGGCTGGAAAGTACCCTACTTGGCAATAAACAGATATCAAGGCCAGACAGACAGAACATGCTGAGAGAGTTCACTCATGAACTTCTGAAAATGGATTTTCCGGGGTTAACCTGTAAATGCGGCTCTGGTCACCTGGCCAGTTCCACCAAGTCACATTGACAATCTAACTATAGCAGAGTCAACAAAATTTACCCACTCTGCCAACTCAGATGTGTGGAGGGAAAATAACGGTCTGGATTTTGTCTGCAAGTAATAAGGTTTATGTCCTGTGTCCTCACCTACTCCTGGGGGTGGTGGAGGGGAGTGCTTAACCCAATGAGAGAATGTGAAGAATGTCTTCAGAAAAATGTTCAGTCTCTCTGGATCTATAAGCAGAAATCTCAGAGACATCCTCCCCATGCCATGCTTCTCTCCTGTAATGAGAGCTCAGGTGCAAGGGGAGAGGGGCTAGATCAATTCTACTTTGTGGTGGCAGACAAGTGTCGGGTCCTTGACTCCTGGGGCTTCCAGAAAGAGCCTCTTGGCCCGTGGTTGCTGCTTGCCCTGCCAGCTCTCAAGGCTGCTGTGCCCGTGCTTTGCTCCTACCAACTGCTAACACGCAGCTTTCAACCCATCCTCACAGAGGGGCACAATCAGGACTCTCACCGGCCCCCTGCCCTCCCTCTTCTCTCCCCCTCCCTCCTTACTACCACCCCTGGAGGCTGGAAGGAGCAGGCAGCCCTTGACATCATGTCCTCTTATACCACCAGCAACAAGGAAGTTCATGATTCACTCTCACGAGAGCAAGAATCCCTGAGTTACAGATTTCAGACTCAAACCTTGAGAGATTAAAATACTGACAGCTAAAATTTCTAATGCATTACTCTGCTTCAGTTGCTTAAACACTTCACATACATTGTCTTATCTAATCCTCAAATGAATTCCTATTTTATACTGAAGGAAACTGAACTCCAAGGAGGTTAGTAACTTTTCAAAAAACATGCATCTAATTACTGGTAGGAGTCACGATTTGAACCCAAATGTATGTGATTCCAGAACTGGCTCTTAACTACTACATGATACATATTTCTAGTCCAGCACAATGTAGAAATACTAGAAAGCAATATACAATTGTCAGCAGCAGTGGTTCGAGTTGAACACAAATAACATTGGTTTTTTACTTATCAGAAGCCAAGAAAATCACAAACACAACTTTTAGATGCTCTACGTAGCCCTATTCATCAACAGTGGGGGAATATAAGGTACATTGCATAAGTAAACAGAAGTGGAAGGTACTGAAATTGAGAAATTTTGGAATGTATTTTTGTTGTTGTTGCTTTGTTGTTTGTTCTTTTTATTGATAATCCTCCTAGACCCAAACTACAGTTCAATCTCATTAATTGTCAAGATCTATGAACTTGGCCCAAGAGGTCAGAGAGCAATAGCATGAGAGGCAGCCCCACCAGACATAGAACACAGGGGCCCTGGAGGGAAACTTGGAAGGTCTCACGAGCTACTGTCATAAGCTTCCATTGAGTCACGTGTCACTGTCCCTCACAAAACACCAAAGAGTAGATGTGTTGGGAGGGCCCACGTGGCCTCAGGAACAAGCTGTGACATATAATTGGACTCCGAATGCAAGGACAATTCTCATTCCCACACTCTGACCCAAGGAACCTGATCGTAGTGGAGGAAAGACAAGCTCTAGTCCCTCGTGCAGCAAACAATTAAATATGAGAGTTTTATGGGGTTTAGCAACTCAAGGTAATTCATTGAAAACAAAACAAAACAAATCAAACAAGATGGCCCCTGCCAGGGTCTCTCACAGCTGGGCCTGGGGCACTGACTAGGTCATTCCTCCCCATGGGCTGGGATTCAACGAGGAGCTGGCAGATGAGGTAGTCCCCTGGTGGATTTAGAAGGCCATCTCTTCTCCAAAATGGCTAAACATCCCATCGCTGTGCTTCCAGCAACAGGTGAGACTCTTTCCCTCAGACACTCACCCACTACTCACACCCACGTCACCACTGATAATGGCAGTCCACACATGGCTGACGTCCCATAACAACTTCCGAGGCTGTCCATGAGTCCCCTCCAAATTTCCCAGAAAGAGAAAGAGGGGAGGCGTTGGCGAAATCCTGCCTATGACTAACGCCACACCGACTCTCAGGGAAGGTGACTCTGCACTCAGCCACAGAGAATTCTACAGTAGGCTTTCCAGCCACATTCCAGGCTCCAGCAGAATGAACAGTGGTGGTAGCTCAGCATGTCCACTGCCCCATATTTGAATGGGGCAGGTCAGGGTAGCATTTAATAGAGCCACAGTGAAGACAGAAAGGAGGGATCCTTCATAAGCTGGCCAAAGGCACCAAGAACCAAACAACAGTCAAGCCAAAGTCTCTAGTAAAATGTTATGTTCCATCAGAAGAGAGGAAAATCCCCACGCCTAAGGCACAAAGCAGAACCAGGAATTCAGGTACGGGCTGAAGAGCCAGAAGGTCAGAGCTCGGCAGAGAAGTTGTCAAAGGGACAGAAAATAGGAACAAGTGTCCAGGCATGGGTGAGGAGGGACTGGAAAAGAGGAGGTGGGTCAGGGTTAGCAAGGCAGCTGTCCACGGAGACAGCCTGGATTCCCTAGTTAAACTGCCCTGCGCTGGAAGGAAGCACCGATTTTATGAATTACAGAAGGAACCGTTTCAGAATCCTTCTATTTCAGTAAACTAGGAATGAATACTAAATCATTCCTTTAGGTTTCAACAGACACCTTTTTGAAAGGGAATGTTAAGTTACTTCAGAATTAGGGGTTTTCCTATCAGAGTCAAGAGACAAGTATCAGTTTGAAAGCAAACACTGCTGACCAAAAGACCTTTTATTCCTACCATTTTAGAAATGAATATATAAATTCCAGAACAATCCTAAAATTAATTTCTGGTCTCCTATGACTAAGTCCCAAGTGATGTGCTGATCCTTCATGCTATATCAAAGTGTAACAACATAACAGCAATAACAAGAGCAATATTTATTGAGTGTTTTTACTCCATGTGGGGCTTGAAGCAGTTTTCATGTTAACTCATTCATTCCCTCCAACAACTCTACCAGCAAAACACCATTCCCACTTCATAAATGAGGAATGTCAAGTAGAGAGAGGTAAAGGAACTTCCCCAACGTCACCTTGTCCCTAAGGGCAGGGCTCAGGATGTGAACCCAGGCTGTCAGAGTCCACCTTGCTGCTTCCAACAACTTCACGCTGCAGGGCCCATAAATGGTAGAAACCCCGACTCACAATTGCCGCATGACCTGAGTATGTTCACAGGTCTGAGAATTCTTGATGATCTTAAGAAACAATACGCTCATTGAGTTGTCACCCCTGTTCAGTGACTGGAATAAATCAACGTCTATGTAATTTTATTAAAGTGAAAGTGATTAACTGCTATACCGCTTATACTATTTTTTAAATAAAACTCTGAAATTTTAAAAGCAGATATCCATATTGGGTCACTAACAAACTCCTTGGACTTTTGTCCAATCTAAGAAATTTTTAAAAATACTTAAAATTTACTTTAGCAAAATTCTCCTGGGAAACTATCCAGTCCAGAGCTTTTGTGTGCCGGGAGGTTTTTGATTACTGCTTAGATTTCACCAGCTATTATTGGTCTGTTAGGCTTTCTGCTGCTTCTTCATTCAGTTTTGGAAGATTACAATCCTCTAGAAATTTGTCCATTTCACCCAGGTTTTTCAAATTTCTTGGCACACAGTTGTTCGTAGTAATTTCTTACAATCCTTTATATTTCTGTGGTGTCGGCTGTAATCTCTCCTCTTTCATTCCTGATTTTATTTACTTGGGACCCCTCTCTTTTTTTCTTAGTGAGTCTGCTTAAAGACTTGGAAGAAAGAAGGAGCTCTATACTTCACAACAGCATGGATGGATCTGGAGAGCATTATGCTAAGTGAAATAAGCCAGGCGGTGAAAGACAGTATCATCTGATCTCACATATAAGTGGAACCTAGTCAACAACAACAAAAAAACAAGCAAGCAAAATATAACCAGATACATGGATATAATGAACAAACTGACAGTAACCAAAGGGGAGGGAGGAGGGGGATAATGGTGGGAAAAGGGGGAAGGGCCATCAGGGAACATGTGTATAGCACCTATGGACAAAGCCAAAGGGGGGAAGGATTGAAGGAGGGAGGTGGGGATGGGTAGAGTAGAGAGGAGTGGGGTGGGGGGAGGAAATGGAGTCAAGTGTCCTTGAACAACAATAAAAAATAAATAATTAAATTAATAAGTAAATGACCTGAATTTGGGGGGAAAAAAAAAGAAGAAGAAGAAAGATAATTCACTTTAGCATAGTGACAAAGCAATAGTGACAAGGAAAATTGGAATGGAAGGGAACGACCTCCCCGCTGCAAGGCTGGATGGAACCCAGTATCCAAGGGTCTAGTTGTCACTCCAATGTGTGATGACACAATGGATTTGTGGAAACGAGTGTCTGTGGGAACTGCGCACAATGCCCCGTTGGTAACAATAGGAGCTTCACCAGTTAAGCACCTCACACAATATGCTGAACTAAAATGTTAGTACACGTGGTCTTGTGGATCTCCAGAAACCTGTGAGGTTGGGGTCACAGCCCACATTTTAAAATGAGGGACCAGAGGATCAGGCAGGTGACTAAAATAACTTGCCTGAGGCCCAGTTCACACCCAGTTCACACATTGTAGTTCTGGGGAACTACAATGCTTCTGCTCTGTCCCACAATTCACTACACTGTTTTACTTACATCGGCTTGTCACTGTCAGCATAAAGTTGACATAAACGCTAGTAATCATCTCATTATGTTGGGCTGACGGTTGTGGAAATACAACTCCATGTCTCTATGCTGAGGGTGTTCTTACTATATTGACATTTTCCAAAGGTTGATCTCCAAAACGACCACAGAAAGGGAGGCCAGGCAAAGTGTCCTCGGGTGGGTCAGGTCAGCAGTACTGTCTCTATCCTACTGATGCCATAGAACTGGTGCCTCGGAAGGGTTGGGGAGAGCCCTGTAGGCTTGAGCCAGGCTGAAGGACTCCAGGCTCCCACCTGTCCCCTCTGCCAGTCTATGGGGCAAGGGGTCCTTTGGATCCGGGCTTCAGATGACCAGACTCACACCAGAGCAGCTCCACAAAGGTATGCTTCAGCTTGTTGTTCCCCAGAATGAGAATGAATGAGTGGCCAGCAGGATAAAGCATTGTAATTACTTCTCCAATGAACTTAGTCATCTCACTGCTTGGTAGGAAATAACTGGATGATGCAATTGCAAAGGCAAGAAAATAAAACAGGAAGAGAAAGAGGAAGGAGAGGATAATTCTGATGGCCCTCTTGTGGGCCTCAGTGCTTGCATCGTTGGGGTTGGTTCTGTTTTGCTGCATCTGCTGCATGTGCCTCCCCAGGGAGAGGATGAGCAGGACATAGGAGGCCAGAGATAGCACTAGGGAAGGGAGGTGCCACAGCATGTTAAGAACATGGATCAGCTGATATTCATCCATTTGCTTTCTAAAGTGCTCGGTCACATTCCCCGTGGCAGCACTTTCACGGAGAAGAGAATAGATCTGAAATTGATGAATCATAGATATGGCACTGCCACAGGACACGAGCAGCGCACCCAGCAGCATCCATACGACCACCCTGGACACTCTCCACTTGAGCCAGAGGAACACGGGGTGGGAGAAACTGGCAATTTTCAGGCAGTACAGGACACCAAGGCAGGTGGCCAGCCAAATGCTCAGATGGTTTGTAAATGTCCAGAAGACATCAATAACATCCCCTGCTGAACCATCAGTATAGACGTTGAAAAAGAACACCATTATTATAGAGTCAGCGAAGAGAATCCACAGCAGAACAATCCTGGAGAGAGCCAGTGCAGTGATGATGAAGTCAGACCAAGAGATTCTCTTGCTCTTGAACCAGCTGCTGCCATTGGCCAACCCAATGAAACCATTCCCCAGCATTCCCAGAATGAACTGAGTGACAGAAAGAAACAGAAACACTGACTTGGCGAGTCCCGGCATGTCGGCTGTCGGGCAGACCTGGTCTCTGTTCTTTCTGCTGATGTGCAATCTCCTTGCTGATTTGAAATTTCTCCCTATGAACCTAATGCCTGCACCTGCTGCTTTACTGTGCCTGTCTCTTTTCTGTTCCCAATTTAGTCTGTTGTACAGCACAGTCTACTGAACCCTATGTGGCTCTTTCAGGCTAGTCTGTCCTCTTCACAGGTGACATGGAAGGTCACATTCCATCTATGATCTAAACTCAGCAGCTCTTTGCCAATATGCAAATAGAGTAGCATCCAGTGTCACACAGACGAGGAAGGGCCAAGCCACAAACAAGGTGGAAGATTCAGGCTCAGTTTCTGTGCCACCCAGAACAGAAAGGTGAGTGTCACCAGGAGAGTCACACACACGATCGAGAGGGAGGCCTTGGGACACACACAGAAAGGAGGAAATACCTGAACTTCACCGTAAGGCTCTATCAAAATCATCCTGGGGGAAGGCTGAAGTCCATAAAATAGGTAAAGTTGAGTCATTGCCACCGATGTGCCTCTGGGGTGTGCCTTACTCGAGGGGCCCCGAGTTCCTCCCCAGTGAGCCATGTTCTCAGAAACCCTCACTACCTGAACACCCAAGTGCTGGCACTAATGGAGTAGAGCACATAAGCTATTCGAAATGCGAATTTGTCAGAGTGCTTGACCACTATATTGATAAGTAGTTAAGCTGACAGAGATCACACACAGATATTACTTGTCAAGCGAAGAAGGCTTCTTTACCTAAAACAGGGCCTTACAACTTTCGACCATGACCAACAGTAATATTTTATATGACTTTTATATATGCACATCACTATATAAGAAACATAAATGTCATGATCTAAATATATGTATATAACATACGAGGTCTGTCTGGACAAAGTCTAGCCATTGTTAATATAACAAAAATGGTTTGCATGACATCAATGTACCCTGGCAGCCAAGGAGAGCGCACTGGAATGCACATGCATAAACAATGATGACTTCACTGTACTAGTCAGTGGGGGCGGTAGACACTGTTGAGTCAGCATGTGTACTGTGTAGCCGTCACATTGAAAAAACTAAGTGAGTAGAGCAACGAATCTGCACCAAATTTTGCATTAAGGACTTCTGGCCAAGATGTAGAAGTGGATAGATACATGGTGCCTCCTCAGACAACCAAAAGAAGGACAACAACAAATTTAAAAACAAACAAAAACCAACCAGAACTGTCAGAAAATCAAACTGTATGGAAGTCCAATAACCAAGGTGTTAAAGAAGAAACATTCATCCAGACCGGTAGGAGGGGTGAAGACGGGCGGGCAGTGGGGCAGAGAGGACTGGCAGCGGCTGGAGGAGTGGGTGGTTCCACATTTGCTTGCAGATAAACCAGGAAGAATAACTGGGGAGCGAGACAGACCGTGCATCCCAGGGTTCCAGCTCTGGGAAATAAAGCCTCAAAACTTCTGACTGAAAAAACCTATGGGGATTGCGTCAGCAAGAGAAACTCCCAGCCTCACAGCAAATTTTGTTGGAGAGACCCACAGGGTCCTAGAATGTACACAAACCCACCCACCTGGGGCAACAGCATCTGAAGGGCCCAATTTGCTTGTGGTTAGTGGGGGAAGTAACTGAAAGCCAGCCGAGAGCTGGGCAAGTGTCATTGTTCCCTCTTGGACCCCTCCCCCACATAGAGCATCACAACGCAGCCACATGGGTTGCCCCACCCCGGCTAATACCTAAGTCTCCGCCCCTTACTACATAACAGGTGTGCCAGGGGGAGAAAAATATGGCCCAAATGAAACAACAGATCAAAGCTCCAAAAAAAATACAACTAAGTGATGAAGAGATAGCCAACCTATCACATGCACAGTTCACAACACTGCTAATCACTACGCTCACAGAATTGGTTGAGTATGGTCACAAAACAGAGGAAAAAGTGAAGGCTACTAAAAGTGAAATAAAGGAAAATGCACAGGGAACCAACAGTGACCGGAAGGAAACTGGGACTCAAATCAATGGTCTGGACCAGAAGGAAGAAAGAAACATTCAACTAGAACAGAATGAAGAAATAAGAATTCAAAAAAATGAAGAGAGGCTTAGGAACCTTCTGCACAACTTTAAACGTTCCAACGTCTGAATTATAGGAGTGCCAGAAGAAGAAGAGGAATAGCAAGAAATTGAAAACTTATTTGAAAAAATAATAAAGGAGAACTTCCCCAATTTGGGAAAGGAAATAGACTTCCAGGAAGTCCAGGAAGCTCAGAGAGTCCCAAAGAAGTTGGATCCAAGGAGGAACACATCAAGGCACAACACAATTACATTACCCAAGATTAAGGATAAGGAGAGAATCTGAAAAGCAGCAAGAGAAAAGGACACAGTTACCTACAAAAGAGTTCCCATAAGACTATCAGCTGATTTCTTAAAAGAAACCTTGCAGGCCAGAAGGGGCTGGACAGAAGTATTCCAAGTCATGAAAGGCAAGGACCTACATCCAAGACTGCTCTATCCAGCAAAGCTTCCATTCAGAATGGAAGGGCAGATAAAGGGTCTTTCCCAGATAAGGTCAAGTTAAAGGAGTTCATCATCACCAAGACCTTATTATATGAAATGTTAAAGGGACTTATCTGAGAAAAAGAAGATCAAAAATATAAACAGTAAAATGACAAATCACAACTATCAACAACCAAACCTAAAAAAACTAAAACTAAAACAACCTAAGCAAACAACTAGAACAGGAAGAGAATCACAGAAATGGAGATCACATGGAGGGTTATCAGTGGGGAGGGGAAGCGGGGAGAATGGAGGGAAAGGTACCGGGAAAAAGCATAAATGGTAGGTACGAAATAGACAGGGGGAGGTTAAGAATAGTATGGGAAATGGAGAAGCCAAATAATTTATATGTAGGACCCATGGACATGAACTAAAGGGGGGGAATGAGAATGGGGGGTGGCAGTGAAGGGTGGAGGGGAATAAAGGGGAGAAAATTGAGACAACTGTAATAGCATAAGCAATAAAATATATTTAAAAGGAAAATTTTGCATTAAGCTGGAACATTTCCCCAAGGAACCTGTATATGACAACACACCCCTCACGCATCACGTCTTGTGCAGAGTGTTTTGGTGAAACACCAAATCACCCAGGTGACTCAGCCCTCCGACAGCCCAGATTTGGTTGCCTTGTGACTTCTGCCTTTTCCCAAAACTAAAATCACCTTTGAAGGAGAAGGGATTTCAGACTGTCAATAAGATTCAGTAAAATACAACAGCGCAACTGATGACGATTGGGAGAACTGTGTTAGGTCCCAAGGTGCCTACTTTGAAGGGAACTGAGGCGTCATTGTCCTACGTACAATGTTTCTTCTATCTTGGCTCTTGTTCAATAAATGCCTCTATTTTTCATATTACAAGGCTGGATAACTTCCAGACAGACCTCGTATACAGTAAACATGTATACAAATTATATATGAGAACATCTTCTGCATACCCTCCCTCCTGTGTGAACCAGGATCCAAGACACACTGTACCATATCACACGTCTGAGTCGAGGCGCAGGCCTCACTGGAATCAGGGAAAGCTTACATCCACAGAAGTGAAAGCGTGGCTCCGCCTCGCCGCCCTGCGAGTGCACAGAGGGCCAGGGCACCGCTGGCTTCGCAGTGTGGTTCTGTCTCACCTCCTCGGGCTCACTCTTCTGATGAGCGAAGTGTGAGAGCAACTCTGTCAGTAAGCTGCTTCGTGCTGAAAAATCTGGACTTGGGGAGCCAGCAATTACAGGAGTTGTCTGGGGAGGGCAGCTACGCAGAACCTGGGGAATGTGGAGCCCGTGGGATGTAACAGTCCCCACCGCCTGAAGGAGAAAGCCTCCAATTCCACGGGAACTGAGCTATGTGAAGCACTTTCTGTTGGAAAATGCGAAAGAAACCCTTTTTTCAGGCTTGTTGTCCTAGCAACCTAGACTGAACTCGTAGGGTCATTTTCGGACAACTTTCCCCTCAATAGTGTAAGTTTCCTGCAATAATGATCACATTTCCCAGTTTGTCCAGGACAGTCCTGGGATGTGCCCGTCATTCCAAATTATTAATAATTCCCTTCTGTCGTCTTACCGAATACTCAGGCCATACACTCAGTCTTCGGAACATATCACAATAGAACCTCAAAAAATATACATTGAACAAATGAAGTTTTAGAAGTTGGATTTTTGTTTTTAGCTCATTTGATTTCTAATGGTGTTGGTTTTCAGGAAACATAATGGAAAAATAGGTGAACTTCTAGAACTTAGATTCCATCCCCGTGTCTGCCACTTACTCATCTCACATTTCATGAGCATCTACTATGTGACAGGCACTGTGCTCAGCACAGGGAATCATGGGCTAGTCAGCCGCAGAGACACCTCCACAGAAAGCCTGCATGACAGTGTGCCCAGGGCTGGAAGCGACGGACACAGAACACACGTGCTGGCACAGGGGAGGGGCCAAATTCTGCCTGAAACAGTCACAGGCTTGAAAGAAGAGATATTTGAGAGAGTCTTTAAAAAACAAATGCAAGTTCACTTGGCAGGCAAGGCGAAGAAAAGGGAATTCCATGCACCGCAGAAATAGGAGGGAGAATGGTGGTGGTCATTTATCCACTAATGGGTCACACATTATCTGAGCTGGAAAATAAACGTACACAGTGCTGAACTATACGCTGTGTGCCCTGTTAAGGTCTCTAGAGTGAGTCACTTAATTTTCAGCCCATGAGGTGAGTGCCATTGCTGGCCCCATTTTTAAGAGGAAGCAGCTCAGGCTCACAGATTCTCACCAAGTTGTGGCAGCAGAGTGGGGACCCTCACCCAGGCAGCCTGGGTCAGGATCCACTGCCTTAACTGGAGACCTCAGAGGTCACCTGTTGGTGACACCCCAATAAATACGAGGGAAGAAACAGCGCCTTGAGCAGTAACAGTAGGTCAGGGGCAAGATCTCAGACCCCCTTTCTCTACCTCACACAGCGCCATTGGCTCTGGCTCCTGATGGTCTTCCTCTCACAGCTTGGGGTGTGGCTCCACCCAACAGGTGTTTGATGAGGTCTCCGCAGCCCTGCGGGTCCCCTGCTGTGCCTCCACCACGACTCCTCATCTGTCTGTGCAGCGCATTATATCACGTAATGACCCGCAGCCACAGTGAACTGGGAAAACCCTAGAAGATACTTGCATCCTTGTCCTAGCCCTGCTTTATACTAACTATGTGACATTAGGCAAAATTCTTGATCATTCTGACCCTCAAGTTCCAAGTAAATGGAATGAAGAGCGACCCAATAGTCAATATGAATGAGTAGCTAAGCCTGGGTTCAGGAGTCTGAACTGGCTTTGGATCTGAGAACCACTCTTAGGTGATCTTAGGCAAGTTAAACTCCCTGAGCTTTGATCTGCTCACCTGTGAAACAGACATAGTCACAGTAGCTACCTAGTATAGAGTCATCACAGTGATTAAACTATACAGTGTCTACAAAATGTACGAGGCAAGGGTGTTCTCTAAATGTTAGCTATCATTATTGCCAGCGTCAGCAGGGTCATTGCACTATATGTTACCTATGCTTGGGATATTTTTATGGAAACTTCTGTTTGTTCAATGTAAAACACATATAAAAATACATGCTACCTCTATGTAAGCCATAAAGCAAACAAAATAAGCCCCCATAGCCCCATTGCTCAAGGAGTAAGACATCACCAGAAGAGCCGCGGCCTGCACCCCAAGAGCTTCCCTAGCCACCCCCTTGTGCCTTCTCATCTCCTGTGGCAGCTCATCATGAGTTTTGATCATCCCTTTCCTGTCAGAATACTTTTATCACATAGGTGCCTATCCATAAACGTATTTCCTACTTGTGTTTGATTTTAACCTTGTGAAAAGTGACAAGCTACACAAATGTTTTCTGTAAGCTAGTACCGACTCCACATGGTTTATAAATGTCATTCTGGTCACAGCAACAGCTGCAATTCATTTACACTGCTGTATAATATTCCACTGTTGAGTGTTCATTTGCCCATTGGCTCTGTTGACGAATCAATGTTTGAGTTGTTTCCAGTTTTGTGCTCTTATGGACATCGTGGCTATACACAACCCTTGGACATGTTTCTTGGCTCACGTGGGCAAGTTTCCTGTAGGGTGTACCTTAAAGGTGGAACAACTAAGTGAAATCTCAACATTACACATTAATGCCAAAGTATCTCCTCAAAAGGAGGTGCCCGTTCCCACTCCCCCCTTTGCTCCAATAGATGTGTGGAAATCTCCCAGTGTGAAGGGCTTACAATGAAATTTCGCTGCAGTTCGTGGTTTGCATTTCTTTGATTCAATGACCATTTTTTCATATATAAATGCATCCTTTATATTGACCTCTCTCTGAAATGCCTGTGTCTTTGACCATTTTTCTACTAAGCTGTTGTTTTTGTATTGCTCTGTAGGTCTTCACATATTCTAGATACATCTCATTTATGTTATCAAAGATATCTGCTCATTTTGTGACTTGTCATTTTGTTTCTTGGTGACTTTTGATAAACAAGGGTCATTTTTTCCTTTTAATCATTTTTTTATTTTCAGTACAATTCACGTACAATATTAGTTTTAGGTGTACATCCCAATGATTAGGCATTATCATAAGTGATCGTCCCAATAAATCTCACACCACCTGACACTATCCATAATTAGACTATTACTGACTATATTCCTTATGCTGTACTTTACACCCCCATGACTATTCTGTAACTACCAATTTGTACTTCTTAATCCCTTCACCTTTTTGTCCATTCTCCCAACCAATGGAGGTCATTTTTAACAGTACAACTGATCACTATTTTCTATGTCCTATGTTCACATTTTTCTTTGAAAACTTCCATGCCCCCAAGTCATAAAACCATTGTCTCGTATTTTCTTCCAAAATTGTTAGAATTTTGCCTTTCACAAATAAGTCTTTAGATAACCCAGAATTCATTTCTGCATAAGGGGTAAGATAGAGACCCAATTTCATCTGTTTTTGTATGGAAATTTTCCTAGCATCACTTATTTAATAACTTATACTTTGCCTAGTGATCTGGAAGGCCACTTTCATCATGCGGCATTTTCATACACTCAGGGTCTGCTTCTGGGTCTTCTGCTCAACACCACTGTTCTGTTGTTTGCTGCATCTATGACTACAGCCTTATTTAAAAAAAAAAAAAAAGTCTTGCCAACTGGGAGCAAGTTCCCCATCTCATGCTTCCTCTTCAGGAGCAAACTGTCCTTGCTTATCAGTAAATCTTTATAATGAACTTGACCAGTTCCCCCAGAACAGTGCTGGGCATTTTTATTCATTTTATCTGTCTGTGACATTAATCTGGGAAAGGCTGGCATCTGTACGTTATTGACGCTTCCAATAAACACGGCATGTCATACCTATTTAGTCTTTCAATGCATCTCAGTAGAGTCTTAAAGTTCTCCAGAGACCACACATTTGGAGACTCCTTTCACTTTCCGATGTTCTTGTATAGGGCATCTTTTTAAAATTACGTTTGCTTTGCTGTTGTTTGCCACTGACTTTCATATACTGATCTTGTTTCCAGCAATGCTTAATTTTCATCTATAGATTTTGTTCGCTGTGGAATCACAGCATAGGTAACTCTGCTTCTTCCTTTCCAATCTTAATACTACTTTTTCTTTCCCTTCCATAGCTGTGCTTGCTGGAGTCTCAGTAAAGTAAGGTTGTTAACAAGATAACAAGGCACCATGCCTTGTTCCTGAATTAAATGCTTCTCTTCTTTCAAGACTGTTGGAGACACACCTTTGACACATACCCTGTTTACAAACCACAATGTCAAGATGAACACCTGTCAGCACGGAACCTCCCGTTCTTTCAGTGTTTCCCACTTACTGCTCTACTTTCAGCTCCTAGTTTAAAACTCATCCCTTGGAGAGGTCCCTTTCCTCCTGTAAGCTCAATGTTATGGACTAAACTGTCTCCTCAAAATTCACATGTTCGCCCTGGCTGGTGTGGCTCAGTGGGTTGAGCACTGGTTCAATTCCAAGTCAGGGCACGTGCCTGGGTTATGAGCCAGACCCCAGTTGTGGACATACAAGAGGCGGCCAATAGGTGTGTTGCACGTGCATAGATGTTTCTCTCTCCCTCCCCTCCCTTCTCTCTAAAAAATGAAATCTTTTTAAAAAATTCACAGGCTCAAGTCCCTTCCTCTGCCTGCATGCACAAAGAGGTCATGTGAGCACGAAGCAAAACAGCAGTCACCTACAAGCTAGAAACAAGCCTCACCACAGAAACTGACTATGCTGGCACCTAATCTTGGACTTGAACCTGCAGAATGGTGAGAAAATAAGTGTCTGTCATTTAAGCCAGCCAGTCTGTGGTATTTTGTTATGGCGGCCTGAGCTAAGACACCAATGATGCAATAAAAACGATGTTGGACGTGAGATCCAGTTAAATTGCAATGGGACGCCTCCTCACTCCAAGTGATGCGGTCAGCATTCTACCACAGGAAGCATAAGGGCAATACTTCTGTCCTTAACCTGAGGGCTCCTTTATTAACAGGGGACTGTTAATTAAGGGTCCTCATTGGTAACTACAAGCAGAACTATTTACCTGATTTAAAAAATTTGCTTAAATTCACGTTTTAAGGCTATTGCTAAGCTTCTGTGTGTATTTTATATCCCAGTTCCCTCCCAAACTTAAAATGAGACGTAGGTTAAAAGCCTAAAGGACTGTGGGAGCAGAGGTGAGATCGTACTTTTACTTGTAGTAGAAGGTCATCTAAGAGGAAGCATAAGAATAAAGGGTTGATCACGTATATGAAAATAAAGGTAAAAATGTGTAAATTCATAAGCATTGGGTTTAACAACAATGCACAAAAAAGTGGCTGAAACGAGGGAGAGGTTTATTTGTGTCTCCCAGAGAAGTCCAGGGGCAGACTGTCCAGCCTGGTATGGTGGCTCCGTGGCTGTCAGAGACCCAGCTCCATGCCTTCCACCCTGAAGATCGTCTCGGCGTCCAAGGTGGCTACTGCAGATCCAATCATCGTGTCCGCATTTCAGACAAAGGCCAGATGAGGGTCTGGAGAAGCAAAAAGCATGAGCCTCCCGACAGAGTTAGCTCATTTAAGGAACTTCCCTGAAAGCTTCACCAAATGACTTCTGCTTGTACCCCTTAGCAACCTTTAAGCGCAAAGGAGAGTGACAACGGGGTGTTTTAGCTGTGCACACTGTCACCCCCAATAACGTATGGAGTCTGTAAATACAGAAGGGATAATGGATATCGGGTAGCGTGTTAATCATGTTTCTTGTTTTCTGTGTTTCAGGATGCACTGACATCTTGGGGCCTCGCAGACTGTGTGTGGGAGGACCTGTCCTCCTCCAGGTTTAGCTAATTCCTAGAAACAGCAAACGACTTGCCCATGAGCACACCTTTGCCACCCAAACCAACCAGTCCTGAGTCCACACCCCCATTAGCTTCCTTTAATCAGGCTTCCACAGGACAGGACTGCTCCTCTGTACAAAATCGTCCCAGGGCCTGGCACCTGACAAGCAGGGACCACCTGCACGGCCCAGAGCCTGCTGAAAATTAAGCGAACTGTCCAGTCCTATACTTGCTCAGCTTGCCTATCCCACCTCATCTGTTTCTATCCCATAAAAAACCACAGTAAAAGCTCTCACCCATATTTCCCCCTCTCCCCTGCCTCCTGACCTACCCATGTGATCCTGCAAAGGGTAGTTTGGTCCCTCCCCTTGGGAACAATAAGAAACTTCTCTCAAAAGCAGCTGTCTCCATGTCTGTCACCTCACCAAACCCAATTAAAACAAATCATGGGTATGCGGTGAAACAAGCCGGCAACTGCAAAGTTTTCCCATTATAGTTTTCCATAACAGAAAGCTGGAATGCAGGCAACATTTGAAAGTTATTTCACAAAATCTATTTACAATGTGCTTGGCAGAAGAAAAACAAAAAGTCACTCATCTCAGCTTCTCTGCTGAGCTCCAGACTCACCGATCATCACCCTGCCAAATAGAAGCTTAACCTTACCTATGTTCAAAATAAACCCAGTACCTTCCCTCTTCTCAAATCTGCTCCCACATCCGTAGTCCTCAGTTTCAGAAACTAAGTGCCACTATCCACACAACTGTACACGCCAGGAGCTTCAGAATTACCTTAAAATTGCCTTTTCTCTTACCACCACTACGAGATTCTGGGCAGTGGGTCCATGCTCTTAGTATCCCTAACCCAGAGCCCAACAGGAGCCCCCCACACACCGGGCACACAATGAACATATCGATGTGAATCCCCAGCGCCTCTCCCCCACCTCTCTTCCCCACTCTACTTACCTTTCTAGGCCTGTTCAGCAGCTTCCCAACTGCCTCCAGGCTTTTCCCTTCCGGCCCTCCACCTGTCCGCATGGTTCTTTCTGAAGCCCACTTCTGACGCGCTGTCTCCTCCTAAACCCTGCTGGAGCTCCCCACTGCCAAGGTCCTCTGCAAGCTTCCCAGGCCCTTTCTGATCTAGCCCCACCCACTTTTCCTGGCCTTATATTTCACTGCTTCAGATGTTTTTAAGTTTCTGGACCATTGTTCATGCTGTTTCTTCTGCTATAAACTAACCTAAATACTCCCCTCTCTACCCCCACAGAGCTTCATTTCTACAGTGAGCCTGTGCACACTTAGCTGCACAGGCTCCCGTTTATCGTCCCCACCCAACCCTCATCTTCCCAGATTAGAGCTCCTTCAATGCAGGACTCCTGTATATTCATCCCCACAGCCAGGCCTGTTCGGGTGCGTGGCATACAGCAGGTGTCTGATTGACTTCTGAGTTTACAAAGATGCCCGGTCAATTGTAAAAAGCCATAGAAGATTAAGAACAAACCAAAAAAAACACTTCCCCAAGGGAGTACATGCTCAGTAATCCATGGGCGTTAGTAACAACAAGGTCAAGTACAACACACTAAAGTTAATATGCTAATGCTCTCATAAGTACCCACAGGACTCAATGACACTGGCTCGATGACTGAAAGAGCCACCGGCCCTGACCGAAGTAACTGCTGCGGTAACGGGAGCCAGCATGCGTTGAGCACCTGAGCCAGTCCCCATGTGCTGAGTAAGCTACACCTATCACTTACTGCGCTGGTCATAGCAGGCCTGTAAAGTAGATAACCACAGCCGCTTTTGCTCTATTTACAGGAAAACAACACCACCAAAATCCAAGGCAGGGAGAGTTAAGACACTCGCCAGAGGCCACTCAGCTGGTGGAGGAAGCAGAGATTCAAATTCGGGCTTTCTGACTGGACAGCCTTAACCGAACTAGTACAATAGACCACCATTTTTCAAATGACAGAAAAACTAAAAAATGTCAACATGTACTACTTTATTGCGGGCAAAAAGGCCCTGAGGTCAAAAGCACTAGAGAGCGCAAAAGGATGAAGAGGAGAGACAAAAAGAGCAATGTCATCACTAGGGCCGCATGATTCCAGCAGCCAGAAAAGCCAAACCCCCTCCCGGCAGGACAGCAGGGCTGGCACAGAGGCAGTCATAGTAGTGAGAGGGACTCAGGTGGGTGATGTCCGCCAAGTCTCATTCTTAAGGGAGCCCTACAAATTCTAGAACCACCTTCCAGACGACGTCATCTCTCAGTAGGAAAGACGGTGAGGGGCAGACCCTCAGCCCTATTTTAACCCAGAGACACTGCTTGATTAAACAGAAGAGGAATATGCCATGACAACCTGGTACAGAAATTATGACTTATTTTCCTGTGGGTTATCAGAATGAAAATCAGAGAGAATAAGGAGGTGGAGGCATTTCTCCCTCAGGTGTGCTCCTCCCCCCACCAATTATGCATTCAAGTCCCAGTGAGATTTGGAAGCACCCTGCATGGGGGGCTGGCTGGGAAAGGTGAGCAGGGGCAGGTCTGGATACCAGGGGCAATGGGCGTGGGAGGGTGGCCGGAGGCAGGAAGTGGGCAGAAAGCAAAATGCAAACTCCACACACCTAAGTTCAAACCCAAGGTTGCCTCTTTTAAGCTACATGACTTTACTGCTACTTAGCCTCTACTTAGCGTTTCCTCCTCACAGGTAGAATGGGACTTCTTCTCAGGGCCAACGTTACAGAAGACAATGATAAAAAGCACTGAGCTCAGTGCCAGGCACACAGTGAGCACACAAAAAACGCCAGCCATGAATGTGATCCCTGTAAGATTTCTCTACAACTCGTTACCCTCGACCATCTCTCACTTCCACTTTGCTGTTGCTCTCACTGTCTTCATGGCACATAACGCAAACCCTGGCAGAAAACGAAGTGAAGTGGTCCTGCCCACGGTGTGTCAGTGAGCTCCAGCTGCACGACTAACACCCAGATGCGCTGAAACGCCGCTGCGCTAGGCTGAGCTGGACGGGGCAACGAGCAGTGTGAGTAAAGGCGACCCTGGCTTACAGCACTGCACGACCTTTGGGGAACAAGGGGAAACTATCACTGATTTCTCCTGAGCTGCAAAGGCTAGGCTGTAACCCGGCTGGCAATGACAAGGACTCCTCCAAACAGCCAAACACGCCCTTGGTGTTCTGGATGTCATCTTTGGATTAGTCGTCCAGTGATATGTAAGAAATGGGTCAGTGGCTGAAAACCGTGCTGGCAGTGAGCAGCAGGCCCCACGTGGGCTCGTCATTAGAGCGGGTTGCTCTGGTCTGCGTCCACGCGTTACGAGGGGAATGAAAAAACGAGGTGAGTGCCACGTCCAAGCATGAGATGCCAAGATACAGGTGCTGGGAGTACACGAAGTGGACCTGTTTGCCTCCAGTACACACTGAGTACAGCAAGGCTGGCCTGGAAAGCTTTTTTCCCCAAAAGTGGAAACAGTTTTATTTGTTATCATAAAAGTAATGCACTTTTAATGCTTTAAAAATATATATTAGGAATTACAAAAGTGTAAGGGAAACCACACAGAATCCCGCATCCAGAGACATAACAGGATCTTGTATAAAAGTCGCCTGTGTGTGCACACGGCGATGTGTGTGTATGTGCCCATCAACAGCCCCGGTGGGGGACACAGGGAAAACGGCTGCGCCTGCAGCGCTGACCTGCGGAGGCAACATCAGTGGCTGGTCAGGAAAGCTCCCCGAGAGCTCTGGGCCAGACTAACAGGAGAGAGGACCGCAGCTGAGGAAGCCGGAGACCAGCAGAACCGCAGCCCCGGGATCACTACCTGCAGAGGACGGATTTCACCCCTCATTATAGTTTAGGTCTTTACTGCTAGTAAGCTTTATTCCATAAACGCCACCACTGAAATTGTCCACAAAACAAGAGCTGTGAAGAAGGCAGGTTAGCCTGGAAGTTCTTTAGGTCAGATACCAATCTGCTCGGCAACCGCTGTCAACTTGGGCTAAAGCTTAATATCCCAGTGGGATCGTGCCTGCCAAGACTGACCCAGCCTCTGCTCTGTGCTAGGCACGGGTTTCAGTGCCAGTGCACGGAGAAGATAAAGCCCTTGCCTTTGAGCCCGCAGCGCAGGCAGGTAGTAAAATCAGTACCTACAACAGCGAGACAGACGCCTGACACACAGCGATGCTCAACAAACCCCGGGGGCCAGATCAGCGCTGGAACAGAGGTGCGCACAGGCGACACAGGGTCTTCCCAAAGCACACTCATCCCCGTGCCATAGCACAGACAAGCCTGACAGCTCCCTATTTTATGCACCCGTACGTAAAAACCAACCCTAGAATAAACAGCTAGTGAATGTCATATGAGACAGGAACTAACAAGGCTGATGGCACAAACAGGGAGCAACTGTGAGGAGAAAGGAGAAATATTATCACTCATTTTATATAAAAGAATATTTTAATTACTGTCCTTAGAGCTATAAAGACTATACATGATTTGGAAGTGACTGTACCAAGCGCTGGCCAAAGAGGAACAATCCACTCTACGCCTTCTCTCTTGTCTGGTCACTCAGAAATATGATGTTATCTGTAAAGAAGCCAGAGCATAAACATTATTTTCAGGACTCTTCCGCCACCCCATTTTATCATTCCCCTTTAAGGCATACACACTTCAGTGCTGTTAACTAAAAAGACTTTACAGAGATCCTCAAAATATTAAATTACTCCTGCGGTGCTCACGAGAGGCGCATACAACAGGCAGGACGGAGCTCGAAGCTGGGCTTCGGGCGTCTGTCAGCCAATCCAGGCCTTGTGAGAAGAGGTGGGGTGTCTCTCATCTTCCCTGAAGAGACCCGAGGTCTTCTCAGCAATAACTTTCTACCAAACAAGCCACAAACTTCGAAGCTGTCAATGCTCAGACGGACGCCCTCAGCGCAGGTAGCCCATCCTCCGGCAGAAGAGGACCCAGGCCCAGCACTCCCATGCCTGGGCGTGGAGGAGGGGCGGGGCTCAACAAAGGCCTTGTGAGCAAGGACAGACTTACTTACGTTTTCAAGGGAGTTTGAATGCTCACATACAAGCATCTTATTTTTAAATTCAAAACATTAACTTTTATACACCCATTCTTCAGAAAATTTTTACTAATCAATATTATAGAGAGTATTTTTATCTAAGAACATCAGACATTACTCTTAAAAAGCTGTCCCGGATGGAGTTCGTTTAGGACAAGCAAAGGAAAAGAAATAGTACTTCCTGCATAGCTCCAAAAGATCCAGACTCTTTTAACTTTGGAATTAGTCAAAAATGGTTATTATATAATGACTGAATACTTGTTCATAACTATGTTCGTCTAAAACCAGAATATTCTGAGGCAGAATGTTATTTCAGAAGAGAGTAGCAGCTGCGACACTGTGTGAAGGCAAGAGCGCCACCTGCTGGTGGGGGTTGCTAAGTGACAGACATGACCCTTGGGAGGAAAAATTCGGCCCATGAAACAGATCAACCAAATAAACTCTACTCCCTTCGATTCAAATGTCACTAAAGACCTATTCATTTTTACTATTAGCTATAAACCTATGCTAATTACTCAACCACCCATGCGAGTGAATACTAGTAACAAGAAAAACACAAATTGGCAGATAATCTGAAATGCATCTATTTGGCTAGGTTCGTAACAATTCACACAATCCAAAATCAGCCCACACACTTGGTGTACAGTGAAACAGGAAAGTGTTAAACACTTCGTAAACAATTGAGAGAGAGAGAGAAATGTTGATTATTAACAAATGTCTTACTTTAGCACTTTACCCAAGAATGGACCAAAAAAAAAAAAAAAGGACCACTTATCTCATTGTAAGATGAACTGTCAATTAAATTTTAGCTTTTCTCTTTTTTTTGGATAATTTTTTAAAAGATTTTATTTACTTGCTTTAGAGAAAGGGGAAAAGAGGGTGAAAGAGAGGGAGAGAAACATCAGTGTGTAGTTGGCTCTCACACAGACCCCCTACTGGGGACCTGGCCTACAGCCTAGGCACGTGCCCTGACCGGGAATCGAACCAGCGACCTTTCGGTTCACAGGCTGGCACTCAGTCAACTAAGCCACAGAAGCCAGGGCACTTTTTCTATTTATGTATTAAAGTTGTTTTGGTCAGTTATATACTAAAACTAACTGTAATAACACAAGGAAAAAAGAAATGTAACATTTAGCACCTTACTTTCAAGGAATTAGAAAAAAAAATTTAATTTTTACTTATGTATGTAATTTGTTACAAATGTAACAGGACAAATAATAAGATTCTTAACTATACAATTTATTATGATACACTTGGGAGGAGAAAGCGGAATGGACAGACACGTTCAGAGAAAAGGCAACGCAGTCGCGTGCCACTTGATGGCAGGGCCAGGTTCCGAGAAATGGGTCCCCGTCATTGTGCGAACACCACAGAGGGCACTGACACAGACCCAGATGGCCCAGCCGACCGCACACCTGGCTGTGCGGTGCAGCCTGGTGCTCCTGGACAACGAGTCCATACAGCCAGTTACTGTACCGAAGTACACACGATTAAGTCAGGCACAAGAAAAAATGATAAACCCAGAGCTGCTGGGTGTAGCAACACTTTCTGTTCTATAGGAAAGTTCCTTTTCATAAGTAGAAAGAGTACACTCTTAAAAATATGAGCCAGTAACAGTCGTTTAACATTATCCAGTACTATGTACTGTACATAAGTGTGCATGCTATACTCCTACACCACGGGCAGCGCAGGCTTGGTGACACCAGCGTACCTCACACAGGTGAGTAATGCACTGTGCTACGTCGTCAGAATGGCTACAACATCACTAGGAGATAAAAGGTTTTCAGCTCCATTATAATACTATGGTCCCACTGCCCACATGTGGTCCTTCATTGACCCAAACGTCGTTATGTGGTGCCTGACTATAAAACTTCCAAATGCTGAAGAGCTTGTTCATAGATTTTTTTAAATGACAATAGGTATCAAATTACTATGGTATTGAGATCCATTAATACACTTAAAAGTAACAATTTTATACTGAAAAAATGTTAATGTCAACTTAAAGATGTCCAAAGGGGTATAGTTTTCAAAATTCTACAGGAATTTTGAAACAAGTTTGAAAACTGGTCCAGAGGACAGCTTCTTAATATTCTTTAACTCTGTGCGTCTATCTTTTCCAGGTTATTTTGTACGTTCTTTAATGAGAACAATAGGAATTTAAAACAAAAGCATCGTAAGTACCAAAAAGGTTCTGGTGACTACAGTTGCACGAACGTCCAATGCCACTCACACCGGTGTGACTCTGCCTTGCCACAGGCTTGCCTGCATTTCAGTGTGGCTGGCTCCAGTCAGAACTGGCACGGACAGTTCAGTCTATACGCTACTCAGCACTGCTTGTGAATTAAAGCTGTTTGAGCATGGCGACAATTTTCTAAAGGAACAGATAAATGTACGTAAGCCCATAAACAGCTCAGAATTCTTCTGGTGCTGCACTACAATCTCATTAGTATTAGCACTCACAGGCCCAGCTACAGTTACTTATAATACAAGCAAGTTTCTAAATAAGGGGCGGGGGGGGGGGGGGGGGGGGAATAATAGCCATTATCACAAGCTTCTTACCAGCTATAATTGTTGTTGCTTGCCGCCTCACATTATTTTTATCCATGTATTCACCGTAATCTACTTTCCCTTCCACATAAATTCGAGACCTGAAATAAAATTTACAGTCTTTAGTCTGGAGATTAATATGCTTTACAAGAGAGCGTCAGATCAGAAGCAGTAATGAGTATACACTAAGGATGAAATATACAATCACAGACCACCTCATTTTTGCTACCACTTTTCAAAGTTCAGAATTACAAGTACTGAAACAGAATGTACACACTTGACTCATCTAGTTAAAAAGGACAATGTTTTCATCGCTGAACTGACTGTGGTCCCAAGGAAGTTTAAATACACAAAGAGGACAGGCAAATGGCCAACAGACATGAAAAGATGCTCGGCGTCACTAATCATCAGAGAAATGCATAAAAACCACAATGAGAGACCACCTCACACCTGTCAGAATGCCTATCATCAATAAATCAACAAAGTGCTGGTGACGATGTGGAGAAAAGGGAACCCTTTTGCACTGCTGGTGGGAATGCAGACTGGTGCAGCCACTGTGGAAAGCAGTGTGGAGATACGTCAAAAAATTAAAAATGGATTTGCCTTTCGACCCAGCAATCCCACTTCCAGGAATATATCTGAAGGAACCCAAAACACTAATTGAAAGAACATAAGCACCTCTATGTTCATTGCAGCGTTATTTACAGTCACCAAGATAAAGAAGCAGCCCAAGTGTCCAGGAGTAGATGAAACAATTATGGGACATTCACACAATGGACTACTACTCGACCATAAAAAAGATGAAAATTTTACCCATTGCAACAGCATGGATGGACCTGGAGAACACTGGGCTAAGTGCAATAAGCCAGGCAGAGAAAGACAAATACCATATGATTTTTATTCATCTGTGGAATCCAATGAACGAACTGAACTAACAAGGAAAATGGGGAAAGACTCATAGATGGAGAGCAGGATGACAGCTGGGGGTGGGGCAGGGAAGTCAGGGAGTGGAAGGATTGAGAAAAAAGGAAAGAGGACTCATGGACATGGACAACAGTATGGGTATTGCTGGGGGAAGGAGGGAATAAAGGGACTAAATGGTAAAGGAAAATAAATACAATAAAGATTTAAAACGTTTTAAAAAATTTGTTTTCAAAATCTTAAGCTAAAATTAAAAAAAAAAGAAAAGAAAAGAAAAAGCAACCTAAACCCATGAAAGTGGAAGGGTGACCTAGCTGCAGCCTTTAAACATCTCGGGTTGATTTCCAATGTGTCATTTCCATTGACCCTTGATTTTGGACCCCTAACAGATTTGACTTTCACTTATTTTCCAATTCCTAAGGTTATTCTCAAGAGGCTTAAATTATTAAAATTCAAAATAGAGGTTTACAGCTTAGTATTTCACTCACAGCTACTAAGACTATTTCTGCACTCGCTCGTCGGATAAACGAGAAGACGATCAGAACGCACCAGTGGGTGAAACTGCAGGCACACGCTTCCCTTGCAACTTCCTGCCGGCGTGCGTGTGCATGCACACGTTCATACATACACGTATAAAGGACCACGGAGGTACACGTGAAGAAAAGGTAGGCGGTCACTGAAAAGAAACTGCAACTGCAGTCGCAGCTGAAGCTGTTTTCTGTGGCACATACTAACTGTGACTACAACTGTTAAACACACCCTTTTGTCCTGTGGGTTTGGAGAAGGCACCTGTTACACGTACTCAATTCAAGCTCTCCAAAGAGACCTACGCGGCCTACGTAAAAATGTCGACTACAAGTAACCGTGATGTGAACATGACCGTCACACCTCACCGCGTCAGGCTTCGCACACCCCAGGTCCTGTGCCAAGGCCATCACGTAGCAGAGATGCACAGCACCGCCGTCCGGACCCCGACTGTGGCAGCGTGGGGACCCCTATAAACCCGTGCTGCACGTGCTCCAGGGCACCTGCTACACCTGCCTTCCCTCCGGTCTCATCTGCTTCTTTCTACGTGTGCACACATCCCGTTTTCCCCAAGCTTTAACTTCTCAGAAGACTAAACCAGGTTCCACACACCTTTTCACACAAAGCAGCACACGCATACAGTATTAAGGACTGAATAAATCTCTCTTGAGTTAATGTAATTGGTAGTGCTCAGGAACGAAGGAGTTACACATTTCACGAGGAATACTCATCAGTTTTTAAACCACTCCAGTTGTAAGATCGTCCTGCCTCAACTTACCCCTTTTTCACATACTGATACGCCACATCTCTGAGGCCTGGTCGGAAGACTGAAATTCTGTGCCACGTGGTCTTTTGACTGACATCACCTAAGTCACAAGAATAGGAAACAGGGTCACAAAGGCCAGCAGACAAAAGAAATGCCAAAGGACACATGCCCAGCAAAACCAACGTCCCATGTCCAAGAGAACAGAGCAAAGCTGGAGAAGAAAGGTCCTCTCCGAAAGCAGCCAATCTCCAGTCAGAGAACTGGAAGTAAACGATGTCTCTATTGCTGGTTAAGTTACCAACCCAGTCTTTCACACTCACCTATTTGGTATGTTTCGTTTTCTCCTGACTTCCACATCTCGTTTGTGGCTAGAGAGAATATTGTGACCGGGTTTTTCCCCTCCGCCTGCCTCATGACAGGGTCCTGACCCACTCGCCCAAGTAACTGCACACGGTTCAGGGCTGAAAAATGAGACAGACAGAAATGTCCGCAAGAGGAAACTCAGTTGAAGGGGCAAATAATGAGAGACTGGGAGGAGAAGAGGGTGGACAAGGAAAGAGAAAATACTCTTAGAGTAGCCCCACAAAACAAATGCTAAGCTCTCCATCTGAAATTCTTCTTTAAAATACCTTTAAAACAAAAAAACTGTCTCATCGAAAAAAAAAAAAAACATATCTGAGATCTAAAAATCTTTACAAATACAAGAAAATGTTTCTGTGAAACAATAGGTTTCAGAAACTTTCAGTCCCTTGGCCAAACAGCACATAACCTTTGAAAACTCGGACAACCAAATATGACTCAAGGAAATCCTACGGCAGGAAAGTGACAAGAGGGAGTAAAAACTAACTGGTAACGGAAGAAGGGCCCAGTCCATACTTGGCCCTGCAGCCTGACGGGGAAGCCAAGATCCGAGAGGCCAACGTGAGCCAAAGGCACGATGACTACAGATCATAACCCAACCAGTGTGAGGCGTCAGAGAAAGTATTAGCACACTGCTGTAAAGAGCACACTTTAAACTTGGAAATTAGCTACTACTTACATCTTTCGAGAACCAAGCTGCTTACTGTTTCAGACTCATGTCTTACAAATTGATGAAACACCTGAAGTGGAACAAATGAATAAAATGGGTATAATTTTTTGGAATTTTGGGGGAAAGGCAAACACAAACAGGAGACCCTCTCACATCCGGTCACCATCCAGTCATCTGTTCCCATGGCAGACATCCACGGAAGGCAAAAGATGTACACTTCCCATGCTGTCCCACCACACGGTGCCAGAAGGACCATGCACCACATAAGGGCAGCCTACTACAGAAGCCCAAAGGTATTGTGTTGGCCAAAAAGCGTGTTTAGTTTTTTCCATAAAATAGAAGACATTCTTCATTTTTACCATAAAATAGAAGACATTCTTCATTTTTACCAATAATTTTATTGATTTGGATATTTTGAGTATGTTGGCTATTTCCCATGTAGTGTAACATTGATTGTTCTCAATTAATGTCTCGATTTGATTGCTATCAACTTCAACTGGTCCACCTGACCGTGGAGCATCATCCACTGAAGAATCTCCAGCACAAAACTTCCCAGAACACTTTTGACACATTCGATCAGTCATAGTGCCTTCTCCGTACACTGCACAAATCTTTTTTGCATTTCAGTTGAGTTTTTCCTCTCTCTTGAAATAATAAAGAATAATATGCAGGAAATGTTGCATATTTTCTTTATTTTCAACATGAAAATGGCTGCACAAAAATTCACCAACTTTGATGAGTTTTTTTTTAAATGCACGCTGATATGACAGCTGTCACAATACGATCCAACAATACCGTTTCGAAGGAGGTCAAAGACAATTAAGTGCTACTAGAGCCATCTTACAGAAAAAGCAAACGAACTTTTTGGACAACCCAGAACAAAGGAGGCACTAGAGAGCATGCCCAAGAAAGTCTGCTCCTGTTTCCTTTGTGGTAACACTCTTGATTATGGTGCTTCTGTGGCTGCATACAAAAGGTAAAGTCCAATATATGCCGGAACAACTCGTGTTTTCAACAGGCCAAAGAAAAAAGGCTAAGATAGATAAATTTGATTCTTTGAAAAATTTCAAAGATGTGACTGTTCAAATCCACGTGCCAGAGAAAGGCACTCACTGCCACGTAACAGCAGCACTCACTGAGGATGTCAGAGATCATGACTCGATACCAACTAAGTGCCTTAGCCCTTACCAATTAACCCTCGGAATAAATCAATGAACTATGCAAAACTATCCCCACTTTAGAGATGAAAGAAAATGAAGTTCTGAGACATTAAGTTACTTGCCCAAATCCTACAGGAAGTAAGTGGCAAGTCATGCCTAGAACCCAAACCCTTCCAACATCAGGGCTGCTGCTTTCCCAATGCCCTCTGCCGCCTCCTTAAAGGCAGTCTGTTGCAGGGCTACTGCTAAGGGATGAGTACACATCACCGGGCACATCGCTGGGTACATCGCTGGGTTCAGAGTGCTAAACCGTGACATCAAAGGAACCCCACGCACCAAGTGGCACCTCTGTTAAAGCAGATTTCCACCAATCAAATGAACCCCCATTTCTGGGGTACTGTTGGCTATCAAAGCCTATCACTATGTTTTGGGGCCAAAGGTGGAGAAGAAAATAAAGATGCGAGTCAAAACATACTAAAAAATCAAACTAGTCACTTCTTTGCTAGTCATAATCTAGTCATCTTTGCTAGTCACTTCTAACTTATGATTCTAAAAATGTACTGATTTGAGTACTCCGCTGAATTGGGGGGCTCTTAAGTCTTATGGAATAATACGTTTCATTTTGGGTACACAAAAATCACGACCCTCCACAGCCAATCAGCACATAAAGTGGGCGGGCTCAGAGGTCTTCTGCCTCTGCAGCCAAATGCCTACAGAAATCTAACCACAAAGGCTGGTAACACAGCTCAGCACTAACGTGGAAAAGTGATTACCTGTAACATAGGCCTTCGAAACATTGCTTCTGTTTTTCCTTCCCTACAATCCAATCTTTAATCTTTTCCTGAAAGAAAGAAAAAAGATAAATTAATACTATCTCTCATAGCAAGAGCACGGATTCGCTAATCCTGCTCTTACGGCACTCCCAATTTTTAACTGCATTCCTCATTTCTATACCATCCACCTTATGACCGTAACACATCAACATTCCTGCACAGCTGACGAGGATTCCTCCCCTTCAAAAACCTGACACCTGTATCTTTTTGATACCCGTTAGCTTCCTCGTTCTCCAACTCATACAAAAAAAAAAAATTCTCATAGTGAGTTATTCCCATTTCCATTCCACTGTCTTCCCAAATTTTATTAAAAGGCAAGCTCCCAGAGGGCAGGGATTTTTGTCCGATTTACTCACTCAAATCCAATCCACCTGAAACAGTTCCTAACACACAGGAAGGGCTCCATAAACATTACAATGTCAGCAAGGGGCTTAAATCTGAAACTTGTTGCTGCAGAAAGTATTGCCTCCATCCCGGTTAGCAAAGACTAAGGAGATTCTTGGGCTCCCCAGGCTCGCCGCCAGGATGGGCATACGCCCTTTCTCAAAGCTGCGCTCCCAGCCAACGCTGTAGAGAGGTTGAGATGTGAGAGGAAAGCGCTACGTCCTCCCCACGCGTAACAAGAGAAGGGACAGACACCGACAGCACCACCTCCGACTCACGCACGGCCGCACCAACACCCAGCAAGGAGCTCGGGCCGTACTCCCACCCTCACCGAACTAACCGGGCAGACAGCGCCTAGACAGGAGGTCGCTGATCGGCGCAGGTGTGACGCAAGACTCGCGAGAGGAAGGAGAAACCGGAAAGTCCGTGGAGTGCGTAGTAGAAACGCGGCCGGCCGTCGCCGCGGGAAACACGCCCCCTTAACGCGTTAGTTCCGGGAGCGTTTTCCCCGGCGGGAGCGGAGAAGTCACCGCCGCCAAGTGGTGAGTGGGGCTGATTTCAAGTTTATAATGAAACGAAATTCCCAACCGGGCCCAGGAGGGGGCGAGGTAGGCGACTCAAAGGATAGCTCCGCCTCTGGAAAACACTGGAAAGATTCAGACATCCTAACGCAGTGAAAAAAAAAAAAACTAGAAAAAGGAGAGTGGGCATCGAGCTAAGAATGCAAAATAAGGAGTCGCCAAAAAATTGGTAATCAATACAAATATGTTAATGCAGTGTTTAAAAAAGCGAAATTTGATGCAAAAAATTCGTGCTGAACAAAAATTAAAATTTTAATTAAATATAAGATCCGAGCCATACTGGTTTCTGAGGCACTTCGAAAAAAATATGGCCCCCTGTATTTCTAAGTAGTTTAAAAATTTTTTTCCAAAACATTAAATTTTAACTTGAAGAAATATTGAATACTTGAAAAGTAAGTATTAAAACACAATATTATTTAAAGTTTAAATATTTTATGTATACCAAAAACACTCTATTATAATTTTACTTTCCCAGCTTTAATGGACACACACTGGTTGATAATATTTTCAATGTCTACTTCTTATCTCCAGGTGCAGGAATTGTCATGTCTGACAACTTTTCTTGACCACGTGGCCATCTTAAATAATTTTAATTAACTTCAGCTCACAGATCTTGTATTTAAAATTCTGGTATTTTATCATATTTTTATTAATTTTAATATTTTAAAAATATTGCATTAAAGTATCATTAATCTTGATGGCTGGAGTTTTGGCATCCCTTAAATTTTGCTTCCTTCACCCTAATCTTGGCCCTGATAATGAAGTGGAGTCTGGAGCCCCACAGATTATAGAATAAAAGCCAGAGGGGTCGCCCCCTTATCCTGGTCCTTGCACTGTCCAGCTTCTAGAAAAAGAAGGTATCCTCCAGATCATTCTAACATGCGAATTTCCTCAAGACCTAACTTAAAACCCTTCAATGTCCATCTTTGCCCTTGAAGGAAAAACTATGAACTACTTAACGTGGTTTTCAACACACACCTTGACCCACTTAAAAGTCTGACTTAGTGGTTGGTACTATTGACACAGAACATCCAAACCTGTAGAAAAGTCTTACAAGTTTATTGAGTTAAACTGATGACATATGCTGGGGAGCAAGAGGTCACATACTCCGTAAATGGCAGTTTTGCAGCTTATTTTATACATTAGAATCAAACAAGACAATGTAAGGAAGGTGCATGACATTCATTGATGGTAGATTCGGGAAGTGGAAGAAAGCATGGGGGGGGTGGGAAATCTCTAGGCTTGGATACAAGGCAATGGAGAAACTTCTACATCGGGGGGTATAGAATAGTAATAACACTGCACATAGAGATGGTTGTGGGGAACAAGATAACAATGAGGAGTTCTGTGGTCTCACACTCTGGTGCTGATGGTTGTGTCTTGGAGGCACAAGAAAACAAAATAGACTCTGACATTTCAAATGTATGTCATGCTAGCTGCATAGGAACAATGGACAGAGGTCACTTAAAGATTGACCTTTGCCAAAGGCCTGGGATGCCCAGTTAAGAATTTGTGATCAAGCCATCCTGTGGGGTTACTTTGGGTCACTGAGCTTGTCAGGCCAGCCTTGTGCCCCCCACCCCCTTCACCAGGCTTGTCGGTTTTACTGCATAGTCCCCTTTTCATTCACAGTGTATTTCTAGACACTTAGCTCCATTTTATGTCTCCCTTCACAGTGTTTAATTCCTGAAACACTATTGTTAACCAATACAGATTTGAGGCTGTAAAACAAATTAAAACTTTATTTGGAGTATTGAAGGATTTGAATCCAAACAAGGAAGACTGAGCAAGCAATCCAACTGCACACTGGGGAGAAGAACAAAGGAAGGTGGGGCTTATAAAGGCAAAACCCTCAAAATGTCATTCTTCCATGCAAATGAAGGATTCTGCTAGCTTATCAAGGATTGATTGAGCCCAGTATGCAAATGAGGGTGTGAAGGTACAAGAAAGGAAGGTCCATAGAGGTCCAGGTAGCAGCTGTTGTTCCAGGATGTTTATGGCTGGGCCTTGAGCTGAGTTTAGCAACAGGTTTAGCAACTTAATAGCAGCCCAGAGAACAGTGGCACAAGGTGTACCTCACTTCCTTAATAGCCTCCTGACTATTTTAAGGGACTCCCTTAGCAACGTTTATTCCATTTATTATACTGTCTTTAAGCCTTGTACGGGGATGAATCATTCCACATTCCACCCACTAAATCACTGCCGTCAGTGCCCTTCAGTGATTTCCTATTTAAAAACCCTCCTTCCCCTTGAGATGTTAAGTCAAAAAACTAAATTTGTCTTTTCCTTCAAAGACAGTGTTCCCCCTTCTTAGCTCCTTATTTGTGTTAATGGTGCCAAGATTCTCCCAGACTTGAACTTTGAAATTATCTTTCAAACTTCTCCCTGATCCCCTACATCTATCTATCCATCCATATGCAATCATTTGGCCCTAAATCTTCTTTCTTCATAATGCCACTAACCTCTCCCTCTTTTCTTTGTGTTCACAAGTACTCTGTGGTGAGAAGCATGGAAAAGGTTGGTCTAAAAAAAAAACAACCAGAAAGCACCATGCACATTGAATATAGACCCAGTCACTTCCACGTCCAGCAATGTCTATGCAGCTACCTGCTCTTTTGGTGACTTCCTGCCCCATGGGGACCAGCAAAAGAGAGAGGGAGAGAAACCAATAATCTGCCACCCAATTCATTCAGGTGTCATGGTAGGAACGTGGTAGAGAAGGTATCATAGTCCCTAATAGTAGTAGTTGTCATTGGCTAAGAAGACAAGTATAACTAAAAAATTCTAGTCTATACATTGCATAGTCTTAATCTACCTGTTTATAAATCACAAATTGGGGTTGACCTTGTACTCTACCACAAAGGACATAGCTGGGTTGGGAGAGGCAAGAGATAAATTAATTCGATTTTAAAATCTTGAATAAAGATTGGTTTTTAAAAATGGCAATGGGCAATACGGAGCACTATACCCCCACTGAATTGTACAGGAAGAATTGCTACTGTAAGACAGAAGAAAAACTGGTATGATGGTTTATTCAATCAAAAAATAACTTAAAAATTAAGGGAAAAGAAGAAAATAAGACATAAAGAAACCTTACAAATCATTTATAGGCTACCTTTATTAATGCAACACAATTATCAAATGGCTTAATGACCAACGTTATATTATACCATAGACTGGCCATTATAAGCTTTTGGGCCTGTGAAACTAAGCCTGAAAGCCAAGACCTGTTAGCACAAGCCTACTAAATTCTGTCACCTGTCTACTTATAAAATGGTTTCCAACATAAGTTTCTCATTCTGCATTCGTTACGTATTACAAAGAAGAGTGCCTTACCCAGATTTGGCCTTGGACAAGATAAAAACCTTTATTTACAAATATTCTATTCCTTTAAAAATATATACAGAGAAAAGGATTGGGATAAAATATGATAAAAAGCACAGGAAACAAAGCCAAATTTTGATAAAATCAAGGAGAACTTGGTGACATGCAGAAAATCAAAATGGGTCACAAGAGGGTCCTAGCGAATAGACCGAGGAGGAACGATCACATCGAACTTCTTTCGTCCCCTCGACCCAGTACTTTTGGCCCATCAGTTAGCAGCCAGCTCAGAAACTTCAAGTTACATGTAGTCTTATTTCTACTCACCTCAAATAATGAAGAAGTCATTTATATTTAATAAATGTAGTATCAGAGAAAGAGATTGTCTCCGTTCAGAGAACACAGTAGGAAAACTAAAGTGGCTGAGAATTCTTTTACGAATACCGTCATATAACCTGGGAGACGTTTGTTCAAATCCAGGTGCACTTTCTTGAAAGCTGGTACCTCAACTCAAAACAAGATTGCATTTCTTTCCCTGTGCAGGGAGAGCCACTGGAATCCTTCCTAGGTAATTAGCTAGAGCAGCCTCTTGGTCCATGGGCCGCATTGAGGGCTGATTCCTTCTCTCCCATCAGTTCAGAAGCCCATGCTTTCCCAGTTGTGCCCAGTGAATGTGAGAAATTAACTCTGGGTGGGTGGTGTTAGGAATATAACAATAGAGGAGATTATTGTACCTGAGACCATTGCTGTACGAGGTCTCAATAGCTTGAGGATCTTGGCTATAAGTGCTATATTAGGAGGAGTACTTTTGACATCTTTGGGCATTCAAGTTGGTTGATCTTTCCATTTACAAGAGGGAGTTTGGCACGGTCAGTATTTACTGTGGGTCGGTGTGAAATGAGTCCCTAGGAGGAAGAATTCCCTTAGGTGAAGCTCAAAGACTTCGCACTCTTTCCTCCCACCAGGCGTTTGGTACGTGCTCCTATGGGGGTCCCCAAGACCTCAGAGTCACTATGGCCTTCCTGGGGGGACAGGGCCTGCTGGACTTCTCTCAGTTTCCTGGCAATGAAAGAGGAAAAACATGTTACTCCATCCTAAATTAGAGAGATTTATGATCAACCCTAACATATGAACAGATATTTCTTTTTACTTCAGTATTAACAGAGACGAGCCTAAGCTGTACACAGAACAGAAAGTCCACTCCTGTGGTCATCTTAGAAGATGGCCGGCACACATGGGCCAGCGCACACAGCCAGTTCATTTCCTAAATCCTACTGGTCAGGGCATAAATGGTCTTTCAAATTAAAAAAAAAAAAAAGTTGGGGGTGGGAGCAGCTCTACAGGCTATATATGAAAGCACAGCACAGCAGCCCCTGGGCCACATCTGGCCAGCCACCTGCTTTTGCTAATAAAGTTTTGTCGGAAAACTTAGCCCCCCTCATTCATTTATATGTTGCCTACGGCCACTTTCACATTACTGCAGCAGAGTTGAGTCATGGTAGCAGCAGCCACGACCAAATGGCCCACAGAGTGTAAAATATTTACTACCTGGCTCTTTATGGGAAAGTTTGCCAACCCCTGGCCTAGACAATTTCAAGAAGGCAGCTGCCCCTTCTCTGTGATGGGTGCTCATTACTGGTCACTGCTGATGACAGTCACCTGTGCCCGTATAGGTGTCTTCACAGGATGTACACAGCATACCTGAAGGAAAACTTACATTCCTGTGACTGTGTGTGTGTGTTTTGTGTGTGTCTTTTATTATCTAGGAAGATGGAATCCAAAACAAGAGCAAAAAGATATTAAGTTGCTTATTAGAAAGAATTACCTAACTAAAAGCTTAGAGTCTCACAAGTCATTGCCAAGAAATCATTTTAGGGCCTTTTCAAGTTAATTATTCTAAGATGGATTGTGTATCCAAAAGAAGCTGGACTTCTGAGCATATTTTACACATGAACTACTTTTTCATCTTCTTTTATATTTTCAGTAGTACACAGTGTATACAATAATCACTTTTAAATGCCTTCAAAACTCTGCCCAAACTTAGGTCACTGCCTGACCTTTATACCAGCCCCACCCCATCTAATTAATTCCCATTTGTTTAATGAAGGAATAGATTAATGAACAAATGCACCCATGAATACATTCTAATATGAAGAAGTAACCAGACCGCTTCTTTTACTTTGAAAAAGTATCTCTTCCTCTGAACATGGACCAACAGGGAATAGCTGCCTGCCCCTGAAATCTAATGGAATTCTAAAATAGGTCTCTTCCCACCTTAACTAAGGTTCCCTTGCACTGGGAGATCATCCATCAGTTTCTTGAACACCTGTTGTTACTCAGAATCCTACTACGTTTTCTTTCCCAGTTGTATTCCCTTGTATTCTTCACTCTGCTTCCTCTGCAGTAACTGAAAGCTCTCAGTCACAGCGCCTCCAGCCCCGTGATGCAAAGGGCCTCAGGCTGCTACTCTCCTTCTGGGTGGAGACCTATGTATCATAACATTGGGTTCCACTCAAATCCATGGAGAAGACACCCCAGTCATATCAGTATGAGTAGTACACACATAGGTTCTTTCTCAACTCCAATACCCAGCAGCTACCTTTCCAGTGTGGCTGTCTTCATCCTTTCCAAGTTAAGCTGCTGCTGGAGCTCTTCTGCTTTCCCCATGGAGGGATGGAGAACTTGACTTCTAGCCAGAGCTGCTGCAGAGGGTCTCTCCCTCGGGTCCGGGTGGATCATACTCTGATGACCGAAGGAAATAGGAGCTTCACTGTTGAGGAAATCTCCCCACCCAGGCCAACTCCAAGCCAGCTTCTGCTGGTGGATTTGCTGAAACTCTGCTTCCCTTTGTGTGGAGGGAACAAATAGATGAAAACTTGGCTGCACCTGGGACAGGCCATCATCCCCCATCTACCAGTAGCATCAGTCACTGGTACCTCTGACTTATCTTTAAGTATCATAGTTTAGAGCTGGTTGGATGATCAACTAGTCTGATGCCTTAATTTTAAACAGGAAGAAACAGGTCCTGAAATAAAAAGTGGCTTGTCTAAGTCTTCAACAGGACCAAGACTAAAATCCAGGTTACCCAGCTCCTAGTCGGGCTTGCTTTCTACCACAGCCTGCTCCTTTCTCACTTAAAATTAATTAAAGATACTGCACCGTGACAATATTCCTACAGCACTTGTCCTCAGGTGGGGGTGGGTGTCTGTAACCTAAAATGACTTGAAGACAGTAGAAAATACCTAATTACATACAGCAATTAGCAATGTTGTATAATGAACCTTCCTTCTGGGGACCGAGGTTCAGAGTCAGCTCCACCATTAACTATGTTGTCTTGAGCACGTCACTTAACTACGCTGAAACTCTGTTTCCTTTTCCTGCTATTTGGGACAGCAACTTTCACCTTCTGGACTGTTGTGAGAATTAAGTGAATTAATCTTGTTCCTTAAGCCCTAAAGTAAGTCTTACATATTTTCTTAGGATAATTCTAAGCTTCTCGACAGTGTAGATCTCTTTGTCCCTCCCTCTTTCAATGTGAGACCTCCCTTCCCTTGTCCCTACACATACTCAGCTATCACAGAGTACAAATGACACATAGATTCCTGAGTTGTCATTGCCTTTCTTCCAGTAGCTCAAATGATTGGTGGTATTGTCACTTTTTAATCAATAAATTAGCTTATACTTTCTTCTATACATTCAAAACTCAGCGGGGGGGGGGGCATCTTTTGGGGGTTGGGGCTTTTTTTTTAGTAATCACATCACTGCTACTATTGGCAATGGTTAAAACCCCGAAACAGAAGCAAAAAGACCAGGTTTGATTTTGGAGTTAATCAATTATCGAAGGTGGATTACAAGGCAAGAAACCACTGTGAGCCTTGATTTTCTCAACTGTCCACCTCACAGTGTTATTCAGAAAGACAAGTGAAAAGAATATAACCAGATTTTTAAACCATCGCATAAAAGGTCTCTCTGATAGTTTCTAAATGTCCTCGAGAAGCCTTCAGTCCACCGCATCTCTGCTGGCTTCCCGGTCCCCTTTTCCTTCTGTCAGTGATACTACCAACATCTCCCCTTCTCTTCCCCCACCTACTTGCCAATACATATTTTTAAATAGATATTTCTTCTTCTCTTGGTTTCACAAGAGATATCACCTTGAGCAGACTGTAAAATTCTCCCGAGAGCTCCTGAGGAATGTGCGGAAGGTTACCCTCGCGGATGTGATGCCACAGGGCGCCGTTGCTCGGTAGGGACTCTGCTCCCGCGGCCACTGCAATCGTCAGTCCCAAGGCAAATATGTCTCCTTTGGGGAGATACTGATAATCCTTCAAAAGAGAAGACAGGAAGGCCAGTTGGCTTGCCCAGTGAAGTGAGTCTAGACTCAAATACACCTGGTGAGAAAGGTTCAGTTGAGTGCATGTGAGCCTAAACAGACACAATGGGCAAGGTCACGGCCACGGTGGTGAGGGGTTTACTTCTAGGAAGACGGAGAGTAGATAGAGTACAATCCACCCGCCCGACACCACTGGGCCAGGCCTGACTCCACAGACATCCTAGAAGGTGGGCAGTGACTAAAGGCCTTCCCAATGACCAGAGCTGTACGCTGCCAAAGGATGAGTAGCATGACAGCAATGGGTTGGACCAGTGAAGTCTTCCTTCCTACTAGGCAGTCCATGAGTTTCGGGATTCTAAGAAATACTGGAGACAGTAAAGAACCTTTACAAAGAACAGTACAAATGTTGATTAATCCATGAATAAGCCAGCTTTCTTCATGCTTTTTGGGAAAATTGCCCTCCTATCTTTGGTCTCCATTCTGAATAGGAAAAGGGGTAACATGAGTTTAAATTATAAATATGTACTTTTCATTTTTTTCATTTGAGAGTCAGAAGGTTCAGTGGGTTACAAAACAGCCTCCATTCCCCTAATCTATACCTCTTGCAAAATCTCCTTTGCCAGGAAGTGACTGTCTCCCTCTTCCACTTTGGGTTTGCTTATTGATGTTGCAAGACCCAAGTCTCCTGAAAAAGAAAGAAATAGAGCTCCTTAAAAGCATGGCTTTCTTAAAACAGAAACGGATGGAGTCGTCAGTATAAATTTTATAGGAAAATAGAATGCAGGTCAGGATACAAGGCAGACTCACCGATTTTGTACATCACATTAGCAGAGAGAAACCAATCAGTGTCGTTTTCAATCTCTTCGTGGACTACCGGAGAGTCACTTTGCATCTGATGACAAATGAAGATGTTACCTGCAAAAATACAGGATTGACATAAATTATGATTCCTAAGATTTTTCACCCCAGAGGCTTTTTGGATTTGCCATCACAGCCACTCCCCTCTCTTCCTCCTCCGTGCGACTGTTACAGCAGTACAAGGTTTCTCTTCTTCCCTGGAGTCCCTCACACTACTTATGAGCAGCCGGCTCAGTGATTGACAACGGAACACCTCGAAAGTGGAACTGACGTCAGACATAACCCCGTCCTCTGAAGAGGCTGGTGGCCTCAAAACGAAGAAATAAGAAAAAAACCCTACACTACAGTAACAACGTTTCCTTGAGTTCCACATTGATGAGGGCCAAAACCATTCATTTCTGCTTACTTCAGTCAGTGTGAAGGGTACAGCTAGTAAACACAGGATGTAGCCAAGATGCGGTCACTCAGACCTGTCGAGTAAATTAAATACTTATTTTCATACTTTGGCTTCACTATCTGGGAAAGTCTTTTCTTCCTCTGTCCCCCGGGCCCAGAGAGAAAATGGTGAAAGCCATTTAACTGAACTTGTTTAGGGGAAGCTAGTGAAAGGAAAGGATTCTGCCAGCAGACAGCGTCTTTGACGTTGGATGGACACACAGGCACAGATTCTGTCTAGAGTGTGGAGAGAACTAAACAGCCGCAGGGGCCACAGGGAGCTGTACTGACTCGGTTTGATGTCCATGTGCACCATGCCAGAGCTGTGGATGTACTTGAGCCCCAGGGAAATCTGTAGAAGGATGTCTTTGAGTGCCAGCTCTTCAAAATGATTGCCGGACTTGGTGTTTTCAGCTATGGCAGCCTGCAAGCTCCCACCTAGGAGAGAACAACCAAGGAGCCCCACAGAATGAGAGAAAAGGTATAAATCTCACAGATGAAAGCACAGTAAATAATTGATACATTTCTTGTGTATGAGCTCTGTCCAGCAAGTCTAGATGACTCCAGTGTCAATGCAAAACATAATAATATCTCCCCCTGTCTATACCATAGGCATGTTAGAAAGAAGGGTTACAAGGCTTCTAAAGAGGAAACGAAAATGTCATATCCCCGATATCCAATATGTGGCCCTGTTGCCTTGGGTAAGCCTCAACTAACATTTTCAAAGTTTCACCTAATTATTAACCAGAAGGCCAATCAGCCTTAGTCACACAGTTACTGTTGGCGTGATGATTAATTTCATGTCAGTGTCAATCTAGTCATTGTAACCCATGAGTAATTTTAACATAATTGATTCTACGTTTAATTCCATTAAAAATATATCATGAAATAAGAACATTTCAGGACTGCTGACCCGAGGGAAATAGGAAATGTCAATGTACACCTAAATCCTATCCGAGTCCCCGTATTTGTACCCCAACTAGAGACTCCTGCTTTGTCGCTGCCATCGTAGTACATGAGGCCTGGGCTCACCCGACTACCTGATCCTGATGCCCCTGCACTGAGGCATTAGAACGCGTCTGAACCCTTTATTTCATTAATTAGCCTTTATCGGTAGCCCCTTCAGTCAAAATTACAAAATCCTCGGTCTCCCTGGCAGTCATAAAGCCCACAGCTCCACCCGTCAAGTGCACATCGGAGTCGGATCTCCGGTAGCAATGGTATTTTTTAAGAAATCCACATTTAAGAGTATCCCATGAAGAACTGAATGTGAAGAGTGATCTGCAATGTTAAAATAATTAACTCCAGAAAGGAACAGAATTCAGCCCCCTTCAGAAACACAAAGAGGGGCTGAAGGTTGTTTTTTCCACCCTGGGATCCTTCTTAGAAAAGACTGTGTGCACTACAGCTGACATTAACTAGAAAGGAAGACTAAGTGAAGACAGAATGTGTTGGAGCTCGTTGAAAACAAGGTCACCTCGAGACTGAGTTTGCAGGTGAGGTTCTGAGGTGGGACAAGGAGGGGAGGGCTGCGTCCAGGCCCCTGTCCACTCAACCTCTTGTTTCTCTACTAGCGAGAGCGCCCCTTTAGCATGGGGCCTGCCTTGTATCTTCCCATTCCCTAAGTCTGGCACGTAATAAATATTTTCTGCTCTGAATGTCTATCCTGGCAACCGAAGGAAGAGAAAGACTGAGTCAAGGATCCCGTAATAGGTATGGAAAGAAAGCAGCATGCTGGGAGCACTCAGAAACCCTTTAACGTGTGTTTGTAGATTAGAAGCGGAAATATGTCTAACCCCTAAAGAACTGCTGGTTCTTAGTAAAGGTAACTAGACCAAGGCTAGCAGCACTTGCGATTACTCAGAAGCTCTGTAGGTAGTAGTAAAGTTAGCCAAGTAATAATTAAAAATAGTAGAAGTTACTGAAAAGTACCCATGTATGCTGTATGCAAAGGTATTTGAATATCCCTATTTTGTTGCAGCTAATGCTGATTGTCCATGTCTTAGAGAAGAGCATAATTAACCGTTCTTTACTAAATAGGACGCATTAACAAGGAAGTATGTGTTTGTAGACGTAGGTATACTGAATGGACAGTAAACATCACCCCTGCTCACCTCACCTATCTACACTGGAGCCTCAGCTCCGTAACCCCAGGTAGCCCCTGTGGATGGCCGTTGCCAGCTCTGTGCCCTGGAACAAATCGACCAGCTCTGGGCAGCACTTCTCACATGGCCTTTGGGAGATGAGTTACTGAATGCCTTCCTTTAGATAAAATAAAGGTACTTCCCCTCTTGGCAGAAAAAAAAAAAAACCTTAAGAAAAATATATCTGCGTTTCCCTGTCTGCTCATGAGCCTAACTGATACCAAACCAAATACATAGTAATAAATAGCAAATGCAGACCAACAATTCAACAGGCTATTTTGTTCATACACTTGTAGTCTCACAATCTTGGTCTGATGGTGCTACCTTCCACACAAGCTTATTTTGTGATGGTAAAGGGCTTTTGGTTTGGTGGAAAGTATAACCAGCGTTCACGGTATTTCACAGGGGACACCGACTTCCGGATGTCACATCACTCAGACAAACATGAGAACTCCCATTCTAAACGAGCATGCTCTGCAAAACTTCCATGACAGAAGACGGCACTAGAAAACACTGCCTGGAGGGAGAGACCCATCGTCCAACCCTGAATCAGGTAGGATCCCCATGGTTGCAGAATCAGCCTGCTACTGAAAACCTTCAAATTGCTGAGGCTGACCCCGAGGTGACTTGGAGAGGATCTTGGCGGGGGTTGGTGGGGGGAGGAGGAGGGAACATTGGTTCCCTTAATTGGTTCAGGGACCAATTGGTCCCTTTGGACCTTAACTGGTTCCCTTTATTGGCTCTGAAGAGACGATAAGGGATTTCAGATGACTGCCAGTCTCTAGTAGTTACAATCGAAGTTATCTAAATCATCTTATTTACCATCCGAGTTAAAGCCATAACTGTATGTTCCAGCCTGATGCTATGACAGGCTGGGGGCACAGCGGGAAGGTGGGCATGAGGAGGAAAAGTTGAAGGTAGGGGCTGCAGGGGGAGGGAAGGGAGGAGAAGGAACAAGGCACTGGCTATTCTGCTACCTTACAGATTCTTCCGACTCATCTTTTATTTAGAGCTACGGGGCAAAGTCTTACCATGGATTATCCATAGCTACAGACAAGGCAAGAGAGAAGGGCACACTTCATTTTCTACGATCAGTTCACATTTGAAAGGTTCAGTGTATGTGAATTACGTTTGGAGAAATCAGTTACCTTTTACTTGGTAAGTACTCAGTGGAGTTAATGGACCAGCATGATGAATAGACAGTGATTGTCTATAATTTGTCACCTCCAGTCCAGATCTACTGGCTGGTGTTCAAGGCCTTCTCTGGTCTTCCCACAGTTCTTCTTGCTGCTATTTCCTGCTATAGGGGTCCTTCACTCCCATCATGTCCCTACTGTCTGCGAGGCCAGACCCATTGCCAGTACCATCATGCCCTATGCCTGCAGGCTGTCCCCTAACTGGACGTCTTCCTGGTCCTTCCCTGAACTCTTGTAATCCTCTGCAAGTCTTCCGTCCTGTAGGAGATTTTGTCAGGCTGCTCTAGTAACAACTATTACTGACTTCTTATTATGTATCAGGTGTAGTCACTGTGCTAGCATTTGACATAGATGGTTGCTAATTGTCAAACTACTCCCTTAAATAATTACTACAGTCTCTTAACTCAGTGAGATTAAGTGACATCCCGGCGATCATACAACTAGCATGTAGCAGAGCTGGGCTTCAACCCCAGGTCTGCCCAGCTCGAAAGCCCTGGCCCTTCCACCACTCCACGATGCCTCTTGCTGACTGACAGTCATCTTCTCCGAAAGCTTTTTCTCCTAGTTGTACCCTCTGGCTTTGCACCTAATTGTCTCTTGTATAGTCACTGAAACGGAGCAAGTGGAATAACGCTCCTTGAAGATAAGGAGTTACCTTATCTCGCTGTACAGTGTTTCTTACCTAGAGCTTAATATGGTGTCAAGCCTGTAGAAGGTATTGGAATGTTGAATAGAATTAAAAGATGAGTTATAAGAGGAACAATCACTCTATCTCATTTTTTTTTTGCCACTTTGAAATCTTTACATTACCCCAAATCTGTTTTGGTTTGTTTTATTGATTTTTGTTGCTTGATATTACTTTTGTTAAAAGCTAAACATCACAGAAATAACATAGCAATAAAACCGATATTCTTACAGAGAGAAGGAGGAAAGGAACAGGGAATCTCAGGTCATGATAAGGGACAGTAGGAAGAGGAGATAAGAAAAGTCTCAACTTTTCAATCCCCACTATAAAGATGGGGCCCTTTTTTTTTTTATCTCAAAGAGACTGAGTAAAGGGGTCTTGGGGTGAGCTTATTGAAGGAAAACCCCACAAAGTTCACAGGTAAGGCCACAAAGAAATAAGGCTGTAAGGAAATAACAAGAGAAATGCCAAATCGTGATTTTGCAGGATATTTGTACCATTTTATATGGTTCTAGCATTTCATAATGTTCTTTACTTATCCACCCGTGTATTTAACAGTGTATACAACGATGAAGCTTTATCACTGATCTCCGTGCTCACAAGCCAGGCTGGGCACGCATGCTCAGGGAAGACAGACTGTGTGCCAGGGAAGGAGCTCGGGGGGAGGCGTGCTGGGGGAGGAGGGTTGCCCTTAGCCAGTATCACCATGCCCGGATATGGATTGCTGCTCCTCAGATGATGGCAAGCTTCTATTCAGTATGGTGGCACTTTCATACTTCACCACTGAACTTGGTGATGAAAGATATTTCCAAGAACAACAACGCAGGGCTGCTGTTAAGTCAGCCCCTTCATCAGGGATTAGAAATAGGTCAAACCAGAAGACCACTCAGTGACTTAAGGAGCCCAGAAAAAGTTTTACTGGTTACCATGTACGTACGGTCCTGAAGGGCCTAGGAGACCAAATCTGGAGTCCCTGAGTCTCAGTCCCAGCCCCTCACCCCATTCCCTTACTCTGGGGAAAACACTACAGCTCCAAGAAAAGCAGCAGGAAACACAACCAGTTCCCAAACTCAGCAGCCCACTTGAAAAGTAATCAAAACTTAGCTGTATAAATTTACCACCTCCTCCCCCCAAAATGGTGGGGACTCTGCCTGTATCCTTTAGAATTCCTAGCAAATGGTAAAAAGATGATTTACCATTCAAACCACTGGGGTCAAAGTTCTCTAGCATTAAGTAGAGTGTGAAGGGAGTGATAGCTTCTGTGTATCAGCTACTCATCAGCTTCAAGAGAAACGTGAAATAGCATAAACCTGAACTCTCTGTCCACCCAGCTCCTGTCCTCCAGCTCTCTGCTTCCAAGCAAAGCTGTAGTGCTGACGTGTGGGTACGACTCTGCCGAACCTGGCATAAGCTATAAGGAAGAGACAGAGATTTTTTTCTGAAGACTGACAAGTTCATCTCCCTCTCCAGAGTTATTAGCGCACGTGCTTACCATTGCAGTATTCGTTCTGAATGATCATGTGGCCATCCTCTACCCATGCAGAGTAGTAACGAACCACGTGGGGATGATGGCCGAGCACCGCGTGAGCATAAACTTCATGCAGAGCCGAATTCCTGAGTCAGGAAAGCATTGAGAAACATGAACCAAGGCAACACACACGCAAATGTTTTTAAAAGACAGGACACGAAGCATTATTAACAATGTCAGAACATTATTGAACGCTTACTGCTTGCTTACTGTTTGATCTCTAATTTCCATAACTACCAGTAAGATACGTTGGCAAGGATAAAGGCTTTAGGAAATTCAGTGACTGACCCCCAAAGTCAAGCCCGTGATAGGAGACCTCACACCGGAACCTTGGTCATCTTGGTACCAAGTCCATGGTTGTTTTTTATCAGACATGGCTAAGTAAAGAGGAGGTGGTGCCACCCCAACAGCAGACATGCTTTGGATCTTTATTTCACTGTATCGTAATTGAAATACCTCGACAGGCTTCGCAAGAAGGCCACCGTGGACTTTACCATGGACACGGTCGTGGACCCTCCATCTTCTCAGTGAAGGCCAGACAGTCCGAGTCAATATTAAATTCTGTCAACGTGGAGTCACGGGGACAGTCTTGGAGAGGGACACTTATTGTGGGGTCGGAAATCCAACACAAGAAAAGCAAAATACAGTATTCGGAGAGGTTCAGTATAAAAACGGAGAATTCCAAAATCTATAATTCCAGAGTCAGCTTAAGTATTATATGTCTACAGTCCATTAAAAGCTTTGGCTGAGTCTGAAAATGTTTGTTTTACTTGGGAAAAAGGAAGAACAATTACTTCTGGGAATGAAATTTAAATTTCTGTTCATTTTTTCTTGCTTATAGTGCTTGAAACTTGACTATTGAATTCATGATTAATACAAAGTAGAGATAAACCAGGGAATTAACAGTAACTTCCTACTTGGCAATATTTCTGGTGAACTAAACAGACACCATAAGATCGTTCCATAAATCTATTAATTTTTAAAAAGCAGTAAGACCAAGTAGTAAAAGCCACAGAAACCACACAAGCGCACATACACACACACACCACAAAATGACCCAAAATGACCGTGGTATATTTTAGGAAGTAACTCATCTCTGATCTGGAAGACTCAGAAAGTCTAGAAATCTGAGACAGCATAAAATTGAGGGGGTGGGGTGATCTTTAAAAGCAGCAAATGTTTTTTAATAGCATCAGTGCTATTATTTAAAATATCTTGACAAGAAAAATGCTTTCCAAACCCAAGTTTGGGTTTCTAGTACATCTCAAAGGTACTCACTCATTTGGTAATTCTGCAAAAGATTCCGTGGAGCGTTTTATTGCGTAAACACATCCGTCCAGCCTCTTAATGCACTTGTAGACTGTACCGAACTCCCCAACCCCGATCTTTTCTACCTCCATGAACTCTTTTTCATAGCGAGAAGTCATGTTGGTCTCTCGTAGGACACATCTCTGAAATATTTTAGTAAAAATAGTTAAAACAATCCTTCCTAAAAAATTGTTAGCAATAAAATTGAGGCAGATTCCTAAATTTCTCTAAGTTTTCAAAAAAAGACTTCTGGGGCAATCCATTGGATTCTGTTTGTACCAATATTCATGGTAGCAAGAACCTCTCCCACTGCTGACTGCCTTCTCTGTACTTTTATTTCCCGTCTGGCCTTACCCTTCGGATCTGTATGTTCCTGCAGGGGTCACAGCTCCTCACAGCCAGAGCTCACACCCTTTCACTGAAACACTGACCCGGGGCCTGGGTAGAGCACGTTGGAAAGAAAACAAAACCAAACAACCCACCAGCCTCCCTTTGGCCCTCGTCCACACATCCAGCCCTCTGGCTGCTAATGTTTTTATCTCAAGATGAGTAAACATACTTAGACTTGTGTTCAGTTTGCTTCCTCACAAATCTTAGCTTGGAAAACACTTGTCACCTTGATTATTTCAGGTTACCTGCTTAGATATAGCAACCACTTCCCCTGCTGGGCAAGTAGCAACATCACTGATTGCCTGGCTAGTAAATAACCTCAGGCGAATCAGTTTTCTCCTCTGTCAGATGAGGTTGATAGCAGCTAGTCCTCAGGGTTCTTTTAAATACTACTCTAGAAACGGGTGTGTGTGTGTGTGTGTGTGTAACTTAGTGCAATGCCAAGCACATAGTAAATTCTCCGTAAATGGTGGCTCTGATACTCCTAAATGTCTATGAATCTCAGTCCAAACTGATTTATCTCCACAGTCAGCATGTTCCCAGTGTCTCCATTAGCAAGAATTCTTTTGCGTCTAACATTGAGTTTTTAAAATCTTGACTCTCCCTAGCTCATCCTTTTCAACACCCAATACCAGTCTTCATCAGCAAGATCTACCCCTTCCATTGCCCTGAGCCAGGGCCAAGCTCTGGTTCCTCCATGTCTGGATTCGCTTTAGCTGCCGGCCCTCTCTCCATCCCCTCCCATACTAACAATCATTTCTGCAGAAGGACACTGCAGAATCAGACACACCTAACTGTTTCCTTTGAGGATCCCACACTTCTGATCAGAGGCCTCAAGGCCGCCTACCAATCACCCACCCACTACCTTCCCACCCTCATGTCCGACACCAAATAAGCCAGCTTGCCGTCCACATCCCCCCCCAACCTCAATCCCTCCTCTCCCCTTTTGGGCACTGACCACTGAACGTAGCCATGTTTTCACAGTAAACGTCTCACTTTAAACTGTAATTTACTTGGCCGTCCTATCATTGGACATTTAGCACTCCCCCTCTTTTATTTTATTTAGTTTTTTCGCTATTACAGTTATGGCTGCAGTAAATGTTTCTGGTGATGATGTTTACAGTACTATTTTATTAGGTTAGATTGTCAAATGAGAGATGCTAGATCGAAGATTGTGAGGATTATAAAATCAATACTGACATACTGAGCTAAAAGTTTTACATATAAACCTCTGGCTTCATGCTTTTTCTTTTTTCTGTTCTGTTTTTCTTTGTTGGGACCTTAGATATCTCGATTTTTCCTTCATTTCTCTACCCCATGAGTATAGAATTTCCCCCCAGATCAAAGACAGAAGCAGTAACCTTTAATATAAAAATACTCCAAGGTAATGATTCAGCAATATACCTATCAGACACTGTCAGGTAAAGTAACAACTAGCTAGTAATATAGACCTGATGAGAGTCCAGATAAATTCAGCTGCAAGGCACATTTGCTACAAAGCGTTGGGAGTGGGGAGGAGTAAAGAAAGGAGGGAGGGAGGGAGGGCTACAGAGGAGAGAGGGAGGAGAGTGAAATGACTGTCAGTACAGCTGAGAACGATGCTCACCTTGGCAGGCAGCCCTTGCTCTACCTTGCCTTCCTCTGGATCAGCTTCCTCGCTTAAAAAAAAAAAAAGTGATATCAATATACAATTAGCACTTAGTGATCCTGATACTATGCTGGGCTCTGTAAGAGTAGATAAGACAATTCCTTCTCCTCTTCAATTTACATATGGGGACAGAGAAAACAGAAAACTTCAATATAAGAACCTAGGTGAGGATAAGAACAAGACATCAAGGGAATACTGTAGACAGTTCCCAATTAATCATTTCAAGAGTAAAAGTCTTTCCCAAAGAAAGGATATGTAAGCTAGGATTCCAAGAATGGGGAGGAACCAGATAAAGGAAAGGAGTGGGGTTTCAGGCAAACAGAACAACGTCTGCTGAGAACTGGGGGCAGGAAGGCACACAGAACTCATGTGAGGCTATCGGGTGGTCTTCACCGCCACCCCACACAGTCCCCTTCCAACACCCCCTCCCCCAGAGCACAATTTTGTGTAGCTGAGGTTCACGCTTAGAACGTTTGTGTAGCAGAAGGAGCACTACCCTGGCTAAGATGTTATCGATTACTTTTCAATGAGCTGAAGTCTCTGACAAGTATCCTGTCTGCAAGATTTTAGTTCCTGCATCAGCCAAGCTACAGATGTTTCCTCTGGAGAAGTATGGGGTGGTAATGGCAAACGGAAGGCATCACACTCATGGAAGTACATTGATGCTTGACATTTGTGACTTTCTAAAGTCGAAACTTTCTAAAGTAACAACACAGTAAGAAAAATGCCCTCTCAGAAGCACTAGGTAACGTTACCAAATTGTCACCAATTTCATTGCCAGGAATTCAGATTAACTGTCTAGTCCAACCAGCTTCAGTGACAAGTGAAAACATTCATTCTGACGATTTATAAATAATCCTGAACAGCTAAAACCAATAGAATTCTTGGTGACAAGAGTGAGTGGTTTACTTGCACTGAAGTCTGTTTACTTAAGCTCCAGGAGGCAGTGTTGAGAAAACCTATTCTGGGCCCGAGGTCAGGTAATACATAGTCACTGATCCCAAAAGAAACAACTCAAGGTAACACATTAAATGCTCTGAAAACTTCAGATTGTTAGCAGTGCATTATTTTGCTGAGTTCATAGCAGCACAAATGACTGGCTCATTTTAGAGGTGGCTCCATTCTATCAAAAAGCAGCCTGGAGAGACAGAGGAAAGAAATGCCCCTGAGCAATACACACAACAGGACAGTAGGCTTTCCATTTGCAGCACTTCTGAAAGCAACACTATCTTCTTCTCTTCAGCCCATCTTCCATCACCTGCGGAGAAGTCCAAATCCTTGTCCCATAGCTCCCCCATCACCGGTCTAGAAACCGAGCTAGACTAGAAACGGAATATACTCTTTGAGGTGTGAACTGCACCTTCCCCACCTGCTCCCCTTCTATTAGCCGGAGGTGATCCCTTGAAGGAAATTCCATAGCCCACTTAACTCCCTAATGGAAGTCGGGGGTCTGCTGCTTTCTCCTCGCTGTCCTTTCATGGAGAAGCCACCTTACAAGTAGTACACTTCGGAACGGGAAGATGCTGCAACCTCCATGACGAAGCCCGTGGAAACCAGCGCTGACATTGAGGAAGGAGGGGATAGGTAACCCGCGTCAAGGTCACTCTAGCGGAGTTCTTGTTCCCAGGCTCACTTTAACACTCTCCCTTCCTCTCTACCACAGTAAGATCAGATCTCCAAACTCGCAGGCCACTGCGTACTTACAGATCTCCTCGGATTTTCCTCTTGCCAGTGGATTGAAGGAATTGTTTCCTATAGGACTCTGGGGTGAAGGGGTTAATATTGACCAGAGCTGATGAGGTCACTTCATCTGTGAAGGAAACAGGTGTGAGCCTCAAGTGCTTAGAGCCTCGGGAGGGCAGCTTCCCTGTTGAGGAAATCACGGGCTGGCTCAGCTGGCCCTGGGTAAGGATGGCAAAAGGCAAATCAGAATGGGGTTAGAGAAAAAAAGAAAAAAGTTGCCTATCACTAGCTAGTTAATATTTGAACCAAAGACTGTCATTGCTGAAAGGGGCCTTAGAGGTCACCAGGTTCCGTGTAAACTAGTCGCTTCATAAGTGGTCCTCTGATAAAAATGCAGATTCCCAGTCTACCTCCTAAGAGTCTGACTGTGGGCCCAACACAGGAAGCTGTACTTTTTTATGTCCCTGGCCTGTGCTGGGGCAGTTCTGACAGGCAGCTTGGAAAACCACCAAAGCCAGTCCTACCTCCAACTTTTTAAGCATGCCATTTAAGCTTAGACAAATGAAAATGACTTTAGAAGACCTGCTCCTTATGTTCTTAGAATGTGTACTTTAACTTCCCCTCGTTTCTTCATCAAAATGTGGGCTTGGTGCCTGCTAAGTAGCTGAGGCAGGGCTAGCTGCTGGGAGGGGAGCCGAGGTGAGTTCCGGCTCTTTAGGGATGAACGGTCCATTAGGCAGTGGCTCATCAATATTTCGGAAATAATCACTTGGTAAGGGAAAGATTTCATAGACTAAACATGGAAGAAGAAATTTCCAATTCCCCCTTATGATGTAGATGCCAAATAAAGTGGGGTAAAACAAAAACCAAACTGAGAAGGGACTCTCAGCCCCTCAGCTTCAACGCCCTGCACTGGCTATAACTAACACACCACTAAGTAGAAAAACGTGCAGGACATAACCACCGCAAACAGGTGGCAGGAGGAGGACACAGGCCTGAAACCTCACCAGAACTAAACCATGAAGCAGAGGGGAGAGGTCAGAGACACGGAGCTCCGTTGAGACAGCAGGATGCTATTACGACCTAACGCCAGGGGCCCCAGGAGGACCGGAGCTACTACAGGTCCTTGAGAGCACGGGGCAGACACAGAGGTCCCAATACTGCACTGTGAGGCTCTTTCTAAAGATTCCTGCTCTTCCCGGAGTGTCTGCCCATGGCTTTCAGTGCGGAAGCAGAAGGTGGCTCACAACATGAGTCACTGCATGATAGCATTCACGTGAATGTAAAGAACGTGAGGCTGCAAAAGATGAATATTGAACTTGCACTACTCTATGACTGCTACAAGCAGACCTGAAGGAAGCTATAGAGTACACATTATCTTTTTCTTCATTAAAAAAACCCTAACATTTTTTTAATGAAGAAAAAGATGTCATTGCCAGAGTTGAGAGTCTGTACGAGGGTGTTACACACGTGTTAGAGTTCCAAGGATGGGCGAGCCTGGGGTGACTGTCAGAGACAGCCATCAGCGACAAACAGTCTTCCTGTAAGTTTATTATAGGGCCGAGTGTCGATTCCAAAGATGTGCAACTGTGTAATATTTCTCAGTTGTCAATGTGATTCGGGAAATGAATTTAGAATTATAGAGAACTATTCCCTGAGAATCAGGGTTTTTTGATGCTGATCATCATACAAAAAGTAAAACGCATCTATCCTACACAAAGCAGGGAGGCGTCCGCCCCAGAGGCTGCACAGAGCACTCTGGCTGCCACACCTCCAGGAGCACAAATAGGGCCTGGACATTTTTCAGGTAAAAGGAAGGAAAGGTATTCATATCTGGGCAGACGGTATCAGAATCCCTAGTTTGAAAATGTGACGGCTAATAGATTTCGTGATCTCCACTTAAAATAGAGGAAAAGGTATCAGTTATATTAATATGGATGGTATTGCCGGAATGGCAGAATTGTGAGTGGCCCTTATGAAACCTAAAAGAACACAGTTTAGAACAAGATTTATGAAAGGAGTTTCAGAGAAGTAAAGCAGGTTGAAAGTTTCTGGACAGATGAGCAGGTTGAGAGTATAAGTACACTCCAGACAGTATAGGTCATTCCGTGAGTAACAGCTCTATGATGGAGGATTAGGAGAAACAAGGGAAATTTGGGGAATAGCCCCCTGACTTCTGAATGGTGGGAGAAGGTGGCAACCTCCCACTAAGGCACAACATCACAGGGCCTTGGGACTGGGAAAAAAACGTTAAAGGCCCAGTTGGCACAATTATCCCCTGATGCTTGAATCCCTTCTCCATTTCCACCAAGTGGTCATATAGCCACAGGGGCCTCCCTACCTCCTAAGGAAGCTCTCCTATCTCTATTTCCACCCTGCTAGGAAGTCCTGATGGGGAGCCAAAGTCATTTCACGGTGATTTCTGGTCCCAGCCCTTGGGCAAGGCTGAACTAAACCAACATTCCTTCCCTGAGCGTTCTTGTCTCAGGCAAAACATCTCTAGTTATCATTGCCCTGGCCTCTCTCCTCTGACCCTGACCCAAACCCTATTCGTCATTAAGTATCTACTCTCCCAGTTACATTTCCATGTTCCCTCCCAAACTCTGTTCTCTGCCTGTCCCTCAAATCTTGGCATTATCCAAGATCCCTAACTTGAACCACTTCCCTTCTTCCTGAGACCACATGAACTTACCCACACCCAGGTCCGTGGGTAGATCTCCAACTTCTACTGTTTTCCTGGACTCATAGCCATTTATCCGACTATTTACATGACCTCTCTGATTTTGCCCAACCTGTACCTCCTCTCATGTCACCTGTCTTGATTTAAGGAACCGCATACTCAAATAAGCAAGAGGCCCGACTGCACCCGAGGTCTCTCTTTTCCCCTCAACTGCTCCATCAAGTCAGTTACCAATTCCTAAGCACCTCTCCACTTATCACCGTATAATTCAGGCTCTTCTCCTTTCTCAACAAATCTACCGAGAATACCGCCTGGCCTCCAGATCTCTCCTGCTCCATCCCTTCCTTCATATGAAGGTCATGAGTTTTCCAAGATGCCTCTGCCCAAAACCATTTAATGGCCCTCTCAACATTTTTAGGATAAAGCCTTGACCGAGCTCCTGCCTACTGACTCTGGCCTCACCACCTGCCCTCTGTCCCGCATGGACCTGTCACATGGAGCAACACGCGGCTGTCCCAGGGCGGCACGGCCTCTCCCCTCCGTAATTTGGTAGATGCTTTTCCCTTGGCCTCAAGTTCTCACTCCCTTCTTTTTGCCAGGTGAACCCCAACTCTTTCTTTAAGACTTCTCTCAAACATCACCTTCTTTGGTAAGGCTTCTCTGATGTCTTGAGACCTGATTCCCAATCCTTGATCCTCGTGGGTATCACTCTAGCAAACCTGATCTGAACCTGAATGATCATTTCAGGTGTGTGCTTGTCTTTATTTTGTGGGCGCTTTTTGAAGGCAGTAAATGGGTGTGACCGCAGAGGGTCAGCTAGCCTGTCAAGGTGTTCAGTTAAGTTTTAAATGAGGGAATGAAATATTCATACCATGTTTTCTTACCTGTGTGCTTTTGCTCAGTGCCACATTCTCTCAGCCCTCTCTCCACCTACTTGCTATGTGTCAAAACCATACCAACTTTCATTAACCTTCACATGCATCCTTCCCCTTTCTTTCTTTCCTGAGCAGTCCACCCACAGAACCCTGACCCCTCTTAAAGCACCTATCACCTATGTCTGTAGGCCCATCTCGTCTCTCTCAGACACTGTGTCTTATGCTCCTTGCCCAAAGTGGGTTCTCAAAAAAAAAAAAAAAAAAGAAATCAGTGGATGATTGGTTGGTTGGTATTGGGACCTTTGAAAAATCCACAGATGGACACATGAGCATATGAGAATGGTTTGTTTACAATTTGGACAAGAAGCCTGGTGCTTCCTGTGGATGCGGTGCCCATACTCAGCAGGCGCTACAGGGACCTGCAGGCAGGGGCTGCGTGGCCATCAGAAGCTGAGATGTTGTCACAGTGATCTAAAGTACTTCACGCTGAGCCCGCAGAAAGCAGGGCTAATGCCAGCCCTCAGGCTCACACACCAGGCCCCAGCCCGTTAGAGGCCACCCTGCCCAGCCCTGGCTTCAATGACCCATATGAAGGATGTAGCAGAAGACCAGTCGCAACAAGAATAAAGGAATATGCTAACTACTTGGAACCTTTACTCCTCTGCAATCCTCAGCTTACACAGAAGTGTCAACAGGTCACCTCTTTGCTCACATACAATAGAAGAGCCTGAACTTGACAAGGCCCAGGAGGGGAGAGGACTTCCTTCTGGAAAGAGCAGCAGCCAGGAGACACAAATATGCTCAGAGAATGGGAACATTCTTATATGAGGAAATATTAGGAAATAACCACATAAAAGATAGAGCCAGTTGGCGTAATGGAAAGAATAGGCTCAGACCGAAAGATCAGGTTTCTAGTCCCTGTCTGCCATTGGCTGAGAGAAAAGCCAGGTTATCTCCAGAGACCTTGAATTTCTCCTGAGCAGCGTGCACCGCCCAGGCGCTGCATCTCAACATGCCTGCCGGTGCCAATATTCCTTAACGAGGACCTCTTTCCCCACCCAACATGCATCTGTGATTTCCACCAAATGGTCACTGGCACCAGTGGTTTTGAGAAGACAGGCGGCAAGACATTTAACTCTGTTTTCTGATAACTTCAAGCTCTTCTTCATTTTCACCAATAAAAAACATAATTAGGGATGAGAGAGGCTGGGAGGCGAATCTATCACATACACACAGAGGACTGAGTCCTCTTTCTCTGTCAGCTGAACTGAAGGAACCAGGGTCTGTCTCCCCACAACCTACTCACTTTGGGAGTGAAGGGGCTCTCATACTGTAGCAGCTTTTGCCTGGCGTCTGGCTGGGCTGGTGTGGCAGGGCACGTGAGAGGTTCTGACACCGGTGTCCTCAAAACAGGCTCCAGACTCTCGTCCTTTTCCTGAAGTGTGGCTTCTAGTACTCCACGGAGGGGTGTCCTGGGAGGTGTAAACTTGGCCCCTGAGTCAGGAGCTTCAGACCTCTCCAGGGTGTGGCTCTGGGCCTCCCTGCCCTCTGGGGCTTCCTGCTGTGCTCCGTTCTCACCCTCATCTTCACAACCCGAGAAGTTTAGTTTCTGCTTTAGTTCTTTGTTAATACTGTTGTAGTCCATCTCGGCCAAAGCTCTACAACTAGGCCAGAAGTCCTGGCAGAGGGAAGCAGTGAGAAGATGCAGAGTGAGGAGGAGACCTTCGGCCAGCAAGGCCACACAGCCCAGCCCGACTTTCCCTCTGCGTTCCACCTGCCACATGGAGACACCCTTTAATACCACATGTCTGCAAGCTCTCAGCTTGTCCTTATTTCCATTCTGATTAAAGAAAGCACCAGCAGCTCTTTGAGCAATTAAATCCAAGTTATGTTGAAACACTTCTATCTCACACACAGTCTCCCTGAACCCATGGGCTACAAAATGCTAGTGAGATAGTGGGTTCCTTTAATTTAGCATAGATTTAAAAACACCAATTAGCCAATCTGGGAACAAACTTATTATTGAAAAGAAATTGTTTTCACTCTTTTATACCTACCATTTAGAAATCTCACCCTCTCCTTTCTTCCTATCCCCGCCCACCCAGTGACCAAGAAGAGTTAATCAGAATTCAGCATCACTTGGATATAATAACGATCTTTAAACAGCCTCTAACACACCTAGGCTAGAGTTCATCTCCCAAATAGAGACACATCTTAGATCTTTGCCAGACACACCTGCCTTAATTCAGGCGTGCCCCACCCACTCACCCTGCCCTCCTCCAGGTGGTGACAGTTAAAGCTTTTAAGGAATTGGACAACTTTTCAAACTGACAAAGAAAAGCTTGAAAGATCAGTAACACATAGAAACAGACACGTATCACTTGAAAATGGCAATTACTCTGGCCACCGGGCCCCCCCGCCCCCCCGCCGGTGCCTTATTGTGAAAAACATGTTTTTTCTCACTGTTTGGGAGTCTTTAGCACACATTAGTCAGTTTCTGTCTCAGAGCAGCCCCCATGGGAAGGGTTAAAGACTCTTTGAAGCAAAAACCCCCACCATGTCCCTTTGTAAGGGAACGCATGGGAGAGGCAGTCCATGAAAAAGGAAGATGACACTCCTGAGCCCCTCCACCCTCAGGAGAGACTCAGGAGGTAGCGGACCTGAGGAATTGTTTATGTGATGAGCGTGGGTCCGGAGAGAGGCCCCTGAGGATGAGTTCAGTGTTGACTGAAGCAAATTTAATTCCCCTTCTCTTGACAGTCCTGCCATTTCTCTCTCTTCCCCGGCCCCCGGCCCTCCTTCTCCTCTCTCACTCCTTTCCCATTCCCAGCCTGCTTCCCTGGGCCTCACTGTAGTCTGCTCTCCAGCCAGCAGCCAGAGGGATCCCGTTTTAAAGGGTCCTGTCCTCAGGTCCTCCAGGGCCCCTTGGCTCACTGAGAAGACGCAGCCAGCCCCCGTGCCAAGACCCTCGGGCCTTTGCCCCCCCCCACACACACACACAACTTGCCGGACTCCCGCCATCCCCCTCCCCCTCGCACACTCTGCTCTAGACTCCCTACGTCCCTCCACTCTTCCCCCACAGGTCCCACTCACCGGGCTTCCTGCCGGTGTCTCCTCAAAGGTCTCCTCAGCAACCCCAAAGAGGCACCATCGCCCATCCTCTGGCCCCTTACTCTGTGTTACAGTTTGCACAGCACTGACAGCTACATCGTATGTTACATAGATAATGGCTCATTTTCAAAAGTGTGTCTCCCCCACCCCACCCCCAGGAGAATCTAAATTCCACAAGGGCATGTTTGAGGTCCTGCTGCCACTGCCTGGGACAGGGCTTGACATGTAGCGGGTGCTAAGAATGAAGGCGCCTGCCATGCATTCTGTGTATCCCCGTGATGGGCATTACTGTAACTCTAATGCAAATTTCAGAGGCCTGAAAGGCAGGGATATGCTGATTTTAAATAACTTAGTGACTTTGAATATATATCCTATTTTATTAATCCCCACACCATCCTGAGCTCAGCCTCCGGGGTAAGTGATTTACTGTCCTTCCAACCTGGGACACGAAACTAGTGCCTGCTGCCCAGACGACCTGGGAGGAGCGAAGGGCAATGGCAGTGCAGATGGGCTGGCCTGACAGCGAGCACAGTCAGATGTATGAAATAAGCACAGGAAGGAAGTCAGGAGTCTGAACAGATCAGGAACCCCTGGCTTCTCCGCATGGCTGCGGGTCCTCAGTATCCGACCGTGGGACTTAAGTTCAGGGGTCAGGTATGGGTGTAGATCATGGGTGTCAAACTCATTTTCACCAGGGGCCACATCAGCTTCACGATTGCCTTCAGAGGGCTGGATGTAATTTTAGGACTGTATACATGTAACTACTCCTTAACTAGGGGCAAGGAGCTTGGTGCTGCTGCTGGGTAGACGCAAGGTGCCAGGCCAGACAATATAAGGTGGCGGGTCGGATTCGGCCCGCAGGCCTCGTGTTTGCCACCTGTGGTGTAGATAGTCCTCAGTCATTCGATTCGTCTCTTGATCTCCTGCATTCACATTCTTAATTGCACCCTGTGACAGTCAGCTTGTCCCATAATCTGGACCACCAGTGTTTTCCCTGGCTGGCTAATGGTGCGGAGTGATCATGGAGGCTGAGTGACCCAGTCCTCACCTGCATGGCAGGCTGCTCCTGGCAGAATAAAGTGGCTCAGTTATATGAATGCGTTGGTTTGTCTCCAGTGAGCGCTTAATTCTTGTGCCATGTGAATGGGAAAAAAATTCCACTTGTGTTTTTGGAAACAGGATAAAGTAATTTTAAATTTCATAAGGAAAAATAATTGTCAAAGAAAGAGCAGAAGATTTTTTAAGAGTATAAAAGAGTACCTCTCCAAGAAATAAAACTTAAAATTATACATGTATATTTTTTTTTAATCCTCACCCAAGGATATATTTATTTTTACAGAGAGGAAAGAAGGGAGAAAGGGGGGGACAGAGAGAGAGGGGGAGGGAGTGAGAGGAAGAGAGGAAGGGAGAGAGAGAGAAAAATCAGTCCACTAGGTTGCCTCCGTATGTGCCCTGACCAGGGATTGAACACCTGCAACCCTGACCGGGAATCTGGGAATCGGACCTGCTACCTTTTGGTGCACGGGATGATGCTCCAACCAACTGAGCCACCTGGCCAAGGCCGTGCATATTATTTTATCTACATACAATTAGCGTGGTACTAGTGTAAGAATAGACAGGTCAATGGTGAAGAAGACATAGATTAGTAAATATCAGTAATTTAATATTGCACTTTCAAGGGGAATTATCATCATAGGACATGAAAGATTTATTTAATGAGTGATGTAGCAATCATCGGTTAACTATTCAATAAAAAATTTTAGAGTCTCCGTTCATATCACATATCAATATAAACATTAAATAGATTGAGATCAAAATCATTCTAAAAATAACTAGAAGAAAATAAAATTGAACGTTGATCAGATTTCTGGGTGCAGACCAACTTTCTAAATGTCAAAGCAACATAAGAAATCACCAAAAGAATTGCTAAGTTTGACTACATAAAATTTAGAACTTCAATATTTCTTAAGCAACCAAGCAGCATAGAAACCACACAATAAACTGGAAATGATATTAACAAAAGTTACGCCAGGCAAAAAATGACTATTCTTAGTGCCCACAGGAGTCATGCAAAGTGATGGCAAGAGGGCAAGGGCCCCTTGGGATGAGTGAGCGTAAGGCATTTTAAGCAGACAATTCATGGAAGAGGGACCGCTTGTCCCCAGCACGCAGCTTGAAACCGTGACCAGGCTCAGTCACAAGACATTACCTTAAAACAAAACGTCATTCTCATCTGAAAAATCGGCAAAAAAGACTTCAGTCGGCAATATCTCACTTGGACAAGAGTGAAAGGACATTGATGCCCTCAGACACCTGGGAGTCAACAATTTGTCAGTACAACCGAGAACCCCAAGAACACGAGTACAGTCTCCCCCGGTGTTCCCATCTCCTGCAACCTGTCATAGTCAGCAACTTCAAAGGCTGATTGCTTTTGCCCTGCCTGTCACCCCTCATTCTGGATTTCATTCCTTGCCCGCTTGCTGCCTTCCCCGCTAGGCTGTAAGCCTGATGAGAAGGGATGTCTGTCTTCCTCACAGCAGGGCTTGGCAGAGGACAGGCACCTAATGCTAGTTCAGAGCGGAGATCGGCCAATGCTTTGGGAACGGCTTGCTCTTCCCACAGGGAGAGCTGGAATGGCGAAGTAAATTTGCAAACACACAGATAGTGGAGACCATGAAAACGATGCATGTAAAAAGTTCTAGTAGGACGGCAAATGGTCGCGGTCTGATGCTAGGGAATAAAAACACAAAATTGATATGCAGTCTGGTTTCTACATGTAGACAGAGAAAAGAAAAACATGTAAATCTATCACCGATTTTAAGAATAACAAAGGCCCAAGACAGGGACTCTAAAACGACACCCTGGGTGGGATTGTGACAAATCGACCTCCCACGCGGAGAGAGCCGGACAAGGAACGTGTCCGTCTCAGCCCTGCCATTGGGTGGACGGAGGAAAAACCTCCCCAAAGAATTTGAACTACAATCCAGGGGTCACCCTAGCTTGTGTTTTAAATCCATACTACCAGCATGATTCAAAGGACCTCAAGCAGAGAATTTACCTCAAAATAGGCCTGGGTTGGTGGTGCCTCCAGATGGCTCACAAAAGCAAACACAAATCCGGGTGAGAACTGGACCTCAGAGAGGCCGGCAGCAATTATGAGTCACCATAGCGATGTGCACAGGTAAAAAATCCTGCATCCTAGAATTGATGAGACAGGATACGCAAAACCCTAAAAGGGGCCAATTCGGTGGTGAGATTACAGATCAAAAACACGTTTGTATAATGCATGTTTTATACGCACTATGTTTTTATATATTGCAGACATATTTAGATAATGTGGATTTAGTTTACATAATGTATTTTATATAATGAAGATATATTTAGCATTTGGAAAGCAAAATAATTTTATTTAAAACTTTTGACATATGGGGGTTTTCGAGGAACTCACTGGAAAACGTAGCATTATCCCAGGGCCTCTGAATGTGACTGCCCTTCATCCCTTCCTGCCCCTCACACCGGTCCTATCATCTTCCGGCGACACAGCAAAGATGACTCTGATGGCCAGACTGTGAATGTGTTAAGAGGGGTGTCATCGCCATCACTAACATTTTTAATTTATTTTTAGAGAGGGGGAGGGAGGGAGAAAGGGAGAGAAACATCATCGGTTGTGTAAGCGCCCGACCGGGAATAGAACCAGCGACCTTTGCTCTTTCTAGAGAGACGCCCAGCCAGCTGAGCCACACGAGTCGGGGCACCATCATTAACACTTTTGAGCACTGTTATGTGCAAGCTACTAGGGTAAGGCGGGCAGGAGGGGCCAGCTGTACAGAGGTATGAGTCTCTACTTTCCGTCGTTGGCTTAGCTGACAACTGGTCGTGAGCACCTGTCATGCACGGCAGTAGCAATTTGAAGACAGACCCGGTGGCTGGGGCGCTAGAACCCGCACATCAGTAAAGACTGGACAAGGCGCTAGATTTGGGGTTTGGACATTGGGGGCTCCTGTGTATATAGGAAATTGATTGGGGTGGGTATTATGAGTTTATTCCCTGGGAAATTGACAGCTCGAGGGTGTTAAACTAGGGTGGGCTGGGCAGAGGGGGCAGGGCTCACACCAAAGATCAGGAAACAGAAAGTCCCTTGGGGGAGAAAGAGCCAAATCGGTCCTAAAGCAGACATCTCTGGAAATTAAGGATTTTCTAGAGCCCCTATGATGTATTTTAAAAGAACATTTTGAGTGCCTCAACTGTTGGGATAAAGCTGGTGGCTGAATCACTCTTTCAGAGGAGGGGGAAATAAGAATTAGGAATAGCTGTTGAAATAATGAGGAAGAACGTGGTGAAGAGAGAGACTTGTTCAGACTCCTGATTCATCCAAGGTTCAGGAAGGTGGGCCGCTTGTCGCCTCTGGGAAGGACGCAGTGGATTCATGCTAGGCGTTACCCAGCGGCCGTTCCTGAAGATCCTTACCCCAAGTGCCTGAGACGATAATAAGATTTAACCCTTCTTCCGCAAGGAGATGGTCAATGACTACCCCAGGCTGCCACTTCGAGGCCAAAATCTCTGACTTAACAGCGAAGAATCTATTTATGCAGCATTTTACCGCCCCCCACCCCCAAAATAGGAACTGCTTTCACCGTATAGATTTAGTTCAGTCTCTCCCCGACTCCCCAAGGAGATGGGGCCCTCCACCACGCTCTGCGGTACTTAGTCTGAAATGGATGGGGAGCCCCAGACAGGGCCCAGGAAGGCCAGGGCTCACCAGACTGGGCTGGAGACGCACTACTCCAGGCCGGACACCAGGCCCCACCCCAGGCCCCACCCCGAGTCCAGCAGCACCTGGCAGCCGGTGCTCCCCCTGGTGCTTGGTTCCCAGCACAGCGGGCGTTTGGCCGCACACCCGGGTTTATGTAATGCACATCTGTCAGGGTCCGTATGACGGGGGGGCTTTAAAAAAAATAATGGTGACATATAAAAATTCACGGTGATAGTTCTCCCACGGAGTCCTAGGTGAGACGGCACCGTCACCCAGGCACAGGTAGTCAGATCCAGGTGGATGTGCGGCAAGTCACCACGCATTTCCCACACCCGAGCGCGCATCGGCATCCAGGCACTCTCCGACGAGGCACGCAGTTCGGGGGAGCCCGCTGGGTGGACGCCTTCTCCGGTGCGAGCGCGGCGGGGGCAGGGCGGGGCCGCACGGGGCAGGTGCGGGCCTCGGGCGGCTGGAGCGCGGGGCCCCGGGGGCCGGCCCGCGAAGCGAGTTCCGCAGCCCGCCCCGGCGCCCGCCCCTCGCCGCCCGCGGCTCCTCCTCGCTTCGCCATGGTGGAGCGAGGCGACGCGGCGCCGCTGCTGCGCTGGGCCGAGGGCCCCGCCGTGTCCCCGCCGCAGGCCCCGGAGCTGCAGGCTGGAGGCCGGGGCTGGGGCGGCGGCGGGGGCGGCCGGGTGGCCGCGGAGCCGCGGAGGAGGCGGCAGACGGAGGAGCTGGGTGCCTCCGAGGTGCTGCTGCAGCCCGGACGCCTGGAGCTGGGCGACGTGGAGGAGGACCAGGTGGTGGCCGTGTTCGTGGTCACCTTCGATCCTCGCTCGGGTGAGAGCCTCTCCGGGGCCGAGGGCGGGGAGAGGGTCGCCACCCCCACACCGGGCTCGGCGGGTGGCGAGTGGCGGGGGAGGGGCCCGCGGCGCGCGCGCCCACACACCTGCACCCCCACCCGGCACCCGGCTCCTGCCGAGCGAGCGGGTTGTGGGCGTACGGTCTGGGCGCGGGACGCGGGGCTTTGTTCCCTGCACCCTCCGACCCCCTCTGCTTTCCGCCCCGCAGCTTCTCAGCAGCTCTCAGTCCGCCCCCCGGGCCCATAGCCTTGTTTGCGCTTCTCCAGTAATAGAGGGTCCTGTTTGTGGCCACGGACACACGGGCTTTTGTTTTGTTTTCGTGTTTGGCTAAAAGGTGCCCCCTCCGCCTGTAAGAGGAGGAACCCTACAGGTTAACTCCTGACACTGAGTGTCCTAAGCTTACCCCCGCCCTCCCCACCCAAACCCACTCTCCACCTGTGCCTGCACGGGAACTTTCCGAGCGGCCAAAGTCACTTTCTCTGATCGTATTATTTTGAGGAATTAATGCCGGCGGCGTTTGGGGGGAGGAGGGGCATGGGATTGAGGTACTGAGCTGGAGACCGATTAAAGAACTCAGGTAGGCTCCTGGTGTTGCGAGAAGGGTTGTGGCACGTAGCCTTTCCCCGGGCCATCCAGTCAGGAAGTGTACAGGTTAGCGGTGAGAGACGTCACGGGGGTCAGGAGTGAGTGAACAGATCCCTTTCTCTGCCAGTCCTGGCCCGCGAGGGGCTTTGTGGTCGTTATCGGAGGCAGGAGAGCTGAGGTCAGGGCTGCGGGCTTTCAGAACTCCCGCGGGGTTGCTGGCGTGCGGAGTGCCTGTCAGGGAAAGGTACATACCTGCTGCTTTCTGGAATTCCCCTCCTGGTCCCCCCACGGGGAGCGGGGCTGCATTCTGGGGAGCTTGATGGGTGCCCTGCAGTGGGATGAAGAGCGGTAAGGACCCCGAGAAGGGGATGCAGACAGGGCAGCAGAGAGGGTTCCCATGGGGTAAGGTAACTGTGCTCAGGGAGTGTACACCAGCGAGACACAGGAAGTGTCCCGGCGTTGGGAGGAGGCCAGGCCTGTCTGACTGTTCCTTGGCCGCATCCCCGTGGCTCTCACACGGCTTTGACTGTGACCCACCCTGTGAAGTTAATTTTACATCACAGTCAATATCCTCACGTGCATACATTCGTGACTCCCACAAAAGTTCCATGAAATAGTACCGATATTTTGTACCTGTATGTAGTGCGTACTGGTACTTTCTTACCATTTGTAAAAATGTTTATGCTATTCCCACATTGATTCACATATTGTTAGGCCTCCCAGACACCAGGAGTTTGAAAAACTGCTCTTTTTTGGCCGAAGTAACCCTTACTGCTAGACAAAAACAGATACTTTGTAATTGATAATACTCATTATACCCTACCTCATCACCTGCAGGTCAATGTAGCAGGTCCTCCGATGACATTGTTTCATTCAACTGCTTTTGTTATAACATCAATGAGGAGGAATAATCGACTCCTGACCAGGGCCACTGTCTCTGGAGTTGTCCCATTTTCCCTGTCTCTGCATGGGTCTTCTCCTAGGACTCCAGTCCCATCACCCCTCCCCCTGCCCCAACTCCTGGCGTCCCAGGGATGGGCACATGAGGCAAATGGCATTTCTAAATGTCCCATCTGAGTGAGTGTGGGTGGAAGTGTGGGTGTGAGTGTGCCCTGCGGTGGACGGGCGTCCTGTCCAGGTTGGTTCCCACCGGCGCCTGAGCCACCAGGAGAGGCTCCAGCCACCTGTGACCCTTAACTGGCACAAGCGGATTGGAAAAGAGTTACTTTACTTGTTTGTGTTTATCTTCCTTAAATGCATGTGCAGCTAACATTTCCTTCAATGTTTAATATCTGAAGTGTTTTGGGGGCCTTTATTTAGAAGCTTGGTGGTAGTTTTGAGACCAGAAATAGGCTGTAGGAACTTAACTCTTGTTTCTGTCAATTGGCCTTTGGTAAAATCGGTTTTGTTAAATGTCCTTTCACTTTGAAGCCTCAGTTGCCAAGACCCGAAGGTCAAGATTAAGTGAGAACTTCCTGTTGATGGGAGCTTGAGATTCACTCTAGGATGTGTTGGACAGCAGCAGAAGAAATGGGGCATTGACAGGCTGACTGAGCAGTGGTGGCTCTGGCGGAAGAGGCGGGGGGAGGGGGAGGAGAAAAGAAAGTGCCAGGTCAACCACAGGTGCAGCGTCAACAAATGAAAAGCAGAGGGCTGGCGCCCTCGCCCTGCCTTGGCCGGCACAGCTGGTCAGCGCGGGGGTGTGGGTTTGTGTGGGCCAGGCACCAGCCCCGTACGTAATGGTTTTTCAGGGGACGGTCAGTGTGGAAAGAAGGGATTGTGAATGATAGCCGGACACTGACTTTACCCAGGCAGGCATTTGACTCTAAGGCTGTTTCACTTGATCCTGGATGATCACTTCCATGCCGTTTATATGTGAGAGTATAATTCTTCTGGGTACGGAAGAAGAGAGTAATTCCTTTATACCTTTAGATACAAGGTTTGGCAAGGTGGGTTGGGCATCCGTAAGGGCAAATCTGGGAAGATGTTATTTTCATTGGGCTCATGGTGTGAAAATGATGGTTGGTGTAGGATCTACAAATGATGTGAGGACTTAGGGGTGTGTGCATGTGAGTGTGCATGCGCACACACACACCCTCACTCTGACATCCACACAGTCTTTATCTGGAGCAGGGAGTTCCTAGGATGGCGGTGCTGGCCGTCTGGACCACAAAGCTGCTATTGAAACCAGGCCCAGATGCTCGTGATGCACTCTGGTGGGAGAGGGTGGCGGCCGGGGTACCGCTTTCTCGTGTGTTCAACCCACTCTGTAGAGCCCTGATTTAAAATTTTTATTTTGTTCTTTGGGTTTCTAGTAAAATGTTCTCGCTTTCCTCTGTTTAATTAAGGGGAAAGGTATTGTCACACTTGGAAATCCACCTTCTCCCTCCCTATGGAGGGGGCACAGCTGTCTCACCATGGGACTGAGGACTTGTGTGCGTGTCCGGGGCAGATAAAGCTTCGGACCTGCAGTGCATGACACCTGTGAATCTTTCCCCTTGGCCTGTTTCTTTACAAGATTCACTTTGTATCGCTGCAGTTCCCCCAGAGTTATTTTCTAGGTGTGTGGGGGAAATTCCTGCCCTGTGTGTGTTTGTATTGGGGCTCCCTGGCGGGCGGGGGGGTGATGAGGGGCAGAGAACCCACTGAGGTTTTTAAGATGTTTCTTTTCCTTTTGTTCTCCTGATTAAGGATGAATTACTATCTGTGCCTCCCTCACTCACTACCCATGCCTAAACTACATCTAAACACCTATTTAATGCAGCGCACCTGAATGCTCCTATGTTTATACCAAATGAGTGCACACGAACCACTCCCACTAATTTTAATCTGCATACCGTCTCTGCGCAGCCAATCACGCTCGAGCATTTTCTTCCCAACAATGGAGTGGCAAGAGTTGCTCTGGGATGAGGGCTAGGTGTGGTGTGTGCAACCTGACCTGGATGCTGCCCAGTCTGTCTGACCTGTGCAAACAGTAAGTGGCTCCAGCCATGGGTGGGACAGTGACAAAGTGAAATAAGAATGGGAAATTTGGAGGATAATTTTGAGATGCAAAGAGCAGTCCTGAGAATGGCTGGCTGACAGAGACCAAGAGAAGACCAATTCTGAGAGCCAACAGGAAGGTCTCTGAGGATGACTGACTCGGCCACCTCCTTTCTCCATAGTTTCCATCAGATGCCAGTGAAATACAGTTGTGGTCAATTTCATCAATCCCACATTGGCAGGATCTTTCCCAGGCTGCTGGTGACTCACCTGCTGTGGTTTTCAGAAAGAAGTCCCTGTGTGGCTCTCTGTTGTGAATTCTGTTTCTTCTCTTGAAAGTCTATGGAGGGTAAAGCAGGAGTGGGGATTCTAGCACCCACCAGGTACTAAGCACCTACTGTGTGTCGGGAACTATGCTGCGCATTTCAAGGACCTTGCCTCTAATCCTTCCAACAGTCTTCTCTGTGATGATGAGAAAAACCGAGGACCAGAGCTGCTAAGTCATCTCAAGTCACAGAGCAGAGAGGGACAGGGCCCAACGGCGATCCCCAGAGACCTGTCTCCAGGGCGGGCCCTCCTTGCCCACACCACACGGCCCAGGGTAAAATGATACAGGGCCTGAGAAAGTGGGAGGTTGTTTTCCATGTAAAATGCATGCCCTGAAAGTCGGCCCTGGGTTGGCATAGGGCTGACTTGTCCTGCCTCAAGTTTCTTTATGCTGCCAGTTCTTCCTTTGCTTTGGGTAGATCCTCCTCCTAGGTGATTTTCAGATTATACACTTAAAGCAAGTTAAGACCAAAACCAAGTGATACAGGCTGTTTACTTTTCTGGTGCTGGCGTCTGAGCCAAATCATCTTTTGAGGTCTCTTCCCTGCAGTGTTGGGGCTGTGAGTACTCCGGGATCCCTCTTCTTCCCCTCTGGAATTAGGGGGTGTGTAGGGCACGGGGAGAGTGGAAATCAAGGCGGATGTTGGAGAGGGGAAGACTGGTCCAGGGAAGCTGCACCGGACCTCCGGCGGAGACAGCCCCTGCTTCTGACATGAAGGCCTCACCTGGGGAGATCCTTGACTGGGAAACACCCAACCGTGAACGAGAAGGAGGAAGGAAGCCGCGTATTTCCCGTTAGCAAGAGACTGTTTTGGCTCCAGAACATTGCCTTTTCTACTTTAAATATCTGACATGAGCTTTCTCACAGGCAGCCGTGGCTAATGCCTATTCTCCCCGAAGACACGGTGGCTCAGGAACTCCGAATATGCCCAGGGGTGCGGTCACTTCACATTTAAGCAGAAATAAAAGGCAGGGGCAGCCCTGGGCACAGATAGGACGGAGTGTGTCACCTAGCCGAGGAGCTTATAACACGTCATCAGCTCTGAGAGGCCCTCACACACAGCTGCCAGGCTGACCTTGGAGTGGCAGGTACGTCCACAGCCAGGCTCAGCATTGCCCTCTGGCTCCCCTGTGGGTAACTGAGCCGCCAACCCAATAAGCTGTTAGTCCAAGTTCCTTTAAACATGGACATATTTGTCTTTGCAGGAGCCGAAGTTATGTTCCACCAATATTTACTGAATGACTGACTGAATGTACACAGTGTAGGCTGCCACCTTTGTTCCCTGTGCGGTCCTGTGGACCCCTCCCCAGAAGCTCTCTTTGCAGCTGGAGGCTAAGCAGGGCCTGTGGGTACCTGTCGTGGCCCAAGAAAAGGGTGGGTGTGGGGACAGAAGGAGAGAGAACGAGGGGGAAGAGGCAGGGTCGATGGTGACGCGGCCCTCTTTGATTGACTGCCCCTGAGTGAGCCCGTCTGTTGAATCTGTCCCAGCCCCAGGTCCCTGGCCGAGTGCCTACAGTGTGGTGAGCACGTTTGGGAAACCGCAAGGCTTGGAGTGTGCAGGCTGAGCCGGGGCGGGGCGTCTTCAGTTTCTCTAGCATTACATCCTTGCCACAAGGATGGCTGTGTTTGTGAAATCACTTCCCTTTCCGCCTCAGTGCCAGGGGTGTCCAACCTGCGGCCCAGGGTGGCTGTGAATGCGGCCCAACACAGAATCGTACATTTACTTACAACATTGTGAGATTTCTTTGTGATTACATGTTGCAATGTATTTACCATGTGGTCCAAGACCACCCCTTTCCTTCCAGTGTGGCCCAGAGCCAGCCAAAGGTGGGGCCCCCCTGGCACGTTTTCTGTACAAACTGGTCTCCATTTCTGAGGAGAGGCAGTGTTTCTGGCAAAGGATGCCCTGCGGCTATGATGCCTCTTCATCCCCCTGCTGATAACACTTCACCTCCATAACTTTTTCCTTTGACCAGGGCCTTTATCTTACCTTGTTTTTCCACATCTCGGTTATTTCAATTGTGTTCCCCAATTTGTTGAATTTTTTTTAAACCTCTGTAAAGCTGGAAAAACCTACAGTAAAAACCTATACATCCTTCACTTAGGTCTTCATTTGTTGGCATTTTACCGCACTGCTTCAGCCTTATACAGCCTGTTCTGCTATAAGGTGCCACCTATAAGGTATGTTCCTAAGAATCGGAGGCCCAAGAAATGGGCGGGTGTGGAGCAGAAGGAGAGAGAAGGAGACAGAACAGGCACCGGTGGTGGTGACACGTGTCTCTTTGACTGACTGAGAGTCACTGCGCTGTGAAAACTGTGCAGTAGAAGTCACAGGTTTATGGGGGGAAATGGGGCAGGGACATGTCACTCAAAACTGTCAGTGATGCATTAAAAAAATGATGGGAACCGAATAAAAAAATGGTAGGACAGTTTTCCGGAGGATCCACGGTTAAATTCACCAATACTCTAAACGTGGCACTTTACCTTAAAAAAGACCCGAGGTTTGCCTGTGAAGGAGGGTGCTGGAGGCGTCGTGAGTTCTGGGAAGTGGCGGAGGAAGAGCTACGGGAAGTGGGACGGGAAGTGGGGACACAGTGAGCGGAGGGAACAGGCGGGCGTCTACGGTCTGTGTGAGGGTGCCCCGTGTGTGCCCCCCGCCCCCACAGCTCTGTTCCACTCAGGGCCGATTTCCCGCGTTCATGCTGGGAGCCTCAGGGTGAAAATCACCCACCGGCCACCATGAGATCCCCCGCGATCGGATCGCTCCCTCGTGTATCAGTCACTGTGGGACAAGCTCAGTATTTGAGAGATAAAGCCAAGGTGGAGTATTAAAGAAAATTTACAGTTTAAACACATGCACTAGAAAAGAAAACTTTTAAAAAGAATGAGCTAAGTGTTCATTTTAGGAAGTCAGAAAAAGAAGAGGATAAACTACAAGGGAGAAATACATTAAAAAACTAGCTTTTCGGGCACACAGTAAAGATCTGCTGGGACTATTTTTCAATGGCAGCTCACATTCAGTACCGTTTGGACGGGTTTCAGGTGTGCAGCTCAGTGCTCAGTCACATGCCCTACTAAGTGCTCCCCCGTTACCCCAAGCACCCACCTGGCACCACACATAGTCACCGCAGAGTCGTTGGCTATGCCCCCCACGCTGTACCTTACATCCCTGTGACTATTTTGTGACAGCCTATTTGTACTCGTTAATCCCTCCCCCCTTTTCACCCAGTGCTCGACCCGCCTCCCCTCTGGCAACCATCAGTCTGTTCTCTGCATCTATGAATCTGCTTCACTTTTTTTTTTTCTTTTGGTTTGCTTATTCTGTTCTTAAGGTTCCACATAGAAGTAAGATCATATGTATTTGTCTTTCTCTGACTGACTTATTTCACTGAGCATAATACCTTCTAGGTGCATCCATGTTGCCACAAATGGTAAGATTTCATTCTTCTTTTTATGACCAAGTGGTACTCCACTGTATATATGTACCACCAGTTTTCTATCCACTCATCTATTAATGGGCACTTGCGCTGCTTGCATATCTCGGCCATTGTAAACAGTGCAGCAATGGACCATTCTTTCCATTGCATATATTCTTTTGAATTATTGTTTTGGGTTTCTTTGGGTAAATATCCAGAAATGGAATGGCTGGGCCATAGAGCAGTTCTATTTTTAATTTTTGGAGGTATCTCCATGCTGCTTTCCACAGTGGCTGCACCGGCCTGCATTCCCACCAGCAGTGCACGAGGGTCCCCTTTTCTCCACATCCTCGCCAGCACTTGCCGTTTGTTGATTTATTGATGATGGCCATTCTGACAGGTACGAGGTGATCTCTCATTGTGGTTTTAATCTGCACTTCTCTGATGACCGGTGATGCTAAGTATCTTTCATATGTCTGTTGGCCATCCGTGTGTCCTCTTTGGAAAAGTGTGTATTCATGTCCTCTGCCCATTTTTCAAATCGGACTGTTTGGGGTGGGGGTTGGATTGACTTGTTTGAGTTCTTGGTAAATTTTGGATATTAACTCCTAATTAGGTGTATCATTGGCAAATATCTTCTCCCATTCAGTAAACTGTCTTTTCACTTTGTTGATGGTTTCCTTTACTCTGCAAAAACTTCAGTTCGGTGTAATCTTCTATTTTTTTTCTTTTGTTTCCCTTGTGTTCCACACTGCCTTGATTACTATGGTTTTGTAGTAAGTCTTAGAACTGAGTAGTATTAGTCCTCTCACTGTTTTTCTTCAATATTGGGCTGGCCAAAAATTTCCTTTAGCTTTTTCTGTACGATGGTTGTAGTAGTGCTTCATTGTCTTTAACTTCATTTGAAACAATTTTGTCAGATTGTATTGTAACAGCTGTCATATCAGCGTGCATTTAAAAAAACATCAAAATTGGTGAATTTTTGTACAACCATTTTAATATTAAAGATGGAAGAAAAATACACATTTTCTACATATTATGCTTTATTATTTCAAGAAAGGTAAAAAAGCAACTGAAATGCAGAAAAGTTTGTGCCATGTACGGAGAAGGTGCTGTGACTGATTAAATGTCGCAAAAGTGGTTTGTGAAGTTTCTTGGTACTGTTGACACTTTGGCCAAATAATTCTTTGCTATAGGGCTGCCTTATGCATTGGAAGACATTTAGCAACATCCCTGGCCTCTACCCACTAGAAGCCAATAGTGGGAGAGAGCCAACATCCTCAAAATACCCAAATCAATAAAGTTATTGGTGAAAATGAAAAATGTGTCTTTTATGGAAAAAACTAAATGGACTTTTTGGCCAACCCAATGTGATCTTGGCTACAAAGTAACTTGCTGAGATTTTGATTGAAATTGCCTGGAATCTATAGCATAAGCAAATGTGAACTTTCCTCTGCTCTAATTCTTCCCTGAAACATCAGTTGTGTTGACACAATTCGGTAACCATCACATCAGAACTGACCACACGCAGACGCAGGCATCCTTTTTCCCCCTGAGCTGTTTGAAAGTAAATGCAGACATGCTGATCCTTCACTTCTAAGTACTTGTGCATCAGCACCCTGAGGGGAAGGACACTCACCTATATAACCACGCTTACTGCCTCTAGGGTAATTAACAGTAAGCCATCAATTAGCTTTTAAACAACATGCCTGCCCTCAATAAAGCTGAGGCTTTTTTCAGTTTTCTTTTGTTTTTAATGCCTGTCCTGTGCTAATCCCTGTGCTGGGTTGGGACCTGAAGATGAATAAGCCAAGTTCCTGCCTTTAAGGGGTTAGTCTCCGGGGAGACAGACATCTACGACAGTGGAGATAGCAGGCTGGGATGAGGGCCCTGGTGCTTCATCTACTTCCCTCTCACTCCAGGAGTGTGGCAGCAGAGCCGCGCTTCCTGTCCGGCAGAGAACTCTTCCCCCAGTGGTGTTCCAGAGCCTGGGCTCCATTCCATAGTTCGTCAGCCTGATGGGCCTTTCTTCCTAACCCAGAGGAGCTTGCGTCTACCTAGACGTGAAGAATGTGATGGACAGGAGGTCATTCAGTCCATCCGACTCTTCCTGTGTCTATATGCTAAGGAGTGGCTGGGCACCGAGGAACCAGGAGGAAGGCTTCGAGACCAGCTGGGGAATGGGGACTCAGTTCTATACGTCAGCTGTGTTATGTAAGGGCTGGGTTCAACCATGAATACCAGAGACCCACATTAACAGTGACTTGATTAAGATGGTTCTTCTTTGTCATCTGTCAGTCAGGAGATCACTGGCCCAGGGTTGGCATGTGGGCTCCGATCCATGAGGTCACCCAGGGACCTAGACTCTCGTTGGCTCTTGCTCCTTTGTCCCCTCCATGATGTGTAGGCGGAGCCCTCCCCTCCCTCATTCAGGATGGCTTGTCACCAGGTCCACATTCCAGGCAGCAGGATGGAGGAGGGGGCGGCATCCTCCTTCCCATTACGGCACGTTTGGCAACTACACACCTCACTTCTGTCCATAGCTCATTGGCTAGAATTTACTCACATAGCCATACCTGTAGGCAAAGAAGGTACTGAGAAGCATGCTTGTCCTTTGGTCCTGTTCCCTGTAAGAAAGGAGGATGGATACAGGGGGTCAACTTGTAGCCCCTTGAATACTAGCACTTCTTTTTTAAAAAATGCCTTCTATAAAAATATCCCTTAGATGCCCCCCTCTTTTAAAGATTTTTTAAAATTTATTTATTTTTAGAGGTGAAGGGAAGGAGAAAGAGAGAGAAACATCAGTGTGTGGCTGCCTCTCATGCACCCCCCACCAGGGACCTGGCCCACAACCCAGGCATGTGCCCTGACTGGGAATCAAACCAGCGACCCTTTGGTTTGCAGGCTGGCACTCAATCCACTAAGCCACACTAGCCAGGGCTAGATGCCCTTTAAAAATAGGTTTATTGGCCAAAAAATTGCAGAAACTTCAAACACTGTATTTATTTCATAGAGATTCTCAGTGCAGAGTAACATAAAGGCTCCGAGAAGGCCTTCACTATAGTAATGCATCCATTTTAATATAACTTAAACAAAGGTTGTTTGGCTAAAATCCCTTTTTACAAATGGGTTTTATGTTTTGCAGAACCCCTGTTAACCTAACTTTGGAAAGCACCCCTTTGGGAGTTGTCGGCATTTTCTATTTTACAGCGACTCACGCACTTTGACAGCTGCCCTTCTCGTGGTGCAGTCCACAGAAACGGATGCGCGTGGGGTCGGCCGAGGGTCAGTCTGGGAGGCAGAACCAGGGACTCGACGCTGCACAGGGTGGCAGCTGGGCAGGCCCTGTGTGAGGCTATTGTCTTTGTGTCTGGTAATGGAGCTCGGAGTGTCCTGGGTGAGCAGTTACGAAGAAGGGAGTAAAATCGGGGGGCGGGGGGGTGGAGAGAGAGAGTGAGCACCACACTGGAACTGATAAGGTGGGATGGGAACCTGCATCGATCCGTCACTGCCTCCACTTGAATAGCATGGGTGTCCCGATGAAGCTGATACCCAGACTGCTATGGAACTAAACTCAGGAGCCAGAAAAGCTGAAAGAGGACCCAGGGGAAGGTGGGCCTGGCCTCAGCAGGCCTGGCTGCCACCCCATGGTGTGAGCTGCCTGGCGCTCCCGCACCAAGCAGACGTAAATGCATCTCCACACTGCTTCACTGCCGCCTTCCCATCTCCACGGGATACCCGCAGGGAAGGGAGTTCTGAGCAATGGAGCTCGGCCTAGCCATGCATATTCCCCAGATGGCTTACGGCAGTGCTATTTGTAATAGCATTACATTGAAAATAAGCTAAATTAGTATCAACAATTAAGTAAACAGTGTCACAGACATAGGATGGAAGTAATCAATGAACAAACTATTGCTCCAGGCACCAACATGGATGAACCCTGCAAAAAATATATTGAGCGAAAAGAAACAAACACAGAGGAATGAAAACTGTGAGTGCATTTCTAAAATTTTAAGAGCAGCAAAGCTAACGTATGGCACTGGAGGTCAGGACCATCGTTACCCTGGGAGGAAGAGGGTTGATGACCTGGCGGGGACATGAGAGGCGACCGATGTGCAGACCATGCCTGCATCTCGGTCTGGGTGCTGGCTACAGAGGCATGTGTGCGTTGGAGGGAGTCTTTGAGCTGTGCAGTCACGCTGGCACTGCGTACCGTATTTTTCTGTGCGTACACAGTACAGCGTGGAGGTAAGTCGAAGTTTCAGAAGTCATTGAATACGTTTCCCGGGAAGCCGTGTGTGCTGAGCCCTGCACTCAGCCTTGTTCTCTGCCATGATTTTGTTTAACTCGTGCTCTCCCTTCCCCACAGGAAACATGGTAGAATGGTGTTTACCTCAAGATATTGACCTTGAAGGCGTTGAGTTCAAGTCTATGGCCAGTGGGTCCCATAAAATCCAGTCCGATTTCATGTAAGTCCCTGTGGATGTAAGTCTTCTCTGTATCATTTCCTCTCCACCCTATACTTTCCCCAGAACAGAAGGCTAATTATCGGGGGTCTGCAGGAGGTGTGTGTAAACGCCCTGGAAAAAAAAAAAAAAACCATATATAGTTTTGTTTATATCATTTTTCTAGCAAGAAGGTCCCGACTTTTCACTAGGTTCTCAATGGATTTCATGACCCAAAAAAGTTAAGAACTACCACAGAAGTCCTCTCCCTTTCTAAGAAATGACTGGACCTCCCTTGAGCTTTGGCTTCCATGAAAGCGTGGTGTTCTGCTTTAGCTTTCGTTAACTCAAGCTGTGTCTGTGCTAAAACTGGAAAGTCCAGCTTCAAGCAAGGCCAGTTTGTCGTCCTGTGTAATTAAGACTCCTGGGAAGAGGAGCAAAGAGCATAGGGGTGATGAAGTGGCTTTAATCTTCTCCGTGGGCTGGAACCCTGACAGACCGCTGTGAGAAAGGGGAAGGAAATGCCAGGGCTTTGGTCGTGGGCTCTGCTAAAGGCACCAGAGCCCCAGGAAGTGAGGAAAGAGGCAACACGGTTTATGCTGACGAGGCGGAATGCTGGTTCTAGGCAGGCCCGGGGGCAGTCTGTGCACTGGGTCATCCGTTGTTATGCAGGAGCGGAGAAGGCCCTAGAGTAGCAGGCTTGCCAGAGATCAGTCCTGCCTCCAGCTGGACGACCCTTGGTGGGCTCCATAGTTTGTCTGAGCCTTGGATGTCTCATCCGTGAGGCTGAGCAGCTTAGGCTAATTGTTCCCCTGAGGTTCTAGAAATGTGTTTTTTTAGGCTGAGCTTTCCCACGTAGAGCCCTGGACACAGTTATTTCTTTTCTTGGGGACTGCATCTCAGACGGAAAAGCAAAGCATCACAGCATCTCTGCCGCTGATTTTGAAGCACACTACATGTCTGGTCCATTTTAGCTATTTCCGGAAGGGGCCCTTCTTCGGCCTGGCCTGCTTCGCCAACATGCCCGTGGAGAGCGAGCTGGAGCGTGGAGCGCGCATGAAGTCTGTGGGCATCCTGTCTCCGTCCTACACGCTGCTTTACCGGTACATGCACTTCCTGGAGAACCAGGTTCGGTACGTGGCTTACCTACGTCGTGTGCAGGGCAGGGAGGCAGCAGGGCCCTGCCAGCTGTGCGTCAGTGAGCCCTTGGTGGTCAGGGCCGTGTGCCCACGCAACAGGCGCCTGGCTGAGAACATCCACGGCCGTGTTTCCTCACGCATCAGGTGCAGGCCTTGAAGTTCCAACCAGCAACCTGCATACTAGTCTTCGCACTGTCCCGACAGCTGGGGTAGATTTTGCTTTCAGCTCCTTTGCTACCGTCGTCAATTCGGTCTAATTAAACAGTCCGCTGTCCCGCACGCGAGTTTTGGTTTTCTGCGTCACGGTTCTCGCCTCCTTGCCCCAGGTGGGCAGGCAGACTCCTAACTTCTTTTAAGCCTCATCATTTATTACTATGTTGGGTGGCAGAAAGGGTTCTTAGCAGAACCAGCAAAGCTATTAATGAGTCATTTAATATTCTTTTTCATGATGTAAGCATTCCAGTTTCCTCTCAGATTTTTGAGGGAGAAATCTATCCCTAAACCCTAAAGCACTGTTAAAATTTTAGCATATTTGCCTCTTTCCTGCTGTGCGTGTGCTTTAGAAATACCTCCGCTGTGTCACCCTGTATATATCACCTGTACTTCGAAAATGTATCATTATTTTGATTTTTAGTATAGTAATCTTTCTTGATCATTATCTTTGAAAGAACATGAAATTTATTGCTTATAGGGAAAAATGTTTATTTAAAAATTTATATAGAAGTACAAATGATTTTTAAAAATCCTCCCAAATCTCACCACTCAAGAGAGAGATCCATTCTCAATATGCAGTGAATGCCATTCTAAAATAGAAATAATTTTACAAAAATAGGATTAATATTTTATGAAGATTTAATGTGCTCAAATAGCAACCTATGTTCATGAACTATATTTAATTTTACTTATATTTATCAGGAAAAGAGGAAATGAAACTGAAGGACTTGTCCAACTTAAAGGGGATTTTTTTTCACAGTAAGATATATTATTTCTTGATCTGTTCCCCCAAAGTGAAGAAAAAAGATGATGGAAAGCATGAAGAGACGGTGCTGTTCCTATTTTTATTGAGAAATGACATGTACAGTAAGGTGCAGAAGTCTTTGGACAGGTGCCATTGGTTTGTAAATTGTGTTTCAAATGCTGACAGAGCCCATTGTCTCACACGCCTGCCCGGCGCCTCCCCTACCTCACGCCTCTGTTTTATGGAGTGCGAGGTCTATGGCGTGGCACTCCGGAGTCGTAATGCCCACCGTTCGTTCCCCTGTCTCAGTTGCGTATTTCCGGCCACATCCAGGGCTCCACGCAGCTCACTCCATTCCTAAGTTCCTGACTTGATTTATTTCTTGGTCGGTTGGGTTTTGCCATCAAGCGCTTTTTTTCCCATGAAAGGATCATGGGCGCTGCCTCCCCTGAGGTCTCGCCTGCTTAATCATATTGTTACCTTTACTCTCAGCTGGTTCCAAGCTCGAGCCTTTCTTCCTTCCTCTCAGGAGGCTGCACAGAACGCTGTGTTGCCTTCTGCTCGTCATTGTTCTGGAGAAGTTGCTGCTGTCTGGGTGCCTTAGATTCTTTCTTTACCTCTGTTGTTTCCGAACTCTTCATTTTTTCTGGGATAGCTTGACCCCTTGGATCTACAGATAGGTCTTTTATTTTTAATTTCAGGAAGGTTTCCTTCTTTAATAATTCAAGTTTTCCATTGCATGATTTTCCTTCTTGAGGAGCACCAGTCCAGCATATGTGTTCTCCATATTATCATTTGATGATTGTTTTTATAGCTATATAAAGCTAGAGCTGGCCCCAAAGTCGACTCAGTTATTCCCTGGAGCTGAACATTTAGCAGGTTTCTCTACCTCTGGGAGCTGTGGTGGACAGCTTCCAGCATATGCCCTTTTCTCTATTTGAAATAATTTAGTTTTGTGCTTCAGAAGTAATATTATGGCGTAAAAAAAATAAAACATTTTTAATGGGATCCTGACACTTTAAAAAAATATTATTCTTTTGGGAAAAATGAATTTCCTAAATAGTGCATTCTAAAATTATAGGAAGGTATTAGGGTCCTGGCTAAATGGTGGTAACAGAGGCCCCGAGATACAATGACACAGACGGGACAGAAGATGCTTTTCCTCGGGGACGGTCTACACAGAGGCAGGTGATCAGGGTGGGCAGCCCATGCTTCCACGCGGGTTCAGGGACCCACGCTGCTTCTCTGAGTGCCCCACCAAGTTCCAAGAGCGTGTTCTGTCCTCTGAGCTATTCTTCTCAAACGCCCGAAGCCACTCCGCACCACTACACCTGATTCTGGCCTGCAGAGAAGAGGACACACCCGGAAGTCGCCCACATTGCTTCTCATTCATTGTCACGTTCTCAGTCCCATAGACACACCTCACGGCAGAGGAGACTGGGAAAGGTCATCCCTAGCTGGGTGGCCTCGTGACCAATGAAAATCCTGGGGCTTCTGTTACAAACAGGAAGTGGGAAGAATGGATTTGGGGGGGAAATGAGCAACCCCTGCTTCCGTTTGCCCCTCTGGCTACCAAGGTTCCCATGTGTACTCTCCTTCCCATGCGTGGAGGACGTTTTTCCTACCCCAGGAGAGACACGGGAGTTCTGGGTGATGCGAGGCAGTCCTTTTCGTCGATGAGCACAAGCTCCGCCCTATCAAAAACCTGTGAAAGAAGAGACAAGTTCGTCCGTCCCCACCTCCCAAACGTGCAGGGAAGCTAGAGGAGAAACCCCCACATTAACGCCTGCCCAGAAAAGGGCAGATGAGAAATGCAGTCAGTCGTTAGTCCATAACCATAACGCAGCTCCACCGGCAGGGCCTGCGGAGGCTCCTCCTCCCAACAGAGCAGCAGACCCCTGGCTAGCCTTTGCTTCTGCTCCCCAAAACCCTCTCGGCCACTTTCCCTCATGACCACCTCTGAACCACTTCTTGGGGCAGCATAGAATTTTTCTGCTAGTGTAGATTTGGGGGTCTAGCAGTTTCTTTAAGGGTTGGAAAGTCACAGACTTTTTAGGCCAGTCATGTGACCACATAGACCCCTCAAAAACTGAATCAGGTTCTAGTCAGTTTGCTTCCAGTTGGCAGGTCTCTTCAGTTTTTAGGCCGGTGGACTGCCGATTAGTTACTGGTGTCTGTTCTCGGCCCATCCATCTTTCCTTTATTTTAAGGGCGACTCCCTGGAGGTGGGACCCTCCATCCCATCTTTACAAATGGTCTGACTCCTATGTCTGGCCAAGAATAAGCTGAACTAGAGAAGCTTTGAGAGAAATTCTTATCTCCTGCATTTGGGGTATAGAAGCAATTGGCTTTTCTCGTTCCAAATGATTAGAGTCTTGATTAATTTACATTGCAGAGCTCAGGGAAAATACACTACCCTCAGGCTGCATTTCTTCCACTTTGGCTTAGAAACTGGCCAGTTCTTGCCTGTTTTCATCCTACTCTTGGAGCAGCTCACTAAAAAATACCAGGGAGCGATCAACATTCTGCTTCCCACTGCTGCCCCTAGAGCTCCAAGTTCAGGTGACGTAGGACCTGTCTTCCAAGTTACTGAAGTTCTAGTAGATTTTTTGCTCTAGTACAATAGGGGTTACCAGCTTTAGAGTCTGAAATATCCATTTTCTTACCACCTTCCCTTGCCAGCTGCTAAGCTGATGGCAGAATGTGGTTTTGACACTGTGGTAACTCATTTCTGGGTATCACTTTCTGCTTTAATTAGGCGAAGCCGCCTTAACAAAGACATCCGAAGTACAGTGAATCAAACAAGATAGAAGTGCAGGTTTTTTTAGCATGATAGTCCCTGAGGGAGAGAAGCACTCAAGAATGGTAGGTGGCTCTGTTTTACTGGGTCATCCCGGGACCCCAGGCTTTGTCCTGTATTCTGCCATATTGTACAGAAGTGTCGTCATCCACATGGTAGAGACCTGCTTGTTAGCAAGTCGTGTTCCAGTGTGCAGGAAGGGGCAGCACTCAGGGATCCAGGAACACATGGCTTCTGCTCACCTCCCACTGGCCACTTCTTAGTCACTAGCTGTGCCTAGCAGCAAGGGAGTCTGGGAAACATGGTCCTTAACTGGTTGGCCATGTGAGCAGCTAAAATTTGGAAGGTTCTGTTACTAAAGGAAGAAGAGAACGGCAGTCTCTACCACTAGCATACAATGAGGAGTCTTTACCCAGTTCCCACATCCATCCAATCATCCCAGGAATCGCTCTCAGTGTCTCTTTCTAGACTGTGTATGTGTCCATGCAAACACAGATGTAGATTCTCGTTTCCCCTTTTCATATGACGGGTAGCAGGTGTACATGTTTTGTGCCTTCCCCTTCCATTCGACAATGCATCTGGGAGGTCTTCTCGTCTCTCCTGTCTTCAACAATGAGTTTCCTCATTGTTTCTGCCTGTTGTAAAGGTGTAAAAGGGCTGTGTTTTCTTTGTCAGGTCTTATATTGACAGACACTTGGTTCTTTCCAGTCTGTTGCCATGACAAATGATGCCACACCGAACGAACAAGTATCACAAACAAGTATCGTTTCAGATGTGAGCAGAGCACGGGCACGTTACATCCCCAAAATGAAATTGGTGGTTCCAAGTGTCTGTGTATTTGTATATTTGTGATGACAGTAGACGTCGTCACATTGCTTTCCATGCAGACTGTACCGCTTTGCCTGCCCTTCAGTAACGCAGGGGTGTGCGGTTTCCTCACAGCCCACAGCTCAAAGCGCTGGGGTTTTGGCATTTTGCTAGGTAAAACATGGTACGTGAGTAGTTTTAATTTTCATTTTTATCCTTATAAGGGAGGTTGAGTCTGAGCCATTCATCTTTTCCGTGAACTGTTCCCAGCCTTTGCTATGTCTGTTTTTGATTGTTGGCCTTTTAATAATTAATTTCTAGTAAGTTCTTTGTATAATGAGAGATTTGTTCTTTGTGATAGAAATCGGAGGTATTTTTCCACTTTCTTATTTATTGTTTAACATTACTTTTTTGTCACGCAGATTCTTTTCTCCATTGAATTCATTCATCATTTTCAGGCTTCTAGATTGTGAGTTACAGCTAGATAGGTTTTCTGCTTGGGGATTACATAGGGCTCGTAGGCGACGGGAGAGAAGAGACCAGCAGAGCGCGAGGAAGAGAAAGCAGCACTGGGAGCGAGGCCGGAGTCTGGGCAGGGACGCTGCTTGCTCACAGCCCTGACGTTTCTAGAAATTGGCCAGACTGCATTTATGAAAACACCTAACCTCTGTTTTATATTCATTCTCATTTCTGATATCTCTGATGTCACAAACTTATTTGTTAGTATTTCGCCTACAACCCTTGGCTTCAGTATCTTCTAGTGAGAAAGTCCTTTCTATGACTGTTTCTTAATAATTAGAAACTATTGGAGAGCTACTTTATGACATAAAAAACTTAGAAAATGGAAGACGGGGTGTTGTGAAATAAAAGGAATTAAGACACATCACGACATTTTTGGACCTTGCTTAGGTCTCGATTCAAACAACTAACTGTAAAACAACATTTTGGGGAGAGTTGGCATAATTTGAATGTGGACTGGGTATCAGTTTATATTAGGGTATTATTATTGTTAATGTTGTTAGGCATGGTGGTAATATTATTTTTTAAATAGACCTTCTCCATTAGAGATGCGCACCCAAGTATTTATGGGTAAAGTGTTATAAGAGACTTACTTTAAAATATTTCAGGAAAAGGAGTGGTCTGGGGGAATAGGATACAGATATAACCACATTGATAAAACATTGATCACAGTTGAAGCTAAGTGATCGATCGATAAAGGGTTTATTATTGTCTTCTTTCTACACTCTGCATTATTCAAAATTCCCATAACTCAGTATTTAAAAAGACTAAATACAAAACTAATATATAGTGATCAAACTTTGAAAAATAAGACAAAAACTCAAAGAAATAAGAATATGATCCCACCAGCCAGTCATATCTACTGTTAACACTTATATCCTTCTAATCTTTTCCCTGTTTATAAATATGCACACGGTAACTTTTTAGAAAATTCATCACTCAATATTTGAAGTTTCTAACTTGATATGTATGCCTCACCATCATTTGGGTGGGTTCATAGCACTTCAGAACCCAGGTGATCACAATTTATTCACCTACCTCACTGTTTGGGGGCGTCTAGGTGGTTTGCTACTTCTCAGCACTGTAAAATGAGCACCCCGTAGGTAAACGATTGTTCATATCCACATATAGGTCTTTTGGCCACATTCCTAGAAATGGCATCTTTGGGTCAAAGGCTATTTACAGCGTACAATTTAACACAAATTGCAAGTGATCCTCCAGAAGGTGGGACCACTTTAGACCTGTGCCAGCAGTCCCTGGGGATGCGCGCTTTTCCGTACCTGCAAAGCCCGAAGACAGGCTGGTTCGCACGGGGGTGAATGCACAGGAGCGAGGGCCTGTCACCCTTGCACGGGGGCACCTCTCATTCTCATGCTGGGTGGCCTGCTGGGTGTGGGGGGGGGGAGGCAGGGAGAGTTGCATGGTCACACAAGTGTGTCATCAGGGAAGGGACTCTGGGTTTAAGGACCCTCCAGGGACCCTCGATGTGGCCCAGAAGCTGCACCCCAGATCAGTAGCATATGTTATGTCAGTTACAATGTCAAGTTTCTTGGACATCTCCCATAGATGCTCGGCCTGCGTTTCCACGTGGCAGTGTCATAACCTGGGCCTCCTTATGGTAAGATCAACAGGAAGGTCTCCTTTTGCGTCCTATTTGACGCCCAGTTTATCTGCTGGCACTCTCAGCTTTGCTTCGGTGCCTTTCAGTGTATCTTCGTAGTATGGTTTGATGATCAGTTTTATTTATTGCAAAATCGATAGTGTGTTTAGAGTTCAAGGCTCTCACACCACAGTTGTTTAGCATTCACGCAGGAGCTGCCCATTTGTATTGACGTGTGTGTTCATAGTCTGCATTTCCCATTCTTCCTGTTTGGCTCCGTCAGTCAGGGCTGCACAGGCTGTCGGGGAACAGGGTCCTGCAACGGGCCATTTCTCTACAGGACTCTTAACTTAGAGCTGCCCTTTAGAACCTTGGTTCAAGGGGGTGTCCCCCCTTCTGGTGGCTCTGGGACATACATTAAATACACAAACACTAGTGAATACTGATGAGCAAAAAAAGGTTGTAAGTAAAGTTACGATTTTGCCTTGGGCCACCTTCAGAGCCATCCTGGGCTGCACGTGGCCCGCGGGCTGTGAGTTGGACACCCCTGGTAGCACCGCGTTTGATGTGGCCGAACAGAAAAGGCGGTCATTGGAACAGCACGTCAACAACAAACCTAGAAAGTGACAAAGTACCACATAAGTTACCCATGATGCAGCAGCCCCCTTTAACACAGAAAATATATCATGAAAAATACAATAAAATGATTCTCACTGGTCTTTTTCGGGAAATTAGGTCCTAAATGAAAACATCCTTGAACTTCATCCTCTTTGTGTTATTTTGTATGAATCAAACTTGCATCGATTTGACACCCCCCTGAAAAATACCCAAAATCTCCCATCTGCTCAGCTGGACAAACACACTGGAGTCACCACGGATTCCCATCCATGCCTGAGCACTTTGTGAGAAGGAGAGAAAAGGCTGTTAGCGCCCCCTGCAGGGTCCTCACCCACCCAGTGTCCTTGCACAAAGCTGAAGGCGCAACGTGCAGGAGCCGCGAGTCAGGGAGCTGCTCATCAGGGAGAACATCATTTGTGGGATGTAGTTGTTGTCTTCTTTCTTTTTAAGATGTAAGTTTGCCTGAAGTTCTCTCCCAGGGCTCACCCAGAATCCTCCCATCTACCTCGGTCCTGAGCCCTCCCAGTGCCCCGGCGGGGCACCTCCGCAGGAGAGCTGGGAAGAAGGAACCTAGTTCTGTGGGAGGCTGACATGCCACACATGGCGTGAGCCGCTTTTTCTACCGGATTTCATTTACAGCTCAGAAAAATACCGAGGTGTAGTGCCAGTGTGTACTAAAATGTGGTGTCTGCATTTTAAGGAAAGAGAAAATAGTGGATTTTGAAAAGCTTAGTAAGTTGCCTGAGATCTCGCAGTGGAGAAGTGGCAGGCATGGCCTGGACCCCGGAGCTCTGAGTCGCTCCAGAGGGGTGGCAGGTGGCGGGCGGCTGGCTGCCTGCTGGACGGTGAAAGTCTCCAATGGGAGTGGTTCGTGCCACAGCGGCAGCTTGGGGAGATTGCCTGTGTTAGTCTTCGATGGTCCGGGTCCAGCCGTAAGTAGGGGCACCTCCCCTTGCTCAGTAAAGCTAGATTTTGGTTCTTCTTTGTTTCCATGTGATGGAAATTGTAGGGTGCCGCGAAAATACAAATGGGCTAAAAAGGTTTAAGTGCCTTTTTGAATTCCTCCCTATGTCCTAGGGTTGCTGAAACTAAGTACCGGGTACTGGGGACTCACAGCAACGGGAATGTGGTTTCTCACGGTCCTGGAGCCGGAAGCCATGTGCGCTGGGTGGGGCGGCTCCTCTGAGGCTGCTGGGCTCTGTCCTCACTTCTCTCCGGCAGTTGCTGGTTTGCTGGTGATCTCAGCCTCCGTGGTTTGTAGGTCATCCCTCCTGGCCCGTGCCTTCAGCTTCTCAGGGCATCCTCCTCGTGGGTGTCTCTCTGTGCCCACATTTCCCTTTTAGAAAGATCCCAGTCGTATTGGTTTAGGACCCACCGTAACGACCCCATTTCCACTTGGTTACCTCTGTAAAGACCCTCTCTCCACACGAGGTCACATTCTGAGGCCTTTGACGTATTTCTTTGGGGGGGTTGGGGAGGGGACTCTGCTCAACCCTTAACACCCCCATTAAATATAGTGCCAAATAGTATTCACTGCGCTCCCTCCCGCATTCGCCTTGAAGGCAGGATTCTCCATTGTCCAAATGGTCCGGGGCCTCAGCGCAGCTTTCTTGGTTTGGGGGTCAGATGTCAGGGCTGCCCACGGCCAAGGTCCTGCCATCCCAAGCAGGGTGGGGGTAGAAAGAGTAGAGATTCTGAGCGTTTTATTTATAACTTGGTGCAGAAGTTCTGAGCCCTTCGTGACATTTCCTCTTCTTTGAGACACTGTGGGGTAAGCTTCCTCGTATTCTTCTGTGACAACAAAGCCAGCCAGCAAGCACGGATCCTGAACAAAGGGAAGCTTGAAGCAGGGAATCTATGGTCTTCCGAGTCACCCTTCTCCTGGCCCGCGGCCACGCTCTGGGAGCCCACATGCTCAGTCCCTAGCCTTCCTCGCTCACGAACAAAGGCATTAGTCACAGTCTGTTGATTCTGCCTGTTTCCCGTGAGAAGGGGAAGGAGTTATAGAGTGGCATCAGGGCGTACTGGACCCCACGCTGGAGCCTTTCCCAAGGATCTTATGTAATTCCCGAGGAGGCATCCTGGGCAACCTCAAAAGAGGGTCATTTCAGTTTATTTGGGGCTTTGCCCCTAAGTGTGGTAGCCGTCGGGGCAGGGAGTGGGGCTGGAGAGTGAATGAGCTGTGGCCACAGCCCGTCTCACCGTGCACCTGTGTGTTTGCAGACACCAGCTGGAGACGCCGGGACATTACTCCCATCTGGCTGCCTTCTACGAGGACAAGAAGGGGGTGCTCCATGCTGGTCCCGGGGGAGGTGGCAGCCTGCCCCCCGTCTACTGGCTGCCGTCCATCCACCGGTACATGTACCCCGAGATGAAGGTGAGGTCTGCCGCCCCGCACATGCCCGGGGCTCATGTCTGTGTACAGTAGTGCTTAATTATTTTAATTAATGAGGAATTTATGTCTTGGGCTCATGCCCAAAGTCTGCTTTTGATAGAGTAGGATTGCTAACTTTAGCATTTGGGTTCTTTTAAAACATAAAGCAGGTTCTCTGGAACAACATGCTTTCTAGCTCTTAGCCGTCATTGTGCAAAGCCGTCCTCATAGGCAGTCCTGGTGGGTTCCTGGGGGTAAGAGGTGGATTTGATTTTGTTGATTCTTGCTTCAGGTATTTACGGTCAGACATTCGAGCTAACAATAAAGTGCTAAAACAGGTATATTTCTTAGTTTCAGTATTTTGGATGATGCTTTATTGTGTGTTTTTCCTGAAGTACTTTGCCTTTGTACTACAATAAGTTTGTTTACAGTTAACTAAACACCCGGCCGAGTGTTAGGTGTTGGGAGGGAACATGGGTGACTATGAGTTTGAAGCTCCGCCCTGCCTTCTGTGTAGGTCATCGTAAGACACCTCCGCGGACACCTCGGCTCCCTGGTAGAGAAATTAGGTCCTGAGTTCAAGGGAGAAATCTAGGAAGGCCTCTTGGAAGAGGAGGCGGCCCCTGAAGTGTTTGTCGAGGCAGAAAGTGAGGGAGGCTGACTCCAGACTGGGGGAAGGCACGGGCAATGGTCCTCCCACATTAATGGTTTAAACCAGCGCATATTTATTATCTTACAGTCTCGGCATGTCAGGAATCAGGCACGGCTTAGCTGGGTCCTCTGCTTCGTGGTCTCCCATGAGACCACAGCCAAGGTGTCAGCTGGGGTTGGGGTCTCACCTGAAGGCTCAGCTGGGGAAATGTATCCACTTCCGAGCTCACATAGTTGGGAACTCCGAGCTGTTGGACCGAGGGCCTCTGTACCGTGCTGACCGAGCTGATGGGCCCCCGTGTTTAGCGTGGAAGGCGGGATGGTTGGAGTTGAAGTGCGGCGGGCTGCTCCACCAGCAGGCCCCGTGGGTCTTGCTCCCTGTGCAGACACCTCATTCCGCACGGAAGCCGGGTCCCGATACATTTGGGGCCCTAACCTGGGACTGTTCGCTCGTCGTTGTAGTCCACCCAGCGCTCAGCAATGTCTGTGTGTCGAATGTCCTCCGTGAGGTGCACTGTCACTCCAGAGGCACTTGTGTTTCTGATGTTTAAGAAGTTATGTCCAGTCCCGTTTCCTCGGCACCTCTCTCTCCCAAGTGAAGTAGTTAATGATCCTTGAACTTGAACTCCAGCATCAGGGGAGCTGTTGATTTATAGAAATCTGGTTTCAGGATGAGACTTTGAAAGAGGAAAATACCATTTTATGTGGAAGTAACCATCCCTGCATCTGTTTAGTTGTACTCTGGGGTTTTTATTTTGGGGGGCGGGGGTTTGCATATGCCTGTATTGAATATTTTTCACAATGAAAGCTGTTCCTCCCTCCCGCCTCCCTTTCGATTTTTTTCAGATCACACACCCAGCTGGCTGCATGTCTCAGTTCATTAAGTTCTTTGGAGAGCAGATCCTCATCCTTTGGAAATTTGCCTTACTTCGAAAGCGCATTTTGATATTTTCTCCCCCTCCTGTGGGTGTCGTGTGCTACAGAGGTAATGAGAGGCCGGCGTTGGGGGCTCTTCCTGCCTCCCCCGGGCAGAAGCTGCTTGAGTCTTTCCGTTGTTGACCAAGTTCAGAAGAGCTGGGGCCTTATCAAGGGGGTCACAGGTTTCAAGCCTGGTAGTGACGTGGCCGGATATGTGTTTTCAAGTGTGGGCTGTGGTGGCGATGCAGAAGATGGGCTGGGTGACGTACCCGTAGCTGGTGACAGATTAGGGTCTGAGCTATAGCAGAGAAGATGGATTCTAGATATCCTCATGTTTAAGGGATAAGCTTGACAACAAGTGGCATGTGGTTGGGTTGTAGGATTCTGACAGGTGTGAGGTTGTGATGGAGGATGAGTCTAGGGTGACAAGGATGGTGGGGCCACCAGACAGGGCCAGGGAGGCATAGGTGGTGTGAGAGCTAACCTTGGACTCGGTGAGCGTGGGCTGCCGGAGAGGCCATCTCACAGTGTCCACTGGGTCAGCACCCCGGGGCAGCAGCTGGGCTGGAGAAGAAGTTGAGAGGGCCTCATACTGCCCTGGTGACCCGGGATGGATGCATCCTGTGGGGACAGTGAGTGGGCAGAGGCGTGCCCGGGTTTAAGGTGCAAGCACAGGACGGGAACCATAAAGGTGGCAGACAGAGGGGACTGAGGCAGAACCGTCAAGCAGGAGGCGGAAACGGGAAGGTGGAAGGGTTCCAGTAGGTGGGAGTTTAGACAAGGTCAGCAGTGCCACATCCTAGGCGAGCCCTACTGCAGTGAGGGCTGAGACCCATCCACTGGGTTTGGTAGGGCATCGCTGGAGTGGCCTTGAGGTCAGGTTCTGCTGTGGCAACTAAAAGCGCCCCCCCGCCATTTCCTCAGAAGGCAGGACCCCTGGTTTCTCAGGTACCAGGATGGCACAAAACCAAGCCCTCAGTAGCATCTGGGGAGGCTGGCTGCTCCAAGGTGGCTGGCGGGCTTTGCAGGAGGAGGAGGGGCTGGGAGGGACAGACCCCCCACATCACCGCCTCCCCCCCCACAGTGTACTGCTGCTGCTGCCTGGCCAACGTCTCGCTGCCCGGCATCGGGGGCACCATCCCTGAGTCCAAGCCTTTCTTCTACGTGAACGTGGCTGACATCGAGAGCCTGGAGGTGGAAGTGTCCTATGTGGCCTGTGAGCACACTCACGCCCCCGCCCTGCCTCTTGCCCCCACGTCCCTACCCAGAGGACTGTCGACAGCCTCCCAACTCCCCAAGGGCCCTTCTCACGGACTTCGGGCTCCCGGGCTCCTGGTTTCCCCGGCGGGTCGAGGGCGACAGCCTCGGGGTTCCCACCTCCTGACCTCGGGTCCCACAGGCACCACAGAGAAGATTTTCGAGGAGAAGCGAGAACTGTACGATGTCTACGTGGACAACCAGAACGTGAAGACGCACCACGACCACCTGCAGCCCCTGCTGAAGATCAACAGTGCCGACCGGGAGAAGTACCGGAGGCTCAACGAGCAGAGGTAGCGGGCCGGGGCGTTCCCGGTGGCAGGCACAGGCACGGCCACTGCACACTCTGACCGACGTCCCCCAGGTGGGACCTCTGAGCCGGGGCCTCAGTCAAGCCTGTGCCCCCCACCCTTTCCCTCACGGCTCACTCCTGGCGGTGGGCCCGCCGCCTGGGCGATGGGCAGCGAGCAGGCTGGGCCCCCCAGAGCCTCTGGACAGGGCAGCAGACCCACGGGGGACTCCTTTCTGATGGACGTCTGAAGGCCAGGCCCTGAGCATCTGGGGTGGGCACCACGGCACTGAACGCTCATGCGCGCTTCCCCTCATGTGATTCTCCATGTTTGGTTATCCTGTGAATCGGGCGGCCTCATTTCCATCCCTACTGGACGGGCAGTTAGGAAGGGCTGTCACTTGCCTCAGGTGGCACAGGGCCAGAACCAGCCCTGGGCCCTAGGAGTATTGAGTCCCAGCCCTGTTTATTTCCCAGTCCCTTCTCGCCCTGCCTTTGGAGGGGGTCGGGGGCTCCTCGGGGTCACCCTCCCTCCCAGGAGGGGTGGCCTGTGCAGACACCTGCGTGATGACGCAGCAGACGAGGGTCCTTGCAGCTGGCACAGTCTGATGGGGACTCCCCACGACAGGCAGGCGCTGCTGTACTCCCAGGAGGTGGAGGAGGACTACAGCCCGTGTGAAGAGGACCTGTTCGTGCTGTAAGTCACCCAGGCCGGGCCGCAGGGCCTCCCCGAGGGTCCCTTAGCACCAGCGCCATAGGCCTGGATCTGTCCAGGGTCACTCGCAGTCCAGGGAGCCCTTTATTGCTGCAGTCGTGCGAGAAACGTCCGCACCTCTAGAGCATCTGTGTGGCTGGGCTGAGCCAAACTGACGACAAGTGCTGGGGGCAGAATCTCAAGTGCTCCAGGGAATGGCAGTCTGCCCCTCACTTTACCCAGCAGCATCGAAGACCAAAGGAGGGTTACACGAATCCACTGGTGGCAGGTCAGGGAGGTGGGACAAAGCAAAGCAGGGAGATCGCTGGGACTGGACACAAGGCAAATGGAGAAGCACATAGTTCTTTTCATTGGTGGGTCCGGACAGCGAGTAATGAACACTTACAGTACACAGAGATGGGCGACCCAGACGGCAGTGAGGGAGGGGCTCTGGTTGGCACTCTGGTGCCCTTCAAGGGGTCTGGAAAAGGAGTTCCTCTGCCGTTTCAAAGGTAGGTTATCCTAGCCGCGTGGGAACAGAGCTCTCTTACACAGACTGGCCTTCGCTACGGGACCTACGTGCCTGGGGTGTCACCACCAGCCGTGACCTGCCCAGTTAGGTGATTGGAGCATTCTGCACAGTCCCTTTCAGTCGCTGAGCTTGGCAGGCCCTCCAGGGGCCCCCTCAGGGGCCATGTTTATACTCGGCCCCTCCTGTGCTCACACTGCGCGGGATGCTTAGAGCTGGGCCCCGTGCCGCCAGCCCTGGGGCCTGCGATGCCGTCAGCCGGGAAGAAAAGCAGCAGGGGACAGTCGTTCAGGGAAAACGGGGTCCTGGGGCTTGTCCATGGCACGGAAGCTTCTGTCGCTCAGGCTTCAGGGACTTCTCATCCATGGCTCCCTTCGGATAGAGCAGTCCTTTGCACTGAGTATTATGGGCTAATCTGAAAACTCAGCTCTTGCACCTTCCGGAATCTTTCCCCGAGACCTGTTGGCGGTCAAGGTGGGAGCCCAGCCTTCATCCCTTAGAGCATTGGTTTCATTCGTGAGCAGCTGTGGACACAGCGCTCAGAACTGCAATGGCTTCCTGTTCAGGGGCCCCTCGCTCCATGTCCTGGAATGGGGGAGGGGAGCAGCGCTTGCCATTAGCACCCTTTCTGGCTTTCATGTTGAAAACTTACTGTTGACGTTTCTACAAAGTGCAGTACTGGTTTTCTAAGACAGTGTACTTTATGATGCACACTTAGAAAGCTGCTCAGATATGGTGAGTGTCTGGGAATTGAGCAAAGAGCCAGCGGTCTCCTCAAGGTTTGACACCTTCCCCTGTGCCTAAAGTTCCTGGGCGCCCAGGGCTTCCAGGGCATGGGGCACCTTTGCAGAGCCTGAGAGCTCTGTGGGCCACAGCAGAAAAGTCTAGATGTTTAACGCCTTTTCTGAACACAGCTGGTCCACTCACCTAGTGCTAGACACCAGTGACATTGAGGTCTTGCTCTGTTCATCAATAAAAAAAATAATCCAAGAAAACCACCCACGGATGGCGGCGAGCCAGGGCAGCGTCGGTACCTGCAGCTGCCGCCCCCCTCCTGGGAGCTCCGTGTCAGCCTCACGTGGTCTGCGGTGGCTCAGGGGCCACACAGGTGCCTGCAGTTCCTCACTTGACATCCTGACCTCAGAAATGCACGATTATATGTTTGTTTTTTAACTTCCCCTCATGACTAAGCAAAAAGAGAGGGACACAGTCTGGGGGGGTCCTTTCCCCGAGGCCGTGTTTAAACCTCTAGTAACCCCTCGACAGGGAAAGAGCTTTCTGGCTGTCCAGCCATCGCTTGCTCAGAGGTTTCGCTAATTATACCGTGATTAATGCCAGTGGATTCTTTGCAAATCTTCGTAGCGTTTTAATAACCCTTTCATTTAACTTTGATCTTGCTTTCTTGTCTTGAAAAAAGATTCCTGGTTTTTGGAGCCAGTTCAAGGTACACTGAACAAAAACAGCGTCGTGTGGTCCCCGTGTGTGGGCTGTGTGGTGAGCTTTTATCTCTCCCACCCTCCCTCTCCTGTGTCTCCCTCGCAAATGCAGGTTTTTCCTGGAGCAAAACAACAGGATATTCCAGACTTTGCTAGAGGTGTCCGCCAGCCAGGACAAAACGCTGACCGCCGAGCACGCCCGGGGCATGGGCCTGGACCCCCAGGGGGACCGCAGCTTCCTCATGGACCTGCTGGAGGCCTATGGCATCGACGTCATGCTGGTCATCGACAACCCCTGCTGCCCCTAGGAAGGGCAAGCCGGACCAGTGAGCCGCTCTCACACGGGACTGCAGCCCAGGCCCGGAGGGCTCGTTTTTTATTAAGTGGACGCAAGGGTATCTTGTTTATACTTCCCATCGGATGTACTTTCGGCAGTCTCCGTTCTTCCCGTGCTCTGGAGAGGTAGGATGAGAGGAGGCTGCCGTGGTTCCGTGTCCTGCTTCATAGGTCGCGGGCATCGGCCACGTCCTGCAGAGTCTGCCTGGTCCGGTCTTCGGTGTTCTCCTCGGTGTTTATCCTCTCACCTCCCTGTGAGTGACTTGAGATGTGGTGAAGGCCCCATGTCACTAGGAGTGGCTGAGCTCCGGAAATACTGGGGTGGGCTGTTCAGGAAGCCTGTGTGGCCCGCGTCCCCTGACGTACTCCAGAATGGGACCACTGTCTTCCCAGAGTGGCCTTGGATGCCCATCTCTCCGATGGCGGAAGCTAGACCATGACCTTTCAAGGTTGTTATCAGTTCTCGGAGCCCCGTCTTGGGATCAGATCCATTTTCCTGTTTATTGGGACAAGTCCGTGTCTTCTTGTGAGGAGAGACCTCCAAGTGGGACAAGGGGATGTTTCTGACACCAATTATGAGCTTCTCTAAGGACAGGATGACAGGGAGAGGTCGATAGGATGACAGCTTATCAGTCAGCTGACGGCTGAAATTGTAGCACGAAGCCTCGCAACCTGCCTCAAAGTTGACAGTGGCCACTCAGTGTTATATTCCTCTTTCTCAGAGTCCCCACCTCCTGGGATGGGTTGGCAGATTGCTCGGGGTCAGTGCTGACCCTGGAGCTTCTGAGCAAATTCATTTTCCAGATGAGTCTCCTTTAAGGGCTAACCATCCTCGTGGAATCCTTTGGGTATTTCTAAAAATGGCATTTGTTGCCACCGAAGACAGAGGAATTGGGGTGCAGGGTAGAGAAGATATTTCTCCATTGAGTCCTCGGGAGGCGTTACCAGCAGAGCCCCGGGAGGAGAGCAGAGTCACTGGGTGTTGGAGTCTAGCCAGGAGCTGCATTGGTGGCTCAGAGTTCTGAGCGCATTGACATGACTGTGCACCAACTTGGGGCCCGCACAAACTTCTCCTTCCCAGAGAGGGTGTTCCTGAAGCTAAGTAATTGGGCCAGAGACCTAGCAGATTTGTCAGAGAGCAGCTATGACAGTGCCTTCACCCAGAAAGTGTTCGGGAGCCCCTCACGTCAGGGATGAGTGTCTGCTTTCCTCTAAAAGGTGGTGGCCCAGCCAGCAGCCTGCAGGCCCCGCCTGTTCCCTTTGGCTGGGCGTTCGCTGGAGGTCAGCGTAGGTGAGACGGCACACAGGAAGCCGGCTCCTGTGAGTAGAGTCTTGGGGCCATAACTTAGGATTTGGACTTGGGGTGCTAGGTGGTTGGTGACAAATAACTCCTTCCCCTCCCCACTTCCTGCCCAGCAGTTCCCAGAGGAGCCATTAGTGTGCCCGTGTCTGCAAGCATGCTCCAGCCAGGCTACCGGGCACAGTGTAAGGATAACTTTCAAACGGGCCGATCACGTGTCTCATCTCAAGACGAGCTTTTCAGGGCTTATTGTTTTACTCAGAAATACTTTCACACTGTAGCCATAATGCAGAGTTCAGGACTATAGGAAGCTCGCGTGTGGAACTGCAAAGAGACGTGGATTCGATGTGTCTGGGCGCTGACATGTCAGCCGCACAGCCAGTCTGTTTCTGTCCTCTGCAGGGTGGGCGTAGCCTCCTGTCAGGGACACACACGTTCACAAAAGAAGATGATGAGTGTGTCGAAGCTCAGGCTTCACTGCACTTTGCCTTGAAAAGGAAGCTTTTCCTCTTGCCTCTCAGAGCGGCCTTCCTAAGGGGCCGAGTCCCGGCTGCTGTTCGTGGTGTCCGAGAGGTTCAAGGGCTTCTGACGTGGGGGTGGGGTGGGCGCTCAGAGCCGGGGAGGGGTGACAGGGTGGGTCAGGTTCTCTCGGAGGACGCAGGCCGACCCTCTTGCTGTGGAATTGGGGAATCTGTTGGAAGAATGCTCTTTTTAAGCACTTCCACTCCAGTCTGTCTGCGTGCGGATGCTCTGCTTCTGTGGTTTTGTGACTCCAGACTCGGAAGCGCTGAGGTACAGGCAGTGGGGAGCTTCCTGTGGTTCCCTTTGAACCGTGGGCCCCTCTGAACTCCACACTGTTGTAGGCAGCCGTCTGTCTGGCAGCCCGTGCGTCCACCCCCACGCGCGTGCAGAGGGCCGGGGTCTGGGTGCCTTGGTGGGGAACGTACCCCTAAAGCAGAACGTGTGTATCCTCATCCTGTGCTCTGTCCCTGCACTGCAGCTTCCTCATGAGGCCAGGAAACCGGGGCAGCGCCCCCTCCGCCTGGCTGCCCAGCCTGCTCGCTGGCTCTGTGGTGACCTTTGGGTTTGTCAACTCCCGGGTACTTCTTGCCTTGACTGAGATATGGAGGGCACCTTTGAAGTCTTCCTTTGTACCTGACGCCCCCATCCCCCTGCCTTCTCCCCAGTGCCTCAGGTGGGCAGAGCAGCCCAGCATCTGCCAGTTTTCGAGACGGGGAAAAAGGGTGCGAGGTGCCAGGCAGGAGTCCCGGCGCCGTGACAGCAGAAGCTGGCAGCCACAGGGATGTGGTTTCCTGTCACTGTTGAAATACTTTGAGAAGCCACCCCCTGTGGTTTGGAAGGTGCTGGTGAGCATCCTTTGAGGTCTTGCCTCCTAGGCTGTGAGCTCTGAAGGGCCAGGGATGACGACTGTGACCGCTGGCCTTCTGGAAGGGGCTGGAAACCTCCTGTGGGGTGTGGTCCCTTGACTGAGGGGTGTTGCTGGAGCACCCCCCACCCTGCCCCAGTTGCTGGGTGCCCCTGGGGAATTTCAGCCTGCTCTAGTGCCGTGCCAGGAGCTGTGTGCCCACCTGGGAACACTGCCCACCTGACCCCTGGGCTGCCCTCTCGTCCTGAGACCACACTGGAAGAAGGTGCGGTGGCAGAGGCCCTTGTGAGGCCTGGAATCCAGTCTTGGGGCTTACTGGTCAGAGTGGGTTTTTCCAAGTTTGCCGCCTTGGCAGGTGGTAGCATTCAGCCTTTGTGACGATGTCTGTGGGTCTTCTAGCTTGGGACTCTTTCTTTGGAAGGAGTCCAAAGTGGTAGGGCTCCTCTCCCACCAGTTAGAAAGAGTGGGCCAAGTCCTCGGTTGAGAGTTAGCACGGAGCTCTGCTGAGGCCTCGGGCAGTTCTGTTACAGTGTGGGCATTGCAGTTGGGGCCCCTGCGTCCTCTGGGAACTGTGAAGGCCGGGAACCAGGAGGCATGTGCCTCCACACCCATCGTCCATTATGGCACCACTTCTTCCATTTGACTGGGGAAGGGACGCTGGATTCACTGATGTGTTGGTGGAAATAATTTAGCACAGGAATTTGCATCTGTAACTTAACCTTGTTTTCTTCCACGTGAGTGAAGATGGGAAATTGAACTGTAGCACCGGGTGCAGATGATTCTAAATACCACCTGGGAAGATTCATTTATCAGTGTAACAACCTGTGATCTTTTAGCTAGAAGATAAAGATCAATTAAATCATAGCCAAGCAGCTGCTGTTCCTCCTGGTGGCAATGAGGACGAACTGGCTATTTGTCTTGATACACTGAAAGCCCTTCAAACACAATAAAAAGATGAGATTATTCACCTTTAAACCAAGGCCTTTAGGGAACCTTTTGCAAAGGGCAGTAAAGAATTAACCTTTTAACGGTAGTACAGGAACACTCCGGGTATAGGCTGGGACCTCAGGGACCGTTTTTTATTTTATTTTTATTTTTCTGATGAAACTGCGTGACCCAGGGAATGGGTTGAGATGCTTTCTCCAGTCCCAGAGGAGCTCATCCTTGCAGAGGTAAAGGAGGGCGGTGAAATAAGACAACATTCTGATTGACCGTGAACTTGCCTTAGTGTGATGATGGTTCTAAAAGAGCAGGAAAGTTCACCTGGGGACCAGTATGCACACCCAGTTTTCTCTCCCTGTGAGTTTCCTCCCTGGTGGGCTGCGAATCCAAGAAAAGCCCAGGCTGCAGCTTTCCCCCTGCCCTTCTTGCTTGTAGTGTCCTGAGGGCTGGGGTGGGTGAGGACCCTGGGACCAGAGGCTCCCCTCCCCTCATTTCAGGAACAGCCTTTTCTGATTCAGGTAGGGGAAGACAAGGAGGCACGGGCTCCTTTTACTCCCAAGTCATGGACTTTTAATATTCCATTTGTGTTACTAATATACCTCTGTTCCCAGGAGATGTGGGAGGGCGGAGTGGCATGGGAAAAGGCTAACTGTGAATTCAGTTCATGTTTTTCTTATAAGAAATGGAAGTTTATTTTTGTATCATTATTACTGTGTGATGAAATGAGTATGCAGATCTTGAAACGGAAAGAAGTTTCCAAGCTGTGATTTTAGGAGACATGGGCAGTTTTAGAATTTGGAAGCAACTGAGACCCCCATAAAAGTTTTATAACTTGAATGTTCGGGAGAGTGAACAAAGACTGTGAAATCGTAATAGCATTCTTTGGGAGATGAACTTGACCCTCCTAGGGAGGATGACGTGGTCCCCAGCCTTAGGTAAGACTCGAGTACAAAAGGGGGTTGGTGTGAGAAGTAGTTTTATAACTGGCACTTCGATTCACTTTTGGAGTTGGAAAACGGGCGGCTGGATGAAGCTGCACATTCAGAAAATCAGAAATTTCTAGTGCTAATGAATATATAAATAATGACAGAGAAGTTAAGCTCTCTTTCATGTCTTTAGTTTATTCTAGAAGCTCAGCGTAGCATGGCCTTTCAGAGGTAATAGGATCTAAATTCAGAAGGTTGACTTAATCCCTGTAGTAGGAGGTAAGTGGGACCACGTGTTTGCTGCAGAATGCGTGTCTAGACTGCGGATCCACTTACTTGCTTTCTGAGCACTGCTGGGGATGCAGGGGGTGGGGGTAAGGTATTATTATTAATTGGCCAGAGACCCAAAGAATGGAAACTCTACAGAGGACAGTGACTTAGCCGATTGCTAATTTTCTTCATGTGAGAGTGAAAACATCCTCTGGGTGAATTCAGCAAAGATAAAAGCATTAAAAATTTTCGAAGGTGGTGGCAGGGAGAGATTCAGTCCAGCGAGCCCACAAAAGCCACAGTGAGGGGAGTGCAGGTCCTGGGCGTTTGGACAGACAGGGTAGGAGGGGACTTTAGGGGAACAGTACAGAACAAAATTAACTTCCTTACTTAGCCCAAGCTGGCTGGCTACACTTTTTGTGGGTCTGGGAAATAAGCCTTTTCTGAAAAGAAACAGTGTCAGCTTTGGGAAGAAGGTTTTCCTCTATTTCCAAGTTAGGAAAAGCGTCGCCTCCCCGTCGCCTTACATGTCATGCCTCGATTTTGATTCATGCCCCGGTGTCGGAGTTCGAGCAATAAGAGAATCGGAATCTATTTTTGTTTCCAGTCCTTACCTCACCTTATGAAATCAGTGTCGGTTGATAAATTTTACCCTGAGTAATAGTGCTTATAGGTATGTTAGTCTTGCTTTGTTTTCAACGGTGATAATTCTAAAGGCCTCGAGCTAGGGTTGCCCTGAATCTCAGAGTAAATGTTTCTTGCAGTGGTTCTGCCTGTGGTACAAACACCATCTGTGTATATCATATCTGTACATGCCCGAACCACGCTGTGTGCAGAGGCGGATATAACTATATTTACAGACAACACTTTTTACAATTAAAATTCACATTTTAACATGAACACGTGTGCTGCGGTCCTTCACCTAGTCCAAGAAATGAGGTTTGTAGTGGGAAGGAGTGGCGGGGCAGAGCCCGCAGGCCGCACGCCGCCCTCGCCCCCGAGCGGGTGGAGGAAACCGAGAGCTGCTGGTGCCCGCCCTCCCGGAGGCCAAGGTCGGGACAGACGTGCTCGCAGTGCCAGGAGTAACCGTGCCACCAGAAGGCCAGGCCTGCTCACCCTGCGTCCCATCAGACAACTTCCAGCAGAGGACTGCGCACGGACCGAGGCCCTTTCGATTCACATCTCTTCCCACCAAAGGTTACTTTCGGATGATCTGCTCTATTTTGTACGTGTGTGGCTGACATATACAGGGTCCGGCAGAAGCAACGCCTGTTTGAGTGTGGTTGGTAGGGTAATAATATGGGTGCAGTAAGTTATAGTTTTAATTCGAACATTTCACCTAAAATGTCATGTGGTGTGCTTGGGTGCGATGTTGTGATGTTACAGAATTACATGCTTATGATTGTGTAATAGAAGATTAAAAAAGGGGGGGGGGGAGGGCGTTATTTGTGCCGGCCCCTGTATATCGTGTGTGTATATAGACACTGAAATTTCATTTTATTTTTAACCTTATTTCCAGGCAGCATTGCTGAGGTGGCTGCGATGTGTTTCACGTCAGGCTCCTACTCTCTGGGCCACACGACCCCGGTCATGTCACCCACTTCTCAGGGTCGTCAGAACAGGGTGAAGCAGCTGCTTGTATAAAGCACCAGACACACAGTAATTGTAACTGTGCATGCAAATCGGCCACAGGGTAAGCAAAAGGCTTTCTATCAAACTATATTTAATGCAAAGCATCTCTATCTGTAATAGAAACAGTCTCAGCTTGTGAGTGAAGTTCGCAGGAGGGAAGGTTAGTCAGCAGGAGGGGGGCCCGGGTTCTCCTGGGGCTGCGGGGAGGGCCCCTGGTGGAAATGGCCGTCGCTGGCATGTGATATGCAAGGACAGGGCAGTCGATGATAAGCAAACCATATTCTCACAGGCAGTAGTCTGAATCAGGAAAACAACTTGAACCAGGGCATATTCATATTTAAAATGAGTAAAAATACTAATCCGGATTAAATACCCAGCCCCAGTCCTGTGTTCCACGACGCCCATGGAAGGATTTGAATCACACACACGTGTGTGCTGGTGTCCTATCAAGGCTACCAATTCTGGGCTGGTTGGTTCTTTATATTTTGTTCTGGAATCAGGACCTGCTAAATTCTCTCGGCTCCCGTGGAAACTCTTCCCGGACCGCAGCGTCCCCTCCCAGTTCTGTGGGCGGTGTGGAGTGGGCGAGCCTCCCGCCGCAGGCTTGGACCCGCCTGTTCCTTCTTTTGTGCAGAAGCGCGGCCTCCAACGCCGCTCCGAAGACCACACAGGTAAGCCGGGTCTCGGTGCCGCTGGGCTTTGCGTAGCTGCCCTGTGACCTGCCAGCAGGCCGCACTCTGCAAGGGGCTCCCGGGCGCAGGTGTGCCTACTGCCCTAGCGCCGGCCTGCCGGAGGGAGCCCGGAGCTAAGGCCAGCAGGTCCCCTCCCACCGTCCCTCCCTCTTCACCAAAGAAAGGTGTGCATCTGTCCGTCTGCCCGTCTGTCCGTCCGTCCGCCTGACTTTGCTGCTCGCCCCTCTAGCACAGGACTCCCCAGGGGCCCCGAACTGAGGAACTGGAGGTGGCAGGGTTGAAAGTGAACCCTGACGGAGACTGGCTGGCGGGTCAGGTGGTTTCTGGTTCCCGACTTTCAACAACCTAAGGGAAGGTGTAATCAAGCCGTGGAAGGATCATTATTAATAATTCTTGATGCTATCACTGTGATTTTTGACATACTACTCCAAAGGAATTCAAAGAGCTGCAGACATTATGGTAAGAGAATTCTTTCCAGCTCGTCCAGTCGTGTGTGCACACCTACCAAAGACGGGACAAGGAATGTAGAGTCCTACCTCATCTTAGCTATAAATAACATTTACGTGCTCTTGCACAAATGAACTAATTAGGGTGAACAGTCTAATACATTCATTAATTTTCAATTATTAAAATCTTATGATTATTGATACACAGTTGATGAAAACAGTATTATAACATTCTATAGTTAGGAAAGAACTAAAAAGTTGTAAGCATGAAAACAGATCGAATTACGATGGCGTTCTTTGCTGAGGGTGGTATGGAAACAAGGAGAAAAGTCAATTTAAAATTTTCAACTACTTAAAGAACTTGTTTATTTTTTGGTAAATGGGTGATGACAAATTGCTGTGTATTTAAATTACACTGAATATGTTTAAAAGAGTGAAATACATTTCTATTTTAAAACATCAATATTTACAGGACAGCAGGAAGTACATGCTTTGACAGCTCTAACCGCCCATGACAGATTTCAGATGTCAGCTTTAAAGCGTGACGGGACGCGTGGTGTCCAGAAGACTCCTAGGAAGCCCTCCCTCTCCCATCCCCGCTGTCCGGGTGAGGCGGGACGCCCACAGTAGTCACCTGGGGAGCACGGCTCCTTTTGGGGGAACATTGCTGGGCTCCACCCAGACTGAGTTATTTAGGTTTGGGTTGGACCCCAAGTCTACCAGTTCCCGAAAAGCACTGGATGGTTCAACACGCAAACCAACATTTAAGAACCACTGCTTCAACTATGATTTTACAGTATTTCAGCCATGGCTGAAGAGGGAAACACCTCACCCACACTTCTGGATTGAGGCTCAAACTGAAACAAGCTAAGATCAGAGCTCACCAAGCGGCAGCACGCGTGGGGAAGCCCAGAGCCAGGACAAGGAGGCAGGAAGTCCTCGGGGACCACAGGACAGACAGGGATGGAGGAGCGAGGCTAGGATCCTGCTCGCCCCAGTGGTTGCATTTGCGGGAGACAACGAGGTCTAGCCCTTCCCCATCCACTGAGGGTGAGAACGTCCTTGAACTAGCCTGAGGAGGGAGCAACTGCCACACGGAAGTCAGAGCATGCGCTACGGGAAGCAGGTACCCTGTGGGGATGGGTGAGGCGTCTATTCCCTTTGGTCCCATGGTGGCCTCGAGCACAGTCTTGGGGGGTGCCTCCCCAGGCGCTCACTGGGCTGAGCTTGGCATCAGCTGCTCTCTCTTCCTAGGGTCACAGAAGAACTGCAGCTTCCGGGGCAGCAGCTTCACCTCCACAGGCATCGCCTCGTACTCCTCACTGTCGATGCTGAAGGAGCCCCCCGTGCCCTGTGGAGAAGACAGCGTTCAGGGGGCCACACGCACACCGAGGGGTCCTCCCATCCATCCTCTCGGAGGCCCGAGTCTCTGTTCTTTTAAGATGCTAGTTCAGTGCTGGTTCTGGAAACATCCCATCCATGAAAAAGGTTTTATTATTTCTCTGGCCTCTTATCTCCCACAAGAGTATTTGGGTACTTGAGAAGCAAGGTTATAATTTTCAAAAATATATTAAAAGACAGGGGCCCTGCCACATCTTTAATTCATAAACATAATGCATTACAGGTCCTGCTTACTCCAGTCCTTCTCAGTGAGAAGGACTGCACATCCTCTCAGGAAAGCCGGGATGGCCGCTTGACCGTTTCCAAGGTTCTTCTTCGGGACTCGCTTAGCTCTACCTGCGTGTAGAGCTAAGCGCTGCTGCGGAGTCTATACCACTCGGCCAGAACTCGTGCCTTTACTGTGAAACGTCTATGTTGAGACTCTGGTGGCACCCTGTGGGGGCACCGCGGTCCTTCCTAAATACGGTGACACAGTGGCCATAAGTGTGCAGAGGCGATCTGTAGCAACTCTGTCCCTGACACTAGTAACTTCGGCACTGCTAACAGAATAACTGACCCTTCAAATGAGATGGTATTTCCGAGCTGTCCCACCTACACAGGTTGTTCTTCTAGGCTCGGCATTTCACAGCACAGAAAAATCTAGCGCCATTCTGAAAACTGCTTCCAGCTCTTTCGTAACAAGTGCGAAGGTAGGATCCACTGTTAGCATTTGAGAGTTTTCTGTGTGATAATATAGTAACTCTGCATAATTTGGGGAGTTATCCCACATCTGGGGCCGAGGGGAGCTCAGGAGACCAAAAGCTCGCTTTAGAGAATCTTGGCTTTAAAACATTGGGTCCTGTCATCTCTCGGGTCTGCCTCCTCTGACCCAGAGGCTGGCAGCGTGCTCAGCACACCCAAGGTGCCTAAATGAGGGTCTGTTACTAGAGAGGAAGAGGGGAACAGAAAGGAAGAGACCAAGAAAGACCCGAGAAATGCGAGACAGCCCCACCCGCTTACCTCAGGCAGGAGCAGGGTGCACTGGCTGGCTCGGAGACACTCGGTGCCCTCGGCACGCAGCTTGGGGTCTCGCACCTTTTTGCTTCTGTTAGAGGAAAAAGCAAATTTGGAAACCAGTGCTGGCCATGGCATTGGGCTGCAAGAACGTGGCAGGTTCTGTTTTTGATGAGATTAAGTAGAGGGCTCCTGATCCACTGAACACCGTGGGGGTCCTGCGAGTAATTTTTCCCACGAGGACTCTGGCTTAGCCCTGGGACTCGTGCTGGGGCGAGGCGGCCCACTTGCTGGCGAGAGCTGTGCCTGGAGTCGAGACCGCCTGATTTTAAACCGTCCACACGGACCCAATTCTTGGGCTATTAAAGACCCCAAATTTAACAGAATGAAATTAAATCCTTTAGGAAAAGTACTGAACTTTTGTTATTTGGTACTTCTGGGCAGTGAGTCAACTCTTGAAGGAGAAACTTTTGATTTCAGTTTAAGGCAGAGGTTTCTTTTTACACATGAAGCACCAGTTTCACACTAGGCTCCCTGCCGATTCTCCACGGTGACAGCCTACTTGGCACGGCTGGTGCTTACCCTCACTCAATGGCGCTGGAGTAAAACTAGTAGAGCAACTATCCACACACAGCCCACCCCTCACAGCTGGTCGCGGGAAGTACGGAAAGGGCAAAAGCTAATCCAGGCAAGCCAGTCCATTCTTTTTCATTGATTGACAACAGTAATTCTTCATCAGTGAAAGCTCATCAGTTTCCTGAAGAAGCTTCTCAATGGGTATTCAGACATTACCTGATTTCACTTCCTGTAGAGACCAAAGGGGACCACGTTATTGCTACCGATGCTCAAAATAACGAGGAACATAATGATCTGCTTACCCATCGCGATCGATTTTTCTTCTATTTTTGGATGTCAGTTACAAAGGAGAGCGGAGTAGAGTGGGCCCCACTGTCCAGACTCTCAGTTAAGACAGTGAGAGGCTTCTGCACACGGTACCAGGGAAGGGACGTGTTTCCCCTCCCACTTACCACAGATACGCAAATAAACCAATGGCTGCAGGAGCAGCTATTCAGCATTTGAAGCACCCGGGCAATCACACCACAAACGAAGGACGGACAGCGTAGTGAGGGTGCTGGGGCAGAAAATGAGGTTGCCATGGAGACCCACCTCCCAGGCAGAGAGGTTAACCCTGCAGTGGGCGCGAGGGGGAGCTCTGAGCCCGAGCAGAGAACGCAGCTGCGCAGACTACCAGTCGGCATGGTAACGGGTCCGTGATGTTTTGAAGGCTGAGGGAGGGCCTAGAGCATTCTTAACCAATAAAACTCTGGCCGAGGGAGGGCTGAACAAATCAGATGAGCCCTGAACGTGTACTTTGTGGTGGAAAAGGGAAACCTGGAACACGTCCCAAGTACTCAACCCCTTTTCAGGTTTTTCATTAACACCCGGAGAGCAGGACAAGGGGGACTGACCGACAGTAGCTGATACTGTGATGTAGGTCACAATGAAAAAGGCCTTCCCCGCACATTCTCTCACCTAGACCTGAAGACGACTCTGAGAGAGCCAGAGGTGATTCTAGCACTCAGTCCACACGCACAGAAAAGGATTCAAAGAACTGAGGATTGCTCCAAAGCCTGAGGCCAGCAAGTGGCAGAATCCTGCGGTTCTGGCCCCTACGCTACCATTCCAGGCACTGTGCCGCGCTATGCCACGTTCTTTCAGTGCAAAGGCAAAGACTGCTCCTGGCCTCTGATCTTCCCAAAACGAACAGGGAAGGGCGGGTGGGCGGGGAGGAGGGGGGGGGGGGGGGACACGTCAACCCGAATGAAATGAAGAAAGCTGGGACTCCCAAACAAGACGCGTCCTTCACTGGGTCCCTTATTTATACCTCATAGGCACTCGGACCACGATACAATACAATACGACATAATTCAGTTCAAAGGACTTCAGCCTCATTTCCTCCAAGCCCCAGGCCACTCACCACAGTTAGGAAATCTCAATCCACTTACCCTATACTTATGAAGTCTCCTTTGCTGACGTCGTCGGGTTCAATGCAGATGTTCATAAAGTCTTCTGTGCTCTGAGAGGTCGGGAAGAAAAACATGAGTCCTCTAAACTGCGGCTAATGCAGCCTGTTGTCCAGAAGACCCACAGGTTCACACTTTGAAGCTGTGTATTAATTATGCAGGAGACTTTTAGCAACTTAACCCTTTTTTTTCCTTTTACATTGACCTTTATTGAGATAATTTACATACCATAAAATTCATCTCCATTCTTTGTTTTTTACTACATGTATACGGTAAGTAAAACTCAGGTTTGGAGGTCTGTCAGAACTCAGAGTGGGGAGTCTGTGAGGTTCTGTCATTAACAATCAATGCTGTTAGGGTCCCCAGCAGTCCCCCACACACACACACACACTGCAGGCCAAGCTTTGGGCCCCTCTACCCCAGCGAGTCTTACGGATACCAACATCACACCTGCTACAGCAGCTTCTCGGTGGGCAGGGCCCAAGTCCCTTTTTTAAAGAGCTGTACATGCAAGTCTGGTGTGCAGCCAGAGCTTAGGAGAAGCAGACCATTTATGCCAAGGTAATGTTTGAAGAGCTTTCCACTCCCAACCACAGAAAGCTTTGAGCTACAAGGAAGTAGCTATAAAAACAGACTTGGTTCTAATACTTCCTGCTCCCCCAATTTACTAGCAGTCAGAGGCTAGCAGTACGAGCCCCGCCCTCTGTAATTCAAGCCCAACCCTTCCTTCTGCTTCTGCTTCAAACAGAGGTTGGTTTCTCTGTGAACAGGCAGGACATCTGTCTCCCAGGCTAACCCACAGGCCTCCGAGAGCCAGCAGTGCTGCCGGGGGTCACAGGGCTGACCCAGCACGGCTTTCCTCCCCAACAGGGACCACAACGCACAGAGGGGGACTTGGCTCCGCGTTCATCTTTTATTTAACACTGACTGACTGAGTGAACTCCTCCTCCAGGTGCTTGGGTTACATCAATGAACCAATAACCCAATGACTTCTGCCTCCAAAGAACCTACATTCTACCAGGGAGGCCGAGGGATAAGCAAAACAAAATAATCATACTAAAACAATAAATGACAGAATATTAGAAGTATGTTAGAGTATATCAGTATAAAAACAGCAAATTATGGAAAGAATATATATGGCATAAATGGCAAATTACAGAGTACATGAGAAAACAAGTATATTAGAGTCTATTAGAAAAATTAGGAAAAAAACGAGGTCAAGGACACAGGTGGCATTGGTGGCTTTTTAAAAAGGGGTCCAGGCGGGCCGAGGGGAGAAGGTGGCCTCTGAGCAGATACCTGCAGGAGGTGAGGGAGTAGCAGCCGGACATCCAGGGCAGTGGTTCTCCAACCCCCGCAAGGGCCACTTGGAGGGCCTGTTCCAGCCAGACTCTGACCCCACCCTCAGAGCCGGTGGTTCCGTGGACCCGGGGGAAGCCCAGGAGTTCCTGTCTCTAACAAAAAGTCCCCAGGTGAGGCTGCCATTGCTGAGCCAAGGCCCACATTTAGAGAGCCACTGGTCTCAGGAAGAGCCATCTACACAACTGTGGGGGCCTGCCTGGCGTGTGTGCTGGCAGTGAGGAAGCCAGAGTGGGTGAGGGGACAAAGGGTGAAGCCGGAGAAGACAGGAGAGAGAGCAGCAGGGCCCTGCAGACCATCCCAAGGAACAGGGCTGGGAGGCTGAGTGACATGGGAGGCCCGGGAAGGTTCCAGCCAAGCGAGGAGACCTTGGTCATTTGAATAAGGCCTCACAGGCTGCTGTGCTGGGAGTAGAATGAAGGGGAGTGGGGAAGCGGGGAGACCATGCAGGAACCTATCACACAACGCGGATCAGGTAGCGTGGGAGATCCGGTGAAGCGCTGGCAGTATTTAGAAGGTCACGCCACCAAGACTTCCTCAAAGATCAGATGTGCGGAGAAAGCAGCCAAGAGTGGCTCCAAGATGCTGAACAAATGCAAGGCTGGAATGACGGTTGCCCACAGGGGAAGGGTGGGTAAAGCAGGTTTCAAGGGGTGGAATCGGGAGCTCAGTTCTGGAAAGGCTGAGACTGAAATGTACAGGAGACATCTAAGAGGATAAGTAGTTATACACACAAGTCTAGGATTTGTCTTTTGCAGAGAGTGCAAATGCGAAAAGCAACATATTGTACTACACTGACAGATTAAGTGAGAAAACCTTATCTCAACAGATGCGGGGGGAAGGTACCTGATAAAATTAAGTATCCACTCATGATAAACTCTTAGCAAAGTAGGATAGAAGGGAACTTCCTTAATCTCATGAAGGGTAGCTACAAAAAGCCCCATCAAACTCAAGAATGAATCAAGGAACACTTTCCCTCTTTGTCAGGAGTAAGACACTAATTTCCATCCAACGCTGTGCTGAGGTCCCAGCCAGTGTGGTAAGGAAAGATCAAAGATCAGAAAGCTGAGTATTTGAAAGGGAAGAGCAAAACTTGCACTACTTGCCGTCAATATGATTGAATCAATAGAAAATCCAAAGGGAGCCATAAACTTCATATAATTAATAAGAATTTAGTTCGCTGATTCAGCATCAATATAAAAAAATCAATCACATGTTTTTCTACCAAATCAGACAGTTAAAAAATGAAAGGAGATACTATTTACAGTGACATCAAAAATTGGAATAAACAGGCATATATACCCAGCAAAAGGCAAAGTGTTATTGAGAAAACTATGAAACTTCATTGAAGACATTAGAAAAACCTAAACAAACACAGCGCCAGGCCCCAGCCACTTGACGGGGGAGTCGGCACTGCAGAAGCGTCATGGCCCCTCCAGCTGACACCTGCACGTTCAGCGTGTTCTGTGCATGTAACAGACCTTCAGGTGGACTTAATAAGATAAACATTCCGAGGGATTTACAGAGGTGAAAGAGAAGGATAGCCAAGCGACCTTTAAAAATAAGAAAAAACAGACTTACAACAATGCTGGTTAAGAGAAGCCTAGAACTAGAACAACTATAGAAAAACAGCACGACTGAACAGAGGAACTACAGACACTTCATGCACACAGACACTTGATGTGTGACGGGTTCTGCCATCAGGGCGGGGGTGGTGGGGGAGTGAGCACTTCAATATGTGGCACCTGGACGACGAGCCCTCTACATGGAAAGAGTGAAAATTGGGGCCCTACCTCTGTCATCCACAAAACTCAATTACAGGGAGAGCACTTCTTTTTAAAATAAAGATGAATCCATGTGGTGCAAATCATTTTAACCTGGGTTTCCATCTAACAATACACTACGAGCGTCTTTCCCTGCAGTAAGTATAGAGGGCATGCCTTAAACAAATGCACCAAATTGTGCCGATCGGTCCCCGGCAGCTTGTTCACGTGTGGTGGCGCTGTGACGACGGTGGACACGGCTGCCGGAGACAGCCTCACTTCCCACACTCCCCGCCCGACGCCTCTGAGACTCTGCCTGCGCTGCCTTAAATGATAAATGAACATTTGGGGCTACCATGTGGCACCTTCATTGTCTTTGAACATTTTATTGCTCTTTAACAGAGGTGTGGAAGAAAGAAAACGAATGTGCTGCTCAGCACAGAGTCATAAGCTTTCACGACTGGCACGGAGGTAAAAGCCCTGCGCCTTCGGCACGCGGCTCAGCTGGGGCCACCGACACAGACGCGCTCGGTCGTCCGCTGGGGTTCAACCGCCAGAGAAAGGAGCGGTGTTCCGGAACACCCACGGGTTATCAGAGACTGGGCCACAGGGAAGAGTATAGTTAGAAATCTTATCTTTTTGAAATTCCTCCAGAACTGAATGTTTGTTGTAACCTGAATACATTCGCTTGCACCAGTGTTTCCAGAATTCCGGGATGTAAGAAGTGGGGGACTGACCACACTCTGTGCTAATCTGATGATTCCTATAGGATCCGTTCTAGAAATACACTCCATAGGCCCAGGGCAGGATTATATTCTCGGTGCTTCACATACACGGCTGAGAAGCCACTGAGAAAGGGCGACCTGATGTCTGTGCCCATCAGGAGTGCCGAGACTGCCCGTTTCCCGCCCCGCCGGCACCGAGCACTGAACGCCGACACCAGCCATGCTTTCTGATCTACGAAAGCTCAGTAGTTACTGTGTCAATTTGCATTTTTTCATGTTTGGCACTTTTCCTGTTTCCTTATCTATAAAAACAGGTAAAAGTTATATCTACCTAATAATGCAGACATCAAGGTTACATGAGATGATATGTAAAATTCTTAGTGCATAGCTCGTAATATATATTCAGTTAACATAAGCTAATTTTTTCATGTATTTATTTTGTGAATTTCTATTCTTGCCCTTTGCCTGTTGTTTATATTAGCCCTTTGCCCATTTCCTATGGATTTATCCTAAGGGGTTGGTCATAAAGGAAAGCTATTAATTTCCAGTCTACTGCATTCTATAGATTGTTTTCCCCAATTTGTCATTAACAATTTTGTCTATAGTTCTTTTTTAATTATACATAGGTAAATGCATCAAAATACGACTTCTGCCTTAGGCTCCCTCCCCAAGTTTCTGTTGCTGTTCCTTGGATTGCACTCTAGGGCTTTAATGGTTCTATTTTTGTACATTTACTTCTTGATCTAACTAGAATTAACTTAGAAGGTAAAGGGAGCTGTATCACACAAGGAACACGCATTCCTTTTATAATTAGGAAACCGCTCAATACTCTGCTAACACCGGAATCAAAATGCGCCACTCGCTCGCCTCACCCACTCGCCTCAGCCCACGCACACGTCCGTCACTGCCGTCACTTCCACGAGCCGGTTCTCAGAACGACCGGGTCAACTGTGGACACACTGCCCTGACTGCAGAAAGGCCGTTTACGACGATGAGTCTAGAGTTAAGGACAGCTTCCTGCTGGCGTTCTCATTAACACCCACTGCTGAGCGTCTCTCTAGCTGAGGGGTCGGTAGACTTTCCATGAGTGGCCGGCCAGGAATGTCGGAGGCTCCGGGGTCACAACTCCACCCCCGCAGCGTGAACATGGCCACAGACAACACGTATGTGCAGGAATGCAGCTGTGTTCCAGTCCAGCCATACTCTCGGACATTGAACTTGCATTTCATACACTTCTCGTGTATCACTAATTATATCAGTGCTCAGCTAGACCAGACTGCCAACCCCTGCTTTGTTTCAACACCCGCTCACGCACCGTCCGCGCACCGTCCGCAGCAGTAACCGCCCCCCCCCGCCCCCCCACCGGCAGAGCCTTCTGCAGCAACAGGTCTGTGCTTTCCCGTGTGGTAGCTACTCGCCACAGACAGCTGCTGGGCTCGAGGGGTGGCCAGTGTGCCTGAAGAAGTGAGCTTTCAATTTTATTTAATTCTAATTAATTTAAGTTGCCACTTGTGGCTAGTGGCTACCATACTGGACAGGGCATAGCGATACACTGGACTCAGATAATACGTAAACGTACAGGTGTGCATGCATACATACAATTAAAAACATACACAGCGTTTTCTCCTGGGGACCTAACCTACATATTTAATATAGTCACAAAAGGAATGGATGTTTTCTCAAGTGAAAGCTCCATGGTTTTTCATTCCTATGACAAATGAGAGCAGCTAACGTTTCGTCCCTAAAGGCCTCCTGCCCTCAGGCCTCCCCAGGGACACCCAGACACGTGATCAGGCCCCCGCAAGCTTTCGGGCCACCACCTCACTCGGCTGTCCCTTCTCGTCACTACTGCTCCTAACGGCACCCCACATCCTCTTCCCCACCCCTTCCTCTGCGCCCCGCAGAGCAAACATGAAAATCCCGAGTCGGCGGGAGAGCACGCCGCCTTCGTCAGCTTCCCCAGACACCAGCGCGCGTCTGGCAAAGAAGCGCACTTACGGTCAGGTCGAGCTGGCTGTTCCGTGTCGTGATGGACAGCTCGATGGTGGACAGCTGCACGTCGCTCCAGACCTCGGGGCTCGCCTCCTGGGAACGGGCTGTGTGGGGGCACGAGATGCAGGTCAGTTCCTCCTGGTAGCATCTCCCGCCTGCCACCTGCGGCCAGCTGCTCAGCCCCGTCTCCCCAGCTGACTCTCCACCTGCTTCTTCATTGCACACTTCCCACACACAGGATAAACGGCCAGGCTCCAAACGGGACCTCTGTGCCTGAAACACCCTCCCCGTGCAGCCAGCAATCCAGCAGGGTTGGTGACAGAAAGGGAGCCACTGTTTGTCTCCAATGACACAGGGTTAGTGACAGAAAGGGAGCCACCATTTGTCTCCAATGACACAGGGTGTTTGCAGCCATGGGACACTGTGTGTGCTGGTTTGTGCGCGGTGGCACATGGGAGGCTTCTGCTCTTGGAAAGCCTGGCACGGACTGGGGGCCTGCTTTGGGCAGCCCTGACCTGACCTGACCCGCACTTTCGACCTCCAGCCGCCCCGCCGCTCACCGTCCTGCGGCTGAGCCCAGGATGACACGAGCCTTCGCAGTATTCTCCGGTACAGAGAGGGCCGTGGGGGAGTCTCATCGGCGAAGCTGGGAGGCCTCGCTCTAGGTCCCGTGTACGACAGGGAGGCTTGATGAGTCTGAGGCCACTCCTTTTAAAGTGAAGAGGGAAAACATTTGTCAGGAACGCACAATTCCAAACTTGGGGAGTTTCCCCACGCAAAGCTCGGTTAGTGTTCTACCTAAACCTGCTAGAGAGCCGACTGGTGTTCTCTCTAATGTGGAGCGTGGGGTCCTCCAGCTCTTGTTTCCTATGGAGGGCCTGTCCTGAAAACCGTGCACCCAGGGCTGCTGACCCACCGACCTGCACCAGTGGGGCAGAGAGAAGGTCGGAGTGGACTAACAACCGTGGATTAAACTTGTCTAAACCTCCGATACAAATGGGCACAGTGCATCCCATGATAAATGTATCATTGGCACACTGACAGTGGCACAAACAAGGAATGGACAAAATTCAGTTGCATCAAATACCTCGCTCACTTCCAGAATCACATTCCACACAGAGGCCGGAATGGTCTTGCCCAGACTCGGACCCCGCTCAGGGCTTCCCGGGCCTGCTTCACAGACAGAGGCCCCCGCGCTCTAGCCCTCTTGTCTTCTACTACCTGGCAGCCCAAGTCCAGTGTCATCCTGGGTCTCACCAGTGTCCGCAGGAATAACTAAAACAATGGCCTCACCCCCCAGCCCTGACATCACCTCTGATTCACTGCAGCCACTCACGTCCAGAGCCACGTGCGGTCCTCACCGCCACCCAGAACTACTCCATCCAGGATGGCACATCCGGCACTCTGTTTGTCCCAGTCTACCTGCGGCTAACACGTCTCGCAGGGCAGACTAATCCCGTTCTCAAGTTTCCTCGGGGTGCATCACCCAAGAGTAACTTTCCGACCCTTCTTGCTCCACCTTGTCCCCTTCTCCCCAAGTCCACAGGACCAAGGCTGGACCCAGGCACCCCCTCTGACTCACACGTGGGCCACCTCCCCACAGTGAGCTCACTATGCAGCCTCTGCCCCAAAGGAGACGATTTAAGTGGGTAAGTTCAACGTGGGGATCTGGGAAGTCAGACTGACACCTGTCCACGTGGTGTGCTTCATCCCCGCTAACATTTATAAAGCCGGCATTTTGATCTCCATCTGCCTGTTCCTGCACTCGTTTTCACAACTTGGCTCGAACTAAGAGGAGGAAGACAGGGGTGTTATTTTTTGGCCCCTTAAGCTCGTAACCAACCAAGTTTTCAATCACGTTGGGGAGCCCAGTCCCTGACACACCATTTCCCTCTGTGCCGAATCATCAGTTAATTACTGTAAATCGTGCTCTTTTTCCGTCACCCCAGCCCTCTCCTGTCCTTAGTCTCCCAGAACATGTGCTCTGAGAAGCCCCAGGGCTGGACCCACCCCGTCTCTAGGTTTCTGTACTCTTACGTCCTGGCTCAGTGTTGCTGGGGGGAGGGAAATATGACTGCGGAGTGCTGACACAGGAAAATCAGTCACCCACGCACACACATCCCTGTCACCACAAATTCTCGGTCTCGGGTCCTCAATGCCACTTGATAATCTTTCTAATCCTCCATTTCCATCTTCCTTCAAAGTCCCCATACCACTGGCCACCACCACTTGGCTTCCTGTGCTCCACGAGAACCGCCTTAACACTCCACGAGGGCTCCTTCCTTTCCCTCCCATCTCAGAAGGAAAGTGCCCCTCCCCTGCCTGAGGTGACCCAGGCCTTTGGGTCCCACGCCCTTCCACTTGCTCAGGGATTTTGCCAACTCAGGGGTGTTTTTTCTCTCCTTTCATTCACCACTTCCCTTCTTTTTTCCTGTTGCTTCAGGTTGGAAAGTCATGGATATCTCTCCAATTATGAAAACAACACCCCTCTGACCTCATTTTTCTCACTGGCTTTTGCCTTTTCTATTTCCTTTCCTTCAAAGTCAAGCTTCTTGACCGAGCAACCTACCCTGGGGTCTCCACTTCTTCACCTCCATTTACTCCCTCACCTTTTCCACTCGGGTTTCCAACCCTTCCGAGGTGTCCAAGTTCAATGGGTACTCTCTTGTCTGTAGACAGACTCTGCTGTTGCTTCCTGAAATCCCCCTTTCTGCCTGAAACCCTCTCTTCCGCTGGCTTCTCCATCAGTACTCTCCCCTCGGCTGCCTCTCAGCACCTCTCGGGCACCTTGTCTGGTTCTTTAAATGCTGACATTCCGAAGGGCTATTCCTAGCCATCTGTTCTCTCCATGGTACCTTCTCCAAACCCACGGTTTCAATGCTACTCACACGCTAAGACATTTAAATTATTTCTTCAGCCCGGATCTCTCTGCTGAATCCCAGACCAACATCATGACTGGACCTCCACCTGCCTGCCCCACAGGCAGGCTGAACTCAGTCTGTGCCAAATGAAAACTTCATCTTTCTCCACAACCCTGGTCTTAATACCAAGGTCACTGATGCCACGGAAAACTCCAGTTATCAAAGTGCAGCCCTCAAACCAGACACCTGGGGACGCCAGACTCTCCTTGCAGCCAGTGAGCTTCTGCCTCAGCTTCCCTTTAACCCTTGCTGTCCTCCCTTTAGTCCTCTGCCGTCAGAGCTCACTGTGACCACCCTAGTCACCTAGTTGCCACCTGCCGCTAGATTACTTTCACAACCTCCCGACTGCCTTACTGTTAGCTGCCCACGCCAATCTCTTGTCCACACCGCTGCCAAACAGTGTCTCTATAGCACGGCTCTGCTCACGTCATCTCCAGGGGCTTAGGGCTCAGTAAGCCCCAGTCCCCTCACAGTGCAGGCCAGGCCCCGCCTGCCACGGCTGCCCCCACCACCCTTCCAAGTCCCCTTCTCGCCATCTTCCTGCCACAACGACAGACCGTTCACACCACTGTGACTTCACACATCCTGGCCCCATTCTCTGGTCCTGCGGATACTTCAAAATTTAGCGGAAGTGACGCCTGCCCTGTGAAGACTGCGGACCCTCCGTCAGAAGGGTACCACTCCTCTCTGCTCCATCCGAGCCCTTCCGCGTGGCTCTCGTCACACTTGCCCCAGATGTACTTGCACCTCCCGCCCAGCACCTGGGCACTTCGAGAGGGCGGAAACCTGTCCTGTTGGCCCTTGCCTTCCAAGCACACGGAAGGGCTTGCCGCACAGCGAGAGTCAGTGGGTGCTGAGGGGCCAGCGGGCGCAGTCTGATCCTCCCAGGTTCTACAGCTTAAATCTGTGGTTACTGGATCTCTCCCTAAATGCACTCACTACTCCACCGAGGAAATTATTCCCTTGAGCAACAGAAATAATGCATTTTACTCACTGGAATCTAGTCAGAAGGTGAAGGGAGCTGGTTTCCAAATGTTCTGCAGGAGACATGTACTGCTTTTATAATTAGGGAACCACGTCATAATCTGAATATTAACACAAGAACCTGACTTCATTCAAACTTCATCTGCCAGTTCTCAGATTAGCCAGCCAAACGGTGAATATACTTTGATTTGCATAAAAGCCGACACAGTGTGTGGTCCACAGATCAGATGACTTCTATTAGCGTTTTTATTAATAAACGTGGCTCAGGTTTTCTCCAGGCCGGCGTTTCTCAGCGCAGCCTGAAGCAGCACTGCCTGACGGGGCGTCCCCGACGATGGAAATGTCCTGCTTCTGCACCGACCGGAACCGCTGCCCGTGTTTGGCTACCGGCACTGTTTGAAACCTACCGTGTTACACGTAAGCCTGTATGATAAGATATACTCAGATACAAATCTTCCATTCATTTCTAGATTCTGACACAGACATGCCAATGATGGCTGATACAGGTCATTCTGTTCAAGGTTTGTCTGGCAGCACTGAATGAATAGGCAAAGGGAAGTGGAATATTAAAAAGAAGTTAACTACTGGCTTGCTATTGGAGGGAATGAGTTGGTACATCAGGGGTGACTTCATGAAGCGATGACATTTTCCTTTTTTCCACACGTTTTCTCAAATGTTACTTCATGGAGCCACAACGAAGTGGCGCAGGAGACAGCCCCACGCTGTGACTGCATTTACCTGCAGAGTGCTGAAGAAGTGAGCCGCTTTGGTTTTCAGAGGCCCGAGATACCAGTACCTGAGAAAGATGAAGACAAAAATCTGATCAGACCATTAAAGGAACGATCGATGCGAGAGACAGCGTTCCTGACAGACGTGCCCCTGGAATCACACCTCTACCACGCGTCCGCTCTGAGCACCGTGGTTCAGCGTAAACGAGCATCACCGTCGGCTTTTAGTCTGCATTTCAGTGACATGTCACACAGTCCGTAGTCAGTGCCACTCAGACAGACCCTGGTGATGTACCGGGGGAGATAATCAGTCTCCTGGAACCTCCAAACTCACAGCATCGCAGTCCTGTGTATCCAGCTGGATGGGAGCTGAGAACACACTCAAAGGGCACCGAGCAGAGAGTGACAGCCGCAGGGAGGCGCAGTGCGGTGACCCCGAGGTGTTAACCACAGCCTAGAACACACCAGTGTGTTCTCTCGCACACCAACACACGACCAAAGTTTGTAAAGCAGCAGGATTTCACGTTATTCGTGCCACCAGCTTTAAAGTGACCACCATAAAATCTGGGAGTGAAGGTCTGCCTCACACTGCCAGCTGCACAGAGGCTGCTGGGGAGAAGGATGCCTGCTGGGGCTGGGCAAGCGGTGTAAAGTAGACTCCTCCTCACAGCCTGTGTCACCAGCCAGCCCATCCTCCTAACTGCTCCCTCCCGACTCTGATCCATGTGCATTTATTTAGCAAAAGAAATAAGTATAAAATTCCTGCCTCTGAGGGCTGTCATTTCATAAAAAACGGTCCAAAAAAGAAACAGAAAACAGGCAAGACCATATAAGCGTATATGACACGGCATAAACTGACCACTATTCATCGGTAAGGAGAGTGAAGAAAGGGTGAGGAATCACTGAGGCCTAGAATCCTGGGACCAGAAGTGCTTGTGCGAGGCGAGGCTCCAGCCTGCACTGAGGGCATGGAGTTCACAGGGACGCATGGGATTTCAACGCGGGCCAAAGGGAACAAGCTCATTCTGGGCAGGAGGAGCGGCCAGGCGCGGGAAACACTGAGGGTGACGGCCAGCACAAAAGCTCAGAAGGAAGGACACGTGTGGCTGCGCGATCAGGGGTGGTGACGGATTCAGCGGGGCCTTGAATGCCGGCATCAGGAGTTCAGAGATAACCCGGAGAGCACCGTGGAGCCAGCCTAATCGTTGTTCAGGTGAAAGCTGTGCTGCTACTCATGAGGACCTTGATCACTGGGACCTGGACAATCAGCCGATGTCACGACTGGCTTCAAATCAGCCAGAGAGAAACACATCCTGGCTAGGACACTTTAGTCCTAAACTGCCCGCAGTTGCCACCGTCTCCACCCAGAGCGAATTTTGACAGCTAGGAAGTCCTTTCCTGCCTCCCTACTGCTTCTTCCACAACACACACAGCGACTCCATGGAGAGCCCTAGTTGGGTGTCAGGTGACCGGAATTTGAAACTTCAGCCTGCTCAAGTCCATCAAAATACGGGCACGGGTGCGAGATCTCCCTAACGGGCCTGACCCGTGCTGGTGCCTATCGGCTGGCCAGCACCTTGTAGAAGGCCGTTTGTCCACAGCAGGTTCTTCCAGGGAACCCTAAGGGGCTCCCGTCGGCGAGCCGCTGCGACTGTCTGACACTACAGGTGCAGCACAGGGAGCCTGTGGAACCCAGACAGCCCTGCGCACGCAGATGGAGGCGGGAAACACGGAGTGACGCAGCGCGTGGGCACAGGCCAGCAACCTCTGTCCCTGCGCAGTCCGCTGTCAGGGACGCCATGGACGGGGCGGGCGCAGTGAAGCAGCGGAGAAACTTCTGTGAGGAATTGTGGTGGGAAGGCCTCTGAAGTGCAAGAGGGGTTCTTGCTAAAAGCTGTGGGTGCGATCGATCGCAATTCACTTACGCTGCACTACAATGGCAAGCCCGTTTTTCAGAAAAGGTAAAAGTGAACACCCACCGCAGAGGATGTGAGCCTCAACCAGGTCCCCGTGAGTCCCACCCTGGGGGCCTCAGCTGACAGGACCGCTCAGCAACAAACACGAGAGGACGATGCACCCTCGGGCCCGGCCAGGGCTTCCTGTCACACAAGTCTCCGAAAATAAGTCCGTTCTGGGAGGAGCCAGCGACGGCCCTGTAATCATCGCCCCCACTACCTGTTCCGTCCACCTCTCAACGAGGCCAGGCACCTGCCTTTCTTCTCTCCCTGCGACTCGGCCTGGGCCTCTCGGTCCGCTGGGCCTTCAGGAGAGCGCCTCCCAGGGCTGTGACAGCACCACAGGCTGTGTCCCCAGCGGTGCCTTTCTCTCGGTGCCCAGACAAGCAGGGTACAGGGTGACAGGCCATCCAGGTGCCCTTCAGTCTAGCCTGAGCCTCCAACAGTCTGTCTAGAAACAGAGACGTACCCCTGTCCCCCTCAGCCACCACCACGCCAGTGCGGGGGAAACCAGAACCTGCCCCAGCCTTTCTGCAATGAGATGTGAACCTTTATCTCCATTAATCATGCATCAAACTCCAGACCTGCCAAATCTATTCCTAGAAGATCAATGTACATTGACACGTAAAAGAGAGGAACAGAAGAAAAAGATTTTTTAAAAAACAATCACATGTCCACAGAGTAAGTCTTTACTTGCTAACTTTGACGCCAGCATCTCGGAAGGATCCCCACCGCAGGCCCGTCACTGCAAACACAGGCTGCTCCTTCTCACCCTGGAAGAAAGAGGCATTTCATTGGAATTCATGATTACGACAGCTTGGAACTCTGCGCAAGTTAAGTACCCAGCAAAGGGTCACAGCCTACTTTTCGTCAAATCAAAATCTAAAGGGATGTCCACAATTTAAGAAATCAACTCCGCGAATGCTCAGTGAAAGTACTTGAGTAAACCACACTCCAAATGAAAGTAATTTCTGGGTATTAGGCCTCATGAATCGGCTGCAAGGGAACCTATTATCATACTTCAGACTGAGAACTAAGAAGTGCCCAGCTAGGCTGGTTTTCAGACCGATTTCGCCTCCCACGCACTTGACCAGGCCAAGATAATGTAGGCCTGCGTTCCCTTCAGAGCCGAGAACTCTCAGGTGCGAGCATAATCCTGGCTCTCTAGAATGCGTCACCTGAATGAGAAATCAGTCAGACACTCGTCCTCACAGGTCAGAACACGAAGCGGCCCGGATTTAGCCCATGCTCTATGGTCAAATGCCACCCATACACATTATAACCAGCGTGTTTCTAACAGGCCCGTGAGATGAGCGACGCACACGCACAGTAAGGAAACACGCACGATACAGCCACCCCCTCAGAGCGCTCGTGCTCCGGGATGGCCCTTCCTCAAAGTATAAGTAATACACACACCAGCTAGGGGGCTTCTGCAGCTCCGAGTCACAGCTAAAGCCCCAGAGTGCCCCGCATTCTACGGAGCCGCCCAATGCCAGACACGACGCCACCACTTCCTAGCAGGGGCAGAACCAGCGGTTTCCAGGGCTGTGAGTGGTGTGAGCAGGATATTTGGAGCTGGAGGAGAGCCCTTGACCCTGGAGGCTGCCAGCCTGGACAAGTTGGCCAGCTGTCCTCACGGAGGGCGTGCTCCCTCCAGTCCCACCTTCACACCCATTCCCACTGCACCCAAACCCAGGGAGGCATTTCTGGGAGAATTGTACAGACAGCCGCAGCCCCTCAGTCCTTGGCTGTGTGCCTGCTCGAGCATCAGGTCTGCTTTCCTACTTTCTGTTCCCGCGTGAGCAAAGGGACCGAGAGATGGGAGAGCAAAGAAGGGAGGGCGAGGCCACTCCCGGTTGGCAGTGTGGGACACATCCATCTCCTGGGGCCAAGTGCAGAGCGTGGAAGAGAGCGGGCCTTTGGGCCATCCCCACTAGATCAAGGTAGTCGTTCATCCTTTTTGTTCCCCACAGAATTCTGGTTAGCAAATACATAGTACATGTCAGCGAGCAGCAATAACAAAACGTCTGCCCTCGAAGGGCTCAAGGTGCAGTGGGGGTCAGACACAGACGATACGATACAATGTGTGAGGTTCAAAGGGCATCGGGAACCATGAAAGTGCAGAGCAGCTGCGACTGTGTGACAACTGGGGGAGGGGGGCAAAGGATGTTCAGGGAAAATGCACCTAAAATTCACAACAAAACCAATGAAATTGTGAAGAGTCAGGGGGAGGCTGGGGCGACACGTGGAGAGAAAGAAACGAAACGAAGGAAGAAGGACGCTCCCGCCTATGAGAAGCAGCGCTGTGCGCGTTTGCCGGGACTATGGGAGCGTCCCCGGACGCCCGTAAGGTGTGATTAAGTGGCACTAACTGCTACTGTGAATAATAATGACAGGAGAGTCCCTGGTATTGTAAGCTGGAAAATACCAAGCTTATTAGGTTTTAGCAGTCATGTTTACTGCAGCTCTTCTTATGGGTCTTTAAGAAGTGAACATGCGTTATCACAAATCTCCCCAAGGAGAAATACAGCACAGTCTTCCGGAGCCGTCGGCTGGGAGGACATTCTGCACCGCCAGCGTTCCTGGGGAAGTGCTGTCCCACCCAGTGCTGACACTTCCTCGCTGGGCTCAAGACTCTTTTCCTGCAACTGAGGGGGAAGAATTTTAGGACTATTCTATTCAGATTAACAGAAAAGCCCTGAATCCTCAAGGTTCCACTGAGTTGGGGACTATGTCCTAGCGAGGGGTGGCAATGGCCCTGGACGACAAGAGATGAGTGTGAAAAGCTTTAACGAAGCCCAGCCAGGAGCTGACGGACACAGAACCATCGGGATTTGTGAGGGGCCGGAGGGTCGGTAATGGAGAGACTGGCCCCACGGGGGACCACACGAGTGCAGGAAGAACAGGTGAGCTCAGAAGGACAGAGTAGGGGCCACCGGACAGTGGCCTCTCAGCCCGGCGAGGGCCTGGGTGGTCATCAGGTTATGAGACAGATGGGTCCATAAACTGAAAGAGAAACAGACACACAAAGAGCGAGGATTTGCTGCCCAGGTTCACGGACTCTCCCAGAAAGAGGAGATCCCTCAGAGAAGATGGCTCCGTGGTTTGCAGAGGAAAAGAACTGGGAGAGAAAGCTGGTGGGAATGAAAGTTTAACTAGACAGGTGCCTGATCTAGGAATTTTAGGGGTGCTAGGTGAGGGGGAGGAAGTGAGGGAGGAGCGCTGGTTCGGAAGCAGCTGCATCCTCACATGAAGGGAAGCACCAAAGCCGGGTCGGGACATCAGGAGGCCCAGCCGCTAGAGGCCAAGCCACCAGCCAGGATGCACGAGGGCAAGGAGAGCAAGGCCCGCTCTCGGCACCTCCCCCACGCTCCCCAATTGCTTCTGGGTTGGCAGGGTCCAAGAGAGTCCGACCAAAGGGAAGAACTAGAAAGCATTCCCTAAGTCTTCCCAGTAGTTACTTTAAAGTCAGGTCCTATGCACCACAGACGTCTGCACAGGGAAATGCCCTTCAAAACTCACAGGATGGCGTCAAGAGGGACAACACCTGGGCGCTGTGAAGCAGCAGAGTGATGGGACGTTAAGACAGAAAATCGGGATGCCATTCCTGTCCCCGGGACAGCCAGTCACATGACCACAGGACTCTCATTTTCTTATGTGTCAAATGAGATACTAACACACATCTTGCCTTCCTTGGTGAGGTGGAGGTCCAGATGAGAGGTGAACACACACAGTGAAAGTAAAAAGCTAAACCATAGCTCCCAAGCATTATATAGAGCTTCCAAGGACTATTTCTTTTTATCTCTGGAATCTTCAGTGATATGATAATCGGTTGGGGTTTGTTTCCTGAAAGAAGAGGGGTGTGGTCTTGGGCTTCAGCTACAACATCATGGTATCAGGCTCCCCCTGTGCGTAATGCTCGCCCCGTGTTCTGAAAGCAATCTCCGAAGTCAGGAGGAGAGAGCAGACAAGTCCCGCTGAGCTGGGTGCCTCAGATACCGCCGTCGAGGCTACTGGATTACGTCTTCTAGGAACCGGTTTGAAGTTTGCTGCTTCCCGGCTTGTGTTGTCAACACACAGAGCCCGCAGAGGCTCTGACTCTGGCTTCACCCACACGCACAATCAGTACATGGGGAGGAAGACTCCCCACGTGGGAAAGGGCACAGGAGACATTTTCGAGTGCCCAGTCTATTCCCAGTCACTCTGGATGCCCTGCTTCTCACACCTGCGTCAGAGGCAGTAAGTCACTCACTCACTGACAGGTGTGTGCGGATTCACCTCCTGGGTAATAACAATATTCTGAAATATCTTCACAGATGCCGGGCTTGGTAGCTGTGCTAAGGTAGGATTTCAGTACCGCCCTTCCACTCTGTGACAGCAACGTAGCTTTACCAGATGCCGAAGACTCAGCTGCAGCTGCAATCGCCTTTGTCAAGACCAGTGAGGGCGGTCCTGGCTGGGAGCGGGCATCGCTGGGTGGAGGACAATGGGAGGGACGCTGCCGCCAGTGGCTCCCGGCTCTGAATATGTGGACAGCCATATTACATTTCCCTCTGTAGTTACTAAGTAACCTGATACTGTGTAGGGGTCTGTTTCCCAACGGCCTTGCATCTAACAGCTGTGGCAGCCCCTGGGGACCCCTGCCCGAGTCGGAGTCTTCACTGGTGATGACAAAGTGGTAATTCTCTCACGCGAGCATTCCGCCTGCATTTACAAACCGGTGATTCTTCTGTAAGACCACTGTGGGCGAGGATGCCTCATTAGCATTATTCTGCTTTTTGATTCCAGCTGTCCCAAAACCGGCCAGTAGGATGCCACCAGGCTGGCTCCCTGTCTTTCTGTGCCGCCTCTCCCAGTTTTTGAGTACTTCCCCCCTTTTTCTCACCTGGCCTCTGAAGACCAGCCCTTCAGAGAGTCCTGGTCACTTAGCTCAGAGAACAGCTTCCAAGACCAAACCCCGGGTGCCAGGTATGCTCGCTGCTGTGGGGAGTGACGGCTTCTAAGCAATATGATTGCAGAGCCAGCAAGTGTCTCTAAAGCAATTCGTGAGTTCACCTACAAATCAGCCAGACAGCGTTAGACAACCCAGTGGGAAAACGGGAAGTTCTGCTCCCATCTAGGATGTTCTCTACAGAGAACACTCTTCCCACCCTAAAAATGAGAAAAAGCCAGATAATCTACAAAACCAAAACACTTCTTATGTCCGTCAGAAGGCTGAGACTGTAAGACAACCAAGTAACTTGAACTCCAAAGAAAGACAAGGCCCTGCAAAGGACAGACGGGACAAGAGAAGGACTTCACCTCTGGCAGAACATGGGAGACGGAGGCGGCCACCACGCACACCGGCGAGGTGGAACCAGGCCCCGTCCGGAGCTGCTCAGCGGCTTTCAGTGCTCGAAACAGCCACCAGAGGCAGAGGCACCCCTGCAGCCCAGAGTCAATCAATAGGGGAACCAAAATAGTCACACGACTACATTGGGAGAACAGAAGAACTCTCATAACTACAAAGAGGCCAAAGATAAGGTCAAAAACGGATAAATCAAAAACTAGTATCGCCGACTTTGCAGGGCTGGCCTATACACACAAAAATGGTTATGACGGTAAATTTTATGTATATTTTTAACCACAATTTTTAAAAGTAGCATCATCAGCACACTTCCTGGTGATAAGTAGAATACACAGGTGAAATTATTTTTCTCTGGGGAGCTCTACTTGGGGTGGGAAAGGGTAAGAAGGGGGATGTTGTTTTCATCATCTCGGTGACATTTCGTTTTCCTTACGTGTGTTGCTTTGTTAATATTTTCAAACGCAGGAGAAGACTTTACCTTGATCTGCAAGACATCAAGTGGGACTGTCTCTCCTCTCACGATGGCAAGTGTAGCATCAGTGATGTGTCTGCAAGACGCCAAGGAGGAAGTGGTCATGTTGTGAAAAATCAGCAACACTCCCCCCACCACACTCACTCACTCACACACACACACTCCTGCCACAGCACTAATAGTCGGCTCAGGAAAAAAAGACACAGTCCTTCAAGATGCTCTGGGAACACAGAACGAAGGCGTATAACAGAATTACTAAACAAACACAGTGGAAGGCTCGGGTACGGACTTGAAGGGAAGGCTTTGGCAAAGAGAAGTTCATGCCGGGTACCGATCATTTATTTTCTGGACAATCACTGAGTCCCACATTACACCTGATCCCGACTCCTGGAAAGTAAGCTACTACTTAAATGGGTGACAACAGAATGCGTTTCAATCATTTTAAGAAATTCACAAAGCACTATTTCTTATTGTCCTAACAACAACCCAAGGGTAACTAAGGGAGTGGATTCATGGGAGTTATCTCAGGAAATATAATCCAGAACCCAAGACACAGTCCTCTTATTTTCCAAGATTACTGGGATACTTCATTTTAATTGCAGATTCTTTTGTTCAAAGACACAATACCATTCCTATTTACATTCTGACAGTCAGCTGAAAATCCACAGGTGAAAAAGGCGTGTTCTGTCGACATCTGTGCAGGGCATGAAACTATGCCGGACTTAGAAACAGTTCTCTCCAGTTTATACTCTATTAGAGCCAAGGGCAGACACACATTAATACACACAGTCAGCAAAAGAAACAATAAATCACCAAGTGGCTGGACAACCAGGCATTTGCCCTTGGAGCAGGGAGAAGGAGTGAACCCACATCAAACCTTTCCTGGCCCAGCCTGGCTCCCACCGTCTGCATTGCTGGCTTTCCCACCCTCCAGATCTCGAATGGGACGTCACCGCCTGCCCTAACCAGCCTAGACGTGGTCCTTCCCTATCATCCTCTACCACTGAGCTGGTTCATCTTCCTTCACCATTTATAATACATTTGTATTTACATCATCTGCCTCCTGGAGACTTACTGTTCCGCGAGCTTAGTGATAACTGACACGCATTTGCTGACCAACACAAAGCCCACACCGAGCCTCTGTAGGCATCCACACATAGTTCCCTGTGTATCTCTAAAGGAAAAACTTCTTTTAAAAGAACATAAAATGGTGTTGTATTTAAAGGGATTTAAATAATCCCTTTATATTAACATATATTTATCTATGTTAAAATTTCCCCAATTAACTTATGTATATTTGTTTGTTTATTCAAATCATGATCCGAATAAACCCTGCACAGTGCAACCAGTTCACGTCTCAAGTCCCTTCTCACCCACAGACCCCTGTCCTTGCCCTTTCCCAACTCGTCAAAGAAACGGGTGTGCCACCGAGTCCCCGAGGGTCTGGATTTGCGGATTGTATCCCCCTGGCATTAACATGTGTCTCCATTCCCTGAACTTCCCCCAAACCTGTATCTAAAACAGAAAATCTGCATCAGATTCAGCTTGAGTTTTTGGCAAAGGTACTCTGTCGACGGTGGTGTGTACTTCCATCAGCAAGTACGTTAACCTGGTCGCCTCTCTGTGACAATAGGAAGCAATGATAATCATTGGCTAGGTTTATTAACAGAATTGCAAACTGGTGATGTTTTGACTCTATTATTCCTTCTAATTTAATTGATGTACAAACAGAAACTTTTCCTCATCAACAATTTGGGCACCCTGAAATATAGGTTAAATGAGAAAATTAGCATAATTGTGGGTTTTTTAAAAACTTTACCAATTTTTAAAACAAGTCAATTCCCTAGTATCCTCTGAAAATGACCAATGAATTTTTCATTTTCATTTTTTTTAGTATCATTATGAACTCATAAATGAGTTTTAAATTATTTGATATGTTCAATACGTTACAGTTACTGGCCTTACTGATAGTCGTCATCCCAAATGAATGAGCTATAGCGGTGGGTGCGGCGGGGGGGGGGGGGGGGGGGGGGGGGGGGGGGCCTTGGGCCAGCAGATACGTAGAATGAACGAGAGGCGGTGGCCACAGAAGGGCCACGTCAGTGTGAACCAAGAGGAGGAAAAACTCACAGCCCCCAGTGCTTGCTGACGCAAATAGAATTATTTAAGTTTAAAAGACCTTGTTTAATATTTTAACTTCTTTTTGCATTGTTTAAGATGCTGTAGGTGACTCGACGCTGAGCCAAGTTGTACCTTCAACACTAATATTTTAACTTCTTTTTAAAGCCAGACTTACGGGAATATAACTGATACGCTGTCAATGTCATCCTCTAGGTATACTGCTCTGCGACTGTAGCATGAGTTTGAGGTTCACTGCCGCTGCGGACGCATCGATAGACGGTTTCTTTGTAATTCTGAGCACTGTTCCATTGTACAGACGTACGGCAATACTCTACCCATTCCCCAGCTGACGGACACGGGCACTGCTCCCAGTGCTGGCAGCTGCACATAAAGCTACTATCAACACTCGTGCATAGGTTTCTGTACAGAAACACGTCTTCATTTCTTTGGGGCAAGTACCTAGAAGTGTGTGATTGCTGCTCATAGTTGAATTCTATTAGAAAATGTCAAACTGGTTTGCAGAGTGGCTATCCTGCCCTGCATTCCCACCAGCAGCAGACGGTCAGTTGTCCACACATCTGTCCGCACCAGAGAACGTCAGGTTTTTGTTCGGTTCGTTTAAGCCTTTCTGATAGATGCACAGTAGCATCTCAGAGTGGATTTAATTTGTCTTTCCCCGACGACTAACAACGAATATTTTTTCATAGGCTTATTTGCCACCCATGACTATTCTTTGGTAACGTGCCTGCTTTCAAATGGTTTGCCTTCTGTTCTACTCAGCTGCTTGTTTTCTTACTGCTGAGTTGTGAGAGCTCCTTGTATATTCTGGATATTGGTCCTTATTCAGCTATGTGTCTTGCAAATATCTTCTCCCGGTCTGTGGTTTGCTTTTTCATTTTCTTAACAGTGGTTTTCAAAGAATAGATGCTTTAAATTTTGCTGAGGTCCAAATTATCATTTTTTTCCGTTTCCATATTTTATGTCCTAAGAAATCACTTCCTAATGCAAGATCACAAAGATTTTTCTCCAGAATCTTTATCATTTTAGCTTTTACACACAGTCTGTGATCCACTTTATATTACTTTTTATATGTAGTATGAGGTACAGGTTGTGGTTCATTTTCTTTTCTGTTCTTTCTTCCTTCCTTTGTTGTTCAGTTACAGTTGTCCCAATCCACCTCCCGCCCCCCACAGCCCCCTTGCTCTCCCCTGGCCCCCCCCCCAGTCAACCCCCACCCGGAGCCCTTGTGCATGTGGTTCATTTTCTTAGGTGTGATTGTCTAACTGTGCCAGCACCGTTTGTTGGGGGAGGGAGGAAGCTGTCTTTTCTCCACTGAATTGCCTGAGGGCCTTTGTCAAAAACAAAACAAAACAAAACAAAACAAAAAACAAGCATCCACATATGTGTGGGCCAGACACGGTCTTTTACTGATCGCTCTGTTTCCTCTTTTGCCCACACGGAGCCGCCTTGAGTTACTGTAGCTTTAGAGTAAACCTTGAAATCTGATAGGTAAGTCCTCAAAAATGTTTAGTCTTTTCCAAAATTATTCTGTCTATTCTAGTCCTCTATTTTTCCATATGGATTTAGACTCAACTTGCCAATTCCCTCCACAAGTCTCCAGGAACTGTGACTGGGACTATGCTGACTCTATGCGTCCATTTAGAAAGAGCCAACAGCTAAATACCGAGCCTTGAATTCCATGAACACAGATATCTTCCCACGAATTTAGGTCTCGATTCTCTCTTCAGTGTTCTGTAGTTTCCACCATATAAATCTTACACATATTTTGTTAAGACTGATCCCTAAGCAGTTCAGGTTTTTCTACAAGTTTAGCAATGTTAGTATTCTATTGCCTTTATTATTGCTATATATATTTTAGGAAAATAAATATAGTTGTTATTAGTACTAAAGTAAAAAATGCATTGTGTTTGGAGTTTTTAAGTACAGCTGCAGGACAGGAATTATTTAGAAATTACTTTAATTTCCATTCAAAAAAGAGCAGCTTCTCTCCTAATAGGGCCCCTCCTAGTTTATTCTGCTCTGTCTGGTTCCTTTTTTAATTTTAATTTTTTTTTAGGAGGGGGAAGATAGGGAGAAAAAGAGGGAGAGATACAGCAATGGGTTGCCTCTCCCACGTCTGCAAATGGGGACCTGGCCTGCAACTCAGGCATGTGCCCTGACTGGGAATTGAACTGGCAACCTTTTGGTTCGCAGGCCAATGCTCAATCCACTGAGCCACACCAGCCAGGGCTGCTCTATACAGTTCTGATTAATAATGTGAATTTGACAGGCAAGTCACCTCTTCATGGTAACTGATGGGAATACCTATAAAATGTTCTCCTTTCTTTTATAAACAGAATATTTTTAATTTCAATATAGTACTTTTTTTCTTAGATTTTATTTTTAGAGAGAAAGGGGAGGAGAGAAACATCACTGTGTGGTTGCCTCTCGCATGCCCCCTAGTGGGGACCTGGCCTGCAACCCAGGCATGTGCCCTGACTGGGAATATAACTGGCAACCCTTTGGTTTGCAGGCCAGCATTCAGTCCACTGAGCCACACCAGCCAGGGATGTTCTTTCCTTTTTTTAAAAAGTATTTTCTAGGTGAAACAGTTGGCAAGAGAATTTAATTATAAAATCTAATCTCAGTAATTATATAGTCATCCTATTTGTTATTTACTGTTTTCTATCCTAAAAAAATTTTCAATAATAGGCATAGTCTTCACTGTATTGCGTAGTTTGCTAAGCATGATTACACATTTACCCGCTAGTCTTTATTTTGGTTTTTACACAATCTTTGGAAATAAGTACCATTATTGCGCATTTGACAAATACAGGGGAGGTAAGTGAGGTTCAGAGAGATTAAATAAAATTCCTAGACCACTGAGCAAGCCTGTGGCAAGATAACATTTGACTTCAGGTCTTCACCCCAAAGGTGCGCTCCCTTCCCCTTGTGAGGCTGCCTCGGACTCAGTAAACAGGTCACTGGGGATTCCCGGGGGACAGGCCCTCATCTAAGACCTGTGCCCCACAGACCTCCCCATCGGTGTGGCCAGGCTGAAAATGCACACACCCGAGTCAGGACTCATATCCACGTGAACGGGCATTGCCAACAAAGTTACACACAACTTCAGACACTTCAAAACCCCCAAAATACACACGTTAATGCAAATGCGTAGGTAACATTCTGGGTTCCTCAGTAAGCATGTTGGAACATACGAAAACCACCCATTTTTACTTTCTCATATTTCTTACCAAAGCGCCTTTACCGCATTTTTCCCCTTCCACTACAGACGCTATCCGTGAAGTAGGCAGCCCTTTAGAAAATGGGATGCGGTTTAGGAAAAAGCAGGAAGCACGGTGGCCAGTGCAGCTGAATCTGAAATGAACGTGTCCACCGCGAAGGAAGCTGTTAGAAAGGGTTCGGAAGCTCTGTGCTTACTCTGGGGAATGGCTGGCACATTGACAGGCTTAGGAAGTGCTTTTGAGAGACGGACCTTAAAAACAAATGTTGCAACTAAAAAAACCCTTTTCATAGTAATTTTTTCCCCAAAATTGTTTTGCAGATGATGGCTAAAATGCAACCTTAAATTTATCATTCTCCAGCAATACCTGCAAGCTCTAAATAAATCAGCATTATAGTACATAACAGCTACTGTTCTATGATCAGTTCCCTGCAACATTCCCGATCCCTTTGTCTTCCCCACTAATCCAGGTGCTGCAGAAGTTGACAATGGTACAAGAAGCGAAGCCTGTTCTCTGCCGTAGCCTCGGGCATCTACCATGTTACGAGGTATGCACAGTTCTGAACCCAAGGCAGACTAATTACCTAAGAGCCCAGGGGTGGGCTCTACAGTAAGTTTTCTGAATGTTTAAGTCAGAAACAGAAGCAGCAACAGCGTTAGCTTAACTACAGAGGAAAATCAGCTTCCCCCACACCGAAGGCCACAAAGACCTCGGGTGGCCTCGCTGAGCACAGGCTGGCTTTTGGAAGGGCAAGGGGATCTCCGAGGGAGGTCTACTGCCTCTGGATCACCGACACATGTGGGCATGTTGGCCAAGCAGTTCAAACATCTATATTCACACCAAGAGGAAGACGAGTTCTCTAAGGTAACCAGGACCCAAACCAGATAGGATTCATCTTAGATGAGCGAAACTGAGTGATTCACGGTCGTGTCTGCTGCCCCTTGGAAAGTCCACACTGCGAACAAAGAGTTCGGCAGGCTGAAGCGGGCCTCTGAGTGGCTGATGAAGAGCTAAGCACTCCCCGTAGATTAAGGCTGGGAGAACGAGAAGCATTTCAAAGGTCTGGTATACGGCTCCATGTAGGCCTAGTGTTCGGTATATGGACCCAGGCTTTTATTTTTAAAAATGTAGAATTGTTAAAACATGTAAGATGACTCCTAAAATTACAACAGCAAAAATAAAACCACAAAACTGGCTGAAACAAATTCCCAAAGAAGAAAAAAATTCAAGTCAGAAAATTACCTGAGAATTATTATTGTTATTGATTCTAGAAGGTCATAAGATTCTGATTAATTCATTCAACAAATATTTATCTACTGACCCCCCTCAGGTGTAGCAAAGCTCTCATTAAAGATCAGGCAACTGACAGTGAGCCTGGAAACAATTTGCTCAAGATTATATTATTCACGACTGTCAAACTCAAGACTCAAATTCGAGATTCCCGTCCACTCGAAAGCCAGGAGCTTTGTGTACTAATGCTCTGGGCAGAAATGAGCGACAGCAGCAGCAACCTGCCCGGCTCCTGAGGACACTGTTAGACTCACAGCAACTGCACTTGGGCGTCCGTGCTGCCCCCGCCTGCTTTCCCCAGGCCCCTTCCGCGGCAGGCAGGCATTCCCCCAAGGGTGTGACTGCAAGTCGCTGTTTTAGCTACTTTTGTTATCAGATGACAAAGCCAAGGCTCCTGGTTCAGTTTGCAGAGGAGCTGGCTATCTGTCATCGTGTATATTTAAAACAGACAAATGATTAGTGCAAATCTGTTTTTCACTAGAGACTCGTGCAGTGCAAAAGCGTGAACACAGTTTGGGGAGGATCTCTTTGTAACGGACAGAAGGACATCAGGGTCATCTCCGTACCTGGCCTGGGGATGTGGATTAGGTCACAAGAGTCCCACAACCCGACAGGGGAACTCTCGCGGGAGCAGACAGGTTAACCTCCGGTCCAGGTCCTCAACGATTGGAGGTTTCGGGCTATCAAAGCGCAAAACAAGTATCACATCCCACGTGTGAACTGCCCACTCCCAGGCTCACTCGGCCACAGATGCTCCCACCCCACAGTGACAACCTACTGGACTTTGCTTCCACTTTCGGCGAAGAGGGTCTCACTCAAACTGCTGGTCTGCCCCAGCGGGATGAAGCCGATGGGGATCTTACTGAAGGTGGCCTGGGAGGAAAAGAAGAGGCAAGTTTTACTGCCATGGTGAGATAACCAGGCTGAACAGATAACCAGGCTGAACAGATGTGCCTCCTTTGACAAAGGACTGGAAATGACCCTGGGCCCACCCCCTGGTCTCCCTTCCCACTCCTTAGATTGGCTACCAGGCAATACCGAGTAAGCAGTTTCTAAAACGAGGCAGTCCATGAAGACAACATGACTTTGAATTTGAAAGAAATATTCTGGTACTCGTTAGTAACAACTGGTTGAAAAAATGTTGGTTAAAAAAATGAGGATCTTAAAGTTATTAGACAAACAGGCAATTGTGACAGAGGCTGTATTATGTTGTCGAACTATCTGAAGAGGTTGCAGATAAAACCCAGCTGCGAATATCTACCCATACACAGTAACTGGTGACAGGTGGACGTGCCTTACGAACGATCCCCAGCCCGGACGTGGCCTCGAGTCAGAGAGTCTGAGCAGAAGGAGGCGGTGGCACGGCCATCAATTTAATGAGCGACCACAAATAGAGACACTGTAGGGCCCCTAAGGACTATTTTGAAGATGATCTACTGTGATTACCAAAGGGACTGGGAAGGGTCTTTCTTGTTTTATTTGCAACATGTCTTAAATTCTTGTAGAAAAATGTTTAAAATAATGTCACAAGCACCCATATATCCATGACCCACATTTAACAAACGTCTTATTTTGCCACATTTGCTTTAGACCGTGTAAGAAATGAAATGATACAGATACAACTGAGGCCACCTCTCACCCTCCCCTTCTCCCTCCCCCCACCGCAGAGGGGGCCGTTCTCCCGAGGAGGCCGTGTGACATCTCTCCATCCTTGCTTTACCGTGTACAGCATCCTTAACGGAACGCTTGTTTTCTAGGCTTTAAAACTTCATAGAAATGCATAACATACTTTGGCAACCTGCCTTTTTTACTTAGTATTTTTTAGATTTCAGCATGTAAATATTTATAAATGCAGTTCATTCATTGTAACCTCTGTATGCCTTCCAGTATATGAATATGTCACAATTTATTTATAAAGGAATCCTTTGAAAAAAGATTGTATAGAAAAATTGTATTTTAAACAACTCTTGGTAAAAGCTCTTGGATACCCTGGGTTCTCAAGGCAGAAGAGCCCACCGCAGGTTAACCCGGTGTCCTAGGACACGGAAGCCATGCTTGTCTTTCTACAATCCACGGGCACACAACCTATGTGAGCCTTAAAATGGAAAATGGGCATAAAGGTAAAAGGAGGAAGAAAGAGAGAACAGAAATGTAAAAGCTGAAATGCAGTGACTCTTCTTAAAAGCTTACCTCGTCTGCTCTTCGAAGAACTCCAGTAATTACCTACAAATATTAAAGAAAAATTTATGGACAACATGTATTTCCTTTATCATAAAAGAACTGGATTCAATTTGCATCGACCACAAACTTGTTCCTGTTCTCTCCCTGGAGACGATGTCAAAACATGTACTGGCTCTTGAAACGCATAGGATTCTCCAGCAGGGTCAGAGCTAAACTAAATCTTATTCTTGACCCAAGGCCCCTGGTACAATAAAGACTGAGATACAAGAATTCTAAACTCTCCACATTACCTTAGCAAAATCATGTGTTCAGGCCTAAAAGATGGGTGTAAATGTGCTGCTCACATCAGTTACACAAAAGACCCTCGTTTGCCACAATCGAGCACACACACAGGAACAATCAACCCCAGCTCCACTCGGAGAAGACCACTGCTTCCCAATGAGCACAGAGCCAGGGGGACAGAAGGCCCTCGATTAAAAGATACGTTCCACTTGCGTTTTTACATGATTTCTTTTTATACTTAAAGTACAGTACATTACGTCTTGTAAAAACTGAACAATACCTGAAGGAAAAAATACTTCCTCATAAACCCACCATGCAGAACAACCATCATCAATCAGTTATTGATACTTTGGTACACTTCCCTCGAATTCCTTTTTCATGAGGGCACATTTTTTATGGCTGGATTATACCAAATACACAATTGGAATCTTTCTTAAGAAGACTTTGTGAAGCAAAGGCTGATGCCAATCTCCCCACTTCACCTCCTGCCTCAGTGCTTTCAGGGTTAAAGGGGGCTGTCCTGAGGTCTACTGCATTCTCTGTTGACAGGCATCTGTCTTCTTCACACTTCATTAAAAAGCCATTAAAACAATTACAAGATCATTAGCACAGCCTTTTTAAAAGCAGCTTACTGAGGCTCCCATAATTGCTAAGCCAAACAAAACACAGAACTGTGTCCTGTCTGTGGGCCAGCTCCTGATGCCTGAACACCCATGAGACCACCACGTGGGGGCAAAAGGCGATCAGAACTCAGAGCGAGGTGCAGGTGCGGGTGAACTGTGGTCACGGGACGCAGACTACGCGGAGGGCGGCCTGTGCAGGGCTGAGCTCCTCGCGGGTTTCCCACACACAGGGGAGGTTCTGGTCTACTGCACGGAAAGGAGCACTCCAAGGCAATACACTCACAGCCCTCACCGGGCCCACGTGAGCATCAGGATGTGGCGTTGCAGAACAGAGGCAGAGGCAGCCATCGGTCACAGAACATGTGACAGAACTGAAGTGAGTGAACAGGCGCCTCTTTTAAGGGAAACTTTGTTCACTGCCTAGGAAACCTTCCTTGCAATTGCAGCTGGATCCCCGTAACAGTCTTCAAGCCATGAGAAGCCCATCGTGCCCACCACCTTTGTCTCCTGTTGTTTTCAAATTTATCACACTTTAAAACAAGCGGCACGAGAGAAAAATGTAATGCTGTGCTTGTCTGAGAAACGATCCTGAAACCCGGATGATGAAGAAGTAATTTTCTTAAACCATGCCCACTGTATGCCACGGCTCTCGGGCCAACTTTCTGCCTCCTGCCCCATCCTCGAAGCGAAGTGGTTTCGCAGACGACAGCAGCCGCACCTCCTGCAACGTGCCGTTGCCTCCGGCCACAACGATCACGTCCGTGTTCTCCATCAGCTCCAGCAGTTTCTTGGCCTGGCCCTCATAATCTGTCTGAAATACAAGGACACCTTCGGTAAATGTATCATCCCGGGGCCACCAGTGACTGGTTAAAAATACAGGTTATTTTCTGTAAAGTTTTAAGAGCCTTTTCTTAAATTCTGTATGACTGACAGACATGACCCGCTGAAAGCTAGCAAAGCAACTCTGCACGGTTTTCCTAGCGCTGTGCCGCTAGAGCCGGAAGAGCCCTCCGAGACCATCCCGTCAGCCCCTCCCGACGTGATCTGTCTCGGTTGCACTGTGAGCTCATCACAGGGCCATCCCTGGTCCGGTGCGGACTCCGTGACATCACTTGCCAGTGGCTTTCCTGCGCAGGCAGGGAGTCAAGTGGAAACGCAAATGAGAAGGAGCAATGGAATGAAAAGAGCACAGATTTGGGAGCCCAAGAGACCTAGATTAAGTCTCAACTCTGCTACTTTTTTAGCTGAGTGGCTTTAAACTCTCGGGATCTTAATTTCCTTATCAACAAAATTACCGTATTTTGCCATCTATAATGCACACTTTTTTTGCTCAAATTTTTGAGGGGAAAATAAGGGTGCGAATTATACACGGGTAGTACCTGAAACACCTCGTATCTATTCTCGTGTTTTGTAATTGTTTGTTACATAAAATTTCTTGTACCATAATATGTTAAAAAATTAGTGCTAAAATTCCTTTATAATATAAAAATCAAGTATCTGAATATAAATAAATAGTGAATTCAAAAAATTAAAAGATTTTTCACTGAAAGTCTGGGCCAAAAACGTGGGTGTGCATTATGCACAGGTGCGCATATTGCACGGCCAAGTACGCTGCGTGCTGGGGGAGGGGAGGAAGAGAGCTTCCCCATGATGCTGTTGTACAGCCATATGTGAAGCAACAAGCAAGGTAACTGTTCGTACTTGATACTGTACTCAATCAAAGAGGGTTACCACTGTACACAGAAATACTGTACATAAAGTATAGGGATGACTCAAATTAGTCAAAACGTACCTAGGCATCACCATTTTTATCAATACTACTTCATCTCAGCTGTATATGTAAAGTAAATGAACCACCTAAGCCACCTCTATAAGCAAACAGTGAATTTTAATAGACATAGTGCAGCTAACGCTGAAAGAAGGAAATGCTCCCTCCAACCGACACTACACTGGACTCACTAACAGGCAGAAATGAAAGACTTGGATGTCAGGTAGGCTAAAGCATCTGAGCCAGTAAGTCCGTTCACAGGAAGGAAAGAGGAAGTCCCGGAACCAACACCACTTAATTTTGTGGTCAATGGTCCTACTTTTATTCTAAAAATTGAAATGACTGGCTTTATGTATTTTCAAATATTTCTTTAAAAAATATGCCGATCCTAATTAAAAGAATGGTTTGTGAGCACCCCGAAATGGGTGATTACTGGGACTCAGCATGGGCCACTAAGAAGGAAGCCTCTCAGACGCCTCCCCACCCTCCTCCCCCTCCTCCCTGACAGATGACTAGATCGGCGCGTCTGGGAAACTAGTCCAACATTGTGACTAGTTTTCAGCAAGGCACCTGCCCAGCTATTGGATAAAATCCTTGGGGGCCAGGTGGGAAAATGTGGAAATAATATGTTAGAATGCAATGACATTAGTTACCGATTAAGTAATGTGTAGGCTCAAAGTGACATGCTCAGTGAAGTGACATCAGCGTGTAGGTTCTCAGCGACTTTTCTTTAGGGCTCCCCCTTCGGCCTCTTCCTACACAGCTCTTTATCAACAATGGAGGCAGAAGGTAATTTACTGCTTACCTCATCGACACAAAGCAATAATCTGCCCCTCCTTCCTTCTCCAAAGTCATCCTCTCTCTGGTCCCCAAGCTCATTCTACTCCAAGCACACTGGCCCCAGCCCCCCAGAAACGCCAAGTGCACTCCCGCCCTGACCGAGCAGTGCGGGAGGCCTGGGTTCTTCCTGTCTTGCAGCAGCCACATCCCTCACGCAGTCCCTTCCAGTCTCTGTCCTTGGCCTTCTGAACTAACCTAACACCCCACTATTTTCGGTCTCTTTACCCTGCTTGATTTTTCTCCTTGGCATTCATCATAGTTGGACATATCAAATGTTTATTTGAGAGTTTCTTTTTTGCACCCCTTCCTTTCACACTCTGCATGGGAGCTCTTTGAGGAGAGATGGGAAAAGACTGTTTTGTTCTGACTGTGTCCCTAATACCTAGACAGGGCTTACCTCACAGTAAGCACGCAATAAGCATTTGCGAAAATTAATCCATGTGAATAAGTACGTGGGAGAAAGAACCAAAATGCAAAACGATCTTGACGGATTTAACAGACCCTAATTTAAAAGGTTACATTAACAGGGACAACACATTTGAGGCTCTGTCTGACCTTCAGATGAAAATTCCAAATGCACCAAAAGAGGAAGGATAAAAAACGTGCTGTAATGATGCAAAGAAGATGAATCAACACACTAAGCTTACACCTTTTGCAAAGTTAACTCAAAACTCGTCATAAACTTAAATGTACATTTTTTAAAAACACTACAAAACTTCTAGAATGTAACATAGGAGAAGCTCTAGATCCTGGGTTTGTTAATGAGTTTTTAGATAAATCAACCAAAAGCAAGATCCATGGGAGAAAAACTGATCAGTTGGACTTCCTTAAAATTAAAAACTTCTGCCCTGTGAAAAACTCTATTAGGACAATTAAAAAAGAGATTTAAAAGACAGTGTAAGAGAAAATATTTGCAAAACACCTATCTGCTAAAGGATACAAACAACTCTAGAACTCAACAATAAGAAAACAGACAGGAAATAACCTAATTAAAAGAGCAAAGATCTGAACAAACACCTCACAAGGAAGATACACAGACGGAAAACATGCCGGTAAAGAGGTGGTAAACAGCCCATGTCATTAGAGAACTGCAGATAAACCTACTTTTGCCCACCCCCGTATATACCCATTAGGATGGCTAAAACCCAAAACACCGACAACACCAAGTGCTGACAGGAATGTGGAGCAACAGGTAATTTCATTCATTGCTGCTGGGAATGCAAAATGGTATAGCCACTTGAAAAGGTGGTTTGGCAGTTTATTTCATTTTTTAAAATTTGTTATAAAAGTTTATTGAGTCAAACTGATGACATGCTGGAAAGCAAGACCTGAAATGCAACCTGGCAGGTTCTTACAAAGCTAAGCACACTCAATTACACTCTCAGGTATGTATCCAAATGAGCTGAAAAATTATCTCCACATAAAAACCTGCACATGAATATTCACAGCAGCTTTATTCATAACTGTCAAAACTAGAAGCAACCAGATGTCCATCAATAGGTAAAAGAGGCAAACAAACAGTTGTACATCTGTGCGATGGAACACTACTCAGTGAGAAAAACAATGAGCCATGAAGCCACGGAAAGACATGCCACTGAGGAGCCCGGACTAGTCCAGCAGAGGGACAGCTCTGAACACAGCCTGCTGACCAGCGGACTCAGAAGCAGAAAAACAGCTGTTGAGGCAGTTTCTTATACGCAATAGGTAACTAGTATAGATATAAATCTCTATATATCAACAATTATAATAAGTGTTAATGGATTAAGTGGCCCAGTCAAAAGACAAAAAAAAAAAAGAATGATTTTTAAAATATTCTGTTTTCATGCCTTTACAAATGATGCATCTAAATTATAAAAGTACATGCCATGGCTGGTGTGGTTCAGTGGACTGAGTGCCGGCCTGTGAACCGAAAGGTCTCTGGTTCAATTCCCAGTCAGGGAACATGCCTGGGTTGTGGGCCAGGTCCCCAGTAGGGGGCGTGTGAGAGGCAACTGATCCATGTCTCTCTCATACATCAATGTTTCTCTCCCTTTCTTTCTCCCTCCCTTCCCCTTTAAAAATAAATAAATACAATCTTTAAAAAAATAAAATATAAAAATACAAAAGGCTGAAAATAAAAAGATGTACAAATTACACTAGGCAAAAAACGACCCGAAGTAAACTGGTATAGTTACCAATCGTAACAGATGAGATGGACTCAGGCAAAATGCAGGAACAATGCTACAGAGAGTCGCTCAACGCCGGGGTCAAAGTGCAAGAAAAATAATTTGAGACTTGAGTGCAAACAGTCGCACAGTTGCTCTCAAAAGCAAATGGACAGAATTGTGTAGAGAAACAGACAAGTCCACAATTACAGTGGAGAAGCTCTAACACCTCTGTCTCTGAACACTCTGTAGTTAAAACAAGAAAAAATCGGTAAGGACACAGAAGATCTGAGCCACGCGACAGATCTGACGTAACGGACACGGTCAGAACCTGATCTCCAACAGCCGATACGAATTCTTTCCAGGCATACGTGAGACCCGGATGAAATGAACCATGAGACAGGACATAACAAGCCTCAATAAACTTTAAAATACTGGAGTTATACAGACTGTACTCTCTGATCAAAACACAATAAAATCAGAAATCATTATGATAAAGATTTGAAAAAAACTTTAAATTTAGAAATTTAGAAACATGCCTACACAACACGTAGGTCAAACAAAAATCATGATGAAAATTAGAAAACACTTGGAAATGAAAAAATTACACATCTAAACTTGTAGAATGCAGCTCAAGAAGCAGAGTAAAACGTAGAGCTTTAAACGCGTATAGCAGAACCAAAGGGTGCAAATTAATGACACAGGATCCACATTACAATGTCAGAAAGGGACAGCGGGAAAACAAAATCCAAAGAAGGCAGAAGAAAGGAAGCAACAGAGACAAGCCGGAAATTAATGAAACAACACAGGAGAGGATCAACCAAAGACAGCGCTGGGCAAGGATGCGCTACACTGACACACCTCTCACAAGATCATCGAGAGAAAGAAAAAAAAACAAAACAAAATGAGGGGACACACAAACTATAGTAAGCAAGAGAATGAGAGGTTACAGGAATCTGAAAGGCCAAAAGAGGATATCATGAACAATTAATTTGAAAAAGTTGTTGAAATGAACAAATTCCTTGACAAATTTACTTTACCAAAATTAATTCAAGAAGAAATAGAACCTGAGTAGTTCTAGAGCCATTAAAGAAATTTATTTTAAAAATCCCTCAAAGAAAGCTCCGGGCCCAGATGGTTTTACTTGTGAGTTCCACCAAACATCCCAGGAACAAACAGTATCAGTCGTAAGCGACCAGTCTGTGATACACGGAGTCTGTAATCTGCACCTCAGGAACTTACACAGATGTTAGTTTGCTCCCCCTCCCCCAGTCCTGCAGGCAGACAGCTGAAACCCTAACTCTCAGACACGCTGGGGAAGAGAGGTGAACACTGCACAGGAAGCTGGGCTGAATGACCTCGTAATCACTACGATTTAATGGAAGTGTGTACCGTTAAAAACAGGTAACCACAGACTTACAAACATGTAACACTGGTTTTCACCCACTACACATACCCACGCACACATCACGCACACGTCACTTAAAAGCCAACAGAGTGGCGCCCTGAAGCATCTTCTGAGATAACACAACGCCCTTGAACTACTTTATCATCTTTTCTTACTACCTGTATCTTGCAAATTCTGAAGCTTTACCATTTAAAATTCCTCACCAGAGAAAAAAGTGTTTACTGGACTGTGGAACTAGCAAGAAATTAATTACTCAAACTTGCAGGTTTTGTTTTTTTTTTTAAAAGGAACTCTTACAGCTATAACAATTTTCATCATCTGAGAGACAGTAATTCCACGTCCTGTCTTCACCCGAAAGGAGTCAGGTTCCTGCCTCCGTCTAACCCCCCTCTGACAATGAGAAGCTGACCAGATGCTCTAAGGAAACAAAACCGCTTTCATCATCAGAGCCCATCCATGACGTCAACCTCTGTCCGTGTCTTCAGTGACACATGACTTCTGCGAACAGACCGAGAGGAGAGGCTGCATCATGAACGGGGCAGCTGAGACAAGACCGACGCTCTGCAGCAGGCCTCACCTTGACGACCGTCACATCCATGCCGGACAAGTGCAAGATCGGGGCAGCATTTTTTTCAAACAGAGTCCTTGCTTTGCTGTAGACAAAGGAAAAAACACAAATATTTTAACACGGGTTCTCAAGGGGAGAACAAAAAGCCCAACCACCTTCTGTAGCGTAGGACCAGAAAGAGCCTGAGGCACACGGGCTCCCTTTATTAGTTCATGTGTAGGAAGTCTAACAGTGAGAAATGAGTGTCTTTGGCAAGGGACACACACCCCGCACTCAGGGCCTGCAGGAGTCCAGTCTTTGTCTGATACAATAAGCTCGTATCCATTTCGGGTGTTTCAGCTTCCGGTACAGCTCCTGAGGAAGAGTGTACACCGGATATGGCTCCTCTCAGGCAACAATGTTTGGGTCAGTCAACAAGCATTCATTGAGCACCTACTATGTGCTAGACGGGTGTAGGAGCTGGAGATACCACAGGAAAAAGCAGACAAAAAATACTTGCAATTTAAGTATAATGTGATACGTCCTCAAGGAACTTATTTGTATTCCAGCCGCGGAAGGAGAGAATGTATTTACTGTATTTACCATTTTTCACATTGCCCCAGGGAACAGACTGAACCAAACAGAGTATTGCTTAATTCTAACCAGCGAACACAACCTTTGCAGGAGAAACACATCATTTGTAACAATTTGAAATACTATCTTTACTTCGTAAGTTTTAAAGCTGCAGTAAAATCCCTGGAGAAAGCAATATTCTTTTCCATGACGGCCAAATTTCTGCTAGGATAGAGAGAAGTTAGAAATGAACTACAGGATAATCAGTAGCTTCCCAAAATCCCAGGCACAGCCTGCCCTTCTCTGAGCTGCCCCGGCACTGGGTCTGCATCTCCCTCAGGGACTTTCGCACGGCAGGATGATGAGGGGTTTGCTAGACAGTCTCCGGGACCAGACTTGACCCCTTGCAGAGACAGACACCAAACACATCCCTGAGTCCCCTGGCCTCTGGGAGTATGTCTGGTGCAGGTGGAACATACTTATTAAGAACCTAATGGATTAATGCACAAATGAATGCATGAATAGACCCACCCTAAATGTGGACCTGTACATTCTGAGGGGAAGTGACATGACTATGATGTAACAAGAGAAACAGTTAAAAAGCCCTTAGAAAAGTTTAAGTGTTTTAAAAATATCAGCCCTGGCTGGTGTGGCTCAGGGGATTGAGTGCCGGTCTGCGGGCCAAAACGTCGCTGGTCTGATTCCCAGTCAGGGCACAAGCCTGGGTTGTGGGCTGGGTCCCTGGTTGGGGGCGTGTGAGAGGCAATGGATCGATGCAATGGATTGACGTGTCTCTTGCACAACGATGTTTCTCTCCCTCTTTCTCCCTCCCTTCCCTTCTGTCTAAAAATAAATAAATAAAATCTTTAAAAAATAAAAAATACACATCATTCTGATAGAGACTCTTGTCCAATTCAGGAGAGGGTGCAAAAAAAGCCTAGGAATCGAGGGATGCAGACGTTGCCGGAAGTCCCCAGTGGCGCAGTCCCGAAGCTGAATAAGTAGGTGTGAAACATACCAACCAGGAAGCCTGCCTTTCCACCCAAGTATTTTCAACTATCACATCAGAAACAAAGCAGTCCTTTCGAAGCAGTCGACTAGCCGAACATCCAACTGTTACATCCACATTTACTCAGCTCTCTTTCAAAACGGTTTTTTTCCAGCCATGCCTGCTTTGACTTTCTTTAGAATATTTTATACTAGAAAGATGCAAAGTTAGCCAATGACAAACACGTACAGACCAAATTCCACATTCTCTACACTGAAGAGAACCACCACCAATGGCAAACAAAATACAAAACCTTTCTTATTATGAATTGACATGGAAATTGAGAAGCTTGGATAAGTGTTCACGAGAACCATCTGAGAGACCATCTCAAGCCAAGGGCCTAACTGAGTGGGTGATGAGCAATCACACAAATGTCCCCTACCTCTTCCACTGCCCTGAACGCTAACAGAATTAACACGAAAGTCTGAAGGGAAGGTTCTCCTCCCAGCTCGCCATGTCTGGGGCTTACGCCCAACAGCAATGGGCTGGGGCAGTCACCCTGCACACACTTCTCCTTCCTGGGCGCTTTCATCACCGGATGGAGGAGACAGGACCCACTGGAGGTGGATCGATCTCTGAGAAGCAAAACTCTGAAGTCTCAATCTGCTATGGTAACTACTTAGAAAAATCGGTAAGCTCCTTTAAGTTAGCTTAAGAAATAAGACTTGAACATTTGGGCCTTTATTCATGGCCTTATGTGATGCCACGGGTTCGGAAAATTTCTGAGAGTGAAGACATTGTTTTCCCTTCTAATGCTCCATGTAAAAGATTAAAAGCCGGGTGTTATAGTAAGAAATGCATTATTTATTATACAATCAAGGGTGAGATAGCACTGGAAATAAAAACCGTATATACTAGTAGCAATTTCCAGTTCATACACACACACACACACAAATAATTACTCCTTAATGTGTTATTTATTAATGATAAACATACATTTATGTTATTTCTTAAAGCTCTTATGTAGTTTTAAGCCATTGCGACATAACGATATAGCGAAACAATAAATTATAAATTATGTGTCAGGGCAGAGTGAAGATGAGAAAAATAGAGCAATAAACAGCGAAAGCTTTAGAATGCGATGCTGCAGAGTTTCGGAGCGGCTGCTTGCCAGCGCCGCGCGGGGGTCCACCTGGCTCCAGGGGACGACGACCTTAGGGAAGACAGCCTTTCCCGAGTCTCACCTTTAAATGAAGACAGTATGCTTTTAAGCAAGAGTCTATCTTTAAAAATGCAAGTACATTTACGTGTACAAATGTGAACAAACCTAAAAAACAAAGTCTTTAAAAACGCATCTCTTAGAAGTAGAAACTCAATATAACTGATTATAGCCCAAGCAAACTGCCACCTATTTTTCTTCATCAGAACTAACAAATTGCTAAACTACTAGTTTTCCACAGGAATAGGACCTAGAACAGCCCAAGGAGGCAGCAGGAAGGGTACACGCGCTCTCGGGACGGGCGGGAGAGCAAAGCAGAGAATCTTGCGAGCCTTCAGGCAAACAACTGTAACAGCAGCTTGCACCTCTTCTATCACACGCTTACTATGACACAGGGAAATCTGCCAGACACTTCAAAGGGATTACCTCACTGCATCTGAACGGCACCTCTCACATGGGCAATTTTGTGAGGTTATGGGCTATTGCTTTTCCACTCTACAAACAAGTAAACAGAGCATTTAAGTGAAGTAGCTCCCGCAGTAAGACAGGGCGGAACAGAGTATATAGACCTGGTCCTTCAAACTCTAAGCCCAGAGTTCTGTGCTACTTCCGCACTGACCACCACTGGCTACTGAGTTATCTTGGGTGTTTTGACTGCGTGTGTTAAGCTCAGTAGCTGGTACGACGCAGTGATGCTGTTAAGCAGGAACGATCAACAGGCATTATGACTGGGTGTTTATAGGGGAAGGAAGTGGCTTTAACAAAGCCACGCGGATAGGGTTCAATATGGCAGAGTAATGGAGCCGGTTTAAACCATCTGCAGGTGAATATCTCAAACTGTTGAATTAAAAAGAAATAAAGCATGACTTGTCCTCATATCTGTGAAGCCACACTTCATCCCAAGAAATTGCAAGAGAAACTTATTTCGGAAGCTGAAAGCCTTTCCTCTAAGATCAGGAACAAGGCCAGGAGGGCCGCCACCACCACCTGTACTGAGCACAGCACTGAGGTCCTAGCCACAGCAACCAGACAAGACACAAGGAGAAAAGGCGTCCCAAATGGAATCAAAAAGTGAAGCTCTCATCGTCTGCGGGTGACATGATACTACATATACTCATAGAAAACCCTGAAGACGTCACCCCAAAACTGTTAGAATAAATGGCTTTGGTAAAATTGTAGGATACAGAACCAATACATAGAAATCTATTGCATTTCTACACACCAATAATGAACGATTAGAAGAAAAAATTAAAATAAAATCCCATTTACAATTGTATCAAAAAGTATAAAACACCTAGGAACAAATTTAACCAAAGAAGTGAAAGACCTGTACTATCAAAACTATTATAAGACACTAGAGAAAGAAACTGAACAAGATACAAATAAATGGAAGGATATACCTTACTCATGGATTGGAAAGATTAATATTGTTAAAATGTCCTTCCTACTTAAAGCAATATATAGATTCAGTACAATCCCTATTAAAATATCAATAGCATTCTTCTCTGAATTATAGTAACTAATTCTAAAATTTAGATGGAAACATAAAAGACCCCAAACTGCCAAATAAATCTGGAGAAAGAACAAAGTGGGAAGTATCATGCTCCCTGATATAAAACTACACTACATAGCTACAGTAATCAAAACAGTATGGTATTGGCAGAAAAACAGACACACAGACCAATAGAACAGAACTGAGACCTCAGAAATAAACCCACACCTGTGGGCAACTACTTTTCAACAAAGGAGCCAAAAACACACAATGGAGAAAGGAAAGCCTGTTCAATAAGTGGTGCTGGGAAAGTGGAAAGCCACACGCAAAACAATGAAACTAGACTGCTACTGCGTACTATACACAAAAACTAACTTCAAATGGAGTAAAGGCAGCTGAAACAATAAAATACATAGAAGAAAAGATAGGTACTAAATTTTTGGATCTTGGTCCCAGAGGAGTTTTTGTGAACTTGACCCCAAAGACGGGGGAAGTAAAACCAAAAATAAGTAAATGGGACTACATCACACTAAAAGCTTTTGCACAGCAAAAGAAACCATGAACAAAACAGAAAAGCAACCAACTGAAGGGGAGAAGATATATGCAAATGATACCTCTGATAAGGGTCTAATATTAATATCTAAAATATAAAACGAACTCATGTAACTTAACAACAAAGAAACAAACAGTCCAATTAAAAAAGGGCAGAGGACCCGAACACTTTCCCCAAGAAGACATCCAGATGGCCGACAGATACATTTAAAAAAACACTCAACTTCACTAGCAATGAGTGAAATGTCCATCAAAACCACAATGAGATACCCGCTGTTAGAAGGGTTACGTTATCAATAAGACAAGAAATAACACGGGGGAAAGTGGTGGTGTGAAAATGGAGACAACTGTATTTGAACATTAATAAAAAAAAGAAAGAAAGAAAGAAAAAAATGGAATAACAAGTGTTAGGATATAGACAAAAAAAGAACTCTCATTCACTGCTGGTGGGAACGTAAATTTGTGCAACCACCATGGAAAACAGTATGGAGGTTCCTCAAAAAAGTAACAGCAGAGCTTCCAAACGACCCAGCAACCCCTCTTTGGGGGTGTCTACCTGAAACCTGCAAACGTGTATTCATAGGGGTGTACGTGCCCCTACGTTCACTGCAGCGTTATTCTCAACAGCTGAGGTGGGAAACAACCTAACGGTCCTTCCGCGGACGACTGAATAAGGAAGGTGCAGCACACACCGGTATACACAACGGAACACCACTGGACATAAAAAGTGATGAAATGCCGCCGTTTTCAGCCTCAGAGATAGATGCTGACTGTGTCGTGCTAAGTGAAATAAGTCAGATGCTAGAGGACAAAAAACATATGATTTTACTCATATGTGGGATATAAAACAAAGCAACAAACAAACTCACTGACACAGACGATGGTACAATGGTTACCAGAGGGGGAGGGGCGGGGAGGACGAAGAGGGCAAGGGGGTCAATCACACAATGGAGGAAGGAGACCAGGCTTTGGGTGGTGAGCCACAAGGCAAAACACAGATGATGTATTTGAGAACTGTATGCTTGAACCTTCTGTGATTAACCAATGTCACCCCCAAAATTAACTGTTTAAAAAAGTACAGAGAGTTCCCGCACACTCCTTGCCCCATCACGCACACAGCCCACCCCACTTTCAACACCTCACACCAGTGTGGGACATCTGTTACAATAAACAAACAGGGATGCATGATGTCACCCCAGGTCCCAAGTATTCTTCACACCTTGATTCCCACATTCCCTCACATGACCCAGCCAGCCAGACCAGGTTAGTCACGGTCCTGTGACATAGCAAGAAACACAACCGGACACTCCCATCTCTAGGTGCCTGTCCGTGGACCATCTCCTTAGCCCAGAAGAGTGAGCCCTGTCCCTCCGGTGCCCTCCCAGGCCTGGCTAAGGCTCGCTCCTCCGGGGAGGAACGCTTCTGCCCAGGCCAGCCCAGAGCTCCTGGCCGTCTCTGAACACCTTGCAACAGAGAAGGTCTAACAATCCACGTCAGGGCGGCAGGAGTTTCCCCAAGGGGGCTGCTGCCAAGCAGGTAAGACTCACCTGCGAGTGTTAATTCCGGAATGATCAGTGAACTTCAATTAGCCAAGTTTGCTAAGCACCAGTTAGCTTTAGAGTTGTACCTGGTTAACCGTTATTTATAAACCTTATTGCTGGAAGAGTATTGAACCTAGTCTTCCAGTTCCAAACAATCCAACTAGCTGCCTGACATTCTGTGATTATTTCTCCCCCTTATAAAACTGACTATGCAGCAAAGCGCCAATGCGCACTTAACACGTCACCCACCCTTTGCAAGCGGCGGGGTTGAGGAAGACGGTTGCCTTCTTCACCTGTGCATTGGGAGGGATGAGTTGATTGCCAAACACCTAAAAGGGAAAAAGAAAAGTTTTAAGTGAATGTCCTTTTATTCAGTCAGTGATCACATACATTCTTTCATTCCAAACGAATTTACTTCCAGAAGGTATAATAGTTACTCTAGGAGGGAAAAAAATGTTCTTTCATGATTTCACATTAACACAAACACCATAAGCAACCACACAGAAGTGTCCCATTATTTAATAACAAGCAAACGCTGCTTTACCTACTTGAGGTAACTTGTGTGTCCCCCACAAGCTATGGCTAGGGTTATTGTAAACACACAAGGGAGACAATCGCTGCCAGAAGGGGATTTTAATCCATTTGTCTTTAGTTTTCAAAGTGTAATCTATTTCTACTTCAACTTATTACTAAAGCTTATTCATGAAGAATCTTTGTGGTACCAATTAATCTTCATATATTTACATATATGTGAACTAATACTCTACCTGCCTCCTCTGCTTTGCTACCTTGAATGATAACTAAGCAGCATCAACTGTGACAGGAAAAGAAGTGTAATTAATGTTCACTAAGCACCTAGTATTTGCCACTTTCACACGCATTATTCTTAGTTCTGAGAAACCTAGGCGGTCTTAAACTTTCCCATTTCAACAGATTAGAAAGACAGGATCCAGAAAGATTGAATCAAAGTCACACTGTTAATAAATTACAGCCTAGCGTTTACATTAATCGAACTCCAAAATCCGAACTTCTCCTTCTTTACCAGCTCTAAAGAGCAGAGGAAGGACGAGGCTGAATTAAGAGGCACGGAGATCTAGGGGTGGGGACTAACGAGAGCTACGCCACCACCTCTGGACTTCACCAGATCCACAAAGAGGACGAGAGAGGAAAGCAGCAGAAAGGGCAAAGTTCGAGTCTTAGACGGTGGGGAGCAGGTCTGGGCCAAGAAGGCAGGACTCCAGGATGGACGTACAGAGTAACTACAGGGAAAAATGAAAGTTAACAACCAAATTCTCATTAAATAGCCGACTGTAAATCTACCTCCTGCCTGAGAGTCCACTGGAGATCCTTTCTTACCATTGTCTATTTCTTGCTTTAAAAACATTAACTTTTTTTGAATACTTCAGAAAGACATACTGTTTCTTTGTTAAAAAATTATACTCTGGTACATTATAATTTCTACTGTTTTCACTCTTACTGAATTAGACCTTAACATTTGGCTGCCAAATCTCTAAATATTGTAATTTGTTCTTGTTCTATCCACACTGTTTCTGGAACGTGGCCACAAATGATATAATTAACCAAGTTCTTGTGCCCACCCAGTTCCGGAAACACAGTTCCACCTTCTTCCCCCGTGTCCTGGTTTCTAGTCTCTGGAATACTGACATGCAACTCAAGGTTCAGGTCCACAGCAGGCTAAGGAGTTTATGTAAGACTATGACGAGCTCAGTTTACATGAAATTTAAAAAATCATATTCTTTCAAAAATTTAGACTTAAGAGAAGGACATAAATATAAATAGGAAATGTAACTAGAGGAGGCTCTAAGAATGAATTCGCTTTTATCAGACAGGAGCTAAGTGTGTGTTGGGAGGAGGAGAATTAGAACAGTGGGAAGAACCACAGTTGGTGTGGCTCAGTGGATTGAGTGCTGGTCTGCGAACCACAGGGTTGCTGGTTCGATTCCCAGTCGGGGCACATGCCTGGGTGGTGGGCTGGGTCCCCAGTAGGGGGCGCATGAGAGGCAACCACACATTGATGTTCCTCCCTCCCTTCCCCTCTCTAAAAATAAATAAGTAAGAAGAAAAAGAACAGTGGGAAGAGGTAAATAAATGAAAAGGTGGAAATAACCCAAGGAACAGAGTCTCTGAAAAAGTAAGAGGGAATGGACTTCCAAACAAAGGCGGAGGCATTTATCTAAGGCCAGGGAGGACCCCATGACTGCTCTCTCTTGAAGAGAGAAAGAAAGGGTTCCTCTCCCAAGAAAATTTTCCAGTTGCTAATGGAAAATTAACTTGTGGTGGGGATCACCTTGACTTGAATACAAAGTTCGAGTTCATTTCCAAAACAACTTAGAGCCACATGAGATAAAACAAGTGACCAAGTGCTCAAGTTCTGAAAACACATTTAGAATGGTTAAGCAATCACGAAGAGAGGAATTTATTTGCTAATAGCATCCATTGTCATTGTCATCCACGAAGACATTTCAGGGACAAACAGTAGGTCTGCCACCCACGTCTCCTACTATAGACCTCATACCTTTTTCATTTCCTGTTCCTTTTTTTGGCATTTCTGCCATAATAAACTTAAATGGCATACAACAAGAAGGCAACTCAGTCACGGACATTCACCTGCAGGGTATAATGCACAAGTTTGGAGGGGACAGAAGAATAAAAATGTGGTTCACATAAGCGCACCATCACGGGGCGGGCTAACAGTGTGCAAGGTACAATCGGCTGTGCTGAGAGAGTCGGGCTTTAGAAATACGAATCCACAGTTTTAAGAAGATTTGACTTTGAGAGGTAACACCTGTTCTGAACTGATACCCCACGGGGTTCTTCGGATGGGGGTGAGTCAGGGCTCAGCCTCATCCTCAGGGACAACTGCGGATGGGCACGAACTCCGGGAGCCACGGCCTGTGAGCAGCCGGGACTGACACCAGCCTAAGCAGGTGGGCGTGGAACTGTTCCGCACCAGACGGCTCACTCCCTCTGTTGGCTCTCGCCTGATTCATCCCCCGAGCGTGGGAAAACACCCAAACCCGGGGATGGAAGGCACAGTGCCAGTGCCCCGAGCAGCCGCGTCTCCCGCACAGTGGAGATGACGGGCTTTCCCTGTCCCACAGCCCGTGGCACTACCTGAGCTTCCTGACAGGCCGCTCTCCTCAGCAGGTTGTCACTGTCGGAGAAAACAAAGAGAATGAATGTTAGCTTTAGCAGGCAGGTTAAAAACCAAGCAAAGTAGCGCTTTTTATAAATATGTACAACTCTTCCCTATAAAAATCCCGAGTGGAAGTTTCTTGAAGACCTATGACCAATTATTAGGGTGTCTGAAAAACACTTCCTCTGAATGAAATACGGTGTTAATGACTTCCATATAACAGCAGGTAGAATAACGCCCCCTGAAATGGCCACATCCGAACCCCCAGGACCGGAGGCTCTGCAGCGACACAGATGGCAGTAAGTGTGGCACCTGGAGACAGGCAGATTCCGGTGCACTGTGAAGGCCGCCGAATTTAATCACCAGGGTCTTCAGAAGCAGAGAAACTCTCCTGGCTGTGACGAGGGGCAAATCTGATTATGGAGGATGGGTGGTCTGAGAGAGGCAACCCTCTGGCTTTGAAGATGGAGATCAGGACCCGGGGGACCTCCTGGAGGCTGGAAAGGCAAGGACATGGGCTCTTCCCGACAACCTCGAAAAGGAGCGCCTTGCCGACACCTGGATTTCAGCCCAGCAAAACCGCGCTGCACTTCCACCCCACAGAAGGTAAGATAACAAACCTGTGTGGTGCTAAGTCACTAGGGCAGTGATAGAAAGGCAATGCACCCACCCTGCGTGTTTCTGACCCAGTGGGAATTGCCCAGATCATTCCCCAGAAACAAATTCCATGTTCAGTTGCTTCTGCTGCTGTTTTATCTGAATCCCTTATTTTTTGTGTCAGTGTCGGACATCTGCTTATTCACTAAAGGGAAAATTGTGGCATGTGGCAAAATTTTGCCTTTCGGGAAATAGACATACAAGTCCAGGAAGCACAGAGTATCCCACACAAGACACATCATAATTATAACGCCAAAGGTTAAAGATAAAGAGAATATTAAAAGTAGCAAGAGAAAAGCAGAGAGTTACCTACAAAGGAGTTCCCATTAGACTGTCAGCTGATGCAGGCCAGAAGGGACTGGCAAGAAGTATTAAAAGTGATGAAAAGCGAAAAGCAAAAAGCAAGGGCCTACAACCAAGATTACTGTATCCAGCAAAGCTACCATTTAGAATTGAGGGGCAGATGAAGTGCTTCCCAAAGTAAAACTACAGGAGTTCATCATCACCAAGCCCTTATTACATGAAATGTTGAAGGGACTTATTTAAGAAAAGAAGATCAAAACTATGAACATTAAAATGGCAAGAAATCCACAACTACTAACAACTGAATCTAAAAAAAAAAAAAACTAAACAAAAAACACAGGTTGGGGCTGACCTGGGCCTGCGCCACCTGGAAAACCCCAGGGCCAGCGCACCCAGTGCACAGCTGCAGACCATGCAGGAGCGCCACCACCCTGCCCCTGCACAGCTGATCCTCCACCGAGGGCAGCGGTTGGTGCTCAGTGGTCCCAGCCAGTCCTTGCAGCTGACTGGCCTGGGTAAACAAAGCAACAAACAACAAGGGTTGGAGAGGATGTGAAGAAAAGGGAACCCCTAAGAGCACTGTTGGTGGGAATGCAGACTGGTGCAATCACTGTGGAAAACAGTATGGAATTTCCTCAGAAAACTAAAAATGGAACTGCCTTTTGACCCAGCAATTCTGCTGCTAGGATTATATCCTAACAGCCCTGAAATACCGATCCAAAAGAACCTATGTACCCCAATGTTCACAGCAGCACAATTTACAGTAGCCAAGTGCTGGAGGCAACCTAAGTACCCAGGCTAAGTACCCAGGCTATCAGTAAATGAATGGATAAAAAAACTATGGTACATTTACACAGCGGTATTCTATGCAGCAGAAAGAAAGAGGGAGCTCCTACCCTTTGCAACAGCATGGATGGAACTGGAAAGCATTATGTTAAGTGAAATAAGCCAGGCGGTGAAAGACAAATACCATATGATCTCACCTTTAACAGGAACCTAATCAACAAAACGAACGAGCAAGCAAAATATAACCAAAGACTCTGAAATTGAGAACAGGCTGACAGTGACCAGAGGGGTGAAGGGAGGAGGTAATGGGGGAAAAGGGTGAAGGGTTTATAGGAACAATTATAAAGGACACATGGACAATAACAAGGGGGGGGGTGGAAACAGGGGAAGGATGTAGGGAGGGCTGGGGTGGGGGGAAGGCAGAAAACTGTACTTGAACAACAATTTAAAAAATGTTACAATAAAACAAAATAAAAATAAATACCACCCCCCCAAAAAAGAAAACTAGTACCCAGAAAGGATGACTAACATATAATTTACAGAAAAGAATTTAAAGGAGAAATAGGCATTTCATTTAAATTCCCTTTCTAGAACTTTTTCATAAAATCGTTGTCCTTGTATTTTGCAGCTTTATAGAGATTTAAACTGAATTTTGATATTTAAGGTTGAACTAAAAGAAATTAAAACAACCAATCATTCGATTTTGGCCACAGGTGTCGTCTAAGGCTGCTCAGTGATTTCTCCTCCACAGCCAGGCTGGAGAAGCAGCCTCAGATCCCACCGCACGGCGGCTTCCACCAGAAAACCCTCTCCCGGGGCACGTGCCAATGCCGCCCAGGTTGCCAGTGAAGACCAAGGTGCCAGGAAAACCATAATGACACCAATTCCTCCAAAGTGCATGCTGTACTGTGACAAAGACATCACGGCCACCAGGCCCTTGTGAGGCCCAGCTCACAAGGCCTTTCCTGCCAGGCTCAGTGCCCACGTGCCTGAGTGACATCGCTGCACGACCACCCTGTGGCAAGTGGGAGTCGGCTGTACAAGCTCCTCTCTCCTCCCTCACCCAGGATTCACAGAGAGCCGCGCATCCCTCTCCCCACCCCCACCCCTCTCCATCATTCTAGCATCAACAAATACACACACACAGGATGAGGTAAGTTCAGGGTACAAACTAGTGAAATAGTTTAAAATAACCGACATGTCCACAACCCTCCACAGCTGCCTCCATACCTCCCATCCATACCCTTCTACACAATGACGAGGGAATGCACTGAGCCCTCAGCAACGCTGGGTCTCGGACCACAACGAGGCCACTGTGGCCGGTCCCCGGTCCCCGTGCACTGGAGCCCCCGTCCAGCTTCCCCACCAGCCTGGGTTCCACCGCCTCCAGCCCTGCCCGGCTGCTCCCCTCGACGGCTCGCTTGAATGTTTTTTCTAGTTCAGGCATCAGCCTGTGCCCCCCGTCTCGTGCCTATAAACACATCCTGAGGATTATGCTGTGCACGTCCTCTGTGCTTCTGTAGACAGAGTGCCCGTCTCTACCCCCCTGTCCTCTCCCCCTGCCGGCTCCTCCCTTCTACGAGGAACAGGCCCCTGGAGGCGCCAGGCTCCTCTGCGTCAAAGTGGGACCGCCTTCCGCACTGTGTTTCAGCCACGTTGATATTTAAGGTCGAACTAAAAGAAATTAAAACAACCAACCATCTGCTTTTGGCCGTGACTCCTGTGGCCTAGAAAGAGAAGAGCCCCAAATTTGTGTAAGAATATGGGGTAGCACCTTGGATCATATTTTCCTAAATTCTTCTTTGCTAGAAGGAAAATTTTGATGGTCCATTGGTGATTACGAATATTATTAAAGACATCTCTCTTGAGCTTACTAACACTGCTTGATTTTATCAGAGTGCTATTCAAAAATCGAGATTTTTTGATAGTTTCCTGAATGTTAATGTGTCAAAAGGAATATGCTGTCAGTACAACTTGTGAGAAAGACAGAATATGTATCAATTTAGATACTACAAAGGAAAATCTCATTGTAATCATACTTTTATTAAATATCGAAAATGGTGTTAACCATCTTGGTCGTACTCTGTGAACCAAGCTGTTTCTAAAAATCAAACATCTCAAAGAAAAAAAGAGTTCTCCCATTAAGGTATTCTGATGGTCTATAGCAAGCTCTGCAAACTATTTCAAAAGAGAACTTCCTCCTCGCCCAGTGTGGCTCAGTTGGCTGAGCACTATCCCATAACTGGAAGGTTGAGGGTTCAATTCCCCATCAGGGCCCATGTCTGGGTTGCAAGTTCGAGCCCTGGTCCGAATGTGTACAATCCCCGGTCCCGGTGCGGGAAGCCTGCAAGTGCTGGAAGGTGATGGACACAGGAGCCTGAGGCGGGTGGGGACAGCTGGAGGTGGCCGCCACGGCAGGGGCAGCAGCAGAGGAGGTCTGAGGAGTCCTGCACAGGTGGGTCGGGTCGCCAAGGGCCTTTTAAGCTATTTAAAAATCCTGGATTTTACCCTAATGGCCATTAAAAGGTTTTAAAGAGAACAGAACAGATGTAGAAACCCCCTTTCCATTTTAGAAGGATCTTTCTGGGTGCAGGCGGAAGGCGGCACTGGCCACAGGAAGACTGAACCGTGGGAGACCAGGCAGGGCCCTTTAGGAACTGCAGGTCAGTGATGGCAGCGACGACGACGGGCACCGGGACCCCGGCAGCAGCGGGGACCGAGGGAAGAGGACAGACTCAGCAGATACTCAGGAGTAAACGTGAGGGCTGGCTTGCGGGAAGGAATGGAAAGGGCGGGGTCAAAGACAGCACCCGAAGTTCTGCGGTGGCCACGTGACAGCGGCGGGCGCTGTTTGCAGAGATGACAGGCAGGAGGAGGTGCGGGGCAGGAGGAACTGGATCTGTGGGCATGCGACCGCGAGGAGACCCCAGGCGGGTGTCCAGCCAGACACACATCTGGAACAGTAGTCTGCCGTGCCGTGCAGGTGCCGAATACACACACCGCAGAGATAGGAGGGAGGGGCGTGGGGAAGGTGACCCTGCGGGCGGAGGAGCAGGAGCGTTGGAAAGAGCTGCGGGGTGTGCGGGCAGGAAACGCCAGCGGAGGCTCAAGTAGACTGAGACTGCGCCTCATCTGAAAGCCGAGGAGAAACGCAGTGGCCAAGGGAGGAGCAGGCTAAGCACCATTTTCCTGCTCTCCCAGCATCCCGACGCTGCCTCTACACTCGACAAACTGCACGTTCTGCTGGTTCTGAAAGTCACAGTGATTTGCCCCTCCAAGGATCTGATCGTTTTATCCCCTCTGCCTTCAAGAAATAGAAGGCCCAACACATACCACCCGTGTCCTTTCCCCGCGGCACACAAAACCGAGTGTCAGCTTTCTCCCTTGACTGTAACTGTCTCAAGTGATGGAGAAGTCACCATTTTCTCTTCCAGAGCACAGACTGTTACAGATAGAAGGTCCTCAGTGAATACCTGTGTGAAAGGAAGTAGCAAATGTTTGAACAGGAGAGACAGACTCACTGCAAGAAAGGCTGAAGGTGGTTGTTTGTGTGAGTATTTGGTGTCCTTGAACATAGAGATTGGCGGGGCCGGTCTTTCAGTGGGACGACCCCCAAAGGCAAGGCAAGAGGAAGAATCACTCTGGTGAGTACAGGAGAGGATAACAACTTCCAACATCATGGGCGTGTTACTAGAGCCAAGAGGGTCTGTGTGTGTGTGTGTGTGTGTGTGTGTGTGTGTGTGTGTGTGTGTGTGTCTGGAGGGAGGTAACAGAACTAGTACCCTCTAAACAAGCTAAGTGAGGAACCACAAGAAGCGTCCCAGTGGCTGGGACTGGCCATCGGAGAAATCCCGGAGTGCTAACGGTCAAGAGTCTGAATGTGAGCTAAAACCCTGTCTCTCACACACAGACACACAACCAGTGTGTATCCATTGCAAGCCCGTGTTCTCTCCACGACACCGCATTGCCTCCCGGGAGAACTGACACTAAACGCAATCTGAACAAGGTGCTGCAAGATGGAATCATATCAAAAAGGGCCTCCGAAGGTGTGCTCAGGATGAAGTGCAGGTTTTCTTTGACAGAAGGAAACGAGAAGCTTCTGGATTATAAAATGAAAAAAAAAAAAAAATCTGATGTCACCCAGCCCAAGGCTTTAAAAGAATGTGAAAGTGCCCGCTACCACAGGAAATGAGATGCTCCCAATTCATTCTAAGCCGTAAATGTTTTATTTATTGCTGTAGGACTGCAAAATGAGGTAAGTTCTTACTTCAATAACGACTTCCCACGGAGAGAAAAATCCCATCGATCCATCCTGCTTCCCTAAAAACAGTACTTCCCGCTACAGGCCAGAGGCAAATCGTACGGTTTCTACCACCAGCTTTTCCCTTACGTATGCAAACACAGTTTTGCTTCGCGTGAAACAGATTTCAAGTTTCGATACTTACAGCAATTACTTCAACCCATCCAAGCTCTCCAGAATAATTCATCATTACATTACCAGGGGCGGTGGCCCCTGTACCAGTGGGGGTGGGGTGGCAATGGAAGCAATGACGAAAATGAAGCTCAGAGAAGGGATCCTCTTGCGTGCAGAGAGGGAGAGCTTTTTCAAATTAACATCGCCCACCTCCCATACGCCCGACTCCCCACCCACACAGACAATGATTTGGGCAGCACGGCCCTGCAGGCACGGGAAGTGCCGGCCTCGTCTGCCCAAGAGAAAGACGTGACCACGCGGGGGAGATGCTGCCTGATAAGGAAGAAAGCTTGGTGTTCTGGACCTAAAGAAGGCCTGTGTGGCTGGGAGAAAAAGGGCAGTGTGAGAGGTTAGAGACTCTAAGAGAACAGGAAAAATGTGAACGGTTCTGATGAGGATTTTAGGGCCTTCTGGCCTGGCCTTTCCAGCAACCTGAGGATGATCTCTCTTCTCGTTCCCCAGGCCTCCCCATCATGTGCCACCCGCTACTTAAGAAATTTGGACCTTCTTATCGGTCCCAAGCGCGAGGGCCTGGAGATCTGCCCTAATGTCCTGAAAGTACAGAGGGCCGGGAAGAAGCCCCTTGATCACTGTGCAGTAAGGGCCGGCCCCTCATCTCAGTGCCCCTTAGCACACATAAGAGAGAGAGAACAGGGGCCGCCGGGCCGTCACTGGCATTAAATCGCCACCGTCTCTGTTGCTAGTGGTGGAAGTTCAGCAACAGAAAAACCGAGCTAACAATGTCTGCCGTCATCGCACAGGACAGGGCACGGCTTCCCTCTGCACGAGTGGCAAGTGCACCGCCCCTGTGGTCCGGGCTTTGAGGTCAAATGGTGTCTCTGAGTGGGTTTCTTCAGTTGGTGGTCTGTTCAGCAAGGCAAAAAAATCAACACTTTTAATAATGTAAAGCAAGCCAAGAGGATTTCCCCAAGACTAAATTTGCTAAAATAGGAAGGGAGGGAGAGAGAGAGGGAGGGAGGGAGGAAGAAGTCTTATCCTTGGTTAACAAGAGTGAATGGCTCAGCACTGAAATGAAAAATCTAGTAAAAACTGCTACTCTGAGGAGTGAGCCAATACAAAAGGAGCTGCAGTATCTCACGTCTCTGTAAAGTCAATCCTCCCCGTGGGCCTTTGCCAAAATATGTTTTAACCTGCTTACTGCACGAAATCTGTGACTTCCCCCAGATAATGAATTTGCCCGCTGTTAACCACGGCTTCCTTAATGTCGACCGCAACGTCCAGGTCTCGAATCCCTGCGTTCACTGTCTCTGTGTAACGCCCTGTTGAAATATAAAAGCCCTCCTGCAGCCAGGCAAGTAAAATGCCTGCATCGAAGGTACCCAAGCCCAAGTCCTACTTCCTGAAAACCTCGAGTGTTAAGGTTGGAAGAGTCCTTAAGAGTTGTCTTGTCCCACGTTTTCAACCTCCCTCTGCACACGCTGATCCCCACCAACCAGGTGATACGACAGCATCCCAGGGGCCCACGGTCTCTCCCATCGGTGATTCTCATTTGGGCAAAGAGATACCCGTGCACGGCACACACCCCATAGTTCCAAGCTGAGTCCGGAAGCCCCGGGGAGTCCGGTGTGCTCAGTGGGGCAGGGTCCTGTTCAGCAGTGCCTTCTCCATTCAGCACCTGGAAACTAGTAACTGATGTCGTCTGAGAAGACGCCCCATCTGGGGAGCCGTCCAAGATCAGACGGAAGTTACTAAAGACAGCCCTGGGAGTCAGGTCTCCTGATTCTCAGCGTGGCCTTTTTCTCTCAATGTTCTGCTCCTACCCTGTTCCCTGAGGGCCTTCCCAAATGACAAGAATGCGACAGATACGGGTCTGTCCACGGTTTAATCACGTACACAGGCAAACGCCACCACCTGCGGTCCGCTCAGTTCGTGAGTTAGCACTATACTGATGTTTTCTTCTCTGCGAGTGGGCTCAGGAAAAAGCCCAGCTGAACCCAACCCCACTCCTCATTCATTCATTCAAAAGCACTTAGTAGCCAAAGACTCAGTCTCCCCGCAATGAGAAAACTCCACTGATAATAATAGTTAATAATTTAACAATAGCTACAATGAAGATCTAATGTATTGCCTTTTCTTTCCTACCCTCTGAAATACAGACATGCAAACCCCTCTTCTCTCAGTCTTATTAGTTCCCAAACATTGTAGTCTATACGGGGTCAGGTAAAAGTAGGCTTACAGTTTTTCTTATGGAAAATAACAATTTAAAAAATAATAAGACAAGAGTAAACTGTGTTTCGCATGCTCACAACGGTAAACCGACGTTTGCCCCACGCTGGACTAAGGGGTATTTCAGCGGAAAAAGCCACTACTTGTAGACATGTCTAGTACCTCCTGATTTCTTGGGTTTTCTCTGCACAATTTGTTCCCCCTCCAATTCAGGACAGGCAATTACTTAATGAAAAGTGGCATCCCCTGAGGGGTCCTCTCATACACCCCAGCTAACCGTTTTGGTCCGTTCTGGAGAAGCTTTCAGCAGCCAAGGAGGGGGAAGTGGATTCTGCAGGTTATTCCCTCTTTCCACGGAGGAAACTGCAAGTGGAGGAAGCCTCTATCTTCACATCTCACTCTTTTTCTCCTCCTAGAACACGTAATGATCCTGTTTTCACCCTCTTATTCTAGCCTCAGCTTTCCCCAAAAGTATCAGTTTCTGCGCCTACTCCAACACCCTAACACTCACAGCAGCCAAGTGAGTTGGCGGAGCTCTGGGGACTGTCTCCGCGGGCTGCTGGGTTCACGTTCAAGTCCAGATGGCACCACGTCAGGTGAGGCTCTGGCTGCCACTACAGGCCACCAGCCGCTTTTGCAATGATTCCTACCCCTGCGTAACTCTCCTTAGCGTTCTACTGGCAATCTTTCGCGGCCCATCTACTCCTTCTACTTCCTGCTCTTTTTTCCATCCGTTCATTCACACCCAACACCTCAATTTAAACATTCTATGCCAGACACTTTTCTGCCATTTACTGTAAAACATCAACTTTACTAGGCAATCAAAACCCAGCTCTGTCTGTTTTACTGATCACTTTACATTTGCACACACAGCTACAAACAAATGCACACTGGGTGTCAATGACATACAAGGTACTCCAATCTATAGGGCCTGTAACAGCTCTTCAAGAAGACAAGTTGCCGCCCACCCAAGCGAGTTGTTCTGTACAAACAGGGTGCACAAAGTGATAATGCACTTGGGCTCCAGGATGCAGCGCAGACCTGGACAACTTCTGACCGATAAGCTCAAACTCCATGGTAAGTATTTGTGTTGGTTCACGACCCAAAATATATGAGAGGTCAGTTATTGCCTAGCGAGGGGTTAGAATAATCACAGCTGATGCTAAAGCTGTCTGCAGTGCTGGTAGCGGCTAAAACCATTGATATAAATATCACTAAAAATGATGTAAAGTCAACAAAACAAACTATAACTTAAATGTATCTCCTGCCCTTCCATCTCAGCACCCCCCACACCAATAAACATGAGGAAGAAACAAAACAAGTAATGTAGATTTTTAAAAAATAACAAACACCTGTTTTCTAAGTAATCTGACAAACGAGTTGAAAGGAAAGGGAATATAATAAAATTTCATTGCACTTAAGGAAAAAAAAAAAAAAAAAGCCCTGATCAGGCAGCTTAGTTGGTCAGAGCATCATCCCCATGCGCCAAGGTTGCAGGTTCAATCCCCGGTCAGGCACATATAAGAATCAACCAATGAGTGTATAAAGAAATGGAAGAACAAATTGGTTTCTCTTTCTCTCTCTCAAATCAATAAAATCAAATAAAACATATCTTTCTAAAATGAAAAAGGCTCCCTGATTCCTAATCAAATCGGGGCTGACAGATATGTATGTCATTGAACTGCCCATAAATGAGCTTCTTTAAATAGTACCTATTAACACCCCAAAATCCAGCATCCACTTGGGCACAGAGTGACAGACATGAACCTTGAAACGGCTAAGAAGTCAAACAGACTGCTTTCTTAACATTGTCACACAATCCACAATGAAGAGGAGCCACGATGGGGAAACCCCTCACTACCCTCGCAGTGGCTGAACCAGCCAGGCCTGGGCCACTGACGGCCAAGTCAGGGCGTCTCGGGACTGACGTCACGTAAAACTCCCGCTTTGTCCCAAATCCCAGAGATACTGATGAACAAAGCACAAGACATTACTGAAACCATGATCTATACCAAAAAATAAAAATAAAAAAAATACAAGTCCGGTCAAGTGTGGCTCCCTCCTAACTTCCCCCTGGAATCTAACAATTACCCCTGGAGAGCCTGCCAGGGCCTCAAAACCAACATCTCTAAAAGGGAACAGAACACCGTCTCCTTCAACCGATTCTCCTGGCAACTCTCCTCTGTCCGCACGGCCACAAACAGGTTCTCCTGCCTTCCTCTCCCTCAACCAGACACCCGCTCGGCCAGTAGTAATAATAACAGCTGGCATCTTTCGAGAAGTCAACTACTGGCCAGGCACTAGACACCCAAAACCAACCTGCTGGCCAGATCTCAGTATCCCAGTTACCCCTGAGGAAACTGAGGCGCCCTTCCAAGTTCAGTAATTTGATGAAGGTCACACAGCCACTAAGCAGCAGACCCAGGCCCGACAGCAGCCTCTCTGCCTGCGCACCAGGCTCAGGCGGCGTTCACGCCCTCGAGACGTCACAGCTGCCCATTTATTTGCCCTGTTCCTAAGGCCGCCACGCTGGCGCCTGCCTTTCTTGTCTTATGTGCAAACTACAGACTTTCCAATGAGAAAAAAATGCAACTCTACGATGAAGTCCAATTCTTCTCCAGTCTCCAAAGACACACTGAGCATCTCCATTTCCTGTCTACGCTGAAGTCACTAATATGCCAGAGAGCACTGTCATGCTCACTCTGCAAGGCCCAGTTCATGGCACCTTTGTTGTGACGCTTTCTCTGATAAGGAGGGAAGAGCCATAAGAGGGGAAAGCAGCACTATCCCCGATGGAGCGCTTTCTCTGCGGGAAAGCCTGAGCAGCTGCCCAGGGAGGCGGCGCTGCTGTGCCCTCCAGTCGGCAGGCAGAACCAACACTCGGGGTAAGTACTGCATCCAGGGCCGCACAGCTGGTGAGTGTGAAGTCAACGTTCAAATCCACGCCTGGGGCTGCTGCTCCTCTTTACCACGTCGCTCTAGTGGACACTCAGGAGCCACCCTTCTTAACTTTCTCACGGGTGGATCAGGCTGACCAGAGCTGACTCCACTGCTCAGTCTCGACGTCCCCAAAGCAGGACAGCCAGGCGCGTGTGCTACCTGATGGGACGCAGCGAGGAGAAATCGACATGCCCCTGAAGCATTCTTGCCAAAGCCATTCAACCCGCGTCTAACTACGCCTCCCGAGTGGCGCTCCTCACATGTTAAAGTGCATGCAGACCCCAGGGGTCTGGTTAAATGCAGATTCTGACTCAGCACGTCTGGGCTGGGGCCTGAGATTCTGCATTTCTAAGAAGCCCCCAGAAATAACCTGTGCTGCCGGACCACGCCCATGCTTCGAACAGCGAAGCCTAGAATCTGGACCTAACCCCTAGATTGTAAGACAGAGGAACAAATTAACTCATGGCCAGGGCTGGAATGTGGGGAGCGAGGCACACGCCTCGGGTGCAAAATTTAAGGGAATGGCAAAAAGACATCATAATAAAGATAAATATTTTAATACAAAATTTAAAAAATTAAAATGAATACAAAAACCCCATGATGACTACAATGTCACAGTTTTAAATAAAGACAATCAGTGTCACTGATTTTTCTTTCTGTCTCCTACTCCAACACGGCTGCACACACCGCATGCTGTAAGCGACCTGCCAAATCCAGAGCATGAGAAAGTCGAGGGGCAATGGAGACCTGCCTGGGCTCTAAACCACACCAGTCCCACAAAAGGGAGGAGGCGCTGTCGCGTACGAGGCTTCAGAGGCAGACACCAAATGCGAAGTACGAAGCTTGTTCTGACATTGATGAGAACCCAACTGTACCACAGAGAACGGGGTGACAACAGAGGAAATACAAACAGGTTGAACATTAGGTGATATGGGAGACTGCTAACTCAGAAAGGTTCAAGATAACGGCGCTGAGGTTTTTTAAAGTCCTTACTCATTGAAATGAGGTACTGAAATCTTTATGGGTAAAATGATATGAGAGGGACTATCTGGGATATTCTAGGAAAAAGAAAGTTGCAAGACAAGATTAGTGAAATGTGGCTATTTATTGAAGCTGGGTGATGGTATGTGTGGATTCATTACACTATTCTAATTTTTGTATTTAAAGTGTCCAGAATGAAAAGTAACTAATCCTGTGTTCTTTAGGCAGCCCTTCCATTTACTTTGAACCACTCGGACAGGACCCAGCACAGAGCGCCTTGCACATCAGTAATAAAAGTAGCTGCTCCTCTCGGCACGTGCCAGAGCTGTGACGGTCTCACCGAAGTGTCGCTACACTGCGGGGAGTTACTGTTCCACGAACACAAGTGAAGTTCCGCAAGCCGGAATAACTCGCCCAAAGTCACGGAGGGCTGCAGCCCAGCTTTGACGCCATGCGTCATAACATCCATCTGAGGCCGCGTGGGGCTTAGCGCATAAGCAACCTCAGCGCACAGTCCGTTTCTCTCCCGGCACCTAAACGGCGGCTCCATTCCGAGTGGTTAAGATGAGGGCTGCCTGGTTTTGAATTGTGGCTCTAACACTCACTCTCCATGTGACCTGGGGCAGGTTACTTCCTGCTGTCCCTCAGTTCCTTCATCTGTACAGGACTATTAATCTCATACCACCAGGAGACTAATTACCATCTTACAAAGGTGTTAGGAAGATCAAATGAGTTAATAAATGTAAAGTGCTTAAATCACCGGTGACTCGTGACCAGCGCTGATTAAGTGTTAGCTCTTATTACCATTGTTATTACTAAGTTCTCAATAAAACTGACTGACACTGAACCCACCCCTCAAGCGAAATCCTAACCATTTACTTTTACATCTTCTAAGCAATTGTATCTGAGCACAGGACCTGAAAGGTGAGCTGCCACCAATGTCTATGAAAGCCCATGCACAGTAATCAAGACTAACGTTCCTATATTCAGAGAAAAAAAACAAAGTTAGTAAAAACCTGGAGACAGGGGGCCCAGGACCATCACTACAGTATCACATTTGCTTTGCAAGTTTAAGGTCGAGGAATTCATGGTGTTTATAGGATTTAACAATCTCCAAGAAGGTACCCGGAATTCATGCTAGGCTGAGAGGCTGGATGCTCCACAGAAGTAAGTAGGCCAGAGCCCTGGATCAAGGCCAAGGTGGGGGGCAGAGCCGGTGCCAGCAGCGCAGAAACGAAGGAGGAGGCTGAGAGCCAGGAGCCAGAACTGAGCAGCAGCAGAGCCGCCGTCCGCGGCTGAGCCGAGAGGGACAGTGGAGGAGCTGCGTGCGCCAAGGCGCACCAGCCTGACCGCGGGAGGAGGCAGGCTAGGGTGGGCAGGGGCGCGGTCCCAGTGGTGAAAGGGACAGTGGCTCCGGCCGGGCTTGCTGGTTCTAACTGGTTCGTGGTAATGTTCCGTCAGTCCTAACGCCACGCTTCCCCCGCTGTCCTTACAGAGGGTGAAACAAACAAAGGCCCAGGCTTTCCTGGGCCATCTGCCAGGCCCTGTCCTCCTTCCCCCGGCGCCTCCGCACTGCTCACTGCCTGGTGCCAGCGTGCGTTCGCTCTAACTCCCCGAGTACTCGGCGTGTGCTGCATCACACCCCCTCACAACCGCGAGCACTTACTGAAGGCCCAGACCTATCAGGCCAAGAGCTTCTCAGTCATCTCACTTGGCCCTTCAGTGAGCCCACTTCACGGATGAACCTGCGGCTGAGGAGCCCACGGTCACACTGCCACAGGCGTCGGTTCTGTCGGACTCCAAAGACTGCCTCCTTTCTGCTGTCTTTTATTAGCAGACCTGCGCCCTTAAAGGGCTAGGAATGAGGGAGAGACTACTGCAGGTAACCTGGAACACAACCGCCCCCAGGGAACCCGGGAAGCTCGGGAAGAGCAGGTGAAGAGGAATGAGCGGTACTTAAATTCTCTCCTCTCTGGGCAAAGGGGTCGCCTCCTCCTGGGCACTCACTCTCACCGCGTGCTGAGGGCGCTGGGGGCTTCCCCGGCCAACCAGCACCGTTACACAGAGGGAAAGTATCCCAGGTTTTTTCTCCCTTAAAAGAAGGGAGAAAAAAGCAAGAGGATTCCCAATGGAAAATAAAACTTACAAATATGGTAATGATGGAATAAAGCCTACAAATAACTAATATCTATGTCAAAAGACAAATTAAAAGCAACTAAGAAGGGGACATATAAAAATAAATTAATACATTTATTTTTTTACAAATCTGTTGAAAAAACCCTTTTTTCCTTAAGAGCAAACTATAGCTTACACTATTACTTCATGTTCATCATTAAAATCTTAAAATCAACATTAAAATACAGGCAATTATCATTATTGTCATGTGATTCCTGTATCAGGAGATGTTGTTTTTCTTTCAAAACACAGAATAAAAGTCAAATACCTATGATAAAACAATTCGCTTGCTATTTAAAGTGAGAAATGTAAAATATTTTGTTCACTAATCATTGAAATCAAGATCAAGGAGCTTGAAATTCTGTAGGTATGAAATAAGCAGTAGGTGATTATTTCTAGAACACTACTCGGCAGCAGAAAGGACCAAAGGAACGAACCACAATAAATGCGGCGGCAGGGACGGAGCTCAAAGCCATTATGCGGAGCAGAGAGACAGGGCCTAACGAAAGGGCTGTGACCAAACAGCCCTTTGTGGGGACCTCGATCACACAGGTGTGCGCATCTGACAGAACTCAGCAAATGTGCGCGTGATATCTGTCCACCGCATTCCAAGTTTTACAAGAAGGGAAACAAACACTACAAGCAAATACTGGACTCTAATTACTGATGAGCATGGTCTAGCATTTAGATGGAAGTGCCCTGGTGTCTACAAATTACTTTGAAATGCATCATAAAGTGAGATCGAGCCCTGGTCAGGTGGCTCAGTTAGTCGGGGAATTTTCCCATGCACCAAAAGGTTGCAGGTTCAATCCCTGGTCAGGGCACATACCTAGCATGTAGGTTTGATCCCCGGTCAGGACAGGACGTGTGTAGGAGGCAATCAAGAGATGTTTCTCTCTCACATCTCCCTCTCCCTCTCCCCCCAACACACTTCCTTCCTCTCTAAAAGCAACAAACGTATCCATGGGTGAGGATAAAAAAAATAAAAAGACTGAGAAAGGGAGGCAGAGATATACAGATATGCAATAAAGCAAGTATAACAGTAAAATCTAGAATCCAAGCAGCAGATAAGCAGATGTTTATTGTAAACTTCTTTCAACTCCTCTGTATGTTTGAACATTTTCATAGAAAAAAGGAAAAATATACTTGCCTATATATTAAACAGGTAAGGAGACTAAGAAAAGGACCAAAAAAAGTAAAAGGCAGAGTGTAAGGGAAAGAACAGTAAGTAATAAGGAGAAAAAATTAGAGGGGGAGTCAGACAAAAATTAAATTAAAACACATGCAGAAAACTGAGGGCATGCAGAAAGAACCGGAAACACTCAGGGGGCTTTGTGATGAGTGTCTTGGTCCCTGGGTCATGTGTCCAGTTCTTACCACTAACCTATGTTAAATGCTAACAGCCCTGGCTGGTATGGCTCAGTGGATTGAGTGCTGGCCTGAGAACCAAAAGGTCACCAGTTCGATTCCTAGTCAGGGCACATGCCTGGGTTGAGCGCCAGGTCCCCAGTAGGAGGTGCTCGAGAGGCAACCACACATTGATGTTTCTCTCCCTCTCTTCCTCCCTCCCTCCCCCTCTAAAAATAAATAAATAAAATCTTTAAAAAAAATGCTTCACATAAAAAAAGCTTCCTTTAAAGGACCTTCATTCAATCAGAGGGCCGAAAATGTAACAGGAACAAGACATTGTAATCAAGTTACAGGAAAGCCACAGGAAAGCCATTTAAAAAAGGCAGTGCCATTAATAAATACAGCACACTTTGTATGCTGAAGTGAGTGCTGCTCTCCAAAGTTAAGAGAAATTATGCGAGAGAAATTATGCGAGATTTAGAGCACGATTAACCTGGGTCCAAATCCCAATTTCATGAATAAGCAGCCATACAACTTAAGACGAGTTACTAAGCCCTCTAACCCTCACTCTCCTTATCTATGATATGGAATTATTACCTCTCTCCCAGCGTGATTTTGAGGATTCAACAAGACCATATACATGGAAATGACTAGCCCAGCAGCAGGTACAAAGCAATTCTTCATTAGATATTGTTTTTCTTTCCTCTTATTCTAATAACCCCATCACTGCCTCACATAGTTTTGTGACACACTTTTTGAGTTATGGACCAGAGGAAGAAAGACGTGGGGTTTAGAGGTCGCGGAGGGAGGATGAGAAGGGATGTGAAAAACCAGAGAGCAAGACAAGGGCAGAATCAGGCAGGGCCTGTCACACCATGCTGAGGAATTGGGTCTCTGTCCTCCAGGCACTGGGGAGCCACTTACAGGTTGTCAGCAGAAGAGCGACGTGGTCTGAGTTGTCTCTTAGAAAGAATATTCTTCCCTGGCTGGTGTGGCTCAGTGGATTGAGTGCAAGCCTGTGAACTGATAGGTTGCTGGTTCGGTTCCCTGTCAGGGCACATGCCTAGGTTATGGGCCAGGCCCCCATTTGGGGGCGAACAAGAGGCAACCAATCAATGTTTCTCTCCTCTTTCTCCGTCCGTTCTCCTCTCTCTAAAAATCTAAATATTTAACCTAAAACATCTAAAAAAAGAAGGAATATTCTGATGGCTGACTGCATTGTACAACTCCAGGGGCACTGTTAACATGGAATGTCAACAGAAACAAGATGTGGACTGGAAAAACACTATGAGTCCAAAACCTAAGCTCCGCTCCCAGAAACTCCAGGGTGGCTGTGGTCACCTAACAAGCGTGGGGAATGGGGATGGAACCTGGGGACACCAACATCTGCTGAAGGGACAAGCAGGGTAAAGGCCCCCTACAGGAAACTGAAGAGGACATGGTCAAGGAGAATCGGATGTGGCTGCTGTGGACGGCAGAGGACCGGCTCTGTGTAGTAACTAAGAGGCTCTCACTGACCTTGTCAAGAGCAGGTTGCGTCAAGCGATGGGACAGAAACCAAACCTCAGGAAACCACTCTGAAGTGCAGACAGAGACTGCGCGTGCGAGGCAGGCACGCTTTCGAGATCGGCATAAACAGAAGAGACTGGGCAGCAGATAAGTGGGACACACAGTTGAGAAAGGACTAGGAAGAGTTTGAGAAATGGGGGAAAGTTGTGGGAAAGAGGAGACGAAAGATGCAAGGGAGGAAAAGAGTAACCATGGCAGGGGCGGGGGATGGGGATGGGATGCAGGCCAAGGTGCAGGCCGGCCTTGGGCCGGAGGAGGCAGCCTCACCCAGAGACAAAGAAGGAACGTGTGCGCTTTGCTTTCTCTTTGCAACAGGAGTCACGTTCGTCTGAGGACGAGTGTGGAGAAGGCAGGGCAGGGAACAGGAAATCTGCGGTATTTCAAAGTAAATGTGTGGGGCACGAAGAGAAACCCAGCTGCGGGTTTGGTGCCTAATCCCCTGCAGGAGCATTCAGCAGCCTCCGAGTGTGGGTTCCCCACCTGCCGGCCAGTCAGCAGGGCTGGGACCCTGCCCTCTGGGGACTCAGGCCTGCATCCTCATGGCAGTTCCTTCCCCTGTAAATAAAGTATGTGACAAGTGTCTTCTACAGGTGGGGCTTTGGGAACAACATGGAAAAATACAAACAGGACCTCTGCTCTTTTGAGTCCTATGATGTAAGAGAAGAAACAAACGGGACAAAAAAAGTTACAGTAGTAGTGACTAGTACACAGAGCAGCTCATAGCACTACGAAGAACAGGTAGGAAGGCTGCCTAACCGAGACTGTCTCCCCAGACAGGGCAGAAATGCTATGAGACCTGGGGAAATGGCAGAGGACTGTTATGTGAAACGGGAAGAAGAAAGAGGGAGAGCATTCCATGAGAGAACAGCATGCGCAAAGGCCCTCCAGGGAACCCAGAAACAGAAAGAACATGTCACTTGGCAAGACCTGGAAGTCCCATGTGCTAAAAGGTAAAGTGTGGCAAGGGGACACACTCTTTGTGGGGATGTATGCACAGGGGCCTGCGGCATGTAAAGCTGATGAGAATTTTGGACTCGAGTCTCAAAAGCAATAGCAGTCTGCCCTCTTAATAAGACTGTTCTGGCAATGGTGTGCAGAACGGATTAGAAAGAGATGAGAGCAGATGCAAGGAGGACAGTTAGGAGCCATTCAGTGCGAATCCAGGGCTGGGGTGGGTTGCGGGGCCGGGGGTTGGCACTACAAACAAAAGTGGTGACAGTGAGGACAGACAAAAGAAATCAAACAAAGTAAGACGTTTAAAAGAAGCAAAGTCACGTAGAATGTATAAGCTGAATGTGGGGGATAAGGATGGAGGACAAATGGAAGATGATGATCAGTTTTTAGTTTGGGAAATCGGTCGGATGGTGAGTAGTGGTAACCACTGAAACGGGACAGGTTTGATGGGAAAGATTTTGATTTTAGTTTTTAGTCTGTTGAGGCTGAGGCACCTGTGAAGCATCCAAGTAGACAGGTTAAGTAAGCAGCTGAATGCGTATATCCCTAACCTTGTCATACAGCAGGTCCTCGCATTCTTTATATTTGTAAAAAGACGATAGAGGGAAACTTCCTCAACAAAATAAAGGCCGTACGTGACAAGCCCACTGCTCACAACACACTCAGCAGTGAGAGATTTAAAGCTTTCCCTCTAACATCAGGAACAAGACAAGGATGCCCACTCTCAGCACCTCCATTCAACACAGGATCGGAAGCCCTACACAGCAATGAGGCAAGAAAAAGAAATAAAAGGCATCCAAATTGAAAAGTAAGAACTAAAATTGTTTGCAGGTGACATAATCATATATGTAGAAAACCCTAAGGATTTCATGCGAAAAAAAAGTTAGAATAAACAAATTCAGCAAAGTTGATGATTACAAAAATAAACATGCAAAAAATCAGTTGCATTTTTATACACTAACAATGAACAATCTGCAAAGGAATTATGAAAATAATCCTATTTATGATAGCATCAAAAAGAATAAAATATTTAAGAATAACTTAACCAAGGAGACAAAAAATTTGCACACTAAAAACTACAAAAAACTGCTGAAAGAAATTGAAGACAAACATAAACGGGAAGACGTCCCAATGTTCATAAACCGGAAAACTTAAAAGTGTCCACACAGCCCAGAGTGACCTACAGGTCCACTGCAATTGCTACCAAAATCCCGGTGGCAATTTTTGCAGAAATAGAAAAAAACCCTGAAATTTACATGAAGTCTCATGGGATTCCAAATAGTCAAAACAGTCTTGAAAAAGAACAAAGTTGGAAGACTTATACTTCCTAATTTTAAAACACATTACAAAGCTACAGTAATCAAAACCATGCAGCACTGGCCTAAGGACAGAGCAACGGAACAGAACAGAGAGCCCAGAAAGAAATCCGGGCGTTCACGACCAAATCACCTCCAACAAGGATGCCAAAATGACACAACGGGGGGAAGACCAAAAATGAGTTTAAGACATAAATATAAGGCCTAAAACGATAAAACTTCTGGGAGAAAACAAGGGGAAAGCTTCATGACATTAGATTTGGCAATAATTTCTCGGGTATGACCCAAAAGCAGAGGCAACAAAAGCAAAAACAGACAAATGGAATGACAGCAAACTTAAAAACTTCTGTGCATCAAATGATACAATCAGCAGAGTGAAAAGGCAACCTATGAAAAGGGAGAAAATATTTGCAGACTTACATATCTCGTAAGGGGTTAGAGAATGCTTACAACTCAACAACATAAAACCAAGTAACTTGATTTTTTACAATGGGCAAAGGACTTAGACATTTCTCCAAAGAAGATAAATAAAGGACCAAGAAACATATAAAAAGATGTTCAACATCATCAATCATTAGAGAAATGCAAATCAAAACCACGAGATGCCCTATCTCACCCATTAGGATGGCCTCTATCGAAAACCCGGAAATAAGGAGTGATGGTGAGGATTGGTGAGGAAAACTGGGGCCCACGTGCAGCTGGTGGAATGAAAGTTGTACAGCCGATATGGAAAACAGTATGGAGGGTCCTCAAAAAATTACAAATAGAACTATGTGACCCGGCAATCCCACTTCTGAGTACCCGCCTGGAAGACTGGAAAGCAAGACCTCAGAGACACAGCTGCACACCTCAGTGTACCGTCTGAGCGTTGTTCACAGTGGCCAAGAGGTGGGAGCAGCCCAAATAGCCATCAGCAGATAAATGGACAAAGAAAATGTGCTGTATACACACAATCAATACCACTCAGCCTTAAAAAAGAAGGAAGTCCTGCCATATGCTACAACGTGGATGAACCTTAAGGACATTATGCTAAATAGGCCAGCTACATAGACAAACACCACGTGACTCCGTGTATAGGAGGAATCTAACTAAGGGGCTGAGAGTAGGAGGGAGGTTGCCAGGGGCTGGGGGAGGAGGAAGTGGGGAGTTATTGTTTAGTCGGTAGAGAGTTTCAGTTTTGCAAGATGAAAAAGTTCTGGAGATCTCTTGGGTAATAATGTGCATAACTTAACAGCAATTGCTGCACAGTTAAAAATGGTTAATGTAAGGGGTAAACTTTATGTTACGAGTTTTTTACAGTTTTTTAAAAAGGGGGGCTACATTTAAAAAGGGCAAACCGGTACCACAGCACATGGGAGAAAAGTTTGAGGACAAGAAGAGCAGCAGGACAATGGGGTTGCAGGTGGAGCGACGACCTTGAGTGTCAAAGGGGAGACCGCAAAGTGAGGCCTCCAGGCTCCCACCACGCATCAGGTTCCAGCTGTTTCACATCCAATTCTGCATGAGGCCTCTGCGGAACGTAGACTGGCACTTGCCAGGTACTGGGGGAGGGAGCCAGGGGGAGGGGGAGAGGGGAGGAATTATAGTTTAATGAGTATACAGTTTCTGTTTTGCAAGATGAAAACCATTCTGGAGAGGGACGGTGGTGGGAATGTATTCAATACCGCCAAACTGCGTACTTAAAAAAAATGATTAAGATGTTAAATTTGATGTTGTGTGTATTTTACCGAAATAAAAATTTTATAAAGAAGAGAATGAGGCCTCTGGTTTGCTGGAGACTTAATGGAACTTTTCAAACTTTTTTCTTTAATCCTCACCAGAGGATATGTTTTCATTGATTTTAGAGAGAGCGGGAGGGGGAGAGAAAACATCGATGTGAGAGAGAAGTACTGATAGCTGCCTCACATCCGTGCCCAGACCGTGCTCGAACCGGTCGGTGCCCTGACCCGGAACCCAACCAGCACCCTTTCGGTGCACGGGACGACCCTCCAACCCACTGAGCGACGTGGCCAAGACCACACTGACAAGAACTTATTATGGGACCTCTAAAGACACCCTGAACAGGGGACACAGTTATTTCCTCAAATCTTCACCTGGTAACAGGAACAGCAGCAATGCCCCGTGGTGGGAAGTTCTCCCTGACTGAGCTCGCCAAGGCCTAGCCCACCTGCTCCCGCACAGGAAACCCTCATTCCTACCGTGCCAGGAGGCACGAGGAGCTGTGTCCCCAAGTCCAAAAGGGCGTCACTCGTGCGCACGAAACCAAATGTAGATTTAACTCCTGACCTAACTGCAGATTCCACCTCTCCCAGAAACAGTCTTAATCAACCAGTCTGGGATTTTCTTCTGGTCAGGCACCAGCAAGCAATCTGTCACAGGGCCCCTCCATCCTCCGCAGATAGAAAAGGCGGGATTAAACACCCCCCCTTTCTCTCCCCGCCCCCTCCCCCAAATATCCTGGACCAAGAAAAATCCTTTCTTTTCTTTTGTTAATTGCTCCCTCCCCCCACCCTTCTTCCTATCAAAACCTTCCACTTTATACAACCCCTCTAGTTGCAAGCCTTCTAGTTGCAACATGGGACGCTGCCTGATTCCCGCATCTCTGCAGAGCACCAAAGAGACCTCCACATTTACCATTACATTTTGTTTTTAATGCAGCCTCTCCTTGAGGACTCAAGTATAGTTAGAAATGGGAGGAAAAGGCAAACATCATGAGTGTCATATTCCATTTGTTAAAACCTTTCCTCCACCCTTTTCTTTTTTATATATCACTAGGTTTAAGCTTCTTATGTCTGTTCTTTATATACCAGTTAATGGAATTCAAGTGCTTAGCATTGAGAATACTCAGAAAGAAAGCTGGGGGTGGGGGGAGTTTCATCTTCTCTGTAGCTGCAAAAAACTAGACGCTGCGCTGCATCATAAAATTATCTGACAGCGGAGAACCCAGAGCGCTCACAGAAGTATCAGCATGAATCTCCTTTCCAATGTGGGGACTTCGTCAGGAAGCCTAACTGGTCCGTGTTCTGTTTGACAAAGCAGTCATTTAAGACACCCGGATTGCATCAAAACTTGCTATATATTCAGGATGTAGCCCTTAATCCCCCAAAAGCCTGTAAATTGATTGGCTCTCTGAATAACCTATATAATTTTTATGCAAAAACTCTGTGTATTTAAATCTTATTACCCTATTAAATCAGAAGAGGCGCTCAGGCGCTTTCTCCTCCCTCTAGGCCTGAAGGCTAACAAAACCCAGGACCCTGTGGAATTCCTTACTCAAACAAAAGGTCTGACACAGTCTTTGTCTCATTTAAATGAACCCAAGCTAGAGGGATGGAGGAGGAAAGTCACACAGGCTGGAGAAAGCAGACTCAGTCAGGTCCTGCAACCACAGTGGTAAGAGATCAGGAGGCTGTAGTAAGAAACAGAAGGAGTAAAACCCCAAGGGGGCCCCAGTTCCAGTGCTGGTTTTGGTCCACTGTTAACAGGCAGGTGACTTTCTCTCCCTAGGCTGGGCTCCATTGCTTCACCTCCCCAAACCGTGGCTACAACCTACACGCACAGCAGCATCAGTGTGAGCAGCTCTGCATAGCTCCAGCTTTACACAGCTGGTTGCCGCGAGAACCCTCCGTCTCTATGGTTTTGAGACTTATTTTTTTGTACGCCACAGTGTTTTATAGAGACGTGTTGGGAACCGCCCTGCCTGGTTTCAGAAACTGTAACTCCCCATGGCTAAGGCTGAGTAAAGAGACTTGGGACTCTGAGCCACTAAGGAGACAAAGCTTATCTCCCTGGCAGGGGTGCCACCTCTGCCTCCTTTACTTCATCCTGCTTGGCCCCTGGCTGATGACTGGTTAGCCAATGACAGGTAAGATTCCTCAAGGGGGGGATGACCTAAGAAGACAGGCGTGGTCTTGAAACGGCCCACAGGGAAGGACTTGGGGGGCTATAGAAAAAGGGGGTGATGGACCCTCGCCCCTCGGCTTTGACATAACCTGAGTCCTCATTCTGTCTGCAAGAAGTCTCCTAATCTCTTGGCTACCTTACTTCCCCCACCTGACTTAAGCCTGAAACAATGCCGGAGTGGGGTGCAGCCCTGGGCAGGACAGGCAGTTCCCAGGGGCGAACAGGCCTAAGAAAGAATGCACAAAATCCTGTGAAACCTGCTTTGCTAAGAATGTCCTCAATTTTCTGATAAGGGTCCAAGCATAAAATGAGTTGGTTTCCCAAAGTTTTATGGTCCTTTAGCTAACTGACCCTGACTCAGAATAAGCCTTCATAGTTCTTTGAATGTCATCTATTGTTTGGTCATTACTGCCTGACAATGATTGATGAGCTTTACCTGTATTCCCGTGCAAATTGAACCCAACAAAAGCCCATTGAGGAACAGGCTCCTGGCCCTTCTCCTTTGAGAGATCAGCCACCTTTCCTCCCCAAGCAGATCATGTCTTGGTAGACTTATTCTCTTCTGCAGTGGATGGGGGCACTCTGCTGGCAAAGATCCCCTACAGAGACGAGCACAGCTGACCAAGATTTCACCCTCAGGCCCCCCGGGACAGTTTGGTTGCAGGAGGGAAGGTGGGTGGGCTGGGGGCTCTCAGGTAGTTACCAGTGTTTTCCGTACAGCCAGTGGCTTCCCCATGTCAGCAGGCAGACTCCAGCTGTGGTTTTCTTCCAATGACTTCGAAGCGTTTTAAAGAATACAGTCATCTTCTACAGGCAGAGAGAGAAAAAACGACACACGTGATCATCCACAGCCAGCACGTGGCGTCCCTGGGACTCTTCCATATTCACCCCTCCTTGTTCCCTTCCCTCGCTCAGCTTCCTTCTCGAGGCGTCTTGGGCCTCTGCCCATCTTCTCCCTTCTAGTCCCACAGTCGTGACCTTCTCACCTGCCCACCCAGCTTTTGAAATTCCTTTCTGCACTTCTTTGCACATGAACTCCACGTTCCCTCTCTGATCACTTTCACCTCACTGAGCAGGAGGCAGGCAGGGCAGAAAGAGAAGGAGGGAATTCCAGGCTCCTGTTTTTCCTTTCTTCTTACGGTCACTACACACTGTTTAAGGGTGCTTGGCAACCGTTGTATACGCATAAGAGACTCAACACCAAATCGGTACTGTAAGAGCTTACTCAAAATAGAGAACACTAGACCCTCAAGAGGAGAAGCAGCAGAGAACAGGCACAGAAACTCGGTGACGAGGACATGTACGTGGCTACGTGAAAATGTTCGGCTTCGCCCTGGCTGGTGTGGCTCAGCGGATTGAGCGCCAGCCTGTGACCCAAAGGGTTGCTGGTTCAATCCCTGATCAGGGCACGTGCCTGGGTTGAGAGCCCGGTCCCTGGTTGGGGGCGTGCAGGAGATAGATGTATCCCTCACGCATCAGTATTTCTCTCCTTTTCTTTCTCCCTCCTGCCCCTCTCTCTAAAAATAAATAAATAAAATCTTTGTTTTAAAAAGTTTGGCTTCCTGAGTAATCAAAGACATGCAAATTACAAAGAGCTACCACTAGTCACCTATAAAATAAAATGTTTCCAATGCTCACATTCACTGATGACAAAATGAAATGAGACAGACCCTCTCACACACTCCCGCGGGGATTAAATCAGCTCACCTTCTTCTCTAAGATACAGCGGGGTGGTATATACCCTTATTCTGCTTTTCTTCACAGCACTCACCACTTGAAGACCCTCACTCGCTAATTTGTTTGCCAGCTCCTCCCACTGGGATGTAGACTCCAGGAGAGTGAGGGGTTGCACTGTTCTGGGCACTGCTGTGCCCACCCCCTGTGCCTAAAATAAGACCTGGCTCGTAACATCTTTGCAACAAGTAACTGTTGAACATGATGAAGTTCTGGACATGCAACCCCAAAATATGACACCTTGGCATATTGAATATTTTAAGCAGAACGAGTCTGACCTCCTCCCCATTTTACCTACTGGCCTCAAACAGGTCAAAACACCCTCATGTGAAAGGTGCTCTCTTTACACCTAGAGGAAAGCATCCTTCTCTCCCAGGACAAAGGGATGTCAAGGAGAATCCTAGCAGGCAGGCCCTGCTAAGGTTCCCATTTATGACAGTTACCTCATACCCTTTATTCAGTCACACTCCTCCACTCGCCATCAAACCTAGCATGAAGTACTCAGGTCGGTTTGTCTGGGTCTTCGCTTCTTTTGAAGCCTCCCATGTCACGTAAAACTCACTCTACATAAACGTGCATGCTGTGCCCCTTCAATCTGTCTTTGTCAGGTTAGTTTCCAGACCCAGCTTCGGACCACACGAGGGTCAAGTGAAGCTTTTCCTCCCCTACATTAAACGTTTCTTCGCTAAGGATTTTTGATGTGGGAAAAACTCAAAATACAATGTTAAGTAAAATAGCAGGCTAAAAAGCCGTTTATAATTGGTATTATCCCAGTTATGTCCAAACATAAATATAAATCGGAAAAACACCAACAGAAATAAACACACAAAAACTTAAGTAGTTCTCTCTTGGTTGTGGGATAATGGGCGACATTTATTTTATTTATTAAATTACAATGTATTTTCTAAGCTTTCTAAAGTGAAATAATTTTCTAAACAGATAAATATTTAAACAGAATTTTTTATGACTATGTGTGCATGCGGTAAATAAACCAATTAAAAAAAAAAAAAGCTGCTTTCACTGGAGATTCTCCTTCTCTTGTTACTCCCTGGAACCGCAGACAAAGACTCTCTTCTGCCCTGACTCTAATCCGGTTCCTCTGAGCTCTCTGCTGGTCTCAGCCCAGCCGTGGGTTTCCCTCCGTCCTAACAGAACCCAGTTTGTGCAAGAATCCTGTCAAACTGGTTTAGCACAAAAAACCCCCTAAAAACCCACCCTTGGTTTTCTGACCACCCTGCCAGACTGAGTCATTCGAACAAGAATCCCCCTTATCCCTGGTATTTTCTCTAAGTAACTTTTCATCCACTGACCTCCCCCTGGTTCTTGGCTGTACGCCCCCACCATCCTGGAGCCCAGTCTCCCGTCCCTATGCCAACACACCCACTGCAGGGGTCTCTACAGCCATGGAGATAGATGCCTCTCCCCCGCCTCCTCAGTAAAGTTGGCCTTACCATTCTTTAACAACTGTCACGAAGTAACTGTTTTAACACCACCATTGGTTAAAATTCCTCCCAAGGCAAGATTCATCCTTATCACCAGCAACAGCGAGACCAGTACCAGAAAGCACAGCTTCCCGTTACCCAGGGGCCCCGGCCAGGTTGGCAGTAATGGAACCCAAAGGCACACCTGGTAGTAGACTGGAGGTGACACGGTGGCGCATGGTTGTGCATGGTCGGGGAGGTCTTCCCAGGAGTGACGGTGACACCGAGTCTCAAAGAATGAGGAGGAGTTGCCAAAAAGGAGTTAACGAGACGGATGTGTACAAAGGCATAAAAGATGCCAAAGTGAGCTCAGGAAAACACAAGAAAGTAGCCAGGTGTAGATAAGAACAGGGTAAGTATGGGGGAGTATCTAGAACAAGACCTCTCCAACACTAGTGAAAAAGTTGCTAAAATGCTGAGAACGTATATGAAATGCAGGTTCTTGACATCTTCCCCACCCCCCCACCCCAGACCCTGATTTCTTCTGGTTAGGCTGCCATCAGCATTTGTAACAAGTACGCCCACGCTTCTAACAGAGGTCTGCACTACACCGCTTTGAGCAACAGTGGTCAGGGGGGTAAAGGACGGGGAAGGTGGGGGAGGTCTGGAAAAGATCAGGAAGGACCTTGAATCCATGCTAGGGACGCTGGACATTATGCTGAAGATTATGAAAACCTTGAAGGGATTTAAGCGAGTGAGTGACATGATTATTATATCTGAACTATGGAAAAGGTCACTTTGTAGCAGGATGGAAAACACACTGGATGAAGCTAAGCTTAAAGCTGAAGAGAGCCAGTAGGAAGTTATTACCATAACCTCTAGTCACCAAAAGGAAGGAAGGAAGGAGCAATGGAGATAGAGGATGGATTTGGGAGATCTTTATAAAAGAGAATTTGGGCCCTGGCTGGTGTGGCTCAGTGGACTGAGCACTGGCCTGCGAACCAAAGTGTCGCTGGTCTGATTCCCAGTCTGGGGCACATGCCTGGGTTGCAGGCCAGGTTCCCAGTGGGGGGCACGTGAGAGGCAACCACACAATTGATGTTTCTCTTCCTCTCTTCCCCTCTGTCTAAAAATAAATTTAAAAAACCTTTAAAAAGAGAGAGAAAACTTGGAAGCACTTGGTGATCAATTGATTGTAGAAGGTGAGAGAACAGGAACCAAGCCAGGTTCGCACCTGGGCGACTGATTGGGTGATGACTTCAAGCATCAGATTTGGAGTGTCAGTTTCTGGAGAAAGGGGGTGTATGCACTTTAGGAGATGCTAAGCTTGAGATGGTTGTAGGGCATCCAAGTAGAAAGGATCAGTGAAGATCCAAATTGAGCACCCTGAAGCTAGGAGAAACGGGGTAGAAGATATAGATTTCAGAATGATGCGGATGTGGGATTCTTGGCTATGAAGGAGGTCAAGTTTGAGTGCAGATAAAATGATCCAAGGGTAGAGATGGAGAAGAATGCCAATAAGTCCGAGAACAATCTGAGAGTCAATGTGTCTGTTTAAAGTCACCACGACCCAATGAATAATTCGTATGTTATAAGAACAGTGGGAACATACCAGCTACCTACCCAGTGTGTTGTAAAGAGCGCTGGTTCAAAGGTCCTGAGGCCTAGACTCTAGTCGCAGCTTTGTCACTCTCTGGCAGTGAGCGTCTGGGTAAGTCATTTAGCCTCTGCCTCTCTTTCTTCATCAGTAAAATACGGGCACACCACCTGCTCTAACTTATTAGGCTGTAAGGATTATACCTGGTAGTGCTGTGAACGCACGCTCTAAATTTCTCTGTAAGCATTTAAGCTGGCATCCCCAATGTGTGATGTATCCGCTAACAATGTATATGCCTTCTAAGTACCCAAAAGAATTCTCCTCCTCCAGTCACAGTAAAAGTCTAACGTTTATATGTTCTGATGACTATTTCTAGCCTGAAAAGCAGGGTGTTCTTTCCCCTCGAGGAATTGCCAAAATCTAATTGCACTGGACCCCCTCACCTGTTCTCTCACTAGACAGTGAAGCCCTCACCTGCCGGTTCTGTCTATGGTAAAGCACCTGGAATGAATGAACCAATCAACCGACCAGACACTACTCGCCCCGTTTTGCAAATGACTAAGATGAAGCCCAAAGGAATACAATAAGGGTCAGAGAAGTCAGCGACAGCTCTGGGCGCAGAACCCAGGACAGCTGACTCCCTCGGTGACCACAGGGACCCCGCCATCCGCACGGGGTCCTCCCCGCGACCCTGGCGCTGGGCCGTCGAGGCGCGGCCCGCACCCGCGGCCCGGACGCCAGTCTCCGACCCCAGGTCCCCAGGACCGAGCGCGACCCCTGCGACTCCGCTCCGCGGCCCAGGGCTCCCCGCTCACGTCTAGTCCCAGTGCCCCGCTCCGGCCCCGCCGCACTCACCGCCGCCGGTCCGCTCGCCGCCCCGCCTTCCTGTGTGCTCCCTCAAGCGTCCTCCACGCTTCTCAGGGAAACCGCTGCCGTCGCCCTCGGGTTCCGCCCGGGTTCCTGCCGCGCGGGGACGCTGCGGTGCGCAGGGGCCGCCGCCTGGGGGCTGCCTTCATTTCTCGGGCTCTTGTTTACTCATCCATCCATCATCACCCAACTCTATTTTATGGCCTGGCACTACGTCAGCAAAGAAGAAGAAGGACTCGTGGACATGCACGACAGTGAGGTGGTTGCTGGGGGGAGGGGACCTAAGGGGACTAAGTGGTCATGGAAAAAATATATAATAAAGATTATACTTTAAAAAATAAAATAAAAATAATAAAAAAATAACTCAATGAACAGGGTAATTTTAGGTAGTGATAAGGGCCACAAAGAACATGAAACGGGCGATATAAAGGGAGCTGAGTGGGGGAGAACTATTTTAAATGAGGCCAAGTTAGGCCCCTCTGGATGAGGGGCAATTAACCTGAAACCTAAAAGGTGAGAAGGAAAAGGCCAAACAGAGATCCAGGGGGACAGAGAGCCCAGGGGAGGGAGCAGACAGTTAAAAACTCTAAAGCCTGAGGCAGTTTGACAGGTCAGGGGTCAGTGCCGGTGAAGCCCAGGGAGCTCAGGAATAAGGGTGGGATGAAGCTGCAGCAGTGGGCAAGACAGGCCATGGTGTTGAGGACTTCGGACATGAAACCAAAAGGGATGGAAAGGTGTTGAAGGGATTCAGTCCTGGGAACAATGGGATGTGGTTGACATTTAATTTTAATCTTATTTTATTTTATTGATTTTCAGAGAGAGAGAGAGAGACATTGATTTGTTGTTTCACTTATCTATCTATGCATTCATTGGTTGATTCTTGAATGCACCCTGACCGGGGATCAAACCCACAACCTTGGCGTACTGGGGCGATGCTCTAACCAACTGAGCTACCCGGCCAGGGCTTTGGTTTATGTTTTTAAATATCTCTCTGGCCACAGTATAATGAATAAATGCTAGGAAGCAAGAAAGCTACAGAGAAGCCAGGGCCAATGCTGACCAACCAACAGCACTTCCATTTCTCAGTCCCCTCCCCACCCTCACCCCGGGTGGTGTGGAGACCAACCCAGTCAGCCCAGGCTTCTTCCTTTCCTCCTCCTGCCCATTATTCTGTCAACTCAACATCTGCTAAGTGCGAGCGAGGATGCCCTCAAACACAGCGCGCCTCACATTGCAAGCTTAGAGAGCTCGCAGCCTGGTCTCCGCATTCACAGGCTGCACCACAGCTCAGCTTCGCCCCCTGCCTGTACAGTTCACCTGCTCCACCTTCTTCACAGATGCTGATTCTTCACAGGTGTTTAGCAACACTGTGTGCTAAACAGAATGACCCCCTCCTTCCCCGAGGATGCCCCGCTTAATCCCTGAAACCTTGGACTACCTTACAGATGTGATTAAGGATCCTGAGAAGATTATCCAGGTGGGCCCAGTTTAATGAGAGGGGCCCTCATAAGGAGGAGACCAGAGATGGGGGTGGGGGGTAGGGAGATGAGGAAGAAGCCGTAAACCAAGGAATGTAGGCAGGATTTGGAGTGGTGAAATGTTCTCAAATTGATGGTGGTGATGGTTGTACCACTCCATGAATATACTAAAAACCACAGAATCGGGCACTTTGAATGGGAAGATTGTCTGGCATGAGACTTACAGCTCAATAAAGCAGTTTAAAAAAGAAAGTGATAGTCCCACAGTTTCCCTTAGATGGGATCAAAGGTGTACATGATACCTGAAACTGCTACGACCTTTGTTGGGCCGTGAAGGGAGCCAGCCTGGGGCAGCCAACTGGCCAAGGATGAAAAGAGCCCAAGTCCTTGATGACGTCATTGAGCCAAAGGGTTCCACCTGCCAACACCTTGCTCACAAGCTAGGCGTCCCATTTTGTGAAATAATAGAATCCCTTATTGTTAGGCCCGTCAGAGTCAGGGATTTCTCATCCTTGAAGATAAACTACAAGCCACAGCCTACTGATGCGTAGAAGACACAGTGAGGACAGTATTTTTTAAAAGATGATGTGGTTTTAAGGGGGGGTTGGGGGGGGAAGCAGGTAAAACCAGATGGCAGAAAGGAGCTCCTTGACATCATGGCATGCTTCTACTTCTCTCGTTCCTAACATCATCGCCCAACTATTTCCCTGGCCCTGTGGCCTGCTCACATTCTATGGGTTTGTCAACAATAAAACAGAGTTAAAGGTTCAGAAAAAGTGATATAACACTCATATCACCATGAATGGCCTTAAACGTAGCAACTGAAATGAATTCTGCTTGAGGGAATAGATCCTCCCCGGGCAGAACTTCTACCACAGAAAATTATCCACAAATTCTTTTAACATTCATTTTGGTTTATTTACTTATTTTATGCACAGAGATACTCCTTTAGCCCACTTTGTTTACTCTGAGAAAAAATAGGAAATGAGGTTCTTAGGCTAGTTATGCTTAAAATCTCTCCCTTATTGTAACCTTTAATACCCACTGCACCTACTACAGCCAGATTTGGAAACATGTAAATGAGACCTTTCAGGAAAGCAGTGGGTTCCGGGGAGAGGGAGCATCCTCCATATCATAACGTGGAGCTCACAGGAACCCTCCATAACGCCCATTCTCCCGTGCGATCCGGGTGCCTCTGCCTTTCCCTGAACATGACTTCTTTTGTTCATGGATCTTCTTGTCACCTTTCGCCACCTACTCCTCCTGAGGACATCTGGCTGATACTTCCCAATGGCCTGTTTAATGTAGTAGTGAAAAGGGACAAAGGCAGGGTCCATGTTGATTACATCAAGCAAAGCCCCCAATATTGTTTTGCAAAACCCAGCCTGCCAGACAGGTGGGGTCATTTGTGCCTGTTTACCCAGTCACCTCAGTGGATGTAACACCCAGCTGAGAGTCCAGACTTCAGATTCAGCAAGAGTATTATTCTTTGGGTGCCAGCATCCCTTCAGTGGGTATCACATGTTCGATCCAATGGGGACGCGAAGCAAACATTTTGAGTATTTGCGAGCTGTGCTATCCCCAAGTCTGCTACTTGATTTCCTGACTCACGTATTCTGGCTAAAGGAGGAAGAGTTATCTCGGCTCACGCTGGTTCAGACTCCCCTCAGTCTGACGGGCAGCACTCCATACTGAAAGCACTTGTTTAACCAGCCGGAGGCACCCGTGAATTTTATGAATGGCTGGTAGAACACGCCATTCCACCGCTCGGTAAGGCCAGTGCCTCAGGAGTGGTGAGAACGGTGAGGCTCAGGGGCTGCAGCCTGTCATCTACCTTGGTGTCTTCGGTTAGACCCAATGTTGCATAAGATACCATGACCACTTACAGGCCCCTGGTAAGTCCCCAGACGGTGGCTTTGGCAAGGCATGACAAGCATGGAAACTAAAACCAAACCGTGGGTCCTTCCTGGGTCTTGCTATAGGCTCCATTCAACCTCCTGACCCGCCCCCAGACCTCAGGAGTATGATCAGAGCTGCTAGGTCTTCAGCGCTCTGAGTGCACTCAAACCTGACCGCTCTTCATCCACCCGTGAAACGGGTCACTGCGGCACATGCAGACGTCATATCTGTTCCCTCGAACGTGTGTCCCTTCTCTGGGTGGAGGGTACAGTGCACCATGTCCTTCGCTGTGATGTCTTTGGGGTAGTGTGGCAGTTAAAGTCTCTTGTCCTCAGTGGCCACAAGGTTCCAGAGGACCGTAGATCAGAATAGGTGTCAAAGGTACCTTTGAAACCTAGGGCACGCAGAGATGGGCAGGTTAAGATGAGCCACTAGAGAGACTAGCAATCCAAGAAACGGTGAGAGATGGCAAAGAAAGGAAGTAAGAAGGTGCCCTACCATAGATATAACATTTTTAATTTTCCTGGGGAACCCTGGAGACATCCCTGTACCACTGAAATCTGGCTCTCTTACATTAATTCTATCTTGAACAAGGGAAGTTCCCAACAAGAATTTTAAAGTAAAATTATGCTCTGAGCGTTTTTGGCAAGTATACCCAACGACTGTGTTAAAAGATTGAATCTGTATTCAGTTCACAACTCCCTCTCCAGAACCCCCACAGGCTACCTCCACCAGCATTTCTCATGGTGTGTTTATACAGCATCATTTCGGAGTTGAGTTAATAGTTATACACACTTGCCGAACAACAGCAACGAAAAAAAAGAAAAACCAATTATTCCATGAGTGTAGAAATCACTAAACATGTCTTTACGTTAGAATTCAATAGAACCTTTGATATATAAATGAACATAAAATTCATTATGAATTGTATGCATTAGACTTAAAATGTGACCTACAGAGATGTGCCTGAAAGTTTAAAACAGATGAAGGGGATGTGAGTTGACATTATATATACTTAATGTATACAGCAAATGTAATAAGCTGCCGTCCACATTCTGGAAATTCTCGGTAACTCTAGTTCCTGAGCGAGGGACAGCGTGACCCAAAGCATTTGGGAGTACAGTTGTGAGTACAGAATAGAATACAGATGGCTGACCCATTGGTAGGAGATCCCACTGTCATTGTAGCAAAACAAGGCAAATATCAAAGGAAAAGGTGCGGGTGCGGGGCGTGCAGCACAGCAAAAGGAAGATCACCGGGCACCCAGCTAGGCTCTCGCCTCATTCACTGGACGTATTCGACCTCGGGCAGTTAACGGGGACTTTCCTGCTTTAATTGAGAAATGGAATAACACTTCCTCTGCCTGCGGGGAGGGGCTGGATCAGATTCTCCTTCCCACTTGGCTCAGCTGTACTTCTGATCTTGGCCCCCTGGTCCAAAGTTGCTCAGTATCCCACACAGCACAAACGGAGAGCACAAATACTAAATCCTGCTCCTCACTGCAGTCTGTAATTGCTGAGATTAAGTTCTGTGACTTAAAATTCTTATGCTCTTAATGCAGTCATTATTTCCACGTGGTCTCTTATCTTAAACTTTAAGAGGAAGCCTCTAATCCTACTAGTTTGCAACCAGGGCGGCTCAGCCAGCCTGAACACGCGCCACTAGATGGCGCTGAAGACCCGACGGTAGCGGGAGAACTGGGAATAAGCAGGCCCAAGCCATTTTCTGCTGGGTCTATCGGTTGGCACCAGGCTGTTGTTTCCTTCATTGCCAGGGATCTTGGGGGATGTCTTGGCTTGAGACTAATGCAAACAGTCCCGCCTCAGTGCTCAGCAGCTTGTAAAGGGGTCTACGGTTCAGCAATAGCATCTCCGGGGCCTTATCACAAGATCATTGATGAGCGGGACTTTCTGCGCACCCCCGCACCTCCCCTCAGTCCCCAGTCTGGGGCCTGGCTGTGTTTCTTCAACCATTCATTCGAGTGTGCATGGTGTGTCCTAAATGTGGGGCACACCGCTGGGAGTGCTGTGGTTGGAGAGGTACCGTGCTGCCGTACTGGGTTCTCTCCGTCTGCCGTCAGCATCAAGGCTGCGCACCGAGCTCCAGGGTGATCGCTCAGGCCCTGAACTCAGAAGACCGAGTTGCTGAAGGCTGAGCTGTGTTTTCAGGAGGGACCAGAGGGGAAAATATTGTGATTCTTATATTTACGACTGTCCCATAATCCCTCTCTCCTCCGACACACACCATCTCCCGGACTGGGTATGTGACTTCCCTGCCTACCTACCCGCCCCCATCAAGCTGCCCTTACAACTTTTTCTTATTAATTCAGCTCTTGCTCTTTTAATATAATATAGTTTTTGGTATTTTATTTTTTTTAAGTAAAGAGTCTGTCGGGAATACATTGCCATGGAATATTATTCAGCAATGAAAAAGACGAGCTATCAATGAAATGACGTGGAGAAACTTTAAAAGCAAATTACTAAGTGATAGAAGCCAATCTGAAAGGCTGCATACTGTAGGACCCCAGCCATATGAAGCCCTGGGAAAAGCAAAGCTATGAAACAGTAAAAAAAAACCCGTAGTTGCCAGGGCTTGGGAGGAGGGAGAAGTCGGATAGGTGGGTGGAGCACAGGGGATTTTTAGGGCAGTGAAACCAGTCTGTATGATATGGTAGCAGGGGATAGATGTCATTATACATTTGTGTCCCCAAAAGATGTGCTGAAGTCCTAACCCCACAATACCTGAGAATGAGAGCAAATGGGCACATAGGGTCTTCATGGTTAAAGTTAGTTAAGATGCAGTCACGTGGGAGTAGGCCTGCCCTTCATCCAATAGGACTGGTGTCCTCATGAGAGAGAGAAGGACACACAGGAAAGAGAGCACCACGTGAAGACACGGGCATATGAGGGGAGGGTGTCTCAACAGAGGCAGAGTCTGGAGTGATGCTCCTACAAGCCAAGGAATGCCCAGGAGTGCCAGAAAACACCAGAGCCAGGAGAGGCAAAGAAGGATTCGGCCCTGTAGGTTTCAGAGGGAGCGTGGCCCTGATGACACCTTGATTTCTGGCTTCCAGCCTCTGGAACTGTGACATAACACAGTTTGGTGTTTGGAGGCCCTGGTCTGTGGTACAGGGACAGGCAGCCTTGGGAGCCTAACACAGCCTTCGTTCTGCTTGGATTTCCTCCTAAGTGACCTTGCCCGCTCCTGTGGATTTAAAAACCATCTGTTTGCTGATGATTCCCAGGTTTATACACCAAAGCTGTGTTATGTGGGCAGTGATCGCCACTGGCAAAGGAACAAATCTTTGTCCATTTTCTCATTTTTCCCATTTCCACCAAGCAGGCTTTGGTGTCCATTAACCCAGAGAGATATTGTTGGCAGCGGGGTGGAGGGGGGTGGGGAGAGGGAGAGATGGGAGTGACCACAGCGCAGAGAGAAAAAGAAGGGAACTCTAGCCCTGAGCGTCTAAAGTTCTTCAAAGGTAATTTCTAATTGTCTATGCTTCAGCCTTCCATGCTGATTTCACAACTTACCCCCAAGGTCAGATGAGACTCTACTCACCCCCTGCCTACCCGCCACCTCTCAACTCCATCTGGTGTAACTGACCACTGGATCCATCTGCTTGAACGTCTCACAAGCATCTCAAACAAGAATGGCCAAAACCGTACTTTGGATTTTCCTCTTCAAAAGAGATGAACAGGCCAAAAAAGGAAAAGACTGGTCCTTGCCAGAAACTTCCTGTCTCTGAGCCTGGAAAGCCATGTGGAAGGTAGGGATAGTGGTGGAGGAGGGAAGAAATTAATAGGAAGATGCAGAAATAGAACCCGGTTTACTGAAACCCTGAGTGTATTAAAGAGGGACTCCTGAGAGGAGATACTCTGAGGGTCGGGGAAGATGAAAATCAGCACTGTCTTGCCCGGCGCTGTTAGTCCGATGACCCTACACAACCGCCCTGGTAACGTGGCAGCCCCTACGTGTACCGGTTCACCACGGGGAAGAATCGTATTTTGCATTCACAGTTTTGGCTTTCAGCCCATCTTCACGCATTTTCAGGTCTGATTTCTCTGCTCCCCTCCAGATTGCACTCTTGGTTGCCTTTTAATTATTGAATCGCTGTTCTTGATCTGCAGTCTTGACTAGTAACCTTATTATAACAATTGCCCGAGACTCCGAACCAAACAGTGCACAATAAAAATCCACAATAATGAAAATGCTTCAATTGAATGAAAATCTCCTAACAAGTAGCAGAGCATTCTGGAATGGACCGCATGAGTCACTGGCTGTATGATTTATTTTGGAAGTTATATCCCGCTGAAGAAAATCATTTCGATCCCAACACTCCACACCCAGGCCTGTCCTGACTCACGAGTCAGGGCCTCTGAGGGAAAGAGCCTCATGCAGACATGATTAATCTGTAATGACACCCTAATAACCTGTTGGTATTTGTGACTGATGAATTAAAACATATTTGCTGGGGACGAAAAGGTACTCAAGCTCCTTAATAATCGGAGAAACACAAGTTGAAATGAAGATGAGATGCCGTCACAGAATGGCTATAATTAACCAGACTGATGGATGGCCCGGGGCTTTGGGGACGTGGTGGAGCAATGGGAACACCCGCACATTGCTGGTGGTGGAAAACCGGTATGACCACATTAGAAAACCATTTGAAACATCTACAGAAGGTAAACATGGACAGAGCCAATGATTCTGCTGATAAGGGTCTCGCTGAATTAATTTTTGATTGTTGCCATGACAAAGTACCACAAACTTAGTGGCTTAAAACAACGCATGTGTTATCTTTTGGTTCTGCAATCCAGAAGTTTGAAGTGGGTCTCCTGGGCCAACTCCAGGGGTTAGGAAAGCGCCGTTTACTGATCACGTGATCATTTGAGTTTCTAGAGGCCGACAGTCCTGGCTGGTGGCCCCGCAGCCCGCAACAGTGGGTGAGGTCTCACCCTACGCCCCTCCAGCCTCCTCTAGCACCCCTGTTTAAGGACCCCCGAGGTTACACTGGGCCGGATCATCCAGGATAATCTTTCTATCTTAAGTTCAGCTGATTAGCAAATTCACTTCCACTTGCTACCTTAATGCCCCTTTGCCACTAAATGTAACATACTCCTAGGTCCTGGGGGTTGGGACATAGACGTCCTGTAGACCATTATGCCTTTGACCACCATGGCGACCAACAGCGATGCACACACGTGTGCATCAGAAGACATGTGTAAGCACGTGTCGAGCGAGTGTGGTCTTTATTGGTCTGAAGGGGGGACTAACCCAAGCGCGCATCAATGGTAGCCTACATTGTTACATATTGTGTCTTGAGCTATATTCATAAGACAGAATCCTCTATAGCAATGAAAGAAATGAGTCCCAGCTACAAGCTCCCATTTAAATGGACCTCATGACCAGAACGTTAAGCCAGAAGCCAGACACAAATAAATACGTATGGCAGGATTCCATTTATATTAAGTTGAAAAACAGGCAAATGTATCAATTATACCTCAATAAAGCTGGGAAAAAACCCAGCCAACTGTGGTGCTAGATGTCAGGGAGGACGACAAGAGGAGCTGACTCGGAGGAGGTCTGGGGCTTCTGGATATGCTGGGGGCCTGTTCTACTTCTGGACCTGGGGGGTGGGTTACATGGGCCGGTTCACTTCATGAAAATTCATTGAACCCTACAGGTAAGATGTGGGCACTTTTATATCTGTGTCCGGCTTCCATAAAAGGTTGTTAGAAACGACACACTGGTGATGCTGTGCCTTATTAAATATTTTCTACCTAGCGGTCTCATGCCACGAGGCAGCCTGTAGCGTGTGGAAGCAGGTCTTTCGAGGCCTCAAACAGCCATGAAACGAGCTTGGAAGTGGCCCTTGGAGCCTTTCCATGAGACTGCATGTGGCTGACACCGTGACATGGCCTATGAGAGACGCTGAGCCAGTGGCACCAGCTAAGCCACTCCCAGATCCCTGACTCTCAGGAATCGTGACATAATAGATGTTTGCTGTTCTAAATCACTAAGTCCTGGGGGTAGCTTGTTGCTCACGAACAGAGGAACCATCAGCAGAGAGCTGTGCGAGAGCCTGCATAGTGCGTACACCCGCATGGGGTGTAACTGTGGCGCTGAGTAGGGAGTCAGTCTCCTGTCACAGAGTGCGTACAAGGGACGGGTTCAGTGTGCGATCCACATTGGCCGGTAAAAGAGTAGCACCTTAGTTGTCGGGGACGGGGAACAGTGGCAGTGTACCAGGACAGTCAAGTCTGAACAGCCCAAACAAACTGGGCAGCAGAGATCCCCACACCCTCCAGGCACCAGTCCAGAGCATGGGTCCCTTTCCGGCAAGACTTCAGACATGCCCTTCTGTTCCTCTGGGCACAGCAGCCGAAGGGTCCCAGGTCCTTTCCAACCCCTATGGTGCTCGTGCAGGCCTCCTCAGAGCCGTTGTTCTGAGGAGGCCTCCCAGATGAGTTCCGGGAAGTCATGTCTCCCCTCACCTGCTCCCCGCCCGGCTCCCACAGTCAAGGAACCAAAATCTAGACCTGCCTCTGGGACCGTGTCTCCTCAGCTGCCCTTCTACAACCAGCACAGAGGAGGGTCCTGCCCCCAGGCCAGCCTTTTTCAAAGCTTTCGTGGTTATTTATCCCTGAATCCGGCTACACACTTTCGCGAGGACATCTCCAACCTGCCGAAGACGTATCACAGCACCCGGCTTGCTCGCTAGCTTTTGAACACGGGGAGTTTATCTCAGGCATCCCCCATAGCATCACACACAAAGGCAGGTTGGCCACCTGTGCCCTTGAACTCACGTGAGGAGCCACAGAGACCTATGTGTGTGGAAATATGCTTATTGCTATATTACATTCACCCAGATGGGCCAAGAAATGTAGATTTTTTAACTTCCCATAACTGATCTGCTCTTCAGCAGCAGCCCCTTATCAGGCTACTGGATAATTGTGAAAAGAAACAACATTTAAACTTAATTGGTATATGAGACCAATCTACATATATCATTCAGCCTCTTTGTGGTGAAAGGTTTGATTGTTCAGATTTCCTCCATACCCAGCTCCCTTCAAGGACCGTGTGTGGGGAGGTAGAGAGAGAGTGGCCAGGGCCTTGTGGTAGCAGAGGTGGGGGACCTGGAAGCCTTCACTGAATTATTTCAAAAAATCCTGATTGCCCTTGCCGGGTGACTTAGTTGGTTGGAGCATCACCCCATACACCCAGAGGTTGAGGGTTTGATTCCCAGCCAGGGCATATACACCTAGGTTGTGGGTTCAATCCCTGGTCTGGGCACAAACAAGAGGCAACCAATCAATGTTTCTCTCATTTTGATGTTTCTCTTTCACTCCCTTCTTCTCTCTCTAAAAATCAATAAACATAACCTCAGGTAATAAATAAATAGATACATACACATATACAGGGTCTGGCACAAATAACACCCCTTTTTATTACAAAATCATAAGCATGTGATTCTGCAACACAACAATATCACACTCAAGCACACCCTATGCCACTTGAGGTGAAATGTTCAAATTAAAACTATAAATTATTACATCCATATTATTTCCCTACCGGCCCCACTCAAGCAGGCCTTTCTTCTGCCGATCCTCAGTGTTTGCCTGTCCACCTCAAGCCCCTACTGGGTACCAGGCAGCGCCCCAGGGGTTGAGGCGTTGGATGGATAGCAATGAACAAGTCCTGCCCTCTGGCCCTCCCATCACACCCTGTTGGACAGGTGACAGAGGAACAGACTCAGTATGTGATATGTCAGGGAGAGCTAAGTGACACGGGGTAGAGCGGTCGGTTAGGGGAGGCAGCACTCCACACAGGGCGGTCAGGCAGGAGTGAGGCTGTGACACCGGGTGCCTCACTAAGGGAGTTGAGTACAGAAAGGAATTCTGAGTTTAGAGATAAAGAGGAATCTGCAAGGGGCCCCGAGAGAGAGGGCCGGTCCCAGCCATTTGCCCTCAATGTCTCCCGCATGGCAGTGCCTTCTGCCACCCCCAACCTTCCGTCTGTCCCCAGCTCTCCCCGCACCCTCTCTGGCCCAGGTTAGAGTCTGGATCCTCTGCTCTTTCTGAGCCTGCAATGGGGGGTCAGAAGTGATGTCTTGGGCTCCTTCTTCCCGTCAGTTCCTCAGCCAATGCCTTATAACTGCTCCTTTGTCACCCCGACACGTGGGACTTCACCTGGGAGCCGGGTGCCTCCTCTACGGTGTGTCCAGGAGCACATGGCACAAGCCCACCCTTCACTGTAATGTGTTCAGTCACCCCCAGAACCACGTGTGCGGGCACGCACACACACACCCCACGACTCTACCCCGAGCAAGGGGCAACAAGAACCTGTCTGATTTCCTGCCCCAGCTTGGTCCCTCCTCACTCTTCAACCATTCTTCTACCGTCCACTGGACGGGTCTTCTGTCTGACATGGACCCGCCTTTTCTGAAACTCGCCTGTCCATGCCACCAGGCAAGGCACCAGCTGCATTAGAGGGGTTGTTCTAGAATGCAGAAGTCCCTCCTCCCTTTCACAGACCCCAGCTTTCATCCAAGACCAAGCTCTTGCTTCAGAGGCCCAGGGAGATTCACTACTGAAAGGTAATCACTTGCCTGTCTGTTCTGCGCACCTTCTCCTTCCCCGGGGGCAGGGAACTCCTGGCTCAGACTGGGGTGGGGTTGGGGGTGGAAAACAGAAGGTGATATGATCTCAAGGAGAAACAAAAAACAAGTCATTTTAATGTTTTCAAAACACGATTCTGTTCTCAACACCCCCGTTCACACTCAGTTTACAGTTGTCCCTCGTTTTCCCTCCCTACACACCTAACAGAAGGGGATCAGGAGGTGAACTGTGAATGGGAGATTTCTGGGCCAGTGGCTCGGAAAGTGGGACAGAGGAGGCACAGAGGCCGGGCGGGGAGCAGGTGGAGAGCAGACAGTGCGAGAGGGCCGAGGAGACCAGGGGCAGCGGATCAGGGCTGGGGGAGCAGGGCCCACCCAGGGGCACCTCCTCTGCCTTCACCAGGCTGGGGAAGGGCTGCGGCGTGGAGGGCGCCTATTTTTAACCAGCAGGTCCCACTCCTGGAGTCAGGTTCAGGGAGAGGCCCTGAGAGCTTCATGCCATGACCAGCAGAGGGGAGCTGTTCCAGAGCCCGGGGATGACTGAGAACATTGATTTGTTTCCCCTCTAATTTTCTTCTAGTCGCTGTGGTTTGTGATTGAGTGGGGAGGTTGGGGAGCACAGCCAAGGCTTCCCCCCACCCCCAGGCAGGGCTTTTAAAGGTGCCGATACTCCAGCAAAAAATAAGAAATAGTAGCTGCTAAAAGAGCCTGGATTCCCCATTCTCCCCACCTGTGCCTCATTTTTCTTTTCCTCTTTTACTTTCCTGGATGACCCTGCCTGTCAGTGAGGTGATTCACAGCTCTGGTTGAAGCACAGAGCAGGATGAGGGATGCTTAACACGGGGAGTCAGGAGGCCCGGGTCCTGGCGCAGCTGATGACCCGGCCTTGACTCCGGGCTCCTCTCTTCCTCCCCGTGCCCCTTCACTCTTGCACCCCTCTATTGCTCATGGGGTATCCATCATGCACCCGGCACTCCCCATCTGTACAGTGTGACAAAACAGAGCCCTGCCCTCGGGGAGCTTACATTCTAACCGGGTAGAGCCCTGACTGCTGTGACTCAGTGGCTTGGGTCGCCAGTTCGATTCCCAGTCAAAGCAAATGCCTGGGTTGCAGTTTAGTCCCCAGTTGGGGCGCGTGCAAGAGGCAACCGATCGATGTTTCTCTCACACGTCCATGTTTCTCTCCCTGTCTCCCTCCCTTCCCAGCTCTCTACAAAGAAATAAGTAAAATATATATAAGAATAAAATGGTAGAGACTACTAAAGAAATGGCAAGACATGAACGTGTGCCTACAGGTAATAAGTGCCAGGAAGAGAACAGAACCACGCTGTGAGAGAGAAGCGCCAGGCCGGGGCTTCCTACTTTAGATGGTGGTCAGGGAAGGTTTCTCTGGGAGGGGACATTTAAGCAGGGACCCGAAGGATGACATAAAATGCAGAGTGACCCAGATCATACCCATGAGGACACTATGCCAAGGAAAACCAGAGGTGGTGAGAAACGAGCTCGGGTGGGCTCCTCACACCCAACAATCAGGGGCAGGAATTACTTTCCACATTAGTTGGGTTTTGTTTTTTGGTTTTTTTTTTTCTTTTGGGTCATGCGTATTCATTAGGCCCCACCTGAAAGGTGGCGTCTATCAAAGGAAATCATGTCTGAATGTTTCCTGTTCTTGGGAGGGGCACGTTAAGCCACAGAGTGGTACAGGTCAGTGATTTTTTTGAAAAATAGAACTTTCTAAATCAAAAGAATTTGTGAATCATGCTGTAATTAGAACCGAAAATATTTTTTATGCCAAAAGTCAGGAAGCAGACACATTTGTGACATTCACTCTCTTCCGCATTTTCATTGTGGGGAAAGCTTCAAATTCTTTTGCAGAAAATAGGCAGTTGAGTATGTGCCAGGGTCCTTCTCACACTGCTGGCATTTCCGACTTGTAGCCTTTGAGCTATTAGCAACAACAGTCATCAAAGCCGAGCTGTGCGTGCGCGACGTGCCCACGCATATTCCTTCTTTTCTCCCTGTTGCCCACCTCTACGTCCATTCATTTGATGCTGCCTGGGAATACAGGTGTGAACAGAACAGAAAAAGACTATGTCCCTCTTCCTACACAGCTTAGACTCTGCTGGGGGAGACGGTCAATAAATAAACAGATCCACAAGCAGCGGGTCTGCTAGTCATTGGTGATGATGAGAGAAATAAAGCAGAGAAAGGGGATAGATAGTGATTCACAGGGATGGGGGATCCTACTTTATATGCATATCAAAGAAGGCAACATTTGAGCAGAGACTGGCAGGACTGGAGGGAAAGACTAGTCCAGGCAGAGGGAACAGAAGAGGCAAAGACTCTGAGCTATTAGTGACAAGAAGCCGGTGTGGCTGAAGTGGATGAGCGGAATCTTAGTTTGCGTACTCCCTGAGACGAGGATCTGCAGGCAAGCCTTTTCTTCTGGAGGTGCTCTCAGGAAGCACAAGATCGAATGGGGAAGTGAGACAGGGAAAGAAGGGAAGCTAGTCAATGGGACATTGATGAGGGGGTTATTGCCACAGGCAACCGAGGCTCAACCTTGCTGGGGACTTCTGAGAGAAAGTGTGGACCAACCATGCCCCGGAATCTCCCCAGGAGCAGTCAAGAGGCTGGCCATGGGTCCAGCTCCTGTCTTCTCGGTAAAGATGGCTCTGGAACCCGCCCCTGAGGCCATGGAAGACTTCGGGCAGAGGAAGGAGGGCCACTGGAGCATAGGGTAGTGTCTGCAGGTGACCTCTGGGGCAGGCCTGGGGACGCAGCTATGGCATTGACCTTCTGCTGGTGGAGGGCTGGTAGAGATAGTGAAGACAGGAGGTGGGGGCAGGGTGGGGGGCCCAGGTCATGCTGGCCATGATGAAAACTTTGGGTTCTGTTTCCAGCAAGATGGCAATTATTTGAAGAGTTTGAGCAAGATGAACTAGCTTCCATTTCTTCAATAAAAATAGTAAGACCTCTGTGGGGAGAACAGACCCAGAGGGAGGCAAGGATGGAAGCAGAGGGGGGCAGTGAGGAGGCCTTTGCGAGAGTGGAGGTGACAGGTGATGGGAGGTGTGGCGGGGATGAGAGCAGGCTGATGGCAAGAGACAGCTGGTTCCTCGGTACGTGTGAAGGTAGAGCATGCAGAATTTGCCAGTGGATCGGACGCGGGGCATGAGAGAAAGGGGAGTTAAGACGAACTCTATGGCTCCTGGCTGGAGAAAATGGAACACACAGTTCCTGAGGTGGGGCGGGCGTAGGGAAGAGTTTCGGACCTGCTATATTTGGAATGCCTCACGTGGAGACAGTTGGGCGGTGCGCTGTGGGATCTGGAACTGAACTCCGGCCGACCTGACCCACACCTCCGGCCCGTTTCCCCCTGGCCAGCCCAGGGTCTTCTCTGTCTTGGCGTGACACTTGGCCTGGCGTGCTGTGGGAGCACCTCCGTCCTGCCCCCATGCTTCTGCACAGGGCCGCTGTTTTACCCAGTTCTCCCCCTCCCCCTCCCAACTCCCAGATGAAAAGGGGAATAGGAGATCAGGAAGCATGTTATCCCTGGAGAAAGATGATATTAAGGCCTCCCCCAACTTACTTCCACCAACCCCTTTCCAGTATCCCCTGGAAGGCACAGATGCTTGTGCAGTTGTACGGAAATCTAAATAAATGACGTCCGTTTCACTCTCACCCTCAAGCCCCTGAGGACAGGGTTTCTCAGGTACCTGGGTACGGGGACCAGAGTGTCTGGGACAGTGGAAACAAGCTATGCTTGTCCTTAGAGACACATGCTAATGCTAACTTCGGAAGTAACAATCTCTCAAGTTCAGTGTCTTCACACAATACAAGTTTACTTCCAGTCCACATCCCAGGCTGTTGTCAATCAGGCATCTCTCCCGGCGGGGGACCCAAGGTCCTTCCACTGTGCGTCTTCTCCACTGAAGAGCCCTTCACGGCCAGCACGCGGGGCACTTTACAGCCAGGTCTGAAAGTGGCATGCATGGCCTCTGCCCACGTTCCATGGGCTAGAACTCAGACACATGGATCCACCCAACCGCTAGTGAAGCTGGGTAATATAGTCAACCCACCTGTCCAGAAAGAAGAAACAGGCCCCTACCCCGTTCTGACACAAAGGCTTGCCCTCCTAGTAAATTAGTATAGTACACTCTGGTTCTGTTTTTATTCTCTCGTGAGTCTTACAGTGTGACTCTACTTCACGATGCACAATTGCCTCGGGTGAACCAAAAAGGTAAAGTTTCTGAATCTGTAAAGTTGAGAACCAAACCATGCCAACCCCAAAGTGCAGTCAACCTGGGAAGCGCCTCCAACCATATCTCTTCGGGAACGCTGCCCACTGGAGTCACCAGGAAAGGCCCAAGGACACGACCTGTGCTCTGTTTAACACACCCTTGTATCCTCCATGTCCTTATTTCTAGGATCTCTTCCTAATGCCCCAGGGAGCCATTTTCACAGGCCACCCGGGGCCAGGGAGGTGGCTGAGAAAACGTCATTCAAAAAAGAAAAGGACAGAGAAAGGGAGGAAAGGAAGGAGAAAAGGCTCAACAGAGAAGAGAAAAAACACAGACAGAATGACTGGTCCAATACCAAGTCCACATCCTTCTCAGCCATTTTCACTGGGGCCCATCCCTGTTTAGTTATGTCCTTATCTGCCCAAGCGGCACCCCGGCTGGTGCGAACACGTGCACTCATTCACATGCACGCAATGGGGTGTGTAACACCACTCTTCCTGGTCTCCTTGTTTCCATCAATCCCCAAAGGTAGAGACCAATACAATGGGCATCAAGCTCCCCACCTCCTAACCACCAGCAGGACACCTGGTGAGATAAACAAACCGGTGTGTCGCCAGAGTTAACCCTTCACCCACCTGCAGCCTGTGAAGGAGAGGCCTTGGAGAACGGAGGAGACACTCCTTCAGGGAGAATGCAATACTGCACGCTCCTCTCTCAAGTCAGCGGGGGTTGCTAGGGAATACGCCGAGAGCCTGGCATGCTTTGGGGTGTATCGGGGACCAGTACATAATACGTGTCTGAGAAATATAACGGCAAAAGGCTTGAGGTGGAGGGAGGGGGGTGGGAGAGAGAGAGAGAACAGGAACCCTGGAAACGACGGGCACTTGCACAAGTAACTATAGCCCAGTGATGTTTCCCGGTGGGTCCCCTGTGTGGTGTGCTGGGAGGAGATGACCTGCAGCCATCTGCACAGGGACCTGGCCCACAGGCACCGCCTGGGAGGAAGAGCAGACCCAGCAGAAGGGCGTACCGTGAAGTGAGAGCCAGAGTGCGGGAGGCTTACATGGCTGTGGGGAGGAGCCATTGTCACCAGACCTACAGCAACAGCCCTGAAGCTTCTCATGTGTCCAACCTGCGGCCCGCAGGCCACATGCCACCCAGGATGTCTGTGAACGTGGCCCAACACAAAATCATAACTTTACTTAAAACATTATGAGTTTTTTTGTGATTACGTGTCACAATGTGTTTAATGTGTGGCCCCAGACAACTCTTCTTCCAGTGTGGCCCAGAGACACCGAAAGGTGGGATACCCCGGTAAGCAGGGCCTCTCAGAGAAACCCCCGGAGAAAGCCTGGAGTGAACAGTCCAGCTTGGCATTCTGCCGAGGCCAGAGGCCACTCGCGTCACCACAGCTGGAAAGGGCACCTTTTCCCTAATCCCTGTCCCCACGCTGACCAGGGCCCCAAAGAGCAGCCAGCACGCGGTCAAGGAGCCAGCGGAGAAAAGAGAGAAGCAGCCACTCTGCCCTGTCCTGCCGGCCTGGGGGTCAGGAGCAAGATCTAGAGGGTGTTCATTATTATACGGGACTGTTCACTCTGAAAAGAAATCAGTTTTGTGATTAAGAACATCAGGGAAGTCTTAGAGCTGCCCAGATTTCCCCCAAGGCAAAAACTGGGACAAAGAGCAAAGGGACGCAGAAGGAATGAGCGTCCTCCTCATTCAACAGAATGAGTGCACACGTTTGCACCAGCCGGGGGTGACGCTTGGGCAGATAAGGACATAACTAAACAGGGATCGGGCCCCAGTGAAAACAGCTGAGAAGGACGCAGACTTGGTATTGGAGTGGTCATTCCGTCTGTGACATGCCTTGTGACTGGAGGCTGGGCCCCCACACCCACCAGCAGGGGGAGCCCCTTGTTTTCTGTTAGGTGCCCTGCCGCCCAGTGCGGTGGGGCTGGGGGTCATGCATTTATAACCCAAACCACTAGGCTTTCTAGAGCATTGGACAGCATGCTTTTCTGCTCAGTTATACTTTTGGTATTAAAAAAACACATCTTTAATAAAACCAGATCCACATAATTTAGTGTTAGCAGAACATTATTTTTTCCAAAAGGTGACTCTCTTATTTCTATAAAGAGATAGGACTATCTTGCTTTTTTCTTTGGAACCCAGAGATTCACATGTGCACAAGAACCATCTTAGGGCCTGCTGGACGGCGGGCTCCCAGGCCTTGTCCTGCGGGGAGCAGGAGCAGAGAATCTGCATTTTAATCAGCCTTCCTAGCAGCTCCGATTTGAGACAATTGTTTCAATTATTGGCAACCATATGGCCACTCCTTACTTAAGCTAAACTTTTGTTTTCCCCTACATGTGAGTGAAACTAGTTTCCCCTGAATTTTTCCATTGAAAGGTATAACATTTTGGAAGGCCCCTAGGTTTTAGCAACTTTACGAGATAGCAAACCTACTAATGTTTCTCTCGTATGGAAAATTAGTTAGTTGGTTCTAATGACCTGCCTTCTGGTTTTTTAGAAAAATACACATTTGCCCTTTTTGTGGCTCCTTTTCATCAGGTGACAGAAGCAAACAAAATGACTGGTTAACCGTGTATTTACAGTGGATTTTCCCATCAGAACTTCTGTTCCAGTCAATTACGAACAATTGCTGAAATTTATCCACGAGACATTTTCCGCAGCCAAGATCACACATCCTGACGAGATTCAAGCCTGCTTCGGATGGGGTGTAAAAATCTAAGCTAGCCCATTTAAGTGGAATTAAACAAGATTTTTCAATGGATAATGTGATTTCTTCCCACACTCGGAGATAATCAGACAGAAGCAGGTGTGAGCAGATGAGCAGAAGTCGGGAGGAGGAAATCCTTCCAGCCAGAGATTTAATTAGAGGCTCCTGTCACAGACCTTTTCGAGTCCTTTTCCTCTAAGATTCTGCCGTTTGTTTTTTTCTATTGAATTTCTTCTTGGCTTTGGCCCATCATGCAGCCTGTTGAGAACATGTAGAGTCTTGGTTTTGTCTTTGATCAATCATATTAGCTATTCCCCCAACTTTGTTTGGTCCCCCAATTCGCCTTACTACGAAGAGGCTCTTTTAAGCTGGTGAGAAAACCTGGGGCCAGACAGAGCCCTCCCTTTACTGCAGGGCAACCAAACTCACCTACACACTTGCGTCACCCCAGTTTGCACACAGAACCTCAGTATACACTTGTGATCACACACACACACACAAAGAGGGCAAAAATGTATTGACAGATGCCTGTCAAAGCCCCCAGGACACTCAAGAACTATGACAATAGTGGCTGCGTTTATTTGTCACTGACTGGATGTCAGTCGCCAAACTAGCAGTGTACACGGTTCGATTCCCAGTCAGGGCTCATGCCTGGGTTGTAGGCCAGGTCCCCAGTAGGGGGCATGTGAGGGGCAACCACGGATTGACGTTTCTCTCTATCTCTTTCTCCCTCCCTTCCCCTCTCTCTAAAAATAAATAAATAAAATCTTAAAAAGCAAAAGAAAACAATGATGGTAATAGCGCTAGGCACTGGCTTGTGGAATGAAACAGGGACTCTTGCTGCTACAACAGATAAGCCCTCAAATCTTAGTGACTTAACATGGTAAAGCTTTACTTCGCACACAGAAGAGTTCAGTGGGGGGCCTTCCACGGAAATTTAGGGACCCGTGTTCCTTCCTTTTTACGATCCTGCTAACTGCTGGGTAGAGAGAGACGATCTGGGGATGGGCTGGGAGGAGCAGGGGAGGCCTCGCGGACCAGACCCAGCAGCAATGCACATTCCACAGTACCTGGAACCCGGTCCCATGCTGCTCCAACTGCAAGGCCAGCCAGGAACCGGCGTCTGTGAGTCCAAGAGGTACAAGAAACGAATTTGGTCTCTTCCACGGTCGTAAGGATTAAACGGTACTTGGCACAATAAATGGTAGTGATTATTACCACTCTTATTGCACTAGCTCTGGCTGTGCTCCTCCTGTGTCTTCCTGATTCCCCGTGACCCAGCTGTCTTAACCTTTCACTGCAGAGTTCCGCCAGCTGCACCCTGACCTTGGCTTTGCGATGCATTCAAGCCCCAGCATCTTCCCTGAACCCTTCGGTCATAACACCAGCGGGATGTGCGGGGGAGGGCAGGCTAGGGCGGTTAAACCTGCATGAAGAGCCCAGGAGAGAGCTACAGAACGAGAGAGTGGAGTCTGCACTCTACGGGCGGTGAGTGAACCTATGTTTTTAGATAAGTCACACAAAGAATGGAGCGAGAGGCCACTGCAAGGCCTCAGGAGCACCACCCTGGCAGACAGTCTCCCAGACCTCAGGCATTTGACAACAGGCTTCTGTCCCCTGCACTGTGGTTTTCTGGAGCTTTTTCTCAGTTCATCTCTACTTTAATTTTTACAAGGTTCTTTTGTAAGGAGACAGACACAGAACCACTAAGACAAATGGGAAACTAGTATCACTGCCACCAATAGAAAGTACTCCCCCAAATAACACAATTAGAAACACATGAACAAACAAAACCCTGTTCCCACATTCCAGCTGGTGACCAGGGGTCAGAGAAGGCGCTAAGTCTGAGACTGCCTTCTTCTTCTCCCCTTCCTCCTCTTCCTCTTCCTCAGAAGAGGAAGATTAGCAAGCATTAGAAAGGTGCTGAAGATGTTAATTCCAAGCTGAGGCCTTTCTCCTAGTTTCAATCAGAAGAATTGAAAGAACTAGGAGAGACCTGTAATCCCACGACACAACTCACATTTCATTCCGAGCTCAAACGGGGCTCAAATCCAGAGTGGAACACTCGACCCAGGGCACACAGCCCTGTTGCGGCCTCGTACCATCTAAAATGACCCCCTCTGCCACCAGCGGGACGAATCCCTCGCTTTGGGAAAACCAGGAGAGGTGGCATCACAGCATCTGAGGGCGGCAGCGTCCAGGAAGGGAGTGGTCAGTGTCAGGGGTAGCAGAGGGGCCGGGGAAAGTCAGGACAGGGAAGCTCCCCTGGACTTGACAGCCAGGGGTCACTGGCGTTTCCGGCAGAGCCGACCCAATGGCACGGCGAGGGGCAGAGGCAGAAGGCGGCAGCTGAAGGGTGAGTGGGAGGCGCCACTGTGGGAAATCAGCATCAAGGAGCTTGGCTGTGAGGACTGAGATAAGGTGCCACTTAAAATTCAAGGAGGTGTCTTGCTTCTTGCATAAAACACGGCAGGCATCTGAATAAGCTTTCAGGTAGCGGGCAAGGAGATGGATCAGAGCCTGTAATTACTGGAGAGAGGGGAAGACAGATGCAGCAAGGTCCGGGTTTGGGGAAGACGAGAAGGTGCAGACCAAGAGCACAGGTGGAGGGGCGAACCCAGAATAGGGAAAGGGGTAGTTCTTAGTGTGGTGGTAGGAGGCAAGGGCACACATGAGCCCAGGTAAGTGCGGGGGTGTAGGGTTGGAAAGAGAAAGGGGTTCCTGTCTGGAGCCTGATGTTCCTCTGTCAAGTAGGGGGGTGAGATTACTGCTGGGGTCGAGGGAAAAACTTGAACTACTTGTTCTTCAGCTGAAAGATAATATTAGCCAGGGTTCTCTAGGAACCCAGAACCAATAAAATGTGTGTATATGTCTACCCTATTGAGAAAGAGAGAGATTTTAAGGACTTGACTCACATGATTGTGGACACTGGCAAATCTAAAATCTGTAGGGTAGGCCTGCAGGCTGACGACCAAGGGGAGGGTTGATGCTGCAGTTCATCTTCAAAGTCAGTCTAAGGCAGAACTCTCTATTCTTCCTGGAGACCTCACTCTGTTTTGTCTTGAGGCCTTCAGCTGATTAGACAAGGCCCACCCACATTATGGCAGGTAATCTGCTTTTCTCCAAGTCTGCTGCTCTAAACATTAATGTTGTCTAAGGAAAAAAACTTCTCAGTAACACCCAGACTGGTATTTGATCAAATATATGGGTACTATAGCCTCACCAAGTTCACACATAAAATTAGCCATCATGAAAAGCATTAACGATCTCATTTACATCAATAGCAAAAATGAGACAATGTAGAGAAGGAGAAGAGTATAGAATGGGGAGAGAATCCTCTGGATTCTAGGAGGTTCTACCTGGTAGGAGGTGCCCTTTGGACCACAGCATGGAAGAGCCATGGGGGACAACCCACCCATGGGGGCCCACTCCACTTTGAAGGGGGGTTACCTTCTCAGCACAGAAGGAAGGACTTTTTGAAAGGGAACCTTCTAAGTGCAAATTCTGACCGTGAAGCGCTGCCTGCCATTAACTGCGGGGGATCCCCTTCTGCCACGCAAACGGCAGGACACGGTGCCTCAGGACAACAGACTATAGGAGTCACCTTTTCACCCTTTCTCCTTCCCCCATCCTCGGCATGAGTCAGGGCATCTCCACTCCCCTCGCTGAGATCCGCCCGATTACTGACTTTGTTTTCTAGGTGCCTTTTCTCAGTGGAGTAGAATTTCCAGCTGAGTGTATTCTTCCCTTCACTCACAAGCCTGAGGTCTTTCCACATCCATCCTGGTAGTGGAAAGAATCCTTGAAGGGCAGCCTGGGACAGAGGTAAGCCGCCTGCTCTGGGTGGAGGGCGGATCTATTCTGGTCAAAGGCTTTGTGATCAGAACAAAGGAACCGAGGATGTGCCTGTCGAATCATCAGGCACAGCTAAATGTGGGGGCCAGCTGGACTCTAGCGGAGCTCATGCAAGATAAGGGTTAGCGACCGGGGGAGAAGAGGCCCACAGGAAAGAATTGGACGAAATTCAGTTGGAGTACATGGCTATAGACTTCTAACACTTGGACGGCCACTAGCTATGGGACTGTAGCGCAGGGACCAGTCCTCAGATGCAAGAGTTGTGCCACATCAAACAGTTTTGAAGCCAAAGGGACCTTTGAGAAGAAGCCAACCCCTCATTGTGTAAGCATCGGAAAAAAAGATTTCTTCCAACTTTAAAAGGTTATGGTTCTCACCCTGGCTGGTATGGCTCAGTGGATTGAGTGCCGGCCTATGAACCAAAGTTCGATTCCCAGTCAGAGCACATACCTGGGTTGCAGGAAAGGTCCCTGGTAGGGGGCACACGAGAGTCAAACACACAGTGATGTTTCCCTCTCTTTCTCCCTCCCTTCCCCTCTCTAAAAATAAATAAGTAAAATCTTTTAAAAAAAAAGGTTCTCAAAGTTCACATCCTCTGAGCTTTCCTGACTCTGCCCCTGATCCTCTCCACCTGAATTCAGTGCACTGGCCCCGCCCATCCCCCAGGGCCATGCTCAGCACTCTGAGGCTCATCTTCCCGGGCTGGACTCCTGTCCAGTGCAGCTCTGCATTTCCGAGGCCTATCGTAGTGCCTGCTACATAATTAATGGTCAATAAATATTGATTGAATAACAATAAAAAGAAACTCCACCGTTGTTCCTCTACATGGTTATCACTCTTTCTCACCTCAGACACTGTTCTCTACCCACAGCCTAACTCGGTGACTCTCTCCACATTGTGGAGGTCAAACACTGACCACACTTCACTAGATTCCTGAGCAGCAAAACACGTAAGGAGAAAAGGTCCTTTGTGCCCAGACGTTTCACTGCTGCGAGGAGAAACGGAAGACTGCACCAGCTTATTTTTAAAGACGCACACCCCATGAAGCTCGTGCTCAGCTGGAATACTGATGTTTTTGCGCGGGCCTCTGCCAAGCTGCACCCTCTCGTTCCGCAGCACGCAACGACCTTGCACCCAAAACGCGGGACTTTGTATGAATTTCTGGGTTTCAGCTCAAGGTTAAACTCAATCAAAATCATGTGAACTTCGGTGCTGTCAGTGACTACGTTAGTAATTCCTCGTGGGTTCGGGTCACCGGAAAATTTGGTATTTCCCCTTTTCTGTTTTTATCCATGTTTTGGCAACAGTGTTAAAGGGGTTGGGACTAGGACAGGGGCTCTGAGAGTGACCATCCCATTCTATGTTGACCCCAAACCACTGATGAAACAGGTGGGTAATCAGCCATGAACTGGAAAACACTGCCAGACACCCCTTTTCTCTCCATTTTGCCCGCGCAGATCTTATGGATGACCCATCAAAACCTTTTTGTAAAGTTCATACATGCTTTATCTACAGTAGCGTCTGAAATTTGCTAGCGAAGCAATGCACTAAAATCAGTAAAGCAGAGCTTGTGTGGCGCGACTTCTTACCGTGCCTGTGCTGGCCCTGGTACCGTTGGCACTTTTTTCAGAATCTCACAATACCACGTATAAATAAATGTAATCAGGATTATGGCTCCACATGGACGTTGAGCTGACTTTCCAGGGCTGGTGTCCCACCTGGTGGCACATCTGAGGTCATTTATCTCTCCTGCGATTCCTCGGCAGTGACCCACCATGACTAGGAGATCACGGTACAAGTTCTTCACGCATCCCAGGATGAAGTTGTTCAGACTTGAGGACACTTGGTCGAGTGTGGCCCCAATAAGCACAGGGAAGTGATCGCACACTCTGGAGTGGGAGGGGCCTGCCGTCAAAGACATCGATTGTTTCTTCTGGTTTTGCCAGACTCTGCGGGATGAGGCAATGGAACAGGACTCTGTCATCCTGCGTGCCCTCAACGGCTGAACAGTCACCTGGCGAGAGGCTGTTCACCCTCCTCGCAGACTCTTTCAATCCTGTTCCCCGTGGAAACCAAGAGTCTACGCACGTGGGTATTTGTCTGATCTTCCGATGCTGAGCCGGTGAGGGGCCTGAGTGCCACCCACTGGTTCAGGATGGCAACCTGATTGTCACAAAATACCAAGAACTTAGAAGACCTTCTGGGAAAAACACGTTCGACTTAGCGGTGACAGTCACAAGGCAGGCTCGCTCCGTCCCTGACGAGACCTCGGCTGCTCACGTGAGCCGAGGGGCCCAATCCAAGAGGAAACTGGAGAAGACCCCGACGGGAAGGGTTTTCCACTTACGATCTTCGCTCAGCACACGAGCTTTGGGACAGGGTGGTTGACACCGCTGTCCTTGTTCCCATAGTATGTCGAACAAGGAGATCGATGGCATATCCCACAGTGCAGAGCACCTGGCTGGGCTCTGTCTTTCCCACCCGATTCTGGGGCTCCAAAAAGCCTTGCGCTTGTAAAAGGGGGCAAAGTAGTGAACTCATTTTATGGACGAGTACTCAAGTTTGAGTCTTCAAAAGGTAGCTTAGCGGTGACGTGATCAAATTGGCCCCTTCTACAGGTAGGGACACTGAAGTCCAGAGGGGGTCAATGGCTTGCCCAAGGTCACACAGTTACCCCAAAATGGAGCTGGCCGTGAACGTGGGCTTTGCAGTCCAGGGTCCCCTTCGCTGTGACATGCTGCTGGGCCCCTTACACATGAGTTTAGTTTCTTTCTTACCCTTTATTTCTGCTCTTCACACTTCAAACACATTTTTTTCTTCCTAGACAATTGTGAAAGAGAACAGAGCTTGAATAGTTCTGGCTTCCGCTGCTACCATGCCACATTTTCTAAGAGTGGGAACAGGGAGGGCGGTGAGTTCAGAGACAGGGAAGCCAGCTATGGGGAAACAGTGTTGGCGAGGACATCCAGGCACAGGTGTGACCCAAAGACACTAGGGTGGTGACCACAGAAGGAGGGAGGCGGCAATGGAGCGAGACTGCTGCAAAGCCAAAGTGCTTCGGGGTGAAAGAAGGGTGACATGCACAGCCCAGGAAGTGATCGTTAGGCTGCAACCTACATTAGTCAGATATCTATCGAGTAGGATGCCCAGCCTGTCACACCGTGAAACGCGCGAGTCCAGAGCGGGGAGCTTCGTGACAGGCAATCATTACTTCGGAGAAATGTTAAGGATTCGGAATGCTGAAGGCAACCGTATCCCAGATTCCCCCAGTCCTCCGTTTGCCAGTGCAGGTGGGAGGCAGGAGGGCGGAAGGGGCGGGGAGCCACCCCAGCCAGAAATTTCCCTCCAACCTGGTGGCCTCTCATCGTAGAATTTTTGAAACCAGTTCTGTCCTTTCTCCTTGCAGTCAAGGTTACGATCCCCTGCCTGAGCTCTCTCTCTGCAGAGACCTGAAGGTCTAGCATAATCAATTCTCACTGATTAAGGATGGCTTCTCTACCTGTGCAGGGCTCTCACTAAGCTACCACCTCCACAGGTTGGTGACAGGGACTTCGAGACCCAAGCGTCGAGCAGACTCAGGCTCACGGCTGACACCCCAGGCTGACCACAGCGGCCTTACCGCCTTCCCCCCTGATTTCTGAATTTGTTGTCAGCCTGTGCATGAGAGCTGTTTCTCCCTCGGTCTTCAGCAAACCCCTGTGGAAGCCCACGCTGCCACGGCCTCGCCTCCTCCACACCGGAGTGGCTCCAGCTATCGAGGGCAGAGGAGGAGACAGGTGAACCTCAGACACTCAACGTCAGGGCTCATCTGGTCTCAGACGTATCTTCTGCATAACCGCCTGTTTGGGGAAAAGGTGGGATGCCTTTAAAGCGAGTTTTCTCTGTCACGTCTCCTCTGCCCTTCTACAGAGATTTTAAGCTTCATTTAATCTCTCCTGGAAAAAAGAGAAAGACACTCAAAGGAGAAAGCATGTCGTAGGGACCACAAAGCAGTTTCTCGGGGACCAAAGACTACGGGAGGAAAAGTAGCTTTCTCTACCGCATCCAAAAGAAGTCCTCCCCCCAAAATAAGTAAGAGGACATTGCATCCCAGCTGCAGCAGGAGAACTCAAAAAGCAGAGTCTCCAGTGGCTGACCCTGGGGCCAGCTGCTCCTTGCTTCTCTCCAAGGAGCAGGGTCTCTGCTTGCTCTAGCTGGTCCAGAGCTTGGGGGCTCTTTTATCGAGAGTTCTGGAGGTACACAGGGCCAAGGAAGTGGAGAACGTAGCAGGGAGCAGCCTGGTCCTCAAGCATATGGCATAAGAATTGCAGAAGATCGAGTGTGTCAACACCAAGAAGCCACAAACGTTCGGAAGCTCAGGCTTTGCACTCAGACAGACCTGAGGCTCAGTACTGACACCAGCAGCTCCCCACCCCCAGCTCAGGGTGAGTCCCAACTGTATGCCAGGGCACATCCATGGACCTTCTGAAACTGCTAGTCTCCTCTAGGATCAACCCCCCACATCTGGGGTTTTCCACTTAATACTTTATCTGGTGCATCTTTCTATCCCAGCACACGGAGATTGGCCTTGCTTGTTTTCATGGCTGTATGGGATTCGGCCACAGAGCCATGTTCGTTTCTGCTGTTTCCCAGGAATAAAGGTCTTTTTTTTTTTTTTTTTTTTTTTTTTTTTTTACAATTTTTGCTATAGCAAACAGTGCTGCTATGAATGTCCACATACGAACATCTTCACGCGAATATAGCCATAGGGAGAGCTCCCAGAAAGAGAGAGTTGCTTCGGGTGACTTTACAATTCCGATATTGCTCAATTGTCCCCAAAGGGCCTCCAGCGATTTGGCCACCTACGGATGGTCCCCAAGAAGTCTTCTTTCTGAAGAGGCAATATGAAGAAGGACGACAGGCATGTCCATGGAGGAAGGAACTAAAAATGTCTTTTGTCATCCTTTGACTCACCCACAAAGCATTGTTGGTGCTATTTTGGGGGCCCTTGGGTGTGGAGTCCGTTGAAGATGAGAGCACAGTGGTGCTTTTCTCGGAAGGGACATCTGTCAGAATCGGGCTTATTTTTGGCAACTCGGCGACAGGCCGCCCGCCTTTCCAGGGGGTTCTTGGCTCCCCTCAACACTGACCCATTTGTGCGAACAATTTAGCTGTTCTCTCCATCCCAGTATCTCCCCTACAACCTATTTTGAGAGTTCATAGGTTGTTTCCCAGCAAAAACTGTGGATGCGAAGCCCCCAAATTAGGATCTTACACTCTTGTTATTTGTCTGGGAAGGGTGCATGAATAAAACATGTGTTTTTTATTTTTGTTATTTAATTTTTAAATATTTTACATACACAAAGATGGATGCAGAAGTGGAGGAAAAAACTGATCATCAGTTTCAATGCTCAACTCAGGGCCCGTCTTGTTTACTTCCACCCCCCCATGCCCACCCCCCACATTACCTACGGGAGCACCCGTGCCACTCCCTAACTGTTCCAGTGTCTACCTCTAAAATGTAAGGGCTTAAAAAAAATTCCCATGGCTGTTCACACCCTAAAATAATGAACAATAACTTTTGAATGTACCAAATTATTCAGTCAGTGTTCAAATTTCCAATTGCCTCATAAAATGATTTAAACATGACTTTTAAGTGGTAGAAAAACAGACATTCAGGGCCAGGAGAATTGAGCTCAAGTCTTGGATTTGTTCCTCTCTTTTTGGGTAACTTTAGATAATTCCCACGGCTCCGCTTTGCCTCTGTTTCTTAGAATCTGGAGGCTGGAAGAGACCAATCAACCTAAAAACTTCCAGAGCACACGGATGATGGGAGGAAAGAACCAGGAAAAAAAAACCAAAACACTTCAAGGATTGGAAGAAGCTAGAGTCAAATCTAACTGCTGCATAATCGTGACCAGGTCGATACGTGTCTACTAAAGACAATAAAAGTTACAACATCTGTCTCCTCTTACCCCCGTGAGAGAGATACGTTAGGGTGAGGGGGTCCTTATCTTCCCCTCTTGGCGGATGAGTGAGTTTCCAAATGAAGTACATACAGGAGCAGCTTTCATTTTAACGCACATAATCTTAACATAGTATTTGTGTAAACCCCATAGATTCTCCTCAAAATATCCTTGTGTTAGTTAGGAGACAGGGGCAGGGCGGGGAGGAGGGAAGAGAGAAGACAGTTTTGTCAATGATTCTGGAAGTGCAGCGATGCCGTGGGTAACTCTGTTATGGAGTGAGATAACGTGTGCACACAGAAATGATAAAGGGCCACAAAACTGTTATTAGAAAAATGAGGATCTCCAGATGGTCCTAAATCACTCCTAGTGTTTCCCCCACTGGATTTCTCTCAGCAGCCATCCCATCCCTCTCCTGAAGGAAAAGCCGTATTCTCTGTAACACCTAGATGGCAAGGAGAAGGAAGGGGGAATAGCCAAATAGAGTCAGGTATCGGCAGGAAATGGAAAATATTGCTCACATGGTTTAAAGTCCTTTTAAGAGAGACCATTGCAAATGCCTTTTCCTTGCTGTGCGCATGTGGGGGCAGGGCGGAGCAGGTAGTCTAAAGGGAGGGAGGGAAAACGAACAGAAGAGGAATCTGTATTTCTCAGTGTGGTTTGGTGAGGACAGAATGAAGAACGCCGTTCCCCAGCAGGTGGGACGTGGCTTCCTGGAAAGGTGTGTGTGTCTCTATTTTTTTTTTTGGAGGGTGAGTCTTCTCTTACTTATGACTCAAAATGCTTAAAAAGCCCCAAGTACACTTGAATCTCCCTGGGACTTGGCATTCCTTACTGCCCCTTTCCAGCCACCTCAACTGTGCCGTCCGTTGCCCAAACGAACAAGGGAATAAAAAAATCCCTAAGCAGAGAGAAAATCAGTTCCTCCTTCAGACAGAAGCTCCGAGAGACGATCAGCTCCTGGCTGACCCCGTCCTACAGTGAAAGGTCTAAGGAATGAAGACTGGGCCCTTCTTCATAAGAATACATTTCTCATTGTATGTTCTTTTGTTTAATTGTGTATTTTTTTTATTGAAGTGAAATTCACATACGTTAACCATTTTAAATGTGTAATTCGGTGGCGTTTAGTACAACCACGCTTCTGCCAAGTTTCAAAACATCGTTATCAACTCAGAAGGAAACCTGGTACCCTTCAGCAGTCCCTCCCTCTCCCTCCCTCCCCCAGCCCCCGGCCATCACCCGTCTGCTGTCTGCTGTCTGCTGTCCGTCTCTGTGGATTTCCCTATGCCGGACAGTTCATATCAATGGAATCACACAATCTACGGCCCCTCGTGTCTGGTTCCTTCCACTCTGACTTCTCAATGAGTGGCATCTTTCTGCAGAAAAGCAGCTTGGGAAGGATGCGGGTGGGCACCTTCTCTGTCTTTTGAAGACAACGGTGCTTTGGGTTTGAAGAGGCTGGATTTGTGCTATTCGAACGCCTGCAGGGCACTGTCTCCGTCCTTCATCTGAACGCAAGGCACACGCACGCAGATGTGATACCTCCTCCCCCTAAACGAACAGGGGAGTCTAACAAGCCAGCCCTCTGTTCTGAGAGCACAGGGTGGGGAGGGAGAGATGCCCAGGGGGGTCTGGGGTGGGGTCCTCACACAGGCCACCTTGGGACAACTCAGGCGGAGCCTGCAGACAGGTGCAGAGCCACTTCCTCACTGGCTGAGACTGGCCAGAGCAACAAGATGAAGATTCACAATTACCTTGGCAACCAGATAACAGGCGAAGCTGTTACTTAGCAATTTCCATGGACTCTCAGTCCCCTTCCCCCTACACTCTTCCTCCCACTGCCACACACACACACACACCCCCCTTTAATATGCCTCTAAGACCACAAGACTATTTGTGCGTGAGGAAATGAGGGCAAATGAGGAAAACAGAAAGATCCAAGACATGGGGAAGGAAGGAGAGCGCATTTTCTAAGCACAAGTGGGAGGCTGCGGTTTGAACAACCTCTTCCCACTGGTGACAGGGGAGAGAGGAACAGGGGATGGGGTCACGGGGAAGAGGAAGAGGGGGAGGTTAGCAGCAAAGCAGAATATCAGGCAGTGTATTGGCTCATCGTTTCCAGAAACCAGGAGAACTGAACAAAAGTAGAGGAGACGGGGGACTTTACCCCTATTCCCATCTTGCTTTCCACCCTTCCCCTGCCCCGCCTCCCTTCGGGACGGCCCATCATGGAAACTTGCCCTAAGAGGTCCACGCTCCTCTGGTTCCTACCCAGTGGGTGCTGACCTCCCTTTTTTTATTCAATTATTTCACATACATCACTGTGTGCCTACTATGTGCCAGGCACTGGGCTAGGCTCTGAGGCCACAGACGTAAACACAGGCATAGTCTCTGCCCGAAAGGTGAAGGGGAATGTAGCCGGTTATATTGAGACAAGTTTGCATGGTGACGGATGACTGCTACAATTAGTGGGGTGACTGCATTGTGAGGTATAAAAACACAGAATCACACCTGAAACTAATGTAGTATTGTCTACCAAATATACTTGAGTAAAAATAAACCAACAAATAAACCAGCAAACAAGCAGGCAGCAAACAAAATAATCACAAATTAGAATAAAAGTACATTAATGAAAATCAACCAGTGACCCACAGTGAGGGCCTGAGGTTAAGGCTAAAAGAAAAGGGCTTAACGTTTGTTTGTTTTTCTTTGAACTTTTTGCTTTAGAATATTTTGGGGCAGAAGAGTTGAGTTCTTATATGCCCTTCACCAAGCTTTCTCCAAGTTCTTTTTAGAAGCTTCATCAAAGTATAACCGGTATGTACAGGGCCACACACACCTCACATGCCCAGTTTGGGGGGTCTGGACATGGGCAAACGCCTGTGACAATCGAGATAAGGACACGTCCACCACCTCCCAGAGAGTTTCCCTGTGCCTCTGCATGTGTGCACACGTGTGGTAAGAACACTTAACACGAGAACTATCCCCTTAACAAATGTGTTTTGAAGCGCGCCATTCCTCACTGTTAACTCTAGGCTGTGTCCTACAGCAGATGTCTAGACCTTACTCCTCTTGCAAAATTGAAACATTACACCTGTTACATAACAACTCCCCCCCCCCCTCTGGCCCCTGCCAGCCACTGTGGCATTGTCTGCTTCGACGAGTTTGATTATTTTAGATACCTCACCTGAGTGGCCTGTGACTGGCTTATTCACTTAGCATGACGTCCTCCGGGTCCATCCACGTTGTTACAGATGGCAGGATTCCCTTCTTCTTTAAGATTGAATCATGTTCTCTGGCATGCATATACCTCACTTTCTTCATTCACTCACCCAGCAATGGACACAGATTGGTCCCACATCTCGGCGATTGTGATTCGTGCTGCAGTGAACACGGAGGTGCGCCTGTTAAAACCTGGGTGACGCAGCGAAAGCAGCACCCAGAAGAAGGACCTACTTCTGATGAGGTGGTCAGAAAAGGCCTGTGTGAAGAAGTGCCCATGACACTGAGACCTGAAGCCACGGGGCCACTGTGAATGTTGTCCCCATCGCACACTGTACAAATCTGGAGGAGGCCGTTCACACGTAGCCTATTCTATACAAAAATATGCAGAAACCACAAGACCACAAACCCACTCTTTGCAACCACTTTTTCCCATCTCCTAGCTATGTATCCAGGCTGCCTTCTGGTCTGTTGGTGGGATGTGGCAGTGTGTGGGGGGGGGGCGGGGGGGGGCGCGAAGAGAGGGAGAGAGACGGAGAGAGAGACGGAGAGAGAGGGAGAGAAGGAAGGGAAGATAAATGAGGGGCATAAGAGGCCAAAGTAGAATATTCTTTATATAATCCTTCAAAAGGCTAACAGCAGGAGCCCTGCCTGGTGTGGCTCAGTTGGTTGGCCTATTGCCCCATAACCAAAAGGTGGCAGGTTCTATTCCCAGTCAGGGCACATACCTAGGTGGCAGGTTGGATCCCTGGTCTGGGCTTGAACAGGAAGCAACCAACTGATGTTTCTCTCTCACATCGATGTTTCTTTCTCCCTTCCTCTCTCTAAAAAGCAATGAAAAAATGTCCTCGGGTGAGGATTTAAAAAAAAATAGAAGGCGAGCAACAGGAAAAGCAACAATTTAAGTTCTGATAGTGCTAATAAGAAAACCCATTAAATGATGGAGAAGAAGCCAACCAGCAGCGTGGCCATTAGCGGAAACACTGTGCTAATTAAGACGGGACAAATGAAGGGGAGAATGAAAGGCGAGGCTGCGCCGCCGGGCGCTGGAAGGTACTAGATGCAGGACTTAACACAACACAGATTTTCGGGTCAAGTCTGGAGCTGCTGGCTGGAGGCTAGCTTCACTTCCAGCCAAATGATTCTGAGGTTGAAGCAGGAAGATGATGAGGGATTAAGGGATGAAACTTCGGTGTGAGAAAGAGCAGGCGCCTGAGTTTTCTAAGCTGGTATATCGCTTGTGGTGCACAACCAGCATGCTTACTATGATTTTAACAAGTGACAGGCAGAAAGGAAATCCGTCAAAATATGATTGGTGATTATCCTCTCTGGGTGGTGGGGTACAGGGGCTTCCTTCCTTCTCCTTTTCTCTTCCTCCTTCTCCTTAAATGGGGGTTCTTCAGTTAAATAGGAGGGCATATCAAAATTTTCCCTGTAAAATGGCCAAAAGCCATTGTATATTTCAGTTTCAGAAAAGCGTGCAGTATCAGAGGAATCAGGTTATTCCAGAAGAAAATGCATCTGCTAGAGTATGCGGTGTTCAGTAAGGTGAATCCACACTTGGCCTTCAGAATAGCTAAGACTTGATTTTTGCTTAGTCCTAATTTTAGGGGAGATGAAGCTCAATCCTTCAACATTTGAAAGTTACATTAAAAGGCAGACCTCTAGGGGCTAGAAACCAAATTCCCGAGCTTGGATAGCTAGACTACTTTCCGAAGGCCATTTTGTTTGTATGACCGTTTGGTTCAGAACTAATGAGAACTACTTTGCATGTACATCATTTTACATTCCGGACGGTACCTACTGGGGGTTCTTCCCCTCACCTTGCAGATACAGATTATCAGAACTAATTTCTTTTGTTCCCAACCCATTACTGTTCTAGTCTATGAACTCAGAGATAATTATCTTTGAAAGCCCACAATTTTAGAACATTGATCAGCTTATTAAAACCACCAATTATGGTGGTAAACACCCAAGGAATTGGGGGCCTGTTCAAGAGAAAATCAGCTTCCAAGATTTCACCTGGAGGACGGGGCACATGGAACAAGAAAAGCTTGTTGGTTTTGATTAAACCTTCCTACTTTCACATCTCCTGAAATGATTCCCTTTTCTTCTCAAGCCGCGATGATTTTTACTTGTGAACAAGATCCTCAGAAGGCGACCAATGACCACAACTTTAGCGACGTCCCCAAGTCTTTTAAATGATGAATGGCCCCCAGAGAACACAGCAGTGGAACTGCATTGTCGCAGATGGAGAGCCATATGTTGTCACACAGCCGGCGAAGACCTCTGGGGCCCACAGTGCCAGGTGGGGTGACTCCCTTCAAAAACACCTTTGAACACCCATCTCGGTGGTTTATTCTCAGGGCTGGAGGGAGCCAGAGGAACCTCCCTTTCCCTTGGTAGGTCCAGCCCTTACTAAGAAGTTGGGCTACGGAGAGATGATGTGAACAACGGCTGGTGGGCATCAGAGCATGATGGAAATGTTGCATTGAATCTCACAGCTGTGTCGAGAGCGTAGTGGAGCGAGGTGGCATTGCGTATGCCACTTAGAATGGATTTCCCTGTTCCTCCATTCATCCTCTACCTTGCGTGTCTGCAGGCGGACCCGGGGCCCCTGCCCCTGTATCTTTTCATCCTAGCATTTCCATTCCCATTTTCTGATTTATCGTTTTCCAAATAACTCATCACCACATTGAAGGCTGATTATTTTATTATCCATCTCTCTAATGCCCGCACTATACCGTCAGCTCCTTGAAGGCACAGATTTCTGTGTGTGTTTTGTTCACTGCCCCACCCCATGGACAGGAAGAACTGTGCCTGACACAAAATACGTGCTCCAAATAATGTCCTCCGAGCGATTCTGGTACAGTCTGCAATTTGAGAAAAACGGTTACCGCCTCTTTTGGAACTGATCTGCAAGTCTGAAGTAATTTTTCATTCCTACTGACTATTTATTCAAGTGATTAAGTTTGAAAGACAGGTGAGTGGAATATATACTAAGAACAATAAGATTAATTGGTTTTCGTTCGTTTTAACACTTTCTGTTTTGTTTGTTTCCTGTAGGTCAGAGGCCAGGGGGAAATGACTTCTCAGGGACGTATAAGTTTGGGCTTTGTGTAGTGACTTCCTTTTGAAGAGGACCATACGGAGTGGGGAAGAGGGCTCCACAGCAGCGAAACCTGGCAACCAGAACCTCAGCCACGTGGTCAAAGTCAACTTCAACAAATAAGTCACATCGACAGGATGTCCCTTGATATGAAGTGACCCCTAAATAGCCTTAAACCCAGTCTAATCACAAAAAAAACATGAGACAAACCCCGACGGAGAAACAGCCTGCGCAATACCTGAGTCGTGGGCCTCGGGACTGGTAAGGTCACCAAAAACAAGGACAGGCCTAGGGAACCGTCAGAGCCGAGGGGAGCCCGAGGAGACGTGACAGCTAAACGGGACGTGGCATCCTGGGTGAGATCCTGGAACAACAACAAGAAGCTAAAATTAGGTAAAAACTAAGGAAATCTGAATCGAGCGTGGACTTTAGTTAAGAATGTGCACCAATATGGGCTCATCCACTGCAGCAAACACGCCACACGGCTGTGACATGTTAGCGAGGAGGGGAACGGAGTGTGAGGTGTGAGGGAACTCAGTACTATCTGTGCAAGTCTTCTGTACATTTAACAGTGTTCTAAAACAATGGAGTTTAGTCTTCAAAAGAAAACAAACACTGGTTCTTTTGCCTTACCTGGCACACTGCCAAAATCCAACGAGTAGGTAGGGAAGGAAGGGAGGAGAAGCTCCGGGTGACCCCCAGCCTCCAAGGGGAGCCTCCTGTCCCAAGCTCGGTGACAAGAGGAGCTGAACACAGGTGGAAACCGCTCTCCGCGGTCATCTCCGCCTCGGATGCGGGAGTGGGGCGGTCCTGAGGCAGGGCTCTTTATCCTGCTGGGAAACGGAGGCCTGGGAAAAGTCCAGAGGGGTAGCCGCAGTCCCAGCTGCTGGCCAGGAGGCAGAACAGTGCACAGGGCTGTTCTCGGGGCTGCAGCCCAATCGCTGGTGTGACACCCTGGCATGGGAAGGTCACACCACAGCCAGCGATGCTGACAGATGATCAGGGAGACAGGCCTTCCCCTCACGCCCCAGCAACCAGATCCGCCCACACCCTCACAGCAATGGTCTACGGGAAACCCCGTTCCACTGCCACTCTTCACGAAGGCGCTAGGCTTTAGCCCTGGCGTCACACCGTCTGAGCAGGTCTCACTCGTCATCGGTGGCACTTCGCCTGGGCCATTGAAAGATTGAATAATTTAATAAGCACATGTACAGTACCACCTATGTGCCAGGCACTATTTTGAGCACGTGGCAAATGTGAACCCATTCTATCCTTACAACGGCCCCACGAGGTAGATACGATTGTTATAATCCTCAGTTACTGAGAGGGAAAGTGAGGCATGGGCGTGCTAAATATCTTGCCCAAGGTTACACCACTAACAGGTGGGGCCAAACTTGAACGTGACCAGTCTGACCCAGAGTGCTTGCATATAACCAGTAAGTCGTACTGTCACCAACTAAAGCTCTGCTGTCTAGCTCACAAAGACACAAAATGAGGGGTGTTGGGGGATGGGCTTCCACTTGGACTCACAGCCTGCCCCAGGCTCTCTTAGGAAGAGGACAAAGCAAACTCCTCCCCCAGGGCCACCTGTGTCTGCCCTCCCGTGGTGGCTGAACACCATGTGGTCTTCCACACACCTGCTAGCGGACAGCTGCTACTGAATTAATATGGCCTGACACCTGTTCATTGGAAGAAACGAAACCTAATTACTTGGCTTTGTTCTCCTGGCACTTACCCCCAAAACCAAGATTAGAACCAGAAGCAGGGATCTTTCTTGGGACAGTAGTTAAAAATCATACCTGTTCCGATGTGGCTTTGAAACCTCAGACTGGGACTAATTTTTTTTCCCAATGTCCTTTGAAATCCTCCCGTGACCGTACCCTAGATAAAAGACATCAGCAGAAGTGCTGAAACAAACTTGCAAATCATGTCGCCAGGTAAGTGGGTGTTCCAGACCCGTGCAGGCAAACCACCTGGCAATCACGTCAAAATGCAGATTCCGATTCGGTGGCTCTGGGGTTGGACCGAAGCCTCTGCATTTCCAGCAAGTTCCCCAGGGATGCTGATGCTGCCGTTCCACAGACCACACCCTGCGCAGCATCTGTCTCCCTCCCAGGAGAGGAAGCGCTCTGGCAAAGGAAAACAGTAGTTCAGTCCCAGATTTTCTCCTCTCCTGGATCATATTTCAAATCACGATTTTATTTTACAGGGCTGGTTGCCGATGTGAGAGGGTCATCGTGACTGAACAATAGTTGGGTTCAATAAATGTGAGTTTGTCTTTATTTACACGATCAATGTGCCCCGTCCTCCAGCTTTGGGTGTGGTGCCTGTGGGACTCTGCCATCCGCCAGGTTTCAGTCCAGAAACCCGCCTGAGGGGGTAAGGTCTGGAACCTGCTTAGTAATGAAAGGGGACATGCTATGCGGGGCGGTGAAGGGAGATTGGACAGGAACGATTCTGGGCCAGGCACTCTCATCTGGGTTAACTCTTTCATTTGCTAAAGTAGCCGGCGGAGGGGGGCGGGGGTCGGGGGGAGATGTTGGAATTTACACACATACAAGAACACGTCAACTCTGCCCTCTGCACCTTTCACCTCTGCCAGTTTTATTCTCAGCCCTTTCGGTGTAGCAAACCACACTCCAGTGCTACAGCTTTTCCAAGTTGTCAGCCCTTCTGGCACACCGTGGACTCTAAGGTGGCCTGATGGACTCCCGATAAGACTCGAAGAAGAATTTAACATCACCACTGAGGACCACCTTGAGTGGGTGGATGGGGAAGACTTTAGTTTGGTTCGGATCAGTATTTACTGAGCACTCACTACGCACCAGGCACCACTAGTTGCTGGGATATGAAGATGAGTGGCAACCCCTGTCCTTCAAGTCTGCCCAGGTCCTGAGGCTGTCCCCAGGAAAACACAAATTTCCCCTGGAAGTCCTAAGTGCCACAAGAGAGAGACACAGCAGGGCGCCATGGGGCTGGGAGAACAGCACTTGGCAGGATGGATAATCAGGCAAGGAGGGCTTCCTGTAGGAGGTGCCCCTCCATGGTATTTGGGGGACTTGGTTACAGTTCCTGGAGCTGCCTTTCTCCAATTATTTAACAGCTCTCACGTGGGGGGTTTGGGTCTGGAGGCATAGGAGCTGAGGTGAGGAAGGGCAGGTGTGTCAAAGCCAGAGGCCGGCACGATTCATCACAGACACAGAAATCAAGTTGTGTTTTGTTGGACAAAGAGAACCAGCCTGTTCACCTCTCTGTGGCTCACCCCTGGCTGTCCACAGGGTGTGCAGGCACTAGCTGCTGGTCCCTCCACCCACCTCTGCAGCACAAATTCACAGGCCTGGTGGGAGCGGCAGCTCCGCCCCCCTCACCCCACCCTGGCTGGTGGGCAGGAGCTCTTCCAACACCTGCTGAAACGCCTTGCTTTTTTCTCAAGGTCAGTTGGGGTTTCCAGTCTTTCTCTTCCAAGGGACATTACTCCCAAGGAGGGGTGGGGACCCTGAGGATTCTGGTTCCCCATGTCTTCAAGTTCTTCTCCATCACCCATTCTATAAGGCACTTACCTTTGACCTGCACTTACTTTTAAGACATTTTATTGTTTCTTTACATTGCTTCTAGGATGCTTCCTTTAAAAAACAAAAAAACAAAAAACAAAAAACCTTCTACTGCTTGTATTAGTGTCCCTATTGCAGACTAACTCTAGGCAGGACTTCAAGTACGATGGCCAACATGGCGCACGTCTTTGGAGGGTGGCTCCCAGCCGTGGGGCCCGTCGCTGTCCCGATCATACACACATCCACTTGACGGCTTTTCAGATGGACCTCAGAGCTGCAGCAACACACCCCTCGCTCAGGGACGCGCGCTCTCCCCCAGGTGTCCCGCCCATGGACATCCCTCCTTCGCCCGTCCGGCCTCGATGCCCCTTCCTATGTTTGGGGAATTGTCTACTCTATGGACCTTGGTGGGGGGCAGAGCTCACCACCCAGCAGAGAAGCTGGAGGCTCTAGGCCTGTTTTCCTGTCCCCCTTGGGCAGTGTGTCACCTGGGATTCAAGGAGCAGCGGGGACCTGGGGTTCATCCTCTCGAAGGTGGCTGAAGTAAGCTGTGGTGGCTGGAGCCCAACAGTGTCCAGACTGGACTGGGCTGTGAGACTGACCCCTGGGTGATCATTTCTTCTCGCCTGCACTGCGGGCTTCCAGACCCTCATCTTTTCAGTACATCGCTTTTCCACCCAGAGCCAGTTCCTCTTCCTTAAAACAACACATGCTGGCTGAGCCATACTGCCCTTTGAAAAGCATGTGCCTCCCCCCATCCTCCCTTCTTCCCTAGCTGTCCCACCCAGCCGTGAGCCAGAAGCTTTTAAAAGCAGTGTGGGTGGCCTTGGCCAGGTGGCTCAGTTGGGTGCAGCTTCATCCCATACACCAGAAGGCTGTGGGATCGATTCCCAATCAGAACACATACCTGGGTTGAGGTTTGATCCCTGGTCAGAGTGTGAACAGGGAGTAACCAACCAATGTTGCTTTCTCACATCAACGTTTCTCTCTCTTTCCCCCTTCCTCTCTTTCTAAAATTAATAAACATATCCTTGGTTGAGGATAGATAGATAAACAGATAGATAAATGGCACATGGGTGGAAAGGAACTGCGTGATTCTAAGTTAGGGCCAGAGATGGTAAAGACGTGAGAGAGATTTCTCTCCTTGTTGATAGCTAGGAAACAGGTTGAGGAGTTAGAATGTAACCAGTAATTCCAGCATCTCCTAAAGTATCTAAAAAAAAAAAAAAGGTTATTAATGTCAGCAATAGGAGAAAAACAGCAGTTACTTCCTTCTTTTCTCTTCTGAATGCCTCTGCACCTTCTCCTCGGCCAGCTGGAAAAGTGTGTACGCTTGGCTTACACAGGCTTGAGATGTTTACTATCTGTGTCCTTCAAGATTAGAGTTTTCAGCCTGCTATCTACATAAGAGTTGTTCTATTTTTTTCTATACAAAACCTGAGAGGAAAACCTTGTCCTCTCTGAAATACAGCCGTGCCCCCCGCCCCCGCTTCCCCAAGCAGACACCATCGCTTAAAACACACAACATGATCTTCTTTATTTAATTGTTTAATCAGTTTACATTCCACAACTGACAGGTTATTTATTTTTATTTTTTCCATGAACAAGTCATTTAATTAATTACCAGACACTTTTTTTCTTCAATCGATGGAAATACAATTTTTCTGCCAATTTGAAAAAGAAAATTGCACGATGCAGTCAGTGTCAGTGAAGTCCCCAGATGCTCTCTGCTTCCTCAGTTCTTGCAAAGTCACAGGAACCTGGCAATTTCCCTTTTCATCCCCCCTCCCACTTCCCCATGAAATTCACCTCTCAGAATAGCACAATAGTTTCAAGATCTGGTTTGGATCACCTCTTGCGTAATTAATTAATTATGAGAAGGAACAGACAGTACAGTAGATCTGATAAGATGTAGCATTCTTGTTAAGATTAAACAACACATTTATTCACATCGTATCAGAACACATTAACATAATATTTAATCGTATTGTAGCACCAATAACCACAGGAATTGCTACCTCCCAGGGCAGAGGCCTGTTGGAATCCTGCAGTACACGCCGCTCCTTGTCTGACCAATCAGAAAGCACTATGCAAATCAAGGGTAAATAAATTTATATTGACTGAGCCATAATCTGGTGGACCATAAACACTCCAGGTGTTGGAGAGTTTTGTCTGCTATGGTCCCTGTCTAATGACCATATATAAAACATACCAAATCGGCTCATTTTCTTGCACTCAGTAACAAGGCTCAGAATGTTACACTGTATTTTAAATGTGTCAAACCTTGTCATATTGGCTCTTTGAAAGGCTTTGAGAATGAGGGGTTGCTTGCTTGCATTTTATTCTGTTCTCTGCACTAAGATCTTGCAACTTGTCTTTTTTCTTCCCAAACAAAAGAGGTTTCTTTAAATGTAAGGAAGGTCCCAGGCAGGGAAGAGATAGGCAATAGTGGACCGAGTACCAGGGCAAAGGACAGAGCTTGTCACTGCCACTTCCGAGAAGACCCAGTCTGCCTGTGGCCACTGCTCCTCCCAGCATGTCCCCTTCTAGCATTTGACTTTAAGTTACAAATTTAAGGAATTGAAGATTGAGCAAATAGCTCCAAATATTGGTGAGATGTTATTAGCAGGTGACTGGAACAGATGACAGAAGGTGGTGACCATCTTTATTCTCAACAAGGAAAGACCTGTCTGCCCTGCCCCCCAGTCCCCACACCCATCACTGTAAGACAATGGAAGCCTGGATAAGGGATAAGCTGATGCTCCTGTAGCAGGAGAAAGTGACCTGCTTTGGCCTCTAGGACGTTCACAGGTCACTGGGGCTATGCCCAGGGACAGTGCTGATACCCCTCTGGGGCAGTCGTGACATGTACTTGTTAAGCATTGGTCTTCTCTAACTAAGCAGGTAGAGCAGACTTCTAGAAGTGAGGCCAGCAGCCTGGACATGGCTCCTATTCCTTCTACTCAGGGCTAACCCTGACCTCTAGCCTCTGTTGGATGTCAGATCCAAGGGACTCAGGGGTGAGAAGGGTCCCCTTCTGTCCTTTGACAAAGAGTCCCAACCTTCACTGTCCTATACGAGAGCCAGTAGCCACGTGGGGTTATTGAGCCCTGGAAATGTGGCTGATCCGAATTGAGATGTTTTCGAAGAATAAAATTCACATTGGATTTCAAAGGCTTTGTTCAAAAAAAAAAAAAAAGAAAGAAAGAAAAAAGAAAAAAAGAACATACCCTAGTTTGGTAATATTTTATATTGATTCCCTGTTAAAATAACAATAGTTTTTTAACATTGGGTTGAAATCTGTGTTAAAATGAATTTCACCTGTTTCTCTGGACCTTGAAAAATGGGGCTCCTATTTTTATCTGTACCTTGAATGATATTTAAAATTGCGTTTGTGGCTCATGTGATATCTCTATTGGACAGTACTAGTTTAAATTGCCTTCCTTGCTCTAGATGGTGTGGCTTGGTGGACTGAGTACCAGCCTGCGAACCAAGAGGTCACCAGTTCCATTCCTAGTCAGGGCACATGGCTGGGTTGCGGGCCAGATCCCCAGATGGGGGCGCTCAAGAGGTATCTCTAGCACATAGCTGTTTCTCTCCCCCTCTTTCTCCCTCCCTTCCTGTCTCTCTAAAATAAATAAATACAATCTTTAAATTGCCTCCCTTGCCCCAGAGACAATCCAGGTGGACCATCAGAAGAGAGGCAGGTTTGGGAAGGTGCCATGGAAGGGCAGGAGTTAGGTCCCTGGCCGAGCCTAGTGTGAATGCCCCTCCTGGGGCAGCTGGTCTTCCCTGTTCTAGGGGGAGGCAGCTCTTCATGTTATAAGATCACCCACTTGGCTCCTCTTTCCTACTTCCTCTTATTTCAGGGTGCCCTGCTTTTGGGGGCTCCTTCTCTGCTGCCACACTGAGGATGCTCTGAGATTCGGCCATTCTCCCTTTAAAAGGGTTCTATATCTTAATTCCACCTCTGCTGCCCACTGCCTCAACTCCACTGCCTGCCAGGGATTTCTTCCTTCTGATTTGGCAACATCCCTTAGCCAGACACCCTGCTCGGGGCACCATCGGCCAGGTCTGTGCGGCGAGTCAGAGGTTACAGAGCAACTCACACGCATCGTGCCCTTCGACAGAGCTTCTCCTGCCCCAGCACGGCCGAGCTCTGTCAGCAGCAACAGCAGAGTGAGATCGCCAAAGAGGGGCCGGGGGAAGGCATCTGAGAATGACAGGTAGATCAAAGGCTTTGGACTCTGAGCACAAGCTGGCCGTGAGCTTGAGGTTGCTTTCTGAGGACGGAAAGTGGGGCAAGAACAGCAGGGAGGGACTCTCCAGATGCACCTCCGTGACGTAAGCACACCCCAGCTTGGGCTCGAAGCCTCTCTAAAAATAGCAGCAGAACAGCCCAGGAGCCTTGGGGTCCCAACAGCCCTGGAAGCCCCCCTGCTCCCGTCTGGCTGGGAGGACACGGAGACATGGTGAGGTAACCAGACGCACCCGAGGCCGTGAGCAAGCCAGGGTGGAGGTCACGAGAGACCCCAGGGTCAGCTCTCCACGCTGACCGTTGCAATCACCCGGACCTTTTGGACTCTGATGACTCGCTTTCACTTCTTGGAAAAGAATATTTCACTTGAAGGGCAAAGAGAGAGTTCCAAGCACACACTAGTGACTGTCAGAGAAACAACCAGACAATTGTCCTATGCCAATGGCTTCCCTCCTTCCGAGTCCCACCCAGTCAGGATTTGGGGGCAGTCCACGTAAGTCCTCCAAAAACTGAGGGCCACATCGATGCATTCCTTTAGCTCAAGTCCCTCCCCCTTGTGTTCAGTTTCCACTTTTATTTGTACATTTTTACAGAGAGTCTTCAATAGCAAAACAGTCACACCAGGGGTGGAAACGGGGAAGGATGAGAACGAGTTCGTGAAAACTCTCCATGAGAAAGGCATCGTCGCGCTCACAACAACACAGACACCCCGACACATCCAGGCAGGAAAGGGCCTGCAGGTGCCGGGAAAGGGAGGGAGAGGCTTACCCAGAGGGAGAAATGGGAGACAGGAGAAGACAGAGGGACACAGAATTCCCCAAGGAGCAACAGCCAGTCCACGGAAATGAAGAGGAGGGGTTGTGATTACTAAGGTTAGTATGTGTCAAAGGGCAGCCAGGTGTGAGTTTCCACTGTGCAGCCTCCAAGCTCACCCCTACTCCCCCGTTTTCTCATCCTCAACAGTGAACAAGCACCCCCTGCAGGGGGTGGGTAGCTCCCCTGTTCCTTAGAGAAGTTCTCACCATAACACCAAAACCCACTTGCCTGCAGAGCAGAAAGTGTGCAGACCCTGCTCAAGTGAACTCCTTCCTTGTGTAGATCCTAGGGTTCAGTTTTCCCCAACAGGATCACACCCAGAACCTCTCCCTGTGAATGCTCCATCAGAAGGAATTCCTAAAGAATCCACGCGCTTTTGATGACGCCATCGGCTACACCCACCGATCAGAGAAAGGACCCAGTTCCTTGAAACTTGTTCGTATCTTAAACTGAACAGGCCACGAAATTGTTTCAGAATCTGATATTCTCCTACCACTTGGGCCTGTACAGCTAGACATAATGTTAGGAGGACGGTAAAGAAAAAACTAAGGCACTGACCACGTGCCTTGGTTTATAGTTAACTGTTTTTGCTCATGCATGTTAATTTCCCATGTATGAGTAACCCCCCCCATAGGATTTACTCATTCTGTCACCCCAGGAATAAGCAAGAGGGAGTAAGAGCGCCCTTCACTAAACTGGCTTTGGACAAAAGGAATGAAGCCTGGGAATGAGTCAATTAGGCAGCCAGCTCCACTGAGGGACCTGAAGGATAGAATAAAATCCCTAGACAAGGGGCCAGGATGACCGACCTATCACTCCGGATCAGCCTCTCAGTAGTCAGTAGGGAGTAGGCTACGGCAGGATAATTTGAGCAGCGCGTAATTTATGTGGCACTTCATGTTTGCAAATCACTTTGCAATTTCCTTGTCACCCTTCATATACCATGAGGTAAAGTGTTATCACTCTTCTCACTGTGTGGATGAGAAAGTTCAAGTATGAAGAAGACACGGTGCCCAGAGCCACAGATTGCTTTAGTGCCAAGCGAAATGAAGTCTACAGGGACTGGGTTGTACGAGGGTTGCCAAACTACTGAGTTACTCCAGCTTCTGAGCTCTTACACGTACAATTAGATTGAGATGGGAAAGAAGGAAGGAAGGGAGGAAGGGAAGGAGGGAGGGAGGGAGGAGGGGAGGAAGGGAGGAAAAAAGAAAGAAGGAAAGAAGAAAGAAAAGAAAAGAAAATCCCAAAGCAGGAAACTTTTAGCCCTGTTCCAAGACTGCCACTACATTCGGCACTGAGCTTGTTTCAAAGGCCTCTTTGCTCTCTTTGAGGGCAGAGCCCTGGGCTCTTACTGCCAAGAACACAGACAAGGTCAACTCCACACAGAGAGGTCACTGTGGTTCTGCGACCGGGACTGCCCTCCTAGCCCCAACTTCCAAACCAGAGACCACCACTGACCGGGAAACGCTGGGGCTAGGGCCCTGTGATGCCCCAGAGTGATGGAAGGATGAACAATCTCTTAGTCTTTTTTTTTCCTGGATTTTATTTTTCCAATTTTCTACAGTGAGCATATATTATTTTGGAAGAAAGAAATCAAATAGCCAATAGTAGTGTAGTCTAAGAACTCACAATAATGTCGAAGAAGCATTTTTGCACCATGGCGGCATTAACGGAAAGAGGGCAAGCACAGCCCACCACGTTGGCCGCTTGGAAGAGACGCCAGAATCTCATGTCCATCAACGCAGGTGGGCTTGTTAAAAATCTGTCCCCTGACTCAATTATATACCAGCTGGAAGACAGCACAGAAGCCAACCTGGCTGGCGTGCACCGAATATTTTTATCTGTGATGAAGTCACCTCTTGCTGTGACTCATAGTTCCCTGGAAAGGGCCGTGCGTGCCCACTGGGATGGGTGGGCTCTGGGGCACAGGGAAAATTTGTGGAGAGTTGGCTTCACCTTAGTTCTAAGAATCAACCAGGCATCCCATGGAAACTCTACCGAAGATGGCCAGAGTGTATTTCTTCGCATTCCTTCTCCCCAGATACTTGAAAGCCAGCAAATAAGTGCTTTCAGAATAAGCCAGGTGAAGACAGAGCCAACTCTAGATGTCTCTGGGTGATGCACTCGATCTCACTATTCTGGCTCTGACTCAGGTGGGCGGCTTTGGAGGCCAAAGCAGCATATCTTCTCACTAACTCAGCACAAAAGTGATGGCGGAGGGTAAATATTAAGATGTAGGGCCCAGTCTCAGCGTCTCGGGATACCTTCCTCCCTTATCCCCAGCAAGAGAACACACCGACATGGCACCAGGGCCCGAGGTGCTGTTATGGACATGCGGTTTTGATTGGGAGGAGTTGTCAAGGCTTTGTGACCTCATGGTCCCTGAAGTTGAAAGGGTAGAGTTGTTGAAAGGCTGGGGGTTGTAGGAGGGTTGCAGTTGGAACAGGCACATTTTTTAAAAAATATATTTTGATACCCAGGAGCCACAGACCTCCTTATAAAACTTATAGCCACACTGAACAAGGAAGGGGCTGCTGGAGTGCACAAGCCTCTCTAGAGACAAACTCCTTAACTACTCTAACTGACTGATGTTGATGCAAAAGGAAAGTAGACATGAAGGGAGAGAGGGAAAGGAAACAGAAGAAACTGTCACTCCCCAAATGGGGAGAGAAAGAAATAGGACCTTTTTCCAGGCAGACACCCCACTCGCCTGAATCCTCAATCTCATAGGGTAAGGAAGGAAACAAAAGCCGAAGGGGCCCCTGAGCAAGGAGCTCAAAACACACACACAAGGTCACAGATCTTGCATGTATGGAATTTGAACTTGACTTGGCCTCGGGCTGGCAGCTTCAGTGAGGTTGCTGACCCTAAACCCCTCAGAGGGCTGGGTTCTACTTTGATGTCGAGTTAGCAGAACCTGACTTATAGAGTCTTCCAGTCAAGGCTCCCCCTTCCTCCTCCTCCCTTTCTTCCTTCTGTCACTCCTTGTCCCTCACACCACGAAGCTTCAGCAACTGCTTGGACCAGGAAGCTTTGATGGGACCTCCAGCTCCTAGGCTGGAGGGATCAAGGTCACCTGGGGAGTTGCCCCATTGGTCAGGACTTGCCACCTGTAAGGGCTGCCATCCTGGCCACGCAGCTGGGCATTTTCTGGGCCCCATGCGGGATCGGACCCCAGAGTGTGTGTAGTGTGCGTGCGTGTACCTATCTGGCCCCGTTACCAGGAAAAGAGCAGCTCAAAGCTTCTACCCTGCTGACAGTGACTGGGCCCCAGACGGTTTACTTCTCTCCCAAGAGTCCTCCTGACATTTCAGGGAGGTTTCAAAGGGGCGCGGTAAGCTGTGTCAATGGCCTATCACACAGATTAGTACTTGGGGAGCATGGATGATGGAGCTAGGGCAAGCGCGGCTCAGAAACAAGAGGGTGTAAATAAGGAGAGGTCTGTGAGGGAGGGTCCTCACACGTGGTAGCTGAAGTTTAAATGGCTGACAGCCAACAGCCCCATTTAGGGTTCTTTCCCTCCTTTCCTGCAACTGGAGAACAGCTGGAATGTGGGCCGGGTCACACATCAGCCCTCCACCCCTAGAGGACACTCGTGGACCCCTGCCTCTCTCTGCTCGGCGGAACCCGTTCAGGACACTTGGAAGGAAGACAAGGCCTCTCAATCTGAGATACCTCTCACTTTTCCTCAAGCCCAAGTACGCCCTTCCCCTTAAGAGGGAAACCTAACCTTTTAAAAAACAATTCCCCCTACAGTTGAAAAATGGATTTTCCTGAAAATCACTTCCCTTCTTATAGAATAGAGCCTGTTTTGGAAAGAATCCTTAGAAGCTAATTAGAAGCTAGCAGCATTTCCTGCCCGCACCCCTCCCCCTCAGCACCCCTCACATCCATCCCAGAGCACTCACTTACATGCGAGACCTTCTGCAGAAGCTGACAAGTGTCGCTGGCAGTGAGGCCCTTAAGAGGACACCCACACCCGCATCCTTGGCAAACACACGCAAAACGCACCAGAGGGATCCACACACACAGAGACCCACACTCAGGCCCATCCATGCACACCGGGCGTCCTGCCCGATGGGAGTTACACACGGCCAGAAAGGGCAGAGGAGGAGGCAGGCAGGAACTCGAGGCCTGGTGGAAGGAGCGGCAGACGCCAAGTGGCTAGTGGGTGAGAAGAAAAGGTGGGCCCTGGAGGCGGAGGGACAGGAACGGAGGGCGTGGGTGGGAGGGGAGGCTGCTCAGTGGTTGGCAAAGTTTCCAAAGCACATTCATTTCCGAAGCAACTGAATTCGTAGCTCCAGAGCGCGGGGACTCTCTCCTGCCTCCAAGGGGCTGCTCGGCCCAGCAGGGTCACTGAGGTGGCTGTCACTGCTCCTGCCCCTACAGCCTCCACACCTCGCTGGCTGACCCTGCAGCTCCATCACCTGCAGTGTGCCCCTGTGCTCGAGGGAACCTGAGACACCGGGCTGCACTGGCGCCGCCTCCGTCTGGGAGGCTGGCCACTGGGACGGCTCTTTTGGGACTTCTGGCCTTGACTATTGAGAGGGGAAGGAAGAGGAGGGGAAATGTCGAGAGTTCTCCATTAGTTTACATCGCATCATACAAACTTGAGCCCAGGAGACATGGAGGTGCTCTCTCTGAGCGTGACCCATTTGCTTTCATCTGTGAGGACGTCGCCTCTAGGGAAGGGGTGGATGTCCGGTGACGAAGGGCCGCCTCCAGGATGGGGAGGAAAAGGTGTTGCTGGGGGCACAGACTCGTACAACCGCAGCAGGGGCCACTTCTGCCCCCTCCTGAACTGTGTCCCCCCTCTTCATGCACGGCTTGTGGGCCCAGCTGCGTGGAGGACTTCTGAAGTGAGAGGGCCAACTCCTGTGCTGTCCCCGAGCTATCAGGTGAAGAACCACGGGATCCTCTGCCCAGCGGTTTTGTTCTTGGCTCTGCCCTCTGGGAATTTCAGCTGCACTAAAAATAATAGAAAAATGCCACACAAACGATAAAACCTACACTCAGGAAACATCCGCCACACGCACACACGCCAGGGATCAGAAGCTGCAGAACTGGCACCCACGTGGGTCTGCCCCTCATTATTCTTCCTGGTCTCAGGGCCTCCGTGCTGGGCCCTGAAACCACCCCGGTGGATAGAGAGACAGCAGGCATAATGCAGTGTTTCCATTTTAAAAGGTGAAAAGGAAAAAAGGAAACCACCCAAAATAGTTTACACACACACACACACACACACACACACATCACAGCATCACTCCAAGGCTCCCGTCTGCCCAGGGAGTGCAGGTGGGGCCAGGGGAAGGGCAGCCTCTCGTCTAACTCGGTGTAAGGCAGCTGGACGGTAAGACTGGGTTTTCGGAGCATCCGCTGAAGCGTCCTTCCATTGACGTGGATCTCACGTCTCAGCAGGTTGTTCTCGCCCCCTTTCCAACCTCCTGAACTTTGTCCAAAAGTTTGGTGGCAACGAGGACACTTCCTTCTCACTTTGTTTTCTCCCCCACTTCTTGCATGTGGCTGGGGCGCCAGGAAGGGAACCGGAATGGGAAGAGCAGGAGGAGTGGTTCCACCCCCGGCTCCCAGGTTTGGCGTCGGTCCGTGAATGAGAGCGCTGCTTCTCTGCAACGTGGTCGGTGCAGGGGTGGCACTTCCGTCTCCACCTCGGTGCCACTCCAGCCCACTGGCACTGTCCCTTCCCAGCCCACCACCCTGTCCTCGTGCGTGACGGGGATCAAGAGGCTGTTGTGAGCGGGATGTGCACTGTGTCTTCAGAGAACCATGGAGCCAAAAGGTAAGAAGTGATGGAAGAGCCACGTGGTGGGAGCGCCTTCCCCATCTCGGTGACGAGGCAGCAAAGACAAAGTCCGACAGGATGCGGGTGCCTGAGCCAACTCCACTCTCCTTGGCACTAGCATCATCTGGATTGAGTTTTGTTTTATATACGTATATTATATATATATTTATATATATATGTGTGGGGGGGTTGTTTTTAGCACACTGTCCCATTCTCGGGTCTGGATTTGGGGCAGTTGGTCCTCGGGACAGGTTGGACAGAAGGGGCCAAGGTACAGAAGAACCCGGAGATGAGCGTGAGGCCCAGGCCCCCCCACGCACAGAACATGGACCATCCGTAGCCATGGCTGATGTCATCGGGGAGTCCATACAGGTAGCGAGGGTAGCGTGACAGCTCAAAGTTGATCCCGGCCACACAGGTGCACAGTGATATGATGCAGAAGGTTCCTGAAGGACAGGGGAAGAGACAGGGGGTAGGGAGATGGAGAAGGAAGGGAAGAGGAGAGGGAGAGACAAAGAAAGAAGTGAGGTTTACCACAGTGTCAGTGTTCTGGAGTAAGAAGAAAAGATCAGGTACAAGTTCAACACCTGGAAATAGTCAGGGAGAGGAGAATGTAGTAAAGGATCAAAGCTGCCTTGCTCTCCAATAACTGTCTGGTCTCAGACAAACTCAGGAAGCACCTCCTTTGGGAAAATACCAAATACATGTCCCCATAGAGTTTCGTGCAGTGCGGAGTGAGGCAGAAAGCCTTTGGTTCGTTTTCCTAAAGCACTTAAAAACTCATTGTCTTTCTTTGGAGACACAGAAAACACCCCCTTTGCTACTTCTTTCAAGAGAAAAATAGCTTTATTCTTTTTTTTCTGTAGATAATGTCTTACTACGCTATTGGGGTTTCCTTCAATCCATCCACCAACAGGTGGTCGACAGCGGGGAACCCTTTTCCCATTTCCTGCGGGCCGTTTCCCCAGCGCACTAACCCTACGAGCGACTCTTTGGGGAAGCAGCAGCAGGGTCAGCGACCTCTGTGCGCCTCTGCACACCACTTCTCCCCACGAGCATCCACAGTCCAGCGTGCATACGTTAACTCTTCTAACCGCGTCTTACGAGGCATTCCACAGGCTTCCTTCGGGTAAGGGCCTCCTCTTTACAGAAACATAACTCGCACTGACCAACGAGAAGCCTGCTGTGCGACACCGGATGTTATACAATGCTACAGGAGCACACGCCCGTTTTTAACCGACAGAGCTATTTGGTGTACCTACAATGACTTCAAGAGCTTTTCTCAGTATTTTCTGTGTCTTGTGTTTCTTCTGTCGCCACTGTTGGAGGCGATGGCCTGAGGAAGTATGCGTAGCATGGAAAGGCTGGGTGGGGTTGGCGGGAGACAGACGGAGGAGGGTATTTGTTAGGGGTCAGGAATAAGAGCGGTGCGCTATGTTTACATTTATTGAAGACCTCTTGCCTTCAGCCCTCAGGCCCATAAACTTGGGATAATTTAAATGGTCACAGTGACACCCATGAGACCTAGCATTCTTTAGTGTTGCACGCTAGGAACTGCGCTAAGTGCTTCACAGGTACTGGCCCTTTAATCTTCAAAACAAAACTGTAAAGTAGGTTATGTTATTATCGCCATTTTACTGATTGAGGAATTGAGACCCAGAGAGCTTAACCACTTGCCTCAGAGCACACGGCTGGGAGAGCCAGGCTAGGAACTCAAGCAGGCCAGTTCCGGAGTTGACGGTCTTATCTTCTGTGCTATTCAGGACTGGGGTCACACAAGGTGGGACCCGCCATGGGTCCCCTCTGTTGTGCCCCTGGGTTCCACGTGAATTCTGTATCGCTCAGTTGGAGGCAGGGTAGTCTGGGGTCCCAGAGGCACGTGGAGGCTGACTGCTGGGCCCCCCACCTCCGCAGTTTCTGGTTCGGGAGGTCTGGGTGTGGCTGGAGAATCAGGATTTTAACAAGTTCCTGGGTGATGCAGATGCTGCTGGTCCAACAACCACACTCTGGAATCACTGGGTCAGCAAGAAGGTTTTATTGGACAAAGACAAAATTTAATGGCCCAAGGTTCAGATCACAGAGGCAGAAATACAAATGGGCCATAAATGTGAAAAATGCTCAATTTCACCAACAACCAGAGAACAAAAATTAAACGCATCGTCATAGACCATCATCTATCAAGTTAGCAAAGTTTTTAAAAAAATTTAAATTTATTTTTGCTTTGCTTTGTTCTTGAGTCACCAGCCCCGAAACGAGTAAGGGAGCAGTAAAATGGCCCATCACACAGACTCCAGGGGAAGTCAGTCATCGTGAAGACACATGCTCCTTCAACACAGTGACCACGCTCCAGATTGAGAGAGCCGTCTGGCCTGGAGACAGAGACTAGGTCTGAGGACGCTCAGGTGCGGAGGGCGTATCTGAGGCACGGCTGTCGGAGCAGGGTTCAGAGTGAGCCTGATATTGGGGTGAACGCTGCTCTCCAGGCTGTGAGGTTGGAGCCCCCCCTGCCCTCCCCCCGCCCCCAGTTGGGGTATGTTGCTGTCTCTGATCTGCATTCCAAAGACCACTAAGTCCCCGGTGGGTGGAGAGGACAGTGCAGAGGTCGGCCAGGTCACTGCAGTCATCAGGGAGAAGGGAGGAGGGGTTGCAAGGCGGGGGCAGGGTGGGGATGAATGACTCCTGAGGGATGGTTGCTTGGAGAGGCAACAGAAAGCCAGGCATCAGGGGTGACCCGGGCACTGGTGCTGCATGAATGTGTGCGCGCGCATACATACATGTGTGATGTGTGCGCATGCACGTGTGTGCATTGGTGCTCAGGTGTGTGTGTGTGTGTGCTTGTGTACATGGATGAGCGTGTAGGGACAGCCACGGTGTACAAACACATTTGGCACCATCATTACTTGGGAGAACAGTGGTCTCAAACTTGGGGGACTAATGAAGCACCCCAGGGCCCTCTTTCTGGGCACTGGGGTTCAGACAGAATTCCACAATGGTATCCAGGCCAGACTAGGTCTCGCCCCTGACTTTCTGAATCAGAATCTCTTGGGGGAGCGGGGGAGAGGTCAGGAGTCTTCCTTTTTAAGTTCCTCAGATGATTTCTGTTGACCAGGTGGGTGAGTCCTTGGTGTTAGGGCTGAGGTCCTTTGTGTAACCTTGACACAGATCAGGAGGGGAAGAAGCAGAGGGGGCAGAGGGAAAGAGCAGCCTGTGGAGCAGAACAAGGAGAGAGAGAGATTGCCCAGGAGTGTGAGAGCTAAAAAAACTTCATTTGACACTAGTTTCAAATCATCCAAAGTCCAACAAACCAGGGCTGGCCTGCTTGTGCCTCAAGAATGCTTTCAATTCGTCTGGAAACCTGGGTGTGCAATGAATGACATTATTTACTAAAATTTAGACATAGGACAGTAAGCGTGCACAGGCACACTCGCTGAGTTCAAATGTGGGAAATTAAGGCCCTCGGATCGTGGATCTGGAGTCTGATAGAAAGTTCTGGGCTAGAGAGGCGGACTGAGTCATCACTTTACAAATCAAAGCTCTGGGTGGGATGGAGGCCACCCAAGGACTTTCTATGAACTGTATGTACAGAGGGGAATTTAAAAACCATCTTCTCATGGAAAGGTGCATGATGCTATTCCTGAGTAAGTCCAGTGATCTGTCCTGAGAAGGAAGGTCGACCTCAAGCACTTTTTGACCCTCCCAAGTGGCCAGCAGCTGAAACAGCGGGATGTGCACCCTTTCAACGCTGCAGTCTGCCAGGGGCGTGGACAGGACACGGCAGGATGAAAAAGAGACGGAAGAGAGTAGGTCGCTGTGGGTCTGATCACCCACCAGAAATGGCCCCATGTGCTCACTCCATGCATCTTTTTGTTATGTTAATGCAGTTAATTGAGGGATCTTCCTGCCTTAACTTCCTGTCAGTCCTGAGAACTTTAAAACCTTCCAGAATTTCTTTGGTTGGTTAGCCTTGCCCCTGTTTCCACAGATAGGGAGCAAACGTTTAGGGCTCTCCCTTACTATGGGCGGGAAGCGGGCCATCTACGCAACCTGCTAGGAAACCCCTGGGGCCACAGGAAGCCCTGAACAGGCTGGGGTAGTCTCCACAGCCGCCACTGTTTTCTGTGTGAGCAGGGTTTCTGTTTTCCTCTACATCTGCACTTACGATTCCACCCTGAGAATGTGCCTTCATAGTTGGAAATGGATATACATAGGCACACGGCAGAGCTTCAGTAATTGGCCTGCCTGAATAATGGGTTGTGATCGTTACTTAGCAGCATATTCTGACAATTGAAATAACAGCACACTTTGACAAACAGTGGGGGAGGTAGGGGGCATAGCAGGCCAGGACCCTGTCTGACCCAGCTTTCTGTCCAGTGAGCTGAACCCCACTCTCAGACCTCTGGATTGGTGACTAACCGGGGAGTGTGAAGGGGAGTCTTCCCATCACCTTACTGGGGTTCTCTGGGGTGCCAATAAATATTTTATTTTGTTTTTTGTAATCCTCACCCAAGGATCTATTTATTGATTACAGAGAGAGAGACGGACAGAGAGAGGGAAACATCAATGTGAGAGAAACATTGATCGGTTGCCTCTGGTACGTGCCCTGACCGTGGACTGAACTCACAAGCTAGGCATGTGCCCTGACCGGGAATCAAACCCGCTACCTTTCGGTGTACAGGATGACACTCCCACCAACTGAGCCACAACAGCCAGGGCTCTAACACAGATTTTAAATGCCTCTGCTGGAAAACATCTCAATTAAGGGACAGTAAGATATTATACCATTGGGAACTGCACCGTCCTTTCATTCACCCAAGGAACAGGGACCCTCTGGGGGAGTTTGAAGTCCTCCTCTGTCCCATACTAGCAGACCCTTCACCCTGGGGCCAGGTCTCTAGAATCTGCCATTTTATTTCTCAGCAGAGACTTGTGAGGGTCTGGGAAAGGCCGACATAACAACCCACAGTCACAGCAGCTAACACCCCCCACCCCAGCTTTTGAGGGTTTGGGCCTAATTCCACTCAGACTCCAAGACTAATTGTAGCTGTAGTGTAACGATTCGATGAGGAGAGCTCCACCCCAAGCCCTTCCCTTTGGAGCCAGGCTCTGCTCTGTGCTCACATGTGCTGCAAGAAGCGGCAGAGGTGGGGACAGGGCAGTAGGGGCCACAGCAGGGAGGATGGCAGGTCTGGGCTGGGGAGGCAGGCTGACCATGATGGGGCAGTGGGAGGGGGAAAGTCCTCTGGTAGTGAGCTTGGTGTAGTGCAGAACAGCTTACCAGCAAAGAGTGTTGGTGCCCAGCATTACGCTAGATGCAGGGAGATAAAAGAAGAAGATAGGATCCCTGCTCTTAAGAATCTTTAATTAAGTCTCAAATAAAAAGATGAAAGGCTTGTCATCTAGTTGGGGATATGAGCCATCCACGAATGAGAAGTTAAGGATGAGGAGAAAACAGCAGCAGGGTCGGGGTTGAGAGACCTGGGTTTAGCATCAGCTCCGAACCTTTGGTCCACTCATCTGTGATACCAGGGAGCTGGAGCAGGAGACTGCAAGGCCCCTCCTGCACTCAGCAGTCTCTAGGCAAAGGAGTAAGTGGCAAGAGTAACCCTTTGATGGCGACAATCACGCAGGGCCAGGGAAGGTTTCCCAGGGGAAACAGGGCCTTGAAGGTAGAACAGGGATTCTGCAGGCCTGCAAGGGGGTGCTCATCTGGTCTCCTTTGACCTCAACAACCCGCAGTCCTAGGTCCCGATGCCCGAGGGGAGATGACATGCCCACAGACCACCCCTTCTGCACCGCTAACTTCTGAAATGCGTACTGCTGCCCTCCAAGTCGGGCTTCTGTCATTCCCCACACAAACTATGGCACAGATCATTGCTGCCCTGCCTTTTGTTCTTGCCCCCCAAATAATAGCCAGTGATGGTTCAATCCTGCAGCTTCCTATCACACTCAAAATAAAGCCCAAACTCCTTACCCTGCTCATATGGCTTTACTTGAGTGCACCTTGCCTGTCTTTCTGTTCTAGTTCTTACCTTGACCCCCTTCCCCCAGCCCCACTTCCTATACATCAGCCACACAAAGGAGCATTCTGTGTCTGAAACTAGCTAAACTTGTACCCACCCCAGGGCCTTTGGACTAGCTCTTCCCTAGCCTGGAATGGCCTTCATCTAGCTGCTCTGAGACCTCAATTTAACAGCCATCCTTGCACAGACCCTGCCTGGCTCTGTCTGCAGCAGTGCCTCCCAAAGCTTTTCAAACTGGGTTCCAGGCCTCCCCCCTCTCTCAGGCCAGCACAGCCCTGCTCTGATCTGTTTCCACGTGAAATTTTATCTGAAGAGAGGAGTCTAGTGACTTCAACATTTTTGAGAAGCACGGGCCTAGTGCATTCGCAAGGGGACCTCAAGAGATGTCACTGCAGGAACGATGGTCCGACAGCAAAGTCCGATGGCTCTCATTTGTTGTGAGTCCACGCCTTCGACAGAAAGGGCTAAACAATCTCAACACTCCTTCCCACTGGTTCTGGAAGGGGCCTCGGACCCCTCCTCAGCCCGGCCCTCTGGGCAGCCAGCCCCCACCAGTCAGTGTCAGGGGGCTGGAATGAGAAATGAATCTCATTACTCTCTCTGCTGGGCTGCTCGCCCGCCTGGACTCAGAGCTCAGGAAGTCCAGTTGAAAGACCTGCACCTCCCCAGGTAGCTTGTGCTAATGAGACTCTGTCATCGAGGGGACTGTGCCCTCCAGACCCGTCTCCTGTCCCTATTTGCAAACTCCATCTGTGAGTGGGGAGGCATGGCCAAGGGGCGTGACAAACTGTGTCAACAGAAGTGCTTCCTTCTCAGTGTTCAAACACAACCCCAGCTTCCTCAGACTATCCTCACCGGATGCTGTTTCCACGATGTCACCTTGTGACCTATGGCCCCACCCTGGCCACTCCTGTGTTCAGGGCTTGTCGGCCCCTGGCTGGAGGAGGAGAGGGCTGTGCTATGTCCCAGGGTTTCCGCCCACCCTCTGTCCCCCACCCCCGCCATGCCAGGCATAGCTGAGGCTCCGGCGGGGGTGAGCAGGAGGAAACAGTCTTCGTGCCCAGGCTGCCGACTCCGTGTTCCAACACCACATGCAGCTTCTGCCTCGTCTACCTCCTTCGCATTGCTGCCATTTCTAATTAACGGTCCCCTGGCTGCCAAGTATTAGATTCGAGTTTTCCCCCTCGTTTTAGCTTCTTGGCTGTTTGACAACCTCCTCCTCCTCCTTGGCTATCTCTGCCCTCAGTTTCCAAGCTGTCACCTTATCCTGGGCTGCTCCCACCTCTGTAGAGGTCCCTCTCTGTCTCCAGTAGGGACATCTCAGCCTTTTATCTTTTCTGACTTGAAAGCCCTCCCCACACTCGCTCTGGAACCTTCACCCTTTCCTCTGACTTGAACGACCACCAGGTCATGACCGAGTCATGGGATTGTGTGATGTCATGTATCATGTGGCCATGTGTCCCCAGTCCCCAGGCACACGGTATGTTCAAAGCAGCTTGCCTGGAAGTTGGGGGTTGGGGGGGAGGTGTGACCCTGGCCTGCGGGATGTTTGGCCCTAAAACTGGAAAGTCCTGGGCTGAGTGGGACACTGTGGTCACCCCCCACCCCCCACAGGTTCTCTCCCAGTCCTGCTCTCCATCTGGGGTCAATCAGCAATACCCTGATGGCAACATATTTCATCCTCTGCTTGCAAGTTAAAGAAACCATAAGGATGCCTTAACCCGGTGGAAGCACAGAAACCTGGGTCCCTGGAAGGTGTTACTACTGTTAAGAAATGCCAAGCTGGGCCCTGGCCGGGCGGCCCAATTAGTTGGAATCTTGTCCCCCACAATAAAAGGTGGCGGGTTCGGTCCCCGGTCAGAGTGCTTATGGGAAGCAACTGATCAATGGTTCTGTTTCTCTCTCTCTCTCCCTCTAAAACCAATAATAAAAAAATATCCTTGGGTGAGGATTGGAAACAAAAAAAAAAAGGAATGCCAGGCTGGAATGGCATTGTTTTGGGGCAGCTAATTCTTCTGTAACCCTGAAATGTCGCCAGAAAACACTCAATCAGCCACCCACCGAGGGCTTTCTCCCAGTACCACCGAGATGGGTCTAAGTGGCTATTGAGGGTTCTTCTGCTAACCCTCCCCCCACCCCCACCCCCCCACCCCCGTTCGGCTCACTTCTGAGCACTGAGTGCAGGTGTGTAAGACAGACAAGATGGGGCCCCCTGCGTGGATGCTACTGCCTCAGCCCCCACAGGAAGGGGCGGGGAGGCCTGTGTCTCCACTCCCTGCAGGGACCCGGAGCAGCCAGGGCAGTACTGCAGCACCCAGGGACCCTGTGGGGAAACAGTATCAGCACTGAGGCTTCTGGCGCTGCAGCAGAAATGCTCTTACTAATTCAAGAAGCCATCACCTAGGCAACCGAGGCCCTCACGAAGGTTCTCGCAGGGATCCGGGGCATATTGTGTACGCAGGCGTTTGTCCAAACAGCTACTCCTTATGTGACCGAGTTGTGCCCACGTCTTTGCTAGAGTATCATTTCTGCAGCTCTCTAGGGCGGGAAATCCATCTGCGTGACATTTTCCGCTCTTGGGAAGGAGGAACAATGTGTGCGTAGCCCTAGCCCTTGCTGCTGTGTGGCCAGAGGGCCTCTGTCCTGACCGTAGTCCAACAGGTTGCTGCAAAGCTGTCACTGCAGAGGCAGCCGCCCACATCCTCCCCGAAGACTCTGCCCCCACAGCTCCTCTCCCATCTTTAGGACCGGAAGCCAGCAAGTCAGCAAACAGAGAAGGGATTCCTCCTCCTCCAGTAGCAGCGTCTGCATCCTCGGAAGCTGATGTATACTAAACCCTTCTTTTGCTTAGATTAAATGCCTTGGTAGCATTTAGCTCCCGAGAGCACTTCATAGCTTTGCTCAGACCTGCATGGAATATAAATGACTGTTGAGTTATACACCATTGCATCAGCAGCAGCCCACAGGCAGGTCACATGGGGTTTTACCAAGGTGCCTTAGGGGTTCACTGGGATGACGCAGGGGGGTGACAGCCTCCGGAGAGCATGCAGCAAGGGATGGGGCCCTGAGTGAGGACAGAATCATCCCTCGTTCCGCGAACGCGGCACATGCTGCAGGCGGGGACACTGCATGGGGGTCCTCACACCCCTGGGGAGAGAGGCACTTGTGTTTCTGCAGTTGTGCTGCAGGTTACAAGGCTGTCCGATGTCTGGACGCGACTGTGCCATATAGTCACGCAACCAGGGGCTGGCCCACTCAGAGGTTGGCATTGCTTCTAAAGTGAAAGCTTCCAGATTCCTACCATAGAACTTGGCCCCTGGTTTTTCCAAATTGACAGGGTGGCCACAAATGTGGAAACACTGGCATCATGGGCTGAATTGCGTCCTTGCAAAATTCAAGCTGAAGCCCTAACCCCTAGCGCCAGAGCTGTGACTGTTGCAGATAGGACATTGAAGAGGTAATTAAGTTAAAATGAAGCCATTATGGTGGGCCCTAATCCAATCTGACTGGTGTCCTTGTAAGAAGAAGAGATTAGGACCTACACAGAGACACCAGACAGCCACATGAACAGAGGAAGACTTCACGAAGAGGCAGCAAGAGAGCGCCCATCTGTAATTGGCAGAGGGAGGCCTCCGAGGAAACAACCCTGCTGAGGCCTTGATCTTGGACTTCCAGCCTCTAGCACTGTGAGCAAATAAATCTCTCTGTTTAAGCCACTCAGTCTGTGGTGTTTTGTTTTGGCATTGTAATTATCCTATTAAGATAACATTTCAATACAAGATAAAATGAGACTGCCTATGTTTCTGGACTTCATGGCCGCCCCTGTGGCTACCACAGGCATCTAAACATAGCCATTTAAGTGGTAGCTGCTGAGCCTCTTGTGTTTTTTTCTTCATCTAGACCCGTCGCCAGCGCGTCTATGCTTACTCCCGCTTACTACCAATCCATCCCCTTATTCTCTTAGGTGTATATTTAGATTTGATCGCAAGATCAGTGGCCTTGGTGGCCTCCGTACCAAAGATACAGCCTTCGCAAACATGTGAAAACATCAGAGGGCTGAGCGAGTGAAAGGGAGCACTGGAGGGTGTTCAAAGAGCTTCGTCACGATGGGAGTTTACTAAGGTCGGAGCGCCCTTGTCCAGCATCTTTGGCTGGAGTCTGGCATTGCCATCCTCGCCTACTCTGCAGAGTCCCTGGAAGCTACTCTAGAAGGTGCGTCTTCCATGGGCCAGCCCAAGTCCTGAGTCTCCCAAAACGGCTTCCCTGGTGTGCCCAGCACAAGATAATCCCCGCTTTTTCTGAATTCCTAAAACCTTTACGGTCTGCTACAGGCCACCTGACAATTAATAAGAGGGACACCACTTGTTTTAACTTGTTGTACTAGACTGTACCCTTCTCCAGAGCCAGTAGGGTGGCGGTGTCTCCTTTTGTATTATACACAGCCCTGAGCGTTGAATCCAGACCGCCGGGAGAAACAGATTTCTAGGCTATGGAACTTCGAGGTGAAAATAGGGACTTTGACACCTAGAGGGGAATGAGGTAGACAAGCCCCGCCTTCCCATCCTCATTCCTCCTAAGTCGTTTTGTGACTGCAGAGGCGGCAGCACACGTGTGAGTGTGCCCGCGGTGCGCCCACGCATGGACACGCCAACCTGGGTTTCAATGGGCCCCGTGGATTTCAGGAAGCATTTTAATTTTTATAGAAGTTCGGCATCCAAATAATACCCTCTCGGCAGGATTATTTTGAGGAACGCTGATAATAAATGTGAAAAGGCTCAGAGAAGTTAAAATTGCCTTCTATATGTGAGGTATAATATTAGAAACTGCAAGCTTTAAGTGAAGGTGAAGACGGATTGTTCTGGAGGACAAGAAAAAAACGTGGCTGCTGCCTTCATTACTGACACCCGCTCCTTCTCCTCGGCCCCCGGGCCCAGGTAAATGCGGCGCCAGGAAGCCACTGCTCTCAACAAAGAAAGTGCTCATTCAGGGTTCTTCATTCTGTGCACTTTGTCAGGACCAGAACCACAGAAATCAGGAAATCTCAGAATACACTGCTGAGACAGACCTCCTAGGAAATGCAACTTGTTTTGGGTCTCAGAAAGGTGACGGTGTCCAGTTGAGGGGTTATGTTATGTCACTGGGGGGGTTGCGAAGAAGAAGCTGTAAGGCTTGCAGCTCACCCAGGACGGATGGGAGGAGCCAGCCCCAGGAGAAGTGCTGGGAATCGCAATGTCACGTGAGACGAGGACCTCTGGTAGGTACTCCAGGGGTTCTGACTCTGGGATAGAGAGGTGGCAGGTACAGTTATTCCATACTCATTTATTAGATGCCTATTGTATAATGGACTGTGAGAGCTAGCTTTTTAAAAATTATTTTTAGTCTACTTTCCCCTTTTTCTTCTTTTGCTAAAACACTACCACTATTCTTTCTCCTGGGGAAGCCATTCTGTGATCACAATGATTAATTCAGTTTTTGTCCCTTCTGTACCTCTTGAGGTTGCTGTGAGATTATATACATGCATATAATTCTGTATGTAAATGTTATAAATACACATGTATATTTATATGCATGTGTATATATACATACACATATAGCACAGCACATAAATGACATAATGCTCATGCTAATCTCAAGTTAAATAATTTGCTAAAGGTCCCAAAGCATAAATCCCAAGCAAATGTTTGATTTTGCTGTGAAGCCAAACCATTTGATTGCAGAAACATTTGAGAAACATTTGCTTCCTCTGCCCCCACTTAAAAACATATCCCCCTGGGGAAGCAACTACTGGCCCATTCCACTTCTACCCCCCGACCTTGGGTATTTCATGCTTCATGGAGTAAAAAGTTGGAAAGATCTGAGGTGGCTGGGCTGGGGTGAGCTGTGAGCGTTCTAAATAGGACAGAAAGAGAGTTGCAGGAAGAAAATGAATCAAGAAGGCAGCATGTCAGCAAAGCTCACAGACACAGACAACAGTGCGGTCATTAGCAGCGGGGAAGGAGAGGGGAGGTAGAAGAGGAAAAAGAGGGATAAACAGTGATGGAAGAAGACTTGACTTTGGGTGATAAACACACAATATATAGATGATGTATTATAGACTTGTACACCTATTTAACTTTTTAACCATGTTATCCCAATAAACTCAATAAAAATAAAAAAATCAGTACTATGAATAATTGCACGCAAGCAAATTAGGTCACTTAGATGAAACGGACAAATTCCGAGAAACACAAAACCAAACAGCGCGGAACCGTGAAGAAATATAAACCTGAACAAACCTGTAACTTATACGAGAACTGAATTAGAGAAAAGAGGGAGTGCAGCATGCCATCCTTTCAGTGCGAAGCTTTGCAGCTTCCTCTCCATCTGGGCCCTGGTTCAGAGCGCGGGATTAGTGGGATCCAACTGGCTCCTTAACTACACCGAGAGCGGCATCTGCAGCTGTGCAGAGAGGAACATTCTCAAGCTGTGAAGGGAGAGCTTCCAAGAGGACAGCCACTTAGAGTGTGCCATCTTCCTGCCTCTGCTTCTCTCTCCTCCTCCTCGGCAACTCTTTCACTTTGAGAAGCTCTCGGGTGGAGGGCGGTCTCGCCCTGGGTTTCTCGCTCAGGACAGCGCCCTAAGTAACACAAAACCTCCTGCACAGTCTGACTCTACAGCTTCCCGGGTAGCAGACCAGGCTTTTCTTATTTTTTTTTAATCCTCACCTGAGGACATTTTTTCATTGCTTTTTAGAGAGAGAGGAAGGGAGGGAAGGAGGAAGGGGGACAGAGGGAAAGAGAGAGAAAAAGAAACATAGGTTGGTTGCATTCTCATATGCACCCTGACTGGGAATCAAACCCACGACACCTTTTGGTTTACAGGGATGATGCTCCAACCGATTGAGCCACACTGGCCAGGGCAAAGCTTTTGCAGAGAAAGCCACATCACTTCCCAGGACCAGTGGGAAGCCCGGTATAAGTTGCTCTATCATTACACTCCAGTTCCTGTCTTAGTCATCATAAAGCTCTCCTGGCCCAGAGGGCACAAGTGGTCCTGCTCCAGCTTCCTGGTAGGAAAGCTGCACACGACGGGGATGGGGCTTAGTGGACAGAGAACCGTACCAAGGGTCAGAAAATCCAGGCTCTGCTCTCATCCCGGCCCATGAAGTGGGCACATCACCTCAACTCTCTGGGCTGTGATCCCTTCAACCATGAAGTACAGGAGGTAGGACAGATCTCAGATTCCTGCCAGCTAAGTGATCACATGACTTCAGGCACCATAGCGAGGAGCTGCCATCCTCTCTGAATTGCTCCAGGACTGGCTGCACTTGTTTTGTCACACACGAGCCGCCTGGGGAGAAGGTCCCGCTGCTCACCTGCTGACGTGCACAGGAGGGCCAGACGATGAGGCCATCAGAGGTCATTATTCGACATCGATGTGCATGTGAGGCTCGGCTCTGAATCGCCTTGATTTTAAATGTGGAAGGACTGGGACCCAGCTGTTCAAGTGTCTGGAAAAAATTGGCTCCTGAAAGAAATCTCTCTGGCTCCTGCCCTGTCTGATCCAAGCCAACGCCATGTTCATTAGCAGAGAAAGCGGCTTGGGGCAGGAGCCAGTGATCAGGCGAGCCTGCCACCTGGTTTGGTTTATGCTTCCACATGCCCGGCACATTTGTCAGCTGGGCCTTGCTTTTCCTTGAGATGCAAACCTGTACCCAAGTGACTTTTGCACACTGTCACCTCACTGCTGGGTCACTGAACACGTACATAGCTTTGCACGGATTAAACACTGACATGTCATATTGATAGTGTGACAGGCATTGTTTCAATCGCTTTGCTAATGTTAACTCTATAATCTTCAAAGCCATTTTCTGATGCAGACAGCAACCTCAGAGAAAGAGAGAAGTGAGGCACAGAGGGTCTAAGCACATTGCCGAAGGTCACACAGCTTGTAAGCAAGAAGCCAGGCCTCAAACCCATGCTTTCACCACGTGTTACACTGCCTCTCACTTCTTAAGCAAATACATGGTCTCTCGAGCTGGACTGCAAGCAATGTAAGCAGAAGAGCTCTTTCCTTCCCCACTAGGGTCCTATGTGCCATGGTGTTTGAACAAGATTTATCAATTAGATGATGAGACTGGGGGAGCAGACCCCCTCAAGATCAAATGTGGCCCCGAGGAGGTTCCAGGTGCTCTCGGCCTCAGGCTCAGCTCAGAAAATCGTGTTGCTGACTTCTTCAGAGAACTAGGAAAACCTGTATCACACCCTGCATACAAATTCACTCTTCACCTGTGTCAGACGTGAATTTGACGTGAGTTTACTTTAAAAAAAAGGGGGGGTGGATTTATTGGAGGTGGAAGCTCAGAGAATCCTAGGCAAAGCTGGAGAATAGGACAACAAGCCTTGGAGAGTAAGGGGCAGCAGCCAGGGCCGGCCTGCGATCTCGTGGCGGGAAGAACAGGTGTCCCCATGGAGCTCTGCCGAGGACATGACTCAGCCTCACAGTGACTCTCCTCTCAGAAGTCTCATGGACAACAGCGCTGGCTTCATGGGCTGGGCCATGAGTTTTCTATGAGGTGGAGAGCTCAAGAAAGGAAAGGGATCACAGTCAGAGCAGTAAGTCTTTCCATAAGACTCCTTGCAGCTTCTAACAGGCCAGAAACTAAACCCAGCGGGCAGAGTGAGCGGCTGGTTTGGGGCCGGACTTGAAAGACCTCAGCATAGAGCCCCGCATAAAGCCTACCGAGGGGTCCACCTCTCTGCCAGCCCCGACTCCAAGCCTATAGCTTATGGCTGTCACAGCTTCTCTTTTCACTTGAAGGTCTTGGGAATGAAAATTACTCACTCCTCTTCTTTTTCTGAATTCAAACTCAGATGAGAAAAGAGCCACAGACAGGAGATAGATAGGGAGGAAAACGTCAGATTTATTCCTGAGGAGGCCAGCATGGCTGCTGAGGCTTGAGCCCTGGCCACTGTCAAGCCCTCCCACACCTTCCCGGAGGCTGACAGCTTAGGATGATTTGCCAAAGAGAATGTTCAGGACTGTAGAGAAAAATATACTCATTCAGAAGTGTTGATTCACTAGCAGACCAGAGAAAGAAAGAAAAACAGGCCTCCAACCAGGCCTCCTGACGCTGGTGCTGGCCTTGGCCTTGAGCCTTGACACAGGAGTGCTGGCCACCTGGAGAGCTGGGCAAGGGCAGAGGACCCAGATGGTGCTGGGCCCCACCCAGCTCAGCCTCCTCTCCCAATCTCACCCCTTGGAGAAGTCAGTCATCTCTGGTCCCTTACGAAGAAGGGCCTTAGAAGGCAGACTCTGTCCAGAAGAGATGGGAAAACGCCCTCCAGTTTCACTTGGCCATACTAACTCATGAACCTTAAAAACTGAGGCTCAAAGGCTTCTGGAAAATGTGATTTCAATGGAATTTGTCTGAAAATGTTAAGAGCTAAGCCAGAGATGGGATTTTAATGAACAAATTATTATTTTAAATAAATTGTAGCCAGGGTGTGTGGTGGAATCTTTAAGAAGAGATTCCTAGGTTTTGTTAGGGAGGCAGTGATTGGCATTCCTTCCTGCCCAGGGCCAAAATTCGGGGGGGGTCAAATGTCATCTAAACTTTTTCTTTACATAAGCTGCTTAAACCTTTTTTACAGGTAAAAAGACTTTTTTGCTTCATTCACAAGAGTTTAGTTATATAGAGCTATATAAAAACAGAAATGTATTAATGACATGTGAGATTCTAAACTAGAATGAATAAATAAAGACCTGGCATGCTGCTTCTGAAGAGCGGCCAGCACTGAGTCTGGCAGCGTTTCACTAGGTAGGTGAGCATTAAAAGCCCTTTGAGGGGCAACACTGAGAACGGGGAGAGCTGACTCAATGCCCGCTTCAGCCCTTATCATTAGCTCCCTATGAGGCTGTTCCTGACCCCCCAGAACGGGTCCCCTTTCTCTGGACACCCACAGTCCCTTCTGTTATGGCACCAAGCTCTCTGCCTCCACCACCTGCCTGGGTGGCCCTTAAGGACAGGGGCCACACTAACTCTTGTGTGTCCTGGGTGCTAGCACGATGCCTGGCACATAGTAGGCACTTGACTGACATTTATTGAGTCAAATTTAGTTTGTAAAGCAGATGATTAAGAAGAGCAATCGAGTGTCTTTGAATATTTGAAAGACTATTGGAGGAAAATGGTGCTGGCTTTAATTTATGCTACTTTAGCAGAAAGGGCCAAGTCCAATAAGTCAAAGTTACCAGAAATCACATTAAGGCTTAGAATGAAAAAGAACAAAATAACGACCAGAGTAGCCGACAGGGATGTGGCCCCTGCCACTGTAGATGCTTGAACGCAGGGAAGAGAGAGGACACGAACTAGATTTCTGCTCTCCAAGGTCTTCATGATGAACTGAGCGCCATCCAAATGGTACAAAGGGGTGTCTGAGTTCACAGGAGGAGTCTGGCTTGAGCTCACACAGTCCAAAAGGTTTCTGGAAGATGCTGACGGTCAGCTGAGCCTTGAGGAAGCACAAGGCTTCCACAGGCAGAGAAAACTGGTAGGGAGGCCCATAACAACGCATGGTCTGGAGGGGAGCACAGGACGTGGGGCTGAAGGCCAGCTGGAGACAAGATTGTGGCCGACACTGAGCCCCACGCTGGGGACATTGCCCTTTGTTCTGTCAACAGCATGGAACTCAGAATGTTTTTCATCAGAGAAATGACGTGGTAATAAGCGTATTTTAGAAAGACAGTAAAGGCTGGATTTAGGGGCCAGTATAGAAATGAACGTTTATGGAATACACATCCTCAGCTAGGTGGTTTTCCTGTATTATCTCATTCCAGCCACACAACAGACCTGCACGGCAGGCAGCTCTATCTCAATTTTACAGGTGAGATAAAGGAGGCTCAGAGGTTGGCAACTAAGTGGTGGGCAAAGATTTCCATCCGCCGAGGGCTAAATGGCTGTCAAACTACTGTAATAGGAATAAGCGAATGAATGGGCCACAGAGAACACTGCAGAGGAAATATTGGCAGATGTGGACAATTGATGGAAAGGCAAGGGTAAAACCGGAAAAGTGAAAAATGACTCAGAGGTGACTGACAGGCTGAGGTGCTGAGGAAGCCAAGAAAAGCAGCTCATTTTGGTGGGGAGAGGGGATGGAGGGGAGCTGGCATTTACCAGGTGCCTCCAGTAAGCCAGGTACTGAGCCCGTGTGCAATAGACATAAAGCACCCACATAACATAGGTAAAGGACAAGTCTAGCTCAAAGCCTGTGTGAGGGGCCAGAAGGGTGCAGAGGCCTAGTGTACAATGAAAAGCATGAGTCTGGAGCTCAGGAAAGACTGTCTCATACACAGGGTCCAGGCTGCACTGCGCTGAGATGGTTACCGCTGTGAGGGGTGGTGCTGTTGACAAGTGAACATGTTTACAGGGAAAAAGCAAAGAGAGCTGGCACCCACGTTTACAGGTAAGACAGAGAGCAAAGAAAACAGAAAAGACGTGGAGAAAAGGAAAAGTCAGGAGCATGCTGTCGTGGAAGAGCTGAGTGTCGGGAGAGATGGAGAAAGAAGAAATCCTCGTGAGATCAGGAAGACGATGCAAGGGGATGGCTGGAGGCAGGAGTAAGCAAGTTGCCAAGAACACAGCTTCGGTGACATGGGGGGAGCAGCAACCAGACATCAAGAAATGAAATGGGTTGGTGGCGGAGTTCTGGAAGCAATTAAGTAAGGAGTCTTCTTTCTATAACGTGAGTCCCAAGCTTGGTCTTCGGGCTTAGAGCATGTAAAAGGTAAGGCTCTCAGCCAAAGAGGCTCCTTGCCTCTATTTCTGTAGGAAATAGTCCTCAGATGGAATCGGCCTCATCTCCTCTGCTGCCCCAAGAGCAACGCCCTCCGTCTGCCACAGTGAGATGTCTGCGTGGGGTTGTTCTTATCCTATCAGCTCACAGGATGCTCAGCAAGTGTAAATGTGTCAGCAAGTTCATTACTATCTAGGAGATAGGGCTGCATGATCGTTAAAAACCCAGGCTTCAGAGTCAATTAGATTTGAGTTGGAATCCTCGGTCTGGGAACTATGTGACCTTGGCCAAGGTACTTCAACTGTCTGAGCAAGCAAGAGGAACAGCAGAGAAGGTGAGAGCCAGGGATAAGGGGAACTCCGTAAATGAAAATGCAGAAAGCGCTCCTTCTGTGCCAGGCGCAGTTCTAAGCCTAGGACACAACTTATTTCCTTCTGGCAACCACCCCCCCCCCCACCAACCAGGCAGGTGCTGTTTTGCAGATGGTGGAACTGAGCTACAGGGAGAAGTGTGCCCAAGACTACCGAACTTTGACTCAGGCCTGATCTCACACCATTTTTAACACTTGGATGGTAGAAGTGACTCCCTTTGCACCTTCTCCACCCTTCTCCCTCCCGCCCTGCCCGGCCCTTGCCAGTGGGGACTGAGGAGGACCCCTCTGGGTTACAGATGTCAATGATTGCTTTTCAGGAAGCTTGTGTCTGCCCTGCCCATTAAATCCTCAGCCTACTTTTTGATCCCAGGTGGCGTTGCCCGGTGTCCTTTTATTTTCTCCTCCAGGTCCCAGGAACAGAGAAGAGGGGGACAGGGACTGCTGTGAGGACCTTAGATTAAGGGTCCACCATTTACTTAATCACATGACTCTACTAGTTTCGTTTCCCACCCCCCCCCCCCACCCTGCCTAGTTCATTATCTACGAAATGAGGGAGGTGATGACAAGCGTATGGGCTGCAGGGCTGATGAAAGAAATCAGGTTTGAAGAGCATTCACCGCTGATACAGCTGAGATGCTTGGTGAGCTCTGACCTTGTCCCTGTCTGCCTCCTCCACCTCCACATCCCTGCCTCCTGGAGGGATGTCAAGGTCAAGTGAGACCTTACCCTCTTTGGGGCCCTGTAAGCTAAAACATGTGACCTGGACCATAACTGACTCCCATCCACCCTTTCTGGGTGACCAGCACCTTCCTTCCCTAAGAATAGTAAGTTGAAGATGCCCTAGCTTCTTTTCTGCTGAAAAGACAGAATTCTTTTTATATTTTGCACTTCGAAGATGTCAGTCATTAAAAGGAAAACAGCTCATTTGTCACGCTAATGGATCTGAGTATCTGCGGCTCTCTAACATTGACAGACTCCAGAGCAGGAATGAGTTTTATTTTCTTTCATCCTCCATGGTCCCTCCTACTTAGCAAGTACCCAACAGCAGGTTGTTTATGTAATGAGCAACTGGCCGGTTCTGTTGGCTAACGAAAGCGGGGGAGGGCTCAGCTCTTTCACAGACATGTCTTGGACACCTTTGATCTGTTGATGGCTTCTGCAGATAGACAGGGTGAGTATTTTCCAAGTCCCAAATAAAGATGCAAGGCATGAGACGCGGTCTGACAACAAGGAAGTGTTTGCCACCGGGAGACTTCCAGAATGTCAGGGAGGCACAGCGGCTTTACACGGGCCCTCATTCTCCAATTATTTTATTCCTGGGGACAAACACAAGTCACCACCCACCTGTCCCAATAGCCCAGGTTCTGTTAGGATGACAAGTACGTCCACAAGAGCACAATTCCTTTACCACTCCAGGGGCAAGCTCCATACGCCCTGTAAGGCCTCCCCAGAAGCCATCTCCCATTGGCACCCCCTTCAAGGCCATCACCAGCCCCCCTGTGCAATGCAGACAAACAGTTCAGGCTTGCCAGGCTCCCTCTACCCTCACCCACAGGGGGCATCATGACAGCAAGGTGCAGGGATGTGCCCTGGGCCCAGTGGTGGCCTGACTGCGCTCTGGTGGAGGGGGGCTGCCTGGCCCTGCCCCCCACACCTCTGACCTGGGCCACTCTCCCAAGCCATCTCTCTGGTACACAGAAGTAGCTGGGGCCCTCCTTCCTGTGCACACACTCTGACTTGCCCGCTGGCGATGCCCTCTCAGCCCATCTTTCAGGCCCTGCGTCTGGTCCTCAGGCTCAGATCCCCACACGCATGGTGCCAGTAATGGGGGTGACAAGGGGCCTTTCAGGGCAGAGCCCCCTCCCTGCCCCCAGGACCAGAGAAAGGAAATTCCTCCTCACTCACACCTTCGTTCTTGTTCCCTCCGAGCAGCTTCCAAGCCCAGCAGGAGGGGTCTCTCCATTAGCTTCAGGGCCCAGGATTTTTCTTTGACTTATGACTAGTTTCAAGGGCCAGAAGCTTGCCTGACAAGTTCCCTTTCTCTGAAGCTTTCACACCTAGGATGTGTAAGAACATCCTAGACAAGCCACAGGGAGGGTAGCTTTTGAAGTCGCTTTAGAAACCACCCAAGTTTCCATGGCAATCAAGCTCTGTGGATTCCCCACCCCATTCTGGGTCCTTCTGTTTCCACTGAAAAGGCTGCTGGAGCAATGAGCTTTCTCTGCAACCACCCCAGTGACAGAGGCAGTCTCCAGCCACCCTGCCCTCTCTGCTCCTGCCTGCCTGTCCCCCACCCCCCAGTTGCTGCCATCATCTAGAAGCAAAGGACCCCAATTCAGTGTAGTGATGTCAGTACTTCTACCCTAGGAGGGACAGTCTTATTTCAGGACAGGAGGAGACCTCAGGCTGTCAGGGTCCCAGCGTGAGCCAGGACGACAGTCACTCGGTAATTCAGACACATCTGAGCATGTCTGTGTTGGTGGCTACAGGCTGGTCAGGAAGGCACCAGGGCATGGAGGAACCACTCATCCTGAGGGACACCCCAAGTCATCCACCCCACACTCAGCCCAGATAATGAACCAAAACCACACCTTACAATCCACAGTAACCCAACTCGGCTGTTCTTCCCTTTCAGGGCTGTGCCACCCACGGAAGGGGTTTGATTGTTCATTCCAGGCACTTCCCAAAAGATCCATCCACTGCCACAGACAATGTGTGAGCTCAGATTTTATCAACCCCGCTGTTTCCACTGGCATTCTCACCCAGTCTTCATGAAACACCCACACGGAAATAAAGGCCTTGACCCACACTTCGAGTTCTGAGTGACCTCTGACCTTCCCCGCCCCCTTCCCCAGACCCTGCCAGCTCTACAAAGAGGTGCGCTCCCTCATCCAGCAGGCGGTAAATGCAGCTCAGCCCTGCGAGCAGGTTGCGTGGGCAATGTTCAGGGAGTCAGCTTTTGACCAAAGGGAAGCAGAACCAGCTTTGTGTAATTATTCAGTCATCAAACAAGAGGGGTGATTTTAAGCACAACAGACGTGGCCTGAGACAGGGGGAAAGGGAGCTGCACACAGAATAAAGACCTGATTTCTCAAGATCCCTGGAGTTCCTATAGCAAAGGCAGCAGTGCCCCGGGATCAGGGAGTTTGGGCGTGGCCCGGTGCCAGAGGCGGACCGGTGGTTGTGTAGTGCGAGCCTGGCCTACAACACAATAAAACAATGCACACAGTGCTACACTATCCAATGATATAAGAGGTAATAGAACATCACATGAATAAGTGAATGAAGGAATGAATGAGTAGGTAATTTGCCAGAAAGACACTGTCTGTCCAAGCAATTTCCTCTTTCTCATCCCACAGCACGGTCTCTGTAGTGGTGGCATAGGGCTGCTCAAAGCAGAATGTCACTAGACGTGGCTATTTAAAGAAGCAGTATTTCAGTAGCTTAAAAAAAAAATAATACTTAAACGTTGATTGAGAACAGTGCCAGGCACTGTCCAAGGCCTTCTCATGTGTCAACTCTAAGTGGCAGCCCTGCTTCAGGTGGGCACCATTGTGACCTCCGGGCACAGACCAGAAGGTTGTAGCCACGTGTCAGAAGTGGTTCAGTAACTTTCCCAGGTCTCATGGCTAGTCCGGGCCCCTCTGGTCCTACCGGTTCTCTGTGATAAAACCATTATTCCCCCTTACAGGAGGATAACACTTCACGTGCAAGGACTTTACCACCCACTCCCACTAGATGGCAGGAAATTGGGGGTGGGCAAGCACTCCGAGAGACAAGGATTACTTCTTCCCAGAGAGCTCTCTTGGATGCCTTCCCCAGCCACCCTGCTTTCCATCTCCTCCCAGGGGCTGCTCGGTCTCAGCACTTCCCTCTGGGGATTCAATGACAAAGCCACCCCTGCTCAGAGAATATGCTTTCTTGAATGTTTGGACAGGCGGGTTACAGGGCATCTGCCATGGCCTTCATTGACCGGATCTGGGCGGACAGGGCCAAGGCTGCTGAGTGTTCTCTTCCCCAGGGCAAATCTATAATGGAGGCAGGTCCCATTGGGTGGCAAGGGTAGGACCCTTTGGGGTCCTTTCCAACTCAAAGGTGATGTAAACTCTCCTGCTGCCTGGGTTGCCAAAGGGACAGATCCTGGCCACTCATTCTACCTTAGGAAAGAGTGAATGTCATGTTCCAATCCTCCTGACACTGTGCCTCCTCTGCCTGATGTCTTTGTTTTGAATGCAATTATCAAATGCTAATACATATTCAAATACATTCCTTCCAAAGGGCAAGACATGCTCCAGGGTGTGAAGCACTTTCTGGAGCTCTGCTTTGGATTTTGAGAGAAAGGTTATGAGATGAACAGTCAAGCGAAGATTTGTGATGGCCTAGCGAGGTCTCCTGGGAAACTACAGATCAGTTAGCAGGGTAAGCAGATCCGTGTTACGCCCTTGACTGGCCGTGGAAGAGCATGGACACTTCCCTGCCTGCTAAGAGGGACTTCACTTCGGGAATACCTACCCCAGTAACAGCCACCACTTACTGAGGGTTTCGTATGAGCTTTGCATCTTGGTAAGTCATTGGCTTACTGACTTTTCTCCCCCTCCCCAGATTACCTAATTTATACACGTGGTTTCTCCTCTCTCACCCAGGAGGCATGCAGTTCCAGGCGCAGTGCCTCCCGGACTTACAGAACCACCATCCCAGCCATGTTTCCAAGTCGTGAAGAACGACAGCGGAGAGGCTGATGGGAACCTGGATGTTGTTCTACTTCATCGGAGCCTCTGAAATGACTTTACTGCCTTAAAGAAATAGTCCTCCAGGCAGGACCCCTATGTCTTACACTTTCCATTTTTAGCTTCTACATCTTCAGAATTGCTAGGCCTTTATCAAGGTCTTTGTCTATCAAAGATGGGTGTCCGGGGTTCATCCCACCGATGAACTGCTCCCTGGTGAGCTGGGGAGGGCATTTGGCATCAGTGGTTTGCAAATCACTGCAATCACTCAAACTTGATAGCTTGGGGCATTCTCTCCATTCCTCCTGACTGACTGGGAAGGTAGAAAAGGTTACACTGACCACAGGTGGTAGAAAAAGGACCTTTAATGATTTCCTTTTCCCATTACCATCCATGCCCTCAATTATGGCCGCCAGATGCCCCTCTGTGCTTTGAGAAGTGAGGGACAGAAGGGGAATGGAAAGAGATTCCGGGAACACTGGCATTGGCTCAGTGGCACGGAACTGGAGCCATGCTGTGTGGGAGATGTGTGTGAGACACGGGGGTTGTGGTTGTCTGCAACAAGGGGTGCTGAAAGCAGAGGCAGCGGGCCGGTGTCACGGGCTGGGCTCGGGCTCCCGGGATGCCCCTCACCAGCTGGGTGACCTGGGACAGCTGACATGACAACGGCTATCTGGAAGCACAAGGAGGCCGAGCTGGATGGTCTCTGGGTCCCTTCCATTTCTAACATCCCTACTTCCAGAGAGAACCAGGGACGCGTTGTATCAGAAGCACACAGACCGCAGGCCTGTTCAAACCAAGTTGAAAAGAGAATAAGGAACTCACAGAACAGTGAGAACTAAATGTACGTCGTTTATAAGCCTCCCAGCCTGTGGCATTTTGCTACAGCAGCCCAAGTGGACTGAGTCAGCTTCAGAAGAAGAGAAAGGAATTTGGGCTTTTAAAAAAAGTCATGCTAACGGCTCTGTGAAGGGCTGATTGCTGGGTGGCAGCAAGGAGGCTCCAGCCTAGACAGGAGCTGCTGGGGGCTCAGTCCCGTGGGGGCAGTGGCAGAGATGGTGAAGTCTTCTAAGAATATGGAGGGTGGGGAGGGGCATGGGCTGGAGGTTCACGGTCACCTGGTAGATCCGTGTGCACGAGGCGTCTCTGAGGCTCACCCAGCGAGGGCACTACGAGTAATCGTAGCCGTCACATGCTCCCTCGGCAGGCTGTCTCCCCCGTGTCATCCTATTCCTGCGCTTCTGAATACCACTGATGATTCATCCAGACACTTGTCTCTGGCAGTTGCTGGCACCCGAGTGGTGCCGTGCCAGTTTGGGCTCGATCCTCCCCTGGAAGCCCTGCCAAAGGGAAAACTGGATCCCACCCACCACCCCCAGCCTCCTGGCTCGACAAGGCTGCCCTACTTAATTGCCTCCTCTGGGTTGAGTGTTAATTAAACAATTTGTTGCTAGTTATTTCACAGAGTGCAGGGGGACCCTCTCTAGCCGAGGGAAATAGTTAAATCTGGAGCAGAGAAGTGCCCGGTGTGGTCCATCTTCCTTTGTATCTGGACAGGCTGTGAATAGAGTTCTTCCATTTTCTTTTGGGCCCTAGTGGTCTCATCCAAAGTCGGCTTCCGTTCCGTCTTCAGATCCTTGACTCCAAATTTATCTTTGCCACACTCGCCGACCGCTCCTTTTTCACCTGCTCCCCAGCACTGGCCACCTCCCACGCACCGCTGTGGTTGGTCCCCACCAGCTGTTCTCACCTGTCACTCTTCTAACCCTCTAGGCACCTGTCTGTGCTCTGTGACAGACGCCCAAAATCCACTCTGGGAGCAGGCGTAGGCCACGGCCCATTTTGTCACACTTTGTCATCAAGGTCTGTAGTTTGAGAGATGGGTCACTTTGCTGTGTCCGTGAGGTGGTTGTCACAGCTAGCTGACTCTCCAAGTTCTTCAACAGGTCAACCTAGAAGTTTCGCTCTTGGGGGGCAGGGACTGCTCGGGTTTTGGGAGGGGTTGGGGCTGAAGTGTCTCCTTCTGACACACGTTGTCTACCGGTCAAGGCATCATTTCTGGGTTGATCCCCAGCCTCGCAGTGTAGCTCCCTCTGCTGGGCAGGTATGGAGCACGCACGGCTCCTCTCCCTGAGTGGGGTCCGTCCTGGCTCTGGGCACCTGAACTACCCTGGCTGCCAGTAAGGACGCTAAGATTCTGTCTCTGGAAGCTGACTTCAGCAGCCCAGGAGGACGCGGTCAGAGTCCACAGCTCCTGGAGTCTTAGCACCTGGGCAGATGGGAGCCCTGTGCCTGGCCTGGAGGGAGGGGGTGCAGGGTGTGTGTGCAGGGAGCTGGGAGGGGCAGGAGATGAAAGAGTGTCAGCTCCAAGAGCTCCCGTCCTGGATTCCTGCTCAGCCTGAGGCCTGTTTACTCAGCTTTTCTCAGGTTCCTGGGAGACCTCACCAGAGCCTTAGAAAAGCCCCGTGTTCCTGGAGCCTGTCTTTGTAAAACCAAGAGCCTTAGCGAGACCACTCACTACAAACAGAGCCCCCCACTTTTCTTGTTACATTTCCAGGGCCACACAAAATATCCACTGGAAGTGGAAGCCAAAAGGATCCAGCTGCTACTAAAACCACGTTCGGATGTAGGGTTTACCCCTTGTTTCACTGGGGTGGACACCGAGGATCGGCAAAGGTCAGCAGGCTGGTTTTGTGAGAGCTGCCAGGGAGCCCCCCAGGCCCTCCCACCACCCACCCCTGCCAGCCACTGTGGGACCCAACAGGGCAGCCCTGGGACCGGTCTTGCCATTCTCCTCCTCTCTCAAGTCCATGCTCACCAGCCCCCAGAGGCCTGTGAACACCTGCAGGGACAGCTACCTCCTTTCCCCAGCTGGCCTGCTCCTTAGCTCCCTCCTCTGCTCAGAAACCCAGAGCCAGGCAGCTTGCAACAGGGACCTGGGCTGGGCAGACGCGCGTGGTCAGTGGGACTTAGAAACATCCCCCCATTGGAGCCCGATTCCCCCCTACCCCGCTCTGCGCATTCACCAATCCACTCCTCTCTGAGGAGCCAGCTGTGATGGACACGCCCCATGGTTAGCTCTGCTTGGACCTGAGACTCACAGCGGGAGACCAAAAAAGCACATTTTAGCTCTGCATGGAGAAGAGAGGCACACGTATGTAGATTGTTGACTAACATTCGTGTCCCATGGACAGGAAGCTGTTCCTGCATAGCCGTATGTCCTCCGCACCGACAATCCCTTGGTAAGGACTGCATTGGTCCTATGGCCGTGGCAGTAACAGAGAGCAACCAGACAGCACCTGCTTCCAACCCTGACATCTAGTATGTGTATAAAATGCCAGGGTCTAACCTCCGTCAATGCCATAGCCGCACAGTCTCTCCCACACCAGGCAGTCAGACCCCTGAGGGTAAGGACCACACCTTACTCATCTCCTTAGCCTCTGCATCTGCAGCAGCTAGTGCAGTGGCAAGCAGTTAAAAAGAATTCAAAAATATTCTGGATGAGTGAATGAATGAGTGAACGGGTAGAGCCCACACGAGTCATAGCTTTCATCTGCCCTGCTCCCAGCCATTCTACCAGAATCCCATCCCCAGGAGCCCCCCAGGCCCACGCCTTACCTCCCATGAGGAAGAGCAGCCCCGCCACGTACTGCATAAGGCCTCGGTCCCAGCAGCAGCCCAGCACGCCGATGATCCAGCCGAAGAGGATGATGGCCACCGCCATGCCCATGAAGCCGGCCGTCATTCTGCGTAGGTCTGTGGAGAAGCAAGAGGGCAAGGGTTAGCATCAGAGCCTGGCCTTAGGGTCAGGGTGCACCCCAACCCCAGGTAGAGGGGGCGAGGTGGGGCACTGCAGGGGGCAGGACGGAGTAAGCCCTTTCAGACGGGTTGGCGCAGAGATTCCTTTGTGAACCAGAACCCCCACGGTGACTGCATCATCACGTACAAAGCATGGCGGGACAGCTTGGTACATAATTAGGGAGAGACCGCCATAATAGTTGTCGTTTCTTGTATGCTTCCTTTGTGCCTGGCACAGTGCTGGCCTTCCAGCATCTGTATTAACCTTCTGAGCCAGGTATTGTTCTATCCCTATTTGAAGATGGAGTAACTTGCTTCACACCATACCCCTCATGAGTGGTAGGTCAGGGCATCCTGCCCAGATCTGTCTGCCCAACCTCAGCCCCATTCACCTCTCAGCTGAGTGGGGGCTGGGCAGTCGGGCTGCACATGCCGAGAGTTCCCTCCCTTCCCTCTGGGGCTTGCTGGTCTCTCTAGGAGGAGGCTGAAGGTGGCAGCCTCCAGCTCCTTTTCCTCCAAGCCAGCTCCCAGGGCTCCCTTCCCTTGCATGGGGGTGCTACAGGATAGAGATCCTCACTCCCTGCTCTCAGACTTAGCCCGAAGCAGACCCTCTCAGCCCCCCACATGCCAGGCCATCCCAGTTCAGCTTTCTGGGTCAGGCCCTTGCCCGCTCCAGGCCTCACTGGCCGCACTGGCCAAGGCCTGGTGTGGGTGTTAGCACGAGAAGGGCTGTCTAGAAAGGGGAGATTTTCAGTGGCAAGAGGAGGACAGAGCTGCTGTCCCATCTCAGTGAGCCTCACACACTAACACCTGCGGATGGCTCAGTCTTTGCTACAGATGCTTCGTCCACCCCCCACTGTAGTCAAGGGCAACAGGATGGTGGGAATGGGAAAGGAGAAGCTGGGTGTTTTCACTGGGAAGGAGGTTGAGGAACTTCTCTCCTATGCCCCTGTGCGACCACGGTTTCCCTCTTACAGCAGGAAGTGTTTCTAGAGAAGTCTTGGCCCCTGCATCAGCACTAGAGACATACAACCCTATGGAAGCCATAGAGCCCCGCCCTGCTGCACTTGGCCTTGCTCCTTAGAAGGCCTGATTAGTCCCTGGGCTCTGCAGATCCGTGGAGCAAAGGTACTGTCTAGTGGATAATGTGTCACGTAAGGTGTGCCCACTTGGCCTAGGCACCCTGGGGGAATGCACCGCTGGGCAGGAAAAGGGAAACTCAAGTCGGAAAAAGAGGGAAGGCTCTTGTTATCGGAGGACAGGACAGTGCTTGTACTTAGAAGGAAAAGAGGAGAAAGCAGGAAGGGCAACGGGGAGAGGATAATTCCTCTTCTAAAAGTTCCATCACCGTTAATAGTCATTCTGTGGCCCTGGCCAGAGAGGGGCTGTGGCCTCTCAGAGATAAGTGCTCTTCGCTGTCTCCCAAATGGCTGTGTCAACAGAAGTGGAGGGTCGTGCTAAATTGTTGATCTGGAAAGAAGGATGAAAACCAGAGGTCAGGCCTGAGTATTTTCACTGACCCTGGAAGAGACTCACCCTCGCCCTGTGAACCTGATTTTGCCAGCGCTGTTAACTTTAACCCAGAACCCAGGTGGTAACACTCAGCAGCTCCAGCAACAACCTGAAGGTAGATGTGACGAAAAACAGTCCTATCTTACAGATAAGAAAGGCAAAGAGCCAACCAAGTTAGACAATCACAGTCTCAAACCAGGGAAAGGAGAGTGAGTCCAGCTGAGCTGTGTGGGAAAATGAAATTCATAATGTAACTGACGACCTACTGGGTAATCCTGACAGATGAGCAAATCTATCTAGCATCTCTTCCTCCCAAGCTCAGAGCTTTTTCTTTAAGATAAAAATGTATAAGGATGGAAACAAAATAGGAAAGGAGACGATGACAGCAACACAAAAGCTGACGGACAGTGTAGCTGATTTAGGGGATTCAGAGACTAACCTAAAAAGCCCCAGCCAGGAAGCTGAAACCAACCTGCTGGATCCCCAGGAGGCTCAGAACTGGCCCCAACAGGTTCCTTTGGATCAGGTACACAGAGGGGAGGGACAGAAAACCAGGATTTGGTGGAGGTTGTTTGAGATGGAACTAGACCCTGAGATCCTCTGCCCCGACCCCATTCCCCATGCCCAAGGGAAGAGTGTGAGTACTCAGGTCTGGAAGGTCCACAAGTTCAGGGCTGGCCACCAGCATAGCTGAGGGTCACTGCCCACAGGGCAGTTCTGTGGCTATGCCCATACAGGATGTTGAATGCTTTCTCCTGAGACCCAGCCCTCCTTACTGGGCTCCCGGAAGCTGACTGCCCAGCCTTTGCCCTGCAGCCCAGAGGCTGGGAGAGGCCTTTTAATGTTTTTAATTCCAGGGCAAGAGGACGGACCTGCACACACCACCCTCAGGGCCGCCCCAGGAGAAGCCCCTGGGCCACTGTCCAGTGAAGCCCACCCACCACCCACTCATGCTTCCAGGCAGCTCTTTAGCAGCCCAGCCAGACAACCCAGCATCACCAGCTTTCTGAGAAAAGCCTATAACCTGGGAGAAAAAGAACTTGAGGAAACATGATGCAGGGAGAAGAAACAATAATCTAAAAACATTGCTGATGTTCCCAGAGAGACAGGAGAAGTTTGCCTCCACGAAATAAGAGCAGGATACTATTGAAAAGAACTACCTAGAGAACAAAACTCACTCCTTAAAATAACAGAATCAAAATCACTGAAATTCATATTACAAACTCATTTCCAGTTTAGGGATTAACAGTCCTATCCTGTTTCCCCCAAAAAAGACATAAAGGGGGCTCGCAAACCACACGCAGTATAACAAGATAAACATAATTAGTGAGGAAACAAAGGAAAGAGAAAGTAAGAAAAAGAAAAGAAACTCGAAGCCAGCTATACACTCGCACACACAATGGAGTCCACAAGGTCCTCAGAAAGGTAAGTCTAGGGGCCATAGACAGCATTTTCATTGTCTTACACTCCGTAATGCTTCTTGTTTGCACGTGGGTGAACGCCAGGGGCCGCTCGCTCTGCCTCTGGGGGGGATGTCCTGTGGGCAGCCGGCCCCACTGCTGCCCACAGGGGCCACCTTGTGTCCATGTCATCTCTTCAGAAGGAAAAAACTGCCATCTCTCCTCTTTCTGGCAGCTCACTGCGCCCACTGCAGTACTTTGCCTCCAGGAACTTACATCACTTATATTTCTTTTCCTGCCTTTTTAGAAGGTAAAAAAGAAAAGAAAACCTAAAACCTATCTGAAGCCCTGGAGAAAATATTATGCAGGGTCGGCCTCAGAATCGTCCCCTTGGAAAAGCTCCCAAATAAAGAGGTGAACTCTGCAGGCCAAGGCTGAGATAAAGAAAAGCCTCATGAATCGTGTTGGGCAGGGGTCCATTATCTGCCATCCGTCCGTGACCCTAACGCTTAACATGCTAATTTTTGAAATAAGAAAGGTGCATTCTAGACTTTTTAGCAAAAGAATGCAGTTCCACGTGATGGAAAGGGCTGGGGCAAGACAGGGGTTGATAATGAGGGAGGGTGGACAAGGAAAACCATTGAATAGAAGCAGAAAAAGCCCTTCCCCCACATGCAAAACTTGATTTTGAAGTTTACACGCCTATTAACATTTCAATAGAAAGGTATTGCTTGCAACTCTACACAGAAAGCCAGGATATATGCGTTTAAATAAACATCACTCGGAGAAGAAAGATGTATATGTGCTCTGAATATCTTTCTACTTGCTCTTTCAAGACCTTGCACAAAAAAATCATGATGATTGGAATTAAAAACAAAAGCGAAACAGAAATGATGGGGGTCAGTATGGGTCAGACCTTGTGACAGTGAAGACTGAAGACAGGGAAGGAGGACACTGTTTCAATGGCCCCAGCGTCAAGAGTGTGGGTGACGAGCTAGGTCGTGGTCACCCTCCCCTGCTGGCCACATGCACGCCTCTGGGTGAGACTAGTTCGCAGGAAGCTCTCCCTTCTGCGTGCGTGATGTGAGCAGGTGGCCAGTTGAAGTGTGTAAGCTGCTCAGGGAGCTAGCCATTCGCCCCTGGAATTAGTCAGTCCCTTGGGGTGACCTTCTGCACAGCCACCACCTCTGAAGGAAGTGGGAGTGTGGATCCTGCGTAACCACACTGAGATTCACCAGATGGGGTAGAAGCACAGATCGCTGGAACCAGGCTGCCCTGGTTCAAATCCATGGCTGTGTGAACTTGGACAAGTTAGTCCAGTTGCCATACTTGTAAATGGAGGCTATGACAGTACTTACCTCAAAAGGGATTTTATAGTATGAGGATTAAATAAGTTAATACATATAAACTGCTTAAAATAGCACCTGGCATGAAGCTTGAGCTATGTGAGTATAAACAGAAATGGAAGTCATTTAAGTTGGTTCTCTTTTTTCATGTACCACATCCTTTGCATTTGGTGCACACGAGCATATAGGAGCTGAGTAACATGTTGGGGTTTGCCCCTAATTAAGGCTTTGGTGCCTGGAGGGAGCAGGCTTCTGCAATCTGTTCATTTGCCTCTCAGGTACCTGCAGACGCCAAGGTGAAGGCTGTAGTATTCTATTCATTAACACTGAGGTGCATCCACCGCAAAGTACTGATGCGTGTTACCCTCCGAGGACCAAAACAGCTGGAGGCTGCAGCAGCTAATAGCAGAGGTGCCGGTGGCCATCGAGGCTATTCAAACCCTGGGCTCGCCAGTGAGAAGTGCACGGAGCTGGGAGGAAGGGACGTGGGCAAGATTGCGACTCTAGTGGGAGGGCTTCAGTGAGCTGGCTGGTTACAACTGAAACAGGGAAGTAGCTAACAGGAGGTTTTGGCTGTAGCTTTCTTCTAGAGTGTAAGTTGGCTCGGCATTGCAATGCAAGTTATGTTTAAGGAAGTATTTTCATGTGAAAACAAGTCATTCTTATGTTTCCATGAGACAGTGCCTGACTTGGGGCTCTGATCCCAAAAAGGTCCTTTCCTCTATCTTTCTCCAAGCCCTGCCCCCAGCCCAGGCTCTCATCATGACAGACTGCACTTCTTTGAAAGACTGGCTCTTCCCCCATCTCTGCTCGACGGCACAGTGCTCTCTGTCAACATGGCTGCCCACACGCTCCACCCGGCAAGCTTCTCGGCCTCCTCAAAGATTTCCCCAACAAGTCTAGTGCGTCTTATAGTCTGAAAAATACGGTAAACGTCTGGGAGGCTGTCGGCCCATGAGCATACGCCTGCATCTGGGGGCTCCTGTGGCACTTGGGCGATGCCACTCCTCAGCACTTGCCACACGCCTTATTGCAATCACTAATGTCTCCCTCCCTCCAATAAATGTGAGCTGGCTCAGGGCCGTGGTCATGTCTGCTTTGTTCTGCTTCCATGTTAATGACGTGAGCAGGTGTTTGCTAAGTAAGGTCACCATCCCACGCTGTGACGGTGACTAAGACCACGTGCGCCGTGGAGTAACGCAGGCTGAGAATGTACCTACGCAGTTCAACCCACTTCCGGGGCCCAAATGTCACAGTGACTTGAAGACAATTTCCCTGTCCTCCAAATTAAAGACAGTGTGAAAGCCAGCATGAATTGTCATTTAGAAATTTGACAAGGTTTTTACCATACACAAAGCATCAAAAAAGGTCTGGATTCCAGACCACGTGGGCCATGTGATGTGGGGGCTCCCTACCAGGAAGTTTCGTGAGCACACGGGACACCCCACCAATGTTTTTGCAGACCCCACAGATGTTTTTGCGCCGCCCCTCGGGCGGGAAGAGATCACGGGTGAAGGTCGCTGCGGTGACAATAAAGAAGGATTTCTGAGTCAGAAGATGGGCTGGATGCTTCCCCCTCCTCAGGCTCACCTCCAGATCAGAGAGCCGCCATAAATAGGGACATTATGGGGTGCAGCCGTGTACAAATCACATCCATTGTCAAAACAATGGGAGGCAAATTGCACAATTTCTACTCGCCTGATGAAAAGCGAGGTCAGCCGCGAAAGCAAGAGCCTGAAGACAGGAAAGGAGAAGAGGAGAAAGAACCTGGAACTGAGAGGCAGAGCCCCCCAAGCCAAACGTCACAAGAATGACTCCCCTGTCCCTGCAGCCACACTGCCAAGCCGACAGCAGAAGCTACAGACGATGAGGATGAGATGAAAGCTGTGGCTCAGCCAGCCGGGCCCAGCTGGGTCGGCCAAGCTCGGCTCTGGGTCTCAGTCACGGGGGACTCCTGCAATGAGGGATGCTAGACCAGCACCATGCCCTGTTCCACCCCAGAGAGGCTCCCACAGCTTCTCCTCTGTATCATGTGTCTCTGGCAGCCGCTCTGAGCACAGAGTCTAGAAATTTGGGTGGCGGGGCACAAATGTACCCCCAGAGAGTCCCCACAAAGCAATCAGAAGGTGCAAGCTTTAAAACCCTGAACTCCTTAGAGGGTGCTGTGCTTTCCAGAAAGAAAATGCCACAGGTGTCCGAGAGGTGGTTGAGGGCAGAGAATTGGAAAAGCCGGGAGAAGGGGAAGGTAAAGAGGAATGAACATTTATTGTGCATTTACTACGTGTAGGCCTTGGGTTGGATAATCATGTAGAACATGTCCTCTGAGCCTCCCAGTGGCTCTGTAAGGGAGATGCAGTTTTTCTCACTTTGCAGACTTAGAAATCGAGACAAGGGAGCTTCAGCTGACTGAGGTCACACAGCCAGTGAGAGGCGGGTCTCGGGGAGCGGTCGGCCTGCCTAGGCCCGGTCCGTTCCTATCTCCCTTTCAGGTCCATGCCACTTCAAACCCCAGGGGAGAATTTAACATGCAGCGAGATGGAAGGGAATATTATTTGGCCATATAAAATTACTCTTTGGAAGAATGTCAACGACAGTGAGAAGTTTATAATAGAAAACAGAATGAGAAAGAAGGCGCGTGACCCCTGCACTGCAGGGGCACAGAGATGCACGCACACATGTATGTACCTAGGCCACATGGGGAAGCAAGGGAATACTACGTGTTGACAGGGAGCCTTTCCAGGCAACGCAAAATTTGGAAGCAAAGAAGCACTTGCGATATGTAGCTAAGTTCTCTTAGAAATTAAGTGGGGGCGGTGGGGGTGGGGGGAGGCAGTAGAATTGCAGGAATTAGAGACTGAATGTGAGAGAGAAGGGACAGAGATAAATCATCGATGACTCCCAGGTTTCTGGCTTGGAAGATGAGAAAAATGGTACAGGCACAGAACAAAAGGAGAGGCATAGAGCATTGCTTCTCTGTGTGGATTTATTTTTATTTCTATTCCTCTTTTGGAGAGGGGATAGGAGGAAGGACAAGAAGGAAAGGTCTTGGACAAGAAGAGAGGATGTTAAGTTGGGTTTGTTAAGTGCCAAAGAGACACCTAATTGGAGATGCCCACGTGGCCCTGGCTGTACAGGTATAGTGCATGGGAAAGAGGTTAGTGTTTGAGATACTGATATGAGACTCATGTCATTAAAGCCGTAGGGTTGGACACCTGCTCTCTGAAGCTAGGGGTATAAAAAGGAGAAGGCAAGGTGGCCAAGGACAGAATTTGAACACCAGTATTTAAGGCCTGAGAAGAGGGAGAGAAGAAGGAGAGTGGATGAATGAAAAGGATAGGGCAAAATCCAGCCTAGGGGACATCAGGGAAGTGAAACAGAGCAAGGGTTTCAGTGATGGCCGATGCTGCTGAGATGAAAGAAGACATAATGTCATAAACCACTCAGCAAAGACGTGCTGAGCACCAGCTGTGTGCCAGGCATTGGGCTAGCAACGGCGGTTCACAGAACTGGCCTGGTCTCTCCCCACACTGAGTTGTGACCCTGAAGAGGCTCTGTTACGGGAACTCGATCTCCTCCAGGGAGTAGGAATGAACTGGAGGTAAGAAGTAAAAGTCAATTCAAATACTATGCTTTCAAGTGGACTGATTGTTGAGAAGAAGAGGAAAATGGGGTCACAGGGTGAAACAGAGGAAGGAGGGCTTTTCTTTTTTTTTTTAAGTATGTAAAACCGGAGCCTCTTTCTACACAGAAGAGAAAGAATTAGCTGAGAGGATGACCCTGAAGATACCAGAGGCAGTACCATTTCACACACATCCTCTGAATTTTATTCAAACCCAAAGGTCAGACCCACACACAGACTCAGGGACGTCCCTGATTCCACTTGACCAATGTCCTTTCTGAAACCTCTCGAGTGCTCCTACGCAGAACGACCCATCTGCAGGACGTGCCCACCGTGGGCATACCTGTGGACCACTCCTCTCGCTCAGGGCATACCTTCATTCACTGCCTCGTCCCTCCGATCATCAGTTGCCCAGCTCCATTTCTCAGCCAGGTGCTGTTCTACAAAGATGAGTCAGACCCCAGCCCTTCCCTCAGGAAGGTCGCACGGCCGTACAGCCACATCTCACCTGGTCATTCCCTCGCTTGGGGACCCAAGGTGGCATTATCTCTTCTTTGTGTCTCTCTCAGCACCTAACACATAGCAGGGGCTCTAAATCTCCACAGAAGGAAGGAAGGAAGGACTCTACTCCGTTCAGTAGATACACGGTGCCTCTCCGGGAAGATCAGTTAGCGAGGGACAAAGGAGCCGACGTTTATTGGTCACCTAGGTGCCAGGCAGTTGACAGTGCACAGCTCACTCAGCCAGTCGTGAGAAAGCCTTTCCTGTTGCTTTAATGGCTTCACCTTCACGTTTGCAAATGTGTTCCACTTTGTACGGTTTGTGTTCCATGCTTGAAGGGTCTCAGGTGACGGGAAACGTTTATGCTTCATGGGTCGCCAGTCACTTGGATTTTGCCAGTGTTTGGCTCTTGGGTCTTTGGTCCAGTAAATGCTTATTACGAACTTCGGGTCAGGTTCCGTAAGAGACAAGCACCCCACCCGGGTGGCCCCCCGCCGTGCCCCTCTCCCCCTCTGCCCTCGAGTTGTCGTGGTTCTGTGGCAGCGCTGCGGTCGCAGTGAGGTTCTCGTGACTGAGGCCAGGGTCAAGGGCCCATGTGTGAAAACCCACAACAAAGTAGGAAATGTTGGGCAAAAACTTCACTTTTCAGTTCTTCCAAAGGAACTGGTGTGTTTGATTTTCCTTCGAGTTAGGAGGGGAAACAGGGCATGGCTTTCTTTAAAGTGTGATGGATAAGATATCGAAGGCACCACATTCATTTGTGGGTGCCCCGCCTTTTCTACCCCCCAGTGACTTCTAACGGCCCAGGAGCTACGCTGTTTATCGGACACCCGCTCATCAGTCTTCACACTTCCCATGCCCCTCCCCCCACCAGCAGCACAGGGCAGCCCTCACTCTCAGGGTTCATTTCTGCAAGCTGGGGACACCGTCCTTGTCACTGGAGAAAGGAAAGAGCTAGAGCCTCCAGTGCTTGCAGGACTGACATGCAGGAATGTGGGGGTGGGGGGACCTCTGTGCACCCTGGGCTGGACCTCATGGGTCTGTGAGAAGAATGGACTCTCCTGGCCAAGTCACCTCGATGGTCTTGATGATGTTAAAAATGAGGAGCACACTGACCTGCCTGCTCAGAGGCCTCAACACCAGAGGACACGGGACGAGAAGACTGAAGGTTTTGGAACTGGAAGAAGATGAAACTTGGCTCCTTCTGGCTCCAGGAGCTTATGACACCCCAAAGAATTTAAAGAGAGCATTCTCTATTGAAAGGTGAGAATTTAAATTTATTTTATCACATTACATTGTGCTTTGGCTGCTTTAACGTGTATTTGCAACCTACTTCAATCAGAACTAAATTCCCACTAATCTGATGTCTACGAACTCTACATCAGCAATGCAGGCCGTTCTCCTAGGCTCCTGGCCCATGTGCCTCATGACTTTCTGAAAGTGTCAGCGCGGCTTAGGCCTCCAATTGTGAACCTCTAAAACCCAATTTCTCATCTTCACTCTCTAAATGCCAACAGCATCAGCATCCAATGTGACCATCTGTCCCCAATATTCAGTGGTATTGGGAATCCCCCTCCTTCCTTGCCCCTTCACGTATGACTAGCTGCCCAGTTCACCAGATTTTGCCTCCATGATCATTAATGCAGGTACCCCTTCTTCTCCAACCCCACTGCCTCACCTGGCCTCAGCCTGCCTCACCTCACCGCAGAGAGTTGATGAGCCTGAGCTTCGGTATTAGAGTTAACACCTACTCTGCAACTCTCTGGCCACATGACTTCAGCAAACCTCAATTTCCCCATCTCTCAGCAGAGGTGATAAAATGAGAGGCTTCAGAAAGAGCCCAGTTCTGAAGCTAGCACAGTTCTGTTCCTGCTGGCTGACCAGAGGTCCTCAGGGTCCTTCCTTCAGGATTTCACCACTCCAGCCCATCCCATGCTCTGCCACCACATGAACTCTTTAAAACAAAACTCTCTCTCACCTCCGTGCTCAACTCCTGGAATGGCTCCCCACTTTCTGTCAGAGGAAAGACCACTCGAAAACCCGGTTTCTGGCCCTTAATGTCTGACCCTCGTTACCAGCACCATCTCTCTTATCTCCTCCCTCTTTCTTGGTGTCTGTGCTGTGGCCACCTGAGTGGCTCCCCTTCTCCGAGCGTGCTCTCGGCGGCTGTGACTGCAGCTGGCAATGGACAGCGGCACCTGCTCCACTTCTGTGCCTCCAGCTCCTCCCCATCCAGCTCTGATCCGCTCTTCACCCACCCTCACCCAGAAAGTCTTCCTAGTACCCGGGCGGAAGATTTGCTAGCCTTCTTATGACACATCCATAGCCAATTTAACATGATTTGTGGCAAAACCCAAAATAAATAATAACATGTACATATAATTTACCCAACTTTTAGCACTCTGCATGGATCATTCAACTGTCAAAGCTGAATAATAATGTTTATATTAAGGAGATGTTGTTACTAAGTATAGACATATAAATTTACAGTAGCTTAGTACGTTTTTGAGTGTGTGGGGACAGATAGTAATAAAAGGTAGGCATTAGCTCTCTATATTGAAGTGATTATATTTCTATATAGTAAATTAGTTTCAGAAATAAAAGTCATTTGCAAATACTCTCTAGTGAAGTATTAATTTCCAAATGTTATAAGCTGACCACACATATCTTTCTACGTAAGAAATGTATTACAGACATTAAAAATCCCACTGTGAAAACTGAAAACCACCTAAACTATTCCAATAATTGGGAAATAATTAAGTAAATTATGATATACTCACATTATGGGCTGTTATGCAGCCATAAAAATGTTTTTGAAGGAATTAAATGATGTCGAAACAGCAAGCTTTAAAATTGTATATTCTGTGTGCTCCTGGATATGTAATAATAATTATTATGATAAACACTAATGGTAATAATAAGCAAGAAAAAAGACCAAAAGAAACCATACCAAAAGGTTAATTGTGGGGGAAGAGGATTATGGGTGATTTTTATGTTCTTCTTTATCCTTTTCTGTGGTTTCCAAATTCTCAACAATAAGCATGTGTTGCTTTTACAATCAAAGAGAAAAATACTCAAAGCATGATTTAAAAACAAACACAGGAACAAACAATGTCATTGAGCTTAGGTGAGGCGCACAGGGACAGAGGAAGTTCAAGCAGCTCCTTCCAGCATCCCCCACCCAGAAGCTGTCCCTCTGCAGGGGGTGGCAGTTGGCTCCCACGGCCCAATCACAAAGCAGCCTTCCTCATCAACAGCCTCCGAACCAAATATGCGAGCAGCTGCGTGCTAAACACCTCACCGGCTTCACTTCTAGGCGAGATGACCCGGGAATGCAGGCAACGGGAACCAAAGTCTTGCAGAAGAACAGAGTGCTTTTTCTTTTCCCTGTATTATCTCTGCTCCTGCTTGACCATGCACACTGGTAAAAAGCCTTTATTTTATTAATTTCGTTTTTTAAATTCTTAAGACCACTGTGCCCTTTCAGCACTGGGCAATCTTTCAGGAGGCCTCTTGTCAAGAATCAGAACATGAGGAACATCAATCGGTATGATTCCAGATTTACGGACACAAGTGACTGGGGCAGGAGAAACGCTGCTTTCGGTAGACAAGTAGAAATGAAAAATGCACGTGTGCCCTGAAGAGGGTATCAGCCATAAAATCCTGAGGGTCAGTCCGGACGGGGCAGCAGACAATTGCTTTGAATGGCGCACTTTGCATGTGCCGAGCAGACACCATGCTCAGCACACACAAAGTGCTCCAGAAACATTCCTGGTTGATCAATGGACAATTTTCGAACATCAAAGCTCACAATGACATGGTAGTAGAATGCTCCTCTATGTTCTTAGTGATGTGACGAAGCTCAGTGTCCTTCCAAAGACCTAATGAAGAGCGAAAGTCCACCAATCACAGTGATGTTTCTTAATTAAAAGTGAAAGTGTTGAACCTTGAAAACCAGAAGTGCCCGAGGTCAGACTGCCTGGGTTTTCAGCATTGGCTCTTGTCAGCCACGTGACACTGGTCATCTCTAAGCCTCAGTTTCCCCACCTGTACCATGGAGCTAATAACCCTCAGAATGAGGGTTAGAGGGGATCGTGTACAGCACGCAGTAGGTTCTCCACAAAGGTGAGCTCTTCAGGAAACTGGACCATCAAGTTGGCAAAGCGAGTTCTCTCCATTTCCTCTCTGAATCTGTCTAAATACTCTTTAGCAAATGGTGTAGATCAAATGAAACCTGCCACTTTCCAGACTCTAAATGCATAAGTTAGGTGGAAATTCTCTTTTGTCAATAAATAGCATGAATTTTGTTGTCAACACACTCAAGATGCTGCAAATCTCTTGGGGCCACGATTCACAAGCAGAAACATAAGAGAGGATCCGGCTGCTTCTGCCCTTGCCGTGATGCTAGAGCCCGGGGCACACGTACAGCAGCTTGTTGGCCAATTTATTATTTGAAATGAGGCGGGTACAGCGCGCGAAACCTTGCTCAGATTTTACACCTAGTCCCCGTGCCCCCCACTCTCATCCTTGGGGTCTGACACTGTGCCTGCCTCACTTCATAATAATGAAAGCATTTACTCGGCACTTACCATGCCCTGAATGAAGCTCTAATGAAGACTTTTACACTCATTATTTAATTGTTACAGCAACCTTATGCTTTGGAGACTACTCAGAGGGACTCCCTGCCCAATGGGGTCACTCTTACTGAAAAAAAAAAAGTGGGCCCAATCAAATCCTCTGTGGGGATGTAGGAATGTGAGGGGCATATAGAAAGGCAGGTGACTCATGCTTGGTCTGGCATCCAAAGAACACTGGGTCACCATTCCCATACCGTCCAAGAGAAGCCCTGAGACCCAAGGACACTGTGGAGCTAAGGACACGCTGCCCCCATACTTCATTATCTTAAGTCTTTGCAGCAAAAGCTCATCATCAAATACAATCTGGGCTTGCCTCCTCCCGGCAACCTGAAAGGGACTCGCCAATAAAGCCCACGAGAGCCAAGAGACACCAGATTCCTGAAGTTCTGCGGCTTGCTGAGCGATGTGTAAGAAAAATGTTGACCATTTTACATTAAATTCAATTAGTGAGTTTGCACTGATTGTTTTATTCAGTGCTGAGTGCTGTGCCTCCCACTTAGGCTCCATAAATGCGCTAAATGAATGGGTGAGTCGTCTGAGTTCTACTTTTAAATTGAATGCACGGAGCACGATCATTTTGTGAGCAGCCGGAGTTGCACATGGCACATTTTTACAACCCAAAGGTGAGAGAATGACTAAGAATCAATAAACGGGGCTTTCAGAAAGGTTCTTTTTGTATTTTTGCTTTCCCCCAAATGTTCATTTTGTGCTTTAAAAATGTTTCCTTCCCATGAGGTGGTTCCTCCCTTATTTACACGGAAGATTTACCATTGTAACCATTTCTAATTGCACAGTTCACTGGCATTAAGCACATTCCCATTGTTGTGCAACCATCACCCCACCCATCTCCCAAGCTTTTTCATCTTCCCAAACTGAAACTCTGTATCCATTAAACTCCAAACATCCACATATGAGAGAAACATCGATCAGTTGCCTCTTGCACGCACACCAACCAGGGACCAAACCCACAACCCAGGCATGTGCCCTGACCGGGAATTGAACCAGCAACTTTTTACTTTGCAGGATGCCACCCAACCAACCGAGTCACACCAGTCAGGCCCATCTTTGTTTTTGTTTGTTTGGGTTTTGTTTTTGTTTTTTTTTTAAGAAAATGCCTAAGGGCACAGTCTCAAGGAAAGCAGTGAGAGCAGTAACATGAAGACCTAGAGACCTGACTTGGAAAGGCATCTGTTCAGAGGGTTTTGTTGGGAGGACCCGTTGCACCTGCACTGGCAGAGCAGCGTCCCAAGGGCCTGCTGGCTGTGGCACAGACAGAGGCTCATTGCACAGACCCAGGCACCACGCTGAGGACCGAGTTGAGGACCGCGAAGGCACGCCAAGTCAAAGCGAAGCACTTGTAATAGAAACGCATGTCCCCTCTACATCTGCGATAAATCAGGAAATTTTCCAAAAAGTAGGCAATTGGGGATGTTGGGGAGAGAAGGAAGCAGCAGAGCCAGGACGCACAAGGCAGGCGAGTGTGGAGGAGGCCCCTGGCCCCTGTCCCTCTGGGCTGCTGGGCCCAGGACAGAGCAAAGACGAAGGTCCCCAGGGCTCAAAAGAGGAGAGCAGACACAATGCAAACCCCAAGTGAGAAAGGGTGAGTTTGAAAGGAGTTCAGAGCTTCAGTACCATGTAGTGTTAATTAACAGAACAGCGATTTGCCAATGAGCGCCCAGCAGGGTGATCATCTGCCCCACCAAGAGGCTCTGCTTTCCTGATGGAATCTCAAGTGCACGAGCCATGAAATTACTTCTAAAAAAAAAAAGACAAAGACAGTCAAAGAGGACAAGCACTTACATTTGTGCACTGGAGAGACTCTTGCTGTTCTCTTTCTTGAAGAAAACAGGCTAATTACAGACCTGAGATGACACAGAAATACCCAACCTTAGCATCTCTCTCAGGAAAGCAGAAAATGCTAACTAAAATAAACTAACAAAAACACTGAACCGATGCAAAACAATGCACCTGGCAGTATTTTACCTACACTATCCCATGCAATCTTCCCAAAACCCCACTATCATTCTCATTTCACAGATGCGGCAGCAGCAGCACAGAGAGGTTAAGGAACTTGCTCAAGGTCACCCAGCAAAATGGAATCCAAACATTCCATCATCCTTCCTGACACTCAAATAAAATCCCAGCTTTTCCACGAGCCATGCAAGGCCCTTTGGGACCTGGCTCCTGTTGCACTCTCCAGCCTCTCACTATCCCCCACCATGTCTCTTACCCACAAATCTTTCATGCTACTCACACTAATCAATGAGGAGCTTCCGCCCCCATACTTGTCAGGGCTCTCCAGCCTCCCACTCTTCTGTGCCTGGGCCTTTTCACCTGCTGCTCCTTTTGTGTAAAAACACCTGCCCTTCTGCCTGGATAAAGCCTCCTGCATCTTCAGAGCCCACCTGAGGCCACCTCCTCCGCAGAGCCTCCTGTGCCTAGCCAGCCAGAATGGGCTTCTTTCCTCTGCTCCCTGCACCTCCCATACCGACCTCTGCTACAGCTCTTCATTCATTCACTCACCCACTCACTCGCATGTGTAAGCCCCATTCCAGTTCCAGGGCAGGAACCACAGCCATCTCTGGTTTATTTGCTGTGTCTCCAGCCTCCAATCCAACAGTTCCCCAAGTATGGTCCTGGCAGCAGCCTGGCCAACCTGGGAACTTGTTAGGAATGCAAATTGTTGGGCCCCACCCCAGATCTACAGAATGGAAACTCCAGTGATGGAGCCCAGAAGTCTCTGTTTTAACGAGCCGTCCAGTTTGGAAACCACTGCTTGAATACAGTGCTTGGCACCATCGTGTTCAGTGAGGGTGCAGTGGATGGACACACAGCTGTCACTAGAAACCCAGGACCCTGCAGAGCCTGGGGAGACCTCACGTTCCATGCTCCCGGGGCGGTAATCAGACTGCCTTTCTCAGCTTTCCTGTCCTGGCCCAAGATTCTGGGGTTACCACACAGTTGTCCCTGGGTGTCTGCAGGAGACTGGTCCCAGGACCCCCTGCAGATGTCCATCCACCAAAATCTGTGGATGCTCACGTCCCTCATATAAAATGGGATTGTATTTGCATATAACCCATGTACATCCTCCCGTATGTTTTAAATCATCTACAGACTATTTACAACACTTAATACAATGGAAATGCTAGGCGAATAGCTGTTATGCTGTATTGTTGAGAGAATAACAACATAAAAAAGTCTGTACGTGTTTACTACAAACACAACCATTGCAGGTCTGACTACACAGACCTGACTACATCAGCGACGGCGCAACATTTTCCCCTACAAATATTTTCAATCTAAAATCGCCTGAATCTGCAGGTGCAGAACCCATGGATATAGAAGGCCAACTGTATTTTCAATCCTGTTCTAGCCCCGGTGCAGCTGACAACAAGCTAGGTGACTTTGGAACAAATCAAATCAATGGATCGTTGGCTCAGGTGACCTTGTGGAACCATAATGGGCCTCGGAGTCAGCAAACTCAGGGACAGGACCCAGCCCTGACCCCTGCTGGGTAACACACCTGTCCTCCCTGCTCCTCCATTTCCTTTCTGAAAAGCAGACCTGCCTCCTTCCCAGGGCTGACATGAGCATCATAAGAGAATATGTGGATGTCTTCTTCCACTTTAAAGCATCCTATAAATGTTCATCACTACCGACAAAATGAGGTGCGCTGGGCCGGGGCAGTGCCAGTGTCCAAAGTGTTTCAGTACTAAAACTCTGTGATTCTGTGAGATCCAGATAAAATCCCATTTCAGCGGACACTAAAAAAAGATGGGCTCCTCATATGAGTGGTGGGTCGTGACGCAGGGGAGGGCGAAAGACTGCTTCTAACCAGCTCAGACACTCCCAAGTGTGTGACGTGGTAAAGCTCCTTACCCTCTTTGTATGCAGTTTCCTCGTCTGTAAAATGGGTCATTACCACCACCCACCTGTCGAGGCTGTTGACTAGCTGTAAGACACGAAAGTGCACTGTAAGCCTCCAGTAGATACGGGGGCTCTCATACTAACGCACTGCTGCTGTTGTTCACGGTACCGGTCTCGTTCCTGGGGGGAACAGCACAAAGTAGGAGGTGGTCTAGTGTCAGACAATCTACAAAGAATAATTTGAGTTAATACAATCTCCTGAGTCTGTGGCACCAGATTGAAGATATTTTTGTGCTCCAGACGAGGGAGCCGTGTTTCTCTGGTTTTGGTTTGTCTTGGTTTTGTTTGGTTGATTCAGACATCAGGCAGGGCAGTCTTTTTGAAATCATTTGAGTCGAACGTTTCAGGGACCATCACTGCCAAGAAAGTGCCCAACAGTTTAGAGCAAAGGGCCAGCCCCCGTTTTCTGCAAAGGGCCAGGCAGTGAATATATCGGGCTGTCCAGGCCACTGTCTTTGCTGCCATTGCCACTCAATTCTGTCACTAGCACGAGGGTGCAGCAGGCAGCACGGGAGCCAGTAGCAGAGCTGGATTTGGCCGCGGGCCGTAGTTTGTGATCTCTGGCTTGGAAACCCAAGAAACTGGAGGTGACTGAATCGTGATCCCCCTTTTCCCGTCTCCGTTCAAAGCACTTCATTTTCTTTGCTAATTTGTTATCGAGAAATTAGCTGTCAACTATTTTATCACTGGTTCAGGTAGCCTGAGGTTGTGAATTCTAGAAATGTGTAAGTTGTAGCAAATTCCACTTCAGAGTTCGAGTCATGTGAAGTTCTTTATAGGATTTTTATCCTAACAAACGGCATGCAAAGGAAGGCCCAGTATTAGAAAATAAAACTATTCCCAGGTCTGTCCGCGCAAACTGCTTCTCTCTCATTCTAATTAGAATATAATGAATTTTACTAAGTGAAAATTTTAACATACAACATATACTTCAATTAATCTCTGTTTTTCTAGGAGTTAATCAAAGCTATGAAAACAGGGTCTTTTTTTCTTTAATCCTCTCCCAAGGACATTTTTTCACTGCTTTTAGAGAGAGAGGAAAGGAGAGAGAAAACATCGATGCAAGAGAGAAGCATCAATTGGTTGCCTCCCAAACGTGCCTGGTCCAGAGATCACACTGGCAACACAGGTATGTGCCCTGACTAGGGATCGAACCTACAACCTTTCTGTTACAGGATGATGCTCCAATGAACTGGGCCACACTGCCCAGGGTGAAAACATGGTCCTTTGACCCACTATATATGTAGAGTACAAATGTAAGAATATCAGTGCACGATAAATAATCTTAATACGCTTAGACACAGATCTCCAAATGATGTGGGGTCGATTTGTCCTGTTGGAAGTCTTTAGAATTCGGGAGTGGTGGGTGGAGCTCTCATTTCCATATCCAACTCTGGTGCCATCTGGGAGAGAGGACAGGAAGCTTGGTCAAGATAAAAGGCAGGGGGCAAGGTAACCAATGGAGGGAGGCAGGAGTGTTCCAATAGCATCAGGCAGGGGCTTCATGGAACACGAGATCAAGAACAGGCCAGAATGCAGAGAGATGGAAGCCAAAGCCAGGAAGAAAGGAAGAAGCAGAAATAACCCCTACGCGCTGCCAGGAAGCCAGGCAAATCAGATTTCAGAGGGTACCTTTCAGGGCTTCTGACACTCTGGAAATGGAACATTTAACCTACGGTATGCAGTGAGCAGATGTGAGCTGGAAAATGACAGGGTGCAGAGAGGTGGGTGGCAATTTTATCTGCTATTTGAACCTTAACAACCCAGTTTTAGGAAAACAGATTTTAAAAAATACAATAAATGATGCAGTGCACCTCCTCTCTGCCTGGTGGCGACGGGCTTCCATTTTAAGGAGGATTGAATATAACACAGACCCTTTGATGCCCTGATACATGCATTAAAAGGGAACTCTGTCTGTAGAGGCTGTCACACCTGCTTCACGGCACCAGGAAGCCCACTCCCCACTCCAAAGAGGCCCAGAGGTTTCCGTGGCAGTGGGTGAAGGAGCCCCGCTGCCATGGCCCCGAGGTTCTCTTCTTTACGACAGTCCCCAGGGCGGGTCCTGGGGTGTCTGGGCAAAGGAGTGAGCATGTATCCTAGCGAAGGGGCTCAGTTTCTCTGGAGCCTGTGTTTGGGTTTGTGGGTGGGGTACAAGGAAAGTGGGGATAACAGTATAATTAATCCTCAAATTATATTAAAGCACTTTCCTGTAAATTAGTTCATTTGACCCTCAACCAGCAAGATAGATGGGGAGGGTGTTTTTCTCATTCTATAGTCAGGTAAATGGATCCCATGGTCAGAGTCAGCTAAGGTCAAGGTAAGTGGTATACACAGATCATGACCTTGTCTCTGGTCCTGGGGGAGGGCTTCCAGGATGGTGGAGGTCCCTCCTCTTGCCTAGGGACATGTGGTCCATGGCGCTGCCCTAGCCTGGCCTGGTGTGGACACTGGGTGTCTGGCTGCCCATGGGTATAAAGTAGGTGCCCAAAGGGTACTAGTTCGCCAAAGGAGCTGCAATTCTGTGTCCACGTGGTTAAGACTCGAGGCCTCCAGATCTGGCTGTGCTCAAGTACCCAGGGGACAGGGGAGGATCACATTTGAATCCATTATATATATAAGAAGAGCGGGAAGCCCAGGGCAGGTCACAGGGAAAGCCTGTGCTGATGTGAGAGGGGAAGAAGGGAGGTTGAAAGGCCTGAAGCAGAAGCACCAAGTGCCCACCTGCTCCACAGCAGGCTGCAAAGGGAACTCAGCCTGTGGTCTTGTCCTTGAGGTACTGGATGTGCTCTGAGGAGTAGACACAGCACTGTACCAGACACAGAAAGAAGACCTGGGTCCCAGGCCCAGCTCTGCTGCTGAGCAGCCACACAACCTTGGGAAAGATAGGAGCCCCAATTTCCCTGTCGGTAAGCAGGCACAATGGGTTGGATTGTGACCCCAAAGGCAATGTCCATACCCTAACCCCCGGCACCTGGGAGTGTGACCATATTTTGAAATAGGGTCTTTGCAGATGTAACTAAGTTAAGGATCTCAAAGTGAGACCGTCCTGGATTTAGAGTGTCTCCTAAACCCAATGACTGGGGTCCTTGAAAGAGAGGGAGATTTCTCACACGGAGACACGGGGAAGAAGGCCACGTGTGGAGTGTTGCAGAGACTGGAGTGAGGCCACCACGGTCAGTGAGTACCGGCAGGCACCAGAAGCTGGAAGAGGCAAGGAGAGACCCTGCCCTCCCAGAGCCTTCGGAGGGAGCGTGGCTGCGCTGACACCGGGCGTTTGGACTTTGGCATCCACAACTGGGAGACACTAAGCTCCTGCTGTCTTACGCCCCCTCAGCCTGTGGTCAGTTGTTATGGAAGCCCTGGGAGACTCAGTAGGGACAAATGCCATGTCCTGCTTCCTACCAGGGCGGCCCTGAGCGCAAGTGACATTTTGCAGCTGGCAGGGATGAGGTTGTGAAAGGGATGCATTTTCTGGGAGATTTTGGGCCCTCCTTCTGGAGAGACTCCTCTCTGCACTAACTCCTCGTGACCATGCCCCGTCCCCCCAGGGATGGGGAGCTGTCAGGTGGAGGATTCTCCAGGATAACTGATAAGCAGAGAGTGAGCGAGCTGACTCTGCTCCAGCCACTGAACTTGGTATCTGGTGTAGATGCTTGTACTTAGTGCTTTCAGAACTGTGTGAGCTAGGTCCTGTTATTAACCCCACCTTACCAATGAAAAAACAGACTCAGAAAGTGAGCACTGGGCCCAAGATCACAGCAAGTGGCAGAGGCAAGAGTCCAACCCCACGAGTCTGTGCCCCAGCCCCACCCCAGGAGGGTGACTGACAACCAGGCCCTTCCTCGTAGGGACTGTGCCTCCCGGCATGGACAGCTGGAAGCGCTGACGCTCTTACTAAATCCACTATGAGCATCTATGAGGGGTGTCCAACCCTTTGGCACCCCTGCACCACACTGGAAGAACAAGAGCTGTCTTGGGCCACACACTAAATACAGTGCAACATGTAATCACAAAAAAATATCTCATGATGTTTTAAGTAAATTTACGATTTTGTGTTGGGACGCATTCACGGCCATCCTGGGCTGCATGCGGCCAGGTTTGACTTCAGGTTTAGGATTTTTCTTGTCCCTTCTTCTCTTGCTGTATTTGAAAACAAATGCACAGGTATCCTCTATTTGAAAAAAGAAAAACAAAAACAACTTAGTGGGCAACAAAAATAAATGTCCAGGAAACTTAAAAACAGTAAGTCTCCAAAGTGTCAAACTCTGTGTTGGGTTCTGGGAACACAATGATGGATGTAAGCTGGTATCTATTCCCAAGAAGTCCATGGTCAAGTGGAAGAACAGGCATGGCTGCAGACAATTACTCCCTGACAGTACAGGTGTGGTGGGTCATCATTCACCCACTGGCAGGGGCTGTCCTGGAAGCAGGCCAGCCTGACACACTGGGAGTTCAAGAGTTTCAGACCAGCCTTGGTAGCATTCACTGCTTATGTTTTTTAATTTTTCCTGAATCTATTTACCAGATGACAAGAACAAAGAGATATGCAAATTAACTTGAGTGAGTTTCAGAAGTACAGAGAAGTTTCTGTACTCGCTACCTCTCCTTTCTTCAGTCCCCTCTCCCCTGAGCTCCCAGAAGCCCCCGCCCTGCCTTATTCTCTCTCAAACACAGCTGCCTTTTTCTGCTTCACCTCACGGCTTCAACTCGCACCCTGAGGGGGATGTGGAGCCTTCGCTTGGGTCAGTTTTGCCTTTCCTTTTCCAAAATAGTTTCCTCCTTCCTGGGACTTCCTTTTGCCCCTTCTTCACACCATGCTGGGACTCTTCCTACCCTTTCCCAGAGTAGTGTCTTTGGCCCATACTCTTGTTCAACGAGCTGGCATGTTTCCATTGGAGGTAAGCCGTTCATGCAATTCTGAGAAAAGGTGTTTACATTCTCTTGTAAAGCCAGAGCCTCCTCACACCCTCCCAAAGAAGGCTCAGGCAACTCTTTCTGGTGGGGGCCGGGGTGGTGGCCAAGGAGGGCTACAGGAGGCAGTGGCCTTTGGGCTGGGCTTTGAGGTGTGATTGGCAGAGCAGGGAAGGTATTCCAAGGACAGAGCGTGCCTGGCAGGACAGAATAGGGTGTGGTAGGACACGGTGCAGCAGCACGTCACCCCCTTTGCCTGTCCTCTCTGTCCTGAGCTTACACAGTGACCAGTTGTACTAGTGTCCTGTTTTCCTCCTCTTTACTCTCCAAAACCTTCTCCAAAGGCCTGTGACCTCCTCCTCCTGAAAGACCTTCTTAGAAACACTATTAGGGGAACAAGAATGGGAGCCAGTCACCATTAATGACCCCAGTCTCAAGTGGCGGATTGCTTATCTAGGGTAGCTATTGCCTGTGAGCCCACCACTCCCAATTCTACCCAGAGCCAAGGAATACTTCTCCAAAACTTATGCACATGACTTTTATACAAAATAGAATGAACACGTCTCAAAAACTTATTCAACACATTGAGGGAACCAATAAGATGCTATAGCTGGTTCAAAGATCATTAAAGAACTGGAGTCTATATGCCCCACAGGGAACCGCATCTAAAATACACTCGCTTTACAACTAAGATTGCTGGGTTAGGTACCAAACTGGCTCGTGGACCACAGTAAGCACTGGACTTACCTGTTCTCCAGGCTGGAAGTCATTGGTATGTCTACAGGGCAGTATGCAGCCATCACCGTTGGGTAGAATCAGCTGTTGTGCTATCAGTGTTCTGAAAGTGAACACCTTCCCTGACAGAGTTGTAAACATCCTCATCAGTAGTAAACAGCACATCAAGCCGAAATGCTCACCCCTGCGGAGCCAGACAATTCCAGGCAGCCAGCTGGACGCCTCCCCGCCCTATACAGTCAGAGCACCCACAGCCAACCCTTCGCTCCACTTCCACATCTGGGACGATTACTTTCTTTACCACCGGCAAAGGCAGCCTGGGAAATTTCCACGTAGTAGTTCTGCTCTTTGTTATTCTTCTTTCCGAACACTTAGTGTCTTCAATGGGCGTGCCAGGTATTCTGCCCTGCGGTGGCCACACCAGCAGGAAGCTAAAGCTTAGTGCCTGCCCCCTGGGGGAACTTCTCTGCCCCACCAGGCACTACAAGGAAGGGTTAAAGAGAGGAGCAGCCCAGAGGACAGATATTATTAAAGTTCTGGGGAGAGAGAAACCTGCTCTGGTGGTGAAGGGCAAGGAGGCATCTTGAGGAAGCTCCTGATGCCTGTGGGTTTGGCTAACCTGGTTTCCCCCTTGTCTGGCACATGGTGTCTGTCTGCCTGTCTGCGGGTGTGGGTGTAGGCTCCCTTCTTTGCCTGTTCTGCAGAGCTGGGAGTTGGGGCTCTTCAGCGATTCGTTTCCTCCGCCCTTCTCCGTGCCTGTCACTACTGCCCACATTTCACCTGTTGTGGGGGAGCTGCTTCGTGGTAGAGAGATCAAATGCCCTGCTCTGTAACTACGCAGGCCATGCCACCGACAGTTTGGGATCGAGTGTGTCGGTGAGGCTGTGCAAAGACCAAACCGAGAGAGGGGAGGATGGGAGAGATGAAAAGGTGGGAGGAAAAGGAGATTTATGAGCAGTTGCCTGGAGACCGGTGGACAGATGTGGAGTTGCCCACAGTCAGGGGCAGGCTGAGGCTTGGGACCAGGCAGACAGCTACAGCCAGAGTCCAGGAGTAAGGAGAAAAACACTTGAACTGACTTTGAGATAAAAAGGCAAAGCCTGAGGGGGGATGCACGTTAGGCACCTGAAGATAAGAAACAAGAAAATGGGAGGGACGTCAGGACTGGGGAGATAAATCTGGTTTGAATTTGCATTGATGTGAAACCTTTCCAAAATTAAAAAAGAGAGGCAAAAAAAAAAAAAAAAGCAAACAGGTACGAATCTGTGCTGTTCGCATATTCAGAGAACACTAATTACAGCGTGACGCTTTCTAATTTGGGACTGGGGAGATGGCGTGCCTTCCTGCTGATGAAAACGCCCTTTGAGCCTCTCTCCTGCCCACCCCTTGTCTGGAGATCGGGAAGGAGCTGCAAAATGCCACCTAGGAGAGTCATCGTCCTGCCTCCATCCCCTCCCAGCTGCGTGTCCCTGGAGGAGTTGGTTTACCTTCCTGGGTCTCAGGCTCCTCCTAGGCACAAGGAGCAGGCTGAACTACGGTGACCTGCCTCGCCTGGCAGCCCTGGAAGCTCACACCAGAGGCATTAGCACAAGTACCCCATGGCTTCCCCACACAGCCTGGGCCTCTCCACCCCACCATCCCAGCAAATCATCTTTTCTGCTCCCCGCCTAACAGTCTGAGATTTTGTTCTGTTTTGTTTTCATTAGTGTTCGTGTATTTAATGTGTGGCCCAAGACAAGTCTTCTTCTTCCAGTGTGGCCCAGAGAAGCCAAAAGGCTGGACGCCCCTGGTAGACCTTTAAGAGTCCAGCCCTGTCCCTTCATCTTCCTGAGGCTCCATCTTCTCCTCTGTCCCGTGAGAGGCCTGGACCAGTGAAGCCCCGAAGGTCATGCTGGCTCTCAAGACCTCTGAGCCCCCAAAGGCAGCAGGACCAGGACTCCCATAGCCAGAGGGCAGCTGGGTAAGGAAGGGACGCCCTGTCCCCAAAGCAGGTGGGAGGCTGGTGGTAGGAGCAAGGGGTCAGTGAGGGGGAAGGGGTGGGGGCATTTGCCTCTTCCGACCTTTGAAAGATTCTGTCCTCTTCCTCTGGAGTTTGGACAGCAAACTCCTGGAAGATGAGGCACCCAAGACGACCAGGGATAACTCGGGATGAGGAACAGGTGAGGGGTGTGGGCAGAGCTGCCCCTGCCCTGGTGTAGTGACATGACCTCCCTCCACCCTCATGCTGCCTTGCTCTGCACTCCCCCTCTTTTGGGAGGGGGTTGGCGGCATGACCAGAAGGGGCCCCTGGCCTCTCACTTCACCCCATTTCCCAGGGCTTGGCCAGACGCAGAGCTGGGAGAATCCAGACCTCCATTATGATTAGGAGGGTGAAGATCATTCTATTACCAGTAATAGTATATTGTAAATATCCCATCTCCACCTGGTAATTAGTGCCGCACCCCCCCCCAGGAAGCAATGCTGGGTAATCATGGCATTTTGCATTTTGCGGGTGCTGCTGTTTATTATATGCGGTATTTCAGTGGCTTGTGTGGGAGAAAGAATTAATTATAGCTCTCTGGTTCCAGCCCATTCCAACCCCACCCCATCCTTTCCTCCCATTCCCCTCGCGTAGAAAGCAGAGTAAACACACAGTGCCGGCTCGCTGTTTACTGAGGCTGGGAGGGCACCGCACTGCGCACCAGGCCTGAACCGGAAGTCAAGGGCTGCCTCTGGTGCTACCACCAAAGGACAGAGGGGCCTTGGAGGCACTGCTGAATGTCTCAGGGCCTCGGTTTGCTCTTTCTAAGAGTGGAATAACAAATCAGCCCTGCTTGTGCTCTAAGCTTGTTATAAGGTCGAAACAATGAAACTTCGGAAGCTGCGCAATGCTACAGTACAGCACACGTGGAGTTACGTGCTTAACTGTATCGTGTGTGTGTGTGTGTGTGTGTGTGTGTGTGTGTGTGTAATTTCCTCTGTAGGTTCTTCTGGAACGTATCTGCAGCCAGGTTTCTTTGGAAAGCTAACCGAACTAAAGAACTAAAATCCGAATGATTAGAGACAAGTCAGTCCACGGTGGTGGGCGTGGCTTTGGCAATAAGAAGAGGGAGTGAGGGGGACACACTGGTGTAAGGCACTGCAGGGGGTTGTGGGTAGACGAAGAGGAGGTTCAAGATAACCAATAGGTCACAGGTATCACAATTTGTGGGGAGCACATATGTAAATGGAACAAGAACCTAAAAATGGGCTAGAACACTGGAGGAAATTCAGAGCAGGGAGGCGGAGGAGGACTGGGGTGAGATGTGGCTAAGGAGAAAAAATATACATATATATGTATAAAAGAACTATATCTGTAATTTGCTTCATCCGTATCTTAGAATGAGAGAACATGTAAACAAACCAGGCATAGATGGAAAATGACAAATAGCAGAAATTGCTCAAAATACCGTAAAACTACATTAACACTGGCATTGGTGGAGGGCAGCTGTGTTGCAGACGGCACCCCTGGGACGGAGGTGCTGTGGACGCCGTGGTTCTACACAGGGGCCGTGAATGGGTTGTTGTTATCAGACACTGTGGAGGGTGAGGCGTTTTAGAATTTATAATCCCCCGAAGAACTCCTGAAGTTAGGTATTAGTACCGATCAGGAAACAGAGGGTCAGCAAACACGGATACCTTGTCCAAAGCCACACAGCCAGCTCATGGCAGAGCTGGGATTCATGCCCATGTGTGACTTCTGAGTCGCCTCACTGGGCCGCCTCTCACGGTAGACAGGAGGGTCCCTCCTCCATATTAGGCCCACGTGTGACTAGGATGGGGGAATAACACCTAAAGCAGGGGTGTCCAACCTGCAGTCCGCAGGCTGCATGTGGCTCAGGATGGCCATAAATGCAGCCCAACACAAAATCATAAATTTACTTAAAATATTATGAGATTTTTTGTGTGATTACATGTCGCAATGTATTTAACATGTGGTCCAAGACAACTCTTCTTCTTCCAGTGTGGCCCAGAGATGCCGAAAGGTTGGACAACCCTGCCTGAAACCAAACTTTCTTCAGCTCAAACCCTAAGTTCCTGCCATCACACCCCACTTCCTCAGGAAGAAGCCCGACCTGTGCTTGTCCTGGAAGCTCAGGAGATGGGAACTGAGGCCAGCAACAGTCAGGAGGTTCTGGACTGCCGTTCCCTTTCTCATCCCCCAGGGTATCCTGCAAGGCTGAGAGGGTGCTCTGTGGTCGTTAGGGGGAACACCCTGGACCAAACTGTGCAGGATCAAGCGTGAAACGAAATCCCCCAGGGATGCAGCTACAAGTGAAGGGGAGGTCAAATGCCAGAGCTCGCTGATGATTTGTGGAGAAAAAAGAAGAGTTTCCTTCAATGTGTCCAGTCGTTAGAAGGTAAGAGAACATAAATCACAGAAATAGAGGATAATCTCCCAAAGTGAAGTCATCCTTTTGTCAAAAGTGGAAAAGGTAAAAAAAAAAAAAAAAAAGAGAGAGCGAGAGAGAGAGAGAAGTCTAGGCTAATAAATTCTTCCTAAATTAAGGCAAAAGTGTCTTTGTACTAATCCCCCCAACAGGATGCTGCATGCCTGGAATTCACTTGTGCCATTAGCCTTCTCCAAGCCCAAACCTGACTCCCCTAAGAGAAAAGTGGGTCTGTGGACTGTGGCAACCACGTGCATAAGAACGAGCAGGACAAAAATTAAGGTCTTCTGGAGAGCGTGGGAACATCTTTGCAGAAGATTTGTGACACGTTCGTCTTGGGGACCTTACTCTGTGGAGTACCAGCTGCCGGTAGCTCCTCTAGGTCAAGAGCCTGGAGGGGTTCCTAGGAAGATGCTAAGTCAGGGTTAGAACTAAGCTCTGAACCCATAATGCAGATGGGGTGATTTCATTTTCTATCTCCTGACCCCTTAGCTGCATCCCACAAATTCTTCCAGACCCTTCAACTTCTGTCTTATCCTGGACATCCTCTGGCTCCTTCACGCATCCTTGACCCGAATGTCTTCGACCGTTTGCACTCTGGGTTGAATGTGTTGATTCTATCATCATTATACTTGTATTAATTCTCTTTCTCCTGGTTTCAAGAGCTGTACATTGCCTTTGCCTCCCCCTCACTGCTGAGTAAAGAGTTGTCGCTCAGTAAATATCCTGCTGATTCAGTAACAGACTAAAGATTTGGGAATGCTTGGCTTCCTGGTTACTTAAAGACAGAGGGAAAGGGAAAGGAAGAGAAAGACTGAGTTGCCCTGGGGGAGATAAAGGCCCCCAGCAGTGCCCAGGATGGCCTCCATCCCCAGAAACAAGCTCTCTGTATCAGAGAGGAGAAAAATGAGTTAGCGCCCGCATTGTGAATTCCCAGCATCCAAATGTACCACAAATGTGCAGGCGAAAACTGCTGGAACTGGCAAGTTACTTGCCTTAAATGACAGGACTTAGAGTTGGTATGTGCAGAGCTTCTGGTAGCTTGGTAATAAGTCACTGCCAGTCTTTTTTCAGACACGTTGAAGGTTCGGCAAGACTCTCCCCCAGAGGCAAGCCCCATTCGAACTTGTCTCTGGTTTGCTTTGGAATAGGCAACTCACGCTTCAGTGTCTTTCTTGAACCCACTCTCAAGAGTTAGACTGCAGCCCCAAAGGGTCCAGAAAAATTCTTCTGTCCAAGATTCCAGATTTCAGATGGAATCTTTCTCTCCTTATCAGAACCTTCAGTCTCTCCTTTTCATCTGCTGGATGAGTCAAAAGTCTGTCATGAATGACCTTTGGGTCCTGGATCCAGTTTGGAAGAAGAAATCCAACCACAAAAGACATCTGGGGACACCTGCAGACACTGGGATACGAACTAGACCCGGGTGATGTTAGGACACTCTTGTTCATTCCACTGGGTGTGATAATGACAATGTGGATGTGTAAGCATGCTGACGCATTTGGGGTCATGAGGTCTGCAATGAACATCGAAGCGGTTCGCCAAAAATTGAATGTTTTTGGTAGGTAGACAGAGAAGAGTGAAAGAGGAAGTAAAAATGACAAAAATGTTAGCATTTGTTAAATTTGCACTGTGGATCTCTGCATGTCCCCTGATCCATCAGAAGTACAGAATTATAGATTTTCTCTCAAGGAAAGAAGACTTGGAAGTTTGTGTCTGATGGGGCAGGAGGGCTAATAGCCAGGACTGGGCAACAGGGATCACTGGCTCTCAGCCCCAAACTGTGCAGAACGTCTCTCACCAGATGGCGTTCTAGGGCCAGGCAGTCCGAGACTTCGTTTGCAATCTGAGAAGTGAGCATATGGGTGTTTATTGCCCTCTTCTTTCAACGTTCATGAATGTTTAAAATTTTTCATAATAAAAATGGTATGCAAATTCCTCAAAAAGTTAAACATAGACTTATCACATGATCCAGCAATTCTACATCTGGATAAATAACCAAAAGGAGTGAAAGCAGGGACTTGAACAGATATTTGCACTCCAGTGTTCGTAGCAGCATTGTTCCCAAGAGCCAAAAGGTGGAAGCCACCCAAGTGCCCACAGATAGATGAGTAGATAAACAAATGTGGGCTGTATATACAATGGAATATTATTCAGCCTTAAAACGGAAGGGAATTCTGACACATGCTACACCATGGGTGAACCTTGAGGACATTATGTTAGGTGAGTAAGTCAGCCACAAAACAACAAATACTCTATGGTTCCTCTTAAATGGGGCACCTAGAGTAGCCAGTTCATGGCAACAGAGAGAACAGCGGTTGGTTACCGGCTGTTGGGGGAGGGAGTTTGTGTCTCCTGAGTGCAGAGTTTCAGTTGGGGAAGCTGAGAAAGTTCTAGAGATGGATGGTGGGGACGGTTGCAGAGCAATGTCAACGTACTGAATGCTATAAAACTCTACACTTAAACATGGTTCACATGGCAAATTCTACATTATGTATGTTTTACCACCATAAAAAAGTTTCATAATTGGGAGATGAAGGAAAGAAATTAGAAACACTAATGGTAACCTTCCTCAGCCTGGCCTCACGGTCACCCCCCCGCTCTGCTGAGTGCTCCCCACTCAGCGCTGGGCCCTGCACACACCCCACACCACCCAGCCTCGTTGTGCCCTTCCCCTTGCTAATCCTCCCATCTGAACTTTCTCCCCCTCCTTTTCCATCTGTCAAATGCCATCCATTGGGGGAGTCGAGCTCAGATGCTGTCTTGTTTGCAAAACCCTTCCCAACTCTTCTGACGAGAGCAGCCCTTTCCTTCTGATACCTGCTGTGTTTTGCTTGCATTCTCCATAAATGTTTATTTACTCCTACAAACAAAATCAATGCTCAGATACTGGCCAAGGCCGAGTTCACTGTATCTATCATTCATCTGAGAGTCCCTGCAGAGGTGCAAGAGCATAAATTTTCCTGCAAAGAAATATGTCCATTAGAAAGGTTATGGGTGACAAGGGACTGAGAGCTAAAGGTCAGAGCTGGGAAATTATGGTCCCTGCGCTCATTCCCAAGCTCAACATAAAATTTCTAACCATATGTCTTCTGAGGATGGGCCAGACAGTTTGAGAATGTCTGGCTTTGAAAACCCACATGCAAGGTAAGCCAAACCATAGAATGTGACATGTGTCCTTAAAATCCCACTAGGATGCCAGCTAGTCCCCTGTAAGAGCTGGGAATGAGGCTGGCATCTCTGAAGACAGAGAGGGGCCCCCAATGAGTAAAAATCACCTGGTTCTGAGGGGGAGCTGCTCCCTCCAAATCCACAGTACTCTTGTGCAATAGGATATAGTACATGAAAACACAAAAAAGAAGAATTTGTCACTTGAGAACAGAAGCTTCTTCATAGCAGCAAAGAGTGCAGCTCGGCCTTGGAAGCCCACAGTGCATGTCATCAAGCCTCACGGGACCCACTCCCCGACTCAGAAGAACCCATGCACCCCTATGTTCATTGCAGCACTATTTACAATAGCCAAGTGTTGGAAACAGCCCAGGTGCCCATCAGTAGATGAGTGGATTAAAAAACTGTGGTACATTTACTCAGTGGAATACTATGCAGCAGAAAGAAGCTGCATGGACAGCTTTGAGACAGCATGGGTGGAACTGCAGACTACTATGCCAAGTGAAATAAGCCACTCGGTGAAAGAAAAATACCATATGATCTCACTTATAAGAGGAATCTAATGAACAAAATAAAGTAACGAGCAAAACAGAACCAGAGACGCGGAAACAGGGAACAGACTGACAGCTGCCAGAGGAAAGAGGGAAGGAAGGGAATGGTGGAAAGAAGGGGAAGGGACCAGTCAAAGAACATGTATAAATACCCATGGACGTGGACAACAGGGTGGGAACTGACTGTGGGAGCGGGTGATGGGCTGGACAGAAGAGGGCAAAGGGGGAAAAATTGGGACAACTGTAATAGAATAAACAAGAATAAAAATATATATCCGAAGAAAAAAGGAAAAGTATTGCCCTCAAAACCCAGGAAAGAAGGAAGGAAGTTTACAGAAAGAGAAGCAGAGATTTACCCTCTCACTCGATTTTGGCCCGCCCTCTCTCTCTCTCTCTCTCCTTTAAGCCTAAATGATTTTCTCTTTTTTTTTTTTGAGGGAAATTTTAACTTGAAAGGAAATGGAGTTTTAGTGCTTGAAGTATTTCTAGGTGAGAAGCGAAATGTCCCTTAGTAGTAATTGCTTGAGCTGAGAACAAGATGTTTCCCAGTCACGCGCTTGGTCCCCGAAGGCGGTCTTCGGTCACACACTGCTCAGTTCCCACAGCAGCCGTAGTTTTTAAAGAGAAAAGAGGCTCTCTCCTCATTTCTAGAGATCCCAGGCAGATCACTGAGGTGCTCGTGTGAGTCACCCTGCTGGAAACACCCTTTCTCCGCCGAAGTCTCCAAACAATATCCTGTTCAGACCCAGAGGTTTCCAGTAAAACTGCAGACCCCACACAATGTTCTCTATTCACATTCATTTAGACATCACCCCCAAATGAATGTCTTTGACACTGATCAAGGACAGTTTTGAAAGGACAGGGGATTGTCCCTCTCTTGATGACTTTGATTGCATGGTGCTGCCTAGCAACAGCTGGTATAATTGGTGTGCTCATGTGTTATTAGTGGCCAATCAGAGACAAGATCCCAGGACTAGCAGGCTCACCTACACTCACCAATAACCCCAAACTCGAAGTGGTAGATGCGGAACAGCTCTTGCTACTGTTGCTGCGCTATATTAACTTGTGTACAGATGCTCCTTCCTTTTCCATTAGGCTGTATAAATGGAAGTCCAGGCCTGGAGATGACCCAGTTTCAAAATCAATTTACTAGAGAGACCGCTTCATGGGTCCAGGAGGGGCTGTTAGGCGAGCGGCTATGACGTACTGGTCACGGCAAACTGGTAGCAGAGGAACAGATATGCTTTCCCTTTATGTTATACATTATCCATGTAATTGACAGAGGGGAGCCCAGAAGAACGATACATTTTTGTTTTATTATGGATTTTCTACTTACACCTCCTGGACCTTAGAAGAGGAGTGGTATCAGGGAAAAGTGATAAACCTGCTGGCATGTTCCTACTGATGGTGCGTCAGGGTGAGGAGTGAGTCTGCCAGAGGAAAGAAACCCAGGAAGACCCAGTTCCTGGAGCCTGTGGATCAAGGCGTGGGGAGATCATGCCAGGTTCAGCTGCACTGTGGGAGCCAGGAAAATCGGGTCATTCCTCTCTGCTGCTGGGATGAAGCGCCACAAGTCAGGTTTTGGACTGCCCTGGACATGGACGTGGATGTGTCTGCAGAAATGGTATATTTATACCGTCTGCAACTCCAGGGTTTTTTATTAGAAGGAAAGATTTAATGTATATAAAATGTCCAGTAATCAATATACAAATTAGTATCAGTAAATACAACAGCTGCTATACTACCTATCATCTCAAATTAACATTTTTCCTACTTTACTGAGTTATAGTTGAACATGTAAAATCTATCTAATGTGTACACTTGGTCTGAGGGACAGATGCGTTGTGAAATATTTACCACAATCAAAGTAATCGCCACCTCCACCCCCTCGCCTCACCCCATGTTTCTGGTGAGAACACTTCAGCTCTACCCTTTCAGCAAATGTCAAATATACAGTACGGTATGCTTCACTGTGGTCCCATTTACATTAGGTTTCCAGAACTCATTTATCTTGCATAACCGAAAATTTGCATCACTTGACAAAAATCTCCCCATATCCCTCTCCCCCCAGCCCCTGGTAACCACCATTCTGCTCCGTTTCTACAAGTTTGGTTATTTTTGATTCAACATGTACGTGCAGTCACACAATATTTGTCTTTCTGTCTCTGACTTATTTCAGCTAGCATCATGCCCTCCAGATTCACCCGCGCAGTCACAAAAGGCAGACTCTCCATGAGTAAACGTGTATATACACACACATGCGTATGTATGTGCATACACAGTGGACTATTCTTGAGCCTCGAAAAGGAAATATACATATGAATAATATGTAAATATGATGCCATATTTATGTAACAAATAAATGTATATGTGTGCATATCGCATTTCCTTTATCCATTCATCTTCTAACAGATGTTAAGGTTGCTTCTATATCCTAACTATCGTAAGTATTGCTGAAATGAACAGGGAAGTGCAGGTATCTCTTTGGGATACTGATTTCATTTCCTTTGGAGAAATACCCAGAGGTGGGATTGCTGGATATAAGGCAGTTCCAGTTCTGATTTTCTGAGGAATCTCTATACTGTTTTCCATAAAGACCGAGCCAATGGAAACATCTGCAAATCTGGATGGAGCTTCCAAGAACCTAGGGTATGTGATTTCACCCATTATATGTTTGTTTGCGTAGATCTTTAGAAATTAGTGAAAGTCCAGCTGATTCCTCCCTAAATTTCCAGCACTGTAACGCTTGGAAACTGCAACAGCGCAGCTGGGCATGCGACCACTCTTGCTCACCCAGGATGCCACGGCCTGTGGGGAAAGGTAATGCCAACCTGAACTAGTTACTACTCTGGTCCTTTTTCACTAACTCTTCCACCATCTCTAGGATCAGGTTTTGGGTATCACAAAGGGTCCTTCTAATTGGCAGAAAGAGGCTTAGGGAGGGAGCACAACCACCTCAGGAGGAAGAATCCCCTTCCTTGTTTAGAATTCCACACAAATCAATTCAGGTGATGAGACTATTTTTCACCTGGAGAAAAGTGGCTGCATCTTTTGTGAGTTCACAGTTAGGCTCACAGCACACCAGGCGGTCGTGTTAGTGATACCCTCGTCAAAGCAGGAAGGCACGCGTGCCATTCCTCTCAGGTTAGCATCTCCAGGCAAAGCCTGCTTGTTCCGGCAACAGGACGAAGGCAGCTCAAGGTGAGTTCTTACTGAGTACCTACTATGAGCCTGGCCTTGTTCCAGGAGTTGTACAGGAGCCAAAGACACACCTGTGCTGCTTCCTGCTCCTCTCTGGGAACTTTTGTGGTCACCTGCTAGACACTGTGCTGAAATAACAGTATTTGAGTATGGACAACTGGCTCACTGGCAGAAACATCCTATGTAAGTCATCTCGATGCACCCAAATGTCTCAGTAGACACCAACCTTACAACCAGAAAGCTGATGAAATGCTAAGAGGGTGTGTGGCTTGGTCACTTGGGCAAGTAACTACAAGTGAGTGGGAGAAGGTATTGGCACAGCAGGTGGGTGGAGAGTGAAGAATGGGCTTCCAGCAGAAAGGAGTGGCCAGCAGGATGACCACAGGGGAGGGAGGAGAATGGCATGAGTGTTGGGTTGTGTGACAGAAGACAGAGCAAGAGTGGGTGTATGAGAGGCCCCAAAATAGAACTGTGTGGGTGAGCCATGTGGTGATGGGAGACAAATGTCAGGCCACAGGGAAAAGCAGCAGGAGGCAGTGGGCGGGCAGAGGGAGTCCATGCCACTGGGTGACAGAAATGGGGTGAATGCAAGAATGTTCAACATCCCCTTTATTAAAAGGGGGTCTGCTAAACTTAGCTTCTCTTCATGAAACCTCTTTAAAGTCTTGGTTGACAGTGGTACAAGCAAAGATGGGCATGAGGAGGGGTTCATCTGTCCCGAAACCCATTTTTAGGTGGGGACACACGCTATTCCATAATTTACTTCTGACCTAGTTAGAGTAACTAGAAATGAAATTTGGATGTCGGGGACCGCAGAGGCGGGAGCAGGGTTTCATCTACCAACTGGAATAAATTAGGAGGAGTTTAGGGGATTCCAAACTCTTTTTCTTAAGCCAAGTGTTCCAGTTTCCTTATCTGTGGAATAATAATGTGGCATGTACTTGAATTCTTGAGTTATTGTAAAAATACAAAGAGATGGTACATGTAATATGTTTAGCCTGACCCATAGTAAATGCTAGATAAAACAATATAAATATGATCTAAGCTTCCTTCCACTCTAATGTTCCGAGGTTCTATGAATTTTGTCAGAACTAGGCTGAGCTCCCTCCAGAGTGGGTGGACTGTGAAATTGTACGTGAAGTTCAGCTCGTAGGAGACGTGCCTGCCTAGCTCATGATGTGTCCTCCATTTCTGGCAATGACCTGCCTCGCAAGCTACACAGCGTGGATTCTCAGGAGCATCCACCCTCCTGGCACAGCTGACTGGTCTGACTCAAGCTAGGTCATTAGCTTCTTTCTCCTGGGATTTTGAAATGTGGGGCAGACATGGAGACTGGGGTTAATGGAACTGAGTCAGGAGGAAGACTCCCCCCCAACACACACACACACCCCCGCTGCTGAGCCCCTGGTTCTGGCCCTGACCCTATCTAGGCGCTCACCTCCCAGTCAGTTCCCTCAGCCTCCCTGGTGGCCTTCTCTGTGGTTGACACTAGCCAGAGTAGACCTCCATTGCTTGCAAACAAAGGACAGGCCCACGATGCACACGAGAATGTGCACAATCACATTATTTGGAAAGAAGACCCATAGTTTTCATAATAGCTTCACATATTCTTGGCCCTGGAATGATTAAAACCCAAGATACCAGACCTTCAGGTAATAAGGAAGTACAGAGGTGGCTCCATGGAGAACAGAAGGAGCACGCAACTCGAGTCACTGGAGAGCCACGTTCCTCAAAGCAGATTTTAATGCCTTTGACTCCCCCAACATTTCAGAGTCCAGGGAATGGTGCCGAGGCTCCTGCGAAGTCTCCAAACGACCTTTGTGCTAGAATGCCACCAATAAGTAGATAAGATTTTTAATCAAGTCATCACCCAGGAGAGAAAGGAGCTGAAGGAAGAAAGAGATGTCTAATTATATCCACGACAATTCAAAGCCAAGAAGAAGGGAGCGAAATTTCAAAACCACCCCAGTGCCTCAAAACCCCCTGAAGCCATCAGTCCTGGGGGCCCAAGGTTTCCAGTTCTTCTAACTGTGATGAATGGATGCTGAAAGGTAGAGGAATGTTCTGGCAAGTCCAGAGACTCAAAGAAAATCTTGTCATCATTATGTGGGGTAATGAGTTTAAAAAAAAAAAAAAAGCCCCAGAAGAAGAGTCCAATCTTCTTTGTAATACAGCGGAGCCCAGGGGAGGCCAAATGAGAAGTGGGAAGACCTTCCCAGCAGGGGGTGGTGAGAAAGAAGAGGCCAGCTTCTAGCTTGTCAGGGAGCTGTCTTCTTGCAGAGAGGGGAGTGGGGCTGAGGGACTGATAAAGGCTGTTTCTAGACTCACCTAGGTCACCGAGATCCTGAGGACCAATGGTGGCCCAGGAATTACTGGCCAAGTTCTAATGCTGTTAGTAGGGTTTCTGCCTCGGAACACAGCTGAGAAAAAGCAGGACAGATGGGGAGGGCTGGGTAACAACTGTGGTTGACCATGTGAGACAGTAAGGGTCATTGTTTGCTAACAGCTGAGTGCTCACAGTAGTGCTTTTGGAACCTAGGAGTCTGCTTCCCCTATTTACTCTAAAATATGAGTTACTTATAAATGAGTTCAAAGTTATATGTAATATGTTTCTAATTTTTTTAATGTCAAGGTTTATATAAAAAGTACACATGGCTAGGTGGGGTGGAAGATCTCGACTCATCCAAATGGAGCTGACACAAAGCCAGTCCACCTGGGAGGGGGCCCCGAGAGGGGGTCCTCTTATGGGAGGGACCATAATTATGGATCTAAATAGAAATCAAGGGATCCAGTTTAACTTTAAGGGCTGATCTTGCAATACGGTATTCTATCTCAGAGATGAACACATTGCATGTGCTGAAGACGTGGCAGAATCAAAGGCCCTGAAACATCAGGAACAGGGTCAAAAGAGTTGCATTAAAAAATGTGAACAGTAGGGAAAGGGTTCTCTTTTTGGTGGAAAAAAATTGTGAGGCAGTACCTTTTGGAAAACCTATATGAATTTAAGTTAGGACAGTCACTGGGAGTAAAGAATGCTTTGGGTTTAATTTTGAGTTCAGGGCTTCATAACAAACTTAGAAAGAAAGTTTGGTTCATCTGGGAACAAAGACTTGTGGAGAGAGTAGTAAGAGCCCCAGCCGCCCCACAAGTAATTATGTCTGATGGATTTCCACACTGCATAGATTACCAAAATGCTGGGTTATCAGCGAGATCTCCAGGAGACTCTGCCCACAGAAAGTGGTGAGAACATATTTCAAAACATACAACTCAACAGAAAAAAGAAAACCAAGTAACCCAATTAAAAAATGGGCAAAGCACTTATCTAGACATCTTCCCCAAAAAAGACACACAAATGGCCAACAGGTACATAACAAAGTGCACAACATCACTCATCATCAGGGAAATGCAAATCAAACCACAGCGACCTGTCTACTCATACATGTTAGGGTATCTGTTATCAGAAAGGCAAGAGATGAAAAATGCTGGTAAGGATGTGGAGAAAAGGGAACCCTTGGGCACTGGTGGTGGGAATGCAGACTGGTGCAGCCACTCAGCATGGAGGGGTCCTCAAAAAATTAAAAATAGAACTACTGTTGACCCAGCAATTCCACTTCTGGGTATACAGTCAAAGGCAATGAAATCATTATTCACAATAGCCAAGGTATGGAAACAACCTCAGTATCCGTGGATGGATAAATGGGTAAAGTAATATGGTGCCCATCGATGTGTCTACAATGGAATATTATTCGGCTTTAAAGAAGAAGGAAATCTGTCACTTGTGACAACATGGATGAAACTGGAGGATGTTATCCTAAGTGATGCAAACCAGACAAAGGCAAATACCGAATGATATCACTAAACAGCAACAACAATAAAATGGGACTCATAGAAATGGAGTGGAACAGGGGCTGCCAGGGGCTTGGGGCTGGGGAGGTGGCGAAACGGTCTGAGGCTCTAATGCACAGCACGGGGACAGCAGTTGACAACAGTGTCATGAATAATTGAAATTTGCTGAGATAGAAGAATTTAAATGTTCTTGCACACACACCAAAAGGTACGTACGTGAGGTTATGGATGTGCCCGTTAATTTGACGGGGGAATCCTTTCTCAATGTAGATGTATACTGAATCATCACATTATATACCTCTTATAACTTTATTTTTAAAATTATTTTTAAAGTGTAAATAAATTATACTTGTCAATTAAGCTGGGGGAAAATTACAAAAAAAAAAAAAGGGATGACAAGTAACTCTGCTGATGAACAGTCTCCCCTACATGTTAAAATTAAAAGCGATTCCAATAGTTCAATGCCAGCGTGAATTCAAGCCAAGCGAAGGCCTCAATGGCCACCAAGGACTCCAGGGTGGACTGACTGCAGCCGCACTGGCCCTCGCACGGGCACAGCCTGGGGCAGAAAGATCGGTTTGCTTTCCAAGCTTCCACGTTTCCAAGGGGACTGGGGTGTTAGGATACGGTCGTGATGGTCAAGGTCCCCGAGGGGACGTAAGGCAGCTTCTGTGCATCCTCAGTGGCAGATGGCGCTGTGGTGACCACACTTCTCAAGAGACTCCAGAGACGTGGAGGCACTCAGCACTCTGCTGATACACGACTCAGCCGTGTGTGTCGTAGGGTTTGTTTGTGGGGCTGAACCACGCAGCTAGTGAGAAAGGCAAGCCTATGACCTGGCACACCCAAACCAATGTACTGGTGGTGTCTTCCCTTTGTTGTTACACACGCATTAACACTCATAAAGTGATTATTTTTTAAATTGCCCTTCTTGTGAAAAAATATTCCATTAAAGGAAGCCATCTGCTAATGCTGATAATGGACGAGAAGAGGTCTTAGAAAGTGGTATTTTGTTTGAAATAAAAAGTGGAATGTTGAACTTGGCAGCAGATCAGACATGTGAAATAAGCAAGTTCTCTTATAGGGAGATTAGAGAATACAACTTACGAGTGTCCTGGCCAGTGCAAACCCTGTGATTCATGGGGGAACTTTCAATAACGTAGCAATGTTCCCAAATTGGTAGACTTGAGAAGGTCTTGAGACCCGTCCCTTGAGCATCCCCTGAGGCCAGCAGCTTTAGGAGGGAGGCTTCGGCACTTCCCAGAATCCCGGAGCCTGGAACAGTGCCTGGCACACTGGAGGTTGAGACACAGGCAGTGACCGAGGGGTGCAATGCCGACTGGTTCATAATGAGGAATCTGGGCACTGATCAAAGTACAACAGGGTGACTCTGAGCGTCCTTACACAGAGTGCTGGCACAATCTGGTTTCTGTTTTAAAAGGTTGCTCTGGCTGTTTTGGGGACCAGACGTGACCAGAAGAGTGTTGGCAGAATAGACCAGGTCCCCCTAGGGAGAGGCTACTGGAACAGACAAGCGAGGAATCACGCCGGCCTGCATTTGGGGGCGCTCGACTGGTTCAAGGTAAATTGGAGACTAGAGCCAACAGATTTCCTGTTGGACTGGGTGTGGGATTGAGCAAAGAGGAATAAGCTGAGGAACGGGGTGGATGGTGGTACCATTTAGTGAGACCCGCAAGACAAGAAGGAACTGCTTTAGGGAAGGAGAACCCAAGTCTGTTGGGGCAGGTGGAGTCTGAGGTAAGTATTAGACCTCGAGTGGAGAAGGCAATCACACATGGATTAGATAGCAGAGGGTACCTGATCCCGGCACTCTGAGAGCTAGGTGGGGTGGGAGATTTAAATTTAGGATGGATAGGTGAGTGCCTGCTGCCTACGCTCCTGAATGAAACATGGACAAAGTTCCTGCCAAGATGGAATACAGGAGTGTCAATGCATCCAGTTCCCTCAGTTACAAGAGAAAATGTAAAACCCTTGTGCACAAAAAGGGGGAATCTGAACTGTAACTGTCCTAAGACATGAAAGTCCCTCCTACACTTCTCAACCTATCGTAAAAAGCCAAAACCTCAAAGAGTCGTTGGGTTTTTTGTGTTTTTTTTTTTTTTTTAATGTTGGGAATGTTGGCTACTAAAGCCCCTATTTTCTTAATTCACTTAAATAGATTTGAGACTCACTATGTCTTCAATAAGGCAAGGTTAGAGGGATATCTGGAAAGACGTAAAGGGCACAAAAGTAGACTTTTAAAATAATGACTTATAGACAGAAGTATTTGATGCTTGGGCAAGAAAAGGAAGAAATAAGAAAAATGCAAGTTGCTTCTTCTAAGGAAGGAAAATGCCACCCAACACTTACTTAACTCTCTGACAACCGGGGTAGCACAGGAAAACCCAGTGGAAATTACTTCCTCAAATGGAAACCACAACAGGGCAAGAGCTGACATCTTTATTCGGAATGGAAGGTTGGACTGGTCTGTGATCTAGCTTATGGATCTGGAAGAATTAAAAACTGTGCGCAAAGCCAGAGTAGAAAACCAGGAGAAGCCATTGCTGAATTAACCACCGGACTCAGACAGGGGTGGGGGTGGACATGTGGGCAAACACGTGGAAAGGTCACAGGCACAAGGGTGCCCCACTGGCTTTGTCCACCTGACCACACTCCCTGTGATATGAATGGACAGTGAAGCAAGCGCATGAAAGAAATGTGCTACGTATGCAGGTGAGATGTGGATTGTGGTTTAGGGGGTGTGGGGCGGGGAGACAGCGATGGATTTGTCACTAGAGGCTCAGCAGCCACACATTAGCCTCTGTGATACCCAGGGACAGGTCTGCTTTCTTCTAGATGGACATTTGAGTTTGAAATTTCATGACAGATGGCAAGGCATCAGTTTCTTTTCAGAGATGATCCTGTGCCTCCAAAACGCAGTGGAACAAACACGCCGATATCGGTCTATATCTAGAGTAATAAGAATAGATGGCTATGTGAAACTCTGTACATTTACACCCATTTCCAAATTCTCCAGAGGTAAAATAATTTTCTGGTGGAGTCATAATACACCTGAGCAATCTCCCACTTTGATAAAAAGCTCCCAACATTTTGTCAGTGTTAGCCTGGACAAGAAACCTTCATGTCTCATATGACACCACTGGGCACGTCTACCTGGGAACCCTGGGGACGGAGCGCGACTGGCGATTCTCCTTCACTCCCGGGACAACCCCTTCCATTCTCCAGAGCAGCGAAAAACCAGGGAGAGAGAAAGTAGCCCCTAAAAGGGAAAACTGCTTCTCTACTACGGTAAAATGAAACTTAAAGTCGAGTGTGGGAAGGAGAAGCTCTAAGTTGGCCAAAGGACCAGGTGAAGGAGCAGTGGCTGGCCAAGAGACCTGGGCTCCCTTGGTGTGCCCCTGAAGATCACCTCTCCTTTCGGGTACTCCCACTGCATCACCCACCAGCTCCACCAAAGCCATGGCCCTAATGTTACCTGACAAAGCTCTTCCAAAAGTAGGCAAAAATAAGCTCCCCTGGACTCAGTGAAAATAACGAGTGTGCTGGGCATTTGGGGGGTGAGAGGCAGCACAGCGAAGCCTTCTGTAAAAATGAAAGACCATACGGACTGGACTCAGTGACTCGCTTCCAGAGGATAGAGTGCAGAGAGGGAAGAATAGTAACTTTAAATAATAATAACTACAAAAATACTGGAGAGACCTTTCAGACACTACCCTCACTAAGCGGTCAAGGTGAACCTCAGTGATCAGCCGCGTGGGTAGCGGGCCCTCCCTCAGATAATACAATAAGGGAGGCATTCACCCAGGTGGAATTCCTCCCTAAAGCCCATCACTGCGATCTAACTACAAAAACCACATCAGACAAATCCGGAACGAGAGACAAACATACCTGAGCAACATTCTTCAAAACAGCCAAGGTCATGAGAAGCAAGGAAAGACAGAGAACCTGGCCCGGGCTGAAGAGACACGATGACTAAATGCCACGTGGCATCTGGGGACAGAAAGGGCACGACTGGGAGAAGCAGCAAAAGCTCAATCAAGTCTGGAGCTCAGTTAATGGTAACGTACCGACATGAACTCGTTCTGACAAATGAACCGCGGTAACGCAAGACGTTCACGGGGGGGGGGGGGGGGGGGGGGGGGGACGAGTGGAGGGTGCACAGGACGTCTCGGGACCACCTCTGCCACTTTTCTCTAAGTCTAAAACTGCGCCAAAATGGAAAAAAAACTATTTAAAAATATTTGGGTTCCAAAAAAATTCAATAGATCTTAATACAAAATGCAATATTAATTCCTTGTTGGTGTGTTTGCTTTATGGTGATTTCTGAAAATAACAGAGACAGCCCCTGTGCATTAAAGAAAATTATAAACTATGCACATGTAAAAACTACAAATCAAAACATCACATTTCTACTGCCTAGAAATCAACTGTTACTATCTGAGGGCATATTGTCTTTCAGGCTCGCGCTCTCTCTCTCTCTCTCTGTATAAATACATAAATATATATGCATATATACACACACATACGTACATGCGTATATACATATACCAGTATGAAATTTTACACTACATACTGACTTGCAGCCTTTAATAAAACTTTTTTATCCTCACCCGAGGACATTTTTTCATTGCTTTTAGAGAGGGAGGAAGGGAGAAAAACACTGATGTGAGAAAGAAGCACCAATTGGTTGCCCTCCATATATGCCCAGACCAGGGATCAAACCTGCAACCTAGGTATGTGCCCTGACTGGGAATCAAACCCACAACTTTAGGTTACGGGAAATGCTCCAACCAACTGAGTCATACTGGCCAGGGCCAGCTTTTTTTTCTTGCTTTTTTTCATTCAATGATTTCTTGCTTTCCATTTCAGTAAATTTTCATATCATCCAATACTTTTGGCATACTCAAATTTCCCCCAAAATGTCCTTACAGCTTCTTCAAACCAGTATCCAAACCAGGATGATTGCATCTAGTTGTTAGGGACTTCAGATAGTTTTAAACCTAGCCATTTTCCCTACTGACCCTGACTTGCGAAGACGCCAGGCCAGTGGTCTTGCGGAGTGAATGTCTCCACCTCTAGATGTGTGTGACGATGTCCTCCTGGGGAGGCTTACCTGTTCCTCTCGCCCCTGCATTTCCTAAACACTGAACTACGGGGGCCGGCACAAATAACGCCCCTGTTTTATTACAAAATCTTTTATTACAAAATCATAAGCATATCATTTTGTAACATAACAATATCACCCTCAAGCACACCGTATGACATTTTAGGTGAACTGTTCAAATAAAACTATAAATTATTACACCCACATTACTACCCTACCAACCACACTCAGGCAGCCTTACTTCTGCCAGACCCTGTATTTACCTAAGGGCTTGATGGACTCATGTTAACTTTTTTTCTAGAAAACACTGTAAGTGATGTTGTATAATTGGGGTCAATTACATCAAAGAACACGTAACGGCAGGCTGTTACGCCATTGGTGATGTTATGACTGCTTAGCAGACTAGGGTGATGCTATCTTCTCCTGATAGTCTACAATTACACTTTCCTCTTGAGACGAGAAAGCAATCTGTAGTATCGGTGGCATCCTGGCAGTATAACAAATACCCATTTTCCCTAATAGCCACATATCCAGTGATTTTCATACCAACAAACAATACTTGCCTGAATCAGTCGTTACTTTGGGATTCATGAAATTATTTTTTTAAATTTCTATTACTATAAGCTGGCTTCCTGCGGTACAGGAGGAATTCCCTGATCATTTCAGTCGATGTGGTTACCCTTGAAGACAGCTCTTACAGAACAGACAGGACAAATGCTTGCTGAAGCATTTCAAAGACTCCACTAAGCATTAAGGGAGAACAAAAGGGAGCTGAATGCTGAGTATCACAAATACAAAACAGAAACATGCTTTGGTTTACAAAGCTCAAGATGGGTGTCCAGAGGACTGGCACAGCCTCAGGGTCCCCTCGCCTTAGGCCCTGGGGACTCCTGGGTTACTTCCTCTTGGTTGGTGCCATCCCAACTCCTCTAGACGTAAAGCCTAGAGGGATGGCCCCTTCTGTTGCTCACCTGAGGCTTGCCCTCTCTATTTCCATCTTATGTCTAAGAGTCCAGGCTCTTCCCCAAGAATGATCCCTCCCTTTAAATGAAACACCTCCCCCAACCTCCTAATTAACATGGCAGCATATTAAATTTGTACAGACCTGTCAACATGGCCATTTCTAAATACACTGCAAGAATCATAGCCTCAAAAAACCAAGCATTGATCAGAGTAACAGAAGGCTCACTGCCTTGTGGCTTCCTTACGAGAAAATGGTGGAAGAACCCCTGGAGTCCAATAATTTCTCCTGGACCATAACCATTACCTCCTGTAACAAGAAACAGGAGGTAATACAGTGTGCTTCTAACACAGACGTCAGTCCTGCCTGCTCAAGCCAGCATCATAAAAGGTTTCCACTATATTGTTACCTCCTTGTCTCTTTCACTTAAAAATAAGGCTCTGACTTCGACAACCTCCACGCAGGTGCAATCAAGGGGGGTGTAAAGGAAGGATGTACTGTTGGCAATTCACATGTCACGTGACAATGACCTGGAAACAATGAGGCCAGTATTTTCAGGCTCCAGCCAGTTTCAAACACGGGCCACAGCGAAACCTTTCCATTGTGTCCCAATCGATCAAGGTTGCACAATTTCAGGCGTAATTTACTCTTGCTAACTGTTCAAATCACAGGGAGATGAGACAACATTTACATGGTGTAAAGGAGCAGAGAAAAGCAAACAGTAATACCCATCATCCAAATTATAAAGTGAGGTGGTGATCTGTCCATCAAATATGTAAAACCCAGAAGGGAAAACATCTGTCAGCCCCCAAGGATACGCTAAACCATGAAAAAGAAACATATGGAAATAGGAAGACAAACTCTCAATTCCCAGACATGGGACGTGGGGACACATATCTTAAGACAAACACAAAGTGAATACTAACTAGGACGCAGAAGGTGTGATGCCCGCCGGGACTTGGTAAACGCCGTCGGTACACCGCCTCGTTACATGCAGCACACGCGGACCCCGAGGAGTGCACAGTTCCGAGTCATGATCCAGTCTATCCGATTACATTTTCACAAGTTTAGTTCAAATGCCAGAGATGACTATCTAGTCACAAGGAGAAGGTGGACTGCCAAAGTAGACACCAGAGGAGAATCAAGTGACAAGTCACCGGTTTGGGAAAAGCAGCACCAGGAATGCTTAAGTAGCCCTCACGTGGGGTGGCAACACGCGGGCGCACATGGAAAGTGGCAGCCCCACGCACAGAGAGACGCCGGCACCGGCTGCGGGTGAGGGCTTCTGGTTGGGGCCCTCCAGGCTGCTCTTGCTCTGCACCCCACTTGGTCAGCACACTTCCCTGCTGGAGCAGTGCCTTTTTCTCGCCCGCCTGTGCCCCCTTCTCCTCTCTGGGATGCACACAGCCAAGGGCAGGTGTGACAAGAGTGTGTGTGGAAGTGAGGCTGGGAGTGGTGTCCACCTGGTGGTATACCTGTATCTGTGAGCCTATAGAGGCCATCATTTTAAAGAGTGCTTACCCACATAATATTGTAGACCAACTCTACTGTAATAAAAATAAATTAAAAATATAAAACATTTGAAAAGCTAATAAAGAGTGCTTAGCCAAACACCCTGGACCCCTAGGAGATACCCAAAGAAATGCCATAGGCTCTCCCCTTAGGGCCGCGGAGGTCATGGTGCCCCCTTTGCTCCTCACCCCATGTACTCTGTGTTCTCATGGTAACTTCTGTTGGTTGCAATGCCACTTTGTGCACAGATGTCCCTATGTGGCCAAAAACAAGAGCTGGTCCAGTCGGCCGCTGGGGATTCCTGCCCACGTAACCGTCTATCTGTCCGTGCGTGTGCACAGCCCAGCGTTTGGGTTTTCTACCTTAGTCCCCTGCACTTGGTCACTCACTGTGCGTCCTCTCGGGAAAGACGAGTCCACTCTTGGAATGCTGACAACACCACGCTCCTGACCCACATGAGTGACAGTGTGTCCAGTGGCTGAGCAGCACGCCCTTTGCCCAACTGGAGACAGGTGTGCACCCCTTCTGTGTGTGCCATGTGCCAAGGTGGCAGTTAACCAACCTTTGAGGCGGGGGCCCAGCAAAAACAAGCCCTGCTAAATATTAGCGAATGTAACAGAGCCAGCGTCTACAATGCCTTGCCTTCCTAACCAAATCTCACCCACTCTCCCAGACTTAGCACAAGTCCTCTTCCTCCCCAGGAACTCCTCCTCAGCTACTTCAGCTCAACGACTTCCTCCTTCTGCTGAGCACACGTGGATCCAACTGCCCAGCCCGAGACACTTCATATCACATCGTTTTTCACAACCAACTGTCGCATACACAGTCTCCTTAACTGGACCAAAGACCCCTCGAGGGCCAAAGCCATGTACTATCCATTTTGCTCACATTTCTCGGAGCTCAGGGTGGGCCCTCTGGAGCGTGAGCCAACGGGGTCAGGCCCCACTCGCCCAGGCCTCTCCTAGCTGCCAACAAGGAGAGGCTGATCCACAGCCACCATTTAGGGGCATCGCCTTCCAAACTACTGGCCAGCTACACACCTGGCTGCTCGCTCTGTTCTCTTGGGACCCTTGGCCACACTCTTGATATCCCAGGACCGGCTCCCCTTTGAATGAATGTCTCTGTGTGTTTTCTTTCTGTTGCCACTCCTGCTACCATTTCTTCTGTCCCTGAGCTTCAGCAGTCCACCTGGGGACCTTATCAGCTCCCCTGGGCCCCAGCCTCCAAGCTTCCCTCGGCCCTGGGGGTGCAGAATCAGCACAGAATCCGCAGTTACGAGGGGTAACCGAGGGCTGCCTTGTGCCGGGAGAAAAAGGGACCAGATAAGCAGAGGTTTCCTTCTTGCTTATATGTAGTTTTCTTTGTTTTCCTCCAAGTGGTATGACTCCATGAACCTTTTCCAATGCGGGGAATATTTCTCCAACTGCCCGGCATATTTCCATTTTATGGTTTATTTAAGAGTCATGCTGAAACAGCCGCTGTGGGTATGAGGTAGGAAGTCATCCAGCTCCAGGGGACAGATGGGATGACCCACTGGGACTGTGCCATGCCTGTTCCCAAGAGAGAAAGTGGCAGAATGTTTCTGTCTGAAGTGGGTTTCCGTAAGCCTGGGCTTGCAGCCAGTCTGCAGAGAGCCAGCTCCATTAGTAACGCGGGCGGGACAGCTTCCCTGCTCCGCATTCTCACTCAGGGGGAAAAGGGAAAACACCTTCCTTTGAATTTTCCATTTTGCTCAGACATACAAACAAGGTCGAAAACAGGAGGCCAGCCATTTCAAACAGCCGGAGAAGCCCAGGAACCCGGAGCGGAGTTGCTGCTTTGAGAGAAAGTCAGTGCCAGAGAGGCCAACAAACTTCACCTTGTGTGTGATGATGTTTATTCTCTTTTACACACATGCGCCAAAAACACAAAAAGGAGGAAGTTCCTAGATAGTTTCACTTTAAGAAATTACAACTTCCTTCACTGCTTCAACAAACACATCTGTAATATCTGTAGCTCACGGGGCGTGAGTAGGCCCACTGGGGAAGAAAAGGCAGGGGGACAACAATTCAGAAGCCAAGTTGAAGCAGCAGCTCGAAGATGCCTTAGAGCGACAGGTGGGGAGATGAGGAGCAAAGCGCCAGACCTGCTTCTTGGGGCTGGCCCCACCACCAGGGGGGCCCCGCGCCTCCCAGAGGTTTTCCTGGGGTAAAAACTAAGCGTTCTGCAGCAGGGCAGCATGCCTCGAGGGCCCCATCTAGGTCCCTCCCCTTTTACCTCCAGGGTTGCTACGGAGACAACCACAGGTGCCTGCGCTGTCAGGCACCATAATGCGCGGTGCACAGTAAGACAGGGGAAAACGAACACAAGAGAAACGGACACACGGATAAATTGTCCGTGCCAAGGCACCCGGCGATATTCCGTCCGTATGATTCGCATCCTCGTCGCCCTTCAAACTGTGCATGTACGATTGGTGTGGTGTGAAGTTACATTCAAAAACAGAGTGACGAGTTTCTGGCAGTCTATCCATGTAAAGATGCAGTAAGATACACACTTAATTATACTTTATGCGCTCTACTGTCCATTTACCTCCAAAGGGTGTGACGTGAGAAAAGATCGTCCAACACACACTCAGGGGAGTGGCTAGCCGTCTTTCAGACCAGTGTTCCTTGTTACGTTTTCCCCCATTTCCCTGCGTTTCCAGAAGGAACGTGGCCAAGGCCTCCCACGCTCACTTGGTCTGGGCCATTCGGCCCCTCGGGCCCCTAGTCCTGCTGGTCTTCAGACCTCCACCTGCTCCAAGGTCTGCCTGCTTCAGCGGCTCCCTCTGCTTGGAACCCCATCCTGTCTGCCCCCTCAGTCCCACCTCTTCCCTTGGTTATCCCCGGCCCACCCTTCAGGCCTCAGCTCAAGGTCACTGCCACAGGGGGAAAGCCTTTCTTCCCTTCCCTCCACTTCTCATCACAGCACGTCAGTTTTGGCCCCAGGTTTGCGCTCAGCGTGGTTTGATGTTACATATCGTTTCTGTGACTATCTGACCAAGAAGGTCTTCAGCTTTTCAGAGATGGTCCTCCTTATCTGCGGTCAGTTACCTGCAGTCATCTGTGGTCCAAAAATATTAAAAGGAAAATTCCAAAAATCAACAACTCATGTTTTAGACTGCACAGCATTCTGAACAGCACGATGGAATCTCACACAGTCCCACTCTGTCCTGCCCAGGATGTGAACCATCCCTTTTCCCAGCATCTCCACACCATGTATGCTCCCCGCCCACAGTCACTTAATTGCTGTCTCAATGACCAGGTCATCTGTCATAGTGCCATGGTGCTTGTGTTCAAGTCACCCTTATTTCACTGAATAATGCCACCAAAGCACAAGGGTAGTGATGCTGGCAATTCGAATATGCTAAAGGAAGCCATAAGGTGCCTCCTTTGAGTGAAATGTATGTATGTGTAGGAAAAAATACAGTAGGTGAGACAGGGTTCAGTATTATCCGTGGTCTCAGGCACCCACTGGGGCATCTAGAATGCAGCCCTCATGGAGAAGGGGAACACTGTGTGCTCTTAGCACCCAACATGATTCCTGGTCCCTAGTGAGAGCTCAAAAAGTAATTGCTGAATAACGGAGAGCCTTCCCATCCCATCGTCAGATCACTGGTTTGTAAAAGAAGTTCAGACCTTCGAAGAAGGACAGAGCATGTCCTCCCTTCTCTCTCCCTGCCCACGGGGCTGGTGTTAGAGGTGGTGCCTGTCTCAGCAGGGCTGGAAGCCTTAGCTCTGCCCTCCACACGGGGGCTGCTGGTGGGAGGGAGGCCCACAACCACCGTGGCACAAATCCCACGGACATGCAGCTGCCCGGGGCCCAGCAGCCCCACCTGCAAAGCCCTGTGAGTTCGATTCGGTGTCTGCCACCCCGTTTCGGGAGCAAGGAAACTGAGTAGTGTTAAGGTCCATAAAACAGATGATAAAGTGCCACAGGAGAGTGGCCGTGTACATTCCGGGCCGGACAGTCTGAGAGGTCTCTAGAATGACAATAAAGCAGAGGTTAGCCAGGGATCTCGCCCAATCCGATAAAGCAAATGAAGTGAGCTGGTGAAGGGAACGGAATCTTTGTTCTGGAAAGGGGGGCTGGAGGGAGAAATGGGGGAAGAAACATGGAGGGGGAGAGAGTTGAAGAGAAACAGCAGAAAATCAAACAAAAGAGAGCAAACAGTAAACTAAGGGAGGTTGGGCGAGAGCGTGGAGGGGCCGAAATCTGAGAAATCTCTGCCCCCAACCCCCCAAACCCAACCCCTCTGAGTGCACCCAGAGGGCAGTGTGTTAAATCCTGGGAAACAAATAGGTCTCAGCAGAAGGAAAGCCATCTCTCTGGCTAGCAGGCCATCAAGGCAGAGTCAGCGTGGATTCAGAAAGCTAAATACCTAGAGACAAACGTGTCGTGATCCTTGTGTGGAGTGGGCTTTGCGGGGAGGGAAACAATACCATCATTTTGCTCTTGGGCAGGAACACATGGACACACTTTCAGGGTGCGCAGGAGGGAGGGGGATGGTCAGAAGTAAAAATGAGAAGAGTGTCAAAGGATTCCATCAGCGGGCTCCTCGGCCTCCGGGGATCAAGCACGCAGGTTATTAATAATAAATACTACACGCTCTTGTTTTTATGATAGCTCCAGAGGAATGCACAGGCTCGGCGATCATCATCTCTGACTTTATCGCATCTCTTCCAGCACAGTAAGAAAACACGAAGCGATTGTAACGGGCCCTGTGCTGGACAGAGAGGCATCCCCACCATCAGTGCGTTTGATCTTCCAAACGGCTGGGGACGTGGGCGAGACAGACGCATCTCTGTTTGACAACAGAAGGACATCACATCCCGAGTGTTACGTGATTTGCCCACGGTCACTGGTGTGGGACAAGCTGTGCCCCCCCAGAAGCTATGTTGCAGTCTGAGTCCCCAGTACTGGAGAGTGTGACCTTACTTGGAACTAGGAAAGAGAGTCTCTGTAGACGTGATGAAGACATGAGCTAAGATGAGGTTATGCTGGTGTAGGATGGGCCTTTAATCCAATCGGACCTGCACCTCTACAAAGAGACACAGGCAGATACACACACAGAGGAGAACGCCACCTGAACATACAGACACACAGGAAGAAGGCGGCCACGTGCCCTCAGAAGCAGAGCTGGGAGCAAAGCAGCTTCAAGCCCAGGAGCACCAAACATTGCAGAAACCACCAGAAGCCAGGAGCAAGCACGGCCCTGCCAACACCTTGACTTCTGGGGCACTTTTGTCAGGTCACTGGTTTGTGGGACTTTATTTGGCGACTCTGGGAAACTGCTCTAGTCCCTGAGGCAGAGCTGAGGTGTGACTGTGATCCTGGTCCCCAGATGTCACACCTGACGTTCCCCAATGCTCCGCCAAGGACCTTAGCTCAGTGCCAGCTGCCCCACCACCCTGGTCACCCTGGCCGGGTCGCTCTGACACTCACCTCTTTTCTCCCAGGCCACCAAGTGGCTTCCCCTGGCTCATGGAGGTCCCCATCACACAATGCGGCTATGTCTCTGGCACCAAAATCTCTCCCCACCTCTCTTGACTCTCCTTAACCAATTTCATTTCTGTGGGCAGTGGTCTCAGTTGTCAGTGAAGAAAGAAGTCTGATATTATATAGATAAAACTGGTGTAAAATAGATACATTTTACAACAGTGACATTTATGGAGCACTCTGCCCCCAGAACTTTATATACATTTCCTCTAACCCTAGAGCATCCTTACAAATCCAGGACCATTCATTATCCCTGATTTATAGGTAGGGGAATGAGGCTCAGGAACGTGCCCTGATTTACACAGTTACCATGGAGACAGCAGGGGAATCCAGGAGACTTAATTTGAAGGCCCCAGCACCCGTACTTCGGAGGGGTGGGGACAGTGGAGGCCTTTAAGGTTGGACCGCCTCACTGTACAGGTGGCGGAACTGACCTTCATCTTTGTCAAGGTCGCCCCCCCACGTCGTCTTTCACAAGGGCCAGTGTAAACCAGAATGTCTACAGGACAGATCTGAAGACAGCAACCTGGTGGGAAAGAGGAAGGCTTCTCAGAGCTGTGCTGTGCCGGGGTTTTACATGAAACCGAGAAAATGCCAAGCGTCCACACTGAAGACGGGAAGAGCGATGGGGATTCTGAGACGGAAGCTACCATCTCCCCACAGTGGCCCTCGGCACCATCACTGGGCCACCGATGGGGTTGGTTTAGTCCACAAAGTATTTAAAAATATTTTTTAATGAGTGATGACATCAAAAACTCAGGACATGTCACCTAGCTCTTATTGAGAACATCAGAAGATCTGGCAACAGCAGGCCTACAGTCGCAGACACCATCACTGAGCTGAAGCCATGAAGCAGCAGAGTGTGTATCCTCAGGCCCCACCGCTCCCTATTGCCCACACAGTGCCACGTGACAGCTGCATCTTATGTCTCTGGTGCGTGCTGCTTCCCTACCTCCAGCCCCCTCCAGTCTTTGGGATTACCTCCCCGGCCTGGGCAGCAGATACTTCAGTACATGGTCCCTGGCCCACATGTTTGATGGGATCCTACTTGAGAGAGATGCCTGCTTTTAAAGGGGACATGTCCCAGGACAGCACCAACAACTGTGCCAGGGTGGATGCCTCTGGGAGACTATTTTAGGGCAGGAAAGGGGCCTCGCTCCCTCATGAGGTAAGATTTGAAGGTGTTAGTTACAAAACAAATCCAAAGAAGTCACACCAGTTTTAATAGGAAGAAAGCATATAAATCCATTATCTCCAGATGATGTAAAATTATAACTAGACCCCAAAATGGTTTAGCTACATTCATGGGCAATAAAGACATCAACAGGCATCGAGAGGGAGTCAAGGCAATTCACGGGCCCAGAGAAGCCAACTGCCCCGCCCCGTATCTGGATTCAGAACGGAACTTCACTGTAAATGAGCGACTAAAAAGGAGCTATCTTCCACAGAAATCTGTTTCCCCCCGTCAAGCACAGGAGAGCTGGGAGGGGACAATTCTTAGTGACACATAAAGAAGGTCGCCCAGGGCCTTGTGCAGGGGGAGCCAGGTGGCAATCAGAGCCAGGGGCAAGTCCTGCCCCCCACTAATGAGCCTGACCTTGGCCAATCCCTTCCCTGATGGTCAGCTTCCCTCCCTTGAAAATTAAAATACTTCTGTCAATTCCAAGGGGCTACATGCAGGGTTCTCCGAGGCCATGCATGAAAGTACCTGGTGGGCTGAGCTTTGACGTCTTGGGTGACTGACCAGCCAGAAGACATAAGTAATAGACTCAGGGAGGAGAGAGATGTAGAATGTGCTTTGCTCTAAACAATCTGGTTCTCGACATCAAGGTCCTCAAGGAATTCCTACCAGTCGACATACCCAGCAAAGGCCAAGCCCTAGGGTGACACGCCAGTCCCCATTTATGAGTCACAGTATTCTGACTCATGGGAAGATGCATTCACTGTTGGGATTTTTTTACAAGCATTAATGAGCTCCTCTGTTCTAGGCCCTGGAGACTTGGGCAGCGATTTGTCCTCTCTGACTTTTCTGCCCGGCCCATTCTCCAAACATCACTGGTGTGGGAACCCTTGGCCTGTGTTGTCCCTGGAGGACAGTCTCACTTTTGCCTTCCTAGCCCTTGCTCTGTCTGTTAAAAAAAAAAAAAAAATGTCCTGAGCTCCAGGGTATTTGTCAGGGGCTCCAGAAGGGATGGTGACAGAGTGGGTGGCACGTACCCCTTTTCCTGTGGCTTACAAACTACTCATTGCATCCCATCCCTGCGGAGGTGAGGAACTCATAGATGCTTTCTCAACTACTCGCTGAGGTCCAAAAGCCAGACCCTAGGCCAGCCCTTCATCCAGAGCATCAGCAAAGTGACAAGGCTGATCTCAAAGCACCAAATGCCCAACACAGTGCTCCCCGATCCCAAGAAACAGATGCCCATGTCCATGAGTCCTGACGCTTTCTTCAAATGTAAACTTTGCTCATAAAATTAGCTAGGCCTTCCTGCTCCACGGAGCTCTTCTCTTTTCATGCACAAATTAATAATCTGGCTCATTAACAGGTCTTTAAAAATTATACATGTGTCAGGCTTTCAGGCTTATGACAGAATCCAAGAGGAAACAGGCAGTTTTATTGGTGTCGTGGGGGCAGCATTTTATTCTGAGGCATGAGAGAGGCTCGGGCGGCAGGCAACTTGTCTGTACATTTCAAAGTCAAAAGGGTCCACTTTGGCGTGACTACCGTGCCCTGTTTATTTCCTTGCACCAGAACTGAGTGAGTTCTGCCCCAGCAAATGGCCCTGGCAGGAATGCCCCCTGCCACTGGAGAGCAAAGGTCTGACTACAGAAGCCCAGGAATTCCTCAGAGACAGCCTGAGACGGCACGTTGTCTTAATTTGTGAGGCCTATTGAAAAGCATTAACTGTGATTGTCAGATGGGGGTCCCTCCCCCCGAGGCAGTGCACTAATTAGCAATGACATTTGTCAGACTTGGCTGTCTTGCAGCAAAGGGGTCTCAGAAGCTGAATTAATTGAGCCACCGCCTTGCACTAAATGCACTAAAGATGCGTTGCCTTCTAAGAATAATCAACCTCCTCACCCCTCCCTCCTCTTCTAAGAAGGATGAGTCTGAAAGTGTCACAAAGACAACTTTTCATTTGTGATCTGCGCTACAGTTACAGTTGGGTTTGCAAATTCTACGGCCTACAGGTGTTGGTAGGCAGCTTATTTTAATGACGAAGTGGGCCAGGTGTAAGAAACACGCAGCCTACTCTATTCTTTTGTTTCCTGATTCCTGAGAGAGACAGTCTCTATTATGATTTTTTTAAAAATAAAACGCTTTTCAAAAGGGATGATCAGCTAACGCTCAGCCTCGGTGTCATGGAGACAACAGAGAGAGGGTGACTGGTGGCTCAAAAAGGTTAGGATGCTGGGGTCAGCATTTTGTGTTTCTCTTGACCATTTCTTCATGCTTCCGAGACAGCTACAGCAAGGGCAGACGTTCCGCCCGCGCACGGCAGCATGCTGGGCGGGAAGGAAGGGACACCAGGGAAAAGCCCCTCACGAGGATCTAGCCTCTTATTTGGAATCAAACTCCTTCCAGAAGACTTCTCCCTTCCTCCCATCAGGCAGCCCTAGATGCCTGGGGAGCTGCGAAGGGAGGCTGGGTCAGAGCAGAAGGAGATGACCATGACCAGTCCAAATCAATCGAGACTCGTCCGCTAAGGCTGTCAGAGAAACGGACCTTCCCCTCCCTCCTTTTATCGGGACAGAAGCTGGGTTCTGTTAGCAGGAAAGGGTGGTCTTATGGCTACTGCATGGGCAAAGTGTGGCACAAAGCTAACCCTACAAAACTAAATGTGTTCATTGTCAGAATGAGACGCCATGAGCCCACAGGCTCTGAAGGAATTCCAGAATGAAAATGGCTAAAGTTCTAAAGATTGGTTTATTGAGAATGCATCCCCTGTCCGTAAGCACTCGAAGGTCGATCTAGAGACGTGGCTGGTGGAGGCTAACAGAAGAGGATAGAGAGACTGGAAGCCAAATCCTTCCGGCAACTCTTGCGAGAGCAGGTAACCAACACAAGTGTTTATGGTCACCGTGGTTCGAGTAACCTAACAATTGAGTTCATGATAATGGATCTATTAGGAGAGACTGGGATGCAGGTTAGAGTGGATTTAAGAGGTTGGATTAAGAAAAAAATAGCATGACAGTTACCATAAGAAAGTCAGTACTGAACCTCCAACAACATACCATCAACTGTGTTAATTACACACACCCGCAGGAGGACACCACTCCAGTGGGCGGGTAGATCCCGAGGCGGAACTGGAAAGTACCGCTCACTAAGACCAGTTTCTTCCTGGAGAGGCCGGAAGAAGACAGGTATCAATAAACACTGAGTGATAAGACCTAAAAATAAAATAAAATAAAATACTAATACGCAATTCCTGGATTTTGTATGAAAGTGTCTCCCCAATAAAATTTATCAGGGCTATTCCATTTAATGCCAAATGTAGCTACTATTTTAGGAAAAAGAGCAGGTTGCTGTGAGTTGGTTATGGCAAACAATCAAGTGCCTGTGCAGGTGTGTGCCTAGGAGTGTGTGTGTGTGTGTGTGTGTGTGTGTGTTTGCGCGCGCGCGTGTGTGTGTGTAAGGCTAACCATGTGGAAATGACTTTTACCAACTAATAAAGCTCTTGAAAATCACAATTCCATATCTACTGATGATTTGTCTAAACCCCATCCCCCCGAGATCTAATGTCTATTAAAATATTCATTTCAGTAGACAATTATAAAGTCTAAAACTGCCTATTAATGGGAAAGTAACATAGTTCAAACAACTGAAAGCTTATGTCTGGCTACTTGTTAGAATTCTTGAGAAAGGAAGTAGGAATCTAGATAAAGAGGAACAGAATTTCTTGGTCATTAATACAAGTTTCCCTACTCGATGCTTTTTAAATTTATTAAATGAGCTTTGTCACGGGATTGAGGACATAGGGGAGGGTTGGTGGTTTATATATCAAGGGCTGTTTAGGGAACCACAAGTATTTACAAATGTCTCTGAGAAAAGAAACATAGTATTCAGAGCCTGGTTGCTGAAAGGTAAGCACCAGGCCAGAGCTATTTAGCATCTTTAAAAACAGTTGAGGATAAAGGATGTAGGAGGTGTGTCACGGGGACAGACGCCAAACTGGTCTGGGGAGAGAAGAGTCAAGCTATTGCAAAAAGATACGGGAAACGCTTACAAACCTGTGCAACCAGCGTAAGAAAAAAAATGTGTCTTAATGAAGGTAACAAGGTGATGCATCCATTGCAACATACATCTCCCAGACTTCCCATGTGGGATGAAGTATCAGTTAGGAAAGAACGGTTTCCTGAGGATGTGTGCTCGGTGTGCTGCTAATGACCAAGGCCCATAAAATGTTGACCATCATCAAGCTGTACATTTGAAATGGGGCAGAAAGGATTACCTGTCCTCTATATAAACTGTAACATTTTGGTTTCTTAAATGCTATGTTCAATTCTGTCCTTAGGAAATATACAATAGAACTGAAGCTCCAGATAAGAGCAGTAAAAATTGTTTCCAGGGTCTAAGAGCTGCTGTATGAAGACAGAATCCCAAGCAGCTTGAGCATTTTTCACCCATAAACCAGGGATTCAGCTTGTTTGTGGACAGTCACTTCAAGCAGCCGACCGAGCCCTGAATGCCTTCTCAGGACAGCACTGTTCATCGTGGGAGGCATCCTGCACGCTGTTACTAAGAAGACCAATGATGATGCTATCTAGTCCTCAAAATATTTTTCACAAACAAACAGATAATACAGTTATATGTAAGCTTCCTTATTAATGTAATAAGTAATAAGGTCTGACGGCAGTTCAGACCTTATTAAAGCACCATACTTTCAAACTAGTGATGAGTATTCATTATATTTCTACATATCTGCAACAATGATAACATGATACAAAAACATTGCAGCGTCTATTGCTTGTATTGGTAATGAAAGAAAATATGAAATTTCAATTAGATGTCTGTGAGCAAAAAGATGTAACTCTTCCCATTCAGGCTCATGACCTCTCCGGATTTCTCCCACAGGCCCCGGGGAGGGGGGGGTGGGGTTGGGACTCTGAGGCTTAGTACCCCTGTCATACAGCAAGGGTTGTGAAAGAATATAACCAATGTTATCACATCAGGAATGATGCAAATAAAACAAACTGATTTCACGTGTTCACAAACATGAAGACAGGTGGAGGGAAAGGCACAAGAAACTTGAGCAATGTGACTTTAGGACCCAAAAAGGACCATTTTACAACAAGCCTGATAAAGATGTATACTGCTTTATTTTAGAAGATTGCACCAGCTGGAAATAACAAACTTGTCAATTTCAGACATAAAAGGCTGGAAAGACAGGAGAGCTGGAGGCACTTAACCTTTAAGGTCGACATTAGCAAGACAAAAGATCCCTCATTTGAGGAAATCATTTGTAGGAAAGATAAAGTTGGAGACAGTGGCTCTGAGCAAATATCACAATGTTTCTCTCCTTCCTTAAGAATCTACTCTTGTTCTGAATCAGTATTTTTCCTCCTCTCATGATTAAAACAAATGGCAAGCCACAATAACTGCATCTGCGTACTTCACCGCAGCCCCTAGTCTCAGGTGCTGAGCACTAAACCTTGGGCTCCAGGTGTTGCTTTAAGGTGTATTTTATGGATCACAAAATATCACATTTGCAGGGAAGCGAGCAGAGGGTGATTTTAGGGCCCAGAAAGGATGGAAGGGGTGGGGTCACAGTGCCAAGGGCAGCGAGATGCAGACTAGTCAAGTTCGCAGGCACAAACCGAGGATAAGATAAGTGAACTGAAGGCCTCTGAATGCAAAGGCAAGTCAGCACCCTGGACAGCTCAGCCACCGCGGTCTTCCTTCCGACAGGAACGCAAACCTGGGTGAAATGTCTGGGCTACCTGTTCCACCTTGCCCCTTCCAATGCAAGCCCCACTCAAAAACTTAAAGGTCTTGAAATTGTTATTTGCTTCTTTCTCTCTTACGAAAACCAATGATCTTCATCTGTCTGGGATCTCCCTCAATTCAGTTTAGATGAATGACTGATGAAGAGATTGTCAATTGTGGGGGGCGGGGGCCCTAGGGGGCAGACCCCAATGCTTCTCCGAGACTAACTGGCAGGAGGGAAGTCTGTCTGTCCATGGTTGTGTTTTTGTCCTTAGACTTTCCATCCCTGTGGCTCCCTCTATTCCTTGAGTTAGTCACCAAGTCTGAACAGCAGCCAAAGCCCCGACAATATTCGCAAGAACATTTGATTCCCTTCAGTAAAACTGGAGACGGCCCTGAAAAATGATCATTGCTCACCCCGGCGCTCCCTCTGCCTTCCCAAGGGCCAATCCTTCATCCTCTCCTCGCTTTTCATCACAGCAGCAGAGAGTCTGGTTGAGGAAGCTGTTTACTTGGTCTGGCTGCCTTTACTAATTTCTTTTTATTGACATGAAAAAGTTTGTTTCTTATAAGCAAAACAAAAAGTGAAACACATCAAAGGGTAAAAAGAAATTAAGCTTCAATGGAGAGTAGCCAGAACCTCTTAAAGCTGTAAGAATATTCAAGATCAGTTCACAGAAAAGTTCAAGAAGAAAAAAGATCTGGAGTCCTGACGAGATGAAAAGAAGAGGGACAGACTTGGGGAACTGTCTCAGGAGGCGGGAGCTGCAAATGGCAAAGGCTCAGGAGCAAATAGAGACAGTAGAAATGGAACTGTGGGGTGCGTGAGTGAGAACCTCAGAAACCATCAAAGTGAAACGAGGTGGTGAGCTGGGTTGCCACAGCTCTCCAGGCTGAACGAGATTTTACTCCGGAGGGTAATGATGGAGAGCAGAGAGCAGTGCGTGAGTAGGTAGGAAGGGAATACCAAAGAATACAAGAAACTGCCCTCAGATGAAAACAGCTTCACTCCCGAGCATGGTCGTTTGCGCACATGTGCACCGCCCCCCAACTCCTGAGCATCCCTTTTTACTGGACCGCACTGGGAAGAGCAGGTTGCCTCACGACTCTGTCAGAACCGTACGGCATACCAAATCCGAGGTTCTGGGGTTGTGGCAAGAAGTGAAAGAGAGCTTTCTGTGTCTAACATCCCCACCACCGCACCAAAAACACTTCTGCTGATGCCGTAAATTCTTTCATGTCCTTTGAGGATAAGCTGATTCTAAAATAAGCAAACAAAATAACTGCAGGATTCAAAAGGTTATATTAAATTCAAAGCATAACATATATTAATACTCAAAGCGTATATATTGCTACTGCCTACTGGAGCCTTTACAAGTTCCAGACCATACGCTGTGGAGCAAGGAACGGGGGGGGGGGGGGAGACAACAGAGTCCCTGGAGCCTGTGATAAGGATGAGAGCTAGTTCTCAGAGATGCTCAGCAAACAATCAGAGGCCCACACTTATTTCTATTGTTTGGCCCTCCTAACACTATGGGGTAAAGAGCAGGTTTATTACTGTTCAGCTAATGAGGAAAACGAGACTTCCAAGTGGGAATGAGACTTCCTCAAGCTTAAAAGGCTAGTAAGTAGCAAACCAGCATCTTCTGGCATCAAGTCCAATAATCAATATACACTACCTTGCTGTCTGCCCATCTGTGTCATTAAAACAAATGTATTATTTTCCAGTTGTCTCTGGTCTTATTTTATTCATTCAATTAATATTTGTTAAGTGGCTAGCTGCCAGAGAAAGAAGGCTGAAAAGAATGGAGTATTGTCTTAAAGGAGGTTTCAGATAATGATCAAAATGCCAATAATATTAATGACAAGAGAAAATGATAATGCGGTATGATTATAAAAGGAGAGGGGCCACAGGGCTTACACTCGAAGGAGCGATAAGCAGCGATGGAGGTCTGAAGTCACGAGAGCCAGCAGCAAGAGCACACGTTTGAGCTTCACATACAGCTTCTCAGCCATGCAAGTTTCATTGCGAGAGCAACCCACCGTCAAAGAAAGTTCAAGTCTTTAGGCAGACAAGTGGGAGAGAGGCTGTTCCTGTCAAAGGGAAGAACCCATGTCAGGCAAGCGATTTCAGACGGCTTGATGTGCTCAAGGAACCACCAGTGGTCTGGTTTTGCTCAGGAATGGAATGTGAGATGAGCCTGGAGAGGTGGTGGGGTGAGGAGACGCCAGCCCCCAAAGGGTCGTGCAGAGCGTGGAAAGATCTTCAGCTGTGAGCCTCACACGGGAGTGACATGACCAAATGTACAGGTTAGAGGGACATTCTGGCAGCACTGTGGACTTAGTCAACAGTTTGGCAGAGAAGAAGGAACTAAGGCGGGGAGACCAGCAAGAAGGTTGGGTTGTAGTCATGGCAACAGATGAAGAGGACTGAATTGAGGAGGTGGTGGAAGGGATGCCTCCAGGGAACATTTAAAAGTAAAATCTGCAGGATTTTGTATTTGAATGCATGGGTGAGGGGAGACGAGCTACCTGAAACAATGCTAAATCATTTTAAAACTGTGAATGCCTCAAGAACAGAGGCTGTGCCCTGTTCATCTTTGGTTCTCTCTTGTCCCATATTGAGCCTGGCACATTTGAGGTGCTCCAGAAACTTCTTAAAAAATCATACTATTCTCACGTTTCTTTCTTATCTCCCTCTGCAGTAGCACTGTGAAGCTGGGGCACACCAGCTAGTTTACTTACTGTGTTTTTCGGACTATAAGACGCACCTTCTTTCCGCCACCCCCCCAAATTTGGGAGGAAAATGGGGGTATGCCTTATAGTTAGAATGTAGCTTACCTGGCTCACTGGGGGACCAGGGCGGGGGCAGGGGGTGGCAGAGGCAGCGGCGGTGCAGTTTTTTTCCCCTATTTTCCTCCTCTAAAACCTAGGTGCCTCATATGGTCTGGTGCATCTTTTTTTCTTTTTTTTTTTTAGGACAATGTTTCTTTTTTTTAATATATTTATTGATTATGCTATTACAATTGTCCCATTTCCCCCCCCTCACTCCACTCCAACCTGCCCACCCCCTCCCTCCCACATTCTCCCCCTATAATTCATGTCCATGGGTCACACTTATAAGTTCTTTGGCTTCTACATTTCCTACACTATTCTTACCCTCCCCCTGTCTATTTTCCACCTATCATCTATGCTACTTATTCTCTGTACCTTTCCCCCCCTCCCCCTCCCACTCCCCTATTTACAACCCTCCATGTGATCTTCATCTCTATGGTTCTGTTCCTGTTCTAGTTGTTTGCCTAGTTTGCTCTTGTTTTGTTTTAGGTGTGGTCATTAATAACTGTGAGTTTGCTGTCATTTTTACTGTTCATATCATTTATCTTCTTTTTCTTAGGTAACTCCCTTTAACATTTCATATAATAAGGGCTTGGTGATGATGAACTCCTTTAACTTGACCTTATCTGAGAAGCACTTTATCTGCCCTTCCATTCTAAATGAAAGCTTCGCTGGATAGAGTAATCTTGGATGTAGGTCCTTGCCTTTCATGACTTGGAATACTTCTTGCCAGCCCCTTCTTGCCTGTAAGGTCTCTTTGGAGAAATCAGCTGACAGTCTTATGGGAACCCCTTTGTAGGTAACTGTGTCCTTTTCTCTTGCTGCTTCTAAGATTCTCTCCTTCTGTTTCATCTTGGCTAATGGAATTATGATGTGCCTTGGTGTGTTCCTCCTTGGGTCCAGCTTCTTTGGGACTCTCTGAGCTTCCTGGACTTCCTGGAAGTCTATTTCCTTTGCCATATTAGGGAAGTTCTCCTTCATTATTTGTTCAAATAAGTTTTCAATTTTTTGTTCTTCCTCTTCTCCTTCTGGCACCCCTATAATTCGGATGTTGGAACGTTTCAAGATGTCCTGGAGGTTCCTAAGCCTCTCCTCATTTTTCCGAATTCTTGTTTCTTCATTCTTTTCTGGTTGGATGTTTGTTTCTTCCTTCTGGTCCACACCGTTGATTTGAGTCCCAGTTTCCTTCACATCACTATTGGTTCCCTGTACATTTTCCTTTGTTTCTCTTAGCATAGGCTTCATTTTTTCATCTGGTTTTCAAACAGATTCAACCAATTCTGTGAGTGTCTTGATAACCAGTGTTTTGAACTGTGCATCCGATAGGTTGGCTATCTCTTCCTCGCTTAGTTGTATTTTTTCTGGAGCTTTGAAGTGTTCTGTCATTTGGGCCTTTTTTTTTTTTTTTTTTTTGGTCTTGGTGCGTCTGTTACTTTAAGGGGCGGAGCCTTAGGTGTTCCCTGGGGCGGGGTAACGCTGGTTGCTGCTGTGCTGTGACGCTGTATGTGGGGGAGGGGCCGAGAGGGAGCAGTGGCGCCCCCTCCACTCCCCACCAGACTCCAATCTTTCACTCCGCTACCCACAATCAAACTGGGCCCCTCTGGTGCTGGTTCCCAAGTGGGTGGGCTTGTGCACGCCCTAGGCCTCTGTGGGTCTCTCCAACGACCTCTCCTGTGAGGCTGGGAGTCTCTCCTGCTGCCACCCCAACCCCCATGGGCGTTTTCAATCAGAGGTTTGAGGCTTTATTTCCCCCCCGCTGGAGCCCTGGGTTACTCGGTCTGCTTCGCTCCCCGCTGTTTGTCCCAGTTTATCTGTGTGCAAATGTAGGGCCGCGGGGTGCTACCCGCCGTTCTGCCTGCCCCGCTCTCCGCCACTCTGAGTCTGGCCCTCTCAGCCTATCTGCGCGAATGTGGGGCCGCAGGGTCTGCTAGTGGTCAGACTGCCTGCCCCGTTCGTCCCACACTCCGCCAGTCTTGGTCCCGCCACAGCAACGTGAGTCCTCTCCACCCTGGCTGCCCGTCTCCGCCCCTCCTACCGGTCTGGATGAATGTTTATTTTTTATCTTCTTGGTGTTGGACTTCCTTGCCGTTCGATTTTCTGTCAGTTCTGGTTGTGCAAGGAGGCGCATTGTGTCTACCTACGCCACCATCTTGGTTCTCTCCGGTGCATCTTATAGTCCGAAAAATATGGTATTTGTTTCCTATCTGGGACTACCTGGTTTGAGGATCTGAAGTCAGGGGGTGCTCAAAAGGTCATGAAATTGGGAAATTTTTCAGATTTTCACAAAAGATGACATGGAAGGAAATCAGACATTTAGATTGTGTGGAATGGTGAGATGATGAACAAACAGGTGTGTGTATGGACGGATGGATGGATGGATGGGAGGATGGGGGGATGGGGTATGGATGGATGGGGGATGGATGGGTGGGAGGATGATGGGGGGATGGATGGGTGGGTGGATGATGGGTGGATAGGTGGGTAGATAGTTGGGTTAAACAAATAGGTGGGTAGATGGATGGATGGATGGACGGACAGATGGGTGGGTAGATAGACGTGTGGAAAGATGGACTGAACAAATAGGTGGAAAGATGAATGGATGGACAGGAGGATGGGGAAACGAACTCTTCCCCAGTGCTCTCCAAATGGCAGGAGCTCAATAAATGCCGATTGGGCCGCCGTGCTCTGCCCCACCCCTGCCACCAGCCCTGCCACAGCCTCACCCTGTCATACTTTTCCTTTGTTCTACCACAGCAGTTGCCATCTGACCTACCAGGTAACCAACCCACTTACTCGTTTGTTGCTTATCTGTCTCCTGTCACTAGAATGTAAGCTCCACCAGGGTGGAGATGCTTGTCTGTTGTGCTCACTGTCATAGCCCAACTACCTCATGCAGTGCCCAGAACACAGCGAGAGCTCAAAGCAGAATGTGTTGAATGCCTGGATGTGACCGTGTCCGCTTCTGTGTTTCTGGAGCCCAGTCTAACCTGTGTCTGGGTCCCTTTCCTGTCTAGCTGCTCCTATAGGATGTCTGTTGTAGCACGGCCCATCGGTCACTTGTTCTATCCAAAGACTGTAGGTTCACCAAAGAGAAGTTAAAACAGGCCCCAGGAGTAATTTATATTTGAAAACATATAATATTTTTTGGCAATCTAAAATTTGAGCAGGCTAAATATACAGAAAAACGATCAATCAGAAATAGAATACCTAAAAAATACAGGACACTACTGGTTTATAAATAAAAGCTAAATTTTTTATTATCTATGAGCCAATAATATCAAGGAACTATGCAATGAAGTGAGTAAGAAGAGTCTGATGAAAAAATTACAAAATATATTCAAGCTATCATTTGTAGATCTGTTCCCTTTGCCCAAATGTCAGTCAAGTGGGATGAATCACGGTCTGTCAATCAACGGTACCACAGCCCTGGTACCCAGCCTGTCATTCTCTTAACAGGATTCTGACAGGTTCCTTGATTCTGTTCACTCACGCACTGATGGCTTTGTAACCTAGTTAAGGCTTCATTATCTTAACTAGGCTAAAGCTATTCTTTTCCAGACAAAACCCGCCTTCCACCCAAAATAAGACCCATTATCTGAAATTGCCCCCTTTCTCCACAGGTCCATTTCAAACTCTCACATTCTTATTTCTTTGTAACCTAGTTAAGTTTTCATTAGCCTAACAAGGCTGGAGATAGTCTTGTCAGTTAAAATTTGCTTTCAGGCTGAAATTATCCACGCTCTTTCTGAAATGGCTGCATTTTTCTCACAGTCTAAATTAGATTAACTAATTTCAGGCTGCTCTCTCCCAAATTACAATTTGCCAAGATGGCCCAGGGAGGGTCTCTTCCTTCCAGAAAACATTCTTTCTTCTAATACTTGACTCCTCAGTCAGAATGTGATTCTTGAAAAGCCCAGTGCCCTGTAAAGAACCACGGGCCCACTGCCCATCACATGCACGTCTGAAATGCAGTAGAATACTTGGTTTCTTCAGACGTGACCGTAGAAAACTTTGACGCAGCTTGGGTTTCATTACAGAGGCAGCCTTGGTTCATTGATTTTGTAATCTTACTCATAGAGTAAAACAAAATAACAGCACAGTTTAGGAACAAATAAACAACAACAAGCAGAAAAAACACCCACTATGGCAAAAAGCCAACATTTTAGCGAAGATAAAAAAATGAAAATAAATAAAAACACCCACTTAATAAAAATCTCAAGAGGAAGCAACAGAACATGTAGCTTGTTGCTAAATGCAGCAAGATCTTTTAAAATTCTTCTCCAACTAGGGTGAAAGCTGTTTTTAAAAGTTCTGTGGTAATTAGATGCGGACCTTTCGAAATTAAATTTTGAGAGGTTTTAAGGCTGTTTGTGAAATCATCTTTCCTAGGCAACAACTGTGACACAGCAAGATGGTGGGGGTGGTCTGTCCCTGGGCTGCAATCACTATGCACAGGACTCACTGTTGGCAGGGGTGGTGCAGTAGGGGGTGGCCGTCAGGAAGGGCGAGGGGAGGTGGCAGGAATGGGGTGGAGGGAGAAGGTAGAGGAGGAAAGGTGGGGAGTGAGAGACAGGATACATCAGCCTGGTGCACGTACCAGACTCCATGCAAAGAGCAGAGAGTGGATGGGCCGCACAAGGACCATGAACCTGCCGGCCCCACAGGCCTCCCGTTACCATGGCTCTCGGATATGCGCCTCTTGCTGCACGGAGCGGGATGCTGGTCCTTAATGACAACTGTTTTTGCACAAGTGGCTCCTCAACACAAACGAATTGTGTCATCTGCTGTTGCACTAAACAAACAGTGTCTCTTCCCACATGGAAGGAAAATCGGACTCTGCTGGGCACCTGAGAAACTGCACGGGGATCTCCAACGTGACAGAGCCCGGAAGGACGTCCAAGGGAGCAGCCTCATCTTGCAGCCTAGCTCTGGGATCTGCACCTGTCGTGACTCCTCCATTCCATGCTTGTTTTTAATATTTAACGTTCTTTTTAAAAAAATTATTCCTCTTGTTTTTAAGTTTAATTGATTTGCAAGAGAGAGAGAGAGAGAGAGAGGAGAAACATCAATTTGTTGTTCCACTTATCTACACAATCGTTGGTTGATTATTGTATGTGCCCCAACCAGGGATCAAACCCACAACTTTGGTTTCAACCTTGGCATATCAGGATGATGCTCTAACCAACTGAGCTACCCAGCCAGGGCCATGGGAAACCTAGGTAGAACCTGGTCTAGAAAATCCCTATTGGGGCAGGAGACATCTCTCTCTTCTTTATGAGTAATTTATTTTGTAATAGAAATTTACTTCCTAATAGAAAAAATGTAATTATGGGTGGCAGAATGTACACAGAGATACCCAGGGCCTTCATCTTGGGGGGCTGGAGGGAGGACAGGGAGGAAACACATATAAAGACACATGATTCCTCCTCACAAGGTGCTAATAAACCAGGATCCCTACACAAAGCTAGTGGTGAGTCAAGCCCTGGGGGTGGGAACTGTCTTAAGAGGCACTGATCTTCCAGGTGACGTTTTACATAAATCAGGAAAAAAGGAAGTATGGTGATAAAACTGGGGTAGATGGGTAACACCAAAGAACTATTGAAAAGGGTGCCAAAGTATGCTTAGGTCTTTCTTTTTAGTGTTTCTCTGATTTTTTTAAGCGTTTCTTTAACTGATTGTCTAACAGTATGATTTACCATATCATCTATTTTTGTGAAGAGTTACCTTTCACTAAAATAAATGCATAAACATTTCATAGGTGAGAGCTGGTCCACATGCCACAAAACCAAGTGAGCTTATCTTCCACCCCCTGCTGGCAGGAAACCCAAATTGCAGGTCTTGATTGATGAACTCAAAGATTAAAAGTGCCCATGTAAGGTTAAAAGTGGTGGTTAATATAAAACAATCATTACACATACTTTAAGTAATCATTTATAGTTTGTCTTAGTAATTAATTACACCCTACCTCTTCAAATTTTTTCTTTTCTTTGCAAAATAAATATCAGTTTCCTGGCCACATCAGATCTCATTTTGCATTTCCTATGAAACACTGACCATCTGCCCATCAAACCACACCTGGTGAGGACAAGGACAAAAAGCACCTAACAACTGAATACAAAAAGGATAACATGACCCTAAGGCACACCCCACAGCTTATGCTGAGGTAACTGTCATTCACTGTAACAGTGTCCTCTTCACTGCGTCTTGGCAAAGGAGGAGGCCAACAACTGCAGCAGTGAGGACAGAAAACAGAAGGAAGGTGACAGGCGATATCCTACCTCCCCAGAATCTCTCCAAACAATCTTTACTGCCAATCCCGAATCGTCGATATTTGGACTTAATAATTGTATTATAGAACTTTCAGCTTCCTCTCTAAACATATTTGTAAATGTGGGGATTCTGATAAATAACCTATTATTAATTCCAGGCACTACTGACAATGAATTTGTGCCAACTTGACCAGGCTCATTTGAAACATAGCTATGTTCCATCTATAAATGGGAAATGGGTGGGGCAAGAGGGTCCAAAGCAAAATACTAATAGAAATGAGAACACCTCTGTAACCTTTTACTTTAGGGCCTCATCGTTTCCAAGTTCGTTTTTATCACACATTTGTATGCAACGTGTTCATTGTGACTAGCTTCAATCTCTTCATAAAAGCAGAGCCTGTTTCTTTACTGGATTTGTTAGCCATTAGTTCAAGTTTATTAATCAACAACCGGGTCATAATCAGAGATGTGGCAGGACCCTCGTCCATCTTCACAAGTGAGAACACTGGAGAGCCGGCCGACTTGCTGCAGGCCTCAGAGCCGGCTCCTGGCAGAGCCACGGCTCAGAGCCGGGCCCTCTGAGTCCCAAAGTTCCGAAAGCGTTACATTATCCAGTGCTTCTCACATCAACCTGTGAGTCTCCAGGGGCCTGAGAGGATGGGGTGCTGGGCCTTCTGGGTCCATCTTTATGGGTTTTATATGTTAATCTTCCTTCTAAGAATTACTTTAAAAAAATCTATGGGTTTAAAAAGTTTTAAAATCACATTAAAACTTTTTCAAAATAATACAAAAATTTCTAAAATATCCTGACTCTCCATTATAGAGTGGAATTCAATACAAGTTGGATCCCTTAAAACACCATCTGAAGTCGAGTGAAGGGACACAGGACGGGGGGGGGGCGTGGATCAGAGACCAGGAGCGGCACCTCCAACTCCATGACCCCGGGTGACTCTCAGGGTCCCGGTCTGTGAAACAGAACCCACAAAACCGGACAGCACGGAAGATTACCTGAGGTAATCCACGTTCAGGGGTGCTGCTGCTGCTGCTGCTGACATGGCCACTATGAGGCAGCGTCAACTACATATTGACACCAGAGAACAGAACTTTAGATCAGCATAAAGAGAGGAGCCAGCATTCTCTGTATTTTCAATTTATATCCAAACTATCTTGTCCTCCGTGCTATGAATATGTAGATTTACTTTGCTTCCAAGGAGGTTTGGGCATCGCAGGCCAAGATCATGGACACTCTGGGTAGGACAGGAGCCCATGGGCTTGGGCAGCTGGCCCCGCAGTTGTCTCCAAAGGACAGCAGGACAGAGGCTTCAGGAAGTTTGCCCATCACAGCTGCGCCTGTGTCTAGCCTGACTCTGAGCCGGGCAGCTGCAGGAAGGTCAGCAGCCTGGGCACCAATCTGGTCTTAGATTCTGTGGCTGCCAGTGAGTCCAACAATAGGCCAGAGCCGGGTCTGGGGAGTGCCAACCAGGCATCTCTGAGGGGGCATCTGGCTTTGGAAATGCAGAGTCAGAACCCGAGGACTAGTCTGAGATCACAGAGGTGTCTCGTTTCATTTGCTCAGTTCAGCATAACACATGTTTATCGCATGTGGCCTTGTCAGATGCAGTGCGAGATGGGTGGGACAGGGATGAATCAGACCCCTTAAGGGGCTTTTCTGGTCCAGTGATGTCAGTCAAGTGTAGGGCGGTGCTTCTCAAAGTGTGGTGCTTTCATTTTAAGGATAAAGTAAGCATTTACAAAGGAAATGGATTCATTTGGTCCTTCCCAAGAGATTCTCATTTGGAAGGTCTGAGAAGGGGCTCCTCAAATATGAACTCTTTTGAATATGCATTGCTTTTTATAAAGATTTCATTTATATATTTTTAGAGAGAGGGGAAGGAAGGGAGAAAGAGAGGGAGAGAAACATCAATGGGTGGGTGCCTCTCACGCACCCCCCTACTGGGAACCTGGCCCACAACCCAGGCATGTGCCCTGACCAGGAATCGAACCAGCGACCCTTTGGTTAGCAGGCCAGCACTCAATCCACTGAGCCACATCAGCCAGGGCTGAATATGCATTTTTAACAAAGGGCCCCACCTATCTGGCCTGAGGTGGTTCTCGGATGACAGTTTGAGAAATACTGGCCTAATGATTCTCTCATCCAATAACAGGAGAGTGGGAACCAATGACACCAAAAAAATCTATTATTCCTCTTTTATTCAACTATTGTTTGTTTTTCAACCATGTTTGCTGATGCAATTCATACATGTCTACTAGAAGACACTGGAAAAGTCCAGACTAATTTCTTAAGTGGCACAAGGTCACTGGAACCCCAAAATGTAGGAAATTTCCCAGACTGTGGTGCAATGGGGTAGAGAAAAAACATTGGAAGATTCCTGGAATGTCTCAGGACAGGAGCTCTGCAATTATGCATATCACACACACACACACACACACACACACGGTCCTGCAGAAGTAATGCCTGCTTGAGTGTGGCTGGTAGGGTAATAATATGGGTCTAATAACATAGTTTTAATTCGAACATTTCACCTAAAATGTCATATGGTGTGCTTGAGTGTGATGTTGTTACATTACAGACTCACATGCTTATGATTTTGCAATAAAAAGGGGATGTTATTTGCACCAGATCCTGTATATATATTATTAAAATCATTATATGTATTTTAATATATATTGTAGATAACAAAGAAGACGCATCTGCAATTCAGCCCCATGTCCCCTAAGTCAAATGACTGGAAGGATCAATCACTGGCTCACTAGACAGCAGAGTAGGCGGGGCCCGGGGTCACCTGTGCCCTCTCAGTCCCTGCACCAGCCACTCCTCTGTCTCTGGAGATAAAAACACCCCAGTCAGAAGGCAGTCAGGCCTCTGGTTAGAAAGATCTTCCTCTGTGAGCAGAACTAGCCTCATTTCTCTCCTTAGTGAGAAATGACAGATTGGCATGCTACCTTTAGTCTTCTGGGTAGATTCTTTTCTTTGGGAGGAGAAGAGAGGTGATGAGCAATTAAAGAGAAAAACCTTAATTGGAGTATGCATTTAAAATAAGTCACAAGACAGAAGGTAAAACCTTGTCCCTTTGCCTTCTGCACATCGCCTGCCCCACACCTCTGGTCTCGCTAACCATAGCATTTAATACGTTCATGTAGCAAAATGGGGAGAGGGGAAGGAACAAGACCCATTTTGTTTTGTTTTTTAATCCTTAGATGTCATCTTATTCCTTCATTTTTGTGGCCTTTTGTCTCTGCCAGTTTCCATAGCAACAGCAACCAGCAAGCAGCTTGCCTCCCTCTCTCCAGCTTGTTCACTGAGAACTCCAGACAGGGTCAAACCCAGCTCTGGGTCGAGGAAGAAAGTAGAAGATTCATTTCCTTCTCATCGATGTTGACTTGTGGATTTGTTGTGAAGGTGCATATTTGTTTCTGGGTGTCGACCTCACTCAGTATCTTTTGGTTGCAAGTGATATATAGATATGTATATATAATTTTTAGAGCTTGTCTTTCTTTCCATTTGGGGGGATGGAGCAGTGAGTTTCATTTTTAGCTACCAGAGACACCTAATGTGTATAATATGGAAAAACTAAGGGGCAACAAATGATCTTGCAAAAATAATACCATACAGAACGACCCACCGATCTATTAGATAGGGTTTCATGTCGGCGCAGGGTAATTGCTTTTATTCTGCAACTTTAGTGTTTTTCTCTTGCAATGCTGCTCCCTAAGTGGTTTGTGTTTCCCTTAGATATTTGTCTGAAGTGAAGACTGTGCCACCAACAGGTGGTGGTGTGGCCACAATCAGGGTCCTCTAGGAAGCACACATCTTTCAATGAGTTTTAACTAAGATGGAAATGAGTGATTTTTACTCCCTTTAAAAAACATACGTCCTTATTTAAATGTTATCAATGACAGCTCTGTATACCAAATTATAAAATAAGAATTACAGATGGAATTTCTCAAGTAAGCTTTTAAGAGAAATAAATCACTCAGAAGAAATCAGAATCTGTATTAGTTTCCTATTGCTGATATAACAAATTAACACAAATTTACTGGCTTTAAAACAACACACATTTGTTATCTTATAGTTGCGGGGGTCAGGAGTTCAACAGGGGTCTCACGGGTCTCACAGGTCTCCAATGAAGGTGTCGGCGGGGCTGCACTCCCTCCAGAAGCTCCAGGGGCAACTCTGTTCCCTTGCCTTCTCCAGCCCCCAAAACCCGCCTGCATTGCTCAAGTTGTGCCCCTTCCTCCAACTTCAAAGTTAACAGTCCAGCATCTTCAAATCTCTCCAACCCTGCTCCTCCAGCTTCTCCTTTACAAGGACCCTGGTGTGTTTATGTTGGGCCCATCAGGATAATCCTCCCTCTGAAGGTCCTTAATTCAGTCACATCTGTAAAGCCCCCTTTGCTGTGGAAAGTAACAGACAAATCCTAGAGATTAAGACCTGGACAACTTGGGGCGGGGGGCGGGGGTGGGCATTATTCTGTCTACCCAAGCACTGCTTTTATCAAATCAAGACAAACAGCCATCCCATTTTAGTTTGGTCCTGGTCTTACTCCACCTTTTGCAACTTGCCCTGAATCCTACTGTACAGTCACCGTGCAGTCAAATGTCCAACTCTTTGACATCAAGCCAGGTTGACAGTTCCTACGAGCTGGAGGCCCACCACTCAAGGGCAGTGTGGGTGCACCGGGTTCTGCCTGCTCCTGCCTTTCTGCCTATAGCCCGCCCCGCCCCCCACGCAGCCAGGTGCTCTCCTCCCTGACCCCCACACTTATAGCACCCAGGACTAGTCTGCCTCAAAGGGTGAGATGTGGTGAGGTGGGGAGAGTTTGCTTTAATGTCCAAATTTTCTTTCTTGGAGCACATGAATGCCCTTTGCTTTTCTATTTGATTTTATATTTGCACCTTCAACTCGAACTTGTTTTTGAAAATCTCCTTTGTTAACGCTGCTGAGTGCAGTCTTGGTTTCTGATCCTCCTACCTGGTCTGACTTCAGAACTCTGTCCTTCCTGCAGCTGGTTTCCTGAGCCCTGACTAACTCACACCCCTCCCCTGGCAGGGCTCTGGCTCCCCCATGGGATCACCGTGGCTCCTACAGCAGGTACACTGTTCTCCAGACCCGGCCACTGAGTTTGAGTTTGACCAGCAACGGCAGACTTTTCCGTCCTGGCTGTTCGAGGCTGCCACTGCTGAATTGATTCTTCCCAGGCTCCAGTCCCCTTCCCTGAGAAGGATGCTCTCTCTGCCTCAGGTGAGAAGAGCCCAAGCGAAGGACGGTGGCCCAAGGGGGTTGCTGTCACCTTCCCCAACCTGAGTGTGAAGAAACTGGCCCATAGTGCACATCTATGTCTTGAAGCCTTAGCCAGCGCCCCTACCCCCATCCTCTCTCCCGGACACCCGCCATGGGAGTTCCTACATTTCTCTGCAATAACTATTTACGGTTCAATAGAAAGCTCCAGCTTCCTACCATTGTGATGAGGGAGAAATGCAACCAAAGCCAATATGCTTCCCAAAGCCTGTTTTCCCTTTTTTTTTTTTTCCCCCAAACTTGTTTTCTAAAATGTAAAATCCAAGGACCTCTTTCTAAAATATGCAGGAACACCTCGGAGATATTGTGGGCCTGGTTTCAGAACACTGCAATAAAGCGAGTGGCTAATAAAACGAGTCATAATCTTTTTGCTGGTGGAGGGTCTTCCTTCGATTTGTAAATAAATAAATAAATAAATAACATCTGTGAGGTGCACTGAAGCGGAGCACAATGAGTTCTGACTATAATGTGACTTCGTATGTGGACATGTCACCACTGGCCAGCCAGGACTGGATTTGACAGCTGTGAGAGGCGGAAGGCAGCGGGTCAGGCACTGCCACCCTCTGCACGTGGCACAGAACACAGCCACCAGGCCAGGAGCTGTGGGTGACGTCAGTGAGAGTTTGGTCACTGTTCTCCCTGAAATGCCATGTGGCTCAAACGCCACAAACGCACCCACAGGGTAAGCAGTCCAGACCTCAGGGGCCATGGGCTCTAGAACCTGGAATCACCGAAAAAGGACATCCTCTCCCCCTTTTCCTTTTGTGCTAAACAAAGTAAGAAAACAGACATTATCCCTTGCTTTCCTTCAGCCACTGTCCAATGTCAAGTAGAGGGCGGCACTCTGGGGTTCGTGTTGTCGTTATTAACCATCTTAACGAGACGTTTCCGGCCGGAGTGGGAGTGCCCTCCAAACCTGAACCCCAAAAGAAAACTTTTATGTTTCTTTGATTTCCTAGGAAGAAAATAAAGTTGGGAGTGAATAAAAGGAAAGGTTATGAGAAAGATCAATTATTTAATTGACTAATTTACAGTAGTTATCCACTGATTATAATCACTTTTAAACAAAATAAGGTTATTAGTGAAGGTTTTAACTGCATCATGGCCAAAATGCTACTCTCCTTCCTCTTTCTTCCACCTCTATTACCCTCATTTCTGTAACAGTTTCAAAACCACCTTGTTAAACACACCAAACCATCTTGTGCTATCACATCCGCTGTTTGCAATGGACTTAGTCTTTGATAAAGCCACCGTGGCCTCCTCCTTGGCAAAATGACAAAGTATGCACCGACCTATGTAGAAAGACATACATCCACAGACACACAGACAGCTACAGAAACACACATGTAAATAACCTGAAAGATGAAGCCAAAAGTAGAGACAGGACAGAGGCTCCATCAGCACTTACTATCTCTATGACCGTGTGCAAAGGACTATCTCTGAGATTCAGATTTGTCCTCTATCCCCCAGGTAATCGTACTGAAAATGAGCCTGATGATATTTAAATACATCCTAGAGTTTTTATGAGAATTAAGTGGGCAGGTAAATTCAAAGCACATCCAACAGCGCTAAGCAAGTCAGTCCAATAAGAGTCCCTCATTGCTGCTCTTAGAGATAGTGAAGGTGGAGAAAGTGGAAGTGGTGGAAGTGGTGGGGGTGGTGGAGGCTGTGGCGATGGTGGTGATGGCAGTGACAGTGGTGGTGATGGGGGGATCTGGGAGCCACAGCAGCTGAGGTGGCTGGAAAGACCGTGAGCATGAGGTAGGGAAGTAAATGAAGCTGTGCAGGTGCCAGGGAGGACGCATTCTTCCAGTCCCTCGTTAACAGTGACTCTCCAAGTCTGCCTGTGGCAAGTGATGATTACTACCCTTTTTCAGTTGAAAAGACTGTCAAACACTTTAAATTACAATCGTCAGTGGTGAGAAGGTGTTTCATCATGTGCAATGATCTGAAGCTGCAGAGCAAAAAGCCTTCTCCAAACAGCAGAGCAATGGCTCCCTGCAGAGAACGCAACCTCAAGCACCAACTGGGAGCTCTCTTCTCCCAGACGCTGGGAGGAAAACTAGCAGGTCTCCCCAGATGTAAGGAAAAAGAACAGGCTTCTGCAGCACGGAGGCTTACACGCGCGCACACGCACCACCCTTTCGGTGCTTTCTCTGACAGACTGCTCAGATGGCTCCCCGACGTGCCAAACTGGCCTGACAGAGCCACCGAGGGTCTCCGCTCCAGACACGTCCGTAATGCAGACAAGTTCCCATCATATCGTGCTAATGGGAGCGAGGTGAGACAGTGAGAAGTTTAAAGAGGGAAAATAACAGTCATCCCAAACCACACATTGTATTACGACTGTGTGTTCATGGGCTTCTCTCACCCGACAGAAGTTACAAATGAGCAGCAAAATCATCTGTGTGGGGGTTCCGTTCTCCTGTTCTTCCATTACCACTGAAGGTACACATGAACCGCAAAGCCACAGAATGCCAGGAAACAGGAAGGGAGCTAAGGGAGCCCATGAACCTGCCTCAGACATGCAGCTCCCACAGGCATGCGGAGATCACAGGTGAGAGGAATGCAGAAGAGAGGGAAGGTGGGGAGGCTAGGAGCTGCCAGGCCTGGGGGCCAGAGCCTAGGCCTGAAGAAAGGAGGGTCAGAAGCATCACGTGTTACCTGTGGACCTGCTTTTGACTTTTCGTTTTGACCACCTGTCCCTTTGTTCCCAGTTGTCCCTTCTGTCCTACAGCCCAGCTGCCAGGAATTTCCAAATGACAGGAGGCACCTGGACTTGGGGTGCCTTCCTCAGCAAATGGGGTCAACAGAATTTTCTAAAAGTCCAAGGAGAGCCTTTTCCCCACTTCACACAGGATAATTAAATCAAGACAAAGGGAGAAGCCATTCATTCATTCATTCATTCATTCAACAAGTATTTATTGAGCACCTACCACGTGCCAGCACGTGTTCTAAGAACTAGGAACACTACCGAGAGGAAAGCAGAGAGGGGGAGAGAGACCACAGTCAGGACATGTTAGCAAGTGGGAATTCTTGGAAGGCCAGGCATTTGGGCAGCCCTTTCGTCTGTTACCTTGGGCTTGGGGTGCCTGTCCAGCTGCACAGAATCAAGACCACAAGGAAAGATCTCCTGGTCACACCTGCCCCCATCTCCATCTCTTTTCTCAAGACCAAACTGACCACCACTGTTAGTCAGCCAAGCCCACTGCCTGCACCCTAGGACAGAGCCAGGCACTGAGGAGGAGAGGGGAGAGAGGGCAGATGTGGACCCTGGCAGGTGGTGGTTAGAGGATGTAAGTAAGGACCTTGTGCCCTCTCAGGAGCCCCTGGAGGACAGGGCTGAGGGTCCAGCACTGTCCCCTCCCACCACTGCCATCTACCCCTCCAGCTGGATCAGACTCTCTGCCTCCTGCCATCGATTCCCCCCACCCCCCTTCAGACTGCCCCTCCTGAGCAGCGGTGCTGATAGGGCTCCTATCAGAATTGCCGAGGCTGCACTAACCAAGCAGTTTGTGTCATTGTCTCTATTGATTCAGCAGCCCTGGGAGAATCCTGCGCTCCTCACGGGAGGCAGAGATGAAGCTGAAACAAAGGGCCTCCAGACTGTGCATGCCTGCCCCTCCCAGGCCCTGCCCTGGCTGGAGAGCCACTTTCCCAGGTTTACCAGCTGCCTGGCAGCATGCCACAGATCAGCAAGTCTCCTTCAGAGTTCCAACTTGCAAAAATATTTACTGTACATAATTTAATAGAACCCTCTCCTGGATAAGGAGCTGACACTTTTAATTACCTGGATCAAGTGCTCTCCTTCTATAGGACACGGTGCACACGTGGCTCGGAATGCCAACTAGACACACCGCGCAGGGCTTTCCACCATTGGTTTGCAAAGAGGGGGGTCATGGATGGTGACCTCCATGGGGGGCAGTTGGGGGCCAAGGGCAGCCACTGACATTACTACTAGTGACTTTTTTTTTCTGAGTGGAAATTTCAAGATGCTGCTCCCTCTCTTCCCATTGCTTTCTTCTCCACTCCCTCCAACAGATCTTCACATCCTCAAACACCGACAAACCTTTTCCCCATTTCTAAGGAATTGGTGGGGCAACTTCTCTAGGACCCTGCCTGTGGCTGATGGCTCCCAGGTACCCCTGTTCTTCAGGTGCCAGGGGACACACAACTGATAGTGTCTGACCCAGAACTGACCACAACTACAACAGTGACAGCAAACATGGGCCCTGGGAGGAGGTCCACCCTCCGTCCAGCACAGTGGATGGACCCAGCCTCCATCCGGCTCTGGCCCAACGTGCTAATTAACTTCCTTCAGCATCTAGACAAAAGCAATCCCCTGGCAATCATATTCTGCATAGCACCTGAAGTTTGTGGGTGTACAGCACATATTCAGCTCCTAACAACAATTCCCACACTTGCTAATGATTGTGTGGGCACATTTGGTTCCATAGGCAGAAAAGCCAAATAAGAGGTTGCTGAGCCCAGGAAGAGAATGATTAACTTAAAGTAGCTGTACCTGGCTGTGACAAGGGACTGGTGCTGGGGTGGAAGGTAGAAACCTCATACCTACACAATCGTAAGTGGTACCAACCAGCCTGGCTAAGGCCGCCAACTGATACGCAACTGGGCCATGTGAATGGTTCGTGTCCAAGGGTGTTTTCTGCACCATGGGATTTGAGAGCTGAGTGTTGACTTGAGATGCTACTGGACCTGAAAAAAAGTAAGTGTTAATTCTGTGCATGCCATCCCCCACCCCGGCCTGGGACTGCTGATCTGTAGGGACAGTGGAGGGGCAAGGTCGAGAGGACAGAATGGTAGAGAAATGTGGAAATGTCCTTAAGAAGATGGATTCAGTGTGATGGGCACAACTGTTTAGCTGCGTGCTCTTTGGTGTTCCCCCAAAAGACCCCTGCAACCTACCCAACCTGGGGGCTAGGGGTAGGAATGAGCAGCAGAGCACCAAAAGCTATCAGTTCTCAAACTGATAAAGCACTTGGGCCAGTGAGAATGGAATTTAATTCATACCACTCACGACAGGGTGAGGCAGCGTGAGGGAATCCTGCCACCTCTTGCATATTCCAGGTGAGACGGGCAGTAGCGACCTTTCTGTGGGGAATAACAGAACTGCAGACTGGGGGTGCATTAATATGCATTTCACACCTCTGTTTCTCTCGGCACACTCTGCTGTCACCCTCCTCCTCCACATACAGGTCCTGCTGCTTCCTGTAATCTGAGAAGGAGGTCTAGAAGAGATTGCTGAAAACCTTCAAGGACATTCACATGACAGCCACGTGAGTCTTCCAACTGATGACACCACCCTGAGAAGCGGTGGGGTGGGGGGCAAAGGGAGCTTGTGAGCAGAGATGGAAGAGAGTAAAAGCACGAGGAGGGCAGGGCAATAGTTCCCACAGGGCACGGTGGTCACACTGATCGCTGATCTGACAATTGAAGCATGTCAACACCATGTGTGTGTTTCTATGTGCATGTCTCTGAGTATGTGTGAACCATATGATGGTAACAGCAGCTGCATGAGAGGGTGGGCTTAAGGGGATTTTCTTTCTTTTTGCTCATGGACATAACCTAATTTTTGACAACGTAATGTAGTCTTTAAGCACCAAAAAGAATGAGTTTTATAACATTTGTAATGTGAATCTAAATAAAGGACACCTGAATTATATATCAATGAACAAAACTGTGTATAAGAGTCTTGGATCTTAGGCAGCAACACAAGATTATTCAGAAGCACAAGTGTGGTTAGGCTGACTCAGAACAACAGATGTGACCGCTGGAACTGTGTGAATAGAGAGTCACAGCCAGAAGGTCTTCTCCTTGTTTAAGGGGGCAGTTCTGAATATAGGCAAAGCCCATTCAGAAGACACAGCCTCATGGAGCAATGGTCCAAAGGGAGCAGTAGAAGGCCCTAAACAAGGCCAGTGAAATGGGCAGGCACAGAGAGAGAGATACAAACAAAGGGACCACCAAGAAGATGCCAAGGTCTGCCACTGGCCACTGGGGCCCTGCACCAGCTGGCCCAAACCACTCACCCTTTTCCAAGGATGAGCAAACAGGCACTCAGTACCCTCCACCCCCACAGCATCACCCACTGAAACTGTTTTCATCGAAGTCACTGCTGGCTTCCTTGACCTCTCCTTCCCTTTGCAGCAAAACCCTTCAACAGATATCTGTAGTCATTACATCTAATTTCTCGTCTCCCATTCTCTCCCTTAATAAGTCCTGTCAGATCTTTGCTCCTTCCACTTCCCCTTGACTGTTCTTATCAAGCTCAGCATTGCGCTCTGTGCTGCCAAATCCAATGGAAACTCATCAGTTCTCTTTCTTCTAGACCTGTCAACAGCATTCGGCACATCCATCATTTCCTCCCCTTGAATAACTCACAGGACTTCCAAGCACCATCACGGGGTCCTACTAACTCACTGGCCCTGGCGTTTCCATAGGCTTTGCTGCCTCTTCCTCACCAACTTGACCTCTTAACATTGGTGTGCCCCAGAAGTCAACCCAACTGTTTTCTATGGATACTTATGTTTACTCCCTTGGTGATGTCATCTAGTCTGTAGCTTTAAATATCATCTCTATGCTAGAGACCCTCAAATTTATGTCTCCAGTCTCTCCTCACATTGAACTCAAGACTCATAATTCAATTGCCTACGTACTATCTCTACTTGGATATATTAACACGACACTTCCCCCATAAATCTAGCTCCTTCTTCTGTTTTCTCCACCTTAGTCGATGGCAATTCAACCTCAGTTGCTTAGGCCAAAGAGCCTCGAAACCATCTTTGACTGTTGTTTCTCTCACACACTACAGCTCATCTATGAGGAATCCTGTCGTCTCAACCTTCAGAACTAAGACAGTATTTGAATTTCCTGCACAACCCCCACTGCTGCCGTCCTGGTCAGAGCCTACCATCCCTTGCCTAGACTTTTGCAACAGCTGGCCCCCCGTTACCATCCTCTCCCCCCTCCAGAACATGTTCAACTCAGGAGCCAGTGGGATTTGTTAAAACCTAAGTCATATCCTAGCACTCTTCTTCCTAAAACCCTGCACTGGCTTCCCATTGGAGAGTTTCTCTCCAATCCATTGGTTTCTTTTTATTCTACACGTCACTTTGGCCTTCACTTCCTTCTGTGACAATACCACCCACGTGCCCCCACATCATTCTCCATCCAGCAGCCGTGACCTTTCTGAATGAGAAGTTGAGTTATGGTACTGTCCAATCACAAGCCTTTCAGTGGGGTTCTAGCAACCTCAGGCTACAGTTTGAGTTCCTCAGGCTTACCATGGCCTTCTTGGTGAGCTCCACCCATCTCCTCTTTGCTGGGTAGAGCCAATCCTCGTGTCTTTCCTGGCCAGGGGCCTTAATGAGCTCATTCGACTACCATTGACTCTATACTCTGTATCAGCCTGTTCTTAGAATACTTTTTGAAGAGTTTCCCTCTTTATGTAAATATGACCTTCATAACAGATTGTGTTTAGTTCTTTGTGATCTGGGATCACATACCTTATTTTATTTTCTCTCCTTTTATCAGCTCCCAGATAACAGCAGGTCACCTGATACGTGTTCAGTTAATGGGGAAGAACAGAGGGTCTAAGGTCGGTATGGGGATGCTTGTAAGTGTTTCTGGGCCGTGGGCTGATGCCCTTCCCCCACCACACCTGCAGCGGCTATAATACAACGCTCTGCCGCACGGCCAATGTGCTAGCACATCGGTACAACTCGTTTTTCAAATCCTCAGAACAAAAACACCCAGAACAAATGATTTTGCCTTAATATGTTGCAATGACAGAATAGATTTATCTCCTGGGACAAGAATAAAGGCAATTCTGTGGATCTCATATGTATCAGGACAAAAGGATGATGGTTTGATATGGTGGGTCAGCAGGTGGTACACTGGCCTATAGAATATGCGACCAACCCGGTCACGGCGGGAACTGGCAGTGAGGATGGCAACCACGGCGGCCAGGCTAGCCGGAACCTTGACTCTGCCTCCATGGGCGGGCACCTAAGATCCAGCCCACACAAACACGGTTACACGTCTGAACCCCTGGTGGGGGTGTGGAGGTGGTTTGAGGGGTGCTGTTGTTTCATTCATTTTACCACAGCCTGTTTTAACAAAACTCCACATAACCTCTTGCTAGATACCCAAGGCTGCACTGCTTGGAGGACAGTAGCTGATGCTATACCCCCGGGGGAAAGTTTGAATAGATCCTGTGTCAATAGAAACGCCCCCCCACCCCTTTCCAAGACTGCAGGTTGACTCTAAGGGCATAAAGGCACTAACCCTGAAGGCATCCTAGATGAGGGGCACATATTAACATATAAAGAGGGCCAATCTGGGAGGGAAGTCCAGGGCATGAAAATGAGCAAGACATGAGACCTGATTCTAACCACTCATTTCCTAAGTCACCTTGAGCTAGTTAGAGAAACTCTGAGCCTCGCCTGTAGAAAGAAGGGGCTGGAAATATAGCTGATCTTACACTAGCTGGCCTTCCAAGACGTCTGCAGGTCAGTGAGCCTAGGACCCGGTATAGGAAAGGAAAATGGAAGGCGTCTCTGGTCTGGGTTTTTTAACCTGGTGGTGACTGCCAATGGCCAGGCTCCTTGGCCCACGTGGAAGAAGATTCACAATGACAGCTCCCACCTCTTCTCTGGAGCAGAATAAACACCCAACTCCAGGTGTTGCTGCAGGACACAGTGGAGGGTGGAGGCAGCAGGGTACGAGCCAGAATGTTAGGACTCACAGGATGCAGACACATCTCTCCTTTCACTCCTGGTTTAAACCCGTGGACCCTGAGGGGTCAGTCAGTCACACACTCGGTGGCCCAGGTGTCTGATCTCCTAGGCCAGAGCTCTACCCCCACATTAGCGTGGCTTTTATGGGCTTAAAACTCCCTCCCACAGCCCCTGCCCTCGGAGGAGGGGGTGGGGAAGAATCTCATTTGTTTCTCTTCCTATGGGCAGATGCTTGCCTCCCAGGTCCTTCTCAGATTCCTCGCATCAAGAAAGGTACTGGATATAAGATACCACTCATGTGAAGTCTGGGCGGAAGCCCAAACTGGCATTTCCCTCCACACAGGTGTAGTAATGGTGCCTATGCCTCCAGGAGAAGAGCAACGACCAGAAAGGAATACAGACATGTGCTCCTGTGGGAGCTGAGCTCACTTCTTCCTGCTCCACCTGTGAAATGAGTGTGCAACGAAAGGTTTTATGATGCATTTATGATTCGTGCGAGGCCCCAAGTTAAGATGCAAAGTTAGCTGGGCATCCCTGAAAAATTCAGTCTTTTGACTTCCCAAGCTGGCTACATAACTCAGGGTCTGTGCCCTGGAATGCACGAGGTGGCAGGGCAGAGATGGTTCATCTTGGTGTCTCTCTGAAGTGTTATTTACATTCATTTAGTGATCATGCAGAATTACATACACTCTACAAGCGTGGTTTTGTTTAGAAGTTGTTTTCAACTAGAACTTTAATAGAAGTTTCCCCTAAAAAGACAACTTTGCCTTTTGATGGGCTACCAACACGTTGCCCCAATTATGTCCATAACTTAGGACCCACAAGCCTCACACAGACTGCACTGTGCAAACCACGCCTTCCGGGTCCTATGCCAGTTTCATGTTCTCTGTTCCTCCTTTCGCCTGCAAATTCATCAAAGACCAGCGTCTCTGGTGGTGATAAAGTGTAATTTCAGATCATTCTCTGGAAGACACTAAGATTCTTTAAATGCCCTTCCCGTATGCTGCCTTAACAATTAGACATCAGAGCAGGGGGACGAATTGGAGGTACAGGGTATTAGATCATTATCAAAATCTGAGACTTTCAATAAAATAAACACAGCTTTCTTCAAAATACCAAAACATTAAAGTATGTTGCCTAAGATGGTGATTTCTTCTTGAAGCCATTATAGATACATGTGTCATGGCAAACTGCAAACCCTAACTCAACCTTGGCCGATCCACAGACTAACTGGAAGAGGCCAAGTTCAGAGAACAAAGTTCGCATGCCTCACGGCACTTTTAGAGGCAGCTGCACTGAACGTGAGATCCCTGGGACACAGGCCAGCAGAGAGAGCATGGCTGGGCGAACGAGTCTTCCGCGGAGAATCAGGCTGCCGTTCGCCCTGCCAGCACTGCTCTCAGCCAGGTCCTGGTGTCTCTGGGAATCCCCGGCAACAAGCAGGAGCCTGGCATCCCATCCTGTATGATCATGGGAAGCCACGACCTAGGGAAGACCCCTGAAGTCTGCGGCCCACCTCCAGCCTCTAGCAGGGAAAATATCAAAATTGTAAAGTAAACAAACCTTTTTCTTCATTCCCCTCCCACTCAACACCTTCTCCTTCATCCTCAACCTGCCTTCCTGCTCTGTCCCCAAGCTGTCCTGTCCTCTAGGACACAGCAGGCCATTGTGAGCTTTATCTAGAAATCAAAGGCTAATGGTCGGCTCCACCTTGTCCATCTTTCTATCCCCCACAGGGATTTGAACACGCACATGACACATTTGTTGGAAAGCACAGAATGCACAACACCCGAGGGAATCCTGATGTAAACTACAGCCTCTGGGTGATAATGATGTGTCATTAGGGTCCATTGATTGTGACAAATGTGTCACTGTAATGAGGAATGTCAACAGTGGGGAGGTTGTGTGCGGAGTGGGGGTGGGGATGGGGTGCATGTGGGAGCTCTCTGTATTTTTGGCTTAGTTTTGCTGTGAACCTAAACCTGCTGTAGAAAATAAAGTTTTTAAAATTTTAAAGTTTAAAAAATGGAGGCATGGGGATTGAGCTTTTTCCACACTCTGCTCAACATTTTCCACTGGAAAATCTGTCTTTCCCATCATGGGATATTTCTGGATGGGCAACTTCAGGGATTCCATAACTCATAAAGAGAGACCACAGTCTACCCACTCTGGGACTGGTCGGAATATACTTAAAAAAAAAAAAAAAAAAAAAGAAGGAAGGAAGGAAGGAAGGAAGAAAAGGGTTCAGTCAAGAGAGTCTGGAGAGGACCCAGAGGAAAGTACCCAGGTTCAACAATGGCACAGAAAATAGGCCCCAGGAGGACAAAGAAGTTCAAGTTCACGGTTTGGTCTAGAGTCACGTTGCCCATTCCAGTAGTCATTAGGCACATATGGCTATGTAAAGTCAAATGTAAATTAAATGAATTAAATGATTGAAATGTCAGTTCCTCAGTCACACTAGCCACCTTTCCAGGGGTCCCTCTGTCCACGTGGCTGGTGGTGACAGTCCCGGATGGCACAGACACAGAGCATTTGCATCACTGCAGAAAGTGATGGGGCAGCTCTCGCTGGGAATAAACATTTTAAGCTTTGTGGACCAAAAAGATGGGTTTTGTCTTAACTGCTCAACACTACCTTTGCATGTGCTGCGAAGCAGCCACAGACAATATGTAAATGAATGGGCATGGTGGTGTCCTAATAAAACTTATGTACAAAAGCAGGATTTGGCCTGCAGGCCGAGCCCGCCAAGCCTTGGTCTGCAGGAAGCATTCCTCATCCAGGGACTTCCAATTCCCAGGAGGTCTTAGGTAACAGCAAGGCATCTATCTACCCATAGGCACAACCAGCAGTAGCTGTCGACTGACTAAATAATGTGTCTAGCACGTAGCTGGACCTTTTTGTATCCGGATACCTCTATATTATCATGACTGATAAAATTGAGATGCATTTAAAATCAGTGCTGCTTGCAAAGGAACATCTGTCATTGTGCATTATTCTCAAGAAATGAACCATGAATTTTATCGCTTTTATTATGTTTCTCTAATACAAGTAATGCACGTTTGATTTAGAAAAATGAGAAAGCAAGATAAAAAGGAAAGGGGAATTATCTGAGTTTCTACTCAGGAGACATTTAACCATTGTGAACATATAAATATGAACAGGTGGTTCCTTTGCTGAGTGCTGTATTCCCAGTACCTCTAACAGCTAAATGAAGGGTAGGTGCTCGAAAAAAATGTGTTGAATAAAAAAAAAAAAGATTGCATATTAGAAAAATAGGAGTGCTACAGGAACGCTCTTGATTTCTGTAAACTTCTCATGTCATTAGTAATACTGGCTGCATGTGAGCATTTCCACAGGGCTCTACAGCTTGCATGGGACCACCAAAGGTGTCTGTGACCTAAAAAGGTGGAGAAACCCACAGTCTTGCCCAGGACGGAGATTACAAAGGCCTTCCCCTTTCTGCCCATCAATGGCTGAACTCCCTGGAGAGGCAGACCGTTTTTCCGGGGCAGTCTTCTGTGACTAACCAAAATCATCTATCTGAGTCCAAACTGTACCAGGCAGAAGAGCTGCTTGGCTTGAACGAAATTCACTTGGGAAAAATGGGGAAGGGAGGGTGTCCAGTGTTTTTTAAGTCTGAGGACGTGGATCCAGCACACAGGAAAAGACTCCCTATGGCCTTCTCAAGACATTCAGGCTTGTCTGATCTGCTTTGGGCCCTGTCTGCTCTCCAGGCTTGAGTGTGGTCCGGATGGAGTCAGACCATAAGCCTGACCCCTAAGAGACCAGCAAAGACTGAGATGCCCTTGTTGGCATGCCCAGGGGCCTTTTGCCTCTGGGGGACACTTCTGGGAATGCCCTTCCAGTGGGCAAACCGTGCCTGGGGTGATAGGGAAACGCATAGTGTTGCGTTAGCTGTGGTTAACAATGAAGGGTTAACACAAGAACATGAGGGAAGTTTTCTTCCTCAAAATGCTTTTATAATGCGGGAGGAGAGGGGAATGACCTGAGATTTATGGAAACCCATTTAGAGTTCTTGCCGGTGTTTTACCTGCATCTGCTTCACAAGGATGTGCATTTAGGTTTCTTTCCTGAATCTTCATCATAGAACACACAGGTCAGTGCCGTTCACTGCTAAGAGTAAAGAGCATTCTGGTGCCCCACGAAACCTTTTAGAAAGCAGGCTTCTTAGAAGCAGCTCTATTTCTAGAACATGCCTTTTCCTGGCCTCCCTCTCTTACCACTGAGAGCAGGGGTAGGAGGCAGGAATTCTCTCCTTCGGAGAAAACTATCATTGTGCCCCTCCCACTCAGTCTCCACCTGGAGTCCTAAACCAATTAGACGCCCCAACCATTTCCAAGAGCAACCACTATGTTGTCACAAAGAGAGGATTAGGATTTCAAACCCAGACAAGAAAAAGAGCTAATCACTGCTTCAGAAACAGAAGGCTCTGTTTTTATGCAAATGGCAGAGTTATAAAGAGTCTGCAGAGATAATGACCAAAAACGTAATCTATGATAAAAAGATTTATGGCTAAAACAAGATGTGTGCTTCCAAATTCACAAGCAAAAAAAGTGGCAGATGATTCTTTGAAGGGATGTTATGCCCCGATTCAACACTATGATGAGAAAATCCCCCAAAACCTAACAGTTACATTCCTTTCATAAAATCGGAAGCCCGCCTGCGCCTTAAATGGGGCACAGCTGTAAAAAGAACTTGTTCAAAGGCAAACTGCATCTCAAATGGCATTAAGTCTGAAGTTCAGCTCCCGACTCCCCACCCACCACTGCCCTCGAACATAGAGCATTTAGCCCGTAATCCTCCATCAACGGCAACTCCATTCTTGAGCTGCTCAGGACAGAAACCCTGAAATCATCTCCTTCACTCTGCTTTTGATCCACACTCCACATCTGATGTCTCAGCAAATCTCGTTCGGTCAAAGTACATCCAAAGTCCTAACACTTCCCACCATCTCCCCTGCCACCACCCTAGTCCAAGCCACCGCCATCTGCATCCTGGAATATGTACACAACCCTGCCCGCTGCCCCTGCCTCTACTTTTGCCCTGCTTTCAGGCTATCTCCTATGTAGCTTAATAGTTTTATTCACATTATGTCACTCGCTTGATCAGAACTCTTCCCTTTCAGGACCCAAGAGCCCCAATGATCTGCCTCCTCCTCATTCTCTCAACTAATCTCCTACTAAGCTTCACTCTACTCCAAATTCATGACCACCAGGGAGTTTCTTGAACATGGCCGCACCTCGATGCCTCAGGGCCTTTGCACCTGCTGGTCCTCTTCCCCCTGATACTCCCATGGCTGGCTCTCTCAAGACTCTATCCAAAAGTCCTCCCCCCACCCCCACCCTGAGGCCTTTCCTGGCCACCCTTCTCAAAACCTCAATTTCTACTCCTACCCCAATATTCCACACCCCTGCCCACACTTGTTTTTTCCTACCCAGCGCACTTTATCCTTTATTTTTTTATTTATTTTGTTCATCATCGATGCCTCACAAGAGAATGTAAGCTCCATAAGAGCGAAGATTTTTGTCTCTTTTGTTCATGAAAGAATCACAGTTATAGTGCCTAGCACAGTGCATGGCACTCCATAAATTCTTTTGAAACATATAACCACCAAAAATGTACTACTCTGCACTCCAACTGTTCATTACAAATTAAAAACAAAATGTCATAATGAGGAAAAAATTAGAAGTGGCCTAAATGCCTATGACCATAAAATTGGTTACATAAGTAATGATAAGGCCATAAAATAGATGTACTATGCAGTCCTTAAGCAAGGACATAGGATTTGCTCACTAATACGAAAGGATTAGCACAACATATTAAGTCAAATTAAAAAGCTACAGGGAGGAGGGGGGCATAAGAGGACTAAATAGTAATGGAAAAAAGACAACAAAAAAATAATGAAAAAAAAGCTACAAAATAACAGATGTATTTGTCCCAGTGTAAATGCTGTGTAAGTGTTATATGTATATGCAGCACATGTTCAGTACAAAACCCCATTGTGTGCGCATGTATTTGTGTGGGCGGGGAGACTGGCGGGGAGGGGGGAGAGGCAGATTGACCAATCTTGGTAGAGGAATATAAGGACATTTTTGTTTCCTTTTTTCATTCTACATTGGATTTTCTCCAATGAACAGCTTTTGAACAGAAATTGGGAAAGAGAGTTCTCTCTTTTAACATTTACCAAGGGGGGGCTACCTGTGGAGAGCCGACTAGACTTTCCCATCCCACAGACAGCGGCAAGCAAACCACATCAGCTCAACCCACCAGAAGCTGGTTGACAGCTTGATTTTCTGAATTCCAAAGGAGGACCTAGCTCCTCCCCTTACAAAACAAACAAACAAACAAAAAATACCCACATATAAGGAAAGGGAAAAATATAGGTAAGTCTAGCTCACCGATGAGTGTTTTATGAGCTCAAATCTCAAATACAATGGGTGGTGGAGGAAAGGGGGGCCTCACAACAGACGGTCTGTTTCAGCCATGGCTTCGCTCCAATCTCCGTCTCTTTCTTGCCTGGGCACCCAACCTCAACTGCAGACCTCAGTCCGGGCAGACTGGGGTAGCCGAATGTGCTGATCACCCATGCACGTTCCCACCTCCATGCGTTGCTCCCATCCCCATGCGTTGCTGCCATGCCCCGAGTACTCCCATCCTTCTGGGCTTGCTAGAACCCCCTTCCTCAGGAAGCTTCCTGACCCCCGACTCCCACAAGTCTGTGTTCTTACTGCGTTTCTGACTGACGCAGAGCCTGTGATCCTCAGCACTGTTGTCATGATTATTGTTACTAATAACGACATAAATAATAATGCGCTACGTTTATTGTGCTCCCGTGACAGGGCAGGCAGTGAGGACACCTAAGATGAATGAGACAGGCTGTTCTTGGACCTCAGATCATTTCACATTCGCAGCCAGTGTGTAAGCTTCTGATTTGATTTTGATCTCCTTGTTTCCCAGCCCAACGCAGAGAGCGTTTTATATAAATTAGAAGCTCCACTGTGGATGCTGGCAGTAATGACGATGAGCCCAGGCTGCCTTTGGTCAGTAGGAGATGGCTTGCATGTCTGTTTAAATTCACCCCCTGGATCCTGGAGTGAGGGCTGAGGCCCGTGCCGCAAGCCTCTCCATTCCTGTTGGCCCACGAGGCTCAGCTAGGGAGCATTAATTTTTTTTTTTTTAATGTTGACAGCTAGGACCTGGACAAGGAAATCAGAAGTTCCAGGGCAGGGCCTGGGCCTCAGGGCTGTTTAAAGCTCTCCAGGTGATTTGGATGGCGACCAGGGCTGAGAACCGCTGCTCTGGTCTCAAGGCCTTTCTGCCCAGTACCCGGAGTGAGAGCCCTAGGCCCCTCCTTTGGTGCCCTGTTCCAGTCCGGTCCTATCTGGGAAACACAATCACAACACATGGAACCACCGTGGATCCCATAACGCCACTTTCAAGAAATTGTGGAACACGGGAGGAAAGGTAAGGTGGGACATCTGGCTTCAGGACATGAGTAATGACCACTGCCCTCTGCTTGTCCCCTCCGCCTGGGGTGGCTTCCTTGCGAAGTCTAGACTTAGCCCTCTGAGCCCCAGGGACCAGCCCAGGGTGGGCATGTGTGACACCCAACACACATTACTTGCCATGGGGGTCAGTGAGGTTACTCTTTTCACACAGGTGGCATCTTCAATACATTTGGGCAGAGATATGCAAGTATGTGAGGGCCAACCACTCTGAGACAGGCCACTGGCATTGTGGTAACATCTGGCCTCTTTTTTTTTCAATCCCCACCCAAGGATATACTCACTGATTTTAGAGAGAGGAAGGGAGAGAGGGGGAGGGGAGGGGGAGGGGGAGAGGGGAGAGAGAGAAACATCAACCAAGCCTCCCGCACGCGCCCCAGCTGGGGACCAAGTCCACAACTCAGGCATGTGCCCTGACTAGAAATCAAACCCGCAACACTTTGGTGCTTGGGACAACTCTCCAACTAACTGAGCCACGCAGCCAGGGCCATCTGGCGTCTTTTATAGGATGGTAAACCACCAAAGAATGGCAGTCACCATCCTGAAGGCCAGCTGAGTTTCCGTGGTGGGTGGAGGCACTGTGGGCTGCGGCGTGTGGTCTTGACTGCCCCTAGATGCTGAGCCCCATGCAGCCAATGGCACGCACGGTCAACACTGAGGTAACAGCTAGAAGTTCTTTTCTCTGTAGAGAGGAGCCATACTCTAAGGACTTCATTTTCTTCAGAAGCATGTGCACAGGACAAGACCCCACTAATACCACGAATGAGGCATCTTCCCAGCCTGGATTTTCAGAGGGGATCCAGGTTAGCTTGGATGGGAAGCGAATTGGAAGAGCATCTCAGTCTCTGGAAGTGTCCCTCCCTCCCCCAAGGAAAGGTCAGTCCTCCAGCCGACTCAGAGACAGGGCACTACAGTGTGGAGATTAAGAGCAGGAGTTGGATTCACACCACCCAGGTCTACATCCCTCGCTGCTGCCTACCTGTGTGACCTGGTGCAAGTTACTTAACCTCTCTATGCCCTGGTTTCCTTTTCTGTAAAATATGGATGATAAGGAGAATTATCATAGATTTGTTGAGGGGTAATAATCAAAACATTTAAATAATGGTATGGCAGCAATGTGGTGAGTGAATGAATGCAGAAATGGATGAATGGCTGACAAGGGGTCCAGGATTTGCTCAGGATCGAGAATGGGCCAGAAGCTCCTGGTGTCCAGGCTGCAGAAGACAGAAGTCAGAGGAACCAAGATGAGATGGGCCACCACTGAGGCTGTAGGAAGGCACAGAGCTTTGAACTCTCACGAGGCTCAGAAATTCGGCATCACGGTTCTCTCCCAGAGCTCGCTCCAGTCACAGGGGCCATCTCGACTTGCCCAGCTCAGGTGCGCATGCCTGAGAGAGACCCCTTACTCAACGGAACAGCCAACATGTGATGGACATGTGCTACGTGCTGAGCCCCTTGATACCTTTAATCCTCACACCCACCTTCTGAGTCAGGTGTATCACCTCCCTAGGGTCCAGATGAGAAAACACTGAGCCACCGGGATACTGAGAAACTTGCCTCAGCTACTAGGTGGAAATGCAGAAATCCTAACCCCAGTGTCCTTGCTCTAAAGCCCATTGTTCTGAAGAAGGAAATCTCACTGACACAACCAGCCCATCCTTCAGAAGTTGGCCTCTATGTTAGAGATTTTTCACCACCAACGAAGGCCTATGTTCCCCTTCCCCTTTCTTCACATAAATATGGAGCAAATTAGTGCACACCAATTTGGGCACTGAAAAAGCTAATCAGATGGACACAAATATTGCAACTGTCAAGCTGTTATGACCTGTTGGAGGCCGGAAGGGACGCCTGCGTCTTCTGTCTGTGCGACCAAGTTCAGCGCCACACATGACCAGGAGCTTCAGAGGCAGAGCTGTCCGTCTGTCTGCGAGGCCCCGTCTTCCTAAAGAAAACCTACTGTGAACCCCTGCTTTTGGGGCAGGTCTCAAAAGCCAATTTATTGCTAGAGTGACTCTCCTATGCTCTTGTTCTAAATACAGTGGTCCACTAGGAACACCAAATCTCTTAATTTAACGCTATTTATAAGCTTTCTGCTCTGTTACTTTACTTTGCTGGAGAGCAGTGACAGTCACACTGGGCAGTGGTTGACGGTTCTCTCCGGCCATCACAGTCACTGGTTTTTCTTAGTTTCTTCAAACTTGGTAAAAACTGCACATTTCTTTTGGCAGAAATATCTCATATTCAAGCTTGGGTCCAAGGTAAGCATTTCTGGCGCATATGGTTAAAAAAAAAGAGAGAGATCTCTTTGAATTAAGACAGCATGAAAAATACACATTCATTTAGCGCACTTCCAAAAGCTGACTTCTAGCAGCCTGACAATATTTGACTGTTATTTTAGCACATGGGGTAGAAGTGTTGTGTCGCTCTCTGTGAGGTAACAGGGAGCTGAGATCAAGTTGAGCTGTGAAGCCGACAGACTTAAAATAAAGTAGCAAAGTTCCAGATGTCTCGTACAGGCTTCTGCAGGGTGGCCTCAGGTTTAGCTGGAAAACAGCTTGACAACATGGAACAGGTTTAAAGAAAAGGAGACATATTTTACTTCCCAATACATTTCTATTTCTCCTGGAGTGATTAAGAATGTCAGCCTGACTCTTAGTGAAAAAGTTTTAAAAACCAGACAAAGCATGTATTCAAATAAAGACTAAGGAAAATTCAAATTGTTTTCTGAATCCACACAATTTTATTTAATTGACTGATCTCAGAGAGAGGGGGGAAGGGGAAGAGGGGCAGGGTGGGGAGAGAGAGAGAGAGAAAAGCTTCTATTTGTTGTTCCACTTATTTACGAATTCACTGGTTGCTTCTTCCATGCACTCGGACCAGAGATCGAGTCCGCAACCTTGGTATATCAGGACAGTGCTCTAACCAACCGAGCTACCTGGCCAGAGACACACTTGTTTTTTGTTTTTTGTTTTTTGTTTCCCTCCACTAAATTAATTCAAGTCAACTTGGATATAGGGACACCCAAGCTTTTAGTATTGAGACACCCAATTATTGATTTTTCAGCCACATTTACACCTCAAAATGAGCTGTAAAAAAGGATGGCCAGCCATCATCATACTTTATGTTTATAGACTCAACATTCAATACATTTGTGTGTACTTACATAGGAAATTCCACATTGTAGGCTCAATGAGTTGTTATTGAACGGATGGGTGGGTGAGTGGATGGATGGATGGACAGATGAATAGACAGATGGATGGAAGGGTGTGTGGATGGATGAATGGACATCCCGTACCACCCCGGCCTGTGAGTACACTGTAGTCATAACCACAAGGTCTGAAAACAGAGCTTATTCAATAAGTGATGTTTTAACTAAATTTAAAATGAATCTGTAATTCCCTCCCAAGTGCTCACCCTCTTTTTAAAACCCAAAAATAATAAGATAATTGAAAATAAACATTGGGCAGGGGAGAAACGCTTCTGGCGTGTTGCACTCGTGTATGTTAGCAAGAGCCGCATCCTACAGCTTTCGACAGCCCTATTCGACCATCGCAATGACTGCGTTTTACTTGCTCAATACACAGCAAAGTGATGCTTCATCACTAATCCTGAGCTGCTGGCAGACTCAGACGAACTGTGGTCTCACCCCTAGACCCAGGTAAAATGCTCTTTTCCAACTCACCCTGAGTCATACATTGGGATAAAGTAACTCCTGGGACCAGGATATAGCTCTGGAGATTCCAGTGAGTTTCTTACCCAAAGCCTGATTAGAACACATTTTCCTAAATCACATGGAGACTCTTAATCTTGGCAGACATGCTGGGAATTCCGGCTCTGGGACAAAAGTCATCCTGGCATTAAAAGTCCTCCCTGAGCCTCACAGGGACCAGCAGTTTTCCTCCAGTTCCGGTGCTCCTGCCACCTGCTTTAGTTACTCCCACTAACTAAAGGCACAGCCTTCACCCGCCCCTCTTGCCTCCTCACAGGGAGAAGAGGTCTGCGATCCTCACCCCCACACCAGCCGCACGTACACCTGCAGCAAGTGCGCAAAGCAGAAAATGCCGCACAATGAGGTCCACACAGGGCTTCTCTCCCTCCAGCATCGAACCCTGTCATCTCTCTTATTTTCCCACTCGGATGACAATCTCCCACTTTTCTTTAGAGGGAAGAAAAAGTCCCTTCACTAAAGGCATCTCCAGTAACAGCTTGCTGTTAGACACCACTTTTAAATACAATGGTGCTTCTCAAAGCAGCCAAGGACGCAAACTGAAACTTCTCCCGCCTGCATTGGCTGCAGACTACTTCCCCAAGACCTCTTCTGAACCAATTGCCACAGGAACTTTCCAGACATACCAGCACCCAAGCAGGATTGAGGAATAGTGACAAATGCCTCCCCACAGCTTCCCATTCCTGTTACGGGGTGTTTGTGCAATACATGCGTGGGTCCACCCGCCCAAGCACAGCATCACCCAGAACTGGGGGACAGGTTAGAGAACATCACTACCAACAACGAACTGACATGTAATTAATAAGATCAGCCAGCTTAATAAACACGCCGGCTTCAGAAATGATTCTTAAGACACAAAAGAAACTGTCATCTGGAGAACCAAGATGGCGGCGTAGGTAGACACACTGCGCCTCCTCGCACAACCAGAACTGACAGAGAATCGAACAGCAAGGGGGACCAACACCAAGGAAATAGAAAATAATCATTCATCCAGACCGGTAGGAGGGGCGGAGACGGCACTGGGGTGGAGAGGACTTGCGTGGCTGTGGCGGGACTGAGACTGGCGGAGTGTGGGACGAACTGGGCAGGCAGTCCGACCACTAGCAGACCCTGCGGCCCCACATTTGCACAGATAAACCCAGAGGGCCGGACTCAGAGTGGCGGAGAACGGGGCAGGCAGAGCAGCAGGTAGCACCCCGCGGCACCACATTCGCCCACAGATAAACCGGACGAACGGCGGGGAGCGAAGCAGACCCGCGTAACCCAGGACTCCAGCTCAGGGAAATAAAGCCTCAAACCTCTGATTGAAAACGCCCGTAGGGGTTGGGGCGGCAGCAGGAGAGACTCCCAGCCTCACAGGAGAGGTGGTTGGAGAGACCCACAGGGGCCTAGAGTGTGCACAGGCCCAGCCACTCGGGAACCAGCACCAGAGTGGCCCAGTTTGATTGTGGGTATCGGAGTGAAAGATTGAAATCCGGAGGAGAGGAGAGTGAGGCGGGCGCCATTGCTCCCACTCGGCCCCTCCCCCACGTACAGTGTCACAGGACAGCGACCAGCATTACCCCGCCCCCTACCCCCCCCACCCCCGCCCTGGTGAACACCTAAGGCTCCGCCCCTTAAAGTAACAGACGCGTCAAGACAAACAAACAAAAAATGGCCCAAATGACAGAACACTTCAAAGCTCCAGAAAAAATACAACTAAGCGACGAAAAGATAGCCAACCTATCGGATGCACAGTTCAAAGCACTGGTTATCAATATGCTCACAGACTTGGTTGAATCTATTCGAAAAACAGATGAAAAAATGAAGCCTATGCTAAGAGAAACAAAGGAAAACGTTCAGGGAAACAATAGTGATGAGAAGAAAACTGGGACTCAAATCAATGGTGTGGACCAGAAGGAAGAAACAAACATCCAACCAGAAAAGAATGAAGAAACAAGAACTTGGAAAAATGAGGAGAGGCTTAGGAACCTCCCGGACGCCTTGAAACGTTCCAACATCCGAATTATAGGGGTGCCAGAAGGAGAAGAGGGAGAACAAAAAATTGAAAACTTATTTGAACAAATAATGAAGGAGAACTTCCCTAATCTGGCAAAGGAAATAGACTTCCGGGAAGTCCAGGAAGCTCAGAGAGTCCCAAAGAAGCTGGACCCAAGGAGGAACACGCCAAGGCACATCATAATTACATTACCCAAGATTAAACGCAAGGACCTACATCCAAGATTACTATATCCAGCAAAGCTATCACTTAGAATGGAAGGGAAGATAAAGTGCTTCTCAGATAAGGTCAAGTTAAAGAAGTTCATCATCACCAAGCCCTTATTATATGAAATGTTAAAGGGAGTTACCTAAGAAAAAGAAGATCAAAAATAGGAACAGTAAAAATGACAGCAAACTCTCAGTTATTAACGGCCACACATAAAACAAAAACGAGAGCAAACTAGGCAAACAACTAGAACATGAGGGTTGTCATTAAGGGAGTGGGAGGGGGAGAGGGGGGGAAAGGTACAGAGAATAAGTAGCATAGATGATAGGTGGAAAATAGACAGGGGGAGGGTAAAAATAGTGTAGGAAATGTAGAAGCCAAAGAACTTATAAGTATGACCTATGGACATGAACTATAGGGGGGGAATGTGGGAGGGAGGGGGGTGGGCAAGATGGAGTGGAGTCGGGGGGGAATGGGACAACTGTAATAGCATAATCAATAAATATATTAAAAAAGAAAAAAAAAAGAAACTGTCATCTGCAGGGAGTTAGAAGAAAAGAGCTGATGAATAAGAGTTTGTTACTGTTTACTCAATACTCCAAAGGGCAGGTACCTGTCTATGAACTCCAGGAGAGGGACAGCACCTGTTGACTTTAGCACATGGCACCAAGCACTTAGTGTGAATGCTCACCGATGGCAGAGGTGAACACACAGGCGTGTGGGGGGAAATGTGTGTATGTATGGGGAGGGGGGAGGGAGAGAGGGAGGGAGAGGGAGAGGGAGAGGGAGAGGGAGAGGGAGAGAGAGAGAGAGAGAGAGAGAGAGAGAGAGAGAGAGAGATCCAGAGGCAATTCTCCAGGCCTTCCCAGAGTTCAGGACTCCCCCAAACACCAATGTTCTGACTCTTTCACAGCCATCAGTCAACCCTCTGATTTAGAATTAGGTTGCTCAGATGTCTTCATACCTTCCAAGTGTCATTCTAGAAGGTAGATATTGGCACATCAATCCCTAACTTTTTTCCAACCCTCACCCAAGGACATGCTTATTGATTTTAGAGAGGGGGAAGTGAGGGAAAGAAAGGGAGAAAGAAAGAAACATCGACTGGTTGCCTCTCATACGTGCCCCGACTGGGGACCGAACCTGCAAACTAGGCACGTGTCCTACTTGGGAATCAAACCCACAACCTTTCGGTTTACAGGACAATGCTTCAACCAACTGAGCCACACCAGTCAGGGTGATCCCTGATGTTTTTAAATTAATTATAAATTCATATATTGAAATGCTGAGTTTACAACCACTGCTTTAGGTTGGGCTGGTATCAATTCCTGCCCTCAGAGAAAGTGGTGAACCATTAAAACAACTGTCTGGACTTGCCAGGGCTGAAAACCAGGCCCAGCCTCACCGGCCAGCCAATCTTTAACCCTTTGATACAAAAGCCACTGAGGCCAAGGTGTGCCTCAGTTAGGTTTGGCAGATTTCCCTCCCTCCCCGGGGGTTCAAGCATGTGACCACAAGCAAGGTGCCACCCCAGGCATCACTCACAGGGCCTCACAGGGGAAGATGAGCCAACCACATATCTTCAGAATCAAGGATCATATTAGTATGTCTCAGCTGTCAGTCACACCTAATCAGACTCACAAACAATAAACGAAGCGCTTCCTTTTTGATGAGGAAAATTTTATTTTTACACATTGACGGGAAAGATGGGAGGGATGAATAAGTTAATAAATAATTTGGTAGAAAAAAACCAGTAATTTTTAAAAATAGACTTCCTTGATTAAAATGAAGTCCCAGGTAACCTTCAATCGCCGGCTCTCAAGTGCTGAGTGACACCCCACCTGCCAAGTTCTGTACCAGATAATAGCGGGACGCAAGGGAAAGAGGTACAGCTCACTCCTCCATGAAGCTGGTCTTCGTGCCGGGTCAATAAAACAGTCAAAAAAGAAAACCAAAACATGTTTTAATCCAAAAATAAAATTTAAATATCAATAAAAGTAAACAATACAAAAGAAGAACCAAAGAACCAAAAAGAAGCACGTGATTAAATGTAAGATGAGAGCCAAATATCAGTGTTCCAATGTTGCAGACGGGAGTCCTCAAGGCTAGAATATTTACAGGAAGGAGCTTCATGGGTAAGCAGATCCTAATCTAGACCTGGAGGAAGGGGTGAGGTTGGCAAATGGGAAGTGAGAAGGCATTCTAGTTGAGGAGGCTACCGTATTTTGCCATGTATTATGTGCACTTATGTTTTTGTGTGTATTATACATGGGATTGTTACACCCATTATTACACGCATGATATGTAATCATTTTACCCATGTATAATGCACACCCTTATTTTTCCCTCAAAAATCTGGGCAAAAAAGTATGCCTTGTATACATGGCAAAATATAGTAGCTTGGGCATGCTCTGGGTAATACCACCGACTGAAGGTGTGGATTCACATTGGCCAGGACTGGGAATTCCTTCATGACAGCCTGGAACCCATACGCTTTAGGCTCTTCATAATAATAGTAAAGCGTTCGCACAGAGGAAAGCAGTGTTTTCAGATTAATCTGGCAGAGGGGTACAGAACCAACTAGAGTGGGACAGAGAGCAACTGGACTGAGAGCAATGTGCAAGGAACTGAGTGGAGGGACATGCAGAGAAAAACGATCAGGCCTTGGAAGCTGGTTTGTTGGATACATGCCCCAAAACAGAACCAAGCATCGGGAATGAACCTGGGCTTTCACGGTTGAGGAATGTTAGGAAGAAGACTCAAGTGTGGATGGAGGATGACTTGATGAGTTTAAGCAGCCTGAGCTGAGAAAATAATGTGATAGCTGGATAGAAATGGCCAGGAAGCATCTGGTCCACATTCTGCTGGAACATAATGAGACTAGGGCGGACGCTGGGACTATTTGAATAGAGCAGATAGCTTGGCCATTAGGGTGAGATCAGAGAGAGGACAGCAAGTGCTGAAGAACAGACCGACCAGCTAGAAAAAGCAGAGAGATACGAGAGCTACTGATAGAGACAGAGAAGGACATCAGAGAGGTACAGAGAAAGCAAGCTCCGATAGTGGCCTCAGCACTGCTGAAGAAGAAACAAGAATAAAGATGCCTGAGAAAGGGCACAGGACCTGAGCCAGCTGGCCCCTGGAGAGTCTCAGCTCCATAAACTGGTGAGGACAGGAGCTAGATCACAAGGGCTGGAGAGACCTGGGAAATGGGAATGGGTACTTGGTGGAAGGAGAGGAACAACAGGAGTAACCTCGTGGTTGTTCATACCAGCCCAACAGAGCAGTACATGCAAGGCAGGAGCGGGTGCAGAGAGCACGCAGTGACCCGAGAGTCCCGTCCCTGCCCATCAGGAGGGACCCTTTCCTGTCTTCAGGAGAGTACAGACGTCCTGCAGCAAAGCGCCTGCCTCCACTCTTACTTACAAGGCCAACCCCCCAGGGCCGTGCAGGAGAAAGCTATCCCGTGGCTCCAGTGACGTGCAGGAAGTCTGAAACCTGTTGTTCGAGAGCAGAAGCCATATGGCTGCTGTTCCTTCCCTGCCATGCTGATTCCAACTGGCAGGGGTTAAACATTTCCAAGAAGAGATGAGAGAAGGAATCTCCTGGGTATCCAGGCAGATTAAAATCATGAAATAAAAGAGATGTCAGGTGGTGGTGATGCTCGAGTGAGGCGGTGCCGAAACGCTGCACGGCAGGCGGCCGGAAGTTTCTGCTTTGTTTGTTTTCACCTCATTGCTCCCAGATCTCACTGGCATCGTTCAGTGGAAGCTCTCTCCGGTTCCTGCCTGCTCCCTATCAGCCACCGGATTTAAATCAGTGATTTTTTGCACTTACTGATTTCCTCATCTCATCAGGGGGTTCCTAAGCAAAGTGCACCTTCTTTCTGAAATTAGACTCCCCCTCCACAGACACGTGTCAATAATGCCAAAAGTGCAAATGAAGACTTTTACAAAGTAAAGCATTAAAATATGTCCAGAATGCCTGCCTTGTCCACTGAAAGCCACACTTACATTCCGCATTCAGAATCTCAACTCTGCAGAGTGAATGTGGTTGCAACATCCTTCACTACGGAGGGTCAGCGGAGGGACACAGCTGGAGAACATTTCAGCTGAAGTCATGTGGCCTCTGAAGCCCAAACCTCCCTTTGGACACAGGCTTTCCTTTGCTTATTGTATGTGAATTAATGCACTAGTTCTACTAAAGGTCTGTGAAGTATCCTCGAATGAAAATGTCTGTGCTTCCTTACTACGAATTAGTGGCAGGTATAGGGGCATTACCAGAAAAGCTGGTGATGATGCTGTGAGTGACAGTACCCTAGGCAGGGTTCAAGTCTCTCCTGTGAAAGGGGACAGATAATCCAGGGAAGGCAGGAGGCACATGGGCAGGAAAGAGCCTGAGGTCCAGGGTGAGCCTGAAGCACGAGTGACCACAGCACCCATCAACCTGGAGAGCAGTGAGAAGTGAATTTCTCCTTCCGGTGAGCTGAGGGGTGGCCCAAAAGAATATGGTGAGGCCAGGGAAAGAAGACACCAGGCCCAGGTCCTCTCTGACACTCCTGAACGACTAACTACACATGTTCTCTCCAACTCACTCAGGTGCAAGCATGGGACCTGACGGTGTCAGTTGTTATTAAAAAAAATGATTCCAATATTCCCCAATCGATAAAAAGTACTGCCTTATGTTGTCTCCTCCCCTGAATATTTAACTAGCTCAAATTTGGATAGCTATTGCTTGAAAGTTTAAAACACTTACTGAAAAAGAGCTGGCCCCCTTCTGATAGACCTGTTGTGTCTTTTGTTAATTAAAAAAATATATACAATATAGAGCTAATTCTGCTCAATTGAGATGTTTGAGAGGTTTTTCTTTAAGAGGTGTCCACATACTTTAGAAACTGCTTTTACCGCCCTCCCTGCACCACCAGCAGAGAATTTAAATGCCACTGCTTCGTTGTCACCTACACGATCTGCAGGTGCATCTTCTTATGAATGCAAATCACAGAGGCAAATTTAGAAACTGTTTTGGAATACGTGACCTTTGGAGATTGAACTTGCCAGCTGAAGTCTGGAGAGGGTATTTAGAAAATCCTGATTCTGGAGGAACGCTCACTAACTCTTGCCTCCCAAGGGACCTCGCAGGGCGTTTGCAATATCTAGGGGTTGAGGGCTCTACTTCCCAACTCAAAGAACAGGATGTTGTCTCTCCTGCTTTCACTTCCCTGGGGAAACTGTTCTAGTCCTCACTCATTCTCAGCCACAGGGACATCATCTCCATGTGTGCGCTAAGTTTACCACTGACATGCAAGTCCATTTCTTCTAACCCTATGCTTTCTGGAAGCAGAGCTCATAAGCACCTTGTGAAGGAACCCACTCACTCAGATAGAAAATCCTGCAAGAAGAGCAAGCTGGGGGGTGCAGGGGAGAAGGCACCAAGATGTGTTCGGTTTGGGCCAAGCTGAATTTGCAATAAGACATCCAACCATTAGGTGAATACTTTCCCCCCAATTCAGAAGAGAGGTCCAGGCTGGAGATACAAATTAAGGGGTGAGGTCCCCTGCATGTGGATGGAATTGAAGGTGTGGGGAGAGTTTACAGAGTAGAGGGTGTAGGGCTCAATCTGGAGACAGGGATGGTGGAAGAGCAGAGAAACCTTTTCCTGAGAAGATGGTGTCATGGAACCTGAGGGCATTTGGTGCTTTGAGAAACAGGAAACACCATGTCAAAAGCTGCAGGAAAGAGGCACGCAAGAGGCAACCACACACTGATGCTTCTCTCCCTCTCTTTCTCCCTCCCTTCCCTTCTCTCTAAAAATAAATAAATACAATCTTTAAAAATTGTTTTAAAGCTACAGAAAGGAAAGCAAGAAAAGAAATGAGGTTGACAACTGGGAAGTCCCTGGTTACCTTGGCTACAGCAATGGTGGTTTCTTAACCTACTAATCCCTGATCAAAGCCATTGCATCTCCACCATCAAGAATACACATGCCTTCTCTTTGTGGCTTTCTCTCTCTCTCCCTCCACACCCTCTTGGTTTCCCGTTGTATTTCAACTGTGTGGATCCATACATCCTTTGAGGACTCACAGCTTTCCCCGGAGCGTCCTCTCTTCTCCGTCTGAAATCCCAGTTCCACCTGCTGTTTCTCCCCTCAGCTTCCTCCTTCCCCTCTGCTCACTTCATTCAGAATCCCTGCCAGTTCAGGACGCCTTTTCACGACTAAGCAAACCTCCTCCCTCAGTCTTTCAAACGTGCCCCACCTCAGGCAGGGGACAGGCAAAAATATACTACCAGTGGGTTTGAAATATAAACAAACAAAAGCACACCAGAAAAGCAATCAAAAAACTCTTCAAGGCATAAAACAAATGGTTGGAAGATCACAAAGAATCAAATAGATGTGATCATATGAGGGGAAACCCCCCAAAATATAATTTATTTATAAAAATTGTATATTCTTACATGTTTAAATTTCAATCACCTTCCAAGTACTCTCCATTTGATGCAATACACCTATGGAGACTTTTTTCCACTGTTTGAAAGTTTTTGAACTCATCAATTTTGATGCTTTTTAATGCTTCTGCCGTTTTTTTGTTTCACTTCTTCCACATCAGCAAAACATTTCCCTTTGAGGACTTTTTTCATCCAAGGAAACAAAAGAAAGTCACTCGAGATCAGGTAAATAGGGAGAGTGGGGCATGGGGGTCATGCCATTTTTGGTCAATGCAGTGTGGGCAGGTGTGCTCGTAAATCATCCATCGTAAATTGGACAAACACTCTGAAAGAATGTTCAAAAGAAATTCACTAAAGTCAAACACAGCCTCTCACAACAACACCATCTGGTACACTGCATACAGATGGGTTCCTAGAACACTCACCTAGCAGAGGAAGCTTGTACTATCAAGGGCCCACCCTCCAGAAGATAATTCTAGGTTTTTTGGGAGGGTACCCCTCTTGTACGATCTAAACTAGCAAATAAAAACCAAATCAAATATAAAATAAAAATTGATAGGACAAAGAAACAAATTTGTAGCAAACAGTGCAATATTAGTACCCTAGATCAATATATTTAATAAACTAATAAATCAATTTGAAAACCAATACTGACCCAATTGGGCAAAGAACAACCAATACACAAAGCATTCAGATATAAATAGATGATAAAATATGAAAAAAATTAATTTTCTAGTAGTGAAATAATTTAAAACTAAAGAAATCTCTTTTTTATGCTTATTAAGCTGGACAGCTTTTTAAAGATAATGCTCAGTTATGCTATGAGTTCAGAGAAATAAGTACTTGCATAGACTTCTCATGAGGAGCAACCCAGTAATCCCATTTCTCTGAATCAATCCCAAAGCAAGGATACAGGTAAGATATGTGTGCAACATTAAGTGTCACATTATTTATAGTAGTGAAAACTTAATATACCATAGAGGACTGATAAAATATAGACTTTTTAATTATATACTCAATATTTTCACGTAGATGTAAAAGGGGGGAAAGATAAGTATCTTTAATCTAAAAAGAACATTTATAAATCAACAATAAATCTATAAAAACGACCAGACATGGGCGGGCAATTCACAAAAATAATAAATACTCAGTAATTTTTTTGGTTTATCATATAGTAATAAAAGTGATAAAATATCTATCCCTAATTCATCACATTGGAAAATATTGAAGTGTATTTTTATTTTTTAAAAAGACTTTATTTATTTATTTTTAGAGGGAAGGAGAAAGAGAGGGAGAGAAACATCCAATATGCAAGAGAAATATTGACTGGTTGCCTCTCGCATGCCTCCAGCTGGGGACCTGGCCCACAGCCCAGGCTTGTGCCCCGATGGGGAATCGAACTGTTGACCTTTCTGTTTGCAGGCTGCAGGCTGCTGCTCAATCCACTGAGCCACACCAGCCAGGGCTGATGTGTATCTTTAATATAACCATGAGTATATTAGTGTCTACATATGAGTAAATATAATCAACAGACTAGAATATTCACCAAAAATGCTAAAAACTGTCATTTCTGGGCACTGAGACTACCAGTGATTTTATTTTCTTCTCAGCGCTTGGCTGGATTTTCTAAATTTCTACAATGAACCTATACCCCTCTTTTGTAATGAGGGAGATGTTTGAAATCGTTTCAAAAATACACTGGTGAGAATAGAAAATCCACCTGCTATCACATTAAGAGCATAAACAATGTCCATCCCCTCCTTCCCCGAAAGCAATGGACCCTGACCCATGAAGGTCCTTCCCACTCCCTTCTTTTAAAGGGCAAAGGTGATTACTGAATACTAATTAGCAAATGGGAGGGGATCCTGCCTGTCACTCACACTTGCCATCTTCGTTCTTCCTGATTTGGTTGGGCTCATCTGGCCTTTTACCTAGAAAGGACTAGACTACAGGAATGACATCGACCACAGCCAAGGAATCTGGAATGTGAGCTCAACCCTATTAACTTTGGTCCAATAGACTGAAGATATCCAGTACCCGCTACGTGTAAAGTGCTTGCTGGATGCTACAAGGGTTACAGATTTGGAGAAGACAGTCCAGGCCCTCCAGATTCATCCAGGAACCAGAGAGGACACGTGTCTACAACACCTGGCAGGAGAGGGGGCGTGCGGTGAGAGAGAAGCAGGAACTAAAAGCGCCTAGTTGACAGGAGACCACTGGGAGGACAGGGCACCTGTCACAACCTCAAGAAATCGTGAAGAGTTAGACCTGGAGGGATGGAAAGGAGGAGCGGTCTTGTCGGGCATAATGTAGGAGGGAAGGTCCATAAAGACTGAAGCACAGTGCAGGGTCTGCAATAGCACGTGATGCATTCACTAGAGTAACAGTATCTCCTCGCTGGGTGGTTATGAAAACTAAATGAGTTCACCACGTCAAGCACTTGGAACGGTGCTCAGCACACAGAAAATGTTCTATGACCATTTAGTGCTGTTGCTTTACTGCTCCCACTATTATTACTTCTGTGGCTATGGCTGCTCCTTCTATTTTTGGCGTAGAGAAGTGACGGCAGAACACGAGACTGGGAAAGTGATTTAAGATCATGCTCTGGAAAGCCTCAAACGCCATAGACCATAAAATACTTTTGACAGGGCTGATGGGGTCTGAGTTTTATTGTAGGAATATTAATCGGGCAACAGTGTAGAATGGAGGAGAGTGGAAACAGAATTCAGGAACACCACCTGAGAGAAGGATGGCGAGAAAAGAGCGTGGCCCTAAGAGGGTGTGCAGTAGAGAGGTGTGGAATGAATAAAGGGAAGGGGTGGGTGCCAGAGGCATTGAAAAGGCAGCAGTCACGGGACTTGGCAACAATTAGATATGGACAGAGGGAGGTGGTAAAGGGGACTGGGACTGGGAGGGGACCAGCGAACTGCAGTGACACAGGGTGGTGAGATGTGTGGACGCTAGAGTGGGGAGGGCAGGGGAGATCAGGGGACTGAGAGCATGCTGGACCGAGATGCTGGAGCAGCCCCCAGGCAGGTGAAAAACATGTGTGAGGATGAGAAGGGATGGAGCCCATCCATCCTGTAGCAATTCTGCCCACCCACCCTGTCACCCACTCTTTCCACCCCCTCCACCTCCATCTTTAATCACCAATACTCGCAAAGCGTGTAAGATGGGCACAGGTGGGAAGATAACAGAAGAACTATGTGGCACTTTGTAAAATCCAGACCAACAAATGACCACATAATGGAGCTCGCTGGTAACCTTCACTAAAGGTGGTTACTTTATAACTCCTGCAGTGAACGCCTGAGCCATCCCTGAGCAGCTGCCGATCACAGCCAAGAGAACAGAAAAACCACATTCTGAAAACCTGGTGGGAATCTCGTTTCTATGACTTTCTGGCTGTGCAATCTGAGTCAGGTCACCAAACCTCTCTGGGCCTTGATTCCATCATCTACAAAACAGAGACCATGGTACCAGACCTCTTAGCGTTAGGATAAAGGTTAAATGGAGAAATGTGTTCAGTGAGTTCAACATACTGCGTGGACATCATAAGGAGTGGCTTTTGTTTATTATTTATATTAAAGGAGACCTTGCCAATAAATGTTCTTTGTTCCTTTTCTTCCCCCTGCTTTGGAGAGAACATCCGTTTCTCACCCCCAAAATTTTCAGTGTCTTTGACCCCACTGGGTGATGGGGATTGGTAGAGACAAAAAGTAGGAATCAGCAATGCAAAGGTTCTCTCTCCACCCAAGACTGGTTGCACATCTTGTGTCCCAAGGAAAATGTTAGGAAGGGCAGCCCGGGGCTTCTCTGTGAATCTCTTAGAGCCCCTTGAAGGGTCCAGGGTGATGCCTAAGGTGGGGTGGAGACATGCAGCTCATCAAGTGTGGGGAGACCACCTCTGGGGGCTGGGTTCTGCCTGGACAGCAGGGCACTGGCTGTCCGTGTGGCCCAAGCTCCCCCAGCAGGCACCTCATGAGGAGGGCCCTGGACAGGTTCTGAATCTCCGTGTAATTGAAGTACAACTGTCGGATCCTTACCCATGACGGCTATTCGTGGAAGACGCTGCAAACACGGCATTTGGCCTTGTCCCTTCTGGAGGCTACAAGGATCCTGCTAACATAGGCAATAATTCCAGCCAGACACATTTCCAATCCGTCAGAAAAGCTACAAGGTCTCATGATCGAAGAGGAGGAGGGGTAGCGATCAGCAAAGACAAGCTAATGTCTTCACAGCATAGCCCACATCTGGGTCCTGGGCAGGGGCGGGCAGAACAGCACTGAATAAAGACACAATTCCTCGAGGAAAAACCTACTTGCAAATTGGTTAGCCATTTCAATGGCCAAATTACCCAAGACATAATTAGGGCAACACTTCTCCCCCTGGAACTCCGCTATGTGAATTAATGGACCCCTCTCGGTAAGCCAAGCTAGCACTAATAGCGCTTTCATTCCCTCAGACCATTGAAATCATTAATCCCTTTCCAAGCTGGCATTTGTGTTTGCGTCCTCCGTGCCCAGAGGGTCAGGTCTCCATCAGGCTGCCGTTTGCCCTCTGGCATGCGGGAATGGTGGGCATATGTTGGGACAGGAGAATTTTTTTTTAAATCCTCACCCAAAGACATGCTTATTGGTTTAGAGAGAGGGGAAGGGAGGGAGAGAGAGGGAGAAACATAGATTGGTTGCCTCCCATACACACCCTGACTGTGGGCTGAACCCACAACCTAGGTATGTGCCCTGACTGGGGATTGAACCCACAACGTTTTGGTGTATGGGACGATGCTCAACAAGCGGAGCCACCAGGCCAGGGCCAGAGAGACTCTCTTCTGGTTCCAGGGAGGTAGTTAGTGAGAATGGAATAGAAGGGGCACTGGGCGGGGGAATGGTGGGCAAGCTCCATTTGTGCCTTGCCGTCTGCCAGGACACGTGTGTGTGTGTGTGTGTGTGTGTGTGTGAAACAATTCATAAAATGTATCATTTTAATTGTTTTTAAGTGTACAGCTAACCCTAACCATCACCCCCACCCATCTCCAGCACCTTTCCTCCTCCCCAACAGAAACTCTGCACCCATTAAACGATAATTCCCCGCTTCCAGCCCCCCCCAGCCCCTGTGGCAGCTGCCACGCTGCCTTCTGTCTCTATGAACTTGACTGCTCTGGGAGCCTTGCGTGAGTGAAATCACACAGAGCTTGTCACTGGCTTATTTCCCTTGACATAATGTCCTCGAGGTTCATCCATGTTGTAGCCTGTGCCAGGATTTCCTTCCTTTTAAGGCTGAATAATATACAATCCTGTCGCATGTATTTACCAGATTTTGTAAATCTGTTCATCTGAATTTTGTGTGTTTTCACATTAATGACTAGCAATTATGAAACTTTGTATTGCGGTAAAGAATGTGTGACACTGAACCATTTTTAAGTAGCGCACAGGTCGGAGGCATTCAGCTCATCCACACTGCTGTGCCGCCGTCACCCCCACCCATCTCCAGACCGTCTTCCTCTTCCCAAGGGAGACTCCGTACCCATGAAACACGGCCCCCGCAAGCATCCCTGCCATGACTTCGAACTACACCCAGCCTCCGCCTCTTCATCTGAAAAACGGGCGTTGTAATCAGAGCTTTCAACGCAGGGGTCATCTGAGTGCCAGCTGGGTCATTTTCATTCAGCTCGGGCCCCTCTGCTGCTCCCTCAAATTCTCTTTCTGGGCAGTGCTTACAGCCCACTCAGTGGCAGCTGGATTTGGGGAACCGCTGGAACCACACAAGGCCCCACGAACCACAGGAGAAGGGGCCAACGCATCCCACACAAGGAGGAGTAGAGTTGTTCCTCACCTTCACACACACCAACAAATCACTGCTCTTGGTGAATGAACTACCCTCGGCTGGAGGCGGCAAAACCAAGCACCACAGGCGCCATCTAGATGTCAGCCCCTTTGTTTTCACAGCAAACTTTCCGGGTCCAAACAAAAAGCAGACAAAATCAGAGCAAGTGTTGCGGTTTAGGTTACCCATTGTTACCTCCTATGTGAGGAAAAAAAAATCACCCACCCATCAGTGAAACAAGAATTCGTGAGACTACCATCTTCTTATTAAAGAGAAGAAAAGTTAAGTCCCTATTCAAATTAAGCATCTCACTTTTGGCAACAGAGCCAGTTTCAAATTAATATATTATGTGTTTATTAGATTTTAACAAAGAGGAGAAATCTCATGTAATTAAATTCTCGGAGGATACCCACACAGGCCCACAAATGTAACAGAGGCATATGGACAGTGGCGTGAAAGGAAACACTAATTAAATCCCAATTTCCTCCAAATACCACCAGATCTTTCAGGTCTAAGTTCATGTCCTGGGTTGTTGAGCATCTACTCCAGTGGTTCCGGATTTCAGGGTGGGTGCCGCAGGGCACAGAAGGGTCTGGAAGAAAGCTTTCGTGGGCAGTTGAGTGTTGCTCCACAGTCGGGATGCACTTTGCACAACCAAGGAAAGTAGAATGGAGCCAAAGAGATGCGGGAAGGGGGCGTAGTCAGGGCAAGTGGCAGGAACAGATGAGGAATTTTCTGGAAACGTAGACATGTAATACAAGCTAAGAATTGCTAGTTGGGAAAAAATAAAATGAAGGAGAGGGGTAAATAAAGATGGCCAGAGAAAGGGAAAGGAAGAAGGATGGGAGGAGGGGGTGGTAAGGGATAGAAGTTGGGGGGTGGGAGGGACATTGAAGGGACAGAGCACTGAGACCTTCATGAGTGTTAGGGACGAAAGCTCTTCCCCACCATCTTCAGCTTGTCACTTAGTGTCTGGCAATGAATGAGCCAAAAATGATGAGGGATCCAAGAAACTCAGAGAAGGTGTCCAGGCTCCTGGAGAGAAACAGTGGAAGTTCTCACTCGGTTTTCATACTTCGTCAGAGGGTGGATGGGGACCCGGAGGCACCTGGACGGTTGTTCTAGTGATCAGGTAGGTGGCCCTTCTCCTCTCACTGTTCCTCATCCATCTCCCCACACTGAGCACTCCGGCAACTGCAATGGTCCCTCTTGCTGAGGACCACCCGCGCTCCAGCACTGATGTACGAGTCCCCTGAGAGCGTGCCCCACCAGCAGCGAACAGAACCAAAGGCAACCATTCGCTTTTCTGTGGCTTTAGGATGGGTGAGGCAGACAAAGGCAGTAACAGAGTGCAGGCCATGGGATTCTGATCAACAAGAGAGAGTACCCTAAAGTGGCAGCCACCACGTGGACCCTCACCGCTCCATGAGGAATTAGGTTCTGTGATTATCGTGTGACACCTGTCCAATGTTGACAACAAAGTAAAAGACAAAAGCAGCCGCTGTGTGGACCACACAGAATTGTCCCCAGGATTCCAGATTTCTGATCCCCGAATGTGTGGCCAGGAAGAAGGGAGAGAAGAGAGGACACCTTCCCACCTGCCATCAGCAGAGAATTGAAGAGAGACCACATGGGGTCTTCCCATCCTGCTTAGAATAGGATGTTAGGGAGCATCGAAGAGAAAGAGCCCAAAAAGCTAGGGAGGAAGGACCCAGGGAAGCCCTGGGAAGGGGGGCCCCAAAACCCCTGAGTAAGCCTGGGCATCAGGAAGGTGGCACTTCAGCTCTGCCTCAGGAGCATCCTTGGGTTCAAACAGCAACATTCTGGGAACCAGTCAATGGAGTAGGGAGTTTCAAAGACACGGTTGTCATAAAAGATAAGAAACTGGCTTGCTCTCTAAGAAGAAAAAGGCCATCGATCAGCCCCCATTTCTGAAACACCACTTAGCCCCACACCCCCTACACCAGGAGGCTCCCCCTTTCCCCAAAATAGGTCTTTTTCCAAGTGACACCTCTCTCACCCACCCTCCCAGAAACAGCTTCCTAGTCCCATCTCCTGCTGACAAACACCCACGTATTTCTACAATGAAACTCAGGCACACATGCAAGCAAGGGGGACCTAGGGGTGGCCCAGAGCAGGGTCCTGGCCTGGCCTGTAAAATGAGTTCTCTCTCAGTGTCTCCTTCAGCGGTACGCTTGCCACTGAGCCTGTCAGCCACTCTGATTAATCTGCTTCACAGGAAAAAAAATAAATAAGACTCTTGAAGTTGGTACATGGATTACCTATCTGCAAATAAAATCTGCTCAAATGCTTCTAAGGACTCAGTTCTCCTTTCCCCATGTTTACTTGTTTATGGGACCCTGCCCTCCAATAGTGCTGGGAAAGCTGCTTTCATCCCAATCCCTACTGTAATGGCCATAAATCCCAAATCAGTGAGAGAAGAACTATTGGGGACTCAACGCTGCTCATTCAAGAAGCGTAAAAATAAGCTCCCAGAAAATTCTACCCAACATCAGGCTGCACGTACTATGACGCTAGACCTCGGTTCAGAACAAAGGGAGGGGACTGTGCTTTGGGCTCTGAGCTGCACTGGAGGTTCCTGGTCCCCTGACGTAGCTCCACGAGGCTCCTGAAAGTCCTCTGGTATCGACTCACTCCTTTGGTAAATGCAGGTGATGGGCTGGGGCCCAGAGGTGGATGATCTGCTGCTTAGCAGTCTTGTCAATTAAGCTCTCAGACTCTGTGAGGAATGGTCACAGCACCTACCCCTTAGACTCGTGAGGATACAACATGGCAACCCATACAAAGCCCATGGCAAATGCTTAATTGTGTTGCTGCCATTGTAACAATATCAATTACTATTACTCCTTTTAAGCCAGAAAGTCTCAGTTCCCCTAGTGATGCCCTATGATGTACCAGTTAATGAGAGAAGTGGATCGAGCTGGGAACTCCCATTGTGAGCTTCCTCTCTTCAGAACAACGCTCTTAGCTTGCAAGTCACCAACCTAAGATGAATGCGTGGTAATTAAACGACTTCACTGCATGACTGGAGAAACCCTACTGCATGACAAGCTGGTGGGGGTGAGATGAGGAAGATTCACTTAAGATTAAAAAAAAAAAAAAGAAGGGGTGGGAGACAGTGCAGAGAAAACACGCTCAAACACACTTAAAATTCTCCCAGATTGTACAAGAGTGATGCAAGAGGTTCACGGAGGACCTTTCTGTGACATAACAGTATCTCAAAATAAAAAGTTAAACAAACAAAAAGTCTGCCAGAATCCCAGGTCCCTAAGATTCTATTAAAACACATCTGGGCTCTGAATGATGTGGCTCAGTTTGTTGGGCACCATCCTGCAAAGAGAAAGGTCGCCAGTTTGATTCCCAGTCAGGGCACATGCCTGGGTGGAAGGTTCGGTCCCCGGACAAGGGCATGTAAGAGATGCAATTGATCAACGTTTCTCCCCCTTTCTTTCTCCCTCCCTTTCCTGCTCTCCAATAATAAAATAAATTAACTCTTTAAAGAAGAAAGAATCTAGAGTCCATCAGCAAGCTTCTAGCATGCCCTGCTGGGCCCTGGCTTCCTAAGAGCAGGGTCTTTTCATCACCGCATTCCCAGCGTAGCAGTGTGCCTGACATGCCGAAAACTTGCAACAAATGCTACAGTGAGGCATAAAAAGATTGGTTAATCCTCTTCCCAAACCTCTGTCCCTGAAGACTAGCCGAAAGCACTCCTTCCCCTTTGGCTCCAGTGCAAACGTTGAGGGTTTTGCTGCCCTGCCTCTTTTCCCCGACTTTGGAAACCTCCGTGACAAGAGGCACGTGCCCTGCTGTCAGCAGCAGACGCCCAGCCAGGAAAGGTTAACGGGAATGAAAACCAGCCCCCATTAGCATCTTGACAGAAGATAAAGTGAATGAGCAGAAGAGTTGGTCTCCTGCAGAAACCAAAGGCAAGGCCAAGTCTGTTTGCTAAGAAAACACTCCCTGCTCACCAATCCCCACTCGACAGGTAGCTTCTTCTTAGTGCCTCAAAATAATCCTTGAGCATCTGGGATCTGCCAGACCCTGAACTGAATGTGCTCATGAATAAGGGAACCAGATATCCTTGCAGGGAGCAGCATAGCAGGCCAAGCCAGAGTTACTACCCAGACAAGCCAAGAGAACGAAACAACTCGGCACCTGCTGGATCTGAGGCTCCAGGCCGGATATGCCCTCTTCCCACGGTCCTGATGTAGAGGTCCTCTCCTCTGTCCTCGCCTCTCTGCACCTTTCTGAGCTGAATACCTGACTTTAATTCTCCCAACTCTGCTGGAGTGCTACCCAAGACTCACCCCACAAAGGCCCAAGATCTCTCGTACCCTCCTCCTCCCTCATGCCCTGTGCCTAGACTGCTAGAGTCTGGATGCCTTCTTCACCCATGACTAACGGCTGAGCCAGTGCACAGGGTAGCCACACCTCATATCTGAAGCAGGCCCTGGGACTAAAGGGAAGGACACTCCACACCACATCATCTAGGCCTGTGTCAGGTAAGCAGGCCCCAAACTGTTTCTCTACTCAGTGGTATTAAAATGGCCAAATTACAGGCCTGGCCAGGTGGCTTGGTTGAAGTGCCAGCTGTACACCAAAAGGTTGAGGGTTTGATTCCCGGTCAGGGTGCATGCCTAGGTCATGCATTCAATTCCTTGCTGGGATGCATACAGAAGGCAACTGATGTTCCTCTCTCACATCAATGTTTGTTTCTCTCTCTCTCCCTTTCTCTCTCTTCTTTCTCTCTCAAATTAATATAACATATCCTCTGGTGATATGTTGTATTAAAGGATAAAAGGATGAAAGGAATGGCCAAATTACAATACCAAATGGAATGCCACCAAACTGTATTAGATTTTTTTTAAAGATTTTATTCATATAGTTTTAGAAAGAGGTGAAGGGAGGGAGAAAGAGAGGGACAAAAACATCAGGGGGTGGTTGCCTCTCATGAGCCCCCTACTGGGGACCTGGCCCACAACCCAGGCATGTGCCTGACTGGGAATTGAACCGGCGACCCTTTGGTTCACAGGCTGGCACTCAATCCACTGAGCCACACCAGCCAGGGCCAAACTGTATCAGATTTTAAAGGGCCTGTGTGTGAGTGATGTCAGTGCTGAGGTGACTGCCCAGACGCATGGCAAGGGCACATTCCACCAGGCTTTAGAACTGAAAGGTGGACAGGGCAGGGATTTCTACCAAAGATTCTCTATAATTCTCTGTGGGAAAGAATGAGGGTAAAGTGAAAACTGCGCAGGATTTCTCTTCTCCCGCTGTCTTCTCTATATCCCCTCGAGGGTGGAACCCAAGTGAGAGAGGCGACAAAAGCCTCTGCCCCCTGAAAACCCAGCTGCTCCCCGCTGGATCAGGTTGGGACTTGAGGGGGCTGGGCCCACACGGAAGGGACTCAGCTCATGATAGCCACTGCAAAGTATTTAACTGGGAGTCCTGGTTTAGCTAACAGTTTTTCAAGGCTGCCATAGGAGAGGGACAGATGAGCATCCTGAGCCTGAGCTGATCTCTTTCAACTGCCTCTTTCTTTCTGTAAAGAACAGCATAAAGAGTAAAGTCAACAATATTCTAATAACTGCATATGGCGTCAGACAGGTACGAGATTTCTCAGCATGATCAGGCTTAGTTATATAATTTCTATTCACTGGGGTGCACACCTGAAACTAATATAATATGGTATGTCAACTGTAATTGAAAGATGAAAAATGATTTTTTAAAAAAAGGATCATGTGGAAGACGTGGTCATGTGCCAACAGGCACTGGAGCCTGTCAGAGGGAGAAGGATGGTCTCCTGCTGTGTCTCGCTCTGGGTCTAAGACCTTGAGTCTCCGAATAAAAGTTACATCATGATACCCCTCAGAACGGCTGCACCCCTCTTCCTGGGTTCAGGTAGCTGAAACTGGGAGGGGAAGAGGGGGATGAGGGGACCCTAAAACTACAGCTGTATCATTGGTAATTACTGTAATATTTATAAACCACTCCTGCAGTTTCCTGATCACTCTCGTCTCTAGCATTTGCCTTTATCTTTACAGCACCTGGCAGGGGCAGGGGGAGGGGAGTGGGGATGAGCAAGAACCATCACCCACGGGCGACACAGAACAAACTTGCACCAAGATCACTCAGCTACCAACTGGTAAAGTCAGGGCTCAGACCCCGGCTCTGGATGCAAATTCTCTGCCCTTCCAGGGACCAGGCAGCCTCCCGCATTGACCTCAGAAGTTCAAGGGGCAGAAACATCACAGAGAATAACAGGAGGTGCTCTCCTTTGCTATCTTCCAAATGAAAAGACCAAAAAAGAAGTAACAACATGACAACCTTATACCGTTTTGGATTTCCGACATTTGTGCTGGGAAAAAATGAGATGCTATCTATTATTATAGATTCATAAAGACTTCCTCTTTGCTCTTGGCATGCCAGGCCTGGTGCTAGCCACAAGTACGTAACCTTGACAAGCATTGCACTTAAAACCTCTCTGCGGTGAAGAACTAAAATGCTCTCCTTTGCTCTCCCAACAGCAAATTAGAGAGCTGCAAGAGAACCTTCACGGTCCATTATGCAAAACGGCATCAAGCCGTTCTTGGTGACTGTTCAGCTGGAGGCGGAATCCAGTAAAGCCGACCTTGTTGTCTTTCCACGCGGTCTCTCCTTCTTTTCTTCCTTTCATTTCAATCGCCTGCACCCCACTCTGCCACCGCGCACTTCACCCTCTTAGGAATCGGGCTGCAGATACAATTATTGGGCCTATGCTCCTTAGTACTTCCATCTCCTAAGGCTTCCCCCACCTCCCCCGCCAGGAAAATAAATTAAAAACCCAAGGCAGTCAGGGGTTTTAAGAGCAACATAGACCGGTCTGAGTGGGAAGGTCACTGGAGACCATAACTCCTAGTGAGTGTGGGGACCCCAGGGAAGGAGGAAGAGATGGAAAGGGGTGAACACATGGAAGATGCTCACGTCTGGCCAAGCTGGGCAATCAGAGCTCCAGGCCAGTCCTTCTCCAGGGGTCCCCAGCATGATGGCCCACAGTCAAGCCTGCTGAGGGCATAAGCTCATAAGCTTCAGTGTAGGTCTCCAAGGCCACTTCCAGTCCGACTCACCCCCAAATCCCACAAGCCCTTCTCTCCAGATATGAGTGATTTGGACTCTCCCCAGTCTTGCCTCCAAAAGTAGAATGCTCTCCGGGACCAAGTGGGCCCTGTAGGTGGCTGTTTGATTTTTATCTCACAGGCTTCTTTTGCCATGACCCTGATAATCTCAGTACTGCAGGCTTAACCCTGCCCCAGAGTAGTGGCGAGAGGACTCATGAAAAAGATCTGAAAGCAGCCCTGGCTGGTGTGGCTCAGTGGATTGAGTGTCAGCCTGCAAACCAAAGGGTCACCGGTACAATTCCCAATCAGGGCACACTCCTGGGTTGCAGGCCAGGTCCCCAGTAGGGGGTGCATGAGAGGCAACCACACATTGATGTTTCTCTCCCTCTCTTTCTCCCTCCCTCCCTCCCTCTCTAAAAATAAATAAAAATCTTTTATAAAAAAATCTATAGGGCCCCAGTCAGTGATTCCTAGGGCCTGGCTGGCTACACTTTTCATTCTCCAGCCTGTGAATGAATCTGCAAGAGCGAGCTCCCGCCTCTGCTCCCAGAGATGAAAGACGCTAGGGAAATGATTCTTCACAGTCTGGTTTGTTAGACAAGATAAAGGGCTCCTAGACAAGGTGGCAAGATGACAATGAAAAGATATTTCTGGTGAGGCAGAATAAAACCAAAGATAAGAGAAAATAACGTCAAAGAATATGACAAAATAGGTTAAGAGAAGGAGAAACCCAGTAAGTTTGCTAGGACTTTATATATCTGGATCTTCTAAACAAGAACAGTGTTCTGTGCTCCACAGAGCATTGAGTAAATTCTTGCATAGGTGCAAGGAAATTCATCAGTGGGCAGGGCGGGGGGTGGTACAGAAATGACAGATCCAGCCTGGCTCTCAGAGGTCCCCTACTGAGAGGCACAAGCAGAGAAATCTTGACTTCCTGGAATATGTATCTAAAATGAGATGACAGAGAACCAATAATAAAAGGAAAAAGAACAGGAAGGGTTTTGATATTAAAAAAAATTATTGTCGCCCTGGCTGGTGTGGCTCAGTTGGTTGGAGCATCGTCCCATACACCAAAAGGTTGAGAGTTTCATTCCCACTCAGAGCATGTACCTAGGTTGCAAGTTTGATTCCTGGTCAGAGTACAAATGGGAGGCAGCCAATTGATGTCTCTCTTTCTCTAAAAATCAATAAACATATATATTTTTTTAATTATTGTCTAAGAAATGCACAAACCAGAGTACAGAACTCCAGGGGAGGATACTACGGTGAAGAAAGGAGGAGGTGACTGGAAAGTTGCCAAAATAATGGCCACCCCACTGTGGACTGGACAAGACTGAATTTTTAAAGATTTTATTTATTTATTTTTAGATAGAGGGAAAGAGAAAGAGAAGGAGAGAAACATCAATGTGTGGTTTCCACTCACACGCCCCCTACTGGGGACCTGGCCCGCAACCCAGGCATAGGCCCTGACTGGGAATCAAACCAGAGACCCTTTGGCTCTCAGGTGGGCACTCAATCCACTGAGCCACACCAGCCAGGGCTGATTTTTTTCGTTGTAATAAAATGGAAATCTCAGCCCCACAATGGAGGAAGCTGGACCAATAGTTCCTAAATTTCCCACCAAAGGCAGGTGAGACAGTTCAATTCTGTCTACAGTTCTGGGCACAGGACTCCCACTGCTAGAGGGTGACTGGGGTCCAGCAGAGGAAAGGGAGGCAGCATGATCGCTGACAGACAGACTGGGCAGAGGAGCCTGGCAGCCGTCATGGATTCTAATTGCTGACAGCACCACCAGCTTTGTCTCCCTAAAGAGGGTGCAGACCTCGGTTTAACCTATACAGTCCAGCAGAGGTAGGGCCTGCTTGAGAGTGATTGGTACAGTAATAATATGGGTGTGATAATTTATAGCTCTAATTTGGGCACTTTGCCTAAAATGTCATATGGTGTCTCCACGTGATATTGTTATGTTACAGAATTACATGCTTATGATTCTGTAGTAAAAGTAGGGCGTTATTTGTGCCGGACCCTGCACTTAAGGATGACAGACAACAGGCGCCGTCTGTTAATTCCAGCTGGTTCTCATAGGCGAGGAAAATCTGTCACATGGTGGTGTCAGAAGGCCTCAGAATCATAAAAAGATTCCCCAGAGGGTCTCCTAAAATAGGAGAAGCGACCAGAAGTTGCTTTGGTTGAGGTAATCGGGTACAGAACACTCCTCCAGCTGCAGGAGATAAATAACCCTTTCCCAATATAAGTGACAAACCTTTCCCAGAATCTAACTACAGCAATGACAGCAAGAAGCCTGACATCTCCTTGAAGCCCAACTCTCAACATGCAGAATGTGAACTAGATTCCTGCCTCATCCTGATGACCGTTTTCTCTCTCAAAAGGCAGAGAAAGCAATTAGGGGAACTGCTGTACTTGGCACAACTGTGGCCACCAAGAAAGAACCAGACGGCAATGCGAAAGTGGCAGGGATCTCCTGAGTGGCCACTTCATCTCAGGATTTATTTTAGCTTGGGAAGGGGACACTGTGCCCAGGGAGTCATTACTCAGCCAGTATCTGTGAACAGAAATCAGGCGTGCCCCTTGCCTTCTGAAAGCTTACAGTCTACACAGAAGACCAATAGCATCCAAGAGCATTTCATCAGCGACGATGAGGCAGAAAGGGTGAGTGTTGTAGAAGCTCAAGGAAGGAGGAGCACCTTGTCGGTGGGACGAGGTGGTCAGAAGTGGTCCACTACAGAAATCTGACTTGAGTGACTTATAGAAGGCAGTAGAGTAGATCCAGGCTGTAAGTGTGTGGGGGTGGAGGAGGGGGGAGGAATGCAGAGTCCACACCTGGGCAGTGGTTTGACAATTAGAGTGTGAATATACACACATTTGGCATTGAGTTTTGCCCAGTGGAGACTTCCTAAATGGATGTAGTAAGCAATGAGATTGAACAGGGAAGGCAGTACATGCCTTTGAGGTGTCAATAAGCCACACCTGTCTTCTCAGAAAACACCCTGGGCCCTCAAGGTAGACACCTGTCATCATATTTGTTCTAAGTACCGTTCACGACCCGCGCCCGACATGGCAGCATAGTTGTTTGGACTGCAGTAAACAGAAAGCTGACGTAAACATATGCTTTCTCCCAAGAACCTGGAATTCAGATTCTCTGCTGAATTCCAGAGAATTCAGCAGTTGCTTTATTCTTGGTTGCTTTATGAGTGCAGAAACTCAGGAGCTATGGGGAGACCAGTTAAAAACAAACACACACATACGCCCACCAATGGGAAGGCAGTCTGCAGCAGGAATGAAGCAGACAGACAGAGAAAAGCAGAGATGAGGCCCCTGCCTTGTTCAGTCCCGGCCCCGGTCCCTCCTGGGGCAGGCTGGAGTTCCTCTCCTTCTACATCAGACGAGACTGCCGGGGTTCTGGGACGGCGCCCCACAGGCCAGGATGATGACAATGGCTAACATCTTACTCTGTACCAGATGCTGGGCTGATTACTTTCACATAGTTTTCTCAATAAATCTGTAGGTAGGTACAATGGACTCAGAGTAACCTGCATAAGGTCTCCTAGCTTCTTGGCCAAGGACAGGGCCAGGACTGGCTCTGGGACAACCTGGCTGGGCCCTGTGCTCTCATCACCATGGCTCTCCCCATGCAACCACAGCCTATGACTGAAGACCTCGGACTCCATCCTTCACATGACGCAAGTAGCTGATGGTCTTTAAGGCCGGGAGCAGTATGTGCAAGGAGCAACAGTACATGGGACGGAAGATCCTGAGGTCAGGCCCAGGCAGGAGATGGATTTTTTTTTCAGGGTTGTCTTTAGCTACATTGGGCCTAGCTGGGAAAGAGGCAAAAGAAAACTGGAAGAGTAGCCCAGGTTGTCAGCCAGAGGGACAAGAAAGTGTCAGTCCGATGGGGGAGGTGAGGACAGAAAGATTGGAGAACAGCTTGGTCAGTAGCTAGGTCCGAAAATGCAGGCCAAGAAATGAAGGGAGAACAAGCCAAGGAACCAAATCGTCCTGCATGTGGATGGCACTTGTATGTTGTGCTCGGCGTTTGCCACCTATATGGGGGCAGCTCTTTGGAAGGACCACGTGGGAGCTCATGGCTTCAAAGTTACCAGGAGGCCTAAAGTCAGTGAGGCACGAAGGAATCAGTGGGTGGGGAGTGAATGATGGGGAGGCAGGGCTATCCAGGAATGTGGGTGCAGGCTTGGGAGGGAGGAGAAAACACAGTTGCTGGAGGAGAGAGGAGAGTCCAAGTTCTCTTTTCTTTCATTTTAAGTCTTTTTCTTTTTTCTGGACGAGGAAGCTCTGCTATCTTTGCAGGCAGAAGAGGTAAGGAGCCAGCTGGTGAAACTGAAGCTACAACAGACAAGGAATAAAGGTTGGTGCAGCATCAGGCCCGGGTAGGCATGCTCTTGGCAGGGACCTGGGCGTATCTGTCAGCAGGGCTGAGGACTCAAAAAGTGCTAGACCATTTTTAGCCCTGACCAGTGTGGCTCAGCTGGTTGGGTGTTGTTCCACAAAGCAAAAAATCTCTGGTTTGATTCCCAATCAGGGCACGTGCCTGGGTTGTGGTTTCGGTCCCTGGTCGGGGTGTGTACAAGAGGCAGCTAATCGATGTTTCTCTCCCTCTCTTTGTCCCTCCCTTCCCCCCTCTCTAAAAGTAAATAAATAATTATCTTTTTTTTTAAGTGCTAGACAATTTCTAAAGAGCTCTTGAGCCATGTTAAAGAAAAAAACAACCAGGAAAAGATGAATCCACTGCTCAGGGAAGATAACTTAATGTTCACAGATGGCAAAAGAGGCCAGAACTCCTATTTTGTTTGCCTTTCCACTGGAAAACAACCTTGGGAGTGAGAAAGGGAAAGCAAACAGCATAAAGAAGTGAAGCGTCAGAGGGTTGAAACGATAATAAGAGAACAGTTGGCTGCCTTAGATGAGTTCAACTATTCAGGCTCAGAATTGAAGGTGCAGCACTGGGGAAGTTTCCAGAGATGCCGGAGGACTGGGGAGGAGCCAATGTTGTCCCTATCAGTGGGAGGAAGAGGAAAGCAGCACCCCTAAGGCCCCAAGATGGTCCCCTAAATAGAATTAATTATTAAGCTGGTGGTTTGTGAGTATTTAGAAGAGAATATTTTAATTACCAAACGTCACCAGGGTTTGTACACTGTGCTAAGTAATCTCATTTCCTTACTTTGAGAGGGAGAGGCTGCTAGACTGCCTGCTATTCATTGACCTAATGTCCTGTCTCTTTCCAAGAAGGACACCAAAAATCTTCTGAGACACCACAAGTTACAAAAATGTGAAAAGGAAAACAGGAAAAACAAAGAAGAGGAGAGGCATTTGTATAATGAAAAGGTGTGGCACAGTGTTTTACACCCACTTGCTAAAGTGAATTCTGTCCATTTGCTAAAGCAGACACTAACTCCAGCAGACAGCAGTCAAAGAAACCTGAACGGATTACTCACTGCGCACCACTGAGGAAATGTGGAAAAGAAGTAGGAAGAAGACAGAAAGGAAAGGCAGGCATGGATGGAGGAGGAAGGAAAGGCAGAAAGCTTGAAAGAAATAAAGAAGTACAATAAATAACATTTCAGCATTTATTCCTACTCGTGGAGAGAGAAGGGGGAGGGGACAAGCTGTGCTGGAGAGAGAACTGTGCAAGGGACAAAAAATTCCTTAATAACGTAGACCAGAATGGTGCCTTGCGTTGAGATGGCCACGATGACAGTAAGGAAGAGAAGCGCTTAGAGGTCAGTGAGGACAGACTCTAGAGACCACACCTTCCCTGCGCTTGCGCTTCTTCATTAAAGACATCAGAGTTTTGGGTGAGAAACTCAAAGGAAGAAGAGTTTTGGAGTTCGGCAGACTTGGGTTAAATCTCACAGCTTTCTTTGCTTGGCTAAATTTATTAAACAATTTGAGTTTTTGTTTGTTCAGCTATAAAACTAGAATAATTTTACCTACCTCAAAGAATTATTGTGAACATTAAGTGGAAAAAAAAAGCACAATTATTCCTGAGACTGGACTCAAAAGAAATTTCTCCCAAGATCCCTCACAAAGGGGAGAGCATGCAACTGGCATCAGCAATGATTCCAAGGCCTTTTTTGCAGGTAGGTGAAAAAGCATACCTCCAAGAATCTCTCTGACTCTATGTTCTATTATTGTTTGTAATTCAAATTAGAGTAAATTTTTTAAGTTATATAGACTATTTAATTGGTTATGGTGATATCAGAAATACCAAGAATTGCAAAAGTTAAGAAAAAAAAAAAAAAGCTAAGTGGTACTGAATGGCCCCAGGGTTCTATGAAGTTGTAGCTGGTCTGCAGACACTTTGGGGGGTGGCGGTGGGGAACAAGGTCTCAGCAGGCACCAGTCGGGGCACTGGCCCCATCCTCTTCTTCTTATCTTCCAGTTTGTGACTTCAGGGAGCAGATGCAGGCAGAACTGCTGGCGATGGCCTTGGGCAGGTCAGTGCCTTGACTCCACTTGCTCTTCTAGGTACATTCGGACCACCTTGGACAAGGAAGCTGGATTCTCCCACCTAACACAGCCTAGGATGTAAATGCGGCCCTTCCACATGGCCACGCCCAACAGGCTGCTGGAGCGCAGCAGCGGGGCCACATGGGTTCACTGGTTGCACCGTGGGCTGTAGGCCTCGATGTCCAGCACGTGGATACTCACCATGGCCTCCCGGCTGTCGTCACTGTTGTTGCTGCCCCCAGTGGAGTAGATGTGGTCCTTCACGCTGCATATGCTATCCCAGCTCCATGCTGTGCTCATGGGCTGGCCTCCTCCCACATGTCCCTCCAGTGGTCACAGCAGGCTCTTACAGAGGGGGCTGACAGGGTATTCGTGGCCCCCCAAGATGTATATGAAGTTTTTGGAGATGATGGCCATACACGAAGCTTGGCAAGCTTGCCATGTAGGACCAGGAGCCAGTCATGTTACTATAAGTCTCTACCGAAGAGAAAGCACCGTTGTCATTCCAGCCACCGATGGCCAGCATGACTTCAATGGAGGCAAAGTCGAAATCCACATGGCATTGGTTCATGGAGGCCACCTCGATCCACTGTTATGGTGCAGGTCATACCTATAAAGAAGATTGGACACTGTGTTTCCTCCACTATCCCTCGAGAAGATACTGCCAGCGATGAAGATGAACCCCCCAGCACAGCCACACTATGGTGGCTCTGTGGGGCCAGCAGGGTGTTTCCTTGACCCACTGCTTGCTCTTGGTGTCCAGGTAGCAGGTATTGTCACTGTGCTTCTGAAACTGCTTGAAGATACCACCACCCGTGAACATCAAGTGCTCCGAGTTGGTGCAGAAAGCCACGCGCCTGGTCTGCATGACTGGCTGGACCGCCAGGCTGTCGTGGTGGTGCACAGCCTCCTCAGTGAAGCCCACACCAGGGCCTCCCTGGGCAGCAGCGAGCACACAGCCGGCTTGATGCAGTGCAGCAGGTCATTCTTTGGGTTGAGCAGGGAAGTGGATATGCTCCAGCACCTGGTAGATGTGGGCCTCATACTCTGGCTGCTGCATCAGCCACTGTAGGGCAGTCTACAGCAGGTCACACTCATGTTCCCGCTGCACCTTGCTGCTGCTCAGGTAGACACACAGCTTCTGTGTGGAGATGTTCTGCAGGAAGTCGGGCGTGAAGGACAGCATGGCAAAATGGCTCAGGATGAAGCCCTCGATGGAGGCATCTGGCTGCTTGAGGCTGTAGCAGGAGGCCAGTGCCTGCAAATACAGCCGGTTGTCCTCACTCACCTCCTGCTCCAGGTACCCGCAGCAGAAATTCACCACTGTCCGGATCTGCAGCAGCTGGGCCATCTCCAGGATGTAGTAAGCATTGCCACTGCCCAGAGCCAGCTCCACACCATACAAGAAGTCCATCATGGCCTTGAGGCCAATGTAGGAGGCACCAATCAACTCCACTTCCTTCAAGAAGGCATCGTGCATGCCCAGGGTAAACATGGAATTGAAGCAGTCGCTGCAGATGGCCAGCAGGGTGTGGTGGGCTGGCATGGGCTGCTCACTGGCCATCAGGACAATGTCACAGAAGAGGCCACGTAGACGTTGCTCATTCAGCTGCTGCACCACTGTTGGCGAGTGCTGGGGCCAGCAGTACACCTTGAAGAATCGCTGATCTCGTAGGGTTGAGATACTCCTGTCTGCCAGCTTCCCTCCATCATAAAAGACATCACAGTCTCATTGCCAGCAGGGTCTGCAGGGATGCTGCTGTGGCTCAATCAGACCTGGGATCCCTGGCAGAATTGCTGGCGCAACAGCCACCAGGGCAAACTCGAGCCCACTGCCAGGAGGCAGAGGCAGGATGCAGCCCTTTGTAATGGGACACCATGGGTGGTCCAGGCGAGGGTCCTGATACTTTGAAAGCATTCTCAGCCCCTAAATGTTGGCTTTACTATTTTAAGCAACATTAAGTACAGATTAACTTTAGGACAAGCTGAACACTTTCCACAGTCTTCTTCTAACCACGGCTCAGGGTCACAAATCCTCTGTGCTTGTCTGTCCGGGGCACAGCTTTGTGAAGATTCATGTGTGAGGACCAGAGACAGCACAAGGTTGGATAGGCCCATGGAGACAACCAAGGACCCTAGTTGGGAAACAGTGTCCCCATCTCCACACAACATGGTACCAACCGGACCACCTCAATGATTACCTGCAGACAGCTCTTGTAAGGTGTCACACCATCTCCAAGGAGAGAGGTTTCATATAGGCCTGCCCAGCCTGGCAGACCCAACCCTTGCTCTTACAGCCAGTCCCCCCAAAACATGAGCCTCAGAATCCTTACCTCTGTGGTGGCCCGTGCTCCTTGGATATCCTTAGACTCTGCTCTCTGAACTATTCCTAACCCGCTTGGATCCCAACTGAAGGCCCTGTATAGTCACATAGCCCCATCACTACAGTTTCTGACCACCCTGGACATCTTTGAGATAACACTGACCAGTCCAGGCCCCCGTGGCCAACGGTCCTCAGGATTCACCCTTCATACTGGGTTAGAACAGACGGTGGTATGTGATCGTCCTGCCTTTGTCTCACAAACCTCACTGACCCCACATGTCACCCTACATTGTTCCGTCCTCAGGCACTTTGGAGTAAGACCACGGCATTCTATGACAAATACCACTTTCACTTCCAAGTCTTGGTGAAGATGCAGTGGAATCAGAAAATGTCTACAGAAGGGCAGCTAAAGTCAGCAAAAGGCAGAAAAGCCTCCTGCATAAGAATGAATTAAGGAAATTAGGAGTCTGCAAGACAAATGAACAGGTTAGGAGGAGACAATGTCAGACCTTTCGAAGTCTCCAACACCAGGAAAATGCGCTCACAAACCAAATTCCAGAATGCCAGACCGAGACGTCACCCCTCGAACCTTAGAGCAGACAAAGTCAGGGCAGTTAGAAAGAAATCACTGATAATAACAGTAAAACTGGTCACATGGAGAGGCAGTAAAGGGAGTTTAAAGTCACGGAAAAATCTACACAAGTGCATTTAGAGAAAACTGAACACCTCTAACCTCTGGAGACAAGCTCAGCTCCCACACCACATGTCATGGTCACTACCAACAGGCTTGGTGTTTGGTTGTTCATCTGTGGTGAGGATTAAACAGGACCATTCCTGCCTAAGTATTTCACACAGAGCCTGGCACATCAAACCTCAACCAACAGCAGCAACCACGTGGCAAGAATCCTCATAAGGATAGAAATAAACAGCTGAATGAAGTTGGATAGAGCTCATACAGTAGTCCCCCCTTATCCACAGTTTTGTGTTCTGTACTTTCGGTTACCCACACTCAATGGTGGTCCAAAAATACTAAGTGGAAAATTCCAGAAATAAACAATTCGTAAGTTTTAAATTGAGCACCACTCTGAATGACATGATAGAAATCTCGCAAGTCGTGCTCCGTCCTGCCCAAGATGTAAGTCATCCCTTTCCCCAGCACCTCCGTGCTGTACACGCTCCCTGCTGTCAGTCACTTCGTAGCCATTTCAGTTACTGGATTGACGATCACAGTATTGCAGCGCTGGTATTAAAGTCACCCTCACTGTACTTAGTAATGGCCCCAAAGCACAGGAGGAGTGATGCTGGCAATTTGGACATGCCAAAGAGATGCCATCGAGTGCTTCCTTTAAGTGAAAAGGTGTAAGTTCTCCACTTAACGAGAGAAAAAAAATCGCATGCTGAGGTCACTAAGATGTATGTAAGAAAAAAACCCATCCATGAAATTTTGAAGAAGGAAAAACACTTTCTGCTATTTGCTGTCATACCTCAAACTGCAAAAGTTATGGCCACATTAAATGTGCATTAAGTCCTCAGTTAAGATGGAAAGAACATTGTATTTGTGGGTGGAAGGTGGACAGAAGACATGGTCCGGTTGATGACAACGTGTTGTGCCAGAAAGCCCTGGGCCTCTATGAAGACTTCAGCTAGGGGTCCCCTGAGAGGAGTGACACCAGGCCCATTTGGCACTGCAAAGAAGGGACCGGTACACCGATTCAGGAACAGGTTTGGACTGAAAAACATAAAACTCACTGGAGAGGCTGTGTCTGCCCACAAAGAAGCTGCTGCCACATCCCCAGCAGAGCCGAGGTTGATAAAGGTTCAGTTCTATCCATGGTGCCGACATCCCCTGGGGTCAGGGGGTTCTCCTGCTGCTGAGTCCTCACTCCATCTTCACCAGGAAGACAACTGCCACCTCTCCATAATCGTAGTCCATTCTCTGTCCCTCTTTCCCGCCTGTCAGTGTCACCAGTTTTCTTATTTCTTTTCCTCCTTCCTTGTTCTCATTTTTGGGCATTTCAGATAAGCCCTTTCACACTTAGAAAGAGGATCTAACACTAGAAATTTTCCAATATCAAGATCATTATAGTCTGAGAAAAAAATCTTTTTGTAAAGAGGAAATAAACATTAACCAACCCCTATGCAATCTTCCACCCCAGTGACATTGAGTAAGAAAGTCATGTGCTGAGAAGTAGAATGTCAAGGAGTAGACACTATGGCTACCTCAGGAAGGACAGGAGAGAGTTCCACAAATGCTTCAGACATGTGTCTTTGCAATAAGACATGTCCAAAGGGAAAGATAAAAAAACTAAAAGGTGAATGATAAGAAAAAGAATTCTAGACCCACACAAAATTAACAGCGGCTCAGAGTGCACCACAGGGAAATGGTACACCTGGCTGCAGGAGAGAGGATGGGAAGTCTCGGAGGAGAGGGAGCCCATGGGTGGGCCTCCCATATCCCTCAGGTACAACTCACAGGGCCAGGCTGGCAGCTGCCCCGATGCAGATATTTCTGCTGTGAAATTCACCTTCTGTGTCCCCAAGTTGGGAGGCTGGTATGATTATCTCCATTCCCACTGGTCACTCTTACTGTGGGCCATGGCTGGATTCCTGGAGCCAGGGCCAAAGGCAGTCACAGGTGGAAGAACTTAGTTGGATTTCAGAGCCAGAGTGTTATAGAGTATTTCGAGCAAACTTCCACCTTTTACTATTAAACAAGCTCGGGCCCAGTGCATTAGGGAAAGAGCAGAAGGTGAGCCAGGCTCTTCTCACGTGGTTGGATCTGCCCATGCCCAGGGATCGTGATGTCCACTCAGCCAGCAGTGTGACCACTTAACCTCCAAGTTCCTCAATGCCAAATGGGGATGAGAGCCCTCCCTCACCAGTCATAGAAAGCATTAAATGAGATAGTTTAAGTGAGGTGGTTCATGAACCACACTTAGCACTGTACCTAGTACCATCTAAGCATTTAATGAGTTATAGGAAGGGGGACCCAAAAAAACCTGGAATTATCTTCTAGAGGGCGGGTCCCTTGGCAGTACAGGTTTCCCCATTAGGTGAGTGTTCTAGGAACCCATCTGTATCAGTATACCAGCTGGTGGTGTTGTGAGAGGCTGCATTCGGCTTCAGTGAATTTTTTTGAAGACTCTTTGAACACATTTGCCCATTTCATGATGGGGGATTTACTAGCACACCTGCCCACACTATGCTGAGTGTTCAGTGTTCAGCAGTTTTTGACCAAAAACGGCATGACCCTCACACCCCACCTTCCCTATTCACACAATCTTGCCTTAAGTGACTTTGTTTTGTTTCTCCCAGATGAAAAAGGTCTACATAGAGAAACGTTTTGCCAATGCAAGAGGTGAAACAAAAAAACAGCAGAAGCACTAAAAGGCATCAAAATCAACGAGTTCAAAAACTGTTTTGAGCAGTGGAAAAAAACTTCTCAATACGATAGGTGTACTGCACCAAATGGAGAGTACTTTGAAGGTGACTCGAGTTTAAACATGTAAGAATAAATACACAACTTTTTATAAATAAATTCGAGTGTTTTTGTCCCCCACCCCTTGCCCGTAGCTACTATTAGAGTTAGTTCTTCATTAATGCTTCCTTTCCTCCTTTCTCATTCCCAGTACAATTGGGAAGGAAGAACAATGAGAACATTTTTAGATTACCTGATCTTCTACCATTCCTGCATTTTCAAGTGTTCATTTATTTAATAGGCTGTGTCTTGATTACAGTGCTATATGCATTTGAATTTACACTCACAAGTACTACATCTGAATTTCACTAACATTCCTCTCCGGGGAGTCATGCTATGTCAATACCTCGTATCCAATAAGGCTTAAACTGGTGTCGTAAACTACCATTTGGACTCTGAAACAGAATTGTAAATAGATGGTAATTAAGGAAATTCCCCATTACTCTCCCCTACTCCAGATTCATCAGGCATTGTGTATTCAGAGTTGCCTTTCACACTCAGGAATATGGAGTGAAAATAATGACCAAAGGGGAGAAAAAAAAAAAAAAGAAAGCCCCACTGATTATAGGCAGGTGGCTTAATTCTGTGATTTATTCCCCACAGTTGAACGCTAGCGCCAATGCTTCCCTTTCCCGCTGTGGTCTGTTTCTCTCCCTCCATCCCTCCCTTCTCCCCCACTGAGCCTTTAAAACTGCTCTCCCCAAGGCCAGCGCTGCAGCTGCCGGGGCTGCCAAACCCAAGGGCACTTTTCAGGCCTGACAACCTTTTCCATCTTTAGAGGCCCCCTCCCTGGTCACCCAGAGTCCAGCTCTTTCTCTGGCCTTTCCACCCAGAGGACATTTTGCTCTGTTGTACCTCCTCAGCATCTCTTCTATCAGCTCTTCATCCCCAGTGCCTGGCCTACTTCAAACCTTTATCATTGCTTACCTGGACCACCGCCAAATCAGCTTCCTGGTTTCCTGGGTCAGATCCTCCACCCCTCCACCCCCCCCCCCACACACACACCAAGCTCTACTCCACTGGCAAAATGCTCATTCATAACAGCAAATCCGATCACATCAGTCTCCTACTTAATTTTTTTTTCCACCTACGGGACACTATCCAAGCAATTCCATACAGACCACAAGCTTGTGGCCCTGGCAGCAATCCCCCGCCACATCTCTTACATTTTTCCATGCATTCCACTTGCCTCTGCACAATGCCTTGCCCTTCCCCTTTGTACACATGCTGTTCCCTCTGCCAGAGTGCCCTGGCCCGCCTCCAGGGCTGGCAAACTCAGCCTCATTGTGAAAGATCCAGGTCGAGGGTAGCTCCCCAGGTGGAGGGTTCTGTGCTCTCCCTCCTGTGGCCCTCCCATGACCAGGGTTCATTTGCACTTTCACCTTTGCAGTCTCTAGAAAGCTCCTGGAAGGGGGGTGGGGGTGGGGGGTGGGGTCCCTCCCTGAACTGCAGTCCTTGGTCCCTCACAGGCAGGTGGTATGTGTTAGCCGCTTGCTGCTCAACCTGACAAAGGACTAAAGAAGATAGGTAAGTATTCCTTCAAAGTGGTATTTTTAAACACCGAGGAAGGAAAACTGACAACATCTTGGAGTCTTCTCACGTGCCGGGCGTTCTGAGGCACTTTCAGGAAGGAAAAAAAAGTTGTTGGGTCTCAGCGATAGCACCAGAAGAACAAGCTTATCCCTGAGGCGCTATTTAGATTCCACACAGTGATTTTCTTTTTAATTCATTTTTATTCCAGGTGCAGCCCTGCAGCTATTTTTAAAATGAGACTTAAAATAATATTAAGAGCTGGAGTTATCACAGGCTCCTGCAGGAACACGGCCCTTGACTTGCCTCCCCTGTCCCCCTCCCCCCCCAAAAAAAAAGCCCTTCACGCATCTTGACAAACCACAATATCCTTCCCAGGGGAGGAGAGAAACAGAACAAGACAGAGGCTCCCTTGTCAAAGGATTGTGCTTCCCTCTGCAAAAGCATTCATTCCTAGGTTCACCACTTGTTTTCAAAATACTAACAGGCTGAAGGGCAGGCCAGAATGCTGGGCAGGGAAACCGAAAACACCGGGCGACCGAACCTTCCTCTGAGTAGGGTCAGCAGGCCATCTGGGGCCGCCACCTGAGACCAGAGGTCGAAGCACACAGGCTAATCCCACACCCACCCCAGAGCAGGAAATCAGCATCTCTGCTGGGGAGGGGAAAAGGATAATTTAAATGCCCTTTTGCTGGAAAGCAACTCCATGCTAAAGAAAGCTGCCCCAGGAAATGGAGGTTTGCGAGTGGTGCCCAGAGACACAGCCCTGCCTCCAACCTGCCTGCATCAGCCAGCCTGGTTTCTCTCACCCCACTAATGAGAAAAGCCGTACTTGAATCACTAGCCAAAGCCAGCAGGGAGTCCACAATGTTTTAATATAGCCCAGCCAGGGAACTTCCCCAAGCCTGGGACGGGGCCACCTGGGGCCACTCGGGGCCACAGAACACAGAACGTTTGCTCACCCCAGGCTCCTTCCTTTGTTCTGGAAATAGCACCGGTCCTCCAATTTGCAGGTTCCTTTCTCCTCACTGTCCTTCCAGAAGTACAGCACAAATCTGAGAGAATGGCCGACACCATCTCTTTCCTCAGAGTTACAGGTCGGAGGACAGGCCACTCCGAGCCCTTCCTTGAGAATGAGCCTGGGAAGATGGGCGAGCAGGACCCCACGTGTCCCCCACCCACCATTCCATGGGAAGTGAGCAGACACTAAGGCCACCCAACATGGGTTCCTGTCACTGTTTTGGACAACCAAAGAGCCCTGTGCGTGATACAAGGTCACTGAAGTTCAAATGGAGCCCGTTTGAGGGTTTTGACCTCCATGGTCCCAGAAGTGAATCTGCGGTGAACTTGTCAGTTAGTTTATGGAAGTTCGCAATGGGAGGCCTCCACTGGCCGCAGAGACGGCCATCCGTCTGAGAAGCGCCGTGATGTCTGCTCACAGCCACCTTGGCCAGAGGTACCCTGGGTCTTTTCAGGAAGTTAGTTGGGTCACTGGGGCCAGACTCAGGATTGAAGGTGGGGCGTGGGGGGGGCCTGCCCTTGTAGCACACTGCACAACCCACCGCCTCAGAGACCAGAGTACATTTCTTTCAGCCAGGAGTTCGTGCCTCTGAACTCAGCTCCTAAACTGGACATTGTCCTGCTGCCTAGGATGAAAGGGGCCGTCCCCTCTTCTGCGAATTTCCACCGCATCTGCTGTGCCCACCAGCAGTTTAGTGATGACTAGTCACAATCTGTGACATCAGTGACAGCCTCCGCATCAGAAAGAACTGGACAGTGTTTCCCGATCTTTGAAATTTCACAGGCCAGCAAAGTCCTCCCATAAAAAGAGTGGTAACTTACTATTTCGCTATGTAACAATGTTTTAAAAATACAGTACAGTCTATTAATACTGTCCTATCATAAAAGAAAAACATTCTCAGAGCAAAGAATATTGAAAACCATCTTGCAGGGGTCCAACATTTTGGCATCTCTGGGCCACACACCACACATTAAATACACAAAAAAACCTCATAATGTTTTAAGTGAAGTTACAATTGTGTGTTGGGCCGCATTCACAGCCATCCCCCACTGCATGTGGCCCAGGCGGGACACCCCTGAAAAGGACAGAATCTCAAAACAAACAAATGAGAAGTTTACTAGGTTGCCAGGGCCACCTCCTCCTCCTCCCCCTCCTTCTACCTCATTTTTCCCATTTTTCGCTTTGGACCAGGGAAAATCGCCCCACAGAGCAGTCCCAGGCTACAGAAGGCATCTCTGAGTCACTCACCTTGTAAGTCCTGTGTCCCGACTAACCCAAGGCGAGGATCCTCCCACAACGAGTGACGAGTGTGTGGCCTCTTGACACCAGCAGCAGCGTCTCACCTCGGTAAGAGTTGGCAGGTCACACGGTTCTCACAGGCACTCTGCTATCACTTCGTTTTGCCAGCTCGCACCCCTCAGTGCGGAGGAGGAAGGTAAAGTGCTCAGCTGCTCGAATTGTTTTCAAGATTTTCCTTATTTGGGGCCCACTTCTGCCTCCTCCAATGTCTGCTCTTCGGCCCTGATTTTACCCCTTCGGAAATTTCCTTCTACGTAGTTGTCTTAAAATTTCACCCTTCAGTCCTTTCTTCTCCAGACTAACTAGACCTCGTTTTGTTTTCAAGGATGGCAAGCTTCTCTGTTTGAATCCCTAACAAATTCCACAGTGCCAGTCACGTGGCAGATAACGTTTGCTGAAGAACGAAAGAATGGACCATCTTCATTCGACACGCTTTCTAGACCCTTCCCTTTCCTGGCCATGGCCCCTCGAGAGTCACTGCAATGTTTAATGTGCCTCTGAAATCGTCCTGCCCAGACTGTGTGCTGTGCACCAGGTGGGCTTCTCTGCGCAGAGTGCCAAGGCCCCTCGGCCCTCCTGTCCTGGGCACAGAACCCTTATCCATGAACTTTGAGATTGTGTTTGCTCTCTGGCAGCCCCTCGTACTGCTGACTCCGACCAGATTGGAATCAACTAAAATTCTTAGATACTCCCAATTCTGAATTTCTCAATCGGTATTTTAAGTCCAAGAACTAGTCTTTTTATTTGTTTCTTTTTCTTTTGTTATTTTTCAATTGCAGTTGGCATTCAATATTTTTTTGAACGCTCCAACTCTCTTCTTCCTCTTTCAATTACAGTTTACACTCAGTATTGTTCTGTATCAGGTTCAGGGGTGCAGCCTAGTGGTTGGACAATCATGTAGTTTACAGAGTGGTCCCCGATATTTCCAGTCCCCACCTGGCCCCATACACAGTTATTACAGTATCACTGACTCTATTCCCTATGCTCTGGTTTACATCTCTGTGGCTATTCCGTAACTACCAATTTGTACTTCTTAATCCTCACTGTGTTCACCCAGTCCCCCAACCCTCCTTCCTCTCTGGCAACCGTCAGAATGCAAGAACAGGTCTTTTACATTTAGCCCTATTGTATTCCTTATCGTTAGTCTGCAAAGTCCGTGTCTCCTCTATTTATCTGACTGTTCGTATCTTCTCTCTCCAATTAGATGTTAAGGTTCTTCAGATGGTATCTTACAAACTTTACTATAAGGAATAAGCATGAATGTCCAGCATGTTGACACAGCAGATACCGCTAATTAAGTACAGATTCGTTAAGCTCCACTTTCATCTGAATATCCCCCAGGACTCCCAGCTTCTGATGAATCACATTTAAGTCCCAAGGTTTCGCACCTGAAGATTTCTCCCAACTGTCCCCACATACCCACGTCTTCCCAGCTCTGACTCCTGCTTGTCCCCATAGGACCTGCTGGATGCACCCAAAGCAGCCCGCTTACAACCAGACCCATGCTGCCCTCTACCAATGACCCCTCCTCGACCCCACCCCTGCTTCTCAAGGCCCACTGCAGCCACAGGCCCTGGCCCCTGCATTGCCCCCACGCACGTACGCTCAGCACTGCTAGGACAGCCCATCGCACAGGAGAAGTATCTGCAGCAAGTCTTGGGACATTCGGGTTAAGCAAAATAATGGAAGAATCCTCATTTACTTTAAAACAGATCTCTCTACAAAAGGATTTGTCATGGAATTTATTTTCATGAAAGCCCCCTTTAGTCTTTAAAATATGACTCGATGTGCCCACCCGTGGTTAACTCATGACTTCCCATAAACACATCTGTTGCCCCGGGAGAGAGATGCCTCCGGCCCCTCACGACGACTGTTCTCGACAGCGACGTTGTTTCTGTGCACAGGCCGGCCAGAGGCCTGGAGACATGCTCTGTCACTGCTGGGTGAGAATGAATTCTGTCAACAAACAAGTGTGCGGGTAGGAGGTGTTTTCTCTGTGCTCTGTGTATTTGTAGTGTCCCCATGGACAGTATAATGGAATTTTTTTTTAAAACACTGAGTCTTGTATCTGGAAGGGAACTTGATTGAGCTACTGGAATGATGGGCGAGGAATTAAGCTGGGCAGGGAGGGTGACAGCTGCTTCGTCCTGCCTTCAAGCACTAACAACTCCTCAGTGACACTCACCTTTGGGCGTCTCCCCCGGAAACTCAGGATGGCAAACTACTCGATATTGTCTGTTACAACAAGACAATGTAAGTGCCTCCCTGCTTGTATTAGGAAAGACGTCGGCCACACGGATCTTCGCTGACTCAGGTATTGCTTTAAATCTGCCTCTCTTAGGAGAAGCACTACACTCGGACAGGGACTTCTAGGGACCTGGCACAGTTTTGGGGACAGTACCGGACACAGGAAACTCAGACCTGCTGGCGTGCTTAGTGGAAACGAAAACAGATGACCGAGCTCTCTCCAATCATGAATGGTCAGGTTGTTGAAACAGTATCTATTCAGATGGCTCATATTCACTGTTCTCTTATTTGTAGAATGCTGTGGTTTGGCTGGGTTTTTGGATTATGTCATAGGTCAGTCTCTTAACTTATTTGTGCCTTCGTGTCTCTACAAAAATGCCTCAATTTCTCACTCATTCTCTATAGCTCAGGGACCCCAAGGGTTTGCAAAAGTTGTTTTTGCAGTGTTATTTAAAAAAACTCCAAGCTGCTGTTATCATGTCTTCAAGTCATGTCCTGGGAAGGGAAGCAGGTGGGCTGCTCAGGGGAGGTGTCGCAGGGAGCCCACTAGCAAGCGGCCAGAGGGGAGTTCTCAGAAGCCCTGACTTTGGGGGAAAAAAGAGGTCATGCCTAGTGACATCACCCCCAGTCCTGAGGCCCTGAGGACACCTGGGAGAGACACCCAAAGCCAGGTTTCAAAATGGGAATTATGTTTTTCCCAGTGAGACAGCATAGTTGATACTGAATGCTATTTAGAGATCTGATTTTAGCAGCTTTCAACCATTTTTCTTGTTTTCAATAAACACCTTCATGGAAGTTGCTACATATTATTCCGTCTTTGTTTCAGAACTAAATTACCTACTAAATCAGGGGAGGACTGGAAAAGTGAATTGTGTTAGTGAAATCCTCAAATTGCTTTGCACAACATCAATTCGCAGAAACACACTCCTGCCTTCACAGATAATGGCCCAAATTTAAAGTAACACCAACAACCAGGATTTGTCGAACGCGTACTATGTGGGAACGCGCGCTGCTCATGGCAGGAGAGGAAAGGCACTAGGAACTGCCTTCCGAGAATGTGCCACCCAACTGGGAAACCAAGTCATGAAAATGAACAATAATACAAGGGGGCGAACGGTGAGCAGTCTGAGTTACATGAGCCACGGAAGCCCATGGAAGAGCTCACTTCTGCCTGGGATGTCCACGACAGGCTGGGATTTCCACTGGGCACTGAAGCATGGAGGAAAGGAGGCCTGGGCAAGGGGACAATGTGTGCAAGAACATAAAGATGAAGCAGAATGGGGCAGTCCTGCATAGTGGAAAAGCAAGTTTAAATCCTGACACGAGCTGTGTGACCTTGGGCAAGCTGCCTGACCTCTCTGAGCCAGGACTGTCTCATTGGAAAAGGGTGTTACTAGAAGAACCTAGTTCACAGGATTGCTGGGGAGATGTAGAGGAGATAATGCTAGTGAAGCACTTAGCAGAACCACACTTGGAACAGAGAATAAACCCTAAGTACACAAAACGACTGTTATTCTTGCCAGGTTGGTTGTGAACAAGCACAGGCAACCCCTGGGTGGAGCTCTGTGATGGAGCTGAGATCAACGACAGAAGGACACTGTTCTGTACCAGCAGCTTACATACAGCCAGAGAGAGGAAGTGGGCCATGGACACCATGGTGCCTGTTCCAAAAATGAGCGTAAGGGAGTGGGTGATGCAGGAAAAAGCGGTCACGGTCCTCACCAGAAGACTCCCCTCACCTAGCAATAACCACTAGAAATGAAGTCAACTCGCCCTCGCCCAGCTCTTAAACCACGTATGCTCACCACAAAAACCTCATTAAAGGAATGTCAGAAGGAAACCAATCCAGGGAAATACTTGAGGATGGTGCCTTACGACCCCCACACGCCCATTCCGTGCTAGTGGACAGCAGGACACCGGGGGGACCGAAGGCAGAGACAACGGAGCACAACTGCAGGAAGGCTGGGGGTGTGCAGAAGTTTTGAAGCACACTCCTCCCCTCCCCAGCCTCTCAGGAGACTCAGGGGTGCTGGAATGATTCTTACTGGGACCTGGATACAGAGGTCAGGGGTGGGGGGAGTTTGCTCCCCCAGGACCTGTTGCAGGGATAGGGATTCCTCTGTTACTAGGGCAACAGGCAAACCGAGAACACAATCGGGGGAGACTTAGGAGCCTATGTCTGATGTACCTGGCTTAGCGTAAGCCCTTGGCAACAAGGAAGCCCACAAAGTGGCTTCCTGTTGGCTAGTGCCAACATCCACAGAGAAGATGGTTCAGAAGAAACATATGGAAACAGAGAGAACCGGGAAGTTGGAGAGGGGACAGAGGGCGCTGAGCTCGGACACATTCTTCCACACTGGGGCTCAGCTGCCTAGCTGAGTGGCAAAGCACAGTGGCATTACGTCTCTGATACCCGACACAGAACAGTAAGGCACTAAGGCCAGGCTGACACTCAGCAGCAGAGGCCGCCAAGAGCTATGGCTTTGATTTTTAGGAGGCTTGTAAAGGGAATTTATCTTTCTTTGCATCATTTTTATTAACCTTCAACTGGCATGATACAGTGTTTATTGAAAAAAGCCCGTATTTTAATTGGAAATGACGCTTTGAGGAAGAACCATAAAAGGCACAAAAAAATCACTGAAAGTAGTGAAATGACTCTTGGTGAACACATTTGACAAACAGAGATGATGTTAAAATGTAGAGGAATGTGTATGTTGCTAAACTGCATGAAATTCTAGGATCAAGAGAATCTACTAAAAGAAAGTCCTGAATGTCAGTTTCTTATTGTGTTGGAGTGTCCTCTTCCCAGAGCTGTAGAACACCTGCCTGAATGTCTGAACTTGAACCAGGTGCTCCCTGGAATGCTAGACCACTCACCTGAGCATCTGAACTTCAACCAGGCATTTCCTGAAGCTGTAGACCACCCACCTGAGCATTTAAGCTTAAACCAGGTGCTCCCCCGAGCTGTGGGCTGACCTCACAAAAATGAGAAGTTGACCAGGTACTTCCCAAAAGCCTTGACTTCTGCTGCTAGATTGTAAAGCCACACGATGCTTATAGTACTTCAAGCACCACAGCTCTCTAATCAAAGGACATAAACATACCAGGATCTGGGGGAATCGTCCTATCACGAACATCTGCACAGTCACTGCATTTGCTATTGGCGACCAATGAGAGATATGGGCCCCAATGTACTCCTGTAGCTCTATGTAAACAGCGTGGCACGGGACACAGGGCCGCAAGCTGGGCGAAATAAGCCGTGTACTCCCTTCTCAGCTCCAACACTGACTTTCAGGGTGAGCTTTAAGAACATTTATTGAGCATCTGTTAAGTGCAGGCACCAGCTTGGTTCTGACAGTGAAATGGTTGCTAGCCTGTCCCCTCCTTTCCCCCCAGTTATAGGATGAAAGGTAGAGAACCAGCCAGTAGAGCCCTTAAGAGGCTCTTAAAGAAAAGCCTGTCCAAAAAAGGATCCATCGTGAATTATTGGGAAGGATGTCCCAGATGCTGGAGCAAGAAGGCAGGTGAGGCCCAGAGAACAACGGGGCTCCGCAGTAGCTGGTGCCAGCGGAGTTTCGGGGCTCTGAGCACTCTGTAGTCCACAGACATGGCTTGCTTGGTTCTCAGCCTGACGCTTGGTGTCTGTACAGCAGCCAGGGATGCCCACATCCAGGCCTGTGCCCTGGAGGATATTGGTGTGAAGCCAAGGCCGGCCTAATGTGAGAGAGGAGGAGGCCGAGGGTAGGTGACCATAGGGTAGGCTACTGAGCAAAACCCTCAGATATCTCCATCACTGAGGTCTCAAGCCCACCACTGCCTCGTCCTTGTTTTGACTGAGGTGACGTCCCCTCTTTTCAGTTAAAAAGGAAGAACTGTACTCTCAGCAGGAATAACCCATCCAGACCCTAACCATTTGATTCCTCACTAGGAGAGACAGAAAAACCTTTAGGCATAGAAATTTGAGATAAGTAGATGGTCCAGAAATCAAGGGAAAGGGCCAAGAACAGTGACAGAGTTTGGATTATGGGCTCTTTGCCCTGGGCCAGCCATTCTTCTAGCTCCAAGTCAGCTGTGGCGGAGGGTTCTTTCCGCTGTCACGTCCTGCTCCTCCCTACTCACCCCCTCAAAACAGGTCAGGGGACACACCTGGGGTCCTGCTGCAGCCACTCTGGCCAAGGACAAAGTCCCTGGGAGCACCACCTGGTTTCAGTGAAGTACAAGGCAGGACAGCAAAGAGTCCAGGCCAGCCACACTTCTAGTAAACTCCAATGGCAGCAAGAACACTGAGATGACCCACAACTTGGGTCTGATTCTCTTCTCCTAATCTCAGTTTACAGGATTATAATTGTCTATGAAAATTACAGACAAATTTTTCATGTAATTAACAACTTCTTGATCATCAACCAATGAAAACGCAGTATTTCTGGAAAACATCCTGTAAATAATAACCACCTTTTAATGTCTTCACCCCCCCACAATTCTTCACTGGTCCTGGGTACCCCGAGACTAAAGGCAGCGGTGGCTTGTGGAACAGCAGGACAGGGGGGTGTCGAGACGTCCTCAGAACCTCCAGACCCAGCCTCCCCTAAACCCAAAGCCAGCAGGAACCCACCCTCTCCTGGGACAGGGAGGGCACAATGCCGAACCTACCAGGACTGCCCCGTGGGCTAATAGCTCCGGGTGGGTGTCCAGCATCTGCTGAGGAAGCAGTTAAACCAGAATTCTGAGTCATTAACAGAACTGACGGACACCAGAAAGGAGGCTCATTTCTCTATTCAACGTTCGGGGTTGCTGGGGTGAGGCATCTGCCCTCGCTGGTAAGGAGAGCAGTTAGCAATCAGGGTTCCAGGCAGCCTCACGAGGATTCCGGGAAGGTGAACGAAATGGTCCTCTCCCACGGATGTGGAGTCTCACCCCCAAACACGTCTTACCAGAAGATCAGCTGCTCTAGGCTGTAGCACCACTGGGGGTTCCAAGTTTCAATATTTTTCTTAAGAAACTTAAGAGAGCCTTTAAGATATCTTGTCTCATGTGCTCCCCAAACAGCCTCTTTGGCTGAGGTCTCCATTGTCAGAAGCCCTCCTCAGGCTTCAAGATGTGCTGGGTCATGGATCAGGAGGAATTCAAGGAGGAGGAGCCTCAGGCTCCAGGACAACCACGGGGGGACCCCAAACCCCCAGCCAGGCACCACACCCAGGGCCAGTGCATGGAGGTGAGCTTTAGTCCAATCATCAAAGAATCTTGACTGGGAACACCCAGACCTGTTGTCAGAACAACGTACTTCCACTGTCAAATCGATCCCACTCCTCTGGCAGAGAGAGAGTTGTCAGCTATTGTGACCGTACTTAAAAGTTGCGGGGCTGGACTTAACACCTTTAGATCTTGTATCCACCAATCTCTGAGGCTCCTAGAAAGAGAGTACTGGATGTGGGGTTACAAGATCTTAGTCCTTCTTGAGTTACATGGCCTTCAGCGAGTCGCTTAACCTCTGGGAATCCCAAGTCCCTCATCCAGTAATATAACATGAACACAATAAAACTGAACTCCAGGGATGTTGTGAGGATCAAATGAAATTATGTACATGAAAGTACCTTAAAACTATAAAGGGCCACAAGAAAGCCAAGTATTATTCTGAAAGGACTTGGGAGCCTTTAGAAAACATACAAAGCCATGGAAAAGCCAATCCTGCTTCTTTGGTCTTCATCTAACTCAATCCCAGAAGAGATGTACCCCCACCTAACTGCCCCACATGTCTGCCCATTCCTTTATTCACCAGACGGCCATCAAGCTTGCCCAGCGGGCCAGGCACTGTGGCAGACACTGGAGAGAGAATACAGGAGACTCCCTTCCTGCCCTCAGGGAGCATAAGCTGCAGAATTCTCGTACTGCCTAGTCGGGTCACCATTTTAATTTCTTTACATATTTTTTATTTTATTTTTTATTTAGAGAGAGGGGAAGGGAGGGAGAAAGAGAGGGCAAGAAAAATTGATGTGAGAGAGAAACATTGATTGGTTGCCTTCTGCACATGCCCCAAAGGACCAAAGCTACAACCCAGGCATGAGCCCTGACCCGGTATCAAACGGGTGACCTTTCAGTTTGTGGGATGATGCCCAACCAACTCAGCGACACCAGCTGGGGCTCCCACCACCATTTTAGACGCTCCATCTATAAACCCCATCACAGCAAGAGGCCTTCTCCCAGAAGCAAATAGAAACCATCTCCCCCCTGGTGCAGATGAACAGGCCTGGCCTGAACATGCCACCCGTGAGTTGCCTGAGGTTAAGTCTGCCCTGTTATCATACAGCCACAAAACTCAGCAAACCCCCACCTCACCCCATCTCCCTGGCCCTTCGAAAGTCTTTCAGGTAGAAACCTGAGATTCCTGGTGGGCCCAGCCTCAGTCTTAGCAGACATACAGTCTTTTGAAATAAACACATGAAATACTAAGCCAGAGGTTTCTCTCCACTGTGTAGGCCACGTTAACCACGTCCACCATAGGGACATGGAGCGGGTTAAGTACAGACATTGAGGTCAGAAAGACCTGGGTTTGAATCTTGGCTTGGTCACCTGTGAGCCTTGAAGCCTACACTTAGCTTAAAATACCACTCTAAGATTCCATTTTCACATTTATAAAACTCAGGTAACAGTACCTACCCCATAGCGATATTCATAATTAAATGTGATCCTGTGTTGGTAAATAATGTAACAGTGCTTGGTGTTTAGAAGCATTCTATAAAGGGTAGCCATCATTATTTATAATTATAATAGTCACTACTATTGATATACTTACAGAACCAAGCCCATTTCGTCCTGCACTCCCTGGAATCTCTGCTGCCTGTGCACAGAGAGAGCAACACCGCCACCAACTCCAGAGCAAATTACTTCTAACTGCAGACCCCAATTCATCTTGCTTTTTTAGAAAAACTAGCTTTCAGTCCTGAAGGTTAAGATACACTTATCCTTGGTTCAACACCCCCCTGATGGACAAAATGGAAGAATAAATCACAGCCTAAAACAATATTTCACAAATCAATTGGGCTTCGTGTCTCCCACTGTATTCATACATAATGTTGCGGTACACGTCTTCACAGCGGCTCTCTACCTCTCCCGCTACAGCTTTTGCCTCATCCCTCCCCCTCGTTTGCGGTTCTTGCTCCTCCGTCATCACTGGGGCCAACTGCCTCCTCCAGCTGCAGAAACCCAGCCTTAACCGAGCAGATTACTGCCAGCAGGTCAAGAGAGCCTGAATAGTAGAGAATGAACCTTGCCCAGAGGGACATCTGGCTTTTCAACTCTGGGCTCCTGGGAGGTAATTCTCTAAGTGCTTGGCAAGTAACGCCTTATCGTAGTGTGTCTGTTCGCCTGGGGCCTTTGGTCATGCAGGTGAGTGTAATAATGAGACGCAGAGTTGGAGCTCTGGGTCCTGTGGTACCAGCTCAGCCCCAGGAGGTGCTGTATACTAAGGCCAACCAAGTGGTCAGTTAACCACGCCTACATGATGGAGCCCAAGGAAAAACCCGGGACACCAAGGCTGGATGGGCTTTCCTGAAGGGCAGGCTCCAGGCATGCAGTCACCCACCAAAACAGACAGGAACACTGATGGTGACTCCACTGGGAGAGGGCAGCTGGGACTGAACTCTTCCCTTGGCGGACTTACTTTGTCTTCCATGACTGAAAGAAACCCTAACCTGAGTATACCAGCTTTCAGAACGTTCTGGGAGAACTCTAGTGAATGAGAGCGATCTTGAGGCCCCCAACCTTGCCTTTGGTGTCAGAAGTGAGGACAGTCCACCATTGGGAAAGTCCCCACAGATGGGCGGCCAGGTTCCAGTGTGCACTAGGGAGGTCCCTGCCAGCACCTGAAAGCCTAGAACCATTATCTACTCTGCACGCACCTGCCAGTCCATATGGCGTCTTCATGACCCACACACCCCGAGTTGATGTGCGCAGATGGACCCCTCAGCTCTCTGTCCTCTGACCTCTGTGCACCAGGTGCAGGAGGCCCTGTCTCTGGGGCATTTGGGATTTCTAAGTCTGGAATAAACCGTCACAGTAGATGGTAGATCAGAAGGGGTATCACCTGGGAGAGTGGACCTTGGGAACTGCCACCTGTGTCTGTCCGTGTCTCATCTGCCTGGAAAATGTCCAGGACAAGTTCTGAGTCATCAGAAAGCTCGCCCTGTCAGGATGTCTTCCCCAGGCTCGCCCGGCCCCCCTGCTAAGAAACAAAGCTCCTTTTCAAGGCTCTGCTGCTATCTCCGGTGGTCTGGTATTCAGATAACCGGGGAGCAAGGAGATACATTCTCAACATCAAGGCTCCTGGGGAAAAGACAGGAAGGAGAAATGTCAGCATTTGGATACAAATGGAAATTGAAAAATCTCAAAAAAAAAAAAAAAGAGGGAAAGAAAATATATTTTGGTGATAATGGGACTGGAGTGAGCTGAAGCTGGCTCAATGCTATATTGGAGCTCAACTAACCACAATATTTTTCTTTGTTAACCTTGAATTCCAACCATCTACTCTGCCCCAAGAATGGGGAGCACAAATGAGGGCACACACCAGGCCCCACAGGTTCAAAATGAAGAGGTTTCAGGACTGTATCAGTCACCTAAGCCTAATATTTGGATTTCCCTTAAATTGCATTGTCGTCAACGGCTGTTCAGGCTGAGTTGCTTAGACAGTAAATTCTGGTTCTAGCTGCCATTTCACATTATGCTAATGTATGTGAGAAGCTGTCTCCCTGGATACCGCAGCAAATTGCCAGCTGAATCATAGAAATGCTGTCAACTCTTTTTTTCAAGTTTTCCATTTTTGCCTTGCCATTGTGCATAGCCAAGAGAAACCAGCAGTTGAAGGGGGATAATATGTATATATATATTTATCTATATATAATATAGATATCTCTACATATCAAGATTCCATTGGATTGGATTTGCCTCTTTGAGGGGGGAAAAAAAAAACACAAAACTGTAGCTTTCTCCCTTATTCTAAAAGCAACCCACATGCATGCCTCCATTTTATCTGAAGTCATTTCATTGCCCAAATATCTGTCAGTTTCAGGGAATCAGCCTCGAGAGTCAGCAGGGGGAGAAAGAGAGCACCACGCTCGATTTCCTATAGATCCCACGCAGAATCAGAGCCCGGACAGGGGACGTTTGCTGAGGCCAAAGAGAAAAATGCAAATCAAATACATTCACCAGGCGAGGCTACCTTTTTAAAGATGGCCCAAGGCTCCTGGTGCCGCGCGGACAGCGGTGGCTTGCACTCTGGTTCTGGTTTTGGCACCGCTGTCTTCTCTCCCTGGGTGAGCCCGGGAGGAGTTAAAGAGCACAAAGTGCCCTTCATACAAGCGAGCACGTCCTACAGATCCACTGCACAGCGCAGTTTCTGTAGTTAACAACACGGCTTGCACACGGGAAAACTCGCCAAGAGGGCGGATCGTATGGTAAGTGCTCTTAGCACAAAATAATGGTAATAATAATAATGAATAAGAAAGTCAGAGGAAACTGTTGGAGATGATAGATACGATTCTGGTGGAAATTGTGGTGATGGTTTCGCAGGTGTATTCTTATTTCCAAATCCACCAAGTTGTTTACGTTAAATATTACAGCTTTTGGACTGTCAATCAGAACTCAAAGATTTTTAAGAAAAGAAAAATACAATAATTTTTTTTAAAAGATGGTCGAAATAGACCCAGCACATGTGCCCTACCCGCCCCCTGCCCCCACCCCAGCTTCCTGCCTTTTCACTTCGCCACTGCCCGGTCCCTGTGCAGTTTCCTGGGACTGTGGAAGGGACCGAAGCACCTCCATGCAGCAGAGCAGGAGCTCAGTGTCTGGCTGCCCTGCAGATGAATGAACACATTTGCTCGCAGCTCTCAGTCACTTGCTTGGTTTTAGACTTCCCATCCTGATGTTTTGTTAGCTGGGGAAACCTATATGATAACAATTCCTGAGCTTGGGACCCTCCTCCCAGTCTGTCCCATCTCCAGCCACCCAAAAATACGTACTGCCCATGCTCCAATACCCCCTTGCCCTGCAGAGACTCTAACTTCTGCCCCTGCTTCGCCCCCGCTCTCACCTAGAGTTTGATCAGTCCAAGGCAGCACACTCCAGTGCTTCCAAGAGACCATCAAGACACCTAACCTGGCGAGGCTGCCCGATTTAAGGCAACGGTAGTAGTAAGACTGTGGCTGAACAGAGCTCATCCGCCCCTCCCCCTCACCGACAAGGCATTCAAATGGAATTTTTAAAAACTCTGTGGCCCAGACAAAACAATGATGCAGAAATTAGGCCCCACTTCGCCAGTTTTTTACTGTAAGCCATCTGTTCATTACATGTGGGTTTCTTTTCATGTGTAGGAATATACCTGCGCCGAGAATTCACAATTCTCTTCAATGACTAAGGCTAAACTTGGATTACCATTTATATTATTACAAATGATCTTCTTTTAAGTTTAATCGCCTTCTTATCATAGAGCCTATATTATCTTTTATCAACTGTTTTAAGCCTCACCTCTTTAGCATTGTCTGATTTTTCAATGAAAATACTCCTGAGAATGAAGTCATACCCCCAGGGGTACCCCAAAGTGTCCAGAGTAAGTGGAAAATATCTCTAATGTCTCAAAGCTTTATCTAAAAAAGCTTATCAAGTATTTCTGGTAAATTTTGTATTCTACTCTATATATATTAATTTGAAAAAAATTTAATTACTTATCATCTACTTAACTGTTCAAATCTTCAAGTGAAATGGACACACTTCTGGAAGATGTACCACTTTTACTCCACCAGGTCTCCCCCTGCTGCATAAGTAATAGGAAGAAGGATTGGGGATCCTGGGCTACCACTGTGGGGGGAAGTATGTTTGTCCATGAAATCAAAGGTTTGAAAACTGCTGTTTCTGGTAACTGCTCTCCTGCTTTTCCCTGTAACCAAACTCTTCAACAAAATAAATGAAACAGACGATAAGCCAAGAGTGGGGGCAGGGGCTCCCAGTTCTGGGGGACTAGAGGCAGGGCGGGGGCCCAGGAGGGCCACCACCTGTCTCCTGTCACCTTCTGGTTTCTGGAAGGTGCCTCCCATTAGCCAAATGCAGATGGAAAGCCAAGAGCAAAGGGGCCCGGTAATGCAGTCCACAGAGATCAGCCTGCCAGGGAGAGGGAAGCTGGGGCAGAGCGCAAAACCAGCCACGACCCTCGAATAAGGTCAGAACACTGGGTTCCAGCTGTGCCACTACTGGCTTTGCGACTTCGGACACCCCTCAATATATTGAGACTTCTGGGAAGGAAACTTAAGAGACAGTCTCTTTCAGTTTCTACAGCCCACGACTCTAATCCCAGAGCTGTGTCAATCAGGAGCTGCATGTATCCAGGAGATGCGAAGAATTAGCAGTTAACACATTAGCACCTATGGCTATCACAAGCTGTCACACCAGCACCATTCGATCCATGAAACAGCCAATCTGTTTACGGACTCCAACATCCAGAGAGAGATCAAATCCATGCGGACAGAAATACTGGCCCAAGCAATCCTCGTCTCTTTATCCTCAACCTGATCATACTCTCCCGTCTTGACCACTTTCCCTCTGGATTACTGAAAAGTTCAGCACATCACACAGCTGCCTTGCTCCTTTTGAGAAGAGTACATCTGAGCAGGATTGGAAGATGAGACGTCTTGGTACATCTGAGCAGGATTGGAAGATGAGACGTCTTGGGCTGTGGGGCCTCTGACGCTGTGCAAGAGGGTGAGAGGCTGAGACGCCAGAACAGGAAGAGAGACTGGGAGGCCTGCCCGCATCACTGCAGGCCAGCCTCTCCTCGGGCAGGTCCCCTGCTCCTCCGAATCTGTCCCATCTCGGTGCCTGCCCCGTGGCCAGCCTGATGGGGAGGAGACCCTACAGGCCAACAGGCTCACATCTGTGCCCTCTAATGACTGGCCTCACCCACTGTCCTTGGTCTCATTAGTTACTTCTAGTAATTTCCATCCCATAGCTATACAGAATCTTTTGGTTATCTCAAAGCACTTTGAAAAAGAATACTAATACTAAAATAGGAGTAGAATCCTATTTTTTTAAGCCTTAAGCAAATAGCTTGCAGCAATTCCTTTCTCTTAGAGAAAATGTAAACATTAAATGATAAAAGAAGCACTAAGTTGACTCGCCTTTCAGCAAGAAGCAACCCTTGTACCCTAGGAACAGCAAACGGTGTGACAGATGAAAAATCCAGGGGGAAGCAGCTTGTCACATGTCATTTTAAAGCCAAGTCTAAAGAAGTTCAAGAAACAAGAACCTGTTAACCTTGGACAGAAGACCGTGGGTTGGGAAGCATTAGAACCAACAGTTATGTACAATTCAGGGCAAATAAATTAAATAATACCTGGGGTGATAAACGTTCTAATTTTGTTTTATAAGTTTGCTGCAGAGTCATTACTGTCATTTTACTCAGTAAGTACGGCTTCGTGTGATATTAACTTTTACTTATGCAATCACCTTGCAGGCGCAGTTACCTGGAGCTCTACACCATGTACCTAGTGGGTCTGGTCAATAAGTGTCAATGCAGAACTTTGGGAGCTATGAGTGCCCTGCCCTTTCTTCACCCTCCCACGCTTCCCTAACTCTGTAGAGCAGCATCTTGCATCACCTCCCTGGGGCTCTTTCCCAGAGGCACATATTGTTTCCCTGGACATCTGTCCATGACCCTTTTTCTGTCATCTTCGAAGGCATCTCCAGGATCCCAGCGGGGTGGTTTTGTGTATTGGCTTGTTTGGTTTTGCCTCTGGCATAGAATTTTCTGGCTGACACTGATTCTTCTTTGGGGATGGAGGGCTTCCCATCCCAGTTAGGCTGTGGGCCTCTTGGAAGTCTCTTCCCTGTGGTGACTCTATCCTCAGGGCCCTGGAGGGTGATATGCTTAAGGAAGACTGCGAAAGCTGAGCTGGGTTTTTAGGTAAACTGGGCCTGACCGAACCTTTAGGGAAACACAAAGTTGAATGCAAAGCAGAGGGTCTTTGCAGGGCATCTTCCTTTCCCATGGCCCGGAGTCCCGAGACACATCTTCCCATTGCAGGGTGGGAAGGGAGCAAAGACAATCAATGGAGTTCAGTGTTCGCAGAAAGAGACACTGTAGTGAAATGAGTCCCACTCGGTCCTGTTGGATGTGAAAAAGGCTCGTCAGGAACAATGGGGCGTGCTTGTGGGGATAGTTAAAAGGTAATGGAGCAGGAGAACCTGATTTAGTGCATCTTGGGGAGGGGGTGGAAGAGCCACGTGGGGCCTGGTGCTCAGCAGGAACCTCTCACTGTGGAGAATCTTGTGTTAAATGTCAAGAGGCCTCAAGAAGAGTGAAGAAAGGTGAGCACAGAGCTCCTGCTGGGCCCCCGTGACTCCGTCAGACACTCTACCCTGTGCTCCTTCCCTTGAGCTCCGGGAACAGAAAGGTTCTCCCTACTCCACCATCCTCTCTTTCCTGAGCAATATACAGCATGAGGCAAAAGCAGGCTGGCAGCTGTTCGTATGGAAAAAAGACATGCAGGTTGTGATTGCTACAATAGCTTGATTAACTCTGTTTCACATACTCACAACTGTAAACCTACGTTTGCCCCACCCTGTATTTCCTTCTGTTCCGTCCCCATTCCACAGAGGGGTGCCGTGTAGCGGGACACGGCACTGATGCTGGAGCCAGGCTGCCCCGACAGGTCCTTCTCTGCCTCTCACTAGCTGTGTGACTTTGAACAAGTCACTTAACCTCTCTGCACTTGAATTCTCTCATCTGTAAGATGGAATATGATCGTGGTACCTACTCATAGGCTTAGTATGAAAATTCAATCAATTATTGCATTAGTGCTGTGTAAGTGGCATGAAGCTTTACTAATCCACTGAACAGACGAAAGAGGACAAGGAAGGAGGTCAGAAACCTGTCCCCAAGGTAGGCAGGAGCCTACGCTGTTGATCTCAGGCAGAGCATATAAACATACAGGGTGCCCAGAGTAATCTGAATTTCAGATACACAACAAGTAAATTTTTCTACAGGGATGTGTCAAACACCGTACGAGGCATACTTACCCTAAGACATTTTTGTTGTGTATCTGAAACTCAGATGTAACTGAGCATCTTGTATTTAATCCGGCGACCTCAGCCTGGTCACCAGGCTGTGACGAGGGTCGGGAACACTGGTCTGACAGGTTCACTGTGTCCCTATTTCCCGCTGATGACAGACTGGGTTCCACCTCAGTCCTCAGAGAGAGGACTGAGATGGGGGTGGCCAGGACCCTCGATCTGAGTTCAGGAGTGGTGCTGGAGGACCCTAAGAACTCTGAAGCACCTTCCAAACTCTGAGCGTCCCCCTCTAATCATTCTGCCACCCAGTGCCCTTATTCAGATGAAGAATTCCTCCCCTGCTAGAGTTTCTGAACTGTACACTCACAATTTCTAGAACCTAGTTCCCTCTTCCTAGGAGAGTTCTCAGCACTGCGTACGGTGCTTGCTGGGCTCTGTGTTCAGATCCTCAGCGCACCACTCACTGGTGACGTGATTCTCTGAGACTCAGTCTCCACGCATGTACAACAATAATAGGCACCTTGCAGGGTGTTTGAGAGGATTGGCAGCAATGCGCAACTTCAACATAAAATGCCAGGCACACAGTAGTTGCTCAACTAGTAGCTGAGCAAATAGTAGTAATTGTTGTTACTACCACCGATTTCCCCTTGATGACCTTTCATTTTGAAAGTTCTATTTCTTTAAAATGAATCAATCTCTACTACTTTGATTCTGCAAGTTTAAGACTTGTTTCCTTAAAGTGAGGAATACCTATGTTAAATTAGTAATCTCCACTAGAGTTTGCCCTTGAATTATTACAATGATATTAGATGGAGACAAGTTTTAGATTTAATATAACCACGTGCAATTTGTTTCTGAAATTCGGCTCCTCTGAACGGCATCTCCAGGGAAAAGATGACATAGTATCGTCAACTGTTGGAACGGCAGAATATGAACTTCCCATTTGCAGCTGAGACAGGACGCCAAACGGGACCTCCTTCTGTTTTTCCAAACAACCCCACCCTCAGCCAGCAAGTCACATCATAAGGGGCTCCTGTCTCACCTTTTCCCCAGTGACATCCAACCACACACGATTCAGTGTCAGTGTCCAGCCAACACCCCAACTGACTGTCCTCCCACCATCAGCCCCACTCTTGCCTTCCCAGCTAGACTTGCTCTCCATTCTCTTCTACAAGGAACCACTTATATCCAAGAACTCCGCGTTACCTGCTGCTCAGAAATCTCAGCAGGAAGGTCAAAAGCCACAGTAGGAGAGATGCTGGCTCTGTGCCCACAACAAAATATTTGTGATTTAAGAAGTAATATGCAGGGTACAGTGGAAATGGACTTCCAAGGAAGGGAAGGAGGAGACAGGTCACAGATGCGTTAACAGAGGACTGAATGAACAGAAGTGACAGTGCCTTCAGGGTGCCATACACAGGACCCCGCGAGAGCCCTTAGACCCTAATTAGGGTTACCAGATTTAGGCAGGAAAACCAGAACACCCAGTTAAACCTGAATTTCAGACAAATAACAAATAGCTTTTTAGTATAAGTATGTCTCAGGAAACAATGGGGATGTACTGATGTCCTTATACTAAAAAAATTATTCATTGTTTATCTGAAATTCAAATTTAACTCAACATCCTATATTTTTCCTGGCAACCACACCCTGGAAACATCTTGGTATCATCTGGTCCCACTCCTTAGAGAAACTGCAAAAAATCCCCTGTCATTCACTTTCCCACTGCATCCTCCACAGCAGGTACAACAATGACTAAAGCACATGACCCATCCTCTTTCTCTTTCTTCAATGGAAAAAAATGAGAGGCTCATGCCCTGGCTGTAAGTTGTAAGTCATCCCGTACACTAAAAGGTAGCAGGTCGATCCCCAGGCAGGGCACATACCTAAGTTGTAGGTTCGATCCCTGGCCTGGGTGCATAGGAGAGGAAACGGATTGATGTTCTTTTCTCACTCACATCACTATTTCTCTCTCTCTCTCCCCCCTACTTCTTCTCTCTCTAAAATCAGTAAAACGATATCTTCAAGTGAAGATTAAAAAAAAAGAGCATGAGAGGCCCAAAGAAATCCCTTTCCCAGGTGACACAGGGAGACACTCTGGCTGAACTCCAACTTAACCTGGTCTCAGGGTTCCCCATGGGTCCGAGGTCATGGGTGGCAGGGAGGTAGCCAGCCTAAAATTTTACCCAAAATTTGTGAATGTGCATTTCTCCAGACAGAGTAGGAGCGGAGGTAGAGGCAGAGACAGAGGGATATGTGGGCACAAAAATGGCCAGAGAAAGAGACGGCGCCCTGCCAGGCCGTTCTGGACACTGGGAAGTGCCGTGCAGTGCATCAGACGAGGGCCCTGGCCTCATGGTGCTCACGTTCTTGTGGAGTAAAGACCAGTAAAGAAGTAAACAGATGAGGAGGCACTTGTTTCAGATACTGAGGAGCACTATAAAGAAATCCTGCTTGGTAAAGGGGGAAAGAGGGCTAAAGGTCACGCTCTTACTAAGAACTTGCACAGCGCCATGTCCCCCTGGAACGAGTGTGTAAGTCTGTCACTCAGGACCTTCTGCGATCTAACCCCCGCTCGTCTACCCAACTCCCTCCTTCGTTTCTCTGTAACACAAATTCCCCACCTACGCTGTGCCGCTGTCCCGTAGTATATGCTCAGGCTGTTTTCCACTCTCCACTTAATCTCCCAGCTTAAATTCTACCGTTCAGCATGACCCATCCAGCTCATAGTCCGCCGCCTCCAGGAAGCCAACTCTGCTTACGGCATCACTTCATACTATTCGCTTTCTCTGAACTCCTAAGCACACAGGCTGTACCACAATTGCCTTATATATTTAGCCACATTATTTTTAAAATCTTTCATTTCAGTAATTCTTAGTCCTCCACCTTGGTAGTAAGCGCCTAGACAATGGACACCACCCCAAATACCCTTTAGTAACCTCAACAATGCCTTGCATTGTACCCAGCCCGATAAATACTTGCTGAAATCATGAATGAAAAATATACCCCTTGAATCATCATAGGGAACTGGGTCACTAACCTGTAAGTATCTTTCAATTCCGTTTCACTCGGGGAGCAATGAATATTTGATGATAGGATCTGCTCTGAACTGAAAGAAGCACAGCTCCTTGGGCATGAACTATCAATACAAATGGACAAAAGTCGCTGACCTTCTGCCATAGATATCTAGGACCCGGCAGAAATCTGATTCCTACCTGGGATCGTCTCTTCAAAAACAAATCTGAGCAAACTCTAAGTTGTGCTAAGCCTAAGCTAGAGGGGCTCTTAGTGACTCTGTAGACATCTCCAGAAGTTACAAGTTTAATCAGCATTCAGATATATGGTAACAGAGGAGATTTGACTTTGGGTGGTGAACACACAACGCAATATACAGATGAGGTATCATAGAATTGTGCACTTGAGACCTACAAAATTTTACTAACCAATGTCATCCTAATAAATTTAATTTTTTTTTAAATTCAGAATTCAGAAACAAAACCCAAAACACTATTTCCCAAACACTGTTATTCCCACCCCTACTCCCCAAACACTGTTCCAATCTGGTGGTTCTGGAATGAGGTCCAAATGGTGCTTGTTTACATAACAAAAGTGCATTTACATCTGATCCCACATGATAACATTTCTATCACAGGCCAAAATGAAATTCATCAGACAACTTACACAGCAAAAAGAAAGTTCATTTGGGGAAAGCGTGAAAGCGGATCTACTGAGAACAGGCTGAGCAGAGCAGGCTGCTGACTCACAATGAGCCTCCGTCAGGGGCACAACCCATAGACATTCCCAAATAACATGAGCTCTGTCAGGGGAGCTGGCCCATGCACAGCGTGACTGCATCCGAGCCCAGGGACAAGTGAGAACACAGATTATTTGCACCCTGGCTGGATGGATCAGTTGGTTGGAGCGTGATCCTGTACACCAAAAGTTGAAGGGTTGATTCCCAGTCAGGGCACGTGCCTAGGTTGTGGGTTTGATCCCTGGTCAGGGCACATACAGGAGGCAACCACTTGATGTTTCTCCCTCACATCAATATCTGTGTGTCTCTCTCTCTTCCTCAATAAAAACATCCTCGGATGAGGATTTAAAAACAAACAATCAATCATATGAGCATTATTTGCAGAAACAAGAGAGTTTTGCAAAGAGGGTTCTCGGAGGAAAGGTCTGAACCTCAGTGATTCCCCTCTGTGCCGTGAAGCACAGTTTTCTTTTGCACTGTTTTCTATTTGCAAAATGTACTTAAAAGAAGACTCAACATCTGGGGCAAACATTTAACATCCAGGCCTCTGAGCAAAATTACCTATGGGTGCATAATAAATAAACCTCTTTCCACAGAAGTCCCTTCTCTGTCCTACTCCAGAAGCAGCCTGGGTTCTGCTTCCATCTTCACATGGGGCTGACTTTCCTCCCTTGTACAGGTAGCACAGGTGGCAGCCAGCACCAGGAAACCATCTCACCCTGTGACCTTGACCTGATGCTCCATTACTTCCCTCCTATCTCTCCAGTAGTCCCTCAGCTGACCCCTTCTTCTTCCTAAGTGCAAGCTCTGGGTGCTTCACACAACTCTGGCCCTCACTCCCCTCCCTCATTTAGCAACAAACCCTCTGTGGCTTCACTATCACCTCTCATCTGTGACTCTCCTATCTGTGTTCCTCGCTCGGCTTTTCACCTGCCCTCCAGCTCAGGTGTCCACGAGCATCTCCGCGGGACATGTCAGCATCACAAACTGCATGCCTCAGAAAGAAACCACAGTCACTATTCTCATTACACTAACACCCTCACTAGGTTTGACCACCCAAGCTCAAACGCCGGAAGCTACTCATTTGTTCATTCAACTATGACTTACGCTGTGTGTGTTATTTCCTATATCCTTCATAGTCAACCATAACCAGGACTTTAACCCATGTTATTCCTGCTCAGAAAACTGTCTTCCTTCCTTTCCACATACCCCATGGCTCAATTTTCATCCTAACTCATCTCTCCCTTCTCTAATTGTCTGAGCATTTGTTAACTACTTTATCACTTGGGCACTTACAAAACAATGCCTTGGGCTCTTCATGGTTTGGTGCAGACATACACATCTCCAAGTATTCTGTAAGCTTCTGAATGACAGGAATGGGGTTTGTACATTTTTTTAAAGGGATCTGCCTATCTCAGCATATAAGTGACCGAGCTGATCTTCATAAAATACTTATTTCAGGGCCCAGCACAAGATAAAAGCGTAAAAATATAGGTTTAAAAATAAGTAGATATGCAATAAACATTTGGCAAACTAAGACTGAACTATGTGAAATGCTCCCAAAACATCCACAGCCCCAGTTTGCCTCGCTTGCCAGTTGCATAGAAAAGCTCAGGGGCCAGGCCACAGCTGGGCCAGGCATTCTGGCGATGTGGGTGCATGTGGGTATTTACTGGTACATACATGTTCGTGTCTTGGTGGGTCAAGCAAAAACAACTCACACAGATTTGAATTGTTTGGAGAGTGGAAATGCATGAGCTACTATTTCCTTTCTTCTCCCCATCATTTTTAATAATGTAAATGCTTGGTTTAAGCTCTTCTCCGTTCTGTAACTGGGTGCCTGCCTGTGGTAGGAACGAGAATTCTCTGAAAAGCAGATCTGCACTCATGGGCCAGTACAGCGGAGGAACCACATGGACTACAGCTGAATTTGCCAGTGAGGAAGGAAGCGGAGGCCCAGGGAGGAAGTAACTTGCTCAGGGTCACACATCCACTGGCCCAGGCTAAACTGAGAGCCTCCCCTGCTTCCTCCCCTCTGTTCCATTCCCTCCAGGCTACCCCCAGCCCCAGCTGCCTTCTCCCCAAGCTTCACATCTTGCATCCCCAGCTAAATGCTTTGTTATTACATCACATGGCAGCCACAATCCCACAAAATGGGGTGACCTCCTCCACCCCTTGCAAGGACAGAGAGCTAGGAGGCTGCTGTGTTCTTTTTAATCTCAAAACAGAAGTTAATTGTTGGGGTCAGACCAAAAATACAAGGGCTGTCCCAGCAGCCCCCTCCGCAGAACCCAGTACAGGGCACTGGCTGCCCTGGGGTGGACTGACTGGCAGGGATGTTTTCCCCCTTCATTGGTCACTGACCCTCAGGAGCAGGAAATCATTCAAGGGTCACAGGGCTTTGGTTGTTTAGGTCTGCTTACATTTCATTTTAGAGTGAGTGAAAAAAATCTAATCTGTCTCCCTATTTTTATTACTGGGAGTTCAAGATCATTCAATACAAAAAAGAACAATAAGTAAATAGGTGGATCACAGAGGATTTTTAGGGCAGTGAAACTATTCCATATGACCCTGCAATGATGGACACATGTCATTGGAGTGCACAACACCAACAGTGACCCCTAAGGTAACCCCCGGACTCAGGGTGACAGTGAGGTGTCAGTGTAGGTTTGTCAGTGGTAATGCAAGTCCCACGCTGCAGGGGGAGGCTGTGCAGGGGTGGGGGGGAGGGGGGAGGGATCAGGGTGCACAAGGTATATGGGGAATCTCTGTACCTTCCACTCAATTTTCCTGTGAACCTAAACTAGGTTCATGAAGAAACTCCGATATGAAAGGAGGACGGAGTGGACATAAAAACGCTGGGTGAAGGGCAACATGAAATGATATCAGAAAGGCAGGAAGCAAGGTCCATTGCAATTAGAGGGGAGCAAAACAGCAGTTAAAACCCCAGATGCAGAGTCAGGGAGGAAGTTAATGAAGACAGACAGACAGATGTGTACGCACACACATTTTAAAAAGAAACTTAAAAATAGCTACATAGAGATATTGTAGGGAAATCATTATAAAGTTCTGTTTATATTTTTTTCTTTTTGATTCAACAGTGCTTTAAAATCTTCTAAATTAGCCATAAGTGGCTATTGAGCATTTGAAATGTGGTGAGTATGAAGAATGAATGTTTGACATAATTGTAACTAAACTTAAGTTTAAGTTTAAAATGAAAGCAATATTAAGTCTTTTCCTATTAAACACAATTTTCTTAATAGGAGTATTTTCACCTTGCTTCAAAGTCAAACAGAGTCTTTTAAAAATCATAAGTCAGTTTTATTAACATGGATGTAAATATTTTTAAAATCTCATTTTTTGGTACTTGATTTTGTTATGGAAAAAATTGTAAGTGTTTTGGAACATCTTGGACATGGGAATCCACATTTTCCATTGTAAATCTTGCCAACTCTAAACACGAATCGCATATACTTGTTGAAAATTTAGCACCCAAACTCTGATGTGTTCTACGTGGAAAATACCCACCAGATATTGAAGACCTGGTACATGTATTTTTAGAAAAGGTAAAATAGCTCACTGATAACTTCTTACATTAGTTAGATGTTCGGAAATTTTGGATATATGAGATAAAATATATTATTAAATTTAATGTCACCTGGTATTTTTACTTTTTTAAATGGGGCTACTGGAAATGTTTTAATTAGGTCCATGGCCCACATCACATCTCTCTGTTGCACAGCACGGTCCTGGAGGAAGCTCTTTGAGAGAGCTCCGATGGAAACAAGCATTGCCGTGTGCCCCAAATGTTGCTGGAGCTCATGGCTGAGGAGTCAGGTAAATTCTAGATAAGCTGTCTTGTTGATTCCTCGAGTAAGATGAACCAGGAGAGGCAGGAACCTTCCTGAGATCAAAAAGGGATCCGAGAGGAAGGGAGCATGTTCTGAACTCACAGAGGGCTTCTGTGGGCTTCCAGCTGGGAGGAGCCATGGGGCAGCAAGGCCAAAGTGCAGCCTCAGCAGCACCCACCTCTCAGAGAACTTGCCGAAGGCTGGCAGGCACCAGTGCACCAGGAGGAGGAAAGAAAGAGACGTACAGAAGCAAAAGGAATATAACAGGAACACAGTGCAGAGCAGCAGAAGGGGAGAAAGCAATCTGCTTTATGTAAACAAGAGCAAACCTTTCACAAGATCAAGCACAAGTGCTTGTCACTGAAAATCCATCCCGGGGTTCACCAACGGCACAGAACCATACACCTAACTCACTTATTATAGAGTGTTCTCTGTGGGGTGAAAATGCAATCCAACTGATCAGGAAATTTTGCCCAAAAATATTCTAAAAGTAGAACTGATAATAATGAAAATTCTTGTCTTCATTTGCAAAATCGCTATCTACTTTAGGAAAGTAGAAAGTATCGTCACCCACAGAAGAGAGTATCTTCTACTTCTCAGCCCAGTGGTTGCTGCTGATTTGCGGATGGTGCTGGGTTTGTTTTGTTTATTTTCAGTTAATCATAAACTATATCATCCCTTGAAACTTACCCCAAAATCCAGATGATGCTGAGCTGGAGACTGATCATATAAATTTAGAATCTAAGTCAATAATAAACACTCTAGCAGAAATTCAGAAGCTTCTGGACAGTAAGTACCCATCTGAATAGCCTTCCTAGTAGTGAACACACAGAACAGATCCAACTCTATGCTTTGTACATCTTTTTTAATAATAATGATGATGAATTTGAATTGCTATCTTCCTGATCCTGCCCTCCAAAACGTTAACTTTTTAAGTGGGTGGTATGGAATTTCTAGCAAGAAGAAATTACATTTTAAGGCTATCCAATACAGTGGCCTTTGAAATGTGGCTTGTCCAAATAGAGACTATAAAACTTACACTGGATTTCAAAGGCCTAGTTACCAAAGAATTAAAAATGTAAAACATCTTATTAAATTATTTTTAAAATATTGATTACATGAAATAAAATTTTTACTACATTAGATTAAACCCTATTATTAAAGTTAATTTCACCTGTTTCTTTTTATTTTAATCTGTGGCTCACATTCTATTATCTATTGGGCAGAGCTGTTCTAAGGTGACCAGTTCCACTTCCTAAGGCAGGAGCCAAGTGGCCCGTATTCACTCCTATAGGCATGAGGTCGCTCGCATCCTGGGGCAGGACCACGAAGTGCTGTGGATACCTCCACACCCTGGCACTCCAGGCCCCCTGATGAGATGACTAGGACCATCAGGACAGCTAGTCTGTTGATGGAAACCGCCACCCACTGGCCCAGGGTAACGAACAGTTTTTAGAATACAGGCGTTTGGAGACTCCCGTTGTCCCTGAGGTGGGTGCTATGGGACGCTACTAGGATCCCCCTTCAGCACTGAGGCACTCGGTCCCCTGACTACTCTGAGAGCTGCCGGCGGAGGCTCTCCCTAGGAAGTGTCCTCGGCATGACTAGACCCTTTGCCAGTAGTGGCCTGCACCCAGAGACAGGTCAATGAGAAGGTGCAAAGGCTGGGCTTCGTCCCTCAATTCGGGACACTCTGAAGGGCTACCCCAGCTCCAGAGCTCCCTGTGCCATTGGCTGAGGCCTTTGTTGCAAATCCGTTACCCTCCAGCTGTTCCTTCTGCCCAGTCTGGCTTCCCCCTCTTTGCATGCAAAGCTGGGTCTCAAGGTTTGTGCCACTGTTTGTGCCCCCTGCCCAAATCCCTATGTTGAAACCTTAATTCTCCAGTGTGATGGCGGGTCAGTAGGTCCTGAGGGTGGAGCTCTCATGATGAGATTAGTGCCTTTTTAAGAAAAGGAATGAGGAAGCTTGTCTCCTCTCTCTGCCCTCCACCAAGTGAGAACTCAGCAAGAAGACAGCCATCTGCAAACCAGGAAGCCCTCATCAGAATGAATGTGCAGGCGCCTTGATCTTGGACTTCCAGCCTCCAGAACTGTGAGGAAATAAATACCTATTGTACAAGCTACCCAGTCTATGCTATTTTTGTTACAGTACCATGAACTGCTAAGCAGTCTGCTTCCCAGTGAACCCAGCGTAGATATACCAGATGTGAATTAAGCATTACAGCAAAAGTGTACTCTAGGCACGCACATTTGTGCACACATCCCCACATGCATTTGAGCCCAGGAAGGAAGTCCAGATATTTGGGTCAGCTACACAAAACGCCAAGCTCCTTGGCAGCTCCACAGCCTCTCAGTTGTGGCGGCTGTGTCGGTCTCTGCTCTGTTGCACAGAGAAAAGAAATCCTGACACCCAGGAGCTCACCTACCTGTGTGGCTGGTTCTCTCTCCTAGTTAGAGCCCTTTGCTCTCACCAGACTTTGCTAATAAGTCCACAGATGTGGCTTCAGCTGTTCGAAGGGGGCCGGTTAACTTCATTGTGTTGTGTGACCACAAACTGCACCTCTTACCACACAGACTCCAGGCAGCACTTGCTCTGCTGGTCTCAGGGTGGCTGTGTGGGAACACAGGCCAGACAGGCACACAGCGACCAGGCCAGGTAACTCACAGCCACCGCCCCGCTACAGCCTGCCTAGGTTCATGCATCACTTCCATCACGAAGAGGGGGGATCTTTCTCCCACAGGTGGCTTTTCTGTGTTCCTGGTCTTTACCTAGTTACTGGTTTTGTCTGAAAGGTTACCTCCCTACCTGATACTTTAGATCAAAAGCACAGGTATTTTTTCCACAGCACAGAGAATCTTGGGGTGCAGGTTTCACACAATCAAGATACATCACGAGTACGGCATTTTATTGCACCATAAGTCAGGCCAGGGGAGGAGCTGTGGAGGTCTTCCAGGGGCCCCCTGGTGGCCTCTTCCCCAAGCCCTGGAGGTTGTAACACTGACCACCACTGAGCTGCCTCCTCTGCCGCCACAGAGAAGGAGGGCCTTTCCAGTACAGTCTCAGGTCTGTTCCTGGGCTTCAGATTAGGACTCACCTCCATGTACAAGCCGCCCCACCCCTCAGGGCTCTGACCCTGGGGACAGCCGTATGACTGGCTCACTCAGCTCCCAAGCTACAGGCACCTCCACTGACATCTCCAACTCCTGTGCTGCCTTTCCCCATGCCCCAGTCACATCCTCCCGTCCTTTCAAAATACAGGGTATGGTTTTGTTGCCATTGCCATTTTACTCCAAGGAGTACATTCAAGCAAAAGAAACTTGTGAAAAAAAGTATTCATAATTGCACCACCTGGAGATTAACACCATGCTTAACATTTTGGTTTACTTCCCCACATCCCTTACCTCGCAGGGACTTCCTTGTAACATTCTAATTGGAAATATCATCTACATATAATTTTGCATCCTGCATCCTGCTTTTTTCAGTTACCAATCAATATGTAAACATGCCTTCGTGTCTTTAAGAATTCTGCACCAACACCCCATCTAATGGTTATAGAATCATCTACAACATGACTGAACCAGAATTTATTTCACTCTGATCCTCATTTTGAGCATTAAGATCATTAACAATTTTTAGTGATGAACAATTTGAATATAAAACTTCTCTGTGTATTTCAGATTGTTTCCTTAGGATATAGGCCCTTCGATGAAATTACCTCATCCAGGGTATAACATGCTACGACTTGCAATGAATATGACCAAATTTATTTCAAGTACGCCTATATCACAGGGCTCCCCAATCTCCGGACTGCAGACTGGTACTGGTCCAGTCCTGCGAGGACCCGGGGTGCTCAGCAGGAGGTGAGCTTGAATGCAATGCACTTGAACCATCCTGAAACCATCGCCCCACACCCGGTCTGTGGAAAATTGTCTTCCACGAAACCGGTCCCTAGTGCCAAAAAGGTTGGGGACTGCTGCTATATCAGTTTAATCTCCCACCCACACACCAACAATGAATGAGTGTTCTCTAATTTGTGAGGCAAAAAGAAAGGCATGTGTTTAACATATGAATTTGCATCTGAGATTAGTTGGTGAAAGGGAACACTTTTCCCGTTTATCAGAAATGCAGAGTTCCCCTGTGTAACCTGTTCACATCTTTCACACGTTTGTTTGTTGGGCTCTGAACCTCGTAGCACGATCCCCGGACCGCATCAGGCAAGTTCCTTTTTGTCTGTCCTGTTCGTTGCAAGCGTCTTTGCCATTTAATCTTTTTATTAATGTGTGGTCTGCACAGCTTTTCATCTGGAGGTAGACAAACCTATCAGTGTTTTCTTTCGTGATATCCTTTAAGCTTAGAAAATCTTGTCCCCGTCAGGGCATCAGATAAATATTTACCTATGTTTTTCTACTCGAATAGTTTCCCCATTAACTCTTCCCATTCGCAAGGCATTTCTAACCAGTTTCTTTCTCCCGCCTTCCCTTGCTCTGGATGAGTTTATCCTAGTCCCTCACAGGCCTCATGTGTGTGTCACTGTTCTCAGAGGGGAGACCCAGACAGTACCTTTCAAATGAGCTGACATATTTAGGGAAGGTGTGGGCTGCAGGCGGCTGGCTTGGCTCTGCTGTTACTTTCTTCCAATGAGCACAGAGGGCACGAATTCGATGCCACAGCGCCTGCCTGCCCACTGTGTTCTGTCTCCTTCTGCACAGTGGAGAAGGAAGAAATGCTCAGGACTCTGTGACTCCTCCCACGGGGTCTGACAATCCACCACCACCACCCCACACTTCACACTCGCTTTCCCCTCCTTTCCCACCTTTCCCTTTTTTCTGTTTCCTTCCACCTGACCTGTGTAACATCTCCAATTTGGGAGTGGATTAATCAGGGATGCTGGGGAACCTTTCCATTTCCTCTCCCCCTCAATACATACCACTCCTCCACCCTCGGGGACCTCCGAGTGGGAGTGTTTGCTTGGCGGGCATCCCAGAGTACTTGGAATCTCAGAGCCTCTTGGCAGCTCTGGTCTGCTTTTCTCGCTCTTACCCAGCTGACTCTGGCTGGTGACTGGACAGAAAAGCTCCCTCGTGTGCTCCTCTGTCTGCTGTTATTAGAAAAGCAAGCAGCAGGCAGGCCTAAGGAACATCGCACACTGAGGACCTGGAAGGCTGAGTGGGTCCACGGCAGGCCTGAAGCCGGCGGAAAAGCCCCATGTGTCTAGGGGAGAAAGCAAGATCCAAAGGACCAGGACCCACATTGTTCACAAGTGGGACCCTGACCTCAAAGGGGCCTGGGCATTTCTTAGGGCTCAGTGAGTGAATGCTAAGGAGCAAGGAGGAGTGCCCGTCACCACTCACTACTGACTCTAGAAGTATGGGGACTGAGCTACAATAAACAACTCAGCCTGATCCTTGGAGAGTTTGGGGCTTTGTTTTGTTTAGGTAACCAGTCCACTTTTTTTTAATCTATAGCTAGGCTGTGTCCCACATACACACTCTCTGTACTATATCCTCAAGATCCTTAATTTTCTCTGGGCCTCATGGCTAAAATGATAAAAGTTTGATTAGATGATCTCACACATCCCTCCTGGCTATAAAATTCCATGATGAGATTAATAAGTTCAAGACAAACGCTTTTATTGATGGTTATAAATTCTATGGTGTCTACACATGGGCTTAGAGTACATCTTGTAATTTACATGCGACTGCACTTTACTGGAAACTGAAGTTCAAGGGGGAATTAGAACCATGAACGGCTTTTCCCAACCTTCTGTGTCCACTGCAACACAGGCTCAGAAATCATTCTTTTGCAAGCATTCTGCACCCACCAGGAAACTCTTATTAATACAACAACACATCCCTCACCACAGTACATCAGAAGCCTTTATTCACCAATTCTGCATTTGGTAGAGGCTGCTCTCAGCTTCATGAAAAATCAATCCCAGATGAAGATGTGCAGCCGGAAGCCCATTTACCATGGAAACCAATATGATGGGGATCTCTTAAGGCTGATATTCCAGAACATTCTAACTAGTGCTAATGGAAATAATTCATATTAAAATAAAAACTGGTGAGATTTCTTTTATGTGCCCTTGGAAGTTGGTGGCGTGTGTTCAGGGAGTGCCACCTCATTTGAATGCTTGCCTAGTTAGGGAGGAAAAGCTGTGAGCAATCACAGCTCAAAGCCAAAATATAAATGCCTCCAGTATCACCCAGTGTTTTGGACTGCGCACCTCCCATGGCTGTCCCAGCCACACAGACAATGCAGAACTGACCAGACTGCTTCTCTTCTCTGTGCATCGTATGCTCTCTCACCAAGGCTTGGCTCTGCCCCATAAAAGAGGAGTGCAGATGGCAGGGACTATATCAAGATCCTGAAGCATGAGATGACACAAGGGAATAAGGGTTTTATCAACCCAAGTGCAGGGAAATAGAATGGTTGGGCCAAGCCCTGGACCAGGTTTTGTACCTAGAGGATGTGATTGCGTCTGATCCTGCTGCACCGAGTTTCAGAGTGACCCTGGAGAAAGGAGTCCTGATGTACCCAACTTTTACCCCTACTGCCGCCTCTTCCCCCATCATAAAGCTTTGTGTACTCTCCTTTCTACACACAGGTGACTCCTCCCCCTGCTCAGACATCCTGCCCTCCTCCTCATCTCCGTGATTCTGCTCAAGCTGCCACATCAGCTTTTAGAAAGCCTTTGTTTCCCACATCTGCCTGGGAAGTCCAACCCATTCCTCAAGGTCCCAGTGGAGTCCTTCCTCCCATAAACTCTCACCAGACTATCCTACCCTCAGTAAGGTGACCTCACCTTCTCCCCATTTTCACAACATTTGATTTGCCCCAGGATGCCCTTTGTTGAAGGAATTTTTATATGAAAAGAGACCTTACCTTCTAAGCAATAGAGGACAGAGGCAGCATCGTATTCATATTTTAACCTTGGTGACACATATCACAGGCTTTATAAACAACTACGGACCAATAAGAAGCAGGCCATGGCAGGGGGGCAGTCACCATCCCTTGGTGCCATATGGACCAGACATCTTTTAGGGCCACTGCTCCCAGGAAGACCAACTCCCCACGCCCTAGGGGCAGGAGTTATCCAATTTTAGTGTGCACATAGGAATATCAGCTGAGTTTGCTCAAATGCAGATTCCTGGGCCCTGCTCCCAGTTTTGATTCAGTCATTTGAACTGGCAGAACCGGAGTCTGCTGCTTTGCAAGCCCACTCAGGTAATTCTGCTGCTGGTGGTCCCAGGCCCACAGTTTGGAAACTCTGCCTCGGGGAATATTTCACATGATAGGGACAATGAAGTCAGAGAAGCTGGACTAGCTGATGCCAATTTTTCAACAGAAGTGCTTTTCGGTGGAGAACGCACGGCAGGGTGGGGTGCATACGAGTCTCCACATCTTGTTGACTAGCAGAGGTGCGAGGCAATGTGATCCAGGCTTTCCAAACACTGAGCTCCCAGAAGCATCTGTGCGACAGATGCTTCCCTAACAGAACACACACCCCAGGGGGCATGGATGGTCTAACACCCCTAGTCCAGCTCTCGGCATCCGTCTGTGCTGAGATGCATGGGAGCCCCTGAGAAGGACCAGCCCAACATGGGCAGAGCGCTACAGAGGACTATCACTTGGAGAAAGGTTTCCAGGGTTAGTGGGGAAAAGGGAGAAAATTCTTCCTCAGAACAGAGCTCGCCCCGCTGAGAGAAGTAAATTCTGCCTTCTGTTCTCAGAGTCGGCTCCAACATGCTTCAAGCTAACCCTGCACCTAACCCCTCCACTCTCATACCCTTTAACTTCTTTTAATGAAAGCAATGTTTTTCATGCCTACTATGTGCCAGGTATCATACCAGACACTGGGATGGAAAGATGGATGAGACACGTTCCTTGTCTGAGGGTAGGCAAGCAATTGCAGCAAAGAATTGCTACAAAATAAAAAGTGTTCCAACAGTGACATGCACTGGAGGAGCGCCCAAACCCCCTTGGAGAGAGGAGGATGGAAGATTGATTCTGAATCTCAGAATTGATAGGACTCCTCTAAGACTACCACATGCTAATCAATACACTCTCCCTCCATCTGCTCCGACTTACAGAAGAACTTCTAACTAATGGAACTGACATCATCTATTCCCCCTGGTTATGCGAGAGGGCAGCCCACAGCTGTGCTCAGGCCGTGACGTCTCTGTTACCAGTCTCTGGCTCCCCAGAGAGGAGCCTGACTGGTGGACCCCTAGGGGCCGTGGAGCAGAGCCCCTGATGGGCGTGGGCGTGCCTACTGTTTCTGGCAGGGTGGCTGGAGACCCGTGAATGTCACTGAGTTAGGGGAAGCTTTCTGGCAGGAGAAAGAAGAATGGAGGGTACAGGAGGTGGAAGGAGGGAGTTGATTCCCTCAGTTTACATGAATTCGTTAGTACTTAATTCCTACCCACACTTTTTTTTTTCCCCAACTAAGAGTTAAGTTGTACGGGGAAAAGCAATGCTGACTAGATCATGTGGTTGATTATCTGAAGCACCGGCTGGCCAGCCATGGAAGAACTGCCTGATGGTGAGGGCCAGACCGCTCCGCCCTGTGGTGTGGTCACTGAGGGGGCCCTTTCAGCCCCCTGGGAGCAGGCCTGCCTTCTCTCTCTAAATGGGGGTGCTGCAGAGGAGATACCATGCCTCCCACAGAAGGAAAACAGAGAGATGTCTGGTACTGGGAGCAGAAATCTTGTACTGAGACTGTTTATCTTTATGAGGCATCAGCAATTTTTTAAGGTTATACACACTGAGTCACTACAATCATTGATTACATTAATGGATTACCTCTGGAGAAGGAATCTAATTACATTTTTGTACAAATTGCAAAATGCAAATTAATTTCAAATTTTCTTGGCAGCCCTTTTGTTCTTTTTATGAGCTCAGGGATATAGGTGTGGGGCAGGAGAGCCAATCCTTGCAAAGAATCTGGAACCTAGAAGGGGCTTTGTCTGTTCACCTAGCAGATAACGCACTGAGCACCTTGCCCTGCCTGCATGCGCCTGCTCTGTTCTAGGTGCTGGAGACACAGATGCAAACAAGACAATGTCTCATTCCTCTTGGAGCTTCCCAAGGAGCAATATTAACCACTCCAAGAGCCATAAAATCCCGAACGCTCCTGAACCCATTCAATTAGCTACTGAGCGTCATTTTTCTGAACACCAGTGAGGGCTTCGTGCCTCTAACACAAGAGTTGCCAACCTCTTTAGCCCTGAGAGGGAAACATAAAAGAGGCAGCAGAGGATTAAATAGGGGGGATAGGAAAGGGAGACCAGTCCCGGAGAAATGGCCAAGAGGCACGCATTCTGAACATGGATTCATTTATTTGGGGTGAAGAAAGGAAGGTAACTGGAAAGTAAAGGCACAGCAAATGAAGAGAGAACCCGACAAATGAGAAACACAAAGGCTAATAACCATTTCTTCAACTCCAACCTTTCTTCTACTTGAGTGAAAAACAGAATTTTCAATGTTGGTAAAATTAGGTAAGACTAAACTGGCTTAACTTTTCTGGAGAGCAATTTGGCGTTATATATCCAGAACCAAAACACAAACAAAATAAAAACATGGCTTTTGAGCCAATGATCCCTGTTCTAGAAATTTATCTGAAACAAATCACCAAAACTATGGTCAAAGATTTGTGCACAAGGATTACCATGGCAACATTATCATAACCGCCCAGAAATAGCACAATATAAACATTTAATTTTAGGGGAAACAATAGGTAAATTATGTATATACATTTTACTGTGTGTGTGTATATATACATATATATACACATATATATGGGGTAAAATATTATGATACCATTAAAATTATGTTTATGAAAGTTTTGATGACCAGGGGAAATGCTTATCACTAAAATTCGGGGTACAGGATTATGTATAAAGTGTGATTTACACCGTGGAAGAAATGCAAAAGGACATATGCCACAACAGTAATTTGTCTCTTGTGGTGGAATTTTAGATGATGTTTCTCTGTTCTTTTATACTTTTCTGTCAAATTTTTCCATAATACTGTTTTATTTTGCTAAGCAAAAGAAATGAAATAAGCTGATCCAAAAAGATAAAATAAGAGAAGGGGAAAACACTAATCTAACGAGGAGGAAAAAGGAGCTAGGGTTAGCCGGGGTGTATAGGCACAAGGGTTACACCAGAGACTTAAAGGATTCAGATGGCTGGTAACTGCCTGCTGTCTGGGATGGCACTTGGCGACAAGGTCTGTCTCAGATTTCCTCCCTGCTTTTAAGATTAACCAGATTGCACGTTAGGTTTCACCCTCCCTGACAACTCTAAACTAGGATTGCCTGAGTCTATGGGGCTTGGAGTCTCAGCTGGTTCCTACCACTTCCAGCTTCCATTGAATCCTAGCTGATCTTGGAAACTTTACACAGTGACCCATGGAAAAATGTTTCAAAAGAACCATAGCATTTTTCAAAAATTATTTTTAAAGAACCTCAGTAGTATAATCAAATTCCTCCCCTCCCCCACTCAAAAAAAAACAAACCCCGTAATAATGGCTATAATCAATTGACTCTTAAGTTTAGATGCTTCCTCTGGAGATTCCAGTCACTGAAGGAGATGAATTAGACAGTCTTGGAAAGCTTCTAAAAGGGTGCCCGGTCTGTGCAGTGCTTCTCCTGAGCACAGTAAACTATAAATACTTAATGACCGGGCTGACGATGATGACTAAGTTGATCGATAGTGAGCACTGAGACAGCATCCCATTTCCAGGCACTACCAGCGTGGCCTCAAGGGAATGGAGGAAGTCCAGCACACGCTGGGGACACACTGCACTCACCCACTGGTCTTCGCCAGCTGGTGGCAGCTCGGGGTCCCCAGAGCGAGCGCTGAGGTTGTTACAGCTGAGGTTGTTACGAGACTGGGAGATTCTGACAGCCCATACAGAGAGAGCCAGCCATTTCCTCCCTGGTGTCCTTGGGCCATGCAATCTTAATAAGCTCAACCTCAAAGAAGGAAAGAGGAGCCTGGGATCCCATTGAATTATTCACAGCTCCAATCGGTGAAGGCAGAAGAACCCCACTTCTGAGAGTAAGTAAGAGCTACTTTCTCCCACCGCATCACGATCCCCAGGTAAGAATCCAGTTTAAAAATCAAAAGAGAAGAAAATGTACTACCTTCTTAAATCTGAGTTCATGAGTAATTAGTGAGTTTGTGAATCGTGTTGCAATGGACAATTCTATTCTCAAAAAAATTTTTGAGGAGCTTGGTATATTTAAATTTATTTAAATAAACATAATACACCCTTGGCTGGGTAGCTCAGTTGGTTAGAGAATGGTCCTGATATACCAAGGTTGTGGGTTATCCCCAGTCAGGGCACACATAAGAATCAACCAAAAAATACATACAATAGGTGGAACAAACCAATCATGTTTCTCTCTCCCTCTCCCTTCCTCTCTAAAACCAATAAATAAAAATTTAAAAATAGATAAATAAGTAAACATATTTTTGAGAACTAATTTTCTTAGATTAATGGCCATGATCAAAGTGGCCTTGATATAATGGAATGAAAATAGTTGTTAGCCTTGAGACTCGAAGGCCAAGGACATATATGATTCAGGCATTCATTAGATGCTGAATTGAACTGGCTTTTGAATGTAATGAATACACCTTATTTCTGTGTACCGAAAGAAAAATGTATACCCAACAAAATAATAGCGATTCTTTCCTACACTTCAAGGAAAGTGTGTTTTCCCACATCCCATGCCCGCAGTCCCTGCAGATTGTTCTCCGGGACAAAGACGGCCACTGTGCCCCTCTAGCAAGTGTGTCAGAAACTAGCTCCTTCGACCTTGTCCCCTCACTTCAGAATCTCGGGCCTCCCCCAAAGCACTGGTGCACGCATATGCACTTAGCAGGTGGCCTCTCCTCTAGATTTCATCAAGTCCCACATATCCACATGGCTGAGTGGTCAGGCCAGGCCACTGACCTCAGGCCTGGAATATCACAGACGGCTCCTCAGAGGTCAGACTCTGCCCATCTCCATCCATCCCATCCATGGCTGACTGATGAATCTCCTAAGGTATCGAAAGGCCGTAACGCTCACACCATGCAGCTAGAGCTTCTGTAAGCCTCAGTCTCCTCATCGGTGAGATAGATACATATGCCCCTCATAGAACAGTGAAGAGATAAGAGAAATAATGCAGCTCCTGGACACAGTTCAGCCACGGGCCCACGTCAGGCATTCAGTAAGTAGTACTTCTTATCACACCAGAATGCAAACCCCATGAGGGCAAGAATGGCTGTCTGCTTCATCTACTCCCAAGAACAGTTCCTGGTAAAGGGCAGAAACTCAATAAATTTAACAAATGAAGTATTTTAGGCCCATTTCACATGACACTATCCTGCCCCGTTACCCTGGGCTAAGACAGTCTTTTCCTCCTCTGGACACTGCTGATGACATGCTGTTTGCTCGTGTCCCTTAACCTTGGCCCCTGCAGCCTTGAGCTGTTGCCACCGCTCTGTGTCCACTCTCACAGAGTAGCCTGCAGGCCCCCTGTAGGCCCCTCTCTCACTGCCTAGCTCAGATGCTATGCACACCAGGGGCCCTCAGTAAACAGCGGGAATGAGGGTCCTGCCAGGTCATCCAAGAGCGACCAAAGACAGCTCCTTGTTATTCAGTGTGGCAAAGACCTGGAAACCAGGATCCCAGTCCCTCTTTTCCAATTTAATGAGGAAATGGGGCCAAGTTAGTGATTTTTTCATTGCATATTTCTGTCACTCCACCAAGCTAAACAACTGGATTTCAAACCTTGACCAGAAACCAGAGGCCCCTGCTCTTTTAGAGAGTGGAGATTTGGAGAAGACATTTTTACTTCCAGGAAATGAAAAGATCCTTTGGGGTAGGTAGGCCCCGGTGGCAACGTGGGGTGGGGGAAGGGCCACAGAACGTAAAATGCTGGTGCTGCTGGCGGGACACTCAGACAAAGCCAGACTGGAGTAGGGGTGGGGGGCGCGGGGTGCTGGCTCAATGTGGCATTGCTCCCCCACTCACTGCCTGTAGGAACTGGCCCTTCCTTCTCCTCCACCCCCACCCCCCGGAGGATGTGCCCAGGAGCTTGGGGAGGAGGTAGCTTTTGTACAATTTCTTTTCTCGGTTTCCCTGGCAACTGTGCAGCATCTAGAAGCTCCAGAAGTGAGGTGGAGGAGTTGGGTGTGGAACGCAAATGCTGATGTCACCCACACCCATGTGTAGCAGCCTCTCAGCCTCAGAAGGTCACACATACACACACACACACACACACACACACACAACCTCTGACTGCTCATTTCTAATTTGTGCCAGGTGCCCAAGCCGACAGCCTCAGGGAACTGTTACATAATTAGTCTCATTTTGCCAACCTGAAGGGAGAGGTGGGGCCTGAGACGGAATGATAAGTCGTACCAAGGATGCTAGAAGCCTCTTGGCTGGGTTTCAGATTTCAGATAAGCCTACACAGGTCACCTCATGGGGCATTAATTAATTCTGTATCAGCAGCTGGTGAGAACAAGAGATGCGGGCTTTCACCCCAAGGAGGGCGTCTGATTTGGGGGATCCAGCCGAAGACCAACAGATGCAGGGAAGAGGGGTGCAGCGAGACCATTTAGAGGCACACTGGTCTAGAAAAGTTGAAAGATATGGTCTCCAGCTTTGAAATGAGCTCCATTCTGAGACCTCATTTGTAAGTCAGTTATTTAGAATTCAGAACCCATTTCCAGAGAAGTCATGTCTGTTATAAATGGTGATTGGGTTTCCAGGCTAGTCCACAAAAGCCTATTTAACTCATAATGTGGACAAAATACTATACATTTGCAATGAAAAGCAATAGAAAAAAAATCCTGTTGTGATACCAGTAATTAAATGAAAAAGAAAAATAGAGAAGTGGAAAATAAATAGCCTTCTTTCATTTCTTTTGAATAGTAGAGCCCTTGGATGGGGGGTGGTGGGGAGCTAGCCCAGTTGCTCCTGGATCAGGGTGGGGGTGGGGATCTTCATTTACTTTCCATAATGGGATGGAGAGTGAGTAGCTGATGGTGGGGAGGGGAGGAGTGGAGAATGAAGCCGGACCATCCTTTGGGATAATGAAAAAAACAGCATCTTTGGGAAAACAGGCAGAGGGGGAGAGATGCAAGTGAATAGGATTATCTCATAAGGTATAGCTCTTGGAGTGAGGAGAGAGCATACATTTTGCTGTCACAAAAGCCTGTCTCTCAGTGGCTGTAGCTTTGGGTGAGCGGCTCCATCTCTGAGTCTCAGTCACCTCAGTGGCAATCTCTAAGGGTCGCTTCAGTCAAATGCCTGCACGGTGGACCCTGGCGCACTGCCCAGACCCCCCTCATGGAAGTACTTGAGGCCCCTACAGGGATTGCTCAGATATACAGAGCCGCAGGTCAAGGTCACATCTCTCTTGGCCTCCCGCCTCCAAGAAGTTACCAGTGTGGGAGGAGGAGCCGGGCCCACCAGGAAACTCTGGGGGCCACCAGAGGACCAGAGCTCTCTGAGAAGTGTCACGGGTCTGCATGAGAGTGTGACTTCCCTCTGACAAACATGCTTCTGCCCCTTCTTTTCCACAAGTGTGGGTCCCAGTGGCACTCCTTCATAAACACCCTCCTGCCAAACTCCACCTCCGAGGCGGCTCCCCAGGTGCCCAACCTGCACCAGCCTGGCCCAGAGCAGGCACAGGTAATGACGAGGCCCTAAATGGCTGGGGCACACAGATACCCAATCAGGTTTCGTTTTCAATGTATAAATGTTCATAGTTGACAGTTTGTGATTTGGAAATAGAATCTATAGAAAACAAAAACAAAAATCTCTGAGGCGTGTTTGTTTGGAACTGCTCTGTCCAATACGGTAGCCACTGGTCACGTGCAAGGATTTAAATTTAAATTAAATTGGACATTCAATTTCTTGGGTACATTAGTCATATTTCAGGAGCTCAATAGTCACATGTAGCTTGCAGCTGGCATACTGGGAAATGCAGATTTATACATCATTTCCTTTGTTACAGAAAGTTGTATTGGATGATGCTGGCTGAAATGTTGAATTGTAAAGAATCTGAGAATGTCTGCACTGTATCCTATACCAACCTTCCACGAGAGGCTCGTTAGATACATATGAAGCAAGACAAATAATGCTATTACTGGCTAAGGCTCGGCTCTACCTCCCCCACCACCCCCACACAGAATTCTAGTTCTGCATGGGCAAGGCGTAATTCCAGGGAGAGGTCCTTTATGGCCCAGCCCCAAGCAGGCGTCATAGTCCATGATGACCCCCAAGCTCAAGCCAGAGTCAGCTATCAGGGAAAGATGAAGGAGGTGCAGATGGCAGTGAGCATCAGCCCAAGGCCTTTGTATGGCAGGGTGTCAGCTTCCAGGACCATTTCAAGAGGCCCTTACCCGGCGCCCATGTACTTGGCCTGGCAACTCCACCACAGACACTGTGGCCAGGGAAACGTCCTGAGACCTGATCAACTCACACAGGGACAGAGAAACCTGGGGGTCCTCTTCGCAGCCCATACCGCCGGTCATCACAGCCTGAGCACCGGCAGAGCTGACGGCCTTGGTGGTGCTCTGTGGTCTCTCCAGGTGCCCCTGCTCACGCACCTTCCCTTCACTTTGGGTCTGGGTCTTGCCTTCCACTCACTCCATGGACTTGGCACATCGGGTCCTCCTTGCTTCCCTAGGACCCCTCCCTTGTCAGGACTTAAGGTCCATCTTTTCCCCATGGTCATGGCCATGGAACAGTTCTTAGGGGACTCAGGCCAGGGGACTCAGGCCAGGCAAAGCTGCAGTTCCCCTCCCACCCAGCTGATGGCTCACAAGTGTCAAAGCCAGCCTATCTCCCTGCAACTCTTGGTCCTTCTTAGCTGATAATACAGAATGAGAACCCATGACCACAGCCAGGACCACCCCTTCCCCCACTATGGGCACCGAAGTGACAATAAGGAATATTCCTTCTCCCAGAATGAGAATGTCACCTTCCCCTTGACCCAAACAGCATCTCCCATCCTGTTCCCAGGCCCCCCTTTCCCTATACCTCTGGCATTCTCACAGGACCCCCTTTTGGGATCCGTGGTTTCATTTTGGGAACAGGAGAGGATCTGGGCCTGGGACATTTTGGAAACTGCAGCCTTCCCACATGGCAGGGCTGGGCTGCCACACATAGGAGGGAGTCCGTTCCTGTGCTCCCCTCAACAATTTCAATACAAATGTACTCAGTTTGTTTATGTTCAAAGCTCTGAAAATGTTACTTTTTAGACTCTTAGTATGCAAATCTTCTTTTGGAGCTCATGCTATTGTGGAAACTGCAGTCTTACTGGACACAACTGATAAATTAGAGGGCTGCTTCTGCAGCTGCGATACCATGGAGGACCCCCAAAACTGGTGATTTTCTGTTCGAAACTCCATCACAACATACCACATTGTTGCCATTCCGCAAAGAGTACTCTCAGCCGTTTTCTACTCCCACACGTCAGCACCTGATGGGAGCTCCCATCACATGCACACCTGTGCAGACAGCAAACCCACAACAGACCCACCAAAATGCAAGCCAGGCACAAGGCAAACTCACCCTCCCAGGCTGTGCAGAGTCGAATGGAAAAACGCCTGAGTCCATGAATGTCATTTCCGAGCCTGTCCTCCAGGTCCAGGGACCTCAGTGTCTGGCACAGCTCTGTGTTCCGATAATAATAGCACCTAATACTGCTTAGTATCAGACTACACAGAGTTACTGACTGATTTAGCATGAATCATTTTATTTCATTTAAACGTTATAATAACTCTCAAGACAGGTATTATGTTACCTCCGATGTACTGATGAGTATCCTACTGGGTTCAAAACATTTAGTTGGCCCAGGATCATATACCCGGAGAGCGACGGAGCCGGAACTCAGTCCAACATCCCCTGGCTTCATGGAGCCCGAAGCTATTTCTGAATGAAGGAGGGCGTTGAAGACATGAGACAGAGATTTGAGCTAGCTATTTGGAGGGTTTGGTAGGATGGTCATAGATGACACAAAATGCAAAAAAAAAAAAAGCGGTGGGGGGCGGGAGAATACATCTTTCCTCTTCCATGCTGTTTTACCCGATTAACAAAAAGAAACGGAGGAAAGTAATTTACCACTACAACCAAATAGAAACAGATGAGTGACACAAATAACTGAAGAGTCCTGCTTTGGTGTGAGAGGCTGTGCTAAATGCAGTACTATTGCCCTGATGGCTCCATCAAAAGCCCGCTCGTGTTCTGTCTTCCTCTGAGCCTTCTCTGACCACCAAGGCCCTCCAGACCACGAGGTCTCAAACTCGAACATGTTTAGAATCACCCAGGTTCCTGGGTCACACCTCAAAAGGCTCTGACTCGGTAGGTCTGGGCTGTACCCAAGCATTTGTACTTCTGACAAGTTCCCAGACGCTGCTGGTGCTGCTGGTGCATGCGCACCTTTGAGAAGCACTGGTCTAGATTCTGATGGGACCCTTACGACATCATGCAGAACTGATTGCTGCTTCTGTGAAGTCGTTCTGGTTCCCTGATGCCTCTCCCCTGCCCTCCCCATGGTCCTGCCGCCAACCTCAGTGCAGCCTCACCCCCTACCCGGGACCAATGAGGACCACAATTTGCAACTGCTGCTCTGACTTAAAAGATCTCTCATCTTGTTTTGGGCACAATACCCTGACCCATTTACCCCAGTTCTAACAGGGTTTCTCTCATAGTCACTACTCTCTATTTTTTATTCTAACTCCCTAACACTCCAGATTTCTTGGAGGACTGGGGCCTGCCTTCCTTTGGCCACACCTCCTCCCTACTGAACCCTGCAGTCCTAAAGCCCCAAAGGAGCACCTGCTGTGGTCACACCTGCTGATCCACAGCGTTGATGACAAGTGTCTGCTGCCAGACATCTGTGTCTCATCCAGCCCAGATTCCCTCTTGCAGAGCTGTCCCTGCTTGATGGAACACTCAGCTCTGGCCTGGTTTTACCCTGTCCCCGCTGCGGCTCGCCTGGACAATGAGCTTAGACTGTCTTACCTATCGGAAAGGCAATCACCTGCCTTATTCAGCACCTGGAGCTACAAAAGATCCCCCTCAAGGAGCGGGAACAGGCAGATCCTAGACGACCCTCACTTCTTCCTTGCGGTGAAAAACAGGCCATGCCTCTGTGAAATGGTAGCTTGGTCTTACATTTTGCTTTGTCTCCCCTGCAATGACTCCTTGCTGATTTAAGTGTGGAGGCCGGGACCTGTGGGGTGTGCACATCGGCAGGAGGAGCGTGCACTCTCTGGATGGTCAATAAACATTGAGCAACAAGCAATTTGATCACTTGCCTGGCTGGCACCTGGAAACACATTATCCAATTTGGAAAGCAGAATACCTTTTAATATCTCCTCCAGCACCTACCACGGGTCTCCTCCCAAAATAGGCAACCGATGAATATTGAATGAGTAAATGAACAAATGGAGGAAGGATGCTAGTGGGGTTGTGCCCAGTTCTCCTTTGTGGGGACCTTATCTGTATGCTCAGCAGAAAGAAAGCAGTTTCCAATCTGCAGAAGCTGAGAGATGCCTCTAGGCCACACTTCCGACTAATTCCCAGCACAGAACTGGACCCGCACATTCAGATGAACTGTGGCTTGAAGACTGCAATCACACACGCACGGTGGTCCTCAGATTTGTTTCAGTACGTGAACGTCTTGAGCAGAAAAGGTTGTACCCAATGCCACCCCACCTCTGCTCCAGGCTTCCCCCCGTCCCTACTCCTAAGACCCCTTCGTTCCCGTCACAGACCCCATGCCAGGCCAGCCATCTAAGTAGGTGGGATGGCCAGCTGCATGTGTGTCGTAGTTTGCAGTACCTCCACACACCCTTTCCTCACTTCCCTGTCATTCCTTCCGGGAGGTCCCCTGAAAGATCAAAACGCTATCAGAGAAGGGAGTCCAAGAAGACATTAACAGCTCAAACAAGCTCATCAAAGTGGTAAGGCTGTTGTCTGGCAGGCCCCTGAGGGGAGGGGACAGAGCACAGGTAAGCTTTGGCAGAGGTGAGGAGCATCTGGCATGAGTTCCTGCTGCAAAAGCAGGGGCAGGGGCAACACTACATGAAGGGGTTTGTGTTCTCTGCCTGGCTTGCCGCAGAAACACCACTGGGAGAACAGGCACAGAGCAGCCACTGGGCCGCAGGCTGTGGGTCTCATGAAAGGTTTACAACATCCCTGCAAGGGCTGGGTGGGGACAGAAAGAAGTGAAATGGCTTGCCAAAGAGCAAAGACTTTAGAACACCAAGGGACATATGGTGATGCTCTATTGGTTGAGTGTGCGACCAAGCGTTCTCAGTCCCGGGGACGGCTTCCTGCTAGCTGACCCCCATGGGTGCCAGTCTCGCGAGCAAGAGGCAGCTCACAGCAGACTGCACACAGTGACAGCCTCGCACTGGCTGGGCTCAGGCTCGGGCTGGGCTCAGCTGCCGCGGCAGGAAAGGAAAAATGGCTGCGCTGCAGGGGACCTAGGCTTCTCGCGTCTGGGATGTTTACCTCATTAGGCTGTTTTACATAACATCCGCCAAAAACAGAAAGAAAAAACAGCTGGAGGCAGTCCGCTGGAGTTCAGACCTCATTCGGAGTCCTTGGTCCCAGACTCCTCAGAGGGCAAGATGGGACCTGTAGGAGGCCTCTTCCTCCCTGCTTGGTTACGGGTCTGCGGAGGAGCCAGAACAATGCAGACTGGGCTCCTATGAGGAAACCCCTGGTCCCCCTCCAAGGAGCAGTACAGCTGATATGAACAAAGAGGTGGTTATCACTGGTGTAATTATAGATGTTCTTTTCTTCCCAAGCCCTGTGGTCCACCGCATTCACTTTGTCACAATCAAGGGAGGCTGAGGAAGGAGGGACCAGGGATCTGGGCAACTCTTGGGCTGGGAGGCCAGAAGTCTGAGTGGGAGGACATGCCAGAGGTCAGATGAGCAGGCTGGTCCAGCGGCCAGGCCAGTCCATCAAGAAAGGAGAAGGCAAGTGCCACTGGGCCAAGAGCCAACTTAAGTCTAAGGCCAGAGGGCAATAACAGCCATGGAGAGAGGCAAGGGTCTGCCTTGGGCCTCAGAGGCGGGCAGTTCCTGAGGGTGGCTGGAGGGAGTCCTAGATGGCACCAGGAGACTAGGGTGGGTGGGCAGGATGTGCTGACTCTGGAAAGAGGGGACAGTGCAGAAGCGGCCGTGGGAGAAGCCAGGTGAGGAAGGGCCAGGTAGGGCTTGACCAAGCAGAGCAAGGTTAAGAGTCCTACACCGACAGCCACAGCAGAGCAGCAGGACAGGCTGCGCTCCTCACCATACAGCTGGGTGGGGGCTGGTCCCCAAGACTGAGCTGACCTACAGGCCCCGTTGTGAATGGTCAAGAGATTTGGGGACAGGGAGTCAAGTGTGTTGTACGAGTGTCTGCATTAGACAAGACAGCCTAGACTTTGACTTCTCCCTTTTAGCCACATGTGCACAAAATGTCCTCGCCCCTCCCCCAAGCCTCAGTCTCCACCTCTGTCTGTCTGTCTACCTCTCTTCTCTCCCCAAGGCCTGTTCTCTTATCTCCTCCCTCCCAGCTTAACTCTTTGCCTTGTTTCTTCTAATTCCGCTCTCCAGGGTCCCTGTGTGAGTGCGTTTGCGTGTGTCTGGGTGAGGTGGGGTGAATGCCCTCAAGTGCCTGAAGTGGGGAGATGGGGGAGCAGGCCATCTCTCCTCCTCACTCCCTCCCTGGCCAGCTGGAAATGCGCCATGTGACCATCCAATCTAATTAGCTGAAAGCTCAGTCTTGACAGAAGGAGGCTTTAAAAAACTCTCCAGCTTTCTTGGCTCTCAGCCTTTTGAAAGAGAACGAAGAAGATCCGATTGCAGGGAACTGGAGTCCCAGCTCCCAGTTCCCGCTGCCAGGGGCAATCAACTGAGAGCAGAAACCTCCATCTTGAAAATGCCAAGCAGCATGAGAAAGCCCAAGCTCCGGAGCACAGCGTCGCAGGGCTCCAGCCCGGAGGGAGCCTCCATGGCAGCTGCCCAGAGTCCCTGCTAAGCAGATCAGGAGAGCTGGTAGTGAGAGAGGGCTGCCCTCCTCACACCTTCCAGGGGGTGGCCCCTGCCAGCCTCCCCGAGGTCTCCCTGCACAGCCCCAGGCCTGGCTCCACCGCCCACAGGCTCCTCCTTGCAGAAGTGCTCACCTCTCAGGGTCAGCACCCAGACCTGCCTTCCCTGACTCCTGGCCACACAGTCCCCACCATGGACACCAGGCTCTCCTCCCACCCAAGTCCCTTGGCCCTGCCACTGACTAGTGTCCTGGCCCCTGGCTGTGCTGTAAGGACATATCAGAGGGACACCAGTGGCAGGGAGAGCAAAGGTCAAGCCACTTGGATGACCTCGGGGGCTCTTGAGTGGCACAGGACACAATTCTCCCAACAAGCCCTCCAAGCTCAACCAGAAAAGCCCACAGGAGGAGACAGCACCATTTAAAACACCATGGCCATGCCCGCCTGCTTCCCCGGACCCCTGCCAATCTGATTCTGTCACCGTCAAAACGTTAAACCACATAACCCACCCAGGGAGGGGCACTAGCCAAGCTCATCTCCTGCGGCCACTGTCCTGTCCTCTCTGCTCTGGTGACACTTGTCCTGCTCTAGCTCTGGAGGTGTAGGAAGATCTGGGTCAGGAATGCAGCACACCCAGAGCCCACCAGGCTAGACAAATGCCACTCAGGTCACTGCGGCCTAATGGGAGGCAGCAGGCAGGTAGGAAGGCTGGCGGGTGCCCTGGGCAGATGGCCAGGCCTGGGTGGACAGACGGCTCCGGTCTCAACTCCAGAAGGAGTTCTGCCTCCTCCCAGGGAGCGTCAACCAGCATGGAAGGACAAATAGGGACACACGATGTCACCAGCAATCACCATCTGAGCCAAAGTCATAGCCTTGTCCCCATCACCCAAACAACTGAGGATTCAGACCTCATAGCCAGAGACCACACACATATACACACACATGCACACCTGGGTTTGATCGTCTGGCCTTTACTTCCCAAAGTGGTATTATCTCTCTATACTTGGAATTGTAAGCCTTTCACTTGCTGGTCACATGACCATAGGTGATGAGCTCACAGCCTCCCATTGGTGGGGTTGACTGCTCAAAACCACAGCATAATTTTTAAACTGAATTGTGCTTTTCCTACTAGAATTCTTTTTCCCACATCAATGACTAATGACCCCATACAAATTCCTGATGAAAAATGTGTAACCTAAGTTTAACCGGAATTCAAAATATTTGCCAGAAATTGTTTTGGGGGGGGAATCAAATTTCTTTCTTTTGGCAAAAATTATGTATGGAGAAAAATTGTAGAATGTAAGATGTTATGGTCGAATTATAAAATAATAACCAATCTTGTGTCAAATGAATTTATTTGATCCCACTGACAATATCAAAGAATAAAGGATTCTCGAGTAAAGAAATCAGAGTCTGATTTTTTTTTCAATTTCCAAAGCTGTATCTTAGGCATTTGGTAATCTTTGAAAGTTTCCGCTTTATTTCGAAGGGGGGTTATGTGCCCACCTCCCACCTAATACCGTCAATAGCTGACCTTTGAAAATTAGTGGGACATTTGCCCTGCTTTCCCGTTAGGCCATCACTGCCAAGGACACAGAGCACCAACTTCAGATGAGGCAGATGCTCACCTGCCCTCCGGCTAAAAATAGCTGTCGGTGATGTCAGCAATGGCAAGCGTTCTCTGCCTGCGTAAGAGCCCACCAGGCCCCGCAGTGAGAGAGGCGGGCGAACCTCACACCAAAGGGCAGCCTCCACTTCACCACACGGGGTGCCCAAAACCTATGCAAACGTCAGTGGCTGAGATGGCTTCGATCGGTTAAAAAGAGATCTGTGAGCACCCCAATTCACAGCATAAGCTGCACACAGGTTTTTGCACGACCCAACCACACCACAGTTCGGGAATGAGGACCCTAGAAACACAGGGCTCGAGAACATTCCACAGACCTTAGCCTCAGCCTCCTCTCTCCTTTCGTCTTTGCCAGTGCCATGGAACGCATTTTCAGGCATGCTACAACCAGTGACTTATTTAAATTCCAGATATCTACTGTGTGGAGGCCAAGCAGTTCCACCAGGTGTCCCGTGAAGGGCATTGGTGCAACTGACACTAAAACAATTCTCCTTGCTGAAAAACTTCCACAAACCATCTTCATTGCTTGAAGCAGTTTTACTATATCGTAATTATCATCATTATCGTGTTGCCTTGTAATTAGTTGCTGTATGAATGTAACTCTCTTCCCCCACCACCCTCCTACACCACCAGATGTGAGCTCCTGCAAAGACCTCCCTGCAGCCCCAGTGCATAAAGAAACTCAGCAACTTGGGTTGAATTGAGCGAATTTGAATTGAAGCTGCTATGTCAATAACATCTTCTTTCTTGGATTCCATTATGACTCCCGTAACTTAAATAAATTATATTTAAGTGGTTATTCAACAAGGCCTCTCATGCATCTAGAACATTCTTTGAGGCCCCTATAACTGACCACATTAAATCAATGCAACATGAGAAGTAAGCAGTCATGGTCGGGTATATATGAAGTTGGCTCCTTGCATGTCTTCCTCCAAAAAAGGAAATTAGTAACCCTGATGAGGAGACTCTCTGTCTAAGGTAAATCTCACATCAGAATTGAGTAAGCGTGTGCTGTGCTTCGCTGTAGACAAAGACGTAGGAATGGTCTTTGAACATGAGTCCTCTGTCCCCATGCTCTGTTAGAGCCTCTAGGAAGGATAAAGCTTTAGGGGCCACAGTTTGGATAATGACTTTCCACCTACTGACACCTGTCCTGTCATTTCGGGCCAGTGGCATGTAGTAACAATCATCCAGACACCTGGCCACGGTCTCTTTCCTGAAACCAATGACTAATTGGCCTGTTTTGTTTCATTCTATGTGGCTCTCTCACCCGCTACCCCAAACTGTGGTCGTTTGATCAAAGCCAAACCAGGAAGTGAAATACATACCTGGGAGACCCCAGGCATGGGAAAGATAACCAGGCCACAATAAGAAGATACAACAATAAGAAGTTTTGGCCTTCTTCAAAGTTTACCAACCTTTTTATCAAGAAACAATAAAAGGCCCTCCTTCATGAACGTTAACCTTGAGACATGTGAACAAAGCCGGAATAGGAAAGAAATGACAAATGTGACGACGGCAGCACGGAGCTGGCTAAGAGTAAGGATGCACTCACCTGAAGAACGGTGCCGGCAGTGAAGCAGAGCGTCCCTGACACACAACAGGGAGCCCCCATGGCGCAGAAGGGTAAAAATAGCCAACTATTTGCTCATTAAGTCAGCCTTCCATCTCGATTTAAGTCTCTGAGGATCCCTGACCAAGCAATTCCCCAGCAACAGAAGCAGATATTGTGATCTTTGCTGAGCAACCGCATGAGAGCCAGGGTCCCAAAGCCCACCATTCTGGGGAAACAGGAACTTCTAAGTAGAGGACCAGACCCAACCCCTGGGTGACCCCACCCGAATGCAAATCCCCAGTGTGCTGCAGATGCAGCCTGTAACCAACAGTGATCTCACCCGGGGCCAAGGATGACACAAGGGATTCACAGGCAGCCACAATAACACTCCACACAACTTGGAGACGTGCTACAGTCAAATCACAGGGGTCGGTCTGGTCGGGTAGGGGAAATCTTAAATGCCTACCAGCATAGTGAAAGGAGATCGCTGATCACTGTCTCACTGCCAGTCTTTTTGGGGTTTTTTTTTGTTTTTTTAGAAGCAAATTCCTCCAATCTATAATGCAATCAAAATCATCTGAGGCAATTCTGACCCACAGACATCGACACTGTAAGGAATCGCCACCGTGTTCTGGGACTGTCCACAGGCCTTGGAAGGAGGCACACCCATCTGTCCAGACAAAGCTGTTGCTGGGCATCCAAATCCCCGAGCCCTCCAAAGGTCACAAAGCAAGAAACTCAGCTGTACTCACGCAGGGAGTGCCACTCGTCCTGCCGGATGGTCTTCGTGATGTTGAAAGTGAGGTTCCTTGGGATGGTGGCTGAGGAGTAGTGGTATTTGATGTACGTGCACCGCTCAATTTCTCCTGGCAAAGACAGACAGGAAACCGAGTGTTAAGGAGGCAGCAATCATTTGGGGGGCCAGTTTCCAAGATCCACTCTTCTGTCCTGGGGAAAGGGACTGGATTTCTTTTGAGCCTGATAATGCCTACAGTTTATCCAAGGCAGTAACATTGACTCCAAAAGAGCAGGAGAGTCAAACCAAAATCAAACACCATCAATTTAGGGAGCAAAACACATTTCTGGCATCATTCAGAGGTGGGGAGAGCCACAGTTTGAGCTGATAGCGTGCGAAGAAAATAGTACCCATGCCCATTTAGTCTTAAGAAAACTAACTTTCAAGTCAAGGCATCAAAAGACATTAACAGTTTGCACCCCCACACCAACAGAGAGCAGGCTTCTACCTTCATGAGATCATTTGTGCTTATTGACAGACCTAGGTAGGCCCAGCAGGAATGGAAAATCACCAGGCGGGAAAACTGTACTGTGGGAAACTGTAGCCTGGGAAAATGCCTACCTGGGAAACTGCCTGCCAACCCCACCCAGGACAAACAGATGCCCGGCTAAGATTGGGGTCTGGGGTCGGCCTATCTGGCATAACAGGATGAGGCTTTAACTTGAGCCTGACAAGATGTATCAAGAACAATGGTCAGCAGAAACAGCACCCAGCCACCAGCTCTAGCCTATTAGACTCTGACACCCCAACCAATTACCCTTCATGGGTTTCTGTGCTTAAAAACCCTGCCCTGAGAACAACCAAGCAAGTCTTAACCTCCCTTGGTTGGCTCCCCCAACTCCCTAGGTTGACTGCACTTTCTCCACTTACCCCACAAGTCTTAACCTCCCTCGGCTGGCTCCCCAACCTCCCTAGGTTGACTGCACTTTCTCCACTTACCCCACAAGTCTTAACCTCCCTTGGCTGGCTCCCAACCTCCCTAGGTTGGCTCCACTTCCCCTCTTATTCCCCGCTAATAAACCCTGCCCCTTAGCTTGCTGCGTCCATCTGGTTTCTTGAGAGACTCTGGCCTAACACTTACAACACACACAGTCTTATGGGATGCCGAGCTAGACGGGGCCTCTTCCCTTTTCTCTGTCCTGTAGCTCCCCCTCACCTCTGAGCACAAAGCACTCAGATCAAGCTGTGTCTCTGTAACAGGGTGCAGCCAAGAGGGGGGCCCAAACAGGGATTTGTAATGGGGTCCAGAACTCAGGGTGTCCAGGAAATATTAGAAAAATATATATAAATAGGATGTCCTCACCCCCACAAGTCTGAGCTGGGGGATGGGACACATGGAGCAGGACCACTGAGAGCTGTTTTGTAGGCAACAGCTGTGCAGCTAACTTCTGGCATGGTCATTTAACATATCTATAACCTTTAACTGGTTTCATAGATATGTTAAATAGCTGTGGCCATGCTTTGAGCCAGGGGGATGGAAGTGACTTCAACCCAGGATGTAACTGGGAAACAACTCCCCCTGGTTACAGTGCCTGTGTGAGAGCTTGGAGATGACTGGCTCCATGCCATGGGGCCACACCTGCCCAGACTTACTATGGCAGCCCAGTAAAACTGGAAGAATACAGGAATGCTGGCAGGTATAACTGATTGTAGGAGGAGTCAGAAATGGGGCTGCAGAGGAAGATTGGCACTGAGATTTAAACCCAGGCGCTGCAGCCATGTGAAGAGGGGTGACCCCGCGGCTTGGGCAAGAGTCAGGACCACGCTGCTTTGGGGTGTTCCCTTTTGCCACGTGGCTTCAGAAGCAGGAGAGACTTTGCCAGGAAGAAAAGGGGTGAAAGGACTCTTGCTGGTGGGCCATGAGAAGGTGCCACATGGTTTTGGATTAACTGGAGATCGTGGTGGTGACACAGCTGATGGACCCGGGGGCCTGAATCACGGACTTCTACTTCTTTTCCTGAGATACGGTACCCAGGACTGGGCAGAAGAAGAAGGAAGTACTGTGTAAGTCTGTGGGTATTCTAAAGGACTTCAGCATTTTAATGAAGACATTAAGTCATTATTCTAAGCCTGTATAACTCTTAAATAAATAATTCCTTTCCTTTTCACCAATCTCTGGCATTGAGAGACATCTCTCCCTGGGAGCAGGCAAGGAGAACCTTGTGGGGGGAGGGGGCGCTGGAGAAAAAGGGAGGATCCTTTTGGTAATAGTATATTGTTCACCAACCCCCACCGCAGTCTGTTCTGTAACATCGCCTCGAATCAGTCTCTTCTCAGGTTTCCTGGACAAAATTAAACCCCTGAACACACTCAACACCTGGTCCAATGGGCCCTTCACTGGTAAGTTCTTGTCAGTCCATGTCTGCTTTGCAGGTCAGCGTATCAAAACATTCCTAGCTCTTACAGCAGACGTTCTCAAAGTGTGGTTCCGGGACCCAAGGATCAGCATCCTCTGGGAATTGACTAGAAATGCAATTTCCTGGGCCTGACCCCAGACCTACTGAATCAGAAACATGGAGGTCAAGACCGCAATCTCAAGTTTAATAAGCTCTCCTGGTGATTCTGTTGCACACTTAAGTTGGAGAACCTCTGCCTTTGAGAAGCTAATGGAATTGCCAAAGTATTAATTCATAAATCCACCATGTTTGCAAATTCCAACAGGAGGGCATGATTAGTTCTTCCCTTGACACCTTTAGTCCCCGCAGGCATTTCTATCGACACCGGCTTATCTGAGGGATATTACAATTCAATGTCAGGGCATCAGGAAGAACCAGGAAAAGAGTGATTTTTAAAGGTTAGGGGGTTTAAAATTTGGTTTTGCACCTGAATGGATTTTGATGGTAATCCATTTTGCACCCCACTGATTTTCAATTTATAAGTGGTGGCACCTGATTGAATTGTTTGACCCCCTGGCTCACTGTCAGCAGGGAGCCTGGCGATTGGTGGAGGGCAATAATCTAGACCTGAGACTGATGCCTTATTGTAAATCATACCTGGACAACAGCCCAACTGCCAGTTATTGGCAGACACCCCTCCAACCGGCCCAACGCTGTCCACAGAAGCAGAGTTGGGGGAAGGCGTTACGCCCTATTTCCCTTTTGTCTTTAGTTTTTTGAATCCTCTGCCTCTGTCCCCTTAGCCTACAAGCATCCTGAAGTCTCCCACACGCCCCTAGCACTCCCCCTGACCACATCCTACCCTGTCTTCCTTCTTCCCTACCTTGCTATACTTCTGGGAAAGAGTCGTCTACCAGACGGGTCTCCGCTTCCTCAATTCGCATTCATGCTTCGCACCCACACGCTCCATCGCCGTGACTAGCATGACCCCCATCCAGTCTACAACCCCCGAAATCCCACAGGCATCCCGAGGCCACCCTCTCTCGAGGGGTGCCCCTCCTCCCTGACCCAGCCCATCACCAAATTCTGTCAGTTCTACCTCTGAAACGTCCCTGGACCCAGCTCTCCTCTCTGTCCCCACTCCTCTCTGTACTACGAATACAAGGATGGACATCAGTGAACAGCCATGCTTACTAAGGACTTACTAGGTAGGAGAGCCTTACCAGGTGCTGTGTGGACTGGTGGTTTCCACCTCAACCCGAGTCCCAGGCACACAGAGGGAGTGTGTGAGCCCCTGGGATGAACAGACGCGGCCTCTGCGCCCTGCCCAGCCTCCCTGAGCCCTGAGGGAACCAACAGCCACACACTTGAAGCCCACTCAGGTCCTGTACTTACCCCACCAGCAGGAACTCTGTTACGAATATTATCTTACCAAATCCTGCATACAACCCAACTGAGCCAGTGTTATTAGGATCAGCACCCTAATTTTGCAAATAAGAAAATAGAGGCTCGAGAAGATTCACTGATTTGCCCAAGAAGCAGCAGCTCGGGATGAGAACCCAGAATTATCTGACCGGAGTCTTCCTCCTCATAGCCTCCCTCCGCACTACTGCCTGGAGTGCATTCCAGAAAGAAAAATGTGGTCTTCTTCACACCCAGGGCACCCCACACTCCTCAGAAAGTCCCAGCCCCCACCTCGAGCTCCCCTTCAGCCCAGCTTCACGCATATTGGGCTCCAGCCAGGTGGCCCCTCCCACTTTGTCCTGACTGTGCCCTACCTGCCCAGGACTTGGCACCTACTCTCCTCCCTGCCTTTCTTTGCATGATCCCCGTCTCCTTGTCCTGAGAGAAGGCCCACAGGGCAGCTCCTAAGCAGGGACTTCCTTGCATCCACTGCACCTGGCAGCAGGCATCACCTGCGCCCCTCTGCAGCCTCCCCTGCTCCCGTCCTGCTGCAGCAAGCACACCAATGAACTGTGATTTATCTGTTTACATGCCTCACTCCCCCACTAGATTATGAGTTTCCCAAGGGCAGGGACTAGTCTCATCCATTCATCTTTATCTCCCCGGTTCCCAGCACAGAGTAAGCACCAGTAACACGTGCTTTGAAGAAAAAAATGACTAATATGAGGCACCCTCCAGAAGACCACAGTGGGCAAGGGATCCAACTGCTTCTACTACATGCAAGGGATTGAAATAACTGAGGCAAATCCGAGTGCAATGGATAAAGGGCAGGGCGGTGACAGCTGCAGAACTCTGTGAGTCCCCAGCAAACACTCCTTCCCTGGGTGGGGCACGTAAGGAGAGACTTGTTGGCCACAGTAAGGTAGAAGGGACGGCAGACGCACAGAGCAGCCTCCCACCACACCTTGTAAATGTAAGCCAAGGGGCAAATAGTGATGCTTAAAAAGCAAGAAGGAAGAAAAGAAATGAGAAAGATAAAAAAAAAAAAAAAAAAAGGATAGAGGATATTAACAAAAACACCAGTGGCAACTACCTTGACCATGTACCAGGCCCTGCACACGGACGCCTCCGCAGATACCTGGGCACTGACATCCAGCCACCGCTCCACTCACCACGCTGTGACCCTGCTGAGGTATGGATACGTGCCCTGCTGGAGGGACTGCCTTAGTCTAATTTGCACAAAGGTTTCATACAAACTAGCAGCTGCTCTAGGCTCAGTAATTTCAAGATCAAACCAAACACTCCTGCACCTAGCTTCGGAGACCCAAACAAAACCCCACTGGTCACAGCAGATGAGTGCCTACCACTAATGTATGAGAAAGATACCTGATTTTATTATTTTTTTTTCCTAACTGCAGATTCTCTCTGTGTCAGAGCAAACTCAACCCATGGCCACAGGTTCCAGGCGTGCTCCCTGAGCCTCAGTGCCCCCAGCACATGCCACAGGAGCAAGTCGATGCTGACAGGCCCCTCGGTGGCTGGCCAGGGAGGCTGGCTGGTGCCCCTGCCACCACACAACCCCATTGGAGGCCTCACTATTTGCTTTGCCTTGGGATGCAAGCATCCTGCCTTGACAGCAATTAAATTTGAAAGACTCAAATATTGCCTGAGAAGAAAGGCAAAATGTTTATCCATGTGGCTACGGGTCCTGTCAGTGTGCTGGGCTTTCGTAAATACAAGCACCATCTGGGCACCAAATTTGTGGGCTCGGAATGTGGGCTTCCCAACACAAACAGGTTTCCCTGCTACGCACAGTGCAGAAGGACCACCTGGAAGGCAATGGTGAAGCCTGTGGCCTTACCCAGGAAGAAGACCAAATTAGTCTTCCAGTCTCCTGCATCCCAGCCCGGGGACTGAGCTTTGCCCTCAGGAGGCCTCAGCTAGGGGGGCAGGAGGGATGTGGGGGTGCAGGACAATTTATACCTTCAGCCATGCTCTGCCTTCTGAGCTGGTGACCCTCCTGCATGTCAGGGTCCCAGGATACCCAAAAGAGCTTCAGAAAGGGACAACTTTACAAAGCTGAGCACAGGGTGTAGAGAGACCAGCAGAGGGTGGTACAGTGACCTGGAGCCGGCAATAGTAGTTGGAATAACCCAAAGGCACAGAGAAGGGAGCTGTCCCCTGAACCTGGAGAGGGTGGCCTTGCAGAGCAGTGATGCAGCCTGGAGCAGGGGCTCGCAGCCAACCTGCGGTGAGGTGGCAGGGTGCAAACACCCACCCTCTGACCCCTCTCACCTTCATCTCCTGCCTGTTCCCCCCACAGCCAAACCCAACTGGAAGCCAGAGGGCAGCCCAGCCTCCAGGAGCAGAGGAGGTGTGGGGCAGGGCCTAGATTCCAGGGGTAGACCCAGGCACCCAGCTCACGCCCCTCCAAGGCCAGAAGAGCAAGAGCACAGGTGCACGCCAGACAGAGGACTGCACAGACTCTGGGTGGGGAGCAGCAGGGTGGGTGCACTGAAGTCTGGATCTGACCATACCCGACAAGTAAGACCAGCAGGCAGTTTTCCATCACGTGCACCCACGGTCAGCAACACGTGGTGTCCGAATACTGAGGGGAGGAGTCTGTCACTCCAGAGCTGGAAAGTAAGAGCAGGAACCACCTCAGGCAGAGTGAATTCAGAGGCAGCTCTGGGAGCCACGCCCTCTCCATCAAAACTCATCTTTCCTAACGGTGCCATAGTACTTTAAATGCTTCCATTAGAGAGTCATTCCTTGGGGACAGATATTGTTCTCTTAGGCACCCATGTTTAAAGCTCTTTGAAGTAAGTCTGAAGGGGCAGCATGAGTCACTAAGGCCTGGGAGTGAATGAGCTTCCACAATCCCCTTCCTCCAGACCAGGGGGATCCTGAGCAGCAGAGGAGCCCCTCCAGAAGGAAGATGCTGAGAAAGGCATGAGGGCCCACTGCAGCTTGTGAGGGGGTGTGCAGGGTGAGCCCCAGAGGGAAACCCGCAGCTTCGCCACGGCTCCCCCCTCGGTGCTGAGCAGAGTGAGCCTGCAGAAGAATCAGAAATGGAACTGCCCGTACTTCTCACTTTAAAAGTGGAGTGATTGGTGTAGCCACTAGGGAAAACAGTATGGAAGTTCCTCAAAATAGTAAAGCTAGAACTACCATCTGATCCGGCAATCCCACTTCTGGGTATTTACCCAAAGGACATGGAATCACTTGCCTTCAAGAGATATCTGCACCCCACGTTCACTGCAGCATCATTATTCACAGTAGCCAAGACATGGAAACAACCTAAGTGCCCATCGACAGACGAAAGGATAAAGAATATATGAGATTATACATATACCTATATATCATATATAGGTATTCCCATATATGATATGTAGATATGTGTCATATACAGGTACATGTTACATATATATATAAATGTTATACACACACACACACACACACACACACATGGTCCAGTGCAAATAACACCTCCCCTTTTTTAATGTAATTGCCTACTGGGGACCTGGCCTGCAACCCAGACACGTGCCCTAGACTGGGAATTGAACTGGCAACCCTTTGATTCTCAGGCCTGTACTCAATCCACTGAACTACACCAGCCAGGACTGCCCCCCAGCCTTTTTTTTTTTTTTAACAAAATCATAAGCATGTAATTCTGTAACATAACAATACACTGAAGCACACGATATGACATTTTAGATGAAATGCTAAAATTAAAACTATAAATTGTTACATCCACATCATTACCCTACCAAGCACACTCAAGCAGGCGTTATATCTGCTGGACCCTGTATCTATCTATCTATCTGGACCCATACACACAATGGAATATTATTCAACCCAAAAAAAAGAGAAAATCTTGTCATTTGCAATAACATGGATAGACCTTGTGGCCACTATGCTAAGTGAAATAAGTTAGAGAAAGACAAAAACCGTATAATCTCACTTACATGTGGAATCTTCAAAAACTAAATTCATAGATACAGAGAACGCCAGATGCAGGGTGGTGGGGGCGGGGGGTCAGAAAATGGGCAAAGATGATCAAAAAATACAAACTCTGAGCTATAGGACAAGTTCTGGAGAGGCAATGTGCAGCATGATGATATCGCTAACAACACTGCATTGTACATTTGAAAGCTGCTAAGAGAACAGATCTTAAAAGTTCTCGTCACAACAAAAAAAATTATAACTATGAACTGATGATGAATGTTAACTAGACTTACTGTGGTGAGCGTTTTGCAACACACACATATATCAGATCAACATGGTGTACACTTTAAACTAATACAGTATTATATCTACTATAACTCAGTAAGTCCGGGGAAACAGTGGAGTGAGGCAGGCTGGTTATGCGACGGTCAAACATACTTAGAAGTTGGGTTAGACAACATTGGAATGGCTTACTTATTGTAGGACTTCCAGAGTTTTAATGTACATTGTGACTCCCCAGAATGGACAGGTATGGCTTTCCCAGACTTCTCAGACTTCTTTGACCCAAAATCCTTTTTTATTCACAGAGCACTTCCTACTGCTAGGCTGCGAGTTCATCAAAATCAGAAGCCAAGTCTCTTGTTTACACTTCTACTCCCAGGGCCAGGCAAGCCCTTGGCACACGGCGAGCCCTCGGCATATATTTGGATGAATGGAGCATGAATAGCGGGGTTCGTTCCTTGATCAAATGATCTGCAAGGTAAATGAAGCTGCCGGAGAGCAACCCCAGGGTGGAGCGCCCATGCTGGGGCTGTGTTTGCACAGTGCCCTGAATTAAGTCAGGGATCTTTATGGACCGAACCAGAGCAGTTGCCCTCGATGTCCTCTTGACTTCGGCCACAGCTCTAGGGGCTGCTCCCAGGCAGGCACCCACATCAAGCACCCAGAAGGTCTCCCCACTTAACCCTTTGGGCAGGGGGCGGGGCGGGAGGGTGTTGCTGCCAGAGTGCCGGAGAATCAACAGTCACAAGGGCAGCCCTCAGCAGATGGGGTGAGATCCAGAGAGCAAGCACCCCATCCTCTGGGAGGATAGTTGTGGGTACGCCCTGCACTCTGGGACCTGACTGGAGGCTCACACTGCACACTTCATTGGTTTCTCCTCCCCACCCCCCTCTTCCTGGGTCCCACCGCCCCAAGTCCCTGTCTCAGGCTCTACTGTGGGGGAGGGCAAACTAAGAAGGATCCCCTCGAGGAGAGGAGTGTACGTGGTTTACACGTCTGAAAATAGTATGGACAGTAAAAAGTAAAAGGAAACTGGTCCAGCCTAATCCTGAGGTCACTCTGAAGGGCGACATGGGCACCGAGAGCTGAGGAGGCTCCTCTCTTACTCAGCGTCCCCACATCCTGTGCGGCCTTTTCTTCTGTTCACGTCCAAGCATCCTAGAGACACAGGGATGGACCACTGGACCACTTCTGAGAGTCTACATGTTCCCTTCATCTCAGAGTTCCTTCTGTACAAAACAACCTGTTCGATGCCTGCCTTGTGCTGGACACTCATATTTTATCCCACCATCTTTACAGCAAGGTCAATGTTAAAGAAATAACCCTGTTTGACAGATGGAGAGTTTGGAGGAAGGAAGGCTCTCCCCAGACCCGCCGAGGAGAAAAGCCAGGGTCTTTCCGTGTGAGCCAGTGGTTTCCGGCACCCCGGCTGTAGCACCCAGCTGCCTGGGTGAAGACTCCCTGGGCACAGGACTGTTGTGCAGCCACAGAGCCTTGTACGTGAAGGCACTCAATACATCTATGATGCAGGAAGGACTAAGGGGAGGAAGGGACGTCACCATTAGTCTGCTGCTCCTCTTCCCACAGTGCCAACAGGAGAGCCCAGGACCCTGGGGTCTGTCCCACTGACCTGCCCTGGCCTCTGCTGGCCACAGCGTTGTGGCCTTAGTGGGCTCACCCTGACATTGTCTCACCCACTGGGCTGACAGTTAGTCATCTTTCTAGCCCGAGGCCAATGCTCTGTGCTTACTAAATGAAAAGATTAAGTAGAAAGCAGAACATAGAAAAAAAAGGAAACCAACATTAAAAGAGATGAAACCAGCTAAAGCTTTATGTCTTGGACTTTGTCTCCTCTATAAAAGGCATTTTATCAAAAAGAAAAAAGAAAAAGTTGAAATTACATCTTGGCAGTAAGGGGAAGTAGGGAGACTATCTTGTAGCAGGGTGGGAAAGACATATCAGATTTACCAGCATTATGAACGGTGAATTCTGCAGCCGGCCACAATGCAGGGACAGAGAGCCACAGGAGTTTAGGGGATTCCAGATTTGAGGTTAGAAGCAAAACCATGTCCCTAACGAAACAGAAAGAAAGCCAGGGATGTTCCAGGGGTTCAAGGAGGGCAGATGGGGCTGAGGTTCTCACCTCCAAACCTCTGTCCCCAAGTGGGGCACGAAGGGGACAGGAATCGGAGGGCACACCTCGGGCACCTCCACCAACCAGCCATGTTGACAAGAGCGGTTTCTATTTAAGATGGAACTCGTCCTAAAAGCTTATTTCAAGTCCCCTCCCCACCAGGGCTCCTCCTCTGCACCTTGGCCCCTCCCAGCTGCTTCGAGCCAAAGGATTTGCAAGGATTAGAGCTGCTGTAGCCTGGCCAGAGGAATGTTTTATCTTTTTTTCTCAGACTGACGAAAAGTGTTACCTACGTTTTTATTTTTAATGCTTTCAAATGATTTCCATTTTGCATGCTTTGGTGCTTGTGGTATCAGCCTGGCTTTTTTAGTGCTGTTTTGCACGCACTGCATAGACGGAATCCTAAATATTTAATTCCATCCTACGTTTCATAAATGTTTGTTATAAGCAGTGTTTGGACACTCCTGACTCACTCACACAGAATTTCATTCTCAAGAACTCTGCTCCCCAACGCCAACCTCCCACCACCAGCACCAACACCTTTCTGACCCCTCAGGCCGTCCCCAAGCGCCTTCCGCTGGCTCCTGTTGTGACAGTGCTGTGGGTATTAATCATGTCTCTGTAGTAAAAGCTCTGAGACAGGGGAGAGGGGAGATTGCGTTTTCCATCATTCTATACCCAATGGCCAAAATGGTGCCTTGAGTATTGTTACTTATTTTGACAATAGCTCATGCTCAGTGAATGCTTTTCATATGTTAGGTATTGTGCAAGGAACTTTATCACGTGGCATTAATTCATTTAAACCTAAAAGTTACGTCCTGTTTTTATCTCCATTTCACAGATGAGAACATCGAGGCTCGGAGAGGTATCCATTCCGCCTAAGGATACAAACAGCTATTCCGGGTCACAGGTGGGGTGCAGATCCACCAAGCACACTCCCACTTGTGAAGAGAAATTAGGAAAAATCGGGCTCTTCAGAAAGACAGAGACCCTCCAAGGTTTTCTCTGGGGAACAAATGAAGCAAAGCTTTTCCACTGGCAGGGATTTCTGGCGTCTAGACTTTGCTGCTCATCAGAGGGAGACAGTGCATTCGCTTCTATAGCTCCCCGAATGAGATTAAAAAAAAAAAAAAAAAAAAAAAAGCCCCTGGTGGAAATGGAGGAGCGCTTAAGAGTGCCTACCGCCCTGGCATCTGACCAGGAGCCTCTGCTCCACCCCTATCACCACCCCGAGACCACCCACTTAGTACTCACCTCATAAGATGGATGAGGAATAAATGAGATAACCCAGATAAAACCTGCTCCATAGTAAACATGCAATAAATGCACACATCATTCCTCAGTCTCTGGGTCACACACCCCGCACCCCTATAACAGCCCACAAATATTTCAAGACAGCACTGCACCTTTCCTACCCCCGAGCCACTCCTTTCCTTCCAGGAACCCGAGCACTTCCAGGGCCTGCATCACAGCCCTAAAACCTTGGCACAACCCTGGTCATCCCCTCAAGTTCAGTCCACGTGTTGAAACCTCTCACAGGGCGACACTGACCACCACCAGTCACTTCTACAGTCAGGCCTGCACGAAGCCCACAGGACCACAAGCTCCCCTGGTCTGGCAGCCACACCCCTGTTGAAGCAGCCTTGGCTCCCTGGGCACTGTGGGCGGCTGCTTCCCAGGGCTGGTCACACAGAGGGGACAATGCATGCATCTTTTCCTGCAGGGAAGCTGTTAAGCCACCACATGCTTGGCCAGCGGTCTTTTCTCGTTTTTATGGTTGTCTTTTGCATTTGGGTTTACTGCCTCCTGCAGGACCTCCTATTTGTTCCAGCCCCTGAAGAAATTTTTGGAAAGCGATCCTGTCATTACACAAATTAGCAATCAGTCCCACGAACTCCGTGCGGGCCGTCCCCACCCCCCTCCAAGTCATCAGAGCAGTTGAGAGCAGAATTCTGTCCCCCTCACCCCCCTATACACACATAAATCAAACCACTGAGAGGGAGCTCTTGGGGTGTGACCGTTCATCCTGGCAGGAATTCAGCTCCCTGACCCACCACCCCAGTCCCACAGCCAGTCTCAGCCACGTGGATACCAGCAGAGACCCTGCCTACACCATTCACCCATCAACCCTTCTAGAACCATCCCCAAGAAGGGAATGAGGTCAGCCAAGCCTGCCTGCCCCTCTCTGGGCATCACAGCTTCCCTGCTGAGCGCTCACGCCCCTGCCTCACCACCACCTGTTTAATCAGCCCTGGGGACTGCTCGCCAGAGCTCCCTCTCCCAGGATGCCATCTGTGGCCACGGAATCCCGACAGTCTCCTTTATGGCTAATCTGGGCTCCACGCACCTAACTCCAGGCTCACAGCACTTTAGATGCCCCGGCTCCCTCTGACCAGCTGGTCTCCCCACTTGAACAGGACAGTTCCCCTGGAGATACCACTGCCCACGCTCCTTCCTGTCCTTTGATGTCATCTGGGGGCCAACACTCCAATGAAGAAATTAAAAATGAGTGCTCACCTCTCCCCTTACTACTGACATGGATGGTCCCCCTTCCTCCGACTCCACTCACACACCAGGTTCTTGCCATCACTTGATGAAGTGACTCTTTTCCTTGAGTCGGCACTGCAGCATCTAACGATTGTCTGTGCTAAATGTCACCTCACCTTGTGTGGGAGCTACAAACTCTGTCTACTAATTTCCCCACCCCTGGATTCCTAATGTCTCTTCCCCTTTGGAGTCTTTTTAAGCCTGTTTTAAACAAGACATTTTTTAAATGTCATTACCTAGTAACTTCCTCACAAAAGGAAATAAAGAACAAGGTGTGGCCGTGCTCCCCCAGAATGCCCATCTTCCCTGGAAGGTGGTGGCTGCCACTTCCCCCAATTGCTTCTGCATGTTCTAGCTTGAAACAGACTGCTTGGGAAAAAATGAGATGGTGAGGCATGGCTTTAAATTACCGTTTGGGGTGTAGTAAATAACCTGTTCCCTTATTCCCATCACACCCCTAACGGCCTTCTGAAAAGTTCAGAGCCCCCAACTGCCACAGTCCTCCCTCTAGCCCCCTCCACCCCAGTGCACAGACACCCCTTGCACAAGTCTGGGGCTCCTCCGGGCACCATTTCAGCCAGTGGAAGATCATCAATCTCCAGGCTCTGACAGACAAATGAGGCGAGAAGGAGACCAAATCGGGTTTTTCACTGGAAAACAATGAGCTCATGCTTTCTCTCCAGGGATCCAGGAAGTGGAGACAGATCTTGAGATGGAGAGACAGTGATGGAGACAGGCAGGAGGCATGAAGGGTGCGCAGGAAAGACAGAGGAAGCCAGTATGGCACTTTTTAATGTCACTTTTGATAAGAATCTCCAACTCTCAGGACAGAAGGAGACATCCACCTTCTTCACACCAAGAATCCAGCATGAGGTGATCATCCTAGAGGGGAGGGACAGCATGAAGACTACAAGAGCCAGAAATTCTTCCTTCCTGTGTCTTCAGAGAAGAGTAAGACGATCATTCACAAGGTATCAGAATTGCAGATACCAGGCCCAAGATGGCTCTACCTTGGTCTGTCACTGACACCTGGACATGGGGTTCAAGGTCGGATCTTGGACAAACCCCTGGGGTAGCTTTTGCAACTGTGGATCTTCCACCCACAGGTGTGCATCTCTTTAAGGCCAAGGCCACTCACTTCCTATAGGCTGAACCAGATAAAAATGAGGATACAGAGAGCTGCCCAGATGTTCCCAAATAGCTGACTGAATGTTTGGTTTCAGCCAGGGGGGAAAAAAATCCAGATTACTGAGTTTCTAGTTTTCATTTGAAAAAGGAGTGATACAATGCTGATTTTACTTCTTACCAGTTAATTAAGAGGTAAGGGAGGGAAGAGGGAGAGGGGGAGGGATGGAGGGGGCAGAGAGAGAGAAAGAGAATGAATTGGGGGAAGCTTTGGGTTGTATATGAAAAACCAAACCCAAATAATTGATTATTTTACTCTTCAATTTGTTATGTGCCTTAGCTTAGAACTGAATGAAACCTAAAGATCACAGAAGAAAGCAGAAAGCCCAATGAGATTATGTTTTTCTTTATGTCTCTACTCAGGAGATGGACTCTTTTCTTGTTTAAGTTATATGCCTTGGCCAGATTAGGAAGTATTAAACTGTTAACGTACCCTGACTCCCTAGTGGAAATGAAATTATGAATAAGGAGGAGTTGTTCACTCCTCCCCACTGTGCCCAGGTACAATGCAGGGGTTGGGGGCACGGGCTCTGGCACCAGCTTGCCTGGGGTCAGATCTAGACTTGGAGACCCTGAGTATGTGATCCTGGCCAAATTCTTCACTTTAAAGAGATGCAGTACATCATAGGGGTGCCAGAAAGTGAAGAGAAAGGGCAAGAAATTGGAAATCTCTTTTAAAAAATAATCAAAGAAAACTTTCCTAATTTGATGAAGGAAATAGGCAATCCAGGAAGCACAGAGAATCCCAAACAAAATGGATGCAAAGAGTCCCACCTCAAGACACATCATAATTAAAATGCCAAAGGTTAAAGATAAAGAGAGAATCTTAAAAGCAGCAAGAGAAAAGCAGATAGTTACCTACAGGGGAGTTCCCATAAGACTGTCAGCTGATTTCTCAAAAGAAACCTTGCAGGCTAAATGGGATTGGCAAGAAATATTCCAAGTCATGAAAAGCAGGGACCTACAGCCTATATTGCTCTACCCAGCAAAGCTACCATTTAGAATCAAAGGGCAGATAAAGCGTTTCCTAGACAAGAGAAAACTAAAGAGTTCATCACCAAACCATTATTATACAAAATGTTAAAGGGACTTATTTAAGAAAAAGATCAAAACTATGAACAATAAAGTGGCAAAAATACGTATCTATCAACAATTGAATCTAAAAAACAAATTAAGCAAACAAGAACACAGACAGAATCATGGATACGGAGAGCATGTTGACTGCCAGAAGGGAGGTGGTGTGGGGGAGGGGTGAAGAGGTGAGGAGATTAAGAGGTACAAATAGGTAGTTACAGAATAGCCATGGGGATGTAAAGTACAGTATAGGAAATGGAGCAGCCAAAAATCTCATGACTCATGGACATGGACAATGGTGAGCAGATTACCTGAGGGAGTGGGGGGTACTGGGTGGAGGGGGGCAAAGGGGGAAATCAGGACAACTGTAATAGCATAATCAATGAAATATAATTAAAAAATAAAATAGAGATGCAATACATATATCTATCCCCTTAAGGGTGCTATGAAAATTCAATGAGTAAATATAGGTAAAGCACTTAGCGCCTGGCACATTATAAGCTCTCCATAATTATTACTGTTATTATGTCTTTAGACACACTATGTCACCATACAGGACCAGATTTATTATATGTATCAGACACCAGGTGAGTCCTTCAAGTCACGCAGCAAGCATGTGTCTGGCATGGTTTAGCAAAAGAAGCGGAGGTCCTAGGAGACCATTTCCCAGCACACTGTCTTCTTCCTTCTTCAGCCGTGGCTCTCGAGTCTCCCCCACCCCCAGCTCAGGGCATTTCCCCATAGCTCCACCCTGGCTAGTTGCATCACCCTGCTCCTGCCTGGAGGACTGGGACCACGCCCTCCATTTCCAAACCCCGTTAGCACAGATTCCACCAGTGAGCTTCTCCAACATGTCACCCCCACCATCTTTAAGACCCTCAGACACATCAGCAGAAGCACCGCTACAACTGCACAGCACTGAGTATAGTGTGACCACCCACACCCAGGAACACAGTGATTTAGGACAGACCTTCGACCTGTGAGGACACCTGATGACATCTGGTACCTGAACGAGTATCCTCGCCCTAACCTGATGACTCACTGGTCCAAACCACAGTGGAATTTCTCATTTGTTAACTTTCCAGAAATTCCACCCCACATTCCACCAGCCAATGAAAACAGCAAAACCTAACAGAGTTGAATGACATGCAGGTAAAGGCGGGGGGGCAAGAAGCTTTCGGACACTGTTGTTGGGAGTATAAATTGTTACAAGCACCTGACAGAATCAGGTATGTGTGTATACCCTGTGTATGCGTACATACCCTATGGCCCCACCGTTACAGCCCAAGACACACTCCTATGTATGTGCATGAGCAGAAATATACAAGGATATTCAAGCATTGCTTGCAAAAAATGGTCAAAACCTAAAGATCTATCCATTAAGAGAGAGGAAAATAAAATATGATATCATACAATAGCTTAAATAACTGAACTAGGACTATATACATTAACAGAGACGGAGAGACAGACCTCAAAATATGTCTAGAGTTTTACCTATAGTATCTTTGTTCTTTTTTGTATTTTAGATTTTTTTTTCCTCCCACAAAAATCTAGTCCCCTGGGACCCAGTGAGAAAAAAAACAATGACTTCTGAAGAAGAAATCCACTCATCACTCCCTTAATGAAATCAAAGCCACGTTATCCAAGTTTTAATGGTGGGAGAACCTCTATGGGGGCCCTGCATCACCTTCCCACTGACCTCCTGGGAGCTTCTCACTGACCAACCACCTGTGAGCCCCCCTCACCTCCACTCTGCACATGAGGAGACCAGGAAAAGCTAATGGAGGAAGGAGGCCCACGTGGAATATGGAGGGTGTAGCCTGGGGCCAGCCCACCTCTGAGGGTCTGCAGCTAACAAGCTAACAACAGGAAACAGACTACCCTGACTACTCCAGGCAGGAGCCTAGCTGGGTCCCAGGGGCAGAAGGGCGGGGCCTGTTTGGGCTGGTGGAAGAGCACTGCGGGAGAACTCAGATAGGAGGCTGTCCAGGCACCAGAGCAGGGCCTGAGCACGGCTGGAGGTTTGGTCTGAGAGATTGCTTGTGGAGCCCTGTGGTGGACACCAGCTCCCTGGCCCTTGGAGCATCATTCTCACACTGCGCCGGCACTTCTGCTGGGGCTGAGCAAACAGCTGCTCCAGCTGTCAGAGCGCAGGAGCAAAGAAGTGGCCGTGTGTGCCCTCTGGGACCCCCACATCCAGACAGATTGAGAAGAGAGGTGCAAATCATCCTAACAGAGTAATCAGTAACCAGTCCTTGAGAGGCTGCCCGACTCCTCCCCAAGGGATGTGGACATTACTCTGGACGCCCTTATGTTTTGCATCCAGGTCGACACTGAATCAGCAGCGAGCACAAAGAAGTAAAGCAAGATAAAGGAGACTACTATCTCTTATCTAGTTTTGCAAGGCCTCAGGAGCCTCTCCATTCACTACAGCAAAACAGAACAGGACAGTGCCAGCCTGGCAAGGAGGCCTTCTGAAGGGAGTAGAGATCTGGAAAAGCAGAGCCAAGAGCAGAAATGCTCCGAAGACCCAGCTCCAAAGGAAGGACAGGTCCAAGGCATTGAGGGCAGGATGCAGGGGCTGGGCAGGGATGGAACGGCTTAAGGAGGCGTGGGCGGCTAATATTGGAGACATTTCCATTCACTTATATTTTTCCTGCTTACAGAAGACACAGAGTACATTAAGATTTTTAAAATAAAAATATCAAGTAGAAAGATGCCACTTCCAGAGAAGTAGTGCTCCAAAATGTACAAGGTAGAGATGTTTTTGGAATAGAGAGGAACCGTAAGGAGACAGGGGTTGGAGGACGTGTATGAAGCCGCTAAAGCAAGGGAAGTCTGAGCTACCACTGAAACAGACCCTGAGGTAAACACCTGAAAAGAAGACGACTACCTGGAGCCCCCATTCTCTCCTGTCTCTGGTCCAGGCTGCAGCAGCCCCACCGGAAGCCCACAGGATATCTGTCTCGGTGCTTCCTTCTGGACCTGTCATATCGTTTCTCCCTTCCCTGGGTAGTGTCATCTCCACATGCTCTGACAGCCTGTCTCTAGCTGTTCTAGTGTCCCAGCTGATCTCGGTCCCTCCCTGCTGCCTCTCCCCTTCCGTGGGCGATTTGACACTTCCTTTCCGCAGCATGTCCCTCTAACAGCTTGCCAAGGACCTCACAGGAGGTCCTAAGGAGCCCTGACTCTCCCTGCTGCCAAGTGGGTGGGCAAGGTGGTGTAATGGAACTGTGCCAGAATTCAGAAAATCCAGGGTCAACCCAAAACACATGGAACTGCCGTGAGTATGTTTTAGCCTGCTCGGGCTACCAGAATGAGATACCGCACACTGGGTATTTATTTTCTCACAATCAGGAGCCTAGAAGTCCAAGATCAAGGTGCCAGGCTGGCTTCTGTTGAGACCTCTCCTCCTATCTGCCTTTTCACTATCTGCCCATCCTGCCTTTCCTCTGCTGTCTCTTTCTTTTCTGATAAAGATATCAGTGCTACCCTGTTAGGACCCCATCCTTACGACTCCATTTAACCTTAACTACCTCCTAAAGGCCCCTCTCTCCAAATGTGGGATTAGGGCTTCAACATATGATTTTGGGGGTGGCACAATTCAGTCCATAGCATCTAAATTCAGTCAATAGTGGCATCTAAAATCATCAGGGAAAAAACGGTTTACTCAATAAGTGGTATTCAGAAAACGGAGTAACCTTCTGGGGAAAAAAATTAAATTGAAGGCATACTTTGCACATTCAACCAGGATAAACTCCAAATAGATCAAATATTTGTTTAGGGAAAAAAGCTGTCATAAAAGTACTAGAAGAAACCACAAGAAAACCCTTTTGTAGCCTTAGGGGAAGAAAGCCTTTATAACTATGATGCAAAATTCATAAAAGAAAATACTAATAAATTGACTAGATAAAAATACAAAATTTCCACATAGCAAAAGCCACCATAAGCAAAATCAAAAGAAAAACCAAGGGAAATACTTGCAACTCATATCACAGACAAAGAACTGATTTCCCTCCTATATAAAAAGCACCTACACATTGATAAGAAAAACACCGAGAATCCAATTTTAAAATCAACAAAATATATGAGTAGACAGTTCATGGAAATACAAATGTCTCTTAAACATGCGGAAAGATGCTCAGGGGCATTCAGAATAAGAGAATTCCAAATTAAATCTACTCCAGCAAGATGCAGACATGCTGCGTGGTAGGGAGGCGTGCGGGGGGAGACACTCTGGGGGGCCGCTGTAGGAGTGCACATTTTGTAAATTTTTACCACCTCTCTGGAGGCCAATTCATCGATATCTCTCAAAATTACAAAGGCTCAATCTGACCCAGAAATTCCGCTTTTAGTGATTTATCTGAGAGATGCGGTCTCACAGGTGTGAAATGACGTATGTACAAGGTTATTCATTGCCACTTTGCTTATAAGAGCAACCTAAATTTCCATCTCTGAGAGACCGGTTAACTAATTTATGGTATAGCCACCCAATGCAAGACAATACGACATTTTTATAAAAAGACAAAACTCTTTATAAACTGATATAGAAAGCCTTGCAGGATAACTTAAGTGAAAACAAGCGAGGTACAGAACAGCACGTGATATATACCATACATCTGTGTGAGAAGGGAAAAGATGATATAGACACATGGGTACACACTGGCACATGCATAAAGCATCTGGAAGGAAACTGTAATTGGCTGTCTATGGAAGGAGAATTGGGAGGAAGGGAAAACGAGAGGGAAAGAGATGTTCCTTGTACATCCTTTTATACTTTTAAAATGTTGAACCAGGTGAATGTATGGCCAATGCAAAAAAGTTTTTAAAAATTCTGCCACCCTCCCCTCCCTCACGCTTCCACATCACAGCTGCACGGCCCTCAGCATCCTCGGTGGACACCTTTCTGTTCTCAGCACTCAGGGCTCTCCTCTCCCCACAACTTGGGACACCCCTCTCAAAACCCCAAAGCACCGCTGGCTCTTCTCAGAGACACTTTAGAACAGCCAACACAGCCAGGGGGCAGGCTCCAGTTGGGGCAGAGGCCAGCCCGACAGTCACCCCCACTGCTAACACTGCCCTGGGCCAATACGGCAGTCCTGCCTTATCCTCCCCTGGCTGAGGCCTGACTGCAACGGACCCCCAAGCTGAGGGCCCACCCTTCCCCTTGCCAGGACAGATGGCTGCATTCCTGGCCCTGGAGGTGCCTCCCCTGCACTGGCCCAGCAGTACCCAGCCTGCCCCAGGGTTCCTGGCTGCTGGCCAGAATGTCCCACTGGTGGGACTGGACCCTTGGTTCCTGGCTCCAGCATGCCCTGGAAGGGCTTCCTGTACAGCTGGCATTAGTGGCTGCCCCTGTGTCCCTGCCCACTGCCTGGGAAAGCTGTGTCTTCACTGGCAGGCCCCTCATGGCTGACCCATGGGAGCTTTGCTCCTGGAAGCAGCTCTCCCAGTCTTGCCCTTGGTTCAATTCCAGCATTTGGTAGTAAGGGATTCTCTCTTGTCCTTTGATGGTCACTCCAGGTTATGTTAAAACCTCCTGCGAGGTCCTTGGCAAGCTGTTAGAAGATGAAACAGTACTTTGGTGTGGCCCTTCAAGGCCATGCTGGCTCTACCTCTGTCTTCCCCAAGGACACAGCAGCCTCCTTGGTTTGGGGCTCAGAGTCCCTGTCAATTGATTCAATGTCAGGCCTCATGGCTCTGGCCCTCCTCAAGTGGCAGGATTTGGGGACACCTTCCAGCTCAGTATTACCGACAAGTAGCTTTGGCTGTTTGCAGGGTTTCCCGGGTTTGGACAAGTCCATGACCTTGATTCCCTCTAGGCTTATCTTCAATCCACAGCACATCCCGGACCTTCAAAGCAGCCTGTGATTTTTGTGTGTCCTCTTTTGTGAGGGCTTCAAGGTCACAATCACACGCACAGAGCAATCAGCTCTCAAATGACTGCCTGATGAATGCTGTTTGCAGCTTATCCCAACTGGAATGCAAGCTTGCTTCTTTTTTCTCTCTCTATAACAGCTAGGGAAGCGCAATGCTCTGCATACAGGTGTGTGACGTACGGGGTCTTCCTTGTGCTCATTGTACAAGTCTCTCACCTTCTCCCTGCCTCAGTTTCCTCACATGTAAAATGAAAGCAGCAACACCTATATTCACAGGGCCGTTGTGAAGATCTAATGAGTCAGGTCTATGAAAGTGTGGCTTTGGCCCCCACACACAACACAGGAGCTATACAAATTAACGCACGGAGAGTTACTTTATAAACTTCGTGTCAGAGAGGTATTTCTAGAAAACACAGGCTCTGTGCTGTCCATGTGGACTTGGGATGCTGCCACGGGCCAGACCCTCACTGACTCCTCAAGGACACCACAGAGGAAAGAGCTGATGTGAAGGTTGTCCGTGTTCTTAGTGGCCCCCGGCGAGGCTACTCACTGTCCAGTGGAATCAAGAGACCCATCATCATAACAGTTCCCATCGTTCCATTTCCTGGACACCAGAGAAACCCTGTCTGCCCCACCCAAAACCCCTTCTAAGAGAACATGCTTCACCTACTGTTCCTGCTGCTTACCCTGCCATGGATTGAACCATATGACCCTCCTCCCCTACCTGAGACTGGGCTGGGGATGGGCACCAGCCCCCATGACAAAGGCCCAGTCTAAGATGCTGAACTAGGCTGATCAAATCCTCCCTCCAATGATACCAGAGACATTGAAAGAGTGCAGCAGAAGTTGAAAGGGTGTCATGAGGTTAAGCTGGTACTGATGAAAATGAACAGAATAACTAAAATAAGACAAAATGCAGGTCGGAGTTATGAGGGAGACAGGGAGAGAGGAAGCTGGGTAGAAAAAGCAGATGAGGCAGGAGAAGCAGAGGCCCCTGAGAGGGAGGGCAGGATCCAGGGATGCCACAGGTCCGCAGTTGCGCAGGTGTATCATGCCGGTGACTGCCTCTACTTGGGTAAGCTTTCTGGGCTCCTTGGAGTCAAGTCAGCCAGACTAGAAAGTTCCTGGTACCTGAAAAGGCCTTTCAGTTTCCAAAATACAGCTCCTTCTCTGGACCACGGCTGCTGGCACCGCCCCTTCGGACCCTCTAGGACCAGTTTTGATTTCTTCCCCATGACCTTAACCCTGCTCTGTACAGGGCTCTAAATGAGTTGCTCAGAAAAGCACAGAGAATGCCATCCTACCAGCCCAAGCTGCGACTGCCTGCCGGGGGCTTTGGATGCCTGGACACGTCCAGGGGGTCAGCAGGGCCATGGCAGCTCTGAGTGTAAGAGATGTGCTGACTGGAATTCAGAATATCTGTAGCCTAGTCCCAGAATTACCTGTACGTCACCCCCCACTTCCTGGTCCCTCCAGAAGTTTATTTGCACCAGGGTCCAATGAGGGTGCTGGGAAAATACTTATCCTGGGGAAGGGGCACTGTGTGCAAGCTTGGTCCAAAGACAGTGGGTCAGAGTGACGGGACAGCAAAACGCCAAATGCAGCAGGATGGGCTGCTCTGGAGTCCCAGGCTCCTGGCTCCAGGTAATTGTGCCAGAGCCCTAGGGAAGAGAGGTGAAACCAAATACATGAAAGGGCCTCCTGCCAAGACTCCCTGTGAGGTGTTCCCCACACACAAGGCAGCACAGGTTGATAACCCACAAAACATAGGGAGTGACTCTTCCATTTCCAATGAAGTGACAACCAAGAGGCAGCCTCCTGGGAGGCCAGGCTGCAGTAGCAAGCGGGATCAGCCTGTGTCTGGAGCCAACTGGGAGACAGAGGCTCCCGCCAATCAGACGTGGGGAGTGGCAGGGAGACCTTAGCATGGGGAGAAGCCACAGGGCAGGTGACCCTGGCAGAGAGGACAGGGTCTGGACACATTCTAAGGTAATGACAGCGCCCTCCAGGTAGCCAAGAACATTTGGAAACATACATGAGTCACATCCCAGAGGACTGGGAGGAATCTGCAGGTCCCTAAAGAGTAACAGTGGAGGGGCCTGGCTGGTGTGGCTCAGTGGATTGACTAACAGCCTATGAAAGGGTTGCCAGTTCGATTCCCAGTCAGGGCACATGACTGGGCTGCAGGCCAGGTCTCTGGCAGGGAGCACACAGGAGGCAACCACACATTACTATTTCTCTCCCTCTCTTTCTCCCCCCCTTCCCCTCTGTCTAAAAATAAATAAAATCTTTAAAAAAAAAACCTTTAAAAAAAAAGAATAACTAGGCAGGGAGAAGGACCCTGAAAATCAGGACATGTTAGTCCAGGCTTAAAACATAAACCAAGACAGTAAAACACTGCACACCTCACTGCAATCAGGTAAAATTCGGTCAACAAACACTGAGCAATGAGGCACGATGAGGATTGAAATGTGCCCTCCGGAACCTCACTATATCATCTGGGTCCAACAAACAGCCATTGTCACTAGGCATGGTTAACAGTCTGTGCCATTGTGCAGTAGACACTGTAAGGAAGAGTCCCCAAGAAATCCACAAAGAATGTCTCTCCTTTGGTAAAAACCCTCTGAGTGAACAAACAAGTTTCCAAGAAGCTGGAAGAGCCACCAGCTGGAGGCTGACCTCAGAGAGGGCTGGTTCCATCATGTCTGCAGGTGACATGCCATTGCAGAAATAAACTTGGCTGCTCTGCACACTGAAGAGGTCAGCATGCTGGGGCTAACGACCATAGGCCATCACCGGGATAAACCCACAGCCCTCCGCTCAGAGCCTGACACTTCCAGAAAATGCTCTTGTCTAGCAAACAACATACATAATCTTATATATGCTCACAATCATCCATCATTCGTGACATTGGGTGTCAGGCACTGTACTAGGCAGGGGGTGAGAAAATAAAATAGTCTTAGTTGACCGTGTAATTGGGGAGGGACAGGAAGGAGGAGGAAGAAGAGGGAGATGGAAGCTGGAAATCAAGTCTAAAAATATTGTATTAAGCCCTGGCTGGTGTGGCTCAGTAGACTGAGCACTGGCCTGTGAATCAAAGGGTTGCTGGTTCAATTCCCAGTCAGGGCATATGCCTGGGTTGTGGGGCAGGTCCCCAGTTGGGGGCATGAGAGAGGCAACCACACATTGATGTTTCTTTCCCTCTCTTTCTCCCTCCCTTCCCCTCTAAAAATAAAAAATAAAAAATCTTTAAAAAATAAATAAAAATACTGCATTAAGAAACGAAGAACTATTTGGTGACTAACACATCAATGGTTAGGATATACGTAGGTGCTTCTAAATTGTTTGAAATCAGAAAATGATACTTATTTACATTTCTAATATCTCAACCACCTATTTTTTTCCTAGGTAAAACATAGAAAAATTCCTATCCCAGACCTGTTTGGAGAATGAAAAATTCTGACCTCAGAGAGCACAGATTTTCACCATTTATCAAGTTAATTCCATGTGTGTTTTCAACCATCAAGGGCAAAATCAAGGACCTGGAACTTGAGAGCGAGCACAGGGATGACAAGGTGAGGTGTGAAGGCTGTCAAAGGTCAGGAGCTGCTTTCTCTCCCCCACAGCTTCCTTTAACCCCACGGTGTGGAAAGACTGCAGGTCAGAGAAAAGAGCAGCAAGGACACAGTTTGTACACTGAGGCCCTCTGACCTACAATTTGTCATGTCTCAGAGTCAACACTGTTTTTATAATGAGGAATTTTAGCCAGTTAAGGTACACTGCAACTCACTCCTTCAAACCCATATGATTCTACAGTAAAAACAAAAAAAAAATTAACAGGTGACAAAATTCAGGCCTTTGACAGCATTCAGGCCTATGGTTGCCCTGATTTACTCCCATGTCTTGAAGAACACCACTTCAAGCTGCTGACCACTGACTGCCAATGTCCACATCATCCCTTCTATTGGTGCCCCCACTAACTCTTCCCAGACAGGTGACCCATTTTGCTTACCTATGTGATTCCAGACATACCGGCCCTAGAACTGGACCTAAACCCAGCAGAAAGAGTCTAGTCCTGGCCGGGTGGTTCAGCTGGTTGGAGCATCGTCCTGTGCACCAAAGGCCACGGGTTTCACCCCTGGTCAGGGTGCGTACAGGAGGCAACCAATGAATGTTTCTCTCCTGCATCAATGTCCCCCCTCCGAGGGTCAATAAAAACATATCCTTAGTTAAGAAATAAAATAATAATAATAATAATAATAATTTTTTTAAAAGAGTCTAAAAAGTCCCCTAGATGCAAATAATGTCTCCTTAATCATGAAGGTCTTCTCAGTCATGGGGTCCTCAGGCTGCTGCCCACAGGAATGCAAAAGTCTCCCCCAGGTTCCTAGGATACTTACCAGATGTTCCAGATTCCTGACTTCCCAGGCCCCCCAGACTCCTACTACTTAACTTTCTCTTGTGTCCTAATTCTTGCAGGTCCAGCTTCAAGGCACAGGGACTTGTAATGTAAGCTAATAGGGAAGAGTGTGCAACTGGGACTCAGCGGGCCTGGGTGAGAAGAACTACCCAGCTCACGGTCTAGCCCTGAAGGAGAATGGCCAACAGTCCAAAGAGCAATGTCCCCAGTTAACAGGCAAGGGGCAGGGCTGGCAGGTGAACCTGGGAAGCAGGACACTTTGGGTGGAGATGAGCCTCCCAGTTGGACAGCTGGTAGCACCATGATTCCAGGAAGGCGATGGCAGATCATGGAAAGGCTCAGCACCAGAAATACTTGCCAAGAGTTTTAAGAAGTGAGGGGTGCAGTTAAGCATGACGAAATTCAAGGACCAGACTCCAGGACCAGTGAAGGAACAGGGGCACATGTGCCTGTGGCTCCTGGCCCCAGCTCCTGGCTGCGAATCTGAACTGCCACGGCAGATCTGAAGTGGCACAGCCACGTTCACACGCACAGAAAAGCAGTGTTAATGGGTAGCACCCTTCCAGAGCCAGAGCACAGGATACAACCACCCAACCCACCAGCCGCAAAAACACCCTCCTCCTGTAGGAAACCAATCCACAGGGGGCCACTCCTGAGTCAGCCAGCTCACACCAACCCTTCACCAGTCAGCCTCTCTTCCCTGGTCGCCCCTGTGTTGTATATTCCCACTGCACGCACCTTATCATGAGCTTCAACAAACATGTATCAAGAATTTACTGTGGCCTTGGCTGAGTGGCTCAGTTGGTTGGAGCATCATCCCGCACACTAAAAGACTGCAGGCTCAGTCTACAGTCAGGACACATAGCTAGGTTGCAGGTTCGATCCCCAATCAGGGCACATATGGGAGGCAACCAATCGATGTTTCTCTCTCACATCAATGTTTCTCTCTCATTCTCTCTTTTTCTCTGCCCCCCCCACTTCCTCTCTCTCCAAAATCAATACACGTATCCTCAGGTGAGGATTAAAAAGAAAAATGTTTAAAGAACTCCCTGCATGGTAAGTCCTCGAAGGGCTGACAATCTAAGCATACATGTGAAGATGCATTTCCGAGCACATGGTGGTGATGACTCAAACCTGCGTTTGTTCCGGTTCCTGGCTAGTTTCCCTACCTCATTTTGTCTCTAAAATGAAAATGTAAAGTCCCCAGGGAAAGGATCAGATTTCCTGTGGCTTTTGACTCTCACTATCTGACCCCTGCACTTCACAATCATACTTGGCATGTGGTGGGGGGAAGGGGACAATGGTGGAGGGGAAGGATTTTGGTGGAATTTTCTTCACGTGGAGCCTTTCAAAATGCGATTTAGATGCAACAGAGCTCAGGGCACAATAAAACCTAGAATTTCACAACTGGAAGTGACCTTAGAGATATCTTCGTCAGATTTCTCATCTCACAGATAAGGAAATTAAGAACCAGAGGAATCGAGGTGACGAGTCAAACAACTAGTAACTAGTAATTATGCAGTTTGGGAACTAGTGGAGACACTGCTGTTCTCTTCCAGGTAACATTGAAAAATATCAATTAGTAATATTTTAAATAGATAAGAAAAGATAATACTTCAATCGCACAAATTTGCATACCTCATGATGCAATAACTGCTAAAGTATGACCCACTCCAAGACAAGGTCAATCTGACACAGTAAACCTCATGAAAAGCATTGATTTTGTTCCCCTGACAGTGACAGAGGGGAGCAGGAGGGGGTGGACACCACGTGCAGGGTGGACACTAGAGGACAGGACTGGAATAGATGTTATGCTTTTGCATATATTTGTATTTTATTTAAATTCTTTTTTAAGATTTTATTTATTTATTTTCAGAGAGAGGAGAAGGCAGGGAGAAAGAGAGGAAGAGAAACATCAATGTGTGGTTGCCTCTCACACACCCCCAACTGGGGACCTGGCCCACAACCCAAGCACATGCCCTGACTGGGAATTGAACCAGTAACCTTTCAGTTCACAGGCCGGCGCTCAACCCACTGAGGCACACCAGCCAGGGCTGTTTTATTTAAAATCTTAATTTTTTAAACCACACCCACCAGCCCTCTCCCTCCACCACTGTGACATTCTGATAAGCACAGGATAATAAAAAACTCCTCTATCCTATTGCAAAGGCTTTACTTCATGGAGAGTTAAGGACTGCCCGCCGTATACATCTGAAGTTAGTTTACTCAGGTTGCTTTCCTCGTGCACGTGGGCTGAGAGGGAGGACTGCTGGAGGTGGCATGGGTACCCGAGGCACCAAAGGTACGCAGGCCTGGCTGGAACATTCAGTGGGAGCATCAGCCAACACGAGCGATGCCAAGAGAGACAGGGGGCTGGTGGGCCAAGGTTACAGAAGGGAGTGGAAAGTGTATTAAAGACTATATGAGACAACATCAAACTTCATCTCCTTTGCAACCAAGCCAAGGGTCAGCATGGCCTGGGGCTCTCACGGGGCCCTGGGGGCAGAGGACACGAGTGCAGGATGGCCTGCAGTGACACTGGCACTGAAAAGGCACTCCCTCTGCTGCGCCCTCAGTACCGCCCTGTCCTGACCCCTTTAGATGCCATTCCGTGCAGCCCTTTCTTTTTGAAAGGTCACTGTAAATTCTAAATATCGTCAGACAGGCCTGAACTGTAACTATTTCTCTACACCTAATTTTTTACTGTCAGCAAATTCAGAGTGAAAAAAAAAATCAATAAAGGGATTAGCAGCGAGTGACATTGCGTATCACAGCAGTGGAACATTGTGTCCAGGATGAAGGACCTGCCGGCTGACTAACATCATGCAACCCTTTCAAATGACGACTTTCTATCACCCTCTGTCTCTCCAAAGAAAAAATTAATTAATCAAAATGCCTTTTCGTCAAAAATTTTTCCACTTGGCAAAATCTGCCACGTCTTTGCCTAAGCTAATCTTAACCCTTGAAGCAGCTATTAACTTTTATAATAGCTGATCTTGACATAGCCCTTCATCCCAGAAGCGAAATTCTTTGAATTTGAGGGCAGTGGGCTGAAAGAGGGCATTTTCATCCAAATTACAGAGAAGCTAAGCAAATTCTAGCAAGTGTATCTAGACCCTCAACTTTCCAGTCTGCAGTCTTCGTTTCTAGAGCAGAGTTTTAAGTCTGACCTCAAAGGCTGGCCCATAAAGCCAGTGGTTCGGTCGCAGCACCATCACACCTCAACTAAGCCAAAGCCAGCCGAGAACTCTGAAGTCAGGGAAAAGAGGTTTGGGGCAAGCCCAGACACCCACACACATTAAGTGCACACTCCTTATGCTTAGGGACGTCCCTTGGGCCTTCATTCAGAGCCTGCTGCAGCTTCCTTGAGACAAAATTATGTGATTGTTGGAGGAACTCAGAAAACTCTAACACAAAAAGAAGTACCACTAAAAGCCAGGCAAACTGACAGTAACCAAGAGGTTGTCCGCTGACATCAAAGTAGGACATAGGGACAACAAAAGGAAGACGTAAGGTCTCAAAACCCAGAATAACCTGGGACCCTTTAGTGCTGGGGCAAGCAGCCCAATAACCCGTGGGGACATAACCGTATTGTAGCAATATACACTATACTTGACCTTGTGATGATGATGGTGTATCACCAACAGTATCTTAGAGAATGACTGTTACGAGTGAGCCATTTAAGAAGGAAGAAAATTCTATAATCGAGTCTATGGTTCTTTTCATTAAAATCGTTGTAAGCTTTAAGTTTTAACACAAAGCCTAAGTACTCTGGAAACCAAACCTCTAGTTCAGTTTATGTCAACAAGTGCAGAAGAAATGACAGGAATTATTAAAATGAACAGGGCTAAAATGTCTATGCTTCTATGTCTGCCCAGCCGCCTAATTTCTTCCTGATAATTCATGTGTTTAAAGAGAACGTCTCCAAGAATTTCTTCAAAGCCTAATCTACGCTTCCAGTTTCATAGGCAATGAGAAGGTGAACTTGACCGATGAAAAGGCAGAATACCACTTCTTGCACCTGTAGGGTCTCTTCTCCTTGTGTGCGTTGGCACCAAGCACATTGCCAGGCCCCTAACCATGAACCTGCTTTCTTCCTATAGATGGAGTTGAGGCAAAAGGAAGGAGTGGGAGTTGTTTTTAAAAGCCCAGAGACATCTACAGGAAGAGCCAACATATGAGACAGATGCCGCCCGTGCCCCTTCCACGCCAGGGAAGGGATGGCCAATCAATCCAGCATTCATATGAGCCTTCCAAATCCTCCCCTCAACACAAATCCAGGCAATCACAAGGGAGTGACTGGGTTGACATGCAGAAGGAAATGATTCCAGGCCTAGGTCATTGTTACATGGCCTCAAATTAGATTTACATGTTGTCACATAAACGTGATATACTCCACATGCTCAATCGTGACCACAGTTCCACTTGAAGACAACAAAGCCTCCCCAAACACTCAAGGGAAAGGGTGAGGAGGGGCAGTAAGTGATTGGTTCCGTTCTGTTTTCATAATACATTGTATATTATACATTCAACTCAATCAGGAACTATGTATTGCATATCTACTCCATGTCAGGCATGGTGCTAGGCACTGAGGGTACAACTTCTTATCTGACACGGTTTTTGCCTGCAAGGTGCTTACAGTCTGCCTTGTCGCCTTTGCCTCTGTTTCGAGTTCCTTAAGGGGAAGGGCTGTGTCATAGTCATCTCTGGGTCCCAGGCCCCAGGGCAATGTACAGCAGTTTTTGTGACACTTAGCTGGCCACCCACTCCAGGCCCTCCAATCTAGACTTCAAGAGCTATTTCCACATGCGCTCACACCTCAATACATCCACGCAGATCGCAGCTACACCAGTACTTCCAGGAATATTTTAACTAGGATTTAATGAGGAGAACAAAAGAATTAATTGAGGATGACTATTTTTGCTTTGGGATAGAACTTAACACATAATTATGTACAGCAAACTAGAAGTACTACACCTTCAATGTCTCATAATCGCTAATTCCTCCTCCCTCGGCTGATGTGGCTGTAACTGTTTGTTCTCATCTATTCCTGATAAATCTTCGCAGGTCCTCCTCTGTGGAGTCTCGCACTATAGGGACGTAGCGGAGTCCTCCCTTACTACTCCATCTGAGGCTCTGGCACCGAGCCTGATCCTCTTCTGGGTGCTGGGCTGGCACCACTTCGCTGCTCCTTGTCCCATGGCTCAAAACCCTCCGGCCAGGCCTGCTTGGCCCAGGTTCTCTGCTGCACTGCAGCATCAGAAGAATCTTGTTAGCTTCAGTTCAAGCTGAAAAATATCCCCTGGAGCCCCTCATCATGGGCAGAGACATGGAGTCCAGAACTTTCTATGTAATACTATTAACAGCCTTCCTGGTAGCGGCAAATCAGGAAGGGGTCCCCCTTTAATTCAGTGCCTATCACTGTGGCTGGCTCTCAGGGAACATTTGTGAATGGATGGGATGGACTGGTCAAATGAAATGAAATTTTGAAATAAACTACATGTTCACTGTCCTGTGAGTTGGAATCCTGGCTCCAACTCTGTAACCTGGACAAAAGCATTTCATCTCTTTGTGCCTCAGGTTCCAACTCTGTAAAAGACTACGGAACATACCGCATCGCTGGGAGGTGACACGTCAACAGAGTCACAATCATGATGGCACTAGCCCCTAGGAGGTACCCAGCAAATACTTGTGGAAAATGAAGGCACAGAGATCCAACAAGAATTGCAGGCACGCACCCCCTCACCCCTGCCCCCAGCCCACACTCCCACATGTTCACAGGGCCTGGTTTCACTGTTAACCCTCCACCCATGCGCCCTTCTGAGGCACTGTCCCCATCATCGCCCGACCGCCCTCCCTTGCCAACCCCTTCTGTATGGGCTTTGCAAACAATGCTCAGAAGACCGTATTGTGAAGGAGACTGAGGCCTGCAAGTACAGTTACGCACTCACCCTGACCCCAGGGAAGTTGTGGGTGGGGGTCTGGCCAAGCCACAGCCCTGAAACACCGATGAGCAGAATAATTTAAAGATCTGAGTGCTAGTGCCGGCTCTATCATCAGCTAAGTGACACAGGCAAGTTATTTAAGCTCCCAGACTGCTTCCCAATAAGTAAAATGGATTTAACGTTAGTACCTACAGAGGCATAAAATAAGGCCTATAAAGTATTTAGAACAGGGTCTCTCATGTAGTGAAAACTCTAAAATATTTGTTATTTTTAAATAGACAATAGATTTATATTAAGGAGCCCTAGCTGGTGTGGCTCAGTGGACTGAGCACCAACCTGAGAACCAAAGATTTATATTAAGGAGCTAAGGGTAGTCTAGAAGACTAAAAAGCGAGGAGTTAAACTTCAAGCATGTATTTCATATTTGCGGGGTGTGTGTGTGTGTGTGTATGTGTGTGTGTGTGTGTGTGAAGTCGGCACCTGCAATAACCACTGAATATTCCTATGGCGTAGACTCATCAGTCAGAGTGAACTAGAAAACAACAGGGCGTATGACTTTGACTGACAGAGGAGCACTGACTTCCCTATGTGGTTTGGCACGTGTACACCACCAGCCTCACCACCCCCAGCAGCAGCCGTTCCTACGCTGCTGCTGCTGCTGCTCCTGCTGCAGCATCTCCTTCAATGTCCCACTGGTGTGTGGGGCCAGGAAAGGAGCCACGCCCAGGAGGTTGGGGCCCAGCACAGCACCTGTAAGAGAACAGCTAGTACGGCAGGGACAGCTGTTAAAGGAAAGGCTCACCAACAGAGCCTCGTCTGGGAGTAGCTCTACCTCAGGCACTTCCAGATCTTTCTCCATCAGCATATATGCCTGCCCACCCCCACGATCTCCTCCCTGGTATAGCTAAGCAGTGCACAGAGTGCCTGCCAGCTAGTGGGAACTGAGTGTCCCCCCATCGCTCCCATTTAAAGCAGATAAAGGGGGACTCGAGAGGCTATCAACTGCATCATCAGTAACAGCTTACGTCTGTACCATTTACAGAGCAACTCCCTAAGTTATAGTGTCTGACCCTTGAACAACCCCGAAACAATCGATGATCCCCACTCTATGGATGAACAATCAGAGGCTTACTCGGGTTCAGCCACTTATCACATCACAATTGAGAAGAACTGCAATGAAAGGAACAAGGTTCAATCAGCCATAGGACCCTCACTGCAGGGGCTCCAAGAATCATTTGTTAAGGCGGTGGACGGTGGAAAGGACTCCTCCACCCAGACAAAGTTCTGGGCAAGAAAATTAACTCGCACTTTGTTGATGAAAGGGTCAATTAGTATAACCATGTGAAGAGCAATATGACAGCACCTATCAAGAACCATGAAAATGTTCAATTTTGACCTAGTAATCACACTGCACGAAACCTAGACTAAGGAAATAACCCAAAAGAATTGTAAAGTTATTTGCAAAAGAAAAAAATGTTATAATGACAGCTATATAATGGCAAAAATGTGGAAACCTAAGTATTCCAATGATAAAAGAAAATCTTGGTTGCACTTAAGAGTAGTAAATAAAAATCCCATGTAGCAAAATGGAAAAACATTTGCATAATATTAAAGAATAATTTGTATTCATGGGGACAGAAAGTGAAAGGAAACACAAATCATTAAAAACAGCTTGATTCGAGAGGTGTGGTGGGATCAGGAATGCAATTTTTTTCTTTCTTTAATTCAGAGTTGCATCAATATTGCTGAGCTAATCACTAGCACGCCATGTAAAAGCTTAAAAAATAAAATGAGGGAAACTTGTGCTAAAATCTCTAAGGTCTCTAATGGCTCCAATAAACTCTGTGAGCTTTTTGAGGCCAGGATTAGTGCCTTTTTCATCTTTGTATGCCCAGAGTTATCTGCAAATGACTGGACCTCAATATATATTGAGGGAAGGTTACAAACAACCACGTGAGCGATCCTCTGCTGAGCCTGGAACCATGTGATCAGTCAGAGCCTTAATCGCCCAAGAGCTATGTGTCTAGATATTTAAATGAATTAAAGCTTCAAGAAAATATCCAGGAAGAACCATGAGAGAGAGAGAGAGAGAGAGAGAGAGATATCGAGCACAGAATCTGGGGAAGAGAATGCTTAACTGAAATTTTCTAAATTTTGCTTCTTTGATACCAGTTCCACAAATTTCATTCCCCAGGTGCATAGGCACAAGGAGTGGGGAGAGGTGGCTTTGCCTCCCGTTCTGAAGACCTTCTCCAAGACAGATCTCATCTCTGGAAGGAGAAGATATGAAGTCTGCATTAAATTCTAAGTCACCAGGACAATGACTTGAAGCCGGAAGTGAACCAAAGCACACCAAATCAAAAGCACGAAATAGCAGAGATCCTGGATTACGAGAGAGAATACCAGCTTGAGCTAACCACTGAACCCTTCTGGGACTCAGATTCCTGGTCACTGTCCTGGCCATCTCACGGGGCTGCATGAAAACCACACACGTTATGAAATGTACATGAAATGCATGCATGAACTATAAATGCTATGTAATAGCCAGGCCACAGGAATGCTCAGTGAATGTTGGAGCATTTGAGCACAAAGAGGGGGAAAGAAACTAAATGACTATGTAATTTTCACAGAAATGGAGAGGCAGGTGTAAGGTGGGATGCTGGCCTATGTTCAGAGCAGCAGGATTTCACCATTTCCCCGGGGGCATGATGGGAAAGGAGCTCGAAGATTGCAAGCAAATGGGCCCCCGGGGTGCCACCCACAGTGGAGGGGCCCTGCGCACTGCCCTGCCAGGGCGCAATTCTCTCACATGGCCTTAAAGAGACAGCAGTCTCAGGATCCAGAAGACAGCTACACTACATTCACTAACTATGCACACGCGGCAGCACAGGGGTGAAGAAAAAAAATTTTCTCCGTTTAAGGGATTGGAAAGCAGCCCATCATGAGAGCGCACGTCAGGCACCTTCTCTGATCAAAGAGATGAAAAAGAGCGAGGACGTCAGTGACGCGGATCCAGGCTCTTGTGCGGATCCAGGCTCTTGTGCGAGGCGCAGCGATCAGAGGCACAAGTCTGCTCTAGTGTTGTCATCCCTAATGTCACCCGACCCGCACGAGGAGCGGGCAGAAGAACGAGGCGGTTCACACACACACTCCCGGTGGGTGTGGACCTGGGGCAGGGTCCCACGATGGGGAAGCTGGGCGCCCTGTGCTGGAGCAACGTGGCTGAGACAGAAACAAATGATACTAAGGGACACTTTGGGTAGCACACGTATGGGCAAAGAGGTGATTTCTTGAACCCTGCTTCAAAGGACAAGATGCAGTACTCATGGGCAGCGCTGGACAATGCGTCCAGCTGCTAGTTTAGTTCCATGTGCCCACAGATCAGGGCAAGGAGCCCAGAGCAATTTTTGCTGGAAAGGACCTTAGATCACAGAGGTCAACACCCTCATTTTCCAGATAAAAAGTCTGGAGCCCAGAGAGGCGAAATGACTAGCTCTAGGCCTCAGCAAGCTTCGGGTATGACCTTTAACATTATTATGGTCCTCTAAACATACTATATATATAAAAAGCACAAATCTGGCAGAGCTAAGGTCTGACTGGGAGGAAACGGTTCCACAGCCCCTAACACAATGACAAGAAAGGGAACAAATGCTTCTTTAGAGCCACCTGTCAGGCCCGAACTTCAGGGGGAGTCGCAGTGGTCTTCCGTGAGGACACTGGACCCCAGCTATAATTACATGTTTAGAGCCCACTGGCAGGAGCAGAGCTGCTGTTGGTCCTTCTCTGTGTTCTCCTTTCAAACCTGAAAACCCAATGACAAGACTTGGCAGTGACCCAGACCTTGGTCCCTGGTGCCCTGAAAACACCTGCTACCTGAAGGATGGCACAGGGCAGGAGGGTCCAGGTCATGCCCACAGCTCTTCGGGAGTTGGCCCCCCACATCCCTAGGGATGTCCCTTACCCCTCCATCCACACACGAGACACAGTGGCTCTGATATCTGCGAAGCCTCAGAGCCCACCCCATCTCTGCCTTTCTGAAGATGAAATATATTTTTAAGGAAGCAAATATATCAAACGCTTTGAAATGAACACACCATTGCTTCCACCAGCTCATGCTGGGAATGAACCATTCACAAGGTGTCCTTGGCTGGGAACCTGATGCAAAGGGCAAATTGATTCTTCCCCAATGAGAAAGTAAACCCAGCAGGACTCTTAATTCCCAATGACCTCTTGGCTCCCTTTCTGGCTGCAGTCTGTGTTTCTTACCCTCCTAGGGCCCCAAATGACCACTTTGAGAGCACAGTGGGCCCTGTCTGAGGGATACTTTGTAATGAGAAGGATGTTCTCATCACCATCCCACTAACTAGAAATCTAGTGGTCCAGATCTTGGGTACAGCAATTCTGGCAGACGCTGCAGGCTGTCTCTGGATACCCAGCCTCCCTGTCCTTCCTTCGTAAAAGCATCCCAAATTTAGTTAGGCATGCTGCTCCCTAAGAAAAAGACTACATTTCCCAGCCTCACTCATAGCTAGGAGTGGCCATAAAACAACATCAATAGCTAACCATTATGGCACCTCACTATGAGCCAAGCCCAATTCCGAGCACCTTTATGTGTAGAAACTCACTTAATCCTCACAACAACCCTATGAGCAGACAGTTATTAACCCCTTTTTACTGAGGAAACTAAAATACAGAGAAGTAATTTGCCCAAGACATATTGTTAATGGGTGCCAAAGCTAGGATTTGAATTCAGGCAGCCTGACGCCTTCCAAAGCTCTTCACTAATTACCCTGCACTAAGTTCCAGCCAACAGAAGCAGAAGCTCTGGGTGGGACTTCCAGAAGTGCACCTGAAAAGGAGGAGGCACTTAACTTCCATTCCCTTGGTATAAGTTGATTGTAGAGACTGACTTCTAGCCAAAGAGTCTAGAAATGGAAACAGAGTAACTGACTTGAGGGTGAAGAAGCCAGTCAGACATCATCTTAAGCAAGTGATCAAGTTTAATGTGACTTTTTAAAGTCATGTTAAGTGACCTTGTTAAGTCATTATAAGTCACGTTATCACATACCTCAATAGAATGCAATGAGAAGGGGTCACCTCTGCAGAATTCTTCCCCAAATCCCACACCTGCAATCTAAGGATGAAAGACCTTAAACAAACCCAAATTAAGGAACTTCCTACAAAATATCTGACCAGTGTTCTTAAAAACTGTCAAGGTTGTGAAAAACAAGACAAGACAGAAAAAAATGTCACAGATTGAAGGAGACTAAGGAGACATGGTGACTATATCCAATGTAGTGTACAGGATGGGACCCTAAAACCAAAAGGGGACATTAATATGAAACCTGGTAAAATCCAAAAAAAGACTGGGCAAGTTAATAGCATCGTACCAATGTTAATTTCTTGGTTCTAATAAATGTGCCATGGTTATGTATAATGTCACTGTGGAGAAAACTTGAATGAAAGACACACAGAAATTCCATAGACACACAGAAATTCCATGTACTATCTTTTCAACTCTTCTGTAATTGTAAAATTATTTCAAAATAAATTTTTTTTTTCTAAAAGGAGAGGCAAGTGCTTTGTTCCCTTCTCCATCTCTTTCTATTGTTGGCCTGTTAATTCATGATGATTGCTGGAGTTCCAGCAGCCATTCTGATCCAGGAGGCAACCTTGAGATCACCTTGAAGATGAAAGTCATATCCTGAGGGTGGCAGGGCAGAAAGGCAGAAGACTGGACCCCTAATGAAACTCGGTGCTGTCTTATCAAGCCTGAACTCCCAACTCCAAACCTCTTTTCTTTATCAGAAAACCTCTATTTTATATAAGCCACTTACTGGGGGGATATTCTGTCAAGTGCAACCGAACTTAATCCCTATTAATAACAGCAATGTGGTGAAAATCTGTGTAATTTCCATTACTGATATAAAAGTTAGAGTCTTAGCCTTGGAACTGGCCTTAGCGTCCATCTAGTCCAACCTGTCATTTTTCACATGAGTAACAGAAGAACCAGAGAAGTGAAACGCATGCCCAGGCCCCATGGGCAGCAGCGAGGTAAATGTGGGAACCCAAGTCCTGGCCCAGCCCAATTTCCTCCACTGGGTCTCACCACTCGGTAAGAATTCCAAACCAGCGCTGCAGTATTAATATTTATATAATCATATACATAAAAGTCAAGGTGAAATGCTACCATGCTGTCTTAGATTGTCACATGGACTTGCCTATCTCAGTCTACTGATATCGTTCATCTATTTTTCATTTCTGAATCAATTACTGAACACAGAAACACATCTTCAGATTATATTATAATGATGTGAATTTCACATTGAGTTCTGTGAACAAAATGCTCTAATATTAAACTTGTTTTGTTGTCTTTACTTGGTTTTTATTCAGAGGAGGATGTCAGAAGATCCTCCAACATCCCTAGGATCCCTCTCAAAGAGCATCATGCTGAGAAAAGAATAAGGTTTCAACGGACACGGTCACTGACTGCTAAACACCCTGAGGAAATCACCTCCCCAATCTGAGTTACAAATTTGTTAAACTTTAGAGGTGTAGCTGGGATTTGATTTACTTTGAGTTTCCTGTTAATTCTACTAACCCATGATTCCCAAACACTAAACAATCGTTCAGGTTTCTCTACCTGTGTATAAATGACCATTTCAAATATATATGCCTTTGTTTTCTTCATCAAATCTGCTTAATACATGCTATTTACTAAACAGAGCATATTAACCTCTCGTAGATGGCATTGTCTCGATTCTTCACCCCTTCCCACCCCCTCACCTTCTGCCATGTAACTAACCACACCACTGAATCTCCCCACCTCTTGAATTTGGGCTTAGCCACCTGCTCTTTTTGGCCAGTGTTAGATGGAGGGAGTGGTGGTGTGCCAGTTCTAAGCCTAGGCCTGGAGGAGGTGTACGTCTTTCTGCTTGCCCTCATGGCAGGTCCACCAATGCTGTGAGAATGACACGCTGAGGCTAGATCCCTGATACTGGAAGGAGGATGAGGAGCATGGGACCACGAGCCCCAGCTAAGGTGCCCTGAACAACCCCCCCTTAGCCTATGGGTTCATGAGTGAGCCCAACCAGGTGGCAGAACCACAAAGCACAGACCAGAATAGATCAACTCTCCCCTGAAGTGCCGTAAGCCACTGAGGTTTTGTGGTTGTTTGTTACACAGCAAAAGCTAGCTTCCACTTTGCTTTAAAAACCTCAGCTTTGGAGTGAACCTATTTTTGGCAAGAACTGGCTGTGTGCATTTGCCATAAAATGCTCTGCAGGAAATGGAATTGGTTTTCCTGTGCAGCTGTGGATTCGCATGCCCGCTTGGCGCCATGCTCACAGTCGACCCTTGGTCCCAGATAAGGAAGTCTGTCTCCCCTGAATGCACACTCTCCTGACCTTTCCTCTACGCTCCACAGAAGCACATGAAAATGCTGAGTTCTCTACACAACACCACCTTTTAAAACCATGATTTAAAAACCATTTATACCAGTCCTGATCTTTTTCAGTGCCTGAATTCAATCAAACGTTGCCCATTTTGATTAATTAAGTGAAATGCTAGTATTGGTACCATGGGAATGATATAATTCTTTTTTAACTATGCATTGGTAAGAAATGAAATTAGATGTCAACATCCTATAATGGGTTGAATTTTTTTTATCCCCTTAGGCAGGAGCTAAAAGGCAAATGTATTTAGTTGAGCCCATTTTGCTTGTTTTTTTAATCATTCAGCAAATACTCATTAAGCAGCAACTTACTCTGTGCAAACACTGCTCAGGCATCAGCCCGGGGGTGTGGGCAGTGACCAGAACCGGAGGAGCCCAGAGTGGATCACATGCCAGCAACAGAGCAGACAAGTGCCAGGAGGCCCAGCAGGGGTCAGAGGAGGACAGTCAGCCACATAGCCTGGGGACAGCAGAGGGATGTTAAACATGAGCGGAACAAGGTGAGAGGCGAGCGGCTGGGGAGAGGGAAGCAGGCCAGCAGCTAGCAGAACGGCAGGGCACCCGGCCTCCTGCATCAAACTCTGAATCTCAGACAGCTCCTGCTCCTGCTCCTGTTCGGGGAGGCTCTGCAGTTCCTGGGGGAAGGGGATCCTAGGGAGGTGGCCAAGCCCGGCAGGTGGGGAGAGGCGGTTTCTGGCACCAGACTGTGGGGCATCTGGAAAATTAGCTCCTGGCAAAGGAGTTCTGGCTGCTGAGCACTGGGAGGGATTCCTCCTCTTCTACCTACTAATGTATATACACACAAATACACGCTCACTCACACACCTGCACACACTCTCCCCCACACATAAACTCACTGTCTCTCACACATACCACACTCTCCCTGCCCCATCTCTCAAAACTCATAGTGTCACACATAACACCGTCCCTCTCACACAAAACCTACACTCACAACATACAGTCTCAAACACAATGTACTCACACTCACAACACACCCTCTCAAACACAATGTACACTCACACAACATGCACTCACACACATACCACACTCTCACACACACCATACACTCACACACAACACACACTCTGACACGTACAACATTCACACCCACACACATCCACACTCACAACATACACTCACATGTAACATATACACTCACATTCACAACATACCATCACACACAACATACACTCTCATGCAACACTCATACAAAAACACACAGACACAAACTCTCATACAACATACACTTTCACATACAACACTCACATAACAAATTCTCATACACTCTTACAACACACACTCTCTTCCACATACTCACAACTGTCTCACGCATACACACACACTGGGATAAGTCCTGTCTGACCCACCTCAGAAGTGTTTCACCCCCTCCTAATCCCAAGGCCCACACTGTGTCCTACTTACTCCACTGGCAGATCCCCCAGGACCAATGAGGCACACTGCTGCCCACCTCTCGGCACACCTCAGCCAACCCACTCTGGTCATCAGGTAATCCTCATAAACTCAGCCTGATCTCCTCACTCTCTGCTAAGAAGCCATGGTCTCCCTCAGAGCAACGGCCACACCACAGACACACACTCAAGGCCCTTTCCTTTCAGGCCCCAACCCACAGGCCCCACCAAGTCACCCCGGCACCACCATCGCCCAGCCACCCTCACCCACATCTCTGGCTTGGCTCCTGCATCGAGGTCCAGGCCTGTGCCTCACCTGTCAGAATCCCTTCACCTCTCCTGACCTGTCCTGATATGAGCTCTGTGTGGAGCCGTTCTGGAACCCTCTCTCCACCCCCTCTTCCCACACCACTCACCACCCCCGGCCATCCATCATGGCCTCTGCGACTCACACCTCTATCTGGTCAGACTAGAAGCTCTTTGAGACACATCCCGTGTCTCGTTCATCTCTGTAACTCCCCTCCCCTTCCCCAATGCCTTAAACATAAAAGAAATCCAATTAAAAATGTGCTGAGTTCAAACTCCATAATGTCATCCCTGTGAGGGCCAATTAATTTTGTTCATCCCACACCCAGCCCATTTCGACCACTGAGAACAAGCAGCCTGGCCCAGGTCACAGCTGGTTCAGTCTCGCTCAGACCCACAAAGAGGAAAACCGCATAGAGCACATGCGCTCTGAGCTGTCAGCCAAGAGCGTGCATCAGAAAATACCCCGCGACTGGCAGGTACCAAGCATCTGTTTCCCAGCCACTGGGATAGACAAGTCCAAACAGCAGGTTAGGGAGGCAGACCGAAAACAACAATCCCAGAGAATAAGTGCCACACAAAGACCAAATAGGTCGGGGAGGTGGGTAGTAAGGTTACAAAGAGTAATGGGGGAAAGGGAAGGGTAGGGAGGAGGAGGTGGCGTTGCAGCTGAGACCAGCCCGTAAGAAGGTGCCAGCCACGTAAATTCCCTTCCAGGAGAAGTGGAGGCCAATACAGAGCAGGAAGCAGGTGCCGGGACAGCGTATCTGAGTAGCCGGCATGGGGAGGCTGAAGACTCAGGTGGAGACCCATAGGCTGTGGGACACACCCTAAAATTTCCCATCTTAACCATTTTCAAGTGCGCAGTTCAGTGGTGCTAAGTTCACTCACCTCACTGGGCAGCCATCACCACCGCCGTCCCCAGAACTTCTTGTTTTTGCAAAGCTGAAACTCTGTACCCTTTACACCAACAATGCCCCCAACCCCACTCCCCTGGCAACCGCAGTTTTTCGACTTTCTTTCTCTAGGAATCTGACTACTCTATAAACCTCACATAAGTGGAATCAGATAGTATTCGTCCTCTTGTGACTGGCTTACTTCACTCCACAAAATCTCTCTCCTAGTCACCCCTGTTGTAGCATATGACAAGACTTCCTCCCTTTTTAGGGCTGAATAAATTTCCATTATATGTATAAGACACATCTGTTTATCCATTTGTCCACCTGAGGCCACTTGGGTTGCTTCCACCTTTTGGCTACGGTGAATAGTGCTACCACGAACTTGAGTATGCAAATCTCTCCTCCAAGACCTTGCTTTCAGTTCTTGTGGGTTGTTAAATTAATTAAACAAGGAGGCCATTAGACGGAATTAGCTTTAATGCCTTGCCAGCTTTCAGAAGTAACCCAATACCTAAGCCTACTAGACCTCAGGGTTAAAAAATCAAAACCTAAGAACAGCCAATAACTAACAGCCAATAACAGTGCAACCACTTCACCTATAGCCAATCAAATATTTCCCTTATTTTGTTTCCACCTTTTCTCTATAAAAGTTTCTCCCCGTAGCTCTTGCCAGTGGAACGTTCCTAACCGTTTCCGGTGTGGCACTGCTGCCCAATCCAATTTGTGCTCGGATAAATTCTTCCAACATTTAATATGCCTCTGTTTATCTTTTCACCATGCATATACCCAGAAGTGGAATTTCTGGATCATATTATAATTCTATGTTTCATTTTCTGAGGAACTGCCATAATGTTTTCCCATAGTGAGGAGTCTGGATTTTACTGTAAATGGAACTGGAGGCCATGAGGGTTTTGAGTGGGAGAGCGACACGATTTTATTTAGATTTTTAAGTCAGCCCTCAGGCTGCAGTGGAAGATGGGTTGTGGGGGCGAGAATGGCAGCAGAGAGACACTGCAGTGAGAAGGCCATAATAGGGGCCCTGGAGAGAGGCGGTGAGGAGGCAGAGGCCATGAGAGCTATGGCCAGAGGAGGGACAGAATGTGGAGGAAAGGTGACAGAGACTACAAGTGGGATAGGTGTGGAAAGAGGTGCCAGAGAGTTTGGGGCCTGAGCTCCTGGGTGCACAGTGACATCATTTCCCAAGGCAGAGAAGAGCAAGGGATATAAATATCTCAAATAGTTCCCAAAAGGTACAAAAATACTGCCAGAATGCTTCCCTCCCTTCTCCTGTCCTTTCCACCTCCCCCCCTCTTTTTTTTTTACAATCATAAATCTCTATTTAACCTTCATTCTCTCAGGCTCCCCTGCCTAACTGCTCAAGAAGAACAGCAAATGACTAATGCAGAGGTCACCCACCAGATCAACTCTGTGCAGCAGGAGAGCAACTGTTACCCTCAGAAGGCACCAGCAGGGACCCCAGCTCCACACCCAGACACCAGGGGACCATTGGATGCAGTGTGGCAGTGCCTGCATGCCAATCAGCCATCCCAGCTTATCAGCGAGCCCCAGCACTCAGCAGGATCTTCTGAGACCAAGTCACCCACGGCCAGGCTCCAGGCAGAGAATGACCCTCTCCACTGATCTGGCCTCTTATCTCAGAGAGTCCCCATGACTCCTGTTCTTCCTGCTGGTCTCCTTGTCCCGGTCATATCCCACAGATAAAGGTGACAGCTTTGGGGAGGCTGAAATTATTTTTTTAATCATTTGACAACTATTTACTAAGCACCGACACCATGTTCTTTGCAATCTGCTGGTATAAGGGATACAGAGATGGATCAGACATGGATTTTGCCCTTGAAGAACTTTTAGCAGAGACTTCAAATGGCAATAGGAAGCTATACAAGGTTAAATATCAAATAGAAATAGCAGAGAGAGAGAGAGAGAGAGACACTGGTGTGAGCTGATATCTGTTGGGGGAAAGGGACTTGGGCTAGCCTTAAAGGAAAAACACTATTTCTGCAGACAGGAGAAGAGACGATGAGCAGAGCAGGGCACGGTGCTCCATCAAAGGCACGGCGACAGGACAAAGCAGAGCCATCAGAAGGGAAGTGGGAGACAGGATGCAGGGGGCCTACAGGAGGCTAATACAATAATCCAGCCATGAGGAGATAACGGTTCAAAGTGGGACAAGAAGGGGAAACCAACGACTTCATACCCCTTCTATGCCTCATGCTTGAAGCTTCACGGCTATTACCCCAACTCTACCCTCACAAGCATCCTGGAAAGAGTGAGACTGAAGGCATCATCCCCATTTCACAGATGTGGAACTGAGGCTCAGTACAACTAAAGCATTTTCAAGTAGGACTGCCAGCTGTAGAACCTGGCCCGTAACCACTCAGAGTTAACAGTGTTGACTATAAACGCCCGTACCCTCCTCTTTCTGTGCTGTGGTTATTGTTGCGCTGGTAGACTGCCCACTGTTCCCAATCTTTATCCCTTCCTATTCCCAAAGTCACCATGTGACTCTGCAATTTGTCCCTCCCTGAGGATGTCCAGCTTACCATGTGACTTGCCTTGGCTGGTGGAATATGGGCTCACCCCAACTCAGCCTAGGCCTCCAGAAGCACTGTGTGTTTCCACTCACCGCTGCTAACAGAAGAACATGCTCGGGGAAGTCCACCAGTCCCAGAAAAATGAGAGCCAGGTGGAGCTGGCCTGAACCCCAAATGCAGCTGGAAACCAAGGCCAGACCAGATCAGCAACATTCTGAAATGCTCCCTGGTTGCGAATCACTGATCTACCCCAAATCCCTCACTGTTCAATAAATGCATGTGGAGAAATGATTTCTTGGAATATTACCACCAGTTAAAAATTGTGTCTCCTGATTGCTAATCCACTGCTCTCCCACTCTCCCACCCTATCTCATCCAAGGGATGCCCTGCAGGCTTCGTGAAAATAAAGAAAACCTGAGATGCCAACCAAGTCATTAAGCAGAATAGATGCGGTGGGAAAGCACGAGAGCAAGATTTAACCTGGATAATCCCTCCATAATTCAGAGTTGATCTGTCTAAAAGGGTTCCTGTTGATTTCCCAGGAGGACCCTCCTTCTTGAGCTGGAGCCACGGGGAGTATCAGAGCTGAATCTATGAACCCCATCACCTCCCAAGGTGTCAGTCCTTTGTACCTAAAAAAATGTGGCCCAATTTCTCCATTTTTGAATTTGCATTTTATTACTAGTACTCAAATATAACCTTTTTTCCCCAAATGACCTTGCACAGTCTTCCCTGCTTCACACTGATTATAAGCCAGTCTGAACATTCCCTTAGTAATATCACTGACTATAAATATCGCTGTCGTTCAAAGATTCTCATCATCATGGCATGCTGAGACTAGAAGAGACCTTAGAGATCGTCCATTCCAACACCATCATTTCACAGGAATGGACATTGAGGCCCAAGGAGAGGAAGGGATCTTCCCAAGGCCACGCAGCCAGTTACTGGCAGACCGATCAGTGCCATGGGTAAGGTTAGCAGGACTGTGCTAGAAACATGCGGTAAGCTCACCCGTCTGAAAGAGCCACTGGAAATGTGTCACTCAGCGAACACTGGTGAAGATGCACTGTGCCAGCGCTCATGCTCCGAGGCTGGGAAGGGGCTGAATGAGAAGACAAAATGACCCCGGTTGGGAGGAAACTGAGACCCTCTCTGAAGAGCCAACAAGCTTCCAGACACCTGGCACCTCAGACAGCTGGTTGAGCCCAGGCCTGCCGAGCAGACACAGCCTTCCTCCTGCCAAGCCCCCAGAACAGTAGGGTTGCGTGGGGCCAGCTTGTGCCGGTGCCTGAGAGCCGATAGTTAAGTTTTGTGAGCCAGCTGTTAAACTATCGGTAGCTCAACATCAGCCATCATGGGAGCATTTATACCATGACAATTGGCAAGAACTACAAATCAAGGGTGCCGCTTGAGAGCCAGTTTACCAACACAGCACAGAGGCTTGTCCCTGCAACAGGGACAGATGGCCTTTCCTAAAACTGAGAAGCCCCCTCCCCACAGACCAGCATACTGAGAGGAAGAAAAATAAAACAGAATCACCAAGGATGCAAGAGTTCTTCCCTGGATCCCTGCCAAGGTCAGAAAGCCCCAGGAGCTTGGTCCCCGTACTACAAGAACTTGGCTCTACGTCTTCTGCTAGAATCCCAGCGTCCTATCCTTGCTGCCCACACTAGCCCCTATCTTCAGTCCTGGACACCTACCCCTGTGTCCTCTGAGTCCTCCACAGATGGACCAGGTTGGGACAATAGCCAGGAACCCAACCCCTTTTCTCCTTTTCCAACCTGACCTCCAACAGCTGAACTCCAGGGACCGAAGGGCCCAGGCCTCCAGGGTGCCATCCAGGGAAGCAGAACTAAAACTATTGAATGGCCATTCTGGATCCTGGGCCTGTCTCCTTTCCATGGGGAACACATCCCGTATTCACTGGAGAACTCATGTGAAGGAAGAGCTATGAGACTCTGAAAAGGAGCCTACTATGTAATCAGCATGGCCCGCAGTGGGTCAAGCCGATTTTTCTTGTCCGTACCCAGCCACCTCAGCGGGACCGACTGCACAAAGAAGCCAACCGGTAAGTTCAGTGGTTACAGCAAAATCTTGGGTCTGCTCCGGATAAGGGCCCAAGCCCACGCAAGAGGACCGATTGCAGGAAGGAGGGTCTGAGCGGCCCGTGCAGGATGAACTAGGCTGTGGCAAGGGGTCTGGGATTGTACAGCATGATGTTATGAGTCAAGGGACACCGAATTCTTGGCAATGTATCTTCCACTAAGGCAAAAAGCCATTCTGATTCAAGCCAATTCTGTCCTTATGTAAAGAATTTTCCTCTTTACACTTTTCTCCTCTAAAAGGCAGGGCCACCAAAGAGTTCAACCTAGCTCCAGGCCCCTCGCCAAGAAAGAACATCTTCTTAGAACCTCTCCTCTCACCATACTCAAAAATAAATTTCAGGACGGAAGGGGTCAACAGAGATGGGAGACCTGTCCATCTTGCTTATGTATCCCCGAAGTCTAGAAAGGACCAGTACGGCATAGGTACTCCATGAGTGGTTGTCAAGGAATGCCTAAAAATTAGTAAAAAGAATCCATTTTTTTAAACGGAGATACTTATATCATCCTACACAGAACCAAAAGTAAAAAACTGTAAAGGTAAAGATAAGTGGATTTGACTATCTATAAATTCAATACTTTTTTTACATAAAAACTACTATAAATAAAATATAAATGTACACGGCAAGCGTAAAAAACAGCTATGATATATATGACAAAAGGTTCATGCCATAGCTTAAATGAGAAAGACATGAGAAAGAGCTCATCTAAATCAACAATAAAAAGATAAGAATTCTAATACAAATAAATAATTCCCAATGGATCTACAAATGGCTAATAAAACATGTACATAACATCCAATGTCATTAGTAATCAGAGAAAGATTCCGACTTTCACCTAAGAAATTACACGAGGTTTAAAAATAATGAAATATATCCAGCACTGTGTTGCAAAGAAAGCACTCCAAACTTTGCTAGTGGGAAAGGAAATTAGTACAAGCCTTCCAAGAAGTGTTCTTTGCAGTAACACCAAAAGCTTTTTAAATGTACATGCTTTCTGACGCAGAAATGCCACCTGTAAGAATTGACCTAAGGGCAGTCTTCTGAGATATATATGCAAAGATGTGTCAACAAAGTTGCTAGTCATGGCACTGCTTATAACAACAAACTTCATAAACAACCTAAAGTACCAATAATAGGGGTGTTCTTTAAATTATAGATTTCTATATAATAAAATACTTTGCAGCTATTAAAAATCAAGCTGTTGAAAGGATTAGCCAAAGAACATATAAGCATAACTCAGACACAGACAACAGCGTGGCGATGGCCCGAGGGAAGGAGGGGGCTGGGTATAGGCGGGCACAGTGCAGGGGCGTGGGGAATGGGGACATCTGCAATAGTGTCAACAATAAAAATAAAGAAAAAAAAATCAAATTGTTGAAAAAATATTTAACATTGGAAAATGTTCAAATAGTAGCGCCAAATGAAAAAAAGCAGTCTAAGTCGTTACGGCAATTCCATTTTATAAAAAACTATATACCTATATGCATAGAAAAAATATGAACAGTAGTCATCTGTGGATACAGAGTCTATGGATGATTTGTTTTCCTGTTAGGGTTTGCAGATTTTCTACCTTGAGCATGGTTTTTCTTTGCCACTTGGAGGCAGCACAGGTAAGTACTCAGGCCTTGACTTCAGTCCTGGGTCCCTGACTTAGCAGCCAGGTGACTTAGGACGAATTTGCTTCCTTTGTACCTGTTTTGCCATCGTGTCTACATCACAGTGTCATGAGAATCGTCCCAAATCATCTCTGTGACTGCTTAGCACAGTTCTCAGTGCTAAGTCAAGGTCCAGTAAACATCAGCTACTGCTATAGAGAAAACAAAGGGTGACTATTATTTAAAAAGAGAAAGCACATATTTGAGGTTTGGCCTTGGCCTCTAAGGGCTCTAACACAACCTGCCTAGCCACCCACCCAGTTCAAGGTCAGCTCTGTCCCAGGAGTGACAGCCCCTCTGGTTGGAGGTCCTCCATGGAGCCACTGGGTTGGAGGCTCCACCTCTTCACTCTTTATCCCACTCTCACCCCACCCCACCCCCCACCAATATTCTAGCACCTACAGCCACCAGGCTTCCAGCCAGCACAAAGCAAGGCCGCCTCAGAATGTTTTTCATTTCAAAACCCTCCTAAGCACCCCAGTGAGGACAAAGCCTGGTCTAGTGGTGTAGAAGTGACCTACGGTCACACCCTGCCCTCAAGTTCCAGGATTCATAGAACCTAGAGTCTATACCTAGGCACCAGGAAGCAAAAGGAGGCAGCTCTCCTTGAGGTGGCCCCCACTTTGTCAAGTCTAGAAGCCACGTTGGCACGACCTGTCAGACCTCTAATGCCCACTCTCCCAGAGGCAGCACCTGAATGCAGCCACCAGCCCTGAGCCACTGAGGCAGGACTCCCTGCAGGCAGCAGCCCAGAGCAGGGTGGAGGCTGCCAGGGGAGTCATTCCCGCCTCCTAGGATGTGGTCTGTCTGCCTAAATCCCATCCTGAGACGCTGATTTTTGCCTCCCTGCATGGAACCTTTTCTCTGCCCAGGCCCTCTTAGCCCGACTCTCCAGACAGGAGCTGCCATGGGCTCCCTCCCACTCAGCACAGCGCCAGCCAGTCCTTTCAGCCCAAGACCACTCCCGGGCCATGACACCCTCTCACCCTGAGAGTCAAGTGACCTACAAACCCCTCTTTTATCTTAGCTGACATCCCCACTGCAGCATGCCGTCCAAAGGTTGTGACACTACATACCAGCTCTGCTGATAGAACCTGGCTGCCATGTCCAAGCTGTGGAGCCCACGGGATGCAGACAGCACAGCCAGAAGGGGCAGGAGAGGGAGGAGCAGTGACACCCCCCACCCACCCACACGGCTGTGCCAGGAAATGTCCCCAAGGGGGCAGCCCTCCCTGTTAAAAACTACTTGGGGAGGGAAGGAGCATCTTTGAAGATTTCACAGATTAAAGTCACAATGCTACAGGTTCATGTGGCCTTCCCTTTTCTCCACCAGGGTCCTGACTCACCTTGTGCAGAGAGCATTGGGAGCGATTCCTGCACAGTGGTATTCACCATTTGGCATCAATCCTCCCACTTCCAACTGCCAACCCAGGCAGGAACTCCCTCTGCCTGCAGGACACCCCAAAGCCCAACCTATAATCTGGCCCTATCACCTGCCTTTGAGTCAGGTAAGGGACTTAAGACACCTGGCAGCAAGAGCACAACTTAATAGTCAGACAGCTGCGTGATCCTGGCCAAGCTACTGAGGCTTTCGAGGCCCAGTTTCTTCATCTGTCGAGTGGAGAAGCAACAGCCCCACCACACAGGGTTACAGTGAGACCTCAGTTAATGACCTAATGAGAGGTCGTTCAACGACAGCACTGTCATTGACCACCCGAGACTCCATGGCCACACCTAGCACACAGCGCTGCCACATTCTCCACAATCAGGTCGGTGAAGTCAGTGACCACACTGAGTGCCCCTCCCTCCACCTCTGCTCCCCTGGCCTCCCACCCCGCCAGGCATGCTGGAGAGTGCAGACCCTTCAATATTTGTTGAAGGAATGATTTAATGAATGCCATTTGGTCTCCGAAATGTGCCTTCTATATTTTATCATTTCATGAGTGATGTGATATTCCGTGACCTTTTGAATTTCCATGTAATCATGCATCTAGATTAAATCCTGATTTATTTCCATGACCCTGAACAGCATATAGCTCTTTTCCCTCCTTATCATCCTGCCTGTGTGAAACAAGCTCTTACCCTTTGTGTAACCAACCACTCCAAAACTCGGGGGCTTCAAACAACAGTGTTTAATTTCTCCAGTTCTGTAGGCTAAGTAGGTGGTCCTGCTGGTGGTTCCCAGTCAGAAGACTCATCATCGGCAGTGCAACCCCGCCTTCCTGACGTGGCAGCCCCAGTGGCCCCAGAAAGCAAAGTCAGAAGTTTCGAGACCTCCGGAGCCCAGGCTCTGTCTGACACTAGCTCAACAGCATGTCCATGACATTCCTCAGTCAAAACAAATCCAGAGCTAATACAATTATTTTCAGGGGAGAGGAGTGTGGAGGGAAGAAGAGATCCCATCCTGGATAGAGGGAGCTTCAAAATATTTGGGCCAGGTTTTCAAACCAGACCAGGTTAAAGAAATACACAATTAGCCCACGTAGCACACATCCCCACTGGAATGCCAAAAAGTCAAGAGTATATGACATTGGAAAGCACATTTTTCTCACACTAGGAACTTTCAAGGCCATGCAGAGTTGCCTGCAACCTCCTCTCTGGGGGTGACTTCATGTACTCTCATTTCAAAGTCATCTCTATGCTAATGACTCCCAAGTTTATACCTCCAGCTCAGCTCCTGACTCATACTCATGTCTTGACTTCACTTCCCAAACTTGCTCCATCATAGTCTTTCCAATCTCAGGAAAGGGAATCAGCAGCCCCCCAGGTGCTCAGGCCACAAATCTAGTTTGTCCTTGGTTGCTCCCTTTTCTTCACCTCCCACTTTTAATCCATCAGTAAATCCCATCAGTTCTAGCACCAAACCAACTCTCAGCTCCACTATGCGTCAGTCGCCTGAGGCTGCAGTAATGAACAGCCACAAAGAGGTTGGCTTAAAGAGGCTGGAAGTCTGAAATAAAGGTATTGGCAGAGCCAGGGTCCCTCTGTAACCTGCAGGGGAGCCTCCTCCCTTGCCTCCTCCTAGCTTGCAGTGGTGGTTTTGGCATTCCCTGTCTTGCAACTACATCACTCCAATGTCTGCCTCTGTGGTCACATGGATTCTCCCTTTGTGTCTGTGCCCAAATTTCCCTCTTATAAGGACACCAGTTGTATTGGATTAGGGCCCATCCTAATCCAGTGTGGTCTCATTTTAACTTGATCACATCTGCAAATACCTATTTCCAAGGTCACATGCACGGGTACCAGGGGTTAAGACTTCAAAATATCTCTGGGGGCGGGGTATATGATTCAACCCATAACAACCACGTAATCCCAATCTAACCCATAACAACCACCATAAACCCATCACCTCTCCCTGCAATCACCTCTTTACTATTCACCCAGTTTCACCCTTGACCCCGCCCTTGGAACAATAAAACCTTGAAACAAGATCTAAACTCCTTGCCTAACATTCAATCAAAACCCAAAGCTATGGTTGGCACAGGCTTTCCCAACATCATCCCCCATCAGCTGGTACAGCCACATCTAGTGCCTCTGGTCCTGTCAAGCTAGGACCCCCCAAAGTGAGGGCCTTTTCACTAGCGGCTCCCCATACCTGGAATGCTGTCCCCCCTTTCAATGAGTCACTCCTCTTGTTGTTCGCATATAGGTTTAGATATCACCTCTTCAGAGGTTTTCCCAGTCATTCTCTTTTACATTTCCTAATGTGACTCCTCACACAGTACCTACCACTATGTGATTTGTTAACTTATTCACTGATTTACTACTGCCTGTCTCCCCACAACCAGCAGGATGTAAGCAGTGGCTGGGGCTCCATCACTGCTGTTTTCCACACCTAGGACAGTGCCTGGCACAAAGTAGGTGCTCGACAAATACTTGTTGAAAGAACGAACTGATTCTTGATTGTCAAGTCCAAAGGACAGTTTTCAATCTTTATCCTATAGAACCTAGTACATTTGACAGCACAATCACTCCCTCTTCTTGAATCTCTACCATCTCCTCCCACTACCAGCAGATCTCAAGGCCAGAGTCTCCTAGTTCTCCCTGCTGTAACTTCTCTGTCTCCTTCGCACACTCCTCTTCCTCTGGCTGTGCCTTTAATGTCGGGAAACCTTGGGGTTCTGTTTCAGTTCCTGTGGTAGACAGAATAATGACCCCCCAGGGATGTCTATATCCTAGTGCCTAGAATATGCATATATACATAACCTTCTGTGGCAAAAGGGACTTTGGAGATATGATTAAGACCTGCAAATCAGGAGATTATTCTGGAATATCCAGGTGGGCCTAATGTAAACACAAGGGTCCTTATAAAAGGGGGACAGGAGAGCCAGAGTCAGAAGAAGACAAGATGATGAAAACAGACATAGGAGTGATGTGGCCATGGGCCAAGAAATGTATGCGGCCTCTGGAGGCTGGAAAGGGCAAGGAACAGATTCTCCTCCAGAAGGACCACAGCTCTGCCAATACCTTGGTTTTAGCCTCATAAGACCTGTTTCAGACTTCTGACCTCCAGTGCTGTGAGATACTGAGTCTGAATTGTTTTCAGCCCCTAAGTTTGTGATAATTTATTACAGCAGCTATAGGAATCTAATACAGTTCCCTTCTCTTCCATTCTCCCTTTCCTTCACCCCAGTGTCCAACTGACCTCTAAGTCCGGCTATTTGATCTTGAAAATGTGTCCCTTTCTCTCCATTGCTTCTATCATAGACTTGATTTTCATAATAGTCTTCTTACTGCTCTCCTGGCCTCCCTCCTTAAACCCCTCAAATCCATCCCCCAGGCTTCATTTTCCTTTTTCAAATGCAAATATCTTACCATACCCCTCCTTTCTAGATTCCTCTGAGATAAGAGCCAAGTGTACAAGACTTCTCTGACTGCCTCCCACCCCTATCACTCCAGCCTCACCTCTTCTGTACATCCATCTTTGCATTCCCTCAAATGCACCCCTCTGTTAGGAGACAGAAAGGGAAGGAGGGAGGAATGGAAGAAGGGAGGGAGGGAGGGAGTAGAGAGGAAATGAGGAAAAAGGTTGGTTTCACTTCCAGGTCTTTCCTTCACTCAATTTACCTCCCTAAAACCCCAATCCAGCCAACTCTCAAATCAAGGGGAGTAGAAACAACCCCTCCATATTAAGACACTTGCACACATATATCAGCAATTATACTTTATTACTCAAGACAAACCCGAAAAGTGCAAAAAACTTACAACCCAACATGCAATTCCATGAAAATATTAATTCCCTTGCCGATTCATCCACTCACAGAAATACAAATTCAGAAGACAGAGACAGATGCTCATTCGATGGCATGTGCCTTCACATAACTACCCTTAAAATCCTCTCACGCAGACACAGCCTGAAGGCACAAACACCCAAAGCCAGGGAAGCAGGTAACTGCTGTGGCTTGGGAGCGAGAGAATACATAGACGGGAGGGGTAGGAATGGATAGTGGAAGACGGAGGGTAAGTGAAAGGAAAGAGGAATGACCATGGGAGAGTCAACTGGGATGTATTCATTCACCACCATTCCTGAAAACCCAACAACAGGCGAAATGTGTGCCAAGCAGTAGGGTATGTAAGTCCATGGTAGCGTTAGCAGAGGTAATAATAATAATAATAATAATAATAATAATAGCAGCAGCAGTTAACATTTCAACAGTGGTCATTATAGATCAGGCACAAGCATTATACTCATATTAACTCATTTAATCCCCACAGCAATCTCATGAGGTAGATGTTATTATTCTCAATTTACAGATGATAAAATGAGGTCCAGGAAAATTAAGTGACATGTACAGTGTCACATTGCTAAGAAGTGGCAGGACTTGGTTTCCCATCTAGGCAGCCAGATTCCTGTCTGTGTTCTTCTCCACCACCCAACACAAGAGCCTGCCCACGAGGGCGCACACACCACTCAGAGCTCGTGTGCTGGAGCTGGTGCTGCGTGTTGTCTTTCCTTGGAGAAGCAGTAAAAGTACTCGTGGGATGGACTCTGACCTTGAAGTCAGGTTGACTGGACCCAAATCATAGCTCTTCTATCTGCTACCTGTGGAAACTTTAGCAAGTCAACCATGTTAACCTCTCTGAGCATCAGTTTCCTCATCCGTAAATGAAGATATTAATATCCACTTTGTCGAGTTTTATTAGAATTAAATGAGATGCTGTATATAAAAGAGCTAAGTACAATGCATGGCATACACTAAGCACTCAATAAATAAATCTCTTCCTCTCTGACTGGTGTGGTTCAGTGTATTGAGTAGCAGCCTGCAAACCAGAGTTGCTAGTTGGATTCCCAGTCAGGGCACATGCCTGGGTTGTGGGCCCGGTCCCCAGTAGGGGGTGTGGGAGAGGCAATCACACATTGATGTTTCCTCTTCTTCTCTTCCCCACTCTCTAAAAATAAATATTTTTTAAAAAATAATAAATAAATCCCTTCCTTTTGTTGCTCCAACAAATAATTACGCTTCAACTCCCTAAACCTAATGCTTTCCAGAAACACCAGAAGAATGATCACCAATTATGGCTCTCGTGCTTATATATGGTTTGTCCAGCAAAGTATTTTAAAAGGCATGGTAACTGGGCAGGAGCTACACTGTGGCCACAAGACAAGCAGCTCAGCACATAGTAGGTCTGGCAGTTATGTCACCCCAGCCCCTGAAGGCATAGGAGTTCACCCCTGCTTAGAATCAAGGTGGCTTCAAAGTGCTTGAGACCTACAGAATCAGACTTCCCCAGGGCAGGGCCCGGGCTGTAACTATTTGAATTCTTGTATGCTCTCAACTTTGAGGACCACTGAATTTAAAGAGAAAGAGACCATGTTTTCCAACAAGATGCATGGCTCAGGGGTGAATGAGTTGACTTGCAACGCTGCCAACTTTGGAGGTTTCTTTTACATGACAGGAAATAAACAAAGGCCGTGTTTCTGAAACTCGAGAGACGTGGCCCTCTTAAGCCAGGATGTCCAGATCTTCCAGGGGAAGCCACATCATCTTCCATGCCCAGATTTCAGCAGCCAGAAAAGCTATTCACAGCAAGGAACAGGAAGGGTTAACTCACCAGGTCTGGCCCTGGAGGAAAGAGGGGGCTGAGGCAGAGGAGAACACTCCTGGGGGACAGGATCCCTGACTCAGTGTGGAGGGGTGAGGAACACAGTCCCCGCTGACCCTCTCCTCAGAAGAGTTGCAATGGAACTGGGAGGGCAGCAGCATGGCCCATGGGAGCAGAGCGGGTGGTGGCCCACTGGTCTTCTGGGGCTGGTGAAGCATGAGGATTTACTTATGTTGCACAGAAGCCAAGCTTTGTGGTACAGGCCAGGGTGAGTCTTGCCGGCTGACTCAGTATGCAACCAAAAGTGACCTTAGAATAATTTCTTTAATAATAGTAATTATGTCACAGCACAAGGTCAAATACTAACCAAAGACCCCCAAGTCAGGCCCAGCATTTCCTCCCCACCCCCCAGGGCCAGGGTCATGTGTCCACCCTCCCCTGCCCCAGATCCTGAGGCTGGTTAACAACAGGAGACAACTAAGGGGTGCCAGCCCACTTTAGAGCTGAAGGCTCCCACACGGAGGGCTCCGGCTCCCAGCAGGATCTGTGGCTGAATCAGGCACGGTAAGGACACGGTTTTCCCCTAGGGGTGCATTCTCCCGTACTGACTACCAGAAGCTTGAGATCCTTCCAGCTCTGATCCTCACACTGAGAATATCTGTGTAACCACCACCCAGCCAGCACCGCCCGCCCAGACTCTGTGCTTCACTATGTCCTGTCTCTAACGTGGTTCCAGAATGTTCCTTTTAATAGAGAAAAAGCAATTAGCACACTTGTTGCGCCTCTATTTGTACTTCTTTTCCCACAGCTGTTGGGGACAGATAAGAAAAAACTGTGTCTTTATTGGACAGTATGTACCAGCAAATAAAAATGAGTTTTCCCTATCCAGCTATCTCACCTACAGAGCTAGATACTAGCTAAATACTAGACAGAATTCAGCAAGGTACTAGCTGGATTCTAGCTACTCAGCTAGAATTCATATACACCTTTTCTGATCATTAACAAGTCGATTAGAAGATTAGAATATAAATGTCAATGCAATTAATGAATTTGTAAGTATTGTATATATTAAGAGAATCCTCAATTTCATGTATTCATCTTTTAACTAACCTAACCTTTAACACCCTATATATTAAAGCTCCTAAAGTCTGAACCCTCACTCATTAAATCGGGGCTTTAAACAGCTACTGAATGAACTTTCAGGCTTTCTGATGAAAGTCCTATTTTCCTGACAGTATTTCCTCATTCATTCCTTCCTCCCACAAATGTTTCTTGAAGGCCAACTATACATCGGGAACTGTGGGTGAAACATGGTGTCTGCCTTTGTGAAGCAGACAACACAGGGGAGGAGACAAACAATAAATAAGAAAGCAAACCAATAGGTAACATACTGTATAATTTATGCTATGAATGAAAGAATCAGGGTACTCTAACCAAAATAAATGGGGAACACCCCAGCAGCAACAAGCACACCTGACACCCAGATCTTGGTCTCTAATGCCATTCTCCAAGGAACCAGGGCTCCTTGGAGAAATGGCTTATTCTAGGTTTGGGGCAGGAAATATCAAGATGATCCTGGAGAATCATGAAGTGCCAGAAAATAAGAAGGTGCTCAAAAGTAAAAAACTACCTACACTGATGGGGCAAGGTCAAAGAGACATAGGAGCCAACTGGAAGAGCTCCCGGGAGCCAAAGCTGGAACAACGAGAGCAATAAAATAAATAAGATAGTATTGGATTACAACCCAAAGCATAAAAAAAATATTCATGAGTACATCCAGATATGAGCAAATGATTGACTATACTGAAAAGTGGAAAACAAATAAATTGCCTATGTAGAAGAATTCCAAATAACTTATGTACCGATAGATATTCCACCCTCAAGGAGAGGTCCCCTAACACCCCATTCCTCAGGTGTGGGCAGTGCCTAGTGACTTCCTTCCAAAGACAGTAATGGAGATGCGGGGGGAAAGAGTAACTTTTCAGTAGAGAAATGTGGCAAAAACTACTTCAGCCAGGTGATCAAGGTCAACATCAACAATCATAAATCATGTTGATAGTATGTATCCTTAATATGATGTGATGGAAAAGGGCACTTTACCTGGGTGATTTTCCTCCCAAACCTATTACCCAGTCCTATCAATCAGAAAATAAAGAACAGACAAGTTCACATAAAGGAGCATCCTACACAATCCCTGACCAGTGTTCCTCGAAACTGTCAAAGTCACCAAAACCAGGGAAAAATCTGAGAAACTGTCACAGCCAAGAGGAGCCCAAGGAGATGTGACACCTAAATGTAATGTGGCATCCTGAATGGGACCCTGGAGCAGAAAAAGAACATCCAGCAAAAACTAAGGAAATATGAAAAAATGTGGTCTTTACTTAATATTAAAATATGGATATTGGTTCACTAATTGAAACAAGTGTACCCAACCAATACAAGATGTTACTAGTAGGGCTAAGAATTCTCCATACGATCTAGCTCAATTTTCCTGTAAATCTAAAACTGTCCTAAAAATCAGAGTCTGTTCATTCAAAGATATGAATAAATGGGGAGGGGAGTCTAATTTAAACAGAGTGGTCTGAGACTGCCTCACTGGGGAGTGACTTCAAACCTGGACTCGAAGGCCAGGGTCACATGAGGAAAGGAGGAAGAATGTTGAGAGCTTAGGAAATAATATGTGCAAACCCTCCAGCCAGGAAGAGCCCAGTACGGTACCTCTGAGACAGAGCGAGTGTGAGCGTGCCTGCAGTGCCATGCACAGGAGGGAGAGGGGTGGGAAGGGAGGCCGAGGAGGGAGGAGACCACTCAAGACCTTGACTCGTCTACAGTAAGGAGACACACACGTCTTACCCTAAGGGCAGCGGGAAGCAACGGAAGGAGCGCAGTGCCACCAGCACAGCCACCTCATCCAGCACAGCAGTGTCTGTACAGCCGGGGAATATTTAAATACATTCACCGGTCTTACAGACGTGAGCGGGCAATGAACACGGACGATGAAGACTGGAGGTCTCAGACGCATTTGGGCAATGATAGAAGCTATTAGGCAGACTGCAAAGGTGAAACTAAACTCACCTCTGAATATTCACTGGCTTAAAGTCGACTGGGGGATTAATTGTGAAAGAAAAAAACTAAATTAACATCTAGAATATTTCGCTGAAGATTATGCCTAAAAGGTAAAGTTTAACTTGGGTGTTCCTAATTTGCCACCTCGGACAACAAAACCCTCCTTAAGCCGTGTAAGTCCTCTTCTGTAGTCCTGACTTTAGGGGTGAGAGAAAGTGGGGAACTGCTGTAATGCTTTCTGCACGTAAATTTTACCATTAACAGCTTGACTGAGGGGAGACAATATTTTGATGAAGGTCATGTTTATTTTTTTTAATGCCTTCCCTCCTGCACCCTGCTCCCCAAAGTCAGCATTAATCCACATTCACACCCCAAAGCACACTCAGATGCATTACCCTCCACAACACACACACCCTCACCCTCACCCTCACCCTGAGGAAGCGGAGCCCTGGCATCCACCACCTGGGCCCACCTTCTCCCTTCCTGCCTCCTGTTTCTCCAGACCTTGTGAAGAAACTGGCAATGCAGTCTGTTAAACGAATTCTCTGTAAGGATGCATATGACTCTTCCCTAAAAATCTGAATTTTAAAAAAGATCTCATGAAAGTAAGAAAACCTTAAGCCAAGAAACAAATCTTACTAATATACATTTTAGGAGTTCTGCCAGTCTGCTAGGAGAGAGATTTTGTAGAATGGAAATGTTTGGCAGCCCCCTTTGGTTGTACCACATGGATGACCAAATTCTGTGTCAGCACAGAAAGTCATGTTACCATTAATAACTCCACCTAGTTTCTTCAGTTATTTCTATGCCCTTTTCACCAAACCATATTCCATTTTGTTTTGTTCTGTCTTTTATCCTCACCCAAGGACATTTTTTTTCATTGATTTTGAGAGAGACAGAGAGAGAGAGACAGAGAGAGAGAAACATCAATTGGCTGTCTTCTTGAATGAACCCCAACTGAACCCACAACCTAGGTATGTGCCCTCGACCTTTCAGTCCAGGGGACGATGCTCCAACCAACTGAGCCACACTGGCCAGGGCCCATTTTGTTTTGAAAGAAAAAATAATAACTTTGGCACTATCGGAAACTCCTAATAAATAAATTGCTAAATGTTGATTAAAGTATAACATGTTTATTTTCAGAGTTTTAAAATGTGCTCATGAGCAATCACGTGCCAGAACTATCTGGAAGTTGGGGATATAATGATGATCACGTCAGACCATGTCCTCCCTCTTGAAGAGACTGTTTTCTAGTTCAGTCTAGTTGAAGCCAAAAGTCCAAGAGAAATTGTAGGCAGGCCTGAGAGGTTCAGTAGGAACTTAAGACGCACCAATCAAGGACAGAAAAGCTGGGATGAGTTAAGAGTTCCCTTTTCTTAAGCAGAGAACTTCAAATGAGCAGTAAGGGTTCAGGTTAGGAAGAGCTAAGGAAATCCTCAGTCTAAAAAAAAAAAAAAAAAAAAAAGCTGTGAATACAGCAATAAGTGTATGTTAAGAAAGATGTGGTCCTTGGCTGGTGTGGCTCAGTGGACTGAGTGCCAGCCTGCAAACCAAAGGTTGCCAGTTCAATTCCCAGACAGGGCACATGCCTGGGTTGCAGGCCAGGTCCCTGGTTGGGGGCATGCGAGAGGCAACCAGTTGATGTATCTCTCATACATCAATGTTTCTCTCCTTCTCTTTCTCCCTCCCTTCCCATATCTCTAAAAATAAATAAAATCTTTAAAAAAGAAAGAAAGAAAGAAAGGTGTTGAATTGCATAAAAATAAATGTTGGAGGAAATCAGAACTCATTAAAATGGAGCTCCATGACAATAGCAAAAGCAAGTATAGATGGGGAGCAACCAGAAGCTTCATCATTGTTGGTGGGAGTATGAAATAGTTCAATCACTCTCAAAAACTGCCAGTTTCTTTGAAAGTTAAAGATACACTCACCAAATAACCCAACTCCTTGTTAGTTACCTAAGAGAAATGAAAGTCTACGTCCACAAAGACTTACACAAAAAATATTCACAGCAGATGTATTCACTACAGGCCCAAACTGTAAACTACCCAAAGGTCCACGGGCAAGGAAGTAGATAAGCAAATTGTGAAATATTCACATAACGAAATACCCAGTAATAAAACTATACACAATAAGGATGACTCTCAAAAGATTACAATAAGCAAAGAGGCAGGTCACAAGAGAGTACATAATATATGTTTCCATTTAAATGTAGTCCAAAACAGGAGAAACTAATCTATACTGAAAAAAAAAAATCAGATCTGTGGTTGCCTACAGCTGGGAGATTAATGAGAAAATGTATGGAGAGAAATATTCTGCTTCTTGCTTGGGGTGATATTTATACCCAATGGTCAACACATCAAACTTCAACACTTAAGATCTGAGCATTTTATCATATGTTAATTAAAACCCAATTGTTTTGTTTTGTTTTGCGTTTAACTTGTAGGCTGCTTTAACATCAGGTTAACAATAAGGGGCACAAAAACATCAGCAAACATCTTAGTAGAGAGGGCTGCTCTCTCTTAAATGTTAAAAATATATGAAGTCTTGGTGGCTATGGGTAATAAGAGGTTGGGTTAGACTGATCCAAGACAATAGTGGCAAAATGCCTTTGAGATTCAAAAACAACTTGCTCACAAGTAATCTTTTTTAAAAAAGAAAAACTTCTCTTATAAGTATTTACTGAAGGTCTACCAAGGCCAGGCATTGAAATGGGTGTTGAGCCTTCGGCCCCAGTTGTGATGAGCTCCCATTCGAGTGAAGGATGGGATGCCAGCTATAAAACACACAAAGACGTGAATGAGTTCATTTCAGATGCTGACTGATCACATACTCAATTTGAACTTCAAAGGTTGCCTTGCTTTTAAGTTTATTTCTCATTAAGATACGAAGTTGGGAGACAAAATGGTGCCACAGTATAAAGCAGGCAGGGCTGTGATTATGGAGCCTTTGCTTAATTGCTCACTATAATTCATGGCACAGAGTAACCTTTCAATACGTGTCCGTTATCATCATTATCATTATTATGATTTCCCTCTTCTCCCTCCCCTCTTATAAGTAAAACATGAACTTGGAGAATATATGTGCCATTAAAGACATGTACAGAAATATTCACAAGTTTCATTCATAATAGCCCAAACTGGAAACGACCCCGACAGTGGGAGGGATAGATAGATTGTGGCATATTCAGATAATGGAATACTTCCCTGCAATGAAAAGAACAAACTGCTGCTACACGGCGATTAACAACTTGGATGCACCTAATCTCACAGACAAGATATTGAGTAAAAGAAGCCAAACACAAAAGAACACATACTATATAATTTCATTTATGTGAAGTTCAAGGACAGGCAAAACCAGCCTATGATCTTCAAAGTCAGAAGAGTGGTTGCGTTTGGCAGGAATTGTCGACTGGAAGAGGCACAAGGCGTCTCCTTGCATGCCAGAAACGATCTTTACCTTGATCTGCGTGGCGGCGGCATGGGTGTACACATGTGTAAAAATTAATTGGGCTGGCTGTTCACTGCAGACCTGAGCACTTTACTATATGTCTGTTACAACTCAATTAAAAAAATTAAGATTATAAGTGCAATTAAGTTACATGAAGAAGTACATTTAGAAATATGAGTATTCCTTATGGACTATCTCAGTTATTTTCATCCACTGATGGTACAGTGAATGGAAACGCTGGACCTCGTCTAGCATAAATAGTTCATTCATTGAGTGTACATTTCCTGGGCATCTCCCAGCTGCCGGGCGCCATGCTAGGTTCCCAGAACACATGAATGAACATGACAACACAATCCCTATCCTTAAAGGCATCCCTGAATGAGCAGCCAGCCATGCAACCTACTACCCCAAGGCAGCTGGTGGCAGCTTCTCTACACGTGGCCAGAGGGTCCTGCGGGAGTTCAATGACTCCACTGGAGAAACCTTAGACCCCAATTCAGATCCAGTAACTGAAACATCACGCAGGGCCATCCATTTCTCCTGAGGAGCAACAGGGACAACATGTCTCAGGTCGTGGTGTTTAAGTGCAGTTGACATTTCTAGGTCATTGGTGGTGATGGCAAATATCTTCCTGGAAGGCTCCTCATTTGTGACAACAGCAGAGGAAAAGAGGCTAATTTCAGAGAACGTAGCCCAGCTTCCATCCTGCAGAGGGACGCCCAACAGGCAACCCTTTGTTCTCTCAGCGGTGGCAGTGGGGCGGAAAGCATGAAACACCTTCAGCAACTGCCCACCGCCCTCATCATGGGCCCCAGGAGTCTGCCCTCCGGGTGGTGCAGGAGCTGGCCCCATGCAATATTAATGTATGAAACATGAAAAACTCTTTGTTCTTGCCTCTGGTATGAATTAATATTTCAACACATTTCGAGTTTTATTTCAAAGGATCCAAGTTAATTGACGGTATGTCCAAAATAGCCCTGATCGCCTTGCTCGCTGTAGAGCAGCATTTTGTACAAGGCTGAGTGGCAAAGACGGGCACGAATAGGGTGTCCCAGGGCCATTTTGCCTTCCTGAAGGGGTCTGAAGACCAAACAAATTTGATCACCCCAGAGCTAAAAATAAAGTGCACCTCCCAATGATTCCTAAAATTATTGTAGTTCTTACTCCTCTAAAGGCCAAGCAAGCAGTTGTTCCTGACTTTAACACTGACAAGACCAGAAAGGAGGCCCAAGGGACTAGTATTTGGAATCTAGTCCTGACCAAAAAGAAGGGTGACCAGATGTCCTGGTGGACCTAGGACAGTCCCAGTTTATACTTGTTATACATATCAATAGAGCCTTCGCTAACTCTCAAAGATGTGCTGTTTTGAATAGTCATGTGGTCACCTTATAGCTGGTGAAGGGCAATAACAGGCTTTCGGGGGAAAGGAACCAGGGTCCCATGACATCCTGTGGTTCACCCTGGACCCACACAGATCCCAGATCCCAGGGCCACCAGACCCTGAGAGGAAAGACAGTGCAAAAGGCGTTCGACCTCAAACATCAACTTCGACAAGCAAGAAAAAAACCTCACAGAGAAGAAAAAGTGAAAAAGACAACTACCCAAGGAGGCTAAAAGGGTTCTTCTCTATGGATGTAGTGAGTTTCCTCAGGTTGCCATAGCAAATTACCACAAACTGGGCAGCTTAAGACAACAGAATTTTACCCTCTTCTAGTTCTGGAAGCCAGAAGTCCAGAACTGAGGTGTCAGCAGGGCTGGTTCCTCCTGGGTGGACCTGCCCCGTGCCTCTCTCTCAGCTTCTGGGGGTCGGCCAGCAGCCCTTGCATCCCACCAGCCCCATCTTTGCATCCATCTGCACACGGCCTTCCCCTCCGTGGGCCTGTAGGTCTCTGCACCCCTGCCTCCTCTCCTCTCTGACACGGAAACCTGTCCTTGGATTTGGGACCCACCCTAACCCAGGATGATCTCATCATGAATTTTTTCATTATATCTGCAAAGATCCTTTTTCCAAATAAGGCACCTTCATAAGTTCCAGAGGTTGGGACTTTGGTGGGACCACCATTCGACCCACTATAGAAGTGTACAAAATAGTGCCTAGGTAAGTCAAAGCTCACCAAGTAGTCTATGCCTCACAAAGCACAAAGGCTTTCTAAGCTAAATCTGGGGGAAGAGGGACTCGACTCCCTGATTGAGAGAAGGTACAAGTAAACCAAATGCCTGTGGTATGAAGACACTCTTCTGTGCCTGATTTTGTGGCCACTGTGTCCCAGGCACAGAGGCAGGGACAGGTGACGGTCATGCCTGCAAGGCCTGCCCTGGTATGACAGCCTATGAAGCTCCAACAGTGTTGCAGGCCTGTAAGTGCCAGAGCTGCATCTGACAGGAAATCAGCTTGGTCCTAACGCCTTCATACATCTCACTTTTTAGTCATCAAATGTATTAGCTGGCCCCTCACACACTTGCGGGGGGAATATCAAAGAGAAGAAAGGGCCCCCTTCTCAGCACAGCCATCAGGAATGATGGATGGTTTTAATCTCAAATCCCCCCCGGGTATTTCTAGACAAAGATCCCACCTGATCATGTAAATTAAACACCAACCACCAACCCAACTTAGCGTGTCCACCGTCCATCAAATGCCTGCTGCCATAAACAAGACATAAGATTAAAAATTAAATTAAAAAGTTCTTATGGAATCATCTTCCAGGACAGGTCAATCCTCTGGTCCAAAGCACCACGGACTGCCCAATGCTATAGCAGTGTTTTCCCAAGGGGTTTCCATGACACCCAGAACAAGGTGACTGGGGTGTGGGGTGGGGGCGGATGGAGAGGACTGGGTCGGCAGAAAACATTCCACATTCAAAGAGCACATCTCAAAGGCTTTTCACACGTCAGTCCCTGCCCAGCACTCCCACCTCATCTCTTGTGACTCCCCTACATGCACTACCACCCACCCCACATCTACCCAGTGTGCCCACGCACTGCTTTCCCTACAGCCTTGGCTCACGCCATTCCTCAGCTTCAAATGCTCTTCCCAGTCCTGTCCACTCCCCTGCAAACCAGGGGTCCTGTCAGATACCCCTCCTCCATGATGTCTTCCTCCACTTCAATCCAAGATGGCCTCTCCCTTCTCTGATGATTTGATCACTCATTCCACAAAATCATCTCCTAGTAAATGTCGTATTCCCTTTCTGCTCCCAACTAGCCCAAAGCCCTTCAGGGAAGGGGCTCTTATCAGCTCGAGCCTCCACTCAGCAGTCACTCAGTAGCACCCACAAGTTCTCTGAGAGTCCACAAGAAGTTCCAAAGATGTGTATAATAGGTAAGTACAACTTCGTCTTTGACTCATTATTATTAATTCCCTGAGCTTCCAATGTCAAGGGAAATTTTCCAGCAAACTGACTTCCTTCACCTGGAGAGTTGCAATTGCAAATGCCAAGTGTAATTAAAACGGCAACTTTACTTTATTGTCCAGTAGGTTTCACATGCTCTGGGTCACCGGGCTTCATTTCCTTCTAAGCAGTTAGGGAGCCAAGTTTCTTCTTTTTACTTGTTTGCCAGATTTACAACAGCCCTTCTTCCTCCTGAAGTAATGCGTGGATTGATGTTTTAAACTAAAGTAAACTAAATATATATATTTTTTTCTTCTTCTTTTCTTTTTTTAGCTTTGAGAACTTTTTAAAAAGTCTTACTTAACACCTCCAGCTGAGTGGAGACACCTGAGAAAGGCACATAAAACCAAGGTTGAGACAGGAGAGCAGTGTTCTAAATCAAACACACACGTGCTCCCAGAAGCATTTTAAAAATTCCTTTGACAAAAAACAACTAATTAACATCCTGGTAGGGGGCATCAGATAAATATATATAAATATATATATATATATTTTTTTTTATCCTTGGTTGACTTCCACCAAACCAAAGCATGAAAAGGAAAAGGAAAGGAAGAGAGAGGAGGGAGGAAGGGGGAAGGTAGACTAGGTAATTCTGGAAGCTTTCTTTTTATATTTTTCTCTTATGATTGTTTGGTGAGAAAATAGGACTTGAAATTCTAGGGAGGAAGGAAGTGATGAGTAATGAGAAAGAATAGCTTTGTAATCTTCTTTGAAAGGTTTTTCTTTCACATGGTATATATTTTTTTCTTTAGAAAAAATAAAATGCAATATTCATATCTCTACCTTGCTTATGTTGCAATTTCAAACATTCACAATACTTAAAATACTGTATGTTAGGCTCCAATCAACAAATATTTATTACGTTCCCAGCCACTGCGCTAGGGGCAGGGAAAACAGTAAGATGTGATAAACTATCCCTCCCAGGGACTGGACAACAAATGCCCCAGGGGTTTCCAAAATAAGACAAATAGGAGTCCTGCCCACAATGCTTGTCAATATGAAAAAGGGGTCGAGGGAAGAAAAGGAAAATCTCGCTGCTGCCTAACGTTTGATAGTCATTACAGAGACACAAAATGGGTTCACTGGGGCAGAAGTTCACTCCTCTAGCACTTTCACAACTAAATGTTTAATGTCACTCGAAGAAAGAAGTAACCAGTTCACAATTCTAGCCTACATATCTAGCACTACTGTCATGGAATGTTCTAGATCAAAGAATTACAGCGATCTCTAGCTCCCTCTATATACAGCCAAGGAGGCCAAGGCTCATTGGAGTCTGCCTGAGTTCACAGCAGCCACCAGTGCAGATCAGGGGACTAGGCCCCACGTCCTGGGCCTGAGGTAGGAGTGCCCTGACTCACAGTCAGCCTTTCCTCCGCACAGTGCAAGGGCTTCTTCCTCACTCCTCAAGGAGTTCAAAGGCATGATGGGAGGAGCCATGGGGAGGCAGAGGAAGAGGAGGAGGAACCAGTCTTGACCCTGCTATTTCCTACATCTGCTGATGAGAGATGGAGAGAGCAGGGGGCAGCCTCAGGGAGATCTTCACAGTACCAGACAGTGACACCACCGGCCCTGGCATGAGTCATAAGACAAGGAAGGTGACAGCCTCCTGCCCCCCTGAGCACCCATTAAACTCCTCAACACCCAGCAAAGCTCCACACCCCGCCTTATCTGATTCCAAAAATCTCTCTTCCCTCAAGTGGGGCATAATTTCTGTTTTTCTGAATATCTCTGATAGAGCATCAAGAGACAGAAGACAGGGGGAGACGGGTGGGGCGACACTCAGAGGAACCTTAAAACATAGGGATGATAATAAAATAAAGAAAGGAAAAAAAAACCCAGGGGCATCACGGTAATTGGGGCATAAAACAGAGCCTAGGACTGGATGGAAATTTAGGCAGAGGCTCCTGGCTGACCCAAACTGGAAGTTCCAGAGTTTATATATATTTTTTTATGTGTTTGTTATTCTGACTAGTGGCCTTGATCCACGTGTAAATGAGTAAGAAATACTGTATTTGGCTATGGAAACGAACCGGCTATAATGGCTCTCTTTACAGCTTCATAAACAAGCTATTATGGGTTATCTTTCACTCCGAGCCTTCAGATTCACAAAGAAGTGGTAAAGAAAAGAAGCAAAATAATGGACAAGATGAAAAAGGAAAAAGCCCTTATCCATAATTTTCTCCCCTACCACCATGCTCTATTACACTCGTGCAATCACATTTAAAGCTGAGTCTAAGGCTCCACACAGTACGTTCACCGGGCCCCTGCAATTCATCTCCCAGGATGCTGTGTGGGTCCTCTGACGGAGGTGAGGCACCCTCCCTACGATGGGATGGAATTAGTTTTGCATAGTCAATGCCCTTTGTTTTATAATCCTGTGTTCTTAGGACCCCCTGGGACCAACGAGCATAAAATTCTTATATGCAAAGGCCCTTCAAAAAGATGCTACAATAATGGCCCATTAATAAGCGCATTACTGTCTCACCTATAAGAGGAACCTAATAAACAAAACAGAGCAAAATACAACCAGACTCATGGGAACAAGGAACAGGCTGATGGCGACCAGAGGGGAGGTGGGAGGGGGGTAAGGGGGGAAAGAAGGGGAAGGGACTAGTCAAGGAACACGTATGAATGACCCATGGTCAAGGACAACAGGGTAGGGATTGACTGGGGGGAGGGGGCAGTGAAGAGCAAAGGGGAAAAAATTGGGACAACTGTAATAGAACAACAATAAAATATTCAATTAAAAAATAAATCAACCCATTATTGATACCAAGACCCTAAACTACAGTGGATGAGCAGTCAGCCTGCATTAGACAGGACAGGCTGGATTTCAACTTCTTTTCCTCCTCGTAGGTCACTAGAGAAATCCTCCCTCAAGACATATTTTTTCTCCTGAACCCTCCTCCTTCATTCTCCCACTTCTTTTTTCCTTTGCCCTGTTCTGCCTCTTTTCTTGCCAAGCAGAAATCTTATTTACTTATTAAACCAAATCCCTTGAGTATATTATGGTCCAGTTTTCCAGGGGAATTTTCAGGCTGCTCTCATTTACTTCTAATAACAGATTGCTAGTTGGACGAAGCAGATCGAATACAGCGGGTTTCCTCTTGTCCTCATGAACTCCACCAAGGAAGGAGAGAATTACAAAACACAAACAGAAAATGTCACAGTTCCATAAAGAGAATAGAAAAGAAGACAACACCTGCAAGATTACAACACAATTTTAGAAGATGAAGAGCCGGGGGAGGATGGTACCTGACTGAAAAGGGCAGTTATAACTTCAGCAAGTGGAAAGGCGGAGGCTAAAAAGGCAGCAATTCACCACCACTGAGCCCCGGAGAGGACTGGGACTCTGGGTAACAAGTGCATCGGGGAAAAAAATCAGGTCTCATACAATCTAAGTGGCAATACATCACTCATTAGAATTCTCTACCTAGTCAAACAACGGGCCAAGAATGATAAAAATATTTTCAAGCAAATAAGGACTAAAACCATACTTTGTATAAAGAAGCTATTATAGGACATGCTTTAGCAAAAGAGGAAATAAACTAAGGGGGGAAAAAATGAAGACGTGACACACGAGGAAAAGGGAAGGTAACCAGGAGAGCGGGGACTTAGGTCCTGGGGCCACCTGCCCAAAGACAGCCAACCAGAGGAGGAGAAGAGAGGGCTCTGAGAGGGAGAACGTGGAACTCAGGGATAATCTTTGATGTTGAGGTGCTTGGAAAACAATATTGATAGATATTTGACAGTGCTATTAGCATCTTTGGGGAAAATTATTTAGCAATAGGTACATAAATGCTGAACAAATTTTTTTAAAGGGAGTTTTTTACCTCTAGGCAAATAAAAGGATGTACAAAAAGCAAGTATACTCATAGCACAAAATTTGGCTCAGAAGCAAATGATATTTGCACAGTCCTAATAATGTAAGTACCGACAAGGGATTTAACCATGAATTGTGATGTATTAAGAAAATGAAGGAACTACTCTAAAGGACACATGGACAAAATCAAGGGGGAGGGAGGAGGTGGGGGAGGGAGGAGGGTTCAGCTGGGGAGGGGTGGAGGGATGGGGAGAAAAGGCACACAACTGTAACTGAATAACAATAAAAATTAAAAGAAAAAAAAAGAAAATGAAGAGGGGGGCAGATGAAGAGTGGGGTCCAAGAGCTAAAATTCAATCAACAGTATCAGAAAGTTAATATGTAACACCAAATACTGTCTAAGAAACAGCAGTCTGAGTATATTATATTACTTTTAAATATGGTGCTTTGTGAGGAAACAATTGAAAACATCCAAAGTGACCAACTGCCTCTGAAAAGCTGGCTTGGGAAATGGAAGAACTGGGTTTTTTTGTTTTTGGGGGGGGGGGTTTTTTGGTTGTTTTTTCTGTAGGACACTTTTAATTGTATTTTACTATCACTGCTTTACTTTGATTAAAAAACATTAATACAGGTTAATTAATAAAAATAAAATAAAATTTATAAAAATGTGTCCTATTAATATACTCTGAATTAATGTTTTTATAAAACCTGCAATTATGTGAATAATACAAATGTATTGCGTTGCCTTTTATTAAAAGCATTTTATTAAATATAAACATTTAAAATATACCACCATTTAAAGAAGCTAACAAGGATATGGGTGCTTTGTAACAGCTGCACCGGCTCTTCTAATCTTTACCGCAACCTGGTAAATTGTATATTACCATTTCCTTCCTTCCGCAGATTGAAGACACGGAGTTTCAACCTGCCCAAGGTCATCAGATTCATAAAGAACAGAGTAGAGACTCCACCTGGCTCTTCTGCTTCCAGGTGCACCGTAGCACGAAGCTGATGCCGCCTCTGTTCTAAGCCACATCCCTCGAAACAAATACCTGCACATTTTGCCTACAAACATGTAGAAAGAAAGACATTGCCCTTCCAAACTACAGTTACAAGATCCATCTCCACCCCAACCTGCCCCTCCCACCCCTGTCTAAAATCTGACCGCTTCTCCATTACAACTGGACTATCAAGCTGAAGCAGACTGTGCCCCACTGACCCTTCCAGTGCCATCCATGGTGATGGCAGAGCCCTGCCCTGGGCCAGGAGGGAAAGAGAAGCCTCCTCCCGAGTCACCGACAGTTCACCTGAAGGAGGGCAGATCCATTCTAAGGCCCTGTTCATGGGCTGCTGCCTCTCAACCTGCAGGGCTCTGGCTCCCTTCACCAGCCCTTCCCCCACCTGCCCCTGCCCCTCCCAATGTCTGAGGCTGAACCACACAGGGATTCCCCATTGAGCATACTGAGCAAGCATATCTGCAAAATACATCAAAGCGTGTTAATAAAAATGTTTGCTGGGTGCCAGCTGAAGGCCTGGGTGTCACACAGAGCATAGACCTTGGAGAGAAACCTCAGTGCAGGGCCAGCGTCCCCAGAACTCCTCAGCTCCTGCACACCGATCTCAGTCTTCCACCTGCCAGTACCTGATCCTCTATACCTGCAGGCTCTCTGGCCACCAGAGCCCTCTGGGACCACCCAGGGCTGACTGGCAGTGCCAGACCAGGCAGTTCATGCCCCCACCCCTCCAGGCCTCAACACATGACCCAGGAGAAACAGTGTATAAAGAGCCCAGCACTCAACTTGGCAGATTCAGTACCTGGCAGCATTTTCTGCACTGTCCCCCAGAGCTCTGTGGTGGGGCTGAGCCCCAGCGGCCCCCAGCAATAGTCTGCTCCAGGACTCACCCTGTGCCCACCTCCTCCCTGCCCACCCTCCTCCAGGTGCTGCCCCACAGCATTGTCTCAGGGTGCATTCAGGGGGATGCAAATCAACACAGGGCCTGACTCAGCAAAATGTCTCAGAGAGCCAACGGTGCTGAGGGAGTGTCCTCGGGGACCTGCTCTAATAAACAGATAGGACTGACCCATAATTAGCACATCTGTTTTTTAAGGCAGAATAAACCTGTTAGAAAGTAAGGTTTTCTGAAGAGCCTCGGATGAGGCCTTTTGAATTTTGTTTGCACTGCTGGATCCTCACTCCCTTCCTTCAGCGCCCTTTCCTTCTGCAAAGGCGAGCTCCCTCTGACCACCCAGTCCAAACACACAAATTAACATGGTCTGAAATGATGAGGGTCCGGGATCATTTATGTATTTTTATTTACCGGCGCTGCCTCTTTAAGCAGAGTCTGCAAAATTGTCAGCCGTTTGTTCCTCACGCAGAACCTGTTCAAGACTCTTCAAACAACAGGCCCTGAGCTTCCCTTGGGGCATCAGACATCACTGATTTAACTAACATTGTCACCATTGCCATCATTAGCAGTTATATACCATTTACTATGTGCTCAGTGTTCTAAGCAACTTCCGTGTATTCATTCATTTACCCTGCACAGTGGGCAGGGTATAATCCCCATTGTACAGATGAAGAAACTGTGTCTAATGCCACATAGGAAATGGAGAAGCTGAGATTAAAACCTAGGCCACCTTACCTCGGGACCCCTGATTTGAAGAATGAAGGCAGAGGCCAGACTTGCAAACAGAGCTCAGCGTGTGCCAGAGGCAGCCTCAAATCTAGGAACCAGCCGGGCAGAGGAGCTCTTGAATGGCTGGGGCAAAAGTAGGGGCGGGTGCACGACTGAGCCACAGATGGAAGCATTGATGGTACTGATGAAGCCCAGCATCTCAACTTTGCGACTAGGCTCCCTTCCATTAAGTGTTTCTTGCAATACCATAGTTTCACAGAAATGTACAGGAAATAGTAAAGCATGTAATATTTCACAACTGTCCTACTCCAGCCATGGATGCTTTGGAGGGATCCCTCAATCCAGAAAAATCTCTCTGAATCCCCACTGCACTGGAATTTAATAGCTGAAGAAATTGACTGCAGCTCCCCAGCTGAACTCAATATTTGCTCCTGGCATTGCTCTTGGTCTTGTGAGATGCTGTGGGGTCTCTCCCAAACCTCTTCCTACTTTCCCCTCCACCTCCCAGCTTCCATCCAGCACCTGCAAGCCCACCCTCTACCACTCAAAGATCAGCACCCACTTTTGCTTTGTGCTGGGGCCGTGTTGGCACAAATGATGCCACTTCCATTGTCTCTGGCTAATGAGAAAAGAACACAGGCGGGCTGGAGAGGTAAACAATGCATTCAATTATGGCCAGCTGTTCCAACAAAGGGTTCTCGGAGGTTCCAACAAAGGGTTCTCGGTGGTTCAAACAGAGAAAGGCAGTGGGGATGGAGTCACAGGGCGCATGACACCCTGAACTTGGAGCTGAAGCAACTGGTGTCACACTCACTCATCAACCGCAATTTTGTTTTAGCGAAAAACATCAGTCATCACATTAAATTAATGTTGTTAATTTGAATTTTATGGGTTTTGTCATTTTGTTTATTTCTAGTGTGTAAATCTTTTGGTTTTATGGATACATAAGAGCTTTAAGTGCTAGAAGTTTATACCTAGCTCTGCTTGACACATTTAAATAAAATTATAATAAAAGTAATTTAAGTCAACTCTGGGGGTCCATGAAAATGTTTCCCTTTAAACACTCCTCTGCACCTTACAGGCAGGACTTTTCCCTCGGACGTAAATGCCCCTTAAGGTCGTTCTTTGTTCCCCACTATGGAACCTTGCTCCTAACACGTGCTCAGTGAAGTTTAATGGGCATCATTGAACTTTGCCCTTCCTTCACTTGATTTCCGCTTTGACCTCTAGACAGTTTCTTAATCCTGTATCTTCCTTCCCCAAATTTTCAAATTTCCTTCAGTCAACGCTTACTTTTCACCAAACAAAAGGAAAGTGGGGCATGCTGTGCCTGGCATTCAAGACGGCATGCAGTGTGCTGACATTCGTTCCCTGTAAGAACCCTAACCCAGCTTTCCTGCTCACTCCTGCTGAGACCTAACACTGGCATCTCCTCCGCCCTTCCTCCCTGCCCACCCCGGTCCTTCTCAGGACCTACATGGTCCACAGCTCCACTCACACCAACCTTCTGTTTTCCTTTCTCCAGCATCACCAACCCTGCTGAATCACCCATTTTGGCCTGTTCCTGTACAGTACCTACTAAAGTAACCAAATGTGCCACAAGACTCCCCAGTCAAAGGACTGATAAGCTCTTGGAGGACAGGGAACGAATCGTACTACATTCTTTATTCCCCCAGCTTAGCCTGAACTCCCCACTAAAAGCAGTCTGTGCAAACAGCATATATGTAGTAGGTTTTTGGGATGGATCCCAGGAGCCTGAGCAAAGAATTGAGGGAAAGAGAAACAGAAGGTGAGAAAGCCAACACAAAGTAGCATTAATGGGCTGGTCACCGTACAGCTTACTGGGACTCAATCAAATTGGGACCTTTGAAGATAAGTAGAATATGGCTCAGAATCATTCACCAAAGGACGGAAGAGGGAGCATTTAACCACCAGTTCCCACCCCTCACTGGTCAAGGCTTGGCCTGTGGGGTGTCGACTCCTTTGCACTTTCACGTGGCATGAGCATGCATTCCAGTGGGCCCCCCAAGAATGGTTTCTAGAGACCCCTGGACAGAAAGAGAGACACGGTGCAGCTGAAGTAAGATGCTGTCCAGTTACAACTGTGCTAGGCTGGTTGCCTAGCAACGGCTGGAGTGAAAGATGGGCGGAGAGGATGTGAGGCAGGACACAGAGATGTCTGATACACCCCCAAGCACTGACGCAGTGCTGTGCTTACAGTAGGTGTGCTGTGATTACTAGTGGAGTGAATTCACACATTTCCTCCTTGAGGCCTTTGCACATTAATCAGGGAATCTTCTGTGGTCATCCAATTTCAGACCTGGAAAACTTAAGCCTGCCTCTTTAAATCAATTATAAACAATCTTTGATCCCCATACTAAAATGCCTTAACTGTGAAAATGGCACGACAATATGATCATGACTTTGGATTTTTTACATAGTATTTCTGTACACTGATTATATTATCTAAATAACCTGCTCCCCCTGCCCGAGGTAGCACAATTACCATACCAATTATCCAAAGTTATCTGCTCAAATGGTTATTAAATGGTGACCCAATAAGAGTCTCTTCAACTCAATTCCACAAACATTTGTTGAGCCCCTATTATATGCAACATGCTGTTATAGATGCCGAAGGGATGTGACAAGCATGCCATGGTCCCTGACCTCAAGAAGCTTACCCTCAGACCAAGATGGCCCAGCTAGCTCACCACCAAGAGAGACAACACAAGGAGCCCCAGAGAAATAAATGCACTGAAAGACTTCAGAGGGCAGGGGTGCCCATTCCACTGCGGACCTTGGGAAGGGCTTCCTGAAGGAGTGGGCTCCTACTGGTCATTCCATCTGGAAGCATGCTCCAGAAAGAGGCATGAGAATAGGAAGAAGAAAAGAAGGTCTTGGCAGTCTTGTTTGGCTGGGCAATGCCCTCACCTGAACCCCACCCCACTCCTTTCTAGTCCAGTGGTTTTCAAGCTGTGTTATGTGGAGTCCCCAGAACTCAGGGAACAGATGGACAGCAATGGGACAGAGTACAGGGCTCTGAGGGTCCTCCCTCCCACTTCGACCAGAGTAACTGAATTAGAACTAAACAAACTCTACTGGTAAACACACATTCAAAAAGTAAAAACCACTCTTGGAGTTGAACGCACCAGTATAGAAGTTAGAGACCTACCTGGTAGTAGACCAGATAGCCACATCACAGGCCTCTGACCTTCATTGAGCCTTGGTTTCTTCACCCTCATCTTTTAGCAGCTCTCAAAAGGTCTCCAATTAATTTCATAATTGATAGACAGCTGGAGGGGGAATCTACTTAATATTTGATGGAGCATTTGCTCGTAGCCAATGGCCTGCCTCTGGCTAAAATGCAAAGCAAGTTCCCAAGTCACAATATATTTTACCTCCTTTTATTCCTCTTCCCCACAGGAGGGGCTGGAGCAGTTAGATAAATGAGACACGCTTCTTGGCTATGCACCCAGCAAAAGCCATTTATCACCCTGGCCAAGTGGGTGAGTGGCTATTTGCAGAACTGAACACATGGTTTTGAGGAGCATCCTGGTGAGTTCCTCCTGCCTGATGAACAAGAGACCTTTGATGCTACTGGCCACACCTTCCTTCCTGAAATTCCCTAGAGTCACACGGCGGGGGATGCGGGGGAGATGTTCCTGCTAAAAATATGTAGAGAGAGCAAAGAGGGTAGGGGAGAAACTACTGATACTCTGGCCTGCAAATGTTAGTATATATTTTCATTTGAATCCAGTGATTAAACAGAGTTAGTGAGGTGATTTCTGACAATTAACTGCTTTGAAATGAATAAATCAGAGTAGAATTAGCCCAAAAGCCTATGAAAATGTCCAGTGTGAGTTCATTCTTCCTGGCTGCCTACTACTAGGTTTACTGTGTTTTTCAGACTATAAGACGCACCTAGGTTTTAGAGGAGGAAAATAAGAAAAAAATTTTTGAAGCAAAAAATGTGGTAAAATATTTAATAGCATCCTTTAAAGCAGAAATCCTTTTCTGCTTTGATATCTTTCCACAATTACGGCAGAGTCAGCAGGAAACTACGGTACGCTATTGTATCTTTCTACAACAAAATACAGTAATGACAGAACTATCAGCACTGTGTCCTTCATAGTTATGGGGGCACTGTAGCTGAGAGCATCAGTGGATGACACACTGTTGTGGGGAGATCTGCTGCTGACACTGTTATGGGGGGATCTGCTGCTGACACTGTTATGGGGGGATCTGCTGCTGACACTGTTATGGGGGGATCTGCTGCTGACACTGTTATGGGGGGATCTGCTGCTGACACTGTTATGGGGAGATCTGCTGCTGGAGGGCCACAGGTTGTGCAACACTCTTGCGTGGGGACAGCAGTTTTGTACAACCTGTGTGGCTCTGCAGCTGTTGCCAAATTACAGCTCCCATCATCCCAACCTGTCCAAGCACGGTGAGAGTTCAACTATGCATTGCAAGCATGCATAGTTTTGCAACAGCTGCAGGGCCACATTGGCAGGTGACCCTGCAGTGGAATTTGCCTACGTTAATGTTAATGGGGGGACACACCAGTCATGTGATGGAGGCACGTAGGGGCGCCGCAGGCTTTCTTCTCCTAACATGCCTGCACCACCTGTTCCCTCCTCTCTAGCACTATAGTATGCCACAGCAGGGACTCTGCTCCTGCCTCCCTTGCTTCGCACCACCGGGACACCCCCTCCTCCCAGCCCAGGTCCAGCAGCATCACTCCTGGTGCCGCCAGCTTCCTGCAGTGGTGACCCTGCTCCACCGCCGTCACACACCCCCCAAGCGAGCCAGGTAAGCTTCATTCGGACTGTAAGATGCACCCCCCATTTTCCTCCCAAATTCGGTGGGAAATGGTGTGTCTTATAGTCTGAAAAATATGGTATATACATTGGGGCAAAAATTAAAAATCAAGTATCAGCAAAGAGCAGGAAAAATTAATTATTGATTTTGTAAATTATGCATCCTTAATACTTCTAATCTAGAGATTAATGTTTCTGGCTTTGTCATGAAATGCCACAATTGTTAGCTTTACCTACTTCTACAAATCAGTACACATACTTTAATTTATTGAAGGATGTAATCAGAATGAAACTATTAATGTAAACCCTCATTTCTGGCGATGGAGAAGTAAGGAGAAACATATCTCGGGACAGCATTCGTGGGTCCTGCTCTTTTCCCTCCAGGATTAGGAGGAAGTGTTCTGTCTTTGGAAACGGTTGAGAGTCTTTCAGTCTGACCCTTCCTCCTGCTCTTTATTCGTTTAATCCAGATCCAACGTCAACAAATCCCCTCAACTTTTTAACGTCTGTCTTCTCTGACAGTGCGAGCCAGCTTCTCCACAGCTCAGGCAAGAACCTATATTTAAGAGACATTCCCCAGACCAAAAAATTGTCAGAAAATATACCATTTTTGAAGCAATCCTGTATAACAGAAATGGACAATTAACACACTAGATAGAGGTTAGCAGATGCCATGTTCTCCAAGTTGTAGGCAACGGTTTCACATGCCTCTCTTAGTCAGCTCTAGCGAAATGCCACAGACTGGGAGTCCTAAACATCAGAGATTTATTTTCTCACAGTTCTGGAGGGTGGGAAGTCCAAGATCAAGGTTCCAGCAGGGTTCAGTTTCTAGTGAGAGCTCTCTTCCCACTTGCAGATGACCAGCTTCTCACTATGTCCTCACGGGGCTTTTCCTCAGTGTGTGGGCATGGACAGAGTGAGGGAATTCTCTGCTGTCTCTTCTTATTATTATTTTTTTTAATTTTTATTGAATTTATTGGGGTGACATTGGTTAATTAAATTACATAAGTTTCAGGCATGCAATTCTATAATACATTATCTGTGTATTGCATTGTATGTTCACCATCCCAAGTCAAGTCTCTTTCCATCACCATTTACCCCTCCTTTACCCTTTGCTACCTTCTTCCACCCCCCTTTCCCTCTGGTTATCACCATACTGTTGTCTGTGTCTATGAATTTTTTTTTCTTTCCTGAATCCCTTCACCCAGCCCCCCTGCTGTCTCTTCTTGGTTCGAAAGCCAGTACTCAATCCTCTCAGTCACACCAGCCAGGGCTTGTCTTCTTATATGGAGTTCAATCCTTTCAGATCAGGGCCTCACCTCAATGATCTCATTTAACCATAATTCCTTCCTTACTCCACACTGGGGGTTCAGGCTTCAATATAGAAATTTGCGGGAGGGAGAAAGCACATACATTCAGTTCATAACAATAGCTATGGAGAAATTTATTATTTTCTGGAACTTGGGTAAATTATCTCCTCAGTCAGTCAATATTCATTCAGTTCCAGGAATTTTCCTGATGTGAAAGGGGAAAGAGGGAAAAGGAGAAGTGTTTGGAAGAAGGAGAAGCACAAATAAGCATTCATGTCCTCTCTTCTTTATAACTTTAGTTTTGTATATTAACCTTGCAGGGGTGTCCAACCTTTTGGCATCTCTGGGCCACACTGGAAGAAGAAGGGTTGTCTGGGGCCACACATTAAATACGTTGCGACACGTAATCACAAAAAAATCTCATAATGTTTTAAGTAAACTTATGATTTCGTGTTAGGCCACATTCATAGACAATCTGAGCAGAGTGTGGCCTGTGAGTCACAGTTTGGACACCCCTTGAAAGTTAGTTTATTGACCCTCAAAATGCTGCTTCTACACATTAAGTATGATGCCTTGTATGGAAGTAGTTCAACTGAAATGACTATGTGTTCTTCCCAAGTTTTGATGAAACTATATTCTAAATTGTATTTTTCTAAGATTTTACTTATTTATTTTTAGAGAGGGCAAGGGAAGGAGAAAGAGAGGGAGAGAACATCAATTGTGGTTGCCTCTTACGCACCCCCTGCTGGGGACCTGCCCCACAACCCTGGCATGTGCCCTGACTGGGAATTGAATCTGCCACCATTTGGTTCACAGGCTGGTACTCAATCCACTGAGCCACACCAGCCAGGGCCTAAATTGTATCCTTGAACTTCAACTACTTATTTATCAAAAAGTTTCTCTCTTCAATCAGTTACTAATTCTGAAAGTCCTTGCTTTGTTTTTAAATCATTTTAAAAAATGAGCTCCTGAAATCCAAACATTATCTTTCCTGCCACATGCCTCCTTTTTCCTACAAATTAGCTTTCAAAAATGGCATAGAAACTTAATTCGTCTTTTAATCAACAGATCAGAAATTACGTCAAACCCTATTTGATTTTTGCTTACGAGTCAATTTTTAATTCTTGTGTTGGCATCATCAAAAACCACAGTGCCCAAGTGGACAGTGTCTTCCCCATCTCAGGTCACATACTACCATCAGCATGTGTCTTACGCTTCATTTAACAATTATTGACGAAACTCCTATGATTCACCCGGCACACTGTCCTAGACTCAGGGGGATATAATGGTAAAAAAAACCAGACACAGTCCCTGCCCTTATGATGCTCACACTCAAGCAAAGGAAACAATCACATTAATAAATGCATAATCGCTAACTAAAAAAAAGGAGCTCAGGCCTTTGAAAATGGAGATCATGTAAGAATTCAAATATCTTGCCGTTGCCAATAACAATAGCTCCTCCATAATCACAATGTCAGGTGTCACACTCTTGTCCATCACCTCTTGAATGTCCAGCTTTTATGCCCTCTAGTGACCCACCTCCAGCGACCCTTTGATCCCACCAAGATTTATAATCCATCGATCCCATCCTCTTTTCACTGTCCCTCATCCCCCCCTATCCTTTCCCCACATCCCAGCTTAGATAACAAAGCCAATCATGTATCACTCCTTCGCCTAGACCTCCCAACCCCGTGCCCCTCTCTCTTCTTCGTACTCCATCCTACAAACTCCTGGTTAACTCTAACTCTGCCTTCTCCATGCTTCTGCCCATGCAGCCGAACACTGCTAGAGACAAACACACAACCATGTATGCTAGTCTCACGTTAAATGTGGGATCACAAGCCTCAAGTGATCCCTTAATGCTGCCTGCAAGGATACTATACTTCTAAGTCCTCTCACTGGCCTATGCACCTAATAATTATTTCACATCGTTTCCTCCTCTTCACCTCTCCATCACCTGCTTACCCATCCTCACTCTCAGATGATGATCTTGCATCTTGCAACACTGAGAACTGAGGCAATGGATAGTCTCTGCAAACTCCCACCACCACATCTGTCTACCTACCAGCGTGTGGGTAATTACCACACACCCTGCCTTACCTCCCATTGCTGTAGATGAAATGCTCATGCACCTGTCTAATGCAGACTTGTGCACTAGATCCCCTCCTTGTGCACCTTTTCAGTGACATCACTATAAGGGTATCTCCCCATCCCACATCGGCAAATTTCCCTTCTCTACTGGACTATTCCTATTATCATTCAAGCACGCTGTTATTTCTCCCACCTGTCAAAATCCCTCTCCTAGACCCTCTTCTCACTCCAGCTCATTCTGCCTTTCTCTACCACCTTTATGACAAATGACCTTTGAGGAGCTCTTTTTATTCACTCCGTCCAATACCTCTCCTGCTATCCTCCCATGAGACTGCCCTGTCTGGCTTTTGCTCCCCTCCCACCAACCACAACCACCAATAACCTCCAAACTGCCAAACTCACTTCTCATTTCACTTAGCCAACCAGCAATATTTGACGCGACCACTTTCTCCTCCTGGAAACATTTTTTTTACTTGGCTTCCAGAACACCACAAACTCCAGGGCATCACTGGCCACTACTTCTCAGTCCTGTCTCTCCTAGCCCTCTGTGTGCAGTAGAGCCCCCAGCCTCAGTCCTTGGGCCTGTCATCTTCTCTCACCCACTCCCTTGGGATCTCATCTAATCACAGCTTTAAAGGCTGGCCATGCTGACAACTCTGGAACTTCTGTCTCCAGAACAGGAGGCTCTGCTGAACTCCAGGTACACCTATCCAAGTGCCTACTCTGCAATGTCTAACAGATGGCTCCAACTTAATGTGCCTAAACTAAAGCCCCAGTCCCCAAAGCCTGCTCTACCCACCGTGGTCACCTTCTTGGTTGAAGGCAACTCCATCCTTGGATAAGCAACAACCATGAGTCTTCCCCGAGTCCTCTTTCTTATCCCTTACACCCCATCCATCAGTAAATCCTCTTCACTCTACCTTTAAAATAGTTCCAGAATTCCAACCGCTTTTCACCACCTCCACTGCCAATGTGCTGGCCCAAGCCACCATCATCTCGTCTACATTGTGGAAATGGCCTCCTAACTGATCTCCCAGTTTTTGCCATGTCCCCTTACAGTCTGCTTGTTGTCGATACAGCAGCCAGAATGGTCCCATTGGCTTCCCAGCTCAGAGTAAAAGCCAAAGACCCTACAATGGCCCTACATGAACACATCACCTACTGCTCTGCCACTCACTCACTCACTCACTCACTCCACTCCACTGGCCTCCTGGCTGTTTTCAAACAAGCCAGGTACACTCTGGCCTTAGAGATTTTACACGGGCTGCTTCCTCCCCTCCCCGTCTTTCCCCAGAAATCTCTCTGTCTCAATCCTTCAATATCACCTCATTGCTCAGTCCCTCCCTGTCCTGCCTATTTGAAATTGCAAACCAGCGCCCCTGCTCCACAATCCCCATACCCCTGACCCTGTTCCATTTTTTTCCCAAAATATTCATCAGTTATGAATGCATTATGTAATTTACTTATTCTGATTATTGTCTCCTAACAGTAATGTAGGCTCAGCCAGGGCAGGGATTTTGCTTATTTTTAACTCATGTATCTGAGGTGCCTAGAACAGTGCCTAGAACACTGTTAAGCACCCAATAAATATATACTGAGTGAATACATTAAATAAGCGGCATAGACGTCATTGCTAATTGGCCACAATTAGTTTATCCAAAGGAGCAAATGCGGTGATGAGTAGGAAGGACCACTGTGTTCCCATTAACGGGTTAGCATTTATTAGCACATTTACACAAATGTGTTTATCAAATTACCTGGTTTTTACTTTGGAAAGTGGCCTGAGGCTGAAAGAGGGCTCCAGATACCTGGTAGTTTTAAAAGAGTTGAAGTATTTCTAGAACATTCCTACAACCCATCAACCACTCTTGGGTGGGCATGGACCACCCAAAACAGTAAATATCTTTACAGTGTCATGTTTTAGCTTTAAAAGTCATACACATTTTGCATTCCTCTCTGTAATACATCCATTTGTTTTAATATTTAAAAAGTTACATTATTTTGTAGTTTAATTACTTGATTTCCCCAATAATCTTGAAGTGGAATTCACAAACCACAAAGAAGGGCCACGTTTGCTCTCAGCATCACATCACATGCTGCTAGGGAGTAGAGGAACCCCACTTTGAGAATCACAGGACGCTTTGGAACTACAGGACGATGACCACGGGCAGTGCAGACTCAGATGCAAGCATACATACAAACCGGACCGTTTCATGACTTTGCCTTGGCTAATCCTAACTGACCCTTTTTTAAGGTCCTATTAAGCAAACCCTGTGTATATTTCTGGCTTTGCTTTCACAGTCTTCTGACGACCAAACACTTTGTTCTAGAGCTACAGAGCAGCTGTGTGTCCCATTTTCTATTCTTCCTCTAACATCCTTTGGCAGCTCTAACTTGGAAGAAGTCATTCACTACAACTGATGAAAGAAATCGAGAGTATTTTTAATGAAAGTGATATCCATCTGTGGCTAGATAAAGCAAAAGAAATAAAATGTTGCACCTTTTAGATAAACTCTTGGGGTGGAGGAGGTCGAGCTCACACACTGTAGTTTAGCCAGCTGGCCCTTGCCTTCTCCCACACGGAGTCCTCCTCTCCACCCCCTCTCTTCCCTCCTCCCTTCACCCTCTACTCTGTTTGTGTTTTAATGTTTGGACAAAAGGCCCCGTGGGCTTGGGTGTAACACTTTGCTGTGATGGATTTACATCTGACTCTGACTCTCTTTTGATGCAACAGTCCTGAAAGTCCAAGAAGACTTCCGACTTGCAGCTGCTGTTATGGGCTGAATCCTGTTTCCCTGGAATTCTCGTGCATGAAATCCCAGCCCCTGGAACCTCAGAATGTGACTGCATTTGGACAGAGCCTTCAAAGAGGTAATAAGTTCAAAATGAGGCCATTAAAGTGGGCCCGAATCCAATCTGACTGGTGTCCTTATAAGAAGAGGAGATGAGGACACAGACACACACAGAGGAGACCCAGTGAAGACACAGGAGGAGACGGCTATCTATAAGCAAAAGAGAGAGGCCTCAGAAGAAACCAGCTCTACCAGCACCTTGATCTTGGCCTTCAGGTCTCCAGAATCATGAGAAAATACAGCTAGCCTATGCTACTTTGCTGCAGCAGCCCTAGCAAACTACCTCTGTAAATAACGGATGCAACCCACTAGGGTAGGAAGAGTGGAGGTTGTTCAGGAAGGGGCCTGGGTGGCAAGAGTAGAGCAGGAGGTACATCAAGGGTAAAATTCTGGAAACCTGATTGTGGTTTTAGACCTAGAAAGATCCTGGCTTTGCCATGCAGTGGTTCGTCCCTCACAGCTATAGCATACCTTGCACCTGGACAGGAAGTTCGCTTCTTTTGCTGGCAATGAAAGGCCTTCCAGAGCTTCACAGGAGGCCTAGGTCAGCCTTCCATAGGTCAGTGGGCATGAAATAAATACAAGGATGAAAAAGGAGGCCCCTTCACTCCGACAGCAGAAGCCAAGACAGCCCACTTCCTAGGAGCCTTCAGGATGGCAGAGGCTTTGCCAACTGCGCAAGAGACAGTTCCTGCAGCTCCTGTTTGTTGTACATTCAAAACTGGTGAAATTTCTGACCTCACTCAGATTCAACTAACATTCTGGTAGCAAGAGCTTGGAAAAGGCATGAATGAATTCTCAGTTATGTGTGGCAGGGATGGGTGGGGGAAAAGAAGGAAAATGGTTTCTGTTTTGGTACCCAGTGGCCCTGAGTGAAGACAACTCTTTTCTCTCAACAAAGATTATGCAGAGGAATTGATTCCCTAAGGGATCCTGAATCCAATCAGCCCTGCTTTTCTTGCAATGGTAAGGATTTACTAGGGAAAAACTCATAATTCCAGCATTAATACAGCCTTAGTAAAATCTGCCAATAAATCTTCGAAGAAAATCTGTCAGCAACGCGGTTATTAAATAAACAGAACAACATATTGCACGGCACAAATTCTAACAACACACCTCATTACTGTACAAATTCAGGTTTCTTCCAGGTCAAATTTTGTCTGTGAAAGCCCTATAATAGCACTGGTCCTCCATTCCTTCCAGCCTCGTGTTAAAAATCCACTCAGTCATACAATCAGCATTTAGAGTGCACCTACTATGTGCCGGCCAGGGCGACAGATATGGAGACAAACAGACCAACAAGATACAGTTCCTGCCTTCAAAGCATTCATTATCAGGTAAGGCAGACAAATCAACAGATCACAATGCAGCATGATACAGGCCACACTACGGGCAGAGAGAAAGAAGAGATAGAAATGAAAACAGTGATGCTTGTACGCGGGATTCTGGGGGCACTTGAATTTTAACTTCTGATCAGAGAGGTGGGCCAGTGGGCACACTGGTTTTAATGCTCTGCGGTCTCTACTCAGTCTGACAGTCTACATCCACTCCCAACTGCCCCTCATTCCTGCCCCCACAGTCCATGTTACAACTGTGATTCAGCAAGTCTAGACGGGTCTCTGCCTTCTGAAGTCCTCAGAAAAGATGAGTTGGTACCACCCAGGGAGCAATAACTTTTTTTCTTTCCACATTGAAAGAAAACTAGGTAACTGGAAAATGATGGATATAGCTGTCAAGAAAACCCTCAAAGGGAATAATGGTCTAATCTGAATACATTTGGGCTCCTGGATTTAATGCCCCTTGGGGCCTAGGCCTCGGGGTAGCTGAGGCTGGTGGGCTATGCCGGAGAGAGTTCCAGATGGTGGCTCCAGAGTCCTGCCCCCACCAACCCTAGCCACTTAACTGGACACATTTTATTTAACTCCATCAGCTTCAACTTTGTCACCTGTAAAATGGGATCATACTATCTACCCTGTACCTCACAGGGAGCTTGGAAAACCAAAGGAGCTGTGATAACTCTTAAGCCTGAAGAACCCTGTACAGATATAACAGAGGGTTATAATTAACCTAGCCACAAAGCTGCCATGGGGCCCGATTAAAATACACTGTACCCCTCTGGATCGACAAAGTGTGAACGTAGTTAAAAAATAGGGACAGCTACTCCCAAACAGAGACAGTTGGTGTGTGGGCAAACCCCATAAGCATTTTCTATGCCAGGAAACCTGCATATGCTCAGAAACTAGCACGTTCTGTTGGCCTTATAGCAGCAATGTAGGAGAGCTCACAAAACGGAGTCTGCAACAGGCAACACCGCCGTCAAACCCAACCGTCCCAGCTCCCAAGGAATATGCTGCACACCGACCCCTATGGGGAGAATAAAATATACCTGCGCTATTAGACAAAGGACGCCCACACAGAGGACAAACGCCCGATCAATGCAAACAGAGCCTCTAGCAAAGTGACTATGTTTTGAACACTGACTGGTATGGACTGAATGCTTGTGTCCCCTCAAAATGCATATGCTGACACTTCACTCCCAATGAGATGATGTTAAGAGTGAGAACTCTGGGAAGGAATTCGGTCATGAGGGTAGAGCCTTCATGAATGGAATTAGTGCCTTTATTTCATTTTTATCCTCACCCAAGGACATGCTTAGAGACAGGGGATGGGAGGGAGAGATACAGGGACAGAAACATTGATGTGAGAGAGAAACATCAACCAGCTGCCTCTAGCACATGCCCCAAGCAGGGACCAAACCCGCAACCCAGGCATGTGCCCCGACCAGGAATCAAACTGGTGACCTTTCGGTGTAGAAGACAATGCTCTGACCAACTGAGCCATATCATCCAGGGCAATTAGTGTCCTTTTTCACAAGGCCAGAGAACTCTCTCATCCCTTATGCCATGTGAGAACACAATGGCAAGATGGTGGTCTACCAACCAGAGAGTGGGTTCAATGACCTCACTAGCCGTCGAATCTGCTGGCACCTTGATCTTGGACCTCCCAGCCTCAAGACCTATGAGAAATAAATGTTTGTTGTGTAAGCCACACAGCCCACGCTATTGTTGTGGCAGCCTGAGCAGACTCGACACTGACCTATACGTTTCAAAGCCTGTGGGTAAAATCCCTTTTTAATAAGAGTTCCCAATGGTGAAACTATTTCCACAACCTGACAGATGATTCACAAAAAATGGTACTTTTTCTATCTGATTACAGTACATTTTCCGATACAATGAATGCTTTGTTTGGCTGAACCATTTAATAGTCATTCACATTCTCTAATGAAACTGCTAATTACAAAATCTCTGCATTGCAGGCAATAAAAGGAGGTTGCTAACCTCTTCACAGTGCCTTAGCCCTGCCATCAAGCAGCAATTACTCGTCAGTGGCCCTCCCTCTTTTTCACTGATTCTCACCTCACAAACCCCAACCAAACCAACTAAAAACTGAAACTCACTCAAACATATAGGTGAGGGAACACTAATACGCACCCTCCTATGTGCATTACCCAGGAACTAGAAGAAGAAAAACAGAGGTAAAGAAAAGGGTCATAGGAGAGAAACTCATATTTACATTATTCCTTTGCACTGGCTAATTCGGGAAGAGCAGGGCTTCAGCTCTCTGCACAACTGTAAATGTAACATTTAGTAATATGGTCATTAAAATTAAACTCTATCACAACAAAAATATTTGATGACTAATTGAGTCAGTTGTACCAGAATATGCCACATATATTTTTATTTCTATGTAGCTCCCTGTCAGTTTACCAGTCTCTCCAGCTGCTGTCACTGAACAAAATAGAAGGAAGTGCTAAGACATAATGAGATATGCTTGTTTCAGGCCTGTTACCGCTACAGCAGTTTCCCAGTCATGAGGACCATCTGGGAGAAGCTATATACCCAATGCCCCAACCTCCAAGGGCACCCACCTCCACCTGTACCAGAAAAAACACAAGTTCATCACTTCAGCCATTTCCACAAAGACCCTTTAAAGAGCAGTGAGGTCTGCAGCTGAAGAAATCAATGTCTACCACATGAACACAAGCAAAAACAGAAAGAGGGGGAAATCTATTATTTCAGTTTTTAAAGGTTATAGGGAAAAAAACAGAAAGACTGCATGAAACATTTTATTGTAGTTCATTAATTAATTAATCAAGAGTTACACAACAGGCAACAGATTTGGGGTAACTTTTGCCAAACCCAAATTGGATTCAAAAGAACCAAAATATTTTTCCCAGACTTGCAGGTCATGGACTTAGAATTTGGTGACTTATTTAATATTCCAAAGAAGGTATATAAAAGGATTATTTCAATAACTTATTAAAGTATTCAAACCAAGCCCGTGGAATTAATTTTTTTCTCCTTCCAAAAGACCCATGGAATGGAGAAGGGCTCTAGGGCACCTAAGTCAGAATCTACCTACTTACAAAGCAGCCAGACTATTTAAAGTCATTTGTTTGGTTAAACAAACACCAAAATATATACATTCAGTTGATTTTCCCTTAAAACACTTTAATGTTTTACCTCTGAGGTCTATATAATTATTCCACTGCTCAGGAACACTTCTGGAATGCTTCTTTAGGGATAATTTTTAGAATAAGTTTATGAGGCACTCAAGAAGGTCAGTTTACTGTCATGCCCTATACATATATATGCACGCATGCAAACACAGTCGACCTTCGTTATATCTACAGAAGAACTGCAAGGTAAACAGTCTAAGAATAATTTCTATTGGTTGAGCATGCTTTTGCATATTTATGTTAGAATATAGGTGTTTTGGAACTTCTATAAATTTATGGCAACTAAAATAACAGCCCCGTGATGATCCGGGAGCCAGATTGAGTCGGTAGTATCGGGGGGCTGACCAGTTCTTCCGCACTGCCCACAGATCCAGCCTGCTCTCTACTCCAAGCTGGTTCTAGAAAATGCTAGCATCTCCCACACTGTACAAGATGAAGGAATGTGTATTAGTGTTTGCACTTATACAGAGGACTGAGTGAGAACCTTCAGAGAGAGAATGATCACTCAATCAGAAGATCCAAAGGACCTTAAAAATGAGCCCGTCCAGTAATTCCCAACCTGGCCCTACTACAGAACAGCTGGCCCAACCAAACATACTGTGTTAGAAGTTATAGACCTGAGGGTCTGAGAATCAGCATATTGTTAAGCTGCCCAGATGATTGTAAGTGCAGCTTGAATTAAGAGACACCATTTTTATTTTGTAGAAAAAAAGCTGTAAAACAAAAGGGCAGTAACCCCAGGTAAGTGACAAAGCTTGAAGTAGGAGTCAATGTTTTGGCTCAACCTGGCACAGTGATCTTTCAATCGAATGTCACCAATAGCTGTGGTAAGGGCCACGGCACATTTAAAAGTTGGTACCTATGAAATTATGATTTTGCTATGGATCCACAGCCGTGCAGATCAAGCTTCTGTGGCCAACCAAGGAATTAGAGCACTTCTGAGTGTGGGGGCCCTATTCTGATCTGCATTCCTCTTTCAGAGGTCCCCGCTTATGGTTCTTTAACAATAAATCGCTAGCCACATTTCATTCCACTCAGCAAGTTGACAATTGAATTCAGAATGAATTAATGGGTAAGGCCTTAATCAGAGCCAGACATGTAAGAAAGTAAAACAGGTAACTATTAGAAAAGAATGTGACCACAAAACACTCATCCTGCTTAATATCTAAAATTTCACCTTAGAAATGTATCCCTTTAGTTTAAAGCTTTGTCTCTGTATCTGTAGCAAGTTCCTCCAGGAAGGGCCAGGCATTGAGCTTTATCGGTCATTTACAACTGGTAGTAAAAGACGTGCTCAGACACTTTCCTGAGATTGAGGGCTATGATAAGAAGGAAGGTGAAGAAATGTTTCAATGAAAAGAGACGGGATTCTATCAAAGGAGGAGAAGATTCTGAAAGGAGAGGCAGGGATCTCCTAAGACAAGCTTCGCAGATGTCCCTAGATCCAGTGCTGCTGTAGATGGTGCTGTATGGTCAAGCTGGCTTTAGCAAAACTGACAAGTTTTGTTTGCATTTCATAACAACTTTTTTGTTTGTGGTTTGGGTTTTGTAAGTACAGATGACCAAAGACAGATTATTTTAAAAGCAAACTTTATCTGAAAGGTGAAACTGCAGCCCAAAAGAAATAACAAGCAAGAGAGGGATGGGCTGGGTGGAGGGGGGCAAAAGGGAAAAAATGGGACAACTGTAATAGCATAAACAATAAAAAGAAAAAAGAGCACTGTTGGTGGGAATGCAGACTGGTGCAGCCTCTGTGGAAAGCAGTACGGAGATACCTCAAAAAATTAAAAATGGACCTGCCTTAAGACCCAGCGATCGCACTTCTGGGAATATATCTGAAGGAACCCTGAACACTAATTCAAAAGGACATAAGAATCCTTATGTTCGTTGCAGCATTACTTATAATTGCCAAGACATGGAAGCAGCCCAAGTGTCTATCAGTAGATGAATCGATAAAACAACTATGGGGCATTTGAACAACGGAACACTACTCAGTCGTAAAAAGAAGAAGAAGAAGAAAATTTACCCTTCACAATAGCACAAATGGACCTAGAGAACATTACGATAAGTGAAATAAGCCAGTCAGAGAAAGACAAATACCATATGATTTCACTCATGTGGGGAATCTAATGAACAAACTGAACTAACAAGGAAAATGGGGACAGACTCACAGATGGAAAGCAGGATGACAGCTAGTGGGGGGGAAGGGTAAGGTGGTGGAGGGTTTGAGCAAAAAAGACTCATGGACATGGACAACAACAGTGTGGTGACTGGGAAGAGAGGGATATAAGGGGATAAAAGGTAATGAGAAAAATACAATAAAGACTAAAAAACAGGAAAAAGATAAAGTCAAATTAATAATAATGAATAATGTAAAATTAAAACTCCTTATATTTCAAGAAAAGAAAGGAAAAAAAAAGATAAAATTTTTCAGGACCATGGACAGACTCCCATGAAGCTCTATTGACCAAAAAGGCTTGTGGTAGGTTAGATCCCTTCAATTTTGAACTATTAATCAGGGTTACACTAGTGATGTTTTTTAATTTAATTTTATTTTTTCATCACCATTTATCCCTCCAAACCCTTGTCTACCTCCACCCACCCCTCAAGTTAAATGATCTTTGACGGTATTTAAAAATTGGAGAAAAAAGTACTAAACTAATAATCCTTTATTTCTTCAAATCTTATTATAAATGCATATGTAAATGTATAAATGTATAAATGCATATGTATAAATGCATAATATGTAAATGAATGAAACACCATTGCAATGCTGGTATTGGTAGAAGGATCTAGCATTTATTGTGTCAACGTGGATGTCGACAGTTTGTGTGTGTCTTAATGATAGCTCTAACATAGGTTTTCACATCAGAGTTGAGAAGGGATGCATTAAATTATTACATGAGGGGGTGGAGGTGGAAGAGGATATAAGGGGGATAAATGGTAATAAAAAATACAATAAATATTTCTAAAATAAATTATCACATACATGAGTAAATAATGAAACATTAGCTACTTTACCAGATAAACTCTAAATTCTCAGTGCCTTGATTAAGAAGTTTATTTTTTGTTCACTAAAGTCTGATTGGTCCTCAAGTCAGGGGAGAACGCTGCTTCCTGTCATTCAGGGACTCAAACTTCCACAGCTGTGCTCTCTTTAGTCCTGACTTCCAACATCACCCGACTGTCAGCATCCACACAGAAGACAGAAGAGAGAAAGTAGGGGATCACACAGAAGGATTTTATGGGACAGACCTGGAAGTGAAATATATCTCGTATCCACATATCATTAGTCAGAACTCACTCATATGGCCACACCTAGCTGCAGAGAATGCTGGGAACACATTCTGGCTGTGCACCCATAAGGAAAGAAAGATAAGTTTGGTGCACAGAGAGCCACTCTTTGTTCACTGGGTATTCATTCAACCTAATGCATTTTAAAAGCAGAGTACAACAAAATATTTAAACTGGAATACTGCCCTATCAAACCATTTCCCCCTCAGGTCTAGAGGAATGCTGATTATAAGCAGCCAGAGCACGAATCATGTCAAGAGGCCAATCGTGTTGTATGAAATGAGTTCTGAGTTTCTTCCCCTCTAGATACTATGTCTGAGGCTGTCGGTGCCAGGGGAGAAATACCTCTGGCAGCCCATGGCCGCCCCCAACACTTGCACTTCCCTTCACCCATCTGGTCATTCCCATGGTGCAAGGATGAAGAAGAGGTAGGCACACAACACAGGCAAATACAGAGGCACATCCCCTATTCAACCAGCACCATGAGGCAGCATCCTGGAGTGTGGGGGATGAAAGAACACTGATAAAGGCAACAGTCCTGGTATGGCCCCACTATTTATGAGTCAGGCAACAAACAACAAACTTTCTGGAGTCTCAGGTGCCTCATATGCAGAATGGGAATAATCATACATATGGATGTGGTGGCTCAGAGTTCAACTGGTGAAAAAAGGTACCGACAAAAGGATACAATGGGGAGGGTAACAGCTGCTGAAAGACAGAGAGCAAGTGGGTGATAGAAAATGAGGGAGGAAAGCAACCTGTTGAATAAGCCTGTTACTGTCATATTTGAGGAAGAAAGTGGCAATACCCTAACAGGGAAAAATCATAAGCTATAAATTTTCTAAGAGCTTGTAAAAAATAAAATTGGTCATGACATACCCCTTGAAAGACATTTTATGGAAATTATAGAACTTATTTGAATACAGATGGAATCAGACATACTCCCAGCCACAAACTCAAAGGGTAAAGAAAAAAGTCAAAAGTTAGGTGCAATTAAAGGTAGCAAATAAATGACATTTCCCACATGATTTCCAAATTGGGACCACTTTCCCCTTAATTGGAGTAGAAGGAAAAGGTGAAATTATATATCGCCTGCTCCACTAAACTGCACCTGTTACTTTGTGTCTAGAACTTATACAGTTTTTCTTATAATTTTGAGTCTTTACATCCCCCAAGAAGACATAAAAGAGGCTAATGAACTCCACACCTTCTCAAAAAAAAAAATGTGCAGACAAGTGATGGCCTATAAATGTGGCCCATAATTTTTTCACAATATCCATACCCTTTTTGCCCCAAGAGAGCAAGATTTTGTGACTTTAATTCCTACACATAGAAAATATTTGTTGCTGAGAAGTTACCAGAAATTCTTGGGCTTTGTTTTCCAGAAAAACTCACAGCATAATGAACAAAGAAGACTAATTCTGCACCATCGTAGGTCTTCCATCTTTTAATCAGTGGCTCTGAATCACAGACACAGTGCAGCATTTTCAGGATGACATGGCAAGAATGTGGCTGTTCAGCCTGAAAATAAGGCAGCTTTATCTCAAAAATGACCTGAATGTCATCAGAGCTAGGGCACCCTAAAATTCTGATGAGTGATGTCATTAAATGCAAAACTGCAGAACCACTGGTTAAAGGATCCCTACAGCAGCTAGTAAGAGAGGCTTGAGGATGAGCTGTCCTATTTTTTTTTTTTTAATGAAACCTTTTAAAAACATTTCAGCCCTGGCTGGTGTAGCTCAGTGGATTGAGTGCTGGCCTGCGAACCAAAGGGTCGCCAGTTCAATTCCCAGTCAGAGCACATGCCTGGGTTGCAGGCCAGGTCCCCAGTTGGGGGCATGCGAGGGGCAACCATACATTGATGTTTCTCTCCATCTCTCTCTCCTTCCCTTCCCCTCTCTCCAAAAATAAATAATTTTTTTTTAAAAAAAACCATTTTGGAGCACCATACTTCAAGACACGACATATCACACTCCAACTAACACCTGAGGACAAAATGTCTCAGAATTTCCAACCAAACACTACCCACCTGCTGCATAGAAAAGTTAGGCCACTCTGACCACTTCCTTTTTTTAAAGCCAAGAGCAAAGCCAAAAGAAGAAGGCATAAGAAGAATGTAGTTCACTCTCCAATCCTGTCTTCTTCAGAGAAACTCCTGTTAAATGCTCAGTGACAATAGATGACATGCTATAGAAACTCTCCTCTAAGAAGCTTACAGCTCTTGGCTCAAGTTATCCCACAAGCCTGTAGTGGGAGCAAGATGACTGATAACTTGCATCAGGAAAGTCTTGGATTTTTACTTCGTCACTCACCTAAAATATGTGCTTCTTCCTGGGCCACATTCCTTTCCTTCCAATCTTTTCTCTATCTTCCTTTTTGCCTCATCCTTTCCAGAAATTGCTCCAGCAATTTTTCCCCTCTCTCTCTTTTTTAAGCATTTTATTTATTTATCTTGAGAGAGATGGGAAGGGAGGGAGAAAGAGAGGGGGAGAAGCATTGACGTGTGAGAGATACATCATCTGGTTGCCTCTCACACGCCCCCAACCAGGGTCCTGGCCCACACCCAGGCATGTGCCCTGACTGGGAATCGAACTGGCAACCCTTTGGTTCACAGGCTGGTGCTCAATTCACTGAGCCACACCAGCCAGGGCAATCTCACGACTTTAAATACCATAAGCTGATGATTTCTAAATTTACACCCCCAGTGAGACATCTCCTCTGAATCCAGTTCAATATATCTAACTATTGACATTGCCACTGGATCATTTAAAAGGCATCTCAAAGGTTATCATACCCAAAATATGGATTCCCAAATCAAGATCTTCCTCTAACCCTATCCGCCATATTTAATGGCAATTCTGCCAACTCCTCAGGCTAAAAACCTTGGCGCAATCTTTGACTGATATTTTTCTCACCCATCCTGCATGTGACCCATTAACCAATCCTGCTAGTTCTCCCCTCACTCTACTGCCAGGCACTGTCTAAGCTGGCTGGTCTCCCTGCTTCTATGCGCACCCCCCGTAATCTGTCATTACACTCAGCAACCCAAGTGAGACTTCTAAATCATAAACCTGATCACTCCTCAGACCCCTACAACAGCTTCCCATCTCACTCCTTCCCGTGACCTTCATACCCTATGTGAGGTAGCTCTTCACTCCTCTGACGTCATATCCTGCTACAAGCCCCTTATATGCTCCCCCCTCCCAGCCATTCTTCTGTCCTTGTCATTCCTCCAACATGCTAGCCATTGTCCCACATCAGGGCCACCACCCTTGCTATTCCCTCTGTCAGAAATCCTCTCTCCACAGATGTCCCCATTGCCAGCTCCCCTGTGCCCATCTGGTCTTTATTAAATGTCATCATCTCGGCAAGGTCCTCCCTGACCACTCCATTTGTCATTTCAACCCTGCCTCCACATTTCCTATCCCCATCTCTGCTCATTTTGTCCTTGGCACTGATATCTGTCTCATATATTACACATTCGACTTACTCACCTTTCTGTTGTTTCACTGGAATATAAACTCCATGTGGGCAGGGGGTTTTGCCTATTTGATGCCCTACTACACCCTCAGCCCCTGGTACCAATCCTGACATGTAAGTATTCACCCAATATTTGCTGAATAAATGAATGTGCAATCTGTGTGATTTACTCAATCTGTGTGATTTGTACTCTGGGAAACCCCGCTGGAAAAAGTCACCATCCTCTCTGATATTCCTAGGAACTCATCTGTAGGTAAGTACCCTTGGTTCAGGTGTAATAACCCAGACTCTGTGTCCACAGCCTTCAAGTCAAGAACCCCAGCCAAGGAGCTTTGTGCTGTCTCCTGTAAGCTTCTCCCACCCTCCAACCCACCCATACCACTCTGTGTTTAGGACCTCTACCTCCCCCACCTACTCACTGATGCTGGATCACAGCCCACCCAAGTCTCTTAAAAATCATTGTCCAGATTAAAAGATTTTTTAAATTAATAGGACAACCAAGAACAAATCCAGTAGTGTTTGAGGCCAAAGAAATTAAATCTGTATTTCTCCATCTGGGAATTCTTCCATTAAAACAAACAGCTTTTGTTTTGAATTCAGCTCTGACAGTGGACACAAAACGTCCTGCAATGTATGTTTAGCCTGTTCAAGTCTCCACTGTAGGATCATCCCCTTCACAGAGCTCACTGCTTTCACCTAAATAATAAGGGTCTCAGTGCAGGGATATCATTGCTGTTGTTCCTAATGCACTTCACTGCCTGGAGACGATCTATCTTCTGTGGAGAAGCCATTATGGTCTCTGACGCATCTCCCTTTTTAGCAGCTTATTGATCTGCACGCGCCCAGCCAGCCACCACACCACTACCGATATGTGTAATAAGAGCTGATACAGGCATGCCGCTGGCACCGAGGCATAGAAGTCCTTCTCTGAACAGTTAACAACTCTGCTGCCCCAGAGATGAAATGCCACCTTCCAGTTTGAAACAAACTTCTGGGTTCTTATAGATTTGAAAAAAAACAGCTATGAGAAGATACAGTTTTCTAGGGTAAGGGTTGCCCACCATTTCAGGAGACTCACATTCCTGGATAGCTCATAGTACTACTTCTAATTACTTTTACAGCCAAAGCCAGCTCTTTAAAGCACCAGTTTCGTTGGGATTGCTACCCAGTGGTTCCTACTGAATGTACAGGCTGGATTTTGATCTGTAGAACTTTATACAACTTGGGCAGGAGGTGGTGAAAATCCATTTTCTAGCTTAAACTGAGCATAGACTTAACTAATACATATCCTGGAGGTACAGCGGTCATAGAAAAGCTTTCCTTGATATGAATCATTTATTCAGCCTAGTTTAGAGAACCAAGCAATGCAGCTGTGCCTGCATTTATCTACTGAACCAAAAGAATTACTCTACTTATTGAATGAGTTGGCCAGGGGCTCTGCCTTTAGCAGATCCTGTGGCTACAGGAAAATTCCTTAAAACCTTTGCTATGAGATGACCCAGCCTGAGCCACAGTCCCTGGCACTTTCAAAGAGAATTGACTTCTCTGTGAGACCCTGAAGGCTGAACATCTCTCCCATCCATCGTTGCACTGGGACTTGGTGGTCTTCATAAGTAAAGATGTGTTAGTTGACCCGACACCTTCCTGCCCCCAACCCCCTTAGAGAGGATGGATGTTTCTGTGAGCAATGCTGCCCACCAGCCTCAGTGGGGCCAGATGTGGCAGACAACTGGAGACAGATACTTGCCATGTTTTGCTATCATCATGGACCCACTCCTGTTGAAAGTCACGACCAAAATCACTACCAGAGGAGGTTGGAGGAAGCTGCCCTAAATACACAGTTGTGAGGAAGGCTTCCCTGGGGATAGCCTGAAGACATCCCCAAGGATAGAAATTAGGAAGTTGGAAACAGATCCTGAAAGAATGGCCAGATACACCAGACCCAGCGATAAATTTGGAAAATCGTATCTGTGATAGGAACAAGAAATGTAGGAAGCCTTCTCTTGATCCAAGATGCTACGGGTGGGAAGACCATCCTATGAAAGGCATGAAGAGGAGAGTGGGCAAGATCATAACAAAGAGGCCTAATCCAGGAGAAATGAAATAGTCTCCCTTTGAAATTCTCCTCTTGTGAATCAGAAATATGGGTGCTTTAGGAAAATACAAACCTTAAAAAAAAGAAATAAATTGAAGTTTATCACATGTGTTGCAGAACAATTCACAGCAGGTTTTCTGTTAATAGTGAGTCTCCCCAGTCCAATGAAATTATGGTTCTTTGTTAAATAACACTTCCAGATTGACTGCATTAACTGAGGTAAACTTTCATTTATTCAACAAATAGGTATTAAATACCTATTATGGCCCATGCATTATGCAAAACACTGCAGATGAAAAGATGAATAAGAAATAGTTCAAAAATAGTCTCAAAAAGAAGGGGAACATATGGAGAAACAAAATGTCACTGGTGCTAGGAAGGGAATATGTTTGGTGTGTGACAGAGGGCTCAGGAGGAAGAAGGCAATTCACCCTGAGAGATGGGGGTTACAGAACACCAAGCAGGCTAGGAGGAGGGGCCTGAAGCTGATTCCTAAAGAATAAGCAGGTGTTAGCCGAGCAGACTTGGGGTGGGGGTAGGAACTGGCACTTCCAGGCAAAGGAATAAGTTTCGTAACTAAAGGCTCCCAAGGCACAAAACAGCTTAACCTGCTTGAAGGCCTAAGGGTCCTTCATCGGGGTTGGAGGAGAATGTGCTGGTAAAATGAAAATCATGCAAAAGGATAAGATGGACAAATAGAGGGGGCGGAATATTGCCAGACCTGTGAGGACTTACGTGCCAAGGGGAAGATGATGGATCTCATCCTGACTCATGGGCGTGGGGAGCTGCTGACAAAACTTGAGTAAAGTGATACCATGATTAGATTTACATTTATAAATAATCACTCTGAAGAGAAAGCATTGATGAGGCATGAGCTTAGAGAATGGGGAAATGGAACAGAGAGTGTCACGAGAGTGCAGGGGATGAGGCCAGACTGCAGTATTCGAATAGCATGGGGAGGGTAGCAGAAAGGTATCAGGAGGGACAGCAACTTAGTCCCTGCTTGGGGGAGTCAAATAGGAGGGAAGAGAGCCCTGAGGATGGCACTCGAGTTTCTGGCTTGGGCAAGTAGAGAGGCTGTGGAGACATTTTCCAAGATGGAGAAACATGGAGGCCAGATGACTCTGGGGGGAAAAGAGAAAAGAGGTTCCAAGTGGAGATGATAGCCCGTAGGTGAGATGTTTGGGTGGGAGTCTGAGCAAGAGGGTCTCTGTGTGGCAGGTCATAAGCGTCAAGGCGTGAAAATGGTCACAGATGTGAATGAGATTGATCAAGAGGAGCACAAAGGGTGAGAGAAAGAAGTGGGTCCTGGAGCACACCCATGGGCTGAGAAAGGCACAGAGAAAGAGAAGGTAAGGATGAAAGAGAAGCAGACCTGGAGAAGGGTGCTTCCAAAGCTAGAGAAGGAGAAGGAGCAGTCCCGGCTTGGGGAAGGGGAGGACAATGAGTGGCAGTAGCCTGAACGTGCACTGGAGGTGAAGGCGAGGAAGAGAAGCAAGGCCACACCTGAAAAGAACCTGAAAAGATTACCTTCTGCTTCCTTTGGGTTAACACAGTCAGGGAGGAGGGAGAGAGAGGGAGAGGCTGGAGACACAGAGGCCAGCCTTTCCCAAAGTGGAAGGCCATTCACCTATGGAAAACGTGAGTCTGCCCCCCTGCAGAGTGTAATGAATATACAACAGCTCATCCACCTGGGACCTTTTGATTCACGGCTGCTGGGAGCTGCATCCGAGCATCCAAGCATCTGATTACCCCTGTGGTTTTGGGAACATAAGCCTAGAAGTTACTCTGTCTGAGCACCCCTGAAATCCCTGGGGACCTCCATGATTCCCTAGTACCCTCAGGTCCAGTGTGGGTGTTTTCAAGCATTATGAGATGAAAATGGACCCCTTGCAACAAGTAGGTGGGACTTTTCTGCTCCAGCTCTAGTTAGTATAAGGAGAGTGTGAACATAACTACTATTATAGGAGTGGGGCTCTTGGCTGAAGTCACCCTCATAATTTTAAGAATAAAGACTCCTCACCTTACTCTTCAATCATAAAACTACTCAAAGTTCGCCACCTAACATTCTCTACTCAGTTTCAAAAGTGATATGAAAACTGCCGAAAAGGTAAAGTACAATTCTGACTCCTTCTTTGTACTTCTTAGCTTTTTCTTTCTTAGTTCACGCTGAGTTCTTCCCTTGGGTTCAAATGCCTTCCCAGATGTTTGTGTTCAGCCTCTGGTTTGTCCCACACTCTCCCTGCCTCCGTGCCTTTTATCTATTTAAAATTCAACATCTAATCAAGCTAACTGGAGGGATGGCTTTAGTTTAATTTTCTGGCCCTTGGAACTCTTGATTTTTCCATAAGCTGCAGGAAATTTGCAAAGGGCGGGGGTGTGATTTGTACATTTGTCTCTATCTCAGAAATAAATCAGTTTACTGATTTATTTACACCTCACATCAGAAGGGAATAAAACTTAAGTGTATTCTTTCTAAACCCTTCCCATGAGTTACTGTCAGTGAAAACCAATGGTTAGGGGTTACCTGACTCTCTTCTTCTCTAAATGCCTCTTGCTACTACTTACAAAGTCAGTCACAAAATTTTCCAAGAATGTCCCTTAAAGAACCTGTCTCCTGGACAGTGAACAGTACAGTCTGAATTAAATTTTAACTCTTCTGTTAGAACTGTAACAACCTTCCACACAGCTTGAGTGTGCGTGCATGTGCATGCCCCACTTGCTTCAGATCTTCGTTTTTTTAGAAAATAAAATATCGCAGATGATTTTAAAGCACCTTCTCAATTCTATTTCTTCCCCTGTCTTGAGAAAGGTAAACATCACCCTTCATTTTCTGTTTATCAGTCCCATGCCCACCTTTCGTAAATGCAATGCAAATGTTTCCATAAACAATATTAGATGTGCATTTGATCTGTTCTTGAGCTATGTATAAATGGCATCATATTCTACATTTCATTCAGCACCCTGCTTTTTTCACTCAAATTTTACGGTTACCCTTTTGGAAACATGTAGACCTATCATATTTATTTTAAATATACTGCAAGAGCTTCCATTGCATGAATATGCCACCCTTCATTACCAGTTTTCCTATTAATGGATACGGTGGTGTCATGGACATTCTTGGATGTGTTTCATGTGTATACGGCCAGGAAGAGAAGCTCCAGGCTGCAAGAGACATCTGTCCTCAGCCTCAGGAGACAGGAGTCAGCTACACCCCGGAGTGGAGTTGGTTGACATACCGCAGCACAGGAGCCCAGAACTCCTTTAAGGTAAGAACAACCCTATTCCACCCAGGTGTGCAAAGGACTCCAGGGCTGTGGGGAATCAGAGTTGTGTTTACCTAAGTGGAACTGCTATTATAAAGATGAAGAAGGAGTCAGGGCGCAACTGAATGAGAGAGGCTCTAAAGCAAATAAAGTGTCCAACAGGGTGAGGTTCGGCATCTGGAATAGCAGGGCATTTTAAAACGCAGGAAATGATAGAATTTTATGAAGATGACCTAATGTCAAGTCAATTGCCTTTTCTTGGCAAAATACTTTGACGCCAAAAAAAATCAATTGAAGTAATTCAGCCACTGCAGTCTCTCATAAAAGCAGCAAATCTGTGAAACTTCTTTGAAAGCCAATAGCAGCTTCCACTAAGAAGAAACATCAACTTGTAAAAGATTCCTAGAGACTCCTGAAATGGACCTTTCAACATCATCTCTATGTATACAAATTTACAAAAAAATAACGTTTTTCATCCTTGAATCACCTGCTCATTGCCTGACTTATATTTACATTGATGTAATTTTTATATACTGCTGAACAGAATGTCTCTGATATGATCTCTAAAAATCTGGTAGTGATGGCTGCCTCGTGGAAGAAGGACTAAGAGTCTGGGGGACAAGGGCAGGTGGGCAAGTATTACCTCATCAAAGCTAATTAATAAATTTAAAAGGAGGCTAAGGCTTTACCTTATCAAACCCCAGATAACCTCTGCAAATGCCCCCAGTTTCTGCAAAGCCTCCCCTAACTGCTCCAAAACCCAAGAATTACTCAGGCCCCCAGCACACAAATCTCTCTACTTACCAACCTTGGGTCCTGTATTTGCTAATCGTCATTAACACTCCCTCCTTTTTTTTTTTTTTTTAGCTTTTTGAGGATAGGAACTACAGATTTCACCCACGGTCCTCTGCCCCCAGTAATGTGCCTGACACAGCTGGCAAACAAAAGACATTTTCAGAATAAGCACAGTGAAGTGTTCTTCATCATATTATAATTTCCAAAAGACCCAAGAAACGTATTCATTTCTTGTTTTATATATTCTTTAAAAGTTTCATTTAAAAAAACAAAAAAAAGGATATAATTCTCAAAACTTTTAATATAAGCCCTATGAGGGCAAGACTTTTTTGTCTGTTTTATTGACTTCTGCCCCAAGCATACTTGGGCTGCTGCCTAGCACATAATAAGCGTTCAATGAATGAAGATCCTTGGTTATAGAGTATGTACATACTGCCCAGTACTCCAGTTCTTTTCTCTATTGTTTTTAAAATTTCTTTTCAATTTACTGAATTGTGGTAACATAGGCATGACATAAACTTTTAGCCCTTTTCAAGTGCACAGTTCACTAGCATTAAGTGCATCAACAACACTGTTGTACAGCCATCACCACCTCTCCGCATCGGTCTGTAAGTGTTCAACCCCAATCTGCAACATGGCATCGCAAACCATTAGAAAGAGAAAAGGTGAGCTTTTATCACCTGATTGTACATTGGTATGGAATGAGCTGCTTTGTTTTCTACCTCTTCCCATGACGAACTAGCCCCTGGGATGTTCCCCTTAGAAACATCTCCCTTTCTCTGTCTCTCCATCTGGCTCTCTGGCTCTTTCTTCCTTCCCCCACTTTCCCTTCCCTCTCTTTTCACCTTCTCTCAATCATTTACTTATTAGTTAGTTTCTATAACTTAAATTTAACTTTCTCATCAAATGTTAGAATGTGAAAGGGCTTAAAGTTTATATCCTCCAAATCCACTATTTCACACAGGAAGACACAAAGTCCTTTAAAAGGACGTATGCATTGTCCTTTTAACAGCAACTGCCCAATCAAGATGTCAGAACAAATTTTCTGTCTACTCCTTCAGTAAGTGGTGCAGTTCCTCCTCTCTGTGTGTATTCCTTGGGGTAACTAGTTACAAAAGTATGTGCATCTGAATGAGCGTTTGTGACTACTGTGTAAAGTCTAGATGTATATGGGGGGATGTGTAAAGCGTCAAACTAACCCAGAGTTTGTTTAGGATTCTTCCTGAAGGGCTAGGATTACCCAGTAATAGCAGAGAAAGAGAAAATATCTTTAACTGACAATCCAAAGTGGAATATACACAGAATCAGTCCTCTAAATTGATCCCTACAAACCCTATAGTAAAAGAATAAATTAGCTGACCTTCTCAAACAGAAATAAAGCTCTTGACTTTGTTGACTCAATAAATAGAGTTCACCTGTGAGTTGCCTCACTAAGCTGATCCCTGATCCAGTTGATATAGATGTGACCTCCTAAGGAAGAGACTGATCCAACCACACTTGACAATGAACTTGGGAACCATAAGCTAGAGTGTAAGCTCCCTCAGGACAGGAACCCACAATATGCCTCTTTCTTCTTCTCCAACACCTAGCAGAGGGCTTGGCACACAGCAGGTGCTCCAAACACATCTCTCTACCCTGTCCTCTCTCTCTTCCCACCCACACATTTGCCTATGGAGTCATAGGGCTCCTTCCCTACCTGTCACCTCTCACTGGTGAGTTATATTTTCAGCATGACTGGGGAGGAGGGAAAGGACTAAGAGTGCATTGACTTGTACATCTGGGCATTCATATAATGTGTATACATGGGGATCACACTATATATAAAGACTGTGAGCCCTGGCTGGTGTGGCTCAGTGGACTGAATGCTGGCCTGCAAACCAAAGGGTCGCCAGTTCAATTCCTAGTTAGGGCACATGCCTGGGTTGTGGCCAGGTTCCCAATAGAGGGGCACATGAGAAGCAACCACACATTGATGTTTCTCTCCCTCTCTTTCTCCCTCCCTTCCCCTCTCTCTAAAAATAAATAAATATTTTTTAAAAGACTGTGAGTGTCTGTATGTGTTTGCCTATGAGCAGGTAATGCCTCTCTATGTTATAAACCAAAACTAAGAAAAATATTTAATTTGGGGCTGATTTGCTCTTTGTGCTGCCTAAGGGCAAAGACACTTCATGGCATGTACTACCTACTTAGATTATACACTGATTAGTTCACTAGACATTACTTTAATTCCATACGTATTTATGTATTGTCTGGCTCTACCCCGTGGAAGGTGAGCTTCTCCATGATGCCCAGTCCGAAAGCCCTCAACAAATATTTGTGGAATGAATATGTCTTTCATGTCTATAACCTCAGTATCTACCACAGTGGCCAAAGTAAATACTCAAAAATCATATGAAAAAAAAAATGTTTATGAGCTTTGGCCAGCAGCTCTCAAAGCAACATGTGGGTCACTTTAAAATATCTCCCTCCTCAGTGCCAAGGTGAATTTCTCAAGCAAGACTCACCTCGGTGGGATTCTAAAACTGCTTCCTATTTCTTTTTCAATTTGGGGGATCAATATCCCAGCCTGTTCTGCACCCCATCTCTGCCCCAACAGACTATGATGACAGTAGAGTATAGTGGGGGAGTTCCCAAACCTGGAGCCCGAATTCGCATCCCGGCACCTTCATTTCCTTCTCCTGAGACTTGGCAAGTTCATTGACCTTTCTGTGCCTCCGCTTGCTCAGTTATAGAATAGGGATTAAAAAATAATAGTGGCCACCTCAGAGCATTATTATGAAGAATACATTACCTGATGTATGTAAAATTCTTAAAAGAAGACCTACCATCAAGATTGGCAATGATTATTATTAATCATCTTTCCCACCAAGTCAATTTTGCAAGTTACTTGTAATGAAGCTGGGACAAGGAAAGGACAGAAAAAGAAGAAACATGTAAAAATACTCAGAGTCAACGATGGAAAATTAATAAAGTATAGAAGTAGCATAAATCGAAAACCTTGTCCCCCCAAACATTCAAGTAGCAAAGTTTCTTCAAGTGTAGAATAGTATTCTTAAATTTTAGCCCACGTTATCATGTTTAATTATCCTCATCTGAAACCAAGTATGTGCTTGTTCTTTGCAGAGGCTACAGGCCCCATGCAGCACCATCCAACAGAACTTTCTGTGCTGATGGGTGAGTTCTCTAATCTGCACCGTCCGATATGATAGCCACTGACCACACATTATTGAGCATTTATAATGTGGCCAGTGTGACTAAGGAAATGATTTGTTAATTTTATTTAATGTTGATTGTTTTAAATTTAAACAGCCACATGTGAGTGGCGGCTACCCTCTGGGGCAGCATAGATGCAAGGGACTTGAGTACACAGGCACCTTGACTTGGCTCTGGCCTGCCCCCCTGCTCTGGGTCTACCTGCCTCCCTCATCCCAGCAGTCAACACTCACAAGGCCAAGCTACTGTTTTCACACCCCACAGCTGTGCACATGCTGGCCTCTTTGCCTGAAATGCCATTCCTCTCCAGCCACCTCCAAACTCCATGGAAAATCTTGTTCAGATTTCATTTCTCCAAGACAAGCAGCCTCCTGCCCCTGCAGCCTTGCCTCATCCGCCACTGGCACAATCTATCATTGCCTCCTCTGTGTTTTTCTGTGTCTCTTGCTGTCACTCGCATCATCCCGCAGTTGTCAGCTACTCCCTGTGATGCCAACAGACTATGGGAATTTTAAACACCAGGTTGTACTCAACCCTCCATCCTAGTGATGAGTGCCCCTCACATAATACATGCACAGTAAATATGTGCTGAGTACATTAGTAATTGGTGTTTATGCACAATGTTTTGGTAAAATAAGTTCCAGTCTATTGATAACCACTCGTGATTATGGAAACTATATAGGCCAGATTATTTTCTAAGGCCTGTCATCAAACAATTTTAAAAGTTCTTAGAATCTCAGGTGAAGGTCTACTTATTTCAATCCATGTCAGTGTAACATTTCAGCACAAATCAAAGAATATCAATGTTCCCTGGAACAAAATCCTACCTGTAGCTGCTCCTGAAGGCCTGGAAGTCTCTTGGATTTCAGAAACTGATCCTGTCATTGACCTGTCATTGTCCCCAGTGCTTGCAGTGACTTACTAGGGAGACATGGACGAGGTTGAAAAGCAAGAAGACAGAGGACCTGATTATGGACACAGTCACATGGAAATTCAAGGGTACTCTATCCTTGTGCACCCTCTACCCAATCCCACCTCCAACACGGAAATAACTGAAATCTAAGCTAATGTGAAAAATAATGATTGTGGGCGATTTGTGTCTGTTCAGTGACATAGGTTATCAAAAACAGTATTGCATTTTCCTTATTCCTTAACAAAGCTTCTGCTCAAAAAAAAAAAAAAAAATCCTCCTCGTTTAAGCATGTAGCATCTGTTACAATATTAACCTGCCCTGAGAGCTATACTAGTTCTTTGTTGGTTTTTTTTTCATCACAATCTTCTGACTAATCCTTTATTTGGATTTCCACACAAGTGTTCCTACAATTAGATAAAGCACTTGATGGATATATTTCTGCGAACCTAATTTGTATGAGCTATTTCCCAAGCAGCACGCATCTGGTGGCTGTATTTTACAAATGATTATCTTTCCTGCCCTCCAGGAACTTACAGTTCAGTAAGACAAATAGCCCTGGCTGGTGTGGCTCAGTGGACTGATTTGCAGGCTGTAAACTACATACAGGGACATTAAATTTATTTTTTAATTCCTTCTAAAACCTACCCATCTAGGAAGAATACTGATTAAGTCTGGAAATTATATTCTGTGTGTTATTGGAATGGCCCATTCACTCCGTGAACGCCACTAATAGAAGATGCACTTATTTCCAGTATGTGCCTATTGCTGCTAAGAAAAGAAAATCTGGCTTCCAAACATTATGTTTTGAGGTTAAAAATGAAGATAGTGCCCTTAAGTCTCTGAAGATTTGTAATGCTGGCATGGCATCTATCTCAATAATACCTAACAAGGATATCAAACGGGCAGAAACGAGAAGCCACAGTGAGCGGGTGCTTGCAGCTGACAGTGATTGCTGTATTTTGGGTGATGGGGAACAGGATTCGCATTAGTTGAAGTGAAATACAATGCCCTGCCAACTCTAGGTATCAGTGCATTCAATCCCCCTGCTGTGCCGTGTCCATTTTCTGTTGCTGCAATTAAAAATTAGTCAATACAAAGTCAAAACGTTGTACATTCTTCCCCTATCCCTTTCCCTGTCACTGTGTTTCCAGCTTCACCGGAAGAACATGTCACTATGGTAACCAATCCCTCTGGTGCACAGCCCAAGTCAACCTTTCCAGCCAGATTGCCAAGCAGAGCAACATGGAATCAAAGCACTCATTACATCCATCAGAAGCCATGAATTCCAGCCCCCTTTTTCTAAGTGAGGTTAACCAATACCAGATGGAAGGATACCTGTCTTCTTCCAAGGGATGTTCAAGGTAGGAAGTTCAAGAATGTCCTTCAGTAAGTCCTACCAATGTTTATCAGTCATTATTAACATGAATTCTTCCTCACATTTCAGCTAACTTCCTACCATTCCAATTTTAATGAAAGCAGGAAACGATGGATAAAACAACACTATGAATCTGAGAAGCTGAAAACTGCTATAAAGTCCCACATGGTCAAACACTATTCTGCTGGCTCTTGTTTTCCTACTTCTAAATCCAAACCCGAGTTACTCTCTTCTGGCATTGTCTAATATCCTACACACCTGTACAAAGTTGTAGCGCTCCAGATGGGTCACCCTGCTCTAATAAGTACCTAACCATGAAGTGGACGTGATGTTTATAATATTAACACACTCACAACTAAACTAGCTAAAATCCACAGTCATTCTACAGAACCTACAAGACAAGCATTAAGATGGGTTCTCTCTCTGGACCTACCTCACCCAAGTCTGAATGGCCACCAAGATCATACCTACTGCTTGTCATTCTGAAACAACTGACGTTTTTATTAACACTTTTTCTGATCCATTTCAACATTTTTTATAAATCAAAGAACATCTGTTTTCACAAGTTATATTTTAAAACAGCATCAAACCTGCATGTTAATATTAAGATACATTAAGAACTGTTTTATATCTTGGCCTCAAAGACAGCTGATAAACATCATTTCAGCTTACCATCACCATTTAATATTGAAAAGAATGAAACATAGTGGGAGGAAAAACAAAACATAAGCTCGAACCCGGATGTAGCTACCATGGAAGAGCTATATTAATATACATCCAAACAATATTTCAGTGGGTTAATGGAACAGGACAGTCCCCAAAGTATGTATCATATAAGATTTACAAACCATCAGATAAGCAGACTTAAAAATGTATGTATTCATACTAAAGTATCAAATAAATTTTTATCGTTAGCAAATACAGATGTTTTCCTGTTTTGCTACACTGGGTATTTTGTATATGTCTTCTGAAAACAGTATTTTTTTTTCTCTGCAGTGCCCACTTTGGTGTTACCTGAAGAACTACTTTTTTGTGCTTGTTACACCCTGCCAAGATTCCATGCACACAGGTCACTTTTGTCTACCACTTTTTCAAAAAGAGAAATCAAGAACTGTGGTATGATGCTACTGGTCAGAAGGCTTTGCGCTGCCACAGGGCAGAAGCTGGGGCTTCCTGATGTTTATATGCCCAGTGCCTGCACCGTGCCTGGTAGAGCAGGCACTTAGCAAACGTTGCTGGCACCAATAAGGCCTTCGGTGTGAGATGTTTCCCCCAATTTGCCTTGATGAATCAGTTCAACATATAAAATGAAAATTAAAACTAGATGCCTGCCTACCCCAACACATCACTCTTAATGGGCTTCCTCTGCTAACAGCACATTATACATCCCCTTCCTTTTCAGAGACTGATCAAAGTATGATCCTAGATAAAAATCCTGGACCGTGAGAATCTCAGACAAACGCAAGAGGCGGGGTAGAGAGAGGTAAGCCTCAGTCACCAGCTATTGGGAGGCGAAGTTATGGCCACTCCAAGGCTCTCCAAGGCTCTGGAGAACCTGGGTAACTTGACCTCCAGGAACCAGGAGGCCTGATAGATCTTGGCCGGGCTTAGGAAGGAGAAGGCTGCCGGGCCTAGCTGGGGCCAGGCACGCCACAGCGCCACGCCTCACGGGCTGTGCTTACCTTTTCGAATGAGGGCCGCGATCTCGGGGTCGAAGCCCTGCCGGTGGCACTTTCTCCAAAGGCCCATGTTGGTGGAGTTGTACTGCCGGCTGCACTCGTCAGCGGGGCTCATGGCGAAGAGCTGCCGGCGATTCCGGGCCCGGAGGAGTTTGCCCTCCCAGCGGTCCAGGCGCGAGCGGCTCGCACGGAGGGGCAAGTTGTTGTTGTTGTTGTAAATGAAGCCGGGGTCGACCCGGCGAGTGTTGAAGGCCTTGCACCTGTCCCTGTGCTTCCTGGCGTCCGTCTCGTACCAGTGGTCCGAGCAGATGGCCACGGCCAGCATGCCCAGGGCGCAGAGCGCTAGCGAGAGACCGGTGTAGAGCAGTAACCTTCCGGCAGCCATGCCTCCACTTCGTGGCTACACCATGGGCATGATCCGCCGCAGCCTCGCCTTCCCTCCGCGCGCCCGGAACAAAGCGACGGGTGGCCGAGCCAAGGTGGGGGGTGGGGACAGGAGGGGACTCGCGGCGGCGCCCCCTCGGCCCCCACCTGCCGGTGCACGGCCCAGGGACTGCGGGGGTGGGGCGGACAGCCTACAAAGTTCTGATCCGGAGAGACTCCGGCGGTCTCCTGGGCATCATCCGGGGCAGGCGCAGCCTCTGGCGGCGGCGAGCCTAACAAGGCCGCCTCCCGCCCCTCGCTGCCCCGCGGGAAGCGACTGCTCTGAACCGGCCGAGTCCACACACAGCCCGGCTTCGGACGCCGCTGCCCTCCCGCCGGGAACTAAACACCAAGTGCCCTAGGCTGCGGTGGGGCTGCTGGGCTTTCTCTGTGCAGGGTGACGACAGGACCCTCACGCAAGGCTTGCTTGGGGTGGGGAACGGGCTGTCAGGAGGAACTACTCAATGTCAGAATGGACTGAAACACCCGCGATGCGGCCGGCCAGCGAAGGAAACCTCTAGATGCCTGGGCCGGCCGCCCAGACTCTCCCCTAGGTCTCCCTCTCAACAATTCTCCCTCTTCCTGTCTGCAAGCAAAAAAAACGTTCTTTTTCTCTGGGTCGGGTCTTTTGGAAATCTCCGATGTACGGTCACCAGCAGGTCCCTTGTCCCGTCTGGCCAGCACGCGGCACTCAGAGGCGGGCTCCCAGTGGGCGCGCGGTCTCAGTCGACCTTTCCCTGCGAGCTCCTGGTTCGTCTGCCTCTGGCCTCGCCATTCAAGCCTCCCCTCCAGCCGACGACGCGGTCACCCGGACGGCGTACCGGACCAGCCTTGGCCCGGGATTTGCGGGAACTGGGCGGCAGCTGGCGGGCGCGAGGAGCGGGCTGCGCCGAGATTGGCGCACCCGGCAGGGCGCACCGTACCGGGCTCGCGGAGCTGGGCGCACGGCACCTTCAACACCATGGACAGGGCGCACGATCGTGGCGCGCCGCCCGCCCGGCAGCCAGCCCCTAGAACGTCAAGCCGCTATCCTCTGCGCGGTCTTCTTCCTGGAGTGTCCACCCGGCCTCCTCCAGACCCGCCTCTCAAGCGACGCCACCGCCTCACTCCAAACGGCTCCCGGGTAGCTCCGGGAACGTGCTGCCCAGGTGCAAAGAAAATACTGCAGGCGCGGAGTAAAACAGTGGCCCTGGCCCTTCAAAACAACCCGCCCCCTTTCCCCGCCACGAGAGCCCCGGCGCTCTAACACCGCGTCTGCTTGGCCCAGCTGCGGTCAGCCGCTCTCAATTTGCACCATTTTCTTCGCAGCCCACCCAGGGCCGAGATGCCGGCTCACTCGGCAGCGTGCAGAGAATCGCGTCCCGGCCTCGGTGTCCCAAGATCAGGCTCCCGGCGTGCAGTGGTCGCCGAGGTGAATAGCGCGAGGGTGGGGGAGGGAGGCTGGGTCGCTCTACTTCTCCTCCCCACCTCCTCCTCTAGCCGCGGCGGCTCCGGGGCCTTTCGGGCTCGGCTAGTGCTGGGAAGAGAGAGCCGAGGCTGCGCCCGGAGGGCTCGGGAAATCGCCTGGCCCGGGTGCGGGCACCGGAGGAAGCCGCTGCCGCGCTCGCTCTCTCGGGCGCCCGGCGCTGCAGCCTTGGCTAAAACCCACAGACGAGAACCCGGAGCGCGCAGCCAAAAGCTAGTGATGTCATCCGTGCAACGTGAGCCTCATCTCTTATTTTTCTAGCCGCCTTAAAGATAAACTGCACCATTTCCCAGGCACGAAATGTCTAAGCCTTATTCTTTGACCAGGCAAGTCAATGGTGTCTAGATAGGTATGTGCCCAACCACATCCATATTTATGCACATATACATATATGTGGTATGTAGCATGTTTACATGCATTATTATAAATTTAAGGATGTTGTCTCCATCTCCTGTTTCTCTTTTAACAATGCTGGTAAAATCGGCCTCAGTTCTTTAAAGAAAAGACAGCTTATTGCAGAGTCGGCATTCAGAGAGGCTGAGGAAGTTCGCTGCGTCCCGGGTGTCGCTCGCAGGTGTCTTGGATTGTGTTTGATCTTTGTTTTCCCGAGAAAGCCACCGGCGCTGTCTTGCTAGCTACAGGCGTTTGCACCCGGGGCTGCGCGGTCCTCGGGGTTATCACAGCCAGCCCTTTTGCAGCCCATCCCAGCACCAGACACTCCGACACACACCCTCCTCCACCTCTCTCCTCAGAAGGAAAAGAAAATTGGTCCTTTCAATACAAGAGGAAGAGAATTTTAACTGAGGAGGGGGGCTGCTTAACAGATATTTTGAAAACGCTCGGGGGCTCGCGCTTTGAAGAGGGCGGGGTTCGGGGGATTCAATGAAACGTGGGTGCGGGATTTGCCCTTATCTGGGTGGCGGCTGAATTCAGGCTCTGCCGGGGTTCTGAGAGGTAGTGCTGGACCCCGGACCTTGAGCGGGTGGGCCGCAGGCGAGCGCCGCTTCACCCCACCGCCGCGCTCACGTGAGAAGACAGCGCCACAAAGGCTGGGAGTCTCCCTCCCAGGTTGCAACCCAAGATTCTTTTACTCTAATGTTCACCCCCTATTTTCACCCTCACTCCAAAGTCGAGGTGCCGCACTGCCGCGTAAAGAGCTACGCCCGGGCGGGGGCGGGGGGAAAGTGCCCGGCACCCTGCTTTGCACAATGGGGCCTGAAGGCCAAAATGAGCGCCCCTCCACCATTTTTTTTTTTTTTTTTTGGTCTTTTTTCCTCCTTCCAGCATTTTGAAAATCGACATCGAGGCGTTTCAGTGCCATCTAGTGGGGGAGGGGCGTGCCTCGCTTTTCGTCCCTCGATGCTGCAAAGGGATTTGTTGAAGGGACAGCAGAAAACTGATCTTGGATATTGGATGCCCCGCTGGGCGAGGGGCTGTCGGCCTGTCCCCTTTGCCAGATCCCGGTCCCCTCAGTTCCCTAGGACGATGAGGCGGAGCCAAGAGACTTTGGCCTCGATGTCTTCTCACCTTTCTTTCTACCCTTCTCTTACCAGTTCTCCCTTCCCCAACAGGGAAACAAGCACACGCAAGCACTCTGCACACATGCAGGCAACGCCATACATTTCTGGAGCTACGCTCTTCTGGAAAGCCCAGAGCACTTTTAGGCTAACAGGATGTTTGCGTTTGACAGTAAGTAGGGAGGAGGCCAAAAGGTGAAATGACATCTACAAGGTCACTCTGGAAATTGGGGCACAGCCAGCTTTAGAGACGCATTCTTCTGATATCCCACTCTCTGCTCCCCTGAGAACCAGCTGAAAAAGGTGCCCCTGAGACTCCTGGGAGCCCAGGCAGTTGCCCATTTGCAATGAACATACCTGTTCAGTTTTCCCTTATCTGTCCTCCCTCTTACTTACTCCACCCCTTCCTTGTTCTTGTGGCCTGTGCCTTAGGCCTGCTTCCAAGCACATGCCTTGCTCCTGCACCTCTGGTGCTGCTCTCCAGCAGTCCTGTGATTTGGGCCCTGCTGGGGTAAGGACCCAAATGGCACACTGTCCTCTTTTCTGATCATCATTAAAATTCTACCTAAAAATTTTTGTCCTTGACAACTTCCCCCAAAGCCCATAAAAGTTGTTGATTTGAGGCCCTACACCATTTGTGGATGACCCTGGTGTGTGGGGCTAAAAATATGGTGAATTCTTCTAGACTATAGGACTACATGACTTTCTTTTCTTCTGTCTTGTTCAGATTCCTTCCATCCTGTGAGCTGCACCATCTCTGTATTGCCAACCTACTCCTTCCCATTTCCACCTACACTGTCTTAGGATCATAGAATCTCAAAATGAGAAGGGACTTTAGAGTTGGCCACACAATAATGCATTAATCTCTCCTAGAACATTTCCCAAATAGTAAGTGACCGGTTTCTGCTTGCACGCTTGGCAGTGACGGGGAAATCACTCTGGGCAAGCACGCTGTTCCACTATTGGATTCTGTTAAGTGGTCAGATAGCTCTTCCTTGTGCTGAATCTTAATCTAGGCCCCAGTAATCCTACCCATTGGCCTTTGAGAAGCCCAGATACCTGATTCCTCTTCCTTGTAATGGTCCCTCTCATACTCAAAGTCAGCCATTGTCTCCCTAAGCCTTCTTCCCTCTGGACTAAGCATCCCTTGTTCGTTTCCTCCTGGTGCTTGCTTCTGTTCACCAGTGCTCCTTGATCTAACAGTCATGTCAATCGATGAAGACAATGTGGTCAGTCATTTTTTTATAAGACCCACATAGAGTTCTAATGATCCTCACTTTCTCTTCTAGGAGCCTATAAGCCACCTCTTTTGAATGCTATCCTAGGATCTTGTCCCCAAAATGACATTAAGATCATGGATTTTCAGTTTGTAAAGTACACATTTTTGAAATTTAGAATTTCTTTTGCACACACACACACACCTTTTTAAAGAAAACAAAAATTACATTTTCCAAGCTTTCTCTAAGGTCAACAGTGGAGTTCAGAAATATAATTAAAAGTTCTCTCAGCTTCCTGGGGTACAGTTCACCCAGAGCAGATAGATGCTTTCCTATAATTTTTTGCCCATTGCGAACTGCCTCCAACTATCATATTTGTTCTACTCTACACCCCACCTTCAATCTGAAAATCACTCTCCTTGACATTGTCAACTGGAAGCAAAATAAAAGTTGAAGAGGTATGCTTTCTCTTTGCCATCTATCAATAGTATGTCATCTGCCCAGAGAAAAGACCCCTTATGTATTTGTATTCCTGTTTTCCTAATTTGCTGTGCACAACTTAGACATTATTTGAAACCCAAAAATTATCTTCCACTTTAGGCCTCTGACACAGTCCTCCAAGTCTGTGACATATGTACTGGTATTCATGCTTGAATAAGTTCCCTTGTTTCCAAATCTCAGTTCATCAGAGATTCATATTGGTTTGTTTAGCTACTTTCCTTCCTGTCTTCCTTATTAGTCATTACTAGCAAAAGACTACTTTCTTCTCACCCCTGAGTACTTAACTCCCTTCTTTGTTTTTATTTTCTTCTTCCTATACCACACCATCATATTAATCTCATTAAATTCTACAGTTACTGTCCTGACTGGTGTAGCTCAGTTGGTTGGGCATCATCGTACAAAGCAAAAGGTTGCTGGTTTGATTCAGGATTCAATTCCCAGTCAGGGCACATGCCTCCGTGGTGGGACTGATCTCTGGAGCATGTGTGAGAGACAACCGACATTTCTCTCCCTCTCTTTTTCCCTCCCTTCCCCTCTCTCTAAGAATAAATAAGTATCATTTTTTAAAATAAATAAATTCAACAGTTACCTTTTACTCAAAATTCTGCAATAGTCTCATCTTGCCTATACAGTGAAGCTCCAACCCTTAACCCCCATACAAGGCCCCACAAAGGCTTCAGCCTATTTCTACAGCTGACCATCACACCCCTTAGTTAGACACACCCTGTGTTCTAAGCAGGCAGCCCTCTCAACATGTTTTGAAAATCCCCACACTGGCATCATTCCTCTTGCCCATAAAATATTTAGCTACTCTGCTTTTTAAAGTTCTTATATTACAGGTGCCTCATACCAATAGGTCAAATAAATATCACTAGAAGCTGAAAAGACAACCAGTTAAACCCTACAAACATTCCTGATATTTAACAGCTCTTCCTAAACTAAAAGTGGCTGAAAATGAATAAGATCATCTCCTGCATAAAGAAATATTTCAAAGTCATCGGAATAAAACAAACAACACAACAGAAAAATGGGCAAAGTTCATAAAAATTGACAGAAGAAATTCAAATGGAAAATTAACATTAAAAGAACTCACCAGTAATCAGGGAATCAATCTTTTTAAAAAATACTGGTTTTTACCCATCAGCTAGGAAAAAATTGTCTGTTAATGTCAAGTGTTAATGTCAAGAGTTGGCCTGGGCATGAGAAAACGTGCTCTCATGCACGTTTGGTAGGAGCATAAACTGAGACAGCCACTCTGGAGGGCAATTGGGAGTAGCTGTTAAGATGAAAAATACACGTTTGTTATGATCCAGAAGATGTACTTCTCAGTCCCTAGCCTGTGGAAACACACAAAGGGCAGAGTATCTTTAGTATGCTACCCATATTGGTTCCTAGGGCTTCTAGGACAAGGTACCAGGAATTGTATGTCTTAAAATTTCAAAAATGTGTTTTTGCACAGTTCTAGGGGCTAGAAGTCCAAAATCACGGGGTTGGCAGGACCATGCTCCCTCTGCAACAGGTAGGAAAGAATCCTTCCTTACTTCCTCTAGCTGCCAGTGTCTGCTGGCACTCCCTGTCATTCCTTGGCTTACGGATGCTTCCCTACAATCCCTGCCTCTGCCGTCACAGGACCATCTTCCCTCACATCAGCCTCCCTCTGTCTCCAAATTTCTCTCTTCATATAAGAACAAGTCATACTGAATTAGCAGCCCACATCACTCCAGAACGACCACTCTTATCTAATCACATCTACAATGACACTGATTCTAAATAAGGTTTTATTTTAAGGTCATGGGGATTAGGACTTCAACATATCTTTTGGGGGGAACACTATTTAACCCATACACCTACCTTTTATGTAAAAAAAGAAGGTACATTTAAAAATAGGCACATATCTGCTTATTTGTGCATAATGAAAGGGTGACGAAAGAACCAAGAAGCCAAGCCAAGTGACAGGATGTTGACTGCAGAAAGCCACTACCACCCTGAGGCTAACGGCAGACTCACCCCTCACAAAGAGTCTAGCGGAAGCGTAAAAAGGGAAGCCTACACAGCATGCATCTAAATGTTTAAAAGGTAAAAGTCAAGTGAAAAACTGTTAAAAACATTCTCTCCTTCTAACTTACAAATACCTTTATAATAACAAAATTTTCAAATATGTGTAAAGTTCTGTTTTTGTACCAATAAAAGTCAAAATAACAAACAGAAGCAAAATCATTATTATTGCTCATGTATTGATGGGCAATGTGCAGATGAGTAAGAAAACAAAGACATTCCTAATTCATAACTTACAGTACATATTTTTCCTGACTTTTATTTCAGAGAGATCATTCTACTGTTATAATCAAGATTTTCATATAACTTCACATTCTATTGATGGGAGTGCCAAATGTTTTTGACAACTATTTTTGATTCACTAGTTTTTAGATATTTTTTTCTTATTAATTTCAATTTGGAGGAACTTTACTGAGGCAGAAACACTTCCATTGGAAGTGTCAATAAAATTATTAAAGCAATACTTACATTTGGAATTTTACCTGTTACATTTAAGCACAATAATGATGACATATGACAAGTTATTAATACAAAAAATATTACTTTATCATATAAGCCATTCTCACATATATCATGATTTTTACTATCTCTTAAAGTAGTATCATGATCTACACAAGATCTATACACTATTTATTAAAAAGTTCTTTTTTATTTATTGATTTGAGAGAGAGACATCTATTTGTTATTCCATTTATTTATGCATTCATTGGTTGTTTATTTTTTCCTTTTGTTTATTTATTTTTAATTATATTTTATTGTTTATGCTATTACAGTTGTCCCAAATTTTTGTTTTGTTTTAGTTTGGTTTTTTATGATTGGTTGTTTTTTGCTTCCTTAAGTTCCCAATCACTAATCTGATTCTTGGCTTCATCTACTCTACTGTTGATTCCCTGTAAATTGTTCTTTATTTCAATTCATGTATCCTTCATTTCTGACTGGATCTTTTTTATGCTGTTGAGGTCCTCACTAAGTTCCTTGAGCAACCTTATAACCAGTGTTTTGAACTCTACACCTGACAGATTGCTTTGCTCCATTGTGTTTAGTTCTTTTTCTGGAGTTTTGTTCTTTTCTTTCATTTGGGCCATGTTCCTTTGTCTCCTCATTTTGGCAGCCTCCCTGTGTTTGTTTCTATGTATTAGGTAGAGCTACTATGTCTTCCAGGCTTGATAGAGTGGCTTAATGTAGTAGGTGTCCTGTTGGATACAGTGGCACAGCTTCGCCTGTTACCCCAGCTGGCTACTCAAGGTGCCCCCACTATACGGGCTGTGTATACCCTCCTCTTGTAGTTGAGCCTTGATTGCTGTGGGTACATTCAAAGTGAGCCACTGCCTGTGTTTTGTCAGGGGGTCAGACAGCATTAGCTACAAAGCAATCTTGAGATGGCTGCTATTTGTGCTAGGCTACTTGTGCCCAGGAGAGGCCAAGCTGTAAATCAAGGCCAGCTGCTGTTCCTGCTGGGCCTGGGGCAACTTAGCAAGAGGTACAGGGCTCACTGAAGCCAGGTGCTGCTTGTTTGAGAGAATTTAGAAAAATCTGAAGCATGGGCCAACATAAGCCATTCACATGGAAAAGCCACTAGAAACAGCTTGGGTGGGCCTGAAAGTTGTGCAGGGAAGGGCCTCAGAGAATCACCAGGGTGGGGCAAAGAGTGTAGGCCAGGTTGATGGAATCTCAGATATGGTGCCTGCCTGCCTGCTTTGTTGGGGGAGGGCTCAGCAAGGAACAATGACCTCTGCCAGCACTTCTGTCTGGGAGAAAGTTGTCCCCTAGCTCTTGTCCTGTTGCCAGACAATCTCCTATAAGTCTCTGGTGCCTTTCAATCTGCTGTCCGAGCACTGGAGCTCAGAGGGAGTGAGTCCGAGTAAGTCTGTGTGGAGGCCATTTAAGAAGAACTGCCTGGGATTCTAGTGTCTGTCTTCCATGGCTTCAATCCTTGCTTTTTACATCCAGAAATTATCGAGGCTTATCTTCCTGGCATTGGAACCCTGGGTTGGGGGTCCTGGTGTGGGGCTTGGACCCCTCGCTCCTAAGATATCTCTCATGAATTTTATCTGCCACACATGGGTGTGGGACCAGCTCGTTCCACATCTCTGCCCATCCTACCACTCTCAATGTGGTTTCTTCTTTAATTCCATAGTTGTAGGACTTCCATTCAGCTCAATTCCTGACAGTTCTGAATGACAGTTCTATAGTTTAGCTGTGATTTTAATGTGGTTGTGCAAGAAGGCGAGTCATGTTTACCTGTGCTGCCGCCACCTTGACCGGAAGTCTCCCATTGATTGTTTCTTGTATATGCCCTGACCGGGGATGGAACCTATAACCTTGACATATCAGGACGACACTCTAACCAACTGAGCTACCCGACCAAGGATAAAAACTTCTTTCAAATATTCCAATGCTAGAATGAAGAAAACCAAAAATTGCACTACATTTCTTCAAATCTCTCTACAGTCAAGACCATATCTTAATCTATGATTGGAAAATAACTACTACAGACATCACTTTGGGATTATTTGTATATGAATCTTCTCCTTTAAAGTCACAAAAACATTTGCATTTTCCTGTTCTACTTTACTTATATTTTACTGGAATATCACTTTTAGTTTCATGCGCAGTTTATTTCTATTTAGAAAACCATTTTCCTTAAAACTTCAACATATCTTGCCCTGGCTGGTGTGGCTCAGTGGATTGAGCACTGGCCTGCGAACCACAGGGTCATGGGTTTGATTCCCAGTCAGGGCACATGCTTGGGTTGCAGGCCAGGTCCCCAGTAAGGGGCACGCAAGAGGCAACCACACATTGATGTTTCTCTCCCTCTCCTTCTCCCTCGCTTCCCCTCTCTCTAAAAATACATAAATAAAATCTTTTAAAGATATTTTAATCCTTTTTACTGTGAAATGACCAAACTTAGATCTGTTTTTGTCTATATCTCACGTCAAAAAAAATGTGGATAGCACAAATCCAAAATTAACTTCATTTTCTATAAAAGACCACATTTTGCTGTCTTTAGGGATCTTTTATTGTTTCATTTGGCTATTCTAATATATCTTGTAACCTTTCTAAATTAAATGTAATAGCTTTAACAGCATTAGTCAACATGTCCTTCATGTGTCTTAAGTGGTGGCTATAAGGTCAAATTTAATGTGTTTCAACTATGGATAGATTCAAGACATATCATAATCTTTTAATTTCTCCAAAGAACTTCTTGATTATTGACTCAGTGGAGGCCACATCACTAGCAACAAATTCAAACTATATTCCATACATGTTATAAAGAATGCTCCTGGATTTTAGTCCAAAATTCAGGTAGGTTGAGACATACACATATAATTTCAGAGCAATATGAATTGCAAGAACATAATATTGCAAAACATTCCTCAGTTCCTGGGTGCAACTGTTCAAAATACCGCCCTAATTCATGTGTAACTCCAGAGCCATGAACAGGAACACAAAGGGAAGTAAGAAAATGGATGCTTATCACGGCTGGGAAAAAATACTCCCTCACTCAAAAATCTACTGAATGCATGCTACCTGGGAGGAAGGATTTAACAAGTTAATCATGCCGTCTTTTCTTTTATCAAGTGCTTCCATCCTCAGATCCTCTCAGCACTTCAAAGCAGTGCCTATCCCCAATGTCAGCAAAACTTAAAGGCATTCAGATGCCGTTGTCTTGTGTTTTGAGGACACAGGACAAGAGGTGTAGAGAAGCATTTCCCTGGGGCCTACACTGTGTTAACCAGAAGAGCAGATGACAGACTATGCTGTGGCAATACTGATGCAAGATCCCTAAACATTATAGATGACCATGAGTTCTTTAATTCAGCTGCTGTGTTTGTGTGTGCACGTATGAGAGAGAGAGAGAGAGAGAGAGAAAGGGAGAGAGAGATACAAGACTCTAAAAATGGGGTCTAGGCAGGGACCTTTATGCTGGGGACTAAGGGCAGACAGGCTAGAGGAACAAAAAGAGGAAATGGTATGCCGAAGGCCAGGCACAAGATTTGCCCAGCAAATACTGGAACCGTGAAGATAGTTGTTCGGCCAGAGTGGGAGCTGTGAAATGGAGGCATCTGCTGCTGGAGTTGCTACCTGTGGCTGAGAATAGAGGAGAAATACCCTGCTTCTCCCTTTCCTCTGCTCAGCAACCTCTTGCCAGGACCTCCCATTGGCTGAACCCAGATGGACATCAGCTGACATGGGAGCCTTAGGTTCAGAATGCAAATGTCAACCCTCTGTAGAACAGAGCAAGGAAAACCATGGAACAAATCCAAGAGCACACAGGCTAGGATAAACTGACACACAGTGGAACTCTAGAAGTATTACCATAAAATTAGGATTAAGACAAAATGCTCTATCAGCACTATTTAATATTTGGCTTAAGCATAGGGCAGGCAACAGAAATAAGAGTTACAATAATTGGAAATGAGAATGCAAAACTATTACTATATGTGAATAATATGACTTAAAAACTCAAAAGAATAAACTGAACACTATTAATAGTAATGAGAGAGTTCAACAAGATGGCCTCATATTTAACAATGTATAGGAATCAATATATTTCAAAATAAAAGCCATTAATTACTAGAAAATATACTGGAAAACTATCCCATAATATACTTAAGAACAACAGTTACAAAGAAAGTGAAGGCTTTATATGAAGAAAACCACAAAATTTTATAAATGACCTAAAAAGAATGAGAAAACTCCCATGTTCCTAAACAAAACACCTCAATATTATAAAACTGTCCATGGTTTAGATAATCATTTACAGGTTTAACACAGTTCTGATCAAAATCTCAATAGGTTTTATTGTGACTTGGACAATAATTCTAAAGCTCATCTAAAAAGTATCTACTAGTAGTTTGAAGAGCAAAGGAGACCATCAACAAAACAAAAAGACAACACATGGAATGAGAGAACATATTTGCTGATATATCTGGTAAGGGGTTAATATCCAAAATTTATAAAGAATTCACAAAACTCAACACCAAAAAGCCAAACAACCAAATTAAAATATGGGCAAAGGACCTGAATAGATACTTCTCCAAAAAGGACACACAGATGGCCAATAGACATATGAAAAGATGCTCAACATCACTAATCATCAGAGAAATGCAAAACCACAATGAGATATCATCTCACACTTGTCGGAATGGCTATCATCAATAATCAACAAATACCAAGTGTTAGCAAGGGTGTGGAGAAAAGGGAACCCTTCTGCACTGTTGATGAGAATGCAGACTGGTGCAGTCACTGTGGAAAGCAGTATGGAGATACCTCAAAACATTAAAAATGGATCTGCCTTTTGACTCAGTGACCCCACTTCTGGGAATATATCCAAAGAAACCCAAAACACTAATTCAGAAGAACATAAGAACCCCTATGTTCATTGCAGCATTATTTACAACAGCCAAGATATGAAAGCAGCCTAAGCGTCCATCAATAGATAAATCGATAAGACAACCATGGGATATTTACACAATGGAATACTACTACTCGGCCATAAGAAAGAAGAAAATTTTACCTTTTGCAACAGTACAGATGGACCTGGAGGACATTATGCTAAGTGAAATAAGCCAGTCAGAGAAAGACAAATACCATACGATTTCACTCATATGTAGAATCTAATGAACAAACTAAACTATTAAGCAAAATAGAGACAGACTCATAGGTAGAGAGTAGGCTGACAGCTATGGGTAGGGGGGCGGAGGTTAGGGGGTGGAGGGAATGCGCAAAAAGGAAAGAGGACTCATGGACATGGACAACAATGTGGTGATTCTGGGGGTTAAATGGTAATGCAAAAAATATACAATAACATTTTTTAAAAAGAAAATATATATATCTCTATCTGTATAGATATACATATAGGGGTGGGCAAAAGTAGGTTTACTGATGACAATAAAGAACTCTGTGCCAAAGCGTGCTTGAGTATAGGAAGAAGACCACAAAGAATGCGTAAACAATGAAGGCCAACAATCTGATCATTTACAAGATTGTACCTAAGTGAGTACACTGTGCCATTGTGACATCCTTTTGAGATAAAATAAAATAAATAAAATAAAGTGAAATTTAAAAATTTACTAGTGGGAATACTTAAAATATTTTTGCAATAATTCCTCTGTCATAGCACTAAAGTATTTTTAAAGCAACAATATTTAAAATAATGTCATAGCCACTTCTCAGAACTTGCATTTCCTCCCCAGAAATCCCAGAATTTTTATAAATAAAAAGAATGAGGAACCTAATCTAATCATTTGCCAAAAATCAAAGGATCACAGAATTTGTATGAAATTATTCTTCTTGGGGACTACAATTCCGTAAGATTCAAAAACATGTTGAGTGGACAACACCTCCCCAGACAAGCTTGAACAAGTAAGGATGTCCTGTGATACACTTCACCAACACTCTCATGTTTCCCAGGCACTGACCCCCTGGGCTGAGGAATCACGGTCTATCTGTAGGACCTCCTATTCTATTCCCTGACCTGACATCTCATGGGTCTGGATCCTGTGAGTCCTTGATTACCTGCTGCATCATCTGCTATGGAATGAATGTTCGTGTCACCTCAAAATCCATAATTTGAAGCCCTAACCCCCAATATAGTAATATTTGTAGATGGGGCCTTTGGGAGGTAATTAACATTTAGATGAGGTCTTAAGGGGAGGCCCCCCCAGGATGCAAATAGACCGGAGAGAGTGCTCACTCTCTTGCTCTCTCTCCCCACTCTGTCCCTCCCTTCCTCCCCGCCAAGACACACACATGAGGACACAGAGAGAAGGCAGCTGTCTGTAAGCCAGGGAGAAAGTCCTCAGCAGAACCCAACCATGCTGGCTGACACTCTGATCTTGGACTTTCAGCCTCCAGAACTATGAGAACATGAATTTGTGTTGTTTAAGCCACCAGTCTATGGCATTTTGTTAGGGCAGCCAGAGCAGACTAAGATACCACAGTCCCCATAACAACTCAAAGGGACACCAGTTTGAACCATAACATGGAGTGTCTCCACCACATCATGCCTGATCAAGTGAAGTGATCCACATGTCGCTGGACAAGGTATCTTCAGTTCTAGGATAGGATAAGCCCTAATCGTCCTTTCTGGATATCAGTATTTCCTGTGTATTACCAGTGTTCAGTCTCTCTCTCTTTTTTCTCCCTTCATTCATTTGTTCTGTGATTGCCATGTGCAAGCACTCTTCTAGGTTCTCAAAAAGACATCAGTGAAAAACAAAGGAAAATCCCTGACCTTATGGAGCTTTTATATTCTAGTAGTTAAAGACAAGTGATAATCAATTTAGTAAAACAACAACAACAAATTATCTAATATTTTAAAAGATGACAAGTGCTATAGGGAAAAATAGAACAGGGTGGAAGGGTGCTATGAACATTTGCGTCCCCCCAAATTCATATGTTAGAGTCGTAACCCTCTATATCACTGTGTTTACAGACAGGGTCTTTAGGAGGTAACTAAGTTTAAATAAGACTTGGTGGCCTTATAAGACGAGGGAGAGATCAGTATCTATCTGTCTATCTATCTATCTACCTACCTACCTACCTATCTACCTATCTTCCTTTCTCCCCTCCAACACAAAGGAAAGGTCATTTGAGGGACATAGAAAGACAACAACCATCTACAAGCCAGAAAATGTCTTCACCAGGAAACCTAATTGCCCAACACCTTGATCTGGGACTGTCAGCCTCCAGAACTAGGAGAAAATAAATTTAAGTTGTTTAAGCCACCAGTCTATGGTGTTTTGTTACAGCAGCCTAAGCAGACTATTACAAAAAGGAATCACCTCATAAAAGAGAAAAATTTGTATACTCTTTGGAGTATACCAGAGAATTTCAGTGCCTGAAGGCCATATTTCCCCACCTCTCACACATACACACATTCATGCACCACAAACACACCAACCACAGCATGTCCAGGGCTGACCCAGCCAACCTGACCCCAGCTTGGCAGTGGGGGCCAGTCTTACGTTGAGTGAGTTTCCATGCCTCCACTGCATCCTGAAGATCTGGCCTCACTAGCCATCATCCAGCTCAGGGAAAGAAATTACTTGCCAGCAAAGGCCTGTGCAAGACTTGGAGGTAGTGTGTAGGCCATTACATACGGGGTGCTCACATAGCCACAGCCTGTAAAAACTGACACGAGCACAGAAAGCAATGCACTCCTAACAAGCTGGCGAGCTGCCTTTAATAAAAAACTGTCCTGCCAGAGAGAATCCTCCCCACAAAACCTATGTGGCCATTCAGCCCCACTGCAGCCTGGGCTCACCAAACAACCAGGGGCCCTTGGAAATGTAAAGTGCTCAAATTGAAATCTATTTTTAGAGAATATAGGGAATAACTGAATAAGTATTTAAAAATGAAGGTTCAAGTATTTACATTGAAGTATTATTTGTAATAGGATTCACAAATGTCCAAGAGGTATATATGCATAAATTATAGTACATTCAATCAATGGATGATAAGCAGCTCTTAAAAATAATGTTTTGGAAGCATATTTAAGAATGTAAAAAACACTCAAGAAGAAGATATAAAACTGTGGATGAAATGTGATCCAAATTTTATAAAGAAAATAAATGATGAAGAAATACACCAAAATGTTGGCTTATTTCTGGATTTCTCTGTAAAAGTTTTTATATTTTCTAGATTTCATATAATGAGAATGGATTACTTAGTTGTCTAAAAACAATAGCCATATTAACATAGTAAAGGCACTCATATTCAAACCGTTACATGTATGATTAATTCTCCATGTAGCCAGGTTTCTCTAGATTCCAACTGAACAAATTCATCCAAAAGAACAAAATCTAAAAGAGTCACTGACGTCCAAAATTAAAAGTGTTCTACTTAGAGATAATTCTGCTTCTAAGTGCCCTGAACTATGTATTTTTGCCTTAGTCTTTTAATAGTGAATATTTTTTTCAAGAGAAAAAAAAGACATCGTTTTCCCAGGGTCTCTGCTCATCACTTTAAATTTCCATCCTTTTCTGACATTTGTGAGGCAAAAGCTGTCTTCTTCCTCAACTGGATTGTTGTGTTCTGGTCTGACAAGCATGTGCTAAAAGAAGCATCAGCATGGTACAGGACTTCGAATGGTTTTGCCAAGGTTACAAGGCTGGCTTCCTGACAGGGATGGAGCTCTAACCTGAGCAAGGAAGCACTGGCTCACACCACCCAGGACCAGAAACACGGGAACAGGATTGAGGGAACCCAAAACATCCACATAATGAGGGAGGACAAACAGCCAGAAAGGAAGCAGGAACTGTGGACTGAAAGCAAGATTCTGGACCAACAAAGGATAGTTCACTCCATAAGGAAAACCAGAACCTCTAGAATCAACTCAGATAATTGGAAAGGAAGGCAGGTCAGAAGAATAGCTAGGAGCATCCAGGCACCATTTGTTGGTGTCCTACTTTTGTGCCGGGCATTGTGCAGAGAGGACTTTTCAATGAACTGTCACAATTCCATAAACTGGTTATTACCCACATTGATCAGATGAAGGGAGCTCCTCAGAGAGTGACTTGCTCAAGTTCGTTCAGCTGGTAAATAGTGAGGCAAGGATTTAAATCTAGACATAGCTGATTCTAGCTGTTTCCAAATGCCATGCTTTGCACTGTGAATCTGCTATAGAAGAAGGAAAGGTGATCTTAGGGTCAGAAGTGGCAGTACTATTCATGAAAGTCAACCAACCCCAAGAGGAAATAATCTGAGGAAAGATGTGGTGACTGTGTACAGAATATGACGATAAGGCTATTGGAAGTCAACAGTCAATTGAGAACACAAGACCACAGAGGGGGCTCACAGCGAGGAAAATGAAGTTGAGAGTCCTGCCTCCTCAGTGGTTTTGGCGGGATGCTGTGGGGTGGGGGTGGGGGATGGGGAGGAATGTCAGTGTCCTGGACTGAGTGTGTGCTGAGAACACAAGAAGGAGTCTGACCTGGCATGTGTGCTGGAAGACTGTGCTCCGACCTGTGGAGTGAGATAGCTAGAGGTTCAAGTCACTTAGGAAACGGAAAGGTCCAGACTGGCTTGCAGTCAGAGTTCCCACAAGGTGGGAGGTGAGGCAGCAGGAATGGGCAGGTCAGGCACTAAGGGAATCCAGCGTCAGGCTTTGTCCTGAAGGCCTGAGAGAGGTGGAGTGGTGGAAACAGGACCACTTATTAAATCCCTTGGAGGCCTGGGGCAAGGGGGAGAGAGGGATCCAGACCAGGGTCAAAAATTCAAATGCCTGAGGGCAGAGACCTGTGTGGGCCAAAGAGGAATACCCGGAGAGTATGGCCTGTAGAGAGCACAGGCACAGTCCAAAGGGCTCAGCAACTAGGCTGGGAGGCCTAGGATGGTTGGTTACCCATGGAAATGAAAGACTGTTCAATGGAAGAGAGAAAATATATATTATGACCTTGTTTGCCTGGTTTCTCTGTCAGACCCTTGGGGGTCATCTGGCTGGATTCTGCAGAAACACCACCTTCCCCCAGTGGTTGGTATGGCTGGCCGCTGAGAACAACTACTCAGACGTCGGGTCTGCACAGATTTCCTGACCGCAGCCTCTGCCGGCCTGCCATGGCGGCCACCCTGTGAACCAGACACACTGGGACTGGCTGGAAAGCTTCTGACCCCCTCTTCAAACGGACACATGAGGTGTTTTCCCTCATGAGAGAGAAGGCTAATTTTACCAAGCCATAGCTCATGTACACAGTTTGGGACAGTGTGGAGTGGCTGTCAGCATGACAGTATGACAGCCCATACCCATACGTACTGAACACAGAAACAGGACTGAAAATGAAACTGCAATCAGGGGGTGGATGCCAGCAACCCTATGCAAGAATATTATGGCCCTGACAGCGACAGACTGTTGGTGGCATTCCCTTCTCCTGGGTCTCTTTGGCTTCTGTATTGTACTTTCAGTCTTAGGGTGTAGCCTTTACTGTAACTGTGACATATGGATGCAAAGTGCCAACATGCTCACCACACAGGCCCCCTAACGGAAGAGTTAATGCGAAGAATGTGAGGTGGAGGAGCAATGTTGGGGGATAGTGTGGGGTCAATACATGGCTCTCCCACCACCTGGCCAGAAGAAATGTGTGTTATTTGGGGAATGCACTGTGACTCCCTCCTTATCTCTTTTTGGGGGCGGCTTCTTGTCCTGTAACTGCGTTTTGACCTTTTCCTTCTGCAGGTACACACTCATGTAATGTAGCTCTGGGCCACACATAGGTATTTTTTAACTTAGACCGGTGCTGCCTTTGTCTGGGACCCCTTATAATGGAGGGGGTGCAGTCTCTCTCGCTACCCATCCCCGCACTCCCCTGTAAAGTGAGTAATAAACGGCATGCCCACAAAAAAGAAAATGAAGTTGAGTTAGGCCTCAGCAAAACCGTATACCCATATTTTTAAATCTGAAAAAAACTAGATCGATCAGAGTCAATACTCTAACACCTATACTCTGAACCTTCAGCATTGTGAAGTGTGTGTACGTGTGTGTAGCTGACTTGCATGAGCTCACTTGCTTAGGCTCATAGAGATCCATCTCAAAAAGAAACTAATATCTCTTCCCTATTCCCTTTAACTGTGGTCTTTTAACAAGCGTTTCTGTTAGTGGACCCTTGTCAAACCAACGAAAGATTTTTTAAATCATGGTTAGTGCTTTTTTCTAGAAAATTTTACAGAAAACTTAGAAAATTCAGAGAAACAATAAGAAGAAAATAAAAGTCATCTGTCAGCATTTTGTCGCATAGACATTGCTGAGGATGGGAGAGAGAGGACAGGTAAATTTACCAAAACAGATATTTACAAATAGATATATACAAAAATCATTCTCAATGTACTATTTTGTCAAATGCTTTCTCTGCATCTTTGATAAGATCATATGATGTTTCTTCTTTAGCCTGTTTGATGGGAAGAATTTCATTAATTGATTTTGAATGCTGATCCAGTCATGCATACCCACAATAAATCCCACTTGACTGTGCTGTATAATTCATTTTATTCATTGTCAGATTCAGTTTGTTATTATTTTGTTGAGGATTTTTGCATCAATGTTTATGAGACATATTGGTGTGTAGTTTTCTTTCTTATAAGTCTTTGTCTGGTCTTGATATTAAAGTAATACTGGCCACACAAAATGAGTTAGGAAGTGCTGCCTCTGCTCCCACCTTCTGAAAGTGTAGAGAATTGGTGTGAGTTCTTCCTTAAAGGTTATTAATTAATGATCCAGTTTCTTTAATAGGTATAGTCAAAATCAGATTATCTCTTCTTGTGTGAGTTTTGATAAACTGTGTCTTTCAAAAAAATCAGCCCATTTTATCAAGATTAACAAATGTATGGACACTGAATTGTTCATACTATTCCTTTATTCTCCTTTTAATATCTATAGGATCAGCACCTCTTTCATTTCTGATATTAGTAATTTTTGTTTTCTTTCTTGTGCTAGTTTGCCTGGCTAGAGGTCCATCAATTTTATTGATCTTTCCAAAGAACCATCTTTTGACTTTATTAATTTCCTGTTTTCAATTTTATTGATTTCTTTTTAAAAAATTTATTTTTAGAGGGGAAGGGAGGCAGAAAGAAAGGGAAAGAAAATCAACGTGTGAATGAAACATTGACTGGTTGCCTCTTGCACGCCCCCAGCTGGAGACCTGGCCCACAACCCAGGCATGTGCCCTGACTGGGAATTGAACAAGTGACCTTTCACTTTGCAGGACAACACCCAGTCCACTGAGCCACACCAGTCAGGGCCAATTTTATTGATTTCTGCTCTAGTTTTTATTATTTCTTTTGTATTACTTTAGACTTAATTTTTTTCAAGTTTCCTAAAGTGGAAGTTTATTGATTTTAGATTATTTTTCTTTTATAATGTATGCATTCAATGTCGTAAATTTCCCTAACTTCTGCTTTTTTGAAAAGTTATAGTTTCAGTTTCTTTTAGTTCAAAATATGTTTTAATTTAAGACTTTTTCTTTGACCCATGTATTACTGAGAAGTGTGTTGTTTAACCACAAAGCATTTCAGGATTTTCTAGCTATCTTTCTGTTATTGATTTCTAGTTTAATTCCATTGTGGGCTGAGAGCATACATTATATGATGTCTATTCTTTTAAATTTGTTCAAACGTGATCTGTAACCCAGAATGTGTTCTATCTCAGTGACTGAGCCATGTGAGCTAGAGAAAAAAAGTGTGATCTGCTGTGGTTGGATGAAGTCTTCTATAAATGTCAATTATATCCAGTTTATTGATGATACTCTTCTGCTTACTCATTTTCTGCCAATTACAAATAGAGGGGTGTTGAAGTCTCCAACTATAATAATGGATTCATCTGTTTCTTTTTGACATTCTGTGAATTTTTGCCTTATATATTTTGGTGCTCTGTCTTTGGGTGCATACGCATTAAATATTGCTGTCTTAGATAGTTGACCCGTTTATCATCATACAATGCTTCTCTTTATCCCTGATCATTTTCCTCGCTTTGAAGTCTGCCTTGCCTGAAATTAATACTGCTGTGCCAGCTTTCTTTTGATTGGTGTTAGACTGTTATCTGGTATATATTTTTCCAGCCCTCTACTCTTAATCTGTCCGTCTTTACTTTTAACCTAACCAGTTTATATTTAAAGTGGGTTTCTTGTAAGCAACATATAGTTGGATCTTGCTTTGTTATACACCCAGTCAATCTCTGTTTTTTAATTGGTATATTTAGATCAATAGTGTTCACAGTGATTATTGATATAATTGGATTAACACTGACATATTTGTTACTGTTTTCTATTCATTGCTCTTATTCCTTGTTTCTTTTTTAGTCTTCCACTCTTTTTCTGCCTTTTGTGGGTTTAATTGAACATTTTATATGACTTCACCTTCTCTACTCTCTTAGCATATCAATTATACTTCTTTTTTAAGCTTTTTTTTTAGTGGTTACCCTAGAGTTTACTATATACATTTACAATTAATCCAGGTCCACTTTCAAATAACACTATACTGCTGCATGGGTAATGCAAATAATAACAGAGAATCCCCAATTTCTCCCTTCTATTCCTTATCATATTACTGTCATTCATTTCACTTAACTATCAGCTATAATCAGCAAATATATTGTTTCTGTTATTATTTTGAGCAAACTGTTATCTGTTAGAGTAAGAATTAAAAAAGAGATTTAATTTACCTTTACTTATTCTTTCTCTAGTGCTCTTCCTTTCTTTATGTAGACCTGCTTTTCTGACCTATATAATTTTCCTTTTCTCTAAAGAACTTTGGGGGTGGGGGGACGGGCAGGGTTTCTGAGGAAGTTCTTTTAAGAAGGAGGGTCTGCTGGTGACAAATTCCCAACTACCATTATCTAAGCAACCACTGACTGGGCAAATTATTTAACTTATCTCTTTCCCTGGCTTCTACAAATGTGAAATTATCTTCAAGCATTCTTCCTAGTCTGAAATTATAAGTAAAATTTTACATATTAAGTCAAATAGACTAGGGTGAATATTAATTTAAAAAAACATAGAGGAAGCTTTGTTTGAAGTGAAAAATCTTTTTTTAAATACAAATAATCATTCCTCAAATAGTCATTCCATAAATCTTCCTTCTTAAATACCAGCTTCTCTTAAAGTGAAACTCACTTAAATGTCTCTGATTTTCCTGTATCAGTAAGTACGGAAAATCTATAATGTAAAGGTCAATAAACTGTGGACTTTAGGGAAAGATTAAATGTTTGTTTAAAAATAAATAAGGAGTTGGAACATTTCCAGTATTTTCATTTTGCTTTAGTGGTTACCAAATGTTATCTGGACCCAGAATTCATTCAGGAGCATAGATTAGACATGAAGGCTTTTGAAGGAAAAAATCTGACCTGATAAAACGGAAGGGAAAGGAAATGTACTGCAGTTGGACAAAGTAACACAGCAAGGCAATGTAGCTAATCTCTGGCATTGGTGATTTAGCACTCAAGGTTTAGTTTACTCTTTAATAATCCTAAACTCCACATCATATAATAATAGATAATTTTGCTAAAACATTAATTTTCAGAATCTGATGACCCACACAGCTGGTGCATGATCTTAGCGTCCAAATTCCACGGCCGCTTCTTCTGTCCTTAACCTGATGCTTTGGAGGTGTGCGCCCTCATATGTAATGTGCTGCATTTTGGAATTGTATACTGCAACAGTAATTAATAATTAGGGATTTGTGAAAGTTTCTTTACTGTATTTTTAAAAACAAGAAAAATTGATTTTTTTAAAGATAAGTAAATAAGTTTTTAAAAACAGTGGAACAAGCTACCACGGACAGTGTAAACTCCCATAGTCTGTCGGATGCCTTGTCAGTTAAGACTCTTCCCATTTTCATGTGACGGAAACTCCACTCAAATTGGCATCCGCAAAGGATTGTGGTCTGTTGTTGAAAAGCCTCAGGAAGATATTCAGAAATGACCCGATGCAGGAACCGAAATGACGTTATAGGGATGCAGTTTGTCTCCCCCGCTGGCCTGGCCCTCACGGTGTTGGCTTCGTCCTCATTCTCCACTTGGCAGCAATCTGGGCGCTGGTCCTCCCAGGCTGTGGTCCAGCAGAGGAGAGCGCAACTTGTCTAATACCTCCTGTGTGAGCCCGCGGACTGGTACTGATTCAACTTGTCTGGGTCACTGCCCACTTCTGATGAGTCAGATCTGGGTCCTATGTTTCCCCTCTGGAGAAAGAAAAGTGCCCCACCCAAGCCACAATCCCCCTGCACTGAGTCACGGAGGGATGGCTCACCAAGGGAAATCCAGGGTGCTCTGACCCAGAGGAGGAACAAATGTATGAGGGGCAGCCAAAACAGTAAGAGTTTGCCAACAGATGTTTTAAGAAACAAATGAAGTAACCTGTGGCTTCTGTGTATGAGAGCTGGGTCTTAAACGACTGGTTTCAGCATCGAATGGAAAGCAAGGGGAGGTCCCAGGGCTCTGGCAAAGGTGAGCATTCCGGGAACTGTGGGGAAGTGTGGCTGCTCAGTGGCTGCCCAGAGGAAAACAGCCTACCTCCCTTAGTGCCCATTGCCCCTCTCTGTTCAGAAACTTAGTGGTTAACGTAACTGTTGGAGAAACTCCGCTGTCAAGCCACATTCTTCACTGGGCCATCCTTTAGCACTTCCACATTTATTCATTAATGTGTTCATTTTGTATTACTACTGAGACCCAGGCGTGCCTGTGTTTATTACCTGTTCATTTCCATGCTTTATGAACATACTTTAGAGTAAATAGTCAAATAAATTTTAGGGGGAAAACATTTCATTTTTGAACCAGCATTATAAGGCTATGGAGACCAACGGTATGCTTTAAACATCTCTGCCTCGACCAGGAAAACTCACCCTAGTGTGCGCATTTTTCCTGAGAGTCCACTTGTATCTCCAAGGGGTCGATGATGCAGAATGTGAAGAGCCACCTGCCTAAACCCAAACCTGCAGAGCACCATTTTGCCTGTCTCTCTGGGAAAACCACGGGGCCTGGAGACATGCCAGGGTCGCGGAGACAGACTTGGAGTTAACCCGGCTCTACTCTGTGACTTTAGGCAAGTTACATAGTTTCTCTGTGCCTCATTTCTCTCATCTTTAACGTAGAAATAACACAGCTCCTACATCACAGAACTATGTGAGAATTAAACAAGATAATTGATGTCAAGTATTTACATCAGTAACAGATGTGTAGTAAGTATTGGATAGTTGTTAATATTAGAACTGTATATACTTGGTTTTCATGTTTTCTCCCATGGGTTTTCAAACTCTTGCAATATAACTAATTCACAGAATATCCAACCTCAATATGTCAATCATTGCCCCTTCATATATATTTACATAATGAGGACTTATGCACCTGGAATTCAAGATTAAAAATTGACAAATAAAATAAATATCTTTTATTTAATCACATGTACATAGCCCTATGTGTTGAAGCTGTTATTAAATACTTTACTAATATCAATCTATTTAATCCTTATAATAATTCACCCTGGCTGGTGTGGCTCAGTGGATTGAGTGCTGGCCTGTGAATCAAAGGGTTGTTGGTTTGATTCCCAGTCGGGATACATGCCTGGGTTGCATGCCAGGACCTCAGTGGGGAGCGCAAGCACACATTAATGCTTCTCTACCTTTCTCCCTCCCTTCCCCTCTCTCTAAAAATCAATACCTAAGTAAATAAATAAATAATTCTATGAGGTAGGCTCTATTATTATCCTAACTTTATAAACTGATAAGAACAGATACTACACTTGATCTTAGCCATGAGGCGGAGAAGCGATATTATCCTAACTTTATAGATAAGGACACTGAGGCACAGAGAAGTTAAGTCACTTGCCTCAGGTTACACAGCTAGTAAACCTTAGGTTTAGGATTTGAACCCTGTTTTAAAAAATCAGTATTTTTTTAAACCATGCTGTACCCCTAGAGCAGAAAAATGATGTCAAAAGACAGGGAGAGAAATATGAATGTGAGAGAGAAACGTCTTGTACGTGCTCCCACCAGGGACCAAACCCTTTGTCTCTCCCAGGATATCAAAATCCACACCAATCGTGGGAACCCTAAGAGTCTGATTCCAGAGTCTGGGCCCTTAAATTCTTTGCCACTTGCTTTTCATCTTTGTTCAGTTGATATTGAAGGAAGCATTGAAAGAGAGAAAAATAATTATCAACTATTCACATATGTTAAACACCTAGAGTGCCAGGGCTTCCACATGTATTTATTTCAATAATTTCATCACCATTAGTACTTTTTAAAATGATCATTAAAAAGATTTTTATAGAACACTTAAATATGGGAAATTATTTCACTTAAATACAGGAAGTAGATGCTATTATTATTGCCATTTTACAGATCATGAAAGTACAGATTTAAAAGATTAAGTAACTTGTCCTGACCAGTGTGGCTCAGTTGGGCATCATCTGGTCAGGGCACATGCCTGGGTTCCGGGTCTGGTCCCTGGTGGGAGCATGTACAAGATGTTTCTCTCTCACATTCATATTTCTCTCCCTGTCTTTCTCCCTCCCTCCCCCCTCCCTAAAATAAATAAATAAAATCTTTTTTTTAAGTTAAGTAACTTGCCCAAAGTCACATGGGTAGTAAGTTGTAAAGCTGGGCTTCAAACCCAGGTTGACTGGCTATAAAATTCTTGTATTTAACCACAATACTCTCTTATCTCCCTGACCCTGTGTGGTAGGAATTATGATGCTATTATTATTAATAAAGCACATGATTATTTATTCAGAATCCATTCAGAGGATACTAACCACTGACACTATTATCTACCACTTTGAAGATGGGAAAATGGAAACCACAGAGACTAGATAGATATGATGCTGACCCAATGAAGCATCAGTCTAGTCACTGGGAGCTAACTGCAGGCTAATTTGTGGAGCAAATTAGTGTTTCCTTTGGAGTTTCCAAACTCTTTCAAACACTTTCCTCTCATCCTAGTAATTCTGATTCCCCATAGTGCTATTAGAAAATAATACATTCTCTCCAAATTATTATGGCTCAATTAAGAACTCAAAATGGGTTAGAGAGGACATGATAAAATATAAATGTGGAGTTCTAAGAATGCTAATGCTGTCAGCATCAAAGACAGAACATTTCAGTTTAATTAGAATTTCTAACATTTTGAAGAACTCCTGCCACCCAGGGCAGAACAGTGGGGAAACTAGAAAGTTTGTGAGAACTTTGATTCAGAAATGAAGAAGTACGGAAAACATTTAAGAGCAGACAACTCAAAGACTCTGATTTAATGGTAATAAATATCCAAAATGGAGTTTAACTTATAGAATTTCTGTTGAACAAGTCCAGAGATATTAAGGTTCAAGTAATGCCTAGATGAGTAGGCATTACTCATCTAATGCCTAAAACTGAAAGGAATGGTTAGCAGCAAATACCATGTAGTTCACATATTATATTAATTCTCACAATTGCCTTACTAAGTAGTTGTGACCAATTTGTTTTCTGGGTGAGGGGAAAGGCTAAGAGTATCTAAGTCTCTGCAGTAGGAAATAGAATATACACCTAGTTCTATCTGATTCCAAAAATCAGTATTTTTTAAACCATGCTGTACCCCTAGAGCAGAAAAAGGATATCAAAAGACAGGGAGAGAAATATGAATGTGAGAGAGAAACATCTTGTACATTCTCCCACCAGGGACCAAACCCTTTGTCTCTCCCAGGATATCAAAATCCACACCAGTCGTGGGGTACAGAGATGAACTACCGCATGCCAGAGTGAGAAAAGGAGAAACCAAAAGTTGGTTATTTGCAAATTGATAACCCATGGTCTATCATGACAATAAAGAGTAAAATTTAGGTTACGTGACAGCTTTCTAGAAAATATACAACTTACACAAATTGACATAAGAATAAAGAAAGAGGCAAAGAGTCTTGTCTCATATGGGCAGTGAGTAAAATTTCAAAAAATAATTTTAAATAATGATGATTAAAAAAATGATCTATAATTTAAAACTTTTCTACAAAGGGACCCAAGGCCCAGATTACTTCACTAGAAAATTTTACCAAACATCTATGGGAAAAATAAAACCAACCTCAAAACTCTTCTAGGGCATAGGAGGAGGGGACATCCCCTATGTTGTTTTATGCACTAGCATAACCTTGATAACAAAACATGATAAATATAAAAGAAAGTAAATAATAGGCTACTCATACTCATCAATATAAATTCAAAATTTCTAAACAAAATATTTGCAAACTGAATATAGAAATATATAAAAAGAATAGTATATCACAACCAAGTTGGATTTATTCCACAAATGAAAAGTAAATCAATCACTGTAATGCAACACATTAATGGAGAAAAAAATCTAAAAAATAATATGATCACATTAATAGAAGCATAAAAATATTTGCTAGTTTTCAACATAGACTCAAAATTTTTCAAAATCTCTTAGTAAAGTAGAAATAAAAGGAAAAAGCCTTAGTCTTATAAATGACGTCTATAGTAAACCTCAGAGTAAAGTAAAGTAATAGTAAAGTAAACCTTTACTATTATTATACATAGTAGTAAAAAGTCGGAAATTTCCTCTTTAAGGTCAGGTACAAAAAGGGATCCCATTAACACCACTTCTATTCATCATTTTGCTAGAGTTCTAAGACAGTGGAGTAAGGCAAGAAAAGAATAATATAAGGACTAGAAAAGAAGAAACTAAAGATATGTGAATTCAAAGTGATTTACAAATAATGTAACTACACATATAAAAAATCCAAAAGAATCTACAAATAATAATTAAAAGTATTCATTTTAGCAGGATTGCTGGGAAAATGTTATATTGTAAAATTCAATTCTACTTTTTTGTACCAGCCTTCCAGATAGAAGGTTCAGTTAAATAAAAGGGAGAGGACAAGACATTCCAGGAAAAGGGAACATTATAATAATAATCAATGTTTACTAAGTCTAATTATGTGTTAGTGACTATTCTAAGTGCTTTACATATAATACTACATTTAATCCTCAAAACAATCCTATGAATTTGACAGATGAGGAAATTAAGTCACAGAGAGGTTAAATAACTTTCCCAAGATTCAGGCACAGAGAGGTTAAGTAACTTGCCTAAGGTCACACAGCATGTAAACGACAGAGGCAAAATTTAAATCCAAGGAATCTAACTTCACAGCCTAGGCTTTTAACTACTTTGCTATACCACCTCACCCTATGAGAAATACTGTAACATAAGAAAAGGTACAGGCTTGGGAATGAGATTATTTTGGAACAGTAAAAGAGGCTGGCTAAGGCTAAACTATGTGACATCCTTCCTCTTATAGATGGGCAGTGAGTGGGGTTGCAAAAAATAGCTTAAGGATGATCATGCTGATGATGCTGACGTAACAGGGTGACTGACAACGATGATGATGACAACAACATGATGACTGATGATGATGATAATGATGCTGATGTAACATGATGACGACAGGCTTCTAGAATTCCTGTGAGCGGACAGAAGACTAGATTCACTGTGCACACTGTAAAGAGCCGAGGTAATGACCCCATTGGTACAATTTTAAGAAAAGAAGATAGGGAGACGTACTGAACAAGCAAATGCTGGGAAGAACTTATGATGTGCTGATCATGCGGTGATTAAGACAAGCTGGCTAAGGATCCAGAAACATGAACACTTCACTTGATAAAATTAGAAACAGCTACAGAAGAACACTTTTTCCATCAGATTGGCTTCAAGAATATCTTCTTCATTATTCCTATTCCTTCGATCTGTAAATTTTGGCTTAAATTTTACTACAGATCAGCCTCTACTTACCTTAAAGATACAGTAACAAACAATACACACACTCTCTACCCTATAGGAGTCTAAAGTGCAGAACACAAGTAAACAAATAATTATAAAGCATGAGTGCTATTTTTTACAGAGCTAGCATTCATTGAGCACTTAATCAGACAGATACTATTCTAAGTATATTGTATATATTAACTTATGGGATCTCACAGTGATTTCTGTGAGTGAAATACCCTTGTTATTGCCATTTTCCAAGTCAGAAAACTAACATATATTCTAAACTCAAATCTGTTACTGGGTACAGTTGTGGCTTGTCTCTTTATTTTCTTAATAGTATATGTATTTCAAAGATCAAAGTTTTAAAATTTGGTGAAGTAAAATTTATCGACTTTTTCTTTTATGGTTGTGTTTTTCATGTCCTATCAATAATATTCTTACAAAATGTTTTCTTAAAGAAATTCTATAGTTTTGGCTCTTATATTTAGATCTATGACAGATTTTGAGTTGAATTTTGTATATGGAAACATAAGATCTCTAGAGAACAGACCACTTATGACTTTGGAGAATGTTTTTTAATTCCATCTTTTATTTTAGAGAGAGGGAAAGGGAGGGAGAAAGAGAGAGAAACATCGACGTGAGAGAGAAACATTGAGTGGTTGCCTTCTGTAGGCACCCAGACCAGAGACTGAACCTGCACCCCAGGCACGTGCCCTGACCGGGAATGGAATCGGCCACCCTTCAGCTTGCACTCAGCCGAGTCACACTGGCCAGAGCAACTCAGCATTTTATCGCCAGTCCTCATACCCAGTTCCCACAGGGCAACAAAATGGGGGCCTGACCTGATTCTGCAGCTGCAGCTGGGTTAAAACCACAGTGAGACCCCAAAATTGTGAGACTCGGTTTATAAAAGGACTGATGGCAATCTTACCATTCTCTTCTCCAGGAAATGAGAGAAATTTTAACTCTGAAATGTAAACAAATCATCTCTGGGGAAGGGGTAACGAGTCTCCCTTTGTTTTTCCTCTTTTATCCCCAGCTTTCACCCAAGGGTGGTACGAGTGAGGGATGTGTGTAGCAGGCCCAGGGTGCAAAAAAATTCCCAGGACCAGGGAAAAGACCCCCTTGAGAGCCAGAGAATGTGGGGGAAAGCTTTTATTTCTTCCTGTTTTTCTTCTCCAGCCTTGTCCTAAGGTTCATCCCAGGCCTGGAGCCGCAGCACAGTAATCGTGGTGGTGCAGGCATCAGAAACCCAGCAAGATGACCTATCATTCTAAACAGAGAGAGGAATTGGGCAAAGGGACCCTGTCATCTAAAGACTGCAGGGGAACCCTGTCATTTCTTCTCTCTTTTATCTCACTGCTTGGCCCCCACAAGTGGCCCCAGACATGTACAACTGAATGGCAATGAGGTGGCTAAAATTCAAATAGAAACCTGTCTTTAGAACCACAGGGCCAGGAAAAGAGGCCCAAGGGAGTCGAGCGTAGAAGGGAATCTTAGCAGAGAGATAGAGAAAGGGATTCCTAATTCTCTGTATGAACTGGCCCATTCCTGGGCTCACCCCCTCACCTGCACATGCTTAGAATTGATCCAGAGCAGCAGATTCAAGAAACTCAGGGAATCCCAAGCAGGATAAATGCAAAGAAAATCATGCCAGAGACATCTAAATCAGACTTCTGAACACCAAAGCTTTTTTCTTAAATTTTAACAGCAGCCAGAAAAAAAAATGACACGTTACATGAAGGGGAACAACCATTTGAATGACTGCTGATTTCTCCTCAGTAACCATGAAGAACAGAAGACAGCATACTAATATTTATAAAAGTTAAAAGAAAAAGAACTATCAACCCAGAGTTCCATATTTGGTGAAAATACCCTTCAGGAATGACAGTGAAAGACATTCTCGTATGAAGGGAAAACAGGAGGATTTGTCGCTATAAGACCTGTTCAAAGCAAAGTGATAAAAGGTCTTCAGTCTGAAAGGCAATTATACCAAAGGGTCACTTGGAACTTCAGGAATGAAGGAAGAAAACAGAAATGGTAAATATCTGGACAAACATAATAGACTCTTTCTCTTCTATAATTTATTTAAAATATGCCCCCAGTAGGGGGCACATGAGAGCCAACCCGATCCAATAGATGTTTCTTCAAATCACATTGATGTTTCTCTCTCTGCCTTCCCCTCTCTCTGAAAACAATTGAATAAAATCTTTTTTAAAAATGTGTGACTATTGAGAAAAAAAATCATAACATTCTCTGGTGGGGTTTTCAACATAGGTAGATATAATTCTTAGACTCCTGTAATATAAATGGTGGAGGGTAAATAAATTTATATGGTTTAAGGCTTAAAAGAAAGGGCTGGGGAAACACAGAAAATAAAAGATATAGTAATGTGCAGAAATGTTAGTCAATGCACTTTCATGAAACTTACATGCTGTTAAATCTTTTCAATGAAATTTGATATAACATATAAATGTGTTGATGTTGAGGGCAAATGGATTTAAACTATTTTGATGAATAGATGAAGAGATTTTTTCCTACATTGCTAAGTTTTATCTCTCCCTTATTTATCAACTTCAAGTAACTGCGTTAATATATGGGAACTTCCAGTAAAGACGGAGGTGTAGTTAGACATGCTTCACCTCCTCATGCAACCATAGAAAGAATTACAACTAAACCTCAGATCAACACCCAGAGCTGTCAGAAAATCAAACTATGGAAGTCCAGCAACCAAGGATTTAAAGAAGCCACATTCATCCATACAGGTAGGAGGGGTGGAGATGCAGAGATGGGTGGAGAGGCAAGGAGGTGCAGTGTGGCATGGAGAGGCTGGTGGCAGCGGAATGGGTGGTCCCACATTCACCTGTGCTGGATAAAAATCTGAGAGGGATACCTTGGGAGTGAGCAATCCCAGCCCCATGCCAGACCACACAGCCCAGGGTTCAAGCACCTGGAACATAAATCCCCATTACTTCTGACTGTAAAAACCAGTGGGGGTAGGGACAGCAGAAGAAACTGCTGGGTTTTCAGGAGACTCCGCTTAAAGGGCCCAAACAATCTTAGAAAGTATGCAAACCCACGCACTCTGGGATTCAGCACGAGGGCAACAGGTGGAAGGGCAACAGTCGCGTACAGGGAGTGGGTGAAGTGACTGGAAGTGGGGCAAGTGCCCAACAAACCTCCAAAAGCTAGGCAGTGGCACTGTCCCCTCTCTGAGCCCTCCCCGCACACAGAGCCACAAAGCAGTGAAGAGGTTGCCCTGCCCTGGCGATTACCTAAGGCTCCACCCCACACAATATACAGGTGTCTTTTCTAAGACAGGGAGTCAAAGCAGCTCTACCTAATACACAGACACAAACACAGGGAGGCTGCCACATTGAAGAGATGAAGAAACATGGCCAAATTGAAAGAATAGAACAAAACCCCAGAAAAAGAACTAAACAAAACCAAGATAACCAACCTATCAGAGGCAGAGTTCAAACTGCTGGTGATCAGGATGCTCAAAGAACTCATTGAGGACAGCAACAACATAAAGGAAGAAATGAAGGATACACTACGTGAAACAAAGAAAAACCTCCAGGGAACCAATAATAAAGGCGAGGAAGCCAGGATTCAAATCAATAATTTGGAACATTAAGAAGAAATAAACATTCAACCAGAACAACAAGAAGAAAAAAGAATTCAAGAAAATGAGGATAGTATTAGGTGCCTCTGGGACATCTGCAAACATATCGACATCTGAATCACAGTGATGCCAGAAGGAGAAGAGGAAGAGCAAGAAATTGAAAACTTATTTGAAAAAAATAATGAAGGAAAACTTCCCTAATATGGCAAAGGAAATAGACATACAAGTCCAGGAAGCACAGAGAGTCCCAAAGAACTTGGACCCAAAGAGGAGCACACCAAGACACAACATAATTAAAATGCCAAAGGTCAAAGATAAAGAATCTTAAAAATAGCAAGAGAAATGCAGAGAGTTACCTACAAAGGAGTGCCCATAAGACTATCAACTGATTGTTCAAAAGAAACTTTGCAGGCAAGAAGGGACTGGCAAGAAGTATTCGAAGTGATGAAAAGCAAGGACCTACAACCTAGATTACTCTACCCAGCAAGGCTATCATTTAGAATGGAAGGGCAGAAAAAAAGGCTTCCCAGGCAAGCAAGGTAAAGCTAAAGGAGTTCATCATCACCAAGCCATTATTACACAAAATGTTAAAGGGACTTAAGAAAAATATCAAAACTATGAACATTAAAGTGACCACAAATTCACAACTATCAACAAACTGCATCCAAAAAACAAAAATAAACTAAGCAAACCACCAGAACAGGAACAGAATCATAGATATGGAGATCATTTGGAGGGTTATCAGCAGAGAGGGGGAGGGTGGAGAATGGGGGAAAACGTACACGGAATAAGAAGCATTACTGGTAGGTACAAAATAGACAGGGGGAGGTTAAGAATACTATAGGAAGTAGAGAAGCCAAAGATCTTATATGCACTACCCATGGACATGAACTAAATGGGAGGAATTGCTGGAGGGAAGAGGGGTACCGAGTAGAGGGGGACAAAGGGGGAAAATGGGGACAACTGTAATAGCATAATCAATAAATATATCTTTAAAATGTGTTAATATATGTACCATAGTTTGCTACATATTTTCTAATCATGTACCTCATAAGCTTAATTATTAAAAGCCACTAAGTTAAAATGATGCAGGAACTAACAGAATTAGTTTAGACATTTTTATAATGTTGTAAAACCAAGAATGAATCTATATATTTTTCTCCTTACCTAATTCATAATAGTAAAACATATTAAATAAGTATTGTTTATGAATTTGAGGATGATGAAAGGCACAGTATTTCTTTATTAAGTATGTCTAGGTATGCATTTAAGTTTGGTTTTCAGCTCTCAGGAATAACTACATAAGAATCACATATAAAGCCCCAGCCAGGTGGCTCAGCTGATTGGAGGGTCATCCTGTATACCAAAAGTTTGTGGGTTAGATCCCAAGTCAGAACACATACCTAGGTTGTAGGTTCAATCCCCACTCGGGGTGCATATGGGAAAAAACCAATTGATGTTTCTCTCTCTCTCCTCCCACCTTCCTCTCTCTCTAAAAATCAATGAAATATCCTCAGGTGAGGATTAAAAAAAAAAAGAATCACATAAACATTCTGTAATAGTTTTAATCAGTTTTTTTGAAATCATAATAAAAATTTTTCCTGTACATTTAATGAAGAATAAAAGGATGTTATTAAAATTGATTGGTGCAGAATCAGACAGGATAACAATCAACAAAACTGCATGACTTACAACAACAAAGGCTCATTTCTAACCTAAGCTCCATGCACATCGTGTCTGGCAGAACAGAAACTGCTCCTCATAATCACACGGGGGCCCAGGCTGATAGAACAACAGCCTCTGAGCCAGAGGAAAAAGAGAGCTCTGGAGAGTTTCATGTGGGTGAAGATGACACTTCACTTCTGTTCATAAGTCACTGGCCAAAGAGTCCTATGGCTTTACCCAACTCCAATTGCCATAAAACGCACTCCAACCTTATGGCTGGAAAAAGGGAATGGGAAATATTTGGTCAATTGTATCAATGATTTTCACAATATGTATTTAACCTTTGTTGACTAACATATCAAACATAAAATTATGCATGACTGTTTTGTAGGTTATTCCATTGTAATGTGAAAAATATAAATGTCTCTTAAAATAATCCATTTTTCACTTAAAATAATCAGTGTCACTAACATCTGCTACATTGGCTCTTCAAAGTTGCCTTTCTTTCCAGATAATGACACTTCCTAGGAAAGTATTGAGAATAGCTGAAAAAATTCTGTACTTTTAAATACATGGGTAAAAATGGAGGGATCAAAATTTTCTTCAGTGCTGGCTTTGCTCTGCTCTCACCAGACTCTCCAGCAACAATTCACTTCTTAACCACAGAGGATGGAAGGCACATGATGATTAGAGGGAACTCACTATTCCTCCCATACTCACACTCACACAGTGTATCTGTTTCAGAAAATCACAACAAATATCCACTTACTGCATTTCTTTCATCTTTACTTTTTAAAGAAGAGAAAGGGATAGAAACATCAATGTGTGGTTGCCTCTCATGTGCCCTCTGCCCCCCCAACTGGGGACCTAGCCTGCAACCCAGGCTTGTGCTCTAGACTGGGAATTGAACCAACGACCCTCTGATTCGCAGGACCAATTACTGCATTTCTAACAGCCATACTTCACCCTTATCAGGGATGCATGTAAGACAGGAAAAGACAGGCAACGTAAGGGCTCATAGTGTCTTGACCAATTAAGGAAGCTTCCCTGGAATCTAAAGCATGTTGAACTGCCCCATTGTTTGTTATCTTGGAGGGCTTTTCACCCTAGATGAGCGATACACCTTTCTTTGATAAAGTAAGAAAAGAACTAATGTAAATGCAGAAGTAGAAGGCAAGAACCTACCTGATTCTAGGAAAGAGTACTTATAGGGAATCTATAAATTAATTTACTTGGAGGAGTAAGTATCCATTTGCCCTTTGAACTATGCTACACAATAAGAACTTGAAGTTGAAGCAAGCTTCAGTTCTTGCTCTACTAATGGTAAGGAGTATGTGCCATGCAATATGATGTATAACGAAATTGCTTACAGGGGAAGCTTTCTATTTCACCACAAGCTAGAGTAAGAAGTATATTTTACATTATGGGCCAACACACGCATACATATTGTTTCACGAAACGGTAATCACCCTCACTACATGTAATGCACTCTGATATTCCCTACTCTAATGTCTTTTAATGCTGGTCGCAACCAACTAAGTTGATTTCACAATCAACCAATGATTCATAGCTCACGATTTTAAAACAACAAGCTATAGAAAATAGAAATATATAAGGCAATCCCTAATTACAAGAAGTGTCCTTAAAAGAGCCTTAGCTTGGCCCTGGCTGGTGTGGCTCAGTTGGTTGGAGTGTCCCCCAGTAAACCAAAAGGTCGCGAATTTGATTTCCAGTCAGGGTACATGCCTAGATGGCGGGTTCAGTCCCAGTCAGGGTGTATAGGAGAGAAACATTTAGTATGTTTCTCTCTCATCAATGTTTCCTTCCCCCTCTCTCCTCCTCCCTTCCCCTCTCTAGGATCAGTGAGCAAGTCCTTGGGTGAGGATAAAGAAAAAGAAGAAGAAAGAAAAAAAGCTTTAGCTTAGAGGTACAAGCGAGTAAACTGAGGTCTCGAAGTCAACTAAAAGTCAACATCTATAGGATGAAGTTTTACTCTGTTATGTTAGTTTGCCCACCCTAACTCCACTGGTCAGTGGGTGACCAATTTCCAGATTGGAGTGATGTGACCCCAAGTCAATGAAGCTGGAAGAATCAAAGAACTGATTCTGCCCTAGAGCCTCAGAGCCTCTGCAGGGAGCATGTCCTGTCAACAACCTTGATTTTGGCCCAGCACTACGGCCTCCAGAGACAGAATAATCTTCTTTGAAGATTTTATTTGTTTATTTATTTTTTAGAGAGGGGAAGAAAGGGAGAAAGAGAAGGAGAGAAACATCAATGTGTGGTTGCCTCTCACACACCCGCTACCAGGGACCTTGCCTGCAACCCAGGAGTATGCCCTGATTGGGATTCGAACCAGCGACCCTTTGGTTCGCAGGCCAGCTCTCAATCCACTGAGCCACACCAGCCAGGGCTTATTTCAAGCCAAAAAAGCTTATGGTATTTTGTTACAGCAGGCTCAGGAAACTAATATGAACCCCATTAACTTGACTTAAAGAGGGTCACAGTGCAAAGTGCCCAGAGTATGTGGCCACCTATAACTTTATACCTTGCTATTTTTCAAGAAAGAGTTATAGTAAAAAAAAAAAAAAAAATTTAAGAGCTATGGTAGCATACAGAGGTTCACAAACATACTAACACAAATAATAACTAGGTGAAAAGAGAAAAACCAAAGACATATCCAAAATAGAGCCAACAACAAAGTTTATGCAAATATACATATAATAGTTCTTGCCATGAGTCCACTGCAAATTTAGCTTTAAACGTTCTAACAGCAAATGTACAGAGGAAGCCTCCTTGTTTACATGATTCAGTGGCCATTAAGTAAAAGCAAGCCAACTCCACAGAAACAAAAAGGAGGTGAAATTTCTATCCAGAAGAGTTTGGGGAGCTGAGCAATGCAAAATAAGGTGAGGGGTATTCATTATACCATGTATAAATATAACTGTAGTAAACTTCTTACACCAGACCCAAGTTTCTGTGGCTACTTAGTAGATCATAGAATAACAACATGTTAGAACCTAAATGATTAAAGCAAATTCTAGCACAGATTGATGTCAAAACACAAAATTCTATAGAACGGAAGTACGTGTCAATAAAATACATTTTAGGTATACAGCTCACTGATGATTTGCCTTATTTCTAGGGTACATTTTAGAGTATTTATGAAAGGTCTTGAATAATACTCAGAAAATAAGCAGTGTCCTCAAACTATCACACATTCGATAAATGTTTCATACAATGTCTACAGGATGTGGCTTGCTTGAGAGTAGATTTAGTATGGAAAGAAATACTTATTCAGTTTCTACTATCTGCCAAGCAGGGTCTGGGTAACTGCTGAGGAGTCAGATAAATATCCCAACCCTATCCCTGAAGAAGCATCCAGGCCAGCGGGGGAAGAGGCACACATAGGGCTCCCAACAGGGCCCCTAAGCCAGCAAGGGGGTATCAAGAATGGCTTTATGCGGATGATACTAATCGCCTATTGGAGGATGAGTAGAGGAGCAGAAGGAAAGGTGTATGGCACCCCACGTGGTTCGGAACACTCTTCAGCTCCTAGAATCAAGGAGTGCCCTAGAACACTTCAAGGCCCAGGGTAGATAAAAGAAAAGAAAAGAAAAGAAAACACCGAGAAAGAGTTAGAAGGAAAATAAGAAATTGCATTTTACACTGCACAAGGCGCACACACAACCACTGCTTCAGAGGTTTGTGGGGCAGCTGTGCAGCCATTTCCAACAAAATTACAGCGAACGCTGCAGGCAGGATCTTATAGGAAAGTGAGTCTTTCTCCCGCACGACCATCTCCTCAGTCCTCCGCACACCCGGAGGCGCCAACCTCACTGTGCCGTAGCTAGCAGTTCCGGGTCTTCCAGTAGGGAGCCCTCTAGCCCCCACGCGTTCGTCTCTCTACTGCTCCCCGCCGCCGTTACCGGCGAGACTTAGAGCCGGGCTAGGGGCGGGCCTTCCGGCAAAAGGGCGCGTGGGGGAAGAAGGTCACCACTAGGTAAGGCTGTGCTTGTCCTCTGTGGGGGTCTGTGGTGAGGTGTGGACGGTGGCTGTAGAGGTCCTGCGGCCGTGCACAACCTTGAAGGGTCGCCGAGAACGGGACGAGTCCATTTCATTAGTAAGCAGCTTGGAGGTTTCGCCGGTATCACGCAATCAACTTGGCCTTTTCCTGCGTAAATTGGGGGATTTTCCAAATGAAGGACGCTAGCACAGTTCCCTCTCCCGCACAGTGACTGTCTTCCTGTTTAGGAGCTTTCAAGCCTCAAGTTTCTGTGCTCACCAGGGGGCATTTTGCACCGTAGTTTTGTGTGGGGCACGCAGATTAACTTTGTTACCAGTTTAAGAAAAATATAATAAAGTGATAATTTAAATGAAATTCTTTAAATACCCTGCCGATTCTTTGTCAGGTGACTTGACCCCAATCCTTCCATCACTGGCAGGCACGATCCAGTCAGTGGAGGGGTTTGGGATGTTCTTGTTGAACTGAATAAAGCAGATAATATATTCAGAGCCATTCATGCCTCTATATGGCCCAGCAAAATCATCGGCACCGGGCTTCAAAAATAGTCAAGCGTTGCGTTTAGATTGTTTTCCTGCGAAACGCGTGTGCGCAGTGTGCGTGAGTTCCTTGAGGCCTGGTGATTATTAGGGCAGGCACTGCGCCAGGAGTTTTACACGTCAGCCTCACAATGCAGGAGGTAGTGTAACTGTCCTCATGGACTAAATGAGAAAACGGAGGCAAAGAATACAATGCTACTACTACAGAGCCCACACGGCCATTAAAGAGCAGAGGCCAAATCCCAACCACATTTTCAGCTCCAAAGCTGGTGTACCCCACCAACCACTGGTTTTGGAGAAAGGAGGAAGGTCTCTCCCCGCCAGGAGGTACGCACACCTACACTCCCATTTCAGCGTACATTCCTAAGTTCCATGGGATTCACCACGCTGGATATCCAGGTTAAGAACTCCTGCACTTTTCAAAGAAAAAAAAAAAGGCAAACGTAATCTATAGCCAATATTGAAATAAACAATGAACCGGACCTTTTAAGTGCTTCAGACCTATCAGAAAGATCAAAGAAACTTGCCCTTTTATGCCAAGGTAAAAACGTGGGAATTTTCTTGTGTGGGCTTAATATGTTTGAGTAATTTGTTTTTGCTTAGCATTTTCATCTACAGTTCATTTTTATTCATGATACTGTTTTTTTAGTTCACGTTGAAAGAAAAGTGATTTAATTGTACCCATTAGAATGGCTTCATGTGAATAAAAGTGTAATTGATATGTAAATTATTTGCCTTTTACTTTCATGCCTTTAACAGGGTCCTCATATTTTTTTAAAGATAACATTGAAAGAATCTGCAAAGATGCCTACCAGGGTCCTGAAAAGTCCTAAGTAAGGCTTTCAAACTTTCTTAAAAAATTTAAAGCTAGTAAAAAAAGTGGCAGTTTGCCAGTCTTGGAACCAGTATTTATGGACAGCAGAACTGTTTAGCAGTTTTAGCCTATATGAAAAAAAAGAACATCAAGCTCCTATGCCATTCTTAATCAGACACATGTGCTGTGTGGAAGGAGACTACAGAGCAGTAATTGGTAATTATTATAAGCATTTTCAGTTTCCTTCTATTTATCAAGTGGTTCTTTGTTTCTACTACATTCCCTTTCTCCATCATAAAAGTTTTAGGACTTGGATTTTGTGATATAACCAAATTCCATTGGGTTCTCATGAGACCTTATGATTTATGAGCTATGTGTCCCAGTAATGTGCTACATTCTAAAGTGGGCATGGACATAACTTAGCATCCTGTGTTGTCTTCAGTGACCACTGTCTTAGTAAGTCCCTTCCTCCTTCTTATCTGTCAAGTTACCAAGCTGCTGGTCCCCTCCCCCATTTCTCTGGCTGTCAGTCTTTGTAATAAGGATATTATCCCAGAGAGGTACAGGTCTAACTTCATGGAATTATCTCCTCTTCTCTCTCTCTCTCTCTCTCTCTCTCTCTCTCTCTCTCTCTCTCTCACTCTCTCACTCACTCACTCACTCTCTTGCATGATTAAATGAGGAAATGAGGACAGGAATAAACAAATCTGTCTGAATGAACATAAGCACCAACTTACCAACAGATTTAGATTTTTTTTTAAAGGTGAATACCATTTACCGGGTGCCACTGCCTTACTTATTTCTCACAGTAGTCCTGCGAGCTTTGCTTTCCTAAAAGGAAACTCAGATTGAGAGAGAATCCTGAACCTAGCTAATGGTTCCTAGGCCACCTTACAAATAACTGATTGTAAAAATAGCATGCAATTGCAACAAAAATATATTATGATGCCATAACAGTAATTAAGCAAAATAAAGTTGATTAAGAAACAGATTTGTTTTCCTCTGATGTTTGGAAAAACATAACTGTAAAGGCGGGAAGCAGAAAAGATAAAGCATGCAAAGAAACTTTGTAACTCTGAAGGCAACTAACTACTGGACATTTGCAAGGCCTTTGGAGTTTAAAGCACAGATTTGTTAACTATTTTCTATTTATACATTAAACCAGCAATTTTCAACCTTTTTCATCACATAGTTCACACAAACTAATTACTAAAGTTCTGTGGCACACCAGAAAAGTACATTTTTGCCAATCTGACAAAAATTAGGTATAATTTTGATTCATTCACACCGTATGGTTATTGTTGTATTGGCTGTTGTCATTTTTTTCTTTGACAATCCAAAGGGAAATATGTCAGTGCCCCTGACTAAACAGTCAGGTATTTCATGTTTTAAAAATTCTTGCGGCATATCAGTTGAAAATCGCTGCGTTAAACAATTAATGACTTTTTTCCTCATTGATAAAAATACACCCCCAACCCATCCCCATTCACATAATGGAGCAAGTGTTGGGAGTGAAGGGAATCTGGGAATCAGGCACGCTGAAAGGAAAAGGAAAAAAGAAAGAGCAGGACTTGCACAGACCCAGGTTTGGGGGTAGGGGGAAGGCAGAGGCCTTGGACCTGACAGTTCTCCCGTTGCTGGCCTTCGGGTGGCACTGTTGGCCCAAGATTGCTTGGTTGCTTTCAGAATGGTAAGTGGGTTGAGACAGGCAATTCAGAAGTTGGTTTGAGGCCAGCCTCTGCTCTTTGAATGGATCTTAACATGGACATGAAATATTCCTTAATTAAAACTGGTTCATATTTTGTTTGTTTTTTTCTTGCTTGAGCTATTTTGAAATTTACTTGGTGTTATGCTTGTTTAGGAGGGGGTTTTGTATATTTCTCCCACTAGTTTTTCAATATAGGTTTATGACTTTTTTCTGTTTGGAGATCCACTCCTTTTAAGTCTCAACTGAACTATCCCCCAGGATGGTCTCTTAGCAGATTTTCACCTCACTATGTACAAAAATGTCACATAACTTAGCATATTCTGCCAGTAGAGATAGTTATTCCACCAGCAACATTCTTGGTTTTTATGTATAACCTATGTAGTTTTTGATAAATAGTAGCTATAATTCCTGTATATTACAGATGCCATTTATATACCTATTTCAACATTCTGTGCCTCTGAAGAAAAATATTACTGTTTTCAGCTAATAAGATCTTAGCTAGTTTGCATTAAAGTAAAATATATGAGATGGAAGATAAGACAAGTAACATCACAATTCATAAGTGCCCTCTATTTAGGAATAAGATGAATCTTTTGAGCTCTTCATTTTATTTCCATAAGACTACTGTCTCTGTTTGTTTTTTCCCAAATGGCTCTCAGTCTCCAGGCAGAATTCAGCCCAGCAACCTAGAGGCTAAATGACCTCATCACTCATTAGCAGTTCTCAGCCATCTGGAGCCCTTGAGGAGATCCGTGTTCAAAGGGCTGATAATAAAGACAACAGCATAATTATTTCTCTGCCATGATTAAACCTTTAGACGGCAAGCAGTCAGCATATTTATTCTGCAGACTGCTTAGGTGGGTGTTTTCTGAAGGTATAATAACGCTGGGATAGGAAAACTTGTTTCTCTACCCTTATCTAGCCTACGAATAGGTAAACTGACCATCAGTAAATAATCTATTGAATCACAAAATAGTTCATTGTAAAAAGGGCAGTAGAGCAAAGAAGCAATAGTATGTGAACACCAAATGTAAAAATTACAAATGTAAAACATGCAAAGGAAAACAGCCACTTGTACTGTGGATATTTCTCAACTCCATGGCATGTCCTGCCAAGAACATGAGTGGATTTGCATATGACTTGCTGCATTTTGACTTTCTAAGGTGTTCATTTGGTAACCTAGGTATTTCTTACAATAACCTGGTTGTCTTCTCATTTTCTGTAGGGACTCCTGCTCCTTGGTGCCCCAGAAATGTCTTCACTCTCAGAATATGCCTTGCGCATGTCTCGTCTGAGTGCCCGGCTATTCAGTGAGGTTGCCAGGCCTACTGATTCCAAATCCATGAAAGTGGTGAAACTCTTTAGTGAGCAGCCTTTGGCCAAGAGGAAGGAAACTTATGACTGGTACCCAAATCACAACACTTACTTTGCACTCATGGGGATACTGCGTTTTTATGGCCTCTACAGGTAATGACACACACACACACACACACACACACACACACACACACACACACACACACCAAAAAAAAAACCCAAAGAGCAACCTGTAAGAGATTTTTGTAGTAGGTAGGAAAAAGAAAAAAAAAATAGCCTTTCTGTCTTTATAGTTTTGTGGATCTTATAATAGTGCCCAGGTAGTTCAAAGGGTACAATTTGGGGGGGAAAGGCTTTCAAAATATCCATAATCAGCATACCAAAAATAAAAGGAAACATGCACTTACTGGGAGGCATATTTTAATTATGACTATAATGTGACTTAACATGGACTAGATACTGAGCTACAGAGAGATGTTTCATCAGTACGAGCATTCTAGGCAGATGCAGCGGAAACTGGTCTAAACACTGAGCGATTCCTATTGGTCAGATGAAGAGAGGCCCTGTTCCATGGCCCCAGTTTGCCTCCTAGCTGGCATGGGGGAGCCTCCTTTCTTTCCTGCTGGCAATTTCGTTGGAGTTCTTACTGCCTTCCACCCTCTTCTGGATTTGTAGTTAGTACCATTTTTGATATACTGACATGGCCTAAGTAAGCTGTAGTTCACTGTTAAGAATAATGTGTAGTAGATATTAGAATAAAATAATGTGTAATACTAAGAATAGTAGGCTCTTTCCACCATGCAGTTGTATGCTTGAGTATGTATAGGAAGTGGGAGCTTAGAACGATATACAACTCTGGGAAAAAAAATAGATCGAATAATTATATGATCATTTTCTTTAAAAAAAAAAGTCTCAACAAACTAATATATGGACGTTACAAAAGAATTCAAATAGTGCATAATTGTTTAAAGTTAAAATGCCTACTTTTTAAAATTTAACATGTTTTTAATTGGACTTCTATTAGGGCAACAAAACAAAAATTAATTTGGGACTGTTCACTCTAGTGTAATAAAATTACTAGTTCATCCCAGATAGCTAAAGATTGCTCTATTCATTTATCGAATGGATATTTTTAAGTACCTGCCATGTGTGGGCACTTAACATGGGCACAGGGGAGCAGCAGTGAACAAAATAGGATAGATTTTCGTAGTTAACATATTATTAGAGATTATAATCTATGACATATTTTCAATTTCTGGAATTGCTTTTGGGGCAGTTTCCCTTGCCATTTGTCTGGGCACAGAAGATAAAAATTAATTTTATTATGGCCCAAAAGAAAATATCACTGGAAGGCAGATCTCCTAAGTAGGAAATTATAACCCATAACAAAATCATATTCAGCTATTTTAATGTGTCTGTTTGCTGCCACTTTCTTTTTGTTTGGGGAAAAAAAGCCTTGATTATCTTTGGGGACAGGGAAAAAACACTTTAGTGATCCACAGGAAAGCACAGTTACTTTCATGTGTTTAGTTACGGTAAACGGTTCCTTGAAAGCAAGGCCTACTGTGGTGTCAGGCAGGATGAAACTAGACAACCTCCAGCGAAGAAAATGTTACTCCAAGACCTGCCAGGGGAGGGAAGCACAGGCACTCAGAAACAGTGGACCATCTAGTCCAACAGGTACTTGGGCCATTTCGTCAACAGAGACAAAGATCCCCGACTTTGGAGCTTTCTTTCTGGCTGGAAGTAGATGGAAATGAGGGGAGAGAGGGTGCTCAAGAAGGGGAAACATAGTAAATCATTAAATTATGTGGTATGTTACAAAGTTGGACATCCATGGGAAGAAAACTAGTAGAGCCAGCTGGGCAGGATCAAGGGTGCTGGCAGGCACTCGGTGGGCGGGGAGCGGACAGGTCACAGTATTAAACAGGACTGTCAGGGCTCGCCTCATTGTGAAGATGAAGGTGGTGAGTGAGCCCAGTGGGACCTGAGGAAGAGCTTTCTAGGCAGGGGCAAGAGCAGAGCAAAGGCCCTGAGGCCAACGTACACCTGATACGTCCCAGAAGCAACACGGTGGTAGGACTCCAGGCAGACATGAAGGGCTCTAAGGACCACAGGAGGACTCTGGCTTTTGTTCTGGGTGAAATGGGGAGTCATTTGCAGGGTTCCGAACAGAGAGGTAATATGATGTGACTTATATTTTAGAAGAGTTACTCTGGCTGCTCTGTTGAGAACAGATTATTTGGGGCAATCATAGCTAATCCCAACGAGATCTGTTGTACCCATCATGTCCGTGGACTGAAACAGCATACCCTATAAAACCACTCTTTTAAAACAGCCTGGGGAGTTAAAAGTTGGCCAGCAAACCCCACTCTCACATTTAATGCACATGCCATTACTGTCCACACTTTACAGATGAAGAGATGAAGATTCAGAGAGGGAAGGTCACACAGCTACTAAATGGTGGAGCTGTGATTTGAACTCAGGTTCAAATGGGTTCCAAAGCATACATATTTAAATACCAGCCCTGGCAGGTATGGCTCAGTGGATTGAGTGCCAGCCTGCAAACCAAAGAGTCACCAGTTAGTTTCCTAGTCAGGTCACATGCCTGGGTTGTGGGTCAGATCCCCAGTAGGGGATGCTCAAGAAGCAACCACACATTGGTGTTTCTCTTCCCTCTCTTTCTCCCTCCCTTCCCCTCTCTAAAAATAAAATATTTTTTTTAAAAAACAAATATCACACTGTTCTTTACGTATTTGATGTTAGAATGAAGACATTTTTACGCACTCTAGGCAGGCTTCATCTTACACCCCGTCCACGTGTCCAATAGTCCTGGCTGCCTTGACCCCCAGAGTACCTGTCTTTTGATTTGGCTTCCACCTCCCTTTCCCCTGCAGCCTTCTGATGTGAATTATCTGCTGCCATTAAGGAGGCTTCTGCCACACTGTTCCTCCTTGTCATAGATGCTACTTCCTGGAAATTTGGGGGTCTCCATGCAGCTACTAAAGTTTTTACCCAGTTTCTGCCCCTCTCAATGTTTTGTCTTAGTGTTAGGGAAATTTGGGGTCATCATTAGTGTCATATCAGAATTACATAGGCTTACATGGCTAGCCTAGGGATTAACTGCTATTCGTGACATTGTTTCTATGAGGGAGAACTGTGACTTAGAAAGGAACTTTTGGAATACAGTACACTGTGTGTTGGGGACTCCCTGTCTGCTCACCAACCTGAGCATATGCTTTGTAGAAGTCAAGGATTAATTACCAGAACCACCTAAGGAAACAATGCTGCATTGGTGTACTTTTGCAATCTTTAAAAATACTGGCTTATTTTTTCTTTCTCCATTCAGAGATGAGCATCAGGACTTCAAAGATGAGCAGCTGCGTCTGAAGAAGCTTCGTGGAAAGGGGAAACCGAGGAAGGGAGAAGGGAAAAGAGCATCAAAAAAGAAGTAGCGTTGGTCAATGCAGAGAGAAAACTTCCTCCTTGGCAACTGAGAGCAGGAGAAAGAGTGTTTATTGTCTTACCCCACATGGGAGGAGTGTAAGCTTGTATTTGGAGGAGCACAATCATCTCCATGCTGAAGTCTGACCCACTTAAATTGTGACTGGTTTCTTGAACACATTCTAATTCTACAAAATTATTTTGGCCTTGGTTTTGTAATCCAAGGTTTACCTCATTTCCTAAAGAAAAGAATGCATAAATTATTGTTGAATAGCTTGTTCGGGGTGAGAGTGGGATGTTGGGGAAGTGGAAGGGAGACATTAAACAAGCACCCTGTAGTCTCATTACTCCCTCTTGCTTTCCTACATAACCAGCCCTGAAGTCTTTCATCTCTGGCTGTTCAGCCACTGTCTCCACCACCAAGCTCACAAAGTTTATGTGCCTCTCCACCTACTCCTTTGAGAATATCTAGTAAGACTTGCGGGTTAAAAGGCTGTACCTGGTAAGAGAGTATTGAGTATCTGCTGTACACAAGGTACTGGGACCCTGGAAATACAGTGATTAACAAGAGAAACATCCCTGCCTGGTAGGACTTTCAGTACTGTGGGAGAGACTAATATTAGCTAATTATATAAATACATTGTATTAAGTGCTACAAAGGAAAAATCCAGACTTCTAGGAGAGGGTGGATGGATTGATCCAGAGAGATAGCAAGAGGTCCAGACCTCAGTAAGGAGTTTAAAGAAGGCCTCCCTGAAGAGATGATATTTAGCAAGCTCTGAAGGATGAGTAAGAGTGAGGCAGAAGAAAATGATGGGGAAAGTGAGGCACAGAGAACACCTGCAGGGGTGTCCAACCTTTTGGCATCTCTGGGCCCCACTGGAAGAAGAAGAGTTGTCTTGGGCCACACATTAAATACAATGCAACACATAATCACCAAAAAAAATCTCATCATGTTTTAAGTAAATTTACAATTTTGTGTTGGGCTGCATTCACAGCCGTCCTGAGCTGCATGCAGCCTGCGGGCCACAGTTTGAACACCCCTGAACCTAAGGCAAGACGTCCTGTTCGAGGAATTGAAAAAAGCCCACTAGTACTGGTTGGTCATAAGGAAATAGAGGCCAGATCACGAAGAGCTTTTGGCAAGTTCTATGAAAAAGCTTGGACCTACCCAGAGATCAGTGTGTGTGAGATGTTTTTTCTCTGAGAGAGAACTGTTGTATACATTGAGTAGCTAGCTGCTCATTTTATTATATTCTCGCAAGGAGACTGGTGAGGCTATGAGAGCTGCTCTGATTATTTTCCCAAGAGTTGTTCTGAAGATCTCTAGTAAGTTCTTCTTTTTTTAATATGGTAAAAAAAAAATTACCATCTTAACCATTTAACCCTTGTTTCTGCCTCAGAAGAAAGCACAGTGCACAGGCAAGAGAATATATAGCAGCTACAATTTTCTTTCCCTGCAACTTGAGAAGTATTGGCAATAAATGCCCTGTGAATAATTCCTGAACCAGTAAGAATCCCACTACATGTATTTATATAAATGATATTTTCAAAAGATACATAATCCAGGTGGTATGGCCAGGGCCTATATTATAGTCAATAAAAACTACATAAATTGGATGATTTGTGTCTGATAGATGTGAATTACCACAGAAGAGTGAGACTCCCTAACTCTGATTGCCTGCCCATGTCTGACATGCTAGCTGCGGAAGACACAGCTGAATAGACTTGTCTGTAAAATCATGTGAACGAGCATGTGCATGTTGTAAAATTTTAACAAGATCTCGGGGATTGGCTCAGGAAAGTGCAGGTGCACTCTTGGCCAGTGCATCTGAGCCTGGTGGGTGGATGACTAGCCCAGGACGTTGGGCTGACAGGCTTGCGGCCGGAAGCCGGTACAGAACCTCCCAGTGGGTGTTCTGGTTGATGTCACTTCCAACTTTTAGAGAAGGCCTAAATGATTGGAACCTAGCAGAATTAACATGTTACTTTAAAGAGAGTAACTATATTAAATACTGCAGCCAACCTGAGTCAGAAAACAGAATTGGTGGGTGGTTCCCTGATGGACCCAGAGCCTGCAAGGGCCTTAGGGCGGTTTCACAGGAAGCTCGTAGACAGCTCCGCAGTACATCAGTGTGCCACTTTCCCTGCTACAAGCCAGAAACTAAAGCTAAAATACATTTACATGAGCTATACCCTAAAACCAACCGATAACACTGTGTGACTCAATACAGCCAGTACTGAACGTGCAGCAGGTGAAAAGTAGAAGACAAGACAAAGGGTTAACTCTTGGCGCCATGGAAGCAACACGTTTCAGGTCACCAGTGACCAAGGGTTAAGACAAGGACCAACTGCAATCGGGGGAAAAACCTTTAACTACAGGTGTAGGCTAGTCAGATTTAATAGTTCTCTTGTCAAGACCAAAACTATTTGTTTTCCCTCTAGTGTTTGAGTCATTCACAGTTCTAGTGAAGTACCTTCAGAGCCATAACCACAATGCACCAATGCAGGGCCCTCGAGTTCTCCGTGACCTTTCATGAACTGACAATGTAGCGCCCATCTAAGTCTGAGGATTATTACAACAATAACTACCGTTGGTCTCATGCTCTCCCATTTGCTAGGCAGTACACTTAACTTTTCCTATAAGTTGTGTCACTTAGTTCCTGCAACAGCCCTATGAGGTACAATTCCCCTCGGTTTACATGTGACCTTCAGTTTACAACTGTGGTTCTCAGCTCTGGCTATGCATTAGAATCACCTCGTGAAAGTTAAAAGAACCCTGTTCAGGGTCCCACTCGAGGGCAATTCAGAGTTGGGGCAGAAAGGAGAAATAACTTAGGCATTGGTGTTTTTGAAAAGCTCCTGAGGTGGCTCTACTGAGCAGTCAGGTTTAAGAATCATGGCGTTAAAAGGGCCTACATCCCAGATTACTGTATCCAGCAAAGCTATCATTTAGAATGAAAGGGAAGATAAAGTGCTTCTCAGATAAGGTCAAGTTAAAGGAGTTCATCATCACCAAGCCATTATTATATGAAATGTTAAAGGGACTTATCTAAGAAAAAGAAGATAAAAAATAGGAACAGTAAAAATGACAGCAAACTCACAGTTATTAACAACCACACCTAAAACCAAAACAAAAGAAAACTAAGCAAACAACTAGAACAGAAACAGAACCACAGAAATGGAGATCACATGGAGGGTTATCAATAGGGGATTGGAAGGGGGAGAGAGAGGGGAAAGGTACAGAGAATAAATAGCATAAATGATAGGTGGAAAATAGACAGGGGGAGGGTAAGAATAGTGTAGGAAATGTAGAAGCCAAAGAACTTATAAGTATGACCCATGGACATGAACTATAGGGGGGAATGTGGGAGGGGGGGCAGGATGGAGTTGAGTGAAGGGGCGGAAATGGGACAACTGTAACAGCATAATCAATAAATATAAATAAATAAATAAATAAAAAGAATCATGGCGTTCAAGCAGTACTTCCCAAATGTCAGTTAGGAAGCAGCAGCATTATATGAAGGGCTTAACCAGCCGGGCCCCATCCCCAGAGTTTCTTACTCAGCAGGCCGTGGTGTGGCCCAGGAATTTGTATTCGTAACAGTAATGGCCATGTGTTGCTGATGCTGCTGGTCTGGAAACCACACTTCAAAAACTGTTAGTTTAAAGTCACTTGGGCTGGCAAATTATTGTGGCCCCTATCTCTCTAGTGAAATTCCCCAGTCACCCTGGAGCCTTTTGCTGTCCCTGAAGGAGTAAAGTTTTAGAACCTGACCACAGAAAAACAAGGTATCATGCATATGGAGAAAGTTTTAGTTAATATGAAAAAGATCATGAAACTATTGAATATTATAAAAGAAGTTCAAATAAACGGAGAAATATCCCATATACATGAATGGGGAGATTACATATTATTAAGATATTATTTACATTTAATTTATGAAATTTATAATTTCTATCAAAATTTCAACAGACATTTTTGAAATTTGACAAAATGATTCAAGTGTTTGAAATCCACTTGGAAGAAAAAATAGAACACAAAAGAAATTCTGAAAAGGAATAATTTTGGGGCCCATATCAGGTTTTGAAACCTTATTTAAATTGTTTTTAAAAATACTGATATAGGTACAAGAATAAATCATTGAGAAAAAAGAGATAACCCAGAAATAGTTTCTATAATCTATAAGAGTTAATATATAATAATGGATGCTTCATGAATTAGTGAATAAATGGTGTTGGGACAAGTAGTTGGCAGTTGGGGTGGGGGGCAATTGGGTCATCACACCACACATCGATTAACTTCAGATGTCTCAGTAATTAAACATCAAGGGAAAACTTTTTAAAATAGAAACTGTAAAAGAATAAAACTAAATCATTACCTAAACTTGGACGGAAGGTTACTTCTCTAACTTCAAAGTAATAAAAGAAGTCCTAAGGAAAAGGCAATCATTAAAACAGGTTCTCAAGAAAATGATACCAAAAAAATAATTACAGCAAACAAGACAAAAAATAGGATCATTTAAAAAGTCCTACAAGAGCTATTTTATAAGACAAAAATCAAGTAACAACAGAAAAGGGCAAATGATACAAATGGGCAATACACGAAAGAGCAACTACAGGCAGTAAACGAATACATGGATGCACACTCCAGCCTCAGGGCCTTTATATGTTTGCCCCTGCACACACTTTTCCCAGACATTCCACCTGACACTTAAACTCACTTCCAGAGTCTTGGTTCACATGTCACCTTCTCACCTTTCTCGGACCACCCTATTGAAAGTTACAAATGTTGTTCACTAAGGTACCACACCCCCTTTGATGCTTTATTTTTCTCCATAGCATTTGTCACTGCCTGGCAGTCTATCGTTGCATTACTTATCCTCTTCCCCCTGCCAGAATCTAACTTTATGTGGACAGGAATTTTACTCACTGCTGTATGATCAGTACCTAATTTGTAGTCAGCATCACTACATTTTTGTTGAATTAATGAAATGCCCTGATGCACTTGCAACTGGAAAATAAGTGAAGTATGTGCTTGTCACTATATTAGAAAAGAAAAATCTAGAGAAAGAGAGAAAGGAAGGGAGGTAAAAAAAAAAAAGAGAAGAGAAAGATAAATGAATGATAGTTTATTTGGATTGACAACATGATTTCGTAAACTGGGAAACTGTTTCCAAGATTTTGTGACAGTGGAGTAAAAAACTGGACAATAATATCCAGTGAGTTTTGCATGGACAAAACAGACATATTTGTGGGGTTTGAGGGCAGAGGTGGGAGGAAGAAGAGATTGTGTTATCTCAGAAGAGACCATTGTCAAGGAACAAAAGCTTTTTGATTTTCTGTCTTTTTGGTGTGAGACTACCTTTTACCTATTCTGGTAGCAAATATGGGCAGGAATTGCTGGCTGCCAAGCATGAGCATGAATTTGAGCTCCAACTTCTGGGCCCTTTGGTCAGTAGGTGCTGCTGACCTAGAATGAAGCCAGACTGGTGACCAGGGCAACTGGTCTGACAGGTAGTGTATCCTGAAGGAATAGGCAAGGGCCAGGTCACTCTGGTGTCCAGCCACTGCTTGACAGGTCAGCTAGGGACCAGTTAGAGGGGACAGAGTGTAAATCTCACAAATAGATATGGGAAACCAGCAGCAAGGTGAACCCTGAAAGATAAGAGTGTACCAGCTCTCAGTGTATGAGAAGGGAGCCCCCAGGCAAACAGGGGATCTGCTGCTGCCAAACAGGGGGCCCCGTGTGCTCTCACTTATGCTGTTCACAAGTAGACAAACTCTTGCTGGAAAGGCTGGGTGGAGCTAAAAAATATAGTTAATGTGACAAAGTCACTAGCACGTGAAAATCAAAAGTGGATATAACACATTGAGGTTTAAGTAAAGGGAAAGTCAAGATTAACTCACAAATTTGATTTACACAGAATCTTTTAGAAGTACGTCTACTATGCAAAACTTGGGATTTGTCAATTCTGTAGGGTTTTTTGGACCTCTTTCCTTTGTTTGGTTTCTGATCTAGCTCTTCATGGGAGACCAGAGGGAGTGAAAACAAGACTTTGTTTGCCAGTGGCACAAGACCCACACTTGTCAATCAGTGTGACTCCATTCAGGCAGTACCACTAGGAGGATGGGCTTAGCCCTCCAGGCTTCCCCAAGGCTGCAGGCTGGGGTGCTGCCCAGGCGTTAGCATTCCCAAAAAGTCCCACCGCTCCCCCCCCCAATGATTAATATGCACTCCAAAACAAGAGAATCACCATCTTAGCAATTCTGGTGGAAGCAAAATTGAAAGGGATAACCCCTGATTCCAAGATACAAATTTAGTGATCCACAAAACGCAGGCGTCCAGATGACCTTGCCCTTGGGAATATATCGAAGTGTCTTGAATCAACTTTAATTGTGATGTCCTCATCACCAATCTCCTTCAGCCTCTGATTTTATAACTCTCTCCCCAAAGCTTAGATGTCTGTCTGATTTTATTCTTAGTGAGTCCTTAGCATTAATAATTGCTTATCATTCTAATATGATCTCGTCTCTGCGGTGGTGTTCGTGGGGGCATATTCAAGGATGCAGAGGTAGTAAGGACATCCCACTCCTTGGGTACTCAATTCCAGCCATGTGGTCTGCTCCGGACCATCTGTGCAGGTTGTAAGCTTCATCACAGAAAGGAAGGCATGACCCGGATTATGAAAAATAATCACTGTGAAAAATAATCACTTGATCTTTCCTCCTCCTTCATTAGTCTTATGAAGCCTCTCCACTGCATTTCACAACCAGCATTAATAGCAGGGAAGATGAAAGTGCAGAAAAGCTCGTGATCTCATTTGGAGATCACAGTCTGTCTTTAGTGCCACAGGCGGGCCCCTCTGCGATTCTCTTTCCACATCGCCAAGACACCCACCCATGCCAGCTCCCCAAGGAGGGCAGGGCGACTGGGTGATGTATGAAAAATAGGAAGGACAAAAATCAGTCCAGATCATCCACTCCACTATGGCCACAAAAGCATGGTTCATTGTCCAACATTCTGCAAAGAACTGGGACTTCTGTGTTTTTTTGTAAAAAGGTTATTTTTTAGACAGAACACTGTCATGAATTCAAAACAGCATCCCAACTGATGTAGCTCCTTCTTACTAAAAATTAAACACCTGAGAAGCACCATCAAAATAATCCAAAATGGTAATTTGGGTTGTACTTTTCTAACTGTTGTTATTCTGCAGAAGGGCCTTGATCCACCAGAACTGACTGGACCTGCCTGAAACTTCCCCTTACCTTTCCTGCTGTGTTTGCTCCCGTGTCATCTGAACAGGTGACCTCCAGGATTAGTCACCCTCAATTTACACCCCTGGCTGGTTCAGGTACAAGGCAGAACCTCTTTCTGAAATGCCAGTCTCAAAAAGAGAGGTTTCTAATACTTTTACTAACTTGCTCACAGCCAAAGACATTGTGCTCTCCATCTTGCTCTTAGGTTACACCAACTAGCAGGCCCTGCTGAAGTGACAGCAGTTTACAGTGTTAGAACCCGGATCTGCATGTTAACAAGAATCCCAGATGGTTTGTATGTATGTGAAAGTGGAAAAAAAATGGTTTAGATTCATGTTAACCTTCAGGGTCCTTAGAGGTACCAGGGGCCCAAATTCATCCTTTCCTTGTGCAATTCATTATACTCTCTCTCTCTCTGGAAATGCTTTCCATCATGGCTGAGCAACCTGGAGAACTCCTATTCATCCTTCAGGGCCCAGCCCAAAGTTCACATCCCCATTGAAACTGTCCTGATACCCTGAGTCAGAACTAATCATTTCCTCTTCTGTGTTCCATTGATACTTTAGATCTGTATCCAGTATGTACCAATATTATAGAGTCTTCATACTATATTATATATACTCATATATCTGTGTCCCCCACAAGAATATGAATTGTTGAAGGGCAGAAAGCATGTCTTATTTATCTTGTTCCCCAGCATCCAGGACTTGGAACAAAGGTCTATAAATGTTACACGAAAACTACCTTTTGATCTTTCCTTCCATTGTTTTAGACTCATGTAATAGTAAACCTGATGCCACCTAGGATTGTATCTTTCTATCCTTTAAAAACTATTCTTACATCTCTAATATGTTAATTTACAGTAGTGATTCAAAAACCTTTCCATTGGCCTGGAAACAACCTCAAAACCTTCATTTCTTCAACATAACTATTTCTTACCCCTTTCCTTTGCACATATTATTTTTCTGTTGCTGATGAAAAGCCAGTTTGTAGATATTCCCAGGGGGATGGTAGGTGATATAATAAAAGAAGTAATGTATTTATTCATTTGTATTAAGCCTGTTTTGATACTTCTAATATTTTCTTACAGATATACCATTGATACTACTGATTCAATTGAGAGTAAAAGGCAAGAAAACAGTAGAGAGGAAAGTAACATAGAAGATAAGCTGTGATTCAAGAGTCACAATAATTAATAGCTGTATTCTCAAGACACACACACCAGAAAACATGCAGTTAATTATGGGGCACTTAGAGAGTTGGCATAAACTCTCAAGTTAACAATGAACTCCTGAAAGACTGTATGTAGTCATGTATCAGCCTGCATGAGATAACACACAGCCTGAGATGTTCACGGGCAATATACAAGAGGCCATTATCTCTGCTCTGTGCTAATTGTGGTCCATAACCCCCAGCCAAGTGGCCCACAGAGTGGTCTCAGCCACTGTTCAGTTATTCCAAATGTATGGCTCTGGCAATGATCATTGAAAGACACTATTTAGGTGAACTTCTGCTTTCTAAAGTGGCCCTTGCAATATTTATTAAGAGGTTAAATATGAATATCCTTTGACTAAGGAATTCTGTATGTCCATAGCATAGAAATACATGTACAAAACTGTTCATTGCAGTTTTTATAGAAAATCAGGAAATTTCAGATGACATGAGAGCAAGGACATGCCCATCAATAGAAAAGTTATTAAATAAATTGTACTACATCCATATCTTGGATGTTATAAACTAGCTTTTGAGAAGAGATATGTGTATACATACCAACGTGGAAAGACATCAATGATACAGTGTTAAAAAGCAAGTAGCAGAACATTCTATTACAGTATTATAGTATGAACCTACTTAAACATTGTGTAGGAGCATACACACAGTCACATACACACACGTATATTTGTATGTGCATAGCAAATGCTGCTTACTGTGATCATCTCTGAGAAAAAAATTAAAAGAAGAATAAGAAATCACTTTCCCTTTTATAGCATATACATTTTTACATTGCTTGAATTTTTTAACTTTTAATTCATTTTAATCCTCACCCTAGGATATGTTTATTGATTTTAGAGAAGGGAGGGGGAGAGAACCATTGATGTGAGAAAGAAACATCAATCAGTTGCCTCCTGTTAAGTGCCCCAACTGGAGACCACACCTGCAACCTGGGTATGTGCCTTGACTGGGAATCGAACCCTCAGCCTTTTGGTGTATGGGATGACAATCCAATTAACTGAGCCACCCAGCCAGGGCTTAACTTTTAATTTTGACAAAATTTCAGGTTTACGCGAAGTTTAATGCAAAATTCTTTGCAAAAATAATGCAAAGAATTACTATATAACATCCACTCAGATTCCCCAAATGTTAACATTACATTTGTTTTATCTTTCTACTTCTCCTTCTCTCTCAATCTCTCTCTCGCTCTTGCTCTCTCTGTGTTAAAACTGAGAGTAAGTTGTAGACATGATTCCCCTTTACCTCTAAATACTACAGCATATATTTCCTAAAACAAAAAATTTCATTTAATAACTGCAGTACAATTACCAAAATCAGGATAATCGTGAAATTAACATTGATAAAATGCTATTAGTTAATCTACAAACAATAAATTTATCTATTGTCCCAATGATGACATTAACAGGAAAGAAAATCCAAGATAATGAACTGAACTCAGTAGTCCCATTCATCAGAAACAGTGCCTCAGTCTTTCCTTGATCTTTCAGGTGAACACATACAGTCCAGTCCAGGTTTTCTGGAGAACATTCCTCAGTTTTGTCTGCTGTTTTCTCCTGATTTAAGTCAGGTTATCATTTTGGGCAGCAATATCACAGAACTGGTGTGTGTTCTTGTTCATGCCCCATATCAGAAAGCACACGACAACACATTATAGGTGACACGCAACTTCCAATACCCAAGAAGGTGGTATCTCCCAGATTTCTCCACTGTTTCCTTTGCAACGTTGATTTTCTAATTCCATCATTGCTTCTACATCAATTACTTGTCATTTTACTATCAAAGAAAACTCTTCCTTTGCCCCATTTAGTCATATTAGTGTGAACTCGTGGATTCTTTATTATCATTATTTATTTGACGCTCCAGTTGTCCCACATTTGACCAGTGGGAGCCCCTTTGAGCTGACTCCTACATCCTGTTGACACGTACCCTCGTTCTTTGAGTACTTCCTTACTCTCTGCCACCAAGATGTGCCATGCTCATCTTGCACTATGCAAGCCCCTGCCTCGGAATCAGACATTTCTCCAAGGAGATGTGGTTCTTTTTAACGAAGAATGGCATCCAGAAACCGAGATCTGGGAGATAGGTTGCTCATTGCTACTGGACGTCACTGCTTCTAGGCCCTCTCAGCAGATAAAGCTAGTAAACGCATGCATACATGCATACACACACACCCTACATGCATTTATGGATCTACTTCTATAGATCCCACTGCTGGGGATATCTATGTAAATGTTTTCGATACCATAAACGCATACCCATACCTCTAATTCCCGTGCTGCTAGTTCTGTTTCAGTCTTCCCCATCCTCTATCTGTAACTCTTGTCTTCAGCAGCAGGGGGAGACTGAGCTCCTATGAACTACAGTGTATTTACTTTGTTGTTGAATCCTAGGGTAGACAAGAAGGAGCTTGAGAATCATTGCTTGAATTTTTTACAATAAGAATTTATGACCTTTGCACTCATTAAAAATTAATGAATAAAGTAGACCAGTTCCTGGAACTGGTACACCCTCAACACACCCCTCTTTCTTTGAGTACTTTCTCACACAAGCCTAGTTGCTTTAATGAACCTAAAAAATGTAGTATTCATATGATCCTCATTTTACCTCCTGGAATTTAGCCTAAGGGTATAATGATATATATCTGCAAACATTTAGCTATAAGGATGACCAACATGTCATTGTTTATGATAACAATAGAACTAGCTAAATAGAACTACCTAAACTTAGAAACTACCTAAATGTCCAACAGTGGGTAGTTTATTAAATAATATATAGCCATATAACAGAATACACAGAGACGGTATATTGGTTAATATTTAGAATATACATTCTAAAGCCAAGCAGCCTAGGTGTGAACTCAAGCTCTACCGATTATTACATGTGGCATTGGGAAATTTCCTTCCTTTCTACGTGCTTCAGTTTGTGTAATATGAACATAACAGGGGTGCCTTCCTTACTGAGCAGCTGTGAAGATTAAATTTAATATGTGCAAACCACTTGGAACTGTGCCTGTCATGCAGTAAGTACAAGGTACGTTTTAGCTATTTATTTTTAAGATTTTATTTATTTATTTTTAGACAGAGGGGAAGGGAGAAAGAGAGGGACAGAAACATCAATGTGTGGTTGCCTCTTGCATCCCCCCCTACTGGGGACCTGGCCCACACCCCAGGCCTGTGCTCTGAGAACTGAACCAGTGACCTTTTGGTTCGCAGGCTGGTGCTCAATCCACTGAGCCATGCCAGCCAGGACTTAGCTGTTATTATTAATAGTGTTATCCTATCAATAAAAATGATGTAGTAAAAAAAAGTAAGATCTTGGAAATATGCCAGAAAGTTAACTGTTTACACCCGGGCGATGCCATTGTTAAGCGACTTTTATGATCTTGCTTCTTTGAGTTTTCTAGTTTTTCTACAAATCAACATCCATGATATGTTTAATTTAACATTTTTAAAGAATTAATAAATAAATGCTACCGGAGCAATTTGAAAAGGTGAATTTTTCCTTCCCAAGGGCACAGATGCAAGAACTTAATAGTCCGTGTTGTGCGACTTTAGGTTTGATGGTGCTGACCTGGTCGCTACTAGATTATAACATCTTTATCTACGCAGCAATTGCCTTCCTAAATATGATTTTCAGAGGCTTGTTTAAAACTGTAACATTTGTTGCCCTGGCCAGCGTGGCTCAGTTGGTTGGAGTGTCATCCCGTAAACCAAAAGGCTGCAGGTTCAGTTCTTGGTCAGTGCACATGCCTAGGTTGTGGGTTTGGTTCCCACAACCAAACCTTTGGTTGCCTTTCCTACCCAGCCAGGGAGAGTAGGAAAGGCAACCGATCGATGTCTCTCTCTCACATCAATGTTTCTTCCCTCTCTCTCTCTCTCCCTTCCCGTCTCTAAAATCTTCTCAGGTGAAGATTTAAAAAAGAAACCCTATAACATTTGTTGTCACTTTTAAATTTCACTCACTCAAAAAGCTGGCTTTTCTTTTGATACTTTTCCTGTAAATAGACAGCATGCCACCAGGTGACGGTAGTGCCTCAGTCACGGCCCAGTTATTTGGCCAGTAAGGATTTCGCAACAGAAAGGTGTTCTAGTATATTAAGATACATATGGTTTTATTCTTTGCAATGTTTTAATTCTTTATTAAGATCTTTTAACTTAACTGAATATAGTACATATGACATATACCAAGATTAATTTTTAAAAAAAAACAAAAAATAAAAATTTTTTTAAAAACAGAAACTAAGAAAAGTCAGAGAGAGCCTAGTCACACTGCTTAGGCAATTCGAGTTACTTTAAAAAATAATATCAGTTTGTGTTTCTAATACTCCTAGTCAGCTAGAAAGTTCCAAGCTTCTTCCTATGCCTCTCCTGAAATGTGTTTTTCATATAGCTAAAGAAGAACATCAAGAAAAGCTATCCTTTTAGTTTTCTCCAAATTGTAGGATTTAAAAAAAGAAAATCTAAGTTTTAGAGCTAAGAGCAACTGTAGAGATTTAGTCAGCCCCCATATTACAGCTGAAGAAACTGGCATGGCCAAAGCTAGGTAGGTGTTGTGCCCAATTCCTTGGAGACCCAGAACTAGATCCCAGGTTACACAGGGACTCTTGACAAACATGTTCAGACAGGACACAACTGTTGATTTGTGAAATCTGTGGTCACTTTACAAGGCTGGGTTTACAAAGCCAGTTCTTTACAAACCAAGTAGTTCCTCTTAGTCACTATGTTTGCAGCTCAGACAGGTTAAAAAATAAACTCTGGTTAGTAGCTGTTAGACCAGTCACTTGAGCTTTTTCCAGGTGGGAATGATTATGAGGACATACATTATCATTTCAACTTTAAAGAATGTGCTTGCTGAATTGCTAAGCAATGCAAAATTTAAATAATCCACAATTGCTAAGTAAAATAAGCAGGTCCACAGTGTAGATAAAATTTTATCAAAGACAAACATCTGCCTTTCTCACACTGAATTTCAAACTATATGAATGCTTAATCTAACTCTGCTATTCCTCATATCATTCCAAAAGGGTAACTCGCGACTTCCTCTGACATGCTTCACATCTCCACATGGCTCACTTTTGGTGCGCTAAGCCTCAAGTTTCACATTTACCTGCTTCTGTGTCTTATGGGGAGACGTGGAGATACTCCTCGGTACTCCGGGTCAGCTTTCCTCCAGTTCTCTAACTCTTTTGTTTCTCTCAGCTCCCTCTGAGAATGAGGAACTGTGCATTTTGCAACCCATATCTCTCTGGTAACCCTCGGAAAGGCCTTAAGACATCATTCCTGAATCCGCGATTGCTACAAATTCCTTCCAGGAACTCAGAGAGAGAAGAGAATGGAGAACATGAAGAGGCCTCCAGATCAGTGTGAAGATCCGTCTTTCCCGTCAGAAGGATCGTCTAATGCAGCCTCCCAGTCACCCCCACTGCTCAGCAGCAGCAGCTCATGCAGTCACAGGTGTTCCTTTCAAATACTCTTATTGAAGTTTGCAGTCCAACTGGTTCCTAATAAAGGCCAGCTTTAACTTCTTATGAATCATTACTTTTGCTTTCTTTGAACTGATGAATATATCCTCAGACCTGGGGGGGATGAGGCAGAGGTGGGTTTGTATGTGTTTTGCATTTAAAATAATCCATGTATATTCAATAAAAGAAAAGGGAAGAGAAAAGCGTTATTAAATCACTGGACTGGAGATAACTTTCTAGCTTTAAAAATAAAAGAAAACAATGGATGGAAACGTTAACTGCATCAAATATTTCAGCTTCTACACATCAAAAAGATATATGTAGGTTTGAAACACAATCATTTGAGGGAAATACTAAAACAAACAGTATGGACTAAGGATTCAATGAGCTCATACAAATGAATGAAAAAATACCCTCTAAATTCTCATAGACAATGGGTAAAGAATATGAATACGCAATGCACATGCAACTGGACAAACATTTGGTAAAATGATCAACCTCACAGAAATCAAATAACTGAGAATTAAAACTACAAGTATATGGTATTTTTCTTTCCTATCAATTTAGCAAAGATATATATTAAAATATTAATGCCCTAACTGATGAAAGTGTGGTAAAATGGGTTCTTTCCTGTATTGCTGGTGGTAGAAATAAAAATTAGCTCAATCTTTCTGAATAGCAATTTTACAATTTTAAGGAGGCTTTAAAATGTTCTATTTCCTGACCCTGTAATTCCACTTTTAGTAACCTATACTCAAGTAGTAATCCAAAATACACACAAATATTTTGATATCAAGAGGCTCAGTGTGGCATTTTTTTATGCAAGTGAAAAATTGACTTTGACTTAACATCTAATAATAGAGGTCTGTTTGGGCAAATTCCATAAATAAAACACTAGGTATCCTTTTGAAATGATGGGTGTAAATAATTTTTAAAATGAGAAAAATGCCCATCCTATAATATCAAGTGTAAAAAGCAGGTGATAACTACATTCTTAATGCATGAGCAAAAAGACCGGAAGGGAGTAGTATTTCTATAGGCCTTAGGGGTTGTAACTGGAAGGTGGGAATTTTAATCAAGTTTATTTCTACTTCTTTATACTTTTATGCATTTTACAAACTGTCTACACTCAGTATGCAATTAGAAAAAGGAGAGAAAAAAAAGAAGGGGACAAGCCAAAGAGCAAGATAAGGAATTAACCAAATAACTGTGATTTTTCCACCCTCCCACAAAAACAAAAATATACTTTTTAAGAAGACCCTACAAATCCGCCCTCCAGGTGGTCCTCCTTGCTGATGTTTCCAGAGAGGGGTTCGCTGCAGTGTTAACGTGGTGAATTGAGAAATCCCTAGTTCCTGCCACAAGACTTTATATGGTGCTAGGCTCTCTGCAACAACTTGTATAATAATCTTTTTAACAATCCCTGCAATTAAGGGGTTGCCAAACTGGAATTGTTACTTTATTTGAGACAGGTACACGCACATATGCACGCACACACAACAATAGAAATTCAGAACCAGCTACCCCCTAGGAGAAAAATAGTGTAATTAGCTCTCCTTTACATGAGAAGATATTCTTGGAAATCTAAATGTCAACAGACTTTTGTACCTTTTTTTCCTTTCAAAAAATACAGATCACTAATTGCCACCAAATATTGGTTAGAAGTCAGGTAGATGAGACCTTTTCTCCATGGTATTGTGCTTTGGACCTGAGGACAACAAACTAAATTGGTGGTTAGTAAAACAGAGAGACCCACTTGGCTTTGGAGTTGAATAAGCAATGAAGGAAGTTCTCAAGCAGCACCGTGAGAACCAATCTTCTCAAGCAGAACTTAATTACAAGTGTACTATTATCAAAACATTTATGGAGAATGCTAACCTTACACCCACTGCTGCGTTTCTGTTAAGCCGATTTCTTTTAACTGAAATGTTCTCATGAGAGAGAGGGCGGGGGGGAGGGAAGGAGAGAGAGAGAAAGACACAATCTATACTGTTTCTGCCCAATATCTTAGAAAGCACCTAGTACTTGTCCAGTGACTGTTTTAAACACAAGAAAAGCATCTTTCCAAGGCTATGCAGCTAATTAGTGGTACTGGTTTTACTGGAACCTGGTCGTCTGAGCTGGGATTCCACTGTTACTGCCCCATTGCCTGAGCAGCATGGTATCCTTGGTTGCTTTTCCCAAAGGAAAAAACTGAGATATGAATATCAAGATCGTGTCTTTGAGTGCAAAAAAAGAAAATTAAAATAACCAAATAATTCCATTGGGTGGGGGTGGGGAGATCACCATTGGGGATGTGAAGAAGTCTCACTGTTCTAGTAAGACATCCTGGGAGATGACACAGAGATGGTCCTCACACCAGTTACTGTTGGTCAAGCAAGTGAGGAGCTGACACACACGCAGGGGCAGGAGGGAAAGGGAGCCAAGGAGCCCTAGCCAGGTAGAGAACACGCATCAAGGACAATCACATGATCTCTGGGAGACAGACAGGAGGGGCTGCAAGGCAAAGAGCAGGTCCATGTAAACAGTCCGTTCAGCCTGAAGCATTATTTGGAATTAGGGCCGTGGGTCTTTAAAGGAACCCCAGGAGGGAAGTGAACAAGCACCAGCTGGCCTTTTCACAACAGGCTCACACACAAGATGCACACACACACCACTGCAGCTCTGAGACTCTGTCTTAGAGCAGGGATGATACACAAACACACCCTTTGACCTCTCTTTCTGAATGTTCAATTTCTTCTCCTTTACTGCTCTAACTTGGCTAGTTGGGGGGTTTTTTTACTAAAATTATTGGTTTATTTTGCATGCTTTCATATAACAAATCAATGATTTAAATATGCACAGTCAAAATGCAAGTACTGCATGTCTCAGCTAACTCCTTTGGAGAGGGCTTTAAGTCTTAACACTGAGGCTCCTCATGAATATCATGAATCCGAAGTCCAGATCAAAACTACCTCCACCCTCCCATGAAAGGAGCTAGCCAGTCAGAAATTTCATTATAGGTGCCATCAACTTTCACTGGTCCTCACACAATTCAAGCAATACCAATTCAAGGTGCTTTCTCTGGGCCACGCCCACATTCCCATTGCCCTCACCCGAACTAGGTTCCATACCCTCTTCTGTGTTCCAGCACAATTTAGACATACCCTGCCTGGGTACCTCTCATACTCCGTGACACTTGTCGGTCTCTCCTAAAGAGACCATAGCCTGTTTGAGGGCAGAGACCTCATCTTTCCTCTTTATAGTCTAATACCAAATACTGGGCCTGTCGCCTGTTGTTCAGTAAATGAATCCATTCACTAACGGGATGATTACTGAGCACCTGCTTTGTGCTCGCACTGCGGTAGGTTTGCACTGGAGACACAGCAGTGGGCAAGGGACACATGGCCTCTGCCCCCATGGACCTGGTACTCTATTAAAGGACCTTGCCACTCCAAAAGCTTCTCTGAAGAAATATTTAGCTTGATGGATGAATGTCAGATCAATTTAACACTATGTAAATGATTTCCTATTCTATAGCATTATTTTACTTCAATTTATAATAGACTCAAGGAGAAATACTAGGATTAGGATTTTCTTAAATAAGCTAACTTTTATAAGAAATGCTACCAGAAAGACAATACAGATAAACTGACCTGAAACTGGCTACTAATCTTCCATAGCAACACTATATCATATTATTACAGTAGAATGTAGATAGTCACAGTCAACCTCATGTAGAATCAAATTCTGCTAGTTTTGAACCTGAGAAACTTGGTGGACCTGTACTTTGATACTGCACACAGAGAATTCAATTTCCAGAGAAAATTAATAATACAATGAAGTCTTAAATAGCTCTTCCAAGTTTATAGGTTTTTCACATATAACATCTGAACTGATAATGAAACTGTATAGTTACTTCCATCCACCTTTGAGATCTTCACCTATGAGTTTTAGCCATTCTCAGTAGGACGTTTTAAAGAAACCAAAGTTTGATGAATCACTGTCCTATCAGAAATGAGTGACTTGGCCATAAATGACTCAGGTAAGAACACTCACTTCAGCTGTAGTTCCAGGTATTGACTGACTCTATTGTTGCACCTTTGGCAAGGATTCCACAAGTGCCAGTTTTAAATATTATGTGTTTTTTTTTTCTAATGCAGACTCCCGCCTTTAAGATAGAGCTGGAAAATCTTAACTCACCACTTCTGTTCTCTCACCATGTCCAGATCTTTTTTCCCACGTCCAGGGGAAAAAGATGCCTCTTCATTATAAGAGTAGCAGAACATTCCAGTGGAATCGTCAGCTGAGACCCCAGGGCTATAGATCTCTGATACAAAAGAGAGTTTTGAGATAAACCTCCTACAGTAATGTTTCAGTAGCTACCTGAAAACTGGTAGTATGGCTCTTAAAAACCATTGCCACATTGCGAGTGTAAGGGAGCGAATTGTTGAAAAAAGAGAAGAATTTGTGGCAAAATTTACCTGCACAAAACTGTGCTGCAATTCTCCCTCCCACTGCCTTAGGGAAGTTGTGGGTCCTTCTCCCTTTATATCAAGTGCGGAAAGAAAACACACTGTGGACTGGCACCCGGCTCCCACTTGGAAAACCCTAAAGCCAGCAGGACTGGCATTAGATCCTGCAGATAGATAAAGAGACTGGGAGGGAAGGGGAGGCGGCTGCTCCTGGGGCCTGAGCTCCAGAGTGTATCAGAGCAAAAGATGCTTGGGCATTTTTAACACCACTGTGGTGCTCTCAGTAGAAAGCCAGCCTGAAACCATTTTAAGTCCTGCCCTGGAAGAACCCCATGAAGGAATGAAGGACAGCAGAAGACCAGAGTCTGTGTGGAGCAAACCCCTGAAAAACCAGAGAGAGACCTGGCGGAGCTGTGGGAAACACTTCTCCCACGTAACAGGAAGTGTGGCCAAACGTTCTCAGGGGTACCTCTGAAGAACCTGAGAAGAGTCCTGAGAGTAATAAAGTCAGCTCTAAACGGCTGCCAGACCTAGAGTTGTAAAACCATCTTCCATCTGTACCAGTAAAATAAAAATGCTCCTGTACCGCCAAGCCATAGTGAAGCCTGAGGTCACAGGAAAAATCTGCACCTCTCTAGTATACTTTTCAAAATATTCTCCCACATGTTGAAGCAAGTGGAAAAGTTAATAAAGGCTCTGCAATCGAAAAACATGATTACATATGAAGTCCTGGGTTTCCCAATCTGTTCTCACACCATTATAAACCCTCAGAGACACACCCATCCAGGGACACGATGACCCAGTGGCCCTGGAACAGGCTGATTAGAAACACTGCTCCCATTGCACAATAACTGAAGGTCATAAAACAAACAAAAACGACAGCCTATCTTTATTTACATTTTTGCCATGCTGCTCATCCTGGAGTTTTTGCATGAGGCTTTTAAAAATATTGCATTAATATTATCTTGATTACTGAGCCCCTTTAAACCCTGCACCTGAGGTAAGTGCCTTCCTGCCAATCCTGCTCTCCAGCTCTGTTTTTCCTCCTTTTTCACCACCTTCGACCTTGGAGAACTTAGAAACCTTGGTAGCAAGGGGAGGGGTAGAAGTACATGATGAAGGCTTTCCATTTACAGATGGTCTTAGCTGGAGGAGACAGAGAGTGGGGGCAAAAATAAAGATGAGTCTCTGATTACATTCCCATGAGATTTGCTTATTCAATGTGTTGGTCACATGATGCTACACAACAGCTTCAAAACAAACACACAAATGCCTGGCAGTTGGGAACTTAATTGGGGGTAAATAGAGAAGACTTTGAGATTTGAGGTCAAAGGCCAGGTTTCCACTGGCTCCTCTACATGTGATCTTGGGAAAAATACTCTGGTAGCCTCAGTACCTCATCTATAAATTCAGTGACTATGATTGAATATGCTCAGAAAACATGGTTAGATCTTTGGGGGAGACACAAGCAAACAGCCAATTGTCATATCAATAAGCCTCAGGGTAGAGATATCTGCAGGGTGTCACCACAATGGGGCCCAGAGGGACAGCAACCATCCCAACTAGGGAGCTTAGGAAGGTGACAGTTGAGCTAAGTTGGGTAGGAATAACAGAGCTCGATCTTACGAAGCTATAGGAAAAGAATGCCTCAGCTAGAAGGAACTGCCTGTATAAAAGCATGAAGAGACCGGGATCTAAAATAGCCAAACTCATAGGACAGAGAATAGAATGATGGTTGCCAGAGGCTAGATAGAGGGGGAAAGGGGAGATCAGAGGCAAAGTATACAAAGTTTCAGTAATGAAAGATGACTATGTTATAGAGACCTAATAATGTACAGAATTGTAACTATAGTTAAAAATAGTGTATTGTATTCTTGAAATTTGCTAAGAGGGGAGATCTTAAGAGTTCTCACCACAAAAATAAAAACAAAAAAACAGGAGAATGGTATCTGTGAAGTGATGAATAACTTAATTGCCTGACTATGATAATTATTTCACAGTGTATACATATATCAAATAATCAAGTTGTATACCTTAAATATACACAATTTTTATTCATCGATTACACCTCAATAAATATGGAGTGGGGGGAAAGCATGAAGGAGAGCCATAGTAACTTCACTGGTTTAACATACAGAGGCAATGAAACATTCTAGTTAAATCTTGTATATGCAGAAAAGCACTATAGAATGTCATCTTCCTCATCACCACTGGCCTGTCATTATTATAAATTTGCTGGCCAAGACCCAGGCTGCTAAGGGCATTTGTCCTGATTATCCTCTCTACCCCAACCTGTGATGCATTTCATATTGTAGATTTTGTGAATGGCAGCCCCTGAAATTTTGCAGCCAAAGACAGTGGTCCTGCCAAGATTTATTTTAAGGATAATCAGTAAGTCTTAAAAGCTTCCCATGTCTTTAAAAACATGGTGAAATACACAGGCTAATATGTCTCTTAAGAGAATAATCTTAGAGTCCTCTTGATCTTAATCTTCCCAGCAAAAAACTTACATGCCCTGTGGGTGAGAAACTCTAACTGACATGAAGAACTTGGACTGGGCTTCCTCCTGTGAAGGCTCTTTAGGCAGTGCAGAGCCCGCCCGTCCTGCCCAGGGTCTGTCTGAGCACCTGTAAAACAGGCTGCCACAGCACATGCTTGTGGCCTGCCCAAGGGTGATCGCCAAGCCAGAGAGCACACCGATAGGCTCTGGAATGTCTGGCATGGTCTTCATCTGATCGCTTACCAGCCAAATACAACTGTCCAGAAATGAGGCAGGGCCATAGAAAAATATTCAGTCCAGTTCCTGGGCCAGCATCATGGAATCTTGTGTTAGATGGAAACAATCATTCTTCCTTGGTTATCATGTTAGCCCAGGCAGTGATACATTACATAAAATTTAAAAAAAATAATTATTAAAACTATAGAGACAAAAAATTCTTTCAATGTAAAGTAAAAACATCTTAAAGTAAACAAAATGTTAGATCCACCATGATTATAATTGGATAAAAATCAGTATAAACCTGGATAAGGTCTAAAAGGAATATCAAACTAAAAATGATTATCTCAGGATGCTAATGAGTATGAGTTTCTTTTGGAGGTGATGAAAATGTTCTAAAATTAGATTGTGGTGATGGTTACATGACTCTGAATATATTAAAAACCACTGAACTGTACACTTTAAATGGTGAATTTTATGGTATGTGGACTGTATCTCAATAAAGCTTTTATTTTTTTTAAACTATTTGCATACAAAAACCTTTTATCAGGGTAGTAAGATTATGGGTCTTCATCTCTCAACCCTCCCAACTTTATCCCTTTAAACAAAAAGTGGTTTCCTTGGACCTCAGATGCAAGGGATGAGTGGAATGTGAAAAGAGTCAGGGGCAATGCTAACAGGAATAACATCTAAAAAAGAAAGAGCAAGTCACTCCTATTGTCTCTAGGTTTCCAGTCTACTTCTAGTGTTGCTTATCGGCAAAGCCTAACAGGGAGCCAGCTAACAAAGGAGAAAGGTAGTTTGCAAAGTCTCAGGCCCAGCATCTCAGAGCAGAGAAGAAAAGATTTAAAAAGACAATACTTTGAGTTAAAGACAATAACTAAAAAATCAGCACAAATACACTTCAGCTAAAGAAATGGGGACTTTTGGAAGAAGTCATAGAATCAATAAATAATGCAAAGCCCAGAAATTAATAAAAAGTAATTTAAAGTTGGTAAATTTAAATAACTACTAATGGTAACTTAAAAATAAGTAATTTCTGTTCAATTTAAATTGATAGTCCACAAAACTACAAGGTTGAAAAGAGAACGGTGTTGACTAAAAAAAACAAACAATGCAAAGCGTGGTAACAGCCTGTGGCTATAGAACCCTGAAGCAATCTCTGGGCCAACCAGATTGGCTTATAAAGGACATTTTCTGCAGAGGCAGGGAGTCCTCACTGTTTCTGTCCAGTAGGATTCAGTAATTGTCTAGCAGGATTTGATAATTTCTAAAGATCTATAACCATTATCATCTCCTATTCTCTACTTTCTCTGAGCGGGAATTTTTATTGAAGTTATGCTGGTCTTCCCCACCATTGTATATTAGGTGTACTGGACACTAGAAATGTGTCTTTAAGCTTATAAGTTGCAGGACCACAAGAAGCCAAGTTCATACCTGGTGGAGAGGGTAGTACTCAGCTAGAGCTCAGGAAGTCACACTGGACACAGTCCATGGATGAGACCTCATGGCTGTCTCCCTTAGGGAAGGCAGAGTCGCTCTGTGTAAATGGAAGGAGGTTGTGCACTGAAAGATGTGAGGGAACAGTGGGAGGTGGTCTGACCCATTCTCACCTCTAACCCCCTTATCTCTTGCCTGCTGTACTAAGGAGGCTATAAAACTCTTTCTGGCCTTCCTTAATGCTACAGGAGGCCATTGTTGGGGAGGAAATATAATTTTCCCTCTATCCTTCTAGGCTCTCCTAGAAGCCTCCCTGTAACGACAACAACAACAACAAAAAGCTTAACAGAAGAAAAGTAAATTTAATTATGTACACGTGTATGGGAGCCCTACACAACTATAAGACCCAAAGAAGTGCCCAGAGCTGGAAGCTTTTATACCTTTTAGAAAAGAAAAATAAAATGTCAATAATTGACAAAACAAAGGGGTTGAGGGTAGAGTTACTGACAGGTGAGGAAGTAACAAGGTTTGTTTTATACCACCTTCTTGGCCCTAATTCCCTGTCTCTGTGATAAGTATGCCTTGTACCCTCTTGGTACAGGGAGGGTACTTTAACATGAGAGATTTATCTCCTGTTTCAGGGAGAAAAAGGAGGGTCAGAGTGTCCTTCTGGTACCAGCTCTTTCTTCCAAGCACCTTTAATTCAAAATAATATGCCCAAGTGCCATATTTTGGGTGACATATTCTGAACTCTTATACTATGTAACTGAGATTTGACTGAAATATAACAGAAATCTGCTGGAAACTTGAGAAAATGATAGCAGAACTCAAGAGTTAAAGATTTTAGCCTTAGATGATAGGCTTAAGTGATTAATGCATGTGGAAAGCTTTATTCCAGGAACTGGAATGCATGACCTATGTGACTCCAGGTGGTTGACTAGCAATTCAACCTTTGTGCCCCAGGGGTTCTGCAAGCAATGGAGATGGAATCTGAGCTGTTGATCAAGAGGTGAGGTACTAGGAGAATTGCCCCTGGACTGCAGATCTTATCCTGATTAACCTTTTTACCAAACCCCTTACCTATGCTTTCTTCTCCCTATAAAAAGGTTGGCTTGAAATGAAATGTTAAGATGATGTTTGAGGGTATATAAAACCTGCTGTCTTCTCATAGTGCCAGCATCTAAATAAAGCACCCATAAAGATTCGATCCTTGTCTCTACTTAATGGTTCTGGTAGTGACAGGCAGCCCAAATACCAACTTTTCTGCTTTCATATTCTGAGGACTGTAGTGGAATACCTTCTTGATACCTGCTTCCTGCTTTTCTTTTCCTCACTAGAACCCAGACATGAAGCTGGAGGTGGAGTAGCCATCTCCTAACCACATTCAACAAGATAAGGATAAAAGGCCAACATGCTACCAATGATGGGAAAGGAAGGGAGAGAAGGAAACAAAAATAAATAAATAAAAGAAAGGGCAAGTTAAGCTTTCATCCTAATTGGCATTATTAAGTAGCTGTACCCACCCAGGATAACTTACCTATGAACTTGTTATATGAAAAGACAACAACAACAAATCTACATGTTTAAACTTAGTAAATCTATACATTTTACACTAATAATCAGGAAAATGTACATTAAAATAGCAAGATACCTTTTTATGCTCATCAGAGGGGCAGAAATTTTAACGTCAGACCATGCGAAGCATTGGCAAGGAAGTGGACATACACGAATTTTTATACATCGCTGATGAAGGGTAAATTATTGCAACCACTTTGGAGAGCAACTTGGAAAAAACTAATGTAATTAAAGACAAACATAACAATTCTATTTCTAGATACCCATATTTTGCTGTGTATATTGCACTCCCATGTTTAATGCATACCCATGTTTTTGACCCAAACTTTCAGGAAAAAGATCTTTAATTTTTTAATTCAATTTTTTATTTATTTATAATTACATATTTGTTTTTTGTATTATAAAGGAATTTTAGCATTTGTTTCTGAACATCTTATGGTACAAGAAATTTCATTAACAAGTAATTACAAAACACAAGGACAGATATAAGGTATTTCAGGTACTGCCCATGTATAATGTGCATCCTTATTTTTCCCTCAAAAATTTGGGCAAAAAAGGGTGTATTATACACAGCAAAATATGGTAAATCCTAGATCCTTGCTATTTAATGTATAGACTTCGGACTCAAAGAATCCCTTGCATTTCTGCATAAGGAGATGTGACACATATATTTATTACAGAAGAAAAAAGGGAGAGGGGACACTTAAATGCCTATCAACAAAAGGATAAATATTGTTACATTCATATGACAGTTAAAATATACAGACTGGAGCTTCATAAATCAACCTGTGTGAATCTCAAAAACAATGTTAACCTTAAAAAGCAAGTTACAAAGTAACAAGTACATTATAATATTAGTTATATAAATTTTTTAAAATGCAAAATCATTCTATAAATTTTATGGATATTTATATATATGAAATACAAGCATAAAAATGCATGAGAATAATAAATATAAAATTCCAGATAATGATTACCTCTAAAAATGAGGGACGGTAACAGACTAGTGGGTTCTACCTGTCTTTTATTTTATTCAATGTAAATTGGAAGCAAAAAGATAAAATGGCAATATTCAATAAAGCTTGGTCATGGGTGCCCTGGTGATTTATTATTTTCTCTGTGTTGGTAGTATTTCACAATTTCAAAAGGAAAGAAAGGAAAAGAGAGATATTCAAAGCAAATACTAGAACAAGGGCAAGGTATTCTCAAAAAAGAAAAATAGACACAGAGAGGTTGTCAGATGGAAACATACCAATTGGGAAAAGAACAATCATAGGCTTCAAATGCTGCCTAAGTGTTGCAAACCCCTGTCTGCCTACCAATTAATTAACCCAGCCTCCTTCTGTGATTTGCCTGATCAGAAAGAAGAAAGGTCTTTTATTGCTGAACTTATTTGAGCCCCGAAGTACTTGAACATGCCCAAGGGAAGTTTTTAGATGCAATTCTTCATTCAACAAACTTAATAATGACTAGCTTCTTAATTTGTAACAATCTAGTTTTGATTAGTACCTACTTAATTTCAATAGAAAACTTTGCTCTTATAAGCTACATGCCCTTCCTGCTCCTTTGAACCACTGTCATAAAAAATACATTATATGTGCATTAACACATTTCTAATTATTGCTTTATGCCCATCTTTTAAATCAGATAGGAGAAATAAAGAGTTACAAACAAAAAAATACATTTACATTGTCTTTTATGTTTACCTATGCAATTACCTTTACCAGTGCACGTTGTTTCTTCATGTGGATTTGAGTTACTGTCTAATGTCCTTTTACTTTATCCTGAAGAACTCCCTTGTGTTTCTCATGGGGTAGCCCTGCTAGCAACAAATTATCCCTATTTTTGTTTATCTAAGCATGTTATTTCTCCATCTTTGAAAATATATATATATATATATATATATATATATATATATATGTATGAGGTTTGTCCACAATGTATCCAGCCATGTAATATGAAAAATAGAGACATTTATTGAAGAAGATACAAGATACAAGAAACATTGTACATAGGATAATGATGCCTCTGTCCCCTTCAAAGTAGGCACCTTGGGACCTTACACAGTTCTCTCAATCACCATTAGCTGCCCCATCGTATTTTCCTAAATTTCATTGACAATCTTAAATCTCTTCCCTTTCAAAGGCGATTTTAGTTTTGGGAAAAGCCAGAAGTTGAAGGGAGACAAATTTGGGCTGTAGGGGAGCTGAGTCACCTGGGTGATTTGATGTTTTGCCAAAAAACTCTGCACAAGAAATGACACATGAACAGGCGCGTTGTCGTGAGGAAGCTTCCAATCACTAGTTGCCCAAAGCTGTGGACTTCTGAATCATCTGAATAGTTTCCACAAAGAAATGTTCAAGCTTAACACAAAATCTGATGCAGATTTGTTATTCTACTTACTCAGTCATTTTGAATGCGATGGTCACACAGTACAGATGCTCACTCAATGGTGTCTATCCTGCCCACTGACTAGTACAGTGAAACTGTTATTGTTCACGCATTCACATTCCAGTCCACTTTCCTTGGCTGCCAGGTTACATCGATGTTGTGCTAACCATTCTTGTTATATTAACAATGGCTGGACTTTTTCCAGACAGACTTTGTATGTTCTATACTTTCTTGGGTGACAATATTTTTCTTTCAGCATTTTCAATATATGATCTCAATGCCTTCTAGTCTCCATGGCTTTTGATTAAAAATCAGATTATAATCTTACTAAAGATCACTTGTATGTGTTAAGTCACTTTTCTCTTGCTGTTTTCAAGATTTCCTTTGTTGTCTTTTGACAGTTTGATTATGATGTGTCTGTGTCTGAATCTCTTTTACTTTATCCTACTTGGAGCATTTTGAGCTTCCAGGATGTGTGAATTCATGTATTTCATAAAATTTGAGAAGTTCCTGGGCATTATTTTTCCAAATAATTTCTCTGCCCTTTCTCTGACTCTTCTTCTGAAATTCCCATTACAGATACGTCGGCACACTCGATGATGTCCTCCAGGTCTCTGGTGCTCTGTTCATTTTTCTTTTTCTTTCTCTTTTGCACACTGGATAATCTCAACTGAGTCTATCTTTAAATTCCATGAATTCATTCTTCTGAGTGTTTTAATTGGCTGTTGAGCTCTTCAAGTGAAATATTCACTTTTGTTAGCATACTTCTCAACTCCAGCATGTCTATTTCTTTTTTATAATTTCTATTGCTTTATTGATATTCTGTATTTTATGAGACATTATTCTTTCTCTTAGGCATTTATACATGGTTTCCTTTAGTTATTTGAACATATCTAAATTGGCTGATTTAAAATCTTTATGCAGTAAGTCCAACATCTGGGCTTCCTCAGAGAGAGTTTCTTTTGAATGCTCTTTGTCCTGTGTGTGAGCTATACTTTTATGTTTCTTTGTATGTCTCATATTTTTTGTTGGAAACTGCACATTGAAATAATAAAATGTGGTAATGCTGGAATTAAGATTCTGCCCCCTACCAGGACTCACTGGGTTTTTTTTGTTCTTTAGTGACTTCTCTGACCTACTAACTAGGTTAATATCAAACAAAATAGATTAAGGAATAAAAATTCAAAACTATTATTAAGGACAGAAGTTTCACAAGACTTTCTTCTCTTGGCTTCCATGACATAATGCTCCTGTAGTTTTCTACTGCTTTATTGCCTGCTCTCACTCACTGCCTTTCATGACTTCTGTTCATTTCCATGACCTCTAAAAGTTAAAGTTCTCCAGGTCTCAAAAACTGACTTTCTTAACCATCTTCACTCTCTCCTTAGTCACACAGATCCAAGACTTTACAAGAAGCTGTCAGACCCTTTTGCAAAAGGATTGTTCCATTTTACACTCTAATCAACAACATGTGAGATTCAAGTTCTGGTTGTTCACATCTTTGCCGAGAATTGGTGCTGTTCTTTTTAACATAAGCAATTTTGGTGGGAATATAGTAGTATCTCACTGTGGCCTTAATTTACATTTCCCTTATGACTAGTGATGTTAAAGGTTTTTTGTATACTTATTAATCACGTTTTTGTTAAGTGTTTGTTCAACTACTTTGCCCATTTAAATAATTTAAGATTGTCTTTTTATTATGATGTTGTAGTTCTTTATTTCTTGAGTACTAATCCTTTGTCCAAAATAATTTTGTGTCTATATTCTCCCAGCCTGTGGCTTGCTTATTCATTTTCTTAAAGGGTTTTTTGATGAGAAATCTAATTTACCATCTATTCTTTCTTTTCCAGCTTTATTGATATATGATTGATGAATAAAAATTATATATCTTTAAAGTGTACAAGATGATGTTTTCATATATGTATACATTGTGAAATGATTACCACAAAAAAATAACTAACATATCCATCACCTTACAATTACTTTTGTGTGTGTGTGTGCATGTGTGTGTATGGTGAGAACACCTGAGATCTCTCTTAGTGAATTTTAAGTATAAAACACATTGTTATTAACTATAGTCATCATGCTACATATCAGGTCTCCAAAACATTGATCTCATCATATAACTAAAAGTTTGTACTCTTTGATCAATACCTCCCCTTTTCCAATCTATTATTTTATGACTATATAGGCCTGTATTCCAGGAGACCTGCGTTTACCAATAAGTCACAAAGATATTCTCCTATCTTTCCTTTTAATGTTCATAAATTTTTGAATATGAGATAGTTGAAACAATTCTTAAAGGTTCATTTTATTTATGAGCTAGTTAAGGTTCATTTTTTAAAACCACATTGATATCCAGTTGTTCTAGCATAATTTATTGAAAGGATTTTCCATTTCTCATTGGATTGCTTTGGCATCATTGTTGAAAATCAAATAATTATATAATTGTGTGTCCATTTCCTAGATTTCTCTTCAAGTCTATTTATCTGTTAATTATTTGTTGATTCTTCTACCCATACTATGCCGCCTTGATTATTGCATATTTATAGTAAATACTGAAGTCAGATAATATTAGCCTTGAAAACTTTTTCTTCTTTTACAAAATTGCTTTAAATAAATTCTAAGCCCTTTTTGCTTCTGTACAATTTTTTAATGAGACATTCAATTAAAAGAAACAAAAGCCTAGTGGGATTATGATTGAGATAACATTGACTTTATAGATGTAATTGGAGGAAATTCGATATCTTAGTAATATTAAACTGGCCAGTCCATGTGTTTAGCGAAAGCGCAGTCCTCGTCCTGTGTTGTCTTTCCTTTACACTCACGTTACTATCACACTCAAAACGGTTCTGACTCCAGATGGGTGCGTTTCTTCCCACACCAAGCAATTCTTTGTGATGCCAGCTGGATAACTCTATTCTGACACTATCTGCCGGCAGACAACATTAGATCCCACAGGTTAAGCGTTCAGTCCCATCAGCCTGCTCCCCAACTCAGATACCAATTGCAGAAGGTGCTCAGGTTAGGTTACCCACAACTTCTGTATTACTTGGCTAAAATCAGAGGTTCCCATGACCTCCACCCTGTTAGATTTGATTATTTGCTTAGAACAGCTCACAGAACTCAGGGAAACAAACATATATCTGTTTATTGTATAATAAAGGATATGATAAAGGATACAAATGAATAGCCAGATGAGACCTTAGGGCAAGGTTTGGGAGAGTCCCAGGCACAGGAGCTTGGAGTTGGGGTGCATCACCCATCTAGTATGTTGTTGTGTTCACCAACCTGAAAGCTCTCTGAAGCCCATAGTATTGGGATTTTTATGGAGGCTGCATCACATAGGTATAATCAACTATGAACTCCATTTCCAGTCCCCCTCTTTGTCCAGAGAATGGGTGGGGCTGGAAATCCAAGCTTCTAATCAGAGCTCGGTCTTTTGGTGACCAGCCCCCAACCAGAAGTCATCCAGGAGTTCACCCAGAGTCACCTCATTAGGACAAAAGACATGCCTAGGGCCCAGAAAATTCCAAGGGATTTAGAAGCCCTGTCAGGAACCAGGGTCAAAGACCAACTACTAGAACAAAAATGCTCCTAGTGCTCTCAACACTTAGGAAACTACAAGAGTTTTAGGAGCTCTGTTGGGAGCTGGAGTCAAAGACTAAATATTAGAACAAAAATTCTTCTAGTACTCCTATTTACAAGTGTTTCAAGAGCCCTTTGTTAGGAACCCAGGGCAAAGACATGTGTATATTTCTTCTTACTTCAAACCATGAATGTGGTATCGTTTATCCTTTTTTTGGATCTTATACAATTTCTCTCAGCAATTTTTATAATTTTCAGTGTAGAGGTTTTACATATTATTGTTAAAGTGGAGTGTTTTTAAAAATTTCATTTTCTAACTATTTCCTGTCATATATGAGTATAAAACTGCTTTTTGTAGATGACTTTATGTCCTAACACCATGCTAAATTCACTTACTAGTTTTAATGGTTGCTTTCTGGAATCCATAGGATTTTTTCACATTTGATCATATTATCTGTAAATAGAGACACAGACTCAACACTTATATCCCATCAATATTCTTTTTTTTTTTTTACAGTGCTCTGTTTCTTATTCACAGAAAACTAAAAGTCCAGTTCTAGATGTTTCTCTTGAATACTTCATTTGTTTTATTAGTAAGCAGAGCCCTATAAAAGGTGGCTCCACCTAGTCCTCAGACTCAGGTCCATCTTCATCTTGACTAATCTGGAAGTATCGAAGTTCGTAAGTCTCCTAGTCCGATGCAACCACACAAAGACAATCGCAAAGACTTCTTCTTAAGGTATTTCTTTTTTTTTTTTCTTTAAGAAACAAATTTACTATCTCATAGGCTAGAAGTCCAAAATCAATGTGTCAGCAGAGTCAGTTTCTTCTGAGGGCCATGAGGGAGAAATCTGTCCCATGCCTCTCTTCTAGCCTCTGGTGAGTTGCTAACGATCTCTGGCATTCCTTGACTAAGTGATGATAGGAGATAACCTGTTCTCCCAGAACAGGAAGTGGGAGATCAGTGGTGGAGCCTATCTGAGGTGCTGCCAGGTTATACGTTTGTGCAGCTGGTTGCCAGAGCAATGGCTGGAGTATATTCGTGGGCCAACGTGACGTGAGGTAGAGCATTAGGGGTTTTCAACACAATGGAAAGAAATGCAGGCTTTGTCTTGAAATCAGAGTTATGTATCTCTAAAGCCCATATGCATGATCCCTGCAGGGAGACACACCATGTATGACACAGTCATTTCCAGTACTAAAAAAAAGGTGGCCAGTTTCCTGGGGCAAAGTTTGAAAGCTTTCTTGGCCACTGTCAGCAATGAACATATGGAGTTCATTTCATTGATGTTGGTAAGGTATTTATAAGAAATAGGGAAACCATGTTCTTTATAAGAACAAGTCAAGGACGAGACATGGGTAGTTTGTTTACTGATCATTTGTTTATCTTTTCTGGAAAAATATCTATTCAAATCCTTTAGTCATTCTTAATAGGATTGTTTTTCCTTTATTGCTGAATTGTATGAGTTAATTTATACAGGGTGGGGGGAAAATAGGTTTACAGTTGTGAGTACACGAAACACAGTTTATCCTTGAATTATTATTTATTAGTTATCATATTACTTTCCATATGAACAACTGTAAACATACCCTACCCTGTATACTCTGTATACTAGACACTTGCCAGTTACATAATTTGCAAATGTTTTCTCCCATTAAGTTATCCTTTCACTTCTTTGGTAGTGTCCTTTGACACATAAAAGCTTTTAATTTTGATAAAGTTCAATTATCCATTTTTTTCTTTTGTTTCTTGTGCTTTTGATGTCATACTTAAGAAACTATTGCAGGATCCAAGATCATAAAGATTTACTCCTATGATTCATTCTAAAAGATTTATAGTTTTGGTTCTTACATTTAGGTCTGTGAAACATTTTGAGTTAATTTTTATATACGGTATTAGGTAGGGTACTCAATTATGCTTTCAGATGTAGATATCCAGTTGTCTTGGCACCATTTGTTGAAAAGATCATTCTTTCCCTAATGAAAAGTCTTGATACCTTTGTCCAAAATCAATTGACCACAGATGTATGGGTTTCCCCTAGGCTTTTAATAGGCCCACTGTTCAAAGAAGAACTCCTGATTTCCACACCACCCCTCTCTCTGCCCCAATAATGAGTATGTATAAATTTGGTTCATTAGATGATACAAATATAATAAAGCTAACACTCATATTAGCACAAGCAAGCATGGGGAAAAAAAGACTACGAGAAACTACACCAGAGAATAGGATGGAAGATAAGAAAAGATGAGATTGGAGATAAAAGCAAGTCTGATTTATATAGAGCCTTTTAAGCCAAGGTATGTAAGTTTTATTCTAAATGCATTAGGAAGCCATTACATAGTTTTGAAGAAGAAAGTGAGATAAAATAATTTACATTTTTAGAAGATCAGCTGGCTGCCAGGTGAGTTCTGGAGCATAAAGTGGCAAGAATGGAAGTAGGATGACTTTTAGAATGTTATTAATAACTGGTATACAAATAATTATAATATGAGGCAGAATTCATTGAGTGCTATGACTAGGATAAAATAAAAGCATGAAATTGAAAAAAAAGAATGTTATTAATATCTAGGTAAGAGATGACAATCATTTACACGGTGTAGTAGAAGTGACAAAGAGGGGAAGTAGTTTCAGGATGTGTTTTGGGGGTAAAGGTTTGGAGGTAGAGATACTGGTTAGTGGTGCTGTGGAGAGGGAAACAGAAATCAAGTATGGTTTCTAAGTTTATAGCTTGAATAACTGGATGGGTGATTACCCAATTACACCCTACATTTGCTGAGATGTGTCAAACTGGAAGAGGAGAGGAACCAGTTGGAGGGGTTGGGTGAGCTTACTGGGAATTCATGTAGAGAGCAGGCCTAGACCCCGAGCTCCACGGGAGCAGTCATCATAGTTGTAATTAAGTTGAATGTGCTCAGATGTGTCTTGTATGTTGATAAAAAAGATACATGACTCTCATACTGAGAAGGTAAATCAAGGATGAGAGAAAGGCTTCTGGGGTTGTGAGAAGGGGAGGAAGTAAAGAAAAAGGGGAGGGGCAAGGAGGATATATCAGAGGTAGAGAAGGTAGTAGGGGTATTTGTATATATGTGGAAAGGATTATGTACTCTTCTGCACTAGGGATACTGGAAAAGCCCACTGGCGCATTGCATAGTCAAACTACTTTTCAGAAACAAATAATTTTTAATATATAGGGACACCAAATTTTTCCCACTTATCTATAGGGACCCGAGAAACACTAGAGGTATTCTGACCAATGGCATAAAGTGATGTTGGGCAAGATACTTATAATACATACATACAGGGTTGTTGGGAAGATTAAATAATATTATTATTTATTTTACTGCCTGGCATATAGTAATCTATTAATAAGTTATGATAATTATTATTAAATGTGAAAAATCAAAGATCAGAATTAGCAAAAATTAGTGATGGTAATAGCAATATTTTGCCTTACTGTATGTGTATGTGATATTTTTCTTATGTTTTTGCCTCTGGCTCATGAGACTGCAGTAAAGAAGACTGACAGATTCCTTAATGACTAGCAGCTTATGCTGTTATTTATAATAAAACTGTAACTAGTTAAATGAAATGGCATTATTTTAATTAGTGATACTTTAAGTATTAGTATTGTGGACATGATTATTTTTATGAACTGTCATGCAAAACAATTTTTAATACTCTTAAGTTAACAAAGAGAATGAAAAAAAATGAAGACACCAAATAACCATTGCCTACATTTAAATTACTCCTGGTTTCCATTTCCTCCACCTTTTTTCTCCTTTTTGGTCACAGATGTTTTCAACCTTATTAGAAATTTTAGAGATTTCTTATTTGGTTTAGGACAATGGTGTTAACAAATGCAATTTACTTATGTGATGATGATAAATATTTTAATTTAAAGACACTTTTTGACCACAAAATAAGAAGAACCAAACATTACTCCCACAATACTCTCAGACAAGACACCTCAATAACTTAGGAAACTTTTCTTTCTTGGTTAAGTTGACTGCACTTCTCCCACCAAGCAGAGCACTCTTAGCAAGGCCCATATGCTTAAGTGAATACATATATTTGTTAAAGATTTTTACTTTGAGTTCATAATGACAAAATGATTATAATTAATTCATACTTATTTTTCATTTTTCTCCCCATTATTTTCTGTCTGCCACATAATTGTCTGCTTTGCCTATTTTGTGGGGTTTTTTTTTTAAAAAAGTTTCTTTGAGCCCTGGCTGGTGTGGCTCAGTGGATTCAGTGCCAGCCTATGAACCAAAGGGTTGCTGGTTTGTTTCCCAGGCAGGGCACATGCCTGGGTTATGGGCCAGGTCCCTGGTAGGGGGTGTGTGAGGGGCAACCACACATTGATGTTTCTCTCTCTTTCTCCCTCCCTTCCCCCTCTCTCTAAAAATAAATAAGTAAATAAAATCTTTTTTAAAAGTTTATTTGATATTCTTCTGGGGAAATACACTGTCCCTCTTCATCATCATACAGAGATATGTGATGCCTTGTAACTTCAGTTATTCTCTCTTAATAACATAAAACACATGTTCTTTGTAAAGACTATAATATTAATACTTTTATGAGTCTCATCATAGAGACATAAAGGGAATAAAAAAAACAGTATTAGGAATGAGAAAGGAGATGTGCCAGGCACAGAGTGATTAAAAGAATTCTAAAAGAATACTATTAAACATACTTTTTAAAAATGTATTGATTTTAGAGAGAGGAAGGAGGAGGGGAGAGAGAGAGAAACAGACAGACAGAAACATAGATTTGTTGTTCCACTTAATTCATTCTTTCATTAGTTGCTCCCTGCATGCACCCTGACCAGAGATGGAACCCGCAACCTTGGTGTACTGGGACGACACTCTAACCAGCTGAGTTATTCAGCCAGATTCCTTAATACACTTTGATGTCAGCAACTTTGAAAACTTAGGTAAATGGATGATTTCCCATATAAATGAAACTGACCCAAAACTGATGGTAAACATGAATAGAACAAACACTGTAGATGGAATTGGAAAAGTGTTAAACTATAACATTGAAAAGTGCACCACAGCTAGATGGATTCTTAGATAACTTTTATCTATTCTTTAAATAGCATAAAATTTCAATGTGCTTTAAACTGTTCCAGGCTATTAATTTAAAAAAATAGAAAGCCCACTAACTCACTTTATAAAGTCAGCCAACTTTAAATCTATTTTTTGATATATTTATTGATTATACTATTACAGTTGTCCCATTTCCGCCCCTTCACTCAACTCCATCCTGCCTACCCCCTCCCTCCCACATTCCCCCCCTATAGTTCATGTCCATGGGTCATACTTGTAAGTTCTTTGGCTTCTACATTTCCTACACTATTCTTACCCTCCCCCTGTCTATTTTCCACCTATCATCTATGCTATTTATTCTCTGTACCTTTCCCCTCTCTCTCCCCCTCCCAATCCCCTATTGATAACCCTCCATGTGATCTCCATTTCTGTGGTTCAGTTTCTGTCCTAGTTGTTTGCTTAGTTTTCTTTTGTTTTGGTTTTAGGTGTGGTTGTTAATAACTGTGAGTTTGCTGTCATTTTTACTGTCCCTATTTTTTATCTTCTTTTTCTTAGATAAGTCCCTTTAACATTTCATATAATAATGGCTTGGTGATGATGAACTCCTTTAACTTGACCTTATCTGAGAAGCACTTTATCTGCCCTTTCATTCTAAATGAAAGCTTTGCTGGATACAGTAATCTTGGATGCAGGCCCTTGCCTTTCATGACTTGGAATACTTCTTGCCAGCTCCTCTTTTGAGAAATCAGCTGACAGTCTTATGGGAACCCCTTTGTAGGTAACTGTGTCCCTTTCTCTTGCTGCTTCTAAGATTCTCTCCTTCTGTTTCATCTTGGCTAATGGAATTATGATGTGCCTTGGTGTGTTCCTCCTTGGGTCCAGCTTCTTTGGGACTCTCTGAGCTTCCTGGACTTCCTAGAAGTTTATTTCCTTTGCCAGATGAGGGAAGTTCTCCTTCATTATTTGTTCAAATAAGTTTTCAATTTTTTGTTCTTCCTCTTCTCCTTCTGGCACCCCTATAATTCGGATGTTGGAACATTTCAAGATGTCCTGGAGGTTCCTAAGCCTCTCCTCATTTTTCCAAATTCTTGTTTCATCATTCTTTTCTGGTTGGATGTTTCTTTCTTCCTTCTGGTCCACACCATTGAGTTGAGTCCCAGTTTCCTTCACATCACTATTGGTTCCCTGTACATTTTCCTTTGTTTCTCTTAGAATAGCCTTCATTTTTTCATCTAGTTTTCGAACAAATTCAACCAATTCTGTGAGCGTCTTCATAACCAGTGTTTTGAACTGTGCATCGGCTAGGTTGGCTCTCTCTTCCTCACTTAGTTGTATTTTTTCTGGAACTTTGAAGTGTTCTGTCATTTGGGCCATTTTTTTTTTTTTTTTTTTGGTCTTGACATGTCTGTTACTTAAAGGGGCGGAGCCTTAGGTGTTCACCGGGGCGGGGTAATGCTGGTCGCTGTGCTGTGACGCTGTACGTGGGGGAGGGGCCAAGAGGGAGCAATGGCGCCCACTCCACTCTCCAGATTTCAGTCACTCCCTCTGCTACCCACAATCAAACTGGGCCCCTCTGGTGCTGGTTCCCAAGTGGGTGGGCCTGTGTACACTCTAGGCCCCTGTGGGTCTCTCCAAAGACCTCTCCCTTGAGGCTGGGAGTCTCTCCTGCTGCCACCCAACCCCCACGGGCATTTTCAATCAGAGGTTTGAGGCTTTATTTCCCCGCGCTGGAGCCCTGGGTTGCGCAGTCTGCTTCGATCCCCCGCCGTTCGTCCTGGTTTATCTGTGCGCGAGTGTGGGGCTGAGGGGTACTACCCGCCGCTCCGCCTGCCCCGCTCTCCGCCACTCTGAGTCTGGCCCTCTTGGTTATTCTGTGCACGAATGTGGGGCCGCAGGGTCTGCTAGTGGTCGGACTGCCTGCCCCATTCATCCCACACTCCGCCAGTCTCGGTCCCGCCACGGCCACGCGAGTCCTCTCCACCCCGGTGCCCGTCTCCGCCTCTCCTACCGGTCTGGATGTTTGTTTCTTTTTTATCTACTTGGTGTCGGACTTCCTTGCTGTTTGATTTTCTGTCAGTTGTGGTTGTGCGAGGAGGCGCAGTGTGTCTACCTACGCCGCCATCTTGGTTCTCCCTAAATCTAAATTTAATGAAGACAATACCAAAAAACCAGGAAACTGTAGACCGGTCTCATTTCTAAGAATATACATGTCCAAGTTTATGACTATAAACAGATGATTCCAAGCAATTACATTTCATCCAGCAATGTAATCAAGTAGTTTTTTCAGATGGGTCAATAATAGAAATTCTATTAATATAATCCATCATCTCAACAAAAGTTATATGCAGTATAATTCAGCAGTAGGTGCTGAAAAGATTTTTGATAAAATACAGTAGCCAGTCCTAATAAAAATTCTACTTACAATAAAAAGAAACTCTTACTATAACAGACTATTTACCAAAACCAACAGAAAATATTCTAAATAGCAAGACACCAAAACCATTTCATTTAAATCAATAACTAGTCAGGATTGCTGTATCAGCATTATTATTAATATTTAACACTGTCTCAGACACCTAGTACATTCAATAAGACAGAACAAAATGGTATAAATATTAGGGGAAAAGGAGATAAAACTCAAGAGTTGCCAGTAAAAATACTACTAGAATTAATGAGAATTTGGAAAGATGACTGAAGACAAGATAAATATATGATTTAATGGCTTTTCCCTATTCTTATAATAAGCATTTAAAAAAGGAAATGAGGTGAAATGCACCACTCATTATAGAAGAATAACATCTAAATCACTTAGAGATAAATTTGACAAGTGCAGAACTTATATAAAGAAAATATTATTTCAGATTATAAAGCAAGCTCTGAACAAAAGGAAAAGCATTCATGTTTTTGGATGAGAACATTAATATTAAAGTCAATTTTCCCAAAATGATGTATAAATTTAGTAAAATTTTAATTAATATTCTAATAGGGTATGGCTGAGGATTGGAATTGGAAAAAATACATTTAAAGGGTGTATGGAAAAATAAATGACTAATAAAATAAAGAGTGAAGGGAAATGTAGATTTTAGAACACACTGAAAAGTCACTGTTATCAAATCATTACAGAACACTAGAAGATTAGACAAAGATATCAATGGAATGGGATAAGAATCTAAAAGAAGTCTTAGGATATTTATAAAAAGTAGTATGTGATAAAGGTGTAGTTGAAATCACTGTGGGCAAGATAAATTATTTCATAAATGGTGCTAGCACAACTAGCTATATATTTAAAAGAAACTTTGATCTCTATCTTGTGCCACATATAAAAAGAAATTATGGATAGATAAAATACTTAAAATCAATTAAACAAGCAAAATCTTTGGTGGGAAAAGTCTAGGAAAATATTTATTTAATCAACAGGTAGAGGACCATATACATTAAAAAAAAAGACACCTATGACTCTATAAAAGTTTTAAACTTTTGTATTAATATATGTGGAAGATACATCATAATTTAAATAACAGACAAATAATAGATTCAGAGACAATGCTTATAATACAAAGGAGAGATAAATATTCAATAATTATAATGAGCTCTTACAAACTGAGGCAAAAGAGAATAAAAAACTAGTAGAAAAGTAGGCAAAAGATATAAACTGACAATTCATAGAAGAGAAGTATCTAATGATCAATAAACACATGATATTATAGTAAACTTACTAGTAGCCAGGGGAATGAAAAATTAAGTAACAATAAGATATCACTTTAAGCCTATCTGTCAAAAATTTTAAAAGGTGATAATGTCTATTATTGGCAAGAATGTGAGAAGAAGGAAACTTTTATATACTGTTGGTGGAAATAGGAAGTATCAGAGCCTTTGTGTAAAACAATTGGCAATATCTATTCAAATTACATTTATTTGTACCTCTCCAAGGAATGCCACACATGTTTTATATCCCAGAGGATTAAAGAGCATCAAGAGGGAGGATTACACATAAATAGATACTTCCTTCAGCTTTGTTCATAGTAGAAAAATTAAGTAGAGCTCTACCAGTTGACTTTGAGGGGTTATCATGTATTTTTGGCATCGCATGAAAAAAGCAAAATGCCCAATAAGGTCAAGTTGCCACCAAGTGACCAAATGGTCTCCTCAATAAACGGTGTCATATTAGGGGCTCAGTGTTGGTCCCTGTAGCTGGTAGGTAGGTAGCAGTAGCTAGAGAGGCCTTGGCAAAGAGGAGGCCATTCTGTTGGGCCCATACATAACCTCAGCGTCTGTCACTGGAGCCAATTCACTCATGTGCCCATTGTGCCAGACCTGGGATGTCCTATGACATAGGATGGCTGGTATTAACGGTCCTAATTGCTTAGACTTCCTTGTAGCTGATTTGTCAGCCTTCTCCTGCTAGACCCCTGATCATTGACCACTGCCCAGGAATCTGCAAGTACTCTCATTTTGGTCCATTTTTCCTTCCACATAAGTGGGTAATCGGTTGTGCCACTCACTGTTCTGCCTACTAGGAAGATCTCCCCTGCCCACTATTGCTCAAAGCCATCCCTAAATGTGAATATAATTCATCCATATACATATTCAATTTTCACCCATGTACCTAGCTAACACAACTATGAACCAAGTTTGAGCTTTTCCCTCCTCCTTTAGTTGGTTCTACTGGATCTCTCCCACAAAATAGCCATAGGTATGAAGGTAGGGGTACCTGTGCAACTGTGGTGGGTGACAAGGAGGTCCAGGCTACCTAATCCTGCCTTCTGGTCCTGCTCAAGCCTCATCCAAAATATACCATTTCGATTTTTCAGTGAACTGCTGCTGGGCCCGTCAGACTTTATAACTTGCTTGGCAAGTCTGACAAAACCTCTAATGGGCATTTCTGGACCCACGGCCCCTACACAAGTGATAAAATTTCACAGAACTAAATACACACACGGGTGTGCACACACATGTGTAAAAGTGGTGAAATCTGAATCACGAGTGTATTGCATCAATGTCCGTTTCATCCTTGTGATATTATACTACAGTTTTGTACCCAGTTAGGGGAAACTGGTTGAGGGGTACATGGGATGACTCTGAGTTATTTCTTACAACCATGTGTGAATCTGCAATTATCTCAAAGTAAAATGATTAATAAAAAAAAAAGATTACAGGGATTAAACTCAAAGGTTTTTGTTACATCTGTAGCAGAGAATATGGAATTAGTATTTACCTTTAAATAAGAAGGTCAAAAGGTGGTGCCACCAATTGAAATTTAAGAAGAAAAAAGGGTGAGCAGCTGTTGAAGCAGAAAGCGGGGAATGTAGAGATCAGTTTGGGACTTTGGCATTTGCAGTGTCTGTGACATACCCAGGTGCAAACATCTAATGGGTAGTTGGAAAGATGCAAGGTTGAGGCCAGGTAGAGATATCTAGATGTGATACAGATTTAGAAGTCTTCACTGTAAATAAAGCCAAAGGAATGGGTAAGAGGGTAAAAGTTCTGAGAGAAAAAAGTGGGCAAAGAATAGAGCCTGGGGTTTCATTGCCAGTTACATTGCAAATGGTGACTGCTGACCCCCAAAAGAATGGACATTTTGTGAGGAGAATCTGTAGTGTGGGGAGTCATGAAATCAAAGGTAAGAGAGATTTTTGAGAAAAATAGCTGAGAGCATCAAATGCAAGGCAAGGAGTGACACATACTGTGAAGTAGGGGAGGAGAATAAGAATGAATAAAAATGCACAGAAGTTTGTACTTGGGACAGCTGGAAGCAAGAGTGTTCACATCTTAAAGCTTCTACTTTCTCTGTGAAGTAGGAAGCAAGATCACAGAAAGGCTTCCATACCTAAGAATCAAAGACAAAAGCAAAACACAGATTTGAAAATAAGCATTAAAGACACTAACACACAATTCAGCAGTAGAGGTTCTGATGTCTGTTCCAGTCGGGTACTGTTAAAGATTTGCTCTTTAACAGTCTACTGTATTCAAGGCTCTCCAGAGCAATGGTGTTAAACAAAAAATCGAAGACTCATTATTGTCTAGATGACATAAAAGTCTAGCACAGTGTCTGGTACTCAGTGAGTACACAATAAATATCTGTTGAATGAATGAAGGAATGGAAAAATGAGACACGATAAAATATCTTAGGAACAAGAAAATACCAGGAAGATTTTGCTGCTACTGTTTATAATAAAAAATATATATACTTTGAATAATACTAAGAATTTAAGATACAAGAAAATTTCTAGTTGATACATAAAGAGATACTACATAGGGTCTTATTGAAACCTGAGTGAGACACAGCAAAAATCTTGTCTCATGGGCTCTCACTATCTATAAATCATAATGTAAAAACAATTTAACTCTAAAATATCAGAAAACAAAAGGCATTATCAAATGAGATTTATCAGGAATAGACCCTAGAAAGATAACATAAGGTAAAACTAATGCTATATTAATAGTAATAGATGCCTACTAAGTTTTTACTTGCCTGAAAACATTTCTTTGGGTACATGTTTTATTTCTTGTCAAAATGTTTTATTACCATAAGCATGTACTACTTTCATATAATAAAAGAAAATTTCCCTCCAACATTTTTTTAAAATCTCAAATGTACACAAGTTAAAAGAATAGTATTATAAATACACTACTTCTAAATGAATCCTTCATCCAGATCTCCAAATTGTTAATATTTTGTCACTTTTTTCTATCTCCATTTTATGACTTTTTAAAGTTGCAGACATATTTCAGCCCTAAAAGCTTCACCATTCATCTTATAAAAACAAGAATATTAAACTAATTGACATTAATTCACTATTATCACTTAATACACAGCCCATATTTAAATTCCCCCTATCGTCCCAAAAATGTCTCTTGTAGTTTATTTTCTCATTCAGGATTCAGTTATATTTCCTGTGTTGCATTTGGTTGCTCTTTAATTTCTTTTAATGGAGAATAGCCCCCTTGACATTCTGCCCTTGACTTTTGTTCTTCACGAAAGGGAACTTCTTGAGTTAGAGTTGGTTGTCCTATGTAATGTCTTCCATTCTGGTATGATTGTTTCCTCATGGTTCCATTCAGGTTAAACATTTTTTTGGCCCAAATACTACATAGATGATGCACTGCCACCAGGACTTACATAGCATTGAATTTTCACCTATTGGTGATGCTAAGTGTAACAGTTTGATTAATTTAGTGACTGCCAGATCTCTCCATTGCAAACGAATACTTCCACATTTGTAATTAATAAGAAGTCTGTGTGGTGGTATTATGAAAACATAAATCTGTCCTGCTTCCCAACAGTCTTTTTACTCAATAACAGTTTTAGCAACAATTAATGGTCCTGACCTGGAGTAATTATTACCTTGGTGGTTGCAAAATGATGATTCCGTCTTGTCCTTGCTCTTCGGTATATGAAGTTGCATCCTGTACAAGCTCAATTTATACATTTGATATGTTTTCTGCCCCAGATTGGAATCAACCATTTCTCAAAGGAGCCCTTGTTACTTTTAGTGGAGAACGGCATTTTCAAAATCGAAATCCAGCCATCAGGTATACTTATTCTACTCCTATATACCTCTTTCAGTGGGGCAGATCTAAGACTCTATCTCTTAACACATCTATATAGGGTCCAGCAGAAGTAATGTGAGCCTGCTTGAATGTGATTGGTAGGATAATAATATGGATATAATAATTTATAGTTTTAATTTGAACATTTCACCTAAAATGTCATATGGCATGCTTGAGTGTGGCATTATGTTACAGCATTATATGCTTATGATTTCATAATAAAAGAGGGGTGTTATTTGTGCCAGACCTCATATGGTATGTATATTATAGTGTATATACATGTATATATATATACATACTTATTTGGTTTACTTGTATATTTCTAATTCTGTCACTGTTTCTCTACATATTTACTAGCATATATTCTTATAAAAATTATATAATGTGTCTATGTATGTGTGTATATAAATTTTTTCACCTAAATCCAATGTTAATACTGCTACTTCCAATTTAAATCCAATGTCAATACAAGGTTCTTCTTCACCTTCTGTTTCCCATACATATTTCTTACTTTTTCCACATGAGAACCCTGATTCCCAACATCAATATATATTCATTTGCTCTATCCCACAGTAAATACAAATTGTTTCAGAATTACAAAACTAATATCACTACCAATCGTAAACTTTCTAAATAAACCTAGAGATTTGTTTGTACTTCATTTGTGGTTAGAATATATTCTGGTCAGTACTTACTCAGAAGCAGAAGTACTAGGAAATGTAAATGATAAGGAACGTACCACAGGGAGTTGACCTTACGCAATGTGGAGCTGGTTAAACAGTCTGTGTGAGGCCGGGTGTCTGCTGCTGCAACCTAAAATCCTCCGGGCAGATAGTCAGGAAGAAAAGGTGGAGGTGACGTGGAAGAAGCAGGGATACAAGGTGGAGCTGGGACTGCAATACAAGTCAGACTCTTACTACCCCAGGCTGTCATCACAACTCCAGAGTGGGGGTCCTACAGGAGATGCCGCACACCTAAGCGTGTACCCCATCAAAATGGTAGCAGTTACTGTCATTTCTGGCACACAGAGGAGAGCTGTTGCTCTAACAGTTACCCTCACAAATGCATTTCTTACAGCCGTGGTGAGTTTGTCCAGCCCCTCTCTGGGGATATATTTAAGGAGTGGGTAAGGTCTTCCCTTATGGAAGGGGATTCTGGGAAACAGTTCCCGTTTAGCTAATTTGACACAGTGTTAATCTATGATAGTCTGTAGTCAGCAAACTACATTCATTATTATATAATTGACTACATTAATTATTTTCTCTGTGTAGTTGCTATCAATTTGATATACAATTAAGTTTATTTTGTTAGATTTTACTTTTTTCACTTATTCATGTCTCCTAGAGCAAACTATATTAAAAACTATACTCAGGAAAGTCTCATTGCTATCTTTTCTCCTCCACTTCATTCTTACCCATCTTTATCAGGTATTAGTTTCCCCTTGTTTCTTACAAAAAGGTAGCATACTGTATATAGTCTACTATACCTTGCAATAAAGGCAAACTTAAAAAAATTTAACACCCAAAATTACTAAATTTGCAAACCATATTTCAAAGAATTCTATATCTTGTTAACACACCCAAGGGTAGTATAAGCAAGATGTTATAAGATGAAATAACATACTGATATAAATATCTTTTGATAAATGTTAGAGGTATATCTAACAAATTTCATAAATCTAAAAGCAGAGTCTTCCTTCAAGAATCAAAAAGTATGGGAAATACAGCCTGGCCGGTGTGACTCACTTGGTTGGATCGTCATCCCATAACTGAAAGGTTGTGGATTAGATTCCCGATCGGGGTACATACCTAGGTTGCAAGTTTAAAACCTGGTGCAGGCGCAGGTGTATGTGAACCCTGGTCTGGACGCATATGATCCCCAGTCCAGGCTCACACAAGAGGCAATCGACTGATGCTTCTCTCTCACACTGATGTTTCTCTCTCTACCTCCTCTTACTCTAAAAGCAATGAAAACAAAAAGTCCTTGGGTGGGAATTAAAAAAAAAAAGTATGGGAAAAGTGAGTTTAGTAGAGTTTAGCATCATGACAATGATGCTGAAAAGACTAAAAATCTAGACTTGGTGTAAAAAGATTTTATTTGAAAAGACAACAAAGGTTTCTGTTGACTGCAAGATTCATATGCACCAATAATTAGGTTGCTTACATGGTTTTGATATTAACAAAAGCACAGTTCCTAGGTCACTGCAATCAGAGATTCTATTCTTTGTTGATTGGACCAAATCTGGAAGAGTGTTCAATTCGTGGGACCACATTTTAAGAGGAACATTTAGAAGAGTACACAGAAAGAAAAGGAACCGCCTAAAGAATACAGAACTTCCTTCAAATATTTGAAAGCAATTACATAGAATGAGCTCATCCTATGTTCCTCTAAAAGACAATACTCAGATCAAAATATAGATATCATACGAAGAGGACTTCAATCCAACTGAAAAAAATAATTACAGTTCAATGTACAGTATTAGTGAAGTTCCCATCACTAAAGGATTTAGATAGAGTGTAGAATTCCAGGGAGGAGATTCCAAGTGTCTTTCTGCAGGAAGGTTGTGCTGCATCAACTCTATGATTCAATTTTTCTATTCACACCTAAAGAGCTTCTGAGAGTAGCCATCTATTAAATAAAACAGGATGTGTTATTTGCAGTGGTGACTTTGATTCATAAATAAAATATTAAACTGTTATTAGCTATACATCATTGAACATGGTTGGAGCTGTGGACACTTCCCAGAGTCTGCTTACTTGTTTACTTGTTCTCTAGTCATTGACCAAATTAATGTGGGAATCAGACCTGGCTGATGGGTAGAACAATCCAGTGTCTATTAGAATGCAGGATTCAAGACAGGAACACCAGTTGGAAATACACTCATCTCCAGAGAACAAAGGGTCAGACATACCAGCAAGACTTCTTAACGTTCTCAATCATCAGCTGGAGCAATGTTCTAAACAGTGCTTCTCACCTAGATTTGTTTTCCAGCCTCCTGTGAATACATGAATGCCTTGGGGGGAAAGTGCACTGTGAGCAAGACCTAAAAGAACTGTGACTAAAAGGCCTGTTAGACTTTAGAATGCAAGATAACACTGCTTTGGTGCCCATATGACATATTAAACACAAAGGGAGGTGTTCTTTCTCTTTCTGCTCAGAACACAAACTGGCTGGCCCAAGAACACAGTGCTACTGCTTTGTGTAGAGGGGTCCAGCACCTCACCCCTGCCTAAGGCAGCACTGTGACTTGGGGGCAAGTGCCCAGAAGGAGGCGGTTTGGGTGTGTCCAATGGTCAAGGACCTGCATTTATTTCTGCATGCAGTGAGGCTTCAGAAGCTAAAGAAAGAAGGTAAAGGCTTGTTCTTAGCACACTGGAATGCCTTAGTCATTTCCAGTAATAAAAGGGGGAGAATTTGAGTGTAGACTCCCCTGTGGAGAAGGTGACCATAAGGAGCCATTTCTACAGAGTAGCCAGTTCATGATTCTAAACATGACCTGTCTGCAAATTAAAGATATCTATAAATTCTTTGACACTTCTTCCATTGAGAGGCAGGATCTAAATCCCCTGTCCTTGAATTTGGGCTGGACTTCGTGACTTACCTGTATCCCATTAAATGCAGCAGAAGTGACACCGTATGACTTTGGAGGCTAGGTCATACAATACAATAAATACAGTTTTTACCTTGCTTACAGGGACACCAGCATTTGCAGCCCCTAGCTAAGCTGCAAGAACTCTGACTACCCTGAGGCAAACATGCCACGAGGAAGCTCAAGGCACATGAAGAGAGCACGTTTCCGTATCTCTGGCTGACTGCCCCAGCTGAGGTCCCAGCTTCCACCACCAGACCTGTGTGGAAATGTGCCTCCAGATGATTCCAGTCCCAACCTATTGAGACACCCCACCCCACCAGGCACTGAGCCTTCCCAGATGAGCTCCCAGACATCACAGAGCACAGACAATCCTTAGCTGAGTTCTGACTGAGGGGGTCACTTTATATTTTGTAAAGGGCAAAACTATCATATTTTATCCTCACAATGATACATTTAGGTAGGTCGGACTGGTATCACTATCACCTTCTCTTTAGAGATTAAAATGACAAAAAAAAAAACACAAACCCACAGGGATTTGAGCTCAAGTGCTTTGAGAGTATATAGCCAAAAACGTGGCATGCTGACTAAAATCCCGATCTTGGAACTCCAAAGTTTACGCTTTCTTGATATCTTCCTATCTGAATACAGTGGGGCTTTAGAATGGTCTAGGGAAACCAAATAAAACAGACCCAGAATTTGAAGACAAGGTCTGAAACTGTTGAATAAGTGGAAGCTAACAAAAAGCGATATTAAATAAATGGTATCAACCATTCTGTGAAGAAATAACCATGTAAGACATGATTTACCGATTGTCGCTGGAAAGGAAGGCTATATATAATTTAACATGGAACCAATGAAAAAATCATCTTAGGATTTTTAACGTCATGAGGCAGTGTTTTAATGTAATATTTTCAGAGGATGATTTCAAAAAGTGAAATAAGAGTGGGAGAGGATGTTAAAACCTGCCCATTATAGTCCTGATGACATCAAGGGGGAAAGGCGCCACGACGGGCTGGCGGTGCACCTTCAGTCTGCTGAGAAGTATAGCAGAGACGGGCGCTTCAGGCCACTGCTTGACGACATCATCCCTTTCGATCATCTTCCTGTATCCTACTTTTCCACGCTGCCTTTTACTTTACTTTTAGTTCCTCAGAGAGACCTTCCTTCTGGGAAACGAAGTGCAATGATACTTAGGTGCAAAGCATATGCCACGCTCACTGGAGAGGCTGTGCTCTGCACAGTTCCATGCGGAGGGATATTAGCACTCTGTTTAGTTACGCCGCCCCACACACTACTTACCTTGGGAGTGAGGCTCAGCGCCTGGGCCCATGGTGACTCTGTCAATAGGCAGACATCCTGCTTCAGAGATCAGTTGGAGAGGTTTCTGTCTCTGGAATCGTCCTCGGTACTATAAGGAGGTCCCTGGTGACTTCCCCACTCGTGGGAAGTACAAAAACGCAAAGTCCACTCAGGGCTTCTCATGACTGGATGTGTAGGTTCCTTCGGTGATTAACTTTCCTGCCACCTAGGAGCCCACAGTAACTTCCACCATGTTTGTCACTCCTATTTCTCCCTTCCTTAAATTGTTTTCTACCTCCGAAATAATCCTCTTTTCCTTTGGAACAAATGTATTTTTAATAATGAACCGGGTTTCTTTAATTCCATTCCGTCATTGGGCCTCTCAAAGGGATTTTACCTCTCCTTTCTTAATGGTTTTCATGCGTATTTTGCACAGAGAATGCCTTGGAATGTTCTGTTTATGAAAGGCGCAAAAGTATTTAAAGTATTTTGGTTTTCTTCAAAACAGAAACGATCAAAGTTTTGATGCTTCAGACGTCTAGAATGTTCTGTGCCTTGTGCAGGTCCTAGTACATGGACGGTGCCCCCTCACTGACATTTGTTAACTGAGTAACCTGCAAAACGAAAAATATTCTAAAAGGAAACATTTTATTCCTCCACGATGGCGGGGGGGGGGGGAACTTTTATATTTCCGTTTAGACTCAACTTTAACAGACCAAATCTTTTCATGAAAAGGATACAGGCATCATTCTGGTAATTTGGCTGCTCTTAATATATTTCCATCAAATTCTACTCGGCTGTTTCAACCTTGAGGTTTCAAGTCTAATTGTTATGACAGACATTCGTTGTGAAAGAAATAACAGAAGTAGCTTGGGCTTCCCCGTCCTCCCTCTAGGATTTCAACTTCTCCTCCAACACCAACCAGCCCTGCTCGCGAGCCCTACGTTCCAGAACAGACTCAGGACGGAGAGGAGGATAAAGTAGGAAACCGAAGCCACGGAAACGCGGGGCGAAGACTGGCGATCGCCACCGTGGGCGAGCCGCGGAGGAAGCCTCCACAGCCAGGGGCGCGAGGGCGCTCCTAGGATTACGTCACGCACCGCGGATGACGTCACGACCGTGACACGCGGGTGACGCCGTTGCCGCGGCGACTTCTAGTGGTCTCCGCCCCCTTCCCCCGCCCCCCGCCTAGCGTCCTTCCCCCAATCCCCTCAGGCTCCGCAGCGCCGGGGGCCGCGGGCCGGTTCCTGAGGTGGCCCAGGCGTCCCCCGCCCCGCCGCCGGCGCCGCCTCGGCCGTCCCTGCCCGCCGCCCCCCGCCCTCCGCCTCCGCCTGCCCCCGCCCTCCGCCGCCCTGCCCCCTCCCCGCCCAGCAGCGGTCGCTCGGGCCCCGGCTCTCGGTTATAAGATGGCGGCGTTGAGCGGCGACGGCGGCGCGGAGCAGGGCCAGGCTCTGTTCAACGGGGACATGGAGCCCGAGGCCGGCGCGGGCGCCGCGGCCTCTTCTGCGGCGGACCCCGCCATCCCCGAGGAGGTGAGTGCCGGCGCCCCCTGCCCCCCTCCCGTCGCCGGGCTCGGCTGCCCGCTGTTTATTTTGTGTGAGGAGGTGGCGCTGGGAGCTCGGTTGCCCTCAGCCACCTTCTCCTTTGGGCTCTGCGGGTGGGAGAGGGGCATCCCCCCCCCGCGCCCCGTCCCTCTCCGTCACGCAGCTCCTTGCGACGTAAACACACACCGCGGCTCTGGGGGGGTTCCCTAGCCTGCACCGCGGCTTGGGGGATCCGGCAGCGGCGCGGGAGCGGGAGGCTGTCCATAGGGGGCGAGCCTCCGCGTTGGTCCTAGAAGGTCACGGCTGGCTGAAGGGAGGCAGGCTCGCATCCCTGAGGTGTTTTCGTTATTTCGGGTGGGGGGAGGCAGGGGATGGAGGCGGCGGCTTCCAGGTGGAAGCTGCGGGGCCGGCATCCCGGCCCGAGTCGCCGTGGTGTCTGTAGTGATGACAGTGGTCCTGGGGATGGATGATGGGGCGCATCCTTGCCTCTCTGCCCTCCCCGACTGCCCTCCTTTTCAGGCCGCTGGCCTCCCTTCCACTTTCCTACTTGTTTGGGGGATTTCTCTTCGCCTCTGTTACCCAGCCGTTGCTTTTGTTTTAGTCTTGACTTTTTCAAATCTAAACCCCACAGTTTCCGCTCCCCTTCCATCCCGGTCTCCGCGCGCACCGCCGCCCCCCCCCCAGGGTCCCGGGGTTTGTCGGCGCTCTGCCGCCCCGTTCCCTCCGCCGGACCGCCCGCCCTCGGACCTCAGCTTCCACCGAAGGCCGAGTTTGCACTTCTCTTCCCCCTGGCCCTCCTGAGGCCCGCGACCTCATTCCGCCGCTCCCCGACATTGCTATCGGTGCTGATCTCGCACATCCTCCTGGACGCTGCGGAGCTGCTTGCTTTCCGAATCCTGAGGCTGTCACGGTTCCATCAGGTTTCCCTGGCGCGGCCGGCACTTCTCGGTCGGTTTTCCATTGTCCATTCTTTCTTTATTACTGCCCACTTAAAAAAAAAAAAAAAAGTAGGTTTGCTTTCTTTCTGTTGTCCTTCTTTTTGTCCCAGTTCATTTCTTTCACTGTTTAGCCCTTGCTTCTCTCCACCTGTTTTTGCGTTATTCAGCCTTTTTTAAAAAACCACTTGGTCACAGTATTTTATTTACATTGTGTTTTTTATTCCGGAAAATTTATTTCATGGAGTATTCGGCATTTTATCACATAAAATAATACACTTCACTATACTTTACTAATTCTGAGATAATTTATGGTGTAACAACTGTGCTTTACAATTACTTAGATAACGTGACTTACTCTGTTGACTTTGCTCAAAGTTCTCTTTTCTTCCTACTAGTTACATTTTGTTTCCCAACTCTTGTAACGTCTCATTCTTTCCTCTGTCTGTGCAATTCTTTTTCCTGCTTCATCATCTTTACTTTGGAAATTCATCTGCTGTGCTTGCCCTATTCAGTATCAGTTCACAATATTTGTTTTCCACTCTCTTTTACCACCTCCATCCATGCCCTCGAGGTGTCCTGTACCATCATTTGTTCTACTCTTAAATTTTCTCATATTTTTCTTCTTCCTTAAAAAAATTACACTATTTTCTACTTTAGTTTGCATTTTCTCTAATATCTGTTCATCCCAGCTTTTGGATTCTGAGGATAGAGTTCTTCCCTTCTTCCATTTCTTAGTTTGTTCTGTTTTCCTGGTCCCTAGCTGCCATTCATTCTGCCTTGTTTCCTGACTTTTGGTACTTAACTTGCTGAAGCTTCCTCTTGTCTTTCCCACACCTCCACATTCCTTCTTATTTATAAACAACTTTGTTCCGTTGGCATGGAAATTTATTTTTAGGATACATTGTTTTTAATGGATAAATACTAGGGGTCACATCTGCTGCCTATTTTTTCCATGAATCGGATATGCATGCTTTTGTCTTAACAGGCACAGGTGCCTCTAGGCTTGCTTTACTCTGAGGTGCATGTACGGTTTTGTTGAATTGTATCTAGAAGAATAGATAAATTAGTGGGTATAGGTTATGAAGTTGCAACTTTCTTATTATAGCATTGTTTACATTGAGAATCTTGTTTCGGAGTTATTAGAACAACTTGCAGTGATACAGAGAAGTCTTTAGTAAAGTAGAATTTCTGCTCTCTTATTTGAAGGGCCAGATTGAACTCTACTCCCTGAGGATTCTGACTAGGTGAGAGCTAGGGCCATGGGCTTCTGCATTTGACACACTTCCTAGGCAGCTCTCATGTATCAATGCTTGAGGACCTCTAGGCTAGATGAATTTAGGCTTAAATTGACAATAATTGGAAAGCATATGCTTATTTCCTGGAACCATAAGGATACTTTAATTTTAATTAGTTAGAAGTGTGTTCCACTGCCTCCCTCACCCAGGTTTTAATATTTAATAATGAATAGTTTTTCCTTTATATTTTTTACAGGAGCTGATAATAAATATATTTGATGGGAGGAATAAGTGATTAAAAATGGATCTCTTTTTAATATAAATTTCAATGACATGGATGGTAGAATAAATTTCTCGGACAAATAATTTTACATTTGGCATTGGTGTTAATTCAGTGGAAACTGAAATGTACTGTGGTCTTTTGAGATGTCTTCCTTATATGCACTTAAAGAGATAACCTTACGATTGCCATGTGCATGGGAAGAAATGAAAAATTGTGCTTGTGTAAAATGGCATGTTTTATTCTAAAGATTTACCTTACCAACAGTAAAGTGTAAGTTTAGAAATATGTTTCTGAGGGAGGTTTCAGCTGCACTAAAAAATTTCTAATTAGAGAGGGAAAGCACATTTATTATGTACAAAAAGTAAAAAAAAATCATCTATAATCTTGCCACTAAGATATAATTACATAAACAATATAATGTACATACACCCATACACTCTTTTTTATACTTGTATAATATAGTGTATGTGGTTTTGTAATATTTGTAACTTAACAATATAGCAAAATATTTTACCTACCATTAGATATACTGCAGTTTTTAAACTAAACATACTTTTTTGATATGAATTTGTTTCTTTTTTTTTTACTCTTGTTATCATATACCTTAAATATGAAATTATGTTGGGAATTGAACAAATTGCATGTCCTATATTTGTAAGTATTACTTTTATAGATGCTCAAAATAGAATATTCTGGTAAATGAAAGGAACTTATTAAATATTTATCAAATGAATGTGCTTATACTTTTGGCATTAAACATTTACTTCTAAACATTTATAGTCCCCTGATGTTACTTTCTGTCTCTCTATGACCATATGGTATAATAAATACATTGAAAAAATGTGTTGTAACAGGGTATGGTATTTATTAACTATTCTTGTGCTGTGCATCTGTAGAAGGGAGTGTCTTCCAATTGTACTGTTTTTAAGATCTCTTATTGCCAATCTTAGTTAAGTTGTATACTTATAATAATGCATTGACTAAGCAGTATTCTGGGATGGAATCTCCTTTATAATGAAGTCCACTCTGTTAAAACACATTTTTATGAACCAGGCCAAACCAAGGTGGATTACATCATACTCTTAATAAGTGGAAGTTCCACTAAGGTATGTGCCTCTGCAGTTCCGGCTACTGTTGTTAGTATACTTGTCTGGGTGTATTCAAAGGTAGGCAGAACATGCTTGTTAGGCAAAACTATAGAATAGCTGTGTGTCTTTGGTTTTCTAGTGTTCCCTTTCTGTGCTCTTTCTCCTCATTTAATGAACTCCCTCCTTCAGTCATTTACTCACCTCTTCTGATATCAATCACTTTTATATTTTGGTTATTAAAGAATTGATTGTTAGTAAACAGATAAGAAAGGAACGTTGGGACTGGGTGCTTAAATCCCTGAATGTAGTAAACCCGAGAGCAAACTTGATCTAGTGTATTTGGATAATAGGCTGGAAAAATTATATTAGGACAGGAGGCTAGAGAAGTCTGACTTTTCTTAATTCTCTGTCTCTTGCTTTCCTGATTAGGATGAATTAGGATCCCATCATAACAACTGGAAACCTGTGTTCTATGAGTTTGGGGAGAGAGGGAGGGAAGCAGGTTACTTTATTGTTTTTTTAAATATTTTGTAAAACGGTGCTTACCTTGTTTTTCCTTTTTCTCCAGTCATAAAGGTATTTTCTCCTTTAGAATTGCAAAAGTGCATTTTTGTTTCCTTTGACATCTTGATATTAATTTAGCTGAGTACTTAGTGAACATTTTTTGTCATAATCCTCTTGTTTTATGAAATCCAATATGTTCCTATACTTCCTATATTTCTGCCTCAAATTATCATTAAAATAAGCCTTTGTTGTCAGTAGCCCTTAGAGAATTTTGTATTCCTCCAAACTTGAATTGGTTTAAGCTCTTTACTCATTCTCTTTGTCTACTTTACGTACATTAATTATTTTGTTATAGAACTTCTGTATTCAAAATAGGAGAGCCTGTTTAGGAGCTTTTCTGGTTTTTTAGGAGAACTGCTTTCATAGTTGTAATGATAACGTTAATACTATAAGAACCAAAAAGATAGCCTCGTTTTTTCCTTAAATATTTGGTGGAGTAATTGACATATTCTTGGAGGTAGTTTTTATTTTTTAGTTTCTTTTGGCTACCAATCTAATTTACTGTCATACATAATTAGCATGGTAGGTCAGAAGAAACTCTTAATCTAACCTCCACCCTAACATTAAGCAATTATTTTTCCTCCCCTCTACCCTCTGAGAATCTTTTGGTTTCCATGTTTTCTCTTGGGCTTAAAAAACTGTTGTTCTTGTTCCTCCCCATTTCAAGACTATGCATCCATAGAGGGAGATGGATGCCCAGTAACATTACATTTCTTTCTGGGTCCTGGGAAAGCCCTCAATAACAGAATATAAAAATCACTCTGACCTCAATTAAGTTTATATCTTCCAGAAGATCTGGTCATGATTTTCACTTAAAGATTAAAAAACAAAAAATCAGGAAATGCGTTCATAAGGCATACCTCTCAGACACCTGAATGGTACAGGGTCATGTGACAGCTGGGAATGTAGGTAGTGCCCGGGGTTTTCTGTTCGTTTTGTAAGGAGTGTTACTCCAATTGTATTTGGCTACCTTGTGAACTTTGAAACTGCATTTCCAGGGAGAGAAAACAACATTTCGGCAGTCTTATTTTCCACTCTTGTTCCAAAGTTAGTGTGTTTTTTTTAAGAAAATATTCATCTCCTTATTATAAAAGATGCTTTAATTGTGTTTAAATTGAGAAATACTCTTGTTCATATTTTTTCTTGCACTAATTATTTAACCCTTAAATTAATAACACCACAAAATTTGACTTTTTAGAACAACTTAAATAAAATTTTAGTATGTTTTGAATTAGTCACTTACCTTTGAGTATTTTAAAACAATTTAAAATACTGCTGGGTTGTTCCTCCCGTGACCTAGAATTTTTAAACTGTGTTTTCTATGTTACAGAATTTCTTTTGCCAAAGTATATTTCTATTCTGGCTCATGGATATACTTTTAAAGTTAAAGGGGAATACTAGCTTCAGCTACATTGTAAATAGTAATTAGAACCTTTATTTTTTGTTTTGTCAACTTGGGTCTAATCCCTTTTCCCCTGTTTCAAAGTTTATATTCTCTAATTAGAAATCTCCGCGTAGCATAGAGGAAAAAAAATTATTAATTTAAGAGGAAAAAAATTGTTAATTTAAGAGTCATAACTAGGTATGGTTATTTTTTAAAGAGTAATTAGCTTATTTTCTGGTAATGTCAAATGAAGGTAATTTAATTCCCATTCATTATAAAAACATAAAGTACTATTGTTAATTCCTAAAGAACTCAAAATTGCCTTTTTACACATCATAAAACTGTATTTCCATGGAAATAGGGTCAGAGAACTTCAGGTAGGGAAGAGATTATGATTCAGTATAGTCCTTACATTCCTATACAGCAACTACTGAAAGTGTTCGTTTCTTTGTTTTTTACACGCTTTGCTTCTTACTTTTAAAACATTCCACCCATTCCAGCAAGTATCTTCTCATTAACAATAAGTCACACGATCTCAAGTTAAATAGAAGAAATGTATGGTCTACTGAATAGCTGCAAACAGTTTTTGATAAAATTAAGCATTCATTCATCATAAGACCCGAAACAAATCAAATGTGATAAATGGCATGTATTTTTTTAAATCAGGTTTTATAATTACAATTGAAGTATTGAAAGCAGTTCATCTGAAATTGGGAGAGATAAGATTGTCTATTAAAATTACTTGTAAAGTTGTAGTAGAGGTCCTGACCTTCACTAAGTTAAGAAAAAGAAAATTTTAAACATAAGAGTTGGAAAGGAAGAAATAAAACTATTATTATTCATACACCACATGATTTATTGGAAAATTTTTAAAATATCTACAAATTATAAACAATGAGTTGTACAAGAAACTACATTCTAGCAGCAAATAGGAAGGAAAACATAAAATAGTATATTTCACAATAGCATAAAAAATATGATGTACCTGGGAATAAGTCTAAATAATGGGAGTTCTGGCCAAGATGGAGGTGTAGGTAGAAACCCGTTGCCTCCTTGAACAACTGAAAGGAGGATGACAACGAATCTAAAAGCAATAAACAACCAGAAGTGGCAGAAAATTAAACTGCGTGGACCTCCGGACAACCAAGGAGTTAAACATTCACAAGACGGTTAGGAGAGACAGAGACGGGCAGCTGGGTGGAAAGGACCCGGGGCAAGGCGTCAGACCCAGCCAGTGAGTCAGAGCTGGGTGAAAGGACCCGCGGCAAGGCAGGTGGACTGCGCAAGTGAGCTGGGGCTGGATGAAAGGGCCCGTGGCAAGGTCTCGGACCGCGGCAGCTAGACTGGGCTGGGTGAAAGGCCCTGCGGCAAGGCTGTGGACGGCGCCAGTGAGGCGGGCAGACTATGCAAGGAAGATTGGTCTGGCTGAACTGGGAAACGTAGACTCAAACTAGCTGTAAACTACCGCAAGGGTTGCCAGGCCAGAAGAAACCCCCAGTCTCATGTGATAAAGTTCGTTGGGAGGAGGGGCTAGAGCCCAGGACGCCAGCCGCGTTGTTCCCTCTCTGACCCCTCCCCCACAGATAGAACCACAACTGCTGCAAAGAGGGTTGCCTGGCCCTGTGAATGCCCACGGACCTGCCCCCCTACAACATAACAGGTGTGCAGAGACAAAGAAATATGGCCAAAATGAAGGAACAGATCAAAACTCCAGAAAAAGAGTTAAGTGAGGAGGAGATAGCCAACCTATCTGATGCAGAGTTCAAAACACTGGTAATCAGGATGGTCACAGAACTGATTGATCTTGGTTGCAAAATGAAGGCTACCCAAAGAGAAATAAAGGAAAATGTACAGGGAACCAACAGTGAAGGAAAGGAAACCAGGATTCAAGTGAACAATCTGGGACAAAAGGAAGAAATAAACATCCAACCAGAACAGAATGAAGAAATAATTTTTAAAAAATGAGAAGAGGCTTAGGAACCTCTGGACAACTTTAAACATTCAAACATCTGAATCATAGTGATGCCAGAAGAAGAACAAGAGCAGAAGTTGAAAATTTATTTGAACAAATAGTGAAGGAAAACTTCCCCAATATGGCGAAGGAAATAGACTTCCAGGAATCCCAGAGAGTCCCATAGAAATTGGACCCAAAGATGAACACACTAAGCACATCAAGTTACCCAAGACTAAAGATAAAGAGATAATAAGAGCGTTACCTACAAAGGAGTGCCCATAATACTGTCAGCTGGTTTCTCAAAAGAAACCTTACAGGCAAGAAGGGGCGGGAAAGAAGTATTTAAAGTCATGAAAGGCAAGGACCTACATCCAAGATTACTCTATCCAGCAAAGCTATCATCTAAGAATGGAAGGGCAGATAAAGTGCTTCCCAGATAAGGTAAAGTTAAAGGAGTTCATCATCACCAAGCCCTTATTATATGAAATGTTAAAAGGACTTATCTAAGAAATAGAAGATCAAAAACTACAGACAGTAAAATGACAAACTCACAACTATCAACAGCTGACCTAAAAAAACAAAACAACAGCTAAGCAAACAACTAGAAGAGGAACAGAATCAGAGATTTGGACATCACATGGAAGGTTTTCAGTGGGGAGGGGGAGGGAAAGAGTGGGGGGGGAGATATAGGGAATAAGAAGCATGATTGATTGGTAGGCTTAAAATAAGACGGAGGAAGTTAAGAATGGTGTAGGAAACAGAAGTCAAAGAACTTATATGTATAACCCATGGACATAAACTAAGGGTGGGGACGGCTAGAGGGTTGGGGGGTACCAGGCAAAAGGGAAAAATTGGGAAAACTGTAATTGCATAATCAATAAAATATACTTTTTTAAAAAGACCTAAGATTTCTAGGAGCCTTATTGAAATGAATTATGTAAATCCCAATAATCCAGCCAAAACACTATGTACATGGATTGATAGGTGATATTGTATTAAAATTCTGTGGAAAATCGATAAAGGACTATCGTAGCCAAGACACTCCCAAAGGAGACAATATGGGAGGACTTACTTCACCAGTTATTAAGACTTGTTAGAAGTGAAGTAATTACGACAGTGTCCTGAGTAGTCTAGTGATAGGTGGAGCAGTGGAACAGAAGAAAACCTATACTTAATAGATTCCTTGATATATGATAGCTATATACTGGAAATTAGAAAAGCACGACCTTTTCAGTAAATGGTGCTGAAAAAACTAGAAACAATTAATTTGGATTTTACCCCATAATATTCACAAATTCTAAATAGGTTAAATGCCTGGATGTGAAATGCAAAAATATAAAGCTTTTATGAGAATGTATTTGGAGAGCTTTTTTAGCTTAGAAAGTTAAAGTTATATTTCATTAAATTTAAGATGTTATTCTAAGAATTGCCATTATTTCGTTTTGTATCTCTAGAATAAAACATTGCCGGTTAGCCATGATGTACTATTGATTGTAAAATGTATCTCAGTTTTCACTTTTAAAAATATTTTAGCATCTTACAAATGATAACATATAGTGCATTTCCTGAACACTCTTCCAGCAAAGGTGGATGCAGTTTAGGTTCTATCAATTAGATGAATTCCCACAATTTGGAAGACAAAAGGACAGGGAAGCTTTCTTTTTGCTGCTGTTTTGGCTAGATAGCAAAGTTGTGAAATCTGAGTGAGGAGAAGCTGTTGAGGTACCTGGAGTGAGCATTCCAATGTTTAATTCCAGTTTCCTGGGTCTGTAGAGGCAGTAGTGTCAGCAGCTGTTGAACCTCTGACTTCTGGTAATGTAGTGGCTACTCCTGATTCTCAGTCCTTCCATATTTTGAATGATAAGCATCCTAGTCCTTGTATTAAGTGCTTTCATGGTTTGAAATATCTAAGATGTTTTTTTTTCTTCTTTCATTGGGTCTTGCTTAATACATTTTTATTGGCTCAAGGTATTGTTTAATGTTTAATTTTATTTTTTTTAATTGTGGTAAAATATACATAACATGTATATCATTTTAACCATTCATAAGTGTACAGTTCAGTGGCACTAAATACATTCAAAATGAAGAACCATCACCATCTTTTCTACCCAAATTCTTTTCATCATCCCCAACAAAAACTCTACCCATTAAAAAATATTTCCTTCTTTCTCCCTTTTCCAACCCCTGGTAACTTTATTCTACTTTCTGTCTGTGGATTTGCATATTCTTGGTACCTCATGTAAGTGAAATCATACAGTATTTGTCATTCTGTGTCTGGCTTATTTCACTAAGCTTCATGTTTTCAAGGTCCATCTGTGTTGTGAAATATATCAAAATAACCACCAAACTGTTTTCCCACCAGCATTCCATTTACATTCCTGCCAGCAGTGCATGAGGATTCCAATTTCTTCACATCCACACTAGCACTTTTTAAAAAAATTATAACTATCTTAATGGGCATGAATTGGTATCTTATTGTGAGTTTTGTATGTAGGTTATTTTTTCTTAGTGACAGTTCCTCAAAAATTTATATAGAATCTGAAATCTAGCCCTGGCTGGTGTGGCTCAGTGCATTGAGTGCCGGCCTGCAAACTGGAAGGTCACTGGTTCAATTCCTGATCAGGGCACATGCCTGGGTTTGCAGGCCAGGTCCCTGGCTGGGAGTGTACAAGAGGCAACCAATCGATGTATCTCTCCTTTCCCTTCTCTCTATAAATCAATAAAATCTTTAAGCCCTAAATAGATTTACCATATGACCTAGCACTCCTGGCACTATACCCAAAAGAATGAACACGGACTGAACAGATACTTGAATACTGCAGGTTCATTGCAGCATTATTCACAATAGCCAAAAAATGGAAACAACCCAAGTGCCTGTCAACAGATGAATAGATTTAAAAATACCATATATACATATACAGTGGATGGTTATTCAGTCATAAAAAGAATGAAGTTCTGACACATCATATGAAATAGGTAAGCCTTGAAAACATTATGGTACTTGCAATAAGCCAGACACAACAGGACAGATATTAGATGATTCCACTTATATAGCATATCAGAACAGGCCAAGTCATATAGATAGAAAGTAGAATAGAGGCTACCAGGTCTGGAAGGAGGGGGAATGGGAGTCATTGCTTAATATGAGACAGGTCAGAATTTGGTGTCAGATGAAACCCAGTCTCACCTCTCACGTAGTGCAGAATTTCTCCAGCATCCCTGACAAATGATTAAGCATTTAGTTAAATATCTTTAGAGTAAGGCAGCTTGTTCCCTTGCTGAATATCTGTACTATTAATAAAGATATAATGTGGAACCCAAATATACCTTCTTGAACTTCTGTCTCTAGGTTCTAACATCATCCTAGCTTAGTCCTCTGGAACAGCACAGAACAATCTGTTTCTTCTTTTTATCTCATATCCCCATTCTCTCACTGTTTAACATACACACAAACCTTTAGACCTTTCTTTGACCCTGGTTCCTTGCTGTTTGCCTTCAGATGTATCATGGTGATCCCATCCAAAAACAGAATACCTTCCCTGACTCTGGTACCCTCTTGAGCTTTTGTTTTCTCCTTCTGGTCACTTAATGCTTTTTTGTAGTACTCAGATCATCTTGAAAGTCAGTCTTCCATTTCTTATTACACAACTGAATCTGTTCTTTCAAAGGCCATTATGTGTCTTTAACAGTCAAGTTACCCTCTGTGCTAGAGTGTCAGTTGTGTATTTCCAATTGCCTGGAGTACTTTGCCTTAATGTGCACTGACATCACAAAGTCTGCAAGTCCTAAACTATTTAGCTTGCCCTTTAGATTCCTCCTCTTGTAATATTCCGCACTTAATCATAATTTATACTTGAAATCTCAGAACACCTCTTCCTGTCTGCTTATTTTTTCTGTGCAGTCAGTGGACCCATTGTGATTGGGATTAGTGCCCTTACAAAAGACCTCAGAGACCTGACTTGTGCCTTCCTCCGTGTGAGATTACAGCTAGAAAGACCATCTATGAACCTCATAGTGGGTCCTCACAATCTATTTGGCACCTTTATCTTGGACTTCACAGCCTCCATAAATATGATAAATTTCTCCTGTTTATAACACACCCAGTTTATGGGGGAGGGGGAGGTTTAAAATTTAAAAAATAGACTGAATGGAATATCACTAGAGTATTCCTAATGTTTAGTACATCTTGTGACATGAATATTGGGCTTTTATAAAATATGTGACAAACGGATGATTTACTTTTAGATGATAATGTATCTAAATACTCAGCATATTATTATGCCCTACACATAGAAGGTACTCAATAAATGGCAGTTCTTTTCCTAGTAGGACAGTTTATACTTTATATTCATTGGTTACATTTATTTATTCATTTTTGTAAAATTGAAAAATAATATTGAGCTCTTTTGTGCTGGTGTGTGCTAGGTGCTGTGACAGAGAAATGTCAGTCTCTGCCCTCAAGGAGCTTACAGTATAGAGCACAGGTGGGAAACACAAGGCCTGCGGGCCGAATCTGGCCCTCCACCTTGTTTATCAGGCCTGGTACCTTGTTTCTACCCCGCGGCAAAGCTGAGTTCCTTGCCCCTTGCCCCTAGTTAAGGAGTAGTTACACTTATACAGTCCTAAAATTACATTCGGCCCTTTGAAGGCAACCAGGAGGGTGACGTGGCCCCCGGAGAAAATGAGTTTGACACCCCTGGTCTAGAGGTAGAAGCAGACCAAATAAGCCAAGAATTAAGGACAGTATTGTTTAAAATGTTCCCCAGGTGCAGAGGAATCACAAAAGAGGAGTACATAATTCAGAGTAGGGGTAAGAGATGGAAGACAGATTTCCTAGAAAAAGAAATACTTAAACTAAATTTTAAATATTTGAGATGTATAAGACCTTTATAAAGAAAAGTAATTAAACTTGGAGACATAAAGGAACCCTAAGTTAATGGAGTTACATACCATATACTGAGGATGGATTGGAAGAATATGGTAAAATGTCAGTTTTTCTTAAACTGCTCAGTAGATTCATTGAAATCCAAATCCCTGTAGATTTTCTGTGGAACTTGACAACTTGAGTAACAATTTCTATGGAAGTAGAGTCAAGAATTGTGAAAATATTCTTAAAGAACAGTAAGATGGGAATACTTCTTTAAACCATTTTTCTGTCAAAAAATTTGAATGCTTGCCATACGTGAGGCACTACTGGGCCCGTGTCCATTACCTTAGTGGATATAAGATATTCCTCCCACCCAAAGATCATACTCAAATTCAGTTCTAGTGATATCTAGGGTTTTTAATAGACCACTTCCTAAAATATTGCCAGGACTACCAAATAGACCACTTCCTAAAATATTGCCAGGACTACCAAGAAACTTAATCACTCTGATTTTATTATCTGATTTTTCTATTTAAAATTTTATTGGTTTTAATGTTCTCTCTTTATACTTTGTTTTATTCATTTTGTTAATTTGTTTTAACACTAAGAAGCCTAGAAGTAGATAGATTTTACTTTAAATAGATCTTTAAGGTGTCAATTGGATTACACAGCCTTGTTAGAAAGGGAGAGGAAGATCTGCTGAGTGATGTCCAGAGCAGTCACCTGACCTTGAGCAACAAGGGAGGGTTACCTTGAGGGTGCCACGGGCATGAGTTTTGAGGCCCAGCTGGAGTGTCTGAGGAGCCTAAAAAAGGAAAGGGAAGATGAATAACAAATTGACAGGAGATACTAAATAATGAATTTTATATACTTATATGGATTTAGGTGGGTAATACATGCTACCTGGCATGTTAGTTGGGAAAGGATGCACTTGCTTAGAACAATTGCTTACCATATTAAAGAAATGAAGTTGGACCCTGCCTCTTACTGTGCACAAAAATCAATTCCTAGTAGATTGAAGAAACTCAAAGCTTTTTTTTTTTTTTTTTAAAGGGGGTATACTTTAATAAGCTCAAGGCAAGCAAGGATTTCTTAAGACTTAAAACACTAACCATACAAAAGTTGATAAATATGACTGCATTAAAAATATTAAATAGTAATAGAAACTTCTGTTTATTAAGACCTTCTTAAGAGGCTAAGGCACAGAATAGAAGATAGTTGCAATACACGCGTATTGGTTACCTATTACTGTGTAATAAATTTCCCAAAACTGAGCAACTGAAAACAACAAACATTGATCTCAGTTACTGTGGGTCAGAAATCCAGGAGCAGCTTAGCTGGGTGGCTGTGCCTCAGGGTTCTCTCATGAGGCTGCTGTCAAGGTGTAAGCCAGGCCTGCACTGATCTCAAGGCTGGACTGAGAGAGGATCTACTTCTGTGCTCTCTCACCTGGATGGTGGCAGGCCTTAGAAGATCCACTTCCAAATTTATTCACAGGGGTCTCTTCACTGGGCCACCTCGCAGCATGGCAGCTGGCTTTTCCCAGAATGAAAGACCCAGGGTAGAGTGAGAGAGACTTCTTAAGATGGAAGCCACAATCTCTTTATAACTGAATCTCAGAAGTGATATATCACCACTTCTACCATATTCTGTTCTGACTTGCTTCTTATGAACACAGTAAGTCCAGCCTACACTCAAGGGGAAGAGGCAGTACAAGGATTTAGCTACCAACAGGTGAGGATCACTGAGGGCCATTTTAAATGTTACCTAACCCAGCACATAACGAATGGATGACTGGTATGAAAAATATATGAAGAGAACTGTGAATCACTAAGACAAAGACAGAACAACAAATAAAAGAAAAAGGGCAAAACCCCAGAGCAGTTAGTTATTTGATTAAAAAAAGAGAAGAAATTTAAATGACCAATAAAAATATGAAAAGCTGGTTAACCTCATTAACAATTATGGGACTAGAAATTAAAACAAGAGGTCACTTTGTGTAGACCAAACTGGCAGAAATGCAACATCTGACAATATCAAGTATTGGTGAGAATATGGAGCAGAGGGAGCTCTTCCACTGCTGGTGGTAGTGTAAGTTGGAAAAACCACTTCGGAAAATAATAGGATGCTCTACAACCAGCAATACCGTTTCTAGACATTACCCTCCATCAGTGGTGGTCAAACTTGACTGTGCCCCAGAATCTCCTGGAGGGCTTATCAAAACAGATGGCTGAGACCCAACCCTAGAGTTTCCGATTCAGTGGGAATGGGATGAAACTTGATAGTTTGTATTTCTAACAAGTTTCCAGCTGATGCTGGTGCTGCTCGCCCAGGAATCATACTTTGAGAACCAACTATTAACCTGAGAGCAGCGATTTTCAACCTGTGTGCTGAAAGAATATTTAAAACATGCAATACCTGACCATTTAGTCAGGGGCACTGACCTCTTTTACCTTAGATTGTTAAATTAAAAAATGACAACAGCCAATACAACAATAGCTGTCTGGTATGAATACCCTGTCTTAAACCTTAAATATATAGGTCATAAAATAGTTTCATCTTACTAGTCACATTACATAATAAGCTTGCATCTGATTGGTTAATTCTTTTTTTTTAATTTTTAATTTTGTATTGTTATTCAAGTACAATTGTGTGCCTTTTCTCCCCATCCCTCCACCCCACCCCAGCCGAACCCCCTCCCTCCCCCACCTCCACCCTCCCCCTTGATTTTGTCCATGTGTCCTTTATAGTAGTTCCTGTAATGATTGGTTAATTCTTGGTACCAGAAATCCTTACCATACAAGTACAGGCACCTGATTTTTTTAAAAAATCACTTTGGAGCAAAAAGATAATAAGGTAATTACTATTACCAAAGGGTAATAGTAAGGTAATTACTATTTTGGGGGGTGGGTAACTCCATCAAAATTATACCTATATTTTTTTGTCAAGTTGGTAAAAATATAATATATTCCATTGTATGCACATACCACAATTTGTTCATCCATCCATTCATTAATGGACATTTGTGGGTTATTGCCAACTTTTAGGAGGGTAACTTTTGATTGTTATGGCTAGTGCTTCTATGAATATTGGTGTATAAGTGTTTGAGTACCTGTTTTCAGTTCTTATCAGTGTATATCTAGGAATGGAATTTCTGGGTCATATGGTAATTCTAGGTTTTGGGGTTTGGGGGGGAGGTTTTGGTAATTTGAGGAACCACCAAACTTTCTACTATTTTACATGCAGCTTACCATTTTACATTCCCATCAGCAAGGATCCAGTTTATTTATATTCTCACCAGTGCTTGCTATTTTTTGTTTTTTAAAAATAATAGCCATCCTAGTAGGTGTGAGGTGATAGATAGCTCATTGTGGTTTTGATTTGCATTTCCTAAATCACTAATGATTTTCACCATCTTTATAGCTTGTTGGCCATTTTTTATATAGCTTTGGAGAAATGTTGATTCGAGTTCTTAGCCCCATTTTTTAATTGGGTAATTTTTGTTTTTGAGTTGAAAGGTTTATAAAAATATGTTCTAGATACTAGATCCTTATCAGAATGTGGTTTGCAAATATTTTCTTTCATTCTGTAGGTTGTCTTTTCACTTGCATGATAATGTTTTTTATACAAATGTTTTTTTTAATTTTGATGAAATCAAATTTCCTTTTATTTTTTTTTGTTGCTCATGATTTTGGTATCATAACTAGGAATCCATTTCCAAATTCAAGATCAAGATTCACCCCTTTGTTTTCTTCTAAGAGTTGTGTGGTTCTAGCTTTTATATTTAGGTAATTTATCCATTTTGAGTTAATTTTTGTGTGTGGTATAAGGTGTAGGGGTGGACATTTACAGAATAAAGTTTCTTCTGAGTACTGCTATTGCTATATCCCAGAAGTTTTGGTACGTTGTGTTTTCATTTTCATTTTCTGAAAGTATTTTCTAATTTCCCTTGTAATTTCTTCTTTGACTTTACATCTATATTGATAAGGCATATTGGTGTGTAGGGTTTTTTCTTTACAGTTTCTACTAAGGCTAATGTTGGCCATATAAAGTAAGTTGGAAAGTGTTTCCTTTTTTTTGAAAGACATTGTGCAGAATTAGTCTTACTTCTTTAAACATTTCGTAGACTTTGCCATTGAAACCATTTGGATCTAGAGATTTCTTTTTAGAAAGGTTTTTGAAATATGAGTTCAATTTCCTTGATACAGGATCATTCAGATTATTTCTTTCACTTTTTAGGGAGACTGGTTTGTGTACAATTTTTGAAGTATTGGTTCACTTCTTCGAAGTTTTTGAATTTATGTACATTGAGTTTTTCATAGTATAGTGTCTGGCAGAAGTAATGCCTATCTGAATGTGGTTGGTAAGGTAATAATATGGGTGCAGTAATTAATAGTTTTAATCACCTCAAATGTCATATGGTGTGCTTGAGTCTGATAGTGTTATGTTACAGAACTACATGCTTGTGATTTTGTAATAAAAAGGGAGCGTTATTTGTGCCGGAACCTGTACTCTCTTATTGTTAATCTCTCAATGTCTTTGGGGCTCTGTAGTTTACCCTTCTTTCATTGTTAATGTTAGTAATTTGTGTTTTTTTAATTGATGTTTTTATTTATTTTTTAAAGGTTTTATTTGTTTACTTTTAAAGAGAGGGGAAGAGAAGGAGAAGGAGAGGGAAACATCAATGTGTGAGAGACACACCAATTTCCTCTTGCACTCTCCCAATGGGGGACCTGGCCTGTAACCCAGGCATGTACCCTGACCCGGAATCGAACTGGTGATCTTTGGGTTTGCAGGCTACCACACCAGCCAGGGCTAATTGATGTTTTTTTAAAAAAAACAGCATTGGTTTCATTTATTTTTTCCTTTTTCCCGTTTTCAATTTTATTGATTTCTGCTCTATATTATCTGTTCTATTTTCCTTGGATTCATTATGTTCGAGCTCTCTCTAGTTTCTTGAGGTGAATTTAAGACCATTCACCCCCACCCCCCACCCCAGTATAGTGGTGTAAATTTAATGGTATAAATTTCACTCTGAGTACTAATTTAATTGCATCCTACAAATTCATTATGTTTGGATTTAGGTTTGCCAGTTTAGAAATGTTTTCTGTTAATTTCCTTTGTTTTTCATTACTCTGTCCTTTTTATTTTCATTCCATTTTATAATTGCTAGGTTAAATTTGGTAATATATTGTTAATATTTTTTTACACTGTGAGGGATGTTGGAGTGTGGTTTCGTTTTGACACAAGAATTAAGAAATGTGTTTAATATCCAAGTGTTTGGAGATTTTTCTGTTAATCTTTGTATTTCTAGTTTAATTATATTATGGTCAGAGAACATAGTGTATATTCTTTTAAACTTGTGAGGGTTTGTTTTATGATTCAGAGTATGATCTATCTTGGTGATTGTTCCATGTGCATTTTTTGTGGGAGGGGTTTTAAGTTATTTTATTATTTACTTCTTTATTTTTAGAGAGGGGGGAAGGAAGGGAGAAAGAGAGGGAGAGAAACATGGGGTAGGGGGTAGGGAGGGGCGGAATTGTGGACCTTTTGCTTTGCAGGACAACACCCAACCAGCTGAGCCACTCCAGTCAGGGCTCCATAAGCATTTGACAAGAATGTGTGTTCTGCTGTTTTGAGTAGAGTGTTATGTAAATATAATTACATAAATTCAGTGGGTTGCTGATGTTGTTCATTTCTTCTATATCCTTACTGGTTTTCTGTCTACTGGTTCTATTACTGATAGAGGATGTTGAAGTCATCAAGTGTAATTGAATTTGTTTCTCCTTTCATGTTCTGTGAGTTACTTCATGTTTTTTGAAGCTCCTTTAGTAAGTGCATACACATTAGGATAGCTGTATCTTCTCGGTGATCCTTTTATCATTGTGTAATGTCACTTTTTCCTTCTGGATTTTTTTTCTTTGATGTCTACTTTGTATGATATTGACAACACCAGTATAGCTATCTTTTGATTGGAGTTTGGATAATATACATATTTTCCACATTTTTACCTTACCTTTGTCATTGTATTTAAAGTGATTTACTCATAAATACCTTAATGTTGGATATTTTTTCATCCCTTCTGACAATCTTTGTCTTTTAATTTGTATTGATAGACCATTTACATTTAATGTAATTATCGATGTTTGGATTTAGGTTTACCAGTTGAACAATTTGTTTTCTGTTATTTCATTTTTTAGTCACATCCAATTTTCTTAATCTAATCACATGGAAGGCCATATGACTACTTCTATTCAATGTTATGAACAGAAATGATCTGTGTCACTTTATGTCCCACGTCTAATTGCCATTCTCAGGCCCTCCAGAGCTTTTTTTAAAAATATATTTATTGATTATGTTATTACAGTTGTCCCATTCCCCCCCTCACTCCACTCCATCCTGCCTACCCCCTCCCTCCCACATTCCCCCCCTATAGTTCATGTCCATGGGTCACACTTATAAGTTCTTTGGCTTCTACATTTCCTACACTATTCTTACCCTCCCCCTGTCTATTTTCCACCTATCATTTATGCTATTTATTCTCTGTACCTTCCCCCCCCCCACTCCCCTATTGACAACCCTCCATGTGATCTCCATCTCTATGGTTCTGTTCCTGTTCTAGTTGTTTGCCTAGTTTGCTCTTGTTTTTGTTTTAGGTGTGGTCATTAATAACTGTGAGTTTGCTGTCATTTTTACTGTTCCTATTTTTTATCTTCTTTTTCTTAGATAAGTCCCTTTAACATTTCATATAATAAGGGCTTGGTGATGATGGACTTCTTTAACTTGACCTTATCTGAGAAGCACTTTATCTTCCCTTCCATTCTAAATGATAGCTTTGCTGGATACAGTAATCTTGGATGTAGGTCCTTGCGTTTAATCTTGGGTAATGTAATTGTGATGTGTCTTGGTGTGTTCCTCCTTGGGTCCAGCTTCTTTGGGACTCTCTGAGCTTCCTGGACTTCCTGGAAGTCTATTTCCTTTGCCAGATGAGGGAAGTTCTCCTTCATTATTTGTTCAAATAAGTTTTCAATTATTTGTTCTTCCTCTTCTCTTTCTGGCACCCCTATAATTCGGATGTTGGAACATTTCAAGATGTCCTGGAGGTTCCTAAGCCTCTCCTCATTTTTCCAAATTCTTGTTTCATCATTCTTTTCTGGTTGGATGTTTCTTTCTTCCTTCTGGTCCACACCATTGAGTTGAGTCCCAGTTTCCTTCTCATCACTATTGGTTCCCTGTACATTTTCCTTTGTTTCTCTTAGCATAGGCTTCATTTTTTCATCTGGTTTTTGAACAAATTCAACCAATTCTGTGAGTGTCTTGATAACCAGTGTTTTGAACTGTGCATCTGATAGGTTGGCTATCTCTTCCTCATTTAGTTGTATTTTTTCTGGAGCTTTGAAGTGTTCTGTCATTTGGGCCTTTTTTTTTTTTTTTTTTTTTTTTTTTTTTTTTTTGTCTTGGCGCATCTGTTACTTTAAGGGGTGGAGCCTTAGGTGTTCACCGGGGCAGGGTAACGCTGGTAGCAGCGCTGTGACGCTGTACGTGGGGGAGGGGCCGAGAGGGAGCGATGGTGCCCGCTTCACTTCCCTCTGGATTTCAATCTTTCACTCTGCTACCCACAATCAAACTGGGCCCCTCTGGTGCTGGTTCCCGAGTGGGTGGGCTTGTGCACACTCTAGGCCCCTGTGGGTCTCTCCAACGACCTCTCCCGTGAGGCTGGGAGTCTCTCCTGCTGCCGCCCCAACCCCCACGGGTGTTTTCAATCAGAGGTTTGAGGCTTTTATTTCCCCGCACTGGAGCCCTGGGTTGCATAGTCTGCTTCGCTCCCCACCATTCCTCCTGGTTTATCTGTGCGCGAATGTGGGGCTGCGGGGTCTGCTAGTGGTCGGACTGCCTGCCCTGTTCATCCCACACTCTGCCAGTCTCAGTCCCATCACAGCCATGCGAGTCCTCTCCGCCCTGGTGCCCGTCTCCGCCCCTCCTACCGGTCTGGATGAATGTTTATTTTTTATTTCCTTGGTGTCGGACTTCCTTGCCGTTGGATTTTTCTGTCAGTTCTGGTTATGCGAGGAGGCGCAGTGTGTCTACTTACGCCGCCATCTTGTTTCTCCTCCCCTCCAGAGCTTTTGTTTGTTGGTTTTCTTCATTCGTTCCAGACTGGTGATTGGCAGAATGGTGGTTGCTCTGTCAACCTGAGGTCTAAGTGACTGCAATCAGCAGGGCTTCCCTATCTACCTGAAATGGGCATATAGGAGGAATGAGAAATAAACCTTTTTTGTTTTAAGCCACAAATTGGGGATTCTTGACAGAGCCTAATGTAGCCTATCCTGGTTGGTACACTTGTGGAAACTGCCCCTTGAAGGAACTTCTGCCATATACCTTTAAACATTTAATGATAATATCAGTAACTGGTGGTTGTGTTTTTGTCTTAAGCAATCTGTGAAATGCTTTATAGCTTGCTAAATACTTGCAATCGTCCCATGAGAAAAGAACTGTGATGAGGTAGGAACTTGCCCTATGGTCTCTCTCTCTTTCCTATATACTTTAACTTCCTTGGTGATATTAGTCATTTTCCTGGTTTGCATTGTCATCATTTCACTGAATATCAAATACTCTTGATTATAAAATGCATTGTTGTTTTATGTACAACCCCCCAAAAGTTTTGGTCCTCATTTCATTTTAGATTAAGTTTACCTCAGAGTCTGCTTACTGATTTCATGGATACCATGATGTTTTAATCTTTACCTGAGGACATACTTACTGATTTTAGAGAGAGGAGAAGGGAGGGAGGGAGAGAGGGAGAGAAAAATCAATATGAGAGAGAAACATTGATTGGTTACCTATTGTACACACTTGGACCAGGGATTGAACCTTGCACTGAGGCATGTTCCCTGACCAGGGAATCAAACCTGCAGCCTTCCATTTTATGAGACAGCATTCCAACCAACTGAGCCACACTGGTTGGGGCACCCCTTCCCTATTTTTATTTCACACTCTTTACCTGGCCAAAGCAATTGTGGGACTATGATAAACAAACTCTTATATCCTCAACCTCTTCTTTAACCTTAAATTGGTTCCAGACACCTGCCCAGCCCTTGATTATAGCACTTCTTCAGCCTTCTCTAGTGAAACTGTTTCTTCAAAACCCACAGACTCAGGTCAGGACCAATATAGATATTAGAGAGGAATGGCAATAAGAATTCCTAATATCTTGGTCTCTCCAGTCCAACTGCTAAGAAATGGGTCTTTGATTTAATGGGTCTAGGAAAATACCAACTGCTCACAGGCAGTAAAAATGTACTGCTTTAAATTTATGCCATTAACCTCCACGGGCCTTCAGCAGAGTCTGGCAGCACTGTGTTACTTCACTTTCCCGTTTAATTTCCACTCATCTCAAAACTCTCAGGGCTCCCACTCTCATCTGTGGATTTCACATCAAACTTTATTTTAAAATTAGATGCAGCACTCATCTCACAACCAAATCTACAGACCTATCTGTATTGGTCTTCGTGTTCTCTGTCTTCCTTCAGTTGTTTTCAGAGTTTCCCTAACAGTCTAATTCCTCTTCCTGGGACTCAGGTTCCATCTCTTCTTACTGTCTCTAGAGCTTCTTTCCAGCAGTTAGCATCTCTCTTTCACATCCTCAATTTCTGCCTTTCTCAGGTTTTCACTTCAGCCTACAAACGTGCTGTAATCTCCTAGAGCCCTGATACATAGGCAAATGTATGGAAATACGACCAAATAAATATGTTCAAATATATAAATTCCATCCTTCCTAGTGTCTTCTATCCACTGTTTTTGTTTCTGTTCTTACTCAATAAATTTTCTTCATTGAATAGTTTTTCTCCTACCTCAGTATCTGTTTCTTAACAATTTTTGTGATCTCTACTCTTTACCAATCCTCTAAATCAGGTGTACCAAACTCATTTTCACCAGGGGCCACATCAGCCTCACGGTTGCTTTCAAAGCGTCGAATATAATTTTAGGACTGTATAAATGTAACTACTCCTTAATTAGGGGCAAGGAGCTCTACTACATTCGTCCCTTTGAAGGCAACCACGAGGCTGATGTGGCCCCCGGTCAAAATGACTTTGACACCCCTGTCAATATTTAGACTCCATTTAGACCCTGAGTTTGAGTCTTCTGAACCTACACCCCTCACCCCTGTGGAGATCTGCTTATTAGTATACTGTGAATGTATCTCGTGCTTCACACCTCCTTATAGCCAGATGCCTCCTTGGTCATTTAATTGACCTCTCCTGTTGGTGACATAAGGCTTGATTTCTCCCCTTTGTTATTCCCCACTTCAGTCTACCCTCTTGCACACACTATAAAACACAGGTGGCAAAACACAAGGCCCAAGGGCCAAATCCAACTTTCCACCTTGTTTTATCTGGCCCAGCACCTTGTTTCTACCCAGTGGCTGCGCCAAGCTTCTTGCCCTTAGTTAAGGAGTAGTTACATTTATACAGTCCTGAATTAACATTTGGCCCTTTGAAGGCAACTGTGAGGCTGATGTGGCCCTCGGTGAAAATGAGTTTGACAGCCCTGATCTACACATTACTCCCATGCTCATTCCCCAACTCAAATCTTTTTTTATTATTTTTTTTATTTTTCTTTTCTGACTCCCATCCCTTAGAGGAGTGGTTCTTTATCCTAACTGCACATGAGTTTTATCTATGGAACTTCAAAAAAAAAAAAAAAAAAGGCTGTGGGTACTAGAGCCCTTAATTTACTGGATTGGAAAGAATCACTGAACAGAAATGATTTCTTTCTTATCCTATTCTGAAAACAGCTTAAATCTTAGCTCCAGCATTAATTGAGTACCTGTTAGGGCTGAGAACCCAGGATAAGCGATTAGGGGACAAAAGGTGAATAAAACATGTTTCTGGTCTCAAAGTAGTGAGTAAGCCTGAAATACAATCAAGTTTATTTATCAGGTTTTTACTGTAAAGCAGTTCTGCCTGGGTGGTCAATGAACTTACTATAGAGAGAATTTGTCTTAGATGATGAGATTGTAGGAAAAACAAGTATTTGGGGGGCTCAAAGGTAGATCAGAAGTTAGTTTTTGAACATGTGAAGTTTGAGATGCCTCTAAGCTTTCTTAATAGAGATATTAGTGACAGAGCTTGATTTAAAGTTTGGGCTTTATCAGCCCGTATTTGACATTATAAAGCCAGAAGATTGGATAAGATCACCTGGGGAGTAAATGTAGCTTGAGAAAAGCAGACATCTGCTACTCTTTGCAAACATGAGTAGTTTAAGGAGTCATAAAGGAAAATACTGCATTACCTGATTGAAGCAAAAATTTGAAAATTTTATCATCACTTCTCAAACTTTAATATAAATTATTTTGTTAAAGTTTAGTAGGTCTGAAATGAGTCCTGAGATTCTGCTACTCTAAAAAAATTCCAGAAGATTATACTGCATCTGGCCTATGGACCACACTTTGAGTTGCAAGACATTACATGACAAAAGAGATATAAAGTGAAAACAAGGAAAGACTGCAGCATTTGTAGGAGAATAAGGATTAATATCCAGAATATCCAGAATAAATGGTATCTATAAATCAACAAGAAAAAAAAAGGAGGGAAAAAGAATATGGATAGAGAATTTTCCAAAGAGAAATTTAAATGGCAAATAAAAAAATGCTCAGTTTTCTAGGAAATACAAATTAAACAGCAAGATCACCTTTTCCTCTCAGATTGGCAAATGTTTAGTTTGGTAATACCCAGTTTGTTGGGATTATAAGAAAAAGGGTGGACTCACACCCTGTGAGTAAGAGTATGACTTGGTACTTTTTTTCTTTTGGAAGACCATTTGGCATAGTTATTAAATTTTTAAAAGTGCATATCCTTCAGTCCAGGAATCCTTTGCTTTGATATCTAAAAGGGAAATTTGGATCTTTGTCCCAAAAGATAATTCAGAACTATTCATTGAAACATTTTGAAGTTGAGAAAAATGGAATAATTTAAGTGCCCTCTAGTAAGGGAATTATTAGATAAGCCAGGGGTCCTGAAACTCGTTTGCTCACTTTTCCCCCCCTTGTACATTTTTTAATTTTCTCACATTTTTTGTTATAATTTTAAGTAGTTTTAAAGGCCATAATTTCTAGTGTGTATTATATTTATGTTAAATACATTTTTGGTCACATTAAAACTGAAGGTGTAGATCATTCAGTTTAAAACAGAGTAATCTACCACATATGTAATTTGCAAAGTAGGTTCTTAAACCACTCAAATAAATTGAACTCATTTTTCATAAAAAATAGGATTTTTTATATATCTTAACATAAATATGTAACATGTACTTGTATTACAACCACTAGACTTCTGAATTATAGGTTGGCTGGCTGGATAAATGGGTAAGTCTTAGAGCCTTGCCAGTAATGTGTTTCATTGATAAAATAAGGTCTCACTCTTAATTTTCCCCTGCTTTTCTTTCAAGGGATTTTCCCTCTTCTTAGGTACTTTGGAGTGTATAAGTAAAGTTATTTATGCCCACCTAACCTTAGTTTACCATTGAAGTTTGAAGATCATTGAAATAAGCAGTGTCATAACTATTATGAAATGAAATGAATGTATCTATACTTAATATAATCATTTTTAAAATATTTTATTTATTTATTTTTTAGAGAGAAGGGGAAGGGAGGGAGAAAGAGAAGGAGAGAAGCATTGATCAGTTGCCTCTCACATGCCCCCAACCGGGGACCTGGTCTGCAGTACAATGTCCAACCTATTGAGCCACATCAGTCAGGGCTGTATTTAATATAACCATTTAAGAGGGTGTATAATAATAATCATTTAAAAAGGAATAAAATATATAGAGATATTGACATGGAAAGAGTTCTGAGAACTCTTTTTGTTCAGTGAAAAAAAGCAAGTGTTAAAATATTTTTAGATAATGATACTTGTTTTGCATGTATGCAAGTATTTTTTTACATTTGTGACAAGGCCCATCCAGAAAGTATCCAGCCATGCAATGTGAAAGTCCCTAGAGGCATTTATTGAAGAAGATATGAGAATATGAGATACAAGAAACATTGTACATAGGACAGTGATGCCTCAGTTCCCTTCAAAGTAGGTACCTTGGGACCTCACACAGTTCTCACTGCATCATTAGTGACTGCATCACGGTCTTCCTTCTGCTCTGGTAGCAGAAGCTGCAGAACAGATTTTGCCATGATGCGTTTCCTGCCAAGATCCTATGTCAAAATCTCAGACACAGTAGTTTTTGGAATCCCCAGATCAGCTTCTAGTTCTCCCACTAGTTGCCAGTTGCCAGTCTTTATTGATTGCAGCCTGTACATGTTCAACATTCTCAGGTGTTCTGCTTGTCGCAAGCCTTCCAGAACACGAATCACTTTCAACAGATTCTCAACCATCTTTGAAGCAAGTCATCGTTGTTCACACATGCGAATTCCAGTCCACTCTCCTTAGCTACCAGATTATATGTCACGCAAACTGTTCTCATTACCTTAACAATGGCTGGACTTTTTCCAGACAGACCTCATGTACGTGTTTATGTTCTTTTACTCAAGTAAAAAGATGTGGAAAGATGCATACGAAACGATAAACAGCACTTAGATTTTTGGTAGGGGGGCCAGGAATGTGGGAAGAGTAAAAAGAGATTCTTGTTTATTCTGAATACTCATGTATTATTTGAATTTTCTATAATTGAGACTATATTGTATTAATACTATGGAAAAAATTGTAAAATGTTAAGTAAAAGGGAAAAGCCACTGTACTTAACTGATCTCTAAGTTTTCTAAGCTCTAAATTTCAAGAATTGCTGGCAGTTACTGCAATATTTTAATAGAATTGTTGAAGTATTTCTAATTCCTATTCTAAATGATTTTTACTTAAATTGTTTTAAAATGTTTTTTTAGGTGTGGAATATCAAACAAATGATTAAATTGACACAGGAACATATAGAGGCACTATTGGACAAATTTGGTGGAGAGCATAATCCACCATCAATATATCTGGAGGTAAGCTTTTGAGTATTATAGTAATTTTGAAAAAAAATGAACTTAAAAAAAAGTATTTGTATAGATAATATTGGTTATCTAAGGGGGTGAGATTAGAAATAATGGGGAGAGCCTTGGCCTGTGTGACTCGGTTGGTTGGAGCATTGTCCCATGCACAGAAAGGTCACAGGTTCAATTCCCAGTCAGGGAACTTACCTAGGTTGTGGGTTTGGCCCCCAGTCAGGGCACATGAAGGAAATCAGTAAATATATCCTCAGGCGAGGATAAAAAGAAATAATAATAATGTGAAGAGAGAACTACTGTATTTTGCTGTGTATAATGCTCACCTTTTTGCCCAAATATTAAGGAAAAACAAGGATGCACGTTATACATGGGTAGTACTAATTCCGTATCTATATAAATGTTTTTAATTATTTTATTTATGCCTATGCATTAAAGTATAGCTCTAAAAAGCAGTAATGATACCTGTATGCAAAACAATGCCCTGGGATATGATAATTGATGTTGTTTCTAAATAGAAATAAATGAGAAATTAAGTGAAAAAATTAAAACGAAAGTTTTTTTTTCTCTGAAAGTTTGGGCCAAAAACGTGGGTGTGCTTTATACACAGGAGTGCATTATACATGGCAGAGTACAGTAGTTTTGTCTTTATTATGCTTCTTAATCTTGGTTCTCTTATTAAATGAATAGAGAAAAGAAAGCCTTCTGTAGTTGAGGTCAGAAAAGTAGTTACTATATTAAAAAATAGGGAGAATTTTGTAAAATTATTTTTTCCAGAACAGATATCCCCTAAATTGGATTTTGCTTTCTTTTAGGTAAAATTTATAATATTTAAATAGCTCAAAATTACTTCGCTTTACTATTTAATAGTGCCTTGAGGCTTTTGTATAAAGCCTTGAGTGTCATTGTCCTTAATCCTATGAGGTAGTAGTAGTCACTCTTCTAATCACAGATAAGCTTTCTTGGCATTAGTTTCCTTATGTAAGTCACTCAGGTTCCACAGCCTGTACTGCTTACCACTACACTATCCTGTCTCTCCCTATACAAGCTGGCTCCACTTTAAATACTAGCCATTTATTTAGGGATATAACCCTAAATATTTGCCATCAACTTCAGATGCCAGAGATTTTTAGGCATGGATTGATGGACTCCTAAACTAAATTTCTAATATAGTGATCTAATTACTTTTTAAAGGGCAAGGTAAATATTGAGTATTTCATTAGAAAGTAAGTTTGCATTTCTAATACATATTTGGAAGTTTGGAAATAACTGCTAATATACTATTCTTTTCTTCGTTGGCTTATTCCAGAGCACACTGCAAGTTAATGTCAATGCCAGGACTGGAGTTCATACCTCTGATTACTTTACTTTCTAATATTCCATGCTTTCTGTTTTACTTCTATGTCTGAGGAGGACAAGCAAAGGAATCATAAGGAAGAAAATAGTCCTGGGAAAAAATAGTAATTCTTTGTTAATCAGAATTAGATAATTTAACCAGCAGTTTTCTTCTGCCAGCCATTTCTCTGTCTGGGAGACATTTAATACATTTACATCAATAATCATGTCTCACTATAGCAGGAATTCATTGCCTCCTCCCACACACACATCCTTCAGGCTTTTTAGTATTCAAGTTATATCTTAGTAGGGCAGCATAAAGCAGACCATACCTCATAGGTTATGTCATTAGCATGTAGATTCTTATTTTTGGGACTAATACTATACAATTTCTCTGTAGAAGGCAGTATAATATAGTGATTAAGATGAACCATGGAGTCACGCAGACCCTGTGTGTTAATCCTACCTGTACCTTAGTCTGCATACAAGTTACCTAACCTCTCCATGTCACACCTCATTGATAAAATGGGAATAATATCACAGGTGGTAATTTAAGGATGAATTGAGTTTATAAATATGAAATAGCATAGTTCCTCACACATTAAGTGCTCCAAAAATTCAACAGATACATGTTGAGTGCCTGCTCACATTTATACTTTCCTAGGCTCTGAGGATATAGCAGTTTTTTTTAATCCTCACCCAAGGATCTGTTTACTGACTCGAGAGTGAGAGAGAGAAAAAGAAACATTGATGTTAGAGAAAAACATTGGTTGCATCCCATATACACCCCGACGGGTGGGGGGGGGGCTCTGCTGGGAAAACAACCCGCAATCTTGCAACCTTTTGGTGTACAGGATGACATTTCAACCAACTGAACCACCCATCCAGGGTGGGATATAACAATTTTTAAAAACAAAACAACAAAAATCTATATCTTTAAGCAGCTTGTATTTTAATCAAGGCATGGGATTACAAATTATAAATATATAAATTAGTTAAGATATTGAACTTGCATCTTTTGATACATTATGAAGAGAGGAGACTGGCTGGAGATGACAGTATTCTTCCCTGCAGAAAGTTGACTCAGGGTAAAGACCTGTGAGTACTGGTATTTGAAGTCCCTTTAGTAAAAAGCCAGGTCTGCTGATTACCCACTGAGACTCACTATTGTCCTTTCTGTCTCTATGAATTTGACTAGACTAGGAATCTCATATAACATGGAATTACAAAATATGTGTTGTTTTGTTAGTGGTTTATTTGTTCGTCCATACTGTATCATGTGCAAAATTTTCTTCCTATTTAATGTTAAATAATATTCCATTGTATGTGTACAGGGTGGGGCAAAAGTAGCTTTAGTTCGCTTGGAAAAATCATATAATAATTAGTAATATAAGAATAAATTCTTTTGCATACTCAGGACTGTAAACCTCCTTTTGCCCCACATTTTGTTTATCTGTTCATCTATCAATGGACAGCCATCAATGGTTGGTTGCTTCCATCTTTTGGTTATTGTGAATAAAGCTGCTATGAACACAGGTGTACAAATACTTGAGTGTCTGATTTTATTTCTTTGAGTTAATATAGGGAAGTGAGATTAACTGAATCGTGTGATAATTATGTATTTAATCTTTTAAGGAGTTGTTATACCGTTTTCTATAGCAGCTGCATTTTACATTCCCACTAACAATACACAAGAGTTCCAGTTATTCCTTATACTTGCCAAAATGTATTTTCTGGGTTTTGGGGTTTGTTTGTTTGTTTTTGATTTGCATTTCCCTCATGACTAATGATGCTGAGCATCTTTTTGTGTGCTTATTGGCCATTTGTATTTCTTCTGTGGAAAAATATCTATTCAGGTCTTTTGCCCATTTTTTAATTGGGTTGCTTTTTGTTGTTGAGTTGTAGGAGTTCTTTATATATTCTAAATATATATTCTGAATGTCAATTCTAATCAGACAGATAATTTGCAAATACTTTCTTTTATTCTGTGGGTTCCCCTTCACTCTGTTGATAGTGTCCTTTGATTCACAATAAAAGTTTTTTATTTTGATTACTCTAACTTGTTTTTCCTCTAGTTGCCTGTGCCTTTGGTATCATACCCAATAAATCATTGCCAAATGCAATGTCGTAAAGCCTTTCCCTATGTTTTCTCCTAAGAATTTTATAGTTTTAGTTCTTGTGTTTAGGTCTTTGATCCATTTTGAGTTAATTTTTGTGTATGCTATAAGGTAAGGGTCCAACTTTTTCATGTGCATATCCAGTTTTCCCACTGCCATTTGCTGAAAAATCCTTTCTCATTGAATGGAAATTTTGATAAATGCCCTTGTCAAAAGTTATTTGACCACATACGTGAGAATTTATTCCTGAGCTCTCTGTTCCATTGGTTTATGTGTCTTAACTTTATGCCAGTCCCACACTGATTGGACAACTGTAGTGAAAACTAAGTTTTGAAATCAGGAAGTTTAAGACCTCCAGCTTTTTTCTATTTGGAATCCCTTGACATTCCACATGAATTTTAGGATGGATTTTTTTCTATTTCTGCAAAAACACTTGGAATTTTAATAGGAATTGCATCAAATCTATAGATTGCTTTGGGTAGTATTGACATCTTAAGAGTCCTTATCTCTTAAATATGAATGGACATCTAAGAATAACTGGATATTTAAAGAAGGCTTTTAACAGGAAAGATAACAGCAGAAATGGTCAAAAGGTACTCAAACAATGCAGAGAGCAGAAGAAAACTATTAATTAACATCAGAGATAGGAGAAGACATAGTGATCTGTTCTTGTTTTATGGCTGTACTAAAGTAGTAAAAATAATAGAAAATCAATTGACCATAATGTGAGGCTTTATTTCTGGACTCTTAACTCTATTGTTTTGTTCTATATATGTATCCTTATTCTAGTACCACATGTCTTGATTACTGTAGCTTTATAGTAACTTTTGAAATCGGGAAATGTGAATCCTCCAACTTTGTTCTTGTTACTAATAAAAATACTTACTGGGTTTTTGCTATATGGTAGGCTCTAATAATTTTTTACATATATTACCTCCTTTAATTCTCAAAATTACTATACAAATGAGGAAAAACTAGCTACATAATGAAGACTGTGGTAAAACAACTAAGGAGCTGTAGGGAAAGAGTAACTAACTCTTTCAGATTTTTACCAAGGAGAGGTTTCAAGTAGACTTTGAAAAATAAGTAGGATTTTGATAAGGAATGGAGTTTTAGAAAAGCTTTCTCGTGAAGAAGCATCTGGTATCTGCAACCTCTTGGAGAAAGGAAATTTTGTTGGTGGCAGTGGTTGAGGTGTGCCTTGATGTGGGAGGACTTGGCTTACATTTGTAGGGTGAGAAAACAGATGAAGTGAGAATAAATGGGGGATAGCATGTGCCAAGTAAACATCCAATGCTGTCACTAAATTGAGAGCAGAAAAGGGATGGGGAAAGATGTGGAGAATGGCTTAGAGTAGAAGAGGAAGCTTTTATTTGAAGGCTTTGGTCCTCAGAGTAAATTTGAAGGTATTGCTGTTTTCTGAGTGAATTAAAGTCTGCGAACAGGGATGAAGTTAGGAGCTGGAGAAGCGTGGAAAAGGTTGGAATAAGTGTTGTGAAGAATTTAATATGATATCAAAAATAAGTAACGTTTTCAGGCAGTAGTGTGAAGGACTAAGTTCCGTAAGTTGATTATGGATCTAATTGGCCTAGCTTTATCATTTTCTGCAGCAATGTGTTGTATGTATAACTTGAGACAAAGAATGGAATAATTGAGTTGTAGGATTTACCCAAGATTGGTACTTAACAAGCAAGTTGGTGAAAGAATTAGCCAGAGAATCTTAAGATGTTACCAGTGGCATTGTTGAAATAGAGAGCCACTATTCTTTAGGGAAAATAAGACAACAAAGATCCAAATCTGAGAAACTTGAAGGGATTAATGTTGACCATGAACACATTACTGTGGTAGCGAGATGGAAACTTACGAAGGTAGGGTAAGTGTGTGTGCGCATAGTGCTGTAGGAGGTTCCAAACAGAGATCTCAGTATCATGTGGAACTCTTTTGTAAAGAACTGTATAGTATAGCTCTGGGTCTTGAAGGTAGTGTGGAAATAAATGCCTGTAGAGATGTGAGGTATAAGGAGCTTTAAGGGAAGAGTATTAAAAGAATAATCAACATCCACACTGAATGCAGCCAGGATAATAGGGTGAAATGAGCCAAGCCAGGTACAAAATAAGGTAGGCAAGTGCTTTGGTAGATTGCAGCTGTGACAATGGAGAGAGATAGAATAAGTAATTGTTTTATGCTTAAGAAAAGGAAGAGATACTGATAAATGCCGTGAAACAATTGTTTGTAAGCCACAATGAAGGGAACAGTGAAGGGAACTAGTCAAAAATTAAGAATAACATTTTGATAAATAACATTCAGAAATTTTTTATTGTTTACATGTATTACTTTTCCTAAGGCTAACTTTGTATAGTGAATATGCTGCTCAATAAATAATATTTGATCTATGGAAGGAGGAACTTCTGTCTGCCAAGACTGCATGTGTACAGTCTTCAAAGGGTAGGAATTTCATCAGTCTTTGTTTTTTGTAGACTGAGCCCCAAACAATGCCAGACACATGTAAATGTGCACATGTTCTCTGTCTCTCTCTCCCTCCTCCCCCCCCTTTACTTATTTATTTATCAAAGGCTCAATAAATGGATCATATTAAAAGAGCTGCCCTTAAATGATTAGTACTTGGAACTAAAAGTTATATAGAATATAGCGCAGAAAATTTTGGTTCTTATGCCTTGAAATGCTATAAAACATTTCATAGTCAAGGTAGAGCACCTTGTAGGTTGTAAAGAAGGCTCTTTACCTCAGTAGCTCATTTTAGTATTTTCTTCTTTGCCTCCCCCGCTCCCCCGCCCCGCAAATTATATGGTAAGATCTAGCATACCAGGTGCAGTGGTCTTTTTTGAAATGAAATTTTTCCTTCATTCTCTTCTACCTTTGATAATTCTTCCTTGCTTATAGAATGAAGTTCAGGGTTCATAGCATGATACTCTCTACAATGTGGTACCTTATACTTTTTTGGTCTTATTGTTTGTGCCTGTGTTTTTAGTCTTCATTTAAATTACACAAATATATATTGATTCCTTACTGTATCCCAGGTATTGTATGACATTCAGCTATACCAGTCAGTAATTTTTCCCTGTGTCTTACAATTTTCTACCTCCTTATTTTGTTACACAATTTATCCTGTACACAGTATCCTCTTCTCCCCACTTACTCCATCCATCTACATGATGTTTTAAGACCCCTCTCCTTCCTCATTCTTTTATCAAGAATGTTTTTTATTTGTCATGATAGCATTTGTACAAATAAAAATAAACTCATCTGTTTCTCTGCAGCCCAGTAATGAACTTGAGAGATGAGTACTGCCATTTCTAAATCTTTTATTCTCCCTGTTGCATAAATATTTATAGTACTGCATCTTTTTGGGGTGCTAGGGAGAAATGGTGGACCATGGTGTTGGGGAGGGTGATTACCACTGTCTTAAAGAACCATGGACATGTATATTTCAGTTCATTCCATCTCTTTCAATATCATTCCGTTTTCAGCATTCTTCTCACTCTTAGAATATGATATATGTGATCATTTGACCTTACAGCCTTAGTCAAAAAAGGACAGTGGTCCCAGAATTTCTTGTCTGTATTTTGTAAGCCACCTTTCAAATAAAATTTTATTCTCTAAGCAGTATTTGATGAAGAAGGGGGTCATCAGAAATCCATAGTGAGAGGAATAAAGTATTTTAACTGATAGCTATTTCAGAAGGAAGACAGCAGTTATGTATCTTCTAACCCATAGGTGGCAAACACAAGGCCCATGGGCTGAATACGGCCTTCAACTTTTTTTTATCTGGCCTGGCAGCAGCGCCAAGCTCCTTACCCCTTATTAAGGAGTAGTTAAACTATTGTGAAGGACACATGGACAAAATCGGGGGGGATGGTGGGGGTGGGGGAGGGAGGTGGATTCAGCTGGGGTGGGGGGGAGGGAAGGGGAGAAAAGGCATACAACTATAATTGAATAACAATAAAAATTGGAAAATAAAATAAAATAAAATGGCTTGTCATATCCCCATTTAAAAAAAAAAAAAAACAAAAAAAAGGAGTAGTTACATCTATATAGTCCTAAAATTACATTTGGCCCTTTGAAGGCAACCTTGAGGATGTTGCCCCCGTTGAAAATGAGTTTGACACCCCTGTTCTAAGCCCTATTGAAGAGGTTTTGGTGATAATGGTGAACTCTTGCATTGTGTACCTGAGTCTTATTTTTTGACAAATCTAATAATACCTCATCTGCTTTACAACTTGTCTGTTCTCTGAGCAGGGGAAGTGGGTGTAAAATTGTACATGCTTACAACTTTTGGGAGGGGAAATATTTTAATGAAGAGGGTATTTATCCTTGATGTAGTATTTTATACTATCTTCATTTATTAATACTCAGATATTCTAGACATCTCTTTTATATATGTGTGTATCAGTTTCTCAATGTAATATAGTATCTTATAACAAAAGATTTATCAATTTAAAGGTAAAAGTGTTTATTTACAGTACTTTCAGTGCTTATTTTATAACATAACTTAAAACCCTGTTAGCTAAATTATAGAGAGGTTATAAACAAGGACTTAAATTTTATATTTCCATTTGTTACTGTCAGGAAAAAGTCCAGATTCAGTGTAAGTCTACTTTATTTTATAGGCCTATGAAGAATACACCAGCAAGCTAGATGCCCTCCAACAAAGAGAACAACAGTTACTGGAATCCCTGGGGAATGGAACTGATTTTTCTGTTTCTAGCTCTGCATCAATGGACACCGTTACATCTTCCTCCTCCTCTAGCCTTTCAGTGCTACCTTCATCTCTTTCAGTTTTTCAAAATCCCTCAGATGTCTCACGGAGCAACCCTAAGTCACCACAAAAACCTATTGTTAGAGTCTTCCTGCCCAACAAACAGAGAACAGTGGTGAGTCAACTTTTAATATCATCATTGCCTTTTCTTTGTATTTTTCAGAAAGACCAGTTGTTGAAAATGAAATATATTATCACTTCATACTCAGTGGTCATGCAAATTGAATCATCCATTTCAAACAAGGGAGGAAAAGACAATTATTTGGTGCCAAAGTCTGTGTTCCTTAACTGTAACAAATAGTATTGTTTTTAGTGTCAGATTTGACACTCAAGTGTAAGTACTAGTTCAGAATCAATCAGAATTTTAAAACTAGTACTTGTTTGTTGTCTAACATCTATTAGCTAAGATTTATTTTTCACCCTTGAGAAATCTCTGTTTGGATTTATTTTTCCTCTTGTTTACATAACTTTAAATTGTTGATCATTAGTGTCACCATTGGAACAGAGTACTCTGTGAGTAACATTTAGAGCAAAGAAATCTGCAGAATTATTTTAGATGGTCTGTAATCCCCAAGTATAGCAAATACTGTCAGTAGACTTAGTAAATAATGCACCTGAATATATTGCTACTTTTATAATGTATATGGTTGCTTTTGACAGTAACAAAAAAACATTTCATTTTCCAATACAACTAAAGTCAAAGTAGTTTTTAATTATTTTTCTGAGACAGCATCAGTAGTAATGCTGGTTCTTCGTGGAAAGTTTGTTCACCTGTGTTATAGTGACCCCAGTGGGGTCAGTTTTTCACCATGTGCAAGAAAGGGATGGATGTGAAGGTCAGTCAGTGTATGGGAATACAAGACTAGGCCCTCAGCCAGTGTCACAGCTGTAGTTGGGACTCAGATCTCTATATAAACCTGAGCTTTGAGGAGAAAGGCTTCACCTTCAGCGAAAGGGTGAACTGGAAGAAAATTTATTCACCAACATACATAAGTAGCAATGAAACTTGTCTGTCTTTGCCAGGGCTCCAGATAAAGGTTAAAGATTACCCTGTGAACTCTTAACTATAGATCTGGTTTCACCATAGTGTGGGGTTCTCAACCTAAGAAATTAACGTAACAACTGCTCCTAGAATGGTAATAGCACTCAGGCACATGGCAAAAGCAAATGCAAATCCTTCCTGGCCCATTTAGATCTCATGGAATTCACAGAGAAAAGGCCCTGCTGACAAGCTCAAAATCCCAGTTTATAAAATATACAAGGAAACTGTCTACCATTAGTGAGTTAGAAGATTTAGAAACAGCTGGATTAAACTTCTAAGAAAGAACAAAATAGAACTTCCAGGTGGTTTTTAAATTTAAAAAAGAAGGAAATCTTACCTTTGTGACAGCATGGATGGACCTGGAGAATATTATTCTAAATGAAATAAACCAGTCAGAGAAAGACAAGTACCTTATTATTTTACTATGTGGAATCTAATGAACAAAATAAACTAACAAACAAAATAGAGACAGACTCATAGATAACAGCATACTAACATCCTTTGGAGGGGAGGGGGATGGGCTTGGTGAAAAAGGTGAAGAGAGTAAGCCAAATAAATAAAGTTATATATACAGTCAACAGTGTGGTGACTAACAGTGAGGGAGGTAGGAGAGGGTAAAGGGAGGATAGATGGTGATGGAAGGAGACTTGATTTGGGGTGGTGAACACACAACACAATATACAGATGGTGTGTTATATAATTGTATTCCTGAAACCTGTATATTTTTATTAATCAATATCACCTCAATAAATTCAGTAAAAAATTTTTAAATTTTTAAAAAGAAAGAACAAAATAGAAAAGTCAGTGGATAACAGTTATCAACCATGAAGTATTACTAAAAATGGTTGTAAGTTGTCAAGTTTCTGCACCTTACATTTTACAAGAAACACAGGGGGTTGGGCACCATGAGGAAACAAGCAAAATCAGAATGTGGACATCTTGTAAGACAAACCACCTCAATGTCATGGAGATTAAAAGATTGGGGATTATTCTACACTAAATAAGACTAAAGAGGCATAACAACTAAATAAAGTGTGTGACCTGTTTTGGTACTAAGATGGGAAGACCTGTAAAAGGCATTCTTGAGACTTGGAAATTTTTTAATGTTGACTGAATATTAGATGCTGTTATAGAATTAATAATTTTAAGGTGTAATAATAGTTATTATGAGGGAGAATATCTTTATTCTTAGAAAATACATGTGTAAGTACTTAGGGGTGTGTTGTTATCATGCCTGCAACTCCCCCCATCCTCTTTTTTGAAATATAACTTAAAAATGTACAAATCTCAAGTGTCTGGTTCAGTGACATTTTACAAGTGTAATTGCCATGCAGATCAAGACACAGAACATTTCTAGTGTGTGAGAGGATTCTCCTGTGTTCCTCAACCCCAATTCAGTACCCACCCTTAAGAGTAACCATTATTCTGACTTCTAATCTCAATTAATTAGGAACTTACTGTCAAATGGTATGATGGAAAACAAAATATATAGAGAGAAAAAACAAATATGAAAAAATAATAATTTTGAACCAATTAGAGAAATTGGATGGCATTTGTACTATTCTAATTTTTATATATTTGAAATTTTTCATAATACAATTAGAAAAATTCAAACAACACAGAATAAAGGAAAACTAGAAAGTCCAAAAGAGACAGTTGTCACTGGGGGAAAAATGAACGTATTGGGGCAGATTTGAGGAAGTAGCAATGTAACACTTTAAATAAAATTTCAATATGTGAAGATAGCTACAGCCCTGGCTGGTGTGGCTCAGTGGACTGGGCACTGGCCTACAATCTTTTAAAAAAAAAAAAAATTGTTACAGCATACTACAGAGCTGTGTTAAAAATGCTTTATGGAAATTATAATATCTATTCTTAAAAGTTCAGTGCAGCCCTGGCCAGGTTGCTCAGTTGGTTGGAACATTGTCCCATACACCAAAAGGTTGCAGGTTCAATCTCTGATCAGAACACATACCATGGTTGTGAGTTTGATCCCCTATTGGGGCATGTACAGGAGGCATCCAGTCCATATTTCTCTCTCACACTGCTGTTTTTTTTCTCTCTTTGTCCCCCTTCCTGTCCTCTCTAAAAGCAATGAAAAAAGGGCCTCAGGCAAAGATTTAAAAATAAAAAAAAAATTTAATTCAGTGGATTAGGTAAAAAGATAAAACCCAACTGAATGAAGAGAGAATTAATGAACTCTGTAAAGCAAAAAAAAAGTTATAAAAAAATACAAAGAGCAGTTCAGTGGTATGAAGTAAAGAATGAACAATTTCATTATGTGCCTCAGGAAGAGTTCCAGAAAGTGAGAAGTAAAGTAACAGAGCAAAATTTAAAGAAATGATGGAAGACATGAATGTAAAGATTTGGAAAACACAAGTCCTAAGTTAGATAAGTAAATTTGAATCCATACTTACAGATGTAACAAAATGAAAGAATATTGTTTCAAAAGCACTTAGGGGGAAAAAATCTATAAAAGAATTTCAATTAGATTAACACAGATTTCTTCATGGCAGCTGTAGAAGCCAGAAGACAATAGAATAATATACACAGAGTGCTGAGAGATGCCTATGAGTCACTCAGCTAAAGTGTGAGTTTAGCTAGCATGGTACACTATGAGTGGAGGCACTGTAAAGACCTTTCTAATGAGGAGTTTACCTCTCCCAGGTTCTACTTGAAGGAAGTACTCAAAAATTTCTTTAAGGAAAAAATCAAACACAGGAAGGAATGAAAAGTAAGAAACCGAAAACTACAAAATTTGTAGAGGAAAACAAAGGATAAAATCTTTATGACCTGGAATTTGGCAATAATTTTTAAAATATGACACAAAAAGCACAATCCGCAATGAACATACAGTAGTTCCCCTTATTCAAGGGGAATACATTCCAAGATACCCAGTGGTAGTTGATGAGTTTAATTTATAAACTAGGTCCAGTAAGAGATTAACAGTTATAACCAATAATAAAATAGAACAGTTATAACAGTATACTATAGTAAAAGTTACTTGAATGTGGTCTCTCTCTCAAAGTATCTTACTGTACTATACTCACCCTTCTTGTGATGATGTGAAATGATACAATGCCCATGTGATGAGATGAAATGAGCTGAATGATGGAGACACTGTGGCAGAATAAAGAATGCACTATAAGAGTTACTTGAACACAAATACTGAGATACTTGGACTGTCAATCTGATAACTTTGATGGCTACTAAGTGGCTAAAAGGCAGATAGTGCATACAGTGTAGATACACTGGACAAAGGAATGATGCATGTCCCTAGTGGGAAGGAGTGGGATGGCACAGGATTTCATCACCCTACTCAGAACCACTGCACATTCAAACTTACGAATTACTTCTGGAAATTCTCATTTAATATTTCAGACCACAGTTGACCATGTGTAATTGAAACCTCAAAAAGTGAACCATGGAGAAGGGGGGACTATTGTATTGATAAATTGGACTTCATCAAAATTAAACACTTCTGCTCTTCAAAAGACAATGTTAAGAGAATAAAAAGACAAACCACAGACTGATAATCATCTGTTGAAGAACATGGATTCAGAATATATGAAGAGCTCTTAGAATTCAGTAACAAAAAAATAACTCAATTTAAAAATGGGCAGAGAATTTGAACAGGTACTTCACCAAAGAACACATATGGATGGCAAATAAACACATGAGAAGATGCTCATATCATAAGTCATTAAGGAACTGCAAATTTAAAGGCACAATATACCACTACACATCTACTAGAATGGCTAGAATGAAAGTTGGCCATACCCAAGTGTTGGTGAGGATATGAACTAATAATTTTAATAAACAGTTGGTGGAACTGTACAATGGTACAACCACTTTGGGAAACAATTTGGCACTTTTAGTAATGCAATCCCTTTCAAAATCTCAATAGCACCTTTTTTTTTTTTGCAGAAATAGAAAAGTCCATTCTGAAATTCATGTGGAATCTCAAGGAATCCTGAATGGCCAAATATTCTTATAAAAGAGTAAAGTTGGAGGTCTCACACTTCCTGATTTCAAAACTTACTGCAAAGCTTCAGTAATCAAATCATTGCTGTAATGGCATAGACAGACATATAGACCAGTGAAATAGAATACGGAGTCCAGAAATAAGTTCTCACATATATGATCACAGGATCTTTCACTAGGTACCAACATCACTTAGTGGAGAAAAGACAGCCAGTTCCATAAATGGCACTTGGAAAACTGGGTATACATGTGCAAGAGAGTGAAGTTGGACCCTTACCTTACATCATACACAAAGCTATTTCAAATGGATTAATGATGTAATGTAAGAGCTAAGACTAATACTCTCAGAAGAAAACGAGAGAGAAAACACAACATTGGATTTAGCAGTGTTTTCTTGGATATGACAGCAAAATCACAGGCAATGTAAAATTAGAGAAATTGGGCTACATAAAATTAAAAACCTATGCCAATCAAAGAACACTGAACAGAACGAAAAGTCAGTCTACGGAATGGGAAAAAATATTTGTAAATCATATATAACAAGGGGTTAATATTACGAATATATTTTAAGAAACTCCTACAGCTCTAAACAAAGAACCCGTAACAACCCTATTTTAAAAAATGGGCATCTTCCAGTCAAGATGATGGCCTAGGCAGACGTGGCTCACCTGTTCATACAACCGCATCAAACTTACAACTAAAATACAGAATAAACATCACTCAGAAGCATTGGAAATTGAATTGAATGAAGTCAGACAACTACAGAATTAAAGATGCTGCATCCATACAGGATGGTAGGAGGGGTGCAGACACGGAACAGGCCGGTCCCACACCCATGTGGATAAAAATTTGGGAGGGAGGAGTCCCAGACCCACACCAGGCCCCCCAGCCCAGGTTGCCAGTGCCAGGAAGATAAGTGCCCACACCTCTGACTGCAAAAACCAGTGGGGATTGAATCAGGAAAAGAAACTGCTGGAGCCTCAAGCAGTTCCTCTTAAACAATCCACACACTGACTCACTTACCCAGACTCACTCCCTCTGAGCTCCAGCACCAGGATGGCAGCTTGAAAGGCACCAGTGATATAGAGGGAGAAACTGAAGTGTCTGGCATCAAGGTGAGCAGAAGCCATTGTCCCTTTCCTAAATCTTCCCCCCCAGAGCTGGTAAGCTGGTACCATAGCTGAGACTCCATCATCCTGGCTAACACTGTTTGACCGGCCTTGGAGATCCCTAGAGACCCTGCCCCACCCAATTTACAGGCCCACCCAAGCTGCTTTTCCATAAGAAGGCTGGTCTTTGCTCCTAAATCCCATCAAACAAGCTACAAGTGGCATCAGTGAGCTCTAATGGCAGCCAGATTAGATTCACAGCTTGGCTTCACCTCGGAGTCTCTACACAAGCAGCAGCCATCTCAGATTGCTTTACAGCTCAGGTGCGGTGCCCCAGGCGAAACACCAGTGGGGGCTGACCTTGGCCTGTACCACCCAGGAAACCCCAGGGCCAGTGCACCCAGTGCACAGCTACAGACCATGTGGGAGAACCACCACCCTGCCCCTGCACAGTTGATCCTCCACAGAGGACAGAGGTTGGTGCTCAGTGGTCACAGCCAGTCCTTGCAGCTGAATGGCCTGGGTAAATCCCTCCCTTTGACATGCCAGCATCAACCAAGGCTCAACCACAGAAGGAGGGTGTACTTAGCCCACACAAAGGGCACACCTTGAGCACACAGCTTGGGTGATACGATAGGCAGCGCCAGTGGACCCTACAGAACACCTACTACATTAGGCCACACTACCAAAACACAGAGTCAAAGCAGTTCTACCTAATACATAGAAATAAACACAGGGACACTGCCAAAACCAGCAGACAAGGAAACATGGCCCAAGTGAAAGAACAGATCCAAACTCCAGAAAAAGAGCTAAAGGGAATGGAGATAAGCAATCTATTAGATGCTGAGTTCAGAACACTGGTTTTAAGGATGGTCAAGGAACTTAGTGAGGACCTCAGCAGCATAAAAAAGACCCAGTCAGAAGTGAAGGATACACTGATTGAAATAAAGGACAATTTACAGGGAGACAAAAGTAGAGTGGATGAGGCCCAGAATCAAATCAATGATTTGGAACATAAGGCAGGAAAAAACAACCACCCAAAAGAAGAAGAAAAAATTTAAAAATGAGGATAGTACAAATGGCCTCTGGGACAATGTTAAGAGGTCCAACATTCACATCATAGGGGTGCCAGAAGGAGAAGGGGAAGAGCAAGAAATTGGAAAAATATCTTAAAAAAAAAAAAAAAACAGTGAAAGAAAAATTCCCTAATTTGGTGAAGGATATAGACATGTAAGTCTAGGAAGGGCAGAGAGTCTCAATTATGATAGAAGCAAAAAGGCCCACTCCAAGATACAACATTATTAAATGGCAAAGGGTAAAGATAAAGAGACACTCTTAAAAACAGCGAGAAAAAAGAAAGTTAGTTACCAGATAGTTGCCAGATGGGAGGGGAAAGGGGGAGAATGGGTGAAGAGGTAAAGGGATTAAGAAGTACAAATAGGTAGTTACTGAATAGCCACTGGGATGTGAAGTACTGTATAGGCAGTGGAGCAGCCAGAGAACTTATACGCATGACCTGTGGACATGAACAATGGTGGGGAGATTGCCTGAGGGATTGAGGGGTGCTGGGTGGAGGGGGGCAAAGGGGGAAAATTCAGGACAACTGTAATAGCATAATCAAAATACAATTTAAAAATTCTCATGGAAGCACTGTAAAATGATATCTTTTTAACTATTTTGAATAATAAGGAGAATACTGGTTTTACCAGAGATCTGTACAAAAATGTTCTTAGTAGTTACTTCTAATAGTCCAAAACTGAGTATAACCCAAATGTCCATCAAGGGGTAAATGGCTACACAAATTGTGGTATATTTGTAGAAAGTGATGCACTGAGACACACAGCTATAGTTTAACAGTATAGTGTACCAATAGTAGGTTTGTCTGGATCAAAGAGAGAAATTTACATTTGTAATTTTCATAGGTACTTTCAAATTTTGCTTCATAGGTCTAACTTAATTTTACACAACTACCAGCAATGTATGAGTTGCCTTTTTACCACCACCACATCAGCAGAGTATGTTTTCAATCAGTATGGTAAATGAAAACTATCTTGGCAGGTTTGAGCTTGCTTTTCTCAGTGAGGTTGAACACCACCTTTTCATATGCTTAAGGCCATTTATATTACTGTTCCTATGAGCTGTCTTTCACATACTTTGCTCACTTTTTTATTGGGTTGTTGGTCTTGATCTCAATTTTTCAGGAGCTTCCCTTATATAAGATAGGCCTGTTATATGTGTTGCAAATATTTTGTCCCAGTTTGCATTTGTCTTTTGGTTTGCTTATAATGTGTTTTGCCATCTAAAAAGGCTCTTAATTTTATGTAGCTGAATTTACTATTTTTCTAATGTAGTTTCCAGATTTTGCATCATAGTTATAAAGGCCTTCTTCTTTTGAGGTTGAAAGGAGTTTGCTTTGTTTTCTTTCCATTCTTTTATGGTTTGTCCCTTCCTACTTTCAACATTTGAATTCTTTGCTCTATTTATAGTTTATCCTCATATACTATATCAGGTACGGATAAACCTTTTTTTTATAGATTGGTTCCAGTTGTCCCCATGTCAGTTATTAGAAATTTAATCGTTACCTTATTTTAGATGCTGCGTTTATCTTATCCTAATTTCCTTCATGTATTGGAATCTGTTTTGGTTTTTCCTGTTCCACTGGTCTCTCAGTCTTTTGAGCAGGCACTATCATGAAGCAGCAAATAGTACCCCAAAAATCAGCCTACAGAAGTGGAATGAAGAAGGAGTGACTGATGACTTTACCTCTGTGAAAGAGTGGAAACCCAAATTTTTGCTTGCTGATGAAATAAACATACACCTTGGAATCAACCTGCGCAGAGAAGCATAAGGGAGCATAGTATATTTGAAAATGGCATTATAGAAATGCATGAGGGAAATTACGAAAGAAACTGAAGGGTTGATGGTCCCAGTTCATTTATTGCCTTATATGCCATACAGAATTTGAATTTTGCCTTATAAATAATGGGACAATTTTCAGCAGACTAATGAAATATAAGATTATATCTGGAGGTTCTAAATCAGAGTTCTGTCTATGGCCATACTACCCTGAACCAGCCTGATCTCGCCTGATCTCAGAAGCTAAAAGAGTTAGTTCACTGGGCTCCTTGGCAATCCATACAAGTTCCATGAACCCTCCCTGAAATTTTCTGTCAGAGAGACCATCTGAGTCATTAGATTCTCAGAAGTCTGACACACACAGAAGTTAAAAATACCTTCTTTAGAAAGATATCTATACCATGGAATAGGATAGATTGAATGGGGTTTAAAACTAAAGATAGGGTTGCTAATCAAGAAATTTTTGCATTGGAGTAGGGAGAATATGAGTAGCAGAGGGGAAGGGTGAGTTTTCCCTTCAGTTCATTGTTTCTGGAAGGTATGGCTAATGCGTGGTAGTTGTGTTCTCTGAAATTCCTGCAAACACTGAATTAGTGAAGGGCAACTACAGGGTTACTATTATGTAAATGAGCCAGAGATGGCCTCTATCTATTGACCCCTAGATGGTTTATTTTTTTCAGTCTGCTGGGGCCCATTTGCTTAAAAGCCTGCTGGCATAGGACACGTTTAGAGTATGAGAGCTGGAACAAGAAGGCACAGTGTCACCTTGTTTAGTGTCAGCTGGCAAACTGCGCATTGGACTCGCTCCTCTGCACTTGTTCACATAAGCATTGCAAGTACTGGTTTGGGGGTTACAAATAAATTTAACGAGTAGACAAATCACAAATACAGAATTGCACAAATAAAAAGAATGAGCTGTACTATTTCAGTCTCGTGCATACTTCCAATGATGAGTCTACTCCGTGAGATACTTTGATACTTTTCCCTTGCTGGGTAGTTTTAATGGTTATATTGAGCTAAATTTGGCGTCCTGATTTTTTTCTAGTCATGGGTCCTAATTTGGCTTTCTGGATTGTTCCCCCTTCAATATGCTATTTAAATTCAGCTGTCTTATATCTACCCTTACTCCATTTTTTCCCCTCTAGCATAAAGATTTTCGGTTTCTTTGGGAATGTTGGGATTGCTAAGTACTTTAAGTAATTTAAAAGAATGAAACCTTTAATTTTATTGTCTCCACTTCTCCCCCACCCACACCATTAAAACTGCCCAACCTGAACTCGCACTGCCTCACTTAAGTGCACATTGTGTTTGTCAGTTCTCTTTCAGTTATAAGTTACTCAAATTCACTGGGAGTTGGGGACATAGGGTAAAGGTCAAAATAGGGATTATTTCAAATACGCAGAAAGATTCTTTTTATCTCTTTCTAGTGGCCCTTCCCTCTCTACCACCAGTGTCTCTCTACCTCTCCCCAGGTCAGCTTCATTCTGTAACCAGATTTTCTCAGTGCAGTGGGAAAGATGGCCCCTGGGGGCTCCAAATTTCTATCTGCTTGTCATGCTGTAACTGTACTAGAAGTCTCTCAACCAGTGCCCATCTATAAGTTTAGTTTTGGGGTCATATATCTAGTCCTGGGTCAGTTGCTATTGCCACGGATATGGAAAACTGATTAGCCAGCTTATGTCACATGTAGCCAGAAAAGTAATGATGCTTGATTGAGATCCTCTTCAGTACCTCTTGAATTTATAGAAAAGGGCAAGTTCCATGAGGATATAGGGGTGCTAGGCAACTAAACAACATATATCAATTATGTACATTAAGACAAGTATTTTCTTTCTCCTACATTTAAGATCAGTAAGACATCTCTTAAGGACCATCAGTGTGATGAAGGATTAAACAGTTTTTATCTTTGAACAATGCTGGATGAAAATTGATTTTGGTTTAAATGTTGACATCTATTTTTCCTCAGTCATAGGTACATAGGGATCTGTTATATTTTCTGTTCTCTTTTGCATGTTTAAATATTTTATAATTTTAATAAAGTAAAATTTGTTTTAAGTTGTAAATAATAATAGATATTTGTCATAATCTCCCTCATATTAAGTTAGCTGTAGAAATGATGTTGTATCTGACATAGTAATCCATGTGACATTCAAGGTATTATATTATGAAGGTAAGTTATTGAGTTATTTTTTAATGATATGAAAAGCATAATTTTTTCCTTTACCTCATATACATTTATGATACTGCAGGTACCTGCAAGGTGTGGAGTTACAGTCCGGGACAGTCTAAAGAAAGCACTGATGATGAGAGGTCTAATCCCAGAGTGCTGTGCTGTTTACAGAATTCAGGATGGGTATGGTTTGTATGTGATGTAAAATTCTGTTTAAAAAAAACAACTCAGACATTAAACTTTGGGGTTTTCTCTAAGATCTTTATCTAAACCTTAGGAATTGAAAATCAACTTTAGAAAACAATATTAAATTAAACGAATCTTGTAAGTAAGAGTTAGTATTAGATATTTTGTGTGTGACCGTAGTGTTACTCTGGTCAAATGACTTGACTTGGAATTTGTGATTCTTAAAATTTTTAAACCTTTTAGAATGTGACTTATTTGAATAGTGGCCTTGTTCCCACTCCCCTATTTTTAGTACAAACTCATAGTTTCACAAAGGCTTATCAATTAACATTTTATATTGAACCATTTTTCTTTCAGAAAGCATCTAAAATCATGCCAAGATACCCCCCTCCCAGTTTTGAATTCCATTTTAAAAATTATCCTTTTTGGGGCATGTTGTCCCTTGACATACTTTTTCTTTGGATAGATATATCCGTACCTGTGATTTTTTTTTTTTTTTTTGAATGCCAGGAACAATCCATTTTCTGCTGTTGTAGGTCTTTTCTGGAGCTGACTTGAAGAAAAGAGTACATCTCTTTACCCTGCTGTTTGTCCAAGAGTGATACATTTATTTGGGGTAAACTTAAAAATTAATTCATTGCCATTTAAACTTCTAACGATGGAAGACCAGGGAGACAAACCTCCCTCACCATTACTAGCCCCTCAATAACCAATTTTCATATCTTCAGCATGAGGTATATGAGTATTTTTAGGTGTGATTACCAAGAAAGGCTTCTGTCTACACTTTTCAGAGAGAAGAAGCCAATTGGCTGGGACACTGATATTTCCTGGCTTACTGGAGAGGAATTGCATGTAGAAGTATTGGAGAATGTTCCACTTACAACACACAACTTTGTATGTACCTTTACATTTTTTTTTTGAAATGTCAAAATGTTTATGTTCTTGTGAATGAATTTTTATGTCAGAAATAAGAAATATGGATGAGTAATTTGGGGATTGATATTTTACTGAAGTTAAGAATCAGTTCTGTTCTTTAAAAAACTTGAATTTAAACTTAAGAGTTTTACTTCAATCAGTATACCTTCTTTTGAATTTAAAAAAGCAATACATGCCTATTATTAAAAGAAAATTTAAAAATGTGAAGTATATCAAGTAAAAATGAAAATACCATGTTAGAGATAAACTAATAGTAATCAATTATTATGTAGTCTTCCAATTTCTTTCTGTGTATACAAACATGTATGCTTATATCTGTGAGCCTAAGGTTTTCTCCTTTCTCTTTTCTTCTCCATTCCCCTCTTCTCATTATTTTCCATTTCTTTCCTACTCTTAAACTAGAAATGGAGTCTTGTTCTTTGTGATATTCTTTACCTTTTAAAAAAATCAGCAGTACATCATGAGTATCTTTTGATGTTAGTACACCTAGCTTTATTTTTATGATTGCATAATAGCCTGTAAGAATAGTATAAATTCAGTACATTTAACCATCCCTCTATTAATAGACATTTAGGGGTTTTTTTAATGTTATGTACAGGCCTAAATAGGATCTTTCTGCATGCATCTTGACATACTTACATAAATTTTTCTGAAGGATTGGTTAATGGAATGAAACAGCTCTTCTTGAGGACTGAAAGAAGACGTTAAAACTCCATGAGGACTTCTCCCTTTAGTTTTTGCATTTGCTAGAACCTAGCCTAAACTAAGTGTCACCAATATGAAGCCTGAAAAGTGAGATCTCTCTACCTTATAGATTAGGACAGTTCCCAGAGCTTGAGACTCTGTCCTCTAAAAGGGGAGGCAAATGCAGGATTAGAATGATCTATAAGACAGGAATGAATTTCTTACTTATCTGTATACAGGGTCCAGCAGAAGGAACGCCTGCTTGAACGTGGTTGGTAGGGTAATAATATGGGTGTAATAATTTATAGCTTTAATTTGAACATTGAACCTAAAATGTCATATGGTGTGCTTGAGTGTGATATTATTATGTTACAGAATTATGTACTTATGATTTTGTAATAAAAAGTGGAGCATTATTTGTGCTGGACCCTGTATATGGAATTTTAACCATAGTTAATTTTTTTCTAGATGGGTAGTTAATGCTATGATTTTGGCGTCAAGTGTTTTCCCAGGTGCCTTAGTGGTTAGTACAGCTGGTCTCTTAAAGGAGACAATTGATGAGATGACTTCCTTGGGGGGTTGTACTTTTAGGGCTCAATTAGTGGTAAATAATGAAATCAAGTGTTTCAATAATTAAGGCATCTTTTGAACAAGTGTAAAATACACCTAATATCAGTAAGATTTACTGTGTAGCAAATAGTTTCATAACAGTGAACTGGGAAGTTCATTACTGTTGAGATTTTTTAAATTCAGTATAGAATTTCGAGTGGTGTATAGGAATCCAAAAACAGTTGAGCTTACATTTCGTAGTGATTACTACTCTTAATTATTCTTAGGTAGAAATTGGATATGGGAAGGTAAAAGAAGACCTAATTTGCCAGCTGGAAAATTGTGTTAAAATAGTGCCTCTGGAAGGTCCTTGCCATAACAGTTCAATGAAAGCAAACTGCAGGTTAACCCAGAATACGGACATCTTTTCAGCACAGTTGGAGACCTGCCAGTAAATGTTTATGGAAAACCTTCCTTTTGCCAGCACCATGTCTGATCTGGGAATATAACAATGAATAAGAAAAACAGTATCCTGTAGAGACAAATGATTTAATAAGATAACTTCATAAACACTTGTAATTACTGTGTATGTATAAAGTGCTATAGATACACAGAGTAGAGGAGTCAGGAAGGTTTCCCAAAGGAAGAGTAAGCTAAGGTCTAATGGATGAGGTGAGAGCAGATGAAAGTGAAGGAAAGAGTACTCAAGGCAGAGTAAATAGCAAGAAAACAGGTTGCCTTTTCAGTTTAAAAAAATACTCAGAATGGATGGTATGAATTTGGGGAGGGGGATGTTACAGGATAGCAAGAGTTAATGGGTAGAGTAAGGAGATTCCTTGTAAGCCATTTTAATGATTTGGACTTTTCTGTAAAGTAATTGGAAATTTAATGATTGTGAGCAGGAGAGAAGTGTGATTAGATAAAGTGTTTTAGAACAGCTGCTCTGCATGTCATAGATGCAAGAGTAAAAGCCTGTACTTGATGCTTCTTAAAAAGGGAAAGAATTTCTCTCCGCATCTCTGCTGTATTTTGCTGGTTACTCAAGAAATGCTGCTGATGCCTTACGGTTTGATAGTGTGTTATAAAAGCAGTTCCTTCTACACTTGCCTACATCCCAGGAGTCCTTGAGAACTGGTAGGGTGAAAGGGGACAGGGAATGTAGCCCTTCCCATTTTCTATAGGCACTCAGGTTAATGTCTTCCGTCAGACAGCCCACACTTTATAAATGGCGTGCAAATTGTCGGGTCTTTGTCTCCCATTAGTTTACCAGAATAAACCTAAATTGTGACCCAAAAGAAAAGATACACCTTCCATCACTCACCTTTATTGACAAAGGTATACTCATAAATACAAGGTGCGGCAAAAGTAGGTTTACAGTTGCTCATATGGAAACTAATACAGTAACAAATAATAATACAAGAATAAATTCAGGTATTCACAGCTGTAAATCTACTTTTGCCCCACTCTGTATATGTTACTTTTAATTTACACTCAAGTGCATACCCATGTTTTCTCCTCTTGATTATTTTCCTCTTTCTGCTTCCCTCCCTTGTCCCCTCTGTCCTTGTCTCTCTCTCTTTATTCTCCTTGACATATACAAACAACCAGTTACACATAGTTTTCAAGTATAAGCCAGTGACAGGAAGAAAGACTGCAACTGAGTGAATTAACACAGGAAGAGAAACTAGGGTTTCATGACACTCAACAGATTGTCAGGGGAGTGAAGGTGTGAGTGGTTAGCAAAGAGGAGCAGATGACTGTAAAACGCTGATTCCTGTCTTTTTCTATGCTCCACTTCCTGAAATTACACTAGCAGTGTAAAATATTGTTGGCTTTGGTAAATAGTGGTCACATAGTCAAAAATCTTCTGATTTCTTGTATATCCAGAGACAAGTGGAAGAAGAACAAAGCTAAAAACAAGTGGTTGCTTTTTCACCTCCCCTAGAAAGTGATAATAGGAAAAAGAGGAAGAAAACAAAAGCCATTTTTAAAACAACCTAAATGTTCTCAAAAGCCAGAATGGATGATATGCCAAGATACCATTTTCTTGATGAAACATTTTTAAAATTTTATCCTGTTAAATAAGTGTTTATTGAGAAGAGTTTCGTAAACTTTGGGTGTCGAGATCAACTTAATGGCTTATGAAAGGCATTTACCATATTTTGCTATATATAATGTGCACTTTTTGCCCAAATTTTTGAAGGAAAAATAAGGGTGTGCATTATACATGGGTATTACCTGAAATACCTGATCTTGTGTTTTGTAATTATTTGTTACATAAAATTTCTTTTATCATAATATGTTTGAAAATAAATGCTAAAATTCCTTTGTGATACAAAAAACAAGTACCTAAATATAAATAAGTAAAAAATTAAATTAAAACATTAAAATGAAAGACTTTTTTCCCTGCAAGTTCAGGCCAAAAAACATGGGTGTTCATTATACACAGGAGTGCATTATACGGCAAAATACACTTATATGTAGTTAGAGTAAGTATTGTTATATGAATACAGATGTGTCCTAGGTCATAATGTAAAATACATTTTCTATTATGTTTTTTTATTAAAACTGAAAAACTGAGGTGAACTGAGAATTTTCAGCAAAGAATAAAGAACAAAATAGAAGTTGCTCATGCTCACACCACTCTGAAGTAGCCATTATTAACATTTTGGTATTTGTTTATTCTTCTTATATTTTCTGCTTCTTATTTACACAGATGAATAGTTTTGAAACAATTTCCAGCTTTGGTAGTTACCAAGGTAGAGCCTCCCTTAAAAAAAAAAAAAAAATAGAGCCACCCTAGCACAGTTCTGTTTGTGTGACGCATGTTGTAATGTAGATCAGCAATTTTCAACTGGTGTGCCGCGTGAATTTTTAAAATACATACTACCTGATTATTTAGTCAGGGGCACTGACCTCTTCCCTTAAACTGTCCAATAAAAAAAATGACAGCAGCCAACACAATAGCCATCCAGTGTGAATGAACCAAAATATACCTTTTTTTCTGTCAAATCGACAAAAAGATAAATTTTTTGGTGTGCCATATAATTTAAGTAATTTGTTTATGTGTGCCATGAGATAAAAAAGGTCAAAAATCTCTGTTGTAGATCATCTGCCTCGTGTGGAGTTCTTACATGTTGTCTTTTTAAATTTTTCATAGAGGAGAGTTCAGACACATTTAGGTGCTCTAATCCTCTTAACAAAATGAGAACTTGTTGAAAGTCATCATATTGTCCTTGAGGTGATTTTTCCTTTCCCTTATCCCAGTTTAGGTACTAGTTTAGGTACTACCTACTTACTAGTAGGTACTACCTACTTACTAGTTTAGGTAGGGTTGTTGTGATTTTCATACTATTACAAATAGTTTTTTTCTTTTCTAAATAATTGTTTTTACATTTTAATCAAAGTATATTTACATTTTAATCAGATGCATGTAGTTTTAAAAGTAGTGCAGAGGGGCTCATAATTAAAAATAATTTGTTCTGCCATCTCTTGCTAGCCTCTAATGCCACTCTCCAGAGGAAATCACTCTTAACTTTTAATGGTTTCTGTTTTAAGCTCTTTTGGTGATTATTAAGCCACAATTTCTTGCTTTATCAACTTTAAACTTCATTTACTGATTACTGATGCCATTGGGAATTAGCTCATTCATGACATTACAACCTTTCCTCCTCCTTCCTTCCTCCAATGTGTTTTTTTTTTATTTGGGGGTTTTTGAGGCTCCTCTGTTGGATACCTTTGTGACTTTAAATAGTATTAGCATGCTTTTGTTTTTTATTCTCTTAACACCAGTAAACATCTCATAACTCCTTTCTTTGTATAGTTATTACATTGTACCCGAATAGTTATTACATTGTACCCTTTTCCTTCCTTTTACTTCTATTCCCTCCTCTTATCAAATCTCTACTTTTATTTTTATGTAGTCAAGCTTGAAATTAGTTTCCCGTCCTTCATTCATTTCCCATCAAGACTTGAGTTTTTTAATTGGATATTGGGTAGGAGATAATACATACAGTCTCTCTACTAGTTTGAACCCCCTGGTTTTCATTTTAGTATTTTAGTATGTAAGGAAGTTGTCATGATAAAAACATATGAAAGATTTATTTGAAACCAGAGAATGAATAAGTTGATTTCTTAAAAGTTTCTTGCGAGTTTTTTATATCCTCTGTGATGTTTTGCAGGTACGGAAAACATTTTTCACCTTAGCATTTTGTGACTTTTGTCGAAAGCTGCTTTTCCAGGGTTTCCGCTGTCAAACATGTGGTTATAAATTTCACCAGCGTTGTAGTACAGAAGTTCCACTGATGTGTGTTAATTATGACCAACTTGAGTAAGTAATGAAAAAAATTTCTACCATTTTATGTTTAATTTTTCTGAATGTGAAACTACTGTGTCTTAAGAGTGTGTGTGTGGGGGGGGTTCTGTCCAATAGAGTTGTTATAGGGAGTTTTTATTTAAAGTGGGTCTAGAGAGTAATATGTACAATAACCTGTACTTTACTCAAAAATTGTACTTCTGGTTCAGCTACACGTTTTTTTTTATGTTTTATATTCTCTTGTAATTAATAAGGATCCCTTGCCCATAGAAATCACTTTGCTAGTTTTAGATAGTTTAAATTAGATAATTTGGGGGAGGAGAGGTGTTGTTTCAATTAAGTTAACAGTTATATTTTTGGACCACAGATAAAGGGATCTGATTCTGTCATCTATTTTGTAAATTGTGTTTCTCTCTCTCTCTCTCTCTCTCTCTCTCTCCCCACCCCACCCCCCGTGTCTCCTTCTCTCCCTCTTTCCTTTAACCCCACCTGCACCCCCAGTTTATTTAAAAGTAAGATATAAAACCTTCGTACCCAGTGTATTTCTTTCTAAAATTTCTATTTGCTTTCTATGCTAGTTTCTCTAATAGATTAAACTAAGTCTGTTTTAATATTTTTGTGTGCTGTTGCTGCTGCTAAAGACTTATTACTTTTCTTGATCACTTGAACAAATAGAACTCAACTCTGTATTTTAAAGTGTATTATAATGATGTGATCTAACTTTGCAATAGTTATGTTTTCTTCTAATTCCTTAACTATAAAGCATGATTTTCCCCCTCTGATGTGTAGGAATTTGCTGTATAGAACAATTAGTTTTAGATTCTGAGCTTGCCTTTGAAAATACAATATAATTTTTAAAATAAGCCTTTAGATAAAAACATAACTAACTGAATTAACACTCATTTCTAAAAATGGAATTTGATCTCAGATATTTCTGTTAACTCTATAATGTATTCTGATGTATGAAGCTTCTGGGTTTTGCACAAGTTAGGTTTGTTTTGTTTTGTTTTTGTTTCTGCCTCACAGTTTGCTGTTTGTCTCCAAGTTTTTTGAACACCACCCAATACCACAGGAGGAGGCCTCCTTAGCAGAAACTGCCCTTGCATCTGGATCATCCCCTTCTGTACCCCCCTCCGATTCTATTGGGTATGATTTGACTCCTGCTATTCAGTGACATGCTATTTGAGCTGATTTCTTTTGGATCTTTGGTTACTATAAACTTTTTTAGCATTGGGATTGTTAAAGAGGGACATTTTTTTTAGATAACTTATTTTATTACACCAGTCAGATAGTTAATGTGCATTTGGTACAGATACTTGGGATTAAAGCTGACATAGACTGTTTCAGGACGTCTTGAAAAAATCAAGCAGCAGATAACTGATTGAGTCCTGGCTGGTGCTCATCACTTTATTAGGTAACATCAGATACAAAAGTACATGACTTCCATTTAGAAAAGTAGCATTAACATGAGACAGTGGCAAACAATTTAAAAATGGTATATAATTAAATTCTATAGTTTATGACATAGTATTTTAAACTTATGTGATAAGGACAAGTATTAGTGTGTTTACAGAGAAGAGGGTAATGAGCAAGAGTAGTCAAGAAAACTTAATGAAGAAAGTAGGATTTGAATTGGACCTTAAAGAATTCTAAAACTGAATGAACCTAGGAAATAAAAGCATGGTGATTAGGAGGTGGAGGAGGAAGGAGAAACAGCATAAATAAAGGGAATATCAGTGGTATATTTAGGAGATAATAAAGAGAGCCTAATCTAAGTCAAGAAAGAGCATATGTAAGAGTAGATTATGGAGAGTCTTGGAATTTAGGCTGGAATTTACACTTGGCATAAGAGGGGAGAAAATAATTAAAGGTTTTTGAGCAGAGTACTAACCTGATGAAAATGGTTTTAAAGAAAGAATCACTTAACAATGATACACAGTTAGATTGATACAGAAATGTCTGTGGTAAAGAAGGCCAACTCGGATTCGTTGGTTGTGAAGACAGTGAAGAACAGTGAAGATTTAACTGGAGGGGTAGCACCAAGCAGAAGCAATGAATATTCATAAAGTGTAAAAGAAAAAAAAATTAATAGCATTATTGATCATTTATGGTGGGTAAAGGAGAAAACTCACTTTAAAGATGATACAAAGTTACCGACATATTCAAGCGTCATGTGAGGGGGGAAAAAAGAGATGATAATGAGTTTAGAAGATGCTGGGTTGGCCAAAAAGTTCGTTTAGATTTTTTTCCCATACAATGGCTGTTGTAGTGCTTAGGGTCTTTAACTTCATTCAAAACAATGTTGTTAAATTGTATTGTGGAAGCTTTCATATCAGTGTGCATTTAAAAAATAAACATCAAGATGCTTTTGTAGTTCCTAAGTGTGATGATTGGGTGTTCATGCTCTCGTGTGACATGTGCCTCCCACAAACCTTGATATGACATCAGCACATTACCTGTCAAACATGACAAAAATAAAATAAAATGTCAAAATTGGTGAATTTTTGTGTAGCCATTTTAGTATTGAAGAGGAAAGAAGATGTGCAACATTTTTGGTGTGTTATGCTTTATTATTTTAAGAAGGGTAAAAACAACTGAAATGCAAAAAAAGATCTGTGCAGTGTATAGAGAAGGTGCTATGACTGTTTGAACGTGTCAAAAGTAGTTTGTGAAGTTTGAAATTTGGCCAAATAATTCTTTGCTGTGGGTCTGTCTTATGCATTGGAAGATGTTTAGTGGCACCTCTGGCCTCTACCCACTAGAAGCCAATAGTGGGAGATAGCCAACATACTCAAAATATCCAAATCAATAGTTACTGGTGAAAATGAAAAATATGTCTTTTATTTTTTGGAAAAATCTAAACGGACTTTTTGGCCAATCCAATACTAGTTTATTTTGGAGCATTTCTTACACAGGTCTGCATACTCTTTCCCTGTGAGATTTGAGGAAGCATAAATTATACTATATCTTGAGGCATACGGTTAAAAAAAAAAGCCCCTACAAATCATTCTGTTCTTGACTATTCTAGAGATAATTAGTTAAGATCAGAAATATTTAATGTCAGTTTTAACCCTACTTCCTCTCACTCTTCACATTGTAATGCTATTTCTTCTACCCAGAGAAATAAAAAAAAATTGATACTCCCAGTAGACGCTTAATTTTTATGAAGCCAACCTTTCTGGAGGTTTCATAGGCTAGAAAATTGAGCAAAAAACTTTTGTTATGAAGGCATGGATGTTTTACCTATTTTGGGCTGCTAGAAAATGCAACCCCTGTGTTCTCTTGACAGGTTTTAACAGTTAGTTACCCATTCTGGTGGAGTCATCTTATTCCTACTGTCTCTTATCATTATTTGTATACAGTATATATTTCTTAGGAGACCAAGTCAAAATGTTTTGTTTTGTTTTTTTTTAATTAATCATTTGACTATGACATTTATTCCTGACAGATTCTATAGACTATGATGCCTTTCTAATGGCAGGTCCCAGTTCTGTGAGCAGAGTTCCAGAACATTATAATGAAATTAGCTTGGCCTCTCTGAAGGTTTATAGTGGTAATGATCAGGACATTTGCCTACCGGTGATGGGAATGCTAAATTTAAATTAAGAAACCACTTGCCTATGCCATACTTTATTCATAGCTAAACGGAAGTAGATTCTGGTCTTGAGCAAATGATTAGACAGATGTTCAAACTTTTGTTTTCCTGACGCTCTCCTGTCACAAGTGTATACGTGTGCCTGTGAAAGACAAATGCCAATCCTGTTCTTATCAAAATTGCTTTGCATTTTGTTAATAGTCTAATAACAATCATAATGGTCATGAAACACATATAATAATAGAATGTAACAAGGACATACTGGAGAAGTGATACATTGCCCAATTTGGATAAAAAGTTAGAGGTACCTACATTTCTACTTTTAAGTAATGCTATGGAATGTATAAGTTTATGAAATGTTGGCATTTTAAAATTTGCATATCACTAAACAGAAGTAGTCACTTTGCTTCAAAACTGTTAACTATTCTAGATTAAAAACAAGACCTGAACTAACTGGTAATTTGCTAAAGAGTGCTAGAGGTTAAAAATTCTTTTTATTTTTAATTTAATACTGCTTAAGAGTTTTGCAGCAAGATAGGTAGAAATATCATGAGGAGAAAGCCAGTTTGCTGACTGCCAACGTACTTCACAGGTATAAATTGCCTTGGTCTGAGTAAAGACCTGCCAGCATGGAAATAGTTTTTATCATTTTCCAGAAATGATGAGAGTCAGGGACATACTGGTTTACATTAACCAGAATCAGAAAACAGTAATTCAGAATAACAGGTAATTAATTTCAGTGAGAAGTAGGCCTGTTGTGTACACCAAAGTTCTTGTGTGGGATGGACCAACACTCACCCTGCTTTTGGAAAATATTTATCAGAAATCAAATTATAATCAAAAGGTTGTTTCTGTTAAGCATGAAATTAGGCCATGCTTCAGATGTTTAATGAAGTCAGGATATAATATCTTGAAGTATTCTCCAAAATTATAATATACTTGCCCTCAAGGCTAGATAAATTGACTTTATGAAACATTGCATACCTTGCCCTGGGTGGTGTTTGAACCAACTACCAAATTATACTCTTTCTGACTTGTGTAATAAGCAGATATCCTTTTTGTCTAATATATCCATTTTTTTCCTTTAGATATGATAATAAAATTTATCAGATTAAATCAAGTTTTTTGTTTTTCTTCTGGACCAGTGTTTTTTGCATACATACTTCTGATTTGATATGCACTACATATTGCTGACTTCATTTAGCAAGTTTCAAAAGTGAGTTGCTGTCGCTTAGGCCTACACCAAATTAATTATATTAATTTAGAATATCTTGTAATTAATTCAAGCTTCTTTTACCTTTAACTCTTGCCTTAAAGTATGCTATTACCTTGAGTTTTCAAATCAGCCTATAAAATAGCTTTTCTTATTTTGCATATATTTTATTGATTATGCTATTACAGTTGTCCCACTTTTTTTCTCCCCTTTATTGCCCTCCTCCCTGAAGCCCCTCTCCCACCAGCATTCCCCCTCCCTTAGTTCATGTCAGCGGGTTGTACATATGAGTTCTTTGGCTTCTCCATTTCCTATACTATTTTTAACTTCCCCCTGTCTGTTTTGTACCTACCATTTTTGCTCTTGTTCCCTATACCTTTTCCCCCATCCCTCCCCCACCTCTGCCCGCTGTTAATCCTCCATGTGATCTCCATTTCTGTGATTCTGTTTCTGTTCTAGTTATTTGCTTAGTTGGTTTTGGTTTTGGTTCGGTGGTTTGGTTGTCTTTTTATTGTTCACAGCTTTGATCATCTTCTTTTTCTTAGATAAGTCCTTTAACATTTCATATAATAAGGGCTTGGTTTTGATAAACTTCTTTAACTTGACATTATCTGGGAATCACTTTATCTGCCCTTCCATTCTAAGTGATAGCTTTGCTGGGTAGAGTTATCTTGAATATAGGTCCTTGCCTTTCATGACTTTAAACACTTCTTTCTGGCCCCTTCTTGCCTGCAAGGTTCCTTTTGAGAAATCAGCTGACAGTCTTATGGGACTCCTTTGTAGGTAACTGTCTCCTTGTCACTTGCTGCTTTTAAGATTCTCTCATCTTTAATCTTGGGTAATGTAATTATGATGTGCCTTTGTGTATGCTTCCTTGGGTCCAACTTCTTTGGGACTCTCTGGGCTTCCTGGACTTTGTGGAAGTCTATTTCCTTCACCAGATTGGGGAAGTTCTCCTTCATTATTTTTCAAATAAGTTTTCAATTTCTTGGTCTTCCTCTTCTCCTTCTGGCACCCCTATGATTCAGATGTTGGAATGTTAGGTTCCTAAGCCTGTCCTTATTTTTTTGAATTGTTGTTTCTTCATTCTTTTCTGGTTGAATGTTTATTTCTTCCTTCTGCTCCAAACCGTTGATTTGAGTCCTGGTTTCCTTCCCCTCACTGTTGGTTCCCTGTATATTTTTCTTTATTTCACTTTGCATAGTCTTCACTTCGTCCTCTATTTTGTGACCACATACTCTCAACCATTTCTATGAGCATCCTGATTACCAGTGTTTTGAACTGTGCTTCTGATAGGTTGGCTATCTCTTCCTCCCATAGTTCTATTTTTGGAGCTTTGATCTCTTGTTTCATTCGGGCCATATTTCTTTGTCTCTGCGTACCTGTTATGTTGTAAGGGGCAGAGCCTTAGGTATGCACCAGGGTGGGACAACCCATGTTGCTGCTTTGTGGCACTGTATGTGGGGGAGTGGTCCGAGAGAGAACAATGCCACTGGCTCAGTTCTTGGCTAACTTTCAGTTACTTCCCCCACTACCCACAAACAAATTGGGGGCCTTTCTGGTGCTGATTCCCAGGTGGTGGGTGGGTTTGTGTTCTAGGACCCTGTGGGTATCTCCAACGAACTCTCCTGTGAGGCTGGGAGTTTCTCCCATTGCTGTAACCCCCACAGATTTTTACAGCCAGAGGATTTGAGGCTTTCTTTTCCCATGCTGGGACCCTTGGTTGCGTGGTCTGTCTTGCTACACATCCTCTCTGCTCTCGCTGCCCATCTCTACCCCTCCTGCCAGTCTGAATGAATGTTTCTTCTTTAACTCCTTGAGTGTTACACTTCACTGCAGTTCAATTTTCTGGCAGCTCTGGTTATTTTTTGTTTTTAAATTTGTTGTTGTCCTTTTGGTTGTACAAGGAGGCAAAGTGTATCTACCTACGCCTCCATCTTGGCCGGAACTGTGTAACTTTAAAGGACAAAAGTTTCTTCAAGTCATTAACCACAGGTAATTTCTAGCTGTTTGTAGATTTTCCTGGAGTTTTCAGGATGAGAATCAGTGTTTTTATCATTTATAGTCCCTGGAGGGTCTGCTTCAGCAAAGTAGCTTTGTCAGTTATAGTTGTAGGCATATATTAGTTTTTCTAACTAATACTTTCAAAACTCATTTCTGCTGGGTTTTTAATGCTTTAGTTTAACAATTTTATTTGAGAATATGAAAACAAGGGAATCTTGCCCTGGCTGATGTGGCTCAGTGTATTGAGTAGCAGCCTGCAAACCAGAGTTGCTAGTTGGATTCCCAGTCAGGGCACATGCCTGGGTTGTGGGCCGGGTCCCCAGTAGGGAGTGCTCAAGAGGCAACCACATATTGATGTTTTTCTCCCTCCCTTCCCTCTCTAAAAATAAATAAATAAAATCTTTTAAAAAAAGAAAACAAAACAAAACAAGGGAGTCTTTATATCATCCATTTTTTATGTTGCTATTTCCATAAAGTTGCTCTGAATCTTATCTTCCAATGACTTGATTTTTCCAGGCCCCAAATCCTCACCACTCCGTCTCCTTCAAAATCCATTCCAATTCCACAGCCTTTCCGACCAGCAGATGAAGATCACCGAAATCAGTTTGGACAACGAGACCGGTCTTCATCAGCTCCTAATGTGCATATAAACACAATAGAACCTGTCAATATTGATGTAAGTATGCAGCATTGTTAGAACTAAAAAAAATTAAGGTGTACTTATTTTTCTGCTACAGTTATAATATAAATCAGAAATAAGTACCATCTTTTAATAACCATAGTATTGAGTGGTAGACTTTTATGAATTACAAATCAGAAAAGCTTTCTGATGGTATTAAATGTGTAACTGGTACCAAATTGCAGGCTTATTCTGATTCTTTTTTTCCTTATGACACCATCTGTAAAAGTCTTATCTTCATTTATTTAACAGATAATCCACTTGGCCATCTCATGGTAAAGAAAAAAATAATAATACAATTGCAGGGTTTTTCTTTAAATCAATTTGAAATCTTCACTTAAATTTCTAAAAGTACAAGTTTGAATTAAATAAGCCTTAGCGACTAATCATTATGTGTTTGATATGTAAAGCTACCTATATCTTCTTTACTCTCTTGAATATACCATTGTATTTCATCTCTATACACATCTTGAATTTTGGCATATTTTTTTAATGTAATTCGTCATTTAGTTTTAATCATTGTTTAAAATACATCTCTGGTCTCATCATCATATATTGTAAGCTCACCTCTTCAGTTGTTTTGGCTATCTTCTCGCTGATGACTCTTTAATTTTTTAGTTTATCTTGCACACTGTAACTTAATTATGTACATTAGTGTCACTTCTTCAATTAGATCTTAATTTCTGGACAGCAAAACCATTCTTTGACACCTATCTTAGAACTAACCACATAGTAGGTTATCAAAAAAAATTCGTATCTGTAAAAGAGTTAAAAAATGGCCCTAGTTGGTGTTGCTCAGTAGGTTGTGCATTATCCTGCAGACTAAAAGGTCATCAATTCAATTCTTGGTCAAGGCACATGCCTGAGTTGTGGGCCAGGTCCCCAGTTGGGGGAATCAAGAGGCAACCACACATTGATGTTTCTCTCCTTCTCTTTGTCCATACCTTTCCCTCTATCTAAAAAATAAAGTCTTAAAAAATAAAAATAAAGCAGTAGAAATTTCCCATAATACAGACCAGGGGTCAACAAACTCTTTCTTAAAGAGCCAGATAGTAAATAATGTAAGCTTGTGGGTCATGATTCTAATGACAGCTATTGAACTTTGCCATTGTAGTGTGAAAGTAGACATAGATAATACATTATAAACAAATGGGCATGGCTGTATTCCACTAAAATTTTATTTATAAGTACAGGTGGGCAGGTCACTGTGCTTTACCAGTCCCTGATATAGACAAAGAGAGGAAGAGATGAGAAAAAAGATGAAACACAGGATCAGTCCAAAAGGACTGGTTCATTTCATTGAGTCGTCCCCATAACTGAAGTGCCCTTGTTGTCTGAGCTGTGCTGAGCTGGGATCCTTGGAATAATCTTGGAATTAGGAATCATGGAATCTTGGTATTATGTTTTCTAGAATTTGTGTGTTACAATAAATAGTATAGGTAATCCTTAATTTCTGAAAAGTAATTATATTTAAAAAGGAAATTGAAACTGTTTCCCCATGTAAACAGGGGGCTGGAGTTAATGAGGTGGTTATGTGTGTGTGTTAGAAGACGGGTTGTTCTAATTAAAGTCATTCCTTATGTGAGTCCTCATAATTAAAGGTAGAGTAGAGAAGCAAAAATTGTCCGAACAGGAAAATATTCACTAATCAACAGAGTACTTTAATATTAGTTTCTACTCAAATATCCCTTCCCATTTAATACCAGCCTGCTTTTCAGCTCCTTTACATCAATATCCAACATTTCGTTGAAAACATATAAACTGATGGGACATCTGGCCAACAAAAAAAAATAAGGATTTTGTGGAAACTATAAAAAGTGACTTTGGAGAACTACTCAAATTATAAAAAGCCATTGAGAAATATGCAGAATTAAATTATTTCAGTTAATAACAGAAAATCCCTAAGCATGAAAATGTAATTGATCCTTCAAGAGAGAATGATGTAAATATCAAAGGATTGATAAAGGATAAAGTCCTCTAAATTTTTTATTAACATGATTTTTGTGATAATAAAAGATGAATTTGAAACTAAGAATTTCACTTTGTGCTATCATAAATTTGGTATTATGACCAAAAAAATTTGATTCTTTCTGTGTTTATTCTAAAAATAAGCATATTTTTAAATTAAAACCTAGGTAAAAGAAACCTTATAAATTTTAACTTCCATTTTTAATGATAAATTCCTAAATCAGGCTTTCTTTCCACTTTTTACTATGAAATTTTTTCTGTATTTTAAATGACCTTTTCCTAATAGTAGTTTTTCTCAACCAGTAATGCCTTCCTCAGTCCAGCTAGACCTGAATATAAAGGGAGAAAGATGTGGGAGAGGGGGATATGGAAATAAACAGATAGTGAAATAAGAAATCAAATCTTATTTGTAGGTTAGGTCTGTTCTCAGATGTTCAAAATTGTAACCTCATCTTTACTTTCAAAACGAACATTCTTTTAAAGATTTTATTTATTCATTTGTAGAGGGGGGGGAGGGAGGGAGAAAGTGTGGGGGAAACATTGATCAACTGAGTCTCTCATGCCCCCAACTGGGACTGCAACCCAGGCATGTACCCTTATCAGGAATCCAGCCTGGCGACTCTTGGCTTTGCAGGATAACGCTCACTGAGTGAGACAACACTGGTCAGAGCTCAAAACAGTCTTTAGAGCAGTGATTTTCAGTCTTTTTCATCTAATGGCACACAAACTAATTACTAAATTCTGCGGCACACCAAAAAATAGATTGTGTTGGCTGCTGTCATTTTTTTATTTGACAGTCTAAGAGAAAAGAAGTCAGTGCCCCTAACTAAATAGTCGGGTATTGCATGCTTTAAAAATTCTTGTGGTTGAAAATCACTGGTTGAAAATCACTGTTTTCACTTTAACTCTTACTGTTACCACCCTTCTTCTATTGTCTTAGGCTTGAATTTGGAGTGTCATCTTTATATCTTGCATTTTCATCCTCCCCTATAATCAAATAATCATAAGATATTACTTATCCTTTTGACATGAATCTGAGATGTGTTCTTAACAACCACCACCATGTGGGCCCATATTTTTTCATTTGAACTGCTTACTGCATTAATCCCCTAAATGGATTTCCTGTCATTGATTTCTTTCTCTCCATTTCCATTCCTTATGCTGCTACCAGCTTAATTTTTTTATAACACCTCTATCATCATCTCTTCCCTTGTTCCAAAACTGTCATTGATTTCCAATTGATTATAGGATAAAATATAAACCCTTTAGGCATTTTCGTTCAGTATGAATCATTTCATTCAATTTCAGCCATTATTTATCATTTTTTATTCCAGTAAACAAGATTTAATATTGGCTTTGGGACAGACACTGTGTCAGAATTGGGAGTTAAGGATGAATTAGCACACAGTCTTTACCCTCAGACAAGTCACAATCTAATGGATGAATCAGATGTATAAATAAATAATCACAAAGATATAAAATGACAGTTTATTGGAGCAAGTAATACATTCTACCTGGTTGGTAGAACGTTCATAGAATCTATCTAGGAACATTTAGCAGAGAAGGAGGAACATTTAAGCCAGATTGTAAAAGATGAATGAGTAGAAGTTTATTAAGTACACTAGTTGGGGTTTCCGGAAAAGAGGGCATGTGTTATGGAAACAGTATGTGCAGAAGTATGGAAGTACCTTTACACAGAAAGTTAGTGAGACCACCAGGATTTTATATTTATTGGTAGCCATACAACCCCCAACATATAGCACCTTGTTTACAGGTATATGCGTATTTGTTGATATTCTGTAGACAGTGCCGAAAGCTTTCTGTAGTACACTGAACATGATAGAAATACATTTGTAAAGAATTCACTCTTTGTTTTAGCTCGTAAACAACAAGCTGCCTATTTGCAAAGAACCTGTGAGCCTATTTAGAGACATTTGGGGCCATTCAATACTTCACGTTTAAGTTATACTGGGTAAACAGACTAATCTAAGTTCTGTCTAGTAAGGTCCAAATTGCATTGCTTTGCCAGAAGACTCTTCCCCCAACATTGTCCTTTGTAAAAAAAAACTGTATTTTAATAATGACAAGTTTTAACAAAACCTTTGTTGGAGCCATTTTGATTTTTCCCCTTATATATTTTTACACATCATATTTTTATTACTGTAAATAGTGTATTCTTTTTTTGTATTCCTTTTTTAATTATATTATAAACATGTTTTCATGATTTCATCTTCATAATAATTTTAGTTGCTGCATAATACTCATTAAATTTATACACCATAATATACTTAATAAACATGTCAATAAGCCTAGAAGGAAGTAGTTATTTCTGATTTTTTAGTATGGTAGATATTGCTACACTAAACATTTTTGTGCATATAATTTTTTTCTTCTGAATTATTTCCTTAGGGAAAAATTTCCAGAAGTGGAATTACAGTATCAGAGGGTATGAACATTTTATGGCTCTTAATATGTGCCAGTAGAATTTTTTTAAGAATTGATAAAGCCATTGGTTTTGAATGGCCTGAAATGGATTTCAGCTTTTGATCAGGACTAATAATCCCTTCAGTATAGGGTTAGGTTGGCAAGTGCTGCAGATCTTGATTTTATCATGTTCACTAGCTAATTCCATATTCTTTCTGTTTTGTGAAGTAATTATAAAACAGTTGTTATTTTGAATTAATCTTTCTATTAATGCTTAGTGGAAAATTCAGTCTTTTTATTACTTTCTTACCACATGCTTTTGAATAAAATATACATTACTATTTATTTGTAGGACTTGATTAGAGACCAAGGGTTTCGTAGTGATGGAGGTAAGTGGTGATTTCAGTTTTTAAAACCTCAGGGAAAAATGCAACTGCTTTGCTGCTTGTCTCCTTTATATTTGCTTCTTTCATGAAACAGACACAGAGAAAAATGTGTAGAGAAAAAACAAAATTTTTTGGTTTTCTTTAGTATTTATCGTTTATATCTAATAAAATTTTAACATTTATAACATGAGTAGAGAAAATGCAGAAATAAAAAGGAGTCTTAAATGTACTACCTATGGTTTTAAAAGGTTATCAAGAAGATATTCCTAGTTATTTTACCCACCTTATTGATTTTAAAATCATCTTTGGAGATGTCCAAAGATGAAGATACAGAATTCCCCTAGAGTACCTCCACCAATACTTAAAGGTTGTGTTTAGAATCCATTAAAACTTGATTTTCCTAAATCATTCTTGGAGAATCCCTTAGACTGCCTGTCACAACTTCTCAATTTGTTAGATATTGTCAACTACTTCCCTTCAATCTTCTAAAAGGGTTTGAAATGTACATTTTATAAAATGAACCCCTAATAGAAAAGCCCAGTTGCCTTTTTTTGTCCAGTAAATAAAATAAGCAAATAAGAAATTAAATTGAGATTTCTTAAAGAATCTGAAATTCACTCTAGCACTCAGTAAAAATAGAGGGCATAAGAAAACATTGTTTAAGAAAATACTTTTTAAATAAGAATTTACTCCCACATAATGTCTTCTAAAAGATGGTATTTGAAAGTATCTTAAAGTTTTCTTTCAGATCGTTCTCCATGCTTACCTTTTCACCTGTCTTCTATCTAATAAGGAAGACCTGCAATACCTGCTTATTTTGCTTAGAGTTGGTCTCTTTCATTGTGATCTGCTTTATCTTCAAAATGTCTAAGCCCAGTCTCAAAAATATTTTATATTGAATAAACATGTGTAAACCATCTTCTATTGTGTTTCTATGTACCTATGAAGCTACCAAAGTAAAATCCCTGCATTATTTACATTGGACGTAGTGTTTACTACAGCAGATAGTTAAAAAGTGGTTTTTTTGTTTGTTATTCCATGAACCCTCCGATTAATGTTGCTGCCAGTTTGACTTTCATATGTCTTAGTAGCTGTGGCTCTTGAAAATTTACCCAATACATCCAGCATTTAAATGTTGCCATCATTTTAGCATCACAAAGTTAACTTAGTCCTAAAAACAGCCTGCTTACTACCTAAAATGAAGTGGCATTTCTTGTCCTTTTTTATGAGTCACTTTTTTAAAAATCATTGGGATTTTATGAAAATAAGCAGTTTTTTTAAACATCCAGAATTATTTTGTGAAGCAGGCTTCGACTCATTTATTCCCCATGACTTCTTTCATTTCTTCTGTGTCTGTCTTCCTATGTTTGCCTGCCCCTCTCTTTCTCTTCTAACAGCCCCTTTGAACCAGCTGATGCGCTGTCTTCGGAAATACCAATCCCGGACTCCCAGTCCCCTCCTACATTCTGTCCCCAGTGAAATAGTGTTTGATTTTGAGCCTGGCCCAGTGTTCAGAGGTAGTTGGGCTCTTCTTTCTTGTTTTCACCCAAAGCAAACTAAATATAAACTACAGATACTGTTTGTGCTTCACCCTCACAGCATGTGTTTGTAAGTGTGAGAGTTTTCAGTACCTGATTTCTGCTTGGCCTGGCTGGAATGCTCTGAATGTGCTTCTCACACATACTCACTACCACAAGCTTTCTGTATGTTGTCTGTCATAAATTTTAAAAGCAAGAAAAGTCTGAGATTTCCATCTTGTTTTTTTGTTACATTACTTTTTAGTCTTGATAATGTCTTAAACTTAGTGGGTGGCAATAAATAATGTGGGAGGGGTGTCCTTTGAATTTCTTTTATTTTAATCCATTTAGGTGGTCACCTTGATGACTATTAATATTTGTTAATAATTTTTGTGGTTTTTAAAAAGTAAAAATGAAAATGGAAATCCTTGTTGACATTTTATTAGACTTTTGGCTTTATTTTTTCTGTAATATCAGCAGTGTTCTTTTTTAAAAGTAGGACATGTGTATTTTTACATTATATCAAAGGTAGGGAGCTTTCAAAAGATTTTTTAATATATTTGGGGTATTTCAGCATACTTCAGAAAACTTGAGGAATGATACTTTTAGTTATACCTTAATATGAGGAAAAAATGAGCAGTATAATTTCAATCTCTTATTTTATCTTGCCATATGTCAGTGGTTAAACCGATTTTTTAAAAATTTAAGTCAAAATTCAGACAGGAGTTTGCTATAAATAGTTTTAAAGAATTTACTGGCTTTTGCTAGTTAGTGTCTTGCCACTTATTCTAAACATGATGGTGGTGGTGGTGGTGGTTCAGATTTTTGCTCTCAGTCCAACTGTTTCTCAGAAAATCCATAGAATGGTCTGGAAGTCATGTAGTACCTGTAAGTAATAACAGTGTAGTACTATGTAGATCAGAACTGTGAAGCCTGGGCACACAGTTAAGGCTTTTTGATGTTGAAAATTATCAGTGGAAGATAGAAATGGATTGTGCTCTCGTTAATAGACATTCCAGATAACATTTTCTTTTAGAAATTTACATAGGAGATTATCAAAATTCCAAATGGTAACGTATGTGACATAGCAATGATAAAATTTCTACCAGATTTATCATGAAATTTTGCCATTGGTATCCCTGTTCTTTGAAAGATAGTGACTGTGCCCCCCTTCAAGAATAGATCTTTTCAAAAAAAATTTTTTCTTGAAGTCTTTTGTCCTGTATGTGCAAATATTTTTTGACATCTCAGTCCTACCTAACTGTAGTCAGGCTCCATTAGGAATCATTGTCCTGAACCCCTCTGAACCAGGTGCTACTACTGTAAATGAACTTAGAATTATTGCCACTGAGTCATCATTTGAAAACTACCCATCAGAAAGGTATGCAACCCTGCCAGTTGAGTCCATTTGCAAAGAATGCACCCCTTGGGCTCAGTTGGCTGGTAGAATATTTGCATTTCTAGTAACTTGGCTGAGAGGCCATATCACTTAACTTTTCTCTCACTTGTGAAGGCAGGGATTTTTCAGAGTCTTGAGAAACCTGCTAGCTTTGTTTACACTAATGTTGTATGCAGGCAACAAATAATCTTTGTTTAGTAAAATAAGCCTTCCGGAACTGATGAAACTGACAAGTATCTGTCACTCTTAAGTAGAATAGCATGTGGTGTAAGATTTTTTTTTATTTTAGTGGCTTATATGAAAAGGCCAGATATTTTCAACATTAAGGCCATTTTAGAATATGTTTCCATTTGGGGATTTCCATCTTTTTTTATATTGATTGGCTGCTGAAGCAACATAAAATAATTAAAAGCTTATTTTTCATATTGGCTTTTAAATTGATTTTGCTTTTTTATTTTTTATATCAAAGAAACAGAATCTTGGGAGTATTATTTAGTATATATCTTTTATATTAGATTTTTTTTTCTTAGAATATGCACCAATAAGCAAAGTGTATATCTGTAATCAGATGTTTTAAAGGTCATTAAATTGGCCAGAAAACTGAAAGAAATTATAGTGCTAATCACCAAATGAGGCCCCTTTTTGCCTCTCCTTTCTAAAGGGTCTATGCTTGAACATGCACTGCATTTTTTAAACAAGTCTAAATCTCCCCTGACCCTCTGCCCCCAATAAAGTAACATACTTGGTCATCCTTTAATGGATATATTTTTCCTTTCACTAACTTAGGATCAACTACAGGTTTATCTGCCACCCCCCCTGCCTCATTACCTGGCTCACTCACTAATGTGAAAGCGTTACAGAAATCTCCAGGACCTCAGAGGGAAAGAAAATCATCTTCATCCTCAGAAGACAGGAATCGAATGGTAAGAGTATATGGTACCTTTATTCTTCTGTGTTCTTCTTTATAGAAGTCATAGCCAAATCTAATGTCACCTTTTAGATATATCGATATGTCCATATGTGACACAGAATTCCCATAATCAAATAAATTTAAGAGCTGGTGATTGCTTAAAGCATATTCACACAACACAGATTTTTTTTTCTCTCAACTCTAATGTAATTGAAGAAAAGGCAGTTTTGAAAGGGTAAGAATACAGTTGACTCTTGAATAACATGGATTTGAGCTATTTGGACCTACTTACGTGCGGATTTTTTTTAATAAGTAAACAGTCGTCCCTCCATATCCCTAGGTTTTGCATCCATGATTCGGTGAACTGAGGGTTGAAAACAGTATTGGTCCTGAAACCAATCTTCAACAGATACCAAGGGATCATTATGGTTAGGTTTTGGGGGAAATCAAAAGTTACATGCTGATTTTCAACTGTGCTAGAGATCTGTACTCCTAAACCCCACATTGTTCGAGAGTCAGCTGTTGTGTTCTGTTTCTAAAATAAGGAAAAAGACTAAGCTAGCATTTTAGGAAGCATTATTAGGCGCATATGTTCTAAAGGGCTTCTCTGAAATTCAGATATCTACTAAATGACATTATTCCCTATTTGAAAAAATAACTTTCTGAAGTCTGTATTCAAAATTAATGATTTAATTTTAGCAGTAGTGTAAATAATAGTATATGTTGGATAGGTGGAAGCTTTACCCTACCAAAGTGGTTGTTTATGTTGGCAGTTTTTTAAGAGACCAGATTAGGTAAGATATGAGGAAATTTAGCACTAACTGGAAGAAAGTAAGTAAATAAATTATCAATGGTTACCATAGTATGTTAACTTGAATTTTGGACTTTTGGAGGCAAAACTAGTCAACAGATATATAGTACTTATCTTGCCTGTAGTTGTCCTCCAAATTACAGGACTTCCATTTTACTGATTTTAGTAAGATATATATATATATATATATAATTTCATACCCTATACATAATTTTTGATAAATTGTTTTTATCCTAATACTGACTTAGGTCTTAAATTTAAGTTCCATATTGTAGGAATCATACTTCTTTCTTCCAGAGTGTTCTTTTTTCTTTAAAAGATATTACTGCTTTCTAACTTAGGTACCCTTCAGACATTGGAGAAAGCATTTAGTGTGAAACCTAAGGTTTTCCTTTTTGTTTGCTTTTGCTTGACTTTTGCACTATTTTTATCAAGAAAACACTTGGTAGACGGGATTCAAGTGACGATTGGGAGATTCCTGATGGGCAGATCACAGTGGGACAAAGAATTGGATCTGGGTCATTTGGGACAGTCTACAAGGGAAAGTGGCATGGTATGTATCTATTATGGTGACCTTGTCACAAATTATAATAATATGATATATCTGACAACTTTTATTTTAAAAATCAAAGGGAGTATTCACTCTGTACATCATCAAACTTTTTTGATTATATTCAAGAGTTACTAAAGGTTTCTAACAAAAAGTTTCAAACAAAAATATTCAACAAAAACTGATTCACAGCAACCAGGTCTCCTATCATTATATTACTTAACAAATTTTTTTAGATAAAATGTCTTTATTGTTTGAAGTATAAAAAGAATAAACATTTCACTTCTTAGTCATCTCAGTGAGGTTGTAAAAATACAATGCCACTTAGTCTGTATAAACTCCTGAAAATGTCTAGAAGTTCATACTTAATATAATATAAAAATGCACCTAAAACACAATGAGATGATAAAAAAATGAACTCACTGATACAACTGAACATTTAGTTATAACTTTTAAAGATGATGATTCTCCAAGTGAGCTAATTCCCAAGTATTTTTTTTCTTTGATAATTTTCTGCTTCTATTTTATTTGTATTATAAACCACAAGTATATTAAAAGTTCATTACCAGAGGGAGAAATGGAATGGAAACATATTTTAAAATGTTCGGCCTCACTAGTTATCAGAATTGCAAAATCAAAAAGTAGAAATCATTTGTGCCTCAAGTGGACAAAGATTATTTTTTTTCATTGGTCATATTTAGAGTTGTAATTATAATGTTGCTTGTGGGAAAATAAATTGCTACAAGTTTTCTGGAGAGAAATTTGACAATATGTATGTGGGGCCAGTAATTCCATTTGTAGAACTTCATAATAAGGAAGTCATTGGACAGGAACAAACAGATGTCTGTACAAATATATTAATTAGAAATTCAATATTTATGAAAAAGGAAATTAAGTGCCAATTAATAGAGTATTATTTAAATAAATTGATAACTCCATATATGATTATACAGAAATTAAAATAGTATGGTAGATTTATATTTATTGCTATGGAAAGGTATCTATGGTATATTAAATTTTACAAAGAAGCATGCATAATATCCCACATTATCATGCTACATAGAAATATATTTAACAATTTTAAAAATGATCATCAGTATTCGAATACATGTATTTTTAGGTTATCTTTTTATACAAATTCATAAATAGTCACACTGATACATAAAAAAGCCTAGCAGGATATTACATCAATATGTTAACAATGGTCATTTATGAGTGACATGGTTATGGGAAATATTTTTTCTTTATGCATTCAAAATGTTTAACTTTTTTACTATGAGCAGTGTATGATTTTGATAATCAGGAAAAATAATTTAATTGTATTGAAATATAATATACATGGAAAAAAGTTAACGTAAGTGTTCAAGTAGCTAAAATCTCACAAAGTGAACGCGTCTGTAGTCAGTAAACAGGACATTACCAGCATTATAGAAGTCCTGTTAATGTCCTCTGCCCCCAAGGGGTAACCCCTGTCCTGATTTTCACAGAAATCATATGGTGTGCGCTCTTGTGTCTCACCCCTTTCACTCAACATTTTATAAGATTCGTCTGTATTTCCATATTTAGTGGTAGGTTACTCATGCTCCATTTAGTATTCCATAGTGATTCCTTTTTCTGCCTACTGTGTGATGCACATTTTAACAGTTTCCCATTTGGGCCTGTTACAAATGCTGCTGCTGTGAATATTCTTAGAGCGTACATGTCATTTGATGAACATGTATGTCCAGTTTTGCTGGGTATACACCTAGGAAAGAATTGTGGAGCTACTGGATATGCATACGTTCAGTTGTAGTAGGTACTGCCAACGGTGTTTCAAGTGGTTGTACCAATTTACACTCTCATTGGCAACATGTGTGAGTTGTAACTGTTTCACATAAAGGTTTTTTTTTTTAACTAATGGTTATAGTTTTAATAAGTTTGGATCTGAAAAAAAATGTTAACTACTCTGATAAAGAAGTTTTGTAGTTTTCTATTTCAGCCAAGCTCCATTGGGCCTGTCATTTGGAGTTTTAACCTTTAGTTAGTAAATTCATCTCATTTGATATTGTTAAATAACCAGGAGAAAAACAAAGTTAGCTGGTTTTTTTTGGATTGGTATTTTGTAATACTAGTATAAGAATATCATTGTTAGTTTAGTTCTTATCCTTAGAAAATTAATGCAGTTAAGGTAGGTATGGTATAATTTATTATATCATAAGTTATACCAAAAAACAGTTTAATAACGTGTGGATTCCGGCTATGGTAATTAGTGAAATATCCAATAATTTTTTTATATTTTTAAATTTTAAAAAACAGAATGACATTTAGAATGACAATTACTTTTTAGGTGATGTGGCAGTGAAAATGTTGAATGTGACAGCACCCACACCTCAACAGTTACAGGCCTTCAAAAATGAAGTAGGAGTACTCAGGTGAGTTAGTGTGAATTACTGTTTTCCAGAGAAGTTGTCTTTAACTCCTGTTTCCAGTGGTCACCACTGTTAGCTGTAAAGACTCACTCAAAATGGTTAAAACAGAGTTTGCATATATTTTGTCTTTAACCATATTCTTGTAAGTGGTATGCAGTGTTATATTGGACAGCTGGTAGAAGAATTAAGCCTAGAGTGAATTAATGGAAATGTAGTAGTCTGCTTATGAGAAATAATACTTCCACTTATGAAAATAAGACTCTCAAAATTCTAATCTGACCAGAACACATTTAGAGATTATATCATGTCCTGGAACTTGAGAAACATTAACAAACTGGAATATGTATAGGCAAGGACAACTTATATGGGGACGATTCTAGAACTGTAACTTCAGGGGAAAGTACCAGTAATCAACAGAATTGAGGATATTGGATCCATAGAAGGCTGTTGTGTTCTAGGGTACAGACTCTTATTCCAGAGAGCAGGACAGGGAAGCCAATGGAGGAGTTGTGGAAATAGGATTGTTTTCTTAACCCAAAAAAACTTGCTAAAACTAGAACCACTATTAGAAAAAAGAAGAGTGGGAAAAATATGTGTTAGTCTCAGTGATGAGCTTCCCATAATTGAAGGTATTTAAGTAACCTCTAGTTTCCTATCTGTCTGGTATATTAAAAAAGATATTTCTGGAAAGAATAGAATGTTGAACTAGACAATTACTAAAGTCTCTTCTAAATTTATCCTTCTTTTGCCTTTTTAAAAAATACCTTTTTCTGACAACATCTTACTGATAGACTACTTTGGCCTTATTTTTTAAGATTTGCTTAAGTTTATCAACATTTACTGTTTACTGTCACATTTCTTTTTATAGGAAAACTCGACATGTGAATATTCTACTCTTCATGGGCTATTCAACAAAGCCACAACTGGCTATTGTCACCCAGTGGTGTGAGGGCTCCAGCTTATATCACCATCTCCACATCATTGAGACCAAATTTGAGATGATCAAACTTATAGATATTGCACGACAGACTGCACAGGGCATGGAGTAAGTTCCATTCTGTTCAATATCTTATAAATTACTTTTGAAGACCATTGAGGGAGTTTTAAAGATTTTAGCTGATAATCTTTTGGATTGCTTTTTAAATTACTGTCTAGGAACATATGGACACTTTTAACTAATAGCTAGCAATATGATACTATGAAATAAAATGGTCTGTACTATAGTATTTTAAACATAAAGTATTAATAAATGTGACTGCAAATTTATGTTTAATATGCTGTGATATAGCTAAGCAATAATGTGGTTCAGAAAACAAAAATAGGTGAGCAAACAACCACTAAAAGTTATTAGCAGTTATAGAGGTATATAAAATAATTATTTTCTCCAAGTGCCCATATTTTCTATTGCAAAATGGTTATTTGTATATAACAAAATAAAATGAAAATCTGCATTCTGATGCTCTTTGAGGATTTCAAGTTGAATTGTTCATATTGACTAAATTGTGCTCTGTAATTTAAAAGATAAAAAGTAAATTTTAAAATTTACCATAGGTCAGAATCTGAATCTATTCCAATCTGAAAGATTATATTAAAATCTTGTGATGCGTAAGCCATGGCAAAAATAGTAAACATTGAGAGAGAAACAAAAATTATTCTCTCCTCCCTAACCCCCCCCCCCCCCCCCAGCTAAGCGCACTCTCTCCTCAGGGACTTTGTACTTGTTATTTTCTCTTTGGAATACTTACGGCACAAATATCCTTAGAGCTTCTTCTCCCCATGTCTCTGTTCAGATGTCACTTTTTCAAAGAAGCCTTCTCTGAGCACCTTAAATAACTAACTAATGACCCTACCTTACCCTGTCACTCTCTATACCCCATCTTTGTTTTTGTATTTTAACTCCCAGTCCATGAGACGTATTTGTTTATTGTCTTGTCAACTGCCACTAGAATAGAAGCTATATGAGAGCATGGACTTTGTTTTGTTCATTGTTTTATCCCTAATGCCTACTAGAACAGGGCTTGGGCTGTGATAGGCACTCAAATCATATCTGTGGAATTAAAAAATGAAGAAGGATTACACACAACTGAGTATTATTGTTAAGTTTGCTTTTTAGAAGAAAGAGAAGCCAAATTCTTCACATACCAAAATTGAGAAATGTCAAGGAAAGGAAAAATAGTCAATGAAATAATAAAAGGATAGCAGAGGGGGAAAGGCTTTTGCTATAATTGGAGGCAGCAAAAATAGTCATAAAAATTACTTTTAGAAACAGTGATGGAGCAGTCAAATGCCAGTATTGATTAAGACAAGAAATGACAGAGAAGATTACTATCAAATTGGAATAGTTCTGTAGACTGGGGGATAGTCAGCGAAGAGGCAGTGTTTTTCCATTGTAAGTATAAACTTTGCAATCTATTTATTTACTCTTGGAATACTTTGCTTACATTTTAAGTAACACTCACTATATAATGAGTATACCTGGCTATGAATGTAGAACATGGCTATGTGTGGTAGTTACCAGAGGGGAAGGGATGTAGGAGGAGGACAAGGAGGGTAAAGGGGGTCAAATACAAGGCAACAGAAGGAGACTAGACTTTGGGTAGTGAGCATACAATAGAGTGTCCAGATGTCATATTATAAAGTTGTATACCCAAAATTTATATAATGTTAGTAACCATTGTTGCCCTAAAAAATTTAATTTTAAAAAATTATGTTTTACAAAAGAGAAGAATTCCATTATATAGTATCTGAAAGGAATAAATTTTACCAAGGAGGTAAGAGATTGTACTCTAAAAAGAACAAAACATCTCTGAAAGATATTAAAAAGAAATGAGGTTTGGTGTACTTAGCACCACTGAATTTTACACTTAAAAATGGTCCAAATGGAAAATTTTATGCTATCTATATATAGTTACCACAAAGTTAAAATCAGTAAATAAATAAAATGGCTATGTGGGTTTCAGATAAGGTGACAGATTTATGCTATCTTTTGAAACTTCACTAAAACTATAATAAAGGATTATTTTTTAAACATGAATTTATAAGATTGGAGATGACAGAGAGGAAGGAAGTAATAGCAACAACATTTTAAAAGCTGGAGAGCAGATGGAGAAGTAAGTGATCTTGGACTTAGTAGATCCAAAAAGCTAAATCATTAGTTGGCAACGAGGAAATAAAAATTAACCTGATTTGTACCACTGAATCCTCAAAAGTCTGGGAATTGGCAGTGCCACGTATCTCTGGAAGAAGGGAGAGTACATAAATGAAAAGGGCTGTCTCAGAATCTTGTCTCCTGCTCTGTGCACTGGGTGACTGGCCCCCCCCTACCCTGGCAGTAGACTGGAAGCTTATTCTCTGGAGAGAGAAGAACAAATATTTCTGGACTGGGGACTTGGACTTGGACACTCTACTAGAAACAGGGACTGAATGATGAATGGAGAGTTCCCCAGACTCTCTTTTCACTTGTTTCCCAGAATGCTAGCAGACAAACCTTCCCCTTCACACAAGATGTTGGAAGAGTCTTCTGCAAAGAATCTTACCAGCCAAGAGGAAAGACCCGAAGGTGGTGGCAGAGATTCCACCTAGATAACTGCACACGGAAGTTCAGAAACAAGCAGCCCATCTATAAACTACAGCTTTCAGACAGCTTTATAGTCCCTCCCTCATTCTGAGTAAGACCAATTATCTCTGGCCCACCTGCCATCAGAGGGAAAGTCTCTGATGCCAGTGAGAGAGACCACAACAAATGGGGATAGGGAGGCAACTAGGAATAAATAAACAGTGCAAGAAGAAATGCCCTTCCCCCAAAAAAGCCTATCAGTCTCCTCCGCAATAAAAGATTTTTCTATCCCTAAAACAAGAACAGATGTTTTAAAAGACACTTTCCAATAACAACAAAAAAATGTTAAAGTGTTGATATTGACAGTATACTGGAAGTGACATCCTTTGCAGGTAAACTTAACTTTTAAATGTTTGGTTCCTCCTCCCCATCCTCCACCATCATTTCACAAAGTCCATAGATTTTAAATAGCCATTAATAATATACTTTTACAAAGCCCTCATTTCAAAACAGTCAGCCCCTAAGTGTTTCCCAGATACTGTGAGGGTGAACTAACAACGTTCCAAACTGTATTCTGAAGTACCAGGGTATACACAGAATAAGAGCATACTAGCTCATTGTATAGTAAGCTGGATTGCAGTCCCTCTTAAGATAAAACCTGTAGTCATTAACAAAGTTAAATCATTAGGACTCTGAAATGTGTCACCTTTATTGCATTACAGAATATAAGCAGACAGTGGATGGGTGACATTTTTCCTGTGTAGTTCTGTCTTTCCACAGTGAAAGATCATTTCTGATTCCTAGGTTTACCTGAAGGGAGCAAAGCTATTCTAATAGTAGATAATTAGAGACTTACTCTTAGGAATCAGGGTTCATATAGTATGTTTATCAGCTTCTCACCTGACAGTCACTGATTCAGCCTAAGGGCCAAGATATTTCTGGAATATTGTTACTAAAGAAAATTCAGGAATAGTCATTCATCATGTCATTTATTTGCAGGACTTTCAATGTCAGTGTAATATTTACGGTATAATTTTTAACTTAGCTTTATTAGGAAATTTACTAAGTGTTAAATCAAGGAGGCACAAAAAGGAAGTTATGGTCTGATGTTATACTCACAGAAGTGTTATATTCTGAATATAAGATGATTAAAAGTAATTTGGGGATAAAACCTCACAATTTACTTTAAAAAAAAAATAATAAAAGGCATGCTTCCCTTACTCATAAAGAAGTCTACTTAAAGATAGGATGAATTGAAGCTGAAAAGATGGTGCATGTGTATTAATGATTGAAAATAATTCAGTCATTAAAGAATTCAGTTAGTAAAGAATCACTGACTGATCAAAGAATATCAATAATGAATATGATTTTTTGGTGGGTAAAAACAGTAATAGAAAGGAGGATGCTTATAATCAGAAAAATTCAGACTAAAACAAGTACTATTTTTTTACCCACTGGAACTGGCAAAATGCCTAAATTCTGACAAGATCACATGTTGATACAAGTTAGGGGAATTGTTTACTGGGACAGGGCTGATACAACCAACCACCCTGGGGTTGTTTTGGAAGTATCTGTTAAAATGCAAAATGAGTGGTCTACCCCCAAGAAACACAAGCTTTTGTTCCAAAAGATGTGTATAGGAAGAGATGTATTACAGACAAACATACTAGTATTGAAAAATTAGAAACAATGACCATCAGTAGAGGACTGGATAAATAAAATATTAGTACATATGTGCAGGGGAATAGTATACAGTAGAAATATATATGCATCAACATCAGATTTAAAATGCGTCAAGTGAGAATAGCAAGATGCAGCATGAAACCACTTAAAATTTTAAAAACAATATTTTTTATATTTGGGGTTTTCTAAGTCATACATATGTTTATATGTGAAAGTATTAAAATAAGGATTAGAAGGCACACTCCAAGCTCACTAGTGGTTGGCTGTCTCCAGGAATGGCAAAAAGGGGTCAAGATGGGGGCAGCTATCAAGCAGAAGTGCTTTAGCTTTACCTGTAACATCCTAATTGTTTGTCTTTTAATAAAAAAGATTCTACAGTTATGTTTCACTTTAATGACCTTTTACAAGGGTAAACTTTGAAAAAAGACAAGAGGAAAATGTGTAAAAAGTTGAACAATATTGATTATGGTAAAAATATGAGTGAATTCTACATTATCCTTTTTTGCAGTTTTTCTTAATTTCAAAATAAAAGTTATAAAGAAATATATAATCAGAAAATGTAAACATAAGTAACCACCAATAATCTACTGTCAAGAGAGAATTACTATTAATATTTTTGTGTGTCTTTGTTCCTTCAGAATTTATTATTTTAATACTATACACAATAGTTTGTTGTTCTTGCTGTTTTTAAATATGGAATCATATTGGGTGTTGCCTTTTTTCACTCCCTCCTATTTTAAACATCTTTACTGGTCAATAAGTACTATGTTCTGACTCCCTCTCTGCTTATACTGGTAACTCACTCTCCCCCTCTCTTTTAAAAAATTATTTTGGAATATTTTTGGGTTTTTTTAATATTTTATTTCCTTTTTAGAGAGAGGGGAAGGGAGGGAGAAAGAGAGGGAGAGAAACATCAATGTATGGTTGCCTCTCATGTGCCCCCTGCTGGGACCTGGCCTGCAACAAAGGCTTGTGCCCTGCCTTGGAATCAAACTGGCAAGCCTTTTGGTTTGCAGGCTGGTACTCAATCCACTGAGCAACACTAGCGAGAGCTGTCCCCACCCTTTTTTTTTTAATGCCAACTATGTTCTGTGGTTTGGGTTTTTTGTTTGTTTGTTTGTTTTTGTATATACATAGTAATGTATTTAGCAATTACAGTACTTTCTATATGCCAGACATTTTTCTGTATACTTTACATATACAACCTCATTTAAGTAACAAGGGTACAGAAAGGTCAAGTAACTTGCCCAGGCACTTAGATTCCAGAGTACTTTCCCTCAACCTTTACGCCAACTGCTGGTCCAATTTAGTCAGTCCTTTTGAACAACCTCTAGCAGGCCCTTAATGTCATACAGGGGTCATACTTTCAGTTCCATAGTTTATTCACTCTTCACACCTAGACACTGTCCTCAAACTTCAACACCTCTTCTCCAAGAACAGTCAGCTTACCACTTCACTAAGAAAATTAGAAGCACCCACCACATTGTTAACCCACCTGCATACATTCATGCTCAGTTTTTCTGCCTTGTCACTAAGAGTAAAAGCCAGTCCTTCCATTTTGTGCACTAGGTCCCTACTCATGGATGCCTTCTGAGCAGATCCACCCCTATTCATCACCAGGTTTTCCTTTTCTACTGGATTTTCTCCCATTTTAAAACATTTTTCTTATAACATACATTTGGGAGAGCATTGACATTTATTATCTAGGTGGAAGGTGTCTGATTGTTCATTGTATTATTCTTTCAACTTTTCTGTTATGCTTAAAAATTTCATAATATAAAAGTTGTGGAGGTTTCTTCCATGATCCCACTTCCCTCTCAAGCTATCACCTCATTCTTCTTCCTTCCTTTACAGTAGATCTTCTCTAAAGAGTTGTTGGTGCTCACTCTCTTGATTTTTCTTCTCCCCTTTTATCCTAGACCCTACTCCAATCAGTTTTGCCCCAACCCTCCACTGAAATATCTCCTACTAAGATAGTTACCATGTAGCTACATGTTCGTTGGTTCAGCTCTCAGTCCTCAAGTTGCTTGCTCTATCAAAAAACATGATGAAATTGATCTCATCGTTCTTCATGAAATACATTCTGTTTCACTAACTCTGGAGAGGAAGGGAAAGAGGAAACATCGATTTGGTGTTCCATTTATTCATGCTTTCATTGGCTGATTTTTTAATGTGCCCTGACTGGGGCTTGAACCCACAACCTCAGTGTATTGAGATGACACTCTAACCAACTGGGCTACCCTGCCAGGGCTACAAAACACTATCTTAATCCCTTGCTACTCACAATGTGGTCTGAGTAGAATTTGTATACCACCTGGAGCCTTCCAGAAATGCTGAGGTTTAGGTACTACCCCAGATCTGAATTGGAGTCTACATTTTAACAAGATCCCTAAATGATTTGTATGTCTATTGAAGTGTGAGAAGCACTACTCTAAAGCATGTTCTCCTGATTTTTTCTTATTGCCTGTTCCCCTCAGCTGGTTCTTCCAAATCAACTCCTTAACCTCTGTAAATGTAAGAATACTCAAAGGATTTTCCTTCCCTTGGTGATCTCATTTCACTGTCATGGCTTGAAATACTATTTAATTACCATTTCTGTGCTAGTCTCCAGCCAAGTCATATCCTCTGAACTCCAGACTGTCATATCAAACTGTCTGCTCAACCTCTCGATTGTCTAGTGGGCATCTCAAATTTAATACACCTAAATCTGTGGTCCTGAACTTTTTTCTCAAGCTTGCTCTTCCTGCATCCTTTTCATCTCAGTAGCTGGCAGCTGTTCTTTCAGCCACTTATGTCTAATGTTTTGTAATTACCTTTGACCTATATTTTTCTCACACCACATAACCTATCTATTATCAACTCTTGTTGTTTCTGTCTCTAAACTATCTAGAATCTTACAACTTTTCATCACCTATTTTTCTGTCACTCTGATTTAAGCCGCCATTATCTGTTGCCTCGATAGTGCCTGCTTCCACCCGTAACCCACCTCCAGTTTATTCTCAAGACAGCAGCCAGAGTGGTCCTTTTAAGACTTAGGTCAGGCCTTGACTGGTGCAACCCAGTTGGTTGGGTATGGTCCCACTGAGCCAAAGGTTGCTGGTTTCATTCCCGGTCAGGGCACATGCCTGGGTCGCAGGTTCAGTCCCCAGTGAGATCAACTGATCATTGTTTCCTTCTCACATCGATGTTTCTCTCCCTCTCTATCTCCCTCCCTTCCCCTCTAAAGATAAATAAATACAATCTTTTTTTAAAAAAAGACTTAGATTGGGGTAGTGAACAACACAATAGAGTGTACGGATGATGTGTTGTGGAATTGTGTACCTGAAACCTATATAATTTTATTAACCAGTATCACCCCAATAAATTCAATAAAAAGCTAAAAAAATACCTAGGTCATATTATGTTGCTCCTCTGCTTCACATTTCACTCAGAAAGAAAACCAGACTCCTTACAATAGATCTTTCTCAGTGTGACCACCACCACAACCCTCCCTTTTCCACTGCCTTTTCTGTTAACCTCTCTCGACTCATTTGCTATTCTTGTCCCTCATATTTCCTGTCCTGTAAACCACAGTTTGCCTTCTTGCCATTCTTAGAACATGATAAGCACATACATGCCAGGGCTTTGCCCTTGCTAGTCCCTCTGCCTGCTGTGTTCTCACCCCATAGCTGCATGACTCTCTCCCTCCCCTCTGAGTCTTTACTCAAAATGTTCTTTGAAAAGAATCCCTCCCTGGCCTAAAATTATAACCCCCTGCAACTCAGCATTTCCTGTTCTCCACCTGTCGGATACTTTATGTTCTACTGATATCTTTTTTTATTTTCTGTCTTCCATACTAAAATGTATCAAGCATAGAGATTTTCCGCTTTATCTTCAATACTTGGGAGAGTTGTTGCTTAGAATAAAGTGGGCTTTCAATAAACATGTGTTAAGTAAATGAAAGAAAGAACCCATAGAGGTAAACATTATTATCTCCATTTTTACATGTTAGGAATCCAAAGCTTAGTGAGATTGTGTAATGTATCCAAAGTCATATGGCTAATGAGTGACATAGCTGGTTGAAACCCAAATCTGTGTGCTCAAAACCCATGCCCTTTTCACTATGCCTCTCTGGTCATCTCACTTAAGTCCTTGGACTCTGGTTTTTCCAACAGCCTACACAGAATTATCATTTTGCTTGCCTCACAAAGAAGAAATGTGATAGTTGTGAAACCAAATGATGTAAAAAAATATCCTGCAAACTTTAAAATGCCAAACATGTACAAGAGGGTGATTGTAATTCTGTTTTCTTATAAAACTTTTATAGTGTTTGCTTTTAGTTTTAGGTCTTCAGTCCACTTCAGATTGATTTTGCGTGTCTGGTATGAGGTAAGGGCTGAAGATATTTTTATTCCTTTATAGATATCCAGTTGTTTCAGCAATATTTATTGAAATGACCATTCTTTCCCCCCCACTGAGTTACCTTGCCTTATAAATAAATGCCATGCTTCTGATTATATGTGGTTGGGATTATGACTTTTAAGTATGGTTTTTGCTAATCATCAGTGTCATGATACTCCATGTTTACAACACATTCTCATTTATTTTCCTTAGGCCGGTGTTCTACTTAGAAGCTATGAGAGTGTTTTCCAAAGGGGAATTATATTCTCACTAATGCAGGTCCCAGCTAGGAAACAAAACACATAGAAATATATTCATGTACTTACAAGACTCAATATTGTTAGATTGTCAATTCCTAACAAACTAATCTATGGATTCAGTGTAATCCCAATCAAAATCTAGACGTGCTTTTTTGTAGAAATTGACAAGTTGATCCTAAAATGTACATGGAAATGCAGTGGCTAGAATTGTCCAATTTTGGAAAAAGAACAAAATTGAGGGACTTCTAGCGTGAGATTTCAAAGAATATATTTGTATGTTTATAACAGTGTTTTTGTTTTGTTTGTTGCCAAAGCTATTCATGGGGAAAGGATAGTCCTTTCAACAAATGTTGCTGGAACAACTGGATATTCACATGGAATAAATAAATAAACTATTAACCCTTACAAGACATAAATATTAACTTGAAGTGGATCAAAGAACTAAGACAAAAGGCTGAAAATGTAAAATTTCTAATAGAAACTAGGAGAAGCTCTTTGTAGGTTAAAGATAGGCAAAGATTTCTTAAAATACAAAAAAAAAAAAGCCATAAAAGAAAAAATCAAATTGGATTTTATCAAAATTGAAAACTTTTGCTCTTTAAGATACACTTAAGAAAATGAGAAAAGAAACCACACACTTGAAGAAAACGTTTGCAAGATATATAGCAGACTTGCATCTAAAGCATATAAAGAATGCCTAGAACTTTGTGATAAGACAAACTACCCACTGAAAAATGGGCAAAGATTGGAGTGCTCTTTTAGCAAAGATGTAAGAATGGCAAATAAGCACATGCAAAGATGTCTGACACCATTAAACATTAAGGAAAGGCAAATTAAAACAACAAAACACAATTATATACCCAGTAGAATATTCAACAGTTCCAAGTATTAGCAAGAATGCAGAGCGACTAGAACTCATATGTTTCTGGTAAAGATTTTAAGTGGTACAACCACTTTGGCAGTTTCGCTTAAAGTTAAAATTAGTATATAAGCCATTCTAATTCTACCTCTGTACCCAGGAGAAATGAAAACATAAATCAACAACAAAGACTTGGGTAGGAATGTTTGTAGTATCTTACTCATAATCACCAAAACCAAGAAAAACCCAAGTATCCACCAGGTATATGGATGCATACAATCCGTGTGTGTATCTCAGAGTCATTATGCTGAGCAAAAGAAATTAAATTATTTTGTTCACATGAAATTTTAGAAAAGGAAGTCATTAATGATATTCGCCTCTGAGGACGCTGTTATTAATTGCAAATATTTAAGAAGAAAGTCTTGGGAGTGATGGATATTCATCCTGATTAAGGCTGTTCATCACACAAGTGTATATACTTAAGACTCAAACTCTACATACAAATTGGTGGCATTTTGTGTTATATACAAACTACACCACATTAAATTTGATTTTTTTTTAAGTGTGAGAAACTGAAAAATCTAAATAAAAATAGAATTTGGACCACTGGAGTACAACTGAAAAATGTGTGAACTCAAGGGATTTTTTAAGTGATAAATGAGTACTGACTGCACAGGAGTAGCAGAATGCCATTCCCTTCAATCTTGCTCACTTTCCACACTGTGATTATGAGGGGAATGGAGGGCATTAGAGTACAGAAACGAAACTCTAATTTCAAACTGTTTGGATAAAATAACATTTTGTCACCACTATCACACATACCAGTCCACAGTCAGCTGCTCAGTTCTCTGTGGGTGTCTGAGGAGAGATTAAGCTTGCTACACGAAGTCTGTTGACCTTTTTTCAAATTGTGTAGTGTTGGGTGATGGGACAGAAATGCTGATGTCTACATAGGCCAGTTCTCTAATTTTAGAAATAGTTCAAAATATAAGAAAACAACAAATTTAAATGAGAGATAGTTGGAATTCTAAAGACTAGACTGGTAAGTCAGGCACATGGTATGGCTATAATATTCAAATTCAGCAAGGCATTTAAAAGATATCTCATGGACTTCCGGCCAAGATGGAGGCGCACAACCAAAACAAGGACGACAACAAGTTTAAAAACAAAAAACAACCAGAACTGACAGAAAATCGAACTATATGGAAGTCAGACAACCAAGGAATTAAAGAAGAAACATTCATCCAGACTGATAGGAGGGGCAAAGAGGACTCACGGCAAGGCAGCAGCTGGAGGACCAGGGCGGGCAAGGCGGTGCCTGGTGGACTGGGTGAGGCGGTGGCTTATAGACTGGGTGGTCCCACATTCGTGCGCAGATAAACTAAGAGGAACAACTAAGGAGAGAGGCAGACCCCATGCCGCAACCCAGGGTTCCAGCTTGAGGAAATAAAGCCTCAAAGCCTCTGACTGAAAACACCTGTAGGGGTTGAGGCAGCAGCAGCAGAAACTCCCAGCCTCATAGGAGATCTCGTTGGAGAGACACACAGGGTCCTAGAACATACAAAAGCCCACCCACCTGGGAATCAGCACCAGAAGGGCCTAATTTGATTGTGGGTAGCCGGGGAAGTGACTGAAAACCAGCAGAGAGTGGAGCAAGCGGTGCTGTTCCTTATTGGACCCCTCCCCTACATACAGTGTCACAACGCAGCTACATGGGTTGCCCTGCCCTAATGAACACCTAAGGCTCCACCCCTTACTACCTAACAGGTGCACCAAGACCAAAAAAAAAAAAAAAATCCAAATGAAAGAAAAGTTCAAAGCTCCAGAAAAAAATACAACTAGACAACAAAGAGATAGCCAACCTATCAGATACACATTTCAAAACACTGGTAATCAGGATGCTCCAGGAACTCACTAGCTACTTCAACAGCATAAAAAAGATCCAGGGAGCAATGGAGGTCACATTATGTGAAATAAAGAAAATTCTGCAGGGAACCAGCAGTGACAGGAAGGAAACCAGGACTCAGTTTGGAGCACAATGAAGAAAGAAACATTCAACCAGAACAGAATAAAGAAACAATTCAAAAAAAATAGAGGCGTAGGAACCTCCAGGACATCTTGAAACATTCCAACATCTGAATCATAGGGGTGCCAGAAGGAGAAGAGGAAGACCAAGAAATTGAAAACTTACTTGAACAAATAATGAAGGAGAACTACCCCAATCTGGCAAAGGAAATAAACTTCCAGGAAGTCCAGGGAGCTCAGAGAGTCCCAAAGAAGCTGGATCAAGGAGGAACACACCAAGGTACATCATAATTACATTCCCAAGATTAGAGAGAAAGAGAGAATCTTAAAAGCAGCAAGAGAAAAGGAGAGAGTTACCTACCAAGGAAAGAAGTATTTGAAGTCATGAAAGGCAAGGACCTACATCCAAGATTACTGTATCCAGCAAAGCTATCATTTATAATAGAAGGGCAGATAAAGTACTTCCCAGATAAGATCAAGTTAAAGGAGTTCATCATCACCTGGCCTTTATTATATGAAATGTTAAAGGGGCTTATCTAAGAAAAAGAAGATCAAAAATATGAACACTAAAATGACAACAAACTCACAGCTATTAACAAGTGAATCTAAAAAAAACAAACAAAAAGCTAGGCAAACAACTAAAACAGAATCACAGAAATGGAAATCACATGGAGGGTTATCAGTGCAGGAGCAGGGGAGAGAGGGAAAAGATACAGAGAATAAGTAGCATAAATGGTAGGCAGAAAATAGACGGGGAGGTTAAGAATAGTATAGGAAATGGAGAAGCCAAAGAACTTACATATATGACCCATGGACATAAACTAGAGGGGGGAAATGGGTGAGAGGGGTGTGCAGGGAGGAGGGGAATAAAGGATAAAATGGGACAACTGTAACAGCATAATCAATAAAATTTATTTTTTTTAAAGATATGACATTTTTTAAATTTTTTATTTATTGATTTTAAAGAGAGAGATGGAGGGAGAAAGAGAGAGAAACACTTGATTCATTGTTCCACTATTTTACGCATCCATTGATTGCTCTCCTGACTGCAGATCAAACCCGCAACCTCAGTGTATTGGGACAATGCTCTCAGCAACTGAACTACCCAGCCAGGGGCCTCTAATGGTATTTTTGAGGACAAGATTGAGGGATATAAGATTCATTGAGAATTTACTAAGTTCATAACTTTATAATGTTCATACCTGAAAATTATGAAGCTAGAAGGAGATTTTTCTCCTTATTCATCTATTGACTATGACTAGTATACTTACAAATAACTCACCATTAGCACACTGATCTTTTAAAACTTACTTTTCTGTAAAAACTAAATTTTAATAAGCTGAAGTTATAAGCCATGTCTACAAAATATGAAATATTTGAGTCCAAAGAAACAGAAGTATACAAATATTGGATGAAGGAAATGCTTTGTAAGAACAGTGCAATTACAACCCTTCCTAGGATTGTAACTGAATATGATTTTAATAGGAGTTAATAGCATGATTATGGCTACTATAAAAATCACAATGGCTGATTTAATAAATTTTTTTACTCACCATAACAAACATGAAGATGAGTCTGTCTTGTTTTTTAGATTCCACATACTATGTGAAACCATAACAGTATCTATCTTTCACTACGTAATTAAAGAAACTATATCCATCCAGACTGATAAGGAGGAGCACAGGCACAGAATGGGCTGGTCTCACACCCACGTTTGGTGGATAAAAATCTGGGAGGGATATCGCAGGAGCAAGGAGTCCCAGCCGCACATCAGGTCCCCCATACCAGGGTTCCAGCACCAGGAAGATAAGTCCCCACAACTTGTGGCTACAATAAAACAGTAGGGATTGAGTTGGTGGAAGAAACTCCTAGAGTCCCAAGCAGTTCCTCTTAAAGAACACACACATGGACTCCCTCTGAGCTCCAGCACCAAGGTAGCAGCTTGAAAGGCACTGGTGGCATAGAGGGAGAAATTGAAGTGTGGCATTGAGGCCTTTGTGCCTTTTCTGAACCCTCCCCCCCAACAGAGACAGCAGGCTAGTGCCACATCTTAGACTCCATCAACCTGGCTAACACTGCCCCACCCTGAAGATCCCCAGACTCCACCCCACCCAACTGTCAGGCCTACCTAAGCTTATTTTCCTTATGAATGGCTGGGCTTGGCTAATGCTTCACAACTTCCTAAATCCTCTGGAGCAGTCAACACCCCGACTCAATGCACCCCCAGGCCCAGCTCAACTAGTAGGCATCTCAAATTGCTTTACAGCTCAGGCAGGGTGCCCCCCCTGGACAAAACACAGGTGGGGGCTGCCCTTGGCCTGCACCACCCAGTGGACAACTATAGACCACGATGGAGCACCACCACCCTGTCCCCCTGCACAGCTGATCCTCCACGGAGGACAGGTTGGTGCTCAGTCGTCACAGCCAGTCTTTGCAGCTGAATGGCCTGGGTAAATCCCTCCCTTTGACCTGTCAACAGCAACCAAGGCTCAACTACAAGAGGAGGGTGTACTCAGCCCCACACGAAAAGCACACCATGAGCACACAGCTTGGGTGATACGGGAGGCTGTGCCACCGGAACCTATGGGACACCTACTACATTAAGCCACACTACCAAGACAAGGAGTCAAAGCAGCTCTACCTAATACATAGAAACAAACACAGGGAAGCTTCCAAAACGAAGAGACGAAGAAACACAGCGCTAGTGAAAGAACAGATTCAAACTCCAGAAAAACTGCTAAAGGGAATGGAGATAAGCAATCTTTCAGATGCACAGTTCAAAACACTGGTTGTAAGGATGCTCAAGAAACTTAGTGAGGACAGCAGCATAAAAAAGACCCAGTCAAAAATGAAGTATACACTAATTGAAATAAAAAACAGTTTACAGGGAAACAAAAGTAGAGTGGATGAGGCCAAGAATCACATCAATGATTTGGAACATAAGAAAGAAAAAACGAATCAGTACAACAAAATGAATCCAAAAAAAAAAAAAAAAAGATACTATAAGCAGCCTGTGGGATAATTTCTAGTGGTCCAATATTCACATCATGGGGGTGCCAGAGGAAGAAGAGAAAAAGCAAGAAATTGTATATCTGTAAAAATAATGAAAGAAAACTTTCCTAATTTGTTGAAGGAAATAGACATGCAAGTCCAGGAAGCAGAGTCTTAAACAAGGTGGATGCAAAGAGGCAAGACAGATCATAATTTAAAATGCCAAAGATTAGCCCTGGCTGACGTGGCTCAGTGGATTGAGTGCTGGTTTGCGAACCAAAAGATCATCAGTTCAATTCCCAGTCAAGGCACAAGTTGGGTTGTGGACCAGGTCCCCAGTGGGGGCATCCAGGAGGTACTGGTCAGTGTTTCCCTGGCTGTCTTTCTGTCTTCCTCTCTCTCTAGAAATGAATAAATAAAATCTTTTTTTTTAAATGCCAAAGGTTAAGATAAAGAGAAGCTTAAAAAGCAGCAATAGTGAAGCAGATAATTACCTACAGGGGAGTTCCCATAAGGCTATCAGCTGATTTCTCACAAGAAACTTTGCAGGCTAGAAGGAATTAGCAAGAAATATTCAAAGTCATGAAAAGTAGGGGTTTACAGCCAAGATTGCTCTGCCCAGCAAAGCTATCATTTAGATTCGAAGGGCAGATAAAAAAGTTTCCAGATAAAAAACTAAAGGAGTTCGTCATCACCAAACCATTATTATATGAAATGTTAAAGGTACTTAAGAAAAAGAAGATCAAAACTATGAACAATAGAATGGCAATAAATATCTATCAGCAGTTTAATCTAAAAAAACAAACTAAGCAAACAAGAACAGAGATGGAATCATAGACACAGAGAGTGTTTCGATGGTTGCCAGATGGTAGGGGAGTGTGAGGGAATGGGTGAGGATGGGAGGGGATTAAGAAGTACAATAGCTCTACAGAACCCAGCCAAGGGGATGTAAAGTACATTACTGGGAATGGAGCAGCCTAAGAATGTATGTATACTCATGACCCATGGACATGGACAATGGTGGGGGGATTGCCTGAGGGAGTGGGGGATGCTGGGTGAAGGGGACAAAGCGGGGGAAATTGGGACAACTGTAATAGCAAAATCAATAAGATATAATTAAAAAAAAATATTCCATGGTGTATGTGTCTGTCCGCGTGTATATCTCACATTTTCTTTATCCATTCATCGACACCTAGGCTATTTCCATGTCTTAGCTGTTGAGGATAATTCTGCTGTGAGCATGAGGTTACAGGTATCTCTTTGAGATCCTAACTTAAGTTCTTTCTGATACATACCCAGAAATGGGATTGCTGGATCATATGGTAATTCTGTTAATTTTTTTGAGGAACTATCATACTTGTTTTCAGACTACACCTATTTATGGTTCCACCAATACTGCAGGAGGGTTCTCTTTTCTCTACATTCTCACCAACACTTGTTTTCTCTTGTCTTTTAATAGAGCCTTTTTAACAGGTATGAGGTGATATCTCATTGTGGTTTTGAGTTGCATTTGCCTGATGAGTAAGTGACGTTGAGCATTATTTTCATGTACCTGTTAGCCACCTCTATGCCTTCTTTGGAAAAATGCCTTTTTCCATTGGATTGTTTCAGTTTTTGCTGTTGAGTTGTATGAGTTCTTTATATGTTTTGGATATCCCCCTATCAGATACATGATTTGCAAGTATTGCCTCCTAATCAGTAGGTTTCCTTGTCATTTTGGTGGTGGTCTCCTTTGCACTGAGGAAACTTTTTAGTTATATATGTAGTCCCACTTGTTTAGTTTTGCTTTTGGTTATCAAATCCAAAAAAAATCATCACCAAGGCCAATGTCAAGGACCTTACTACGTATGTTTTCTTCTAAGAGTTTTAGAGTTTCAAGTCTTATATTCAAGGGGAAGAATAAGATGAAGATGTCACTCTAGTGCTTGTTGATCAGATCAAATCTAGAGTACTGTATTTAACTTAGGGCATTACATTATTCTTTAAAAAAAATGTTGAAAAGCTGAGTCTTGGATAAGAGCTTCAAAGAAGCAGCATAGAGAACAAATTTTACTAGATGATTTTTCAACTTTTAGATTAAATGATTCTGTAGGTAAGGAAGGAAACTCCTAAGAGAAACCAATCAAGAGAATGATAGTCATTCAGTTTATAACATATGTTTTTTTCTTTTCTTACCACTTTTGTAAGCCTATAAGATTCTTGTTAATATCTTTGAATGGTAAGAAAGAGGTCATTTAATTATCCTAAATAATGGTTAGACTTCTGTATCATCTGGAACAAGTTCATTTATTCTTTTTTCCTTCACTACCCTCAACCAGTTATGTGTTTGTCTGTTTCTTTTTTGGCATCTTTGTTGTGACTGTTGTAACTGGTGCTTAGGAATATATGTTCTGGTGTCAGTGTCTTTACTATTATAATTACTATGGAATATTATATTATGTGGGGATTGGGGTATGATATTCATCCCATTTTTTCACCTGGGGAATTTGAGTCCCTTTTCTTTCCAACCTTCCACTATATAGACCTGAATTTCTGTTCCTTTGCTGCTTTTGTTATAGAGATGTTACAGGAAGATTTATTAAATGAGATAAAAGTTAGGAAAGCAGATTGTAAATAATAAAGGATTACACAGGATAAGGTAATGTTATGTCAAGTTGCAGATATATGCAACTTTGACCTACAATAGATTTATGCCAAACAATTTCTATTAGTTAAATCACTAGCTCAGCAATCATATTTATATCTTATGTTATCTAGTACTTTCTTGGTCAGAAATGTTCTCTTTTCAGCCCTCTAGTAGGTAGATATTTCTATCTACCTTATTCTTGCTGTATTTCTTTGTATCAGAGTTGTTGAAAAGACTACCACCATTCATCAAGAATACCTGTATCTTCCCTTGCTGTAACGTCATTACGCTGCCACATTTTTGCACGAACTACCCATTTGGTGTTTTTAATTTCAGAGACCGAAACTCTTTCAAACACTAACACATTTTCTGTGAACTAAATACCAGCTCTCTGACTGAAGCATGGAGCTCCACCACCCACACACTTATCATTTATCCCCTTTCTAATGGAGACAGGGTCTCCCCATCTAGAAAAAGCTTTAGGTTGAGACCAGTTTTTCTCCATTTGTTTTTATCTGTGTCTGTGCAGAACTTTTGGGTTCTAAGTAAACTTGTATCGTAAAATGACACTGGCCCTAAAATGTCATGACAGCAAGATAATTTTAGATTGTGGTCAAAGCTGTGAAGGAAATAAACTGTGAAGTAAGAGAGCGATTGGAGGAGAAGGGGTTACTTTGTATGGACAGTAATTTGAAATGAAAATTTGTCAGCAAAAAGGTTTCAAAATCTTGATCTGTGGGAGGATGTGGATGTTTAAATGAAGATGAGAAAGTATAAATTATAATCTTAACGATTTGCAAACTTCTATTTTTAACAGTGATTTTATAGTCTCATTTTAGGGCAAACCTTATTTCCTATTGGACATTGTCAAATTTCAGAAGCCTCATTTCTCTGTCTTCTCTAGCATTAAATGAAGAAAAATAACCTGGACTAAGACATCATATGCATTCAATATAGTTGATTCATCTGACGTGTTTTAAATACCTTATGCCAGGCACTGTATTTGGCACTCAGGATAAATAGAAATAAACTAGACACAGCTCTTTTCCCTGAATGAACCCAACTAAAGGAGGTTTTAGGGGTAACATAAATGATTTCCCTTATCGTTGACTTTAAAGTAGATTCAGTGTGGCTGTTACAGAGGGAGTTTGCCACTTACTAGTTTAAAGAAGGTATTTTAAGAGTATATAAATGCTGCCTTTAAGAATGGTTTCTTATCAATCAAACTTTCATATTCTAGTAGAGTTTTACATTCTCGGTAGAAAGTGAACATAGGTGAAAAAATACACGAATCAAGCTATTACAATAATTTCTATATAACTGAACAGTGAAAGATCACTCACAGTTGAGTTAGTTACAGGAAAGCTTCACTCAGGAGTTAGAATGTATGTTCAATCTTCAAAGATAGGTATGAATAGGTAGAGAAGAGAATGAAAGCTGATCCTGGGGGATGGATGTAGGGGGAGATATTTAAGGTATATTTAAAGGACATTGATAAATAAGTTTGACTGGAGTGAAAGGTTTGTATGGGTAAATAGTAAAAGATAAAGCAAAGTCTTTTAGTAGAAAACAAGATTTTGGGTGTACCATACTACTAATATGTTCCTCTAATCCTAAATTCATTTACAGTCTATTTTAATATTTCTTAATGTAAAAGGGTTATCACATTGTACAGTTTGCAGTTGTATCATGACTCTAAATACATCTTTGTTTATACCCCTAAATAATGTTCTATAAATTTTGAGGCCAGAGTATTTAGCCCTACTCAGGTTAAAATGATGTTTTGTTTTTCAGTTACTTACACGCCAAGTCAATCATCCACAGAGACCTCAAGAGTAATAGTATCCTTCCTGAAATTTGTCTGCGAAGTTTGAAAACATCCTGACTTTTTCTTCTGCATTTTGTCTTCAAATTATGTAAAAAGTTTCATGCTAAGTTCAATGTGCTATAAAGAAAATTAATAAGTGGGTTTGTGTTTGTGTGAGAGTGTAGTAGAAAAAGGTACTACAACCTGCTTTTGGTTTCTGAACGATTGAGCACTACAACAAAAATCTGTCACATCTTTATGGTAGTAAGGCTCTTTTTTATTGCTTGCTTACGTTCTGTCAGTACTGTAAAACAGGCAGTTTTGTAGCTGTCTACCAGTGCCTTTCAGCACTCGGAGCTTGCTCAACAGTAGGTAAGATGTACCTGAAGGCTCTAAGTTAAGAATAACATGAGGTGAGAAAAACATAATTTTTCCTTCCATAAACTTAGATTTTCCTTCCATAAACTTAGATCCTGTTTGCCAACCACCTTCATTCCAGTGACGAGCCTTTACCACTTCCCCACAGTGCCAAAAGGATATCTGAGCCTATGTTACTAAAATCTTCTGGGGAAGTTTCAGGGTCTCCCAAAAACTTCAGAAAGTGTCTCACCTTTTTCTACTACATTTCAAGCCCCTTAGACCTCAAAAGCAGGTCATACAGGCCAAATAGACCTAATTAATATAAAGCACTATACTTTTTTTTAAAGAGTATCATATTACAGAATTCTAGAAATTAGATCTCCTACCTAATTTTTCGTTAACTCTAGCTCTGATAGGAAAATAAGATCTATTGTTTTCCTTTACTTACTACACCACAGATATTTTTCTTCATGAAGACCTCACAGTAAAAATAGGTGACTTTGGTCTAGCCACAGTGAAATCTCGATGGAGTGGGTCCCATCAGTTTGAGCAGTTGTCTGGATCCATTTTGTGGATGGTAAGAATTGAGGCATTTTTCCATTAATTTATTTTTTGGACCCTGAGATGCTGCTGAGTACTAGAAAATCAATGAAGGTGTCAGCGGTAGTATTTTCATAGTTCCCAGTATTCACAAAAGTCAAGCTGGTCTTATTTTTTATGTAAATAGAGCTTAACTTTTTTCTTTATCTTTATAAACAATATTTTAAAACTAGTTTCAGTATTTTTTAAAGAAAAGTATGTATTTTTTAAACACTTTAAATTTTATTCAAAATTGTCTCTAGAATATTTTATGTTCCCCATGTTCCTTGTACCCTATTTCAAAAAAGAAAAATGTATGAATTTAAGCAGGTGTGACCTGCAGCCATTATTAAGGTTTTGTGAAGAGAACTGCTCCTTTTAAGGGAGAGGCGGCTTCACAGTCTTATTTAAGCCTAAATTGGAAAGTTACTTCCTTTAGACTAGAAAAAACCATATAATTATAGGGCAGCTGGGAGAGGAGAGACAAAAAATGAGAGGTAGGTTTTTAACACTGTCAGCTTTATGTCTCCCTGCATAGCTCATTCTTTCTCTCCCTACTCCTACTTCTACTTTGTAGAAAAGAAGAAAGAGAACATATTAAAGAAGGGAGCCAGAACTTCTGTGCAGTTACCCTTCAGTAGGCTAGAACAGGGCAGTCTAGGAATCATTCTCTAATCCTGTTGTTCTCAAAAGGTCCCTAAGACCCTTTTTATAGAAGTCCCCAAGGTCATCCTTGTGTGAGCCAGATTGTTCTTCATATTCTTCAACCACAACAACATATCACAACAGATTGAATGCAGAAGCAAATATATGACTCGAGCTGGCTGCTATTAAACCAGATAAAGCAGTTTTATTCTTCTCACTGAAGTGTTTTTGTTTTTGAAAATGTAGTTAGTGTTTATTAAAAATGTATGATTTATGTTAGTATCTACTGGTTGCTATTTTATTATTTAAATGAATTAATAAATATGTTAATAGTTTCTCAGTTTTAGTGTGAGAACTATCCACAAATATAATGTACATAAACTCTTTGGGGGGTCCTCAGTAATTTTTAAGACTGAAAGAGTACTGAGACCAAAAAGTGTGAGAACTGCTGCACCTTAATACAGGGTATCCCAAAATATTGGTGCAATTTTTTAATAACAGAATCTGCAGGGAAGCTGTAAGGGGCTTTCAAAGCCACATTGACCTAAATTCTTTGAACTCTCTGTAGCTGTCCTCAGGAAGGGAATTGCAAAGTAGGAATCTGAAGTAGTCAGGATAAGCCTAGGGTTAGGTGGAGCTATGATTTCTTGTAATAACTGAAGTTAGGTCAAGTTGCAGGGTGGGGGTTGGGGAAATTGGACTTAGAGGTAGGAGGTATGTGCTGTAATGCTTTGTGTGACTCTTACCCTGTACCTTTCTTAACCTCCTCCCAGTCTCCATCCTTAATGTTGGGTTGGACTAGTGGATTTCTAATGCCATTTCTATTTGTAAGATTCAGTAATTAGAGCTAGCAAAAATTTTTCTTTAGTATATGTTTTAACTGTTTTAATAAATAATTATGAACAAGAAGCTAATTATAATTGTAATGCAGATCTCAAGCACCTTTAAGGCCCACACCTGGTTAAAAAAAAAAAAATGACAGTGTATCCTAAGAAGACAGGGGAGACAACAGAATTTAAGTACTGAAATTGCAAAACCATTAAAATTATAAAGAAATTATACATGTTTTAAAGGTGTGTTTATTTTAACTAGTATGGGAGAGAGACTCAGTCAAGTCTTCAGATTTGTCTTTTTTCAAAAGCCTTAGTAGATGAAGTTTTCTATTTTCTTCTAGTTTCTTTTTTGTTGATACCTGGATAGATGAGTTCATCTTTTATTCCACCAAGCTAAGTTTTAAGATAAGAGATTAGCCAAAACTACACTTCATTGTTGAATAAATCCTTTTGGGTTGATAATGCCTTCAGAAACAACTATAGATCATTCACTGACTAGGAAAGAAGAGTTTGGCAAAACTAAGGTTATGTAAGTCCCTGGATTATTTACAATAGTCCTTTCAGCCTTGTTTTATTTATATTTTAGAAGAGAAAGAAACCTTGGTAATAAAAGTTTACAAATTAAATTCCTAAATTTATTGAGGATTAATAATGCATCTTGTAAATGGATGACATACCACTTTTCATCAAGCCAATTACCAAACAACAGCGAGGTAAAACTAAAATTTAAAGACAATTTTTCAATTGATGTATTCCTCTGTTCTTCACAAAAATTGTATTCTGGCTTTGATAGTTATGTGTATATCACAACCAGCCTCTCAGTATTCTGGCTTGTTCATTACATCACAGTTGTATGTGGTTAATTTCGTACTGTAAAAGCAGTATCAGTAAAATGTAAGACAGAAGCAAGTAGGTGCAGCCTTCTCCTCCACCCCTGTCGTTCCCCTCTCATCAGGATCTGCCACACATCTTCCATCAGTGGTTCTCAACCCCAGTTGGGCATTAAAATCATCTGGGGACCCTTAAGAACTGGCAGTGCATCCCCAGCTTCTGATGTTATACCGTTGGGCTGAAACGTAGTTTGGACCTTGAGAGGTTCAAGGCTGTATAGGCAGTTCTGTGTGCAGGTGAGGCAGAGGGCCGTTACTGCCTGCCTTGTGAGATAGTCTCACCTGCCTTCCTCTGACCAATAACCAGGCTTCTTATACAGGTCTTTCGGCCATTATTGCAGTTAGTCCTGGTTTTGGTATCAAATTAGTGTTTTCACAGAGTTTTTATTTTATTTTTCTTTAATATTTTATTTATTTATTTTTAGAGAGGGGGAAGGGAGAGAGAGGGAGAGAAACATCAATGTGTGGTTGTGTCTCATGTGCCCCCTACTGGGGACCTGGCCCACAACCCAGGCATGTGCCCTGATTGAGAATTGAACCAGCAACCCTTTGGTTCACAGGCCCACGTTCAATCCACTGAGCTGCACCAGCCAGGGCCACAGAGTTTTTATTAATACTCTGCAATTCTCTTAATTCCTTCCAAATGAAACAATACAGAAGATTCAAGGTGAAAGAACTCTTTAAAGCTAATATTTAAGCAACCATTTATTGTATTGCATGTAAGTAGCCAATAAGAAATCTACCTATAGAATATAGTGACTGGAATGCATAAAAATGTAGTAAATATTATTTGTTCTGTATCTTTGCTCAAGAAGCAGCAGCCAAAAGATTCTTTATCCCACCTTCTACATAATCATCTGCTGTCTATTCCTTTGTTAATAAAACATCCTGGTGTGTTTATACCACTTTTGGAGACAGGAAAGGGTTTTAGAGTTGAGTTTGTCAGTCTTGAAATTTTACCGTTATTGTCTATAAGGTACCCTGAGATGAGGAGAATCATTTGTACCAATGGGAAAACTTAAATCCTAAGGCAGTTACCATAGTGGTTGTGCTACTCCCAAACATCTTACAACCACAGGTATAGTATTTCTTTGGTGAATCAGGAATGGGAAGTGGGGACTGATTCTTGATAGGTAAGTCAAGGGAAGAATTCAAATGTCGATGATATTTTGTGTAAAAGAGGGAGGCTGCTAAAATTATAAAAAATCTTAGTAATGCAGACAGAATCTCAGCTTAATACTGCCTCTTCTAGAGTTTACAGAGCATTTTTTCACTCTTTCTTAATCAGGTCTATCTCTTTGACCATTAATAAGAGAATTAATTACATATTAGATGGGTTACTTAAAAGCATTTTTCTGGGAATTGTAATACTTTGGTTTTCAGTTTTTATTCAGTTGAAGAAAAGAATAAACAAGAATATTTTTCTTTTTATGTTCTAACAGGCTCCAGAAGTAATCAGAATGCAAGATAAAAACCCATATAGCTTTCAATCAGATGTATATGCATTTGGGATTGTTCTGTATGAGTTGATGACTGGACAGTTACCTTATTCAAACATCAACAACAGGGACCAGGTAAATATTTACCATCTCTTGGGGTTTATTTTATGACTTATGTAAAGTTCCAGTTCATTGTAGAAATGAACTGGTTAAGGATAAATCTCTTGGTCTTTGTTACCAGTTTAGGTATCTTTTGTATATTTTCAGTTGTAATAACAGCATATGAGATCTTTCCTTGAAATGTCATTCTTAATTAAGTGTGGTAATGGAGCGAGATTCCCGATCTTCTGATTGGAAACTGGAGGTACGACAGTAGCTATACTTCATGTTTCTCGACCATGGCACAGTTAGAAGCATGATCTCTGCTGCTGCCTGAGCGGGGACTCAGCCATGAACTTCATACCACATTATTTTTTAAGTTAGGAAGGTTTCTTCAATTTTTTTTTTTTAATTCTTAAAACCAGGTAAATGAAAGAACTGTGACATCATGCTTTCATTTTTCTATACTGAGAATTCTAGTAGGAGGAATTTTTTTTACTTCACTCTTCCTAAGTTCCTTTTCTCTGTCTCTTACCTTCCCAAATGTACTAATGTAGCCTTATGCAACTCTTTGCCTTTTCTATGCCAGTCATATTAAATTCACTTAGACTTTTAACACTGGCCAAGAAAAAGGAATTGTCTTTACTTAAGTTACCTTGTATACCTCAACATTTTAAAAGTGAATATGTAGGGGGAAGGGTGGTGAGAGAGCACGATTGCAACAGTTAATATATTAAAAACAGTAGTTGACACTTAAACTGTGATTGAAATTAAATAATATTTATACTTTATATTGTATCAGAATCACCTGGGTAATTTGCTAAAAAAAACCAAAAAAGTGGAGATAGATGCTGGAGCAGATTCTGATTCGGTGGAATGGGGTCCTAGCACCTGCACTTTTTAAGTTTCCCAGGTGATTCTGATACATACCAAGTCAGGAGTCACCAATCTGAAGAATTTTTATTTTAAGTGCTAGCATTTTATGTGTTTAATCATAACCTCCCAACCTAATGAAATAATAGTTCTGTGTATAAATATGTTATTTCCTTTAAGTAGTTTGTGTTTTAGTCAAGAGCTCAACCCTCAGTCTTTTCGGTGATAGCTCTGCATAGCTTTCTCACTAAGAACTTCCACTGTCTCCCTGACTGGTGTAGTTCAGTGGATTGAGCACCAACCCGTGAACCAAAGGGTTGCCAGTTTGATTCCCAGACAGGGCACTGGGTTGTGGGCCAGGTCCCCAGTAGGGGGGAGCGCAAGAGCCAACCACACATTGATGTTTAAAAAAGAAAGAACTCCACTGTCGCATGATAGCAGAGGAGTAATCTAAGTTATTCTGCAGCTGATAATGTGCTCATTGAATCACCATGTTGCCCTTAAATAGTGACCTTAATTCTGTGTTTTGGAAGTTTTTTTAAATGTCCATATTTCTACCCAAGTCAATACAAAACTAATTTTTTTAGTTGCTGTTTGGTCTTTCTATGTCATACCTTTAGAATACTGAAACTTAGCTTTGAGTGTTTAAAAAAAATCTCTGACCTACCTTCTGATGATCCGATATTTTAAGCCTGTATAAAACTTAAATTCAGGACGGACCAAATTGCTAGCTGAAGAACACGATTGAAACCTAGTACTTACTGTACTAGTGACAGATACTGGATCGCTGAGAGAACTGATCTGCTGATGGCAGTCTGAGGAGCAAGACTGTCATCGCCAATTTGCAAGCTCTGTGTGCTCTGCCTTCTACAGTCTTACTCCCTCGGCCACACAGCGTGCATAATACCCTGTACCACATTCACTTTTCCTACGTATATTTTTCTAAAGGGATTATGAGGAAATTTCAGTTTAGCTTTACTTGACATCATAGAGGCTACAAATAATACAAATTTATGAACTTAGATGAAATCCAGTTGCCAGTGCATATGCTTATTTTAATAAAACAATAAATTTATATTATGGAAACAAGTATTATTATCTGCAAAATATGGATAAAAGTATCCCAGAGTTCTGCACTCATCTACTTCTCGGCATTTTAGGTACTTTGTCCTTCTTGGGAGTATAGTAAATGCTGTGGCAAGGGCTTACTCTCCATGAGAGAAATGAGTGAGTGACCAGCAGAAGGGTAAGGAGGTAAATAAGTGAATGATCAACTTTACTAGTTGATCCTTACTGATAGTAGAGAGGCTTGTGGAATTTGCCAGTCTAAAACCAAGTTTGGTATTTAATAAAGAAAACTGAGGTAAAAGAATGATAGACTCTTGCCATTTCCACTCTGCTTCATTATCTCTAGTCTGCTCTCTTCATGTGGCACTTTCCATGAAATTCCCTCTTCTGAATTGATAACTCTAGTCATCCTCAATGAAATGTAATCCCAGGTGTTGCTTCATTCATCTCCTTGATTTGAGTTTTCTTTCTTCCTCTTACACTTTGGTCTCCATGGCTCTCAGATAGACTTCCACTTGAAAATCTAGGACTGTTCTTTTCATGGGCAATGGGAAGCTGCTGCTTTAATACATAATAGGAGCTGTTCCCCTATGCTCTCACCCTGTAGTCAGAGGTGGAGGTGGCAGTTTTAATGACAGTAAATTCAAGGCGGGACTCTGGTAAAGCAGTGTGATGTAAGGGCAGACTTTGGATTCACAGCCTGCATACCCTGGTCACATTAACTGTCTAGGTATATATTTTTTTCAATTATAAAAATAAGAAACTGGGCTAAAGAATTTCTTGCAGTTATAAAAATCAAATTCTTTCCTAAAACAGGTCTCTTAGCTCCTTGAGGGATGACCAGCCCTATGTTACTTTGCAGAGTAGCATGCCTTCTTCCTTTAGTTACCCTGTTGCTGAAAATCTGAGAAATTGCTTTGTCATTTTTTTCCTCTTTAAGATTCCAGTTTTTCTCTAATTATTGTATTCTTTGCTTTTTCAATACAGCTTCTCTACTAAATTGAGATTAATAATGTGCTCATTTAAGCTAGGTATATTAACTGTCTACCTCCGTGGCTTTCTTTTCTTGGAGTAGAAATGCTCTGTCATCTTAACATAACGTTCATCTGTTATTTCAAGGGTATTCCAGTTATTATTGCTGTGTAATAAACCACCCAAAATGTAGCGGCTGAAGGAAATCATGAATCTGCAATTTGGGCTGCTCTCAGTGAGGAAAGTGTATATCTCATATTTCGCTGGTATAGTCCGGGGTAGATTCACTGAGTGTTAAAGGATCTACTTCCCCAGTGGCTCATTCATAAACCTGACAAGGTGATACTAGCTGTCAGGTGGAAGCCAGGCAGAGCCCTCAGTTCTTCTCCACCTGAGTCTTTCTTTATGTGCGTTTTTTTTCACAGGAAACTTGGGATTTCTCACAGCATGGTGGCCAGGTGCTAAGCATAAGATCTCAAGAGACAGGAAATGCTAAGTGTCAGTGTCTTATCAATACAAATTATTTTAATAAAAATTTCTTGAATGCCTACTATATGCAAAGCACTGGGACATAGAGGGATACAGAGAGGAAGGGAACACAGGCTGCGCTCTCAGTGGAGTGTACAGCTCTGTTGGGGTAGTGCAGGGCTGTGATACTCAGGATGAGCAGATGTATACAGAGGACGGAGTGCTGAGTGTGGGTTGAGAATGAAAACAGCCAGTCCCAGAGTTTCAAACTGAGCCACTGATGATGTAGTGTGGGTGCCACTTGAATATTCTATCCATGGAAGACATCCAGGAAAGGCTCTCTGAAGTTTAAATAATTGCAAAGAATGTAATTTCCCATGTATTACATTAACATTTCAAAAAATATATACTCTGGTTTCTCTTCAGAACGTACAAATCTTTCGCCTTTTTAACATTTCAAAATAAAGCCATTATAGCCTTCTTTTAAATGTACTCAGTAAAACCTAAAAGTCATACCGATTGGATATGTACCATCACTTGTTTAAAAACTACAAAAGCTCTTCATTAATTTTTGGAAATCTTACATGGCTCTTTTTTCCTTATTGAGCTACTTGTATTCTACTTTCCCCACAAAGTTTTTTCCTAATGTAACATAGTTTTATGCTTTAAAGCCTTCGATTGATCACTTAAGTTACATCTCTGCAACAACAAAAATAAGTACTTAAGTTAGAATTAAAAAATTTCCTGTTATTTTTATCAGCTCTGAATGTTAATTTTCTTAAATCATGAATTATGCCATTATTAATAACTGTTAATGTGTAACTGATGAAAATAAGTGTTGATTGCATAGAAACATCAAAGGTAAAATGTTATTGGACGTGTGTCTCTTAATGAACAACATGGGGCATTTCAATTCATTTATATATCTGGATAAACATGACTTTTGCTAGAATGAGCTGAGACTTAGCATCAGTCCTTTTCCTTGTGTTATTGTTAAATAAGCACTGAGAAGTAGTGTTCAAATAAGTAAGAAGATGAGAAAATCAGGGGTTTTGTTATAATTGTATGCAGTCCCCAAGAGCACCTTCAGGTTCAGTAATTAAGTCTCACAGAACTCACTGAAAGTTGTTAATGACTGCATCAAAAGGATGCAGATTAAAATCAGCCAAGGAAAGACAAGCATGGGGCAGAATCCACAAGAGTTCAGGTTCCGGTTGTCCTCTCCCAGTGGGACTGTGGACAGCACTAACTACTCCCAGCAGCAACATGTGACAACACGCACATAGTACAGCCAACCAGACACTCACTCAAGCCTTGGAGTTCAGAGTTGTTATTGGGGCTCAGTCGTGTAGATATACTTGACGACCTCTGTGGCCCACCTTAGTCTTCAGCGCCTCCAGAGGCCAAGCTGATACCATGTGAATCTAAGCCCCCTCTATAAATCACATTCATAGCATAGACTATCTGGCATCTCCCAGGGCCCCCAGGTAAACAAAGACAGGGAGGATATTCCAAGGGGTTAGGGATTGCCTCCCACGAACCAAAGGCAAAGACCAGCCCTCTATGTGGGCAAGATTAATTCTTTACCATACACCATACCACTCATTATCTGAACACATTTAACATACCAAAAATTACACAATAACTTGTCATTAATCATTATTTTAATAATCAGCTGACAATTCAGTTCATTTTACTGAAAGCAAAGAATTGGAAGCCAACTGTCTTGCAAAAAGAATGTTACCCATCCATTGGGGCACAGTTAGACATCAATATTTGGAAGTGTCCCTTGGGTACCACAGCAGTTTACACCCTGGTGTGCTGTGTACTATAGTGAATTTACGTATTGGTAAAAGGTAACTTGTAAAGTGGGAGAAGGAGGACAAGCTTTACACCTTCACTTTAGTTGTACTAGGCAAATCAGCTTATAGTTAAACAAGGCTTATTATAGCACCAAACAGGAAATAACATAAAAGTAGGATATCAGTCTTGACTTTCTTAATCAGCTCTGCCCTGTAACAAGCTCTCTCTTATTGGCTCTCTCTACCTTAGCCTCTAATCTGTCCCTATTTAACCTGTTCCATCTAAGAGTAAAAACCCTCTCTCCTCCCTGAGTCCCAAGACTCCTAACATCTGTCTCTGTCTACTATCAGAAGAGCTGAAAATTAAGAAATTACAAAAATTACAAATCTCTGCACCCAGGGAAGATAAGCCTTTTTACTTATTAAACAGAAGATTGTAGTTTTCTCTGGAGGTGGCTCTAATGCCCCATTAGAGTTTACTCAACAAAAGAGTTTAAAATGTGGGTGTAAAAACAACTGTTAAAAAGGTTAACTTTTTTGATTCTGCTACATACAATATAAAGAGCTTAGCCTGATGCCCAGTAAATTATTTAAGTAGGAAAAAGGCACATTCTGATCTGTGTTTCACAGCAATGACCCTGCCAGTGGGAAATGGATGAGTAGAGACTGGAGCACGGAGAGTAATTAGGAGACCTTAACCAGTAGCCCACAGGTCATGAAGATTTCAGCTTGCAGCCCAAGAAGTATTGTTTCCCAGTCTTGCAACTGTCTTGCAAAAGGTGTAACAGTATCTAGGAGTCAGAACATTGGCCCTGTGTTTTTATATAAGGTACATACAGAAAAGCACACGTCTTAAGGGTACAGCTTGTTGAATTTTCAGGGTTTATGTATTTTTCAACTTATCTACAAGTTTTATGATTTGCCTTTTTTTTCTTCCCAGATAATTTTTATGGTGGGACGAGGATATCTATCTCCAGATCTCAGTAAGGTACGAAGTAACTGTCCAAAAGCCATGAAGAGATTGATGGCAGAGTGCCTAAAAAAGAAGAGAGATGAGAGACCACTCTTTCCCCAAGTAAGAAAAAACTTTGTTATCTAAGAGGACAGACTAATATTCCAGTGCAAATTTTTAAGCATTTCTGAGAGCACATAGTTTGGATTTCATGTATTTGGATTTTGTGTGATTGTGTGCAAACTCCAGATGAGTAAACATAAAGACGATTTTATAAAGATTGAACAGTGATACAGCTAGAAACTTGGGATCCCAGCTCAAAATATTCAGAAACAGCGTGCTTTTGTCTAGCCATTCTCAAAAGTTAAGTTTTTAAGTAAGTTTTTAAAATATTTATAAATTTATTTAAACAGCATAAAAGTTACATGTTAAATAATGTTTTTATGAAAAACAATTATGTTTCCTCCCCCCTAAAAAAATAGGGAGAAAAGTAGCATTGTTTTACATTTTTGCAAATCTCTGCAGAAAGAAGACAATTGGATTCTTTGGTTTGAATTCACTATGATGCAATATCTTATATCATGTAGCCTTTGAAAACTCCACTTACACATGTAAAATAATGACAGTAACAAAGACAAGTAATATCTTAGTGCTATCTATGATGGAAATAGTTTTGTCACAGACCACATTTAAGTGCTGCTTTAATTCTTCTTGATGGTAAAGAGATTCCAAACTTCCCTTTAATACAAGGTCTTTTTGAGGGACCTTGTATTAAAGGGACCCCTGAGAGACCTTTCTCTGATTTTTGGAAATTTTCCATTTCTTATCAGTTTAAGTTATAAGTAAGGGTAAAGCCCTTAAGTTCATAATCTTTGAATAAGCCTCACAAACTGGAACTAAGTACCTGAATAAATTCAGCTTAGAAAGTTTAGCTGTAGTAGATATTATAATGTAATATCCCACTGGTAGTGTTTTACGATGCTTAGGAAGTTCCTGATAGCACTATATAAATGTGTGTCAATCATTCAATGCAGTTTTCAAGTGCTGGCTCCCATAGTTACTCAGCTGCCATAATTACTCAGTTGGTCCTTTCTAAACCTATGCCTTTGAATACCCAGTCCTAGCTGAGGTTCTTAGACAAAGGCCACTGTTACAGGAATAAGTGAATCTTTTATTCCTATCTAAAAAATTAAAGGTAGAATTTATAATTTTACCAAGTCTCTTGGGGGCTGTCTCAAAATGGGGAGGGGAGGTTAATTGGTTGGGTGCGTAGACACATGTTTTACAAATTGGAATTCTCAGTAACTGTTCTTTTGAGAACGAGTTGTTTTCTTAACCCAGAAAATGACTGCTTTAAGACTATCAAAGTAAAAGATCAGTATTGTTGGCCACTGTCAAGAGGACCCCACACCATGTTCTTTTCACATCCAGGGGCTAGGGTTTCGTAATTGAACTGGTTGATGTCCGTTAATAATGCAAATTAGAGACTTAGGCCCACTTTTTAAAAAGGTATTAATGGGACAAAATGTTCATATTCCTAAATATAAATAACATCTCATTCTTCTCATGGTATCAGAAAATGAAATGCACACATGAATTTTCCACATTCAGTATTGAAGACTACCCCTTCTAAGTATTATTTTTTAATTTTCATTAGAGAATCTCTTTCTTGCACCTTATGCAAACTTAAATTTCAAATGGCCAAAGGTTTACATATAAAAAATAAAACTATAAAAACATGAAATCATTTTATAACCTTGAGGTAGGAATGACTTTTCTAAGCAAAAGATAAAATCCAGAAGTTATAAAGGAAATGATTAGCAGGTATGACTTTATTAAAAGTTTTTTATCTTTTATATAGTAAAAAATAATATTGAAAGGAAAACACGAAAAAATAATTATAGCATGTATAACAAAAGTCAAATATTTGTATTGTACAAAGGGCTCCTTTGAATCAATAAGTAAAAGATAATCAATAGAAAATAAGCAAAAGATATGAACTGGTGATTCACAAAAGAAATAACAAATGGTGAATGAACTTTAGGACAAACTGTTAAGAGTTCAGGGGTAATCAGTAAAATGCAGAGTAACACAATAGTGAACTATGTTTGATTTTCCGCCTCACATTGGTGGTAGCCAGCATGGAGAACAGTATTGGAAAGTGAAGAAGAAAGAGCCTTTTAAATTTTTTAACAGTGTTGGAGGAATGTAAATTGGATAGGCCTTTTAAAATGACTTTGTAGACTCCATAAACTTAAAATACATATACCCTTTGCTCTGATAATTCCACTCCTAAAAACCTGTACTACAGAGCCTGTACTACATACCTGTACTACAGAGGTATGTACAAAAATGTTTATTTACTGTAAAAGGAAAAATTAAAGACATAAAGATCAGGATAGCTCTGTAGGTGGCAAGGATATCAGTAAGGAAAAAAGAAATTCAGAAAAAGATGGGTGTGATGCCAGTTTAAATGGTGGTGAGTTTGGGGGTGGGCTCTGCTTTCAAATGTGCATGTTTATGCATAGGAAAAGTCCAGAAAGAAGTATAGACTCTTTAACAGTAGTTACCCCAGAAGGTAGAATTTATACTTTTCTATATTGTTTGAATTTTGATTTGTGTTACGCTTGTAATTTTTTAAAAATTGTAACATTGCTTATTTCTTTGCCGCCTTATGCTAATCATTATACAGATTATAGTTTAACGGTAGCTCAGAAAAATAATAATAGTAATAATAATGCTCCTAAAGTTTTGTTGAGTACTTACTATGTGCCAGGCACTGTGCCAAACCCTTTATACATAAGTCTCATGATTATGTTGGTACAGTACCACACTGTATGCCTTGAAGAGTCATAACCTCTTTCTTTATACCTTAAAATATGCTGAGTTTCTATGTTTTGTGTGTTGGTGTCTTTTTGTAGAGCTTTCCTGTCTTCTTCGCTCTTGGGTTGTCACGTGTCACTTCTCACTTCTATGCTGCTGGCTGTCTGGGTCTTTGCGGTCCTACTTTTTTTTTTTTTTTTCCTTCTCATAATAATTTTTATTCAATTTGTTTAAACTAAAAAAAGCAGGTCAAAATAGTTTCCTGAAGAACATAATTACATTGTCTCAAGTTTAGGGAAGATTTTTCTTCTTCATTTTTGAATTTCTGATATTAAAGACACATACCATCGTTAACATTTAAAAAAAATCTCCAGACACTTGGCTGAGGAGTCCATTGTCACGTAGTTGTCATTGCCTCTTTGGAAATGAAATGGACAGGTAACAGTAGCTGATGATTCAGATCAGACAATTTTCTGATGCCCATGGTGTAATTGGATGTGGAGGAGACTGAAGATACACACCAGCCTCTTGGTAGCACCTAAATGTGGGGGGTGGAGGGCTCCACCCGCAGGGCCCCCACCACCACCACCGGCCACCACAGATGAGAATAAGTCTACTGAGACATGATCTGCTTGGGGAGGAAAGGTGTCTGATCTCTCAAAGGGGGAGGGCCTGCAGTCCTACTCTTAATACTGTGTGTAGGACGCTTCCCATTGTGATGTTCCTTTCAAGACTGAGTTGCTCTGACCTTCTGTTGTGAAGTCACGTAGTGCTTTATTTAACATGCTCTCATTTTCCCCGAAGGGACTGTGGTCTGTGAGAAATAGGCATTTCACTGGTTTAAATTTTTTTTATTATTTACTGTTCCAAGGCTGGCAAATGATCTAAAATGTAAATAATAGCCAATTATGGGTTAATTTCCCCATTCAGTTTACAGAGATTAAAGCTGTAAGTAGTTTGGTAGCAGTTTCCTAAGTATTTTTCTGGGCATTTAGGATAATACTGAAAACAATGTAAGATTTCAGGTGCTTTCCTGTATGATGGGGCTCTTAAAGATTAATACCACCTAGATTTTCATTCTTCTTTTTTCTTTTTCTTTTTTGCTTTTTTTTAGATTCTTGCCTCTATTGAGCTGCTGGCCCGCTCATTGCCAAAAATTCACCGCAGTGCATCAGAACCCTCCTTGAATCGGGCTGGCTTCCAGACAGAGGATTTCAGTCTCTATGCTTGTGCATCTCCGAAAACACCCATCCAGGCAGGGGGATACGGTGCGTTTCCTGTCCACTGAGCTGAATTAATGCAGGGGAGCATACAGGAGGGTAGGGACAAAGGATAATGAACATGTTTGCTCATATATTAGTTAAATTAAATAGGACTTTTTTTAAAAGTGAACCAAAGAAAAACTTATGTTTTTAAAGACTGGATGTAATTTTTCCCAATCCAAAAATTCATACTTAGTATTGGATTTTCAACCTCCAAGGGTTTTTTAAATGTATAGACATTGCTAAGAAATTGCAGTGCCTCTTCCAGATGCTTTACTATCCCCAGTTTGTTTTGTTTCCTTGGTTTTTCTAATTATTAAACTTCAATTAAATTTTTCCCATGCACCTTTTGTCATTAGCCCCTGCCCGTCTGTCAGGGTCTCCAAAGAGCAGCGACACTCCTGTGCATGCGTGTGCGTGGGGGAGGGTGACAGTAGTGTCGCCTGTGTCAGGCGAGGCAGACTGGACAGATCACATTCAGGAAGTCACTAAAATTGAATGGGCTTATTTTTATTCTTAATATTTTTTCTGTAACTATTTCTTTTTATTATAGTTTGGAAAGTGTGAATGTCCTTTATTCCCTTAAAGCAATAAGCTAAACTAAATCTCATTTTATAAATTGTGGGTGCGGGTAACCAAAGCCATCATGAGGAGTGGCATTTTTGACATGAGTAACATGGTTTGACTTTGGATTTTTAATGGGGAAATGTTATAAATTGGAGTTCTTTTTAGATACTTCTTTACATATTAAGGGTATCTTACATATATAGAAGCCGGATTTCCTTACAAATGCACTACCTCCTCCTCCCCCAGAAAGCTTCACAGAATCCTGTGAGAACTCTTAGGTTTGTTTGTTTTTCTTTTAGATATCTGGTTGCCAAACACCAGGTAATGGATTTTTTAAAAATTATTACTTTAAATTATCTTACCTCCCGTGATGCCTATTTTAGCAATCACCTGATCCATGTGTCTCATAACATTTCTGTGCTCCTTATGTTCTTTGCCCAGCAATTCTACTTATTATGAATGAATACCACTCTTTTTTTTGTGTTCTGTGCTACAAAGTATTTGTTAGCGCTTTCTAATGCTTACATTGTCTTGTGGAGAAAATGACTGTAATATGGCAGTCAATATATTCTTACTGTGAACCATAATCTTATTGGGAAGCAGCATTGGTGTTATCTTATCAAAGAAATTGTGTCTCTACTTCAGAGTCAGCCTAGGGACCAAAAGCAGCCTGTTAAATATATCTTCATTTATTCAATTTGGATTTGTGCTGATTTTTAAATATAGCTGACAGTTCAAAGTTATTAAGTCACAGAGACAACATCTGCATAAATGCTATCTTCTTTGAAGCCAATAAAGAAGAAAATTGGAAAGACTTTAAAGAACTAATAATGACTTGGTTTTTAAGTACCACGAATTTTTTTAACGTTTTTTTTTTTAATTTGAATAGATTAGATTTCATCCAGGAAAACTACTCAGTGATAAGTATGGCATACCTTTAGCCCCTCATTTGGGTAGCTTAAGATAAGTAATGCCATTCATGTTTTTAGAAATCGATTCAGCCCTAGCTGGTGTGGTTCAGTGGACTGAGGGCTAACCTGATGACTGAAAGGTCACTGGTTCAATTCCCGGTTAGGGCACATGCCTGGGTTGTGGGCCAGGTCCCTGGTTGTGGGCGCCTGACAAGCAACCAATCGATAATTTCTTTTTTTTTCTTTTGTTGTTGTTTTGGCCATTGTCACTTTTATTTTTTAATGTTCTATTGTTTATGCTATTATAGTTGTCCCAATTTTTCCCCCTTCTCCCCCTTCCACCGAACCCACCCCCCACTTCCATAGTCAGTCCACAGAGTCCACACACCATTGTCTGTATCCATGGGTCCTTCATGTATGTTCTTTGACTAATCCCTTCACCTTCTCTCAATCAGTCCCTACCTTCCTCCTCCCCTTTTATTGCTGTCATTCTGTTCTATGATTCTGACTCTGGTTCTATTTTGCTCTGTAAGTGAGATCATGTGGTTATTTGTCTTTCACTGTCTGGTTTATTTCACTTAGCATAATAGTCTCCAGTTCCATCCATGCTTTCACAAAAGATAGGAATTCCTTCTTTTTTTATGTTTCGTAGTATTCTGGTATGTAAATGTACCACAGTTTTTTAATCCTCTCATCTGTTGATGGGCACTTAGGCTGTTTCCAAATCTTGGCTATTATAAATAAATAGTGCTGCTATGAACACAGAGGTACATAAATTGTTTTGAATTGGTGTTTTAGGATTCCTAGGGTATATTCCCAGCAGTGGAATCATTGGGTCAAAAGGCAGTTCCATTTTTCATTTTTTGAGGGATTCCCATACTGTTTTCCACAGTGGCTATACCAGTTGCATTCCCACCAACAGTGCACAGGGGTTCCCTTTTCTCCACATCCTTGCCAGCACATGTTGTTGATTTATTAATGATAGCCATTTTGGCAGGTGTGAGGTGCTATCTCATTTTGCTTTTGATTTGCATCTCTCTGATGGCTAGTCATGTTTAACATTTTTTCATGTCTATGGGCCATCTGTGTGTTCTCCATGGAGAAGTGTCTATTCAGATCCTTTGCCCATTTTTTAATTGGATTGTTGGTTTTCCTGGTGTTGAGTTCTATGAGTTATTTATATATTTTGGATATTAAGCCCTTGTCCAATGTGTCATTGGCAAATATGTTCTCCCATATAGTCAGTTCCCTTTTCATTTTGATGATGTTTTCTTTAGCCATGCAGAAGCTTTTTAATTTGATGTAGTTATATTTGTTTATTTTTTTTCCTTTATTTCCCTTGCCTTCAGAGAGATATCAGCAAAACTATTGGTACAGGAGGTATCTGAAATTTTACTACCTGTGTTTTCTGCTAGATTTTTGTTGTATCACAACTTATATTTAAGCCTTTTATTCAATTGGAGTTTATTCTTCTGCATGGTGTAAGTTGTTCTAGTTTCATTTTTTTGCACATACCAGTCAGTCCAGTTCTGCCAACACCATTTATTGAATAGACCATCTCTGCTCCATAGTATGCTCGTGCTCCTTTTGTCAAAAATGGATTGAGCACAGAGACAAGGGTTTATTTCTGGGCACTCTATTCTGTTGCAGTAGTCTCTATGTCTGTTCTTATGCTGGTACCAGACTGTTTTGATTAGTGGCATTGAAGTATAGTTCAATATCAGGTATTGTGATCCCTCCAACTTTGTTCTTCTTTCTCAAGATTGCTGAGACTCTGCAGGGTCTTTTTGGGTTCCATATACATTTTTGGAATGTTTGTTCTAGATCTGTGAAATATACCATTGGTATTTTAATGATTAAAAATTATACATTGCGTTGAATCTATAGATTGCTTTGGGTAGTATGGACATTTTAATGATGTTAATTCTTCCACTCCATGAACACAGTATATGCTTCCATTTATTTGTATCTTCCTCTTCAGTGTTCTGTAGTTTTCCGAGTACAGGTCTTTTACCTCCTTGGTTAAATTTATTCGTAGGTACTTTGGTTTTTGTTGTTGTTGTTGTTGTTGCTATAGTAAATGGGATTTTTCTCTTAGTTTCTCTTTCTGATAGGTCATGTTGGTGTATAAAAACGCCATCAATGTCTGAATATTGACTTTGTATCCTGCTATGTTGCCAAATTCACTTAATAAGTCAAGTAGTTTTTTGGTGGAGAGTTTGGTTTTTTGTGTGCAATCCCATGTTGTCTGTGAAGAATGACAGTTTTACTTCCTCCTTTCCAATTTGGATGGCTTTTTATTCTTATCTGATTGCTGTGGCTAGGACTTGCAGTACTATATTGGTAAGAGTAGTGAAAGTGGACACCCCTTGTCTTGTTCCTGATCTTAAGGGAAATGCTTTGCTTTTGCCCATTGAGTTCCGTGTTTTTCTACCACATTGGTGTTTCTCTCCCTCTCTCTTTCCCTCCCTTTCCCTCTAAAAATAAAATAAATAAAATCTTAAAAATAAAAAATAAATAATAACTACTTAACACACCAGCTTAAATGGCCTTTCTCTCAAGTTGGGCACTGTCTTAATATAAGGAAATGATCTGCCCTTTTTTTTTAAAATACAGTATTATGAAAAGGGTACCTCGTATCTAAAACATTTTGTCAGTGTATAGGTTTATTTACTTGAGAATTATTGAACATTTCTGTAGCCCTTTTTATTTTACTAAGTATTTTGTCTCTCCTATGATCGTTTCTCTAAAGAACTTAAGAAATCCAGTGTGTCTGTGCCAGAATGTTCCTCATCCTTTTGAAACTGCCTGAAAGGTCACCGCAAAGAAAGAATGGGGCTTATTCTGATTATAGATGACTGCCCCCACCATCTAAAATATGATTGATTGATCAGTGGGGGGCACATAAGAGGCAACCACACATTGACGTTTCTCTCCTTCTCTTTTCTCCCTCCCTTCCCCTCTGTCTAAAAAGAAAATCTTTAAAAATAAATAAAGTATGATTGATTTATATACAAAATAATATATTAGATTTTTCTTAGCACATTTTATCTTTAATGGGAAATTTTATCAAATTACATGTATAACAGCCAGTGAAAAATACATTCAATTCTGGAATAAAGAGTAGTTATTTAGTAATATCTTAAAGCTAGTTAATAAAAACCCTTAGTTTTCAAATGAATAAACCATGATATTTGAGTTATCTAAAATCACAGGGTCTTCCCAAGTGTACTCTGTCCTATTCCTAAATAAAGTCAAATGGAAAATTAGGGCTTAGGTTCTTCTCAACTAGAAAGGAGGTAAAAAAAAAAAAATTTATTTTGGCCTCTGATTTTCCAGTTAATAATTGAAGTAATATAACGAAATTTTCAAAGAAATCAGAGTATCTGGGTGTTTCACTTCAAATAACTTCACACAAGCAGAGTTGACTCTTACTTCAAATAAAATAAGGTAGAAAGTGCGATAATAGAAATTTCCAGATAATGCAAGAAAGAATAAACAAGAAAAGATTTTCCCCCCCAAAAAAGCAGCTCTATCACCTGTTATCCCCATCTTTTTCTTAAATTTCTCCATGATTTCAGGAACATATATAGAAAGAGTTTATTGATCCCTAAACTGTATGTTGTTTTTGTCTTTTTTTTTTTCCCCTGGACCTGAAGTCTGATTATGGAAAGAACTGCATTCTATTAAAAGCAGTATACTCTGGTAGGAAGATCTTTAGTGTTTGCTTTATTGGTATTTGATTTGGACTTTGCTAGTAAGATTTTGTGCTTTGGGGGTTTGTTTTGGGTGTTTTTATTTTTAAGGTTAATATTCAAGTTTTTAGAGTAGAATACTCCTCAACAAAATGGAATGTCTAATTATAATAATGAGTAAGAAACATTGAAGGTGTTTTTTTTAAGGTACATATTTTTTAATTCATTTTTAGAGAAAGGGAAAGGGAGGGAGAAAGAGAGGGAGAGAAACATTGATGTGAGAGAAAAAGATCTGTCATCGATCAGTTGCCTCTGACGTGTGCCCCAACGGCCCAGGACAAACCCACAACTGAGGCATGTGCCCTGACTGGGAACCAAACCGATGACCTTTCACTTTGTGGGACAACGTCCAACCAACTGAGCCACTCCGGTCAGGGCTAAAGTTATGTTTCAGTGTGTTATATAAGATTTGGCTTAGAGTTACCATTTTCTGATATTCTCACTTAATAAATGAATTCTAGCCATTTTTTTAAAATAAAGATTTCTGTTAAGTAAATCCTGTTTTACACTGTCTCCCCTGAAAGAGATTTAGATTCTGCTAAAGTGACTCCTCATATGAATGTTGAAAATTGCTTTAAAGAAATGTATTAAAATACTGACAAAAATGGCAACCTTAAAACCATAAGGAATTCAAACCATAATGAGAATGTTTATGTATTTCTTGAGTCTCTATTAATATCATATCTTCCTATGGTTTTACTTTAAATATTTTACTCTTCAAGGTCTTAGTAATTGGCTTTTTTTTTTAAGTCAGCACCAAACTTCCTAGATTTTTAAAAATTTAAATAAGAGGCAATAATTCTTTTACCCTTCCTTGATCTTTTGACTTACAATACTTTGGTTAATTGCTTGTTAAAAGGAACTTTTAGATGGAAAGAGATAGTGTCACTATCAGCAGCCCAGTTAGCAGTTGTATTCAGAATATAAAAAGAAATTATTAATCATTGAAAATTGTTTAGGAGTTTGTTAATTGTTAAGACCCTGGAATTTGGAGTCAGCACCTGGCTTTGCATTCCATCTCTGCCATTTTCTAGCTATGAGATCTTGGGCGAGTTACTTAACCACTGTAAACTCCATCTTGTTGCTCTGTAAAATAAAGAGCAACCTCCCTCATAGAGTTAGTATGAGGGCCAGATGCAAACATATATGAAGCCCAAAGGGGCCCTGGTACACAACAGGCACTCAAATAGTTGCTGATATTAGCAACATATGATCTGAGTTGAGGTTCACTCAGCCAGCCATTAGCAATCTGTTGATTGTTGGAACGTGCCAGTGTTCTCTAGTAAGCAGAACCTAATTGCAATCGGAAAGTGAATAGGTTATGCTTGAATAGTGTACTCATATAAGTAATTGCATGGGTCCTTATCAGAAACTGCTATTACTAAAGAATGATGTTAAAGCTGGCTAAATTCTGATAATCCCCAGTTATTGACCAACCCCCCAGAATTAACTATAGTGTGTGTAACAAGAAGAACCGACGTCTAGTCCCAAGTTTTGAATGGCAGGTGAAAAATAATGGCCCCTCTATGAAGCCCCCAACTTCAGTAAGCTAAAAGAGTGTCGTCCTTCAAACTGACTTTGTGGTTTAAAGAATTCTTACGCTGAGAATCATGTCCAGTGACATGTGCCTATGTGTAATTTGTTGATTGTTGGGAAGGTGAAATGAACTGGAAGATGGCGGGTCTGGATTTTCCTTCCTTCAGTCAAATGTGTAATGTGGACAGATCACTTCAGCTCTTAATTTTCTCTTTTGCAAAATGAGGATAAATTCTAATTCTTCCTTTCTAATAGTGGCATTATAATGAAAATTAATTGATAATTCAGGGGCAAAGTATTCTACAAATCAACATTACTATTTTACAATCAGTTTCTGAGATATTTTGTTCATTGGAACTGTTTTCAGCTTGATTAGAACCATAGCATGTAAAACCCAACTAGGAAATTATCTGCAGACTTGATGTTTAATTGATGTAATAGAACCGTAGTCTATGTCCTATCTAAGTTGTCTTCTTTTATGGGTTTCAGGCATTTTTGCTCTTTAAATTAGCAGTGATGTTGGTTGATTTATAACAGATAGCTAGTCACCTTTCAGTGGTGTCAGTGAGTATTTTTTGTGTCTCTAGGTTAATTGAGATAACTTTTTTTAAAATTAGCTCTTGTCCTCCCTCTACAGGAGAATTTGCAGCCTTCAAGTAGCCACACCATCATGGCAGCATCTACTCTTACTTCTTAAGTCTTGTGTTCGTACAATTTGTTAACATCAAAACACAGTTCTGTTCCTCAGATCTTTTTTTTAAAGATTCAAAATTTTCAATACATAAGCTGGTGTGGAACAGAATGGAATTTTCCATCCAAGAAAAGAGGGAAGAATGTTTTAGGAACCCGAATTCTCTGCTGCCAGTGTTTCTTCTTCAACACAAACACCATGTGCACACAAGTCTGCCCACTCCCAGGAAGAAAGAGGAGAGACCCTGAGTTCTGACCTTTTGATGGTCAGGCATGATGGAAAGAAACTGCTGCTACAGCTTGGGAGATTTGCTCTGGAAGGTCTGCCGGTCAACTGTGCCCTTCTAACCACCAGATCAATGAGTGGCTGATCATCTGATGGGGCAGTTGCATTCACCAAGCATTGTTGTCTTTCCTGTTCTGGGATTCTGTTGTGGAGCTCTTTGCCCTAGCCACCACCGGTTAATTTCTGAGGGACGGAACAAAAATGCAGCATGCCCTTCTGTGTGGTGCACGTCCAGTCCTTGACAGATTTTTATCAAAATGAGCTATTTTATCTAAATGGAGGATGAGAGGGGAGACGGAGCTACATTTTGGTGCAAAGGAGAAGGGAATGCTGCATCTTTTTCCTGACCTCCTGGATTTCTGGCCTTTACTTCCTTGCTCATTGAGGGTGTCTGCCTAACCAAACAGGCAGGAAAGTGCTGGCACTCGTTGCCATCTTTGCTCATTGGGTCCAGCAATGAAGAGAAGTGTTTGGGGATTTTTTTTCTCCTCCACAATATAGCAAGTTCTCAGGAAAATCTTCCTCCTAAGCTCTTCCAAGTCACCAAGTACTCATGTGGCTACTTTGTCCAAGGCACAAAAACGCCATGGTGGAAAGCCTGCAAAACTGCTTGATAACAGTTTTGAATGTGAGACATTTATGTAATTTAAATGTAAGGTACAAGTTTTAATTTCCGAGCTTATTCTATTTTTATTAAAAAGAAAATAATTTTCAGATTTAATTGAATTGGAATGAAATACTACTTCCCACTAGAATTATATATCCTGGAAAATTGTATTTTCATTATATAAACAACTTTTAAAGAAAAATTACCCTTTTCTCTACCTAAATATGGGGAGTCTTAGCGTATGACAAATATTTATAATTTGTAAATTAATGGTACTTGCTGGATCCATACTAACATCTTTGCTAGTATCTCATTGTTTCTTCCAGTTTACTTCTACACTACATCCTCATCCTCTTTCTAGTCTTTTATCTAGAATATGCAACCTAAAATAAAAATGGTGGTGTCTCCATTTATTCTCCTTCTTCCTTTTTTCCCAAGCCTGGTCTTCAAAAGGTTGGGTAATTTGGCAGCTAAGTTCCCCAGGCAGAGAACAGAGCAGTTTTGGGTGTATCAGGACTCAGAGATGATGTGTGAAGCCTAACGTCAGTTGTTTTTATAGAAAGCTGCTGTGATACTCAGAACCTCATTCTTTATCTTTGTGTAAGTAAAAAATATAACCTAGTCCTCGCTTCCTTTGGCCTTTGATAAGAGTGGTGTAAGTCACAGTAGGAACAAAGAAAGTAACTCTGGACATATTAATGGTAAATTAATGACAGATACCTCCCTTATCATGAGTCTAGAATCTCTCATCAGGATTTAGGAATGTACATCAAATCAAATGTACTCAGCCCAACCAAGCTAGGTAGCTAAGGGTCTGGAAGAAATTAGACAGGACCTATAAAATAAACCAGGGAATTAGAAATTGTTATTTTAAAATTGCAAATTGTAACTCGCCCCACTGTCTATCTTTCAGTCTACTAAAGCTCACTGCCATTAGATGATTTTTGCTAAAATACCTGTACTCACATGAAGACCTACGAAAAATTCCACAGATTTGTAAAAAGCTGTCCCAGTAGGATGAAAAATATACAGAAGTTTATTAGTGAGTTTGAAAAGCAGTGTGTTCTTAAATGTTACATGGGCAGAGCAGTATCTTAACAAAATTCAGAAATTGCACAGATAGAAATGATTCATGCTCATTTGAAGAGCATCTTGTGTGTGTATAATACTGCCTCTGTGAAAAAGCATTGTTTCTTTTTTTTTCTAAAGATGGTCCCCATGGATGCTTTTAAACATGCTGGTGTTCCCCTTACCAAGATTTCAGAGAGCTGGGCTTAAACTCTTAATAAGCCTATGTGCTGAGCAGGTAGAGCCTGCCGCAGGCTTGGGTACAGGGCTGCCTGGGGCGGCCGGAGGAACAGATTAGCACTGGAGTGTTCCAAACAAAATTCACGCTAATACACTTTTTTCTTCCCTTTCTCTTTAAAATAGGTTGCTATCTCATTTGAAAAGAAGGAACAGACTTGATCTCAAACGCGTCTGTACCCAGAAGCCAGGCTCAGGGTATTCTTGAGAGATTTTTATAGAGCCCTTAAAAAATAAAAATAAGATTTGAAAATTTCCCTTTTCTACCTTTTACCCATCAGATTGTTTTTGCTCTCATTTACAACTGATAGGAAAAAGGGTTTACCTCTGAGTTTCACTTGCTTTGTTTTTTTGATGCTTAACTACAGATAGACTTACTGAGCTCCTAAGAAATACAAGGAAGAACTCCTTGATGTGCTAAGCACTTTATGAGTAATTTGTATAAATAGTATGTGGCTGCTTCACTGATTATCTTGTAAGGTTGTAGTTATCTGTCTTTTCCATTAAGTGGCTGCAGTGCCTTCTGTGGTGTATTTTACTTTGGGTAAGGAGAGGTGAAGCCTTCTGAAAAATTTGAGAGCGACCATAAATGATTGTTTTAAAAGGTGTAGTATTCCTGATGGACTTTTTTTAATCATTAAACTACAGTCTAGGGTCTAGACTTTTGCCACTGAAATAATATTGACCAAAAAGTAGTTTATAAAAGGGATTTGTGAATAGAAAAATCCAGTGTGATTATTTGTACTTAGGTGCACCTTAGAAGATTTTGTCTAGCTGTCAAATTCTGGCTCCTGAACGTGCAGTCCCTAATTGTATGTGAGATCTGGTAGGGCATATGGGGGCATCCTAGAAGATAAAATCACATACATAAAGTTATGTGTTATAGTCATGTTAGTGTTGGAGAAGAAAGGGCACTATATAGTTATAAAGAAATAGTTCAGGACTTCAGCACTGTCAGCCTGAAACTGTAAATAGTTCCTAGGTTCTCGTGGAGTGCAGTCACAGTGCTTTATCACACCATGTTATCTTCTGTTCACCAGGCAACCTTGGAACTGCTGCACACCCCTCCGCAGCTCCCACCGCCCCTCCTGTACGTTCACCCTCCGCCTCATCTAGCTTTAGTCTGAAACATACTGCAGAGTTCAGGTGACCTCTTCAAAAACTACCTCCTCAGAATGAGGTAATGAATAGTTATTTATTTAAAATATGAAAAGTCAGGAGCTCTAGAACATGAAGATGATTTAGGATTTTAACTTTTATGTGTGCTTATGTGGGAGCACTCTCATTTTGTCCTTAAGGGCATTATACATTTAAGCAGTAATACTGAAAATTGTAGCTCAGTCAGAGTGTCTGAATGTTGTCGCAAGTGGTGCCAGAATCTGTTTAGGGGTACGTTTCAGAATCTCAACCTTAAGTCAGTTGCATGAAATTAAATAGTTACAGTATCGCTTCACTAACAGTGATATAATTTTAATTTTCAGTGGGCTTGGTAAGACAATACACCTTCATAATGAGTTATCCACAGCTTTGTCACATGCACAGATACTCCAATAGACTGCCCAGCTCAGAGGGTAGAGAATTATTACCCGTTTCTCAAGATTCTCTTCTCTGTCCAAGTTGGCGTTGTTAGTGCTAGAAGAGCAGCACCTTGAAACTAGCTGATTCCAACCATTAGGCTATTTTTTAAAAACACACATAGCCAGACATGGAAGGTTTACTGTGAGTATGAACAGGAAATAGCTTATAGATCATACATTGGAATGGTGAAGGTGAGGCTCTAGAAAAATACCTTGACAATTTGCCAAATGATCTTAACTGTGCCTTCATGATGCAATAAAAAAGCTAAAATATTAGCAGAAATCAGTGACTTGTGAAGAGAGCAGCCACTCTGGTCTAACTCAGCTGTGTTAATATTTTTTAGAGTGCAATTTAGACTGCAAAGATAAATGCACTAAAGAGTTTATAGCCAAAATCACATTTAAGAAAATGAAAAAACACAGGTAAATTTTCAGTGAACAAAATTATTTTTTTAAAGCACATAATCCCTAGTATAGTCAGATATATTTATCACATAGAGCAAATAGGTTGAAATTATAGTTCAGTGACATTTCTAGAGAAACTTTTTCTACTCCCATAGGTTCTTCAAAGCATGGAACTTTTATATAACAGAAATATTTGACAGACATTTTAAGAAATTGCTGTAGTTTAAGGTTGAAGTACTGTATGCTGGGCAGCAGTTGTGTCTGTTAACTTAGTGAGAAGGGGGAAGGAAATTAAAATACGGGACAGAATTTGATTGGTTTATCAGTTTCCAGAATACTGCTGCCAACCTAGACACTGATTTTTCAGAGTTTGAAAAATAAACTTGCCTCCCAGGACTGGTTGGCGAATTGAACAGGACGGTGCTGCTAATGTTGTGTGGGGTGCTGTGGGGACTTGGGGGTGCTGTGTGAGGGGCATTGGCATAGTTAATGACCTGGCCGTGGGTGCGAACTGGACACACTCCATGGTATGCTTCTTACATCTTGTTTCATTCCTCACCACCCAAGAAAGGCAATACACTGTCTTCAGCGAGTTCTCCAGATGTTTTACTAAGCTGTGTTACTGATGCCCATAGGTCGTTGAGCACCCGAGGAGTACTGTAGCACCTCTGCCTGATTTGTATATTGGCCAGCAGAGAATGAAGTGGCCAGTGTATTCATGTTCCATGTTGCCAGCTCTGATAAAATTGAAAATGCTGGTAAGATTTTTGTTATGTCAGTACACTTGACAGTAAGCTTTGTTTTGTTGTTTTCAGATGACTTATTTTTACTTCTGTTTGGGCCTTTACATTGAAATTCAGCCCTAAATTTTGTCATTTGTAGGAAGGATAATTAACAGTTTCTGTCAGGTATTTTTAAGGTAGAAGAGGACAAAAACTTAAGTCCTAAAATCTTAAATTAAGGTAACAGTGCTTTATTTTAAAATGCATAGGGACAGTTAGTCTCCACCTCAAAAGTGTTTCAGTAGATTTTTTATTTCAGCATCACAACTTCAACTGTTAATTCAGGCCTATTAATTACTAAATCAGTTTTGTTAAAATGTTTAATTTTATTTAGCTATTTTGGCTAAGTAATTACAGTGGTATAACCAGCTGTGCACAAGGACACAGCCAATGTTTTTTTGTGATGCATTTTTAAAAAGAATTCTATATATTGAAATACTCTTTAAAAATAGAAAACTGAAATATGTTTATTCATAATAGTATCAAAAAAAGGAGAAAGGATTTGTGCAAACCATCCGCATCTCCTGACAGGCTGAGCAGGTTCTCCAGCACCCATGAGAGTTCTCGTCGCAGTGTCTCCATAGGGAGTGGGGCATGAATTTCACTCAGGAGATGCAGCAGCGGAGGGGCTCCCATTACAGGGGTGCAGTGGGGTCACGAGTAAATTGCTTAGTACCGGTTTTCTTTTGAGAAGTATTGTGTTGTGTTTGTGTGTTAAGCTTTTTTAACCCGTGTGTGTTTTGGTGGAGTAGGAGTTACATAGGAGGAAACTTCAGACTAGTTTAAGCAACAAAGCTCACAGACTAGGCACAAATATAGAAAAAAATGGACCAAATAGGACGGGGGAGGGCGTGGGAATAAGTCTGAGGGTAGGGAAAATTTGATGTGAGGGTGGGACATAAACCATAATTACCTGAAATGAAATGTAAGAGTGCAATAAGTGTGCTTTTTATTCTAAGCTGTGAACGGTTTTTTAAGAAAATCATTCCTTCCTTATACATTTGTGTGTGTTCCAGACATAGCTGATTAAAACCAGCTATGAAAACATAATGCCTTTTTATTCACATTAATTACCAACATAAGTGGCTAATCTTTGTCTTATTTATCTTCATGTTACATTAGTTTACATACGGGGTGTGTGTGTGCACGCTGTGCCCTTTTCCCTCCTTTTGAAAATGTGCTCATTCAGTCCTGTTTCCTTTGGCCACGCTACACATTGTAGTCTCGGTTTGGCCTTCGTGATGTCGCCTGATTGGAAGGACTATCACAGTGATATATTTTCATTGGTCGTACACTCTGGCCCTTTCCTCACTCAGCAGTTTCTGCTTCTCCTAAAGTAGGAGCATACACCCGATTGGGGGATTGCATTTGACCATTTACGGACATGTTCCATTGAATTCTCTACAGTAGTTATGGTTGCTCTTTGGTTCAGACCAAGAAAAAAGACATCACCCCCCCTTTTCATTTACATCTTGGTTTGAGGATACATCGTCTGTAAGGGAGAGGAAAGGGAAGCCCTTCACGTTTTAACCGAGGGGAATCGATGGCTCCAGGTTCACCGCTCCAAACCTCACGGCAGTTCACATACACATCCCTCTGTCTCGCTGCCAAAGGTTCGGGTGTCGATCTCCTCAGTCCCACTTGAGCATTGAAAAGGCTCTCGTGGAGTCTGGGGTGTGCCCAATGAACAGATGGGGGCTTTCTCACTGCCCACAGACCTCTCTGTACCTGCTTTGCAAAAATTATGGAGTAACTATTTTTAAAACTTATTTTTGAATTCATAAAAAAAAGACATTTATTTTCAGTCAAATGGATGATGTCTCCCTCTTGCCCCCTAATCCTCAGTGTTTGCTTGAATCTCTTTGTTTTCTCCAATTCTTCCCCAGACCGACTTCTTGATACTTTGGTTCTCTTTCCTGCTCAGGTCCCTTCATTTGTACTTTGGAATTTTTCTCATGTAAATTTGTACAATGGAAAATATTGTTCAGTTTGGATAGAAAGCATGAAGAATTAAATAAAAAAAGATAGCTGAAACTCAGATTGAAGAAATTTATTTCTGTGTAAAGTTATTTAAAAACTCTGTATTATATAAAAGGCAAAAAAAGTTCTATGTACTTGATGTGAATATGCGAATACTGCTATAATAAAGATTGACTGCATGGAGAAGTCTTCATCAACATTATTTTTCCAGCACTCTCGCATCCAGTAACGGAAGTAGTCAGGGTTTTGTCAGTCTTCCAGGCAGTGGACAGCCTGGGAATTGTGCGTTTTGTTTCATGCATACAATGTTGATGACTGCTTGGTGGGTAGAAGTTACCTATAGAAGAAATAGTTTTAAAGTTGTCAAGCCAGATACCTGCTAGGTGGTACTGGCCACACTGTCGTAGTGATGTCCCTCAAGTATTTCGATTCTGCGACCCGACTGGTCCCCTCCAAGGGCTCAGGTGAAGTGCATGCCCTAATGGAGCCATTTAAAGAGTCTGTCTGGAGCTTTCAAACTTTTTTGACACAACTTCCAATAATGTTTTCTGTAGGAACACAGAATGTACACACACACACATGTATATATTTGAAACGCACTCATGTTTTTTACTACTTTTTTTTAATGCTGGCTACCCCAAAGAGTTAATTTTATGCATTTGATATGAAGACTTGAAGTTTGAAAGGCACCTAGAGTATCTTCAAACTATGTCAAATTACTGAGCAATGTTTCCAGGAGTAAACTTTTGGAACTTCGCCTGGAAACACAGCATTTGAGAACAATAGGATCAGAAAACTTCAAGACAGCATATATTTGACATGTCTGGTTTCTGGTCTTCACACCCCTCCAACTAAGCATAAAATGCTGCCCAGACTTCAAAGTACTTTCTCTGAACTGCAGTTTTCTCACCTGAAAAGTATGGTTCTGTAATATAAATGTCTTAGAGACTCATTTTCTAAATAACCTCCATAGATGATTACAACAATCGTGGCCATATTTTTAAAGAATGTATTATTTTATAAGAGGTTTTCCTTAAAAGCCCAGAATTGTGAATGCTTTAATTGTGATAAAATCCTATTATGAAGCACCCTACCACACTCGCTTTTCTGAAATGTCAGAAGTTGTGATCACTGGGCCTACTGTCTGGGTTAGATAGTCCTAGATGCACAAAATATTAGAGCAGAGAGTTCTTAAAGATAATCCGGTCCAAGTCTCCTCAGTTACTGAACGTGAAGCCCCAAGGGGTGGCCTGCCTAGGCTCACAGCCAGGACTGAAGTCAGGACTCCTGTTGCCCACATCAGAACTTTGTGTTCTATATCACTTTGCCGTGGTGCTGATCATGAAATTTGGATAGATACGGGTGTTGTGCAGGGCATAGGTGACAAAAGCCAAAGGCCCAGCTGCTGAGGCAGGTCAAGCAGCCCCTGCTTCCTCACTGAACACTGTTGTTCCGATGACACTCCTGATGAGACTGTGGCCACATGCAACCCGATCGACCTCTTCTACAGAATAGTTCTAGTAGCGAGTGGAACCAAGACTACTTCTGTACCTTCCTGTGATGTGCACCCAGCGGGCATTCCTTGTATGATACCTCCCATCCCTAACTTTATTAGATAACCCATCGTGTTGTTTATACTCACTTCCACAGGAAAGTAAGCTACAAATTTGGGTTAAAATGTGACACCTGATCTCTGTTGCCATCAATAACTCCTTCACCACCTACCTTCCCATTTGGAAAGGTCTGTCTATCCAGGCACACCCTAAAACTTACTGTGAATGTAGCTTTAGCTCTTCATTAGGGAGACATCCCAAATGTCTGTGTGGTTTTAGGCAGTGGTGGCGCGGCACCGCATCTGGTGGGATGTCTGATTGCAGCTGAATCTGTCCCCATGTGAAGGCTTTTCTATAAAATCAAACTGGGACTCAGGGGTCACTGTAAACTTAGCTTAGGCCCAGTGGTCTAGAAATAAGTTACTTCCATTTAGAGGATGTTTCCTTCATGCCAGACATAATTCTAAGGGCTATATGTGCTAACCCATTTACTCTATTTGTCTATGTAGAAATGAGAGACTGAGTAACCTGGCCAAACTCACAGCTAGTAAATGGTGGAGCAGTGAGTCAGATCTACAAGCTTGCCTCCAAAGCCAGAGTTCTTAAACTCGGCCAATTTTTTAAGATGCAGGTTGAGACCCATTAATGAGTAGTAAAATGAGTCTCTCAACCATTTTTTTATGTAGAATATGAGAGAAAACAACAGTGCATCACAGGTAAGTACTGTCTCATAAAACTTAGATTGTGTGTGTGTATAATTGATATTTTAGGGCACAATGTAAAATTAAGAGTGGGTCTTGAGGGAGGAGGGAGGTATTAGGGGGCTAAATGGTAGTGCAAAAAATAGTTTAAAAAAAAGGTCATAAAAAGGTTTACACTGTGCTGTACTATATGATGTACTAACTCTTGAGATACACTGACTTAACCTAGGGCCGGACAGCCAGGATTTGAACCTCAGCTCCCTAACTGGCTGTATGGGCTTGGGCAAATTACTGAACCCATCTATAACTCAACTTCCTCATCTATAAAATAGAACATGAAAACTTAATAAGTGAACACACTAAGTTTTTGCTGTTACTTAACTGCATGTAGCCATCCATCAAAAGTACTAAAACATCTCTTTGGGACCCTCTCCACTTAAGTATTTTCCCGTAAGCTGTAACAACCTTTGAGAGAAGGCCGGGGACAATTTCTGCACCAGCACCAACCGGCTTCCCTTTCCTCTTTTATGGAAGAAAGGATCCAGTGGGTGGAGGCCACACTGGCTGACTCTAGAAGATTACCGTTTTAAAGTTACTTTTGACTTCAAGTCAGGCCATTTTGGTGGGTTTCTAAGAGAGCTAATGACATCCTACTTGAGTTAACTGTTATAAATTGTATTCTTTCCCCCAAATTTTCTTGATATGGCAGGACAAGGAGCAAGAGAAGTGAGTAAAAAGTAGAGAGATCTGATGGTCTTTCCAACTAAATATTCATCAGCTGAGACAGCTCACTCTCACACGGGTGAGGAAACACAAAACCAAGGGGCGTGTCCCAGTACCCCCTGCCACAGGCTCAGGACTGCTGAAGCCGGCAGTGGGGGAGAGGGAGGCTGCCAGTTCCACTTGCTTCAGCCTTGTCATTGTGCCCCCTGACAACTAAGAACAAGAGAGGGAGCGCAAACCTAAGGAAGGACTAGGTAAGCCCATCAAATTATACCCCACCCAGCCTGCTCAGGGCCTACCAGAAGCTCCTCACTGCATTGCACATCAGCCTAAACCTGCAACCATGACCCATTAACCTCCTCTACCCCAACCTCTCCTCACCTGCCAGGACCCCACTGGACTTTCTGTTCCTTAAACACACTGACTTTGATCCCACCCTAGACTTTGGTTCTTGCCGTTCCTTGTCCCCACAGCACTTTCACCTCAGGCTTCGCAAAACTGGTTCTTCCCACTACTACTAGTTCAGGTCCCAAGTCAAATGCTTTCCCCGCCCACCCAAACATTCAACGTTACTTCCTCCATAGCACTTGTCAACTTTACTTATTTTTTCCCCGCCCCAAAATCTAAGTTCCCTGTGAAGAGAATCTTATGTGTCTTGTTTAGCATTGTATTCCCAGTGCCTAGGTGGTCAAAAACCCAAATTAAAAGTATGAACAGTTTCCAGGCAAGTCATTAAGCCACTCTACCCTGCAGATTTTTACCTGTGGATAGAGGAAAATCCTGTCCTCCTTACTCTCAGAATTGTGATGCTACAGACAGTTGGAAAGTACTTTTAAACAAATTTTAGAAAAAGTAGAGTATCCATTTCACCCTTGTCTCCCACTCCTCCAGCGCTAAGAATTCCTAGTGTGAGTTCCACAAGTGACCACTGAACACAGTGCCCAGCCCACAAGAGATACGTAAACACAATAGATGGCCTGCCCTGACCTCTGACCTCTGTACACTCAGGGCAACAAGACAACAGCTGTAGAGAAACGGCAGGTTTTCACCTCAACTCTCAACATACATGTGACTAAGACATTAGCTAGGGAAGCAGGCAGGGTTACACTGGAGCTAAGTGTGGGGTCAGACTTAATGTCATCACCCATCAGTGTGTCACCCCAAGCAAGTCACTTGGTCCCCCTGAAACTCGATGTCCTTCCCGATGAAAGGAGCTAACAGCAACTTGTGCCCGGGGCACCCCACATGATCCTCTGAAAGGGCCTGTAAGCGGCTGGCACAGGGAATAATCCAAAGAGGGTGGCTGTAGTCAGAAACATCCATAACTCAGTTCCTCATTCTTGACTAAAACACTTTATTTTACAACTTCAATATCCAATATGAATTGGAGTCCATAACTTCGTGAACTTCTCACCTAGCTCCTGCAGAAAAACAAAAAATGGAAAGCTTTAAGTACTTTTATTTTCAATAATGCAAATCCATAATTTTATTCATTCAATTACTCAAGCATCCACTCAGCACTAATCATGTGAGTGGCCTTGTAGAGGAGGGAAGCAAAATCACCATGCTCTCTCCAAGGGCTTACACGCAGGGTTGTCCAACATTGGCGTCTCTGGGCCACACATTAAATACACAAACACTAATGAAAACTGATGAGCAAAAACAAAAGTTTTAAGTAAATTAACGATTTTGTGTTGGGCCATATTCACAGCCATCCTAGGCCACATGCGGCCCATGAGCCACAGATTGGACATCCAGGGACAGTTTAGTTACTAAAACAAACTGTTAATGACTGCATGTGGGAACGCTGGAACATCTGTCAGAGGGCAGGAAGAGGTCGGTGCTGGCAGACATGTTCACTCGGGGAGCAGAGGCCCGGGAAGGACTGGGACCTCTCACTGTCCATTAACAAACCCGGGAAATAGAAGCTGTAGAACGGCTTGAACTGCCTGCCCTCTGGTGACATATTTTCCCATCCCCCTCCTCCCTACATACCCAAAAACTGCTGTAATTTTCATGTCAATAAGCTACTTCTCTAATTAAAATTATAAAGGCAATACCAGTAATACAATTTAATGGGAACACTGAACTATCATTTAATGCTCCCTACCCTTTAAAACAATTTCCAAGGCATTTTGAATAATGGCAATTAAAATTGCAGTGATTAATTTAAAAACATGTTAAATGAGAATGTCTTAACCTCTGAGGGGTTGTAGGACAAGGAACTCCTCCTAATACCTACCTTTTGAAAAAAGAAAAACTGACTTCCTGATCTGGAAATGAAAGGGTCCTAAATTTGTACTGTTTAAATAGTTAATTTCTATGCAAATCCATATCATAGCACTCCCATATGCTGGAACTTTCCATGTAAATGCTAAGGAAAAACACTGTATTTTTGCAACTACAGACATACACTGTATGCCCCTATCTGTCTTGTCCACTCCTTTAATCTCTGTGTAGAGTTGGTACCTAAAAGCCTTTGATGGGTAAGTGGGACCCTAAATTGTGACAGAACTTAAGAAAAAAGAATTTTTAAAAATATACAATGAAAAGGAAGATGAGGCCAAATTAGGGTGGGGTGGGGCATGCAGCAAATGTAAAACTACTATATTCGGAAATGAGACATGACAAGTTCATTATTCTTCATATTGTTAGAAAATACGTATTTCTTCGAGACCATCATAGCTACAAAGTCAAAACAGCATTACTAAAAAAAGGTAAATATAACTTTTAAAAAATAGAAATCTGGGGCATACCCACTGTAAAGAGTCAAGTCTACATTTTCAGTCTTCATCATCAGGAGGGATGCCTAATTCTTCATCCGTCCACTGGGAAGGATCTGGATATGGAAAGTGACCCTGGTGACATCATTATAAAACAAAACCAGAAAGAGTCAAGAATCTATATTCCACACAATTACATTTAAAAAGAAATCTTGAAAGTAAAAAAATGTGTAATGCTGTAACATACACAGCCCTTAACATGCCACAGGAACAAATCCTACTACTTCACTCAATGGTCCGACTGTTCTTCAATCTGTTCAATATAAGCTGTGGCCTGAATTAGAGCCTGCTCATTCTGAAGCCGCCAGCCTGAGCCAGAGTTTGAGTATGTGTTTGTGATGGAGGCACCGGATTTCAAAGATACCCCACATCTCAACAATGTCTTAAAGCCCCGGCACAACATAATGCGTGTCTCAAATTGTCTGTCATTCCTGCTGGGAGATCTGGAGCCTGCAGCGGACTCGTTCATCTTCAACCCCAATCTAAGGCGCATCTGGCTGCACCATCGACACGCCAAATAGCTACATGCGCTCCTGAGAGCTCACCCGCAATGAGGCAGGTGTCTATGTGCTACCAGTGCAGACACCAGGCAGCTGCTGACGGACAGCCGGATGCAGAGGCTCTAGGAGAAAGGGGATATTAATCAACCTGACGCTTCTGAAGCTTATTTCACATTTTTTTCCTGCCCTAAGGACAAAACCAAATTTACTAAATTTACTAAAATTCAAAGTATTTTGGATTGACAAGCACAGATTTAAGTGGCTTAAAGCCATCATTTCCTAGTGAACAGGGTCTGTACAAATACAATAAAACTCCCCTCCTCAAAACAAACCAGCCCACATCTACTCCACCACAATCTGGCTGCCTTGGGCCCCCGGACAGACTACTTGACGGTCATTATTTAAAGAATTTAAGTGTGAAACCTAAGCTGCTGATGAACTCCTAGTTCAGAAGGTAAAAAAGGAATTAGTTTCTGGTCTCCCTCCAAATATGGCGGGCTAACAGATAAGCCATGGACTACCTACATGTGCACCCCTTAGCAGAAAAGGTAAGATATGTTTCATTAACAAGATTACTACATATACACAGGACAATATGAAGGGATATACGGTAGCCCCCCCTTATCCATGGAGAATACATTCCCAGACCCCCAGTGGATGCCTCAATGCATAGTACTGAATCCTATGCATACAATGTATTTTCCTATACATAAATGCCTTTTCCCTTAAGGGAAGTACTACGACATCTCTTTGGCAGATCTGAATTGCCAGCATCACTACCCTTGTGCTTCGCAGCCATTATTAAGTAAACAAAGGGTGACTTGAACACAAGCACTGTGATCCAACACTCAATCCGATAACCAAGACAGCTACTAAGTAAGTAACCGGCAGACACTGTGTACAGTGTGGAGGCTGTGGACAAAGGGACGGTTCACATCGAGGGCAGGATAGAACAGGCCAGCACGAGACTTTATCACACTACTCAGAATGGGGCACAATTTAAAACTTATAAATTATTTCTAGAACTTTCCATTTAATATTTTCAGATCAGCTGACCCAGGTAATTAAAATTACAGATAGAAAAACAGTCTACACACACAGGGGGGAAAAAAAACTAAGCTATTAATATTTCTTCCCCCTTCCCACCCACAAGAACATTCCCCTGCACTTACCAGCACAGCATCTGAGTCGTGCCAAAAGCGCCAGAGAATCCAGAACCACATGGTTGCACTGAAGAACTCAGCCTGGATCACCTGGGATCTGGTGAGCTGGGGAAATTGTCTGTACCGAGGCTCGATGTGCACACCACCACCAGCACTATGAGACAAGAGGAAACTGTTAAGCAGCCTGCTACATCTTCAAGGTATTCGGCCATCCAAAACTCGAGTTACATCCAGAAATGAAAGCTAACACTTCTCTCCTCCACAAAATACAGAATGATAGTGCTCCACGATACCTCAAAATATTCATTTTTCATAAAGCTCACTTTAAACTTGTATAGCAGCAAAAACTGGCCTGAATTGATGAGACTAATTATGATTTTCCTTTAGTGAATATTCATGTATCGTGCACCAGAAATAGGAATTTGTTGATAATGAGGTACTGGCCCCAAGAGTCAGTTAAGGGATTATGAACCTGTAGTAAGTAGTCACTAGCTTATCCAGAAAAATAAAATTAATTTTGTTCTATTTTAACCATCTATTTCAAAGGCAAATTATGTCCTCTGCTCTATTACAATCTTTATTAGAAGACCACTCTATGGGAAAGAAGACATTGTAACAATAGGTTGCTTCTTTGATAGGTTTTAGATGCGATCTAGTTATAAGGGCCCGTCATTTAAACTCATTTGAGAATTATAGTTCAAACCCACTCTCCACATTTTATTATTGCCAGAGTGACATGTTATTTTAACTATGACTTGAAATAAGTGGGGGTCCCAAACCAGGATTTTTAAGTGTCAAGTTTAAACACAAAAATGCACCATAACTCTCAGTGAAAGTTACATTTTTATTTACTTACTTATTTATTTTATTTGGGAGTATAAAAGTTTAATACATTAATAAAATTAAAGAGGGAAACAAATCAGACATAATAAAAGAGATTCTATTACTATGGAAGATAAGCATAACTGGGTGAAATTATCCTTAGTTACATGCTAACATATGTGTGTGGACATAGATAACAATCTGCAAAAATAAAAATAAAAACCCAGTTCTGCAAGAAAGAAAGCATGAAGTTGATTGTCCGTCAGTTAAAGGCGAGCTCCCACACACATAGAAGCCGCACGTGTCGCTGTGGATGTGACCTTTGCAGGTATTATTTTCTGTAACAGGAACCCCATCCACACTGACTCTTACAGTGTAGGAATCTTCCGGCATTGCTCTAGTATAGCATGTTATTTGAGTTGAATGACTTGCATCTTTTTCTACATTACAAGAAATCGATTGAAAAAAAGAAACTAACTGCACACTGTTTCCCAACTCAGTATCATCAACTCCACAGTTAAATTGGTTTGCTTGAGCAAAACCTTCTCCTTTGATAGTCAGTCTTGTTGCCCCATTTATGCTGCCATACTTAGGTATTATTTTTGTGACTTTAGGAATTATTTTAGAACCACCTGTGGCTCTAAAATAGGAGCAGCCCCAAGAAGCCCCAGGTCTCCAAAAGCCACAGGTGCCCCATCTCGGCTCGAGATCCACGGAGTCCAGCCCCCACTGCTGCTGGGAGCTGCAGCCTGCATCTGTGGAAAGTGTACGTTTTTAAAACATAATCCAGATATTACTTTGAGGCTTAAAAGACTGTATCCCTTCCCATCCCATTTGCCTCATCACCTACAAGGCCCTCCCTAATCTGGACCCAACAGGTGTCTCTGACCCCACCTCTACCATTCTCCCCTCTGCTCACCCCACTCCAGCCTCCCAGCTTGCTGGCCCATCAGCAGCACTCAGAGCCTCTGTATTTGCTGTCTCCTTCATAAAGATGCTCTTCCTGGCATCCTTGCTTGGCTGACTTCTCATCACTCAGGTCCTGGTTCAACTCAAACCCTCAGGCATGCATTCCTACATCATCCTGCAAATGGGTTTTGCAGGATAATGTAGGAATGCATCACAGTAACCCATCCCCCATCTCAGGGACTCTAGTTTAATCCCCCGCTTTATTTTCTTCATGTCATTTAATAGTTCTTTATGTCATTTAACATTTTTTCATGTCATTTAATAGGTGTGGTTCAGTGGATTGAGTGCCAACCTGCAAACCAAAGGGTCGCTGGTTTTATTCCCAGTCAGGGCACATGCCTGGGTTGCGGGCCAGGTCCCTAGTAGGGGGTGTGTGAGAGCCAACCACACATTGATGTTTCTCTCCCTCTCTCTAAAAATAAATAAAATCTTTAAAAAAAAATTATGCTTTAAAAAAAAAGTAGTACCTAAACATTTTTTCTTTTCTACTTTTTGTGTCCTCTCTCCAGAATGGAAGCTCCATTACCTTTCCTGTTTTCTGCTCTATACCCAGCACCTAGAAAGGACCCTAGAATCTAAAACATACTCCGTAAATACAGGGTCTGGCAGAAGTAACCCCTACCTGAATGTGGTTGTCAGGGTAATAACAAGGGTGTAATAATCTATAGTTTTAATTTGAACATTTCGCCTAAAATGTCATATGGTGTGCTTGAGTGTAATATTGTTATGTTACAGAATTACAGGCTTATGATTTTGTAATAAAAAGGGGCATTATTTGTGCCAGACCCTGTATTTATTCACCTAATTATCACTCACACTGTGAAATCATCGTGTGTTATGGAAGTAAAGACCTCAGTGAAGAGGAGCACCCCCCAGCCTCCCCATGCAGAGTCAAGGGCTACTGCTGGTAGCTCTCCATTACTGTCTTAGCTCAGGTCACCTAGGCCTTCTCCTTCTTCCCACCCCACACCTGTCCCAGCTCCATATACTTTATTAATAAACACGTAACTTTAGGCAAGTTACTCCCTTAATTTCCCTGAGTCTCAGTTCCCTCACAACAGCAGGTAAATACTTGCATGGTCCTTACGCTGCACAAGCAACTGCCCTAAAACACTTTAGAGAATGGTACTCATTTAATTTCCTAGCATTCAACATTATTATCCCCATTACATAGGTGAGAAAACTATAGCATGAAGAGATCAAGACACTTCCAAGGTCATACAGCTGGTGTGGCAGGCAGTCTCCTGCACTGCCTCTTGGTAAAGTACAGAGGATGATCTAAGCGGCCTTCGACAACACCTGGAAAAATCCAAGGTACTATTTTCAGTGCAGCTCTTCCTCTCTCTGCCCTACCACCTCGTTTTTGGCAGGCGTGCCCTCCTTTGGCATCCCAGTGCTAAGCTCTCCACTCCACTTTTTGAGCTACATACCTCACCAGTTGACTCTTTTGCTCACTCCCTTAAATGCTGGTGTTGCAAGAGTGAACCCTAATGTAAAATAAGGACTTTGAGTGGCAATGCTGTGTCAATGTAGGTTCATCAACTGTGACAGATGTACCACTCTGAAGGGAGATGGTGACAATGGAAGAAGTGCTGCATGTTGGGGGGGAGGGGGGCGGTATATGACAAATCTCTACCTCCCGCTCAGTTTTGCCGTGATTCTCAAACTGCTCTAAAAAACAAATCTATTTTTAAAAAGAAAAAATTCTTAGGGGACTACTAATTCTCCAACCTGCAGCCAGAATGATTTTTCAGAATTAAAATCTGGCCACATGACATCTGATTGAAACCTCTTAACGACAGCTGTCGCCTGGGTTAGATTCTTCAGCCAGGCATCAGGACCTGTACCGTTCCCTCCTTATGCCCTAAGGCCTCCAGCCTCATCTCTGCCACTGTCAGCTTCGCACTTGGCCTAGACCACCCTCGGTTCCTCAATTCCTGCTCTAGCTTCCAGATTAGCTTCAGCCTGTGTCCCCATCCAACTGTGAATTTCTCGAGGGCAGAAGGCCCTTGGTGCAGGAAATGTGTCCTCACCCTCCCCACCCCCCCCACCCCTACACACAGTGTTTAGTATCAGTCTAGTGAACAGTGCCCCCACTCCCCCAACGTAATCGGCTCTCGTAAGACCTGGCGTGGCGGAGCGAGAAGGACGCACCGCCCCACGCGCGGTTGGACTACAAGTCCCAGCATGCGTCGGGGTGAAAGTCGCACCAGGACCCGGATCCGCCCCTGGCGCACAGCTTCAAGGTGACTGCGTCCCAGAGGCTAGCGCTTTCCGTTAGAAGCAGTCAAAGCCCCCACCCCCGGCCGACACTCACTGACGGACTCCATTTCCAGACGCCCGCGCGCGGAGGCCTCTGAAGAGACTGCCTCCACCGCGCACGAAAGGCGCCAAACGCGGCACAGCCGACATGCCCGCCCAAGTCCGGACAGCTACCCGAAGGCCGCCCCCTTACGTGCACGTCATTTCCCCCCCTCCCGGCGCCCTGCCCCTGACGTCCGCGCGTCGCCCCGCCCATGGGCCTGACGGTACAGTCTGAGGGGCGGGAAGCAACGGTTCCCAGTTCAAATTAACATCTCAGTTGCAGCGCAGGGAAGGACCCGGCGCGTCTCGGCTTAGGGGGTGAGGAGGCGCCCTCCGAAATGCGCAGGGTGTAGTCGGCCCTGGGCGTTCCTAAGTGTCGGCTCTGTGGTGCTCGGCTGGGCAGAGCCGCGCGCTTCCCCGGGGATGGGCGTGCGGGCGCTGGCGGAGGGAGCGCCTCGGCTGTAGGAGCACCTCTTTGTTACGCGGGTGCTGAGACTCTCCAACACCGAGTCTGAGCTCGCTCCTCCCTACCGGTGCTGGTCTAGAAGGTGTTTGCCCCTCTGGACCTGCCACTCGGCAGGTTCCTCCCCAATTAGCTGCTTTCCAGACCCTCTTACGTTGCCAAATCCTTTGTGAGCTAGTGGTCCTTCCCAAAGGTAGTTTTTGAACTCGCCTCTCCTGCAAGAGGCTCACAGTGACACCTTTAAGTCTTCCTTGCTTTATTGTTATTCTGCAAACTGAAACTTTACCAGCCGGCAGACATTGGTTCCCAAGTATCAGTACATGGACGACAGGTGGTATCAAAGTCACCTGAGGAGGCCGGCCCCACATACTCTGAAGTCTGCATAGGAGTTTGCATTTTAGCACAGCCTCCAGTCTGGGCAGTACTCCGAATTCCTTGATCCTGAGCCAGCCCTGGATTCTTGGCTGTTGTCTCTTAATATTGCCTTATATTAAATCCTGGATGGACTCCAAGTTTCCCTAGACGCCCCTCCCCAAATTCTTAGGGCCTCCACTTAACAGGCTGTAGTTTTCCTAAGCCTAACCTTGGCGATTTCAATTTGAAATGGGATCCTTGCTAAGCACCGAAGACTTCATGCTCAGAGTCACAAGCATGAAAAATAGGATACCTATGAAGAGACATGTAGACCTGAATTTAGGAATTTGGGTGTATTTGACTATAACTGACACCTCTCCTCTGCCAAGAGATGGGACTCCATGTGCCCTCTGACAGGAAACCTCTCCTAGAGTTAGGCCCTCACAAAGTTTATGATTGCCGAGCTGCCCCCATTCCCTTCAGAATTTACCCTCCAGCCCTGTTCTGCCCTCCTAACTATAGCTATAAGTTAGAAAAAAGAATCCACTGTTTTCTGGATGTAAGTTGACTTTCCAGTTGATAAGCCACGGTGTGGCTCTCTCAGGGCTACTATTCACCACTTACCCTTTCTAGGGATACCTACAAACCACTAAGATAGTGGTTTCTGAAATGGGAGGGCAAGGCTTGCTATCTTCCTAGGGAACTGGCTACCCACGCTGTATCTACAGTGGCCTGGCTCGCAGCAAAGAACGATGCCGCGATTCCAAGGCCAAAAACAGCACAGCTCAAACAAAACAGAGCATAGAACTAGGAGTGAAGATCTGAAGTTCAGACCTCAGCTCTGCCAATTATCAGCTCTATGAACTTGAGTAAATCATTTTATTTCTCTGAGCGTCAGTGCCCCTCATCTTAGTCTGAGTCATTTAAGATAGTACCTGGCCCACAGCATGCGCTCAGGGAATTTTTATTCCTTTATTTTACCTTCCTTTCCTAGCAGCAAATGCTATTCAGGTGAATGAAGATTCATTCATCCTCTCCATCTTTTCTTGCTGAATTACAAACCAAAAAGTTTTAACTTCAATGCTTGCTTGTATTTAAAGCAATATTGATCTGTAGACCATTTGGGGGGTCCTTAGCTTTAATGTTTTACATCGCAAATTCTGATGTTTTACTATAAAAAATTTACGATCCCAATTAATAGACTATTTTGACTGTGTAGCAGTGACACATTTGTCTTGTAGACATGCAAGATGAATATCCCTTACTGCCTTCTGCAGTTTGCATGATGGCCCCCTTTTACGTTCTAAGATGAGAACCCCATTTGACTGGATGCATTTATTTTTTTAAGATTTTTACTTTTAGAGAGAGGGGAAGGGAGGAAGAAAGAGAGGGATAGAAACCACTATCAGTTGCCTCTCATACACGCCCCGCTGGGGGACCAAACCCGCAACCTAGGCATGTGCCCTGACCAGGAATCGAACTGGCAACCCTTTGCTTTTGCAGGATGACTACTGAGCCACACCAATCAGGACAAGTGGATGCATTTTAGGTGAGGGAAAGGACGCCAAGCCCTGAGCTGTCACCTTCTAAAGGCAGATCTAATTCCCAGTCAAATTCTGACAAACTGTGCGGACAGACTCTAAATGACCTAACAGAACATCTGACCCCAAATAAGAACTTACTCTATACCTGCAAACAGAAAACAAGGCAAGGTGAGAAAAATAAATTGTTTGCAAAACTTTGTTTATTTAATTTCTTACTCTCGTGAGTCTCAGGAAGAAAGGAGCTCGTCTCCGTCTTCCCAGCGGTTTCAGGAGCACTAAAATGAACCTGCAGTTCCTGCTTTAGAGGCAGTGGAGCTGTGCTCTCTCTGCAGGGAAACAGCACGCTGCTGCTTCATCCACTTACACCCCAGAAAAGAGCCTTTACTCTCTTAAGTTGATGACTATATAAATCAAATTTAGCATTTTAAAGATTCTTATTTTTTAGTCTTTATTGATTTCAGAGAGAGAAAGAGAGGAACATTGATTTGTTGTTCTGCTTGCTTATGCATCCGTTGGTTGACTCTTGTACGTGTCCTGACCGGAGATCAAACCCACAACCTTGGCGTATGGGGATGACGCTCCAACCAACTGCGCTGCCCGGCCAGGGCAGATTATTTTAAAAATCAGCAAATTACACATGTCAAAGCACATCCATTAACCATTTTTCTCCTTTTCGATACAGCCTGTGTTCATTTCCTGTTGCTGCTATAATAGCTCCTGAGAAACTAAGGCCATCAGTCCAACAGTCCACAAGGAAATGAATCATGCCAACAGTTACAGACGTGAGCTTGGCATCAGACCTGCCCTAGTGGAGCCTCCAAAGGTCTGTAGCAACAAGACCCTGAGCAGAGGATCTGGCTAAGCTGCACCCAGATTTCTGACTTGCAGATATGCAAGGTAATAAATGTTATTCTAAGCCACAAAGTTTTGGGGTAGTTTCTATGCAGTGATAGATAACTCATACATACCACAGATGACTTGATTAAATCTATCGGCTATAAGGAAAGGCTTTGTGGTCCGGTGTAGGCTCAAGGAGGCACCTGTTCTGTGTGTGTGCCCCGTCTTGCCCCACCAGGTAAGTCTGTGTGTACCGGGTGCAGGGGCTGTGTGTCTGGCTGGAGTGCCCATGAGGAGGGAGCTGAACAATGCCACTTCCTTCTCCCAGCTACCTCGAGCCACCCCATTACCTCCCTGTCTGATTAGAATGCCCTCCCCTGAAGACTTGGGAAGTAATACATCTCCACTCCTCTGGAACAAACTTCACCAAAGGAATCTCTGCGCAACTAAGTGTGGCTTTCTCCCTAAAGGACAGAAATGAGGATCTTGATCCTAGAGAAGGAAAGAATGGAAGAATCTAGTCCTGTGGCCAGATCAGGGCTTTCAGAGAACAGGAAGGCTTGACCTTCCACTCAGTGTCTAAAGCAGTGGTCTGCAAAGCACACAAGAGAGCCACTGGGATGAGGGAGAAAGTACTATTTTTGTTCAGAAAAATAAGAAATTCAGCTTTACTAATATCCACTCTCCAGCTGATCCAGGGATGCTCGTAGTCCATGAGGGCCACCCATGTCAGGTCAGCTTTGGGGGGACAGTCTGTGGGCGGGCCCAGCACAGAGGGGCAGGCAGTGGCCACCACCCCTTAAAACACTGCTAGGGTGTCACTGAGTGCTACTGCAGATTTCAAGCCCTGGTTAAGAGGATGTACTGATTATATGACCTATATATTACTATTAACCAACACTAACCCTGGACAGACAGACGAGGGCCTGAACATTGCTCAGAGAAACCACAGCCTGAGTACTACCATGCGAGCCCAGGAGAACTTTAAGAAGGCAGAGCTGCCCTGGTTGGGTAGGTCAGTTGGTTGACCAGTAGGCATTGACCAGATACGCCTAGGTTGTGGGTTCAATCCTCAGAACACTTACAAGAAGCAACCAATGAGTGCGTAAATAGTGGGACAACAAATTGGTGTTTCTCTCTCTTTCTCCCCCACCCCCGTACCCCTAAAGTCAATTTTTTAAAAAATTTAAAAAAGAAAAGAAGAGGGCAGAGCTGATTCTGCTCCTGTCCCTAATATAGCAGCCACATTTAATATTGCTTTCCTTTTTCACCTTGTGATAAAATTTAGCAAGAAGTCGGCAAAAAATGTTTAAAAGTATAAAGAAAATAATTTGGAGTACAATGAAATTTGCCCTAAGTATATATTGTACCTCCAGATATTTGCTAGTGGTGGTATATCACCTGTATAAAGTTATAAAGTTTATAAATAAATTATATATGTATGTGTACATAAATGCATTCAACTTCTTACCAATGAGAGTACGTTTAAAAATTGGAAGTCATGGGTCTATAGGATTCTGTGACATTTCCTAACCTAATTCTCAGAGTCCAGGGGGACCCACCTGATGAGGCAGTACAGAGGGTGAAGAAGAGAAGAGAGAAAAAGAAGAAAACAAAATAATTTAAGTTTATTTGTCCTCCTCCACAGAACCTTTTCCCTGAAATAGAGTCTCCCACCAGGCCCAGCTCCTACAACTGAATGGATAGGATCCTTCCCTCCCTTTACTTCCCCAAATAACCCAAAGCTGTTTAAACAGGTGCCTAAAGCCAATCAGAGTGAAAAACAACGGTCTGCCCTCCACACATTCCGATTTATAAATGTTCCAGCTGCCCCAGGAGAGGCTGTTGGGAGTGGCCTTCAGTTCTCAGATGAGATGGAGGCCACAGCACACCCACAGCCATAGTCAGGGGGAAGACACTAGTCCTTTCAGCAGGAAGGGCCTTGCTGCCTCCAGGATGTCCAGTTTGGGGTCCAGCGAGCGGCCAAGCCCCTCTAGCACCATGATGGCAAACACAACGGAGGCAAAGTTGCTCTCAAGTTTCACCTGAAACAGAAAATAAGTGGTTCTTTCCACAGCCCGTGGGTATAGAGAGAGAGTTCTGGAGAGAGTTCATGTTGCTGTCCGCTCTCAGCCTCTTGTACCCACCCGTGTGGTGTTTACTGTCCATGAAGCATTCTCTTCCCTACCCCATCGTTTTCCCCACCGTCTCATCTACCCACCCAGCCTCCCATCTACTAGTATTACTATGGAAAAATTCGGGGGGAGACGTGTGTGTGTTCATATACAGCACATGTATGACTTTAAAATAATAAAACTAGTATCTCAGAGATATATCGGAAATTACAAATCTAAATAAGGGCCATTCTTCTGACCAGCCAACTCTCTGACTCTTAATTCTATGTTACAATCCTTGACAAATGGCTGCCTCTTCCATGCAGTATTTCATTATCGGATCCCAGAACCTCAAGAGAAACAATGGAAAAGTCCACCTTCGGACAAGAATCTTCCCTGCCCTCAATTCCTTATACCCTTGGCTGGCAGCTTTACTTTGAAGAATAGCCCAAGGCCACACTTCATCACAAGGAGACAGACAAGGGCCAAGGTGAAGAACTTTGAGACTACCTTCCTCCAGAGGACAGGGGACAGGAGGCAATGGCCAGGACAGCCGTGCCGGGGTCTCTGAACACACCAGCACAAGAGGCACCTCCCCTCGGGCCACACTGAACCCCAGGACTTCATACCACACAGGAAAGAGATGACTGAGCTTAACCAAGCATCGTTAGCGTGAACGGAGGAGGGAAAGGGCATGAAAGCTTTAGTTAGACTTTTCACATTTGTAAATCCATTTTTCCACCACTCAGTATCATAGATGCTTGGATGGCAGAGTCTGACAGAGACACAGACCGACAGTGTGGCAACAGTGTGCTGGATGTAGTGAGTACCCAGGGCAGCACTCTTCACGCTACTCAATTGGGATGGAGAATGTTCTCAAAAACAAGAGCTCTTAGAGAGAAGTACTCCTCACCACTCTGTGGCCACCCACCGGCCTCCCCAGACAGCTCCCTCCAGGCTGACCAGAGCACAGAGGCTCAGCTCGGCCTGGGGCCTCACCTTGTGAGTCATCAGTAACTTAAAGACGCTCGAGAGAAGGCTGGAAACTTGAAGCTGAAAAAGAGAATAAAATAAAGCTGACTGCAGACCTAGAGTGTGGAGGCCCTGGCACCACTTCTGTCCCTTCTAGGCCCCTATCCTGCCCACATCCCACCAACCTCTCTCTCTTTCTCTCCCCTTGTCTCTCTCTCTTTCTCTCTCACACACTGACACACATTCTCTCTCACACACAGACACACACACCAGTGAGTGAAAAGGGACTGATTGACAAACTCCAGAAGGACTGCACATGTACAAACCCAACTCCCATTTCAATTATGAGGAGGCTGAATGCAAAGACTCCTTCCAGGAAGAGGCCAGGAGGCCCGGCTACCCCTGTGCGAGTCTACCCACAGCACATACTAAATAAGGGAGATTGGTAGTGCCTGGGCGCCAGCTGCCGCTCCTCATTGCCCATGGCCCCTGCTTACTCTGACTTGATCCTGCTGTGTAGACCCTGAACTTGGGGAGAAAACAGTCAGTTTCCTAGAACTGAGTGTAAGATACAAATTGGGCTCTGGCTCAGGTCTAAATAGAGGAGGTGAGTGTGAGGTAAGTCCTTGGGCCACTCAGAGACCTTGGTCGTCTCTCCCTCCAAGCTTGGCTGAGCTCCAAAACAAGAAAACAGCTACACCCCAGACAGGGAGGGGTGCGACACTATAAATACTGCCCCAGCAGCCACCCTGAAGAACCTGGCCAAGGACCACTCGAGAGCCAGAGATGTCAGTGGGCCTCCTCCCACCTGGGAGATGTGGGCAGAGGAAAGGTTTGTTCTTTATCTGCCCTAAAACTCAAACCCCCTCGAGACATCTTCCCATTAAAAGGTCCCCCTTCAACTTGGGGTCTGTTCTGTCCAAGGGCAAGAGCAAGGCCCCTGCCCCTCGAGTGGCCTGCTCACCTTTTCGAGGGTGATGGTGTCCTTCCTGGCCTGGGTCACCAGTGTGGCCATCTCAGCCTTGAATCGCTCCACGTCTCTGCACTCATTGGCCCGAGCGTGATGCAGGATGAGCTCAGCCACTCTTTGGCCCTGGAAGATGCAAAAGAAGAGAAACTTTCCATAGAGTCAGGAGGACACAGAACTAGGTGCTCAGCCCAAACTTCTCCATGTCCTAGTTGTTTCCACCTAACTCTTCTACTGTCCTAACTTTGGCCACTGCTGACCAACCAGCTTGGCATCAGAGCCACCAGGACCTGCCACCCGGCTGGACCAGCCATGCTGTCCTCCTGGGCTCCCTTTCTGCCCCGACAAAATTTCTTCCTCACAGCTGGCCCAGCCTCTGTGCAGGGCCTTCTCGCTCCTCCTCCATCCAGGCTACCCTCTGACCAAAGCCTCCTTGGTCCCAAATACCCATCTGCCCTGGTGGTTACTGCTAATGCCTTTCACTTCCCACAGCACTGCCCCAGGGGTCAAGCTGTCCCTCCTCGGGCTGTGACCTCCTTCTTCCACCCAAACTCGTGCAGGGGAACACGTCCCACCCTACCTGCCACTGTGACCCAGGGGACACTTTACACTGGCTCAGGCTGAAGCCTCTGTTCGCCCCTCAGAAGCCTCCTGAGCAGGAGCCAGCCTTCCTAGTGTCCACCTATGTGCTTGCTGAGGGAGGACAAGAAAGTACCACACAAACTACACAGTGGCATTTGGGAAGGAGGCGTTTCTTCCTATCCTAAACCTGTTTGGAACTGGCCTCAGGCACAGGCACCAGCCCGTTCTGACTACAGACCCATGACGTTTCTGTCAGGAGCACCTTTGGCAGACGTGGACATTTACCAGAGTGACGAAGGCTGAGGAGCCCTGAAGTTCTCAAGAGCCTAAAAGATTTGGGCCCAACTCCCGAGGGCCCAGTGGGTCTCACCTGCCCCATCGCCACAGCCATGAAAACTGCCCGGAAGTTCCTGAGGTCCGCGGCCTGCAGCTCAGCCACGATGCCAGCATCCAGGAGCACCAGGCGCAGCGGGCACCGTGCAGGAGTCATGGACACCACCAGCGCGTCACAGACATCCACCGGCTGCAGCCGTGCCTCTTGGCTCTCAGAAAGACCATCGGCACCCTGGACCAGGATGTTCCCAGGGTGAAGGTCTGCATGGACAAAGTTGTCCACAAATATCTGGAAAGAGATCAGCACTCTTCAGGGCTAAGTCAGTCCTCACTGCCCCATCACCACCAGGCCACGCGTGGGAAAAGCTGCCAGGGTGACAGTTTGCTCCCAGTGATGAGCAGCAGAGAAGTGTGCCTGTGATAAAGCCTCATTGTTTGATGTCATCAGTTCAGAACTTGTAAAGGGACAGGCCAGGTGGGTTTTCAAGAGAAAAGTTATTTTCCAAGTCAAGAGCATTAAAAAAGATTATAGGAAACATAAAAAATCAAAGACTGTGCTGCATTTCAGAAAGACTTATTTTTACTCTATGATTCAAGCTGTTAATATTCAAATTAAAATAAGCACCTACTCACTGTTTAAAGATTTTTCCCCACACCTCTCTGCTCTTAAACTTCATGGAACTTCCTTTATTTCAAATATTTCCTGAGTCAGACTTGCCCTCCATTACCTCCATGTGTCCACACAGTGACGTCTAACACTGAAACTGACGACCACCTCCTGGCACCCAGCATTGGGCAGGCGGGGAGAAATGGCTTTGAACCCGCTAAGCAGGAAGGAAAGCCCCAGGGACTGTGACAGACAGGAAGTCAGGCTTGAGTTTGTGGAACAGAAATCTGCCTCCCGTGAGAGGTCACCTCAGTGGTCAGAGAAACCACCAGCAATCTTTCTGGAAGGGGAAGAAGGAGAAATCTAGTGTGGAGGTGCAGAGCAGCCGCTTCTGGAGAGGCACTCAGGAAACTCCTTCTGGCTGGCACAGAGCCCTCCTGGACACAGGCCAGAGCCCCTCCCAGTCCAGATCCTGGCTTTGCTGGTCAGAGGCTGCTGCTACCTGGGTGAAAATCCTAGGAACTGGGGAAGCTACTAGTACGTGACCCTGTTTCCAAACCTCCTGGCACCTTGCTGTCAGCTCATCCCCTCGGGGCCTATGCCCCCATCCTTGATCCCAGGAGATGGAAGCCCCCCCCCCCCCGCCCCGTGATCTCCCCACTCCTGAGTGCTGCTTACTGGGCTTCTCCCCTGGCCTCCCTTCTGTGTCCTCCCCTCCCCCACAGTGCCCGTTGGAGCCCTGTTATTGGGGACAAAGTCCTCTGCCCACTAAGCTTCCACTGCACTGACAAGTGGAAACCTGGCTCTCCCATGACAACCTCACTTCCCCAGGAGCCCCGTGGGTGGGGGCTGCTGACCCTCAACACCCATGGACCCTGGGCTGGGGGTGGAGTCGGCTGCCTCTCTGCAGGGATGCTTACAGCCTCCACCTCGCCGTCAGCTTGCACCACACCACCATCCTGCTCACCTCGGGCCCCATGGCTCCTTCTCTGTTATCCGTTCTTTCCTCCCGCTCTCAGACCACACACCTGGTGCCTTCTTACCCCAATTCTGCACCCTCCAGGCCTGGGCACTCATCCTGCCTATCCAGCCTAGACCCTGCCATCCACCCACCCCTCAACCACTCTTCTGTGCCAACCACCAGGAAGACCTCAGACCCTAGACGATGCTGTGCTCCTGCACGTGAGCTGCCCCAGTGCCGGGTTGCTACTATTACTGCTGATGCACTGATAACTGACATTGCTCAGGGCTCACCATGTCCTTTTCTAAGTATCAGTTCATTAAATCATTGCCAGGCCGTCCTCTCATGGGTGACGCCTAGACTTCCTTCACATCCCAGCTGAGATGGAGCCACTTCCTGAGTAAATCTCTGGGCTGGGACAGGCCCCTCTTAAATGATCCTCTGGTACCTGTACTTACCCTACATATAATTGACTTACTCATGGCTGGTCTTCCCACTAAACGGTAGTTCTGTGCACGCTGTAACCACGTCTGTTTTGCTCACTACTGTAGAGCCAGCACTGCCTGGCGCGTAGCAAGCGCTCAATAAATACTCGCTGAACGAATGAATGAAGCAACATGTAACATATGATATTGTCTTAGGCTGTTTGTAGACAACTTGGGCAGGCCCTTCCCACAGCACCTTGCAAGGTGACGGAGCGCAAGCCACTGAGAACGTGCATAGCAGAGAGCTGTAGGGTGAACGGGTATCTTGTAGGCTCAGCTATTTCTAGAGTAGACTCTACACTTGGCTTGCCCTCCACCCAGGGTAGCTGAGCAGGGTCCCTGCCATTTCCCCACATGCTGGGCCTCAGCACCCTCTCCCAGCCCGTGAGCTTACCATCTTCAGGAGCATGTTGATCCCCAGCCGAGCAATCTTCCTCTTCAAGTCCACGGGAATCCCTGCCTGCTGGTAACTGGACACTGGCACGCTCTCCTTTGAGAAAATCAGGGAGGGGACAGCTTTACCCTGGACAGCCCTGCTCCTCAGCCCCACAGGGCACATGGTGTTCCCTTCCTGTCGACCCAAAGAGCTCTTCCTTTCTTAGAACCTGTATGAGTCTGTTGCCCACAAGTTGATTTTAACTTTTACGTTTCCCTTCCCTTCCATTTCTCAAAGGAAAATTAAGTCCCACAGGTTTATTAGAGAGGCAGCCCGCTGACTCTGCCACCCACAGGTCAGGACGCTGCCGTGTGGTGGGAAGAGACAGGAACAGGCCCCGGAGAGCTACTCAGCTAGTCAAGAGTCAGCCTAGAGAGCCATGAATGAGTACTGTGACCCTGAGCAGGAAAATGGAAAAAAAGGGTGGGGGGAGCAGAAAGGGGAACTAGCAAATAAGCATTTCATATAGATTAGTTATTTAATTGTCAGAGCAGCCCACTGTGATCTTGTTATCCCTAATTAACAAATTAAAGAACTAAAGCCCAGAGAGTATAAGTAGCTTGCTCAGGGTCGCACAGCTTAGTAACGTTGGGAGGTGGCGTCACTTCCCTGGATGTCATATTACCATCTTTGCAGAGGGGGCCAGACCAGGAGACTGCTAAGGCCAGGGACATGACACAAACACCTGTTAAGCACTTCCTCTCTGCAAACTCTAGCTGAGGGCACTCTGCATTCAATGTGTCCCTGACTCCTGGGACACCCCTCTGAGGCAGGAGCAGTGGCCAGCTGTCATACATGAGGAAGCTAAAGTCACCCAGCATATAAAGTGGCAGAGCGGATTTTCACATCCACAAAGTCCAAGGCCACTCAGCCACCTCGCTGTACCCCTGCCCACCCTCGCGGCACATGCAAGCTCCTCTCACATGTAATAATCGCATGCTCTTGGCTCCTGTCTTTTCAGACTAAAGCCTTCGGGTGACACGGAGACTGCCCAGCTGTGAGTGAAAGGCACGGCCAGGTGAGTTCGGACTCTTACTTCATATGTCTCCACCAAAACATCCCTGGTGACGAAGGGATGCAGGGGGGTGGGGAATCTGACAGATGTCACGTTCAGGAAGTTGCACTGGAAGTGTTCCAGGTTCCGAGCTTCGTAGCGCAGGTCGATCTACAGGGAAACGGAGAGAAAAGGTAAGGGGTGGTTGGGGCACAGGGATCGCAACATCTCAACTGCCAAAGACCTAACAAGTCAGGAGAGTCCCCTGCCTTCTCCTGCTCCTCCCGCACAGCTCCCCAGGGACATGGGAGGAGGCATTCTCTGACTAAAGGCCTCCCCGAAAGTCCTGAACTTCCCCGCAAACTCCTCTACACTAGGACAGCAGACACCTTCACAGTACCGTGGCTTCCAGCTTCTCGGCTCTTCCTTCTCTGCCCACCCCCTTCCCACCAGCCGGTGGATGCCCCCCATCTCCCAGGGGGCTTTGTGGCCTCTCCAGGCGCTGCCCTCACTAGCCTACCCTCCAGCCCTTTCCCTTGGTCAAAGCTCCCTCCCACCCACTCTGCCCTCCACCCTGCTGCACCAACACTGTTCCCCCAAACTCACCAAGCCTTCCACTTGCCAGGCTCAAGGACCCGGTCCCACTTTTGTCCTAATTAAATCTACAACCTCATTCTTCCTGACCCACTCTTCTCTTCACTCTCCAAGCTTCTACCCCCGCCTTGCAGCTGCCCTGTCTGGGCCTGGCCTCCCGGCCATTCTTCCTCAGGTGTCCCACAGACACTGATGTGTCTCAGCTCCTAACCTTCACCAACTTTTGCCCTCTCTCTCTAGCCCCTCACGCCCTCAGCTAGCACCTCCTGATGACAGAACCTTGACCTCCAGTCCAGTCCTCCTCTACCAGTCTCCAGACTTACATTCATGTACATCTAGGCATTGCCCTGTGGAAGTCCAGACACCCTTGACCTTAGTGTCTAAACAGGATTTACTTTCACACACACCCACACGCACCCCGTCACCCAAGAGCCACTGTGGATGACTCCTTCTCTTACCCTCTACACCCATCAGCACTCAGTGCCATCGACTCTGCGCTGACCTAACTAACTGCTCTCAGGTCTGCTGTCCTCCTCCACCCACTGCCACTCCCAGGGGGCTCACAGGCACTCACCTGAACCCTAACAGATGTGTCTGAGCTGGGCTCCCTCCCCCCACCCAGTCTTCCCTCTCCGGGAGATGCCCCTCTCCATCTGCTGGTGCCCCTACTATCTTCAGAATGAAGCCTAAATTCTTTAGAATGACATTCAAGGGGGAGGTCATGGTCTGGCCCCCACTTCTCTCTTCAGGTCCATCTTTCATGCCTCTCCCTTCCTCTACCACTCCAAACTCCAGCTTCACCCAATCTGTATGGTGCCAAACTCCCCAGGCTGCCTGACCTACCCCCCTTCTTTACCTTCCTTGGTCTCTCTGATTGGAATGTCTTCCCCCTATATGGTCCAACTGTAAATACCCAATTCGAGCCAAGGGAGCCTTGACCCTCAGGATAGAAGGACCACTTTCCTCTTGAGCCCCAACTGAACCTGTAGAGACTCCTACTATACCTCCAATCAAACTCTACATGCAGCTATTGATAGGTCAACCCCCTCTGCCTACAATAGATCCCTATGGGTGGGAAAAGCACACTCGTTCTTAGTTCACCAGCTTCTAACAGACTCCCACGCAGACACCAGACTCTAAGCTTTCAAGCCTGGGAATGTGAGAGGACTGCTGGACACAACTAGTAGGCAAAATGGGGTGAGATAGAGATCTGAGTTCAGTCTGATGGGACCCCATGATGTCTATTGGACTTCTAGAAGGGGAACTGAAGCTCAGAACTGAGAGTAATTAATGCAGAGATGGTTATTGAAATATAAGCTATTTAATTTTCTTTTGTTATCAAAACTACACTACTCCATAGCATAAAGCAAAGACTTCTAAACACTAAAACACATCCCTTGGACTTAAAACCTTATATCCCAGGACCTAAATGAGGACTTGGCACACTGTCTCCGAAAGTCTGCCACACTGCTTCTGAAAGTCTGCCGATTTCTGCACTACCAACAGAGAGCCAGGGCAGATGCCTACTTGGAGCTGCGATGGCCCCCAAAGGGCGTTTACCTAGTCTGGCTACTTAACAGGTGACCCAAGGCCCTGGACAGGGAGGCGGTCCTTGTCTACTCAAAAGCCCTGGGAACAAAGCAAAACAAAGGCACAGCGTGTGACTTCGCTGATCATTCTTATCACCCTGGAGTCCAGCCTTTGATTGTGGCACTCAGAGATAACATTGTATGTTCCACCAGAATGATTTCACTTTTCTCCCAGGCACTAAGAAGGCTGTACTTCCCAAGCACCCTTGCAGGGCCTCTGTGATTAAAGCTAACCTGTAGACTAGGAAGAAGTGATGTTCATCATTTCCACGCCTGGCCACAAAATCTCTCACATGGTCCTCTATGGTTTTTCTCCCAAATCCACACTGACCCTCCATGACACATGTTGAAGATGGCAGTGCCAAACTTGAGAGGAAATTGGTCCCTAAGTAGCTATGCAGTAGAGTTTCCTCTCTCCCCTTCAGTTCACCTGCATGGAACTTTGATACTAAGCAATAACCTTGTTGCATTAAGTACTGAGATGTGGGTGTTCTTTGTTATATTGACTAGTGTTACTTACCCTGACTAACATACCATACTAGCCATGACCTACAGGGAAATACTCATTCATTCAGCATTTACTAAATAGCTGTTAATGGCAAGAACTCTGTGAAATGCTATTTATAACTGAGGGAAGGAGAATTCACCTGTTGAACCATGAGCTTCTCAAATTCCTCCACTATCTCAGGCAAGCTAAGCCACTTGATTCCTGGCAAAAGTGCAAGGACTCGGCTGCCCATCTTCATCAGCAGCAGGTCCCTCCGCACCTCAGAGAGCAGGCCAGGGTGCAACACCTGCCAGAAAGAGGAACAGCTAGACCTCAGAGAGATCAGTTAGGCACGTTCATTCACTCAGCCAGGACTGGATCCCACCCTCAAAGAGCTAGTTGGCTTCTCTTCAGAGCCAAGGGGAAGTGGTCCCCACACCCAGGATGCTCTTGCCTCCCTCACTCCATGTGCTTTCCCTGAGGAGATGCTTAGCTTCCTGGGGAGAATAAATGGGCTTTTTGTTCCCAAATACATTAAATTTAGGTCAGTGGCTCCCGAAGGGTACCTAAAAGTCACCATGAGGTGCTTGGGGAAATGTGGGCAGATCCTTTCCCAGGTGGTAAAAGCGCATCAGTAGTACCTGCTGCTAGTGTCTGCCAGACCCCCGGAGTTGTGCCAGACGGGGATGGGAAAGTGTGGGGCAAGAAATGATGGCGCCCGGACGGGGTGACAGGACATGAAGTGAGAAGAAAGCCCCTCTAAAAACAAACACTGCCATCTTGGGCTCACCACAGCATGTGTGACCTGCCTGTCTCCGATTTCTCCTGACCCCAGAGTAGTAGATCAGCTGTGGTTCCTCCGCCTGCAGAGGCAGCGAACTCCAAACCCTCTTCCTTTTCCTTCATCAGACTGTTCACACCACCTCGCCCTCAAGCCAAGAAATAAAACAGCTCACACCTCATAGGCACCCAGATAATGGTCAAGCTAATGCAAGTCAATGGAAGGCAATGTGGGGTGATTTGCAAAGGAGGGGTTCCTGGTCTAGGGTAGCTCCGAGGGGTCAGAGAGATTTAAGAGACAGGAAGGGCCCGCTGAAGACATCAGAGCACTTACTTTCACTGCCACAGGGATGAGGTGATATGGTTGAGGTGCGGGGGCAGGTGCCAAGGCCTGAGACATGACCGCGGCCGATCCAACCAGGTCAGCTTTAGGGAGAAGCAGCCTTTCCAGAAATGACTGGTCAGCAAGACTTCCTTGAGGCCACCACCCCTTCTCCAGGTGCCCAAAGAGCTCTCTCAGCCCCGCAGGCGCCCCAGCTTCTGAAGAAGGCTGCAGCAGGGAGGCCTTGGCAAGTCTCTGGACGCTGTCATTCTCCAGGAAGTCAGGGTTGGCACGTGCTTTGTACACTTGGGCCACGCAGCCTGAACCCACCGGTTCCTGCTTCTCGAAGCAGAGGACCTTCCCCCAGTCCTCCCCAAATGCCTGCTGCAGGATGTGCTCAGTGTGAGCCCAAGGGTGCGGAGTCACCTGGACGTGCAGCTTGGAGAACTGGGCACAGAAGGCCTCTGAGAAGAGATCTCGCCGGGTGCTGGCCCACTGGCCCAGTTTGATGTATGTTGGGCCTGAGGTCTCCGTGGCTTTCAGAAGCAGGTGCAGCCAGAGGCTGGAGATGCTGGGAGCCAGGTAGGTTAGAGGGTAGAGTAGGAGGAGGGGGAAGAATTTCACCAAGAGAGCCCCAGCTCGGAGCCCGAGGCGGAGGTAAAGAAGGAGGGAGCCACACAATCCGTCTGGGGAGACTCTCTCCAGGAGCCCATTTTCAGCCAGGTCACTCCAGCTGGCCCTTCGCTGACACGCGTTCTCAGGGGGCCCCTCACCAATGTCCCCATGCACTGAGACAAGTTTGGGCAAAGTGCCAAGCAGAAGCCAACAGAGTCTGGAATTTCGAGGGCATCCAGAGGGTCTTAAAAGGCAGAGTTCCTTTCTGAGCTCAAAACCCCTTAGATATGACAAGCAGACCCTGACAGAGAAGCGCCAGGGAGTCACCATCCTCTCCCAGAGTTCCACAGCCTAGGCTGCCTGCCCTCCACTTAAAGGGCACCTACCTATGTTCACACTTTCGGCAAGGCTGACTTGAGTCCAGGACCACAGCTGAGTATTACACTCAAAAGTGGGGCAGCTGCCTGACCCGGCGCAGCTCATGTGTAGTCTAAGCCTAGTCCTGCACCCTGTCCCGCCCCGGCCGGGCCCCACTCCCCTTTCGGCCGCACAACCCTGCCCCGCCTCGCCCGCCGGAGGGGACGGCCCATCCGTCCCTCCGGGCTCCACGCCCCACTCCCTTCGGGTAGGGACAAGCACGGCCTAGGGAGCAGAGCCGGGTACGGCCTTGGCCCAAGGTCTGAGGCTGCCGGCGGCCTTCGCCCGAGACCAGCTGCGCCTACGGGGACTTTCAGAACGGAATCCTCTGTTAGAACCTGAGGGGCCAAGCCAGATGCGAAGCCGGGCCCAGGGCGAGGACGCGACCTGCGCAAGGTGGCCGCGCGGGCGGAAACAGAGTCGGGCGACCGCGGTGTCACCGCGCGTGCCAGGGCCAGCACGAGATCAGCGGTGTGGCTGGGCACCGCCTATAGCCGGAGTGCGGAGGGGCTGGACGGGGGTGGAGTCGGGTAGGGTTCAAGGTGTTGCAAAGGGTCGAAGCACAGAGGCCCGCGGGGCGCCAGGGGTCCAAGGGCGAGAGAGGGAGAGCAGAGGGTCGGGGTGCGAGAGCTTGGGAGTTGGGTGCGGACAGCCTGGGATCGGAGTACCGAGAGTGGGGAGATGGTGAAGGCAGAGGATCCGGCGCCGATAGCTGGAAGCGGATGCAGAGGGCCGGGAATCAGGCGCGGAGGACCGCGGTTAGCACGCAGAGGCGGCGCGGCGGGCGTCTTCCGGGAGCGCCCCGCCCGCCAGCTCTGGCGCCGCCCCTTAAAGCGGACGCGATGCGGACACCCGCTGCGGCACAGCTGAGCCTAGGGTCCTGGGTCCCACGGGTAGATCTGACACGAAACGCAAACGCAGGCTCCGCGCTCGCCCCCTCCCCCGCGCGCATCTGTCTTCCCTCTGACATCTTCGTAGCTTTCGTTACAAAGAGCGTGGAAACCCTGAAATAGGCCATGCATTGCAAGATGGTTGTGAACACCGGCAGGGGTTTCAGTTGAGTGTGATGAGGGGCGGGGGAGTCCCAGGCTGCATCGATCTGGGGAACGTGTTTGGACCTTGGGGAACGGCTCCTGAAAGGCCATGCTCGTTCATTCAGCTGGTACTTATTGAGCGCCATAAATATTTCTTAATTTGAATGTAATATGTATCAAGGCCGGGTAATACAATATGCATTGAGCAAGGCACCCTGCTGGGCTGCGGAGTGAAGACACACATCCTGCCCTTTTACTCTGACCACTTATGAGGGAGACCACACGGGAACGCAGTGTACAATTTCAATGTGTGGCAAGAGCCATGAAAGAAATGAAGAACGGGGAGAACCAATAGAATGTGGCTAACTTGGAGAGGAAGGGAGGCCTTGGGGTGGTAGGGTGTTCCGACAAAGAAAAAAGCCCTGAAATAGGAAGGAGTTAGGTGTGAGGGTTTTTGTTGGGGGAGGGGGTCGTTTGCTTGTTTTAACCTCAAGAAACGAAAGGAAAGTCAGGTGGTTCTGATAGGGGACGTAAAAGTTGGAAATTTTTAGTTTAAGTAATAGCTAATAAGCTTAGTAATCAATGCATGTAAAAGCTTTTGTTCCAGGAACTGAAGGTATAACTCACCCTGACTCCAGGAGACCATAACAGTTCCACCTTCGTTCCTCAGGAGGACTGCAAGCAGTCAAGATGATACCTGAGCCATCATACTCCGGGGTGAGATGACCACTGCCCAGGACACAGCTAAAGACCACCCACCGCCCAGGGTGAGAATGCTGGAGTTGTTTTTTCTAATCCAATTAACTTTTCCCTGAATTTCAAAACCCCTCACAGCACCTTGTTTATTCCCTGCTATAGAAACCTTGACCTGGAAAGAAAAGACAAGATGGTCTGTTGGGGTGTGAACCCGCCATCTTCTCAGATTGCCGGCCATCTGAATAAAGCTCCCGTAAGGATTCAATCCCTGTCTCTGCTTATTAGGTTTGGTAGTGACAGGCAGCCCGTACTCCAGTGTCTTTTCCGGTTTCAGTTCTAGAGAGCAAAGTGGGGAGAGAGGGAGCTTGGAAATAAGGCAGTGCAACCAGGGCAGGCCCAGAGGTCCACTCTCCACTCTGCCGGTGGGGGTTCTGAGGCTGTCCACCCTGGGAACCACAGGCACCTCCACACAAGCAGTCCTTCACCTGCACGTAGGGGAGAGGCTTCCACCAAAATCGGCCCAGGGGTGATCCGTGGGCCTCACAAGTGGAAGGAGCCCTGGGGAGAGAAAAGCAGGGACACAGCCCATGACCACATGTGGTTCCTCTTGCTGGAAGTGTGACTGCCGCTCCGCAGCCCTCAGGAGTGCCAGAAAATGTGGGGACCTAGACTGCAGATAGAGACAGCAGTGGGAAGGGGCTTTTGGCTGCTCCTGGGTTGTTAACCAGTAAGCCACTTCCCATTTCCACAAGATGCTGCAGACTCCTCTGCTGTTCCCAAGAGAGAAGTCATCCCTACCACCGCTGGTTTCAAATATGAGCAGCCATTAATTATCCCCTTCCCAACCTCCTACTGATTTACCGGTATTTACCCGCTCCGTCCCAAAGGTGTGGGGAATGTTCTTGTATGTATCTCTGATTCGTCAAAGGGCGTATTGAAGACCAGAGGCCCAGGGTTCTAGCCCACTGAATGGAAGGTAACACTGTGGCCTCAGGCAAGTCTTTCTGGGCCTGTTTTCCTCTTAAGCTAACTAGGGAAGTGAGTCTGACTAAAGCTGTACAAGTCTGATACATTCGCATGTATGATTCTGGCAATTAATATCTTTCACAGTAGTTGAGAGCAAAATTCTGAGCTAAATAAGCCTGGGTTCAATTTCCCTCTGCATAGCCTATATAACCTTGGGGACAAGTTACCTCATCTTTCGGGGCCTCCACTCCTCTCTTATCAAATGCAGGTAAGACTAGTACTTGCCTCTCCAAGCTCTTAAAGACAGTAAGCCAAAACTGATGCGGTTAGGCACAGTGCGCCAGTAAGTGTTAGCAAACATTATTTGTATTACCTAGAGAAGTAAAAGTTGTTTTGTTTCTCTTCCTACTTCATACAGCAGGCATACTTCCACAAATTTGGAGGGTACACTGCGGAAGGGCTGACTTAAGGGCATCCTAAAAATTCACCTAAAGCAGTGGTTCCTAACTTCAGCATCCACCTGAGGGTTGCCCCGTAACCAGTGTCTGATCCTCTAAGTCTGGAGTGGGGCCTGAAATTTTCATTTCTAAACATTTCCCACTCTGATGCTTCTGGTCCTAAGAACAAAGCTTGAGAACCATTGACCTTCTGGTGGTGGTGGAGGTGATGGTGGTAGAGGTGATGGAGGTGGAGGTGGTAGTGGAGGTGACGGTGGTGGAGGTGGTGGTGGAGGTGGTGTTGATGGAGGTGGTAGAGGTGGTGGAGGTGTTAGTGATGGAGGTGTTGGAGGTGGAGGTGTTGGAGGTAGTGATGGTGGTAGTGGAGGTGGTGGTGGTGGTGGAGGTGGTGGAGGTGGAGGTGGAGGTGGTAGTGATGGAGGTGGTGGAAGTAGTGATGGAGGTGGAAGTGTTGGAGGTAGTGATGGTGGTGGAGGAGGTGGTGGTGTTGGTGATGGAGGTGGAGGTAGTGGAGGTGGAGGTGTTGGAGGTAGTAGTCGTAGAGGTGGTGGTGGTGGAGGTAGTGGTCGTGGAGGTGGTGGTGGTGGAGGAGGTGGTGGTGTTGGTGACGGTAGTGACAGTGGTGGTGTTGGTGACGGTAGTGACAGTGGTGACAAGAATGATGGTTGGTGAAGTTCCAGCACCCAAAAGAGCTGAAGTTACCCAAGTAGGTGAAGTTGAGGGATTCCTGGGGCCCGTGTGAACGTCCATCAGGAGAATGGTGTCGTACATATCAAGGCACCATGGACAAACGGTTATATCAAAACGAACCCTACATCAAGATTTGTAAGGGCAGCCTTTAAAAATTGCAGATGCTGATTTGCAGTCAGGCTGCTTCTCATGTGAGTAACTGTGTGCACTCTGTTTCGGGATCAGTCATAGCAGGAATGCATTTAGCGTGACTAGTGCATTAAGAGGCTGGCTGGACCATGTATGACAATAGCACTCTGACCCACAGCTCTGCGGCAAGGGGCCTAGAACGGCCACCACTTGGTCAACGACTGCCAGCCTCTTAATTTTCTCCCCCACTTCCCACTCAGCACCCAACCACGGAACGCCAAACACCCTCTGCAAGCCAACCCCACAATGTGCCCCGGCCCCCAGCTTCCCTGTGCCACCACCCTGCAATGAGGGCACAGCTGAAGCCTTTTTTTGCTCTGTAAAGCTCTCCCACTAGCATTGCAGTCTTCACTTGTGCTCGAGCATCTGACAAATAAATACAAGTGATGGTGGCTGACTCCCTCGCTACAGAAAGATCTGAATAAATAGCCTCTGTTTGTTCTCATTTGGGTGATCTTTGCTGGGGGTGGGGAGGGGGTCTGTAAAATTTCCACACCAGCTAATTAGTGGTTGATAGTTTCTGGGTTTTGGGATAGTTTCTGGTTCTTGGAACTGTTCCTTCTGGTGTTGTTAACTCTATTGCCACTAGGTGGCACCATTCACTTGTGAAGTGCAACCAAAGGCCTCCTCTGGGTTCCCAGACGGGGCTGAGAAGAAATGAGTGGGCAGGGAAAGATGCAAATGCCCACTTGGCTGTGCTTATCTTCTCAACGACACAAATGATACAATGATTTTAGCATCTCCCATGTAACATTGCTACATAGCAGATGCCATCTAGGACAAGTACTCATCCAAGACCTTGGGGAGGGAGGTGGGGATAGGGAATTGGCTGGCTCTTGGATTCTCTACCTCTGCACTTTTGACATTTGAGGCAGGATAACTCTTGGTTGTGTGTGAGGGGGTGGATGAGGGGAAGTGGAAGCTATCCTGTGCACTGTAGGATGTTTAGCAACATCTCTGGCATCTACCCACTGGATGCCAGAAACACCCATCTTTCCCAATTGTGACTTTCACGTGTTTAAACATTGTCAAATGTCTCCTGGGGAGCAAAGGTGTCCCTAGTGAGAATCACTGGGCTCCTTGTCGAGAACAGTCCTCTGCTGAGACCCTTTCAGCACCCCCATGCCCACACTCACAAGAGAAGATCAACTGCCTGCACATGCCTGCCGCAGCCTCCCCTTTCCGGTCCTCCTTGAACAAGCTCTACACTAGTGTGTCTTTGCGGGGACTGAAGCCACCTGCACCCAGAACACCTGGGGTGCTTGTGAAACTGCAGACTCCTGGGCCCCCCTGCATTAGGGTCCCTGTAGGGAAGATTAGATTCCCCATCCCCCAACAAGCCAAGGGGATTATTTGGCAAATAAAAAGTTTGAGAAACACAGACCCCACCCCATCCCCCCAGGTCCTGCATAGTAGACCTGGCCTGCAATTAGCTCCTAAGAGAGTTGGACCTGAGCATAAAAATTCTGGCCCCATGGTACCTGCATACATAGGAAATATCAGACTCGGTACTGGGAAAAGGCACTAAGGGGGCTGTCGTGGGCCCACTTGCTACCTTCTCCCTTTCTCTTTTTGTCTCTTTAGTTGAAATATCTCTATTACTTCTCATGAGAATTTTTCCTCCTCTGGTTCCCACCTTCTGATTGTCTAGGTGGGTTGTTCCAGCACTACCCAGGCGCAGGTGCTTCTCTGTACTAATGAATGCATGTGGCCCAACAGGACCCCTCCCTCCTACCTGAGGGGTATGACTGGGCTGTAGGTGAAGTCCCATCAGGCTCTGCTATGCTATGCCCTCTCCTGTGCAGCTGCACTGCTCCTGGTTCTTTAATGTCATTTCTAAAGCTACAAAGTGATCACAAAGATAGGCCCTCAGAAGCTAGGTGAGGATGAAGGAGCACTGAGGCCCTGAGTCTGGGCCCTGCTCCCCTCCCCCTGGGTGGCCTCAGCTTCCCCCGCCCCTTCTATCCCACAGCTTCAGGACGACATTTGATTGGGACCAAGAACAAACCAAGGCTGGGTTTGAGGTTTATGTGGGATGCTTGGCTTGGTTTTGTTTCCTCAGAGGGAGCCAGCCAGGGGTTGTGGTGGAACGGGACGGGACTCACATCCAGCCTCTGTAGGAGGAGAGAATGGGCCAAGGATGGGACAAGCGGCGGAATAAAGGTAGAGGGAAGGAGTCGGGTGCCTGTGAATGACAAGGGAGTCCTGCTGCTTGTCACTCAGAGGGATGAGGGCGGGGGCGGTCCTCTCCAAGGGCCTGTCAAAGGTGACTTTTCCCTGCTAAAGTAAGTTCCCTCCATGCTCTATCTCATCCAAATATCAAGGGGCTAAGCACAGGTAAATGATTCCTTTCCCCATGCAGCCTTCTAGATAAAGTAATCATCGTAACAAAATAACCCAACCTGTCATCCATCATCTGCTGTGTGTATGCCTTTCAACCGTGCACTGGCAGGCAAGTGGCAACGAGGCAGAAGCAGGTTGCTGTGGTGGGGCGGAGAAGAGATGAGTAACAATGACCCAGATAGGGGTACCTGATGGGGGGCGGGGGCGGGGTTAGAGATGCCGGTGGAGCTGCACTGCCTGCGCCTTCCAGAGGGAGCAGTATAAGGAGGGCGAGAACTGAGTGGTGAGCCAGAAATCCCCTCCTGAGCAAAGCCTTTGCTCTCAGGCAGCCTGGTATAATGAAAGAATATGGCTTGAGCCAGACCAGCCTAATGCGACCTCAAATAAGGAACATAACCTCTCGGAATTTGGGTTTCCCACCCATAAAATGGTAGGAATAATATTTCATTGCTTAGACATGTGAGGAGGATTACATGGCATGACAAATGTAAAGTGCCTGGAACCAAAAAGATGCTCAGTAAATGTTTAGCATTCAAAAGGAATTTAAGTGGAAATTAAACGATTTGGAGAGATGTTCAAAGACTCCTCCTCAGAGTCTCTCCCGGTCTTAACCAGGCCAGGCCTCCCATCCGTCAATCTCCTTCACTTGGCTTGTAGCGAAGATGAAGCGGGCTCTGTCGCTGGCCAGGCTCTGGCAGAAGCCATGGACCTAAAACGTGTAGTGGAGGGGATAGCTCAACTCTTATGGAGGAGAAAAAAACACTTTCTGCTCCCTGCACTTGAACCCTGAGCACCCTGTGAAACAAACAAGAGAGACTAGGAAAAGAGTAACAAACCGACGCTAACCGAGAGCGCCCCCGACGGGCCAGGCCTGGGACAACACCCTTTACTTGATCCATCTGCTTTAATCCTCACAACACAATGATGTTCGGCATGACCATTGCTATTTCCACCTTACAAATGAAGACGCTGAGGGTTACAGGCAAAGCAACCTGCTCTAGAGCCAGTTTGACTTTCTGACCCTGAGCCCGTGCTCTCCAGTAGGACGCTGAGGGAGGAGGAGGAAGGGTGGTGAGAGATGCTCTGCAGAGCTCCGTGACTGCGCTGGGTGGCAAAAGCAGGATTTACGATAAAGAACAACCAACTCTTACCCTTCCTCTCACCCACAGCTTCCCTGACTTGAGGGCAGGCACTCCCTCCCACCTGGCTCTCACTTCCCACCGTGGAGAGAAGCTGAGGACAGACAGGGAGGGCAAGGGGAGGCCCTGTTGGAGCAGACGGTGTCAGGAGCTGGGAGAAGAGGGGATCATTGAGAGGGTCTTCCAGGCCCCAGTCCACAGCCCCCCAGGCTAGAGAACTGGGGCTTAGGAGGGATCAGGGTAGCACCAGCTGGGAAAGTTCCAGAGAGCCAGCTGGGGCAGGGCCACACAGGAAAGGAGGGAAAGGAGCCATGTGTGGGTCCACTGCCATGGGGACATACTCCTCAGATTCCTAGGAATGGAGGCAGCCAGCCCCCAGGAAAGGTGGAGTTGGGGCCTGGGACGGGCAGGCAGGGACAGACAATTGCAACGCACGGGCGCTAGCATCGCGCATTAGAGTATCAGAGTCTGACCTGAGGCATGAGTATTTTTCTTTCTTTCTTCAAGATTTTATTTATTTTTAGAGAGAGGGGAAGGGAGGAAGAGAGGGAGAGAAACATCGATGTGTGGTTGCCTCTTCCACGCCCCCTACTGGGGACCCAGGCATGTGCCCTGACTGGGAATCCAGCGGGCGACCTTTTGGTTCACAGGACCGCACTCAGTCCACTGAGCCACACCAGCCAGGGCTATTTTTCTAAAATAAGCCAGTATCCAGAACTCAAAAGATGCAGGAACAGCCGCCTGCCACTTAGGACTTGCCACTAAGGGCCTCCCTAGCCGCCTCTCTGGCCTGCCCACCTGAGATGTGACTGGCAATTCGGAAGCCACCAAATCGAAGGCGATCAGCCTGTTTTGTGCATTGGGTGGGGGGGAGGCAGCCATCTGGGCTCTCGGCTCAGTTGTTCTCCATCTGCCATTTTCTCCACTTTGCCTCCACACACCCCAGGACCCAGCGAGTAATTAACCCTCAAGAAGCCAAGTCTCTGGTCTTTTTTAAAAAAGAAGGTGAAAACTTATTGAATGATACCTCAGCAAACAAAACAATTATTTAAATGCTTACACTTTTTTTAAAAATGCTTGAACTTTGCAAATTGGTATTCTAAAATTTACTGTGCCTAGTTGAATGGGTATGGCAATGAAGGAGTTTAAGGAGCTCTAGCAAGCCCTAGAAAAGCTTCAAAGATCTCATACAATGAGCAAAACCCTTCAATAGGGAGAGCTTTTTTTCTGTGACTTTGATATCTGAATACGTCCCTTAAATGTCAGGTCCGGTCTACAAATTGGAACTGCATAGGCAGCATCTAAGTTTCCCCGCGTTTCACAATCCTGTGCCCCCCCCCCCCCCGCCCTCTCCTACACACTGTTTTTGTGGATTAGTAAGCTAAACGTCTTTCTCCCTTTTCCCCCCTCTGCTAGGCTTTATTTAGGCCCCTCCTTCTAGGGGCCCCCGAGCTAAAGAACGACTTTCCTCCGGGTAGAGAGATGGGCCTGGAGCCTTCCCTCCGCACCCATAAATCACCACCGCAGGGTCCGTGCCCCTTTCGGCAGCAGCGGGAGCTCCTCTGGCTCAGAAACCGCCCGTGGCCCCCGCCCCCGTGGTCCGCAGCACGAACTGCCCGCAGCACGTTCACGTGCAAGTCTTAGCTGGCAGTCCGAAATCATGCGATCTGTGTCCCTGGACTGTCCCACGTCAGTGGCGGCAGTGGGCACTATAAAGTCCTCTCTCCGGGAAGCTTTGCCTGACTTCCCTCCTCGCCGGGTTTGAGAGCCCTTGTTCCCTGCGCTCAGGAGCCCTGGGCTTTCACTGCCTGTGTTACAGCTGTCGGTGCCTCAGCCGGACTGCCCGTGGCAGGGGGCACACTCCCTCGGGTGTCCCCGCCTCCATCCACGCGTCCATCCACGCGTTGAACGACTGGAGTGAGGGAAGCGGCCACCTCGGCGCATCTATTTCAAGTTCTCAGCCCCGGGCTGGGGGAGACGAAGAACGCCATTCAGTGGTCTCCAGCAAAGAAAGGGTTAATTCGCCCACTCCCCACCCCCCAAAAAGGAGAAGGGAAGAGTCCGGCAGAAGGTCCTGTTTACGGGAGCTGCCCCAGTCCGCGCGGCCCTCGGAGAGGCGTTGCCGTGGCTACGGGCCCGGCGCCCGCCAGCTGCGGATGAGCTCATTGGAGCGGCGGACGGGGGGCGACGGGCGGGGGACGGCGGGCGCGCGGCCCGCGCAGAGCCGCCGCGCCGGCGGGGAGAGGACCAGGCTGCGAGCCGAGCCCGCCTTCCGCTCGCCCACGGCCGCGGCGGGGCGGTGGGGACGCGAGCGCAGGGAGCGCGGCTCTCCCGGAGAGGCCCGGCTGACACCAGCGCGGAGGGCTGCGGGACATGGCGCCCCGGGCCCCCGCCGCCTGCAGCCCCCGCCCGCCCGGGCGCCCCCGAGCTGCGCCTCGGAGCCCGCGGAGCCGCAGCCCGCCTGGAGGTAGGACCGGGCCGGAGGATGGTGGAGGGGACGCGCCGGGGGGAAGGGAGGAGACGGCTGGAGCTGCCCCAACGCGGAGCTGGGAAGTGGCTGTTTGCAGACCGCAGACTGGGTTTCCCGTGTGCGGACGTGGGGACCGAGGCGTTCAGCCCGACCTGCGGGACGTGAGCAAAAGTGCTGTCCAGACGCCCTAACGGGGTTCGGGATGACTTCCTGGGCCGAGCCGGGAAGCCGTCGTCCCGCGCGCCTCGGAAATCTGCACAAACTGGCCAGAGCCCCCTCCCTGCGCAGTGCTGGGTCCCGGGGCGCGGGATGGGGGTGGTGGTGAGGGCGGGGGTGGAGAGACGGAGAGAGAAAAGAGCAAAGAAAGAATCGAGAATCGCTGAGCAGCCAGCGCTCCCTCACTGTGGTCAAAATATGCAGTCTTGGGAAAGCAGGAAGGTAAAGACGATGGAATGATTCTTTCTCCCACTTTCCTCCTAAAGATGGAGTTGGGAGTCCGTGGAGCCCAGCAAGAGTCTCGACAAAAGACATAATGATATTTAGGAGTGTCACAGAGAACTTGATTCAAACCGCTGAGAACAGACAGGCCGCAGGGAGGGGCGGGGGGGGGGGGAATCCTGTCTTTGAGGGGCGGGTGAGGGAGCTGGGCTGTACCCTCCAGGGGCGCAGATTGGGGCAGGGGGCCTGCAGTGACTTTGCTCTACCAAGCTGGTGCTGGGGAAGGAACAGGCAAACTCCAGCTGGTGTTGAGATGTGCTTCAGGGTTATGCTAGACGCTCTCCAGTAACTTTGTTATTAAACTCTTCCACCCTCGGTGGTTACTACGTAAAAGAACAAAATCCTTCCTGCTTGCATTATCAGTTATCAAACACACCAAAGGAGAGGTGAAGAAAGTCTTTAGGGGCCTGCTTAGGAATGGAGGGAGCAGAATTCTGCCAGAAGTCAAGGGCAAACAGTGTGCCTGGCTTTGAGGAGGAGGAGTGAAGAGGCTGGCAGAGAGACCGACCTCCAATCCTATTGTTCCAGATTTGAACCCTGTGCGCGTCATGTATCGACTGACTTAACATTTCTCTGTGCTATGCGTTAAGGACACAGTGATAAATATCTCCCTTCTTTCCAGGAACTCACCATCCAAGTTGGACAGTGAAACAAAATATTAAAACCGGTCCTGGTCTGGCCTGGCTGTGAGCACGGCATGCCAGGGCAGCCCAGAACTCGGAGGCCCACAGAGTCTGTGCTGCTGGGGCTGAGTCTTCAAAAGCTATTCCTTCACCAAGAAAACAAAGCAGGGAAGGTTGTTTCTGGCTGAGGGAACAGCATGTGCAAAGTCACCAAGAGGGAGGGAGGGGACAGGCAAGTGTGGGAAGAGCTCGTGGTGGTAGAGTGCTCCTGGAGGCAAGCAGGATCTCACTGAAACAGGAGAGGTGGCACCAGTTGGCACCTTAGAAAGCCCACATATGGTGCACAATGAAGCCACAGGTCCTGTGAGACACCCCCCCCCCCCACAGCTGGATGACGGCAGTGGTGAGGTGGGGTGGAGATAGAGAGAGAAGGCGAATCTGGTGACAGGTTTGGGCACAGGATGAGATCACTTCGCCTAACACTCCATGGGGGAAAGCTCAGGGGAAAACAAAGCAAAGCAAAAGAAATGGATATTTTGAATGGTCTGCATGTAGCAGACCACAATCACTTGGACAGTGAATTTGGCTCTAAATTTTCTGGCAGCTTAGAGACAAACAAAAATACACTGGATTGCATAGTTTTGGATTTAGGACAACAGAAAGCATACGAGTTAATTTTCAGAACAAAACTTTTCCTGTAATTGAACTCAACTGGGGATGTGTCTTGTAGATCTTTGTCTAAACATTAAAGAGCTACGTAGACAAAGACGTTCCTGCCCGTGTGACAGAAGATGGGAAGATAAAGTTCCGCCCAACTATTTCCTTGTACCATCTTCCTGTTATGACCTGGGGACATACTGCATTTTTGTGGGGGGCCAAGTGTCAGCTCAGGTTTGTGGGCAGTAGAGGCAGAGGGAAGCTAGGACCCCGGGAATCTGATATGGAGGAGCCGTGGTCTCTTAACTGTAGGAAGAGGTGACACCTACTTCGAGGAACAACAGAGCAAAGCACTCAGGGTTCCCAGCCATGCAGGGCAAAGCAGGCACGTCATAGTATGTATGGCTCATAGGTGGGTGGACTGAGACTCTGGTCTGGAAAAGGGGCCGCACAGGGCAGAGTGTGTTGGGAAGGACGACATCCGGAAGTGCTGACCAAAGGGAAACAGGGAGAGCAGGAACAGCATTTGAGGATTCTATTCAGATGAGCCAGTCTGCTTCCCCGAGTGGCCCAGGTCTTCCTGCCCTCAGACCTCATGTTGAGCCTGCTTCTGGGGGGTGGGGAAAGGATGAGACTCAGGAGACCAGAGATCCACTCCGGGGAAGGCCAGGGAGGGTGGAGTCTTGTTTGCTGCACCACCAAGAATGTTGCAGAAGAACAAGGAATTCCAGCTAAGAGCTGACAGGTTCTGCAGACTCAGCCACAGATCTCCCAGCCAGGCCCTTCCCTGTGGTTTTTGCAGAAGGGACAGACCTGCAAAACCTACGTCAGTGTGCTCCTAATGTGCCTTCTAAAGTGTAAACCATTTCTTGCCAACGATAGACGTCTTAAATTAACATTAATTAGGTATGAGATTCTACTGTTTCCTCCCTTGGGTTTCTTAACTTTTTAAAAAAGGATTTCACTTACTTATTTTGAGGGGCAGGGGGAAGGAAGGGAGGAAGAGAGGGAGAGAAACATAGATCGGTTCCCTCCTGCACGTGCCCCACTGGGGACCAAACCTGCAACCCCGGCCTGTGCCCTGACCTGGAATCGAACCCACGACTTTTGGTTTTGTGGGACGATGCCTAACCAACATTCACACTGGCCAGGACACATTTCTTAACACTTTTAATTTGGGGTGCACATCAGAAGATACATTTCAGTGCCCTGAAACAACCATGCCTGGGCTCTACCCTAAACCAATTAAATCAAAATCTCTGTGAATGAGCCCTGTACGTCAGGATTTTTTAAAGGTCCCAGGTGATGTTAAGGTACAGCCAAGGCTGGGAGTGGCTGCTTTGACAATCACCTACAGGGTTCATTAGAGCAGGGGACAAAAACCTCAGATTCCAAAAGCAAGGATCCCATAGAATTTAGAATGAGGAAGCCTGATACTCATAATGGAATCAACTGCCTCAGCAGCTCTTGACATCAAGACCTAAAGCCATCTGAACAGGTACAGATAAGGAGACTGGTTACACACACGTTTTGTGATGCTTCGTGTGTGTGAAACAGTTTTTGAACAGAAACTCTAAAAGCATAATGACGAGGCTTCTGCAGTCAGATCTGCCTGGCCATATATATCCTTCCCTTTTTGCCTGGAACCTTTCTTGAGTGCTGAGCCCAACAAATTGCCCAGTTTTGTCTCTTGCTGTTGGTTTTGTGTTCCCATAACCTTGATCCCACGTCACCATGATTCCGCACACGGCGTGGGCCGAAACCTGGGGTGGGTGGGTGACCACAGGAGCCAGCCCCGTGGACTAACCCAAAGCGCCTCCCTCTGTCTCCCTTGTACTTCCTCACTTCTCAGAAGGGAAAGCATAGTGAGGGTTTAATGTGATTTAGCGCTCAGTTCTCTGCCTGCCCCCTGTGGCTGTAGCTGGGGCAGCCATATTCACCCACTGGGACACTTCACAGTGAGGGGTCCACGTGCCCTGGCACTGGCAGACGTGATTTTGTACCATCCCTCTGTCCCTCTCCCCAGCTTTATTTGGCGCACACCCCCCCACCCCCAGAGTAGAGGCCTGACCCCAGGGAAGAAAGTGGGTCAGGTGGCTACCCAGGGCTGCGTGTGAACTTCTAGTCCACACTGGATGAGTCAGAGGAACGGGGTACCACTGTCCCTGCCACCGCAGCTCACCATGGAAAAAATAACAACTGACTGCCTTTTTCCAGCAAATTGAAACCATTCAAACAGGACACATCTATAATTTTATTTGCGTTTCTCACGTCCCTGGGAAGTACAGGCTCAGCCTCTCCAGATGACCAAGCAGAGGCATTTGTATGGGATTGTGCAGTGCATTCAGATTCACGTGGTCCGGGGAGAATTTAACTTGTGGGGAAGCCATAGAGCTCTGATTTGGTCACTGGGCAGGAACGATGGGCAGCCTGAGACACAGACCCTGCGTCCCCTGCTGCTGGAGTGGGACCAGTTCCTCAGCCCCGGACTTGGTCAGGGTGGCAGTGGGGAAGGTGCAGGACCTTCCCTTCCCACAGCAGCTGGCCAGTGCTCCGGCTCTGCCAGGCAGCGTCTCCAGCTCTGGGGCTCTCCTTACTGCTCTGAGCCGTGAGATTGGTTCAGATTTGGAATGAAGTGTATGCCCATCCGACCTCAGGTGTGACAGACTCCCTGGCATCTTGTGGCAACTGTCATCCTTCACCTCTGGTCCATGTCACTGCCTGTTTGTGACAATCAACAGACATACACAAGCTCCCAGGACATTAAAGAGGGGCCGATGCGGTCAGTTTACTCTGCAGCTGCACTGGTGCACGTGACCCGGTGGGAAACCGTTGGAGAGGAGAGAACTCCCTGACACCTCCCTGAACAACGAGACTTGGAGAGCCCAGCACTTAGTAGGGACAGGGCCCAGAGAGATTTTACTCAGGCTCTCCTTTCACCGAACACAGGACGGCCCTGGGGCAGAGAGGGAAGAGATTGGGAAAAGTGTCCGAGAGGCTGCTGCTTTCAGGGTGGAGAGACCGAGAAACTGGAAGAGCCAGCCCCCTGAGGCAGGGCTGCAGTCTGCTCCCCCGTCCCTGAAACCTGGCTTGCATCCCTCACCATCTGCTGAGACCTTATCCTAGGTTGCTACTGCTGCATCCAAAGGCTAGTTCGCTGTTCTTATTGTTCTGGAGCTCCCCAGAGTAAGCAGATCAAAGGTGATGTAAAACGGGGGTGCGTGACTCATCTGTGCCACTCCCCAAAATGCTGAAATGCTTCCTGACCCCCTGGCTCTCCCACATTCCTGGGACCCCCTAGCCCTTCCACCCAGATTACGCCATGAAAGGAGAAATAGTTAGGCCATTCTGAACGGCTGGTGTCCCAGCCACACCTTTGCTAAGTATTTTGAGTATGGCTTCCTCATCTGAGACACCATACTGTTTTGGTTGTCTTAACTGTCTTTCAAAAAAAAAAAAAAAGATGAGTTCTTCACTAATTCTTTTTCTTCTCATTTAACGAGTATTCATGCCACGCCCACAGCAGACCAAGATCTGGGCTGCACACTAATGGAATGAAAAGAAGCCCAATGCGCGTGTTCAGCCACCAGACCTCACCGCCTGGTTGGAGAGCCCGGATAAGGAAACCGAGTCAGGAGCTGAGCAACAAGGGCCGTGTATCCACAGGAGTAACCCCATGGCTCAGTTCTCCACTCCGCTTTTGGTCACCCCCCTCAGAGGGCTCATTCATGGTCTCGGGTTCTCCGGCTCCCTCCCAAAGTTACATCCCCAGGGTGGGTCTTTCCCCAGGCCCTTAGGTCTTTCCTTTGATGGCCTACTCCACAGGTTTCCTCTCGAACGCACCATCTTAGCCTTCTGTCAGGAAGATCTAAGATCGCAGCACATCTTCATTTGGTATCTTTATTTTCCAAGGGTAGCAAGCCTCAGCTCCTCTCCCTTGCTTTCAGAATGTTCTCCAGCCCTTGCCATCTTCTTCACCGTGGTTCCCCCCCCCCCCCCCGCATTACCGTGAGTTTGGGTTCTTGTCACCTGATACAGAAGAATTTAAGACCAGGAACATTGATAAAAGCAAAGGCCGATTCATTGAGGCTCTGCAGAGATAGGGCCTCGGGTTCTGTCCTAAATGTGGGGTTTAGGGGTTTTTTCTTGCATGGGCATATGGACGTTGATGAGGTTAACTAGTCAGGGTGTAGTTTAGCAGACTTTTTCCTTTTCTGGAACACTGATGTCAGCGAAGCAAAGCGTTCTGGGATTGTACTGGACTTACTATGGGTTGCAGGAAGGGACTCTCCCAAGCAGGTGTTGAGCTGGTCTCTGAGGTGGGTGGCTTGGCTTTAGATCTGAACCCTTGTTTTGTAACTATAGGGCTTAACTCGCTTAATTCAATGGAGCAATTAGTTCTGGTAGGGCTTGACTTGATGGAGCAATTTTGGGGGAACATTTTATTCTACCTGTTTCACCCCCATCACATATCCCATCAGTCCTGTCTCACCGGTCAGTCTTTGTCCTGGGCGGGTGCGCCCCTGCTTTTCTTCAGGCTCTTGCCTCACCTTGAACTTGTTCTTTCCCCAGCTGTTGGAACCCAGTCTAGCCTTCAAGGGCACCCACACTCCTTTGAGGGAATCCGTGACAGCTGCCATTGCCCACCTCTAAATTCCTCCAGTTTAGTTGCTTTCACAACACTTACCACTGAGTTCAGTTTAGGCCTTAAACCAGTCTCACACTGTGACTTTTGGTAAATAGGTGTCAGGCATTCCCTGGGCTGGTCTTGGGTTTTTGTCTTGAAAAGTTGCAATCTTTTATCACCATTTGGTTGTTTGGGTTTTGTTGATTTAAGGACCATCCAACCTGCAGGAAATTTTCATCAGTTTATTTGAGCCAAAATTGACAACAGTTGCTAGGAAGCAAAATCTCAAATGCAAAATGACGGTTTTGCAGCTTCTTTGATGAAATTAAGGAGGGAATGCAGGAAGATTTCGCAAAGGTGGGAGAAAGGAAGGCGGGGACTGGATTACAGGAGAGTTAACAAGATCATGGGCTCTCTTGAGGGTGTTTATTTCAGAGGTGGGTTGACTATAGGCACAGAAACAATGGACAGGGTTTGCCTAAGGCGAGGTAAACCTTTCACTAAATAAATTACATGCCCGGGGCATGACTGCCCACTGGGACCTGCCCAGATAGGAATTTATGATCAGATTGCCCTGTGAGGTTACTTTCCTAGAACCCCCTTTTCCTTCACAGTTCGTATCCCTAGCTCTAGGGCAGGGACCGAGTATTTCCCAGCAGTACCTCACGGTACTGCATTCAGCTTGTTGATAATATTATCGATTAATTTAAAATCCATCCAAAATGGCTCAGATTAGCTAACTAAAATTTTAGGGGAAAGACCATTTCCCATATCTCAGGATTTAGCTAAATGAAAAGAACACATTTCCAGGCATTGCGCAACTTCTGAGGACAAAACCCCAGGCAGTATAGTAAACAAACAGCAACAGGGTCTCAGCCTGTAAGGAGCCTGGAGACAGGGTGGGAGGGGCGGAGGTCAGGATGCCGCCGGCTGTGCTGATAGGGTGGGCTCTTCCTCACTTTGAAACTGAGCACTAGTGCCCCCAGGCTTCTACCGAAATGGAAGGGGGGACCACTCCCCCTCCAGTTTCAACATCCACTTTCACAGCCAACACTTGACAGCAGTTCTATGTCTGAGAGCATTTTACAGCCTTGGTTACAGTTGCAAACCATTCAGGCTGGGAGGGCAGCCCTGCAGATGAGCTGAGGAGGTGGTGCTATCGTTATTGTCAGTAAAATAAGGTCCTGTGTCTTACTCAACCTCGTATCATTTGACAGAGTAAAGTTCACTTTGTAAGGACAGAGGACGTGTGCTGAGTGCTTTTCATGAGACAGGTGCTGGGCTGAAAGCTATACGGTGCAGTCTCATTTAATCCCACCGCTGGCTTTCACAGAAGGTGCCACTATTAGCACTGTTTTGCGGAGGAGAGAGCTAAGGCTTAGAGAGTAACTTGCCCCAGTTCCCCAGCTCTCAAGTGGCAGACCCAGAATTGGAACCTGGGTCTCTCTGCTCGTGATCCCTCTGCTTTTAACCCCCATGATATGCCATCTCCCAAGCCATTTCCCAGAGCTGGGATCGGGGCTGAGCAGCCTCGGCCCCCTTCTCTCTCTCTGGACTCAGGGAGCCATGGTGCCGGCCAGGAAAGGGGATGGGAGATGACGTCTCTCTCTAAGATTGCTGCCTTTTGTCCAAATGTGCTGGCCAGGAGCCAGGCTGGAAACTCTCTGCTCATGGAAAGAAAGAGAACAGAAGCCAGCAAAAGAGGGTGGGAAAGGGGCTGAGGGGGAAGAAAGGACGAGGAAAGCAGGAAGGAGAGAGGGAGAGAAGAGGTGGGGAAGTGAGGAAGTCGAGGGTTTGGCCTGGAGGTGCCTTGGTTGCAGGGTATGCATGGTGGGCAGGGAGCGGATGGAGAGGAGGGAGGAAAGGTGATAGGGGCCGGGTACTTTGAGTGAAATTCAGTCTTAACAATTACTGAGCGGCTGCTCTGTTAGCCAGGAGGGGAGGCCTATCCCCTGGCCCCAAGGCCCTTGTTTGGGCATCAGACACTGGATTTTTAAGTGTGACAACCTGGATTCATTCAGCATTCATGTGGCCTTGGGAAAAATAATCCCTGCGGGCCTGGGCTTCCACACCTATAAAGGGGAGGCAGTGGTAGGGTTGGTGTGAGGATTCAGTGAAACAGTCTGTGCAGAATCTTCCCTAGAGAAGAGTAAGTGCTCAGTAAATGTTAGCCATTCATTCATTATTACGGTTTAACTTCAGGTGCCAAACATAAATATGTGAAACCTTGAATAAAACATGTGTAAATAACAGCCCTGGCTGGTGTGGCTCAGTGGATTGAGCACTGGCCTGCGAACCACAGGGTCATGGGTTTGATTCCCAGTCAGGGCACATGGCCGGGTTGCGGGCCAGGTCCCCAGTAGGGAGCTCCCAAGAGGCAACCACACACTGATGTTTCTCTGCCTCTCTTTCTCCCTCCCTTCCCCTCTGTTTAAAAATAGAATAAATAAAACCTAAATATATATACATCTATATACACATACATACATATATATATAAATAAGACAAAGCTAATCACAGAAGAGGTAACACAAGGTGATGCACATTTAGATAATCAAGTGTAGATAAATTAATAACTCTGCTATAAAAATTCAGAGGAGGGGGAAGAACTTCAGTTTGGGATGGCGAGGGTAGGTTTTATGGAAAAGTTAGACGTGAAGCCAGATTCTGAGGTGGGAAGATAACAGGAATGGGCAGGATGACAACTGAGGAAAAGAGTGCAAACTGAGGGCGGAAACTGAGGTGGGGAAGTTCTAATTCACAGAAGCCCAAGAGGGTTAGGACATTCTAGCCATCCACTTGCCCACAGTGTGCACTTGGACTTGGCATTTCATTTACTATATACATTCCAGCTGCAAAAAAGCTGATTATCAGGACGCTGCAAGAGGCATCTGGCTGTGACCTAGCATAGCCCCTGCTCAGCCTGTGTCTTAGTTGGTTTTTTGGTGGGTTTCGCCTTATTTGTGGCTCTGGCTGTTTAAGTACCATTGTCTCCCTGTTTCTTTTATTTTCCATCTGTGTCTTTTTTTTTTTTTTTTAATTCTCTGTCTTACCCTCAGTCTGCAGTTTGTTTTCTTCAACCTGCTACCACTGAGACTGCTCTCCTTGCTGATACAGGGCAGAGAAGCTCTGAACACTGTATTTATTTTTTCATAAAAGAAAAGAAGAAAAAGCATTCAGTAGGAGCCAGTGGCTAATATCCTGGAAGTTTGGGGGCAGATGTTTTTGGTTTTGGTTGTTTTATAAGAATCTCTCCACGTCCTGCCCTAGCTGGTGTGGCTCAGTGGTTGAGTGCTGGCCTGCAAACCCTGTGAACTGAGAGATTGCTGGTTCAATTCCTGGTCCGGATACATGCCGTGGGCCAGGTCCCCAGTTGGGGGTGTGCAGGAAGCAACCGATCAATGTATCTCTCACAGATAGATATTTCTCTTCCTCCCTTACCCTCTCTCTAAAAACAAATAAATAAAATCTTTTTTTAAAAAAACCTCTCCACATCCTAATAACAAAGAATATTTCTCTTTAAAAAGAAAGAAAGAAAACCCAACAACAATAAAAAGAACACTAATCCCAGAAGTCTCTGGTTTATGAAGACATGGGCTCCTCAGCTGTCCACAAAGAAAAGAACCACCTTAACCCAAGTAGTATCTAGTAGACCCAGGTTCTCCATAGAAATGTGAGTCACCTCCAGACGTGAGTGTGGAGATGAATGAGTTCTAAGTGGGGTGACAGGAACCTTGGGTCCTGCTGCTGGCTCTGCCACCATCCAGCCAGGTGACTGAGGCTAGGTGAGCCACAAAACTCCTGGGCCACACTGTGGTTGGTCATTTTGAGCCCCAACTGCTTCCCTGTCACCTTCCTCTGTTCGCATCTTGGAGCTGCTCCATGCCAGGGCCTTTTCTAGCTTTATTACATATCTCCCCCCCCTCCCCCCCACTGCCCGCCTTCTGAATTTCCTCACTAGACTGGGGCCTCTAAGAAGCACTGTCATTTACAGGCTGGGTTCCCAGTGACTGACTGACTGACTGGGTCACGAGGGGCAAGTGCGGAGGCAGAGGGGAAGATGTGGAAGGCTGGGTCAGCCGGTGCAGGCTTCATTGCCAGCAGGGTCCTGGGAGAAGGGACTCAGCATTTCCTGAAGGGAAATGACTTCCATAAACAGATGGAGGGATGGGAAAAGGATTCCTCTCTCCCTTTCATCCCGTCAACTCAGCTCTTCCTTCTGGTGTCCAGACCCTGCAGCCTCTTGTAAATGCTTTTCTTTTATAAAAAAAAATATATTTATTTTTAGAGAGAGGGGAAGGGAGAGAGAAAGTGAGGGAGAGAAACGTGGATGTGTAAGAGATACATCGATCCTGTTGCCTCTCATACACCCCCAAACTGGGGACCCAACCCCCAAACCAGCCATGTGCCCTAACTGGGAATTGAATCGGCGACCCTTTGGTTCACAGGCCAGCACTCAGTGCACTGAGCCACACCAGCCAGGGCAGGTGCTTTTATGCCCTGAGAATGCTTTTCATTCACATGTGTCAGTGTGTGTGTAGGAGAGATGTGAGCTCTGCTTTCTTGTCTGTTGTGGGTTCAAAATAAGAACTGAAGAAGACACACGCCTTTCATTTGTTCTTTTACCCACAGTAACCTCACATTGGTCCATTCCTATATAAAGCCACTGTTTTTTAGGGGGGTTTTATTGGGAAGGAAGGAAGGGAGTAGGACATGCACACCTTCCATACCATGTACTAGTTAACTTCACCCTAGGGTTCACAGAGCTTGCTGCAGTAATGCTTATAATCCTCGGTCTGGGTCCTTGGAAAGGCTAGGTCCCATGACATTGGCCTTACTGAGACTTCATGTGTTCCCAGCAGCCCAGTGTCATGAAGTGTCTCCTTGAGAAGGGAAGGAGACTTGGTGGCCGCAGCCCTTCTGACCCTGAATAAAGTAATGGAAACGATCAGATCACACCCAATGCCCTGTGCCAGGCAGGAGGCAAACCTAATGGGGGCTTTAGTTTCCTTAGTAGTTGAAGTTTGCTCAGCTTCAGCCACGTGGATGCAGACTCATGTTTACAACGCATGCACACCATAGCTTTCCTTTTCCGCTTTGGGAAAGTAATTAGACACAAATTGAACGTGACCATCTGTTAGTGGGGATTCTTTTGCTTGCTTAAGCAAACGAGGTTATGAAGTTATCTTGTGGAACCCTGGGCAGAGATGCAGCCAAGCCTCTAGAATGCATTGGAACCACGGAGTGTAAAGCCATCCTTCCACTCACTGGCTTTGTTCTTCTTACCCACAGCCTAGAGTTCCGGCCACGCAGACTAGCGTGCCTCCCTAGGACGGAATCTGATTGGCCCGACCTCAGTAAAGCCTCCTCCAGAGCCAATCAGCTGTGGCTGGGGGCGGGATCATAGTTCAAACATGGCTGCTCACGCTACTGTAACCCCGTAGGTGAGAGAGGGGGCGGTTTGCGCAAAAGGAAGGGCCTACCTTGCAAGGTACACTAGCTCTGTTAGTCCCTGCAGGATCTACTGCATGTGTTATGTTTCTTTAACCATTTTGTGCTCATGTGTCCCAACCACTGATCGGGAGACCCCTGCTTCCTCAGAGACTTTCGCAAAGACGTTGCTTGTGACCAAGTGGAATACTAAAGCAAGGACTTTGGGACTGGACACACCACTGTTTTAATGTCGGTGCTACTATGATCAGCTAGCTATGTGCCTCAGTTTCCTCAACTGTAAAATGAAATTGACTTCCTGTTCCATATCCAGTATGTGGCGTTGGGCGCTTTGATGGATCCTGCTTCCCTCCCTCTTTTTTTTTTCTTTTCTCCTCCCTTCTCAGCTTTATTGAGGCGGAATTCACATATCATGAAAATTCATCCATTTAAAGTGTAGAGTTCAATGGTTTTTAGTATAGTCACAAAGTTCTGCAATCCTCACTGCAGTCGAGTGAGAATTGGTGTTTGAAAACACATTTTCGTCACACCAAAGAAGAAACTGGCACTTCTTAGTCAGAAGCACCCCCATGCCCTTCAGTCCTGAGCACCCACTAATATACTTTCTGTCCCTGTAGAGTTCCCTACTCTACACAGTTTATATAAATCAGGGGTGTCAAACTCACTTCCACCGGGGGCCACATCAGCCTCATGGTTGCCTTCAAAGGGCCGAATGCAATTTTAGGACTGTATACATGTAACTACTCCTTAACTAGGGGCAAGGAGCTTGGTGATGCCGCTGGGTAGAAACAAGGTGGAGGGCTGGACTCGGCTGGCGGGCCTTGTGTTTGCCACCTGTGCTATAAATGGACTCCTATAATATGTGGACTTTTGAACTGGCTTCTATTCACTTAGCATAGTATTTTCAAGGTTTATCCACGTTGTAGCATGTATCAGTTCTCATTCTTTTTGTGGCCAAATATTACTCTGTTATATGGATATATCACATTTTATTTATCTATTTGTCCATCGATGGCATTGGGATTGCTGCTTCTTAATGGCCGTTATGAATAATGCTGCAATGAGTGTTAGTGTAGAAGAACATATATGGACATATATTTTCCTTTTTTTATGACGTGTTTGTTTATATAATCTTTATTATATTTTTTCCCATTACCATGTAGTCCCCTTTTACTCCCTCCTCCCAACTGGATATATATTTTCATTTCTCTTGGGAGATACATTATTTCTGTAGTTATGTTTGTAAAGTGCTTCATGCAATGCCTGATAGATCATAGAACACAACAGTGCTAATTTCTTTACTCTGACCTTCCCAAGGGTTATGAATGAAAGCTATTTCCTGCTTGCTGCCCTTAGAAGAAAGTCAGGATCTTCCAAAGAGCCTGAGCCCTGGGGGTCAGACTCTGAGGTCGCTGCCCCTGGGGTCCTGGCATCACTGAGCAGCAGATTCTTGCTTCGGGCCTTTGAACGGGGTCCATCCAGAGTGGTTCTGGCTGAAGGTACCGAGAGAGCAGAAAACAAAGTCTGAGAGTCAAAATATAAAATTCGGAGTAGAAAAAAAGAACTGTGTCTGGGCAAGTCTCTGAACCTTGATTTTCTCACCTTCCAAACCAGGATAACAATAATCACATCTGGAAATTGGCGAGAGGGAGGGGGCTTATGTTTGTTACAACGTGTGTATAATATGGAAATCAGGGGCCTTACAAGTATATTGCAAGCTTTAGGGATGCCGTAGAAGAAGAATCGGACCTTGAAACTCTATTCAAGTCATGGGAGGCTCAGACTGTGGTTGGAGCTCTTTAGGAGCACTGGTCGGAATCTTCAGGGGCTGCTGTTCACCCCTGAGGGCTGTCCCGTCTTTGTGAACTAGCTGTCAGTGAAACTAGTTCTTGCCTGCAGCAGGTTTCCTGGCTCTGAGAGAGACCCAGATCGTCCCAGTTCACCAGGACTGCAGGCGCATCAGGTTTTCAGTGTGATCTTGCTTAAACACCTTTGGGCTATTCAGTTACCCCTGCACCATTTATTACAAAGTCCATCTTTGCCCTCGTGATTTCAGAAGTCACTTTTGTCACCCCTGGCTGGTGGTGCTCAGTGAATTGAGCAGGGGCCTGCAAACCCAAGGGTCGCAGGTTCGATTCCCAGTCAGGGCACATGCCTGGGTTGCAGGCCTGGTCCCCAGGAAGGGGCATGTGAAAGGCAACCACAGATTGATTTTTCTCTCCCTCTCTTTCTCCCTCCCTTCCCCTCTCTCTAAAAATAAATAAATAAACTCTTTTTCTAAAAAGTCACTTTTATCATATATAAAGTTGTGTGTGTATTTGACTCTATATCTGCACTTTCTGTTCTGTCCCACTGGTCTACTTATCTATTCTTGTGGCAGTTTTAATTACAGAGGCTTTGTAGTGTGTTTTCATATCTGGTAGGGCTAGTTGCTCCCACACCCTTCTTGCCCATTTTTAAATGTTTCATTGTTTTCCTAGGTGTTCTCACATGTTTGGCAGTCTGGTTTTAAAGTGTTCATTGACCTCCTGGGAGGTCCTGGGGGTGGGTCGGGCGGGATTGGAGTTAGGGTTGAGTTGTCTTTTAGGTCTGGGTGTGCTTACCTATTTCGGGAAACTACTTTTGTAAGATTCTGTTTTCTTTTAGACTCATGCGCACTGAAGTCTTCTAGTGGCTGGATAGCACTCATTTTCCCCGAATCACCAAAAGAACTTTTTAAAACGTGTTAAAGTAGGTAAATTTGGATAAGAGATATATAAGAGTGTTCTGTACTTTTCTTTTATTTGGTCTGCAGGCTTGTAATTATTTCAAAATAAAACGTATTTCAGGTGGTTATGCTTCTGGTAACATCTTGGTAAAAGTTTTCTTAAAGTCGAGCCAAGTCGTGTTCATAGATTCGGCCTTGGCCCGCATGCTGATGGACTCCAAAGAAAGCCGGCAGGTCGCTTAGGCGTAGCCGTACGGAATCACTGCTGCTTTCCACTCAGTGGTTTGTGCCTTATTTTCTGACGGTGGGGCAGACGGGTAATGCCTGCGCAAGGTGAAGGTGTCTTCAGGCTGAAAGACGATGCAGGCAACTCCATAGAACATAACCGAGTCTGTCACAGGGTAGTTTACTTACAGGGTCAGAGGGGGCAGACTGCACAGATTATTTCCTGCTAACAGACCCCTGTTACAGTGATCTTTAAATTGCGTAATTTCGGTACAAATGATTGACAAGACAAAGGGACAGAGAATGCAGTAGCGCCCGGGGACGGACCTCTAGTGGTCTTGTGATGGATGATTGTTTATAATTGATGCTATCTTCAGTTTGATATTTATATATGTTGTTATGCCGTTCCAGCCATGACTAACAAAAATATTTGTGGTTACATTGTATGGAACACAGATAATCATCAACTATCAGACTTTGATACGCTTGCTAAGGACAGTGAGGTTGGTCAGAGGTCACAGCATGGCACGTAAAAATGAAAAGAAACCCAGGACACAGGGATGGAGTTGGTTTTGTTCACGTCTGCACAGCTTCCTTGAGCATTTAGTCATCTCAGGATTCGGCAAGCATCCATGCCTTTCACCTGTCTACCCCAAGGGAAACTCGGTCCCTCCTTCAAGCCCAGGTCCGCAAAAGGCCCTGGCCTTCCCCTGGTTTGCTTATCATATTGTGTTGTGTATTGGAGACACTCGTGTGCCTCTTATTTCCTCAGCTTTATTGAGATGTAATTGATACGTGACGTTGTGTAAGTTTAAGGTACATAATGTGATGCGATGTACGTATACACTGCAGAATGATTACCACAGTTAGTTAGCATACCCATTACCTCACACAGTTAACTCTGTGTGTGTGTGATGAGAACATTTAAGATCTACTCTCTAAGCAACTTTCAGTCTATCATACGACATTGTCACGATCTTCTTATTTCCTGTATAAGAAGGAAAACTCTCGGGGTAAATAAATCTATTTATTTTACATTTTTCCCATGCTTCACTCAGTTCCCAGTGCGAAGTAGACACAGCTGTTAGTTGGAAGAATGAATTGCATGGCAGTTTAGTCAGGAACCTCAGTATAGCCTCTCTTTGGACCCACTGAAACACCTGTACTGGGAAGTGGCTACCACAGACCAGGTCTGGGTGGTTACTGAGGGAAAGGAGGTGATAAGAACAAAGTATCCCTTGCTCTTCCTTTCAGGAGAGACTGTGACAAAGCAAAACAAATTGTGGGGTGATGGGCTCAGCTGAGCTGGAAGCCCTGAGACTGCCTTGAGACTGGAGACCATGACCATGGGGCCTTCTGGGGGCGCCTCAGGGCAGAGCTAGACACTTGAGACCACAGCAGGGTTCCCATTTTCCCATTATTTGTAATAGTAGTAATAATGCACACTTACTGTAGAAAATTTGGAAGTCAGGTTTTTTGTTGTTGAAACTATAGATAAGTAGAGCCCTGGCTGGTGTGGCTCAGTGGATTGAGCGCTGGCCTGCAAACGAAAAGCTCGCTGGCTCGATTCCCAGTCAGGGCACGTGCCTGGGTCACTGGCCAGGTCCCCAGTAGGGGGCACGCAAGAAGCAACCAATTGATGTTTCTCTCCCTTTCTTTCCCCCTCCTTTCCCCTCTCTCTAAGATTAAGTAAATTAAATCTTTAAAAAAAAGATTTAAAAGAAAAAAGAAGAAAATGAAGATAATTAGAGAGAACAGAAAAAAAAATATCCTTCCAAGTTTCTTACCCAGTGACCACTACTGTTCTTCCTTTGTTACATTTCCTTACAGTCATTTTCTTATGTGTAAGAAATTTTGAATAAGAGTAGCTTCCTCACTCCCTTTTTTAAAATCATGTTATTTTCCCCCCATTGGATACAAGCTTTTGGATCCCGTTTTTTCCATCTGACATTACAACACGAGCATTTTTTTTTCACTTAATAATAGTCGGGGGGGTTTTAGTGACTTTTATATTTACGTTTCAAAAATAATGGCTTTATTGAGATATATTCATACTCAGTACAGTTTACTCATTTTAAGTGTACAGTTTAATGGTTCATAGTATAGTCACAGAGTTGTGCAGCCGCCATCAGTATCAGAACATTTTCATCCCCCCCCCCCCCCCCCGGCCCCCGGAAGGAAACCCCAGACCCTTTAGCAGGCATTCCTCATCCTCCTGGCCACCCACTCGCGACCTAGGCAACTGCTATCTACTTCCTGTCACTATAGAACTATAGTTGTCTTTTTTTGTTTTTAAAAAATTTTTATTGATTTATTTTTAGAGAGAAGGGAAGAGAGGGAAAAAGAGAGGGGAGAAACATTGATCTGAGAGAGAAACATTGCCTCTCATACACGACCCTACCGGGGATCACACCCACAACCCAGGCATGTACCCTGACTGGGAATCGAACCAGTGACCTCTCACTTTGCGGGACAATGCCCAATCAACTGAGCCACACCAGTCAGGGCTAGAATTGTAGTCTTCTTAAACAGAATTTAATTTGTAGTATAATATGCCATCAAATAACTATGTTATAGTTTACCATTATATTGTTTGACATTTTTAATTATTTTAAATTTTTCAATATTATAAACAACATAACTATAAACATTTAATGTATACATTTTTTTCATATTTAGGATTATTTCTTAGGGTAGGTGCCCCAAATATAGAAATGTATAATCACAGAACCATAAGAAGAGAGACCCACAGAAACCTTTACTCTCCCTTCCAGCTCACTCATTTGGCAAATGTTCATGAAACGGAGCATGCTGTAGAAAAAGGACAATTGCTGATCTCGAAGAGCTGAATAACATGGACACTCAAAATAAATAGCTAAAGTGTAGTTCTGGTTTAGGTTAGATCATTTAATATGAGGCTACAGTGATGGTGTATAAGGACCAGAACTGAATTCAAAGCATAGAGTCCTTCCTGGCTCTCACTCATGAGTCACGTGAACTTAAACTTCTCGGAGGCTCAGTTTCCTCATCAGAACAATGGTGGGAGCAGTGACATTGATTGACTTTTGTAGTGATTAGAAACAAGAAGTGTTTTCTGGCCTAGCCAAGAACAGAGAGAAGGAAGAGCAAGTTAAAATATTAGGGAGTGGAGCCCTGGCCCATGTGTCTCAGTTGGTTGGAGCGTCGTGCCATAAACCAAAAGGTCGCAGGTTCAATTCCCAGTCAGGGCACATGCCCAGGTTGCAGGTTCAATCCCAGGTCAGGGTGCACATGGGAGGCAGCCAGTCAATGTTTCTGTTTCACATAGATATTTCTCTCTCTCTCTCCCTTCCTCTCTCTCTGAAAGCAATGAAAAAATGTCCTCAGGTGAGAATGAAAATAAACTAGGAGTGCAAAGAACTTAGAACCTGACTTCTTGTAGTTTGGTGACCCAAAAGAAATAAGAGAAAGTATGATTTTTTCAATATAAAAGAAAATAATTTACCTGAATTCAGATTTTTAAGCCATCTTTTGGCAGTATTAGCATATTTATAACTTTGATAATTTCGTCTTTTATGATCCATGGCAAACTCACACTAACTTTTACCTGGGAGGTGGCGCTGGTAGTTACCCAGCGGTATACATGCTGTGGTTTGGTGTCCATATGCAAGTTCGCCACCTGATCGCCCTTTCCTCTTTACCCTTCACACAGTGGTGACCCCAAAGGCTGCATGTGGAAGTACTTCCACATTGCAAGTGAGTGAGGCAAAAAGCATGATTTGCAAAAATCGTCAAGTGAAAAATATGTTTCCATCCTACTCAGGTGACCGAATACATCTCCATATGTAAGAACATTCTGCAGAGTGAAAACAAGTCCTTCCTGGGTTTAGGGAAGTAGTGAGAACAATAAAAAATCTTTAGCCCTGGCTGGTGTGGGTTGCGCGTGGGCCTGCCAACCAAAGGGTCACCAGTTCGATTTCCAGTCAGGGCACAAGCTTGGGTTGCAGGCCAGGTCCCCAGTTGGGGGTGCACAAGGGGCAACCACACATTGATGTTTCTCTGTCTCTCTCTTTCTCCTTCCTTTCCCTTCTCTCTAAAAAATAAATAAATAAAATCTTTAAAAAAAAATCTTTAGCTGCCTCTGGCCTCAGGAGGTCCAGTCTTTTCAAGGTGCTTCGGCACACGTTTCCAGGGGCTTCCTTTGCCAGACAAACTGACAGGTGTAGGTCAGGAAAATACAGGTTAGGTTGTTAAAAGGAAATGTTATTGTCAGAAACTGGGTGTTCACACTGACAGGAAGTCTTGGGTCTGGAGGCCTCTCCCAGAGGAGCCTTGACACTGCGGCCTGTGTAAGAGCAGCTCTGTGAAACCTCACCCTGGGCATTTACACCTGAGTTCCAGGGGCAGGGGCAGGGGCAGCTCGCTGTGTGTTGGGAACGCCCGCCCCTCCCCAGAGGGTATTCCTGTGGCTGACTGATGGTGCGGGGGTGGGAAAATAAATGTGGTCTGCGGGGGGACCAGGACCCCTCGCTTTTAGCAGTGGTCCCTCCCTCATCATCTTTTTAAATAACAGCTTTATTGAGATATAATTCACATACCATAACATTCACCCTTTTATACTATACAGTTAAGTGTTTTGTTTGTTTATTTTTTAAGCATGTTGACTGTTTTGTGCAGCCATCACCACTACCTAATTTTGAAACATCTTCATCACTCTCCTCCCTCCCCCTGAAAACCCGTACCTGTTATTGGTCACTGCTTGTTTCCACTCCCCAGGCCCCTGACAACTGTGGATCTGCTTTCTGGATTTGCCTATTCTGGGCATGTTACATAAATGGAATACAATGTGTGGTCCTTTGTCACTGGTTTCTTTCACTTAGCGTGATGTTTTCAATCTTCTTCCGTGCATAGTGTGCGTCAGCCTTCACTCCTTTTTATGGCTGAGTGACATTCCGTTGTGTGGCTCAACCCCAGCTTGTTTATGCATTCCTCTGTTGAAGGACATGAGGTGTAAGAAAATGGTGTGTGTTCATTCATTCAGCAGACGCTTCTTGAGCACTCTTGTTTGTTGGGGGAACTAGAAACGAGAAGACTTTGTGGTGGTTAGCAGAAAAGTCATGCCCTTGGCCCTGCCACTGTTCACCCAGCGTGGTGCCCTGAGGAGGAGCTGGTACCCGGTCGTGGTGTGTGGTGTTTTCCTGCAGGCATGGCCTACGGATTTGGACCAAGACTGCGGCTTCGATCTCGCCACACTTGGTCCCCTGGTGCAGTTCTGAAGCAGCCCGTGGGCTTTGGCTCCTCTGGTTCCTCAGCTGCTCCGAGTCCTCCATCTTCTTCCACGTGTGAAAAGGTTGCGTTGTTTTTGAAAACACTACAAAATAAAAAAATGAAGCTATTAAGTAAAAAAAAAAAGCAATTCCTTTTCATCTTTTTTTGGGAAGCTCTTTTTGTTTGAAGAAGATGATAAAGGTGAGGCATCAGAATGCTCAGCAGTGGGCCGCACCGAAGGATCGGTTAGACACAGCAAAAGCTGTGTTGTATGTCTGCGTGCTTCTTTCCCTTCTCGGTGTATTTTCTGAAAATGCACACCTTCTAGATATGCTTGCTGATGAGAATGCTCAGTTGAGAAAACAATTATTTTTGTTCTATTGTAATTGTTATGGTTTATTCTCAGTTTTGTTGCCTCCTCTTTAAAACCTGATAAGCTAAGAGTTATTAGAATCATTAAAGGTGAACAGTTTGTAGCTTTATTTGCCAAACAAATAAAAAACACTTAAAATTCAATTTTATTAGTATATTATCATGATCCTCATTATATTTTTCATTCAGTTTTTCAAGTATGACCATTTTATGAATCAAATTATATGCATATATAATGTATTTCAGAACTAACATACTAACCTTAGAGTAGTGAAGGGCAGTGGAAAATTACAATAGCTGCATATGTTTTATTCCTTACTCCACCTTCTCCCCTGCCTAAATTTCTCATTTTTTGTTGAGTATATTTATAATGTATTTTTAATTGAGATTTAATTGACATAAAATTCAGCATGTGGGAGTGTACAATTCAGTGACTTGTAGTGTATTCACTGTGCTGCATAGCTATCACCAGAGTCTAATTCCAGAACAGCTCTATCATCCCCCAGCGAAACCCTTACCTATTAGCAGTCAGGCCCGATCCCCTCCCTCTGCAGGTCTGTCTGGTCTGGATATTTCAGATAAATGGAATCACGATACATGGCCTTCTGTGTCTGGCTTTTTCACTCACTGCATTTTCAGGGTCATCCATGTTGCGGCATGAAATAGTATTCATTCCTTTTTAGGGCTGAATAATATTCCATTATGTGGGCATACCACATTTTAAAAATCCATTCATCAGCTTATCAACATTTTCAGATTTCACTTTTTATTTAAATCACTGTTTTTGTTTAAAGATTTGGGGAAAGTCAGGCCCCTTCCCCGTGGCTGAAACATGTTCAGATTGGTTTTCTAGCAGTCTCTAAAGCAGTGACGTCCGAGCTTTTTGTAGGTGACTTTGACAGTAGCATTTTTGTACACCATGCGTCACCTCCCCTGTTGCTGCCGTAGAAACCCTGCCGGAGGTGACAAGAAGGAGGTCGTCACTGTCAGAAAATAGTTCTGTCCTGCAACCCTAGACCTATGAAGTGACATAGAAGTTTATCATGGTAATTTGAGTCACAGAGTACTCCTAAGTAGCAGATTAAACTAGGCTTGTCACCTAATTAATGACTTTTAACATCAGAGACAAAAAGGGAGGGTCAAAGTTTTGTGGGAGAAGCATTCTCCATCCCTCTGTGAATTCAGAACAGCTTGTGGGCTGATTTCCGGGCTTCTGTGCTCCCTCAGTTCCTGAGTCCCACTGAACCTGCTCTTCTGTCCTACATCATGTGGACAGCTCTTTCTCTGGAGACCCTGCTTTGAGTACCGAAGTGTTACTGCCCCATGGAAAGCGAGTTTACTTACGTGCCACGTTGTTTAATTGTTCCTATTTGTTAGTATTTTCTTTTTCTTTTAAAGGTTTTATTTTATTTTATTTTTTTTAGAGAGAGGAGAAGGGAGGGAGAGATGGAGAGAAACAGCAGTGTGTGGTTGCCTCTTGCATGCCCCCTACTGGGGACCTGGCCGGCAACCCAGGCATGTGCCCTGATCGGGAATCGAACCAGCAACCCTTTGGTTTGCAACTCACGCTCAATCCACTGAGCTACACCAGCCAGGGCTATTATTTTATTTTTCCATTACAGTTTGCACTCAACACTACTTTGTATTAGTTTCAGGTGTACAACACAACAGATAGACATAGTGTTCCTTTAAGTGTTTCTTGATCTTTAACCTCAAAGTGCATATGTAGTTCTCTGTGCTTCGTACACAGTGGGCTTTGTCCCTTTTGGAAAAGTTATGGCTTCCTGGGAATTATAGGGCAGCTGTTCCCTTGGGGAGAGAGCTGGATGGCAGAACTGATCGTGACCCGGGCACCGTCCTGGGTGCTGTCCCTGAAGGCAGAGACCATGTCTTCCTCATCTTGCGTCCCCAGAACATCCTGCACAGGGCCTGGCACCTATTCACAGAGCTGGTGAAAGAGGACGCCAGCTCAAAAGAAGGGCGTGGGTAGGGAGAGTGGTGCCCACATGGAACAGGGCTGTGTCACAGTGGGTTTGGTCTGCGTGGAGACAGTGCCAACTCCAGGCGGGCGGGCAGGCGTCAGGGAGTGGCCACTATCCTTGACCTCCGGTGGGCCCTCTGCCAGATGTAGGACAGAAGAGCAGTGTCTGCCAGCCCAGCCAGATGGAGAGGCCCCAGAAGCTTTGCGGAGCATTGTTTGAGAGGGGCAGTGAGTTCCTTCCTGTCCCTAAAAGGCCTTTCAGGGCTCTCCTCCATTAGGGGACGGGAGAGCCCTGGGGCCTGGCTTCTTGAAAGAACTGGGCTTGCTTTCAGCATTGACCTACCCCAAATGCAGGATGCTGCCTCACTGGGCCAGGGGACAGCTGAGCCCACGGGCAGGCCTCAGCTCCATCCCCTTCCACGTACACAGTTTCTGGGACCTATCTGTTCCCTTCCGTGATTCCGTGATTTATTTTTTAGTTCACTGGTCCCTAACCTCTCTCTTTTTAGTATATGTGCTGCCAAAGCAAGCACACGTCCCTCTTCCTAAGTTGCTGCCCATGATCATTGTCTTTTTCTTTTTCTCCCTCCGACCTTCCTCTCTTTGTTCCCCAGAGTTACATGCATGTGTTGAAGCCCAACGCTTAGAGTTCTTGGGGGAAGGGACGCCCAGGCCAGGACCTTGGACAGCCACCTGCCACCTGGCGGATGAGCCATCTTGGCAGTGAGGGTGGGAATCTTGGAAATGTGAGGTGGTGATGGGAGAGGGATTCCCTGGAGGTTCAGTGGAAAAGGACGTGAATCTCCAGTATCTGGTACTCCTTGAACTTCTAGTCAAGCAGTTACCTCCTCTCCCTCAGGAGGGACTGGTCCTGTGGTGTTCATGCTTTACGTGCTTGGCATTCTCCACGGGTCTCATCTCCCTAGCCACGCCCACCTGTGCAGTGTCCATTTGTCCTCCTGCCGGGAGACACGGATTACTGTAGGAACTCGCTATTGAAATACTAATTCCTTTTTTAAAAAAATCTTACTTATTTTTACAGAGAGGGTAAGGGAGGGAGAAAGAGAGGGAGTGAAACATCTGTGTGTGTGTTAGAGAAACATCAATTGGCAGCCTCCCGCACCCAATCCTGACTGGGAATCAAACTGGCGACTTTTCTGTTTGTGGGATGATGCCCAACCAACTGAGCCACACTGCTCAGGGCTGAAATAATACTTCTGAATCGGCTACCTCAGTCCATTTAGATGTCAGACACCCGAGGGTGCCTTATAAAACTGCTACTGCGGCGGTGAGGCTGCTGCTTTGGTGCCCTCACGGCCACTGCCATCTGTCAGGTGTGAGATGCCCGCCCAGTGGGGTTCCTGGGTTAGCCAGCACCGTCTCCTAGTCTTCATTAGTCTTGACGGATGACCTAGTGGCCAGTCGGTCCCTCCTCTTGGGTTTGGAGTCACTGGGAAAAGCTCTCTCTGCGGGACTCCCGAGCCAAGGGCAGTGTGGGCATACACCTGGCTGCCTGCCCTCCGGGCCAGCAGGAGACTAGAAGACTTCTGTGAGGATATTCACACTTTGGGAGGCAGTTTATTTCTTGTTTCAAATAAAGGAGTAGCAGCTCTCCCCGTCTTTGAGGGCTCTCCATTCACCACAGGTTCTTACAGAGGCTGAAGAAGTATCAGGTTGTGCTGGTATTTGTTTTGCTTCCTGAGGCTGCGTGTTTTCTTGTATATGTACACACACGTATACGCACGTGCGAGAAGAGATTTGGCGTGGGGTCTGAATCTGGGTGGACCTCGGGATTCTGTGCCCTTGTCCCCCCTCCTGGGCCAGGGATTCTGCATGGTGCGTTCCTGTCCCCCTGCACTCCTGGATGGAATCCATCCGGGGTAACTAGAATGGGGTGTGGCTCACTGAGTGCGATCCCTGTCCCCCCAGGCGATTTGGACCTCCTCTCCGTGCTGACACGATGACCGTGTGCAGGCCGGCCAAGGGCAGCCCCAGCCAGACTGAAAACCTGAGCTACAGATTGGCTGACAGGTGAGAACTTTCTTCCCCGAGAGTGAAGAACTTGGCCCAGATTCTCAGTCTCCTTCCTTTCTCCGCTGCCTTTTTCTGCTCACTAACCCCACTTCCTGGCACCAAGGACGAGTTCTTTTCTGAGTGGTTGTGCTGAGCCTCCTGCACATTATCTCCATGCGAGGTGCTCAGTGAAGAACCTGAGACCAAAGTGGTCAGGGGAAGGTCTGACCAGCACCCAGTGCATTGAGAGGATGATCCCAGGACCACTGCAGGCAATGTCCCCACTTACACCTTCCAGCCCAGGGTTTATTTTCCTAACTCCTAGAATGCACAGGTATTGCAGTTATCAGTGAGCCCTGAATCTTTGCAGCTGCGTCTGTCCACGTAGCCATCTCTCCCCATCTTGTATTAGCAGGACTGTTTGCTCCCCAGATGTTCCTCAGATACTCCCTCTCACATTCTGCAAAGCAGCTGGCCGTCACGGAGCGGTTTGCAGCTGTAGAGCCCCTCCTGGGCCACGCAGTCCTGGAGACAGGCCCTCAAGAAGTTCTTGGGAGCAGCAGCTACGGGAAGAAGGCTCTCTGCCCTAGGTTTCATCATTCTTGCTGCTCTTGCTTGAGCTTTGTTAGTCAGGCGTGACCTTCCGGCAAGGCATCTTTCCTTTTCAGTTTGCAGATGGGGCCTCTGTCATTGTGAGGTCCTGCCAGATGTTTGGGACCTTAGACAATAACTGTCATCATTAACTGACACTAGTTACCATTTACTAATGTCCAGCTTCATAATGTATGTACTCTGGGCATATTACATATATTAACTCATTCATTTATTCATATAATAAATATTCAGTGACTGCCTGTTAAGTACTGGTCACAGCAAACAAGATAAATTAGGCCTCTGTACTCCTAAAGTTCCAGCCTAGACAAAGGAAATAGGGTGCTTACATTAAGATGAAAAAAAAGGAGCCAAAATTCAAACCCAGGTCCCTCTGACTCTAAAACCATGTATTTATCTGCTGTCAATATTGTTTAACAGTATGTATGATACTAATTATATATGATATCACTTATCACTAAGCATGCACTAACCTGAACTGTGGGGTTCTCTTCCTCCCTCCCTCCCTTCCTCCTTCCTTTCCTTCCTCCCTTCCTCCCTTCCTTTCAGAGGAAAAGGGAAGGAGAAGGAGGGAGAGAAACATCGATGTGAGAGAGAACTCGGATCAGTTGCCTCTCCCATGCCCCCAACTGGGGACCATACCACAACCCATGCATCTGCCCTGACCAGGAATTGAACCGGTGACTTTTCAGTTTGTGGGACGGTACCCACCCCACTGAGCCACACCGGCTGGGGCCTGAACTGTGTTTTTACATCTGTCCTATCTCTTCATCTCACTTCTAGCATGGTGAGAGCAAGGACTTTAACTTCCGACTTTTGAGTTCTCAGTAAAATACCAACAAAATGATTCTGATTCCAGTTTCCACTAAATCTAAATTCATGCCAATGGCCTCAGTGGTGACAGGACAGTTAAAAAACATGTTTCTTTTCTGTAAGCACTCTGTTATGGGTGCTAATTGTTTATTGAAATAAGGAATTCGACTTTGGTAGCCATATTTAACATATGAAAATGTGTTTGCAATTTCACAAGTTTTGAATTTATGTTGAACAACCAAGAATAGCAACACAGCTCATGAGCTAATGTCTCTGTGGGGAGAAGTCTTCACATAAACAACTGTTCGTCTTCGGACTAGAAAGCTAAATAGTCTCAGGGTGCGTGAAATTGCTAATTATTCTTTCCTCGTGTGAACCTTACTGGGGTGTCAGAATTACTCCGCAGCCTGATGTATCCGTTCGGAAAGTGTGCACCGTGAAGCTGGCCCGAGCATGTTTGCTAATCTTGACACATCCCAGGTCCCAGTGTTCCGTCATGGTCTGTGCTGGTGGAAGAGTTTTACATTTCAAAACACAGATACTCCCGTTCTCAGTAGACTAGCTTAAAAACGTTTTTCTGACTTTCTTCCACAATAATTTCCAACATCTTCATGACACTAGTCTCCTAAGAGCACGTTTGGAGACGTGTATCCCCACGTGGACATTCTAGGCCAGAACTTTCTGGAGTGGAGGAAATGTTCTACACCATCTGGTACAGTAACCGTTAGCCGCATGTGGCTGCTGAGTGCTCGACACGTGGCTGGTGCAGTTGAGGACCTGAAGCTTTAATTTAGTTTGATTGCAATTTCAGGAGTCACATGTGGCTAGTGGCCACTCTATTGGACAGTGCAGTTCAAGGCCACCCATGGAATCTGGATCCACCTGCTGATTCACTCGCTCATTCACGCAACAAAGATTTATTGGCCGCCAACTCCGCTAGGTGTTGTTCTAGGTGCCAGGGAGACAGCAGTAGCCAAAACAGGCTAAATTTGAAACAAAACAACCCCTGTCCCCACGGAGAGGCCACTCTCCACATTCTAAAGGAGGTTTAATTCCAGTGCAGCCAGTCATGTGTCCCTACCGAGTCAAATCAGGACAACTTATCAAGCCCAGAATTAGCTCCACTTTATAGCCCATGTCATTGTTTTAATTTTTAAGTAGTCATTACAAAGGTTTATCCATTGACTAAACAAGCACAGGAAACTTAGACTATACTCTTTGATCTCATGACCTTTCTCCTATTTTTATCAGGGGAAAAAAGCTAATAATAATAGTAGCCACCACTTCTTGGGCATTTATGACATGCTGTATGCTCTATGCAGGCTAGCTCATTCAGTGTTTACAGTCACCCTGTTAGGTGTGTTACTATTATTCCTATTTTACAGGTGAGGATTTAGAGAAGTTAAGCAGTTTGCCCAAGGTCACAGAGCTGGCCAGTGGTTGAATTAGGATTTAAACCCCAGTGTGCTGGACTCCAAAACCCAATAGCTCCATGATATCTCCCCAAGAAAAATATGTGGTTTTCTAATGGTGGTCTCAATGTTTGGGATGTGCAATTAGCTTAGAACATTTATATCTAAGTTCTGGGAAATCTCTATGACCCGCCAAGAACAGTAAATAAGTCCCTCACCCAGTGTTTATTTTTCTTGTCCAGGGTCAAGGTGGAGGGCCCAGAGGCTGGGGAAGACCGTCGAAGGCAGCCCTTTAGGCCCTCCATTCCTTTCCTAGAGACTGATCGGGACTCACGCCTCCGACGAAGCCCTCTGGAAAGCCTCAACAACCTGATGCTAAAGTCAAGAGTAGACTGTTTTCAGCAGAACATGATCAACTCAAATATGATCATCAGCGACCCAGCTTCAGGTCTCAGTGCTAAAGAAGCCAGCAGGGCTGGCAGGAGGCAGCTCAGCAGTGCTCAGGACCCCTGCCCTCCTGCCCGAGGTGGGGCTGGGCACAAGTCCCTCAGCATAAAGGACAAGATATCAGAATGGGAAGGGAAAAAGGAGTTGCCCACCCCTGCACCTGGCAGGAAAGCAGATGGGCAAGAGGATTACCGGGCGTCCTGCGTGATGGAGAGGAGACGTGGTGACAGTGTGGGGACTCGGGTCACAGTGGCTCAGAACGGAACGAGGCTGGAAGGAGAGAGTAAAGAGATCAGGAGGAATGAAGGGGCAGTGGAAGTCAGGGGACGGGACACAGGGCAGAGGCCAGACCGAAGCCAGCCAGCCAGGGAGCCGGCTCCGAGCTTGGGCAGAGGCCGAGAGCTGAGGCTGGGCAAACAGTGCTTTCAGAATGCCAGCCTCTCTGTGCTGAAGCAGGTCAAGAAACTTGAGCAGGCTCTGAAGGATGGGTTGGCAGGGTTGGATCCCCAGTTACCAGGGACTTGTTATTCTCCACACTGCCTGCCAGACAAGACCGTGGAGGGGCCCACCCTAACCAGGAACCGTGGGTGTGGGAGCGGCTCAGAATTCAGGTCCCACCACTTGGACCTAGAAGCCAGGCAGCCTGCCCCCGAGACTGTGGAGGGAAGAAGCTCGTGCAGAAAGCCCTGGGACCAGAGCCTAGAGAGTGTGTATGGGGGCTTCCCTCAAAAACCCTTCATCAACCCCCTGCCCAAACCCCGGAGAACGTTCAAACATGATGGAGAAGGGGACAAGGAAGGGAACCCAGGCACCAGCTTCAGGAAAGATGGAAGGAACCTGCCTCCTCTGCCTACTCTCCCTCCCCCGCCTCTGCCCTCCTCCCCGCCGCCTCCCTCTGTGAACCGAAGACTGTGGAATGGGAGACCGAAGCCAAATGCCGACCACAGGTAGGTGTTGGCGACTGTCCGCTTCAGTAGTGTGTTCTGCGTCACAGCTGTCTGCTTGGCGTAATTGTTTGTTTTTGGTAAACTGATGGGTCTCGTATTAGTTGAGACTTAATAGCTTAGGGTAGTTTATTGACTAAACCAGGACACGTGATAACGGATGCCAGTGTTTTGTGTCTGTTCTCTGTTCTCAAAAAAGAGGATCTGCTTTGAAAAATGACACTTTGGGTGTGATAAGTACGTGCGACTCCGACAGTAACCAGGCGTGCATCGCAAACCTGCTCCAACCTGGCGGCGGTGTTAGTGATGACTGCTAACTGGTGCTCATTCAGCAACTACCACCCCTGCTAGCTCTCGGTACTTTGAGTCTTTCCTGGCTCTTCCTTCCATGTTTTTCCTTGGTATGGGCTCCAGAAACACACTGCCTGAGTGTACCCTGGCCCTATCACAGTCTGTCTGTGTGACCTTGAACAAGTGACTTAACCTCTCGAAGCCTCAGTTTCCCCCTTTATATATAGATGCGCATACTGAATATTTTATAATATTCAAACATGTGAGATAATAAAGCATGTACATGCTTGCTTGTACATGTACAAGCATGTACATGCTGTGCCCTGGAAAGTTTCTTTTATGCTTTGAAACCTAATTTCTAGTCTGTTTCTGTGATGTGGTCATTGGTTGCTACCCATTAATGTGGAAACCAGCTTTAGAGCAAAATGCAAAACAGGTGTCTATATTTACCGTCATCACTTTTTTATTTTTTTAAAGATTTTATTTATTTGTTTTTAGAGAGGGGAAGGGAGGGAGAAAGAGAGGGAGAGAAACATCAATGTGTGGTTGCTTCTCACATGCCCCTCCTATTGGGAACCTGGCCCACAACCCAGACATGTGCCCTGATTGGGAATCGAACTGGTGACCCTTTGGTTTGCAGGCTGCTGCTCATTCCACTGAGCCACACCAGCCAGGGCCCATCGTCACGTCTTCACCTCCTGTTTTTCTCCTTGACCTGCTGCATTTGGGCTTTTGCCACTTATCCCAACACTGCTCTTGACGAAGGCCATCAGCAGCACCTGTCTTGCTACATCCATTGCCAGCTCTCTGTTCTTTTCTTGATTGACCTCTCGGCATTTGAGGAACAGCGGGGGTGTTCCATCTTGAAACACTGTGTTCGCCTGGCTTCTAGATCACCCCTTCCCCGGTAGTCCCGTTTCACTGGCCGCTCCTTCTCTGTATGTCAGAATGCACCCCCCCACCCCCACCCCACATCCATACCTCATCCTAGGGTCAGAACAGGAACTTCGATCTGTCTGCACTCGCTCCCTAAATGACCTCATCCAGTCCCATGGCTTTACATGCCAGTTGCATGCTTATGGCTCCCAGCTCTGTCTCCAGCCCCAGCTCCCTCACCCTGCATCAGGTTTGTATAGTCATCTCCTGCTCGGGTCTCCATTTGGTTAGCTAACAGTTGGGAATTTTTTTTCCATTTATTGATTTTCGAGAAAGGGGAAGAAACATCGGCTTGTCGTTCCACTTATTTATGCATTCATTGGTTGATTCTTGTATGTACCCTGACTGGGGATCAAACCTGCAACCTTGGTGTATCAGGATGATGCTGTATCCGGCCAGGACTAATAGTTTGGACTTAACCATGTCCAAACCTAAATTCTCAATCCAGGCCAACACTAACCATTTCCTCTCAATGTAATTCCCATGTTATTAAATGCTATTGAGCTTTTTGCTTAGGCCAAAAACCTAGGGGCCAACTCCAAGTCTTCTCTTTCTCACATACCCCATCTAACTCATCAGCAAGTCCTTTGGTTCCAGTTTTAAATTCCAGTTACCTTGAATCTGACTACATCTCCTCCACTCCTACCAGCTTAGTCTTCTTGGATCCACCCTCAGTATATTCCTTTCTCAGCGGCCAGGTGAAATTGTCTAGAAATAGAGATTAGACCGTGTCACTTCCCCACTCAACACGGTCTGTTGGGTAGGATTCTTTTGGTTGTAAAAAATCATAATTTCTTGAAGTGATCCTGCCACACCTCCAGCCAGGACCTTACCAGAATGCCATCTCAAATGGAACACGCCATGGAAACCTTGGTGTTCACATTTTACAAAGTTGCTGGGGATAAAGGCCGCTTAAAGGACGACCTGAGAGAGCTCACGGAAAAGGAGCTTCCTGGAGTTTTGGAAAATCATAAAGACCCTGTGGCCACAAATAAAATAACAAAGGACCTGGACCAGTGCCAAGACAGCAGAGTGGGCTTCCAGAGCCTCTTTTCACTAATTGCTGGGCTCACTCTCACGTGCAATGACTATTTTTAGTACACGTGGAGCAGAAGGGAAAAAGCGGAGCAGCTACTTCCGCCCTGATAAAGAGTTCTCCCAGTGGGGTGCTTGAGGAGTCTCTGCCTAACAGCTTCCCCTGTGTGAGGATTTCATGAGCAGATTGGGATCCTTAGAAAATGTACAGATAAAAACCCGCCCCTTTGGACAAGAGAAAGAAAAGCCACTTAAAGCCAGATAAGCTTTTGATTTTTATATTGCTTGCATCCTCTTGGCCTCAGCAAACAAATATCCTTTTTACTTCCTAAAAAAACCCCGTAGTTTCTCATATTCTCTTCTAGGGAAAAAAGTTTGTATATTCTAGAATTTTATATATGTATTTACAGTATATGAAAATTATATCTTTTATTTTTTTAAGATTTTACTTATTTTTAAATTGTCCACTTTTAGCACATCTTTTTTTTTTTAAGATTTTATTTATTTATTTTTAGAGAAGGTAAAGGAGGGAAAAAGAGAGAAACATCAATGTGTGGTTGCCTCTCGTGGGCCCCCTACTGGGGACCTGGCCTGCAACGCAGGCGTGTGCCCTAGACTGGGAATCTAACCGGTGACCTTTCCATTCACAGGCCAACACTCAATCCACTGAGCCACACCAGTCAGGGCTATTTATTTTTATTTATTTATTTTTAGAGAGGGGGAGGGAAGGGAGAAAGAGAGGGAGAGAAACACTGATGTGCGAGAGATACGTTTTTTTGATTGGTTGCCTCTTGCAACCAAATTTTGATTGGTTGCCACTCCCAACTGGGGACCTGGCTCAAAACCCAGGCATGTGCCCTGACTGGAAATCGAACTGGTGACCTTTCGTTTCGCAGGCTGGCACTCAACACAGTGAGCCACACCATCCAGGGCTAAAAATTATATGTTTTAAAAGTGAAAGCATGCAATATATATTCTTTTTTACTCAGGATATCATTGAGATCTTTCAATGTTACCACCTTCCTTTTTTTTACCTCCACCTTTCCATAACTGCCACATTCTTTGCATCACATGGTTGAACCTTGTTTTATGCAGCTGTACCCCTACAGATGGACACTCAGGTTGTTTCCGGTTTACAAATGACGCCGTGATGAGCCACATGTAGCATTAGAGAAGGCTCTAAAGCCAGAGTGCCTCTAGCTCTGCTACTCACTGGCTGGGTGGCACTGGGCAAGCTGCGCAATCTGTCTTGGCCTCATTGTACTTACCTTTAAAGTGGTGATAACCACAATGACCACTTCCTAAGTTGTGAAGAAAATAAGCAAACCATAAAACAAAGCCCAGGATATAATAAATGCTCAGTGTATGTTAGCTATTATTTTTTTTCTGGCTCTCTTTTGCTTAGTTAATCAGGGTATCAATTTCTTTTGCAATACCAATTATTTTAATCTCATACTATATTATGTAGTACAGTTTACAGAGACTTCTCATTGTTGCTCATAATCAGTCTGTTGGTTCTCTTGGACATCCAGCCTATACTGTCATGTCATGAAAAAATGGTCCCTTGGTCTCCTTTTCAATAATTATAAGCCTCTTATTTATTTTATTATTCTTTTTCAAAAATGTCTTCACTTTTCTTTCATGTATTTTTCTAAATGTCTTAAATGTCACTATCAAATTTCACTCACACAAAATGTTATTTTTTATTTTTAAAATTAAAAATACCATTATGGTTAACATATAATATCATATTAGTTTCAGGTATACAACATAGTGATTAGACAATTATATAACCAATGAAGTGATCACCCCAATGAGTCAAGTACCCATCTGACAATTATATGTTAGTTTCTTTTTAAATTTTATTTATTTATTTTTAGGGGGAGGGGAGGGAGGGAGAAAAAGAAGGAGAGAAACACCAGTGTGTGAGAGAAACATCAATTGGTTGCCTCTCACAAGCCCCCAACTGGGGACCTGGCCCACAACCCAGGCATGTGCCCTGACTGGGAATCAAACTGGTGACCTTTCCATTCGCAGGCCAACGCTCAATCCACTGAGCCACACCAGGCAGGTCAATATGTTAGTTTTAATTGGGATTCTTGTATTTGCTAAGCTTATTCCTAAGTAGTTTATCTTTAAAAGATACCTTAAAGAAATTTCTTATTGTTTCTAATAGTTTGTCAGTTGATTCCCTTGGACTTTATATGTATATAGTCATATTGTCTGCAAAGAATTATCACCTCTTTCTTTTTAATTTATACCTCCAAATCCCTCTTCTCACCAAATTGCCCGGGCTGACCCTTTCAGAGCGGTATTAAGTAGCAGTGCTGACAGCCGTGGGCTGGTTATCTCACCCCCAGCACTAATGGGGATGTTTCTAGCGTTCCACTCTCAAGCATGCTTGTTTGAGGTATGTTTTTATGTTATCCAGGCAGTGTTCATTTATATTTCTTTTTTTACTAAGAGCGTTTTTTTTTTAGGTTTTATTTATTTATTTATTTTAGAGAGGGGGAAGGAAGGAAGAAGCACACTGATGTGTGAGAGAAACATTGATCGGTTGACTCTTGTACGCGCACCAGCTGGGACCAAACCAGCAACCCTGGCACGTGCCCTGACCTAGAAGCGAGCTTCAGCCTTTCACTTTGCAGAACAATGCCCAACCAGCTGAGCTACACCGATCGTTTTTTAACTAAGAGTTTTAAAAATCAGGGTTGAATGGTAGATTTTGTCAAATTACTTTTCAGCAACTTTATACAATCAGACAGTTCTCCTTTGACCTATGAATAGTGAATTTATATCTTGATATTAATCCATTCTTAGATTTTTGGGATGAACTCCTATTTGGTCTTGGTTTATTATATTTTTAATTACTGCTTAATTCTCCTTGCTAATATTGTAAGATTTTTGTCTCACTATTCCGTAAATGGGACCGGCCTGGACTTGGTATTTATTTTACTCTCTTTATCAGGCTCTGGTATCAGTGAGGTCTATAGAAGAATGTAGAGAATTCCTTCTTTATGTTCTGAGAAAGTTTCAGTCCACCTCCAACCCTACAACCTTTCCCAAACAAGTGCCAAGCCCAGGCCCTAAATACTCTGGTGATGTTCTGCTCCCGTCCCCGTGCGTCCTAACAGCAGCTCTGCCACACCCTCTCCGGCTGGTCCTCCAGAGAGGCCTACTCTCCCAGAGCAGGTTGATTCTGGGGACCTGGAGCCTGTCATCTGGGTCACCATTGGGAAGACAGGTCAACCTGGCAGACAGTTATTCCCATTATCTCTTCTCTCTTAGCTACCATCTGCTCTTTTAGGTCTTCCAGCATTTTCTTTAAAACCCACTAAAGTTACTTAGTTTCAGTCCAAAGATGAAATTGTTCTTGGCCAGTTTGAATATGGTTGCATCAGCTGTGTTTTAAGAATTTTGGCTTTGGATTTTTCATTTTGTTTAAAATAGTACAATGAGGGTGGTTAGGGCAAGATGTTCACTTTCTGCTCTTAAAAAATAAAGTGTGCTCTTTATTGTGGTCCTATCTCGAAAACAAAACAAAAAAAAAAAAAAAAAGGAAGGAGAAAAAGTAAAGAAAAGGCTCAACTCTGAATTTGGCAGGCTTGCTGCCTTCTCCGAGGCAGGAAAGCCAAGCCAAGGCTGGAGAAAGAAATGATTAAGGACTTTGAGGTTATGAAGGTTTAGAATTACACAGCCAGGCTGTGTGCATTAGAGAACGCATTCAGCTTATTTTCATAGGCCAATTGGTCTGCCTCAGCAGGAGCCAAACCAGTGAATTCAGATACTCAGTTTGAGAAAACGTGTTCTTTCTTTCTCTCTTCTTCTTTTTACCTTTTCTTTTTTTTTCTTCTTCACTCTCCCCTTCTTCCTCTTCTCCTTCCTTTCTTTCTTCCCCTTCTTCTCTCTTTATTCCTCATTTCTCTAAAGCCCCAGGAAATTAAATGCATGGACTGATGCCTTCAATCCTAAAATGGAAATGAGAAACCCTCATGTCCGGAAATTCCAAAGATAAGGTTCCTACGGCAGCATTAGCTCAGTTATGTATGTTTTATGGCATACATTTCATAACGTTGGCAGGAATGCCTTAAATCTGACATTGGACTAGAAACGTTATTATTTTTTAAGTATAAGCAGCATTCTGAATTCACAAGTATCTATATACCCCAAAGGTTTTAACTCAACTTCAGAGTTTTTTAGTTTCATTTGATGATATGACAGTTTTTCGATCATCATGCAACCAAATAACTACATTGACCAAAATTTCGAGGGGTTGTTTTAGCATCATATAGCTTCAACCTTTCCTTGGGGCTTAGCATGAGACTTCTAGAACTTTCTGAGGCCATGACACCTCAGTCATTTTATGGCCACCAAATCAAACTGTGCTGTTACCGATTCCTTCATTTTCATCTTCTCTAGGACTGATAGAGATCTCCATAGCTCTCTAGTTGGGCAGCAACCCTCAGCCATCATCAGTTTAATGGCTAAAGTTCACTTACCGGCCCCCTAACCCTAACCCAACCCTGTCTGTCCCTGTCGTTAGGAGTCAGTCTTAGTCCACATAACATCCATGAGGTAACCCTAACTATTGTGTCTAGAAACTGAATGTTTAAAAGCGTCAGAGGGGCAAATTGATTGAAATTGATAGCAAAGAATTCCTTGAAAGTGCCTGAGAAGCCGGATTTTATAAATGCGTTTATTTCCATAGTAGTTGCACGGGAAAATTGATGGAAGGAAACAGGGCGGTGTTATATATTCTCCATTGGAAGAGTGGCTGTCCTGTCTTAATTCTCACTAGAAGGCAGAAATGGTTGGATTTCAGACACAATGGTGGATGCAGGTAGTTCTTTTTCAGACACTCCTATTTTGGATTCAGGACGGAGAAAAGCAGGAAGCAAGTGTGGGTAGTCACAGTCCTTGATGAAGGAAATACCCAATAGCAGAGCAAGCCAAGAGCTGATGTAAGTAATCTCCTGCTTAACTCCTCGTCTGAACAGCCAGTCACCTGCCTGCCCTTCACCCGGGTGCTGGGGGCTGCGGGGAAGAGAGTCCTGGGCCGTCGAGAAGAGACTCTGGCAGCTGGAGGTGGGTGAGAGACTCAGAGTGAGGCATCCTGCTTTCTAGCCGAGGGTACTGTGGTGTTTTAAGTGGTGGTTAGTCCCCAGGCTCTCTAAGCGTATTTAACCCATGGCTGAAAATAATTCTGGAGGAAATGTGTTCAAAACCATTGACTAAAAATTAACTCTAAGAATACAGTTGCTTTTATTTGTTTATGCCAAAATAAGCATAAATTAAAAGCAGTAAATGTGGCTGTTAAAACCAGCTTTTAAAATACTCATTCACTTATTCAACCAACAAACATTTAAGGTAAACCAGTGTAGTGTTAGACACGGGAATATGGCAATGAACTAGACAGACCGAGACTCCGCCCTCCTGAAACTTACAGCCTACTGACAGAAGTGCGAATGTTCAGGAGGGTATTCAGCCTGTCACGGAAACAGGGCCAACTCGGGGGTAGGGGGCAGTGACACTCAGACTGAGGCCTGAGGTTCCCAGGGAAGGAGGACAGTGGGAGATGGGTGTCCATTTGGGTGTCCGTTTGAGCAGGCGAAGGTCATGGGGCAGGCAAGACTTTGTTCAGCCTGCTGGAGGACCTGAACCGCATGGTGTGGCCAGAGGGGTCAGGGAGGGTGTGACCCTCGAGGTCCTCTGGAGTCAGTGAGCTTCTGAGCCTCTGGAAGAGCCCTGTAGACCAGGCAGGGGTTTGGACCTATTACCTAAGAGGAATAGGAAGCAGTTCAGAAGTTTCAAGAAGGTGAGAGACATTTAATCTGATTTGCATTTTTAAGAGCTTGTCCCCACAGCAGTGTAGACTGGAAAGGCCAGTGACAGGGGCAGTTGAGGGGGTGGGAGGAAGAGTGAGGTTACCGCCCCTGCAACTGGGGCTGCCCTGTGGTGTGACTGCAGTGGGGACTGAGAGAAGGGAGTGGGCTCCAGGTGGAGCTCTTGTGAACTGGTTAGAAGTGGGCAGGAGGAGAGAGGGAGACGTGGACAGGGCTTCCACATTGGAGGCACAAACATTTGGGTGGATGGGGATGGCCTTCGCTGAAACGGCTTTGCTGGAGGAGGCTGTGGACCTCGTCATGGAGTGGGGAATAAGAGTATGAGTTCAATTCTGGATTTGTTCATTTTGAGATTCCAGTGCGTTATCCAAGTGGAGATGTGGGAGGAGCTTTTACATTAGTATTTCATTTACAAAAGATGGGAAAGTCACAAATAACATACAAAATACTACTTGAAATCATACTATTTGGCATTGGTTGTTGAAATTTGAATATTACATGAATTATAACCCACTTCAGCAAACTTAGAGTGAGCCAGTCAGGTCACTCCAGCATTTCTGAAACTAAGAAGCACCCAAATCACATGATAATTGGAAGGCCCGGGAAGCAAACTCAGGCTGAGAGGGAGTTGCACCCCTTCACCAAGCTGTGGGCTCCTCAAAGGCAGGGATGCCTTTGCATCACCAGCTATGCGCTCTTCGTGACCCTCAGAAGGTGCTTATTAACTGTGTGGGCTGGTTGTGGGACGAATGTGGAAATATTTAAACAAGAGCGAAGCCAATTTAGATGTGGTTATCATTAGCCTTTCGAAATTCCTTTCTCTCAAAGTTAATATGTAAATAAAGGCATTAAACTTTTTTTTCAAGTTAAAAAATATTTTTGTAGAAAGGACTTAGCTAAGTGGTTAGATGACTCGTTTAATCACGTTTTTCTTCTTTGGGGAACCTCATCACCTCCCTGAGCCGCAGAACCGGAGCCATCCCCCACCGCCCATCCTGGGAGGCATTTATGCAGATTACAGAAATAGTGCTTAGGAGGAGCTGTGTGACGCCATCACTTGCAAATACCAACACACAACAATGATAAATCAAACTTTGTAACTGGAACTCTCTCCCAGTGACTCAGGAAACTGGGCATGTAAACATTTCTGGTTTCCTCTTGTTTTTTGTATGTCCTGTGGCTTCATGTTGATATAAAATTTTCTTTGGCCCTGGCTGGTATGGCTCAGTAGATTGAGTGCTGACTTGCAAACCAACAGGTTGCTGATTAGATTCTAGTTCAAGGCACACGCCTGGGTTGTGGGCCAGGTCCCCAGTAGGGGGTGTGCAAGAGGCAGCCACACATTGCTATTTCGCTCCCTCTCTTTCTCCCTCCCTTCCCCTTTCTCTAAAAATGAATAAATAAAGTCTTTACAACAATTTTTTCTTTCTCTTTTGGGCTTCCTGCATAGGAACTAGTCACCTGAAAGCCAACGTTTAAATACAGACATGGAGCCCTGGCCAGTGTGGCTCAGTGGACTGAGCATTGACCTGTGAACCAGAGGGTTGCCGGTTGAATTCCCAGTCAGGGTGCATGCCTGGGTTGGAGGCCAGGTCCCCAGTGGGGGGCGCGTGAGAGGCAACCACACATTGATGTTTCTCTCCCTCTCTTTCCCTCTCCCTTCCCCTCTGTCTAAAACTAAATAAATAAAATATTTAAAAATAAATAAATACAGACATGGAGAAATCTTGTGATGAATTCTCTTGCAATTAAATAAAGATTTTTGCAATGTGAATAACGATCTTCTAATCGGCTTTTTTAGGAAGTTTCTAGTTTTTAAAAATTTCATTTTTCTAATGCTATTTAGACTGGTGGTAGGCACCTTTCATGTGTTGGGAGTTAAAGGCAAAGTATAGCTCAACTCTTATATTAGCATCTTGTTCTTGGAACTATGGAAGCATCATAAAAAAACATTCAGGTCCTGGCTTGAGATCCCTGGATGTCTGACAGCGGCAATTTGGATACGGGCTAATCCCGTCCCAGCAAACGCTAGCAGATAGTCCAGGTTGTGTTACATATGTTCTAAGTAAGTGAGCCGCCCGCTGGGACTTGGAGAGCCGAGAGCATGCAAACATCTGTTTTGTTACAGCATTTATTATTAAAACATTTGAATTATCAGATGTTATTTCGTAGGTACTTCATAAAAATTTTTCATTTTAAAATTTGACCTATTCAAATATTGCTTCATAGATGCCTCAAATGAGATTTTTTAAAAATAAGAACAATTATTATAGAGTTCTTGCCACGGCAGAGAACGGCATAGCTGCAGCCCCGTTCTGAAATCAAAGAAAATGCCCACCTCAGCCAGGGTCATGCTCGAGCTGTAGACCGTCAGGGCTTTCCCCGTCGGTAGCGGCCACCTCTCCATCCCTCTGCTGTCAGGAGTGGGGCTTCCTGACATTGTGGCAGAACCTGCTCAGCTCCCAGGGAAGGGGCCCCGCCTGCCCCCTCCTTTTTCTGTGAGGGTTTGTAGCTTCTCTTCAGCACATAATTTAGTTATGTGATGAGGGAACGAGAGGGCCTGCTGGCTGATTCACAGCAACGTGTAATGTGATTTGTATGGAACATTAGTTCAGGTTCGGAACTTCAGACCCTGGAAACTGGGCTCGTTCTGACCCGCGGACTGGCTGCAGCCTTTCTCACGCACTGCCTTGTACTGCAGGCTCCCCTCAGTGCCCCTGCTGTTCCGAGCACCATCTGCAGCAGACTCCTGGTCCACCACTTTCTCCCAGCGTGGCCTTGAGCGGTTCATCAGCCTCTCTCTGAGTCCGTTTGCTCATGCATGAATGTGTACAGTGTGTACAGTGATACTCATTCTTCACAAGGTTGTTGCGAAGCCCAAATGCGCTAACCCCGGTAAAGCCCCTCGTTGGTACTCAGTGCTGTGGAGTGGCTGAGTCTGTGGTCTCACGGACCTCGATTTCTAGCAAATCGAGGGGGTGGGCGCGATGAGCTCTCCAGCTGACAGAGTCTGATGGGCTCACCCAGCAGTCGTGGCCCACTCCAGGCCACCTCACTCTGCTCTCCAGTCAGACGCCTGGCTGATGCCAGCCTGGGACAACAGCAGCCCAGACTGGGAGTCGTTCAGGGTGGGCTCAGAGCACTGCACATTCTCATCCTGGAGAGAGCAGCCCCGACCTGCCCCCCGCATGCCCCCACCATCACCACCCAGGTGGGGTGCCGGTCCGTGGTGATGAAGTCAGAGGTGGAGATATTACGGTTTAGAGCCTAAAGAGGAAAAAAAGCCTTGGGAAGCATCCATAGCTCAGGAAGAGGAAGAGAGCTTCCAGTGACAGCCCAGGAAGTGCTGGGTGGGAGGGGAAGCAGCATGGGGGCAGCCTCGCACCAGGCTTCTCAAACCACCCTAAGGTCCCGTGTGCACGTGTTTGCAATGCTTTGCCAAACACCACTAGTGTAAAGTATAATAAATACCAGAGAAATGGGGTGAAAAAAGACAATAATGTATACAAGCCTCATTTTTAAACAGTGTATTCTATTAGTTACTTAAAAAGTTTCTAAATGCTCACGCTTAATTTCTGTACTTAACCTCATCACGGCCCAGTACTGACAGTTGACACACCAGCCCTGGGCCATGGATTGCACATGGACCAGCCAGCCGCCCTTGCACTATAGAAACTGAGAGGCGTCATGTAAAGAAAAGTGGTGTCGTGTAAGAAAAGGAGCAAGAAAGTGGCTAGGTTTCACCAGAAACTCACTAGTGACGTTTAGGAGAGGCTAGTTTCAGAAGAGGCATGCATAGAGACGCCAGGATGAGAAGATGAGGGAGAGAACAACCTGTGAGCTATGGTAAACTAGAACTTAGACAATCAGAATAGTCTCCACCCAACCCCCGCCCGTCCCCCTGGTTGGAAATGTTGGCAAGGAAGGTGAGAAATAGCAGAACTGCCAGGGTCATTGCTTCAAGTGAAAGTTTTTCAAGATAGAGGAAACCCGAGCGTGTTTAAAGAAAGAGAGGAAGAAACTAGTAAAGAGGCCAAGCGTTAAAATGCAAAAAATCCTCAACGTTTGGGAAGCAGGCTACCAGCCTCTGCCCGGCTCTGCCATCTCATCGCCCGGCACTCTCCGCCCGTGTTCCCCGCAGGCCCGCCTGCTGAATGGCTGTCGTTTCCACAAATGCACCACGTGCTCTGTAGCCACACGACCTTCGCACGTTCCCTTCCCTCTTCTTGGAAAGCCCTTCTTGTCCTTCAGGTCTCAGCCTGGACGAGTGACTTTCTCATTGAGGCCTTCCCTGATGCATCCCGCCAACCTAAACTGAGGCCTCCTTGATGGTCTCATTTGTAGAAGCCTGTTCTTTCCTGTCATTGAACATACACATTTATAATTCTTCTTTTTTTTATCCTTAAACATCAATGTGTGGTTGCCCCCCCCCGTGCACCCACAACTGGGGACCTGGCCCGCAACCCAGGCATGCGCCCCAACTGGGAACCGAACCAGCAACCCTCTGGCTCACAGGCCGGCACTCAATCCACTGAACCACACCAGCCAGGGCCACATTTATAATTCTGTGCCTGAGCTGGCCAAAGGTCTGTCTTCCTCTCTAGAACGTAAGCTCTGGAGGCAGGGACACTTTCAGTCACTCCTCATTTATCAAAAGCTGAGTGCAGGGCCTCCCGCATAGTAAATGCTCAACGTAAAACGTTTGCTGCATAAACTGTAAGAGCTACCACTTGTTGAGTGCTTGTTAGGTGCTGAGGACTTCGCCAACATTCTCCTTTCTGTGCTTTGGACAACCCTATGGGATACTATTTTACAAATGAGGACACTGAGTTTCAGCCTAGTTAAGTGGTTCAGCCAAGGTTAAAAGGCTTGTGAATGAAGGACCCCAGGTCTGCATCCAGTGGGGTACCCTCCCCAGGGGCCAGGGAGAGATTGGAAGTGTGGGTGAAGAAGCAAAGACACTCCACATTTCTAAGCACTCTACGATTTACCATCTGGCATATTCAAAAGACTGTGCTAGACACGTGAACAAAATAAGAGAGCAGAGCCATGCTTCCTGAGCTGTAGCGGGATTGTGCCCCTGGGACCCTATCTGAGGAGGAGGGAAGGGCCAGGACCAAGGCCAGCTGGGGTGTGCGTCCTGTTTAGTGTGGAGGGATTGCATGTCCACCTGAAGTCCCATTCAAGGAAGGCCCAAGTGTACTCAGTAGAAATTCCTGACATCTGCCTAGGCAAATCTGAGTGGGCAGGACTATTCTGTTCTAACTGGGGGGAAACTTCTGGGTTGCTTTGGAGAAGGAGAAGGGGGGAGGGAGAGAAGAAAAGCAGGGGAGGCAGAGTGAACCTGTGAGGTGGCTGATGTTTCATATGTTGCGCAATAGGACGCACCTCATGACTTCCCACGTGTTCAGTAAAGTTACAAAAACCATGGAAACTCAAGGTGAGAGACTGTGTCTGGAAGAGAGATCCGGTGGGCTGGTAGAAAGCCGTGGAGTGAGCCAGACAGCAGACGGAGACGGGCCGAGTTTGCACAGACACCTGAGGGGTCGGGTGGGGCGGCTCACGGCCTCTGGGTTTCATTCTGATGATGACCACGCACATGGTGCGAGTGGGGAGGGGCCCAGGCCTCTGGTCCGCTCTGCACTGGCCACCCCTGCTCTTCTCCAGTTATTAACGTGTGTGTTCTCTAAATATTGTGGAACATTTGAAAAGTCCAGGAGAGAAAAAGTGAAGAGAAGCCAAGAACCATCCCTCAGTCCTGAATGAACTTCAGATAGCAGCTAGTGTATTTTACTTTCTTCTTTTTATTTTCTTTGTATATGTTTGCTTACAGAGTTGGGACTTGCCCTGGCTCGTGTGGCTCAGTGGATTGAGCACCAGCCTGTGAACTGAAGGGTCCCTGGTTCAATTCCTGGGCAGGGCACATGCCTGGGTTGCAGGCCAGGTCCCCTGCTGGGGACGCTTGAGAGGCAACCATGTATCTCTCACACACTGATGTTTCTCTTCCTCTCTTTCTCCCTCCCTTCCCTTCTGTCTAAAAAAGTAAATAAATAAAATCTTTTAAAGAAAGTCGGGACTGCATTGTGTGTGTGTGTGTGTATATATATATACATATATATATACACACACTTTGCTACCTTATTTGGCATAATAGCATAAACATTCTTTCAAGTCAAAGCCACATCTGATATTTGAGGAGCTTTATACCTTCTTTCAAAAACTAGAGTTGATTTCAGTAATAGGGATTTTTGCAGGAAAAAACAAATTTTTTCAGTGTATATTCTCTGAACCAGCCCAGTTTGACTTGATTCTTGTTTTTCTTTCCCTCCCACTTGACACAACCCAGGAAGTCCTATGAGTTTGAGGACCTGCTGCAGTCTTCCCTGGAGAGCAGCAGGGTCGACTGGTACGCACAGACTAAGCTGGGGCTCGCGCGCACTTTATCAGAGGAGAACGTCTACGAAGACATTCTAGGTAAGAGGCCAAAAAGTCCGTGTGTGGGAGTGAGTCTGACTCCATGAAAGGGGAGAGAAGAAATGGGGCTGGGGGCTTGGAACACACACACACACACACACACACACACACTCGAAGACATCCAGGTGCTCCAGGGAATGAGAGAGCAGGTAGGTGAGTGGAAGAGCGGCCCACGGTGGAGTAGGTGAGAGGTGAGAGAGCATGGGGCTGGGGGAGAGAAGGGCTGTGATGATCGGCGGCCAGGAGGTGGCCAGGAGGTGGCGTGGCTTGCTCTGGAGAGCTGGAGCCTCCAGACCCATGACTGAATCTCAGCTCTGCTACTTATTAGCTGTATGACACTGAGCTGGTGACGTCACATCTCTTAGCTTCAGTTCTCTCATCTGCATACCAAGGCTGATGATAGCTACCTTATGGGGTTGTTTGAGGACTGGAGAAAATGGTATGTAAAATGCCTGACTTAGAACGGATGCTCTGTAAGTCGCAGGGATCCCTGAATAAAAGAAAACTAAAGGACACCATACTCTTTATGAAACCGGAGGAGTGTGGCAGTAACAGGTCATCAAAATTCACACTAAATTGAATGTCTGCTGTTGAAAAAGCAACGTCAGCCTAGCTCTGGAGAACTCTCTCGGATTCCAAAGTTGGGTTCAGCTTCTCGGAGTCTGTGTGTCTTTAAATGCAGGGAGTTAGCTCAGCCCTAAGAAAAGAAGAAGCTGTGCTGGTGTTTGCAACAATGCGGATGGACCTTGATAATGTCATGCTAAGCGACATAAGTCAGACAGAAAAAGGGAAGAATCATATGGTTTTACGCATATGTGGGCTATAAAACTGAAAGCAGTACAGGAACAAAGAAAACAAAAAACTCACAGACACGGACAACAGTCCGGGGGTTACCAGAGGGAAGAGGGTGGGGCTGGGGAAGTTGCAAAGGTAAAGGGGGTCAAATACACTCATAAGTATGGTGAGAGAAAATGATTGGACTTTGGTCAGCGGACACACAATACAGTATACAGCTGACGTATCACAGAATTGTACACTCAAAACCTACATAATCTTTTTAACCAAGGTCGCCCCAATAAATTTAATAAAAATTTTGCAAAATAAATTTGGTGAGTTACAGTGTCTTCAGGGAAGGCCCCAGTTTCAGTGGGGTGTAAGCTCAGAGCAGCATCTGCTTGTTGGGGATAGGGCTGGGGGTGGGGGAAGAAACCCACGTGTGTCCATGTGGAAGGGGCAGGCAGGGCACACACGTACACGCACATAGCCAATCCCGGGACACGAGCATGGAGGGAGGGCATATACTTAGCTGAGCTCCTTGCATTGCACCACGGACTGTTGGAACTGCTGTGTCCCAGCTGTGGAGAGGGGTTCCTGCCAGAGCTGCAGGCTTCCCAAATCCAGAGGTGTGATCTGGACCCCCCTCAGCAGTGTATATACCTGGCAGGGAAGCTCTCCCTTAGACGAGCAGGAGGCCCAGATGAAACAATAGAGAGTTTGCTGCTTCATGTCACCAGAACTGGCTTTTCTTGCTCGTTTCTCATCTCTCAGGTTAGCTCCATTCTCAGCAGGTTTCCCATGATCAGCTCCCTGGAGGGAGCGTCCGTACCCTGCAAGTCCCCGCAAAGGTCCCAGGGCTCACTCCGACTGGATCAGTGTAGGTCCCTCGTTCACCTGCAGAGCCCGGGAGTGCCTTGCGGTGATTGGCTTAGACTTGGGGTGTGAGTCCTTCCTGGCCCTGGCTGCTGAGGCAGGGACTCGGGAAACTCTGATTGGCTCGAGTCCTGAAAGTGGAGTGAAGTTAATCTCGAAGGCCTAACAACGGGGAGACAGGGAGTTACTCCTGTGACAATCAGGGTCTCTTACCAAGAGGAAAGATGAACAGGTAGGGTAGCAAGACTTCAGAAAGCCCCACGAGGAGAGGCCAGGATGTTGGGTAGACCCAATGAGGGAAGCTTCCTCGGTGTTCCCCGTTCCTGACCTGCTGCCTTTGACCACAGATCCACCGATGAAGGAAAACCCTTATGAGGATGTTGAATTGCATGGTCGCTGCCTGGGAAAGAAGTGTGTCTTGAATTTTCCTGGTTCTCCCACCTCTTCCATCCCTGACACATCCACCAAGGTATGAGCCCCCAAGGGAGTGTTGGGGAATGAGGGGTCCCAGCCCCACGGCCTTGAGCAGCCTGAAGCTCTGGCTTACCCTGGAATGCCAGAACACCCTCGCCACCAGGCTCCCAGATGTGTACGGAGCTGTCTGCTCCTCCTGCCTCCAGTTCTCCTGGAGCCCTCTGCTCAGCAGAGCTTCCTGAAGGGCCATTTTAGCTGCTTCTGCGTGAGAAGCCTCTCCCGCTAGGTGAATAAGATAGTGTATAGCCACAGGACTGTTAAAAATAATGCCATAAAACAAACTTTAAATACAGAACTGAAAGGCATGGTTCAGCAACAGTGTTTTTATTGAATGCCACCATCTGTGGGGTTTTTTAATGAAGAATATGCATATATGTCATCTCGTATGTTTGCACATGTGAAGGAAGATCTCTGTAAGGGTGCCTAAGACTGAGTGAGGGGTACCCTGTGGAGTTGTCTGAGTGTCTGAGCACCTGGAGGTCAGGGCAGAAGTCTGACATTTCTTACAGGATATCCTTTTGAACCTTGGAATTACGTACACACAGATAACATACTGTATTAACGCACATGGTCGTTGCAGCCCGTTGCCCATAGGACTGAATGCGTATTCCGTACCAGGGCATTGAATTTCCTCCGTAACTGATCCCGGGCACACGCTGCTACCTCATCTCACACAGCTCCTGCGTGTCTGTGAGAGCCCCCTCCGACGGGAGCCTGCTGACTGCCCGTTTGATGTGACAGGTCCAGGATCGGCAAACTTTTTCTCCAAAGAGCCACCGAGTAAATACCCAATCTCTGCTGTGACCACGGTGCACGGCCATTGTAATAGCAAGCAGCATAGACAGCATGCCGAAGAGTGAGTGCAGCTGTGTTTCAACAATACTTTATGGATCAACACTGAAATTTGAATTTTATGTAACTTCCATGTGCCATGAAATATATATATATACTTTATGTATAAATACACAGTTTAGCCATCCAAAAATGTCAAAACCATTCTTCGTTCCTGGCCAGATACGGGGCACAGATGGTAATTTGCTTGCCGCTGCACTAGGTCATCCCTGCCTCTGCCCTTGGCTCTTGCCTGAACCTCTCCCCTGTTCTTTAAGGTTGCTCAGTCTGCCTCCCTCAGGAAGCTTCCAGGCCATCCCAGACCCGGGACCCCTTCCCCACGGCTTGCCCGCAGCACTCAGCGGGCTCAAGCCTTCATCTCGCACCAAATTGTGCATACTGCCTGATGACATCGTGTACTGTGGTGATTCGAAGTCTGATTTAAGTCATGCACTGTATCTTAAAGTCATCTTCCCGGCTGCATTGTAGACTCCTCAAGGGCAGTGAGTGCACTGTTTCTTTGTGTCTCCCGTAAGTAGTCATACAGTGTTTGGGTGTTGACAGAATTATAAAGGGAGATACACCCAGGCTGCCAGTGTCGGTGTGGTCCCACTGCGAGGGTTTGTTTCCAACCTAAGAAAGTAGCCATGTTCCTCTCCAGGCCCCAGGCGAGGGCAGCCTCTGCTGGCAGGTGGGCGTGTGGGGTCAGCACGTGAGGAACGCCTTTTGTGCTTGAGGGTCACAAAGGGGATCTTGGGGCCACCAGTCTGCCTGAAGAGAGTTGAAGGGTGAATCTTACAGACCCAAAGCAATTGCCACCGCACTTGCAGAGACCAGTTAACTTCGGTTTTCCCCTCCTGTGGAAAGGAGTATGGTCATGAATAATCAGTGACAGCCATGAAATGTGCTTTGTTTGCATTGGAATATGGACGTCGCCAACACTTAGGAAATCCTCAGGGAAGGCTGTCATCCTGAGTCTGCCCCTGCACACCCCACCCAGCACTGCCCACCTTCCACTCCGTGTGGAGAGTGAGCTACACGGCCTCTTAGGAACAAGTGAACTGCCTGTGCAGAGCAGCTCCGCACTCAGAGCCGGTGCTGCTCCCTAAGGTCAGAAAGGAAAGGCTTAGCCCTTTCCGTCCCCTTCCTGCCAGGCTAGAACAGTGTAGGTCCTCTGTCCCCAGAATCGTGAAACAAGTAGGCAGTCGAGTGAGTGAGAACACGGAGGTTGAGAGGCAGCTCTCCCACTGGAGGGTGGCCGGTTGCCCAGTGCACATGCCCGACTGCCACTGAGCCCTGCGGGCTCAGGGGTGTCCAACCTTTTGGCATCTCTGGACCACACTGGAAGAAGAGTTGTCTTGGGCCACACATTAAATACATTGTGACATGTAATCACAAAAAAAATCTCATCACGCTTTAAGTAAATTTATGATTTTGTGTCTGGCCACATTCACAGCCATCCTGGGCGGCTTGTGGCCCGCGGGCTGCAGGTTGGACACCCCTGTGAGCACGCTGCATGGGCTCTGTGTCCTTGAGCCTTCCTCTCCTCTCCCACATCTGGGTGTCTGGTTTGTGCCCCCGTTCTGGGACAGCTGCAGACTTCTCCACTTCCTCCCTGGAGCTCCTTGAATATTCATGCCACATCTGGGCTGCATCTGGGACCTCAGAACTTGCTGCAGCAGCCCCTCTGTGGCCTCCCCCTCTACCGGCCACAGAAAGATCCTGAATGATATTTCATCATTTTATTGAAATGTCAGTACGTTACATTACATTGGGATTTTCACCTAATTAGTTGGTCCCAGCAGAAAGGGAAGGGCTTGCCCTAGAAAGGAGCAGACCTGAAGCTGAGGGTAGATGATAATACAGTGCAAAGTCCTGAGCAGGGACGTGTTCTTTTCCTGCTCCGTGTGACCCACCACCCCACACCTCCAACATGCAGTGAACGTGGTAGGTAGGAACTGATGTTTACAAGCAGGGAGGTCTTGGCTAATATGAGATCTTCTTTTTTATGTAATGACTCCTAAAGGAAAAGTGTATCACTAACTAGCATTCTCTGGTTGCCTGGACAGCCCCCCACACCACCTCCCACCAAACAGATCATATGTCACCCGGCAGTGGCTGTGGAGAGGCAGCGTCTGGTCAGGTGTGCAGGCTCGAGAGCCTGACTGGCTCCGTCCAGAACCTGCCTCAGCCTCGTGTTAGCCAGGGGACTTGAGCAAAAGGATTACATTGCCACGTGTTTCTTTTTTCATTGGTAAAACAGGAATAATAATGGTAGTATACTCCTCTTCGGGGTCTTATGAAGGTTAATCAAGTTAATACTTGCAAACCACTTAGACAAGCACTGTTTACGTTTGCTAAATACATAGAGAAGCGCTTTTCAATATATGTTCTTTTAAAAATAACCCTATTCTTCGTGATCATGGTATCTCCCCTGCCAGGTAAGTATAAAAATAACCCTATTCTTAGAAAATAGAAATACATTCTCATAAAAAGTTGTTTGTTTGTTTTTTAAGATTTTATTTATTTTTTAGAGAGAAGAGAAGGGAGGGAGAAAGAGAGGGAGAGAAACATAGATGTGTGGTTGCCTCTCGTCTGCCCCCTACTAGGGACCTGGCCGGCCACCCAGGCATGTGCCCTGAGTGGGAGTGGAACCGGCGACCCTTTGGTTCGCAGGCCAGCACTCAATCCACTGAGCCACACCAGCCAGGGCTCATACAAAGTTTTTAAATACTGAAAAGTGTAATTAAAAAAACAAAACTCATTTATAATAGGGGACTTTTGTTTTTTCTTCATGCTCACATATCTTCTTTTTTCTATAGTAGGTTCTAATTATGTGTATTTGTGTATGCCTATGTGTCTTATAGATCTTTTTAAAAATTGCATGTAACCCGACACCCAGAGATAACCACTGTTAGCTTCGCTGGTTCATTTCCTCCCAGGCTGTCTCACACTGTGTGTGTGTGTGTGTGAGTGTGAGTGAGTGTGTGCACAGTAAAAAAAAGCTTTGGGATTATATTGTATAAATAGTTTGCTGCTCTTTTATACATAGTGATCATGACTATTTCCCCACGTCATTAATTTCTTTTAAAAAATAATTTGTATTGCCTGAGTGATATAGTCCCTGAGTTCAGTGTAACATGAGCTCCCTCGGGGAGGCAGACAGCTTCCTTGCAGCCGAGCCCCCTCGGCCCCACCAAGGTGCCCCCGGCCAGAGCTCACCACACCTGGTCTCTTGAAATAACCCAAGAGATTTCAAAAGGGGGTCCTTGTCTGCTTTGCCGTTGTGGACACCACAGACCCTTTTTTGAGTCCACTGAGAATCCAAAGTCGGTAAGGTTAGGGAGACTCTGGGCTCTGCCAGCAAGCCAGTCCCTCCGCAGAGGCCACTGCACAGAGACAGTGGGACCGGGCGCATCGTTAGCAGGGCGTGTTGGTGGGAGGCGCTCTGATCAAAACCTGGAACCCTCTCTGGACCACAGTCATCCCCAGGGTGCTATAGTGAGTTCCCTTTTCGTCCATACTTCACGCATGGCAAACTACTTCTGGTCACCTGGTTTTGTAAATAAAGTTTTATTGAAACACGTCCACACTGGTTTGTTCACACATTGTCTGTGGCTGCTCTTGCACTGAAATGGCAGAGCTGAGTAGTTGTGACAGAGACAGGATGGCTCACAAAGCCTAAAATATTTACTCTCTGGCCTTTAAGAAAAAGCTTGCTGACCCCTGCCAAGTCCAAGATTTATACCCTCGCTTTCCACGGCCTCCCACAGGCAACTGGGTGTCTTCACTGGTGCATCGTTGCCATGGAGACTCTCCTCGGTCTATTTGCTCTTCCTCACTCCATGCCCGTTCTCGGGCTGTGCTACATACTTAATAATGATCTCCCCGTGGCCCACCAAGTCCTCTTTTTATGAGTTAAGCAGCCACTGAAATCCCACCCCTTCGTGAAAGCTCCCTGGACACTTGGGCTTATTTTGGGTGCCCTGGCACATACCGGGGCCCCTTCCTCCAGCAGTGTGGCCACAGGGAGGTGCAGCCCACACCCCACCTCCCCTGGGTCTCTCACAGAAAACTAAGTGCCGTGTTTTGATTCCTTTCTGTTTTCTCTCTTTTTAGACTCACTCACGCGTCAGATGTTCTCTGAACAGACACTACATAATCTATCTAATGGAAATAGATACCTACTTTTTGCCAACAATTTGATAGGAGATTCCAATGCAGTGAAAGAATTGGGGCCATTTCTTTGGATTCCATTGCAGACGGAATTTGGTCTTTAAGAAGACTCATCATTATTTCTTCCTCTTTTGCCGGTTTAATTTTTAAGATGCCCATAGTGAGCAAACCGGGTGGCCTCTTGCTCAGCTCAGAACTGGCAGTGCTAAGCCATTGATTGCTCCCTGTAGAACACGAAAAAACAATGGCAGCAGGCCAGGTGAGGAGGCGAGGGGCCTGTACTCCTGGCCGGCTTTAGAAAGAAGAGGGCCTGAGGTTACTGTCACACACTCCTTGCAGCTAAACAAGAGTGGAGAAATCAATGGAATGAAATAAGCCTACTCTGTGAGAGTTTTAAGATGTGATAAATGTGGGCTTATAAAATGATAGAAAAAGAAAGCCTCATTCATTTAATGAAATAGGGATAAGTTAGCCTAGGGAAAAATCAACTTAGACTAACATACAATAAAATAAAGTACTAATGGATGAATGAATAAATTATGTTCAAAATAAACTAAGAAAAATCCAGAAAAAATGGGATTAAGTATTTATTAAACCTCTACAAAGGTATAGATTTCCTGGGTGAAGATTAAATCACTCACAAAGGAAAAGATGAACAGCTTTGCAAATATAAAAATGTTATGTGAAAAATACCACATAACCAAAATAAAAATGTAAATGAGCCACACGGGAAAAACACACTTGCAGCAAAACTGACAAATGTTTAATATCTGGTCTATATAGGAAGCTCATCCAAACTAATAAGAAAAACACTGGGATCCCAAAAGATAAATAGGCAAAGAATATAAACAGTGTCCTAAAGAAAAATGCAGCTTGCACACTGAAGTGCGAAGTAAGTCGATGTCACAAGAGGAAGAGAGAGAAATTACTTATATCGAATGCCTGTTATATATTAGGTCCTCTGCTAGGTGCCTTATCTAATCCATTAATTAATTTTAAAAAGAAACTTTCAGCTACATTTACAGTATAAAATATGAGTCTTGGAAGTACCTTTAGAAAAAATACAGTTGAAGTAGTTATTAATATTTCTTGTTTTTCATATATTTTCCTTAGTATGTGTATATGTTTTGATTTTATTTATTTATTTTTAGAGAGAGGATGGGCTGGGGAAGGAGAGGGAGAGAAACATCGATCGGTTGCCTCTCGTGCACCCCTCCTGGGGGCCTGGCCCACAACCCAGGCATGTGCCCCAACTGGGAATCCAGCTGGTGATCTTTCAGTTCTCAGCCGGCACTCCGTCTACTGAACCACACCAGCCAAGGTCTAATATTCCTTATTTTAGTGACTAGTTAATACACTCATACGGTTCAAAATTTAAGGAGTATAAAACATAAACAGCGAAAAGTCTCCCTCTCACCCGGATCCTCCGTTTCTCTCCCCTGGAGCAACCACTGTTTCTTGTGCATCCTTCTAGCACTATGCTTATACCAGCGGAACAGCTCCCTAACACACACACACACACACACACACACACACATGTGCGCATGCACGCGAATATCAGCATACGATACTGACTGTCCTACGCTTGACTTTTTATGCTTAACAATATATACCGGAAAGAACCTTCCGCATCCGAACGTTGGGATTTGTTACACCTGAGTTGTACCCCACTGCGTGGATGTGCCCTGATTTATGCGACCGGCCTCTGTTGACAGACACTGAGGTTGTCTCCATTCTTCTGTGTTTACTGAGGATCCTGGCGCGGCGTACAGCATGCTGTGCGCAGTACCACTTTCCTGTGCGGTGTGACTGCACTAGTATGCGCACGTCGGCAGGGCAGATCCCTAGGGGAGGAATTGCTGGGTGATGGGACGCACCCGCCGTTTTTGGCTGATACTGCTAGATTGCACTGCATGGAGCTGTGCCGATTCCCAGTCCCCCTGACGGTGCACGCAAGTGTGAGAGTAACCGGCTTCCCTTGCTTTCACCAGTTAGTGAGTTACATTGTTTTATCTTTGCTAATCTTCGAGTGAAAAGTGTTTCTTCACTGGCATTTTAATTTTCTTTTATAAGTGAAGCTGAGAATCTTCATATTTCTTCAGAATCATTGTATTTTTTTCTACATACTTTCCATTCTTTTGCCTATCTTTCTTTTGAATTGTTATCCTCTCATTTATTTGTAGTATGTGTTAGAAAAATGACCTCTGTGAATTACACGAAATGTTTTACCAGGGTTTTTTTTTTACGATCTTATTTATTTTTTAGAGTGGGGGGAGGGAGGGAGAAAGAGAGGGAGAGAAACATCATATCGGTTGCTTCTTGCATGTCCCCCACGTGGGGGCCTGGCCCGCAACCCAGGCATGTGCCCTGACCAGGAATCAAACCAGTCTGCAAGATGACGCCCAACCCCCTGACCTACACCAGTCATGGTGTTTTACCCTTTGTTTTGTTTGCCTTTGGGCCTTAAAGCAACTGAGGCCCAGAGACATGAAATTCCTTGTATAGGAGGCACTTAGCTTGCCAGGAGCAAGGTCAAAGTTAGGCCTAAGGTGTGTACCACCTTATACGCAGTGTGGCTTGGACCTGGCTCCATAAGGTAACTGAGCCAGGTGAGTTCCCACTTGTCTTGAAGAGAGAGTACAGATTGCATCCTTTGTCCTACTAACTCCCCGTAACTGGATGGTAAGTGTTGATGCGCACCCATTAGCACAAATCCAGGTCCCCATCCTAGCCCAGCTCCCCTCCTCCAGCCCGTGGTCTCCCTCACCCCACCGGCAACTCCCAGTCAGTCCTCTGTGCATTCATTTACCCTCTTTATTCTTTCTCCTCACAGCAGTTACTGTCCAAACCTGCTTTTTTCCGGCAAAATTCAGAGAGGAGGAACTTCAAACTGCTGGACACTAAGAAGCTGAGCCGGGATGGAATGGGGTCCCCTTCCAAACTCAGCCCCCCCTCCACCCCCAGCAGCCCTGACGACACTTTCTTTAATCTTGGAGACCCGCCGAATGGCAGGAAGAAGAGAAAGATACCCAAGGTAAGACCTGCAACAAGCTTCGAGGTCAGCCGTACCCCACCCACCCCAGCCAAGGAAGGTACAGAGGTGCCTGGGCAGAGACTGCCAGTGTGCCTGCTTCTGCCTGCTTCCTCACAGGCCGGGGGCGAGGGGGGGGGGGGGGGCCGGTGCGCCATCAGGGTGGGGTGTCTTGTGGCCATGGAGCCTCCCACCTCACCGCCCTTCTCCCAGCCTTAGCTACTCTTCTGATCCCAGACAGTGTTTGCAGTGCCCAGCCTCCAAAGGCCACACTGTCCTCCTGCACGGCCTCAAGCAGTAGCTCCATCTGCCCTGCTCTGGGTCAGACCTCACCCGCGCCTGCTGCAGGGGCAGCACCATGCGGAGCCTGGGCTCTGAGGCAGCAGTTATCAAAATACACCTTTCCTGGCTCCTTTTTTTCCTTAAGATTTTATTTATTTATTTTTAGAGGGAGGGGAAGGAAGGGAGAAAAAGAGGGAGAGAAACATCGATGTGAGAGAGATGCGTCGACCAGTTGCCAGTTGTAAGCACCCTTACTGAGGACTAAACCCATAATCCAGGCATGTGCCCTGACTGGGAATCAAACCAGCGACCTTCAGCTTTGCAGGGCGATGCCCAACCAACTGAGTCATGCCGGTCAGGGCTTTTTTTTAAATAAAAAGGGACAAAGACTTATTGACTGATGTATCTGTGGCTTCCCCTTATTCCATGACCTGATGTAGAGTGAGACAGCCTTGTCTGGCGTCTCACTCTGGTCATGGAGCTCCCCTGCGTTGTCTCGCGTGGTTGTTATGAATGCCTCCCAGCCCTCCCTGTTAGCTTGCGAACTCTCGGAGAACAGGTGCCTGTCCCTATAGCTGTTTCTCCCTCACAGCTCCTGGCAAAATCCCTTGTACACGACAGGTGCTTTGTATTCAATCAGGAAATTCACAGTTCGCAAATGCTTACTGAATCCCTACTGTGTGCCAGGCGCTGTTCCTTCCCACGCAGGGGCTCTTACAGCACAGACCCAAGTCCCCGCCCACATGGAGCTTACCTTCTGTGTTCATTGTGTTCGAGTAAGTGGAAGGATGTTAACTACACCATAACTGTCTGCTCTCTAGTTATTTTTGGATGGTTAGGGGGGAGATTTTGAATGGGTTTAAAATTTCCCTCCTTTCCAAAAAACGATTTGACTTAGCAACTCATTTGTTTACTTATTGTACTTACAGTTTTAAAATTGTGGTAAAACATGCATGACATCAAACTTGTCGTTGGAACCATTTTTAAATGTGTGGCATTAAGAACACTGCTCTGCAACCATCACCAGCATCCACCCCAGAACTTTCCATCTCCCCAGACCAGAACTAGGGGTCCGCTGAACACAGACTCACTAACTCCCCATGCCCCGCCTCCAGCAGCCACCATTCTACTTCCTGTCGCTGTGAACTTGCCCATGCTTGTACCTCCTATAAGTGGAATCATACAATGTTGTTCTTTTGTGATTGGCTTATTTCATTTAGCATAATGTCCTCAAGGTTTATTCATGTTGGACTGTAAGTCAGAATTTTCCTCCTTTCTGGGCTGAGTAATATTCCCTTGTGTATACGTAGCACAGTGTGTCCGTCCATCGGTGCTGGGGGAGAGGTCTCCTCCCCGTCCTCTTCCCGGGCCCTCCCTCATCCTGGAAGAGCACGGGCAGCGAAGGGATCCCCGCTGCACGCCGGGAGGAGGCCGTTAACACTGGTGTTTCTTCTCTCGGTATCTGGCAGCTGGTGGTGCGAATCAATGCCATTTATGAGGCTCGGAGAGGGAAGAAACGGGTGAAGAGGCTGTCCCAGTCAATGGAGAGCAACTCAGGAAAAGGTAGGAGCACCCCCACACCATCCCTCCTTGCCCAGGGATCTGAACACAGGTTCTTCCTAGGAGTGGATAGCTGTTGCCTTGGGTTGGCTCACCAAGGAGAACAAGCTGGAGCTTTGTAGGTGTCTCCAGTGTCCCCAGGACAGTCCAACGGGCAGGAGCGCAGTTGGGTGGCATGTCCTCAGCTCCTCTCTCCCTGTCCCTCCATCCAGTGAGCCCAGGGCCCCAAGCTCTGACCTCACCATGGGAACAACTCGCTTTGCTCAGCATGCGTACAAGGGGCCGATATCTTGTGCTATAATTTGATATAAGTACCATCTGATCTAGGGCCAAGTTAACTTGGTAATAGATTTAGTTAGACATGGCTTGTCCATTCCATTTAAATAGTCAAAAAGAAAGCAGCCCTTCTGAATTAGAAATCTTGGTTTTGTGCTACCACGTATAAAAGTTCCTACATCATAAAAACTCACATTCGCCTCTCTCTTCCCTTTCCTTTCCTTTCCTCCCTCCCTCCCTTCTTCCCTCCCTCCCTCCCTCCCTTCATTGTCTAGTGACAGATGAGAACAGTGAGTCTGACAGTGACACGGAGGAGAAGCTGAAAGGTAAGACCGGTTGCTGTGCAGGGTCCGTGCAGGTGACGGGCAAGCTGCAGGCACAGCCCTGACCGCCTCACGTGAGGGACGGGACAGAGCAGCCTTGCACGAGCTTGTCTGCACGGCGTGGATGTGAATGTCTCAAGGGACGGGGCCCACAGAATGCCCAGGGGCAGGTCAGTCCTCGGCATGACGAGAATGGGCCTGTTTCACGCCAGAGATCCGGGGTGACTACTCCTGCAGGGGCCCACTCTTCCCCTGTATTTCTGTTGCATCATAGGCGTGGGTCACACCTGAATGATGTGCAACATGGCCGGCCTGCGACTCCAGACACCTGGGGCGTTGGCCCACTTGTGTGAAAATGGCCGTGTGATCTGGAGAAACTCACTGAAGATCTCAGGGTCTCTAGTTCGTCTGTCGTGCGACGTCATTGACGTGACTGCTCCCTGTGGGTCGCAGTGTGGTGATCTAGGTCAGGCTTCAGTGGGTTGTCCACAGTTTCTCAGGCCCAGGCAGAAGCTAAGGAAAGCTGTAGGCCAGGCTGCCGGGCGGAGCGCTGAAGCCCATCCACCCGTTGGCCCTGCCCCTGGAACAACGCTGCTCGATTCCATTGCACAGAGTGGTGGCCGGAGAGAAAGCAGGTGGGGGCCCTTGAGCTAGTCAGGTCTCTGCTGGTTGAGTCACACAGGATGTTTACAAAGCTCCCAGCTCCAAAAGCTTTAGCATTTGGATGTTGTCACATCCCACAATATGAAGAATGAGGAACAGGAGTGAGGAGGGGAGTCAGTGTCCCCACCTCACCTGACAGAGGGACACAGGCGTTATTCCAGGCCCTGCCCCAAACCCACACAGCAAATCCGGGCAGAGCCAAGGCCTCGCGTTCCAAGTGGCTGCATCCCCTCAGCCCAGCGGCCTGGCGAATGTGGCTCCTCCCAGAATTTTGGCGAGGATCCCCAAGAAAGAGTTCGTACTAATTTGTTAAATGTGGAGACACTTCTTTCGGGTTGGAAAAAGTGCTTTGAGCTGGGAGCTGCACCATCTACTGCAGCCCTGTGCAATTGCACATGGGAGAATGGGTCGTTTTCAGGCCCCCTCCCCACCCCTCTTTCTGTCTCCTCTCTCTGGCTCTCCAGCTCACAGCCAGCGGCTGGTCAATGTGAAGTCCCGCCTGAAGCAGGCTCCAAGATACCCATCGCTCAACCGGGAGCTTGTCGAGTACCAGGAGAGGCAGCTCTTCGAGTACTTCGTGGTGGTGTCTTTGCACAAGAAGCAGGCCGGGGCCGCCTACGTGCCGGAGGTCACCCAGCAGTTCCCTCTGAAGGTACAGGGCGGCCAGGCCTCTGCGGCCTGCCAGCGTGTTACCGGACAGGGGCCTGCCCCTGAGCGGGTCTGCCTAGGGCAGCTGGTAGTGTGTGGGCTCTTGACTTCATGCAGGAGAGATTTCACAACACCAGTCCAGGTGACTGTGAGGGTATGTTTACTAAAGCTGGGGACAGTGAAACAAGGAAAGTCTTAGCATAGAAGAAGCAACAGGAGAGCCCAGGCTGGGCTGCCGTAGCTCACAGGGAAATCAGAGAAAAGGGTGCCTTGGGGCAGGTTCAGGGGGTCAGCCTGGGACGAGCTGCACTGCCCATCGTTCTCCTGGTTGCAAGTCTCGTGGGGACCCTTCAAGTTTAGGAGACGCTCACCTGTGGGGGAAGAAGTGGGGGAAGGGAATGGCACAGGCTGCTCCCCAGAGGGAAAGCATGCAGGTGCTGGGTCCTTCTTCTTGAGTTTTTCTCTCTCGCTTGCAGGCAGGAATTTTAGAGGAGGTATGGGGGGGCGGGGTTCAGCAGAATATTCATCAGCTCTCCAGGTGCCCTCTTTCAGGGTCTGGGCAGGGGTTGCTAGTCCTTGCAGCTGGTCCTGGTGTCCTCGCCCACCTGGATTTTCTGCTTTTCTGGGCCTGGAGCTGAAATACAGCTGAGGCCTAGATGTTATCTCTAGGGAGGTGGCCTTCTGTACCTGGTTGTACATTGCGCGGCCAGTTTGTTCAGCTGCCTGACTCCGTCTCCCTAGTCCACTTGTTCTGGATTATGGGCCTGTCTGCAGCATTCCTGCCAGCACCTTGTAGGGACTCATGGATTCCGGGAGGCGTGGGAGTTTGAGGATCACATAGCATTTAGAATGTCAAAATTGGGTCCTGATTAGGGTATGTCAAATGAAGAAACTCCTGCTGGAGAATTTGCGAGGTCCCAGGAGGTGAGAATCGAGGACACAGACCATGGTCAAAAATACATACTGGACCCCTGTGCTGACCACACCATCCTCCTTGTCTCCCCACCTCCGTCTCCGTATCAAGCACATATCCCATCCTGCTCTGGGGCCTCTTTCTGGTCAAGCTCACAGCTCTCCCTGAGGAGGGTCGCCTGTGTGTGTGTGTGCTGCACCTCTATGGGTGTGCACATGCAGGAATCCGTTCTTTGCTGCAGGGCTCGTGGCTGTGTGGGTGGGGCTTCACCATGCATTAAACTGGGGTACCTACAATGAAGTGACGCTGAATAAAGCCTCACATGGCAGGGCCAGCAGTCTGTGACTTACTGTAAGGCTTGGATAATAGGATGAAAGCGTCTCCACCACATTCTGATTCCTTTCATCCAGAATTTACTGAGACCCTGTTACATTCAGCCTGTTCTCCACTTGGCCCCAGAGGCTTCAGAGATGAGCAGACTGTGTTTTTTGTCCTCGAGGAATTTACACTCTGGCCAAAGGGCACAAAGTAAGCATACAGAGACTTGGCAGGCAGCACGTGACAGGCCCACGGCCGAGGGGTTCAGAGAGCACCTGGGGTGGGGAGCTCACGTCCGGGCCCCCCAGGGCCTCCCTTTGCCATCCCCACCCGAGTCTGCTGAGGCCCAGGTCCAGCTGTCCCTCCCCTCCTCTGCTGGGCAGGCCTGCCTTCTGTCCTGCCCAGAGTGGCTCCACACAGCAGTAAAGCGCTGTGCTTGGAGCTTAAGGTGGAAACTGTACAGAAGTGAGCGAATCAGAGGCACCAGCCCTCCAAACTGGCACATGGTCACCTTCATCCAGCTTACCTCTAGGGATGATCTGGGAAACCCGCCCCACCCCCTCCCCCCATGCTGTGGACGTGCCTAGATTCGGGGTGGGGGCTGCCCCTGGTGAGGGAGGCTGCTGGTCAAGCTCACACTGCCTCACAGGACAATTGAGAAGCAGGCCAGAAGGACTGACGTGTCATCCTGTTTACTGACGCCCCCACCAGGCCACGCTCAGGGTTGCGTGCAGGGCAGCACACAGTCAGTGTTCCAGGAAGAAAGGCGCTGACCACCGTAGCCGCTGAGCGCTAGTTTCCAACCTGGAGTCTTCAGACCCTAGACGTCCACACTAGAACTTGTTTTGGGTGGAAAGTTGCACAGTCACTGTTGAAAAAGGGACTAATCAGCAGATGTAGGAAGAAAAGTCATCTGTTGTCCCATTCCACCGAGATCGGCACTTAGCATTGTGTTGTGTTTTCTTCTAGTCTTTTCCCATACTCTAATTTTCTTACAAAACTGGGATAATACAGCGTGGGGCAAAAGCAGGTCTACAGTTTTCATATGGAAAATAATACCGCAATTAATAAATAACAGTACAAGAATAAACTCTGTGTCTTATGTACTCACAACTGTAAACCTGCTTTGCCCACCCTGTGCATTGTGTCGTGTTTCCTGCGCTGTGCATTGTATCGTTTTTGTGTCGTGTTTCCTGCACTGTGCATTGTATCATTTTTGTGTCATATTTTCTGTGCTGTTTTGTAGACCTCTTGTTATTTATACCATATTGATACAAATTCTAAATCATCACTTTTGAACTGTACAATGCTCCACTGTGTAGGCGTGCTGTAACCTAGTTACCCACCTCCTTCTGCTGGAAATGCACCTGGCTGCCAGGTGTCCTTGGATGTGTCTTTGATGTGAGGTGGTCATTCCATGCATGCCCTTTGCATGCCAGGCTCTTTCACATCTTCTGCCCTTGTCCACCTTTCCCTCTTTCATTCTCCTTCTCGTTCCTAAGTCTTTCCAGTGAGTTTTATGCCCCACCCCGTAGACACTGTAATCAAGGTGTGTACTTTGTCATGTTCCATAAAATGCCTGATGTCACACAGGTCTCTTTGTGGCAGTCCATGGAGACTGGGCTTTTCCAGCCATCTGGGGCATTGGCTGTATTTGTGAGAGGGGTCTGCACGTGCTGCTCCCTGTAAGTGTGCTCCTGTGTGTATAAGAACATGCATGTGCACATGTGGCTTGATAACTCACATGTTGATGACAGCATGTGTAGGCAGCACACGTGTGTTATCTGGGGGTGGATGTTCCAAATGGTAACTGGCCAGGCTGGAAAGTGCAGGAACGCCCTTCCCTCCAACGCCTGCTCTCCAGTTCTCTGGTACCATTCCCACTGTGGGGAAATGCCACTGTTTCGTCCTTTCCCCTTCTGTATAGTTTGGGGTCTTCAACTCTCTGGCAATTAATTGCCCCCTCCCCTCTCTACCATCGAATACCAACTGGTTTTTGCTTCTCTGTAAGATTATCCGAGCATAGTCAAATATTATTGCTTTGGCAACAGTCTGAGCTAGTGAATTATCAACTTAAAGACTGTTCCAGGACCAGATGGAACCTTCTGGGTCATGGATGGAAGAGAGAATGATTATACAGAAAAGAAACAGTGACTATTTATTCTGAAAATGGAAAACTAAAGGAAAATTAATGACTGACTTTAAATCTGTGGTGTAGAAACTGTGTTTCATTCATTGATAGTTGCCTCAGTCATTAACAGCAGCAGCAGCAGCTGCAGTCACACTTGATCTAGCCTAAAGGGAATCGCGCTAGCGGTGGGTCTGAAGTTGAAAACCATCAGCCAGAACTCTGTTCCTGCGGATGCTGTCTTCAGAGACCTCCTCTCTGACCTTCGGCGGCCTCTGTGAAGCAGGCAGAAGGACTGCTGGCCTGCAGACTTCAGAAACTGTCTGCAAGGCTGGTTTGAAGTAGAAGTCAGTGGCAAGCCTCGAGAAACCAAATAAAAAATTGATGGAAATAGTATAGAAGGAATTTAGATTGTACATTACAATTTCCTAACGTCAGAAATTCAGGCTTCACTCATTTCAAATACCTGGTATTTCAAATTATTGAAGGTAACTTTAGCATAATTTATGTTTTAACTGTTTACAAAGGAAATGTAATAAGGAGAAACCTATCAACAACAGCAAAATCATAAAAAGCCAACAACTCTTCCCAACATTTTAAAAGTACCAATTTAGCCCCGGCCAGTGTGACTCAGTTGGTTGGAGTGTCCTCCTGTAACCGGAAGGTTGTGGTTAGATTCCTGGTCCAGGTCACAGGCACGTGCCACCCGCAGTCCGGCCACGTATGACCCCAGCCCGGGTGCTGACCCCTGGTCTGGGCACATACGGGAGGCACCCAGTCAGTGCTTCTGTCTGGCAGCGATGTGTCTCTCTTCTCCCTTCTTCTCTCCCTTCCTCTCTCTCTAAAAGCAATGAAAAAAATATATCCTCAGGTGAGGTTAAAAATAAATAAATAAATTTACGAGCAGACTATGCTAATTGTAAGTCATTCTCATTTGTTTCCCAAAATTATTCCCAGAATAGCTTTATAAAATTGTAGCAGTAAAACACATAACATAAAATTTGCCCTTTCAGCATTTCCGAGTGTGTGGTTCGACATTGTCAGCCCCAAGTATGGGGCTGTGCAGCAGACCCCCAGAACGGGGCGCTGCTTTGTGAAAGCACAGATTCCTGTTCATACACAACATAAGCAAACACGTGGCTTTGGATATAATCTGTTAAGTCAGACTTTATTTGTTCTGTTTTTAGATAAGATGATAGATACCCCATCTTTGCTGTTAGATAAATCAGAGAAAGACAAGTTAGAGATTAAGATCAATTTTATTCCTTGCCTGATTCCATACTAGCTGAGTGATCATGAATGAATAATATCTCAGGGCTGCTTAACCCCGTATCTCTAACAGAACAACGTCAGGCTGGAGGATGTCTCGTTCCCTGCTAGTTCTGACACACGGGGACTCTCTGAAGCGAGGTGAATTTCACCGTGTGATACAATATAACTGGATGTGCTCACTAAGGCGTGTACAATTGCTTTGCAGGAGGGCAGCTTTGCCTGGGCCCAGGGCTTTGAAGACCGGATTTGAGGCTCGGCCTTGCAGATTCACGAGCCTCCTGTTTGGAAGGCATTGCTATGACAGTCTTTCCTTACTGGTTAAAAGAGTTAGATTCCAGAATACCTGGCATAGAAAACATTTCTTTGAAGCACAAGCTTTTTTCTTCTGACTTCCCCCATAAGACTGTAATTAGAACTGCCCTGGGAGGGGGAAAGGCCTAACAGACTGAGCCAGGAGGGGGTCCAGGTGGTGGTCACAACGGAGGGGGGTGGGGGGAGAGGTAGTCTTGCCCCGCCTGTGCCTCACTCTCCCACGCTGGGATTTATTCTCCGCCTTCTTGCCCTTCTCCCGGCAGTTGGAAAGGTCTTTCAAGTTCGTGAGAGAGGCTGAGGACCAGCTGAAGGCTATCCCCCAATTCTGTTTCCCCGATGCCAAGGACTGGACTCCCACTGAGCAGTTTACCAGGTATGTGCCGGCATCTCCCCTCCCCACCCGCAGAGACTAAGGTGAGGACTAGAGATTGGGTCATGGATGGCATACCCCGTAAGTCAGGCCTTCCACCACAGGATCCTGATGGGCCTGGGCCTGGAGGTTTCCCTCACCAGTGTTTTGAAAAGTTTCCTGAAGGAAAGAGTAACCTTGCTAAGTATGCAGATTCCCAGGCTTGCGGCTCAGTCCGGCCTTTGTTTACTTTATAAACCTTGCCAAGGGCAATAAGCTAATTCTTAGTCTAGGAGGAGTCAGGGAAACATTGCCATCACCCATTCTTGTCCAGATCTGCTGAAACATTTCTTCAGTAGCCCACGCAGCTGTAACTTGGATTGCGCTAAGTTCACATTTCTGCTTTAGCCCACGTGATTAGATATGGTATTTTTATTGTCGGGTGTTCTGCAATTGACCAAACTCAGTAGGTTGCATAGCCTAAACGTGTGAGGCCCAGCAGTCTCTAAATACAGCCTGAGCCTCGGGGTGGCTCTGCAGACAACCCCCTGGGGACACCGCACCCAGGGGCGGTTCCTGGAGGGGCACCGAACCATCCCACTCATCCACTGCTGCCTCTCTGAGTGGCATCCCTCGCTCAGTGGATGCAACCTCACCTTCAAGCTCATTGAAGGCAGTAGCCACAATCGATGTCAATAAATGACAGTGTTTTGTCCTGGGAAGACTCAGGTGAAAAAATTTTATGAGAGCTCAGCGTGAAAAAAAATATATCCTCATTCCCTCTCAGGACACAGTAACAGGTTAGATCTCTCTGTCCCTGACAGAGACTCCAAAGCCAGAGGGAACCGGAGTCCCAATGCAGAGACGGACAGGCAGGGCAGGGAGCAGCCCTTTGGGACAGCCCACCTCCTGCAGAATGTTCCAGTTGCTCACCTTGACGTGTCTTTGTTTTGCTTTGCTTTGTAATACACTTTCGTTTTCCCCATCACAGTGAAACATTCTCGTTTGTCTTAACGGGAGAAGACGGGGCCAGACGGTTCGGTTACTGCCGAAGACTACTGGTTAGTGCATTTGCTTCTCATCCAGCCGTGCGGTGCCAGCGCTGGCTTCCCAGGGTTTCGCCATGTGCCGCAGGAGAAGGGGCTGGTGTGGCAGGCTAACCAGCGTAATTAAGACCACACAGTAAGGTTGGGGGTTCACCTGAATCGCACTGACCGGCAGGAACAGTGTCTCTGGGTCCCTTGGAAAGAAAATGCTTCCTCCAGTGTTTCCCCACCAAAGACTTTCTCTTAAACCAAATGTCCTTCCTAATCACGCATGCCAAACAGACCCTGGAGAGAACGTCCATAATGGTGGCTGAGGGCAGGGGAAGGCTGGTTTTGTTGCTCATGACTCAAATAATTCGGTGGAGTGTCTCCTTCAGAACAGTCGCCTTTAAAGGGCAGAAACTGGTCCCAGGACCTGACCATGCCAGCACACTTGAAAACGTGTCTTTTGAGGCCCATCCTTTTGAAAATCTTCAGTAATGACAAATAATTCTCTACTAAGTATGATTTTAGACTTGGAAGTAGGCTAATATAATTTAGAGTTAGGAATAATGTATGGCACATAGTAGTTCAATAAATATTTGTTGGATTTATTCGTGAATAAAAAACGTGGATAATACTTGAGAAAGTTAAGTGAGATCATAATTTCTGTTGATAAAATTAATTTGAAGTATTGAAATTGATTTTTTTTTTTTGGTTTGAAAATTGGCTTATAAGTCAGTTTCCAGAAAGGACTTTCAGAAATGTCTCTCCTTTGGAATTATTGTTATAATAAGTATACAGTCCCAAGGTAACTCCTTAAAAAGGAGCTACAGTGACTTGGGTAAGCAAATTATGCCTTTTACTTATGGTTCCCTAGGTCATATTGAGCACCCACTGTGTGTACAACACCCTTGATTTGATTCCTTCAGCAAGGTAAAAAGATACCTACTGTGCGACCAGAAGTGCTTCCCACCTATAGAATACAGTATTGATAACTCCTTACCTCACTGGGGTGTCCCATGGTATGGTACAGGAAAACATCGGACGCACAGTAGGCTTTCAAAAATGTTCGGGTTCTCTCCCTGAGATGGGTAGCACTCAGGATTTCCTGTGTTTCTCTCCAAAAAAGCCTGGAGGCAAAGGGAAGCGTCTCCCCGAAGTTTACTGCATCGTGAGCCGCCTGGGATGCTTCAGCCTCTTTTCAAAGGTGAGGATTTGGGCCTCCGAGTAAGGAGTCAGGCCCTGGGAGGACCCTCCCCAGCTTCCGAGGAGTTTTTTATCCTCTGATTCTGCCCTGCCTTCCTTCCCACTTCTGCCTCCTCCCCTCAGGACCACCTCTGCTCTCTTAGCATCGGGAACAGGAACTAGCAGATGAAGGAAACTGGGGAAGGGGGGGATCAAAGTAACTATCTGGGGTTGGGAGAGGCAGAGGACCTTCCCAGGATATCCCAGATGTTTTACTTTTCTTCTTCTAAGAATGTCTTTTGTCACATTAGCTTTTGCTGGACAAAAAGCCACCACGATGGGTGGGTGTGAATCTGTGTGTTGTGTGTTGTGTGTAGAGGTGTCGCGCGTGTGTGAGATTTATTACTGTGATGGTGCTGTACGTCTATTGAAATCTTAATATAGTTTGGTCCTCTTGTGGGAAAACAGGCCAGAATACCAAGATACAGGAACTACCATATTGAGTTGGCCCATCCTCCCCAGTGTTTTGGATTGTGTAGGAGATAATTATTATGCTACATGATGCTGAAAATGAGATAGAATCCAACGTTTGTTTCCTATACTAACCAGACATGAATGTCTAAAGCATGAACTTCTTTAAAATCCTTCTCGAGCATCTATTTCAGTCCGAGCTTTCCTTCGGGGGGTTGAAGTCTTACATCTACTGTCCCCAGATGTAAGGCAGCACTTCCTAAAAGCATTCTGCAACCACAGTCCACGCCTTGCCCACCCTGCCCCGGAACTCAGAGGAAGCCTGAATTAGACTGATACCGTGTGACCTCTCGCCGTGCTAGAACTTGCACTCTGTGCCAGCCTGGGTGAAGTAATTAGTAGTATCAGTGTGATCTTAGGCACCGTCCCGCCTCCGCTGCACTGGTGGTCAGCATTCTACTCTGAAGCTAGTCATTTTCAGGTTCCAGCACAGGTGTGCATTGCTGCTCATGCACGTCTTTCACGTAGGCTTGTTCCGAGGGGGAGGTAAGGCTGTAGGTCACAGCCTTTGTTGTCGTGAGAATGCTTAGGGAGGCTGGAAGTAAGCCAGCTCATGTGAGCAGGCCCGGCTTCCCGGGGCAGCCTTGGAATTCACAGGAGCCTCGCTGCCATGTCCTGTGCAGGGGATGTGGAGCAAGCAAACGTGCCAGCGTGCTGGTGTGATGCTCGGTCCTGGCATTTCTCGCAGTTTGGTGGCCGGGGGTATTTTAAGAGTGTACTGTCGTGACTTGTCAAAGACCACACGGCAAACACTCAGGACAGAACCAGAGACAGAGTTTTGGCAAACTGATTCCTAGAACTCAAGCTATCTTCAGGTCAGAGTCAAGGATGACCAAAAGGGCAAACAGTCCTTTAGTATAGAAGGGAATCCTGCATAGGGAGAACCGCTCTCAGAATCTCTGAAGAAAGGTGTTCCATTAAGTATTGTGACAATAATGCCGTGTGGCAAACCACCATGGCTGAAAGCAAGAGCCGTTCATTCTCCAGATGTGCAGGTCAGCTGGGGTTTGGCTCTGCCGACCTCCCCTGGGCTCACTCATGATGATGAGTAGCTGGGGGCTGTGGTCTGGGCTGGCTGACCTCTGTGCAGGGCTGCACGTCCGAGTCTGGGACTGAGCCACATATCTGTCACCCTGCTCAGACAGCAGGCCGGCCCGGTGTGCTCTCTTCCCGGCTTCGGCAGAGGCACAAGAGGGCAAGCCGAAACACATAAGGCCGGCCTCTGGAGGCCTGGGCTTGGCATTGGCACGCTCATTCCACCGGCCCCATGCTCCTCGACATTTTTTCATTGTTCCCCTTCGCAGCCTTTTTAGATGTTTTTTCCCTGAATCGTTTCCCCTCCTTATGAAATTCTTTTAAACTTTTTGTCACATCATTTCCTTTCTATCATGCTAAAACGTGTGTAACATAAAACTTACACTCTAACCATTTTGAAGTGCACAGCTGATGGACGTTAAGTTCATTCACGCTGTTCTGCAGTCATCACCACCATCCACCTCCAGAACGTCATCTTCCCAGACTGGAGCTCTGTGCCCATTGAACACCCTCCACCCCCCGCCACCCACAGCGCCTGGCAGCCGCCACTCTGCTTTCTGTCCCCGTGAATCCGACTGCTCCAGCATCTCACGTCAGTGGGATTGTACAGTACCGATCCTTTTGTGACTGGCTTATTTCACTTAGCACGTGTCCTCAGCTTCATCCATGTTAGAACATGTGTGAAAATTTCTTAACTTATTTTTTAAGATTTTATTTATTTATTTTTAGAGAGAGGGGAAGGGAAGGAGAAAGAGCGGGAGAGAAACATCAACTGAGGACCTGGCCCACAACCTAGCACGTGCCCTGACTGGGAATCAAGGCAGCGACCCTTTGGTTCGCAGTCTGGCACCCAGTCCCCTGAGCCACACCAGCCAGGGCAAATTTCTTAACTTTTTAAGTCTGAATAATGTTCCATAATATGTATACACCACATTTTGTTTATCAGTTGACGGCCATTTGGGTTGTTTCCACCCCCTAGCTACTACGAATTACGCTGCTGTGAACGAGAGTGTGTGTGTGTGTTTGAGTCTCTGCCTTTGACGCTTCTGGCTTTATACCCAGAAGTGGATTTGCTGCATCACATGGTAATTCCATGTTTAATTTTTTAAGGAACTGCCATACTATGTTTTCAATGTTAATAATACATTTTATTTAACCCAACATTTCCAAAATAGTATCATTTCATCACATAATCAATATGAGAAGTCATTGATATTTTAAATTCTTAATTTTGTGTTTTGAAATCCACTGAGTATTTTATACTTAGAACACATCTCAAATCAAACTAGCCATATTTCAAGGATTCAGTAGCTACATGTGGTATTATTATAAGTGGCATTTTTTTCTTTTCAGTTTTATTAAGGTGTAATCGAAGTGATGTCTTTTAATTTTTGTTGAATTTATTGGGGTGCATCGGTTAGTAAAATTACATAGGTTTCAGGTGTGCAATTCTATAATACATCATTTGTATGTTGCATTGTGTGTTCAAGACCCCAAGTTGAGTCTCTTTCCATTACCATTATCCCCCCTTTACCGTCTGCTACCACCCTCTGACCCCCCATAAATAGCATTTTTATTTAAGCTCTTTGATTTACAACTAGATTGTGGAGCATCTTGCATTTGAATTATTTGGTAACAGTTTTATTGTACTATAACTCATTATATAATTTACCCATTTAAAACACACAATTCAGTGGCTTTTAGCATATTTGTATGTTACTCCCACTGAGAATGCCCAGTGACTCACATGGCCAAACCCAAAGTCAAGAGGGGCAAGGAATTACACTTCACCCCTTTGATGGGAGGGCTACAAAGCCACACGGCAGAGGGAGCAACCACAGAGGGGAGAGAATCAGGGTAACAACACAGATGGCAAGGAGGACAGCAGGGCGTCCCCACAGTCCCTAGCTCCCAGGGCGGCCCCTTTACCAGGAGAAGAGCCACAGCGCGGAGCCCTGACCCCGGGGCCGCTGAGCTGCCCTTCTGGCCTTGCAGATCTTGGACGAGGTGGAGAAGCGCCGACGCGTCTCCCCTGCGCTGGTGCAGCCCCTCATGAGGAGCGTCATGGAAGCTCCTTTCCCAGCCCTGGGCAAAACGATCGTTGTTAAGAACTTCCTGCCAGGAACAGGAACAGAGGTGAGTGGTTAGATTCCTTTCCTGTGCTGGGGCAGAACGTGGCTCAGACAGCCAAGGCCCAGTGGTCTGAGCGACTGGCTTCTGGTGGATGGCCACCTCCAGTGGTGCCCTCTTGCTCCGCAGCGGTCATAAATTCCACCTGAAGTGTAGTCCATCCAGCCCAGGACTCCGGCCCCGAGAGCAGCACCCAGAACTCCGCCTTGGCCACACGTGTGGTTCTTCGCATGATGTTGGCCTCGCAGATTAGGGGCCCGCACTGAGCATCCTTGGCTTCTCGTGGCAGCCCACTGCATCCATGAATTTTACACAAACCTACGTATGTTTTTGTCTGCATCTCTGTCACTTTATCACGTGAAACAGATTATTTTCAGGGGAAGCAAGCTCAGGCACTTTCTATGCACCCTGGGTTTGGAAGTGTGTGCCTGTCCTGGGCTGGGCTGACACTTGATGCTGGAGCTTGTTTGCATTCTTCCCGTTCCACATTTGTGGCTCTGTGGACCTCAGAAGGCACATCCCACACAGACTTGGGTCTCTAGCTCCAAAGGCCCTGGAAAAGCAGGTCACCTGTGAAGACGGGGAGGGATGAGGATAGGTCTGGAGCATTCTGGAACAACCCAGGTTCCTAGCACAGAGAGGAGCCATCTCCCTGAGGCTGGAGAGCCACGCTGTACAGAGGCAGGTGGCTCGGCCACAGGGCCTTAGCTGTGCTGCAGCACCTGTGCTGAGAGTGAAAGGGTAGCTGCTCACAGAAGAAACCTGTGCACGTGAGGACTGACCGGAGGTGAATTCAGGGCCATCACAGCAAGTGCAGAATGAGAAGACACACACCCTCAGCTTCTGGGCGGGAAGACACCACCTGGGGAGGGCTTGGAGTGGGCGGTCCGTTCAGAAACACCTCCTAGAGGAGGTGAGTCTGCTCCCATCTGCCGGTTCTCTGTGTGAGCCTGGGATCCACTCTGGCAGGGGACATTCCCTCTGGGACAGGCACTGGCTGTGGGGTACCAAGGGATAGCGCCTCGTCACCAGTCATAGAACTCCGTGGGTAGCGCAGATATGTCATTGCCAGGAGAGCCTCCGAACATCTGAGGCCAAGGGCCACTGCTGCTGCCGTCCTCTTCCCACCTCCGTCCACACTGTCCTCAGTCTCGTTGTTGTGTGTGAGGCACACGCTTCCCCTCCAGATGTTCTCCCCCCAGCCCCCTGGGTTCTTTCTTTCCCCAGTCCCTTTTGTTTTCCTTCTCCCTTTCCCTTTGCCCCTGCCAGTGGGCCACCCCTGGTGAGGATGATTGGATGCGTGAGAGGCCTGGCTGAGTAGGCTGGGCCCTCATGGCATCTCCTTTTCCCGGCAGGTGATTGAGCTGTCCCGCCCGCTGGACTCCCGACTCGAACACGTGGACTTTGAGTGTCTCTTCTCTTCCCTCAGTGTCCGCCACCTGCTCTGTGTTTTTGCCTCCCTGCTTCTGGAAAGGAGGGTTATCTTCATCGCAGACAAGCTCAGGTACCTACCGTGGCTACTGCTGCTAGTATGTGTGGCTGACAGGCAGCGTTGGGCCGTCTGAAGTCAGGGGGCAGGCGATGGCTTGGGGTTGCAGAAGCAGCTCCTCCGGAGCGACGGCGGGTAGGTGGGGTCAGGGCGTTGTCACTGGGCAGCTGAGACCGAAGGTTCGGAAGCACACGAGTGCTGTGAGCCGAAGCAGGCCTGCACTGCTCGGCCACACTTACCTTATTTGGCCTAATCTGATATTTGGTGTGTGGTATTTTCATTCATTCTGCTTTGTGTTAGGCACCTGCCATGTTCTGGGAACAGTGCGGGGAAACCCTCAGGGAGCTCTCAATACGTTTGGGGGACAGGAAAGTGAACAGACCACACGCCAGTGCTGTGCAGTGAGGCTCTGGAGAGGCGGTGTGTGCTGGAGACCGAGGAGGGCACTCACTCCCAGAGCAGGCGCCTTCCTCCTGAGTCAGAGACAGTCCAGGCTACAGGAGCTGTCCCCGCAAGGACGAGGACGCGGGAGGCTGAGCACAGAGCAGTTCACTGCCGCTGAGCAGAGAGGAGAGCGGAGTGGGAAGTGAGCAGCTGGCAGATGTGGCGGCCCGGCTCGTGGAAGGGCTGCGGGGGCCCCACCAGAGAGCGCAGGCCCTTCAAAGAGTGTCCTGAAGAGTCCCCGCCATCCGTGTTGAAATCAGTCACAGAACCTCACAAACTCACTGCCCAGCAGGAACCCCCACGCCCTAACAGCACACTCAGGGATTTGCTCGGGCCACGTCCCAAATCAAGGAAAGTCCAGAGGAGAGGCAGATAGGGATCTGGGCTAGTTCTGAGCTTCTGAAAAGACTGAATCCCTGGCACGTTCGTCATCCTGAATCAGAGCCTCTGTGCCTTGGAACCAAGGGCACAGGAGTGTGAGTGGCGGCTGCAGCTGCAGAAGGGCCGAGATGTGGGGCCTGGCCCGGGAAGGGCCAGCCAACCAGGAGAAGCGGGTGGGGCCCGCTGAGAAGTCCATCTGGAGAGCAGCTCATCTGCCAAAAACACAAAAATCGAAGAACTGTGGTTTAGAGAGGAAATATGCCTCTCAACTCTGGGAAACAAAAGGGAGGAAGAAGAAGAGGGAAGGAATGGGAAGGACAAAGAGTGTGAATGTGGAGCTCATCAGGGGGCGTGGTAGGAGATGGAATCCAGCCCCCGCCCCCACCCCAGCCCCCCAGCCATCTGGTCACCTTGCCGATGCTCCCCTTGGACGTCAGCCACTGCTTCCCAGCCCGCTCCCACCATGTCAGTGTCACGGTCACTGTGCTCCTGGGCACTCTTCGTCAGTCAGCTCAAGGGGCAGCCTGTCTCGGAGCCTGCAGCTGGTGCTGGGCACTGGGCAGCTCTCCAGGCCCAGGGCCCTGGGGAATTCAGACCAGAGAGTTCTCAAGGTGGGGCCCTGGAAGCTAAGGATGAGCAGTAACCCTTCAGTGACCAGGATCGGATTTCATCAGCACCTAGTCCTGTCTGCTTCTCTGGCAGCCCTGCTGTCTTCAGGCTTGACTTTGGGGGAGGGACAAAGGGAAGACCTCAGAAAGGCCTAAGGAAGCAGGGAAGGCCTGGGGAGTAAACCCATTGGCCTCCAGGGGCTAAGATGGGGGTGGACAGTCCCCTGAGGAGCTGGCTACTGGGTTAAAGTCGCCAGGCTCCAGGAGGGGTCAGCCTGAGAATGTGTCTGAGGAGAAGAGGGTGGCTGGTGAGAAGCTGTCCAGTCAGGGACCACGAGCCCCCACCCCACCAGCCTTCCTCCTGAGAGGAGAGCAGGAAGGGAGGGAGCCTGGTGGAAGACAAATGCATCCCTGGTGGGAGCGGAGGGGAGGTGTCAGGGACACCAGGACACCTGGAAGCGCTTAGGACAAAGATGGGTGGGAGGGGACTTGGCCACCTCTACCCCAGCCCTGGGCAGACCTCTGGGTTGTCATGCTGGACCCTGGAGCAGCCCTGCCCCCAGGGCTGCTGTAATGAGAGACGTCAGAAAGTGGAGGGACCCGGCAGCTGTGACTGGCTCCTGCCCTGGCTCTAGGGCAGCTCTGTGGAGGAGACAGTCACTCCGTGACCTGATTGGAGGGACTTTCTCTCCTCACCCCACTCCATGGTGGCTGGATTCTCCCTTCTGAGATTTAGTCTTTTCAAACATGTGGGGGTAAAGTGCCAGCTGTGGCTGCAGCCAAGGGTGAGCACCAGGCAGTAGTGCCCCCTGGGCGTTTTCTTTTGCGGCAGCTGCCAGATGTGGGCCGCCAGGATTTTTGTAGGGGAGGAGGAGGCAGCAGGAATTTGGATTATGTTGCGCCCAGAGCAAGGCCACGGCCCGGTGTTTATTGCGTGTGCACACGTGTGGGTAAAGTACCTTCGTTACATTTTTAGACCCTTTACGCTTTCAGACGTGCATGCTCCTCTCTCGTCACGCGGGGGCTGCCTTTCCACAGTGGGGAGGGACCCCACACATCCTCGGCTGTTGGCCCTGGGTCTCCTCAGTTTTGAAATACGGGCTGGTATGCACCCAGGCCCCTCACAGCTCTGACTGGTTAGGGCCCCAATGTCCCGTTGTCCCCAAAGGCAGCACGTGCTTGTCCTGTTACACATGGCTCAGTGTTCCCTCTCCTGCCCAATAAATTATCTTTCCACCCAACACTAGTTCCAAGCAGACATGAGGAGGTGGAAAGATAAACAAGCAAAGGCCCACTGAGCCCTGAGCCCAGAGGAGAAGAAAACACAGCAGGAGGGGCCTGATGGGCAGGACCAGGACTCGACGCCCCCACAGCCGCAGGCGCAGGGAACACTGTGAGGTGGCCTCTGAGCTCTCACAACTCAGTGGACAGGCTGTATGATAGGAAGCTCAGAAGCACAGAGATTAAGCCGCTTTGCTCGGGGAAGCAGTTAGTGGGGGAGCTGGAGGGAGAAGAAAAGGACCTGGGGTCGGGGTGAGGGCTGTCTGCCTGCAGAAACATACGCATGAGCAAAGTTTTTAAAAACACACCGTTAGGATTTCCTTAGTGCTTGGCAGTCGGGCCAGAATTATATCCTGAAAAAGCTAAGACACCGTGCTTTTCTCCCCAGGGCCCACCCCTTCCTTATGCCTCCCAGCTGGGACCCCAATGAGATAGGTGGGTCTTGGCAACCCCCAAAGTCTCTCCCAGCCCTGAAATTCTCTGACTCCTTGCTCTGGGCCTTCTAGGACTAAGCTCCTTAGTGCCTGTCCGCCCAGACTCCCCGGCCCAGAACCTGTTAAGTTCTCCTGCCCTGCAATCTGACCCAGGACTTGCCCCCTGAGACTCCCGTGCTTCCCAGAGTGTCCCAGGGGACGACCGCCTCATCAGCCCGCTGAGAAATGGGGATGTGGACCACACAGTTCCTGCGGGACCCCTTGGCGCAGACGCTCTGATTCTGAGCAGCGGGAAAGGCATCAGACGAAAGACCCTCCGTGAGCTCACCTCTCCCCCAGCGGATCGGATGTGTTAGGAGCCTGCTGGGACCTGACGGGCAGCTCAGTGTGTTGGAGCATTGTCCTGTAAATGGGTCGTGCGTTCGATTCCTGGTCAGGGCACATAACTGTATTTCGGTTCGGTGCCCAGTTAGGGCACATATGAGAGGCAACCAATCAAATGTTTCTCTCCCTCTCTCCTTCCCTTCTTCTCTCTCTAAAATCAATAAGCACGTCCACGGGTGAGGATTTAAAAAAAAAATCATCTGGACGGCATGTCCCTGCACTGCTGCCTACCAGGCGGTGCGTCTGGTCTGGGGCGCTCCAGAGCTGGGGGGTGCTGAGGACACAGCGTGCACCCTCAGCACCCTCCTTCACCCTGTCTGTCGTGGACCCTCGCTCCCGGGACTTTCAGACACGCGTGGCCTCCCCGGGCCTCGCCCTAGACTGTGCTCAGGAGTCAGGGCACGCTCTCCACCTCCTCTTGCAGCTTTAACTGCGTGCTTCCCGGGGCCTCGGTTAGCCTCCCTTTCAGGGTCTCTGCGACCCTCACTTGTGCCTCCTCCCCTGACAGGCCAAGCGGCTGGTTCAGGGAAGTCTGGCTCACCTGTAAGACAATGACCTAGCTAATGATCGGAGCAAGAGACTCCACCAAAGAGCATCGTGTGTCTGAGGTTCCAGAGCAGGGCAGCCAGAAGCCACCTCTCTCCGCCAGCCCGCTCCACCTAACGGTGCTCCTCCCGGAGGGGTTGGTGAATACCAGCTGCGACCGGCTCGTGGGAAAATAGCTGTTGGAAGTCAGCGGTTCTCTGGCCAGGCCGTGAGAGGCAGTGGCTGGCCGCCAGTTGCCTGAGATAGAAGTGTCTACAAAGAAAGCCCCCCACATGGGTTGGAGCTGGTGCTGTCATCCCTGTTGCCCTGGCACAGCCCCCCCCCCGCGGCACGTGCACCGACTTCTAGGCCTGAGCAGCCAGCAGTGGAAGCAAGGCACCTCATTCTTCTGATTTCAATACCACAGAATAGGGCACGAGAGCAGGGCGCGCCGGGCACTCGGGGAGTGGCCCCGCGACATCCCAGGGTGGAAGGTAGCCTGCTTCAGGCCTGCAGTCATGGCCGCCAGCTCCCTCCCCACCGCGCAATCCCTTCACTCGTTGCCATCAGTGAGTCTGCCCACCACAAGAGGAAACAGCAGAGAGTGTGGCAAATGCTGTAGGAGTTATAAAAGGGTTTTAAGTGGAGCCAAAAATCTGTCAAACTTGGCCTAACGTTTTTGCTCCGTTTCATCTTTAGGGTGGACAGTGAGTGTCTCTTACGCTCTGTCAAGCCAAAGTCCGACAGATGGAAAAGAAAGCATGTTGTTGGGGTGGCTCGTTCTGTTTTCATAGCAACCCAAATAAGCATTTCCCTGTACCCCGTTCCTCATTTCCCTGAAGATAAACATTTTGGGTTTTAGTTTATTTGTTTCCGTTCCCAAAGTTCTGGTTAAATCTGTAGACAAGGCTGCATAATAAACCCATAGCTCCACATTAACGAATGTGTACAAAAGTTTTAGGTGGGACAGAGGTTTTTGGTTGGTTGCTTTTTTTGAATACAAGCGAGAGTTCATTTAGAAAGTCACAGAGGTAGCAGAAGGGAGCCGGCTGGGCTGCGTGGGCTCAGGAAAGAAGGTACAGGGGCTGAGGGAGGGCCCTGGGAGCTCAGGAGAGACTTGGGGGTAAAGGTAACGGCCTGGAGGAAGGAGAGGGGGTGGCAGGGAAAGGCCATGCTCCAGAGAGAGAGACAGAGTGGTGACCAAATCTTTAGTATTGAAGAAATTTACCTTTCGTCCTTCTATAGTGCAGTGACACTAGACGCTGAGTGACAGACCGCTAGCTAGTGACAGGTCTTTGTCAAGTCTTGGCCAGTGCTGGGGTTTGAACCTTGGCTTTAATTCAGATAACTGTGTATGTAGCTAGGCACCCTTGTCCTTTTGGTTCGTTTCCAATCAGTTTCTGTAAGCTGAAGCGGGGTCCCATATCCTGTCTGGAGTCAGCTGCCCCCAGCAATGTTCACCGTCTCAGAAGAAGGCTGAGGTGGTGAGCACACCCTCTCCAGTCAGGTGACTTTTCCCGAGGCCCACCTGAGAGTGTGAGCAGCTGCCGTCTTGGTGGTCTGGTGTCCCGATCACCACTCCGGAGGTCCTCGGAGGCTGACAGAGTCTCAGAGCTACACACGGGGGTGGGCAAACGTAGGTTCACAGTTGTGAGGCTGTGAAACACAGTTAATAAAGCTGTGGTAAAACAACCTCCGTGCTAGCCATACGAGTAGCTGTCAGCCCACTCCTACCGGCCCGTACATTTAACTCAGCCAAGTCCTACAAAAAATGCAACTTCACTAACATGGTAGCATCAGCCTGATTATATATTAAGAGTTAACTACCTATTTTTGGCTATGAACATGAAGATGACACTTGGAGCAGTGTGTGGAGAACGGCATAGCCACCCATTACTGCCTGCCACTCCAGCCTTGGGCTGGACACTGATTCCCGCTCCCTCTGAGCCAGCTGCCCCCGGCCACGCCGGCTCTGGGCCGCAGTCTTGTGGGGGCTACTGCGGCAGCTGAGTTGCTCTCTGGTCCTGGCTCTGCTAGTGAGCCCTAGAAGTACCTTCCGACGACAAGCCTCGGTTCTTTCCAATTTCAGCTACTTCCTGCTCCCGGCTTTCCCTCTTACAGATCCGTGGTGTATAGACGTTAAAGCTGGATGGATATCAGAAATGATCCAGTCCACTTTCCTTATTTTACGGAAGAGGAACCCAAGGCCTAGAGAAGGACTTTAGCTGAAATCCCACAGTTTTCTTGAGACCTAGCCTGTGTTCTCTTTAAACTCAATGACACATTCCTTCAGGGTTGGAAAGCACAGAAATGGCAATATGGCAGCCACTGCATGGTGACACCCACCTCCCGCTAGGTCTCACCAGGCAGCAGGCCAGACCAGAGCCTGCCTGTCACGCCCGTTCCTGGGAACGATGCACTGGTAGGAAGGACGCTTTGCTTGGAATGTTAAAAGGTACTGATGGGCACCTCCTTCAGGTTCCTGGGGTGTCTGTCTCACTCAGGAAGCTCGTTTTCTCTTCTGGTGGCTTCTGAGAGGAGGCGCTCTGCTCAATTCTCACTGGCTCCTAGGTGAGCTGGAAGGCTGTGAGCATAGCAACCCCAAGTACATGGCACAAGGACTGGGCAGCACCAGAACCAAAGCGTCTTCCACAGGAGAACTGTAGCACTCACAAGTGCACCTGATGTCTTTGCACGCACGCTTCAGCCCTCAGGAACCACCACCAAGCAGCAAAGCATTGTGGGGCCCGATCCTTCTCACCCGCGCCCAGCTTTTAACCCTGAGTCCCAGCCAGACCCCCACTGTCACCTCTCATCTCCCTCCCCCACTTCTGTACGAATTGATCCCAGCCTCCTTTCTGGGGTCCTTCCCTCCACCCCCTCTGTAATGCGAAGCAGCTGCCCAGCTCCCTTCCTGCGCCTTCTCTCAGCAGCACTGCCTCCCCTCCCACCAGGAGATGCAGACGCTCAGTGTGGCTGTGCCTCAGGCGTGCTTGGAGAGCCACCCCGAGCACCCCCAGAGCCCCGAGCACCCCCAGAACCGGAGACTGTTCTCTGCACATCCCCAGGAGACCACCCATCCTAGCGGTGGCCTCTGCCCCTGCCCAAGGCTCCTCGCTTTCACAAGTGAGGGAATAACATCTTGTTAGCATTCACAGCAGGGACTGCGAAAAACACTTTAGCTGCAGTTAAAATAGTCCCTCTCTTCTCCTCTATCACTTATTTTAGGGAGAAGGCTACCACTAGCTGATTATTTGCAGAATTTGACCTTTCCTTCTAGTGTTTCAAGAAGCATTTTTTAAAGAATAGGAACGGGGACTGGAGAGCAAGAGGAACGAGCTGCCCCTTGGCGTGGGCCGCTGGTTAGGGTCCTGGCACCCCAGCCCTGTGTGCACTGGCCGGCGAGGCATTCCCCAGAGCCAGGTGAGCAGACACTTGGACCGGCCCCAGCAGGGTCGGGCTGCTTACAAAACAAACAAACCAGAACCACTTGTTAGGACAAGTAGTCAACTGTGACAACACGGACCTACCCGGCCAGCGGGTTACCCAGTTGAGTTGTCATTATTTGTCCTTGCAACAATTGAATACAGTTGTCCTTGAGCTCACTGCATTCCAGTTACCTCAATGAATTTTACCTTTTCTTTCTGTAGCATGTATTCACCCACCCTATGCCCCTGGCATTACTTACCACTTTTTTAAAAAACTGGTTACAACTGCCTTCATCATCCAGTTGGTTCATACTCACTGCAGCTGAACCAGGGCCTCCCTGCCACCCGCTGGGGCCCACCCAGCACAACAGGGCAGCATAGGGCTTCAACCAGGAGACACCGAGTGCTGTTGCAGCCGAGAAGCGAGCAGCTGATCACACTTTCTCCTTCTAGGGATGAGGCTGCAAGAAAGCACAAGGGCGGGAGGCCTTTTCTTGGAATTGGGAAAAAGTTAGATTCATTTTTCTATTGCATTGATTGAGAAAAACTCAAAGGCTCTGGCTGTGTCTCTTCTGGCTCCATTCTTCTCTGCATCTTTCACCTGCCCTGGTCTTGGAGGGTTCTTCTCCCGCCCTGCCCCCACCTGAATTCACAGGGGACTTGTCCCTGTTTTAGCCTCCTGTTCTTTAGCTATAAAATTCAAAGATGAACTCTATCTCTATCCTAAACCAAACATTCTGGGATTCTGCACCTTCCCTGCAATCAAAAGTGCTTAAACCACAAGTCTGAAATGGAAAAGGACTCTTAACCATGAGTCCCGCACTTTTTTTCTCTCGTAGTGACTTCACTGGAGTGAGGGTTTCGAAGACTGGTGATGTGGGCCACAGGCGACGCCCACTACTTACACAGTCACACAGTCCACTTCCTTGTCCAAGCAACACTTAGGGATGTATAACGTACAGGCTACGAAAAGAGACGGTTGAACATAAAATACTTCTTCACTCAGGGGATTCTTTCTTAAGGTCTTTTAAGGGACTCCCTCAAGTCCCTTGGAAATGAAAGCCAACATCCCCGTAAAACATGTAACATGTCAAACTTCCAACTCAATGTTCGCCCCCCCCCCCACACCGTTCACTGGCCCCAGACCCCATTACTGCCGTCTCCAGCGACACACTGTGCACACTCAGGCCCAGCACGTGCAGCGCGCAGGCACACACAGTGCCGTGTGCAACTGAGAGAAACGCAGGAGACTCTCATTTCTGTCCTGTTCTTTTCGTTGTTGGTTTCAGTGCTCACGTAACCCACCAAAATGATGTTAGGGCTCTCTGAAATGGGCCGCACACTGTAGTCGGAGAAAGGCTGCTCCGGACAGCACTCTTGTCGTTTGTATCTTAACCTCCTTGTTTGCTAAGGCAGGGCCTCCCAACGGCATGAGCAGATGAGCTTTGTGCGCTGGCCACACGGGAGCACGGACAAGTTCTAACGTCAGAAAACCAAGTACATGCTACACACCCCGTTATCTGCAGATCAAGGGAATTAAACACAAATGCCAAGCAATCCACCACAAGTATCAATAATCTGTGAGAGAAAGTGGTGCCTTCAGGGGAAAAAATGTTTCAGCTTTGAGAAAAGATCTTTGAAAGACGGAAGTCACTTCACCCCACGCTGGTGACTGAGTCATTAATATTGCTCTCCTTAATATAAGCCCTAACTAAATTTTTCTGTCTCACTCTCTACTCCGCTGATAAAGAAGGTGTTAGAGTGATCAGAACGGAATACTGGGGCAGCATTGTTCCCATTTGGGGGGTGATCATTTGAAAGACAAGGACTGAATACCATTGAACCATCTGGCTGCTGTGCTTCTACGCTGGTATTTCCTGCCTCCCAGCGATATCATGAGAGTGATCATTTGCAAAGTGAGGGGACAGGAAAGTTAGGAGACTCACACTGGTAAAGAAACAGATTCTGCATTACTCTTCTTAGGTCTGGGGGCCCCCAAATGTAGGTGGGATGGCACAGAGGGCTAATGTCTGCTTTAGGGTATTTCAGGGGGCACTGGACTCAGAGGAACTCACATGGCAGCTTAGTGAATATTTTTTATACATAACATGAAATGTACCATATTAATCGTGTTTAAGCATACAATTCAGTGGAGTTAAGTACATTCACAGTGTTTGCAGCCATTGCAAATGTCCATTTCTAGAGCCTTTTCTTCACCTCAAACTGAAACTCTGGACCCACTGACCCCCTTCTCCCTTCCTCCACCACGGGCAACCTCACGTCTACTCCCGCCTCCAGCCCAAGTCCCTCCATGTAGGCAGGACCACACCACATTTGACTTGCTTCACTCTCTAGCCACTGTGTTGTAATCCCATCCTTCCTCCCGAGGTATGAGGTACGCCAGCCCTAAGTGACTTTGTTAGTGGGCTCAGGAAAGTTTAAGGACAATGTGAGCACAGCTGCCTGACCTCATGAGGACCAGTAAAGGAGCGGGCATGTGTCCGAGCGCAGCTTCCTCGCAGCTTTCCCTGAAAGCTGTCCCAGCAAGTTCCCTGCTGGCCACAGGGCACAGGACACAGCACACCCTCGGGAGACGCCCGGACCCGCACTCCAACTTTGTTCTTCCAGTGAACGTACTCCTCCTGGCTTCTCGAAGCCGCGCATCAGAGTAAGAGGACGGAGGAGCTGCAGTATGCAGGGCGGCAGTAGGGAACGGCCAGCAGGGCTGCGAGGAAGCCAGGCCTCACTGTCTGGCCACAGTGGGATCCACATTCCAAGCGATAATCCCGAATAATCCCCCCTTTCACTGAGTAAACAGGGCAGGAGCCCAGGCGACACACAGTGTGAAGCGAAGGCTTGGGGAGTGATTAGTAAGGCTCTGTGCTTGCCAACACAACGCTACAATGTGGTCATTATTCTTTAAGAGATCTCCTGTAACTGAGAAAGAAAGAGACAGCGCTCAGAAAGTATATATGTAGCATAAGCATTTTAAAAAGAGAGAGGCTCCCATTATCTCCTTTATGTTGCTAATTCTCTAAGTTTCGAGTTCTGGGCTGGGGTAACGGGACGCGAGTGTCACCTTCACGAAACTGGGTTGTTTGCAGCTGACGCTGTCCTGTGAGAGCCCCAGGATTCCCGGTTTTCCCTGACTGCAGTGAGGTGGACATTTGGCTGCGAGAATGTGGGGATGAGGGCAAAGAAAAGGCTTGTATTAGAATATAGCGCACCTTTGGCCCCAAAGCAGAAGGTTGCTGGTTCGATTCCCAGCCAGGGCGTGTGCCTGGGTTGTGGGCCAGCTCCCCAGTTGGGGGCATGCAAGAGGCAATCAATCACTGTTTCTCTCCTTCTTTGTCCCCCTCCCTTCCCCTCTCTCTAAAGATAAATAAATAAAACCTTTTAAAAAAAGTATAGCTCATCTTCAGTAGGAGAGTGAGCATCCACGAGAAGACAGACCCTAGGCTCTCTGGGTGTGGTTTGTAAGGGGGCGTGGGAAGCGGGGTGGCAGTGAATGATTTCATACACACCATACGAGGATGGGACTCGCATATGCAGGCTCACTTGGAAAAGTTAGTCTGGGCATTAAGTTTGTCCCTCTGGCCACATCTCAAAGCTTCATGGAGGCTGCGTGTGCCTGGGGTAACTCGTGTCAGGGCTGGTTACGGGACACACCCAATTCGTGCATGATGGGTTTTCTCACCAACATGCCTTTGGGGTGGCGGGCGAGTGTCTCCGGGCGCTCCCTGACTCGGCCCTCCCCCTTCTCTCCCTCTGCAGCACGCTGTCCAAGTGCTGCCACGCGATGGTGGCCATCACCTACCCCTTCACCTGGCAGCACACCTACATCCCCGTGCTGCCGCCCGCCATGGTCGACATCGTGTGCTCGCCAACGCCCTTCCTCATCGGGCTGCTCACCAGCTCACTGCCGCTGCTCAGGGAGCTGCCCCTGGAAGAGGTGAGCTCCTGGGAGGCCCCTGTTCCCTTCCCGTGGAGGGGCAGAGGGGAAGCCCTGGCTCAGGCTGTGTTAGGAGCGGGGACCCCACAGGTTTGTCTGTGAAATAGCCACCCGCCTCCCGAGTCTCCATCTAGGTCGTTTTTCATGTTAGTAAAAAGGCAACCACCAAAACGTGTTTAATGACCAGCTTCCAGGTGTTCAGGTCTGTATCCAGGTGGGGAAAGTCCTACTGGGCGTCTCTGTGCTTATTTAGCTCCAGCCCCTTCTTCCAAGGAGCCTCTGTCCCGGGTGCCGAGAACTTCCAGCAGTCAGAGAGGAAGCCACCGGGACTAATGATACCACCCACTCCTGCACCCCCGGGGGGACACCTGGCCCTGGAATTCAGCCTGGGTCCCCGGGTGTGACTCCTCTAACTGCCTGGATGGTCCTCACATCTCATTCATATTAACCAGTGGGCTCAGGTCTTTGTGGGTTTGTGAGCTGTGAGAAGCTCGGAGACCCTGTGGCCCCTGTCGCAGCTCAGGTCAGTCCCAGAGGGCATTTGAGAACAAAGGAGAAAGGAGCCCTGGGATGTGTTAGAGCCACGTTCCAGCTCTTTGTGGAAACCTGGTGCCACCCAGGTCCCCAGCTCCTCCGCCCTCACAGCCAGGGGCCTGTGCTGGGGCCTGAGGGAGTGCTGCAGGCAAAAACCCTTGGCCTGGCTCTGGTGCCCGGAGGGGAAGGTGCTGCGTCTGAAAGCCCTGACTAAGGAGAGCACAGCAGCTGCATGCAGCCACTCACAGGGCTTCTCCCCTCCTCTCCCATGAAGAGGAGGGACAAGGCCAAGTGGGTATTTGGGAGGAAGGAGAGAGCACCCCTGGGTGCAGAGAGGCAGAGTCAAGTGGAGGAGGAATGAGTGGGGGCCTCTGGCCTGTGCCGCCCATCCCAGTGAACCCGCGCACTGGCAAAGCCAGCTGAGAGGCTCTGCCTTAGCCCGTCGGGTACAGGGCAGGGCGTCAGCCCATGGCGCGCACACTCCAGCCTGCGGTTTCAGTGCTGAAAGTGTGCGACTCAGGAAAGCCCTGGCCCCCACCTCCCCCCTTCATCACTTGTGGCTCCAGTGGCAACATCAGGAAACCACAAACGGCCCACTCCACCCCCACCCCTGCTGCCTCTCTGGGTGCCAAGAAGGCAAAGAGCCCATCGCCTTGTGGTCAGTGACAGTCCCTGTTCCTCGTCTTGCAGGTCCTTGTGGTCGACCTGGTCAACAATCGCTTCCTCAGACAGGTGAGTGAGAAGGCCAGCTTCAGCCCGCTGCTCCCTCTGTTTTCACCTCTTAGGTGTTGGGGGCTCAGCCTTCTGGCTCTGGAAAGGCTCCTTGGGGGCCTGGGCGGCTGGACGACCCCCTCCCTGCCAGGGCTGGCCCGAGGGCGGGGCGGAAGGCAGGGGCCAAAGACGACGGTTCGGCACAGGATGGGTCCCCACATGTTCTGCCACCAGTGGTTTTCTAACCGCTGGAATCTCCAGGTTCTAACTAGAGACTCTTGTCGTTTTCAACTTGCTTTTAAAGAAAACTTGAGAACAACGCTTACGATACTGTATTAAGTGGGAAAAAATCAGGATGCAAAACTAGGTACATTTTTTGCTGACCTTGTTGTTTTAAAAAAGGAAAGGAAAAGAGATTTTATATGTATATATAAAATCTAAAGGTACATATATACCTCTAAAAAAGTTGGAAAGGAAAACTCCCCAAAACATTAATGCTGGTTGTGGGAGACAGGGAGACGGATTATGAGGGCTTTTAAATTGTTTGCAAACTTCCGTGTATTTTCCATAATGATTGTAAACTATTTTCATTATTAGAGAAAGTAACACACAATTTCTCATTATCGTTTGCCAGCGAGGTCTAACCCTCTCAGGTCTTGCAAGGAAGCATTCCAGAAAGGCCGTTAGGGGCGTTCCTTTGCACCGCTTTTACGCTTGGAGTTGCCAAACTGCTGGGAATTTCTGTCGTGTTAATGCTGGTTTTTATCATTAGTTCCACTCACTTTCACTTCCCACAGGCCCCCCAGGCAGGCCCTTCCCCAAGGCTCTCCCGCCGGGAGGCCAGATCAGAAAGCCCACTTTGGTCCACTGGCCAGAGACCCCTGATCAGCACGAGCTACCCTACGGGGTGGGGGCAGTGGGGAACATTTCTTGAGTGGCCACTAAGTTCCAAGCACTTTCCACAAGGTAATTGTCTAGCATTAAACACCCGCCCCCAGCTTGACGGAGACATTACTGACATGCGCACAAGCGCAAGGGGCACAGGTGACGGTGTGATGCGTGTGTCTGTTGCGCAGTGGTGGCCACAGCGAGTTGAGTTAGGAAGTCATGGTCACCTCACGTAACTGCCTTTCGTGTGTGTGGTGATGGCACTGGAGAGCTGCTCTCCTAGTGACCTTCAGGTGGACGACGCAGCATCGCCACCCGCAGCGGCTGCGCTGTCCCCAGAGCGTCCCCCGAGCGTGCTGCTCGTAGGGCTGGGCGTTTGTGTGCTTCGGCCAGCACCTCCCTCAGCCCCAGCCTCTGGCAGCACCACTCCTCTCTATTCCTAATGAGTTTGGCTTTTTTAGATTCCAAATGCAAGTGAGAACATACTGTATTTGTCTCTCTCTATCTGATTTATTTCTCTTAGCATAATGCCCTCCAGTTTCGCCCATGTTGTCGCAAAAGGTAGGATTTTCTTTTTTATGGCTAAATAATATTCCTCTGTGTGTGTGTCTGCGTCTGCGTGTGTGACCCTGTCTTTACCCACTCATCCATCGCTGGGCACTTCGGTTGTTTCCGTGTCTTGGCTCCTGTGAACGCTGCTGCAGTGAACGTGGGGTGCAGATGTCTCCTCAAGGCAGTGATCCCATGTCCTTCGGTTCAGTGCCCAGAAGTGGGATTGCCGGATCAGATGGTAGCTCTGTTCTCAACTTTTTGAGGAGCCTGCACACTGTGTTCCTTACTAGCTACATCGATTGACGTTCTCACCAACACGTCACCTCTTGTTGATGGCAGGCATCCTGGCAGGGGTCAAGTGGTGTCATTGTGGTGTTGATTGGCATTGCCCCAAAGATGATTAGCAACGCTGAGCATCTTTCCATGTACCTATTGGGTACGCGGGTGTCGTTTTTGGAAAAACATCTATTCCTGTCCTTTGCTCAATTTTTAAAAGTTGTAGCCAAGACCAATGTCAATGAGCTTTTTTCCCTGTGTTTCATTCTAGTAGTTTTACAGTTTCTAGTCTTACCTTTCAGTCTTGATGCGTTGTGAGTTAATTTTTGTGAGTGGTAAGACAGGGGTCCGGTTTCATTCCTTTATGGGTGAATATCCAATCCCCCCAGTGCCGTTTGTGAAGAGATGGTGACTTTGCCCTGCAGTGTCTTTGCCCCCTTGTGAACTGTTAGTTGACCAGATGTGTGTGGGTTCATTTCTAGACTGCTGACTCTGGTTCACTGGTTTATGTGTCGGTTTTTATGCCAGGACCATGCTGTTTTGATGCCTTTTTTTTTGTAATTAAGTTTGAAATCAGGAATTGTGATGCCTCTAGCTTTGTTGTTCTTTCTCAGGAACACCTTGTCTCTTTGGGGTCTCATAGTTCCATGTGAATTTCAGGATTGTTTTTTCTATTTCCATGGAAAATGCCACTGGAATTTCGATAGGATTGCATTGACGCTGTACCTCACTTTGGGAAGTAGGGACATTCCAACAACATTAGTTCTTCCTGCCCATGAACACAGGAGAGCTTTTCATTTATTTGTGTCTTCGCTTCCTTTGTTCAGTGTCTTGCATATTGCATTTCACCCTCACAGTGAGGTAGACAGTGATTGGGAGTTCACTTTACAAAGGGAAAATGGAGGCTCGTGCAGTTTGTAAAAAGTGGACTCAAGATTCAAACCTCAGGCCTGTGACTCTAAGTTGTGCCCCTTCCAGGACACCAAGACCCATGCAGGCCTGCCTTGCGGGGCACCCAGTGTGTCCTGCTGGCCGGAGCATCTCGAGAAGCACAGGGGCCATGGCCTCCTTATTTTCTCTGCTCTACAGATGGACGACGAGGATTCCATCCTGCCCCGGAAGCTCCAGGTAGCCCTGGAGCACGTTCTGGACCAGAGGAATGAGCTGGCCAGTGACCAGGATGAAGGGCCCCCCGACTGCAAGCGTGGTAAATGCTCAGCCGCCTCCTAGACTGTGTCTCCCCTTCCATCGCTAGTTGGGGAGCAGGTGGACAAGGCCATGGCCCACTGGGCAGTGGCTCAAGTGGGGAGATGGGCCAGAGAGACGTGCAAGGAGAGAAACTAGGCGCTCAACCTATTTATCTGGGTCTCATAGCAACGAGCTGTGGGGAAGGTTCTCTGTTTAAGAAGGGAAAGAAATAATTTCATAACTCTGGGTAACCTTTTTATGGATCCTTACAATTTGTCATCAGCAGAGCTAGAAGGTACTTGTGTCACTGATCCGCTTGTCTTGGAGGCTCTAAGCCTTACCTGCCTGGCCTGTCCCCACTTTGCTCAGGCCCTGAGTCCAGCCCCTTGAACGAGGTGGTGTCTGAAGCCTTCGTCCGCTTCTTCGTGGAGATCGTGGGCCATTACTCCTTGTTCCTGACGGTGGGCGAGCGCGAGGAAAGGGCCCTGCAGCGCGAGGCCTTCCGCAAGGCCGTCTCCTCCAAGAGCCTCCGCCGCTTCCTGGAGGTGTTCATGGAGACCCAGATGTTCCGGGGCTTCATCCAGGAGCGGGAGCTGCGTCGGCAGGATGCCAAAGGTTAGGGGGCGTCTTCCGGGCTGGGGCTGAGACAGCTGGGGGTGCCCAGCCCCTGGTGGCTGATGAGCCAGGAGATTGGCCCCGGGGCCCGGGCACAGACAAACAAGGGCAGCTTTGCGGCCACCTCTGGAGAACATTCATTTTTGCCCCTCTGAGCTGCTGAAAGCTGTCCTGTCACCTGTCTCCTCTGGCCCTCTCCCCACACTGCCTCTCCTGGAAGCACTTTCCGGGTTCTGGTGGCCAGTGTCCTCCCCTTCCATCCTTTCCAGCTCAGACTGTTGTGGACACCAGTCCCTTCCTCTCTCTGTGGCCCCTTTGTCCCTTTCCTCAGGCCTGCTCTCATCCCTTCTGCCCCCCCTTCCTGCCCCCCTCCACCATGGAACAGGCCGGCGGTGGCCAGGTGGGACAGAGGGGAGGATGGCCACCCACCCTGCACTCTGCAGGAGCGCCTGCTGACACCCAGCCAGGCTGGTGCAGCGGAGGTAGGAGAGCAGGGCCGTCCCCCAGCCTGGGAGCTTGTGGGTCATCCATTCCCCTCCTCACTCTCTCTCTTCTCGGAGTTCTTTTCTCCCCTACCTTCTCCTCATCCGTGACAGCTGGGCTCCATCACACTTCCAGGGATGGAGATGGGGAAGGTGGGAGAAAAGAGAACAACATCATTCCCGTCTCTTTCTTACATTATTTAAGCCCTTTTGGGAATCTGAAAACGAGAGCTGTCGGGGAAGGCTGTCACAGAGGGGCGTCAGACTGGAGCAGGGGCTGGATGCTCACCACCGAGGAGTGGCCATGCAGCGACCAGGAAGGGTCTGAGGGAACAGCTGGCCCCGGGCCTCGGTGTCTTCTGATGCTGGGATTGCAGGGACTGAGTGAAGGAAGCAAACCATTCCCAGAGCTCTTTGCAAAGTAAAGACAGAGGCCAGGGACACTTCAGGCAGTTCTGATGAGTGGCATCTGCGGAGACAAAGAAAACTGAGCGGAGAATGTGAGGCACACAACATCTGATGAAAGGGTCCTTTAATAGAAGGCCTGCTGGGCACAAATCCGTGTCTCTGTACAGGTCACTATTTGATAGAGAGGTCCAGACATAATAGCTTAGAGGTAACATGGGAGGCTCCCTCTGTCCATGAACAATAGAGAGAAATGAAGACAGAGTGCTGAGGTGCAGACCGTGGGGCGAGAGCAGAGGTGGCTGCCCGGCCCTCCTGAGCTCACCGATGGCAAACGGATTCCCAGGAGCTGCCCCACGGGGCCAGGAGAACGTGAGGGAAAGGGAAAGTCTGGGAGTTCCCGAGAGCCGAGGCCATCCGGTTCATCTTGGAAACCGCGTGCCTGGCACACTGCAGATACTTGGAAGGTGTTTGTTGAATAAAAATAGGATTTCGTGTAGGAGCTGGCTTTACGATTTTCCAAAGACAATTTATTCTACAAAGTTGGACAATTATAAGGGTCATAAAAGCTCTTATAAAGCTCATGGCTCAGAGCGTGTTTACAGAGCAGCCCGTGTCAGAAGCAGGGTCCTCTTCCTGGAGCAGAGAGGAGGTGGGTGTGTTTGGAAGGGCCAAGCGGAGGAGCTGTAATGGCTGGGCTTTCTCTTGCCAGCAGGTCTGTTCGAGGTCCGATCCCAAGAGTACCTGGAAACACTCCCCAGTGGAGAACACAGTGGTGTCAACAAGTTCCTGAAGGGACTAGGTAAGGCCGGTGGGTCTCGGTGCCCATCGCCGACCAGCCTCTGGTCCGTGGGCCTGGGGCCAGACCCCTCCCCTGGGGCCAGATCCTAAATAATGCAGAGTGCTCTGGCCTGCGCCATGCAGGCTAACTTGGCATTTTCACTTCCTGTTCTAACCTGACCCCAAAGTGTCAGCAAAGGCAACAGAGGCCCCTCCCAGCTGCCCTGGGTCCCGGGCTGTCTGGCTACCTTCTTTCTCTGCCATTTCCCCCACTCCTGAGTCTTTTGGGATGCTGAGCTCAGGAAATGTGGAGAGTGGACGTGGACAGGGGTGCCTGGCAGTAAAGAGCTGGCCCAGCCTCCCACTGTCCCTGCGGAGTGGAAACATAAGAATGACAAGGACTGCGGTTTCATTGGTAACAAGGGCCTTGCTGGTAAAGGGAGGGTGAAAAAGAAGAAATCGAACAAGTGTACCAAGGGCACAGGCCCAGTGAGGGGGAGCTGAGGTGATGAAGACCACACGAGAGCCTGCTTGTCCCTCCCACGGGATGGACAGATGGCTGCCTAGGACGGGCCACCTGTCTGCCACGCTGCCAGGAGCAGCTCCTCACTCGGCTCCTCGGAGACGTTGTGTTCGGAGATGCCTGTGTCACCATTTCAGAAGCAGTGTCTGCAGCCCTGACAGCCTTCCTCTCAGAGCTCCCCAAGTCTGAGGACAAGCCCTTTTCCTTGGGGGGAGCACCAGGCATGCGGGGGCGGGGGGCAGCGCCAGGCAGGGCCCGGGTGCGGCTCCCTCCGGGCTGGCGTGGGTGGCCACTGTTGTCCACACCGCCGTGGGGGTGAGAGGGGCAGGATTTAATTCTTCGGCTTCCTTCATTGGCCTGCTGAAATGTTGTCATTTTCTTCTTTTAGGCAATAAAATGAAGTTTCTCCACAAGAAATAACCCTCAGCCTAGACACGAAGGAAAACTTCCTCTGAGAGCAACCACACGTTTTAAAAACAGTCCTGGTGGCCGTTCGGGAGCCTTGGGTCCTCGGTTGTCCCAGATGTGCTGGGTGAGGGCCAGGGTGGGTTCCAGCCACCAATGAGCTGCCCCCAGGCCGGGGTGCCCAGGAGGCGCCGCTCCTTCAGCACAGCTCCGGAAAGGGGACTGAGACCAGGCGTGCTGTCCACGTTCAGATGGACTGTTTCGGTTGTTGGGATTTGGACTTTTTTTAAATATTAGATATTAAATGAAAGAAATATGTTTGGGTTTTTTGTTGTTGTTGTTTTGGGGGCTGTTTTTTTTTTTTTTATGCCAGGGCTAAGAAAACTCTATCCTGCCCTATGTGATCTTTCCCTGACTCATCCTGCCCGGCAGCCTTCCTCTGGGCCAAACTGGGGACAGATGACGTGTCACGGCGAGCAGGTGGCTCTGGGGACCCTTACAGACCCTGGACCCTCAGGTCCCAGGGCAGACAGCCCTGTGGGGAAAGGACGGCCCTTTTGTGGAGGAGTCAGAGAGGGGCTCCAAGGATTTTGGCTTCCTGGACGGGCTGCGCTATCACAGTGGCCAGTGCTGCCACCTGCTGGCGGAGGCCATTGTTGCGCCACCAACTCCTCCCCACAGACATGACTTCTGAGCGGCTTCTTTTCTCTTAGAAGCTGTAACCTGTGCACTGCCGGAGCCTCCCATGACTTTTGAGATACACACAAAAAGAGGAAGTCATAAGACCTGTTAATAAAATGTTCTTAGAGTCCCAAAGTTTATGACCATAAAGTATCACAGAGCCACCTTTGACCCTATCCCCATTCACGCTGTGTGAAATGTTCTCATCCTGTTTTGGGGCCGATCAGCAGAAATGAAATGGTACGTGGATAAACGGAGGGGCTTTTGTTATCAGTGTAAACGAGAGAGCAACGAAATTTGGGGACAGCTTCTCTAGACTGGTGCAGCCACCCAGACAGCTAGCCCTCCTGCAGGGACCCAGCTGGGTGGCAGGAAGAGAGTGCGGTGGCACAGGCCTCAGGGCCACCGCTGCAGCCCACCTGCCCCTGCACTCCCTCCTCCATGGCACCAGCAACCACGACAGAGACACACAAAAGGGACGTACTCTGATCAGCCACGGCCCAGCCCATGCAGCCTGGCGGAGGTTCTCAGCCCTCAGGGAGTTGGGAGCGTGGGGTCTTCTAGGAATGAAAATGAACAAGGAGAAAAGTGAGGTTGACTTGTCATTCCACATCAGGCGTTCTTACTGGGGGTCTTGGACCCTCTCCAAGCTGTATCCAGATTTGGTGTGCCCACGTACTTTTCAGGGGAAAGGATGCATCGTTTACATCAGCTTCACAAAGGAGCCCAAGGGCCCCCAACTGGTAGGAACCAAGCTATGCATAACAGCCTGGGCGGGTGTGTGGTCCGGCGGCTGGGGGGGAGACTGGGTGGGATCTCTGAGTGTGGGGACTCAGAAATCTGTACCTAACAAGCTTCTCAGATTAGTTAATTTTATTAATACCGATATTTGCCCAGAGATGGTCACTTTTAATATTTTGGAATATACTTTCTTTTCTAACTTATTTTATGTTATATTGTTTACTTAACACCTCCAAGTGAATAAATATACATTTTATCAATATTTCTAATGGTTGTATATTTTATGGGTACACTAAAAGTTATTTTACCAATCCTCTACTCTTAGGCATGCAGGATATTTCCCGTTTTTAACCTCATAAAGAGTATTGAACCCTGGCTGGTGTTGCTCAGTGGATTGAGCGCCGGCCTGTGAACCAAAGGGTCGCCGGTTGGATTCCCAGTCAGCACACACACCTGGGTTGCAGGCCAGGTCCCCAGTAGAGGGCATGCGAGAGGTGACCGCACATTGATGTTTCTCTCCCTCTCTTTCTCCCTTCCTTCCCCCTCTCTCTAAAACTAAACAAACAAGAACATCGGGGCAAGCATCTTTGCACAGGTACCTCAGTCCTTTGGCTGCATTTCACTTTAACGCTTGCATGAAATACAACGCACTTCACTTTATTACACTGCAACGTACTTCACTTCACTACAACATTATTCACTTAACGTACATACAGAAAGTGCTCAGGTCGTGAGTCCAGAGGCTGACAAGCTTGCACAAGGGGCCACGTCCGTGTAAGCAGCGCCCAGGTCAGGAAGCCAAACATCATCGGACCTAGAGGCCCTGCCTGCCGCCTTCCACATCCCTCCCACCTACTCTGCGAGTGTTCAGGTCAGCTAACACATTGTCCACAACTCGCACAGTGGTGAAGTAGGCTGGGGAGGGTCAGAGAGGCAAGAGGACAAAGTGCCGTTGTGATTGATACCTGCTCACCGTGCAGGGTAGATCTGGGGCATCCTGTGTTTGGGTTGCAAACCAGGGTGCGGCTGCGCAGCCCATTTGACCACATCACCGCTCCCCAGCCCTCACGCCTGGCCTCACAGCATCCGTCTGTCTGCCCAGGACCCACGACTTCCCGTCCGGGTCGGAATACGTCTTCCCTGAAGGACGCGTGTGTGCGCAGAAGCGTTCATCACTGCCCCTGCTCAGGGTGAGCACAGGGGTTGTCGGATGTGCCTGTTTATTTCAGTACCTGTTTTCAGTGTCTTTGGGTGTATTCCTAGGAGAGGACTTGCTGCCTCACGTGGTAATTTCTACATTTAAAATTCTGAGGAACCCCTGAACTGTTTTCCCCAGGGGCTGCTCCATTTCACGTTCCCACCCACAGCGTTGGAAGGACAGCCGCCTGCTTTCTCAGCTCTACCCGTGGCCCTCCAGCCACGCCTCTGGGAGAGAACCCCATGCTCCTCGGGGGCCGTCAGCTTGGCCTGGGACAGTCGTTTGAAAAACAGATTCCTGGGATCATCCTCGACTTACCTGGCGCTAGAACCCTTGGTTGGTGGGAAGTTCCCTCAATGTCTCCGAACATTTGTAGGACTCTGTCTGAGACTGACCTCCTTCCTCTCTTAGATGCGAATTCTCCCTTCAGTTGGATTGGTAGAGAGTAATGTTAGGGCCAAGCTTTAGATACTAGGCTTTTGTACACAAGTCCTGAGTTCAGCATTACCCAAGAGCTTCTAAAATGAGTTGAAGAATGAAAACGTAAATGAAATGGGCATCAGCTTGCAAGGGGCCACAGAAAGGCCACGGTCATTTGAGCAGATCAAGCCTAGTGAATTCAGGTGTTCGTTTGTTTGTTTTTACGGTTTCATTAGTTACCTTGTGTGTGTTTGAAAGCAAACCCAAAGCCAGTACAGGTTAGGCCCCCGAAAGTCCTGAGAAGACATTGCTACAGGGGTGAGCTCAGTCGAGGGCAAGTCTGGCAGGCTCAGCGCAGACTTCGCGGGGAGGTGAGGTGAGCTCAGTTCAGAACCGGCCTCGGGTGGGGGGGGAGGGGCTGACCAAAGGTTGGTAAGAAAAGCAAGAGGCGAGTGAGATGAGCCATTTAACTGCTGGCACCTGTCAAGGCCAATTAATTTCACTCCCACGGCTTGTCCAGGGACCACACCTCGTCCTCACCCAGCCCTCCGGTGGGGCTTGCTGCCAAACTCTAACATTCTGGCTGCAATCTCGGAGGCCTGACGCCAGCTTCCCCGGCCCCAGGCCAGAGAGCAAACAGACTCACCTTTGATCAGCCCTGGGCTCCTTACCTGCCCCTCTTGCCTCTTCTGACAGCCGCCACCCCTCCCTACCCCAGCCATGATTCTGAGAGCCCACAGTCCAACCCTGCCACCAAACCTCACAACAGGCTGTCCTACAAAACCACTGATTGCCTTACCCACATGGGTGGAATGCGGACCCAGTTGTTTTTCTGGCAGAGAACTCCAGATTCACGCAGACTCGACCTTCTGTGTCTCACCAGGGTGTGGTAGGGCTTTTCCAGTGGGGTTCTGGGTGGCAGCAGGATGGGACCAGCCCCCAGGCAGGAGGCCAGTAGACCAGCTGGCAGGGCCTGGCTGGCAGACCAAGTCCAGAGTCCCAGCGCCCGGAGTTTAGCTCTGTTCTCTCTCTGGCAGAAGCTGCTTTCTGCCCTCCCTGCCTTGGTTTATCTGGTCTCAGGGAAGTACCGGTAAGTTCTGGGCAGTAACAGAGAGGGCAAAGCAGCCCTGTGCCCAAGCCAGGCAGCCACCTGGGTGGCACACAGAGTGAGGAGGATCAGTGTGCTTCCCGGCAGCGGGGCGTCCATCAGCCCCACACTCTTGGTTCTGGCAACCAGAAGGCCCCTTAAGGCCAGCAGAGCCCCTGCTCCGTGAGGATCTGGGGACTGAGGAAGCAGAGCGAAGCCAAAAGCTGCCCCTTATCGCAAGATGGAGACCCTCACCCCCTGGGGGCAAGCGGGGTGAGGGCCATGCTGAGCCAAGCCGGACCTTCACCATCCTGCACTTTTAGCCATGTCAAAACATTGCTCTTAAAAAAAAGAAGAAGAAGAAAAAGATGAAATAAAAAATAAAAACAAAATTCAGCGCTGTTCGCACATCAGTGTGAATATACTTCTTAATGCCATCAAGCCCGTATCCTTACAAATGGTTTAAATGACACGTTATGTATCTGGTCCCACACCCCCCGCAGCAATGATGTCGTAGTGCATTTCTAATCTAGCGCGATGTTAACTTTGGGCACTTAACATTCACACGTGTATTTTTTTTTCAGATTTTATTTATTTATTTTTAGAGAGAAGGGAAGGAAGGGAGAATGAGAGGGAGAGAATCATCAATGTGCGAGAGAGACATCCATTAGTTGCCTCTTACACATCCCCAGCTGAGGGCCTGGCCCACAACCCAAGCACATGCCCTGACTGGGAATCAAACCAGCGACCTTTCCATTCTCAGGCCGGCACTCAATCTACTGAGCCACACCAGGCAGGACTCTTTCTTTTGTTTTTAAAGTTTAATATGACTTTATATTAAGTATTAAAAACTGAAGTGGTTTTTTAAATACTGTTGAAATATGGCTCTTTTCATGGAGATTTTTTCCCAATTCCAGTTGATATTCGGTCTTATTTTAGATTATTTTCAGGTGTGCGTCATAGTGGCCAGACATTTATATTATTTATGAAGTGATTCACCCATGGATTTCTATAGGATAAACTCCAGCTTCTTCCACTCCATATGTATTGGTCCTTAAACTACTTCCTACTAAGCCTACAATTATATACATTCCTCTTAAACTGTGTTTTCTTACCATTTCAGGACTAGTCCAGGAAAATGGTGAAGGAATTCTTTAGTGCCCTTCCTCCGAGGTTGAGAAATGACAGACGGAGGCTTAGGACCATGCGCTGTGTGGCTGGCCGGACAGGACTTGGCTACAGCCCCGTCTTCCCTCTCTCTCTGCCCTCCTTTCTCCACCTCGGCTCCAGGCAGGGCAGCTGACCTCGCGACCCTCCCCCAGGACTGAACCTTCCCTTCCTTCGGTCTCCCGAGGTCACTTCCTCGGAGAATATAGCTGTGGGTCAGCCCCTGCTAGTCTCACGACCACAGACAGTGTCCTCTACGAAGCAGACCAACACAGCCATCAGCCTCATTCTTCTGAAAGAGAAACGAGCACGTCCGAGTTTTCGGTCAGGAGTTTTCCCAGTTCAAACCCATGCTGGCCCCTGTGTGGCTGAGAGAGGGCATTGTGGGTGCTTTTTTGCCCTACTGGACAGGGAAGACCAGGGCACACGGGGGAGAGAGAGGCTCCCCTCGGCCTCGAAGACCTGCAGGGCCAAGGGTTGGGAGGCCTGGGGGTTCGGTTTTGGTTTTAATGCTGAAAGAACAGTGATCTGTTCTGAAGCTGCTTCAGAGTGTCCCTGAATCCCACTGTCACCTGGGCAATGGGGTTTCCCATACGGACAAGGAAGAAGCTGGGTCCCTGGCCTCAGACCATGGGTGCAAATTATTGGTCGGCCAAAAAGTCTGTTACGTTTTTTTCATTCAATGGTGCTAGTAGCTCTTAGTTGTCTTTGACTTCGTTCGAAACAATTTTGTTTGATTGTATTGTGGCAGCTGTCATATCAGCATGCATTTAAAAAAATGTATCACCCTGCTGGTGTGGCTCAGAGGGTTGAGTGCAGGCCTGAGAACTGAAAGGTCGCTGGTTCGATTCCCAGTCAGGGCACGTGCCTGGGTTGCGGGCCAGGTCCCCAGTTGGGGGCATTGGGGGTGTGTGAGAGGCAACTGGTCAGTGAATCTCTCGCACACTGATGTTTCTCTCCCTCTCTTTCTCCTTCTCTTCCCCTCTCTCTAAAAGTAAATAAATGAAATTTAAAAAAACAAAAACAAAAGAAAAGACAAAGCTACCCTCCCCTCTGTGTGCTATGTGCAAAGCCTGGCAGATTGGCACCTCACTGGCAAGTCGATACAGATTCCTGGGGCATGTCTCCTCACCGCCTGCCCTCTGTCACCCGCCTGTAAAATAGGGAGAGGTCCCTTCTGACCCAGGAAGTGTGGCCTAGGAGCCTGGTCAGGGCCCAATCCCAGGGCCTTCAGCAGCAGGTGCCACTGGGCAGATGCGAGAGGGAGCAGCTGCTGGAGCCTGGGCAGAACGGGAGGCATGGGAGGAGGGTGGAGACAGCGTGAGCAATTGTCCCCGTGGCGCCTAAGGTCAGGGCATGCCCCAGCTAGTCTGAACAGCTATTTATAGCTCATACACCTCCTTATTCGGTAGCTGAATGCCCTGCCAGGCACTGGGTCTTGTCCCAGTCTTGTCTTGGTGGTGAGGTTCGCCTTCCTGATGCACTCCCAGGACCCCCAGGGTGCAGCTGTGGCCGGCCAGGGCTTCCCCCAGCCAGCACTCAACCATGTGTGTCTCATCCATTACAAATGGGGGAGGATCTGGTGACAAATGGCATTTTCTGGGGGGAGTCCTGGGCTCGCAAGACGATCATCCCCGACTCCCCTATCAGAGTAAGAGCTCCAAAGCAAAGGTGTAAGTCGTGGTCGGGTGACAGATGCTAACAGCACTGGAGGGAGGCAGAGCGGTTATGGGGTCTGAGAAGACCTGGGTATAGGCACTGGGGAAGGTATCTGCGGCAAAAAAAACATACCCAAAACAAACAAACAAAACAAAAAACCATGTAGGAAAAGGCCCTGAGAGTGCGGACACCAGAGGACAGGAGAGTCCTCGTGTTTATTTTTTATTTATTATTATTATTATTTTTTATCTGAAAGGTACCTGGCATTATGATCTGGCTTGGACTAGAGGAACTGCAGGCAACTGCAGGGAAGGTGCCAAAGTCCCTGGTCAGTGGTCAGGACCTGTTTGCCTGGCTCAGCTGACGGGGTTGATTTATTTTCCAGAAGAGCTGTCGTGTAGAAACTGCCCGGGACCTGGAAGCAGCCCCGTCAGAAGGGCAGGTAACAGTGGCAGAGCTGGCTGCCCAGGACCCAGAGCTAGCTTCCTTTCACTGCTGGAATGTGGTGTGACCTACTGTGACTGTCCCCCACCCACCCCAAACCTTCCAGGGACTCCCTGGGGAGGACCACTGGAGCCCCGTCCCGCTTCCCCCCTGGCTGCACCCTGCCCCTTCCTGCCCAGGACTTCATGCTCCAACAATGAATAGAACTGCCACCCCCTCACCCACATTGCCCCGGCCCTGAGGGCGACACCTGTGTTCTGCAATCTGTGACGAGGACACAGCGCTAACTCAGCTCAATTAAAACTCAGCTCCTGTTACACCTCCCTTGCTATCCTCACCCCCAGTCAGTCCAGCCTTTAAGCTTCTCTGAGCTCCCGTCACCCCTAGCAGATGCCTGGACCACAGCACATTCCCGGTAACACGCCCTGCTTTGGGTCTGCTTCTTCTGTTAGTTCCTAAGTGCCTCGAGCAAGGATCCTGCTCCTTTTTGCATCTTGTATTGCCCACCCATCCGTTCGCCCACTCCTTACACCTATGTTTGTTGAACCAACCACAGTGATGTACCAGGCACGATTCTACTCTACTCTGAATGAATGCACGCCTCGGAACTGGGTCTTTTCCACATTCATTCATTCATCCACCCATTTATTCATCCTACATACATTGAGTGTGAGAGATACTGGAGGTACGACAGTGAACAAATATAAACATGGTCCCTGCTCTCAAGAGCTTATGGGAGGAAAAAGACAGTCACACAATCGCACACAAAAATGCAATGTTGCCGCGTGACAGATGTTACAAAGGACAGGAAATTGGAGTGAGCGAGTAGATCAGAAGGGGCTGGACTTGGCCAGGAGCCTAGAGAAGGCTTCCCCAAGAAAGTGGCACTTGAAGTGAGATCTGAGATTGGGGAGAGGGGGGAAGAGCATTTCAGAAAGAGGGAACAGCATGTGCAAAGCCTTGAGTCGTATTTTAGCTAAAGTGCTTTTGGCTCCAAGAAACAGTAAATCTGACTGTCTGTTGATTAAACCAATTGGGTTTATATTTTTCACACAAGAAGGATGCAGGTGGTGGCAGCTGGTCGGACTGCTCCGTGCTGCCACGAAGAAGCCAGGGTCCTTCTGCTCTCTCTGCACCTCCCTCTTCCGGGCCTTACTTCTCGTTCTCGGGCTTGAACTCTTATCAGTGCAGCTCCAGACAGCAGGACGGTTTTCAGAGGCAAGAAGCAGGCAGGACCAAGCAGGAGCCTGCCTCTTACCCAGGAAATCCAGGCTACCTCTCCTCAGTCTCCCTGTGGCCTTCCCCTCATAGCTCATTGGCCAGAGCTGATTACATGGCCACATTTTGCTGCAAGGGATGCTGGGAAAGCCAGCTAGGTTTGGCTTCTGCACGGGAATGAGCAAGGGAGAGAAGGTCGGGAATGCCTTGGGGTAGCCACACGGTGGAAAGGAGCAACACCAGTTCTAGGAACTGAGAAAAGGGGACTTTGTCAAGACCTGGAGCTGGAGCCATAAGCAGGGGCCAGTTAGTTTGCGACCGCTGCCATAGCAAAGTGTCACCGACTAGGTAGCTGAAACCACAGACGACTATTGTCTCACAGTTCCGGAGGCTGCCAGTCCAAGGGCTGGTTTCTTCAGAGGACTCACTTCCCTACTGAGGACCTGGCCTGCAACCAGGCTTGTGCCCTGACTGGGAATCGATTCTGTGACCTTTTGGTTCACAGGCTGGCACTCAATCCACCGAGCCACACGAGCCAGGGCTGCTTCTTCTTCTTCTTCTTTTTTAAATCCTCACCTGAGGACATTTCTTTATTGCTTTTAGAGGGAGAGGAAGAGGGTGGGGCGGGGGTGAGAGGCAGACAGAGAAAGAGAGAAACATCACTATGAAAAACATTGATTGGTTGCCCCCGCTACCGGCCCCAACAGGGAACTGAGCCTACAATCCAGGTCTGTGCTCTGACTGTGAGTCAAACCCACAGCCTTTTGTTGTAGGGACGACGCTTCAACCAACTGAGCCACTTGGCCAGGGCCTAACGCCAGTCATGTGGGATTAGGGGCCACCTCCAATGCCTTTTTTAACCTTAATTACCTCTTTAAAGGCTCTATTCCAAACGTGGTCACATTCTGAGGTCCTGGGGGTGAGGGTTTTAACATATGAATTGGGGACTGAGGAGGGGGAACAATTCAGTTCACCATGGGGCCAAACTTCACAAGGCTCTGTAGAACACGTGAAGAACTTGCATACCTGCTCTGGAAGTAAGCAGAGATTATGAAAAAGTCTTAAGCAAGAGAAAGAGATAAGCAGATTCTGAAGCTCACTGGCCACAATGCAGAGAACAGAAAGGAAGGGGCCAGAGTGCATGCCCGCACACCCACCATAAGGCCACTGAAACAGTCCCGCTAGAAATGACGGTGTCTTGGCTTGGAATAGTGGTGGACGAGAGGAGAGGAGGGGCAGGCAGCTGTGGGAGAGGTTTCAGAACCAAAGAGGTGGGCACTTGGACACAGGTGGGCTGTGGGGAGAGCGGATGGGGGTGGGGGTCACTGGTGAGATCCGGGCCTTGCTGGTGGCTCCTGTGGGGGGAACTAGGGATCAGGAAGCTGTGCTCGTGCTGTGAGAGCCAATGGGGGTGGGGGGTGGGGAGGAGCAGGGCGTGTGCTAGTGGTCCTGGGGGTGAGTTCTGGGAGCTCTGACCCCAGCCTCACTTGGACAGATAAATGCAGGTATTACCCCCTTCCCCTCCCCCCCCCACCCCGGCCCAGAGGCATTGGTTTCATCCTCAATTACCATATTTTGCCGTGTATCAGCGCACCGCCCCCAATTGCTGAGGGAAAAATAAGGATGTATGCCCTGGCTGGATTGAGCACGGGCCTGCAAATCAGAGAGTCACTGGTTCGATTCCCAGTCTAGGGCACAACCCTGGGTTGCAGGCCAGGTCCCCAGTGGGTAGGCACGTGAGAAGCAACCACACATTGATGTTTCTATCCCTCTCTTTCTCCTTCCCTTCTCCTTTCTCTAAAACTAAATAAAATCTTAAAAAAAAAAAAAAAGAATGTGTATTTCACATGGGTAGTACTAATTCTGTATCTATATAAATGTTTTTAATTCTTTCAACTATGCTTATGAATTAAAAGTGTAATTTGAGAAAGCAATAATGAAATCTGTATGCAAATAATACCCTGGAATACAATAGTCAGTTTTGTTTCTAAATATAACTAAATAAATAATGAAATTTAAAAAGTTAAAATGAAAGATTTGTTTCCTGAAAGTCTGGGCCAAAAAGGTGGGTGCGCGTTATACATGGCAGAATATGGTACATGTGCAATTTTATTTTTTAGGAAGTAAGCTCTAGAAGCAAGATACAAGTTAGATAATGTGGGGACGCCCTTGGAATCCCAGAATTGACAAAAAGATTCTTTTAAACCGAAAACTTTTGAGATTCAACACATGCAAAAAAAAAAAAAAGCCTTTTCAGAGCTTCCCTTAAGAGACGAAAAGCAACAACTGCAAAATGAAGGTCATTGCGAATCCCGTTGGCCCTCAGGAAAGGCCTCTCCACCTAGACAGACGAACACTATCACCGACTTTCTCGTCTGCCATCTGTTCTCCTAAAAAACCTGTCTGTTTTTCCTAGAGAAACCTATTTTTTTCCCATAGAAGCCACTTCTCCCCCCTCCCTTTCTCCTGCAAAGATGGGTGTGTCGGGCTTTAACTTCACCCACTTGAGGGCCAGCTACTTCTCTTGCTGACTCCTCTTCTACACGGGAAGCAAACCTCTTTCTCCTGTTAATCTGTCTTTTGTCATTTAATTTGCAGGCCCTGGTTACTCAACCCAAACCAGTAGAAAAGTCTTGTTTTCTCCCCTCTGGAAAAGATCAAATCTAGAATGCACCGCTGCAATCCTCGAGATTCAAGTTCCCTGAGGAGTGTGAAGTCCGGAGCTGATGCAGCCAGAAAGTTACACAGTCTGCACCTGCGGTTGTCCAGCAGTGAAGGGAGTGTACTATCGCCCCTCCCCCTCACTCAGGACACCCTTGCTTCTTCCCTTCCAGGAGCCACCCCAGTGTGCTCGCTGGGTCTCACCAGGCTTGATAACTTCTGCCCGGCTGGTACAGTCAGATCCAATAAATCCCCAAAGCATGATGGGAACAGTAGAGGTGTATCTCTCCCCACGGCCCTCCAGGCAGCCTGCCCTGTCTCTGACCACCTTGGCCTGGCTCACCCGGCTGCAGCCTCACTGGGATCAGTGGGTCCTGGGTGGCCCGGCGCAGGGCCCCATCTCAGGGCCTCTCCACTTGCTGTCCCCTCCATCCTGAACACTAGCCCCTTATGTGTTTTGTTTTAATCCTCTGTTGATTTAAGAGAGAGAGAGAGAGACATCAGTGTGAGAGAGAAACATCGATCAGTTGCCTTCCATACTCGCCTGGACCATGGATTGAACCTGCAACTGATAGGGGACTTAAGAGTTGGAAATTTTTAGTTTAAGGAATAGCTAATAAGCTTAGTAATCAATGCTTGTAAAAGCTTTTGTTCCCGGAACTGAAGGTATGGCCCACCCTGACTCCAGGAGACCATAAGCAGTTCCCCCTTTGTTCCTCAAGAGGCCTGCAAGCAGTCAAGATGATACCTGAGCCATTGTGCTCCAGGGTGAGGTGACCACCGCCCAGGACACAGCTAAAGAAGACCACACCCAGGGCGAGAATGCTGGAGTTGTTTTTTTAATCCAATTAACTTTTCCCTGAATTTCAGAACCTCTCACCACACCTTGTTTATTCCCTGCTATAGAAACCTTGGCCTGGGAAGAAAAGACAAGATGGTCTGTGAGGCTGTGAACCCGCCATCTTCTCAGATCGCCGGCCATCTGAATAAAGCTCCCGTAAAGATTCGATTCCTGTCCCTGCTTATTGGGTTTGGTAGTGACAGGCAGCCCGAACTCCGGTGTCTTTTCCGGTTACAACCTTAGAAAGGCCTGCCCTGATGACCGTATCTGAATGAACATGTGAATGCATTCGCTGATGCTACCATCCCCTAAGACTGCAGCCTGATAAGACCATACCTGGAAGAGGCTTTTTTTAAAAAAAGACAAATAACGACAAAACTTGTATTTTAACCGCGTTAAGGCTGGGGGATTCTTAATCTGTTCTCAGCATCCACTTCTCAGTCAGGGCCCAAGGACTCTATTGAAATGGGTAATTGCTGTGAATATTCGGCTGCCCTCTCCCGGCTCCCTGGCCTGGAAAGCAGAAGAGTTGCAGTAGCCTTTGCTCTAGTGACACGCACACAGATACACGCATGCACAACCCACCACACGGTGCAGTCAAGCTTTCTATCAAATAGCTGGGCAGACACACACGAGGGTATAAACAAGGGTAGTTTCATCTGCAACTTCTAAGCCAGAAAAACAACATCAACCAAATAAAAGCTAAAACAGATAACAATTTTCTAGGGCTTCTTGGTACTGTAAATGATTACTATGAGCTTTTCTCAAAGAATCTGGTTTCTCTTTTTCCTAAACATAGGTGGCCCCAGGCCCTTTCTGTACTTTTGAAGATTTCCTGTTTCTTTCAGCCCCAAAGGTAGCTGGGGGGGGGGGGGGGCAAGGGAAGGGAATGGAAGCTGGAATGTCATTGCCCTTTTTGCCCCTCCCTAGGAGAAGGCCCTGAAGCAGGGAACTGCTCCCTCCCAGGTCAGCACAAAGCTATGGGGGTGGAAAGGCTGAGGCAGTGAGCTTGTTCCGAGTTTTCCTAATGCTTTTCCTAAAACCTTAGTTCCTCTCCTTTTGAGTGGGTGGGGAGCTTGGAGCTGGGGTAAGGCCCTGTTCATTTGTTTAGCATTCCTGCATCTGTCCATTGGTTTATCTGCTCATTCATTTACTTTGATGAATTATTTGCACCCTCTTCGCTGAGCCCCACACTGCTCTCAATGCTGAGGAGCTCCCAGCTTTGCCCGTAGACTGGGGTGGGCTGAAGGGCAGGGTTCCTTCCAAAAATGTTTCATGATAAAAATAGGAGTAACAGGATTTTAAAAGTTAGATAATCACATTCTAAAGTTCACATGTAGAAGTAAATAAATGAGAACATTCCTGAGAAGGAAAAGTAACATAGTCTCAACAGATATTATATACCTTCAATGAAAGTACGGTTACTAGGATTTTGTGAAGAGAGCAAAGTGGAAGGCTCACAAACAGACCCAAGTCTAAGAGCGTAATGCGCCCTGAGGATGGGGCCTCTCAAACCAGGGAAGGGGTGAGCTATTCAATAGATGGTTCGGGACAACTGGGCACCACCTGGGGAAATCAGGATCGTCACACATTTGATGATGTGATTGGCTTCAAGCCAATTCATGAATCGGGTAGCATCCCATTTAGCAATTAGAAGGACATGCGAGTTGTACAAAATGGAAGGTTTTCATAGTGCCAATGTAGGAAACATCCAAAGCTGTCGAGGATTTTTGTGAGTTTATTTGAACCAAACCGATGACAATTGCCGGGAAGCAAAATCTCCATGGAGAAACGCCCTGGAAAATGGCGGTTCTGCACCCTATCGTAGACATTGCCATCGGAGAAGGCGTGATCGGGGTACTTGAATTCCACAGGTCACAGATTAGGGAGGTGGGAGAAACCCCTGGGATAGGACAAAAGGTAAAATGATGGACACATACGTCTTTTACATAGGTGGGTAAAGGATAGTTACAATTGACAATTAACATAACAATAACAATACAGGGATTAGTGGACTCTGCTCTGGTGTGTTGTGCCTGGAAGGGTACCCAAAAAAGGGACATTACCTTGACATTCCAAAGGCTTGTTTTCTTAGATGCAAAAAGACAATAGACAGGCTTAATTAAGGTAAAGATGGCCTTTTGTTAGGGAGAAATACTGGCCAGGAACTGCTTTTAGTTAGAAAGTTTTAATTCCAGACCATCCTCTGTGGTTACCTCAGGTATCTGAGTTTGTAAGGCCGCCACGCATGCCTCCCCAGAGTCTGTCGGGGTTCACACATGGCCCCCTTTTGTCCACACGTTTGTGAATGAAGAACTGCGTGGATTGCCCTTGTGCTGAACTTCCCTCTGTCATCTAAAACAGAGATGATTCTTTGTTTAGTTTGTTCCCCTGCCATACAAAACACCATCATTCCTATTGGTATGGGTGGGGAGCCAGGGCATAGTAAATCTCTTAACATCAGATAATTCTTTTCATTCATTGCCCAAATATTATCGGGCACACACTGTGCACCAAACACTCTCCTGGGTGCTTGGGATACATCGTGTTGACACAGAACGTTCGGATGTGTACAGAATGTTGTCAGGATTTATTGGAGGCAACCTGACAACAGTCGCCAGGAAGCGAGACCTCAGATGCTCTGGAGAATGGGAGCTGTGCAGTGTGCACTTGAAATTCGGGAGGGAACAAAAGGAAGGTGGGAAGCCGCAAGGCGGGACTGGATTACAGGAGTTAACAAGATTATGTGCTCTCTTGAGGGTGGTTACACCTTCAGGAGTATTACTTCCAGTAATTCAAAGATGTGTTCACTTAGATGCACGAGAACAATGGGCTGGCTTAGAAACCTTTCACTAAGGTAGTTATGGGCCTGGGTGTGACTACCCACCAAGGTCTGCCCAGTTAGGTGGCCCTGTGAAGAGACTTTCCATACCCCTCCCCTTTTAGTCCACGACCTGAACAAAACAGGCGAGGATCCTGGCCCTCCTCGCAGGGCTCTGAGTAGAGGGGTGACAAAAGAAATAGAATTCTGAACTCAGCTTGGTTGGGCCTTGTGTTCAGTGGCCTGATCGCTGCTGGGCCCTCAAGCTAGATCGTGGCCAGAACAGATTGTGCCCCACCCTCCCCTACGCCCCAGGGGCGCTGGTTCCTGGAACGGCCCATTGCCCTGCCCCAGGCAAGCAGGTTAGGCTTTGTCCTCTTATATGGGGCAGGTTACAACCCAATCCCCCATCCACCTTTCCCTCTCCACACCTCTTCAGCCGCCTTCCAGGTGGCGCGGAGGATACCTGAAGCGTCTTTGCCTCCTTCCAAGACCAGCTTGGTATGTAAGTTCCCGTAACAAGTCGATAATCACAGAGTTGTCAATCTCTTGGGTCTTTCAGCCCCGGGATTTACCTAAGAGTTTGGGGACAGCTTTGGGTTCCATCCTCCCTCCATTTTAGGGCCAGGTCTGGATTATTTCCAGCGTTTGGGCCCAGGTGTGTCTTTGAGACTCCAGTCTTTCATAACCTCCTGTGATCCGCGCCGAGGGCTCTGAGCTGGGCGCCGCTGTTCCTGCCGAGGGCAACGGCAAAGAGACAAAAAGAAGACATGATCTACGAGAAGAGTTTCCTAATAGAATTGTTTTTGGTTTTAAGTGACCCCTTTTCTTAACGTAAAAGGTGAAAGTGCTTTTCCTCTCCCCATTAAAAAAAATTGACTTATTACTTGACTGGTGATACCTAAGAGATTGTCTACCAGAAAGACACCTGTAGTCAAAAAAAAAAAAAAAGTTAAAAACTGGAGGAAGCAGGGGAGACCACGAAGGAGAGGAATGGGAAGCATCTTGGAAAGGGGGTCCTTCTTTGGGGGTTGAAGCTCATGCTGGGTGATTCTGGGGGAAGAGAAGGCCACCTCTGGGTTGGGTTCTGTCAGGAGGTGGGGGAGGACAGTTTAGGAACTGGGCGTCTCAGCAATCTTGGCGGAGGTAGGAGGGAAAATGAAGTAAAAAAGCTTTAATTGCTCACAAGAAGTCATTGTTAGTCATTTTGCAGCCTTGATGTGGCCTTGGGAGAAACATTGTTTTCTGTCGGCTTTGTGTCTGTTAGGCGCGGGCACAGCGTGGTCTGATTATCAGGGGAGCAGAATTTCACTTTCTCAAGGTAACAACTACAGAAGAGTAGATTTAAGGGTTTAATGAAAAACTGCTTATGGAAGCTCAGGATTTAATATGCACCATCTGAATGGGTATTCATGGTGAAATAGGATTGGAAACATTTTAATTTTCATATTTTTAAACATACTCTTAAAAGCTGGGATATTTCGGACACCTTTTGTTACTATCTATTAAATATTAACTGCAGCGCGGAGCACGGTGGTCAGTGATCGGGGTTTTACATGGACTCATTTAATCTTCTCAATCATCTGGGTTATTGTAGAATTATTTATTTTTTTAGACTTGTTTTTAGAGATAAAGAAAGGAGCGCTAAGAGGTAAGTTAACTTGCTCAAAGACAAGGAGCTAGGAACGGGAAAAGCCGGGGACCTCGGGAGATGGGACTGCAGATTTTGCTGAGCCACGGGGCTAGTCTCGGGCTTAGAGATCACACCTTCGATGGGGGGAATAAGAGAGGACATTTACTGTTCACTAGGCTCCAGGCACTAAGCTCCGTGACTGCCATGCTAGTCTTCCAATCCTCACAGTAACCCCATGAGAGACAGGGAAACTGAGCCTCAGAGGCAATAGGTATCTAGCCCAAGTTCACACTGCTAGTAATTGGTGGAGCCAGTACGTGGGAAAGTCTGAATTTAAATCCAGATCCCTAGTCCCCGCTCGCTCCCAGCCACTTCACTGCTTTAGCTCTGCTGGGAAGCAGGGCCCAGGGTGCGCATTCTGGGAATTTGGTCCTCGGATCCCTGGCAGGGGGCGGGGGGGGGGGTAGAGGGTGGGGCCCCCCTGGCGGCGCCCGCCCCCGCCCCGCCCCTCAGGGGCGGCGGCCCCGTCCACCAATCAGAGGGCGCTGGAGGCGGGCCCCGGGCGCTCCGGCTCCCGCCCGCAGTTCGAGCGGCGAGAGCGCTCGGAGACGCGACGCGGTGCCGAGGGGAGCGAGCCGGCGCTTCAGTCTCCGTCCTCTCCCTTCCCCTCGTCAGGCCGCCTCGTCCTGCCCGCAGCCGGACCGGAACTATGTGATCCGGAAGTTCCGGTGCCATTGCTGTGTGGGATAAACAGTAATGGCGGAGGCTGCAGCTCCCGGAACAACAGCCAAACCATCAGGAGCAGGAGCGGCGGCGGTGGCAGCGGGCTCCCCCACCCCTATCCCCACAGTCACCTCCCCGTCCGCGGGGGCGGGGGGCGGGGGAGGCATCGGCGGCGGCTGGACTAAACAGGTCACCTGCAGGTGAGACGGCGCGGGGCCCGGCACCGGCACCGGCGCGGGGAGGGGGGCCGGCACCGCGAAGGAAGGGGCGGGCGGAGGAAGCGGGTGCCCGGCGTTTCGCCGCCGTGGTCTCCCCGCCCGCGCTGCGTCAACCCCCGCCGTCCGCCGAGGCCCGGCGCGCGCGCCCCCGCCGCCGCGCCGCCCTCCCGGCTCCCGGCGGTGCGGCGCGTCTCCCGGAGGGAGAGGGAGGGGGGCTCCTCCCTTCTTTCATTGTCGCCGATCCCTCGCCCCCTGCCTCCCGCTCCGCGGGCTCGAGACGGGGTGGCTGGTGTCGCCGGGAGCTGGCGTCCGCGCGAGCCCGCCGGGCCGGGAGCGCCGCTGCGGGGCCCGGCGAGGTGGCCTTGCCGCGGAGCCCCGCAGTCGTGTCATCCGTTTGTAACGTCTGCTCGCGTCTCCGCGCCGTCCCCCCCCCCCCCCCGAAGTATTTCTTCTTTGTATGTTTATCGAGGTTGGTGGTTCTGAGCTTTGTCTCAGAACGCAGTGCCGGGCCGGGGGCGTACCCTTCGCCTTCAGGTTTCCCCTCTCCGGGCGGAAGGTTTGTTTCCTGAAACCCACGCCTCTTTCCTGTGAAGGGGATCAAAGACCTCGCTCCCGGAGGGAGAGGTTTTATTTTGGTTTCGTGTGTCAGATGAAAATGTTTTTTAAGAATAAGTGATCAGTGGATGGCAGTTATATGAACGTGTATGCCTATGTTAAAAATGATCAAGTTGTACATATAAGGTTAGGGCATTTGACTGGATGTTATACTTGGATTTTTTTTTAATATGGGATCAGTAGGAGTTTAGAAGCTTTCGTTTGCGTGAACGGAAGCGAAATTCCTGTTTTTATCGGCGTGGGATAATTTATACGGAAAGATACTCACACAACTCACCGCCCTAGTATTAGCAAGATTGAAGCCCTCCCAGTCTTTAATTGGACTCAGTTAATGCATGAGTGATAAGCTTAATTGCGTTTATTTTCAATAACGGGTTGGAGAAAGCAGGCGCTGTTTTAGGTGGATCCTAAGAAGGGAATCAAGTGCCCAAATGCTGTATCCCCCCAGTGAGAATTAAAAAATTCCCATTCGTGTAACTAATTATTTGAATCTTTTTTTCTCTTTACAAGTTGTGGTTGTTTTATATGTTCTAGTCGAATTCTAAAAATAAAAAAGGTAGTGTAACCACTTCACAGCCGTTCACCCTGCAGTCCCGTCTACATCCCTGCACTGAAAGTTACCTCCCTTGAATGCGTGGCCTCTTTAAGGACCCGGTACTGTGCCTCCTTTTCCCTCCGTCCCCAATTTAAATGCGGTCCGGGAAGCCCCTCAACTACCTGACATACTCATTGTCCCCTGTGTCTGTAACTTGAGCCCAGCTCCCTGTCTCTGCACAGAAGTCATTGTCCTTCCTACACTTTACTCACTCCGCTGTCGGGGACTTTTCCTTGTTGTGTTTCCCCTTTTCTGGTTCCTCACCCGAAACATCAGAATTCAGAAGAGAGCTGACCAAACTAACCATTGCTCTTTGCCCTGTGTTTAGGATCTTGGGGTTAATGAAATATTCTAGACCAGTAGGAATTGTTTGCCTGTGAACCAGTTGACTTATGTATTTAAGTTTACGTAGCTGAGGAATCTAATAAATGGGGGAAAATACTTTATAGGCTTACATATGCAGGGGTTTGTTTTGGATTGTTTTTTATATTTTAAAAATGCAAGTTAGTTGATGTGTCTTGGGATTTAAAGCTTGACATTGTTTTCAGTTTTTCTAGGTACCGTGATCTTGAACATTTTTACTGAACAGAGGAGTTTCAAATCTTCACTTACTCTAGACTGGAGCTCTCTGAAAGCAGGGCTCTGCTTTACCACCCTGTCTGTAGGGCTTCCTCAGTACCCGGTATACTCAGGAAATACTTGAACTGATGTCGGTAAATCCACACCTGATGTTACACACGTCAGTACGCACTAGTGAGAGTCGTCTGCTTTCAGCTTATAAAAGAACACTTGTAACTTTGCAGAGACAAAGGGCTTACTGGGACACGTACATGTCTTACTGGGAACCCTCATTCAGTCACTCAGTAAAAAAGCGCTACCGCCAAAGACGAGAGAGTCCCGGGTGTTAAAGGGAGTGCAGAAATGCGCTGTGTCAGGAATGTCGTCAGTGTGTTGGAGAGCTAAAGCTTCTTTGAAGAAAATGCAAGCTAACGATGTGCGCCAGAGTTTGTGCCCATTCCCCTCATGTATGGGATGTTGACCGAGGCTCTTTTCTTCAGCTAGAGTATCATCTTAGAAGTTCGAAGTTGTTTGGATGATGGCTATTTGTACTTGCTCAGGATCCATCTGTATTGTTGGGTACTACTTTCTTAATAGTTCTCTTGAAAATCTATTTCACTGTGTTTTATTTCTGCAACGTAAGAAAAACCTAAAACCTTTCCCAAGGAACTGTATTGTGCTGCCCCCACCAGGTCATTTTTCATGCCTTTCGTTAGAGGAGTCCTGTGAAATGGAAATGCTGTGGCTTCTGGCTTCCGAGTTGTGACTTGCAAATGGTAATTGGAGGTGCAGTTAATATAGCTTAAAAATGGAGGAAATTCTTCAGAAGGTCTTTATCCAACCTCTGTAGTGTCTGTAGTTGAAATTCATTACTCACAATTCTGTAGGGGTTTTGAAGGGATGGCACTGAAAAAGCTACCCAGCTCAGGGAAAGAAGAGTTCACGTGCTGCTGCCCTGTCTGGTTACTTTCTAAACAACCGCATACAGGTCTGTAGGAGATAAAAGCAGAATACAGCGTGGTTCTTGACCACCAGGAATTACAAGCTAGTTTGAGAAACAGGATGCATAGAAAAAAAGATAATTATCAAAGCAAGAAATGTAACAGCAGATTAAGTGATTAAAAGCCAAGTTAACTAATATTCTGTAATTTCTATAAATTCCCAGAGAGATTATGATACCTAGAGGTGTGGGGAGGGAGCTCGGTTCTGTTATTGTGCCCTCCCACGCTACTGTTGGGTTTCTTGTAATGTATCTGGGGGACCATACTGAGGTACAGCAGTAAGGGGATTCTGGTCCGTTGTATTTGTCTTTATTACTGGACAATGTCTCCTTGAAGTCATAGAATCTTAAAGATGGAAAGAACTGTATGTTATTTTTTAGAGAGAGAGGAAGAGAGGGAAATAGCAGTTGGCTGTCTCTTGTACTCGCCCTGCCCAGGGACCTAACCCACAACCTAGGCATGTGCCCTGTCCGGGAATCCAGCCAGGAATCAACCGGTGACCTTTCGCTTTGTGGGACGCTGCCCAACCAGCTGAGCCATACAGGTCAGGGCAAGCTGGAAGGAACTTCAGAAATCAATGGCTCAGCCTTTCACGGACGGCAAGTTCAGTCTGGGTAGTGGCATCAGGAGAATTTGAATGGTGGCTTCTTGGTGGTGGCATTTAAAAACAAAACAAAAGCACCTATTTTGATTGGTTTCATTTTGGGGAGAAATTCTTGAAGTGGGTTGCCTTTTTCTTTTATCTGTTCTAACTTAAACTATCTTGTCAATCTCTTATGGACTTACACAGAGATGGGTTGGCGAGAAGGGATTTTACTGTGAGGGCTGTCTTCCATTCTGGGCATATACCAGCATTGTTAGCATCCCTGCGAGACAAAAGGCAAGAACCTAAAACCCAGACCGGGCGGACCAAAGAGCCATGTGAAATGGCGGTTGATGTTTGGCAGTGACTAATTGGGGCTTGTGTTCTAGTGTTTCTGTTGCTTCTGCAGGATCAGGGGACTTCGTGCCCTGGAATTCCTTCAGCGATGCTCACTGTGGACCTCAGCAACTTCTGTCATCGCTGAGTGGTTCTGCTTGCAGTCCTCACGCGGAGCCAGATCTGTGCCAGAGTGTTGTGCGTGTATGCATTTTGTCAGGAATGTGCTGGAAAAGGTCATAACTTTGTCTTCTCTGGGCTAAACTCCAGTCACTTAGAATCTTCTTGTGGCATGACGTACAGGTCTCTTGAATGTAATGTTTTGAAATTCAAATCTGATTGCTGACACTTCTGCTGAAATCCTTACGATGGGTTCTTACTGCTCTAGGATAACTTGGCTCATAGCGTCCCGCAGAATCTTCCCTAGCATGGAGCCCCATCCCTCCCCAAGTTGGCCCCTGCTCTCTCTTCACTCCTGTCTTGTCATGTGCTATGTTACTTACGCTCTTGGCAAAAAGGGACGATAGGCCGTGCTACACTGTCCCAGGCCAGCCAGTCTATTTCACTCTTCTTCCCTTTTGGGTTCTAGAGAAGCTTACACCCATCGTGGATGTCCGAAAGCAATACTGGTGTAGGTGTTGCAAAAAGTGGGAAGGGAAAGTGCAGGCATTAGGGAGTTGAGGTCCTTGAAGCAACTGATTTAAGAAACAAGGTTAAGGTCAGCAGCTGTCAACAGTGATTCCTGGAAGACATAATTTGACATAAAGAAGAGCATCATAAGCCTAAGTTATGCAGTCGTGGAATAAACGTGACCATAGTGGAATCAAGAACAAAGCTAAAATTCCAGGTATTGTGCCTGAGATGGATCTCTGGGGGGGGGGGGATGTGTGTGTTAATCTTCATTGTATTTTTTATTCCCATTTAGTCCCCTTATGCTCCCCTCCCCCCAGTAGGTAGATATATATACGCACATATGTACATATATATATACTTTGTTGTTTTTTTGATATATGTATTAGTTAAAAGATTTTTTCTTTTATAATTCAAGAGAGGGGGAGGGAGCATGAGAGAAACACTGACGGGTGGCCTCTTGCATGCCTCCCGGCCAGGGACCAAACCCACAACCCAGGCACGTGCCCTGAAACAAACTGGGGACTTTCCGGTTTGCAGGATAACAACCAACCAACTGAGCCACACTGGCCAAGGGAGCTGGGTAGGTATTTGATCAAGCCTTAAAAACACATGCATCTCTAGCTTGAAATTAACCCCAAAGAAACAATGAAGTTACAGACACTTGTGTAGAATGTGAGAGTGGATGTGTTCCCCCTCCGCCCAAGGAGGGGGGAGCAGAAAGCAGCTGTATTCAAACAGGGACACAATTTTAAATGAATGCCCTGTTTTCAACTGTGGATACTTTTGTAGATACTTACAAGAATGATTATGCGACAGTGGTTACAATGTAATTATCATTGACTTGTTTTGTTAAGTGTTGATCTCTTCACTTAGGCAGTCAGGTAATTTATCTGTTGGTTCAGTGGTGTAGCTGGAATTGGGTGATAGAGCTCTCAAACAGCTGCAAAGCTTGCAGGAAGTAGTCCTGTAATTGAGCAAAAATTCCAACCCAAATTCAATTAAGTTAAACCTAATAACAATTGAGAATGTTCTTTTATTTTGTTATAGATTGCAGTCTTAGGGCATTTTAGGATCTTGAAAATAACTTTCCACTGGAATGTTACTCCTTATTTCCACATTAGCTACTGTGAATATCCGTGTAAGTAAAACGTTCACTTTCAGGAAATCTCTCAATAGGACCGTCTACATTTTAATTGGGAGCGGCCTTGTTTAAGGCTGCTTTGGTAACTGAATCTATTTTCTATGTATCATTCCAATCAGTGGGCAAGTGGAATGTGCTTACTGATATTCTATCTACACCAGCTGAATGGAGGTGCATATTTGGGTAGGTGTTGCCTACCAAAATTAAATCTTTATAGCCCTGCTCGAGAGACTAAAAGACCCTTGTTGCTTCCCTAATCTGCAGAGTGACTTACAGAAACATGCAGGTTGCTGCTTGCTGTAACACGCCCACCCCGTCCCAGGGTGCTGCTGGTGCTGCTGGTGCTGCTGGTGCTGCTGGTGCTGGCCCACCCGGGACCTACTGAGTCACGCTCCCGTACTTGGATTATGGAGACTTCTAGTTAGTACACGTGTACTCCGTCAAGGCAGGGGAGCAACGGTCTGCTAGGTGGAGAACATGAAGTGATATCCCTTTGTGTCTACTTCAACAGCAAATTTTGCTTGTGTTTTCACATGTGTCTTTTTTTTTAAGAGAGGGGAAGGGAGGGAAAGAAACATCAATGTGTGGTTTCCTCTCACATGCCCCCCACTGAGGACCTGGCCCGCAACCCAGGCAGGTGCCCTGACTGGGAATCGAGCTGGCAACCCCTTGGTTTTGCAGGCCAGCACTCAATCCACTGAGCCACACCAGCAGGGGCCATGTATGGCTTTTAAAGAATCAAATGGTTTCTTAAAGTGAAATGCACAGTAGCCTTGACCTTGTTCAGTTTCTGTTGTTTTTCTTTTTCTTTTTTACATCCAGAGCTGCTGTTGTGGCTGAAGTTAGTGAAAAATAGGAAGGTGATCCCCACTGGGACTGTAACAGGAGGACGGTGGTCAGACTTAGCCCGGAGAGGCGTGACAGCCTCACGGTTAAGTCTAAGCGGGGCCACGTGTCTGCAGGTAGCCTTCCTGCTGTACCGTAACGGGTGACTCGGGTCATAGTCTCGTTCTCCTTCCTTTGTGTTCACTTGGCGCGTCTATGTAGTACACACGGTGCTAGTGTGTTACTGGTGGGCTGTCTGCTCATGAGTTCTTTGAGTGTTGCCTGTCACCTGTTCTCACCCCTCTTCATGGCTCTTTGTCTCGCAGGTACTTCATGCACGGGGTGTGTAAGGAAGGAGATAACTGCCGCTACTCGCACGACCTCTCTGACAGCCCGTACGGGGTGGTGTGCAAGTATTTCCAGCGAGGGCACTGTATTTACGGAGACCGCTGCAGGTGAGGGGTGTTCACGGGTCAGTTTTGTGGGGGGGGGCCGGGTGGGAGAAAAAATGAGTAATACACGATCCCAGCAGCTTTACAAAGTTTTAAGGTTTGAAAAGGACTTTGTTAGGAATGTTAGTGGAAACATATCTCTCACTTGGAGGGAATATATTTTTACATTTTGCAAAAAATTTGTGGTACCATCCTAGGTTTAGTTAGTGCCTGAGGAGCGAGTTCTACAGACCTGGTGAGGAGGCGTGGTGAATGTGTTTGCCCACGGCATTTCCTTCTTACACCGAGAGTGAGGGGCCTATTGGACCAAACAGGGCTGCTTTCAGTTGTCGTCAGTTACTACGTGTTATGGAGGGAAAAGGGGTCACAGGCATTAGTAGTGTATTAGGTTGCACGTCACAGGCACTTGTCATTCCAACTCAACTTTCCCAACCACCCCTCACACACACTTCCCAAGCTCCCCAAACTAATTAAAGCTAAAATTCAGAGAACATGCTCCAAGAATGTCTGTAGTATCAAGAATGTTAGAGAACCAAGAAGATTTAGTTAATTAATCTCTAGTATTATTATTCATTGAATTGGTACCATAATCCTGTTAACTTGCCTCAGAATTCGGTAGAGCTTTTATGTTCCTGGTTCAGAAAATATCTAAGTGTACTAGTCATTTATTGATGTTACGCAAATGATCCCCAAATTTGGCAGATTAAAAGCAATACAACGATACCGGTTTCTGGGGGCCTGCAATGTGGGAGTGGCTTCACTGAGTGGTTCCCGCGCGACTGGGGCTGGAGCGTCACCTTCCAGGTGACCGTTAGTGGGAGAGTTTAGTTTAGCTCCTCACTTCCGTGGACCTTTCCCCATGGCCTCACGCTGGACAGGTAGCTTTCCCCAGAGCAGGTGGAATGGGGGAGCCAGCCAGGACAGAGTCACCGTGGCTTAGACGGCCAGTCTCAGAAGTCACACACTGAGAGTTCCGCTGTGTTGTCGATTACAGGCAAGTCACTAAATCCAGCAAGAGGAGCGGGATTAGGCTCTGCGTTTTTTGGGGGGGAGAGGGACAGTGAAACTCACAGGAAGGGCTTAGGGTAGAAGAGCAGCGAGAGCCTAGGGGGGCTCCGCTCTGGAGGGAGGTGCAGGTGCGGACTCACTGAGGGGAGGAGTCACGGTGGCTGAGGTGAGCCAAGGCGGGGCTGCTGCTGTTAGCTCACCGGAAAGTCAGAGGGCTTTGGAGACAGATTCAGGGCTGAGCCAGGAGGAGATGCAAGCCTGAGAGGGAAGAAAGTGTGGGCGGGCTCCAGAGGGACAGTCCACTGGCCCCCACCTTTTGAAGGGAGGGGTGTCAAAGAATTGTGGACCTTTTAAACCTTCACACTAGGTAAGGCATTTTGGCAATGTCATAGCTGTTTTAGTGTCCTATTGTCAAAAAAGAATTGTGGTGGGTTCAAATGCTTACAAGACAAGAAATGATTGATGAGTGGGATGTTAATGTGAGGTCACCCCATACCTCTTTTCCCAGGAAATCGGGTAAGAATAGAGAAAAAGAGAAGGTTCTTTTCATATGACCGTAGGAGCTTAGAAATGGAACTTCTGGTATCTGAGTTTAACAGTCAGTAATTTGCTCAGTAATTTTTCTCACTGATACATTGGTGGAAAGAAAAAATGACACTATCAAAAAAAATCCTGATATGTCTTTTTGGAGTCGCAGCGTTAAATAAAGGTGGGGAAGAGCTGTTAGAACTCCATTCTACTCTGAGCGGGCAGTTCGTTGTAATGGGACAGTCTCTGCAGGTTCTCCCAGGTCAGCTTAACTTCAGGGGGGCTGGGTTTCTTGACTTCGCAGGCGGTTGAGAGTCTTGTGAACCTCATCTAGAGAGAGAGGACTCGAATGTTGCTGAGAATGGAGATGAGGCTCTGAGGTGCCCAGCAGAGAGACCAGAGAACAGACTGCCAGAACAAACAGTGTGGCTGGTTACAGACGAGCCTCTTATTTCAGAGGTGCTACTTACCTGATTAGACCCTATAGGAGGAATGGGTGGGAAATGAGGTTAAATTGGCCCTGGCTGGTGTAGCTCAGTGGAGTGAGCACCAGTCTGCGAACTAAAAAGGTAGCCAGTTCGATTCCCAGTCAGGGCACGTGCCCGGGTTGCTGACCAGGTCCCCAGTAGGGGGCGCGTGAAAGGCAACCACATGTTGATGTTTCTCTCCCTCTCTCTCCATCCCCTCCCCTCTCTCTAAAAATAAATAAAATAAAATCTTTTTTTAAAAAAAGGTTAAATTGAAGAAATTTGAGCTAAGGCCTAGACTCTGTTATCAGCTTGCTTTTCAGACAGCTCTTGCCAGCCCCAATGGCATTCCCTAGGACCAGGGACAGAATCTGCCTTCAGCCAGACTGTTCAGTGGCCTGCCTGGTTGGGAAAACAAATGATAGGTGCCCTGTTTGGGGGTGACTCTGACTTTTAGGCAGGTGTGAGCGACCTAAGGAACTACTTTTTTTCTCTTTATAGTAAGGGTACAGCCGCTCTTTGGGGATGACCCTGATCTGAGCTGGGTTAGAGTTCTTAGGGTTAAGTGAAAGGAGCTAGGGAGACCCGCGTGCTGGTGCTGTGCCTGAGCGGGGAGTGTGGTGACAGTCGTCTAGGACAGGCTGATGTAGGCGGTTGTACAAGCTGATCGTAGACTAGGTAAGGAAGGAATCTCAGGGGTCCGGTTCTGTGTGTGTGTTAAAAGTAATGCCTAGGCCCTTACCCTGCTCTTCATTCTTATCTATAGGGATCTTTTTATATGACTCTGGCCAGTGCACGGGGTAGTTTATCATGAAAGATCGCGTCCTAGCTCCAACAGTTCAGAAGTGGTACCACCCAGTATTTCATGCTGGTGGTGCCGCCTTGTGAGCCAGGTCTCATAGCTTTGGACTGTTGTGTACCTTGTGGGACCTCTGGCATCCTTTGTCCCCACCCACTAAATGCCCTTAGGACTCCCAGGCATTGTTTCTGAACGCACCCCTTGGAGGAAGGGGCTGTATGGCCTTGGTTGATGACGGTTGTGGAGGGGTTTGCCTGCACCTACTAAGTCGTATAAAGTAAAACCTATACAGGCCACCCTGGCTGGTATGGCTCAGTGGATTGAGTGCTGGCCTGGAGACTGAAAGGTCGCCAGTTCAATTCCCAGTCAGGGCACATACCTGGTTGTGGGCCAGGTCCCTAGTAGGGAGTGTGCGAGAGGCAACCGATTGCTGTCTTTCTCGTACATCAATGTTTCCCTCCATCTCTTTCTTCTTTCCTTCCCCTATCTCAAAAATAAGTAAATAAAATCTTTTTTAAAAACCCTATACAGACAGACCTTTGAGTGATTGGAGCAGGGGGAGTTGCAAGCTGACCAGAGAGAAGAGCGTCCCGCTCAGAGGTAGAAGGAGCGCTGGTTAAACGGCCTTAGATAGAAATTGATACTGTATATAGCAAGGTTTTCTCTGCAAGACCTCTGAAATAAAAGCTCAATATTTGTTTCAGTGCTACCTCAGCATTAATTCGTCACTTAACACTTTGACTAAAAGGGCAAGTGATTCTGTGATAATCCATTAAACAATAACTGTAACAAAGCCACTGTCCTGGACGGTGAAGCCGAGAGATGTGAGAATCCTCTTCAGCATGGTAGGCAGACTTTGTCTACAGGGCCAGAAAAGAAAGACTTCTAGCTCTGCAGCCATGGGTTCTCTTGCAGCACAAAAGGAGCCATAGATAAGGCATGTAAGCTGATATATTAGCTAGGACTGGAACAAAATTATTTTGGGATACTGAAATTTGAATTTCATGTAATTTTTATGTGTCATCAAATGATTCCCCCCGCCAACCATTTAAAATGTCAAAACCAGGGGGAGGGGGAAATGGAGACATCTGTCAACAATAACAGTAAAGAAAACTATTTAAAAAATTAAAATGTCAAATCCATTTATAGCTGGAGTTGCGATTTGGCCTGAGGGCCTTGGTGATCCCAGCTCTTAAAGGAGTCCGTGCTTTACAGGATTATGTTGTAAAGTAAATGTATCGCAGTGCCATTGGCTAATCATACAAGTTTCAAGTGTACAGCATTACAGTTCCTCATCTGTGTACTGCATTGTGTGCTCACCTCCCAGTCTAGTCCCCCCATCACCGTGTACTTGACTCTTGAAGCCTGTTTTTTAGTAAACACCTTTCAGAATTGGAGTCCTGCTTGCCTTTTAAAATTTTTTATTTTATTGCTTATGCTATTACAGTTGTCCTGTTTTTCTGCCTTTGCCCCCCTCCACCCAACAACCCCCACTCCCTCCAGCATCCCCCACACCATTGTTCGTAGAGAGTCTCTATCTTTACCCTTTGGCCTTTTAATAATGATGTGTCTTGGAGTGGGCCTCTTCGCATCCATCACAATTGGGACTCCCAGTGCTTCCTGCACTTGATGTCTATTTCCTTCGCCAAATTAGGGAGGTTTTCTTTCACTGTGTTTTCAGATAGATTCCCAGTTTCTTGCTCTTGCTCTTCTTCTGCCACCCCTATGAGGAGAATGTTGGACCTCTTAAAGTTGTCCCAGAGGCTGTTTATACTCTCCTCATCATTTTGGATTCTTTTTTCTTCTTGTTGTTTTGCGTGATTCTTTGCTTCCTTAGGTTATCAAATTATTGGTTTGATTCTCAGCTTCATCCATATCTACTGTGGTTTCACTGTAAATTGTCCTTTATTTCAGTCAGTGTATCCTTCGTTTCTGACTGGGTCTTTTTTATGCTGCTGAGGTCCTCACTAAGTTCCTTGAGCATCTTATAACCAGTGTTTTGAACTCAGCATCTGATAGATTGCTTATCTCCATTTCATTTAGCTCTTTCTCTGGAGTTTTGATCTGTTCTTTCATTTGAGCCATGTTTCTTTGTCTGCTCATTTTGTCAGCATCCCTGTGTTTGTTTCTATGTATTAGGTGGAGCTACTTTGACTCTGTGTCTTGGTAGTGTGGCCTAATGTAGTAGGTGTCCTGTAGGGTCCAGTGGCACAGCCTCCCCTATCGCTCAAGCTGTGTGCTTGAGGTGTGCCCTTTCTGTGGGCTGAGTACACCCATCTCCTGTGGTTGAGCCTTGGTTGCTGTTGGCAGGTCAATGGGAGATATTTACCCAGGCCATTCAGCTGCAAGGACTGGTTGTGACCACTGAGCACCAACCTGTGCCCTCTGTGGAGGATCAGCTGTGCAGGGGCGGGGTGGTGGTGCTCCCACATGGTCTGTAGCTCTGCACTAGGTGCACTGGCCCTGGGGTTTCCTGGGTGGTACAGGCCAAGGTCAGCCCCCATCTGTGTTTTCCCCAGGGCCACCCTGCCTGAGCTGTTAAGCAATTTGAGATGCCTGCTAGTTGTGCTGGGCTTGGAGACTCCCAGGTGAAACCAAACTGAATCTAATCTGGCTGCTGCAAGTGCTGGGGCCTGGGGCCTGGGTCCAGCAGCCAGCTATTGCTTACTTGAGAGGACTTAGGAGCAAAGACCAGCCATTGTTATGGAAAAGCAGCTTGAGTGGGCCCATGAGCTGGGTGGGGCAGAGCCTCTGGGGATCTCCAAGGGCATTAAACAGAGTTAGCTAGGTTGTTGGAGTCTCAGATGTGCACCAGCTTGCCTGCTCTGTGTGGAGAGGGTTTAGCAAAGGGACGATAGCCTCTGCTCACCTTGATGCCAGACACTTGAGTTTCTCCCTGTGTACCATTGGTGCTCTTCAAGCTGCTACCCTAGTGCGGAAGCTCAGAGGGAATGAGTCTGAGTAGGTGAGTCTCTGTGCTTCTTTGAGAGGAACTGCTTGGGGCTCCAGAATTTTCTTCTATCAACTTGGTCCGTGCTGGTTTTTGCAGCAAGTTGTGGGGATTTATCTTCCTCACACTAGAATCCTGGGCTGGGGTGCCTGGAGTGGGGCTGGGTCTCCTCACTCCCAAGATATCCCTCCTGAATTTTTAGCCCCCACACATGGGTGAGAGACCAGCTGACTCTGTATTTGCACACCTCCTACGAGTCTGAATGGATGTGGTTTCTTTAATTCCGTTGTTGTCAGACTTCCATTTAACTTGGTTTCTGGTAATTCTGAATGATGGTTATATATTTTAGCTGTAATTTTGATGTGGTTGTGCAGAGATGTCTGCCTATGCCGCCATCTTGATTGGAAGTCTTTGTGCATGCTTTGTCTTGTTTGTACTTTACTTTTACTAGTGCGTACGAATCTTCACTTCAGAAACACATTTCACATAGATCTGTGCTGCACTAAGGGAATAACTTTGCCTAAATAGGCAGACTTGAGAACATATGTTCTTTAATTTCTTAACCTAAGTTTTAATACTATATTTTTTCTTCAATATAATTTCTTAGAATAAAATTGCTTTTATTTAATATACATCCTTTTTTAGAGGAAGTATTTTTAAAAATTGATTTGAGAGAGAGATATCATTGTATTCCACTTATTCATGCATTCATTGGTTGCTTCTTATATGTGTCCCACTGGAATCGAACCCGCAACCTTGGTGCATGGGGACAACATTCTGAGCTCGTAATTATAAAAAGTTAATATTTAAGATAGATTTGTATTTGATAGCCAGGGACCTCCTTTTCTTCACGTTTGACCCCTTAGTTGTGTAGGAGGTGGTACAATTCTTAGATTCTTCTGTATACCCATAGAAAACTGGAAGGTTTGAAGACGAGAATTTATGTACAGGGGTAGACTGTCTAGCTGGCTAATATTCTGTGCTTTCAAAACTTGTCCATCTTTCCAAAGGCGGGTCTCTTCTAACTTAAGGTTGTGAAAATTAAAATATTTTTCTGAAATCCCCTTTCAAGTCAGAGAATTACTTTGAAAAGTGAGATGGAAGTGTGTGTGATCGTGGGAATGTGCTCTGTTCTGGTCTCCTACGTGTAGCTCTTGAACACTTGAAAATGTGGCTAGTGCAAGGACCAAGGAGCTGAGTTTTAAATGTCACGTGAGTGTAAATAGCTAGCTGTGTGTGGCCAACGGCTGCCATATTGTGCAAAGCAGCTTCAGAGTCGCACTAGACCTAGGGCGCCACTGGTTTGGCAATTAGACCTCTGTGTTGCCCTAACACGATGAAAGGCGGCTTCCTTCACACTCTCGGATGGAGTGAGATGGTAAACGTGGAAGCATGTCCCTGGTCGCTCTTCCCCTCATCCCTCAGTTTACATGACTCCAGGCCGAGGGCTCGAACGCTGCCAGCCTTTGTAGTTGATAGCTGTGTGCTCACATTACTTGCCCCACAAAGCAAAGTAGGTTACTTAAAGCTCGGTAGGTATACGGAGATCTGAGGTGATACAATGATAAAAACCAGCTCAGCAACTGTTAGGTTTCTCTTCTTTTTTAGATGTAAACAAAGTCATAACAGCTTACAGTTACCGCGTGCATCTTCCTTGTGTCTGAATTGCTCAGCATAAAATGCTCCAAGAATTCTGAGGATTTCCTCAGGCAGAAAGTGGCTTCTTGAAAGAAATGCTTTTTCCTTATACATGGAGATGTGGTTTAATGATACTTTACAGATGAAAAGGAGGCAAGAATTTGGAAAAGGAAGCTATTAGGTCAGCGATTCTCGACTGGTGTCAAGGATTTTTAAAACCAAGTGATTCCTGACCGGTTAGTCAGGGGCCTGACCTCTTTTCCCTCAGACCGGCCAATAAATGACAACAGACATCCAGTGTAAATGAGTAAAAATCATACCTAGTTTTTGATCAGGTTAGCCCAATTTATTTTGGCATGCCGCAGAATTTTGGTTATTAGTTCGTGTGCCATGAGGTGGGAAAAAGGTTGAAAATCGCTGCATTAGGTAATGGCTGGATTAGGAAAAGAAAGTACATAATTGTGTCTTTTGTAAATACTGCCTCTTTGAATAATGGGAACATTTTAATTTGTATGTTGGTAAAAACACCCCATGTTTCTACTTGAATTTGAAGGCCAGCATTGCTTTAATCAGTCAGCCCGTTTTGGCCACACAGTTGCAAGTGTTGTGTCCCCGGTCTCTGACTTCGCTGCTCAAGTGCGGTCCCTGTGTGCGCATCACGTGGGGGGCTAGTTAGACACGCAGAATCACGGGCTGCACTCCAGACTTGAAGTTGAGTGTCTGCCTTTGAGCAGTTTCTCAGGTGGTTCATACGCCCGGCAGTTTGAAAGGGGCCCAAGGACAGGAGCGGGCTTTGGTTAGACAGTGACCACTCACTTGTAAATTCTCTTTTTAGATATGAGCACGGCAAGCCGTTGAAACAGGAAGAAGCGGCCACTACAGATCTAACTGCAAAATCATCCCTTGCTGCTTCCTCCAGTCTCTCGTCAGTAGTGGGACCAACTGTTGAAATGAATACAGGCGAGGCCGAGTCGAGGAGTTCAAACGTTGCAACTGTAGGAGCAGGTTCAGAAGACTGGGTGAACGCCATCGAGTTTGTTCCCGGGCAGCCCTACTGTGGCCGTAGTGAGTATTTGGAAGAAGAAAAAGTTAAGAGGGCCAGGCGGTAGTTCCTCAGCTAGCTGAGTCCTCTCAGCCTTCTAGTTGTCAGTCTTCACATGTAGCTCGATCTTCCCTGGCTCGCCTGAGGCTTACGTGTGGAGTGAAGGAAACTTTTCTAAAGTCCCAATAATATTGAAAACTGAAGCCTCCCCTTTTATCCCTACAGTAGTACAAGAGCTACATAAACGCCCCCCCTCCCCTTCTTACAAGCCTAATATCGGAAATATCAGCCTTAGAGAAAGTTCACTTCTTCCAGGAGTAAGGAAATTAATGTAGTGTTCGGAGTTCATTGAAGTTCTTCTTAATTAGGTTCTCAGTTACCTGATAGGTTCTCCGCCATATCCGTTTTGGACCTTTACCACCCTCTCAAACATTTTCAGCTGCCCCTTCTTGCACTGAAGCGCCCCTGCAGGGCTCAGTGACCAAGGAGGACTCGCAGAAGGAGAAGGAGCCGCCAGCCGGGGACACGGAGCAGCAGCTGTGCCCCTACGCAGCAGTTGGAGAGTGCCGCTATGGCGAGAACTGTGTGTATCTCCACGGAGACCCCTGTGACCTGTGTGGGCTGCAGGCCCTCCACCCCATGGACGCGGCCCAGAGGTCACAGCACATAAAAGTGAGTCTTCAGGGAGATACTGTGTTAATAGGGTGAGGACTGTATTTTCATTTGGTGAAGTGAGTGGTTGCTTACCAGCAAGTAGGGATGTTTTCTTTCCTGGGCTTCAGTGCTTTATCAAGAAGTCAAAGACCTCACACTATGAGCTTTTTTCCTCCTTTTGAAAAAAATAACAGCTTTTCTAAGATGCATGTTTTCAGTTTAATATATTTACAGAGTTATGTGACCATTATCACCATTCTATCTAAATTTAGGACATTTTCATCATCCCCAAAAGAAACCTCATACCCAGCCCTGGTTGGGTAGCTCAGTTGGTTAGAATATTGTCCTGATACGCCAAGGTTGTAGGTTTGATCCCCGGTCAGGGCACATACAAAAATCAACCAGTGAATGCATCAGTAAGTGGAATAAGAAATTGATGTTTCTCCTTTACTCTCTCTATAAAATCAGTAAATAAAAGATTTTGAAAGAGAGAAAATGGAGATGATGAAAAACAAAGGAAACATCATACCTAATAGAGTCTTGGCTCTATCATTCCCCCTTCTACCCTTCCCTGGATCCTGGCAACAGGTAATCAATCTCCTGTTGGCATGGATTTGCCCAGTCTGGACCCTTCACATCAATGGATCGGGTGTGGCCTTTCCTGCCTGGTTAAACATTGTGAGTGAAGGTCCGTTCATGTCGTAGTGTGTAGAGTCCTTCATTCCTTTCTGTGGCTGAAGAATAACCCCCTGGATGGGTAGACTCAGTCTATTTTTCCATTGTTGGCTGATGGACGTTTGGATTGTTAACCTTTTGGCTGTTAACACCCTGTACGTTCATATTGGTACGTTTTTGTGCACATGTGTTTTACTTGAAGTAGACTGGCTGGATCATGGTAGGTGGCCGTGCTTCAGATTTTGGGCACCGGTCAAGCTCTTTCCACAGTGACCACCCCATCTTACATTCCCAAAAGCAATGGGCAAGGGTTTCAGGCTTTGCCTTTAAGCCCATTTGCAGCATGGAGTTTTTATTGTTATTGGGAAGACACTGTATTACAGACCCTATATTTACCTACTAGAGCAAGGTGTTGGTAGTCATTATCATCTCTATTTAATTAAAGTTCAGTGCGTTGTTGGGGAGTGAAGCATGGTTTAAGACAGGCATTGTTTGAGCCCTGCCTTCACAGAATGTTGGCCGTGCGGGTTCATCGGCAGGCTAAATTCCTTTAAATTCTCTATATATTGGGGGTGCTAATGCCTGCCTCTTAGGATTGTTTTTAATAAAAAGTTTAGGAAAAGATAAAATACACTAAAATGTAGTTACGGGGGATTGTGGGTGACTTTTTTATTGCTCTTTTGCATTTTCTACAATTAGCATGTTTCTTGCAGATAAAGTTTGTAATGCAATGTTATGTCAGCTATACCTCAATTAAAATAAAATCTGTGTAATGTCCGCACAAAAACTTGCGCATGAATGTCCATAGGGGCGTTACTCATAATAGCCCCAAGGTGGAATCGACAGAAACGGCCATCTGGCGAATGGATGGCTAGATTGTGGTCCATCCGTGCAACAGAACGTTACTCAGCAATAATGAGAAGTGAATACTGATACATTCTGCTGCACAGGTAACCTGGAGTATGTGCTGAGTGAGCAAAGCCAGACACCAAAGGTTATGCATTTATGTGAAATGTTTGAGTAAGCAAACTCCCAGGTGGGTAGTTGCCAAGGACTAAGAGGTTCGGGGGGAATGAGTGACTGCCACGGGTATGAGGTCTCTCTTTGGGGTAATAAAAGTGATTTGTTTGTTTTTTTAATTTAATCGTTATTGTATTTTTTCCCAGTACCATTTAGTCTTTCTGTACGCCCCCGTCCCCCCCCCTCCCCGCAATCACAACACCGTAAACGTGTTTTTTAGTATCGATGATGGTGATACACAATCCTGCATACACCAAAGGCCACTTCACTGTACTCTTTAAATGAATGAGTTATGGTATGTGAATTATGTCTCTAAAGCTTTTTTTTTATGTGCCTGGCACATAACCATCACCCAATAAATTATTTTCTGGCAGGTTATAAATTAGGGCCTTAACCCTAACTGCATTTTCCATCTAGAAACCAGAAAAATCAAACTTAGCATGAGCAACTGTTTTGTTTTGTTCTGTTTTTGTTTTTGTTTTTTTAATTTGTTTTTAGAAAGGGGGAAAGGAAGCAGAAAGAGAGAAAGAAATATCAATGTGTGGTTGCCTGTCATGTGGCCCCTACTGGGGACCTGGCCTGCAACCCAGGTATGTGCCCTGACTGGGGATCGAACTGGCAACCCTTTGGTTTTCAGGCATGCGCTCAATCCACTGTGCTACACCAGTCAGGGCAAGAACAACTTAAATATATTTAATGAGAATTTCAGCAGGGGTTGAGCTACAGGATAGAGAAAGTTTGGTGATTCCCCCCCCCCCCCGCCCCCCAGTTCCTTAATTTGAGTCCATACTGTGTGACTTTATAGTAATGTAAAGTCCCAAGCTGTCAGTGTACCTGAACTCACTTGTGAACAAAATTGTGCTTTTTATTTATTTATTTTTTTTAAGATTAGGGAGAGGAGAGGGAGGGAGGGAAAGAAACATCAACGTGCCAGAGATACATCGATTGGTCGCCTCTCACACGCCCCCAGCTGGGGTCTGGGCCCACCACCCTGGGATGGGTCTTGACCGGGAATTGAATCTGCAACCCTGTGGTTCACAGGCCCGCACTCAGTCCACTAGCTACACCAGCCTGGGCCAAGGTTGCTCTTAATGCAAATTGGGAACATCCTCTTTTCAGTTGACTGGTTCTCTAAACTTGAGTCTTTAACTGTCGAGGTGAAGTCCTGCATCTTTCGGTGGCTCGATCACACTTCTCACCTCTCCGCTTTTGTCAGTCTTGCATTGAGGCCCACGAGAAGGACATGGAGCTCTCGTTCGCTGTGCAGCGGAGCAAGGACAAGGTGTGCGGGATCTGCATGGAGGTGGTCTACGAGAAAGCCAACCCCAGCGAGCGCCGCTTCGGGATCCTCTCCAACTGCAACCACACCTACTGTCTCAAGTGCATCCGCAAGTGGAGGAGCGCTAAGCAATTTGAGAGCAAGATCATAAAGTGAGACTCCTCCCCAGTCTTCGTTTGTGCTTTCTATTTGGGGAAGAATTTAGTATCTTGTGCCAACTTTCAACCAGATGGACCGCATTTAAATGCATGCATTTTACCTTGAAACTGGGGTATTCTTCTAATTGGGATTTCTTCTTTGTATTTCAGCTAGCTTCTAGGTTAGTTGGTATATCTACTTTTATTTGGATGAGGAAACCCTATGTATCAGTTAGTAGAATCTTCGTGCTTTTTCTGAGGAGATCGTGTTGAACGGATTAGCCTGTTTAGGCTCGGTGAACAGACTTACCTAGCTCTGAATGTATGTTCCCTGACGTTTTACATCTTCCACTTTCCTATTCCATCCATTAAGCTAGCCAATGGTCCACCACCCTTTAAAGATTGTTCTCATAACTGAACAAAAACGGCATAACCTAAACAGAGCAAAGTTACAAGAAATAAATTTATTTCAACGAAAGAAAAAGGAGTCTGTGTGGAATGTCTTCTTTTGTTGTTTTTTTAATGTAAGACCTATTTTTAATGAACTGGCTAGCCGTTGAATTGAATATATATGTACATGTATATATATATGTATGTAAAGGAGTTTGTCTTGCCTCAAAAGAGTGGCCATTTGTGTGGCAGAGTTTGGAGCCCTTTCAGGAGATGCCCACTTGCCTTTGAGTTAATAAGCCTTTAAATCTGGAGGGGACACACCAGGGTGTGTCCTTGAAGAGTGGGCCTGTGAAGGGGAATTTGCATTGCAGCCTGTTCATTGTTTCCCAGGTCCTGCCCCGAATGCCGGATCACATCTAACTTTGTCATTCCAAGTGAGTACTGGGTGGAGGAGAAAGAAGAGAAGCAGAAACTCATTCAGAAATACAAGGAGGCAATGAGGTATGAGCACTGCAGCCTTTTCTTAAGCTACGATCCCAACGGAGCTTGGGTTCACTTTGGAAAGAACAGTGCTGCATTATATACTCCTACCTCCTTCCTACCCTTTCTTTTACTTCCCAGTACAGTGTATTTTGTCACCCTCGGTAACACCCGTTACGTGTCTGGCTGTAATGCAGTCCCTGGTGTTCGTGCCAAGGGACTGCGTTATGATGAGGCCTGGGCTGCCGGTGGCCGCAGCCCCATGCCTGGGGCTCTGCCTTGTTCCGAGTCCGTGTCTCAGGTTGTCCTGTGTTCTTGCGTGGGGGCTTGCCAGGTCTCCTCTCTGCTGGATCTGCAGTAGTAGAGCTGCTGAGCAGCGTAGCCTTGGTCAGAGTATCTGTTTCTAGTTAGCGTTTCACGCAGTAGCACACAGACCTTTAAGAACACACCGTGGGGGGGGCTGTAGACTGACATACCGGTTCTATCCCTCCCTGTTTAAGGAAACCCTGGATGATAGTCGCATACACACCTGAAATCCACTGTGAATAAGGGTTGCGATATTTTCCTTTCCAGCAACAAGGCGTGCAGGTATTTTGATGAAGGACGTGGGAGCTGCCCATTTGGAGGGAACTGTTTTTACAAGCATGCGTACCCTGATGGCCGTAGAGAGGAGCCACAGAGACAGAAAGTGGGAACATCAAGCAGATACCGGGTAACTCTCACTGTTTTTTTAAAGAAGGGGAAGTACCACGCTGTCAGTTGAGTCCTGCACAGATTGGGGTGTAGGGGAAGGAGAAGATTAACGCTCAGGTCTGGGAGCGAGACTAGAGTATTAAAGCAGGAAACCAACCTCAGAAAACTGGGAGGGATGCGAAAGGAAAAACTAGAATGCTTAAAGCTCTAGCCTAAACCTTTTTGCCTCGAGTAACCAGAGGGGAGGAGTTGGTAAAGTGGAAACCCTAAATGAGAAGTCTGGTTCGTCTGCCCTCTGGTGTGCTGGGCGTTGTGCCCTAGAAACAAGAGACTAGAAGATACTGCTCGACAGTGCCCTCCCTATCATGGCCTTGTTTTTTACAGGCCCAACGAAGGAACCACTTCTGGGAGTTCATTGAGGAAAGAGAGAACAGCAATCCCTTTGACCACGATGAAGAAGAGGTTGTCACCTTTGAGCTGGGCGAGATGTTGCTTATGCTTTTGGCTGCAGGTGGGGACGACGACCTGACAGACTCTGAAGACGAGTGGGACTTGTTTCAGGATGAGCTGGAAGACTTTTATGACTCGGACCTATAGCAGCTGTGCGTGGCCTGCGGACGGGCCTGCCGAGCCTCGGACGGGCTGTGCCTCGGGCGGCGGGGCGGTGCCCACGGTTCTCTCTCGGGCAGGCCTAGCCACTCCAGGTGCTGTCGGAATAACTTTTACCCAGGGCCTGTCTTCTCAATCCCTCACCTTTCCCCAAGGAGTATGTTTCTCTGGTTAAAAAGTTGCAAAAATAAACCTTAAAGTTAGTTTTTTTCGTAACATTAATTTAACTGTCAGACAGTGTAGGTTTGTCGCATCTGTTTTCAGCCAGATTCACACAGTTGGAGGGTCCTGTCTGTGGACCTGCTCACACTCATTCTGAGGACCCCGGGTTCAGAAGTCACACCATTGGCACTGCTGTGGCGTCCAAGAATAGGGGTGACGGGTGAAGGATCTGGACTGTGGCGAGTGGCCTTCAGCTACAGGCTGAGAAGGCCCATCCTTGAGGTTTCCGGTGAAATCTCCCGCCTGTGTTTTTACATCTGTCCCCTTCCCTGCAGTTCATCCCTGCCCGCCCCATGTACTTGTTTTGTGGTTTGGTTCTCTGGTTGAATTGCACGCAAGTAATAAACTACTGGGTAACCATCACCAGGTGTGAATGTGTTTTGAGATTTTTTACTGTGTTTATAGTATGCTAGGAAAATCGGTACAAACCACATATAAAAGAAATGCAGAGTTGGAGGTTGACTCCCAAGAGCCATCTGACTCGGCACGTGTGAGAGTGAGTGTGTGGCTAGCTGTTCATCCCTGCACATTGTGGTGTTCTTGGCCTTCTGGAAAGCCTAGCTGTAGTGGTTCTGGCCCAGTGTGGCGCACTGGCCTCGCGGGACATGGCAGTGGGTTGGTGGCTGTCAGTAGAGCAGTGCTGGCTTTGTCTGACTGTATAAATAAGTGGGCTCAGCCATAGAGGTTAAAACTGCCCGGTTATCCCATCTATTCACACAGACTGGGCCTTGGATACACAGTTGTGTTTCATGCTTAAGACTTTCTGGTTCAGGCACTTTCTGACAAACCTTTGTCCTTGTTGGAGGAGTTTTGTTGTGGGTTTTTGTGTTTGTTTTGTATTTGCCTCATTGCATCCCTGTGTTTGGCAGGTAGACAGATGAGATTCCAAACTATGTTTTAAGGTGTTTCTTGTAGTGGAGTCATTGGTTTGCAGTAACAAGTCATGCTTCTCCACTAAAAGAGGGGATGGTAATCCACGAGAGAAGCTAAATTGTTGTAATTCCTCGATTGGAAAATTTGGCTTGCACTCAGTTGCTCTGTTCCCTGCAAATCCCTTGGAGATGGTCCTGAGTTGTCCCAGCTACTGCTCCGATTCCTTGGGTCCCACCCATTCTTTCACTTTTAAGAGAAAACAGGTCATTGTTAACAGTTGTCTGAATTTTACAGCTGCCCTTTTGTAAGAAGCACTTTTCCCAAATAAAACAATTTTAAAAATCCATAAGTTGTCTTTCTTCCTGTCTTACGTGATGAGCTGTTTGAAATGTGCCTACTGTTTCTTTCTTTCAATGACTGATCAGTTCATCAGTGAGTCAAATTTCTGTGGGTATAGTTTCGTTGAGAAAAGTGACACCTTTCCTAAGGCATGTTGCCTTCTGAGAAACAGAGAGAGAAAGAGGAAGCCTTACCAGCTGGGGTCATCAGACTGTTTTAGCATTTGCAAGGCTGACTCAGGCCACCACAGGTGCTGCGCTGCATACGCTTGTACTTGCACCTGCTTCATACCTGCCAGTAACAGGTAGGTCCCGTACTGTGTTGAAAGTAAATTTCTCTTCCTCATCCTGTTACATGAAATTTTCATGAATCAAATAAAATCCTTTTTGCACTTCTGTGGAAGACCCTCAGTGACCTTTCTGCAGTACTTTTTACTAAAATACTGCTTGTTAGCTTTAATATGTATTTAAGAACTTACGCTGTTGAAAACGTTGCTGCATTATGACTTGTAGTCATGGTGACTCGCTGTAGATCCCGAGTAGGCTTTCTGCAGGCTCCCGGGCCAGCTGCTCCCTTCCAGAAATGTCGCAAGTCCTCCTTAAGCTGCTATTGATGGGTCATGCTGGGGACCACGTGTGTCCCCCGCAATGCTGGAGAGCTTCAAAGGTGTTGTAGAAGTGTTGGGGACCTGAGTGGGGCAGAGACACTCCCATTTTTCACTTTCTGGTGTCCAGAAAGGAGCCGGGGACTCATTGATCACGAGCCGCCCTGTGGGCATCTCTCAGACGCTGATGTGGAGACTGGTCTAGGCAGAACTCAAGGTGGGTTTGTGTCTGGAGCAGCTTCCTTTTCTCTGTGTCTTAGAAAAAGCAGCGGAAGCGCAGGTTTTTGCCAATTGCAGAAGGGGTCAGGATATCGACAGTGACTGGCGAAACTTCAAGCTTTCTCATTGGCTTGAAACTACCATCACAGCCTCCTTCCTGCTACCACACACAATAAGTACTGCTTGCCTCTGTGGCTAACTCCTGTGGACATGCAGATTCGTGTTTTTAAAAGGTTGGAGTCGGGAGGTAAAGCAAGTACTGCCAAAAATTTGGGAGGAGGAGACATGATTTGGGGTGTCTGTAGTCATTGTTAATAGTGTTGGTCACAGGATTTCTGAGTCTCTGATTTCTGGACGCACAGAATGCAATTGCAAAGCCCATCAAACTTTCGTTAGGCTGATGAAATGGAAGCGGAACTGGTATTTCCTGGTGAAAGTTTTAAGAGCCAGTCCATGACTTACCTCATTCTCCCCTTTTCCATGGCAAGTGACCGCAAGCAGCCTTAGGTTTTCGATAAAAGAAGCGCTCACTAGTAAATTATTTTAGCAAGGTGCTGATTTCTTTGTGCTGGATAACAGATAGTAGAAAACACCCAAGGTCTTACTTCCCCAGACTAATAGTTCCTCAGTGCATAGAAGGGAGAGGTACCACAAGGGGCTGAACACATAAGGGTATTTTTAGGTTCCACTGATGGGCTTAGTTTTCTTTGAATCAGAACTTACTCCCCTTAGTAAACACTTAAAAAATTGACTTCCACAAGGCGGTGCCTACTCCTTATTCTTTGTTAACAATGTGCATAATCTAAAATGTAAAACTGAATTAGCAAGAAAGAAGGGGAGACTCATTTCTGTTGTCAAATTTGCCCTCTTAAAAGGGTTTTACTTTGTTTTTATGTAGATGCAGGTACACCGCCCACTTTCTTCCCCTGCTCCTGCCTTTGTGCTGCCAGTGGATAACATTTTCAGTAACATGAAGGTAACCCTTGGTTTTACAAATACCTGAGTGCCTTCTGGGCACTCTGCCAGGACCAGAGACGCTGGGCGCACAGATGCAGCAGAAACTGCTCGTCACAGCAACCCGTGCGATCTGGTGCCCTCTGTGTCCGAGGTCTTCAGACCACTTGCGTGCCCCCTTATCCCTCCTGCCCGGGAGGTGCTGGGGGCCACATGCTGAATCAGCAGTTACAAGGTAGGGACTTGATTTAATTTCAAAATACTGTACTTGGCACTTCATTTAGTCATCATTTCATCCTTAGAGCAGTTGAGGTAAGTGGTATCTCTGATTTACAAGGGAGGAAACCCAAACTTAAATCGTTTGCCTGTGGTTTCACAGTTGATCAGCTGTGGCGCAGGTTTCAGACCTGGGCCCTTCTGACCGACGCCAGACTCAGGGAGGCCTCGTGCAGTGGACTTCCTCGTTCTTCCACGAGCGCGTCTGAAGATCGAGCACGCCATTCCTGCCAGGTTCAGTAATTGCAAGAAACTTCATTTCCTTGGCTTCTCACAGCAAATGGCAGGATTAATCAGTATTTTCCCCAATCTTTGATGTTATTTTACACCAATGTTTCTCAAACTGTTCATGGTGAGGGCCTTTTATTTCCAATCCAACATGGGCCAGTAGTTTTGTGAAAGACAATAAAATTGAATTGTTAGAAACACAAAATGAGCAACATCCTTCTTAGCACAACCCCAGAGTTGTTACTGGATTTGAACAACGTAAGGTTGGATGTTGTGCCAGTGCCAAATTCATACGAGTTTCTACGTGCTCTTGGCTAAGGGACAATGTGCAGGCCAAGCTTTGAGTGACGTCGGTCGACACCATCCTCATCCTCACTTCTGCAGTTGTGGCTCTTCTCCCTTTAATTATGAAATTCCTTACAGCCCATTATTACTTGCATTTACTTGTTTTTTTTTTTTTTAAACTTTGTTCTCAGATGGGAAGGGAGGGAGAAAGGGGGAGAAACATAAATATTTGGTTGCCTCTCTTGGGTCCCCGGCCTACAACCCAGGCACGTGCCCTGACTGGGAATCAAACCAGTGACCCTTTGGCTTGCAGGCCTGCACTCAATCCACTGAGCCACAGCAGCCAGGGCTGCATTTACTTACTCTTTAGTGTATCAAGATGATTTGAGGACTCCTCGAAAGACCAAGAGAGGCCAGAGTGGCAATTTTATATTCAATTAGTTATTTTCACTTATTGGAAATAAAAATTATCCACTTATAATGTGTTAATTTTATTTTTTATTGAATTTATTGGGATGACATTGGTTACTAAAAGTGTTTTAAGTGTACAGTTCTATGATATATCATCTGCGTACTGTGTTGTGTGTTCACCACCCCAATCAATAATGTGTTAATTTTTAGAAAGTGGTTTGCAAATAGCAGCCTGAAAACCTCATCTAATTTAGAAACAAAATTCCACTTACAAAAATAAAGTTTGTGAATTTGTAAAAACACCAAACCAGTTTTATTGTCTATTTCCAAATCCAAATATGGGTTATTTTAAAATTCAGCAATGTAAGGGGCAGAAATTGAGACAACTGTAATAGAATGAAAATAAAATATTTAAAATACAAAAAAAAAATCAGCACTGCTCTTAACAAAAATAGACAATGGGCCTCGCTGTAAGAGGGGAACTCAGTGTATCTGAGTGTACAGAAATGCAGTTCTTGTGATGCATGCACAGCACTCCACGTCCTTAATGCCACCGATGTCAGGTGAGGAGGGGTCTTTGGATGATTTTGCAGAATCACCACCTATTCTGTGCTTCCTATTAACTTGGGCTTTTCATTTCGACATTCCTGGTGCTGCTGTCTTTAGCAATTATTTTTGAGTATAAATTAATGTGTTGTTAAGAATAAACACAAAAGAAGCTATATGATGTCAGAAGTACCTTAGTGGCGGGGGATATTCTGAATGGTAAGCCAGCTAGGTGAGTCCCGTAGGCATCTGTGCGTGCTCACTCAATAATGGGTCACAGGCTCTTGAGCAGATATGGGCGACAATGAATGAAGCCTCGGAAACTCTTCTCCATCGCCTGGAGGTTTGCAAACTACCTGCAGGGAGCACTGACGTGTGCTTGCTGAGCTGCGCACCATCCTCCCTTGTCGCCCCACCACCACCACTGGAATGGCTGATAGGACTCGGCCTGGTTTGCCTTAACTTTGCACGTGAGTGAACTGTAGCTTCCGCATCGTCCCTGCACCGAGGGAAGTGAACTCAGGCTGGGCCTGCCACATTTCCAACACAGCCCCTTCACGCCCCTCTGCAGGGAGATAGGGCTAGCCTAATCCACACCCACTGCGTCTTCCCCCTTCAGCTTCCTTTATGATATGGAAATGGATGTATGAGAGCATGTCTTGGAATGGGAATATTTGTGTGTGTGTGCAGGATGATGAATATATTATTTTGGGGGTATTTTTTTATTTAATTGAATTTATTGGGGTGACAATGGTTACATGAGGGGTTGATATGAAGGAACTCAGATCTAACCAGAGAAGGGAGTACAGTATAATTACTAAGAGTGGGCTCTGGAACCAGGAACCGGGTTGTTTGGGGTTGGCTCCGCCACTTACTAGCTGTGCGACTGATCTTAATCTCTGTCTCTTGTCCTCATTTTAAAGTAGGAATGATAAATGGTGCCCACTTCAGAGCTAGTTCACAGGATCCTTTGGGTTAGTGTGAAGTGTTTGGTCCAGCGCGGAGCATGTAGTAACTGCTACACGTGTTTGTTGTTACCAATACTATCATAGTAATGTTCCTATTACTAGTAAACAGACCTTTTCAGTAAGAGGGTGGGGAAGAGATTCAGAAACAGTCTATGAACAATGAAGTATTAACTGAAAGGTTTTCATACACATGAAAATGTTCTTGACACCAGTGAATCAGATATGAAGATGTTGACAATCTTTATTCTTCCAATATGTCCCTTTTGTAACTTAATTTCATATCATTTGTTTCCAACTGTACCATTTGGGGAGTGTGAGAAAAACGCCAGACTTCGGTTCCACGCCGCCTTCTGAGACCTCTGGTACACGGAGGGCCTGCCCGAGGCAGCCGCCCACGCCAGGCCCGAGGCTGCTCGGCTTCCCAGACGCCTGTGCCTCCCTCTGGAACAGACCTCTAGGTGCCCTAATCCAAAGAAGCCGCTCCGGTCCGGGGGCCCTCTCGAGGGTTTCTGCCACAGCCAGTTAATCACAGGTTCCTGGTGTTCAGGTGACCTTGTTCTCACATGCCTGACCTGTTGGTGGGAATATTCCATTCCAGACAGTCCCCAGAGTGCATAATCCTAGGAGCTGATGGGTTTTTCGGAGTATCCAGTACTCAGCAGCCACAGGTAATGAGTGACGGTTTCCTGCAGGTCCCGGCCTATCAGCAGGGATGGGCTAGAAACACCTGGGGTGCTCCCCAGATGGTTCCCCTTCTGGAGCCCTGTTGAAGGCCGGAGCAGCCCTGTGGTTCTGTGACTGCCAGACGCGCCTCAGCAACAAACGCTGGGGAACTTTGGAACTCGGTGGTGCTGTAGTTACCACCAAGGTAACTGGTGGTAACTACGGCATAGGTGCTGGAGGGCACGTGGTGTGGCCAGGGCCACACTGCGAGGCCGGCATTGGTTTGTTGTTCATCCGTGAGCCAATTTAATTTCAGTTCAGGAATGCCTTCTATCCAGCGACTAGTTTGGTATTTTAGAAAGGAATGGTAGATACCTCCCACATTCCGCGAGGGCGGGCAAATCAGTCCAAGCAGAATAAAGTGGAATCCAATTCTATCTCCATCATGTGGTGCCCGACCACTCGGCAAGAGGTACGTGTGGTCTTCGTGTCAAAAGGCTTTGCTCCCCTAAAGCCCTGAGGTGTGACTGTCAGGAAGCCAGTGTCGACAGCATTCTGGTTTTTCACTGCAGGCTTTTTCCCCATCCTCACGCCCGAGCTGTTTTAAACTGTTCCAGAATGTCCCAAACATCCTCTCCCCTCCCTTGATATGAGAGGAGACCCCCCCAAAACCTGGAATTATCTCCTGGAGGGCGGGCCCTTCTAGTACAGGCTTCCCTCACTAGGTGAGTGTTCTAGGACCCATCTGTATTGGTGCACCAGCTGACGTCGTTGTGAGAGGGTGTGTTTGGCTTTGGTGAAATTTTTTTTGAAGACTCTCCACATGTTTGCCCATTTCATGATGGGTGATTTATGAGCACACCTGCCCACACTGCACTGAGTGTTCAACAGTTTTTGATCAAAAAAGGCATGACCCCCCCCCCCATGCCCTACCCTCCCTATTCACCTGATCTCTCTCCCTGAGCCACATTCTTTTTTGTTAGTTTCCTTGGATGAAGAAAAGTCCTCAAAGGGAAACATTTTGTCAATGCGGAAGAGGTGAAACAAAAAAAGGCAGATGCTCTGAAAGGCACCCAAAGCGACAAGTTCAAAAACTGCTTTGAGCAGTGGAAAAAATGTCTCGATAGGCGTATTGCATCAATGGAGAGCACTTTGAAGGTGACTGAAGTTTAAGCATGTAAGAATAAATACACAATTTTTTATAAAATTCTGGGGTTTTGGGGGTCCCTCCACCCTTGTACTCCTCTTTCTTCATCACCCTCTTTAAGCGAGAAGCAAAACTCAGCAGAAGCACAGTTGAAGGGGTGGGGAGGCAAAGAAGGGAAAGGTGAAAAGGAGAAAATCTTGTCTTCCTACCCCTGTGCCTTTAAGTCCAAGGCAAATCAAGACCAGTGGTGTCCCCTGTCCTCAGAGTCAACTGTTGTGGCCTCTGGTCTGAACTGAGGAGAGAGGACTAGCGGCAAGTCTATACTTGGGTCTGAATGCTACTCGGCAAACACTAAGTGATCTGGCTACCTTTGGTTTTGGAGATGGCCTTGCGTGGGTGCTATTGGCCTCGTGAACTTTCTCAGCAAGAGCACTGGGTCTTTTCACTTGGCCCCTGGGCCACCAGCACTGGACTGGAGTCCAGGGGCAGGGAGTTCAGGGCACTGTCCCCATGCAGGTGCAGGCTGTTCCGGGCAATCAGCTCCCTGGCCATGAGCATGAAGACTTCGTCTATGTTCCTGGACTCCTTGGCTGACGTCTCCAAGACAGCAAGGAGGCCGTGCTTCTCAGCGAGCGTGCAGGCGTCCTCGAACAGGACGTGCCGTTTTTCCCACAGGTCACACTTGTTCCCTGGGAGTGAGAGACAAGCAAATATTGCATTGAGTAACTTAACCTGTTTTGTTTTGTTTTTTAAATGGACTTTAAAAAGAACATTAGTTCAGCAAATATGAACGCATGGATTCATTCACAAATAGTAATTTGAGGGCAAATTTACTGAAAATGAAACCACGGATGCATAGAAAGAGAACCAATGTTCTAATTCACTGTTCCTAAGATCTTTAAGAACTGCAAGGAATGTGGGCTGGAGGTGCATGTGTTTTCTTGGCTGGGACAGGTGCAGCCTCCATGTTCTTGGGAGGGACGGTCCCTCCTTCCAGGTGCGACATGGTAAGACGGTACCAGAGTGATTCTCTCGGGCTCTCTCCTCCCTTCAGATCTTGTTCTCCCCCCCAGCCCCCAAACCACAACGTGTTGCGCTCTGTGTGACAGAACCTGGGCTAGCTGAGGTTTGGGGTCCGGATTTCTTGGGTTGAAGCTGTGGAATAAATAATGAAAGTATTTTGTTAGTTATTTTTTAATTTTTTAAAATATTTTATTTATTTTTAGAGAGGGGAAGGGAGGGAGGAAGAGAGGGAGGGAAACATCGATGTGCAAGAGAAACGTCATTTGGCTGCCTCTCACACGTCCCCAAGTGGGGACCTGGCCCGCAACCCAGGCGTGTGCCCTGATGGGGAATTGAACTGGCGACCCTTTGGTTTGCAGGCCGACGCCCCATCCACTGAGCCACACCATCCAGGGCTGGTTCTGACTTTTATCACCTGCTCCTCTCACCTGCCCCAGTGCCACACCTGGGTTAACAGCACTGACTGTGCCCTGTCCTGCCTCCCCGTGGCTGGTGGCTGCACTCCTCAGGACGAGCCAGGACACCCTGTGGGAGGGGAGGAGCCCCGGTGCTTGCCGCTGCAGGCCCAGTCCTTGCTTGCTAAGTGTTGTGTGGGGCACCCAGCAATGCATGGGCTCTGCCCCTGGGGAAGGAATTCTTCATCTTAGGGTGGCAGGAGAGATGCACAGACAACTGAAGAGTATACAAGAATTCACACCCAAGACAGGCCATGAGACAACACGTCCTGAGGAACAGGTGAAGGGTACAAGTCGTTAGCCGTGCAGGCGTACCAGCCCTTATCCACATTTCCCAAATCCAAAAAACTCCAAAACCCCTAATTTTTTTGGGTAATTTATCTGACAGTAAAATCTGCCCTAAACGAGCTATTTGCAGCTTTTATTCAACCTGCTTTGCATGCCCATTCGTATATTTCACTGAGTGTCAATATTTTTGACCATGGGGTGTTGGCCCTACCCTGCTGAGGGCGTCAGGTAACGCAAATGCACCCTCCTAAGATCTGACCAAGTCTGGACTCTGAAATCTTCAGCCTTCAGGGTTTTCCCTGAGAGATGGTGGACCTTTAAATATGGAAAAGCTTAAGTGAAAGGTTGGCCTGAGAGCCGAAGGGGACAAATGTCAGATGCTGAAGGAAGTTAGGCGGCAGAACATCCAGCATAACCTACGAGAGGAAGCTGGCTCCTGACCCCTGACTCTGATGGAGGGGCCGAGAGGCCAGGAACAGAGCCAAGCAGGGAGAGGCCTGCAGCCCTCTCCCGGAGGAAAAGCAGGACCATCCCTCAAGGTCAGGAATCTGTGCGTTGTCTGCAGGGCCGTGGGGACCAGGGGGCGTTTTAAACACAGGGACCATGTGGAGGAGCAGCGCAAATTAATGCACAGCCGTCTCTGCCATTTGTGCAGTGAAGTGGCTGCTGGGGGCTGGGGTAAAGTGAGAGAGAAAGACATTTGTGTGGAGGAACATGGAGACAGAATGGAAAATACAGTGATCATGGCGGGGAACATACAACACGTCTGGCTCTCCTAGAGGATGGCAAGGAGGCTATTGACAGAAAACAGAAAGCCCTCTGCGTCGGCCCTTGGATGACGGGGGCAACAGGGACATGTCCAGATTATCTTAGGGGGCGTTTCTAGAACCAAGTAAGAATTAGGGCAGAGCCTTGGCTATTGTGGCTCAGTGGACTGAGTGCTGGCCTGAGGACCAAATCAGTTGGATTCCTGGTCACAGCCCATGCCTGGGTTTCGGGCCAGGTCCCCAGTAGGGGGCGTGTGAGAGGCAACCGATCCCTGTTTCTCTCACACATCATGTTTCTCTCCCTCTCTCCCTTCTTTTCCCTCTCTAAAAATAAAAAAGTAAAAAAAAAAAAAAAAAGGGAATTGAGTCTGAGATAGTGCTCACAAAAGACTAGGGTGTAAATACCGGGGAAACTGAGATTCCTGGAAATCCTGCAGTCTTGACCTTGATTGCCCTGGTCTGCCTCACCTGTTTCTGCAGCAGAGCAATGAGTAGCTAAGGACGGCGCTGCTGGGAGGGAGGCAGATTAGGGAGCTGCGGGCTTCGAGGCCCAGGGGAAAAACAGCTTCAGTGTTTCTTGGGAAGCACATGAACTTAATGGAAAAGAGATCCAGTCGGCGTTCCTGGGGAAACCTCAAGTGTTGTCAGCACTGTGGTGCACGTTATTCACACCTAAGCTTCCCTTCTCTGGGAGCCACCATTAGCGGGGGTTCCTTCCATCCCTGAAGGTAGCGGCTGTCCCTCCCTCTCTGCTCATCTTTGCTCTGCCAGGAAACAACAGCTTCCCTTTACTGAGTTCTTAGCACTGTGCTAAGTGCTTTATATACGAGCTCTGTCCAGAAGGTATCCATGTAATATAAAAAACAGAGACATTTATTGAAGAAAATACAGGAAACATTGTACATAGGACAATGACATCTCAGTCCCCTTCCAAGTAGGCACCTTGGGACCTCACACAGTTCTCCCAATCACTATCAGCTGCTGTGTTGTATTTCCCTGAATCCTATTGACGGTCTGAAATCTTTTCCTTTTCAAAGGCGGTGTAAGTTCTGGGAAAAGCCAGAAGTCTCAGGGTGCCAAATCTGGGCTGTAGGGGGGCTGAGTCCTCTAGGTGATTTGATATTTCACCAAAAACTCTGCACAAGACGTGATACTGGAGTGGCTGTGTAGTTGTGATGAAGCTGCCAATCACCAGTTGCCCATAGCTGCGGCCGTTTTTGTCATATTGCATCTCTCAACCAACAAAGAACCCTGAGGTGGTACTCTGTATTATTTGGCCTGGAGTGGCGTACTTGTGGTAGACAACACCTTCCCAATCAAAAAACACAGTTAACATGGTCTTGATCTTGCTGCAACTTTGCTGTACCTTCTTTGGGCATGGAGAACCAGGAGACTTCCACTGGGACGACTAGGCCCTCATTTCCAGGTCATACATGTTGCCACAGACACACGATTCATCTCCGGTTATGACCTAGAGTTAATCTGGTTCATTGGTAGCAGTCTGAATCAAGTCATTAGCAACTGCAGCACGATGTCCCTTCAGCCCTGGTAGTAGAAGCCATGGAATGAATTTTGCCACGACACATTACATGCTAAGATCCTGTGTCAAAATCTCAGACACAGTCGTTTTTGGAATCCCCAGATCAGCTTCTAGTTCCTGTGCTGTTGCCAATCTTCGTTGACTGCAGCCCATACACGTTCGACATTCTCAGGTGCTCTGCTTGCTGCAGGCCTTCCAGAATGTGGATCACTTTCAACAGATGCTCGACCATCTTTGAAGCATTCATGCCACATTTTTATTGCGTTACACTGATTGCATTGTCCCCAAAAGCCTTCTGAATCATCCCAATAGTTTCTGCAGAGGAATGTTCAAGCTTAATGCAAAATTTGATGCAGATTTGTTGCTCCAGTCATTTTGAATGCGACAGCCACACAGTACACACGCTCACTCAACAACGTCTACACCCCCCACACACACTGACTAGTACAGTGAGGTCGTCATTGTTCATGCCACGTGCATTCCAGTCCACTCTCCTTGGTTGCCAGGTTACACTGAGGTTGAGCAAACTATTCTTGTTATATTAACAATGACTGCACTTTTTCCAGATAGATCTTGTATGTCACCTTATTGAATCCTTTCAACTCAACGATATTTTGGAAGTGGGCACCAGTTTTATAGATAAAGAAGCAGAAATTTAAAGAGAGTAAGTTATAGTCCCCAAATTCAGACAGAGAGGGAGATTTGAACCCAAATCTGTCTGACCCTGAAGTCTAGGCACTAGAGTAGACACAGACACTTCCTAAACCAGAGCTTCAGGGGGCCCTGGGGAATGGTCCAGCCTAACCAACTATTGGAAAATGGTCAGAGAGGAACTGAACCCACTGGGCACTCTGGGAATCGGACAGCCTGGTTCAAATCCCGCCTCACCTGTCAGTAAGTAACCAGGCTGAACTACCTGGCAGGATACTTAACTTACAGATGCCTCAGTTTCCTCATCTGGGACATTAGGATAGTCGTCTCTGCTTCTTAGGGTGGTTGGGTGGATTAAGTGATGTGACTCAGGAGCAGAGTCAGAAGAGTGTCTGGAACCTACTAAGTACGTGGGTCACATTCATCTGAGCGACTCCCTCAGGGATTTGGAGCCACCTGACTCTGTGAACCTCAACCCACAGAGGACTTCCTGTGTGGTCCACACAGACATGTGCAGCCAATCAGCCGGGGCACCCTGCACACAGAAGTCTGGGTCCCAGCTCCGCTCTCCAGACTGAGAAACTCTAGGGTGGGGCCTTGAGATCTGTATTCCTAAGAAGTTCACCCCACCCCCTCTCATTTTCAAGTGAATCTGATGGGAATCTCTGGGCCAGACGCTTTCTGAGGTCCTGCCCCCCATTTGCACGTTTAGATTTCATGTTCCTCTGCCACCAGAAATACACAGAAAGCTGAGTGTCAGCTAAGGCACCAGGAAAGCAAAGTTAAACCCTTTGAAAACACCATACCGATCAGCATAATGACCAAGTTCGCAGCTCCGTATTTTTCTATCTCGTGTATCCAGTGAGGAACGGACTCGAAGGTGGACCGCCGGGTGAGGTCGTAGGCGATGATGGCCGCATGAGCGCTGCGGTAGTAGCTTTGGGTGATGGTCCGGAAGCGCTCCTGGCCTGCAGTGTCCCACACCTGCATCTGGAGAAGGGTGGGAATGGGGGTGGCATCAGGAGTTCCCACAACCAAGGGGAACTTGCTCACCTAAGTCGTCTGCAAAATACAGTTTCCTGGGTCTCACTTGTAGATATCTAAATTCAGGAGGTCTAGGCTGGGGCCCACAAATCTGTTTTTTCCATTGCATCCTAAGCAACGACACCAATTTTTACACCCTCCAACAGTGTCTGAGGGTACCTGTTGCTTCATATACTTGCATCATTTACAAAATTTATTTTTTAAGAAAGCTCGAAGCCTGGCTGGTATACCTCAGTGGACTGAGCACGGGCCTACGAACCAAAGGGTCGCCCGTTTGATTCCCAGTTGGGGCACAAGCCTGGGTTGCGGGCCAGGTCCCCAATATGGGCGCATGAGAGGCAACCACATGTTGATGTTTCTCTCCCTGTCGTTCTCCTTCCCCTCTCTCTAAAAATAAATAAATAAAATCTCTTTTTTAAAAAAAGAAAGTTTGCAAACATACATAAGATTAGAGATAGTAGAATAATGAACTCTCATATACCCATCATCCCAGAATCGATAATTATCAACATTTTTGCAACATCCTGCCCATTCTGTTGATTTCTTTGAGGTATTATTTTAAAGCAAATCCCAGACTTCATGTCATTTTAGCCCTATTTACACTGATATACATCCCTATAAAAATGGACTTTTTCTTTCATAACCGCAATGCCATTATCACTGCTATTAAACTTTTTGATAACTCCTTGGTATCATTTAATACACAGGAGTATGAAAATTTCCCTGGTTGTCTCCAGAATGCCTTTTTACTCTCGTTTTTATTTAATCAGGATCCCAAACAAGATCCATTTTTACCAATACTTTTTGATCTTTTCTAATCAATTGGTAAAAGACACTATCTCAGTGTTGGTTTGTCGTTTCTTTTCTTTAAATTATTTTTTAAAATTTTTTGTAAAGATTTTGTTGATTTATTTTTAGAGAGAGGGTAGGGAGGAAGAAAGGGAGAGAAACATCAGTTTGTGGTTGCCTCTTGCATGCCCCCCACTGGGGACCTGGCCTGCAACCCAGGCATGTGCCCTGACTGGGAATCGAACCAGTTACCCTTTGGTTCACAGGCTGGCATTCAAGCCACGGAGCCATACCAGCCAGGGCTGTTGTTCCTTTAATTATGAAGTGAGAATGGGCACCTTTACATCTTTACATATCTGTATGAGCGACCTCTTATAAAATTTGTGAAACGCAGTTTTGTTCAATCTGTGAATTGCCTACATTTTGTATTTGGTTTTTGAGCCTTTTCTTAGCTATTTATCAGGGCTGTTTTCACAGTGAAGAAATCAGCCCTTTGTCAAGTCCCATATCTACAAACTTGTCATTCAGCTTTTGACTTAGTGGATGGCATTTTGAATATTTAGAAATTTGACCTTTATATAGTTACATAGAAATATAAAAACTTGACCTTGAGACAGTTAAACTGAGAAATATTTTCCCTTTTGCTTTCTGCACTTCTCATCTTACCGAAACTCCCAATTTTCTCATTCCACAATGATAAAAAGAAATAAAATGCACCTATGTTTTTTCCTGGTACTTTTATGATTTCATGTTTTATGTCTAATTCTTTTATTCCTCAGGCATGTGTTTCAGCGTTAGGAACGCTGGCTAAACGAGGAGGAGCGAAACCCATGTCCCTCTGACCTTCACTTTCTTGCCATCGATCTCAAGGGAGCGCACAGTAAAGTCCACTCCAATCGTGTTCTGCTGTGTCTCCGTGTAGACCCCGGATTTGAAATGCTGCACCACACACGTCTTCCCCACGTTGGAGTCCCCGATGAGGATAATCTTGAACAGATAGTCAAAGTTCTCATCTGCTGCCCTGGCTGAGCTGGAGAATTGCATGGCGCTTGCTGTCCAGAATGGAGCTAGGGAGAAAAGTGGGAACTCAGCGTGTCTTTAGTGAACACCTACCAGGCTCTGGACACTTGTTTTAGGCACCCGGCATCCAGGACAGGACAAGACAGAGGGAGATCGTTGCTGTCAGAGCACTACCATCCTCCGGGAAAAGGTCTCTAATTCCTGGGCGGGTACAAGGGAGCTGCCCACACAAGCTCACACCTGTCCCAGGTGGGTTGACAATACTTTAGGGGTACCCGCAGAATGAAGAGGTTCTACTGCCATCCTCTGCTGGGCCTGCTACCCAGTCAGCACAGTCAGATGACCGCACTGATGGAAATTCTCGTCATTGAGACCAGGTGCCCCATGCTCCATCAAGTGCCCACTCAGCAGGAGGATGACAGAGGAGACGCCCGCTGGAGTGTTCTCCCTGCCGTTCATCAGTTGGAGGACATGCCTCGCTGTCATCCTCTCCCCATTTGACATGGAGAGAAGGACTCCCAACTACTGGGAGACGGAATGTCCAGGCAACTGGCAACAAGGACCCACAAGATTGGACGGAGAAGTGAGTTTAGGGAAGAGTGTTTTTCACACGGTGTTTTTCTTCTGGTTGGCACCTAATTTTTCTTGACCAAGAAATTAGGATTTTGAGAATATTTAAAAAGAAAACTGTTGTGAGAAGGGAGCACACGGCATACTTTAGCATAAGCTGAAAAATAAAGTTTCTAAATGACAGTGTTTCCCAAACTAACTGATCATATCAGAATTATTTGGGGAGATAATTAAAAATACATATTCCCGAAGTCCATCCCAGATGTGCTAAAGATATTTAAACACACACACACACAGAGACACACGTGCACACACTCCTCAGGGGATTCTGACGCCCAGCCAGGTCTGGGAAACGTCGATCAATGCAATCAATCACCTGAATTTTATTCATGCCTTCAGCATGTCTACTCAACTATCCACCTCTGCTTCAATATCATTGACCCCGAGGAACTCACTGCTTCCTGCAAAGATCCATTTTGCGTGCGCGACTCTACCTTACGCGGGTGGACATCCGTCTCCCTGGGGTACGTTTGCTGACCCTCGTGCTATGCCTGGCCCGGGCAGATTCCCATTCCACATGACAGCCCATCAGATATGCGGAGCAGCAAGCATTGCCACTCAGGCAAATATCCCCAGGCCCCAGCTGTTCCTCATGGGCTATCGTGTTGGGTCTCCTGGGCAAATGCCTCATAAAAATACATGAAACCTAACCCCATTTGATGATTAAGTTTGCAAATTGCTCCTGTTATAGGAGACCCTTCTTCATTTCCCCCAGTGTGATTCTTCGGCCTTTTTGAAAGTCATACAGAAGGACAAGTCTGTGTCGTTACACAAATTAAAATGCACGCAAATATTCAATCTGTAAAAACCCAGTACCTGTCTCGGACGCCTCTGAAATCACTAATGGCTCAGTGATCCAGCAGACAAGAGACACAACAAAACCACTCTTTTCCCCACCTCTGACTTTTCAAATAAAGAAAGCCATTCCACTTCCGGAGCCTCATCACCATAACTTGAGTCGAAATCTACCCCCCCCCTCCCCAGGAAGTCCTCAGGGTTTCCACATAAGCCCCTTTAACTCAACCGACAAGCCCTGCAAGGAGAAAGCAGTGTCCTCCCGCGACGCCCTCCATCCTGCATCCCGCAGCCTTCACCTTCCTGGTTCACCTGTCGCTTACCTGTGCGCCTCCCTCACCTCTGCTGGCAGGTGAGGTTTTCTTGTTCTCCTTGTTTCCCTTTTCGGCTCTCAGGACCCCTTCTTCCTGCTGCCTCGCTGCGTGGTGGGAACTGTAGTTCTGTCCCCAGGTGTCAGGTTTGGCGGCCTGAGAAAGTGAAAGGAAAGCGAAGCCCTCCCACCGCCGGGGAGCCCGGAGCTGCCGTTGGGCACAAGCCCAGATGAGGCGCTGGCCAGCACTCTCCGCGCACAGTCTGCGAACTTTTGGCACCTTGCGAGGCCTGTTAACTCAGCCAGTACCCGGTAAAGCACCCTGTTCCTTCTCTCTACTCACCTTCTCTTACGCAGCCTGCCCCCTGCCCCACCTCCTCCGATTTTTCCTGCTGTCCCTTGTTTGGCTGGGGGGGGGGGGGGGCTCGAGTGGAGAGAACACAATTTAAAGGACTCAGATCTGGGTCTTGAGTTTTTCAATTGTTTCCTGAATTTGAATTACTCTTCATGAGGAGCTACCAAGAGAAAGGAGGTGATCCAAAGAGAAGATTAAAAAACTAAAAGAACTTTGAATTTGTACGGGAAGAAAGAGCTGGAAAAACATTTCTGTGTCTCTGATCTACCACCAAACAGGTTGTTTTAGGTCTTAGAAAACAGAGTTTATCCGTCCCCAATGCTGGCAGAAGAAATATGAAGCCGAGGTAAAATTTCCTTATTATTTTCCCTCCCACAGAGTCCGGAAGAGTCACTGGTTCTCAGAACGTAAAGACTATCTTTCCTTCACTATGGAAAATGTAACACTTGGTAGGTCAATATGCAAAACAGAAACATCCGGATTGATAAAATATTTACATTGGTATAGTGTTTTCAAACTGTGGGCTGAGATCTATTAATGAGTCATGAATTCCATTTCAGTGGGTTGCAACAAGCTTTTTTACAGGCAAGATTAGCAAAACATTTCAGAACGTGTCTCATATAGGAGGCTGAGCCTTGTTCTGTGAATTATCTGGGTCAGTTGCAGACCTGCATGTGTATACTGGGGGTGATGGAAAATGTATTTCTTACTGTGAGTTGAGGTCTAGAAAGATTGAGAAGCACTGAAATTGAGGACCGTTTGTTCACTGTCCCAGAACATTTCTTTCTCTGATTTGTTCAGATAACCTTTGAAATATAACTTATCTTACTCCAAATTCCATTTACAGATCAATTTCCAGGAACCGCTCTTTTGCGTAAGGTAAACCCAATGCTGGCAGGTAGAGCAAGAAAACCCAGGACGCTGCCAAACGCTGCTGCTGCAGACTGCCACTTTGAGAGCCACGGTCCTGTGTCTGCCACTTGGAAATGAAATGTAGGTCAAGATCCACCACAAGTGTATGGGCTGGGGGCAGGAAGTAGCACCCCTTAGATGCCAGCGCCAAGGAGGTTAGACGTCAGATGTTTTCTTCTCCTGGTAATGGTTACTGTTAAAGACAAAAAAGTCAGCAGACTCAGATGCAGTATTTGGAGAACACCTAGAGTAGAAATCAAGTGGTAAAATGTGCAGATGGTTATGGAAGCCAAGGAGGGATTCTGCCTTTCCCTACTTCCATCCTCTCCTTCAACGTGACTGTATGTACAAAGAGCATATGGGGAAGAGGCCTGTGGGTGGTGGTGACCAGTTATATACTTATTTTATATATATATATATATATGCATATATATACACATACATACATATATTTACATATATACACATATTTCACAATATATACATTTTACCATTTTAATCATTTTAAGGGCCCTGTTCAATGGTATTAAATATATTCACAATTTTGTGCGCCCATCACCACCATCTATCTCCAGGACTGTTTCTTTAACCCCAATTGAAACTCCGTGTCTGTTAAATAGTAGCTCCCATCCCCCCCACACCCCCACCCCAGCTCCTGGTAACCACTTTGTGTTCCTATGAATTTGATTACTCTGGGTACCGCCCATAAATGGAATCATCCAATACTTGTTTTTGTGTGTGGCTTATTTCACTCAGCAAAATGTTTTCGAGGTTCATCCACGTCTTACCACGTATCAGAATTTCATTCCTTTTTAAGTCTGAGTAATATCCTACTATGTATTGTTTTTTAAATAAAAGTGAAATCTTTGGCTGATTTGTTGTTCACATCTCCCCAGCTACACCCTTAGGTGACTGGAAACAAAACTACTACTGCAATTGTATAAATCCGCCTCCCTTTCTTTTCTTTCAAAATTTCTGTGTCCTTTTCAAACACATGTCTATCTTTACAATGGCTAAATAACCTGTGTCTGGTCTCATAACTCTCAGGAACATTCCTTTAGGACCTGGCAACCACCTTTGAAATGCGAACATGCAACATGGGGGGACATAGTGTCCCTGACTCTCAGCTCCTGTGTGAGGGTAGGAGCCTAACTTTGGTGGGCATCTTGCTTGGACCTGAAAAACTATCTCCTGTCCTCAAGATATGACAAGTTTGTTTCTCTTCTGGATAAGCCAACACAGGCGGTCTCTCCAGTTACCGTGATAAAGTTGAGATGAACTATGTGTGACGAAAAGTCCTGTGAAGTCCTCTCATTCGAGGACTAGTGATTATCTTGAGAACATGCTTGTAATGGCTGGTACCAGCTTGGCTGTGAAGGCTTGGCTAAGTACGAAGGAGATTCCTTTCTCTCTTTGCAATCTTAGTGCATTCATTGCCTGTGGTCAGCATCACGTTCTGGATGAAAGCATATTCAACAATAAAACTGTTTGTAATCTACGACCTTTGTGGAGAGGTTTTCTGGGTTGGAGGTTTTTTTCTTTTTTTTCCTAATTATATTTCCCCAACAGTTGAAAGCAACCCAGGAGGACAGAGAAAACTTGTTCCAAGTTGAGTGTTGTAAGGCCTTTAATTTTTGCTCGAGGCTGCCAGGATCTGAACATTCCTTTATCTGTTCGAGTGGGTGAGGTGGGAGGTAGAACCGTGAGTGATAGTGGTAGACGATGGGTATTCAATTAAACAATCTAAAGACTACGCCCTGTGGCAGGTCACTGGTACACTTAGCAACACGTTGCTTTCTATGAACACAAAGAGCGTAATAAAGCTTTTTGAAAAAAAAAAGGTGACGTATACATCATGTCCTCTCCTCCGGGTATATCATATATCTCCTCCACTGATTTTCCCAAAACATTCCTGGACTGTATCCCCGCCCCATCCCCGCCGAGCAGCCAGGTCCACGGAGACCTCCGCCCGCCACAGGAAGCAGCCCCGCCCACCCACCCAGTCCCTCCAGCCCTCGCGGTTGGACTACAACTCCCAGCATGCCGCGGGGACCGCGCGGGTCACGTGGGCGTCCGGAAACCCTGGCCGCAGGGCCGTGGGTGAGGTGGCGGCGGAGGCGGAGGCGAATGCGAAGGCGAAGCCGGCCAGGAGGCAACGGATCCGAGCGGAGTGAACGGGGCGGCGGGTCTGAGAGCAGCGATTACTGCGGGTCTCGGGTGCGCGAGCCGCGGAGTAGGGCCGGAGCCCGGCTTGGGGCAGCGGGGTGGGGGCGCCCTGGGGAGAGCGGGTCCCAGGGGCGAGGCGGAGATGTGGAGGGCGGCGGCCGGTGGGTGGGGCGCCTCGGTCGGGGGCGGCCGGCCACACGCTCCTTCTCCCCCTTGTTTGGCTCCTCGGCCCCGGGTGCTGCGGGGCCTGGCGCGGCGGGCAAGGACTGCAACCGGAGGCTCCGGGAGGGCCCAGGGGAGAGCCGGGTGCCCGGCCCGCGGGGCGGCGGGGCCTCTTGTGCAGCCTTGTGTGTGACCCAGGTAAGGGATACTTTCCAGGCCGGGCGAGGACGCTTTTGGAAAGGATGTACAGAGCCCAAAGAGGAAGAAAGGGGTTAGTGGAGGTCCTGGGTTTTTTTTGTTTGTTTGTTTGTTTGTTTTTTTGTAACATGGTCACAGACAAGGAGTTTGGTTAAGTTAGTTACTCGTCATTCCCTCAGTATTCTCATTTGCAGGAGGTGGTCTGTTTATTCTCACTTTTGACAGAGAGCGGACAATGGGAATGTGTCCTCGAGGCTTTCAGAAATGTAAGATTGTGGGTGATGCCGTGGTAACTTCTGAAATGTTTATAGTGAGAAGAACGTGTTCCTGGGACGAGCAAAATCTCATTCTTAATTGCCAGCGTCTTTCTTCAGTGCCTTCAGACTTGAGTTATTTCTTTCCCATTTTTTATTCTCTATATTAACAACTTTAAATAGAAATAGATGAATTACCCTATTCATCTCTAAATAAGATAAGGGCCCTAAAGATCATTTGCCACCGTCTTATATTCAAGATCTGAAAATATTGATAATGATAACCATTCACCATAGAAATAAGACATAAGTTCATTGATAACATCCTCAGATGAATTTCATTGTTTTTATTTTTTAAAATATATTTTATTGATTATGCTATTACAGTTGTCCCAATTTATCCTCCTTTGCCCACCTCCACCTGGTACCCCAATTCCCTCCAGCAATTTACCCCCCTTAGTTCATGTCCACAGGTCATGCATATAAGTTCTTTGGCTTCTCCATTTCCTTCACTATTCTCAAAATCCCCCTGCCTATTTTGTAGGCACCATTTATGCTTCTTAGTCCCTGCACCTTTTCTTCTATTCTCCGCCTTCCCCCCTCCCAGCTGATTACCCTCCACATGGTCTCCATTTCTATGATTCTGGTCCTGTCTTGCTGGTTTGCCTAGTTTAGTTTTTTTTTTTTCTCTCTCTCTAGATTCAGTTGTTGATAGTTGTTCATTTGTTGCCATTTTAATGTTCATAGTTTTGATCTTTTTCTTAAATAAGTAAGATTTAACCTTTAACATTACGTGTAATAATGGCTTGGTGATGATGAACTCCTTTAGCTTTACCTTGTCTGGGAAGCACTTTATCTGCCCTTGCACTCTAAATGATAGCTTTGCTGGATGGAGTAATGTAGGTTGTAGGTCCTTACCTTTCATGACTTTGAATACTTCTGCCAGTCCCTTCTAGCTGGCAAAGTTTCTATTGAGAAATCAGCTGACAGTTTTATGGGAACTTCTTTGTAGGTAACCCTCTGCTTTTCTCTTGCTGCTTTTAAGATTCTCTCTTTATCTTTAATCTTGGGTGATTTAATTATGATGTGTCTTGTTGTGGTCCTCTTTGGGTCCAACTTGTTTGGGATTCTCTGTGCTTCCTGGACTTGTATATCTATTTCCTTTGCTAAATTAGGGAATTTTTCTTTCATTATTGTTTCAAATAAGTTTTCAATTTCTTGCTCTTCCTCCTCTTCTGGCATCCCTATGATTTGGATGTTGGTACATTTGGAAATGTCCCAGAGGCAGTTAATCCTATCCTCATTTTTTTGAATTCTTCTTCCTTCTTGCTGTTCTGGTTGAATGCTTATTTCTTCCTTATGTTCCACATCGTTGATTTGAATCCTGGCTTCATCCCCTCCACTGTTGGTTCCCTGTAGGTTTTTCTTTATTTCACTTAGTGTAACCCTTATTTCTTCATGTGGCTTTTTTATGCTTTTTCCCTATTTAGTGAGTTCTTTGAGCATCGTCATCACCAGTGATTTGAACTCTGCATCTGATAGGGGACTATCTCGTTTTGTTTAGTTCTTTTTCTGGGGGTTTGTTCTGTTTTTTCATTTGGGCCATATTTCTTTGCCTCCTCAATTTGGCAGCCTCCCTGTGTTTGTTTCTGTGTATTAGGTAGAGCTGCTTTGACTCCCTATCTTAGTAGCATGGCCTGTTGTAGAAAAGGCACCTGTCAATTGTGTAGGGTGGAGCCTTAGGTGGTCACCAGGGTGGGGCAACTTGCTTCATGGCTTTGTGGCTCATTGTGCAGGGGGAGGTTCGGAGAGGGGACAATGCTACTGCCTGGCTTTTGGAAGGTTATCTTGGCACTCGCCCTGTGTGACTGGTGCCCTTCCAGCTGTTGCCCTCGTGCTGAATCCCAGAGCGGGTGGGTCTGTGTATGTTTTAAGTCCGTGCAGGCCTTTTAAACAGTGTCTTCTGAAAATCCAGCAGTTTCTTCTGCCCCTCCAACCCCCGCTGGTTTTTACAGCAAGAAGTAATGGGGATTTATCTGCCTGGTGCTGGAACCCTGGGCCGTGGGTCTGGCCTGGGGCTGGGATTGCTGGCTCACAGGGTATCCCTCCTGATTTTTATCTACTACCTGTGAATGTGGGACTGCCTGTTCCGCCCCTGCTGCCTCTCTGCGCCACACCTCATCCCCTGCAACTCGCTGGTTTCCATGTCTCCACCCCTCCTACCTGTGTAGATGAATGTGGTTCCTTTAAATCCTAGGTTGTTGGACTTCCATAGTTTGATTTTCTGACGGTTCTGGGTGTTACTAATTTTGAGGTTGAGTTGTAATTTTGTGGTTGCCTAGGGAGGCTAAGCGTGTTTGCGTATGCCTCTATCTTGACTGGAAGTCTGTTGTTATTTCTTTTAAATAATTCAAAAGCATACCTGTATCTCAAAACCAAAACAGATCATCGGTTTGTTATAAAAGGCTATACCTCAGGAACAGCTAGACGGAAGAGATGCACAGGGCGAGACGTGGGAAGAGGGCACGGAGCATCTGTGCTGACTGCGGCACTCTCCCAGGACCTCCACGTGCTCACCAGCCCCCTTTCCCATTTGTTGACTGTTTACTGCCTACCCAGCTCTGTGCTAGGAACTCTCTATAAATTATCTCTTGATCTTTCAATAAGGAAATTGAGGACCAAAGAATTTAAGTGGAGGGTCTTGCATTCCAGCTCGAACTTTATGCCTTTTCGTGGGCCACGGGTGCCTTCCGATGACATCATTCTTCTCTTAGACTTTGAGCTCCATCAGAAAATGATCCAGAAACAGTATTTTACCAGTAAAGCCAGCGCAGCGTCTGGTTGCCCGCTCGCTCTCGGCATCATGTGTGTTGCTGAAGGTTCTGTTTTCTCCTTCTTCACTAGTGATGACGAGCTGCCACAGCAACGGCCACTAATGGGAGTGTAAGTGTTTTGTCTAGGAGAAGGTAAGGTTTTATGTTGAAAATTGCTGTCTTTGGAATGTATTCCAAATAGGTAGGAGGACTGTGGTTTGGGGAACCCTGGGATAAAATGAGGGAATTTTACAGATCAGGGCCAGACATTTTACATTTGTGGTAATGAAACAATTTCAGGAGAGAGAACAGTTACAGAAACTTGAGTTTTGAATAAAAGGACTTATGTGGTATAGGTAAACAGCTTCAAATGTGATAGTGTGGGGCAAAAGGATACTTAAGTGTCAAGCCTCGGGGTGCTAAACCACAGCATACACAGTCCTGTCAAAGTAGGTGAGCTCAGTACCCATTCAGTAGTTCTTCACCTACACGTCCTGGTCCTGAGCTGGGCACACAGTAAACCGTCAACAAATAGGAAGGACCATTATGTGCTTTGAGTACACACAATCTTTGTACTTTGCAAACGTAAAAACTGGAGCCGGGCAGCGAGGTGATTGCCCATCTGATGCCCTTTCATTTGAGTGTAGTATGTAAGAGAACCACTGTTACTCGTCAGGTGCATTTCCCCCCGTCCTGGAGTTATATCTCTAGGTTTAAAGTGGGCTATTTTTACCTACCATGTTTCCCTCCTATACAGTATAACCTAGGGGCTAGGGTCAGGTCTGGGTTTGAATGTTTGCTTCACCTCTGGAAATCTGTTACTTCATAAAATCTGTTCTCAGCTATAAGAAGTTGTGAGAACTAAATGCAGTAATGTGTGGCCAGTGCCCAGCACAGTGCCTGGTGCTGGGAAGCGTTCTCTGTTGGCCATCAGTCAAAGGATCATTCATTCAGAACAGCTTTACTGATCGTTCTAGACGCCCTGCTAGGCGCTGGGGATATAGCTGTGCACTTAAGACTGATAAGGCCGCTGCTTTTGTGGAGTTTACAGATGAACAATAAACGTGCAAACAATTAAACCAGATAATTAGATTGGGAGAGATGCTGCAAGGGAAGAAACAGAGAGAGAGATGTCAGGGGTAGTAACTGAGGGAGCCCATTGTATTTATTTATTTATTATTATTTTTTAATCCTCACCAGAGGATATATTTATTCATTTTAGAGAGAGAGGAAGCGGGGGTGGCGGGGAGAGAAAAAGAGAGAAAGGAGGGAAGGAAGAAAGAAGTGAGAGAGAAGCATTGATAGGTTGCCTCATGAACATGTCCCGATGGGGGATCGAACCTGTAACCTGGGTATGTGCCCTGACCAGGGATCAAACCACAACCTTTTGGTGTAGGGGATGATGTTCCCAAGAAACCGAGCCACCCAGCCAGGGCTGAGGGAGACCATTTAAAATAGGGTGATCCGGGCAAATCACTCCAGAAGATGACTTTTGAGGACAAGCCAAGAAAAGGAAAGAGCAAGCCGTTTGCAAAGAACTAGGAGAAAAGCATTTCAGGCTGTGAAACAGCAAATGTGAAGGCCCGGAGCAAGAAAGGGCTTGGTGGGTTCTAGGACAAGAAAGGGATTGATGTGGGGAGGTGGGAGTGAGTGTGCAGGCAAGGTGCTGGCGGGGGTGGGGAGCAAGGTGGGCAAAGGGCAGGGAGGGAGTGTGCCGGTACCTCACTGTGTGTACCCTGACAAAGGGTTGGGAACCACCCAGATGTCCCGCAGACTGGAATGCAGTAGTTTTGTAGGTGAAGGTGAGGACAGACCCCCAACACCTGATAAGTGAAGGCAAAACAATGGTGCAGAATAGTGTGTGTCATATGCCATTTGTGTATTTGTGAGTGTGAAGGGCTGTGCCTGGAAAGTATGGGATGCGGGAGAAACTGGAAGCACATGGTGACAAGAACAGGGAGCGAGATGTTACTGTGCACCTTTGATATCTTTTGAACTTTCTACGTTATCATATAGAACCTATTGAAAACTAATAATTTAGCCCTGGCTGGTGTGGCCCAGTGGATTGAGCGCCAGCCAGCAAACCAAAGGGTTGCAGGTTCAGTTCCTAGTCAGGGCATGTGCCTGGGTTGCAGGCCAGGTCCCCAGTTGGGGGTGTGTGAGAGGTAACCACATATTGATGTTTCTCTCCTTCTTTTTCTCCCTCCCTTCCCCTCTTTCTAGAAATAAATAAATAAAATCTTTAAAAAAAGAAGAAAACTAATAATTTAAACAAAACTAAGCCCAGTCTCTCTAGTCATTGCTCAGGCAACCCCCTCCTTCATTCTTAGCTTCTTTCTGCCAACCCCAGCTGTCAACTCTACTGCTCCCCACCCTTAACCTTCCTAGTTTACCAGAGGACTGGGGTATTCAGGCTTGGGAGGCCGTGGCAAAGAGTCACATGTTTTTATCTGAGTCTTGGGAAGCTGTCATGGTATGTGAGCAGAGGAGTGACAGCTCACTCTTGCTCTAGGATACATTTCTGGCTGCTGTGTGGAGAATGACGATGGGGGTGGGGTACAGGTAGAAATAGTGAAGCCCCGCAGGAGGCCTTGTGGTAGGCTTGGTGGGAGATACCGGTGAGGTATGGGCGGTTTGTCTTGGTGGTGGCTGTAGGGGTGGAGATGAAAGGACAAGTGTGGGATGTATTTTGGAGGTTTAGGGACTGGGCTTAGTAGTGGGTTATATGTGGAAGCTGAGAGAAAAGGAGAAATGAAGGACAAGGCCGAGTTACCTTGGGCAACCTGGAGCCGTGGTGACACCACTAGTGGAGGTGGGGCAGAGTGGGGGAGGACTCGGAGGGTGGGTGAAGGATTCTGTTTCAGATGCGGCAGGCATATCGTGTGGTCGGTTGGCTGTACTGTCGGGGACCCTGGAGTGTCTCAGAGCCCTAGATCTGGGAGCCATCGGCAGAAAGCTGTGGAACTAGGTAGAAGAAGAGCGGCAGAATGTTGGAGGTTGAGAGAGAGGCGTGTCTGAACTAGCTGTCTGAGAGGTTGAGAAAGCGGAGATGATTAGGGAAGTGGAGACTTGCTGGGCAGTATTGCATGCACTTTGAGGTTTGTGGTTTTGAATCTAAAAAGTGAAGCCGGCCGTCATGTGTGATTTATCTCTGGCAAAACTCCTGCTTGGGCGCAAGGAAGGAGGACAGAGGCAAGCAAAAATAGAGTCCCATAATAGTTCAGATTTTGAGTTGGTCCAGAAGGAAATGAGGACAAGAGGAGGGTGATGGGTAATGAAAAAATGGCGAGGTGGCCGCAAACTGGGAAAGCTGGGAGCCTTGCCGCGGTGAAGTGACTGTCGGAGTGGGAAGTAGGAAAGCAGGCAGTTTTCCGGAAGGAAAGGATGTTTGAAATCCAGTTTGAGGAGGTGATTCAGCTACGGGGATGACAGGGACCAGGTTTTGACCACGGAGTGGCTTTGTGTTGTGGGAGAGAGGACAGGTACGCAGTGGGATTACCCCGTGGGTGTGCAATGAGATGTAAAGGTGGGGAGGAGGAGTGAGGCGGGAGCTGTCTGCAGCGACAGGGCAGACGGTGACAGCTGTCAGCACAGCGGGCAGTAAAGCCCAGGGCATGAGTTTCAAAGAAGCTGGAGTTTTGCAAGGAAAAGAAAGCTTGCTTTTCCCTGAGAGACCTCGGAGGAAGTGGGGTCGTATGGGGCAGGCAGGAGTTCTCTGTGCTATAACAAAGTTTGTTCACCCCATATTAGATGTCCAGAGAGCATGGTAACAGGTCGGGGTGGGTAAAGGCTGGGCCACCTGAGGTGATGCCACATGCTTCACGCAGGTTGTCGCCTTTCCTGCCAGTCCTTTCCCCTTCCCACCCTGTGGTCTGCTTGTCCCATAGTCGGTTTAATACCAGAAAACTTTAAATTTTACTATTTGGGTTGGAATGGACTCTAAACATCTATAGAAAGTGAAAATTTGAATCTTCTATGTTCCAAGGCAGTGTTTATGAGGGGGAGATTGCCTTCTATCTGGACACGCAAAACCATCTTTCATTCAACATCGATTACACAGTATGTTCCCTTCTGGAAAATGCCTTGTCTGGATGATCTTCTAGAACCCAGAATGAGCTTCATTACAAATCGGATGAGTTAGTGATCTTGAACTTGCTTTGAAAAGTGAAACATGGTTCAGTGGTTCTGGATCCTTTTCAATAGCAAGGATCTTATTTTTAATTTGCTTTTTAAAAAAGATAATTCTTGTTCTCAGTATAGTTGTATGTATCTTCAGTATCCATTGATTAAGACAATACTAAATGACAACCTACTGTGAATGAATTTTGCTACTTAAATGAATTTTGACTTTATTAATTATAACAGCATTTACATACACTTGAAGAATTTAGACATATGATCAGCCTGTGGTCAGAGCAGGAGAGAAAAGGGCCTTCAGGAAATTAGATGTGCGGGTCGGGCTCGGACCTGGCGAAGACTCTGTTTCCCCAGCATCCCGAGCTCATAGAGGATTAGAAGCCACTCCTGTGGTAGAAGGTATAGAAGGGCAAGGTATTATTTTTATTAGTTATCATTACATAGGACCAGGCATTATAATAATATTCCTTTCAAAAGTCATTCTGCTGATAACAAGTGAGTGTTTAAACCATATTCCTGGTGTACTTACTAAGCCTTTTCTCCCCCATCACTATAGCCAAGAAAAAGGTGTTTTATTTAGAAACTAAATTCAGACTGTCTCAAACAGCTTGTTAGCCATTAAAGCTGTTAATGTAACTGTACAGCCCTGAAATACACAACCATTATTGCCGAAGTGATGTAATCCTAATCTCTTGGAACGTACATTTTTGGGATTGTTTTCCCTGGTAGATCACTGGGAATTTCATAACCCATAGCCTTTCCTGAAGTACTCAGCACAGCGTTTCGAGGTGTGAATGTGTTCAAAGAGCTGTGCTTTATAAAGAATGGTTAAAGCTTCTGGTTGTTCCACTTGGACTTCATGTTTAATTTTGGGGATGCAGGTACATTTAGCAGTAACACTAATAGCTCTCGGTTTTATAACTTCCTGGAATTACAGACAGAAAGTTTGTTACATTGTGTAAATGGAATTTTATAGTCTTACCCAGCTCATAATTTTGTTAACATTTCAGGGAGAATGAGTAAATGAAGTTAGCTACATTCTGGTGATGTGGGATTAATCTTGTGTAGATCAATGGCTAAAGTAATTATCTTAATTCCTTGCGTACATTATTTTAGTCACATAACTGTTAGAAGAGAGGCCATTTTGCAGAAGGCCACCTGCAGTTCATAGAGATTGACGTTCAAGGGCTTGTAGGCAGTAAGTGAAACAACTGTTTATGAAGAATGGCCTCTAGGCGGGTCTCTCCGCATTTAGGGTTTGGATACATCTACCAAGCCGTGGCTGTGAAAACGGAGAGTAATAGCAGTTACACAGAGTGCGGCCTTGAAGCAGAGCCCTGCGGTTCGCTAATTTTAGTATTGGGAGCTCTTGAGTTTGCCTCCTACCCTGACGTAGTGTATTTACCATACAAGGCACTTTGTTACTTTAATTTAATTTTTTCCTCATAGTGCAGATCGATTATAGGACTTTTCCAGTGCTGTGATGTTTCCCTCTCGATTATAAAAGTAATATACACATTTATCATAGAATTTTTAGAAAAGTATATAGAAAATTAAATTTACCCATAATCCTACTACCTAAGGAGAACTAGTATATTCCCTATTTATTTGTAAATACTATGTAAACATAGAGGTGATTATAGTTATGTCATATCCTACATTTTTTATATGACATTTTCTCATATTACTAGAAAGTTAATTCATCTTTTAAAATATATATTTTATCATTTATTTATTTTTAGAGAGAGGGGAAGGGAGGGAGAAAGAGAGGGAGAGAAACATCAGTGTGTGGTTGCCTCTCACATGCCCCAAACTGGGAACCTGGCCTGCAACCCTGGCATGTGCCCTGACTGGGAATCAAACCAGCGGCCCTTTGGTTTGGAGGCCTGCGCTCAGTCCACTGAGCTACACCAGATGGGGCTCATTCATGTTGTTAAATCATTATAAAATACTCAGCCATATAGATAGGTAATAATTTAATCATTCAACTCTTATTTCATATTGAGGTTGTTTCTGCAGCCTCATAACTGGAGACATTAAGTTTAGATGCGTACTTTTTCCTTAATTACCTTTGGCTGTCAGAGCCCGGATGCAGCTCTCAGAGAGGACTTCTCCTTTCAGGTAGTGGGGAGAGATGGCACAGGAGTGGCCCTGCCTCTTTCCCCTGTTCCTTTTTGACGGCGTTCATTTCTTTACAATAAAAAAGTTCCTTTGACACTTCGTGAAAAGTAACTTTGTTTATTAGACCTAAGTGCATCTTGTATTTCTTTAGGAATAGGTCCCTGGAAATTAAATTTTTGTGTCCAAGGCTCTTTGATGAACCTGGCTGGATTGTCTTCCTGTAATACTGTACTAATTTTCACTTCCATCAGCATCGTGTGAGAATTCAGAAATCATTGGACCTTGAGCTGCCTTGGTCTCAATCTGTTTTCACTATGCAAACATTCTCATGTCCTCATTACCATTTCGTATTTACTAGTGAGATTGGAACTTTTATTCGGTAAGTGTAATAGCCGTTTCATTTCTTCTGAGTTGTCTATTCACTTCCTTTGCTCATTTTTTTCTGTTAAAATTAGTGATTTTTTAAGAATCCGTTTATATGAGAGTTCTTTCTGTTAGGGTGTACTCTTTGGTCAAGGATTCCTTTTTTTTTTTTTTTTTTTTTTTAAGAGGACTAGCTAACTGCTATAAAATATAATTATCCATCTGGGGTCAGCCAGCCCACGTGATTTTTCTTTCAAGGCCTGATTATATGCTGACTGGTTTTAAGTCTAAATAATTCAATTTGGATAATCTGCCTGTTTTGATTAATGTTAATAATGTGTTTTGTCTTTCCAGAAGGAAGAAATGGTATAATCATTCACTCTCCAGACTTGAAGGTCAAAGGCTAGAAGGAACCTGGGGAGAACATGGCCTGGCCAGACCTCTTTCACAGAGGCACTCTCCTGTCCCGGCTCAGCCACCACCATGTTGTCGTGTTCCTGCTCACCTTCTTCAGGTGAGCGGGTTGCTGCAGCTCTGCTCTTCCTCGAAGGGAGATACTCACTAGTAGCAGGGGTTGGTGGGCTTACAATGAAACAGACTAGTTACTCGTCTTGTACTTTTCCACAGCTCCAACACAGTAGTTCTTGGGGGCTGTTTTGCCCGTATTTGGCACTGTCTGGAGACACTGTCGGTTGTCATGCTTCTTGTATCTTGTGGGCAGAGACCAGGGATGCTGCTAAACATCCTGCAATGCACAAGACAATAGATGATTTGGGGGACTCAAAATGTCAGTGGTTCTGTGGTTGAGAAGCCCTGATCTAATATAAAGTCCTTTATTTGTTAAAACTGGGAGCTTGAGAACAAAGAGCATATTCAGGGACTGCCCTTTGCCTCCTTGAGCAGTAAGAGTGGTGAGAGACAGTTGTGAGGAGCTCTGGCCACTCAGGGGAGATCCCTGACCAGCCAGCATGACTAAAGAATTGTTCCTGTTTATGAGTCAGTGGCCTCAGTGGCCTTTTGGTGTTAGGGGCATGTTACTCATAACCTTGTGACTCAGCTATTTTGATTATTTCTTCTGAATAGATTTTCTTCTTTATTGAAGATACCAAAAATGAGGATGATAGTTTTGTTTGCTTTATTTTGAGGTAGAAATCAGGAAGATGGTTCTGTAATTTTGTAAGAGTTGATAGGCAGTTTTGGATGCTAGGTTTGGGATTATCCATCCATGTGGGGTGGGGGAAAGCAGCAGTATGAGGGTAAGTCAGGAGCCAATGGAAAAGCTACTGAATGGCTAGTGCAGTGACCAGCCACTGTTTGCTAAAGACTTAAATTTTTTTTACAGAACTGAAACCATAATTTAAAGTGGGTTGGGATGAGTCACATCTCTACCTTCTAGGTCCAGGGATAAATTAAGATTGAATTTGGGGGCTCATGTTGAAGATTAGTTATTTATTTCTCTTGCTTAGCAGAGACTGTTTCAGTTGGTAGTCCTTATAAAGCAGTATTTTCTCTCTCTCTTTTTAAGGAGAAGAATTCTAAGTTTGAATAAAACAAGTAGGAATATATCTGTGATATTATTGAATGCCATTTTCTTTACTATGAATTCAGCTGTACTTCTTCTCTTTTGTAGTTATTCGTTGCTCCATGCATCAAGGAAAACATTTAGCAATGTCAAAGTCAGCATCTCGAAGCAGTGGACCCCAACTGCTTTTAACAGATCTGTTGAGCCTGTAGAGGTAAGCAGAACCAAGTGCCGGGAAGGATCTAAGAAGGGAACCGTGCCCACCTCTGGATTCTTCTTAAGTTCTTCTATTTTGTTTCATTCACTCGGTTAGGACTCTGAAATGGCTTACTGTTTCCTATGGCATAAAATCCAAACTCTTCTGCCCAATTTCTTAGCTTTCCCAGATTCAGTACCATTCCAACCAGCTTATTTCTCACTGTTCTGAAATCACACAATCTGGCTAGCTGTTTCTGCATTGAGTTTCACAAGTACTGTGCTCATTTCTGCCTTGGAGATTTTGCTCATGTTATTTTGTATGTTCTTTCACCTTCTTTCCACCTATCAAAATTTGGACCAATTTATTTTATTTGTATGTTTGTATGTATTTTTAGAGAGAGGGGAAAGAAAGGAGAAAGGGAGGGAGAGAAACATTAATGTGTGGTTGCCTCTCATGCACCCCCTACTGGGGAACTGGCCTACAACCCAGGCATGTGCCCTGACTGGGAATTGAACCAACAACCCTTTCATTTGCAGGCCAGTGTTCAGACTGCTGAGCCACACCAGCCAGGGCAAAATTTGGACCAATTTAAAGTTGACAGAGATTTGAAGGTTATATGACTCTGTCCCCAAGATATAAATAAGTTATTCAGTCAGTTGCTTATTGTGGGTCTGTTCTAGGCACTGGGATACAAAGATTAAAGCCTAGAGGACTAAGGGAAAAAAAGAGCCTGTCCTCATGGAGCATTCTAGTGGAGATGCTCCTGAATAATTTCTCTTGAATTTAACTTATCAGGAACTTTTAAGAGGAAAGATGTTAAGAACAGAGGGCTTGCCCTGGCTGGTGTGGCTCAGTGGATTGAGTGCTGGCATGTAAACCAAAGGGTCGCAGATTCAATTCCCAGTTGGGACACACGCGTGGGTTGCAGGCCAGGTCCCCAGGATGGGGTGTGCAAGAGGCAACCACATGCTGACGTTTCTTTCCCTCTCTTTCTCCCTCCCTCTCCTTCTCTCTAAAAATAAATACATAAAATCTTTTTTAAAAAGTACAACAGAGGGCTAGATTTCCGACGGACACTTGCTTGGCTAGTGCTGTGTGCACAGCGAGTACCTCCGGTGATCATTGCAGACCTTCCAGACGGCCTGGCCTTAGACGGCTCAGGCGCCATGTGAAATCTTTGTGGCTTTTGAAAGATGACCGTCCAGCTCCTGTTTAAAAACTTGTAGGGAGAAGAAACTTCTTGCGTTCTGAGGTAGACAAGTACATTTTTCCCCCACCTCTCATTATTAGGGAGTTCCTTCTTCTGTTGAGCTGACAGTGTTCTGCTGTCCATGTATACTAAGTGTTCCCACTGCCCGATGGCCCGTAGAGCTGAAGAAAACCTGTCTCCCTGAACTTTCCTTGTTAGCTACAACATCCCTGGCTCCCTCAACTGTAGTCCAGTGACACTGAGCACTAACTGTGGTATTTCGGGTACAGTCTGACCAACATACAGCCTACTAGGATTTGGTTTAGGCCCTAGATTTCTGGTTGTACTGCTGAGGCCACCTTTGTGTTTTAGGTAACTGGGTGGGGAGCCCCAGGACCACCCGCAGGTTGGTTATTGACGGGGAGGACTGACTGGACTCAGCGTGCAGTTGCACTGCAGGCTGTGGCTGATTACAGTGAGAGGGTGCGGAGCAGCGTCAGCAAAGGGACAGGCACAGAGGGTGAGGCTGGAGGAAACCAGTAGACACACAGATGTGCTTAATGCTTCCAGCACAAGAGGGGAAACAGGTGAGAGACTTGGTGCCCCGGTTTTCATTGGGGCTGGTCACATGGGCACTCTCTGCCTGGCACGTATGAAAACTCCACATCCCCAGAAGGCAAGCAGGTATTAAGTGTAAACCACACTGTTTGAACAGTGTAGGCACAGCCCCCAGTCCTAGCAGGGAATCTTGGGAACCTCCCGGGATCCAGGTTTGCAGACTGCAGGGCGTGTAGGTCCTCATGGATAGCAATCTCGGCCCTGCTGTGTTAACTCTTTTCCTTCCAGCAACCATGTTACTTTATGAGCTTGTTTTGAACTTGCAATAATTTTTTCTGCTTAGATACTTACTTTCTTACTCTGCTGCTAAAATAGGTTTTACCATTCCGGTGGTTTAGAACTCTGATTAAGTAGTGTGGATGGATTACATAGGAGTCAAGCGCTGACTTTTCCAGAGAGCTGTGTACATCAGCCCCTGCCCTCGCCCTCAAGGAGAGCAGTGCTGACTGACTTTCTTTAGACTTGGAGGTGCAGGGTTTGGTTTCTGAAGCCCGCTGCTGGAGGTGCAGGGGCTAGGGCAGCAGGTGCCCTCCACCCTCCCGTGCTTTTGGGTCTGTAGCGCCTTCACTCTAGCTAGAACCAAACAGAACTTGCTTGTTCTGTTCTCTTGCTTGCCCAAAGTGGAAAGGTACTTAGTACCAGAAGTATGTGTAAAATGAGTCTGAACTCTAAAAAGTATTTTATTTGTACATGTTGGTAAACATTTCTTAAATGCCTTAAGCGGCATCCTCAAAAAGTACTTATTATAGTTTTTGTTTTTATGCATAGCTATCTTAGGTGCTTTACAAAAATTGAGCAGACACAGCCTCTGTACCTTAAGAATTCATAATGGATCCCACTGATGTGGAAAACATTGGAGTATTAAGTGGGAATAGCATGAAATCTATGTTTATAGATAATAAAGACGTAATGGTTAAATCTACTATTTGAGGACAACTTTGCTGAAAATTACAAACAAAAATTTATTCTATTAAAAAGTCTTACCTCTCTGGACAGTACAGTCCTGCCCTGAGAATGGCGTAAGAGAGTCTAATGTTCTCTCTAGGAGAGGGAAGCAAAGCAGGGCTCAGGGCGTGCTCAGCACCTGTCTCAGCCTCGCCCGCAGCTCCTCTCCCTCCGCCTGTCACCCCAGATGGAGAGCAGCCCCCAGCCACGTCACCTGAGCTCACCCTCTGCGCACCAGCAAGCTGTTCCATGTCTGTAGTTCCTGTACCTCTGCGCACAGCCCTCGGGGACAAACATTCTCACTGTGACCTTTTCAAATGTGCCCACAATGTCATGCTTCCAGGAAACAGCAGTTGTAGTGGTTAGTAAAGCCCCTGCCCCCACAGCTCTGGAAAACCCTGCATGCATATGGGCAGGCCCATTCCTGTGGTCGTTGTGCATACTTGCAGGCCAGCTGGGACGCTTAAAGTCTCTTTTGTCGATGACTTTCATTAAATATTGGGCAGTCACTGTGTGCACTTGGACTGTTTCTCACCTGCTGGTAGACTCGTCCTGATCTGGGCTGTATTATTGATAGACTTTCTTCATAGGCTTTTTGCCGTTAACCTATTTCCTGAACCTTTTTTGTTAGGCCTACTTTGTTTTTAGTTTTTGGTTCTGTTGGTTTACACTTGCTAAAGTAGGCAGGCAGAAGTGTATTTCAGCTGAATCCGGGCAGTGAAGCAGAAAAAAGCTGTTTGCCACCTGTCAGTTCCTGGGAAAGCTACACCTGCAGGAGTTTGGTGGCTTCTTGCAAAGGAAAGAAAAACCCTCAACTGGCAGCAGCTGCTTGAGGCCCCAGGACTCTAGGTCACAAGGGTGTGTGCCCAACGGGGCTTAATCCTGGGTCCATTTGAGCCCAGAGGACATCAGGGGTCAGAGGTTGTGGTTAGAGGGGAAATGTGGCGGAATACCCAACTGGAGACATTTAGAGCCCCACTTGGCACGCAGAAACCCTGACCCATCCAGCTGTGTGAGCTGCTTTCTTATCCGTCATGAAGCAGCGCCTGAGGTCTGTCCAAGTTAACAGACTGGTGGTGAGCCCCCAGACATGAGCCCCAGTAGTTCAGAATCACATGTATTTATTCTCTCACAATTTGGGATTTTACTTTCTTTTAAACATACATGTATTTTTAATTGCTTGTTGTGATTTTTCTTTTTACTATTCTTTTAAAAAAGATTTTATTTATTTTCAGAGAGAAGGGAAGTGAGGGATAAAGAGAGGGAGAGAAACTGATTGTTACCTCTTGCATGCCCCCCAACTGGGGACCTGGCCTGCAACCCCAGGCATGTGCCTTGATTGGGAATCAAACCGGGGACCTTTTGGTTTACAGGCCAGTGCTCAATCCACTAAGCCACACCAGCCAGGGTTCTTCTTATTATTCTTAAGTGAAAATTTACCTTTTTTTACCATCTCAGAAATCATCTAGTTTAGCAGTTCGTGGACTTTTTGGTTATGTGGTTTATATTTATAGGTATTTACTGTTCTAGAAATTAAAACTGAGAAATTGAAAAAATACATTACTTTTTAAAGTTATTTTCAGATGAATAAATAAACCTAAAACATGTTAACATGAATGACATTTTATGAAAAACGAGTTTTTTTAAGACAAAAAAATCACTTAATGAGGAGAATGGCATTGATTGACACATTTTCACAAATCTCTTCATGTCTGGCTGGGTAGAAGACAGTGGGTTTTCATGTCTGCTTCTGAATTCAGTCTCTTGCAGTGTGATCCTTTCAAGCCTCCAAAGAGAGTTTGGCTTCCACAGATACATGGTGGAAAAGAGGGAAGTATTTTAACAGCCTTTTCAGTTAATTGTAGGTATTTGTCTTTGATAACTACACCAGAATTTGACAAGTGACAATTTCTTAAAGGGTAGTTGCAATGTGGAATCCAAAATTGTATCAATTAACTTTTTAGAACCCTACATTAAGATCTATTTGTCTATCTTGTACTTCAAATGAATCTTAAAGTGACAGGCTGGTTTCATTCTTTTTTGAGGAAATGTCTGCCAGATACTCACATCTCTCAGATACCCAAATACTCAGAGCTGGGCACCGTGTCTGTCAGTCGTTCTTTCAAGTAGAATTGACATCCCGCACGCTCACACAGCCGCACAGACGCTCCCCCAGGACAGCCCTCTGCTTTGGTGTGCGGAGCGCTGGTGCGCATCTTCCACTTCGTCACAGCGCAGTAAAAGGAGGTTTACTCGGGCCAGATTCGATACAATGGATAATTTTTACTGCTTCATCAGGGACATTCTGAAGTGAAGTTGACTCTTCTTTTTTTACTGGGAGTGCAGCAGCAAAGAACACAGTGATTGACACAGCACCGATGGGTGTGACTGCTCGAAGCACGCAGTTTCCCCCTGTGCAGCTTGTGCAGCACTGATGGAAAAGTTAAAGGGAGAAAGAAAATGGCTTTCAGTACAGCAGTTCCCTCATCTCCGGGGGGTGCGTTCCAAGACCCCAGTGGATGCCTGAAACTGTGGGTAGTACCAAACCCTGTGTATTCAGTACTTTTTCCTACATATACGTACCTCTAATAAAGAGTAATTTAGAAATTAGGCACAGTAACAGATTAACAGCAATAGCTAATTATAAAGTAGAACAATTATAACAATGTACCGTGATAAAAGTTACGTGAGCCCTGGCTGGAGTGGCTCAGTGAATTGAGTGCTGGCCTGCAAGGCAAAAGGTCGTCAGTTTGATTCCCAGGCAGGGCACGTGCCTGGGTTGCAGGCCAGGTCCGCGGTAGGGAGCGCTGGAGAGGCAGCCACACATTGATGTTTCTCTCCCTCTCTTCCTCCCTTCCCCTCTCTTTATAAATAAATAGAATCTTTTTTTTAATAAATAAAATCTTAAAAAAAACTAATAAGCTATAATTTTTTTAAAAATTATGTGAATGTGGTCTCTTTTTCTTTCCCTCCCTTCCTCCCACTACTCATGCTTGCACATGCATTCCTTCTGCCTTTCCTTCTCCCTCAAAATACTGTAATATTTTGGACCTCTGTTGACCTCAGGTAACTGAAACTGTGGAAAGCAAACCTTGGATAAGGGGGGCTGCTGTGTTATGTGAGTGGTTTTAACCGTGGATGGGGGGTAGGGGGGCTGCTGTGCTGTGTGAGTAGTTCTGACTGTGTGTATGTGCTTCCTGTCTGTGCAGGACCTGTTTCAGCATCACCGGGCTTCTGTGAGAGGGGCGGGGGTTGCACGTGAAGGTGCTTGACAGACGCGAGCGCGAGCCGATGCTCGGGGACTGACAGGTTCGCGTGTGTTTCTGCAGATCTGGAGCGGCAACCGTTTGTTTCCCAGCGCGGAGGAAGCCACTCTTTTCCTCGGAACACTGGATACTCTTTTCCTCTTCTCCTATGCCGTGGTGAGTTTTAGAATTCCAGGGTTTTTAAAGAAAGATGTAAAAGGTGTAAAAAAAGATGTGAAACTCCCAAAGTTTGTAAGAGATTTTGAATTTGCTGACCAAGGAGAGATCAGTATTGGCTGAAGTGTGTATTTGGTGTCCTCGTCCATTCATCCATTAGACAAGCACTTGGTGAGCACCTAGCATGTGCCAGATGCTTTTCCAGTCAGTGAGAATTTATCAGTGGACAGCACAGGAAAGGTCCCTACCGTTGTAAAGCATATATGCTGGGAGTTGGAGCTGAGAGACAAACAGTACCAAAATACAATAAATAAGTAAATTATAAAGTATGTTTAAAGGTGGCGAGTGCGGCAGAGACAACTAAAGCAGGGAAAGGGGAATAGAGAGCTCGGGAGGTGTATAATTTAAGTACGGTGGCTGGGGAAGCCTCTCCAGTAAGGGGGCATTTGACCTGAAGTGGGGAAGTGAGGTCAGTGGGCCTAGATGTTTAGGCTGGAGGTACACATTTCAGAGTCCTTTGCATGTACCTGATTTTTAAGATTATGAGACTGGGTGAAATCATCAAGAGAGTTGGGGGTAGAGAAGAAGTGTGAAGATGGAGTTGGGGGTTCCCAGCATTTAGAGGTGGGAAGATGAGGACTGGGCAGGAGGCGGGGACAGAGCTGTGGGTTCCAGTGTTCAGAGGTGGGAAGATGACTGGGACGGAGCGGGGCAGGAGCGGGAACATTGAGAAGGTGGAGCCCTGGGAGCCAGGCCAGGATGGCTGGGCTGATTCTGTTGGAGCCCGTTTTCTCGGACTGGGCAGCTGGAGTGTCTGCCTGTGGGGAACGCCTGTGGTGGCTGCCGAGTGAGAGCCGGGAGCTAGTGGTGGCAGCAGCTGGGACTTGGCACTGTGGAGGCAGTCTGACCTTTTCTCTCCAGCATCTTATTCCCTGTCTTCTAAATGTGTCCAGTGATAACAAAAGCCTTTTACACTTGAACGTCCAGGTGATGTGGAACACTGGGTGAAAGTCCCAAAGTAATCTCTCAGTGTTTATTTGGGCGATTAGGAGAATATTTTTTTCTTCAAAGAGGAAAGTTACAGAAAAAGTTGGAACAGATCTTAGATCCTGGGCGTTTTCAGTTCCAAATACCAGCATGTGGTCGTCTCGAGTTGTCCGCAGCTTTTATGAACTAATTTAAGAAGCAGTGGGGCCTAGTGGAAAAACCAGTTCTACCACCGCCAACGAGCTGTGTTTCCCTTTTTTTGACATTCAGTTTCCTCATCTGTGGAGCTGGATGATGGTACCTGTCTTTGGGGTCCAACAGGCTTAGGAGTGAAATGTAGTGCTGGGGTCAGCCGCTGATGGCGGTTCTCCATGTGGAGCTGCATCGTCTTCTCTGACTTCGGGGTGTTGTGCAGGCAGTTGGAGCAGCACAGAATAAACTGACTCCTGGACCCAAAGCACAACTGAGACATTTTCCTCCCCCCTTTATATGATCTGTAGCAGAAGACCATGTGAGCAGCAGTTGTAGAACGTGAACTCTCTCTCCTCCATCGCTTGCAGGTGCCTCTTCTGAGGTAGTGAAAGCTTGTCGATAATGAGGGAGTAATGGTTATTGTGACATTTATCATCTAAATTTTCTCTGGCATGGATAGTGTATTAGAAAAACTTACATCAGAATTTAGGCTTTTAGTAAGGACTGTCATACATTTTACATGTTTATGGAAGAAACCTAAGCGTGTTGCCCTTAGCTCTTTAGTCTGCTCGCTGCCATGGTCTGAGCATTTTAATTGCCGCTGCTCTGTGGGAGGAGAGCAGAAGGCAGAGCATTTGTACTTAAGTTCAACTAATTATTGCCTCTGCCTCCCTCGGCTCCCTGCCCTGTGATGTCATGAAGCCCAAGAGTCACATGAAACAGGCAGCACCTGTGCTCTAGAAGCTTCTGTTCTGCAGGGCGAGCTGGAACACATCTTCATTCAGAATGCAAGTAGCTAAGAGGAATCCCTTGGGGAAAGCAGATGACTGATGTTTAGGAGTTAATCTATTCTAGAAAATGAAATGTATTTATGTTCTTGTTTTATTGGAATAATTCTTGGGTTTTTTTTTTCCAGTCTCCTTTTAGGCAGTTAGAGGATCAAGTAGAACCTAAGTTTGCCCTGAGTGAGGGTGTCTCAGTGCATGAGGTGTGCAGAAGCCCTGGCGTCGGTTCATGAAACATTTGTGAAACGATACAGACAGCTTGTCTAGGCATGAAAATGAGATTTGATTCAAAGCAATCTCAGTATATTGCCTGCCTCATTGGTTTGCAATGCCTCTTTTTCCCCGTCTGTTGCTATTCAGGGCTGTAAAATTAAATGCTTTGTTTTTAGGGCCTTTTCATCAGCGGTATTGTTGGGGATCGGCTTAATTTACGATGTGTTCTGTCTTTTGGCATGTGCTCCTCTGCATTAGTGGTAAGTTTGAAAGTTTTTAAAAAATGATGATGATGATGATGATTGTGATTTTTGTCAGGTATTTTAGAATCCAAGCGGTCCCCCCTACTTCTGTATATAGAAGACAATAGTAGAATTAATCTTCAGTTTTTGAATCCCCTGCCCACCTTTTCAGTTAGGGGAGTCTTTTAAAAGTATGATTTGGATCATGTCCCTTCCTTGCCTCTCAGTCACCAACAAAGGCAGCTCATACATAGCGTGGTGGTCAGTGCTCTCCAGAACCTGGTCCCAACCCGCTTCTCCAGGGGCGTCCGTCTCTGTGCGTCACCGCTCTGCTCGGTCAAACTACTTTCCGTGGCCCTAGCATTCCCGGCTCCCTTCTGCCTCACTTGCTGTTGTTTCTGCTGCTCGTCTTGCCTCGCGTGGCCCCCTTTTCAGCTCTCCATAGCTTCGCTCAGCTTCTCCTTGAAGCCCTGGCCAAATGACACTTCCTTCATAGTGCCTTACTTCACCGACACCCCTCCGAGAAGTCACTGTTCCCTCTTTTCAGCTGCATGCCTGTACTTCTTTGAAGACATGAATCATGTCTCTGGCCTAGCCTACTCATATCTCTGTCAGTCTTGCTTTCCCTGGGAGCCCGGGGCACAGTGGCTGAGATCGCAGACTTCTTGAGACACACCGCCTGGTTTCAGTCTCCCCTCTGCAACTTCTCTGTGCTTCGGCTTCCTCATCTGAATCCCCCCCGCCCAGGGCTGTCATGAGGGTCAGGCAGGTTACTGCGTGCGAGGTGTTCGGAACAGCGCCTGGCGCAGTGCGTGGGTGAGATCCGTATCTGAGTCATCTTTATTTGCTTGTGAGGATCGGGTGAGAGATTTTTGTTGATTGAATGCAGGTGTGGAGTTTGGTTAGCCTCTTATTTTATTGTTGTTTTTCAAAGTCTGCCATTTTTTCCTTTAAAATTTTAGAGATTGAACCACTTTATTCACAAGCTGCTCACCCACATGTATATACATACTGTTTGAAAACCTTTTTTAAAACATACTTAAACAGTTTTTTAAAGAAATTGAGATACGTCCATAAACACACCCTTTTTGGTGTATAGACCTGAATTTTGACGAGTAGACACGTAACTACCACCTCTCTTCTCCTGACCATTTCTCTGTACTTCATAGTTTTGCTCATTTCAGAATGTCATGTAACTGGAATCATACAGTATTGTATGTACCCATGCCAAGTATTCCCCAAAGAGACCTCAGCCACAAATGAAATGTTCACTCAAGCAAACTGCCTGGAAAAAGCAGTTACACGAAAGCTACTAAATTGTGGAGCCTGTCCCTCGTTACTCTGATTGGCTTAGCAGCAGCAGGGGTAATAATAGCCGGTGCTTCCCAGTCCCCTGGACGTGCCTGGCATGGTTCTGACCTAAATCACCCGCATGAACTCGGCCCCCATCACAGTCCTCCACAGACACAGGCCCGAGGAAGGGGAGATGGAAATACAGGCAGCCCTTGGGTAACACGGCTGTGAGCTGCATGGGTCCACTTATATGGGATTTTTTTCAATAGGTATTATAAATATATTTCCTCTTATGGTTTTCTTAGTAACATTTTTTTCTAGCTTGCTTTATTGTAAGAATATAGCATATAACACACAGACATACAAAGTGTGCATTAATCGACTGTTTATATTATCAGTAAGGCTTCCAGCCAGCACTGGGCTGTTAGAAGTTAGGTTTGGGGGCAGTGAAAAGCTATACATGGATTTCTGACTGCCCGGGGTCAGCACCTCTAGCCTGCTGCTGTTCACGGGTCAACTGTAGGTATGAAGGGAGGCCAAACAATGAAGACTTAACTTTTTAGAGTAGAAGACACGAGTTGGAGGGGTGATTGCTGATAAGTTTTATGCTTTCTGGCGTCTTCGGCCAGTGGCGGTTCAGTGGCTGTCTCTCTCACTCAGTGCTGCCTGGAGCAGGAGCGTCCCAAGAGTTGGCCACATGTCTTGTAGGTGTAGATGTTGCATGTCTCCTTCCTGTGGTCTCTTCACGCAGAGACATAAGTGCTTGGCAGTTGAGTGCGTCCACGTGTCCGTACAGATGTTACATGTCCCCCTTTCTCCCCTTCTCTAAGGTGTTTGTCTTTGGCACTGTCACGGAATGGCTGCACTTCTACAACAAGTGGCTGTACTGCTGCCTGTGGATTGTGAATGGCCTGCTGCAGTCCACGGGGTGGCCCTGTGTGGTCGCCGTCATGGGCAACTGGTTTGGGAAAGCTGGGTATGCCGCCTCCTTCCTCTTTCATTTCTCTCTTCAGATGGTTTTAACACTGGATTATTCAGACTTGTCAGTTAACTGGATCCCTCCCACACCACCCACATCCTTCATTTTAGAAAGCTGAAGTAGCTTATGGAGAGGTTTCACGTCAGAGTGCGTTGGGCGCGGTGTGGACCTTAGTGAAGATCTGGCCCACACTCTCGGCTGTAGTCAGATTTTGAGTGGCTAAGGCAGTGCGTCTCAGTTTTTTTCTGTAATCTTCCCTTTAGAGAACATGAATATCTCAGGTGCCGTCCCAGCGTGTATTTTCTGAGGGTTTTGCCTTTCTTTCCCCTTTTTGAGACTCGCTGATCTTCTTTAGCCTTCTTCCAGTAAAGGCAAAGAAACTGGGGCCAAAAGCAGTCCATGGGACTTGCCTAACGTCACGTAGCAAAGGCTCCAATAAGATGCGGATGGAGAATGCCAGACTTGGGGGCGTTTCCCCTAAGCCTTTAAGTAATTGTTAGATTGTATTCGAGTTTGTGCGTGCAGTGTGGCCGAGGTCTTCTAGACCGCCAGGAAGAAGAGCCATACTTTAGTTCACAGGATGGAAGTAAGTTGAGATACCCAGAGAGTTGGCTTTGTTTATCATTACTTGTGATACTCCAGTTTCAGGAATATTACTAATTTGAATTATTACCATCTTTTGTAGATAAATATTTATGTGTTGTGAGATACACATTTATTTTCTCGATGGCTCTATCTTTTTTGTCTGCACATCCGTTGGGGCCAGCGGATGCACCAGACATCCACCCTGTGCAGCGATCAGTGCGTGCTTGAGGACTCCTCTCGCTTCCCAGCTTCCCCGGTGTCACAGTGGGGTGGTGGTGGGGTAATGGTGCTTGCAGGGTCTGCAACGGCGTGCGAGTTCACCTGTAGCACGTCTTGTCGCAGGAAGCACCACTCACTCACTGAGAATGCTCTGGTTGTGTTCAGTGCGCCCGTGATTGCTGCCCCATTCTAACCCTGGCAGCACTGGTTTAACAGAATCGATTTTGGGAGGCGCTTGTTCCCCATCATACTTTGGTTTTCTTTGGGAGTGGGTGGTGGTGTCTGCTCATGTGCTGTTTTTTTTTAATTAAGATTTTTAGGGTAATTTTTTTCCAATCATGGTTTTTGAGAATTATATAAAGGTTACTTGTTTATTGGAGACAAACCAGGTAACATAAATGAGCAAATAGAAATAAAGGCAAAACCACCTGAAAGCCTGTCACTCAAAGATAATTACTTCGATGTGTGTCATTTTGAGATCATTTTCATCTGAGTTTTTATAAATTGGATGACACTGGGTATTTGACAGCAGTGACAGGACAGGCTGGCCCCTTGTTACTTCTGTGGATCAGTCAGGAAGAAACAAAACATGTAGGAAAGCCATCACAGTTTGCTTTGGAAAGTAAGACTGTTTTTAAACAAGTAACACTGGTGAGTGAAGTTGAGGATGCACTGCCTGAGACACAGTGAAACAACAATAAACCGCAGAGTACCAGTAAGACGGCGACAGCTTAAGATCACAGTTGTTTTCAGCCAGTTCTTGTTAAAGCATGCCTTTGGCCCGCAAGGGGTACTCAGAGCCTGGCTTTCTGACTCTTTCTTCCAGAACCCTCTTGGCAGATCTGATATATTTTAGAGGATCTGGGCATCTTAGCACTGGGGAAGAATATAGGAATGACCACGTTCAAATTGGTCATTTTCCAGGTGCAAAAGCTGGGGCTCAGGGGAACACAGTGAGCAGTGAAGACATCCTCCCGAAAAGCTGTGACCTTGGTTGAGTCAGGCCCCTTTTCCTGGTTGTCAGGTCAGAGTTTGTTAAAACAAATTGAGGCTTGGTAACATGAATTCGAACACTTGGGCAGCACCGGTTATAAAAATGTTTAAAGAGCCTGATAATATATTTTTTAAAGATTTTATTTATTTATTTTTAGAGAGGGGGAAGGACGGGGGAGAAAGAGGGAGGGAAACATCGATGTGTGAGAGAAACATCAATTGATCGCCTCTTGCGTGGGCCTGGCCTGCAACCAGTCAGGGCTAAAGAGCTAGATAATCTTACACAGTGTGGTAATAATATGTATCAAATAGATAAAATGCAAATGTGAACTTTGAACAAATTAACTTTTCATAAACACTTTTTCTTCCACCAGCCTTACTGCCATTGCTGGTGTTCAGAGCTAATCATTTTTTCTCCAAGACTGTTGTAAAAGCTAGTTTTCCTTCCACCAGGCACTTCTACCCATCATGTTAAAAATGGCATATTGAGGTATACAGTAAGCCGCACATATTTAAACTGTACCATTTGATGGGTTTGGGCAAGAATACACCCTTAAAACCATCATCACGGTGAAGATAATGGACAATCCCTCACCCCCAAAAGTTTCCTTATGCTCCTTGGCAATTCCTCCCCCCACCCCTCCCAACACACCCCTCTCCCGCCCACTGCCATCTCAGGACACCTGCTGATCTGCTTCCTGTCACTTTATGCTACTTAGAACTTCCTAAGGTTGTACCTAAGTGGAATCATGCAGTGTGCACTCTCTCGTCTGTCCTCTTTCACTCAGCGTGTCGGAGACTCGTTCACGTTGTGTATTGATAGCCCATCCTTTTCACAGCTGAACGTGATTCGGTGTACCGCAGTTCGCTGATCTGTCCATCTGTGGGTGCGCATTTGGGTTGTTTGCAGTTTTGGCCGTTACAAATGAAGTTACCGAGAACATTTGTGTGCAGATCCTTATGTAGACATAGGCTTTCATTTCCCGTGGATAAATGCCCTGGAAGAGAATGGCTGGATCATATGGTAGATGTGTTTATATCTTTTTAAGAAATTGGCAGTCTCTTCCACATGGTTGCACCATTTTACATTTCTACCAACAGAGTGTAAAGGGTTCTAGTTTCTGTTTACCTTTGCCAGCGCTTGGTATGCTTGGTCTGTTTTGATTTTAGCTGTTCTCTAGTCACACAGTGATACCTCATTGCGGTTTTAATTTGCATTTCCCTAATGTCTGATGATGTTGAGCATCTTTTCATGTGCTTATTTGCATCATATTTTTTATATCAGAAGTATATTGAAATCTTTTGCCCCCTTTTCAGAATTTTTTATATTGAGATGATTGTAGATTTGTACTCTTTTTTTTCTAAAGATTTTATTTATTTGTTTTTAGACAGGGGAAAGGGAGTAAGAAAGGGAGGGACAGAAGCATCAATGTGTGGTTGCCTCTTGCTCACTCCCCTACTGGGGACCTGGCCTGCAACCCAGGCATGTGCCCTGACTGGGAATCAAACCAGCGACCCTTTGTTTCCCAGGCCGGCACTCAATCCACTGAGCCACACCGGCCAGGGCTAGATTTGTACTCTTGAACATTTTAATTGCTTTGTCTGTTTTCCTATTACTGAGTTTTGAGATTTCTTTATATTCCAGATACAATCTTATGAGATAAGTGATATACACTGTTTTCTCCTATCTGTGGCTTGTCTTTTTAAATTCTCTCAATAGTTTCTTTCAGTGAGACCCAAATTAAACTTTAGTATAATAAAATCTTAGAGTTTGAAGAGGCCTGATGTTTTGCCATTTGGGTGTACTTAAAAAGTCTTAAAATAGAATGTTGCTTCTCTAGTGTGAACGTTTATTGTTTTGGCTGTTTTGTATTTGAACCGCAAATCGAATCCCATCTTACATTCTTGTCTTCTGTTCTCCACTGTTCTTGGTCTTAGGCGAGGAGTTGTGTTTGGTCTCTGGAGCGCCTGTGCTTCAGTGGGCAACATTCTGGGAGCGTGCCTAGCCTCTTCTGTTCTTCAGTATGGTTACGAGGTAGGTATTTTCTTTCTAGCTTCTTCTCGAGTATGTAAATATAGATGAGGTCTGTCTGGAAAGTATCCAGCCATGTAACTATAAAAAGTGGAGACATTTATTGAAGAAGATACAAGATACAAAAAACATTGTAAAAGGACAATGACGCCTCAGTCCCCTTCAAAGTAGGCACCTTGGGACTCCACACAGTTCTCCCAATCGTCATCAGCTGCTCTGTTGTATTTTCCTGAATCTCATCAGCAGTCTGAAATCTCCCTTTCAAAAGTGATTTTAGTTTTGGGAAAAGCCAGAAGTGTCAGGGCACCAAATCTGGGCTGTAAGGGGGCTGAGTCACCTGGGTGATTTGATGTTTGTCCAAAAAACTGCACGAGACGTGGTACATGAGCAGGTGCATTGTTGTGATGAAGCTGCTGATCACCAGTTGCCCATAACCGTGGCCTTCTGAATCATCCGAATAGTTTCCGCAATGGAATGTTCAAGCTTAACACAAAATTTGGTGCAGATATGTAACTCTACTTGCTCAGTCATTTTGAATGCGATGGCCAAACAGTACACATGCCCACTCAACTGTGTCTACCGCCCACACTGACTAGTACAGAGAAGTTGTCATTGTTCACACATGTGCATTCCAATCTTCTCTCCTTGCCAGGTTATGTTGATGTTGAACAAACTGAGCTGTTCTTGTTATATTAACGATGGCTAGACTTCTTACAGACCTCGGATACCTTTTTTTTTTAGGAAATAATACTGTGGCCATTTAAAACCACCTTGAGCTGCGTCTTGGTAGGGCAAGGCTTGCATTAAGTCAACAAACTTTGACAGATTAAAACACGTAACATTATTCTTGGAAAACACCCAGATCTAAAGAGTCAATTAGGGAAGGTAGTTGCAACTCATGTTACAAATAAAGACCTAATATTCCTGTATAAAAAAGCACCCACAAATTGATAAGAAAAGGACTAACAACAGAGAAAAAAGGTAAAAGATTGAACATGTAGTTGATGAAAAGGGAATAGAAACAGCTTATAAACATAAGAAGAGAAATTCCACTTCATCTGTAACTTTATTTCATTAATATTTACTAAGTTCCTCTAAGTGCCTCTGGACAGTAGAGAATGGACGCTGGCCAAAAGGGACAACATGTCCGCCCTTGTGGGGTGTAGGTGTTGTCGGAGGAGAAATGCAAATTAAAATCACAATGTAAAAAAGAAAGAAACTACACTGAATATTTATGAGATTGGTAAAAGTCCCAAAGTATAAGAATCATGTTGTGCTTATGAGGACGGGAAGCAGCAGGCGATATAGTTGGCAAAGTAAATAACCCCTGTTGGGGTCAGCATGGGGCTGCCTATCAGAATTACAGCCGCAGGGATTAACCCCACAGGTTAACACTGCTGCACGCACAGAGTCACAGATCTACAAGGGTATTTATTTCGGCGTTGTCTGTCATAGCAAAACTTTGATAACGCATGGCAACCAAAAGGGAAACAGTTAAACTGTCACACACCTGTTCGCGGAATGCTGTGCAGCTGTGAAATAGAACTGCAAGGCGCTCTGGGTACCGATGGGGAAACATCTCAGTGGTGCATATACAGTGGTACCTCGGTGCTCGTCGGCTTCAGAACTCGTCAGACCTGGGCCTTGTTGCGTTTTGATGAGAAAAAATGTTTCAGCACTTGCTGCGTGCTGCCACTCACCAGAATGAATTAACAAGTCCCGAGGTAGCACTGTGTCAAGTGAGGAGAGCAAGGGTGCAGAACAGTATGTATTAAGTGGCACCATTGTGTAAAATGAAGGAAGAAGTCAAGAGTATATATTTGCATTGGCCTGTATGTTTCTAAAACAATCTCTGGAAAGTAAATATGCAGTAACAACAGCAGTTATATGATTGGAAAATGAGGATTTAGTGGACGGGAGAAGGGGTGTGGGGAGAGTTTTTACTATGCATCTACTTCTTGTTGCTTGAATCAGGTTAATGTGTGGCCCATGTCTACTTAGGGCCAGTGGGAAGCCCTTCCAGTGTTCACAGTCTCCCTTATTCTAGACTTTAGCTTCACAGCTGGATTGTACTAATTGGTTCAGATAGGAATTTCTGTTCACCCTAGGTGATGTTCCCACATTTGACCTCTGAAAACACCAATTTTGTCACGGACTTGTTCAAAAATTTAGACTGTCTATCCACATTACGCTCCATTGTCTATTAAATAAAATTCAGTTACGCAGCCTGGCTTTTGAGAGTCTCTAATCTTGATCTCACCTTCCCAAGTCAGTTCTATATTCCCTGTTACCTCCCAGCAGAAGCCCTCTGCCTCCCACCCAGTGCCTTTGCTTCATCTGCGCCCGGAGAGATGGTCAGTTCCTTTGATTTCCAGCTCTGCCCGAAAGCATTGTGTAGCTACTTCAGCCTCTTCAGCTGTTAATTTCTCATAAATTCCTGTACATGTTTCTTATTAGGAGTGGGCCTCCTCATTTATTCAGCTGCATGCTTCCTTATATTACTGTTTAATTTATCGTTTGATCCCCTCAACTGGGCAGAATAACTTCGATGGTAGATACTGTCTCTTATGGGAGGCTGTGTGGTGCAAGAAGGAGATGTTTGGAGCTAGCCCTGGTTTCACGATCATAATAGTGCCACTCCGTGTTCAGGGGACCTTAATTACCCTCCCTGAGCCTCACAGAGTCTTTGGGAAAGTTAAAGAGAAAACACAGGTGAAACGCAGCTCAGTGCCCGGCACAGGCCAAGCACCTCACACTCATTTTCTCCCCAGTTCCCAGGCCTTCCCGTCCCAGCCCCCTCCCCCCGCCCCCCCCACGACTCCAGTGAGTGTCCCAGATGTGTAAGGGCCCCTGCCCTCTCTTCTGCAGTATGCCTTTCTGGTGACGGCCGCTGTGCAGTTTGCTGGTGGGATCGTCATCTTCTTTGGACTCCTGGTGTCACCTGAAGAAATTGGTGAGGACAAGCTGTTGCTTCTGTTCAGAACGTCTTACTATTATCGGCGAAGAGAAATCTGAGGCCAGGACGGCCACTCTCTTTTTTCCTGGGAGAACTGTGAGCTCTTTTCAGTGGGTCAGAGGAGCAGCATCGCTGTTGGTGTCCCGCGTCCCGCTCCGCCAGGCATAGCTGCATGTGTTTGCGGGGGTGAGGCTCACCTTTTATAGATACAGGGAAAACTCCTCATGTGCAAATGAGTTTATAATTGAGACACTGGTTGGAAATTAGCATAATGTGTTTCTGATTTCACTTGTTGAGACAGATTTGTTTTCCTTCAGAAAAACAATTTAGCGTGATACTTATCTCTGGTTAAGTACAGAATTCATACAAGCGAAACCGCAGAAGCAAATAGATGTGTGATTCTATCTTTTGAATGTTATTAAAGAAGCATATCGGTTTAATAGTATGTAATTAACTACTTTTTGTATATTAGAGATCAAATGTGATTTAGTTGAAAACACATTGCTTTGAAGTCTGATAAAGTAGAATTAGAGACCTAGGTTTGTTGCTTTGTGATCTTAATTGACCTTAGTTGACCTTGGCCTCTGAATTTCATTGCTTCTTCTATAAAGTGGAAATAAACTAATAGTGACTCTCTAAGTAATGATGCATGCACAGCACTTAGCACGATGCCAGGCACCTGGAAGGCGCTCTATAAATGATGGCCGTTACTATTTTAGGGCTCCCTGGCATTGAAGCAGAAGAAAATTTTGAAGAAGACTCGCACAGGCCATTAATTAATGGTGCTGAAAATGAAGATGAATATGAGGCTAATTATTCAATCCAAGAAGGCAGTACTGTCACCCAAGTCAAGGCAATAAGCTTCTACCAGGCCTGTTGCCTTCCTGGAGTTATACCGGTAAGGATCGCTCAGGTGTCCTTCCCCCAGCCAGTGAGATGCCATAGCCTGGACGTCAACTCGGCCCAGGGTGAAGCATCCTTAAGTAATGCGCTTCTCTTTGATGCTCGGTTGTAGACATTTATGTTGGGAGGAACATTGGCCAGTGTCCCTCAGCTTATTTTTATGTTGGCACCACTGACATTTTTTCTGACCCTGATTCAGAGGTCAGCAAACTTTGTCTGTGAAGAGCCAGAGAGTAAGCGTTTTCGACTTTGCGGGGGCTGCACAGCCTCTGACACCACTACTTAACTCGAGAGCAAAAGAAACCATGAGCCACGTGGAACGAATGGGCAGGCTAGAGTTGACCTTGAGCTCTACTTTGCTGAACCTGCCCTAGCATGCAAATAAGAAGGCAGAATTGGTTTTAAATATATGCTTTTTGGCCTGTTGCAGTATTATAAAATTGTATGTCAACCAAGAGGAGTTTTGAATGGGTCAAATCTGCTGTAAGTGCCCACATTCTTAGTCTAGGTAGATACCATTGTTTGCCCTTATATTGAAAGGCCCAGAGCACAGTACTCCACAGTATTTCTTGGTAACGCATCCCAGTGTTCCCACAACCTTTATAGTCAGGAGAACTTTCTAACGTCTGAACTAAATCCCTTCTGCAGCAGTTTTTCTGTCTTGGCGTTCCGGGCACTCTAGCACAGCAGTGGGAGGTAAGGGGCCTAGGTTATGTTTCTAGCTTACCCACTAACCCTGGGAGGCCTGGGGTAAGTCGCCCAGTGCATCCTCATGTCTCAGTTCCCCTTCCTGTGGAGTAGGAAGCATACCAGTCTCCCCTGGGGTCTAGAATGTCGTTGTGTTGTACTGTGAACACACACCTGTTTTTATTTTATTGTTCCATGGTGCTTCTGAGTATAAATAACCCCTGAGCTCTAGATCAGAGTCTACAGGTTGTCATATCTCATGCCTGTCAGCTCCCTTCTGCCTGTGCCCCCAAGCTAACTGAGAGAACTGACTTTTGCAAACACAGAGTCAAATATGAGTGAAGATGTAAGTTCCCACGATCTTTAAAATGTGATGTGTAATATAAGGGGAATGCAAGTTTCTTTAGGCCTGTTCTTATGCTAATGATTAGTGTATTTTAACCAGTTATTAAAATACTCTGCTGGTAATAGATTAATTTCTGAGATAGAACTTAAATTGGTTGTGACTGAATATGGAATCTTTTGCTCTTCCTTTGTGTTTCCCAAGCTGTTGTTTCCTGACCTGGGAAGGGAGGCGAAGGAAATCTAGTTAATGTAATTCCTTTGTCTCCAGCGCAGGCTGTCTGGACAGAATGCACTAGTGCCTGGGCCTGGGCCCTCTGGGGGGTGGCTGTTGCCTGGCCAGGGAAGCTGTTTTAAAACCAGTGATACCTCGGGAATAACTGGCAGCTCCAGGGAGAAGAATATACCAGCCAGACACCCTTTGAAGTCAGTCTCTCTGTTCCTCCCCCTCTTTCCTTTGATGCTCAGTGCCAGGATTTCCTGGTAATAATGTGTCAAATATAGGCGTCTTAGCGCCACTGCCACCTTTAGGCAGCTGCAACTTTTATTCGTGAAAGTAGAGCCATGAGGTCCGTGACAAGCGTGTTCTTTCCTTTCTGACTCAGCAGAGATACTCTGCACGTTTCCACTGGACATGAGATGTAAAGCCCTTGGAAACTAGAATGTGAAAGTAGTTGTAATGTTGATGCTTTTTTTAGACCTTCACAACTAAAGTGTAGTCATGTTCTCCATCGTTCATAGTATTAACTTTGCAGGAAGTAGAAGAGCTAAAATAGTTTGGCCGCTAGCAGTAGAAGCTGTGATGTTTACTGCATTTATTTGCTTATGGTTAATGCTAGTCAGTGGCACGAATACCTTTAATCTTTGTCTAAATAAGGAAATATGAGTAGGTGCCCTGCCTTACAGGTTCAAAACCCTGGTTTGCTTCTACCAGAGAAATAAAAGGAGAAGAAAGTGGGGAGAGTTGGGAGATGGGCATATGTGTTTTCTATTCCAAAGGCCTGCTTGCTACACATGTCTTTCTAGAAGTTACTGGGGTCAAAGAGAAGAGGGAGACTGGGTAGAGTCAGGCCAATGGGAGTTGGTAGACATATTTAATTTTACAGTCAGGTACTACTTAGAAGTTGTGGTCCTGCTGTGCCGTGCTGTTCCTTATTGGTAACTGAATATTTTTCTTATAGTACTCACTGGCCTATGCCTGCTTGAAGTTAGTGAATTACTCCTTCTTCTTCTGGTTGCCCTTTTACCTGAGTAACAACTTTGGATGGAAGGAAGCTGAAGCTGACAAGCTGTCCATTTGGTACGATGTTGGAGGGATTATAGGTAATGCCCGTCATCATCTTTTTCTGTAATAATTAGTCACTAGTCATCTTTTACTGGGTTATGAAACTGGGCATCATTTCAAGTTTATTCCACAGCCATTTTTCCTAAACTACCCTACCAGTAAACAGTCAAACTCTTAAAGAAAAAAGTCCATAAAAAAGAAGACCCAGCCTACGGCAGCTCTGTGATTTATGGGGCTCTTATTTCTCAGTCCTTGGTTGACAGAACTGTGCTTTTGTCCAGGGATATTTTCCTCTGTGATCTCTTTTAGTGTAACTCACATACACTTTCAGTAATGTCTTAGCCCTTAGCTATACACATTAGCTTAGTGCATAGATTGTCCGATCACAGAGGTAGGTAAAATAGTAGGAGTTAATGTTTGTGAATGTTTTTTAGCTGGTTTGTCCACAGCAGATTTTAGTAGGGACTTTTTGTTATAGCTGGAAGTATAAACAGGGAAGTAGGAAACTTTTTTTAAAAAAGATTTTTATTTACTTTTAGAGAGGAGAAGGGAGGGAGAAAGAAAGGGAGAGAAACATCAATGTGTGGTTGCCTCTTGTGCACCCCGTAGTGGGGACCTGGCGTACACTCCAGGCATGTGCCCTGACTGGGAATCGAATCAGCGACCCTTTGGTTCGCAGGCTGGTGCTCAATCCACTGAGCCACACCAGCCAGGGCAGTAGGAAACTTCTAATCAGAAAGACATACAGAATGCATTTTAGTGGGTAGGACTTAAATGGCTCTGATAAAAGTTCAGGTCCTCTCTGTGATGTTCATGTGTAGAACCGTGGTAAGGCTGAACCAACCTCCCTGAGCCCAAGAAAGCGCCCTGTGTGTCCTCAGGCAGTTTGCTCTGGCTGTGTCTGGACTTGTTTGCCCTTACCCACTTTGAAAAATTTTTTTTGAAGATTTCATTTTTAGAGAGCAGGGAGGAAGGGAGAGAAACCTCGATGTGTGAGAGAAACATTAGTCAGTTACCTCTTGCATGTGCCCCAACTGGAGACCAAATCTGCAACCCAAGCATGTGTCCTGACTAAGAATCAAACCGGCGACCTTTCATTTTTTGGGACAACACTCAACCAACTGAGCCACACCAGTCAGGGCTGCCCTTATTCTTAGACCCCGAGCCAGAGGTGAGGTTGCTGCCTTTAGACCCACCCATATGTCTGTGTCCTGCTGTCTAATGGAGATGTACCGGGTGTCCCTGAGCCCCTAGAACTTATCGTGGGACTGCAGCTCAATGTGACCGTGTTGCTTGAAGGATTCATAGCTCCTCTTTTTAAACATCAGGACCTGTTAGTTATTAGTGAACTGTTATAACTGCCTTTAATTTTAGTGAATATGAGAGGGACCCCCTCAAAATGGAATTTATTTATAAAAAGTTGTATGTTTATTCTTACATGTTTAAACTTCTGTCACCTTCAAAGTACTCTCCATTTGATGTGATACACCTATTGAGACGTTTTTTCCACTGCTCCAGCTTTTGAACTTGTCAATTTTGATGCCTTTTAGCATTTCTGCCTTTTTTTGTTTCTCTTCTTCCACACTGGCAAAGCGTTCCCCTTTGAGGACATTTTTCATCTGGGGAAATAAAAAAAAAGTTGCAAGGGGTGAGATCAGGTAAATGGGGAGGATGGGGCCCAGGGGGTCATGCTGGTTTTGGTCCAAAACTGCTGAACACTCATTGCAGTGTGGGCAGGTGTGCTTGTAAATCACCCATCATGAAATGGGCAAACACATTGAAAGAGTCTTAAAAAAAAATTCACTGAAGCCGAACGCAGCCTCTTAAAACCACGCCAGCTGGTGCACAGATACAGATGGGTTCCTAGAACACCCACCTATCAGGGGAAGCCTGTGCTACAGGGGCCCGCCCTCCAGAAGATGATTCTGGGTTTTTGAGGTTCCCCTTTGTATTTATGGGCTGCTATGATAGCCCACGAGGCATGGTCCTTGATCATCTTTTCAGTAAAATCCAGAAAAATCCAGAAAAGCCTTCACAGCTGGCTTGAAGAAGGAAAACAACAAGGAATAGTGGGTGGTTTTGGCGATTTTCTTTTTCCTTATTTTGTTGTCTGCTGCTCTGCTTTGTGGTGCCTAGTTCCAGTCGGCCCTCGTGACAATGAACAGTCAGGTAATCGTCCTAAAAGGAAGTTAGGGAGGCAACTTTGTAGGAGAGTCGGCCACCTTTGTGGCTAGACCAGTTGTAGGATCCCGATAGCAGGTGGAAGGTGCCTGATGAGCAAGTGTCGGGTGCCTGAGCTACATTATAAATGATCGTGGCTGTGACGCATTCTCTGCTTACAGGTGGAACCCTGCAAGGCTTCATCTCCGATGTTTTACAGAAGAGAGCACCGGTCCTAGCTCTGAGTCTGCTTCTGGCCATTGTGTCCCTGGTTGGGTACAGCCGTGAGTATGCCCTTGCAGTTAAATTATTTTCCTGATCTCTTAGAACTGAGGTGTCTGCCTTGAGTCAGTGATCAACCCTGGGGAGGTCCTTGAGACCTGTTGCCCAGGCATGACATGGGACCTTCGTATTGTCCTGTAATTTACCTGGTGAAAGTACCACCACATAGTTTTATTTGTGGTGGGGAGGCAACTGGCATCTCTTCTGCTTTGTTGGTTTGTTTAAGAGCTGGCTCGGAAGTGTATATGCTTTGTTTGAGGGTAGGCTCCAGAGGGACAGCATTAGAGCCAGTAAAACAATAAAAGGGAAAAGGTTTCAAAAGAGGAGAGATGCTAATTAGTGGTTTTGGTATATGTCCCTTCAGGTGCTGCTGAGATGGGAGTGGGGTTTTTCTGCAGCTCTTAGCAGTCTCATTAGCTCAAACACCAGCAAGAGGCAGATGTTACAACTGGAAGTCGGAGGAGGCCTTGAAAGAACTCTGTCCCTTTGTCGTGTCTGGGCATGGTCCGAGGGTCACAGGGACCAGGTCTTGGTGGACTGTCCAGGGGAGGTACATGTAACGCGCTTTCAAGTCAGTGTGCCGTTTCTGTCTCCCTCCCAGGTTCTCCAAATGATAAGTCCATTAATGCGCTTCTGATGGCTGTCACAGGTATGGCACCTGCTCCTTCTCCCTGTCCTCTCTCCTCTGCAGGTGACACTGAAACCTTAGTTACAGAGAGTGCAAATGGTAGAATGAAAGACGACTCCTCCAGGTTCGGTTTTTCTGCTCTTTACTATGTGGCCCCCTCAGCCCTTTTGTCACGGAATCAGTCCCTTTGGACAGAGATGACCCAACAGTTTTGATTGCTGCCCAGCTGCTCATATCACTTCTGGAAGTGGCTTAGGAAGCTGCCACGTTGGAAACCAGTTCACCAGCTTTTAAAAAGTCCGGTATAGCTAGTTTTGCCTCCTGTGTGGAATTGGTCAGTATTTCTTCACTCTCGCCCCAGATGAAACAATTGAGTGCAATTAGGGACCATGTTACGGAAAAAAATCTTTATTTTTGAACTTCAGATCATGCTCTGCATGGTGAGCGCTGCTCATGCTGCCCGAGACTCCGGGAACGGATTCCCGGGCCAATGCCTGTGGGTCCTCGGACTGCCTCCCCGTGAGCAGTGCAGACAGAGCCGCCAGCACCGGTTCCGCAGCTTTTTCTCTGCCTTCTCTCCCTTTTTCATTATATTTGGTTGAATTTGGTAGACAGATGTCCTGTGACGCACCTCTGCCAGGACAGAATTTGATAAGCGAATGCAGTTAGTTATTAACAAATGCACACTTCACTGGGTTAGAAAGGCTGTGTGTTCACTCTGCTTTGTGTCTTTGGTGTCTGTAAACTGGACTAGAATGTCACGTAATTCAGGAAGGGGTTTTAGAAAAGTGGATGCTAACTAGTTTGAAGATGTTACTATCTGGGAAAAATTCCACTTTTACTGGTTATTTTCCCCTTTTTTTTCTGTTTCTCTCCAACCTATTTTTTTTAATGTTTCACTGTTTGTGCTACTACACTTGTCCCAATTTTTTCTCTCTCCAACATATTAAAATTGTGGGATAAGACTTTCCCTTATTCAACAGATTCCTAGTGGAGTTATGAATAGTACTTTAATAAGAATCTGTTCTGTTTATGACTTTAGGATTTTTCATTGGTGGACCTTCTAATATGATTAGCTCGGCTATTTCTGCTGACCTGGGCCGCCAAGAGCTGATCCAAGGGAGCAGTGAGGCTTTGGCGACTGTCACAGGGATTGTTGACGGAACTGGGAGCATTGGAGCTGCCGTGGGCCAGGTGAGTGAGCAGGATGGGGCTTGATTTGAGTGGGAGAATTTGCACCTGCCCACTGGGCCACAGTAGGTGGCACTCTTGTGCTGTAGTGTGTTGCACTGAGAGCCGGGGTTTAGTCTTCCCTGAGTGAGGTCCGGCTGCACTGAGAGCCGGGGTTTAGTCTTCCCTGAGTGAGGTCCGTCCGCACTGAGAGCCTGGGGTTTAGTCTTCCCTGAGTGAGGTCCGTCCGCACTGAGAGCCCGGGGTTTAGTCTTCCCTGAGTGAGGTCCGGCTGCACTGAGAGCTGGAGGGTTTAGTCTTCCCTGAGTGAGGTCCGTCTGCACTGAGAGCCTGGGGTTTAGTCTTCCCCTGAGTGAGGTCCGGCTGTACTGAGAGCCCGGGGTTTAGTCTTCCCTGAGTAAGGTCCGGCTGCACTGAGAGCTGGAGGGTTTAGTCTTCCCTGAGTGAGGTCCAGCTGTACTGAGAGCCCGGGGTTTAGTCTTCCCTGAGTGAGGTCCGGCTGCACTGAGAGCCCGGGGTTTAGTCTTCCCTGAGGTCCGACTGCTGTGACCTCAAATGGAAGGCACCTCTACATTTTCAGTTCCTTTTTGCACTTTTACTTTCAGATCCTTTCTGTCTGGAAATAAGCTCACACCTCATCAGATAGATTGTTCAGCCCCAGCCTGCCACCCCTGCTTCTCAGCCTGAACTTGACATTCCAAGGAGGCCATGAGACACATGCTTCTCATTATCCCCCACCTGACGTGCAGACCCTACCACACATGCACACGCGCGTGCACGCACGCACACACACACACACGCTCTTCACATGGATGCCTAGCAGAAGTGGCCAGGGACTGTAGCTGCTCAGAGTCCCTTTCTCAGCTTCCTACAACACGTCTGCGAGGGCAGTTTGTCCATGTCTTACATCAGGATCACCTGGGGTGCTCATCAGACGCACAGAACTCTGAGCTCACCACAGATTGCCTGGGGATCTGTGTTTCAGCAGGCCTACTGGCAATTCTTCTGTGCTCTGAAGTTTGAGAGCTTCTGGGCCGAGACTGGCCTACTGCAGGCAGTAGGAACTCTTTAGATTGGTCTCTCCCTCTCTTTTCTTTTTTCTTAAAGCAGCCTTATCTCTTGTCTGGAACAGTCACTAGTCATGTCTCTCCTAGGGTATGCCACTGCAGGTCACTGAGTGCTGATCTTGCAGAACTAAGGATTTGAGAATCAGCCACACGAGTAGCATGGTTGAAATCACAGAAGTGATGAGATGTTAAATGGGGAAGGAGAACATAGGCAAAACCACAGGGGACGCCCGGTGGTCAGAGAAATGGGAATCCAGAATCTGAGGAGGAGTTAGTGAGATCGTAGATGTTGAGAGGGCAGGGGAAGGAGAGTGGGAGGAAAAGGTTTGTCGTTTTGCTTGTTTAGTGGGGATAGATCACTGGTGTCCACTTGTGAATGAGCGGGCAAGTGTGAAGGAAAAGAAACCATCTTTAATACTCACCACCATCCAGCCACATATTATGTGTGTGCTTGTTAACGTCTGTCTCCCCCATTAGAGTGTAATCGTCACGAGGGTGGCCTTTGCTTTGCTCTGCGCTCTCCTGGAGCCCCAGTCCCAAGCGTGGTGCCTGGCACCCGGTAGACACTCTGGTGTTTGTTCAGTGGTTGTAGAACGGGTGACTGACACGATTGATGTGCTTAGCATGTTTGGTTATGAGACCAGAGGGAAAAAACTCAGCAAAGGTAGGAGAAATTGCTTACTTGATCGTGCTCTGGAGCAGGAACCAAAAAATGCTTTGGCTGCCAGTTGAGACGTCTGTATACAAGTGGTAAGGAGAGACTGTATTAGGCACCCTTTTCTGAAAGCACTGCAGTTCGTTATTCTTCCTTGCGAATGTTTTCTTCATTAATCAAATAGCTGGATTGCAACGAACATTTCAGGGAGTTTACCTTTATTTAGAATGTCTCACCTCCCAGTCTTAAATTCCTACCTCATGGTTTGGGCAGCAGGATCAGGAATACATCGTTGTTAGCTTCACTCATTCCCCTTTGTGTTGATTTCTGAGAGATTTCCCATTGCCTGGGGTATGAAACCTTAAGCTCCGTGATCTGTTATTAAAAACCTCTATCAGCCTTCTCCCCAGCTACTCCGCTAACTCACCTCGAATAACTTTATTCTCCCTTCCTTTCCTTGCTTGCCCAAGAAAAAGTCTTTCCCTCCTGATTTCCGCAGCAGTTGGCGCATGCCTGTGATGGAGCACTGGTCATGGGGTCTCACATTTACTGGTTGATCTGCCCGCTGTGCCGGACTCTGCTTTCCTGAAGAACAGGCGCTCTGTTCTTCACCTTCCTGTTCCCAACGTGTAGCGTGCTTTTGACAAATAGCGGGGCCCAGTAAGATGGAACTGCAGTATCTACCTAAGGAAAATGAAAACAAGTGTCCTCACCAACACTTGCTCACAAATGTTCGTAACTGGATTATTTATAAAGTAAAAAGTAGCAACAATTCAGATGTCCACCAACTGAAGAACGTATAAATGAAATGTGGTGTATCCTTACAAAGGGGTGTTATTGGGCGGTTAGAGAAACGAGGGACCGGCCCGCGCTACAACATGGATGGACCTAAAAATGTGCTAAGTGAAAGAAGCCAGTCATGAGAGACCACACATTGTATGTGATTTTATTCGGATGAGGTGTACAGAATAGGCAGATTTGTAAGGACAGAGAGTAGGGGTTGCCCAGGGTTGCATAGGCCTGGGGAGTGACTAGTAACAGGGACAGGGTTTCTTTTGAGGGTGATGAAAATGGTCTCAACTCAGGTAACAGTGACAGTTGCACAGTGCTGTGAGTATACTAACCACCACTGAGTTTTATCTTTACATGGGTGAGCTTCACGATGTGTAAATCATGTATCAGTGCAGTTACTTAAAGGAAAGATAAAGTAGCGTCAGCGTTTGGACGGCCACTGTGCTTCCTTCAGGACTACACCTCTGCTTTTTTGCTTCCTGTGATGTGATCCAGGCTAAATCACTAAGCTGTTCTGCTTTAATTTCTTCCTTTTATAAAGCTGATGAGAAATGTGATCAGAGCACATGGGTTAGTTAAATTCTCACCCCTACGGCCAATTGATTTTTTTTTTTTAGAGTCCTCACTCAAGGATATGTTTTTATTGATTTTAGAAAGAGAGAAAAGCAGGGTGGGGGAGAGAGAGAAACATTGATGAGAGAGAGAAACATTGATCAGTTGCCTCCCATACACACCCTGACTGAGGATCAAACCCACAACCTAGGTATGTGTCCTGACCGGGGATTGAACCCACAAACTTTTGGTGCACAAGGTGATGCTCCACCCAGCTGAGCCACCGGCCAGGGCTGTGGCCAACTGGTGTTTGACAAGGGTGCCAAGACCATTTAATGGGAAAGAATGGTTTCTTTATCAAACGGTGCTGAAGAAACTGGATATACACATGCAAAGGAATTAATTTGGATCCTTACCTTATACCATACATAGAAATTCACCCAAAATGGATCGAATACCAAGCTTTAAGAGCTAACATTCTGAAAGTTTTAGAAGAAAACATTGGGACAAGTTGTCATGACAAATACACACAAATACCTGATGAAGCACATGAGAAGATTCTCAATATCCGTAGTCATTAGGGGAATGCAAACAAAAATGCACAGTGAGACGCCACCTCACGCCTGTTAGGGTGCTGTAATTAAAACAAAGACAGGTATTGATGAGGACAGGTGCACATTGGAGTTCTCATCCATTGCTGGTGAGGATGCAGAGTGGTGCAGCTGTTACAGAAAACACGGTGGTGGTCTCTCGGGAAGTTAGATGTTAGGATCACCCTGTGACCCAGTACGTCCGCTCCTGGGTATAGATCGCCAATGCATTAGAAGCAGGGTTTCAGAGACTTGTTATGCCAGTGTTCACTGTGGCACTCTTCATAGTAGTCCAAAGGTGGAAACAACCCAAGTGTCGACCAGTAGATGAGCGAATAAACAAAGGTAGTAGAGCTTTATAATGGAATGTTACTCAGCTATGAAAACGAATGAGGTTCTGATAAGTAGAAACATGGTCGAACCTTAAAAACATTATGGTAAGTGAAATAAGCCAGACACAAAGGACAAATACTGTGTGATTCCACTTAACCCAAGATACCTAGAACAGGCAAATGCAGAGACCGAAAGCACAGTAGAGGTTCCCAGGGACTGGGGAGGAGGGGCAGTGGGGAGTTACTGCCTGGTGGGCACAGGGGTTCTGTTTGGGGTGAGGACAGACTTTGTAAAGAGACGGCGGTGATGGTTGTGCAGCTTGGTGAATGTATTTGATGTTGTCGAGGTGTACACTGAAAAATGGTTAAAATGGCAAATTTTATGTTACGTGTTTTACCTTAATAAAAAAATGGGTTAAATGCTATTTTTATTAATTGAAAATGAAGCAAAAGAATATGTTGTAGGATGTTAAAGTTATACATTGTTTGCTCAATCCTATGAGCAAACAGCATTAATTGTAAAAACGAGTGATATACTTAAAATGCAAACTATTTTTGAAAGCATCAATTATAGTACCTTTCATTGGAAGGAAGAACAATTAAATGGGAGTGACTTGAGGATGTATATCTTCCTCTCTTAATAGCAAAGTGAATAGAAAGAAACCTCTTGAACCCTTGTTTTCTGTTACGCAGTATTTGTATTTGGACTCTGCAGGCTTACAGGGCGGAGGCCATTAATAAAGTTTCCATAGGAACACGTATGTGAGAGGGCTTCGTAAACTGCAAAACATCATACAAACCCTAACTCCCGTCTTATTTTTTAGAAGAGTCATGTTTAATCGACTTTTAGCTACTTCATTTTATTAGTTACGAAGGGTTATATTATAATTTATTTTTCTCCCTTACAGTATTTAGTGTCTTTGATCCAGGACAACTTAGGATGGATGTGGGTTTTCTACTTCTTCATTCTCATGGTAAGTGTGGCCCCCCTTTTTTTGAATTAGTATGTTTCCTTGTTAATTTAGTTCAAAGCATTTACTTAAATCACTTCTTAACCCAGCAAACTGCTGATTGCCTTTAAAGACCCTTTTGTGAAAAGTAACATTTTATTAGTGTAAAAGACATTCTTGTTTTAAAGAGGCAAAGGGCCCTTAGTTTGCCCTTGACCCAAGTCTAATGAGTGTTGTCTTTCATAAAACCAGAAAAAAATGACAAGTGACTTATTTAAAGTATCAGCAGCCATTAATCAGTGTGCTCTTCCAGGGTGCTCTGTGTCTGGTAAACATAATTCGGAAATTCTGAAGGAAATTACAGTGTGCGCCAAGCCCCATGGGGTTAAAAAAGTGCAGGTTCTGAAAAGAACCTTGAATCTCTTGAGAAAACATGTGTTGTGCCTTAGACATTGCTGGCTGGAATTTGGTGCTTCCTGGGAAGTATGGAATAAGGCCTTGTGCTTCTGAAATGTTGCTTTCTGAATAAGCACCTGACATCTGTCCTGTTATCAGTGAGATGGTGCTCAAGACAGGTCTGCTTGAGAGAGTTGAGTGACAGCTTCATCCACCAGGGATGCCCCCAGTTTCTGTCCCTAAATCTAGGGCACCCTAATTGCAGGCAGCCTCAGTCGTCCAAGCCCAGACACTACTGTCTTGTCCAAGGAGTCATGGGGTAGTTCAGCCCCTGGAGTTCCCTGGTGCTGCCTTCAGGCTTGCGTACTCTGCTCTCAGAAAGGACGTTTTCTTCTGCCTCACTGCCTGGTGGCTTCCAGAGGCCGGTCAGGAAACTGTCCACTTCTGTGCCCCTGCTAAGTGGAGGAAAGTGTGTCCTGGTGAACTTGCTGTTATGATCATACTAGAAATTGCAATGGAAAGAAACTGAATCTGTTTTAAGAAACACTGTTTTAATCTGAGCCCCAGGATCGATTTTCTGTTCCACCTGTTGTAAATTATTTAATTTGTGTAACAGTTCTTTTTTTGGAGACTGTACTGTAACATTAAGTATTTTGTAATGTAAACTGTAATTTTCAAAATTTTTTCTAATTCATTGAAGATTAGAGCTGTCTTTGTATGAAGTCAGAATGAATGTAATTGTCCACAGTCATTATTATGTTCAGAACACCATGCTGCAGCAGACTCAGTTACATTGTTACCGCACATTTCATGCTTTTTTTCTCTTTGCAGACAAGTTGTACTGTTCTGTTTATCGCGCCATTAATAGTGAGGGAGATACGCTCTCTTATGCAAAGGCGACAAGCTCGTGTACTGAGTGAATGACTGTGCCCACAAAAGAACAAGAATGATGGGAATGATTTCTTTTAATTCATCCTTTTTGGGGTTGTCTCAAGGGATCCGGCACAACCTCAGACAGCCAAGCCCCTTTCAGCAGCGTCAGCTTCTGTGATGCTGACTGGACTGGGGCCAGGCTGCTTTGCTACACTACAGGAACTGTCGCTGATGAACTTCAGTGTTGTTTCATGAATGTACAAATGGCCTGTGAATCTGCCAGTGTCTTCGTTGGGCCTGTTGAGGTTTATCCCTTTAACCTTAAAGGCTATATTGGACTTGGACCCTTGTTCTCCAGCCTGCGAAGCTGACTGACCACGAGGCAGCCAAGCATGGTTTATATCAATAGAAAGACTTGTTGCATTTTGCTTCGGAAATGAGTTTGGAAATGAGGCTCATCTTTGAAGCCTCTAATCCTGATAAAGTGCTCTAGCTGGATCCAGCGTAAGCCCGCTGTGAATCAAGAAGGTCTTTGTTAACCACGGTGGGAAAAATCACACTACACGCAGAAGCAAAAATATCATCAAATTGTCGTCAACTTGTTTTCCGTCTTCATTCAAAACCGACTGACTCCTGAAAGAGTTCAGTCACCCTTTCAAGGACCACAGGTGTGTCCGCTGTGTGCATTCCAGTGTGTATCCTACGGCTGATGTATTCAGCCCCAGATTGGCTGTCTGGGGCCAACTGGGAAGCTACTCTGCTTCACCTTATTTCCAGAGGGTTGATCTTGGTTGCAGCTGGATTCCTTGAGTTACCTCAGCAGCGGACTAAAATTGGGGGAAAAGGAAGGACGTTGAAGTGTTAGGTATGTGACACCGAATCACAGTAATGTATCACTAGGGCCTAATGGGTGTTTCAGTCCCGATTCTTTAGAAGTTTGCAGAGTATACATCTTCAAGGCTGTGAATTCTATACCGTGAGATGGAACCCCCCAAATCCCGGAGTTTATGATAAGGAAATGCATATTCATTCTTACATGTTTAAACTTCAGTCACCTTCAAAGTACTCTCCATTTGATGCAATACACCTATTGAGACGTTTTTCCCACTGCTCAAAACAGTTTTTGAACTAATCGATTTTGATGCTTTTCAGTGTTTCTGCCATTTTTGTTTCACCTCTTCCACATTGGCAAAACACTTCCCTTTGAGGATTTTTTCCATCTGGGGAAACAAAAAGAAGTTGATTGGAGTGAGATCAGGTGAATAGGAAGGGTGGGGCACAAAGGTCATGCTATTTGTGGTCCAAAACTGCTGAACACTCATTGAGGTGTGGGCAGGTGTGCTTGTAAATCACCCATCATGAAATGAGCAAACTATTGAAAGAGTCTTCAAAAAAAAAAAAAAAACCCTGAAGCCAAACACAGTCTCTCACAACAACGCCTGCTGGTGTACTGATCCACATGGGTTCCTAGAACAATTACCTAGTGGGGGAAGCCTGTACTACAAGGGGCCTGCCTTCCAGAAGATAATTCTGTTTTTTTTTGGGGGTCCCTTCTCATAATCATCCATATTTTGAGGTCATTCTGTATAAATATTTTAAATTACGTACGAAACTAGGGGGTAAGTGTGCAATTTTGAGGATTGCCTAATTTGCATCGGGTTAGGGAATATTTTTCAACATCCTGCTTTATACTCTGAAATGTGGTGTGTTTGTTAGTATTATTTAATCAAGAAGATTGCCAGTCTAATTGCTCATTACTGACAAAAAGGGAAAATATGAAACACAGGGAGGGAAAATAAATTGACTTTTGTAATAAATATCTGTCCGTCTGGTTATTTAAATATATACTCTGAACTTTGTGTTTTAGAGTGTGACTCAGGCCTGGTGATTGATTTTCTGCGGTTGAGTGTTCCCTACTGACCATCCACTGGCCCTACTGTGTCGCCGGATTGTACAGCTTCTCCCCATGTAGGTGCAGGACCAGCCCCTCTCTAGCATGTTCTGTGAAAGCCTTCCCTCTCCTCTGTGTAGGAAGGTGCCGTGTTCGGGTGGGTTTCCCAGTGGTCACTTAATTGTCTGCGGATGAACGCCGTTTTGATTATTTACCATCTTTCTGACATTCGGCCGAGATTCCTCTCCCTTTACATAGTATGGTCCTGTCTTCTTAAGTTTTTTTAACTGAAATAACTTATTCTAGAAAGAGTACATAGTGTGGGAAGTCAGTGTTGGAATCACTTCAGAGTGGAGGACGTTTCCCAGTAGCAGCTTTACGTTTGCAGCCTCTTCGAACAGAGAGCGTCAGAGCTGAGACACGTGGCAGCCCAGGCCTGCGACTGCCAACGGTGAGGTTCCCGACTGAGCGCCTGCCGGTCAGAGGACAGTGCGGTCCCTTGGGTTTTTTCTCCACATTTTGAGAGTGCCACAGAAATGAAGAGAAAGGGAAAGGTGTTCTCTGAAACCACGGCTGGTGGTTGGAAGGCAGAAGAAAAATGTCGAGACAGATGGAGGAGGAGCCTGGGCGGAGGAGGCGCTCAGGATCAGTCCAAGGTCACCAACGATGCAGCACGCTGGCTCCCTCTCCCGTCGCGAGGCTCGGCCCCCGGCGGTAGAGCTGTCCCAGAATCAGGAGCTCTCCCTGTGCAATCCTGTTGCGTTCTTCTGCACGATTACACAGGCCACAATGTATTGAAATGGTTCTCCCAGCTTGGAGAGTTGGCTACAACTTTGTCCTACTGCATGTGTGGTCCACTGACTCACTTTGCTGTGCTGGTAGCCGTTGCCACTGATGGCACTTTTATAGCCCCTCTTACACTGTTGCTCATTCTGTCCACAAAAGCCGTGTCTTCCACAGCCCCAAGTGAGTGTGCTCACATCTTTGCATCCCGGCACCAGCTATTCTTTTCTTACCTGTTTAAACTTACATGGACCTGAAGTGAAATTATCAACAAAACAGCTGCTCAGCACTGAAGGAGGGATGTTTCACTATGGATACATTTCCTTATGCTACTTCTGACCATCTACATGGGAATTAGTGTCAAAGAACACTAAGAGTTAACTTCACTTTCTTACTGATTTTTTTCCCTTGAAGAAAAGTCCTCCGTGAGGCTAATTTGGAAATAGAAACGCATCCTTCCCTGACAGCTGTGTCACTGATGCTCACTAGGTTGAAATAAAATGCTCTGGCCTGCCTTTTCGTGTTAGACATTTTCTTTCCTCCTCTGTATAGTTTTGAAGGAAGAAAGGCCCCTCCCCTTTCCTGCTTATTCTGTTCCTTCCTGCTTCCGGGAGGACCAGAGTCCCATGGTCAACACTTACTCAAGAAACAGCTGAGGGCCCTCTATGTGCATGGTGAGGTTCAGGGGGACAGAGGATGCAAGACGTTCTCATCCACTCTGTCCCTCCCCCTTTAAAACCTCCAGAAGTCTGCCCTGCCTCTCACATTCAGTAACTGATAAAGGCTTCTCTTATCTGGACTAGTTCTTCTGACTCACATCCTGTTTACCTTTTCACTGCCAAATCCTTTGAGTTGGTATCTGCTGCCTTCCTGGCTGTACTAACTTCCTCCTCAGCTAGGTAACTGAGTTGATCTGTTTGCCCAGGACAGGCCTGGCTTCTGCCTGATGTTCAGACAAAATTGTCAACAGCACTGCCCTTTGCTCTTCAAGTGTCCCAATTCGGACACCTTATTCTTAACCTCTGATGTCTTATTTCATCACCCGACAGAAACCCTGCATCTGAAGGTCATAGAATTGGACATCTTTTTTTTGACGTTCCCTTTTCTTACTCCTCTTGTACTTGACACGTAACCGCTTCATCTCCCCCAGGACTTTCTTCCTTTGACTTCTGTGTACTTGAATTTATTGCATCTTCTCACCTCCTGTCCCTTTTACTGGCTTCTCTTCTCTGCTCACCCTCTGCTGGGTTCCTTCCTACAAGAGCGGTCACCCTGGCGAGCTGCTCTCATAAATTGCCAGGAGCTCTGTTAGATGCTTAGCGAGGAAGAAACCGCTAAAGGCAGGTGTGGCATCCGTTTGTTAAATGCTATCTGGTGTTCAGTTAACAGCCAGTCCCAGGGGAAATGGGCTCAGCTTTTAAAAGCTCAGCTGTGTCCCATCCCACACAGACCCCTCTGCCAATGGCCTGCGTGAGTGGTTTCCATGTTTTCTAAGTCATAAACCCTTTTGAGAATCTGAAAGGCACTCACTCCCTCATCTAGATCAAAATACACGTATGAACAAACATTTGAAGTTTATTACAGGGTGTTCACGGCCAAAACTTGAAGCCCATCCTTGGACCACGAAGTTAGAAGCCTTGGTGAGGAAATCAGGTGCCACCTGCGATGAGGTTTTTCAATCCAGCGTCAACTTACGGTACTGAATCGCCCATGGCCTCTATAAGAACCCTCCACAGAATCAGACTTTTTAGCTCATGACTCGCTACCAACAGCAGTGTGCATTCATACCTCCCTTAAAAAAATATTTTTTCTGTTTAGGAAGCACCTGTTTTTTACAAAAAAAAAAAGCCCTGGCTGGTGTGGCTCAGATTGAGTGCCAGCCTGCAAACCAGGGGTTCGCCGGTTTGGTTCCCGGTCAGGGCACGTGCCTGGGTTGCGGGCCAGGTCCCCAGTTGGGGACATGTGAGAGGCAACTGATTGATGTTTCTCTCACACATGATCTTTCCTTCTCTTTTTCCCTCCCTTCCCCTCTCTATAAATAAATAAAATCTTTAAAAAAATTTTAAAAGAATCAATTGTGGCCCTGGCTGGGTGGCTCAGTTGAGTGGAGCATCATCCTGTACATCATGAAAATGTGGGTTTGATCCCCAGTCAGGAGAATACCTAGGTTGTGGGTTCAGTCCCTGGTCAGGGTGCATACTGGAGGCAACTGATGGATGTTTCTCTTTTTCTCCCCCTTCCTCTCTCTCTAAAATAGTAAAAACATATCCTTGGGTAAGGATTAAAACAAATTATTGTGATAGCATACACATAAAATTTATCATCTTCACCATTTTAAGTGTGCAGTTGAGTAGTGTTGGTATATTCAAATTGTGGTGCAAACCTTGTCTCAATTCACACTTCTTGTCTCTAATAACTTTTTTTTTAATCGCACTCTTGAAACCTATATAATTCTATTTTTTCTTTAAAGATTTTATTTGTTTTTAGAGAAAGGGAAGGTGAAAGAGAGGGAGAGAAACATCAATGTGTGGTTGCCTCTCCCGCTCCCCCAACTGGGGACCTGGCCTACAAACCAGTGACCTTTTGGTTCGCAGACTGGTGCTGAATCCACTGAACCACCCCAGCACCCTAATAACCCTTTTTAACACTCAGCTGTCTGAATCTTAATTTTCCTTCCAGGCTTGGCCAAGCATCATGTAATCCAATAAACCTTCCCCAGCCAACCTTTGTAGCCCTCCATCTCCTCGCCTTCCTCTGGTAGCAAAATCAGTATTACTTATTGGATGCTTAGCTGTTTCTGTCTTATCTATTTTTATATCTAACTCCCCAGGGAAAATGTTGCTCTTTTTCTCTAGCCCCTAGTTTCTTGCATGGTTGGTCCTGAGTAAATGTTGATCGTGCTAGAAAAGGTGGAAAGAAAATGAGAGAGTGGAGGGTGGGCACAGTGGGCTGTGACTCCTGACCCATGCATGGCCCCTTGCCTTGCATAGACCACGGCCTCCCGCGATAAATGGCCCTGGTATCCGGCTGTGTGTTCAAGCTGCTGTCTTTGTTCCCCCTGCGTGGTCCTGGAGCTGGTGTAGGTAGACCACACAATCTGCCCCAGGCTGACTGATTTTACTGCCTTGTTTTGCTCTCTGGTTGTTTGTGGGTAAGTTGTCATTTCCTCAATTAAGTTGAGAGAGTCAAAGAGTCAGTTCCATGTCCAAGGACGCTGAAGCCATTTAATCAAGACAGCAGATTTACCTCCCCACATGGCCTCTTGGACTTTTAGATTCAGAGTCATCTTCCTTTTGCTTTTCCTTAAATGCCCTGTGTGTTTTGGGTGATAAAGTTTGTTTCAGCATATATGTAGAATAAATCAGATTAAATATGAAATACAGATGTTTATATGATGATTCAAGTCAAATGATTATATATGTGTGTCACATGTGTCTCGTGACTACATTACATGTAACTGTGCTATGTAACCATGTATGTAAGTGTAACTTTAGGTATATAGGTATATGCACATGTATGTATATATGAGGTCTGTTCAGAAGGCATCTAGCCATGTATTATGAAAAATAGAGCCCTGGCTGGTGTGGCTTAGTGGATTGAGTGCTGGCCTGTGAACCAAAAGGGTCACCAGTTCAATTCCCAGTCAGGGCACATGCCTGGGGTGGGCCAACTCCCCAGTAGGGGGCATGTGAGAGGCAACCACACATTGATGTTCTCTCCTTCTCTTTCTCCCTCCCTTCTCCTCTCTCTCTCTTAAAAAAAAATTAAAAGAAAAATAGAGACATTTATTGAAGAAGATATAAAATATAAGAAACATTGTATACAGGACAATGACAACTTAGTTCCCTTCAAAGTAGACACCTTGGGACCTCACACAGTTCTCCCAATCACCGTCAGCTGCTCCATCATATTTTTCTGAATCTCATTGACGGTCTGAAATCTCTTCCCTTTCAAAGGTGATTTTAGTTTTGGGAAAAGTCAGAAGTCGCAGGGCGCCAAATCTGGGCTGTAAGGGGGCTGAGTCACCTGGGTGATTTGATGTTTGTCAAAAAAACTGCACCAGACGTGATGCATGAGCAGGTGCGCTGTGGTGATGAAGCTGCCAATCACCAGCTGCCCATAGCTGCAGCCTTCTGAATCATCTGAATAGTTTCATTTAACACAAAATTTGATGCAGATGCGTTGTTCTACTCAGTCATTTTGAACGCGACAGCCACACAATACACGTGCTCGCTCATCTGCGTCTGACGCCCCCACTGACTAGTATAGTGAAGTCATCATTGTTCACACACGCACATTCCAGTCCACTCTCCTGGGCTGCCAGGTTACATCAGTGTCGCACAAACTGTTCTCGTTATGTTAACAGTGGCTGCCCTTTTTCTGTACAGACTATATATATATATATATATATATATATATATATATACACATACTCTATCCCACCACATCTTTGTAAGGTAGGCAGGGCAGCTGGTTCTGGGCCTTGGATGTGAGAACAGGCTCAGAGAGGTTAAGTGATCTGCCCCAGGTCACACAATCTGGTAAGTGATAGAACAGGGACCAGGTCACAACCCAGGCCTTTTGACCTAACTCCAGTGTCTTCTCCATTATGTCATGTGGCCACTTCTCATTTAACTTAATCTTATCCTGGGTTGGCTTCCGAGCTGTGCAACTGCTCTCCTCTTCTCCGAGGGCCAGCTCTCTGGAGGGCACACCGGCCTGTCCGACGCTGGGAGCCTCTGCGTGTAAACTGCCCCAGCCCCGTGCTTGCTGCTTGGCTGAGCGCCCCCCAGAGCCCCTCAGAGCCGCCCTGGCACCTGCACCTTAGCGTCTCTGAGGTGCCTTCTGCTCCAGGTTTGCTTTTTAAAAAACACTCTTCCCTCTTTTTCCTGGCCCTTCTGTCTGCAGCTCAGGAGGACTGCATTGTAACGTCTTCCTTCCCGGGCTCCTGGATGGGGCACGTGGGATTATTTCATTTCATGCTCCCGCCTTAGCCAGGTCTGCCTCTTTCCCCTTGGCCAAGGTCCTCGCTCTTCCCCTTCCTCCCAGGGAAGGTTTCACTTCGAACAAGGCTCTCCCTTTTAAAAAGCCGTCAGTCAGCTTTTTACTGGCTGCTCTTGACCTCTGACTAAAGAAATAATTTTTTCCCATATGCCTTTTTAGAAATGAGATAAAAAGTAGCAAAGTCACTTGAGACTATTTTAAATTCTCTTTACCACAAGGAAGTTGTCATCTCATAACTGCGTCATCAGTGAAATGTGTATAAAAGGGCCACCCTGTTTGATGGGAACGTTGTGGATTTTAATGGGATAATTGTATTTAGGTAAAAACCTTTCACCTGAGGACTTGAAAGGCCTTCACCTTGTTTGCTAGTTATGATCACGCCCTGAAGAGTGACACCAGGTACCAGCGTGCTGGATTTTGTGTGTGTGCATTTGCTCGGTGACTTCACGCTTTGGTGGTTTTCCTAGCCTCACCATGGGAAGTTTCGTGAACCTAGCAGTTTTGTAGTTGATTTCTTAAGAAATTGTACCTAACGAAGATGTTAAAGGGCTGATGAAATAAAGAAAGAACAACCCATGTGGAGCCAGGAGGGTGGGCCTGGTCAGGCGGCAGAAGGGTCAGGTGGCAGAGACCCTTCCCCAGATGCCCCTTAGCGGTGAAACAGGCTGATCGGTGTTCGCGCTCCCAGTTGGGTGCGCGTAGAGGGTGATTCTGTGAACAAGCTCTTGGAGCGAATGTAAGTGCTGCCTGGTCACCCAGAGTGTTGTTTAACAGAACTTTGGAGAAACAAGCCTGTGTCCTGACTGAAGAAAGCTCCCTCGTTAAGTTAAAACAAGACCAGAGCTCCCTCAATCCACCTCCCACCCCGGTCCCTGCCATCACTTACTTATTGGCCGTTGACACAGCCTCTGGATAAAGGGACGAGTTAGTTAAGAAAAGAACCTTTTAGCAAGAGTGGTCCAAAGGAATGACAACGCTGTCACGCCTCTGCTCGCTCTCTTCCCTTCCCCGCCCCTGCTCCCCCCCCCCCAACATCTGCGCTGGCTCAGGCACAGGCTGCGTAACCAGCTCGTTTAATGCTGCAGGGTCCTGGTGATTCTCATTGGTAAGGAGATTTTTAGATCAACATTTATGTTTTTCTCCTTCTACCCCCCAAAAGAAACAGCTCAGTATTAAGCCCTTTTCTGGATAGCAGGCCCTTGTACCTCCTGCCTCAGCAGGGGGAGACAAAGTCGCAAAGACTCCGCCTGCTGTACTTTTCAGCACCGGAAAGTGCCACATGTTTTTTATTTCGTTATTACTTTATATCCGTTTGTTTTGAAACCCTCCCGGCAAGTTATTCTTGTTGACGTTCTCAGTTCCCCCTGTCCCCAGCCTGCTATCACAGCTGATGACAGATGACAGCTTGTTTTACTGAAAGATCAAGGTTATCTGGAGTCTCTCCACTTGGACAGTTCTCTGTCCCTCAGAGGAATTAACTTCCCTCTAAATACCACTCCCTTTGATTAGTTTCTCACCACTGTTTTTCTCCCCCACCCTTTAGTCTTTAAACTCCGCAGGCCCCTCCATTGAGACCTTCAACCATCCCCTCCATGCCTTGCTGCCACCATGCCTTATACTGTGAGTAGTGGGTGAGTTCTCCAAACAGATGATCTACTTGTGCAAACTTGCATGTATACCTCTGGGAACCTGGGTGATCGACCAGCAAGCCCAGAGGTCTACCCATGCACACGCCAGGTGGTCTACCTCTGAAAACCACTTCTCATTCACCACCTACTCCTTCCCTGATCTGGACTCCAGCTTTGAATTATGAATTATGGAGGTTAGAGCTAAAGGAAGCTTATTCCTTCTCCTCAGTGTGTGAATTCCTTTGTGTTGTCCTAACAGCCAGTCACGACCTGGACGTGCACTTGGAAATGGACTCTCCTGGAGACAGAGCACACTGTCCCTCATGAGGCCATTCCATTGTGGAATAGCTCTAACTGTTCGAAAATCCGTGCTCCTGCCGAATAGAAATCTCCTCGTCATGTCTTCCATTGGTCCTAATTCTTCCTCTGAAGCAACCCAGATGTGTATTTTCTCTGGGTATGTTTGAAGGCAGCTCCAGTCTCTCAGCTTCGTAAGCTTCCAGTCTTCAACTTTATTGGAACGATCCTCCCAGCTATGGACTTCTGATCAACTCTGGCAGCCCAGTTCTTTACTGTTGAAGTTGTCGACTACTTTCTCATTCTTTGAATTCTACTTTTCTCTCTTAATTTAATTTCCTTTTTTATTCTAATTCTCAACTCCGAAGAAAACTCTCTGAACAAAATTGTTTCATCATCTGTGTTCCGTTCAGTCCGTTTTCAGCCTGTCTTCAACCCATGTATAAAACTCTAGAAAGTCAGTCCTGTCTTCTAATCGTTTCTGAAAACTCCCCTCCTAAGAGTGGTGGGGAAGGGGAAGGTAGGACTAAGGAAATGTTTAATTTTCTCTGTTCTACTTCCAATACTTCTTCCTTCAGAAAGTTTACCTTTCATGTTTTGCCAAAACCTACAGATGACTACTAAATATCTCTAGCCCCAATTTTCACTTGTTTTTCAGTCTTAAATTGTTTGAAGATCGGATGTCTTCTGGCAGCTCAGTTTAATATCATTCATTTTCTCACCCCAGTCCCTGCAAACCCACTACCCATACAAGTTTATAGTGGTCTCTGGGTAATAAACTGCTTGAAATGTTGAGTGACTTTGGCGTCATGATTTTTGGATTCTTTAAAAAAAATTTATTGATTTTTTTTTAGATTGGTTTGCTGTTCCACTTATCTATGCATTCATTGGTTAATTCTTACATGTACTCTGACTGGGGATCAAACCTACAACCTTGGCATATTGGTACAATGTTCTAACCAACTGAGCTGCTACCTGGCAGGGCTAGATTCTTATTCATTAAATAGCTCTCTTATTCTTGGACCACGAGCCCTCGACTTTGCCATAATTCTCACATGTTCTGGTTTCTCCTTAACTGTAAGTGGTAACATCATCTGACAGTTAAAGAGAACCTGTTCCCCCAGGCTCACAGCCTTAAGGATCTTTTTTTTTTTTTTTATTCTCACCCAAAGACAATTTTTCATTGCTTTTTAGAGAGAGAGGAAGGGGGAGAGAAAGACATCAAAGCGAGAGAGAAGCATCAGTTGATTGCCTCCTGTATGCGCCCAGACTGGGGACCAAATCTGCATCCCAGGCTTGTGCCCTGGCTGGGAACTGGACTGGTGACCTTTCACTCTGTGGAATGATGCTGAACCAACTGACCACACCAGTCAGGGCTGCTGGGTTAATTCAGGAGATCCTGCACGAACTCTCTCCAGGTAGAAAATCTCGGAGACCAGAGACGTGGGCGTAAGCCGTGGTAACAATTCTATTCTACCGATGTTTTGTTTGTGGTAGTATTGAACACCTTCTTCCCTTGCCTTTTTCTTTAGAGAGCAACCTTATTGAGATATAATTTGCACATGCCATATAAGCTGCCCAATTAAAGTATGCAAAAGTTTTTTTTTTTTTTTTTTTTTTTTAAAGATTTTATTTTCTTATTTTTACAGAGAAGGGAAGGGAAAGAGAAAGAGAGGGAGAGAAACATCAATGTGTGGTTGCCTCTTGCACGCCCCATGCTGGGGACCTGGCCCACAACCCAGGCATGTGCCCTGACTGGGAATTGAACCTGCGACCCTTTGGTTCACAGTCCGGTGCTCAATCCACCGAGCCACACCAGCCAGGGCAAAGTATGCAAAAGTTTTAGGGATATTCACAGAGTTCTGCGCCTATTACTACTATCTGGAACATTTTTATCATCCCCAAAAGAAACCCATACCCATCAGCTCTCAGTCTCCATTCTCCTCTCTCCCCAGCTCCAGGCAACTACTGGTTAACATCCTGTGTCTACGGATTTGCCAGTTCTGGACATTTCATACAAATGGAATTGGCTTTGTGATTGGCTTCTTTCACTTAGCATAATGTTTTCAAGGCTGTTCTAACTGGGTTTTCTTAAGTTCTGTATTTTTCTATTTGGCATCCATTCCTCAGGGAGCTAGCTGTGTTTATATATATATATATATATATATATATATATATATATATATATATATATATATATATTTAAATTTTTATTTTTACTTATTTTTAGAGAGGATGGGAGGGAGAAAGAGGTAGAGAAACATCTATGGGAGAAAGAAACATCGATCGCCTTTATGTGGAATAAGAGAACATTCATTCTTTTCCAAGTTACATGAGACATCAGTAGATGTATTAGTAACCTAATGTAAGGTTACAGAGTTTTATATATATGTACACACCCCAGCCTGGGACTGAGCCTGTACCCCAGGGGTGTGTTCGGACTGGGAAATGAACTGGTGACCTTTTGCTTTGCAGGATGATGCTCCAACCAACTGGTCAGGGCTGTGCTAATTATATTTCAAAGTTTTCTCTGTTCTGGACGCCCCCGCAGTTGTGGCCTCCTTGACTGGGCAGAAACTGCCCTGCCAGGGTGAGCCGGTCCTTAGAGACAGGCAAGGGCTCATCCTGGAGCACTTTTCACCTGAAAACAGCCAAGTCCAGAGCCCACGCCCCAAGTAACCATCTCCTCTATCAAATTCTCACACACCAAGCCAGGATTTCCCCTGCTCTAAATTAGCCCCAGGCCTAGTACCAGACACCCGGGGCCAGCCCCTTCCCAAAGCCTGCCGAAGTATTCGGACCAGCCAGCCCTGAGTGGTCTCCCCGCCCCGCCTTGCCTTCCCTGCAGAAAACAGCACAGGCTCCAGCTGGCTTCCCTGCCTCCCGATGCCAGCTGGAGCTTCCCCAGGTGGCCCTGCGTGGTGGTGATGTGCCCTCCTCTCAGGAACTGTAAGTAATAAAAATCTTCTTTCCGTGGCAGTGACCAGTCTGTGTCACCACTCAGTCACCTCCTTAAATTAAAACCCTGCAGGTCCAACTGAGACAAAGGCTGGTTTCCATTGTAGCAAGTATGGGGTCTTTATTCCTTACTATGACTGGATCATGTGTGAGCCACTCCTGGTGTACTCATTTGTCAATTGGTGGCCATTTGGGTTATTCCTACTTCTTGGCTATTATGAATGATGCTACTATGAGTATTTGTGTACGTTTTTGTGTGGATTTATGTCTTCAGGTCTCTTTCGTATATAGGTGTTCCCTGCTTTCCTTGAGTTCACACGAAGCCGCCTCGTTTTTCTGAAAGATAGTACGGTAATGGCTTTTTTCATAAAAGCAAAAAAACCATGTTTGGATTTCTTTTGCTTAGAGAAAACAGGTACTCATGTAGGTCTTTCATAAAAGCGGAGTGGCGTAACCTGAACTTTATAAGGGTTCTTTGCCTAGTCCAAGGCCACGAAGATTTACTCCTAAGTTTTCTTCTGAGTTTTACTGTTTAGCTCTTACCTCTAGGTGTATGATTCACTTTGAGTTAATTTTTGTATATAATATATATTAGGCAGGAGTCCAAGTTCATTGTTTTGCATATGGATATCCAGTTGTCCCAGCACCATTTGTTGAGAAGACAGTTCCCCGTTGGATTGTCTGGCATCCTTGTCAAAGACCAATTAGTCATAAACGTAAGGATTTATTTCTGAGCTCTCGATTCTGTTGCATCGAGCTCTATGTCTCATGGATCTACATTACGTGTCTACCCTTATGCCAATACCACGCAGTCCTGATTGCTACAGCTCTGTAGGAAGTTTTGAAATCAGGAAGTGTGAGTCCTCCAACTCTGTGCTTCTCTTTCAATTTTGATTTGGTGATTCTGGGTCCTTTGCATTTCCACATGAATTTTAGAATTAGTTTGTTGATTAGTTTGTTTCTGCAAAAAGAAAAAAAAAGACAGCTGGAATTTTGAAAGGGACCGTGTTGACTGTGTTGATCAGTTGGGAAGTATTACTGCCTTCTTAACAAGATGAAATCCTCCAGTCCATGAATGTGGGACGCCTTCACACTTATCTAGGTCTCCTTTAATTTTCTTCAAATGCTGTTCCATAGTTGTCGGTGTACAAGCTTCATACTTCTTTCGTTATATTTATTCCTAAGTATTTCTTTTTGATGCTATTGTAAATGAAATTATTTGCTTCATTTCTTTTTTTATATTTTTATTTTTTAAAGATTTTATTTATCTTGAGAGAGAGGGGAAAGGAGGGAGAAAGAGAGGGAAAGAAACATTAATGTGTGGTTGCTTCTTGTGTGCCATCCACTGGAGACCTGGCCCCCAACCCAGGCATGTGCCCTGACTGGGAATTGAACCGTTGACACTTTGGTTTGAAGGCCAGCACTCTACCCACTGAGCCACACCAGCCGGGGCTGCTTAATTTCATCTCATCTTGTTCATTGCTAGTATACAGAAATGCAATTGATTCTTGTGTATTGGTTTTATATCCAGCAACCTAACCGAGCTTGTTTTTTGTTTTAATAATTCCTTTATGGACACCTGAGGATTTTTGACATGTGAGATCACATCATCTGGGGCAAGAGACAGTTTAATTCTTCCTCACTATCCTGGATGCTGTGATTTCTTCTTCCTGCCTAATTTCCCCGGTTAGAACGTCCGGGACAGTGTTGAATAGAGGTGGCGAGAGCGGCCACTCTTGTCCTGCTCCTGCTCTGGGGAAGAAGGCACCCAGCCTTCTTCACTGAGTATGGTGTTGGCTGTAGTTTCTCACAGATGGCCTCTTGCCCTTCAGTCATCCTGCACCATCCTGCTTCGTTTTCTGCCCCCTGACTTTAGGGTGTAGTGGAAGGAATGTGAACTTAGAATCAAACTTGAGTTTGAATTGATTGTCTTATGAATTCTACCAGGAAGTGTTGAGTGTTAGATGCCGGTATGTAAAGAAACCCCCCGCCTCCAAACTGTCCATAGGCTCATTATTAACTGTCATTTTCTCAGTCAAACCAGCTTAAGATCATCTCTTCTAGTTGAAAAAAAAAACACATATAGCTCTGGTGGTTTCTAGTTTTGCTCAGAGTTGTTTTTATGTCTTTGTGTCCCTCTCTCATTTGCTCACATCCAGTGAAAATTCAGGCCCTGTTTAATCCGGCCCGTAACATTGTACACACCTTTTCATCCCCATGGTTACCGCCTTTGTTCAGGCCTTCAGGACTCCCATCTGAAATAAAACCTAAGTTCTCCGCCTCTGATTTCTCTCGCCTCTGATCCATCCTGCAGGCAAGCTGCCAGGCTGAGCTTGTGGGGACTCTGATTTGATCACGACTCTCACCCCGTGGAGGGTCTTCACTGAGTTCTCCGCACCCACCGGGTTGAGCCGAAGTTTATATAAACTTGTTGTTTAAGGCCCTGCACGTCCAAACCCGAGGTGCTTTTCCACATCTTTTATTTAAAAATTTTTATTTATTTTTAGAGAGAGGGAGAGGAACATCGAAGTGACAGAGAAGCATCGATCAGCTGCCTCCCACGCACGCTATCACTGGGACCCAACCCGTAACCCAGGCCCATACCCTGACCCGGAATCGAACCAGTGCCCTTGAAGTTCACAGACCAGTAATCAATCCAGTGAGCCACATCAGCCAGGGCACTTCTTCACATTCTTTATCTCCCCACACTCCTGTAGAAAAATGAGACTGCTTTCTCTGCTTTGCTGTCACCTTTGCTTCCGTCTTCCCTCGTGGGAGCTGTCCTTGTTCTCTAAGGCACAGCTCGCGAATCCTGCCTGGCTTTCATCACGCCGGATGATTCGCCTTCCCCATGTCCTGTAGGACTTGATGCTCATTTAAAATGACTTGTGTACATATTTTATCTCTTCTGCTAGACTTGATCTCCTTGAGGGTGCCTCCTTCATCTCCGTAATCCCCCAGATGCCTTCCTCGTTTTCAGCAAATATTTGTCAGTGGAAAGGACTACGGTTCCCATCTTCCTGAAGTGTGAGCACTGCTTTTCCCAGGGCCTGGGAGACAGACAGACCGTGAGAGGGCGAAGGACTGCGGACCTTCCGGACCTTCCGCTATGCGTTCTCTTGTAGTTTAACACAGAGCAGTAGGACGGTGTTACGAAGACACACTCTTATTGAAGTGCCTGGCTGACAGAGTCTCCAAGCGCACTTAACTCTTCACACGGCTTGCGTGGCCGCGTGTCATTGTGGGCTTCCGTGGGAGCCAGACAGATGGAGAAATGAACCCAAGTGCCATGTTCTCATGCAGAGCTCTGAGTACCGGTCTGATTTTGCCTTGTACAATCTGAAACTTAAACTTACATACTTCTTGGGTACTTTCAGTCAAAATAAAAAATCCAGGTGATTCATTTGGGGAATTCCACAAGGTATGCCCTGCCCTCCCCTGCCCTTCCCTGAAATGGCTTCTCAGCGAAGCCACCTCAATGGGGCCTGGGAGGAGGTGGCTCTCAGTTTCAGTTTCCGGAACTCAGTTTCAGTTGAGTGATTTCCAGGAACCGAGGAGGGAAGCAGGAAGGATAGAAAGAGTTACATAGGTTCTGCCTTGGGCTAAAAAAGCTCAAATACTCCATTCCCACAGCACTCGTCTCCTGACAGCCAGATGAGGAAGGAGAGAAACTGTGCGGGGTGCCAGGGTGCCAGCGAGAGCATCCGTGTCCTTGGCAGCTCAGAATAGCATCCACAGCTCCGGTGATTCATCACGCGCAGGCCTGCCCACCCGTGCTCGAGCGGCGGAGGACTGGTGAGTCAGGCCTCCCGCGGCTTCCGCCCCTGACTGCGAGCTGCCAGCGGAGGCGAGGCCGACGATGCAGCGCGGGGCCGCTCCAGAGGGTGTCGACTCTGGCCCGTTCCTTCTGGGAGGACTTCCTGCCCATCTGCTCGAAGCCCTAGGGACATTTGGAGAGGAAGGGAATCCTGCTTTTTGGAAGAGAGCTGTAGTTTTAGGGATCTGCCTAAATTTGGGGCTTACTTAACCCGCTGAGCTGAACGGGGCTCCCAGATCAGTCTCTACAATATCCCTCATAAGGAGATCCTGCACCTCTTCAATCCGTCCGGCCTTCTGTTCTCTTTCTTTGTCGCTCTTCTCTGTTTGTATTTTTCTCTCTGCGCTTGCTCAGCCAGAATTCATTTATTTAAGAAATCACGCCCTGGCTGGTGTGGTTCAGTGGATTGCGTGGCAGCCTGTGAACCGAAGGGTTGCTGGTTCGATTCCCAGACAGGGCACATGCCTGGGTTGTGGGCAGGGTCCCTAGTTGGGGGTGTGTGAGAGAGGCAACCCATGAATGCATCTCTCACACATTGATGTTTCTCTCCCTCTCTTTCTCCCTCCCTTCTCCTCTCTCTAAAAATAACTAAATAAAATCTTAAAAAGTAAAAAAGAAAGAAAGAAAAACCATAGCTATTGGATTTTCCGTCTCAGGATAGTTTTGTACCAGTTGCATCCTACACGTCTTGGTTGGTCCTCGCCGGTCGCCAGCCCTAATGCAGAGGCTCATTGTTTTCAACACCGAGTCCCAGTGTTGTCATCACTGACCCCCTAGTGTTCAGCCAGGCCCAGAGGTCACCACGTGTGTCCCCATGACCCACAGCAGAAGCACTGGTTTAAAGATCATCCTAATGCCGTGTTATGCAGAAAGGTGGATCATTCGTCACAGGTCGCCCCGAGACGGGCCGCAGGCCTCACGGTTCCTTCGGCTCATCCTTTCATCCACGCACAGCTCTGCTGCGGGGCCCGCTTTACTCGTGTAACAAGGCATTTTCATCTTTTGCTGCTTTCCCAACACTGATTTTCTTGGATCTACTTGAGTTAAATCAGACGTGTCCCGGTTCCTCTCTCACAGCGGGAGCTCCCTGCTTCCATCTCCACGCGTGTATCACCAGCATCGCTCCAGGATGCGTTACAGAAATGCAGGCACAGCCAGGTTCGGGGACTTGTCTGGAGTGACGTAGCACTGTCTGGGGAGAGTGATAATTTACTGCTTTAGACGTTTCCTAGTTTCCCTTCCTTGTGTCTGCACAGCACACATGCTCTGAGGACAGTGGCTTTAGTGACCAAGCATGCGATGCATTTATTTCCAAAACCAGCTGGACGAGATGTAGTCCCAGAGGTGTGTGGGTTCTCCCCTGCGTGAGGACAGGCGACAGGAGGGGGATGGGTGTGCGTCATGCTTCCCTTTTGTACAGGGGTCCCCACTGTCATAAATACTACCACGTCCCTGGATCACAGTGGATTCTAGGCCCCAGTGGATGACCCCCTTATTTCAAACATGTCACACAACATTTTAAGGCACAAGAGATAGTCATCTGAACTTCATTTCAGTGGGACACCTGGGGAGCTTACGTGTGAAGTGTTTTGAAACAGCTTTCATTTTTATCAGCACAGCAAGCTCATGAAGGGGGTGCGGCAGAGATCTGAGCCCATTGCAAAGTGAGGACACTGAGGCACAGGAATGAATGAGTGAATGAACAAATGAGTGAATGGAGTCACTCAGCATTTACTCCAAAGGGCACAGATGCGGCGGTTAGCAGGGTTGGGGTTAGACCCCAGACCTGTGTTTGATTTCTCTCACACGGCTGTCTTTTCTGGAAACCTCTTTTAGATAAGACCAGTCTCCCCACAGAAGGGCCTGAGCTCTGTGCTATTTCGTTAAGGGGGGAATGGGCATCCCCGAGCTGTCCGCATGCTGTTCCTCTGTAGAGCGGTGAGCTTATCATCTGGAGTTTACCCCAGGTCCTAGGAGTAGGCTCCCTCTGTGGCCCCTCAGGACTCAAGGCCGCTGTCTCCGCCTACCCCTTCCCGCACCCCACCCCGCCAGCATCCCACTTCCCCCTGACGGTGCCACTTCCCATCAGATCGGCTGCTTTTCTTGTCAGTTCCCCGACTTGTGGGGAGAGAGGGGTGGGTGGGGGGAATACTTGCTCCCTAGAGATGTTCCTGTTGGTCCCACACGTAATTTCTGAGCCCCTGCTGTGCGCTGGGCTCTGCTAGGTCTTCAGATACAAAGAAGAGACTGACGTCCTGCCCTCGAGGCCTAGGGTTTAGTGGTGGAAATAGAAGGGCACCCATCACCGTTCTCCCACATCCTTTTCTCCTTCGGGTCCTTGATTCTGATTACACCACCTGTCACTGTCTCCTCCATCCACTGACTTCAAGGGAGCTCATCCTCTTCCTGGACTGATGGGGTCCCACCCTCTTTACTGCCGCTACTGCCAAAGCACTGGGCATCCCATATCGACCATCTAAACATCCCGCCCTGCTAGTTTGCCAGCCCTCCTTCACCACGGCGCCGGCGGGTGTAGGACAGACACCTCGGTCCTCTGCAGGGACGGTCAGGCTGCTTGGACTTCACCATTATGTGAGACTGTTCCTCCTCCAGTCTTTTTAGCCTGAAATCTCTCTGATCGCATCTCACAGGGTTGACGAGCTATGGCCATGGCTCTCCTTTCCTTTCTTTTGCCTGTGACAGACGTCACGGGGCACTTGGTCCAACTGAGCCTGGACACAGGCTTGGAAGTCCTTCCTGACATGAGTACTAGTGCCGCTACCTCTTGCCACACTTGGCCTAAGAGGTTACAAATACTTTTCACAACTCCTTCCTTCCTCCCTCCCTTCCTTCCCCTCTCTCTTCCTTCCTTCCTTCCCTTCCCCCTTCCCTTCCTTCCTTCCCTCCCTTCCCACTCCCACTCGACGTGACCTCTAGGCCTTACATCTCTCATTCCCCCAGTGGCTCCAAGTCTGCCTTCTCTTGTTTCCCTGCAAAGCTCAGAAAACCCCATGGTTGACCATTTCAAAGATGTGCCTTCTACAATCCAAGAATGCCTCACTCCCTGGGTTTTTATAACACTAACCCTAAGCATACTTAGAAACTACTCCGCCCACCAAAAGGTTTTCCACTCTCCCCGCTTTGCGTGCTGGGCGTCGACGCTTGGCCCGGGCAGGTGGGGGGGGGAGCGGGGGGGGGGGGGGGGGTGCTGTGCGTTCCAGCCTCCGCCATTTGTTCTTTCTCTGTTGGCTCCCTCTGTCCCCTCCTGCAGTCGATGTGCCCTTGTTCAGCCAGCAGTCACTCCCAGCCCCATCTCTTGAAGTAGGTGCCTTCATTTCTTTTACTTTTTTTCCTTTTTTTAAAAGTATTTTTTATTGATTATGCTATTACAGTTTTCCCAATTTTTCCCCTTCTATCCCCCGTCCACCCTGCCCCCCCAACCCTCCAGCATCCCCCCCCCCCCCCGCCTCTTAGTTCACATCCATGGGTTGTACATAAAAGTTCTTTGAGTCCTCTGTTTCCTATACCATTTTTTATCTTTCCCCGTCTGTTTTATACCTACTAATTATGCTTCTTCTTCCCTGTACCTTGTCCCCCCTTATTCCTCCCGCCCCCCTCCCCACTGAACTCCCTCTGTGTGATGTCCATTTCTCTGATTCTGTTCCTGTTCTGGTTGTTTGCTTAGTTTTTGTTTTCATTGTTTTTCTTTTCTTGTAGGTTCATTTGTTAATAGTTGCGAGTTTGTTGTCATTTTATTGTTCATAGTTTTGATCTTCTTTCTCTTAGATAAGTCCTTTTAACATTTCATATAATAAGGGCCTGGTGATGATGAACTCCTTTAACTTGACCTTATCTGGGAAGCACTTTATCTGCCCTTCCATTCTAAATGAAAGCTTTGCTGGATAAAGTAATCTTGGATGTAGGTCCTTGCCTTTCATGACTTCAAATACTTCTTTCCAGCCCCTTCTTGCCTGTAAGGTTTCTTTTGAGAAATCAGCCTTATGGGAACTCCTTTGTAGGTAACTGTGTCCTTCTCTCTTGCTGCTTTTAGGGTCTTCTCTTTGTCTTTGATCTTGGGTAACTTAATGATGATGGGCTGTGGTGTGTTCCTCTTTGGGTCCATCTTCTTTGGGACTCTCTGGGCTTCCTGGACTTCCTGGAAGTCTATTTCCTTTGCCAGATTGCGCAAGTTTTCCTTCATTATTTGTTCAAATAAGTGTTCAATTCCTTGCTGCTGTTCTTCTCCTTCTGGCCCCCCTATAATTCAGAGTTGGAACGTTTCAGGTTGTCCCAGAGAGTCCTCAGCCTCTCTTCATGTTTTTGGATTCTTGTTTCTTCAACAATAAACAGTTGGATGTTTATTTCTTCCTTTTGTTCCAAATCATTAATTTGAGTCCTGGTTTCCTTCCTGTCACTGTTGGTTCCCTGAATATTTTGCTTTATTTCATTTTGGGTATCTTTCATTTGTTCTTTCATTTTTCCACCAAGCTCAATCAGTTCTGTGAGCATTTCGATTACCAGGGCTTTAAATTCTCCATCAGATAGGTTGGCAATCTTCTCATCGCTTAGTTCTGAGGTTTTGCTGTGTTCTTTCATTTGGGCCCTATTTCTTTGTCTTGGTGCAGCTGGTAAGTTGTAGGGGCGGGGGCCTTAGGTGTTCACCCAGGGGGGGCAACCCTCTTTGCTGCGCTGCCAGTCTGGTTGATTTTTTCTTTAATTCCTTGGTTGTCAGAGTTCCATGCAGTTTGATTTTCTGGCACTTTTGGTTGTTTATTAATTTTATATTGGTTGTTGTCCTCCTTTTGGTTGTTCGAGGAAGTGAAGGATTCCACCTGTGCCTCCATCTTGGCCGGAACCCCTCTTTTTTTTTTTAAGCTTTATTATTTTTTTTCCATTACCATTTAGTCCCCTTATACCTCCCTCCCCCCCAAATCCCCACACTGTTGCCCATTTTGCCCAGTCCCTCCACCCCCTAACATTTTTTGTCTTAAGTATGAAGCCATCTTTCTTCCTCTCCACTAACAAATCGTCTCTTTCTCCCACCTTCTTCCCTTCCCTTGTGCCCACATCACTCTGACCCTTTGCCAGGTCCACCCACGCGCCCCTCCCCCTCTGTGTCTTCCTCTGCTCCGTCAGTTCACCATTCTTCCTCTCTCCAATCTCCAGTCTCCCCCGTGCCACTGATTCTACTCCTTCGGTCACTCCTAACCTAAAAAACAGACAAAAACTCGATTCAAAATGATGCCAAAGAAACCTGTCCCCTTAACATACATCCCTCCCTCTTCATTTTCATCGCTAAATGAATTGAAAATCATCTACATCCTGAAAAATGTAGCCCCCACCTCTGCCCCATCTGACACTCCCTGTCCCCCTGCCAGCCATCAGTATCGAGCAATTACTCCTCCAAAGAGCCCCCTTTCTGTCCCCGTGCACCCATCATTCCCATCCCATGGCTGCTGTCCAGGCCCAGGCCCTCCTCAGCTCTCACCAAGCTCTTGCAGGCAGGTGCATTTCTTCAGTCTCCTCTCTTCAGTCCATTTTGTACACTGATGCCTGGCTCACCAGTCTCAGGGCAGCTTGGAGAGCTTCATCCTTCTGTTTAAAGTAAGTGGGAAATCCTTGATTCGGCAACATGGCCCCCGGCCCTGGCCCCCCTTCCTTTCCAGCCACCTCCCTACTTAGAGTCTTTTCCAACCAAACTGGACTCCGTACTGAAATACACCGTCCCCATCTCTACTTGTGCTGTTCCCTTTCGTGAAGCAGCCTTTCTTCCTACCTGCCCTTCAAGGGCAGCTCAAGTTCAACACCTTCGTGAATCCTTTAAGGATCCCCACAACCAGAATCTCTTATCTGAAGCTCTTGAAGCACATTTTTAGAGCCTCCTGAAAGCACTGTTGTGTTCCTACCATTAGGTCTATGTATTACACACACACACACACACATTTATATATGTTTTAAATTTTATCCACCCCTCGCCCCCAGGCCAGTGTCGAGCACAGAACTTTGTATTGTCACTGAGCCCTTGCTCATGTACCTGAGGGTCCACTGTTACCCACTCTGAGTCTAAGGGCCGGAACTGATGGCCTACCCCTCCTGTAGTAATCCCTGACGTGTTTTTTTAGCCAGTCTAGAGGGGTTTTTGTGGTGGTAAAATACAAAATTTGCCATTTAACCGTTTTCAGCGTACAATTTCAGTGGCATTAATTACATTCGCACTGTTGTGCAACCTTCCCCCTGTCTATTTCTAACCCGTTTCGTCACCCCAAACGGAAACTCTGACCATTAAAGCAGTAACTCCCCAGCCGGTGGTAGCCTCCTGTCTGCTTTCTGTCTCTGAATTTGCCTCTTGTGGGTATTTGACATAGGTGGAATTAGACAGGGTTTGTGTTTTTGCGTCTGGTTTATTTCACTTAGCATCATGTTTTCAAGGTGCATCCACGTCGTGGCCCGTACCGATTCGTCATTGCTTCGCGTGGCTCGGTAACACTCACGGCGTGGCGAGGCCCCAGCGTGTCTAGCCAGTCATCTGTTGATGGACACTTGGGTTGTTTCCTCCCCTTGGCTACTGTGAGTGATGCCGCAGTGAACATCGATGTACCAGTATCTGTTTAAGTCCCTGTTTTCAGTTCTTTTGGGTATATATCTAGGGGTGGATTTGCTGGGTCATATGGTAACTATATGTTTAGCTCTTTGAGGAATTCGCTATAAAATTTTAAAACTCAAATTACTTGACAACTTTTAAAAATGAGGGATTACACATAAAATTTAGATATTTCCCCCCCAACTTCTCCTGAAAAAAATTAGAAGTCTCACTCCTAGGTCCACCTGTCTGTGGGGACACGATCAGCTGGGGGCGAGTGGGGACCACGCCCTAGTCTCCAGCTCATCAATGTCCTCGGCTGGCCTGCACCAGACACTGGCCACCCCTGCATGGGCTTGGTTCTCAGCTGTCGCTCTGGTCCTCTCCCTTTAGTCCCTCTGTCCCTCCCGTGACTGTCCTCACTCTGTGCTGTTACCTGTGCGCGCCTTCCCATCTGGTCTGTGCTGGCCTGAGGGCGGCAGGCCTCTCTCTTCATTTCTGATTGCTCAGGACCAATTGGCACATTGTTGGTGTCCAAAGTGTTAATACGTTGATTGTTGAATTGAACATCTGAGGTTTAGGGCAGAACTCATTTGCACAGTTAGGACTGAGGAGTCAGCCGAGTGCGAGATTGCACTGTGGACTATTATAAGAAAAGGGAAAAAAGCCTAAAATTGGGGAAATGAATCACAGATTACGGGCAATGAGGGAAGAGCTGATCACTTCCTGATTTAAAATATTTCTCCATTAGGGTTTTGTTTTTTATCACTCTCGCTGGTCTTATACAGAAAGCCATCTAAAGGGCAATTTATGGAAAACGGAGGTACGTTATCACAGAACAAGTTAGTAAGAAATAGAATTAAAATGTAACAACTGTATCAACATGCGAAAGAATGCTTTTGGACTCCTACCTTACACCACACCTAAAAAAATAATTCAAAATGGATCATCACTTAATAAGAGATAACCCATAAGACACTCAGAAGAAAACAGAGGAGTAAATCTTTGTGATGCTGACTCAGGCAATGGCTCTTAGATATATACCAAAGCACAAGCAACAAAAGAAAAAAGAAATATATTGGACTTAATAAAATTGAAAACTTTTGTGTTACAAGGGACACTGTTAAGAAAGTGAAAAAGCTCACAGAATGGGAGAAAATATTTGCAAACTGTATATCTAATAAGGAACTTGTATTTACAACATAGAAAGAGCTCTAACAACTCAACAATAAAAAGACAAGTACCCCGATTAAAAATAGGCAAAAATTCTGAAGAGAGAGTTCTCTACAGAAGTTATACCAATGGCCAATAAGCACATGAAAAAGCTAAGCATCATTAGTTATTAGGAAAATGCCAAGCAAAACCACAATGAGCCCTCGCTGGTGTGGCTCAGTGGATTAGGTGCCCGCCTGCAAATCAAAGGGTCGCAGGTTTGATTCCTAGTCAGGGCACATACCCGGGTTGTGGGCCAGGTCCCCTGTAGGGGACTCTCAAGAGGCAACCACACATTGATGTTTCTCTCACGTTCTTTCTCCCTCCCTTCCCCTGTGTCTAAAAATAAATAAATAAAATCTTTTAAAACACACACACACACACACACAATGAGATACCACTTCATATCCACTAGGATGGCTCTGAAATAAATGGCAATAACAAGCATTAGAGAATTTATGGAGAAATTGGAACCCTCATACATTGCTGGTGTGGTTGTAAGTGGTGTAGCCACTTTGGAAAACAGTTTTGCAGTTACTCAAAATGTTGACCTTACCATCCAGCAATTTCACTCGTGTGTGTGTGTGACCCTGTGTATACATATATACACACACATACAGAGTCCAGCACAAATAACTCCCCTCTTTTATTACAAAATCATAAGCCTGTAATTCTGTAACATAACAATATCACACTCAAGCACACCATATGACATTTTAGGTGAAATGTTCACATTAAAACTATAAATTATTACATCCATATTACTACCCTACCGACCACACTCAATCAGGCGTTGCCTCTGCCAGACCCTGTCTGTATATGAAATGAAAACACGCACAAGCTTTCACCAGTTGCAGCAATATCGCTACAGCCCCAAGTTGGAAGCAACCCAAGTTTCTATCGACTAGTGAATGGATAAACAAAATGTAGTCTTATCTGTGCAATAAAATATTATTCAACCATAAAAAGGAACAATGTATTATAGATACGTGCTAAAACAGATATATTTTTTATAAACATTATGCCAAGTGAAAGACGCCAGAAGAAGCTAGAGATCGTACGCCTCCATTTAAATGAAGTGTGCACAACAGGCAAATCTCTAGAGGGAGAGAGCGGACTGGTGGCTGTCTGGGGTTGGGGGGAGAAGGGCAATGGGGAGTGGCTATTGATGGTTTATTTTGGGGTGAAGGAGATGCTCTAAAATTAGACTGATAGTTGCATGAACCTGTGAAAACATTCAAACCACTGAACTGTAAAAAGAACAAAACAGAAGACCCGACATAAAATGCTGTCCATTTCTTTTACATAACTAATAAAAGACACAGTTCTGAAAGATGATAAAAGAAAGGCTGATATAGTTTAGACCAAAGCACTTACAGATGAACTGGAATGTTGTGCTGAGTTAGTTTGCTTTAAAATGCCCCAGGCACCCCTCCATGCAAAATGCACTTGGCTGGGAGCTAGAGGAAATAAAATGGGTAGCATGTCAGTCAGTTTGGAAGCTGCGCAGTGGACCCACAGGAGTCCCTTACATTGCTCTATTTTTGTGAATGTTAAAAACTGTGCCCATAACGTAAGTTAAGAAAAGGTAGCTTCAGCACCTGCAGTTCAGTAGATACACAGGAAGTGTATCTGTGTTTTGGGGAGCTCTGTGTGGAGGGCTGGGACCCCATGTGGTTGTCACTAGGCACGGGGATCGTTGGTGTGGATGAGGAAGAAGGTTTACCTGAAGGAGAGGCTAAGGCTCTTTGGGGGATGCATTCATGGCTGGGGCTGCTGTACAAAGTACCACATACTGGGGCCAGAAGTCCAAAGTCAAGGTGTTGGTAGGGCTGGGCTCATCGTGAGGCTCCCAGGCAGGACCCATCCTTGCCTCTTCCCACTTCAGTTGGTGCCCACAATCCTCAGCGCTTCTGGCTTGTAGACGCGCCCCTCCCATCTCTGCCTCTGTTGTCAGCTGGGGTCCTCCCTGCCCCTCTTCTCATGGTCTTCCCTCTGCGTGTGTCTGTCCCAGCTCTGCTTTCTCTGCTTACAGGGACCTGACCCTGATTGAGCCTGACCTCATCCTCACTTGAGTACATCTGCAAAGACCCTATTTCCGAATCACATTCACAGGTTGCAGGGGTCAGGACTTCAACATACACCCTGTGTGTGTGTGGGGGGGGGGGGGGACACAATTCTACCCACAAAAGGGCACAAGGCAGAATAAGCAGAAACAAAGACTGGTTCTTAGCAGCGCATATCTCTACCGCTGGGTCTTTTTGGTCCCCAGGCAGGCAGGCAGGTGGTGGGGGACACAGTGTTTGCGATGGCTAGACCTCACCGGAATGCGGCACTCCCTGGCCAACTTCTCTTGTCCAGGCCCACACAAGCCTTTTCTGGGACCCTTTTCCGCTCGGCAGCCTGGACTGATGCGTGACGCGTGTGGATGCTTCCAGTCTGTCAGTCCTTCCACCAGAAGGTCCTCAGGGGTCGTTCTCACCAGTAGTCACTTGAGAGAGGTTTTGGCAAACTTCAGTTTCTTACTCTTTGACTCAGACACGGTGGTGACTCGTAGTGGTTCTCTTCTGAGCTGGCTGCTGAAGTTATTTTAGACTCTACAGTTAAGTCGACCCAGAAGCCACTCCCCCTTGGAAACTTCCTCTGAAATCATACTCGCTCTGACTCTAACTCAGGATTACATCGTGCTGTCTCTTGCTCTGTAATCTTACTGTGACCTTTGACCAAAAGCAATAAAATCAGACTTCTGTGTTAAATGGTACTTAAAACATATAGAATTTAATTCTAGGAAGCCACAAGCCTTCCTGATAAGTGCCATGTGCTTTCAGATAGTCACTCGGAGGAGGTGTGAGCTCCTTCTTCCTTTGTGGACAGAGAGTGCTAGTTCCCGGGATGGTAACCAGAGGACGGGCGGACGGACAGAGGGCACGTTGCAGGAGAAACGGGCTGGACTTTGGGCTCATTCCCTTCCTCCAGTGCTACCTTTACCCTCTGTTTCGGCTCCAATCGATGGGGTGATTTTCAAGCCTCTGTTTTCATCTCATTGCTCTCAGAAGAGGGGGAAAGGCTGAGCAGGAAGGAGCTGACAGTTCACAGGGAGCAGGGGGTTGGCTGGCCTGATCCCCAGGTTGAACTTGGAGCGGGCTGGGGTGCTGGTCTGGGCGGTTTGGGTTTGAACCACTGTGGGTGTGGGACAGAAAGCCTGGGGGCTGGGGTGCCCTGGATGAAATACTGACTCTGTGCACAGAGGGGAGGTTAAGGCAAACAGCGGAGTAGTGGCATTTTAGGAGCGCTCCATGTCTTGCCTGCGTCCTAAGGGTTCGGCACTGTGCTAACAGCTTTGCGTGCGTCGGGCACCTGCCAGCTGCCCTGAGTTTCTGGCCTGTGTGTGTGAGAGCCATTCATCTTTCTGCTTTGGGCGGGTTCTTCCATTGTGCCTTTCAGCATCCAGGTTTACAAAAGATTCCCCGTTTGACAGTGAAGCTCGTTTCTCTCTCCTCGTATGATGCAGTTAATATACCGCATACAGTTTGTGTAACGTCTGCTTACAAAGGGCTTGGTCAGGAGATCCTTTTGCTTGAAAGCACAGAAACAGGAGTGACGGAAGGGCTCAGAGTCCATTGATGACTCACTTATCGCAAGCAATATTTAATGCAACAGAATTAATTGTCCTGCTAGAAAGGCCCGGGTCCGAGGGCCTAGGAGCCTTTGAGAACTGGATTAAAGGAACCGCACACCCACCCCTGACATCCCGTCAGAGCCACACCTGACCCACAATAGAGCCGGGGCGATTTTATTTTTTTAACTATCCATTAGAAAAGATTGTCTGAGGCAGGCCCATTATTTCCTTTGTCAGCTCGGATTGGAGTCTAATAGCCCTAACCAGTCAAGGTTCTTTTGTGCCCTTGGAACGGTGCGAGTCTGTTCCTTTTATGTCGTCTTCCCAGTGGGGATGGGAGAAACACTCTCCCTTTCCGACGTCTGTGTTCCTGTGCAGTCCCCCCCGAGCTGCGGCTAACCGGCGCGATTAATCCGTTGCTGCCTTCCTCTCTAGTGTGTGTCTCTGACCTCCTGGTTGTTTTCTGTTTCCTATTGGAATTTTTGGTTTCTCCATGTTTCTTTTTGAAAAGGAGCCCCTCGGTGTGTTCACACGCTCATCTCTTTGGCTTGTTTCGCCTCTCCCTTTCCTCAGAAGACAGAAAAGAGCAAGTTCTATAAATTGTTGACACCTCTGTGCAGACAGACTGAAAAGGGAAGTTGCGGTGGTAACTTACGGGAGATCAGATGAGGGCTGGCTTCTCCCTGGTGTCAGGTCCCCGCCCTGAGCCCTGATCACATGGGTTTAGCAGCCCTAATGCACCTTCAGGTACCTGGAGCACTGAGTGAACCCCTGCCCGCTACTCTCATGCTCTCTATCCCACGTTCTCGCCAGTGCCCTTAAACATGCAGCCGGTTCTGGGCGAGTGTGATCTGCTGTCCACAGTGGCTTTAGCCTGAATGACAACGCTTATACCCGACCCTCCGGTCCTGCAGTGCAGATTCAAAAACGTGACAACGGAGAACCGGCCTGGTTCCTCGGGCCAGCTCCGAGGGGCCTTCTGCAGCCCTTGGACGGTCATTCCTCTGTGTCCCAGGTGTGGCCACACCACCAGGCATCCCCGGGGGGGTCTGTACTCACGTGTGGAATGTACACACACAACACACACAAACAAAACAAAACAAACTCATAGAAACAGAGACCAAAACATGGTTGCCGGGGTGGGGTGGGTGGAGGGGCGGGTGGAAAGGGGAAGCGGTGCCGGGTCAGTAATATCGGGGTGAGTCTGCACAGGGACAGGTGTTTATTAGAATTAGTGGGGCGATCACACTGTAAGGTATGAAAAGGTCGAATCACTATCTTGTACACCTAATATGCATATCATTGATATAGTGTTGTAGACTGACTATACTTAAATTAAAAAAATAAGTAAATAAAAATAGATTTAAAAATAAAAATCCAGGAAAAAATATTACAAGCATATAAAACCCAAGATGTAAACTTTCTTTTCGAAAGTAATTGAAGTTTAAACGTGTGCCGATTTGTAAAACTATTCAATAGGGAAACATAGGAGGCAGCGTCGGGCCCTGGAGAGACCTGTGAAGGCGAAATCCTCAGGCCCCAGGTGGGGCCCCATGCAGTGCAGAGCCCCGGGGCCTCATTCTGCCTGCTACCCCCACCTCGCCCCTTGTCTCTTTGCTTTTCCTCTGTCTCCTGCACCATTCCCTCTTCTCTCCCCAAGTGTCTCCTTTTCTGGGCTTGTTCCTCCTCCCCTCCCTTCCTCAATACGTCTCTGGTGGTCCTCTGGGTTTTAGGAGGGAGAAGAAGGAAGCTCACATTTACTGATCATTAATTATTTGCTGGAAGGCCACAGACGTGATGTAAGTGAGGTGCTGGCTGCTGGTGAGATTTGGGGCCATTCCTTGGGAGGGCTTCTCACGTTTTCCTGTGCCTGTAACTAGGGAACGACCTGGAGATCTGGTTAAATGCAGATTGTAGTTTAGTAGTTCTGGGTGGGGCTGAGGTTTTCACATTTCTAACAAGCTCCCAGGTGATGCTGGTCTGTGGCCCACACTTGGCTCAACAAGCGTTGAAGGTGTGGTCCTGCCTCTTTAGATAACTAGAAACAGAAAAGGGTACTCGTAGGAAGCCCGGAGTTCTGAAACCACCTCTTTTCATCTGCAGTGAAACCAGCGCACCTATTAGGGACACTATTTACTGGTCCAGCGTGTCTCGCTCCATGTAAGGAATACAAGGTGTTCCTTTACTGACCACGGTGGTTTGTAATGGAAGCTTCTGGCTCCAATTGTTGCTTGGGTGCTGCCAGGGGAACCAGCCACAGAGAGGGACTGTGTAACCCAATATTATTGTTGGGTTAAAATAACGAGCTCTGGCCTTAGACAGGTAGGAAGGGTCCGGTTTCATCCTTTTGCTCTGCTGACGGGCTCACGCCCCAGGCTGGCTGGGCAAACCTGGGTGCGTTTCTCCTTGTGGGGCTGCTGCAGACCCTTTCCACTGGGTAGAGAAAACCGGACCGCTGAACTGCTCAGGAGATATCAACGTGTTTACGTCTATTTGGTTATGAGAACCAGACCCGCCGACGAGCTCTGAGGGTTACGTAGATGCCGTGTTTAGAAAACAAGCCAGCTAAGTACAATGCAACCCAGATTGAGGTCATATGAAAATGAAGGGACTTGATTCAGGGCCAGGGCCGAGCTATTTTCAGTGAAATGACCCTTGATGTTATCTCACCTGCAGAGATCAGAGAGAGGCTCTATTGTGTGGGGCTGCTATTTTACAGTCCTCTCCAGTTAGGGCAGAAAAAGTGACAGAAGGAAAAAGGCAAGGCTAACTTTTCCTTTTCGGTTCAGCTGGAGCAGAGGCTAAGCAAAAATCAAGCGCTCCTGTCGGAGCCACATGATTGCAGAATATTAAGTGCTAAAAAGGTTCTTGGGGCCCTGGCTGGTGTGGCTAAGTGGATTGAGTGCCGGCCTGTGAACCAGTGGGTCACCAGTTCGATTCCCAGTCAGGGCTCATGCCTGGGTTGCGGGCCAGGTCCCCAGTAGGGGGCGCATGAGAGGTAACCATGCATTGATGTTTCTCTCCCTCTCTTTCTCTCTCTTCCCCTCTCTCTGAAAATAAATAAATAAAAATCTTTTTTAAAAAAAGGTTCTTGGGGATCGCCTAACATGAATGTGTTTAATTTGGGGGGATGTCATTGTACTCGGGGCTCCCTTCCGTCCCCCAAACACACATTCATTACCCTTCACATAATTTCTAGGTATTAACAGATTCCCTAGTGGATCCATGGACTTCGGGTTAGAAACCTCTGATGCAGTGGGCTTCCTTGCTTGTTCTCGGGAGAACACTGAGGCCCAGAAAGACGGTTCTGGGCCACCGTTCTCATAGAGATGCTTATGGGGAGCTAATCAGACAGGAGGATTTCAGTACCATGGATGTCCAGGGAAGCCTGTGGTGTCTGCGCATCATTTATCCCTGAAGGCCCCAGGAAGCACAAGCACCAAGAGGTTTTTGAGACAGAACTTTTAGCTGGGAGAATCCCAATCTTTAACCCACTAACATTTGAAGAAAAGTAGAAGTCGCTGAGCCAGGAACTTATTGGACCTGGATTTTATCATGTGTTCAGCAGACAGAAGTGGGAGGCCCTGCCGCTACCCGGTGGCTGCCTGCTCGCCTGCAGTTTGGGCTGTTTTTTAGGGCAGGTGACAAATTCCTTTCAAAGTCTGAATTCATGTGCCAACGTGACCCCCCCACCTCCCTGAGGGCACTGAAAGAGAAGTCTCAATTTGCAATGAGCGTTGGGGTTCAGCCTCTAACGCAATGCCCCGTACAATCTAGGGGCTCCATAAATATTCACTTGAATAAATAGGATTTAGTTAACATTCTTACAGGTTTCCGGAGCCAGGAGGTGCAGGAAGCTGGAGAGAGAGCAGCACGTAAGTGTAGGCACACAGCAGACAGGACTTCTAGTGAGAGATTTAGACTGTTACTCACATTTTGTTGAGCAGAAGAAGTCAGATGGAAAACAGTACATACAGGGTTCCACTTAGATGAGCAAACATGGAGCAAATTCACTGAAGCTATCCGAAGCTGGTGTTTTGGTTGCCTCTGGTAAGCAGAGGGTTTAGGGTTGGAGGGCAGCGGGAAAAGGAGCTTCTAGGGTGTGGCAAAGTTCTATTTCTTTTTTGAAAGGATTTTAATTATTTATTTTTTTTAGAGAGAGGGTGTGGAAGGGAGAAAGACAAGGAGAAGAACATCGATGCAAGAGAGAAACATCATCGGTCGGCTCTTACAGTCCCCCTACCGGGGACCGAACCTGCAACCCAGGCACGAGCCCTGACCAGGAGTCACACTGGAGACCTCTCACTTTGTGGGACAATGCTCCATCCACCTGAGCCACACCAGTCAGGGCCCGAGCTCTATTCCTTATTCTGGGTGTGGGTGCACCTGTGGATTTACTTGGGAGTGATTCATCAAGTGACACTCTTATGTGACTTGGCACTTTGCGTGTGTTGTACTTAGAAATATTCATCAGAACAACACACGCACCCAGTGAAGGATCTAAGACAGCGCTTCTCAAACTTGAATGTGTGTACAAGTCCCCTGGGAATCTCATTAAAATGCAAAACCCTGATTCATTTGGTCTTGGGAGGGGCATGCGATTCTGCACGCCTGGAGAGACCTAGAGACCGGTATCTTCAGGATCTTTTTTTTACAGAGATTCCAGGAATCTGATGAAAGTATCTCAGGCCTGCCCTTGCGTGTGCAAAGGAGACAGTGTGTAGGAATATTAACCCAGTCGGTTATAAACCAACAGAGCAGTGGTTTCCCAGATCAGCCCAGACCTTCCTGGGGGCCTGTGACATTCGCCTGCTTACAGTACCTCACTGATGATTCCTGACTGCTGGCTGGTGACGGGGCCTGGAGTGGTGCCACGCCAGTGAAGTGACCAGCCAGTGACACACCCTTGTAGCCCGCACTAGGGACCCTAGCCTGTCTGTCCCATAAAAGCCACTGGAAACCAAGAGGCTGTTAACCCAAAGAGCATTGAGGGCAATACAAGCCTTGCTCCCCTCTCTACCCACATGTGGGCACAGCTGGATTCCCAGCAGTAACTGCTGCACTAAGGAAGTGGGCACCCTGGCTCCTCTTTGTGCAACTCCAGGGGATAGAGATCTCCGAACACCAAATGTGTATCAAGAAAAGTCTTTATTGTAATAATTACTATTATTATTTTAATCCTCACCCAAGGATATATTTATTGATTCTGGAGAGAGACGAAGGGAGAGAGAGAGAAACATTGATGTGAGAGAGAAACATCAATCCAAACTGGTAATTTGATCCTCTGCTTTATCTAACCTACTTTTCATTCCTTCCAGTGTATTCTTGATGTCAGATACGGTATTCTTCATTTCTCACTGGTTCTTTTCCATGGTTCCTGTGTCCTTTCTCATGCTGTTGTGGTTCTCACCAAGTTCCCTGAGCATCTTTATAACCATTCCTTTGAACTCTATGTACAATAAATTGCTTTGCCTCCATTTCACTTAGCTTTTTTTCTGGAGATTCCTCCTGTTCTTTCATTGGGGACTATTTCTTTGTCTCGCCATTTTGGCTGCCTCTTTGTGTCTGTTTCTATGTATTAGACAGATCTGCTATGACCCCCAGACTTTGTGGTGTGGCCTTACGTAGTAGAGGTCCTGTGGCACCCAGTGGTGCATTCTCCTTGACCTCCTGAGCTGGGTGCTTGCTCTGGGAACGTCCCTTGTGTGGGTTATGTGGGCCCTTCTATTGTAATTGAGCCTTGGTTGCTGTTGGCCCATTTGTGTGTGGGATCAACCCTCAGGCTGCCTGACTGTGAGACCCAACCCCAACCGTGGTGTGTGAGCTGCTGGAGTTACTCCGTGCTCATCCAGTGTCCATTGCAGAAGACAGAGCAGGGCTGGCTGGTGGCACGGGATCTGCTGGCTGCCTTGCTGAGAGTCAGGAGAGACCTGAGGTCAGCTGAGGATCAGCCAGGTGCCTCTGCTGATCTTGGCTGGGCTTGCTCATGTGCCTGGGTGTCGACCGGCTGTCTGCTGATCTGGAATGGACTCTGCTAGAATGGGGGACTGATTCAGCTCTGCTCCAAACACCCCTCACTCTGTGGCACACTAGCCTGGGCAGGTCCTCATGGCGATGACTGAGGCGGACAGCTTTTCTTTTGGGAAACAGAGACATTGCCTTAATACCCTGGTCTGAGGAGTTTGCGAAACAGTAATGATAATAACAAAGGATAGGAGGCATGGAGGAGGAGTAATACCCGGAGAAGGTGAAAAGGATGGGGAGTATACAGGCTTTTCAGAGAGCTTTCAGATACGTGTGTGTCGGTTTGGTAATCTTCCCTGTGGTTTTAAAAGGAGGAAATGGGGCAAGGAAACCAGAACTGCTCTGTGTCATACTTGGTAGGACACTAGCCAGTGAAACTGTGTCGCAACTTTATTTTCCCCAAAACTGAAGCTCTAAGTACACCGCCACCAAGTAACAGTGCTCACAGCATCTGAGAGGTGGAAAAGAATTTGGAGGTAATATAACAATTATTGTAATAACCTGCCTTTATTGGCCTTTTAACTACGTGCCTTCATTTATGTGAGTGCTTTGCAGATTCCAGCTCATTTAGTCTCCTCTCATCAGTCTTACTGGGTAGGTATTTATCTCATTTCTTTTCATTTTAGATTATGACTTGCTTCGCATATATCTCTGGAGGGGAATAATGTTCAATCCGCAGAAAATTTTGCAAAGGTAATATCGAAAGCGCCCACGTACCATATTTCACCCAGCTTCCCCTAGTGTTAACGGCTTACATAACCATGGTACATTTGTCAAAACTTAGGGACTAACAGTGATATAATACTATGTACTCAACTACAGGCTTTATTAGGATTTCATGAGTTTTTCCATGAATGTTCTTTTCCTGTTCTAAGACCAAAACAGTATATAGCACATTATACAAGGCCTGTCCGGAAAAAGTCCAGCCATTGTTAATATAACGAGAATGGTTTGCCTAACACTGATGTGAGCTGGCAGCCAAGGAGAGTGGACTGGAATGCACATGCGTGAACAATGATGACTTCACTGTACTACTCAAGTGGGGATAGTAGACACCATTGAGTGAGCATGTGTGCTGTGTGGTCATCACATGCAAGATGACTGAGCGAGTAGAGCAATGAATCTGCATCAAATTTCGCATTAAGCTTGAACATTCCTCTGTGGAAACTATTTGGATGATGCAGAAGGCCGCAGCTATGGGCAACTGGTGATTGGCAGCTTCATCACGACAATGCGCCCACTCATGCATCACGTCTCATGTAGAGGTTTATGGGGAAACATCAAATCACCCAGGTGACTTAGATTTGGCGCCCTGCGACTTGTGGCTTTTCCCCAAACTAAAATCACTGTTGAAAGAGAAGAGACTTCAGACCATCAGTGACATTCAGGAAAATATGACGTGGCAGCTAATGGAGACTGGGAGAACTGTGTGAGGTCCCAAGGTGCCTACTTTGAAGGGGACTGAGGCGTCATTGTCCTATATACAACATTTCTTGTATCTTGTATCTTCTTCAGTAAATGTCTCTATTTCTCATAGCACATGGCCAGGTGCTTTCTGGACAGACCTCGTATTTAGGTGGTGTATCTCCTTAGTCTCCTTTGATCTGCGCCATTTTGTTAGTCTTCTCTTGACATGATGTGTTTAACTATAAAAACTTCAAGCCGAAAGGAAACAATTAACAGAGTGAAAAGGATGCCTACAAAATGGGAGAAGATATTTGCAAACCATGTATCGGATATGCGGTTAATATCCAAAATCCATAAGAAACTCCTACAACTCAACACCTAAAAACCCAAATCACCTGATTAACAAATAAGCAAAGACTTGAACAGACATTTCTCCGAACAGGATGGCCAACAAGCATATGAAAAGGTGCCTCGCATCTTATTCGGCAGGGACATGCACATCCACACCTCAGTGGGATATCACCCTGTGCCCACGAGGATGGCCACCCTGAAAGACAAAACTAAAGCTGGTGTCGGCCAGGGTGTGGAGAAACCGGGAACCCGGGGCACGGTTAGCGGGCACGCCGGCCGGTGCGGCTGCTGTGGGAAACAGCACGGAGGTTCCTCAGAAAGTCAAAACTGGAACTGCCAGATGATCCAGAAATCCCACTTTGGGGTATGTACCCAAAAGGACTGAAAACAGGTTCTACCCCCATGTCTACTGGAGCATTGTTTGTGATAGCTAAAAATGGAGGCAACCTAAATGTCTATTGACAGATGAATGGCTGAAGAAAATGTATATGTCTATATATTTCCATATTCATATATTTTAATATATTTAATTATATACAAACATATACATACATACAATGGAATGTTATTCAGCCTTAAAAAAGAAGCAAATCTGTCATACTGTCTGTCGTTTGCAAGAAGATGGATGAAACTTGGGGAGAATATGCCAAGCGAAATAAGACAGTCACAAAAAGACATTTTTGTAGAGCCCACTTATGTGAGACAATGAAATAGTCCGACTCTTAGGAATTTGGATGGTGGTAGCCGGGGAGGGGAACAGGGAGCTGTTCGATGGGCAGAGCATCTCAGTTCTGCAGGACGGAAGCGTTCTGGAGACCAGTTACACACCTGTGGGCCTGTAGTTAACATGGTCGAACTGCACCCTTAAAAGTGGTTAAGGTGGTAAATTTTATGTGTTGTGTTTTTCTTAAAACCACAATAAAAACAACAAAAACTTCAAGCCTCATAGACAAGTACAAAGGGAAAAAAACCCCAATAAGCCAGCCAGGAAGAGGAGGAGCTAATACTTGCCTAACTCCTCTTCTGAGTGGCCCCTGCTGGGGTTCCTTTCCACCCGCTGCCCTCCTACCCTTTTTCTTGCAGAGATCCGGTGTTGTTTGGAATTTGCTCCCCAAGTGGTGTGTGCTCAGGGAAGGGGATCTGCCGTGGCAGGGTGTTATTTACTGGGACAAAGAGTTTGCCACAGTGAGCTTTCTGCCTCTGGATGTTGTTTTGGGAATGGGCCCTGTACTGCACAAGTCCCTATTGGTTGGATATTTTGTTTCCAGCAGACAGAAGCTCCCTCCCCACCTACCAGTGGGCGACTGCACCCTGCAGTCCCGTTGTGAGAAGAAGCAGCAGAGGAGAATCCTCCCCAGTGGGCAGAACTTTAGCAGTGCCCCTGGTCAGTCATTTTCCCCAGGAGGGGGAGGGAGGTGGCTAGAGGTCCTGGTTGACATCAGTTCGTGGGCTCTGGCTGATGGTTTGGCTGGTGCTCAGGGACTTGGAGGAATCAGGATTGGAAAACGGATGACAAGGAGGCCTGAGGAGCAGGTATAGGGATGGATTTCTCAGAATGGAAATGAAAGGTGATGTCAGCAGAGGAGGATTTGAACGATCGGGTGGAGAGAATGACCCCTTCTGTGGATGTCATTCAGGCTCCCCCCCCCCCCCCCCCCCCGCCCCGGCCACTCCAGCCCTGCCAGTGTCAGGGGTGAAGGTTATGTGTGTGCTCGGCAACATGGACTTTCACTCTGTCCAACAGTGAGGCACAGAGGCCATGGTCATGAGAAGTTATCTTCAGATCGAAAGACAGTGCAGGAAACGCCATGGAATATATTGGGGTTTATTACAGGGTAATATACTTCCAGAAATGTGGGGTTGGAACAGACAGATGGCCTAGCGGTTCTGTACAAATTATTCTCCGCCACAGACTGCTGTACCTGTCCTTTATCAACAGTATAACTCAGGTGCTGGTGATCAACAAGACAAAGGAACAAAGAATGCAGGAAGGCCAGGGCCGTGCTTCCTGGTGGTCTTGTGATGGGTGATTGTTTATAATCAATACTATCCCCAGTTTGATATTCATCTCAATTGTCATGCCATTCCGGCCCAACAAAAATATTGATGGTTACATTGTATGGAACACAGATAATCATCAATAGCAGGCTTTGATATGCTTGCTAAGGACAGTGAGGTTGGTCAGAGGTAAAAGTGGAATGAAGTCCAGGACACAGAGATGGAGTCGGTTTTGTTCACACCTACCTCTCTCCCACTCACCAAGGCCTGTCTGGCTGTAGCCACTGCTGGGTGCCCCGTCTGCCCGCGGCCAAGACCAACCACAAAATGGCGCCATTCCCCAGAGTACTCCACCAGCTCCCTGGTGACAGATTGGTTACGTTGGGCCACTTCCACCAGGGAAGAGGCCGTGTTTGGTTCTTAGTAGCACAGACACTGGTCATCAATCCGCCTTCCCCGCCCACAGTGCTTCTGCTGACATGACCATCCACGGGCTTACAGAGTGCCATTGACGCCTTCCACACAGCGTCCCTTCTGACCAGAAACCCATTTCACTGCAAATGGGCCCATGTATATGGAATTCATTGGCCGTAGCCCATTCCCCCCTATCCAATGGGAGCTGGGGTGATCGGATTATGGAATGGCTTCCCAAGACTTGGTGATGATGGCAACACCTGTTGGCAGGGGGGGGCGTGTTCTCCAGGACACCCTTCATCAGCACGGGGTATGTACAGTGCTGTTTCTCCACAGCCAGGGTTCCCCAGTCCAGGCAGGCAGGGAGCACTCCCTCTCACCGTTGCCCCAGTGGTCTGCTAGGAAGAGCTTTGCTCTCTGTCCCTGCTCGTTTGGAGACCTTAGTGCCCACAGAAGGGATGCTTCTGCCAGGAGTACAACAGCGATTCCATCAGAGCGAAAATCCGCACAGTCACCGGGCCCCTTTGGATGCCTTATGCCAGTGAATCAACGAGCAAAGGAGGGAGTTACTGTACTGCCTGGGGAAGAGGGTTCTAGGCCACGGCTGGCAAATTCAAAGGCCCTGGGCAGGAGGGTGCTGGGCATGGCAAGGAAGAGCGGAGGCGAGGCGGGAGGGGAGCCATGGGGCCTGCACTTATAAAGCTCAAGCAATGCCTTACTCTGGGGACCACACTGTTCTCAGACAGATGTGTCGTGGTTTTTAAGTGGGCTGTGGCCAACAACTCTGCCACACCCGCTCCGTGTTGCTGGCCTCTCCTTCCCCATCCTGGGCCCATGGGTGGTAGTACTTGCAGGTGTGCCCTTTGCTCCTTGACCTCCTCCCACCTATGAGGCCTTGCCATTGAGTTGGGGTCCCTGACCCAGAAGCCTGGGGCCAACTGGCTCAGCCGTGTTGCTGTGTTTGCTGTTGTGATCAGGTGCCCTGGGGGAGGCCCCGGGGCCCCTGTCATGGCCTTGGTGACCCAGCACTCCCAGCACTCCCGGGTCAGCACATCAGGGCCCCTGCCCGGCCCTGGCCGGCTTCTCTTATGAGTCTGGCTTCTCAGCCTATGACCCAGGGCCCTGGCTGGCTGAGCCCTGTTTCATACCATGGGTCGTCTGGAACCGTGACCAACCTCAGCCAGGTCCTGGACCCTTCTGGCTGCCCCTCCTGAGGGGCCGTCTATCTCAAGGGCCATCTGAAGACCTGCAGCTGGGAGAGAGGTTGGTGGTGGGCAAGGGTGCCAGTGTGGGAGCTCGCCTGCCTGCCCGGGTCGGGAGCTGGCTCCGTCACACACTTCCAGTGTGCTCTTGGACAAGCAGTTCCACCTCCCTGTGCTTTTTTTCTTCAAGGAGAACTTTAATTGCATCCTGAAAATGTTGAAAAGGTCCTAAGAATGATGTGCCATCTTGTTTTTTCCATAGCCGGACTACTGTTAGGTCTTCATCATCCTGCTGAACTGTTGCTTTTGCAGAGACTTAGATACCGCCCAGAAACATTCTGGTACCCTCGTTTTTAACTGTCACCCACGGGATCAAAGTAGCAACCTGAATTTGATACAAGTTCAATGTCTCTTAAGAACTGACTCATTTGAAATATTGAACAAGCAATGCCTGGCCTCACTCAAATACTAATGGTTTATTTCTTACCCAAGACATTTCATATTTCAACAAGAGACCCGTTCTTCTGAACGGCAGCGGAGATGGGGAAGTGAGCCCACAGACGTCCTCTTGTAGCGGAAGCCAGGGGAACACCCTTGTCATATTCCTCACATACCAACAGCTCAGCTCGTGCAAACCCTGGCCGCTTCCTTCCTATTTCCCCACCATTTGCCAACCCAGGGCCTCTTTTCTTGCCGAGGAGGCTGAGTTCTACATTAATGTGATTGAAGTCCCTCTGCAGGGTGCCTTTGGGGCCCTCTGCAACACCTGTGCCTCCTCCTCCGTGACGCCTGCACTTTCTGGAATGACAACCATCTGGTTGCTGAGAATGGTCTTCGTTCTCCCAGTAGACGAGACAAAAAGAGACCGATTGGTAGCGTTGACCTCGCAGGTTCCCGTGACAATTCCTTCGGTTGGCACGTATAAAGGGCTTAGGAGGGTTCCTGACACACTGAAGGTGTCAGGTGTTGGCTCTAATCGTTTCACTGTATTAGAGTCTGTGACTTCTGGGATGAAGCTCCAGACCTTTCTGTGCTGCTCCCCAGAGCCAGGCCCAGCAGCGGGACCCCATCTCGAGGCCCCATGTCCCCTCGAGGTTGGCCCCACTCTCCTGCTAACCCATGGGGCGTCTGCCTGGGCCACTCAGAGAGCCGAGGAAGCAGAGGATAAAGTTTATCTTGTGATGAAAGGTAGCAAGAGTCCATTTGAATTTCTAGGGGCTGGGCCATGGGACCCCAACCTCACACTGGCACCTTTGGAGACAAAGCAGAGGTCTGAGCAACTGGCAGGTTTCAGCGTGGCCGCATAAGGGGGCGCTTTGGTTGACTAGCTGGAGAGGCAGCAGAATTTCTTTATACGAGGTGCTGGGAGGGCAGGGGGTGTTGTGGTTGGAGGAGGCTGAGACCTGGCTTGAGTTTTTCTCAGATGGCCGTCTACCAGCATGCGGCACTTGGGGGTGTTTATGGGTAAGTGGAGGGGGCGGGGAGGCAAAGTCTCTCACGCTGCAGCGGTGATGAGCAGGCCTTGTAGCTCTGTCCCCATTCGGGGAACGCTGGTCCCCTGAGTCAGCCTGGTCACAAAGGGTAAAGAATCAAGGAACCTTTGAAGGTTAGAAACAGGCTCTGATTTCTGTGTTACTGTTTAAAAATTATTCTTTATTGTGGGAAAAAAGGCATAGCGGACTCCTCCACCCTAACCATCACTAAGTGTTCAGTATTAAGTATATTTACATTGCTGTGCAGCCAATCTCGGGACCTTTTCATCTTGCAAGACCGAAACTCTGTAGTCATCAAACAGCTCCTGCTTTTCCCCGGCAACCGCCATTCTAGTTTCTGTCTCTAAGGATTGACCGCTCTCCAGAACGCACGTAAGTGGAATCAGACAGGGTTGGTGCCTGCGTTACTTTTGAAAGACTGGACTGTTTGAAGCCTTCCCAATGGCTTCCAGGGCACACGCCGCTCCCTCTGTCTCCCCCGTGGGCACTCCTGCCGGGGCTCAGCCCACAGGGGCTGCCTTCTCCCTAATCAGTCCTCAGCCAGTGAATCCCCCCAGAGGCATCCAACCTTTTGAAGTCTCTGGGCCACACTAGTAGAAGAGTTGTCTTGGGCCACACGTTCAACACATTGCGACGCATAATCACAAAAATATCCCATCATGTTTTAAGTAAATTTATGATTTTGCTTTGGGCCGCACTCATAGTCATCCTGGGTTGCAGGTTGGACACCCCTGCTTACACTCTTCCTGGGCAGGCTCCCCCAGCTACGGCCCCTACCTCCCCTCAAGGCTTTATCCTCCTTGGGCCCACTCCTGCTCCACCTCCAGGGTTCCGCTCTCTGCGCAAACATCAGGGAGAGTCTTGCATAGCCAGTCCAAGAACCATATTTGAAGCAATGCTGCTGCATTGTGATGGCCAGTTTCTTCCTCTGTCTCCTCCACTGTGTCAGCTCTGGGGAGCTGATGGGCTCCTTCCTTCTGACAGCCCAGCCTCGAGGACTTCGGGAGCTCAGGAGACATTTGCTGAGTGAGTGAATAAAGCAACCCTAAAACATCTCAGCGGAAAAGTAAGACCAAGGGAACGGGTTCCGGGTTAAGATGGTGGATTGAATGTGTGTATGTTTTCCCTGAGGAACCCCCACTAATACTATAGCAAAGGGATTTAAGAGACACAGATCCCTGAGGAGGGTGAAGAGGCAGACCTGAGACACGGAGACAAAGAACCATGGAGTACAGGAGCAGGCAGTGGGAGAGACCTCAGGAAGTGGGGGGAGGGGGTGAAGCTGCGGGAGGGGGGCCTGGGGCCATCTTGGAGGCTCTCGACCACACCGTGTGCTGGAAGCACGCACGCTGCCCTTACCCAAGCAGCTTCCGGTCAGGGGCCCAGTCTCTTGTCCACACAGGTGCCCTAGATGAGTCCTGGATTTTCCAAGCTATAGCCACTGTTCCTTAGAGAGGCTCTGAACACTCTCTGACCTGGAGACCCTTTTGGAATGTCTCATCCTGGGAGCCTTCGCCCAGAAGTGGCAATATTGCCCTTCCCTGACTCAGCTAGATTCGTGCTTAGCATTCGGCTTTTCAAAACTCAGCGAAATTTGATTAGGTGTACACATTTCCCTTGAGAAACTGATACAGACAGAGGAACCAGTGATGGGAGAGAACAGCTTCCACCCACTCCTCGTATCATAGGACTTCCTCCCCGCAGGCCTCCTTCCAGACCTTGTTGGCTTCCTGAAAACTGCCTCTGGACCAGCTTCCCTCTTCCCTTTTCTCAGTGATTTTTTTTTTTCTGCTCAATTCCCTGCCTTGTAGTTAGAGGAGATATGTCATCCCAGGAATTATTGATAAATGGATATTATTTAAACTGAAAAAAATTTTAAAGATTTTATTTATTTATTTTTAGAGAGAGGGGAAAAGAAGGAGAAAGAGAGGGAGAGAAACATCAATGTGTGGTTGCCTCTCGTGTGCCCCCTACGGGGAACCTGGCCCGCAACCCAGGCATGTGCCCTGACTGGGAATCAAACTGGTGACCCTTTGGTTTGCAGGCTTGGCACTCAACCCACTGAGTCACAGCAGCCAGGGCTGAAATTTTTTTTTAAAGGATGGGAAAATGAATGTTGAACACCTTCTAGAAAGACCCTAAGCAAATAGACACTGGCTCTGAATGTAAGATAGAAGTGCCCCTTGAAAAACGGGTAGAGATGGGAGAAAATTGCTTAGTGCCTCTCTTAGACCTGTTAAGTTCTGTGTAATGGATATTCTGGGGAAAGGATAGAATTCCTTTAAAAGTTGGGCTGCCCTGCAGCTGAAGCCAAGTTGTAAAGCTGTTTGGGACGTAGAAGGGTTAGTAAAGAGACCAACGGTACGGTCATTTCTAACGATCTGGTGGGAGGGTATTTGGAACGATTTAAATGCTGGCTGCCCAGGAAACTGCTGATTGGAAAAATAACATCACGGGGCTTTTTATATGGCCCGCTGGTATCATGATGCAATGTGATTATTTTTCTGACTTTCTGTTTTTGCCACAGGAAAAGGAAGAAGCGAGGGAATCAAAGGAATGCTCAGATGCCTAATTACCAGTGTTTCTCTCAGATAAATTATGAACAGGCAGTTAAAGAATTCTCTTGCTACAGCAAAGAAACAAAGCAGCCTTTAAACACTTTGGATGTGAACATGCCCTAATTTCAAAAGCACTAGAGCTGTGTGTAACTCCGAAGATAATCTTTTTCTCTAAGGAATGATTAAGCTGAGTTAAAAAAAAAAGTAACCCCAACTCCCCATCCCTGGGCCTGTGGCAGACATCATTAATCAATCAAGGCAGGTTTTTCCATGGAACCTAAATGCCGCCCTAGAATTCTTCTCAACAATGTATGCCTGACAGCTACTATAAATAGGCCTGAATCGGCACGTGAGCTGGGCCAACTTTAGAGGCCCCTGTCCCGTGGTTAAAACCGTACTCTGTGGAGCCAGATCTTGGCTCAGCCACTTAAGCTTTCAGAGAGGTTTCTGTACTTTCAAAATGTAGCTAGTCATAGTACCTGTCTCATTGAATTATTGTAAGGATTAAATTAATTACCAGCTTTAAACAGGACAAATAGTAAATGCTCAATAATACTTTTTTCAGAATAACGCGTTAAAGAGGATCATCTACTCTTTAACCCTAGAGGAAGAACTAGATGAAGACTTAGTAGTATGAGTTTGTTTAATACAGACGTAGTTGGAAACTCTTCTATGCCAGACTATGTGTCAAATGTGGCTAGTAAAACAAGGCACCGATTTCATCTAGGTGATGTATATATTGATCTTGTTCAAAGTTGGAGTCCTTTGAAATGTAATGGTATACTGACAAGTTACTGGTTTATATCCTGTTGTTTTACATCACAATTCCATGTAAAAGGAGAAATAATCAAGAAAATAAGCAGCCAATTAAATATGGAAAGCTACTCAACCTCGTTACTAAACACGGAACAAATTAATACAACAGCAAGAGTGGGGGCGGAGCAACGGAGAGGAAAAGAAGAGCAACCTAAGCATTTAATATCCAAACATGAGGAATTCCAGGAAGAGAGAGAAGAGGCAGTCTGGAGGAGAAAAATCACCAAAGAGATAATATAAGAAATATTCCCAGGCCTGAAGGCCGGGTGTCTCTAGATGTGAAGGTTCACTGCAGGGCGTGGCAAAATGAAAGCCGGAGACCCTCACCGAAGAATGTCATAGTGGGCATGTGATCCATTCTGAACCCCATGGGTAAAGAAAGAAAGAAAAACCAAAAACAGATGGTGGGAGACGTGCTGGAAACTAGTTAGATGCAAAGTGACAACCGTCAAATGGCCTTGGATTTTTCGCCTGTAATTTTATATCCAGCCAATCTATCCATCAGGTGTAAGGGTAGAACAAAGATATTTTTAGACTCAGTGACCTGAAAAATAGGCTTCTTATAATAGAATTATGCTTTAACATATAATTTTTATGTGTTAAAAATCATGACTCTCACACAAATGTGAAATGAATGTGTGTTAAATATCTTTCTTAATTCACGATGAACGAGGGGACCAGTAAGACGTTACAACCAGTTTAAGGAAATCAAGGAAGCACACTTTTTTATGGAATAGAGGAATTTTGAAACTAGTTAGATGCAAATAAATTTCCAGATACGAAACTGCCTTTTTGTATGGGAGGAGGGGAGGGACAGGGATTATTTATTTGCATATCTATAGGTAAGAATTCCCTTCTCATTGCTATCAGTTATCTACAATGGAAAGATTTGGAAAGTAGATCCAAGGAATTGAGAGGCACAGAGCGCCCACAGAATCAAAATCAGGCAGCTGAAAGGATGTGCTGTAAAGAGTGCATAGTTTTTCACGAAAGCATAACATTTTCTGAGTACAGTCCCCAGTGACTTTTATGGGGACACTACTAGAGGATACGCCTCCACAAAAGGAGAGAGTGAAATTTAAAGAGAGAGAGACAGGGCCAGGGTGGGGGGACAGAGAAGGAGAGAAACATGGGCTGTCCCAAACAAGGAACCGGTTTCCACCACTGGCAGTAGGAGGAAGAGTCCCAGGACTCCGGCACAGCATTAGGGCCCAGCCCTGCAGGCTCAGAGAGCAGCGGGGAGGGGGACTCCTGAGGGGCTCCGGGAGGAAGACATGGAACTGATGAGCTGAAGCATATGGAAAATATCACGGAAAGGCCTGTGGCAGAGACGTCAGGGCTTTTATAGGACACTAAGGGTAAGGAATAGAAATAAAGCGAATGAAAAACCGAGGCCATCCCGAACTTTAGGAATCCTGCAGGGCCGTGCCAGAAGGAACCTAAGCCATGCTTGCTTGGCTCAGCAGTGAGAAATACTTGCGTAGTCATTACACTGTAAATAAGGACTATTTATTTGTCCAGAAAGTATAATAAAGTGATGCTGGGTGATGGGTGTGCACCTGGGAGAGTAGGTACTCACTCACAGAAGTCAGTGCACCATGTCTGTAAATGAGAAGTAAAGGAAAAATAGCAGTAGAGGCGTGGATTCCTCGCCATGGAGGTAAGAACCAGGGAAAAGGGCTACAAGAGCTGCCAGTCCTGCCTCTGGGAGGTAGATCCCGCCGGTGAGAAATCTTAGGGCAGGGAATGGCTGTTTTTTCATTAAAAACTTCTGTACATACATTCACACCTAAATATATACATGTCACGGTATGTGTATGTTTACTTAAATTGGAAAAAATGATTATACCTTAAAAAGGTACGCATTAGCAAGTGCTGGTAAGCGTGGGTAATCTCGAACATTACTAGTGAAGTAGAAATTGGCGTAGCCTTTTTGGAAGACTGGTGAAATTTAACATGCGCACAGCCTGCAACCCAGCGATCATATCTCTTGGTCTTTATCCTCAGAGAACCACTTGCCCATGTGACCAAAGAAGCAGGCGTTGGATGTTCCTGGAGCACTAGCTACAAGGTAAAAGCGTGATAACCCACAAATGTGCATGAAAGCGGAAGGGCAGCGCAACAACAAAACAAGGCCGGATTTATCCTGTGCTGCCGATCAGGCTACAGATTCCAAAACAGCAGCGTCGGTGTTGACACCGCAGTCACAGCCACACCAAATGCAAGGGTGTATTTTTTGTGTGTTCCCATCACTATGTGTCTACAGAGAAGTTCTGGAAGCAATTCATACACTCGGCTGATACCAGTAATCAAGAGGGGCCAGCACTGTATCTATACTATCTTTTAGGGGAGCAGGGGGGGAATGCAAATCTGTTTCTTTTGTTTTAAATTAAACTCACTGGGGTGGCATTGGTTAATAAAATGATATGGGTTTCAATTGTACAATTCTATGATATATCATGCGTCTATGGCATTGTGTACTCACGCCCCAAAGTCACAAATCTGTTTCTTAAAATGCTTTTTAAACCTGTGGAGGAATACCAACAGCGCACATGTACTATCCTAACCGCTTTTGAGTGTACGGAGCAGTAGCGGGAGGCACATTCACGTCGTTGTACAGCCAGTCTCCAGAACTCCGGTTATCTTGTAAATCTGAACTCTAATGCTCGTTAAATAACTCCCCATTTCTTCCTCCCCGGTTCCTGGCAACCACCATTCTACTTCCTGTCTCTCTGACTCGGTCACACTAGGGACCTCACGTAAGTGGAATGTACAGTATCTTTTTTGTGACTGTGTTATTTCATTTGGCATAATGTTCTCAAGGCTCTTCCATGTAGCCTGTGTCAGGAGTTCCTTCCTTTTTTAGAGCAGAATTGTCCTGTCTTTTTTATGAGCATGTGTACCTGTATTTTCAATGAAATTAAAAACAACATTTTCAAAAGACAAAGCAAGTCCATGCTTAGAAAAATAAACTAAGGAAATACACACAAAAAAGTTATTTATTTCTAGGTTAGGCAGTTATGGTCACTTAAGTTTTCTTTTGTATATTCTTTTTTTGTTTGGGTCATGTGTTAACAATAAAAATATTAAAATTAGAAAGCAAGGAAGCATACTATTCTGGTTTGACGTATCCCCCGGGGAAGGCCGCCATTTGGAAAGAAGTACTGTGTTTGGCTTGACAGCTAGGGATGGGGCTCAGTGGACTCTGGAGATAGAGGGATGGCCCGTGGACATGCCCCACCCCCAGACGGGTCAGAGCCTGAAAACATGTAAAAAAGATGCTCAATCTACCTCATTACCTACAAGTGACAATTCGAAGTACAATGAAGTTCTATTTTCTTCCTTCCTTCCTTCCCCACCTTTCCTTTCTTTTGCCTGTCAGTTTGGCAAAGATTGGTAACACATTGTTGGTGTGTCGGTGAAGCTGTAGCAGAACAGGTGCTCTCAAACATTGTTGGCTGGTGGGTAGCAAACTGGTTCCGTATCTGTGGAGGGCAGTGTCCATGAGAATTACAAATCACAGGCCCATTGGCTCAGAAGTCCCACTTTCAGTAATTCATCCAACAGATAAATGCATGGACACAAAATTGTATAGGTTTCCATTGTACAATTGCAGCATTCTGTATAACAGCAGAAGTTTGGAAACAACCCGTAGGGCACTGGTCAAAGACGCTCCTGTTGTTTAAGTCGTCCCATCTGTGTTGTGGAGCTCCAGTGGCAGTGGGGGGTGGGAGAACAGGAGTGGGAGGAGGATGTGCATTTATTTCACGCCATGCATTTTTTCCTCTCTTTTAGGACAAAGTGCCATACAGTAAAATACGTGTGCCCTGTGCCTGCGTTTTCTCATCTCTAAAAAGATGATGATTCTGACCTCTTAGGGTCACATGAGTGAGTTCCATGAGCCAACCATGTGAATGCTTAGGTCAAAGTCTGGCAGAGAGTGGGCGCTGCATACGCGTGTTTTCAAGGGTACTACATGTAACATGGCCCATCAGCCATGAGAGATGGGTTCGTCAGCCGAAGGAGGGGGCCCTAGTGGTCAAGGTTAACGCCCCTCGGAGACAGACAGTAAGTTCTGTCGGCAAGGACAGGTGGGTTTACCTCGGGGATGGATCTCCTGCTGAGCCCACACAGGACCGTGGGCAGGGCTGGCAGCCGGTGACATCGGTGCCTCTCCAGAGAGCCACGCTGCTGTCTTCACACCCTCGGGTGGACCAGTGCTGGGCCTGCGATTTGTTTTAATCAGTAGCGTGTGGCAGCGGGAACTCCTCCTAAAGATGACCGGTACTGACCACACTGAGGCAGAAAGCAGATGAACAGCAGATGTTCGAGGTCAGCGGAAGAAAGAAACAGGAGAGGAGACAGCGTGCCACTTCCTTTCAGGGAGCTGTCCTGGGAGTCCCCCACACATCTGCTTACAGGTGCTGGCTCCTCACAAAGCCACACCTCGCCACAGGGCGACTCGAGCAAGGAAGTCTCACAACGGGCAGCTCTGTGGCCCTCAATAAAATACAGTAATCTCAGTGAGTGACGAAAATGTTCTGGAATTATGCGCTAGCTGGCTCAGTTGGTTGGTGTGTTGTCCTGTAAACTGAAAAGTCACGGGTTCGATTCCCCATCAGTGCACATGCCTGGGTTGCAGGTTTGGTCCCAGGTTGGGGTGTGTACACAAGGCAACAGATGTTTCTCTCTCAAGTCGATGTTTCTCTACCTCTTTCTCCCTCCCTCCCCCTCTCTCTGAAATCAATAAGCATGTCCTCCAGTGAAAAATTAAAAACAAAAATGTTGTGGTGATGGGTGCACAGCCTTGTCGACGAACTAAATACACGTTGAAATGGTGAACTTTGCTGTGTGAATTTCACCGCAATTTAAAAAGATTGGACTTCTGTTACTAAGGAGTAAGATGGAAATGCATATTGGGGTAGGCAATCAGCAGGCTCACCATGCCTGTGTTTTAATTGTGTTAGGTCTCTCTAGGCTGCATGGCGCCAGGGCAGGGGAATAGGGCATCACGATTGGACAGGCTGGATCACGTGCTCACCCGCAGTTGGGGCCGGGGCCTGTGCTAGGAGAAGCTGCGGAACTAGGCTAGGGGTAGAAGAACCACCACCATTATGGCATTTGTCATTAGAATTTAGCTACAAAGCTCCCTTAAAGTGAGGCATGCCTGTGTTGGGACTAGAGGAACGTGGGATCACTACTCATTACCTGAGCGGACCAGCAAGTACCCTTAGAAGGTCAAGTTACAAACCTGACTTAGTGCAGAAGGACATGAGCTCAACACCCTGGCCGGTTTTCTAAGTGGCAGCCGTGGATAGAGCTCCCTTATTCACCTTCACCGTTTTATGACTTTTTCTCATTGTTTTCCTGAACAGCTCAGGACCAGCCAGGAGTTGACTTTTGAACTTGATCTGTTTACTCTTTGCAAGCCACAATCCACACTGAGGATCGCTCTGTCTCCAAGAATACCAGGGGAAGTTTTGTCCAGTGGGGACTGCATTTTCTCTGCACCCCAAATATGAAGGGAGTGGTTTCCCAACTTTCATGAAATGTTACCTAGGAAAGAAATGGGTACGAATAATTCAGAGACCAAAGTGGAGGTGACTAGAAAGTGGCTGAGCCACATCCCCTGCCTTGCAGGTCCCCAGAGACCCGAGTCCTGCCCAAGTGCCTGACGCGCAGAGGAGCAGGGCAGGACGGGAGAGGAGGGGGGAGAGAGAGTTAAGTCTGCCCAGGTCTTTCAGTGTGATGAAACCAGGGTGGAGTGTCTGCCAAGAACAGGTCAGCTTCAAAACAGGAAACCCCGGGGTAGTGATAAATGAACACTTCTCTGTAGATTTTACATGGATCTCTAGGGAAAGTGCTGGAACTGATCTCATTCACCATTTTTTTTTTTTTTTTGACAAATCACATTGAGGAGGAAGTGCACAATGAGCTCTCCAGGTTTGCCAACCACGCTAATCTCTTCCAGGTGCCGAATGCTAAGGTAACGGGGAAACTGCAGGAAGCTGCTACAGCACTTACCGGGAGGGGCAGGAGCAGAGCGGGGTTGGGAGAGCAGAGCCAGACTCCACTGCCGCAGGTTGTCACCAGCTCCAACAATGCGCTTCCCCGGGATCCTGCAGGTCCAAGTGTTGGTGCAGGTGGTCGGGGACAGGTGGGACAGAAGTGCTGGGGTCCCTGCCCTGCTTGGGAGCACCTGTAATGTACACCTCCTTCTTAGTCTGCAGACGGAAGCTGCACTTTCCTGCAAACCCTACCTTCATAGAATTCCTTCGAGAAAGGCCAGCTTTTCCTCCCTATGCAGCGCTTGGCTCTGTGGTCACTTTCATGGGTTCTCTCCTACCTGGCTGCGAATTGTTGATCCTCCTTGGCTTCTGACCTTAACCCTCCTCTCTGATTGGATGGTGTATGGTGTGAGTTCCACCTGTCCCACACCTGGCTACCGCACCTTCGGGCATCATTTGGTCTTCCCACTCCTTCCATTGGACCTGCCCCACTCTCATCCAACAAGCATTTGCTAGGAGAACAAAGATGCCTGACCTCAAAAATGGCAGATGCTCCCCGTTCTGCTAGTTCTCTGAGGGGCGTCTCTACCTCACCTTCCATGAGTCCCTCATATCTTCTGGGATCTTCACCTCAGCCTCAAGTACTTTTTTCAGCTCATCCTGCTCTTAATTTCACATATGAGAGGGTACCAAAAAGCCCCCCAAAACCCTCACAAAATCAGAATTGTCTTCAGGCTTCCCCCACTAAGGTGAGTATTCTAGGAACCCATCTGTATCAGTGCACCAGCTGGTGGTGGTGTGAGAGGCTGTGTTCGGCTTCAGTTAATTTCTTTTCTGAAGACTCTCAATGAGTTTGCCCATTTCATGATGGGCGATTTACAAGTGCATCTGCCCACACCACGCTGAGTGTTCAGCAGTTTTTGAGCAAAAACGGCATGAACCCCATGCCCCACCCTCCCTATTCACCTGATCTCGCCTTGAGTGACTTTTTATTGTTTCCTTGGATAAAAAAAAATTCCTCAAAGGGAAATGTTTTGCCAATGTGGAAGAGGTGAAACAAAAAAAAAGGCAGAAGCACTAAAAGGCATCACAATTGACACGTTCAAAACCTGTTTTGAGCAGTGGAAAAAAGTCTCCATAGGCGTATTGTATCACATGGAGGGTATTTTGAAGGTCACTAATTTTAAACATGTAAGAACAAATGCACAATTTTTTTATAAATAAATTCCATTTTGGGGGGCCACTCCCTTGTATATTTAGTTTGCTTTATTTCACCCTGGCACTTCCCCTCCCCTGCGCCTGACCCACCAATGGCGCTGGTGCTTGTTTTCAGGCTCCACAACCGGTGTTTTCCCAGGTGTTTAACTTCCAGTCACTGGGACCCACCCAGCCAGGCCTGGTCTCCACAGGCTGACGAGTTAGGTGAGAGGATTCTTAGGGAAGAGAAAGTCTTCTAAGGGTAAGAGACACAGCTTCTTCCTACTGTGTACGCTAATCGCTGTTTAAGCTGTTTTGGTGCTGTAGCCTTATGTGGGGCAAGCTTTCTTTGGTTTACATTGTTGGGAGGGAAACTAACGAATTTACAGATTCAGACAAGGATTATCAATGAGTACCAAGATCATTAGGTGGAAAGTAATTGAGGGACAGGATATGTACACTGTGCCAAAATGTCATCCCATAGAACCACTCACCTTGTGATTACAAGGGAAAAAGTGACTTTATACATTAGAAATTTGTGATCAAGTGACCAAATTTAGCTTCATTAGTAGAGCTACTATAATGTGAAATGTTCTTGCCCCAAATGGTTAACCTTAATCTAATCACCTTAATTTCTGGGAAAGAAAGAAGTTTGAATGACCTAAGCTGTCGGTATCAGAGTTCTCCAGAGAAACAGAACCATTAGGGGATGTATCTGAATCTATGCTCTATACATCTATTTAGACATAGACATATTAGTAATGATAAGGGTGTTTATTGCAAAGATCTCATGTGATTATGAATAAATTATATTTACTGTCTGTCAATGTCTCACGTGAGTATGGAGGCTGAGAAGGCCCAAGATTTGCAGCTGGCAGGCTGACCACCCAGGACTGCCAATGTCAGGTGTAAGTTCCAGTCTGAACGCTGGTCAGCTTGAGACCCAGAAAGAGCCTATGTTTCATTTCGAGTCTGAAGGCGGTGGGGAAATGACGTCCCAGCTCCGAGGCAGTCAGACAGAAGATGCTCCCTTTTACTCATTGGAGGGCCAGGCTGTTTGTTGTATTCGGGCCTTCCCCTGATCGGACGAGGCCCACCCCCATTACGGGGACAATCTGCTTTCCCCCATCTACCCATTCACATGTTCATCTCACCCAGGAACACTCGCAGACACACCTGGACTGCTGTGCAACCGAATGTCTGGACACCCTGTGGCTCAGTCAAGCTGACACATGAAATTAACTATTACAGCATCCTTCGTGTGTCATGAATTAACTCCTCCCCTATGATTCTAGAATGGTCTTCGTATAAGTAGTCATTTAATACTTCCACGTTCTGTGGTTCAGTGAGGAACCCAATGGGAAAAGCCCAGGTTAGAAGAGACAAAGGGGTGAGGGAAGTCAGATGGCACTCACTACAAGGGAACAATCGGAAGAATCCAGAGTGTGGCTCACTCTACACAAAAAATGAATCTGGTTTTCCTAAACAATGTCGACAAATCCATGGTAAAGGCGACTACCTAGATACGGACCAGATATCAGATGAAACTAAGGAATTACTGTAAATTCTCTCAGAGGTCATAATGGCCCTACGTTTATTTTTTGGAGGTGCATACTGAAATATTTAGGGGTGAAATAGGATTTCAAAAGCTCCTTTTCAAACATGTTAGCAAAAAATACACATATATAGATAATGCAAACTGGCAAAATGTCAACAATGGTTAAATCTGGGTGGCGGGCGTGTGGGTGATCTTTGTTGTCTCCGTTCCACTTTCCATGGGGTCCGGCAGAAGTAAGGCCTGCCTGAGTGTGGCTGGTAGGGCCATAATGTGGGTGTGATAACATATAGTTCTAATTTGAACATTTCACCTAAAATGGCATGTGGTGTGCTTGAGTGTGATCATGTTATGTGACAGAATTACATGCTTATGATTTCGTAATAAAAGATTTTGTAATAAAAAGGGGGAGTTATTTGTGCCGGACCCCTGACTCTGTTGGAACATTTTTGTAACAACAAGTGGCCAGGAGTGAGGGTGAGGGTGGGGATACCTGGGGAACCTGGGAGTCCTTGAGTAGACCTCAGGCATGGGGGAGGTTTGTAACTCTAGGCTGGGAGAAACCTCTAGATTCTGTGAGGCGCGAAGAGGAGTGTTGGGGGCTCAATTGTGTCTCCCCCCTCAATTCTTATGTGTTAACACTGAGTACCTCAGAGTGTGACTGTCTTTGGGAGAGCAGACTTGTATAAAGGTCACATGAGGTTGTTGGTGTAACGTCCTTCTGATGAGATTGGGCACGTTCAGGGTGGTATGGCTGTAGACTGGCCTTTCAAGAAGAGGAAACCTGGACACAGAGGGTAGAGAGAAAAGACGACGTGCTGTGGACCGAATGTCTGTGTTCCCCCGAAACTGGTACACTGAAGCCCTACACCCCCACCCCCCCGCAATGGGACAGCATTTGGAGGTGGAAGCTTTGGGAGACACGAGGGTTAGACGAGGTCATGAGGGCCGGGCCCTGTTATAGATGGAAAGTTTGTGTCCTCCAAGTTCATATGTTGAAACCACATACCCCTCAATGGGTGGCATTAGCGGGTGGGCCTTTTGTGAGGGAACTCGAACTGGCTGAGCTTCTTGGAGTGCAGCCGTCAGGTGTGGGATCAATGCCCTTGTAAGAGCCACGAGAGGGTTGCTTCCTCTGCTCTGTTCTCTGCCATGTGAGGATGCAAGATGAAGGTAGTCTGCCCTGGCCAGGTGGCTCAGCTGGTTGGAGCATCATCCCGTGCCCCACAAGGCTGCAGGGTCCATTCCCGGTCAGGCCACATACCTAGGTTGCGAGTTCGATCCCCAGTCAGGGCGCGTACATGAGGTAACTGATTCATGTGTTTCTCTCTCACATCAATGTTTTTCTCTCTCTCTCTATCACATCGATAAAGACATATCCTCAGGTACAAATAAAAAAGAGAGAGAGAGAGAAGTTGGCAGTCTGTTACCTGGAAGAAAGCCCTCACCAGAGTATGACAAATGCTGGCACCTTGAACTCAGACTTCCAGCCTCCAGACTGTGACAAATAAACTTCTGTTGTTTCTAAGTCACCCAGTTTGTGGTATTTGGTTAGAGCAGCCTGACCTAAGACAGCCCCTCACGATGGGATTAGTGGCCTTAGAAGAAGAGAAATAGACACCAGAACTCTCTGTGCCCTGTGAGGAGACAGTGAAAAGGCAGCTGCCTCTGAGCCAGGAACACAGCTCTCACCTGAAACCAACCAGGCTGGCACCCTGACCTTGGACTTCCAGCCTGCAGAGCTGGCAGAAAAAACATTTCTGTTGGTTAAGCCACCCAGTCTGTGGTATTTTGTCATGGCGGCCGAGCAGACTCATACACTGCATGAAGTCACAGGGAGAAGGAGGCCTCAGGAGGAACGAATCCTGCCGTCACCTTCACCTCAAAGCTCTCGTCTCCAGAGCTGTGGGACGTTTCTGTCATTTAAGGCACTTCATTAGGCAGCCCTAGCAAACATACAAGTATCGTTCACCATTGTCTACACTTCCCTTAAAGAGGCACAGCTCTTACGCAGGAAAAAGTTCAAATGAGGCCAAGTTCAAACTCTCGTGTGCATTTCTGCGGTTGGGGAAAGACAGGATAGCAGCTACAGAGAGAGCAGGGAGTGGAGTGGGGATGAGACCTGGGAGCCACCTGCCACTACAGTGCGCTTTGGAATCTCGATGATGTGATAGAATGCTTTTTTTCTCAAATCTTCACCCAAGGATATGTTTACTAATTTGAGAGAGAGCAGAAGGGTCGGGGGGAGACAGAGAGGAAGAAGCATTGATGTGAGAAACATCAATTGGTTGCCTCCTGTAAATGCCCCAACCAACTAGGGATCAAACCTGCAACCTTTTGGTGTATGGGACGGTGCTCCAACCACCTGAGCCCCCCGGGCAGGGCAACAACACAGAGGCATATTTTAAAAAACCAACAACTATAAGCCTTAAAGAAATAGAAAATCTGAGCATGTAAAAATGGAAATTCTGCAGGGCAAAAATCACTATAAAGAGTCAAAAGACAAGGCAAACTGGGAGCAATATTTTCAATTTATATCAAACAGAGCTCATTTCCTTGCTGAAGAAAGAGGGCTGTGCGTTAGGAGAATGGCCAGCAAGAAGTCTAGAAAAGAGGGGAAGGTACAGAGAACATGAATTCTGCAGTTTTTCAGGGTCATGGTAGGGCAGGTAGGCGGGCCAGACAGTTGTTCAGCCTTCATAATGTCCCAGCTCAAATACTTCTCTACGTTCTCTATGTCCCTTTCCTCTGCATTTTATGCTAAGATCTCTTTGGACACGTATGCAGCACCATTAAAGATTTATTGAATGATTTTATTTATTAGAGTGTATTAGTTTCCTAGAGCTCCTATAATAAAATACCACAAGCAGGGCATCTTAAAACAATGGAAAATTTATAGTTCTAGAGGCTACAAGTTCTAAATCAATGCATCAGAATATAATACTGAATGTCAACTGTAATTTAAAAAAATTTTTTGAATGTGTCAGAGGGTCACACTCTGAATGCTCTAGGGAGGATTCTTCCTTGCCTCTGCTGGCTTCTGGTGGCCCCAGGCTTCCTTGGCCTTCGGCAGCATCAGCTTAGCCTCTCTCCTCACATGGCTTTCTTCTCTGTGTCTCATGTCTTTCTTTGTCTTCTCCTAATCTTATAAGGACATCAGTCCTTAGATTTGGGACACACCCTATATCCAGGATGATGTCATCTCAACATTCTGAACTAATTACATCTTCAAAAATTCTATTTTCAAGTAAGGTCACGTTCTAAAGTTCTGGGCGGATGTGAATTTGAGGGGGACATTATTCAACCTACTACACAGTTGCAAATAACAGAAAATGCTACCTAACTGGCTTAAACATATAAAAAATAATTATTGGGACAACTGGCAGAAAAACCTGGGAATATATGGAACATGAAGAATGGCTTGACCCGTGAGCTCAGTTTCTCTCATTCAGAACTGTCTTTTGCTGTGTTGGCTTCATTCTTAGGCTCCACCTTGTGGCTTCTGGCCACCCCAGGCTCACATCATTCTTACGGGTAGTAACCCTAGAAAAAGTAGCTATTACCTCTCCTTGAACAATATCAGCAAACATCTCATGCATATCATTGGCTTTAAGTTTCACGTCCATCCGTAAACCAATCACTGTGGCCAGGCCTGAGTCTATACCTCAGCTCTAGAGCCAGGGGTAGATTCAGTTCCATTGAGAACACACAGACTAAAGATGCAGGAGGGGTTCTCCCCAGAGTAAGCTTGGGGTTCTACTACCAGTAGAAGTGTGAATGGGTGCTGTGTAGTAAAAAATGTATCTCCGTTAGAGTGTTGGTCTCCGCTGGAAAGAAGGCAGCCACTCTGGTTTACATGTTTGTATTTGGGAGCCCTCATGTAAATATTTTCTGAGTTGTTTTGAATCTTTAACCTGATTTAGTCTCTGAGGGGTTTATCCAGTATAAATCTGAGACCCATTTCCTCAACCAGGGTGACGCCACTCCGTCACAAAACACTGCCCTTTGTAAAGCCCTATCTAGGTAGACCAGTTGGCCATCTGTTACGGAAATAATTCTTGAAACTTCCCATGAAAGAGGCAAAAGGCTCCCGTTTGTGCCGGTGTGGCAGGAAAGAAACGCAAGTGGTAGGTAACACTGATGAACAAAGAAATACATCTCCACCTCCCAGCTTTGTCTCACTGCACACAGAAATCTCCATACCTGCAGGGCTGGAGTATTGTTACTCTCGCATATTCTGCAGCCCTGGGGGACAAAATAAGATTCTGAGTTTGAGCTTGTCTCATGCACTGGTTTTGGCCTGAAGTGTTGTACCTTCAACACCCGCAGAGGGGCCTTGTATCCCAAGCACCATAAGAGCCAGTGCCCGGAGGGTGAAATCAGTCCCTTAGCTCGATGAAGCTGGACTTGGTAACCACGCTGTGGAGTTTAATGTGCTGACCTAGATGTAGTCTGCAGCCCACAAAACCTCATACCATAGCAAAGCTTTTCTTGTGCTGAGACAGCTGGCTGAGCCTGATGTTGCAATGACTTGGTTCTTAGTAAAGAGGCTAAAGAAATTAGGGGCAGGGCTGTAGCCCCACGACCGCAGCTCCGAGAGACCTTCCTGTTTATTCCAGGGTGAGTGAAGGAGAACCTTCTGTTTGTGGGCACTGGTGTTTCATCCGAAGGAACCAGGCTGGGGCTCTGGGTTTGAGATGTGGATACATAGTCCACTCATGACGGCCAGACAATTGCCCATAGACTGAGCATTCAGACAACCGCGCAGACCAAAAGCATTTTTGGAAAGTGCGCTTCAAACTATGTGCGTCAAGTCCTACATTTCTCCTTGACTTCCATTTTGAAATTGGGACTAGGTTTACACAGGGAAGCCTACTTCAGTAAACTGGGGTTGAAAACGGTGGGTTCTGAGGACTTCCCATGAAACATAGCATAAGCCTTGACCCCCTCCCCAAACCTCACAGAAATGTGAGAAAAGACGCTTTTTTAAAAAAAGCATACATCCTTAAGAGAAATAAGAGTAGCCGAGGGAGGGACCAAAAAATCCAATTGATGTTCAATAGAAATAAGTTTACTTTGGATTTATTAACCTATTGTGAAATATACAGGGTCCAGCAGCAGTAACGCCTGCTTGAGTGGTTGGTAGGGTAATAATACGGGTGTAATAATTTATAGTTTTAATTTGAACATTTCATCTAAAATGTCATACAGTGTGCTTGAGTGTGATATTGTTATGTTACAGAATTCCATGGTTATGATTTTATAATAAAATATTCTGTAATAAAAAGGGGCATTACTTGTGCCAGACCCTGTATATCTAATAATAAATTGTTACTGTTAGATTCCACAATTACTAACATTTCCCTACATTTTTTTCTCTCTCTCTAGCTGTATACTTTTTTTTTTTCTTTTGCTGAGACATCCGAAGGTAGATTTCAGACATCCTGACATGGGTTGAATTATGTTTCCCGAAAGGATAGGCTAGAGTCTAGCCCGTGGTACCAGTGAAAGTGGCCTTGTTTCTAAACAGGGCTTTTGCGGGTGTAATGGAGTTAAGATAAGAGCATATTGGATTATGGTGGGCCCTACACCCAATAACTGGTGTCATTAAAGAAGAAAGAGATTTGAAGTCCTGGAGAGATACACGGGGAAGACATGTGACTCTGGAGGCAGAGATTAGAGTGAATGCTGCCAGAAGCCAAGGAACACCACGGATTGCTGGCAACCACCAGAGGCTAGGAGGAAGCACGGGAAGCTTTTCTTCTAGAGCCTTTGGACAGAGCATAGCCTTGCTGATACCTTGGTTTCAGACTTTGTGCCTCCAGATGAATGTGTGGTTGTAAACTACCCAGTCTGGGGAAATCTGTTATGGGGGTTCTAGAACATGAATACAACCTCTAAATATGGGTGTTACCAAAATGCAGGTATTTCGTGGTAGTAAGAGCATTTTTCTCGTCACCAACACTGTTACCACATCTAAGAAACGAACAATTCTATAGCAGCCAGTCCGTAATTAAAAGGATTCAATTGTCTTCAAAATATTTTCTGTAGATGTTTTTTTCTCTTTTGGTTAGAATTCAATCAAGGTCATCTTATATTTATTTGATTGTTATATTTCTCTGATTTCTTTTGTTCTAAAGTTATCTACCTTTTTAATGACATTAACTTTTTGAGCTGTCTAGGTATTAAAGAAAAAGTTATTCCCAAACAATAAGGAAGACCTAAGTCAAGATTGTTTGTAACTGGGGAGAGAGATCGTGCTCAACTCCAAATGCAACAAAGGGAAGTCGGGATTTACAGCCAAAGAGCAGGACGAGGCGGTCGCTGGAGGGAAAAGTACTAAGAGGAGATGTCAGGGGGAGGGAGGGTCTTGCTAAAGACAGGTCAAGGGCATAGACATCAAGGGTAGGAGATGAGGAACTTGATTAGATATCAAGAGCGGGGGAGGGGGGGTGCAGTGTGGGGATGATTTGGCATGATTCTTTGTTAAGACTGGGTTGGGCAGGCCCAAGATTGGGTAGAGACCAAGGTCAAGGCCTAGTTGAAAGAGGTTGGTTCAAGGACCCTGACTAATGGCTGGTCAAAGAGAGAGCCTTTGCCACAGGTCAGTTGTCTTATAGTATGTTCCATACTGTGAGTTTGTCTTTTCGGTTCCTCTTGGTGCAATTGAGTTTGTCCCTCTATTCCCATACTTCCCGTGAACTCGGTGGTAGGTCGTGAGGCTTGATTAGATTCACGCTCATAATTTTTGGGAGGAAGAATTCATAGGTGGTATTGTGTATTTCGGATTTCACCATATGAGAAGGTGCATAATTGTTGCACCATTAAGGATGCTCAGTTTGATATCTTGTTCAGATGGTGACCCCTGGATGTCTCCATCACAAGCCATCTGTGAGTGACTGTTTAACCTAAGCGAAAGTCTTGCTCTCCAATCACCTTTCACCCGCTGGTTCCTTTGATAGATAATTTTGCCTAAATCGCTTATTTTATTGCCAATAGTGGTTTCCAATCATTCCTTCCATTTTTGTTAGCTGGTATTCCCCTTCTTTTCCCTCCTGTTTTGAATGTTACTATGGACAGGTGGATTTTTCTTCCTTGTGTTACCCATTACAGTCATCGTTCATTTTGATGCTCAAATTGTCCCATATTTGGCCAGTGAGAATCCCCTCCCACTAGTGCCTGTGTCTTTGAAAACTTCCTTGTCTTCTGGAACAATTTGGTGCTCCTGGCTCACTTTCCCTGCCCCAGACTTGAGGTTTGCCATTTCTACAGTCATCCTGCTGAATTACCCATAAGTAAGGTGTCGCTTCCCTTAGCCATTTAAAATAAGCCTTTAAGAGTAATGAGTGTTTATCAGGCACCGTGTGCCAGGGCCTGTGCAGGTGTTTTCCATGCCTTACCTCATTGATGCGCACACATCCTTTCTGGGAGACACTCTCCCTTATCCCCGTTTTACCGATGAGGAACTGGGCCGTGGAGGAGTTAAGTCGATTGCGCAGGGCCACTCAGCTGGCAAGTGGAGGAGTTAAAATTGGAACTCACATTTTCTGAGTCCAAAATCAAGCTTGGAACCGCCATGCTGTATTGCCAAAAAGAAAAAAAGAAAAAAGAAAACAACTTAAAAAGAACTGAACTGCATACTATCTACAATTTAGAAGAAACACACAAACAAAAACAACCACCATGCTTTAAGGTGATAGGCATTAGGCAAAATTTAAAGAAAAAAAAAATCCTGGGACTTCTGGTCCCTTTCTCACAAATTCTAAATGGCCAGCAGTCACAGTGTGGGGCAGCCCAGGTCAGGCCTGGAATGGGATCAGAAGGCTTCCTTGCAGCTCCACCAGAAGCCGTACCGCGGGATAGATTGGAGCAGGGGCTTTGGACCAAGTTCGTGTTAAAAGCTTTTCAAGCTTCTCACAGCTACAGCAGTTTTCTCTGCTTCTGGGGTGGTCTGTGCAGAGCTTCTGATGTCCAGGGTAATGAAAGGGATAGCTAGGGAAGGGATGGAGGAAGGGGGAGAGAGAGAGATATGCAGTGATTATGTAACTGTCCCCAGGGTCCTGGGGAAGCGAAGGAGGGGGGACCTGCCAAGCCATGGGCTGTGACTACCTGGAGGAAGGAGCCCCTTTTTCCTAATCTGCACAAAGGTGCCCTATCAACTTGCAGGTTCTTCTAGAACAAAACTCACTGTTCTGAGTTCAAGGGCCAGTGACTTTCTATTATCTTTTAATGAGGGAAAACTTCCTCCTCCCAACAGGAATTTCCAGTTGCAGTTATTAGCCTAGGTGCCGCCTGAAATTTACATATAATTACATTTCTCTTAGAGCTAAGGTGGTCCCTCGCAACCTGCTGGTTTCCTGCTTTCCTCCTCAGGAGAGTCTTTGGCCGTTTCCTCCTTTCACTTTGACTTTAGTGTCCAGTGCCGCCTGGGGCAGTGTTTAGTGACAGCCTTGCCCTGGGACACTAAGTGTCCAGCCTGTCCTCTCCTACCTTCCTCCCTCCCTGGGTCTGTGCAGGCACTGGAGCCCCTGAGTACTAGAGTACTGGAGTACCAGTGGGGGGTACTCCAGACAGTGATGTGGGGAAGGGGGAGCCATTAAGATAAGGAGGAGGAATAAGCAGAAGCAGATGTGCCTTCGGCCCAAGCCCCCAGCCCACTGCAAAACAGGAAGCTGGGATGGCAGCTGATAAGGGTTTTCTCAGGGCTGGGCCTGGCTGGCCTCCTGGAGCCCAGAGCAGGCCGGCTCCTCCATCAGCATCTCTCCACTGGATCTCGTTTTCCACCCCGGGGGACAAGCTGGAGGAGTTTTCTCTTCATACGAGTACAAATCAAATATATTCACATTCTATCTATTATGAATCCTGTTCATTTTAAAAGATGTGCGAGGACAACCTCCTCATGGGAACTACAAGAGTGGAGACTATACACACACACACACACACACACACACTTCATACACATGCATACACACCTCATACACACCTCATACACATGCACACATACTCGCATGCACAGACCTCACACACACGCACAGACCTCATACACAGACACACACACAAGCGCCCATCTCAGCTGAGGTTACAAAGCCTTGAGGTGACTCTAATCCCCAAGAGTGATGGTCCCCCAAAACTCCACAGTGGTAGGGCCCCTCCAAAGGATGGGTTCTCCAAGCTTTGCTCAAGGGCTCTCAGGGCAATTCTTGGCTCCCCCCCCAATCCAGAGGGATGAAGCAACCGAAGCGCTGCACCTTGCAGGTGTGGCGGGCTGGGGCTGGGGCTCATGGTGCCCCAGGCCCCCCACCTACCATTCTGCAGCAGTGTTTCCCCTATAAAGGAACAAATTTTTATGGACCCTGAACTGACTTAAAATTTTAAAAATTTTAATACCACCTACACTGTGGAAATTTGAACCTAGGCATAAACTGTGTGTGCTTGTAAGTAGTCTGATCCACATAAAATTCAAACGGGAAGGAAGGAGGGATCCAGGGTCTTACCCAGTCACTTCCAACTTCAGGGGTGTCTCCAGTGGGACTTCTGTGTCTCCCAGCCACACCTGCTGAGACTCACTGTGGTTCCAGCTTCCACTGGACGACCCCTGGGTCGGGCGACACTGTCCCCCTATTCCATCCACCTCTGTAGCCCAGGGGTGGTGGCGGCTTCCTGTTGTTGTTCATCTCTGGGTTGCCTCACCCTTCCCTATTTGGATTTGTGGTTTTTCCACCCTGGCAAGCTTGCGGTGGGGAGGCAGCATTTCGTAAAGGTGGGGGGTACAGTGTCTTAGGTGGGATGCCCCAAAAGCAACTCTCAGAGGGAGGTTTTGGTGCAGAGAGTTGATGGGGCAGTGCGCTCAGCAGCAGCTGGGAGGGAGTGAGGGCAGGGACTGGCAGAGGGAGGTGTTGACCCGCAGCAGCAACGCAGTCGCCTCCTCAAAAGCCAGGGTGGCCCTTTGAGGTGGTCCCAGATGAAGGCCAGAGGCTGGCTTTCTGCTCTGCATCCTCCCCTGCACAGCCCAGTTGGACGAGGCAGGTCCCTCCAGGCAGGGCTATTCCTAGGCTGAGGGAAACCTGGGCAGAGGCCACAGCGTCCACCTCAGGTTCGAAGCCCAGCTCTGCAACTTTCTAGTTATGTGACCTTGACCAGATTCCTTATCCTTGTTCAGCACACATTTCAGTTTCCTTGTCTGTGAAAAGGGAACCTGTGAGGATCAAAGCAGCCTGTGTTCTCTGGGCTGGCTTCCCTCCAGGAGCGGCTCTAATCTTTGTGGGCGAGGCCCAGGGCTAGGTCAGGCACATTTATGAGGGGGTGGGCCCAGGTGTGGCCTTCTCTCCTACTTCCTGCTCCAGGGCTGGGTGGACCTTGCTCTCACCTGGTTCTCCAGCTCTCGCACACACAGAATGAGGAAGCTGAGCCAAGGTCCTCTTGTAGTCTGGCCGCCTTGCCCTCCCAGTCTTCCTCCCAGGAGCACTGGCTGGTTGGGGCTTGTGTGGGGGAGGGGAGTGAGAGCTCCAGATCCTGGTGTCTTCAGGCCTGCCATCGAGCCCTGAGCCCTGCCCTGAGGGGGAGCATCAGGCTCTGTGCTATGTGCCTTTACCCCCAGAAGCCCTGCAGGAAGGGAGGGGTCCCCCCAATCCTATCTACAATCTCAACAGTAGAAAAGATGGAAAGAAATAGGATGGAGTGGGGGCTATTGAAGGGTGCAGCAGCACCCCATACTTCTTCAGGGTCCCGCTGGTACCTATAGGGACTTGATGTGAACTAGAAAAGGTCCCTCTGGGGAGACATAGCCCCTCAAGTGCTCAGCTTAGCAAACAGCATCTCTGTGCAAACTAGAAAAGGCCCCGGTCCTCCCTGTACCCTTGAGGCGCTGTGCGCAGCCTGCCCAGCCCTGCGGGGTGACCTTGATTGGCACAGGCTCCACCAGATGATGCTGCCGGCTCCTTTCCCTGCCTCTGCCCTGCCAGCTTTCTCCCCACACAGCCAATCCAAGGTGGAACCTTGGGTTCTGCCCATTTTGTGTGGTTTACATGCTTGTTAATGACAGGGCGCATGCCACAGAGCCCGTCTTCCCGCATATCAGACATCTCTCTCTGCCTCAGAGCCTTAGTTCTGGCTTTCTGCAATGATGTTCACGATTCATCGAGTCCTGGAACCTGAAGGTGTTGCCAACCGCTGCTGAGTGGCTGGGAGACCGAGCCTGTTCCCTTGGGGGCGGTCCTCCAGACACAGAAGCAGCCCCGCCCGGCGGCCTTTGCCTCTGAGGTTCTTCCATACCTGCGTCCCACCAGTCTCCCCTGCTTTGCTCCGAGCCCATCGTAGTAACGTGCGTGCTCCAGGGACGCGGATGACAGCACCCCATCCCTAAGGTGTGTCTGCGGAGAGGTAGGGACAGAAGCGCAGAAGTCAGCAGCATGGTGACTGTGAGCCGGATTCAGCCGGAGCCATTGGACACACCAGTGCTGACCCTCCTGACTTTTCTTTACAAAAACGGATCCGGCCCCAGTGGGCCTGCTGCTCCTTACGGTGACACCGGCCTGGAGCCCCAGCAGAATGATCGGAGTGGCCTTAACCCCAGGTTCACAGGGGAGAAGAAATGATTTACTGCAGAGTCCGGCAGTCTGAGTGTAAGCCCTGGATCCCTTATCAGCTGTGCGACCTTAACAAAGCTATTTGTCTGTGCCTCCCTTTTCCCATCCGTCATACAGGATGATGAAATAATAGTACCCATCTCGCAGGGCTGTTAGACCGACTAAGTAAGTGCTTAGAGCAGCCCCTGGCATGTAGCATGTGTTAGCTATGGTGATGACAGCAGGTGAGTTCCCACTGGGTAGAGTCGTTGTTTTCGTAGAGTTCCCACAAACATCATTTGACTGGCTCGGTGGCCCTGGATTCCAGCAACAGAGTGTAGCTGGCCTCAGGGAGCCCAAGCGGGAAAAGTCACTGTTTCATCTGTGAGGCCCCCTTCTCCAGCGCAAGGCAGTGGGCCAGGCTGCCCAGGGCCGATGGGGGCAGCCTGGGCTCCTGGTCCTTGGCTCCCGGCCTTACTCTGCCTCCTGGGGGGCGGGGTGTGAAGGGAAGCGCTGTGAACAACCAGCTATGCTCCCTGTCAACGGCTTTAAGAGTACAATCCCAATATCCCAAGGCAGCCCCGTCTCCCTTAATAAGTCATTACGGTCTGTCAACAGCAAAGTCTTCCATGGTGTTCCTGGGCATTTTTATTTCCAGTCTGACTCGTGCCTGGGGTAATGAGTTCCATGAGCTTGCCACCCACCGAGGGAAGGCGGATTTTCTTCTTTTATTCCTAAACGTAGTTCTCTCAAGCTTTCAGCTGAGACCCCTGGTTCTAGCTCAGCATCTGATGAGTGAGTTCGTGGCCACCCTCACCATAACATCCAGGATCAAGCAGATGTCATCCCTTCTTAGCCTTTATCTTTCCAGATAGAAGAACCCTTGACGTTTCACTTTGTATTTTTACAGCCTCTTCCCTGTCTCTTGACAACACGGGCTGAGACCCTTCTAGTCCCCACTGCTCTTCTTAAGGCGTAGTAAGCACAAGAACAGGAGCCCCTCCCCAACCACAAGCCCCGCCCCCCCACACCACACTGTTAGACTTGGAAGAACTTCCAAGTGCCAACTGTGAACTGCAATTCAATACATGCAAATCACAGTCATTCTGTTGAAGAGAATTGGAAGAACAGGGAATTGGGAGTTGGTGAAAGGGGGAGAGAGCAGGAGGCAGAGCACGAGCAAAGGATTTTGCATCAAGGTGTGGGAACAATGAAAGAAGGGGAGGTCTTAGGACTCACTCAGAACTCCACCCCTGGCTGCCCTACACAGCTGAGCAGAATGGGTCCTATCCAAGGATGCCCTCCACAGTGGCAGGTGGGGCTGGAATCCAGCCCCTGCCCACTCACCACGTACCTGGGTGCTGGCTGCATCAGGCAGAGGGCATTACCTTTTCCTGATTTTCATAATGACACCATGTGGACGAGCTGGTCAGCATGGGGCCAGCTGTGTCCGGTAGGCAGGAAAGGCAGGAAGACCCAGGTCAGTGCTAGGCACCGGGTCCCGACCTGCTATGTCATAAAGTCTCCACGGTCGTTATCCAGACACTGGTTATCGAGCACCTATTGTGTGCCCACTGCTCTTTTAGGTGCTGAGAGGGCAGTGGAGGAGAACCTAGCCATAGTTCCTGCTCTCCTGGAGCTTTCAGTCTGCAGGCAGAAACAAGACAAGGTAAATTTGAACGCCACAAGCTCCATAATGATTTGATTAGAGGGTTGGCAAAATATGGCCCTTGGGCCAAATCCGGCCCTTGGCCTATTTTTGTAGGGTCCATATGCTAAAGACTGATTTTTATATTTTGAAGATTATAAAGGATTATAAAACAAAACAATGCAAACCTAATTATGTGCTGCTTCGATCTTTACAGGAAAATTGGCCAAGCCCTGGTCTAGGCGGTGACTTGAGGAGGTAGGGGGTCTCATGAACACCGCTGGTTGCCTCTCCCGCACCCAGTCACCTCCCCCAAATACATGGTAGCCTTGAGATTTGGGTGGGATGGGGCCTTAACTGCCTAAGCATAATCAGTGTCCTGTCAGCAGTGACTGGTTCAGGGCCCTGCCAATTAGCACATGGGATTCTCCTGGGCCAAGTGATTGGTTAGGTGAAGTCCAGTACTTCCCTTTGAGTGTTAGAGCACAAGAAAGTCTCTCTTTCTAGATGGGGTGGGGTATGGATGTGAGGCCAGGGGCTGCCGCAGCCATTTTGCTAATATCCGGAAAGTCAGCCTGAGGTTGCAGCTGACCTGTGAAACTGGGCAGCACCCAGAGAATCACAGAGAAGAGGATCCCTGGCCATACCCTGGCTGGAGCCTGATTTTTTTCTGGGCTTAATTCCACAAGCCCACAAACTCTCTTTAGTGTTTGAGCCAATGTGGGTTCCTTGTTTCTTTTGAGTAAAAACATTCTAACTGATTGCAGATGGTCAAGGAAGAAGGAGGTGATGTTTGAGCTGAGACGTGAATGGTAGTCAGGGTCCAGAGGGAGAACCTTCAAAGCAGAGCAGAAGGCACACATAGATGCCTGAGGTGGGTACGGGCCAGGCACAGTGAAAAGCGGAGGGTCAGTGAGCTGTGGGGACAATGGGATCTGATGGAGTGGGTGGGTCTTGGTGGCCAAGGAGAGGAGCTTAGATTTTGCTAGAAATGAAACAGGAGGCCATTGTTAGTTTTTAATTTTTAACTGGTTTTTATTTAGATACAGTTCAGTGCACAAGGCTTAAGAGCACAGTTTGATGAGTTTCAACACCCACACGCAGACACATATATCTCCATCGCCCAGATCAAGAGTGTTTTCAGCACCCACAAGCCAGATATGTTCACTTTAAATTGACCATGGAACAGTAGCCACATTAAAACAAGTAAAAAGAAACAGGTGAAACTAATGTTAATGATGTATCTAACTCAGCAGACCCAAAATATTGTTTCACCTTGTAGTCAATGTTAAGGGTGTTAATGAGCAGTTCCATTTTTTTCCTCATTTAGTGTCTGAAATCAGGTTAATGTTACACTGATCACAATCTCCGTTTGGACCGGCCACATTTCAAGTGCTCGGGAGTCACATGTGCCGGTAGCTCCTCCATAGACAATGCAGGCCCAGTGAGTAAGGGGTGATGAATGGAAATAGAGCAGACGGTGTCCACTGATCAGAATGGAAGTCGGGGAGGATGTGAATGGCTGGCCTTATCTCTGGTCTAGAGTCCCACCTTCAAAACTGTATTTAGCGAATTACAATGTTGTTGACTACATTTCCTATGCTGCCAGTTTGGTACTGGAAATAGCAGGGGGAACACTTTGAAAAATATGTGATTGTCTAACCACAATGCTGTACACCTAAAACTAATCAAAATAATGCTAAATGTAAACCATAAGTGAAAAAATTTTAAAAATAAAAAATGTAAAAAATTTTTTTTAGTGAAAATAAGTACGTTCCCGCCCAATTTCGGTTCCGTAGCTCCATATTTTCTGAGGTCCGAGATTACTCAATACAGAATTTTCCCACCACAAGGGTTTCCATTCCCTATTGGGCTGCCTTGTGAACGGAGTTGTGAAGCTGCACTATCTCAGGCAGCGTGAACATCTGAATGATAGCTTCCTCATTTGACAAAGGCAGGCAGGCCTCTGGTTTGTTTTTTTTTAAATCCTCCTCTGAGGACACGTCTATTGATTTGAGAGAAAGAGAAAGAGAAACATTGATGTGAGAGAGAAACATCGATTGGTTGCCTCCTATACACGTCTTGCCCAGGAATCAAACCCACAATCTTTCGGTAGATGGGCGATGCTCCAATCAACTGAGCCACGCAGCCAGGGTCAGGCAGACCGCTTTGTATTATGCTTTGCTTTATTGCGCTCCACAGATGTTGCATTTTTTTTACAAATTGAAGGCAAGACCCTCCACCAGCAAAAAGATCACAACTCACTTTATTGTAACACTTGCTTTTTTACGGTGGTCAGGAAGGAACACTGCATCTCTGAGGTGCACCTGTAATTTGCCAATTTCACCCTTCAGTTATCTCGGACTTTTCAGATGGAGGGCATTCTACAGCTGTGGCCTCCCAGCCTGGCTGGTCGCCTGAGTCGCTTCAGAGTATGGAAAACAAAACCATACACACTCAGGACCTCCCGAATCCTCCTAATCCAGAGGTGCTCTCCATGGTGTACATTTTTAAAAAGCTGGACAAATGACTGTAGTTGACTTTGGGAGCCACGGAGGATCGATCATCCGCTTTGCCAAATAGGTCAGAGACTTCAGCTGGTACCATGGCAGGGACACAGTGAGTCCCAGAGTGACAAATTCTCCAGGAGCAAAACTTTTAACAGACATTGTGGCCACGGGAGGGCGGGGTGGGGCGTTTTTGTTTCCTCAGGGCCAGGGTGATGGCAGTGGCTGAGGTGGAGGCCTCAGAGGTCCCCTTGGGTGTAGCCTATTTTAGGCCCGGGGACAGGAAGCAGTATCTCCGGTTGGGGACTCATGTGAGAGAACACAGAGAAGGCTGCAGGTCTCGAGGTGGCCTGTGGGGTGTGGGTAAGGAGGAAATCCACAATTGGTAACCCATCCCATTCCCCTCACTCTGCTTTTACTTCTGATTCTGGCTGGCCTGGCAGTGAGTCAATTAAATCTCTTCTTCACCCATGGGTGTAAAATGGCAGAGCTAACCTGTTTCAAGAGGACAATTAGAAAGAGTAATGACTAAGGCAAAAAAAAAAAAAAAATCAACCCAGTCCTTCTGGATTTCACTTTAATTGCTGGGTGTGCCCTGCCTGGGCACCAGGACCATAAAGCAGGCCTGATTTCCTTCCTTTGAAGTGTTTAAAGAGACCTGGATTTGCAGTCAGGACACCTGAGTTCTATCCCAAAGCTATCAATAACAGCTGTGTTGCTTGGGTATATGAGCTAACTTATCTGAGCCTCACTTCCCCCATATGAGTAATAATACCTGTCTTGCAGGTTATAGTGATGGCCGGGTGAGATCTCGCATGTGAAAGCAATTTGGAAACTGTAAAGCACTACACCAATGCAAGACGTTAACGTTTATAGTGGGGAAAATGACGCAGGACACGGAACAGAGGCAGAAATCCTTCCCTGGCTTCTGGTTTCTAAGATGCTCAGGTCAGGAGGCGCGTTTCCTCCGCTCCCCCTTCCTCCCTCCCCTATCCCCTTCTTCCTTTGCCCCTCACTGGCCAGGGCGTGTGCCTTAGAACAGCCGGCGCTCTGATCCACATTAGCTTATAAATACACTGCTTGTATTTTGGTCCTTGACACACACCTGTCCTGGCCTTGTGGGAAAGCAGCGCCCGAGAGAAGGCTCTTGGCCAGGTCTCCATAAATGTTTCCAGTGTCAATTCCTCTGCAGTCCGGCAGGTTTCCATTGGTTCCGGGCTCCCTGCGTCTATATTTCATTGGCTGACTGCTGCCAGGACGAGGAGAGACAGCCCCTCTGCGGTGACAGCCGAGACTCAGTGATGGCTCCTCGCGCCTTTGCTGCCGGGTCCCCATGCAGCCGGTGGGAGCGCCCTCGCCCTCCGCCACACGCTGTCTCCGCCGCTCTTCTAGTCCTGCCCAGTCCTAGGCCCGGTACCTACAACCTGCGCTCGAATCGCCAAACCTTCCCCGGCTAAGCCCAGCCATCACCAGCACGGTAATGGACATCTTTCTGGTGCCTTTATCACTTTCTCAGGGCACACCAACTGCGTTAAAATGTTTAGGTTCCTCTCTTAACTGCCCCCCCACCCCACCCCCAACATACACAAACACACAAGTCGAAGGATGCAGTGGGTCTCCTGGCTCTGTCCAGAAGAACGCAGGGGTGAGGTGCACTGGGCCCCAGTTAATACCCGAACAATGGAAAATGTTTCATCAGTTACAAAAAGTATTTCACTAGGCAGGAACAGCATCTACAGCTCCTCTGAGCAAGCTTATTTTAGCTCCGCGGGTGCAGTTAGGTGCGCTTTCTAGCGGCTGCTCCACCCTCCCCTCCCTTCCCATCAGACTGTTATTGTTCCCCGGACGCTCCCGCTGGCCCACCCTGTGCGCCCCGACAGCCCCCGCCTTCGAGACCAGCTGCTGCCGCGGCGGTGGCTCGCGTCACTGGCCGCGGAGCTCGGAGGGGGCGCCGGGGGGTGGGGGGGGGCGTAGGCTGGCTGGCGCTGCCAATCACCGCGCGGCGCACGTGCCGCACGTCTCGGCATCCAGCCCCGTGAGGACTAGGCGGGGTCCGGGGAGAAGTGGGGGTGCGCAGGCGGAGGTGTGATTGCACACGGGGTCGGTGAGGGTTTGTGGTGTGGTGGGGAGGTGGTCTGGGGAATGAGAATGGGCTGGGGCTGGGGCTGAGCAGGGTTTGGAGACGCTGTGAACAGACCGACTTCGCAGGTGGTGCTTAAGGGCGCAGGAGGGAGCCGACCAGGTGTACCCCAGGGCCCACTGGAGGGTCAGCCGACTCCCAGCCACCTCCCTAACCAATTAGGGGAGCACAGGGAAATTCCTCAATCTCAGCCTCTCTCTGACCCTTTCTCTCACTAAAAACTGGACCACAGATGGGTGAGGACAGGCCATCGACCTGCCTGTCTGCTGCCAGTTTAGCCAAGGGCTGGGGCAGGAGGGCAGGGAGAGGGGACTTCAAATGTTGAGCCCAGAGCACCTGTTTAGGAAAAAGCAGATCGTTTTCGGCACCTTCTTCACCACCACTCCCTTCACTTCCCTCAATTCCGCACCCCCCATCTCCTGCACCCCTGAAAGAGTGGTGTTTTATTTCCGGTTGTGATTTTCAAACACAGAACCATCAAAGTGTAAGCCAAAGGCCGGAAGCCCAGGAATCAAAGCTGTCCAGGTGGACTTGACCGTGGGCAGAAGGGAAGAGGGGGGACACCACCTGCAGGGCAGACATTATTGATGGCGCACTCTGCGATAGGGCTTCCTGGCTGTTCGTTAACAAGAAGCAGGTTGGGACGGCGTGGGGCCACCATTCCCTATACACAGCGACATCTTCATCCCAGGCTGCACTGTTGGGGCCCCGGGGAAGCGTCCATGGCCCCCGCATGGCAGCCAGTTGGATGTAGCTGCGCCTCTGTGTGAGCCCCTGAGCTGCACTGCTTATTACCCGCCTTGAAAGGCTGTAACAGCCTCTGGAAGAGGAAATTCCTTTGAAGTGCGGGCAGCATTTAGGTTCCTCTAAATTCACACTGTCTCCTTTGATGTGTGGTGACACCAGGCCTAGCAGGGCCTGGCTACCAGGACCAAGAGATCCAACACCATTCCAAGTTCACCTCCACCAGCACAGACATATTGAAGGGCAGATTGAAATACTCTAGAAAGTATCTCAAATTTTTCCACTTCCTCCTGTGTGTGTGTGTGTGTTTTAGTTAATACAGTACATATTTTTCAATGTATCATTTGATCCTCTATGCCTATGAAGCTACACTGGAAAACCTCGGGGTAAAGTGCTCTCCATCAGCAGTCCCCAACTTTTTTGGCACCAGGGACTGATTTTATGGAAGACAATTTTTCCACAGGCCTGGGGGTGGGGGTGGGGGATGGTTTTGGGATGATTCAAGCTGGTAACATTCCAGCTCCCCTCCTGCTGTGCACCCGGGTTCCTAACAGGCCAGGACTGGTACCATTCCCAGTCCTGAGCCTGGAGGTTGGGAGCCCCTGCTCTACGTTCCTTCACTTAATCCTCACGAGAACTCTATGAGGTGGCCCCTCCCCCCACTTTATGGATGAGAAATTGAAGGCCCCTGTAACCCCAGCGGCACAGCTGCCTGGCTGAGGACCTGCCCCTGCAGCGCCTCCTTCAGTAACAGTGAAGCGGGTGAATCAAACCGCGCCCAACCACAGCAGTGCCCGGCCCACAGCAACCGCACATCACAAGGGGAGCTGTTCTTCCCGTCACTGTCCTTACTACCAAGAAGAAACATACAGCTTCTCTCTATTGCCGTGGCAAGTCCTCCACCAAACGTACGCAGCAGACCTTGGTGCATTCCTTCAGAAACCTGTAGGGTTTTGCTGGTCTCTGGTTCGAGCCTTCCCCAAAGGGTGTTGGAAGCAGAGTTCCTGAGCAAGTCGCTCCAAGACAAACTGTACAGCGCGCCTTCCCACACACATTTGCTCCCAGACTTGAGCTGTTCCTCCTTCCCAGCTGGAGACCGTTATTGCGACCCTGCCATTCCGACCTCAGCTGCGTGCTTTGATGTCCATGAGTTAGAGGGAATGGGATGTGTGTGTGTGCGCCTTAAGGACATGGCGAAGGCGACTCGACTTTGTTTTAAAAGTTCACTGAGCAAATCAGCATCATTTCCTAAATCATTTATTTTTTTTTTAAAGAGTTTTAAAAGTGCTCCTTTTGGGGTGGGGAGTGTCTTCCCAAAGGCCCTGCTATATGAAAAGAGCTACTACGAAGGACAATCTGAGACAGTGTGACAGATGGGGACTGTCCTAGAAACTTGTACCCCAGGAGGCCCAGGAGGGCAGCAGCTGGGCTGAACTGCCTGGCTGACTGTTAGCAGGACGGGATGGGCAGGGGCAGGGGCCACAGGAGCATAGATACCTGAGGTCACGGAGAAACCCCAAAACCCCGACAAGGGTCTCTCTCTAGTCAAAGGCCGATGGGAGGTCAAGCACAGCCAGGCTTTGCTCTTGACATGAAAATAAGGAAGAAAGTATAAAGGAGTAATACGTGGTGATAATAAAGATAATAACAAATGGCATTTATCGAATGCCTGCTATGTTATAGTCACCATGCTAGGGGTTTCACATGCTTTATATCATTTAACCCTGCAGAGAAGGAGGTTACTATTATTACTCCCACTTTACAGGTAGGGAGGGAGCTGCAGGGAGGTGAAGTCGCCCGGTGTCACCCAGCTAGGAAGTGGCTACGGCAGGACTGTGGCTCATGGCGTGTAACTCTGGCGCCTGGCGAAGGACGGGCTTTGCTTTTCTGTACTGGGGTTCAGTTTACAAGTCCTTGTTGCTGGGGGAAGTGAGGGTCTGAGTCCGTGGAGAAGACACTTTTGAAAAGGGGTTGGTTTAATCAGAGGAAGGGGACAGTGGGCAAGGGTCAGATGGCCAAGCAGGGGTCTGTGAGAGGAATGGGGCCAATGACCCATTGGGGGGCTTGGGAGCCAGAGAGCCTTTTAAGGCTGCATGTTCAGGGAGAGATGAAGAGAGATGGAGTCTTCGTCGAGGTGGACGGGGAGCAGAGGGTGGCAGGCGGGTGAGTCGCAGTACCACGGGCGGCGTCCGCACCAAGACGTAGGGCCCGCAGGGCAGCCAGTTTGTTTCAAAGCGTAACAACACCTCACGGTTTTAACACAGTGTTATGGGCTGACTTGTGTCCCCATTAATTCATATGTTGAGGTCCTCGGAATGTGACCTTATTTGGAAATGAGGTGTAATTTGCAGGTGTGATCGGCTACGTTGGACTGACGTTGCCCTGGAGTAGGAGGCCTCAGACGAGTACACAGGAAGGAAGCCATGTGAACACAAAGGCAGAGATTGGGGTGATGTGTCCCTCAACCAGGGACCCCAGCAGCACAGCACCAGAAGCTCCAAGAAGCCCGGAGCAGATTCTGCCTAACAGCCTCAGGTGGAACCAGCCTGCCAGCACCTGGGTCTCAGACCAGCCTACAGACTGAGAGACGTATGCTCCTGTTGGTCTCCGTGGCGACAGCCCTGGCAAGATAGCTCACATGGCCCCATGTCTGATGGCCGCCCAGCCGCAATACAGCTCTAAGGTTTTTTGAAAACTGGCTTTGTAGAAGCTGAGATGACCTGTTTTATATAAAGTTATCTTCTTTCTCTCTGGCAGAATGATAAATGTACATAGTTTAAAAAGTAAAATGGAATAACCCTGGCCAGGTGGCTCAGTTGGTTGGAGCATTGTCCTGAACACCAAAAAGTTGCGGGTTCGATTCCCAGTCGGGGTGCGTACAGGAGGCAACTGACTGATGTTTCTCACATTGATGTCTTTCTCTCTCTCTCTCTCTCAAATCAATAAGCATATCTTTGGATGAGGATTTTAAAAAAGTGAAATGGAATAAATATATAAAAACTATAATTAAAAAAATAAGAAGAATCTACCTTTCATCAAGATGGCGGCAACATAGGTGGGAGCGGAGTCCACTTCCCCTCAACGCCAGGGAAATACCTAGCTGATCTGAGGAGCAGAGCGAACAGCCAACAGTATTCCAGCATATACGAAGATCAGAGACCAAAGATAGAGGACACTGAAAGATCTGACGGTAAGAAGAGTGCTCAAGGACAATAAGGTCCACGGGACCCAGGACCGCGCGGTACAAGGGCGGCAGAAGCGCCAGCCCTGGCGCAGGGGCTCCTGCAGGAGTCTTGGGAGAGGGCCAGGCTGCGCTGTGAGCAGCCAGGTGCTTGATTAGACCAGGGGGGCTTGAAAAGGAGGAATTTCTCAAAAAGAAAAAGAAAATAGAGACACTCAGGGGCTAATTAGAGAACTCTCGGTAGTAGCCGAGGCCCCTGGCGCCCCTCCCCCTCCACCCCTGGACTGCTATGCTCACCTGCGGTCCGGTCGCGCGCGCGAGCAGATTAGCGAACGGGACCCACACTTGAAACCCCGGAGGGGCGCCCACACCTGAAACCTCTGAGATAATTTGGAGCAGAGACTAGCTGCTCCACCCACAGGCCCAAAACCTCGGAACCCAGTGCCGCGTGATTCAGTCCCAGGGTGGCCCCGCCCGCCCGAGAGACTCAAGCCCAGGGCGGCTGGATCGGCCCCCAAGCACAGAGCCTGTGGCTCAGCGGGCTGCGCGCGCTCACCAAGCACAGGGCCGGCTGGGTGCCTGTTTTCCAAATACAAAGCTGCTGGCGAGTGTCCTAACCCCAAGGCGGCTGAATCCGCCACCTGCGCGCCAGCGTTCCAAGCCCTGGCGGCTCGATTGGTCCGCCGGCTGCGCGCTCAGGGCACAAAATAACGTCACAGACCCAAAGCGGCTGGATTCCCCTGCTGCGCACGCAGGCATCACAAGCCAAAGCGGCTGGATTGGCTGATCAACGGACTGATTGACTGCCAGGGACCACACCTACAAAACAGCGAAGAGTGTGACCCAGGAAGAGAGAAAAGTGAAACCAATCCTTCCAACCACCCCCTCCTGTTGCACAGACAGGACACCAGCAGAAATAACCTGACCGGTTTAAAGCCAACAGAAGATTTTTTTTTTTTTATCTTTTTTCTTTTTTTTCCTTTCCCCCTGAATTCCTTCTTCCTCTCTCTTTTTTTCTTTTTTTTCATTCCTTCTTCCTCCCATCCTTTACCATTTTTATGTCTTCTTCCTGCCTTCTTTTATCTATTTCTATGTTTTAATTTTTGCTAAAATTCCTTCTTATCTTGCCTCCGATCTTTCTTTATTCCTTCTTCCCTCCTTCCTTCCTTTCCTCCTTTCCTATTTCCTTTTTCCCTCCTTCCCATCTTTGTTTTGGTTTGTTTTGTGTGTGTGTGTGTGTTTTTTTTTTTTCTTTTCTTTTGCCCCCCCTTTCTCTTTTTCCCACAGGTGAGACAACAAAACCTGGAGTGCTGAAAAGACTAGAGTTAGACCGTGTTAAACACATAAACGTCAGCTCAAGACCAGTGAGCACAGGAGAGTAAGGAGACAGCACCACCGAATCCCATTGGCATTCTACCATAGAAGTTCATATCATAAATCCAGGGAGTCAGAACAAAGCAATTTAAGACGCAGAGGCCAACAAGAAGAGCCTCACAAACAATGGGAAGACAAAGAAACAATTCCCAAATGAAAGGAAAGGAGGAAGCCTCAGAAAGAATACTAACCGAAAAAGAGGCAAGTCAACTATCAGATACTGAGTTCAAAGCAATGGTCATCAGGAAACTCACTGAGCTCTCTGAGCTCAAAGAGAACTACCAGAAACTACAAGGAAACTACAATGAACTCACTGCAAACTATATCAACATGAAAAAGGAAATAGAAAATATCAACAAGAGCCAAGAGGAAATGAAGAATACAATTTCTGAATTGAAGAACACAGTAGAAGGAATTAAAAGCAGACTTGATGAAGCAGAGGATCGGATCAGCGAGCTGGAGGACAAAGTAGAAAAAAACACCCAGAAGGAGCAAGAAAAGGAAAAGAGGCTCAGAAAGAATGAAGAGGCAATAAGGGAAATGCAGGACAACATGAAACGTAACAATATCCGTATAATAGGAATACCAGAAGGAGAAGAAGAAGAGCAAGGGATAGAAAACCTGTTTGAAAAAGTAATGATGGAAAATTTCCCTAATCTGAGAAGAGAAAAAGTCACCCAAATCCAGGAATCACAGAGAGTCCCAAACAAGAGGAACCCAAAGAGACCCACTGCAAGACACATCATAATTAAAATGGCAAATTTCCAAGACAAAGAGAGGATCTTAAAGGCAGCAAGGGAGAAAAAGGAAGTAACATACAAGGGAGCCCCAATAAGGTTAGCAACTGACTTCTCAATGGAAACGCTCCAAGCCAGAAGAGAATGGCAAAAAATATTCCAAGTACTGAGAACCAGAGGCCTGCAACCAAGACTACTTTACCCAGCAAGGCTCTCAATCAAGATAGAAGACCAAATAAAGAGTTTCCCAGACAAAAGAAGTCTAAAAGAATACAGCTCCACCAAACCAGCTCTGCAAGAGATGCTAAAGGGACTGCTTTAAGGAAAGGAAGGAAAAGAGAAAGACAGAGGAACACAGGTAGGAAATAATGGCAATGAATAACTACCTATCGATAATAACCTTAAACGTAAATGGATTAAATGCTCCAATCAAAAGACATAGAACAGCTGAATGGATAAGAAAACATGACCCACACATATGCTGCCTACAAGAAACCCATCTCAGGACAAAAGACTTACACAGACTGAAAGTGAAGGGCTGGAAACAAATCTTCCAAGCAAACGGACAGGAAAAAAAAGCAGGGGTAGCAATACTCATATCTGACAAAATAGACTTCCAAAGAAGGGCCATAAAGAGAGACCCAGAAGGTCACTTCATAATACTCAAAGGAAGAATCCACCAAGAAGACATAAACATTGTAAATATATATGCACCCAACATAGGAGCACCCAAATACATAAAGAAAATCTTGGAGGATTTCAAGAAAGATATTGACAGCAACACAATTATAGTAGGGGATTTTAACACCCCACTATCAAAAATGGACAGGTCTTCCAAACAAAAGATCAACAAAGATATTGTGTCACTTAACAATACCTTAGAGGAAATGGACTTAACTGATATATACAGAGCTTTTCATCCCAAAGAAGCAAAATACACGTTCTTTTCAAGTGTCCATGGAACTTTTTCAAAGATAGACCACATGATAGGACACAAAGCAAGCCTCAACAAATTCAAGAAAATTGAAATCATATCAAGCATCTTCTCTGACCACAAGGGAATGAAACTAGAAACCAACCCCAAGGGTAAAAACCCAAAACACTCAAAAGCATGGAGACTGAATAGCATGCTATTAAACAATGAATGGGTCAAGAATGAGATTAGGGAAGAAATCAAAAACTTCCTGGAAACAAATGAAAACGAACTCACAACAACCCAAAACCTATGGGACACAGCAAAGGCAGTCCTGAGAGGGAAGTTCATAGCAATACAGGCCTACCTTAAGAAGTTAGAAACAGTTCAAACAAACAACCTAACCCTACGCCTACAAGAACTGGAGGAACAACAACAAAGACAGCCCAGAGCAAGCAGAAGGAAGGAAATAACCAAGATCAGAGCAGAACTAAATGACATAGAGACTAAAAGCACAATTGTAAGGATCAATGAATCCAGGAGCTGGTTCTTTGAAAAGATAAACAAAATCGACAAGCCTTTAAGTAGGCTCATCAAGAAAAAAAGAGAGAGGATCCAAATAAACAGAATTAGAAATGAAAGTGGAGAGATTACAACTGAAACCACAGAAATACAAAGGATCGTAAGAAATTACTATGAAGACCTGTATGCTAAGAAATTTGAAAACCTAGATGAAATGGACACATTTCTAGAAAAATATAATCTTCCAAAACTGAATGAAGAAGAAGCAGAAAACCTGAACAGACCAATATCAGCAAAGGAAATTGAAGAAGTCATCAAGAAACTCCCATCACACAAAAGCCCTGGACCAGATGGTTTCACAGGAGATTTCTACAAAGCATTTAAGGAAGAACTAACCCCTATCCTTCACAGACTATTCGAAAAAATCCAAACTGATGGAAGACTCCCAAACTCTTTTTATGAAGCCAACATCATCCTAATCCCAAAACCAGATAAAGACACAACGAAGAAAGAAAACTTCAGGCCAATATCGCTGATGAACATAGACGCTAAAATTCTCAACAAAATATTAGCAAACCGCATCCAGCAATATATTAAAAAGATCATCCACCATGACCAAGTGGGATTCATCCCAGGGATGCAAGGATGGTACAATATTCGCAAATCAATAAACATAATACATCACATCAACAACAGCAAAGACAAAAATCACATGATCATATCAATAGATGCGGAAAAAGCATTTGATAAGATACAGCACCCATTTCTGATAAAAACACTCAGCAAAGTGGGAATAAAGGGAGCAGTCCTCAACATAATTAAGGCCATATATGAGAGACCTACAGCCAACATCACACTCAATGGACAAAAACTTAGAGCTTTCCCACTAAGATCAGGAACTAGACAAGGATGCCCTCTCTCACCACTCCTATTCAACATAGTATTGGAAGTCCTAGCCACAGCAATCAGACAAGAAAAAGCAATAAAAGGCATCCAAATTGGAAAGGAGGAAATGAAACTGTCACTGTTTGCAGACGACATGATAGTGTACATGGAAAACCCTATAGACTCCACTCAAAAACTACTCGACCTAATAAATGAATTTGGCAAAACAGCTGGATACAGAGTCAATACCCAGAAATCAAAGGCATTCCTGTACACCAGCAACGAAACTGCAGAAACAGAAATCAGGAAAAAAATCCCATTCGATATAGCAACAAGAAAAATAAAGTACCTAGGAATAAACCTAACCAAGGAGGTAAAAGACCTGTACTCAGAAAACTACACAACACTGAAGAAAGAAATTAAGGAAGATACAAACAAATGGAAGCATGTACCATGTTCATGGATTGGAAGAATCAACATTATCAAAATGGCCATACTACCCAAAGCAATTTATAGATTCAATGCAATCCCTATTAGAGTACCCATGACATATTTCACAGATATAGAACAAACATTGCAGAAATTCATATGGAACCATAAACGACCTCGAATAGCTGCAGCAATTTTGAGAAAGAAAAACAAAGCAGGAGGGATCACAATACCTGATATCAAACTGTATTACAAGGCCACTGTAATCAAAACAGCCTGGTACTGGCATAAAAACAGGCACATAGACCAATGGAACAGAATAGAGAGCCCAGAAATAAACTCAAGTCTATACGATCAATTAATATTTGACAAAGGAGGCAGGAGCATAAAATGGAGCAAAAACAGCCTCTTCAACAGATGGTGTTGGGAGATCTGGACAGCTACGTGCAAAAAAATGAAACTCGATCACCAACTTACGCCATACACGAAAATAAACTCAAGATGGATAAAAGACTTAAATATAAGCCGTAACACCATAAAAGTCCTTGAGGAAAACATTGGCAGGAAAATCTCAGACATTCCACGCAGCAACATCCTCACAGACACATCCCCTAAAGCAAGGGACATAAAGGAAAGAATAAACAAATGGGACCTCATCAGAATAAAAAGCTTCTGCATGGCTAAAGAAAACAGCACCAAATTACAAAGAGTACCAACAGTATGGGAAAACATATTTGCCAACGATACCTCAGACAAGGGCCTGATCTCCAAAATATATAAAGAACTCACTCGACTCCACTCCAGGAAGACAAACAACCCAATTAAAAAATGGGCAAAGGACTTGAACAGACACTTCTCCAAGGAAGACATACAGAGGGCCCAGAGACATATGAAAAGATGCTCAGCATCACTAGCCATCAGAGAGATGCAAATTAAAACCACAATGAGGTATCATCTCACACCAGTCAGAATGGCCAACATAAACAAATCCACAAACAAATGTTGGAGAGGATGCGGAGAAAAGGGAACCCTTGTGCACTGTTGGTGGGAATGCAGACTGGTGAGGCCACTGTGGAAAACAATATGGAATTTCCTCAGAAAACTAAAAATGGAACTGCCCTTTGACCCAGTAATTCCGCTGCTGGGATTATACCCTAAGAACACTGAAACACCAATCCAAAAGAATCTGTGCACCCCAATGTTCATAGCAGCACAATTTACAATAGCCAAGTACTGGAAGCAACCGAAGTGCCCATCAGCAAACGAGTGGATCCAAAAACTATGGTATATTTACACAATGGAATTCTACGCAGCAGAGAGAAAGAAGGAGCTTATACCCTTTGCAACAGCATGGATGAAACTGGAGAGCATTATGCTAAGTGAAATAAGCCAGGAAGTGAGGGACAAGTACCATATGATCTCACCTTTAACTGGAACATAAGCAATAGAAGAAAAAAACAAACAAAATATAACCAGAGACATTGAAGTTAAGAACAATCTAACAATAGCCAGGGCGGGGGTGGGGGGTGGGGGCGGGGATAGTGGGAAGAGGGTATTACAGGAACTACTATAAAGGACACATGGACAAAACCAAGGGGGAGGGTGGAGAGGGGGGAGGGAGGTGGGTTCACCTGGGGTGGGGTAGAGGGATGGGGAGAAAAGGCATACAACTGTAATTGCATAACAATAAAAAAAAAAAAAAAAAAAAAAAAAAATAAGAATCACCCTCATCCTTTGCTCCCAGGCTGTCCCCAGAGGAAACTGCTCTCAACTCCATGTTAACCTTGATTTTTCTAAATAACATGCTTCGATGACTATTTCTTGATTTTTCAGTTTTGGACATGACCTCTTGACCTCCAGCCTCAGCAGCTGAAGAGTTCCTCTCCCTGCTGTCACTTCCCTGTGTCACAGTGCTTTGTGGATCGGTGGTCGCATCAGCAGGACTAAACAAAGGCCATGCGCCCCTGAGCCAGGAGGCATCCCGGGCCACACCCTGCTCTCCTACAATCCTTCTGTTCCCCTGCAGGTAATAACAGCTTGTTCCCTCCGTCTGTCTGATTTCCCCCGAACCTGTGTGTTCCCCACGTGCTCTGCCACCTGTGCTGCACCACTACCCAACCCTATGTTCCTCCAGTCTCCCCAGTGTGGGCAGGTGGCTTGGGCCTGGGCCCTACGATGCAGGAGCAGCTGTCTTTTACAATTGACGGGTGTTCGGTTTTCCCCTTTGGGGCAAAGTCTCTTTCTGTTCCACAAAGGCCAAGGGACAGGCAGGTGCACTCTGGTTGTTCCAGGGGAAGCTGGCTAGCCACCACGCATCTCACCTGAGTGCTGAGGGTGACAGTTCTGGGGTGAGCACCTCAGTCGCCCATCTCCTGAGCCAGGTCTGAATGGAGGAATGGCATTGTCTGCGGCTCAGAAGGACTGGAGGGCCAGTGATTCCTAAACTCACTCCTGTGGAAACTGGTGTTTTTATTGGTTGAGGGGTTTTGGGGGAAAGGGTGGAGATTTGCTGGAAGTCACTGGCAGGAGATGTGGAGGGGGCGAGTGGAAGGTGTGTGTTCACCTGTGCACTGAATCAGCGCTGCTGGGGCATGTGGGTGTAGGGACTCAGGGCGTGGAAGTGGCCCCTGGCCTGGAGCCTGGCCTTATCACCACAGGCAGTGTCTGTGAGCAGTGGTGGCCCCACGGCTCCTATCAGGGGTCTGGGTGCTGTGGACCTCAGCCAGAGAAGCCAAGGCAGAAGGACACAGTAATGACTGGGAATTGGGGGGCCCTTTTGTGTCCTTGCTGAGAGACCCAGGGAGACTTTGCAGGGGTGGGGCTGAGGGTCTGCCTTCATCTGGGTCCCCAGGACCATTGAGATTTGGAGTAGCAGTCTAAAAGGGATCTGATTTCTACCCCAGGCTGCTGAAAACTGGGTATATGCGTGTTTCCTTCAGACCGATTCACGAAGATAGAGAGGGTATTTTTATCTCTCTTTTGCGGATGGAGAATCAAAATCTCAAAGAAGCTATATCCTTAAGTGACACAGATGGAATTGGACCCCTGGTCTGGTGCTTTCCTACCCCCAGGGAATGTGAAACTCAAGCGCCGGGAGGTAACAGGGGGCATGAGAGTCCCCTTGTGCGTTTCACTGGTTCTGGGCACGAATTATTTATTTCATTCAGTGCGTGCAATTTTGTTCACGTTTTCAGAGGAACAAGAATAAACTAAAGCACTCCCAAGACTGAAATAGGCTTCATGAAGACAGATCAAGCCTGTCCTTTATGACGTTATATTCCCCTTGCCCAACAAGACCTGGCATATTGTAGGCGCACAGTAGTTACTTATTGAATCAATGAATGAACCCTTGGGAGGATGAAACACCTGGGAACCAAGTGATTTAGGAAGTAGTTGGAGGAACTGAAAGCCTTTAGGTAGGAGAAAAGCCAGGAGGTGGGCTCACCTGAGTGGGCTCACCTGAGCGGGCTCCTGCAGTTCCACCCCTGAGCAGAGAAAACCCAGGGCAGAAAGCAGGAGCTACAGGGTGCAGCTGAGGCAAGGTGTTGTAGGTGACACCCCCGTGTACCTCGTTGCCACAGTAACAGCTGGTGCAGAAAGAAGATGCGGGGCATACACGTATGGAACATCACCAGTGGGACCTCCCCCATCAGCACTAACAGCACCAGGAAGCAGAGCTCTCTCTAGATCTTCCACGTGAGCATCCCCAGGGTTGCCTCTGCACACCATACATAGCTCAGTGCCGTGGGTGACGGTGCCTCCTGCCAGCCTGCAGACCCCCCTCCAACGTGGCTGGTCTCCTTCACAGTCAAGTGCCCTCTGTTGCAGCCTTCACCATTGAGCTGGGTGCACATGTCACGGCTAGTTGACCCTTGTCAGGAAGTAAACTTTGTTTAGCCTCAGTTGCATAAACATGGGGACCCAGGCAGTTCTCTCTTGCACCCCAGGCAGCTGCCCTGACAGCTGGGAGAGGCCCTGAGAAGCAGCCAGGTGTCTTCTTGCTGACAGGCTCAATCTGGCCGCGCACTTTGCTCCCAGCACCGGGGTGGAGAGACTGGGGTACCGCTTATCCTGACGGGGCTGCATTCTCTAACACGCTTCTCATCGCTGGGAAGTGGATGGAAATTTCCTGCCTTCTGGTCTCTTCGGGCAAGACTGAATTGGTTGCTTTCATGGGAAACTCTTCCCTGAAGTCTCGAGAATCCCTTTCATGCTATTTCTAATCACTATTGGATTGTCATCTCTTTATATTTACAGATTTATCTTGCCCCGCTCATGGCTACTAAGGGCATCTTTACTGAATTTCTTTGGACAAGGGTAAGTAGTCTCTTTTCCGGACTTCGTGTGATTTTCCATGACCCCTGTTTGGAGTTCATACTCAAACAACCTCAGGGGTTTTCTGAGGTTAAGGGGAAACAGTAGCACAAAGGCTCAAGCGGTGGTTGGGCTCTGGGAGTTCTGGAAGTAGAGCCCAGAATGGAGACTCACAAAACCTTGATGAGCCTGTATTAGTGGCTTGGATGACCCGGTCCTCCCAGGACTGAGTAGGGCTGCTGGGCTGGCCTCTGGCCTTGGGAAACACAGCACAGGGGGGCTTTGAGAATGAATGGAAAGTTGCTGTTCACACCTTTCCAGGCCCCAGATATGCATTCAGGTCCATACTGTTGGGAGTTGTCCCTAGGGCTTAGAGAAAACAGTGGAACCTGTCCCTGATTTGCATCAAGTAGTTTAGATTCAGCTTAAGCAACAGCACAGCTTAAACAACATATATTCAATTGCTTCTCATGTACATAGTACAGTTTTTTTTAGGTCAGCTTCACCATCATCAGGGACCTAAGCACTCTGCCTGCCCTGCCTAGACTGTGTGCTTCGTCCTCTTGGTCCAAAGTGACTGTTGGAGCTCCAGCCATCACATCTGACTTCTATGCAGCAGGACAGAGGAAAGGGAGAAGGGTTATACCTTCTTTTAAAGAGACTCGCTGGATGAACTATACTGTACTTTTGCTTACAATTTATTGGCTAGAACTTAATGGCCAGACCAAGTTGAAAGGAAGCTGGGAAAATTAGTCCTTTTCCAAGTGCAGTGCTACTATGAATGAATTTGGGACTCTGTTACTAAGGGGGAGATGCACATGCATGGACCTGGAGAACGTTATGCTGAGTGAAATAAGCCAATCAGAGAAAGACAAATACCATATGACTTCACTTATATATAGAATGTAATGAACAAACTGAACTAACAAGCAAAACAGAGACAAACTCATAGATGGAGAGCAGGCTGACAGCTAAGGGGTTGGGGGAGGTTAAGGGGTGTTGGGATGGAGCAAAAAGGAAAAAGGACTCCTGGACATGGACAACAGTGGGGTGACTGCTGGGGGGGAGAGGGTATAAGGGGACTAACTGCTAATGGAAAAAATACAACAAAAAATTAAAAAAAAACAAAGTGGGGAGACATGGCATTGCTATCGGGCTGGGGAGGCAGCTGGCAGTCTCTGTCACAGAAGGCTGGATTTAATAGTAGGAGACAAACAGGTTATGAACTTTGTCATCCATGTAACTCTCTGCGGGACCCTAGGCAGGTCGCTTTATGGCTTTGAACTTCAGTATCTTTGTTAAAAGACAGAACACAAAGACTTAACGGTCTAGAGCTGTGGCTGTTCCCCTGTGTTCCCTGACATCCTTGGAAGCGCCTCCGAAAGTCAGCAGGAGCAGCTCAGCTGTGACGGGAGACGCCCTGAGCCAGATCTGCTCTTTCTGTGCAACTCCGATTGCAGCCACTCTCAGGCTCCACGGCCTGGGGGGGGGACTTCAGGAGCAATGGTGGAAAGTTACTGGGTTTCTGAGAGAAGCAAATTGGGCAGGTTACGTAGGCTCGGGTTTCTGTGGTTCGGGAGTTGGAGGGACTGGTTTCAGTAATTCTGAAAATCCAGCAGGGTGTCAGGAAGAAAGCTTCGGCCTACTTTTATGATTTTCTAGGTAATCAGACATAATTTTCTAGAGTCAAGGACACTAGAATGTAGTTCTTCAGGGTGAGTGAAGAGGAAATGAACTTCAGAATAAGATCCAGACTTGTTTCCCTGCTCTGCCATTTACTGCTGCTTACGCAGTCTCTCCGAGCCTCTACGTGCTCATCTGTGAAATGGGCATAATACCCACCTCAAAGTAATTTCGGACTCACAGAAAAGTCGAAGGGAATGCCAGAAGGAAGTCCAGCATTCCTGCACCCAGATTCCCCGAATATTAACATTGTATCATGTTTGCTTTACCATTTTCTACCTACCATGCATCTAACTGGCTTTTTTCCTGAACCAGTAAACTGTAGACATAAGTCTCCTCTAAATATTTCCTAAATTAGTAGTTACTAAATTAGCATTTTCTAAAAAGGGCACGCTCTTACATAGTACAACAATGAAAATTAGATCAAAATGGGAAGAACACAGGTACAGTATAGGCAGACCCCGTTTTATTGTGTTCCGCTTTATTGAGCGCCGCAGGTGTGGGGTAGTTGCAGATTGCAGGCAAGGCCCTCCACCAGTGAAAAGATGACGCTTTGTTGCAATACTGGCTTTATTACAATGGCTGGGAACCCGGCTCTCAGTATCTCCCATGGTCTATTTGCAAACTTTATTTTAAATTGTGCTCATTGTCACAAAGTATAGCAAAAGAACAAGATTGCTTTTATTTGTTCCCTGGTCCAGGATCTAATCAAAGAAGATACATTTCATTCTTTAGTAATTATGTTTGTTCCTTAGTATCCTTTGATCCGGCACAGTGTCTTAGCCTGCCTTTGTCTTTCATAACCTTGACATTTTTGAAGAGCACAGGCCCGCTATGTTATAGAATGCCCTTCACTGTGGTTTCTCTGATGTTCCCTGATGATTAGACTCAGATTATACTTTTTTGGCAGGAACGTTCCAGCAGTGATGTTGTGCCCTTCTCAAAACATCATGTCAGGAGGCACAGGATGTCTGTGGGACCCATCACTGGCCATGTTAATTTTGATTGTTTGGTTAAGGTGGTATCTGACAGGATTTGCCATTGTCAGGTTACATTTTTGTAATGATTACTTAGTATGTATCGTGTGTGAGAGATGCTGTGGACTATGTAACTGTTGGTCTGTCTCTAAGTGCTGATGTTTTCTCAGGCCCCATAGTCAGCTTCTGCTCTTCTCATCCAACAGTGTCCGTGGCTTTGGCTACTCTTTGCATGCTTGCGTCTCTCAGACCTCTGTCTTTGGGCAAGATGACTCCTGGAGACACAAATCCCTCACAGGATGTCCCGTAGCCACCTTGAAGTCAGCATCGTTCTTCCTGTCCAGGACCCTGCCTTCCCTCTAATTCATTCCCCATCATGAGGGCAGAGTGAGATTTCCATCGCCCTCAGGACGCCAACCAACTCCTTCTTTACAGTCAGGCCCTGCCGACCACTCCAACTGCCCCAGTCACGTGGACGTTTTTCGTTTCCCATTTGGAGTTACTCTCCTCTTGGGCTTCCACACATGAGATCTGCGATGCCATCCCCTTCTCGGACCCATTCACCAGCTCTTGCTGCCATCCAGAATTCAGCTTAGACTCCATATCACTCTCTGTGGGAGACATTCCCTGTGCCCCTGGGCATGGCGTGCCCTTCCCAGGTGCTCCCCAGTACCTTGAACCTGCCCCAGCCCTAGTGTGACACTGCTCGCGCTGCTAAAATGGAGTAGGTCTACTTTGACACCTTCCACTGCACTGCGAGCTCCTCTAGTCCAGGAACCATGTCTTGCTCATTCCAGGTTGGAACACCTGAGCTAACCCGTTATCTGGCTCTAGAGCCCATGCCTGGTGAACAGTCGCGAGTGGATCGGTGGGCGAGTGAGTGCAGGGAGTGGCTGAGTGCAGGCAGGGTTCTGACGTAGTTGCATGGTTTTGTTGATCTAGCAGAAGTAACTAAGACCCAGAGATGTGGGCTGGAGGGACAGGGTGGCCAGTTCTCGCAGGCCTAGGGCATCCAGGAGGGACACCAGGGACCAGATGAAATATTTTATAGTCCAAAGGCCTAATTAAGGCAGGGCACCCATCAGATAGCCAAGGTGCCCGTGGCCCAGAAGAACTGGGTTTCCAAGTGGCAAATGACTACAAAGGAACAGGTTTCCCAGGCTCAGGTGACTCAGATAGGGCTGGGCTCCAGAGCTCAGGCAGGGGAACTGCCAGGTAAGAAAACAATCAGTAAGGCTTCTGCCCAGGTGGCCAGCCAACCACTTGGCCGAAACCCTCCATTGACTTGGCAGGCAGTGCAGCCTACAGTTTCCTAGGGAACCGAGGGCCAATCTGTAGTGCAGCTCAGCGTGGAGCTGGGGACAGTTTACGAGGGCCAGATGGCCGGACGCCGGATGTTGTCAGTGTTGTGGGGTCTTAGGGACAAGGCCCAGCACAGGACTGGGAGGGGCTGAGAAAGGCTAGAAACTCACATTGGCCATGTGGGTGAGGGGACGGGAAACGATGAGCCGGGAGATGTACGTCAGTGTAGACAGGAGAGCATAGGACCAGAGCCTGGTGAGTCGCCCGGAGCCAGGGGCCATCAGTTCTAAAACTCAAGAGGGCACGTAGAGAGGGAAAAGGGGGGCTAGAAGGTGACAGAGGAGACTAGACTTGGGGTGATGAACACACAACACAATATACAGATGATGCATTAGAGAATTGTACACTTGAAACCTATATAATTTATGAGCCAATGTAACCCCAATTACATGCAATAAAAATATTGTTCTAAAAATAAAGTGAGTTAAACAGACTGGGAGTGACCACGTGGTTGGCGTCCGGGTCACAAATATTATCTGTCCCATGAGAGCAGGAACCTGATCGCTTTCTCTGGCGCGGCCACACTGCCTGCAGCGCACGTGGAGTGAAGGGGTCACACAGATCGGACAGAGCCAGGATCAGGAGGGGGACCTGAAGGACGGCGGACCCTCGGCTGCATCAGACCCAGAGGGAGCGTTCCAGTGAGGAAACTGGTTATACACTTGTAGGCTATTTACTAGGATTAATACCCATATGAAACGGATAGGAAAAAATAATAAAGAATAAACATGTCTGGGGGTGTCCAACCCACGGCCCACAGGCCACATGCGGCCCAGGACGGCTATGAATGCAGCCCAACACAGAATCGCAAATTTACTTGAAACATGATGAGATTTTTTGTGATTATGTGTTGCAGTGTATTTAATATGAGGCCCAAGAAAACTCTTTTTCTTCCAGGGCGGGCCAGAGATGCCAGAAGGTTGGACACCTTGTCAACAGTCACAGTACCAGGCCAAGGTACTCTTTGCTGAAGGCTGGATCCCTAGCACCTGGGACGCTAAACCCAGACGGAAAAGGTGAGGAAGCTGGTCCGGATGCCCGGCTGCTAAGCAGACCTGGGAGGGGCCTTCAGTAGGAAGCCGATGGGCCAGAACCGAATCTCTAGACCTGACTTGTCCTGAGAAGGCAGGAAATGACTAAAACTGAACCTAATCACCAGTCATTCTCAGTCTTGATCTTACTCAATAGATATGTAGATTGAAGGACTTCAGAGCAGGCAGCTGCCAGTCTGAATGAGGCTGAGTTATGTAACTGATTGTCGTGGGTGGTTGGAGATGGGTCTGAAATGTTCCGTTGGTTGGATTTTCTCCCTGATGGCAGCAAGAACTGGGAAGGAGGCACGTCTGGGCAGTGATTGGAGGGGTGGCAGACAGGGGAAAGGCCTGGGCTGCTTATGGTTAGGAATATGACCATAAGCTGGAAGTGGCAGTGAAGCCTGCCATCGGCAACCAGGGGCTCTGGACTCAGGCCCCCGGGAACACTGGGCAGGAAGCCTCTGGTACAGGCGGGATGGGCAGCTCAGTGCCTGCAGGTCGGGAGCAGGGATACAAGTGAGGGAACTGGGCAAGCCAGCTATAGAGGGAGGCAGGCATTAGAAGGCAGAAGAGACGGCAGGTTCTGCAAGCACCCCAGAGCCTGCCTGTGGTTCCTCATTTTCTGTAGCATCGTAAATGATTCCTCTTTAGGAGCCTCCAGGCTCCCATTGGTACCACCACCATCGCCACCACCATCGCCACCACCATCATCATCTTCGTCCAAATACTGTTTTTATTGGGCACTTCCCATTTGTTCAATCTCTGCACTGAATTCTCATAAGACACTGTTAAGGCAGAAACTCTTATGAGGAAACTGAGGTCCAGACAGGTTAAATGACTCACCCAAGGTCATTGTTACTAGGCCATTACCTAGTAAGTGGCAGAGCCAGACTTTGAATCAAGGGCTGATGGACTCCAGACTCTGTCAGGTAGCCTAGAGGTGAGGAGCACAGGCTGTGGAAACAGACTCGCTGGTTGTGTGGCCGTGGACGAGCCTGTGACTCAGTGTTCTCATCTGTAAAATGGGGATGATGGTGAGAGTAGAACTAGCTCATAAGATACTACTGAGGAGCAAGTGAGGCACTATGGCACATAACAGCCACATGTGAGGAGCAGGTTGGCCTGACTTAGCAAACAAAAATACAAGATGCTCCGTTCAGTTTGAGTTTCCAGTAAACGATGGATAATATTTTAGAACAAGAAGTCTTGCAGTATTTGGGCCATACTTATACCAAAAGTTCCTCTTCATTTATCAGAAATTCAGGTTGAACTGGGTGTCCTGTCTATTATCTGGCCGCCCTTTGGAGGAGGATCCCTGGCTGGCCTTCACCGTGGCCGGGCTCGGTCTGCAGGGTTCTCTGCTCCAGCGGGGCTTGTTTCCTCTCTGCTCTCCCTGCCTCCTCCCTGCTTCTGGTCCTGCACACTCATGCCCCACACCCTCTCCTCTCCCTTCTTCCTGGCCCCCCAGGTCTGTCCTTTCTTCAAGCCTCCTCCTGGGGGTCTTCTGCAGTCTTCATAGCATGCGCTTCCCCAACAGGTTGCACTGAGCCCCTATCACATGACTTAGCCCTGAATTATACAAGGCAAGTCCATTTGCTGACCTCTCAGGTGAGTGAGCCTGCTCTCCGTCACTAGGCCCCATGCACCTGTCTCATGGGGCTCTGTCTTCTGTGTCTGGAGCGCGCACGGGTTTCAGTGGCTGCGGGAGACATTGCAGAGATGGAACCAGCTCACAGACGGAGCCACCTCTAATTTCTCTTGCACGGCTGTGTCATGCTGTCAGAGTGAACCAGAAAGTCACGGGGGCTTCAGAGAACCTCAGTCAGCCCCTCACCCTCCGCAGCATCAGCTCCGGTTCACTTCTCCTTCCCATGGAGGGGAGTGATTTGGGCAGAAGTTGTTTTTTTCTCAGCCAGAGAAGTAACACCCAGTGCTCCTCCCTTCAACTGTGAAGAGGAAATGACAACCCACTGGGGACCCTTAGAACAGACAGAATAGGAGGCAGGACGCCAACAGAGCTTACAACTTTGTCACACCTCATCTCAGGTGGCCTCGGGTCTTGCTGTGTGGCAGGGTCTGCGTGGCTTCTTCCTCATCCCCTGGGCCAGGGTGGACTCGCTGTGTCCTTGGATGGACCCAATGACCCTCGATACTTGGTCCTCCCTGCTCTGGCCCCTTTCTCCTTCCCTGGTCAGGTGCGGGCCCTTGCAGAGGCAGGAGTCACAGGCTGTCCCGGTGCCCCCCACATCTGCTGTGCTGCAGCACTGAAGCCGTGCTTCTCCGATGAGTGAGCCCACATCCCCGAGGGCCTGTCAGAGCACACGTCACAGGGCCTCACCCCTGCACTTTCTGATTCTGCAGTTCTGGGCTGGGGCCCGAGAATCTGCATGTCTGTGGAGTTCCCAGGTGATGCTGTGGCCGATGGCCCAGGGCTGTGCCCTGAGACCCACTGGAGTAGTGTCCCTGGGTCAGCAGGAGTTGAGGTTCTGAGAGGTGCTGTTGGCCCTCAGTGCTCTAAGAAGAGGGGGATCCCAAGCCAAGGTGACAGTCCTCTGCATGCCCATTTATTGTGACTGGTGTCCTTGTAGCAGGAAGAACTTTAGACATGGTCATTGCAGGCCCCGGTGGGAATCCTGTCTGCGGAGGTCCTCAAGAGGCAAGGCATTGTGGGGGACGCTCAGAATGAGGAGGACAAGCCATTCCCACAATGCGGTTATCATCCAGCACGGAGACAAAATAAGAAGTGCAGGTAATGACTGGTCATTTATTGTGTAATCACACCCCTCAGCAGTGGGTTTTGTGGGCGCTGCTGGGCACCGTGGCTGGTGGCTCTAAACTAAATCCCTTTCCAGGAATTTGTCCTTGTTGCTCAAGGTCAACTTCCTCCTCCCAGGCCACCCACATCCAGTGGCTGGTCAGTGTTGGACGCTCTGAAGGACAGTCCCAGCTCCCTCACTCCCCGTGGGGTTGCTGAGGCCTTTGTTGTGACCACAGCACCACCCAGCCTCTCGCTCTGCCTGAACTTGCTCCTTCACCCCCGTCAGCGGCTGAACCTGGGTGTTCCAGTGAGCTTGCTGCGTGCCAGTGTCTGTCTTAGTGTGTTTGCCTGGGAGCCCGAGACGTCTATTCGTCCTGAATCTAGGGAAGCTGGTACAGACGATATGGCTTCTAGAAGTCAGAGGAAGCCCTATCATCAGGACCCGGTATTCACAGGGAGGGACATGTGAACAGGGACTGACGGGGTCGGACTGCCTTTCCCCATCCCAGCTCTGCCCTGGCTCCTGGCTCTGTACCCCGGGCAGCCAGCTCTGAGGTTTTATAGCTTGCTCCCCCTTTTGACCTTGACCCAGCCTGTCTGCTCACCCTCTTCCACCCAGACTCCTGCTCCCCTCACACCCTTCCTTATACCAACTCATCTCTCGGCTGTGACCTTTTGTCATCCTCATAAAAGCCACTCGAGTAGATGCCACCTTCAGGAAGAGGCACTAAGAACAGGCTGTCTGGGGGACAATGACACTGAAATTCTGCAGTGTATCTTGGTTGGGGTCCCCTTGTAATGTGCTCTGAGAGTTTATAAAAAGCAAAGGAGCTCTTTCAAGTTCAATGTGAGGTGCCCAAAGGACTTCTAGATGTAAGGGTTATTGTCCTTGATAAGCACAACTTCTGGGTTCATCTTGGGGAACGCCCTGAAGGAACTAAGGGTAAGTAACCAGCCAGGCGCCCTGTACGCATTCAACCAATACCGAGTGAGTGGGGAAGTGAGGCGCTAGGCTGAGCGTCTCTGTCAGGGATTTCTGAATGACTTCACTGATGATATCAGCTGACTTGGAGATGAAAGTGTTCCCACCAGGTTTCCATGAGGCCTTTGCAAGTAGTGGGTCCTGGCGACTTTGGAGGCCCCCAAGGCCTGCAGAATATGAAAGAAAGAGGTCTGTCTGGGAAAGTGCATCTGAAAAGGAATTGTCAGATGCATCCCCTGAAGGCTTCCCTGACCCTCTCACTAATGGGCGGATTTGGCTCCCTCTCCTTTCCAAGGGGAACTGTCCCCATGTGCCCCTCCCACCCCCCTCACTACCCCTAACTCTGTAGTGCTTTTACTCCTTTACAAATCTGACTCCCGCCCCAGCCTGGGAGCCTCAGGTTCATAGGCCCTGTGTGACTTTATGTCCCTGAGCACTGTGCCTGGCTCATTGGAAGGACTTAATTGACACTTCCTGACTGAACAAACAAATTCCATATATTTGTTCTAGAAAAAGTCTAGCATGGGAAAGATGGGGGCAATTCATGCCAGCTTAGACAAAACTTCATTCTTCCAAAATCCTTGAAAGTGATAAAAAAGGATACAAAAAAGTAGACTTTTTTTTTTTTTCTGTTAGTGGCAGCCCACGAAACGGGACTGATTAGAGCTTTGGCAAAAAGGTATGCTCTGTGTGAATCTGGGCTTGTTTTCCTCTCGGCCCCTTTTCTGGAAACCAGGGCTTTCTGTATCTTTTTGACACGGTGGAGCTAACGGAGCTCAGGGAACATAATGACTTTCTTTGTTTCACTGTACGGCTGACTCTCTCCCCCAGTTCTTAAATTTAACTGGTTCTCATAAATAGGCAAAAGCTGACAACTTGGATTCCTTCAACATCCTGTAGCTCCATAAACAACAAGGATCAAAACATATAACAGTAAAGTCAACTGATAGGTTTATAGTTAACGCTTAGGCAGGCTATGTTCTTAGAGTTACTGTATAAATATTCTACGAGAAGTCACAAATTCACAAAGAGTACAATTTTAATGTTCCCTAACATCAAAGTGACTTCAGTCTTTTAAAGAGCATTCTGTATCTTTCCCATTTAATGTATTTCTCTTTCCTAATTTCCCCCATTCTTTTCTTTTCTAGAAAAATTAACTTCACCATGTCCTCAACCCTTTTGGTAGCAATCTACAACTCCGCCCTCCAAATTTGTTTAAAATAAAACCAAATCATTAAAGGATCATGCATGGAGAAAGTTCTGGAACATAAACTAATAATAGCTCAGATTTAGTGAGGTTTACTAAGGACCAAGGACAGTCTAAACCCTTTATACTTTCCCTCACTGAATCCTCACAACTGCTTCAAGAGGCCAGCGCTCTTAACATCAGCCCCGCCGTGCCGACGGGGGTCTTGCCCATTGGTGTTAGGTGGTGGGGCCAGGATGCGAACTCTGGTGTGTAACTCTCAGAACCTGTGCCCTCAGCCACCATCACGTCCTGCCTGCTTTTCATGACCCAGATGAAAAAGAGGACAAAGGGGACTCTTGCTTAAAGGCGTCAGTGAGAACTGCGGTCTTATTTCCATGTCAGCTCTTCTCCTGTGTTTGGCTGGGCTCATTGGATCTGAGGAAGCTTGGCTGTCTCCAGGCTCAGTGTTGCTCTATGTTTTAAGGCTTTTTATTGGATTCTCATCAAAAGAGAATTTCTTTTACTTCTGCTTGGTAGACACTTGAACTTCCCTCCACCCTTTACTCCCCACCCTACTACTCCCAGAGAGCTACCCAAAGCAGCTGAGAGATCAGAGGTCAATGGCAGGAGCCAAAGGACGCCAGCCTGGTTCCCTAAACAGTGGCCAAGGGTCAGACAATTGAAAAATGAAAGGGCGATTAAAACTTCTGCATTGGTGACCTGATTTCTTGGAGCCCAGTCTCTGTGGAATTGAGCATAAAACAGCTCAGGCCCGCTGTGGGCGGAGCCAGCCAAACGCTAGGCTGAGGTGAAACCATCACAGGGAGACAAAGCTTCCCAGAGAAAGATTTGCTTCTCAGAGACCCTTTCATTATCTCATCCATCTATTCCATCCACCATTCCAAGCCATATTCGTGGTCTGCCACCTGGGCACTGGGAGGGGGAGGGAAGGGCACTTCATCCACGAAGTAAAAAAACTGAGGATGTCCCTCTCTCCACGTAGTGTAGTGGGGTGTCGCCTCAAGGGGCTGAGCACCTCTGACCTCTCCAACTTGCTCTCCCCTCCTCCCGTCAGCTGTTGCAGACCAGACTCACTCAGCATGGAAGCAGATGTCCTCTCTATCTTGCTTTCCTGAATGAGGAGCAGTGTTTGTTCTGGAAAGAGCAGCTTTGGTGCCTGCCAAATTAGGGCAACCCGCACCTCAAAAGCTAATATGTAGTTGAGAGAGACTGTGATGGTTAATTTGATGTCAGCCTGGGTAGGCCACAATACCCAGATATTTCTACATGTTTCTGAGAAGGTATCTGCTTCGGACTGAATGTCTGTGTCCTCCCTAATTCATGTGTTGTACCCCTAATCCCCAGCGTGACAGTGTTTGGCAGTGGGACCCTCCTGATGGGATTAGTGCCTCCTAAGAAGAGACAGGAGAAAGGGGATGTCTCTCTCCCTGCCATGTGAGGGCATAGCAACAAGGCATCCATCTGCAAACCAAAAAGTGGGCTCCCACCAGGAACCACATTGGCCAGAACCTTGATCTTGGACTTCCCAGCTTCTAGAAATGTGAGAAGTAAATGTTTTTTGTTTAAGGTCCGCAGTGTATGGTGTTTCATATTTTTTGGACGGAACTGACATTTAAGTGCGTGCACTTTGAGAAAGGAAAGAGGGCCCTCCATAATGAGGGGGGCCTGAAACCATCAGTTGAAGGCTTTAAGAAAAAGATCAACTTCTCTTGAGGAAGAGAGAATTCTGCCAGCAGACTGTCTTTGGGCTTGAGCTGCAACATCAACTCTTCCCTCGGTTTCCAGCTTCCTGCTTACCCTGCAGATTTGGGGATTCGTCACACAAAAACAACAACAACAACAACAAAACCCCACAAACCCTCCATGTTTTTTTCCCCTCAGACGGTTCCTTCTGGAACAAACTTTCCTCTTCTCCCCCAGCCAGCCCCAGTGGGTTCACCTTTACAGGCTCCGGGACTAGAACAGGAGGTAAGACATGTGATGTTTCATCACTGGGAAAAAACTCCATAGTTTTTAATCCAGGGGATGGTGGAAGTTTCATGAGCGGTCAGCAGGGACCAGTTAGGTGCTACAGGAAGATGCCTTGAGCTGACTAGAGGAGTGGAAGGCGAAACCTTGGGAGGCAGTTTGGGGGTGGGGCTGCAAGAATCCAGGTATGTGGTAGTAAGGCAGTTAGGAAGGTGGGGATGGAGTCAATGAGAAAAATAATTTCTTGACTTTTTTTGGCTTTCAGTATTATTTTGTGTTAGTTTCAGGGGTACAGCAGGATGGTTAGACAATCATACACTTTACAAAGTGTTCCCCCGATATTCCCAGTACCCCCCATGCATCATGCACCATTATTACAATATTATCGACTGTATTCCTTAGGCTGTAATTTACATCCTCACAACTATTTTGTAAGCACCAATTTGTGCTTCTTCATTCCTTTGGACTTCAGGTCCCCCAACCCTCCTCCCCACCTGGCAACCTTCAGTCTGATCTCTGGATCTATGAGTCTGTGAGAGAAATAATTTTACAGAGCGAATTCACAGGGCCTGGTAGAGAATATTTCCCATTTCTTTGACTAGGGGCGAGGGTGGGTGGCAAGACCTCAATAGAAATCAAAGAAGGTGGAGCATTGATGCTTCCGTGACTGAAAGATGGGTGACACTACAGCAGGACTAACGAAGCCAGGTGGCCCTGGTTGGGGGCATGATGGAGACTGAGGTTGGTGGGAGTGTGAGCATCGAGGGTGAAGCTCTACAGGCAGTGGAGACAGAGCTGGGGCTGGGGAGCTGGGTGTCAGCAGCACCAAGTGAGGGGCTTGAAGGGGCTGAGGGGGGCTCTCTGAGGGGAGAGGAGGGCCCTGCGGTGTTTAGAGGGTGGACAGCATGAAGAGTTGGCAAAGAAGACCCGGCCAGGAGCAGGCCGTGCATCCATTAGTTGGTAGAATAACTGGGGAAGCCAGGGATGCCACAAGACGAAGGAGATTAATTATTTTAGACAGTGGCCATCATCCCTGTCCATCGAGCAGAATGAAGACGGGCAAAAGGCCTCTCATTTGGCATCAAGAGTCCATTGGCGCCTTTCTGGGAGCCACTTCAGTAATGTCCTAGTGTGCAAACCAGAATATAAGGGATTGGAGGGTGATGGATGACGAGGAAATGGAGGGATCGAAGTTCCTGATGGGTGAAGGGGACAGCTGGTCAGTTCCTTTAGGAGTGACAGGCTCAGAGGCAGCTTGTTGAGAGTTGTGTCTGGTTTCCTTGTCCTTTTCTCTAGGTCAGACGTTTATTGAGCAGTTAATGTCATCAGACACACTGCTAGACAGTGCCCAGGGAAGCCTGAGCATGCGGGAAGAGAGCAAGGGGTGGTGGATGGGGAGCGGGAGAGGTGGGTGCACAAACAAGGGGGGGGGATGAGGCACAGACAAGACTGGCAAGAAGAGGGAGGGCTGGGGTGATAAAATCATGGGTGGAGGGCTAGGCTGCTGCTTCTGAGTCCAGAAAAGAGAGAAAGTCTGAGAAATGAAGGGAACTCGAGGGGGAAGGAGGAGTGGCCTCCTTCTGCCCTGTGAGTCACGAAGGTCTCTGGGAATCATTTCCTGCCCTTGGTCACTGGCTGTTTGGCCTTCTCCTGGGGACTAGTGACTGTTCGCTGGGTCCTAATCACCGACCCCTGAACTGGGGCCCGTGCGCTGCCTATTTGTTCTCATGGCTGAGGGCCGTTTCTGTCCTGAAGTTATTCCAGGGTGTGAGGAAAAAGTAGGTTTGGAGCTGGAAAGACCTCCTCGTTGCAAAATTTCTCTGGGGACATGGAATTTCAACTTTTGTCACTGATGGGACTTTGCTCCACATTTTCCTGAATGACTCAAATGTTAGCTTCAGACAATGGCAGAGTGTAACTTGCTTGAATCACTGGATTTCTGTTATTTTTGTAAGCTGTGGGTGGGCAATATGACTCAGTATTTTTCCAAGTGATGCGAAAATTATATTCCCTCTTTTGGATCATTTCATGCTGAGATCTGGAACATTTTTCTTGAATTTCAAATCTTGGAACTTGGGGAATTTCTGTTTTTGTTTTGCCTCTCAACCAGTTCAGATCTTTTCCAGAAAAAATTTTAAAGGAAAACTACTCAGCAATAGCTCCAAGTTATGAGGTATATTTTGAATTGTAGCTTGCTCTACAGGTTTAAGATAAAAGATTTGCTAAATCCCGTGGTGTGCCGGCTGTTTGGAAGGAAACTGGAGATTGTGGGGTTAGTAGAGTTTTGAAAATCATCTACTTCCAAACCTCACCTGGGGTGTGAATACCCTCACACTAGTTTTCCAGCCTCTGCTCGGGCACCTGTCTCTCTGACGGCTGGGTTCTGCCTGAACGCATCCTGTGAGGGAGGCACTCTGGGTTCCAGGCAGTATGGCTAGGGCACAGTACTTTCACACCAAGCTAAAACCTGCTTCCCTGGAGCCATCGTTCCGATCCCTACTCTCTATAAATCTCTACTGAGTAATTCTGTAACAGAACGGTAGCTTTTAAAATACCTACTGCTACAGTCATGGGAGGTGAAGTTCAGCAGAGGGAATATAGACAATAACTATGTTACGGCGTCAGACGGGTACTAGATTCATCGGGGGAACCCTTGGTGAATTATATGATTATCTAACCACTGTGCTGTGCTCCTGAAACTAATATAAAATCATATTGACTGTCAACTGTAATTGAGAAATAAAATGAAAAATAATGATAGAATGCTTCCTGCCGTGTTTTTAGAAAGATTTTATTTATTTATTTTTAGAGAGGGAGAGAAACATCGATGTGTGGTTGCCTCTCGCATACCCTCTACTGGGGACCTGACCCACAACCCAGGCGTGTGCCCTAGACTGAGAATGGAACTGGTGACCCTTAGGTTTGAAGGCTGGAGCTCAATCCACTGAGCCACCCCAGAAAAATCGGGTCCTCTTCCAGCAGTCTTTTTACTATTAGTGCTAGGACAAGAGGCTGAGGCTTTGTGTCTGTAGGAAGGATGGTGTCCTATGTTGAAGTCCTAACACCCAGCGCCTCAGAATGTGACTGTATTTGGAGATAAGATCTTTAAAGAGAGGATTAAGTTAAAACGAGGTCTTTGGGGTTAGGCCCTAATCCAATCTGTCCTCATAAGAAGAGGAAATTTGAACACTCAGATTGACCCCAAGGGGTCACAGAGGGGTAGGAAGAGGTGGTGAGAGGGAAGCCCTGTTCAAGCTGAGAAAAGGGGCCTCAGAAGAAACCAAACCTGCCAACACTTTGGTTTGGACTTCGAGCCTCCAGAAGTGGGAGTAAATTTCTGTTGTTGAAGACTCCCAGTCTACCACGTCTGGTCGTGGCAACCCTAGCAAACCAGTACAGATTTGGCACCTAAGAATAAGGACATGCCACATAGGCAGTTGCTTTCAGGTGGGAAGACGGGAGAGGAAAGTCCTACTTGCGAGTGTGCGTGGAGAGCCCAGCTGTAGTGCTAGAGCAGAGCACGGGAGGAACATGTCAGATGCAGGTGCTGTCACTGTCCCCCACCCTGGTTTCCCCAGCCCTGGCGTCAACTGGAGCCACTGAGGGGCAATGGAAACATCCAGAAAGTTCTTGAGCGAAGGTGGCTTTACCGTGAAGCTAATGAAGCTTAATTTTTAGGGCCTCGAACTTGCTGGAGGTTCTTCCAATGTCAAGAGGGACCCTAGCAGGATGTTCAGATAATCTTGTTTTTTAAAAAAAAAAGAATTACAAAAGATATTTTAATGGTAATTGGTTAAAACTGCTGTCTCTTTTCACTGTGACTTCCTCTTCATCACTCTTGCCCTCCCAGTAAGGGCCACAGGAGCCTTTGGCATCCGGCTGGTGGAAACTTAAGCTGGGGTTTCATTTTGTTTGGGTTCTGTGGCACGCTTTTACATTGGTTGTAGTCAGAGCTGTATATATTTCTGCAATGCCTAGCTGTCCTGGAGAAGAACTGGCGACCCGGCACTGGGGCACCGTAAATGTTTAGCAAGGGGACTGAAAGCATTTGCTGATTTCTATGGTGTAAATACTCCCACCGTAGCCTATTTCCGGCTGTCAATGTGCCATCACTTCCTGAGGAGCTGGGAAGACTATATACCATTCAATACTATTTGCATCGTAGAAATACAATAGATATAAATAACCCCAAGGGCAGAGTAATAGTAAAATGTGGTGGAAATCATTGAGAAATGATGAATTTGGAGTATCTATTATGTTTGCATTCAGTATTATTTATTTAATTGGGAGTTTGTATTATTTAATTTTTAGTACATAATACCTATGTTTAGCAACTGCCTCCCCAAACTCATGGAAAGCTAACGACCCAGAATGAGCCAGAATGAGCCTGCTCCGTCATACCGCCGCCTCCCAGGAACACTCCAGCGGCCCACAGTGCTCATTTGCCCTGTTTTATGACACGAAGGTGCACGGCTAGAGTTCAGAATTTGGTGTGAAATACGTGAGTGAGGGAGAAGGAACTAGCTTTTTAAGTGTATGGAGCCGGAAGCTGGTCTGAGGAAAAGTCTTTCAGTTATCAGGTGTGTGAATCCGTATACAGATGATTTGGTTATCATCGATGCCTAGTAAAAATGGAAGTGCTTGCCTGTCAGGAATTTGCTTGATTATTAACGCAGTGCAAACAATTAGAAGTGCCTCACATATTTAAAAGGAGATTTTGAGGGTGTATCAGTTACCTAGTGCTGTGTAACAAATAACTCTTAAATTTAGCAGTTATAAACACAAACATTTATTATTTCACAGTGTCGGTGGGTCCAGAGTCTTCTGGCTCAGGGTCTCTCACAGGCTGCAGTCATGGTGTCCGACAGGGCTGTGATTGGCTTGGTAAGTGGGCTTGCCTCTTTTCCAAGCTCCTTCACGGGGTTGTTATCTGGATACAGTTCCTCATCAGTGGTCGTGGGCCTGAGTGCCTTAGTGCCTCCTGGCGTATCCAACTGTGGGAGTAAATTTCTAGTGCTCAGAGATTTTAAAGTAGCTTGTCCTTTTCTATCAAAAGCTATGAGCGACCCTCGGCCCTCACCGTGTGGCCTCAGAGCAGTGCATTATATTCCCAGGGAGCTGGTGGGAACTGGAGCACCTCAGTGCTTGCCTCAAGCCTGCTGAATTGGCGGCATCTACATTCTCGCATGATCCCCAGGGGATGCAAGCATGGATTTGTTTCAGAAGCACTGTGCTCTACTGCATGTCAGGGCTTTCTCTCTCGCCGTCTTGCTCAGAAGAAAAACCAAAGCTATTCAAAGAGCCAGTGAAGCCTGTGTGATCTGCCCCCACCCCCTTATGTCCCTCACACCGTCCCCTACAACACCTCCTTTTGCTTTCGGCACTCCAGCCACTCCTGCCTCCTTGCTGTTCCTAGAACTTCCTGGGTACACTTCTGCCTCAGGGCCTTTGCACTGGCTGTTCGCTCCCGAACACGTTCCCCCAGGTATCCACATGCGCACTCCTTCATCACTTTCACGACTTTAGTCAGTTGCTCAGTGAGACAAAACCTGGCCACACCATTGAAGACTGCAACACCTCACCCACCTGGGCCAACCATCCCTTGATCTTTCCCTAATTTAAGTTTCTCTAGAACTTACTGACTAGGATGTCAGCTTCCTACACTAGGATGCCCGGTTCCATAAGAACAAGTTTTGGTTTTACTTTACTTTTTAGAGTTCACTGCCACACCCCCAATTCTTAGAAGAGAGTCTGGGACTTGGTAATTATGAGTTCTCTTAATCTGCCAGTCTAGTAACTAGGAAATCAAGAAAAAGAAAGGTCAAGTTTATCAAGATACTGGCTTCTACTGGTCCCTGTCTCTCTCATTTCCTTTCTTGCTCAACTGATTCTTAGTTATAGACAATTTTTATGGTGGCAATCATAGAACCCAGATAATTTTGCTTATACCTCTGTTTCCTGACTTATCGATGGTAGGAGAATAAAGAATTTATTACATCTATAATGCTGCCTACTTTTCCTAACCAGCTTTTATTAGCTATATTTTTATTAGATATGTTAGTTTGGATCCTCCGTGGTAGAGTTTGTAACTTCAAGTACGACAGTGAAACCTGCGTTTCTGGATTTGTCAAATTCGGGCAGATCCCATTGACTCTCTCTGCTCTGACAGACAGGAAAATCGGCCCACTCTCATTTCTCTATTAGACTTTTTTTTTACATTATCACGGTTTACAATATTTACCTTCTGCTCCTTCTGTAGTTGAAATAATGGCATTTCAACTACAGATTGATTCTAAGAATAAAAAGTTCATTTAAAAATCCATTACAGTCTGTTAATTATTTAAATATTATTCACCTTTGAACCAACAGTGATTGGCTCTATAGAGAAGGAATATAATCCAATGTCATTAAATCTTTCAAGCTTAAAGAAAACTCACTTAAGCATCAATATCTAATGCATCTCATATTTTCTTTTTAATCTTCCTTTTCTTTAGGTTGTTCCCAGCTAACACTGTTTCTGGCATTTCAGGTCACTTTATTTCTTGGAGTCCTTGTTCATTTTCCTGGAAGCTGTTTTTTTGTTTTATTTTGAAATCTACTCAGAGCCCCAACATGTCTCTACTTGCCCTCCTACTTAATGGACAGTTTGGCTGATTGAGGTTCAAAGTCCCTGTTTTTCAGAACGTGAAGCAAGGCTCTTCCTTCACTGGCATGAGACCTCTGCCCTCCAAGAAAGGAAGTGGCACGAGAGTGACCTGGAAAGAAAGGAAATGGCAGCAAATAGAGGCTCCATGCTTAGAAGGACCCTGTTTAAGGCTCTGCTGTCACCATCTCAAAAGTCTTAATAATTTTTCATCATGAACTCCCACATTTTCATTTTTCATGGAGCCCTGCAAATTGTGAAGCTGCCCTGCCTAGCAGACATCCAAGCATCTAGCTATGTTGACAAGTCTGAAGTCACACTGATTCTTATTCGTTGGTAGGTAACCTGCTGTCTTTCTGGAAACTTTCAATATACATATAGATTATGTTTTTATCTGAATTGTATTCCAGATTTTCACCAAGGCCCACCTAGCTGTGGGTCTCATTACATTGCCCTGGTTTGACATTCAGTGGGCCTTTTTACTCTGAAATCATTCATTGCATTCTCTATTAGAAAAAAATTATTTAGTTTCAGAGAGAGGGGAAAGGAGGGAGGAGAGGGAGAGAAACATCAATGTGTGGTTGACTCTCGTGTGCCTCCTACTGGAGACCTGTCCCACAACCCAGGTATGTGCCCTGACTGGAAATTGAACTGGTGGCCCTTTGGTTCACAGGTCGGCACTCAGTCCACTGGGCCACAGCAGCCAGGGCTGATCTTTATACTTTTTAAGAACATACTACGGTTTTGTTTTTTCTTTTTTAAATTTTTATTGTCGACACTATTACAGATGTCCTCACTTCCCCTCTTTGCCCACCTCCACCCAGCCTCCACCTCCACACTGTCGTCTGTCTATGGGTTATGCATATATGTTCTGATTGTGGGTTTAGGAAAGTGGGTGAGCCGTGTTTACCAGCATTCTCTGGGTCAGGCGTGTGGGCAGCAGGCGGGCAGGTTGGGAAGCTTCTCAATGATTAAAGTAAGAGGGCTTTATTCTGGGAGAATAGCACCTTAGTGTGTATTTCTGTCCTTGTCCTTTACTCCTTCTTCTCTTCCTTCCTCTGCCTGGCATCTGTTGTGTAGGCCTGAGCTACCTTAAGCTCTGCTGCGTTTGTTTCTCTCTCAGCCTTCAGCACCCTCATTAGGAGCTTTCCGGAAGCACGCTGCCTATTTTCTTCTGAGAGCAGTTCTAGCTTCAGCTTGGATCAGTGGTTCTCAGGGCGTCCGGGGCCAGCAGCCTCAGCATCACCTGGGAACGTGATAGAAATGCAGATTCTCTGCCCCACCCCAGACCTACTGAAACTCCGGGGTGGGGCTCAGCAATGTGAGTTTTAACAAGCCCAAAACCAAGCCCAGTAGTTGAACAACCACTGGCCTAGGGCGAAGCCACTGCAGCCGGCAGCTCTGTTTCTGAAGGGCAGCAGGGAGGGCCCCCACCCATTCCACATGGTTCGAAAGCTCTTTAATGAGTTACCCTGGTGATTGCCCCATGGCTCACTCCTTTTCTTTAGATGTATGACTGGAGCTTGAAGCTTCTTGGAAGCTTTCTTGGGAAGACCCATGATGTCTTTTGGTTCAGTTTTCCACTCTTTTTTAATCAGGCAAATCCCGTCTGCTTAAAAAAAAATGAGTAATTTTGTCATCATAATACAAGGATATAAGTAATAACTCAAATAGTACGATATGACTTAAAACGAAAAAAGAAGTCTTCTGTTAACCTCACTACACCCTTGCTCGACCCTCCCCCAGGCCACCAGACCCATTCTGTTCTCTGCCGGCAACCACTCTGAAGTCTTCTAGCCACTTTTGTTATTTAACTCCTTATTTCTAAATAAAATGCTTCTGTGACTGCTTCTCAAGTTATCAGTTTTGGACATCACCTATTGACCTCCTGTTACGGTTATTGAGGATTGATTTCTTTCTCCCTATCTGCCCCCTGTCCTTCCCTTTCTATCTTCTATCACAGCTATAGCACAATTTTAAAAAAATAGCCTGAGTGTACATAGGGTTTGCTACAGAACCCCATAGAAATACTCTGATTTTTTCCTTTCTCTTACAACTTTAGCTTGTCCTAAAGTTAAAATCAACTTATTTTAATTTGCTTATTTTTCTAAGCACTATTTATTCATTTTTCTCCCCCCAGAGCTCCGATGGGTCTATCACACTTGTTACTTTTCCCACCAAATGTTAAAAAGACCATTTTCAAGCAATTTATCAGTTTCATTATTTCTTAATCCCTGGAGACCTTCCTGTTGTCCTCCTGTCCTTCTGTCCCCCTTTCCTATCTGACAAGTTGCTCTCCAGGCCTCTTCTCATCTATAAAGCCGAGGTTTTCCCCTTACCATTCTCCCATGTTGCCTGAATCTTGGCAGGAAGTACTTAAGCAGCTCAGCATCAAGTCATCCTTCCTTGAATTGTACTTGGAATTCCTGGCCTCTGTCCTAGTCCCTGTGATTAGGTCATTCTTCTTCTACATGCGAGACAACTTAGACCAAGTACCTGACCTTGTTCTTGCCAGTCTTCTTGCCCAGGGAAGGTCCCCCTACCCAGCGCTGGCTTCCAGTCTGTGACAGGGCCCTTATAGCTGTTCATGGACTTCCTTGATGCCAACGGGGGCCTCTCATTCTTGAGTTTATTGTCCCCTGGATCCCACATGATTGTGCTGCCTTCAGTATCTGAAGGAAAGACGTGCACTGTGAAGCCATGCGGAGCTGGGGTCGGTTCTTACCTGTTCCTTGTGCTAGCTGCATAACCGTATGCAAGTCTTATGTTCCACAGTAGAGAAGTCCAAGGATCATAATACTACTCTTATGGAGATCACTGCAGGCACTACATGAAAGAATGTACACGAAGTATCCACAATAATTCCTGCACGTAAATACTCACTTTATTCCTCATTCTCCATTACCTTGTCCCTGGTCCCACTGCCAGCAGCTTTTTTGACTCTGTCATCTTATTTATTGTTTCCTTTGGACAAACTGACCCTTGGTGCATCTGCCTTGGTCTCACTAGTACCGGTTGCTTCTGCCTCTCCCGAACTTGGCCCACTCAAGAAGCTAAGACTAGTTTCAAATAGGGAACCTTTCTAGTCTTCCCAATCCTGCTCCAGATAAGTGGGTCAAATCAATACTTAGTCCTACATGGCATCTTTTTTGGCAGAGAGTATTTTCCAGCTCAAAGACATCTTCTGATAAGAGAGATAAAAACTAAATGGCTGTTGAGCAATTTTGCTTTATCATCTGTCAATATTACACCATCTGCCCCAAGCTTCGTGCCTACACCTCCCTTGTCCTTTCTCTCCATCTAAATATAGATTAAAGAGTCCTTTTAGTTGTCCTTAACTTATTTTGGCAAGGCCTGGCTCATCCCAAGCTTTCATCTCCCTCACACCTTTTATATACGTCTGTGCTACAGTTGTGTTTGTTCTGGATCGCGTGTCCCTTTCCCCAAGCCCTCGGAAAATCTTGGCTGTTCGGGGCACCCTGTGCATCTCATGGTTAACCCTCTGCTCACTGTTCTTACTCCTGTAAATTATAAGTTTCCGAAAAGCAGGAATCATTTGTATGTTTCTTTTATTTTTCTCCATACCATTTAGCATTGTGTCTTATATGAAATAGACCTCAGTAAATCCTTTTTTAAAGATTTGCTGATTTTTTTTTTTTTTTAAGAGAGAGAGGAAGGAGGGAAGACCAGGGGCCTATGGGGAGAGAGTGAGGGGGGAGATTCATTGTTCCACTTATTTATGTATTTGTTAGTTGATTCTTTTTTTTTTTTTTTAAAGATTTTATTTATTTTTAGGCAGAGGGGAAGGGAGGGAGAAAGAGAGGCAGAGAAACATCAGTGTGTGGTTGCCTCTCATGCACCCCCTACTGGGGACCTGGCCTGCAACCCAGGCATGTGCTCTGATCTGGGAATCAAACCTGCGACTCTTTGGTTCACGAGCTGGTGCTCAATCCACTGAGCCGCACCAGCCAGGGCTGTTGGTTGATTCTTATATGTGCCCCGGCAAGGGATCAAACCCGCAATCTTGGCATATCGGGATGACGCTCTTACCAACTGAGCTACCTGGCCAGGGCAGTAAAATTTTGTTAACCCAACTCATTTTTGTTACTACATGCAAATGAATATTTTTAAGTGTGTTTGTTAAAAGCAACTTCAAAGCTGTTTTTTCTCAAACATATGGGGATACAAATTTCTTTCCCATAACTGGCCCTGAATATTAAGGGTAACTCTACATTAATTCCTATCATTAAGTACTTAAGCAAAAGAGGTGGGAATTCGAAACTCTATCTCCTATACTATGAAGGAAGACACTTGGTGGTATTTCACAGCTTTTTTTTTTTCTCTTGCACTTATAAAACAAAATGAAAACTTCAACCCCTCTTTGGTTTTAATGTTAATTTCTTAATTAGGACCTATAAAGGAATAAATCTGTGAGGCAATAAAATTAAGAGGCAGGACTCACAATTTAATTAAATCTACAGGCTTAATAGGATCTAAATTAGTTGCCCATAGGCAAAAAAGGTTTGTAAGTCAAATATCAGGAATTTAAAGACAATGAGCAATATTTGAACTTGTTACAGATATATCCAATGCTGTCACTCTCAGGTCACAAAAAACTACTTGTCATTTGGGTTCAATTTGAAAGAGATTCTTTGTGTTTTAAAAATATTTGTTTATTGATCACTAGGAGCGACCTCTGATTGCTATTAATCAGGAAGAATGATGAACTACCCCTGAAATAAGAATGAAAACAAAATCTATTAAGAACTTCTCCATACTTTTCTATTACAGCATTTATCAATTGTTTTCTTTACACCTGCATATTATTGAACACCCTGAACTGAGTGCTTAGTAAATGTTTGTGGTTGTTGATACACTATAAAAGACAGGTGGCAAATGCAAGGCCCACGGGCCAACACCGGCCCTCCACCTTGTTTTATCCGGCCCGGCACCTTGTTTCTACCCAGCGGCAGCGCCGAACTCTCGCTTAACTGTTAAGGAGTAGTTACATTTATACAGTCCTAAAATTACATTCGGCCCTTTGAAGGCAACTGTGAGGCTGATGTCCCCCCCCCCCCCCCCGCCCGTGAAAATGAGTTTGACACCCCTGGCCTAGAGGTTTGGCCGCTGTCACTCAGTCTCCTTTACAGACACACACACCGCAACCTCATTTGCGAAGCAACTGCTACCTTGATTATTTTGGTTTGCTTCTTATAACCTAAAAAGCCAAAAACCTAATGTCTATATCTCTACATATCCCACCTCTACTTGAGATGGGAGTGGAAGTTCCCTATGTTGCTTGAAAAGTAAAGTTTTAAATGTTTCATATAGAGGGAGGGTGAAAGACACAGGGTTTCTTTCCAAGTTTGTCTCTCCTTTAGGAGTGACCTGTCCCCAGTCAAGCCCAGTCTGGATTAGATGTTCCTGCCACATCTCTCTGTGTGTTTTTCTCCACCACCACTTAGCATATTGTGTGACAATTTTATGTTTACTTGTTTTTCTCTTTTACAGTAAGAGCTCACTGAGGAGAGGGAATGTGTCTTTTATTCCTGCAGTCTGAGCAACTACTAAACATGTATAGTAGACACTCAGCAAAGATAAATGGATGGATGGATGGATGACTACATTACGTCACTTTAAAATTAAATAATTAATGAATTTTTACTCTTAGCCGAGGTTATATTTTCATTGTTTTTAGGGAGAGACAAAGGGGGAGAGAAACGTCGAAGCGAGAGAGAAGCACTGACTGGTTGCCTCCGGGACGTACCTGGACCGGGGATTGAACCTACTGTGCCCTGACTGGGAACTGAACCCTCAACCTTTTGGTTATAGGATGATGCTCCAACCAACCGAGCCATGCCGGCCTAAAGCTGTTACTATACTTTTAAATTTAGCCAACGCCTCAGGCTAATCACGAGCATGCACGCACACATACACAGACATGCATCATTTTCTAGACTTAATCACCATTAATCGTATGTTGCACTCCACACCACGAATACCTTCCCAAACTGCATCTGGGTACCACAGAACTCAGAATGGGAAACCGTGATCGAGTGCTGTGCATAACTATTTTCAGTAACTGAGTTTACGGCTGAAACATGGAGACTTTGTAGTCAATGCACACAACGATGTTTCGATAGACCAAAATAATATACAAATGTAAAGCGTTTATGATTATGCCATACCTCAAGCTCTAGGTCCTTGAAAGATAATTTTTTTTGTTTAATTTTAAATACTTTATTTTTACAAACAGATTAAAATTTACAGAAAAATTGAGAAGACGGTACAGGGTTTCCTTATGCCTGTAACAAATTTCCCCTATTAGCACCCTACCTTTGTCTGATACATTTGTTAAAATGAATGGATTGCTATTGATACCCTATGATGAACTAAAGTCCATGGTTCACTCAGACTTCCTTAGTTTTAACCTAATGTCCGTTTTCTGTCTTAGGATCTCATCCAGGACACCAGATTACAATTGGTCGTCAGGTCTCCTTAGGTTCCTCTTGGCTGTGGCAGTTGCTCAGGCCTTCCTTATTTGACATGACCTTGAGAGTTTTAAGGAGTACTGGTCAGGTACTTTGTAGAATTCCCCTCTATTGGAAGTTGTCTGCTGTTTTTCTCAGTGGCCATCAACTTTTTTCTGCTTCCACACTGCCGGTGAGGAACACCCATGTGGCACACGCCCCTGAGCCACATCTCTCATTAGATAAGGGAGGGAGGGGTGCAGGCACAGTGCTGGGAGCATCTAGGAGACTCTCTCTTCGTGTATCAGACACATGCATGCACACAGAGTTCTGAAGAAAAAGGAAGGAGAGGGAATACTGAGGAAGAAACTAGCAGACATGGTCATGGAGATAGATAAAGATTGGTAGCAGCAGGAAACAGTTTTTCGGTTGGAGCAAACATTCCATTTCAGAGAATGAATGGGTTTAAGGACCAGTGGAATGGTAAAAAACAAACAGTGGCAGCAGCTTAGATCTGAGAGGAAAATTAAGAAAAATCTTCAGGTACTGGATTCCCTGCAAAGAAAGAAGGCAGAGGGAGTCCCATATTCACACTGGCATGGAACTGGGTGTATTTCTTTGAGAAATTTTCTCTCTGAAATGCCTTCCCTTTCTTTTTTTCCAGATAAGACTCTCCTAGTCTTTTCTCCTAACTCTCTAGGGGCTCTTCAGGCCTTTGTATTATTATTAAACAAAAAGACAATTACTCGTGATTATAGCTAACAGCTATATGGGCCATTGAGAATTGCGGCCAGCACCTTGTTGTCTCATTTAATGCACCCAACCCCTGCGAGTTATGATTATCATCCCCAGTGAAGTGGGAAAACTAAAACTCAACAGTTAGTTAGTTGTCACAGAGATAGATTATGGAATCCAAGTATCTGCTTTGAATGACTATGCATGAAGCTTGTCACCGGGATTTTGGTGTTATTCGGAGTCCTAGCCTTCATCCCTTTCTTCTCACGGTCAAATCTTTGTGTTTGCAATATCTTTAATCTTCCCTTACAGATCTGTATTCCTTACACTGTTTTTCTTCTTAAAGTACCTTTAAAAATAGCTGCATTTCCAAACTGAAGATTCAACTAAGTAGAACAGGCATAAATACACAGAAGTGATGCTAGTATTTTTCTTATTGGATTCTACCAGGTGGTGCATGATTTCAATCGTCCCATTACCGATGGTACTTGATCAGTTGATTAAGATGGCATCTGCCAGACTTCACTACAAAATGACTCTAATTCTGTTAGTAATTAATAAGAATTTTGTGGGTGATGCTTAGAAACTACATCAATATTCCAGTCCTTTTCAAACTTTTAATTTTTGTGTACTTATATCTGTATGGTTTCCTGTGCTATTCTATGGGTATATCATTATCATTTTTTTTTTTTTACTTTGAAGCTCAATATGTCCCAGATTTGGTCGGTGGGACGCAAGTTGGCCTATGACCTTTTGACATGCTTCATTGTTCTTTGAGCATGCCCTTATTTTCTGGTGTAACTAGAGGCTCCAGGCTCATCCTGTGCTTCCTTTTCTCCAATCCTGGAATCAACCATTTGGCCAAGAAGAAAAACTGAAGAGGAGAATGGTATTCAGAAGCCACGATCTGGGCTAGATGTACTTACTGTTTCGTTGGGTCACTACTCTCGGACCCTCTCAGTGGACAGACTATGTGTGTACTTACAGACCTATAACTATTCTATAACTAGAAATATTGACGCCTCCATTACTGATCCACCACCAAAAGGTTCATTCCCGTTATCCTTCCATATTTGTAAGGCTCTTCCTCCACAGTGAGAAATCTGACTGCTGTTTTCCTTAGTACAGTAGTCCCCCCTTATCTGTGGGGGATATGTTCCAAGACCCCTAGTGGATGCCTGAAACCATGGACAGGATGGAACCCTGTGTATGCTATGTTTTCCTCCCCCTATACATACATATCTATGACAAAGTTTATGACTTCCCTTTAGCATATCCAAGTTTCCAGATCACTAGTCTTGAGCTTTAGGGACGTTATTTAGGGAAGTAGGGGTGACTTGAACACAAGCACTATGGTATCAGGACAGTCTGTCTGACAACCAAGATGATACCAAGTGACTATGGGTGGGTTATATATAGTGTGAAGACGCTGGGCAAGGGATGCTTCATGACCTGGGTGGAATGGGGCAAATGGGTGAGATTTCATCACACTACTCAGAATGGTGCACAATTTAAAACTTATGAACTGTTTATTTCCGGAATTTTAAATTTAATATGTTCAGATCAAGGTTGACCACAGGTAACTGAAACCATAGCAAGTGAAACCACGGAACAAGGGTTGAGGGGGTGCTGCTGTATATTTACGTAATAGAGTAATTCTTTTGAATGTAACTAATCTCCTCTCAGCACTGCTGCCCCCTCCTCTGCCAGGCTGCACTACCCCCCCCCCCACCCCCCCCCCACCCCCCCCACCCCCCCCCACCCCCCCACCCCCCACCCCCCCCCCCCCCACCCCCGCACCATGCTGACATCCCAAGGCCAGGTGGCCCCCTCCAGGAAGGTGAGGGGAACACCCCACCCCAGGCGGCTTCCCTATTTGGATGCCTGCCTCACCAGTGTCCAACGTGGCAGCTTGGGATGCCTTCCCTTCCCTGACACACTGTTGTGCTGTTTCCTGCTAACACACATCTCCTACCATGTACTTTTAAAATTACATGATGATCTTTTTTGCTTGTTATAAAACCTCTGTGAAGTAGTTATGGAAGCTATTATTTTCCATATTTTTTTCTGAACAGATTGTCAATGATCCAGGCTCAAGACAAATGGAGTGACTTGCTCAAGGTCACACAGCTTATATAAAGCAAGCTCTTTCCACACACCACTCCACCATGCCTCTCATCAACAAATGCCAAAATTATACTTTTCTTTTTCTCCAGTAGAAATGTTTCAAACTCATTCACTTTGCAGTCAACTCTGATTTCCAGGTGTTTTTTTTTTTTTTTTCTTCTTTCCTATAACAGTGGTGTGGTATTGGATTGGATACAGAATTAAGGAAATGAAACTTTACCTTCATCTCAGATCTGAGGCTTTAAGCAACTTACTCACTCTCCTAAATTATAAAAAGGGTAGAGTAGGCTCTGGCTGGTGTAGCTCAGTGGACTGAGTGCCGGATGGCGAACCAAAGGGTTGCTGGTTTGATTCCCAGCCAGGGCACATGCCTGGACTGTGGGCCAGGTCCCTAGCACAGGGTGCATGAGAGGCAACCACACATTGATGTTCCCATCCCTGTCTTCTCCTTCCTCTCCCCTCTGTAAAAATAATTAATTAAGAAAAAAAAAGATCAGCGATCCTTTGCCTGGGTCTGGGTGAGATGGGAGATATAGGGTGTTTCCCAATGATAGAAATGCCTGTGAAAATCAGGTACAAATATCTGATTCAAAAATCCTTAACATTCCTTCCAATCTGTGTACTCATGCTTTCAAAGTAACCTCTCTCTGGTCAATATTTGTTACCTGTTTATATTTTTATAAATCCCATCCTTCATTCAAAAGTATTTATCAACGGCATAGTATATGCCAAGTCCCATATTATTCGATTTTTGCAGCATCCCTTTCTGAGATGTCGCCGTCATTTAGAATTTTATCCCTATCTTCTACACTTGGGACTCAAAACCATTAGCATCTAAGTCATATAATTTATAAACTCGCGGGGTTCCTCTCCAGTTGTTTCTCCACCAACCACATTTCAAGGCCGGTCCCTCTCCGCTCACACACATTAAAGAACTCCTTGGGAACAAGCTCCTTCACCTAACAAGCTCCATCCACACTTCGATTTCTGAGCTGGTCAGTGGGAATTCGGGTGGGCCGTTTTCAAAGTTTGTATGACCCTCACCCCCCCCCGCCCCCGCAGCACACTCCTGCACCCCAGCGGGGCATAACCAGCTCTGCGTGCTGTTAGCCCTCGGCTCGGTCCCACGGAGGTCTCGGGGCGGTTGCTGATTGACGTAAGACTCTCCCCCGTCGGGAGGTGGCCCTGGCCGGGGCTCTAACTTCCTCGGTTCCCCTCCTCCGAACACAGACGCAGCCTGTGCCGCTGTTCACTGCGCAGGAACTTCCCCGGCCTCGCTTCCATTCGGAAAGCGCCCAAGTCGGCTTCTCGCCCGCACCCACCGCCCCCCTGCGTCCACGCGCCCTGCGCTACCTTGGGTGTCCTCAGGGAGCCTCGGCCTCCCTCCGCCTCCCTCGGCCTCCCTCCGTCTCCCCCGCCCGCATGCCCTTCAGCCGGTCCCTCCGCCCGGCAGACGCGAGGCGAGCGGGGCGCGCGCGCAGGCGGCTGGACGACGTGCGCGAGACGCACGGCCCCGGCGCGGAGCGCCGGAAGGAGCCGGGCCGGGGCCTCGCGCGTCGGGTGCGCGCCGCTCCCCCCCCGCGCCGCTCCGGCCTGCGGCCGCGCGCGCGCGCGCACTTAAGCGCCGCCGCTGCCTCCTCGGCTGCTGCTCCGGCTGCTGCAGGAGGCGGCGCTGGCTGGCGGCTGCGCTCGCTCCAGTCGGCGAGCGGAGCAGCGAGCGAGCGTGTGTGTGTTTTTTAAAGATGGCCGGAGCGGTGGCGGCGGTGGCCGCGGGAGCAGCAGCGGGAGCCGCCGCGGCAGCCGTGTCGGTGGCGGCTCCGGGCCGGGCCTCGGCGCCCCCGCCACCCCCGCCAGTGTACTGTGTGTGCCGGCAGCCGTACGACGTGAACCGCTTCATGATCGAGTGCGATATCTGCAAGGACTGGTTCCACGGCAGGTAAATAAACCCCCTCTAGCCCCGCCGCCGTCGCCGCCGGCCCCCGGCTAACCGCCGTCGCCCGGCCGGCCGCCCGCATCCCCTTCCGCCCGGCCGCCGCGCCGCGCCGAGCGCCCAGCAGCCCGGGCACCGAGCCCCCGGCCCGGGCAGCGGGACGCGCGGGGCCCCGGGCTCGCCGGGCGCCGGGCGGGCTAAGGGGGGCTGGTGGGATCGCTCGGCCGGGCGAAGAGTCGCCACAACAAACGGGAACAAAGGGGGCCGGCCGAGAAGTTGGCAGGCGGAGACCGGGGCGAGGAGACGCGGCCGGGGCAGGCGCCGGCGCAGGTGGCGGGCGGAGCGCCGGCCGGGCCCGCCGCCCCTCGCGGCGCCCGCAGCCCGGCTGCCGCCCCGCCCGCCCGGGAGTCGCTGCCCGCCCGGCCGCCTTGCCCCGCCGGCCGCCGCGCCTTCCTTCCCGGCAGCGACCGGGTCGCCCAGCCCAGGGTCTTCTGAAATCACCCTAGTCCCCTCCCCCGGCAGATTCCCGTCGCGCCCCCTTCCCGGGGTCTTTATCAAACTTCCTCGGCCGGGGGCGTAGGGACGGGGGGCGTCGGCAGCGGCGGCCCGGCGGGGCTCCGCGGAGTAAACAGAGCAACAGATGAGGAACTATCGGGGACTTAAAAGATGCCAGTCGGAAGTTTGGGGCCGGGGGTCCTGTGCTGGGCGGCAGGTCGGCCCGGGGGTTGACCCCCACCCGGAGCGCCAGCACGCCCCGTCCTGGCGGGGGCAGAGCGGATGGAGTGGGCAGAGGGGCCCGAAGGGACAGCCTCTGGTCCCAAACCCTCCGCGTCGCCCCCGCGCCGCAGCTCAAACTTTACGAAGAGTGAAATTTCCCGTCGCCCAAGGGGCTGGCGACACTCAGACGGCGTAGGGCTGGCGCCCGGGGCCGGGTGCGGGCGAACTTTCACCGGCCGGTGGGTACTTTGGCTCGGGTGGCGGGGGCGGAGAGCGTCGCCCTGTGCCTCCGCCGCCGCCTGCGTTTCGGGTTTGACGTTTGTGAGAGCTCGGGCCGCCTCCGCCGCCAGGCCGCCGACTCGTGTGTTTTGTAATCAAAGTGTGAGGCTAATAAAGGGCGGCGCCACAGCCTCTTGACTCCGGCGTGGGAGGGATTCGCAGGCATTTAAACAAAGAAAGTAGTTGGGGTTGGGCTCCCAAAGTCCTTATTTGGGTGTTGTGGGAAAGCCTGCGGTCACCTTTAGATGAAGCAGGTTTCCCGAGCACCGTTTGGTGTTGAATCTTGGCGAGAGTACGCTCACGGGTAATAGCAGATATGGTGACTGTGATTGTAGGAAGTGTCCTTTGATTGACAGCAGGACATTTAAATACAGCCTCTGCTGCCCCCCTCCCCAATTTTACAGAAACACTACACGACCAGGCCAGATGTCTTAGTCTCCCTCTACTGGCCCTGGGAGAGAAAACCATTTAAATTACAGCGTTCTTTCGGTGTTTAGTGCTAGGTACAGTTAGTTTTACTTAAATTCCAAGTACCGTTAGTTTTCATCGGTTTTCAATTTGCACAGTTCTGACAGCAACAAGAGAGAAAAAAAAAATCAACATATTGTGACTGTAAAAAAAGAGTCCTTATTTTTATATCAGATAATCTTTAATCGTCTGATCTGTGGTTGGGGAATATTGCTACAACCTTGCCACATGTAATTAAACATAAATTATCCAGCCCTGGCCGGGTTGCTCAGTTGGTTGGAGCGTCGTCCCGTGCACCAAAGGGTTGCATTGGATTCCCTGTCAGAGCACATGCCTAGGTTGTGGGTTCATCCCTGGTTGGGAGGGATACTGGAGACAACCAATCGATGTTTTTCTCTCGTGTCTCTCTCGTGTGTCTGTCTGTCTCTCTCTCCCCCTCCCCCTCTTCCCCTTCCCCTTTTCCCCCCTTCTCCCCCTTACCCCTCAGTCCCTCTTCCTCTCGCTCAAAAAAAAAAAAAAATCAGTAAAAACATACCCTTGGATGAGAAAAAAAAAATCCCAATTTTTTTCATTGCTCCAAACTGATGTTTATCTATATTTCGATTATATGTAAAATTGAAATTTGAACATACCAGATCTTGCCAATTCTATTTCTACATCCCTCTGTTCCCGTAACATACCCTAGGCAACCAGAGTAGAGATTATCCAAAAGTTTAGGTTTCATATAAAATAAAGCCAGAATCCCTGGTGATTATGTAAATGCTTATATTTCAAAGAACTATTTTAGCTGCATAAGAAATCAGTTCAATTGAGCAATGTAGAGATTTGATAGGTTAATAAATCTTAGGTAGAATTTTGTTTATCTCCATTTGGGTCACTTAACACTGTAACCACAAAGAGCTACAGGTAGTTCATAGAGAATTTTGTGATGCATTTAGGTATGAATTTGAAAACAGGAGAATTTGAAGGGAAAATAAAGAGGGCATGTGCGAAGGAGGGAGAGTGAGGCCAAAACAAACATGCTCTGCTTTCTCACATAAATTTGTGCGACTTCCTATCTGTGGAAGTGACTGAAATATATTTTTCGAACCCAGGGTTTGTTTGTTTCTAGCACTCCTTGAGAATTTAATGCAGTGCAGGTGTCAGAAATTAGAAAATTTAGTGATACTGCTTTGCCATGCCAAAGCACTATCTTTGTGGAAAGTTTAATTCTTTTTGTTTTATTTTTTTAAAGATTTTATTTATTATTTTCAGGGGGGGAGAGAGGGAAGAAACGTCAGTGTATGATGGCCTCTCTGGCGCTCCCTATTGGGGACCTGGCCCGCAATCCAGGAATGTGCCCTTACTGGGAATCAAACCCATGATGCTTTGGTTCACCGGCCAGCCCTCAATCCACGGAGCCACACCAGCCAGGGCTAATCCTTAATGAAGTATTGGTAATTTGGGGTCTGTGTGTTTTTCCTGTGATCAATACTTACTTTAATGTTTGCTGTACCATGAAATGAGTGTGTTTTTTTTTAACACAGCAAAATGTTTCTTATGTATTAATTATTAAACAAATATCACTTGTTTATGTGAGAATTGGCCCCTAAAGTACTAAGATATAGCTTTCATTCCCTTGGTTTCCAGGGGTGGTCCATTTGCCCAGGAGGAAGAGAGAGGAGGTGGGTGGGCACAGAGGATTGCCTTTACCTGGATAATTTCTTGATAATTTTATGATTCAAGTAGAATTCTTTAAACTCAAGCAATCAGTGAGTTTTGATATAAATTCGGATTTACTCTGCCTGGAGTTCCTGACATCTGAAAACCTGAAAAGTTTTTGCCCTAATTTATTCTGACAGGGAAGGAGGGCCCTTCCTTGATGCTTTTCAGCGGGGTGGATGGAGCCAGACTCCTCCAGGTTTGAGGCTGTTGAACTTTGTATCCTTAGTATTCCAGAACCCCATCCTTCAGTCTGCCCAATGCTTTTTTATATGTGAAGGGGGAAAAGAACACTTGCTGTGTGCAGTGTGTAATTGATGCCCTGGCCTAGGGCTGTGAGCTGAGGAATTTACAGGATTTTCCTGGGAAGGTTCCTTTCCACTTAGAGATGAAGTTCTTCCTCTCTGAGTCCTAGGAAGTAAGACAACGGAGAGCTTTCCTGATAATGCCCCACCGCTAATGTCTAGGCAAGTTGTCTTTGCATAGTACACTAATATGCAAAACCGCATCATTGCCCTAATTAAATTGTATTTTAATGTCTTTTTCTCTTTATTTTACTGCAAACACCTTTGTTTGTTACACTTTTTAGGCACGTTCTTTTTGATTGACAAAAGGAATACACTAGCCCCAGCTGGTGTAGCTCAGTGGATTGGGCACAGGCCTGCGCACCAAAGGGTTGCCAGTCAGGTCCCCAGTGGGGGGCGCGAGAGGCAACCACACTTTGATGTTTCTCTCCCTGTCTTTCTCCTTCCCTTCCTCTCTAAAAATAAATAATAAAATCTTTTTAAAAAAAGTAAAACACTGTAGAAAAAATGGGAAATACAGAAAAATATTAGGCATATGAGAAAGTACCTGTATCTTCCAGAGATGAAACACAAACTGGATTTCATTTTATGCATTCCACTGTTACCTCACTTTTTTCATTAATATACACGTATACTTTTTTCCTGTATCTTTAAAGTTATTTGACAACATTTTCAGTGGCTGCATAATGTTTAATTTCTCAGGAGTACAAAACATTTTAAAACCATTCTCCTCTTGTTAGTTTTTCACCTTGTTTACTACTTTTTCTTGTATTTCCTACTGATGGATGGTTGGCATCATTTTAAACAAACCATTGTGAGTATCTCTAATTATTTCCTTAGAATAAATCAAGTGAGTTATTATATGTAAAACACTTAGAAGAAGATCCGGCATGTGTAAGTGCTCGATAAGAAATTTCCTTGAAGAAGAATTATTAGTCACAGGGCTCAGATATTTTTAGGCTTCTTTCTTGTGCCCTACAACCAGATTTCCCTCCAGAAAGGTTATCCCAATTTATACTCTCACCAGTAGTGCCCACTTCTAGTTCCCTGCATCCTCACCAGTCTAAGGTATTTATTATTAACCCTGTCCCCCCAAAACCCAGCCAAGCAACAATTTTGCCAATCTGCAGATGAGTATTTCCACCAAAAAGACATACCCAAGATTATTTATGGCAGTGCTGTTTTTATTACCTACAAATTATAATGATCAAAATGTCATTAACAGAAGATGGGATAAATTGTGGTATATTTATAAAATGGAATTCTCATCAGTGATTTGAAAAAAAGAATGCACTACGGATGGATGCGTGCAACAGTATGGGTGAATCTCACAGATCTGAAGTTGAATAAAAGAAGCCAGACAGTAAAGCGTGTACTGTCTGATTCCACTTAGGTGAAGTTTAAGTGTATCGGCATAATTGGGTGAGAGGAGCCAGGCTAGTGCTTACCTCTGGGGAGTAATTGACCGAGAGGAGGCTGGAGGGAGCCTCTGAGGCTCAGGGAATGTTCTGTGTCCTGATCTTGGGTGGTGGTTACATGACTACATACAGATGGAAAAATTCACCGAGCCGTGTGTGCACTGAAGGTTTTTTAAAACTTTATTTTAACGTTTGAAGTGTACTTTAATTATTTAAAAGTTAAACGGTTACAAATTTACCAATTTGGTAGCTGATATACAGTATTTTGTAATTTTATTTTGTTTCTTGTTCCTGACTTTTGTGGGATTGCTGGGAGTTGTTTTTGGTGCTAGGAGTATAGAGATGAACAAAACAAAGCCCTTGCTGTCTTGTAACTTAGTTGCTGTCTATGTAACTTACACAGTGGGGGCGCGTGTGTGCGTGTGTGTGTGTGTGTGTGTGTGTGTGTGTGTTGGGGAAGGAGATAGAGTAGGCTGGGGTTAGTATAAGGCTACTTTCATATAGTGTGATTATAGAGCGCCTTGAGAAGGAGACACTTAAACACAAGAATATTTGGGATTTTATGCAAATGGTATGCCTTGAGGAGTAAATAATTTGATTTAACCTTTAAAAGGTTCAGTTTGGCTGCTGCATGGAGAATGGACTGGAAGGAGGCCAAGGTTGACAGGTAGATCAGTAAGAAAGCTGTTGTAATTATCCAGGTGAGAGATGATGTTAAAAGTTTGAGTCAGCTTGGGTAATTTATAAATGTCATATATTAATTTTATTCCTGAAGCTTGAATAAATGAAGAGCTTAATTTATGAGGATTCTTATCTAAAAAAAATGCTGTTGGGTAGGACTTTCTCAGCTACTCTGGAGTCCTAGGACCTGAGTCAAACTTAGTAAATGCTTTCTACCAGGTGCTAATCATTGTTCTAATTGCATTAGGTGTGTTAACTCATCTGACTCTCATACTGGGTAAGTGTTACTGTAATCCCTGTTTTACCTGAGGGATCTGAGGGGGTTAGTGAGGTGGGTCACTTCTCAGGGTCACAAAGCTAGAAGAGGTCATAGAGCTAGCTTTCAAACTCAGGTGAGCCACCCTCTCAGATCTCAGGCGCTCAACCAGCAGGTGGTACGGGGTCTCTCTCCCTCCTTGTCTCTGTCGTGGGGGGGGGGTGTGGGTTGGTGCACAGGTGGAACAGATGCAGTGGGATTCCAGGGAGAGATCTATAAACATTTTTGGTTTTGTTCTTTATTAAAATTATTGTCTTTACCATAAATATTTTAATAATCATAATTGCTTTGGGAACAGTATTTATAAAATATTTATTTGAAAAGTTTTTAAATTTAACTCTGTTTTCATCCTTGTTGTTAGGGATTTCTTATTGGGGTATACTTTGATTGGCTAAAATTCGGGATGGGAATTATTTTTGAAATTTATTTTAGATACATTTCTCCATAATTGATGAAGTCTTTTAGTATTATAACATAGACTTACCAGGTGAACACATATCTCCCCATAAGAGAACAAAAAGCCCATTTGTTGAATTCTTCAATGTATTTTATTGTATTTTCTCATTAATATCTTCTTTTGATGTGACAGTCATAGGAGAATACATATGCTGAGTATTGGCTTCATGCATTTCACTTACAAGAGTGTTAAACATACATAACCAATTTCACTGTTGGAACAAAATGTGTTGTGATGTGGGATTCTTATCTCAGTCTGCTTAGAGGTACTGACATAGTTGTCTCACCAATCTTTTTTTTTTTAACCCTCAGTCTGGGGCAGATTTCTGCTTGGTATGCTCTCGTAGCCTGTGTTCTTAGATGTGAAATTGAGTTTACTGAGCATCTAAGGGGTAGAACGCCTTTATGTTGGATGACCCTTAGTGAGGGGCTCACGAAAAACAATAGAATAGGTGTGGAGGGATTTGAATATAAAGTGAGCTTTGTTAGGTTTGAGCAATTGAAACTCCACAATAATTTGCACAGCTTTTGAATTGATTTTTAGAGAAGGAGGAGGGGCAATGGAGGGGGTGGAAAGAGAGATTGAGATTGAGAGAAACATCAGTGTGAGAGAGAGAAAAACATCCCTCAGTTGCTTCCCACACGTGCTCTGACCTGGGGTCAAACCTGCGACCTATTTGTGCACATGACAATGCACCATCCAGCCGAGCCACCCAGCCAGGGCAAACTTTTTTATTTTTTAATTACAGTTGACATTCAATATTAGTTTCAGGTGTACAGCATAGTGGTTAGACATTTATATAACTTACAAAGTGATCCCCTCCAAAAATTTTTGCACAGCTTTTGAACAGTTGGCCAGTGCTGATCTTGCAGCTGCTGCCAAGTTTCTGATTCTTTTGGCAAGTTGTATTTTGTTACTTCGCGATTGTTTACTTACTTTTCCATTAATACTACTAGTATTCTTCTCCCATTAGTTATAGTTGAATCAGTGGTAACTTGTATGATTTTTGAATGTTTGTGTGAGCCCTTGTTCCTTTGATTGGAGAATGGCTTTTAGAAACCAAGGTCTGGTGCTAGGGAGGCTCATTGTTTTTGGGCCTCCTCAGTGGACAGAGCTAGGAAATATACTAGTCGCACACATGCACCCACATCTGTGTGTGTTTCTATTTTATTTGTCTGTGTACTTTAAAACCCGTAGGTTTTCATAATGACAACTGTGATTCTCATCCAATACTTCGGTGCTCATTTTTGCCTTCTTCCCTTCCTTCCTCGTAACTGCTGTACAGCGGTGAGAAACCCAGCTCTCGTTGTGTACCATGGACGGAGGTGTTCAGTCCTGGTGGGCATGTAAAGTAGTTCTAGCGTTGCCAGCCCTTACCTTGGCAGTGAACAAATTTGCTAACTAGATTACAGTGTTTGCTCGTAAATCTTTTTGTCTCTAGCCTTACAATACCTAGTCAAAGCATTATCTTCCAAAGTTAGGTTAGTTCTGTTCTCCCCCACTTCAGTGTGTTACATCATTTCCTTGTGTTACAGTAGGTTGATTTGCTCCAGTCCATGTTGTATTTTGGAGTCTTCCCATGGCGTGGTTGGTAGTAGTTGTTGGTTTGTGTTTTGAGTATTTGAAACATTACTGTCATTCTAAGAAGTCAGAGTTGTATGAAAAGGTATACTCAGAAACGGCATGCCCTCTTCTTCCCTCCTATGCCTTGCACCCCTTTCCCACCCACCTCCTGTAAGTAATCAGTCTCTGTAGTTTCTGGTTCATCCTTCCTGTGTGGTGTTTTTTGGTGTGCTTTCCCATAAATGAGCAGATGCATGTGTTTTTTTCCTTATATCTATTTTCTTTACACAAAGAGTAGCTTATAATAGATACTCTTCATTTTGCTTTTTCTCACTTAATAGTATATACTGGAAATCACTTCATGTTGGTTCATAGAGTTTTTCCTTAGTCTTTTTAACAGCTGTATAGTACTCCTTCGTGTGGCTGTACCTTGTTTTATTCATTTATTCTCTTGGGCACAGACATTTAGGTGGTTTGGAATATTTTGCAATTACAAACAACGTTATAGTGAATCATCTTGTACGTACGTATTTTCATATTGTTGGAGGTATATCTCCAGGTTAGAGTACTAGAGGTGGGATTACTTGGCCCAAAGATGAGTGTACATGTTGTTTTGTTAGGATTACCAGCTTTCCCTCTGAGTGGCTGGGCCGTTTGCATTCTCACCAGAAGCGTAGGAGAGCGCCTGTTTCACCACATTGTCAACATCAGGGCACGTTGTCCTCTTCATCGCTGCCAGCCTTACAGGTGGAAAATGGTGCCCATGTTCTAATGTGCATTTCTCCAGTTACTAACAAGGCAGAACAACATTGTATATGTTTGATGGTTATTTTCTGTCTCATTTTTCTTCTTTTTGAGAATCGCATATTTATATCTTTTTCTGATTCTACCAGGTTTTTGGTCCTTTGTTCTCAATTTTTAAGAGTTCTTTGTGTGTTAGGGATATTAGCCTTTCTTTAATCCTCAACTGGGATTAGAGGATATGTTTATTGATTTGAGAGAGACAGACAGACAGACAGACATTGGTTGCCTCCTGTACACTCCCCTACCTGGGGTTGAACCTGCGACCTGGGGTGTGTGCCCTGACCGCGGATGGAACCCACAACTTTTTGGTGCACGGGACAGCGCTCCAGCCAACTGAGCCGCACCTGCCAGGGGGCCCTAAAGCATCTTTCGACATGTTCTTCTTTTTCTCGTAAATTGGAATGTGACTCCAGAGAAGCTTGGTCAGATTCAGGTTTTCCTCCAAGAATACTCTAAGTGGGCGGTGTAGTCTTTCCTCAGGAAGCAGACAGTGTCTGGTCGTTTCCCTTCTGGGCATGCTTGCCGCCATGGAGCGATGCCAGCTCCATTCATTTATTCATTAGTGGTTGAGCATGATGATAATTTAATTATAAAATTCTTTATTTATAAGCTTTTATAAAGAACTGCCGTGGTGCCTCACCTGTCACACACTACGCTGTGGACATGTGGCCAGTCCTTTTCACGTGACTGCTTTCTGAAGGAATCTTGGGATATGTATAAACTATGTGCAGATGAGAGGATTTTTAGTCCTTGTACTTAATATAACTTTTCACAGGTCTGACTCATCTTCCTCTCTTACATTCTTCTTATTCCAGTACTTTCTTAAGGCTAGTTTTCTGTGTGCCTGGTTCTTTGAGGGGCTTTTCTTTTTTTGCTAGACTGTTCTGGATGTCATACGATCAACATTTCCTTAGATCCTGTGGTGACTGGAAGAGCAGAGGCCCTTGTGATTCGGGGACTTCTTTCCTCAACCATCCAGAGGCCGAGTCATCAGCGCTGGACTCGCTTCCCTAACTTTCCTGTTCCTGCCTCTGCCTCTGTGGGCTTCCAGCCCCTGGCAGGAGAGATCAGATCCCCTGATCAAACGACCGTGCTTTCTCAGTTTTCTCGTTTCTTAACCCCTCGTTGGAACTGAGCATCCTCTGGAAGCTCCAGCATCCTCACACAGCCCTTTCCGGCAGCCTCGCCAGGGCTGCCCTTCTTTTCGGGAGTGTTCCCAGGGAATCTCTCTGCTCACCTCCTGCCCCTCTCGGGGGGCTTGTTCTCAGCCCCCGCCTGGTCCCCGCTGGCTGCCTGGTTCATTCACCAGCTCCAGTCTCTGAGGGGTGCTTTCCTTTCTTGGATAGCACAGGGGAAGGCTGGTACAAACTTCTTAGGACTTTGAACTTCAGTGGTGTTTGGAGATGTGTGACTGTCCTTTCCTTTCTGTCCCCGCCTCTGTGGCTCTGCACCACGCCAGTGATTTTTATTTCACGTCCACGGTCATGTTTCAGGCCTTCCTCGCCCACCGCCGCAGCTCCTGCTGTAGCAGTGTAGCACTTGCAGTATTTTTTTGAAACAACTTTAAAAGGATTTTGGTTTTCTCAAATTTAGTTTTTTCCTAAACAGAAGTATCTGTTAAGTCACGTGTTTGTGATGCTCACTACATGTTTTAATATTTGAGAAAAGATATTTATTGAGTTAAAGAGTCTTTTATCATACAAAACGTGTGTGTGTAGGGCTGTCAGAGGGCGATAGTGGGCGATAAAAGGGCAATAACAGACTCGGGGGAAGCGCACAGGTTTCTTTGACGGAAGAAAGTGTCAAGGACCGAAGACCTTAACGGGAGGAGGGTGGATGGCTGTGCAAAGCACGAGGCCCAGCGGGGTTTGTCCCATTGGCAGGACAAGCTGCCCCGGCCTTCGGTTCTCGTAAACAGGCCCTGCTGCCTGTGGTAATCCTTCTGGGACCTGATCCTCTCAGGTCCAGCCGTTGTCATGGTGATGACGGTGCTGGGGTCCTCTGGATTCCTTGCTACTTTAGTGGTGACCTTGCCTGCCCGGCAGGTGTGAGTAACGGCTCACAACCTCAGCACATCCCTCAGTTTTTATGGCAAGATTGGGTGATTTGAAGATTGGCTTCTCAGATGTGCCATCTTCCCAGTGGGCTGCAAGCTTGCGTGGCAGCTCTTGCTCCAGGTGTGCACAGCTCTGCACTGTGGTCGGCCTTGAACTAGACCAGTACAGAGTAGCCAGGTGGTTTGCACACAAGTCAGCTGTGGGTTTCCTCATCAAGTTGGACAATTTTGTCTGTAATCTTTGTTTGGGAGTTAAGTATTAAATATTATTTACTAATGTTGCACCCACTGGAAAGAAGGGACCCTTAAATGAGTAAAGGAGCCAATCTGTTTTGTCAAAATTTAGTTTAGTCTTGAACTAAATAAAGTTTTTCCCTTTATAACTTTATTCTAGTCATTTCTTAAAAATTAATTTTAGAGAGGGAAGAAGTGAGGGGAGAGAAACATTGGTCTGTTGCCTCCCATACATACCCCAGCCGGGGATTGAACCTACAACATAGGCGTGTGCCCTGACTGGGAATCAAGCCTGCAACCTTTTGGTGTATGGAGCGATGCTCGAACCAACTGAGCCACCTGGCCAGGGTTAGTCGTTTTATTTGAAGTGTTAGTGCTACACATCTTGCATTCAGCCATTTACATGTGAGCCACAGTTGCTAAAGTTTGCTTACTAGTATGGAGAGGTCTGTTTTCAGGTTTAGGAAATTTCTGGAAGTGTTACTTCAGAAAGAAAAGGAAACTGCTAAGTCGTTGGAAATCATTTTTATGTGTATCAGATCTCATCCCCTTTCATCTATTCAAGGACATGCTTCCGCAGTTACCCCCACCCCTCCATACCAATTTTTTTACCTCATTAGTATGCAAATAGTATATAACCTTTTTTAAAACACACACACACACACACACACACACACACACAAACTCTCTTGATCTGATAGTCCCCCTTCAGGTGCAACCCTATTTCTTTGCTCTCTTTATAGCAAAATTTATTTTTAAAAGTGCCCGTAATTGCTAACTCCAGTTGTTTAGGGGTCCTCCCACCGCCTCTTTTTCTAACTGGGGCCCCGTTCTTTCTGAATGCACTGGGGTTGGGCTTTCATCATTACTCTCCATCGTCACCGGCTGGTCAGAGTTACCAGCGAGCTTCACCCTCTTCGGCTTCTAGGAAATCCCCATGCTGGCTTTCTCCACCGTCACTACTTCTCCTTCCGAGTCCTCATTGCCTGCTTGCCTCCCTGGTCTTTCAGCGCTGGAGTACCCCAGGGTTCAGACCTCAACAGGTCTCTTTTTCCAGCGTTTACCTATTTTTCCACAGCTTCCATCTGTATGTGGATGATTCCTAAATTTTTATCTCCTTTGTAGACCTGAGCTCTAGTGTTGGATGCGTAATTGTCAACCTTATGTCTCCACTTGCTAAGCTGTGAAACTAATATGGCCTGCTCTCCAGACCTGCTAATATTTCCTTTTCCTGTTTCCCACTGCCTTCTAGGTATCTCTTCTAGGCTTGATCTCTTCCACCTACTAGCTTCTTTTGTTCTCCTTGATCATTCTCAGACACCCCCTCTGTACTGCTTTCTCTACCCTCCCTCTACACCTTCCTGTGCCCACCCCCCACCCTGAGATACATACTTGTAATTTAGTGTAACACTTTCCTTTTAAGCAAGAGTCTCTGGAAATTCCCTGGTCATCACTGAGGTTTCTTCTTCCTTCATTTAAAAGTAGTTCCTGGAGTGCTGCTTTCTCTGTGGAAATTCTTTTAAGACAGCTAAAATATTTAAATCCCTTTTTGTCTAAAAGATTGCCCTCTTTCCACCTGCCCCACATTTTATTCTACAGAACTGTCCAGTCTTACAGGCAATTCCCAGTGGCTCGGCCACCACGGTTCAGCCGAGCCGAGGCTTCCTCGGTGGTGAGACAAATTTTGTCTTGAAAGCCCATCAATCTGATGTGTGTCTCTGGAACTGATACATAATACGTTGCTAGAAATTATTTTTCCCCTGGAGAATGGCTGAGGTCCAGCAATGCTTCTTCTCCTACACAAATCAGTTGTGGATTCCCTCATCAAGTTGGACAATTTTGTCTTTAGCCTTTGTTCAGGAGTAAAGTATTAAATATTAGTTATTAATATTACATAGTATTATTTACTTAATCTACCATAACTTTACTTATATAATAAATGTTTATGCTTGTTCACTGTCCTGGGGACGATGAGATATAATGGCGTGAAGGATGAGGGACACAGTGAATAGACAGTGAGCACCTGTGTGCAGAGAACGAACAAGTTAAGTGCGTGTGCACACAGGGTTGTGTCGACTGGACTTTTACAGGTGTAGCAGACTCTGTGCAAATCCCCTGGCTTTCTGTGTTTCCATTTCTATTTCCGTCTGTCTTTTATCTCCTGAAGACTTGCTGAAAGCACTTGGCCTGAGGGCTTTCGTAGGCTGCGGGAGCTCAGCAGCTTGCACTTACGGCAGGCTGGAAATTCTGGAAGTTACTGGCTCACCATTGTCTGTTGGGAGACAGTGGGTAAATACTAGCTTCCTCTTCCTCGGGTGGGATGGTGCTGAAGCCCTTTGTACACAGTCTTCCTGATGTTCCCAAAGGGGCCTGTGCCCCTTCACATACGCTTTGTGGCCCCTTCCCCTTCCCTGACTCACGTTTCCACTCCCAGTCAGTGCTTCCGGCCGCCTCCCCCACGAACACCTGCACTTGGATTTGTGTGTCAGGGCCTGCTTCTGGGAGAACTGGACCAGTGGGAAGTTATTGATGAGCAGAAAGGTCATAGCGAGAGACAATGGATTTGAAAGTAGAGTTTGGATTCCATTTATTAACAGCAGATAGCAGATTTTTTACACGATAGTCACATTTACGCATCGGTGCCAGTGTCTCGTAAGTGCGCTTCCATGTCCTTCTCTGTCTGCAGACGCACTGGGAACGAGGCTCTCAAAGCTGCTTCCTCACCTCGTACAGTAGTTTTCCAGTCCTGCTGCCTGTGAAAGGTGTTTTGCCTTGAAGTTTATATGTGATATGATTTTAATTTGAAACTGTTGCTGTTTTAACTTCTTCCCTCCTTTATTTCTTTTCAATGCTTCCCCCCCACCCCACAAACCACTAGAAATATTCCATAGTAAGTGACCTTTAGCATGGAAACAGTTGCGACATTTCCCAGATTAATTAGAATGTAAAAAACTAGCAACCACTTTGCCATCTTTGGGGACTGATATGGTCTACTTAAATAAGATTTGCCTGTAACGGAAGGTTCTACTTGTGAAATGTAGCTGAGTGTCCTTAGAAAAGTTACTCAGGAGATAAAATCCTTTATATGTCAACTATTTTTAGATGGGTTTTGGCAGACACATTATACTCTTCTTAATAGAACACCACACCGTTTAATTTTGATGCTGAAGTACCACGGACCTTAGCTCTCTGGGCCGCCTGGGTTACTGGCAAGCCTGACCAGTGGGGGTTTACGGACAGCGTTTCATCTTTTTCCTTGCTGTGCTTTCTGGCTGCCTCTGATCTCTACTTGGGCAGCCCCCACTGCAGTTTCTAATCTTTTGTGTTTTCTAAACTAGAGAAAAACTTAAGATTTCAATGGGGAATCAGACAACAAGTCTCCCTGAGTTGTCCACTCTGTCACCCTGACGCGTTGATGACAGCAGGGTGGGCCCAGCCAGGAACGAAGGCAAGCTGTGCAAAAGGGGTTTTGTAGTTACCACTCACGTGGGGCGGGCGGGCAGGTCAGAGTCTTTGAAGTCAGAGTGCTCGTGATGCTGGACCGGAGCTCTGAATTCTTGCCCGGGGATAGAAGCTTTGCCTGGTGAGTGAGGGTAGTCCTGGCTCGTAGGGAATTTCCCCAGCAGGCAATGATCAGGTGGTTGGCGTACAGGTGGGGTGTGTCTTGCTTCTTTTGGAGATTGTGTATTTTGACAGTGTCAGCTCTTTAATGTGAGAGTACTCGGTCTTTAGGTTTGAACCTAGACAGTGCCCTATAAATACTTCGTAAGTATTTTGTCATAAAGGAGATCTGAGACAAACATCGTTTATAGGTTTCTCTTGAGGTTAAAAGGATAGTTTAAAAAGTTTTAGCATGCTATCGATTATTGGCTTTTTTACTCATATGCGTTCCAACAACGTGTGCGGTAAATGCTTGGCAGTGCTGTCACTGACTTGGTGCCCTGTGTCGTTAGGGAGTGGTTTTACCATACCCTTGACTTACTGGTAATTTGTATCAATTACAAAATTGTAAAACATTCTTTTAGTTTTGTAAATTTACATTGTAACAATTGTAATTAAAAAAAACCATTAAATTTGTAATAAGCTTTTCACTGCTGGTGAGTCTGAAAATTAACTTCTGAAACATGTTTCCAAGGTGGACAGCTCCCCGGAGTGTTTCATGACAAGGGAAAGAGAAAGCTAAGGTCGATTTTAGTATTTATCACCTATGCTGGACCCCCCGCTTGAATATGCAAAGTGCACATCAACTTCGTGAATTCTCAGAGAAGTCCAGCTGGAAAATAAAGTCACTCGATCTCAGCCCAGCACCTCCGAGTCTCATTGGACTACGGACTCCGCAAATGATCTTAGCTCCTGTGGGGTAGTTTCAGGAAAGCTCTTTTAGAGAATGTCATAGGGCACTCCTCACTTATGTGGTTCTGACACGCACAGGTTTCAGTTACCACGTAAGGGGAACACTATTTCTCTGCCTGCCACACGCACTTCTGACACCAAACGTGCGGGTTTGCCCCGCCAAGCAGTCCTCCGGTTCTCTGTAGATGCCCACTGGGTGTCCTACAAGCTTAATTTTGTTTCCGGCACTTACTGCTTGGCGTTCGTGCAGACCCCACAGGTTAAGAGCTCAGTTCCACAGGACTGCCCCCTACTTCAGACACTAGTAGCAAATAGTGGGTTTCGAGGTTACCTACACTTTTGTCTGACTTGGCTACAAATTGGGGTTCCCGTGATTGCCCTTTAGTTTGATAATTTGCTATAATGGCTCACGGAACCCAAGGAAGCACTTTACTTACTGTTGCCAGTTTATTTTACAGGATATTATACAGGTTTCAAATGAACAGCCAGATAAAGAGGGAGGTACAAAGGTGAGGTTCAGAAGCGTCCCACGTGTAAGAGCTTCTGTCCCTTTGGAGAGGGGGATGTGCCAGCCTCCGGCCATGAGGATGTGTTACCAACCGCGAAGCACTCTGAACCCCTTCATTTAGTGTTTCTATGGAGGTTTTAATGCTAGGCATGATTGATCAGATCATTGGCTCTTGGTGATTAAATCAATCCCCAGCCCCACTCCCCACCTCATAGGTTAGGGGGCTGGGGCTGAAAGTTCTAACCCTGTAGGATCCCATTCAGAGTCACTCATCAACATACACTCAGGAGTGGTTGAAAGGGGCTGGCTGTGAATAACAGAGATGTGCCTTTCACCGTCACTCAGGAAATTAGGTTCAGGGGTTTTAGGCACTCTTTTGCCAGAAACTAGCGATGAAGGTCAAACATATATTCCTTACTACGTCACAATATTACAGGGTTTCATTAAATAACACTAGTCCCCCAATAACATGATTCAGATTTTCGTCACCGTGATATTTTAACTTCAAAAAGTGCAGGGTTGGCTGCTCGCTCTTCAGTATGCAGATCAGCAAATCAGTGTGTGAATGACAGGTGCACATCTGGTCTTCAGTTCCCACGCGGACAGGAAGTCGTGTCCTTATGCTGCCTCCTTCTCTCCCGGTGATGAACCCCGTGACAAGTGAACAGAGCTGGGTAATTGAGAGGGAAGTGACCGGTAAAAATGGAAGTGCAGCAAGGAAACAAAGAGTGGTGGTTCTGGAGGTTAGGTAGTCCCCCTTAGAGTGCTGCATTCGTTTCTCCACCGACAGAAAGGTTTCTAACACGAATACTTTCTCCTGGCTTAGCGGGCAGAGAGGTCTCTCCCCTGAGGTCCCAGCACTGAAGACTGTGTACAAGCAGAGAAAGGTTATTAGGGAACTAGACCTGCTTGAGTTGACTCCTGTCCTTTGTAGCTGGCTCATCACTCAGTGTCCTCAATGTAAAAGTTATGATTTGCTTTTATCTTGTATCCCCAGCGTATGAATATACCCTGAATATATTAAACTTTCTGTAGGTGTCTTAGACCCTAGAAAATATAGCTTTCCTTCCCATACTCACGATGGGAAGTAAGATTGTCAACTGGGTTGAAATGAGTCTGGTTCATCTTTTAAAAATGTAGTTATTTCTGTTTATAATCTATTTAATTTGTGTATTCTTTGAATAGATACCTTATTGGGAAAATCCAGTTATGATAGAGACACTTAGGAGCTACCTGGAAGGAAAATAGAATATGGGCGTAATATGTAAATCTGTAGTGAAGGGGGGGACGGGACACACGACCCTTTCTTTACAGCAGGGTTATACCCGTGACTGAACCTAAGTGGTCAAGAATACTGCATTGTTTTGCATTGACAGATGTATGGAGTTTCAAAATAATATTTTCAAACAATTATCAGTTATTTTCCCCTTCACATTCAATGTCTGCCCCCTTTTATTCACAAAATTCATATTTGAACAAGTTCCTGGACAGTAGCCCAAACTACTGCCTCCCCCCTGTGCTTAGCATTCCTGCTTTGTGTCAGTCAGTAAATAGTTTGTGAGCCCTACTCTGTAATCAGCTGTAGGCAGATCTGTGGGGAGTAGGAAATTCCGAATTACTAAGTATCACTGCCGTCTTTAAGGATCTGGAAGTCGAGTTAGAGAGCAAAGTTTCCGTAGAAGTTGCTGTGAATCAGGTACTGCGCCAGCCCCTGCGCTGGGGTTTGAGAGGAACCCTTCTTCAGATACCACTTCTCTGCCAAGCCGGCCGCAAAAAACCAAAAAAGATCATCTGGGGAACTTGTTAAAATAAAGGTTATCGGGCCCCACCTATTAACTTTTCCCTGTAGATCTAAGGTGGGATTCAAGATGTGTTTTTCTTTTCTTTTTTAAAATAAGCAATGCACAGTAAAAACGGTACACTAGAAAGGTATATGGGGAAAAGCAATCCTCCCTCTCCCATATTCTGCATCCATCCAGTTTTCTTTCCCGGGGCAGCCACTTTTTACCAATTTTTTACATACCATCCTAAACATATACTGTGCATTTACAAACATGTGTCTGTGGTTGGTTGCGGGGGGAGGGACATATTACACAAACTGTTCTGCATCTGGCTTTTGTTTCTTAACAGCATTATCTTGGAGATCTTTCTGTATCTCTTCCTGCAGAGCTGCCTCATTCTTTTGAAAGGCTGCCTCATAGCAGCTTGTAAAAGCTCTGCAGCAGATTCTAATGCACATCCAGGTTTGGGAGCCACAGAAGGACTGAGTTTTAAACTTTAGAAAGTTTTCTTGAAATGTTAATTCCTTAGGTCCTGCATTTCACAGCAAGGAAGTGGACTCATCAAGCATTTCATGGACTTCTCGATACAGGTTGCTTTAGCAAATTTTTGCATAATGTTTCTTCTTCCTTGTTACAGTTATTAGGTAGAATTTATGTCAAAAATACCTGAAGGCAGTAATGTACATACTGATATACATACTGATTACATACTTTTTAATTCCCTCCTTTATTAAGAACATTGCCAAGCAAACTTCTATGAAATTGCTCTGTTTATCTTTTATCATCCTGGCAAGCTTTTTCTCCTCCAACATGGTTTACAGAGTTCTTAAATTCTCACAGCACATTCACTTGGGATGGCCCTTCTCTGCTGTTTCACTGGTTATAAATAGAAGTTTAATCTGTCTCCATGAAATAGCACATTCACTGGGCGCTGTGTGCATCATAGCTTCCCTTGGTTTCGTGGACCTACCCTATACGTGGCTGCACAGGCGGAAGTACATTGCTGAAGAGGAGTAAGAAGAGTGTTAGCTTGAGCGGTGAATGGCCAGAACGACCACAGGATGGTGAAGAGCACGTAGGTTTAGCTTTTTCCATATTTCAGAAATTTCAAACACCTTTTCTTAGGACATTCTAATAGAAATTCGTACCTTCATGAGAGAATAGTTCATTTGTGCTTAATAATAAAGGTTTATTTAATCCATTTGTGCTTTACATTGCTGACTGTGGGTGATGCTCCGGTGTCGGATGGACGGCGACAAGCAGAACAAGCGTGTTTTCTGCACTCAAGAAACAAAGAATGTAATGTATCAGCATGTAAATTGTATCTATATCTGTATTTCACGTGTTCCTCTTGGAACAAAGTTCATTAGAAGCTTGTCAGCAGGATTTTCAGCTCTTTAAGGGGTGCATTTTGCACCAGTGAGCACACCTGTCGGGTCTCCCGCCCCTTTGTTTTATTCCCACGTTCCTTGTTCACTTCCTCGTGGTTGTGTCTCCCTCCGCCACCCTTACTGACATAAATGTGCGGAGTCAGCTGGTTGGAAATAACTTGGGAAGCCCTGGGACAGTTGGAAGCTTGTGAGCCAGCTGTTGGAGGCAGGAAAAGTATCTAATTTTCTAAGATTATTATGAATCAAAGGAATTTGGTTCAGAGTTTGTACTTTACTTAAAACCCTTGTTAAATATAGTTAAGCACATAATATGCCAATAAATTGCTTTAATGTGTCAAATATAAAATCTTCACAAATTGAACTATGCTATACTCGACTTATAAACACTTGATTTTATGAAAACAGTTATATGTCAGCAAGAAACTAATAGGAGTTGGGTTTTTCCTGAACCACAGACTTAATCATAAGTCACTAGTTTGATTTTCATTGGAGATATTTCCTGTACAAATTACAAGTTTTTACTTCAGCTGATACCTGGTGTAAAACATCTCAGGGCTAAAGCAGACTGCGCTTCCAAAGTGAAGATGCCTGCTGGCCTCCTGGTGCCTTTAGTAGGCATGTCAGCCTACCAAGCCAGCGCTGGTAGGGAAAACAAGGTTTTTCAACCAGTAAAACTGTTGTTTTACTGTTTCATTCTAAGCATTTTATGTGTACTAATTAATTTTCTTAATAATTCTTTGAGGGAAATACTGTTATTATCTCCATCTTTACAGATGAAGCAAAAAACAGGCAAAGTAAGTTACCCAAAGTCACACAGCTGCTGAGTGGAGTAGCCAGGATTCTAACTCAGGCAGCCTGACTCCAGAGAACTTCAACCATCAAAACTTAATTAAAAATTCAAAACAAATTTTCTCTTTTTCCTCCTTAAAGAATGACCATTAGAATATCTAATTAAGTGTTCTCTGAAGAAACATCAGTGAAGAAAAATACTGAATTAATCAGAAAGCCAAGTTTCCTGTTGAGGCTCAGATCTCTTATTATCTTACAGATGATAAGCCCAGAGCTCCATGAGCCGTAACTGGTACCTAATAGAAACACAGTGATATTAATGGCTGCCATTTATTGCTTAATATATTTACTGTGCCAAGCCTTGTGTTTTATATATTTACATTTACTGTCCTGGTTAATCCTAGGGGACTTGTGCTCAGAGAGATTAAGAAATTTGCTTAAAGTCAAAACTAGCAGAGCTAGAAATCAAACCAAGCCTTTCGAATGCCCAAAACTACGCACCTCACGGAAGCCAGCTGACACCTCTTCACCTGGTGGCCCGTCACTCTGCTGGGTAGGCCTTGCCCGACTCACAGCTGTCCCAAGACCTGGGCCTAGGCCGGAGTTCAGCGATGGGAGAGGAGATAGGACAACCAGCCCCTCAATGATATTAGTGTGGGGCATTAGGGGCCACACAAAGACTTTGTCTTCTCATTAGGATGACGTCGAGTAGCTTGGTGCTTTGGGTAAGAAGGCAAGCTTTTGATACATAAGTGAAAAGTTGTACTAGAGCAAAATTTGAAATGAATGAATCCCATTACCACAGCCTTCTACCATCTGAGGAAGAATGAAAAAAATATCTAATTTATATACTGAAAGATCTTTCCCTTCTTACCAACTGTTGCCATTAGTTTCTACTTCAAATTCTTACATAATTCAAGCTGAACGGAGTTTTTAAAAAGTTGCCGTAACTTTACCACGATGCATCTGTAGCAGATAAATGTTCAGCACAGTTAATCCACAGAGATTCCCTGGGGTCACTGGTGAGGGGCACTGTGTGCAGTCCCGAGAGGAGTCTTGAGCTCAGTTCAGGAAACGGTATATAAATTAGCTCAAGGTCAGACGTAAATGAGTGGAAACGTGTGTCAATAAAATGTTGGAGGACTTTCCGAGGGGTGATCCAGTGCAGCTTTACTGCGGAGGAGGACCCGGGGGTGGACAGGATTGGCTGGTGAAGAGTGGGGAGAGCGTTTGAAGCTAGAGGACTGACTGCCCAGCGGGGTCCACTGGCAGTAAGGTCTTCAAGAGTTCGACCGCCCTGCTCTGCTAGCACTGAGAGTAGAGAGTGTAAGTGGGAGCGCTCTCCGAGAGGAAAAAGAGAGTGTTTGGCTGATCCTAGGGGATTCTGGTTAGTCATTAATTCAATTGTGTTCTCATCAAGTGTCAAAAAATGCTGACTAAGCCACAATTTCCGAAGATAAAGACAATCGAAAGTGCTAAAGTCTTCACTGTCCCATTTACCAAATGGCATTGAGGCTGTTGATGGAAGCTATTCAGCAAAGGTCTGATTGGCACCCCTAGGGGGAACCCCCTCCTACACAGTGTTCTAATAAACATTAAACATTTTGCTGTTAGGAAAAAGTGGGACAATTTGTTTATGAAGGAGACTTTCATAAGAAATAAATGGAGTGGGAGAGACTAAAGAAAGATTGAAAATGATTCTTTCAGAGTTCTGCACTTATGTGTCCCACTGTATTTGTTCTTCTGTTAAAGGCCTAGTGATTCTAAAATTGTTTTAGTGGGGGGTCAGGGGTGGGGAAATTTACTCCACTCAGAGAGAGACATTGAAATGTACGTATCAGTTCCTTTTAGTGCCCTTCAAAGATCTGAAATAACCTTTTTGGTTTAGGAACATTTAATTTTTATGTTTAATTTGATCTTTTAAAGTGGTACTTTAATTTTTCAGAATTACTAATTTATCAGTTTTACTGTTTTTACTAACTTACCAAATGTACTGTTAACTTCTGAAATTTTTAATGAGTGTGAGCTGCACGTGTTTTGCCAGTTGGTCCGGGCTGGGCACAGCCGGCGGATTCTTAGCTAAGTTTTTCCCAGAGTGTCTTCAGTTGATTGAAATGTCCATATCTTCTCTTCCTTCCATAAGTCACCTTTACTTAACGTGTCTTAGATACTCATGGGTGAGTTTATGATACATGCTGGTTTAGGTTTTCTGGGACACATCTAACGATATTTTCTCACTGAATTCTTTCAGTGTGACCATCTCTTTTTGAGGATGAGGAATGTGGCCATAGTCAAGGTAGGACAAGACGGACCATGGTGTCTAGAAGAAGTGTCACGTTGGCCTCTGTGGCCTCGAGTGTCAGTTCTGGTCCGGGTTAAGCTCCGGGTCCCTGAATGTAGCCATGCCTCTCACACGTCTTCTCACTCATCTCCAGTGGACTTTTTCTTTGCTGCATCTTAGCCACCTGCCATTATGACACTTGTGCTTATCACAGTTTCAGGCTCCACTGCCTCTGAAATTTAAATTCTGAACATTCCGCCTTTGAGCGTAATCTCCGCTCCTTTCTGATCACGTGCTCCAGGCTCCCACTGAGTCAGTGCTTGGGACACGTCGAGACCCCTCAGACCGTCTCGCCATCTTCTCACTCCCTCTTCTGTCTTTGTGCCCCTTTGTCCAGCTTAGATTTCACGGTTTGTCATTATATTAACTCCCTTGTAAAGTATTCTCAACTCTCTTTCCAGTCCTTTGCCATGGATGGACCCTGTCTCCTCTGGGTCTGCACCACCTGGGTGACCTTTGCTGGAAAACAAAACAGTCGCCCAGCTGTGCAGAAATGGTTTCCCTTGGATTTCATTATCACCGACCTCAGGGGGACTCTCAGCGCTGCCTAGCTGAGCCACATTACTGTGTTTCTTGGTCTTTCCTTTCTTCAGATCAACCGTTTTATCCATTCTTTCCCCACACATTTCTGCCACTTTCCAAACTCAGCTGATTAGCTTACACCAAACTAAGCTGAGGAAACAGAAGTCTTCGGGACTGCAGTGCGATGCCCAGTTTATCTTTTTCTCTTTTGTCACTTCTGCTTTTGGTGTAGGATCTGAGAAACCATTTTCTGATTCAGGAATATGGGGGCTTACTCCGATGGCTTATTTGAGGAGTTTTATAGTTTTGGCTCTTACATTTAGATGTATGATCCATTTGAGTTAATTTTTGTATGTGGTGTGTTACAAGAGTCCGAATGCTTGGTGGGTATAATATTCTATAAAGTCCATCAGGTCATTTTTTAAAAAATTAAATTTATTGGGGCAACGTTGGTTCACAGAACGATACAGGTTTCAGGTGTACAGCTTAACAAAACACCCTCTGCACGCTGCATAGAGCGCCCATTCCCAGTGCAAAGCCCCCATTTATCTTCCCTTCGCCCCCCTCCATCTGCCTCACCCCCTTTCCCCTCTGGCTGTCGCCACGCTGCTGTCTATGTTATAGGCATAGATGGGGTTTTCATTTGGATTAATCTCTCACCTTCTTTCACCTGGCCCCCCAACTCCCCTCCCCTCTGACAGCTGTCAGTCTGTCCCACGTATCTGTGCCTCTGTTTTTGTTTTGTCTGTCAGTTTATTGTGTTCATTACATTCCACATATCAGTGAACTCATATGGTGTTCGTCTTTCTCTGACTGGCTTATTTCACTTAGCGTAATAATTTCCAGGTCCATCCATGCTGTCTCAAAGGGTAAGATTTCCTTCTTTTTTTACGGCCAAGTAACAGTCCATTGTGTAAATGTACCATAGCTTTTTTATCCACTCATCTACTGATGGACGCTTGGGCTGCCTCCATATCTTGGTTATTGTAAATAATGCTGCAGTTCACGTAGGGGTGGTTGTATTCTTTTGAATTAGTGTTTCGGGTTTCTTCTAATATATTCCCAGCAGTGGGATCGCTGGGTCAAAAGGCAATTGAGGAAAACTCATACTGTTTCCCCCAGTGGCTGCATGAGTCCGCATTCCACCAACAGTGCACTAGAGTTGCCTTTTCTCCACATCCTGGCCAGGACTTGTTTGTTGATTTATTGATGATAACCATTCTGACAGGTGTGAGGTGATATCTCGTTGTGATTTTAATTTGCTCTGTGTGATGGCTAGTGACATGGAGCATCTGTTTGTCCTTTTTGGAGAAGTGTCTACTCAGGTCCTTTGCCCATTTTTTAATTGGATTGTTTGTTCTCCTGCTGTTGAGTTGTGTGAGTTCTTTATATATTTTGGAAATTAACCCCTCATCAGATGTTTCGTTGGCAAATATGTTCTCCCCTTCAGTGTGTTCCCTTTCCATTTTGTTGATGGTTTCTTTTGCTATGCAAAAGCTTTTTAGTTTGATGTAGTTCCATTTATTTTTCCTTTGTTTTCCTTGCCCAAGGAGATATGTTGGGAAAAATATTGCTATAAAAAATGTCTGAAATTTTACTACCTATGTTTTATTCTAGGATTTTTATGACTTCATGACTTACATTTAAGTCTTTAATCCATTTTGAGTTTATTCCCGTGTGTGGTGTAAGTTGGTGGGCTGGTTTCACTTTTTTGCATCTCTCAGTCCAATTTTCTCAACATAAATCATGTTTTTTAATCCTGTAGTTGAAACTTGTATATTCCATAGAGTTTTGTTTGGTCCGTTTGTTCTGTTGGATACCAAGAGAGTTGTCAAATCTCCCAGTACAGGTGTTCCTGTTACATCCTCCTGATGAATTGAAACTTTTACCATTATCAGTGAACACATTTATTTCATTATATGTTTTGCTTTGGATTCTATGTGGCTTAGTATTAATATAGCTGTACTTTCTTTTGATTACAATTTTCATGGTATTTATTTGCCCATCCTTTTGCTTTTAATCTTTTAACCTTTTTGTACCCTCGTTTTATGCATCTCTTATAACTGGTAAATTATATTAAGTCAACTGGATAATGTCTTTTAACTGGAGCTTTCAGTATATCTGCATATAATGTAATTAAAGATATTTTAAATTTCTACCTGCCCTGACTGGTGCAGCTCAGTGGGCTGAGTGTCACCCCGCAGACCGAAGGGTCGAAGGGTGGCCAGTTTGATTCCCCGTCAGAGCACAGGCCTGAGTTGCGGGCCTGGTCCCCAGTTCTGGGTGTGCGAGGGGCAACTGATTGATGTTTCTTTGCACAAGGATGTTTCTCTCCCTCTCTCTCTCACTCCCTTTTGTTCTCTCTAAAAACAAATAAATCCTTCAAAAAATTCTACCTCCATTTTTTGGGGAGGTGTAAGTTTTTTCCTCTTCCCTTTCTTTTGAATTAACTTTTTTTCCTTTTTTTCTGCTACTAGTTTAGTAGTTACACTCTCTGTTTCTGTTCTTTTAGTTGTCTCCCAGGAAATTATAATAGGCATCCTTAACTTATTATTGAAATCCAATGTTAATCAGCCTTCCCTCTCCTGCCAGCACAGGTATCTTAGGACCCTGGGACTCTGTCCTCTTCTGACTCACGTGTTGCTGCTCTGTGTTTCAGTCCTGTACATACTGTCCCACATGACATTGTTTTGTTCATGTCGTTAGTGTTCGTGTCCATTTACCCACGTGTGTATTACTTTCCTCAGCGTTTTCTTTTCTTTTTTTCTTGCATTCCAGACCTCTTTGTTGTCATTTTCCTTCTGTAAGAAGTACATCTTTTGGTGTTTCCTTTACTGTGGGTTAGTACAAGTGAACTCTGTTTTGGGTTGTCTGTAAATACTTCCTCAATTCTGTGTTAGTTCCGCTTTGTTTCTTTTTCAAGTATAAGTTTTGGTTGAACTTTTGTTTTGTAACTTTTTGCAAGTATGAACACTTATAAAATTTTACCCTAGTAAATTACTTGGGTTGTAGCAAAACTGCTAGGGTCTTTTTTAAATAAATTACTCCTATTTTTCAGAGGTCACTGATAGAGTTATTTTAGCCCCTAGTTGGTTCCCTTGAGCTTTATTTTTATTTAAGTGTTACTGCCATATACTCCATGGGATGGAATATTCCAAGTACAGTGCCTCAAACTAATTGAACTGATTAATGAGGGCTCCGAGACCTAAAGCAGAACTGTTAGGACTCAATGACATTTTGCAGATTTACTAACTACCTCTAGCTGATGACTTTACTATACTTTAAAGTATAGTAAAGTATAGTAAATACCTCTAGCCACAGTTTAAAGTTAGTTTGTGTCTTAGTTGTTTCAGGATGCCATAACAAAATACCATTAAGACTAGGACACCTAAACAACTGAAATTTATTTTCTCACAGTTCTGGAGGCTGGATGTTCCAGATCAAGGCCTGCCAGCGTTGGTTTCTGGGGAGGGCTCTCTTCCTGGCTTGCGGACAGCTCCCTTCTTGCTGTGTACTCATGTGGCCTTTCCTCTGTGTGTGCATGCAGAGAGAGAGAGAGAGAGAGAGAGAGAGAGAGCAGACTCTGGTGTCTCCTCTTACAAGGACACTAATCCTGTGGGACCAGCCCCCCCCCCCATGACCTCCTTTAACCCTAATTACTTTCTTAGAGGTCTTAATCTCCAAATAAATGCAGCCACACTGGCGGTTTGCAGCTTCAGCGTGTGTATTTTGGGGGGACACAGCATTAACTTCATGACAGGTGGCATTTACGTGCTGGTTGAGGTTCCTATGGCTTATAATTGCATCACTCTTACGAGTGTGTCTCTACTGCTTCTAACAGTGACTCACCTCCCGTACGTTTGGATGTATTCTCCCTGACAGTTGTTTAGCAGGGGTGCAGGGAAGAGAATACAGTTTATCCTTGCGTACATTTCTGTACTCTGCAAAATCTGTTGGTGAGGTTGGTGTGCATTTCTCAGGTAAATGCCAACCGATCTAATGTAGTTAAGTAATGATTTTAAATTTATTTTCATATTGGCCTTATTTTTCTTTACCTTAGCTGTGTTGGAGTAGAAGAACATCATGCTGTCGACATTGACCTGTATCACTGTCCCAACTGTGCCGTCCTGCATGGTTCCTCCCTGAGTAAGTACTAGCCGATCAAAGAAAAACTGCAGTTCAGTACTTAATGTGTACGTGGTAATACTTTAAATGGTACTGTGATTAGTTATGTCATACCTACCCAGGGCTATAGGAAACATATTTCTGAAGATACTGAGAGTGTCATTTTTTTGTCTGAATTATTAACATTAAATATGTCAAAATATTAAGGGGAAGATACGATTATTCTTAATTCCCAGTGCAGAGTCCCCAAACTCAAGTACATATTTTCAAAGCTTTCAATTTGAGAAGTGTGGTAAAGTACAATTTTTCTGATTCTGGAAACTGATTTTAACTTTTTATTTTATGCATTTTTAAAAGATCTTTCAGTAATACTTTGTGATAGTGTACAGAGTAAAATTTTATTCCAATGCACACACACGCGTTGTATTTTTAGGAGAAAATTAGGGCATTGATATTCTAAAATAAAACATCTCTTTCCAAAATTCGGTTATCATGTTGAGTATGATCTGGAGTCCTGCCCCAGCGGTACTCTCTGCTTGAAGCCAGTCCCATCCAGAGGAAGACCAAGGAGGGTCCAGCCCAGGGCTCTCTGGTCTGTCCCTCCCGAGCTGGCGGAGCCCAGGCAGCGAGGCTCGCTCGTCCTCTGGAGGGAACCAGCAGCACATACAAGATGACATTTATTTTTAGATTCTTACCAATGCTTCAGAAGAGTAGCTTGAAATAATAATTATTGTTCACCTGTGAGAGTCAAGATTTTAAAAGCTTTGGAATATGTTATAACTACTTTTTTTTTCTTTAAAATTTAGACTGAAAACTAGAGTTTTTGTGTCTACTAAACTAAAGGGAAAAACTTTAGGCTTAATCATTTTAGAAGAGAAAGGAGCCTTTTCCTGAATATGCCTTGATAAACACTTGGGTCAGATATAAGTAACCCATACATGTAGCCTCTTTATTTTGAATGTAGCTTTTTTTGTGGTACTTCTTTCTTTTTTTTTAAATAGAAGTCTTGTTCTGAGGTCATGGGCAAGTAATTTTTTAAAAGAGACTTACCAGCAACTGACTGCTCATATGTTTTGTTAGCAATGTTAATTTACCAACTTTATAAGAGATTTAGATATTTAAACTATATGAATGCATTAAAATAGTTCATGTAAGATACAGAATATCTATTTTCCTGTTATAAAATTTGAGGTTAGCAATTGTTACATACATCACTGGTTAATTTCTTGTCATATTTTTATTTAAAGGTTTTTTATTTTGTGTAGCACTGAAGTAGTATATCTCTTGATGTAATTATTGACTGAGTATAATTCTTGAAGGAAGTAAATAATACTGGGTTGTTATCTGAAGAAGAAAAACAGAACTAAAATTGATAATTTTATTAGTTTAGAATTTAAGCATATAATCCCCAAATGAAATCATTTACATTTAATTTTCATGAAATATTAAGTGGGTTACTATGAGGCGGAATAATGTATATAAGACACTGCTACATGTGATGTACTCTATTTTTTCTTATATGATTTAATTTTTTAAAAAACTTGTCAATGTGGGGAGAAAAGGCATACAACTGTAATTGAATAACAATAAAAATTTTAAAAAACAAACAAACTTGTCAATGGTCACTAAATTGATTTCACAATCCATAATGGATCGCAGCCTGCACTTTGAATAATGATGCATCGGAGAGGAGACAGTATTACCTGGTCCTTCGTGTGCTTCTCGTCCTTGAATGACAGACGATCAGGCATTGACTATCTTCTGGGCAGAAGTCCACCTCTGAGCACCCACAGGGAAAACAGCTAAGCTCCAGTAATCTCTTTCATCTTGAGTTAAGGCTTGCCACCCGCACACCGTACCCTCTACCTCCAGCTTGGGCAATCCCCTTGGTCCCTTTCCCTCTGCTAGTAAGCCTGTCTTGCTTGCCGCCAGGGCTTTCTGCCCCTTTGGGAATTCCCCAGGAATCCTTATTGTTGTAGATACCATCTCAGTAGTAGAATGCACACTTACTGCAGTGCCTGTGGACTTGACCCCTATGGGAATTAAGAGCTCTGTTTGAGGACAGGTATCAGGACGCAGTTTACCACGTCAGCAGATATGCTCAGCGCTCTTCATGCATGTGCAGGTCACACTCCAAATTTGCCCTCTCTTCCCCGTGTACACTATTGAAGTGTTTCTTCATCGGCTTCCTTCCTTTAGAAATTAGGCTAGCTCTTCTAGTGGCTGATTGTTTTTGTGTCAAACATGTTGGCCCAGCAGGACAGTTGTAGCCCTCCCTCTGTTATCATCCTGCAGGTCAAAATGTTTAAAAGGAAACCTTAGTAATTGGCAGCTTATTGAGTGGCAGGCACTGTGCTAAGCAAGTACTTGACCTGTGTTTTCTCCTTTGATATTTATAGCAGCACAATATGAGAAAAATGGTCTAAGAGCTCTTTCATGTAGCTATTTGGCAGAGCTAGGGTTCAAACCCATAGCTGTTCAATCCCACTCTGCTCTAATTCTAATCTTTCAGCAAAAACGAATGTCATAGCATGATTACTTACCAAATGAGCAGCCTTTCCTTTTCTTTCCAATAATGATACTAACTGTTGACCCAGTGCTTTGAAATAGGCTGTTTATATAAGGGGGGGAGGAACCAAAAAAGCCCTGGAATTATCTTCCGGAGGGCAGGCCCCTTGTAGTACCAGCTTCCCCCACTAGGTGAGTGTTCTAGGAACCCATCTGTATCAGTGTACCAGCTGGTGTCGTTGTGAGAGGCTGCGTTCGGCTTCAGTGAATTTTTTTTTTTGGAAGACTCTTGGGTTTGCCCATTTCAAGATGGGTAATTTATGAGTGTACCTGCCCACACTACACTGAGTGTTCAGCAGTTTTTGATTTTCAGCAAAAACAGCATGACCCCCACCCCCCACCCTCCCTGTTCACCAGATCTCATCCCTAGTGACTTTCTTTTGTTTCCCTGGATGAAAACAAAAGGAAGCTTTTCCTCAAAAGGAAGCTTTTCTCCCATGTGGAAGAGGTGAAACAAAAAATGGCAGAAGCACTAAAAAGCATAGAAATTGATGAGTTCAAAAAGTGTTTAGAGCAGTGGGGGAAAAAAGTCTCAATAGGTGTATTGCATTAAATGGAGAGTACTTTGAAGGTGACTGAAGTTTAAACATGCAAGAATGAATACACAATTTTTTAATAAATAAATTCCAGATTTTTGAGGTCCCGCCTTGTACACTGGTAAGAATATGAGTTACCTACCACTTTTCTGAAGGCAGTTTTGTGATATGTAGCAAGTATCTTTAAAATTTAGTCTGTCTTCTAGCATTTCTAGGAATTTGTCCCTAGGAGTTAATGGTGGAAACAGATTTATATATATGAGTGTTAATCTCAACTTTGAAGAAAGATTCAGGATGAACTAAATGCTTAAGAATAAAAAAAATGATTATAATATGATGCATCTACATCCATACCTTAAAATAATTGTAAGCTGCCTTAAGTTGCCTTTGCATATGTGATAAGGAGAAAATGCTCATGATATAAGAAGAAGGGTAAGCAGAATAGACATCATGGTCCCAGCTGAAAATAAAGTGGAGGTCTGTCTCTCTATATGTATGTGTAAGGGAAAAAGGCTGGAGTTCAATACTCCTGAATTTTAGGAGTGACTTTAAATGAGGGAACACACACACACACACACAATGCCTTCATGGGATTTTCCACTAAGGTTGCTTTATGATTCTCTGTTTTTCAAAAATGGAATTTACTGTCAGCCATATTGAGGGTCTGACTGCTATAAACTACTTGGGAATCTTGTTTTAGACTCTGAGATATGAATTAAGTCTGATTTCCACCTCTGTTCATTACTTAGTGTGACTTCTCCTTATCCGTACGAGGAATCAGCATTATTATGTTATTATGATCTTTGTAAGGTGAAGGTTTGAAGACTTATGGAGTTGTGTCCTCCACCCAACATATTGTTAGGAGAATGTTCAAATGTACAGGAAAAGTTCATGTATTCATCTGATTTTTTGATGCATTCTAAGTAAAGTTGCAGACGTCAGTACATTACCCAGAATTGTGGAGGTTTGAGGCTTAAGAGTGCTTTCCAAACTTTAAAAATATATATGTATTAATAAAACTGAAACCTTACATTAGTGCTACACAGAAGATATGTAGGTGGTGACACCCTGGTGGAAAGAGGAATGTGGTCCAGAGCTCCTCCCTCGGCTTCTTCCCCATCGTCCTCTATATTAAGGGTCCCTCAGCCCAGCTGGAAAACCAGTGCTCATCTCCTTCACTTGCACATGGAGGAAACTGGAGCCAGGTGGGTTAAGTGGCCTGCCCAAGGTGGCAGAGTGAGTAGTGGCCGAACTAGGAGTCAGTCAAGTCTCCTGCTTGATTGCTGTGACCATTCAAGATTGCAGCCTCCTGGGGCTGTGCGTTAGAAGTCACGATAATGCTGTTCCGTGGTGCCACTCGTCTTTCTTAAATTGTGAGGCCGTCGCCTGCTCTTCTTTCTGTCACTGTAACCATGCTTATTAGGGGACTAAAGTTGACATGAAGAGAAAGGAACTGTCCTGTTGAAAATAGATTTCCGACATGGGATCAAAGGCCCTATTCTGAGAGAATGATTTGGATGATCCATAAAAATTATATGATGACCTAACGTTCTAGTGAAAATCATAATTTTAAATAATTGTGAAATTTTATAGTATGTGTAAATGTGGGTCTTATAAAAGGCTCCGTCTGCTAATTTGAATTCCTTGATTTAATTTTCAAATTACTGTGAAGTAAGAGTAGATAAAAAAAACACACCACAATTAATTGCCTATAGGAGCTGTGTTCTATAAAGTAAAATTTACTTCTTCGGCCTATAAATACATAAAAAATGTGAGTGTTTTTATTGTGCTGAATAATTGTTATTTCTGATTATATAACAGTTAGAAAGTACATAGCATCAGTGGGTACCAAAATGTTCCTTTTTTTATCTAAAAACGCAGTGAAGAAAAGGAGAAACTGGCACAGACACGACTACACAGAAGTCGATGACGGCTCCAAACCAGTGCAAGCTGGAACTAGAACTTTTGTGAAGGAATTACGTTCTCGAGTCTTCCCAAGGTATGGAAACCTGTTCTGGTCAAAGAAAATTTTAAGAACGTTAGCTGATAAACTGACATTGTCTAAATAAAGCAGTATTTTCAAATGTCAGGTTACAACCCATGACTATTCTCAATCAAGTTTTTACTTCTTAAAACAGAATGAAATAGAAAATACCGCAATGTACATTGCAAGTCAGAGGACTACCTGAGCATAGTCTCATGGAACTTTTGTTACATGTACGTGTGCTGGGCTGCCGTGTAAAAATACATTCTTAACTGTGCATCCCAGTTAAGCAAGTTTGAAATACAAAATTTCAGGCAGTTGGTCCAAGTGCTCGGTTCCTTATGATAGCAGCTGCTGCTTCTCTTTCACCTCACTTTTTCCCATTTTCAAACTCTGTTTTTCTTTTTTTCCATGTCTGCCTCTGCTCCAGGCCTACCAGCAGTACCCATACCCATTGCTTGGCCTCCCTGGGGGCAGCCTGATTGGGCTTTCTGATGTCGTATAGATAATAGAGAGTATTTGAGTCACCTGTGGCTCAAAGAGAGTCAAAAGCATTATACAGCAGGGGTGTCAAACTCATTTTCCCGGGCTCACGGTTGCCTTCAAAGGGCTGAATGTAATTTCAGCTCCTTAACAGTTAAGGAGTAGTTACATTTATACAGTCCTAAAATTATTGCAGCCTTTTGAAGGTAACTGTGAGGCTGATGTGGCCCCCGGTGAAAATGAGTTTGACACCCCTGTTATACAGCATTTAATCATGCTATGGATAATTTTCTACTCAGTGCCGGATGTCTGTTTAAAGTGATGATGCTTAATAAGCTTATACACGAGATCATATCCAGGCTTGTTAAAGAGAGGAAGCGCATTTTAAATTTAAATCATACACATGCAACCTATTATGGAACTATTTCAGATCCTATGAATCTTTGCTATTTCTTAACAGTCTCTAGGATTCCTATCTCCCTCCTCCTCCATTATTAAACAGAAACATATAGTATAAGTAGCTACTGTTGGCTCCCTCAGGTCTACAGAGAAAAAGAAAACATTGTGAATAGTGGTTTCCATATGATTTTTGTGATATTAAAGGCCCTATTCTCAAATAGTCTCTGTTACCGGTTTTGAAGTCATTGGAGAAATGTGTTTGTTTTCCTTGATTCGCTTGGAGCCAAGGGCTGGAGCTGTCAGTGTGGGGCTGTGTGCTGGCTTCAGAGAGGCTTGTGAGTCCCTTACAATTGTGTAAACAACTTAGTGTCAATGCGGGAATGTACTTTTTTTTTTTTTTTTCAGGGAGAGGAGCCATAGCTTTCATTTTTTTCAAAGAGGGTGTGACCCGCAGAGTAGTGTTAAAAATCCTGGCCCAGTGGTGCCGCCCGGGGCTTCTCTGCCACACAGGACACAAGTGAGAGCAGGTTGCAGAGAGGGTCACGAATGTCCAGACGGTGATTGCCATTAGGGAAGGGTCTTTGGTTTTATTTGTTTAACTCCATAAACCTCCACCTCATTTATTAACTAACTTACACATACTTGATGTGGTGGACACCGAAGTGTATGAAATAAAACGAACAGGCCATCTTCCTTCTCCCCTGTTTTAAGACTTAATGTCTTTTGAGACCCTTTTCTACATAAGTAATAACATTTAAAACATTTATATATATATATATAGAGAGAGAGAGAGAGAGAGATGTGTGGATATACACATGCATCTAAGTTTTAAAGGATAAAAGGGCTGTGTTATGCGTATGTCGTGTAACTTGATGCTCTATTATACTCCCAGGCGTTGGTCCCTGTGTATGCGAACATCTGTTCAGTCCTGCACTGCTGTGTGGTCTGCAGCGGTGCGAGCACAGTGATGCACTTAACCATCCCTCTGCGGTGTGTGTTTAGTTTGTCTCCAGTTCTGTTCTTCTTGAAAGTATTGAGTGGCTTCTTACGTTGTTAATTTTCTTACATCCAACTACTCATTACATCTAATTGTAAGCATCCTATTATTCTATTATCTCTTCCAGTGCAGTTTATGTGAACATTTACATATTGAAACACATCTTTTACTATAAACTGATTTGTTTCTCTTACTATAGTTAAAAGGCATTTTATACAATATATGTAATATATATTCAATGATATGTATTAGAGTAATTATGAAATTTACCTTCAAAGGGGCTTTATTAAAAAAAATTTGTTCTAAAAAGGAGAATTAGGTATGACAGGTTGAGAACCACTGTTATAGATAATAATGTAGTATATGAGATTAACCCATTACCAGAGATTTTTTAACTGAACTGAGCAGAGCTGACATCTTACTCTTCTGTTTCCCTTAGTGCCGATGAGATCATCGTGAAGATGCATGGCAGCCAGCTGACACAGAGGTATCTGGAGAAGCACGGATTTGAAGTCCCGATTATGGTCCCCAAGTTAGACGACCTAGGACTCAGGCTCCCTGCACCTACTTTCTCTGTTCTCGATGTGGAACGTCATGTAGGTACGAACTTTGGAAAACACGGCAAAAGTAAAAATGACGTTGCCCTAACAATATTAAAAGTCGAGTGAAAAGAGGTTAATTTAGTTCAGTTTCCTGCGTCAGGAAAGGTGAAACTGAATATCACCTGTATTGAAAACTACTTTTTTTCTCAGCAGACCTGCAATTGTGAGAAAAACAGAATGAAACATTTTGCCTATTCTTATATCCTCAGACTCACCCTGCTGCTTTTTTTTATTTTTTTTTTTTTGTCATCCTATTTTCTGGTGCTTGCTTAGGAAAAACTGTTACTGCGGGGTAGCTGCAGATCCTGGGGAAAGGCAGCGGGGAACCGGGTTGGGCCCAGGCCCTCGGAGATTCAGGTGCAAGATTTCTGGACCCTGCTTCAGTGACCTGCTGCCGAGAGAATGGCCGTGCAAAAGGAGACATATTTTTAAACCTCTTTTTGTTATTTATGGCTTGGCGATAGTGCCATTTAATGATGTCTGGACTGAATTTGTTATTTTGAGGCCCAGAAAGGCATAAAAACAAGGGGAGTGTTGTTCATCTATTGCAATACTGTTGACATTTTTAGTTATTTTATTTATTCTCTTCGTGGTATTTATAGAAAAAGCTGACTACATGTAGATGTCATTCCTTGTCAGCAATAGATAGAGATTATTTGAGGATTAGATCTCAAATCTACCTTGTTTCCAAACTGAGCACCCATTACCGTGTGTTTTCCCCTGAGCATGAACTCTGAGGATCTGTCCTTGTGTCCAGCCTTTGCTTTGACAGTTCTCACTGATAACTGTTCACAGAGGAAATTCATATAATTTTGAGTATTTGATACATTAGGGGGAGAGGCTGAGTTTTAACCTAAAACTGCCTCGATAGCACTGTAAAATAAATACAGTGTAATATAAGTATAGGGAAAAAATCTTCAAACTATTCGATGTTTAACTTTTTAGTACTGCGAAGCCCTTCCGTTAACAGAATTGTCTTGCCTCCTAAGTATAAAATAAAGTCTACTAGATAATATTTTTAACTTACATAAAATTACATTAAAATAAGAAAGTCATTTATTTGTTTTCTATTTCAGATTGGTTATTTCCGTATTTTGAATTCTGCCGTATCCTGTAGGGCATTGTAAAACTGGTTATGCCTCTTCCTGGGGTGACAGTGTAGCGGTGTGTAAGCAACACCTCATGGTCTTATAGGACATTTGTAAATTAATCCCAACAGACACGAATGTGAACTGATTTTTGCTTCCTAACCACCAATTTTTTTCTTGAAGCGGAATATTAGAAGAGAAGACACTAGCAGGCAAACAAATTGTCTGTCCTAGTTAACTTGTTCCCCAATGACTGATGGCGTTTTCAAAATGATAGCTTTAGAATCGTATGTGTTACGGAAGCGAAAGGGAAAAAGTCAGCCCCCTCACTTTATGCGTGAGGAAATGGAAACCCAGACCGGGTGGCAGTTTCCACAGAGCAGTGTAATGCATTTTTGTCATGAGCTGCATGCAAGAAATCATTGATATGTAAAAAGCTTGTAAACGCGTTAAGTTTTTACGGTCATTGTTAATTATGCAGCTTTGTCTTAATTGCTTTCTTTCCTTCAAAAACCATCCCCCTTTTCAAAAGTTCCATTTGGTCTAAAAAATTAAGGGCCTAGGAAAAACTTCGTCTAGGCTATGTATTTTTGTTTAGGGCATCAATTGATGTAACTTTTAAGCCCAATAATGAGACTGTAATTTTTCTCTGCAGGTGGTGACAAAGTGATAGATGTCATTGATGTGGCAAGGCAGGCAGACAGCAAAATGACACTTCACAATTATGTTAAATACTTCATGAATCCCAACAGACCAAAAGTGTTAAATGTGATCAGCCTTGAATTTTCAGATACAAAGTGAGTAGTTCTGGACATTTGGGGTTAGTCTTCTGAGTGTTAGCTATACGCAGTTAAATGATAAGTTTACTTCAGTAAGGAGAGGCATAATTGCGACCTCTTAAGTGGCCCAGTGATAGCAATGTTGTAAATTTTGTTGTGGCATGCTCAGAGGGTATTTAGAAATACAGTGAGTTTTAAACTTGAAGTATTGTTGTTAATCTTGAGTTCCATTTAATTTCTTGGTCTGGGTTGAGATGGAAGATGCCATTTTAAGAAGTTTTAATTTGCATGACGTGGGTGTGTGTGTGTATGTGTGTTTGTTTTTTTAAAGGATGTCTGAATTGGTGGAGGTCCCTGACATAGCCAGAAAACTGTCCTGGGTGGAAAATTATTGGCCAGATGACTCAGTCTTTCCCAAGCCATTTGTTCAGAAATACTGCTTAATGGGAGTGCAAGACAGCTACACAGATTTCCACATTGACTTTGGTGGAACTTCGGTTTGGTACCATGTCCTCTGGGTAAGATGGGGGTATTTCTTTGTTCTCCTATTGACAAAAACACATAGTCCTGTATTTGCAGGGGTGCATTCATGCAAATGACATTTGCAAAGAGGGAAGTTTTTGTACTTTTTAAGTAGGACCTATCATGTTACTGGTAAGCATTATGATTTTTTAACCCTGAGTAACAGAGGAGCTATTAGTTCTCAATCTATACTTAGATCCCGCCCCCCCCCCCCCCCCCCCCGCTTATTTTCTCCATGATTTTGTAAGTTGGTCTTGTAGCCTTTTGTCTCTTCCCCCTATTCAGTTATCTCTTAATCCCTGAATCAGTACCTGAGAAGGAGCAAAATTACAATAATAATCATTGCTTCTGACCTTAAAATTAGGCTAGGACAGCTAGTTGGATAGCTTATCAGTCAGGAAGGTCCATAAAAATACTAATTCTTCTTGACAGCTTGTATTCACCTTGCTTTGTCTAGAACTGTGCTATTGTAACAGTAGCCCCTAGCCACATGTGGCTAAATTTTAAATAATTAAAATTAAATATAATTTAAAATTCAGTTCATCATTTGCACTAACCACATTTCGACTGCTCAGTATCCACATGTGGCTTATGACTGCTGTATTGGATAGCACAGATACAAGACATTTCCATCATCACAGGGCCTTCTATTGGACATTGCTGTACCTAGAACCGAATCTCCGTCTGTGTTCAATGCCTGTTCGTCAGCAGTGCTCAATACTGTATATGGCACTGTGTCCTTGAGCTCCTGATTCTTTTCTGCATGAGAAAGCAAAGAGTTAGTTTATTTAAGGAGGTTGATTTGCAGGTCTTTAAAAAGAATCATTATAGTATAGCTCTTAGGAGAAAGGGCAACCTTTGCAGAGATGACTCTGTAACCTGGGGCCTGATAACATGTATTTACTTGAGACCTTGAAAATGAATCAGTAGGATGTTTGTGATTCCCCCTCCCCGCTCCTCTCTTGCAACTGTTTCTCCAATGCTACTTGATTGACGCCTTGTTGTATTTGGGAAGGGGATCCTTAGCTCCTATGAAGATAGATGCTTGTTAAGGGCAATAGTTATTGATTAGGTATCTGAAATATGTCTTTTTGAGCCTAAAAAATGTGATAATTATCGTACTTAGGTCATTTTATTGGGAAAATGTGTCAATATAGACCATCCTAAGAATGGCTTTTTCTTTTCAAAAACAGTGTGATTACTTTCTTTTAGGGTGAGAAGATTTTTTATTTGATAAAGCCGACGGATGAAAACTTGGCACTCTATGAATCTTGGAGTTCATCTGTGACCCAGAGCGAGGTGTTCTTTGGAGATAAGGTGGATAAGTGCTACAAATGTGTGGTAAAGCAGGGACACACCTTATTTGTTCCCACAGGTAAGGTTTAACGCGCCCCCGCTCCCCACTGTTGATCCTCAGTCCCGCAGCATCCGCTTTTAATTAGAAACTCCGGCTTTAACATGCTTGGAAAGTAGCTTTGCGCAGCCTGAGATCGCGGGCTTTTCACTTCTTTGTCCGTTAGAAGCTTTCCTTATAGTTAGGACTTGTTTTCTTTTGCTGTTTTATGTCATTTGCCTTCATTTTGATTTTTGTTCAGATAAAGTTTCACATACTATAATATTCACCCTTTTAAGGTGTACAGGTCTGTAGTTTTTAGTAGATTAACGAGGGTGTGCACCCTTACCACCATCTAACGCTGATTTCATTGCCTTAAAAAGAAGCCCCGTGTCAGCTGGCAGTCATGTCTCCATTCCCCCCTTTGAGCCCCTGGCAGCCGCTACTGTACTTCCAGGCCCTGTGACTTTGCCCACTCTGGACATTCCATGTGTGTGCATGTGTGTGTGTGTAATATGTGGCCTTTTTAATGTAGCCTGCAGCCAAAGTTAACATGTTTACCAGGCTCATCCTTACTGTAACACGTATCTGTACTTCATGACTTTTTATGGCCGATTAACATTTCGTTGTACAGATAGACCACATTTCATTGATCTGTTCATTAGTGGACGGGCATTTGGGTTGTGTCCACCTTTTGACTGTTCTTTGAACGTGTGTGTAAAAGTTCTTGTGTGGAAGCATTTCCTTTTCCTTGGTTGTATACCTGGTATGGAATTGTTGGACCGTGTGGTTGAATTGATGTTTAACTTTGAAGAACCGCCAAACTGTTCTCCAAAGGGCCGCGCCATTTCACAGCCCCGCCAGCCTGTACGGTGCTTTCTGTTTCTCCACGTCCTCACCAGCACTGTAATTACCTTTTTTATTTCTCCCATTCTAGTGGGTGTGAAGTAGTGGTATCTCACTGTGATTTTGCTTTGCATTTCCTTAGTGATTACAGCATTTTTCTTATGCTTATTGGCCATTTCAGTATCTCTTTGGAGAGATGTCTATTGAAATCCTTTGCCCATTTTTAAGTTGGGTTATTTGTCTTTTAATTGTTGAGTTGTAACCATTCTTTATATACTCTGTATACCATACCCTTATCAGATACATTTAAAATTTGCAAATATTTTCTCTCATCCTGTGGGTTGTCTTTACTTTCTTGATAATACCCTTTGCACAAAATTTTAAAATTTTGATGAAGTTCCTTCCCTTCAACTTTTACTTGCCGTGAAAGGCCAAGCCAGCAGCAAGAATCTGGGCTGTTGTCCTGTGACAGAGAGGAGTGTGTTTTGAGGGACCTGAGGAAGTACAGGTGTCAGGTGCGTCCCTCAGACGGGGTGGAACGCAGGGCTCTCCAGGCCGACGGGTGTGAGAGCTGTTCGTCTGGTTTGGGTGACCTTAAAGGCCGCAGAGTTCCCATAGGTGAACTTTTCTTTCTTGCTGCTTTCTTGCTGTGCCTCTAGTGCATGTAATAATAAAAAAATAGGTTTTTAATAAATGCCTGGAACCACCAGAATTTATGAATGTAGATAAATATCAGTATTTTTGTTGTGAATGGGCTAAGCTCCTTCCTTAAATCTTTTTCCCAGTGCTCCTTTTTATAACAAATAATTAGTTAAGCTCTCTGCAGTCTTGAATTCATGTTTACTGATGTTATAACCTCCTACACCAATACTTTAAAAAAATAGTATGATGACCTAACTAGCATATAAAGAAGATATTAAAAAGTAATTTATAATAAAACACTATTTGAAAATGTGTCTGCTCAGGCACAGCAGCCTTAGAAGACAAAATGAAATAGATGCATAAGCCAGAAAACCAATACAGGTATGTGACTGGCAACTAAAATTTTGTAGTGTTGGTGTAGATTAGTCATTCTCAAACTTCCTCGAGCATCCCAGTTTCCTGGAGGGCTTATTAAAAACACAGACTGCTGGTTCTCATCCCAGCAGTTACCATTCAGAGGGTCTGGGATGAGGCCTGAGAATTTGCATTTTAATACGTTCATGACCGATGCTGCTGCTGCTGCTGCTGCTGCTGCTGCTGCTGCTGCTGCTGGTCTGGAGACTTGGAGGACCACCGCTGTAGGCATTGCAGTTTTCCCCCAAGGTAGTTGGCCCCTGATAAAGTTCCAAACAAACTAAAGTACGGTTTCTTTCAATTTACAGAGTAGTTGTATTCCTGGAAAATTATGCCAAAACCATGCAAAAATTACTTTGCTTGAATATATAGTGAAGTTATAGTTCCTAGGCTCAGACAACTCTTGGCAGATTTTGTCCTCAGGGCAGACTGAATGAATGCCCTAGGGAAATTCCTAAGTCCTCAGTTGTGCAGGGCAATTTCTTACTGTGTGGCACTGCCCTGCATTTTGTACTCCTGGCTCCCGCTCATGAAATGGCAGTGGTGCCCCCTGACCATTGTGACAATTGAAGGAAGCCCCCCAAAGTTCCCAGTACAGGCAGTACGGCCTCCGTGAGAACCACTGACCTATAGGAGTTGTAGCCGACAGACTTCTCATCGGTGATTTCAGGGTCACGCTCGAGACTGTGTGCCCTTGGGCACACAAATGGGCACTGCTGGAAAGTCAGTCCTTTGATACTGTGATATAGCACAGTGAGGGATGAAAAGATGATAAAATATGAAGAAAGGGGGATCTTTTCAACAGCTAATTTTTACATGCAAATGTATTTGTTTATATTTATGCTTACATGAAGTCTATGTTTAGTCTGTGGACATTTCTTTCAAAAGCTAGGCATCATCTCACAAATGTTTTTTACTTTGAAAATATTTTTAAGGGAAAATAAGACATCATTTTGATTGCCAGCATTTGCATTTACAGAAACAAAACCCTCCATAATGAGCTGTGGGTGGTCCCCCTCCCCCTTGTTAGGGACGCGCATCTGGTTGAGTTCTGGGGGGTCCCCCTCTGCTTAGTCCCTGAAGGTGCTCATTTCAGAGACTAGGGGAGCGAAGTGCTCGGCCAATCTGTGTTCACCTCATGGAAATGTGCTTGCCTCATTCTAACCAGATTTGACTTGATTTGGAGTGAAATCTTTAAAGTTGGATTTTTTTTTTTAATTAAAAAACTAAAACAGCGACAATCACACCTTTGCAAAAACCTTCCCTGTCTTGTGCTGTCATTTTGAGCCCAATGCACTTATTTCCTCAAAGTCAGCATAGAACTGGCATATAATAAGCCTTCAATAAATAGTTGAGAGAATGAATGTTATAGACGTTAACTTTTCTACCACCGGAGTATGAAGTAAACTGATGTTGATATTTTTGGGTTTCTTATTTCACACGTAGATAGACATTTGTTTGGTTTAAATACTGAGAAATCACTGACTTATATACTTCTAACCATTTCAGGGTGGATTCATGCTGTGCTCACTTCTCAGGACTGTATGGCTTTTGGGGGGAACTTTCTGCATAACCTTAACATCGGCATGCAGCTCAGGTTAGTGTCCTCAGTGTCTAAAGGGTCTTTTGTCCTTTCTTGAATAGGACGTAGTTTCAAAGTTTCAAAAAGCTAGTCAACAACATATTTTGATTGAGATCTCATGGAGATAGGCCCTGAGAAATTTTAAGAATAGGAACTTTTAACAGAAGTAGTATTTTAAAATTTTGACAGGAGGACACCTTGATGCATTTCAAATCTGAAATTAAAAAAATAATACTTTTTGCAGTTTGAGACTAAATGTCTCCCTAGATTTCAGAACTTTATAAAAACACATGGGCTCCCCTTTGGTGGTTTTTACAGTGAGGGAAATGAACGCAATCCAGCCAGACTCAGGTGTGATGTGCGGTGCTGGGGAAAGCTGCCCTGGATTAGGATGGCGGTCAACCACCCCCTTTAATTTTACTGCGGGGAAAGGGTACACAGCTGTTTCCCTTTCTGTGTGAGGATCTGCCCTTTGGGTGACTCTGTGCCCCTGGTAGGCTGCTCCGTGGCACAGTGACTCCTGCTTGGTAGGACACGTCAGGACGGGGAGAACCAAAAGTACTTAGTAGGGAGCCATGCGCTGTAGTTGGGCTTTCCTGAGCGTGGTGAGTCTTGTAGCGTGGCTTGCCCATGGAGAACCTGAGATGCGATGCGTCTGTAGAGGTATCACAAGAAGCTTTAAGCCAGGCGAGCTCCCACACTGCTCAGTGTGAATCTTGTCTCTTTATACCTGAGCTATCCCCAGAGGAAAGGCGGCTCCTGGCGTGCAGGCTGCTGCGAGGACTCCCACAGAAGGCGAGCACTGTGGCAGCCCGTGGCTCCTGTGTCCTCCCCTTGACCAGTGCCGCGTGTGGTTTTGAGCTTGCATGCTTAGCAGAGACTAAAGAAGACCTGAGTGGGTGTTGCAGTGCTGTCCAGCACGTGGAGATAACTCGTAAACGTGTTGTCTTATTTTGTATAGCAGAACCCTTGTGAGATTCCGTCTGTTAAGACTAAGATAAAAATCCCAACCTGTGATGTTTTTGAAGGCCAGTGTAGTTCTTCAGCATACTGTCAGATTTGTTAAGGTCAGACCTGGATAAGATCACAACTTAGTCTCGTCCAAATGTCATCGTAAGAAATATACAGCACCTGATTGGTCTTACATGTTGCCTGCTTATTTTATTTTCCTTAAGTTGGTGGCTTTCATTTAACTTTGAAATGCTAATATTAATATTAAATTTCTTCAAATTATATTTTATAGGTGTTATGAGATGGAAAAAAGGCTAAAAACACCAGATCTTTTCAAATTCCCTTTCTTTGAAGCCATATGTTGGTTTGTAGCCAAAAACTTGCTGGAAACCTTGAAAGGTAATTAATAATCTGTCCATTTTATTGTGTGATAGGATACATGATGTTTGTAAATTCACTGAAAGCCACTGATAGGAAGAGAGACCCTTGCGTTGTGTGGCTGTTGCCTCTGTTTTATTTATTTGTTGATTGATTTGAGAGAGAGAGAGAGAGACCTTTACTTGTTGTTCCCCTTGTTCATGTGCTCATTGGTTAATTCTTGTGTGTGCTCTGCCTGGGGATCAAGCCCACAGCCTTGGTGTGTCAGGGTGACGCTCTTACCAGCTGAGCCACCCGTCTAGGGCTGTTTTGTTTTCTTTAAATGCATGATTTCCTCTGCTAAGAACCTTTTTAGCAAATTAGAGTCTCTGATCCATACTCTCAAAAAGCAGATACACAAAGAGCTGGATCAGAGCAACTCCCCAAAGAGTTGGGGAATGTTCGTTTCACCTGGCACTCCAGTAGCTCGCGTAGACTGTCAGGCACCTAAAAGTGCCTCAACTTGCAAAAGTGCAGCTTAAGCCAAGAGACTGTTATGTAACATGCATTCCCAAATATTTGCTCCTAGAGTCAAGGACATAGTTTTCACGTCCTGAGAGAATCAGGTGATGCCTGTGCCGTTACTGTTGTGCCCGTTACGCTGGCCAGCAAGAGGCGCCTGTTAGCACAGACCAGCCGAGTACCCGGCTCTGTGTCTGTGGGTGAGGAAAAATGTTTGGGCATTTGGGGGGAGTTGTTATCCCTTTATTTAAACTTGAAAGCTACCTTTTCTGTGTAGAATTTCAGGTTTTGTATTTTATCTTTGGGTTAATTACCTTTGAGCAGTTAAGTTGGAAACTGAGTATCACTTCTTTTATCCTTTTTTTGTTTGTTTTGGCTTCTCATGCATTCCTGCCTGCGAGAACACAGTTTATCTGGTTTTGTGTTGTCTAACTTGTCCAGTCCATTTGCAAATAGTGCTACTATTATAATTAACTTCCAGGAAAAACAGATAGAAACAGGTTAAACATAAAGTCTACTCCAAACATTTGTTTCTTTTTCCATGTAAAAGTTGCACAAGAAGCCCTGACCAGTGTGGCTCAGTTGGTTGGGTGTCGTCCCACAAAGCGAAATGTCACTGGTTTGCTTGCCGATCAGGGCACATGCTTGGGTTGTGGGATTGGTCCGCAGTCAGGGGCACTTAAACGATCAATGTTTCTCTCTCACATCGATGTATCTCTCCCTCTTTTTCTCACTTCCTTCCCGTCTCTCTAAAAATAAATGAATAAAATCTTTTTTAAAGTTATATTTTATTGATTATGCTATTACAGTTGTCCCAATGTTCCCCTTTTGCCCTCCGCTACCCAGCATTGTCCCACTCCCTCAATAAATGAAGAAAATCTTAAAAAGAAAAAAAAAAGTTGTACGAAAAGAAAAGGTAAAATGAAAAGAAACAATCAATAACTTACTTCCCAGAATACTCTGCACAGAATTAAATGATAAAACTTATGGTTTCTTTGCTCAAAAAAAGGGGGGTGCTCACTCTCTTTGGGAGGAAAGAATGATAACCCCACCCCACACCTGCACCACAGTGCAGCCGGAGATGTCTGGTCGGCACTGCGGGTGTCGGTGGTGCAGGTAGGAAACCGTGGATGAGGAAGAGCAGGGTCTCTCTGCACAAGAGCAGCGTCCACTCCAGAAATGTATCCTTACCCCTGTCCCTGACTCATTCAGTGTTTTCGGGAACTCTTCATGGCTGCAGGAATGTCACAGCAGACCTTAGAGTTGCCATCTATGGTTTCCAGTAAGATTCTGGACTTTAAAGTTCACAGTCTCCTATCCAACTGGAAGCCTAGAAAATAGGAACACTTTTAAATACTTACAGAAACACCTGTAAATGTTCTTGTTTCCTGGAAGTGAAACCCAATGACTGAACCCTCCAAATTAGAGACTGGCGATTCAGTACTCTGAGTTCAGAGCACTTTTACCGTCTTTCCTCAACAACACACACACACAGGCACCCCAGGGTGAGGCTTTCCCCCTGATGTCTAAGAGGGGCTCATCAATCAGCTTTTTAGAACAAATTAAGAATTTATCTGAAAGACAAAACCTTGCAGTTCTTGCAGTCACAGGCAGCAGATTGCTTAGTCTTATAGTGATTTAGTCTCTGTGTTAGGCCACTGAGACTTCAGAACCGTTGGGGTCTGATTGAAAACATAACCCTGTACATTAAAGTAAAAAATGAAAGATTACTGTAAAAGGATGTTTGCAGGTCAGTTTTAGAGTGTTTTTTATTTCATCAGCCAGATGAGTACAGGATACCTGGCAATACTAGTGTATCAACCCAATCCCACTGAGGATCGAGCTGAAGGACTGCCACGCCAGGGCCATCGTCCTAGGCATTCATCCTGGAATCGGGAGTGGTGGTCTTGTTACCCCACGTTAGGTTGCCCTTTCATCCCCGACCTTTTAACTTCTCCTGGTGGCCTGTTATTTGCCATCTCTCAGGCTGTTGCAGGCTTACTGGATAGATTAAATGAGGGCGGTTTGTATGAAATTCTTAACTGAATTTAGTGTCAGTAATAATAAAACAGTGAACCAGTCTGGGCTTTATGTAAGTAAAGTAGCCACAGGGCGAAAGCAGAATCTTTCACTTTTGCTTTAGCTGGCCTGAGTTGGAGACCACATCTAATATATTTTCAGTGAGCTTTAGATAATTAATTTGAAGAGAGACATTTGTGGGGGAGTGTGTGTGTTTACCTTTACGATAGTGAGATACTGGGTGCCCGTAGTCAGCTGTACAGATCACACGCACGTGCGCGTGTGCTCCTGTCCAGCCTAAGGGATTGGAAGGCTGTCTCAGGACACCTCTGCCCCAGGGGAGCAGAGCAGCCTTGCCAGTGCCCTAGTCGCGCCTCCCGTTTTTCCCACGGCCCCTCCTCCTCCCCTTTGAGAGGGGACGCCTGTCCAGACCGTCGCGGCAATCCTCTTCTGCTTTACCGCACGTCACAAACTGAAATAGTGCCGTTTTGTCCAGGTTTAGACGTCCTGTGAGGAGCTTCATCCTGCCGACATTTTGTGACCCGTCCTCACTCGGCATGGTGTTTGGGAGCTCTCTTTTAACTTGAGCTTCTAGGACAAGCACATTTAATGTAATTCGGGGGGGTATTTTCTTTCTTGCCTTTTCAGTCGTTTATTCACTTTTTTCCCTTTCTGTTATCTTGGAAGTGATGCAGTTTTGTATATGGTGGTTCTCAAATCTAAAGTTAATGCCTTTATCTTCCCAATGCTTAACTCCTTTCTGCGCCTCTTCCACACCCACAGAACTGAGAGAAGATGGTTTCCAGCCTCAAACTTACCTAGTACAGGGCGTGAAAGCACTGCACACTGCTTTAAAATTATGGATGAAAAAAGAAGTAAGTAGTTTGCTTCGGTGAAATAATTGTGTGGTTTTTTTTATATGGTAAGACCAGGAAAACAAGTCTTCAAGTGGCGTGAGGAGCTGCGGTAGAGGGAGTAGAAATTGCACTTTAAATACAACATGCACTTTACACAGTATATGCAAGTGTACTGGTTTATGTTTCTATGAGGGTAAAGTGCCTCGGTATTTCTTTAAGCTGGAAAAGGAACAAATTCAAGAATATCTAGGATATTCACTAAGAAATGAACATGTTGATGTAGAATAACTGAGCTCTCGTAGTGGCTAACGACTGTGCTTAGTCTACATCCACCAACTAAGTTCATCCTCACAGCACCTATATGAGGTCTGGGTGCTACTGTTATCCTCATTTCACATGCGGGGAAGCTGAGGTTCAAGGAATTTGAATACTTTCCCAAGATACCTGGCGGAGCCAGGACTCACACCTGGTCTCGCAATTGCAGCGCCTATGCCCTTATCCCTCTGCTAGACTTATGGAAAGATGAAAAAGAAGGAGGTCAGGGTTCAAGCAGAAGCTTTCCATTTCCACTAAAATGTGGCCCGATGGTTTGCATTTGAGTCCCACCTCCTCTAAGAGGTCACCCCAGATGTCCATTCGGAAGTAGTATTTCCTTCCCTTATGCTTCCGTCACACATTTCTGGTGCCCAGGGACTCGGATTGTATCAGTGCCTGTGTTGCTACCTACAAATCCTTGTATGTTAGGAATTAAGTGTTAGCATTATGAATTAAATGTTAGTCCTGATTAGTTACTTTACTAACTATAGTAGCACTGCTTTGAGGTCTAGAGTACTATTCAGTGTAAAGCAAAATTCACTGTGTGAGAAGTCCATCCTGAACTCAGTCTGAGGGGATTTTATAAGTTAATGGGGATCTGTCTCCTTAGAAGGTATCACATGAGCTACGTGACCTCTGAGACTTGGCTTATTAGTATTTAGCTGTGTCTATAAAATCTGGAGAACCCCAAAATTGGCTTAATAAATTAGTTTTTTACATATTAAGTGTAAGTAACTTTGGTTATTTTGTCTTTGTTAATCCACATACAGCTTGTATCAGAACATGCCTTTGAAATTCCAGACAATGTTAGACCTGGACATCTCATTAAAGAACTTTCTAAAGTAATTCGAGCAATAGAGGTAAGAGTAGAAACTATCATCTAAATTCTTGGTTACTATGTGCTTTGAGAAGCAAATAGATCTACCACCACACTACACACATCTGAAAGCCCTTATGCACTTAAAGAAAAAAAAGGCAGAATGACCGAAGTCTTAGAAACAATCTCAGGTTCCCAGGTTCTTAAAGTCCTAGAGAGAAATTTAGAGGGTTGTATCATAATGAAGTAATAAGGAAGTAAAGTTTTCAGGTTACTCTATTTTGCTCCAAAAATTAAAAATACAGAATAAACAAAACTTTGAGGTCAAGTTCGTTTCATCTATGCAGAGATGAGTATGTGCTTTTTAGTAATTAGAAAAAGAGAGGAAATGTACAGTGAGTAGAGCCAGGTGAAGCCGGGTTGGGAAAGAGGGAAGATATTAATGGGCTGGGGAAGATATGAACCTCTCAATTGTAAATATTAGAACAAGTGGGTTGGGCCTTTAGATACGAGCCCACAGAATTTTAAATTAGGTGTTTTAATTTATCAATTAGGAGCTATTTTAAATATTAAAGAAAGCAGGTTTTAATTAAAGTAATTATTCAAGAAGGTGGTTCTATTAGTGTCCAGCTTGAACTGAAAGGAAGTTAAGTGGAGGAATGGTGGCTAACTGGTAATTTAACAACTCAGATTAGGTCTGTTTTGGGTCACTGGAAAGTGGAATGCACCCAATAACTCCTAAAATGCTGGGTTTAACATCCTTTGATAGAATAGTATATGTTATTCTCAATATGTTCAGATATAGTAAAAAATTGTTTTTAATTTTAAAGAGTGATAGTAATTGCATATAGATTTTAAATCAAAAGTCACATATATAATCTTATATATCTAAATGTATACATACATAAATCTCATATTACATGATAACAACCCAGACTAAGAAGAAACTCAATGAGAAAGTTGTGGGTCTGTATGAAAAACTATAAATCTTTACTGTGGGAAGTAAAAATATTTGGATAAATGGGAGTGTCATTTCTGAAATATATCAACTTCAAATTAATATTATAAATTTAAATGGTGAAATGTTACCTGAAAGAATAAATGGACAAAAATAGTCAACATAGTATTTTGTTTTAATTGAAGGGTAGGCAGTACATGAGGCAGCAAATGGCCAGTAGAAAAATGTGCAAAGAAAACATACAAGTATTTCACTAAAGAAAAATAAAAATGGCTAATCCAATAAAAATAGTCTCAATATGTGAAAAAGTATTCAGCCACATTTTGCCAAATAATTTATGATTTCATATGATCATTTATCAAATTGGCAAAAATAAAATTCCATGTTCTCTTCCTCATGGTAGGAATAGATTAGTTTATGCTTTCTAAGTGGAATATACCTTGACTTAGCAGTTTTACTTTAATTAAATAAATAAAGAGTATTCCAATTAAACTTGGTAGATTAAACATGAATGCTTACCACTGTCACCTCTTGGGACCAAAATGATACAGTAAAAGAATTAAAGAAGACATCTTTGCCCTGGGTGGTATGGCTCAGTGGATTGAGTGCTGGCCTTTGAACCAAAGAGTCACCAGTTCGATTCCCAGTCAGGGCACATGCCTGGGTTGCGGGCCAGGTCCCCAGTAGGGGGCACTCAAGAGTCAATCACACATTGATGTTTCTCTCCCTCTCTTTCTCCCTCCCTTCCCCTCTCTCTAAAAATAAATAAATAAAGTTTTAATTAAAAAAAAAAGACATCTTCGAAGACAAAGAGTATAATAAAGATGAAGATTCCAACTGGATTTTGGAAGCTGGAAAAGAAATGTACAAGTGGTAACTGATTTAGCAGACCAGAGAGCTGAAACCTGTGTGGGCAGTGGGGGAAGACCAGGAGCAGGTCTTAATTTGTACAGAATCTTCAAAAAATTTACCAGAGTTTTTTTTGAAGGACCCTCTGAATATGAGAGTGGAGGTAGCACTGAAACAGGATTGATTAAAGGTCTATTTAAGAAATGAATTGATTTCCAAATCCCTGACCTAACACATGCAGAAGACTGAGGTTTAATTTTTTGAGAGGTTGAACTTGAGATCATGGACTTGGGAACACTCAGCCCAGTGAGGGAGGTGGGTATCATACTGAAAAGGATTAAGTAATAGTGTACATAGTGAATGCTGCTGCTTCTATTTGGCTTCTAGAACACCAGCAGTCTGTCCTGTACCTCCCAGGCCAAGAAGTAGATCCACTGATACAACTGGTGAACCCACCAGTTAACAAAGCCCCACTCACAGAGTTCCCAGTTAGCCTCTGCTCTTTTACACACAGTGAAATGTACAGACCGTAAGAACAATCTGAGAGTTGACAAAGGTGTACACCCGTATAACCAATATTCCAACTGGGATATAAATCATTTCTATTCCCTCAGAAGGCCACTCTTGCTTCCTTCTAGTCAGTCTTCCTGACCTCTGTTCTCTTCGGAGATTAGTTTTGCTTATTCTTGAATTTCAGATAAAGATAATCATACAGTTTGTACTATTTTGGTGTCTGGCTTCTTCCACTCACATTATGCTTTTGAGAATCATCCATGTTGCATGTGTCAGTTCTTTTCCATTGCCGAGTGGCACACCATTGAGTGAATATGCCACAATTTGTCTTCCGTTCTTTTGTTGATGGCTATTTGGGTTATATGCAGATTTGGCCATTATGAATAAAACTGTTATGAACATTCTTACATGTCTTTTGTGTTAAATACATGTTTTCATTTTTCTTGGATAAATACCTGAGAATAGAGTTGTTGAGCCATAGGGAAAGTGATTTAACTTTGTGAGAATTTGCCAGTTTTCCAAAGTGGTTACACCGTTTTACACTTCCATCAGTAATGTGTAGGCATTCTAGTTATTTTGTGTCCTCACCAAAATTTGGTGTCTTCAGTCTTTTTAGTTTTTGCTATTTTAGAGAGTATGAAATATTATTTCATTGTGGTGTTAATTTGCATTTTCCTAAAGATTAGTGATGGGCACATTTTCATGTCTGTGGCATTTGTATGTCTTCTCTTAAGAGGTATCTCTTTGTAGTTTTTCTTTAAAAAATTATGTTGTTTTATTGATTTGTAGGAGTTCACTATACTGTATATTCTGAACACAAGTTCTTCATCATTTGGCATGCATTCACCATATATACACATAAAAACTGATACTTACCCACAGCGTGTGGCGTATCTTTTCATTATGTTAATGGTATTTTTTCATGAACAGAAACTTTTAATTTTAAATTTAGTTTATCAGTTATTTTTCTTTTGTAGTTAGTGTTATTTTGTGTACTCTCTAAGAAATCTTTCTCTACCTCAAGTCCTAAAAAATACTTTATTTTTTTTCTAAAAGCTTTTCACATCTAGGTAAATGGCCACTCTTGAATTTTAGTGTATAGCATGAGATAAATCACATTGCCCCGTACATGTTTAGTTTTCTTAGCACCACTGGTTGAAAGCATTAGCTCTTTAATGCTTCCTTTTCAAAATGCATAGAGAGCTAAGAAGTTTTGAAGACAAAGATGAAAAATACAACAGAAAAAGATTATTCAAAGGAAACAATCCATAAATAAGTCTTTAGCCCCAAACTCAAATATAATTGCTAATCTCAGGAGAGAAACGAGTAAATACCGCCTCTACGAGAAAAGGACAGGAGGCTATCACAAAGGAACATTCGAAGAGGAAGGAAAAGAGGTTCTTGAATAAATTAATAGAAACAAAATTTAGTAGAATAGTTGGAAGATAAAGTTGGGAAAATCTCCTATAAATTTTTTTAAAAGACCTAAATAGGACAGAAAAATTAGAAGGTTGTTTTATAAAGTCATCACCAAAATAATAGGAGCTCCAGAGAGAACAGAGAAAACGAGAAGATTACCAGAGGAACCGTCAAAGTCGTAGAATTCAAGGCCACATCTTCCCAGACTGATAGCCCTGCATACTGCCTGGTGCAGTGGGTGAACAGGACCTAAGCCAAGGCACATCATGGTCAAATTTCAGAATACATGTAACAAAAAGCACATCTGAGAAAGTAGTATTACATTAGGGAAAGCAGTATGGGTCATATACAAAGAATTAGGAATCAGAGTAGTATTAAATTTCTCAAAAATAACACTGCAAACCAGAAGACAATGGAGCAAATCCCTTAACATTCTGGGGCTTGGGGGTGCCAACATACACATATGTATTCAGCCAGGCTATATAGATCAAATATGATGGTAAAACAAAAATGTCAAAGAGGTAAGATCTCAAAAAAATGGTACCTCCCATGTTGTCCTTTCTCAGGAAGCTAAGAGCATGTGCTGTTCCAAAAAAAAAAAAAAAAAAGAGAAAGGAGTAAACAAAAAAAGAAGGATCTCTGGAATTCGTTCTTCCAACAAGTGCTGAGTACCTGCCGCGTGCTTTGTGCCATCAAGGGTGTGCATAGAGCCACAAACTAAACACAGCCCTGCCCACGGAGCTTACTACTAAGAGGCTAGCCATAAATATTTTAGTATATCAGGAATTGACAAGTGCTGTGAAGAAGAATAGTGGGGAGAAAGGATAGGAAGGGACGGCCAGAGCTGGTGGTAGGGGTGCAGTGTGACGTGGTGGAAGGGGAGCAGGTCAGGAAGGGTCTCAGGTGACGCGTGCAGGCCCAGAGAGCGGCCAGGCCACGACGGGTCAGGAGAATGAAAGGCCTGTATTTGTTGTTTGTCTGAAATCCAGACGTAACTGGACATCTTATACTTTATCTGGCTATCCTATCCAGGAGAGATGTCTCCAAAGAAAAATATAAATTTGTGTCTGAATGTTTGCATTTTTCTAGTGGAGAGTTTGGGGATTAATTAGCGATAAGTAGATAGAAAACAAGCTGATGGAAAGTGCGGCAGTTTTAAATTCAGGAAAAAATCAAACAATGGAAGGGAAGGGAACTATAATAACGTGTTATATGGAGCTGGGTTGCAAATAATTTTTACTGAGTCCAATTTAAATACTGAATATTGAAGGAAGGGGAAGTATGTGCACATTTAGGAGAGGTATGCCAGAATCAAGACTCCACCGTGCACAGTAGGAATTCAGTAGTATAGCCAGAGGTTAAAAAAAAGAAATGCCAGTATATACATGTTATTTAGAAATTTGGAGGCAAATAACTGAAAGAAAACACATAACACCAAAAACAGCTACAGGAGTTGCAAGTGCTGGGCATAAACCCAAAAGAATTGAAAGCAGGGACTCAAATGGATATACGTATGTGTGTTCAGAACAGCATCATTCACAGCAGCCGAACGGGAGCAACCTGTGTCTGTCATGGAAGAGTGGGTAAACGAAACGTGGCATATACTTGTGATGGAATATTATTGAGCCTTGTAAAATAAGAAGTTCTGACACGTGCTACATCATGGGTGTACCTCAAAGATGTATGCTCAATGAAATAAGGCAGTCGCATGGGGGCAAATACTGTATGATTCCACTTATGCGAGGTTCCTAAGGTAGTTACATTCATAGAAGCAGAAAATAGAATGATGGTTGCCCGAGGCTTGGGGGAAGGTAGAATGGAGAATTACTGTCCAGTGAGTACAGAGCTTAAGTTTGGTGAAGTGTTCAAGTTCTGGAGATGGATGGTGGTGGTGACTGGACAACCATGTGACATGTACTTAAAGCCACTGAATTCTGTGCATAAAAATGGTTAAAATGGTAAATTATGTATCTTACCACATATGTAGTGCAAAATGATGTGTATGTTACTACAGTTTTTAAGAAGTGGGAAGTGGTTGCTGCTGGAGAATGGGACCTGGGATGGGGAAGGGTAGATTGCTAGTTTTTATGATATGCTTAGAGAAGTTTTAATTTTTCAGAACTACATAGATGTGTGCTTTGCTTTAAAAAGCAATCGTGGATTTATGCAACTTTGCCTGTGACAGAATGTACTTCACAGGAAAGAATTGGAAGCAGCCTAACTAACTACCAGTAACTTTAGGCCAACAAGTCACACTACAGGTGTGCGCTGGAGTACTGCACAGCCTTTAAAATGATCAAGGCAATACGTTCACATTATGTTATTACGGGGGGGAGGGGGTGGAAAGGAAGTAAAGGTGTCAGTAAAGCTGTTAATCTTATGATTTGGTCTTTTTTTATATAATTGAACATTTTTGTTTTCTAAAGTATTTTTATGGCTGATTACTTAGGCATTTATGTAGCCTTGTTATAAAAATACTCTTTAATTTTTAAAGGAGGAAAATGGCAAGCCAGTTAAATCTCAGGGAATTCCTACTGTGTGTCCAGTTTCACGATCCTCAAATGAAGCAACTTCCCCATACCATTCCCGACGGAAGATGAGGAAGCTTCGAGATCATACTGTCCGAACCCCTTCTAACTTAGACATCCTGGAGCTCCACACCAGGGAGGTCCTCAGGAGATTGGAGATGTGTCCGTGGGAAGAGGCAAGTACTATGTTTCATGGTTTGGGGGAGACTTGGTTATTCCTTCAAGTTCTTTAAAAAGAGAACAGCCTGACCGTTCCTGTTATCTAATCTTCCCTTCGCATTGTAGGGTGAGCAGAGCTCTTGCCCGAGACAGGGATCAGTGCTTCAGCTTTCGGGCATCAGTGTGGGAGTAGGGTGACCAGATCTCCCTCATTCGCTGACACATTGATCGAGCGTTCACCAAGGCCGTATGCTCTCACAGGCTCTAGGGAAGATCCCAGAGTGAGCAGCACTTAGTCCCTGCTCTCCTGCAGCTTCCATCCTAGCGCAGGTTGGAGGGATGAGAGACAGGGACATATGTTAAAACAATATAATTTCTGATAATAAGTGTAATGAAGGAAGCCAAAACAATAGAGCAGTGGAATTAAGGGGCTTGGGGCGGCTGGCTGCTTTAGCTCGGGTGGTCAGAGAGCCTCTCAGGTGGTAGCATCTGAACTGACACTTACAGAATGGGAAGAAGTCAGATGGATCCACAGATTTGGGGAATGGTATTGCCGGCAGAGGGAAGAGCAAGTGCAAAAAGCCTGTCCCTGACCCAGCAGCATCGACGTGGATGACTGTTAGAATGAACCCATTAAAGTTTGAGAAGTGCTGGCCTGATAGACAGGGGAGGGTGGGGGGACAGCCATCCAACCAATACACGGCCTCGTGAAACATGGTGATGAGTTCGCACGAGATCTGTATCGTCCGTAATGCTACATCTTAAGTAGAGGGTAGGCAGTAATTTAAAATGAACAAAATAAAGGTGTCTCTGAATTATAGTATTTTTTAAGCTGTATAGAAAAATTTAACCATGTTAAATATTTTAAATGGTATATAACTGTATTTATACTTTTTAAAGATTTTATTGTTCTAAACCTTCTTAACCTATAGCCATCTGGGAGAAGAGTTAGCACATTATGAAAGGTTCTATTTATTATTAAAGAAGAAAATTACCACAAAAGGAAGTATTCTTTACGTATTAAAGACCAGCTACCGTGTGCCTTTCTGTGACCTGGTGGCCTTTGTTCCTAGTGAGAGCAGTGTGGTGACCAGTAAGTTGCTGCCGGTGGCTGGTGGGAAGACTAGGGATTAGGTCAGAGACAGAGTAACTGGAAAGGACACAGCGCCAGCACCTTCTGAAAAAGTGCAATGTCTTTGAAGTCACTGTATGCGAGTTTTATATCCTATTTTCAGAATATGGTTACTGTTAATGGCTCTGTAGAGAGATGAACCACATTCCTGCTTCGGCTTGGTTTTAGCAGCACGCCACCGCCTGTCTCCCAGCCGGAGAGGCTGCCTGGCCCAGTTTGGGATGGAAGGCCAAGCGGGGAGGCGGTGGCACACTGTGTGCCTTTAGTCAGGCGGCTGTGTCTGAGGGCGGAGATTAAGTTCTGTTTTTACATCTTAAGGACATCTTGAGCTCTAAACTCAACGGCAAATTCAACAAACATCTCCAGCCATCTTCTACGGTACCGGAATGGAGAACAAAAGATAACGATCTACGACTGCTGCTGACAAATGGAAGGATAATTAAGTATGTGAACCAGATGAAAGTATCCAGCCGATCAGCTTTGGGGTGGGGGGGTCCCTCCGTTTACTGAATTTCAGTCCCGGTGGTTGCACAGCTGACTGAGATACGGGGAAAGCGGCTCATCCCTCCACTCTCGTAAATAAATGAAGGGGGCAGAGGGTGCTGATTGGCCATCCAGTTGCACTATTTTCTGACTGTATTTTCCCCTCTATATACAGAGATGAAAGACAGCCCTTCGCAGATCAAAGTCTCTATACAGTAGATAGTGAAAATGAAGAGGATAAGAGAAGGACAAAAAAGGCAAAAACGAAGATAGAAGCGAGTTCAGGAGTAGAGGCAGTGGAGAATGAAGAATCTCAAAAACCACTTAACAGTACGTTTGTTTTAATGGTCAATGTAAAGGCCTGTTTATTGCTAATGTGCTAATATGTGAAGTAACTTGCTAATTTTAAAGTTCGTACGGTTGTACTGACAGTTTTGTTTCTGATACTCTCTTGGGGACTCTGAGGTATTTCTGTGCAGTTGCTCTTTAGGGAATACTGACTGTGGGTGCCCAGAGAGCCGTAGAGCCTAGGGGAGGCTTTCTTAGTGATGAGGACGTGTGCACGTGAGTGGCACGCTCGTCTGGTGACCGTTTTTACGAGAGTCACATGAAAGCTCTCGCATTTGGTGGGCCTCTACTCCAGATAATAAAACAGTTGCAAGTGTAATGTGATTTCACAAATAATTTAAGCTTGTATTTATATGGTTCTCAGAACTAGGAGACCTATATAATTGGCTGACCCGAAGCTATTAGTAATCCGTGTATTGTTTTTCTTCATACCTGTTAACAAGAGGACCTCCACTTGGTTATTAATTGGTTATCATCAGTGTGTCAAAATACTAGTACCTCCTCCTCCTGGGGATCTTCAATTTCAGGAAGCAGTTAAATATTATGGTATTTGACAAGTAAATGTTCCAGATAACTAACATTATTTCGTCCATGCCGAATACCTTAATTCCAGCAAATTTCAGGGAAGTGTGGTATTTCCATAGTTGGTAACTCCGCATCTGTTCAAGTGCTGGGGGAAGGCGGCCGGTCAGCAGTTGCTTTGTGGTATTGCCCCCTGCAAGAGGGAGGCAGTGGTAAGGCCCGGTGTATAAGCTTGTTGAATTCACTCTCTACATGAATGCTTTTTAGGTTTAGGAGGGTTGTCTTTTTGTTATCTATTAGAAGAAATACTGCAAAAGGGAAATTGAAAAGCTTCTTGTAGCTTATTTTAGTGTTGAAGGCTTTATTTTCTGGAAGGAAGTATTTTTAAAACTTCCAAATAAGGAATTTATAATCATGTTCAGTAAATTCCAGAAATGTTTTTAGAATACACTTTGATCTGTATCTTGGTCAACTGAGGAGAAAGTCCTCGGGAAGGAAGAATGAAGGTGGAAGCAGAAAAGAGGATAGAGCAGGAGAGATGAAGGCATCATGAAGCTGGACAGACTTTGGACATCACCCTGCTCATGACCTGCTCTTTCTCTCCTCCTCCTCAGGGTTTTTTACAAGTGTGAAATCAGAACTCAGGAATCGATCATCGGAATATTCTGATATTTCTGACTCAGAAGACTCTGGACCTGATTGCACTGCACTGGTATGCCCGCAAGCCTGGCACCTGTGTGTCACTTGATGTGAAAATGAGCACCCTCTTTCCTTCACCTGTCTCTCCGACCTGTGTAGCACAGGGTCTCTCCCCGTAGTGATAATCACACATACACACACACGCATGCACATACATACCTTGTGACTACTGACATTTGATAAATGTAGCTTTGTCTGTTATGTTTCTCATATTTCTCATAGGTTTTATTTCATTTTACCTTAAAGAAAACCTGTATTTTGTGTTTTTTACTATGGAATTATGTTACTGTAGTTACTAGAGATTTTCACTTTTCATATGAAATACAGAAATAATGCCATGATACTTAAGATTCTGGCTTTCCTGTCCTGGCCAGGTGGCTCACTTGGTTGCAGCATTGTTCCGTACAGTGAAAGGCTGTAAGTTTGATTCCCGGTCAGGGCACATACCTAGGATGTGGGTTCGATCCCCAGTCAAGGCGTGTATGGGAGGCAGCCAATTGATGTTTCTCTCTCACATCAGTATTTCTCTCTCTCTCCCATCCTCTCTGTAAGATCAGTAAAACATATCCTTGGGTAAAGATTTAAAAAAAAAAAAAAGATTCTAACTTTCCCTGGAGAGAGGAAGTATTTTTTGTTAGTTTGTACGGACTTGGTTAGATTTCTTATATAGCTTTGCTTTCATTTAATTTACCTCAGAAAAATAATTTTACCACTGAAGAGTCTGAAAGTTCAGGGGATGAAAAGAAACAAAAAATATCGTCAAACTTTAAGGAGGAATCTAATGTGATGAGGAGCTTCCTTCAGAAGAGCCAGAAGACATCTAGAAGCGAAATTCCAGTGAAAAGGTAGGTCTGCTGACGGTAGTAGTCTGATGACATCGCGATGTACAGAATATGAAAACGCGTTTTCAGTTTTACGTGTTACCACAATGTCGTTAGACTAAATAGGCTCTCGTGTTTTTTCGGTTGTCCGCCCCGTAGGGAATGTCCTACCTCGACAAGCACAGAGGAGGAGGCTATTCAGGGCATGCTGTCTATGGCAGGGTTGCACTACTCCACATGTTTACAAAGGCGGGCACAAAGCACAGGCTGTGACCGAGACAGGAACTCTCTCCAGGACCCCAGCAGCTGCCACAGCAGTCAGCACGAGGGCAGGCAGCTGTACCGCTGTGATAAACCAGTGGAAAGTGGTAAGAAACCAACTCTCAGCCTCTAGCAAAGTGACCCATGACCCCCAATTTAATAGCTCTGTAATCCTAGTTGAGGTGTGAGATTATAAGTAAGAACTGCTTATTGCACATTTTTAGTTGGAAATGGTGCTCAACATATTGGCCCCAAAATGCTTAATATTGACAAATTATATAAGATGCAACTGTAAGAACTCAAAATGTAGATGAACTGGGATTGAGAGTCATGTTCACCAGCATAATTTTATCATTGCTATTGATGATAGTATTATTCCCTTTCATAAGTTGGTCAGAATGGACGGAATGTTTGGTGCTTTAAGTGGTCTGCTCAGCTTGAACAGTCACCCGTTTTTTCCATTATGGGAGGAAAAGCAGTTTGGAGCTTCCTGATGGAGGTTATTGTCCTTCCTGCTTGAAGAGGAAGTGTTAGGGAACAGAGAAGGCTCAGTGGCAACATCAGTGATGCCACAGAGTTTTCCTCTCTGTGCCCTTAGGGGAAAATTTTGTTTCCCTGAACAGCTGAGGAGGACTGGGAAAAGCTGCTGTGAGGTTCAGACCAAATGCCTGTACTGTGGTTGTGTTTGTTCTCACGCAGTGAAGTGTCACCTATGTACAGGAGTTGACAGCCGGTTCACTTAATTCTTGAAACATATTTTGCTGTGGGTAATAGAATTTTACAGGTAAAGGAAATAAGGCCTAGTGAAGTTAATTTAACTTCCCCATACTTACATAATTAGTATTCAATGGTGTTGGAATTTGACCCCAGGACTCTGCTTATTATGTAAGAGAAAACCGAGGTTTAGAGGGATTAAATAACTTGCCTAAAGGTGCCTTGGTAATGGGAGAACTCCAGTGCAAATCTAGGCTTCTGTGTCTTTCCACTGTACCATTCAGTCTCCCTATAATCTGTTTAGTCCCTTGAAAAGAAACCTTCTGTGAAAATACTGCAAAATTCAGACAAACATATGCCTTTATTCTCTATGGAAAAATATATCATTTTTACAGAGTGTGTATTGCATTTGGTTTTACATCTACAACAGATGGCTGTAGAATTTTACTCTAGATCTTCCAGCATCAGGCATAAAACCTGTCATATAAAGACAGCCTTTGAGAGAATTAAAAGAATTAATGTGTAGGATAGTGAGCTGGTGACTGTTTTGTTTCTGAGAGGGAAAGAAATGTGGTGAACATATATGAATAAATATTTAAAGAATTAACATATTCCGTTTTTAATAAAATGCCAACAGTTAGCTTTCAGTTTTAAACATTTGGCTGACTTTGTTCTTTAAGATCAAGTTTGTGTAAAGATAATTAAAACTTCTCTTTAGGATACCATGTCAAGACTGCAGATCAGGACTTGAGGACTTCTTCCTGGATTAAACAATTTGATACATCTTCCAGATTTAATCTTCAGGTATATTCAAGGTTTGAAACATTAAAAGGAGATTTAGAATTGTCATTAACTCTTTTTTTGGTTGTTTTTTTTTTTTTTTAACTGCAACTAGTTATCAACTACTAGGTCTGGGAAGGTAAAAAACTACAATTAAATGCACATTTGAACAACCGTCCATTTCCAGAGATTCTGATACAATGACTAATGCAAAGCGCACGGATAGACCGTGATCTGGAAAAGGAATAGTTTACTCAAGGAAGTAGCTGAAACATACCAACTGCCGCTCCTTTAGGTTATGTCCGGTTAGAATGAAAGGAAAGAGAAGTACCAGAGCATCTCTTTCGAGTCTCTGACAGCGTTGCTTGAACATTTTTAGGTGCTTAATTTCTTTGAGAATTTGAGGAAAGTTATAGATTCTTTTTCCAGAAAAATGATCCTCATAAATACTGACTTTTGTTGACATTTTCTTCTGATTTTTGCCCCATTCCCTCCCCGCCTCAGACCACTCGTTGACTCCAAATGGGAACCCCCGCTCGGAGAGAAGACACTTTGTGTCTTAGGGCCCCAGCATACTGATGCTCCTACCAAACAAAGTGAACCCGAACTAGCTTTTAAAAAAAAACAAAACTGGTACCAATAGCACCAAGCAAGGAAAGCAAGGGGCCCTTTTGCTGCAGACCTTGGAAAATGACAGCTAAAGAAAGAATCAAAATTCTCGTGTGGCAGAGTGGGGTCCCTAACCCTCCTAGACCCCAAGCATACTCTGAGCAGTAGAATTATGGGTGTTTTTTTATTTTCTTCCCTTGGCTTATCTATATTTTCTAAATACTCACCACTTGCTTTTACAATAAGAAAAAGAGCCAAGTTATTTTTTAAGACAGAGTTTTGTCAGTATAAGTTCTTTTAATAGAAGAATATGCTCCAGAGTCAAAGGTCAAGTAAGAAATCCCTTAACTGTTATAATTCAGTTATTCACAGTATGATTTTATAGTGCCTCACCGTAGTTGCGTGCAGTTTATAACTTCACTGTAGGAGTCAGTGGTAAAAGTAAGCTGTTACTTAAATCTAACCGTTGTTTTTATAGTTGTCTTTGAAAATAAAAAAGTAGAAGATACACTTAGGTTGCCGGTTCGATCCGCGTGCTGGAGGCAAGCGACTGGGTCGCTGTTTAGTGCACACGCTCTCTCTCTCATCAATAAACGTATCTTTGGGTGAGGATTACCAAAAAAAACCAGGATAGATGATTAGCCTTAGATGATCACCTTAGAGACAATCAAATATCTTTTGCTTGTAATCGAGAGATATCTTAGAGGCATGCCAAATCGTAACAGTTTCTTCATGCTCAAGCATATTTGTAAGACTAATTTAAAAGAAGTCTGTGTTTAATGCTGTTTTTAAAACTTTTTTGACCACCACAGAATCAGAGATATACAGAAAATAAGGTTAAAGAAAGAGATATATCACACACGTAATTAAATTTAGTTTTGTGAAACTTCACACCTGCAGTATGCGCGCTCTTTTCAAGTCTGCCTTTTCCTTTCTCTCTATAATTCTGGTCAGGACCCTCGCTGGTGATTTCAAGACCCACCAATCAGTAGCGTTGTTTATTTGTTTCCTGACAGTTCACTAATCTGAAGAGACTGAAGGAAAAATTGTTACAGAAAAACCAGATTTAGGGCTCAGGATCTAGGGGATTTGTTTGTTTGTTTTTTAGCAAACAATGTAAATACAGTAGAGATGAACCTTGCAGAAGTTATGCTCTGAAAAAGATAGTGTGAGCCCTGGCTGGGTGGTTCAGTTGGAGCATCATCCCACACACCAAAAAGTGTGGGTTCGATCCCCAGTCAGGGCACATAACTAGGTTTTGGGTTTGATCCCTGGCCAGGGCGTGTATGGGAGGCCAGCTGATCGACGTTGCTCTCTCACATTGATGTCTGTGTGTGCGGTGTGTCCCTTCCTCTCTAAATCAGTGAAAGCATGTCCTTGGGTGAGGATTAAAAAGTAAATTAAAAAGATAGTGCGTTACGTCATGAGAGATGTATGGGAGCTGTGACATGTTGAGGAAGCAGTAGGTCCACACCCCCTGTCTTGGCTTCCTTCCATAGCACATGCGCACCGAGTTTAGGATGGCTTGTTGAAATTATGTTCATGTTCTTCCCCGCCCACCCCCCCCACCCCCACCCCCGCTCCTTTCTCCTCTCTTTCCTCTCCCTTCACACCCCCTACTCCCACTCATATGTAAGGCTTGCTTCTTAAGTTATGATGCCGCTTCAAGACTTGAATCCTTCCGAGCTGTTAGGTTTGGGAATGAGATGGCCATCGTGAAGGGTAGTCTTCTGTGCTACTACATGTTTAAAAAACCAAAGTTCAGTAGTCTATTTCTTTTCTTTCTTGGCTTGGTCATGCATAGAGAGGTTGAATACTTCACTTATCTTAAAGGAACCCTAGTAATTCAGCCTTATTTTCATTCTTCAGGATCTAACTAGAGGCCAGAAATGCATCAAAAAGGAAGGTTCATCAGAAATCAGCCAGAAGGTACAAAGTAGGAATTCCGTGGACAGCAGTGGCTCTAGCCCTCAGAATGGAAAGTACGCGCAGAGTTCCAGCTTTGTTCCGGGGGCGTGCCAGATAAGTCATGGCAGTGGAAGCCCAGAAAGGCCAGCTGGTGAAACTTCCTTTTCAGTGCCCCTTCACCCCACCAAGAGACCTGCATCAAACCCACCACCTATCAGCAACCAGGCAACAAAAGGTAACTTGTACACACTTGTAGATGAAGTGTAATTCTGACTGGGTGTGACAGTGATCGTGGCAGTTCAGACCGAGGTAGCATCTGCACTGGAGCTGCTCACAGCCTGACGCACCACGGACACTGCAGTGATGATGGTGTGCACAGGTTTCTGTGAGAACGGCAGGCTACCGAGTCACCCACGGATCAGGAATGGCTTTCGGGAGGAGGAGGTAGATCCCGAGAAAGATGGTAAAGGGTTAGCCGTGCAGAGCTGGGCGAGGCGACGTGATAGTGTCGGAGGAAAGGGAATAGTAAGACCCATGGCACAAAGGGGAGAGACAGCACTTCAGTCTGGTTCACGCTGCTGAAGCCCAGAGTGCTGCGGAGTACGGTCAGAGCTTCGTCTGCTGAAGAGATGGCTGGGGGTCAGACGGAGAGGGCCGTGGAAGTCCTGCGAGGAGGTGGCCTTATCCCTCCTGTGAATAGACTGCAGGGTTTAAGCAGTGGAATTCCAGGGGTGTGACATGGCCCATTCAGAACACCTGAAAGACTTGCTTAACACACAGCCCTCCCTTTGAGTCTCCCAGGTCCTGGGGGCCAAGTAGAACTTTATCATTATTTACACAATTGTTGGTGTTTTATAGGTAAACGTCCAAAAAAAGGAATGGCCACAGCCAAACAACGTCTTGGGAAGATCCTTAAGTTGAACAGAAATGGCCACGCACGTTTTTTTGTGTGACGGAGCTGCTGTGGGGGCCATTCTTCCTTTTGGAGACCAGTCTCGGGGGTGCGGGAGCCTGGAGCTTCCGCCGCGCATGTCCAGTAGAGAACACTGCCTGAAGAACAAGACGAACCTGATGCTGCATTTTCACTGTGCCACACCCACTCAGCAATAACCATTTTGGACCTGGTGGGGGAGAGGAAGAAGGAGGGTAGAACCTTAAAAGGAGACCTTGAACTGAAAAGGGTCTCTTGTCAGGGCTTGAATTTCATTTTGTTCTTGGTAGTATGTTGATTTATTTTCAGTGGTAGGGTAAAGAATTATCAATAATTTATTTAACAGATTTTTTTTTTTAAAGTTAACAGCTTTTAAATTCTTTCTTTTTTAAAGCTATTTATTTGGAAGATTTCTGGAGAAATATCTCACTAATTTAGATTTAAGAATGTGAAGGTTTTTAAATTATTTTTGATAGTATGGGTGTTACATGTGGGGAAGAGCCACGGTAACAGTAACTAGTCTAGACTCTTAAATTTGATATTCAGGTTAAAGTCTTAAACAGGGATTTGATGCATTAATTATTTTAAATTAAGATGTATATGAAAATCATTTTATTTTATATATTTCATGTTTTTTATAAGCTACTAGCTTCGCTTTTGCTAACATCCAAGGTGCATACCGGTATCCAGGTTGATGATCTTACATATCCCACTTTCCCCCTCTGCACTCCGGACGTCCGTGACGACACAAGACTCTTCTCTTTGCAGGGAAACACTTGCACAGCCAATGTGTAAGAACTGCGTAAAACCCCACATTTCTCATTACGTTGGACGTTGCAGTTTTTTTTCTAAATATCAGAAAGGCTTCTTGCATTTTCATTTTTGATGATCTGGGTCCCAAAGAGAACAGCTTTAATATCTTTCTCCTGTTTGTGGGAAAAGTATTATAATTTTGGTTAAATTATCATATTTCTAGTTTTTCAAATGCATTTGTAACTACAGAGGGCCTTCTTCATAAAGCTGGTGTTGGGGGGCAGGACCAACACTTGCCACAAAGGTTATATTTTATGACACTTTTATTCTGTGTACCTAATTTGTTGGAAAATAAGATTTGACTTAGTCTATTCAACTCTGCATAATAAGCCGTAATACAATAGGAGTATATGATATTAATTGTGTAGAAGCAGGCAGTTGGAGTAGATCTTTTGGGGGTGTGTGTGTGTGTTTGTGTGTTTGTTTTGTTTATTTCTTAACCTTCTAAAGAATTATTTAAGACACGGATTTGGAGTAAAATGGGTGCTTCTTGCAGTTTCTTCCTTCTATCCTAACTTAGCCAGTGCATATTGAGTTCAGTGGTTGACCTTTAAAGCTATCATGTATCTCCTTTATGCACAACTTTTACTAAATGTCAGTTGGTAATAATAGCAAATATTTTTCCTTTTTCCCCCACATGGCTTAAAAATAAGTGATTTTGGGGGGCAGGGCAGAAGGTGGAGATATTGCCAATTCTGACAGTAGAGCATTATACAAGTTCCTACAAAGAAAATATAGGCAAATAAGATCAAATTTATTTTTATGGGGAATAAATATGGCCATATTATGGATATTCTTTTTTTTTATTCAGCAAGTAGCAGGACTTTCTCTTCTGCATTAAATATCATGTGTAGTGTTAAGGAAAAAAATAACTATAGCATCCATTTTTCACAATTGCATTCAAATGTGTACTTTCAAAGAGATATTTCTTATTCTGTCTTCATTCCAATATTTCATGGAATAAATATGAAATAGCCTTTTTGGTCCAAGTGGCCGGATCAAAGTCTGGGTCCTACCTGGATGTCAGGAAGACTCTTTACAGAAATACTAACTGTCCGCGAGCGGCCTGCTTACACTCGCACTGTGCCAAAACTAGTTACGGGGTGGGCACAGTTAGTGATTTGGTGACTGGATCTCACAATGGCAGAAATTTGGGTTTGACTGATTGTCCCACCTTCCCCACACAGTGTATTGCTGTGATGTTTCGGCTTTCTGTAGACACCATTTGCGTGTTTATACAACATGTTTTTGTTTTGGTTTAAGAAATAAGAGCTGTAATTTATTTTTCAGTCACATCTGAAAAATAAATTACATTTTTTGTTTTCTTTACGTTTTTCACAGGTATCAGTGTTTCTAATTACCTGATTTTTTTCTTCATCCATAAAAATTAAAATAAAACCATTTATTTTTATGAGTTAAAATTGTGGCCAGTATTCACCTGGTGTACTCAGGCCAGTAAATACTAATTTTAAGTAGACAGTATGCGGAACTTGTAAGTAAGGGTGCTGTAGATTCATTTTTGGAAATTTTAGCTCATTAACTGGCTAAGCTAAAAAAAAAGTTTTCAGTAAGGTAATAAATATAACCACTAAAACAAAAGAACACACGTATCTTTTTCTAAATTGGTAAAAATCCAGTCCCCACTGTGAGTCCTTTACACTATGTCACCCAGCATTAACGCAGACCTGCTCCTTACGGCGTCACCGATTGCCGGAGCAGTTGGGGGCTGAGGCAGCCTTACCCGAGACCCAGTGACTTTCCTAGTCTCATCAAGTTACTGGCTGTGGTGCATCCCTTTATCTCGTGGGAACGACTGAACCTTGAGGTTCCTGCCGCCAGTATCTGGACTCTACAACCTTCTGTCTTTCCCAGTCTCATTTATGAACAATACTACTGCACAGGTATAGATACTGCAGCTTAGGGAGGCGGCAGTGGTGGCGTTTAGCTAGTTATAAGCAAATAAAAATAGGTAAAACAAATCATGATTTAATGTATGCAATTTTAATTGTAATAGTAGATAATTTCCTGTATTGATTCAGATAAGTAACTTCTGTTAACCTCCTATCCACTGTACTGTAATTCATAATGTCACATAAGATAGTGCTCCAGTATTGATTAATGATGTAAACAGTACAAAGCTGGCATTTGTAATAGTTTAGTATCCTAGAAATACAGTGAACTTCATAAGCAGTAGTTAATTTTTAAAGTATACAAAACTGAAAATTCTGACTGAAGTCATCATATCAACTCAGAAAATAAGCCCATCTTTATTACTACTTAAATACTTACCTTGAATACTGTTCTGTTTTTTAATAATTCCAATTATTGCCTTTTTAATGAACTCTACTGTATTCTTATGACATGTGCAGGTATTTATCAAACACCTACTTTGTGCCCAGCACTGCTTAGTACTGTAGGGAAGTGTCAAGTTGAAGTGTGGTCTCTGCCCCTGCAGGTATCTTCTCCAGGAAGTAGGCAGTATTATTTTAACTTCTAAGTGAACTTAAGCAAAAGAGGGCCCATTCGTTTTTAGAAAGCATAACTTCATTAGTTTCAACTGAGATATACTATGCTATATAGAAGTGGAAGTAAACATTTTTTAATTCTTAAAATTTAAAGAACAATTTAAAGGTTAATAATTTAATGTTGGCAGTAGAGGTTCATGGCTGAGCCTGGAAGGGAACAGAAGACCTGGATTTTTGTCCAGGTTCTGCCATTTTATATCAGCTGTGTGACCTTGAGTAAGTCACTTACTCTTTCTGAGTCTTAGTTTTCTCATTTGTTAATTTGGATAAAAATGCAGTTAAGAAAAACATAGAAAAGCATTCCTTAATCTATTAACACTTCATACTTGTAGTTAATGTGTTGTTATTTAAGTTATAACTGATAACTAACAAATGCACATTTACCTGCATTTTTAAATTAAATCTGTTATTTCTCGTAAAATTTGTTTTATATCAAATATATGCCCAGAGTATGCTACCTAAAAAATCAGAAGAATCTCCAACAAGGTGCTGAATTATCATCAAAATTAGTGCTTGCAGTGGAAGAAAAGTGAAATAGTTCATGGATAAGAGTGATAATGTTTATCCTCGATTAAGTAGTGTTTATACTCAAGTGATCGTTAAGATGACTTAAGATAATTGAAAGATAGTTTTAGGTTTTTTCTCAAAGGAATTAGGATGGTACTGCTCCACAGAGTCTGCTTACTCTTCTGGCACTAGATAAAGGTAAAATAAGTCGTGGAATTAAAATGATTAAGCAACAACCCATGGGCCCAGGGGGTAAACAAGGCGGATCCAGAGATGGGAATCCAGGAAGACAGATCAGTGTGGCCGCCCACACTCGGCTTGCTGGGCAGAGAGAGAAACCACTGTGGTAGAGTAGGAAAGGAGACGTGATGGGACATCCTCAAAAGGAAAGATTCTTTTCACTCTTCTTAAGAGCTGCCTTCTGTAGTGACAAGACACTCCCCAAAGAGTTCATGAGTAACTGCGCGGCCAGTGTGCCGTTGCCGGAGTAACTCTTGCAGTGTATCAGCATTTTACGGTTTCACATTGAGGTGAATGCTCAATGATGTCAATCAGAAAATTTTTCAAAAATTCATTTTTCTCATGAAGTTTTAAGCTAATTGCTCCCTCCAAAAAGAGAAGCTAAAGATCACTAGTCGTTTTCAGATGCTCTAGACCTTCATCTAAAGCAACCTTGAGAAGGTTGAGCATCAGATCATTAGGAAAAATGTGTTGCCGGTAAATAAAGGAGACAAAACCCGGAGGGGGCAGGGATTCGCCTGGGGTCGCAGTAGACCCTGGACCTCTAGTACTGTGCTTCCTACCACAGCCCTGCTCTGTGACGCCGCGCAGCCCCCTCCCATCCCGTGGTGCATGCTGTTGCTGTGCTTACTAGAAGCCAGGTGGAAAGAAAGGAAAAGAAAGAAACTCACTACATTGCTGTTGGACTAAAGTAATTTTCCTACTGTAGCCTTACTAAAAACCCTGCCCTTATTTTATTTAGTTCCTCGGTCAGTGAACACCATGCCATAAAAGGCAAATATTTTATATCCCTTACATAAGCAAACTTTTAAAAATTAAAGTCACGAAGAAGCAAATGCCTATTTCCAAAGCAATTAGCTTATCGTGTTTGACTGTGGTTTTCTTCTTTAATACTGTTTTTCCTCTCCGATGGACAGGGGAAAATAGTACTCCTTTACCTGTGCAGAGCCTCCCTCTCACCCTCGGTGCCCTCTCTACTGTCCTAAAGCTTTGTCTTAACAAGTTCAACATCCAAGTTTTTGTTAAACCCCTTTTGAAACTGTGTTCAGTGATTCTTCGAACAAGCTGATCTGCTCTGCACTATTTCACTAATAAACCCTGGCTACCACGTAGCCCTTGACCTCCAAGTAGCTTACCTATGCAAGACCAGTGACATTCTGAACTCACTTTTCCTTATTTCAGAAAGCAGTCCTAAGTGGAACTTAATCATAAAGATAAACCTTACCTCCACTCAGTTTTAGTTTGGCCATTTCCTTTCCAAAATGTCAGCTATTTTCCCCTAATATTTTTCACCAAAACAATGATCATAAGTGCTGGAATATATAGTATTTTGCAGGAATAGAACAACCCAGACATACTCATATTTCTGTGGTAGATTTTGGTTGGTAACAGTTATCAGCATTAAGTAGAGTACGTAATGAGGAGTTAATACTTTGCCTAGAGTCATTTCTTCCCCCGAAGATTCATAAGTAACCTCTTATTTTTACAAAGCATGCATATAACTTCCACATTATAGTCAGGGACCTGAGGGGCCACTTGCTAAGTGAACCCCAAGGTTATTTTATCTTGCAAAAGAAACCTAAACCAAACTAAGGGCCTTACATTTATGGTTAGACTGAATCAAAATCTATAACCTCAGTTTTTCCAAAACAGCTTCTGACTGCAAACGCAAGTCACGCAGTTGTTAGGTAAGAAATAGCACTGATCAGGAAATGCATGTGCAACTTCGCAGGCTGTGTTTCCTTCCCAAAAGACTTTTCTACTTTTGCTATAAATTAAGCCATAACAGTTTCATGCTGTGGAAAGAGGGTGAAAGGTTCATTTGAAGAGATTATATAATAGGAATTTTCACATTTACTGTGAGATATCTAACTTTGCCAGTGCTTCAGCAGGTTTTTTTGGGGGGGTGGGGATGGGGGTAGAGGGAGGTGATACGGTGAGGTAGTACTGATTTTAGGGGTTTCCAATCTGTGAAATTTGAAAAGGGGACAGTTGTTGGCTATGGTATTTATTAGTTTTGTAGTAGTGTTTTGCTAGCCTGACTGACTTTCCTTAACTGATTTTTAATGCCCATGGTCCAAGGTGACTGTTACCCTCCCTTACTTGGGGTGTCTGCAGAGTAGTGTCTCGTCTGTTTGTATAGGCAGTCCGTGTGTGCACATGTGTGTCCTTTGAATACAGAAGCACACGGTGCGACTTCAGAGTGGGGTGTGGCTGGGAAGTGGGATGCTGAAGCTTTAAGAGCATTTTTTTCGATTCGTAACAGTATTTCCCATCTTTTGCCTGCAGGCAGGGAAAATGTACAGTATTTATTTTGCTTCTGTTTTAAATTTGTAAGTCTTTAAATAGCTTACATTGGTTATTAGAGGGGAGGACAAGTGACTTGTTTAAAGTTGTATTTGGTATTCTTACTTTCCAATTTCTGTATTTTAAAATATTGAAATTAAAATTGTATTACTTCTGTTTTGATTTTTTTTTTAGCTCTCGGTGTACTTTTGGCTCATTTTGTTTGAAAGTATAAATGTTGAAAATTGTATAAAATGTGTCTTTGAAAGAAAAAAATTTGAATTCTATATCCTATTCTGACTTTCTGTTCCCTTTTTCTGCTTCCTGAACATGGGAGGATTGCTGGGGTGTGTAAAAAGCTGTATCAGACTCAGGCTCCTTACTATCTGAAGATTTAAATGTGAAAAGTAATTGCTGGGGAAGCAATTGGTGAAGGAGAAGAAAGAAGACAAAAGGGTCATTGGCAAGACGAGGCATTGTTGTGGCCGTGGATGCGGGTGCCACTGGTGGACACATAAGAGCATTTGTCGTCCCCAGCGTGGGCACCCCACAGATACTTACTGAGCACCTGCCTGCAGCACACTAGGTGGTGTTGTAGCACTGGAGCCACAGGAGTGAACAAGACAAAGCCCCGGTCCCTCAGGAGTGTGGGGTATCTGAAACGTCTGGGAGAACAAAGTGTGCTGTGACGTGGCTGCCTGGGGAAAGTGGGAGTAGAAGTGCAAGTTCGGTGAGAGGAGTTCGTCTTGGACTTGGACATAGTGCTTTCGTGGGGTCTGAGAGCCAGGTATGGGACAAGCTGAGCGTAGTGAGGCCTTACCTTGGGCGCGTAAGTGATAGAGGGAGGAGCACTGGAGGCAGCACTTGGGGGCAGAAGAGGAGCCTGGGAGGGGGCAGGAAACAGGTGGAGGGTCTGCTCTGGACCAGAAACCCGAATGCAGCTTCATGGAAACCAAGGCAACAGAAGGACCAAGCGCCTCTGTTCTTCCTGTGTTAGTGTTCTTCCTATACACTAATATGTGCAAGAGAGTAGGTGGTCCAGAGTGCACCCACTGAACTGCACCGCAACAGCTGTTACAAGAGTGGTACCCTAATCACGTTCACACCTCTTTCTTCCTGGCCTGCTTCATTCCAGCTGATTGAAAACTAAACCCAAACAAATCTGTTATTTTGTAAAAACCCACGTGCCACCTGTGGCCCTGTGGCATGTTCACCCTTCGTCACCAAGCTCATCTGTTAGGAATTAATTACCAGGACCTACACTCCTTAGACCTTTAGCCTGACCTCCGTGTTTCCACCAGGCAGTGAGACTGAGATCATCACTGTGGAATGTGAGGTGTGTGTCGCACACCCCTAATTTTAGAGTTGGAAGGATTGGGTGCTATGCTGCAGACAGGCTTTTGAATAGAAACTTTCATTATCTTTATTTTCCATTAGAGTGCTGGATGTTGACATGGCGTATTTTCATTTCTTCCTCACAGCCTGACGAGGTAGGTAACGACGTATCCTGCAGGTGAAACTGAGGCCAGAGATGATCAATAAAATGTCCAGCTTCACACTAGTTAGCAAATAAGTAGAACTAAGATTTTAATAAGAAGTCTAAAGGCCGTGCTATTTTTCTGTGAATTTTCTCTAATTTTTAATTGTGTAATACTTTCAATTATTAAAAAGGAATAGATGGTCTTTTGGAATGGCTTATAGTCTGAAAATTTAGTTGTAGGCATCCATTTTGGATTGAAATTCTGTCACTCAACTGAAGTTTGAGTCTGTCCTTTTCCCAGGGGCTGGCACATAATGAAAGAATGCTGTTTATCTTCTAGGATCCTACCTTCTAATGAAGAACTAGCTATCAACGAGACATGTGATACTGTTAGAATACATGAACCCAGCATGAATTCCCGAAGTTGCAGAGCTAGGCCATGGCTCATGCACCCCTTCCACTGGACGTGGCCTGTAGGACAACGTAGCGACTCTGCCACTGCCCTTCCCACACTGCGTCCTGTCATGCCGTCACTTTCTGCCCCTTGGCTCTTTCTTGTAAATGAAGCAACCCAGATAGGAAGGAGAAAGAAGCCTCATTCTCATTCTCTCTCTTCCCCTTCTCCCTCCCTCTCTGATGATGGGATGGGATGGGGAGGGGTTGGAAGAGACCGGGGTAAAGATAGAAGCAGAACAATGAGAAAAGAACCCTATACAATTTTAGAATTACATTTTCTGTCAACTATTAAGATCTGTAGAAACTCATCAACATAGAGTTTTCAAGTTTCTTTACAATAAGAAAAGGAAGCTAGAATAGATTTTTGTTTAATGACCTAAATTATGTGATTATATAGCTCACTCGGAACCTAAAACCTGTTATTGTAGTTGCTTTGTAAACTTTATATAGGTGTGCTTGCTTTAATACAGAATATAGTAATGGTTAATCTCTAAAACTACAAAACAAATTAATTAGGTGGTACCTAATTATGAAAGGATATTTATACCTAAAGAAAAAAGTGCTTCCTGGTTTGCTTGATTCCACTGAGTAGTAGTTTCGGAGCTATAAAGCAGGACCCTTTACAGATGCTGCTGGCCCGTTTTAATTCCTGGGCAGTGTGATGTGCAGGGAGGGAATAGCTCAGGGGTTCGCCCAGGATACAGCCTTTAATAGTCTGCAGTGACCACCAGCAGTGATTCTCCCAGAGTCCGAGTTAATAGTCAGGAACAAGAATGGCAGTCACTTACAACATTGGAGGTGAGGGACAAAGGTAGACTTCGGCCAGTCTGTGGGGTTGGGAACGACTTTGATGACCCTCCAGAGACTGATCCCTTCTGAGGTCTTGCCAGCGGGAAGTGAGGGTGTGCCTATTCTCTTTGGTTTGGGGTAATTACTGGCATTAGTTTGCCAAGGCTGCTCTAACGAAGTACCACCAACTGAGTGGCTTAAACAGATTTTTTGAAAACTGAATTGGGCTGACATTGGTTCGCAAAACCACATAGGTTTCAAGTGTACAACTCAGCGAAACATCTGCACACTGCATCGTGCGCCAATTGTCCCAAGCAAAGTCTCTTTAACAGATTGGTATTTTCATCACTCTCTGGGCTGCAAGTTGGAAACTGAGGTGTTAGCAGGGTTGATTCTGTCTGAGGGCTAAAAAGGAAGCATTTCCTCTCTCCTTGACTTGTAGGTGGCCACCTTCTCATGTCTGTCATACTGCCTTCCCTCAGTATGTGTCCGAATTTACTCTTTTTATAAGGGCACCAGTCATACTGTATTCAGGCCCACCCTGATGACCTCATCTTAATTTAATTCTATCTCTTAAAAGATCCCGTACCCAAATATGATTATATTCTGAGGTATTCAGGGTTAGGACTTCAACATCTGAACTTTGAGGGGGACACAATTCAACCCATAACAACTGGATCAAGTCATACATAACACAATAACTCTCAGTCAAGTTTGTAAAGCCATGATTCAAATTTTTTTTTTCTCACTACCATATTGTTACAGAGCAAGAGGAGGGGATGGTTCCTTCACGATAAATTATTACAGAAAGGATTCCCCCTTTCTGTCTCTGGAGGTTCCTTCCCCCATGCCCACCTGCTAGGTTCGCAATGCCCGCCGCCAGAGGAAAGACGTCTCTCAATGCCAGAGACTGGTGAAAAGGAAAGGAATTGTTTATTTAAAAGTTACACAAACTTAGAATAATGACCTAATGTCTTCAATAAGATACTAAAGTCCTCTAGAATACCCACAGATGCACAGTCCTTCCCTCTCCCCGTGCCCAGTCCGGGGTACCATGTCTCAGGAAAAGAAGTAGAAGTTCGTGATTCAGGCTCCCGGCACCATCAGCTGTGTGGCTGCTGCAACCTCCAGTTAATCCAAAGCCGTGTGGCACCTTCTCATGGCCCACCAGCAAGAGTCCTCTCTCCCCTTTCTCTATGGCTGCAAAGTCTCTCCTGCTGCCTAAGCCGCATGGCAAGAAGAAGCACTCCAAAACCTCGTGGTCCTCTTTACTCTCCTTCAGAACCGCGTGGTCCTTTTCCCCACTTCAGAACCACATGGACCTCTATCTATCTACTTGCTCCAGAGCCTCGTGGTTCACCCATTTACTTTGGAGCCGAGTGGTCTCTTCTTTCTCCCCCAAAACCTTGTGGTCCTCCCTACTACTTTTGGAGCCGCGTGGTCTCTTCTTTACTTCAGAGCCGCATGGTCTCTTCTTCCTATGGCTGCCGGGCCTAGGTTTAAATCCCAGTGTCCATCTTCCTTTGCAGCCCCATTTCTGACTCCTCCTACAGTCAGCTACACCTGCCAGCATCCCTGTATTCTTCCAGCTTTACTGGGCTGCCATAGTAAGTCTGGGCAGGTGTGGCCCCATGGCATGGAGCCAATCATCTCCACGCTCTCACGCAGGCCCTGTAACCAGGGGGAGTTACTTCCCAGTCCCATCCTGGGTGGAATTTGGTCCCATCCCCATGGCTCAAAGCATGGCCACAGCTACTTAACACATCCATGAAACCAGTTAAAGGTTATAGATATGTTAAATGACTGTGCCAGGGGTTAGCTGCAAAGCTCTTGCTACCCAAAACAGCTCTGAATGGCCCTGTTCCATGTGTCCCATCCCCCTTGGCTCAGGCCTGTGGGGATGAGGACATTCTATATACATTTTTCTAATATTTCCTGGGCACCCCGAGTCCTGGACCCCATTACAAATCCCTTCTTGGGGCCCTCCTCTTGGGTGCACCCTGCTTCAATATTACCTGCTTAGAATCCCTGTACATAAGAAATGTGCTCCTTTACAGTCATTGGCCTGCTTATTATCCTTGAAATGATCCCTTTACCTTAGACCAGATGAAGTTGGGGGCAAGGCTTCTAGCCCTACTGTGTCCAGAGCAAATCCCCAGGGGTGAATACAGTTCCATGTGGGTGGTTGGAGTGTAGGTGACATTTGCAGACTTAACTTTCTCAAATGTTTGCTGATAGCAGGTACTGGCTAGGCTCTGGGGAGGTCAGTGGGAATAAGACAGGGTCTCTTCTGTCAGAGGAGTGGGTAAGAAAGCACATTGCTAGCATCTAGCACTGTGACAGCATTGCAGCCTGGTCTGGGGTCACGTGCTGTCCCCTGCCCTGCGTCTAGCCTCGTCAGCAGTGCAGACTTCCTCTTCCCTCTGTGGGGATTACTTCTGCCCATCAGTTGTCGGTGGGGGGGGGGTGCTCTGCCCACGAAGCTTCCCTGGTGGCCACGGATAAGAATAAGTCTACCAAGACATGATCTGCTTGGGGAGAAAAGGTGGCCCATCTCTTAAAGGAGAAGGGCTGTAAAACTTTGGGGAACAAACTCATTTCATGCATGGGTCCTTATCATTTAAATTGAGGGTATTAGCAAGGTAGGTTTCATAGGATTTTTTGCACTCTTTCTCAGGCCTGATTGACCCAGGGAACCCGCCCTTTCCAGCACATGGCTGCACCACCCTCCCCCATTGTTTCAGGCTTAAGTCAGGCAGGGGAAGTAAGGCAGCCTAGAGATTAGGAGACTTCTTGGAGACAGAATGAGGACTCAGGCTATGTCAAAGCCGAGGGGCAGGGGTCTATCACCCCCTTTTTCTATAGCCCCCCAAGTCCTTCCCTGAGGGCCCCTTCACAACTGTGCTTGTCTTAGGCTGTTCTTCCTTTGAGGAATCTCACCTGTCATTGGCTAACCAGTCATCCGCCCCAGGGCCAAGCAGGGTGAAGTGAAAGTGGGCAGACTCGGTGCCCCTATGAGGAAGATAAGCTTTGTCTCCTAAGTGGATTCTGGTCCCAAGTTCTTTTTACTCAGCCTTAGCCACGAGGGGTTACAGCTTCTGAAACCAGGTAGGGCAGTTCCCAATATCTCCCTCTTTTTTGTTTGTGAAATCAATTGTAGTTGTCAAGCCTGCGAAACCTACTATTGGCTGTTTCCAAATGCGATCTCCAGAAAATAACCTCCAAATACATCGTAAGGCACAGATAAGGATTAAGACAAGGAGGCACCCAGGGGCTGCCATGACCCAAACTCGTAAATTCAGTCCATTAAACCAGTTCTTAGGGTTCAGCCATTGTAGATTATCATGGAGGGTCTGGAAAACGTTCTGTTCAGCTAGGTGTTTGATGCCACTGAGCTGCTGGTGGAGCTCAAGCTGGAGCTGATCAATTTGTCCTTTGAGATTGGTAGAGAATGTGCCCTGCAGGCAATGATGAATATCTGCCCGGGAATGTTGACTGGAGTTCCATTTCAGGGGGTGAGACACAGCTTAGACAAGTCTGGATACGGGGAGTCCAATGGAGCGGAGGTGGGTCACGGCCGGGGAAGCCTTTTCTGTGATATGGCTTCACTCTCCTCACTGCCAGCTCCAAAGGTCTTTCTGGAGAGTAAACACAAGCATACCCTCTTCCCCAAGTTAATAGCTCAACTGGGCCTTTCCACTTTCCTTCCCCTAATGGGTCTTTGTATAAGACCAAAGGGCATGGGACTGCAGGCCTGTTTTGCACAACGTGTTTGTCTATGGGTGACTTTAAATTATCATCAGAATTCAAAAAAATTTATGTATATATTGCTAGCATGGTTAAATTCCTGGGGGATGTTTCCTGATTCCCTCTTTTTTGTTTATTTAATAATGTTTTAAAGGTCTGGTGAGCTCTTTCAACAATTGCTTGACCCATAGGGCTATAAGGGATACTTGTTTTATGCTGAATTCTCCACTTTTCTAAGAAAGCCTGAGTGGCTTGTGTAATATATCCTGGGCCATTATCAGTCTTGATTTCTTGTGGAAGACCTAGGTGGCTGAAGGCCTCCAGGCAATGAGGTCTAACATTCTTTGCTGATTCCCCAGTGAGGGGAGGAGCCTGTAGAGTACCTGAATGTCTGCTTGGAAAGACAGGTCCCCTGCTGTTTCTGCAAACTGCAATGAGTTCCAGCAGGAGTTAATAACCCTATTGTTCTCAGGACCTGGTAGTTCCTAGGTCTAAAATTTGGAGTGTTTCAAAGACTTAGATGCTTATTATTCCTCTTACTTCCTTTCCACTTCTACTTCCCATGCCACACACGAAGGTGGTATCTATCTTTTTCCTTTATTCCTGCTTACCCTCCTCCTTCACAATCCTACACTTTTCTTTCCTTCACTTTCTTAATTCCTTCCTTACAGACTATCTATGACTTACTTGAACTTTCTACAACATACATAACCCACATAACATTCCAACATATGCATAACAAGTCTTTTAAAACTTAAGCCTGATTAGATTGATATTATGAAATGAAGAGGGGGATAGTAACATCTGTTCAGCAAATTATTTGAGGTTGCAACCCGCTAGGGTTAATGCCAAAGTGGTGGACGCTTTTGGAAGTGCTTGACAATCTGGACATTCTCTGACAATCTGTTTTGCTTGGGCCCATGGAATATTAAATTCTTTATGTAGGGCCTGACTATTTTGGTGAAAAAATTGATGAGACACTACCACAGATTGAAAAGTATCTGCTAGGCTGACAAGGGCATCCGCCCGATAATTACCCTCTGCCATAGGTCCAGGCAAGCCCGAATGAGATTGGATATGGGTAGCAAACAAGGGGTGCTTTCTTTTATCTAAAAGGCTTTGCAGGGTTAGAAATAGACTTAGTAACTGAGGCTCAACAGACCCTTTTAATAGAGCCTGATCCATATGAAGGAATGTATATACAGTATAACCAGAGTCACAAACTAAGTTAAGAGGCTCCTTGAGCCAATGCTGGAGGGCAAGAATAGGCCCTGAAATTTCCACCCGTTGGGTGGAAGAGTGCCCTCCAGAAAGAAAATGTTTTCACTCGTTCCCTTCTTTTCAGGTGATAGCAGCTTTCCCTGTTTTTCCTGGACCATCAGTAAAGATGGTTCTAACTTTGGGAATAGGAGTGGCGCTGAATTTTTCCCCTATGCGGATATTAACAGTGTGGAGGTTTTGGAGAAGTTTATCAGAAGGTAAATGAATATTAATATCCCCTGCAAAATCAGCGACTGCACACTGAAATTCTAAAGATTGACTATAAAGTTGTTGTAGATATACTTGGGTGAGTGGAACATCTATAACAGCTGGGTCATGGCCAAAAAGGTGAATTACTCTTTCACGGCCTTTGATAATAAGTTGACATACTGCAGTAGTATAGGTGTTAATAGTACGCTGGGGTTGATGGGATAAAAAAAGCCATTCAATCAACTCAAGGTATTGGTTGACTAAATCTAATTCCTGTGTAGCCTGATCACTTAAGGATTTAGGAGAATTTAGTTAGGTCTGAATCCGTACAGTGGCTGCTAAGGAAAAGGCGGCAAGGTGATTTGTATTCCCCGCTGAGTGAGGAGGTCCCTGCCCCAGGTATTAAGTGGGGTGGGGAGAACATAGGGTCAAATTCGTCCAACTTGCCCATCCAGACCAAAACATTTAAGAGTCCACACACTTTTGCGGGGCTGAGAAACGCTCCCTATTCCAGTTATAGAAGTGCAAATAAAATAGAAATTCCTTTCTTGAAATTAAGCATGCTGGCAGCCTCCCAAAGCCCAGGGGCTGCTGTCCCTTACCTCAGAGGTGACCTGGCTGGAACTCCCCTTCCTGACGTCTGCGCCAGTTCTAAGTCTGCTGCTAGGCACCGCGTAACTGCACCCCAGGGAGCAGACCCAGTGGGTTGGGACTCCGCCTGGTGCTGGGGAAGGTTGCTCCCATGCACACAGGGAGGAGAGGATGTGAGGGGCACCAACCCCGCTTCTGCCACTGTCCCTCATCCTGGTGGAAAGATCCAGCCCCACCGCGCTGTGAATGAGCACACGCTGGTGCTTACCCTGCGCCGCTGTGATGCCCCCTGCAGCTGCGGCAACTCACGGGAAGGGCCCAGCTGGTGCCCAGAGTCCCCGCCACCACCACCCCATAGGCCCCTTCTTCTTTTGTCTAAGCTTTCCTGATTTTGAGAGATTCTCTGCCCTGCTTTTTCCCATATTTCCAAATCTAAAGATTCCTTATCTGGGAGACACCCAGCAGCCTTAAAAAGCTGCTGAATTAGCCTAAAACATTGCTCCTGTTCCTTAGAGAGCCTGTGCCCCATGGTTGAGGATTTTTAGAAACCTTTAAAGAAATTCCTTAACAAATAAACTTTTCTGCAACTCCTCCTGCCTCAAGCACGGCGATTACAAAACCAGTTCCAGTTTCCATTTCTCCCCATCTGCACCCTCAGATCCTGTTTCTTGCTATTGAGGAGAGTGTAGTGGGTCGAAATGTATTGCTGGTGGAAGACAGTCAGGGAGGGCTCCCGGATATTCCGGGTACCCTAACCCCGCTTATGGGTCTGGGTTTCACTTCCCAGTTGTCTAGACCAGCTGGGAGGGCTCAGAGCGCTGGGTGACCAACCCCTAAATTGCACTTCCCTGGATGAGCCAAAAGTTAAATTACGTGAGATGGGCTTCCCTGTGAGGCCCCTGCACATCTCAGGGATTCGACCCCAGACACCTCTGCCAGGCCCCGACTCACGTAGGGACACCTGAGACCTCCAGCCAGAAGGAGGAAGTGCCTCTTCTGAGCTCAGCAAGAAGCCAAAACGCTCATAAATACCTCTCGCTGCAAAAGCTGATAAAAGGGAAGGTCTTTGCTTTCTCCTCCCCAAGCCTAAATGTAGGCAGGGATCGTGCTGCAGGGGATGGGACTGAGAATGCGGCTGGCAGGAGATCTAGTGTTCTGTCCTGGTCTACGTTCCAGCTTCTCCTCTAACGGGTGTCTTCTCGCAGTGGGCGCCCTAGTGGCCTTCAAATACTTGACCCGTGTCCGCAAAATGTAGCAAATGCTTGGGAGAGAGAAAGCAAGACTCCTATTCACGGAAGAGGGTGCAGGGGAGAGAAATGAGAAGAAAACTGCTCAAGGGGCGGCAGGACAGAAACCTTTCCTCTTATCTGTAACATGCCTGGGGGCCTTACTGAGCTATGCCCCTGTCTCTGCGGGGATGAAATCGCTGATTTCCGTCCTCTTAGGTGTGCCGTCAGTGACAATGGCTGTAGCCTCTGGCTGAAGCAGGTCCCGAATCTTCAGGTCTCTGTTCGGGTGCCAGAAATGCCGGGGCTCCGCCTGTGAAGCTCCCCTGGCTACCATGGATGAGAATAAGTCTACTAGGACATGATCTGCTTGGGGAGAAAAGGTGGCTGATCTCTCAAAGGAGAAGGGCCATAAAACTTTGGGGAACAAACTCATTTCATGCATGGATCCTTATCATTTCAATTGAGGATATTCGCAAAGTAGGTTTCATAGGATTTTTTGCATTCTTTCTCAGGCCTGATTGCCCCAGGGAACCTGCCCTTTCCAGCACATGGCTGCACCACCCTTCCTCATTGTTTCAGGCTTAAATCAGGCAGGGGAAGTAAGGCAGCCTAGAGATTAGGAGACTTCTTGGAGACAGAATGAGGACTCAGGCTATGTCAAAGCCGAGGGGCAGGGGTCTATCACCCCCTTTTTCTGTAGCCCCCCAAGCCCCTTCGCGACCATCCCTGTCTTAGGCCATCCCTCCTTTGAAGAATCTCACCTGTCATTGGCTAACCAGTCATCCACCAGGGGTGAAAGGGGGCAGAGGTGGCACCCCTACCAGGAAGATAAGCATTGTCTCCTTAGTAGCTTATGGTCCCAACTTCTTTTTACTCAGCCTTAGCCAGGTGGACACTGCTTGGCCCTGGTGCTTTGGATCCCTTTGTCCTGTCTGTGTACCCACCTGCAAGCTTTGCTATGGAGCCACTTTGTGCAGGTGCAGCAGGTTCAGAGAGCCAGGAGGGCTTGGGGCTTTGCTTCTGCCCCTGCCTCTGCCCCGGAAGGACTTAGCTAATGCCCGATGGATGATGGTACAGAGGTCCAATAGCCCAGAGGAGGAACACATTCTGAGCAGTATTTATAGTCTACCCTCCTTATGTGCAGATTCTGTATGTACAAATGTGTATATGCACTAAAATTTACTCATAACCCAAATCATGTGTGTACTTTCCTGATTATTCAAGGACACACACATAATGAGGCGACACTCTGCCTCTTGTTTCAGCTCTCATTGGGTAAACAAGTGTTATTTTTATGGCCTATTTAAGTGCATGTTTTTCACATTTTTGTGCTTCTTGTTGGTAATTTCACTGTTTAAAATGACTCCCAGGCATTGTGCTGAAGGGCTGTCTGGTGTTCCTAAGAGCAAGCAGGCTGTGCTGTGCCCTATGGAGAAAATCGTATGTTAGGTAAGCTTTGTTCAAGCATGAGCTATAGTGATGTGGGTACAATGTTAATGAATCAACAAAATACATTGGTGTCTTTAAACAGAAACACACACATAACAAGGTTGTGTGTTAATCCATAGTCAAAAAATGTGACCAGGTGCTCACAGGAACTTAATCCTGTACCTCACTAGGAGCAATGATTTAGCATTCTCTAATTCAGTGTTCAGGGTGATTTTATAGAAGACAACTACCAATACCACGAATGATGAGAATCCACTGTGAGGCACAGATTCCAAGAAAGAAGTTGGAGCTTTGCAAAGCCCCAACGAGCATCTCATCCTTCAGCTTTTACTTCTAAGCTTTTTGGTTAGTTTATTGTTTGCCCCAACTGTTATCTATGACCCCAATCAGTCATGATGTTAAAACATTTAAATGGTAAGCCACCTATGGGGAGAAGCCATTAGGACTGGGCTAGTTCCAGCGAGGTGGGATACATCCAGCCTTTTCAGGACGTCTTCCAGGGGACAACTAGACAGGTCAAATAATGACTTATTTGGGACAGCGGCTTTGCAGGGGCGCCAGCTCTGTGCTGCTGTGTCTGGCACAGGTACCAGGAACGTGGGCTGCTAATTTTCAAGGCTTGGAGAGGAGGAGGTAGAACTGGAATACTTTGGAAGGCTACAAAGGTTCTTTCTTAGATTCAGAGGTTTTTCTTATTCTCTATTCTTTTCTTCATCCTCTTCCAACTGGGGACAGAACGTAGGACCCAGGCACGTGCCCTGACGGGGAATCGAACTGGTGACCTTTCATTTTACAGGAGGTTGCTTCAACCCACTGCGCTACAGGGGTCAGAGCGCAGCTGTTTCTCCTGACTAAGTGCTAAAGTGAACTCCTGCAGGACTGATTCCTTTGCAGAGATCTGAAAACATTAATTCTGACCATTTTTGCCAGTTTTTCGTTGCTTGTATGGAAGGGCAAACTTTCTGAGGTCTTTACTCCCAGCATTTTCACTGACATCTTTCCTTTCTTTTTTTTTAAAAAAATGTTATCTTATCGTACAATTAAAAATTAAAAATTTTAACAAAATATTAAATTTTCCACACAAGTTGAAAAAAGTTCAAATCAAAGAGAAAAACTGCCCCTCATCCCACCTCCTCATCTATCTCCATTTGTTCACGTTACTATTGAGTGTGCGGATGTTCATGCTTCATCCGCACACTCAACAGATTTTTATATTTCGGTAGTAACATTACAGAATTTCACGTTCGAGTTACTATAACACTGTGTTTTCACAACAATCTTTCCACGCCTCATCTTCTTTCTTCCACTTCCCTCGTACCCCCGGGCTACTCCCTGCAGCCAACGTTAATGCAAACGGCATGGCGAAGGTCTTCCTCAGTCTTCCCCAGCCTCACTCAAAAATATCCCGCCACATTCACACACAAACGGGACTCTCTTTCCGCTCCTGGTTTCACCACTTCCACACAGAGTTCTTTCCTCACTGAACACGTCATCCATGTCCTCGGTCAATAAACGGAGATTTAATACATGGCTGTTCAAGGGGGATAACCTTGTGGACAACGATCAACCCTGCACCCACTACCCAACCTCCCCCACCTAAACATTTGGGTTCAAAACTCTGGTACTGTTCCTTTTAGTTCTAGATGATTCTCTGATGAAGGGGCTGGGTCAAAGGTCACGCACGGAAAATGTTAATAGCCATTCTCCGGCTCCAAAAATCCGCTTCCGTCCGCACGGTTTCCCTATCCTCGGAATGGCCTCCCGCCATACAGTCTTTATTCGGCAAGAGTGTGGAGACTTTTCTACAACAGTGCACTCTGTCGCGCTCAGAAGGACGGCGTCGCCGCCCAAACCTGAGGCGACGGTCCCGCGTCAGCCCCTCCGGCATTTGGGAGTGATAGTTGTCTGTCGCGCCGGGGCTGGGGTCGCCGTCCCGTCGACGTAAGGCGTCGGGCCGCGCGGGCCGACGTCGGAGCCGGTTTCAGCCGGCTTCCCAGGGGGGCGTCGCAGCCTATTCGCCCACCGCGCGGGACGCAGAGGCTGCAGCCGGCGGAAGCGCGACTCCCGCACGCGCTGGTCTCCGGGGAGGCGGCCACGCGAGCTCCCGGGCGTCGCCCCTGCGCTTCGAGGTGAAGGGCTCCGTGCGGCGCCTTTCCTCTCAGCGTCCCGAGAGCCGCTCCGAGGGAGCCGAGCAGCGCCCGGGCGCCGTGAGGTCGCCCGCGACTTTCCGAGCGGCGGGATGATTTCTTGGTCCAGCTGGGCGGCCGCCTCGGCCGGGGGCGCGGAGGCCGGAAGGCGCCGAGCCCCGCTCAGCTGCGGGCCCCTGGGCGTGGCGAGCCAGCAGGGGTTCTCTTTTCCTCCCGGCCCCGGCAACTTTCGGTTTCATTTCCCTGTGCCGCCTCCACCCTTCGGCATCCGCCTGGCCGGCGGGCCGTCCGACGGGCAGGGCGACCCTATCGCGGCCGCCGCGGCCGCCGCCATGGCCCTGGCCGTCGCCATCGCCGAGGTGACCCAGGTGCTGTGCGCGGCCGGGGGCGCCTTGGAGGCGGAGGAGCTGCGGCGCCGCCTGCGAGACGGCTTAGGCGCCGAGAAGCTGGAGCGGCTGCTGCGGGAGGGCCGGCGCTTCGCGGTGGCGACGCGGGCGCGGGGCGCGGCCGCCGCGTCGGGCTCCGAGCGAGTGGTGCTGGCCGTTTCGACGCTGCGCCTGTGTCGCGGCCACCAGGGCCTCAAGCCCACCTGCCTGGGGCTCTGCGGGGAGCTGCACTTCTGCAAGTTCATGATCCTGGGGGCCTGCAAGTTCAAGACCGGGTAAGGCGCCGCGCGGCCCGACGGCGGGCCCCGGGGGTCGGGCGGGACGGGGACCCGGGCACCTCGCCTCCCGGCCCGCGTTGCGTCCTTCAGGTTTGGGGAGGCGATTTGGTGACCCTTCCCCCGTACTTCTCTCCTCAGCGAACACTTATTGGGCGCCCACTGAATACCTGGCGCTGTGCGAGGGAGGGAGCTGGTGGAGCCGAGCCCTCCGGGCTCCTGCCTGCTGAGCGACTGGGAGGCGGGGCCGGCCGCGGGGGGGGGCAGCGGCGGGGCGCGGGCGGGCCGGGGGGACGCCGAGGGAGGGCTGCTCTGAAGAAGAGGGACGCTTTTGGCCTCTCGGCTCCCCGACAGTGACGGGAGAGACCTGGCTTTTCCTGCTGACGCGAGTGAGGAATTGCAGATGAGCAAATCTGTTAGCGTGCAGTTTGTTAGTGATCCGCCCCCGTGGAGGGAAACGGAACTGGGCAGAGCGGGGGGGCGGGAGGCAAAGTCTCAGGGCAAAGCGGGGCGGCGAAAGTAAGGGCGGCTGAAGACCCCCCGGGAGAGCCCCGAGCGCCGGGAGAGCGAGCACGAGTCCTTTGTTCTGAGGACTTCCCGAGTTGGTGGGATGGGGGGGGAAAGAAAAGTTATATATTGATTAACGGGGGAAGGTGGGGCCAGCTTTCCCGAGGGATGTGATCGCCCAGACGTAGGTATGTGGGGGTCTGCTAACCAGAATCCTTATCTTGCTCCAGACTCCATTTGTTCATCTTGTTGTAAAACAAATACGACAGGAGGCAGTTAATTAAAATTGGGCCCCTTTCCAAAGTTATTTATGGGCTCTTTCTGTAAGCATCAGGGACTCCCTCGTGAAACAGATAGTGACCAGAGGCAGACAGTTAACCAAGGTTGTTTTATGGGCTGCTGCTTTGGGCGCCGGGGACCCTCTCCCGCATTCCAGGCCCTGGGATGAGAGCACAGTTTCAAGGCCGCCTTTCCCAGACAGCGGAAACACTACTTAGAATTTCAGGGACTTCCTTCTTTCTTGCTAACATGGTGTTTCTTGGGATGTGGGACACTCGGCATTATTATCAGACCAGGCTCAGGACTGCTGAGTTAGCGTGAGACACTTCTCCTTCCTCCTCCCTGCCTCGGTTTACTCTTCGTTCTGTGGAAGTGATAAAAGGTGCTGCCTGCAACCAGGATGCTAGACTCGGGCAGCCTCAGAGTTCTCCCTGTGCTGTCTCCAGCCTCCCAGCAACGCCCCGTTTCTAGAGCTTTGAGGGCCACGCCGCCGCCGGCGGCTCCCTCAGCCCCGCAGCCCATAGACTAGGGCTTCGGTGGTATTTGGAGTAAAATGCAAGCTCCACACCGTCGTCCCCGCGGTCCCTGGGGACCTGGCTCCCGCTGCTGTCCAGCCCCGTCCCTCCAGGGTGCCCTTTGGTTTCGGGAACACTCCCCGCCTTTGCACACCTGCTGCCTTTGTTGTGCCTGGAATGCCTTTCCTGGTTTGCCCTGTGAATCCTTGTGGCCTCAGCTGCAATGTCACTTCACTTTTTGAGCCCTTTTCTCCGTCTCCATCACACGGTCCTGTTTCCTTTTCTCAGCACCCACCCAACCTCCCCTGCCCCGCAGCAGAACAGAAACTGAAGGCGGAGGCTCTCCTTCTTGGCCCTGGCCGGTGGTCTACCACTCTGCATGCAGCAGGTGCTCAGTGAGGTGCATGGACTAGGTTTGGGCTAAAGAGTTTGGACCTTCCCCTGAAGGTGAGAGGAACCTGTGAAATGGCAGGAGCCATCAGGTCTGCATCTTGATGTGGATGCTCGTTTAAGGAGGATGTGACAGAGACCTGTTAGGAATTAGTCCAGCCATCTAAAAGAATTAATTCTTTTCTTCCCCCCTTTTTTTTTTTTTTTCCTTTTCCCTTTGGCTTAACACAGTAGACATTTCTTGCTCGCGTCAGGCCCAGTAGTGTGAGGTAGGGCTCTTGATCAGGGCAGTCATTCGGGAACACAGGCTGGCTGACCTAGCCTCTACCCTCCTCCATCTATGGCTCTTTAAGGCTGTCCTGGGTATCCAGCTCCAGGAAGCAGGTGGAGAGGATGAACAGTGGAGGGTTGGAGAGAGGTTCTTATGGGCCAGATCTAGAAGTGGTAGATATTCTCCCACCTGCATCCTCTGGACCACCTAGATGGGGAGGTGGGTCTGGGAAAGGCAGTCCGCCTGGAAGCAGCTACCCAGAAATATGTAGATTAGAATATTCCAAAGCCCAGATAAGGCCTTAAGAAGAAGGGAGGAATGTGTGAAAGATTTGGAGAGCTGGGAAGCTGGTGAGTGTAGGGACATGTGAGAGAGGTGCTGAGAGAGGACTCTTTCCTTTCTTACTGTGAGCTGAGAGGGCAGAGAGGATTTTGTTTTGAAGTGTGCCTACAGGACTGAATCTTGAGGGGACAGCCAGGGAGGGCCCTGACTGCCCGGTTTGGGAGTTGTTGGGTGGTATAGGCTGTGGCTCCAGAAGTGGGTCAGATCTGAGGTGGGGTCTGAGGGTGGAACCCTCAGGAAATTGGGCCTGCAGAGACTGGTGGAGAAGAGGCACCCCAGGGCAGAATGAGGAGCAGCAGCTGAAGGGGAAGGCGGACACAAAAATGGTGGGTGGATGGATCGAATTGTAGGGATGATTGGCAGATCTTGCTAATGCTAATGCCTATATTTGGTAAGATAAAGGTGGCAGCCCTCTGTTTAGGCTACTTCCCAAAATTTGGGGTTAAACTTTACTTGTTTTGGAAATCTGGACACCTGGTATTTACTGACCTAGATGATTCTGAGTTTTCTTTTTCTTTTTTATTGAATTTATTGGGGTGACAATGGTTAATAAAACCATGCAGGTTTCAAGTGTGCAACTCAGTAACACATCACCTGCATACTGCATCCTGCACTTACTGCCCAAAGTAAAGTCTCTTTCCACCCCCATTTATCTCCCCTTTGTCCTGTCCCACCTCCCCCACCCCCGTTTCCTCTGACAATCACCATACTGTTGTCTGTGTCTTATGTGGGGTTTGATTTTTTTTTTTTGCTTAATCCCTTCACCTTTTTCACCCAGCCCCCAACACCCGCCCTTTCTCTCTGAGAGCTAGCCGTTAGTCTATGTATCTATGCTTCTGTTTCTATTTTGTTAGATTATTTTGTTCATTAGACTCCACATTTGTATTCTTCACCTTTCTTTTTTCCTTGAGGTTCTCACAAGAGTTTCTTCTTCCTTCTCAGACTGTTTGAATTGTGTAGGGAGAGTGTATGTGATTGGTTTTATTTTCTATGCTTTTCCTGCAACTTTAATGGTCTTCCTGAACTGCAGGTCAGCTTTTTCAGAAATAGAACCTCACTGCTGCTTTTGCTCATTGGTGACATCTGGGAAGGTCCCCGACTTCCATCCTGTGCTTAGGGGCAGTGAGCTTTCGATCAAGCCCACAGACAAGCCTACGTTTTCCAGCCCTGCCTTTACTCCTTGCTAGCTGGGTTATCTTGGGCAAGTTACTTTATATCTGAGCCTCAGTTCCATCACCTGCAAAATGGGGGTAATAATACCATCTACCTGATAGAGTTTTCAAGGATTAAATTAATTCATAAAATGTTTGGGCAATCCCTGCTTCATTGTAAATGCTCAAGAAGTTTTAGTAGCTATCATTATAATGATTAGATAGATTTGGCTCTGGCAGTGTTATTAGCTTCTCTGCTTAGAATGTTCTTCCCTTCTCTCCTTGCCTGGATCATCCTCAACACTAACAATTTGGCTCAGGCCCTCTCTTATTTGCTTCCCCACTTCTGTCAGACCCAGGTGCCCCTCCTCTCCACACTGATATGTTCTGAACACAGCTGATCTTGCACTTCCTACTCCATTTTAGAGTCATTTTTATGTCTTTCACCTCCACTAGATGAGAGAAAGTGAGGAATCAGAATGACTCCAAAGTTTTCGACCTATACCGTAGAAGAGGGAAATTGCCTTTTACTGAGATGGCGGAGGTTTCGGGAAGTTGATCAGGGGTTCGATTTTCTTTTGAGATGCTTATGATAAGCATGATGTATGAGTTACAGCAGTGCTTGAGTCAAGCAAATGGTATTTGCCTGGCTTTCCTGGATTATGTTGCCCTGGGCAGTCAGTTCAGGTCTTTGGATCATTGGGGCGTGGTGCCAGTGCCTGGCTCACAGTGAATGTTTAATAAGGGCTTGATCGAAAACATGGAGTAGGGAGGAGAAAGGGCTGGGCCTCAGGGTGTGTGTGTGTGTGTGTGTGTGTGTGTGTGTGTGTGTGTGTGTGTAAGTACGTATAAACACAAGGCTGTGGTCTCCAACCTTTTTGCCACCAGGGACCTGTTTCATGGAATACACTTTTTCTCTGGTCCCCTGGGGTGGGGGATGGCTTTGGAGTGAATCAAACGCATTATGTTCAAGCTCACCTCCTGCTGTGTAGCCGGGTTCCTGGGTTCCTAAAAGGCCCAACAGGTACTGGTCTGCTACCCAGAGGTTGGGGACCCCTGCCATAAGGCATCTGGCACTGTGGAAGTATCCAGTGACTGGTACACTATGACTCATCTTTGGGAAACGGCCTTGTATTCTCATCAGATACCAGCTGAGAGGTGCTGTTCTGGGTTTTAGAATTCATACATTACTATCTCTTTCTTTGTAAATAAGCTTTATGTTTAATCGTTTCATAGACATGCTCATTTTTTTCCAGTGCTTTTTAAACAATGTAAGCACTGGAGAAGAATGTTCTTGTAAGATAATCGTGAAGACTGATTTTTACCATCTGTATAGTTTGATCATGCTGCCATAACAAGTTACCACAGAGTAGGGGGCTTAAACGACTAGAAGCTTATTTTCTCACAATTCTGGAGGCTAGAAGTTAGACATCATGCGTTGATTTCTTCTGAGGCCTCTCTTCTTGGCTTATACATGGCTACCTTCTCCCTATATCCTCACATTGTCTTCCTTTTGTGCGAGTCTGTGTCCTAATCCCTTCTTATAAGGATATTAGTCAGATTGGATTGGTCTCCCTCCCATAACCCCTCTTTTTAACTTTATAACCACTCTAAAGACTCTGTCTCCAAATACAATTACTTCTAAGGTGCTGCGGGTTAGGACTTCACCATAAGAATTTTGTGGAGACACAGTTCATTTGTGACACCAGCTCTGTGCTCCTCTACAGGAAGAGCTGTAGGAACAGTCACAGCTTGACAACTGACCACAACATGAGTGTGCTGAGAACTCACGGTGTCGACCACCTCAGCTACAGTGAGCTCTGCCAGCTTTTGTTTCAGAATGATCCCTGGCTTTTGCCGGAGGTAAGTGCCAGGACTGGGTGGGTGTGTGAGCAAGGAACTGAGAGAGGCCAGAAAGTTGGAAGATAGGAAATATGGCAGAAGAGAAGCCAAGGTCCACATCATGACCATTGGGATCTTCCTGGAGGGGACCTAGATTGAATTCCCAGCTCTGTGACCTTGGGTTAGACTTGCCCTTGAAGCCTCCTTTCCTTGTGAACAGTGGAGGGTTCACAATAGAAGTCAGTGCCCAGGTCTTTGGGGCACAGTTTGGGTGCTGGGGAAAGTGTCCTGGAGTAGATTGTACCTGCACTGGGTGCTGAAGGATGATTGAAGGATGAAGGTCTGAGAAGAGGGAGACAGAGCGAGGAGGAAATGTGGCATGGTCAGGAGACAGCATGTAGATCAGCACAACCTAGATTTAGGGTTGGAGGGGGGAGATAAAGAAATGGGTGGGCAGAGGCTCATCCATGCAGCCTTCTGTGTCACAGGGAAAAGGAGTGGGCAGGGGCAGGGGGAGGTTTGCGTTTGCAGAGTGGCATTCATGTGCTGGAGACATCCTCGTGTCAGTGGTGTGAAAAATGAATCAGAAGGTGACCAGTCTGGAGTGTGTAGCCTCCGTGTGCTTGGGTGTATAGGTTGGTTCAGAACACAGTGCCAGCAAATGGGAGCTGAGACCATAAACTTGGACCTGGCGTGGCATTTGCGCCAGGACTTCTGCTACCAGGCCAGTCCCCTTACCAGATGATCAGTTGGGGGCCACCATCATGAATTGAGCACCCACTGTGTTCCGGGCATTGTATTAGCCACTTCATGTATTTACCGTTTAATCCTCACAATAGCCCATCAACGTAGGTAGGATTATTCCCATTCTGTAGATTGAAAAACTGAATCTCAGAGCTTGTGAGTGGCTTGCCCAAGGAAGATTATAAGTGGCAGAATCAAGGTTAAGGTGCAGCCTTCTCTGCTCTTTCCCTTTGGGGCTTCCATCCATAGGGTGGGGTTCCTGCTAAATCTTTCTCAGTGTAATACCTGTGAATTCTGTGGGTGGGCCCTTAGTGGTCTCTGGCCTGGTTTGCATCTCCAGGAATTCAGAATGTACAGAAGGAGCAGTTGATTCAAGTTCAAGTCCCAGTTTTGCCAACAACCCAGTTCAACAGCCATCGTATGTGCCAGATGTGGTAGATTGCTCTGTGACCTAGGATAAGCCGGTTAACGTTGCTGAGTCTGTTTGCTCCCTTGAGAAATAAAGGGTTTTGTGTGGCCTTCTCTAAGATACTTAAAACCCTCAGAGCCTCTTTGACCCTGAATTGTAGAACAAAGAGTTGGGAGAAACTGGGGCCTCAGTAGGGGAGAGCTGGTGAATCTGGGGAAAGGGGTGTAGTAGGTAGAGTATAAAGGTTGTTAGGAGCTATTATGCAATTTACATTAAAATGTCTCCTGTGAAGGAGCAGCTCTGATCAGCTTGAAGTTCTTTGGATTTTCCCACTGGTGGGGCTTGTTCTAAGCAGTCTGCTGTCCACTCAGTTTCCATTTTAGCCAAGGGCATATGTTAACAGTCATCCCTCTAGAGTGAGGGATATTCTCATAGCTGTGAGGCTTGTGTGGATGACGGAATCACAGCAGTGGCTAGGTCTTGCAACCAGTAGACTGGTCAGTAGGGTGGTGGTGTCATGTGAGGTCTTCCTAAACTGCTATCTTTTTCCTTCTCTGTCAACAGATCTGCCTTCACTACAACAAAGGAGATGGACTCCACGGCTCTTGTGTCTTTCAGAAGCAATGTAGCAAACTCCATGTTTGCCAGTATTTTTTACAGGGTGAATGCAAATTTGGCACAGGCTGTAAGAGATCTCATAATCTCTCTAATTTTGAGAACCTGGAAAAACTGCAAAAGTTCGGCATGAGCTCAGAGCTGGTGCACAGGCTGCCTTCCATTTATAGAAATGCTCATGACATCAAGAATAGGAACTCTGCCCCGGGCCCACAGAGGACTTCTGGTAAGGGCCTGGCTCGGGCTCCTGGATTCCAGCTGGCCATTGAATGGAATGTGTGACTTTGGATAAGTCTGTGCTTTGGTAAAATGCTGTTAGTGATCCCTTTCTAGCTAGTGGGGGTTGTGAAGATGAGTTGAAGTGGCCATAAACAAGCAGGACAATCTAGGAAAATGCCAGTTGGTATTGACAGGGAATAATTCCTGCTGGGTCTGATCTGCACTGAGACGGGAGAGTGCGGCTCTGTGCAGTCATCCCTCTACCCCCTGTAGAGCTTGCCATTCAGTTTAGGACCCCAAAGTTAAGAATGTCCTGCTTCACAACTCTAGGGGTGTCCTTTGCATTGCATTCTATTTTGATTTTTAAATGAGTGAACAAAGCATAGTTTAATGTTGGCTCTCTTGATGTAAATAAATGGAATTTTTTAATCATCGTAATTTTGCTTTGTTCACTGCTCATCTCTGGCACCTGCGCGGTGCCTGGCTCACAGTAGGCACTTAGGCATTTGTTGAAAGAATGCACATGCTAGGGTAATAATTATTTTTTTAACAAGAATGTCAGGCTTAGTGACAGGCACATGAGGGAATTCTGAGCAGAGATGCTTCTGTAAGTATTTCTTGAGTACCTGTTGTGTGGGAAATGACGTAACGGAGGCTATGATACATTGGTGTCCCTTGCATTTCACAACATTGGCTATGGACAGGTCATTCTGGTTACCCGTTATTTCATTCAACAAATTTCAGTGCTTGCTGTGTGCTAGTCACTGTCCTGGGACCTGGTTAGGTCTTGGTGACTCGGAGACACAGCTCCCCTGAGGGATGCACAGTCAGACCCACTTGTTAAATGTAGTGATGTTCGATTTTTAATAGATTCCCTCTGTAAAATATTAGGTATCAGCACTCCTTGCAGAGAAACTAATTTTACGTGATTTTTATATATTAGCAATTATCCTTGATATATGTTTTTTTCTTTTTATATCCTTTGATTAATTTTGGTTAGTTTCTTTCAATACTGGGAAGCCTAGAAGTAGTCAGGTTTTGCTTTAAAAATCTCAAAGAGTTCAATTGGATTATGGCCTTATTAGCAAGGGTTGGGGACAGAGGAAGGTGACCTCCAGGACCACACAGGTGTAGGATTTGAGGCCCAACCTGTGGGTGTCTGATGGGCCCATGAAAAGAAAAGGGAAGACAAATAACAAAATGACAGGTGATGCTAAGCAGAGAGGGTTTGCTATATGCTTGCTTAAATTGTTATAGCTGGGGAGTATTAAATGTAACTATTAGGTAAAGGCTCACTGTAGTGCTACTAGTAAAGGTAAACTTGGAAATCACTAATATGCCCTTTTTATATTAAAAATATTATAATTAACCTAAAATTAATTGACATTTTATTTTGAGAAGTAAGCTTTCCATTTATTGCTTTTTCCTTGGTATTTGTACCTGATTCTAATAGCTCATTAAGAAGTATTTGCTATTAGAATTAAATGCAGTTTATAAAATACAGCCTTCCACTTGCCGTCTGGTGTCAACGCTGTTGCTGTCGTAGATACAGATGAAATCTTAAGCTTATCTCAATGTTTGTGATAGTGGTTTTCCCCAGGTTCCACCTCTGGAGGTTTTGATTGATTCAGTCTGGGGCAGAGCTGGGCATGTCTGTCTTTAAATGGGTCTTCTAATGAATTGAGTGCATAGCCAGAGTTGAGAAAAGAGCTCCCATGGCATCTTATATTTGGCCTTGGGCTCCCTGGCTCCTAAAAAGCAGAGGGCCCCACCTGTATGTGTGAGTGCTTTCATCCCAAGCATTAAAGGATTTTGTGGGTGGCTTGCCCACTTTTCTTGTGCAGATAGATGAATGAATCCTCTTTATAGGAGGAGGAATTTCTTTCTTTTGTACCTTGAACTACTTCAACCCAATAAATGAAGCTTCTATGGGAGCTGATACATCTTTGTGGTGTTTCTTTACAGAGAGAAGAGACAGTTCTGGTTCTGTGTCCTCAGCCATTGCTAACCAAGAAGAGAATGATCAGATCTGCTTGTTTCATATCTGGAAAAGTTGTGGCTTTCAAGGTAAGTCACAGGAAACTCCTTGATCCACATGTGGGTGAAATAACTGCTTCTCACTCCTGGAGCTCTGCTCTGAGGCCACCCATAAAGTTCTCTTCTCATCCGGAGGAGGTAGGCCTTCTTAATCATGAGTGGGTGTCGCATTTGGCCAAACCAGTTCTGAAGCAATTTTGTTGGGGAGTTAGGAATGGAAGGAATTATTTGAGTTTCTAAAAATCAAACTGTAGATGAATTTGGGGGGCTTTAACCGTTTTGTTTATGCAGCGAGTGAACCCTTAGTCAGCTTAGCATGAGGTTAACAGGTGTTTATGAGACACAGATTCCCAGTTTAGTGGGAACAAAGATAAGTGTCCTTTAAAAAGGGTGGTGGTAGACTTAAAGATGCCTTAGAAACTTGGAAGGCTCTTTCTGAGCAGGAGATATCCGTATTTACACTTAGGGGGCAAGTAATTGTTTAAGTTGGGGTTTTCTCTTTACAGTCCCTGTTTGATCAGAAGTAGCAATTCTTGTATCTGTGTGTGATTATATTTTTACTAAACCTTTGTTTTCTTCTTACTGCTGTCCTGAGCTTTGACTAAAGAATGATTCCTTCTCAAATTCTGTGACTCCTCTTAAAAAACAACCACCACAACTTCTTGTTTCTTTTTTGGTCTTTATAAACTACCCAAGCAACTCATAAATACTTTGACTTTGTAAAAGAGTCTGATAAAACAGTAAAGTCTGAAGTCTTCCTTCAGCCTTCCCCAAAGGTAAACACATGCTGTGTGCTCATGATACTTGTTTGTATATTTTTCAACAGATGGGGATGTGTGACACACATTATTTAACGGGCTTTCTTTACTTAACATTGTGTCTTAAGAGGTTTTTTAAGAGGTTTTTTAACATACACATGTTAATTGGTATGTGTAATTCCACCTCGTTTTTAAAAACAATTGTGTGGTATTCGATTAGAGTGATGTTCCGTTGAACATCTAAGTACACATGTGCATTTCCACAGATAGATTCCTGGAACCGGAATGCCAAGTCAAGGAATATGTGCTATATGTACATATATATGTATGTTTTAAAAGTCAACACTAAGGTCTAATTTACAGACACAATAAAATGCACCCATTTTATGTGGACACTCTTGCGTTTTGGTAAATATGTATGCCCTTGTAGCCGTCATTGTAATCTAGGTATGGAACCATTCCTTTATGCCCCTCTACAGTTAATCCTCACCCCCCAATTTACTGACCCCAGGAAATGCCTGATCTGCTTTTTGTTGCTGTAGATTAGACTTGCCTTTTCTAGAATTTCATTAAACAGAATCATACAGCATGTATTCTCCTGTACCATCTTCTGTCACTCAGCATTTTTTTTTTTTTGAGGTTTGGTCTCATGCTGGAATATTCATAGTTCATTCCTTTTTGTTGTTGAGTAGTATTTCATCGCATGGATTGACTGCAGTTTGTTTATCCTTTCAGATATTGATGAACATTTGGGTTGTTTCCCGTTTTTGGCTTTTGACAAATAAAGCTTTTATAAATTTTCATGTACAAGTTTTTGTGTGGATATATGTTTCTGCTTTCTTTGGTAAAGACCTGGAAGTGGAATTACTGGATCATGCGATAAATGTGTGTTTAACTTTATAAAACACTGCCAAACTGTCTTCCAAAGTGGATGTACTATTTTACTTCCCCACCAGCAATGTATGAGCATTCCAGTTATTCTGCATCTTTGCAAACACTTGGTATTGTCAGCCATTTAAATTCTAGCCATTCTAATAAATGAGTAGTAATAGCTCAGCATAGTTCTAATTTTCATTTCCCTGATGATTAATGATATTTAACATTTATTTTCATGTGCTTATTGGCCACTTGTGTGTCTTCTGTGAAGAATCTCTTTAAATCTTTTGCCTGTTTTTATATAATAGTTTTATTGAGATATTGAGTATAATTCACATACCATACAGTTCACCTATTTAATAGTTTTTAGTATAGTCAAAAATTATGCAACCATTATCACAGTCAGTATTAAAATATTTCATCACCTCTGAAGAAACCCAGTAACCATTAGCGGTTACTCCCTTCCTCCCCTCCAGCTCCTGGCAGCTATAGATTTACATTATATTTGTGTGAGTTTGCCTGGATGTTTCGTACAAATGGAATCATAGATTGTGTGGCGTTTTGTGACTTTTTGTGATTTATATGATTTTCCCCATTTTTGGGATGTTTGATCTCATTATTGACTTGCAGGACTTGAATATTTATACAAATTATTGTCAGATACAGGTACTGAGAATGTATTCTCCCAGTCTGTCCTTCCATGTTCATTTTCTTTATGGTGTCTTTTGAAAAATATAAACTTTAATATTGATAACCATTTAAATATTTTTTAATGGTTTGTGTTTTTTGTACCTTAAAATCTTTGCCTATTTCAAGCACACAAAAAGTAGTTCTCCTATTTTTTTTTAAGAAGTTGTATAGATTTAGCTTTTATATTTAGGTCTGTTACTCTTGATCTATTTTCTCTAATAATTATTGATTTTTCTGTTAGCTGCCTGTCTGTAATTTTTCCTTCTGTCATGGGTGACTTTTTTCTTTTTAAATTCTCACCTGAGGATGTATTTATTGATTTTGGAGAGAAGAAGGGGAGGGGAGAGCATCATCCATGTGAGAGAGAAATATAGATTGCTTGCCCCCTGCCCCATGCCTGTACCAAATATCAAACCTGCGACCTAGCTGTGTGCCCTGACCAGGGATCAGACCCATGACTGTTTGGTGTATGGGAAGACACGCCAACCAACTGAGCCACCTGGTCAGGGTGATGGGTGACTCTTGGTTTTCTGCTCATGTTGGTACTCAGAATCCCTGTGCCTATAGTGGGTGCTGCTTCTGATGCCAGGCTTAATGAGGAAGAGGCAGCACATCTTGCTTGGTGAGTGGGCTGCTAGGGTGTGTCCTAGGACTGAGGGCTTTGATGTCTCTCTCGCAGGCTTGTCTCTCTGCATCCCTTGTATCTATACTCATATGTTCCATGGGACAAATAAGGTTGCTGAGCACAGGCAAGACACCAAGGGAATGCCTGCTCTAGTGGGTCCCAGTTACTCTCATTGTGATTGCCTTGATGTTTTCCTTGTTCCTTGTCACATTGAACTTTGAGTTTGTGAAACCCCGAGCCCTTTCCACTTCTGCAGTAGCTGTCTTCTGCATACTTTGCAATATGCTTTTCTCTCTCATTATCCTCTATCAGTTTGATTCTCTAAAATCCAGTCTTTTTATGGGATGGTTTATTGCTTTCTGGTGCTTTTGGATTTATTTTCTTTGTGGCCTGTCATTTCAAGGACTCTAGGGAAAAAGGGAATGTAGATATGGTTACTTTGCTAAATTGATTTCATTTCTGTGGCTCACCTTCTAGAAAGCCTAGACTCGGGAATGCCACAATGAGGTGGGGAGTATTAGCAGAAGGGAAGGAAACTGAGGGGACAGGAGGACCAGGGCAGATGTGGCAGAGAAGGGGCTTTATGCCTTCATCATTGAGCAGGGACTCAGCTCTTGCCAGCCACTGTGGTTGTGGTGGCCTGCGTACACCCTCCTTTCCTGGCACCTTCTGGCTTGTGAGCAGCCGTAGCTCCACGTTCAGCTCAGATTAAGAACTGAAAGTCTTGAACCTGCTGTTTGACTATAATGCCTTCCCTTGGTCCATGTGTCCTTCTCAGTGAAGCATCAGCCTTGGAGGCAGTGGGTGGTACGCCTTCCCTGGAGGTGCCTTCTTAAGGGGAGAGCCTTTCTTCCAGACATCTAGGATTCACCTGTGTGGGGTGTATAGAGGTGGTGACTGAACACTTATCGAGGATCATTTTTGCCCCCCAGAAGAAAACAGGAAGAAACCCTGTAACCATTTATTTGGTTGTAACCTCTGGACCACAGTTAATGACCTCATCTATCCAGGCTGAGCCCTTCATTATCACTCATACACACCCTTAGGGGTTCAAGAGGCTCTAACTCTGGACAAAGCAGGATGTCCTGAGTCCCCAGTGTGGCTGTGTCCAGCCTTGCTGAACTTGGAGGAGATTCCTTCAGTTGGAGTCTCTCTTCTTGGTCTCTGTCCACTCAGCTAGGTGCGCTCTCCTGCCTGTTGGCCTGGCCCCAGGCCTGGCCTTTCCCACCTTCCTCCATGGTCCTTCCACCACCACCACAGAATCTCTGGGAAAGAGTAGTATTGAGACTTACTTGAAAGAATGCTTAAAATTTTAGAGAATTTAAATTATTTTCAACTAATTTAAATTCAAGTGTCAAATTAGCCAAGCTTCATTGTTATTTGAGAGATGAATTTAAAATGTTCAAATGACAGTCATTTAGAAATGTCTCCCTCACCATCTCTTTTCCCCAGTACCTAGGTCTTCTGTGGAAAGTCATTATTACCACTTCCTTTAATAATCCTTTCACAAAGATTTTAAATATGCACTAGTGTATATGTATAGCCTGTTTTCTTTGTACACAGGTGCACTACACACACCTGTGTAGTGAAGTCTTTTTATCACTTAACTATAGAAGTTTAATTTCTTGGAGTACATAATACATGCTTTGGTTCAAAATTCAAAAGATGCAAAAAAAAGCAACAGAAATCTTTCCTTATAACTCTGTTCTGGCCACCCCGTTATCCCCTGCAAGGAATAATATGTTCATAGATTTGTATTTAGTCAAAATATCGCCTTTTTTTCACCACAAAAGAGGCATTCTGCATCTTGTTAGGTGTCTTGCTACCTAATAGCATATAACTTGGTGGCAGGTCCATAGCAGAGTGCACAGGGCTTCCGTTGCTTTTCTTTTCTGTCTTTCTTTACTCTTACAACGTTCCTCTCTGTGGATGTACCAGAACCTCCGAGAACATACTGAAAGGTAGAGGGAAGGTGTGGGTGGCATTCTTGTTGAGTGTTCTGTATGAACCAAGACAAGGCATATTAAAGTGCAAGGAGCAAGCGGGGCCCTGGAGAACACAGGGAAGGTGAAGGGGGAGCAGTCAGCTAAAACCCATAGACCTGGGCCATTCAATATGTATACACCTGCAGGGACAGAGCAGTGTAGTGTATAAAGACCTTCAGGGGTGTGAGGGCATGTTGACGAGAGGTTGAGTTATGTTAGCAGCCGGAAAGACCCATGTGTGCTGGAACCATGCTGCTGACTCACTTGCAGTCAAATGTGTCCAGGGTTGGGATGAAAGAGATAAAGCTGGCTCTGTTTCTGGCGTGATTGCTACCTGTCCACCTGCCATATGAATAGCAGTAATGCATAGTCAGACTGCCACCTGCAGGGATGGAGCCTTTGACCTTCTCACAATCAACAACTTTACTATCATGAGATAAAATACATATATAATGTAACTTGCTAACATATATTGTTTGGAAAATCAGTGTAATGTCCTGTTTAAAAAGGGAGACATAAAAGTAAAATGTATATAATAAAATACATAATATTTCAATATCTAAATGCTTAGATATGACTGTACTAAAAAGGACTCCCCCACAAATTTCCATAACATTCCCAGGTCAGCACGCAGCACCACACTCATTGAGAATCATGGGACTAGGTCATGCTGTCTAATGCCAAAATGTCTTCTTTATATTTTTATTTCAGATAAGTGCTGTAAAGTTCATTTCCATTTGCCATATCGATGGCAATTCTTGGATGGAGGCAGGTGGAAGGATTTGGACAAAATGGAACTTATTGAAGAGGCATATAGCAATCCCAATAAAGAAAGGTAGGAAATACATCACTTGTGTCTGCTTTGTGCCTGGGCTTTTGTGTGTAGTGTGGGAAGTTTAGATACAGCGCAGTTTAGTGTTGGTGGCCTTCACACACTCACACACTTAGTAAGCAGCCTGGTCTGGAAATAGAAAGCTCTGAGCTGGGAATTGGAAGTTAATCTTTATACTGGAGGTTTGGTGCCTCTGTTCCCCCACTTTCCTTTCAGGGAGAAGCTGTGAGGGAAAGACATGATGGTAAGAAGTGAGTTCTGAATTATTTGCTGTTGGGACTGATCACGTATATATATTTTCACTGATTAGTTCAGAAAAGTGAGAGGCATTTGTGAAATTCTAGCCTTTGCCTGTGAAGTTGCCTTACTACAAGTTGAGTGACAAATGTGTTTGTCTGAAAGCATTTTTATTTCATTCTCATTCTTGAAAGATAGTTTTATTGGGTTATTTTCTTTCAGCTCTTTAAAGATTATTCCATTGTTTTCTGTCTTTCATTGCTTCGATTTAGAAGTTAGCTGTAGGTCTAAATGCAGGTATAATAGTTTAACTAGGACTGCCTTAACAGTTTACCACCAACTTGGTGAGTTAAAACAGTAGAAATTTATTCTATCACAGTTCTGGAGACTAGAAGTTAGAAATCCCACTGCCAACAGGGCTGCACTTACACAGTAAACACTCAGCATACACCAAGTATTTTTATTTTGGTGTATGGATTTCCCTTTCTTGCCAGCTCAGCAGTGTATTACATTTTTTTTTTTAATCAGCATTTTCTGTGTGGTGAAAGGAATGTCATGGTAATGAGTTTTCCATATTACCTTGATTTTATTATTTTTTGCATGGCAAAACGGATTTTAAAAAGCAATCCTTCCCGCCCTCCTTGGAAACATTTTTTAAGTGTATGTGTCATGTTATTGTTCACATCTCCCAGCTGTGCATCTGGAAGACCATGGCTAGTAGGTGAGAGGCCTATGCTCATTTGGCTGGTGTTATTTTAAGTGTCTCTCTTGCTTTTTTGCAGGGTCCTATGTGCTGATTTGGGCAGTAACTTTCACACTGAGTATCTGAATTTTAAGTCTATGAAGTTTGGCACTGCTCGGGCCCGCCGCCTCTCCACAGCCTCCTCAGTGACCAAACCTCCACACTTCATCCTCACCACCGAGTGGATTTGGTACTGGATTGATGACTTTGGGTTTTGGCAGCAGTACGGAAAGCAAGTGAGTGTGATGGAAAGAGAGCAAGTGTTTCTCCTCAGGATCCATATGGAGGAGCCCTTCCAAACGTGGGCACAGGATTGTTCTGGGGGATAGGTGAAAGAGCCAAAGATCTCCAGATGCCCTGAGTCATCTGCTTTGGAGGGAATTGTGGCAGAACTAGCTAATTTGGAGTTCATTTGTCTGAGGTTTCATCTTCGAATGATTCAGTATCTGTTGGCTCAGAATGACTAAAAGCTGTAGTGAGATCTCATGGTTCTTCATTGGTTTTGTTAAATGGGGGTAGGAAGATACTTCTCTTACTGTTGAGCAGGTTACTCTGGAGCGAGTGCCTTTGTGTGCAGGAGTGCTTGTACAATAAAGTTTAAGTTTGCAGAATAAAGTTTAAGGCTTTTCAAAACTGGCTTTCCACCTTACTTATAGCAGCAACTTTATAGAAGGTGGGCAAGAATAAGAAAATGGGTTTATTTCAGGTATTGATTTGGAATCTGGATCAAATAACTGCTGCTGTCAGTTATTTGAAAATGTTCATGAATGGATCAGATTAATGGGAGTCCCCTGGTCACCTGTAGAGGTACAAAGTATAGGGAGGTCACCGTTTCTACAGGAATAGTTTCTGCAAAGTGGAAATTGGGATATGTGGTCCAGTGGACATTTGTACTTTTTTGGGGTTGTGAGAGGCTATGTGCAAGCTTTAGTTTCTTATTCTCAGATTCACCTAGATGATCTCCTGAAACATTGTAATGTGAGCTTCATGAGGTCAGGCAGCTTCGTCTTTTGCCACTGATGTGCCCCCATGTCAAGCATGATGCCTGCACCTCACAGGTCTTCGGGAATCGGTGTTGGCTGGTTGAAGGGCAGAGATGTTGTTGCATTAGGCCTGTTGGTCAGTTGGAGATGGTCACTCTCAGTGGTGGCCTCATGACTTGAGCCTCATTCTTTGCCTCCATTTCTTCAAGTGCCAGCCTGTCCTCATTGGCTGTTACATCCGCCCTCTTCCCCACTTGTCTCGCCTTTTCAAGCATCCTGGGATTCCACTTACCTCTCCTCCATGTGGATTTGGTCAGGTAGTCTCTCTAGCATTACTCTCAGTTTGGCCAGTAGCAGGAGGAGAGAGGCCATGTCTAGCATTGAGGAGGGGAAGTAGGTGATGGGTTGGTCACTCTCCAGAAATCGAGTTTATCTGGTGACAGAGTGGAAAGACGTGTTGTGGATAAGAAACACTTAGCAAATGTGATCATCTTTCTTGTTTCATTTGGAGATTTGTCTCCCTCTGAGGGAAATGAGTTCTCTGGGAGTCTAGTGGGATGACGTGCGACCCTGGGGGTAAACCATGAGCAAGTACATTTCTCCAGGTGGCTACCCAAACCTAGGGTCACTTTGGGGAATAGGGGCTTTTCTTACCTTTCTCCTCCGAACAGCCCACACTGAGGATGTTCTCCTTTTCTGTGCCACTACTCCTTAATGCAGTATAGTCATAGAGTGTAGAACCTCATTAGAACAGTGAGAATCTCTGGGAATGACTAGGTGGGTATGATTGACCACCACGTGCTGGTGGGTACAGATGCACACTTGAAGACTTGGTGATGTTCAGCCACGTGGTCTGTTTGTACTATGAGTGGGACCTCATAAGATGACCTGTCCGTTCAAGCCCTTCTTTTCCCATGCACTTCTGTTGTCATCCCATATTTACATTTCTTTCTTAGTTTTCTGCTAATTGCCAGTTCAAGATAGTTTTCTCTTGACTCTCCAAAAAGCTAGGTTCTTTTTGCCTGAGCTCAGGATGTAACCCAAGTTTCAGGTCTAAATTGCCTCTACCATATTAATTTCCTGTAGCTTCCATGACAAAGTGCCACAAACTGGGTGTCTTAGAACAACAGTGATTTATTATCTTACATTTCTGGAGGCTGGAAATTGAAATTAAGGTGTCTACAGGGCCATATTCCCTCATTAACATATAAGGAATCCTTTCTTGCCTCTTTTCTAGCTTCTGGTGGTCTGCTGGCAAACTTTGGTGTTCCTTAACTTGTAGATGTATCACTGCAGTCCGCCTTTGTCATCATGTGGTGTTCTCCCTGTGGATCTTCATATGGCCATCCTCTTACAAGAACATCAGTCATGTTGGATTAGGGGTGCATCTTAACTAATCATTGGGTTGACCAAAAAGTCCATATGGTTTTTTCCCATAATATAAAAGACACATTTTTCATTTTTACCAATAACTTTATTGATTCAGATATTTTCATTAGGTTGGCTATCCCCCACATGGTATAACATTGATTGTTCTCAATTAATGTCTTGATTTAATCGCTGTCAATTTTAACTAGTCTGCCTGACTGTGGAGCATCATCCATCAAGAAATGTCCAACACGAAACTTCACAAACCACTTCTGACACGTTTGATCTGTCACGGTACCTTCTCCATACATTGTACAAATCTTTTTCTTGCTTTTCAGTTATGTTTTTACCTTTCTTGAAATAATAAAACATAGTATACTGAAAATCTTGCATATTTTCTTCCATTTTCAGTATTAAAATTCACCAATTTTGATACTTCTTTAAAAAATGCATGCTGATATGACAGCTGTCACAATGCTATCTAACAGAATTGTTTCAAATGAAGTTAAAGACAACTAAGCAGTACTAGTGCCATCTTACAGCAAAAAACAGATGAACTTTTTGGCCAGCTCAATACATCTGCAATGACCCTATTTCCAAATAAGGTAACATTTTTGAGGTACTAGGGATTAGGGGACACGATTAAACCCATAGCCTAATCTTGTGTATAAAAGAAATACTATTGTTGGCCCACTGAAGTCTCCTGCATTAAACTTGACATTCCTGAGGTGTTTGGCTCCAGGGTGTATTACCCTGACCTAAATCCTCTTTGGATTATTCTCTACAAGCTTCTCATGTCAGTCTGCCTTTTCCATTTTCCCCTTTCCTGTGATCTCCTCTGCTTTGATCCAGGAGCTCCACAATTACTTTGACCCTTTTGTACCTCAACAACCCATCCATCTGCTTGGAAAGAAAGACCCCAATTTATTCTTCCACTTGCCAGAATCTTCTGTTCCTATTACTGTTCATCTGGTCACTATTCAAGAGTGCCTTCAGGAGGTGGGTCCCAACCAGGCACAGCCCTCACTGAACCAGAGATGCTGACAAGGGGCGGAGGGCTTAGTTTGCCAAATCCCATGGCACTTTGCACAGAGTGCTGCCCACTTCCTCCTCACTCTCCTGGCATTCTTGCTTCTCCTGTGTGTCCTTCATGGGCTTCTTTTCTACTCCCCTTGGTGAATGTTGGGATTTCTGGGGTCCAGCCCACACCCCCCCTGTGTGTTTGCACTGGTGATTACATCGACTCTTCTTGACAGTGGTGCCCACATCGATCAAGCTGTGTATCTCTGTCTTCAGACCAGATTCCTCTTCAAAGATAGGCTTATCTATCCAGGCACCCACCTGATACTTTTGTAGGACCTTTGCTTTTTGTTCTGGGTGCTGTGCTGTGTGCCCTGCATGCCTTATTTTAATTATTTTCTAACCTTTTGCTGATGGTGTGATACCATTATGTAATGATGTGAGTATGATTTAAGTACTATTATTACTTTTGTTGTAGAGTTGAGATCAAGGTTCAGAGAGGTTAAAATAGCTTGTTAAGGTTATAGAGGAAATAGGTTTGGGGCCAGAATTCAAAATCAGTCCATTTTAAAATCTTAGATGTCCTGTAGGTAATTGGAATGAGGATAAGAGCTGACAGTGGTTAATTGAAAAAAAAATAGAAGAGCTCTCCAAGGGATCAGAAAAGGAAAACAAGGAGGACTGCCCTCTGATTAAAGGATGGCAGGAACAAGACTAGACGGAGAAGAGGCAGCACTGCTCAGGCTGCCCAGTGTAGCAGCATTTGAGAATTCATTGTTGATGTTTCACCTTCATTTGAATGCTGTGTCATCTATTATGAGTAACCAAATGCCCTCTCCTCCACTGCTCCCACGGTGGTTATCCTGGTTAGCAGCACCCATATTTACAATCTCCTATTTTCCCAGGCAGCTTTTAGGAAGTAGTTGTGTTGGCTTCTATTTTGTGCCTCCTTTTCCTGCCATATCCCTGCTCTTTTCATGCCTCCCCCATGATGCCAGTATCACCATGGGCATGTCTGCTACATGGCAAGGACGCACCAGTATATGTCTTCATCATTGTAGATTGTTGTCTTCATGAAGTATCTGGTTTTTCACCTTGCAGGGCATGGAGCACCCCACGACTACTGTTAGCAGCAGCGATGTGGAGAAGGCCTACCTGGCATACTGTGCTTCAGGGTCTGACACCCAGGCAGCCATTCTCAAGTTCGAGGCTGGAAAGCACAAATACGAGTTAGACTTCAGAGGTATTTACTGACACTCTGCCGTCACCCAGCAGGACCTGGCCGTCTGTTGGCTGTGCCTTTCCCCAGTTAACCCTGGAGGAGCTTTGTATGCACAAGGGCCTGGAAAGAAATGGAAGGGTGGTTTCTGCTTTTGAAATGCTTCCCATCTGAAAGGGAAGACAGACCTATAAACAAATAATGCCCGCTCAGCAGAATCAAAGAGAAGCTGCCTGAGGGGTATGTGGGGGCTAGGGGTAGGAGAAGAGGACCCCAAGGAAGGAACAGGAGCCCAAATAGTGGAGGGACAAGCAGGGTCTGCCTTTGTACACTGATGGTTGTCCTATTGGCCATGGCTGAGACCCTCTATGTTAGGATTAACCTTAGTCCCTGACAAGTATCATAGTGATTCTGCTGTGCAGCTTTGCCTTATACGTCCCGGTGTGGTAACATGAATATCTTTTCGAAGGGTGCCTTTGGCATACATGGGCTGTCAGGTTAAATGCTTGGTAGACATATATACATTAATAAAAAGTTACCAGGAAGCATATTTTTGTGTGCGCATGGTGACCTGAATCTGGGCCTTAATGACTTGTCCCTTTTGCCTTTACAGAAGCTGGCCACTCTTTGGCCAGGTCTTCTAGCGACCAATTTGTGGGGACTTTTTTTTTAAAGTTTTAGTTTTTCAGTAACTTCTGTTAAGACATTTCTAGGTGTATTTATCAGTCCAGCCTTGTTTGATTCATTTTTGCCTTTAAATTCACATTTAAACTCTGAATCTTCTGAATGATCAGCACTTTTAAAGGGAGGTATTAAAGTGGGCTTTCTTCTAAACACAGTTGACTGTTTTCTCTATTTTCGTGGACCTTTATTCTATGTGGAGGGCAGTAAAGTGTCTGTAGTGAATTACCCTAAAGCCGCTTTAACTGCTTGCTCTTAGCCAGTTGTTTCCTCGTGGTTTTGTAGCACTGGTGGTTTTGCTTAAGGTAGAGTGGCTGCTGCCTCGGTGGGCCCTTACAGGCACCCTAAAATGTCTACTGTTCTTCAGTGGGAGCTGCCTTCCAGCCTTGAGCATCTGTGAGCAAACACCAACCAATCTAGTCTGATAAACAAGGTCCCCAAAAGGGATAGTGAGAGAGATGCAGCATAATAAAAGTGAGGACTGCCCTGAATATCAAGTCTATATAATGATTACCCATCTGATTGCTAGTTTGAAATATTTGTGGGAATATCAAAACAAATCAAAATCGTAGATGGAACTTTGATCACTCTCAACCTAGGCTGCACCTCCAGGGGGCAGAACAGAAAGTCAGGTGGGGAGGGGAGGAGCACACGCATGCAGTTGACTACAGACTGCAGGAAAAGCATGTTCACCACAGACTGCCTCAGGCTTACCTGGGTAGACAGTGTGGTGGTGGTGGTGGTTGTCGTCGTCTTTGTCATTGTCATTGTTGGGTTAACAGTAGCCACAGAAGAAGCTTGGGGTTAGTTAACTTTTATCCTCACAGCTTCATTACAAGATACAACGAAAGCAAATTTTGGACCCAAATCTGCCACTCACATTTATTAACTAAATATTTATTAGGATATAAGTACATTTAAGAAACACACAATAGGCCAAAGGACTTGTTCTGTAGGATCAGGGAAGATTCAGCTATTTTTTAGGGACTTGTGTCACAGAAGAGTGACTCAAGACAAATAGCAAGATTCTAGAGGCTGAATTCAAACATTTGTTAGCTGGCTTCAGTCAGTCAGAAGCTGCATGGGCAGGGTTTACTTAGGGACTTAATCTCATGCATCCTCTTTAAGGGTATATTAGGGAAAAGGCCTCACTTTATCTTGCCCGTGGGAGGATAGGGGACGGGTCCCACATATTTAGCCAGTCCACGTGTTGAATAACTTAATTTCACTAGTGAAAAGTGCACTTAAGATTCAACACAATGTTGGTCAACAGGTTAGTAAAATTTGTATGTTAGCAGAGTATAGTGATGAGAGGTTGAGCACTGGATAACAGAAAGGGTTGTAGTAGCAGGGTCTGGAGTCTAGGCCCTCATTAGAACACGGGGTAATCCTCAGGAGTGCCTGATCTTAACCACCTGGGCAGCAGCATAGGGGACATATGCCTCAAATGCAGCAAGGTATGTTATAGGTAGAGACAAATTAATACTAAAATGCTTTTTAAATGAAAATATTGTACTCTAGGTGTATAAAGTCAGACTTGACAAGGGTTTTCTTGGTAGGTCGGGACATGTAATCTGACTTGTAGGGAGGTATCTGTAGTTTTTCAACTTAAAGGTGTCCCTTTAACCCTCAGGATGAATGTGAGGATCTTAGGGATGGATGTGGGTCAAGAAATTTGTTTATTAAAGATAGTACAGGTTTTACAAGGTTGAGAAATACTGCTACAGAGTCAGTTTATTCTAAGTAAGAAAGAAAAGCCATAAGAGTAAAATTATTATATTAATTCTAAATCCCACTGGCTCGAGATGTGATAATTCAGTCTCAGGCTGGGCTGAAGCTTTTTTATATCCAAACTGGGAAAAATTGCTAAGCAAAATAATAGTTTAAATGGGATTGGAAGGAACAATTTAAAAGTACTCATGTATAATTGATATGTCATTTACTAATCATTCATGTATTCATTAAACTCAGTCTCCTAAGGATTCCTATTTTCTTTATGAATATTTGAAATGGGTAAAACTGCCTTATTTTTAACAGAATGATTCTGGGCTTTGTACGTTTGCAATACCTTTCCAACCCATTTAATTTGTTTATAAAACACTGCCATCCTCTGTGTATTTTTTTTTTCAGATTTTATTCAGAAAAACCTAGCCTTTGGCACACCGAGGATGGTTTGTCGGAGACCCAAATACATATCTCCTCAGGATGTGAAGGTGAAGCAAACCAGGTAATTGGCATTTGGGGAACTAGTCACTTACTGTGTGTATCAGTTGGGGTGTGCTCTGCTGCGTACAGAAAACTTCAAGTGGCTAAAGCATTAAAGAGATTTGTTGGCTGTGAACTGAATGCTCCAGCACTCTCTGTGTCTGAGTTTTCTGGGCCTGGCCTTTGATCTTTTTCTATTACAAGTGTAATGCCACAAAAGATGATCTGGTGTATGTGCTGTTCCATATTGTGGAGGTGGGTCATCAGGTTAGAGTCCTACAAGGTCAATGCAAGTTCCTCTTTATGGGGGTTTTGAGCCATTATGCACTAATCCCAGAATGCAAGAGGTGCCAGTTTCCCTTGACTTTGCCAACAGAAAGGTTAAACTCCTAGATTTTTGCCATTCTCATAGGTGGGAAAGGGTATATCAGTGCATTTTAATTTGCTCTCTCTTGTAAGTAAGGCTTACTGTTTTTTCCTAATGTGTAAGGGCCATTTGCCCTTCTCTTTCTTTGGACTCTGTCTTTTTGTCTATTTTTCTATCAACCTATTGGTATTTTTCTTAAATAGAAGAGCCTTTTTATCTACTAGGGAGATCAACCCTTGTTCTTTAATATAAATTGAAAATATTTTCCCTTGGTTTATTTGTCTTTTGGCTTTGTTTATGAATTATTTTACCACACATAAATATTTATTTAATTTAATTTTTTTTAGTTAAATGTATCAGTCTCTTCTGTGTATTGCTTCTATATTTAGAATTTTGGTCAGCTATGACTACTCCTACTTCTGGAAGTCATTTTTGATTCTTTCCGTCTCTAGAGCCTACCTTAGACACAGTTTGGAAACGTGTCTGACCTTCTTTCTGAGACTGGATCTCTTCTAATCACTAACTTAGTCTGCAAGGGACCATAAGCAGATGCCACACTATCAGAACTAAAAGTGGTGTTTTTTTTTTTTTTTTTTTTTAATCAAATTCAGACTAAGATATGAGAGATTCAAAATCTGCTTGGGCTGTAACCTGAGAGTCATACAGGTTGATGCAGTGAAGTGTGTGGTTCTTCCTTCTAACCTGTGCGACAGGAGCTAGTTGTGGTAACTCCAGCAGGCAAGTCTGCTTGGGTGTCTGTGGCCATCTGGGACTCTTAGGCTTGGTCAGTTTCAGAAACAAGTTCTCTATTCACTGTACAACAGTTAACAGGGTCACGGTTGTTTAATGGAAAGTTCAAAATGGCATTTACACATCAGCTATTTGGTTTAGTTCCTTACTGTCCTTTCATCCTCCATAGAAATGTTTTATTCATGTGACTGGGTCTTATTATTTCCTGTCTGACCGTCTTTTGGATATTTTTTGTTATTTCACTTTTTTACCCTCCACTGGTTTGGAAGTTATACATCGTTACTATTTTTTTAATTCCACACTGGAAGTCAGTTTTTTTGCTCTCTGTTAACTAATATAAGGACTTTCATATAATTTATTCCATTTACCTTCCTCTTGACTTGTTATTCTTAATTAATTATTTTTGGAAATTATGAAAACAATTATATTTATAATAGCATCAAAAGAATAAAATACTTAGGAACAAATTTTAAAATAACTGAAAAACTTATTCTCTGAAAAGTACAGGAACTTAGGTTATTTTTAATTTAACGAGGCATTGTAATTTTATATTATGAACATTTCATTAAATTTACTCACATTCTTACCACTTTCTTTGTCCTATCAAATTTCCTTAGATGAAGGTCTGTTGGAAAACTTTTGTTTGTTTGAATATGTTTTTATTTTGTTCTCAATATTGAAAGATATTTTCACTGGGTATAGACATTTTGGTTGTATTTTGTCTTAGAACAATGACAGTGCCACTCTTACTGTCTGCTGGCTTTCATTGCTGCTTTGGAGAAATCAGCTGTGTAACTGGTCGTCTTTGCCTGAATTACTCTTTTTCCCCTTTGGTTACTTTTAAGATTTTCTGTTTGTCTTCGTGTTATGGATTCCCACTATTGGATGTCTGGGTATGTGTTTTTATTTATCCTGTTGGAGATTCTTTGGGCTTCTTGAACATGTGAGTTGGCACATCTTGTTCATTCTCTGTGGATTTGCCTCCATACTGTTCTCTGTTCTCTCTCTGGATTTCAGTTAGGTCCTGACCATATTTAGTCATTCTCACTCTGTTCTCCATGTCTCAGCTTCTTCCCTGTATTTTCTGTCTCCTTGCTGTGTGGGCCTATTCTGTAGAATTTCATTTCCCGTATCATTCAGCTCACTCATTCATTCTCAGGTGATATGATCTGCTAGTAAGCATGTCCATTGAACTCTTACTATCAAGGATTATATTTTTTATTTTTAAGGGTTCTGTTTGGTTCTTTTTCAGATCCTCCAGGTTTTTTTTTATAGTTTACTGTTCCTTTCATGATATTAGTTTTTCTTTTATTTCTTTAAACATAGAATAGTTGTTTTATACCATACCTGATAATTTCAGTAACTTAATTTTTTGTGAGCCTGTTTCTGGATGATTATTGCTCAGGGGGCTTTGCTTAGTTATTTTAAATTGTGTTGCTTTCCTCGGAATGTTATTTGTGGGAGTTCTTTGAGGCTGAGGATGAAGGTTCCATGCCAGCAGAAACAGAAGTTAGATCTAGTGTAGGAAGAACAGAGCATCCTGAAACTGAGTAGCAATGATTTAGAATTAGTTTTTCAGTCCTTGTTCCTAAACTCTTTGGGCCACATGTCTTTTAGAACTCAGGTTTTACTTATTTTTATTTTTAGAAAAATCATGTGCTGCTTGTATTGCATGACACACTGCAGTTAATATTTCTGCAGTAAAAAATATGCATAGCCACTTTAAGAAAGATATATAGAGACCACAAGTAGCCTCTCATCAGTTCCAGTCAAATTTCTGCTGCCAAATGAATTTTCACATCAGTTTTGTTTTTATATGCCAGTTATACCTCATTGAGGCTATTTGTAATAATAATTGAGAGCTCTTTAGTATAAGTTTCAGAGCTCTTTGAATTTCAGGATCATGGATAAAGGTCTGTGTGTGCTGCTTTAATTATATTCTCTCTCCCTTTTGGCAGGAGTTGGGATACAGGTGAGAAATGGATCCCTCGGGCCTGACTGTTTCAGTTTGGGCCACTTAGGCAAAGATGAAAGTGCTCTCACAAGGTGGATAGTGTGCTCATGTGCTCCCTCTCCTTCTCCCTGCTTTTACAAATGAGATGCTGAGACTCGAGACTGGTGGTATTGGCTAGTGGAGGCCACCTGTGGTAGTCTGCTTGTGTCTGAGAACTAAATGGCTTAGTGTTTTTGTTTACATTTTATAGCAATGTCAAGTTCCAAGGCCCAAAGAACATCCCAGACCATTGGGACCCCTCAGCTCTGCCAGACTCCGGCTTTAAGGTATGGGACTTGCATTTCTTAGGCTGGGGAGGAGAGTATTCTTTGAGATAGGTGAGTGTGAGCAACTATGTTGTTTCCTCCACCACAGAAGAAGCTGTGAGGCCAGGACTCGTGAGGGAGGGGGCAGAGGTATGTGTGGGCTTTTTTGTTTTTCAGGTCTTAAGGATTTTAAGGCTGGAGCCCACCCGGGGGATGGCTGTGGTCCTGTGAGGAGAGGATGTATTATGGATAGAGGATGATAAGCTGGAAATTTTCTAGAAAGGAAGATTTTGTAGAAAGCTCGATAGCTGGGCTCAGCCAATAAGTATTAGTTTTACTAAACGAGAAAGGAAAAGAAACCACGAGATAGTTTGAGTATGATGAGGGACATCTAGAGTGGAAACTTCTGTCAGAAGATACTAGATAATACAAGACAAGAGAAGGAACAGTCAGTTCAGCAGCTCATTCAGGTCCTGTCAGAATTTGGGAGCTGCGCTGAATTCAGTAGACTACTCAGGCCACAGTCCAGCGCTGCCCCACCCATGTGGGGCACTCGGACTGGCCTCTGACAGCTGGCCTCTTGCCAAGCATGTTGCAAACCAGCTTTTACAACATGACCGTCACTGCCCTGGGAAGACTCATCTTGTTGGGATCTGCCAAGCTTTCACAGACACCAGCAGTGCAGGCAAGATGTGTGAAGGGCTGGGGGAGTTGACAGTAACACTCAGATGTCAGGACGAGGCAACCATATTGAGCGGATCAGGGAAAGGCATCACTGGCTCCATATCTAAAGGATGTCTGGTGCTTGTCAGGCAGAGGTGGGAGAACATACAGGTACTACATGCAAAAAGCAGCCCAGGTCAGGACATGGGGTGTCTTGGATGTAGGGTGTACATGGAAATGGGGGACAGGACAGATGTCAGAGCTGTGATGTGGAGTGCCTTGGTCATTGGGCCAAGCAGCAGCTGTGACAGGTAAGGGAGCCCATGAGGATCTCTGGTTTGAAAGGAGCAGGGCTGGCTTCCATTCTTGAAAAAGAGGAGCTTGGCAGCTTCCATGAGATGGGAGCAGAGAAACCAGAATCAGGATTTGGGTTGCAGGAGACCCTTGGACATGTCAAGGCCTAATCATAGAGTATTTGGGGTGGGGGAAGGGGATGGTGTAGAGGGACTCCCCAGAGATCCTTAAATAGTCTGTCACTGGCTCAAGCCTCATGGCACTGGGAATAGGGAGGTTGATTACATGGCCCTCCTGGCCCATCAGAAGTGCTCTTTGCTAGAGCAAGAGGCTAAGGGAGAGGTGGGCTCTGTGAGGAGGACTCATTGGCCATGCTCCTAAGTTGCCATGTGCCCATCTGCCAGCCTGGCCTTTCTATCACCGTTTGCGGTGTGGGGCACTCAAACAGCACTGCTGCTCATGGCAGCATTTGTCCCCCGTCTGCCAAAACTGTGCCTTCCATGTTTATTGACACCAGCTTGGTCTTGTAGGCTATGTGTGGGGTCAGAAGAGCAGGGGCATCCTGGGGGTACCTACGATGGTGCTGATGTAAGCATTGCACGCCTGGCCTTTAGGCAGGTTTCACAGTGAACACACATTGTGCTCCTCCTGCACCTGGAGAGACTGCCCCTTGGGCCAAAGGGGAGAGTGGTAACCACCATCTGGGCTCGCTCCGGCAGTTCTAGCATTTTAGGAGCGACCTTAGGAAGAGGTTGATCTATATTCCAACTTTGATGATAACGTAAATACCTTTGCCCCTTGCAGCTGGTCACCCTCAGTTCTTCCTCAGAAGAATATCAGAAGGTCTATAATCTCTTTAACCGTACGCTGCCCTACTGTGTTCAGAAGATCGAGCGTGTCCAGAACCTGGCTCTCTGGGAAGTCTACCAGTGGTACGTCAGAGGCTTGCTCTTGGACATGCTGGTGACTCTGTCCCCTCACACCTATACATAGTAGGCTGGCTACTTAGTAAACATGCTCTGGGTTTCAGGAACAGTCCCAGATAGCAGCCTTTGCTTACCCAGTGCTGCCAGAGTCGGGAGCTGTGTCCCTGCTTTCTTACCCATCTCATCATCTTTATAACAGTGCTGCCTGTTCCCTCAGAGAGAGGAGGGGAATGAGGCTTCTACAGTGATAAAGTCAGTACTTGTCTTTGTAATTCTCTCTCCCTAAAGATTGACGGGATTGTCCAGTATAAGCCACCCACACCCCGGGCAACATAAAGCTATTGTCCTGACAGCCAGAGAGCAGGGGCCTCATTTTTGTCCCTAAAAATCAGAATGTTCTTGGGCACTTGTCCGTGTGGAGGAGATTGGCAGCAGGTCACCATGGCAGGCCTGGAGTTCTGCTGGCCTGTCCCCACAAAAGCTTGGAGCAGTCTCCTCTGTACTCTGGGCCCAGTGATGAAATCAGGGTAACTTACAGGGGAGGGGAGACGGATGGGCCCCCACTGAACAGCATCCTCAAGCTCCCCTGGCTAAGCTGCTTCAGGAAGCAAGGTGGTAGGGATGAAGCATGCCTGTTTTCCCAAGGCTGGTCTGCGTTGGGAGTGCAAGTCGTTGCTGGAGGCCTACAGCTATGGAGGGAAAGGCTTCCTTTAGCTTTTCATCCAGTCCCTGTGCTCCACCTTTTCCCTCCCTGACCCATGGCCTCGAATTTCATGGACCTGGATCCATGCCTCCTGGTCTCAGGACACTTCTAATAAAATGTGTGTTCTTGGATCAGGTAGCCTGTATTTGGTGCTAAGTATTCTCTGCCTCTAGCGCATATTTTTCTCCTCTGATTCTAGGCAGAAAGGGCAGATGCAAAAGAAAAATGGAGGGAAGACGGTGGATGAGAGACAGCTGTTCCATGGCACTGATGACGATTTCGTCGATGCCATCTGCCAGCAGAATTTTGACTGGCGGATCTGTGGTCTTCATGGCACTAACTATGGCAAAGGTAAGGGTGAGGGCAGTCTCCACCAGCAGAACCTGGCTCACTGTGCAGTCCAGGGCTCAGGAAACTGTTTTAAAGCCAACTGATGGTTGGGGGTGGGAAGACAGTGTGAGCTGATGTGCTGGTTCATACTAAGTGAGCAATGGTCCTGGCCATCTGTGGGGTTACCCAGCTGTCGGCATCTTTCCTCTTGCCGTGTCTGCAACTGGAGCCTGACCCAAGGTTCGAGCATGGGCGGTCCTTTAGGCTGCGGTTTTGCTTCCCCAAGCGATGGCCCTGCACCCCTGTGGAGTGGAGGCCTTGGGAGATGGTAGGCATGAGTTGGGAGAGGGGAGAGGGTGTCTACCTAACTCTGTGCCTGTGCTATTTTATTAGAATAGAAATTTGAATGCTTCAGGTGCACTCATGTAAATATGCCATTGTAGCTATATGGTGAGTTTTCTGAGTGTTTCCCTGTCTCTTGGTTATTTTTTAAACTTTATTTGGAAATAATTTCAAACTTAACAGGGAAGTTGCACAAACAATGTTTTAAAAACTGCATAAATTCCTGTGTGTGTTTATCTAGATTCATCTGTTTTAATGTTTTGCTGTGTTGGCTTTATCCTCCTCCATTTTTTTCTGAACCATTTGTAATTAGGTGGCATATATCATGGTCCTTCACCCTTTAACACTTCCTTAAAAAAAGGACAGTATCTCTGTCATCACAACATGGTTACTAAATGGAGAAAATTTCATAATGTGATACTGTGATCACCAGTCCCCATTACAGTTGTATCAGTTGTCCATCAGTTAGCCTTAATCTGACGTGATGGCTCTGGGGTCAGGGTGGATGAGAGCCAGCGGACGGCTGTGGATCCAAATATGTGGGTGGCAGCTTCCAACTCAGGGTCCCATTAGACAAGGTTCATAATTCTCTACATTGGGCTGCTGGTGTCTACAGAGTGGTTCCATGCAGGGCAGCTTGGCCAGTCACTTTCCACACCAGCCCTGTGAGGTTAGGCATGACAGCTCCATTTTATAGCTGAGGAAACAGATTTGAGGAGTTGAGTATTGTTATGCCCAGAGAGCCTTACAATTTGAGTGACAGATTCAGAACATGAAAGGAGCTTTCTGTCTTAGTTTGGTGTCCCCTCTGATGTCCTTAACAAGGGAAAGCTAGAGAAAGAGGGAGGATGGAGGGAGGGCAGGGGAGAGGTTCAGTGACAGAGGAGCAGAGGCCATTGGCATTGCCTGGTTGACAGGACGCTGGAGCCTCTCCTCCCTGGCTGTAGCTGTCCTCTCGGTATCCAGCTAAACCTGTGCATGTCCTTGTAGGGAGCTACTTTGCCCGAGATGCCGCATATTCCCACCACTACAGCAAATCCAACACGAAGTTCTCCATGATGTTCCTGGCTCGGGTGCTGGTGGGCGAGTTCACCCGAGGCAGTACCTCCTTTCTCCGCCCCCCAGCCAAGGAGGGCCAGGGCAACGTCTTCTATGACAGCTGTGTGAACAGCATGTCCGACCCTTCTATCTTTGTGATCTTTGAGAAGCACCAGATTTACCCAGAGTACATCATCCAGTACACCTCCAAGCCTGTGGCCCGGGCTGCCACCCAGCCTGCCACCCAGCCTACAGCCGGGGCCTCCAGCCTTTTTTCCTTGGCGTCCCTCTTTGGTATCCGTCAGTGAGCACAAGGATTTCCGGCTTGTCGTCCTTGAAATTGTTTTGTTTTGTTTTTCTTAACAAAAACACTTTTAATGAACTGTTTAATGTTGACTTCTTGATGAAGTTACAGTCTTAACCTTTTGCTGACAGTAGTTTTCGGTTTTAAGATACTTTTGAGCTCAAAAATGGGCTGACCAGTAGTGATTGTAGGTGATCCTGTTACTGCTTTTTACTAGGGTGGTGTTTTATTTTTTACTCTCTTTGTTGACTTTGTTACTGATTGGCACCAGGTACAGAGTTTTCAGATACTATTTTATGGATTGGTTTTAATTTTTAATTTCTGTCTCCAATGACCTGATATTTTCAGTGTCTTGGTGGCATCTTGTTCTATTTTTCGTCAGAATGCCACAGTAGCCTAGGGTTCATTCAGGAAAACCTGTCTTGGGGGCTAAGGAGATACAGTCAGTGTGTCTGTTGCGCTGGTTGTAATCTCAGCTCCTCTGCTGCTGCTCCTGGGCTTCTGGCATTGGAATTGCTCCATATATTACGTTTTCAGACGAGTGGCTACTGTGGAGTGTCATTGAGCCCCTGACGGTTACCCTTGGTCATGGGCCCAGCCCGTGAATGTTCCTCCCAGAATCTCCAAAGTGCACTGGACATCATCCGAATATGGGTTTTATGTCTTCTTGGGATTTGAATACCTGTGCTGCAATTGTCACGGTAGAGTTTGGAAATAAAATGTTTATCTCAAGTGGGTGATGACTGAAGCCTATTCATCATCTGTGTATTGAGTTCTTGCTGGGTACAGCCACTTTTCTGGGTGTTGGAATATAACAGAGACCCTGTTACTGGTGTTGAGGGTGCTGCATTAGATTTTTGATGAAGCTGGAAGTTAAGGGCCCTCACTTGTTGGAGCCCCTTCCACAGCCCTAGGAGGGGATCCAACTATATGGTCACATGGTCATACATTTCAGTTAAATTTGCAAGAGTTACATCTTGGTATTTTTTCTTTCCCCCACTCATATTAGTTCCAAGCCCCACAAAGCTCAGAATCACCATGGAGCAGACTGTGTTGTGGACTTGGAGGAGGTGGGTGTGTCCTGTGCATGTCCTCCACACAGCAGGTTATGGAGTCTCTACTTGGCACTGGTTGGCTCTGGGCCAGGGGCAGAGGGGCTGGCAGGGTGTCCCCACATTATGAGGCCATCTGCCCCTTTCTGGGTCCTATACCCATTGTTCTCTGGGTTCAGTCCTCAGCAATAGGCTTCTGTCCTCGCCTGCACCCTCCTTCCCCCGACCTTCCTAATGCAGTGTGTTCACTCTCCACACCATGCCTCCAATTCAGTTGGTTTGTCCTGTAGTTCTCAGATCCAAGCTCTTTTTCCATCTTTGGAACAGGGAAAGAGTGATTGGGAACTTTATACAAGTCAGCTAGCTAATCAAGCCAGGAGAGAACTGAGTTAAATGACCAGAAAAGTGAAGAAGCTACGACAATACTGCCTTAGCTAGTTGTATACGGTATCATTTTCAGAGCCCCCTCAAATATTTCCCCACTTCTTGACACATCCTGAAAGTTCATGTAGTGCTTTCTGATTGGGTTGCTCGTCCTCCTACCATGTAGGTCAGGGGCCTGAGGGGTGTCAGAACCATTAAACAGGAGCTTGCCTGCCAAGTCTTAAATGTAGACGTACTGATCCCATGCTTTTAATCTGGCTGCTGCGAGCTGAGGAGTGGGAAGCAGGAATGGCCCATTTGGAAGTGCATGTGGGACGGATGGCAAGAGGCACCTGGGATGGGAGTGACCAAATGCTCCAAACAAGTAAGTATGAAGTCTGCAGACACAATGGATTTGCTGACCTTTGAGAAAAGTCAGGAAGAGCCACTGCTTGGACTGGAAATTAGAGGAATGGGGTCCATGTGGCCAGGCAGTAGGGTGGGTATGAGGGTGAGGGAAGCTGTTCCTTTGGGCACAGGTAGGGGTGGGCATTGTGAGAGTGCAAAATGACCTTGACTCTCAGAATGTTAATGCAAAGAGGTAGAGTGGGCTCCAGGGCAAGTGTGTATGTGTGAGGTAGCCAAGAAACTGTCATGAGGGCCCAGCTAGGATACAGGTTCATGAAGGGTTTTGTGGAGGACCCAGTCAGTACTGTTTCCTGCCTCGTAGGTGGTGGTGGTGTGTGTGAACAGTGGGATTTAAACAGCACTAGGGGGGCATGGGTTGAAAAAGTGTAAAGGCTAGGAGTCCAGCGATTCTAGCACATTAGGAACCCTCACTGCTGTGTTTGACAGTGGTGACCACCTGGATGGAGAAGGTGAGAGAAGACAATGGAGCTGATGGGCTGGGGGTGCCAGATGCTCAGCTGGGCCCTTCTGTAGGATGAGGTTCTGTGCTGGCCATGGGGAGTCAGGATTGGGGAGAGACAGGCAGATGGGTCACCAGGAATGGGAATGGAGGACTTCTTCCAGTGAGTCTGAATCCTGGGCCAGGCATCTCAAAGGGGCACAGATGAGCAGGTGGTGGCAGCAAGCATGTGAGAGGGCTATGTGATGATGGGCTGGCAGGGCTTCCTAGCATGTGTGCAGCAGCCAGGGCTGGGGCCATGCTGGGAAACGGCTACTTTCCTCTCTCGGGGGTGCTCCAGGGGAGCCCTTTGGTTGAAGCATGGGGTGCTCTGGGCTGGAGGGGGAAGGACGTCACAGCAGAGGCAGCATTGCCAGCCACGGTTCTGTAGCAGCCTGGCCTGCTAGCTCACCTGAAACAGCGTGAACTTTCTAAAGGTGGGTTGGCGTCTGGTTATCACATCCATGTTCACAGATTCCTGTCTGTTTTCTGTATGGCGTTAAGCCCCTTAACACTGCTCAGAAGTCAAATAGAGGAAGGGTCTTGGATCCAGGTCAGCCTCCTTGCTTTACAGATGACGAAACTGAGGCATAGGGAGGTGGGAAGATTAGCAGCTATGACCACATGGCTGCTGGTGGTAGACTTGGGATTCAGTTTGCAAGTTCTTCGTTGAATTTGAACTTCTCGGCCATATAAGTACTTCCACTAAAATTCACTGTGTTTATGATTCTTTGATCAAAATTAAGAAATGATGCTATTAAAAAGTACACTTCAAGCTGTATCACTTTTCTGTGCATTGAAACATAAAGTTGATATTACCCTACCTAGAAAATACTAAAGCATAATAAAACTTTTGAACCACTTTTGAAGTTGAGCTTCCGATGAATGTCACTAAGTCAAACATCACAAAGCACCAGAAGCTGAAAAGGCCACCCATGAGCTGGTACCGCCAGGACAGCTCACTAGAGTGAGTGTCCCTGTGTCCCTTGCACTGTAGATTTTTTCCATCCTGAGGCCAGGACTACCTTCAAAACCCCAAGTTCTCAAGTTGTTCTGTCATAACTACAGTTTTGCTTATCACCAGTTCCTTACTGAGAGGTGGGTCAGTCGCTCAAACACCGTAGACAAAGTCAAAACTAAGTGTAACAAACATTTATTAAGCATTTAGGAAATGTTACGTAAATGACCTTTTTTAATGCTGGTGTGCCCAGGCACGCTTTCAATTAGGTGATGTTCCCTACCCCCTGCCCCAATCTGAATTTCCACGAGGGTTTTCTTTGAATTAAAAGATATCCTTCTAACGGATTGTGTCAGCGGGAGACAATCTTGATGTAGACGCCATTTTTTGGACTTAGGGCAGATTTGGATTCTAGCTGCAGTGGAACCTAAAATAGAGGGGATGAAAATACTTGTCATGGTTAACCACATCTACAGGAAAACTTCCTCGGAACTGGGCCTGACACAGGGTTTTGGAAATTGGGCTGAGGGCTGAGGGATAGCTGGGCCAGGAGTGAGCAAAACAACCTCCACAGCAGGACCCTGTGGAGCCCACAGAGCTGCCTCTCCAGCACAGGGCCTTGGGGCCCCAGCAGCCCTGGGGCGCTTCCCCCCTTCCTGTGTTAATAAATCCTCCAGGTGAGGAGGGTACTTAGTTTTCCATTTATTCTCCCAAGAACCCCGCGTAAGAGGTGGTAGCGGCTCCCTTTGCAAATTGAGAAATGAAGGTTCAGAGAGGGTAAGTGACTTGTTCAAGGTCACATGGCTGGAAAGTGGTGAGTAAAGCCTCAAACTCTTCATCTCTCCATCCCCCTCCCACTGCCCAGCCAGACTGCGCAGCCCCCTCTCTGAGGGGCTGTGGGGAGTGGCCTCATGCTGCTCCCTGCTCCCACATGCTGTGGTCTGGCCTCCCTGTTACTCAGCTTTCCTTATGTCTAACTTATAAGGCAAATCAGTGGTGGACTGGGGCCTTGGAAGAAAAGCCAAGAAGAAATACTCAAGGAGCATGGTATCCCCTTGAGTCGTGTGTAAAATAATGGCTAATGTGAACCTTTTTGAGGAAAATAATCACCAGGCCTTTGAGGATTATAGTTCAGTTGGGAGGCCAGTTTTACAACCAGGAAACCAGATGGTCTAGACCTGTGCTATCCCATACAGTACCCTGTAGCATTATGTGGCCGTTGAGTGCTTGAAAAGTAACTAGTGCGAAAGGGGCTGAATTTTTTATTTGATTTTATCATTAAAAATAAAATAGCCATGTGTGGCTAGGAGCTTCTGTATTAGTGCAGGTCTAGACAAACTTGAAACACCATTGGACTTCAAAAAAAAGAGAGGTCAGTTGGGGCTAGCAAATGGGGAGGGCTTCCTGGACGAAGTGACACCTGAGGGGACTAGGAATAGGAGAAACCAACTGAGCAGAACTCAGGGGCCACTTTGGGATTTGAGGCAATGCCAAGGGATTTGGCGGATGGGGCTAGACTGGGGGTGGGAAGTGGAAGAGATGACGTTTCCAGGTAGGGCAGCAGCCGGAGCAGGTGGAACCCTCTCAGAGTGGGAAGTTGGGGTGGGCGAGGTGTTATAAAAGGGGCTCAGATGAGCTGCCCTGGGACCCAGCAGGCTCTGGACTTGTGGCTGGTTCTTGAGCTGGGGAGTGCCAGGCGTAAGCAGCGGTTTGGGACATCGGTCCACTTGCCGTACTGTATGTCAAGATCAAAGGTAATGGAGACACATACGGGTAGTCAGGGCCTGCTTTCCTTCTCTGGTCTCTCACCTCTCTAGGTTTGGCTCTGTGCTCCCAGTTTGTCCCTCCTCTCTCCAGTCTTGACTATCAGAAGAACTTGGTAGACATTTTCACATCTGGTACCTCAATTTTTTGTACTTCAACTGAATTCATTATTCCACCTGGACCCACAGCTTGCCCCAGTCTCCCTGATTGTTTGGGGTGCGGGCAGTGCCACTCTCTGGATCTTGATGTCATCACCTGTCACTGTGTCCTTCTTATCTGTCCCTTACGCCCTCTGGCCCAGGCCTACAGCTGTGCAGAGGAGGTCCAGGCACAGAGGAGAGTGATGTTCCAGTTGTGTAGGGAACAGCTAACGCTGTGCAGAGAGGCTGCTGCATGTGGAGTGGAGGGAGAGCTTAGGAGTGAGCAAGGTCTGGTTTGAACTCCATTTTCTTCTCTCTGGCTAGTCATTCATTTGCTCATTAACGTTTGTGGAATGAATGAATGAGCACCTGCCACGTGCCTGGCATTAAGTTGGGTGCTGAGGCATCCAACAATGAATATGACAGACTTCTGGTCCCTGTCCTCGCGAAGACTGCAGTCCAACTGTGTGACCTCAGGCATGTTACTTATCTCTCTGAACCTTATTTTAGATCCTCATCTGAAAAACGGAATAATAAAATGTACTTTGCAGGATTACTGGGTTTTCTTTGCCAAAAAGGGAAGAGCTAGAGCATCCTGAATCCCAACCCTGCTGTACAGATGGTGATGATAATAATAATGATAATAATAGTAACAATAAGCCAACTTCAGTGCAGAGAACTGAGTGAGCACCCCTGAGCCCGGAGCAGCCAGGCTCACCTACAGGGGGCTCACCTGAGTCTCAGGGCAAGCTTCAAACCGGAACTTGCCCAGGAGGTGGAGCAGTGTCAGCTTGACCTCCAGCAGTCCCAGCCGCACCCCGAGGCAGCTCCGGGGACCAGCTCCAAATGGCAGGTAGGTGAAGGGTTGCCGGCACCTCCAGGCCTCAGCCGTGAACCTGTGGGACAGTGCAGTCAGGGTTGGCCCAGGACACCCACCTGTGTTCCGGGGCCTTGTCAGCCACTGTGTCTGGCTCAGGGTCCCCTAGATCAGAGGTGACACTCCTACTAACTGGGTCTAACCTTCACCGAAGTCAACAGAGTCCCGTTTTCTCTTGGACCTGTCCCTCAGCTCTGGCGCTGGTAGCCTGCTAATCCTTCCTCCCTTCCTGCAAAGACACTGCTGAGTTAAAAGCATCACCTGGGAAGTCAGGGTTGCCCTCCTGCCTTCCTACAACTCACTGTGCTGCAAATAGGCCTGTGGGCTCACTGTGATCCGGAAAGGTAACCGTCTTAAAGAAACCACAGCCCTTACCTGGACTCTTGGCTCCAACTTCTCCATCAGCCAGAGGGGGACGCCGGCCATCACCCATGTCCTAAGAAGAGTCTCAGGCACCAGTCCTCCTCAGCGGCCTGGAAGCCAGTCCTGCCTTGCTTGCCCACATTTGCCTTTCTGGTTCAACCAGTGAAACTGAACCACTCGGGCCTCTGGTATTTGAACCACGGGAAGTCCTTCCTTGGAGAAACTGCCACCAAGTGGCACCATGTGCCACACATGCTCTGTGACAGTAAAGCTAGGTGACAACCAATATTTTGTAAGAGCCAGATCACTTCTTACTACCTCTGCACCCTTTTGGACCCAAAGAGCCCTGGATCCACCTTTTTTCAACCTAATATTAATGCAATCTTTATTTTCAAAGGTGAAGCAGTAAGCCCTGCAGCCACTGTTTATAATGCTTGATCTTTACCGTATTTCCAGGAGCTGCTGTGCAGCAGGATGTGGTATTTATCTAGGCCCCACTGTGCACAGTGGCCCTGTGCCTGCCTGGTAGAGTTGTAGAGCTGGGGCGGGGGGGGGGCGGTGTTCCCCAGGAAGGTGGAAGCACTGAAGGTGGAAACTCCCCTGCTGCCTGGCCAGCCCTCCCCTTGCCAGATGGCACAGGAAGGGATATAAATGCACCCTTTTGAGGAAGAGTGTGGATGCCAGCGCAGACACTTTAAATCTGAGAGCCTAGAATTCAGGTCTAGGTGATGGACCGAACCCATGCAGAGGACAGGAGGGGGATCCAGGTCTACCACGTTAGCATAGCTGCTCTCAGGAATTCCGGGGAAATTTAGCTGATGCTGTTGTTTTGGAGCAGGCTCCAATTTTTACAAAGGAAGTGATGCTTTGTGGCTTTCCCGTGCGCACCTGTCATATGACCCTATGTCCTGTTACTTGGTTTGAACAAACAGAGGCAGCCTGTTTTGAAATTGCCTTGTTCCTTGCATGCAGTGCAGCTGAAACGCTGACTCTGGATTCCCCTGGGGGAAATGATATAATTATTTCCTTTGAAAACTATGCCTTACACACATATGATTGCTTTGCCTTTTGGCTGTTAGGGGGTATGACTTGACTAGATCTTTACCAAATCTCTGTCTTCCTGCAGCCACCTCTAATTCTCAGACACCCCAGTCCCTCAGGGGCCCATCTGAAAGGGTGGTGCTCACCTCTGGGGATCAAAGGACTCGGGGCACGGCCAGTACTTGGGGTCATGGTGCAGGGCACCCACGGCCATCTCTACCACGGTGCCCGCCGGGATGCGCTGCCCTAGCACCTCGCAGTCCTGTGCCGCCTCGCGTGTGAACCTGTGGGGACACACGGGTCACTCCCCCTTGATGCAAAGTAGAGGGGAGAGCTGGGGTGGGGGGTGCTGGGGCAAAGGGGGTCTGGTGTGGGATGATATTGGGGAGCAGGTGAAGAGGAGGCCCTATCCTCTTCTGGGGGTGACCAAGCCCCACCCCATTGCCCCCCATTAACCCTCTACTGCCCAGGGCCCTGAAGTCTCTAGGCTTTTTAGACTCACTTGGCCCTTGGTGAAAATGAATTTGACTGGTCCCTTCACCCAGCCTGAGGAGCCCATTTTATGCCTGGTGTTTGGGGCACACAGGTGCCTTTGAAGGACTCATATCTGGTGGGGGGCCAGCCACACTCTCCCCCGACCCCCTGACCAGAGTCAAGCATTTTAATTACCCTCACCTGCCCCATCGCTTTACCTGAAGGAAATTTGGGTTTGAAAATCTGTTCCCCATTCATTGTCTATGTCACTTTGGAAAACTTCTACTAGAGAGGAAAACTTTTGGTCAGATTGTTTATTTCATCGAGGGGCCATGGCGTAATCCCATTTATGTTTTATTTTTTTATCTACGTTTGTATACGAACATACAATTTCTGGAAGAATACCTGAACTACTGCCACTGTCTCCCCTAGGGGATGGGACTGGGGTGAAAGGCGACAGGGGGCCAGGGGTCCCAACATTTTCTTTTTAAAAATTTATTGATATTTAGAGAGACAGGAAGACAGACAGAGAGAGAAACATCAATTTGTTGTTCCACTTACTTATGCATTCACTGGTTGCTTCTTGTATGTGTCCTGACTAGGGATTGAACCTGCAACCTTGGCACATCGGAATGATGCTCTAACGAACTGGGCTACCCAGCCAGGGCAGGACGCCAACATTTTATTTGAATCCTTCTGTATTGGTTAGGGTTTTGTTTTCTGATTTGCATAAGTATATTATTTTGGTAATACAATTATTTTTAAAATTAAAAATAACCTATACTGGCTTTTACTTCAAGTGGTAGGACTGCGCTTCCCTAACTATCTTTGAGGAGATAAAATTATTCTACTAATTACAGTTATAAAAGAAATGAAGAGCAGCCCACAGCTCCTTGCAGCATTCATCACTCTGTTAAGAGCATTTAATGTAAGAGTCGGGAGCATGAAAGGCCAGGGCTGTGGGGCCCCACTCAATCCTTAGTCACTAATGTGATTAATATGTGCCTGCAGCTGGAAGCAAACGCCAGTGTCCAAGCCAGAGTAGGAAGGTGGGCAGCTCTGATGTGTACAACCTCGGTTTTAACAGGACCAAACAAGGCTACACATCGACATTCCTTCTTTTTCATCGTTACGGGAAATAGCTTGAACCAGGGTGCAAGACCCGCTAAAAACCAGAGAGCGGGCCTTCCCCTGCATATGGTTGGCCCTCCGTCTGGCTAGGTTTGGCTGCATACAAGGCCAGAAAAATCTCCGAATTATACTGCATAGATCTTGTACTCACATTCATAACCATTCAATAAAAATTATGTTTTTCATAAGGGCCATTCTGAGGTTTTTGGGTTTATTTTTTTAATAGATGAGGGTGTCCGTCAAGTTGGGTCAATGCTAGGGAAAAGCTGACAGGCTTTTTCTAAGATTAAAGGAATAATAAAGAATTGAATAGAATAAACTAAAATAATAGAAGACTAGAATAATAAAATCATCAGTCTCCTTACATTCACCCCAAATCATATGGCTGGGCTGAAGCAAACTGGCCTCTTGTCTGGGCAAGAATGAGGATGGTTTGCTGGTCTCGTTTCTCTTGTTGGACAACAGAAATCAGCAGAGCTGATGTGATTAAAATTACCGATGGAGAAGCTGCAGAGGAAGACGAGGCCTGGGAGACTGTGGTTGCCCAAGGGGCAGGGCTGGGGGCTGTCCCCTCCACTCGAAGCTCAGTGCTTGCTGCTCTTTGACTCCTACTTTATACGGCAGGCTGCTCAGAGGGGCAGGACCAGCCCACTGCTTCTCACCGCTCTCCCGGGCGGGTGGAGCAGGCACGTGTGCCCACTGAATACTCAGGGAACAGCAGCACAGAGTGGTGCAGAACTTACCCAAGGTCACACAGCAAACTCAGGGCTGGGCCAAGACGGTCTTACCCTCTGTCTAGGCCAGAGATTTTCAACCGGGGTGCCACAAGAATTTTTAAAACATGCAATACCTGGCTGTTTAGTCAGGGGCACTGACCTCTTTTCCCTTAGACTGTCAAATTAAAAAAAAAAAAAAATGACAGCAGCCAACACAACAGTAGCCATCTGGTGTGAATGAATCAAAATTATACCTATTTTTTTTTTTGGTCAGATCAGCAAAAACTATAATTTTTGGTGTGCCGCAGAATTTTAGTAATTAGTTTATGTGTGCCCCGAGAGGAAGAAGGTTGAAAATCGCTGGTCTAGAGCCATCCCGTCGTCATAGAACACCGGCACTGTATGCGACTGTAGGAGGGAATTTTAACAAACTCATCCAGAGACTCTGGTTTCGGTCAGGCCCTCCGGTGCTTCCCCAGCACCAAGGCTTCTCCCGCTCCCTTTTGCACGGCGCTGCTTAACAAACCGTGCGCCGGAGAACTGGAGAGTTGGCCGCATTTTGCGTTCAAGAGCCTGTTCGCTTTGTCACTCAGCACGTCATCTATTCAAGGTCTCACGGGATGAATCCATGATTGAGTTTAGATCCAGGAAATGATGTGTCTTTGATGAGTTTATACACTTTCCTCCCACTGGAGAATTCGACTGTTTGGCTCAGCCAGGTTCCGTCCGGACCAGGAGCCTCAGCACCCAGACAGGCGGACCTGGGTTACCGGCTGTCTCCGGGGCCCTGTTCAGGCTCCTTTCCCTTTGATGGTCTTTACTCTGTTGTATCCCTGAATGTCTCATTTTGAGTTTTCTCTTAATGTGTATGGCAGCTGCCCACAATACCCTTGGAATCACTGGGTATTGACTTTGGGTATAAATCATTTAAAAATAGGGATTGGATACAGTTTGCTCTGTGGTGCCCCCCAAATCAAGGAAGGCCCGTAAAGTCACTCCTAACCCTGGCGTCAGGAGAGCAAGGTGGGCCCTGCCTATACTGCGGCCCCCAGACCAGGTGACAGAAACCTTGCGCGCTTGGGGACTGTGTGATTTGACTCACACTCCTGGAATATTTGCTCTGGGTCTGAACATATGGGACAGTCTCTACAATCACACTCTCTAGTGAGGTTTTTGAAATATAATTTTAAGATACCTTCAAATCATCCACATTTTCTCTTTTAAAATGGCAAAAGGTTTATGTGGTCATAGAAATTTGTAGAAATGTGGATGGAATTTATGATATAGAATTTAGTGCTTTGTGTGGCTTCTGTTTCTAGAGCCTGAAGTCTGGCCACTGTTTCATTCTCTGAGTCTGGGGACCTGGGGTTAGACCCTGGGCTCCATGACAAGCCTTGTTTAGGTGACTTTCAAAGAAGCGGGTGGCCTCATTCCTGCTCTCAAGGCTCCTACAGGTTAGTGTGGCTGTTTACACTGGAGACATTTTGCAGAGTGGTTGAACCGTGTCCAAGAATATAACATGAAGTATAGTTAGCGGCGAAAGTGCTGGGGAGGGGAGGCAGCGAGGAACGGTGTGGTGTGACCGAGTCAAATCTCCCTGGAGTGGTGAGTCTTGGCCTGGGGGCTCCAGGGGCGGGACAGGTGTGTTTTGGGGGGAGCAGGGAGGCATATCCCAGGCCTTGGATGACCCCTCTGGAATGTCAACTCCAAGGGCATGGGTTTTATCTGTTTTGTACCTGGCTGATTCCCCAGTGCTTGGCACAGAGCAGATGCTCAATAAATAGTTGCTGAATGGAGGAACGAATAAATGGACTGGGGGACAGCCAAAGTCATTGAAACTGGGAGGTCAAAGAGACTGGTGTGGGCTGGGGAGGAAGGTCACCTTAACAAACGTTGCTGTGGTTATTGTGTGGAAGGCATTACTCCTGGTGCCCCTGGGGGGAAAGACTCAGACTTGCCTCCAGGAGCGTGAGTCCAGCATTGGTGATAACACAGCTGGTGACAGACTGGGGGCAGGGAGGGGAGGGGCTCACCTACCTGAAAGCAGGTGGGTACATCCTCAAGGTCTCTGCGATCACCATGTCCAGGTAGGGCAGGCCTTCCTGGAGGCTGCAGAACTCAGGGGCCACCTGATGGATCGTGACAAAGGGAAAGTGTCAACTTAGAGCAAGCCACACAGCCTTCTGTCTTTTCCATGAACTTTATAGAGACCTGACCTTAGCAAACCCTTAAGTGGAAACCTCACAGAATCAAAAGTTGACAGCTCCCAAAACGCAGTTGGTGAGCACGGCACATATTCTGGGGAGCGGAATACTCCCTCGCATTTGTTTCGTGGTGCTGTGCATAACCGAGGACAAGCAGGCCCAGCAGGGAGCTGCGGGTCTTTGAGAGTCAGTCGTACAGAGATGTTTGGGTATAAACATCATTGGCCTTCATATAACGAGAGCTGACGCGGCAGGCTACGCACTGTACAGACACTGCCCTGTTCAATCGTCCCAGCAAGTCTATCAGTCTCGTAGGTACTCATTGGTCCCTTGTAAAGTTAAAAGACAAATAATGAAATAGCAACAAGAAAAGAAAAGAACAGAAAAAAAGTTTGCAACATCTATAAAGAAAGGGTTAATAGTAGCAAACCCCGAAGAGCTAAGAAGAGAAACTCATTAAGAAAACAGGCGAAGGATATGAAGAGGCAAAACACAGAAAAAGAAATATAAGTTGTAACGATGACTACAAATGAAAACAATGAGAGTCCCTTTGGCACCCGTCGGATTAGGAAAAGTTGGGAAATACCGATGAGATGCTGGGGGTGAAGGCGGACAGATAACAGTGCCCCGTGTGGGGGGACCTGGACATCCATCCCCTGGACAACTTCCACTGGAGCGGCACTGTCCCTCTCTGGCCCTCACCCTGTGACATACATTGAACAAAATGGCACTTTTTGAGGATCTGCTGCTCCGGGTGTGTTCTGGCACAGAGGTCTAAAGATTTTGAGGGGCCACAGCCCACTGTGGGTTTGTGGGGTGGGCCCGTTTGAAAGGAAATGTGTTAAGATAAGCGAAGGGAAATTTGTACTAGAAAATCAAAGTCTTAATTTCTTCTTTCCCTGAGCAAGCTTTCCCTGTGCTTCCAAACTTTTGGCTCAGTTCATACAGGCAGACAGACATCCCCTTGCTCCAGGAGTTCTGCTGTGGCCTAACCTTAGGTGCAGCAGACGGCTTTTAATACATATGGATGCTTGGACCCTGCCCTCCCAGGGATTTGATTGTTGGTCTGCAGTGGGGCCTGGGCCCCATCTCTGTTCTTGAAGACCTTCCACTCCCGGGGTCTAATGTACAGCCAGTAGGGCGAGACCACTGGGTTAGTCTCTCCATCTGTCTGCGACCTGCCCGTGTGATCCTCTTTGCAGGGTGGCGTGGAGGGAGGCTCGGGCCTCCATGTGTTAGTGGGACCCAGGCAAGGCAACGGCATGTATGCCCCTGTCCCGTTTACAGGCCAGTCCACCCACTGGGACCTTGTTTTACCTGCCTGTGTAGTTCTTTCAGGAAAATTGGGGACACAAGGGTTCTGAGCCAATCCTGCCAGCAGAGGGCAGCAAATGTATGGCAAATGGGGACTCCCCAGGAGGCTCGGGGCCCCTACTCAGAATCACAACTTGGACCCAAAAGAACCTTAGGAATCGTGAATCCAGATTCTTCATTATAGAGGCAAGAAATAGGAGACCCAGATAGGAAAGCTTGTGAACCCCAAGTCACACTGATAGATCTTGGAGTAGAAACCCAAGCGTTACTCATTCAGGTCTCCCTCAGTGAGCACCTACTGCGTGCCAGGTGCTGGGCTAGGCACTGGGGATCCAAAATAATTAGGTCTCTGCTCCACAGGGAAATGGACTAATAAGCAAATCATTATACTGCATGCAGGCTTAGGAACGGGAGCCATAGCTCTATTTGGGAGCTCATTTATTAGCTTACTCATTCAACTCATACAGAGTTGGTACATTCTATTGGCCAGGTGCGGTGCTAGGGCGTGGGGGGTGTCACTTTGAGACCCACTGACCCGCCCTGTGGAGCTCACCGTCTATCTCAGAATGCAGGCCAGTGGTGAGGGTTATAGAGTGGAGACCGCGGGAGCTGTGGAAGAACAGACAAGGGACATGCATCCCGGCACTTGGGGATCGCGAGGCTGCTAGGAGGAAGTGACGTGTGGACAGAGATCTTTTCTATGAATAAGAATAGGCCAGTGAAAAGCAGGTGGGCTTGTTTGGATGCTGGTTCAAATAAACCAGCCTAAAAAAAAATGAGTCCATTGCAGGACCTTGACCCCTGAGCAGATATTTGATGTGCTTAGGAAACTATGGCTTTAGCGTGATGGTGGTGTGGTGGTTGTGTTTCAGAAAAGAGCCCTTTTCTTCTAGAGGTACATACCGAAATGTTTCCACATGACATGCTATGATGTCTGGGTTTTTTTTTTTTTTTAAATGGAAGTGGGTCAGTGTGGGAACTTACGTGAAACTTAGAGTGGCCATTAGTTGACACTGGTTGAAGCCGGGTGATGGGTATACACCAGGGGTTGTGCAATTATTCTCCCAGTTTGTATGTGTGGAAGTTTGACTTCCTAACAAGTGAAAATACTAAATAGAAATGCCTATAACCATGCAGGTGGAACGGCCCATCCAGATACTCTGAGACGTGTTCAAGAATTAAAAAGGATTGTGTGGGCCTGGCCAAGTGTGAGAGGGGCCAGATCTTAGATGAAAAACAGCAGCTTTCCAGGCACAGAAGGCAGAGAGGCGTCCCACGCGGGGGCAACCATCTGGGCCGCGTCCGGGGCAGCCAACGCCATGGGGAGGGGTTGTCTAGAAGAGCAGTGGAAGACGTAGTTATGCTATATGGGTGCTACATATTTTTCTTTGCCTTGAAGAAAAAGACTAAGAGATTTAAAAAAATTGGGGGGTGGAGGAGAATTCATTTGAAGTGAAGAGGAGAAGGAAGAGATGCTTAGTCAAGAAAGTACTTTCCCTTGGAGGAGCGGGCTGACCTGTGCAGCCCAAATGTTAACATAGAAGCAGCTTCCTGGCAGGTGGGAGGCTGGGCCCTGGGCTGTGCTATCCTGTCCTGTTACCCTGGGCATGCTAGGGCCCTCTGTCTGTGCTGGTGAGCACCCAGGGGGGTCTGTTTCTCCTGGAGGGTCAGGAGAACTTGAGGGGGTGGGTCTGAGCAGAATATTCTCATGTCAAGCCAGGTAGCACTCTAAGTGTCTTTCAGAAGATAATGTTCAAAAGTGATCCCCGAGGTTCTCCCTGACACCTGTGGCACAGGCCAAATAACTCCAAATTAGAATCGGGAGGACTCGACATCGGCCTGCCCTGCCTCACATGCAACAAGGAAGCCTCTGCAGCCTGTCTCCCTGACCTTGGCCAGGCCTCGCAGCAGTCACCAGGTTCAGCCAGAGGTTCTATCCTGGATCCATCATCCATCAGCCATGGCCTTGGGCCAGTTGCCAAGGCAACATCAACAGGCCACCTGGTGTGTAAGTTGGGGTCAGAACAGTTCCCCACCTGCCCCTCAGGGCCGGTGACGGTGAAAGGTCTCTGGAGACTATAACGTACCCAGCAGGCCGATAATACCTGTGTCTGAGCATATTCAGTAGAAGGGAGCACGGTTCATCATGAGGTCCTCTCTGTGTGTTAAACCTCTCTGTGAGGATGTGTCAGAGGAAAGCAATTCTAAAATCCAGCCAAATTGGCTTCAGCTTATGTCATAAAATAAGTAACGGTGCCCTTAGGAGGTTGAAAATAAATAGTGAATATTAAATATTTACTAATATTTAACATGGGGAAATATTGGTTAAATACTTAATAAGTGTTGGGAAAAATAAAAATGACAAAATAAACAGAATCTTTTCCTTGTGATTTACATTCTTAATCCAGAGTTCCTTCATTTTCAAGGAGACTTTTTCATCTCTTTTTGATTTTCAATGGGCAGAAACTTCTAATTTTATTTCTAAGCTTCTTCATCTCCCTGTCTTTCAGTCATGTAGTTTAGGATCTGTAAAGCAATATTTAAGTGCAAGAAATAGACCTGTGAAGGGAACTTCATGGAAAATCTATGGATAAAGGCTTTAAATAAGAAAGAATATTGCCTTTTCCTATTAATATCGCTTCGCTACATTTAGATTTTTGTGTACCATTTTCTCTACAAGCTAGAAACGTGCACACACGCACACGCGCACACACACACCTGAGTCACTCACACCTACACACCCCCCCATAGGATGTGGAGTATACATGAGAAAAAGAAAATAAAAATGTCACTGCTTTCAAAGAGACTTTTCCTGGAGATTCAGGGACCTAATAGAAAAATTAACACTTTCCTATTTTGCTAAAGGCAATAAAAGTGGGGGCGGCTTCAACTCTGTTCCCCTGAAATAGTAGCAACAGCGGTACAAACAGCATTGAGAAGTGCTCGCCCACGTGTTGCCGGACGCGGTGGTGTATAAAGTGGGCTGAATTATCGCAGCCCCCGCCCTCCAGAAGGCAGGGGACTTGAAGAGACTGCACTCCAGCACGGGGACAGCCCCAGATGAAGAATCAAGATTTCCATTCCCTCTGATTCCCCAGGGGACATAAGACTGTAAGAATGGAACCACTCTGTGGAAAATGTGGTGACTTTGGCTTTGCCCTTTTGCCTACCGACCCAGAAGCAAAGTCCCTCCCCTTGTGACCTGTCTCCAAGGGGAGCCCCGAGTCCCCAGGGTGAGGCCTGGGCGAGTGCCTGGGTTCCTCACTAACTGATTCTCTAAGGCGGGGCTCCGAGGTCCTTCCAGCTCTGACTTTTCGGCTTTGAGATTCCACAGATGTGTCTGAGGGAGCTATTTCAGGCTCGGAGGGCTGGGGGGTGGGAGATAGGGTTTACGAGAGGGTTGATGGGGGAGGTGGGGGGCGGTCTTTCTTTCAACATCACTGGCTTGCCTAGCCAATGTCCAAAAAGTCCTATGTGGTAGTTTAAAGAACTTGGCAGATTTAGATGTAGACATGCATCCATACCTAAGAGAAAGCAACTCGGAAAGTGTATATAGCATCTACTTATACCCAGTTTGAAAGGGAAGAGACGGGACCCACATCCCATAAACAGGAGGCTTATTCCAAGTGCTCTGTACTTTGAGGTCCAGGCCATTGAGGGATTCAGTGAGGAGATGGGATGAAAGAACAGAAACCAGCTTGTGTGTGCACACGCCCGCACACGCCCGCACATGCACACACGCCCGTGTCAGCCCTCACCACCCACAGCCCTGGGTTGAGCTTCATCAGTAGCGCCGAGCCCGCAGGAACTCCTGTCTCCAGAGATCTGTGATAAGAACAGCACTTTGCCTCCTGCCCTTCTCTACTGCCCGCTGAAGGGCTTCCACATCCTTCACACCCCTCGGTCCTCACAACTGCGCTGTGAGGTAGGCGGGGCAGTTTTTGTTGCCTATTTTATCGATGGAGAAAACAGACATTCAGAGAGGCCCGTGGCTTGTCCAAGGTCACACAGCGAGTCTCTAACACAAACAAAAGCACAGCGCAGTGCCTGTTCCCAGAGCAAGCACACCTGTGTGACCAGGGTCCTGATGAAGACACGGAAGATTTCCAGCGCTCGGGAGCACCCCAGCCAGAGCGACCGTTCTCCCGACTTCCCACGTGGAAGGAAACTTTGGCCTTTAAATGACTTTACGTGGATGGAATGCCCAGCGTGTAGGCATTGGCCTCTGTCTTCTCCTGCCAGCATTGTTTCCCTGAGACCCCCCCGTGGTCCGGCGTGGGGCCGCACTGGGTGCGTTCTCATTGCCGCGTGGCAGCTCCAGTCCAGGCCTTTCCACTGCGATGGACGCCTGAGTTGTGCCCAGCTTGGGGGTCATTCTGAGTAAGCCGAACATTCTTGTGTGTGGCTTTGGTGCACCTATGCGCACATTTCTGTTGGGTACGCCCATCCCTAGGACTGGCATTGCTGGGTTCCAAGGGCTGTGAGCGTTGGGCTGCAGTAGACGTTTTGAACGGTTTTGCAAAGTGGTTGCACATACTGCCTAACATTTTCATGACAAATCAGTTGAATAGCAGCTTGTTAACTCCCCAGCCCCCTTTATTTTCTATCACGGTGGCTCCCACTCCTCCTCTCTCTGCCCGGCCCCCTCCAGTGTGCTGAAACCTAACCACCATCTCTATCCCAGGGAAGGGTCGAGAGAAAAATAGTGCATTACTTTGGGAGCTGAGTCATTTATTCCTACAGTGTGTACGGTTGTGTGTATGTGTGGAGGGGGGTGGGAGTGGCAAATAAGGCACATCTAACTACCCAGTTTTAAAGGATTGTCCTAATTATTGGACACAAACATTCATAAGCCTAAAACACATTCAAAAAGCAACTAGAGTTCAGTCTTTGAATTAGCTGCTGTTTTTTAATATTTAGGATTCTGTTCTCTCCATTGCCATCGATCATTCACAGTTGATTGTATATGATGTTTAAAGAAACAAGCCCTTAAGTAAATGCTAGTTCAGTCGCCCAGCCTGCGTTCTCTGCATTTCATCTGCAGAGAGATTCTTTCTGTCCGCTCTCTCAGGTACTCACTGAGCACCTGGCATGCCCTTAGCAGAGTTGGGGGGTTGGGAGCGGGAAGAAGAGGTAAGATACAGCCCTTTACCATACAACCTATTATGTATTTGGGAAGTCATTTACTCGTTCATTCAAAGATTTATTATTATGGTAGGTAATAGGGAGCCAGGGAAGGTTTTTGATGAGTGGAAGTGACACTGAAAATGGTATTTTGTGACCTGACAACGACATGTGGGCTGGGTGGTTGGAAGAACTGGGCGACAAGATAGCACAGACTGTTGCAATAGCCCACACTGGCGTGCTCTGACCACAGCGTCTGCCGTCAGGAGGGGGAAGGGGTTGAAAGACAGAAGCGATGTGAGCGCTGATTCCATCTTGCCTGTTCCCTGCTGATGCCAGGGCCTCACCCTGGAATACTTGACATTAAGGTCTGGATTGGGGTGCGGGAGTCTAGGATGTAGATTCATTGTAATAAGGGAAGGCTTGTCAGGGGAAGGGGGTCTTTGGGGATAAGGGGAGATAGAAGTGGTCCCCAGGTTTCACTCCTGGATGGCTGACCAAAAGACCAAAATGGGATGGGTGGGTGGGGCCTGCCTCCTCCAGGCGGAGCAGCTCTGGCAGGGTTGTGTCGCCCGAGGGGCCCTGGGGGATGGAGGAGTGCTCTCAGGTGGGGGTGGGAGAGAAAGACGTGGTGCTGAGCACTGACCTGTGAGGACTGTCCAGGGAAAGGGGTCAGAGGGACTGGAAAGGAAGGGACCCTGGACAGTGTCGCTGATCTTCTGGACATGTCCAGGGAGATTAAAGACTAGGAAAGGTCAGCTGGGGTACAGAGGCGAGGCCAATGCCAGAGTCAGTGGGGTGGAAGGAGGGGCAGGGAGAGAGGGGATGGAGTAGGGGGTACTGACACTCCCCTCCTAGGGGGCAGGCCGAAAGTAGTCCGGGGAACAGAGCAAACCAAGGGGAGAAGTGAGGGCATTGTCACGTGTCTGAGCAGCAGGCGGGTGACAAAGGGAAAGGACAGTTTCCCCTGTAGTTACTCCTGGCAGAATCAGGCCCAATGGAAAGTCCCAGAGAGAAAGGTTTTGACTCAGAGTAGGGAACGGTTTTCAGATGACTAGAACTTTACAGGGAACTAGGCAGGTTCCATGCCCACTGGAGATTTCCAAAAGCTGTTGTGGAGCGAGGGCTTGGTAGGAGATTTATGAATCCCTCACCAATAGGAGGTGGGCGTGGGTGACTCCATGGTGCCTTCCACATCTGGGATGGAAGGCCGCATCACAACCATCCCCTAGCCTCCCCGGGACAGCCTGCGACATGAACAGATCTGGGGTCACTCTGCCATGCCGAACAAATGTCACAAGTGTCACAGGCACGGGGAGAGTGATCAACTTGCTCTGTTTACCCGCTCTCCCCTACCCCCTTCCCCAGCATTCCTAGCCTCAGGCCTGTGTGCCTGGCGTTGATAACTCAGTCTAAGTAGGATCCCAGGTCACTTACTATTTGGGAAATGGTACACAAAGATAAGAGCTTTAAGCACTGGAATTTATTTTGTATCCACTCAGCCTAAAAGCCACTGCATGTTAAATTTAGAAGGCTCAGGCCAGAGCCCTCCCCACCCTCCGTTTTCCTGCTGCTCCTCAGCGCCCATGCTCGGAACAGCCGTGCTGACCGGGAATCTGAAACGTGTCTGCAAAGCCCAGGAGCTGTTAGCGGCTGCCTGCCTGGATGTTTATAAAAATGTATCATCTGAGGGCCTGGGAGGAAGGGACCATTTCCTCGGAGAGCTGGCTCTGCGAACCATTCATTGCAGCAGCAGCCACGGTGGCAGCAGTAGCCATTGCTCCCCAAATATTTACCCAAACGCCCCTGGGGCAGGGAGGTGCCTCCCCCTCACACTGTGGAGAGCCGGGGTGCCCCCCCAGGGAGGTAACCGCATTTCAGCAGACCACCTTACAATTTATTTACAAAGGTCTCCCTCACGCCTGGGAATCTATAATTGAACAGCTCTCTTTTCTATGTAGGTTAAATCCCCTTGCAACCAACTCCAAGAACCTGCAGAAACCCTTTTGTTGGCTGGGAATGCTGTTGTAGTGAATATTGTCGGAAATAAATGAGCCATTGTCTGGGCAGAGAATTTTCTGGTTAGATAGAGATCTCCACTGTGATACGATTTATTGTAGCAGGGTTTAGGGTTGGTTTTTTTTTTTTTTTTTTTTCCCAAGCTCATTTTAAATTCCCTATTGCCTGGTCAGTCCATTTTTATATCTCAGGGCATAAGTGGGGAGGGCAAGCTAAAAAGACAAGAAAAGAAAAGAAAAACACTCCTTTGCTCAAGAAGGCTGTCTAATGGCCTGCAGTGGAGACGGCTGCCAGATTTTAGCGAATGCCCGGAAGTGAGGTACACCGGATGTAGGGGAGGGTCAGCCAGAGCTCTCGGCCGCCAGGTGACTGGGAGGGCAGAGGCCGGACGGTAGGTAGGAAGGGAAGGAACAGAGACTCAGAAGTTCCATGAGGTCGACATTCCCACATTCAGACCAGGAACCACAGCCCAGAGAGGTCGAGTGACTTGTCCTCACTTTACCACACAGAAATTCCCACCTGTTACTCTTTTTAGGAAAATAATTCCATAAACCAGCTAAGTTTTGAAATATACCCAACCCTAGCTAAGATTAAGTTGAATTAAAAAATTAATCAAAAGTCCAAAGAGCAATTTACTATTTTTCCTTTATATATGTATTTATCTCTCCTCACCTGAGGATGTATTTATTGATTTTTAGAGAGAGAGGACAGAGTGGGCAGAGAGAGAGAGAGACATCGATGAGAGAGAAACATGGATCAGTTGCCTCCCCTGCGCGCCCTGACTGGGGACCAAACCTGCAATCTCGTTATGTGCCCTGACTGGGGATTGAATCCGCGGCCTTTTGTTGTACTACAACCAACTGAGCCACTGGGCCGGCGTCTATTTTTTTTCCTTTATAATGAACTCCTGAGATTTTGAATTTCACTGTCAAAACAGAAGAGCAGAGAGGTAGCATTCGTCCAATCTAGACAGAAGATGGGGTGAGTTAGTAAACCTCACCCAGGTTACGTTACCGCACCTGTAAAATGCGGAGCAATCACAGCTCAGAGGGGTACGGTGAGGATTCCCCGTAAGGTGCCATGTATGTAGGGGTTTTCTTAAGGAGCTCTGTTTGCACTTCTGCCCTGAGACAGGAGCTGGGGAGCCTTAGCATCAAATGTGTTTCTGAGAGTGATGGTTAGAGACCCTATAAGCCCACCGAGCACGGGGTCACCCCAGGAGAGAGAAACAATCATTCTGATGAGAATTTAGAACTCCGTTGGGGCCGCCTTGGGGGAGATACCAGTGACAAGTCCCCACTCCTGTCATTGGAGGACAGTGGAAGATTCTAGGACATAAAACCTGTGGCTGAGCTTTGGGTGGGCCTTGGAGACAGCCTCCACTCTGGCCCCCTCCTGGGTCAAGAATTAGGTCAAGGCCATGTGGCTATAGGCAGACCCAGGTCGGACTGAAGGCAGGTGTACGGGGGGCCCAAGAGCCTGCCTGGGGCCAGACTCTGAGCTGGGGAAGTGGGGAAGGGCTGGTGGACTGGACGCCAGGTTTCTCAAATCCTGTGTCCCCAGGACAGGCTTGTCCTGAGTCACTTGTCTATTAAACTTAAGCCCTCAAGAGGGAATGACGAACCCCCTCCTGGGTAGCCTATGGGGGGATCCGGCCCCCGGGCCCTTCTCAGCAAGCACCCCTCAAAGCCTATCAGTCTATTTCCTTTGGACCCTCCGCCAGAGGCGCCTTTAGGTGGCTTGTCTACCTTCGCATGCCTGTGTGTGGAAACTGCTGCGTTTGCACAGAACTGATAACATCCCTTTACCAAGAACTCAGCATTATGCCTCCCTCTTGTCTTGTCTGATCCTCACAAGACCACATTTTGCACAGGAGGAGTCGGATGTGTCTGGAGCCCAGGCAGGCTGCCCACTGCCACATGGCCAGGCACTGGAGAGCTGAGCCCCACATGGGCCTGTCTCTAGGGCCACTGCTCACCTTCTCCCACCTGACACAGTGTCAACCCTGTTCCTTTCTCTGTAGCTGGTGGCTCTTGGTGAAAGGGATCCCTTAGTGAGAATGGCCTCTGCAACGACAAGCTCAGGACAAGAGGCCCAGAGCAGTGGCTAGTGGGAGCTTCCCCGCGGACGTGGGCCTGTGTGCACACAGAAGCATGTCTCCCTTCCCCGTGGAGCTGGCGGAAGGCATTTGGATAAATAAGAATGAGACTCTCAGGGAGGAAAGTTTCTGTTTTTTGTTTTTAAATTAAATTTGGAGGTGGGAGGGGACTTACTCAATTTCAGTCAACATGCATCTCAGAGCCTTGATGGCCAATTTCTGCTCATAGCAGCTGAGACCCTGCCTTGGTGGCCCAGCCTCTGCCTGCCTGGCACAGGCTGGGCTGCAGGCGCCGGGGGTGAGGGTGGGTGGGCTGCCCAGACAGCAGGGTGGCCACCAGTTGGCCTGCAGGGGATCCCCTCTCTGGAGTGCACTGGCAGACCTTCCCCCTCCTACCCAATGTGGTGCACTGTGCTCCCTGAGGTGGACGTGGAGGGGAGATAAGGGCTGCCCTCCTTCCCACATGTGTCCCCAAAGCCTGCAGGCAGGGGACAGAGGATGACAGGGAGGCTTTCTTGAAGCAAGGCCCACACACTCCATCTTTAGTGGCGTGGGGGTGCTGAGGGCTCCCAGCCAAAGCCTCTCTACTCCTGTCCCCCATCCACTGGGCAAGCTGGGCCCTCAATCCCCCAAGACATTGTGCAGAGGCTTCAGTTAGGGGGGACCCCTTCAGGGGCAGCAGCCATCATCTGGGCAGAGCTGCGTGTGCCCGGGGAGGGGGCTTCACCCCAGTCCTCACCCTGGGCCCCACTCTTGTTAACTTGTTTTTATTAAACCTCTGCTATTGGGCTGCCCGTTAACGTGGGACAAAGCCACAATGGGTGACTTCAGCCACAGGGGGACAAGTCACCACTCCCCAACCCCATGAGAAAGGATCCTCAGTGTACGCCCTTATTTGACTTGTTTGGGGGCTCTCGATAACATATCCTACTGAACAAGAATCCCCTCTGCCCTGCAGGTGCACTTAGCAACCTCGGGGCTTCCCTTGATGTTTGCAAACCGCCTCTTCGGTACTCTGATGATCGTTCTGCTGGGCCGCGGGCCACCCTGTGCGTGGCGGAACCGGCATTGTCCTAGGGGTGGGGTGGACGCGGGCAGCGCACGGCCCTGGAGGCGGACGAGCCCAGCGGACCACTCTCCCCCCACGCAGTGGAGGAACTGTGGGCGCCCTGAGAACCAGAGGCGGCATCGTGGGGGCCACGGAACCTGCCCAGGGTGGGGGTTGCAGGGATCAAAAAGACTTCTTTCCAGAGAAGGTGAGGCTTACGCCGAAGCAATTTTCAGAAGGCATTTGTGTTCTTTCGCACAGAAACAATAAAAGCACTTAAACAAGGTTTTGGAACAAAATTGAAACCAGTTCCGTCACAGCCGCACCATTATTGCTGTTTTATTGGCGTGCGCGCTCTCCGCGGTTTACGCCTCTCTGCCTCACGCCGACCACGCCGCAGCCCATATATCGTGGCAGTGGCACGTGTTAATTACGGCAATTTGTTTTGGCCGCGGATCTTAAGGAATCGTTTGTTTCTTTTGTCTCCCGTGTCTCCTGCTCCCTGTAACGAACAACCTCATTCCGTTTCCCCTGTACTCTCGTGAGGCTTCTCATAGGGATCCAACCATAAGGTGGGGGCAGACGGGCTCCCTGCAGGTGCCAGAGCAACAGGGTCACCCAAGGAGGCCCTCAGGGGCGGGACCAGCCGGCTGGAGGTATTTTTGCAGGATCATAGGTCTGGACAGCCAGGGGTCAAGTCCACATCCATGGGCAGTAGTGGTGGCAGGGAGGGAAGCTTGGGCACCTGGGGACAGAGAAGCAGCCCTGAGCTGGGTGAGGCCAACTGCAGGGCCCTGTTTCCTACCCATCACAGGGTGACAGCAGATGGGCCCCCAGCAGCTCCTGGGGTGACAACCTCCCAGCCTTGCAGGGTCCAGAATAAGAGACCACGGGGGTCAAGCTCAGAGGTGGTGGAGTGACTTCCCAGCAGCCCTGCGGAGGTTGGGCACCCCGGGAGAATGGGTGGGTCATGTGGCGCCTTGGAGGAAACAGGTCAGAGCCCAGCTGCCCCTCTAGCTCCGAGCCCTCCCACCAGCAGGCACAGGCTGTCATTCTGCTGGATGGAGCCGGTGTGGCCTGCCCCTAGAGGTGGCATCCGTGCGTGCGTGTAGGAAAGAAGAGTGTCGTGCTGGGACAAGGCACCCCCGCCACAACCTGGACCCAGCTGCTGCCCTTGCAGAGGGCCTCTGCATCTCCCCTGAGCCAAGGCCCCCCCAGTGAAGGGCAAAGAAGCGGGGTACAGGAGATGTGGGTGCACTGTGGGGACCAGGGAGAGAAAGCTTGGGCTGGGGGCAGGGGCAGAGAGCGGAACCAATGACATCTCTGGAAGAAGGGAAAGTTCCGCAGCCCCATGGACATTTGTTGACCTAGTTTTGTGGGGCAGGCACAGGGTGAGTTTCACTTTATCGCTTCGTTGAATGTTTATTTTATAGATGAGAAGGCAGAGGCTCGGAGGGGTTTTTTTTGGCAGCTCACTGGGCAGAGGGAGGGTGGAGACTGGCAGAAATACGCAGTGTGGATGGCGGGAGTGAAAGCCCGTGCCTGCGCAATTCCAGTGGCCACGACCACGCCAGGCAGAGGCGAACAGGAAAGGAAGCCTTCCTTGCCCTCATTTGAGTGGGTACTCTGATGGCTGAGCGACACTCAGAGGCAGATGCTTCCTACAGGACATAAACCCAGTCGGGAGCACGGAAGTGGGTCCTGCCTGCGACCCTTGCTGGGATCAACCGACAACCTCCGAGTCCTCGAGTCCTCAGATCCAGGTTATTTGAGCATTTTGTTGGTCCCTAGCAGAAGGTAGTGTCCTGAGCAAACGGGACGGCAAAAGAGTGTTTTGTTGGAAGGAAAGGAAGTTAGAGAAAGTTCTGAACTGAAAGGGAGAGAGACCCGGAGGAGCCATGCGGTGGCATCTCAGGAGTGGCCAAGAAGGAACCCCATTTGCGAGAGAAGCAGAATGCACAGGCTGAGACCCTGGGTGGTGCCAAGGCTCGATGGCAGGGCTAGGAGAGACACATGGAAGTGACGTGTGTCTCCCTAAGATTTCTGAGATGACCTGTTGAATGGGAATAATAGGAAGATTTGCAACAACCACAGCAGAATAAGAATGAGTGTCTCTGGAGTGCCGCTAGCTGCCAGGCTCTGGGCTTCCATACGTTATCCCAGTTCACCTGCCCCGGCTTCACAGAGCAGATGCGGTTACTATCCCCTTCTAACGGATTAGGAAACTGAGGCTCAGGGCCCCATGGGTGGGAGAGGGGTTCAGGTTGGCTTTGAGCTGGGGAGACTGAGCCACAGCCTGTGCTCTCGGCCGGCAGCCTGGCTCCATCTAGGGCGGGGTAAAGGTAAAATCGGCGAAGGGGCTGCAGGACCTGCAAAATGCCGTCGGTGAGTCCTGCCATGAGCGTCCTTGCTTCGCACCACCCCGAAGTGGTGGGTTGTGGCTCCTCTGTGCTGACCCCCGGGGAGTTGGCAGAGAACCACTTTCAGTGCCGGGGGCTCAGGCAGGAACCAACTGGTGAGTTTGTTCCATGGGATGGAAGGAGGGAGCCCAGTGCCATTCTTTTTGTAAATTGAGTGACCACTGAGCTGATGAAAATATTGGAAGGAGCCACTGAATTTAGTAGAGAGAGCAGGGGAAGAAGCATGGCATTCCGGGAAATTGCTCTAGAAGCCACGTATTTCTCTGGAAATTGTCTCTCACAACCAGAGAAGAAACGATCTGTGGAGCGGCTGCCCGTGGAGAGGATCTGGAGGGTGGAAACTGAGTGATTGTGAGATGCCTGGAAGTCTTACGGGGGGTCCAACCTTCTGATGTCTCTGGGCCACACTGGAAGGAGGAGAGTTGTCTTGGGCCACACAGTAAATACACAAACACTAATGAGAACTGATGAGCAAAAAACCCCCAAAAAACGGTTTTAGGTAAATTTACGATTTTGTGTTGGGCCGCATTCATGGCCATGTTGGGGTGCATTCGGCCCATGGGCCGTGGCCAGCACGCCCCTTTGCTTTGAAAGCATTTTACAAGTGTATTTGAGAAAAATCTACAAAACAGGAAGCTGGCTCTTGGATTGATGTCTTTTTCCCGCCGGTGTACTTGTTTGCAGGCGTCTCAGCTCAGTAGCCCCCTGTCCTGATAACACAGCAGGAGAGTTAGAGCAGGAACACTTGAGTTCTGGATTTGCTGGGTGACCCTGAGAAAGATACCTAGCCTCACTGAGCCTATCTTTTCACTGTACGAGGGAATATTTGTAATAGGTACTCTACCAACTTGATAGATTAGGGAGAATAATGGTAATGAATACTAGTTTCTGTTATTACGTTTTTCTTATGTCCCTGACAGTGCCCATCCAGGAGAGGAAATGGGGAAGGGTGCCCGGTATGGACTTACCGAGGTGCCAGTGTACTGAGACAAGGCCCTGGGCGGGGGGAGGTGAGACGCTGAAGATCAGAGAGTAATTACCAAGACGGCTTAACCTCAAAGTGGCCATAAGTCAAGTGGATGCCCTAAGTAATGATATACTCAGTTTAGATCGGAAATTATGGAAATCTTGGAAATTATAGAAAAATATGAACTGGTAAAATGGTATAGAAGTAAAACAATTATGTAAAATAAAATTAAAAAATATGGATCCCAGAATGTGTATTATAATTAGGAGACCGGGAGAATGGACAGTAGGAAGTGTGGCCAAGTGAAGGCAAAAGCCTGGCTGGGGAATTGGGAGACTGAAGTTTCATCCCCAGTTTGGCTCCAGATTAGTGAAAGGGGTTTGGAAAGTCTCCTAACTGATCTGATGTGCTTCCTTACTTGTAAAGCGGATTTAAAAAAACCTCCTCTTTCACTTTCCTGAGATGTAATGAAGGATTGGGTCAAAAAAGTTAGAAAATCAGGGCTCTACCATCCCCGGTGCTGCCTGCCTCAGTTTCCCCCTTCTCACTGGTGCCTCCACAATCTGATTCCTTTGACTCCGCCTAAAGGTACCGAGGGCCCCCGCAGCTGGTGCCCTTCCCTGAACAACAGCCCCTCTCCCTGCCAGCAAAGAGCCAGCAGGCTTACAGTGTTTATTACGGAAAAACAGAATTGCCAGATTTATCAAACAGTAGTGCCGTCATTCAGCCAAATGTGAACTTCGGCCATGCAGTGAATCACTTTTTAGTATAAGTATGTCCCAAATATTGCATGAGATGCACTTACACTAAAAAAATAATTCACCATTTATCAGAAATTCAAATTTACCCAGACAACTGTATTTTACATGGCAGCCCTAGGTAAGTAATAAATAAACGGCAGACTGGAGGGAAAGTTTCTGAAACTTAAGATTTTTAAGTGCCCCAAACTACAAAACTTTGTGCTTTAATATGATCATAAATTAACAGCTGTATTATAGTATGCAAATTTATGTTAAGTTATTCACTATCTGTCATCACGCTCCAATAAAAATTGTATATATGACATTTAGAAAAAAAATGACATCTTCTGATAAGAGTTTTGCTCTGCATTTTGGTGGCGCTGATTACCTCTGGCTCACCCGAATGCCGCAGCCAAGATGCGCAGAGCCAGGGTCTTTGTGAGTGACCTACTGAATTACTTATGGTCTGTCTAGAATTCTCGAGAACAATCCCAGTGAGTGGTCCGGGGTTGCTTTCCTCCATTTTAATGCCTTTCAGGAGAAACACAGCTTGGCGGTGAAATAACGGGAGAAGACACCCCTGCCTTTCATTCAGAAGTTGGCAGTTTCCCACCAACAAAAACTGCGTAGCGAGGGTTAGCTTGACTGGATAAGCGAGACGGGGATCATTTGATTTTTATTCTCTGTGCCTTTCCGTTTCTTGGTGATTGTACACAAAGGGAAAAAAAAACCCACTTTCTACTGTTTCTTTGCTATATAGCATAGCTGTAGAAATGTCCGCCAGTTGGCTAATTTAATATTCAGAGCATAATAGAGATAGATGGTTTATCTTCAGGCTGATGTGCTTAATTTTTTAACTGATGACTGTCATTCTCCTAGCGGCTCCTGGTGCACCACCAGTTTTGTGTTTGTTTTTAGCGTTTATGATTTTTTTTTTAATTGTGGAATCCTGTTTGTGGCAGAAATGCCAGTGTCTGCTCGGGGAGGGAGGGGTAAAATCTTGTTAAGGGCATGTTACATCCCCAAAGTGGTCCTGAGAGCAGAGGCGTTGAGGAGGACAGGGGGCCAGATGGCCGTAAGGAATCTTTGAAGAATGCCAGGCCAGGGGAAGACAGGCCGTGTGCAGCAGAAATTGCAGGGAAGAAGGCAGGTGAGGCCAATGCAAGGACAAAAGGACTCTTTGTTCATCCAGAAGAGAAAATACAGACGTGGAGGGAGGAGCCAAAGTGGTGTGCTGGGGTGCACTGTGCCTGCATCCCCACCACAGATGCAGGGCCGGGGCCAGGGGCACACTGTCTACACTCGGTCTTCCCGGAGTGGGGGACAGGCTGTTAGAGCACGGGCCTGGGGGTCCAGTAACCACACCCCGCTAGCCTCAGAATGTCCTTTGCCTCAGATTCCTCACCTGCAAAATAAAGGCATTAGACGGCATGCTTTCTAACTTTCTTCTAACTTTAGCTTTTATGCATTCATTCATTCAGCTGACATGGAACACCTACTATGTGCCCGATGCGATGACAAAGAGAAACATACAATCATGGTGTGAACAGCCGAGCTTGTCTAGGGGTCACCGGGCAGAAGCGTGTCACCCCGCCTAAGGGGAGGGGAAAGGGGGTGGATAGAATAGGAAACTCCTTCTAAGGTTGCTGACTTGACTTTCTCAAAATGACTAAGGAAGGCAAAGTCCAAGAGGAAAAATCTGTTGCTTTCTTGGTCACTAGTTGTCCCAGCTAAGGAGGAAGAGGCCTCTGATGACATGGACAACTAGGAGGATCTGATTTCTGGAAGTTTCTGTCCAAGGTGGAGCACCTGTTGGAATGGCTTAAACCCGAGGCTCACTTCTCACTCCACTCTCAAATCCATGTGGAAAGGAATGAACCAATCAGGAAAAGCCCGTCTTGCATCTTCACAGGCTTTGAAGTTTGATGTGGGAAATGAGATGGGGAGGCATGGGGGATGTTTTCATCCCTTATTTTAGCTGTAGAAAAGAAAGGCAAGTACGTGGACATTTCCCAGGCCACTGTTCAGATGCCAGCAGTGGACAGGGTTTGTCCCTCTACATTCTGGCCTGCCTCACCGGAAAGCTCACGCAGCCTGAGAAGGATCTTGTCAGGACACCCACAGACCTTGTTAAGTGAGCAAAATTTTGAGGGACAGGGAGAACAATGCTACTAGGTACAGCGAGAGATGACAGGTTTAACATATAAATTATTCCCCAGGGAAGAAACTGTCTGCCTGAAACCCGAGAGACAGATGAATAGAGAAATTCCCGATATGTTGCATTTTATAGAGAAAAATTTTTTTACATGGAAATAGTGATAGAATTTGATTTTAAGACACCCAAGGGCAGACAAGGGAATATAAATTTGTCAAATGTTGAGGCAAAAGGAACAGTGTATTTCTGGCTTCAATTTCTTTCTTTCTTTCCGTTGCTATGGACTTTGATGTTGTTTGATCTGTTTGTGGGCTGTTGAAGTAAATTAATTTAGTTTTCTATGGTAAACACACATCTCGACCTACTAGTATTTCTTAGTTTCTCATAGCTGGTGATATAAGTAAAAATGCCATTTATCCCAACAATGTTCTTAGGTACCTAGTGGCATAGGACAGGGAGAGGACACTTGAGACTGGAGTTAAAAATGACTCTGGGAACTTCCCAACACCTTGACAGAGCCCTGGCTCTCACGGTGCTAACACGTGTCATGAGTGTGTCTAAATGTGTGCTAACCCACTTTGGACACTGGCCGTGCTCATGGACCTATGACCACGGACCTCGCGGTCATTCCCAAGGTAACGCCAAGGAACGCTGAGACTTGTGGACCTGTGTTCAAATGTAGATTCTGCTCCCGACTGAGCCAGTCACTTAATCACTGAGTTTCAATTGCCTGACCTTTCAAATGGGGGGAAATGCCAACGTGCTCGTTAGAATTCGCTCAGCACCAGACACAATGAATAGTAATTCTTCTTCTTAGTATTTCCCTCATAATCATTACCGATATTCGTTGATATTGAATACTCGATTACACAGAATCACTCCTTGAGAAAAACAAGTAGGAAACAGGTGTTTCTGTCACAGAACTTAATGTAGCCGACACAGGCAGCAGAGAGTTAAAACTGGCCCCTGGCCACGGGCTGAGAACTGAGAAGATGGGCAATACCCCTTGAAATTGCAGAAGGGACAGGCAGTGAATTGTTCCAGAAACAAAGCCACTGAATGTGTGTGTGTGTGTGTTTTGGAAGTTGAGACTTTTCCAGTAGATGCTTCTAGGAGATTTCTAATCTGCATAATATTCTTGGTTAGTAGGACCTGTTTCTTTATAGAGTTAGGTCCTATTTATTTAACGCATAAAAATTATGATGACTAATTATGGTGCCCCATAAATGTTTATGGTTACGATGATGGTGGTGGTGACCGCTATCATTAGCATCTTTCAGGTCTATAAATCACTAATTTGCAGCCAGGCTGGGGAACCATTAAATGAGCTTTTCAGAAAAAGGAGAGAGGATGAGGGAGGGAGGGAGGAAAAGAGGAAGGGAAAGCAGAGAGACAGAGAGACCCCCAGAGTTCTGAGATAACATGCGGCCTGGGAGGGGACTGGGCTAGGCATCTGTCATCCTGTCTACGAGATGGAGAAATAGCCCCTCCGGCTCCTGGACATGGGGCACAGAGCAGATGACCTCTTGGATTCAGCATGGTCTGTGTCTGAGGACCGTAATTCTAAGGGCAGTGCCCTGGAGGGCCTTGCCCGGCCTTCGGCTCCTGGCTCTTTATGGGCTGGATCCGAACCGCAGCACTGTCGCAGAAAACCCACTGCTTCCTGGTGACTCGGGGAGTGACTTCTCTACAAAGCAAAAAGCGGCTCCAGGGATCATGCTGCCTGTTTATAGAGTTCACTGCCTTGCCCAGTGCGGTCGGCACATACACCTCCTGGGAGTATGGCCCGGTTCTTCCCCTGCCCGCACCTTACAATCACCTGGGGCTTTTAAAGAAGTGCGGTGTAGGGCCTCACTGCTGGTCTGCTAGATCCAAATCTCCGGCGGTGGATCCCAGGCATCTGCTGTTTGTACATGTTCAGCATAAGGCTGCTCTTGGGCCTTGATTTGCATGCGGGTCCCTGGACTGGGTGGCCATGGGGATAGGAGAAGGAGCTGTTAGAAGGGCTCTAGTTGCCCAAAGTCAGAGTCTGCCTAGAAATCGACTGGGGTCTATTCTACAACCTCGGCCCTCTTCAGCTGGAGACTTGGGAACTGCGGGAGGGCAGGCCACCCTGCCGTGCAGACCTGACAGGGGTTGGCGGGGGAGCAGTGGTGTAGCAGAGGTATCAGGAATCAGGCCTGAAGAGTGTCCTGTTGGGAGGGAGGGCAAGTGGCCCCTTGGCAGTGTCAGGATGCAAAGCTGCTCCCTGGCTCCCACTGTGTCCCAAGGACTTTCCTGAACTGAGATGCAAATGGCTCTCAGCAGCAGCTAAGGAACAGCTGGCCCCAGGCAGGGGAGTATCAGACCCGAGTCCAGAGGAGACCCAGGGAGAGAGCAGCAGTGACGAGCAGAGGGAGTGCCAGGCTGGCCACTAGGCTGCAGGACAAATGGCTCAGAGCCCTGTTTCCTGTTCTCTTCCATAGAACACAATGCAAGTGAACAACCACAAGGAAATGCAATGCGTGAAAAATTCCTGGGGTGTGGAGCCCAAAGAGAAAGCCTGGGCTGGCTGGAGAACCTCTCTGGTGAATGAGACAAGATCAGCTTCACAGAAAAAGTGCTGAGACGCGAGTCTGTGGAGGTAGAAAGTGGCCCTGGGGCAAGACGTCTCTGTCTCAGGAATGTTCCAGGGATGGAGGGCATCAGGCATGAAGCTGCCCGCAAGCTCTTGATCTTGCCCTGTGTGGGCTACGAAGAAAGAGAGTCCATGAACTTGGAGAATGGACCGTGCAAATGTCATACAGTGAGGGGAAAACCCACCATACATCTAGGAACACGTTATCCTTCAGGCCGAGAGCTGGGACCAGTCAAAGGTGGTGCCAGCAAATGGATCTGAGGGGGGTGTGTGCCCCCATCTGCCTGGACAGTTGGCACTTCCTCAATGCCGTAAAAGTGCTGTGCCAGTGTGGCTTCAGGCCCGCACGGCAGCAGGCAGCCTGGAAGCCCCCTTTATGGAAGTGCTGAACTGGCAGTGACCTGCCTGGCAGGCAGGACACTACAGCATGGAGGGACAGCTTCAGTGTCCGTGAGTCACTGAATGTTGAGATGACGTTGAAAAGAACAGCGACTAAGTGGTTGGGAGATGTGCGCTCCAGTCCAGGACAGACCCCTCCCTGGTGAATAACCTTTGGCACATTATCTTCTCAAAGGCTCCATGGTGGTTGGTCTTTTGTGTTAACTTGCTTAGGCCATCGTACCCCGTTATTAATCAGATGCGAACCTCGGTGTTGTGGTGACGGTCCTCTGTAGCTGTGGTTGACATCTACAACGGGTTGACTTGAAATGATGGAGAACACCTTTGGTGATGTGGATGAACCTCATCCAATCAGCGGAAGGCTTCAAGAGCAAAGTCTAAGATGTCTTGAAGAAGAGGACAGTCTTCCTCAAGACGGCAGCATCGAATCCTGCCTGAGCCACCAGCCTGCTGGCCTGCCCTGCAGATTCTGGACCTGCCAGCCCCACCATCAAATGAGTCAGTTCCTTAAAACCCCTCTCTCTCCTGTGGGTCCTGCTTGTCTTGGAGCTCCCTGACTGTGCAGCCTCTCTTCCCTCACTGATTAACTGGGGACAGTGACAGCTCCTGCTTCATAAAGTTCCAGTGAGCATCCAGCGAACACTTACATGGAAAGCACTTAGCTTTGGGCCTGGCATGCAGACTCCCAGGGGTCATTATCACTGCCAGCAGAGAAGTCTAGTCCATCCCTTCCATTCACAGATAAGGAAACTGAGGCACAGAGAGGGGGTGACCGTAGCACGTGTGCCCAGAATTGTACGTGGATTCACTCACCTAATCCTCATGATGATATTATGGGCTATATATTCACGTCCCCATTTTACAGATAGGAACACTGAGGAGCAAAGACAATGCCAATCATCCTTGTCACACTGACAGTGAGTGGCGGCTCAGTGCCTCCATGTCGCTATTGGAAGGGCTGGGACCGGCACGCAGGTCTCGAGCCCCCTCTTTTTGGGCACAGTGCTCCTTGGTCAGAGAGGTAGAGGTTTTGTCCAAGTGTGATCAGGACCCGCTCCCTCGGTGACAGCTTCATGACTCCGCTACCAGCCGGGTAGTGAGTGCCTGGCTCCATGGAGGGGTGAGAACCACCCCCCAAGGATGGGGACCCCAAACATAGTGGGTGACGAGGCCAGCATACCTCACTGTGCCACTTCATGAAAAAGTTCCTTCTTGTTCCAGAGTCACCCCTCGACCAAGACCTCCCTTCTCAGCCACTTGCACTAGTTTCTCTTGGAGTTGAACTTCTCCCATTTAGCTAAGGAGGTGAGGAGTTTATCCTCTTCCTTCTAGCCTTAAATTGCTAATTAAAATGTCTTTGAGACTAAGCCCGTTGCCAAAGGAGCCTGGGTGGCTTTCTAAAGCTCCTTGTTCCTAACCAGAGGGAAGTTGATCCTCTTCTTATCTTTTAATAAGGATTTCTTTTTGCGGGGTATCCGTTTTATGCTTCCTACTGCTCTGGCCCCAGCCTGGTCCCAGCAGGGGGAGGCCAGTGGAGTTTAATTACATTCCTTCTATAGGGAACATTCAAGGAATGAGGCTTTGAAAAACAACTTATCCTACCAAAAAGGGGGGGGATCAAATTAAGCGATTGAGAAACAGGCATTGCCTCTTGTGTCCTGGAGACCCAATCTCAATATTTAAATTTTAAAGACAGAATTCTAAGTGCTTAACTTTATAAACCGCACACATTGCAATTCACAGGGGAGTCCACTCTCCTTTCTGATCTGGAATATTCATATGCCTGGCCTCACAGCCTCATGTGGTTGATATTTTCACATGTACTGTATTCAGCTATAACACACACACACACCCAACACAAATCGTAACCTTGCCCCACAGTCCTGGGGCAAAATAGATTTACCAGGAAACTCAGAGTAAGTTGAATGTCTGGACCACAAGCAAACATTTTAGAAACGTCCCTTATTCTTTACTGACTTTCCAATTTTCCTCCTCCGTCTGTCTCTGAGATGCCCAGTGACGGGCTGTTAGTGAGGGTGGAAGTAGCTGCTCCGCTCCCCTGCCCCCTGCCTCAGGCAGAAGCTATTAATCGGCTGACTGTTAGTAGATAAGTCCCGCAAACAGAGGAGTAGACAAGGGTGAGTAGGTGGGCAATGAGCGAGGACATACTTCAACTGATGTAGGAAGACCTTTATCAAGGATAATGGAGGGACCATTAGGTAGTGAGTTCCCTGTTCCTGGGGGCATTCAAGCAGAGTGGCATGATCTTGCAGATACCTGTCCTCGATGGGAGACTGGTCTCCAAGGTCCCTTCAGAGCCCAAGGGCCCTGGTTCCTTCCTTTCCTTGGTGTGACCCGTCTGGGCATGAACTTGTGTGTGTGTGTGAAGTGGCCCACGGGAGTCCTATGGGAGCACAATTGTAGGATTGTAGGGACTGCTGAGTGAAGGGCCTGCACTTGCCTTTGTGACCCTGGCAGTGGCCTTCTCTGACTCCCGTCTGCCTGGATGCAGTAACCACGTGTTTTCTCCCAGGCGGTTCCCCGTTCCTCCCCACCTGCAGTGTGCTTTCAGGTAATCTCTTCATTCATCGGCACCTATTCCTTACAAGCTCCTATGTGTGGGCACCGTGGAGGCCCTGCGAAATACTGGGCGCTGAGCAGACGAGAGGCCCTGTGGGACTTGAGTGTATCACCCCTCCTTAAATCCCCACTCGAGAATATGTTTATTGATTTTAGAGAAGAAGTGGGGGAGAGAGAGAAGCACTGATTGGCTGCCTCCAATATGCACCCCAACTGGGGACTGAACCCACAACCTATTTATGTGACCTGACCAGGGATCGAACCTGCAACCTTTTGGCTCATGGGACAATGCTCCAAGCCACTGCACCACCCAACCAGGGCAGGAGTAGTGGCATTTTAATGATGGGTAATGGGTTAAAACAAAGGAAAAAAAATCCTAATCGTGAAATGTAAAGCCCAGTGATGGGTTGATAGCAAAAGTTCTGATGGAGTAGGAGTATTTATTTATTTATTTATTGGGGGGGAGAGCAGGGTAGGAGTCTTTAAATTGGCCCCAGCCGGTACCATTCTACTCCACTGGTGGAAAAGTGGTTTTGATGACTAGAGTTCCATGACATTTTTTGTTAAGTGTATGTGTTTATTCTTTATTCTAAAAGCTAATTGTTGGAACTAAAACCCATACTTTTGATGTTTTAAGAGCCTATCATGTGAGCAATAGTTAAATAAACGGGCCATTCACTTGAGACTCCAGCTCCCTGCCAAGCGGACCCGCAGAACGCCGGCTTCACCTGCGGAGCTCACTTTCCCAAGTTTATTTTTAATTCTTGCTTTTCTGGATTGCTGTGAACCGACCCCACCAGCTTATTTGCTTAGCAAAGCTCGGCCTCTCTAGAGGCCTGGATATTGAGTATAAAATACTCTGAGTTACCACATGAAGGGCACCAGATATATGCTGATTGGTGTGGCCCGTTCCCGGGGGGACCATCTCTTTGCAGGTCACCTCTCCCTCTGCCGTGACAGAACTGCTCTGCGGGGACTCAAGATGGAGGGGGACACGGAGCATTACTTGCTAAAAATTGCAAGTGCTGAAGTGCTACACTTGATTAAGCCTGGCGGCCCAGAAAAACACCTGCAAGTTCTTCCTACTCTTCAACCTGCCTCCTACCTGATCAGCCGCCCCACTGCACGCACGCAGGGTGTCAGTGTGCAAATTCACAGGCTCTGGGACAGCCAGGGGCCCCAAGGGGACCGAGGGTCAGGAGGTGGCACAGGGGAAGCCTCTGTGTCTCTCTGGACCTTGGGAACAGAGCCAGAACAAGAATCAAGAAGACTAAATAGTGCTGCAAATGTTGAAGAGAGGCGACATAAGAGAAATCCAACAAATGGGGCTGAAAGAGAAGACAGAAGCAAGAGAAGAAGAGGCAGGGATCTGCTGTGATCTCTGAGCTCCCGGGTGGCACAAGGCCTGGGGATGTGGCTGCCACGGCCAAGGCTTCGGGGAGCTGTTCAGAGTCAAGGTGGGTCAGTTTCCCCAGCGCTCACATGGGCGTGGGATTTGAGTGTCTGCTGGCAGTGTGGAAGAGTGGACCTCTGGGTGGTGGCAGAGGAAGCTCTTGGCACTGAGCAGCACATGTTCACTGCACAGGTGGCCCCAGAGAGGCAGTCGTCCCCAAGGAGAGAATGGACAGGTGACCTGGATCACAAAGACCATTGTGTATATAATAATCACAAAGGCAGTCGAAAACTGGGGCTCTGCCACCTGGTCCAGGTTGACTGACCCTGCTTTGGGGACTCTTGAGTTGTCTCATGATGGGGCCAGAAGTACCTCATACCCTGTCTTCCTTCTTCCCTCCCGGGGTGATGCTTTGGTAGCAGGTCCACCCATCATCACACCCAAGCCAAAGTTCCAGGTACACACACACAGAGGCCCCTCCTGTAGGGTCAGGTCTTCTCTGCTCTATTAGTTGTTGGGGAGCCAGGGGAGGGTGAGAGAGTCTACTTCTCTGGGGGGCAGACACTCCAGAGTAAAGGACAGGAAGTGCACAAGTTGGACACATTCCAAGGTCCTGCACTGCAGCTCCCGCTCATGCAGTGAGAATAGTAAAGATTTTGCGCCCAGGCAAACAGCATCCGGGAAGTTGTCTTTGACCGCCGTACTTTGGCATGGCCTCTCATTGGCACCTGAAGCTTCTGTCTACACTAAGTGCTCATCAGGGGAGCTTCTGGCCCAGATGGGGCCCCTGCCTGAAAGACCCGGTCTGACGCGTGCCTGTGGGCTGTGATGCGGCCCCTGTACACACCTGCGCACTGAGAGAAGGCTCTGGTTGCCACCTTCAACTGCCTTGAAAGTGACCTTCAATCAACCTTAAAGCTCTCCCTAGCTTCTTACCCTGGAGAAAATTGTTTAAGGAAGCCAGGTAATTTTAGGGTTATGGGCAATACACCTCTACAGATGTCCAGGATTGCCTTGGCTGGGTGGCCCACTTGGTTGAAGTGTTGTCCCATACACTGTGGGTTCAAAAGGCTGTGGGTTCGATTCCCTGTCAGGACACACACCTACGTTGCAGGTTTGATCCCTGGTCGGGGCATGTGTGGGAGGCAACAGACTGATGTTTCTCTCACACTGATGTCTCTCTCTCCCTTCTTCCCCCTTTGCCTCTTTTGTCTCTCTCTCTTTCTCTCTCTAAAATCTGTGGACATATCCTCGGGTGAGGGTTAAAAAATAAAATAAAGACACCCAGGCCTGGGTGATTCCCTCATCACTTTCTCTTTCACTCAATAACATGAGAGTGGCATCATTACTTTCAGAATAATTTTGGAACTGATTTAATTTATTGACAAAAGGTAAATCATGGCAGAACATCAGTACTCTAACTATCATTAGAAATACATACTTACTACGTACGTCACAACTGAGAGAGGCGGAGTAGGTTTAGAACCTGGCTGACCAAGGTGTGGGCCGTGGACCAGCAGCACCTATATCACCTGGGAGCTTGCTGGAAATGCAGAATCTCAGACCCCGCCCCAGGCCCGCTGAGTGAGCACCTGCATTTTCACACGCTCCCCAGGTCGAACGTTGAGATGCTCTACCTGCTGGCTGGCACTGCAGTCTATGGCCGCACGTCTCACCCTGCTGGTGTCCCACTTCTTGGCTTTGTGTTTTAGTTTGACTTTAGGGCCGTGAGTTGTTCTTTGTTCCCACCTCTTTCCTTGGGCCTCACTAACTTGCTCTCTGCCATGCTGTTAAGATCCTGTAGGAAAGGGATGCATCTCGTCCTACAGGGCACTGCTGCCCTGTGTGGCTGGGGGACACCTGAACTTACTCCTACTGAAATGTGGGACCCGAGCAAGACCCGAGCAGACCTAGGCAGGAACCCTTCCCAGTGGGGGAAAACCCACTTCCGGTTCTTTCCTTGAGTCCTAAAGTCCACTGTGCTCCGCTCCCTGTGTGAACGTGACCTGGAAACTTCGACCTGGGTGGGATCCAAACTGGGAGGCATGTTTCCCCCATAGTGAGGATAAATTTGTGTGAAGCTATCACATTATTTTCTCAGCGAATCCTTCCCCTGTGACAAAGAATGTGTATTTATGAAACAGCTAGTTGGAGGCAAATGTAGGCGAATTTTCTTTTTTTCAATGTAGCCAAAGAATATGCTTTTTTCCTTTGAGATCCTCCGCCTGCTTCAAAGAACAAATCCTCAACCTTGCTCACATCATCAGCGCGAGCTAATCAGCCGAGATACTCAGCGTGGAATGTTCTTTTATCCTTAAGAGAAAAAGAATACGTTGTATTTTAATTAGATATTTATAATGGTTACAAAGCACCTCTTCAAGAGAAGTTTTAAGAATTTGGCCTTTCTTCTAAGGCGTAGCTATGTTCAAATTATCCTAAAGAGAGGCTATTTATCAATCTAGTCCAATTTGTGATAAATTTACAACTGGGTTCTGCCCAGATTTATAACAACAATTAAGCAGCAGGAAAATGGGTCATAAATTTTGGCTGGCACAGTCCGGCACCAAAAAGAGAAGAGAGTGGTTTAGCCAGATCAGAAGTCGATAATTTCAACATAAAGTGCGAAAGCTATAGCAAAAACAATTTATATGGAAAGAAGTTGTTTTTTTTCTCGCATCCTTTTCAAAATTAGATATTGGAGAACACAATGAGGCATCTACATTACAAAGGTCCTATTAAATCATTGGTGCACTTCCTTAGTTTTACCAGTGGTGCAAGAGGCACAAATCTTTCCATTCTCGACTCTTGAATTTAATGAACGCACCTCCCCTTCAATATGACTGAGAAAACACGGGGAAAAGAGAGAGCTCTCCGAGAGATCGGGTAACTTGAGAAAGAAGGTTTTAAGCTGCATTTTGAGGTGGAATGAGAAGGGGGAAAGCCGGTCAAAAGTCCAAAGTCAGATGATTTGGAAGAAAACACATGTGTCTTAATGAAGCAGCCTAGGGAGACATGAATTATAAAGTAGATGATAACCGTATTATAAACTGAAACAGAAATCTATCCCCTGAAAGGCAATCAAGGCCACTTGGGTAAAACAGGTGGCGAGAGACGGGGTAACGCCGGACAGAAGGTATATGTGTAAAACGTGTGTAAGATAATCCTCCATGGTGAAGGAAGACCTTTGAGTATCGTTGTATGTGCCGGAAGTTCAGTTCTGGTAAAAGCAGAGCTCCTGAATTACTGACTTGTACCACTGACAGTTTCCCGTCTTGACTGGGAAGGGTTGCAATAGAGGCTGTCAGCCCGGGCTTCATTCTAACCAATAGGGAAGGCGTGACCGGCTATGTGGACATCGCCTTTACAAGAAGAACCTAAGTTCAGAGGAGGGTACGGGTGATTGCATAACAAGAAATTTGAAAGTGGAAGCTTCTAATCCGGGAACCACGGAGTCCATGTACATGGGTGGGCACACTGTTTTCTCGCCACTCAGCAGCCATTCACCTCACATCAATAACAGAGGTTTGGGGATCCTCTGGAAATCCGAGGGGTTCAAGTGAGGCCCCACCTAGACATCCACTTCAGCGATTGGGCCAGTGACTCAAGTGTAAGCCAATCAAAGCGTCGTAATCTCCTCAGCCACGGTGATTGGTTGAGGGGTGAGCCCAGGACCCAATCTCCATCAGTGAGGTGTTCCCTGAGATTTCCAGGAGAAACTGTTGCTGTTTCAGGCTGGACCTAACCTGCTCTCCTCTATCCCTTAGCCTCGGCCAATGAAGAGATTAGAGGGATGAATAGAAAATTCGTCAGAGCCGGGAGTCCTTAGCCCAAGAGAGGATTCTTCCCTTGTCCTGAGCCAAGGAAGGGGTCTCGGGTAGAACCACTCACAGAGCTCGGGGGCAGTTGCCTGAACCTGGTGGTCCATTCCCCAGGTGGTCACAGGCTGATGGAGCGGAATTGCTCATTTGCCCTCTCTGCCCATTTGAGCACAGGAAAAGTAACTGGAGCAAGATGTCAGGGCAGAGAGAGGGGATGGCAGAGGGAGCAGCCACTGTTGGTGTGGCCCAGATGTGTGTTGCCTGTGGCCCAGGTGGACACTTTGCAAGCCATCTTTGCTGCTCAAGAGGGCTGACTGCCACCAAGAGACTCCACCACTGAGAAGCTGTGGGGCAGGAGCTGGCGATGGGCACTGGAGCCCCTCCCCCACCAGGGCATGGTGCAGTGGGGAGGTCCCAGGAGTCCCCTGAGTAACTCTGTCCGTGCCAGAGGCCACTGCAGGAAGGCACTGCGAGAAGCCCAGTGAAGCAGGATTTGGGGATCTGTCTGAAGGCCTCAAGCCTGGGAGAAGAAGGGGGCCCAGAAGGAGCTAGGGGAGAAGAGGAGGGAAGGTGGGAGAACAGGCAACATTCCCTCCCCAGAGCAGCTTCCTCAGGCCACAGGTCAGCTTGAGCTAAGGGGATGGAAGGGCACTTACTTGGAGAATGGAGTTTTAAACAGGACCAGAGTGGCCTGGACCATTTTGTGCCTAAAAGCGACCAAAAACTTTTGAGATCTGTCTCAGGCATCATTGAGGAAAGAGAGAGGAGATTCATCACAGCACATGGAAGAGAAACAATAGGAAAAAACTCAAAGTGGTTCCATGCCTGCACTTCTTTTGGTTCAGGCTGTCCCACATACTGAGATCTCAGGGAGATCCTGTCTGAGAATGGAATGTGAGGAGAGCTGAGAGATGGGGAGCTAGAGCAACCTGGGTCCCAGTGACAGAGTGTGGAACCCAGCACCGAGCCATACCTGAAGGCAGCCCTACTCTAGAGTTTTCTGACATGGGGGCCAATAAACTCCCTGAGCCAATGTGGTTTGAGTTTTCAACACTGTCAACAGAAAAAATCCTAATGGATACAGGGCACATGTATACTTTTTTTTTCTGAAAGAGGGACATAGATTTCATGAGATTCTCATGAGGTGTGGCTGTAAAAGGATGTGACTCGGGGACAAGAAACTGTAGAGCTCAAATCTAGAGATGTCACTGACAAGCACAAGGGAAAGAGGCCACCGAATGAGGAGTGGGGCTCCATAGGGACAGCATGGAAGAGCTGGGTCGGGACATCCTGGGGTGTAGCGTCTGGAGCCCAAGCCTGACATTAACTGGTACTCGAGAAATATTTGTTGAATGAGAACCAGCAGGAAATTATAACACGTCATTCTTTACACGCACATTTTCAGGAAAATATCTAATGTGCGAACATATCATCTGCACTTCCACATCCTGGCAGATGGTCCATATTAACAAAACTCTGATCATAGGATGAAGGAGAAGAAGGAGGAGAAGGAGAAAAAGAGGAGGAGGAAGGAGAAAAAGGAGAAGAAAAGAAAAAAGAGAACCTACAAATATTTATCGAGTGCATACCACGGGCAAGGCTGTGTCCTATTAACACTATTGTGACTACCAAATCAACTTTTTAAAAAAGACACACCACATCGCTATCTTTCAGAGACAGCCCCAACTGTTACCTAGAGAAAGAAAATGACCTGGGGGGCCTGCATGGCAGGGGCAGGCTCTGGGCTCTGTTTCTTCTTAGAATTGGCACCTGGACCCTGAGAGCCTAAGGCTGTCTACTCAGAGTGAAAGTAGGAACCACCTACATCAAAATCACCTGGGACATTAACGCTAAAATGCAGAGTCCTAGGCCCTGGCCTAGACTTATGGAATCAGAATCTCTGAGGGTGGGGGCCCTGAAACCGGCATTTTAAACAGTCTTCCCAGATGGCTTTATGTTTGCTAAAGTGTGAAAACTTTACCTACCAAAATGTTTCTTGGCCTGTGGGCTCTCAGTGCCTGGAAGTGGTCCTGTGGGGAAAAAAGCCCTAGGCTGAGGGCTTTGAAGGAGGCCAGGGCTTGATATGACAGTGTCATCCTCTTTAGGTCATGGCCAGTTAAGGCCACGTCAGAGGTGAGGGGTTGGGTTGGTGAGGGCCTTTGGCCGGAAGCCTATGGAACACTCCTGTGTCCTCCCGGGAGAGGACCAACCGGATAGATATGATGCTGCGGGGGGACACACTCTACATGGCACCACGCGTGCCGGACTCCGTTATTGCTGCCGTCTAGTGCCCTGGAGGGTCTTCTCTGGGAGGGAGGTATTGCTTTAACAGATATGACTTCTCATTTTTATTTGTTCTTTTCTATTTTTCGTCTTTTTGATTTTTGTTTTTCAACTGGTGAGTAAGGTCCCTGGAGGTGTGTGGTGTAGCCGGGATGGCCACGACTTGCACCTGTGTGACCCACTGTCACGTCTGCCAACTGCTGGGCACGCACAAGGGGCTTAAAAGGCTTTAGTCTGACCTGCCTTTGGTTTATTTAGGCCAACCTTTTTTGAGTTTTTAAATTTGATTTCAGAGAGAGAGGAAGGAGGAGAGAGAGAAAGAGAGAGAGATCGATTTGCTGTTCCACTTATTTATGCACTCATTGGTTGATTCTTGTATGTGCCCTAACCAGGGATTGAACTGGCAACCTTGGTGTATCGGGCAATGCTCCAACCGAGTTCCCTGGCCATGGCTGTGAGACCAGTCTTTATTGCCTTCCTGGGATCGCAGCCAGAACTTCCTCTGAAAGGTGCTCTCCCAAGTTCTCAGTCATATAACTTGAGTATGATAGACTCTGGGGGTATGATTGATTGGCTTAAGCCCATCCATGCCCCTATTCCCTTGGTCACAACAGTTGTTTTGAGAATGGGCAGTGACCTACGCATCCCCATCAGCATGAACCTCACATTTCTTCCTGAGAACTTGGGGCTACAGACACTCTTCGCTCCATTGATTATGAGCAAGGAAGCCTGTAGTCCAGATGCTCTTGGCAGGCTGCTTAGGGCACAACTGAGGATGGGGCTGGTACTAAGGAAGCACAACCATGAGCTGGAGACCTGGGACCTCAGCACCTCACAGGCCTGGAAAAAGACTTGCCTGAAGCCACATCTATTCCTGAGCTGCTCAATTATCTGTCCTAATAAGCACCCCCCCACCTTTAAATACATTTTTTTTTGGTTTTGTTACCTGCCAGCAAATACATCCTAATAGGTGTGCCCTTCAGCTGCTGTTATTTCTCTTGAAGTGTGTTCCCCCATCACCTTTGGTCCCTCCTCCTCCCCCTCAATTAAGAAAACCCACACAACTATCAGTGAAGTAGGTGGTGGGAGTGGGTAGTAGGATGATTTGGATTCATGGCTTGTTGAGACTCCATGCCCAAAGAATATCGATTAATGGATCAATGTCAACCTGGAGGGAAGCCTTGTCCTGTTCAACATTTTAATCAATGACTTGGATGAAATAGGAGACATGCTTAGCAGGTCTCAGATGACACAAAGCTGGAGCAATTGCTAGCATGACAGATGGCAGAATCAAGATTCAAAATTATTTTGACTGACTCGAGCGGTAATAAGGATAAATATAAACGCTTGCATCTAGGCTCAGGAAAACCAAGCCGTGGAGTGGGGAGGCCCGCCTTGGCAGTTGTCACAACATTGTGGAAGTTTAGGTTGACCATAAGTTCACGATGAGCCAAGAAGCTGAGGCAATTAGGAACACAGCTAGTGCTCTGGGGGAGAAAGGCTACCCTAGCATCTACTTCCCCGGTGGGAGAAAGGAGTGGGATTTTCTGGGAAGCAGTTTTCGGCTCCATATAGGAAAAGAATTCTAATAGTTCCAATAAGAGATTGAGCCACCCCTCCAAAATTGTGACTGTAGTAATTATGTCAGAATGTCATACAAAGGATTCTATTATGGTGCTCTTCCTTTTAAAGCACAGATTTAAAAAAATGATTTTCTTTAACAACTCATAAGTCAAAGCAATACACACATAAGCATCCAGACAAAAATGACGTGGCAAAGTAGCTTAACTCGCACCAGTGGCTCCGTTTCCCCTGACTCCACTTACAGCCCTCCTCTCTGTGTTCCCCATCTTCCTCATGCCCCTCCTACCTTCCCACTTGGCTGCATCTTTGGACTCACGCCTGCCTCCCTGAGCACTGGGAAACCATGCCTTCTGCCCCACTGCTGACCTTTGACCTTGACCCACGAGGACTGTGCAGCTTCCCTCTGCCAGGCCTGGTTTCAGGGACTGCCCCAACCCTGATGGCACATGTGCAATTTTTTTTTCTTTCTTTTTCTGTTGTTCTGGACCCTCCATTTTACTTGCTAACCCAGAGAGATGGAGAAGGTAGGCAGCAGCCCTATTGCATCTTATAAACTTAGAACGTGGTTTTAGCAAGGCAGTTACAAAAATAAGTTTCACTTCTACAAACACAAAATCAATTGTCGTGTGGATTTCACATGGGCCCCTGGACCCAGCTTGTACTCACATATTTCTCGTTGAAATGGTCCACCTCTCTCAGCAGCTTCTCTTGGCAGTCAGGGTGCGTGGCCAACAGGTAGGTGGCAAAGGAGAGGGTGCTGGTGACGATCTCGTAGCCAGCGATGAGAAAGAGGAATGACTGGCCCACGACCTCATCCACAGTCAGAGGCTTGGATGGGAGCCTGGGCTGGTGTTTCTGGGAAGGATTCGCTGAGCATTCGTTGGAGAAGACTTCTCTGACGATGTCAAAGCTCTCTACACCCACGGAGGTGGCGGAATGCCGGGCATCCAGGACCAGTTGCAGGAAGTCTCTCCGCCTCTAAGGGACAAAAGAAGAAGATGCACATTTTGGCCCAGGGTCACATAAGTGGGGTTTCTTGGAGCTCAAAAGAAGACGTACACATGCAGCTTTTACAGGATAGAACAAGGATGCTCCTTGTGGGGTCATCTGAGATGGCGAGAACCTGCAACCCCCCTGTGCGGGTTCACAGGCTGGTGCAGCAAAGAGCAGACTGCGATGCCATCGAAAAGGATGAGTAGGTTGGAGCATTGTTCCACGAACAGGAAGGTCAGGGGTTCGGTTCCTAGTCAGGGCACATGCCTAGGTTGTGGGTTTGGTCTCTGGACAGGGTGTGTATGAGAGACAACGGATCAATGTTTCTCTCTCACATCGATATTTCTCTCCCTCTCTCTCCCTCCCTTCCCTTCTCTCTAAAATCAATGAGCATGTCCTCCGGTGAGGATTAAAAACAGTGAATGTACAAGGCACGTAATTACATAAATTCGTCCATGCATAGAAAATCTTTAGCAACATTCATACTCAACAGTTCACAGTAAGCTAGAAGAGATGGAAAAAACCAGGGGTCTTTTATTTTTTACTTTATCCATGTTTGTACTGTTGGTTGGTTGGTTTGGTTGGTTGGTTTTCCAACAGTAAAACAATTAAAACATCGTAGAGATTTAAGTCAAAGCACATGTTCTGTTGCTCACTAATGGACAATCCAGGGCCTCCGTGGGCGTCCATGTTTTTCTCGCGCAGTAGAAAGTGAACAGACCCTTGACTGGGGAGGTGCAGGTGAGGAGGAACTTGCTTTGGTGAAGTTCTTCTTCAAAGTCTCTAGTCTGCATTTTACATCCCTTAGCCTAGCCTCCTCATATCAGGTCCCTTTTTTTTCTCACTAATCCCCTACCCCATTTAAGTGGATAGAGCTGTCTTACCATTTTTCCTTCTCTTCCTTATCAGCAATTTGCATGTTCTTTATATTTTCACTATCACTAATTGTAACCATAGTAGCGTTTACACATTGCTTTGGCCTTGACTGAGCGTATCCCTGGCACATCCTTTCTTTGAAAAGCTCTTTAATGTGATGACTGACAAACAATATGTTACTCTTTTCTGAAGTTTATAGATTAAACAGCAAAAGGAGAGTATCAGAAGCACCAACAAAATATAATTTCAAAGCGCGTTACATGTGGTGGCATTTTCTCAGTTTATTGGCTTCTGGATTTTTATTGCGTGAATGGTCTCTGCCACACAATTAGCACTTCATTCCATCCTTTAAAATCGTTGTTATTTCACCTGTGGTTGTGTTTGCCTTCTGTAAGAACAGAGGTGTCTCCAGGGTCGGACCCTGCGCCCCGCCCCACCCCAGGCCTGGTATTGTACTGAGCACACGTTAGGGATGCAATGAAAAATTCCACAGACAAAAATGCAGCGCAGTAAATGAAACCCAAGGAAGGTCATGTTGGGTGTGCTTACAACCACATGCCATTTGGGGCAGGCATTTTGGGTCGTGGGCAGGAACCTTCACAGCTCCTCCCCTTCCCAGGTTGGTGACCTTGGCAGGTGACCTTGGAGATAGCGGCAGGACTCACAGCTAAGTCTGGGCATCCAGAACATTGGGACTAAGGATGCAGGGCCTCAGCGTCCTGCCAGCCTGCTCAAGTTGGAATAGCCATGAGAATGACTACCACTGGGCTGCCTCTTTCTATCTTGGCCCTGATCATTCTGTTTTCCAAATGGCGATCTCAAGGGATGGCTAACCCCACCTTCCTTCCTGCTGCTTGGTCACCATTTGGCAGACTGTGGTGGCCCCACTGCTAGCTCCGGTCCCATGGGGCAAAGGCAGGGCATAATGGCTTGGGTGGCAGGTGATACCCCCTGATATGCCGACCTGGGGCCCCAGAACAACCACAGGCGTCTCGGCTGGTGTGTCTGAAACTCCTTGGTGTGGGATACAGTTGTGTCCCCAGAGTCTGGCTCATGGCTTTGCTGGAGTGGGGTGAGGGCAAAGACAGCAGGGAGGGCACAGGCACACCCACACTGTTGGATTTTCCCAGGGGCAGAGTGCAGCTAGCATCCTTTCCTCTCCTCCTGGCCGGGCAGGCTGCTACAGGGCCATCGAGCCTTACACAAATCTGTCTGAACCTCCAGCTACAGAGGCCAGAAAGGGCTGCTCTCTAGGGCCGGCGCCTGGAGAGGAGCATTAGCGCAGATGGCTTTCTTTTATTTGCACTGCATCACGGAGGCTGTTTGAACACTGCCCATTTAGGACCGAAACACTGCTGGTTTATGGTTGTATCCAAGAAAAATACGCAGCCTGATAGATGTAGGTGTCTAATCCACCCATCGGCTAGAGCTTAGAAAAATATTTACCTTTTAACATCTGTGCCGCATTTTGCACTGCGCAAACACACATCTGCTTGATGGAATGTCTACAGAGTTTAGAGGGTTTAAAGCAAGTTTTCTTAGTAACCGTATAGCTCTGTCTCGACACAGGCAGTCCTGGATTTGTGGTTGGGAGGTTTTTTTCTCAGATCAACTCATTGTTTGAAACAAATAGCTCTCGAGTTTATAAAAGGAAAAGCTTGAGGCAATCGCAGTAATTGGATCTTTAATAACCCCTCACCTCTTAGTAAGCCATTCGGTGCAATGGTCTTAGAATTTCAGGCTGACTCCACAGCCAGTGGGTTTCAGGAGGAGGCGGGGTAGGGTGTGTGTGTGTGTGTGTGTGTGTGTGTGTGACCCCATGCTCATTGGGAAGCCCTTTATAAGCAGCAGTGAGGTTGGAAAACCAGCTTCCCTCACACAGGCTCAGGCTCCCCTGGAGAACCTGAATCCAGATGAGCGCTGTCTTTTCAGGCTGCAGAGCCTGGCCAAGGATACCAATTCACTCATTCTTCCCATCCCTCAGGGGCATCGAGTTGAGTTGACGGTGGTGTGAGCCCTGGGGCTGTGAGCTTGTATACGCCTTCCCCACCTCCTGGCCCTGGACACATTAGCTGCCCAGTGCCCCCAGGGGACAGACTTGGGCAGGGCAAGATGCTGCTACCTGAGCCTGCTTCGTGCAGTCAGCCTCCCCTCATTCTCGGCCAAGGCCGCCACCGTTGGACCTCACGTCTGTTCCTTGTCGGTCCCTCTGAGCCACCCAGCCTTTGAGGAAACCCTTTCAAAGCTACTCTGTGCCCAAGTCAATTCAGGATAAGGCATTTTGGCTGTGTTCTTTCTTTTAAACAACTTTCTTGGAGGCAGCAGGACCCTTAAAGCGTAGCATTGCACATGTACCCACATATCCACTATCGAAATGAGTTTCCTTAACACTATACATTCCTACTGCTCTTCTCAGCCAAGTTCCATCAACAAATTCCTACTGTGTGCCAAGAACAGAAATGTCTTCAGAGCAGGACCCTGCGCCCCAGCCCAGCCTGCTATTGTGCTGAGCACACATTAGGGATGCAATGAGTAATCCACAGATAAAAATGCAGCGCAGTAAATGCGTCCTGAGGAAGGCTGTGTTGGATTTGCTTACAACTCCCTGCTGTCTGGAGCAGGAACCTTGGATCCCAGAGCAAGTCTAGAAGGAGGAGAGAAACCCCTAGGCCTCAGATGAGGCAGGAAGGGGCCCCCAGCTTCAGATTTTGTAGGGACATACTCTGAGCTGAAAGGGAATGTGAGGTGGGTGACGGCTGCCTAAACTCCTCTCTGATGTTGATGCTGCTCGTGTGGCAAAGCTCTATTCTCGCTGCGTTTCAGTGTAAGGAACACGCCTGATGAAAAGCACACATGAGCACAGTGACCTAGAGAATTCTTTCCAGGGTGGGTACAACCTGTGTGGGGGTGAAGGAGGTCGTGGCCGTGGCTCCGCAGGGCAGCTTTAGTTCTGCTGACCTCACAGTGTGGGCAGGTTGATCTGGGCTTCTCCACGCCCTGCTTCCCACCTGCCCTCGCTCTCTCTTTCTTGCTTGCCCCTCATCAACCTTTCTCCTTTCCTTCTCCTGCCGCTGGAAAGCTCTAGACCAAGACAGGACAGCGTGGCGTGGTGGGCAGAATTGGGAGGGAAGAGAGAGAAAAGAGACAACCATGCCAAATTAGGTTCCATTCCATTTTGAAGCCATGTGCCATTAAAACACCTTACCTCTTCTGCCGCTTGCCGGTCCCGCAAGGCAATCACATTCCTAATGAGTTTGCTAAAAAAGCCGTTCAGTTCATCTCGGTTCTTATTGGGCAAAATCCGGGCCAGTGGGACCATTATGGATGGAAATGATACTTGAAAGAGAAAAACAAAAATGGCATTGAAAAGGGGGCAGTAATAAACCAAGGCCATTAGATGCCTGTTGCCAGGAAGCAAACCCTGGCCTTGAATCAGAGTCATGTGAAGGCCTGTCTTCCTCTCTGCGTTGCTGCTCTTTGGAGCAGGGTTCTTTCTCATTCCACTTCTGGACCCCTCGCCGTTCCTTGCACATTGTAAGCACTCCATACACATTCATACAGCTGAATCCTCCTTCCTCTGGCCCTTGAGAAGTCAATCTCATGCTTATAAATTAATTTCCCAGGTGCAAGATATGAGAACCCGGGCTCTTTGTATTTCACCAGGAAAGAATAGATGGCAGGCCCTGTTTCGAGTCTTAGCAAGTGGTGGAAGCCGATCTGCTTTCTTAACTTTCTGGTCATTTGCATTTCCCTCCCCCCACCTCCCACTGGATAATTGTCCCCAGAGCTACCACCTGATCGTCCCTAAGAGCTGCTGCTACAGCTGCTGACAAGGATGCCGGCCCCATCCCCTGTGGCAGCCTCCCTTGCTAGGCTGTGTACAGCCTGGCCCGTTGCTGCCATGCGCTCGGGACAGGGCTACCTGAGTCAGGGACACTTGTCATCTCCTGGCTCAGTTCAGCTTCCCAGCATTCACGGCGGGCCTGTTGGGCGCAGACATTGTGCGGAAGCCCGCTGGGGAGGGCAGTCTGAACCCACAAGTTCTCAGAGTGCTCTGCCCGTTTTCAAGAGCTGGAGCCTGAGCCAGCCTGTCCTGGCAGGCAGGGAGGCAGGCTCAGATGGCAGAGAGCGGGGCGGCAGCCACGTGGGATGGTGGAGCCACCGCCCTGGGGTTGGTGGCAAGAGGGGCCAACTCAGCCAGAGCAGCTGCCTGGGCCGGAGGGGTCATGGGCAAAGGAGGCACTGCTTGACCCCCTTTGCAACTCCTGCTAGGTTTCAGTGATGAATAGGTGGAGGGGACAGGAGCTTCTACAGACACTGACTCGGAAACAGAAATGAAACTGACCAAGGAATAAATAGAATTTACTGGCCCAACAAACGGTTAGAAATTATGGCAATAATGAATAACAGTAAAAATGACACTTCAGCCCTGGCTGGTGTGACTCAGTGGATTGAGCACTGGGTTGCGAACCAAAGGGTCGCCTGTTTGATTCCCAGTCAGGGCACATGCCTGGGTTGTGGGCCAGGTCCCCAGTAGGGGGCGTGTGAGAGGCAACCACACGTTGATGTTTCTCTCCCTCTCTCCTTCCCTTCCCCTCTCTCTAAGAATAAATAAAATCTTAAAAAAAAAACAAAAAAACCCCCAAACCCCCTGACACTTCAATGCTTCCATAAAAGCAAGAAGGTACTGGAATGGGCCAGAGGGTAAAAACTCACTGTGAAAATCAAAGTAAATTGACTGGTCTCCACAGCCCGAGGTAACCTGCTAGTCCACCCATCAAATATGCTGTCGGGTTTACTGTGCATTGGGCCTCAGGCAGAGAAGTCTTCTGCAGAGGACTTTGCTGGTGGGGAGAAGTATGGCCCGGAAAGGCTGTGAGCTCCAGCCTGGGCTGTGTCTTCCTAGGCCTCGGTTTTCCCATCTGTGTAATGGGGATAAGAAAACCTTCCTCACAGGGTAAATACAAGCACTAACTGAGGCAATGCATGCAAAACTCTCAGCAGCGGGCTCAGCTGCGGTTCTCCCTGCGGCGGGGCGGGGAGAGGCCAGGGCTGCCTGTATTGGTGAGAAGTGGCCCAGGCTGGTGACTGGAAGACTGGGTGCCTCTGGGAAGGCAAGGCTTCTGCAGGACAGACTTCGAGAGATGCCCTCCTCACCCCGAGCGCCCTTCCCTAGTGGCAGAGGCTGGGTCCTGAGAGCTACCCACATGTCCCAGGGGCTGCCCACCTGGGAGTAGCCCAGTGCCACCACCCGTGGCAGGAGCTGTACGTACACATTAGAGCCAGGAGAGGTCTGGGGAGGGAGAAGGCAAAGAAACGCCTGCAGTGCTTCACGAAGGGGTCCTCGGGAGACTTTTGTGAGTCCACCTGGGTGCCGAAGGCGACGCTGGCCACCACGTCTGTGCTGTAGCAGCTGTAACACCTATGGGAGAGGAAGTCATTTGGATTTCGAAAGGACGCTGCCATCGGCCCACCCACCACATCCCTGAACAGGCAAGGACCCCTCCTCCATTGCCCGCCTGCTCAGAGTGTGGGGGTGGGGAAAAGTGGCGGGGGTCAGCCCCTCTGAGCAGTGACAGCGGGACACCAGAGGGGACATAGAACATCACTGGGAGCTGATTTGAACAGAGAAATGGGGGGCGGGGGGGAGCAGCTGTACCAACCAGACACAGTCCAACACCAAAATGAATTTTCCTCCCTGCGACGGAGGGAAGATAGTGGACCCAAAGCCTGGGCCTGTCGCCCCAAAGCTGTTCAGAACCAGAAGCTAATGCTCAATCGATACACGGCGAATTGGGATGGATGATTTAACAACCTGGTCCTCCAGGTGTGTTAGCTTTGTCCCCTGCTCCCTCCTCAGAGGTTCACCGTTTCCGTAAGAGCAGCAAGCAAAACACCAGGGCCCTTCACCCTCAAATAAACACAGGAAACGTTGGGGCCAGCTTCACGAGTGTATCATATTATTACCGGAAACTCACGCTGCATTTCAGAAATTCACAGACGGAAAAGTGTGTGCCAGGAGCACGAGAAAAGCGAACCCCTTGGGTTCTAGGAAACCTGCCCCCCAATGGCCATTTTTAACTACAATGAAGGCTTTTTTTTTTTTTTGGTCTCCTAGGGAGTAGTCAGGTTATTTCTAGAAGGGCTAACAACTGGGTATTTGTGTCCTTTTATAATTAAAGGACTATGTTTGTGATTTGATGTAGGTGCACACTTAGTTCCTCTTCCTCATACATTCATTCTAGAACCAGCAACTTTCTCAAGAGGAATAAATGACATTTCCAGATGACTTCTTTTATTTCGACCGCTTTTATTGAAAACAGTCTTACAATTGATTACACATCTCCCTGTTTCTGCAAAAACAATCTGACGACAGAATGTGATTGCATCTGATCCTAATGGTGGGAGATTTAAGGGTTTTAAATATGCTTTTATCGCTGCTGTGCCCAGCTATTTTATCTTTGGCTGATGCGTGGACCTCATGACCGGAGAGAATGTGTACAAGAGAGACTTTTCTAAACGATATGGTACAATTTAAATGCTGGCGGTGATCATGTTATTGTTTTATTAGCAATGGTAATAAGAACAAGTCAGCTTCTGGCTTATCCGCCACCCCCACCTCACCCCGTAATCTGCCCTAACTGAGCACAGGACACCTGGGAGGGAAGCCAGATCATCTGTCATTCACGTCTGGTGTCTACTGCTAAGTCATGGCTTCTGGGCAGAGGAGCACCCCAATTTTTCTGGAAGTAGAAATGCATAGACTTTTCTGAGAACCCTGTCCTTTCTGCCCACTCCTGGGTCAGCAGAGGCCCGGAAGCGAGTCCACCCACAAACCACCGCCCGCCCAAGGCTTCCCTCAACACCCTGCGTCTCCCGGGCTGTGCTCACATTTGCTTACCATTTTATATGAGTTTCATTTCTACTTATTAGTCAGTCCACCTATGCTTTTATGAGCGTCTAGCATTTCCATAGTTTGCTGGTCCCAAGGTAATTGTCCAACAATTATGTGCAGTTACAAGAAGCAGCAATTCAAAAACGCGATTTCTCATCTGTAATGTAGTCCTTACCTCTGGATGTCGAAAGCGTCCCCGGATTCTGCATAGCGTTTTAAACGAGCCAGGAGAAGTTCGCAGGCTTGGCTGATTAGGGGCGTCACCTGATAGCAGATAACAAAGGTGTAATTAGGACACCGTGCAGGGGGCCTACCTAAATTAGCTGCCGATAAAGAAGTTATGTGTGGCGCTTTCTGCAACATGGGCATTGTTTTGAAGGTAACTTCCATGCATTGAAAATTCAAGAGGAAGGGCTAAAATTCACAAATATCATGAAATACAATAGCTGTAAACATCTATTTTAGCTTAAGCAATCTGGGTTTTTTTTGTGTGTGGAAGCAAAAAGAAGAAAGGATTTAGAGTAAATACTGTGAAATAATTATGAAAATGATCATGAAGTGCTTAGAGAGAAATGACAATCTGTACTTGGTTTCATGACATTTGCTTAGCATTAGAGAGTAAATAGACCACAATCCATATGTACCGTCTCTGGAATTAGCCCAAATCTGTGTTTACTTGGTTTCAATTATACTTGAGATCTTCCACTAAAATATAGAATCTTAGTAGCCAAAGGAGCCACAAGTTTCCCTTTTCAATCCTTCTTATTCAATACAAAAGCCATTCGTAGAGCATTTCTGGTGGATGGTTATTCATTTCTGCTTAAATTGCTTAAACCCTCAAATACAGTGGAAGCCTTGACTTCAAGAGGCCTTCTATGCCCACACAGGACAGTTGCTGAATTTCTTTGTTTAATAGTAAAATATTTTTATTATGGAAAGCTTCTAACAGAGAGGGGGGGGAGACAGAGAGAGAGAGAGAGAGAGAGAGAGAGAAGATGGTGACATGAATATTCATGTAACTAATAATCCAGTTTCAACAAATTTAGATCGCACTTTTGGCTGCCCGCCACTCTGACCTCAGCAGGCCGGCTTGAGTGGGTGGAGTTCCTTGCAGAGCCTGATGGGCACCCACGTGGCCTTTCATTCTCCCCTGTTTGAAAAGCCAAGGTGGAAACGCTGAAAGGAATCATTGTATCCAGTGTGCGTTCTAGAATACCATCATCGGGAAAGCACAGGCTGTGATACATTGTTCTGAGCATTTTTTTGGGAAAACATATTTTGAAATGTTTATGTTTAGATTTTACCTTTTTGACACAAAAATATAAGTTCCTCCAGGTATGGGAGATTTTTTGCCCATTTTTGTGTATTCAGCACCTAGAGCAGTGCCTGGCACATAGTGATTGTTTGTTGAATGAATGAATAAGTGAATCAATGAATAAATGGATTTTAATGATTACATAAGACCCACGCCTTGCTGAAAAAGCCTTGAGACATTGGGAAAAGTTCTAAAAATGTTATCTATTTATTAGAAGGCATGTTGTCATATTGAGGCAAAATCTGACTTTCTCTTTCCCTCTCCCTCTCCCTCTCTTCCCCTCCCTCCGTCTCTCTCAGCATCACTCTTGAGAGGCAGCTCTGTAAATGGAACACAGCAACCCCCCAAATTGTAAATAGACCATTTCCTTGCACGTCAATCACAAGGTCACGTTAAGTTGACTTTGTTAGAAGATACATAACACAGGTAAATATTGAAGTTCAGGTCAATGAAAACCACCGGGTCTTTTTCCGTGAATCATCACCATGGGCAATGGATTCTTTTGACCCTTTAGGGTCCATTCATTTGAAAGGCTTTACTTTTACTTTACATACATTGTTATAAAATGTTGTCCTGCCATGCGTTCTGAGTGGAACTATCTCAGTTCCACTCTCTCTCTCTCTTTTTTTAGACTCCAGAGAGAGGGGAAGGGAGGGAGAAAGAGAGGGAAAGAAACACGGGCGTGAGAGAGAAACATCGATCAGCTGTCTCCTGCATGAGCCCTGGACTGAACCCACAACCCAGTCATGTGCCCGACCGGGAATTGAACCCTCAAACTTTTGGTCTGTAGGACGAAGCCCAACCAGGTGAGCTGCACCGGCCAGGGCACTGAGTGGAAGGATCTCTTAACTTCCCTAAAACATTGAGGTGATTGGAGAAGTCTGGCAGAGTAGGACAGGGGGGGGGGTGTTGGTCACAGTTCGAGGGACATGTGGCTTTGTTGGCCCCCTCCCCCCCACAGCTCCCTCCAAGCCAGCCCCACGTGCTCTGGGGCGCAAGGAAAGAACAGTGTCACCAGGGGCCCAGCAGTTGCTGTGTGAGCCTTCTCTGAGGGAGCTGGTCCTGAGAAGCAAGAGGGCATTCCTGCTGTGTGGGAGTGAGTGAGCTGCAGTCTGAGCTCGGGGCTGCCAGGGCAGAGACGGTGGCTGGGCAGCACCTGTGGGCAGCTGAGCCAAACACACCTGCACACCCAGGGAGACGTAGTGGAGCCTCTGAGGCCCTCCCCTGTTGCCGAGACTTGGAGGGAGTATCTGGAGAAGGAAATCCTGGAAGAAAGGGTTTTCTGCTCAGGAAGCCACACGGGCTTAGAGCACTGGGTTGCTTGTGCTAAGGGTGGGCGGGCTGAGGGGTGAACTCACTCATTCCAACCTTATCTCCTGCACCATGGCTACTTGAACTTCGGTAAGTGTGCCTTCTAAGGCTTCGTCAGGATCAGCCACGGAGCCTAAGGCCCTCCACTAGCAGGCTGCTCTAGGTGGCCATTACCATTTACCAATCTAGAATTGGTCATTACCATTGTCTCTGGCTCTTGGGCCAGCTGGGCATGAAGCTAAGTACGTTTTCAGCCAGGCAGCATCTTATTGGTACATGAGCGGGGGGAAGACTTTGTCGAGTGATTTGCTGAAACAGAAATGCACTTTCCCTTATCTATCCGTCCTGCAGTCCACTCAAAAAAATAAAAATAAAAATAAAAATAAGGACGACTGTTCTGATTTATGCTCAGTAATTCTGACGGACTCCTCATGACTACTGAATTCTTTTCTAAATTCTCACAACCTGTTGATTTAATATTCCATCAGCACGGAAGTGTGTGATGGGTCACCGTTCTCCAGAAACCCCAGACCACTTCAAGGTTTGGAAGCCTCCGTGCCAGGTAAGCCGCGTTTCCATGACTGGCTTCCCTGGCTACGGTCCTTCCATTATTTTAGTAAACTTAGGGGTCCAAGGGAACTCTTCTCCAGTAAAATTCCATAGACAAAAATATCTTTCAGATTTAGTTTAGAGGAAGAGTAGCATGGTAAAAAGAAAACTACTGTTTAAAGGAAGTCTTTTTAGATGTCAAGCTTGAAGCTTTCTCAATGTACCAAAACGGGATGCAACATAAAATTTGATTCACATACAGCTCTTCAGGAGCATGCTGTGTGTGGAAAGAGGGGTTCACCCATACTGCATCTAATCATGTGTCTGGACAGCGCAAGGGGGGGCGGCTCAGCTGCCCACCAGCAGTTCCTCCACGTGCTTGCGACTAGGATTCTTTGTTGCTGGCTGGCGTGATTGTAATTTTCTACCACCCTCTGCCTGTGTCTGTCGAGCTGAATGGGTAATGACATTTTCAGTTGGGTTCATGTGATGTAAGATGGGGCATGTAATAGAAAAAATGCTTTAAAAAGCAATGCAGGGAACGTATATAATACAGAGAGCAGGATCTGTAGGCCAGCCAATGGCCCTCACCTCAGGTGCTCCTCCGCGCATCCTTCACAAGCAGTTGCAGAGTATTTACCTTTCCACGGGTTGCATGCAAACCTGGGCTTGCAATCACCGCCCGCAAGCCCGCAGTTTCCCCCTTGTCCGCAGACCAGCAAAGCGCAGAGGAACACAATGCTACCATCACACACATCTCAACAAGACTCTCATTTGCTTGTTGACTGTCCAGCTTTGGAGAGTAACGAGTGATTTCTATTTTTGTTTTTTTCAGATTTTTCACAATGCGCCTACATTGCACATACGATCAGATAAATATTAATGCTATCAGGCTTTTAAAGAATGACTTCTTCTTGGGGTGGGGGTACAGTTCAACAGCCAACCTTGTGGAGAAAGCTGCTTATTTTGCTTCTGTTACCTCTCACGCTGGTGATCTTCGTTACAGACGATGCCAAGTGTTCGACCGGTCAGCTATTTGGTAAAATTAGGGGAAAGTACCTTCCCCAGCCTGGGAAAAAACTTCCCCAAGTCCTTGCTAACCTGGAGTTTATACCATCTAATTAAAATGGCCCAGGTAAAAACAAAATGGATGGAATTTTTCCTGACTGTGTCTCAGGAATTCTGAGTCCAGGTGAAGGCAGAGGACAACAGTTAATTCAAGAAGCTGGAGAGGGTTTTCTGAGTGGGCAAGAGACACAATTTATGGGATGATGATGCAGAAGACTTGCCAAACTCTCCTGCTCAAAGGCTTTCTTCTCTCCTTTTAGGCACCCCCCCCTCCCCCCGCCCCGGCTTTCATCATTGGAGTTTCTTCCTCGAGGCTAAGACTTTGACCTTGTTAAATACACTTGGCCGGGGAGAGCAAACACTCAAAGCTACCACTGAGTCTTGGGTTTCCTCTCCTTCACACTTCTTAGCTGTGTTTGACCTAACTTCACCCAATCTATTTCTTCATCTGCAAAATGGGAATAATAATGGCTCCCTTGAAGAGTTGTGACAAACTTTAAAAACAAAATATGCAAAAGGCTTAGCACTAGAAGGCAGTGAGAGTTCCAAGCTCGGTGGCTGTCCCCTGGGGGACGCCCATGCTTCCAGACTGCTTTGGTGGCTGGGCGTCATTCTCTCTTCCCTTATTCCCGACTGACGACATCTGCTGGGTCCACGCGTTCTTGCCTCGCCAGTTATCATCACTTCCTTTCCTGCATCTGTCTCTTTGTCTTTATTTCCCCAGTGACCACTCCAGTTCAGGCTTTGTCACCTGTCACCTGGAATATGGTTGTTATCCTGCTTCTGTAGAACGGCGACAATTATCTTGTGCACATTTGTAGTCTTTGTACCTCGTATAGTGCCTGGCATGTAGATGTACGAAAACTTTCTTTCAAAAGAGCTTCCTGGCCTCTGTGCTTCCTGTGTTTTCACTTTCTAATCCATCCTGGGTGTAGTCACCAGACTGGCCTTCTAAAAATGCTTGTAAACTGAGCACTGTTTTGCTGAAACCCTCTGGAGAGTCCCCATTGACTGAAGGACATAGAAAGCCCACTAAGAACTGAATCCTGCCAATAGCCATGTGAGTCAACTCAGAGGCCCTTCTTCCAACAGTCGAGCCTTCCTATGAGACCACAGCTGGCAGCCTGGGTGCACAGAGAGACCTGAGACGGGCACCCAGCTCAGCCATGCCCGCATCCCCGACCCACAGAAACTCTGAGCTAGTAAAGTTTGGTTGCTTGAAGCTACTGAGTTTGGGGGTACTTTGTTACACAGCAGCAGAGAACTGATTCTCTCTCAATGTCACTACCTTGTGGCAACTCTTAATACGTTGCCAGCACGTATTGTTGAAGTTCTCGGTGTTTGTTCTCTCAGGGATGCGCACAATGCAACACATTCAGTTGATTCTCTAGAAATATCCATGCGATGACTGATTGCCTGAGTGTCCCCTGAGGGCCTTGAATAAAAAGTATCTAAGAAATGTGAACACACTGTGGTGCCCTTCGCATGAACGCAGAGCAGATTCCCGGGAGCGGGCCTTGAGTGAAGACCGAAACCCGTGTGGTTCCACCTCTTCCTCTGGGCATGTATGACTCTCTGAACTTGGGTCGTCACCCGCAAATGTGGGGCTATTTGCAATGAGCTATAAAGTCCCTTTTTGTGGATATTCTGGGATTCCAAGGAGGTCACTAAACACCAGGCGGAGACAGTTGCTTGGGGACCAGGCATAGAACCAGCGACTTCCTAGTTCAGGGCAGTCACGGTCAGATTGCTGGGCCCGGCTACCTGCTCCAGCACGTGACGTCCCCAAAAAGCCCTTTGGTGTCTGTTTGATTTCAGAATGACATGAAGACCTAAACGGCAGACTCTGGTTATTTTTATGCTCAAATAATTTAGCAAAAGTGAGAGAACACCAGGTCCTCTGAGTCCTGGCTTATTGCCGTTGCCTCCAACATTAGGATGCACACTCCTTTTGTCCCTTAGTTAACACATGTCTAGGTTATAATTTCACTCAATCCAGTTCTGAAGCCATGAACTTGAAAAACAAACACCATCAAGCCTTTAGAGCCCCGGGAAGGCTGGAGAATGGACACAGGGCAGCTGCCAGGGAAGAAACGCTTCGTGAGTGGGGAGGAAAAGGGACGGTGTCTTCTGTGTGACTATAATTCTAAGCTGAAATAACCCTACACATTAATGGTGTGGGGGCTGGGTGGCTAGTTTGTCACACATGAAAAAAAGATTCAGAAAAGAGCCTGAGTGGAGGCCACCACCCTGAGATCAAAACTTGGCCTCTGGGAGCCATCCCCTTGGGGTCACAGAAAAGTGAAGATGTCAGAGGTATGACATGTGTCTCTTCTCATCTGCTCAAGTGTTTTCCCCACAGGTTGTGGGGACGTCTGGCATCTTGGAGGCTAAATGGCTGAATTGGAACCCTTTTCCTCAGACCCCCACTTTCGAGTATCCAGTAGCTCTTCTCCCTCCAATGAGGTTGGCCCAAGCCCTCCCCCACCACCGGCACAGAATGATGAATTCAACCTACTTTTCCAGTTCATTCTCACTAAGTCCTTCCATGGACCCTGTGTTCCAGCCAATTTATTTTCCCTATTGCCCAAACACACCCTGTACTTTTTTGGTCCATATGCCTTTGTTCCTGCAGCTCATTCCACCTGCGACACACCTTCTCCCTCTGTCAAAACTCAGTAAAATCTCCAGGGCTCAGGTCCAGTGCTACCCACCCTGACCCCCAAAGGGGTTTCTGAGGCTTGAAAGAGGGTGTGAGTTGTGGCTGTCTTCCACTACTTGGACGTAAGGTGGAAATATATGCATCTTGTTGTCCTTCTAGATTATAAACCCCTTCAAAACAGGAACAAATAAATACTGGTTGAATTTTATGAATTTAATGCTTCATTCTACTTGGCACTCAGACCCGTGGGCAATGCTGTTTTGGAACTGATATCAGAGGGCGATTTTCTACATAAATAAAGTTCAGCTCATAGGGATGGGATATGCTATCAAACCATATTGTTGATTTAAAAAAAACATAGAAAAGTTAATACCCCAAAGTGCTCTAAACTGGTGACTAACGAATGTAAAATTAATACCAGTTAACAAAACCCACAACCACCTTCTGCCGCCCAGATATTAAAAACATCCGTGTCTTATTTTTATGCAAAATTTCCTGCTGATATATATCAATTTCTAGCCATATAGGTGAATAATCAAGTGTCATTTCTAATAAGTCAGTGGCTCCTGTCAAGAGTTTGACCAATTAGAGCTCACCCCATGAGGAGGTGGCTGCTGGCGTTGCCAGGCAACAGCCAAGCTGGGAGGTACATTGAGATGCTCTTAGATTTAACCAGCAGCAAGTCAGAGTGACATTATACTTCTGGCAAAGGAGAGTCAAATTATAACCCAGGATGGGGTACCCATGATGAGGAGTGTGTTTTCTTTTAAATGCAAATGGAAAAGGAACATTTTAACCAGAATTTAAACAGTCCATCATTATATCGATTTTAATTAGGAGATTAGGTGTCAGTGAATATAACTGTGTCGCAGGATAATGGTCTCTGGCTGCTAGATGAATACCCAGACATTCTGGAAAATGGGCAACTGGTCAGGCAGGGACAATGTATTTTCGGATTCCAAAGTATTTATCACCACAGCCACACTTGGTTATAATGACTTTCATTTTTATTGCTTGGAAGGACGAAGAAAAAAAAGCAAATATTACAAATAGACTGCTGGAGGCTGATACAGCCAGGAGAAAGCAGCTTGTTCGAACATAATTGGAAGACTGGGTTCTGTTTAGAAGCCCTTGTGCGTGATCGTCTGAAAGTTTACAGTGAAAATTTAAAGGCCAAACGAAACTGTGATGATGACTGTAATTCTGCAAAGACTTTTGCACTGAAATGGTTGTAGCTGTGCATTTACTCATAAGCTGGCTCTATCAACTTTATTTTTTAAAGATTGCAGTCATACTGGGGTAATACGTCTTCTCCAACGCAAGAAAAGCCTAAAGGGAATAATAACCACATCTGCCTCTGCCTTTAAGACTCATACATTATTGACCGTGCCTTCCTGACAGGAAACATCTGGATGGAAGTGAAAAATTAGGCATCAAGCTGGATTCTCAGTGACTGTGAGAGATACCAGCCTTCCCTGTTGGTCTGACTTTTCTTTAACTGAGTCGCCAAGGACAGATGTAGGGTTGGCTCATTTCCTCTTGAGTAACACAGACACACATAGCCTTAGGCTCTCGTTTATGAAGTTGCCAGTTCTTGTGTATATCTGCTCAGTGGTCACCACCAGCTTAGTTATGGGGGTGAATGAGAAAACGTCCATCACTTCTTTTGGGCTTTGAGAACTGAGAATATGGCGGAGCTTGGTGGTGTCTGCTCAAGAAGCAGTTGAAAATGGAGTTGCCCATGAAATCTACCCCCAAAGACATAGTGCCCAGTTGCTTCATTTCTCTCAACAGTCCTCTGTGACGTCGACTCCCTGTGTTTTCACTTCTTGCAGACTTACTTGAGCCCAGCATAAACAAAGGTACACAGACTTCCCTACTGCAAGTCTCTTCAAGCCCTTTATACGTTAAGGTATTTGGTGAATCCCTAAGAAAGAGGTTTGCAATATTTTACTGAATTGTATGACCGTGGGGCCTCTTCAGTCCTCAGTGATTTCAAGTCCTTTCCCTTGGGAGTAACCCCTAGCTTGAGGTTCACCGTCATGTAAGTACAGTCTAAACACTTTTCTCCTCGATACATTATTTTATTCTTGCTTACACTGAAGGGTTAGCTGCCATGTGCACAACCTTAGAGCAGTCTTAGCAACTTATTCCAATTGATCTAATATTTTTCAACTCAGAAGAGCTTAGAAGAATAGACAAATGCATAGATTTCCCAGTGTCCTCCCTCTTTAAGGTGAGTTATAAAATTTAAAAATATTAGTGTGAACTTGGGTCCCCAGGGACTCCTATGACTTATATATTTCCCCTCAAAGAAGAATTAAATTATTTTTTTTTCTCCCCGAAGTTAAATCTATTTACTTCCTGAGCCATAAGAAAGTTTTACACAATCCCAGGGTTACTCACGAGTAGTCTTTGGTAAAGAATCTAGGAAAAGACTCTAAAAATCTAAGTAAATCCACCAGTTGCCCCTTAAAAAAAATGAATCCTTTAGGGGACAGGGTGAAAACTCTAGCAGGTTAATCTGGCAAAATTTTTGCTAATACAATGATCAGTCGTCCCCCCCAGCACTGCTTAGCACCCCTTAACTTGTTTGTCAATGACTCGTCTGTCACTGGGCTGTGACTTCGGTGTTCTCTTCTTCCGGAATTAGGCACGCATCCATCGAATGGCCACCGGCTCTCTCTTTCTCTAAATATTATTCCTGCTACAACTTAAGCCAAAAGCCAATTTTATTTTAAATAAAAATATGGATTCATGATACAGTGCTGATTCTAAAGTAACTTTCAAGCATTGTTGATCGAGGCAGCCTGATACCCACACAAGTAAAGCCGGTGCCTTTGGAATATTAATGACTGTTACTGGCACAGGCACAGGAAAGGGCCCAGGCTGCAGCGGCCCTACAGGACAAAGGCCTCCGACGTCCAAGGGAAAACAAACCTTGCTTTCAAGTAGAAGCTCTGAAGTTTGATAACAAGAGTCCGACAGCTAGTTACGAATTCAGAAAGGACTGGAGATACTGATAATTCAAAGTTATTTCTGGGAAAACTGACTCAGGAACCAGCAACCAAGGGAAGTGCAGGCTCCTGTTGGTTCTCTGAGCTTCTCCCGTTGTCCGTGCCTCCTCCACCCCACACCCCCAGGCCTCTTTCTCCTCTTCACGTCTTTGTAACCTGCTGTTTCTATTTTCATATGTATACTGGTGACTCTCTAAAGAGGGTGCCAACAGCTGGTTGTATCCTTGTATTTAATTTTTCCTTGATAAAATTATTTCCGTTTTATCTTAGTTTTAACACATAGCCCTCTATAGAAAGCTTCCTTGTTCTTTGATTCTTTTTTTAAAATCCTCACCCAAGGATATGTTTACTGATTTTAGAGAGAAAGGAAGTGGCGGTTGGTGGGGGGAAGAGGAGAGGGAGAGAAAGAGGCATCCGTGTGAGACAGAAACATCAATTAGTTGCTTCCCATACATGCCCCAAATGGGGATGCAACCTGCAACCTAGGTATGTGCCCTGACCAGGATCGTCAAACCTGCAACTTTTTTGTGCATAGGGGTGACGCTCCAACCAACTGAGCCACCTTGACCAGGGTGGTTCTTTGAGTCTTCATCTACCCATTCGTTCATTCACTCAGCAAATCATTATTGAGTGCTCACATGTGCCTAGTGCTGTGCAGTTAACGATAAAGAAAAAAGAGTGTTAGCTGGTGATAGTGCTACAGAGAAAAATAAAGCAGGGAACGGGTTCGGGGTTCTGCGGCCCAGACCCCAAGAACCGGGGGAAACCACGGGTCTGAGATGGTCAGACAAGGGATCCAGAGGAAGACGTAACACCAATGCTTTCCACTCTGGCTCTTACCCGAGCCTTCCCAGTCATCCTTAGAGATGCTCGTTCTGCAGGTCCTAGGGAAGCTAGAATTACATATTTCTTTTTAAAGGTTTTATTTTTAGACAGAGGGGAAGGGAGGGAGATAGGGAGAGAGAGAAACATCAATGTGTGGTTGCCTCTCGGGTGCCCCTTACTGGGGATCTGGCCCACAACCCAGGCATGTACCCTAGACTGGGAATCGATTGGGAATCGATCCGGTGACCCTTTGGTTTGCAGGCCAGTGCTCAATCCATTGAGCCACACCAGCCAGGGCTAGAATTACGTATTTTTAACAAGTGTCCTAGGTGATTCTGGTGCTGCCGTTGGCCACAAGCCCTTGGTTTGAGAACCTGTGATCTAAGGTCAGAGGCCAACGGAAGGTTTAAGTCCAAGGAAGCACCCAGAAACTGGGGTGGGGGGGTCACCTACGCTGGGCAAGCAGACAGTCAGGGACCCTAACGTCTGGTAGCCTGCTCTTCCCTCTTCCTTCCCACCACCCATCTTCCATGGCATGGAAACCAGCCCCTTCTCATAGCCTCCCTGTCTGCACCCTGGCATAGAGTCTGTGCTCAGAGCTCCAAACCTCGCTCTTCATGTGCGAAGGCAAGTTGCTTTGGGAATTAGGAAAACTCTCTACCCTGCTAACAAAGCTTGGCTTCTAAGACCATTGTCTCAGTATGGATATGGATCAAGAAAGCCGGATGTCAGGGAAGGGGGGCTGCAATGGGTACAGGGAGCCAACTATATGGGGACAGAAGATGATTTGACTTTGGGTGGTGGGCACACAGTGCAATATACAGATCATGTCTCAGAAATCTACACCTGACCCTATATGATCTTCTTACCCAATGCTACCCCAATAAATTTAATGAAAAAAATTAAAAGAAAGCCTAATGTATAGTCCCCAATTGAGGAATGACTTCCTTGTTCTGCACGGCGCCTACCGCTTCCTTCTGAAGCAACGAGCACCACTGGTTCGGTGGGGGAGGGAAAATCACAGGGGACACGATTTATGGAGCATGAAACACTTGCAGGGTTTAACGCTGGGAAAATATTATTCTTGTCACGTACATTTTAGTCCTCATGCTTCCTTTATTTAAGCAGCATTTAACACTCTTTTCTTCCTTGAAATACTTCCCCGTCCCCCATTCTCCTGGAATCCTATTTCAGGCTGTTCTTCCTGAGTCTGCTTTGTAAGTTTTTCCTCTGCCTCTCACTTCAGTATGGTTCTCTTCGGCACCCTTTTCTCTTCTTAGGCTCCAGGTGGCCTCACCGGTGTCTGCGTTTTTGAGGACTGTTGCTCCTTCTCTTATCTCCTGAGCTCCAGATCTGCAGACAACTTCTTCCTCATGCATCTACCTCATATAGATGGTCCCCTGCAACCTTCCACTCACCAGCTCTGAGTTCCCCAGAGGTGGGGGCGGGTGGTGAATCTCCCTGCCCCTGGCATGGCATCCTTTCCAACGGAAACCCAAGAAACTAAATTGAACTCTATTTAGTAGAAAGATGACTTTCCATGGAGTTTCAAGGTCACTGGTAGTATCTGTTAAACAACGGTCTAGAACTGAAGCAAAACCCAGGGAATCGATGAAATTTCTTCCCCTCCTCCCTTCTATTCTTGGACACCCCCTCCCCTAGTGCTGTGAAGCACTTCGAGGAATTCTATTTCCTGCAACGAATTCAGACACTAAGAATTCAATTTCGGAACCAGACAAAGGGAATGCTTTGGAACCCCAAAGCAAGCACTAGATTTCTTTGGGAAACAGCATTGTGTCAGTTTCTGGAATACACCCTGTAAGGTGCTAAAGAAATATAGGCTGTGGTAAGCTTCATTTTCCCCCCAAAGAAACACAGCTCAAGGCTGTCAAGAAAACTTTTTTCCTTTCTTATTTTTTTTATCATTTTTTTTTTTTTTAAAACAAATGAGGTTCCTTCTGCATTTAAAGTGCTGCCATACCAGTGCTTACTCAGGAGTAAAGAAATAGGACAGACCATGTTTGGGCTACTGGAGCCGCTCCCCTTCTTTTGGTTAACTCAACATTTTAGGGCCTAGTTGTAATGAAGGTGTCCTTCCTTCAACTTTCCACTCGTCCAAACAGTGCTTTACAGCTTTTTAAAGAAGCAAGCCCTCCCTTCCAACAAATTCTCCCATGAAACCTCAGTGGATGACGTGGCTGTCAGTGGAGCCGAGCTCCTTGCCACAGCTGAATGAAGCAGGATGCTCCCCTCCTGTACTTTCTTACAGAGAACTTCTAGTAATGGTGGCCCCCAGCCCAGGGTTTACATAGAATCACCCGGGAAGCTGTCAAAATCCTCCACCCCAGGCTGTACTCCAAACCAAACCAATTTCATCAGAACCTCTAGATGTGGGGTGCAGGTAGCAATGGTTTTTCCACACTTCCCAGGTGACTCTAATGTGTACCTGCAGGTCAGGAGGACTGCCTCCGAGCTACACTTCCCACCTGTCTCTGGCTCTCCATGCCCTCCCTCATCAGACCCGGGCCTGGGAAGAGGACTCTGAGCATGTGCAGACAGGCCCTACCAGATTGGGGGAGGCTGCAATCTCCCCATTCTGGGTGAAGTGTTGGCAAGCTCCAGGGATCAGACTGGCGGAGCTACGCTTCTCAAACAGCTGTACTGGTAAGAAAGGAGAAATTTGTATTCCCTATGTCTGAAACCTGTTTCCATACCTCATTTGGTTCCAAACTTGGGCAGAAAATAGAGGAGTGTTGCTTCTGACGGTCCCCACCGCAGGTTTCCACAGAGGCCCCATTTGCTCCACTTCCCTTCCCCCGCCCTCCAGGCAACCCTTGGGACAGTCTAGGGAGCTTCAGAACCACGTAGAGGCCAGAGAAGCAGTCAGAGGGGTGAAGAGTATTCTGGAACTAGATTCTAACCTTGGCTCTGCCACTTATAGCTGTGTGACATAGGGCCTGTAATTTAATCTCTGTGCCTCAGTTTCCTCATCTGTAAAATAGGTGATAAAATAGTATTTACCTCACAGGGGTGTGTGTTAATACAAACAGGAGGCCCTTTGAGTGGTGCCTGGTGTGCAGTAAGAGCTGAGACTGCTGGGTGGTGCTGTGAGCTAGGCTGGCCTCCTGGCCTCCTGGCCTCCGATACCAAGGGCTGTGGCGGAAATACAAACTAAAGCTCATCGAACATGGGCAGGACCACTGGTTTCTGAGTGAGTTTAACTGGTTGGGGTGAATTATGATGTATGGGACCCTTTCCTCTTCCTCTTCAGAAGATTTGTAGGAATTAAACTGAACCACATGGGTGAGCGTCTTGAGTTTAAGCTCAGAGTAGCTTCATTTATTGAGCTGAACACAGGCCACTCCAAGCCCAGGCATTTTGGAGCCACTACATGTGGTGGATGCCTCTGGAAGGTCACCTGCCCTGGAGTTGCCCATGAACCTGGGCCTCACACCGAGGTAGTCCCTCTTCCACTTCACATTGGAAGGGCTCAAGGGCTCACTCCCCAGGTGTTGAAGAAACCAAAGCCAGATCAGCAATGGAGGGGTCATCAGTAAGGATCAGGTGTGACAGATCTTAGCCAGGAGAAAGGACAAATAGTTAGGGAAGGGCGGGTCACTGGTTGGGGGATGGAGGGAGCCCAGGGTCTGAAAGAGCTGGCAGTATGTTGGGGGTGCTCCTCTGACTTGGCTGGGAAGGATAACCAGGGCATGCCTGCACCCCCAGAGGTCTTCCAGGAGCACCTCTTTACTCCTTCCCAATGATGCGTGGCCATCTCTTTCCTGCTTCACCTAAGGTTTGACTCAGAGCTCACCTTAGTTTCAGGCTGTTTTCTGTTCCTCACTATGTAAGGAATGCTTCGCTGTTTGGAAGCATCTGCACCCCTGCGAGGCTGTTAGAAATACAGAGTCTCAGGCCCCACCCCAGACATTCTGAATCAGAATCTACATTTTAACAAAGACCACCAGGTGATCGATTCTATATGAAATTGGAAGGAGCGCTGCTCCAGTTTTCTCCTGGGTCCCCCCTGGGGCAGTCTCAGGACAAACAGGGGTAGGGGGGAGCTATAAATGCCTGCTGAGTCAATCTATTCATGGCAGCTGGGAATGTGGGAAGTTGGAGAGACAGAAGACACCCTGATATTGTGTATGTTTTGCAGAATGGGGAGGTCCGAACGCCCCAGTGTGTGGGGTGTTTGACTGTGCCGTGTGGGTGAGTGATGCCGTGTTAACCAGCTCTCCATCACAATGTGGAGAGAAGAAACCTGTTCCGTGAGGAAGGGAGTCTGCATTTCCTGTGTCTTACCTCATTCAGCTTTTCAGGACTGAAAGCAGAAGTTAGGACACTTCTGACCTCTTCCCATCTTTTGTCGCGTAAGAACAGGATGCTGTCAGATACTGGTTTGGATTCCAAACCCGATGCCTAGTGAAAAGCAACAAGCAGAGGGTTAGGACACAAGGGAGCCCGAGCCATCTCAGTGGCAATACAGGTCCATGCTAATCACTCTAGTTAAAGGTCCAGTGATCAACAAATGAGGAAGTTCCTTTTGCAAAGATGCAGAAGAAGAATATAGAGACTTAGGGTTAATGATCGAAAAATTCATGGCCGAAGGCCTGGGCAGCAGATGGATTAGGTCTGATGGCCCAGCTCTGCCCCTTGACAATGTGGTCGTCCCTGTATTCAGCGGTTCTGTGGGCTCTGCCGTCTCCCTGCAGAGCGAGTGTTCCCTGAGGACCCAACGGCAGGCTTCTTGGGAAGTGCCAGTCTCTCCGGGGATGGAGTTTCATGTCTGAGCCCGGTGGCAAGGGGTTTTGTGTGGTTGGATTGGTCAGGGTGGGCAGGAGTTGGCCGACTCATGTGTCTGGGTCCTTGGCGTGTGTGTTGGGTTGGAGAGGAGGTAGGGGGATATAATCTGGGGAGTGTGGATGGAGACGGGAGGGGGAAAAGGGGAGCCCTTCAGAAGCATGTCTCAACAGAGCTGCTTCCAAAAAAACTGTCGCGATGTTTCTGTGTTGTCTTTCATTCATTTGTTTTTCTCATTCAGCCAACATTTGTGGACTATCTAACATATGCAAGGAGTTGGCTCTCCTGTGTTGAGTAACGAAGACATTGCTTTGGTCCTTGGGAAGTTGATAGTCCAGTGGGGAAGCAGACAGTAAGCCCATAAACTAACCAACAGATATCATTACTGTCCATGGGAACGTACGTGTTATGAAGGGAGAAGATACGGCAAGGCAAGAGAATGACAGGGGACTAAATGGGCAGGAAGGTTTCTCGGAGGAAGAGATAGTTGGGCCGAGCCTGCAAGCATGCAAACGTTGAGGCCTCCTCAACCCCTCTTTCCAGGCTATTCTGTTTCTTTGTACAACCAGCTACTCCCGTCCAGTGGTCAAAACTGGGGCCCCTACAGCTGATCACAGTGCCCCCAGCTACGAGGCTGCAGAGTGTGTGTGTGTGTTGGGGGAGGGTGGGGGTGACTGAGGGCCAAGCACTCTGCAGGATGGCGTGTGATGTATGGTTTCACTATTTCTTTTCACTGTTTTAATTATAGTTGAAACATGAAGCCAGCCATCATAATTCAAAAGCCTTGTAAAAACTCCTATTTAGAGGAAAATTATAATTTTCTGATAAAATATGAGCACTCAAAATAAGCTATAAAACATAACTGCAGAGTATCTAGGGGGGATTTAATTATATATTAGAGCCAAGTGGCTGGGCTGTTTTTCTGCAGAGGAATAATACCTCTCCACAGTGAGAATGGAATTCTTTCGGCGTGCCTTGGCCACCATACAGAATTGTGGGTCTGTGGAGTTTTGGGAGCATGACCCACTTGTTTAGGTTCCAGAGTTAAAGGAGAAACGCTCACGTTGTGTGTATTTACACACTGGCAAACACCCGGTCCTGGGCAGCGCCACGTGCAATAAAGCACCGCACTCCAGGGAGAGCTGGGTGGTGGCTGGTGGGGGTCTGATGAAACAGAATACATTACAGATAAGAGTCAAGATTGACTGGTTTTGTATCCATCCTTCAGATGTAGGATTGGGTCCAAGACATTTTTTATCTTGCTCCCAGAGGACAGACGCGGCCCCCCAGTCTCTCCCTCACCACCCCACCGAGACAGCACTCTGTCCTGGGCCTACAGCTGCCATTGGAATTCTCCATTTTTTAGGGGAAACTTTCAGGGGCACTGGTGAGAGAAATGTTTTCATTTCTAGATGTCATTCATACTGCAAGAGGGAGAGCGGCAAATTGGTCATTTCAGAAGAGCGGACATGAATTAATGTCACATAAAATAGTTGGCAGGTTTTGGAACTTCGGCTGGAAAGAGAAGACTTGGATGATCGGAGAGCGGTACTTAGTATGTGCTCAGAAATATGTATCGAACGCATGTTAGATAGGAGGGGGATTTAGGTTGTTTTTGTGGTGTGAAGGGTAGAATTGGGCTCTGTAGAGGAAACTAGGGGGAATGCTCTGCACACCTAAAGAACTTCCCAATAGCTGAAAGGCAGAATTGCTTAAAGATAAAATCACCTGCCCTGAGAGGTGAGCCCTGCATTGCTGGGGACTGTACCCCCTTCTTGGAAATTCTGCCCGGGGGGCTTGAGTGTCCAAGAGGTTGGTCTACATGACCTTTAAAACCGCTTCCAACCCCGAGACTTCCTCTCCAGAATATCCCTCCAGGTATTTTTTAAATTAGTTTGCCCGCATCCATACACATATTAATTGTGCCAAATGCACATAATGTAAAATGTGCTCTCTTCACCATTTTTAAGGGTGCTGTTCAATAGTGTTAAGTTCATCCACATTGCTGTGCATCCATCGCCACACGTCCATCCACAGAACCTTCCCTCTCACAAACCCACGCTGTGTGTCTAAGAAGCATTGACTCCCGTTCCTTGCACGCGGCCCTGACCACGCGCAATGAGTGATTCGGTTCACAGAGTGATGCCTTGAAAGATACGGAGCGCTCCCCTCCAAAGAAATGAGCAACCGGACTGGGGAGTTTGCGGGGGTAGGATGGTGAGTGGTAGGGCAGAAAGGGAACTAGGCTTTCTAGCCACTCGTCTGTCAGCCTCGCCCTGCGTCCCGAGTCTCAGCAAAGGCGTCCCGGTCACTTTCTGGCCAGGAGTGTCCAGACAGCAGGCCCTGGCGGGTGTAATCAGTGAGAAGTCAGGGCCGTGGGTGGCAGGCAGCGTTTTTAAAAAGAAAGGGAAACAAGAAGTAGAACCTAGTAGAGAGATAGAGGAGTGTTTTATAAAAAAGGCTGTTTTGTTGCTGTAAAACTTTTATTCAAGATAGGTATGTGTGAGGGTATGAGAGAGAGACAGATTCTGTGTCGTGATGTAAGATGTGTTTCTTAGTGTAGGCCATAGTCAAAAAAAAAAAAAAAATTGAAAAACCTATTCTAACCCAAAAGCCAAAACCTGGGAGTTGGCCTCTCCCTCCACTAAAATCCTGTCCATCACAGTGTTACCAAGTTGAGAATATCTATTAAGCACCTACTATGTGCCAGGTGCAGTGTTAGTAAAGAATGGGATTCTTGCCCTCACGGGATTCATGGGGTGGCTTATTACCAACATTCGGTGATCTTACAACTAAGAGCATCCTGTTCATGTCATTTCATTAATTTCGGGATGATTCTCCAGCAAATAGGACTCCTTGTCCTGGTAAATGGTGATGGTTTGGTAGCGGCCTCACAGCCCCCCTGCTGAGCTTCCCTTGGACAGCTGTTTGTCCTTCCAGTCAGGATCTCTCAAAGCAGTGTCTAACTTGCTAGACCAGCTAAGCATAAACTTTAAACTTTGAAAAATGACACAATCCTGAGGAGCAAGTTATTAAAGAAAACCAACACGTCAGCCTTCTGTGGCCCCATGAAGAGAGTGACCATTAATCGGGCGCTTGTCAGGGGCCAGGCCAGTGATCCTCACCCGCCTTGGAGGCCCCTGGAGCAGCACCGGCCCTTCCCAGAGTGCTCCGGGCGCCTGAGTGTGCGTGCCGTTATGACAAGGCATGAAGAGGCATGACAGAGTAGAAAGTCATGGCCCAAAAGAGTTTTCTTATGTCCTGGAACCTGCAAGAACGTCAGCTCTAGACCTGCAGAATGTCTGTGGCGCCTTGGCACGGAAGTTAGCCCTTCTCAGGTAGCCACACAGGATGCAGGTAACCGGTAAACGCAGTGAGGTGCCTTCAGAGACTGCAGGACTTTGAGGCCCTGGCACGAGTATTGCCATCTTGTACAAGGTTAACGTATGTCAAGTAGGCTGCAAAAATATTAATAGCAGAAGGTATGCCGTGACCTCACAGAGGCCAGGTCCGCCATGGCACACAAGCTCGCAGCGATGAGGAGGCTCCCTGGCACTGCCTGGCTCTGTCCTCACCTGGGTGTGAAGCACCTTGCACTGTCCCTCCTTAGAGTCTAACCAACGTGAACTCTAGAATTCTGTCACGTGGAGAACCCTACATTCTACACCTGAGAACACAGTGCTGTTTTCAACATATGACTATAGCTGCACACACATTTCTACCAGGGCTCATATTTGGTGCTTTGAAAGAGTGAGTGTTCCGAACCCACTGGACAGGTTTCACCCATTCGCTCTTGCCTGTAGGAAATGGTCAGAGAGGTCTCACAGTCTTCACTGTCTCTGCTTCAGACTGTGACCTCCGAGTAAGGTTGTGTGACGTGTCCACAGCTGAGGGGGGCTGGCTGGAGGGACACCTGGGGGTTAAATTCAGCGTGGGCTCCACCTGCAACTCCTTAGCTGGTGGGAGGAAGGCCCTTCTAATTTGGACAAAGGCATGATATGGGCCCCGGTGGCCTTGTCTGACAGAATTGCCAGTGTTTCCTCCAAGGAGGGGAAACCAGAGGCTTGGATCTGTGTCTCCATTAGCCCAGTGCCAGACAGTGAGGGCCTTCCTGACTGGGAAGAGGGTGAGAGGGTTTGCTAAATCCTATTTTCTAAGGAAAATCTTCCACAGCTCTCAGCAGAGCTTTTCACAGAAGCCATGTTAAGGAAGGACGAGGTTTCTCTGATATAGCACTTGTCACACTTGGCTGGGAGAAGAATTCTCCTGATGGGCCCTAAGAAGGACTCCTTGCATCCAAAGCTCAGAAGCGCTCTCTGGGATGCAGATGGGACTCCATAGTTACCTGTCGGCACTGACTGCCACCCGAACTGGGACCCCAGCAGACCTTGTGATTAGCTAGTCTGACACTTGTGTTTCACACGAGAGGTAATTGTGTCTCAGAGGACTTCAAGGACTGGCTCAAGTCGCAGAGCTAATAAAAGGTAGCAAAGGTGGAATCTAATTTCATTTCTTTAAATTTGAGCCAAGTGCCTTTCACTGTACTGCGGGGCTGTGGCTTAGAAGGGGTGGAAATGGAAAAGAAGGAGGTTTTACAAAAAGAAGGCTAGGGCACAGAAGGAGAGGGGCTGTTAGGACTTCCGTGGAATATTCAGGAATACAGCCATTGAGAGAGCAGAACTGGCTTATTTACTGTTCTCTCCCCAAAATTCTAGATAGTAATCTCCTGGTTTATACATTTATTTCTACTTCTGCCACCACAGAAGTTCGGGAAAGAAAGCCTATGAGTAAGATTTTCCTTATTTCTTGTGTAAAAAGATAAAGATGGCTTCCTGCTGAACCAAGGGTCTGGTAAAACCGAAAAATAGGAACTCTTTTTCAGCAAGATTTGAAATTTAAAAATGTTCCACAAGGCATTGACAGAACATCTGAGCATTCAAATCAATACCACTTAGCACAGTTCCTACATTCCTAAGGCTTCACAGGCACTCAGCACCTTTAAAAAGATGTTAGAGTTCACACTTACCCACCATGTTGAAAATGCGGGGCTAAGTGTTTTATAGAGGAACACGACTCCCTGAATCTGGAGTTTTTGCAGGACCAGCCATGACCAGACTTGGCAAAAGGGGATTAAAGGGGAGGCCTGCAGGGGACAGGCATCTCGTCCTGGCTGTCACGTGGGACTTCAGTGGGAGGGTTTCCTGTGCAGAGCAAGGAAGCAAGGAGACCTGCCTCCAAAAAGCAGGGGGTCGGGCAAGTGAGGTCGCACACGTGTGTTTCTGGTCCTGTGCCGTCTGGGTTTTAAGTAAGAAGGTCTGCCTTGCTCAGAGCTGTGGACCTACCACGCGAGTCGACCCTTCTCAAGATGGTAATGGAAAAAATACAATAAAAACTAAACTACTTTAAAAAAATAAATAAAGTAAAAGATACGCAGAGCGAAAAATAGTATTCAAGCTTTGACTGAGGTGACGAGAGCATTCCTAAGGCACTCACCACGTAAATCTCACTGCTCAGTTTGAAAACCTGAATGGTTTAATTGACTCAATGTTTCCTTTAAGGGAAAGGAGATCAGAAACTCTAAGACCCGCAGAGCTGTCGGGTGGAGTGCGCCAGTTGCAGGTGTGGGGGGTGGTTTTGTGGCAAGCCTGCCAGGACCCCTTCCTCCGTGGTAGATGCCAGCAGGCAGGTCCCTGCGGCTCCAGCACAGGTGGCCGATCCACCGGGAGCTCTGCTCGGTTTTCCTGGCCACTGAGCCATAGTGGGCCTGCCTGCTCTGCTGGGATGAGGTGCGGCCACAGATGCAGTAGGGGTCTGGTGACTAACGTGCCTCCAAACTTGGGTAATCCTTGCTCAGGCCGAGGGCTTTGTGGTTTCACAGGGGCTCAGCCTGTCATTCTGACATCTGTGTGGTGGGAGGGCAAGAGCGGCCTTGGGAGAGGCGGCCCGGGGCGGCCAGGCCCCTGGATTCCTGTGGTTCTGGATAAAACCACTCACAAAGCCAGTGCATGCTTTAGGTGTGTCTCTTGTGAGTGGAGAGTGTGACCAGACCTGGGCCTGGAGCCGTGACCCTGTGTTGTCCGTGAGGCTCTCAGAGCTCGTACCCACGCCCACACATGGAGCTCCCAGCACCTGCTGCCTCCGCTCTACACACAGGCAGCAGAACCTGGAAATGGATATGCCTGCAGCCCGACCCACCCTCCGGGTTGTCATTTTGGGCCAGAACCCAGAGCATCCCCTCCCTGTCCTCTTCCAGCTAGGCCACCCTAACACAGGCCACTGACCTCCTTACCTTGGTGACCCTTCCCACAGCCTCCCCAGCTTGGGACCTTGAGGAGAGGCCAGGAATGGGAAGCCCTCCATCACGTCCCTGTGGACCATGACCATTTCTGCTGAGTCATCCCCCACCCCCACCCTGCTCCAATTTCTGCAGATCCTAAAGAAAGAGTCTGCTCTGTGGCTTTGTTGAATGCCCGGTAGCAAAGAGGAGCTAATTAAAAAAATATCTAAATAAAAATAACCAAGTCTCGAGGCACTGGGACAAGAGGTTCTATAAATGCTAGAAGATTGATTTGGGTTTAACAGTCCCATGGCCACTGAGCAAGGTCAGGAAGTGCTGAGAGCGCTGATAGAGGCCCGCAGAGTCCATCTGGAAACTGGGCAAAGCAGTCATTCCGCGGAACGAGGGGCCTCCAAGCTTGTGAGTGGGGAAGCGTCGTAAGAACTGCCACCCTAGGTCTGACCCACAGTCTGTCCAGCCTAGTGTTTAAAACTCCTAGTGGAGTTTTAAAAAACAACAACTTCATTCAACAACTTCTGAATTCAAGTATATATTTGCTCCATAGCCACACACATCAGGGAGTTCCCTGTGGGGTCACACCCCGGGCAGCCAGGCTGGTGGGGGCTCACGTGCGACAAGGCCGGATTGGTGAGCAGACATGAGCTCTCACAGGTGGAAAATGAAACCGTGTGTTATTTAAGTTCCTTTTCACTTAATGTATCAAACTAACATGCTGAGGTATTTTCTGTATCGCGGGGGACCATTTGGTAGACGCCTGCATGGAGGAAGCCTTTAATGTTTACTGAACGGATGTATAATAAAGCCGCATCGCCGAACACTTCAGTAAACATGGTTTATTAGGGGGAAGGCGCCGTGGTGTCGTGAGGAGAAATCACGCCTCACTAATCTCCTTGAGTTCTTTGAGCAGATAAATGAGCATATGGAGAAGAGGGAACCACAGACCCCAATTTAATTTGACTTTCAAAAACCTGCGAGAAAATCCCACTCTAAAGATGGTTAAAAAAGAAATTGAGTCACGGAGGGTTGTTTTATCATCAAGATGGAATTGGATTAAAGACCGTAAACAAAGCTAAAGATAAGTGGATACATTCCCAGATGGAAAAGTGTAAGTGCTGGGGTTCCCCAGACGTCTAATCTGTGATGGGTCTGTTTCTGTGTTTCTGAGTGATCTGGACGAGAAAGCGTGTATTGACTCTCCGGGTTCAGCAATGTCTGCTTCTTCTAGGGACAGTGTCAAGCTGATGAAGATTCAGTTCAGCTTGAACAAGAGTATACAGGATGCTGAGTAGTCGTTATGTGTTTGGGACATGGGGTACAAAAACGTAGGACAAGCCTTAAAGAGCTAATGACCCAGTTAGGGTGAAAGCCATACCTTCATTTACTGTAAGTGGTACGTTGAGTCAGTGGTGAACGTGAGTGATGTTGCTGATAACTGGTATGAGAGTTCAGAGAAGGGGAAAAGTAAATGTGGACTGAGGTAGGGAAGGCTTCGCGGAGGAGGCAGAATTGGCGGAGAGCCTGGAAGGACAGCTAGGGTTTGGCTGGGGACCGAGGACGTGGCGGTCTCCTGTGAATAGCAGCTAGTGCACGTCCAGTGCGTGGAAGGCAGGAGTTATATGTGTGACCTCGTTTAGCCTTCGACAGCCCAGGACGGTAGATCACTTCCCCATCTTCCCAATAAAGAAGGAGGGGCTTATAGGAGTTAAGTAATTTGCCTAAGCTCACATTGCTAGTAAATGTAAGCCCCACTGTTATGCTGCCTCCAGTTCTACAGAGAGTGTCAGCATGAGCAAAGGCACTGAGGCAGGGCTTTCCAGGGAGGTGAATGGAGAGAATGGAGAGGCCAGTCCAGTGGGAATGACAGCTTGTAGTGGGGAGCAGGGAGAGGTGAGATGGGAGGATATGAGAAGCCTCTAAAGTACAGAGGCCCTTAAATCTCATCAGGGAAACTCGATCTTTCTCCTGAGGGCACTATGTTGAGTGGAAGAAGGAAATTGGAGCCATATCCTGAGTTTGGGGCCTAGAGACCTTAGTCTGGGGCTGGGCAAAGTAGTCTGAGGACGGACAAAGGGTTTAGAGGAGAAATGGACTGAAGCTAGGGCACATTTATCAGTGCCCTCTGCTTACACGTGCGTGTTGAGTGAGTGTCCATCCCTAATTTATCAGTTAGAGGGCAGCCCTCTTCCTAGTCAGCTCTCAGGGTCTTGTGCCCTGGTGACATCTGGGTGTCAGGTAAAACAATAGGGATACATGTGGCGGCCACGTCCCATCAAGAACTGTGGCAGGCTCTCAGTGCGCCTTCTCTGCCCGCTGGGACACCGGGCCCTTTGATGCACTGGCTTCCCCCATTTCTTTAATCAATACCGTGAGCGTCAATCTACAACTGCATGCAACCATAGGACTCCGACTCTCCGTCTCCGCCCAGTGCCATAGAAGACCTTCAGGGGACTTTGAACAGGGGAATAACAACATAGTGCTTGGGGAGGAGTCTCTTGAGGCAGCAGAGTAAACTTCTGCAGTCCCTTCACCACCCTTCCTGGTCACCTTCTTCCAGGGACCATGTGTGAAAGGGGCATGAGGCTCGCGGGCTGGAAGAGCGAGCAGCCAGCTACTCCGTGAAACCTTGACCAACCAGAAACATCGCCTGCAGCAGCCACTACAGCAGTGGCAGTAAAACAAGCCCTGGGTATGGGCTGGGAGATGGCATGTGCATCCCTGCTCTTCCTCCTCTTAGTCATGTGACCAGGCCGTCACTTCATCAGGTCTTAGTTTGCTTGTCTGTATGACAGAGATGATAATTGGACCAATCTCATAAGTTCTCATGAAGTTTAAAAGCCACTCTGAGTGGCTCCATCAGTATAGAACACGGGGGATGGGGGAGGCTATGCAAATTTCTTTAAGATTCAACCCCCAGGGATCTCCCAGCCTGTCTCCATCCTGGATGGCACAGTGTTTTCCACAGCAGAAGCACGTACCCTACAACATTGTACCGGTCCCTCTGCTTGTCTGCCTCTGTCACTAGTGAGCTCCTTGAGGACAAGGCCGAGCCCTTTACCTCGTTTGTAATCATCACCTATCCAGTGCCTGGCACATGGCCAATGTGCAAAAGTTTGCCAAATAACCAACGAAAGAGTGACTACCTTACCTACTATCCCTGTAAGAATGGAAGATGAATTTAATTTGACACACACACACAAAGGTCGGCACATAGTGATTCTCTGAATTCTCACAAGCAAATGTTCATTAATTCATTTTAGACTCTTTTTAAGAATCAACATGAATGTGCCCTGGCTGGGTGGCTCAGTGGATTGAGCACCAGGCCTACAAACCAAAGGCTCACTGGTTCGATTCCCAGTCAGGGCACATGCCTGGGTTGTGGGCCAGGCCCCCAGTAGGGGGTGCACAAGAGGCAACCACACATTGATGTTTTTCTCCCTCTTTTTCTCCCTTCCTTCCCCTCTCTCTAAAAATAAATGAATAAAATCTTAAAAAAAAAAAAAAAGAATCAGCATAAATGCTATTGGTCTTCTCTGCTAGAATTCCTGTCTCCCCGCTTTTGGAAAATATAGACAACACTGGCCTCTGCCACTTTCTGTCACCTCGTCCATTCTTTGGGATTTCTCAGCAAAGAGATAAAAAGTAGAAAACATAGTTTCTACAAAGATGGAGCATGTGCATCCTTTAGTGGGTCGGAGACTTGAACCACCATAAAGGGGCCCCCTGACAGGCTCCCCCTGCTACTTGGGAACAAATTGCCCTCGGAATGTTGCTTATCCTTCCTTTCCAGCCTTAAGATTTTTGTACTCTCTGGGAGAGATGTCAGCACAAGAGGCTCGACATTCTGCTTTTTCTCTGATATTTATTAACGTTGCTGGATCTTCTGCAGTCACTTGACCTGTGCCCTCTGGATTCCTCTAGCTTTGAACGCAGCTTTAAAACACCCTCCTGGTTTTAGGATTTTTAAGAACCGCAACCTCTCCTTGAGTGTTAGCTGCCCTGCAGCCTTTCTGAAATGTAAATGCCATTCCTTTGTACTTGTACATCTCTCTTGAAAACCTGAGCGGTTTTGAGTCGAACTGATCTACACCCAGTAAGAGGCCCAGCCGTGTCCCTATTAGTTGTGACGTGCAGTCCCCGCATCTCAGAATCATTCCCCATCTGTCCACACGCAGAAAGGAAACCACGTACCATTCTGTTGGTAAAGTTACTGAAGTTCTCGACCAACACCTGCTTGATCATGTCAGGCTCTGAGATAACGATAAACATTCGACGGCCGAGATAGTACCTAGGAGGAATAAAAGAATTACTTTAAAATGTGTTGTGTTTGCCTCTCCATTTCATCCTTGCCACAAAGAGTTCATGGAGGCTTAGAATGAGGGATGAAAGATAAATAGGAAGTAGAGATGCAGAGAAGATGCCGAAATGCATGTGCTGATCACGCAGAACGGTGTTGCTGAGTGATACAACGTTAAATTTCATGCCACGGACACTTACACGCTCCCACGTTGTACCAGTCCCTGCAGGTTCTGGGATGGATAAAGCAGACTCCCCGCCCCCATCGAGCTCATAGCCTGATAGAAAATGTAAACACCGTAATAAGGAATTCATAAGATCCGGCAGTGAGACCAAGAAGGAAAATAGCAGAGGTCAGTGATGTCCATATCGGCCCAAAATGGGAAGACAGTCATTCTGGGGGCGGGGGGGATGATGAATGACTTTTATATATTGATTCTCGGAAAAACTCTGAAGTGAATTAATAAATATTTGTGAGAATTCAGGAAAGATTAAACTGCTGGTGAAGGGCTGGACATCTGGCCGCCACCCCTGTATGGGGAAGAACCCACAGATACTTCGGCATGAATGAAGAAATGGGGGGAAGCGTCGGCCAGTCAGCTGGAGCTGGTGAACTCTAACTGGAGGCGGTCGGTGCGTTCAGTTAGATACAACAAGCACATACAACAAGTGTGATAGATACAACAAGTCCATGCCTTGTTGTATTTATTTACTGAAGTATGGAGGAGAGGAAAGCAACAGCCTTCAAGGGTCTCGTCACCTGGTGAGAGTGACAATTAGGCAGTCCTCACACAGTGGGATGTCTGGCGAACTCGGGAACCTTAAAGGCACACCCAACTCCGAGCTGGGAGGAGAGATGAAAGGCTTCCCAGAGGGGGTGATCCTCACACTGAGTTCTGAATGATAAGCAGGGTTAGTCCAGGAAGGTGGGTGGCAGAAGCAGGTGAGGGGTCCCCCACAGAGGAAACAGCTGTGCAGCTGTCCAGGGACAAGCCCGAGTGCTCGGCTACCAGCTGTGCAGAGCTAACTGGAGTCACCACTCGTGGGCCCACTGCGTAACGCCCCGCTTGCAGCCTGTGAAATTACGCTCTCAGGGTATAATTTGATTGCTGGCGTATGCAGCTCGGAACAGGAGGAGCGGAGGTTAAAGGATAAAGTCGCAAGATGTGAAAGCAGCAAAATTTAGTCTGAATTCTTAGTTACTCTGAACTTCTCATGAGCTAAACAAGGTTTTAATTTTGTAACTCTCCTCTTTCTCACTGACTAGGGGGAAAATGAAAACAAAATTTGTCTGGCAGGCATTGGGCACCCAAAATATTCACCTGAGTCATCCTACTTTCCAAAGTGCTTGGGGAAATCTTGGGACACAGGAGTTCAGCAGTTGTGGTAGAAGAAAGGATACTGACCAGTTTTTATTGGTTTTAACCAAGGAGACCAAAAATAACACAATAAGGCCACAAGCCAATTCTTTTATAAAATTGATGAGTGCTGTGGCATGGTTTGAAAATCTAGTGAAAGGTGTGGACATTCTCCTGAGAAAAATGGACATTAATGGCATTTTATGTAGTCTGAGGGGTTCTTGGACCCCTGAAGCCCACTCAAGAGCAGAGCTCCTTAACTGTAAAATATGCTCAAAAGTCGCCTCTCTGGGTTTGAAGAGATAATGGCTTCAGAATTCTCCAGCCTCACAAAAGACATAGACTTGCAGATTCCAGAAGCTGCATGAACGCCCCCCTCCCACAGGAGGAACCCAAAGAAATCCATGCTGACATACGCCATAATTAAACTTTTGAAAACCCCAAACAGAAAACATCTTGAAAGCAGCCAGCGAGAAATGACGTGTTATCTGTGGGGAACACCAATTCAAAGGACGGCACAACATCAGAAACCATGGAGACCAAAAGGAAGTGAGAAGGAATGCTGAAAGATGAGCTGTCAATCACAAGTCCTATATCTGGGGAAAATATACTTCAGGAAAGAAGAGGAAATAACATTGTCAGATGACAGAAAACAGAGAGAATTTGTCACTAGCAGGTCTGCCCTTAAAGAATACCAGCAAATTACATACTGCGATGTAAAAAATAATTATACACCACAACCAAGCGGTATTTGTTCCAGGTATACATGGCTGGCTCAGTATTTAAAAAAAAATCAATATGCTCTCTACATAAACTGAATAAAAAAGAAGGGTTATGTGATCATTCAGTTGATGTAGAAAAAGCATTTGGCAAAATCCAACACTCATTCATGTTTCAAAATTCTCAGGGAATAGAAGGTAACTTCCTCAACTTCATAAAAATGTATCTATAAGACACTACAGAAACCAGCTAATGTCTCATTTAATGGGGAAAGACAGCGCTGTCTCCTGAGATGGGGAAGAAGGCAAGGATATTTAACATAGCACTGGAAATTCTAGCAAGCGCAGTAAGGGAAGAAAAATAAATAAAAAGCATAGAGATTTGAAAGAAATTAATGAAATTGCCCCTGCTCTCAGATGACATGATTGTCCACATAAAAAATCCTAAGAAATAAAAAATAATCCCGAACTAGTAAGTGAGTTGAGCGAAGTTGCAGGACCCAAGACCAGCACACACACGAACACGAAATGAACACGGCATCTCTGTGTGCTGACAATGAACATGTGGAAACCAAAGTTAAACACAATGCCATTGACAATGCATATTAAAAAATGAAAGAAGACCTCAATAAATGAAGAGATATATTATGTCCATGGATTGGCAGACTCCATGCTGATCACAGTAAGAGTCTTTGTAGGCATAGACAAGCTTATTTTAAAATTCATATGGAAAGGCAAAGGAATTAGAATAACTAAATCAATTTTGGAAAAGAAGAATGAAGTAGGGGGAATTAGTCTACCGGATTTCAAGACTTGGCTACAGTAGTCAAGACTGGGTGGCATTGGCAGAGAAACAGACCCCTAGATGATTGGAACAGAGTAGAGAACCCAGAAATAGACCGACACAAATATCCTCAATTGACTTTTGACAGAGATACAAAAGCAAAGCAATGGAGGAAGAAAAGCCTCTTTCACAAGCGGTGCTGGAGCAATTGGACATACCTTGGCCAAAAAATGACCTCACGCCTTACACAAAAATCACCTCAAAATGTACCACAGACTTAATATGTAAAATGTAAAACTTTTAGGAAAAAATAGGAGAAAATCTTCTGGATCTAGCACTAGGCAAATAGTTCTGAGACTCAGCACCAAAAATGCAACCTGTTACAGGCAGAAATTAATAAATTGCTCTTTATCCAATTTTGTTGTTGTTGTTTTGCACCCTGAAAGACCCCGCTAAGAGGTAAAGGCAATCTACACACTGGGAGAAATATCTGCAAATGTATCTGACAAAGAGCTTGTATCTAGAGTACACGGTCTATAAAACGTGGGCAAAAGACACGAACAGGTACTACGCCAAAGAGGAGACACAGATGGCAAGTAAGCACATGAAAAGATGTTCAATATCGTTTGCCATTTGGAAAATGCAAATTAAAACCACAACAAGCTGTTACAACACATCAGAATGGCTAGAATAAAATGATAACATCAAATGCTGGTGAGCATGTGAAGAAACTGTATCATTCGTGTGTTGGTGGTGTGCATGTAAACTGGTACAGCCTCTTTGGAAAATAGTTTGGCAGTTTCTTGTAAAACTAAATGTGCACTTACTGCATATGACCCAGCAACAGCACTCCTGGGCATTTATCCCGGAGAAATGAAAACTTATGTTCACACGAAAACATGTATGTGAATGTTCATAGCAGCTTTATTTGTCATAGACAAAAACTGAAAACATCTCAAATGTTGTTCAGCGGGCAATGGTTAAACAAATAGCGGTATATCCATACAATGGAATACTATGCTGCCCTGAAAAGACCCCAAACGATTGCTACTTGCAGTGATTTGGGTGGATCTCAAGGGAGTTATGTGTATGAAAAAAGCCAATCTAGAAAGATTTCATGTTTTTTTAATTGTAAAAGTTTATTGTTCAATCTTTTATAATCTCTATCCCTCCTTTTGAGCAAAAGGTTTCATATTATACGATCCCATTTGCATAACAATTTTGAAATAACAAAGTGATAGAGATGGAGAAGATACTAGTAGTGGCCGGAGGTTAGGGAATGGGTGGTGACGGGTTGGTGTGGCTCTGAAGGGTGGCCCTAGAGAGCCTTGTGGTGAGGGGACACTTCTGTATCTTGGCTGTGGTGGTGGTTACACAAACCTACACATGTGATATAATTGCATAAAATGCTGTGCGTGCCCGCGCGCACGCACACACACACACACACACACACGAGGGCATGGAAACCTAGTAAAATCTGAATAAGCATTGTGGATTGGACCCATGTAGCTTTCATCACGTCCTCTAGTTACGTGAGAGGTGACCATTCGGGGACACTGGGTGAAGGGTACCTAGGACCACATTGTACCTTTTGTTTTGCAACTTTCTGTGAATCTATAATTGTCTCAAAATAAAAAGTGTTTTTAGAAAAATCACTTGGGAGCTTAATAAATATGGAGTCATAGCTCTGCTCTTCCCCAAGTCAGGCCTAGCAGGCCTGGGCAGGGCCCAGGAATCTGAATTTAACAGGCTCTCCGGATTCTGATGCAGGAAGACTGCTCCCACTCTGAGAACACTGCCTGAAGGTGGTGGTATGTCAAACTATCTGTCCAGCATCCAGAAAATAAGGGTGCCTGTCCCCACCCGATCCCCCTGACCAGAGCCTTTGGGGAGGGGCCCAGTTTCTTCTAATTTTAACAAGTTCCCCAGGGGATCCTGATGTGATAACAATAACCCGGTTGGGGACCCCAAACCCTAAATTAAAAACCCTGCTCTATACCCCACCACCTTAAAGTTTACACCATTCCTATTACCTTAAGTTCTTAGTTCAATATACAAGGAAAACATTCGCACTGGGATGCAAACATATTTTGGTAATATATTTGTATTGATTTAGTTATTACCAAAATAATTTTACACGTAATCTGGATTTTCAAAAAAAAAAAAAAAACAACCCCAAAATAATACTCCTATATTCAAATGAAAGTTGTCCTCCCAACTGGGCACCTCGGGAGTCTTTGTGTATTTTTCTAGTAATATTGCTAATGCTAAAAACCACTTTGTCACAATTCCTTTAGAATTGCTTCAGAGCTGGTTTATGAACCTCGTGAGAACACTGGCCCTGTTTTACATGTAAATTGTGTAATCCAGTGAATTTATATTTACACAAACGCTCATCAGTAGTTTGAGGAGGTCCTGGAAAGATCTTGAAAAGAAAAACATGTAAATGAAGCTCGTTTTCCAGGCCTTTCTTTTCAGGTCCTGGGCTGGCTCCACAGGCTTTGTCTGCCCAGCCTTCCTCCTCCACGAGGTAGCCCTGCCCCGCTCCCCTGCCACAGTTCTGGAGTCTCTCTCAGTGATAGCACTCTGTCCCTCTGGCCTGGGGATGGCCTCCCCAACCAGGCATGGCCAATCATAGTATCGCATATACTTGGCAACAGTAACTGGTCCACGGGTGGACATGTGACCCGGTCAGAATCCTTCCTTGGGATGTATGCACGGAGGCTGGGGGCAAGGCTCTGTCTTCCTGGGGAGATGAGTCTAGGGCTGTTGGTGGCTATCTTTCTAGCCCATGGCAAGACCTCTCTGCAGAATCTGCTGACAGAGACCAGCAGAGATTTAAAAGAAGCAGAGAGTGTTGAGGAAGTACACAGGAAGTTTGGTTCAAGGCTTTTTGCTTCCTGCTGTCTTCCTTGGATCCTCTAAGCTTAAGTTAATTTGTACTTAAGTCCATTTGAGTTGGGTTTCTGTAGTTGTAATCCTGAAGGCCTAATACAGTGCCCCCTTTCCTTTTGGGATGTCGCTGTGCCTCTCCAGACAGACTTCTCTAAGGGGGTCTGGCCTCAGTGTGTGCATGGGTATGACTGTCTGGCGGTGTCTTACTGCTTCCTGAGATGGGGGCTGGGGAGTGTATTGCAAAACACCAGGCCTGGAGCCCAGGAGGCTGGGTCCCCGGTCACCCAGCTCTGCCACTCGCTCAGAAACTGTCATACGCAAACTCCGTAAACACCCTTCACTTTAGCCTCCTTGTCCCTAGAGTATGGGAGCAAAACTGGGAGCCTCTGCAGCTTGCTGCTGTGGCTTTAAATCCTCTAATTCCTAGGAATTAGAAATTAAGTCATTGTCTTTGGATATTAAGTCTGCTCTCTGTGGAGTGTGAAGGAACCTCCTGTCTCCATGAAATCAGTCCGTGGAAAAGGGTGGAGGACGCTTCCCGCAGCCTTCGAGGTGGCCGCCGTAGTGAGCGTGTACTGCGTGCTCACTACCTGCCAGGCCTCGTTCTGAGCACAGTGCTTGAATCACCTCATTTAATCCTCATGAAACAAAGTGCACGGGGTCGTTATTATACCCACTTTTCAGAACAGGACACTGAGACTTAGAGTTTGAGTAAGTTGCCCGAGATGCGGACGATCCCAGTCTGGCAGCTGCCAAAGCCTGGGCCCCTGCCGTTGACCGTGCGGTCCTCTCACCTGCAGGTCCCTCCTCCCCGGCCTGCCTCCGAGGAACAGCCCCAGGGCTGCGTCCACGTGCAGGAGGGATGAACCAGGCTCCAGCTCTGTACACCGCCTTTTAAAGGTGGGTATTCAAAGCAGCTTCCTGCCCGAGGGACCAGAACCACCCCACCAGCTCATCGAGCAAGGTAAGTTCTTGCTTCCGCTAATACGAATGTGTCTGCAGTCACCTTTGGGGGCAAAAAATTCTCACTAATTATTCATTTATATTTATGTATGCACATAAGAATTTGCTTATACAACCCCAAAGCACCCAGTTGAAAAGAAAAGTGAGACAAATCAGTAAAATGTTATGCAAAAATAACATTTGTTTGACTTGTTTAATTAGTGGTTTTTTAAAAAAGAAATGACCAGCCAGTTCAATGAAAATAGTTCACAATTGCCCTCTGGGAACTGAGGCAGGGTGGATGGCTGGTGTGAATAGGGGGGCGGGCTGCCTGGCCCTGTTGCAGAAGGCCCGCCCCGTCTGGGGTGACCGAGCTCTAGAGACATCTCTAGAGCTCGGGAGGTACCTGCACACCCACACGATAGGGTGTCGGGATGCACAGCTGAATGGAAAAGCACATTGTGAAATGGTCCATACAGTTCTGCAAATGAATGGTAGTGTCTCTGATCATTAGTTCACTCAGCAACCATTTACTGAGCACATTCTCTGTGTCAGGGGCTGTGCTGGGGCCTGGAAAAAGCGTGGAGGAAGATGTATTAGATGGCTCCTGGGGCCCGTATCTGGAGCCGGAAGTTACGGGGGACGTTACTCTTCGCCTAGTGTATCTCCTCCGCGTTCCCGTGCTTTACAGTGAGCGCACGTGACGTTTGCCATAAGAAAAAGAAAAAAGGGATAAAAAGTATTTGTCGCTGGACTGTCCCCACTGTGTCTGTCAGATGTCAGGGTGGAGGTTGGCAGGGATGCGGCTGCGGACACTTGGGTTCAAGACCCTGTCCTGTGATTTATCAGCTGCATCACCTCGAGCAAACCACAGCTTCCCAAGCCACTTTCTTTGGGAAAAGAGGCCGCTATGTGGGTCAGATGAGAAACATGAGACTGGTTGATGCACAGTCACATTTCAGGTGTGATAGCCTCCCCATCGCAGCAAAGGGCCCCGCACCCTCTGGTATGTGGGCCACACTGGCTAGTGCCACTCTCCAGGGGGTGGAGAAGCTGGGTGAGGAGCACCCCCAGAGGCCAGGTGACATGCCAGCACCCGCCCCATGTCGGCAGGACTCCAAGCCTGCGTCTGGAGACCCCATTTCCAGGTAGAGACTGAGGGGTTGACAAGGGCCTCCAGCAGCTGAGACAGCTGCAAGACACCAGGCATCTGATAAATCCTCGCCTGGGGGACAGTTTTCTCTCCCAGTAGGTGGAAGATGCTGAAAGGGTAACTTTTGTCCTGGCCTGAAGTCTAACCTCCGGCTTAGAGTCTTGATGGGCAAGTGTCAGAAAGCTCAGTGGGGAAAGGTGGCCGTCACCTCCTGGAGAGCGCAATTGTGAGTGTCTGAGTCCCTCAACTTCCCCAAAGTTGAGCGAAAAGCTACGTAGAAGTCCGGTGCTGGGAACACGTGGGCCCTTGACTTTCAGAGGGGCTGCCCCTGGGCTGGGCGGCCCGCATCCTGCTGTGGACAGAGCATGGTCCCAGGAGTCCTGGGGATCTGGTCCTCCTTGGCTCACTGGGGCTTCATGCCACCCAATCTGTCATTAGGTCAGGGGTAGCTTGAGAGAGCTGCGTAGCAGAACAGACTTGAGCTGCTAGGGACACTCCTGGAGGAGCCAGTGACAGAGTCAGAGGCCCTTGGAGCCTGGGAGCTGCTTTCTCCTGACTCCCAGGTGTCACTCCCAGCAGGGTGTGGATTACCTGCACAGGGAAGTCTCCGGATGCTCGTGCCTGGGGCTGACCCTGAACTCACAGCCCCTCCAGAGCCTGATGGACCGAATCAGCCCTTTCTCAGCCCTTTTCCTCTCTGGGGGGCCTGGGGTGCGACTGGCATTGTTCTCCTGCCCTCGCCATACTGGTGGATCTCTTGTCCCTCGGTTCTTGGCTGGATTTCAGACCCCCTGCTCAGGGATGTATGTCTCTACCGTTCTGGCTTAATTTCCTGATCTGCTGCCAGTCTGTATATGGGCCCCAACTCAGTGTGCCCACCTGGGACTTTGGAAAACGCGAATCTCACTGTACTGCTCATTTATTTGAAACCCTTCAGTGGTTTGCCACCACCAAGCCCTTTGGGAGTTGCAGCACGGCAGGCAGCATCCTTCACAGCCTGGCCCCTGCCTTGCTCTGCGACCTCTTCCCTCCCGAATTCCCCATCGCCAATCACCCTGGCTTACTGAAACCCTCCACCACTGCTCACCTCCATGCCTTTGCACATACTGTTCCCCTGGCTTCCTGGAACAGCAGTCTTTCTTCTTCTCTTGCCTCATTGGCTCCTAGAAGTTCTGCGCTCATTGCAGTGGCTGGTTTTCATGGCGGCCTTTCCACTTGACCGTGAGTGCTTGCAGCACAGGGCCTCTGTCTCATTTGTCTTTGGTGTCTGACATTTACTGCCGTGTCTGGCGTGCAGTAGGAGCTCCCTAGTGTTAATGGAGCATGCTGTAGTACAGTTCCAGTCCCGATGCTGCTGGGGCCAGGCCTGTCTCTCACTGGGACCACCGCAGTGCCTCCCAGCAGGGCTCTTGGACAAACCCAACTTGGTAAAACAGGAGCTGACCGTGTCGTCCCACTCCAGGGAAACCTCTCCACTGACGCCACGCGAGCAAACCTCTCAGCCTATAGCAAGGGGCCCCGCCGGAGCTCACAACTTCTCTTCCTGCCTCACTCCTCTTCCACCAAGGTTCCCAAACTTTCTCAATTCACGGCACCCTTAATGACTCAGTAATCTGTCATAGCCTCCTAAGGCCAAAAGAAGTCCCTAACACTCCTATTTTTTCTAAGCAGTTAAGTCCAAACAACTTAATAAGTATTCATGTTCTAACAACTTAGTGGACATTTGAAAAAAGAATACACATAAATTGAAAGTAATTCCCATGGTGACCAACAGATGTCGCTGTGCCCCCCCATGAATATTTAAAGTGTCCCAGGAAGCCCTGCGAATTCACTGTGGTACCCTGGGGTGCCTCGGCACATAGTTTGGGAACCACAGACATCCATGGCTCTAAAAAGCTATTTGTGGCTCCCCCAATTGGCAGTCGTTTTCCAACTTTGCACATGGTTTTCCCTCCAGTCTTCAACTGGTCAGTTTCGAGAAGGCTTTCTGACAGGTCACCCGTCCCTTCTCCTGTGGAGCATTCTTAGACCCCTTCCTCCTTGTGGTTTCCATAGCACGTTTCCACTCCTCTGTCGATTCGCACCTCACTCTTTCTTCTTTATTGACCGGCTCCTTACTCCTCTGTGAATTGTTTGAGGACAGAGCCCTGTCTCATGTTTGTGTGTCTCTTCTACATTAGATGCTGGATTTCTTCAGGAAGAGAGACATGAATGATACTTTTTTCAGAAGGGAGGGGTGGTTTCTCCCACTGCCGTCTGCTCAGTGCTGCACCCAGAGCGAAGCTAAGATGCCTCTTGGGTGGGGCCAGCGGTGAGGTCTTCCAGACTTGGCGGAAGTTGTCCTCTCTGTCTTTGTGCCATTGCAAGACATGGACATGGGGCCCTGAGAGGAGCATGGGGAAGGTCCTGGGAGGGCACACCCCTCCCAGGATGACCCGAGAACTGATGGTAGAGAGGGCACTGCATTTGGGGTTGGCACTTAGGGGCTCGGTGCCAGTCCTGTGAGTCTCAGGGTCACAGGCGGACTCCTGGTAGATTTCCCAGGTATGAGGAGGAAAAGCAGGTCTCACCACCCTTCCTTAGGGACCTTCTGGGCTACAGTTGGGAATGTGGTTGGTCGTGGGTTTCTAAGTGGTGAGAGTAGGGGGTTAAGGAGGACTCGGGTCTGATTTCACACAAACCAGCCTGGTGGAGCGTCTTCATCTGTAAAACCCAGTGGCCCTCCTAGTCCTGGTGAGTTACGACTATGTCAAGCTAAGTAAAGCTTTTTCTAGAACAGAACTCGGGCTAAAGGGGGGAATTGGGCGGCCAGGGGGAAAATGATCAGAAACAAACCCATAACGAAAAACCTCTCTACTCTATTGGATATACGCGCCCATTTAATTTATTCAGTTAATAAAACGTATTCCCCAGAGGGGGACAGGCAGAGAGGTAAGCTACAAACCAATCTGCCTGTGTGAACGTGGGTATGTATGTATCTCTCATAACAGTAAAAAGAGAGTAATTAAGAGATGTATTGAAGTGTACAGAAATCCTGAAGGACACCGAAGATTCCAATTCCGGTTACTGTCCTTGGTGCAAATTTAAGTCAATAGGGAATAGATAAATAGAATATAAAGAAAAAAACGAATTCGGAACAGATGTTAGGCAAGCAATTTTTTTCACAGTAAGAAGCATAAACATGAAGAACAGCCTATAAGGCAAAGTTGTTGATGCAAACAGCATCACGCCACTAAATAAACAGTTAGATGGCACCACAGGGGCAACCTGAGCGTTGGTGCCCACACAGTTATGCCCAGGCATGTAGATTCTCAGGCCCTGGAAGGAACTGTGTATGTGTGTGTGTGTGGGGGGGTTGGGTAGAAGGAGGCACGGGGTCCTATTACATAGAATACATGTAAGACATATATTTGTGTGATAGTATATGGTGAAATCTCTTTTCCCCAAATGATATGTGGACTCAGAATATGAATTTTACAGGCTTGACAAAAGCTAGAACCTGTTCTGAAAAGACAGGGCAGCCAGGGGAGGAGCTCCCGGCCAAGGGAAAAAGGCGCTGTCCTGGGCCAGGTATTAGCAAGCCCTGATGGGCGACTTTAAAGAAAGGAGAATTTAATGGCAAAAGAATTTTGGATCCAGTTGGGGTGACACAGCAAGCAGAAGAGAAAGCATGAAAGCACAAATCATAGTATTTTAGAGACAGAAGGAAGCTTCAAGAGGATGATTCTAGCCCAGGCCCCTCATTTCACAGATAGGTCTGAAGAGGGGAGGTGATGGTGTGGGTGCCATCACTCTAGAACTGCCCCTTTGCCAGGAGGAGGTGGGAAAGGCCAGGGAAACTCCTCCCCAGATTTCCTGAGGACCCAGGTGCAGGACTAGTGAAGGTCACCTTGCAGGTTCCAGAAATCATCACTCCCCCGGGTACCGCCTGGGAGCGGAGGAGCCAGGATTAGAACCACTGCTCCTTGGGCGGACTGTGCTGACAGAGAGTGCTGAGAGTTCTTTTCTCACATCAGATCGGTGAGGTAGGCAGGAGTGCAAGTGGTGTTTTAAAGGCAAGGATGATGGTTCTAGTCCCTTGGCTGCGAAAGCTGAGCTGAGACGGAACCCAGATCTGGCTCCTAATCCAGTGCTCTTTCTGGCACCCCTGCCCAATGCCCAAGGGGAGAGGGCAGCCCCTAGGGAATGAGCTATGGGAGAGCAGTAGCTCAGTCAGAGCCCCATGTGTGACCCAAGTGAGTGGAGCCCGGCAAGCCCGTCATTGGAGCAGACCCTCCCTTCTCCTGTGGATCCCAAGATGGCCTGACATGGTAGCAAATCCACTGTGCTTTTATGGGCTGGCTGCTGAACTGACGGGGCACCGATGGGGAAAGACTACAGACCCCTCACCCAAAGCTTTCATTTGAGGCTGACAGACTCCTCTCCCCCCAATTCCTTTCCTTATGTCCCAGGGAAATAATGCTATTTACCAAGATCAGCAAAAACAAGACCTTCCTTTCTGAGGTTTTCTTGGGGACGCATCTATCCTGCATGATTCTTCATGAATCAACATTCAACAGATGTTTCCTGAGCTTTTGTATGTCGGACACTGGGAAAGTCAGAGCGAAGAAGAGACAGAGGCCCCGTCCTCACAGTTTGCATTCTGGCAGGAGGGCGGGACAATCGACAATCAATGATGCGACCTATTGTCAGGGCCCATGTCCTAAGGAGTGTTAGGAGTGTCCAGGGAACCATAAGGGACAGTGGAACAGAAAAGCTTTGGATGAATAAGGAGAACCCACCTCTTACTAAACTGTCATTCTCCAATCGAAGTCCCTCATGCCAGTGTATAAACTGAGGATGATGGATCAGCCTGGCCAGACTCGCAAGGCTGTTGGATTAGTCACATTACATATTAAAGGGACCAGACCCACAGAGAGGACTGGAAAACTCTTTGGGATTAATAACATTGACTACGTAAGTGGCCCCAGGGAACAAAGACAGATGTCTCTTACAGTCATAAAAGCAAGATATGTAGCCCAATGAATTTGTACACAGGTCCATAAAGGGCCTTGAAAAAGATGTCCCCTGCAGCACTGTTTGCTGGAAGCCACTGGGTGTCACCTTCTGGGAGACTGGATGGGTAGGAGGGGTGGGGGTGCACTGCGCAGGGGCAGGCAGTGGTTGGATGTGATAGACTCGGTGGGGACAGGGACACGGCGGGTCTTCATGGTGCTCAATGAGCCCCCCAAGGAACAAAGTGAGATATGGCGCTACTGTCGGCCTGCGCCGAAGACAATGCAGCAAAACGAGAATATGCGGTTTGCAAGAACGTGGACCGAGGAATACACATGACATGCGATGGGGCTGTTGTTTGTTGGGGATAGGAAGCAGAACGAGAGAAAGTTGGGGTAAAAGGAATAAAGAGACAAGTGAGACATGGCCGTGCGTCCCCAGTGCTCCCTGGTGCCACAGATGCACGTGCACACACATGCACACACGCACACACACACTGGAAATGGAGGAAATTAGTGATTATTGGTTGTGACATTGGGCATTCACAGTGGTGAGGTAAACTACCACTGTCGGTGGTTTTTTTAAACGTGGAATTCTCTGAGGACACAATGTTGCTATGTTTTGGATCAGTTGCTATGTCTCTCAAAGCCCCAAGAGACATTCTGGAAAACAAAAAAAAAGTTCTGCAGTCAAACACTAAAGTGCGCACTGGACGGTCTCTCAAGCTCACTATTGCATGAAAGGGTTCGAGTTATTATGTGAAGAGACCTGCGTTCCTTTGATCAGTGCCGTGTTTCTAGCATTTGGCCAAGGGGAACCCCCCCCTTTATTTTCCATGTAATGATGATTGTCATTGGAAATGGCCCAAAGGACACACTATGGGAAATACTGCATTAGGTGGCCGAAGGCTGAGAGGTTGGAGGTTCTGGGTTCCAAGCCCAGCCTGGGCCTCATATCTCTCCTCTCCTCCTAACGCGCGGGTCGTCTTAGAGTGCCTGGTTCCTAAGCCACCTTGGACCCAATGTCTAGTGCATTTGACTGTGGCAAAGATGGGACCGTCTTTTCCTCTGGCATGTTCAATCTCCTCATTATGGCGGGAACGACCATTCAGTCTCCAGAATTCAGAGCCAGAGTCAGTGACTAATGGTGACTCATCCCTCATTCCTTATAATCTATGAGTTGTCCCATTCTGCTGTTGCAGGACATTTCCTGCATAAAATGTTCTTTTTCTTTTCCTTATTTTTTTTTAATTAAAGAAAATCTCTATTGAATTTATTGGGGTGACATTGGATAATAAAATTACATAGATTTCAGGGGTACGATTCTATAATACATCATCTGTGTATTGTGTTGTGTGCTTGTCACCCAAAGTCTGGTCCCCTTCCATCACCAGCTATCCGGTCTCTACGCTTTTCCGCCTCCCCCACCCCCCTTTCCCTGTGGTAACCCGCCGCACTATTGTCTGAGCCTATGAATTCGCTCATTTAATCCCTTCACCTTCTTCACCCAGCACCTCCACACCCCCTCCCCTCTAACACTGTCAGTCTGTTCTCTGTGTCTGTGAGTCTGCCTCCTTACATTCTGACGATTCAGAGCACTGTATCGCTCCCCTGGGCTATGAGAATGGTTGATTGTTTGCGTATAAATTTCCATCCCCCTGCCCCTTTCCTTGGTGCTCCATGCATCTGCACAACTGTCTTCAAGCTCCCGGCTTCCCTACCACCGCTCCTCATGCTGTCTCCTCCCCTGCCGCTGCCAGGGCTGTCCTCCCTATCGGCGTCCCAGACGTCACACCTTCCTAGCACACCCTCAGCCTCCACTCTCCCCTTTTCTATTTCAACCAAAATCTTTAAACTTTCTCCCACGCAGGCCACCTGCCATCTCTCTTTTGTTTGGGCGGCTATGGAGCTAGTTAGCCTCTCTCAGTGAGCGCACGCTTGGTGCAGAGACTGCGGGGACAAAAGGGAGTTTAATAGGTCTCCTCCAGCAAATGAGCACAAAGCTGGGGCACAGGCCTGCGCTCCAGCTGAAAGACTGTGCTAAAGAAACACAGAGAAAGAAAACTAATAAGTTGCAAATGGCAAGGACGTGATCTTGACAAATTACTTGAGGTAGGACGCCCAGAGATGAAAAGCTGGTGCCAAGGAGAAGTGCAGGCCCAGAGAATAAGAAAGTAGAAGTCAATGAGTCCCAGACAGAGAAGACTAAATTTATATGAGACAAAGAGGCCACAGTGACCTAGTGGGGAAAAAGGAGATCGGAGACGGCTGAAAGCAGAATAGAAAAGCAAACAACATAAATTGTAAAGGCTTGGCAGAGAGTAAGATAAGGGAAGAAGGGGCCCTGGGTGGGGGCTATTGGGAATTATTAAAACAAGCTGAATTGATGGTGCCGTGCAAGTGTTTGTTGATGCCGGGGCTCGCCTGGTGCAGAATGTGCTCATTGGCCTACAGTAAACAAGAAGTTGGGGCAAGTTGCATTACAGTGCATTCCAATCAGAAATGTGTGCTTCACATTGGCCAGTTGGGTTCCAGAGCACAAGAGGTTTAAAATTTCTCCTAGAGTTCACTATCAAGGCTTGAAGTCAGGAAGTAGTGGCCACTCAGTCGTGGTCAAAGGGAACAGTACAGCATGGCTAGAAAATGTTCTCCAAATGTACCATGGCACAGTCTCTATAGAAAAATAGTATGGCCGGTCTTCAGAAATGAAAATATAACTACTATCATAGATTCAGCAATTCCACTTCCGGATAGCCCACTTCTCGTAGACCCAGAAGAGTTGAACGTGAACTCTGTAAGAGATTGGTACACCCACGTTTGCAGTAGTATTGCTTGCAGTAGCCAGAAGGTGAGAGGAGTAGGTGAACAAAATGTGGCACACACGGACAATCGAATATCATTCACCCTTGCAAAGGAAGGAAATGCCAACACAGGGTACAACATGGAGGAATTCTGAGGACACTATGCCAAGTGAAATGAGCCAGTGACAAAAGGACACATGCTGTGATGCAGTCGGACTCACAGAGACGGAAAGGAGGAGGGCGGCTGCCAGGGGCTGGGGAAAGGAGGCCTGGGGAGTGAGTGTTTAGTGGCTACTGAGTTTCAGGCCTTCCAGATGGAGAGTTCTGGAGATGGGTGGGGGTGGCAGTTGCACAAAATGCGAATGTACTTAATGCCGCTGAACTGTGTGCTTTAACAACAAGTGCTGGCAAGGACGTGGAGAAAGGGGAGCCCTCGTGCACTGCTGGTGGGAACGCAGACTGGTGCAGCCACTGTGGAAGGCAGTATGGAGTTTCCTCAAAAAATTAAAAATGGAGCTGCCTTATGACCCAGCGATTCCTCTACTGGGACTATATTTGAAGAAACCCAAAACACTAATGTGAAAGAATATTTGTACCCCTACGTTCACTGCAAACTACAATAGCCAGGATTTGGAAGCAGTTCAAGTGCCCATCCATAGACAAGTGGATAAAAAGAGCTGTGATACATTTGTATAATGGAATCCTACTCCATGGTAAATATATATATATATATACATATATATATATATATAGAGAGAGAGAGAGAGAGAGAGAGAAGAAGAAGGAAATCTTACCCTTCATGACAGCATGGATGGACCTGGAGAGCCTTTTGCAAAGTGGAAATAAGCTGGTCAGAGAAAGACAAGTACCATATGATTTCACTCATATGTGGAATGTAATGAACAAAATGAACTATCAAGCAAAAGAGAGACAGACCCATAGACAGAGGGCAGGCTGACCACTGTTGGTGAGGGGTTGTGGGGTCTGGGTGGGGAATTGAGTAAAAAAGAAAAAAAGAGAGGAAAAAACCTCCTGGATACAGACAACAGTGTGGGATTGCTTAGGGGAGGGGGCGTAGGGGGAGGTGGAAGAGGGTTTAGGAAAGTAAATGGTGGTGGACGGAGACCTGACTTGGGGTGGAGAGCACACAGTACAGCTACAGATGACGTGCTGTGGAGTCATGTGCCTGAAACCTGCATAATTTTGTTAACCAGTGTCACCCCGATTAATTCAGTAAAAAGGAAAAAATGGTAGGATGGTAAATTTGTTGTGAGTATTTGTTGCATGTGTATGCAGTGTATATTTTACCATAATTTTTAAAAAGTGTCCTCTAGCCAAATGTCCTTCATGCCATCCTGAACACCTGGATGTGACAGGGAAGCAGGGGACCTGTCAGTCCCAGGGCCATGGTCTGCAGAGTCACTCTTGCTGGCCATGCTGTAGAAGCGTGAAGACCCATTCTACCTACTCAGATAAAATCTTCATAGGTGTCCATTTGGGTTCTCATTAAGTGGTGTTCATTAACAAGTATGGATGAAGGAGGGTGGGGCTTGGGATGCTAGGTGTCCAATCAGGGCTGGAGATAAAAGCATCATAGTGGGCTCCCAGGCAAGGAGGACAGAGAGCTGAGGCTTCTTGCCTTTGGGATGTTCTGGGGGACCAAACCCTAGCAGAGAAGTCTAAGACTTTGGGGAAACAGTTAAGAATCTTTAGGCTGGAGTCTTTGGAAAGATCCAGGGGCAATGTCAGTTATAAGGCACATCCTGTGGTCTGGCAGTGAACCACAGAATGAACTTGGAGACCAGCGGACAACCTTCAAAGGAAAGTAGAAGGTCCATTCAAAAGTTGCCTCTCTAGTGGTATATATATATATATATATATATATATATATATATATATATATACACCAGGCACAGCATTAGCAATGGAGAAGCTGGCGCAGGAGGTCTCCTGGGGAGGACCTGGATTTCCTTCCTGGGGGGGTCCTGATGTAGAAGGCAGTGATCTCAATCAATATCCCTGATGCCCACCTCCCCCGTAGCCTGGGTAGTGTCAGGCAGTGCTGGTGGGATGCGGTGACAGGCCATCCACCAGCTGTAGGCTCAGGGCAAAGGCTAGTAAGTTCCTCTTTCAGCAGAGGCCGAACTAGCATCATGTGCTAACAGTGTCTTCGTAGTGGTTAATATGGAGGAGCCTGGAGAACATGTCAGAGAGTAAACAGGCCAGTCAACTAAGAGCCTTACCCAGAGTGGAAAACTTCATAGAGTAGGTTGCAAAATTCTTGCAATTTGGGGGCAACAAGGGGGAGAAGTTGTTAGGAACATGGTCTTGAGATGCGAAGAACAATCAAGGAACTTATTTTCGTAGTTATGTTTATAACTACTGAAGTATGTGTTTCATGCCCAGACGTGTTGGCATCAGAAACTTAGCGGTACCTGGCTGGGAATTACTTGACATGCACAGCTATTGCAATGTTACACATAAGACCAGAAATCATTGGAATGTGTAGGAAACAACCCAAACTCTAAAAGATATGAGTCCTGAGGAAGAAAGGAAAGTATGGTCATTGAAAGATAAACTTGGGTTATTCCAAATTACAAAGAATTTCAAATGGATGTGTGATGCTCTGTGAGTCTTGTTTTCGGAAAATGTACACTATATATCTAGAGCTAATTTGGTTTGGACACTTACACACCTTTGCCTTTGGTGCAATGTGAGCAAGAAGATTTAAAACTTTTTTTTTTCATTATTCAAGAGTTCCAAGAACTTGTTCAGAACAAGTTTCTCTGCTCACAAAATAAACATCAAAGAAGAACTTTATGCTCCATGCGAATTGGGAGTTAGTTGCTTCTCTGGATTTGGTAATGATATTTTTTTAAAAATTGTGAAATGAAAGATGGGTTGTCATTCTGTGTTTGGAGAAAATAAGAATGTTATTTGCCTTCTCGATGAATTAGGCTTAAGAGCCATAGAATGGGCTACATGTGTCCCGTTTTTGAGATGGTCTGTGCAGACAGTTCTTGCCTGGAGAGAGATGCTCAGTGCCCCCGCACGTCATCTGGACCTGCTTGCAGACGGGAGAACACCTTGGCCAGTGCCACGGTGATTCAGGGCTGTGTTATGTGACTCTATTTTGCATTTGGGTTGAACTACTTGGATTTGTTGCAGGTACAATTCAATTAAATGTGGAATTTATTATTAGAAGTAGGGCTCTTATGCGATTTTAATTTGAGACATTTCATTGGGAACACATCTGTGCAGGTCTGTCATTCGGGGGCAGAGAAGTCATTGCTGCCATATTTGATCATCACCGATGGGAATGAGCTCCCCGCCACCTTGAGCCTCATATATGGGTGGGTTTTGGAAACACACACCAAGGGATGCAGAGCTGCAAGTCTGTGGCTGTCTTCCCAGCCTCCAAGGTGGCACACTCTTCCCAGCTGGGTGCTCACCCCCCACCTGTAGCCCCAGCCTGTTCCCAGAAGTAGAACGCCCCACAGCATCCTCCATCCGTTAGGGCCCCGATGGACCTTTTGTCCCCAGCTGAGAACAGGGTCTGGGCCTGTTTTCTTGGGCTTCACAGCAAGCTCTCAGGCTTAGGAGTGAGTGTCTGCAGGGGAGTTGTCCCCTGGGCCCATCTCTCTGAGGCCCTGCTGATGCTCCTGCCAGACTCGCTTCTCAGGACCCAGAACACCTTGCCCCTGGGTCCTATTGTGCACAAGCAGGCCTTTTTGATTCCCGCTTTACTGAACATTTGACTGATGCCCAGCAGGCACCTCTGTGGGCAGCTTTCTTCTGGACTGTCCACAGTGAGCAGTGTTTACTGGAATGGGGAGTGTCAGTGTCTTCCCCTTTAAATGCTGTGCTTTGCTCATCAGCTGGAACCAGCTCTGTCAGCACCCACAGGCTCGTCAGTGTTGCCCCGGTGAATGGGGCTACTTCCAGGTCATGTCCTCCTACTGCCCGCCCCCCCGCCCTGCCCCAGCCACCTAGCTGAGGGAGGATATACATGCGAATTACTTAGATGTTTATACTCCCAGCAAAAATCGCAGAGAGATGTTTTAAATTGTCAACTAATCTATTTTGCTAAGCTTTTTAGCTTGAAAGTCTGGGATAAGGCTGGGAAAGGGATTTAATAACGCTTGAACTTGTGATTTTGAAGAAGAAGGCGGAAGCAGGCAGGCAGGTGCAGGAGGCCGCCTCTGGAGGAGCAGCGTTGAGGCTTAGGTTTGACTCCAGCTGCCAGCAGTGGACTCTCTCTGATTTGGTCAGAGGTTTATCAGAATCTTCAACCACAATGGGGCTCATAAAAATGTTCCAGTGAAGACTGTTGGGGATGAGTCATCATTCTGGGTCCTCTTGTGTTAAACTGGAAAGGACATCGGATGGCATCTGGCCTTTGGCTTTTCAAATTGCTCATTTTGACTCACTAGTGGTTATGAAACCAATTTAATGGGGCGTGACTGGCTTGTCTTTGTTTTGTTTTGTTTTGTTTTGTTTTTCATGAAAGAATAGAACAGAATAGATCAGACTGGATCTTATATAATATATGATATTATTTTGTAAAACTTGTATTTCAGGTCTCGGTGTATGTACTGGATCACGATGCAAACTCTATTGTTTACTGAGGCTCAGAAGTAAACAAAGTGTCAAAGTCGCTGATCTGGTCCAAATGCCCTCATTTGACATCTGAGAAAACTGAGGCTTTGAGGGGAGCGGTGACTGGCCGAAATCCATGAAGCTGAGTGGCAGATAGAGAATTGGAGCTGGAACTTGAACCCCAGGCTTTTATTGTGAGTTGGCATGCTCTGTTTGGTGTTTTCTACCCAAACAAGAGGAATTAACATAGGCTCTTGATTTTGGCCATTAGTAGTCATTAAAATGTGCAGCAACCATCACTGACAGTTGTCATAAAGTGGGGGTGGGGGAAAGGAAGTGGTGTGACATGAAGGAAAGGGAAGAGGTCAGAAATTCAGAAAAACAGGGATGAACTTCAAAAGGGTCTGGGAAGAAAGGGTGTCCTGAACTATAAGTACAAACGGACGCTTTGCAGTGAACTACCACTTGGTGTAAGAGCCTGTGACAGGGACAGGCCAGGTGAAGAGGGCACGGAAGGCTCTTTCAGGGAAAGTGGGACTCTAATCAAATCCTTCTGTCCCTTTTTGGTCTAAGTTGCCAGTTCATCTGGGCACAGTTTTTCCTTTGATAATTCTACCTAATGGGCTATGCATTTGGATCAGTGGTAATCGCCATGTTTGTTCTGGCAGACAACTTTCTTCCTATTCTTATTTCTTTGTTTTTGTTTTATTTTGTTTTCCTCCTATTCTTAAAGGCCTTAAAAAAATTCAGCCCATTATGCCGGGGTATTGTCTTTTATAAAATAACATGCCCCCACCCCCTGTAAAGGGAAGCAACAGTTGAATAAATGCTCATTTTAAAACACACCCTTACAGGCCAACAGTGAGAATATCGATATTTCATTATTGCTTCTCAATAATTATAACATGTAACATCAGGTCTCATATTATTATGGTTCCAGAGCCACATTACTTTAACTGGTGCTTCTAAGCTTTGCTTTCAACAATTTCATGAAAGACTCAACTTGTGCGAGGTTCGGGGACCCAAATATTGCCCCCAGTCGGGCCTCGTGGAAATGTTGGGATGATTTAGGATTTCTGTGCAGAACTCCATAGTTTCAAGGATACTGTGTGCTCTCAATGATCACATTTTGTTTTCATTTTCATCAATTCCTCTTGAGACTGAGATGCATTTTTTAGGTCAGATACCTAGTAACGAGTCTCATTCTGAGGCACACACTCCAAATCTGCAACAGGAACTTCAAGTTCAAGTCCTGAGCATCAGTGTCTGAGAGGCTCTTCTACCACTGTGGCTTTGCTCCCGCCTGAGAGTTCTGCTGTTCTTAAAACATCTGGGACTCTATTGAACTCAGTCCAGTTTAAAAATGAGAACCGTCTCCCCACTTCCGTTGCCTGGTGTGAGCCTGAATATGTGTATTTTCTTACACAAATCAGCAGTAGTCCACACTACTCTGTCCTCAGCTACATTTTCAAGTCCAGTGTGTTCAGCTGTGTTCTGTCTCCTAAGTCAAACAGCGATCACGTGACATTGGGACACAACAGACTGAGTCCTTCAGAGCCCTTTAATTCCCAGAGTTCTTGATCTATGGAAAACCTCCCACACATTGATGATGTAGCCATCTGATGACATTGAAGTAGACCATCTCTATGCACCTCTTCAGCCTCATCTAAATAGTATGTAAGGATGATGGTGAAGGGCACTTACACGAGAAATTTTTACACCCTAGTCTCTTCCTGTGCACACGCTTTCCTAATGAGTGGCACGGTCGAGTCCACTGAAACGACCTTCTCGTTTTCATTGCTGATGCCACGTGCTTTTCCATGTGTATCCCAAAGTCGTCAACTTCCTCACCGCCTGGAGACAAGGTGCTATTTGTTCATGCGTGCTAGCTCCTTAAATAAAAAAATGGTACCATAAACCTCCAGGTGGGAGGCATATAGGACACCTCTACCTCCTGTGGGTGTGAACTTTGCATCTAAGCACTGGGTCCTTTGTACTGAAGGCTGATTTGTTTGCCAAATTGGTTTTTTTCAGTGCAGGGACCCCAGGCCCCCTGGGAAATAGATTGCTGCAGATTCTGATACTTGCGAAGATGTTCTCAGAACATTCCACTGCTGTTCGGTACAAGAAGGGGCTACATGTGTGATACCCAGAGAAGGGTATTCAGTGAGGCACTGGCATGGGAATGCACAGAGGAATGGAGAAGTCGGAAGTACATGTGGGAACTAATAAATGATAAAAGTGGTATTTCAAGTCAGTTGGAAAAGGATGCATTTCCAGATGGAGCATCACCATCTGGAAAAAATAAGGGTTGATCCCTACTCCCACCCTTGCCCTCAAATAAATTCCTGATGTATCAAATATCAAAATTTTTTTTGATGAAATAAAAAACAGAAAAATGGAAGTTCAAAAAAAAAAATCCCTGGTGGAGAAAGCCTTTCTGAGTAAGATACAGAATGCAGACACCATTAAAACGGATTCAATTCAACAACACAAAAACAAACGTTTTCTGATTGGAAAAAAAATGAAATAAAAATAAGAGAGAAATGATAAAAAGGAGAAACTATTTGCAACATATATTAAATATAAAGGTTGATTTTCTTTAATATATAAAGAGCTTCCGCAGATAAATTAGGGAAAAGTCAATACCCAATGGGAAGTAGCAAAGGATTTTTCAGAAAACAAAATACAGTGGATTTTAAACAAATGAAAACACGCTCAAACTGCCTCATAGTTAGAGAAATGCAGATTAAAACTACCATCAAGATTAAAGACTTAAGTGTAAGACTCAAAACCATTAAAAATCCTAGAAGGAAACACAGGCAGTAAAAATCTCAGACATGTCTCATAGCAAAGTTGATTTCTGATTTATCTCCTTGGGCGTGGGAAACAGAAGATGAAATAAACAAATGGGACTACATCAAACTAAAAGTGTTTGCACAGCAAAGGAAACCATCAGCAAGATGAAAAGACAGCCCACTGAATGGGAGAACATACTTGCCAATGATACTTGTGATAAGGGGTTAATATCCAAAATTTAAAAAGAATTTATATAACTCAACACCCAAAAAATCCAATTAAAAAATGGGCAAAGGACCTGAACCGACACTTCTCTTGAGAGGATTTACAGATGGCCAGATACATATGAAGAGATGTTCAATGTCATGAATCATCAGATAAATGCAAATTAAAACCACAATAAGATATCACCTCACACGTATCAGAATAGCTGTCATCAGTAAATCAACAAACAAGTGTTGGTGAGAATGTGCAGAAAAGGGAACCCGTGTTCACTGTTGGTGGGAATGCAGATTGGAGAAGCTGCTTGGAAAACCGCGTGGAGTTACCTCAAAAAATTAAACCTGGAACTGCCTTATGACCCAGGGATCCCACTTCTGAGAATATATCTGAAGAAACTTGAAAGACTGTGTACACCCCTGTGTTCATTGCAATGTTGTTTTTTTTTTTTTTTTTTATAATCACCAAGATTTGGAAGCAGCCCAACTGCCCATCAGTAAAAGAGTAAATAAGAAAGCTGTGGTACATTTACACAGTGGAATACTACTTGGCCATAAAAAGAAGCAAATTGTGTCCTCTGTGACAGCAGGGATGGACCTGGAGAGCATTAAGCTAAGTGAAATCAGCCAGTCAGAGAAAGCCAAGTGCCATGTGGTTTCACCCACATGTGGAATCTAATGAACGAAATAAACGAACAAACCAAATGGAAACAGATCATAGAATCAGAGAACAGACTGACAGCTGTCAGAAGGGAGGGGTGTTGGGTTGCTGGGTGAAGATGGTGAAGAGATTAAACAAACAAATAAACCTCAGACACAGACAACACTGTGGTGATTACGAGAGGGAAAGGGGGAAGGGTGAGGTAGCAGAGGGTAAAGGGGGATAAAGGTGATGGAAGGAGACTTGACGTGGGGTGGTGAACACACAGTACAATATACAGATGATGTGTTACAGAAATGTACACTTGAAGCCTATATAATTTATGAATCAACATCACCCCAATAAATTCAATAAAAAGAAAATAAGTAAAAATTACATTTATTGTTAATAAAACAAAGAAAAGCTCCCATCAAAAGGTAAAGATTTATCGCTGTGACCAGAGAGAACCAAGTGCTGTCACACACTTACTTATGGGACTGTCAATTAACCCATAAGGGCTCAATTTACTAATGCTTATCAAACTAAAAATGTAGATAATGTTTGACCTAATAATTTTATTTCTAGGAATTTATCCTACAGACTATTGACACAAGACAGCAATGACATATGTGCAAGAATATTCATTACATTATTGTTTATAAAAGTAAAAGGTGCTCACCAATTGAGAACTTGTTTTTCATTTATTTTTTAAAAAATTTAAAAAGATTTTACTTATTTATTTTTAGAGAGAGAGGAAGGGAAGGAGACAGAGAGGGAGAGAAACATCAATGTGTGGTTGCCTCTCGAGTGCCGCCCCCCCCCACCACTGTGTACCTGGCCCACAACCTGGGCATGTGTCCTGACTGGGAATTGAACTGGCGACCCTTGATTTGCAGGTCTGAGCTCAATCCACTGAGCTACACCAGCCAGGGAGAACTTGTTTTTTTAAATTAGGGTACATCCATACTGTTCTTTAAAAAACAGAGTAGTATTTAACAAGAATGAATGTGTTAAAGTGGGACAATTTCCCAAATTTCATGACCGAACAAAAGCAAGGCAAAGGACATTCTCTATCCTGTATTATCCATTTGGGTGTCAAGAAATTGAGAACAGAAGTTGCTTCTGAGGAGGAGTGTACGGGTCCAAGATGGGAGTCAGTTTTTCTTTTTCTGTGTATTTGTTTGTACTGTATGAATTATGTACAATGTACCTGTTTACTTACTTACAACTTAATGTTCTTGTGAGAATATGAGATTATTTAACAATCTGGCTTGATGAAGGGTTGTGGGAATCAGGTGCCATTAATTTAATGGAGGGGCCTGGGTGATGGGCACCAGGAAGCATAAAAGTCCAATTCAACCAAAGGGAGATACACTTATACTAGAAATCAAGGCTGAAGTGATGTGGGGGTGATAAGAATTGGGGGTGAGGCTAGATAAAAGAATAACTTTAGAGCTGTCACTGAAAAAACAATGAGATAGGGAGAGAAGGGGCTTTGAATGGAGCCTTTAGAAGCCACAAATGAGCTGAACTTAGGGTCTGTGCAAGTATTTATAAGTAATTAATAGTAGTAGCATAATAAAGGCTTGTCATCCATTGGATTACAAAGTCAATTACAAATTGGAGCGGACATAATCTCTATCCTGTTTATATTCAATCACAAATGTATGATGATTATATTGATATTGGTCTTTTAGGGCTTGGGAAAGAATATAAATCCCATTTAGGGCTCGTTCTCAGACGAAAGGAGATAACCAGTAATCATTAATTCACTGAAGGTCACTTGAAGCGCTAAAGCCTCATTTTCTTCATGTTATATTTCCAAGGGTACCACTGTGCAATGCAAAAGAGTTCTAATCAAGTATTATGAGTCAAAACTGTATAGGTGTTCCTGCCAATCTACCCATTTTATATTCAAGTTCAAAAAAGGCAGAGATAATAAAGGCAGAAGGTAGTTTCATTTGCACACAGCTTGGCAAAGCAGGCTGCATAATTAGACATTTGGTGAAGACATTTTTTTTGTGGCCGTGGTGATGATGATGGTGGTGGTGTAATAAACACGAATGTGCTCAAGCCCTCTTGACATTAAGCTTCTCCTGCAATATCTTCCTCATAGCAGTGAGTAGGAGGGAAAATGGACAAGGAGCCAATTTCCAGTTTGGGGACCCAAACTGTGATGGAGTTGTTATGATGAAAACCAAACAATAAGCATAATAAGCAAATAGTCAGCATATTTGACCTTCAGGTCCACATTTCTCCTAATACAGTTATGTCCTGTCATCTAAACACGTGATACACTTCTCTATGGAAGAAACAGTGTGGGGTTTCACTTGTCAAGTGGCGAATGATCTATTATTTCATTTTTTAAGAGGATCAATCTGAGATTGATAATACTTTCTAGTGAAAAATATTGTCTAAAAATTAACATAAGTTAAACCAAATCATTTCCTAAAGGAAGGGTCTTTCATTGCCCAAAGTCCATCCTTGACATTCCCAATCAGTGAAACCATTTTGGTAAAATGTAAGCAGTAACAAAATAATTTTTAGGGCTAGAAAGGACCTTAAATATAGACTAAGTCAACACTTGTGTTTTATATTATTTTCTTAAATCATTTTTAGTTTTGAATTATAGCTGACATGCAATATTATATTAGTTTCAAGTGTACATCTTAGTGATTAGAGATGATATAACTTACTAAGTGATCATCCAGGTAAATCTCGTACCCATCTGACACCTTACGTAGTTATTAGAATATTATTGACTATATTCCCTATGCTGTACTTTGTATCCCCATTCCGTAACATTCTGTAACAGCCAGTTGTACTTCTTGATCCCTTCACCTGTTTCATCCATCCTCCCAACTCTCCTCCCATCTGGCAACCATCAAAATGCTCTCTATATCTATGGGTCTCTTTCTGTTCTGCTTGTTTATTTATCTTGTTTTTTAGATTCAGTTGTTGATATCTATGTGTTTATTGCCATTTTATTGTTCACATTCTTCTTTTTCCCCCCTTCTTTTTAACATTTCATGTAATACTGGTTTGGTGGTGATGAACTCTTTTAGCTTTTTCTTGTCTGGGAAACTCTTTATATGTCTTTCGATTCTAATTGATAGCTTTACTGGGTAGAGTTGTAGGTCCTTGCTTTTCATCAATTTGAATATTTCTTGCCACTCCCTTCTGGCCTACAAAGTTTCTGTTGAGAAATCAGCTGAAAGTCTACGTGAACTCCCTTGTAGGTAACTAACTGCTTTTGTTTTGATGCTTTTAAGATTCTCTCTTTGTATTTAACTTTTGGCACTTTAATTATGATGTGTCTTGGTGTGGGCCTCTTTGGGTTCATCTTGTTTGGGACTCTCTGCACATCCTGGACTTGTGTGTCTATATCCTTCACCAGGTTAGGGGAGTTTTCTGCCATTATTTTTTCAAACAGGTTTTCAGTTTCTTGCTCTCTCTCTTCTCCTTCCGGAACCCCCATGATGTGAATACTTGAAGTTGTCCCAGAGGCTCCTTACACTATCTTCATTTTTGTGGATTCTTTTTTCTTTTTTGCTGTTCTCATTGGGTATTTTTACTTTCTTATTTTCCAGATTGCTGATTTGATTCTCAGTTTAATTTACCTTACTGTTGATTCCCTGTAAATTATTCTTCACTTCAGTTAGTGTGTCCTTCATTTATGACTGGTTCATGTTTATGGTTTCTAAGTCCTTTTCATGCTGTAGAACTTCTCACTAAGTTCCTTGAGCATCCTTATAACCATTGCTTTGAACTCTGTATCTGGTAGTTTGCTTGCCTTCATTTCATTTAGTTCTTTTTCTGGAGATTTTTCCTGTTTTTTTCTTTGGAAACCTGTTTCTTTGTCTTCACATTTTGGATGCTTCCCCATGTTTTTTTCTACACATTAGGTAGGGCTGCTACATCTCCCGGACTTGGTAGAGTGGCCTTGAGTAGTAGGTGTCCTGTAGGGCCCAGTGGTGCAGCCTCCCCAGTCACCCAGGCAGGATGCTCCAGGCGCACCTCTGCGAGGGCTGTGAGCACTGTCCTGATGTAGTTGAACCTTGATTGCTGTTAGCATCACTGGGAAGGATTGACCCCCAGGCTGATGGGCTGTGAGGACCAACTACGACTACAGTGGAGGAGCTGCTGTGCAGGAGTCGACCCTACAGAGCAGGACTTGCTTTAGTGGGGCTGTGGTGCTCACCAAGTCCACCCCTTGAGTGTGCTGCTCGTGGAGGTGGCAGTGTTGTAATCCAGTGTGGTCTGACGCTGTCCACCGGATATACTGGTTCTGGTTCTGGGGCCTCCTGGGAGGTGCAAAGTCAGCCACTACCTGTGCCCTGCCTGGGGCCACTGGCATGAGCTACAAAGAGATCTCCAGATGGCTGCTACTTGTGCTGGGCTTGGAGGTGTCTAGGGGAGACCAAACTGTGAACCAAGGCCAGCTGCCGCTAGCGCTGGGCCTGGGGCCACTTAGCAAGAGGTACAGGGTATGCAGAGGTCAGATGCTATTTGTTTCAGAGATTTTTAAGAAAGTCCAAAGCATGAGGCAAGAGAGGCCATTTGTATGTAAAAGCCACTGGAGGGAGCTTGAGTGGGCCTGCAAATTGGGTGGAGTGGAGTCTCAGGGAGTCACCAGGGGCGGGGTGAACAGTGTGAACCAGGTTGATGGTGACTCAGATATGGCACCCACCTGCCAGCTCTGTGAGGATGGGGGTCTCTGAAAAGGAATAAAGGCCTCAGCCAGCACTTCCATCTGGTAGAAAGGTGCACCTCCCCCACCCCCCAGCTTTTGCCTTGATGCCAGACAATTCAATTCCTCCCTGTATGTCTCTGGTGCCTTGCTACCTGCTGCCCCAGAACTGGAGCTCAGACGGACTGAGTCTGAGTAAGTCTGTGTGCAGAGGAACTGCCTGGGACTCCAGAAGCCCTCTGCCCCCCTCAGCCTCAATCCCTGTGGGTTTTTACAGCCAGAAGTTATGGGGACTTCTTTTCCTGACTCTGGAACCCTGGGCTGGGAGGCCTGGTGTAGGGTTGGGACCCCTCGCTCCTCATGGGGGACCTCTGCAGCCAAGATCTTCCTCCCAAGCTTTATCCACCACACATGGGTGTGGGGCCAGCCAGTTCCATGTGTTCGCCCCTCCTGCCAATCTCTATGTGGCTGTTCTTTAAATCCCTAGTTGTAAGATTTCTATTTAGCTAGATGTGAGGTGGTTCTGAATGACGGTTGTTTTGTAGTTTAGCTGCAGTTTTGATGTGGTTGTGGGAAGATTCAAGTACTGCATTTACCTATGCCACCATCTTGACCGGAAGTAGTCAGCCCTGGTGTTTTAAAAGGTGAGCTTACTGAGTGCTCACCTTTTAGATTACAGAGCTCAAACAGGATTCTACCCCTCCACCATGCTGCTGCTAGACCCAGGAGCAGCCACATTTCAGAGGAAGTCAGCATTTTATGGCTCATCTTTTTTTTCTAAAGCAGAAAAAGGTCATAGCTTTGTATGAAGACATTATGCTACCACCTTTCTTTTTTCTTCTTTCCTTTTCACCAAAGCTGGGAACAAAGAGTGGAGATAATACTGCAATTTCTATTTCTACAACCTCATTTGAAACCATTCTCTTTGATTTAAGTTTTCTTGAAAAGGATAAATTGTGTTAACTTAGTTCAAGTTGGGAAAAAGTTGATTGGACATTCTGTTGTCAAGGAAACCAATTGACTTTCCCTCTCTCTCTCTCTCGCTCTCTCTCTCTCTCGTATGCTCACACACACACCACACACCACCCTCTAGTTATTACAGTGCCCTTTAAACTCTTCATCTGATATTTTAAAATTACTTTAAAATACCCAAGAGCTCTACTCTGAAAATCTGTACAAGAAGTACTCCAGGAAGTGGTTCATAGAATTCAAACTCAAGAAGGCCTTTTTCTAATTCTGGAGAAGCTACTGTCATTCTGAGTCAGTGCTATCTCTCAGAAATATATGAGACAGTCCACAAGGTCAGTGTCAAGTCAACTGCAGAATGAGAGTATTGGAAAGGGAAAGATGGAACAAGAACTGTTACAGAGTCATAGAACGCCATAAGAGAAAGAGAATGGTAAACAGTTCAATCCCTTGAGCCTTTATTAAGTATCTATCATGATGAAAGTAAGAAGCTATAACACCAAAAAAGGAGAGAAAAGGAAAGAAAGAAAGGAAGAAAGAAAGAAAGGAAGAAAGAAAGAAAAGAGAAAAGAGCAACCTGAAAGCGATCTTAGAGCATGAGGTAGAGTTGCCTCTTATTGAAAGATATGCACCACCTCCCATTCTTTCAGCAGAGGAATACCCCTCTCCACTCCATCAATGTCATGCTTGGCCATATGACCTCCTGCCCTGACTTTGGTTTGGCCATATAACTTGGTTTGGCCAACACAATGTTAGCAGACATGATACAACAGACACTTAAAATGTTCTTGTGCTGTTGGCTTTGTTCTCTTGGACCTTGGCCTTCTCCACAAGTAGAGCCTGCCCTGGCCTGCCAGCTGTTCCCAGGAGGCTGAGAGACATGTGGAACAGACCTGGCCCAGCTGGGCCTCCTCCCCAGCTGCCCTGCAGATGCACCAGGAAGCTCAGCTCAGCTTCCCAGCCAAGGCTGGCTCTGATCAGTCAATTCCAGCCAACCCTTTGACATTTGATAAAAAATAATAATTTGTTGTTTAAGTCACTTAGTGTTAGAGTAGCTTGTTATACAGCAATAACAATCTTATACAGAGAGCATCTATTCAATAGTCTAACATCTTAATTTGTTACCTTTGTGGGGCCATATAGCAAATTAAAGAGTGGTTAAGGAGAAATTGGCCAAACTGTGGGACTTCTGGGTAGGGCTGTTTTCACACAGGGCACAAGTCAATCCCTTTCAAAAATCATTGCTGGGAGAACAAGATTAAGTATCCTAGGACTGAGGGGCTCACAAGCCCCTGGACCCCATCAGAATGTACATTGGGGACACGACGGAACTTCACTGCACTGGAAAAGTTATCATCGACCTGAAGGTCTGGGAAAGAGCTGCTAAAATCAGCCAGTGGCTGAGGATAAGCTGTGTGAGAACAGACTGAACTGCTGAGGCCTCCAGTGGGGAAAGACACATGTTGAGAATAAATTGCCTCAAGTCTGTGAAATCTTGAATAGGGGAAATGCTCTGAATGTGAGTTTGTTCACCAGATTCTGGACTTACTTTCTTTCTTCTTTCTTTCTTTCTTTCTTTCTTTCTTTCTTTCTTTCTTTCTTTCTTTCTTTCTTTCTTTCTTTCTTTCTTTCTTTCTTTCAGGTGGGTGGTTATACTCTGAAGCATAAATGGGAAAATTCAGGAAAAATCAAGGAAAAGCTATATTATTTTACCTGGCTGAGAACTAGGGTGACCTTATGCCCTAGCATATCCAGGACAGCCTTAGTGTCCACTGTTGTCCTGGGGTGATAATTAACAGCACCCCCTTTCACTTTCAAAAGTGTACTGGATTGGATGGTGGGGGAGATGGCCACACAGCTGATGGTATATTTTACCCATAGAGTTGAATACAACAGGTGTGAGTAGGGTTCAGATAAGCTCATGGGGAAAGACATGCCATGGGTTATCAAGGCAAATTAGACCCAGGCATGGAGGGCCACCGCGTCCCATTGCAGCTCACCCTCGTGCACCCTTTGTTGTGAGAGACGGTGCAAGCACCCAGGGCCTGACCCAGCCAGTCAGGGTCTTAAAGGCTGGGAAGTGGTGTTGTTTCAGTCTACCTGATGCTCCCTTGTCCCACTCTGGGGTCTTCTCCAGGGGCCTCATCTGCTGGGCACTCCCTTTATGGATCCGCAAAAGACAGAAACACATGCACCTTCCATCTGTCGTCACTTCCAAACACTGTGACATGCAAGAATCAGAATACATGGCGGAAGAATGGAGTTCCCCTCTTACCCGCACAGACGTCCGTACAGCCTTCTGAGCTCCATTTGGCTTTCCCAGAAACCCTGCAGAAAGTCCAGCACTCGAGTGAGAATACGATTCCACCAAATGTCAAGTGTTCAAACTTACTCAGAGAAAAAGTCTGGAACAGCGAGAGCGCAATTACACCAACAATAAAGAAAGAATTGAAGTGATATTGCTTTCAAGTACTTTGGAGTATTAGAATAAACTGACACCTTTAAAAAATCTATATGTAGAGCCAAGGAAAAGTCTCCATCAGCTCTGCTTTAATGGGCAGAAAAGATCATTTATACTTAAACTATTTGGGTGTAATTGCTGCTAAAATATTTGAAAACTGTTTGCTTTCTCAACTATGTTAACATTCCCCTCTGCAATTTGGTTTATATTATTATTATTTTTGGCAAAGCCTCTTTTCACTGCTACTATATGTGTAAACATCTGCGGGGTCTATCCAAATGACCCCAAATTCTGAATTATCGTGATCCAAGTTAAATTTTAACTAAAATCAACATCTTCAGAACCTAAGAACCTTAGAGCAACTTTACAGAGGACAAAACACCGGGCACATTTTGTAGTGGGAAAGGAGTACCTGGATATACACGGGGCAGGGCAGGGGGGTGGAGGCTCAGAAAATGCTAGACTCATTGTGTTCTAGGGATGGAGTTGTGCAGATACACACAGAGGGATTGTGTGGGGGAGGGGTTAGAAACTGCTCAACCCATTGCATTGTGGGACTGCAGCGTACTTGAAAACACGCACGGGTCGGGAGGGAGGTGGGGGAGCGGAAAATGCTAGGCGAGTGTGGTGGGAATGAGAATACGGGCAGATATATGAGGGGGGGAAGTGAGAGTTGAGAGTTGGGGAGGTCGAAGAGCAGGGTGCCCTTGACAGAAATACATTCCATTCTCACTAAATCAACTTTCATGGCCTAAGCTTGCGTAGATCAAGGGAAGCACATACGAACACAAAAATAGTCATTGAAATTACTATATACTATACGGAACTTGGCAGGGTGAGTACAAGCAAGGAAGATGAGCTAAAAACGAGCAAACGTGGACTTTTTCTGGAGGCAGGAGTGCTGTGCTCTCCTCACATCGACAGTTAGCTTGTTTCCCTCTGACTGTTGATACCAAAGTAATTACTCAACTCAATGCAACTGATTGTCCCCCGCCCCAGAAATTCGTGAAATGTAGTTATTCCTATCTGATCTGCTGTTCTATTTTGACACCTAGAAATTTCTTCCCACTCACTTTAGGATCCTCACAGGAAGCCCAGATGAGAGAGCTGTGGGCCTAAAGTTGTGCACTGGCCACCCCCGAGGCAGAGATGAGGAGGAGAGAAACAACGATGAAGAGTGGAAGAGGCTGTAGGACAGAGAAAGGGACAGAAAGGGACAGAGAAGATGCTGAGAAGGAGGAAGGACAGAGACAGCTACTGTGATTTTTCTAGCTGCCTTTCCAGGGCAAGGGGGCGAGGGAGAGGAATCCTAAAGAGACCTGAGAGGGATAGTAGCAGGACTGGCCTGAATTCCACCCTTCCTGCCTTTGTTTGGCTTTGCGGCTGTCACATGCTGGATCTGTCGGCTCCTGATGCCGGGTCTGGTGTCAGCACCCCATGACTTAGCAGAACAAACCATGTGGCTTCTGAGGAAACCCGATGTGAGGGGAAAATAACCTCAGAAGACAGAGTCCTGGGCCTCTATCTACAAATGTGGACATTTCCATTTGCTCGTCAGTTGCTCGGTGCATCTCGCTGAACCAGCTTCCCTTCCAACCTTTTGTTTCCGACAACTCATGGCCTTGCCCCTGTTACCCTGGCTCCAAAGTTAGAGACACGTTGGACTCACTTTGCCTTGGATACTCTACACCTAATTAGTCCCACAAGGTACTAATTTTGCCCCCAACAGTCCTCTCTTTTCACTGTCATTACCACCCTGGGCCAAGTCTTCACCTCACACTTAGGCTTCCACAGACATGACCCAAGTCCTTTCCCTTACAGGGCAGTTGTCCACTCTGCTGTCCCTCTCCTACTCACAAATGATGGCACCCAAATGGTCCCGCACTTGCCCTTCTAGACTGTCAGAATCTAGCCTCCCACCCTTCCCTTCCTCTCTCACAGTCGCACCCCTCAGGGCTCCCCAGTCTTTGGCTTCCAGGCTGTTCATCAAGCTGTGTGTGCCCTTGTCTTCCTACAGGTGCATCATACCCATTGTCACCCCCCCCATCTAGCTTATGTGTGCCTGTCTTTGTGTCAGTTGCTCCTCCTTCTCCAGGAAGTCCTCCGGTCCTGAAGGCTCTCCCTTCTCCTCTAAAGGACAGCCCCCCTCCCCAATCTAGCACTAGGCTAGATCCAATCTGGTGTTGCCCACGAGTATTTGGTATGTGCCCTTGAGGCCATAAGTAACTTCTACTTCTCCCCCAATCCGGGGCCTGGCACCTTTAGACACTCACTCAGTGGGTTTGGGGGTAAATGAATGGATGGCAGGACTCCATACATATTAATGAGCGATAAGCGATGGATCGTTGCCATCCCATAGCGCCTTCACATACAGGCCACTCCAAGTGCGGGCGGCCTGGAGAGTAGCGGGGCTTCATGGGTAAAGCTGCCCTGGGCTCAGCACATCTTAGGCTGGAAGGCAAGGAAGACAGCCCTTACCTGGCGGAAAAATGTCAGGTTTCCAATGAAAGGAGAAGGCTTAGGATGTCTGATGCCCAACTTCTCCAGTCTTGAAAACGCGGAGGTGGAGTACCTGTGGGGAAAAGCACATTTGAAAAACAGAGAAACTGACGTTTGCATTCATGCTTTTGGCTGTACATGGTGTCAGAATTATTGAGTCCTCTGGAAGTATGGGGAGAAAAAGAAGTTTCCAGTCGATAACATCTAAGGACTGAAGTGGTAGGAGGCTTGTAGTGTAGGACTCAGTGAATTCCTCTTGACTGAGTGACAGGCTAGGGATCAAGGAATCCTAAAATGTTACGGTTAGAAACCCCTGAGAGATGACGGAGTCCAAGTGCCTCTTCCTCACCTAAAATGCCCATCAAATAATTGCTTCTTAAAACACACACTCCCCTGCCCTGGCCTGTGTGGCTCAGTTGGTTTGGGTATTGTCCCGCAAAGTGAAAAGTCGCCAGTTCGATTCCCAGTCAGGGCACATGGCTGGGTTGCAGGTTGAGTCCCCAGTCAGGGCACGTGCAAGAAGCAACGGATCAATGTTTCTCACTCACAGATGGAGCTGTTTCTCTCCCTGTCTTTCTCTCTCCACTCCCTCCTCTCTGGAATCAACAAAAGAAAATAAAAACAACAACAACAAACAAAAGCAAAACAAAACAAAAACACACCGCTCCCTAGTCCAGCCCCTTTGCCTTTAAATCCACCATCAACAATGGTCTCAGAAGCCAAGGGGTAAAAAGTAACCATCACAAAAATAAGTTCCCTGTGCAAATTTGTCTTTTTCTTGGTCACAATGGACGTCTGCACATAATTTGTCCCTCAGCGCATTCCTTGACCTAATAGAGAAACATAAAAACGGGGACGGAGGGGACACATCGTGGGGACCAGACCTCCTCACCCACCACTAACAACCTCTTTATGTCTTTGTTTTCATGGCCTGAAACCATATGGGAAGCATACTTTCTTAACCAAATATCAGGAAATGGGGCCCGACAGATTTCCGTGCCACTTTCCAGGAGAGAGCGGCAGTCTCAATGCAGGGTGGCTGTCAAAACATTGGAATTACTGGGATATTTCAGCAGTTTATGGGAACGCAGGGATAACACAGTGAGGCGGGACTGGCTTCGAAAAACCTGGACATATGGCTGGAATCCCTGATCAGCCAGCTAATTAGGTCAAAAGTTCAGCTAGTTCAGAAAAATTAATGAGTCAAACTGGGTATTTAGCATCATGCCAAGATCAGCCAGATCTTACTGGTAATTTAGGGACAAGGAAAAATATAGAGAGGATCGCTACAGCTGGACTTCCCAGCAGTACTGGAAAGTAAAAAATTAAAACAACAACAACAACAACCACACTGCTATAAGAATCACTCTGTTTGCTGGAGCCTCTGACCTGCCCACCTGCAGCCGCATAAAGAGCCCTTAAAATCCAAATTTTTCATTGAATGCTCATACTCAGGGAAAGGCTGACCCGGGGGAAGTGTGGGTTTGTGTTATTCTGAGCAATGGGTCTGCTTCTAGAGTGGCCGCTACGGAGAACCGAGCCAGGGCAGGAAAGGAAGGAGAGTTCTGCTCCCAGCTCTCCCCACCGAAGCTTCCACTGTATGGAGTGAATCCCCGAGACATCACGCTTATGTCCATGTTCAGGTGTAGTTACAGACCACGCTCAGGGCCACATGTGAATCACGTGGGTGAGTCACGACCACCTCCCTCCTCGTTAGCGTGTGTAGTGCAGGGTGCCACAGTTATTTTTCCAAGCCAACTACGATATTTTCAATTTCTCCCCTCACACCTGCGAGGAAAGGCCAAAGGAGACATACCAGTCTGCTTAATACTTCCCTCAGCATCTCCAATCTGGCTTCTATGTTCATTTCTTCGTCAGCTTTTGTGAATTATTTTCTAAATGTAATCTCTCATGGGTAGAAAGAAATATGTCATCTTGGGCCACGTAATTACATCTTAATTTTGTAATTAGATGTCTTGATTGTCTAATTAAAGGACAAGAAGCCTGTGCCTAATTACACATGCTAATTATTATGCAAGTCCATGCCCTAATTATGTAACTCCACTTATGAAAATGTTGCTTGTGTGTCCCTGCACAAAATTCAGACATTTTCAGAAATATGGCATCAGCAGAGAATGTTCTAGACATAGCCATCAAGTTCACGTTGCAGCCTGGACTCAAGTACACACTTTGAGTGTCTTCGGCTAGGACTTGCCAAATGTCGCCACCCATAACGAGAGTCCTTGCACCCAAATCAGCAGGGAGGGGTCACTGCCACCAGACTTCTGAGCAAAATTGCCAGGTGAGTTTCATTTGTCTCCCTCCAGCTTCCTTCTCTGCACCCTTGTTTCACATTCCCTGGTGCCAGGGTCTCCTCTGTCCCTCTCAGTAGGGTCTTAACCCAGAACCTACGGACCCCAGGAGTTAAAAGTTGAACTGTGCCACTCCAAAAAAGAGAAGTTGAAGTCCTCACTCCCAGTGCCTCAGCATGTGACCTGATTTGGAGGTGGAGTGTTTGCAAATTTAATGAGTTAAAATGAGGTCATACCAAAGTAGAGTGGACCCCTCATCCATTTTGACTGGTGTCCTCATAAGACGACGGCCACGTGAATGGAGACACAGGGAGAATGCCATGTGATGACAGGGGCAGAGACTGGAACTGTGCAGCTGCAAGCCGGGCAACGCCGAGGACCGGCAGCAAACCACGAGAAGCTCGGCAGAGGCCGACAAGGAGTCTCCCCTGCAGGTTTCAGAGGGAGCGTGGCCTGTGCCCATCTGGATTTCAGACTTCTAGAACTTTCAGAACTGAGAGATCACAAAGCCTGGCGTTTGAAGCCCAGTTTGTGGTACAGTGTTATGGAAGCCCTAGAAAACGGGTAGACACGAATGAGTTTAAAGAGTCAATGAGAAAGAATTTTAAAAAAATCTCCTCCTGGTACTTTCACAGTTATCATTGTGAGAGAAATTTGCTCTTGTACGTCAAATGTGCCATTAATTCCTGTGCTGTGGAAGAAGTGCAGGTGGCTGAGGACGCTGCCGTGGAAAGCAGGTAATACACAGCCACACTGTGATCTTTAGAACAGCTTCCCCGTGATGGAGTGAATGCAAATGTATCCCACAGTCATGCGGATGGACTTGTACCATTGCTTACATGAAGGGTACTTACACTGGACGATGACAGCGGAAAGTCTGCGCTGTAGCTTCAGATAGCGCCACCTTTGGGTTTTGACAACTAACACAGTCATTTGCCAGACGCAAATCCTGTAATGCCAGGGTGCACCCTATACTGTCCATTCTCAACATCCATCACACGTCATACGTCATTGTCAAAATAAGATTCAATTTTTAAAGCCTAGAAGTTTCCCGATATGTAGTTTTCCCCAAGACAAAGTCCTTTCTTTTTTTTTAAAATCCGAACCCAAGGATATATTTATTAGAGAGAGGAAGGGAGGGAGGGAGAGAAGAGCGGAGAGGAGAGAGAAGGAGAGACGAGAAAGAAACATTGATTTGTTGCCTCCCATACACACCCTGACCAGTACTTAAACCTGCAACCTTCTGGTATACAGGACGACGCTTCAGCCAACTGAACCACCCAGCTAGGGCAAGACAAAGCCCTTTCTTGATGTATTTGACAAGAGTGGCCAGCCCAGCCCTGGGTGGTGTAGCTCAGTGGATTGAGTGCAGGCCTGTGAACCAAAGGGTTGCCAGTTCAATTCCCAGTCAGGGCACGTGCCTGGGTTGCAGGCCAGGTCCCCAGTAGGTGGTACACAAGATACAACCACACATTGATGTTTCTCTCCCTCTCTTTCTCCTTCCCTTCCCCTCTCTCTAAAAATAAATAAATAAAATCTTTAAGAAAAAAAGAGTGGTCCTCTCATTGTTCAGCCAAAGAAGCCACTTGTAATAAATTGGGGGATATTTTGATGAATCACATATTAAAGAGATGGTCAAGCTGATTGAGGTTTGGAGCAAAAGAAGAACACAATCAAAAGAGGACCTGCCCTCCAAGGCTGGCCTCTCTGCATATCTTGAGCAGTCAGAGAGGAATTGGTTTTCCTCTCGTGTGCTTCCGGAAACAGCCAGCTCCTCGATTCATTCATCACCCTCCCCATCCCTATCAGAGAATTCCTACTTGGTGAACTGCTTTTGGAAATTTTAGAGGCTGTGGATGTTTTTGACATGGTGAGAGATTTCTTTGGCAAATAACACTTCTCCTGGGATGAAAAACCATGATGCTCCAGGAATAGGTGAAGCCCCGAAGTGCCGGGTATCCCAGCTGTCCAGCTCCTCGGGGAAGGAATTTGTTTTCACATGGTTCCCCTACACTCGCAGCACGCACAGCCATCGGAGGCTTTGTTAGCAACCTCACAAAACATTGGGGCCACGTCAGAAAGTTTTTATGGCAGTATGACGTTCCTCTTACGGACATATAATTTCATATTCAGGGTGTCTTCAGTGTTCTTGCATACTTGTTATGCTACTACAATACACTTCCCATGAGTCACCGGTTTTAAAGGCTGATGCACATGGCAAAGTGCTTTCCAGGACGTGTGTCCCAGCCAGTGTCACTGTGAGTGCACCCATTGCACCAAACACCCTCCTAATATTTTTCCCTAATTTTGGAGACACATCAATGCACCTGCATGTCTGCATTTCTTTCATTACTAGAGAGAGAATTTTTTTGCCATCCCTTTTTCTCCAATTTCAAAAATATTTCCCAACTTTGGAATTATTCCTTCTTTCCCCCCTCATTTCCACTATAGTTCATGTAGGTGTCGGGCAGAGTTATGCCACGCCCATTGGTTAATGAACTAGTTGGAATATGAGCAGTGCTCAGCAGGTGACTGCAAGCTGACTCCAAGCACATAGCTGGGCAGGGAGAGGAATTAAGCAGATGGATTCTGAACAGCTTTCATTTTGAAAATAACTACCTATAGCCTTACTAGCTGACTTCAAATTCTATTTCCTTCTTCCTTGCCCTATTCTTCCCCCACAGCTACAGCTAGAGAAACTGTCAATACAGAAATCACTTCAATGGCGCATCAAGGCAAGGGGCTCCTCAGATACAGAGTCCCTATGTGAGGTCCCCTCAGTTGCCGTTTTAGCGCCTCATCTCGCTGTCTTAGCGTCCTCATGCTGGAGTTCCGGGTGCTCTCCTGTGGCCCACCCCCTCAAGCCTCCGCTCTCACTTGCCATCAGGGCTGGGCATCGTCTGGCATACTTCTGGTGGATTAGTACTGCGCATGTGCGGGAGCATCAATTGTTTTTCATGCCAGTCTTGTAATTGGTGATCCTTCTAAACTTTCTTATTGGTTTACACGAGGAATCTTTTTGATTTCTTACGCTGACAATTATATGTTATGCAAGTAATATTTGTTTGTTCTCTTTCTAATCCTTTATCTCATTTTTTCTTTTCTTTTTCCATTGGCTGAGACATCTAGCACAATATTTAAAAGAGGCAATAAAAGAGAGCATCATTTTTGTATTCTTGACTCTGGAAATATGCCGAATGCTTCAAAATTAAGTGTGAGATCTTACTGTAGATTTTTGGTAGATATTCCTGGTTGGGCTGAGGACATTTCCTTCTATTCCTAGTTCGCTCCGAAAAGTTTGCCTTGATTAGGCTTGCCATAGTTTTGCCTATTTTATTAATCTTTTCAAAGCATCACCTTTGCTTTTGTTGATCTTTTCTAATTTTTGCTACTTCATTAATTTATGATTATATTTCTATTATCATTTTCCTTCTATTTTCTTTGGGTTTACTCTTTGCTTCTTTTTTTTCTTGTAACTTCTTAACAATTTAGCTTACTTATATTCAGTATAATGTTATTTTTAATGAATGCATTTAAGGCTACAATCTCCCTCCTGTAGCTGCATTGCATGTATTTTGAAATGTAGTACTTTCAGTGTCTGTTCTATTCTAATAGGAAACTTCTGAATATGTGTTAAACTAAAGAATTGATTCCATAACATCTTAAAATGGGGACACATATTTTTGTATCATGATGAATTCATTGATTTAAATATATTTGGTATGTTTTGATCCATTGCAATTATTATTTTATTTATCAAATTATCCTGTCTTTGGGTGGTTGAGTGCATATAAGTTTGTTCCTTTTGACAGAACAGCTTCCTTACTTTCTTAAATGACAAGCTGTTCCAGGTTTCTCTTGCACATTTCTTGCCCCAAACCTGGACCGGCAATTTTCCCAAGGCGTCCTGGTTCCTTTGAGTGGAAAGTGGTGGCTAGGGTCCATAAAAGGAGGAAGACTTTTCTCTGTATTTCTTGGTGATACTTCATGATGCCACATTTTATTCTTCAACTGTGTGAGTGCCTGTTCAAAAACTTAGATTTTGAAACTTGTTAATTGACTCCTTTGTAAGTGCTTTACGTAAAAGATCAATATGGTGAATCCTACCAAAAAGTAAAGGAATTCTTTTAAGTAAATGAATCTTTCCCAACTGTATTAGTTTCCTATGGTTGTTGTAATAAATAAACACAAACTTAATGTCTTAAAGCAACGCAATGTATTATCTTCTGGTTCTGGAGGCCAGAAGTTCAAAAGCAGACTCACTAGCCCTTCGCTGAGGTATTGGGTAGGGATGGCTGCTTCTGGAGCATCCAGGGAATTATTGACTCTTTATTCCCGTGGCTTCTGGCCATGTCACTCCAGTCTCTGCTTCTGGTTATCACATCATCTTCTGTGACCACCTTCTCCTGAGTGCCTCTTCTAAGGACCCTTGTGATGACATGCAGGGCCCACCCAGGCAATCCAGGACACCTTCCCTAGCTCAGGATCCTCAATCCCATCCTCACAGTCCCTTTTGCCATAGAAAGTGGCATTCTACGGGTTCCAGGGATTAGGACCTGGACATCTTTGGGGGCCACGATCTAGCCACCACGCCAACTGGTATTGTGTGTGGCTCCTGGTTTTATTTGGAGTTCTGCTATGTGTCTGTAAAGGCGAAGGGTCTGGGGTGGACACTGTGAGATTGTCAGAGCTTCCAGTTTAGGGAGAACTGAGTGGCACAGCTGCTGGAGGGTGGGAAGGAGGCAGGCCTGGAGCTCGAACAACTCCCCACCCGCTGCGGGCACCACCGGACCAGGCTTTAGATGGTGGCCCCACCATCTAAATGGGCCACAGGTAACTATTTTAAAGAAAATTCTACAATTAGAAAATAATGATGTCACCCAGCTGATGGCTGTTACAATGCAGAGAGTGAACACACTTCTCCATTTTTACCCAGCTTTTCAGGGCAGCAGAGCCGGTTGAGTCAATAAATCTCAGTTGGTTTCACGACATTACTCTTCTCAATTCAGTCATTTACATAGCATCTCTACAGCCTTTGCCGTTATCTGCAAATCGCTTGTGCTGTTTTACTTCCAATTTCCATTGAATAAACATAAGTGCATTTATTTTAAAAGGAAACTTTATATCTTGACCACAAATGAAAACCACTACCACTTCCATCAATAAAAACTAAGGGTAAAAATAAACACTTGACAATGGAAAATTTTTAAAAGTCCATGACCCCCCTAAATTGATCGCACCTGCTACAGATGGTCGCTAGGCCAAGGATGGTCCAAACAGGCCATATTTTAACATGCACTCTGTCTAGGTCTCCCTGACTCGGCCGACAGTTTAACACCATGGCCAGAGAAGAAGGAAGGAACCTCATTCCCTTTCAGCATACATGTGGAGAAGCAGATCAAATGAATCTATTGTCTTGTGTTTCCTTTTCTCAGAACTAAAGAGAGCTGGCCTGTAGCTGACATTGGATTTATTCCAAACTGCAACAGTGCTTTGCCCACATGAAGGGGAGACGTCCTGATAGTGAACTCCTTTATCACTCTTAGGGCTCATGTTAATCAACATGCAACAGATGAAGAGACTCACTGGGACAGCACATACTCACTGCCCATCGCCTAGGTGCCAGGCATGGTGCTGGGCGCCAGGGATGCTGCAGAGACGTGGCACAAGCCTAGTGGACCAGACAGACATTCAACAGCTAATGCCAAGCAATCAATTCAGCATTTACTTTACGATCCTTGCAGCCAAGAAGCATCACATGTCAGAGGACGTGCCCATTGAAATGCACACTTTGTATTTTGATCACTTAAAGAGCACTTCTGTCTAACTATTGGACAGTATTTGTAGAGCCTAGAAAGAATGGCAAGTGGTCCTCTTGCTAATTATTTCCTCCCAAGGTCAGTTTTCAAAAAACAGGGCCCTCCAAAGGGGGATCAGTCTCCAGAAAACCATTAAAATGAAGACAGAGGTGTGGAAGCTGGCGTGATACACAAGGCAGTGTGGCCCACGGCAGATGGAGGGTGCTGGCGGTCCAGGAGGCACTGGAGTGGGAGTGGGGTATTCACGTGGGAGGAAGCACTGTACCTGCCTTAAGCCGAGTGTGCTTTCCAATGCTGTCCCACCCCCAGAAAACCAAGTGAAACCTTCTAGGACTACAGGCAGCAGAAGGCGTGGCATCGGAGTCCATGGTTAAGAAGGCTGGGGACTCTGAGTGAGGCCCAGAGCCAGGCCCCACCTCAGCCCTTGCTCCCCAGTTCTGTGTCATGCAGTCACACGGCCGGTCACAGAAGGAGGCTGGGAGCGGGCCTGGCCCTTTTGTGCCAGTGGGAATTAGCGGAGAAGAGGGAGGAAGGTAGAGCAAAGAGTAGTTTCACAAGATGAATGCACAGGCAACTCCTCTTCCTATTTTAAAACTAAAAGCAATTGAATTATGTCACAAACCTAGTTAAGTGACTGAGATTTATGAAACACTCCTGGATTGTTGTTGACTGAATTTAACTAGGCTAAGCTTCCCTACCCGCCACTTGAAAAACCAGTGACGTATATAAATGCAGCCTGCCCCCAAAACCTCTCTTCTAGGACACAGCGGGGTGGAGGGGAAGTTGGAGGTGAAGAGTAGTGGCTCAGTGCCACTTAAAAATATATGCATAATAAACATTTTTAAATAAAATGCATTCAAATGTAAATATATTATAATATATTTTAATTTATAAATTTAAATACAAATGTATTTCAATGTAATTTCATATGTTTATTGATTTAAAAGTGAAAGTGGCCTCTTGGATCTGGACCTCGAATTCCTCCTGCATCAGGGGATTTAAGCCCAGACAGGACATGGTGTCCTCCAGCGCCCCTGCCTCAGCCTGTTTGTCCCAGGAGCTGGGGATTTGGATTTGGAGAGAGAAAAAGCAAGCCAAAGAATTTCTTGCTAATGCCTCTCAAGTAAGGATTTTGCTTCTGTGGACTCATCTCTTTCCCATTCCCCCCAACACTGAACTCTGCAGCCCTGCCCACCAGAGTGCCGCTGTTATCAGAGAGCCACCTGCAGCTTCTGGGTTCTAGAGACACGAGTCACCCAAGATGCATTTCTGCAGAGGCGGGGAAATAACTCAGCCACCCCACATCAGCAGGAGCATCGCCAGGAGACAGCTGAAAGGGCTCACGCTCCCTGAGATGGGCAAGGTCCAGGGCAGAGCCAGAGTTCATCGCTGTCTCTCCGCCTGCCAATTAGTAGACGGGCCTCCCTGATAATTGTGCTCTCAGGATAATGGCTTGTTTAAGTAATTGATGGTGTTTGTCCTCACTGGGGAATCTTAGCACATCAAAAGATGTTGAGAAAGCCAAAATTCACCTAGGGTCTGAATTAATCACTTTGTCAAGCACAACAAAGGCCGGCTTGCTTTGCTAATAATCCCAAATGAGGTAGCAACCCTCAGTTAAATAAGGAAACTGTGGTGCCTTTAATTAATGTTTCAAAGAGCTTGGGCTTGCTTTTTCACCTGCTTTATCTTTACGAGAAAGTGGGGGAATGCCTGCAGAGCAGGTATGTTCCAAACTTCTCAAGTGCAGGGAGGAGAGACCCTGCTTCACTGAAGCTCGTAGGAAAGGACCTGGGGGCTTCAGCTGACCACAGGGTTGGTCGGTGTGCATGGCTGTGCCTGGGTCAGAGGAAGTTAGGCCCACAGTATGTCCCCCAAAGACCACTCTGCAGCCTCAGCGCTTCCCTTGCTCCAGGCAAGGCCACTGGGGAGCCACTGGCCACCTCCCTCTGCCCCCAGTATAACCTCTTCAGTCTTTCTGGGCTGCACCCCAGAGCCCTGGCCACCCTCCTGCCAGCCCTCTGGCTGACTCTGATCTTGAATCATGTCTCACAAGGCTCTGCCCTAGGCAGCTCAAGCGTCCAGCATTCCAACAGGCCCTCATTCCCCCTGCCTCCCCCTTCCCAACCCCTATGCCACCCAGAGCCCCAGGCCAATTGGCCTTGCCTGGCACCCAATCCCTCTCTAGGGCCCTACCAAGGTCATGGGGGCCAAGTCAGAGCCATGGGACCTTGTGGGTCCAAAATGGGAGGTTTGTCTGGTCCCAGCTGCACAGCCACCTTTGAAAGGACTTTGACACCCCTGAGGCCTCGTGGAAGCCAGTGAGCAGGAGTCTGATGGGGTCTGGAACCCACTCAGGTTAGCTCAGTGACACAGACCATGGGTACCCTCCAAAAGGTGAGTGAGACATATCCGGCCCCCAGAGAGGGTATCCTATGGAAAACAAATGGGGAAATGGGGGTTTCCCTTGGGCTTGGGGAGGCCCTGACAACAGGCTTCCACATAACGATTTTACCCTGTAATTCCCATGGCTTCTAAACTGGTCACCAATAAGAAACCTCAGTGCTATATTTTCCATCAATCCTCATCTGCAGTCCATCCCCAAGGACTATCAATTCTGCTTTCAAACATCTCAAGTGGGTTCTTTCCTTCCCTCAAATTGGCACCGCCCTATGTCAGGCCACCATTGTCTTGCCCGTGGGTGTGGACCTACAATAGCATCCTGAATGGGCCTCCAGCCTCCAGGCTCTCCCCTCATCCATCAATCTGCCATCCACGCTGCTGCCAGAAGAATCTTGCTAATGTGCACATCTGTCCATGCCGTGGCCACTTCAGTATTCTTCATCGGCTCCCTGTTGCTTTTAGACCAAACAGGAAACTCCTTCTTTGGGGCCATAGGGCCTTTGCTGATCTGGCCCCAGCCTGACTCCAAGGGGTCTCTGTACTCTGCCTTAGACTCCAGCGATCTGGCAGGCCTCAGACATGCCAGGCGTGCCAGCCTGTTTCACCCTTCCAGGCTTTTTAAGCGGTGCTGTTCTCTGGACCAGGACTAAGGTGAGGTCAGTGAGGCATCAAAGATGCAAGATTTAAGGACGCACTCTCTCTCAGGGATGTGCAAGTGCAGATCCTGCTCTTGTTTGACCCTGAGTGGAAGTGCCCCCTTAAATCTCACACCCCAGATGCCTGCTCACCTCACCCTGGTCCCAGTCCACCCTCTTTCTCCACCTGGTGAGTCCTCATTAGTCTTCAGATTTCTCCAGGGGCCCACCCAGACCATCCTAGGCCCAGGGAGATGTTTCCTTGGTCACCAGCTCCCTAATGCAGAGGGACTGCAAACAAAGAACAGGAGAATTTGGTGACTTGTTTGTAGGAATATAATCCTGCCTAAGTTCATTATGTACTGGACCCGGTTCTGTTTCCATGATGTGGGCTTAGTCATCAGTAGTTAATCCTTTTGTTTTTATGAAGTCCTTAAAGAACCCTTAAGATGTTGTTGTGAGAGGGATATCTGCCTTGGGTGAACCCCAATGACAGTTTGAGCCCTGAGAGGGCACAGTGCCTGGCACTGAGTGGGCCCTACACTGTCTGCGATTATCACGCCTCTGTGTCCTTTGTAATAATATCAGTTACTGAGTGTTTTCTGGGGGGCCAGGAGCTGCTCTAAGCGCTTCGCACATGGTAACTCATTTACTGCACTGCGGGTTACGATCACCTTCATTTCACAGATGGGGAAACAGAGGCTCAGAGAGATGAAGTAACTCGCCCAAGGTCACACAGCAAATAAGTAGCAGGGCTGACATGGTTCTGGAGTCTGTGCTCTTCACTAGTGCCTGTCCTGTGTCTCATCTGACCTTTGCAGAGCAGCAGATGGCCCAGAACCAAACCTTCCTGCAAGGCAGGCAGTGCAGAAAGCCCTGCTCCGCTCACTTCTGTGGGCTGAAAAGGCAGATGCCCTTCACAGGACTCCGTTATCCCCTGGGATCCAATCAATTGGTCAGGTTAGCCAATGAGTCCATTTGAAACAAGGACAGGCAAATTTAAAGTGAAGACCTGACCCATGTGGAGAATAGAGGGGCTGTTTCTTTGAGTTGCTGTATATCTTAGTGGCAAGGTGGGTACTCAGGGGCATTGGGTACTTGTACTGGGTGCACAGAATGATTCTGAGTTCCTCTCTATCTAACCTACCAGGCATTCAAAAAATATTTGTCAGTTGGATTTGGTTATATCTTCATAAACCCAGCCAATATCTCCATCTTTCTATTGCACTGTGACTGCCCAATAGCCTGGAACAGGCCTGGGAAACCCAATTCTGTCTCCCAGCCTGGCAGATGACTTAAAGAACTTAGGCAGCCAAAACAACAAAAGATTATTGTGAGTGTTTTAAAAACATTTGTAATGCCATTGCATCTTTCTGGTTGCTGTAATCCTCAGATCTCTGTGTGGACCTGATTCTTGCCAAGTTCCCTCATCAGCCTCTGATCGTCTCTTAGCTCCAGCGATCAACTGTAGGTCCAACTGGAGATGCTATAAAACAAGGTCAAAAGGCAGTGGCTCCAGTCTCAGATCACTGAGAGTCTTAGGGCCCTTTGCTCATTGATACAGTAGGTTCTGGCTCTCACCACCCGGGGCTCTGGACTTATAAACCCTGGTATGATTGCTGTTCCTCATCCTAGTCCTGGCTCATCCTGGCCACTCCTCTCTCGTCACCTGCATTAGTTATTTATCGTTGCATGACAAATTACTCTAAAACCAAGTGGCTTAGAACAACAAGCATTTATTATACGATTGCACACAGTTGCCAGGGGTCAGGAATCTGGGAACAGATTAGCTGGGTCGTTTGGCTCAGGGTTACCCATGTGGTTACAGTCAGTGATCTAAGACTTCCCAGAGCCTGAAGATTCGCTTCCGTGCCCACTTATGTAAGAGTTGGCAGACCTCGTGATGTGCACCTCTCTGTAGGGCTACTCAGCAGGCCAGGTGGCTTCCCCTCTAAGCAAGCAATCCAAGGGAGAGAGTCCACGACTAGGTTATACAAGTCTCAATCATTTATAACCTAACCTTGGAAGTGATATACTGTCACCTCTGCTGTATTCTCCTGGTCACCGGACTGACCCTGGTCCAGTGGGGGAGGGGACTCTGCAAGGTGTGAATACCAGGGGACAGGGGTCATTTAGGGGACGTCTTGGAGGCCGGCTACCACAACAGCTATGCCCCAGTGTGAACCAATTTAATTAAAGCACGTTGCTCCTGCAGAGTTTCACCTTGGCTTTTCCAAGCTGTTTTCTAAGCCTTGCAAAGTCTGTACACTGCTTCCTCTTAAGATGAGGTATTGAAACAAGACGTAGTTGTGCCATTTTTCATTCCGTAAAGACGTATTCAGTTCCTGCTCGGTGCCAGGCACCGTGCCAGATGCCGCCATCCGTCATTGGGAGAACAGATAGGATCTACTTGTCTTTACTGGAAAAGTAAAATCTGGGAAACTTCAAACTTGGGTGCAAAGTGGATTTACAGCCTTCGGGAAACCATGTGGCTAATACTAACTAACATCTTAGGCACTTGTTTTGGGTCAGGCATTGTACCAACACATTAAGGATATCATGGCTCCTAATCTCCATCGACCTCCGTGTCACGTCTGTTATCTAGATGGGGAAACTGAGACTCGGGGACCCGCCTGATTGAAGGGGCTGAGCCTCTAGCCAGGCCTCTGATGGGTCCATCCTGACTCAGCAAGGCCTGTGAAGGGAAGGAGATTGCGGTTATGTCCTAGGGCTGCCAAAGCAATCTGGGGGCTTTCAGCAGCAGAAATTGATCCTCACAGTTCTAGAGGCCAGAAGTCTAAAAACGGGGTGTGGGCAGGGCCCTGATCTCTCTCTCTCTCTCTCTCTCTCTCTCTGTGTCTCTCTCTGTCTCTTTCTCTCAGGCTCTGGGGCAATCCTTCTTTGCTCTTCCTGGCTTCTGGTGGTTGCTGGCAGGCCTTGGTGTTCCTGGCTTGCAGCTGCATCCCTCTAGCCTCTGCCTCCATCTCCACGTGGTGTTCTCCCTGCGTCTCTGTCTTCAAAGCGTCCAACCTTCCCTCTTCTTAGAAGGACATCAGTCATGGATTACAGACCATGGTAATCCAGTACGAGCTCATCTTAACTTGGTTATATCCAGGAAGACCCTATTCCCAAATAAGGCACATTCTGAGTTGCTGAGCGGACATGAATCGGGGCAGGGAGGGGCAGGAAACGCTACTCAACCCAGTAAAAATGCCATCAGAGCTGTCAGCAGCCCTGAAGAGAATAATCTGGGTGGGAGTGTTGGTGGGGAGGGGTCTCCCTAACTGCCTAAGAGGAGGTGAGATAGAAAGAAAATAACCCTAAGGAAAGGAGACACAATTTCAAAAACCATTTCTTTTCCTGGCTCGCTCTAAATGCTGTCCTTTGTTTTTTCCTTTTGTCTGTTGGGTTTCGTGGGGGATTTTTTTTTTTTTTTGGCTATTTATTGTTAGGCTAACTAAGCTATCTTCTAGTTGTTTTAGTCAGCACACCCTTTTTATAGGGAAAAGGGAAATGAAATTTTGTGGCTGATTTCGCATTACTAGAGCACCTTCCTGTTCATATCCACCGATGAGGAGAGGGTGCACATTCGTGTGGTGGGGAACACGGAAGGGAGATAAAAGTCACCCTTTATATTTGAAAGCTCAAGTTAAATTCACTCTGTGTAACAGGCTGTGTGATACTGGGTTTCACCCTTTCTTCTTCCAGCCAGCCCCAAGGGGCAGCTTCTGCAAGGGCAAGACATAATCCTAAAACAGATTTTCTCTTTAATAACCCAGTAGGGCTTTAGCACCCATGAGAATATTTAAAAGAATTCTGGGACTATTTATCTTTTCATCCACAGCCATTTCTTGGCACAGCAGCATCCATAAATTTACTGTGGAGTGTAGAACAATTTGTCTTAAACAATATAGCTCACAGTCTGCATGGGAGCCCCCTGGTTGTTGTATTTCAGGATAAGGGGAACACACCACACTTTTTGCATGTAGGCTTTTTCCAGAATCCAAAGGATCCTTCTGGTCTCCTGGGCCTCAGAAATGCCTCCCCTTGATTCTGCTTTTCCAGATGGGAGTTGGTGCCCATCATGTGGGAGCTTCTCCCTCCCCCGCCCCCCAGCCCCTGCAGGATTAGCACTTCTCAGAGAATGCTAGCCTCATCATAGCTCAGCCCCTGACCCCAGTGCTTACTCAGCTGGAAGTCCTGGGGGCATCCTCAGGCTCAGCCCAGGTCTGAGCTGAGCTACCACACTGAGCCTGTCCCCTTGCATTTAGTGTTCTAGGTGCAGGTTCCTGAGACCCAACAAGACCCACCCAGTCTGCGTCTCAGCTGGTGATTTCTCCAGCAATGTCTGTACTTTTGTTAGAGAGCATTGATTTTTCCATTTACCACAAAAATCCAAACGTCCCCTGGCTTCAAGTTTTGTTTGTTGTTCATTTTTACTATTTTTGTTTCTTCTTCTCTTCTCACTCCTGGCCTCCTTCTGCTTTGCCCAAGATCCAAACCTAGATGTGTGATCCTGGAGTATGTGGTAAATTGAATCATCACCCCCAACTCTTCATGTCCTCCCTGTATTTACATCCTACATTACCACCCTTTGTTCTCTGAGCTTGAAGTACCTCCCACTGCGGTGGGTGGAGTCTTCTTTCTCACCCCCACTGCACCCCCATTAATGTTAGGCTTGGGCCCATGACTTGCCTTAATCAAAGGAAGAAGGACAGAAGTGGCATCAAGACACTTTCAGGCTGAGGCTTCAAGAGACATTGCTTATTTCTCTTGTATTTCTTGCATTCCTGTGATCGGTCTGAAGCAAAACTTTCCGGAAGTATCCTCCTTAGTCTGGGCTTCTTACAAGTACCTGTGGAACAGATCTGGACCCCACCCACAACCTGGAACAGACTCACAGTACTCACAGACTGTGAGAAAAATGAATGTTGTTGTTCGCCAGTGAGTTTGGGATAGTTTGTTACACAGCATTATGACATCAAGAGCTGACTAATACAGGTCAACTCACTTTGCTTCTCTGGACCTTCATTTTCTTATTTTCAATATGAGACCATTGGATAATAATTTAGGTGCTCAACAACTTTTTCTACCCCTACATACCTGAGGGCTCTGCATTATACCCAACAGTAACACTAGAGTCAAATATGGCAAAGCACTGCCCTGGCAGGGTGGTTCAGTTGGTGGGAGAGTCCTTCCATACAGGTTTGATCCATGGTGAGGGCACATACCTAGGTTGTGTGTTCGGTTCCCTGTCTGGGCACATATGGGAGGCAACTGATCAATGCTTCTCTTGCATGAATGTTTCTCTCTCCCTCTCCCTTCCTCCATCTCTAAAATCAATAAGCAAATCCTCAGGTGAGGATTTAAAAAATATATCACAAAGCACTGAAGAAAGAGAAGGATTGGGAAGTGAATTCCATTTAGGAACTAGGGACTGACTGATGACCCCAGAGAGAGTCGTCTCCATGGAGAATGGAGGAAAACCCCCACTGCATGGCTGAAGGGCAAATGGGAGGTGAGAAAGGGAGCATGTGTGGGGTTCTCTTTCAAGCCATTTGGCTGGGAGGGAAGGAGAGGTGGAGTGGTAGCTTGGGTGGAACACACAGACAAAGAAGAGGCGGTTAGTTGGTAAGTTGGTTGGCTGGCTTCCTTGTATGTTTTTAATCTGTGGACTTTTTAATATTTTATTAATTTTTTTAGAGAGAGAGGGGAGGGAGAAAGAGAGGGAGAGAAACATTGATCGGTTGCCTCTTGCACACCCCAACAACCCAGGCATGTGCCCTGACTGGGAATCGAACCAACAACCTTTTGGTCTACAGACCAGCACTCCATCCACTGAGCCACAGCCACACCAGCCAGGGCTTCCTTGTATCTTTAGATGGGAGAGGACTGAATCTGCAAGGGAACCTGAACAGTGTCATAGTTAAGGGATAGCGAAGGCAAGGGCTTGGGCAGGAGCAGACAGGAAACAAAAGGTCTGGTCTATGAGAGAGAGCAAACAAAGACTTTCCAGGACTGAGTTACTGATTTGATATGCATGGTTTATATTTCAAGCTGTCGAACCCACGGGCAAGGCAAGTGGCAACCAGTAAAGCATAGAGTTGAGCTTTTACTGTTCAATGAATACATGTACAGTTTGTCATAAGAAAATTTGACAAATTTCCGGAAAGCAAATTGAGTTTGAAGCTTGATTTATGTAGTACTTCCCAAGAAACAGGTTTTCTTTTACTTTGAAACACCTACAACGAAGAGATAAACAGTTGCACCGATAGACTGATAATAACATAAGTTGATGTAAAATTTACTGTTTGCAAAGTGCTCATTCTCCCTTTCAAGGAGACGGGAAAGGATAGCTCTCTCCACTTTACCATTGGAAACCGAAGCTGACATCTCAGACCTGCTTCTTGAAAGAAAAATCCCCACTCTACCCCTCAACTGCCTTCCTCCCCAATCACTTCCAGACCTGCTGCATTCTGGCTTCTGTTGCCATTACACCATTGGTGACCATCTCCAAAGTCACCTAAGGCTTCTTAGTTTCTAATTCCAATAGGTATCTTTTAAACCTTATCATACATGTTCAAGGTCAAAAGCTGCCTAGTGGTGTAAGCCCAAGATCATTTGAATGAGACCACTAGTTTGAGATACAGCTCTCTTTACATTCGCTTCAATGCACTCCTGGAGAGCATGTGCGAATTCTGAATGGTGGTTTAAAAATTAAATTAAAACCACAACTTAGCTACCTGGCATCTCTGCAGTGATTGTCGAGTATAAGCCCGAGGTTATTGGATGATAACAATGACTAACGTCTGTCGAGCACTAACTGTGCCCAGCATTGCTACAAGTCTGCCCTCTGTTTTAATTCATTTAACCATCCCAACACGCTGCAAAGTATGTACTGCTCTAATCCCTACTTTACAGATGGGGGAACCTGAGACATGGAGACCTTGCAAACTCGCTTAAGGTGGCCACGCCAGTCATCATCTTAATCTGCTGAAGTCCCAGCTCTGGACCACTCACAAAGTGGAGAAAGGCAGCTGAGAGTGAAGCGTGGCTAAGGGTGGTGTCAATGAAGTGACACACCACTCAAGCGCTCGAGAGTGCAGAATGGGGCCAACAGTCACCTCTGCACTATGGTTTTGTTTAGCAACCCTCCCTTAACGAATCGTGCAGTGATGAACTTCGACCCACAACCCTGTCTAACCAGAACTATAAAGACAAAATCTTCTATTAAGATCCAGAGTTCAAGTCAATGAAACTTTGTTATATAACAAATGGGGTGCTATGCAACCAGGGATGAATGGAAATTCTCTATGATAACATTCATAGCAGCCAATAACAACTAACACGTGTGTGGGGTCTATATATGCCAAGCACGGGCCCTACAAAATCCTATGTGCAATCGCTTTTTAAAAAAATATATTTATTGATTATGCTATTACAGTTGTCCCATTCCCCCCCCTCACTCCACTCCATTCTGCCCACCCCCTCCCTCCCACATTCCCCCCCTATAGTTCATGTCCATGGGTCATACTTATAAGTTCTTTGGCTTCTACATTTCCTACACTATTCTTACCCTCCCCCTGTCTATTTTCCACCTATCATCTATGCTACTTATTCTCTGTACCTTTCCCCCCACTCTCCCCCTCCCACTCCCCTATTGACAACCCTCCATGTGATCTCCATCTCTATGGTTCTGTTCCTGTTCTAGTTGTTTGCCTAGTTTGCTCTTGTTTTTGTTTTAGGTGTGGTCATTAATAACTGTGAGTTTGCTGTCATTTTTACTGTTCATATTTTTTATCTTCTTTTTCTTTGGTAACTCCCTTTAACATTTCATATAATAAGGGCTTGGTGATGATGAACTCCTTTAACTTGACCTTATCCGAGAAGCACTTTATCTGCCCTTCCATTCTAAATGATAGCTTTGCTGGATACAGTAATCTTGGATGTAGGCCCTTGCCTTTCATGACTTGGAATAGTTCTTGCCAGTCCCTTCTTGCCTGTAAGGTCTCTTTGGAGACATCAGCTGACAGTCTTATGGGAAGTCCTTTGTAGGTAACTGTCTCCTTTTCTCTTGCTGCTTCTAAGATTCTCTCCTTCTGTTTCATCTTGGCTAATGTAATTATGATGTGCCTTGGTGTGTTCCTCCTTGGGTCCAGCTTCTTTGGGACTCTCTGAGCTTCCTGGACTTCCTGGAAGTCTATTTCCTTTGCCAGATTAGGGAAGTTCTCCTTCATTATTTGTTCAAATAAGTTTTCAATTTTTTGTTCTTCCTCTTCTCCTTGTGGCACCCCTATAATTCGGATGTTGGAACGTTTCAAGATGTCCTGGAGGTTCCTAAGCCTCTCCTCATTTTTCCGAATTCTTGTTTCTTCATTCTTTTCTGGTTGGATGTATCTTTCTTCCTTCTGGTCCACACCGTTGATTTGAGTCCCAGTTTCCTTCACATCACTATTGGTTCCCTGTACATTTTCCTTTGTTTCTCTTAGCATAGGCTTCATTTTTTCATCTGGTTTTCGAATAGATTCACCCAATTCTGTGAGCGTCTTGATAACCAGTGTTTTGAACTGTGCATCCGATAGGTTGGCTATCTCTTCCTTGCTTAGTTGTATTTTTTTCTGGAGCTTTGAAGTGTTCTGTCATTTGGGCCTTTTTTTTTTTTTTTTTTTGTCTTGGCGCTTCTGTTACTTTAAGGGGCGGAGCCTTAGGTGTTCACTGGGGTGAGGTAAAGCTGGTCGCTGAACTGTGATGCTGTACGTGGGGGAGGGGCCGAGAGGGAGCAATGGCGCCCGCCCCACTCTCCACCGGACTCCAATCTTTCACTCCAATCTTTCACTCCGCTACCCACAATCAAACTGGGCCCCTCTGGTGCTGGTTCCCGAGTGGGTTGGCTTGTGCACGCTCTAGGCCCCTGTGGGTCTCTCCAACGACCTCTCCTGTGAGGCTGGGAGTCTCTCCTGCTGCCGCCCCAACCCCCAGGGGCGCTTTCAATCAGAGGTTTGAGGCTTTATTTCCCCGAGCTGGAGCCCTGGGTTGCTTGGTCTGCTTCACTCCCTGCCGTTTGTCCGGTTTATCTGTGCGCGAATGTGGGGTCGCAGGGTCTGCTAGTGGTCAGACTGCCCGCCCCGTTCTTCCCACACTCCGCCAGTCTCCGTCCAGCCACGGCCATGGGGGTCCTCTCCGCCCCGGCTGCCCATCTCCACCCCTCCTACTGGTCTGGATGAATGTTTATTTTTTATTTCCTTGGTGTCGGACTTCCTTGCTCTTCGATTTTCTGTCAGTTCTGGTTGTGCGAGGAGGCGCAGTGTGTCTACCTACGCCGCCATCTTGGTTCTCCTCGTGCAATCGCTTTTAATGCAGTTTGGTCCAGCAAATAATTGAGTGCTTGTTACCTGATGGAAATGTATTGGGTGCCCCAGGCACAATTGTGGGTGCTTAAGGCTAAAGCTGAGTAAGACCCCCTCCTGCCCTTGGGGAGCTCTCCTTCTCATGGGGGAGCCAGGGAAGTGGTAAGAGAGGGAAAGGGTACCAGGTGTGGGGGACCAGGAACACAGAGGATGCAGCAGCTCTCACTTGAATAGGGGGGGAGGGCACCCCAGTAGAGGGAAGGTGACTGGTGGTAAAAAGGTGGTGTGTGGAAGGAACTGAGCACCAGAGATCAGGGCTGCAGGTGAGACCTGCATGATCAGGGAGATGAACACACCCAAGTGGATGGGACCAGGCCAGGGTGACACTCTTGAGGCAGGGTGTGTGTGTATTTTTCAGGGGAAGGGAATGGAAGGGTTTTACGCAGCAGACTGGCAAGCTGCAGGTGTCATTCTAGCTGTAGAGCTGCTGGACAAATTTGAGGAGCCTAAAACAGGAGGCAGGAAAACCAGCTGGGAGGCTCTTTCTAGCCAAGGGCACTCTTGAATCCTGAACTATAGTAGAGGAGAGCAGACAGAGAGGCAGGGATGATTCAGGGACCACTGAGGACACAGCCTGCCAAGACCGGGGGTCGGTTGCCTGTCTGGGGTGAGGGATAGCTGGCTTGGCTGCCACATGCTGAGCGGCAGGGACTGTCAGTCCCTCCTTATCAATGAGGAAACTAGTAGGGACAGAGTGGCTTGCCCAAGGCCAAGGCCATCCAGTATAAAAAGTGTATGTAGCCCTGGCTGGTGTGAGTGCACAGGGGATTGAGTGCTGGCCTGTGAAGCAAAAGGTCGCCAGATCGATTCCCAGTCAGGGCACATACCCGGGTTGCAGGCCAGGTCCCCAGTTCAGGGAGTGTGAGAGGCAACTGATGGATGTATCTCTCACACATCGGTGTTTCTCTTGGTCTCTTTCTCCCTTCCCTTACCCTCTCTCTAAAACAATTTTTTTTTTAAGTGTATCTGCCCTACACTGTAAAGGCCTATCCAATCCCACAATGCCACGTTTCTCCTGAGACCTTCCCCATTACCTCCTGCAATCGTCCCTTTTGTCCTGAGATGACACGGCCAGCTTTGGTCACTCTCTTTGTACAGGTAGAGTTCAAACCCATCAACGTATAACCGTATAACTGACGGCTTCAGGATGCTCACAAGTTGAGGTCCCCAGAAGCCTATTGATCTGCGTAGGTAGGAAGAGGCACCTGAGATATTTTCAACATTTCAAAGAGCCTAATGTAAATTGTGCATTTGTTGACACGAAGACTGTGCAGGTTAACTAAAATGTCAAGCTTCTTTGCTTTGGAGTGGAATTATAACTTGGGACACTAACGCTGGCTATTGCATTGATCAGCTGTTCTCATTGGCAGAGCTTCCGTCGGCTTGTCTTTGAATAATTACAATGGGAAAAGAAGTCAATCATTGCTTAAAGATATGTTGTTTGGATGACAGAACATGGGGCCTGTGGGGAAATGATAGGAACGGTGGACAGTGGTGAAGAGCTAGATGGCATTGCCTTAAACTGTGGGGACTGGTGTCCAACAGACAGTGCAGGAGGAAGTGCTTGCGCTTTGCAGCCTCTCTGCTGGGGTTGGCTAAGTCCCATCCCCCCACACTGTGGTCAGAACACTGTGCTCAGACCCCAGTGCTCTGCACTTTCCCATACAGCACATCTCCCAAAGGGCTGTGTGCCGCACACTGCCCCATCCCCTCCTTTGGCATCAGAGCTTTGCCCCTCAATTCCTAATGTGACAATCCCTTTATCTGAATTCATGGGAATGTTACCCACTGCACCTCAAGGAGGTATTACCAGCACACCACCTAGGAAACCTTCAGCATTCAGTGAGTGTGTGAACAAAGAAGGAATTTATTTACTCTTTCAATGAGCCATGTGCAAGGTGTCCTGGCGGTGCTGAGAACTAGGTGCCACCACGGTGCAAGTCAGAGGGAAACCGATTCCACCCTTTCCCGTGCATGTGCACATGTGTGTGCACATGTAACAGCGATCATTTGGAAGCAGGGCTGCTAACTCGGTTTCCTGAGGCATGATTATGATCACTAACATTTATCGACCAGCTACTATGCACAGGCATTCATGGGGTTAAGATTCAGCCCCTGCCCTCAGGGGCTTAGAGTCAGGCTAGGAAGAGAGGACACATGTGTCCCCAATAAAATATTATAGCAAGTGCCAAGATAGCCATAGAGACTGAAAGAGCTACTGGAGTTCAAAGAGGGCAGGGTCATTGAGGGCTGGTGGAGTTATGACCTTCCAGAAGAGCAACATTGGACAAGGCTTGGAAGGATGGATAGCATTGAGTTCAGTAGAGGGGGCGGGCATTCAGGCAGCAGGGACTGTGGTGTGCAGAGTGTGCGGAGAAGCAGGAGTGTGTTGTGTGCACATGGGAGGGATCGGAGGGAGGATTTTAGGCACCTTTCAGCTCCCAGTGTGGAGGCAGTGGCTGGTTTGGGTGCAGAGCGCTGGCCCTCCTGGGGGTGTCTGGGAGTAGTGCTTGGAAAACAGGAATTTGGTAAAGCCACTAGTTATAGAGGTTGGCCTTGCTTTCTGACCATTTTCTGACACCATTTTTCCAGGTACCTTTGAGAGTTTAAAAAAAAAAAAAAAAGCTACTCTTTCTGGGACCATGTTCCTGAATGGCTGCATGCCGACACGGCACCTAACAAGCACACCTTTGGGAGGACACGTGCTGGTTCAGGATGGCCCTGCAGTGTGGCTCAGGACCAGCCTCTGTGAGGAAGCTAGGGACAAGCGAGTCGAGGGCTCTGGAGATCTCCCCACTCCGCTGACACCCTCTCCTGCCCCACCCCCCAGGAAGTTGTGCAATGTCAGTATTTCTGGCAAACCAGGACTGAATCGGCTCTTAAAAACTGAAGTTCCCATTTTTTAATTGGATTGTTTGTCTTCCTGGAGTGGAGTCGTGTGAGTTCTTTATGTATTTTGGAGATCAAACCCTTGTCTGAGGTATCATTGGCTAATATATTTTCCAAAAAGCTATGGTACATTTACACAATGGAATACCATGCAGCAGAAGGAAAGAAGGAGCTCCTACCCTTCACGACAGCATGGATGGAACTGGAGAGCATTATGCTCAGTGAAATAAGCCAGGCGGTGAGGGACAAATACCATATGATCTCACCTATAAGTGGAACCTAATCAACACAACAAACAAACAAGCAAAATATAACTGCAGACATTGAAATTAACAAACTGACAGTGACCAGAGGAGAGGGGGGAGGGGGAGGAGATAAAAGGGGAAGAAGGGGAAGGAAGGGTCATCAAGGAACATGTATAAAGGACTCATGAACAAAACCAAAGGAGGGGAGGACGGAGGGTAGGAGGTGGGGGTGGTTCAGGAAGTGGTGATGGGGAAAATGGAGACAACTGTACTTGAACAACAATAAAAAAAATTGAAGTTCCAGTCCCCAATAGTGTGAACCCTGTTCCCTGTCCCTTCTCCTCCCAAAGCCTCATCTCCATGTTCAGATGCACTGGATTGTCATAGTCAGAAACCAGTTTCTGTAATGCTTCTGAAGTTCCCGAAGGCCGGGCACTTTCCCTCCATGGCAAGTGACAGCCTGGGTGAGGTTGGTTGTTACGGTATTCAGGGGTGGAGAGAAGGGTTTTCCAACAGCGCTGTTTCTGGAAGAGCCGCTGCCTGCCCGGGGAAAGCTGCACCAAGCATTTACGCAAGCAGCTCAGTGAGGCACTGACATAAATCTGATGATTTACTTTGTTTGTAGAATGAATGAGATTCTTCTTTCATCTCTGCCCAATGAGTACATCCACCAGAAGCCTGAATTCCTTACCAGATTAGAAAAAGTATGACCATAAGTATTAGGACTATTGCTATTGTTTTCTTTAAAACACACAAATGAGCAGCCCTGGCCGGGTGGCCCAGTTGAGTGGAGCGTCATCCCATGCACCAAAAAGGTTACGGGTTCGATCCCAGGTCAAGGTGCATAGGGGAGGCAACCAATTGATGTTTCTCATATCAATGTTTCTCTCTCTCTCTCTCTCCCTCTCCTTTCCTCTCTCTCTCAAATCAATAAACATATCCTCAGGTGAGGATTAAAAAATGTTTTGAAACAAATAAACAAAACAAGAACAACCATACGCCTAAGTGTGGTCCTTCAACAAAATCCCCAGGCTCCCAGAACCTCTGAGTAAACAATGACATCTTATTGTTTGATAACCCCATTTTGTTTTGGATTGAAAATAGTACTCCATCCTAATCACCTCTTTGCCCCAATGGGGGCTGTTTTTAAAAATGACTCCATTCTCCACAAAGATGGTGATTTGCTGCCCAGAGGGCTGTCAAAAGGCTGTATCTAGACGCTGAGGCCCATTCCCAAAGAAAAGGGCTAAGAGCGTGTTTTCCGAGAGCGGCGTCCCTGCAGTCCAGGTTCAGCCTATCAGGGACATGCCTCTGCAGGTCATAAAATGCATTTAGCTGTATAAGTTCTGGTGCTTATACTAGAATAATCAGTCACGTTACTTTATAGTCACACCTCGTACTCTTGTTCTGGAAAATCAATAAAGTGAGGGGAAGGCTAAGGATATTGTGTATGACTATTTAAAAGGGAGAAAACAAAAAAAAATAATATTCTGTGAAAATGGTCCTCGAGGAAGCACAGACCTAGTTTTCATAAGCAGGCTCCATTTTATCTCCAAGCTCATCACTGAGTTATTAAACCAAAGTGCCCATCACAGACAAGACAAAAGTACAAAAAATAAAAAAGGGAGGTAGCATGCATCCTTCGCCAGCGGTCCTGGGGCATTGGGAATTATCCATGGTCTTTAACGTGTATTTCTAAAATGTGCTCATTAATCACAGTCTGAATGTTGTGTTCCACCAAATGTTACAAACCCCGATGTTGCCTTCGCTCTGTGATGCTTCTAAACCTGAGACTGTCTCCCTCCATTCTCTTCCAAGTCAATTCTTCCCTGCATTTCAAGACCCAACCCAAGGCCCTCCTACTTTCCAAAGTTGCCTTTGATTGGCATGCAAGAGACTGGGGCAGAGAGACAAGAAGAAAGGATGGTACCCAAAGCTACAACGAGGTCCCTAAAAGCTGCTTTGTGGGCGTATTTCCAGGCTCCTGGGACACTCTCTCAGTGCCAAAGGAAATGCCGTGAAGGATGAGTAGGGTGTCAGGCAGAAGGCAGACAGTCGCTAGTGGATCACGTGTGTTTTATCTGACTTGCTTTCAGCGGCAGCGCCTTGGTTCAGCGCAAATCTGCCCACGTGAGAGCACCAACAGATGAAACAGTCTGCAGCCTAGGTCACGAAGGCCCTCGGTGGACACCTATGCCAGCCTCCCACACCACGTGGGAAGCGCTTTGGCAGCGCTCCTGATGGACGCAGAGGGGCACTCACACTTCCCAAGGCCATAGCCAGACAGCTGTGGCTATTCATTCACCTTGATGTTGAACTGAAGCCAGCCCCCCACATGGCCCCTGCTTTGCCCTCTAGATTCTGTATCCTCTGCATCCTGAACCACATCATCAACATCATCAGCCTGGAGCCTGCGAGCTTGCAAAGGGATAATTTTCCTGGTTGGTTCCCCTCTTCAGCAGCCCCTCCATTTCCACCAAGCTACGCAGCTGCCTGGCTGCTGACCTGTCTGACCAATCTTTTCAAGGGACTGTCCCAGACGGTCTTGATTGCCCCTCCACAGTGGCCATGTGTGGCATTCCTTAATTAAATAAGCTTAGGAAGCACCCGAGGTAAGTAAGGTGAAACAGAGATTTCTTTACTAGAGAAACTTTCAGGGCCAAGGCCATGGTCAAGGGGCTTTTTCCCTATGTTTTCTTTTAGGAGTCTTACAGTTTCAGGCCTTACATTTAAGTCTTTAATCCATTTCAAGTTAATTTGTGCAGAAGGCAAAAGATAAGGATTCAATTTCATTCTTTCGCCTGTGCATACTCACTTTTCTCAGCATTATTTATTGAAGAGAGTATCCCTTCCCCTTTGTGTATTCTTGGCTTTTTTTGTCAAAAATTAATTGACTGTGTATCCATGGTTTTATTTCTAAGGGCTTTATTCTGTTCCATTGATCTATACGATTTCAATGTCAGACTCTCTCGACTACTATAGCTTTGCCCTGGAATTTGAAATCAGGGGGTGCCTCCAGTCGTGTTCTCTCTCAGGATTGCTTCAGCTGTTCAGGGTCTTTTCTGGTTCTATGCAAATTTCGGGACTTTTTTATTTCTGTGGAAATACCATTGGACTTTGGATAGGAATTGCACTGAATCTGTAACTGTTTTCGGGTAGTATGGACATTTGAACGATGTTAGTTCTGATTCATGTACACAGGATCTCTTTCCATTCATTTGTGTCTTCTTCATCAATGTCTTTCATTTCTAGTGTACGGATCCTTTACCTCCTTGAAGTATTTTATTCTTTTTGATGCAATTGTAAATGTGATTGTTTTCTTTGTTTCTTTTCCAGAGAGTCCGTTGTACGTATATAGAAATGCAACTGATTTTTATAGGTTGATTTTGTATCCCGCCATCGTACTAGATTTGTTAATTAGTTCTAACCGTTTTTTGGTGGGGTCTTTAGGATCATACATGGGTATACATGATCATGTAATCTGCAAACAGAGACAGTTTTACTTTCGCCTTTCTGCCTTGGAGCCGTATTATTTCTTTTTCTCGCCTAGTTGCTCTGACTAGGACTTCCAGCGTTATGTTAGATAGAAGTGGTGAGAGTGGGCATCCTTGTCTTGTTCCCGATCTTAGCGGAAAAGCTTTCAGCTTTTCACTGTTGAGCATGAGGTGAGCTGTGGGCTCATCATATAGGACCTTTAATTATGTTGAGATACATTCATTCCTTCTACACCTAATCGGTTGAGAGTTTTTAACCATGAAAGGGAGTTAAATTTTTGTCAGATGCTTTGTCTGCACCTATTGAGGTCATCCTGTGATGTTTACACTTTACTCTGTTAATGGGGATCACATTTATTGATTTGTGTAAGGTGAGCCATCTTTGCAGCCCAGGGAGCAAAGGTTTCTTGTAAGTACGCTCTGGGACTGCCTGTGGGTCTAGAATTATTAGCATCTAGTTCTCCCACATGTGAAGCAAGCTCTCTGAGAAAGAAACTTTCAGGTACAGCGATAGACTTTTCCATCATAGTCTGAAGTCTTAGTACCTCCCAATCACATTTTACTTCAACCTGGTCTCAGAACGAGGCTTGATCAGAACCCTATCTCACCCTGATTCCTGCTTTAATGTCTATTTGATTGGCCCCTCTGGGTTTCAGGATCCTGACCCTTAGATGCCACTTGGCACTAGAAGCCCTTCCACCTTCCCGACACGGCTCCTCCCGGCCTCCACCACGTGCACATATTTACTTGTGTTAACTGTTCAGCTACTTAATGGAATAGCTTCCGTTTACCTTTCTCATTGTATCATCAGCCAAGATGCTCCACCATTACTCCAAACTCCCCTGTACGTTTGACCCTCCCAGTAGAAATAGTGAGAATACCGTCCCAAACATCCATGCCCGAAGCATAACCCTCCACGTCCCACGCTGTCCTCTGAGCCATGAGAGAGAAGCGATTTCCTACTCTTTTTGGTCAAGTTTCTTTCCCTTTTTTGGTCAGCAGCTCATACCCATTAAAGGAATATGGAAGTTGCAAAAAGACTAAGAGAAGAAATAAAAATTACTCATAATCCCACTGCTGAAAAAAGAATATTATTAATATTTGGGTTTTTTCCTTATATTCTGTCCTAAAGGATAAAGAAATCTTTCTAACAGGAATCCAGCTGCCGGTTCCTAGGCGTGCTTGAGGGTTTAAATGCACCAGAAGTTAACGTTGCCTCTAGCAATATTCAATTTGTACAACTTATTTCTTATAGAACAAATCTCTTCCAGGAGTAAGAATTTCAAGTAATTTTATACAGAAATTTTGAAATGTTTTCTCATGCGTGTTAATCACATTTGCTGTGCTTCTTGTACTTCTAGCTAATATATTCTACACCGCAGCTCTGATCTCCTTACACCCCAACCCACACTGCTCAGTCACCTAACTGCCAACTTGGATGATTGTCACTGAAAAAATCGCGTCAATGCCATTTTGGGAAAACCATCAAAGTATACTTAACAATTAAGATGTGTTTATTGATTACATACATGCCCCGGTGGCTGCTCCACCATCGTGAGCAGGGCCGCAGAGGCGGTCCACCTGCAGTAATTAGAAAAGTAGTCGCCAAGTAGGTCCAAAATGAAAACACAGTAGGCTTTCCGGAAAGGGGCTGGCTCGCGTGGTCCAAGGATTTGTGCTGAGCTGTGAAGGCTAAGAGAAGAACCAGCAAGACAAATACCAGCAGAGATTGGAGGCTGGAATGAGCCTTTGGCCAGTGTTTATTAGGTGCCAAGCACGTGCCAGGCACTGCGAGAGGAAGAGAGGGGGGAGAGAGACGAGAACTGCAGCACTGAGTGGGGCTTGTACGCGCCTTGGCGTACAACCGCAGGAAACGCTCCCTGTGGCAATGTGCTGAGCTTAGCCTTGGAGAGAAGAGCGGAGGACGGCACTCCAAGCGTGGGCCTGGCCAGGGCAAAGGCACCTGCAGCAACGTGACCCTGCAGAGAACTGTGAACAGCACAGGATTCTGGGGAGTCGGGTTGGGGGGGCAGGGAGATATGGCCACTGAAGGACACAGGAGCCAAACCCTACATCCTGGATGCCGGGCTGATCAACATGTGCTTCTTAACTGACCCCCATGAAACCAAATGCTAGAAGACATCGGGCCATGGACAGACGTTTCTGGAATTGTAATGAGATAGGAGATCTCACCCCTACCCTGAAGGAGCTCACCAGCTGGTTGAAGAGGCATGAACCACCTGGTGTCCCTCCCAATTTTATCTCCTCAGAGTTGAGGTGTTTCATTGCGATCTTACCTGGCCCGATGGCAGCTCTGACTCTTAAAGGAGAGATGAAGGAGTGTAAATGTTTGGGACATGCCACCCTCCACACTTTCTCCTCACGGCTTTCGCGGAGCACCCTCCTCTCTCCCACACGTCCCCTCTTGAGAAAAAGAGGGGGGAGGCCCCACTTCAGTGAAGCCGGTGTCTGTTGCTCAGTGGCTACTTAGTGCTGCCTGGAGGAGCAGAGTCCACAGCCCAAGGGCGCTTTCCTTGAGCGGAATCAAGGGACAGTCCCAAGGGCACCAGAGCCATGGCCCCTCTCTCCCACTGCTCCTCTCCTCCTGGAATATTCTCTCGAGACCTTGAGCTTACCCTAGAACCTCCACAACCCCCCTGCCATGGGCATCTGATCCAGACTTCCTGTTTCCTGACCTTGTCCCAGGGCCGCGCTCCACGCCTGGCACACATTAACAGATCAATAAATATTTTTGTGATAACAGGTGGAAGTCAGCTGTCACTTCCTATTTACCACCTCTGCTTCATGCTTTTATCTAATCTCTGTGTCTTTGACCCGGGTTATTAATGTGGCCCCGAGAACACATTACAAATGCACAGCTGCCTTGCCGAACGGGCGGTGTTATTGTCCGTGACTCTCTGATCTACGCTGATTATAAACACCCAGTTACAGCAGCTTATCAGCCAGGACACATGGCCCTTTCCATGACCAGAGCCGCACTAATGTATGCGATTCATTCACTCATTGACCGAACATTTATCAAGGCCAGACTGTCTGGCAGGCACTGAGCTGGGAGTAAGAACACAGAAATGAAAAAGACACAAGGAAGACAGAAACAAACATGTAGAACAGCATAAACAGAAACATGGATGCTGCCAGACCACCTGGAGGACGCAGGTGGGACACGCTTTGGGAACCACAGTCCCCGCATAACTACTGATGAGAAATTAATATTAATAAGAGATTAAAAATATACCTAAAGCACCAGGGGCTTATTTTCCTCTGCATTTAGGTGACATGGGTGATAGTTCATTAGAGCGGCTGGCGTCTGCTAAGTAAGCACCCTGCCACCTGTCAGGCCCTGTGCTGTGTTGCAGTGCTGAGCAGGGAAAGCCAGTGAGATGGGTTAATGGGGTGGGGTGGGGGGAAGGGCTACCATTTGCACATGGCCCATCTCAAGGCAAGATGAGCTACACCGCGGTAGGAAAGTTCAAAAGATAATTAAACCAGTTAAAAAGCAACACAGCTTTTAACTGGGACCGCAGCCGCCTTTTAGAGCCATGTTCCGAGCAGTAATTTCATCATCACAGAACGTCAGACGTGAATTTCATTTTCAGCTATGCAAATTCTGAAAGAATAATACCTCACATTTGCATAATGCTTGATGCTTTTCAAAGTGCTTTCCCAGTTATTAATCCAGAGGAGCCTTTCCTACCACCGGAAACATCAATTGAAATTCTGTTCAAACTCGAGTTCCTTATTATTTTTCCCACTTTCCCCTCAACCACCAGAGCCGCCTCAATCCAGGTGCTTATGGTTGAGGAACTCTAATAAGTTTAATTGACAAGGCGAATATGCGTGGAAGTTGCCTATGGTGGGGCCTTCGATTGAGCCAGACATCAGGAAACCTGTTGAATTTACAATAGCACAGGGAGCTACTCCCAGTTCAGATCTGAGATCCTTTCAGGGTCTGAGACTTCGTGAGTCCTGTATGCACTGTATTTGCAGGAGTCCATTCCCTTTTATCAGGTAGTATTAGAAAACAATGAAATTAGTTCCCCCGCTTTGTCGTTAAACCTGCAGAAATCCCACTCAATGACTTCCCGCAAAGCAGCTCCCGATGGTACAGAGCAACCCTGTCCTTTCTGTGTTTAATGTAACATGAACCAGAAGGCCGATTCTGGTGTAAATCCAACGTGCAGACAGAATCGGAGACGCACAAGGTGGGAAGACGGGGCGGCATGCAGGGACATACTTCTCCCTGAACCTTTCCAGTTTGGTTCTTTTTCCATCTCTCTCCAACTTAATTACGTGTAGCGCGCTCAGTCACTGAATCACCAGCCTTCCCTGACACCTCAATCTCATGCATTTTAGCAAAAGATTAACCTGACTGTTTGCTTTTCATTCTGAAGCTGTGTTAATACTCAACTCCCTCTAGATTAGAAAAAAAAGAAAAACACACTCCCACATCCCCCACCTGGCTCTAGCAAGGCTCGGGGGCTGCAGTTTCTGACAACATCACAGTCCCTGGGACGTGCTGGCTGCGACTTACCATTTCAGGAGGGCCACGAGGACCACAGACAGGGCCACCGTCAGCATGGGGCCGTTCACTTCCACTTTGAGAAACCCCAAGACTTCCATTGTTCCTCAGGGACCCTTGAGGGGTGTCCTCCAGAAGAGAGAGGCCGGCTGATCACCCTGCCGTCACAGACCCCAGGATATGCAGGTGGCAGAAGGAAGAGGCGACCAAGAAAACATCACATCAAGTGGGTCCCCAAAATGTGCTCTTTCTCAGAGCGTCTGCTTGTAAAGAGGAAGGAAGAGGAGGGAAAACAAAGGGTTTCTGTGTAAGGCAGTGAATCAGCAACTATTTTCTTGATGACTGCACTGGCAATAAACATTTATGTTAACTTCCCTGGGAAGCAGCGGTGCCGCGGGCCCCATGTTGGCCGAGAAACAAAATGGTTCAACCATGGATTTCGACTCTGACAAGTGGTCCTTAGAGAAGTATATGAATTTATAACAAAATGAAGGTGGGGGAAAGAGATTCTGTACATCCCAGAAAAACTTAAGGTGGACCTCAGCCTGAAGGAAAATGCTGGCTGCCCTGAGGACATCTGTCCCCCAAAGCTCATTGGTTCCCGGGGCGTCATGACCTCTCTGGGGTCAGAGGTGACTGGTGGCTGGCTGTTGGTAGCTGGCTGTTGGATCAGACCCAGTATCTTGCCTTAGATTAGAGCTCTCATCCTGAGCTGAAGTATTTCTTAAGGGTCTAAAAGCATGGCCATGGACTTCTGTATGGATCCTCTGTTCTAGCTGAGCTTATCTGGCTAAAGGAGACTGAATCCTGTTTTGCTTGTTAGTCATTGTGTGACACCCATAGTAATGGGGCGAGTGTACCCAAGTACGGTGGGCCAGGTGGGGGAAGCGGCCAGGAAAAGGCAGGGATGTCGACAAAGGCCAGGCAGCACAGAGCCACGGTGAGAAGTTGGGCTTCATTTCATGGGCCACTTAGGGTTTTAACAGGGTCACCTCTATGTGTGTTAGAGTCTTTCTGGCTACATGTGCAGAATTCATTGGAACGGAGAGAGAGGGAAAGCAGGGAGGCCGTGGAGAAGACTGCTGTGTCCATCCTGAGATGCTGCCGCTCAGCCCGCGGCAGAGGTGGACGTGGGCAGGAGACGACTTTGAACTATATTTGGGGGCAGACTCTGCAGCATTTCCTGGTGGACGGGACGGGAAGGGGAAGGTGGGAACATGGCTGACTCCCAGGTTCCTGACTTGATGTACGGGTGTCTAGGGTACGATTTACTGAGATGGGGAAGATGCGGTCTCGTTGAAAAAATCAAGGAGTTCAGTCTGGGTTTTGTTAAGTTTGAGACACTGGGGAGACATCTGAGTGGAGCTGTCCAGTCAGAGAGTAATCTCGGCTGAAACTACAAGTGACAATGTGAGTAATGACAATGGCGTTTATGAAGTCCTTACTGTGTGTTGGTTACTATTCTAACAGCGTTTCATATGGGTTGACTCACTTAATCCTCGTAAACAACCTGCCAGGTAAAGTTTAATCCCATTTTATAGACGAGGCATGGTAGGTAGGACTCCAAAGCCCATTCACTTAACAAAAGTTTATGTCCAAACACAGATGCCATCAATATACAAACGGTATTTAATTCCAGAGCAATAGATGAGCTACAACCACAAATAAGAGCGTGACCCACCCAGGTACCAAGCACTTCCCTTTTCTATGGCCATGGCCCTGTCTCCCTGGTTTGCATCCCTACTTGGGTGTCTCCCAGCAGTTGCACTTCATCTGGACCCCAGTGCCCTACGCTCCAGCTCAGCCCTTTCAGATGTCCCCTCCCCTCTCCCTGTGCTAGGTCTCCTTTGCCCCATCCAATCAGCATGTACTGGGATGTCAACAGGTCCATGTATTCCCCCCTCACAAAATGGAGCTGCACCTCTACAAGGGGCATGTGGAACATTATGCTGTGGAGTGTGGAGGAAGCAAGTTCATGGCCATGGGCTTCAGCATTGGAAAGACTTTTGATATTATTGTGAGCAGGGTATGTGTTAGAAAATAAAATTTTTCTTTTAAGATCCAAAGGTGAAATGAAAGTGAGAAATGCTGGTTAAACACCCAGAAGCAAGTTACTTACTACAGAAAGGCCTCTCAGACACTTGAACCTGCTAACATGCCCTGTGAAGCAACAAGCGTGGGATGCCAAAAGCAGCATTTCCCCCGTGCATGTGACCACCCAGTCCCTCTTAAAAACAACAACACCAAAAAAAGCCCTTACCTGAGGATATGTTTATTGATTTTAGAGAGAGAGAAAGGAGGTGGAGGGGTTGGGGGAGAGAGAGAGAAACATTGATGTGAGAGAGAAATATCGTTTGGTTGCCTCCCGCATGCATCCTGACTGGGGATGGAACCTGCAACCTAGGTATGTGCCCTGACCAGGGATCGGACCGGCAACCTTTTAGTGTACTGGATGGCACTCCAGCCAACTGAGCCACCCAGCCAGGGTGACCACAGAGCCCCTCTGAAGGGATATTTATCAACACATCCCAGATGCAGTGTTCTTAGGAATGCGCTTTGACAAATGTTGACCAAGCACATGCCTTATTTACAGAGGAGGAAACAGAAACCCAGAAAGGAAGTGCCTGGTACAAAGTCTCTTAGCTGCCTAGTGAAGAATCCAGTGTCATCTCTCTTTCCAGTTTCTGCATCTAGAATATGCCCCTCACGTCACCCTGTGGACATTCACCCAGACACACACCTGGCACAGCTGCTGCCCCGTCCATGGGGACAGCTCAGAATGTTGGCGGCCAGCTCAGAGGGGTTGCTAGTTCCCCTGCAGACACTGCGCTCGCTCCCTCATTCCTCTGACTGGTAGTTTTGGTGCCCTTCCTGTGTGATTTGTGGCGAGATGATTGCACCCTTTCTATGCTTTCCTCAGAGCATAGATAATCCTCGGAGAACTGTGGGCCGCAAATTAACTGAGATGGAGTGGAAGGATCAGGTATGAGAAATATCAAGGATTTTCATCAGGAAAGTAACATGATTAAGGACGTATTACAATTTTTCCTTGACTGGTGTGGCTCAGTGAATTGAGTCCAGCCTGTGAACTAAAGGGTTGCTGGTTCAATTCCCAGTCAACGCACATGCCTGGGTTGTGGGCCAGGTCCCCAGTAGGGGGCGTGTGACACACATTGATGTTTCTCTCCCTCTGTCTCCCTCCCTTCCCCTCTGTCTAAAAATAAAGAAATAAAATATTTAAAACATCGTTTTAAAAAAGGATGTATTATGATTTTGATACCTGTGATGCAAGGCAGGGACACTCCGGCCAGGGTATTTTCAGGATGAAGGGCAGACCATTACAATGATATTTACCATAATTAAACACTAGGCCTTTATTCTCTGGAATATTTTCTTTTAAATAATATGTCTATTAAAAACAATCAGCCTGACTTGTATGGCTCAGTGGATTGAGAACCGGCCTGAGAACCGAAAGGTCGCTGGTTTGATTCCCAGTCAGAGCACATGCCTGTGTTACAGGCCAGGTCTCTGGTTGGGGGCGTGCAAGAGGCAACCGATCCGTGTATCTCTCACACACTGCTGTTTCTCTCCTCCCCTTCCCCTCTCTCTGAAAATAAATAAATAAAATATTTTTAAAAAGTAAAGTAAAAACGACTGTACAGAATTGTATAAAACATACCTATTTCTATGCATATATAAACATGGGTATATTTTTTGTTTTTATGGAAACAAAATCATATCCATGCCATTCTGCAAATGGCCTTTTCCACTCACTGTGACATGCCTGTCTTTCTGCACTCATATCTAGAGATATAAATACATCTTTGGCTACTTGGGATTCTACCATATGGGTGTATTGTAATTAGCCTGCCCTTTGTTGAATGGCATAGGAGTTGCTTCCAAGTTTTCCCAGCTACCAAGGAGGCTGCCGTGAACATCCTTGTACATATCCCTGTGGCCTTGTGTGAGGATATCCCAAGTGACATTCATAGAAGTGGCATTGCTGGACCCAAAGACATGCACTTCACAGGTGCTGGGAGGTGCCACCCTCTGCACAGGCAGCCTTGCTACTTCCTGCTCGAGCTGGGTGCCATTACCCCACTTGGTTGGACACCCCCACATCGTTCTTCCCCTCTGCTGCAATCTACTTTGAGTTTATCTTTTTTTTCTGCCACCCCCAGGCAAACACCTCCCTGAGAGTTGGGTCAACTGTTTTGACTTCAGTCTTGTGTTTCTCTGGAAAGCTTTCACTCCATAAATTCTGTGGTATTTCCTCCACGTTCCCCGTGTTTCAAATCTGCCCATGCAGCTGTCTAAGCGGTGCCTTCCTCCTCTTCTGAAGGTTCCCAGCTGGCCATGCTAAGCCTCATGTATCCGATGAGGTTGGAGGCGCCGGCAGGACCCCAAATAAAAGGACAACGGGGCACCGTGAAACCCGGAGAACGTTTACATAGAACCTCATCGCAGCCTCCGAGCCAGCCTGGGAGGAGGTGAATGGGACTCAGTTCCAAGGGGAAGAAACTACAGCTCAGTGATGTTACAAGACTGACTGAAATCATACAATTAATACACTCCAGAGGCCAGACTGAGGCCCCTGTATTCTGGCTTTAAACCCTGTGTTTCTGGGTTTATAAAGTCACTTCTTGGCCCTGGCTGGTGTGGCTCAGTGGATTGAGTGCCGGCCAGTAAACCAAAGGGTTGCTGGTTAGATTCCCAGTCAGGGCACCTGCCTGGGTTTTGGGCCAGGTCCCCAGTAGGGAGCGTGTGAGAAGCAACCACACATTGATGTCTCTCTTCCTCTCTTTCTCCCTCCCTTCCTGTCTAAAAATAAATTTAAAAAATCTTTTTAAAAATGTACTATTAAAAAAAATAAAATTCCTTCTTGGTTTAAATATCCATAGTTCACCAAGCTAGCCCCCAGCTGGGATGTGGTATGTTCCTGTGTTTACCCTGGGTGCAGGGTTGCTGATGATTGACAGAGCAGAGGGAGAGAGGGTGTGTGTCTGTGGGTGGCTTCATCTCCTTGCAGAAGATACTAGCGCCCTTTTGGGAAGGCGGAAAACCTCAGCTGACCCCAGTCCCCTCAAAACCATCCAGTGTCTTATGGACTCTGTGTCCCATTTCTGAGAACATGGGGTCAGCTGATGGGGCCTCATCCGTTCCTTCATCCCTTCAGTCAGCAAACATTTGTGGGACAATTACTAAGCATCAGGCATGGAATCCCAATGTGTAAGGTCTGGACCTCACCACCAAAGGGCTCAGCTTCCAGGAGAGGGAAGCAGACGGGTACACAACTAGGTGCCATCAGTGTTGGAGGCACTGCGACAGAAGTACCTACAGGCAGGACACAGAGGGGGCAAAAATAGGAGGAAGGATCCTGGTGAAAGGTTTGAGCCAGCGATATGGAGCCCAGACCGGACAGGTGACTGCACCCAGCAGCTGAGGGTGGACAGATGTGCTGGGCAGAGGGGGCGGCACCTCTAGCATTTGCTCAAAGGCATTGGAAGCTTGGGGCGAGGGGGGAGGGCAGGGAGATGCCCAGGCACCAGGTCACATAAGGCACTGCGGGCCATGCCAAGGAGTTTACACTTTATTCCAAGATCAGTGGGAAGCCAGAGTGGGACCTAAACCTGAGCGACAGCAGACTCGGCTAGCTTTTACAAGTTCCCTCCAGGAGGCAGACTGGATGGGTTCTACCTGAGATGCGGACACTGGTGAAGAGACCACTGGTCATCTAGGTAGGGGAGGCGGTCTGAATACAGCAGTAGACCTAGACGTGGGGAAGGGCGCACTGGGCTCTGAGATTACTGGGCAGGCAGAATCAACAGTAGTTGGTCCCTGATGGGGTGTGGTGGTGGAGGAGAGGAGGTCGTTCAGGATAACTCCTCGATTTCTGGCTCCACTGACTGGGCCCATGTGGTGCCATCCACAACAATGGGGACCTGGGAGGAGGAACAAGGAGGGGAAATTACTGTGGTGTCAGCAGTGAGGCCCACTGAGTGTGAGGCCCCTGGCGGCCACTGAGGTCAAGGTGCTCGTGAGGTGGCCAGATCTGGAGAGGTTGGGAGAGACGTCTGAAGCAGAGCTGGAGTTTTGAGAGCCCTCTGCCTGTGGATGGGCAGAAGCCGTGAGGACAGAGCTGGCCACAGAGAACAGGTGGAGGCTGAGACGTGGGCCCCGGAACAACATCAGCAAGAGCAGCCTTGTGGGGATAAAAAAAAGAAGACCCTGGAAAGATGGAGGAGTGACAACCAGAGAAAGAGGAAAGGGACCCTATTTCGGTCCCTCTATTAAGTGGGGTAGCTTTTTTTTTTTCCAAAAGAGCTGGGTTTGAATCCAGCCGCTTCAGCTCTCAAGCTAGAGGGTCTTGAGGTGCTATTTAACTTCTCCAAGCCTCAGTTTCTCATCTGTGAAGTGGGGCTAAGTGTACCTGCTTCACAGGCCTGTTGGGGGGTGGGCATGAGGTGCCTGTGTGGCATGCTTGGCAGAGCCCTGACCCATAGTGAAGACTTGTGTGTGTGGTCTGTGATTCTTGTCACCAACACCACCAGAGGACACTTGTAAGAAGCAGGAAGTGGCCAAGGGTGGTGGATGTTACAGAAAGGCCAAAGGAGGTGGTCACCAAAGCATTTTAGGGTTTGGCAGGTAGGTCATTACTGCCACCCCCAGAATGGTTTTGGTGAAGTGGGGGGTGTGGAGAGACAGAATGAGAGAAAAGGAGGTTTGGGAAGGACTGATTACCTTCTCCGCCCATCTCTTTGGCCCCGTGTCTCTGCCACGGGGGAGGACGCAGACTGGGCCAGGTAGGGGAGCATCTCCAGGTGCCCCTATCTGTGGGGTCCACATAAAGTGAGAACGTCTCCTGTTAGGAGACCTGTGGGAGACAGCAGCCATCTGTGTGTTCCCCCCTCCCCGGTGATAATGCAGAATTGTCTCTTCAAGGTTGCTATGGAGACGTGGATGGGTTTGTAAACAGTTTTAAGGTCTGTGTCAAATCTTGGTTTTGTATTGGTAGTAAGGGCAGGGACCATATTTTATATATCACCGTGCAGCCGCACCGCCTGTCACGCTGCGGTCGTGTGTGCTCGCTTGGCTTCAATGAACACCCACAGGCTGATCACTCCCAAATCTCTCCTCCTCAGCCCAGTTCTCAGTCCTGAGTTTCCGGCTAACATGTCCAGTTGCCCACTGTAACTCTTCTCACAGAATTTCCACAGGTGCTGCAGACTTGAAATGTCATCACTGCAGCCTCCTTTCTCCAGTAACCTCCTGCCCTCACCCCACGTTCCCCATCTCAGTCAAGGGTACCTCCTTCCACTCAGCTCCCACGTCAGAAACTTGGGCTCATCCTTGACTCCCCCTTCTCTCCCAGCCCTCCGCCTCCACATCCAGTTAATCACCAAGCCCTGTTGGCTCTGCCTACTAAGTCTCTGTCATTCTGGCCACTTCCACCTTTAGCCATTCACTCTGTCATTCATTCCACTTTGTTTCACTGACTGCATGAATGTGTTGGCATTTAGTCGGGGTTAGACACTGTTCTGGGTGATGGGAATACAACGGGGCAGGGCAGCAGACAAGCCAGATTTCTGACCTCATGGAATCTGACCGCATCTAGAGAAGGATCCACCCAAATCGCAGCTCTAGCTCACCAGATTGCAACCGTCTCCCAGCAGCCTCCCTGCCTCTCATTCATGCATCGACACTGATTTGCTGAGTTTGTGCTGGGTGCCTGGCACCGCGCTGTGTGTGCCTGAAGAACGGAGAGAAGGCCAGTGTGGCTGGGAGGCATCGAGCAAGGGGAAATGTAAATCTGGATGATGTAGGAGGATAGGTGGGGTCAGAACGCTGAAGACCTGGTGGGTCATGTGAAAAAGGTACTGTTTCCTCCCAGAATAAAAGGGAAGCCATTGAAGGGAGGGCTTTCAGCAGGGGTGTGACGTGATATACCTAGGCCGACTCTTTTCCACCTGGTTTCATTATTAAAATGAGCATGGAGCTTATTAGATGACGGTCTGACATGTGGACTTCGGCAGCGTCCAGGTGCCCCGATCACACAGTGGGGCTCTGGAGTGGCGCTACCGTTCAGTGCCGTGTTTCGTCGGAAGGCGGGGACAGCTTGTCGAGCATGGACTTCTCCTGACGTTACCATCAGACAGTGGCCTGTCCTATTTCCTTCACATTGCAACCCCTCGATCGATTGATGTCACCCACAATCTCAGCTTGTCAGATGTTAGCACTTCCTAAATTGTCATCGAGTCTCTCCTGGCACTCCTCGTGGCTGAGTGCGGCTGCACGTTGACGATGAGGCGCAGTGCTGCTGTGAACATGGCGAGTCAGCAGATGGCTTGACTGCCTCGAGGCAAATCTTGGAGCTTCCAGGCAGGCTAGTGCCTGGAACAGCATTTCTCACTTCCTAGTCACGGGGTGGGGGGAAGAGATTGTGGAGACCGACTGCCTGCCCAGAAAGCAGAATCCAGAAGCCACAGAGCTTGGCAGCAGACTGCAGTGGTATTCCAGGCAAGTCAGCACCCCGCAGTCCCGACGCAGAGTGAAGAGGGCACTGTGACAAATGCGTGGAGCCCGATATGGGGGATCCCCAAAGCAGAAGCTAGTCAGAAGTTTTCGCAGCAGGTGTCTTCAAGGAGCAGGTAGGAGGATCTCAGCCCCCAAAATAGCAATATAGAAATAAGAATTGAGTCCTGGGGGCAGGGGTTGGGGAGAGCAGATAGAATAAGGCTTGTAGCAAGGAGCCTCCAATCTCAAGGGCTTGATGCTATAGAAGTCTATTTCCCACTCACCTAACAGTCCAAACGTGGGTGTTCTGTGGGCAGCTTACCTGGCAGTGATTTGGGAACACAGGTTCCTTCAGTCTTGTGACCACCCCGCCCTCCGCCATCTACTACCCCTCGGATGCCTCTGCTGGGTCATTGGCAACCAGTTGGCCAATGCGGGGTGGGGGGAGGGTGGGAATGAATACATATGTATATTCATCAGGGAAAAGTCCAGCCATTGTTACTGTAATGAGAACAGTTTATACAACATCCATGTACCCTGGCAGCCAAGGAGAGTGGACTGGAATGCTCATGCATGAACAATGACGACTTCACTGTACTAGTCAGTGGGGGCGGTAGATACCATTGAGTGAGCGTGCGCACCGTGTGGCCATCGCATTCAAAATCACCGAGCGAGTAGAACAATGAACCTGCATCAACTTTTGTGTTAGGCTTGAATGTTCCTCCATGGAAACTATTGCGATGATTCAGAAGGCTTTGGGGGACAATGCAATGAGTGGAGGGCAAATAAAAATGTGGCGTGAATGCTTCAAAGATGGTCGAGCATCTGTTGAAAGTGAGCCACGTTCTGGAAGGCCTGCAACAAGCAGAGCACTTGAGAATGTCGAACGTGTACAGGCTGCAATCAGCGAAGATCAGTGACTGACATCACGAGAAGTAGAAGCTGATCTGGGGATTCCAAATATGACTGTGTCCAACATTTTGACACAGGATCTTGGCAGGAAACATGTGACAAAATTTGTTCCATGGCTTCTGCTACCAGAGCCAAAGGGACATTGTGCTGCAGTCGAGAGAACTGTGTGAGGTCCCAAAGTGCCTACTTTGAAGGGGACTGAGGTGTCATTGTCCTGTGTACAATGTCTCTTGTATGTTCTTCAATTAATGTCTCTTCATAATATATGGCTGGATACTTCCTGGACAGACCTCATCATGTAGTGTGTTTGTGTGTGTGTAAGGTTTTTACAGGTCAGACCTGGAATTGGTGCTAAACATGCCCAACCTCCTTTCCTTGGCCACACCTACCTGCAAGGTCCTAGCTCCCTCCCCATCTGCACTGGCCTGTATGCTGAGGCCCCAGACTGCCTATAACTGGGCCCACCTGAGTTAGGGCAGGCTGTGTGCCAACCTATCCCTCTCCAAGCAGGCCAGGCTCCTGCTTGTGCATTCTCAGCACTCAGACTGGATGTCACCTCCAAGGAAGACTCCCGGACCTCCTGTGATGATGAATCGTACATCTGTGTCCTGCTGTAGAACCCAGGCTTTCTCTATTGAAGTTGCGTGATCGATTGTATGTTTACACTCTGGATGTGAACTCCTTGAGAACAGAAACTGTATCTGATTCAACAGTGTATCCCCAGTGACTAGGAGAAAGCCTACCTGTCACTCAGTAGGTGTTTAGGAAATGTTTGTTGAATGAATAAATGCAGTTCTGCCTGTGTTTCAGGTAGCAGCCACCAGGTGGCAATAGTGCTCTTTGGGTTATGAAGGTAGGTGTTAATGCACTTTCTGGGAGAACACCTGAAATAAACTGAGGTTTGTTCCCACAGTCCAAGCACTTGGTTAATCTTCTATGAAATATGTCAGCTAATTAAAGTAATCACAGAATCATTTCTCAAGTTAGACTGTCTAAGAAAAATATAACAAGTACAATACTGTAAAGAAGGGAGAGGTAGAGAGAAAGCACGCTTGAGTCCTCGAGTCCTTGGTACTGCTCCCCACGGGACCTCAGTATGGTGCTATTTGTCTCAAAGGCCCAAGAATGTCCACTCAGATGCCTGAGCATTCGCTGTTTGTGAAGCTGTCCCAGCCTGACACCCCTGCGGAGGCCTGCACCTGTTCCGGGTTCACTGGCTCCAATTTCACTTGCTTATCTTATCAGGGTTCTGCCAGCACACCAGTGTGGCTGCAGCAGAGGGTTCATAAACAAGGCTGGTGAGAGATAAGGTTGGAGTGGCTGGGAGAGGCCAGCAGGAGGAAGCCCTGGACACCAGGCCTAGGAGTGCGGACTTTACCCCCATGCAGCAGAGCAGCAGGGATAGAGGCTCGAGGCGCACACACGTGTCTGCATGTGTGGGCAGGCGGGTGGGCCTGCGTGTGTGTGCACGAGTGAAAGGCCGTGGGATGGGGAGGGAGGGACATGTGCTACATGGTGCCGGGACGGACGTGTGATGGGGACTGAGGGGGATACTGAGGCAACTGAGGCAAGGGAGACCCGCTGGGGGATCTCTGCAGTAATCCAGGAAGTAGGGCGGAGGCCTGAGACCAGTGGAGGACAGGGATGGTGGACATCTGGTGGCTTCAGCAGATGTTCTGAAGGTAAATCAACTCCTCTGGTTGGAAGCTCCCTCTGATTGGAAGCAGAGGGAGAGGGGAGAGCCTACAAAGCAGCCCCACCTTTTGCTTAATCCTGACTCTGTGCAAATTAGAGAAAGACATGTCTTTCCCAGGGACTTGGCTTCTACAAAGCCCATAGGTGGAGAGTGCCCCGGGAGTTATTCCGTACCCGCCCTGCTCCAAAGCAGCCCAGAGAGGAAGACTCCAGGTCCCAGCCCGGAGGAGGGAGATTGGGGTGGTGCGGGGCGGGGGGGGGGGGGACCCCTGAGAGGAGTGGGGAAGATGCCCTGACGACTGGTTTTAGGAGAAGCGGCATCCTGAGTTTCATGCGTCTCTAACACCGCGGTTCTCAGACTGCAGCGGGCATCAGACACACGTGGGGGATTGCTAGTAAAGCACAGATTGCCAGGCCCCACTGTCAGAGTTTCTGAGCTGGGAGCTCTGACCTGGGGCCGAAGAGTCTTCAGTTCTACCAAACTCCCCATTGCGGCCGAAGCTGCTGGTTTGGGACCCTGCTTGGAGAACAGTGCTTTGTGCCCCCAGCTGTGCATTCGAAGTGTGGTGGGAGATTTTTTTTTTTTTACATGCTGAAGTCAGAGCCCTTCCCAGACTGTCTGGACCAGAATCCAGGGGAAAGAACCCAGAACGACACCTTCTGCAGGGTTTCCCCTCCACCTACGCGTCAGAGTCAGAGCAGCTCAGGCCTCCTCCGGTCTGAAGTCGCTGCTGTGGGTGAGCGGCAGACCATCGGCACATTCTCTGGCTTCCGTTTATGACTTTTCGCCATTCTGCCCCCAACACCCTCCCTTTCCCCCCAAACAGGCCTCAGCTTCCCCTTTTTCTCCGAGAGGTGTACCAAATAGGCCAGAATCGCCCCGTCCTCCCTCGGGATCAGTGTGAATGAACTATGTCCCATTGGGTTCTTTCACCATAAGCACTTGACACTTTTCTTTTTCTGGCTCTTATTCCAGAAGTTTCTATTCTGCATTTCCTGTGGACAGGTCATGCTGCTTACCACAGACCTGCTCACCTGCTGAGAAGGGCTACCCCTCCCCCACCTCCCTTCTCCAAGGTGACCTCCTCTGACCTCAGCCCTGGTCCTGCCCCTGCACTTCACTTTGGCACCCAACTATTTGGGGCCAACGTGTCTCATCTCCCGATAGGGTTATCTGAGCTTCTGCAAGAACTAGAAGTGAGTCCTTTCTCACAATATGGCAGGGAAAACATGAGGTAACAGCAGGTGTGTGTGGGATAGAAGTAAATATGAGTCTGAAATTCCCCATAATTACATAGTGGAGAGGTGTTGCCAAGGTAAATTAATAAGAAGACAGTTGGGTGATGTTTACCAACAAAATCAGCTCAGGGTGTGTTATTCCCCGCTTTTTCTTTCTCAAATGAACCTTGAATTGGAAGACAGTTGCCCCCACCCCCTTACCCGTGGCTTTGCTTACTACACTTTCAGGGACCTGTGGTCAAGCACAGTCCAAAAATAATAAATGGAGAATTCCAGAAGTAAACAATTCATAAGTTTTAAACTGCATACTGTTCTGAGCAGTGTGATGAAATCTCGTGCTGCTCTGTGCCACCTGGGACGTGAATCGTCCCTTTGTCCGGCGTCGCCACGCTTTATACGCTCTCTGCCCATTAGTCACTTTGTGGTCACCTCAGTTATCAGATCAGCTGTTGAAGTATCACTGGGCCTTTGTGCAAGTCACCCTGATTTCGCTTAATAATGGCCCCAAAGTTCAAGTTTTGCGGTGCTGGCAATTTGCACATGCCCAAGAGAAGCCGCCAAGTGCTTCCTGTGAGTGAACAGGTGGGTATACATCAGAAAAAAGCATAGCATATACAGGGTTCAGTACTATGCACGGTTTCAAGCATCCACTGGGAGTCTTGAAATGTATCCCCCATGAGCCGAGTGAGACCACAGTCATACATCTCCAAATGGCAACGTCTTCCTGGAGCTGACCACATTATTCTGTTTGGTTGGGCTATCTAGAAAATGGGAAAATTGCCAATGGAAGGCTTGGGAGCTACATCGGGGCTCCTTTGCCCACTGGCTGCTTTGCTAAACACCTCCCTGTCTGTCTGTCTATCTCTCTCTTCTACGTGTGTCTTGTCTTTCCATCTGTTCTGCTCCCTGGGCTACTCTCACAGCACTGGAACAAGAAGGCCAGGGCGTTGTCTCCAGCTCACAGTCTCAGTGGCTGCCTTACAGCTGCATCCTGACATCAAAACCCCTGGGAGGCAAAACTGAGATCCGAATCACATGCATTGTCTGCACCACATAGGCACCTCCCCTTCTCCCAGTGAGTTTTGTGAACTGGCCAAGCCCACTTGGGTTTGAGATGGGACTGAGGCTCGCAGCTGGGTGAGCATGGATGCAAGATGAGCTCTCGGCCCAGGGAGATCGCCACTCAGCGACGCCAGGCTCCAGTCAAGAGGACAGAATGCAGGGTCTGGTGAGGACTCCGGGTCAGTGCCAAGAATCACTGTCTTTGGAAAATCAAGCAGAGACTCCAAGTACCTAGTCTGGCTGTCTACTTTCCTAGTATCCCTGGCACCTCGTCCAGTGGTCTCTGGTTGAATTCCTCCAGGCCCAGTGAGCTCACTTCCTCGTGAAGCAGCCCTTCTCCTGTTGCCCAGCCCAAAGCCAGCATCAGATTTTCCTAAGGCTATATTTTCCCACTAATACTGGGATTCCCACATCTGTCCTTTCATCTGATAGTGACAGTCACCCTGTGATTTAGGCAGGGCCATAGAGCACCCACTTGACCAAGCAGTTCCACACAGGCTCGGCCAGGTTCAGCGAGCCTTGGCAAAGACAAAACTAGGACTCCAGCCGCTCAAGTCCTGGCCCAATAGCGTTTTTATCACACAGCTTTGCTGTTGTGTTGGGAGCAGTTTAGTGTCCAGCTTTCTGAATCCGAAATGCACCAACCAGCTCACCTTCCCAACACACCTGAATGAGAAGGTGAGGGTTGGAACCGTGTGCTCCAGACTTGAAGAACAAAGCATTGCCCAGCTCGTGGGCCGAATCCAGGGGGACGTAAGGCGAGGGTCAAAGGGAAACCTGCCCTTCACAATGCCAGGTGGAGACATGGAGTCAGAGGCTACTTCTTTCTACTTAGAGGATTCTTCTGTTGTGAAGGGATGATACATCCCCACGTTGTGGTGCTTCATCCAAGATAGCCAGGAAGCCAAGGGGGTGCTGGTGGAGAGCAGGTCGAAGCCACATGAACAGTCCAAAAGAAACACCCATCCTAAGGGGACCAGATAGAGACACGGAAACCAGATCCAGCCAACAGATGGGCACCCAAGACCTCACTTGTGAGGGGTACAGAAGACACAGGAGCTGGACCTTCCCATCTTGCTTCTCCTCATTCATCCTGGCTGGCTGGGAGACTAGGTCCCAAGTGTCCTAAGTCTGATTTATACCTGCTTTTGGCAGAAAAAGGTATGCATTCTATGTCACTGAACCTAGTATTGGTTAGCATTGAACACAGTTTTAAAGAAGATCTAGAAAATCCATAGTCTTAAGTTCTAGGGTTTCTGACACAGGTAAGGTGACTTCAACTACATAATTAGGGAAAAAGAAAATCCCATAATTAGGGATTTGTTTCCTGGGATTCAGGAAACACATCCAGGGTCTGAGGATAGTCCCTAAGTCTTCAATGGGTGTCACTTTTCAAAAGAAGCAGGATTGTGAAGTAACTAAACATTCAGACAAACCTAAGGAACAGTGGACTTATTCTTTCATCTCAAAGACGTTTCAGGAAGCCATAAGCAGTCCAGTGGGCGATAAAGTTTCCTCGGCCCCGTCACCAGAAGCATGTCTCCTTGGCCAGTGGGAGGCCAGCCCTCCTGGGGTGGTAAGGAGTGACTTACACACGAGGGAAATGAGACTTCCCTTCCAAGCGGGGAGTTAAACACATGCCGAAGGACATCACTGGCCCAGCGCTGGAAGGTCTCCGGGACACAGCATGTTGTGGACTGGATGCGAAAGGTCTTGCCCAGGATGTCGTTCTTCATTCGTTGTCTTTGAACAAAATGGCCCATCCTCGGAAGATTAACTGAGTGGCCTGTCAGATTCTTTGCAGACGTTCTAAACACTGTGGGTGTGACAGAGTGACTGTCCATGTCCCATGGGAAGCTGACCCGGTGCCACTGTTCGTCAGGCAGGAACGCTGGAGCTCTCCATCCTTTCCCTGCCAAGTGGGGATGGGATGTGGATATGTGACACATTCCACCTCCACTCCTTGCTTTCACGGCCCCCCTGCCCGCCTGAAACCAGTCTCTAAGGAGAGTGCCATCCACAAAATGAAATAGAAGGCAAACGGCGTGTTTTTACACATATACATGGAGAAAGCAAAGGAAATTTACTTCCATACATTTGCCTGAATGTTCTAAAATTTAGAATGAACATGTATTATTATTATTTTTTAATCCTCAGCTGAAGAGATATTTATTGATTTTAGACATAGTGGAAGTAGGAGTGAGAGAGAGAAATATCAGTGTGAGAGAGAAACATCAGTCGGTTGCCTCCCATACACACCACACACCCCAACTGGGGGTCGAACCCGAGACTTTTTGGTGTACAGGACAATGCTCCAACCAACAGAGCCACCCAGCCAGGGCTGTATTACTTTTGTAAGAGGGAAAAAAGTTCTGGAAAAACTTTAGATTTGAGCTGCAGTCATCTGATATGACAATAAATGTGCATGGTGTTTGTTCCCTCCATCTCAGCCTCTGTGAGAAGCTCAGCTCAGGGATGCGGGGTCCATATCACCTCCCTCCACTTGTGCACATTTACTCGGTAGGATTTCATGCTTGGCCATAAAGTGTAGAACATTTCAACGTAATTATCTTTGCTCTGGAAAGAGCTTCCATCTAGCCTCTTATGGCCAGCTGGAAAAAAGAGAGCTCTTTTAATATTCCTATACACTGCTGCTTTTCAAGGATGGTGATAAGAAATAAACATAAGACATTGAATTTCCCCCTGTGGAAGACTGTTCTATGGCCTGAATTCCAGTTGTGCCAAGGCCAGCACTTGAGAGCCTTGACTTTGGACGCTAGAAGCCATCGAGCCCCAGATTTATGACCGTTCCCATGTCGCAACCACCTGCACCAGGCACGTCCCTGAAATTTATGAAATGCAATTGCTCTAAAGCGTACAGGCCAGGAAGAGCAAGGCTGAAATATTCCACCTGGCCAGAGACGCTGTCGTGTGTAGATTAATTTAAGGCTTTGCTGGTGTTAATCAGGGTATTTCTCATCCACGATAGAGTACTTTCCGTGCTATCCGAAGTATTATAAAGCAGTCATATCCTGTTTGAAATGCTCAGAAAGTAGCCCTCGCCAAAGGTTATTTGCTGTTTCCATCTTTAGGGCTAATTACTCCTGTGGCTCTTGTCTGAGAGAAAAGTTCTCCTTTTTATTTCTTTCCTTTCACAATTAGTTATCAAGTCTGTAGACCATGTCTAGATTTTTCTTCCAGAAGTAAGTTCCACAGTGTCCCATTCCAAGAGCCACAGTCATGCCATCAAGTCATTTCCAGTCCAGAATCATCAAGAACAGACAGATCCAATCTCCTAAGATGTTAATCTTTTCAAAGACAGGCAAAGAGAGCACGCTCTCTCTGGTCTGTCCTCTCCAAGGAGGGTAATTTGGCTTTCAGAGGAAGGGTGAAGCATGGTTCTCTTTTGAAACATCAACCGGGAACAGCTCACCACTCACTCAAAGCACACCTTTGCTCGTGAGTCTTAGGCTCTTGGGAAACACCTGTCCACCACAGATATGACCTGTCATCCCATGTGACAAAGAGCCAGTGTGTGCCCCCACATAGGCAAGAAATAATGTTTCCCTGTAAGAGGGGATTTTAAGAATCCTCAATGCCTTTCTGGCTGAATCTAGTCGAAAAGTAAATTCTTTCAAATTCTACTTACCTTGGTCTTTTGATTTTGCTTTTCAGACTGGTATGTGTACGTAGATAAAACCTTACAGACACCGAACTTTTCTTTAGGGAGGCAGTAAAATCGCATAGTTTTCAGAATTATGTAATTCCCATGAGCAGTGGGCCCAGGCTAACAGGCATAGTTTGGGTATGTGCAATTGTGTTGGTTTTCACTCTGTTGTGATTGGCTTTTGAATATTTATTTGTGAAATATATGTCTTGCTGAGATTGAAATCTGTTCTGGAGAGGTGACTACTGATTTTGCTCTTGCTTAATGGAATTGCTGAATCTTCTTGGAAAACACAAAGATTCAGTGATATGTCCCAGTGAAGATAAACGATGCACTCTAGTGATATATAAAATAACAATTCTAGAGAATTCACCGCTGCCCCGCCTCAGGGAGGGCGGAGCTAAGGTCTGCGTACCTGTGGTAAGGTAGGTGACTCAAGACGGCAGCCTTTGGGGTTAATTGGCCTCAGCACTATGAGTGACTCTAAAAACCCTGAGAAACTAGAGTCTAGGTTATTAAAACAACAAGCATTCAGTTGAAAAACTGGAAAGAATACTATCCGTACTGTCAGTATATTTACAGATTCTTGTCCCTGTGATCCATCCCATGGCTAATGCGGAACCAGTTGTGGAATAGATGGTCAGTCGCTGTTTCGCTCAGGTCAGGTAGCACTTCCTGGTGGGCTGTTCTGGTTCTCTGTCCGTCAAAGTGATGATTTAGAATGTTGTTTTTCATTCAGTAAAAAAAGACTAGGTCTGAGCACAGAGGGCTGAAGGATGTCAAAGGTACAGTTGCTTTAAATGATCGCTTTCCCATCAGTGGTGAATTTGCATCTTACAGACTGTTAGCGTGAGATGTGATGGCCATGGGGATGGGGACCCCATGTCTGGGGACTTGTTGGGAGAGCATACTTCCTCCAATGTATGTGAGTAAAGTATACATACTTAGAAGTGCTCTTGTCTGCTTGGTCAGTTGCTCCAATCAACAAGCACTGTTTTCATCCAGACCTGGCCCTTCCCAGAGTGAATGGGAAGGGAGATGGAGGAGGAAAGGATGAGGCCGACAGGAACGGCATCTTCGATTCTTTAAACAATTCCCCGAGTGTCGACTACATTCCGGGCACTGCGCTGGGATTATGAAGACAAATGAGACACAGCCTCTGCCCTCAAGAAGCTCCTGGAATAGGAGAGAGACAGGAGCGTAAATGGACCGTTGCAATGTGGGGAGAGCAATGATGGAGACAGAGAGAAGCACATTGCCCACGTGAGCAGCTCTGGCTCTTAAAGGAAGAACGAGATGTGACCAGATGCTGCTGGAGAGGAGGGACTTTTGGGAAAGAGCTCAGGGGTGCCCTGGAGCTGGTTGTTAAATTGGGTCATTACTAAAAATTAAATTATTTAAGTTTACTAGTAAATAAATTACATTTAAAAACATAACAAATACTAGAAATGTATCACTCCTGAATTATTTTACTATTATCTATACCCTCAAGGATTTTCCTAGGTCTAATGTATCTGCATGTAGGAAATACCGTCTTAACAGTAGATACCGCCGTCTCCTCCCAGCTCCGTGTTCAATGATAGCACGTTAGTATGAAATCGGCCGTGGTGGGAGTGTGTACACCGGGAAAGTCACAAATGCTATGGCTCAGGGATTACTTCCTCCCCGGAAGGCCATTTGCCAGCAGCCAGGGACAAGGCCACACAAGGTGAAGGCAGGGAACTCCAAGCTGTGCAGCAGGGTGGGAACAGGGCGGCAGGGAGCGAAGACAGATAACCCATCTCACTTGACCGTTCAGACCATATTCAGGAGCCGGAGATAGAGGTTTTGAAAGACTTTGGGAGGGGGTTACTCTTGCAGAACTGGGGAGCACCCCTTAGCTAAAGGGGAGTTGAACTAGAGAGGAGTCAAGGATGACTGGCGGGCTAGACACACTCACCCACCATGCAGGAGGCACATTCCATGAGAAGTGGTAGCTGGTGCCACATTCGACACGCTCAGTTTGTGGTGTCTGGTCTATGAGGCCCAGCTGACCATTTATGGAAGCCTCAGAGGCATCTGAGCTGGGACCCCGGACTGGACACAATCGACAATGTGTGTGCAGATGGAAAAGGAGCCCAGGAAGAGGCTAATTCAGTAAACCTCCGATGAGAATGAAGCATAATGCAAGACAAAGGAGAAGAGGCAGGAGAGAGAGAGAAAAAAAAAAGGGAGGAGAAGAGAGATCTAGAAAGAGAAGCAGCACACAGGGGTTCAACCCCCACTCCCCAGAAACCACTGAACAGACCAAAACAAAATTTAATAAAAATAAGTGGAAATCCTGCTCCTTGGCAGAGAAGTACAAAAACCTGCCACATAATTGTCAAACAACTCTAGGGGTATGTTCTAGACGTTGAGGTAAGAGGGAACCAAAATGAGAAGGGAGGCCGCAGTGAGACTCACCAGCAAATGTGTGAGTCAGAGGATGGAAGTGGCCACACAGACCCTTGGGTTCTGCAGCTGGTGATGGTGGCAAGAGGCCCCTGGAGAAGCAAGCACCCTTCCATTCCCATGCTGGGTAGTATTTGCATCTCAGACCCAGGGAGGAGGCATGGCCACCCCAAAAGCAAGCCCTCAGGCAACTGGGCTCCTCCCAGACATGGCAGGGATACTCCCTAAACTTAGCTGAGATAGCTGATTTGGCAATTTCAACTGACACTGTTGGAAGAGGTCTTCAGGAGGATGTGTCCCATCCTGGTCCCATAGCTCAGTCGGTTAGAACATCGTCCTGATACGCCAAGGTTGTGGATTTAATCCCCAGTCAGGGCACATATAAGAATCAACCAATGAATGCATCAGTGGATGGAACAACAAACTGATGCTTCTCTCTCTCTCTCTCTCTCTCAAAATCAATATTAAAAAAAGAGGATGTGACCACTGGTTGGCACAAGAGCAGAATCAAAGCACCTGGGGGCTCCCCTCATCCCTGCCCTTAGAATGTCTGTTCTGCTGGCCGTTCACACAGTGGAGATGTTTTCAAGGATGCAGCCTTGACATATAAGGTGCTGTTGAGACCATTAGGACTGAATACATGGCTGAACCTCATTAATGCCTCTAGATAAGTTGAAGTTCTGTGGGAGGAGGGCGGGATCAACTTGTCCTGCGGAGCCCAAAACAAGCCTCGTGTGTTACGTTCCTAAACAAACAAGCCTCGTGTGTTACGTTCCTGGCCTCCTACCTATCTGCCTCTGTCTCTCCCTGCCCTCTGTGTGGGGGGGCAGGTTGTGAACCAATGGGCATAGGGAAGAAACAGGCATAAGTGCAGAAAGTCTGCAGAAGCGAGGCAATCTGAAGTAGAAGTTAAGAATGTGGATTCCTGAGCTGACCGTTTGGGTTTGAATCCTGGTCCCACTAATTATTTGCTTGGATAATTGGATAATTTACTTAACTGAGCCTCAGTCTCTTCATCTATAAAATGGGGATAATGCTAAACTATGCCTCATGGAGTTATTGTGAGGACTAAGTAAAGGAATACATGTAACATGTTTAGAACAGGCCTGCTATCTAGGTGGGCCAGTTCTGATTCTGATTCTGATTCTGATTCTCTGGTAGGACATCCCACAGCCCCGGCCTCCTTTCCACACTGATCAGTCAGGCTGTGGGAACATTGGCCTGGCCTTAGTCAACGCACCAATTTAAGATTTTAAAAGATGATGGTAATAGATTTCGGGTAAACCATGAAAAATCTATTCTCATTAATTTTTAGTGACTGCATAGTCAAGGTAGATCTCTTCTGCCTTCCAAAATAAATTAAGAGGAAATAAAAAATAAATGTGACCTATGTCATAATTCTGTAACATGAATGAGGACCCACAAAGCACTCAAGAAATGTTAAAACTGCATACTTTTAAAAAAATTACTATAGGAAACAGAAGTGCATTTTAAACCACATTTAAACTACAGTTGATGGAGGGAAAAATAAAAATCACAATCTGCATGAAATAAAAGGTACAAGCGACATGAGAGAACATTGCGAGATGGGGGTTATCAGAGTTAAGAAAATAATAAAAGAAAACATTTAATGGCTTGGCGGAATTTTAAATTAACTTAGCATAATCAATGGTTAGATATGATACAGAAGAAAATTCGGTCAGTGAAAAGAAAGGCGAGCTTGTGGGTTTTATTCCATAAGACGGAGGAAGAGGACCAACAGATCGAAATGACCGAGGTCTATAGATGTAGATTATGGACAATGGAAATCCAGTTTTGAATGAGAAGGGGGAGAAAAGGACCAGGAGAAATATTCTTCTGCTAATAATAATATAATAAAATAAAGATATTAGAAAAGAAAACCTTAAGTGGAAGCAAGACCTGTATTCATAAATCAAAGCTCATGACATGTCAGGCAAAATTAATTAAAAAAGGACAAAACTTAGACATACTCTGTCGATACCGTTGATGCTTTTTTTTTTTTAATCCTCCCCTGAGGACATTTTTGTTCATTGCTTTCAGAAAGAGAGGAAGGAATACAGGAAAACATTTTTTTTGAGAGAGAAACATCAATTGGTTGCCTCCCCTATGTGCCTGGACCGAGGATTAGACCCACAACCCAGGTATGTGCCCTGACCAGGAATCGAACCTGCAGCCTTTTGGTTACGGGATGATGCTCCAACCAGCTGAGCCACAGGGGCCAGGGTGATACTGTTGACTCTTCAGGGGAAATTCCACAATAATGTAAAAGGACCACTACAAGGAAAACATCATTTTATTTAAAGTTATGGGAAATGTACTGTGGCCTTGATTAGGAGGTATTCCATTGCAGAGATAATGACTTCCCTCAAACTGACTGAACTAACTAAAGTTAATATAATCCCAAGTAGAATCCCAGTGGGATTATTTTAGAAACTTCCTAAAAACCGTTTCTGAAATTAATCTGGAATAATAGAAACATTTGAGAGGACGGAGTTGAATACCCGGAAGGAATAAGTGGGAGTGAGGAAATACCGTCAGGGACAAACTATTCCAGTGGCAGATTGGTGTAGGAAGGGGCAGAGAGGTGGGACTCAGTCCTGTGAGACTTTCTGTAAGTAAAAGAAAAGGTTAAACAGTCGAGAAAAGACTAAAAGTTTCGGGCAGTCAGGGTGCTTTTTGGAGGGCAGTAGATAGAAGGGGGACTATTCCATCTGGAATCATCAAGCAACATAATAATCAATAATAAAATATAATGGAATCATTAATACTAACATAACTAGTAAAATAGTAATTATACTGGCTTTCATACAGTGAACACTTATGCTGAAGCTGGAGAAGTGATGGTCAGCATGTGGGTCCAGGCACTCTTGGAACTTAGAGCCAGGTGGGCAGGCAGACAAAACACAAGTACGTGAGCAGAGTGATTGCAAGTGGTGATTGACAAGGCTGGGAGGAAATAACCACGGTGATAGAATAATGGCCGGAAGTTGCAATGACAGTCCTTAATCAGGGAGGTCCAGAAGGTCTTCCCTAAAGACGTGCTATTGGAGCCAAGACCCCCGAGGTGAGAAGGAGGCTGTTCAAGAGGTACCAAGGAAGGTGGCCAGGCCATGTGGTGGGGAGAGGGCCTGGGGATGGGGGGGAGCAGGGAGGAAGTCAGGCAGGACCTTGGAGGCGACAGCAAGGATTTTGGATATTTATCCTATGAGCAATGAGAAGCCGCTAGAAGGAGGGCATGACCTGATTTGGGTTTTTAAAGATTACGTCTCAGGCCACTGATTGGAGAATGGATGGGGAGTCAAAGAGGACTGCAGTGAAGAGTGAGGAGGTTGTTGCAGGAGTCTCGACAAGAGGTGGCGTTGACCTGAACGCAGGTGGTACCCACAGCGATAAAAAGACAGAGCTGGGCAATGGCTCTGAGTGGGCCCTGCAGGACTTGCTGGTGGACGGTTGAAGAGAGAGGGAGGAGGGTGCACGATCCACAAGTTTCTGGCTTGGAACCTAGTTGTGGGGGCTCCCCACTGGAGAAGGGTATGTGCCTAGAGGGTGACAGGAAATTTGCAGATGACAAGTCAAGCGGGACAGGTATGGCTGGCTGCCAGGGAACCCTCCTAGGCTCTGAGACTTGTCAAATGAAAGTGATGGTAAGGAAGTTGTTGTAGAAGGTGATAGAAGGAATGGAGGCAGAGGCCAGTAAATGAGGACCTGGGCTTCATTCAGGGCCATGAGAATGGCAAGGAGACCGAGGGATTTTGCAGAAAAATCTGGCAGCCCATGGAGATAAAGAAGAGAGAATCAAAGGTGAAATAGGAGATGAATCGTGCCAACGTCTGAGAGCGGGGCAGGTGTGGGGATGAGGCTATTTCTGAAATGTTTTAAAATGACGACAGGGATCCCAGACAATAACCATAGTCACAGAATTGGAACCAGACTGGATGCTGGGTGGGCCCCATCCTAGGTAACAGAGTGACTCCTTCTTTCACATTGGGATTCACAATCTTCCAAAACTTAGAATACAGCAACACACGCTTAACATTCGAACTGCATTCACTAGTCAAACCCCGCTCAATCTAATTAATCTTCCTTTGGAGATTCAGAAGTTTCCTTCAGGCTCTCGGTCACCATTAGGAACAGAAATGATCATTGGTGCAAAACCACCCCATCTGAATCAGAACTACCATGGTTGGGGTCCTTGATACATGCAATGTCCAAAGCCCCGGATCTCCTGGCTACAAAGGTTTCTATTCTCACACTTTTGGAAATTTCCACAGATTTTTTTCAGTGTTAGCACAACTAACATTTCCTCTTCTGCCTTTGCTTTCCCCACAGAACTTAGAAGCCATATGGCAGGCAGCTAATAATGTGCTTTGCAGAACAATATACCTGGCTTCCCCTGGAGCACAGTGAAAACTTGGCTCCGCCCACTGGGTCTCCCTGTTCTCTCCCTCCTCTGCCTCCCCCATCCATTGGCTTCCATTTCTTGTCTTCCTCCCCTTCAATGCCTTCTTCTCTCCCTGCTTCACCGACTTCTTCCTTTCCCTCCTGGCTGTCTCCGTGTGCCTGCTTCATCTGTCTTCTCCCCCGTGGAGCTCATAGATTCAAAACAGCGCTTGCTTGAATCTCACCGTCTCAGCAATGACTGCCCTCCCTGACTTCTGTCTGTCAAAGAAAAAAAATTCTTGTCCTCTAAGCTTGCGACTGCCTGGATTCCAGATAACTGAGATTTATTGTGTGCACGCAACGGCGATCCCCAGGCTCTGCACTTGGAATGCATATCGTGAGTACTCCGAGGAGGAGGATTGAAGCATGCCGTCTCTTTGTTTTATCTGGAAAGCGTTATTTTTATAATGACTGAAGAAGAAAATGAATGGGATCAAATGAATTCATCCCGTGTCCAGATCCGTGGTTGAGGTCCAAGGACTTGCTGCGAGGGTGGCAGGACCCTGTGGAGGAGGCTGGAACACTGGAGGGGCACAGGGGAATTCAGAGCAACCCACGTGCTGTCTGGAAGCCTGGGTTTGCTGAGCCTTTTCTTAACTCTTCTCTGTGCCCTCCTGCCCTCCCGCCCTCAAAGCCAAAGAAGAAGGTGAAGAGTTGATGAGCGTCAGGAGATCTGTTTGAGACGGGGAAGGTTAGAAAAATGGGGAGAGGGGGCCTTCCTTTTCCCCTTCTCATCACGAAGCACTTTCTACCCAACCAGCTGCATCACTACAGCTTAATGGATTTGTTAAAATGGACAAAATGCCAGGACTTTGGAATGGCTCCCTCCATCAGTTCAGCCTTTTTAATAACCAACCAAACAAGATGATATTATGTAAGGGTCAGTGTGGGACAAAGGGCTAATACTATGGCCAAAATCCTTGCCTGACCTGGGAATGATCAACTCAGGCGTAAGCTCTGGGAGAAGCCACCTGGGTCAGTTACCCCCAACTATGCTCTTTCAACGTGGAGAACTGAACACTGAATTGAGGGCCCTGTCACTCACTGAATTGATTTTCTGGGGCCCAAAGTGTTCATTCTGTTCCAGGTAGATATGGCTTTTTGTCAAAGCTTCTGTAAAGAATAAAAAGATAGATCCAGAAGAACGAACTGTTTTAAATGATGACAGTGCCTTTGTGGGCCTCGCTAATGTGTGAGACTCACTAATTATACTCCAGAGGATTTTTTCATGTTCAAACTCTTGTCTTAACTGTTGAGTCTTCATGGACATGAGGACTGGCCTGAGTCTATATCCTGTGGGAATATCTTACGAATTGAGTTATTTCCTTTAAAAATCCTGGATATTGTGTCGATGTGATGTCGGGCAACACGCTGAGTCCCACACCACAGATACGAAACCTTTGAAAGGCTGAGATACACGCGTTGTGTATGGAGTTCACATCCTTTCTCCCAACAGTCTTTACAGGCTACAGTCAAAATCCAAAACCGTTCTCTTTTTTTAATGAGTAGACTTTGCTTTTTTTAGAGGAGTTTTAGATTTACAGAAAAATGAGCAGAAAATACAGAGTCCCCATACACCCCTTCCCACCCCACCCCTCCAGTTTCCTTGGTTAATATCATCTTACCTTGATGTGGTACCTTTGTCCCAAGTGATGGGCCAATATCAATACTTCATTATTAACTGCAGTCCACAGTTGACAGTAGGGTCCACTCTTTGTATTGTACATTCTATGGGTTTTGACAAGTGTGTAATGACGTGTCCACCATTACAGTATCAAACAGAATAGTCTCACCACCTTAAAAATCCCCTGTGCCCCACCAGTTCAGAACTCCCTCCCCTCAGGTCCCCGGAAGTCACTTATGGGTTTAACGTCTCCATCATCTTGCCTATTGCAGAGTCTTATGTTGTTGGGGTCACACAGCCTGCAGCCTTTTCAGACTGGCTCCTTTCATCCAGTAGCGTGCATTTATGATTCCTCCGTGACTTTCTGTGGCTTCATAGCTCATTTGCTTGTACCACCTTCCATTGTGTGGATGTACCACAGTCTGTTTACCCATTAGATTTGTTTTTTAAATAACTAGCCACCTCCCCTCCATGTGCTCGACATTCTACCCAGTTCTGTGAGGGCTACCTGCCCCCAGCAAATTCTAAAATAGCTAATTTTCAGGGCTAGTCTAATAAGGAAAGGAAGACATATATTAAACAAAATAAAATGCAAGTACATCTTAAAGCATTGATGTATACAGTTGGCACAAAGGAAATGTGATCTAGAAAAGTAGTATTTTCAGAGGAACATGAATCTCTTAAACTTAGATGCATATTTGTTGTGCATATGTGTCCAGGGTCCAGGCCATCCATCAGGTTCTCCAAGGGTTGTACTCTCCCTGCTTCCAATGTTACGAACCACTGCAGAGATGAGGCGGGCACAAGTAAGCGTCAGTTGTATTTTTAGCTGGGAAAGAGCTGATAAAGGCTATGGGGCTTGACCTGAAGACTGAGGGGGGCTCGTAGGACCTGGTCAGGTGCAGCAGGGGGCATACAGCTGAGTAGAGATATGAATTCTGGGGGTGGGGGGCTATGAAATAGGGAGGAAGAATAGGCTTACTTTGAATTAGGAAAGGGGTGAAAAATGAGGTTGGCTAAGAAACTGAAGTCCTTCCAAGTCAAGGAGATCTTTCATTTGGGATTACAACCTACAAAGTAGTCTTGTTTCCCCCAGGTAGAAGGCGTCTCATGCCAACTGTTAGTTGGCATGTGCACACACGTGTGTGCACACACACACACAAGATAGGCAGAAATCATACTGTTTCTTGGTTTAAGTAAATACAGCCTCCTGGTTCTCTTTGCCACTTCTGTGCGGAGAAATCCCCCCACAAAGGAGATTCAGATTAGCCAGTCAAAATGAAACGGTGAACCTGATCGGAAGAGAAGAACGGTCAGATGGGAAGGAAGGAGGGATGAGCACCTTCTGCTGAGTCACGTTGGGCTTAGCACGTGGCCCTGACAAGTGTTGCTTGTCTTCCCCTCTGCAGCCTGGTGAGCAAACGCTCACAAACTGTGAAGCACTTGGTAAATGTTCCCATTGTCACGCTGCCCCATCCCATGTGAAATATGTTGCCTTTCTTCTCTGCTTCTCTAAATCAAATCTCTTCCTAAATGTCTGGCTCAACATTTAAGCTTTCCTTGACTATTTCTGCACACTGTGATCTTTCCATTCCCTAAAAGTCAATAGAATTTATAATAAGAATCTGTCATTTGGCCAGTATCACATACTGCCCTTATATTTTTTGTTCTCCCCCGCCCCCCAGATCTCTGTTTTGTCTTTTATTACAAGATCATGAGACAAAGGTGTTCACTGAGGTATGCCATGGACTAAAGCAGTGTCTGGCACATAGTAGGTATTCAATAAATACTTGCAAAATGTACTCATGACTCATAGAATTCCTGCAGGGATGTTTTATGCTATTTTTCTTCTTCAAAACATCTTAGAGTATGTCACTCACATAAAAGATAAACCATTCAGTTACATATCTAGCAACTGGCGATCTGATCTGAACATCATGCCTATTTAGCCATGCACCAGACAGGCTGCAGACAAACAATCCAATGACCCTTCTTCGTGTTGGTCAGATAATGTTGCACCAAGTTGTCGTATCGCTCTTCTTTTCACTTATTATTTTGCCTGTTTCTTATACATGATCTCTTATCTGGGCCTCAAACAATACAAATGATGCTTACAGCTCAAAAAGCTCATCCTCCAAGACATCTGTCTTGGAGGACAGGAGCGAAAGCAATCCTTCTCTCCTCCCCCATTGTTCCCTTGCAGCAGAGTTAACTTAGAAACCAAGGCCCTTGTTAAGAGCAAACTCAGGCTCCTGTGTCTGTCTCGGTAGACAAGGCATCTGATTCCTTTCTCTGCCCTGCATCCCCGGTGACTGAGTGGGACCGGCTGACCACTCCCCCAACGTGGCTTTGGAATTCCTGAAGAATACCTCTATGTCTACCTCTGTTGTGCTTGTTTGTTTGTTCATTTTTATTGCCAATCAGCTACACACAGATGCTGGGCCAAGTTCTAGAGTAAATCTGACCTAAAGGTCAGGGTCTTCCACCTCTGGGTCCTGCAGAGAGAATATAGACAGGAGAGCAGCTGAAGATACAGTCCCGGAACAAGCCAGCAAACACATCATGGGACAGGCTGGTTGACTTTCAGCCTCATACGGACTGTGCCTCTGAAGAACCTTGTGGAGTCGGGGGCGGGGGTTCAGGCCTCAGTCTTGTGATTTGGGTAACTCTGTCTTTTCAGTTTACCCAAGAGCTGCCAGGATCTGGTGTGTTGACCCATCCTAACCAAACCACAGACTGGCTTTGTTTTTTCCCCAAATCAGAATGCCAGTGTGTTCATTTAGAGTGAGAGACATCTGTTCTTCTAAGACCCAAATATTTATGTTTAGGGCACTTACCTTCTGATATATGTGAAACTGATAAATTACATTTCCGATAAAGAGACAGCTTGCTAAACAGGAATCAGAGTCTTGGGGTGCACCACGCAGCGAACAGCAGAGCCTGAGGCACTCACACGCCCTGTCCTGCTTTGGAAAACATCTTCCCAGGGAAAAGAGCGTTACGTCGGAGACACATGGATGCATTCCTCCCCTTCGCTTCTTTTTTTCTAAATTTCATGAGGATTACCGCCCATTTACATGCATCATTATAAATGCTTCTTTGCTTCAATATTTTAAAATCATACTTACAATGCTCTTAATTCCCAAATATACAATCATTGCAAGAAATGAAAAAACACTGTAAAGATGTGTAAAAAGAGTGAATTATCTCACGTTTCTGCCATGGTCTCCATTCCCAGCCCTTGTAGTAACAGATACAGAGAGACAGGGTGGGCAGCCTTCTGCACCGAGGCCCAGTTGAGGGATTTTCGAGTTTCTTTTACAAATACGGGATTACCCAATGCACCTTACTCTGAAACTTACTCTTCTTGCTTAATGCATCAGGGTCACTCCCCGCAGGTCAGGGGATAGCATTCAAATTCATTATCGTTGACAGCTGCCTCATACCCCATGCTGGGGCGCATGTAGCCGACATCCTCCTCAGATCCATTCCAGTCTCTGGCCACTAACAACGATAACGAAGGAAACGTTCCCGTGCCTACTTGTTAGATACTGCCATTTCCCCGAAGTGGGTCAATTCCTTTTTAACAGAAATGGTAGTTCCAGTTCTATACGCTGTGTTTCATGAATTACAGTCAATTTCGTTGACTATTTCTTAATGACACAGAGATAACAACTTCATTTTTATCAGAAAACATGTACCTACTACTCACATAAAGGGACGGTTAAACCCACGGGGTGTGGATTCTCATACAACCTCAGCCACACTGGGATAACGTCCCTGATTTAAGCTTTCTGCCCTTTTCATTGCGTTTGAGAATGTTCGAGCTGGCCTAGCCCAGTGGGCACTTAATAAATGTTCGTCGGGTGTTCAGTACGGGAAGGTCCTCTGGTCCAAGTTGCTCATTTCACAGAGGGGGTAATGGAAGCCCAGAAGCACAGTCAGGATGCGAGAGGGGGAAGAGCCCGGGCGGTCTACTCTGCCAAGAGGTTTGGATGCGTGGAGCAGGGAGGCGGGGACTCGGGGAGGGACGGCGGGAGCTACCACGCGAGGAGGCTGCCCACACAGAAAAGGGAGATGCGAGAAGACTCCCAAAGTTTGCGTGTGCGTTAAGAAGGTAATTCTTCTTTGAAGATTTCTTGAATGGCTGCAGCTGGGCTTCAACTTCAGTTTATTTTCATTCTTGAGGCTGAACCTACATGTCTTTGAATGTGACTCAGTTCAGGAACGGGACCATTGGCGGTCCAGCTTTGCGCAGCCGTGGCAGGAATTGTGTGGCCCTCACTAACGCTTGTCTTCTTCCTCTTGGATGCCCAGAGAGACCCATTTCTCAGCTGCCCTCGGGTTCAGACATAGCCATGTGACTGAGTTGTTCCCGTTGGAGTGTGGACGGGAGACAGGGACACTAATTCCCTCCTCCTGTCTGCCAGCTGGAAGCAAGAGACTCCGAGGTCCCCCACACAGGTGGGGGGAGCCTGGGTCCCTGAATCGCTGCATGGAAGGCCACCTGCTGAACACCCGCTCTGGGCTGTTGCAAGAGTGAGAAATCAACATCCATGGTGTTAGGACACTGGTAGCTTTTACCTGTCACAACAGCGGAGTTACTTCCTGCAGGCAATGGCATCTACCGTATTAGTGCTTTTGTTTTTTTTAAATGAATATTCAGATATAAAATCCAGAACCTGCACCAGTGAATAATATAGTCAACATTACACATTCTCTTAATATCCATGAATTCACACAAATTTATTACAAAGTCCTGAACCACTGACCTTATCCACAAGAACGAGCGCATCAGAGCAAGAAAAAAAAAAACAAAAACGCCTGACATTAAGCTTCTTCCTTACTACCGTGGAATTTCATTCGGTTTGTTCACAGTGCCAACCTGACTTCTTTCCTCCACGAGTTTAAGAAATCATTTTTTTTTTCCGAGCGCTTTTTCTCCACTGTCCTTGCGTAAGCGCTCATGCTACATAACTTTTGTCCTCCTGACAGGAGTGGAGACTTCTGAAATAATTATTTCAGTTCTTCTTGCTTTCAAGTTAGGATGAAGAATAACTAGAGAACAGTCGGGGAAAGAAAGGAGGATTAAAGGAAATTAGCAGGATTCGGATTGTTCTGAGTTTTCAAAGATCATCACAATGCCGTTCGTAGTAGTAGTGATAGTGGAGGAGCTTGAGTGTTTCATTTAAACTGGAAGCCAGAGGATCCTCAGAGTCCACACTTGCATTTAAAACTAAAGCCACATTGACTTTATAGCTAAGGCAAATTATTTTGTAAGCCTAGGACCTTGGCACAGCCATTTGGGATAGAATGACTGCCACTTGGTCACAGGTACGTGAGATAAAAGGAAATTATTGTAGAGCGAAGTGTATGCTTCACGGTGAGGAGGGAACAATGGAACATATAAACATCACTGGCATTTCATCCGCGGCCCTAGCTTACCATGTTGCTCAGACGCAAAGCAGCAGTTAGGGCTCAGTGTGGGTTGATGGGGGAGTTGACCTAGAATTACATGTACAGACCTAAAAATACTCTAGAAAAAATACATACTTCACAATACAGTGAGTTGAAACCATAGTAAAAACGTCATCAACTCCTACGCCCTGGGTCAAACATTTCACTAATAAAGAGATGAAACATACTAAAAGTATAGGTGTTTCTACAATGTCTCAAATTATTATAAGCAGACAAAAAGGCAACTGGTTGTACTCACAGTTTCGAGTACCAGGAACAGGATTTATTCTTATATTATCATGTATTTGTTATTGTATTATTTCCCAGAAGAGAAGCAGTAAGCCTACTTTTGCCCCGCCCTGTACGCGTGTCTGGTTGCACGCTAAACCAGGTTGAAAGGACAGACCAACATATCAAGGTCAGGCATTCAGCAAATGGGTGGGTGTCATACATACCCAACTGGAGAGAGGAGTGATATCTTTTCTTCTTCTTTTGAAAGGGATTATATCTTGCTTTTGAGAACAATTTATAAGGTGGGTGCTTACTCAAAACCTTATACTTTTGTTTTCCCATCCTTCCTTCCACTCTCTACCAACTTGAGCTCCTGCTGAAAAAACATGCAGTGCTTCTCCATCGCTTATAGAAATACCTCTACTTGGCCCAAAAGGCTCTCCCCACCCAGGCCATCTAACTGCCTAAACACATTTTGTATTCACTATTATCAGGACCTAACACTTGTCCCCTCTTGGGGCAGGGAAATTCCATTCAGTGCACCACGATCATCCCTTCATTCTTGGCCCTAAGCCCTTCCTCCTCACCTGCCCTCTTCCCTCCACGTGTCCACCCCTATGCTACTCTGGATTCGAAGGCCTACACGTAGGTCTGGCTCCCAGCACCCAAAGGCAGGACGGCCTCATGGGTACAGGTCACAGGGCTGTGTGCTCGGCCTGATGCTCTGCTGTTACTCACTTGAAACTCTTAATAATTTCAGAGCAAGAGGCCCCACAGTTTCATTCTGCACTGAGCTCCACACATTATGTTACCAGACCCGTGGGTGGGAACCATTTGTGTGGGCAACTCCAATATAGGGCCTTAAGGTTTTCATTTGATTAAAATGGAGACAAAGCTTTCACGTAACTAGAGCACTTTATATGTACAAAGCAATTCTATGCACATCACCTTCTCTAAACCACGCAGCACACCTGTGGAGTGAGTGTGCTGTGTGCTGAATTCCAGCACTCGGTGTAGGTCTTGAGGCATTTCTGAACCCTTTTAAAGCTTTTTCTGGTTTTCCTTCTAATTTTTGGTCCTATTTTCCAGCGCCTCTTGCTCAGTAATGATCATAATAAAAGTTCAGAGTAGCCTAATTATTCACCACAATGACGTGGCTAAAGTCCCCCTGTATCAGTTTCCTTGAGTCACTGTAGCTGAGCACCACCAACTGTGTTGCTTGGACACCAGAAATGTATCACCTCACAGTTCTGGAGGCTGGAAGTCAGAAATCAAGGTGTCTGCAAGGCCACGCTCCCTCCAAAACTTGTAGGGAATCCTTTCTTTCCTCTTTCTAGTTTCTGTGGTTTGCTGGCATTCCTTGGCTTGTAGGTGCATCACTCCAATTCCATCTTCACCTGGCTTTCTCTGGGTCTCTGTCTTCCACAACCATCTTCTTATAAGAATACCAGTAGTATTGAATTAGCCCTGCCCCCACTCCACAGACTTGATCTTAAGTTAACTAATTATATCTGCAATGGCCCAGTTCCCAAATAAGGTCACATGCTGAGTACTGGGGGTTAGGACTTCAACATATAATAATATGCAGGAGGACACAATAATACTTCCCCTGCCCTCCACACTCTGCACCATTAAGTCCTCCAGATTCCAGCTCTGAAATGTCTCGGGAAACCAGTCATTTCTCCTGTGGCCATCGCCAGAGCCCGGATCTCCCTCATCCTTTGCCTCCTAATCTTGGGGCCTTCTGATCCAGTCCCACTCTGCAGCCAATAAGGGCTTTCAAAACCTCCATCCGATCTTGTCACTCCCTAACTCCCCATTATCTCTGAACAATTCTAACTCTTTTTTTTAAAGAGTTTTATTTATTTTTAGACAGAGGGGAAGAGAGGGAGAAAATATCGATGCGAGAGAGAAACTTCAATTGGTTGCCTCCTATATGCACCCCAACTGGGGGGACCAAACCCACAACCCAGGCATGTGCCCTGACTGGGAATCGAACCAGCGACTCTTCACTTCGTGGGATGATGCCCAACCAACTGAGCCACACCACTCAGGGCTTGACATCTTTGATGGGGTTTCTGAGGCCTTGTGTAACTCGGCCCCCTTAGCCCTGTGACCTGTCTCCACCCCACCCTCCTCATCACTCTTTCTCTTGCTAGCCTCCTATCCATCCCTCACGCTCCAGAAGACTGGACACCCCACCCCCACCCCGTTCAGGGCCATGATCTTGTGTTCTCCACACCTCCACGCTGCCTTTCTCCCTGACGTGGTTTGGCTTACACATCACTTCCTTCAGGATGTCCCCCATCCCACATGCTCCTGGTTCTGAGCAAAATTAGCACCAAGAGGGCACCCACAGCACTTTCTTCTCCTCTGTCTCCCCAAGAGAACCCTGAAATCACAGAGTCCTGAAATTTGTGAAGCCCTGCCCCTTCCTTTAGCCCCACGAGGAAGGTGAGAGTTGAAGTCAATCCATACAGTGACATGCTGGGGTGCCTGGGAGAGGGAAATAATGTCTGGGTGGAATAAAGAGAGATTTCATAGTTCCTGCCATGCACTACGAACTCCAATTCCCCTTGGTGGTGTTCCAGAAATGCAAAAAACTCAATGGAATTTATTTGAAATTACTTGGAGCTAATGGGCTGCTCTTGACGGTAGCAGTCAAATTTCATGGGGCTCAGGATTTCGAGTTACCTTCCTATAGCACTTGCCCTTGGTCCCTCAGAACACCTGTCACACCATATTCTTGTGCGTTTACTCGTCTCTCTCTGCAGAGTAGAACAAGGACCAAGCGCAGCACCAGACACACAGCCCTCTAATGAGTGACCAAATGATGTGAAAGAAACTGAGTCACAGAGAGGTAAGACATTTGCCCATAGGCCGAGGACAACTATGACGAAGAGGCAGACATTGAACTTGGGTTGGCTTAAAGACCATGTGCTTAGCCATTGCGCCGTGGTGATGAGCTCTAGGAGCCCCACGTGTGGGTCTGTCTTGCCCCAAGTGTATTGTCTGTACATACAGACTTGTTGAATGAGAGAGAAATGGAAAAGAGGTGATTTTTTTTTTAAAAAGGGAGAGAGGGATTGTAAAGGAAAAGAAAGAGGATGGAAAACAGAGAAGACGGGGGAAATGGAAATAAGGGAAGTCAAGAAGACTTCTCGCCACTCTGCCTGGACTTGGATGCTGGTGGCTTTCGTTCTCATTCATGCGCCCAGTATTTATGGAGCCTCCCATTCTAGACACTAGGGACACGGCAGTGAGCACAAGAAACAAAGACTCCCGACTTTGCAGAGCTTACGTTTTAATAAGGCGAATCAGGCAATAAAAAATCTACTTAAAAGATAAGTTAAAAAAAATGATGTTAGAAGGCAATAAATGCTCCACAAAAATAGCAGAATAGGAGAAGAGAAGGGATTCTTATGCTGGAGTCCCATCCTCACAAGGGATTCGTGGACAGAATCCAGGGGGTCTGGGAACCAGGATGGGGAAAAATGACTTCATTATTTTCGTTAACCTTAAATCTTCAAATCTATAGGCAACCAACCACAGGAATAATGGCAGCGCCTGTGATTTTGCTACCAACAGAAGTCACAGATATTCTTATATCATATTGATAGCTGTTACAGGTATGCTGAACTATCATTTATATTCATCGCTACTTTGTAACTATTAGGCCCATGATTAGATCTTGTTATTCAATGTATCCATAAAGAAATACATAGTTCCTTTTGTAACACTATACACTTTTTAATGCATTTAGAAATATTATTCTGGGAAGGGCTCCCTAGGTTCCACAAGACTGCCAAAGGAGTTCACGGTACAAAAAAGGTTAAGAACACTGGCTAAGGCGAAATGGGGTGCAGTGGGGGACAGTGGGGGTGGGGGCACAAGGTGCAATACAGCCGTGTGCTGCATGATGATGTTTCAGTCTAGGACAGTGGGCCCATAACACTACAATGGAACCGAAAAGTTCCTGTCACTCAGAGTGGCTGTCATAACATCTCAGCGCGAGCATTACTCACAGGTTGGGTTGACGCTGGTGTGAACAAGCCCCTGCACTGCCAGTCGTATAAAAGTGCAGCACACACACTCTTATGCACGGCACCCAGTACTCGGTGGTAATGCACAGCTGCGTTACCGGTTTATGTATTTACTGTACCATAGTTTTCATCACTGTTCCAGAGCGTACTCTTTCCACGTGTAACGAAAACGGTTACTGTATAACCGTGTGCCGTGTTCTACCCGCAGCAGCCTCATGCATCTCACATTTACCAAATCTCTTGATTGCATCATTTTCTCTTGTGCTCAATTTGATCTCATGTTGATTCACACACTAATATGCGGTATAGGCTCGTAGCCAAGGAGCAATCGGCTATACTGTACACAGGGGTGGCCAACCCGTGGCCCGCGGGCCTTATGCAGCCCAGGATGGCTGTGAATGCAGCCCTGCACAGAATTGTAAATTTACCTAAAACGTGATGAGATTTTTTGTGATTACGTGTCACAATGTATTTAATGTGTGGCCCAAGCCAACGCTTCTTCCAGTGTGGCCCAGAGACGCCGAAAGCTTGGACAGCCCTGCGTACAGCTTAGGTGTGTAGTAGGCTATGTCACCTAGGTTTGTGTAGGTGCACTTTCTGATGTTTGCACAACAACGAAATTGCCTAACGATGCATACCTGAATGGAGTGGGCAGCGCTGGTCTTGTGCCAAATGCCCCGTTGAACCCATTTCTGGCACATGCTCCCCTCGGCTACCCCCTGCCATGGCCCTAGCTTTGCCTACAGCTCAGGTGCCCAATAAGACCACCCTGTATTTACCAGCCTACCTCACTGAGGAAAGACCCCTGCCTGCCTCTCACCACCTCCTGCTGCAGTGGCTATTTAACAGAGGATTTAATATCCAGAAGTTCAGGGTTAACTACATCATGTCAAAGAACACAAGGAAATTCAAGAATATTTTTTAAATCTTTAAAATCTTAAAAGTCATTCTGTTGTTGCTCTGTCTTCTCTTTAAATATCTAACTCAACCAGCCAAACTAGCTCAAATCAGCCAGGCAGTGCGCGTCTCCGAAAGAAAGGATAAGCAAACCAGCAGTTTCTGAATGTTGATTAAGTGTACCACCTACGGCAAATGGGATGTGAGCTGGAGATACTGCCACGTTTCAAAAGAAGTTCTTTAAAAATTCAAATTCACCTCACACGTACAGTGAAAATCCTCAGGATTCTATGACAAAAGAGTCTTTGTTTTGTTTTTGTTTTTTTTAAATTACATTTTGAGGCTGTTGAAATATTTTTAAATATTATTTTGTGTTGGTTTCAGGTGTACAGCAGATGCTGTTGAAATATTTGCAAAAGAGCTCCACATGGACTACGATAAAACACTGCCTGGAAATGAGAAGATTCAATTCTTCCTTATATTAGTTAAGATGCGGTTAGCGGTAAGTGATGACATGCCCAGCTAAAACTGGCTGCACGAAGACCCTGCTCTGCTCAGTCAACCAGCAGCCTGCACATCAGTGGCTCCAAGGTCAGTTCATCTTCAAGACCCTTCAGGCCTCTGGGTTGGCCCCTCTCACTCCAGAGGATCTCACCAGCATCTCAGCATGATTGGGTCTCCCCCTTCCCAGCTCCATCCTGTAGCCTCTTAGCTTCTCACACCAGGGGCTGTTTCTGTACCACCGCCTATTGAAATCTTCCGCGATACCTATCCCCTAGAGAGTAGATTTAAAATGCACATCCCCAGGCACTGCCCCCCGGAGATTCCTGAGTCAGTAGTAGGCTTGGGGTTCTGCCTGAGGAATCTGCATCTTTAGAAAGCCCCTATCGGGGTTTGACACAGGTGACCCAAGGACCATACTTTGAGAAACCCTACCAGGGAACCTCCACCTGTGTGATCTCATAGCTGCTATGGATTAACAACCCATTATGTACTGATGACTCAAAAAGTAAAATGCTATCTCCTGTGAAAGACTCTGGGCTGAGCTCCAGCCCCTTTCACCCATCCCTATCTGACTCTCTCATAGGAACCTTAAACCCAACAGGTTTGAAATTGCACTCATTTCTGTGAATATAGAATAAAGTACAAATCCCTTGGCCTGACATACAAGGGCTCCGCCTCTATCCCAGCCTCATCCCTGACCACTGCCTGGGCTTGTTCTTGGTGTGTGGCAATACTGTGACTTCTTACAGTTCTGTGTCACCTGTGCCTTTGTCCTTGCTGTCCCCCCTGCCAGAATTCATGCTTCTGGGCACAGCCGTGCCAACTCCTCCATCTCATAGAACATGCTCCTTGTCATTTGGCCCACTGCGCTAGCTCCTGACCGAGCGAACCCTTTGACCGCTGCACTCCTCAGGTTGTATTGCACTCTTCACCTGCTGGTTTTGAACTTGAGCTCCTTGAAAGCAGGGGCTGTGGCTTCCTCCCTTTTATCCTCCCAGGTCCTGCTGTAGAATCTAACACAGAGTAAGCAGTCACTGAACATTCGATGAATTGAATTTCTGGGTGTAAAGAAGGAAGAGAAGGAATGACCAGGAACATCGAGGGGAAATTTTAGAAGTGCATCGTTATGAAAAGTCAAGGGAGGCCATTGATTCGAGAAGAATTGAAGGTATTAACAGTGTCTAATGTTTGTTTAGAGATCAAGTAGGGGAGGGGCTGAAAAAGGGCACTGGATTTGGCCTCAGAGAGGTTCCTGGCAACATCAGAGCAAACAGTCAGTCCTGACAGCCCTCTGCCATTCCGGTCATCGGTCACTGTCCCTAGGGGTTGCTGCCTAGGGACAAGCTCTTTCATGCGAGTGGGAGGAAGCTATACGATACACACTTTATACAGCACGGAAATGCACAGGCCCCCTGATCAATCACTGAGGTGGGCTTAACTTGCCTTAACAGGACTTGGGCCTTGCAAAGGGTTCTCCTGTGTCCACTCTCCTTTCTGCACCCACACTCAAGCTAAGGGCTTCTCTCTGTGCCATTTTCTGCCTAGTCTGTCCCAGTTCAGCCTGGACTGCATGTCAGGCAAACCAGGCTATGACCCGTCTGCTCTCATCACAGAAATTTCTCTACAGGGCTGGATTGCTTCTCCGAACTGCTCCTCGTGCACAAATCCATCCTACTCTGCCATTCCCGCAACCTCCAACAGAACCCCCCTGTCTTCTGAGCATCTATATACCAGCTGCTTTTACATTCAGAAGCTGGCTGCCTGTCTTTTGCCATTACCCCTTTCTGCTGAATACCATTCTGGCCTCTCTTTGCCGTTCCTGTATCCTTGTTCAGACGTCTGATCATTTTTCTTCTGGGAGTAGAAGCAGAAAGCAGAATGATGTTCCCCGTCCCCCTGACTGGACCAGTGTAATTTCTCCAAGACTGCCACGTCCACATAGGATTCCCTTCCCCTGGCCAAGCTCATGCTGCCCTCTGTCCTTGAAGCCAGAGCTCCAATTGTCACCTCATTCTTTTTTAATCCTCACCCGGGGATGTGCTTGTTGATTTTAGAGAAGGGGGGGGGGAGAGAGAGAGAAAGAGAAACATTGACTGGTTGCCTCCCGAGTGCGCCCACAACCGAGGCTTGTGCCCTGAGTGGGAACTGAACCTGTGACATTTTGATGTACAGGATGAGGCTCCAACCAACTGAGCCACACCGGCCAGGGCCAATTGTTGCCTCACTTGAATGTGATGTTTTCTCGTCCACATATCCGTCAAAGTGACACCCTCTCCCTCAAGCTTTCATTCAAGGGTTCCTGTCGTTACTGAACAGCAGTCTATTCAGAAAATGTATCATTTAAGCCAATCAAAGGTTTAATGAAGAAATAGGAAGTGATTTCTTACAAATAACTAGAACAAATAGGTCTGTATTATGGCTTGTTAAGAGACAGAATCCTTAAAAAAAAAAAAAAAAAAAAGAGGGAAGGAGAGAGAGGAGAAATAACGTGTGGAGGAGAGAGGAAGAAGATACAGAGAAAAAGAGAATGAGGCAGGTGTGTTGTCGAAAAGAGAGGTGTAAACAGACACGTACAAGAAGAGACCAAAAGACAGGTGTGGCCCCCAAAGACACACCCTGAAAAGGGAACCGCCTCCCCCAGGAAATATTCCTCAAAGACAAAACCCCAGGGTCTGCCAGCACCAGCGTAGGGACCAGGCAGGAAAACAGGGCAACGCACACCAAGTCCAAATAAGATACGAGCACAGACACCGTCCTACGGGCACCCTGAGAGTGACAACCACGTACACACCTGAATAGATAAATCCACCCCAAAGAGAAATAGCTCCATCTGGTGGCCTGGGAGATTCTGCGGTGGTGTGCGTTTTCACAACTATAGGCATAAATGCGGAAAAGCCCCTCTGTCACTCGTCCTGCAAGCAAAACGGACTCCAAACGAGGTCAGAACTCCCCCATGTTTACTCTGCTAACCCCCGAGCAAGACGCCACTTTTGCCATTTAATCGGGAGGCGTGGTAAGAAGAGGTAACCGGCATGGGTGGTCACTAAGTCCTTTCCAGTGCTCTAGCCTCTGTGACTGCTCCTCACAGCACACTGCAGCGAATCGGTTTTTGGCAACCTCGAGTTCCATGTTGCGCAAAACACATCGAACTTATTAAATGAGTTAATGTTTGCAAACTCCTCAGAACGCTCAGTGCGAATTTATTAAACAAATAAAATGTACTGTGTGCCATCTCCAGCCTAACGTGACAGCTCCTGGACCCTTGCCAGGGTCTCCCCCCATGACTCTGGTCCCTGCTCTCCCTGCGGGACTCTCTTGTGCCCCCTTCTGGCTCCTCCCTCACCCACCTCACACTCCTCCCGCCTCCCCCTGTCAAACGCTACACATTCTGCTCAGGCTGACTTCGGGAACCCTACACTGCCCTCTCAATGGGTCTCACCAAGGTCACTCACGTAACTCCTGCTGCTCAGTCCATGGGAGGCTTCCCCACCAGGAGGGTCTGATGTCGCCTCCCAGGAGCACCTGGCACTGCAGACCACACCTCCCTTTGCAGTGGTCTTTGCCCTGCTATGTCCAGGTACCACTCTGTCCCGGTTGCCCTCCTCCTTCCCGCCCCATCCTCCGCAGGAATACCTTAAATCCCTTGAACACCAGGGCTCTGTCTCAGACCCTCTCCGCTTCCTGCTCTCACCCCCTCCTGCAGGGGGGGGGGGGGGGTCCCTGTGGGGCTCGTAGCCGACTGCCACGCATCTGTCGTCACTGCAGGCAAGACAGATAGGCGCACTCAATCTGCTCACTCATGACCAAAAAAAAATCTAACTTCATTTAAGTACCACTTTCCATCTACGGGATGCCAAGCATGCTAACACGACATGCTTTTTCCTGAAGTGGTGCACGCTGCAGGTATAGCTTCAGTCAGCGTGGTCTGAGGAGGAGGCGGGAGCTTCTCTGGCCTCATCTTCTTCTTCCAGGGGAGTCACGTCCACGCCTGTGGGAAGGAGGCTGCCCTCAAGGTGTTTTCGATTCACACAAGCAATCTTTCTTCATTTTAACTCACCTTCTGCAGGGTGTATGAGTTTGCTAGGGCTGCCAGATTGTAGCATCACGGACTGTGTGGCTTTAACAACCAAAATGTACTTTCTCGCAATTCTGGGAGCTGGAAGTCTGAGATCAAAGTGTCCGCGGGGTTGGTTACTCCTGAGAGGTGTCTCTCCTTGGCTTGCAGATGCAGATGGCGGCCGCCTGCTCCCCGCATCTTCACGTGGTCTTTCCTCTGTGTCTCTGCATGCTGATTCTCTTCCTGTAAGGACACCAGTTAAATTGGTTAGCACTGCCTCGCCATGCCTCATTTTAACTTAATTACCTCTTTAAAGAAGCTACTTCCAGCCCTGGCCAGGTGGCTAGGTGGTTGGAGTATCATCCCATACACCAAAAGGTTACAGATTTGATCCCCAGTCAAGGTGCATGTAAGAGGCAACTGATCTTTGGCTTCTACATTTCCTACACTATTCTTACCCTCCCCCTGTCTCTTTTCCACCTATCATTTATGCTATTTATTCTCTGTACCTTTCTCTCCTCTCTCCCCGTCCCACTCCCCTATTGAAAGCCCTCCATGTGATCTCCATTTCTGTGGTTCTGTTCCTGTTCTAGTTGTTTGCTTAGTTTGCTTTTGTTTTTGTTTTAGGTGTGGTTGTTAATAACTGTGAGTTTGCTGTCATTTTTACTGTTCATATTTTTTATCTTCTTTTTCTTAGATAAGGACATGAACTATAGGGGGGAATGTGGGAGTGAGGAGGTGGGCAGGATGGAGTTGAGGGAAGGGGGGGAAATGGGACAACTGTAATAGCATAATCAATAAATATATTTAAAAAATAATAAAAAAATAAAAATAAAATAAAAAGCCTAGAATTCTAAAAAAAAAAAAAAGAGGCAACTGATCGATGTTTCTCTCTCTCTTCCTCCCTCATTTCTTCTCTCTCTAAAATCAATAAACATATCCTTAGGTGAGGATTTAAAAAAAAAACCCCTACTTTCAAAAGCAGTCACCTTCTGAGATACTGGGGTTGAGGATTTCAACATACAAATTCTGGGAGAACCGAGGGGGTATTCTAGGGGATGAGACTCACGGCCAGACAGCACATGGGCAAAGTTGGAGGCAGCTACTTAACACTAACCAGTGCAAGCCCTGAGCCCAGGGACATCAACAAGTATGCCATGGGCCTTGTTCCAAGATGCTGCCAACCCAGTTGTGGGGATGGGGCACCTACATAGAGGAAAGTCAGCCATCTAGGGCGAGGTGTGCCATGGGACAGCAGCTTGTGTGTGGCAGGCAGGAACTGCCCTGTAAGCCTAGAGGAAGAAGAGAGAAAAGTGAGTTGGATGATCATATCCATGGGAAGGTCTTAATAATGCTCATAACAACCTTTTATTGAACCTCTACTATCTGCCAGCACTCTATGCAAACTCCATCTCTAATCTTATCCCACCTCAGGGGATCTGGGGAGGACCACACCAAATTACCTCTGTCGAGTTCTTAGTGTAGTGCTTGGCACAAGTGAGCATGCCATAAATGGCGGCTATCATTCATTCAATAAATATTTGTGCAGTACCCACCATGTGCCAGGCAGGGTGCTCGTTGCTGAGGATATGATGTCAGGCAGGATCAGCACGGTTTCTGCAGTGGTTGAGCTGATAGTTTAAAGGTGCGCTGTCCAGTTAGGGTAGCCACTAGCCACACCTGGACATTAAAATTCAGCTCCTCCCTCACACTAGCCACATTTCGTGTGCTCAACAGTCACACATGGATACATGCCCAGCACTGTGGAAAGTTCTATTACGCAGCACTGGAAAGGCAAAGAGAGGTAATAACTTTATGGTAAAGGCTGTGGACAAAAAAGGGGGTTCTATGGAAAGTAACCTCACGGTGACCTGATCATAAATTCCTAACTGGGCAGGTCATGGTGGGTAGTCACGCCCCAGGCCTATAACTTCTTTAGTGAATGTTTTTTAAAAAATGTTTTATTGATATGCTATTATAGTTGTCCCATTTCCCACCCCCCCCTTTATTCCCCTCTGCCCTACATGCCCTTTCCTACACACATTCCCCCCGCTTTAGTTCATGTCCATGGGTCACACATATAAGTTCTTTGGCTTCTGCATTTCCTATACTATTCTTACCCTCCCCCTGTCTATTTTCTACCTACCATTTATGCTACTTATTCTCTGTGCCTTCCCCCTCTCTCCCCCTCTCTCCCCCTCCTACTCCCCCACTGATAACCCTCCATGTGATCTCCATTTCTGTGATTCTGTTCCTGTTCTAGTTGTTTGCTTAGTTTTTGTTTTACATTCAGTTGTTAATAACTGTGAGTTTGTTGTCATTTTACTGTTCATATTTTTTACCTTCTTTTTCTTAGATAAATCCCTTTAACATTTCATATAATAAGGGCTTGGTGATGATGAACTACTTTAACTTGACCTTATCTGGGAAGCACTTTATCTGCCCTTCCATTCTAAATGAGAGCTTTGCTGGGTAGAGTTATCTTGGATGTAGGTCCTTGCCTTTCATGACTTGGAATACTCCTTTCCAGCTTCTTGCCCATAAGGTTTGTTTTGAGAAATCAGCTGACAGTGTTATGGGAACTCCTTTGTAGGTAACTGTGTCCTTTTCTCTTGCTGCTTTTAAGATTCTCTCTTTCTCTTTAATCTTGGCTAATGTAATTATGACATGCCTTGGTGTGTTCCTCCTTGGGTCCAACTTCTTTGGGACTCTCTGAGCTTCCTGGACTTCCTGGAAGTCTATTTCCTTTGCCAGATTGAGGAAGTTCTCCTTGATTATTTGTTCAAATAAGTTTTCAATTTCCTGTTCTTCCTCTTCTCCTTCTGGCACTCCTATGATTCAGATGTTGGAATATTTAAAGTTGTCCTGGAGGTTCCTAAGCCTCTCCTTATTTTTTTGAATTCTTGTTTTTTCATTCTGTTCTGGTTAAATGTTTCTTTCTTCCTTCTGGTCCACACCGTTGATTTGAGTCCTAGTTTGCTTCCTGTCACTGTTGGTTCCCTGTGCATTTTCCTTTATTTCACTTAGCATAGCCTTCATTTTTTCCTCTAATTTGCGACCATATTCAACCAATTCTGTGAGCTTCCTGATTACCAGGGTTTTGAACTGTGCACCTGATAGGTTAGCTATCTCTTCATCGCTTAGTTGTATTTTTTCTTGAGCTTTGATCTGTTCTTTCATCCAGGTTACATTTCTTTTTGTCTCACCGGTAGGTAGTAAGGGGCAGAGCCTTAGGTGTTCACCAGGGTGGGGCAACCCACATTGCTGCGTTGTGATGCGGTATGTGGGGGAGGGTCCAAGAGGGAACAATGCCACTTGCTCCTCTCTCTGCCCATTTTCAGTCACCTCCCCTGATACCCACAAGCAAAGTGTGCCATTCTGTGCTGCTTCCTGGGTGGGTGGGTTTGTGTGCATTCTAGGACCCTGTGGGTCTCTCCAACAAACTCTCCTGTGAGGCTGGGAGCTTCTGCCACTGCCTCAACCCCCACATGTGTTTTCAATCAGGGGTTTGAGGGTTTATTTCCCGGAGCTGGAGCGCTAGGTTGTTCGGTTTGTCTCACTTCCTAGTTGTTCCTCCCGGTTTATCTGCACAAGGATGTGGGACCACCCAGTCCTCCAGCTGCCCTGCCTCGAGTCCTCTCTGCCTGGCTACCGGTCTCCGCCCCTCCTACCGGTCTGGATGAATGTTTCTTCTTTATCTCCATGGTTGTTGGACTTCCATACTATTTGATTTTCTGTCAGTTCTGGTTGTGTTTTGTCTTTAAATTTGTTGTTGTCCTTCTTTTGGTTGTGTGAGGAGGCACAGTGTGTCTACCTACCTGCGCCTCCATCTTGGCAGGAAGTCCAGATCCTAGTGAAAGGTTTTGAAGAACAAGAACAGCCCTGTTCATTGTTCTTGTGCATCTAGGTTAACACACCTTTCAGATGCCAGAAGTAATACCCCTGGAAGGGAGTATTAACCCTCAAGAGAGCACATAATCTTGTTAACTGTTACCTATCCCATCCTGCTTTCCGTCGCCTCCTCCTCTGTGTAATCTTCCTTAGGTTCCCTCCTTAGTTTCAAATGCATAAAAGGAAATAACTACGAAGCTGTTGTTCTCCAGAGAATTTTAGATCTTGCTCCCGAGCACATATTGTCAGTTTGGCTCAAATAAATTCTTATAAAAGGTTTGGACATTTCTTATATTGACAAGACTGTGATAGAGACTTATAGGTACAAGAAAAGAATTTATTATTATCATCGTTGTTATTATTATTCTCATAATTGAGACACGGGAACTGAAGGTCTGAGAGATTGAGCAATTTGGCCAAATTCACACAGCTGCTAAGTGGAGGAGCTGGGATCTGAACCCAAGTCTGTCTTTATCTCATGCTACCTCGGGCTATTCTGTGGAAGAAATGAGTCAGGTACAGGTAGAATCTGGTTAAAGAGAGAAGACAGAGAAGGCACTGTTGGTGGGAAAGCAGCAGCCTGGGCAAAGACACAGAGGCACAGATGGGCAAAGCTGGCAGAGGACCACAAGTAAACCAGTCTGGCTGGAGAGGCAGAGACTTGTTGAACTCATGCGCTTGGAAAGGTAAGTCAGGGCCTGTCTGCCTTGATTACGAGCCAAGGAGCAAGGAGCAAGGAACCTGACTCCTGAGCCCTGCGTGCAAAGGTTGTGTCCTTGTCAGACGTGAGCAGGAGCCTGGCACGGGCAGAACTGTGTGTTCGGAAGGGGGCAGTGCTTATGCAAACTGGGCTGAGACCCGTGGAGGATGGCAGGGGGTTAGGAAGAAAGAGATGAAGGAACGGTGTGAAGTGAAGAATGCCAGACTGGGAGCCAAGAGACACGGCCCTAAGATTTAATATGGTGTAACACTGGGCAATTAACTTCTTTTCTCTGGGCCTCATCTCTTCCATTTGAAAAGGGTAGGGCTGACCCAGATGACCTCTGAGTCCTGTTTTAGCAGTCGTGTCTGTGAATCTGTGAAGGTGAATGACATTAGGGTAAGAAACACACTAGGAGTGCAGCTTTGAATATGTGGGCAAGGAAGATGGCAGAGTCAAAGGTCATCTTGACGTGGAGAAGTAATGTGCCACTAACAAAACTAGAAAAATGTACGAAAGGGCTTGTCTTTTTGTTGTTGTTTTTTGAGGGCTTGGATGGGAGGGTCATGGGCTATGGAGGCTGGGGATGAAAAGTAGTGAGAATATAATGGGTCTGTTTTTAGGGAAGTTGTACAGTGTTAGTGATCTTTGCACCCCCAAACATAGACTTTAAACTTTTTTTCAGTGTTAGGAACTACAGTTTACACCACAGTACCATATGGTTGTCCAATATGTAACTGAAACAAAAGGTTTATGAAACCGTAGTTACCCTTACTCAGGGCAATGGATCCTAATATTTTCTATTCTGTTACATTTCATTTTTTTAAAGCCAATTGCCATCCATTGAATTTATTTCATGATCGATTATTGTATCGCATCCCATGGTTTTCAAATTGTTTAAGATGACACTCCAGTCTTCCTAATTTGCAGGCCATGGCAGGGCGGCCTGTCAAAGAATCCAGGAGGGGGCTGCAGAAGTGAACCTGGAGAGGCTGCCGGCTGAAAGCCTTCATCGGAGCGAGTGTGAAGAGCAGAGGCCTGGGAATGAGTCGGCGGGAACCACCTGTCCACGGGATGGAAGAGCCCCTAAGGATACTGTGGACGCGAGGACGGCGGGAAACCAGGTTCCCGCGGGAATTCAGCCAGCACCGGGTGCTGCATTTCTTAAGCGCGCACGGAGTGCATGGCTTCTGCATCTCTGACCTCATATGGATTTCAGGCTCCTCCACTCACTCATCCTCCCTCTGAGGCCGCCTTGCGCCCACTCCTTCGCTCATTCCTTTCACACCTCTGTCAGGGAGCGCCAACCACCAGGTGCGCCAGAGGGAGGCACTCTGCCCACCGGCGCCCCCTTTCCAGCTTGCTCCCCTTCGCGCCCCAGCACGCGCGCACACAGGCGCAAAGTTCTGGCTGCTCCCTTTGCGGACCGGCTCCCCTTTGCCAGTCAAAACTGAACTGTGTGCGTACCTCGCCCTCCGCAGCCGCCTTCTCCCCGGTAAGCTCTGCTCCCCGCGCCCCGCCCCCGCTCCCACCCCGGCCCCGCCCCCGCCGCCCGGCCCGCCGCGCTGCCCTCGGCTCGGCCTTCCCCGCCTCGCATCCGTGCCATCGGCGCTCGATTGCGCGCGGACTCCGCTCTCCGCTGCTTGCTCGCTCCGCTCAGCCCGCCGCTCCCCGCCCCCCGGCCCCCGCCCCCCGCCCCTCCTCCCGGCTCCTCCCGCCCCTCCTCCGCCTCCCGTGCAACTTTTGCCGAAGCCCCCACGCACAGCCATGCTGAGCTGAGCTCCGGCCGGGGACTGGCCGCGCGCGCTGCCCGCCCCGGCTCCCGCCCCACCGCGGACCCGCTCGGGGGCCGCGGCCGCTCGGCCCCTCGGCCTCCGCCGCTGCGCCTGCCCGGCCGCCCCGGAGCCCCCGCGCAGGGCCCGGGCCGCGGCGGCGGCGGCGCCCGGCCCCCTCCCCTGCGCCGGCCAAGTGAGGCGGTGATGCGGGCGCCGGCGGCCCCGGCTGCGCCGAGAGCGGAGACACAGGCTCAAGATGGCAGATTCCGACTGAGGCTGGGGGGGCCGAGCTCGCGCGCCGCGATCCCTTCTCCGTTGCCATGAATCGCGGACACCCCGGCCCCGATGGCCCCCGTGTACGAAGGTAAGGGGCGCCCGGCCCGCCGACCCCGCTCGCCCGGCGCCGCCGCGGCCCCCGCAGCTTTGTTCTGCCGGCGGCCCTCCGCCGGGCAGCCCCCGGCTCGCAGCCCCCGGCGCCCGGCCCCCGGCGCCCCACCCCCGGCTTTCACCGGCTGCACACCCCTCCCCGCGACGCCCTCCCGCGCCCAGAAAACGGCCGGGATCCGGAATTTAACAGGATCTTATTTCCAGGGCTGGGGGGCGGGGGGCGTGAGGGTGGGCTGCTGCCCGAAGAAAAGAAATTGGGAGGGGGCGCCTGGGCAAGGACCCATCCGTGACTGGGCTTTTTATGTATCGGGAATAAACAGAGGCGGTGCGGTGCAGCCCCCCTCCTCCCCCCGCACCCGGAGATTACCTTTAAGATGATCTCCTTTGCACTCTGTGCTCACGGCTCCCTCGGCATCGCTCTCCGCTCCCACCCCGCGCTCCTTTATTCTTCGCGAGTCTCGGGTTTCGGGGGGCTGTGCAGTCGGAATGCGCAGGGCTAGGTGACGAGAGGGGGTCCAGAGGAAAAGTGCGTGTCAGACCCGGGCAGAACAATGAAATGCACTAAAATCTCCCCGAATGAGCGTCTGTGACGGGAATGTAGTTTAGGGTTTCGAGTCGGGGAGGCGGCCGAGACGTTTTTCTCCATCGCTCTGGGTGAGCCAGTGTGGCGCACCTTCACCTGGCGTTGGGTCATTTTTTTTTTCCTCCTTTCCCTGATTTGACTGCCTTTGGGAAGAAAGAAAAACGCAGGGCAAAAGCGCTTCATTCCCCCCCTGCACGCCCTGTCTGTCCTTTTCCTTCAGTCAGTTCTGCCAGCCTCCAGCCAGAAATCAACCCAGAATCAACTAAGTTTTTTACACTTCGGTGTGTTTTTGTGTGCTTGGAGCAGGAGGAATTTTAAACCCAAGTGGGCCTGGGTTTTCAGTCTTTTCATCGTAAAAAATGTTTTTCTCATGAAATCATTGGAGTAGCAGCCTTTACATACTTTTAGCGTCGGTCCCTCTGGCTTTCTTTCGGTTTTGTTCAGATATTCTGTGGATGAAACAGCAAATGCGAGGGGAAAGGGTTTGTGTGGAGCGGAGAGGAGGGGGAGGAGAGGAGATGTTAATCCCTTCTATAAATCCCGGGAACAGTGGAGGCGAGTGAAACAGGGAACGCATTAATAGTTTTATCTCTGTTGTAAGAGGCAGATTAAAAAAAAAAAAAAAACTTATCTGAAAAGAAAATCTGTTATTAGTTTCAGGGCTCCAAATGAATTAGGTTTCTGGGTGGAATAAAGTTACCAGTCAGGCCCTGGGTAACGAGGCTGTAAATAACCTATGGACTGTAAATATTTTTTTTCAGACTCTCTCGGAAACAAAGGGGCTGTTTAGAAGGCAACAGAGAGATGTTATTCCAGGGGCTTTCCCCTTTGATTCTGAAGAACACAAGGTCCATTTAACCATTCCACAAAACAAAACGAAATTTCTGATCGCTCCGCCACGCAGAGCCCAACGAGCCGGTGGCTCTGTGAACGAGCTAGGAGAACCCATGTTGGGCATTCATTGTTCCTCTGTGTCTCTGGGAGGGGGCTCCCGTCAATGCTCCCACTGTCTATGGAGTGTTAAAATGAAACAATTTTCTCTTTATTAAGTACCTCCTTGAGACTCCCTCTGCTGGACACTCCGGGTGAGCATGAGAGAAGGAACTTGGCATTGAATACAGAACTGTAGTAACCGGCTGCTTTCCCTTTCTCAGGGGCTCGGTACGTGGGCTGGGGTGTGTTTTGTCAACTTTGTAGAAAACCATCTTGGGAGCTGCTTGTTCTGCTCCTGTTCTTTTCATTCTAAGTCCACGTGGAATGTATACCTGACCCCTAAGGCTAAGATCAGTCACTCCTGTTCTTAAGACAGTGTTCTTTTAGTGCTTTATGCCCAATAAAGGGCTGTGGGTGTGCAAGGTGCCGTGGTTTAAGAATAAGCAGGGATCTCAACGGTCTCAGGAGCACACTGGTTTTCTTTGCAAGCCTTCCCTCCCTGTCCCTGGTGATCTCCCTGGTCACCTCGTTCAGCCCTGGGTTGTCCTCTGTCTTGTTTATGTGCTCTCTTAATTACTGCTCTGCTCGCATGCTTTGATTCTACAGAGTTTCTCTGTGCATCCCTATAATTCTTTTCCTTGTCTTCCTCCTCTCCCCTCCTCAGCCAGTTTCAGCATCACTCAGCACAAGTCCAGGCCTGGGTCTTATTGCAAGAGACTGTTTGGTCATGCCCTAAAACAGACAGGTGACCTCTATAATCCAGGATTTGTCTTGCTGGAACCTCCTTTCACTTACCGTGATGAGTGCTTCTGAGACTCCAGTGACCTCCTTTTTTCCCTCCTTGGCGACATCCGCTGGGTTCAGTGAACCTGATTTTTGCCATATCCCCAATCAGAGCACCTGGACTCCCTGTGTGGGTTCTGAAGGAGCAGGGCCTTTCCTGGGGAATTCTCCCAGAAGAGTCATTTCTAATAGTTTGTGAGTGACTAAAAAGTCAAACCTGGGGGTTCTTCTCAGGAGACATATGACAGGTGAGGCATTTCGGCTGTCCCTCCGGAGTGTGCTCGTTCTTGTAGTTGGGGTGCAGTTGCCCCAGGTTGGCCTATGGTGTGCAGTCCTGAATGCGTGAGTGGAGCCTTCTGAACTGCCCGGTGTGCGGAGAGAAGTGCTGTCCTCCACAGGGGGGGCATGTGCGACAGTGTGAGTCACTGGGTGGCAAAGTGTAATCAGTCTTCCACAATTTGCTTCTAAAGATAGGTTTATAAACAGCACATAAGTTTTCAGTGGCTTGGTACTGATTAAGTTGAACTTCTTTAAAAAGGTTTATTTTCTTTAGAAGGTTAAACATTTGCCTGGCAATTGTTGGTTACTCCATCAGCTTGCTTAGCAAGGCTTTTTTCGGTCTGCAGTGCAAAGGCCAACGCTGAAGTTTGTGTCGCCACAGGCTCTGAAGTAGAGGATCCTACATTCCAAGGTAATTAGGTTCCACCAGGCCTGAGGTGAGCCACGTTGATTAGCGCTGGCTTCCCAGCCAGCCTTCCCCAAACTGCCGAAATCTGTCATCAGAGGGGCCTACCAAGATGCCTACCGAGAAATGGCTTCTGAATCATCTTCCATGGAAATAATTTTGATGATACATGTTCTAAAATATCTTTTCCTGTATTTGTGTTTTATATTTTTAAAGCGAGTGAGTATAAATATTGTTTTCATTCTCGTCACATTGGAGGAGTGAGTCAAGGCTCGTTAATTTTACCCTCCGTTCCGGAGAGTGTGGTACAGCCCTTGAATCAGACTTCGGGCGTGTTACGGGGTGTCTCAGTTAGGAACGAGCGCAGGGAAAGTGCCTGGCTGTTGTGGGCATCTTCCCAGCGCAGGTTAAATCCCTCTGTCTTCTGAGCTGCTTACAGGCATGATGACTCCAGGGAAAGAGAACCCCACAAATAGTTTAGAAAACCAATAATAGTAACATTTCAATTATTAATCTCCTGCCATTCCTTTTCCAGTTTGGGCACCAGCAACAATAACCGCCCCACCCATCCACCCCCTGGCTACAGAAGAAAGCCTTTTTTGACCCCCTGAGCAACTGCTGGTTTCAGGTAGAGTTTCATTCTGTCGTGGCACATTCTGTGCCACTTTGAAAATGAGGAAACAAGCAGTCAGCACAGTTCCACAGGCTGCAGCTGCGCCTCTGGGAAAGTATCCCAAAGTCTGAAAGATGTAGCCTTTGCCCTTAATCAGGATCCATTCCTAACCCGGGCAACAGGCGGGGAAGGGGGGCCGGGCTCACCCTGGAGGGGAGGCCCCACCCGCCCACAAGCCAGCAGTGGGCTCACCATGCATTGCCTATTACTTTCCTATAAAAGAAATGGGGCGCTTTATGCAAGTTACAGCTGCTCATAGTCTTCATATTTTATTCTGTATGTTTTTTTCACGTTTTTCTTCCTTCCTCTCATAGCGACCAATCTTGGGAAACCACCTTTGAGGTTTAGGTGGAACAAAGCAGAGATGATCCAGAGGGTGTGATACGTGAACACTTTTTATTGTCCTCTGAACACATAATTTGCTGACGTTTTCTGGTGGTCTTATGACAATTCCAGCACTTCAGGTTGCTGTCAAAGACGGGATTCAGAATAATGCCAGCAGACTTTGCGTAACCGCTGTAGAGTGTGAGCTTAAAAGGCCCAAGCTCCTAATAGTCTATTTCATATGTCAATACCCTATTGGGGAAAAAAAGAAAAAGGAAATTGAAAACCTGGAGTATAGGAAGGTCTTTATTATTCCTCTCAAAGAAACTGATGTGCCTGAAGTTCAAAGTGATAATTATGACTCAGACCCCACTTAGTTTGTGATATACTCTGTACCCACATTAACTCATCCTCCTCACAGATCCACGAGCTGGGCGCTGTTCCCTGCTTTACAGGTGGGCGCTACTTTTATGCCTCCATTTAACAAACATTTACAGAGGGTCTCTGGCCTCAAGGCGTTCAGGGCGTATGGGAAGTGAAAGTCCAAACTAGATATGGAGCCCTGACCAGTGTGGCTCAGTGGGCTGGGCATCGTCCTGCAAAGCAAAAGGTCACCAGTTCGATTCCCTGTCCAGGCACATGCCTGGGCTGCAGGTTTGGTCCCTGGTCCGGACACATACGAGAGGCAACCAATCGGTGTTTCTCTCTCATATTGATGTTTCTCTCCCTCTCTTTCTCCCTCCCTTCTCCTCTGTCTTAAAAAAAAAAAAAAAACAGAAACAAGAACAAAAAACTAAACTCAGGCCCACCAGCCCAGGTCTAACTCAGAAGCCTGATGTGTGCCAGTTCTCATTCTCACCTGCTAATGTTTCCTAAGGTGTAAAGGGAAGACCCCATTTCCCTGTTTTCTCTTGAGATATTTTCTTTATTTGGAATAAAAATAAAAGTATCTCTGAATGTAGAAAATACCTCCTGGACATTTCCTGAGAAATTACCGCCTCTGATTTGCAGAAGAGTTGGTCTTCGTTTTCCATTACCTACATTTTACCTCCCTGTAAATGCAAATCTATGTCTAATGTGCACGCAGGGCTTGGAGACTTTTTATTTTTGGCATTGAGCACCGCCCCAGGCTCCACTGCGAATGGGCCCTCGCATCGCATGTGGCTGTTGGAAGGTCCACTTCCGGCTGTGCCGTCTGGCGGAGATCTTGTGTTCCAGGCAGTTTTGCGGTACTTGTTGGTGGGGATGTCGACGGCGGTCACTCAGCAGATGTCTCAGGGAAGGGAATTCGGGAAGAAGAAAGCCCAGGTCTGCCTCTCAGAAGCATGGGGCTCAGCGCAGGGGAGGACAATGGGAAAGAGAGTCCCTTCCCCCTCCCCACCCCCCGCCTTCAGGAAAGTGCATGTTTGTGACTTGAAATTATCAGTTCATCAGGAAAAAAAAAAAGTTTTCCAGGAAAAGGCCGCACTAGGAACTCCCTCAATGACCAATTCCAGTATTCTGTTAACCCGATTGTCTAGAAATTCCCGGCCTGAAATCTTGCCTGCTGTCATTCAAGCCTGTTTTCTTTTACTCATTTCCTTTCTCTCAAACCTTTCATATACTTGAAAAAAAATGACTCGGTCTCTACAGCTTTTTCCTCACAGGGCCTTTTTTGGGTCCTCTCCCTCCTCTGCACTCTCTCTGGTTTCTCCCCATTAAAAACCAATGGTGCTGATCAACACTGAATACAGTTCTTTAATAATGTTCTCATTAGTACAGTGTACACAAGAAAAATGACTTCAGGGTTCTTGCATCATTGTGAACCCCTGTAGGGGGAGAACCACATCCAATTCATCTTCGTATCCTCCACAGCAGCTGTGCGGTTTCTTAAACCTACTAGGCGCTTCATAAATATTTGTTCACTTGACTCTTCCTTTAATGTAGTAGCTAAGTAATAAGTGACCTTCCCCCAGCCTGGACTGGTGACTTGTGGTTACCTTGCTTTTACCTCCGTCCTGTGTGTTCTTCTTGTGTGTGTGTCTAAGCGTCCCTCCCCCCGACGATGAAGGCCATCTTCTGCTTGGTCTTTGGACCTAGGCGTCATCAGTTTGAATTCCCCCCCCCATCTACTCGCAATTCTTTGAGAACCTGAACTTTCCCCTACAGATCTGACAGACAGAATGCAGAGGACACGAGTCTGAGAAAGTTGAACTACTCTCGAAAGAAGAGGAGCGAGCACGCAGAAGAATCTTGATGATTCGGTGTAATATCGGCTCATCCCGACTTAGGACAGTTTGTCAGATCCTTTGCAGGTTCTGAGTCAGCCAGAGCTGTACCTGTTTTACCAGGTTCTCTGCGGCCAGTAAGCTAGGTGTCATGAGAGTGGCTACACGTCACACTCGGAGTGGGAGTTCCTCCCTCTGGGCTCCAGCCACCAGAAAAGGCAAGGGGCACAGGACAGTCACTCAATCCGTGAGCCTCTGGTGGACGACTTGGCTGTTAGAAAGTCAGCTAGCACAAAGCAGTGGCCAGTTAGGAAAGGGACAAGGCTTTAAAACTGCAAGATCCAATTAAAAAAAAAAAAGCAAGCTTTAAAACTGCAAAATAATTTTGTGGTTTTACGGCCACTTATTTCTAAACAGGGCATTGAACAGATTTGTAGCGTTTTGGAAGAAAGTAGTCTGTTTTAGCAATTCTTGCCTAACGAACTGCTTTTGTTCTGGTAGGTTCTGATGAATTAAATGCCACTGTGATTGATTCAGTCTTGCATGTGCTAATGCTGTGGACTTTGTAAAACCTTCGTTGTCGCCATAAGAATGCAGTCTAAGATAGGAGTGGCCAAGGGCCTTTCCCCCCAGGTTGTACTGTCTGTCAGGGAAGACGTGCTGTGGAACCTGCCGTTCCATTGGGAAGAAAAAGCGCCGTGGGTTCACGCAGTGACAGATTGCATCCCGATGAAACAAGGCTTGTCCCTGTATTTTTACCATTTTCCTCCATATCAATCAATATTACCTCATTGATTCGCCCCATGGAATGGTTACTCACAATGCAAAATGTTTTTTCCCAAGGGCGTTTCATAAGAAGAGGGACCCCGCGCGCTGGCTGCGAACGTCTCATTCCGCAGCATCAGAGAAGCGTGTTTCAGTGGTGTGTGTCCCGGACCCCTTTGAAGGTCCCAGGGTCAGGAAACTTGGAAAGCTCCGGCGCTCATTGCTGGTTGTGGAAGTGTGTTCTTGTTTTTTTTTTGGTTTTTCTCTTCTCTAAGGAAGAATTCATAGACTGACAAAAGCCAGCATGTCAATTGTTGAAATTGTGCAGAAAAGCAGTAAGTTAACCTCCTCCCGAGTTCTGTGTAACTGCACCTACTCTCGAGACTGCAGGCTGATAGCAGGAGCTTCTGTAGGAAAGTACATCAGGGGAACGGTGACAGGTGGGGAGAGGCAGAGACAGAGAGTATGCACGTGTGTGCGTGTGCGGGCCCCCCCCCCCCCCCCGCCCCAACCACTGACATGTCCAGCTCCGGCCCCATGTGATCACCGTTCCTCATTAAGCATGCCCTGCACCATCAGGAAGAGATGAATCAATATTCATTAGGTTCTGTTAACCGAGACTGGGAGGTTCTCTAATGTATTAGAGAAATGTGTCCATTAGAAAATGGCTAAAATAAAGAAACTTTCATTTGATTATACCATGACTTACTCCAGAAAAGATTTAAGGCTGCTGAAAGGGTTACATTTCTGAAAGAAGGGGAATTAACTTGTAAAGATCAATTTTGTGGGGCAGCCGATTTCCAAGGAGGTCGGATAAATGAGGTAGTCCTGTACAAAGAGACAACGGAAGCAGTCAAAGGTCTTGTTCTGGTTTAACAAGGTGAATAAGCAGCGTGTGTAGTGGAATTTATTTGCAAAGTAATTCTTACTTGGCTGGAGTGGTAGGCACAAAATGGACCAGCGCAGGAGAACAGTGAGTGTTTGGGGTCAATTGTTGAAAGGTTTAAAGGGGTTCTAATTCAAGAGACACTTTGTGGTGTAGAGGGAAAGGGGACCGATGTAACCAATGATACTTGCACGAGGTGACTTTTCCTGGCGCGGAGAGAACAGAAGGAACGAGGAGGCCAGAGGGAGAGCCGTGCTGGGAGGCTGTTGCTGGGTCACATGGGAGAACACGTGTGGAGCACTTATCAGCCTGCCTGCCCCGGGGGTTCAACGAATATTTGTGCCTTCTCCCTGTCCTCCCACCCCTTATGGCGGTGATCTGGGGTCGGGAAAGCTCGCTGGTAAGAGCAGTACATGATGTTTGTTCTGCAGAGCCAGCAGCTATTCCCCCAGACCTGTAGGGAGGCTGCTGGGGCCCCTTGCAGCCCACAGTGCCTCACAGAACCCATCCAGGAGGCGGGATGTCCCCCTTTCCCAAGGAAAGCAAGGCCACACGCCCTCAGCTCCAGTGTTTAGAGTCTTCTGTTAGGAAGTTGTTCTTTATGTCTCCCCGGGAAAGTTTGCAGCTCATCGCCACAGACTACTTATTAACAAAAAAAAACCAAAAAAAATCACAAACCAGTACACTCATGATGAGTTTCGCAGAACCTCAGAGCCCTTTCCAGCCATTAAGTGGCTCCCCAAGGTACATTTCAGGGTCATTTTTCCCATTGACGTGACCCAAACTTGAGACCCATCTGCTTTTCAGGCGTGGCGTTCTGACTCTGTGTTAGATCCTGTTGGTGTGCTCCATCCAGAATCGTAACCCAAACAAGTGGCTACTGAGTTACCTTGGTACTTGTGCCAAGTACTCACCTCGGCACTCACTGTTACTTTGTTCCGGGTGCCGAAACCACGAGCACGGAACAAGCGACGGTGACGAAGTGTTTCCTCTTGCCGGGCAGCGTGGTGACTCGTTCAAATTCTAGCACGTGCGACAAGTCCCCAGCAAGTGCCTAGTGCTGAAGATTCTTCTCGTCAAAATGCAACGAGTACAGGGTTTGACGAGTTTTGAAGCCAATGAGGACCGAGGTGTGACGGTGATTGAACACGGAGACTTATGCACTAAGGGAGGGGCTGGCCTTGACTTTGGTGAGTCCTGGGACAACAGTACAAAACAGCTCCCGGCCTGCCACACACCAGTTCCCTCTGCCCCAGGTGTGCATGTCCAGACCCCGACTCCCTCCACCCCGCTGTGGACCCCGGGGTGCTCAGGCCCATGTGCACCCACAGGCCCTGGGGAAGGCCTGGAAGTAGGCCTGAGGCCTCTTGGACAGGGACTCCCGGGGACCCAGAGAACCGTCTGTGAGTGGGCTCGCCTGGTGATTCTGGGGACGAAACAGGTGATGCTTCCCTCGGGAGGGGTGTTGCTGGCTCCCAGAAACTGCGGGGTCCATGGTGGGGGCCCTGTTGCCCTGTTCTAAGGGCAGTGCCGATAAGGGGACTTCTGGCTGTGAAAATTGGGCAACAAAGGCAACTTGAAACGTTTCCTGTTTATACGAGTCACGGTGATTGCTCCACGGCATACTCTGCTGTCCTCTCATTTCACCCCCTCCACCTTCATCTCATACTTAGGGTTGCTCCATAAGGCGCAGTTCATGAAACAGGCCCGCTTCCTGTTGTCTGCTCAGGAGAGCCCGATTTGTGCCGCTCTCCCAATGAAACTGAACTCGAGGCGTGGTCCTGCAGCGGTGGCCGTCCCCAGTCACCTGGAGGGCTTGTTAAAACAGATGCTGGCCCGCCCTCAGAGTTTCTGTTTCGGAGCTCTGGGGTGGGGCTCAAGAATTTGCATTTCTAACTGAGAACCCCTGTTTTAGAGGAATGCACTCAGAATGAAAAACCAGTCAATATTTACAATCAGATGGTAGTTGTTTTGATGAAAACTTCCCCTGGCTGTGTGAGTCAGAGAGACCTAGCATTAGCATTATTTGCAGCTCAAGTGCCTCTTGTGGCCTTGAATTCTCGAAGCCATAGAACGTTGTACAGACCCAGCCTCCAGCCTTCCCATCTCTGACTCCAGCAGAGACGAGGCCCCATCTTCTCCAGGGCCTGCCCAGAAATGCAGAAGCTACTTTCCCTTCTTCCAGAGTCAGTCTATAGTCCATCCAGCTTGGCCCTGGGGTCCCAGAATAGAATGGGCAGGTATCGTGCTCACGGTAATAATACATTATTATTAACTAACACAAAGAGCTCTATGATTTTCTCCACTTACAGAAGAGGAAATTGAGGCTTAGAGACATTAAATTACATGTGTCCAAGGTCTCGTAAGCGATAACGAGTAGAGCCAGGGCTTGAACTCCACCTGACACCCGAGCAGGCTCCTGTCCTGACTGGCAGGCTGTCCCGCTTGTCCCAGGTCCGTCAGAGTGGCCCGTGTGGCCTACAGTGAGGAGACACACAATTGGGATCCTTCTTAGCAAGGGCACAACCACGGCGGGGGCTGATGGGGTGAGAGAGAGCCTTCACCTGACATGCAGCTCCCCAAGGCTCTTCTGTCCCACTTGCGCCCTTGTCATCAAACAGGATCACACGAGAGCGAGCACAACTCATGGACATGGACAACAGTGTGGTGACTGCTGGGGGCAGGGGGGTGGGAGGGGACTAAACAGTGATGGAAAAAATACAGTAAAGGTCAAATAAAAAAGAGAGTACAAAGCATCAGTCCAGTGGCCGGCACGTAGGAGGGGTACAGTCAAGGGCAACCAGCCACGAACCCCCTTTGAGCAGCAAAACATAAAATATCGGAGAATGATCATGCTGAGACCTCTAAGGGAAACAACGTCGTGAAAAGACGGTAACAGCTAGTACCAAGCCCTGGCCGTTGCCCGTTCTGTTCCAAAGCTTCGCACGTGTCGGTTCATTGAGTCTGGGAGTAACACCGGTCAGTCAGGTAGGCTCTGCTGCAGGTGCGTTTCGCAGAGACACAGGCAGGTTCCGCAGCTCAAAAGTGGCGGAGCTGAGCTTGACCCCAGGCAGCCTGGAGCCAAAGCTCGGACCCCCGACCACCAGGCTGTCGCTCCAAGGAGGAAAGTCTTCCCAATCCCTTCCTAGAGGAGGGAGTGAAATTTGTAAACATGTTCTTCAGTTCTTCTCCAAATGTACGTGTTCTTTGTTTCAATCAAAATCCGAATAAATGTTTTAAAATTTGAGAAACTCATTTCTGTTGGCCTTCCTGCAAGGCGAGGAGGTGGGCGTAGAATAGTCGGGTCTGAAAGACAAAGAGCAGTGAAGGGGCTAGGGCTCCACCGTGTGTTGCTGAAACAAACCGTAAGGCTCCCAGGTTGGCACAAAGGGGACAGACAGGCCCATCAGCGGGGCAGCGCAGGGGAGCCAGGCGCAAGACCCTGTTTCTGAGGGCTCAGTGACTGATGGAGGTGCCACGGAGTGGTGGGGAGAGGAAACCTGATTGGACGGATGGGAAGGGGGCCATGTGATAGCAGTCTGGAAAATCTCACTGGGTACTGTCACCTCACATCATCACACCAACACAAATTCTACGTGGTTAAAACGTCACATTTAACCAAAGGCTGTTGAGCACATTCCAGGTGCCAGGGACAGCTCCAGGTGCCAGGTGCACCGCGACGAACAAAGGAGATGAAAGCCCCTGCCCCGAAGCATTGTGCGTTTTAGTAGATGAAAGGGAGTAACACGTTTCTTCTTTTTATTTTTAAAGATTTTATTTATGTATTTTTAGAGAGGGAAGGGAGGGAGAAAGCGAGGGAGAGAAACATTAATCAGTTGCCTCTCGCACACCCATAACTGGGGACCTGGCCCACAACCTGGGCACGTGCCCTGACTGGAAATCAAACCGGCGACCTTTCAGTCCACAAGCCGGCACTCAATCCACGGAGCCACACCGGCCAGGGCTAACCCTTTTTTTTTTTTAAGCCTGAAATAGGTTCACTTGCCCTCCTGGGAGCGTGCCTACACCTTTCCTTTCCCACTCTTCCCCCGCAGGCATGCATCTCCTAAACCCTAAGGGTCCTGGTGAGACTTGCCACCAGGAGCAGTGGGCAGCAGCAGCTTGGCCTGAGCTAACCCCCTGCCCCTGTCTCCAAGGCCCCTTTTCTCTGGCTGCGCAGTGAGCTAAAACAGCCCCGCCTCCGCCCATTTCTTTCCCATAACATTTCCAGAGAGCCAAAGCAGCCCCGCCTAGGCTCTCCTGGTGCTTCTTCTATCTTAAGCCCTTCCTTGTTTCACTGGCCTCAGCTTTAATAAACATGCTCTCAAAATAAAATAAAAAATAAAAAGCTTGAAATAAATGAGAGGTGGATCTTTATTAAACATCTAGAGGGGTTGAAATTTCTAAGCTTAGAATCTGTATAAGTCATAGAGGGAAAAAAAATAGTTTTCAGTGCAACATTTCCCAAATGTTAAGGCTGTTTCTGGTTTTGCTTTCATGAATTATTTCTCATTGTTATTACACGTGGCATTGAGGGTTGCCTGAATTTTAGGGTAGGTTCTCCAAAGTATAATTACTGGGTCAAGGGGTGTGAACATTTATTGGATTTTCTCCCTATATAACCAGATTACATTCCTCCCCAAAGTATTTTTATGTTAAACACATCAAACCATCTAGAAAGATGTAAATCCACGTAGCTGTTTATTCAAGGAGCGGAGTCCCTCGTTGCTCTCAGGCCAGCGCTGTCTTCTGGGAGGACAGGTGATTCCCATGAGCGTTGAACGCCGTTTCTCTAAGCCCTTGGCTCCCCAAGTTTTATGTTTACCTAGGCTTCTTCTTGAGCTCCAGTCATAAAGTCTACTTGACATCTGTATCTGGATAGTTCACAGGTATCTTAAACTTAAAGAAAATCTTTGTCAACCCTCTGAAATATGTGCCTCTTCCATAATCCTTTGTTTCTGTAAAGGGCATCGCCTTAGATCACATCAGAAACCTGAGAGTCATCCCTGATTCATCTTATTTCACACTGACGCCACCCCCAAGTGAATTGACTTGGCCTCTGAGGTGGAGTGATTCTTGTTCTCCACCGTGGTTATTATGCTCTGTGAAGTCGCCACGACACTGGGTGAGCCAATGCCGAGCCGCTGCCCCCGGGTTAGCTTCCTGCCAGCTGGTCAGTTCGTAACCTTGCATCACGTGTGTTTCTGTTTGAAGACACCTTATTCAATATGTAGTTGACTCACTACCATCGAACTCGCAGCCTGCACCGCGGAAGCTCGTGCCTGAGTGAGCTGACGAGGACGCATTTTTCCATAAGGCACATCACAGCTTTTTTCGTGCTTAGAAACCCTGGACGGCCCTTTAGCACTGTACTTGGGGCCGTTTTTCAGTCCTCAACCAAAGCCACAAAAATGTGAAAAACATGGCCCTAACCAGACTGGAAAGTATACTTCGCCTAGGGTGTAAGAGCTGGGAGAGGGCAGAGCAGAACCTTGTGTGACCTCAGCTGGAGCACGTGCACCAGGCAGCCCAAATTTTTCGTCACAGTTTGCATGCGCCCCAGAATGACTGTGAAAGCCCCTCTTTAGTATTGATTTTGAGGTCACAAGTAAGTTTCAGCAAATCTGTGAATTCACAGATACAGAGTCCATGAATGAGGAAGATCGGTATAGGGCTAACCTATCCATTTCTTGACTGCCACCTCCTGATCCAGTGGTCAGCAAACTCGTTATGTAAAGGGACAGATAGTAGTTATTTAAGGCTTTGTGGGCCCTGGCCGGGTGGCTCAGTTGGTTGGAGCATCGTTCCGTACACTGAAAGGTTGTGGGTTTGATTCCTAGTCAGGGCACATGCCTAGGTTGCAGGTTTGATCCCCAGTTGGGGAGCACATGAGAAACAACTGATAGATATTTCTCTCTCTCTCTCTTTCTCCTTCCCACTTCCTTCCTCTAAAAGCAATGAAAAAATGTCCTTGGGTAAGGATGAAAAAAAATTTTTTAATTAAGACTTTTGGGACCAAATGGACTCTCTCGCAATCACTTAGCGCGGCAGTTGTGAAAGCGCGCAGGTAATACATAAATGAGTAGGCGGGCTGTGTAGTAAAACTGGATTTACAAAAACAGGCTTCGGGCTGGATTGTCCCTCAGGCTAGAGTTGGGACCCTCATAGCCCAGCCTCACCCACCATAAGGTTTCACCTGACCGCCCTGACCTGCCACCCACATTCATTCTGGAGCCTTCGGCCTATTCCCATGGTAACATTAAGCGTAGGTTAGATCTAATCACTCCTACTTCAGATGTCCAACTGTTTCCCATCGCACTTTGAATAAAATCCAGAATCCTGAGTATCATGGCCAAAACCCGGCCTCTGCCTACTTCCCTAATGTCACTGCGGGCCAGCCTTCCCCTCTGATCCCCGTCCTGGCCTCTTCCAGGTCTGCGACGGTTTCCAGCAGTCTTCCTGCCTGGCTAGTTGCTGCTCACTCTGCTGTCAAAACTGAATGTCACTTCCAGTAGTATAAATTAGACACCCCTCTTCTCATCTCAGGACACCCTGCTGTTCCCCTTCATAGCACTCAGGGCTTGAAGATAGCACCTACGAGGTGGGGGGGGGGGTTCCACCTGTCTCCCCACTGGACTGCGGACGCCAGAAAGACGGGAACGTGGCTGTGTTCCCGTGCGGACTTCACACACGCTGGGTGGGCAAATGTTTAGACAAGGTAGTTTCGTTTATACAGATTTTCCTGTGGAGCTACAACAGAGAAACCTGCAAGAGCCACCCCTTTAGAGCATCTAGTGCATCTTTGGAAATCGAGAGCGATGACTGAAGAGAAAAAAGTCATTCTGGTGAGAATGCGCGTCTCTGGTCACGGGGCGATTCTGCCAACAGCTCGGTCTAGTTCAGTGTTTTCTCCCTGGGACTCGAATGCTGAGTCAAAGCCAGTTAGTCTCCCTTTTCTCCCGCAGATGTTTTGAACTTCGCTGGCGAGGCCTCCACACAGGCACGTGGGCTCTCGTGTGCTTGAGGAGGCATTTGGGCACCGCTTTTAAAAATCGGCTGTAATTCCATCTCTCAAACTGCACCCCGCCCTGGCCCCCTGAGGCCTTAGCTAGTACTGTGGTAGTTTTTTTCTGCAGCACTGCCGTAGTCTAGGGAGAAATCTTTGATTGTCAGAATTATTTTAGCAATTAAGTTCCAAATTATAGATTGTTCCCAAGTTGAAGAACCCTGCACGCTCTGGACAGACCACGTAGCAAAGTTTAGATCAGCGGTCCCCAGCCTTTCTGGCACCAGGGATCGGGGACCGGGCACTGGTTTCCTGGTAGATGATTTTTCCATGGATGGGGTATGTCCCCCACCCCAGCTTCTCTGCCTCTGTCACCCACTGCTCACCTCCTGCTCTGGAGTGCGGGGATGGGGCAGGTGGAGACAGAGGCAGAGCTCAGGCAAGCTTCCCTAGCGGTCTGGTTTCTATCAGGTTAGGGACCCCTGTTTTAGATAGCATGTTGATTCTGAGGTGGCATTTTAAAGATTAGCAGTAGCGAAATTGAAAGCCTTGCTTAACTTCTTTTTTAAAAATGTAATGTTACAGAGACACCACGTGTGCATTATAAGAAGTTAGAAAATAAAGGCAAGCAAAACACACAGATTCTCTTTTCTTCCCTCCAGAAATTACCACCGTTACATCCCACTGGTCTTTTTCTTTGGATACATATGTACAAATACTTTTTTTTTTTTTTACCCAAATGACATGTTACTGTTTTGCTGTGCTTTTTTTCAGTGAACGGTTTCCAACCCTGTATGTCAGGAAAGTGCATCTCATTCCCTGTCCATATTTCCATAATTGGCCCCCAAATGCCCTTTGAAGCCAGTTTGTTGAAATCAGCACCTAACCGAGGACCCTGCGGTGCATCTGGCTGTGACTTCCTTCAAGTGCCTCAGCCTGGCACAGCCTCTCACTGAAGGAGTGGGCCGGTAGCCTGGAGAAGCGCCCACCTTCCACATGTGTGGGGCTGCTTCCTTGGGGCCGTGCTGAGCTCCGTGCTGCAGCCCCTGTGTTTCCTGCACGTAAAGGCTTGATGATTCCAGTTCATCGTCTTTGGCCACCATATCCCAGAGGTGATTTTGTGCACCTCATGTACCTCCCAGTGACTCACCATTAGTGGAGTTACAACAGAGCCCCAGCAGCCGGAACCCCCATGGATCGGCGAGGTGTTACTCTGGCATATAGGCCGAGGACCGAAGGCCATTAGCACCAAATGTGAATTCCTGCCTGAATGCATGTGCTCATCGGGCTTTGTGAAGTGATGTTTTCCTAATGCTTTCATTTCTTGTCTAAAGCAGAGCTCCCCCTCATCTCTTGGGGCTGTCGGCTTACCCTGAAATAATAGTTCTAGCTGGAAAGGCAGGATCTTTGCTAATATTCTCCCTTTAATCATTAATTTTCAATCTAAGGCATTGTGTAATAGCCATTTTAAATAGTGAGAAATGAGTTTTTTCTTTGTTTCTCATTATACAATCATGGATTTTTTTTTTTTTTTTGATTTGGCATGTTTCAATCATTAGTCTTTTTTGTTACAAGTTCAGGCAGTGAGATCCCTTCAGCTGTCACCTCCCTGTTCTTGAAAAGCTTTCTTACCGAATGGCACAGGTTTCCCCCACAGTTGTCTTGGGCTCTTTGACGGGGTGGGACAAGGGCGTTAGAGACGAGTGTCTAAGTGCGGGTGGTTTTCCCAGCAGTGGTGACTTGTTTCTAGGGAATCTCAGTGCACAGAGCTAGAAAGTGCATATTGTTGCAGATTAGGAGTCCACCTTGGCATGTTCAACTTAGTTTCGATGTCCCTTGTGCTTTCACTTAGTTTTTCCCCATTTTTATCATAGTAGCTCTCTTTTCTACTACAGAAAATCCTTATTTCTTCTTTAACCTAAAATGTAAGGCTGAAGTCTCAAAATACTGATATTTACATTATTATAAATATTGAAACTACAGAGGCAGTTGAACATATCACTGTTATTTTTGTCTTGTCCTTAGAATGCATCCGGCTAAGGGTATGTAATTAAAAACCTTGTTCTACAGTCTTTAAAAATAAATTATCCCTCAGAGTGACCGACTGTGTTACCATTTTGACGTATAGTTAGGTTCATATATTTCAGTTTCTTTTCTGTTTAAGAAAAATTTTAATTGAATTTTTTGGAGCTAGGGAATGCATTTTGATGACCGAAAGGTCAAAACTACATTGAGGTTAAACCTGGAGGACAGGTATACAGGAATTCTCTCTACATTTCTTTTATGTTTGAAAGTTAAAATAATTAAATTTAAACAATATTGAGAGATATCAGCAATTAAGTCTTGCCCTTTTTACTTTGTTCCCTCCTAGATCATTATTTTTACTGATGTCTTGCTTGCCCCTTTGTGTCTTTCATTTTGCAGATTCAAAGTGTGTCTGAGTGTGTGTGTGTGTGTGTGTGTGTGTGTGTGTAGGCTTTCTCTCCTCTAGTTATACACAAGGTGGCACACCATATGTTTTGTTGTACATCTGAACTTCTTTCTCTCAACAGCGCGTTCTGGAGCTCTCTCCATATCGTTCACAGAGATTATCTTCGGTCTTGTTTATGGCCACAGAGTACTCCATTTTGTTGACACGTCATGGTTATAAAACACTAACGTATTTTTTGGATTGTTTCCAGTTCTCTGCTATTTTCAGACCCTTCGTAGTAGATAACCTTATATAACGTCACTTCACACTCATCCTGCTGATGCGTCTCCGTGATCGAATCCTGTAAGTCGGGCTGTAGGGTCAAAGGGTAAGTCCATCTGTCGTTTTTGAAAGACAGCGGCCAACTCTTCCTGTTAGGGCCTGTGCCGTGTTTTCTGACAAGCAGTATCTGGACGTGCCTGTTCCCCAAGAGCACTGCCCGCGGGGCCTGTTGTCAGACTTGTGGATTTCTGTTGGTAGGTGAGAAATGGTCTTTTGATGTAGTTTTAACTTCTATTTCTTTTATTCGAAGTGAGGCTGGACATCTTTTCATTTGTTAAAATGCCATTTTTATTTTTATATGAGCCGTGTTTTGAACTTTATACATTTCCCTACTATGGTGTTGACTCTTTTTTTCCTTTCTTTGTTTTCTTTTTCTTTGTTCTTTCTGGTTTTGAGAGTATGTTTATTAACGCTGGGGATAGTGAAACAAGGAAGGGCCCAGGGCAGAAGAAGCACCAGGAGAGAGGCCAGGCGGGGCTGCTTTGGCTCACTGAAAAGTCAGAGAAAAAGGGGCCTTGGAGACAGGTTCGGGGGCAAGCCCTGACGAGATGCTGCCGCCCGCTGCTCCCCTCATTGCAAGTCTGATGGGGACCCTTAGAACTTAGGGAGAAAAAGCTCTCCTGAGAAAGAAAGGTGGCAGCCTACTCCCTGAAGGGAGAGCGCCTTTTTCTTTTTCATTTCTAAGAGCTCTTTATATATTGTCTGTGACGTGAGTTGCAAATACTTCTATCCCAGTTGGTCGTGTATGTTTTGATTCACTGGTGGTGGTATCTTTTGCCCCTCAAAAGTCTATTTAAATTGATGTAATCCACTTTATGTTTTTGTTTATGGCTTCCTTTTGTTGAGTAAGAGTTAGAAAGACATTTCCTATTTCAAGGTTTTAAAGTTCCTTCTGGTACTTTTGTAATTTTATGTTTTCCATTTATATGTTGAGTCATTTGGTGTTTATACTAGGGTATGTTCTGAGGTTTGCAGCCAAGTTTATGTAATTCCAGTACTCAATTGTTCCAACACCAGTTATGAAACCAGTTTATATTTTCCCACAGGAATTTATATTAAATTCCTGTAGGCATGGGGGGTGTCTATTTCTGGGCTCTCTGTATCTTTCCATTGGTTGGTATGTTGTTAATTTGGGAGGGTTTGTACCTGAAAGGACGGGTTCTCCCTCTTTGCTCTTCCTTTGCAGAGTTTCCCTGACTATTCTCTTTTGTTTGTTTTTCCACATGAACTTTAAAATCAACATACAATTTCAGAGAAAAACCCGTTGGTGTTTCCATTGGGATCGCATTAAACTTACACATTGCTTAGGGGGAAGTAAAATCTTTACAAGGTTGAGTCTTCTTATTTGAGATCATGTTTTCTTTCCACGTGTTCTTTTTTGGTGTGCTTTAGTGTTTAAAGGTTTCTGTATACGGTGTATATATCCCTTAAGTTTATGCCTATCAATATAGTCTTTCATTGTCTTCTGTTGGTTGTTGTTTGCATAAATGAAGACTGTTGCTTTCCATATGTATTTTTAACAACTTAATATTGAGATACAGTTCACATAATTCACCCATTTAAAGTCTACAGTTCAGTGGCTTATAGGATATTCATAGAATTACGCAGGCATTACCACCGTCTAATTTTACAACATTTCATCACCCCCAAAAGAAACCCTATTCATCAGTAGTCATTACCCAGTCCCACCCTCCCCTCTGTCCCTAGAAACTACTCATTTCTTCCTATTCTGGAATTGCATATAAATGGAATCATGTAAAGCATGATCTTTGCCACTTGGCTTCTTTCACTTAACGTAGTGTTTTCAAGGTTTGTCCTTGAGCGTCTGCTTGTGTCCCAGCCATCCTCGTGGGTGTGAAGTGGCGTCTCACTGTGGTTCCGACCGGTCGATTTCTATATTTATTTAATTCCCTTTTGCTACCCACTCTAGTCAGCTTTCATGAGGGCAGGAGTGGGCTTTCGATTCTAGGTCCCCAGTGCCTCCCACAGCATCTGGCAAATATTTGGTGTTCAGCTAATGCTCAGTGAGTGAATGATTGGATCTCTTATAGTTCCGCGTCGCCTCTACTTTCTAAGGTTAAAATGTGGTTTAGCACATATAAATTAATTTTTATTTTACCCTAGGCAAAACATAATTAGAGGGTGGCTCCCCCTCCCCCCCAGGAAAGTTCTGTGTTAATAGACGATTTCATATCACACAGGGTTTGTGGTGATCAGCATTACTTTTTCTTACATTGGAATGAACGACCGAGAGAAGCTGGTCCCTGCGTCTTTTGAGGGTGATTTTAAACCCTAGGTTTTATTGTTATTGAGACTACTTGGTAACATACATAAGAGAAATTAGGTACAGGTGTTCTGCGCCTGGGAATAGGGAGTTTTGAGTGAGATCGATAGCTTGTACATACATGTAGGAAGTCCTAAGTTTACTAAGTGCTGCGTTCCGAAATGTCTTTTGCGAGGTGTCGTGTGAGCTCAGATCACACTGAGCAGTAGAAACTAGTGGCATCAGTTAAGACGAGGGTCTCGAGCCAGCCCTAAAGAATATCTAAGAGAGCGTGGAGGATGCACTTGTGAAGGCGAGGGGTGTATGGGAGAGCTCGGTACTTGCTGCTTAGTTTTGCTGTGGACCTAACGCGGAAGAAGCGTGGCTCGGTGAGAAGTAGGATTTGCTTTGCAAGAAGACGGCTTTGGAGAATCATGGACTCAAAAGCTAAAGAACCCTTAAAAAAAAAAGGTCTAATAAAAAAAATTTTTTTAAGACAGAGCATATCTGAAATACAGATATTTTCTAGGAAGAGGGAAATAATTACATCAGAAAAATCACATTGAGTAAGAAAGGATTATGCCTCTCTAAAGTCAGTATGTGAAGAAAGATATTTTAGCTACAGAACTAGGTGAGGTGTTGTGTGTGGGGGTGGGGGGAGGCTTTGGGCACTGCCCAAGGGTTTAGAGGCTGACGATACTGCATTTTTACATTGCCACAATGTTGTTCAAAATATGTGACTTTGAACATGATCGTCGCCCTTATGAGGCCTGTTGGGGCAGGGAGGTCGATTCCTTCCCTCACTGGTGATGGAGGCAGGTTGATTTCCCCAAAGTGTCTGGGCCTGAGAGGTGGGGAGGGGAGGGGAGAGCGCGGTTCGGAGAATATGCGTTTTCTGTGAGGAACCGTTTGTCGGGAAGGAATTAATTAAGAATTGAACTGTATGAAATAGAAGCAATATCTGAAGGGCAGATGGATTTTTTTTTTAAAAAGGTAGCTGTGGATTCAACTTGAGCCAACGATTTGAAAGCCACTGGGAGCAGATTTCATCAAACTGCAAGAATGTGATGCTGCTGGAACCTGTCCAGAAACGGGCAGCCCTGGGGAACCGGGCTCCCTCTGGTACCGGGGCTGCTCCCGATGAGCACCTCCCGATGGGGCTGCCGGAGAGTGGGGTCCAGCGTAACAGGGATGGTCGGACCGCATGACCTTTACAATTTCTCCCGAGAGAGAATGGGGTGGTCCTGAGATGATGAAGGTGCCTAGAGCACGTGGTCCCAGCTCTGTCCCTTGTCACCTCCACTAAAAGGTCCTGGTGCCCCCAGTTCAATTCGCTGTCGATGCAAAATGAAGCTTCAGCTGGGGGGCTCTGCGACCTAAAGCCAGATGACACCATTCATTGAGCATCTACCCTTTGGGCTTCTATTATGGGAGACTCAGATGAAATCACTACTGTTCCTAAACTGGTCCTGAGATTAGAGGATTCCCTCTTTCCAGCCGGTCAGCTCAGGCCTGTGCTGGCCGCTCCCCACCACCCTGCCCCCTCCCACTTTGTACAGGTATGTCTCAGGGAGAAGTAAACTCAGGCAGCCAGGACTCGGCCCTAAGCTGGAGCAGACAGCAGCCTGGGGCCTCGAGCATCCCCCTGCAGTCCCCACCCTCCATATTTCCACGTTGGCTCCAGCGTGGCGCCTGGCCTTGAAGTCAGGTTGAAGCCTAGCAGGCAAGGCCACCGCCCTCCTGTCCCTCGGCTATTCCGTGCAACCTTTAGTCTTGAAAAAGCGCCGACCTTCGCTTACAAGAATCCTATCTCCCTAAATGGGGCAATCTGCTTTAAATCCCTTCTCAGCTGGCACCTTCCCCACCGCACAACAGGCGTAATTAAAGGAGCAGGTTCACCTTTTTAACTGCTTGTGCTGTACTAGGTCAGCGTGGGTGGCTGGGCGCCGTGTTGGGGTGTGTGTTCGTGCGTGTGCATGCATGAGTGTGTGCCCACATACACAAATATCCCATCCTCCAGCCCCAAAGTGGTGATTTTCAGAAGTGCTAAGGGTCATGTGTATGCGTAAGCTTTACTTTTGCGTTTTCCCTATTGTGCCCGACCTAAAAGGATTTCTTAAAAAGTAGTCTGGTTACCGTGATGTACGAGGCTTTTTGGATCTTGCTGCTAAGAACTGCATGCTGATCTCACTGCGTGAGATCCCCCTCTCTGCGTGGTTCCCAGGTGGAATTGACTCTGCCACGCACACACTGGGTTTCTTTCCCCCGCTACGCTCCGATTTCCCCCTTTCTCCTCTGGCTCTGCCCCCTCTCAGGTGTGGGCCATGGTGTCCACTCCACAGTCGGGGCTGGTGAGCACACTGCGGGTCATGCAGGCAGTCTCCCGTGGTGGCTGTCCTCTCCTACTCCCAGGTCAGCCGACAAGCCAGCTGCCTCAGCGAAGCTCCTGTGGAGCCTGGGTTTTTATCCCTACCTGCCCCTCGGCCTAGAGGCCTCTCCAAGGATGTGCCTGTGGCTGCAGCTGCCCTCCGTTCCGACACGGCAGCCACTGTTTCTGAGCTCCTCACTTGCAGAAGTCAGCCTTTTGGCAACATTTGAGGCCATGGTATATACACCCTGGGCTAGGTGGTTGAGCTGAGAACAGAACAGACCACACACTTACACCTCCTCGAGCACTTTAATGGGGGGGGAGGTGCAGAAGAGCCTTGTGCCCACCTGTGCCCTCCCAAGCATAGACAGGATGTGAACCTGGAGTTGATTTCCCGGTGGTAGGGACAGACTTGTGCTCATGTCTGCCTAGTTTGCCATCCAGGTCCCCTTTGTGACTCCTACCTGACCTGCAGAAGTCCAGCCTACAGCTGTGGCATTGGACTGATGTTGGAAGTCCAGGCATTTTCAGCCTGGAAAGTGTCGGGAAAGCTGCTCACAGTGCAGCCCAGCAGGTGCGGCTGCTTCTCCATGTGCTTGGCAGAGTTTATTGTTTGTTTTTTCCTGCCGTGAGGCAATATGATTCAGTGAGAAATCGGATTAGCTTTGCAGAAGATGACTTTGGAGAATCCGTCCTCAAAAGCAAAAGAAACCTAAAGAAAGGTGTGAGTACTGAGGAAATACGGGGTACAGCAGTCCTAACCCCAATAAGTTAGCTTTGGGTGCTTTCAGGAAGCTTCTTGGATTTTTTAGCCGCGCAGAAACAAGGGGGACGTGATTGGGAGCAGAAGGAGAGAGGTGAAGTGGAAGGGAGAGAGAATCACATGCAGACACCTCGAGAATGAGGAGGCATGAGACAGACATCCCACACCAGGAGAGGCCATGCAGAATCTGGCCATTGGGGGTTATTAGAATATAAAAGAACATAATTTTATTTTGCCACATGCAAGATCAATTGGAGAGTGAAGAGCTCTCTGATGCATTACGTTCCAGGTGTCTCCTGGACACCTAGGCATGTGTCTTCGAGAGGCAAGAGGAGCAGGCTCTGAGCGGGAAATGACTGACATCGGGAGCAGCACAAGCAGGGAGACAGGGAGGAAGGAGATGCAGCCACAGCGTGGACTTCAGGCCCTATTCAGCCAAAGGGAGATGTGTCTGGGCGGGAGGGGGCGGCTGGGTGGTGGGTTGGAGACCGCTTAGAGTTTTTGAGTGTTTGCCTGTGTGCCCCTGGGTGTCTGGTGTTTGTAAGAGAAAAGGCAACATTGTTGGCACCTGAGAACAGTTGCAATTCAAAGTGGAAACAGTTTTAGTGATCCTGAGAATATATAAAGTATACTTTTGAGATAGTGGTAAACATTCCCTCTCTCCCTTTCTTCTGTGTTCTTTTGTGAGAGCAAGAGCTATACAGATAATAGTGGTGGAAAATTCAGTACTATATAGAGTTTCTAATCATGTTTATCAGAATTTAGCCTTCTGGCCCTCCTGTCGTTTAGGGGAGACTCTGGACAGCTGCATTTTTTAGGAGTGTTTGAGTTTTTAGGGCATCTACCTCCGCCAGCCCTTTGTCATTCCTCATTAATCCTGATCTCTCTCAAAGTGTGCAGTTCAGTGCCTAGCACTTAGTGGTGGTAGAAATTAGTATGAGTGGTTGGCCTAGCAGAAATCCACGTCTGTCCGTCCGCCCATCCATCCATCCATCCATCCATCCAGATAATCCAGTCACCACACAAGGAAACTTCACTGAAGACCCCCAGCTATGATCCCCCTTCTTACAGGTAGAACCGGTAACCTGCCCGGCGCAGGTCAATTATTCCCAGGCCCAGGAAGTGATTAGCCTAGACTGTATCGGGAGACACAAGAAGGTGGGGAGTAGTTGGAGGTGGTGTTGGGCTGACATCGGAACCAAATCAGCGTTCTGCCAGGGGAGGCCGGAAGGGCTGTTATAAAGGCAACTTATTCTGTCTTCTCCAACATGTTCATTTTTTTTTACATTTTACTCTGTGTCATTTTTAAAAACTATGACATAGTGACTGTATTTACAATGGTAATTACTTTAATTGAGGTCTATTCAATTAATTATATATATCTCAGCTTGTTCTATAAATTATGAGTGGGTTTACAGTATAAACACATATAACTATAATAACCAATATAGCACAAAAGGATTTAAGGATGAGACCAGGAGAATACAAATAAATACACAAGTTCAAAGCCAGGAGGGAAAGAATCACAAATATGCAGACAGGCCTCTCCGTTACTTTAGCGGAGCTTCACATGGTCCCTGGAGCTTCACAAGATCAAAGAGAAGAGGGAAATGTGGTCGCTTCAGTAATTCTTGCTCCACAGAAGGGAGGCATGCCCAGTCCTCGAGAGAAGCAGACCGTGTGAGTTCTTTTAGACCACATTTCGCACGTGGACTTCTATCTGGGGAGAACTGCGTGGTGTTGCAAACAGGGCGCTCCCCACCCCCAGAGCGAAGGAAACGGGGCTCTTACAGCCCTTTTCACAGCAGCCCTCGCTGGAACCTGACGGCTTAACGTCGGAATGCAGTTCTCCGAAAGGCCGAAGCAACGGGTCTCAGTACTTAGCTTTCTCCTGGAGTGGTTCGCTGCAGTGCCAGCACCGACAGCGCCACAATTGCTGACCTACATGTGCGTCTGTGTTTACAGCCATTATTTCCTGTAACGGGTGCACAAGTGTTTGAGTGTGTATGGCTAGGTGTGTGTGCACACTCCCTCATGTACTCACGTACTGCTGTAGATCTAGGAAGACGCAGTTGGGAGTTCTGTCCCATTGCCCGCCGGGATGTGCTCTGGTACCGTAGCTCACCGACTGGGGCGTCAGGAGTTGACCTGGTAAGGCTGACGTTGTCTGTAGAAATTAAGGGCTCTATCTGAGATGTTCACCGAGGAGAGTTCTATTTTTATAAGTAGGATAATTGGGCGGAAAACTGTGCTAATATCTGTCTTTATTTAACCACTCCCAGGGACAAAGCCTCTGTTAAAACCAAAGGCTGTAACCAAGAAACCACCGTTTCCCCCATGGACATACCATCTACATGCGAGCTAAGCAGTTAGAAAGGGTGGGGGTCAGAGCCAGGCCGTCCAGGTCCCCGTTGCTGTCCCTGTGTGCAGCGTGAGAGTGAGCAGGTGGGCAGAGGCAGGGCGGCGTGGCGAGGGGAGAGTGGTCATCGACGGTGAGTGTTCTGTAGGAGGGGGTCATCGAAGGGGATTTGGGGGCATGTCAGGCGAGACCCTTGTGTCCTGGCAGAAGTGATATTTATTCTGAATGACTTGGATGGCCCTCCATCCTTGTGCAGATCCGAGGCACGCACGGCTGGCGGCAGCACGGCATGGGTTGTTACACGGTGTGTACGATACCAGAGGAGGGAGTAGAGGTGGGCAGCAGAGGGAACAAGCATTTATAGAGCTCCTACTGTACACCAGACATACCATGAAATGGTTGGGAGTGTGCCTTTGCAGTCGGAGTCTTGGCCCTGGGATCTCTGCCCTTGACAAACAGGGATGATGACAGCTCCCTGCCCACGCGCACGGGGAGGTGTCCTGGACATGCAATCGGTGCTCAGTAAACGTTAGTTATTGGGTTGATGGCCGTCAACGGGCCCGTCTTAACATGAGGTGGCTCTCACGCTCCCCATTTTACAGAGAGGTAAACTGGGGCTCAAGGAAGTTAGCTACTTCGTCCAAGACCTTTCGTCTGGTCAGTGTCAAAGCTGGATGCCAACCAGGTGGTCAGGCACGAGAGCCTGTTGGTTTTTCTCTGTCCCGTGCCGCCTGAGTGTGTAGGTAACTCTCTAGCAGGTCATAATTCAGCCGCGTGTGCACTGTGCTGGGGCCCACTTTCCACGTGATAAGCTCGGGCAGGGGTTTGTATGACAACTGTGAGGCCCAGCCCCTACGTTAAGGAGTCTGGGTCGGGGAGACGTGTTCCCTGTGTGTCTGCCACACTGCCTGGAGGCCGTGCCTGTGGGGGGAGGCGGTCTGATGCGGCAGACGTGGAGACCCTTGCCAGCCCTGTATTTGTGTGGCCCTGTCTGTCGTGACAGTTTTCCTTTTGCACTTCCTTCACAGTCCGGGTGTCCGTTTTGGGTTGTGGACCTAGTTAAGCCTAGTAGAGGGGCTTGAATTGGCTGGGTGCATCGTGGAGGTGGCCTCCTGCGGTGTAAGCTTCTGCCTGGGGCCACCACCTGCTCCCACAAAGCCCAGTAGCCCGTGGCCTCTTGCAGACCTTTTCATATTAGTGGAATGATGGGAGGCAGACGGTGGGCAAGGGGAGCTCTTTCTCGGGGAGCTTCCTTAAGTGCTGAATTGTGTGCCCCCCACCAAACTCCTTGTTGACGTCCTAGCCCCCAGGACCTCAGAATGTGACCTGATCTGGATAAAGGGTCATGGCAGATACAATTACATAGTTGAAATGAGTTAATACTGGCATGGGGAACCCTAGTCCTTTATGACTGGTGTCCTTACAGAAGGGGGAAATTTGGACAGAGAGAGAGAGAAGGAGACAGAAAGAGAGGGAGGGAGAGAGAGAGAGAGATCCTCATGTGAACACGAAGGCAGAGATTGGGGTGATGCGCCTACAATCCGAGGAACACCAAAGATTGCCAGGAAAGAGGCCTGAGACAGATTCCCCCTCACAGCCCCAGAAGGAACCAGCCCTGAAGACACCTTGATCTTGAACTTCTAGCCTCCGGCACTATGAGACAATACATTTCTGTCGTTGAAGCCACCCGATCTCTGGCACTGTGTCACAGCAGCCCTAGCAAACTTAGGCAGAGCTCATGGAGAAAGAGGGGCTTATACCACCCGTAAGGTCTGCTTCAGGTTCCCACCGGACGGAGGGATTTGGGTGCGAGGCTGAGGGTTCAGGAAGTAGAGGGAGGCAGCATCAACGGGCAGGCCACCTGCTGAAGAAAGTGAGGGTGTATAGGGGGCGTTGCTCTGAGGTGACCCTCAGGACAGCAGTTTGTCCACGAGGGTCAGAAGCCTGTTTCCTGCAAGACCACAAGGTGACTTCTTAAAAACACTCAGCCGCCTCCAAGGTCAAATTCCACTATCTAGAACAGCTTTGCCTAGTAGAACTTCCTGTGCTGGTTATCACGTTCCGGAGCCACACCCCCCAGAACAGTAGCCACGTGCTGCATGGGGCGGCTCAGCGCTTGAAATGTGGCCAGTGTGGCTTGTCACACATACAGCTGAGGGACTCAACTTCCAATTTTCAATTTTCCCTTCACCTGCTGCCTGCGGCTCACGGCCACCGTGTCGGACACGGGAACTAGCACATAAGCACAGCAGTGGGCTAGGGCCCAAAGACAAAACAGGTGCCCGGGGTTCTGATGAGCGTGGGAGGGTTGGGCAAACTGGCACCCTGGCTCGGCCGGCGCTCGTCTGCGCAGCCTTGCCCTCAGCAAGAGGGGCTCCGGTGGGAGTCACAGTGAGGAGGCTTCACTGAAACGGTGCTTCATACAGGGCCTGTTTGCTGTCACTCCCAGAGTCCGGATTAGCTCGGACTGTGTAGTAGCTCTAGAGAGATAGGGCAGATGAACGAATCTGAGGAGGAAGAGGGGAAGCTGCGTCCATCCGTGGTTCCATGTGGACTAGAAGTTGATACTGAGACGCGTGTGCCTTTAGAATGAAGGCCGGGAAGGGGGGACATCCAGGTTAGATGGCCCTCTGTGAGGGCCGGAGGTCGCCTGGGGGATAATTTGTACCAGATTTTGTTGTATGCAGAAGCCTGGTGCATGCTACTGGAGCTCAGCGCCCCCACCCCAGCCCTCCGCATCAACAGTGTGGCCAGAGGATGCTGTTTGGAGAGAGCGCGCATGGAATGTTTTATAATCTAAAACGGAGCCCCGGCCAGGCATTAGAGCTACGGTTTCACGTTGGAAAAAAGCAAGTCCCCTGACTGTTTTGGCCAGCCTGGGACAAATGGCCCTTGTCACTGTATCACCACTGGCTTTGGCTCAGCGCCCAGGATAATTTAGAATTTGTTTTCTTTTTGCAGCTCTACTTAGTTATCATTTTGATTTCACAGAGAAGTAAATGGTTCATCAAGTCTTAGGATTTTTCTAAACCCTGAGGCAAACGAGGGGTGCTGTGCAGGGAGGCTTCATGTCAGAGTGGTGCCTGCCTCTCCCCTGCCCCCTTCGCTCCGGCAGGCAGATGGGGCTCTCCCAGTGGAGGGGGGTCGTGGCAGGAAGGGGCGGATTTGCAGGACTGAGCCGTGAGCTGGTGGGTGTTCAGCCGGGATTTCTGGGTGAGAAGAGCGGCTGAGGGAAACCTGCCTGCCAGCCTTCAGCACATTTGGGACGTTGGACCGTGAGCACTGGCCGCCCATGCTCGGGACTCGGGGACATCGGGACATCGCTAAGTAGTGATCGCTAAGAGCAGTTATGTCCGTATAGATCGAATTACAGTGTATCAGCCCACCGAAGCATCAGCTTGCTCTCTTCTCCAAGAACTTAGAGACCCGTTGCAGACAAGACTAAACAAAGTGCATGGGTGACAAACGATGCAAGCAAACATGTGATGGCCACCATCCGAGAGACACAGAGAAAACCCGAGGTCCCGAATGACCAGGGCAATGACCAGGGCTGCTCTGTTGGGTCTGGTCTCGGAAGGAAGGGCCTGGGTTGGGATGGGCAGCCAGGGAGCCTGAGGTTGCTGCAGGCGGTGGTTCAAGACCTGTGGCCGGGGAGGGGGCGGGCGGTGGGTGTCTAACTTGGAATGAGGGAAGCAAGTTGCAGGACACAGGGTTTTGCACTGGAGTGTGACTATTTGACTGTAGCAGCCATCAGCAGATGGAGAGTTCGGGGAACGACACTGAAATAATGAGTAATCTGCAGATGCCGCCAGGGGCCCGGTGGCAGCGCGCCTTCTCATTCCGGCAAAATACTCGCACGGAGCAGCTCACAGGCCCGGCTGCGCTGCTCTTCCCGGCTCTGTCTTTTATTTAATAACCTCTCTATGACCTGTTCATATGCCCCTTCCATCCCTCTCCCCTTTCTCCCTTCCCCGTGTGTGACTAGTCTTGGCTGCTGCTTGCTGTGAAGGACTTAACTAGTTGCGGGTGGGTTCGAACTCTCAGTTCAGCACAAGTGTGGAGGCTAGGATGGTGCTGGCTGTGAGCATACAAAGGAGAAGTGGGCTCCAGCTCTCAAGTGGATGAGGAGGTAGACAGGCGGGCCCAGCCAGGCCTGGCAGAGAGGAGAGGGGCAGGGTAAGCAGGGAATTTAGCTCGGATCACCAGGAGAATGATGGTAGGGAAGTCATGGGAAAAGGGGTAAACAGAAGAAGTAAGTTTGCAAGATAGAGACCAGGGTAGTGACTTCAACTGGAGACTTTTTTTAAAAAAAAATATTTGTTTAGAGAGAAGGGAAGGAAGGGAGAAAGAAAGGGAGAGAAACATCAATGTGTGGTTGCCTCTCATGCACCTCATACTGGAGACCTGGCCAGCAACCCAGGCATGTGCCCTGACTGGGAATTGAACTTGTGACCCTTTAGTTTGCAGGCCCCCCCTGCTCAATCCACTGGGCTACACCAACCAGTGTCAACTGGGGACACTTTAAGTTGGAGACAGGACATCCCTGTGGAGACAGTAAGCAAGCATCAAAAAGACCCCCAGCTTAGGAGTACTCAGGACCCCCCAGTTACAGTGGGGGTTCATCTGGTGTCAGATTTCCTTCCTTTCTTTCCCTGCTCAAGTGGCTCCCCATAGAGTCACTTCCCGCGGAGGGGAGGAGAGTTCCTTCAGTCTCCTGGGCCTTTATCCTCACACGCAAGTGCTAAATCCAGAACTCCCTGTTTCTGCTAAGTGCTTCAAAAGCTCTGAGGGGTCCTTGGAACCGTCGCACCCTGGTGGGACTTTTCAGAGCCCTCCTGGGGTCAGGAGAGAAATGTCAGGGTAACTGCGGGACAATGGGAGCTGTAACCAGCTTGAGTGATCTTCTAGCCGGGGTGGATGGGAGGCTGGCACGTTTGAAGGGTGCTGAATACCTGATGACCTGAAGCCCCAGCTGGGTGAACCCTGCCTGCCTTTTGATTCATTACTAATTGTAGCGAATAATACACCAGCTTGTCTTCTGTAACATGGGAGGGGTGACCGTTCCCACCAGCCTTGCTGCCTTGGTTGGACGGGTCAGTTGACCGCCTTGAAACCAGACTTATTCATCTGTACATTGAAGGGACTTGTGAGATGCCCTTTAGCACGACTTCTAACACTGGCATTTCCTGTCAGTGATTCTTTGTCCAGGGAGTGCTGTTTTTTCCATAGAAACCATTCTTAGTTGCTAGTTAATGGGCCATCTTGGTAAGAACAGGGTGGTGAGGGCACAACGTGGCCTCGGGAGGCAGCGACCCGAGTGTAAGCCCTCTCTCCAGGACAGGGCGAGCTGTGTGACCCCTGGCAATCGGCTATTCTTTGCCAGTCCTCCAGTTTCCTCACCTGTAACAGGGGATGGCAGTCTGCATTTCATAGGTTCATTGGGTGATAATTTGTATCGAGCATCTGCTGTTGTGCCTTTTTTTTACTTTTAATCTTTATTGTATTTTTTTTACATTACCTTTTAGTCCCCTTACATCCCCCTCCCCCCCCCCCAGCAATTGCCACACTGTTGTCTGTGTCCTTTTTGCCCAATCCCTCCACCCCCTAACCTCCTCCCCCCTTGGCTGATATCTGCTCTCCATCTGTGAGTCTCTCCCCGTGTGCCTTTTTTTAGACAACTTTGAGATACAATTCATATACCATAAGGTTTGCCCTTTTGAAGTACATAACTCGTTGAGTTTCTGTGTATTCGCAGAGTTGTACACTGATTACTGTCTAATTCCAGAACCTTTTCCTCACCTCCCAAATCCCATGCCCATTAGCAGCCACTCCCCATCCCCCCGAAACACCGCCCCCCCAGTCATTCTCTAATGACAAATGACGGTGCGCATTTTTCTTGTGCTATTGGCCATTTGTAGGTCTCCTTTGGAGAAATGTCTGTTCAAATTTTGTGCTCATTTGAAAAATTGTGTTGTCTTTTCATTGTTGAGTTGTAAGAATTCTTAATACATTCTGGAACCTGTGCCTGGCTTTTACATAGGCACGCGACCTATGTAATGTCAGTTTCTGTCCACGGTTTCTCAGAAGTCTGCATCACCTTTGAGGTGGCCTCTAGAACTAATTGCCCAGACACTGAGTTCCCAGGAGCCTGAGTCATAGACCCTACACCTTGTCCAGAGCTCTTCTCAGCACAGAGCCCTGGGCCATTCTGATCTTGGAGCCCAATTCCGGGACGGACAACAGCCGGGGACAGCTGGGCTCTGGAAATGAGCTGTGGCAGCATCCACGGGGGCAGGAGGCGTGCCTACATCTTGGTTTCTCTAGATGGAGGACTTGGGTCGGGTGGGGGGTAATTGTGCAGCTTGCCTTTTCATTCATTCATTCATTCATTCATTCATTTTTGGCTGCTGCTGTCCCAGGACGTCTTCCATCCTGTTCTGTGGGCACCTGGGAGTGGGGGCTAAGGACATTGGCTTCTTCCCCCAGTGCCACTGCCAAGATGAGTAGCATATTTTCCAAGAGTGATCAGGCAATTTTAAGTCATGTACAAAAATGTCCCGAGGAAAATCATGGGTCTGTTTTAAAAAGAAGGAAGTTTTCTGGGAAACCCTTGAAGCTACTTAGGAGACCTGGACGTTATTCTCTGTTCTCGGAACAGAGAATATTCCGGACGTTATTCTCTGTGCTCAGGGTCCCCGAGACTTTATCTCTGCTCTGCTGCCCCTTTGCCCTGGTAACCCTCTCCGTCCCTCCCACCTGGTGTGTGTAGCCTCCTTCGGGGCTTAGCAGGGTCTCTGTAGTTTGGGGCCTCTTCCTCCCGCACCAGGGCTGGGAGGTGCCTGCAGAGAAGTGAGCCCTGGGCGGTCCAGCCCAGACCCCCTACTGGAGAGCTGCCTCCATGCATTTGTGAAGCAGTCAAGCCACAGACCTGCCCTCAAGACCTCACCTTTCCCTCGATGTGGATTTGAGGGATAGTGGATGCATGTATTGATTCCTCCTCTTAAATCAGTCAAGACGGTTTAAAATCTCTTTGCTGTCCAGGGAAGTTTGCTTTGGAGGACAGCGCCAGCCCTGTTGCGTTTAGGTGGTGCTTCCTTATTTTGAAAGTGTAGGCGGTGCCTCTGCATGATCTTTGTAGGAACGACTGCCCACAGGGAACTCTCTCTGACTCCTTTCCCTCCTCTGAACCTTCGGACCTGCCCCTACCTGGCCTCCGTGGTGATTTCATGGAAAAGCCAGGGGCTCCTTGGCTCTGGGTGGGGCAGAGTTTCCCTGTGCTTTGAAGGGTGCTGAACGCAAGGCCAGTCATTACAGGTTCCTGGCCCCTCTACAGGAAGGAGTCTTCCTCACCTCACCAGCCCGTCACCCATCCTTAAAACATGCTGTGCAGCCTTGGGACTTGTACTCCGGCCTGGGAGTTCAGTCCAGTGCCCTAAGTCGAAGCACAGACATTTGTTCCCCACCCTCTTGGAGGGCCACCTGCCTGACACAGAGTTCCCAGTTGCCTCGGCGGTGGGCCTGGCTGCTGGCCTGGGCTGCAGTCCACGTGCATGCCGGTCTCAGCCCTCCCTCTGGACTGAGTCAGGGCTCACAGGTGACGGGCCCCCAGAACCAGCCTCTTTGGTACCTTCCTCGTCTGACTGCTTCCCAGCTGCTCACTGCCCTCGCCTTTTCCAGGCTCTCTCTCTGCCAGTTCCTCGGCGGGCAGGCAGGCGTGTTCGGGAGCACAGCCTGTGGGCTGCCGTAAATAACTCCACCCGGGCTTTGACCAGCCGCACAGACGGCCTTGCCGTGGTGAGGGGACGGTTGCGGGGTGCCAGCCTGCCCCCTGCTGCAGCTGCGCCGCGCACAGAGAGCCTCTTCATCGGGCCTGGCGCCCGCGGCCAGGCCTTGCCTGCCATGCCAGGTGCTGGCTCGTGCTCCGGGATGATACACGGCTAAGCATGCGGCTGGCACGGAGCGGGTCACAGCTTCTCTCATTTATTTACCTTGAGTCAAACAAGCCCCAGCTCTGCTTTGAATGTAGACTGTGGTATTTCACAGAACAACAGAAGGGCAGCTGCTCCCATAGAATCGCCTCCTGTGGGCTTTCTCTGGGACCACTGAGCGGTGTGACTCTTGGGGACTTCAGGGGGCCATGTTCGAAGACGGAGTGGCAGTTCCTCAAAAGTCTAAACCTCGCGTGGCCACGTGACTCAGCAGTTCCACCCTTAGGTCTTCACCCAAAAGGAGCGTGGACATTTGTCCCCAGAGGCTCTGGTACATGAGTTCACAGCAGCATTGTTCATAACAGCCAGAAAGGAGGAACAACCCCAGTGTCCACCCGCTGACGAACGGGTAAACTAATAGCTCATCCGTTCCGTGGGGGGTTTGGTCGTAAAAGGGAATCAAATGCTGACCCACCCTCCATCGTGGGTGAACTTTGAAAAAACGATGTCAAGTGAAAGCAACCAGGCACAAAGGCCGCATAGTGTGTGATCCCATGTATACGAAATGCCCAGGGCGGCCAGTCCACAGAGACAGAAAGCCGGTGAGTGGGTGCCGGGGCGAGGGGCAGGGGGAGTGGACGGGGAGTGACTGCGAGCAGGTGTGCGATTTCTGTGCAGGGGACAAAAGCGTTCTGGAATTCGGATGTAGCGATGGTGGCTGCACAACTGTGAGTGTGCTCAAACCTCTGACCCTTTCCTGTTTAAAGGGTGGCTTTTGTGGTGTGTGAATTATAGGTCAAGAGAGCTGTTATCGAAAAGCCTGCCCTGAACTGGCTGTTGCAGTCAAGTCAGCTGTGGGCATGTGTCGGCTCCTGGGGTCAAGGGCAAGGAGAGGGGAGGCCTGTGGAGGGGGAGGTGAGGCCGTGGTCCTGCCACTGGGAAGAAGCACCGAGCAGTGGGTCTGGACGAGCAGCGCTTTGGGGACACACTGAGTGATGTGTGGGACCCGTGGTGTTGGTTCCAATCTTTGGAATGCCTTGAACTTCCTAGTTCCAACCCCCTATTTATGAGCAAGTTCCAGGAGGACCCTGATAGATTGATTGCATTGACTAGCAAATAAAAGTTCACCCACACGTGCTTAAAAAATATTTCATTTGGAAATAGTTTTAAGCTTACCAATAATTTGCAAAAATAAAAAGAAGACAAAGAGTAGCCCCGGATCTTTCACCCAGGCTTGCCAGTTAACCTTTGACCCCCTTGCTTTCTTATTTGCCTGTGCTAGCACACGCTTTCTCTCACTTTCACCCTCTTTTCGTTGGCACGGATGCGTGTACATACTCATATAAATGCTCCTTTTTCCGAATGACTTGAGGCTAAGTTATCAATGTCACGGCCCTTTCCTTCTGCACCCTCCTGTGCAGAAGCCACTAGCCACCAGTGGCTATTTAAATGGAAATTACAGAAAATATCGCAGTCAGTTCCTCAGTCACACTACTCCCTTTTCAAGTGCTCAGTAGCCCACCTGGGTGGCTAGTGGCTGCTCTGTCGCACAGGAGGTTACAGAGCGTTTACAACAGCCAGCGTTCGGGGGGGACAGCCCTGCCTGACCCCCGAGTACTTCACTGTGCGTTTCCTGTGAATAGGGTGCTCTTCTCCATCACAGCGCAGTTCCCAGCGTTGGAGAATTCCACACCGATTCAGTACGTTCATCTCACCCGCAGTCCACACGCCGGTGCTGTCAGTGAGTCTGCTAGTGCTCTCATTTCTTCCGGAATGAGGTCTTCAGCCCGTTTGTGGCCCAACTTGGCTCGTGCTCAGGGGAAGCATGTGGACTAAAGATGGCTAAGCCTTGAGGGTGTTCCTTGAGTGTGGCCCTTCTCTCCACAAACCCGAATCTTTTCCCAAACTCATCCACAGAGCCAGCTTGCATTTGCCCAGCTCAGAAGTGTCTGGCGGTCTCTGTCGCTGGGTGAATGAAATCAGCGGGAAAGGTTTGCCATGAGACACAGGAGTGACCTCCCCGGCAAGTGCTCTGTTTTGCCTCTGTTGTGATAACTTTTCCCAGGTTTTAGCCCACAACTGAAAAAAAAGCTTATCTTGCTCTCAGTTGGTTTCTGTTTGTGGTCCCGTAGCTGTGAATCACTTCATGTGGCCCCAGACCAAGGGGCACGGAGGAGCTTCCTGCCCTGAGTGCCGTGCATTTGTGGGGCCAGGTCTGTGGGCCCTGGGCCACCCGCCCCGCATTCCCAAGTGCCAGGACCCTGGCCATGCCAGCTCTCTGTCCTCCTGTCCAGACGCACGGTGGTCTCCAGCCATGCTTCCCTTGAATGAAGAGCAGGGAGAAATGAGGAAATAGTAGTGGTTTCTACTTGTGAACTCACTGGTGTTAGAGCTTATCCCCCAGGGGCTCCTGGTGACTTCACGGGGTTTTATGGAGGGGTTTTATGGAGTAAGCGTGAAAACAGCTTCCTGGGCTGCTGGCTTCACTTCCACTACCCACCCACCCTAAAAAAAATACCTTAGCATTTTATGGAAATAAAAGCTGGGAAACAAGAAACGAACAAGCTTATCCTCTTACCTTCCTTATAGTGCCATCTGCCCCTTTGAATGTATTCGTCTACTTTCTCTCATCTTTTATTTTGATTCACTGTTTCTCAGAGGAGGAAACAATTTAGCAAGGTGAGAGTCACTGAGGATCTAGTGGGAGTCCTACGTGAGCCATAGAGTTGGAGCCAAGAAAGAAAGCGGAAATGGATCCGTGCAGAGAGTGGAAAGGGAGCCAATAGCTTCATTTTCAGCTTCACTAAAAAGGAATGACAGGGGCGTGGCTTTCAGGGTCAAGGCCACCAGGCAAGTGGCCCCAGAGCCGGGTGTGCAGGGCAGGCAGTGGCATCCGGCTCTTCGCCACCTTTTTTCTTTTCTTTTTTAAGATTTTATTTATTTATTTTTAGAAGAGGAGAAGGGAGGGAGAGAAACCTCAATGTGAGAGAGAAACATCAATCACTTGCCTCTCTTACACATCCCGTCCAGGCTGAGCCCACCACCCAGGTAGGTATGTGCCCCCACCAGGAATTGAGCTGGTGGCCTTTCATTTTGCGGGACAATGCCTGACCAACAGAACCACAGCAGCCAGGGCTTTTGACAGCTGCGCTGGGTCCGCTCGGCTCAGCTGAGTGAATCGAGAGTATCGATGCTGGCCAAAGGACCAGAGAGCGTTCGCTGCATCCAGACGTCAGAAGGACACGGTGAATTTGGATGTTCTCTGTGAACATCTTACCTGTAACAGCAGGCACCCCCACTGGCTGAATTGTTTTGCTTGACCCTGTGGCTCTGTAAGGGTCCTTGTCCCTCCTGGGCCCCTCAAAGATCAAGGTTTTTATGTCCCAGCTTTGGCGGGAGGGCATCGTCACAAATCAATGACTCCCAGGACCAGCCCGAGAGCTGATTGAGTTTCAGACCAACTCTGGCCTTGGAAACAGACTCGCTGAGAATCAGGCAGGTCATAGGGGGCTTTGCCAGCATGTGGCCTCGGCAGCCGGCTGTCTGATCCCCTTGGGGAAGCACTGTGGCCACCTGGTCACTGGTGTGTCCGAGCTCTTTCCGGTGGTGAAGTCGCCTGCCCCCATGAGCATCCTTGTTCAGAGGACCCACCACCCAGCGGGCCTAGCCGTGAACTCCAAGGCGTGCCTTCCTCTGCCACTCCAAGTCAGTGAGGCCGCCAGAAAGGACCAGTCTTCTTGCCTCTCCTCTGTCATCGTGAGGTCCACATTATCATGGGATCACGTCCCACCCTCTCTCCTCCCCTATCAGTTGCTCAGGCCTTCAGGGTTCTCCTTCAGACTCTTTTTCTGTGGTCTGGCTTTCCATCCCCACCGTTCACGCAGGGCCTTGTTATCTCACGGATGTTCCCCCAGGGTGAGCTGGCGGCCACCTCGGAAGCCTGACTAATCTTCTGCTCCCCTCCTGAACACTTCCTGGGACACCTGGCTGCCCACCTGAGTATTGATAGATAGAATCGATAAAATGGACACCAGGCACTCAAGGCCCTTCCTTCACCTTCAACTCCAGCCTGTCTTTCCAAATTCCTCCGCTTGGCTGTTCTCAGGTGTCTTTATTCTTCTTGTGTTCCAACCCTCTTTAGACGGGTTCAGTGCGGTTTATCTCCAGCTGTTACCTTTTATATTGTATCTGCAGACTACTTCAGGTCCTGTGAAAAATAGATGTCTCATAAATCTCCAGGCACATGGACCTGTCCCCTAACCCTGGTGTGTGTCCTCTGGCCTCTGTGCCTCAAGCGCACCCCTCCTTCCTCTCGGGGTGCTCTCTCCCGTGCTCACTTCCGGATGCTCACTGTGGCCTCTAGAATCCTCGGTTTGGCAGATCTGGAAATTGGGCTTCATAAATTCCTCAAGGATTATTAGGTTCCCATGGACGGATTCCTAGTAACTTACAGAAGATGAGCTGATCAATCTCGTCTAAAGTGAGACCATCCTAGCATCCCAGAGAGGCTGGACCTGCACGTACAAGGGCATTTCCTCCTCAATCGGGAGGTCCTTTCCAGAATCCCGGCAAGGGATCGGAGCTTGCTTACTGAGCACAGAATTTGGATAACAGGCGTTCTGTGCTTTTAAGGATGCCAATAATGCAAAAACATTCTCTGCTCCGGGGTCGTTCTCTTTAGAGGACCCGATCAGGCATCCGGAGTGAAATACCCTCTTAACGAAAACTCTCGGGCTCTTGTTCGGAGACTTCACTGAGACAGCCATCACTTACTGTGACGTCCTCCCTCTTCATCCTGGCACACTCGGCATTCGATAGCACCCACGTGTACATGCTCGTAATTACATTTCAGACTGATCGTTTTTGAGTCACGAATAAGATGGCATCTAAAGCCCTGGTTGTGGAATGTCTGATGATTCCCTCTCTGAGGATCTGCAGGTTTCTATTTACAGGTTAGCACAACTTAACCTCCTAGGCAGGAAGTGACAAATGCCCTGCCTCGGTTCTAGGAATCTCTATCTAAAGCCCTATGTAAGTTAAGGAGTCCAGAATAGTGTTTGCTCGGCCGTTAGTATCAGTGGTACCCCGGCCGTGTGAGCCAGGCTTTATTTTTAAACCCACTGCTGACTTCAGTGATAAAGAGGGTACAGAATGTGCCTTGCCAGGCTTGTGAGCTTACCATGAGTAATGTCATGGTTAGGATGACGTCAGAACTCGAGTATTCTTTACCAAGCACGCAGCCGTTGCATCACGCACCCGGGGGCAGGGCGTAGACGCTGCGTGTTTCCCAGAGGAAACAGCGATGGAGGCCATAAACTGGCTCTCCCAGCCTGAGGTCAGCAGTCACACGATCGGTTTGCAGGGCAGCTTCCCATTTTAGTCACCAGAAAGCCACTTGTCTCCAAGTTTCCAGACCAAATGGGGGGCCTTCGCCGCGGAGGAGCCGATGTTTTGCACTGGTTCAGGAAAGTTCTCGGGGCGTGATCTGGGTGGGCACCTCTGAAATCACTCACAGCCGTGGGGATCAGAGCCGTGCCATCACTCGACACCTCGATGTGATGAAGCATTTTCACGGGGCACAGAGGCGATGACTGAAGGTGGAAGCCAGGGACTGAACTATTTAGAATTTGTAAAGTCTTCTATGAAAACGTGTGTTCTGGTTTCGAAGGGAGAGCATGCTGAGCACTGTAGTATAATTACGTTCGGCCTCCTTGATTCAGGCTCATTACGGGACAGCGGCACCAAGGAACTTGGCAGTGAGAGTCAGGATGGGCTGTGTTACAGCGCCACAACGAGCAGCCCTCCCTCGCGGCTGGGCCCCCCACCCCACTTCCCGTCTCAGGGACTTGAAACAAGCGACGTTCGTCTCACTTGCATGCTCCCTGTCCACCCGGGGCCACTGAGGTCTCTGCTCCTTCTCATCCTCATTCAGTTCCCAGGCTCAGGAGCCTCCACCCCCAGGGCTGGCACTGGCCCTGAAAAGTTCCTGCCCAGAAATGGCACTCACTTCTCTTTAATTTTTTAAAAGATTTTATGTATTTGTTTAGAGAGAGGGGGGAAGGAAGGGGGAAGGGAGGGAGAGAACCATTGATGGTTTGCCTTTCACACGCCCCCAAGTGGGGACCTGGCCCCCAATGCAGGCATGGGCCCTGACCGGAAACTGAACCTATGACCTTTCTGTTTGCAGGACGATGCCTGAGCTGCTGAGCCCCACCAGCCAGGGCAACAGTGTTTATCAGGTGGCCAGGACTAGCCCTCAGTCACTCAGCTTGGTTTACTCGCGTCATAGAAGGGTTTTCAAAGTGAAGGGCTCAGGACAACTGACTGGGATACAGAAGAAAATAGTAGAATTATGTATATTTTATCTCATCTACTTGTGCATTTTTAGCAAATGTACTATAGTAGTAAAGTAGTACCTGTACAATTTATTAAAAATAAATATCACATGTATTAGGAGCATTCTGGTGTTTTTTTTTTTTTTAACTGATGAAGTGTGCAATAAAAAAGGCTGAGGTCCTAGTTCATACAGTAGATACGAATCTTCGGTGGGCATGCCGTGCATAGAAGCGGGGTCCCGATTATGACCAGGGGCAGTGCGTTGGGCCAGAATGGCACATGGAGACGCAGGGCGTGTGTTTTTGTGGTGAAGCAGGTAAAATGCAGAGTCTGTGAGAGGCCTGCAGCCCTTCCGGGGTCCGGGCGTCCCCTTCAGAATCGCTGGGAGTGGCTACTTCCTGACCACACCGGCCTTTCCCGGAAGGAGTAGCACTGAGGCAGGTGGGGAATGATCGTGTCCTGTTGCACTGTGTTCCTGTCTGCCTTGTCCAATTACTCAGGAATTGCAGGTCACGTCCTTGCACGGGCCAGCTGTACGCAGCGTTGTGCTGCGGTTCCGAGAGCACGAGGTTCTGTCTCCGAGAGCCAGAGCGCCGGCCACGGTCCACAGTCCCCGGTACCTTTACAACAGACCAGAGAACCCACTTTCCCCTGCACGGCTAAGAATGGGCCCCGGCCGCACCGCCGGGTCTGTTCCACGCCGGCTGGCTTTCCCACTGCGGCACCCAGGCACGGGCGCCTGCTCGGACGTCCTGGGGAGACCGCCGGCGCACGGTTACTGCGCTGCATCGTTCGCGAAGCACTCCGCTACGTCGCTTGCTTATTCTGAGTGCAATCCCAGTACCATACAGTTTCACTTGCTTCTGTTTTCTCACTTGTCTCCCATCTTTTTTCTTTTCTTCCCTCCCCTTCTCCCCTGCCAGCACCCCTGTCTGTCTTTCCTGCTTCTTCCCTTCACCCTGGAGGAGGAGGGGGTGCTTCCTGTATCTTTCCCAAGGTGATCTCTAATCGAGTTTCATCAGACGTCAGTTAAAGGCAACTGAGAATAATGAAAAAATTCTCCAGGGAACAAGGAGCGATAATGTACAGTTACTGTGGTAAACAGCAGGTGCCATTTAAATCCAAGAAAGGCTCTCTGACTGCTTTCGGAGGAGGGTGGGAGGCATCGGGGACTTGAAGAGAGCCCAGGGGACAGGCATCACAGGCATCGCTGGGTCTGCGTGACATCTTTTGCAAAGTTTCCTTTGCAGATAGAAGACAGCCTATGAGAGAAATGTTCGAGAAATTCATAAACATAAGTGCAAGGGGCGGTGGGCAGTCGTTGCCGGGAGAGCTGCGTACAGGCCGGCCTCGGGCCTCTGTACAACTTTCTTTGTACCGCACAGGGAGCAGCTGCGGCCTCGACAGAGCAGGTCCGGGGAAGTGCCATCCGGGACTCCTTCACTGTAGCTTGTGAGGACAGACTAAACTTCCATATACTTTCCTTCGAAATTCCGAAGTCACACATCAGTCATGATGAACAAATAAATTTGCAGAAAGAGAGGAGGTGTTGCCCTGGGTGTGGCTCAGTTGTTTGGAATGTTGTCCCATAACCAAAAGGTTGTGGATTCAATTCCCAGTCAGGGCACATACCTAGATTGCAGGTTCAATCCCCGGTCCAGGCATGTGTGAGAGGCAACCAATCGATGCTTCTCTCTCACATGAATGTTTCTCTCTCTTCCTCCCTCTCTCTCTAAAAGCAATGAACAACAAAAAAATGTCCTCGGGTAAGAATTTAAAAAAAGAAAGAAGAGGTATTTAGTGCCCTGGCAGGAATTGGAACTAAGCCACAGGAGTCACATTGAGGACACTTCTATGGCTTTGCAACCTAGAGGCGGCAGAGACGGGCTGTAAAGGCAACCTGCCATTTGGCGGGTGTGACTCTGCAATTGTTACACATACTGTCTCCCAGCTTGAGTACAAACATGTCTTTTCAATGAACTACATCCTAAATTATGTTACAGAGTGTCTTAGTTTCAGAGAGCCACTGCAACAAAGTACCACAAACTGGGTGGCTTAAAACAACAGATTGTATCCTCTCACAGTTCTGGAAGCTAGAACTTCGAAGTCAGAGTGGCCATGTTCCCACCCATACTCTGGGTGGAGGCCTTTCTCACTGCCTAGCTTCTGCTGGCATCCGGCACTCCTTGGCTTACAGCTGCATCACTCAGTGTCTGCCTCTGTTGTTACGCGGGGTTCTCTCTGTGTGTCTGCGTCTTTTCTCTTCTTCTTATAAGGACACCAGTTGTATTGAGTTAAGACTCCCTTAATGCCCTCTCCTTAATTTGCTTACATCTGCAAAGGCCCTATTTCCAAATAAAGTCACATTCACAGGGGGTTGGGGGGTTAGATCTCCAACCCATCTTGAGGGGACACATAGTAATAGAATTTACGCAGTGATCGGATAATACAGAGTAATATAATTTACATATTTTTTGGTATAAAGGAGGGTTGCCAGTGGCATAGTAATAAGAACTCCAAAATAGGAAAGAGTAAAAGAGAGGTTTCCAGCTCTGATTCCGAGCGTGCAAACATTGCTGAAGGAGAACCTTGAATAAGCTCAAGAGACCAGTCAGTTGTGGGCAGGGCAAGGGGTGGGGAAGGGTTATGTGAAATACATCATTTCCCTTTACCAGGATAAGAATAGCTCATTCTTTTCTGAATAAAATAGAAAAAGCCTACCAGATTCTTTGCCTTGATTTGGACTTTATCAACGGATAGGAAATTTCAATCTGAGGCTCACCTGGCATTGCCAGGCACATCTCTCCCCCGTCCCAGCTCCAGGTTACTCCTTTCCGAGGTTGTCAGTAATGATTTTGAAACAGTAGTGAGTGGAGGGCTGTCGGGATGCCATGACAGGGAGTGGCTGACAGGTTTGGGGACAGTTTTAAAGATTTGTGACTCCAGCCCTGGCTGATGTGGCTCAGTGGATTGAGTGCTGGCTGGTGAACCAAAAGGTCTCCCACTCGATTCCCAGTCAGGGCACATGCCTGGGTTGCGGGCCAGGTCCCCAGTAGGGGGTGCGTGAGAGGCGACCACACATTGATGTTTCTCTCCCTCTCTTTCTCCCTCCCTTCCTCTGTCTAAAAGTAAATAAAGAAAATCTTTTTTTTAATTGTTTAAAGATTTGTGACTCGAACACCTGAAAGTTAATACTGATGAAACTTTAACCGCCTCCTTTAGAACATTTTTCAGGGACAGAGTGAGCGGCCTTCTAGATCTTTGAAAAATCTGAATTTCCATGGAATGCTCTGAGCTGAAACGGGAAGTATAGCTGGTTTTGTTTTTGTAGTTTGTGGGTGTTTGCCTTTTTCATCCCTCCTAGTTTGTCTGTAAGGTTATCTTGAGATCCTCATTTAGAAGGAAAATGCCAAGTTGCAAAATGTAACCACCTCTCCAGACTTTGGACTAACAGATGAAAAAGAATTAGGGTGTGCATGAAAAAGAGGGACCTGAGCCTCTATTTAACACCAAGGGGGACCCCCGGGAGGAAGCCGCCCAACCCTCCCCCATCCCGTACCAGCCCACTACGGACCTGTCTCTCCAGTTACTCATGTCCTAGCTGAGCAATGTTTGACACCCTCAGAATCAGAACTAGAAACTTCGTTTACTCCCTCCTATCCCAGCATTATTAACATGTCACCGCCGACTCCCTTTTATACCAATGTGACTATAATTATTCCTTGATATATATTAGATTCAAGCCTGCGTGGCCTTTCCAGAAGTGCTGTCAAATAAACTTCAGCAGAATTTAATTCAAACTCGTCATTTGACTTTCGCTGGTTTCCACATTTGACTAATTGAAATGCCCTCCTGGGCCCTTGGGGCAAGATAAAGGGAAATCACAAAATGAAATGTCTCGTCTCCAAGGAGGGAAAAGGAAGACAGTTCTTTAGGAACATCATGAACTGTATATCCTGAGAAAATTATGCGTCAGTAAAAGGCTTTTCGTTTCCTTAAACCTGTTCTGATGGGTTGAATTGTGTTCCCAACCAAAACTCCTCTGTTGTGTCCCTAACCCCCCTGCCCCAGAGCGTGACCTTATTTGGAGGTAGGGTCTCCACAGAGCTGGTCAAGCCACAGTGGGGTCCTGAGGGCGGACCCTGATTTGCTAAGACAGGGGCACAGACACCCACCCACACAGGGGGAAGACAATGTAAGAGCCGCAGGGAGAGGAGAGCCACCTGCAGACCCTGGAGAGGCCTGGGACAGAACCTTTCTTCACAGCCCTGAGAAGGAACCACCCCTGCCTACACCTTCATTTTGCACTTCCGGCCTCTACAACTTCAAGGCAACAAATTTCTGTTACTGAAGCCACCCAGTCTGTGGTACTTCCTGAGCCTGCTTAGCAAACTAATACACCTACGTCTAGAAGGGTGGGGTTGTTTTTTCTTTCTTTTTTTTTTGAATAATTAAGATTCATAGTTAATGCAGCTTTGTTTTCCAAAGGAGTTCTTGAGTGGTTTTGTTTTCATTGATTCCACCCATTGCCTAGAGAAAAAAAACTGAAAAGAGTGTGTGTGTGTGTGTGTGTGTGTGCGCGCGCGCCCTCGCGTGCATCACTCTCTGCCTCACCAGAGTTATATTGGATTGGTAATTTTCACATGCCTGTCAACACGTGGTAACGTGGCCACTAGATACTCGATTTATGGCCTGCATGTACTCACCCACTACGGTGAAAGGCTGGCCCACCCACGGAGGTTTATGGCTCAGTCCCAGGCAGCGTGGCAGAGTCACGGAGGGGTGAATTGGAGAGAGGTCTGCCCGTGTTGTGGGTGAGGTTAGCAACGTTCAGAGAGAGCAGTGATTCTGAATATAGAGAGGGGCTGATTTCAACAAATAACGAGCCAGTAGGTGGGGAATGTGTGGGGAATTTGCAAATGGGAGAGCATGGACTGTTTTCTCAGTTGGAGAAATACAGCCTATCGTAGCATTTGCAGATTCAAGGAAGATGCTAGAAAAGATTCTGAAAGTCCTTAGGAGAATCCCATTTCTGGGAAGAGCAAAGGGCATGAGGTGATTCATTTGTTTCTTTTCCCTTCTTCCCCTCCTCCAGACCCTGCGGGAGAAGGGGGCTAGTGGCTCATTCCCCAGGCTAGCCCAGCAGCTCCTCCTCGTTTTCGTTCTCCTGAATCAATTCCTTAATTGTGTTTGCCATCATTTTATCCTTGACCTTTCCCTGTGACTCATACTGTCCTCCCCATGCTATTTGACAATGTCAGTGTCCCCAAGGATTACTTCAGTTGCCATCTGCTCTGCTTTCTGCACCATTTCTCCTGGGAAACGGCTCACCCACGTGGATTCCATTTTCAGCTAGGTGGCGATGACCACCCCCAGGCCAGCATCTCCAGCGTGACCTCTCACCCATTCTCCTGTGCTGGTTTTTGCCTCGGTACATACAGAACACTTCCTGTATGTTGTTACTGAGGCCTACAATGAAGTCTGTCCAAAATAGAGCTCTTCCAGCTGGACTCTGCTCTCAGATCGGCAGCACTTCCTCTCTCTGTCTCTTTGGGATGTAAACCTTTGATTTGAGGGCTTTTTTGGCTTGTTTGTGTTTTTGTCTATCTGTCCTGCTCATCTTGGTTTAGCAATAATTGTGGCTCCATCCTTTATCCTTGGCCTCATGCATGAACTGGTCCAGGGTCACCGTGCCCTCTTCCCCCTGTGGTTAATCCTGTGCACGCTTAGCCCATCCTATCGATTTTCATTCTCTTTTCAAAGTGGTTTGTCTGCTTTCAAGAGGCAACGCAGCAAGTGGGAACTAGATGCTGATGGTCAATAACCAGCAGTTCCTGGCGCTTTAACTTTGGTAAATGAAGCAATTCCTCGGTTTCAGTGTAAATGGCTGAGCACTGAATATTTCAACCTGGATATCCTGCCAGTGCTTGTAATTCACTTGTTGAAAGCTATTCCACGATCCCTTCCCCGAGCCACCCCCAAGATAAACACCATTTTAATACCACTTCCCATTGTCTGCAGCGCCCACCGAGGAAGCCGGTCCCTGTCCGTCCCCCAGACGCACTGTGTTTTGCCGTGGATACCGCGCACCCACGTTTTTGGCCCAAACTTTCAGGAAAAAAATCTTTTGTTTTAATTCAATTTTTTATTTAGTTATATTTAGAAACAAAACCATTGATCATATTCCAGGGTATTATCTTGCATACAGATATCATTGTTGCTTTCTAGAGTTACAGTTTTAACGCATAAGCATCAATAAAACAAAAACATTTGCATAGATAGGAAATTAGCACTATGCATGCGTAATGTGCATCCTTATTTTCCCCTCAAATATTTAGGGGAAAAAAGGCACATTATACACGGCAAAATACGGTGCTTGATTCCGCTCTCTCCATTGCCCTTGCAGCCCATCTGTCTGTCAGCATGTCTTGTCTCTTCTCCTCTGCAAAGTCTTCTGTTTCTGCTCCTTCCTTCCGATTTCCTCAGGCAGATCCCTAGTCCAAATCCTCCTCACCTTACCCCCCGACTGCTGTACACCCCAGACCACCCCACTCAGGGCCAGTCCCTGTCCACTCTGCCTCCATGCAGCAGCTAAGTGACGTGTGCCTCTCTAAGGAGGTACATTTATTTCATTTAACAACTTCGGATGGTTCTGTTTCTCAGATGTTATCGCAACCAGAGGACACAGGGATGATCAGTGACTGAGGATACTTGTTGCGGGTGTCTGTGATTTTACCCGATGGCAGACAGTGGCAGATGCCCCACCCTTTAGCCCTGCCTCTTGCGTTTTTCCGTGGCCATCACTGTACCTGTCTCCCTGCTTGGTGCTTCTGGTGTGAGAACCTAAAGAGTGAAGAAGAAGAAAAATGGTGAACAGCACAGATCTGGGAGTCAGGCAGACCTCAGTTCAAATCCCAGTCCTGCTAGGAGTAGCAAAGTGACCTTGGACAAATGACGCACCTCCCCAAACTCCATTTCCTTATCTGTAGAACAGGGGAGATGCACCCCAGCCTACAGTGTGGGATGCAAACCCTGGAGTCTCTCTTACACAGAGAGCTACAACTTCCGACTGTCAGTGAGACCGAGTGAAGGCCAAAGGAGTCAAAGTGGGTGGCTTTAGTGGTAAGGCTTCACAGCAGCCTTTTTGAGGGGGGGCGGTATTTACTAATTACTTCTAGAAGGTTCACGTTATCAGTAGGCAATAACTCTGGACAGATAGGCTGCCAGTGCACAGTATAGATGGGTGGTTAGTTACTGCCTCAGCATTTGTGATTGTGTTGCTGCTGTGGAAATGCTCCTAAGTCATTGTCTCCAAGCCAAGCCTACGCTTCCTGAGGACGGAGGTCATTTGGTGGCTGTCCCCCACCCCAACTCGCTCACACCCACTCAGAAGGATCTGGAATATTCTGCTGCCTTTCAAAAGATACCCCGTCTTCCCAATCGCCGCTCCGACCCCAGTTCCTCTGTAAACCCGGCCTAGCCACAGCCCAGAGTGACTCCTGCCCCTGAAATTCTCCTGTTTACTTTGGCAACACAAGCGCTTATGTTGCTTAGAATTACCGGTTGTCCCTTTTAATTTGCAGTGAACTTGGCAACCCCACGAGATTATGAGCTCTTTCAGAGCGGCGCTGATACCTTTAATGTCTTTGTGTCTCCTTTTGCGCCCAGCGCCAGTCTTGGCTGACAGACAACGCTCGATGCAGGCAGTGGTGTTGTTATTGCCACTGTCGACCAAAGAGTTCCGTGGGGCTTGCGGCTGACCCTCGACCGTGCGCGGGTGGGCACACTCCATGTTTAACACTGACAGCTGCTGGGGAAACAGGCTTTGATGGAAAACGACTTAAAGCCCCTTGGACATTTACTCTACACTGTTTTGGAAATGTACCATTTAGAAATGGGCTAATCTGACATCATCTTTGCACTCCTTATGAAATACAAACTCGATGAGCAGGGTGATTATCATTAAAATTTTGTAAATATTGTTTTGTAGGTCAATGAAAAAATTTCTAGTATCTCTTAACCCCCAGGGGTTTCAAATTACCATGTTATACGTGTTAATCAAGGGTTATACAGACAAACCCTTTTCTAGGTGATTAAAAATACCCATTCAGATGCATATTTCTAATATTTATACATTTTTTACATGTCTTCGTGGATATTCTATGATTGTATTATGTCTTATGTGCATAGTGTTATATATAAAATGACATGGCCTTCCGTTAGGTATGGGAATTAATTCTTCCTTATGAGTTCTTGACTACAAAAAAAAAAAAAGATCTGTAGCTTCTCTCGGATACTCATTATTCATTCAGCAGAAGCATGTGTCCAAAGGGTTGTAGGACGTAGGAAAGTCTGTATCTCTTAAACTAAGGTGTTCGTGGTTGTGTTCCCCTTAACAGCGTAGCTGGGTCTGAGTGGTAATCTGTTTCACCCTGCCAAACCAAAATTAAACCCTATATCCTGGTAAAACTGGTGCCACTATTTTACTTATAATTCCTTCTCTCAAGCTTTGATAGGATTCAGTGAAATTGAGTTCTATTTAATTTGTTTTTTCATTGTGGCTGAGCCCTCACTCATCCCTGGAGCCCCACTGCAGTCTGACCTTCCGGCAGATAACTGCGGCGCGGCGAAATGCGAAGGAAGTGTGCTCAGCTGTGAAGCAACTTTTCAGTTCATTTCGTTGCGCAACATAAAATTATGAGGAAACAAAGCAAGTAAGGGGGCACAAAAAGAACTGAATGAGCCAATCCTTTAATAATGACACTTTTAAAACTGTGAGTTATGACTTCAGCAAAAATATGAAGATTTTTGTAGCTACTTTTTTAAGGGGGAGAAATTACTCTCAGCCCTAGAAAAGAATTTCTCATTAAACCATTAAGACAAAGAGGCACACAGAATGACCCACGTTTGAACTTCTGGGCCAGGCTCTGTTTTTTCCACTTATCGCAGGAGCCTAGGCCCGTCACTTGACTTCCTAGGACCCTCGTGAGCAGGAACGTGGAAAGGGTGCCCCTACTAACTGAACTGGCAGAACTTGGGTGATTCCAGACCATCTCAGACAGTGTCAGACGTGTGCTTACCCCATCCATAACACATCCGGGCCCAGAGCCTGGGACGCAGTAGATGCTCAAGATTTTAAAATCCAGGGAATCCAACCCTGGCTGGTGTGGCTCACTGGATTGAACACCAGCCTGCAAACAAAAGGGTCACTGGTTCAATTCCCAGTCAGGGCACAAGAGTTGCAGGCCAGGTCCCCAGTTGGGAGCACGTGAGAGGCAACCACACATTGATGTTTCTCTCCCTCCCTTTACCTTTCTCTAAAAATAAATAAATAAATAAATAAATAAATAAATAAAATCCTTATACAAAATAAATAAAATGAAATCTGGGGAATCAAGAATCCTGAGGAATTGGGCTTGAACTCAAGTGTGATAGCACTTTATGGGCATAATTGGCATCTGTGATAAAGTCTAGAAGGCAAATGTTTTAAAAATAGTACTTTGAAATGCAGGCTTACATGCATTTTTTTTAAAATGTAAAATGAGCATTTGAATAAAGTAGCCAAAAGAAGGGCAACCACCTTCATTGCCTTTAGCACACAGGCTATTGGAGTGCGCCCTCAGTAGCTGGGGAACCTGGATTTGTTTGGGGCACGGAAGAGACAGTCTGTCATCTTTGTGGTCATAAGAAAGAAATGACTTCTTTTAAATAATGGGCTTTAATTCTGCTACCTAAAGTGTGTATTTCAATGTCAATTTTATAGGAGCTGTTTTTCATTTGCCAAATGCAAGGAGGACTTTATTACATACGGTTGTATAAGTTGTCTTCAATTTTCATAAATTTCTTCTTAAATGCTTTTTGCTGATCATTTTTATAACATCCGTATAAACTTGCATCAGTAACAATACAAAGCATGTAAGGCCCCAGTGTATATCTGATATTCAGGGCTATGATTTTGACCCACTTCAAACAGAGTGGCAAGGTAACACGCAGCCTTTTAGAAGCTTCGGTTCTAGGTTGTGGTGCCTTGCTGAGTGGAAATGGGGGCATCTTGTCAGGCGTTACCTTGGGAGGTTACATAGGTAGGCTTCTGTGGACCTACCTGTCTGGGTCTGGTGGCCCCTGAAAGGAGCAGGTGTGAATTCCGCAGGTTTGTCCCGCAGTGATCCCCTGGGTCCCTCCCACCCCTCGCCCTTGGATTGTAATAGCCTCCCAGTCTTCCAGCAAAGAGGAGCAAAACCCACTGTCTTCCAAGAGCCCAACGGGAAGGGCAGAGATGAGCTACAAAACAATCGAGATTTTGCCATAGGACCAAGCTGAAAATGCGTATTAAGCCCCTGCCTCTTCGGAAGAGAAAATGGGCAGATAAGGAGGGGAGCAGGCCTTGAAGGATACAAAGGTCTATGCAGACAGAAACGCGAGTGGAAAACATAAAAGTCCTCCCCTTCCTCGTCCCCAGTCCCCAGCCCCCAGCCGCAGGGATCAGAATAAAGGAATGTAAGAAGCGAGGGTTTGACTCACCGAGAGCTAAACTGATGGTGAGGGGGTGGGGGATGGATGGTTCCAGAAAAATACTCCCAAAGAGAAATGTTTGCACATAACGTTGGTTGTTGCCGCAAGATTATTTTAAGAATAAGCTATGCAACCACCAGCAGTGTTTTATTCCTTATCAGATATTTTAGAGATTTAAAAGTAGTAATAATAATAATTTGCTTCCCAGACCAAAATGGCCTCTGCTACAGAATCATGATAATAAGGCTGTATTACCAAACTTCCAGTTATTAGATAAGTAAGTTCTGGGATTTAATATACAGCATGGTGACTATAGTTAACAGTATTGTATTAATGCTTGAAAGTTGCTAAGAGTGTGGACCTTAAATGTTCTCACCACCAAAAAAAGAAGAAAAGGCAATTATGTGAGGTAATGGGTGTGTTGACTAACCTTATTGTGGCCATGATTTCACAATATGCATTTACAGATATACATGCAAATCGTCACATTGCAACATCAACCTTGCACGGTGTCACATGCCCATTATATCTCAGTAGAGCGGGAAAGGAAAGAAGGCCCTATCAGAATGGCGTCTAGTCCTTGGAATGGTAGCTGTTGACCTCAGAGAGGAGCAGCGGTGCCGCGCCGGCCGTGGCCGAGGCTGAGGCACCCGGCCTGGTGAAGGGCATTTGTAGTCGTCCTGCAGGTCTCTGCTCCGATCCTGGGCATCTGTCACCAGAGGTAGCCAGTGACGATTTCCACAATTTTATGACCCTTGGCTGTCATCCCAATAAGTCATAAGCCATCTTCTTCCCCTCTGTAAAATTCCACTTCTACACCCTGGCCTTTCCACCCGAATCCTTCTGAAGCAGTGAAAATGGAGCCACACCTCCTGTATGTAACGTCAACATGTTTCTCCTACTGCCACTCTGACTGACGCCCCCCACAAAAGTACTCAAGCACTGGGGACTAAGGGTCAGTCTAGATACCAAGGATAAAGAAAAGGCTTATTTGCTTTTGCCTCTTCAGTGGATAAGGTATAAAAGGCAAGGGACTGGTCATTTGTGTATCATCTACAACGTCTAGAGCCCTATGGATATCGAATTAGATAATGAGGGAAGAGCCGTTTCCTGTGCTGTTGTCGGGTTAGGGGGAGGTTGGCTTGAGTAAAAGGAGCTGTGGGAAGAAACAGGTCAAGCCCAGGTTCCGACTGAGCAAACCGACACCCTTGTCAGCAGAAGGGTGTGTAGAGACTGCAGTCATGTCTCACACATTGGAGTTCAGGGTCCAAACAAGAAAGGAAGGCCCTGCCAGGTCTGGGGGATCAGGCTGAAGATGGGGTTCAGAGCAGGCGCTGGGAAGCCAGAGCATGTCCAGACAGAGCCTGAATGCCGACCCACCCCGGACAGGGGCCGCCTGGCCTCTGCCTTGGGCTTTTATTTTTTTATTTTCAGAAAGAGGAGAAGGAAGAGAGAAGGAGAGAGAGAGAAACATCGACGTGTGAGAAAAACATGGATCAGTTGCCTCTCGCATGCCTCCCACTGGGGACCTGGCCCACAGCCCAAGCATGTGCCCTGACAGGGAATCTAACCGGCGACCTTGCAGTTTGCAGACCAATGCTCAATCCACTGAGCCACACCATTCAGGGCTCTGGCTTGGATTTTTAAAATAGGGTTGGCTAGCATGAAAAGTATTGGCAGGTTTTTCTTGACTTTCCAGCGTAAGGCCAGGTTACTAAGTGCCTGTGACTATAGCCTTGGAGGCCAGGCCAGTTAGAGTACTTTATTCCATCAACTGAGTGCCTACCATGTAAAATGAATAAACTCAGCTTAATATTGGGGAAAGCACAAAGAAGCGTAAGGTATAAACTGTAGTTCTTGCCCCCAGAATATAGCCTGGTTATGATAACATGACCTCGATGTGTAGAAAGTTGAACAGCACAAAAGAGAAGTGATTCAGTTCAACAAGACGAGATTTTGCAAGGCAGGAATGCATTGTGTGACTGAACGGGTGGTACCTGTGGTGAGTGCCGTAGGAACTGAGCTGGGAGTAATCTCTGCGGGTTGGAGAGGTCTGGGAAGGGGAGCGATCTGAACTGTCGTGTCTTTGGATAAGTTGAGAGAAGGCATGCATCAGTAAGGCATGCCAGATGGAGGAGTGGTGTAAGAGTATGGAGGTAGGAAGTTTAGGAGACATTCTAGAAACAGTACAGCAGCTCAATTAGAGTTGAGGGTTGAGGAAGGTTAATAGTTGGAGACGAAGGTAGTTGAAATAAAAATGTGATGGTGTTGAATTAAAGAGCCCTCAGGTGTATCTTCTAGACACTAAGAAGTCACCAAACATTTTGGGACAGAGGAATGACATGCTTAGAAATATTCCGGGAAAGTTAATCTGGTGCTGAATATGGGCAAATTAGAGGAAGAAAGAGTGCTTGGGTAGACCAGATGTCTCTTTGCTTTGGTCTGACTAATAACATGACAAATGCTCTAACTATGGAAGTGGCGGCAAGAACAGAAATAAAGAGATGGATACAAGAGACATTTGAAGGAGACGGTAATGAGACTTAACCCCTTCTTCCTCAAAGGTAAATGCATTGTTTTATAAAAGGTGAAAGACTTACACGACCTGAAGAGTATGAAGTGCATTGTTTTGGAACCAAGTGACTCGAAGAATATTTTATGAACGGAAATGGGGATGTTAGGTTGCAGGGTAAGATGGCTGAGTTCTTAGGTAAAAAAGTAATGAGTTGAGCTTTGGATGATAGTCTTTGATGTAGCAGGAGGCAGAAATGTATTACTAGAAGGTACAAGGGAGAGCCCAGCCGGTGGTAAACATGGGGAAGTCGCCTGCACAGACATGACATTGTAACCTGTTTGAATGGATGATGTCTTCCCGAGGGAGAAGAGTCAAAATGTTGGAAGTGCCTCCATTTTAAAGGAGGAAGAAGAGAAGAAAGCACCACACAGTCTGCAATCAGACACTGGGGAGGAGGTGACAGATTCACGGAGACACAGATAAGAGCGTCAAGAAGGAAGTTGTGGTCAGCAGTATCAGATGTTGCAGAGAGATCAGGGAGGAGAAAGACCCAGGAGAAAGATGAGGGCTGAACAAAGGCCACTGGGTTCTGCAATTAGGAAGTCTGTTCAGCTTTAGGAATAGTTTCACAGTGAGTGTGTAGGTGTGGGAGGAGAGGGATTAAGGAGTGAACCTTGAAGAACAGGGAGCATAAACCATTGATTTCAGGTGAGAAGTAACAGGGGAGAATGTGGCCTTCCAAGTTGGACATTTGTGTGTGACATACCCATGCAGACTGAAGACGAAGATGAAGGCGTTGGTGCATTTGGCCAGACTTAATTAAATACCTACTAAGGGCTTGGACCCAGTTACCAGGGAGAAATTGAAAGCTGTGAGAGGAAGAGAGGACAGTGAGGCGAACAGGGTTCCAGAAAAAATGGAAAGGAGGAATCATGAGAATAGGGGAACTTTTAGTGCTGGAAAGAAGACGCTGCTTCCTCTGAGACCGGGGCGGGGGGAGAGTGGCAGGCGGATGTAGATTCGGGAAATGTTTTGAAATGAAGAGAATAAAGGTGGAAAGCAGCACTGTTGACCTTAGGCTTCTGGACAAAGCGGAAGGTGGGTGGCCTCTGAGAGACAGGGTGGACTAGGGTGATGGGTGAAGGGGTGAAAAGAAAAATGTTAAAAACACCACCCTGGGTCATGAGCGGGGGGCAGGAGGGGTCAGAGAGACACAGACATTAGGATGGTGCTGCACAGAAACCTTGAACTTGTACCCATGTAAGAGATGGTTATGAACTGCAGCTTAGAAGATGGGCAAGTGTTTGTTTCCAGTTTCACTTCTGAGAACTTACTCTTCCTCATTGTCTTATTTTTCCTAATACATTTTCTATGATTTTTTTATTTCTAGTATTACCGTAATTATAAATTGCACAGCCATTCAAGAGATAGGCTCTTATAGATCCCTGAGGTTCTCTCAATTGTGGGTGAGATGTCAGTATGAAATAATACTTTCTAGGTGGATTAATTTATTGATACATACACTTACCAGGAAAAGTGAGTGAATAAAATCCGTGAATTGTACTACACACTTCCTCTAAAAGGCTGGTGTAAAGTTTCAGATGATCTAAATGAAAACACATCAGAGCGACTGCCTGTGTCCTCAAACCTACAGAATTCATTTAGGAGTAATTGCAGAATAAGATCCAAGGGGGTAGTCGTGGGTCACTCGGAAGCTGGCAGATCATGAGTGGCTCCATGATGGGACCTGTGTGGCCAGATGTGTCTTCGCACGACTGGACCAGACGGTCAGGGTCTGTGACAAGGAGTAGCGACCTTGCAGGACAGCAATCACGTAACAGTTCACTGGGCCACCTGATACAGTCTTCAGTTTCAGTAGGAGGCCCAGTGAGAACTCAGGAAGAATTATTTGTTTCCATCACAAATAATATTTATAACAAAAGCAAACAATGCACAAAGCCCTGACATTCTGACTATGTATCTCAGCCTTTAGTATGTTCCTGGCTCTGGTCTCCAAGTCTCCTGCCCCGCTCACGGTGGCAGGTGGAACACCGAACTACTTGGCCCACAAACTGAGTGACCAGAATGTGCTCCCGGGTGGAATAGATTCACTTGCCAACCTTGTTCAAGTGGGAGGAAAACGTTCTGTGGGCCCCCAGCCACTGGCCCGAACGGAGGTGAGCCTGCCGAGTTTATTCACGCGATGGCGACTGAAACATTTTTTCTGCCCTTTCTTTTCCTTGTAGGTATGGCCTCACATGTGCAAGTTTTCTCCCCTCACACCCTTCAATCAAGTGCCTTCTGTAGTGTGAAGAAACTGAAAGTAGAGCCGAGCTCCACCTGGGACATGACTGGGTACGGCTCTCACAGCAAAGTGTACAGCCAGAGCAAGAACGTGCCGCCTTCTCAGCCAGCCACCACAGCCGTCAGCACCTCCTTGCCGATCCCAAACCCGAGCCTACCTTACGAGCAGACCATCATCTTCCCAGGAAGCGCCGGGCACATAGTTGTCACATCAGCAAGCAGCACCTCTGTCACTGGGCAAGTCCTCGGCGGACCACATAACCTAATGCGTCGAAGCACTGTGAGCCTTCTTGATACCTACCAAAAATGCGGACTCAAGCGTAAGAGTGAGGAGATCGAGAACACAAGCAGCGTGCAGATCATCGAAGAGCATCCACCCATGATTCAGAATAATGCAAGCGGGGCCACCGTCGCCACTGCCACCACGTCGACTGCCACGTCCAAAAACAGTGGCTCCAACAGCGAAGGCGATTACCAGCTGGTCCAGCATGAGGTGCTGTGCTCCATGACCAACACGTACGAAGTGTTAGAGTTCCTGGGCCGAGGGACGTTCGGGCAAGTGGTCAAGTGCTGGAAAAGGGGCACCAACGAGATAGTGGCCATCAAGATCCTGAAGAACCACCCGTCCTACGCCCGGCAAGGCCAGATCGAGGTCAGCATCCTGGCCCGCCTCAGCACAGAGAGCGCGGACGACTACAACTTCGTCCGGGCCTACGAGTGCTTCCAGCACAAGAATCACACGTGCTTGGTCTTCGAGATGCTGGAGCAGAACCTCTATGACTTCCTGAAGCAGAACAAGTTTAGCCCCTTGCCCCTCAAGTACATTCGCCCAGTGCTCCAGCAGGTGGCCACGGCCCTGATGAAACTGAAGAGCCTGGGTCTCATCCATGCTGACCTCAAACCAGAGAACATCATGCTGGTGGATCCATCCAGACAGCCCTACAGAGTGAAGGTCATCGACTTTGGCTCAGCCAGTCACGTGTCCAAGGCTGTGTGTTCCACCTACTTGCAGTCCAGATATTACAGGTAAGGCCGTTGGCACCGAGACAGGAGACGCTGACCGGCCAGTGGCACGTACAGAGAATGTGCAGTTGTCTGTCACTGCGGGAGAGAGAAAGTTCTGTACCTGCGGTGGCTGCCTTCAGGTGGTTGGAATTTACTTGGGAAGTTGGGACGTGGGCACATGGAAATGGTGATTAGAAGTCAGAAGGGAGCCAGGTGAGGCCCTTGGCATGCGTGTTCAGAGCTGGAAGGGATTCCTGGGGCTGGGGTGCCGAGCAGAAGCAGAGCAGGGGAGTTCGGTCCTCACGGATGGTCGGATCCAGACATGGGTGGAGGAGAGAGGAGGCGTGCGTTATTGAAGTCACTGTGGCGAGAATGCACAAGACGCGCAGGAGACAAGGACCCCTGCCTGGCCAGAACAGAGGACCTGTGGATGAGGGGAACTGTGACCAAAAGGACAAGTTGGGACAGGGCTGTTGGGGTCTTAAATACCTGGCTAGGAGGCTGCAACTGTATCCTCAAACATGGAGCATGCACTGAGGCGTTAGAACACAGCGGTTAACAGGACAAACGTGATTCTCTGAGACGGTGTTTACATGGCCATGGAGGCGGGTTCCAAGAAGGGATGGACTAGATTAAGGGCCCGTCGGCTTGCTGCTGGTGAGAGAAGGCCAAGTTTGGGGTCAGGGTGGTAAGCAGATGATGGGAGGATTGTAGGAAAGTGCATGGCTTTCATTCCTTCACTCACTCCTCAAGGGTTTACTTCACTTCCCCCTGAGCCGGGCACAGTGCCAAGAATGCAGCAGGCACTGTCCTGGGGGCCCAGCATGCTGGTTCCCACTGCTGCTCCACGTTAAATATCACTGGGGCTTTTAAAGGTAACCTAACTTGGGTCCTGATCTTTACAAACTGAATCAACATCTCTTGTGGGAGGCTCGTTTTTAACAGCATTTCTGGGGGTTTCACTGTGCAGCGATTGTTGAGAACTGGTGCCCTAGGTGGGGTGGGGCGGGGCGGATGAGAGCATTGGCTTTGGAGTGAGAAGCCCGGACTTGACCCTGATCCCTGCACTCACTAAGCTGTGTGACCTGGGCTTGCTGCCTCATTTCTCTGCGCCTCCAGTTCCTCACCCATAAACGGGGGTGGTCAGTCACCGGCCTCGTGGGGTTGTCAGGGTGGTGGCAGGCTGTGACGTGGTGAAGCACTTTGCTCCGGCACGTGGTGGGCGCCCAGGAAGGAGTGGGTACAGTGGGAAGCAGGACGGTCTGTGGAGACGGTGATGGGCTGTGGTGGGAGTGACATCGAACAGTCCGACAAAGATGGAAGGTAGCGAGAAACAAAACCAAACTCCCACGAGAAGTCAGGGCTCGTGACACACGTCAGAGGCTGCCACGTCGGCAGGAACACCAGCGTCCCGACTCGTCTACGTCTGATACTCCAGTCATGGATGTGCTCTCCCCACACTTTCTTCCAGGCCACAGAGAAAAGGCTGGAAGGCAAGCTGGAGCCACCAATCGGCTCCCCTTGTTTAGTGATACACTAACCTCTGGGCCAGTCCTCCACCTCATCCCTCAGCCTGCAGCCTCGGTGGATAACTTCAAGACAGGGTCCCCCGAGCGCCCCTCTCCCCTTCCTCACCTTCTCCCCACTCTCAGGTTTCCAGGCCCCTCCCCCTGTGCTGGCTGTCTCCCGGCCCTGGCCCGCCCTCCCCTTAGGAGGCATTTCCTGGGCTGCAGCAGCTCCTTTCCAGGTCCCTGCATCCTTCCTTCCCCAGCGTTTTCTCTCCTTCTCAGTTCAGGTGTGCACGCATCTTCCCGTCTGGGGAGGCACCTCCACTTGCCGCTGCCTCCCCCTTACCCACTTCCTCTCCCTTGCTTAAGCCTTTAGGGCAGGCTCCATGCGCGCGAGCCAGGCGTGCCTCATCACCGCTACATGGAGAGGCAAGATGTGAGCCGGGGCCCTGGGCTTGGAGGGAGAGGGGGAGGCCTGGGGAGGAGGGGTGAAGGAGGGTGGGCCGGGGCTGGGACAGCACGGGGTTCTCTGAAAGCCAGCCCTGGGTGGCGTTAGCAGGGCTGACCGTTGCTCCCTGCTGCTGCTGTCACTTTACTTTTCCTGAGCCGACTGAGCACGCCGCAGGCTGCTCCTCCCTGAGCCCTGGCCTGAACACTGGTTCAGCTGCAGCAAAGGCGGGCTGCTTGGGCTTTTATCATTTCATCAACCCGAATCGTTGTTTAGTGAACAGATACTTGCTCTATTCAAATTACTAAAAAGTGAGCATGGCCGCCTATAAAAAGACTATTTAAAACTCCATTTGAAAGAGCAAAACTTGATGAGCCAGTAAGTTGACTTGGAGATCCTTGAGCGCTCGCGTCTTCTCACCTTGCACCCACGTGACACTTCCCACCCCTGACCCAAAAGGTAGATGCTCAGTTTTCATCCGCTTTTAAGTCTGGCCCTGGTGCCCGGGTACCTGCGGCCCCCATGCAGGAAATCTGGCGGGGCAGGAGGAACGTCTCCAGTGGGTGGTGAAGGCTTGTTTGCTGCCTCGCCCATGGCTCTCATTAGCAACCCCCTCCCTCCCAAGGCCCGAGCTCTGGGTGCCATATTCCCACTGCTGGTAACCCTTCAGTGGTTGTTGCCTAACATTCTGAGGACAAGAAGTCTTCCTCTTCATGGTTGTTTTAGCCAAAAATGCAAGTGTCCATCCTTCAGGTTTTCATGCCCTGCCCCTCCATGTACTGCTCTGGCTTCAAGGGCATGGTCAGCGTGCACTCCAGCCCGGCCTTTCTGCCTGGAATGATGTTTCGTCCCGCTCCTCCCCCCGGGCCTCATGGGAGCCCCGGAGTAGCTCGCCGCCATCACGAGCCATCTGACTGTTTAAGAACAGTCTCCAGCTGTGTCTGGTCTGTCCTGTCTGTGTGGGACAGCCCACTCAGGCCATATTTATCAAGCTGATTTTCCCAATGCCTTGCCTGTCACAGGGGAGAGGGGTTGGGGTGGGGTGGAGCTCTTCAATCGTCCATGGGTACCCTGGGAAGGAAGGTGTTTCCAGCTACATCTTAAGAGAATGTATGTGCCTGTGTTTGAGCTGCCTGGTACAGAGGGGCCCTTAGGCTATGGATCCAAGTGGAGCCAGGGCGTGGTCTCCCAGGGTCCCCCAGTATCTGAGCTGGGTGCACTTCCCCCGGGACCTCTCACTTTCAAAGGGGAGAAAACTTACATGTCCCTCCCTGTTTTAAGTGGGACAGTTTTAAGAGTCTCATCCCCGCCTAGTGATGTGGGAACAGTGTGATATAAAGAGATGTTCCCCTCCGCAGCCTGGGTTACCTGGACAGGTAGGTGGTGGCCGCGGTGGGGGGAGGATGCAGGCGTGAACTATTACCTTGCGAGTTAGGCATTTGCTTGGCCGAGGGTGGGGGCCCTCTTGCTGTAGGTATTCTATGAGGCTAGGCTGACGGTGTGTGTTTCAGGAAACAAAGGCTGCGCTTTTCGTTTTTTCAGCCTGATGCACGGGCATCCCCTTCCACCTCGAAGGTCAGTTGCGTGGTGCAGTGCCAGACCGCCCTGGTTCTCGAGCTTCATTGCACATGAGAATCACCTGGAGCGCTTGCTAAAAGCAGATTTCTGCCAAGGTCCTGCCCCAGACCCACGGGCCCCAGAATCTGCAGGGGAGTGCCCCCCAGGAAAGTCCCCGCCCCCGCCCCCCACACACAGACAGGCACACGCGCACGGAATTGGAGGTGAGGTGGTCATACTCAAGCCCACTGTTTGAGACACGCTGCTCAGGGGAGAGAGGGGTTGATTGTCACAATGGTGTCACCTTCCAGGTGCTCTCCCCCTAAGCAGCGGAGTGGTAGGTAATCCTGTCGACTGTCCCCTCCCCTTGGAAGTCCTGTCACCTCCCTCTGTGGTCCTGCCTGGATGCCAGGCGTTGCTTTGGAGCAGGCAGTGCGTTGATGCGGGGGTACCTCCACTCCGTGTGCCCAGCAAACTAAAAACACAACCAAATGTTCGGTTCTCCTCTCAAGAAAAACAAACAAAATGACAGCCGTGCAAGCAAGAGATAGTCAGCGATTAAAATGTGCAGATTTTTTGGTTTCCTCTCTGAGCCATTCAGAATACCCTTGTCTGTTAGACTTAACTTGAAATATTCCAGGTCATTGCTAGGACCCCCCAAAAATAGGCATCAAAATTTAAGATTTAAAATATGGCCAGCAATCTACTGTTGCATAATAATCTGACCTTTTTGTCTGATTCTTTGAGTTGCAAAGCCCGTCTTCAGGTTGATTGCATGGCTGTTTTAGGTGGGGGTGGAGATGTATTTGAATTCCGTTCAGGTCAGCAGACAGCCATTGGGAGATGTCAGCTGGGCGCTTACTCAGTGTCCGGCAGCCCATTTACCGAAGGGTGCGGCATCAGGCATGAGCTCTCACCTTGAGGTATGTCCAGTCTGTCCAAGGAAGTTGAAAGACACAGACAGGCCGCCTAGAGAGTAATTCGCTCGCGCGCTTCGGTCCTGCAGATGTTGACCATTCAGCAGATCCTCATCGACGCTCTAGGAAACCAATGATGAGAAAACCCAGTGAAAGAAATTCAAGCTAAGGACCGATTTTGCGGGATGGGCCAACAGGGAAGGTTTATAGCTGCCCTGCGGTCGATCTGAAAGGAAATAGATGGGGCGGAAGTTGGGATGAATAAGGGAAGATGGGGAAACGGCGAGGCCTGGGGGGAGTTGAGGGCCTGGGTTGGAAAACAGGGTGTGGGGGAGTGACATCTTACAGCGGCGGCTTTGATGTCGGCTTTGATGAGGCACTTGGATTTAACAAGGAGTAATTGGATGAAGTTAAGGATATTAATGAGGTTAATCAATTGGAATGGAAAATAAAAAAAAGTTGGGGAGAATCCAGAGGCTAAGAGAGAGTAAATAGTGGTTATTCAGGAACAAAGGGAAGAGGCCCTAGATTATAATGGGGGACCCCCCCACCCCAAGTGCAAATGTGAACACTTAGTGCTTTTAACCTTTCTGGTACTGTGATTACAGAATTGGCTTAGAGGGAATAGCGGTCTGTTTGGTTTGCTGTCTTTGTTTATTGACAAAGGTTCTGAAGCCCTGGTCTCCTCAGGACCTGGCTTCCAATCCCACCACAGCTACTGAGTAATAGGCTGTGGAAGGAGAGTCGAGAGCTTTGCATTGCAAGGCTGCCCTTCTGTCCCCACCACGTAACTGTGTTCCACTGAGTCATCCGTGGTAGAATGTCAACTGTGAGCCATCCTCACTCCTGCGTCTGGATCCCAGTGTGACCGGGGCCCGTGTTCATGAGACAGAGTTCAGTCTGTGGCCAGAGGACAGTTTTCTCTCCTGTAGGTTGACCTTGGCCTCATTAGTCCAGACTGGGAGCCCTCCATGATCTCTTCCCCATCAGCAGAGAACATGGCATATTCGAGAACGCCTTGCAGGCAGACCTCATTTTATTGAGCTTCACTTTATTGTACTGCACGGGTGTCGCAGTTTTTACAAGTTAAAGGCAAGAGCCCCCCCTGCCCACCCAGCAAACAGATTACAATTCTCATTATTGCTGCACGCGCTCTATCAAGGTGGTCTGCAGCCAAACCTGCAGTATCTCCAAGGGGGTGGCTGTGCTCTAAGCCACTTCAAAAGAGGGGCATAGCTTTATAAAGCCATAAACATGAGTAGTTTCAAAAATTGCACAGCTTCTTTATACAGATTATAATCTATATAAATCACATATAAAAGGTGACTGACTAGAAGTTCGGTTTGAAAAGAGCCGAAAGTGAAATAATGCATTGCAGGTGTTAACTTTTTAAATTAATTTGCCTTTTATTACTCATACAAACAATAGAAAAAGTTGCTGGTTTACACCTGAGGATATTAAGCAAAATATTCAACCCGTCTGCAGTCCCGGTCGCCCAGGGAGACAGCTGTAAACGCGTGAAAGTGTTTAGGGCCGCGGCGCTTTCCCGAGGACAAGTAATCAGCAAGTTACCTTGGCCGTCAGGCTATCTTCAGTTCTCCCTTACTGCTCTCTTCATTCGTGAGCTGTACGGTGAAAGATTTAAAGTTAAAATTGTCTTTATTATGGAATAATTGGCGTCGGAAGCCACGTGCATATTTGAGCGCATCTCTGCTCAGGTGCTGCGGTCCCCCTGCACACACACACACTCTCTCTCACATACTCATGCACACACTCTCGAATAACACGGTGTGAACCCACACGCGACTCTGGCCCCAGAAACCTGGCCCAATTTTCTGCCTTTGCTGCCGAGCTGCCAACTACATGTCCCCAAAGCTGAGGACGGTAGGGCTGGAACCACTCCTGGGCTCCAAGGTATAAACCAGTTGCTTTCAAAGTGTGACCCAAGGGCCCCTCCCATCCCAGGGTCTCCCAGGTTCTCCCAGGTTCTTGTCAAAAGTAGAGGTTCCTGGGTTGCCAAACAAATCTAGGAACAGGCCTCCCGGGGCTCAGGCCAGGTGACATCTGTGGACACAAGGTGCGCAGCTAATTCTTTTTTTCTTTTCACGCCATTGAGGTATGATCGGCATACAGAAAGCTGTCCGTACTTAATCCAGACAACTCGATGAGTTTGCACATAGGTGTGTGTCCATGAAACCGTCAGCCCGCCCTGTGTCTTCAGTAGACCCATCACCTCCAGAAGCTTACTTTTACCCTGTTTATCATCATCATCGTCACTGTCATTACCATTATTTTATCCTTTAACAAATGTTGCTCCAAAAGACATGGAGTCCAGGGTCCATTGCCCCTGGGGGGTGAACTAAATGCCTTTTCGAGGTGGGTGAGGTGGGGCCACTGGTGACAGCCCTCTGTGGGGTCAGTTGTTACATTACTTGTGGTCAGACCCCTTATGTCCCATCGGTGGTGACAGTGAAGATCCAAAAATAGTTGGTAAGCGTGATGGGGTCGGCGGACTGGCGAGTGGGTGGTCCAAGGAGGAATGGGGTGGGAGGGCGCAGGGGAGACGTCAGTATCCCCCCTTTCTGCATAATTCACAGCCGATGTGGCACTACCTCGAAGTAGCTACTGAACTCCCCCCGCAGCCACAGCCGGGCTGGGAGCTGCCGCCCTCATTTATGCACCCAGCGGGTAATTTTCTGAATTCCGAAGATATGCCAGACCCTGTGCTTTGTGCTGAGGTTTCAAGAAACTAGTAGGAGCGCACCCTGCCCTGCAGCTCCGCCCCCAAAGCTGCGCTGGAACCCGAGGGTGGGGATTGGTCCTTGGCCCTTGTCCGTCTGGCGTAGACTTGTCCCATTAAGCTGCGAGGGCAGAGCGTGTCACCCTTGAATCGAGTTCCCTGTTCTCCCTGGCCCTCTGAGCCACTCCTACACTCTAAATCCTGAGGGTTCTCCCTCCTGCCCTTGGCCTTCCCATGACAGTGGGTCTCTGCGTCCCAGCTGGCGTTTCTCAGCTGTGTGGCTTGAGGGAACCTCCCAACCCTCTCTGAGGCTCTTTGTTCTCTTCTAAGAGAAATATAACAGCAGTCCCTGGGGTTGCTGGAAGGGCAGAATGAGCTAGCCACATGTGTGCGACGCACCTGTGTGCACCTTGCCTGGCACACAGCCTGCGCCCTGTTAATAGCCATTACTCCGGCCTGGGCTCCTTCCACGGTGTGCGTGCCTCTGGTTTAGCACTGCTGTTATTTGGCCTGCTGTCATCATTAGCTGTCAACACCCCCAGCATCCCCAGGCTTCTTGGAATCATCTTCGTTTCTTTGGCCCAGCACTGTACTTCACATTCATTGGGTGCGTAATTAATGAGGGCCTGTGTGTTTGGAGTGTGTTTAGTGGGTCCCTCCAGCATCAGGAAGGGACAGGATCCAGCCCAATAATGAAGGGGTTAACATTTGAGGAGAAGAGCGGCATCCGCTCCCTGAGCTTGGGGGAGATGTGGGGAGGAAGGCAGGCATACCGTTTTTCACCTGACGACCTGCCCTGGCACGCGTGACTCAAAGCTGTGCCATCTGGGCTGGGCATGGTGTCTCAGGGCGGGGGGCTGTGCCCTGCAGGAAGCCTCCGGGGTCTATATTGCATGTGATACCTGCCCTGATGTCCTGCATCCACTCCCCAACTCTGTGACATCAGAAGGGCCAGGCAGCAAAGACTGGAGTGATGCCGAAGGCTCTCTGCAGACTCCCCTGAAGGCAGTGTATGTCGGGGGGGGGGGGGGGGGGGGTTGTGTATGTGTTGTGTGTGGATGTGTGTTGTCCGAATGATGTTTGCGTCAGTATAGTATAGGTGCCTGTGGGATGCGTGAGTATGTGCTGGGTGTGTGTATGCGGTGTGTGTGTTGGGTATGTGTATATGTGGTATGTATGTTGCTGTGGGTGTGTCTGGTGTGTGATATGTCAGGTGTGTGTGTTGCTGTGGGTGTGTCGGGTGTGTGATGTGTCAGGTGTGGGTGTTGGTGTGGTGTGGGTGGGTGTGTGTTGGGTGTGTGTGTATGTGGTATGTGTGTTGCTGTGGGTGTATCCAGTGTGTGATATGTCAGGTGTGTGTGTTGGTGTGGGTGTGTGTGTTGGTGTGGGTGTGTCGGGTGTGTGTGCTCGGTGGCGGCAGGCAGACTGGTCCATAAGCTCCCCATGTATGGAGCCCCTTCTGGTCCTGACCCGCGGGACTGGGGATCAGGGTCACACCTTAGTTATGTAAATGTTGACCATAGAAAAAAAGGGTCTTGGCCCGAACACGAGGTGTAAACTGTTGGTGCCACTTCTGTGTCACCCAGTGACCTCCAGTGAAGGAGTCCTCTTCCCTGTGTAAATTAGAGCTTATATTGGCGAATAAAAACCCACAAAGTGTGAACCCCCAGAACATAAATAGATGCGGCACCGCGAGTCAGATTCGCACTTGTGAAAGTGGAACGTTCACCCTGAGTGGCAGCCGGGTGGCCTGGGGGCGTGGGGACCGCGCAGTGTCCTGCTTGTGGCCGGGGCACCACAAAATCTGTACATCGCCTGAGACTCACAAAACTTACATCAAAATACAAATAAAGTGAGACATGTTTTTAATTTAAAATCTATTTACCCCTAAAGACCTCTGAGGAAACTGTCGACAGTGTTAAACCCTGAAACCTTATCTTGCCTAGTTTTTCTTCCTGTTTTTGTTTTGTTGTGTTGTGTTCGGGCAGAGAGATGTCCCTGCTCATCCTGTAACAGGATGGTGACGGTCATTTCTGGAAACAGCTGGACGGGGCGCCTGTGCAAACAGCTCGGGGGCAGTTTCTCTGTTGTGCGTGCTGTTCCATGGTGTAGGCCGCGGGCCAGTCCTCTCACAGGTGGGCACGGAGACCACTAGGAGCAGGTGTGACGCACTGTCACCTCTGATACGCCAAGACTCCGGGAGTCCGGAGCGAAGATGCAGCCTTTGTGAAATCTGGTCGTCCAGCCTTCCGGTGCCTACAGGGCCCTGCCCTTGGCTCTGCCATTATTCTGGCCACGGCCAGTACGCTCGTGTGTGAGACAAGATGGTTTCTCCCTAAAATAGTTTTCCAAAACCAGCCTTTCCCTACAGCAAGCCTCCCATCATGGGGGGGGGGGCTCATGGTTTTTATGTAGAAGTAGCTGGTTTTGCAGGAATGGGTTATTTGGATGCAGAGGGTTACCCTGTCTGTGTTCTACGCGACGGGCCTTGGCGGGAGGGGAGGGGGGGGGGAGGGGAGGGGCGCCCATCCTCAGTGGCTGTCCCAGGCTTGCCGAGGCTGGTTCCCAGCAGAACGACCTGGGCCGTGCCCCCCAGTAACTGGGCCGCCGCCCAAGGCTGCATGCTGGGCACGCAGCCACCTCCCTCCCTTCTCCTCCCCAAATGAGTGACAGGAGCTTTTCACTCGTTTCCTTGGAAGAAGCAGGAGGGGCAGCAGCACGTGAATGTCGTTTCACGGTGTCCTCTGTGGCTGAGCGGCCGGTTTAGGACACGGGTGTCCTGTGCCCCTCCCAGCAGTGAGACAGCCGTTTGCAGACCCGAGCTCCTGGCCGCACACGCCCACCCACTCTGCCACTCGGGACTCTCTGCACTCGTTCCACAGAGCCGTATGATGGCCCTTCCTTGTCCTTAAACGTTCCCTCTTGTTTCCCGGGAGGCACTCCCTGAAGCCTCTCCCTTGGTCCTGGGCTCCTGCCCCTGCCCTGCGCTGGCTCCCACATCCTGCTTCCTAACCTGGAGTTCAAAGTCCCAATCTACAGGCCCCGGCGTTCGCCTCGCCCCGCGGGGCTCCGCACCCAGCCAGCTGTGAGCTCACTCTGCTCCTCGGCTTAGGATTCCCTCCTCCCCACCCTTCACCCCACTCTGGCCCCCAGATCCAGCCCTGCCCCACTCAGGTGCCAAAGTTGTTACAACCAGAAGGGATTTCTTTTTCTTCAAAATATTTGGACTTGGTGTGATCCGTCCTGTTAGTCCTTCATTCAGCCACTTGATCTCCGTGGAAACCCTACACTCCCGGGGCCAGGGTCTGGCTTGTAGACCCTGTAAGATGCAGGGCTGATGTCATCAGCCAGCGTTACAGTGAGCTGAAGGGACTGGCCACCACCAGCTTAGTCTAGGGAAGGGACATGGAGACAGAGACCTGGGTCTCGGCATCCCGCCAGCTGGGTGACTTGGGATGAGCCTCTCGACCTCCCAGCAGTGCCATTTCCTCGGCCCGCTGGGTCAGGTGACCTTCCCCACCAGGACCTTGGGAACCGCGGAGGTGTGTAAGTCTGAAGCCTGTGTTCGGCTTCACAGAGCCCCTCTGTGCGTCTTGTACATAGTGGAGACCGTCCGTGTATTGTTATTTCTCACCAGGTCCTACGCCTGGCTTTTCCTTTTCCTTCCCTTCCCCACCCCTGTCTGTACTCCCAGGGTTCCCCCAAGCTAATCCAGGTGGGTACATTGGTAGTAGATGAGGCATCTCCACACAGCAACCTCACTTAGACACTGGGGGACCCAGTTAAGTGAAATCTCAGCTTTCAGAATGTTGCCGGTTAATCGCTTCACTGTCACGTGAAAAGGCTGCCCCTGCAAGACGTGTTCATGTGTGACTGTCGGTTTGGGGCCCTGCAGGTCCAAATGAGGTTCTGCTGGCGCCGGCAGAAACAGGAACAGTGAAGAGAGATTTTTCTCTGAGAAATGTGCTGCTGAAATTCTTTCCAACTTTTTATGTTTATACTCTGTGTCCTGGCTTGTGTGGGAAGGCCACATCTCCATCTCACGGCTTTGTCTTACGTGCTGTGCTGTCACACACCTACGTGTGTGCGTGACGCGGCAGATGCCCCGGGGGCACCACCCCTGGTTTGGGAGAAAGCGCGGCAGCTTCTTCAGGAAGAACAGTTCCCCCGGCACTCCCGTTTGGGAGAAAGCCTTGGGGACGGGAAGGCACCAAAGCAGAGGTGCCAAGTGGGCCACCCCCTCCCATGAGGGGGAATAGTGTGGAGAGAGTGTCACACGAGAAACAAATGGAGAGGTAAAATCATTTGTAGGCCGACATGGGTGGGAGGTTTAACTTCAGAAATGCAGATTTCAGAGGATAAAGCGCATACTAACCCACAGGAAACAGCCATTTAGAAAGCTGGCTGCACAGCTCTGCGTGTGAACTGAACTTGTTTGCTTTGCCCAGGCCTTTAGTTACCACGGTGACACCTGTTGAGTGTCCCGTTGCTGTGTGTGACTCTCATCTTAACTCTGAGGGTAGGTCCTGCAGCATCTCACTGTGTGGTCAGGGCCTGGCCTGGGGTCACCCACGTGCTAGTGACCCAGCCATGAGTGCTGCCTGTGTGTCCCGCTCTGTCCAGCTGACTACTGCCCTGCTGCAGAACGCTGGGGACATCGAGGACCCCGAGCTGGGGGGAAATCCCAAGGATGCGGAGGGACAGCCCCTAGCTTCTCTGGACAGGCCCAGGGGTGTGTCTGAGCTAAGCCGTCACCTGTCTGCCCTCCTGCCCTCCCACCCTCATAGGGAGGGTCCCCTAAAGAGTGCGGGGAGCCATGGTTCCTTTTCCCCTGGCGCTGGGAGTCCTGTGCTCCGTTCTGCAGGGACACTGGATTTGCATATTGCTCTGCTCAGTTTTGCATGTTGCTCCCTCCCTGTCCCGGCGGAAGTGAAACGTGACGTGCTTGACATCTGGACACCACTGTGCCTGCACCACCTGTGAAATGATCAAGGCCATGGCAGAGACCCGGCGGCTGGGGTGCACAGCCTCAGTGCACACTCGTGCAGGCGGGGCGGGCCGCACCTCCCCGCAGAGCCCCGCTGCCTGGGGTCAAGGTGGATTCAGGCACCGGTTAGCCTTGGCCCCAAGATCTTACTCCTAAAAATGTAAACAGGATGGATGTGGGTAACCGAGATGCCAGGTGGAGAGCAATTGGTTCATAAGCTCACTGAAGTTCAAGTGCTGCGGGCTCTCGTGCTGGAAAGGACCACCTGGTAGGTCGCTCAGAGGGACCCGTGCTGGGCACTTCGTCCCCCTGCCCTGCCCTTTGACAGCAGGGTGTGCCCCAGCCGACCAGCTGCTCGGTGAAACCTCCTCCACACGCAGTCTGACTTCTTGCTGAGGAAGGAATGCATGCTCAGCCTAAGCTTGGTCGTGGTCATGTTCTCCAGGTGCTAAAGAGGAAGCGGGGAGGGACCTATGCATATTCATGGAATCCCTCTTTCCAAGAGCGAGACTCACCACACTTAAATACTTTCCATTTTGCCTGCACAGCGTGAGAATTGCTGGATGTGTGTTGCCACAGAAATGGAACACTTCTGAGGAGACAGGACAGCGTTGCCTTTCATAGTGGGAAGGAGGGGAGCTCTTTTGCAGGAAATTTGCCCCCTGCCGCCCTCGGGGAAATGAGACGGGGCCCTGGGCTGGCGAGAGCGAGGGAGGATTCCAACTCTTCGCGCCTCGCTGTCAGGGTGCCTGCTGCCCAAGCTGCCTCCTGTGCAAACAGGGCCGGGCAGCCGCATCCTAAGGCAGGACATGGACCTGATCGAGGCGGGCTGTAGGCTGAGTGGTCTGCGCTGCCGCTAGTTCTTCTTATCACACACATGCTTCAAGGTCTCACTCATTTCTCCATCCATCAGTGTCTGGCCACTCGGCTCTCCGCGTCGCCCCCTCGCCCTTGTCTGCTATAAATCCTGCTGCACTTAAAATCTGTATTCCATGCTCCCTGCACTGGACGGACTTGCAGACTTACATTTGTTTTTGTAATTGTGTCCCGGGTTTTAGTCCTGGGCCACCAGCTGGGTGGTGAGTGCCCTCCCTGTGCTCTGGTGGTTAACACACCCCCCATACTGGACGGTGGGGTTGCCGGGCTGGCGATCTCACCAGCCCTGCAGAAGGAAAGCTAGTCTATAAATCCCCGAAGGACACTTTCTATGAGCCACAAAGGTCAGCATTAATAAAATAAAAATCACTTCAGGAATTTTTTTTTCGTAAATTAGCTACATATAAAAGAACTTTTTCGGGAACTTTCATACATTGCTGGTGGAATGTAAAATGGTTTGACCACCTGCGGAAAGCAGTGCGGTGGTTCCTCCAAGAGGCCAGCATCAAATTGCCACACAACCCCTGCAGTTCCACCCCCAGGAATGTACCCCAAAGCACTGGGAACAGATACTTGTGCATGTATAGCAGCCGCATTCACCATAGTCAGAAGGTGGAAACACCCCAAATGCTCCGCAGCGGAAGAGCGTTTGACGAGTCGTGGCGTGTGCACGTCATGGAATGTTAGTCAGCCGTGAAGAGGAAGGAGCTACCGGCACTCGCTACAGTGTGGCTGCAGGCTCAGAACGTCCTGCTGAGTGGAAGCAGCCAGGCACAGGTCACATGACTCTTCCTATGCAATATCCAGGACGGATGACTCCAGAAAGACAATGCAGATTGGTGGTTGACGGGCAGAGGAGTGGGGAGGAGGGGGCTGAAATTGCCGAGTGGGGCGTGGGTTTCATTCTGAGTGAGGAAAACCTTTTGAAACCAGGTAGAGGTGGCGATTGCACAACAACGTGAATGCACGAAATGCTGTAGAATAGTTCACTTTAAAATGGTTAACTCTGTGTTGTGTGACTTTCACCCGAATAAATTAACTTTTAAGAAGGAAAAGGAAAACCTTTTTCAGGCCGAGAAGCTGGCATGGGATGAGATTTTACCAGGCACTGAGGCTTAGGCCCTTTTTGCTTTATTTGTAACGGGACCTAGAATTGTTTAACGTGCCGGCTACAATAGGAGCAGCTTTGAGAGCTGCGTGAGTGCAGTAGCTATAGGAGCTGATTTTTAGGATTCCTACAAAAGCAAAATTTGCAGGATGGCTTACTGTGTTCTGGTACTTAGGCTAAAACTCAATTTTTTTTTTTCCTGGATTTGGCAAGAAAAGGAACAGCTTTATCCGAGCGTTCTTTGAGAGCCCGGCGTGTAAAAGTGAAGGTTGGCATTGCTCTGACTAACGTGGTTACATCTGGGTTCCCGGAGCCCAGCCACGTGCCTCTGTGGCAGAACGTGCTCTCCCCCTCCCCGGCTGCTCCACCCCTCTCTCTTTGTCTTACAAGGGAGACTAATCTTTGGGGTGAAAGAAAAGACCTCTGTTTATGGTATTTTAGTATTGCTAACAGATATGGTGTGGTCGATTTTAGAGCTGGCAAAGCTGAAATAAAAGTCAGCGACTTCCTGTGTGCCCTTGGGCAAGTTGCTTAACCTTTCTGATCCCCACAGCAGGGCCACTCACACGGTCTTATATAAAAAGGGGAGGAGTAAAGGAAATTCGCCTGCGCAGTTCCTGGCCTGTGGAAATGCACAGAGACATTAATTTCTCTGAAGAGGAAGCCTCTGTGAAAGTGTGTCCCCTGTAGATTGTCACCTCCAGGGAGGCACCAGGTGTTCCCTTCAGTCTGGTGTTTGATGCCCTGCTCACCCATTTCACCCTTCCTTACTTCTGCTCCTCTGCATGACACCCTTCTTTCGCCGTTTAGAGGAAGTGCAAAGTACCCGAGTTTTGTCTGGCTTCTCATTGACCGTCTTCTCAAATCAATGAAGACTCTGCGTTTCCCCTCCCCCACCTCTGGCCTGCCACATGCATAATTACACTGTATTCTCACAGGCCTTCAGATGAGGAAAATTTGCATGTTGCCACATGTGTATTTACATACTGGCTTTCCCCCCCTACCATCAGCAAAACCAGCCAAAGTTCAACAAGCGATCCGTGATCCCTGGCTTTCCACATGCCCTCTCCTTACCTGGGTGTCTGTTTGTCTGCGGTTCACCTTCCCCTTCTGGCCGGTCCTCCCAAGTCTCAAATACTCTCAGTATGTCTGCTCTTCTCTAGGTCTCGATTTGTCCGCGCTTTTCCCTCCCCCTCCATTCAGGAAAGGTTTACTGGACTCCCTTCCCGAGCAAGGCGGCCTGCCGCAGCGACTCCGAAGCAGGCCCTCTCCTTCAGGAGAACCTAGCGAGGAGAGTTAGCAGTGGCCGTGGTCAGAGTTAAGGCTGTGTTGAGTGGGATACGGTTTTGTTTTTGTAGCCATTTTATTCCCCAGGCATGATCTGGGGTGATCTGGCCAAAACATTTCTTGCAGGGTGTAATTCTTGACTACTGGTGGTCTGCCTCGCTCACGTCTTTCTCTCAGGAGTGTGCTCGTTGGCATCCTGGAAGTTGTGGCAAACTGCCCTCTACATCGTTTGGTAGAGGCCCTGTGGTTCTTCGCTTCTTCTGGCCTCTCGGAGAACTTTCTAATGTCCCCAGGCTCAGCTAGATCCCTTTCTTTATCATGCGTACAGAAGTTTTTCTCCCCGCCTCACCACCATCAGGTCATTGGCCTTAGCAGACCTGCTTCTGGTAGGGGTGGCCCGGCAGGAGGTGGCGTGGTGAACCCCCCAAGGCCACCCAGCTAGCCGAGGAGGGAAGGCGGCTCAGAACCTCCTAATGGCCACGTGGGTACCCCTGGGCCTCAGCCTGTACTCGGGAGCTGCTGGCCGTGACGGTCACTTTAATGACGAGGACTGCTGTTCCTGGGGACCGGGCGGTAAGCAGCGCCCGCCCCCCCAACGGTAGAACACGTGTGGCTGCTGCCAGTGGGGGACAGTGTGAATGTTTACACACTGTATGTCTCTCTTACTACTTTTTTATTGGGTTTTCATGGAGGTGGTGCCTGTGAGCGAAGTCCATGCGCTGAGCTGTCAACAGGCGTTTTGTTTTCTTGACAAAATGGTGAACCTCACGGCCAGAGGCGGGGGTGTGCTTAGGGGCAGTGAGCTCGGAGACATGCCAGCCAGCATGGCAGGCCACAGGAAACGGGGTGAACCTGTGAATTGTTAGGTTGTGACTGTCACCCGAGGCAGAGAAATACCATCCTTCTGCAGTTTTGCAGGGAGTTTCTCCTGTGGGGCAGCCACCCCATGAGTGATGCCCAAGCCCACGGTTGACAGGGGGCGTCGCTGCCCTCCTCTCCACTCACTGCGCCTCCAAGCCCCCACCCTCCGCCTTCTCTGTTCATCCAGCATCTTCCCAGCATGCCACAGCAGGCCCTACCTGCCCCTTCTCACTTTTCACCATCTGTCCCTGATCTTGTGTGGCCACGGGCGGCACTGGGACATGCAGGAATGAGGGGTCAGCAGGTAACGGTGGACTGTCCAGACCACCGAACCCTGGCATGCACCCCTTTAGACTCAGGCCACCTAGAACGGAGTTCCCGCATGGCTCCAGAGACGGAGTGACCCTGTCCTGGGGGACACCCTGTGGAGCTCTGAGGCATGTGGTGGCATGTGTCACGGTCAGTGACGTTATCTCTGTGGTGGAGATGGGGGTGTTTCTCACTGGGAGAGGTGGCAGAACCCCCTCTCATCGCATAGCTGGCATCCCGTGTAGCGTGTGAGTACACCTGTGTCTGGGAGAGGGGAACATGCTGTGGGAGAGTGGCAGGGGGTGGATTTAACGGAACGCATTTGTTTCATGAGCCAGGAAGATCAAAGGAATTTCTGCTAAGTGGAAAAAATAGTCTATTTCAGCCAGGTCAAAAGAGAAAGCTGAGAAGCCCAAGGTACTGCGTAATGCAGAACACTTAGGCTTAGCCGTTCTTGATTATTTATTGACGTGGGGGAAAAAAGTGCATTCCTGCTTCCTCAACCCCAGATTTCTTTTCTCAGTTTAGAAATAATTGCTTCAAGGAAGGACCACACTCTTTATACACACAGAAGTTGCTTGTTTTTAGAGTTGGATTATCGCTTTCATGTGTCCAGTTGCAGTAAGCATTTATTAAGTACCTACTGTGTGCTGGATACTGCACCTCTGATGAATGTAAGTGTTCTTATCAATGTATGTATGTGTCACACAGTATTGGAGAATAAAGAATATTCTATTTGCATACGTTTTCCAAGGGATGAAATGTATCCATTTCAACACCGTACTTGAAACGTTTTTATTTTTCTGCACAGGAATCTAGCGAGAACTCACCCTCACACCCAGAGGGAAATGGCCCTGACATGTTTCATAAGCAACAAGCACCTGCTACAGGCTCGGGCCCACATTTAGTCCTCATGACAACCATCATCATCCCCACTTAGTAGATGAGAAAACTGAGTCTCAGAAAACCAGTTGCCACCAACGCAAGGCTAACAGGTGGTGCGGCTGGGACTTGAACCACATGGGTGTGACTCTGAAACACGCACGCCTTCCACCAAAGGGTGCTCTCTACAGCTGAGCCTCTTCTCCACCCCTGAGGGTTATCATCGTGAGTGGGATGGAATGTGCCTGGCTACAGAGATGCACTTCTGTATTCTGTTTAATTCTCTTTTGCTCCAAAGTTAAAAAGCTCCTGTTATCTCTTTTCATTGAGTTCTTAAAACAATAACTACAGCTACCATTTAGTAAGTGCCTATTATGTGCCAGGAACTTTGCATACATTACCTCTATTCTGCAGAGCTCGCTAGATGTCGTCCCGGCGCTATAGCTGAGGAAACGGGCTGGAAGAGGTAAACTGCCGGCGACCCTGTAACCACCACGTGGTACAGCCGGGTCTTTTTACCTCCAGAGCTTTCACCTTTTCTCACACCAGTTGGCCTCCAGTCCTCTTGGGGTTCAGCCCCCTCTGCCTCCTGCTGCCCATGTGCTAGCCCCTCCCCCCTTCCACTGCAGTGTCCTAATCTGTTCGTGACTGCGCAGTCAAGTAACCAGACTTGTTAGAGGTAATGAAAAAATACTGGTGCAGGAGCCAAAGGGCCTGCATTCTAGCCTTGGGCTGAACGTGTGACCTTGAACAAGTCATTAACTCTTGGGATTTTAGAGCCGAGCCCCCCGTCCAGCTGCCCTGCCTGGGCTGGGCCTTCACCACAAACGCAGGAGAACCCGTATGCTCCATCCATGTAGTGTGTGCAGACAGAATCACGTTCAGTACATATGGACATGACTTGTGTTTTTTCTGATGTTTAGAGATGTTCTTGTAATTAATATATTGCAAAACATTACTGGCCTGCTATAGTTTGTTGGCCTTTTGTATTCTCTCAGTTGAAGGGAATTATAAAAGTACAATTACTCTGCCCACCACCACCCTCACCCCTCACCCCGACCCCCAATTTTACAGAGAGGACAGAGTTCCACTCAATGTCCGGGCCATAGTCCCCACCCCGGGGACAGCACCTGCCCCGCACACCTTAGACACCTTAGCAGGATTGCTGTGCGTGTCCAGGGTGTGGGAACACACTGGGCAGGGGGCACAGAGCCAGCCTGATGCTGGTGTCGGTGCGGATCAGACTCTCGGTGAGGGCCTGGTGTGCTCTCCGTAGCCAATGTTCGTGAACTTGGCACATGGACTCCAGGACATCTATTTGTGGTGCACAAAGGATTTTGGAGTTTATTTCCAGGTTCTAAATTACATTCTAGGTAGTTGTTGATGCCAAAGAAATGAACTCCAAATGTTATTAAATTTACGTATCTCTTCTGAAAAGAAAATTCTGTTTCAGATGCTTGGTAATTATAAATTACACCAGGATTAGTCTTTTCAGTGAGTGCTGCTGGCTTGTTTTAAATTTTTAAAAAATTGTCTCTTTGTAGCTATGTATGTTGGTACTTTAAAAACTTCCCACTTTTTTTTTTTAAGATTTTTTAATTAATTTTTAGACAGAGGGAAAGGGAGAGAAAATGAGAAGGAGGGAAACATCAATGTGTGGTTGCCTCTCACATACCCCCAACTCGGGGCCTGGCCCGCAACCCTGTTCAGGCGTGTGCCCTGACTGGGAATCGAACTGGCGACCCTTTGGTTCTCAGGCCCACACTCAATCCACTGAGACACACCAGCCAGGGCTTGCCTTTCTTAAATTTGATTTTTTTAATGCAAGAATTTTTTCAAACTTCTTTTTTTATACAACCTGGTTATGGTAGATTCAGTACCTTCCCTGAAAGAAGGAAAAGTGTGCCACGTAGTACATTTCTAAGACCATCTGGATTTCCTCTCTGGAACGCAGTTCTGAATTCAGTGTTTGTTTTTAATATGTAAATGTAATTGTACCTTCGCGGAGCATGGCCATGTGTACGGTTTCGTTTAATCATCAGAGCAGCTCCGTTTCACCCCCGCTTTCACATGTGGAAACCGAGAACCTGCCTTGCCCAGGACGCAGAGCCAGGAAGGCGTCCAGCCAGCCGGTCCGCAGCCCCAGCCAGCTCTCCTGCCACCCGGGCTTTCATTTAAGTCCTGTTTCTCATACATAAATTGTGTTCCATGCAGTAGTGCCAGGTCAGAGTTTAAACAATTCCAAGCAACGTATTCCTGCTAGGGGAGAGAAACCTCGAAAACCAGAGCAAGCCTCGATTCCATTGGCTCTGTGTCATATCGGCCCTCCCTCCACAGCTGCGGATGCCGAACTTTATCCATTGTGACGCTGAAGGGCTCCTCTGAGGCTAAATTGCCAGCAACTGCCATGTCATCAGGTGCTCCGTTTTATCAGCAACAGAGCCAGACGTTTGCCCCACAGAAACTGTAGAACTGTAGGGGCATATAAACCAGGCCGTACAGCTAGCCACATGTATCGCCAGGACCTCTGATGTCAAGGAGGCCCTTTTGGCCTAAAGGGACCCTTTCCCACAGAATGGCAGCACTGTGGTGCCCAAAGCGATCTTGGTCACGATCTAACCCCACCTCCTTCGGTGCGGAGCGCGCTCAGTGCATTTATGTGCGATGCTCATTAAGTTCAGGCCTTGACCAGCGCTGGGAGGAGCTGTTTGAAGCCCTGCGTGGACAAGATCGGCCAGGTTCAGACACCTGGTTAGGAGGGGCCGGGCACCCCCAGAGGGCCTGCTGTGGGTCCCTGAGCTCACACCTGTCCAGGGAGCAGGACCGGATCAAGGACTGAGGCCAGTTCCCCGACCCTGCGTCCAGCGCTCCTGACACCAACCACAGGCAGACATCCTCCAGCAAGTGGACCTTGGGGTGATGTGGGTTCTTTGCTTCAAACAGGCCAGATCAGCAGGCATTCCCCAGTATCTGCAGGTCCCGAGGCATAGCTCCTTCCCAAGCGCTTGCTCTGCCCGCCCTTTAAAATCTTGTTTCTGCTGCTTCCTGTTATGCTCCTCAGGTACCAGGTACTGGGCCCTGGGTCCCCTCGGTCCCTGCTCCTATCAGGGACATTCTGTGTCTCTCAGGGACACACATACTCACTTCTCCCAACTCTTCCCTCCTCCTCTTTTTCTAATTTCAGAGTTAAAAATCTCCAGATCCCAATTAGTCCTGGCTCTTCTCTAGCAACATTCGAGCCATAACTTTGGAGTCCTGAGCCCCATGATGAAAGCCAGGCCAGACGTTGTTACCCTCAGAGCCACTGGGAGCTGGTGGTGGGCAGGGATGGGTGGGTTTGTACAGGGCTCGTTAGGCCAGAAATGTCTCTGAACCTGTCGTGACGTAGGCACCTTCATCAGTGTCGCTCGTAGGTGTAAATGGTGTTGTGTGGGAATACTTTTGGGCTATTTCACAGGAAATATTTATTTTCATTCCAAAGTGGAGAGCGAGCCATTCCCTCCACAAGAGAATAGGTAACGAAAATAGCGTTAAGACGATTCACTTGCTCTGACTCCACCTTAATCCTGCGATCTTTAAGATTCCGTTTTGTGTGTGAGCTTTGCTGTGGTTGTCGTGGTGCCGGACTTAGGGAGCCCCATCAACACCCACAAAATGGGGCCACTTTTCTCTGATTGCACATACCCGACTGGGTAAGTATTCCCTAGTACCAGAGCAGGCCTCCCCCACTCTTGGGGAGGAGGCCCCCGGGTCCCGGGCAAATGCGGCACTCCACGGGCATCTCCCGGCTGCAGCAAGATTCGTCCTTAGCTATCACCCTGGGCCACCAGCTGGCAATTGGGAGTATTTCCATTTGGGGAGTTTCTCTTCATTGGCCTTGTGAGTATGGGGGTTTGACTCACAATGGTGCCATAAGACGTGAACTCATAATAAAACTAAAAGTAAAATTGCAGTATATTTTAATATACAAAGCTCCTGAAGTACCCCCAGAGTCTCATGAGTTCATGGTCCTCACGAACTTTTTTTTTTCCCCAGGTCTGTGCTGGTAATGTTAAATATACACATAGGCAGAATGCACCTAGTAATGAACATCAGCGTTTTTCAGTTTGCTATCTGGGTGCTGGTCAGGTGGGAGAAGGGAAAGTGATTTTGCATGAGAATTCATCTCTGATGTTCAAAATAGTAGTTGATGGATACATACAATTGATACACAAATACTATCCCATACCATGTTCTTTGGGGAAGCATTTGGTGCTAAAATCATAGGGTGTATTGAAAATAACCCGGCCCTCTGAGATACCGTATTTACCTCTAGCTGGGTCAGACACAAGCCTCATCACAGCCCTTGGAAGAGAACCTGGCAGCAGCCATTAGCTTCCACCTTCTTGCCCTTGACATCTGACCCAGACTCTGGAGGTGAGGGAGTAAGAAGCCAGTCCTGCCAGACCTACTGGTGTCTTCCGATCTGTGGCTGCCTCAACTGCTGCTGACCTTCTGAGGTCAAGTTATCCTCCACTTGGCAATCTCCACCAGGTAGCAGAGCCATAGAGGAGCCGCCTGGACTTGTCCTCCCGGCCCAGTGGGCCATCTGTGTCTGCTGACCTTGGCAGCCCCTCGCAGCGGGCCGGGGTGACAACAACCCCTGTTGCTCTGGGACGAGGGCAGACTGAGGCTGGGATGTGCTCAGACTCCCTGTCGGAGCTTGTCTAAAAAGGAGCCTGCATCTGGTTCTTCCCAGAGAGCAATCTTTGCCCCTTCTGGGGAAATTTTGTTTCATCTCAAAGCTGGATTTTTCTCCCATCCACCCACCAGCCCCCAAACTGCTTCAGAACATTGTTGAGCACAAAGCTGAGCTGTTTCAGCCAGAAATATGTTTAGTTTAGGGGCAGGAGGAGCTAATTATTAGACTGGCCCTGGACTAAGGTTTGCAAGTGCAGGAAACCAGGTGGGGCTAGCATCTCCTCCCAGGTGCTCGCATTCTGGTCCTGATGATGGGTGGCTGGTGGTGGACTTGACACCTGGAGGAGAGGGACTAAGACAAAGATGGGGTGACTTATCACCCACCCCTTTGTTCAAATTCAAACCGAATTCTTAAGCAACATTAAATGTTCTGTGTTCAGCACATTTGTCCATTTTCCCTACCCACGTGCCCTGTGTCCCGAGCACCTCACAATGCCTGGCGTATCATAAATAATAAGCATGCTGTTGAATGTGGCAGATTAATTGTAAAAAGTGGTAGGCATTCAGAGTTTTGAAAAATATATTAAAAATTTCACCACTGGTCATTGACCTTTAATCCTTATCATTGACAGCCTGGCTCAACCAAGGTCAGCAGAATGCTTCTTTCTTTACACACTTCCTCCGTCGTGCACAGAACGGCCCCGGGGCTTCGGATGGTTTGGCCTCAGACGCTCTTTCAGGTAGCGGGGGCTTCACCTCCATTTGCACATTGCCTGGTTCAGCTCCCCGATGGCAACAGTTTCACAGGCTGGCCTTCTTACTGTGCCCTCCTGCTGGAGAGAGGGGAAGAACTTTTATCTTTACGTACTTACTGGGTTTTTTTGCTTTTATTTTACACCTCCTACACCACCCCTGCCAGCTGTTTAGAATTATTACCCGAGTTTTGATAAGAGCCAGTGCTTGATTAGCAGCCTTCCCTTTGCAGCGGCTCTAACTTGGGGTCTGTTGTCCACCTGTCTCTCAATAGAGCTGTTGGTTTGGATGTCGAAAGTGTATGCGGGTTGTACTGTAGCATGTCATTTTTAAAAGAATTAACCAAAGTGTAACGTTTTTGAGTAGAGTTAAACCTGAGTTTCTTGACTGGCATTCTTGGCACTCACCAAGTCGCCACTCCCCGACTGAACCACGAGGGTCTGGGGAAGACCTGCCCTCATTTCTTCAGCCTTCCCAACCCTGGCGTGAATTCAGAAGCAAGACCACTGCCTGCTAAAGTCTTGAAATGCTGCTATATCAGTGACATGCATTGTTGAAGTGTTTGAAATATTTACATACTTAGCATGTTTTCAAATAATATTTGCATACTCACGTTCATAGCAGTATTATTCATGAGAGCCAAAAGGCGGAAGCCACCCAAGTGTCCATGGACAGGTGAGTGGATAAACAAAATGTGCCTCTGGACGATGGAATATTACTCAGCCTTAAAAAGGAAAGAAATTGCTACAACGTGGATGAATCTTCAGTCCATTATACTAAGTGTCGTAAGCCAGTCACAAAAAGACAAATATTGTTTGATCCCTCTTACACGAGGTATTTAGAATAGCCGGGTTCATTAGGACAGAAAAAGAATGGTGGTTGGCAAGGGCCTCGGTGGGGGAGAGTGAGGAGTTGTTATTAATGGGTACCCCACTATGACTGGCCCACCAAAGTGACCCACAGCTGGGGTGATGAGGAAAAGCTTCCCATGGGAGGTGGCGTCCAAACGGGGCCCTGAGGGAGATAGAATGGGCATCTCCCTTCTTGGTGCTCCAGTAGACCCTTCATTCTGATACTTTACTGTCCACGTGTGTTAGTAGGTCTGCTTACCCCTAGCTGAGTATGAGTTTCTTCAGGATGCTCATCTAGAGATGGGTGTAACTCAGTGTCTCTGGTGCCGAGCACAGTGCTTGACTCACTGTAGGTCCTCAGGGGATACTGAATGAATGAACGAATGAATGAGAGCATACTTTATGAATGAATGAATGAATGAATGAATGAATGAACAAATGAACGTACATTGTGACTCATGAGAATGGAGAGGTGACCTGGACAGGCAATAAAGGCCCAGAGTGCCATGAGTATTGAGCTAACTAGCTGTAGAGGGTGATTTCCTTCCAGGGTGGAAGCCTGTGGCCTGCAGTCTGCACCAAGCAAAGGGCGGATGCTGGGGCAGTTGTCACTGCCTTACCACGAGCCTCAGCATTGCGGGCATCGGCACCAAACGCAGCATACGCTATGTGCCATCCCAGAGGTGGCAAATTAAAGGTAGGAACCAGACCTGAAGGATCAGTTGTGTTTCTTGGGATGGAAAGAGCAGAACCGACTTGGGCCAAACCACTGTGGTCTGGGGAAACTCCAAGGTCCAGAGACAGACTGTGCTGGAAGCAAGGCCCTGGGTCACTGGCCGAAAAACACCCGGAGGTTCTGCTCGCTGGGCCTTTTGCTCTGAGCATCAGCGGTTGCTGTTCTCGCAGCCGAGTGGCCTCCTCCCAGCCACTGGCCAGTGCCGGCTGCATGCTGAGACTTTCCTTAAAGAGCACCTTCTCTCCCTGGAGGACCAGGACTTGCCACATGAGGGTCTTTAAACGTGCTCCCTGCTGGTAGCCACAGCATCGTTAATTTTCATGTAAAACAAGCTTAATTTGGAGTCACAGAAAGTGAGACTTTTCTTACATGGTGTCTAGCAATCCCTGGAGATCATTTCTCGCAGTCACCTCCTGACTGTCCACACTGATGGGGAGGTGGGGGAGGGTGGATGGGGCTTGGTGTGTGAACGGCAGGGAATCCAGAAATCTTTTGGCTGCAGAAGTGGATTTGTGCTTCTGTTTATAGGAAGAGGTGCCTGGTGTTCTGAAAATTGACCACAAAATTTCGAAGTCAGCTTTTAATAATGACAGCTCAGAAGGACCTGAAAGGCAAGGTTGCTTGCTCCGCTGCCCCACTCCCCTCCGTCCTGTCATCCCATCCCGATCCTCACCGGGTAGCAGCACCCTCTGTCATCAGAACAAGCCAGGGAGGAGAGGGTTCAAAGCTAAGCCAGGGCAAACTTCGCCAGTTCAGCGTTCCAGTTGGTTATATGATGTGGCAGTTAAGACATTGGCCCAATTGAAACTTCTGGACCCCATCTGAGAGCTGCCTTTACCAGCCTTTCCTGCACATTTATATTAGGAAAGGTGTGTTACCAGCTCCCCCAAAGTGCAAAGTCTGACCAAAATAGAGAATGAGGACAGGCTTTATCATATAGTGACTCAGCGCAGCTTGTCACGGAGTGAGTCAACCACAGCCAAGCGGAAGGGTGAGTGCGGCGTAGTGGCATTCTCCACGGGAAAGTCATGGGCAGGCACCCCTGGGGTGAGGTCCTGGGCCCCGTGACAGACTGGAGACACAGCAAGGAGACAGGCTTAAAAGGATATGCAGGGCCACCTCAGGCTGTTTGCCAGCTTCATCAGGTGGCCCTGTTCCGAAACGGGGGGCTGATCCCTTCTCGTCCTGGTTGGGAAGTTTGGGAAGCACATTTAAACATACACGTGCCCACGAGCATGAAAACGATTCTGCCTTCTGAGGACTCTCGGTCAAACCTACCACGACGTTAAAAACGGTTTGCCACGTTGGAGGCGTTTCTTCCAGCCAGCTTGGATCCCTTCTGTGATCATCCTGGGGATACTCAGTACCCATGTCTGAAACAGTCTGTGCCTTTCAAAACATCCCTTGCCTCCACAAGCTCCCCTAAAACAGTATCCCCTCAAAGCCCAAGGAGCCGGTGAGGCAGGACTTTTTAGCCCCATCCTCGATGCAATGTTAGGTCCCTAAGCCCGAGTTGGCGAGACCTCTTCAGAGTGCCTCTGCCCAGGGGAGGGCCCCCTTTCTGCCAGGGCCAAGCTTGCTGAGCTGTTTGGACACCAGCTAACCCATTCTGTCAATCAGGACTATCCATGGGGCGGAGGGCAGGTGGGAGGGAGCCTGTGGTTTGAAAATGCTGAATGTATGCTAAATTTTGCTTAGAAGCCAGGGGCATTCTTCGGAGCTCCTCTTACCCTGAGGCAAGTCTGTGTGCCCCCTCCGCTCCCCTGCCTGCTCATACCCCATACACACTCTGCCTCACCATCATCTGCAGAAAGCTTCGCTCCCCGGGATTCTGGCTTTGGAGATGCAGAAAAAATAATGCCCGCGTCAAAATGATTCTTGATGAAGGCGTCCTAGGTGTTAAATATTTATTTTAAGCTGAATGTTCTACTTCTGAGAGGTTAAAAAACAAATGTATTTTCATGCCCAGCCTTTTCCTTCTCCGCATGGGGGGTGAGGGCGGGGTGGTTTGGGGGCGTTTTGATTTGGCTCTGCAGCAGCCAACTAACCAAATGCATCCCTGAGATGAGCTGACAGGGTGCAGAAATGAAGAAATGAACAAAAAGCCATGTTAATTTCAAGCTTCAGTAGGAAAACAAAAAGAAACATTAACATGCGCAGAGTGACAAATAATGAAATGGCTAGGAATTGGAGTGCTTCTAACAGGGTTTTGTAAACTCACGTGGAATTTTCACCCAGCAGCCCCGGTGGTTTGATAGGCGGTTTAATTTAAAGATCGGTACCTCTAGGCACATGGTGTTCCTGTGACGATTCCATAGCCTCATTCACATTTCTCTGATCTACTCCGAGTAGCCCCGTCTCCGTAGTGGGATCTTCACACTTGCTTGTGTACTACATCTAAAAGTCACTTCTCCTGGCCAGAGGATGGTCAGAGTTGTCGAGTTGTTGTTGTTTCATATATGTGGGAGGCCTGGTCAGGTGGCCCCGTCGGTGGGAGCACCGTCCCGTATACCAGAAAGGTTTCGGGCTCGATTCCCCGCCAGGGCACACACCTAGGTTGCAGGTTTGATCCCCAGTCAGGGCGCGTGCCGAAGGCAACCAATCAATGTTTCTCTCTCTCTCAAAAAAATTAATATATATGTGAAAAATATACCTGCATGCCAGCCTCTAGCTCATATTTATTTCCTGTTTCTTTTGCCATCACATTCTTTAGAGATCTCTCCCCTCACCTTAACATACGCCGTGTTTTACACATCGAGACGTTTGAGGGTTCTAAAATTTGCATTCATGTGTCAGGCAGACATAAGGTACTATTCACTTAAATTTACTTTAATTCAGTCTGGCGAATGTTCTGGAGTATGCATTGTGCTCCAGGAGCGGCGTGAGTGAGGTACGGAGTGAACACAGAAGCATGCAAGTTCCCTTGTCAAGAAAGGGGCTGCGGTGACTCAGAGGAAGGGGACCGTCCTCCGGCTCCTTCATTCTCTCGAAGCTCTTTTCCACCTGCCTGTCACCCCTGCTGCATTGGCATGCTCACACTCGGGAGCCTGCCTTCCGCTCTGTGTACCCAGCCCTCGGCAGGGGCGGGGACAGAGGCCTGCGGCAGGGGCTGGTTGGGAGAGCAGGAAAGGTGTGGTGGTGGAGAGGCCTTCGAGGTGGGCAGAAGCAAGGCTAGGCCTTTGGCTGTCGACAATGAGAGTGAGGACGCCGGTCTGTGGCTGGAAGGCCTGGCGTGGGGCAGCCGAGGGAGCCTCGGGATTCCAGGGACGGAGTCAGCTCCGTCCTCTCGTTTACCAGGTGTCAGTGGCCTGTTTGGTCGTAGGTCTACAGGGGTGAGTAGTTGCAAGATGTAGCCTGCTAAGCCGGGAATGTTTATTATCTGTTTCTTTGTGAAAAAGAGCTTTCTGGCCTCTGCTCTAGAGGAATAAACGAGGGTGAGTGCCATTACCTTGGGACCTTCGTGGCAGGGTGGAGGTGTGCGCATGGCCCTCTGGCCCGGGAGGATGGCCTGAGCCGAGGTGTGGTGGGGGAAGGGAGCGTGGGGGGATCACTCCTGGGGCTGGGTGTAGGAAAACCAGTGCGGAGCTTACCACCGCCTCCTGTCCAGGCGTCCCTGAAGGCGGTGCATCACACTGGGCCGCACCTGAGGGTTGCCCTGGCACACTTTGTCCACTGGCCTAGACACCCTCGCCCTCTCCTGGTCCCTACTGCCAGCTTGGGGGTCCACCTCAGAGTCCCCTCCAGAAAACCCAAGTCAGCCCCACCCCTGGTCACAGTGTAGACGAGTGTCCTGTCTCGCACCCGGACAGAGCCCTGAGGCCAGGGACGTCAGCCACACCTCTCTCCGTGGTTAGCATAAGGTTTTGAACAGAACGAGCCGTTTCGAAATGTTTGGTGGCGATACCATCTCGTTCCACAATTAGTCAGACTGCGGCAGGCTACTAACTGTGAGAGCAGCATCTCTGTCTGATGCACGACGTCCCTCAGACAAAGCAGTTAAGAACCCCGCGTCAGTCATTTCAGTACAATGAGCCTAAAATTAGACGCAGCACCAACACAGTCAAGGCGAAAGCATTCATCCCGGGGTTAGTTTGAAGACTGACAGAGGCAGATGCTGCAGCATCTGGACCGTGAGGACAGTTCACTTCGATGGCTCTTCCAGAGAGAGTCTGCGCGGGGTGGGGCAGGTCATGGCTGGGGCTGGAGTTTCAAGTTCATGTCTAGCACCTCGTTCTCGTCTTGGAAACACAGATCTGGTTTTACTTAGTAATATCCATTAATGACCTAAATCAAGAGAGAATCTCCTACTTAATGAAGTAATTAATTTGCTCTGGGAATTGACATTGAAAACAGAAGACTAATTGATTAATATGATTACTGTGTTCATTTGTCTTCTTTGAAAGGAGCCACAGTTGGGTCTGTAGCAGGTTTGATGCTTGGGGCTAGACCAGATCATTCTGCTTGGGGTCCATTTTTATTCTTCTTCACACAGCTCATCTGATTCCCATATCTGTGCTTTTTCTTCCTGCTCTGTCCACAAACAAAGCCCCTCTCGTTGGCACTTTCTCTTTAGAACCTTGTTTGTTCAGGCTCAGCTCACACCTCACCCTCCACCAGGGTGTCCAACCTTTTGGCACCTCTGGACCACACTGGAAGAAGAAGAGCTGTCTTGGGCCACACAGTAAATACATTGTGACACGTAATCACAAAAAATCTCTTAATGTTTCAAGTAACTCTATGATTTTGTGTTGGGCCGCGTTCGCAGCCATCCTGGGCTGAGCATGGCCCACGGGCCACGGGCTGGACAGCCCTGCATGGATCGGGGCTGTCTGCCCTCATAGATCTCTCTTTTCTTTAAGTCGTCATTTTACCTAATCAATGCCATATCGTTTACCCTTTAATTTTTCATATTGCTCTATGTGCGGGATAATGGAGAAGGATTAAAAGGTCAAAAATGAAAATCACCCCTCATTTTGCAAGTGAAATCTGACCTCGGTGAGCTGGTTGATAGGCAGACTTCCAGCACAACTCTGAGGACCAGCTGAGACAGCGTAGGGAAGACTCCTTATAAACTGTGATGTGTCACACGACGTCCAGTATCGACATCACTATTATCGTTGGCTCTCTGTAGCTTAGCTTCTCTGTGACAATTATAGTTAATATCTCCAAACCAAAAGTCAACAAGTTTTTGAACATCCTATGCTAATGGGCTTTACCCTGTGCCAGACAACTTGCTGGAAATAAAAGATTTTAAAACAAACTACTTCAGCCCTGGCCAGGTGACTCAGTCATTTGGAACATCGTCCCATACTCCAGAGGGCTGTGGGTTCGGTTCCTGGTGAAGGCACATAGCAAGGTTGCAGGTTCAATCCCGGTTGGGGTACATACAGGAGGCAACCTATTGATGTTCCTCTCTGTGTCTCTTTCTCCCTTCCCCTCTCTCTGAAATCAATAAACATACCCTCAGGTGAGGATTTAAAAAAATAAAATAAAACAGACTCCACCCGGGCTGGTGTGGCTCAGTGAACTGAAAGGTTGCTTGCTGGTTGGATTCCCAGTCAGGGCACATGCCTGGGTTGCGGTCCAGGTCCCCAGTAGGGGCGCGTGAGAGGTAACTGACACTGATGTTTCTCTCCCTGTCTTCTCTGTCCCCTCCACTCCCCTCTCTCTAAATGTAAATAAATAAAATATTTAAAAAAATAAACTCCTCAGATTACCTATTTGCATTGTAGCTGGAAGGATAGAAAAGACCCACTTGAAACACTGTAAGAATTCAGGACCCAGCTCAGCCTGTATCTCTCCCTTCCCTGGAGGCCTAGAGGGGGCCTCCCCAGCCCCTCAAGGCCCCGCATGGATGGCCGGACAGACCCTCTGGCCCCGGAGACTCCCCTATCCCTCATCTTCCAACATTCCTTCATACAAAGAGAAGCAAGAGACGTCAGGGCCGCTGCTCAGAGAGGGGCGATGTGTTCAGAAGCACTTTTCCTCCACATGGGACAGAGAGAACTGACAGAATGTGAAAGAGAACGAGACTACATCACTGTCAAGGTCAGAAGCCTGCCACCACTGTCTTCATTTGTCGCTAGCCAGTGCGCTCCCCCTGTTTGTTTCCACCTCACAGCCTTCGGTCGGTCTCCGGCTTAGCCAGAGCAGGTGGGGTGGCTGCAGGTTTTTAATAAAATTCAGTCACCAGCCTCACCCCTAGCCCCCTCTTTTTTATGACCTTAAAAAGAAAGGCCCCAACCACCGCTTTTCTCATCACCACTGTGCTAACCACTGGCACTTTCTGTTGGAGGCAGATTTACTGCTATTAAAACATTTGTCTTTATTGTTGCATGTGATAAATTTTGCCTTATGGGCCTTGTTCCAACCAGTGTTTTTTTTGCAAGGATACCAACTTATAAAATATAAAATCATACCACGACTGAGAATAGTAAAAGTATAAATTCTTATATAAATATAATAGGAGTTAAAGATGAGGTAGGCATGTAGAAGACAGCCCACAGTGATGAAATAGATTGTGATTCTGACTTAATGAGCTTAATTAGTCCCCAGGATTAATAAAAATGTTACTTTTAGTTATTGTTTTGAAGTCCTCATGTTCTGAAGTCAGGACTTGAATGGATCTTTTTACAGTAAGTTAATGGCTAGTTGATATGACATATTTAGAAACTTCCCAGTTCCTATAAACTTGATGGTCTTCCCTGTTAAAGATAGCTGATGATTTCATGCCGGCTGAAATAATTGCAACGTGTCAGGGCTATGAGGCAGAACATAAATTTCACGAAGGCAGGAATATTTGCAGGGGATCGTTTTGTACATTATGTCATTGTCTAACCACCCTGCTGTCCACCTGAAACTGATATAAAATAATACTGACTGTCACCCGTAATGGGAAGAAAAGACACTGATCCCTAAGACGTCTGAAAGGCACTAGCTTCTTATTGCTGCTGTAACAAATCACCACAAACTCAGTGGCTTAAACAAAAAGAAAATTAAAATAATAAAACAATGCCCAGCATACATTGTGGTCACTAGATAAATATTGAATGAATGAGTGAATGAACTATAGACAAAAACTATAAGAAATCAATAAAAATCTTCCTACAAAAATCCAGAACAAGATGTTGTAATGTTAAAATCCAAATGTGTCGCTGTAAGCTGGTACTGTAAACAGTGAACAAACAGGAGTAATTGAAATTGCTGCATTGCCCATCCGAACTATAGCACTCAGTGCCTAAGGGGTTGGCAGTGCCCATCTCTAATAAATGCACTGAAGTCAGGTGACTTCATTAAAACTTAGTCCTCAGCCAGAAGAACTACGAGAGAGTAAGCCGTTTTGGCACGCAGATATTGTAAAGAGTCCTAAATTGGCTTTCGTTTCTGATCTGCACTGAGCAGTGTTTATAATGGAAACTGGCATAAAGATCGGTACCAAGCAATCACAATATTAGAGAAAAATGTCACGTTAGCAGTTCTTTTCAAGTAAGTCTATAAATACGAAGTTCGCCATTGTTGTTTTCTATAAACCTGTCTTTGGTATAATTACTATTTCTTTTAATTATTCTACCTTTTACTTTTCTAATCTGCTATTATTATTTGACGGGCCAATTTTCGCTTCACTGAATTCCAGTCATAATACTTTGTTTTCAAGTATTATAAAACTACCTTACTGTTATTTCTGTTGCAAATCACTCTTTTGGTTCCCTGCTTCAAATGGTGGTTTTTACGAGTGTTATTTTTCAAGTTGGAATCAAAACTAGAAGATACTTAAACTTGGCTGGGAGAAAAAATCCATTTGAACACGAGGATGCAGAGGTACAGCCAGACCCTCTCTTTCTTTGTTGAAGTCAACAGGAATGACCAATAATTACATGAGGTGGCTCTTGCCCCAGAAAGAGCCAGGCAGAGGGCACCCTGAACCTTAATCGAGGGCACAGACCCAGGGCCGGGGCCGCCCTACCATGCGGTGAAAGGTGCCCACTTGTGGAAGCACAGCCTTCTCGTCTGACTTCTGAACCGTCTCAGACCAGCCTCTCGGCCCAGCTATGAGAGTTGGAAAACTTGAGCTCTCATTGTGTCAGTTCTCACTTGCCAAATGTCTGAAAGCAATTTGAGAGTAATTTAAACCAAACTTTTTAGTAGATCTAGTGAAGAATAAATTTAACCTGTTAATTGCACTACGCGTCACTCTGTCTTGGCCTCTCCCTACACAAAAGGTTAAAGTGACGGGTGCCACCGAAGGAAATAAAGCTTAATTATTGAATATCCCAGTTTAAAATTCAGCCCTGGGTGCGCCTGTGCCTGGCCGCGGTGTTGACCTCACTGCCATATGACCGCCCTCAATAGCTCTTTATATTTACTCCATTGCCTCTAAAAGCCACACTAACATGCTTATTATGTTTGTGGTCTCCTTTTTTTCCCCATCGTAATTAATGCAGCTTAGCGTGATTGAAGGTTTTTTCTGTGAGATATATAATCTGTGTCATTATTCTAGGTTTCACCTCTTAATTGTTGTTGTTGTTGTTGCTCCTGAAACAATTCTGTGAGACCCAGGCATGTCCCACTGTGCTTACGTGGTCTCGTGATTGTCCTTCCATTTGCCAAACTTCTCCTGCACATGAACCATACTCAACAGATAATTTTTGGAGATCCTGTTACAGTCTTGTGTTTTTTCAATGAGTCTTGAAAGGCTGGATTTAAGAAGACAATTTTTAAGATCTTTCTGTCTCTGTGTACAAAAGAAAAACTGGCTTATTGATGTTACCTCTGTCTTTAATTATGTGGAATCACAGCTCAGCTATCTCCCTTCTTGGGTTTAATCTTCCCTGCCAGACCCCAACTTCTCAAAGTGAGAGATCATGGCTTCTGTTTATGCTTCATCCTTTCAAATGTCTTAAAAGTAGGCTGAGTACACACTGGCCCTCTGGTCTAGAGAATGGCTTGTGGCCCCCTGGGTGGGAGGAGGGCTCTGGGATTCTTCTGGAAAGGTCACTCCCTACCCCGAAGATAAGCCCTCCAATTCTTAGTGCCGTGGTTAGCTAAAGGGATTAACTCAAAAGAAAGGATTTTACGGCCTGTCCTTGGGTTTGTGGCTTTTGAGAAGAAAATTGAATTGGCCCTTCTGTAAATTCACTACCTTACAGAGGAAGGCACAGGTTAAAGGGATCCTGCTACTTGAATTCTTCAGGGTTATTTGATTATTTTTAAAATATCCTGACATTTGAAAGGCCTATAGACAGAAACCAATTATTGTAAACAGTTACATTTAGAGGAAGGAAAGACAATCGTCAGCCCTTTTTACTTTGCTGTGTTTAACCACGTGAATTCAAAGCTGGATTTTGTCTCTGCTCAATAGAACAGCTGATGCCCAATCTCATGTGCGATTTTAACGCCAACCTGACTGTCCCAGAAAATCTGAGTAACACTGGTAACTTTTAATCACCAAATGAGTGGCATTAAGCTCTAATTTGTTAATTTCCTCTAGTCAATTGAGAAGAAATAAAGGTGATAAAACACATTTATCAGTGCTTCCAGTGAGAGATGTCTCACCAGACACCTAGATACATAAAAAGTAAATCACATCTGTCTCTCGTGACATGGGACATTAACCAGACTTAGTTGGTTAATACTGAGGTTACCTGGCTATTGTTCCACAAAATACTGTTGATTTTTATGAATGTGTATTACATGCAAATAAATGCTCTCTTCCTTCTGACCTAAAAGGTACCCCAAAGTAAAATAGAATGTTTTTACTATTTATTACATGTGAAACCAGATCATTTTATTATATAGAGGAAATTAACCATTTTGTACTTGTTTTTCCCTGAGACTGGAAATTTTTTTAAAGAACTCATTCTTTGTTGGTTATTATTATTATTATTATTATTATTATTATTATTATTATTATTATAAAAGGCAGTAAGTCAATGCCGTTTCTGAAAGGTAGTCACTAATTTAGGATCGTGCAGCAGGGACTGAGCACAGAGGTCATGGGTCAAAAATTACAAAATTAAAGGTAAGACTATAGATTTGTGCAGTCCTCCTAAAGGTCAATTCAGAAGGACAGCACAAGTCTCACCAGCAGCCATAGATATTCTCACATCCTTTTACTTGACAATGTCATTGCTTAAAATGGCAGGTAATTCATTTTTTAAAAGCTGCCTGTTTATCTATGGTTATCCGACTGTTGCTTCCAAATAGTGAATATTAGACACAACGAAAATCAGCAAACGAGCAATGAAGAGTAAAAGTTTGAAAAACAGAATTTTAATCGTTGGTAGACTCTGGATTATAACTATAGGAATATGGGGGTTTTTTTTAAAGATTTTATTTATTTTTAGAATGAGGGGAAGGGAGAGAGAAAGGGAGGGAGAGAAACACCAATGTGTGCTTGCCTCTTACACTCCCCCAACTGGAAACCTGGCCCATTACCTAGGCATGTGCCCTGACTGGGAATCGATCCGGTGACCCTTTGGTTCACAGGTCAGCACTCAATCCTCTGAGCCACACCACCCAGGACAGGGATATGGATTTTTTTTTATTTAGATTTTTTTATATTGTTGCAAAGCAGTCTGATATATTTCTGTTTTCGTTACACAGCACTGTCAGTAGGAATAGAAGGAATCAGTCAATACTCACATGTCGTATGGCCAAAAATAAGGTGTCTCGTGGTATTTTGGTGCTGCTTAACAAAGAACGACATTCATCTGTAGCATCCTGAAAGAATGACTGCATTTTCAAAAGTCCCTTACCAACCCCCGGAAAGTTATTTACACAGTGGGACAATTCATTCTGTAGTGTCTTATCTGTCTAGTTAAAACCTCAAGGAAGAAGATGACATTTGCCAGGACATAAACTGACATTTGGCCACCTGACCTTTGACTTTTCAGAAGTGCCAGAGGACCTTAATCGTTCCAGGGAGTCCTGGGTTTTCTGCCTTATCACAGGGATAGACACTCCTGCGGGAGCCAGCCCCCCTTCTCCTCAACTCAGGCGCCTGAGCCCATGGTCACGGGGGTGCAGGTGAAGCAATAGCTTGGCCTCCCCCCCACCCCCCGCCATTTACAACTCTGATTTCACTAATAGTCTTCCTGACTCTTTTATTAGAGGAGGGAGGACCCAAACAGGTAAAATATTTGCTCTTCATGCCCTCTCTCTCCTTTTCTGGACATATTTTGGATCAGGTGTTACTACAAGCCCTCGTAGAAATTGCCTTCTGCCTACTAACAGTGCCCATCAGCACGGCCTATTGAGTGATTGCAATATGGAAAGAACCATCTGGGCATCTCCGTGTTTAAAAAAAATGATCTGCTTACTGATTTTAAAGAGCTTACAGTCTAGTTGGAAGCAACCACTGAAGAACGGTCTCAGAGCTAAGGAAGAACAGGCCACATCCTAAGCACGTGCGTGGAACCAAGTGCAGGGAGCTCTTGAACAAATGAGGGGCAGGGGCAGATTAACGAAGCAGATGGCGCCGGGCGTCCCAGGTGGAGTGACTGTGCATGTAAGAGAAAGTTAAGTGCCAGGTGCTAATTTAAAGGGGATGAGCTTGGTAAAGTGAGGAGAATAAAGAGCAGTTGTGGATTTGAGTCAGTGGGTGATAGAATAGAAATTGTGACTAAGCGGTGGGTTGATTGATTCACGTGGCCGGGAGGCTAAAGATGGGAGAACTGGGTCAGCGCCTGCAGAGCTCCGGCGTCTGCTGAGAAAACGGGAAGGCACCGCGAAGTCGGAGCTGCAGAAAAGGAATCTGCTGGGTTTTACAAAGTCCTGGGTGGGAGATAAGGAGGAAGGGCAACTGAGGGAAAGACCCGAGAGGAATTTTAAGCCTCTGGGAACTGTTGTTAAGGTGGTGTTGGTGATAAGCTGGGACAGGGTACCTATAATAAGATCGAAGAAGGGATTCTCAGCCGAAGAAGGGATTCTCAGCCGCTTGGGTTGTCAATATCCCGTATCAGTAGGATGTTCCTGCGGACAATTAAAGGCTAGAATTCAGGAGCAGTTAGGATCAGAGATTAGATTTGTCAGGGTTTTGTGCTTCGGATCAGTTAATATGCAGAAGGAAGGGAACTGAAAGCCAAGGGAAGGATAACTTAATGGTGGAGAGGGGAAGGGGACCGCAGAGAACTCTACGGTGGCAGCGTGGCCGCAGACCCCCTTCCCGACCAGCAGAGGTGACTCTCAGCATCCTCCAAAAGGGACGTTCTAACCCAGCAGTGAGGACAGAGGCCACTTGTAGGAACAAAGGGGAGAGTTCGCAGGAAAAGAGCTTATGGGAGTAGTTGAGAAAGGAGGACAGAAAAAAGCAGATGACAAGGGAAAACAGCAGAGGAAAACGGGGTGGCGGTGAGGGGATTTTTCAGTTCAGGAGAAGCCTGGGTGGTTAGGCTTGAGGGAGAGCGGCACGCAGGCAAGTGACCACATGTGAGAAGAGAGGGTCCTCATGGGAGCAAGGCCTCTTGGGGTCCTGGGCACCGGCACCACTGCAGCCTGCCTGTGACAAACGCTTGACAGGGGAGCGTGAAAGGAAAAGGTTCTGAGCACTCCTGAAATGAAGGCCGTGCAGCTGCTGCTGTGGCCTAGAGAGAAACCAGGAGACTGAATTCAGGCTTCTAGGCTCGTGGCTTCTTATCAATTACATTGTTGCTGGGCTTCCTCAGGTGCAAATGTGGGAAGTGCTAACGACCTCTTACATTTTACCCCCAGTCTCATTAAATGGGACTTTAGGAGGTTGTTTGTTCCTAATGTCTCCGGATCCCGGTTTTACCTGAGGCTACTATTTAAAGTTTGTGTGGTCCCTAATGCATATAAATAGCATTAAGATCCGCCCTGCCGGAGGCCCCTCTTTACCCACTGGTTGGTTTGTGAGGTATGTACCCTTCAGTATATACTAGTAATAATGCCAATACACCACAGCTGTGGAGGTCTTTTCAGTTTCTCAAGAACTTTCAATCTACTCTCCTGTCTGAACCTCAGGAGGTTGAAGAGCCCATGAAGTCATCCGGCTCCTAAGTGACAGAAAAGACCTAGGTCCCGTGGCCCTGCAGCGATGCTGTTGCTACGGCTGTGAGTATAAACTCCCTTCAGAGCTTAGAAAAAAGAAGCTCCGGTTGGTGATCTCCAGTTCAGTCTCCCAGGTCATAAAGATCATTAGTGTTGAATCCACAGCTGGGGAACATCTCAATGAATTCTCTCTAAAAGAGGCAAAGGTCAGTGGGGACGGGAATTGAGAGGAAACGCTTCCTGCTTGAGCCGCACCTGGAAGATCAGGTAGGAATTAGCAAGGCAGAAAGCAGGGAGAGAGTTTATGGGCCAATGGAGGTGTTAGCAGGAATTAGCAAAACCGGTGGGCCACTAGAGGGTGGAAGCTTCCAGAAATAGAGTGGAAGGGGTGTGGTGGCTAGGTGAGAGGCGGGGCCAGATGCCGGAGGGCCCTGGAAATCAGGGGAAAGACTCAGGATATTTTGTGTACCAGGGAGAGCCAGGGAAGGACTTGCAGGAACCCTGGTAGGAACCTGAGTGGGAAACTTGTCCTCAATTTCCAGGGGGATTCTCATCGGGGGTGTTTGTCAAGCAGTTTATAAGACACTACAGAATGGTCACAAGGTGCCCATGTGACCTGACTGAGGAGAAGCATGCCAGCCGGATCCCATTTATCTTCTTCATAACATTCTTAGAAGGGACAGATCTGCAAGGGGAGATAATAGGCACATCCTTGGCTTTATACAGCGCTTTCCTGCTAAAAGTATGTTCTAAATTTCAGACTTTGACACATGCTTGACATTCTAGGAGCACGATGGAAAAGTACAGGCCGGACAGTGGTAGGGATGAGTCGCTGTTTGCTGGTGGGAAGACCGCGCCCCAGGAGCATGGGGTTAAAGACTTGTTCCACCTGGAGGGAAGCCTCTTCCGGCACAGCACAGGGTGCCGTGGATGTTGAGTGAATTCGGTGCAGACCTAAAAGGCTTGTTTCCCAAGCTTGTGGGTGACACGAACTTTGGGAGAAGAACTAAGTTCTCCCAGATGACAGAACCAGCATTGAAAAAGATCACAATAAGGCAGAAGCATGAGCCAAGCTAACCACGTAACAGTTGGTGAGAATAATAGAGTCTCCGCATGGATTTGCTTTTTTAAGTCAGTTCATGGGAGAAACATGAATTCATCGTGGAGCCCATTAAGAGACCTTGGGATGGGTGGAAAGGTTTAGGGGGAGACAATTATGTAACGATGAGTGGTCCGTTTTCAGATGGCAGTGCCATCTGGGAACGAGTGAGGAAAACTGTGTTTGGAACAAGGGAGGTAATAGTCTCATTTTATCATATTCTGGTCATGTTACTCATGGAACATGTTATGTTCACTTTGGGGGGGGGCAGTTTTACTTTTTCTGTGACTGTTGGTGGCTGAAGAACCTGGGAATGTTTGTTCAGCGTGGAGAACAAACGCCTCAAGGTTCAGGATAACTGTCTTCAAATGTGTTGAGGGTTGCCAGGGTGAAGACACCACGGACAGCGAGATTTACCGTGCACCCCCCCAGTGGACACACAGAGGGACTTCGAGGGTGAGTGGATTTGGGGGAGCAACTCATCAGCGGAGGATCAAGCACAGGTTCGGTGCACAGCCATCAGGGATTCTGAAGAAGAGCCTCTTACATTGGGTCTAGGCTTGTACTACGTGGTTTCTGCATGTGTATCATCCAGCTCTCAGCGGCTGCAGGTTAAATAATCCAGAACTTTGAGAGCTAGTCACTCAAATGTGGGTGGCTTGAAATTAGCCACGGGGCAGTATTTACACCACAGAAGTCCCCAAAAGTTCTGGGATCAGCCCAGCCCCCGCCCCACCCCAGCTGGCGTCCACGCAGCAGCGCACCACCCGTCTGGCAGAAGCCGTGGTCCTCCGGAATGTGGAAGAACAGATCCGGGAAGGACACAGCCGTGTTTGTGTCCCTGCGTTGTACACGGGTCCCCTTGGTACTCAAACCACTTTCTGTCGCCTGCCAAGATCTGAGGCCTGTCCTTTTCTCTGTCACCGGATCTGCCAGGGAAACGGCCATCTTCTGTTCCTGGGAATAATTCTTTCCCTGTTATGCATCTAAACTGGCTAGCCCTGTGCAAGAGGTGGCTCCTAGTCCATCCTCAGCACTAGCTGAAAGAACTGTGAATCACAAGTGAAGTCAGCCATTGACATAGGATTTGGAAGCACTTGGGCTGTTGAGAACTCGTGAGTACAGGGGCAAGGTCCCACTCCTGCGTAGGCAAAGCCCTGCAGGCCCGATGGCAATAACAGCCCAAACTAGGGGGCTGTGTCCTCTGACCTCAGATCGGCCTCTGGCCCAGCGCCTGATGGGCATGGAGCAAACAATGATTTTAATTCTATTGTTTATCTCTCATTTCTTTTTTAAAGAGAGGATTTGGCCAAAGTCTGACTCACAATGTGCGAGGGAAAAGCCGATGTCCTATCGCGTAGGCGCGATAGGAAATTCGGCTGGGTCATGCAAATTCTGTTTGCGTTTGTTCTGAGGCGCTAAGTCCAAACACTCATTAATTAAGTGTCTGGTTTATCTGCTGTGACCCATTTGAAAACCCAAAGGCTTTTCGATTTTCCCCAGTGCCGCCTTGTCCCCACTCCCTCCCCTCACTGGTTTCTCAGGAGTCGGAAGTAGCACCCACAAATGGTGAGGCTGCACCCAGATAGGAGCCTCCGGTAAAGTTGGCATTGCCAGCCAGGGAACTCTTTGTATTTGATGAAAAATTTTCGTGTCAAAATAACCCATCCAAAGGTGATTCTTCATATTACAAGCAGGAAGGTTGAAGCCTAGGTGTTGGTTTTTAACATACAGTAACATGTCTTGTGAAGCTGTAAGCAAGTCTGTTTTAGGGGAGACTGAACTAAGTAAAGATGAGCTAGCTATATGCCTGTATGATGATGGAGTGTGAAGGGGGGTCAGAAAGAGTTGAATAAAGGATTACAGGCAACACAGGAAGGAAGGGCAGAGAAGAGACAGAATTCAGCTCTAGCCAACCCGAAGTTCACAGGCTAGAGACACACCCTTTGAAGGAAGGCCACGGTATAGGCCAAGGACAGGGAATAAGAAGACAATGAGATTCCTCCTGCAGAAGCTGTAAGTGAGGTGACACGCTGATCATTTTAACCAGAGGCCAGGCTTGGGTCATCAAGAGCCCAGGGAAGAGTCCACTGTAGACTTACAAGAGCTACAGCTGCAGCCTGGGGGCAGAGCTGCGTTTACCGACCAGAGCTTTGACCCCTGGGCTCAGGGCCTGGAGAAATTCGGCAAATGGAAGGACTTGAAGAAGATTGGTTATGACTTGAAAGAACAGAAAGAACTGACTGCTGTTCACTTGTGCCCGTTAAGTCTTCAGCTGCGCGAGATGTGTTCCTGAGCGTGCTTGTAGAGTGGAGTTCGGTTTTGATGGCCGACTGGTGCACGCGAGGGTGGGTGTTTAGGAAAAGGGCCACTCCCCGGAAAGAAGTAGGGCAGTGAGGGAAATGTGGACTTAAGGGACACAGGAAAGCGACTGAGCTTATTAAGGTAGTGTCCCTCAATAAAGACAGCCCCTCCCGGCCCCCTTGCCCTGGTGGCGGCAGAGAAACGGGGTCCCAATTGTTTTGGTCAGCTGCATGCTCTTGACCTTACTGAGAAATATGTCCATTGGTCAACACCCAGCCTGGGTACCCGGGGAGAATTAGCCCTCCTACCCTCAGCCATCCATGGCGTGTAATGAATCAGCTTCTCCCCTGGCCGCCGTCTAGTGAGATCATTTGCTGTGTCCTGCGGTTCAGCGGGAGAGCCCTCCGTGGGAAAGACTGGCAGTGCCGTGCCTGAGACTAGCTTTCCAATGTAACGTCAGCAAGCATTTTAGCAGCATGCTGGGGTTTGCAGAAAGGAGCGGGGACCGCGCACAATCGGAATTAGGAGTGGACAAAGCAAGGTCTTCTTCCGCCCTCACCTTCGCTCCACGCAATCTCCTGCTTGCTAGCCCCTCGCCCTTGTTGGCCTCTGGTTACCCACTCCCGTCTCTGGTTGTCTCCTTTATTAATAAGCCTCACGCATGCTGCCAAAGCCCCTCCCCTGTCAGATCTCCCAGTTCCGGTGTTATAAAGTAGATATGTTCCAGAAGTGTTAGCATGAAATTAGTTTCTATGAAGGAAAGTTTTGTTTTTGCTTTTCCATTTCTTGTGGAAATCAATCCATGAAAATAATTCAGTGGAATTGAAAACTCCTGGTTCGTCATCATTTAATCTCCTGGTCATTCGTACAGCACACACTGAACGGCTGAGTGAGTGAACGAAATGAACGGTCTTTCACATAGATGGACGCTCGGCCGAATTTTCACCCCCGTGCACAAGGCGACCAGGTGGGAATTGTTCTTACCAGTTTTGCAGTGGAGTAAGCTGGGGCACATAACACTGGAGCGCCCCAGCCAGAAAGTAGGTGAGCGGCCAAGTCAGGTGTGGAACCTGAGGCTCTTGGGTCACTAATGCAGAACTCGTAAAGAGCATCTGTTGGAAGGGTGGCCGTTTGCATGGTGCAAGACAAAATAAGTCGGCCAGCTGTGTCTGGGCCAGCACCTATTATATATACAGTGACACTGTGTTTGGTGATGTAGGTGTCCTTGAAAAGAAGATGCCCTAGTTTTTCATCAAGGAGCTTGCAGCCTAATTGGAGAGATCAAACTGCTACAAGTTTAATGGAAGGTGAGTGAAGGAAAAGAAGAGAGTTCTGGAATGCACCAGAGAAGTTCCATGGGGGATTGGGGGGTGCGGCGAGAATTGAAACTGTATCTTGGGCAGAGACGGGAGTGGGTAACCAGAGGCCAACAAGGGCGAGGGGCTAGCAAGCAGGAGATTGTGTCTGGGGATCGTTCAGTTGGAGGCAGGATGCACAGGTCCAGGCTCCATCTAGAGATGAGGAAGCTGAAGGTGAGGTCTGAAAGCTCAGCATCGCTAAGGCCTGGGGATTTGGACCTGGAAAGTGGAAAATCAAACAGACAAGGTCTGAGGGACACGTGGGTGAACCCGAGCGTGATCACGACCTGCGATGCCGAGGCAAACTTGTCTCACGGAAGACCCTCTCCGTGGAGTGTCAGCCCGCAAGGCAGGCAGAGTGCAGCGTGGGGCTCCTGACTGAGCAGAAGCCTGGGGGAGACACGGAGGCACCGCCACCAGAGCAGTGAGGAGAACTGAACTCCGAGGGTGATGGGGATTTGAATAGAAAAGGTGGAGAAGGCATTTCAGATGGAGGAAGCAACACACACAGAAGCGTGGAGCAGGAAGTGAAGATTCTGGCCCGAAAGAAGAGGAAGTTATGAATTACACTGGGGGGACACAGCGGGGTACAGAGACGAGGATGGCTGCTCAGGGGCCAGGGACGAAATTAGAACTTGGATTTCATGTGATAAGCAAATTGCTTCTGAAGAACGGAAGTGGTGTGATGAGAGCAGTTCTAGAAGCCAAGTCTGGCAGCAGTGTGTGGATGGGCAAGGGGAAAGATTAGAGGCAGAGAACCCAGCCCTGAGACCAAGTCCGTAACCTGGGCGAGGCCACGGGAGGAGTGACGTTGAGACTGAAGAGGACAAGGGAAGGGAAGACATGGTGGGCATAGGGTCCTCTTCGTGGGGATGAAGAAATAAATAGCTCTACTGGGGTAACGGGTTGTTTGGAAGGGAGCCCCATTTTGGAGGGGGAGGGCTCGTTGTCAATTTGAAGCATCCAGATAGAGACACGGTGGTACCTTGGTACCTGTCGTCAATTCATTGGGGAACGCGTGACAAGTGCTGAGGCGGACAGGCACCCGACAATGAAGCGCTTTCTCTCGCAAGGCGGTGTTGTAACTTATACAAGCTCTAGCAAGTGCCCAGTGCTGAAACACTTTTTTCTCATCAAAGTGCAATGAGTTCAGGGTTTGACAAGGTCTGAAGCCAATGAGTACTGGGGTATGACTGTACTTCATCAGCCTTGAGAATAGGGACCTAGAACCCAAGGGAGATAGGGGCCAGAGATGCAGCTGGCTCACTGTTGATACCTGACTGTGAAGGAGTGGCCCAGGATGGTGGCAGGAGGCTGGGGGGGAACTCCTTGTTCAGAGTAAGGAAGTGAGAGAAGAAAGAAGAGCTAGCGAAGGAAAGAGAGTGATGGGGAAAATCAGTAGAAAGCCAGCAAAACACATACTAGACCCAAGGGGATTTTCAAAGTGAGTCAGACATCAACAGAGGGTTTGCTGTCAAAGGCAGAGGCAGCTAAGGATGGAAACTGAGGAATGGGCCAGCGATCCCCAAAGAAGGAAGCCAGTCCGTGGTGGTATGTAACAGCAGTGTCTCCAGTCTCTCTGGGGTGGGCTCCTCATCCAGCACTAAGTCATCGTGCCAGCCTGGTGCCTGTCTCCCTGCTCCCAGCCTTCACAGCTCCTCTCCATTCTCCAGGGGCCCGTCTGGAGAGCGCTCTCGCTTCAAAATTATAATCCATGGGTAGTTATGTTTCTAAAGTACAACTGTAATCATATGTTTTAAATTGGATCTGTGAATTACTTTGGAAATGAAGGAAGGCTGTGTAGACTCTACGTGAGAGCAATCTGTCAATGGAGAGAATGAGAGAGTGCATTAGTGAAGGGAGGGCTAGGACCAGTGGTGGGGGGAAGCAAAAGCAAAGACCTTGCAGTGTGGGATAAGGTGAAGCCACTGCGGAGGAGGACAGGCCTCTGGGCAGGTGCCTCCTTCCCCACCAGAAAGGCCCCCATGAACTCTCCCACTAACCATCTTTGCACTGGAACTTGCAACTTAATTTATGATAAATCTTTCCTTTGTTCCAAAGGGAAGATTAATATTTGCTTATTTATCATAAGTTGCTTCATTTGCTCTTGATTTGTTTGCCTTCTCCAGCACTTCCCTCCACTCTTCCCCTGCTTTGCAATTTATTGCAGACTGTGTGGCTAGTGCCATTAACTCTTCACCTCCTGGGCACCTCGAATTCAGTAACTTGCTCATGGGTTTGTCAGCCCCAGGCTTGGGACTCTCGTCCCCAGACACAGTTCCTCTCCAGGTGAATTCCTCCACCGTGGCCACGCCCCTCATTCTGGCGAGCTCCCTCCCACTGCTTCTCGCCCGTAAATCTGTCCATGCCCGTGATCAGGAGGGAAGCATTAATAGAATCCTAGAATCATGGCGTTGGCAAGAACTCTAGAAATCACCCTACTCAGCCTCCCACTCACAGGGAATCCCTTCAGCAGCTTTTGTTTAACTCATTTTGATAGCTTTTCTCTTGACTCTAACTGCTCCCGAAATAAATACTGGGTGGGTGATGCAGGGAGCGGTTCGAGAGTTGCCATCGGCAGCAATGTCGAGATGAGCAAGCTTTTTAAAAATACCGGAATTTTGGTGGACTCATAAGAAGCCACAACTCCCTGGTCCTCCCTGTTGAGTTTTCGATCTCTCACTAATCGCTGCGCCTGCTCCATGGGTACCTCACGGGGTGCCTTTGAAGCGGGGGGCCGGGGACCATGTGGCAGGTTCTGTAAAGCCTCAGCCGGGACTGAGCCCACTGCAGGGAGTCTACCCTGTCCTAAATGCATTCAGCAGTTCCAGAGGTGCGTTTTTAATTATTCTGTTTTTGACAGACAGCAAAACATCGATTTGTTGTTCTACTTGTTTATGCATTCAGTAGTTGCTTCTTGTATATGCCCTGACCGGGGATCAAACCCACGACCTTGGCATATCGGTGTGGTGCTCTTACCAATTGAGCCACCCAGCCAGGGCTAATGATGTTTAACTTACAGAGTCTCATTCATTCATGGAGCAGCAACCTGGTGTGGATCCCGCGCCGTTAAACCTATGAAGCCACGTGGGCCCATCCGGTCTCTGCCCATTTTGCTTCTTTATCGCTTACACACACATGAAACCGTCGCTGCATTATACAGACACGGTCTTGAGAGGCCAAGGGAGCGCGGTTTGCTTTCCGCCAACCTTTCCGAAGCAACAGACATTGTCCAGGTGGAAACGCTTTGCCAGCGCCACACAAAACTTGCAGACTCCGCCACTCCAGGACAGGTCGTCCCAGGCTGCGCTTCTTCAACCTGTGGTAGCTCATTTCCTTTGCTCACTTCTCACCTCCCCATGGCCGTCTCTCCTAAGTCTGTGTATCACACTCCTGCAGTCCGTGGCGGCGGCGGCGTGAGAGGTTCAAGTTGTCCCATAAAATCTGCAAGTCCACTGCCCATTTCACAGTGTTTAACCATCCTCGGTAACATCTTTTCCAGTTACTCACGTTTAGAGACGGACACCCTCGGTTTCTGGTGAAGGAATCAAAGACTGGCTTATCGTCTCCCCTCGGGGCTGGGGCACAGAAGTGCAGACCCAGTGTTTGCTACCCTGGTCTCATCGCCCCTCACTCTGACCGCCCCAGCCCTTGACGCCCCTCCCTGTTCTCCTGCTGCTTCCTGCGTCTGCCACTGCACCTTCGCTTATTCTGTGCTCTGGCCTGCAGGCCCTCTTCCTCCTCCAGACTCCCTAAAGTTTCCCCACCCCGAATGGTCGTCTTAAGTCCCACCTATTTGAATCCTCCCCCTTTCTTCCCAGCCCGGAGTGAGTCTACTGACGTGCACTAGAGTGTAGTCTCCGTGAGGGCAGGGATTGTCTTGCCTGTTCATTGCCAAGTACTCAGTGCTCGGCACATAGTAGATACTCAGTAAACATTTGCTGACTGGAAGACAGTGATTGCTCTCTCTAAACCTAGCTGGCCTCTCATATATAGGACCTCCACCTGTACTCATCTTTCCATACATGTACACAAGAGGCTAAGCTTCTTTTTTTATTGACTTTTTTTAGAGAGAGAGGTAGTGGGGGGAGAGAGAGACGTTGATTTGTTGTTTCACTTATTGATGCATTCATTGGTTGCTTCTTGTACGTGCCCTGACCGAGGATTGAACCCACAACCCTGGAGTATCAGGAGGATGCTCTAGCCAACTGAGCTACCCAGCCAGGACAACGCTAAGCTTCTTGAGAACAGAAACCAGGACTTGGTGTCGCGGCCCAGCTGAGTCGTGAACACACAACCAGCTCAAGAAGTACTGGTGATGGAGTTTACCACAGTATCACTCAGAAATGCTCCCTGAGGGGGGGTTGGGGGGTGGGGGTGTGGGGAAGGGGTGGGGAGGCAGGAGAGTGTCTTTCTCCTGCTCTCTTAACATAAAACCACGTCAGGCAGCATTTTAAGCATACCAGGCCCCCCTCCTCCCACCCAGCCCTTGACTGTTTAGAAAGAATATTTTTAAGAGCACAATGCTGTTAACATTACATTTCTCTTCTAAAAATTTGCAAAGATTGCATGGAACTGCCCCAGCATCAGTTATCCCGTGGTTGGCTAGTTAATTCCTGAGTAAGCCACTCTGAAAACTGATTACAATCCTGTTGCAAACAGAGAGTTGGGAGAAGGCCAAAAAAGGGCATATTATTGTATCTTGTAGGAGGGAAGGATCCAGCAGATACTCCCTGAGTTATGGCGCCAGAGCCTTCCTTTCCTCTGTTATTGTAAATTATTGTTATGGGAAAAAGCCAGATCAGCAGAGTGGGCCTCCAGCATCGCACTTCCTCCCAGCTGAGGCCTTGTCTAATGAAGACCTTTATACACAAACATTGCGTGAACTTAATGCGGCGGCTCTCCGATGAAAGTTCGTGCTGCTTAATGTAAAGTGGAATTATTGTTTTATCTTCCTCATTAGTTCTAAGGTGTCCCTTGCTTCTCGGGCAGCTGTTGACGAAATCTTTCTTATTTAATAAAAGGAAACGAGTTTTACACCCCTCAGAAGTCCCCCCCACACAGCTGAAAACAGTAATTTTGCTTAGCCACTCCACTTGCCTTTCTGCCTCTGGCCCCTCTCCCAGGGGTCACGAACTCCAGCGCAGGAGGGCCAGGCAGGTAAGGTCGGTGAGGGGAGCAGGTGGTACACAGGTGCAGCATTGAAGGGGGTGGGGGACTCAGCCCAGTTGTTGACAAGAACAAATGCGTAGTTGCCAGAGTTTTACTGTTTCAAGAGAAGCTGGAAATGCAAACTTTGAGGAAATAGTGCCTAATTTTTTAATGTTAATAAATAATTTTAAAAAATGTTATAGCCTCTGTAGGCCACTTTATGTCTCTGCATTGGATGCTTCCTGTGAGATGCAGCTGCAACCTCTGTTCCATCCCTTCAGCCCTTCCTGCCTTTGGGTGCTTGAAAGTCCCCCTCAGGCATCACTGCCCTTGTGACACCTACCTTTTCAAGGGGGAGTGTAACTGACTCCCATCCAGAGCGTCTACCCCGGCAGGGAAGAGACCCGAAGCACAGTGCAGGGCCCCAGGCAGAGGCTGGACTAAGGCTTGTCGACAGAACCGGCTGCTTTTCCATGATCCTTCTCCCGTAGGGGTATGGCCACATGTGAGCATTAGTTCTCTGTCGCTGGGTAACCAGTAGCCTCGAAACCCAGTGGCTTAACACACGACAGGCTTGTATTAGCTCACAGTTCCATGGATTAGAAACTTGGGGGCAGTGTGGCTGGACAGTTCTGCTCACGGTCTCTCCTGAGGTTGCTCGTCCAGCTCTCAGCAGGGTAACAGCCATCCAAGGGCTGGGCGGGGCACGGGGATCTTCCAGGGTGGCTGGCTGTCATGGCTGGCAAGCCCATGTTGGTGCCTAGCAGGAGTCCTCAGCTCCTTGTCATGTGGGCCACACCCCCGGGGCTGCTTGAGCATCCTCACAACATGGCCACTGGCTTCCCCCAGAGTGAAGAGTGGAAGGGGGGGGAGACACAGCTGCCGTGTCTTTTACAACTGAGTCCAGAAGTCCTGTGGTGTCATTTCTGCAGCGTCCCCTTGGTCACACAAGCTTGCCCCACTCATTGGGGGCGGAGACCGTGTGGAGGCTGCTGTCACAGCTGTGCTCCCAACGGGCCCTCCGTCATCCTGTTTAAAAAACACGACCCAACACTGAGAGTAGTTTTCCAGAAAACCCAAGGGAATAACGTTCATGTCACCGCAATTCATACCTAATACTGACACCATTTGCTATTGTGTTCTTGAGCTCAGCTTCAGAAATTAAATATCCTACTTCTATAGCCCATCTCACAACTGTCTTCCCTAAATGGGTCTCAATCATTTTTTAAAAATAAACTTAAAAATTTTGCCTGTGTCACCTCTTAGAGTGTGCCGTCTGGTCTTCCAGGAGCCTCCCTGTCACGGCTTGCCTCTGTCTGCTCCGAGGCATTCCTTCTGCTCAGGCTCCCTCCGTTGCCTGACATGACACCTCTCCACGGAACCTAATGTCTTTTGCAGATTTGAAAGGAAAATCCCCAAGCTGGAGCATCCCGGACACACAGAAGTGTCCCTTTTGATATATTAATAGCACTTGTGTACACTGCCCCCACCCCCACCCCAGCGATTCCCTGGGGCTCTCTGGCCTGCGGAGAGGGGGTGCCGGTTAATCCAGCCTCGGGGAGAGGGGCCACTCCAGTTCCTGCCATGGCATCCATTTCTGGTACCCCCTTTCCCTCCTGCCACCCCAACTCAGGCAGGAAGACGGAGTGGGCGCTTTTCGTGCTCCTGCTTCTAAACACCCTCACACACACGCCCTGCACGATGCCTTTGCCTCCTCCGAGACCACTCTGAATACTCATTTCAACCAGATTTCGCCTGAATAAAAATGTTAAGGGGAAGGAGAGGTGCCCCAGTGTGATTTCCCTTAGGGAAATTTCCACTGGTAGCTAGTTCTTATTTGTTCGATAAACAAAACCTTCGACTGGGAATTGAAGGTCAAACAAGCAGAACCCACGTGGAACATTTGCCTGTGCACCTGGGGGAGGGGGCCAGCCTCAGCCCGGCCCCCGCCCCCACCCCTGCCCACCCCTCCAGGGCGCTGGCCACCGCGTCTGGGTGTCGGCAAATGGAAATGAAATGTATAATTCATAAGGCTGCGGTGGCGTGCGGTCTGTATGTGTGTGTGTGTGGGGGGGGGGGTGATTACAGGATTGAGAAATGCGGCCGCAGTGCGTAAGTAACCTTTCTAGGTTAGAGGCTGCTGTGATAGACGGCCTGCATTGTTCTCTTTCTGACCTTTTTCTGAACTTCCCCTTAGAAGAACAGAGGAAATACAGTTCTGCCTTTTCCCATATTGTTTTTGAGTAATACCTTTAGATGCCAGCTTTTTGCATTTCTGTTCTTCCGTTTGGGGGTTTGCTTCTCCCCTACCCCACCCCCCAACTCCCCTGAGCTTTGCTGCTTCCCCTAGAAAAATCTAGTCGCTAATTACCTTATCCTGGTATTAATGGGAAATACAGAGGCTTCACAAATATGTGTCCATATTGAGCACAGGATGCGCGGGTAAGAAAATACCCCTGCAGCAGCCTCCCCCTCCCCCAGCCCAGCAAGACAGTCTTGAGAACCGTCCTCGACACTGAGGCAGGCGGCCATGAGAAGCAAGGGCCGAGGCTGCTCAGTGGGCGGGATGAGGGAACCAGCCACGGGCCCTGAGCTCTGGCTTGCAGAACAGAGTCGTTTAACCAGATGTTAAGGTGCGTGCAGGATGGTGCTCACTCACGTTTAAGCTGTCGATGAAATTCTAGGGGGGGGAAACAACAAGGCTGGGGGGACGGGGTGCCATCTCTTTCATCAGCCTTTCCTCTCTGCAGCCCAGAACACTCAGCCCTGTACCCTCCGTACCTCCCTCCACCCCGTCGGTTTCCTGGTCTGAACTTGAGTTCCCCGTGCAGGCCCGCAACCTTGGCCTCTGTGACCACGTGAGGCATGTGTCGGCCCCTGGGAAGTCAGGGATCCCGAGAAGAGGGAAGGCTTGTGTTCGGTTTCCACACAAGTAAGCATCACTAAAGAGTCAGCCAGAGTTGTTTGAGGGAGCCTCAAAACTGAACCAGGAGTTGAATCTTTGGGGTTATTTAGGGTGGTTTAGTTTCTTGAAAAACAACCTCTTTTTGAGGCCGAATGAAAAGGAACTAGACAGTTGAGCGTCAGAGCCTTGCAGGCGGGGGTGGGTCTGGGTTAGCTCCATTTAGTTGGCTGGTGCAGGCGGAGCCCCTGCAGAGCGACCCCCCTGGGCTGCACGCAGGCAGCTGAGCACTTCCTTAGGAAGCAGCCATAGGGTGCTGTCTCCCAAAGGACCTTCTGATCTCCTGGGGAGCCCAGGGCAGGCCGAGGTACATCCATGCAGAGACTAAATTACCGAATGACGCCTCCGGCTCTCTGCAGAGGCGAACCCAAGGAGCAGCCACTCTGCTCCATTGTATGATATTTAAATGATATTTCAAAACTTTTATTCTTTGGCAGAAAAGAAACCGAGCTCTTCACACCAGTCATCACCGCCATTCTTTCAAACATCCATTTAATTGCTAGTAGGGGTTTTTTTCATTGATTTTTTGTTTTAATCTCCCTAGCTGCCTCCTCCTGTCTTCCACGTTCCACTTGTTATGTCTTCCTTCATCTCCAGACAGCCTCTTCTCATTCACCCACCACTCCTAGCTGGAATATTTTTTAAAGAGACAAATCATATGCCAAGCTTCTCCCATTAAAAATAAATAGAACTTTATCGGTTTCTATTCAGATGTCTCCATGGAAATTCTCCTTATCAGAGAAGAGCTAGAAAGAGCTTGCTTGCTCCTACCCTTTCTCTTTCCTTAAAAATAAATATGTGCCTACATAAATAAGCAAGCAGTAAGAAATCCCTGTTTTCACCTCTTCCTCAGAAAATCGCGTCAGTTTGGCGAACATCTGGGTGTTGAGCATTTACTAGTGCTGCCGGTGCTTGGTGGTGGGAAAAAGATAATGAACCTGTAGCCTCTTCCACCTCAACCGTGATGACCAGGGTCCCTGGCGGACGCCCCCTGACCCCATGCAAGGTGCACAGAGAAAAGTAGCGCACAGTCCGCCGCCTCGAGATGCTTCCAGTCCCCATGAGAAGCTGATTATAGGTTATTCTCATTTCCTAAAAAATAGTAACTATCCGAGCAAGGGTGAGTGCAAGAGCTGAATCGGCCGCAGGTAAGTTGCAGGAAGAGAGGAAAACAGAGTGTCAGGGAAGAGTTCTGGGAGAGGCGAGATTAGAGTTGAGACCCTCGAAGGCCTCGGACGGTAGCCAGAGAGGTACTTCCCGTGGAGGAAACGGGTAGAGGATGGAGGGGATGCCCTGGGGTGTCTGGGGGCCCCATCCTGACCACACAGTCCCTCACTCTATTCCTTTCTTACTCCCACCAAGTCCCTCCACTCTCCTCTCTCCATCCCACCCTCTCTCCCTTCCTCCTTTCTTCCTTGCTTTTTACTTTATCTCTTAAACTCCAGCTGACATGTGGCAGCTCCCCGCTTCCACACACTGGCTAGCTCCCTTGGCTAGTGTCCTGTTGGGTACACAAGAGAACAAAATGGACCTTTAATCTCTTTTGCTGAAGCCCACTCCGTTCCACAGGCATGTGCGAGCATCCCAGCCACTGGATTATAAAGAAGCCCCATTGTTAGGATGAGAAAAGCAGATTATGGGAAGAAGGGGCAGAGGGATCCTCGTCTGGGGACAGCTGGCTCCCCTGCCACGGACAAACATATCCCCCGGCTCTGCTCCACCGTTGGTGTGGATGTCTCCCTGTGAGGTTCAGCCGCTGTCCCCAGTGGGGGCCACCCCTCTGTCCCGTGGGAGTGAAGGTTCAGCCGCCTCTCAGAGCATGTCTGCTGCACTTCAGCACCCCCTAGTGGAAGCTGTGAAGAGCCAGCTGAACTTTTCCTCCATGACCTGAACACAAGACGGCAAACTTGGGTTTCGTTGTTGTTTTTCAGCTCCTTTAGGAAAACTTGAATAGCGGAAGATTTTCCCCAAATAAGCCGCCCTTGGTGGAAGAGCTAGAAGGTATGCCTGTTTTGTTTGGCAAAACTCTCGTTCCTAGCTCCTGCTGGAATACACAGCCGCCACCGTGGGAGCTCCCTCCTTGTCTGACCGTGGCAGGTCCCCGTGGGCTGTGGTTAAGTCCACTCAGCGATGCTTCCTGCTGTAGGATTGGGCGAAGGGTGTGTGCTCGGGCCCCTCCTGCAGGTCTGGTGTCCTGGGAGAGGCACCGTGTGCACTCCCCCAAGAGCAAGGCCAGCCTCATCTGCCTGACTCCCCGACCCGGCTCACACTGCCCACTGGGAGATGGGGCGTGTCCTACCCTCCTAGGTCAGAACCGACCACATCGGCCAGGGTGGCTCTGGGCTTTATTTGAAAACTTGCTTAGTCTAAGTATTAGTGGGCTTCAGACCTTCTTTCTAAGTAATTCTCCATCAGCAGCACCGTCCAGGGAGGGAGGCCCCTGAGGATCTGGGGACATCCCTGTGGCTGCAGTGGAAATTCACCCTCCAGCGTGTGTTTGGCATCTTCACTCACGGGGTTCTCTTTCATAGCTCAGCTTTCTGTCTTCTGCTCTCTCAATTGTGTGGCTGCAGTCGGTGACACCGAATGCAATCTCCCTCTCGAGGGAGGAGGAGCAGAGTCCCATCTGCAGCCTGGGGCCATCAGCCCTACAGACTGCCTCAGATGTCTGCCCACAGCCACGTGATGAGGCAGGGCTGTCAGGACAGGAAGTTCCCCAAGGATGAGGCTTGTTTGTTACAGTGCACTTGCTGGGAGCTGGCGACTCTGCCCACCCACCCCCACTCGCCCCAGTTCAGGCACAGGGACCTCGGCAGGAAGCCTCAGGATGCTTCAGCCTTGTGTTCATCCCGCAAACACTGTTGAGTACTCGCTGTGAGCCAGTCAAAGCTAAATGTTCACTAATGAGAAGTTTTGCATTTGCATCGATGAATGTAAGTGATGCCTAAAAGTGATGTTACCTTCTTATTATGCTTTTCTCTGGGGTGGAGGGTGAGCCTTGAATTAATTGATTGGCGTGAAAGAGGCCAGCCTCCCCCCGCCTGCACTCTGCATGTGGGTAACACGTCACCACTCCGAATGAAGCGAAGGTGCTGCGTTTCCAGGTAATCCACAGGAACTGAAATGCCCAACTCCCTCCCGGGGCGGGGGAAAGAGGAGTGGGCTCGGGAAGCCGAACGGTGACAGTGGGGGACAGGGCGACTTGGGTCAGGCCTTCCTGGTATCGGCAGGCTTCCCGGGGAAGCTCTCAATGCACAGTTTCAACCCTCAGTTGCAGTCAACAGACTAACAACAAAGCAGAAGGGAAACAATCGACCAGAGGAACTGAAAAGCATATCTGAGGTTTTGTCCTCTGTCTCGCTCAGCCAGCTGGGTCACTTTCCCAGCCCCGGGCCTTGGTGCCGAGCCCCTCCGGGTCAGGTAGAGGGCCCAGCCAGCTCCCGTGTGCAGGTGCCCGCGTCCCAGAGCGGCAGGGCCTGCTGGGGCGCAGGCTGCACATCACCACTGCGTGCTGGTGGGAGAGAGCATCGTGCAGGGCGTGAACATGGGAGCAGTGGGGGTGTAAAAAGAACCGCTGTGCGTAGATACACACAGACACCTGTGATTCCATTTCCCAGGGTGACAGGTGCTCTTGTAGTCATTGACTGAGCACGTACTTTGGCAAAAAGTGTGAGCCTAACACCTAGTGATGCTACCGTCCTGTGGGGCGGCGGCGAGCAGGGGCGGCGGCGAGCAGGGCCAGGCTTTTCTCAGCAACACTGGGCTGTGTGGTAAAGGCACCAGAGACTAGACTGGGAGGTACTGGGCTGGGGACGAGCACAGGCGGTGTAGCACCCACCCTGAGGATAAGGAACTACAGGACAGTGTGAATGTCTTTGAAATGATGCATTGTGGGGTCCAAGCCGGTTCTCCCTCATTAAGGACATTCCTCATTAAGATTTACTAGGAATTTATTGGCTAACATCAGGATATGCTCCAGACATCTTAGAACTGGTTCCCAGGTTACACCAATATCATCAGAAGCCTTTGGAGATTATAGGCAGGTAAGTTCTAGATCCAACCTTTTTTTCTGGTGTGTAAATAAGAAAGCTAGATTTTGACACCTCTCTGTGCAGAGTTGAAGCAATGCTAGAAACCAAGGATCAGCATGGGGTGGCTAAATAAAGATATACGTATATATATTCATAAATAGATACATGTGCGTACCAGGAAGGTCCCTTCAGAGCCAAGATACTCACTGGCAATACAGATCAGAAAGAACCTGCCACTCCATGTTAACATTATTCTGCAGACGGTCAGATGAATCAAGGCAGCCAGCTTCCTTCGGGGGACTGTCCAAGTGAGGCTTGAGCGTGATGTCAACATCTAGGCCAGACTGTGATTCTGTGTAACCCGCGTGGGTGTGATGACTCATTCTAACCTTCTGAGCGTGTCTCTGGGTGATGTCTGGAGATACACAATTACGACAGGATTGTTGGTGGGGGTCTCGCGTGATCCTCAGCACAGTTTTATGACCATCAGCAATGGCCCTGACTCAGAACTTCTAGAGCATCCCTGCAGCAACTTTGCTGCGTGGGTGACATCACGCCGCAAGCACCCACAGGCCCTAGTTGGGTGGCTTTCCTAGCCCCCTTTGAGTTCAGAGCCTTGCTCCTTTGCCGTAGCTCTCTCTCCACCACGAGGCCGTCTCGAGCTCACAGCAAGGCAAGAATACTCTGTGGGAGTGTGTCTAGAGATCTCAGGGCCCACGGTGTTTGGGTAGGCCACTCCGCGGACAGACTCCTTGTCACCTCGGCCCAGTGCAGGCCAACAGTGCGTAGGCTCCTGGGCAGCTTCACCCTGCGTTTCATTCCGGGAGCTCCAGCCCTGGGCCCCTTTGTCCTTCTCATCGACCTAGCACCCCAGTCAGAGTCAAAGCCATTTCTCTTCTACCTCCTGTTCAGTGAGGAAGTTGTGTCTTTCAAAACCAAATCTCAGGCTGGCCTTGGATTCTCCGGGCCTCCGTCAACAGTAGATCCCCACTTGGACCTTCCTGGGTCCCCAGTCATGGAATGACTCCACCTTCTAGGGGTGCTGCTCCCCGTTTTCCCGGCAGCCTGCTGGTGGGCACAGGGTATGTTCCCTGTCCCGTTGGCTGGCTCCCCGAAGTGTTCTCCAGTACTCTCCCTTTAAACTGTCTCTGTCCAGGTCCCCCAGGCGTGGGGCCCACTTTCCCTGAAGTCACCCCCTCCCTGTCCTCAGATCCCTGCTGTTTCTGGGGTCCTGTGTTGCTGTGATGTAATCCCTCGCCCCCCATTCCGGGTCGCCAGCCCCAGTAGTGGCTCAGAGTTCATGTCAGCATTTCCAAATCTGTTTTCGCAGTGGAACCAGGCATAAGATTTAACAACCCGTCTGAAACACAATTTACATTTCGATTGCTTCTGCCCCAGCCACACTGAGGTTACCTTCAATCTACATATATTTGTGGGAACGGGCTTTTCCACTGCAGTTCAATTCGAGTACACCTTCTAACATCAGTGATTATAAAATACCATGGGCTAATAGAGTGTCTTGCTTCCGAGGAGTTCAAACTGCTTTATAATTCCACCGGCCATAATTTATCTTCATAAGCTGCTCTAGAGACAAGGAAAAAAGCAAGATTAATAATCACATTTCATAGATGGCGAAATAAAAACTCGGAGAAATTGAGTAACATTTCTCCAGAAATGCACAATCCTTCCTGTGCTCTCTGATTAGTATTGCAGATTTATTGCCCAAGTTGGGAGTGGCTGTGAACCTTGCACTTGTTTTATTAGCGTGCCATGCAGATGGTCGAGACAGTGGCTCTGCTCTTACGCTTGGCCAGGGAGCTCGAGTGAGCAGGGGAAGGTACCATGAGAGGGGCTGCAGACTGAGGGCCCCACTTCCCCGTGCAAGGAGGGCGTGGGGGGCTGTGGACAGGCAGCTTTCTCTGTGAAGCTGGGTGGTAGGTACTTGGTGCTTGGTTGTAGGTTATTAACCTTTGTACCTTTTTTAGGTACATAAATGAAACAAAAAGTGTTTCATTTGAATGCTTTAATATATTTAAACAGAGATGTCCTAATGTTTCAACATATATGGAAGAAAGTGGGCTTTAAAAATGATGCTCTTTGTGCAGTGTGGTGACAGGGCCTTGGACACAGCATATAGGTGAGTGATTTAAAGTTCGTCGATCGCCTGCTGCATGCCGCCCTGTGCTAGGTGCTCCCTGCAGCACCTGTTTAATGCCGTCCTCACACCAGCCTCAGGAAGCAGGTTTGTGGCCAGAACCTCACAGCGCTGGGGTCTCTCCGGGAGCCCAGGGCTCCCGAGTGTGCGGTCTCCCACCTCGGTTGGGGCACCGTCCCACAGGGTCACGTGACCTGGGAGTGATCCTGGAATGCCCTGTTGGTTATGCGCAGCCTCAGGAGAGCTGGTGGAGTGAAATATCAAAGCTTCAATAATTGATGTGTCAGAAATGGCAACTGTTTATTCTCCTTCTATAAAAAACTAGAATTTTCAGTGTCTTGCGATGGGAAGGTTAGAAAGGAACTGTTCCTCTCTCCCTCAGGTGCAAATTTTGTCTGACACCTTATGTACATCTAAAGTATTTTTGATGTCCCGAAACAGCGATGAGGAAGCTGTAAGACAATGCCGTGCAGTGGCGAGTGCAGGGTGATGAGTCATTCATTACCGCGACGGTGATTCCGAGCCCAACGGGAAAGGCGGTTTCTCAAGCCAGCAGTCCTGCCTGCTGTAGAACCGAACTCAGAACAGAAACAGCCTCCATGGAAGAAACCAGAATGTGATTTTTTTTAAAAAGCAGACAAACTTTGAAACAGAAAGGCCAAGTCGTCTGCCTCTGGCCATCGGAAGTGTTGCCAGGGAGATGGTGCCAGCTTCAGGGCTAAAACAGAAAGGTTCATTCCTTGTACAAAGGTGTGGAGAGTACCTGGAGACTCTCCAGGGTGCGCTGGAGACACAGGGGTGATGTGGGGTTAGGGGCGTCCACTGACCCTGACCTGTGCCTGGAAGCCACCCCCTCCTGTCCATCCACCAAGACTGGCTCAGAACTCCTCCCGGGAAGCCCTCCCTGCTTTGTCTCGCTGCCCCGGGCAGCCCCTCCTTCGTGTACTGGGCACACGCTCGGCATGTTGCATGTGGGCTGTTGGCATGCCGCTGCCTCCGACTAGACAGTGGACTCCTGGAGGTGCCATAGCACCCCCTTCAGCACCCAGCACAGTGCGTGGCCCGTAGTAGGTGCTTAGAGAATGGAGGTTGAGCATTCGAGCACGTGAGTGAATGGAACTTCAACCAAAATCGGGCTTAAGAATAACCATGGGTAAGACTGGTGTCTTAGTCACTGCAGCGTACATAGCCTAAGCCACCGTACACAGCATGTGCTTCAGCTGTGTGCCCAACAAAAGGAAGCAGATTCCAGACTTGACTTTGAACTTCCAGGAGCTCAGAGCCTCCTGGACTAGCAGAGCTGGGGGCCAGGCAGAGAAGTGCCGTCCTCACCTGAGGGCTCCTGCCTGGGCACTGAGCTGACATTTGGGCAGCACCTGCTGGGTGCACTTCAGAAGGGTTAGCACAGGCAGATGTGCGGACAGAACAGCCGTGGGTGCGCGATTCTTCTCTGTCGGACCAGTCTGGCGATTCCGGTGTGTCTTCATCACCGGTTGTACCAGTGCAGAGAAGGCGGGCCGTGCAGGCTTGAGTCAGAAAGGGGGAGGGGGACAAGCTACATTAGTGCATCATGGGTACGGAGAAAAGGACACATCCTTGTGGATGAGGAAGGATCTCAGAGTGGATTGGAAAAGGTTGAAACCAAAGACAAGAGACAAGTAGGGGTTACAAGAGAGGCCTGGATTGACCAGGGCTCGGTCAAGCCCATGGCAGTGGCAGCCAAGCGGCGAACTGGACTCAAGAGAGGCTGTAAGGGACTGACTCTCTGAGACCTCTGCCCCCTGCTGCTCTTTGGCTCTTTCGCTGTAATTCTTTTGGGAGCCGCCTGCAGGTAATGTGCCCCGACCCTCAGAGCTGGCCCTGTCGCAGGCGCCCCGCTCAGGGGAGCGTGGGCTGCAGGCTCACGCCTGTCTCAGGGCCCACACCCCTGGGGCAGCGCCAGCATGGAGGCCCGCCCCTCCTCGGGCTGAACCCTGCCCTCTCGGGCCCAAGCTTCCATTCCTTCACGAAGACTGAGCCCCTCTGCTCTCCTTTGTTTGTGCTCCCTTAGGACTTTCCATCTGAATCACACATTTTAGCGCTTTCTTATATTTCATAGAGGTTTATTCCATCATCAAATCCTTACTGACTGAGTGGCTACTAAACGCCACGAGGCTGTGCTGCCTCGTGGGCTGAGCAGGAGGAGGAGGCGGTCAGCAGGGCATTGGGCAAGTGCTGTCCAGCGTGTGTGTGGCACTGTAGATGGAAACTGACTGGTGTCGAGGAGGCCTGTCTGAGGCGGCGACAATGATGCCGAGTCTGAAGGGAGAGAAGGAGGCAGCTGTCTGAGAGCCAGCGGAGAGAGCAGGTGAGGCAGAAGCAGCGATGGTGCGCAAAGGCTCTATGCCCGGAAGCAGCTGCGGAGTTTGAGAAATTGAAAGGAAGCCAGGTGGACTGGAGCTTCGTGAACTAGGAGAGCGGACTGATCGTGGAGGGCCCTGTGGGCTGTGGGAGAGATTAGGTTTCATTCTGAGTGGGGAGCCTTCGAAGGGCTTAAAGCCAAGGGAGGTGTGACGTGATCACTTCGGCTACTGCGCAGAGCATGGATTGGAGGAAGGAACACCAGGTAGGCAGCTCCAGGTGAGATGGGGTGGCCAGCGCCAGCGTGGTGGCAGCAGAGGTGGAGAATCAGGGCCCTGTCTGAGATATACTTCGGAGCTGGTCTTACTGATGGGTTGGGTGGTGAGGACGAAGGGGGAGAGAGAGGAATCCGAGGTCATTCCCAAGAGTAGCAGGGTGGTGATGGCAGGGATGAGTTGGGGGTGGGGACAGTTCCCTCTTAAACATACGACGTTTGTGCTGATTGTGAAACATTCTGATGGAGAAGTCAGACCATCAGAACGTGAATCTGGAGCTGAGCGAGGTTCCAGGTGGAGACAGACATTTGGAAATATGCATGGAATTTAAACCTGTGGGTGTGGATTTGATGGTACATGACTTCGAACAACAGATACTTATTTTCTGGAGGTGGAAGTCCAAAATCAAGGGGTTGGCTGGACGAGCTCCCTCTGGAGCCTCTAGGGGAAGATCCTCCCTTGCCTTTTCTAGCTTCTGGTGGCCCCAGACCTTCCTTGACTGTGACAGCGTCACTCAGCCTCTGCGTCCACCCTAACATGGCCATCTTCCCTTGGTGCCTGTGCCCAGACTGCAGACTCTCCTCATACGGACACCATCACATGGGACTGAAGGCCCGCCCAACTCCCGCGTGCCCTCATCTTAACTAATCACACCCTCAGTGACCCGTTCCCGAACAAGGTCCCATTCTGAGGTGCCGGGGATTCAAACTTCAACGTGTCTTTTTTGGGGGACACAGTTTAAGCCATGACAAGGACCTGGAACAAGGCTGAAAAGAGAAAAGAAGGGGTCCTGGGGCTTTGCCATCGTGAAGCATTTGGATGGAGGATGGGCCAGCAAAGAAGGTGGGCGAGCCCCACGCAGAGAGACAGGACGCCCGGGTGGGAGTGTTTCAGGACAGGAGGGATGGTTGCGCTGACAGAGAAAGGCTGCTCTCGGGTCACGGGGCTGAGAGGTGGATCAGCGGCTGTGACAGCGTGGTCACTGCCGATCCGGAGCGGACCGGAGGGCAGGTGGGGGATTTGGCTTTGGGGGGAAAAAGAGAGGCAGGGCAGCGGCTGGAGGACAAGAAGGGGTTAAGGAAGGCTTGGTTTTGTTCTGGTGGGTTTTGTTCCTGTGTTTGGCTGTGTAGTTTTGTTAGGGGCTATGTTAGGGCACGTTTATGTGCTTGAACTCACTCTGCTTTCCCATCTGCATGTTTATATATGTGTTTTGTGTTCAGCGTTAGTTGTCTCATGTGTTTCTGCGTGGCCTTCCCAGCACTGGGGCCCCTGGGGACAGGACTGCGCCTCCCATTTCTTCTGTCTCCCCACCATCTAGCCTGACATTTGTTCATTACGGTCACAGCAAGAAAAATATTCTGCCGTACTTACCGCGGCACCACGAACGGCTGTCATTTCATTTTCTAACGGAAAAAGGACACTCAGTGATTTCCGCAGGCCCTGCTCCTGGAGCACCGGCCGGCGAAATCCCTGTCTGGTGTTCTTACCAAAGAACGTCGCCGAGGTGCCCTTTGCATGACCGTCTCATTTGTTAGAGCCTGCCCGGCACGCCGTCAGGGAGCAGAAGCTGAGAAATGGGTTTCTAAGGGTTCTGAACAGCCTGCATTGGGGCCTGAGAACCCTGAAAACAGTGGATTCACCTGGTAGGAAAGGCAGCCCTGTGGCCACATCCAGAGATCTCCCCACGGAACCAGACCAGCCTGTTCCTACGACCAGCCTGGAGACTGGAGTGTCCAGGCTGCCAAGGGAACCAAAGGTACAGGTGACAGGAACAGGGGACAGAGGTGCAGAGACGCGTGATCTGGAGCCAGCGGCCTGCGAAGGAGGCGCTCGCTCCCCAGAACCAACACCAGGAAGAGTCCCACGTCTGTGCCAGAGCAGGCAGGAGGGCACACCTGACCCTGGAACAGCAAGGACGGGAAGAAAAGCAGCTTCTTACACGTGTCATAAAACGTGTTGTCTTCTCTAGAATGTTCTTTTCAGATATTGCTTCTTCCCTAAGGGATGTGGTTTGCTTGTTGGGTTTTTTTTTTTTGTAAATAAACCAATACCATCTCTGAAGAGACTGCATTGCTACAGGCAGCCTGCGGTAATCTCATCAATCACACAATGGTCGGCTGAGTCCGGAAGCCCTGGTGTGTGTGGGTGCACTGGACGCAGTGACCCCATGATGCAGGGCGGTCCAGCAGTGACATGAAACTACCCCAGGCACCCAGTGCGTCAGTGCCAGAGGGCAAGAGAGCTGCCCAGGTTCACGCAAACGGTCAGCAGCCAACCCTGGAGGAGACCAGAGAGCAGGCCGCAGTCCGGCAGTGCACTGGCAGCTGAAGATGCCGGGCAGGGAGGGGCGGGGACAGGACGAGTCCGTTAAGGAGCCAGGAGGCACTCGCATCCCACCCTCCTGGGAGGACGCACGCAGGCTTGGCTTGGAGGAGAATGGCGTCAGGCTGCCCGGGCTTCAGCCCTCTACAAGCACCCAGCACGGCGCTGATCTCCAGCTCGAAGGACGCGCAGGAACTCCTTTTCACATACGAAAAATCAAGACTTTGTAACAAGACCTTTTTGTTTTTGTTTTGTTTGTTCAACACTGTTATGGAGAGGAAAACAAGTGTTAGCAGTGAGAGCGAATTTATGGGAGCAAGGTGGGGAATAATCCAGCCAAGGCAAGTGGAGGTGTTTCTGATCATACCCTTCCTTCCTGCCCTCGAGCGAGATGGGTGAAGATCACCCAGGTAGCAAAGGCCCCCGGCTCCCTGACGCCCGCCCCAGGCTGCCGACAAGGTAGACGGTGGCGCCTTCACTGCGTAATCAAGCGGGGAACATTTAGCGGAAGCAAAAAGTGGGCTAACGCGTGTCATGCCCTGCAGAGCCCCTGGAGCCACATTTTTAAAAACACAAGCTGTGTTCATCTCTCATACTCAGAGCTTGATTTTCTCCAAATGTACCCCTACCTAACGACGACAGAGCCTTAGACGACAAGATGCACTCTGGTCTCTGGGTTTGATTACTGACTAGAGGTGAAATGTTCGGAGTTCAGGTGAGTCCCTTTTGGCAGCTCCAGCAGGGAACCTTACCTGTCGCGAAGGGCCACGCCTCCTGCAGTGGGGAACGGGTTCAGAGTGGAATTCTAACCGACAGCCAGCCTGTGTGTTCGTGAACACGGTTCTCTAATTGCAACATTAGAGAACTTTTCAGGAGATTCATTTTTTAGAAGCTAGTGAAAAAAATTATATTTCCTGGGGAAAATGGGATGCAAACTCTTAAGAAAGGGATCGTTGGCATGGACAGATACTGGATTTCATCCCATTATTCTGGGTGGAGGCAACTGGTTTTATGCAGTATATTATTGAAAATAGAATACCTGTACTTCAGAATTCCGTTGTAAAACCTGGGCATTCTCTAAACATTGGTTTCCCAAGTTTTCAGCTACAGAAGAGAGCTCCCGAGTGCCTCCACAGTGGTTCTTACCTCATCTGGCTGGGGGGTAGTGGTACTGAAGTCAACAGGTGAGGGCCCCTCTAGGTCTGCTCCAGAGCCAGACACCAGCCATCTGGCCCGGTTCCCCGCTGATGGGGAGGACCAAGCCCAAGACTGGAGGGGTCGCTGCAACACAGTGAGAGAACCACAGGTCCTTTGGAGGGGGCGCGTCCGTGATGGCCCCCTGGGTTTGGCAGACAGGCTTTAATGTCGAATTCATAGAGAAATGGCTGCCCGCATTTCTCAGTTAATAATGCTCTCCTCCGTTCTTCTTTTTTAGGGCCCCTGAGATCATCCTTGGTTTACCGTTTTGCGAGGCCATCGATATGTGGTCCCTGGGCTGTGTCATTGCAGAGCTGTTCCTGGGCTGGCCGCTGTATCCCGGCGCTTCAGAGTACGACCAGGTGGGTCCAGGTAGCACAGGTATCCACGACAGTCACTCATGCCTCACCTGGATTAGCAGTTCGTTTGTAACACAACACAGGGGTGAGGTCGTGGGGTGCCACGTAGTCTCGCAAGCCTTGTTTCCCTTCAGCTTGCTCTCCTCTCTTTATCCCCGTTTCTTTTCCCCTTTTCTGTTTTCTACTTCTTCCTTTCCCTATAACATTGTGTTTTTCTCAAAGGCACTAGAGCCATTAATATACCATATGTGCGGTGACAGGGAACACCCTGACCTCCTTCTCATCTTTTCTTGCAGATTCGGTATATTTCACAAACACAGGGTTTGCCAGCTGAATATTTATTGAGCGCAGGGACAAAGACAACTAGGTTTTTCAACCGTGACACGGACTCGCCGTATCCTCTGTGGAGGCTGAAGGTAGGAAGAGCGCGCCCTCCCTCCATCACTCACCAATGCCCAGCGCTCCGGCAACGAGGGCTCAGGCCGCTTAGTGGGAGCTGTGGGCAGCGGCCTGAGTCACGGGGGAGGGGCGCTTTGGGGATACGTGGATGAATTTGAATGCTCAAAAGCACCACCTCTGATTGCTAAACTCCCAGAATTTAATCAGGGAAACCAAAACGGCCTGACTGGTTTGCAGGAAGAGAAAAATCAACCAGCCCCTGTCCTTGAGGGTCTCCCAGTCCAGAGGGGGACCGAACACATGGCCCCCCATAATAAGGACCCCGTTCCTGCTGGGAACGGAGTGTGGGAGCCTTCGCTGCTGCCAGTGGCCGAGGGCTCTGGAGGACCACTCGAGGCAGGCCCTGAAGGATGAAGAGGGTCGTCCAGGCAAAGGAAACGCCCAGACACCACGGCATCCTGGGGCCCCGGGGGAGGCGGGCCAGCTCCTCCAGCCGGCAGGTGGTACAGCGCGCGGTTGCACACCATGAACTCCGGTGGTTTTACTTCAACGGAAACCTATTTTGGTTTCACTTTTATCTACACCTAGAAATTAAAATTAATGTATTTTCCTGGAAAATCACGCTAGTCTTCAGCACGTCTCATGTTCATTTTAGGTGCTTTTTCGCAACAGAGCAGGTGGGTGGTTGTCGTTGGTGTTTTGTTTTTGTTTCTTTTGACAGAAAATACGGCCAAATTCTAATACAATTTAAACATAGTGTGTGGAATCGAATGAACAGAATGAGCAAACAAAATAGGCACAGGCTCATGGATACAGAGAACAGGCTGACAGCTGTCGGAGGGGGTGGAGCTTAGGGCCTGGGTGGGCAAAGCGAAAACATTAAGCAAAAAAAGCACGGTATGGTGATGACCAGAGGGAAAGCAGGGCGGGGGGAGGCAGCAGAGGGCCAGGGGGGAGAAATGACAATGGAAGGAGACTTGACTTTGGATGGTGAACACATAATACAACATACAGATGACATATTATAGAATTGTATGCTTGAAACCTATGTGATTTTATTAACCCAAGGTCACCCCAATAGATTCACTAAAAATTTTTTTGAAAAACAAAAGAAAGATAATGGGAGACCAAGGGTCACAAAAGATTTGGAAGCTAAGCTAAGCGAGCACTCTTGGGCTGTTGGTGGGAGGCTCAAGGTCAGGCCTAGTGAAAAAGAGGAGGAGGAGGGTGAGGCCAGGCAGGGTCCACTTCCATGTGTCAGTTGAGAGCCCAGTCCTACTTGTCCAGCTGTTCGCGGGATCGAAGCCTAGATCTTAGCAGCTCCGCATGGGCTGTTCTTGAGGGAGATCTTGAGGATTAATTACTGCGGTCCATGGATGCATCCTAAAACCCATAGTGATTGGAAACAGCAGCTTCTTAGACCAAGGCCAGTGGGGGAACGGGACGTGGGTGCCCCGGTCCCTGGTGCAAGGGCAGCGCAGAGCACAGACTCCAGAGCCAGCTGCCACGTATTGGCCATTGAGCCTTGGCAAGCTCCTTAAGCGTTCCGTTCCTGTTTCTCCCTCTGGAAATGGGTTGGTAGTCATCCTACCCGAGATGGTTACAAAGAGTCTTAAGTGAATTTATGTGCTTTAAAATAGTGTCTGGCACATAGTGAGAGCTATATGTATAAACATTTGATAAAAAATTAAATTAAAGTTTTAAATCATGTGGAGGAGGGCTTCTGCTTTTCCACATGTGGAATCTTACCCCTTAAGTGAGGGAAGAGCGCGGGGCCATCTCAGGTATCCGGTTCGCCTTGAACCCTCCAGACCTGACACAGACAGGTGTTTGTGGGAAGGAAGGGGGAGGACTGAGTTAGTGTGAAGGATGAAGAGACAAAGTAATTAGTGTGCAGGCCACTTGAAGGGGAATCGAAGTCTCCTTCCCTGAAAGGTGGGAAAAAGAACTTCCGTGAGACACAGAGGCTCTAGGCTTTAAGTTACGGCGACTGAGAAATAATTCAGATTATCAATCGGCTGTCGCCTCTCCTGACCAGACGCCAGATGACCATGAAGCAGAGACGGGGATTAAGTCAAAAGAAGCAAGGAAGTACATCTTCAACTGTTTAGACGACATGGCCCAGGTAAGCCCCGCGGGTGAGTACGCAGTGCCAGCCCTTTAAAAACCAAGCACAGCAAGGCTTCTGCCAGAGCATCGTAGGGTGGCGGGGGGAAATCCACGTCAGCCCAGCTGCCGTGGTTGACCTTGACTCTAAACAATGACGTGCCAGCCTGAGAAAGAATTCCACAGGGTTTGAGGAACATTTTTAAAACCTAACACCAGCTCTTTAGAAATAGCATCAGCTTATTGGTTCCTGTTTGTGGAATAGTGCCGGCCACTCTTACTGATGTTTTCATGAGAAGAACTTAAGCCCATAAGTACGTTTGAGTTTAATGCGCTTGGTTCGGTGTTAGTTCCCAGGACCACCCTAACAGGGCGCCACAAACTGGGCGGCTTGAGATGACAGGCATTTCTCCCCTCACAGTTCTGGAGGCTGGAAGTTCGAAGTCAGAGCACCAGCAGGGCCATGTTCCCCGGAAGACTCTAGCGAGGAAGTGTCCCTTGCCTCCCTCCTAGCTTCTGGTGGCCCCTGGGTATCCTCAGTGTCCCTAAATCCCCCCAATCTCTGCCTCCTTCTTTTCGTGGCTTCACCCAGGGTTTCCTCCCGTCTCTGCATCTGAATCTCCCTCTTCTTTATCTTATGAAGACGCTAGTCATTGGGTATAAGGCCACCCGATTCCAGTCTGGCCTCATTGTAAATTGGGCACATCTGCAAAGACCCTGTCTCCAAGTAAGGGCGCCTTCACAAGTCCCAGAAATTAGGGATCAAACTCATCTGCTGCGGGGACGCAATTCCATGCTTCGCACTCGGTCTGTCTCAGCTCACTGCAGGGACCACGGGCTCTCACCTTTTTGCCCAGAGAAGTCGCTAGAACTGCAGCTCTTTTTAGTGTAAGCACAGGTCCGAACAAAGCTAGAGACCAATAAGCACTCGGCACGCCTCTTACTGAAGGTGGGTGTAACCAGATATCGAGGTGCTGAGTAGAGCGTACCCATCAGTTGACCAGAAGCTTCGATCATCCTAGAAAACTGCAGTTGCTTTCCAGAGCTTTCTATGTCATGGAAAACAGAAAGCACCACAAAACAAGTCTCTTAAAGGCTGTCCTAGTAGGTAGACTTGATCTGGGAAGAAAAACCCTGTGTTCGGACGCCCGGCCCGTCCTGGCCAGAGGGGACTTCAGTGAACTCAGGGACTAGAATGTGCTGGCCGCTGCTCCGGGCGGTGCCAGAGGACCGACACCCTGCAGGTGTAGGGGAGCCCACTGAGCCCCCAGTGTTCCCCTCGCAGGTTAAATAAGTAAACCTTTCACATCTCATTGTGTACTGCTTGGTTGCAGTTACTGTTTTTAATTGTGGTAAAATACACGTAGCCTAGAAGTTACCATTTCACCGTCTTCAACTGTCCTTTCCGGAGTATGAAGTACATTCACATTGTTCTGCAGCCAGTCCGCAGAACCCTTTTCATCTTGTGGCTCTTGTCAATGAGGTGTGATGTGGGTGCCTTTCGATTTGACTGACTAACGCAGGAGGGTGTGCCTCCTGCCACTCACACATCCCAGCAGCGACCTCCCCCTTCCCCGTGCAGGGGCTCCCTCCGCCTTTCCTGCGGAGAGCACCGCCACCTCCTGTGGGCAATAGTGGCGTGTGACTGCGCCTTCAACGGGGCCAACCCTGCCCGCAGCAATCGGGAAGGGGTGACTGAGAGATGGGGGTGGCGTGGCAGGGAAGAAGGGGAGTCGGGGAGGCACAGCAGAGTCTTGGTGACCTGCGCCTGCTTGCTCCCAGGTGAACATGACCACAGACTTGGAGGGGAGCGACATGCTGGTGGAGAAGGCTGACCGGCGGGAGTTCATCGACCTGCTAAAGAAGATGCTGACCATCGATGCCGACAAGAGGGTCACTCCGATCGAGACCCTGAACCACCCCTTCGTCACCATGACACACCTCCTCGACTTTCCCCACAGCACACAGTAGGTGTCCTGCACGACGCCCTGTGCCCGGGCTCGGCTGCTTCCTCTTTAAATCCCAGAGAGTAACTGTTTTAGGCTTTACGGCCCCGCGGCCCCTGTCGCAGTCACTCAGCTCAGCCATTCTAGCTGAAAGCAGCTGCAGACGAGACACACGAACAAGTGAGGCTGCGTCCCAGTAAAGCATTGTTTATAAACACAAGTGGCGGCCAGATGGGGACCCTGAGCCGCAGGTCGCTTCACACCAAAGAGGAAACGGTGGAGCATGGGAAAGTTCAAGGCCGGGTGGCCCGAGCTCTGGGTGTCTGTGCGTGAAGGGGCTGCTCAGAACGGCAGGGTCCATGAGGCAGAGACACTCTCGAAGCCAAAGGTCACCCCCGGAGCCTTTCCAGAGAGGACTCCACCCAGTTGGGGTTTGGGTTCGTTCATTTAGCGGGCTGGGTGCTGGGGGCTGTGGGGGACAAAGCAGACGGGGCCTCTGCCCATGGCAGCTTACAGTCCAGAGGCAAGAAGGGTCCAGACAGCGAGGCTGTTCCCAGGGCAGGTAGAGGGTGTGACGAGAGCAGGTAATGAGGGAGCCGCACTTGGGACAGGGCAGCAGAGACAGTGAAGGGTGGGCGAGAGGTAACCGGCAGGGAGGCTGGGTCACTGCCTGGGCGGAGACGCCTCCCCCACGGGTGGACCCAAGCCGCGAGCTGGGGGACAAGGGGCGGTGGGGCCCTGGGTGGAACCGGGCAGGCCTTCCGTGTGCAGGGTTCAAGTCTGGGTCCTGAGACCAGTGGGGAGTCATGGAAGGACTTAAGAGCAGGGAACACACTGTCTGGAGTGTGTTTAACAAAGGTCCCTCTGCCGCTGCCCGGTCAAGTCCATGAGCCGAGAGCAAATGGCCATCACATTTGGCAGCTTGGAAGGTGCTGGTAACGTAGAGCTGTCCAGTGGGTGATAGAGGCAGGAGCCAGCTTAGCAGGTGGAAAGCCGAGAGAGAGGTGAAAAGTCCCCCTAGGACCCTTTCAAGAAGGGACGCCATGAAAGGGTGGGAAGAAGTGGAGGGGTGACTGGGGAGGGCCCTAGGGGGACTTTCTTTAATGTGGAAGAGACCTGAGCAATTTAAAATGCCGATGGGACATGTCTGGTAGCAAGTGAAAAATTAAAGGATGTGCGAAAGGAAGTTCCCTGAGATAGTGGGAGGGGCTGGGATCCCCAGCCGTTGCACTGAGGATGAGGGAGGGGCACGGAGATCAGCCCGTGCACTGCTGCAGCAGAGGAAAGTTGAAGGAGCCTTTCCAACAGTTCTGTCTTCCCTCGTGGAGAGCAAGTTGTCTCGGAGAAAAGTTTAGGTAGTTGGAGCAGAAGGGGGCAAAGAAAATTGAACGGAGACGTACAGTAGAATTGTTGAGGGTGGAGGTTGGACAGGAACAGCAGGATGTCACTGACCTCCCCCCTTGAAGGCTGGAGAAACAGTGGGGCTCATCCAGCTTGGAGTTTCGCCAGGCTGCTAAGGGGACGAGACTTGTGGTGTTGGCAGTAGAGCACTGCAGTCCGAACTGATGCCTTGCGGGGGCTTAGCTGAAAAGGAAGGAAAGATAGGAGGGGTCCGGAGACACTGGCTGGTCTCAGCAGCTCAGAGCTTGTTACTTTAGTCGTTGTCCATCGAGCCGTATGTGACGGCGTGGCTCCTTTCGGACAGGATGTGTGGATCTGGTCTGCAAAAGTGGAGCCAATTCAGGTCTGACCGTCCAAGGAATCCGTGGCTGGCGCTGACCACGGGCCCCTGGAGGTGCGAAGCGACCGAGAAGCCCGGGTGCTGGCAGCGGATCAGCATGGCCTCTGGCGTCTCCCGCGGTGGGCAGGGCCTGTGTTAAAGCGCCCGGCTGCGCCTGTGGCCCGGGCCTGGGGAGCGAGGGGCAGAGAAAAGGCCATGGTGGCCAGAGAGTGGGAGAGAGTACTGGTTTGCAAGCGCTGCAGTAACCAAGTACCACTGAGGGGCTTCCGCAGCAGAAACGTGTTTCCTCACAGTTCTGAAGTCCGAGATCGAGGGGTTGGGCAGCGCCGCTCTCCTCGGCCTGCAGATGGCCCTCTGCTGCCTGCACCCTCACACGGTCTTCCTTCCGCACGCGTCTGGGTCGAGACTTCCTCCTCACGATGAAGTGGATTAGCGCCCACCCTGACGACCCTATTTCACCCCCCTAGAGATGCCACCTCCAAATTCAGTCACGTTGTGAAGTACGGAGGGTTGGAACTTGAACATATGAATTGGGGGGGGCAGGCAAAGATCAATCCGTAGCAGAGAGTAATGAGGGATATCCCTTCAGCCTTCTCAGCCCCGAGGCCCTCGGGGTGAACGTCACATCCCTGGGTGTCTGCAGGGAGGAGCAGTGTGCTCAGGAGCGCCGAGTGTTAGTTGGGGTCAGGAGGAAAAGGGGACAACGTGAGAAGAGGCCAGGCAAGAGAGACCTTCGCAGATCGCGGTTGACCCTGCCATGACCAGACTCAGATGGGGCCGAGTCTCAAGGCTGGACTTGACCTTAACCAGCCTGCAAGAAATGAGTGGGTGGCACCCGCCACAGCTGGTGCTTCCTCTAATTTCAGTTCTGTTCTTCGTGAGTTGATGTTAAGCAAATCAAATGGCATTGCAGCCAACAGCAAATCTTTAATTTAGAACCGTGTTTGAAACAACCAACTCGACTACAGAGAAGGGACTTGGGCCTGTCCCTTGCAAACTGCCGTTATGGGATCTGTCCCGTTTCTGAGTGTGGTTGGGGCACTTCAAGTGGGGGACAGTCTGTACCACAGAAGGAAGGGAGGCTTGGCGATTACTGGATAGGCCCCCAAAAGATCGGTCTTCTTGTGTTCAGGGGTGGAGTGGGACGACTGAGAAGCAGCTATGGATAGAAGATGGAGGTGGTGCCCCATTAGCCACCTGCACTAAGTCACAGAGCCGCCCACGTGAAGTGGGAGTCGTGGCCACCTGGCCCCAGTCCTGTCCCTCTGGGCTCGCTGAGGAAGCAGCAGTGGAATGCTTCACTGTACGTGGTGAGCACCGAGCATGGAGACTGCGAGCATCAGCTTCACATTCAGAACGTGGTTTGGGTCCCAAGAGGACCACTGACAACTCAGAACTCAGAAAAGGGGCCTCAGAAGGCAAGATGGATCTCTGAGCACACCTAGGCTTACCTGAGAGCAGGTCCAGTCCCTAAGCGTCCCTAGAACTTACTGGGAAGACCGGGAGAGCTCCAGGGCGAGGAGAACCCTCCCTTGGAAAGGAGCTCACCATTTCTCCGTACCGGGGCTCCAGTGCACGCATTCCTTAAACACCATCCTCACGGAAGTAACCCAAAGTGCAGGTGCAGACCATTCCAGGTAGAAAATGCTGAGTCTAAAAGCTTTTGGTTGAATTGTCACACAACCACTAAATGCTTTCGATACATTTCCAAAAGGAATTATTGCTTTATTCCTTCAGCCGCCATGGGAAAGCACTTAGCGGTATGCTTAGTACTTAGTGAAGCTCAACCCACGTTGGCTTTACCAGCCAGTGGGTTTTTCCAGCTGTTGGTTATGGTGAGGTAGGTTTTCCTTTCTCTGCAGGCTCCACAGTCAGGAAATGGTGATTTTGAGTGCATCGTGCAGCCAGTGTAAGCAGTCATTACCTCAGGGAGAAAGGGGAGTCTCTGAGCCCGTCCAAGTCCACTTGGAATATCTCGTGTGGAAAGGAGGTTTGGGGATGGCCCACAAGCACCGGCTTGGCCCAAAATACACCTTACCACAGTATACAGAAATCTTTAAATGGTAGAAAATTATTTTATTTATATGTAGTCATTACATTATAGTTAAAATAAGTCTTTAAAATTCAACTTTATATGCTATCTTATCGTCTTGAATATTAGCATTTGAGGAGAAGTAAGTTTACTTACAAGACACAGAAGTGAGTGAGAAACAACAAATAAATCCTGAACACTTTATGGCAGATTCTCAAGAACTTGGGTGAGGCCCCTGGTGACTTTCCTTTGCCTCGAAGCTGGTGCCAGCAACAGTTTTACATTTCCTCTCATAATCAGGGTTTTGTTTTGATGCATAAATGCAATGAGGAAAGAAAAAGGGAATTTTTTATTTTAGTAATTGGGCAAGAATTAGAAAACAGAAAGGACGGAAGAAGTTATGGTGCGTGTGTGTGTGTGTGTGTGTGTGAAGATGGCCCGTGATTAGCTCTTGACCTTGGCAGACTCCCTGTCCCCTCTAAACTTATCCTTGCTCCTAAAATAGGGGCATCCGTCAACCCTCCCTCTCGTGGTTGCTGTAGGACGGAGTGCAAGAGTCTTGCACACAACTACCGCAGCTCTCAACCACTGTTACTACTATTATTAATTATTAATATTATTACTGTTCTCACTCAGTGCACACTTCCGGTGGGGACAAAGTGGGCAGTAGGGTCATGATACTGGGCTGGCTGGTCCCTCGGCTGGCCCCTAGATGGCGCCAGTGCCCCAGAGTAGCTGGGAAGGTTTAGCGCAGGGAGTTCTCTTTGAGGAAGGTGGAGGCAGGTGGTGAGCTGCTGTTTACTGTTCCCAACCAGAGAATTTACACATTTGTTTATGGGCCAGAAGCCATACTGAAAGTTGAGAAAGAGCAGTGACGTTGGAGACAGATCGGCAGTAGGAGGAGAAGCCAGTGAGAGCCATCGGTTATGTGGAGAAACCCCACCTGTCCAGGGTGGGCGGAGACTTATCTAAGTAACGTTGGCTGTGGCAAACATGGACTTTAAGTGAGAAACCCAGGAGACTCACACCTGAAGTCTCCCCAGTTGTCTTGTTCCCTGCATTAACTGTCTTTCCTTTTCTCTCGCCATTTTCTCCCCTTTGTTCCTCTTCTCCCTCCCTTACACCTCTGTCTCTGCCTTTTGCATGAACAGCGTCAAATCATGTTTCCAGAACATGGAGATTTGCAAGCGTCGGGTGAACATGTATGATACCGTGAACCAGAGCAAAACCCCTTTCATCACGCACGTGGCCCCCAGCACATCCACCAACCTGACCATGACCTTCAACAACCAGCTGAACACTGTCCACAACCAGGTAGGTGGGGGCAGAGACGGCAGCGGGTGGGGCTGACAGTGGGCGTTCAGTGCTGTACTTCCCCAGCAAGGCCCGTCAGAAGACACAATTGCCCTGCTGTGTATCCAACTCGGTGAGAAGGGGTTTGCTTCGAGGTGGTTTCCCGTGAGAGCTGCAGGGATTCGGTGTGAGCGGTGGCCCCTCTGAGCAAGTTGTGTGCCCTCTCCACGGGAGGAGCTGTTTCTGAGATGGCTCCGCTCATCGCTTCTTTCCCTCCCGGATGCACGAATAAGATAAAGGAGATGCTATGATCCTTGTGCTTCAGCACTTGCCTGCTAAAAATCCTAGAACTGGGACACTAGTGATCATCTAGTATGGGCCCCTCTCCCTTGTCCCCAGACTGCTGGGTCCGTGCAACCTCCCTTCAAGACACAAAAACCTGTCCTTCCTCCAGGTCATGGGGAAAGTCAGCTCATCAGTCTGTTGCCAGAATCCCAGTCCCTGGAACTGAGAGGGACCAAAAAACTGAGGTTTTCTTTCCACAGATTTCCAGCCTCTTGCAGAAAATTAGCAGGATCTGGCAGCTAACATGCTGCTTAAATAAGACGACACCCAGGAAATAGTTACTGACTGGCTACTCTGCAGGCCCTGGCTCAGGCGAGCTCTGCTGTCCAAGAGACTTTTCTGTCCGTCTTCCGGTCTTCCCAGTTCCCCCAGACTTTTTCAGTCTTAATATCAGTGTGCAGTGACAGCAGTCCTGTGCATGTACACACTTGCACACATGCCTTCGGAAGGGGGGAGTGTCTGTGTTCTGATCCTGAAGGATGAATGAACACCTCCGTCTGGCCATGCCCTGCCTTTGGACAAGCCCCCTGTCACTGAGTGTCACGGGCCCTGCCTTCCTCGGCCGTTTGTGGAGCACACTGGGTCGCTCAGGCTACTTCCCAGCCTACTCTCACCCTCTGCCTCAATTGCAGGGGAGGCCCCCTGGCATCTGCTGCCCCCTGGGGGCCACTGGCCTTCTGAAAGCTCTCCTGAGGGGGAAGAGCCAGTGCCCTCTGAGGCCTCGCCCGCAGAGACAGACATCCCCTCCCAGCACCTAGCCCAGCCCTCGGGCTAAAGCGTCCACAGCCAGACCACCTCCCACCACGATTTTGTTCCCCATCACCAGAACCCCACCCCAGTGAGCAGGCTGCTCTGGTGCTGCCAAGGGCATGGAGGGAAGAGGGGAGCCATTTAGAAAGGAAGGTTGGCCAAACCGTGGGAAAGGTGGAGTGCCAGGCCCAAGGGCGTAGACAGTGTCCATTAGGCAGTGATCGGAGACTTTTGAGCAGGGGTAGTGACGTGCACAAAGTCATCTTCTGGAAAGAAAGTTCTAGCCTCTGGGCCCAAGAAGAACTGGAAGAGAAAAAGAGAAAAAGAGGCCAGAACCTCTCTGGTCAGGGCCTCCACGGGGGAAGGGGCGACTGACAAGAGCAGATGGGTTTCAGGGCTGTTTCGAAGGGAGGGGCAGCAGGCCCAGTGGCCGACCAGAAGGTGGGACAGTTGAGGACACTGGTGCCCCAAAGAGGGAAGGCCAAGGCTCCAGGCCTGCAGAGGGTCTGGACTTCGGCCTGTGCTGCTAAGCAGACAGTGGGGAATGTGTACACGGAGGAACCCCCAGGGCAGTGGGGACGAGGAGACAACCGAGAGGAAGTACGAGGTGTGGCGTGGCGTGGGGCAGAAACGCGGACGCCGGCCCACACGTGCTGCACACGCGTCCCCTCACACTCACCGCCTGGAGGCCAACCATGTGACACTGCACAGACAGATGCTTAGCCTCACAGCCCTTGTCTTAAATTGCAAACACACACACCACGCCATTTAGTACTTACCCCCAAACAAATTAACGTGCTTTGCAGTGAAATGCAGCGTAAAGTCTAGGTCTAAAAGAACATGTAAAATGAGCCTATCCTTTTTTTATCACATTTGACACAAATATACATACCCTTCCTGTAACTCTGCTTTTGTGTGTCCAAGGTGTCCTTGTGGTTCTTTCCTCTTTATTCTTTAGTCCTCGTAACCCCGAGTGGCCAGCCCTCTTGTAAACCGTGGTGACCCTGAAGCCATTGGTACCCTCCACCTACAATGCCGACGATCGGTGTGAGAAAGGCTAAGATGGACAATTCCCAATGTAGAAGTTATTTTCCCTCTGCCTCCTGGCTTCATGCAGAAGTTCAGCCTCGAGTGGCGTAGCGAAAGAGAAGGGAGAGAGGACAGAACTTCACTATTTGTCTAACCCATCTCCCTTTCGATTCTCTTGACCCGCCAGGATCTTTTCTGTCTGCCTTCCAGGCTTGGTAGCTGGACACCAGTGTAGGAATCCAAACACTCACAGAGGAGACCCTGGGCTCGGCGCGTCCCTCTCCCTCCTGCCCTGATTCTACAGCATAGTTCTTTGCAGTAACTGCTATGCAGCCAGCTAAGTGTATCTATAAACAGTGCTGCCCTTAGACCCCTCCCCCCTGGGGTGTGAGCTTCCACGCCACACTCTGGGTACCTGGGACCCTGGCCCTGCAGGGGCCTCTTCCTGGATTCGGCCTCCCAAGTGTGGACTGCACCCTCAGGTCCATGTATGTGCGCCCACAGCCCCTCGGGTTGTGGGAACAGAGCTGGGACAGGGAGAGAAGGAAGACAGGGGTTCAGCTTGCCCCTGTCACCATGTTCCAGGGCAGAACCCAGGAATCCAGGAGTCCTGGACCCAAACCTGGCTTTCCCCTTTGCAATGAAGGTGTATTTGTCAAATTTGAAGGGCACACATAAATCATTTTTAGCCTAATTTTTAAACTTTTGTTTACTTAGTGATTTTAGAGAGGAAGGGAGAAAGAGAGAAACGTCGAGTCATTATTCCACCCACTCGTGCACTCATTGGTTGATTCTTGTATGTGCCCTGACCGGGATCGAACCCACAGCCTTGGTGCATTGGGACAACATTCTAACCAACTGAGCTGCCCAGCCAAGGCTCTGGCCTAACTTCTAACTTTGTAGCATTGCGACCCCTGGTCAGTGAGCACCCCCTGGCACTCCGGTCTGGGGCCCCCAGATGGTAGGAACATCAGCACCAGAGGTGACTGTCACAGGTGGCTGCAGGCACCTGCTTCTCCTTGAGACTTTTCAACCACACGCCCCCTCCCTTCTGTTTCTGCCTCTTTGCCCTTGGATTTTGTTTGTTTGTTCTTCTTTGAGTTCATTTATTTGATTTAGGTTTGCGTCTCCCAACATGCCACCGCCCTCATCTTTTATTTTTGTTTATTTTTGTTTAATCCCCGTCATTCCTTTAGGCTCCCACCTCCACCAGTGCCACTATTTCCTTAGCCAATCCCGAAGTCTCCATACTAAACTACCAATCTGCACTCTACCAGCCCTCAGCGGCCTCCATGGCTGCGGTGGCCCAGCGGAGCCTGCCCCTGCAGACGGGAACAGCCCAGATTTGTGCCCGGCCCGACCCCTTCCAGCAAGCTCTCATCGTGTGTCCACCCGGCTTCCAAGGTAAGGAGGAGCAGGCCCCACCTCTCACCTGCTGCTGGCCAGACAACCCCCGTGCTGTTCTGTGAGGCCCGCTTCCCTGGGGTAAAGCCCTCTGCACTTCTTTCCCTCAGCTCTGCATCCCTGGACTTGAGGCCCCGTCCTACAGTGGCCAGCCCAGAAACAGCGGGACTTTGTTATTCTCACCACCTGCCAGTGATTTTGGCCCTGGCCGCTGTCTGTGAATAAGCACTTTCTTTGTGCGCCCATTGTTATGCTGTATCAGCTCTTGGGCTTCTCACAGGAAATGTCCTCTGTGTGGCTCATCTGCAGAAAATTGCCCTCCACCCGTAGCCCCCCTCCCCCCAGCACCCCCTGCTGGCATAGCCCCCAGTCTTGTGAAGAATATAAATCAGTCAGAAAAGTACCTCCCAGGCCCCCCCCCCATGATTCTTCAGCCATGCACCGGCATGCTCTCCCCCTGAAACTGCTAAGAAGCTGGAGTCGACCTTGTACTTGGTCACAGTTTACACAGAAAGCTCGAGAATTTGATTTTGCAAACCCCATGGGGGAAGCCTGTGCGTGGCCGCCCGGTTTCAGAGGTAGTGCCACTGCACATGAACACGTGTCCTCTCCCCACACCCCGTGTGACGTGGTGGCACAGCGGTGCGTCTTCCTGACACAGTCCTGGTGCTCCTGGTGCTCCTGGTTCATCGGCATCACTCTTCCACTTTGGCTTTACGAACTCCTTAACTTCACCTCCTAGCCTTTGAACACATTCAGGGTTGTCTTTGTGGGGTTGTCTTACTTTAATTTAAGTTGAAAACGAAAGGGGAGACTACCGCAGGGGCAGGCACTACCGGGAGGGGACCGGTGCGGAGGGAGAGGAGCGCTCTCTCCACCGGGCTGGTTCCCGGCGCTCAGCCCTCTCTCGCCCACCCGTTGTTGTCTCGAGCAGGGCTGCAGGCCTCTCCCTCCAAGCATGCTGGCTATTCCGTGCGAATGGAAAATGCTGTGCCCATCGTCACTCAAGCCCCGGGAGCTCAGCCTCTTCAGATCCAACCAGGTCTGCTTGCCCAGGTAATTCCTTATTATTCCTGGTGTTGCCATCATCCATGTTAATGCTTTTCCCGGAGGAGATGTTTCTCCGCCACATCCCTCCCTGGCAGTGCGTTAGGTGCTTCGAGTCATTGGAATATCTCTCTCATACTCCGGATGACCCTCGAGTGAATTACCCTTCTAAGTGCCTCGCTTACATTTCCAAGAAGAAATTCAGACACAGGGAGAGTCTGGGGAGGAAATGATGATGATAATGATGATGATGATGATGGTGGTGGTATCTTTGTAATGCAATTAATACAGGAGGCCTAGGTTTTAACCCCAACTCTACTAATAACTCTCTGTGACCTAAGGCATGTCCGTTAACATTTCTTTGCCGCCAAAAGAAATATCTTTTTCTTATAAAATAGAAGTTATTTTTTAGAGCCAGAAAAAGCCTTGGAGATGATTTCTTCACTTCGTACTTGAAAAGGCAGGGTCACAGGAGCCATGAGCTGGTGCGTTCCGTGTCTGTCCGCATGGGTACTGACGGCAGAACGAGATCCTGCAGGTGAAAGTGATGAAAAGTTCGCAAAGTGTTGTGGGAGTTTCAGGGAACGCGTGACGCAGGGCTAATAGTAAGGACACGAACTCTAGCAGATGCACCATCACTGTGCCAGGTGCCTTACAGTTCTGCTTGATTTAATCCCCACAACACCGTAAGGTATTTGTCGCCTTTTGACAAAAAGGGACAATGAGACACAGCCACTGGCACAAAGTCACTGCATTTGGAGGCCAGATGTGACAGCAGCGTTTAGGCCGCATCAAACAGCATTGCTAAGGCAGATGGGACGGTGCGATCACACCCTCTCCTTCCGCACTCACCTCCTCAGGGTGCCCCAGAGACACGCCCCCTTTTGAAGGGCCTGTGAAGCTACTGGGGGCGGGGGGCCGGAGGAGAGGGTGAAGCAGACACAGCTAATGTGGAATGGGTTCGGAAGACTCCACCTCTACCCGTCCACACATAAAATCCTTGAAAGGGTTTAAATATTTAGATGAAAAGAATGATGCCAATTTTCTGGATCCATTTAAAGTAACTAATAGTATTTGGAGTGTTTTTGCCTGAAACCTAAAAATTTACCCAGAGAAAAATGAAGGCACCAGTTTAAATATCTAATTATTGCTTTTTCGTACAGTTACCTTACTTGTTTTTTATAAGTTAGCTTATTTTTGTCCTTTGTAGGGACCATTTGAAAATACCTAGGGGAGCGCTCCCTTGTAACAGGCTAACCCTGGCATGGGTTGAGTGACAAACAGAGAGAAAGAGACAGCAACAGACAAACAGAAGGCCCAGCATGACACTGGGCAGGGCAGGGGTTTCTCGCTCAGCAGATCTCAGCAACCTGTGCCTGTGCAGACACACCGGCCTGCCCTGTCCCTTCTAGCGGCTCCATGGAGTGTCATTTTAGCGCACACCAATTTACTTAACAAATCTCCCGTACATGAACACTCCATTCGACTTGCTTCTAGCAGTTCTCTCTTATAAACACTGTGGCAATTAAAATCCTGTTCACAGAGTCTTTGGCTTCACTTTTCCAATTACGGCTTCAGGTTAAATCCCCTCGGAGTTGACGGTACCCTGGGGACACTTTTCCAAGTGAGCAGAAGGCAAAGCTCCTGTCTGCTGTGAATAAAGGACTGATACAAAGTCGGAAATGCCGGGCCCCCAGGTTTCCACCAAACCAAACAATGAAGAATGTCTGTGTTAGCCAGGAAGGGATGCTAGTGATCACTTCTTTCAGCGCTAGTTCCGGGCCTTCTCGGGGCGCACATGCAAACACGAGAAAGGGTTTACAAGCGCCCCTCAAGGTGCACGTGAATCTGTAGACTGGGGCTCACGAGGAGGAGCCCCCAAAATAAATATAACTTTTAGGCAAGTTTAAGAAATCCAAGCCAGCAACTTTTTTGAAACTATAATTCTTACGTTAGAGTAATGTTTAAATTCACATGGGAAAATGAAGGGATAAGAGCAGACAAGGAAACTTTAAAGAATGGTGTCCCTACCACATACCAAGACATTCAAATTATAAAAGTTAGGACAGTTTTGTTAGGCCAGTGGAATGGAATAGAGAGCATAAAACAGAACTGTTACGATTTGGCTACAATTTAATTTACATTAAAATTAAAACCCCGAACTTCTATTCAACAAAGGCCACCATAAATAAAGTGTCTTTGGAACACTGTGAGGAAAGCTGTGGGGAACTTGCCTTGTTAGAAAATGGAGGTGCTTCTGCCCTGACGACATTGCGGCCATGCCATCCTCGGCACCGGCGACAGGCGCGGTTACACGGGAGCAGTCTGGCATGGGGTTCAAGTCCAGGTGCTGGTGTCAGACTGGCCGGGTCTGCCACCCCAAGCCCTGACCCAGAGCCAACATCTTGACCGCCATCAGAATGGTGGACGAGCAGGCCAAGGTGGAGAGGGGGAAGTGGGTCTTGGTTGAGGCGGCACTGAATTGCTCTCACCCTGCAGAAGGCAGGCTCCAAACCCCGCTTTCACGAGCAAGGCTGGCACAGAAACGCAGAGCCCCCGAGACGTGGAGGGGACCGCTGCCCGATCCTTGTAGACTCTGCCCGTCTGCGAGAGGTTTTCTGCAACCCCCTAGCCAATCAAAGGCCAGGTCTCCACACCCCACCCCACCCCACCCCCATCGCAGGGTCTAGCGTAGATAAGTGCGTGGCTCGTGCGCGCTCGCCGTGCGACTAACACATACACAAGGTGATTGCAAACGCACTCTGCTCCACAGCAGGCCTGGCCCAGCGGGACCCAGCAGATCCTGCTTCCCCCTGCGTGGCAGCAGCTGACCGGAGTGGCCACCCACACGTCGGTGCAGCATGCAACCGTGATCCCCGAGACCATGGCGGGCACCCAGCAGTTGGCCGACTGGAGGTAAGCAGCGGAGCTGGCGCGTCGGGGCTGGGAGGCAGGCCCACTGCCCACCCAGAGAGCGGCTGGCCCGGCCCGGCCCGGCCCTAAAGTCCCGCTTAGCAGAAAACTTTCCGAATTAAAAAGATTATGTGGAATATGACTGTGGTGTAAGGAGATGTAACTTCTAAATAAGTGTTCTAGGAAACAAGAAAATCAGCTTCACTACTTTATGGTCAGTTGTCACTTTTAAAAAATTCAGTTACACCATTTACAGCGTAATTCTCAGGACTTGGCTCTAGATGGTTTTTTAATTGTTTCTCAGATTAAATTCTACTCCCAAAAAACAAAGACTTGTCACCAGTGAAAGAATGCAGAAGAGAGTCCCCAAGGTTCCTCAGCAATTCTAGAAAGTGTTCTCAAGGAGTTTTGAGACATGGACACATTGGGGTCACCTCGACTCTCTGGGGGAAGGCTTGACAGAACAGGCTTTATTTCAAACGGTGCCCTCTGCTGCGTGCGGCTCTTCGGTCGTCGTTACATCTCACTGCTCCAAGTCCGCTTTCCACGTACCCCAGACGCATCCACTGACAGCCGCCAGCACTCCATACCCCCTGCATCTGCTTCCAGACCCTACCCCCTCCCACTGCCTGAGCTCCTCTCCCACATGTTCCTCTGTTGTTTTTATGGCCACTTCCCACTCTGTCCCCATGCCACCACAGTGCCCCCTTCACCAATGCAGAGTCACAGGCAGCTCCCCCCCCAGTTTTCCCCAGCATCCCATGCCCCATGAGAGATAGTTTGAGCAACTGTCTCTCATTCAGCCCACACCTCGGGGCAGGTAGTACCCCCCACCCACTGACAAGCTCCATACCAACCACGGCCGCCCCCACAGTTCCTTTCCTGACCTAAAAGACTGTTGTGAATGAAGAGCTCTCAGTAAAACAGAGAGAGGTAGAGGTACAAGCCCCCCAGTCAAGCCTCAACTGCAGCTTCCTCTGTTCCGCCACTTAATTTTCTGACTAGTGAGGGGAGTACACAGGCTCTTTCCCGCACACCAACTCACTTCTCACTGATGACAACCCCCCCCCGAGAACCCTCCACTCCCTGGAAGCACTTTCAGACCCGGTAAAACTGGGTTCCATTCTGGCTCTCCGTGACCTGGGCAAGTAACTTAACCTCTGTGAGTCTCAGTTTCTCCTTCAGTAGAGTGGGGGTAACAGTCCTCGTAGGACTGTTGGGGGGCTAAACTGGAGATAAAATACAAAGCGCTCGGCCTGTGTTTAACACGTACCTGGTACACAACAGGCAGGAAATACACCTGTCTTCCCCATCTTCCCCCACTGGCTTCGGTTCCTGCTCAGCGAGACCACCTGCCCTTTCCAGTTCATGAGGCTCAACAGCCAAATGGAAAGCTCTTTGACCAAGTGTCTTTTCTCCTCACCCCTCTTTCTCCTAAAAGACCACACATAGGTTCTACTCTTTCTTTTCCGGTGTCTATCAGCATTCACAGCTTGTGAGCTTTCGGCAGTACTCACTGATTCATACAGGTTTTGTTATTCATCCCTCCTCTCGCCTAGTTACAGTGGGACACACCTAGAGCCCGCACTTTCTTTTCTCCCTCTCCTGCGTGGACCGAAGGACATCCACAGTCACGGCTAAAAAACAAACAACAAGTGCCAGTGCTAGGCCTGTATCAAAGAAAAAGAGCCAGCCGTGTCTGCAGAAGCAGCAACAACAAAATGAAGAAGCTATAAAGTCAGTTTCTAAAATCCATGTAAATATCCAAAAGACTCAACGCAATTGTCACAATCTCTCCAAAAGTGCCCCCTTTTTTTCCTACTCCTTTCCCCCGAGTTGCAAAGATAAGTTTTATAATATTTTAAAAATTCAAATGAACTCCATATCTTTTCACTTTTTTTATGTATTAAGTGAGCTTTTATGGGCAAGTCTCTGAGTTAATCACCACTTTTAATATTGCTGCGGGAAAGCAAGCCCATGCGCTCCATACAGCCCAGATCGCAGAGCTTTAGAAACATAACCCCCTTTCCGGGTAATGCCGCCTGTATTTTTATCAGCATGTCTGCCTGTTATTAATTTTGATTTAATACCAGACTCTAACCATGTCTAGGCAACCTTCAGTTAATGTAATTATTCATTCGGCAAGCGTGTAATTGATCAGCTGCTACATGCCCGAGCACTGAGTTAGCCACTGAAGGAATTTAAAAGAATGTTAACACTCCTAACGCCGAAAACAAATGGCTCCCAGTCCTCAGCGTTTGTTTTTTCACAGGAACGACAATGTCCTCATTTGTGAAATGGCGTTACTGATGTATAGCCTGCCGATCTCACAGAGTGGGGTAACCTACCCAAGGCACTCTGTAAATGCTCTAAAAGCTGGAGGGAGTGTTTGTCTGCTCTCCCCAGGACTTAAGCCGAGCCTGTGTTCTTGGCCTTCCCGCCACTTGAAATACCCTCTCTCTCACCAACCGGTTGTGTTCCTGCCACTCCTTCAGAACAGTGCTTAAACTTCACTGCGCCTGGGAAGTGTGCCTGATGCGCTTGCCTGGCTAGGCTCATCTCTTCAGTAATCCCACAAGCTAGCAACATAACCAATTCGGGGGTTTGACTGGGAAGGAGCCTTTATCTTAAAAAGGAGCTCTGTGTTTATAAACCCAACAAACATCCTTGTTTTCCCGCCGCCCTTCCAGGAACACGCACGCTCACGGCAGCCACTACAACCCCATCATGCAGCAGCCTGCGCTCTTGACTGGTCATGTGACCCTTCCAGCCGCCCAGCCTTTAAATGTGGGCGTGGCCCACGTGATGCGGCAGCAGCCAACCAGCACCACCTCCTCTCGAAAGAGCAAGCAGCACCAGTCCTCTGCAAGGTGGGTGGTGTCACCTAGAGGTGTGAGACGTCGGGAGATCGGAAGTTAGAGACGCCTCTTAGCAGCGGCGGGTAGCGGCCTGTGCTCTGATCCCCTGGCCTGGGACGCAGAGGGGCCCCGCGGAGCGCCGTGTGCCGTGCAGGCAGCGCTAGGGTTTGAAGGAGGCGCTCGCTCTGGAGTCTGTTCAAGTGCCGGCCCCGCCTCTGGGGTCCGTGTTCAGTGCCAGGGCGGTGAGCAGTTCTGTCCCCTTTCGCTTTCTCTAGAAAACACTCAGTCTCACCTCTGAAGTTGCATGTGGAAACCATAACTTTTCTTAAAAATGTGATTTTTGGTTTTTTAAATCTAAGGTCAGAAATTTAACATCTTTAACTGCTTGTTTAAGTATAAGCCATAACTTGGTTAATCCTAGACATTAACCGGCAGAACAATAACAACCTTGCCCATTCCCTTTAAATCCAGTCTCATCCCAGTGAACTCTTTAAAGTCAAGATCGACAAAAGGCCCATGCTCTGGGAATCCACGGATGTGGCATTTGGAAAAGGCAAAGCTGTGGAGACAGAGGTCAGCTCAGGAGGTGCCAGGGACTAGGGTAGGAGAGGAGGGGATTGACAGATGGGTGTGAAAAGTCCTATGTTTGAGTTATGGGGTAAGGTTATGTGGCCATGCATTTGTCAAAACTTGAGCATTTCAAAAGAGACTTTTACTGGACATATACCTCAAAAAACCTGACTTTTTTAAATAAATAAATTTTCAAACAAAAAAAATTGAAATCAATATTGTGCAGCTGCAGAACTACCCTACATTTCTCTCCAGTGGCAGTAACGTGGAGGTACCCAATTGCTTATTTGGGATAGAATAATTAAGAAAAGTCCAGGATATAAAATGCCTAGCAGTTCGGTTTTCTACCTCCTCATATAGTCAGGCTGCAGAAATAATGCCTGCCTTTTTATACTCTCATTCAGAAATGAATTCAAGAGCTGACTCCCTCAAATCACCATCCTTCCAGATTCCTTATTCGGGTGGTGCCGACAACTCAGGGAAACTCCTCTCAGACCGGTGGCAGCCATCCAAAATGCTTTTGTTTGGCAGCCCTGTGACAGCAAATGGGGGCATGTCACTGTTGGGTCAGGCAGCAGTGACGGCCACCATCTCAGCCCTCACATGCTATCAGGCCCAGCCAGTGGGCAGTCACAGAATTCTGGTCTGACGCAGAGCTGGCCTTGGCATCGTTGACCAAGCACCCTTTGCCTCCCAGAGTTGACAAGTCCCTCCCGGTTTCCTGCTCACGGCCCAGCTGGTGTTACGAGACTCCTTGTTAGTGCGTTTCAAGATCGATAGCGCTGTAGCGAAAGTTACACATTTGCCTATTTTTAAGGCCAGTATTTTGGCAAAACAGCCTGAAAGACCAGTATGCAGCCAGGCATATTTTTCTTTAACATTGCCAAGTGGAGGTATTTTAATTACTGCAGTAGTGAAAACATAATCTCAAAATTGTAACATTACCACTAACAAATACTGTGGTGAGTACAAACAATGAAACAATCTTATGGGTAAAACATATTATGACCAGCCCTGAAAAAGGAACAAACATCATATCTAATAGCAACTAAACAGAAAAGTAAATAGATCCACCCTTACAGAATTTTCATCTGTCTGCCATCCCTTTAGCCAGAAGGTGCTAGAATTTCTGAGGACATATCAGAGTCTTCAGTTTCGTTATAGGCTGGCTTTGGTATTAAGGGTTGATGGGGAAAGGGAAAAGTAAGGTATTTGTTCCCTAAAGTTGCCGGAAATTACATTGGCTAATTTGATAAGGAATTTCAAATAAATCAAAATGAAGGCTACACGGTCCCTTTTTAAACATACCTTTTCCTCTTGCACTTTTCTCAATTTTCCATTACAATTGAAACAGACTGGTAAGCTTCCTATGAGGCTCAGGTGTCTACATCCAGAAGAACTTTTTTAAAAAATGAAAACTATACATACATCCATATTTGCATGGTCATGTCCCTTTCCCAGAGGATGGAGGAAGGAAAGCTAACCACCAATTTGAGTTCCTTTAGATCCGGAAACTCCCAAGAATTGAGTGCCTTCCTTTATTAAATGGTAAACCAGCTATTAGCAAGGAAACCAAAGCTCTATGTGTCGAATACCATTTCCTCCACCTCTCTCCCACACAAGGCCTGTGTATGTTTGGGAGGATGACAAGACAGAGCTCAGGAAGTCAGGCCTTGACCCTGAAGACAGGGCTGTATCGGGGTAGACCCCTTAAATCCTAGGCATTACATGTGACTCTCCACCAGGCTAGCCCAGTCCTTGGGCACAGTCCCTGCCGTCCGTACAGCCCTGGCTGTCCCCCTTGTCCTGCTGGGAGCAGGCGTGTGGAGCCAGACCGAGCCCTGAGAAGGCCAGGCTGCTGTCCCGTCCGTGCAGCGACTACCCGAAAGGAAGCACTCCAGGGGCGGCCACTTCTGCGGCCGGTTACAGATTGAGTCTGAGTGCCCCCGCCTCTGACTTCCCTCTGGAGGTTTGCAAAGCTGGGGCTTCTAGGCAGTTTGCTCCTTGGAAGATGCTGCTGCGCTGACCTTCCTCCATGAGTGTGCGCTGCTTTCTCATTGCAGAAATGTCTCCACCTGTGAGGTGTCCTCCTCTCAGGCCGTCAGCTCCCCTCAGCGGTCCAAGCGCGTCAAGGAGAACACGCCGCCCCGCTGCGCCCTGGTGCACAGCAGCCCGGCCTGCAGCTCGGCTGTCACCTGTGGCTGGGGCGACGGGGCCTCCAGCACCACCAGGGAGAGGCAGCGGCAGACCATCGTCATTCCCGACACCCCCAGCCCCACGGTCAGCGTCATCACCATCAGTAGTGACACGGATGAGGAGGAGGAACAGAAGCACGCTCCCACCAGGTGAGACCTTGTCACCTGCAGACCCCCAGAAGGGACCAGGACAGAGGTGCACTGTGTGTGCGGCCAGCTCACACAGGGAGGCAGCTACCCGTGGGTCTGGGCCACTTTCCGTCATCAAACACGGTGGCACCTATCTCCTGGCCCCCAATTGTGGTTTCACTGTGTCCTAGAGTCCTGAAGTTATTTCAAGGGACTGGCAAACAGATTTCCCGTCACTGTTTAAAGCCAAAATAATTTTGCATAATTTGGGTCTTAAAAAATAGTTATAGGCCCTGCACGTTCGGGAGACTTGAGACCATAAAAATCAGACATGAGATGCCAGTGTATTTCAACCTTCGGAACCTTAAAAAGCTCCGCCTCAGGCTATTGAACTTATTCCCAGTTGATCAGAATACTTCTCTGATATCGCCTTGGCGCTCTCAGAATTTGAAATAATTGTCCAATTAATCAGAAATTTTCCTGTGTCTGATTAACCCAATCTTTCAAGCCACCAGTGGGCTCCTCACCCCGAGAGCCTTGCTGTGTATCCCAAAGCAGTACAAACTCATTTTACTCTCTGTGTGCTTCCCGGGAAGAGGGAAGGAATATCTAATACGGTATTTGCAAGGCCATTAACCCTGGCGCCAGAGCCCCTTTTCCTGCCCTTCCCAGCCAGGCTTGGGCAGAGAGTGGTTTGCGCTTAGGCTGCCTGATGAGCCCCTGCAACCTGGCCCTCCGGAACGGCGGTCCCCTGGCCCTCTGTACCCCCAGTGGCCTCAGAACCCTGTAGATCTAAAGCCCCTTGACCCCAACCTGCGGGCCCCTCCCATTAGGGCTGAGGGCCAGGGGAGGGAGGCTGGCTACCCAGCCCTGCACCGCCAGTCAGCACGCATCCCAGGCTGGATCCCAGGCTGGATGCGAAGCTTCACAATAGCTGTTAGGCCTGAATTATTAATTCCTGGCTGAATACAATGCCAATAATTAGTCCTCACAAATCCTTTTGATTAGATAATAGATTCCCACCCTTGAAATCACTGTGAAGCATACGAGTGATTAAAACAGTCCCAATAGAGCTCTTCCTGCCTGGCATCCCCTCCCCATCTTTGTAATGACCTAACTGCTGTGGTTTTCATGGTGGGCTAGTGTGTGTCTCGTTCGCATGTCCTCTTTTCCCATTTAATGGCTCAGCCTGATCTTGGGTGTCTCGGGGAAGCAACGGAGCACTCTGGTCCTAGCACCGTGCCAGTGGCCAGAGGGCCCATGGGGTCAGGGACACCTGCACAGTGCTTCACTCCCCACCTGCGTCTGCCAGGACTGGCCTGTGTCCTTGGTGGTAAGAGCCCCCAGTTGAATCAATGCTCTGTCCCCACCCCCCACCCCCAGTGCCTCATGGCCTGCAGCCCAGGAGCACCTCAGGCTCAGGCAGTCCCTTCACAAAGAGAAAGGCTCTTCCCAGCCCCCGATTGGCCCCAGACTGGCCCCGGCCTGCAGCGGCCTGTCCACACGTTCGTAGCACCGGGCGTAAGACGGGCCCGCAGCCTCGTGCAGCCCTTTGCCACAACCGGAAACAAAGCAGAAACAATTTCGAAATCTGACAGTTGATGAGATAGGAACGTCATATTTGAAGTAGGAGATTCGAGTTGACACAGACTCGGGACACGTGTGCTTGGGAGAGAATTGAAGCGCGTGTCAGAGAAAGGGAGGATGAGGGCACGGGCTCCCCCAGCCAGGGCTGCAGGGTTGAGATGAGAGCGCCAAGCAAAGCTGAAGCGCAGCCTGGGACGCCCATGATGGAAATGACTTGGGACCTGGGGGGGCGGGGAGGGAAGCAGCTGATGGGCAGGTGCACGAGTGAGGACTGACCGCCAACAGTGACAATGGGCCGGACAGTGAGTCGCAGAGCGTCGGTTTTAAAATGCAGGGGACCACCTGCCCGCCCACCTGCCTGCCTGCCCAGGATAACGAAATGTAGCAGAGACGTAACCGAATGGGGGGAGCCACAGGGTGAGACCAGGGAGTGATCAGGAAGGGTTCAGCCGCCCACGGGTGTGACAGGATGCTCCCAGAATGACAGGCCTGTGGTTTATGGAAATATCAAATGACTGTTCCCTCTAAAAAGCGTCACAGGAAACAAGAAGACGGGAAAGTACATTTGGGTCCGAGTAGGATGAAACGGAAGCCAGTAGCTGTTTTATTTATAGAGACGTGCCTGTGTAATGTGAGCACATTATTATAACTACATTTTGGAATAAGAGAAAAATGGGGGGGTGGGGAATATGATTATTCGCTCTTAGAAATCAGAATATCATAAAATTTAACGCAGTACATATTTATCGGGCCCACCAGCGTTAGACAGTAAGTGAGGGACTGCAGGTGTTCCATAAATAACGTGGGCAGCCCGAGTCCTCCGGAGGTTTGCAGGGTAATAAGACATGTACAAATCATTATAACACGCAACAGAGTATCAGTCCCATAAAAACTAGCAGAGGACGGTGGGGATGCAAAGGGAAAATAGCTCCAGGAAATAGCAGGGGAGAGGGGGCTTTTTAAGGCCGGAGGACTGGGGGATGGGGACAAACAGGAAGTGAGATTGCACGTTCCAGGGAGGTATGTTGGGGGGTGGGGGGGGCAGTAGAGACTCCCAGGTCGGATAGCAGCAAGAGCACGTGGGGCAGCTGATCACAGAGACAGCGGGGGAGGGGGGGGCTGGGAAGGAAGGGACTTCAGAAAGGCAGCTTTGAGGGTCTCCCCTTGGACAGGTGGGGTCAGCTTAGGCAGGAAATTCTCAGGAGCACACAGGGAAGCGTCAGTCCTGTCCCCCCAAGTGCAGCCCAATGGGGAGCAGCTCGGCCACTCCAGAAACTTCTCTAGCCCCTCAGTGTTCAGTTTGAACAGGGGAGACTTCCCTCCTTGCCTCTCGTCACCCTTGATCTCAAACCCGACATCTGGGCCCTGAGCCCCTGGATTCTGATCTGCTGAGTCCCTGACCTCGGTTCCTCTTTGCTACTTACCCAAGTCTAGCCCTTGAACTCCGCCCAAAATGCTGATTCCTACTCCCCTGTGTGTCTCAGCCTCAGCTCAGCTGGACAGTCGGGGGCTGCAGTGCCCACGGGGATAGTGAGCTCAGCATCGACGGCAACACCTCTGCCAACTAAGTGTCTTTTAGAGCCAAAATGAGACAAATAATGGTCAGTGCACATTTTTATCCATTGGTTGCCTCTCACACACCCCCAACCGGGGACCTGACCTGCAACCCAGGCATGTGCCCTGATCTGGAATCGAACTGGCGACCTTTCTGTTCACAGGACAGTGCCCAACCTGCTGAGCCACACCAGTCAGGGCTGGTCAGTGCACCTTTTTAGACCTAATTACCAGTGTCACTAAATCTCCAGGACCACATTGCCCAGAATTTTGAGAGGAATGCCAAGTCACAGTGGTTGTTCCTGACCCCCAGTATGTGGCCCTGTCGGCTGACCACACAGATGACAACGGTCAGCAGCTCCCACTTAGAAGGAGGACCCCAGAGCACGGGGCAGGCGGGGAGCAAGTGAGGTCCGGTCCCTCGATCGTAACACACCTTCACCAGGTGTTCCCACCTGCATCATTGCATGGGGTATGCAGACCCTGTCGTTCTAATCCCATCCCATGGATGAAAACTCTGAGGCCCGGGAGAGGTACATGGCTCACCCAAATTGATAGAAGTTGTAAGTCGCAGAATTGGCGGCAGTCCTAATTACTGGCAAAAATAACTGTTTTCAGTTGTCAGTTCAGCAAATCTAAGGTCTGTCCTGCCCCCGTTCTGACCGCCACCAACTCCCACACACATGTGCACCGCAGTTCAGGGCCCTGGGCCGCCTGCCCCTGAGCCCCGGTGGGTGCAAAACAAACTAAACTAACAGACAGAAAGCAAACTAAACGTGTTTGGGTCCCCTGGGGTTGAGTAGTAGAAGCAGTCATGTTTTCGGTACTTAAAACTGGTTTGGATTAGAGGAGTATTTGACTGTGCTGAATAAGCCATCCCTTCCCCCTTGCAATCTCTTCAAAGTGTACAGGTGATGTCTTATTATCCAGAGCCTTCTGCTAACCTTGCCTTGTGCTGAAACTGTCCTGTGAGGCCATGAGTCCACATCGTAGGACTTTTGGTCACGAGGGTAACTTTTAAAGCGTGTGACCGTAAGGGCTCGTTGCAGCTCAGTCAGCTAGGGACCGTTTTGTCCAGTCTCCGGTACTCATTCCTGCATTCACTCATTCTGTTACCGGTGTTTCTGATGGGCGGGGTTGGCTTCATTTTGGCCACCAGGGCGCTGCTGCATTCCGTATGGCTTTGCATGTATCACAGATCATGCTACCAAAATGTAAACTTCCAGAAAATTGATTCGTGAACATCACTCACTGTTTTAGATTAGAAAACAGTTACTTGGATTGCTCTGAAAAATGGTCGACCCAACATGTTCTTTGTGGGAAATTGCAAAGCTGGAGAAGTCATTATAGAAAAGACACAGGAAACTGATGAACTGCTGCTCGAAAGACTTTGGCCTAAAAAAAATTTAGCATCCACCTCACAGAGAGGAATAAACACACACGCTCGCTTATTATTGCACATGCGAAATGAACCCAAAGGGGACTTCATCCCCATTGCCACCTGCCACTGTACCGCTCACCTCCTTCCTGCTGTTGGCCGACAGGCCACGGACAGCCCAGGTGGTGCGTGCCGTGGAGGCGGCAGAGTCGAGCCTGAGTGAAGGAACAGAGAGCCCGGACGCATGGTACCCTTTGGAGGGGCTTCATTGTTTGGTACCACTGCAGTTTGAACACCGCCCCCCCCAGCTGAACGAGGTTTCAGTCACAGGCCTGGTTTTAGGAGCTAGAAGGATGTGCTGTCTGGCCAGCCTCATCGCACCCTTCATTCAGAGCACCCCGGTGGGTTCAGCAGCGTGGTTGACGGGGTGTATTTCACAAAAGGGCTGCGTTTTGAAGAAGAGACACTGCACCAAACTGTCCCCAGCAGCGCGTCCTAACACCTCAGCAGGTCGCAAAGCCATCACTGACATTCTCGGGGTTTCTCATTGCTGTCCACAGGGCGGAGGCAGGAGGAGGCGAGAGAGGGTCAGGTACCACAGGGCGGAGCCGCACTCGGTGGGGGGCCTCTGCAGAAGGTGGGAGAAAGAGCATACACTTCTGCTGTGTGTGATGGGGGGACTCACAGTTCCTTCCAGGCCCTGTTTCTGATTTCTTGGAAGGGAGTCATGTAGAAAAAATGACCAATGGTGATATGGGTGTGTGTGCATACACACACATATGTATAATGTGTGACTCACATCATCTGAATGGAACATGTTTCAAATTTAAAATGCACATTTTTGGATCTCACTAATGACTTTAAGTTGGAAGCTGAGTGATACACCTGAAGGAGCACATCGGCCTGGAGGCATCAGCGCCTGGCCCCTCCCCTCCCGTGAAGGGCTGGTTAAAAGGGATCAGCGTGCATTTCTAGTTGGAGGGAAGGGACTGGGAAGAGTGCAGGGTGCAGCACCCACCCTGGCGAAGGTGGCAGGGCGGGCAGCTCCATCTCAGTGGTGGGCCAGTGGGCAGGGACAGCTGTCAGCGTGAGCAACCCCATGCTGGAGGAGGAGCTTCTGTTGGTTTCCATCTTCAGTGCTTGTGGGTAGGAGGGGCGGGAGAAGAGATAGTGGGGCAGCCTTTAAGAGTAAAGGCAGACTCCACATGCCTCAGTCGCAAAAAAATCTAATGACCTGATTTAAAAATGGGCTAAGGACTTGAGTAGACATTTCTTCCTTCCTTCCTTCCTTCCTTTTCTTTTTGAATAGACATTTCTTAAAAGAAGATATATAAGTGGCCAACAGCTATGTGAGAAAATGTTCAATATCACTGGTGGTCAGGAAAACGCAAATCAAAACCACGGTGAGCTAGGCTATCCCACCTGTCAGGATAGTGGTTGTCAAAGAAAGAAATGGTACGTGTCCGCAAGGATGTGGAGTCACTGGAACCCCCGCACACTGCTGGTGGAAATGTCAACTGGTGCGGCCACTGTGGGAAATAATGTGGAAGTTCCTCAAAAAATTGAAAACAGAACTACCATAGCTCCAGCAATCCCACTCCTGAGTGTTTACCCAAAAGATTAAACTCAGGGCCTCAAAGAGGTACCCGCACTCGCGTGCACCCTGCGGCGTCATGCACCACAGCCAAGAGTGGAGACGCACTAAGTGTCCATCGGATGAACGGGTACAGGAAATGTGGCACGTGCATGCAATAGAATACTGTTCAGCCAAAAAAGAGAGTGAGTGCTAGCTCTTGGTTCAGCCTGCCTCTGCCCCTAACTAGCTGTGTGACCTTGAACAAGCAAGTGGCCTGAGCTCTCCACATCTGAAGTTCATTGTTCTTAAAAGAATCTGAAAGTCAGAGTTGTAATGTTCTTTCCCGCATTGTCTGGCTGTGAGCACTGAAAGAGATAACATGTGCAAAGCGCTTTGAACGGCCGTTGTGCATCCAGCAAACATTGCCTGGACTTGTAATTGGTATTGTGGTCATGGAGGAGCGGTGTTCTTCAGAGAGAGCGCTGACCACAGAAGCAAAGGAGTGAAGGAAGTCATGGAAAGTTTATGGGTGGAGGTGAGTTTTGAGCCTGGCCTGGAAGGATGGAATTGACTGAGACTAGCAAATAGAAAGCAAAAACACATTCCAGATAGAGCTGGGGTGGGGGAGGGGGTGTCCCGGGTTTGCATCTTATCCTGCAGCAGTGTTTTCTCCACTGGGGCTGATTTCTTTACTTCTTATCTCCTTATTTCTTTTCATCATGTTAAAATGATGAAAATCATCTATTGCCATGACAACACAATGCAATTGTGAGCTCTGGCGGCTTTGTTCTTTACTCAGAAATGATGTTCTGTCTAGGCCATTAAGTAAATATTTCTCATTCTACTCCTTTCTCTCTCTCTCCCTCTCTCCCATTAACCAATTCATGATGGGCTTGATTAGCGCTCAGTAATAATTAGACACTATAGTGGAATGAATCCCAGTAGAATCGATACATATGAGCCTAAAGAATCCATAGTAATAATGTCAAACGTGTGCTCGTTTTTAAAGTGCCTCATTTAGCAACTTTCCATTTGTTTGCTAATCTGCATAGTATATTCGAGTAGAGCAAAGAGGTTCCTGACAATAGAAGAGATCAAAACCAGAGCTATCAAATTAATTCACCGGTTCCAGAGCTGGGGGCTGCACGGTCACCGCCTCCCTCCATCTCCCCTGGTCCTGGGAGCACTGTGTTGCAGTGTGGGGGGTAGGGCTGGGGTTCCCTTTATTCGCATCTTCCTACACCAGAGATTACACACAGACCGGTGGGGGTCCCTTCCCCCAGCCCCACCCACCACAGAACACAGCTGCCAGCCCCCTTGTCTTTGTCTTTTTGAGGCGGCTTGCCTTCCTCCCAGGCTCCCTCCCCCTCTTTCCACAGCTCTCCACAGTGCCTGCTGCTCTTGGGTTCCTCCTCCCAGCTCTCAGCCTCGGGGGTCTTTTCCTGCTGCCCCACTCACTAGTTCTCGGGCCAGGTCTCAGGGCTGCACCCGCCCCTGCCAACCCCGTGTGCTTTTTTGTTTCCCAATAAGCATCTGGCCCTTTTCAAAGTCGAGATGTAATTCACTTGCCATACAAATCACTCATTGAAAATGTAGAATTCATATAACTCAATGGTTTGCGTATTTTACATTAAATTTTAAAATTGTGGTAAAAAATACATAACACAAAATTTGCCATTTAACTGTTTTTAAGCACATACTTCAATGCCATTAAGTACATTCGCTATTTCCAGAACTCTTCCATCACCCCAAGCAGACTCTGTACCCACTGAGCAATAATAACTCCACATTCCTCCCTCCCCCTTCCCCTGGTCACCTCTAACCTACTCTCTGTCTATGACTTTGCTTTTTCTAGGTACCTCATGCCACTGGAATAATACACTCTCTGGCCCTTTATGTCTGGCTTATTTCACTTAGCACAGTATTCAAGGTTAGTCCATCCCGCAGGGTGTATCCGAACTTCCTTCACTTTTATGGCTGAATAGTGTCCCGTCGTACCACATTTTGTTCTTTCACCTGTTGATGAACTCTTCGGTTCTTTCACCTGCAGCCTGGTTTCGCATCTTGGCCATTGGGGATACTGCGGCTGGGACGGTGGCACAAGGTCTGTCTGAGCCCATGCTTTCAGTTCCTTTGGGCATATGCCCAAGAGTGCGGTTGCTGGGTCATGTGGTAACTCTCTAGCTTTTTGAGAAACAAGCATATGGATTTTTTTGCATTTAAACTGTTATAAATGGCCTGGCTGGTGTGGCTCAGTGGATCGAGTGCTGGCCTGCAAACCAAACAGTCGCCTGTTCGATTCCCAGTCAGTGCACATGCCTGGGTTGCGGGCCAGGTCCCCAGTAGAGGGCGCATGAGAAGCAACCACACATTGATGTTGCTCCCCGCTCTTTCTCCCTCCCTTCCCTTCTGTCTAAAAATAAATAAAATCTAAAAAAAGTAAATAAACTGTTATAAATGGGAGGGGTAGGTTTATATCAATTAAAATTGATCTATTTTATCAGAATTCATGTGAAGAGCCATAAAATACATGCTGATTCCTCACCTTCTTTTGAGCTCTGAGCAGTTGTCGTCTGTACAGCCCATTTGGCAGTCTGTCCCAGAGGCTCTGTGGCACCCCTTGTTCTCTCTGACTGGCTATTGTAACGCTTTTACTGTTAACGTGCCGTGTTTTCGCACAGCCCTCCACTGAGACCGCAGTCCCCGTCTGGCACAGACGCGCACTGTAGTCCTTTGTACAGGAATTCCCTGCAGCAACTAGCGGACGCCTTCAGGATATTTAACTGATGAGTTTTAATTTCCTTCATATCAATCTTCTGACTTATGTCTATCCTGGAAACTTTTCCAGCAACTCTGCACCTCGATAGGATTTCCTTTGCCAGGAGACGTTTTTTGCAAACCTGTCTGCACGTGTTCGATGCGGTAACACCACTCAGAGCGATGACAGCAGCTGACTTGGATGGAATGCTGGCGTTATGTCCTGCGCTGTTCAAAGCTCGTTCCACATACTTCCTCACCGAACTCTCGGGCTAAGCCTCCGATGTGCAGCTCCTGTTATTAGCCACGTGTTACTGATAAGGAGATAGACAATCACTCAGGTTGAAGAGCTGCCCAAGGCCACACCACCCACAAGTACTGCTGGGAGACAGCGGGCTGCAGGGCCCTGTTCCTGCCCACAGACAGTTAGGCAGGGACCCCCTCGCACCCTGAACCAGGGAGGACGGAATATGCAGCTGCTGGAGGAATTGTTGGCCCAGGTGTCAGCATCGAGGGCCACACCGGGCCCCAAGGCCAGTCACCGCCCAGCCCCCACCTCCCAGCCTTTTGTAGGTGAACAGCCTTCCACGCACCTTCTGCCCAGCTGCCTGGGGTCCTGAGTTTGCCCACATCTCCGCTGCCCATAGGAGGCAGAGCTTGACCTTAGAAAAGGGCTGGCTTGTGACTGGCCTCATGACCTTGGCCAAGACACCTCGGTGATTGCTGTGTCCCCATTAGGTGTCTATAAATACCAGCTTCTTCTCTTAGCAAATTAGGTGGAAAACTGACCATCTTACTTAGGCAACCAGAATGTCTTAAAATTAGATGATCGATACACAAAAATAGATGAAATTCCATTATTTTCAAAACCTTCACAGTAAACAACAGATTTTATTTCCATCATCCCACCGGCCTCTGTCTGAGCTTGGAGGCAGGCAGAATTGGTTCCCAAAGTAATCTCACCAACGTAAATACCTCAGGGAAAAAAGGTGCTGGCCGAGCCTCCAAAGCCGGTTCCCGCTGTTGGCACTTTAAGTTTCAGGGTGAAGAGCAGGGGTCCAGAGTGACTCCCGAATGTGCCTGCCCCCCACCCCCCAGCAGGAGCCCCTCTGACCTCACCTAGACCCAGTGCTGTGCCCTCCCTGCTCCGAGGGCCGGGCACCCCCACCCCCACCCTGTGCAACATGCTCTCAGCAAAGAGACTGCAGGTGGTGCCCAGTCCGGCTCCGAGCTGGAGCTCTCAGCACAGCGGAGCTGTATTGTGGGGCCTGCCTCCCCAGAACCTCACTTTTCATCCATCTCTCTGTCTCTGCAACCGGGTTCCTCCTGGATGTTCCAGTCCCCGCTGCCCAAGTTTGCCGCAGCTCCAGGCCCTGAGTCTAAGCTCTGCTCTCCCCTCTTCCGGAGTACCCTCCTGTAACAGGGCCTCCGGTGGCCTGGGTGTTTCTGGACTCTGTCTTTGCTGAGAGGTCCCCTTACGGTGGCTCAGGGCGCACTGCCGCACAGGGATAGCCCAGCCCCACTCGAAGCTTCTCCCCAGTTTCGAGAAGCACCTGTAGGCCCACCTGCAGCCCTTTCTCACATTCATGTCCCCATCTGCCAGTTAGGTGGCCCTTGGGCCCCCTGTCTGCCCACTAGGATTATGGAGAGCGGAAGTCACATCTGCCCTCTCTCCCACTCTGCCTCCACCCACTGCCTCCAGGCACGGAGAGGGGCTTTGCCCACAGCCCATTCCGAACTGCTGGTTTGGTGTGTCACTCCTCACACTTCTGACTTGTCCTTGCCCCTCTCCAGCACTGCCTCCAAGCAGAGGAAGAACGTCATCAGCTGTGTCACGGTGCACGACTCCCCGTACTCCGACTCCTCCAGCAACACCAGCCCCTATGCCGTGCAGCACCGCGCCGGGCACAACACCAACGCCTTCGACACCAAGGGGAGTCTGGACAACCATTGCGCGGGGAACCCCCGGACCATCATCGTGCCACCCCTGAAAACCCAGGCCAGCGAAGTGTTGGTGGAATGTGACAGCCTGGTGCCAGGTAATGTGGGGACCGGGCAGGCCAGGGTCTCTGTAGAGACCGGTCTTCTTGTTTTCTGCTCTAGCGGTTTGGTTGTGTGAGCAGACAAGTGCCAGGTTATTGCAGATTTTGTTCCAGTAGCCAAGAGAGGAATCCGCTAAACATCACTTCGGATAAGCAGCGTTTCCATTATTAAGTTCTGTAGCTAATCCCTCGCTGCCTTTCCAGTGGCTCTCCCTCTGATGTGGTTGGTAAATAAAAATAAGAGCCCAGTTCCCCATCCGCCGGTCTCATTGACGCATAGTGTTGGGAGTCCTCAACCAAGTTCTGGCATCGGTCCCTCCAGGGGCCGGGGCCACCTGTGCGGGTAGAACCTTCTCCGAGTCCGCTCAGGTTCTTCCTGAGTCTCCTCAGAAGTCGCCACTGGGAGGAGAGGGCATGGCGAGCGTGTTTGTCCCTCACACATTGCTTGAGTAAAAGGATTCCTCCCATCAGGGAAGGCTAGTGCTGAAAACGGGGCCCTAGAAGAAGGGCTGAGAACTTAGCCCTCTGGGTACACTTAGCGCCTCGCCCCCGATTTGGTAGCATCTCTTCAGAGTCTGCCTGGCTCAGGCTCGCCAGTGGAAGAATTGGGGGAATAAACCGGAAAAAACATTCATGCTCGCTTTTCTGCCGCACACCACCACCAGCCCATCCAAGCCACTTAGAAGGAAAGGGATGTGAACTACCGGAAGATTTTGTTTGGACATTAGCAGCTGTTGTTCATCGGCTGTTATTCATTCATCCGGTGTCACCTGAGGCTTCCCCAGGAGACCTGGGAACCTTCTTGGGGTGGTTGCCACCTGTAAGGCCCACTAGGCCTGGGCGGTTCAGGTACTGCCCCCAGGGCGGCCTCCGGCCGAAGAGTAGCATTCAGGATGGGGTGTTCGGGAGCTCGTCCAGCCCACTGCCCTGGGTCATTCTGCATAGTGTGGGACAGAGGACTTCTCTCTCCCCAAATCCTCTCGCTCTGTGTTGGCGAGTGTTTCCGCGGAGACCTGGGCAGGAGGCAGCACTGGGCGGCAGTGACCCAAGGCGCCAGTGGGCCAGCGGCTCACCCAGGAGACATCTCCCGGAGCAGCGGTGCTCCTACTTCTCCGCCCCCACATTTATCAATGGTGGTTTGTCAGTCTATCCATCGTGCACTTCCCAGTTTAAGTGTCTGCAAAGGGTGTCATTTCTGTCGTGCTGCGTCATTATTCAAGTGCGTTAAATACCTTTGTCACAACCTGAGGCTGCAGATTTGGCTCATCTAACACATGGAAATGCAGCCAGGTTGTCAGCCCAGGTGGCCAAAGCTGACCTCCCCTCTGTCAGGAAGAGTCTTCCCTGTAACAACCAACTCACCACTGAATTTTGTCTCGTGAATGGATGGATGCAGTGGGGAGCTGGCAAAGAGTCAGTAGTAGCCTGAATAAAATAATCCTAGACAGTCACCCACGTTTCCTACTGAAAAGATGGCTTGGGCCCTGGCCGGTGCAGCTCAGTGGGTTGGGCATCGTCCCGCAAGCCAAAAGGTCGCCGCCCGTTCAGTTCCTGCTCAGGGCACGTGCTGAGGTTTTGGGTTCCATCCCCGGTTGGGGTGCATGCAACAGGGTGCATGCAAAAGGCAACCAGTCAATGTTTCTCCCCCTCTCTTTCTCTCTCCCTTACCCTCTCACTCTCTTTAAAAATATATATATAAAAAGATGGCTTGGTTTTGCTCTCAAGGGACTCTCTCCCTCAAGAGCTCTCCATTCCTGAATTACCCTATTTGGAGGTCCCTAAGGGTCCTCACACCGGGGGTCAGTCAGTGCACTGTATTAACACTGAGGAGCGTACGAGGGAAGCCTTTCTCTTATGAAGTGGAGAAGTGTGAATGTGAGCCAGAACTTGGCAAAGGGAACCCAGCTCTGGGACATCAGTCTCGGGAAAGAAGCACTTGAAAGCCGAGAACGTGGATACGGACCTCTTACCTCTTGACTTGCCGCCCCTCGGCCCTGAGGAGCCCTGCACGTTTGAACACTGCAGCCTTACACCTCCCAGCCTGGTGCGAAGGGCTCGCCTGCTCCATTAACGCCAGGCCTTGAGACCGTGGGGTTGAAATCCCTCGGGAAGGCTGGCCCTTTTGTTGCGCCGAAGAGAAGGAAATATTCCTCCCTAGTCTGCAATCCCAAATCCAAAAAAGCTCTGAAAACCGAATTTTAAGTCTGCAGCAAACGCAGTTGGTCGGAGAAACCTGGCCTGGCCCAGCAAGGGGCGGCTCACAGCCTCTCTGTCACGGCCACGTGTGTGCCCTGGTCGAGTGTGTGCAGCGTTTGACGGCAGCGCGGTGTCGCAGTATACTGAACCTGCACCAAATTCCTTTTCTGACATCTGCATTTGAAACATGTCTGGCCCCAGGGACTTCAGATCCGGGGTCGCAGACCTGCGGGATGAGAGCAGGTGTTGAAAATCAAAGTGCGTGTGTTCCCAGACACTCAAGGGGAATCCGCTAACAGCCCTGATTCCGTAAAAATACACGACACTGTGTCTGAGAATTGGCTCAAGATAGACCTTATCCAGATCATGTAGGAACTGATTCTTTTTTTAAGTGGCCGACGCTAAATTTCTCTTGGCCTTTTAAAACAGAAAAGATGGAGGGTGCCTAGGAGGGCGGCCAGAGTCCCCGGGGACAAACGGTGGCGAAAGTGACTGAAGCGTTACCACCTAGTCCCACCCCCAGCAAAGGCCAGTGGGGAAGCCGAGGGCCAGCCCACCCAGCACAACCACAGTTTTCTGTCTACAGAGTGAGGAGCCGGCCCTGCACGCCTGTCACACGAACCATTTCTGTGATCGGCCCGTCTCTGGGTGCCTGTCCCCTGCATTTCCCCAGGAAACAACTACCTGAATAGCTGAGAATCTCTGAGGGACATTTCCAACAAAAAAGAGAAAAATGGAAGGTCCCTCTCAGGGAGGCTACTGGATCAAGAGCAACCAGGGCCCCTGTCTCTGGAAAACCCAGTGGCACCGTTTTCTCTGGAAAGAGACCCATTTTCCCCCGTGAGGACAGCCTTTCTAGTGACGGGAGGGGCCAGAAGGGCTTCATTCTGCTGCCTGTCTGTCCACAGCCCGCGACCTTTCTCAACCCTAACACGCACTCTTAGCTGCAAAAGCCCCCTGGCTCGGAAGAGTCGGGAAAGCCGCCTCCCTCCGCTTCCTGGTGCCGTCTGGCCCGTACAAGCCTCCGGGCTGGGGCTCCAGTGCGCTCCCATCAGGACGAAGGCCGCGCAGGTGGCGGTCCATTCCCCGCAGGGCGTCCTCCCTCTTGTGCTGCGCAGCCCAGGAAGGATTCTGGAGGATTTCTCTTGTAGGGAGATCTCAGGTCTCTTCGGTTAGTGAAGGTTCTTTCGGAAAACAACAGAATGAGCTCTGCGAGAATTTAGTGAGGCTAGGGGGAAATCGAGCAGCTGGGCGCGAGGCGGGCCGGAGCCAGAACTCCGGGGGACCTGGGCCAAGCCCTGCCCGGCGGGGTCTGGGGCACGGAGGCTGGTCTGTGATGGGCCAGTCTCAGAAACGGGCTCCTTCCTGGAACAGCACAGCTGGCCCCGGAGGGGTGGTGGTGACTGACCTGTGCCCTGCTTCTCCTCCCGGCACAGTCAGTACCAGCCACCACTCGTCCTCCTACAAGTCCAAGTCCTCCAGCAACGTGACCTCCACCAGCGGCCATTCTTCAGGGAGCTCGTCCGGAGCCGTCACCTACCGGCAGCACCGGCCGGCACCGCACTTCCAGCAGCAGCAGCCTCTCAACCTCAGCCAGGTAAGCGCCCCCCGGCTGTCTCGGCCACTCCCTCCACCCTTGTGCTGCAGAGAGGGTGGCAGTGGTGGGCCCCGGCCCACCTCACAGAGCTACGGCCCCTCTGGCGGTGGCAGGAAGTGCCCTGCGTGACCTCTGGTGTTTTCTTTCCTCCACGGTCACCCTTGGGGAAGTTGGTGTTGTTGCTTCATGGAGAGCCAGCCCAAAGCAGAGGGACTAGTCTGAGGTTGTGCGGCACTGAGTGGCCTGTGCTGGAGCTTAAATCAGGATGGCCCACAGCTTGCCAGTTCGGCCCAGTCAGGCCAGAGCAGCAGGGACACAGACCTGCGGCTCGATGGAGTCGGCTTCACTGATGCCTTGCTGTGCAGGAAGCCAGCCCCCAAAGCCGCAGACCAAGGGGAGGAGTCGAGATGCTGGGGAAGGGCATGTAGATAAAGCAGGGTCTCTGAGGGCTGAGGGCAGGGCCAGCCTGTGTCAGCAAAGGGTCAGCTCAGGTCCGCAGTTTCCTTGGAAGCCACAGAAGTGGGATAAGTGGGTGGGCTGTGCTCAGAAGCCCCTCGTGCAAAGGGCTGCGCCTCTGTCCCCGGGACTCAGATTGGCCAGGACAGAAGAGAGGCCTGGTCCACACGTACCAATGCAGCTTCAGACAGCAGAGTTTCCGAGGGCCTTGGTTTCAGAGACACGATTTCACTGAGAGAAACCAGTGTCATTCCAAGAGGGGCTCCTCAGCCACTTCGGTGACTTTGTACGTCATCCACTGGGGGCGCTGGGCCCAGCAGTCCCTCCTCAGTCCAGGCTGATTTTACTTCCCAGCGTACCAGGAGACAACTTCTATCACTTCCCCGGCTTTGGGCCGCCTCTGCCTCCCTCCCTCCACCCCCTTCTCCTTTCTCTCCTCTCTCTCCTTCCTCCCTTCTCCCCTGTTCCCCCTCCTCCCCTCCTCCCCTGAGGGCCCAGCCCCCAGTGCAGCCCTCTCCTGGTGCTTCTCCTTGTCCAGGCTCAACAGCACATCACCACGGACCGCGCCGGGAGCCACCGACGGCAGCAGGCCTACATCACTCCCACGATGGCCCAGGCCCCGTACTCCTTCCCGCACAACAGCCCCAGCCACGGCACTGTGCACCCCCACCTGGCCGCCGCCGCCCACCTTCCCACCCAGCCCCACCTCTACACCTACACGGCGCCCGCAGCCCTGGGCTCCACCGGCACCGTGGCCCACCTGGTGGCCTCCCAAGGCTCAGCGCGCCACACGGTGCAGCACACTGCCTACCCGGCCAGCATCGTCCACCAGGTGCCCGTGAGTGTGGGCCCCCGGGTCCTGCCCTCACCCACCATCCACCCGAGTCAGTACCCAGCCCAGTTCGCCCACCAGACCTACATCAGCGCCTCTCCGGCCTCCACCGTCTACACTGGATACCCACTGAGCCCCGCCAAGGTCAACCAGTACCCTTACATATAAACACTGGAGGGGGGGAGGGGGCACAGCCAAGGGAAGAGGGGGAGGAGGCGGGACCTCGTGGGAACTGGGATTTTTATACTGAAGATGCCGCACAGAAACAATGCAAACGGGGCCGGGGAGGGGCCGGGGGCAGGGGCCAGACACCGCTGAAACTTGAACTAGGAAGTGGGAGGACTCAGAGCAGAGAAGAGAACATTTTAAAAATGAAGGGATTCAGGAGGGGGGGGATCTATGCTTTTTATTTTAAAAAAGAAAAAGGAAAAAAAAAAGAAACAAAATGTCAGTAACAGAAATACAGCTCACAAACCCATTCTGCACCAAACTGGAAAGGAGGAGGAGAAGAGAGCGATGGAAGATTCCGGAAGTTGAGGGGCCCCCGTTTCTGAAGAACTTTCTCTATGAACTTCTCAAAGATTATTTTCATATGGCAGCAAGTGACATTTGAGAGTTTGCTGTCCGGGGACGCCTGATACAGAAACCCAATAGATTTTAAATTATTGAACATAAGAATTAGGGATTTTTCCAGAACTCTAAAGGGTCAACAGCCCTCGAAGTTCAGGCCGCGGCCTGAGGAGGCTGGTGTCTGGGGGTCAGTCTGGGGTCGGCAAAACCTAGTTCTGGCTCGTGGGTCAGGACTGGTGGGGGGTTGGGGGGCCACGGAAGGGAGCCGCCTCCCAGAGGGGCACATTTTCTCTTGTGAGCACTCTGGATAAATCCCTAAGCAATGTTACTCCTCGGCCGTCATCAACGATGTGCGTTGTGCACTTCAGTTCTTTTTCTTTTGTGAGGATTTGTTTTCTCTTTGAATCCGCCCTTAGTCGCGTAATTAGGGCTCCGGTCGTCGCCGACCCCCTAGAGCGCTCTGCCCCCCCCCCGCCCCCGTTTTCTGCTTCGTGTTCAGCTCCAGTGATACCAATAGACTGTTCCTCAGTGTGATTGCACAAAAAGAAATGCTATAACACAGGCATGCGAGCAATGTGGTGGTCCAGGCATGTGAGCGTGCGCGAGCGTGCCCTCCCCGTGTGCCCGGGCTTGCTGCGGGCACGGCTCCCGCAGCCTCGACTTGACATCATTCCCTCCTAGTGCCTTACCGACGACGGACGCGTGCGAGGGTTTGCTTCCGTGGCTCTCCAGGAAGCTGACGAGGGCGAGTCAGAGCACCTCAGCTCTTCTTTCGTGCTGTTGAAACATTTTACTCTGGTCTTTCCTTTTTAAAAAAAAAAAATTGTTTTTGTTTTAATTTCATTTTTATACTTATGGTCTTTCTAGGCTGTTTGCTGTCAGAGGGATGTCAGGGAGCTGGCACGGGTGTTGAGAGAGGTGTAGGATGGATGGCGGGGAGGACCTGGTGGTGGTGATAGTTTAGTTGACTTTTATTTGGAGACAGAGCAAGAGAGACTCCCCACCCTGTACCCTCACCTCATGCTGCCCCCAGTTCTACCTGTGTGGCCAGCTGTGGTGTCTGGGGGACCCGAGGTCCCCTCTGTGTTTTAGGAACGCTGGCCTTGCCAGGCGCCTGCCTCCTTCCCAGTGGGGAAGAGCCGGCAGAAAGGGGGCCTGGTCCCGGCCAGGAGTCCTCAGCCCAGCTGCTCTCAGCACCGCCCCCTCCTTGGTTCCCTGGCTGAGCTCGTGTCCTGCCAGATCCTTCCCTCCACAGAGAGCCTTCCACCTGTGTCCGCTGCAGCCTTTCCCTCACGTTACCTGGGCCTCCCCAAGATACAACTTTGTTTTGATTTTTGAGGGTCCAGTGGGCAGAAGGCAGGAAAGACGTTTACGAGGGTGACCAGGGGTTCTCACGCTGCACCGTGGAAAACACTCCCACCACCAGTTAGGTTTCCAAAGACATGTGCCCTTCGCCCTCTTTGCACCTGTGATACGTTCCGAAAGTTTTCTCAGGCTTTGAACCTGCTGCTCATGGGGTGGGGGTCTCTCCGTCCACAGCAGCTCATACACATGAAGGCTGGGAGATGTGACTTTAAAGGGGGTCCTACTTGTTTGGTTCTCTGTGCTGAGTCCTTAAGTAACCCCAAAGCCAAGTTTCCAAGGTGCAGAGAGGTGGCTCCCGATGTCGGCAGTGCGTCCTCGTCTTCCCCTCCCCCCCACCCGACAGCCCCTCTTAACGATCTACTGTGAAAGGTGAGGAAGCCAAACCTTACCTTAGCTCTTAGCTGTGAAATGTGAAATAACTCTGGATGTTTCCCCTCCCCCACCATACATGCTACTTCTCTTACAAAGGACTAGGTCCCCAAACTGGAACCAGTTTAGTCCAGGCCTTAGGCTAAAAGGAAAGATGCCACAACCCTCTCAAGCCAGGACAGCCCCCCCAGGTAGCCAGTGGGACGAGGTGCTTCATCCTCAGCTTCCATCTGGGAACCGGGGGAGTGCCGTCATTCTGAGGCAAGAGGAAGGCGGCCAGTCCGGAGAGGTTGGGGTGGGGGGGCAGAGTCTAGAGGACACGGGAGCCAGTGCCCTCCCAGGGGCGCGCCAGCCTGGAAGACCAGACCTCCACAGCCAGGAGGCAGCGGTGCCTCCACCAGGTCCCAAGCCCAGTGGCACGAGCCTCCCTTTGCCTTACTGGTGGCATCCCGAGGCCCCTCCCACAGTTTACTCCCAACCCTTTCTCCACCCAGCCTTTCACGGGAAAGACAACAGCCTTGCGAGTTCAAGGGAGTGACTTGGCCTACTGAGTTGGAAGTCTCTGACTCTGTCACCTGACATTTCCTTTCCTCTTCTTCCAGACCGGGAATGAAAGTTCCATGCTGCTCATAAAGATAATGTTATTGTACTAATTATCTTGATTATTAGCATTATAATTATTATCATGATTATCATCGTGCTGATATTTTAGTTGGGGTTCGAAATGCACATTTATTCCACGTATCTTTGTGTTTTCTCTTTAATATTTAAACTTATTTTATTATATCTGTGAGTGTGTGAGTACATGGGGGGACAGACAGATGTCCAGTTTTGCCAGACAAAAAGGAAGAGAAAGAACCAGGAATCAGGAAACACGTTTCTGTCGTCTCTGTCCCACAGCGAGCCTGTCAGGAAAGATTGGCCATGGAACGCAAGTTGGGAGAATCAGGTTCCTTTGCTCTGCACAGGCCAGAGGGGGCGCCGTCATGCTGTATCTCCCTGGGCTCTCAGTGGCCTGGGAGAGACATGAGCAGGCGTCTCCTGGGCTGCAGCCCGGGCCATGGCCCTCTGCCCCATTCCCTGTCCTTCTGAAATCCGCTCCCTAGATCTAGACCTGCTTCACGCCTGCTCTGTATCCGCCCAGCCACTGACCCAGCCCCTCTCCCAAATGTCCTCCCGTTTCCCATCAGGGCCCCAGGAGTGTGGCCAGTGTCCTTCAGTGTAGAGACCATTGTTCCCTCCCAGATGCTAAGGGGAGACTGCTAGGCAGGCAGTACCTTCCCCTGGGAAATTTCAGCCTCACTTCCCCTCCTCCCACTAACCACTTCTCCAGTCTCCCCCTGCCCCCCCAGTTCATCTTCGCAGCTCACAATTCTCGGGACAAATTAGTGAGCCCAAAAAAGGCAGAGGGAGGGTATAGGAGCCAGCAGACCCTGGCCAGCTTCGCAGAAGGGGAGCCAGCTGGGAGAGGGCAAGCAGGGCCCAGTCCCACGGACACTCAGCAAACATCAGCGTGCACCCCCTAGCCACCACCTATCTTCCTCGTTCCGTCCCCAGCAGGGTGGGGTCAGAGCCCCCGCCCCAGCCCGAGGCCAGCCCCTGCACGGGCTCATTAGCACTGCCCCACCTCCCATGCCACCCCCCAACTCTGAGTCACCCTGGCAAATAGGGCGAACACAAGGCTGCCCATCCCTAGGACCCAGCTCTCAAGTAGAGGGATGCCAACCTAGTCCTATTTAGACCTCAAGCGACCTAGAGCATCATCTGTTCTGCAATTGGCTTCATCCCTGTCTGCTGAAGAGACGACGTTGGAGGGAGGGGGAAACTCAGTAAGGCAGACCCGGGAGAGCCGTGCAGCTGGAGCCCGAGGAGCCACACGCAGGTCACACGCTTCTCTGCGGGTCCCCACTGGCCCACCTGCGTGCGTGCGCCATGTCTCTGCGCTCGCTTGGAGCCTCTTTCGTGATGATTTGGCTGTTTCCAAGGGAAGGGGTGAGCAGGCCGATGGGTGGGAGAGTCTGAGGCTTGATGCCAATTACTTTTGTGGAAGAGCATGTGGTTGATCGAATTCGGAGGGAAAAGAAGAGTTGGGGCAAAGCGGCAGTCGTCTCCCCGGGCTGGGCTTGCGCTCTGGTGGGGAGGGGCCTGCCGGCTGTGGGAGCCAGCGGCTCGTCCTCTGCACCCCCGGAGGCGCGCCCTGACCGGACACCAGACTGCTGGGTGTGAGGAGGGAAGGCAGGCACGGCCCTGCGGCTCCCAGGCTGCTTTCCCTCGACCAGACCTTCAGATTTGCAAACGCTCATTTTTGAACAAGCTTGTGGTGGAGGATTTGGGGTGTGTGAGCGTGAGTGAGTGAGTGGAGCAGACTTTTCTTGGAAACTGGAGGAAGGAGACAAGGAGGCTTAAGGAGCTATTACGGATGGGCTGCGGTGGAAGAAATGCAGTGTGCCCTCGCTGGCCCCGGCTCTCACCCGGATTCTCTGTCTGGTGCTGGGGGTAAGAGGCATGTGGGGCTCTCGCTGGCTGCCCAGTGGCTTCCAGGACAGAAAACAGAAGAAAACAACCAGGTGTCCTGAGTAGCAGAGAAAATTCAAGAGGGGGGCAAGGTTTCCTTCCTCAGGTCTAACCTGGGACTTCACAGCACGAGTATAAGAGATTTTGCCACGGCACATTCCAGCCCTGGGGACTTAGCATGCTTCTCGCCCGGCCTGTGTCTTTCCTTCCTGGTGCATCTTACAGATTTCAGATGGGGAACCCTCAAAATCAAGCAGGCCAGAGATGTCCTTACCAAATTGGAAAGGAAGGTGAAACCGTTCCTTTCTTTAGCCAAAGAACCCTTCTCGAAGACACCTCTGAATACAGGCAAAATTGCATTTCTGTCTTTCCTTTCTGGGCAATAATGACATCGTTAGTGATGCAACTGCTTTTGTCTTTCTCTTTCCTCTTTACCCTTTTATGTTTTAATTACATTTACTTTGAAACTGTGCTCATCTTTTAAGAGAAGTAGAGATTAGGAACCCTAATGCTGCTGCTGCTATTCGGGGACCGGAGACACCGCACAAATACGTGAGCTGGACCGATGCCACATCACCACGGGCCTGGCGGAGCGGGCCTGCCGGAAGTTCAGCTGTGTCGGAGGTTTTGATGCATGCCGGAGCGGGGCTCGGGGAGTCAGTGCTTTTGCGCTTTGATGCCTTTGGATTCTCACTTCTCATCTCCACAGACCAGTCTGTAAAATCTCAGTGGAGCTACCAGAGAATTGAAGATGGTGGAGTGGCATTTAAACCCAGTAGAAACCTTTCCAAGGCTATTGACGCCACTGCGCATGAGCATAGTCGTAGCCCACCCTTGCAGAGGCTTCTCACAGCTTTCTGGCAGCTTCTAGAGGTTGGAGAGAGCCAGCTCCAAAACATCTCTTCCCTTGAGGCTCAGTGAGAGTTTCCACAGAGGGGTCTTCCTGAGTCCCCCCAGCACCACACCCCCAAGCCTTTGACAGCCCCTAATCTCAGGCCCTGCATTACAACATTATGTTGACTATCTCATTTCTTAAAACTTGCAATATCCCTCGAGTAAATAATAGGCAACATTTGTTGAATGCTTTTCATACGCCAGGTCCCGGGCCACTCCACGAACTCATGGGGCCCTCACAGCCACCCCATGCACAACACCCACCCCTCATTTACTGATGAGAAAGCTGGCGTTCTAAGGTGGGGAGAGCTCCATGTGCTAAAGGAAACAAAATATAATGGTCTGAAATCTCCATATTTCTAGTGAAATTTTCTGTTAAGGAGGGCTTCACTGAGATAGGGCTTTGTTTTGCTTTTTTAATGAACAGCAATGAACAGCCTCCCGTTTCTGACGGGCCATTTCATGGTTCTCCCATGGACGGAGTGCCGAACACTGGGCCAGACATTGCTCGTTGGTGAGCTTGTTTAACTTCGTCTTCATAGTCACCTGTGAAATCAGCAATATTAGTCCCTTCACAGATGAGGCAGCTGGCTTGGAGAGCTGGTAGGCCGCCCAGGGTCACCCATCTCGTAGGGAGCCCAACCTTGAACCTGGGTCTGCCCACCTCCAGAACGGCACTCGCAGCCCCTAACCTCGGTGTTCTCCCGTGTGTACGTGCAAAGAAAGGCCCTGGAGGGATGCCCCCCACACTGTCCCTGCCCGTGCGTGGAGAGGGAGTCCCAAACTGCATGCAAGCAGAGGGGCGAGAATTAGTTTGACGTCTAGAGGAAATTGCAGGGGTGTCTCCTCTGATTCACAGTAGAATTCATTTCAGGTTCCTTTCCAGTGCACCAACTATTTCGGTACTGCTGCTACCAGAAACTCTTTCGGGGGTGGAAGAGAAAAAAAAAGTGTTCTTTCCTTCTTTAAAAAAATAAGTTTTTCTCGCTTATAGTTAATTCTAGAAAGGCAATACTAAAGGTATATATTTTTTTCCAAATGCTATTTTTGACTGCACTGTTTAGCGTCTCCGGAATCGATCCGCTCTTCACTAGAACCAGACACGGATCCACAGCAAGCCTGTAAATACTGTGTGTGGGTCTGACGTCCAGAACATTCTTTCTTTGTGTGAAAAAAAAAAATAGAAGGGGAAAGACAAGATGCTTTTTAGAAAGAAGAGCAACATCCAGTGTTCTTTTGAGATAGCCTTCTCAAAGACCTGGAAAGCAATGGTGTGGAAACCGAGGGGAACCAGCCAGCTTTTTGGACGTGAGGAAGGAGTGTGTCGCCGGAGTCTGAGATGGGTAGAAATACAGAGTGCTTTGATCTTGGTTGAAAGATGACAAGAAGCTCTAGGACTAGATTTTTAATTTCTTTTGGAAAACTCAATCACTCGTTAAATGAAACATCTCAGTTGTTTCGGGTGGGGTTTTCTGGGGTTTTTTCTTTTTTTAATTTTAAGAACGCCTTTCTTGACTGGCTCCAGGCTTGTTTGCCTAAACTCTTAGGTAGTTTACACAAGTTTTAGAGTCATCTAGAACTTGAGCTCCATTGGAAGCAAACCCAGCTCATCAGAATTGGAGATCCTGGGTGGATTCGGTTGGTGGAACGCTGGCAGTGCGCCGGAAGGTTTCTGTAGAGAAGGTTTTAGGTGCATTACCTTACTCAAACTGTGATATAATGGCAATAATTACCTCAAACGTGGGCATTCATCCTGGTTTTAGCCTTTTTTGAAAATCATGTAGCCAGCTTGATCTGGGGATTTAAAAGACCATGAACTCTGTGGGAGCTGGAAATGATTAATGCACACCCTGGCCATTGTTGCTTAAGTGAATCCTGAAAATAGCTCATCTTTACAACAAAAAGTTAAACCAAGGAAGAGGTGATTCTCTGTGCATGGTAATCACACAAAAATGTGACCCTCAAATGCGTGTGACAAGTATGTATGTTTTTAGCTGCTGTAAAATGCTGTCAGGCTCCTAAGGCATCAAGAGAGTCACATTTTAAACGCATACACTAAATAATTGGCTGTGGCCACTTCAGCATATTTCTGGCTACATTTTATAGGTAAAGTGTTTTAGCGTTTACATTTAAACTGGTACTTTTTAAAGAGAATTTCTGTTGATAAGTGACATCTTCAAGCCCCAGCGATCGCCTCTTTAGTTGGGAGCCTTGTCCCCCAAGGCAGGTCTGTTCTGCGTAGTCTGTGGTGTTGTGTGGCCCGGCACAAGCGTTCCCTCCTTGTTACCGGTTTCCACGAGAACGCGAGAGACTGAAAGGGTTTCTGGGTTAAGTCCACAGCCCGTGCCAGGCGCGAAGACATCACGCCAGGCTATGGCGGCCCTTGTCTTCGAGGCCTTCCCTTTGACACCTTGGAAGAGACAGAGCGAACAGACACCTGGTTCGTTGACTTTGTCTTGATTTGAATGTTTAACTTATTAATGATCCACTGACTTCCAGTCACTAGGCAGTAGAAGACACTGGGATTCAGGTGGCCCCGAAGGTACAGCTGCTGTTCCTGGGCCCCCTGGCGACGTTCTGATGGGTGTTTTGCAGGGGCGACTGGTCCATCCCAATGCCCATACTGGTTGGCTAGGTTTTCCGTATCTGCTGTCGTTGGGTCCTTTTCTCCTTTAAAAAGAGATAAATGCAAAGGGATGTGTTTACCTTCCACCCTGTCCACCTTCCATCTTGCATGTGAAGCCTAGTCCAGTGGGAGGCGGGACCTGGATTCCTTCCTGGAGAATGTGAGTGCTGCTGAGCTGGAGGCGGGGGCTGGGGGACCGAGACCCATTGAAAAGGCAAGAGAGGCTGCACAGCCAGGGCCCCGCGTCCCGCGTCCCTCAGGAACCAACTGGGAAATGCAGGCTCCCCTAAGAATGTTGGTTTGGTTGTTTTTTTTTTGGGGGGGGGGTGTTTTATTTTATTTTCTTGTGAGGAGGACCTGCTGTGCACTGAAGGGCATTCCTTTAGCAGATAAGACCGCGAAAACTGCAAACACCTGGGACCAGGGAACTGTTTGTGTGTGGTTTTTTTCCCCAAGAACACACTTGCTTTTTCCCTGTGAACGCTGTTGGCAGTACGTTCGTATTACAGGTTTTTGTTAGAAATGTTATTGTAAAATATTTTTCATCTTGCCCCTCCTGATTACACTCCCGCTTTCCCCTGATTGGTTTTCTCCTGTACTTTAATTAACCAAATGAATTCTATGTCATTGTCTTGGGGGCTTAACCATATTTTTAAAAACTACAGGTATAGAAATTGGCTTTTTTAAAAAAGTAGCTATACTGGATCTGAAAAAGGGCTCTGTTTTTGCTCTCTAGTTTCCACCACTCTCCACACGAGTCTGTCCCCACGCTGCCTCCCCTTCCCTGTGTTGGGCCATTGTCCCTGGCCGTAGCTACAACCCCTCCTCCCCCACAGCCAGGCACCCAGGCCTCCCAGGAAGCTCTCCAGAACCAGAAAGAAGGGCCCACTTCACCTTGTGAGGGGTGGTCTTGCCTCCCTCTTAGATAGTCGTCTGCTTGGTTGAAGGGGCAGTGGACTTATTATTATTGTTGTTATTATTATTATTATTATTTTAATAGTTTGGCTCAGGTTATAAGGGAGAACTTGGGAAGTGAAAAATGACTTGACCATGCCCATTCTTTGTAGCTTTCTGTGACTTCTGAATGGAACCTAAAGTGTCCCCCACCCCACCCCGCCTTCCCAGCAGGCGTTCCTGTTGGCCATGCCTCCACCTCTCTCCTCCCTGGTGTGACCGCTCATTGCAACTTTCTCCGTGGCTTTCCCAGGGCACAGTCGCGTCTGGCCCCCAAAGCAACTCCTCATCCTCTGTGTGTGCATCTTTCTAACCAAATGAAGTAGACCAGGGTGTCGTACTTCGGGGCAGCAGAGTTTCTAGTTTAGTAGAGAATTACTGTACAGATAGAGATGTTGATATATATGTTTGTGTATATATATATCAAGCCAAATTGCGGGTAGGAGAAGTATAGCTTTACGGATGAGGAGGCAGGGGAGCTTTCAGAAGTCTGAGTCGGCGTCGATGTACTAGCCGACACCCCCCGGGGCCTGGCGGGGGACGCCGGGCCCCATCACCCAGCTCACCACCGCGGAGGCCGGTGTCCCTGCAGGGCGCCGCTGCCCTCTCTGGGTCCCCAGCGCCAAGGGCATAGATGAGTGAGGGAGGCAACAAATCCAAATGACTGGAATTTTCCGCCCCAATTCGCTTTGACCACATGTATTGAGCTGCCGACTCTGACACTCTATCACGTTTCCAAAAATGGCATCCATTAGGATGGAAAGAGAGCGGATCTGTAGAAATGTGTACCTTCCAGCGGCCCGCGAGCTCAGGACACCCTGGACGGAAGGACTCACTCCCCACAACAAGAACCGGGAAGAGACCTGGCGACGCTCCGTCACCAGTCCAAGGGACGTGGCTCCCTCCCCAAGGTCATCTGGTCATCTCTTCTCGATCATTCTCTGCCCGGCCACGTCAGCCTGGTGACCCCATGGAAGCCCTGGTCTGTTGCGTCCCTTCACTGTACGGCTCCTGTAATAAAAAGTGTTAACCCACGTTACTCCTTGTGGAAATGGTCGCGTGCAGCAGTATTTTCTCGTGTGCCCTCTTTCCTACGTGAATTGTCCCTCTTTTCTTTTTTTATTTATAAATGTCTACTTTTTTAAAAGACAAACCAATGTGTCGTAGACTTCCATGTAACCTGCTCCTTAGTCTCATATTATAGGTATGTTATAAGGATGGATATTTTACTTGGCTCTAGAATGTTTTACAAGGAAAATAATTCTTGACTGAATCCAGTCCTTGCTCCTAAACTGCTTGTGTTTCTCCACCCTGACGTCGTGTGCTTCTAAATTAATAATCATTTTCGTTGTAGAAAAATGGAGTGAATTTATATTAGTCTTGGAAACTAATAATAGCATTGTAAATTTATGAGATGATTTTAACAGAAAAATTATAGAAGAATATAGTTATTTTAATTGTAATATTACTAACTGTAGGGTGAGAAGGGGGGGTCCCGTGTGGTGAACTATGTTATAGCTTGTTACTCACAGTTTCTTTTCGATCATTTTTTCGGTCTCTGAGGTGAAATGAGTTTAATGAAAATTTGTAAACTCACATATGCATATTGTATATGTGTAGCGATGTGATCACACTCTGTCTTGGAATCACATTAAACTGTTTGGAGTCACTGCGCCCTCGGCCTGGCACGCTCGTTCATTCTAGAGCCAGACGTTCTAAGACAAAAGAGGTTATTGTGAGGGGTCACATCTTTTGGAAGTTACTTAGCGATTCGGAAAGTATTTAATGCATCTGAACATGACCATGACCCACCACTGCATTTAGAATTTGCCAGGGTGACAGCGTGTGGCCGTAGAAGGTGCTGGGGTGGGGTCATCTAGCTGCTGACCGCTGTGCAGCCGGGCAGGCCTGGTCCCCTACCTCCTTGTCCCTCCTCTGATCCAAGCCGTCGCAAGCCCGTCTGTTTCCAGACTCCCCCCCACCCCCAAGCCGTTGTCTAACCTACCAAGAGCTTTCCAATATCCCTGCCAGGTCTGGGTGCTGGGCTGTGGCCTTTCTTGGCACCCGAGTCCCACCCTCTCACCAGACCAGTGTCCAGTGGCCCATTGCTCACTGGTCAGCCTCATCACCGGGGCCCACCTGCACTCTCCTCCCGGGCCAGCCCTGAGCTCCACAGCCCCGTGCTGGCCCTCACTCAGCGGCTGCCCTCTTCAGGAGCCTAAGCCACTCTACAGCCTTGCCCCCCCGGCCCCTTGTGGCTCCCCATCATCCCAGCATTTTTTATGGGAAAACGTACCTAACGTAGCATTTGTCATTTAACCATTTTAAAGTGCGTAATTAGTGGCATGAATACGTCCACAATGGAGTGCGACCAGCACCACCATCTCTTTCTAGAACTTTCATCATCTCGGATACTCTGTGCCTGTTAAACAAGAACTTCCCATTCCAAGCCCGTGGCAAACAGCTCTCGAACTTTCTGGCTCTGATCTTGCCTATTCTGGCTACCTCATGTGAGAGGAACCATACACTGTTCACCCTTTTTTGGCTTATTTCTCCTAAAAATGTCTTCAACGTCCACCTATGGTATAGCCTGTATGGGGATGTCCTTTGTAGGGCTGGAGACCATTCCGTTGCCTGCATGGACCACATGCTGTTTATCCAGGCATCCTTGGTGGGCGAGGGAGCTGTTCCCACCTTCTGGCTTCTGTGACTAGCACCACTAACGTTCAAGTATCCCAGTCCTTGATTTTTATTTTTTGGGATATATACCAAGGAGTGGAACTGCTGCATCCTATGGTGATTCTGAACTTTCTGAGGAACCGCCAAACTTCCTGCAGTGGCTGCAGCGTTTGACATTCCCACCGGCAACCGCTCGGGCTCCTCCCCAACCCCTCGCCCTGGCTTCCATTGCTCTCCTTTCTCTAGGCCTCCTGGTTTCACATGCTGCCCAGCTGGCCTAAAGCCCACTGCCTTCTCACCTGTACCCTCAGCTCCCTGCTGTGCCCATTTGCTGTGGATGGATCATCCCGCACCCAAGCTCCCAGAGCTCTGGAGCGGGCCTCCCCACCCGAACACCTGGGCCCACTGCCGCGCCTCTCTGCCCCCTCTGTCGCTCACCGCAAACCTCAGCTCTCTCTGCAAGCCCCCACGCCCTCGTGTGCACTGGAGTAATCCAGAAGAGTCAGCGGCTGCAGTCCCCTCCCCTCCCACAGGCTGGTTTGCCTCGCACGTCTCTCTCTCCGGCCTCAGGAAGGACCCTGCGCCCACCTGTTCCTTCCTCACTCCCCTCGCTTCCTCCTCAAGCCCCCTTTCCCTGCTTCGGACCCTCAGGCTTTCTCACACTTAAGCTCTTCAAGAATCTGCCCAGTTGTCTCTCCGGGAACTCTACCCTGTGGCTCCTCGTGAGGTAGGTGTCCTTTGTCCAGGTCCCCAACTCCTTGGGCGTAATTGTCATTATGCCACACTGTCGAACTTCTCTCCTAATTTTCCTTCCCCACGAAACCACAAAGTCCTGGCAGGTAAGGATTTCTCTTTCATCTCTGTTTCTAGGGCATCCGTCACAAGGTCAGGCAGAGTGGGTGGTCAATATATTTCTGGATAAGTGAAGAAAGTACTCAGTCCATTTTCATCACCGGATCAGCCCCAGATTCCCCGGGTAACACCAGGAAAATCAAAACACACAGGCCCTCCTTCAACTTGGGTTAAATTCAGCTTAGCCAAAAATCAAGTTATGTCAAAATCTGTGCACAAGATTTGGACAAAACTCTCCTATCATACTCATTTTTAAGTTATAAATGTTCTTCTGGGCATCCTGGGCCCTGGAAACGGAGAGAGAAGCAGACGGTATCTACGCCAGTAAAGTAAGAGCCGGTCCACCAGGGAAGGCGAGGCAGCTGCATGTAAGGATCTCACCACCAGAGTCTTTGGAAACTTCTTTAAATTTAAGTGCAAACACAAACTCACTGCTGTCAACATGCTCCCTCAAGCATATTGGATCTTGGGATAATACCAAATCTTAAGTTGTCTTAGCTGCTCTCTGGAACTGAGGAGCAAGAAGCATAATTCTACATACATCCCTCCCCCCACCCCGCCCTCTGCAACACACACACACACACATACACATACAAGTCCCATTTCCAGCTGATCCAGGGCGCCCCTAGCCAAGGGCCCATCCACAGTGAGATGGTGCTCTCACCCTGCGGCCAGCTCAGGACTCTGCCCGCTGGGGCTTTGGCTTTCCAGGGACACATCCGCGTCGCCATGCCCCCTAGCTGTGGGCATGTGTTTCTGGGGGTGGAGGTCATGCTCAGGAGCCTGTTCCAAACAGCCAGGCGTACATTTGTGTGTGTGTGTGTGTGTGTCTGACTTACATATTTTCTAACTCTTCCCTAGAATAATAGCTAAGCTTAAGCAAATACTAAACACATTCAAAAGCAGAGGCAATGCTGAGAGCAAAGTGTAAATGAAACACAAATGGGCTGGGTGGCCTAGCAACCTCTTCACTTACAGGCCCTTCTCTTCTGCCTGCACGCAGCTTTAAAGAAGGCGCCTTGGGACCTGACCCGTGTGGCTCAGTTGGTTGGAGCACCATCAAGGTTGTGGGTTCCATTCCCAGTCAGGGCACATGCCTAGGTTTTTTAATTCAGTCCCTGGTCTCTAGCATTAATGTCTCTCTCTCCCTCTCTCTTTGTCTCTGTCTCTCTCACTTCCTCTCTCTCTAAAAGCAATAAAAAAAAAATGTCCTCAGTTGAAGATTTTTTTTAAAAAGGTGCCTCGGACCTCCCACCCCAGCCTCGTACATCCGTGCCCCACCTGGACCACACAAACTTCCTTTAGGAGATTTACTTCCTCCTCAGCTCCCCTCACACTGCCTGGCTCTGCTTGAGGGTGGAAAACCCAGTGTCCCCCAACCCTCCTGCTCCTCACTCTCCAGGGAAGAAACAGACCCAGGAGCCAGACATTCCTCCGTTACTGTGAGGCCATCTAATTCCAGCCCTGGCTGGTGTGGCTCAGCAGATTGAGCAGCGACCTGCGGGCCAGGCCCCCGGTAGGGGGCGCGCAAGAGGTAATTTATCGATGTTTCTCCTCTTCCTCCCTTCCCGTCTCTCTAAAAATAAATAAAAATCTTTAAAAACACAAAAAGACTATCTAATTCCCGTTGATAGATGCTGCTCTGCAGGCAGTACACAGTCCCTTCTACTCAGACAATTCAGCACACCGCTGAAACGACTCCGGACTACGGGTGCCTTTGCAAAGAAACCACTGGACAGCTATTCTCGTGTCTGTTTCTGCCCTGTTTCAATGTCTGCGTACATTTTATTGCACCAGCTCTCGCAGAATCTTTATCCATTGCAGACTAAGCCTGCGGATGGGGCTGCTTGGAAGAGAATCAATGCCCAATGGTAGATAAAAGACCAGAACCAGAGGAAAGGATGGATGCCTGGGGGAAGCCCTTCCGAGGGGGAAGAGCGCCCCCCTGCGGCCAGGGGGCCGCCAGGAGAGAAGGCAGTCTCGACGGCAGGGTGATTCAGAGCCGGGCTTTGAAGTCGGCCATATTCCCACTCAATCCCAGAAATTGAATCCAGAAAGCAGGGAAATCCCTTCACCTCTCACGCCTCAGTTTTCTTATCTGTAAAATGGGGATAATGTTACATGTGGCAAAGACTGAACGGATATTTCCCAGTCATTTCCTCTAGCACACGGCTAGATTATATTTCCTAGATTTCTTTGCAGATGGCCAGAGCTGACCTAAAAAAACTCTCAGATATTTATCCACACTCTTGTCCCAGTTTCTAGCCAGGCGGGGAATATCCGATGAAGGACCCCGAGGGCCTGGAGAACGATGAGGCCACCAGCTGGCAGAAACTCGGGTCGCTGAATGAGACTTCCCATCTCCCACTAAACCACACTGGACAAAACCACAAAAAAGTGAGAAATAAATCGTTCTATTATATTTAAGCCGCTGAAATGTTAGGGTTGTTTATTATAGCAATTAGCCTATCCTGTTATTATCTTCTTTAACTTTAACTCCAGTGTAGATTGAGTAGGGCGTTAGAGTATGCGAGCTTCTGGAACAATGCCCAAATTTCAGAGGTTTAACAAAGGGAAGATCTCTTTCTCGCTCACAGCACTGACTAAATGCAGGTCAGCAATGGGAACAGCTTTGCTCGCCCCAGGGCTTTGAATGTAGGGGTTCACACAGCATGTGGTTCAAGGAATGTCGTGGCTAGGACTGCCACGCACCAAGACTTTTTTATTTTCTTTTCCTTCCGTCATGTGGAAGGATCGCATTTCCTGGTCTCTTTGAGGTTAGGTGTTCAGTGACTTGCTTTAACCACGGAAAATGACATGAGTCATTCCTCAGATGAAGCTTTTGAGAAGCAATGCATACTTCTCTGTATTCTCCCCTGACCCCCAGTCATGACTGGTCGATTTGGAGGAAAGCATCCTGCAATACTAAGGAAATATACAGCAGACAAGTTTCCTGGAGCATTGTCTGAATCGTCAGCACCTTGTGTACGTGAGAAATAAATAAGGCCTCTAAGAATATGGTTTTTTATTAAGCACTTACAATGGACCAGGCACTGTGCAAAGTGAGCCCTTCATGGGTAGAACGCACAGCACAGTGCCTGGCCCTAACAAGCCCTTAATTAGTGTTAACTGTTGTTGTTATTCCACTTCGTCTTAAAAGTATATGTATTTGCTCAAATGGGCCCCGTGCTCTAGACTATGAACCTGAATGGATGTCACAAGGAGAGAGGAGTGTCTTGCTTGTTTTTTGTCTCAAAAACATCAAAAAGAGCCATGGCTGGTGGGGCTCAGTGGATTGAGCGCCAGCCTGTGAACCAAAGGGTCGCTGCTTCGATTCCCAGTCAGGGCACATGCCTGGGTTGTGGGCCAGGTCCCCAGTAGGGGTTGTGAGAGGCAACCACACATTGATGTTTCTCTCCCTCTTTCTCCCTCCCTTCCTCTAAAAACAAATAGAATCTTTTTTTTTAAATGTGAAAGTTTTCATAGTTCATGGGCAACTGAACTGGAAATGCAGGTTTCCAGGACCAGAGAGAGAATGATGCAGAGGAAAGAGCGCTTGAACTAAGAGTCGAGATCAGTTTAGTTCAACACACATTTATTGAGCACCTTCTGTATGTACCAGGCGCTAGAGAAACAAAAAAAATGTGCAAGGGGATCCCTGCCCTCAAGGAGCTTAATTCCCACATGGACGGCGGACAAGGAAACATAAACAAAGCATGATATGTGCAGTAATAAGAGATTAAACAGGAAATAGAAGAGCCACAAGACCTGAGTTCTAGTTCTGCCACTAGCTGTGTGACCTTGGACATGTAACTTAACCTCTCTGGGCCTCATGGACAGTGAGAATGGGGTCAATCATTTCTAGCCCCTGAAATTCTAACAGCTACAAGTCTCAAAACCCTGTTAGGTCAGCAGAGCAGGCATGATTTCTACTTTTTAGAGGTGAAGCCAGGTGTCAGAGAGGTTTAGCACAGCAGCCTGAGCTACACCACTGCTTATTGGAAGAGCTAGCCCCTGACTGGACCAGGGCCGGCCTTCAGAGCCAGGCCTAGTGTGTGTCCACCCCAGGCTGTGTTAGGAGCAGAGGGAACCGGGTGGCTGTGGCAGGAGGCCTCCCGGATGTCCCCGTTTCAACCTCACATTGACTCCCAGTTTGGAGCTGACTGCAGACCAGGAAGAGGAAGGAGGCAGCTGCCTGCCTCACCTCCACCCCTGTGCTGTCTTGGCTGTCACAGGACAACACAGCAGGGTTGGCTTGATGTCCCAGGGATCACAGGACCTTCAGCGGCCAGCGCCATTCACTGGTGGAAACCCTCCCTGACCTGGCCCCCATGCACAGCCGTCTCCTCACCAGCTGGGCTATGTGTAGGATACAACAGATGTTTTGGAGACTGAGGCAGAGCTCCCTCATCGCCCCTGTACTTCCGGGCCACTCCCACTCAGGCCACCCAGGGTGTGCATGAGCTTGTGGAATTGAAGCAGAACAAATTAAAGAGTTCGTCTTTGCTGTGCCTCTAAAAATTGGGCCCTACCCATCAAGGCCAAAAAGACAACTCTTCTGAGGACGGCAGCCGCCACTCTCTCCCACCGCGGCAAGCAGTTCAGGGGTACAATCTTGTTGTCACGCACAGTGATCTTTGAGTGCGTGCTGTGTGCACCCAAGAGGCCAACAACGCACAATCCCTGCTCCCCAGGGGTTTATAATCCGATGACGGGAGCGGTCAGATGACAGGAAGAGATGAGCCACAGGGGACAAGACGACAGACCGGCCATGTGAGAGGCCCGGTGTTAAGTGCTGGAGGTGCCGGGGAAGGGGAGTGGTCACCAAGGGCCGCTGGTCTCTCCAGAGGGCGTCCCAGGGAGGCCGCGAGCTGGGCCCTGAAGGGAGAGAAAGACAGAGGTCATTAACAGCGACACCTACTCTACTCCCTGCGGGTCATTCACATGAAACCACATGAAGATGAAAGTGCCCAGAAAAAGGAGCACCAGCAGGCACGCTGATGTCTTCCCCAAGGCAGCCCCTTCTCCATCACCGGCACCCCCACCTTCTTCAGAGCTGCTCAGAGGACACACATGCCACACAAGTGTCTTCCCTAGAGCCCTGTGGGAAGGGTCCTGGGTTCAAACCGTGCCTCCACCACCTCCACGCTGTGTAACATAGAGCAGGTCCCTTAACCTCTCTGAGCCCATTTCCTCCTCTGTAAGAAGGGGCGAATGGTGCCCACCTTGACGTTCACACCCCAATGTGTGCTCCTTAAAAAGTTCTCCTTGTCACCTCCATCTTCACAAAGGAGGCCTGAAGGTGGCCTGGAGTGCGTGCTCCATTCTTCCCTGGGAGGCCCTGCAGGCCCCAAGGGCTACCGGTGGGACAGGACTGGGCTTTGGGCTCAAATGCACCCAGGGAAGGAGCGGCAGCCAGGGCACCGAAATAAGTCTACTCAGTGCTTCCCCCCTGTGGCTGCTGAGAGCATAGCACCGGGCTCCGCAGCCCCGCAAACCCAGTGCGCTCGGCCCACCTGGGAAGGTAGGGGTGCTTGGCTGATTTATAACCTTTGGAAAGATTTTCTATGTTTCTGAAGACTGGCATGCCAGTGTTTTGCTTTGCTTCTGTCTTGTGTTTCCTTCCCCCTGGAGAAACCAGGTAAGAAAACTCTTAAAACACTGGTGGCCCTGAGTCAGGGCTCCTTTACTAAACTGATTAGACCTGTCATGTGGGCCCAGGACAAACCCAAGGAAGGTCAGGAGAGCTTAAGTCACCTGTGGGCCTCAAAAGCTTCCTGCAGCAGGCCTCAGAGAATGGGATACAGAATGGCATGGGTTCATGGGTCCCTGTCACACTGCTTCCTTCCTGGTTGCTGGTTCCTCCTGTCTGAACCCCGAGGGTGGCACTGGAGCACAGTTCACCTGTCCCTCCTGGCCTTGGGACCCTGCCAAGGTCGAGTTTTGTCCTCGGTGGAGCTATACCTGCCTCTGGGCATTTATTTCAGAATGAAATGAGGTGTCACTGCTACAGCAAGGCACTCAGGCTGTCTGTGAGGGGAGATGACTGTGAGAGCCGCCGTCTGTGAGCAACTGAGAACAGGCATCAGTGGGAGGGCACCCCACAAACAGCAAGAGTGGCTGACCACTTCCTGAGTCTGCAGCCCCTCCACAGGCCTCCTGCCGCCCCCCTCCGGCCCGCCACCACCACACTGAATTCCCCTAACTTCTATTGTACACCAGGTCCCCTCCGGCTCCCCAGTAAAGAAACTATGAAACCACAAAGTACACGTATTTTACTAAAAATCTAGAAAGTATGCAAAAAGGCCAAGAAAACCAAGTTGACAGTTTTGTCTGAAACCCAACAATGAAGGACTGAGCAGAGCAGAGCTGGACCTAGTTTCCCTCTGAGCTATTTTCTGAAAATGGGACGGGAACCAAATTCACATAGGTAGCTCCCAGGCAGGCCGCCCATGTGGCACCCAGCCAGGGGCACCGAGAGAAGCCTGGGGAGGCCTGGTCCCCGCTGCCACCTGCTCCAGGTGTGTGAGTGTTGACAGGGTGCACCAGAGCCTCCGCAGGCCCAGGGGAACCGCCACCCCTGTCACATCCTCCCTTCTTCCCCAGGCAGACCAGGGGCCCAAGGAAGGGGCCACAGGACTGTATAAATTCAGACCCAACTTTTCCCATCATCTTTTCCCCATAGCTGATCCTCCCCTAAGGTAGAATGAACCATCCCGGAATGATGTTCCAGAACATTCTGGTACTTTCCAAGCTGTTTCCTCTGCTCCCTGTATGCTCCTTGGGGGATAAAGCTGTGGATCCCCACACCTGGCGTGGTGTCTGGCACATGGCAGGTGCGAATAAACGTTTGCCAGGTTGACTTGAATAGTAATGAAGAAACCAGATGGAGCCCACCACCTAGACATCTAAGAATAACTCAGGGGCCTAGCAAAGTTAAATGGGCACCGAGGCCACAGAATGTGTTTTTGTCCCCGGTTCGCACGCACTGCCACCTGCCGAGCTAGATCAAGTGCGCCTCGTTAGTGCCCCCCACAGGCAGGCACCCAGAGTCGCGCCCCTCTGCCCCTCCCCCAGCCATGGCCCGGGGAACAGACGGCAGCCAATGTCTCTGGGTGCCCATCATCTCTTTATTCCATCAGTGACCCTCACAGCAGCACCTCAGACGCGGCAGGGACTGCCTGGGAACCCAAGGAGGGTGGACGTGGGGGACCCACGGGAGGGGAAGCCTTCCCTCCCGGCCTCCCCAGAAACCAGCAGAGAAATGACTCTGGGGGAGGGGGGTGCTGTGTGTGCCAACAGTGACACGGTTCGAGTCAGTAACTGGCTTCGAGAGAAAGGAATGTTCCAGAATGGGGCAGGGGGAGCGGGTACAGGACTTTCAGGTGGCTAACTGTGGGCCCTGTGGGCCTGCATGTGTGTGTATGTCTTGGGGGGACAGGCGCCTACCCTACTGAGCATGGCATGTGGAATTCAGCTAAGCCCAGGAACCCGAGCTCATGCGCCCAGGAGAGGGGCTGGGGTGGAGGCCACCCTCCTCACTGCTCCGACTTGGCGAGGAGCCTGGGGCCGGCAGGCCTGGCCTGGCTGGAGAGCCGCCTCCCGCTGAACCCACCTCACGTGTAGGCCATCTTGCTGCAGACCCAGGGCCGGGTCATCAGGCACTCCGTCGACACCAGCCTGGTGGGCTCCACGAAGACACACTCCCCCAGGCCTGCGATGTGGAATCTGTGGCCGGGAGAGAAGAGACCAGGCCCTCATGACCCGGAGCACAGCCCACCCCTGGGCGGCCAGAGGCCCTGTGGCATCGGCCGCCCCCTCTGGATCGCCTTCCAGGACACTCAGGCCCAAGACCCTTCTAACAGGGCCTCCCATTGCCTCCCCACTCTGTGCACCCCATGGGTGCCATGTCCGTCTGTCCCCCAGTCCCCAGGCGGTCAGCTCCTGAACACTGGGTACCCACGGTACGGTGTCCGGCATTGAATTCAGCTCAAAGCTCGGAAGATTTGAGCTGAATTCAATGTCGTCATCGGGCAGAGGTAGACCCCAATAACCCCAGTGTTTACCACCCGGGGCTGTGTGGCCCAGGAAATCATGGACGTCGTTCGTGGACCTGTGGGGGAAGGATTTTCCCTGCCTAGAAACAGCCCTTTTGAGTCTCATGGTTTCTTCTATTCACACTGTTCTGAGCCCCCCCACCAAGGCCAGAGCTGGCATCTCACAAGACTCGGCATCAGAATGACCCCGAGAGGGAGTGGGTGGGGGGCAGGGCCACCTCAGTGTCAGGGAAGCACACCCCGAGGCCCTGGGTTGCCAGATGGTCAGTGCGGTGGGGACCCCAGTCTCCAGGGCTCTCCCTGGCTCTGGGAGCAGGAAGCTTCCAGAAGCAGGGATAAGGGGACAGAAAGTGCTTCCTCAGCAGCACTAAGAACTAACCTGAGAAGGGGGCAAGAATGGGAAAGAGAGAGAATGGAAGAGGGACAAAGATGGAGAGGAGACAGGTGAAGGGGAAGGAATTGTCAACAGGGCCACTTGCCCCCTAGAGGCTGCTGGGGACAGAGGGGATGCTAAGTCAGCCTGCTTGGGAAGGTGGCTGGTCACCAGCTTCAGGCCACTGTGGAGGGCGGGGGCTGGGGGCACTGGGAACAGGTGTCTCATCAGGTGCCCCGCCTACCTCCTCCTGGCCGGCTCATGCAGCTGTAGGGTCTGGACTGAAAGCCGAGGTTCTTACTCCCTTATTCCCTACATTTCTCTAACCTGCACTGCCCCCCCCCAATACACACACACATCACCACCCCCACCCCCCCACCTCCTCGTGACCACTGCCACCATCCCCCACACCGCAGACCAGGCCCGGGTGCCACACTCCCGCCACCCCCATCACACACACACTCGCTTCCACACCATGGCCCGCACAGGTACCACGACCAACTGCCCCAAGAGGCACCTCCTCTAATGCTCATGGCGTCCAGGGTTCGGATCCACCCCCACCCCCACAGTCTCCGTGTTTAGGTGGCACTTGGCTGCCCAGAACAGAGGGCTCCTCTCCACGCCCCCTGTGGCCAGGTGTTGCCACATAGCTGTATTCTGGCCAACGCAGAGGGACGTTCACGGCAGGGGCCCCCTCTCCTCTTTCCCCCCATGGCTGAGCCACACTGAGCTGTGCAGACAGGCCGCTCCTCAGACAGGGGTTGCCCAGGATGGAGAGAGCCCGGGACCCAGAAACTTCAATGGCATGGACCAGAGCCACCAAACCAGGCTGGACTTCCTGGGCCAGAGCACGGGCCTGGCAGGCCCGCTGAACCTAGGGGCTGTGGCTCTGGGTGGCATGGCGCCAGGTGGCCCCCTGGGAGGTGTCGGGGGGCCGGGCCTTGCATGGTCTAAGCCCATGGCCAGAGGATGAAGCCTCAGCTCACGTGTCCGGGTCAAACGGCTCCCCGCTGACCCAGTGGAATTCGTCCCCCACTCTGCGCAGGCCAATCCAGGGCTCCCTCCGTGTGAACTTGTACATGAATTCCTGCGCCAAGGAGAGAGGGAAGGCTCAGAGTCAGACGTGGGCTCCCGACTGCCCACACTCCCCACGGCTGACCTCAGCCTGGAAGACTGGCTCCCCAGATAGACAGACGCCAAGAGAGGCACGCCTCGCTGTCCCCCAAAAGTGAGGTGCTGGGGTCAAAGAGTGCCCTGCACTCACACAGAATGCCCAGCAGTTGCCTGCAGCGGTCCCTGAGGGGCCTGGCTCTGGGAGCACGCCATCAGACCAGGACACTGGGCACAAAGTCTGTGCCCCGGGCTCAGGAGCCCAGGAGCCAGCCTCCCCAATTCACAGGACGCCTGGGCTTGCCCACCCCATGGGCTTCGTGGGACAAATTTCGACATGCAGGCTGATTGCCCCTCTACCTGCATACTCCTGCACCTTTCTCTGAAGTAGGGGGCTTTATACTGTGTACCAGAGGCTAACAGAAGTGATTCTGGGGTTATCTGTGAGTTCACCTTGCCTCGCCAAAGTAACCCTCAAACTCTGAAACGGCCGATAGACGGACTGTGTTTCTTTTGTATTTCTGTGGAGAAAACCATTCTGGGTGGTACAGGAACGATCGCATCCTGATTCCAGCCGGGAGAATGTGCCGATGTGATTTTCCGTTTCACAAGTGCATTGGGTCATTGGTAACTCTTAACTTATGGCAGCACCGAGCCGAGCTCAGCAAACCAGCCTGGACCGGCCTAGTTGGCCGACACAGGTCAGGCCCCCAGGGGCCCACCTGCACACGCCAGGCTGTGCAGTGGCTGGGTGTCCCGGGGACACCCAGTCCTAGAGGTGCAGATCTCCCGGGGGTGCCCCGCCCCAGCGCTCACCAGCTCCTTCTGGCTCTGAATCACAGCCAGTGCGGCCTCGTGGGTGTGGCAGAACTGCCTGCCCGTGTTCCAGTCTCGAGGTTCCTCGGAGAAGTAGTAGCATTTCCTCCCGTAGAGCAGCCAGTCTTCCGGGCAGGGCGCTTCACACTTGATGCAACCCTTGGAAGCTGCAGGGGAGAGGAGGTGCTCAGCCTCTGGGGGAGGGAGGGGTGGCACGCCTGGCCCATGAATAACCCCGTCGGCCCCCCACGGCTCCTTCTGCCTGCCCTGACTTTGGTGCCCTTCACTGACATGGTTCATGTGCTGTCTTCTCAGGGGAGCGCCCCTCACAGTGCCTGGCCGGGAGAAGGAAGGTGGATGACTGAAGGCATCGGGGAGAGGAATGGGGGAGGCTTGCCGGGGCACCATGAGGGGGCACGACAGGTTAGCCCCTGGGCTAAGGCCTCCACTCTCTCTCCGAACTCTTCAAGGCATGGAACCCCAGAAAGTCAGATTGGGAAGGGACTTGGAGGTCACGTGACGTGTCCTCTCTCTCCAGCCAGGGTGGGAACCATCCGCAGGCTCAAAGGGCCCCTCTCAACCCCTATGCCCCCCGTCAGCTAACAAGGCAGCCCATTTCGCCGCTGAACTGCTGGAAGTTCCTTTTCAGTTCTGAGTCCCAACCCGCCTTCCTGTGACCTGGTCCTGCTGGACCTCCAGCTGCCTCTGGAGTGGCTCAGGGCAAACCCAGTCTGCCTCCTAGCACCTGCCTGAAGAAGGACCCCAGCCTCCCCTCATCCAGGCCTACAGCCATGGTCTCTTCCACGATCCCCACCAGGGGTTGCCCTCCAGACCCCTCTCCACCCTGTCCGGCCCCCTGCAGGGTGCCAAATTATCACTAAAACGCTGCCACTTTGTCACACTGTAACGGCAGGTGGGGTCCCACCACCAGCCTCAGGGATCAGCACGCTGCCTTCGGTGGCCACGGGCCTGCAGACTGCCTCGGAGAGAAGAGCCGGGAGTGTGTGCCTACGTGCCCTTTTCTGGGAAGGACGCCCAGAGTGCCCATCAGTTTGCACAGGGCCCCCTTGCCAAAAGGAATTAAGCCACACTCTCCCGTCGTTTTCACGTGATCTCTCTCCAAGCCAGGCCTCCCCAGTGGCCAGACCATGGATAAACCATTTTTCAAAGCCAAAGGAAAGATCTGACATCAATTTCTTCCACATGTATCTCATTCGCGTTGGCTCATCTCTAAGATACATTCTCGGCTTGATTTTTTTTTCACCTGTCATATTAAACATCCCTCTGCGGATTGTATCACCTACAAATTCTATAAGCATATTTTTTGTTTGTTTTCATTCAAGTGATTGATTAAATGTAGACCAGGACAGAGCCAAGAACAGACCTGTGGTGTTCCAGCCCCTAGGGATCTCCAGCCACGCTAACACCAATTAATCAGACCTGACACTCGGAGTATCTATTCAGGGAGCTACAGGTCCATGTGGAGGATTGGCCACGGTGTGGCTACACTTTAACTGTTTTTCCAGAAGGATCTCTGAGGAGACTGTTGTCCTTTACTGAACCCCAATCTGCTACCTTTCCACATTGCTCCGACCTCCCCACCTAGCTACAGGCCCAAAGGAAACCGATTTAATTTGTAGTAAATAGGCGCCAGCGGTCACCAGGCTCTTTCTGAACACCCGCAAACTCCCTGCTTGTCACACACACCCTGTAGGTGAGGGTTTGGCGGGAACCGACGTTATTGGTGGATTTTTTGCCCATTTGGACATGCCCACCTCTGGGCTGAGGGGACTTCTCCAAGATGAAAGACAGAGGCACTGGAGCCACTTCGCAAAGCCTTCAGATCCCACAACATACTTGGCCTTGAATCCACTTAAAAACAGCCAAGTTCCCTGGTGACTGTCCTCAGTGACAGCGCACCTCCCCCCCCATCCCCCATAGCACTGCTTGCTGCTCAGGCCCCACCCACAGCCTGTTCCACTCCCAGGAAGCCCCCATTCGTTCTTCAGGGTCTGGCCCCTGCGTTTCCCCTGGGAAGCCGCCCGCCCCCGGGCTGTAACACCGCTATATCTGCAGGAGGGACATGACAGACTCATTTTTTTTAACCCTTAGTACTTAGCCCAGGGCCTAATACGCAGCAGGCTTGATAAATGTTCATTCAATGAGCAGATGTGATCTTTGAAGGCCCTTTTCCCAAACTCTTCTCCCCCCAAAAGCATGGCCTGCCCAAGCCACCCCCAGTTTGTTCTGAGTTCTCAGGGCATCTACAGAAGAGAACTTAAGTCCCACCTCCACTTCCCCTGCGTGGCCTAGTCGAGGGGGCTTGTGGAGTCGGTGTGGGAAAAGATTATTTTCAACTGAAATCCCCTCTAGAACTAACACTCGGTTTTCTATTTACTTTGTGCCCCATAGAACTCGTGGTGCAGCTGGAACTTTTCTTGACCTAATCAGAAACGCTTCTGACAAGGCGGTATACACGGAATCGCGTAAGTGCGCCGACGGCCATGCTCACCCAAGATGCTCATCACCACCAGGATGGCGAACAGAAGCACGGCGATGGCCCCCAGCAGGAGACGGGTGGTGGTGTCTGAAGAGAAGAGAAAGGGTTCAATTCCCAGCCCACCCACCGCCAATCCCCACAGCCATCCCCACCCCCACCCCAATGGTGGGACGCTCTAGTGGCGGGGCCAGCCGTCTGTACTGCACCAGGTGCTCCAGGTGATTCTCACTGAGGCCTGAGAGTCACTGCCCCAGCGCAGGGCTCTGCTTCCCAGATCCCGAGGGTCCCCTGCAGGATTACCCTCCCTCCAGGGCTACGCACTTGAACTCCTTCTGTGGCCTGCAGAGCTTCCAGTCGCTAAACTCCCGCTGCTTCTCCGCCTGGTCCTGCTTCAGCCACACAGACTCGAGAAAGAATCCAGCCCACCCTCCCGACCCTGCGGCTGGGTCTCTGCTCCCAAAGCTCTGCTCCTCCACTGCTACCTCTTGAAATCTGCCCCCCACGCGCCCTCTTAATGGAACCTTTCCTGATCCTCTGGCTGCTCCCTTCTTTAAATTTTTTCTTTTTTGTTATCACTTAAAATTTCTATTTGATATTTAGTGAAAGAACCACTTTAGACTTTAGACATAGGGTCCTTCAAAGTTTCTTAACATAAAAATTGCCGTTTTAACCATTTTAAGTGTATAATTAGTGGCGTTAATTACATACACAAATTGTGGAACCAGGCCCACTGTCCATTTGCAAAACTTTTTCACCGCCCCAGACAGACACTCTGTGCCAATTAAGCATTAACTCCTCGTTCCGCTTCCCCCCAGCGCCTGGTAACTTCTAACCTACTTTCCGCCTCTCTGAATTTGCCTATTATAGAGATTTCATGTAAGTGGAAACATACACAATTTGTCCTTTTGTGTCTGACTTATTTCACTTATAATGTTTTCCAGGTTCACCCACATTGTAGCCCCTATCAGAATTTCGTTTCTTTTTTCTGGCTGCAAATATTCTCTTGTCTGAATGGGTACACTTTGTTTACCTGCTCATCTGTAGGTTGACACCTGGGGTGTTTCCACTTTTTGGTATTATGAATAATGCTGCAGTGAACACTGGCATACAAGCACCTGAGTCCCTGTTTTCAGGGTTTTAAAAGAAGATTTTATTTATTTATCTTTAGAGAGGGGAGGGAAACATCGATGTGTGAGAGTGATCAGTTGCCTCTCACACGCCCCCTACTGGGGACCTGGCCCACAACTTAGGCATGTGCCCGGACTAGGGATCGAACCTGCAACCCTTCAGTTTGCAGGCCGGCACTCAATCCACTGAGCTACACCAGCCAGGGCCTGTCCTTATTTCAATGATGCCATCCTTCCTCTCGTCTGTCTGAGGGTACTACTACTGATAGGGGTTTGCGGAGGGGGGTGCAGGGCAGAAAGTTTATTTCTCCCTGTACAGTCTCTGTATCCTCCAACTTGCTGTTTCTCCATGTTGGACACTTCCCTGGGATGCGTGGGGAGCCTTGGTTATTTGCTCCTGATTAAGGCAGCAGGACTACAGAATTCACTGGTGTCTCTGCGACCACGAGAGGGGCTTACTGTCAGGGGAGGGGGGCACTGAGGGTCATGGCAGACTGATCCAGCTGGGCTGGTCCTCAAGGCTCTCTGGCTGTCGACCTCCTTGGGCCTTTTTCTCTTGGGGTCGGCGGCCAGAGTCCCTGGAGAAGCCTCTTCTGTAAATGTGTCCTCCATGGCATGCTCTCCACTGTGTTGGTGTCTGGAGACCCTGTCTCTGGAGACGTAGCCCAGGCTTCTGCTGGGGCTGGGAAGAAGCTGTACAGAGAGAGGGACGAGGATCTGGGGGTCTAGATCTTCCTAAAGAAATGTTCGACCAGTCCTCCTGTGTCTCCACGGCCCTGATGACCTGGCGCCCGCTCCCGGCGTCACTCAGGTGGGCCCTCTGCTGGTGGAGTCAGTTACCTCTCATTGTTTGCTCCCTAGCTCCCAATTCTGTTGCTGTGTTGCCTCTCCTGTTCTCGCAGTCCTTGTGGCCTTTTAAAAATTCCGTTACTGATGTATTCGTGGGCTTCGGAGGAAAAGAGAATAAACGCATGAGTTCAATCTGCCACCTGTACCTGGAATCATGCCTATGAGCAAGGTTGACGCTGGCAGGTGACCAGGAGTCCAGAGGGAGGTGGCCCCAGGTTCGATGAGAGTGGAGGCTCTGTCCCCACCAGCAGTTTGCTATGGGATGGACCCCCCATGAGCTGAAGGATGGCTGCCTGTAGCCAGCGGACCGTGTGCACCCTGCCGTTCCTTCCTTTCCATGCCTCCCTGTCCCCCTCTGTAACACTGGCTCCGTCACCCTTTGCGCATGGAGGATGAGAGAGCATGGTGCCTTAACCTGCCTCACCCAGGTTCGAATCCCAGCTCTGCCATTTTCTAGGTGACTTACTAATTTGGCAAAGTTACCTAGCTTCTATTTTATTTCATTTTCCTCATTTTTAAAATGAAGTGAAAGTAGTATCTGCCACTTAGGATTTTATGAGAATTCAATGTATGGTACTTAGAACAGTGTCTGATACGGAAACTCTACTTCAATGCTAAGAGATACGAGGATGATGATGATGGTGGTAATAAGCCCTCAGGCCCCTTTAGGGTGAGAGCTGTGTGCTCTACTCCCCTTCGGAATCCCTGGACCAGGGCTAAGCCACCCACTGCCTTGCATGTCAGAGAGCACCCAGAGCACTAAAAACACGGGGGAACCTAGCAACACTGAGTGACAGTGTCCTTGGCCGGCCTTAAACTCTGAGTTTGTAGGAAAGGGCACGTGGGCACACCTGCTCTCCGGGGAACGGGGCATCTGTGTGTATGTGTGTCTCCAATGTCACCAGAACTGAGGAGCCTCTTCCTTCTCTCACGGGCATAACTGCTCTGGACACTGGACTGGGGACACAGAGAGGACATGCCAGGGAGCCCGTTGTTCTCTGCCTGCTCTCACCCAGGACGGCTGTGCGGTGAACAATCCAAACCCGTGCTGTATTCATTCCCTACAGTTGACATGACTTAAAACATTGGAAACGTATTGTCCCCCAGTCCTGGAGGCCAGAAGCCCACGGTCAAGGTGTCAGCGGAGCCATGCTCCCTCCGAAACTTGTAGGGAATCCTTCCGTGCTTCGTCCACGCTTCTGGTGGTTTGCAGGCGATCTTCGGTGCTCCTTGGCTTGCAGGTGGTTCCCTCCAATTTCTGCCTTCATGGTCACATGGCCCTTTCATCTTCACGTGACTGCCTCCTTATAAGGACACCAGTCACACTGGACGAGGAGACCACCCGACTCCAGCATGCCCCCATCTTAACAGATTGCACCTGAAATGCCCCCTTTCCAAACAAAGTCATATGCTGAGGTTTCTGGGGGTTAGGACTCCAGCACATCTCTTTGGGGAGGGGCACGACTCTGCCATAAAAACGAATGTCTAACTCAGCAACCCTTCCTTCTGCGCAACGGCCTTCATTGGGGGCAGCGATTTATGTTTACGAATGTGTACGACTTAGCCTCCTGCTAGAAGGGGCAATGGAGATAGAAGGGGCTCCCCGCCCCCGCCAGACCCACAGCTCCAAGGAGACTCACAGCTGACGTCTCCGGGTTGTCAGGGCTGCCACCCAGCAGGCATGATCTTGGCTGTTCGAGACCATCCAACAAAGGGTTTGGTAACTTTTCAGTTTTTAAGAGACTTTGCTAAATGCATGCATGTGGTTTTGATCAGGAACTTGTGGGTTTATGCCTAATCAAGGACCTTTCAACATTAAAAATTCAGAATCGGTGAGCACAGAAAAATCTATAGTCTGAGATACGCAGATTCATTCTGCCCCCCCCCACGCCCCCATGCCCCCAGACCACCTCCCCATGCCCCCTGCACCCGCTCTGCCAATGCCAGAAACATCCCCTCATCAGATCAGCGCCAGTGGCTCCAGAACCCAGGCGGCAGCTCGGGGCCACCTTTCCCAGCCTGTCCCCCGAGGCTGGGAGGAGGGGGAGAAAGGTTAATACCCACAGCGAGAGAAGACTTGACCAAGGAGCAGCTCTGACTGGCTTCCTACTTACAAAGCTAAGCGTTGGTCTAAGGGAAGCCCTCAGCACCTGGGCTGCACTCCCAGCCATCTGACTGAAGAAGCTCAGCTCTCCGCTTCGCTTAACCTGTCTGTGCAGAAGGCCTCGTCTGAGGAGCGCGAGGAGGAGCATGAGCTGCGTCTGAACAGTTTGATTCCGTCCCATTGGTCTCGCCAGGCCCAGGGTCCCTGGTCTGCGCAGGACAGTGTGGGAGCTTTCACTGTGCCAGAGGCACTGGGGACAAACCCAACAGGGGGTTTCACATGTGTCCTTGGGGAAGACACTCAGCCTCTCTGAGTCTGTTTCCTCCTCTATAAACTAGACAGAACACTCACCAGCTCCCGGCAAGAGGAGATGCAAGGAGTAAATGAGACAGCCATGGTCAAAGCCCCCAGCATAAGGCCCGGCACTCAGTAGGTGCTCAATAAATGCACAGCTTGTGGTAATAAAGGAGCACAGGCCCCTGAGTGTTCGGCTTGGTCAGGTTGAGAAGTCACCTGTTTCCCTCCAGGTGTGCGTGGCTAAGTGGAGGCGGAAAACCCTCGGGCCCCAGCAGTGGCAGACCCCTCATTGGCCATGGGTGTCCTCAGTGTCCACGGGCTGGGCCCGGTACACGGACTCCAGCTTGGGAGTGGGGAGTGGACTCAAGTTAGGCAGACCAGCAGTCAAAGGGTTTCAGCTGAGCTCCCCCACCAGGCTGCAGGGGCCACGCCTAGGGGACAGGGGAGGAGTCACCTGCACACAGCCCACACCCCACACCGGGCTGTGTAGCCCTAAGAGGCAACAATATTGCCCAGCGTGGCAGATGAGGAAACTGAGGCTCAAACAAGTTCAAAAACCAGGTAACCCCTGGCTTGGGTTTACCCAACTCCGGACTCCGTGCTCCTCAACGGGCAGCCTCAGCCCCGATCTGTGATCATTCGAGGGCCGGGACATTCCCAACGCCCAGAGCCATGTCTGCACAGGGAGAGAAAGAACGACAGATGTGGGAAGGCTGGCCCTGGGCCCACACAGCGGCACCCGTCCTGGTCCATGAGCTCCCCTCTTCTGACAGGTGACGGGGGTCCCCAGGGAACACCAAGAAGACCCTCATGCCCTGGCTGGTGTGGCTCAGCAGGCTGGGCATCATTCTGCAAACCAAAAGGTCATAGGTTCGATTCCCGGTCAGGGCATGTGCCTGTGCCGGGGTTGTATGCCAGGCCCCTGGTCAGGGGCGTGTGAGAGGCTACCAATGGAAGTTTCTCACACATCGATGTTTCTCTTCCTTTGTCCCTCCCTTCCTCTCTCTAAAAATAAATAAATAAAATCATAAATGTAAAATAGACCCTCAGGGGACTGGCAGAGGGGACGCCCCTCACAGGGACTCAGACCAAAGACCCTAAAACACCTGTGAGAAAAGCCCACAGGCCCCAGACCCCGAGCCCCCAGGACCTCAGACCCCAAGGATGGGGCTGATGCCAGTGGACCCGCTGGAGGAGGCAGAGCCGGAGGGAGCCTGAGACTCAGACAGGCCGGGAGGGAGCCAGGCCGGGACATTGAGCTGAGGTGGGGCCGCAGGTACAACATTAGGCAGGGAGTGGGCCCCCCAGGGGCTGGAAGACCCAGTGTCCCAGGAGAGGCCCTGGGCCATCTCCTGCCTCACTCGCAGGTGGTGGGCCCAGCCACGGTTGGGAGGAGGAAGCAAAAGTAAGCCAGAGGCACTGAAAGAGACCACACTGCCCTGAAGTGGCCCTAACCATGGGCATTAGAGTTAGCTCAGCGCAGACGCTGCAGGAACCTCACGAATGAATGAATGAAGAACACAGGTGAGAGAGGCAAACAGCTTCCGGATATGACACGGGCAGGAGGGAAGTGGGGCCACAGGCAAATCCAGTGACACACCTGGCAGCCACGGCAGAGAGAGGGGTTTCTCTACCTGCCTTCCACTCAGCAACTCTCAGCCTGAAGCTGCTCTGCTCCAAAATCCCACGTCTTTGCCTCTTTCGTCCCAAATCACCACCCAGGCGTCCGCCTTCCCCTCCAGAGTCCACATAGTCCTCCTCAGGCAGCCTGCATCCCTGGCCCATCAGCCTTCGGGCCAAATCCTGACTTGAGGGTCCCCACCTCTCCCTTCTGGTAAGGCTCCTGCCCTGCCAGGTGCTGGTTACGTCCCTCCCCTGACGGCTGCCCCACCTTCCTCACTGACCTGGCATTGGCCTGACCCCTGTGTGACACCACCACTTTCTCAAGGACAAACCCCCTGTCTCATCCCAGGCTTTAAATCTCTCAGTGGGTCCTTCAGACACAATCCAAAGTCTCTGGCAAGGCTTGGGTGGCCATTCGCCGCCTGGGCCCCCCAGACTCATCTCCTCTGCCCCCTCCCCCATCCTGGTATTCTGCAGTTCAGTTCCGCACAAGGGACAGGCTGGCCACTTGGCCCCTGGATGTGTCACTCCTTGAGTCTGATGCACCCTTCCTTCTCTTCTCCAAGTGTCCTAAGACCTCACCTACTCCAGGAAGCCCTCTTTTTCTGAGACACCCTCCCTAAGGGTTGGGTGACGAAAACTGTGGGCTTCCCTTTGTAACGCTGCCCACATCCTCCGCCCTTGGACTGGGGGTGTCAGGAGTATGGAGAAGCCTCCAGAGGACTGGCCCTCTGCCCTACCAACTCCAGCATCTCCCACACCACCCACCACACACCCCACACCACCGGTGGCCAACACAAGTTTTCTGAAACCACTCTTGGACTTGAAATCCATTTTCCACTTTGTTTGCTGCCCCCTTGGCCAGCCAGGGGTCACTGCTGTGCCTGGAAGGGGCAGGGGAGTCTATGACGTTGCAAAGAGCCTCCTGCTATTCTCCACTATCCCCCATCCCGCAGGGGCCCCTCCCCAGCCGGTGCCCCTCCCCTTCTCACTGGACACTGGCACCATCTCTGGGGTTTCCCGCGTCTGCCACTTTCCCAAAGCATTTCCACTACCACAGACTCCCGCCACCCTCTCAACTGCCCATCAGGTGAGTGGCTGACAGCAACTGTCCCCCTTCACTCGTGGGGAAACTGAGGCTCAGAGTACAGAACCCGCTCCCAAGGTCAGAGAGTGAATTAGCTGCAGAGGTAGGGTCAAGGCTGTAACTAACTATAGCTGGTCCGCAGTTACATCCCTCTCCTCTCCCCAAGGTGTCATCTAATTGCCCTGAAATCAATCCCCGGGTTTCCAGCGTCGCGCTCCCGCCCTCCCCTCCGGGAGACCGGCCAAGGTGACTCTGACCCTCCTCCCCCGTCCAGGCCCCGGGCATGGAGGGCCGCTCCACCTCTTACCCTCCAGGGCCGCCTTCCAGCTGGTGCTGCCCTCGTAGCCGGAGCCCGATCTCCGCAGCAGCCCCTCCGCGCCGCGGGCCTCCGCCTCCGCTGGGGAGCGCGGCCTGGGCGCTGCGGGGGTGGGCGCTGGGCGGGCGGCTGGGGGTGGCGGCCGGACGCGCGCCGGGGGCTCCCGGGCCGGCTCCCGAGCCGGCTCCATGCCCGGCGCTCCGCCGCGCCGCGCCCGCGCTCGTGCCCCCGGGTGCGGGGCCCAGTCCGACACGCACTCGGCGCTCCGCGTGCCCTGCGGACCCCCCAGGCCGGCCTCGGGTGGGCGAGGGCGGTGGGTCTCCCGGGCCCGGGCTGTGCCCGGTTCCCCGCGCCGGACCCGCTGCGCCTGGCCGCCGCCGCCTTGCGCGCCGCGCTTGCCCTGCCGCGCCGCAGCCCAGCCGCACACCGGGGCCGGGAGGCGCGGGGAGGCGCGGGGAGGAGCTGGGAGGCGCGCGGGAGCGGCGAGGGTGGGGCGGGGAGGGAGGAGGCGCGGGGGAGCAGCGACACCCCCACAGTCCCGGCCCCCACCAGAGGCTGCGGAGCGAAGAGCCGGCCCCTGAACCCAGGACACCTGGCTTCTAAGCCAGCTGCACCTCCCAGCCTCCTGTTCGTCTCAGTTAAGAAGGAACAAAAGTTTACGGGCCCGACGCAGTGAGGCTCTGGAAGATGGGGGGGCTTTCCTCTGGGCCGTCCTGGGAGCGGTGACGGGGCCCAGAGTTATGACAAATGAGAGAAGAGACAGAATCGGTGAGCGCGGAGAGCGCAGGGGTCGGAGGGAACCTCGGGCGCAACATTTCAGTTTCAATTAACATTGTGCTTTTACTAACGCCAGGGAGTTGGGGTTTTTTTTTTTGGGGGGGGGGGTCCTGTGTCTTAAGAGTGAGCCCTGGCTGGTGTGGCTCAGTGGATTGAGTGCTGGCCTGTGAACCAAAGGATCACCAGTTCAATTCCCAGTCAGGGCACATGCCTGGTTTGCAGGCCAGGTCCCCAGTGGGGGGAGTGCAAGAGGCAACTACACATTGATGTTTCGCTCCCTCTCTCCCTCCCTTCCCCTCTCTAAAAACATTTTTTTAAAAAAAGTGAGAGGGAAAGGGAGGGGGAAAGAAACATCGATGGGTTGCCTCTTGCACGCCCCAGGACGGCGCAAACCGGCAACCCAGCCACGCGCCCTGACTGGGAATGGAACTGGAGACCTTTCGCTTTGCGGAGGACCTGACTTCGTTAGCTGACTCCTGCCCCAGTTTGGGTTGAGAATCAGAATTAAAGAGGTCAAGGGCATTTCTGAAGGCGGCAGCATCAAGTGTGTGGCTGGCCGCTTTCTGACCCCCAGGCCAGGGCTCCTTCCAGGGCCTCCAAGGGCCTGCCCTCCCCCCCCTCCCAGCTGAGTCCCATCACCCCAGGCTCCCGCCTCCAGCCCAGAACCTCTCTCAGCTGTGGCCCGTCCTCTGCTCCTCCTCCTCTCTCCCTCCACATCCAATCACCCATCAACTCCTAGGGATTCTCCCTTTTCAAGTCTGGGCCTGCCCATTTCTCTCTGTTCCTACAGCCACTGGCTGGTACAAACCAATCTCCTCTCTTGTCTGACCATGGTGGCAGCCTCAAAACGTCCCGTCAACCATTCTTCACTCAAATCCAGCCCCTCTGCCTGGGCACCAGAGGGATCTTCCTGAAGTGAAGACCTCACCATTCAGGGCTCCCTCTGCCAGTGGGTTCAGTCCAGCGTTTTTTCCTGCAGGCCTTGGAATGGTCTCTTTCCTCCCCCTAAAACTTGTTTCCTCCTTGGCCTTTTTAACCCTGCCCTACAGCGCCCCCCCCCCCCCCCCCCCCGCCCCGGGAATACTCATTTGCCTAACTTCTGCTAACGCTTCAGACACTGCATTCATTCAGATTAGGTTCGGCAAATGATAGGAGAAACCCCCAATAACAGTGGCTTAAATCAGAAAAACATTTACTTTTTCTCTCATAAAAGAAGTCTGCAAGCGGTCAGTCCAGGACTGGATTGAGAGCTCCGAGGTCTTCAGAGACCCAGCCTCCTTCTCTCTGCCTGCTCATCATCCCTAGCATGTACATCCACCTTCAAGATTCCCTCATAGTCACAACATGGCCACTATAGTTCCAGCCATCGCACCTGGTACCAGAGTGCTGGGAGTAGAAAGAACGAAAGGGGAAAGGGCGTGTCTCTTGTTGGATCAGCTCTTTTAGAGAGCTTTTCTGGAAACCCACTGACTTCCACTTATCTCTCACTGGTCACGTCTCTCTGCCAGGAAGTCCGGGGAGTGTGGTCGTGTTTCCCTGCAGCCATTGCCACCCCCCAAAATGCAGGAGATCTGTTGGCAAAAGAGGGACAGTGGACCCCATGCTCACCCAACAGTTTCTGCATCAAAAGCTTCCTGTGACTCAAGACTGTGCCTGGCACTTCTCCTTGGGGCTCCTAGGACACCCTGTCCCTTTCTGACCTTTAGCACACCCTATTGTCATTTGTTGTCTCCCCAGGCAGATGGTCAGGTACATGGGGGCGGGCACTGCCATATCCCCTGCTCCTGGTGCAGGACCTGGTTGGAACACAAGCTTCCGACGCGGCCACACGGGCACGAGGAAGCATCGAAGACATTTGAGCTCGGACATACCACGATCGCAGCATCCTTCAGGAACAGCAACTATCAGGGGCCAGGAGGTTTGGGAGCAGTAAGACCAGTGAGGAAGCTCTTGTAATAAATGGCGGAGACCAACAGTAACAATGGCATAATACAAAAGGCATAATACCGGAGGCCCTGACTCAGCAGCATTCCAACGGCCAATCAACATCCCTTAGGACCTGATCAGATGTGGGGACTAAGCCTCCCAGCCTCATGAAGCTGTCTAAATTAGAGTCCTTTGAAGGGGCTCCTGCGTTCACCTGGAGAGGTTCGTGATGATGGACTCTATGCCTGAGATAAAACCCACCCTGGCCCCCTGCCCTGGCTCTGAGAGATCACAGGGCTCTGGAGCTGGCCCTGCTCGGGGCCATGGGTGGCCAAGGCTGGGGCCGCTGCACCCCTAGAAGCAAGCCGGGTGTGTGCTGCCCACCTCAAGGGGTGCTCCGTTTCCTCTGACAAGGGTGGGGCAGCAACTACACCCTCTGCTATCAAATCCTTTTGGTTCTTACACTAGACACCCCAAGTTCCCCAGGGAACCCCCACATCACTGTTGAGAAGGTTTCACAGGTACTTGATTAGAATTGGGATGAGCTCTCCCAGCTTAAGAAGCAGAGGTGTGGGGATATCTGAGACCCTGCCTGGCCAACACCACCCCTCCCGCTGTCCCCTGGGCAAGTGTTCTTACTGCTCTCTGACACACTGCCTGTCCCCTGCCTCTGGATGGCTCCATCCCAGGGAAACCTGCGTGACCCTGGGTCTCAGGACACTGGCTTGGTCTCCTTTTGTTAGTTAGGTAATAGAAATTCATTCATTCAAAGGGGAAAAAAAAACCATTTCTTTTTCTTTTTTTAAATCAACATAGTTTTAACTGTAGCTCACCATTCCCTCTAGGACGATAGAAAATTCCATCTCAGATTTTTTTTAATGTTTTGATGGAGATAAAATTTCTATAACATGAAATTCACCATTTTAACTATTTTAAAGTCTGTAATTCAGTGTCTTTTCATATAGTTCACAATGTTGTGTGACCATCACCACTAATTCCAGAATACGTTCACCACCCTAAAAAGAAACCCAGTAGCCCTGGCTGCTGTGGCTCAGTGCATTGGGCACCGGCCTTTGAACCGAAGGGTCATGGGTTCGATTCCCAGTCAGGGCATGTGCCTGGATTGCAGTCCAGGTCCCTGGTTGGGTGTATGTGAGAGGCAACTGATTGCTGTTTCTCTCCCTCTCTTTCTCCCTCCCTTCCCCTCTCTCTGAAAATACATACATAATATCTTTAAGGAAAAAGGAAAAACACCCGGTACCTATCAAGCAGTCCCTCCCCGACCCCTCTCCTCCCTCCCGCCCCTGGCAACCTTCTGTCTCTGGATTTGCCTAATCTGGACAGTCCATATACCATGTACATGGAAATTGCACAGTATGTGGTCTGGAGTCTTTCACTTGGCATGTTTTCAAGGGCCGTCCATGTTGTGGCGTGTGTCAGTCCTTCCGCGGCACCTCAGCCCATGTGGAGGGCTCCTAACCTTCTGGGTTGTATGAGAGCCCCAAGGCTTAAGAAGGAAGCCACGAATAACACCCATTGTCGAGTCAGCAAGTCCCTCCGGGCCCAGCAGGTCCTGCTTCCTGTCTGTCATGGGATAAGGGGTCGTTGCTGGTGCTGAGGCTCTGGGCCCAGAGTTTTGCCCTCCTGGCCTGGCCACCGGGTGACCCCTGCAGGAGGCGCTCATGGAGAGGTGGGCCCTGCTGCCCTTGAGGAACCCCCAGACCCCTCTACCCTTCCCAGGCTGGGGCTCACCCTCTCACCTCCCCACTCCCCCAAGGCCATCTGCCATCTCCCTCCCCCTCCAGGGCCCCCTGCCACATCCTCGGTGGCCTTACATTTTTAGCACAGGTCCGCTTGCTCTTCAAGGGCCTTTGCTCTCTGCCCGACCACGACCACGGGCCTTTGGGGGAGGAGATAGGAGGCCGGGTGAGCAGCTTCCAGGGAGGAAGTGCGTAGAGGGACAAGCACAGGTTTTACTACAGTACGTTGTCCTGCCGCCGCCAGAGTTTGGTGGGGAGACCCGAGTTCACCTTTTCTCCGTGGGCGCTGAGCAATCCTGGAAGGTCACTGTCTACTGAACCTGCAGGGCTCAGAGGGGCGGACTCAAATCTCCAGGGACCCAGAGGTGACAGGAAGGAGCAAACCCCGCGAGCGGGGCTGTGGAGGACCCCCTCACTGAGGCCAGCGGTCACTGCCAAGGGGAGACGCTGCTCCACTCTCAGCGGCCCTTCCCAGTTTGCCAAAGGAGGTGGAAATCTGCGTCACACGAAACTCGAAAACTTTCAGTACTGGCAGATAATTCACATTTTTACTAGAAAACACCATCGAACACCAAAAGCAGAAAAACAACAATACACGTAAACACCTGCGGGACCCATTCAATCTCTGAGCTACCAGCTGATGACACATTTGATGTCCAAGGGTCAGGGGCCCAGTACACGACCTCCGGGCCTCAGACCAGGACCAGTCCCAGCCTGTTAGGAACCGGGCCACACAGCAGGAGGGGAGCTTGAACGTAATGTGCTTGAGTCATCCCCTCCACACCGGCCGGTGGAAAAATTGTCTTTCATGAAAGCGGTCCCTGGTGTCAAAAAGGTTGGGGACCGCTGCAGTATAGCTCAAGATGTCACAAACCCTTTGGAAAAAAGGTCACGGGATGAGAACCCCCAAAGACAAAACCCTCCTAAAGTGGGCAAGGGCTTCCTTTGCTGGCCTGTTTCTCCTACCTGGAAGGAGACTCCCTACTGCTAGTTAGGTGAGGGTGGGGTGTGGGTTGCTATGGTGATGGGCAGGCGCTTGAGCAGGTGCTTGAGCAGGTGATGAGCTGGGAGGGAATCAGGAAAAGTATTTCCATGTGGATGAGGGCTTAACCTACATACATACGGGTTATAGGTTTCTCAGATCATTCCTCTGGACCCGGCTTAGGAAGTCACAGTGCCTCCTCCCCTCCCCCATACTGGCACCACCCCCGCTCCCCGCCAGAAGTCAATGAAATCACCTGAAGTCTGCAACCAGACTGCTCATGACCCTGGGGCACCAGGAGGTCTTAGCTGTTGGCAGAAGAGGGCTAGGAACAGATCGTGTGTAATAACAACGTTAAATGACTCATCTTCCTGCCCATGAGTGAATAACATGGAAAATTCACGACACCAAGACAAGGAGAAGAAAACCTAAGCACTGGTAGTAGAATACCTTTTACTACACGGTTGTAGTTCAGCGTAGTCCCTTCACAGAACCTATTGTCGGCTGTCCAGTCAGGTTCTCATTGCCAAGTCCACATGAGGATCCCTGAACGACTCACCACTCTGTTTGGAACTCCAGGGACTTCAAGGTCCTTCTTCCTTGGTTTCGAGAAGACACTGTCCTTTCTGTGGAATAGGGAGATGGGACATCCTTCTAGTGATGAAAAGCCTCTCCACCGGGGCAAAGCCGCCCCTCTGCCAAGGTTACCTGTGTTTCTCCCTGCACCGTGGCTCCTTTCGCTGCATAACGTCTCCCCAGCAGGTAAGGGCGCTCCCCTGCTGCATCCTTTCTTTAAGAGTTTGTTTGAGCCAACCCGATGACATATGCCAACGAGAAAATCCCAAATGCTCTTGTCCCATCCTTTTTTGCTACACGGCGCTGGTGATGTGATTCATCCTCTGCCAGTTCCTATCAGCCCCTTCTCAGGCCAGGTGAAGCCTCAGAATCCTCCTCATGCCCAGCCCAGCCCCGACGCACAGCCCGTATCTGCAACCCCAAGAAGTGCACCCAAATAGATTGTTCAAAGCAGAGACAGGGGTACCATCCAACGACTTCGGCTAAGAGCTGTTCCAATCCCAGAGGCAACTGCGAGACACGTTGCCGATGACGCTGTGCCCCAGGAAGGGAGCAGGGGGCTCAGTCAGTTCTGGACCTGTGCCCCGCAAAAGAGGATTGTGATCCCAATAAATTCAATAAAAATTAAAATAAATTAATTAATTAAAAAAGGTTTGTGCTGAGTAAACCTTTGAAGCAGCAGATCATTTTGCACAGCCAGTGGCTTCCCCAAACTGCTCCAGAGAGTGTCCCCAGGAAGGGAGTCCATGGGAGTTAAAAGGCAGGCGAGGCAGCAGCTGTTACATCCCTACGTTTCTGCACCTGGCTCAGACCGCCCCCCCCCCCCCCCCCCCCCCCCCCCCGCCCTTGGCGCAGCAGGGCCTGGAGATAAGTTGCCCTGTGGGTAAGCCAACACCAGCCTTTGTGAGCCAGAGGCCGGTGCCTCTCACGGTGTAATCCCCTTCGGGTTTCAGGGGGCTTCCAGGCAGGTTTTTTGCTTCCCAATGCAGTGGCGTAATAGCCAAGCCACTGACTGCCCCGGCCGCAGTCCTGGCTCTGTCCCTTACTTCATCAGGGTTTACCAGTTAACTTTCCCATGCCCTCCTCTCCCTGCTCTGTAAGTCAGCACCTCCTTCAGAGGGTTGTTAGGAGTGGATACATTCATACAGAAAATATCATTATCCCCTCGCGTTTCCACCTTCTCTCTTGCTGGTTTCCGCCCCTCAGCCTTTGCTCATGGCAACTTTAGCTCATTGAAGATAATTCAGCTTTTCCCATGTAGCTGGACCAGGCTCTCAGCCATGTAGGACTGCAGGCCAGGGCAGAAAGAAAGGACCTCTCCTCATAAAGCTGTATTTTCATCCTGGCTGGGTGGTTCAGTTGGTTGGAGCATCATCCCATACACCAAAAAGCTGTGGGTTCGATTCCTGGCAGGACACATACCTCGGTTACAGGTTCGATCCCCAGTCAGGACACACACGGGAGGCAACTCGATCAATGTCTCTCTCTCTCAAATCAATAAATATATCCTTGGGAGAAGATTTTGAAAAATACAAATCAATAAAGCTGCACTTTCTTCCTTCTGTGCGTGTGCTTTTTAAATTGTGTGAAAATACACATAACATAAAATTTACCACCTAACCATTTTCAAATATACAGCTGAGCGGTACTCAGCACACACATCGTTGCACAGCCATCGCAACCTTCCATCTCCTGAACTGCCATCTAGTAAAACGGAAACTGTCCCCAGTAAACAACCGCTCCCTAGTCCTGTCTCCTGCGGCCCCGGCAACCACTGCCCTCCGCTCTCCCCCTATGAACCTGCCTAGTCTGGGTGCCGCACGTAAGTAGGATGATCCAGTATTTGTCTTCTTGTGACTGACTGACTTCATGCCGCATGATGTCCTCAGGTCTCATCCGTATCCGTATCCGTAGTATGTGGCAGGAGCTCCTGTCGGTTTGTCTGTCTTACTGAAAATGGCAGCAAGAGCTCCTCAGCTTTTAGGTAGCTCCTAACTCCCGGCATTTGGTAAGTGCCTGGTCTGAGGAACCGCAATGCAAGGAGTCGCTTCAATACCGCAGAACAAGAAAGCCAGGAAGAGGTGGGCCTCCACCTTGACTTGACTCAGAGAGTTCTCTAGTCCGTGGTCACTAGCAATCCTCCATTCTTTTTCTTTTTTCAAGAGTTTATTTATTTATTTTTAGAGAGAGGGAGAATTAGGGAAAAAGAGAGGGAGAGAATCATTACTGCAAGAAAGATAGATGGATTGCCTCTCACAAGCCCCCAGCCAGGGACCTGGCCCACAACCCAGGCAGGAGCCCTGACCGGGAATCAAACCCATGACCCTTCGCTTTGTGGGGACGATGGCCAACCAATGGAGCCACACCGGTCAAGGTGCAACCCCCCATTCTTGACGCCTATTTCTGCATCAGGGCTCTTCCCAGGGCGCCAGCAGAAAGCCCTGCTCACGCTGGTTTAGGCAACAAAGAAACCCACTGGTCGCGGTAACTGAGAATGCAGCGGGCAGGGCACGGGCTCCAGGTACAACCTGAACCACACTGTTCAACTCCGTCATCAGACCGGCACCGGCTCTCCCGCCCTTCGTCTCGCTCTTCTCCACCTGGGCTGCGTTCTCAGCCTCCGCTAGGGAACGTGCACCGACCTACCCCTTCCCAGGTGCCAGCCCAACAGGAAAAAGAGGGCTTCTCTTCCCTCAGTAGTTCAGATAAGTCCTGGCCCTTACTAGCACTGTCCGCACCCTGTTCACGTGTCCATCCCTGAACCAATGACTGTGGTACAGGTCTGGGTCAGAAGTCCACGTCTAGAGCTGGGTCAAGGTCACCAAATCACGGGACTGAGAGTGGGGAAGAGACAAAGGAAACGTAGGCTACTGTTTCAGGAAGAGAGGGGACGGGCTGCTGGTCAGGGAAATACAGCGGATGCTTGCCATAGACACAGTGGAATAGTAACCAGCGGGTTAAAAGGAATGGGGTAAATCTGTATCTGCTGATTTGGAACGATCTCCGAGATAAATGAAGTGAGAAGAAAGGAAGGCGCAGAGAGCGTGCAGGGTGGGTGTCTATCTGTGTCTACTAAAAGGTGTGGGTGGTCTCTCTCTCTCTTCAGATGTTCCTGAGTGAGAGTCCGCCAGGCCCCGCTCACCTGGGTGCCAGCTCTGACACTGAAGGGGCAGCCATGGTTAGCATTTCCTGATGGAACCAAAGTCTGCAGCCAAGAAAAGCTGGTCCTGGCCACAAGACAGACTCCTGGGCGAGTGTGATGTCTCAGTAACAACCCTGCCAAAACCGCTGTCTCCTGAAGGAGCCCACTGCCTGATGGGTGACCGGAACCAGCAGGTGACGGAAAAGTCAACTCACACCGACTAAGGAAAAAACCCCAAATGTGACTTTTATTTTTATTTCTTGCTAAATCAACAAAAATATACAGATTTTCTTATTACAAAACTAATAGACTGTTTTCATGTAAACAATATATACATTTTTAAACAACTTTTTTTAAAAAAATATTTTTTAAGATTTCATTTATTTTTGGGGGGAGAGGGAGAGAAACTTCCATGTGAAAGAGAAACATCCATCTGCTGTCTCTCCTCCCCCAGCTGTGGACAGGGATCAGGAATTGAATCTGTGACCTTTGGCTTTTCAGAATGACATCCAACCAACTGAGCCAGACCGGTCAGGGAGAAACACCTTTTCTTTAGAATTCAGTATACTATATGTGCTTCTAAGTGCATTTTAAGTATATTGAAATACTCATTAAACAGAAGTGGAGTTAGTAACACTGACTGGAGTAGGTGTTCAACGTTGTAACAATAAGCACTGTTTCCTGTAGGACTACGACTATTTCCATTTTGATTGGAATAACAATACAGCCTTTTAAACATCCTTCAGTCCCCTTGGTGCGTTTCTCTGAAGCCCCGCCCCATCCCTCATTCTTTCTCTGTTGATGACCTGCAGCGCCCCCACCCTGAAGTCCCGGCCGCGCTGAGCCACCCGAGACCAGTATATTCGCAGGACAGAGTGAATGGACGTCAGCGTGAGTTCTAAAAAGTTCCTAGAAAATTTGCCCGCAATGCCGTCGTCCGCATTTAAAACCTTGGATTTTGAAGTTGTGATGTGCAGGACTGTGAAGTAATTCCACGAGCTTCCAAACACGCTGCAGAGCTGCTGCTGTGGGTTTGTACAAGCTGTGACCTCACAGAGACGCTCTGGTTTTTCTGAGACACTAAACTGCCGCTCTAGCGCACGGCTCTCCGGGCCCCAAGAGATGCACCTCTGATGCTCCAGACCCTGCGGCACATGTTCTCCTCTCCTCCCTTAAGGCTCATGTCCTTGCCCTGGAATAGTGCTTCACCTAAAAACAGCATTTTGGGGACAAAACAGGTTCCCAAACCTATGGTGAAGTACCTCTTAACGTCTGTGCACAGCCTGGGCGCCCCCCACCCCCCGCCCCCCGGGAGGAACTGCCCAGGGGCAGGCTGCCGGGGGCCCCAGAACTGCCCCGCCATGGGCTTGCAGACGGGAAAGCTGCGCCTCCTTTATCCAGCCTCGCCTCCTTTATCCAGCCTCGCCATAGATTCCCTCGAGGGACCTCGCCTGGGGAAAGGTCTGCGGTTGCCTTTCGGCCACAGGCGGCCAGGCCGTGAAAGGCTTCCAGTGGATGTTGCTTTACCTTTGTCGCCATCTAGTGACAGCAAGAATACACTGCTTTCTGACTTAACATCTAATATTGCAACTTTGGATGGTTCTGGTTTGGGGTGTTGAGGGTGGGGAGCTGTAGGGTGGGAGTGGACCCAATTCCAGACCCTGTCTGGGGAGGGAAATTGGTGGTACTCCACTTTCTTGGGTCCATCGCCACAGAAGAAGGGCGTTCTGGTCCAAACATTGAGTCGGGCCTCCCGTTGACAGGAGTCTTGTTCCTTGAAAGGGGGAGGCCTGTGGACCCACTGGGGTTGGTTCTGGGCATAAGACCTGTCTGGAAGGAGTTCTGGCTTAGGAAGCTGCACTGTTTGTTGGGAGTCTAAAGGTATTCTGGAGGGCAAGGATGCCAGACAGAGCTCCACCATGACAGCCGTCCTGGGCGCACCTGTTATATAGACCCCGCAGATAGGGGAGGGGGAGGGCAGAACTCCCAGGTTCCTGGAACGGTCTCCCCAAGAGCTACACCGCCCCCCCCCCCACACACACATTCCCACCTGCTGCAGGCACAGACCCAAGCAGCAGGTATATTCTGCAGCTCGGCAAACATTCAGGTGGGGTGAGACTACACTCTCCTTTTTTTACACACCCCTAATCTTTACTAGGGGTTTTTTGCAACCCCCAGATTGGCTTCATGGCATGAAAGCACCCATCCCTTCTAAGGGGCAGTGTCTCCCTGCAAACGCTATGCTCCCAAAGGCAGATGACCTCTTCTCCTCCTTGTGGTCTGATACTGAAGGTGCGGGGAAGAGAAAGAAAGTTCTGAAGGGGCACCACTCCACCAGCCCTGCAGGTAGGCTTGGCCTGCATGCTCAGCCTCCTTGCGCTGAGAATGTGGGGCACTTAGCACCTCTCGTCCACAGCTTGGGGCCCTCACTGCCAACTGTGGGCACAGGACAAATGTCCCACTCGTGTGGGATAAGAGCATCAATAGAGACGGAAGCAGATGCAATCTTACTCTTGGGAGTAAGGATTTCAACACACGAGTGAGGGGTGTACACAATTCAGCCTATACAAGAAGATCCCCAAATAAGAGGGCACTGAAACCCTCACCTCCTGTCCATTGCCATGGCGACAGCAGGGGACACGGAGGGACAGGGGAGGACCAGCTCACGAACACGCACAGTTAGAAAGCTTTCCCTGCCGTGTCAGGCTTGTCCCAGGGTTGTATCTGACCCCAGACATACAAGAGACAACCAAGCCAGACAATTACTAATTTCTATGTCCCCAGACCATAAAGGACAGGGAGGTTTCAATAGTCCAAACGGACCCTGCAGGTGGGTGGAAGGCCTGGCCCACCTGGTCAGCGTGAGCTGTCCATACGCCTTGCAGGAACTTGCTCCTTCAGTTTTTAAATGATAAGCTTTCTTTTTAAAAAATTTTTTTTCCTTTTATTCTAGAGAGCGGGGAATGGAGGGAGGAAAAGAGGGAGAGAAACATCGATGTGAGAGAGAAGCATCAATTGGTTGCTTCTTGTACGCACTCCGACCGGGGACCAAACCTGCAACCCAGGCCTGTGCCCAACCGGGAATCAAACTCACAGCCTTTTGGTTTGCAGGATGACGCCCAACCCACTGAGCCACACTGGCCAGGGCTCAGCTTTCTTAATCATTACAGTGAAGGTCTCCTTAAAATTAACAATAGCTTAAATGCCTGTTTTAGTCCATATATTTTGCTTGCAGGAATGTCATAGTTCTGGCTGAAAACCAGGGTTTAATTCTCAAGCAGTGTGGCCAGACTGGCTCTCACGCTGTCTGAGCCATGGCGTTCAAGTCTGTTGGATACAAAACTCATCCATAATCTCAGCTGGGGGACCAGATGAGACAGGTGGAAAACCTCCCTTGAATGCTTCGTGGGCAAAATCTCAGTGGAACCAATAAGCCAGCTGGTTAGACCTTCACCCTGTAGACTAGAAGTTCTTACATTGCTGCTCATGGGTGGGTTTCAGGGATTCTGTGGCCCCCCTAAAAAAACTGAAAACTGTGAAATGTATGATCAGCTGGGGAGAGGGTTCCCAGCTTCTCTTGGAGTCACAGAGGGACCTATACACAAACCAGTTCAGCCTGAAAACTCCCATCCAACTCACACATCTTTATAGTAAAACAGTAAACTCGATTTCCTTCCAAAGTGTAGAAGTTCACCATGAAATTTGGAATTGTTAGCAATGGGACCAAGACCCTCCCACTTGACAAGGGCTAGTCGCCCAATCTGGACCTAGAATGGGAAGGCTAGGTTCTTGTGGTCACAAGAGGGTACATGACGTGGTCCCTTGTGGCCTGGGGCCTCTGGTGGGCCCTCAGGAATAGAAGTGTCTACTCCTTAATGCAGAAAGGTAGACCTTGATGGAGTCCATGAAGTTGGTCCAAGACTGTTAGAAATGTAAGACTCTTCCTCCAGAAGTTTGCCTTTATGGAAGGTTTTTGTTTATGGCATCCAGAGCTGAGTGGCAGGCAACTTCTGCTTGCCTAAAGGAAACCCAATGTGTATAATTAGGACAGAAACTAGTTCAACACATTCTCTCTCTCTCATTCTCCCATTTGTCTGACCCTCCTCCACCAGGGTGCAGCCAGGGGATCCTCGACCAGGGTATGCATTCAACAATGTGGGCCGTGAACTGCCGCACCCAAGCAGTGCCACTCACCTGGACTCTGAGGGTTGAGCATCCCTGGAGCAGAGTACCCCACCATCCCTGCTCCTGACAGCAGTACAGTAATAAACCTGATGTGCAGGATTAGTCTGAGTTAAGACTATTGAGTTAAGTTTGAGCCGCCATCAACCTGGCTCACACTGTTCTCCCTGTCCAGTGACTCCCTGAGACCCCACCCCACCCAACTTGCAGGCCCACTCAAGCTGCCTCCAGTGGCTTCTCCATACCAATGACCTCTCTCCCTTCCTGTTTTGGACTTTCCTAAAATCTCTCAAACAAGCAGCATCTGGCTTCTGCATACCCCATACCTCTTGCTAAGTGGTCCCAGGCCCGACACTAGCAGTAGCCAGCCTTGGGTCATGGCTTGGCCTCTCCTGGGCACCCCCAAGCCCAACAACACAAGTAGCAGCCACCTGGAAACTGCTCTGTAGCTCCCAGGTGGCCCCAGGCAGGGCACAGGTGGTGGCTGACTTTGCACCTCCTGGGAGGCCCCAAAGCCAGTGCATCCAGTAGACAGCGTCAGACCACACCAGATCACAACCCTACCACCTCCACGAGCAGCATACTCAAGGGGCGGACTTGGTGAGCACCACAGCCCCACTGAAGCAAGTCCTGCTCTGCAGGGTCGACTCCTGCACAGCAGCTCCTCCGCTGTAGTCGTAGTTGGTCCTCACAGCCCATCAGCCTGGGGGTCAATCCTTCCCAGTGATGCTAACAGCAATCAAGGTTCAACTACATCAGGACAGTGCTCACAGCCCTCGCAGAGGCGCGTCTGGAGCATCCTGCCTGGGTGACTGGGGAGGCTGCACCACTGGGCCCTACAGGACACCTACTACTCAAGGCCACTCTACCAAGTCCGGGAGATGTAGCAGCTCCACCTAATACACAGAAACAAACATAGGGAAGCAGCCAAATGAAAGAACAGGAGAAATCTCCAGAAAAAAAACTAAGTGAAATTGAGGCAAGCAAACTACCAGATACAGAGTTCAAAGCAATGGTTATAAGGATGCTCAAGGAACTTAGTGAGAACTTCCACAGCATGAAACCGGACATAGAAACCATTAAAAGGAATGAGTCACAAATGAAGACTACAGGAACTGAAATGAGGAATAAGTTAGAGGGAATCACCAGTAGAGTAGATGAAGCCAAGAATCAAATCAGCTATTTGGAATATAAGGAAGCAAATAACACCCAATCAAAACAGTAAAAAGGAAAAAAAGCTCCCAAAATGAAGACAGTGTAAGGAGCCTCAGAAATAACTTCAAGTGTACCAACATTTGCCTTATGGGGGTGCCAGAAGGAGAAAAGAGAGAGCAAGAAATTGAAAACCTATTTGAAAAAATGATAACCCGGTGAAGGAAATAGACATGCAAGTCTCAGAAGCACAGAGAGGCCCAAACAAGAGGCTGCCACCAATATACATTATAATTAAAATGCCAAAGGTTAAAGACAAAGAGAGAATCTTAAAAACAAGAGAAAAGCAGTTAGTTTCCTATAAAGGAGTTCCCATAAAACTGTTGCCTGATTTCTCAACAGAAACTTTGCAGGCTAGAAGGGACTGGCAAGAAATATTCAAAGTGATGAAAAGCAAGGACCTGCAACCAAGATTACTCTACCCAGGAAAGCTATCATTTAGAATCAAAGGAAAGATAAAGAACTTCCCAGAGAAGAAGAAGTTAAAGGAGTTCATCATCATCAAACCAGTATTGCATAAAATGTTAAAGGGTCTTCTTGAAAAAGAAGAAAAAGAAGCAGCAGCAGCAAGAATATGAACAGTAAAATGGCAATAAATACATACCTATCAACAACTGGATCTAAAAAAACCCAAAATAAACGAACAAGCAGAACAGAAACAGACTCATACAGAGAACATTTTGATGGTTGACAGATGGGGGTGGGGTTGGCGGTTTAGGTAAAAAAGATGAAGGGATTAAGAAGTACAAATGGGTAGTTACAAATAGTCATGGGGATGTAAAGTACAGTATGGGGAAAATAGTCAATAATATTCCAGTAAGTATGAAAAAATAATAAAATAAAGAAACAAGACAGAAACAGACTCGTAGAGTCAGAGAACACACTGAGGGTTGCCAGAAGGGAAGGAGGCTGGGGGAGCCGAGTGACAAAGGTGAAAGGAATTAAGAAACACAAATTGGGAGTTAGGAAGCAGTCACAGGGATGTAAAGCACAGCACAGGGAACAGAGTCCCTAACATTGTAATAACTTGCTGGGGCCAGGTGGACACCAGACTCTCCAGGGGATCTCTTTGTAAATTATAGAATTGTCTACTACATTGTACAGCTGAAACTCATCTAAAGTACTATTGAATGTCAACTGTAACTGAAAAAGAAAAAAAAAGAAAAACATGTCATTATAGAAACAAGTAAAAAATATAAAGTTAGTCATCTTCCTTTCCTGTAAAGTCAATACCAGAAAAAGAGAGGTATTTTCTGCTTCTTCCTCTTTAGATGACAGCTGGACCTTTTGTCCTGAAAATTGAAGTGTTCCTAGCCCCAGGGGAGAGCTGAGTATTTCATTTTTAAAAGCCCGGACTCACACAGGAGGCTGGGGACGGCCCACGTGATACTGACTCAGGCTGCCTATTCACACGCGTGAGTTACACCCACTGCAAACTACAGGAATGAATTCTAGGGGTGGACTCCCAAGCAAGAGAGGATCTGCCTTTTGACCTGCAGAGAGCAAGCAGCTGATGACTCAGGGAGATGTTTTTCCTGCCCTGGCAGGGCTCTTCCTCAAGTCTCCCTGGGTGAGCGTGCGCATATCCAGCTGGAATGCTTTCTCCTGGTGCAGCCCTGCCTCCACCCCTGGCCAAAAGCCACCTTCTGATCCTCTACTGGAGCCGTTTGTCTCCCCAAGCTGCGAGTGGGTCCTCCTGTAAGTAAGTGAGAGAGAAACAGGGTACCTGGTCACTCCCAGCCACAGCGGGGTCTCAGAAAGCAGCAGAGATGAGGTGGAGGGTAAGGAGGGGGTGTGTGGCTAGAGGAACTTGAAAGTGAAGCCTAGTTGGCCAGGTACCTGGGTTGACACTCCACCTCGGCCCAGCCCATGACTTGCATGGACCAGACTAGCCAGAGTCTGGGAATGAAACCTCCAGGAAACCGAGGTGCAGGGGAGCAGGACGCAGAAAAAGGGGAGAAAAGACATGTTTGGGAGCCAGAGACATAGGACAGCATCTTGACTTCCCCACCTTGGAGTCACGCGATCTGGCAGGTTCCTCCACCTCCTTGACCCTCCCTTTCCTCATCTGCAAAGTAGGCATTTTAGTGCCTTCCTCACAGAGTTATGAGGAAGAAGAAATAAACGTAACACCCACAGGCAACGCCTGAGACTTGACTGGATCCTGGCCTGAAAAAATTGGGTAAATTTAAACATGAACTCTATGTGTCACCTAGTATGGCGTAACTGTCCATTTCTGGGTGTGAGAGTGCCCCTGGACCTAGGGGCAATACACGTATTCATGGGAGACACATGCTGAGTAGTTGGGGCGGCCTCACCAGGTGTGCGGCTCACTCAGCTGTGTCACAGAAGCAACCACAAGGGCACGTTTGCAGGGAGGCGAAAGCAAAGCAAATTTGCTGCAATGCTAACTGTTGAATCTCAGAGGAGGGTATTCAAGTGTTCTCTATTTATTCTTTTTATTTTTCTTTCTAAAGTTTTTTGTATAGTTTTACTTTTATTGTATTTTTTTTCCATTACCATTTAGTCCCCTTATCCCCTTCCCCGCAATCACTACAGTGTTGTCCAGGTCCAGGAGGACTTTTTCCTTTTTGCTCTATCCCTCCACTCCCCCTCCCCACCTCTCCTTAGCTGTCATCCCGCTCTCTCTGTATATAGAGTCTGCTTAAAATCCATCAGTAAAAATTGAGGGAGAAAAATAATGAAGACAAGGTGTGCCCAGCACCCACACGGGGCCTTGCGTGCTCGGCAGTGTGTATTGCATGAGCACTCACTAAGGCACTAGGGTGACATCAGCCAAGAATAGGGGTGGGCTGGCCAGAGAACGTTCTGGGGCGACAGCAATGATCTCTAGAGGACAGAGACAGACATGAAACAAGGCAAGTATGTGAACACGGCAGCCGAAAACAGTGCTGAAGTCTATGAAGACAGTCCACAGGCGAGGGACGGGGAGCTGGGGGGTGGGAATTGCCGCCCTGGCTTGGGTGCCCCTGAGCCTCTGGGCAGGTGGAATGTGAGCTGAGGATGCACCGACTGTGCCAGGGAGCTGGCCATGCAGAAATCCCCCTCCTCCCTCATCTGTCTGTCCAGGGGCCCTAGAAGAGCCCCAGATGCCAGAGCGGGTGACATCAGCCAAGAGCCAGGGTGAGGATGTTTGTTTCCTCTTTGGAGCAACCAGCCATGGGTTAGTTTATGCTCTTGGAACTCTTTGGTCTATTTACACAGGCCAGATACCATCAGCCTCCCTGCGCCAGTGAACTTGGTTCCTACGGAACCACTTCCTGGAACCAGCTGGTGATCTGAGGCCTTAGAGGAAGTGGCAACGGCCCTGAGAATGGCAAAACACTTCTCATTACACAGTTAACAAATGAAAAGATGTTCAACCTCATTTATAACTAAAAAAAAAGTGCAAGTTGAAGTTTTACATTTTCACTTACCAGATTGGCAAAGACTAAGAGATTGGACATTTCAAGTGCTGGTGAGGCTGGGGGAACAACCCTCTCTCATCCACTGTGTGTTCAGCCTCTTGTGAGTACCCTGGGTCACTGGGACGTTGTCTGTCACGGCGCCCTTTGGCTAAGTGCTTCCATTTTCTTTTGTTCTTTTTAAAAGATTTTATTTATTTACTTAGTTTTTAGAGAGAAGGGAAGGGAGGGAGAAAGAGAGAGAAACATTGATGTGAGAGAAAAACATCAGTCGGTTGTTTCTTGCATGCACCCTGACCAGGGACCAAACCCACACCCCAGGCATGTGCCCTGACCTGGAATTGAACCGGTAACCTTTCACTTTGCAGGACGCTGTTCAACTGGTCAGGGCTAAGCAGCTCCATTTTAATGAATTTACTCTGAAAATATCATTGGAGATGTGATTAAAAAAGCAAAAAACAATGTGCAGGGTGGCATTTGCAGCACTGCAGTAATTATGTCACCAAAGGGGAACAACGGGAATGTGCACCAGGAGACAACCTAAATACATTAGGGACAGATATAAGTTCAGCCATGGGTGAAGATTTGGAAGTAAGAAATACACACATATCACAGCACTGTAGGTGAGGGTAGGCATAGAAAAAAAGCCAGAAGAGTGAACGCCTAAACATTAATGACGGATCCCCGGGGCGGGCAATCCTGGGGACTTCCGCAGTGTGCATTTCCTGTGATATTTAAACGTTGGACCACAAGCGTGTATTGCTGTTGTAAAGCAGAAAAAGGATTTTAAAGTGAGAGAAAAGGAGGGAAGAAGGGACTGCAGTAGATACTTGTCCTTTTTAGCTAGCCAGGAACTGAAACCCCTTGAAACATTTGGGTAATTCACCTACCTTAGGGTTTTCCACCACTGGAAGTGGTAAATGACCTTCCCATTCCAGGGCCCCCGAGATTCTGCCGTGGAAGGCACAATGGAGCCTGCTGCGAAGCCTGGTGCTCACTCTGAGAGAGCCCAAGGCAGCCCTTGGTGGGACCTGGTCCCCCCCCCCCCCCCCAGCAATCAGAGTGGTGACTGTTATGCCAACTTAAGGAAGAAAAAACACAAAAAGTGTAGAGAGGGCAGGGTCCCAGAAATCCACAGAACTGAACAAGGAAGCTTTAGGAAGGGTGGAAACCATCTCCTGTTTATCCAAAATTCAGATTTAACTGATTGACCTGCATTTTATCTGCCAATCCTGTCCTGGGGAACTTGATAAAAATAGCACTAGCCTTAGTCCCTTAGGAGATTCAGTAGATCTGGGTGGAGCCCAGCCAGGAATCTGTTTTTTTGTTTGCTTTTTGTTTTGGCATTCAGCTCAAGCCCGGGTTGGGAAACCTGTACTCCGGCGCACCAGGCTGACCCCGGGAACGGGCTCCTGTCACCGGGAAAATAGACAGTTCCATGCTTATTTATTCCTCAGTCTTTAACGAGTTAGGCTAGTAGGAGTCAGGCCTCCAGAGCGGCTGTTCCAGGGACTTCTGCGGGAAGGGGGGCGGGCTCCTCTCAGGTGTGGCGCCCCTTCCCACACCTCACTGTCGCAACAACTAGCTGTTACTTTTCCACAGGCCGCCCCATTCCTTTCGGTCCCACTGGTTTCTCTGAGGTCCCAGCGTCTCCACAAGACTGGCCAACCGCTGTCCACCGAAGCTGTAACTCTCCAAATCAGCACAATAGCAGAGGGCCAGGGCAGGGGGGAGGGGAAGTGGGTGGGACCAAGGACAAAGAAGAGGAAAGAGTCTCGGTGCACAGTGACTCCGGGTTCTCCCTTAAGTGCCTGCTCCTGGCTGTTCTCCGGGAAAACCACAGGTCCAGGCCCTCAGCCCTTCCCGTTGGCCCGAGCCCTGTGAAGGGGCGTGGCCCGAGGGGGCGTGGTCTGAAGGGGCGTAGCCGACAGAACCGGAGGCTCCCAGGAGAGCGGCGTGGTTCCGCAACTTCACCAACCCCGCGGGACCGGGGCCGAACGAGAAGGGAAACCGACTTCCTACCTGGGCACAGGTGAGCTCCACTGTGCATCTCTCGGTTGCTCCGCGCCCGGGATGGACAGGGCGCGGGCTGCATCCGGAGGAGAACAAGCCGGGGCCGAGCTGCCAATGGAGACCTTGGAAAATCAGGTCCCGGCGCTGGAGCAGCCGCAGGCCCCCGCGGAGGAACGACGAGAGAGTCCCGAGAACAGCCCGGCTCCGGCCGTACACGAGGCGACCGGCGCGGGCCAGGACCTCTCGGGCGGGAAGAAGCTGCCCTCGCCGCACCCCGCGCGCCTGCGGGTGCTGCCGCCCAGCCTGGGCTACGGTGCCTTCCGCCGCCAGGTGTCCGCCAGCCCGGAGCCGCCGTCACCGGGCCCCGCTGCGGCCGAGCAGCCCCGGGACCGTGAGGCGGAGCTGGTGCCCTGGGCCGCGCCGGGGGAGCCGGCGCCCGGCACCTGGGCGCCCGTGGAATTGCAGGTGGACGTGCGCGTGAAGCCCGTGGGCGCGGCCGGTGGCAGCCGCGCGCCTTCTCCCGCGCCCTCCACGCGCTTCATCACGGTTCCCGTACCCGAGTCCCCAGGCTTCTCCCGCCACGCTTCGCCTGTGTTCCCGATCCTGCCGCGGACCGCCTCCTCGGGCAGCACGTGGGGCCGGGGCTCGCAGCTGGCCGCAGCCCGGGCTGATTACGGCCTCGACGCCGAGGGCCGGGCCGACTCTGCCGAGGGGGGCGCGGAGTCCCCGAGCTCCCCTAAGTGCCGCTGCCGCTGCAAGGAGCTGGAGGAGGAGGACACCGTGCTGCTGCACCGCGCCCAGGTGGACGGCGACATGAAGCTGCACCGGGCGATAAAGCTCATCGGTAAGCGCGCGCCTCCGCCAGGAGCCCACGTCGCCGGGTCGGGGTCCAGGCAGCCGGAGGTCCCCCAACATCCACTCCTCCCTGGGCCACTGCTGTGGAGGGATTGGGAGACCCAGACAACCCTCCCAATGTCCGGCCCTGCCTGTCCTCTCTCTGGCTTGAAACCACTGACATTCTGAATTACATTAGAATTACATTACGTAATTCTAATTCAGATGGTTTGGGATAAAAGAATAAACCCACTATTCTTTCGCCTTATACTCTTCCGACAACTTTCACACGCCCTCGTAGTGTGCGCAGCCTCTTTGAGAGGTCGAGGTGGAAGGAATTCCAGGCGAGGGAAAGTTTTTCAGGATCACGTGACGAAGGTGGTGGTGGCGGCCCCGGAGGGAAGATGATTGCCTGAAAAAGATATAAACAATTAAGCAATCCTGGCCAGGGAACTGGGAGGGAGTGGCTGGTGAACTTGGGGGCGGGGAAAACTTCTTGGAGCTCAGCCTTGAAAGATAAGTAGCAATTGGGAGGATTTAGCTTTATCTGTATGTGTTTTTCTTTTTACCAGGACAATGAATTTGTTACTTCAGTGATTAAGAATTGCTTTCTAAAGAGTGGGGGAGGGAGGGCCGGACTTTTTTTTTTTTTGCCTGGAAGTTTGGGAGACAGATGGCTGTGGTGGGGGGCGGGGCCATTTCCCGGGTCCGCACTGTAGTCCTAAATTTTCTGAAAGGTCACACTAGTTATAGTTCCTGAGGTGATTGGTAGGTTTACTTTCCTTCTCCAGGCTTTTTAGTTCTGCTTTTGTTATTTTAAGATTTTCAATTTATGTACTTTTTTTAAAAAAAACTTTACTTACTGATTTTGGAGAAACAAACAAACCTGCATTCATTAGCCGATTCTTGTCTGTGCCCGGAAGGGCAACCTTGGTGCATCAGGACCACCCTCTAACCAACAGAGCTACCCAGCCAAGGCATCTTAAGGCATCTTTTATTCCAAGCATTTCAATTCACTTTTTCGGGTAACACTTCCATTGAGCTATAATTTACATACCACACAATTCACCCACTAAAAGCATACAACTCAATGGTCTTTAGTATCGTCACAGAGTTGTGCAACCATCACCAGCCAGGTTTAGAATATTTGCATTCACTCTAAAAAGTAATGCTCTACCTTTTAGCTCTCACCCCCCAGCCCACAGCCCCAGGTAGCCACTCGTCTACTTTCTGTCTCTATGGGTTTGCCTATTCTGGATATTTCATTCAAGTGGACTCATAATACATGTCCTTTGGTGTCTGGCTTTCACTTAGCAGTGTTTCCAAGGTCATCCATGATGTAGCTAGCCTATGTCAGTACTTAATTCCCTGCGTCTCTGGAGTTCTTCTCCCCTCTGCAACCTCATTCCAGCCACCTGGTCCCCCGGGACCTGGAGCTGTGGACAACTCACTCCTGTCCAAGTGCTCTCTGCATGGTGCTTCCTAAGTGGCCTCCAGCGACCTGGAGCGGTAAAGGAGGCAGGTGTGATTCCAGTGTTAAAACCGGGAAACACCAAGAACACTCGAGTCAGAACTTGAACCCAGGTTCGCTGAACTCCAGATCTATCCCTCGTTCCCCTCTCGTCTGCAGTTTTATCTCCTGGTACCTCTGCCCAGTCTGGTAGCTCCTAGAGTGCAGCGGCCTTGCCCCGTCCTTGGCACATTTACACCCCGTGTCTGAGGCACATTAGGCGCACAGTAAGTGCTTGTTAGCCAATTATTTGTTCTTTCTTGAGTACAATCTTAGGTCTTCTAGTTATTGAGGAAGAAAACATGTAGTATTTTTCTCCCACATGGGAAGTTCTAAACCCCGGGGGTCATCCGGGTGTCTGGGCTGAGGCGGTGGGTGCGCACAGGGGTATGATGCTGATGTAAGTCAGTGGCTGTAACCTGCCTCTTCTGGTTGTCCCCCCCACCCCAGGGCTGCCGATGTACATGAAGTCCCTGCGCTGGGCCCTGGTAGTCATGGCCGTGTTCCTGGCGGTGTCCACAGTCGCCATTATAGTCCTGGCCTCTAGAACAGGTATGGCGCCTCCTTCTGGCTGCACTCTGACAAGCAATCGGATGACAGCGCTGCAGGGGGTCTTTGTGCCCGGAACAAACTGGACAGCCTTCCGGGGCCCTGCCCACCCTGCTTGCCACTGAAAGCCAATTTCATGCCTCCAGATTTGCCCCTCAGTCCAGGAGGCGGGCAGGAGTTGATGTGTTAATGTACACGTATTCAGCTCTTTACAGTTTACCCTGCGGCTCACCCGAGGTCTCTGCTTGCAGGGACCAGGTGCCGGCCGTGTCCCCAGGGCTGGCTGTGGTACGGGGAGCACTGTTACTACCTCTCTGCCGAAGTTCAGGCCTGGGAAGCCAGCCAGGCGTACTGCTCTGCCCACAATGCCACCCTCGCCCTGCTGAGCCACACCCAGGTGAGAAGTGGGGCAGGGTGGGCAGTGGAGGAGCGAGCGTATCATCACAGGTTACAGGATGCTAGCCCTGCAAGAAGTCGCAAAGATCTAGTCCACCTCCACATTACAGAAAAAGTCACCGAGGCCTGGAGAAGTAAAGCGGCGTGCAGGGGGCCTAGACTCCAATTCACCAGGGTCTTCGGTTTACTCTGCATTCTAAGACGCGGAGCTGGAGCTGGGCGGCCAACCCGGTGGCCACGCAGTCAACAGGGAGCTCAGGAGCCAGTGTGTGCTGGCGGATCTGTGGGGGGCACATGTGTACTCTTGGGAGGTGGTATGGAAAATTAATCACATTTAAGGGGTATGCTGTCAGGCCTTGCTATAAGATGCGGGCTGACAAATCACTGCTGAAGTCAGTGACTTAAGGCCACAAGTATTTCTTTCTTGATCCGTGGGAGGACTGTTGAGGGGCCGACCTTGGCTGGAGGTGGCAGACAGCTCAACCTCAGGGTGCAGATTGGCTGGGCTGGGCTTGTGCCTGCAGGCTGGGTTCACTCCATGAGTCTCTGGTCTTTCTATGAGCTAGGAGGAAATTTATGAGGATTAGGGGGAAATGCGAGAGGAGTTGTTGACAGGAGATACCTGGTTCTTCTTGCTGATGCATGTAAAGAACTACAGATCAGCAAGTCTATTAGCAGGAAGTCAGGGCTTATTAGTGATCCGTTCCCTTCCCATGGAAGGGAACGGGCCTAGGTGCGGGGGGAGGGGGGGGTGGGGGGAGGGTAGTGGAAGGCAGAGGTTTAGGGCAAAGCAGGGTGGCAAAAGGAAGGGCAGCTGAAGGCTGGGGTGGCAAGCCCCTGGGTGGCCAGAGGCTGGGCGGCCTGAAGCCAGGGAGCCAGAGAGCCAAGAAAGGGAGTCCTTTGTTCTGAGGACTCACATAGTTGGCGGGATGGGAGTAAAAAAGTTAGGTGTTGATGGGTGAAGGTGGGGCCAGCTTTCCTGAGGGATGTGACCACCCATACATAGGTATGTGGGGGAGTCTGTTAGCCCAAATCCTTACCTTGCTCCAGACCACATTTGTTCATCTTGTTGTAAAACAGACACGTGACAGAAGGCAGTTAATTAAAGCTAGGTTAGTTACCCAAAGTTGCTTATGGGCTCTTTCCGTAAGCATCAGGGACTCCCTCGTGACACAGATAGTGACCAGAGGCAGCCAATTAACCAAAGTTGTTCTATGCGCTTCTTCTTTGGGCACCAGGGGCCCTTTCCCACCTTTCAGGCCTTGGGATGAAAACACAGTTTCAAAGGCCTTCTTTCCCAGGCAGCGGAAATGATACATGGAATTTCGAGGACTACCCTTCTCCCGTGGCAGCATGGTGTGTCTTGTGATGTCGGAATACTTGGCAATATTATCAGACCAGGCTCAGGACTGCTGAGTTAGCATGTGAGACATACCTCCCTCTACCTCCCTGCCTTGGTTTACTATCCATCCTACCTAAGTGATAAAAGGTGTCGCCTGGCAACCAGGACACTAGCGCTGACCAGCAACAGCAGCCCAGTCTCAGAGTTCTCCCTGTGCTGTCTCCTGCCTCAGAATGGTAGCCCGTGCAGGTGGGAGGTGGGTGTGTAACAGTCTCCACCTGGGGCCTGGGCTGGGCCCTGAGTTCTTAGTCACTGTGAGGTGAGAACAGGCAGAGACACCTTCCCAGGCTCCCACATCAAAGGAGTCAGCCCGTCACATCTGCAAACGGAAGACCAGTGGGAAGGAACACAGCCAGGTCCCTAAAGAGTGCTTGAAGCTGAGGAGGGGACCTAGTAGGGCAGGACTTATTAGCCCAGCGTAATTTTCCCATCTCCTGAGACCCACTGAGCACAGCAAATGTCACCAGAAACCCAGGGACATAAAGGATCCCTGCCTTCCAGCCCTTCATCAGAGAGGTTCGATCCAGAATGACCTTGGACCTTGGCTGAGCAAATGGCCTGCCGGCTGGTGGGTCCTCAAAAGGGGAACTGGGTTCAACTATCCAAATTGCAAATAGAGCTTGAGATAAAGACTTTTTTTTTTTTTAACTAAGTACATAGGATCAATCAATTAAAACACAAGTAAATGTTCAGAAAATACTATATCGTAGAGCTTCCAAAAAAAGAGCTTTTAAAAAACTCCTTGCAAAAAGACCCAGACTATGATTTGGGTCCCAGACAGTTAAAATCCAGCCTAGGATGACCACGGAGCTCTGGAATCTTCCCCACATCTGGACGAGGGCCGGGGTTGTGGGGGGACAGGCCGGCAAAGGCCATGCTTCACCAGCTGGGGTGCACAGACCCCACAGGTGTGCCACGGTGCCAGAGAGTGCACGCAGCTCCAGGAAACACGGCACATCCTTTCCAGAGCTGGGTTTGCTCACAGTAGCAAAGTGGAGAACATTTAAGGGCCACCTATGCCATCTTAGAGTCACTCACCATTGGTTTAGTGACTGCTTCGTTTTGCAGGGCAGAGGAAGGAGGAAGCCACCTTAAATGGAGTACACACTGACTGTATAATTTACCACTGTTACAAAAAGAAACAGAAAGAAAGAAATGTATGGCCCTGGCTGGTGTGGCTCCATTGGTTGGAATGAACCAAAAGGTCGCAGGTTTGATCCCAAGGCACATACCTAGGTTGCAGGTTCAGTCCCCCATGGGGCACATATGAGAGGCAACTGATTGATGTTTCTTTCCTCTCTCCCCTTCCCTTGCCCTCTCTCTAAATTCAATAAGTATGTCCTTAGGTAAGGATAAAAAAAAGAGAGAGAGAGAGAGACATGTATGAAGCCATAGAAAAGAATTTACCTGAATTTTAGGATGTAAAAGATGAGATTTCAAGTAAATTCTGCTTAGGGTCAGAATTCCCCGACCTCCCGCCCACACTGGTGGACGGTTGGAGACGCACCAGTGGAAGGCGGTAAGGCCCCGTAGCCTCACCATGCCCTCATTACAGAGCAGTCCTTTGAGTTGGAAGTTTCTGGAATTTATTTTTAACTTTTGACACTGCTTTTCCCACTCCAGAGTTTTTGCTAACAATGAGAACAAGTTAATGGAGTCTGAGCTGCGAGGGAGAGAAGAGCCGAGTGGTGGCTGGGGACAGGCCCTGGCCCCTGGCCCCGGGGGGACCCAGAGAGCTAGGGTGGAAAGAAGGGCACTCGGGGCCGGTATTGCCACAAGCCTCTGATGCGGTCGTGTGTGGGGCTGGGGCACAGCTGTGCACACCGCCCCCCAGCGGGGACCCGTAATGGGTGTGTACTGTGCCTTGGCTTTACACATACTATCTCAGGCCTCATTACAGATGTCCCCACGTTCCAGAGGGCCATGCTGAAGCTCTGAAAGGCTGGGTACCCTGCCTTCGGTCACAGACCTTACAAGTCACAGAACCAGAGTTTGAATATGGGGTAGCCGGCCCCCAAAGCTCTACTCTGCGCAGCGACAATCCCCCTCCGAGCCATGGGGCGCCTTCCCCAGCCAGCAGCTCAGGGGGAAGGTGCTGGCCAGCAAGAGTCCCAGATGTATGCAGCCATGCCGCGAGTTGCGTGGACCACCCAGGTTCCTTCCCTTCGTCTCCAAAGCCCCCACCCGGCCCTGCCCACGGGCCCCTTGCCTGTTCCCACCCCCACTCCCCACTTTCCTGTGCAGTGTGACCTTTGGGACCTCAAGTGATTAAGGTCAGCCAGGTTACCTGGAAGTTGCTTCTGCTGGTGCTCCCTTGGGGAGAAGGTAAGTGGGTGCTGACACCTCTGGGCCCATGGCTGGCGTGGCGGCCTGGGTGTTACCTGGGGCCCTTGGTGGTGACTGCCAGGGCCACAGGGAGGCCGTTTTGCTGAGCTGGCTGTGTGCTGGGCTGTCACAGTCCATGGTGAGTAAGACTGGCCCCCACTCCTCCCCAAGTTCATGGTGTCCCTACAGGAAAGGACCTTGAAGCTAAAGGACATGAGGGACGAATGGGAGAGGCACCAAGGGACAGTTGTCACTCCGATGCTTACTTGCTAATTCCCAGGGTTAAATACCGAGGTTTCGTCTTTGTCAACTTAAACCATTTTGGGGGCGAAAAACTAAATATAACATCACATTCATTTTTACCATCCTGCTTCACTAACGTGAGTGAAGGCTTCTCAGCATCATGAGCGAGGTGCCCGTGCTGGTGGGCGCTGCCTCTTCCACGGAGCCTGATTTCATATTTGTATTTTCTTGCATAACTACATTTTCTACGGGCTTGTCATCCTCCCCAGCGCTGCAGTTTCCCGAGTTGCTATCCTGTACCTGGCCGAGTTAGTTCCCGATGGCTGGGTGTTTGGGTGGCTTCCACTGTTTCTTCATAAATGGCACTGTGTTATCTGAGCAAATTCATTTTCTCTCCTTCACGCTCTTGGATTTCTCCCCAAAGCGGAGTGGGCGCCAGGAAGGGAAAGCTGGTGCGGACTGGCCCCCTCGCAGTGCGATCACTTTTTAAATACAGTTGAAGTGCAGGTTCAAAACAAGTTGAAAATTTTTGAATACCGTGTCTTGCTTTATTGTTAAAAAGATGACATCGAGCATGAGTAGTTGAAAGAAAGAATCATTGCTAACAGCTCTCTAACCTCCTTGTCTTCGCTCTGGCTGTTCCTCACGTTTGTGTCCACACATGTACAAACTTTTTCGTTATTACCATCATGCCACAGCTGAGTCAGCTTTGTCACTCACTGTGACCCCACATGGACCACAGCCTTCTGCGCCCCCCCCCCCCCAACAGTGCTCCATGGGCTGCTTGCTTCTATTTAACGGCCTTAATAATACTGCGCTGAGCCGCTACAACGTACCTGATGCGCTTGCTCGCAGCTGTGCTGTTGACCATCTGCTCTCAGGCAGCCACAGCCTAATCCACCCCATCACTGCCTCCCCCCAGCTTTGCTCACCTGGGAGCCTCTTTGGTCCTCTGTTGCTCTGTGGGGATTGGCATTCACATCCTCTCACCTTGAGGGCTGAGATGGGATCACCCCCATTTCTGCTTCCCATCCTGAGCTCAGTGCCACGGAACCCGTCAGCATCCAGTGCAACTTCCCAGCTCCTGGTGTTTGGGCCAGTCAGGTCAGGTGCAGCTGAGTTGCTTCTGGGCCTGGAAAGCTGGGAACTTGCAGAAGCCCCAGGTGAGGCGAGCTCATGTCCAGTAAGAGTGACCAGCTGCTTCTCTTCCCGCAGGACTTCCTGAGCAGATCCCTAGCCATCAAGTATTCCTGGGTGGGGGTCCAGAGAGGCCCCCATGGCTGGCACTGGATTGACGGCACCCCCCTGTCACCCCAGCTGTGAGTGACTGTAGGCCTGGGTGGGGGTCCCCCTCTGTTCCCAGTGCACTAGTGTGACATCACAGCAGGTGCCAAAGAGGATCTGGAAGACTTCCCCTCCTCTCACACTGCTGTTCTGAGTCCGCCATCTCCCCAGATTCAGTCCCCCTGGGCCACCCCTCAGGAGGCTGACCCCACACGCATGCTCAGGGCCTGGTTTTGTTCAGTCCCTGTCACCCCACCCCTTGTTTAGGACCCCAGCACACCCCAAGCAGGACTGTCACCTGTTCTACACATAGAGGTGTGCCACTCAGCTTTGGTGGTTCGCCCAGGGCCACACAGCTGATGAGCTAGGGACATCCTCACGTGCCTACCGCAGGGCCAACTCAAACAATCCCTGGGCCAGTGGGGCCACAGGCTGGAAGGCCTGCGATGCCCGGAAGCCCCATCACCCTGAGCACCCCTCCTTCCTCTCATCCTTCCCCAGAGTCCCGGAGGAAGAGGAGGGCCAGCCGGATCTCAGGTGTGGGGCCGTGGATGGAAGCAAGCTTGTGGCTTTGGACTGCACCTCTCTAAGACCCTGTGTCTGTGCCAAGGGGGCCAAGTGACGTGGGTTTCACCCATCCCGAGCCCACTGGGGCGTGCAGCCTGCTCCCTGGAGCCAGGCTTTCAGGGCTCCCTGCTCCATGTTCACGGGGCCCTGCCTGAGTGAACCTGGGAGCTGGACCTCTGTTGCAGGAAGACCACCTCTGGGCAGAAGGCTTTCTGGGGCCGAGTGCTCATTTCTGTCTTTAGCTGCTGAAGAGGATCTGTTCAGAGACCTTCAGGTGTTTTGGGGGTTTTTTTTGTTTGTTTTTTTAGCATGTTGAGCCTTGGTCTTTCCCTCATTAAAATGGCCATTTCCCATGCTCTCCCTTACCTGCTTCCCCACAATGCACACCCTTTCAGTCCTAGAGGAACAGATCACAGGGGAGCCCAGCCTGGGTTCTCATCCAGCCCCCGAAATACATTTTCTGTTGTTTTGTGGCGAGAAGGGCTGTCAGCAGGGACATTGTTGCTGTCAATGCCAGTTCCGGGCAGCTGGCACACAGCCAACCCAGCTCTGACCAGTGTGTCACAGCCAGTGAGAAGCTGTGGGCCCCTAGGGGGAGAGGGAGCTTGCACACTGATGGCCAAGGCTGGGATGATGCAGGGGAGCCAGGCATCTGGGCAGGAGGAACCCGACCTTGGTAGGCGGAAGTTCCTGCAAACACAGGGTCCCAGTGAGAAAGGAAATAGGAGAAATGTGGGTGGGTTCGAGGCAGCTCTTCCTGCAGCTGAAGGTATCAGGGTGCTGGGGTTCATGAAGGGTCCTCAGGGAGTGGCACCACAGGGGGCTGCCGGGGCTTGTGTAGGCTCCCCAGCCTGTAGACCTCTCCAGTGGCAGGAAACCATACCTGCATCTCATCTTGGTGCTAGCATTCAACACAACTGTCATATACAAACCAACTTTCTAAAGTCAGGTCATGCATCCACATTCCCCTTGGAGACACGTGTATTGTCCATTAAATCAGCAGCTTGTCCAGAATGTGTGGGTGTCTGGGAGAAAGATGGAGAGTCCTAGAGGACAAGCAATAAAAGCCTCGGAAGCACTCTGGTCTTTCTCGTGGCCACCTCGTTCCCATTACAAGTTAACTCCAGAGCAAGAAAACATGTCCCACCTCAACTCACTTCAACGCCCTTCTCAGCAGGAGTCCTGTGCCTGGCATGTCAGGGTGGTTTAACATCCGGAGCCCTGGGACACCTCCCAACTTCAGGGACAAGTACCATATGCCTCGGGGATCCTGTGGCACAGGCGCCACCCAGAACCAGCTGTGGAGGTCCCCTGTGGTGCTGAGGGCTGGAAGTTACTTAGCTTCCCTTGGTGAAGCAGCGGAGAGAGGGAGGGCTTACTAGTTACTGTCAAAAGTTGGCAAACCAAGAAATAAAAGTGTAAGCTTAGTTAGAAATTCAGAGACAAATACTAGAACAGCAAAATTATAAATAGCTGCCTTAACACTAATCGATGACAGAGTAGTGGCCAGAACTGGGAAGGGGTGCCAGGGAACATTCCCGGGGGCTGGAAGGGGGCTGGGGCTATGCATGTAGAGTCATCACGCTGTTCTACTGATTAAGAAGTAAAGTCTGTCTGCAAGAACTCGAATCAAGTTACTAGGGGACTAATTTATTGCTTTTTAAATGAAAATTGAATAGTGGACATATAATAATCCAAGGAGTGAAGTAGTGACACGGGGACTGTATTAGAAATTTAAAATAAATGCTGAGGCACATGTTACATATTATCACCATCTGATTCATCTTCCTTCAAAGCTTCCTTAGCAGCTATTTCTCCAGCCCAGCTGAGCTCCAGTTAAAAGCTTTATCCTGAACTTTATCTAGGACTGATTTTTTTTTAAACAAATCCTTTCGTATACTCACTTAAAACCATATTCACCAAAACACATTCATGCACTACTTTGGTAAAAAGAGAAATTAGACTTTTTAAAAAGGTCCACAAGGTTCTGACATGCAGCACAGCTTGAGAAGTACCAGCGTCAGAAACAATTCCTGCGGCTGCCTTTTCTCGTAGCCTGTCATTTGTCACAGAGCTCCGTCCCCGCTCCACGTGGCCTCACCTTCTGAGCAGGTTGCCCTTTCGGAGAAAGGACACTGGAAAAGACACACAGCAGGTTGGTCTGCAAGGAACTCCTGAGTGATTTTTCTAGTGCCTTCCCACCAGACACTGCCAGCTGCCACTGTTTGCAACTCCCATCCAGCGACGTCGCCAGCACACTGGCTTGTTCCGTGGGGCTCTGGGGACCAGGCTCTGACACAGGCTGGCCCGCGGGTCACAGCAGCCTGTGAGGAGCAGCTCTGGACATCCAGTCTGTTTACGGTCTCATGTCAGACCTGAAACTTGCTGCCCCCCAAGTACTGTTTCTGATTCAGGGGGTTGGGGCCCCCAAGTGAGGTTTCTACCAGCCTTCTCGGGGATTCTAATGCTGAGGGTCCAAGGACCCCACTTTGAGAAACTCTTTAACAGAGCCCATCTTGCTACCAGGGAAAAAATATCAGTATTTTAAATGAACTTTGAGGTATAATTTACACCAAAGAAAATGTATCCATTTGAGGAGCACCTGTTGACAAATGTAGGCCCTTGTGAACCACTGCCAATCAAGATGTGCAGTAGTGCCAACGCTCTAGAAAGTTCCCTCCTGTCCCTTTATGGTCAATCCACTCTCCTCCCAGACCTCCAGCTCCAAGCTCATCTGCATTCTATCTGTAAAGGTAGCTTGTTGAAGGATTTAATGTAAGAGAATTGCACAGTACATAGTGTTTTGCGTCTGCTTTTTTAAGCCGAGTAGGTTTTAAAGACTTATTCATGTCAGTGCATGCTTCGGTAGGTCTCTGCAGGAAAGCATCAGGATCTACCTTCTCTCCAGTGGGTGATATGGTTGACCCCATACTTGGGCTGTTTTGAATACAGCTGCTACGAACATTCGAATAAAAGTCCTCGTGTGGACATAGGGTTTCATTCTCTTAGGTACCTGGGGGTTGTATGGTAAGGATATGTTTTATCTGTAAGAAACTGCCAAACTGTTTTCCAAAGGAGCGTGCATTTTACACTCCCGCCAGAGTACGAGTCCAGTTGCTCCGCGTCCTCATGGACATGCGTATGGCCAGTCTCCCTATTGTCAGCCATCCTAGTGGGCGTGCAGTGGGCTCTCAGTGTGGTTTTCATTTGCATGTTCCTGATGACTGGTAATATGAGCTTCTTTCATGAGCTCAAAGGCCATTTGTATGCATTTTTTGGTACGATTCTGATATACAGACTGTAGTCAGAAAAACCCTGACTAAAACACCTGTGTCCATGGGACAGACTATTTTTTAAGCGATGATTTAAATGGAAAATCTAAGATATCTCCCAACTTTGTGGGAGTGTTTCAAAATACAGAATTTAAAGTCACATAAACATCCACATGCTCACCACCTAGATCTGATAACAGTTAACATGTGAACGTATGAAATCGAACCATCTGAGGATGGCAGATGTCAGGACACTTCACCTGAAAATACGTCAGCATGCATCTCCTCAAAATAAGGATGGTCTTCTGTGTACTTGCGATTCCACCATTACCTAGTAAAATTAGCATTAGCTTCATATTCAATCCATGTTTCCATTTCCCCAGTTCCACTATTTTTAACAGAAATCAGGGTTTAAGCATTGTTATGGGTATTTTTTTAAGTCTCTTTTAACCTGTAACTTTTTTCGGGTAACATTTACTTTTTGAAGAGACTGGGCTAGCTGTCTTGTAGAGTGACAACTGCACTCCCTGGCCGGTGCAGCTCAGTAGACTGAGCGCTGCTGGTGTGAGGATGCACAGGTCACTAGTTCAATTCCTGGTCGGGGCCCATGCCCAGGTTGTGGGCCAGGTCCCCAGTTGGGGGAGTGCGAGAGAAAATTTCTCTTGTACATCGATGTTTCTCTCCCTCCCTTTCTCCCTCATTTTCCACTCTAAAAATAAATAAAATGTTTAACCAACTAAAGTGATAGCTATGCTGCATTTGTCTCATTTCCATAAACTGGAAGTTGGGCTTGATTCACTATGAACATTTTTGATAGAAATAATTCATGATTCTGGGTACTAAATATTTCATCACCTGATAGATTTTAACATTGATTACAAGTGGTACCAAACTTTCTAAAACAAAACCCCCCAAAATCGGGGAACTAAACCATGTAATTCATATATCCCAGTGTGGGTAAATAAAGGCTTTTCAGCTGTCATTCTCTGCTTCAGAGGCAGTGCAGAAGTGAGACTATATATGGCACAGAACCATACAGCTATTATCCAATCTTCACTCATTTGGTCCTTTTTGTTCCCTCTTGGGACATTCCTGTTGGTCCATTCTCGCCTCTCCCAGCCCAGGATGCACCTGCTATGCCAGAAAGAGCCCCAGACTCAGAATCAAGAAGATGTCGGCCAGCCCTGTGGGGTGTTCGATCAGTCCCTTGTCACCACTCGGTTCCCTCCCCTGTACAAGGGGTGTGATGACAGAACACCGCTCCTGCCACCCACGATGTACAAATCAGATGATGCAGACCGAGGCTTGTAGACACAACGAGGTACTTCAACGATCATCTCATACTCATTCAACGCTGGCTATGCCTCCACTCCTGGCTCGTAGGAGGGTGCAGAAAACAAGGCCCATTCACTGCCCCAGTGCTTGGTCAGGCTGCCAACAATCAAGTGTGTGCAGGGAAGGGATTGCTGGTGACACGGGTCTCCCTCACCTGCCCCGCCCTCCAGCGCCCAAGCCGTGAAGCAGCCGTGCAGTCTCGCAGTGACCCATTTGGGGCTGTGGGTAAGCACCTGACTCACCCGAGCCCATCACACCGACCTTGCAATCCCAGCCTGCTGGTCAATGTTTGGTTCAGGGGCCCCAGCCTGAGCCAGTCAGGAGCGTCATTACTCTGCTGCCACTTTGGTTGGTTCCCCAGTGGGAACGAGACCCAGTACAAGTCACAGAAATGTGAAAAAAGGCTGCCCCAGGCTTTTCTCAGGAAGTTGCTTTGCTGCTTAGAGACACAAAGGAACAGTTTCATCTGGATATACCGCTCAGAATGGAGCTGCTATGTGGAACTCAACCACGTGGGCCAAGGCCCCTGCACCGTTCAAGCCCATGTGAGCTGGATCTCCTGTTACAGGCAGCAGGCAGCGCCCAACACAGGAGCGAGCTGCGGCTGGGACCTTGAGAGCCACTCTGCCTTCTCTACGGCCTCATCTCCTTGCTGGGTCCTTGACTGACCCCAGCTCTGAGTCTGAATGCCTTGCTTTCAGCCTCAAATCTACTGTGCTGGCCGTCAGTCTGGTCTGGTCTGATCTCCAAATGTGCTTGTAGTTGTAGACCCAGAACCTCTGACATCCTAGTTTCTGCTGGAACGTGAAAAACAGGCAGACACACCAAACAGGACCAGGCTGCTGATAGATTCGGCCTCTGCCATCAAAGCCCTGTTCTCCCAGCCCTCCCCAGCCTCTCCTAACTCCCCTGGCGCTGGGATTACTTTTGCCCATTAGCACAGGCAATGAAAAGAAAAACAGACACAACTTTGTATTGCCTTATTTATACCCTGGGAAAATCTAATTAAGTCAGGGTATCATAAAAACATGGTGTAAACAGCTTTCTTTTTTTACATAGAAAAAACAGACAAGAACGTTTTTCAAAAATTTCAGTCAGTATACAGCACGTGACGGTGGGCCGAGGGGCTCTGAAGGCTCTCAGCTTGGCGGCCACCAGGCTGGAGAGATGTGCGGATGCTCGCAGGGAAGGCGCTCCAGGTCAGGGCAGGTGCGCACGGCTGACGCAAGGGGCACAGGTCAATGGCTCACTAATTCGAATGGCTGCTATGCTATACCCATACACACCAGCTGAGTGTCCACCTCGGATATGCACACATTTAAAGTTATGTGATATTTATTTGGATTTTTAATGGTGAAAATCCTATAAACATTTCTGATTTTTAAAACTGGTTTATAAAAACCATTTTGAAAGGCACCACAATGAAAGGGGAATCACAACATATGACAAGTGTTTAGATTATAATGCGCCCATGGCTCTGGCTCCAAGGGCCAGGCTTGATTGCTATTATTAGTTATGGAAATGAGCTCTTAAAATGAAATGTGGAGGGAAAAAAACTTGGAAAAGTTAAAACTAAGAAAAGTTAAAACATTAGTGTCAGGACAATTATCAGAGAGGTATGAAAGTCTTTCTTGTTAAAGTCTACTTAGAATGGAGGGATTTCTCCTTCAGTTTCAGTGGCTTTGGGGGGCTGCTCGGTGACAGCAAACAAAGGCCTTACTGAAGGTCACCAAGCGTGACATCACAGAGGATCCAACGGCTTTGCAAATATGGGACTAAACTTACACTTTCTATTAGTCACTAGATATAAAAAAAAGTGCCAAAAATGGGGTATGGGGAACAGAAATACTGAGATTTTAGGGTTATTCTGAGTGGTTGCTCTGGCTCAAGGATAATTATGAAAACGTAGATCATTTACCCCAAGTCTAAATACTAGAAGCATCTAAGCAACAGAATCGTCCTAGGGTTTGTAAGTAGGGATCATGCACCGAAAGGCACACGCAGCCGGAGTGACCCCCGCGGAGCCAGCCCAGCTGATGCTGTCCTCCACTGGCTGCCACTGACCTGCTGGCCTCAGGGGCCCGCGCTGCCTGTAAATCTCAACTGCAGCAACAGCTAACAATACCGGAATCTGTATGATTAGGCGGAAAACATGGGTTAAATTCGGAGTATACAAACATAATGCTAAACCATATTTTTAATCGTGTTTTAGAGTTTGATACCTCAGCCTAGAAGTATCGCCAACCGTCATGGGCCAGGTCCCAGTCTTCCCCGAACCTACCAACCTAACCTTTTCAATCTTACTCCACATCCCAAGGTACTAAACCCAAAGTGCTTGTAAGAATTTAAGAGAGGAGCGCAGACCACTAGGAATAGTGTGGATACAGAACAATCCCTCAGCAACCAGTGATGCAGGCGGGCCTCACACTTACACCCTATAAATCCTATGTGAGGCCCACGTTCCCGTGACCTCAAATTTGCTACTTGGGGAACAAATCAAAACTAGTTCTTAAAAGGTGATCTTAGTTAACTGCACTCACAGACACTCATTTCTTTCCTTAATGGATTTTTGTTACTCAGATTTTCTAGAATCACAAGTGACACTTGTTTAAATAAGAATGGGTATCTACAGCTTTTCAATGCAAAAACTGTTAGTCTCATTACGTTGGTTATACCGTGTTTTTATTTCAGTTTGCTGAGTAAGAAGAAATACAAAACAAAAGCAAATGAAAAACCCAGTTTCTTCTGCAGGTCCAGTCCTTCGCGGCAGCGGATGTACAGACAGCCCTGAAGTACGTCGGCCAGGGACCCAGGTGAACAGCAGGCCGGCTTGAATCTTCGTGCGTGTATGTATCTCCTTTGGTGCCTTGAACAGTAAGGCACTAGTAATGATATAAAAGAATAAAAGAAATGCCCACAGCAAGGAGTTCTAGTGACAATTTACTAGACAGGTTACAGTTTAATAGTAATGGTGGTGGTGACTGTTTCATTTAATTATTACTGTTTTTTTTACAATAAGGGTATAGCCTTTATATTCCACACACACAAAATAAAACATGAAGTGCTTATGAAAAGTCCCTGTCCCCACCCCCTTTTCAAAACACCCTGAATGTAGTAATTCAATACAACAGAAAAATCAAGACTTATCTGATTTCCAATTGTCAATAAAAAAAGCAAAGTATATGTAATGCAAGAGCTGTTCAACTTCCAACCCTAAACAAACTAAAAAAACCTCCCAGTATTTAAATTTCTCCAGCACACATTCCAGTATAAATGCTCTGAACTGTAATCAGCTAGTTATTAACGGGAACAGAACCTTAGAACAGAAGCTGTATTGCTTCCCTGACCCCCTTTCTCTTAAATTTAGAGGGTGGGAGCTTTAGGGGATACAAAAGTCAGAGGAAGAAGAATTAAAAAGGAAAATCCCCAAAGCTGCACTGTTTGGACTAGAAAGGAAGACAGCGTTTTTACAAATGTTCAAAAACCCCATGGCAAGTAACACAATTTGTTTGTTCTCACTTCTACTAGAAAGAACAAAGACATCCGCATCTTCCTCGTATATAACTGTGTTGAACACTTTCAGAACTGTATTACAGGTCCCCCAGAAACTATGGGTGCAGTTTGAGGCTTCATCAAGGAAAACACACTCAGTTCAGATCGAGTTGGAAACTGTACACGTCTAGCCTAGCTGGACCGGTGTGGGGAACTGCTCACTGTGTCACCCCGAACAGCTGTAAACTAAACAATGGTATGTAACTCCAGAGGAAGCTTAAGGATTGAGGACTTGTACACAGCTAATTATATCTCCCCTGCTTCGCGCTCTTCAGAGCTCCTCCTGTCTTCTGATCTGCCATTAGCGCTCTCATAGGACCGCTTCTTATCTTTTCGATCTCTGTCACGAGGTGATCTGTCTCTTGAATTCCTGTCTCTGTCACGTGATGCTAAGTCTTGGTCTCTGAATCTTTCTTTTGAGGATCTGAAAAATATTAATTTGAGGAGCAAAATGTGTTGGGAAACCCAAAATCCAAATGAAAGAATCGGATAAATATTAAGGTACTGCTAGCTGAAGATATACAGAATACATCCAGAAAGACAGGAGTCAGTTTCCTGACAGGAAAGAGCACCACCATATTTGGTAAGGGTCTAAAACAAGGATACAAGCAAAAACAAACAGCTAAAGTCGAGAACCACATGCTAAAATAATGATTTACAGGATATTCTCATCGTCTCAGAGGTAATCAAAAAGATTCTCTGATTCCTAGCAAATGTATTTAGTATAAGAATTACAGAGAATACCTTTCAAAAGCAGAAGGTATTATCCAATTAAAAAACATGTAACCGAATGTAGATCCCAAATCGGATGGAAATCAGTGTCTTACACAAGGGGTCTGCACACCTTTCTTGCTGTCTGGTCAGAGAGTAAGTGTTTTAGGTGTTGTGGTCACATACTGTCTCTGTGGTATATTCTTCTTCCTTTCCCTTTTTTATCAACCCTTTAAACAACGTAAAAACCATCCAAAGCTTGCTGCCTATACAAAAACAAGCTAGAGGGCCAGATGTGACCTGCGGGCAACTTAGGTAAGAGAACTACTCAATTAACGACATGGTAAACATTTATTATTTTTAAAATGTGCTTTACTCCTCCTGAGTTAGCTCATTCGACCAAAGAAAAAAATCAGAATGGAAGACAGAGGAAGATGATCACACTACAATAAATCTTGATTAACCATAACTGTTGCTTAATACCACCTCTGTTACCACACCCAGCTTCAATAAGGTAAATAACAAAACAAGGTTATATCAGATTCAGTCAGAAGAAAAACCAAAGGACATCACAGGATCAGAATTAATATGAAATCTTCTATACTTTCAACATCTAGAATGAATCAGAAACACATATTATGTTTATTTCATTCTTTACAGGTGACATGATACTTCTACATAATCATCTCACTTAAACCCACGTTCGGAATTTAGATCTGAGGTCTGATTAATACTTTCAACTTCTAAGGCAGGAAAAAGCTACTACTATACTCAGTTTTAGAAATATAATTAAGGATTAAACCAAAAAAGGCGGAAAGATAAAATAATGTCAACTAGAAGCATTCTACTTATTAAGGTTTTAATAAGCTTAATTTAAAAATGATGTGTAAAAAAAAAACCACACAGTGCACGTATCTGGTTACACTCATCCTACCCATAATCTTTGTAAGAATGGAATATGAAGACTAAGAGGTCAGTGATAACAACTGGAAATCAGCTATGAGATGATCATCAACTAATGCTTTGTGAGCGATTACAATGGGTACAACAAGCAATTCCCATTCCCTATCTCTCTCACACTACCAACAACCCTAACAGAGCAGGCGCTCTTACCAGCTCTACTTAGGAGATGGGAAAAGAAAGGTGGGATCATTAGATTACGTGGCCAAGGCCACTGAAACCAAGTAGCCTGACTCTGGGGTCTGCACCGTATGTTTGAACAGAGCAGGAAGCAGAAGAATGCAAATGGCCCTCCTCTGCCAAGGTAACTGTTGCCAGGGAAAGGTCACAAACAGACTCTACTTACATCAGAGACCACTATTTCAGCTGGGGCAGGAGAACAGCACATCATAAAAGACTCTTAACTGAGATTTTTACCTTGAAAATTAAAATCATACATGTAGCAATAACTTCATGCTCATGTATGTATAATAACATGTAGGTTTTAATAGCAGGTGTCTGATAATTTTTGGTAAAAAGTGTTGCTTTGAAAGACAGTAATGTGAATATCAAGATTAGAAGTGCTCTAGAGAAAAGCAAAACTTTAAATAGTTCTACAAAAATCGTCCTTTGTAGGAACATGCTAGAAATTTAGCAGAGGTGTCATCTGTTCGGTGGGAAATGTTCCTACACAACTTCATGAATTCAGGAGGCGTCAGAGACCAAACAAAACCTCAGGTGAACATCCCTTCCACCCCCAATGCCAGGAAAGATATGTAGGAGGTGACAGACGCCAGAAACGACGAGAGGTGGGCAGGCTCTCAAAAGAAACTGTCTAGATCCAGGAGTGTCCAACCTGCGGCCCAGGATGGCTATGAATGCGGCCCAACACAAAATCAACAATTTACTTAAAACATTATGACACTTTTTTGTTTCCCTTAAGTGTTTGTGTACTTAATGTGTGTCCCAAGACAACTCTTCTTCTTCCAGTGTGGCCCAGAGATGCCAACAGGCTGGACACCCCTGGGCCTAGACCTTCCATCAACTGGCAGAATGATTACCAAAATCTGCAGTGCAGTGAAGACTCACGGAGAACTGTTTTTTACATGCATTTGGCTGGGCATTGTACTCTGCCCAGTTTTAAGAATATGAGATCAAGTGGCCTACAAATCACACTATCAGGAATTGTCCCTTATAAATTTCCTGCTCATTCTCTGCATTTGCCTGATACTCACTCTCATCTGTAGTCTCTTTCTCCTAACTGGTTTTACCTATTCAAACTATACCCACCTCATTTGAGTTTTATCCATTATCTGAAGCCATTTTTTGTTACTCTGGTATTTCCCTCATCTGAACACCTCTACCATTTACTCTATGATACACAGTCCAGCACTTTATAATACAGTACGTTTTATATCAGTCTGATTGTTGTCAAAGATGTTAGTCCTGTGTTCTCACTCAACTGAATAAAGTGGCTCAGCTACGTTATTTCCTTGTTGTTTGCTAGACCTACGTACAAAGTATACAATTCTTCCTGATTAAAGTCACCTTAAGAACTGCTTGGTTTGCTAAGAATATAGAACTTAAATGTTCTCACCGAAGAGGTGACGGATGTGTTCATTAACTAATGGTGGGAAACCTTCTGCAATGTACACATATATCAAATCACCACAGTGTACACTTTAAATATCTTAGAGTTTTATTTGCCAATTATACCCCAATAAAAGTTGGGGAAAAAGAGCTAGTTGGAACAAGGCAAGAATACAATAAATATTGATTGACAGCCTATTAACTAACTCAGCTTGTGAGTGGATTCAGGGAATGGCTGGTTGGAAGTTAAAAGAACAACACAAAGCTTGGAAAGTTTAAACAGTTTTCTGTGGATTCTGTCAAGGGCTTTATGTGGAGTAATCCATAGAAAATTTATGACTAGTAGATACTAGGCACTCAAAAAAATCCTATCTTTAGGAAGAGTTATCAAGGAAAAAGAAATTTTAAGTGTGGTTTATGTTCAACAGAAATGAACTGGCTCAAGGGCCATCACATGACCTGAGAAGTTTTGAAAGTTTCTTCTATGGAGACTGCGAGTGCTGAGGCTCAGCCACATTCTAACCCTTTGTCCCAATTAGATAATCTAGGTCCTTAAACTCCCCCCTGGCCCTCCTTGTACCTTTTGAACTTTCATGCCTAGAAAGTCTAACTTCCTTAAGATTCCGAATCTACCCTGCCAACCCAACTGTATATAACAATGCATACCCATTGTGCAGATTAAAAACGAATATACTGGATGTGTCTGCTCTGAAAAAGTGCACCAGCTCAAAGAAGTATGGAAAACAATGTCTAACAAAGCTGAACAATCTTAATGAAAGGACTTCTCAGAGCCCGTAATTCATCAACACATACAGAAAAAACTTGAAGACTACTGGTACCTAAAATTATTCGCCCATAAAGTACTTTTTCCCCACCAAGACACACTATGCAGAGAAAAGCAATAACCTCTGCAGATATTTGTTCCAATTTCTTACTCTGGCTCATAAGTATATTCTTTCTGAACTACCCATACAATCAGGGAAAACACTGTTATACACCCACACACAAATGTGTACATATTACGGATGCAAGTTTCAAACCAATAGTACTCCAATTCAAAACCATAAGGTAGTTCCATGTCCTCTTACGGACAACCTCAGTACCTCCTCCTGGATCGCTCTCTGCTCCTGTCTCTAGAACTGTGCCCACTTCTCTGGTGGCTGCGGCTGCGGCTGCGGCTGCTAGAGCGAGATCTGTGGCGATGGCGTTTCTCCCGAGATTTGGATCGAGTTCTCCTCTTCCGTTCCCGCGACATGGAGCGAGACCGATGTCGGCGGTGCTCTCTGGACCTGGATCTACAAAAAAACATTTCACTCAGTTACAATGTTCATTCACTAAAGCCTCTTCTTTAAACAGAAACTATACCTCAGTAGCTTTGCCTAATGCCAATTCTGTTTCAAATCTGCTAAATCTACACTAAAATAAATTGACGGTGTTTTAAATAAATACATCCTAGAATTTCAAGACAAAAACTAATGCTAGCTCTCAGAGATCAATCAATATTGTATAAATTTGCATCAGGAATATAAAAAAGGGAAGGAAACAATTTATACCACTACTACTCATCAGAGATTGTATTATCTAGCTGCTTTATGGAATTAATTTTCTTTAAACTTCTAATACTTTTAGTACAATTTAGACATAGTGTGTACCTGATGGACATGGACAGAAGAAAGGAGAGGCATGAAAAAGAATATTGTTGAGGGGGGCGGGTGGACAGAAAAACTTAAAAAAAGAATATTGTTAAAACTCTCTGATTAGCCCTGACCATTGTGGCTGAGTTGGTCGGAGCGTCATCCCGGTAAAACGAAACGGCATGGGCTCGATTCCCAGGCAGGGCACATGCCAAGGTTGCAGGCTTGGTCTCTGGAGAGGGCTTGTAGGAGAGGCAACTGATCAACGTCTCTCTCTCTTTCCCTCCCTTCCACTCTCTCTAGAGTCACTAGGTATGTCCTCCGGTAAGGATTGAAATTACAAAACAAAGTAATTCTGAATTAGGTTTTGTATGACCTCTAAAGTACATTTGTCCACAATATGCTCAGTTTTAGTATCATCAAGACATGTAGTGCATTATTTAACTGGAAGAATAAAGTAACACACACAAAAGGTTTTAGACAACTTTACTTAAAGCTGCAAAGAAAATGTATTTACAAGTGTATGAATACAGAGAAAAAACAGTTTGAAGAAGCTGGGTAGGAAAAACCAAGCAGCTTTCTGTAGTCTGCACTGGGTCACAGAACTAACTTGTGCAGCAAGCATGGGGACGGCATCTGCAGAGCAAGGACAACTGAGGGAGAGCAAGAGAAAGAAAGACATGCACTTTGTTGAAAGAGTCGCTTCATTTGATAGAGTGAGTTCAAAAGCACATTCAGCTGTTGCAATTACCAAACTGAGTTTTTCTTTCTTTTTTAAAAACAAGCCATACACATTTTTATTCTTTTATGAAACATCTTTTAAAAATAAGATTTTATTTATTTATTTTTAGAGAGAAGTGAAAGGAGGGAGAAAGAGAGGGAGAGACACATGGATGTGTGAGAGAAATATCAATTGGTTGCCTCTCATACGCCCCCAACCAGGGACCAAGCAACCCAGGCACATGCTCTGACTGGGGATAAACCAGATGGACCTTTCAGTCCGCAGGCCAGTGCTCAATCCACTGAGCCACACCAGCAAGGGCCTGAGTTTATTTTCAAATGATTGGTTTGTTAGGTGAAGTTTAAAAGCATTCAGTGTATGTAAACATTACAGTCAGAGAAAGGCACATACTGTACACGTCACACTGACCACAGCTGAACTGAGCATTTCCACAACTGAGCATTTCTTATAAGCAGGAGGACAAGAATGTGAAATTCATTCAGTACAAGTCTTACCAAATGATATGTTGTTTAATTACTCATTTTGAGCTATTACAACAGATCTACTTCTTCCAATGTGTAATTTCATTTGTTTTTAAAGTTATTCATTCAAAAACATTTACTGGATGCCTACTGCACTGTTCTGGGTACTAAGGAGATTGAGCAGCAGTTAAAGTCAACCTAGTGGAGCATCCAGGGGTGAGCAAGAATAGGTTTACAGTTGTGAGTATGCAAAACACAGAGTTTAGTCTTGTCCTATTATTTGTTAATTATTATATTTCCCATACTAACAACCATAATCTACCTGTGCCCACCAGGTATACTCCAGAATGATGTCTACACAGACACGTGGGCATCAGATAGGTAAAAGGCAAATGGAGTACCTTTGTGGGACTTGAACAGAGTTCAAGAGGAATATTTGAACAGGACTGACATGATTTATTTCACTTTTTGAAAAGCTCATTCTGGTTGATGTGTGGAAAACAGACTGTGTTAGAGAAGGGGAGTGGTCAAGTATAGAAATTAGAGACCAGGTAACATGGTGTCAGAATATACAGAGGTAAGAAGTGGCTTGGACTAGAGTGGTTGAAATTAAATTTCTGGTCTGATTATCTAAAGATGTTCTATGTACAGATAGTTTAAATGTATTTTTCAACAAATAACCAGCTTGCATTCATCAACCAGTAAACAGAACAGAATCATCATTTAATGTTTATACTTCTCATTCCGGATTTGAAAAACTCACAGCTATAATATAAATTAGCTAACCCAACTGGTCTTGGTTATTAATATCTTAGTTTTTCTTAGATTTTAGAAAAACAACTGGAAGATTCTACAGAGCACGAAGGGGCCCTGAAAGATTCTAAAAAGCACGGTGTGGCTCGGTCGCGGGGCAAGGAAAACGTCAACAGTGTGACTCTCTGTCAGAACACGTGCCTGAGTTGTGGCCCGGTCCCCAGCTGGGGCACGTGCAAAAGGCAACCAATTCATGTTTCTCTCCCTCTTTTTCTCCCACCCTTCCCCTCTCTCTGAAAGTAAGTAAGTTGATAAATAAATAAATAAATATTTTGTTCATAATGACAAACGCTCTAGTTTACAGAGGAAAGCTCTTGGGAAACAGTTACTCTTTAGAGTTAAGTTTTCAGAACGTTTCAGAAAGATGTGATCCAAACAAGAGGAATAATAGTATCTGAAAAAGAATGAGAAAGGGCATTCTAGGTGGGAACAAATTCATGAGAAAAGTTCAAGGATAAGAATGAGAACGGCAAGTGAAAAATCAAGAATGATGAAGTACACCTCTTGTTTCCCCACCTCTGTCAGATAGAAAAAAAAATAACAGTAACTAGTAAAAATTGTAAAGAAAGGTTTCAAAAGACTTCAAATATTAAACCCAAAAGTCAAAGAGTGTTACCAAGTTGCCTTCCTCTTCAAGGCTCAATTGCCCTTTAAAGATTTTGTGATCAGTCGCAAAGGGGTACGCCATAAGCTCACACACAGTCAAGATGGAGGCATAACCTGAACATTTTAGTTTCTCCTTATGACCCACCACGGACCCCTAGTTCAAAAAGGTATCCGACTATTTAACCTACTTACATTTTCAACAGGTATAACCCCTTGGAATGTGTTTCATAGATGCACTACCCAAATTGATTTTTGGGGAAGGGAAGGAGAAAGAGAGAGAGAAACATCAATGTGTGGCTGCCCCTTGTGCGCCCCCCACTGTGGGTGTGTGCCCTGACTGGGAATTGAAAGGGCCCAAATTGATTTTTTAAAAATAAATCCTGTCACAGAGACACTGAGGGGGGGAACTGTCTAGCAGTGGCCAGGGGGGAGTGAGGTGGGGACAGTGGGAAGAGGGGATTGCAGGAACTATTATAAAGGACACATGGACAAAATCGGGGGGGATGGTGGGGGTGGGGGAGGGAGGTGGGTTCAGCCGGGGTGGGGGGAGGGAAGGGGAGAAAAGGCACACAACTGTAATTGAATAACAATAAAAAATAAGGAAAAATAAAAAAATAAATAAAATAAAAAAATAAATCCTGTCACATATTTTCTCTGAGCTTCTAAAGAAGATTTTAAAGACATGTTCTTCCCTGGGTGGTGTGGCTCAGTGGATTGAGCACTCACTGGTCTGCAAACCAAAAGGTTGTTGGTTAAATTTCTGGTCAGGGCACATGCCTGGGTTGCAGGCCAGGCCCCTGGTTGGGGGCGTGCAAGAGGCAACCAATCAATGTTTCTTTCGCACATTGATGTTTCTCTCCCTCTCTTTCTTCCCTTCCCCTCTCTCTAAAAATAAATAAATAAAATCTGAAATGTTTTTAGCTTTCCCTCTAACTCCAGGGCATTGTATATAATTTTACTCTGATAAAACTAAACTGTAATGCATGAGTATCTTCTGCCCAGTTTCTTCTCAAATAATATTGCTCAAACTTGAACTATAAAAAAATTAAGTGTACTAATCTATTTAAATGTACTCTTGTTCACTTGTAAAAGATATTTAATCTGTATCAACTATCTCTGAAAAACCCAGCTTCACTACTTATACTTAACTTGTATTATACCTACCTTTTGGGATTCTTGCTATGTGATCGAGACCTAAAAAAAAAAAGTCTATTTTTAGAAAAGTAACTATAAATGAGGATAAGGACAATGTGCTCTTAAAATAACATTCTTCCTGATTTTAATTTTTATATTTTATAAATATAAGGCATGTGTATATGCACATAAAATGTTTCAAAATGTACCACAAACTCTACAGACGTCCCCATTTTGGCATATGAGCTCTCTGGACTAAGATACCCGGCTCTCCAAAAGGACCATGCTCCTCAGAGACTGAAACACCATGCATCGCAACCCACTCATTCTCCAGAGACCACCTTCCAACCCTGGAAAAAATTCTCTTGTTTATCTCTCTGTCACTTCTCCTTTCCCCTGGGGAACAAAGTAAAATTTCTATTATCTGAGGTATATACACTTGAGATCTGCAACCTCAGACTATAATCCCTAGACACCCAAATTGATCTTACAACATGTTTCTTAACATGACACTTCATACGCTTACACAACACAATCTTACACTTCCTAGCACACAGCTGACAGTCAATAAATAGTAATCACCGGTATTAGGGTTACTAGGGTTACAGGGATGTTTTTGTGGAGACCGTATAAAGGGTTGAAGCATGGCTTTGGACTCAGCCTGATGGAAGTTTCAACTCTGGCTCCACCACCCACCATCTGTGTGACGCTGGCAGATGACATCTATTCCCCCTCAGCTTAGTCTGTTATTTCTAAAAGGGGGGTAATATAAATCTCACAGCGGGGTTGTAAGGATTAGATGAACTACTAGAAGCAAATTCTTAGCACAGTGCCTGGGAAACACCACTTAGTAAGAGACAGTAATTTTTATCATTACCCTTTACAATATCCATAGCTGGAATTCTATCTTCCGTAATTTTGAACTCACTTGCAGTTTCCTCATCTTCCACACTTAGTTACAATATTTCCTTAAGTTCATAGACAGACTTAAAAACTTTTTAAAGACATTATTGAAATACTTTACATTTTATAATCACTGTTAAAAGAAATTTGCCAGGTGGCAACAAATGAAAAAGCCCAGTCCTGTGAAGAACTTTTCCCATCTGACTCTCCTCAGCTGAATCATTTATGTGAGTGGCACTGCATTCAGTTGAATTTTAACTTAAACTGAGATTTCTAATGCCATTTACATTGTTTTAAATATTACAGCACTGGGCAATGTTACCCTTGGAGTGTACAGAAAGAGAACAGACGAAGCTCTGAGGTAAAACTTAGGGTAAATGGAGAACATGTCCATCAATGGAGGAATGACAGCAAGTCCCTAAAAAGGAAGACCTCCCCAGGCGGCTGTGTCTCGTTCTGTCATTTCAGTGCCGAAGGCCAAATTTCACAGTGCGGCAGGTTCCAGTTTCACGATGTCTGAACTGATAAATGAACACTGAATGGAGGAAGTTGGTGTAACCCCGCACACATTATAGAGGTTTCAATCAACTGAGGCACATCTGCTGAAGAAAAGGTATTTAAACTTCAGAGATGTATAACGTTACACAGTTAAGGGAGCACTATAAATGAGAACCACAGGTAAACCTTCTGTGGCGCACCTGCCCATTCCAAAGTGGTGAAAGAAGTTGTGAGCACCAGGCACAGAGAACGTGGCCAGCACAGTACAACACAATTTGTTGCCAGTTTTGACCCAGAACATTTAGACACTGTAAATATGAAGTTATGTGACTCTATCAACTAATGAATACCAATATAAAAATACATATTTATATTAATAAAAATTTTAATCATTTATAGCTCCTAGAATTGAATATATCATAAAAATACAAAATAAAACAATCAATAAAACAAAGAAACCAAATCTTTTATCAAGTATAAAATATATCTTAAAAATAACAATAGTTCTGTGACAACCTGGTACAAATCTAGCCCATTATGAAAATCAGAGGGCTACAAGGATTTTTTATATGTCTCACAAAACATAAAGATGTAAGGCGCTCTTTATTACCTCTTCCACACATCTGGAAGGAAAACACCTTGCCTTGAATGGCCGTAAGTTAACATCCTTGCATAAACATTGTTTTTGCATGGTAACATTTTAAAGAGTAAACAGACACTTCTCAGGTCCAGATTTATTACTGCCTGAGACCCCTGTACCAATCACATGTCGTTTTAGAGCCCGGTCATTCAATTTCAGACACTCGGACTACTCAGTCCATTATTCCATACCTCCTCAACTTCTCCCTTTCTTCTCTCTCCCTTTCTTCTCTTCGCTTCAGGCGTTCCTGGTTTCTTTTCTCCTGCTTCTCAGCTACAACTCTCTTTAAAAAATGACAGTTTAAATAGTAATAAATGAGGAGCATTATTTATTGGGTCCATTCTTAATGAGCATTATCCTATACTTCACCATATCTGGTTTCCAATGTTGCACAAGTAACATCAAAATCTGCTTAGTAACATCAAATCTGCAAAATTGAACAATTCAATTTTGACAGGTATCATCCATCAGGCTTACAAGTCTGGTTTCCAAAAGCTTTTGTTTTGGGGAACATCTGTAAAATTCTGTAGTTTTCTATGACTTCCTAATGGTATTTTAAAATCAGTTCTATAAAATTTTTCTCCTCTAAATGTTTTCTAGCATTATATTTTTTAAAAGAAATCAAGCATTATAAATCACCATGCTGTATGATTCCCAATATAGAAACGTCTTCTGCCCCTTCCAATTACTATCCTGATGCTGTTGCTTTTAAAAATGCCAGTAAAATGCTAAACAGTTCTGTTGCCAGGTATCTCTACAAAGAATCCCAAGTATGTACCATTCTGGAGTTCTACCTTAAGAGTCCGATAACTATTTGCTATAGTGAAACTCACTTTGTCACTTTAAAAAGGAATAATAAGTACATAAATAAATGGTTTAACCCTAACTCCTTTCTGAAACAGGGGCAGGAATGTAAAAGGAAAGTAGAGGCCCTACAGGCTTTCTATTTAGTGAAGAACTTCACAGTAGTTCAAATGAACATTGGACTCATTTTCTCAATCTGCTTTTAAAACAAGTATTACAATATTAATTTTTTTAAAATAAATTTACAGAACTTTGTAGAAAAGAATTTGTTTAGAACCTGTTTTAAGGTTCCTACTTCCAGGTCATATCCAACCCCTACCTCCATGAATAAGGGGACAGTATTTAAAGGTCTGTTTCTCAAACATCATTCATTAAACCAGCTGGTATCTCAATTTAAAATCTATACTACTTGGTATGAATTGTTAAAAAAAAAAGTCAAGAATACTATACAAAAAGACAATTAATACAGATCAAAAGAATGAGTGGCTAAACTGGATAAAGTGAGAGATATAATTTACCAATATACCTTTAATTCTTCAAGCTTCTCTCTTATTTCAATAAATCCCAGGTGCAGTTTACCCCCGAAATGATCTGCCAGTCGCCTGTCATTATCATGAAGACCTAAGTAGGCAGAGCAGACTTCGCAGACTCGAAGCTTCTGCTGTTGGAAACTGGAAGCTGGCATAGAATTCCGATAAACTTCCTAAACAAAAGAAAAACGATGTTCATGTAAACCTCATTGAAAGTCATACAACTAAGAAATACTTTTCCAATGAACAGTATGTTTTCTAATGAATACACAAAAGCAGGGCTATTTTGTCACTGAATACTACAGATTCCCCATTATCTGCCGTTCTGTCTCAGGACCTCTCCACTGGAGATAAATGAGAGCTTCAAATACTTTTTGCCAAGAACTACCCTGTATCTACCATGATACAGAACACGACTTTCCAAAATGGTTTTTCTCAATATTCTGCAATGTTCTGTTTTCTATCGTTTTTGTTAAAAATGAGCCCTGGCCGGTATGGCTCAATGGGTTGGGCATCAACCTGTAAGGCAAAAGGCTGCCAGTTTGATTCCCGGTCATAGCGCATGCCTGGGTTACGGGTTAGTTCCCCAGTTAGAGGCATGCAAGAGGCAACCAATCGATGTTTCTCTCCTTGCTTTCTACCTCCCTTCCCCTCTCTCTAAAGATTTTATTTATCTTTAGATAAATAAAGATAATAGAATAAAGATAAAGATATTAAAGATTTTAAAATAAAATCTTTTTTTTTCTCTTTTTAAAGAAAAAGAGATGGAGCAATCCCAAAACAATGTGTCAGTCGAGGATCTGCTTGCAGAGAAGGAATGTACATCTTCTATATTGTTACAGGTTCCTTCCAGTGCCTTCATTCCTAGGCATTTCACCCCTTTGGAAATGTGGGTAGGGCGTACAAATAATAAACTTCCTACTAAAAGCAGTAGTTCTATGTTCTATAAAATAAGAGATGAAAGATGCCTTACTGAGATTTAGATGTCTTGTACTCAACCATTTTATTTATGTTCAGTTCATTAATGAAATACAGTAAATAATATTAACAGGTTTGTATATCTACTGTAACCATTTTTCCTTACTGACGGAATTCTGATGTTTGTATGAGGCAGCAGCGTACATAGCTAAAAACATTACATTTCCAAGCTCCCGTGTAGCTTTGGCTAAGGACGTGTAGGTGGACATTGCTGGATAGAATCTACAGGAAAGTTCATTAAAAGGGAGTCAATAAATTCAAACAAAAATCAGTAATAACCTGTGAGTCAAAAAGTGATGGGAAACAGAATATTTACAGTTTCCGAAGTGTCCATACCAAACACTTATTAATACAGTGGAGAAACAGGCAATATCATCAGACCGGGACAGACCACCGACGCGCACCTTCTGACAGGGTATGACATTACTTCAGTGGTACTCCCATCAAAAACCTAACCAAGAAGAAAAACCAGACAAGCCCAAACTGAAGGACATTTTACCAAACAAACGTGAGAACAAGTCATCTCTCTAGTAAACTGCAGATCACTACAGTAAAAAGTGATCTCTCGAGGTTCTTGCATATTTCCATCATATTTAGTGCAATTCCTAAACCTCCATTAACACCATGGGACCCACAGGAAGTGCCACTATGGAGCCCAAGAGGCAGAGAAAAGTCGTGTCTTTACAAAGAAAAGCTGAGGTGCTTGACAGGTGGCATAAATTGAAGTCTGCAGCTGCGCTGCCCACCATTCTGAGATAAACAAATCCAGTGTAAGAACCATTGTTTAAAAAGAAAACAAAACAAAGCAAAAAAAAAAAACCCAAAAGAGGAAATGCATGAAACTGTCACTGCAGCTACACCTGTAGGTGCAAAAACCTTGAGTTTTTTAATGAAATACCCTTTTAGCTTGTATTGAAAATGTAAATTTTATGTGGGTACAGGGCTGCTATAAGGCATACCTACAGACTCTTAATATGATTTGAGAAAAAGCAAAGTCATTATAAGACAACTTAAAGCAAAAGGAAGGTGAAGGATGTAAAGCTGAAGAATTTAATGCCAGCAAAGGACGGTCTGATAATTTTAAAAAGTGGTTTGGCTTTTAAAACAAATGCCAAGATAACAGAAACAGCAGCTTCTGCCAACCAAGAGGCAGCAGACAAGTTCCCAAATGCCATTAAGAAAATCATTGAGGGAGAACCAAGATGGCGGCGTAGGTAGACACACTGCGCCTCCTCGCACAACCAGAACTGACAGAAAATCAAACGACAAGGAAGTCCGACACCAAGGAGATAAAAAATAAACATTCATCCAGACCAGTAGGAGGGGCGGAGACGGGGGCAGCAGGGCAGAGAGGACTCGGATTGCCATGGTGGGACCGAGACTGGCGGAGTGTCGGACCAACGGGGCAGGCAGTCCGACCACTAGCAGACCCTGCGGCCCCACATTCGCGCACAGATAAACCGAGAGGGCTGGACCCAGAGTGGCGGAGAACGGGCCAGGCAGAGCAGCCAGTAGCAGACCCCGACCGCTTAACCCAGGGCTCCAGCGCGACGAAATAAAGCCTCAAACCTCTGAGTGAAAAAACCTGTGGGAGTTGGGGCGGCAGCAGGAGAAACCCCCAGCCACACAGGAGAGGTCGTTGGAGAGACCCACAGGGGCCTAGAGTGTGCACAAGCCCACCCACTCGGGAACCAGCACCAGAGGGGCCCAGTTTGATTGTGGGTAGCACAGCGAGTGACTGAAATCCGGTGGAGAGTGGAGTGGGCGCCATTACTCCCTCTCGGCCCCTCCCCCACGTACAGCGTCACAGCTCAGCGACCAGGTTACCCGGCCCGGGAACACCTAAAGCTCCGCCCCTTTAAGTACCAGAAGCACCACGACAAAAAAAAAAAAAAAAAAGCCCAAATGACAGAACACTTCAAACCTCCAGAAATAATTCAACTAAGCAGCGAACAGATAGCCAACCTATCAGATGCACAGTTCAAAACACTGGTTATCAAGAAGCTCACAGAATTGGATGAAAAAATGAAGGATAGGCTAAGAGAGACAAAGGAAAATGTACAGGGAACCAATAGTGATGCGAAGGAAACTGGGACTCAAATCAACGGTGTGGACCAGAAGGAAGAAAGAAACATCCAACCAGAAAAGAATGAAGAAACAAGAATTCAGAAAAATAAGGAGAGGCTTAGGAACCTCCAGGACATTTTGAAACGTTTCAACATCCGAATTTTAGGAGAAGGAGGAGAGGAAAAACAAAAACCTGAAAACTTATTTGAACAAATAATGAAGGAGAACTTCCCTAATCTGGCAAAGGAAATAGACTTCCAGGAAGTCCAGGAAGCTCAGAGAGTCCCAAAGAAGCTGGACCCAAGGAGGAACACACCAAGGCACATCATAATTACATTACCCAAGATTAAAGACAAGGAGAGAATCTTAGAAGCAGCAAGAGAAAAGAACACAGTTACCTACAAAGGAGTTCCCATAAGACTGTCAGCTGATTTCTCCAAAGAGACCTTACAGGCAAGAAGGGGCTGGCAAGAAGTATTCCAAGTCATGAAAGGCAAGGACCTACATCCAAGATTGCTCTATCCAGCAAAGCTATCATTTAGAATGGAAGGGCAGATAAAGTGCTTCTCAGATAAGGTCAAGTTAAAGGAGTTCATCATCACCAAGCCCTTATTATATGAAATGGTAAAGGGACTTACCTAAGAAAAAGAAGATCAAAAATAGGAACAGTAAAAATGACAGCAAACTCACAGTTATTAACAACCACACCTAAAACAAAAACAAAAGCAAACTAAGCAAACAACTAGAACAGGAACAGAACCACAGAGATGGAGATCACATGGAGGGTTATCAACAGGGGAGTGGGAAGGGGAGAGGGGGGGAAAGGTACAGAGAATAAGTACCATAAATGATAGGTGGAAAATAGACAGGGGGAGGGTAAGAATAGTGTAGGAAATGAAGAAGCCAAAGAACTTCTAAGTATGACCCATGGACATGAACTATAGGGGGGGAATGTGGGAGGGAGGGGGTGGGCAGGATGGAGTGGAGGGGGGGGAATGGGACAACTGTAATAGCATAATCAATAAATATATTAAAAGAAAAGAAACACACCCCCAAAAAAAAGAAAAAAAAAAGAAAATCATTGAGAAAGAGAATCTGTTTAAACAGGTTTTTAATGCACACAAAAATTCCCTGTTCTGGGAAAAAATGCCAGAAAGGACATAAATAAGGCAGAGGAGTGAGCACCAGGATTTAAGGTAGGAAGTGAGAGGCCAACTACCGTATCACACAAATGCAGTCAGATAAAAGCTGCTAAGCCCCAAGCCTTGAAGTGAAAAGATAAACACCTGCTGCCAGTCGTTCAGTTGTACAAGTACAGAGAGAAGGCCTGGGCAATGAGAACCCTTTTTCTGGATTGGTTCCATTGATGCTTTGTCCCCAAAGTGAGGAAGTACCTTGCTAGTGAGGGACTGCCTTGTAAAGTTCTTTTGATACTGGACAATGCCCCTGGCCACTTAGAACCCCATTAGGTCAGCTTGTAGATGTTGAAGTGGTCTACTTTCCCCCAACCACGTATTTTAAACTCAGCCTTTAGACCAGGGGACACAAGGCTCATCACACACGGGGCTCGCTGGAAAGGACACCAACGCTGTGGAAGGGGACCCTGACAGAGAGAACATCACGAGAGTCTGGAAGGGTCACACCACTGAAGATGCACCGCTGTTGTAGAAACAGCTGTGGAAGGCATCAAGCCCAAAACAATCAATTCCTGCTGCAGAAAACCGTCCAGAGGTCATGTATGACTTCACAGGGTTTACAAGAATCAGGAGATCGTGAAAGAGACTGTATGTCAAAAAAGGTGGGGGATCAAAGGTTTTCAAGATAGAGATCTTGGAGAATTTCAAGAGCTAAGAGACATTTTGTCACCATGCCTGTAGGCACCCCCAGCTGTCAAATTTTTGTACTTTCTTTCCTTTTCAGTTCCAGGAAAAACCCAAAAGAAGGAAGAGGGCTAGAATAACAAAAACCAACCAAGATGGCGCTGAATCTGACCTCCAAGCCACCCTGAACCTCATTCGTTACATCCTGGTTATATACTACATGAGCATGCTAGCTGACACACCACTGGGGCCATGTGAAAGAAGAAAAGGGATGGTGCCCCAGTTCTGGGAACAGACTAGCCCATTCCTCGAAAATTAATGCATATGCCTCCACCCCCACAGTCATCTCCCCCAGACGTCTCTAAAACGAATAGTTGACCTATGAGTTTGACTCCGCTTCTCCATTGTCTGGCCACTGAATAAAGCCTGTGCAGTTTCGTTTTTGGCTTGGCAACACCAAACGGAGAAGAAATGCTTGAAAGGACAGAAGGTACTTCCCAGGGAGCAGGTCCCCACAGTGACAGCCTGGACACTCTAAATCAGCAACAACTACACCAGAGGAATTAACAGACGAGTGCTTCCCAACCAGAACCAAAGAATGAGGAAGAAGAGGTAGAAGCTGGCCCAGAAATCTAACTGACGTTAGATAATTTGGCAGAAGTGGTCTGACTGTTCAAGACTACATCTCACTGCTTTTACGACATGGACCCTTCTATGACATGGTCACTGAAATTAAACCCAACAGTCAAAGTAGGACTGGTACGATATAGAAACATTTTTAGAGAAATGGAAGAGCAGAAACGCCAGACAGAAATTAGTATTTATTTCCATATATCCCATACACTGAGTGTGCATGCCTCTCCTGCCTCCCCTTCCACTTCTTCTGCCTCTGCACCCCTGAGAAAGCAAGACCAATCCCCCTTTCCTCCTCCTCCTTAGCCTACTCAGTGTGAAGGTAGTGAGGATGAAGACCTTTGTGAGAATCTACTTCCACTTAATGAAGAATAAGTAATCTTCATGCTCAGAGTTAATGAACTTCTCTGCTGTGTGTGCTTTCACGTGAAAAAATTAATAAGTGTACCACAAACACGGTAGCATGAAACATCGGTCATGGTCATCATCACTGCCTAAGTGGTCATCGTGCAGAACACTGGGCACAAGTTGGTACAGAAGTGGAGAGCCCATCCCTCCATAGGCACAAAGCGAGTGATATTTAACATAAAATATAACAACATGCTAGTTGCCTTCCTCCTTCATAAGTTTGCTTTCAAGGAACTGTATTACCATAAAGTTTGCCTCTTTCATAATTGGAGAAACTGCACATAAGCCTATCACCACAGGTTTAGTAGTTTTTTTAAGGGACTTATCTAAGAAAAAGAAGATAAAAAACATGAACAGTAAAACATGACAACAAACTTACAACTATGAACAACTGAACCTAAAAAAAACAAAAACAAAAATGAAATAAGCAAACAAGAAGACCAGGAACAGAATCACAGAAATGGAGATCACATGGAGGGTTATCAGTGGGGAAGGAGAGAGGGGAGAATGAGGGTAAAGGTACAAAGAATAAGTAGCATAAATGGTAGGTAAAAAATAGACAGGGGGAGGTTAAAAATAGTATAGGAAATGGAGAAGCCAAAGAACTTATATGTACGACCCATGGACATGAACTGGGGTGGTGGGAACATGGGGGGAGAGGTGTGCAGGGCGCAGGGGAATAAAGGGGGTAAAATGGGACAACTGTAATAGCATAATCAATGAAATATATATTTTAAAAATGTAACGAAGTTTTCAATACTATGCTATGAATATGACTGGAACACTGTATGACATAAAAACTTCGTAAGCACTGTGTACAGGCTAGGCTACTGTGAAGCAATCTTGCTGATTACACTAGGCCAGCAATTTTGAAGTGGTATGCCACAAGAATTTTTAAAACATGCAATACCTGACTAGTCAGGGGCACTGACTTCTTTTCCCTTAGACTGTCAAATTTAAAAAAATGCCAACAGCCCTGGCCAGGTGGCTCAGTTGGAGCATCATCCCACGTACCATAAGGCTACGGGTTCAATCTCTGGTCAGAGCACATACCTGGCTTGCAGGTTTGATCCCGGTAGGGGGACATACAAGAGGCAACAGATCGATGTCTCTCTCTGTACCGTCCTCTCTCTCTAAAATCAATACATATATCCTCAGGGGAGGATTTAAAAAGAAAAAGACAACAGCCAACACAACAAGCCATCCAGTGTGAACAGATAAAAATTATGTCTACTTTTTGTCAGATTGACAAAAAATTCTGTGCCACAGAATTTTTGTAACTTATGTGTGCAATGAGATGAAAAAGGTTGAAAACTGTTGCGCTGGGCTATCACAAAACAATCACATTACTACTCCATCATTTTAGCATGACTTGTTATACCGATACATTTTTCATGTTTTCATTTCTGAAGTCTAGTGTTAGTGATGTTAAATATACACAGTGTTTTGTATTATATAGATAGTAGTACTGACATAGGCACTGAAGGTGATTCATCTTATAAACACATGACATAAACTTAGAATATCAATAAATACAGTATAGTACTGTAAATGCATTTTCATTTCTCTAGCTTACTTTACTGTAAGAATACATGATATAATACCTGTAATATATAATACCTGTGTTCATCAATTGTTTTATGTTACCAGTAAGGCTTGTAGTCACAGTAGGCTATTAGTAATTAAGTTTTTGGGAAGTCAGAAGTTATAAGCCAATTTTTTTTTTACTGTGGGAGGCAGGGAGGGTACCCCTGCATTGTTCAGAGGTCAACTATAAATCATCATGTACATACTTGTGAAGTTTTATGAAAAGTACAAAACATGCAGGTACTCCAAGACATTCTGATCAGTGATGGACTGCATATACAATGGTGGTCCCATAAGCTTATAATGGAACTAAAAAATGTCTACAGCATCCTAACACATTACATAAACGCTTACCCCTGTTTACAGTACTCAGTACAGTAACATGCTGTACAGGTTTGTAGTCTAGGAGATGTAGGGGAATAGACTCTGTCACACCAATATATGTGTATTTGGCATAAGGATTATTTTAGGTTGGCTAACTTTGAGAAAGTGCAGACATGGGAGAAGTTCTAAAAACCAATTAGAAGTTATCCTCTGTAAAAGAGCTATTTGTAAGGGAACTCTCCACTTACAAGGGTATGCAGATACCAGGAAGAAGGGAATGACCTTACTGATCTTTTATCTAGAACTCAATGCAAAAGAGGACTTCAATCTGCATGACAGCCTTGCCCTGGTTTTACTGTGCTTTTCCAGGAAACCTCCCATAACTGACCCCGCTAACCCCAACATCTCCTTTTGTTTTCAGCTGAAGATGGTACCTAAGGCAGCAGCATCAGCCATTTTGAGTTACTCAGTTTTCCTGGGTCTCTCCCTCATATACAGGAGGGATACATGTTACTAAACCTTTGATTTTCTCTGGTTGATCTGTCTTTTATTACAGGGATGTCTCAGCCCAGGACCCAGCAGGGTAGAGGAAAAACTATTTTTCCTTCTTTACAGAGCAACAGGCTATACCGTAAAGCTTAGGTGTGTACCCTAGGTTTGTGTCAGTGCCCTCTATGATATTGACACAACAATGAACCGCCTAACAGAAAATTTCTCAGAAAGCATCCCCATTGTTAAGTAACTGTATGTGAAGCAAAGTAATAATGCTCACTGGCTTCATTACCTGGGACTCTTTTGGGGAAATAAACTAGCTATAAAATACTTTGCATTCTAAAACTCATAATGTTTCATGCCTGGATTGATAAATTACATTTTAAAACCCCTAAATATTAAGACATTAAAATTATCAAGAATGGCTACCTGGTGTACCTTTTTCCATCCTATTACCTTTAATCTGTGTCTTTATATTTAAAGTGTATTTCTTGTAGCTAGCATACAACTAAATCCTGCTTTTTAAAAAAATTCAGTCTCACAATCTCTGCCTTTTAAGTGGAATGTTTGGACCATTTACATTTAATGTAGTTATATGTTCACTGGGTTTGAATTTACCATCCTTGTATTTATTTTCTATATCTCTGATCTGTTTGTGCCTTTCTCCTGCCTTCTTTTTGACTAAGTATTTTTTAGGATTCCATTTTATTTCCCCTATGAGTTACACCTCTTTTTTCCCCCTAGGAGTTTCTCTAGGATTTACAGTATACAACTTTAACTGAGAAAGCTAGAGAGGCTTTATTACTATAGGAGAATGAAGATTTCAGAACAAGGGATATTACCAGGGATATGAAAGAACATCTCAACAATATAAACGGTTCAATGACTCAAAAAGATGTAACAGTCCTAAATATATATTAACCTAGCATCAGCTTCAAAATACATGAAACAAAAAAATGACAAAATGGAAAGCATACATGGACAAATCAACAATTACAGCTGGGAGACTTCAACACTCCTCTCAGTAAACAGAACAAGTAGACAGAAAATCAATAGGATATAGTAAACTTGAACAAATCAACTATGTTGACTCAACTGGCATCATACACATTTATAGCAAGGCAGAACATAATTCTTTTGAAGTGCAGATAAAACATTCACCATAGACCTGACTGGGTAGATCAGTTGGTTAGGGCGTGGTTCTGATACCCCAAGGTGTGGGTTCGATCCCTGGTCAGCTTACATATAAGAATCAACCAATGAGTGCATAAATAAGTGGAACAACAAATCAATGTTTCTCTCCCTAAAATAAATTTTTAAAAAATTCATCAGACTGGCCACATACAGGACTACAAAACAAGTTTTGACATAATGAAGATGACATATATTTTAGAGAAAAGAAATCACACTTATGTTCTCTAACCATAACAGAATTAAATTAAAATCAGTAACAAAACAAAAACAAACAAACAAAAAACTGGGAAAATCACCAAGTATTTAAAAATTGAATACATTCCTAGAAAACCCATAGGGTCAAAAAAGAAATCACAAGGGGTACTAGCAAATATGCAGTATTTTGAACTGAATTAAAATGAAAACACAACATGAAAATCTGTGAGATGCAACTATAGTTGTGCTTAGAAGAAAACTTACAGCATTAAATGGTCTAAATTCAATGACCTAAGCTTCTGTCTTGAGGCTATAATAACAAATTAACCCCAGCTGGAAGGCAGCTAGAAGCAATAAAGACTACTGCAAACGTGGAGAATACAATCCCATATGTAGGTATTCAATTTTTTAAACGTCAAAATAGAATTTTGAGCCAAACAAAACAGAGCTTTATCTGCAGGATGTCAGATTTTAACCTGTGCTGTGCAGGAAGATGAGAGGAGGCTCTCAAGGTGCTAGCAGATTGTCCTAAGGTAGGAGGAGAACGGAGGGTGCTATAGTTGCAAGGGAGTAGAATGGGGGACAGGGTATCACGGTGACCAGGTACATGCAGTGGCTGTGTGCATATGCATCAGTTGTATGTGACTAGCTAGTTTAGTTAACCTTATTTACCAGTTATAAATTTCATCATATCAATGGATCTAAATTCCAAAAACCACTAACTTTGATACATAGCCCACTAGTATGACATGAACTAATTAAATATTTTTAAATTGGTTTAATTTCCTCTTACTAGTAATAACTTTTCAACATTCCCCCTCAAATATATGTTCTGTAAGTACAGATACTAAGGCTCTGCATACCAACATTAAGAATTTTGTTACCTCTGCTTCTCTTTTCTTTGCCCGTGCTTTCTCTACTTCGTCCATTACTTTCTGGGATTCTTCCACATTCCCTTCAGCTCCAAGCTGTTCCACCTTGGCCAACAATTTACCAATTTCTTCATTTAACTCATGAACACGTTCTGCCTAGAAAGAAACAGAAAAGAAAATCATGAGTAAAAAGCAGAGAAATTATCAAAGTTCAGAAGATTTCAGAAATGCTCAGAAAAGACATAAGTTTTCTAAGGCAATATGAGTATAAATAATGCTTTCTGAGCATATCATAAATGAATCCATGAGCCATTAGGATGTTTTCAACCTGCTTTCATTTTGGTGAGGTCAGAAATACATCTGATCTCTATATAACTATTACTTTCCAACCTCTGCTTTGGCAATGTATTCCAAGTATAAAATACTTTTTCTTCTATAATCTTCACCTTTCTAAACCATCGCTTGCTGTTTCCCCAGTTAATAACAAAATCTATAGTTTCCCAAACTTGCCATGTTGCTTTTTGTCTCTGTGACTTTGCACATACTGTTCCCCCCTCCTGAGATGTCTCCCCTTACCTCCCTTGCCTGCCTAGTGAATATCTATTCATTCATCAAGATCCAACTTGAGTCTATTCTGTGAAGTGTTCTTGATCAATCACATCTCACCTTCACTTAAAAAAAGAAGCAGGAAGCCATACCCTCTTCCATGTTATCTATGTCTATTATGACAATTTTTATATATATCACACCGCTTTACAGATAGCTATTCATATTTTTTCCATTTTTGTACTTCCAGTGCCAAACAGCATAAGCTCAACTATGAGTTAAAGAAATAAACTGGTGAATATTCTTTCAAGCCAAGGTAAGGCTTTAGAGTCAAAAAGATCTGGCTTATGGCCAATTAGTTCCCAGGTGTGCAATTTGGGCCATATTACTACCTCACCTGAATCTGTTTCCTCATCCGAGCAGTTCACATTAGCATCTGTCTCACAAAGCTGTGAGAAATGAGAAAACGTGCCTTGTGCACACACTGCGCAGCACATTACTGACTTAGCGCATCAGCACGGCACCGCTTCGGCCTTAGACCGTGTCTTTCCACTGAGATTAATTCTTGCCTTAGAATTCGATACGCTTCCTCCTCCTCATCATCATTAGCACCTCCATAATCCTGGGAATCTATTCATTTCTTTTCATGGCTCTTGATACATATATAGAGTCTTTATTTTGGACACAAATGAGTATTTATCCTGTGTGACCAAATATATTAGCCAAGACGGTTCTAATTTGACATGGATATCCAATCCCAACAAACTAGTGTGCTAATAATCTTTACTTCTCAAATTTCCTTCAATCCAAGACATTCTCTCCTCAAAGAAATTCCCAACTCTACTCTCATTACCTACAACAGATGGTTTGAAAAGCACTTATTTCACTGGGCTTGACGCTTTTGCACCTCTGCTCTTTCTGTGAGAACTTGGTTCAGTAGACTCCAGCTGGCTGGAAGATGTGGGAGTAAGCCCATGCAGTAACTGCCCAGTCAAGTTCAGCCTAAATCACTGACTGTAGACTCATGAGCTAAAAAAATACTTACTGTTTTCAGTCACTGAGTTTTCAGTAGTTTGTTAAACAGCATTTTTGTAGTGATGGATAACCAATATCGCTTGGGGTCTAGCCAGCACTTGTGGATCCCTGTCAACCACGAGACAGTAGATACCTTGTACTTTAGGATGCCCATCTTTACAGTCCCCATCTTCAGAGAACGTGTCAGAAAAAGCTGGTTGAAAGTAACCCTCTTCTTGAATAAGGGCATTCATTTTCCTTTGTGCATACATATCTAAGCACAACAGTTAATGCTATTATTTGAACTCTATCTGGGTAACTCGGATTCCATTTTGCATTTTCATAACATGTACCAGACTATGTTAAATAATGAAACCACAGAAAGCTGACAGCTTTGCATTCACTGGGATTCACTGTATTCTTCTCTCTACTTTTGGTGTGTAAGTTCACAACAGAACATTTTTTTAAAGTAGTGAATAAAATAGACAAAACTCAACAGTTAAAAAATGAACATTCCATTTGGAAAATGGGCAAAAGACAGACATTTCCTGAAGAGGATATACAGACGGCATATAAGCACGTGGAAAAAATGTTCAAAGTCATTAGGAAAATGCAAATTGAAACCAAATCGAGACATCACAACACACCTCTCAGAAAGAACAAAAATAAAAGTGACAGCATCACATGCTGCACAACTGTAGGGAAAGGGAATTATTAACACACTGCTGGTAGGAATGCAAAATGGTACAGCCACTTAAGAAAAAAGTTTGGCACTTGCTTTCCAAACTAAAAATGCCCGTACCATATAACCTGTCAATTGCACTCTTTAGCCCAGAGAAATGAAAACTTCTGTCCACACAAAAACCTGTACATGAATGTTTACTGCAGCTTACTGGTATTAGCCAGGGAACTAAAAATTCAAACGCCCCCCCTTCAATATGGGAATGATTAAACTGCAGTATATCCATATCACAGAATACTTCTCAGAAATCAAAAGGAATGAACTACTGATACACCATCTTGTATGAATCCCAAGTTCTGCTGAGCAAAAACAGCCCATCTTAAAAGGGTACAAACTGCATGTTTCCATTTATGTAATATTAGGTGAAATAATTATAAAGATGGAGAATAGACAGGGACTAGGGGGAAGGAGGGTGTGTGGCTATGAAGTCATTACATGAAGGAATCCTGTGATGATGCTACAGTTAATGTAATTATGGTAGTAGTTACCAAAGTCACACATACAATAAAGTTGAATAGAGCTACACAACTCCCTCCCAAGTGCATGCATAGCTTGCGAAATCTGATAAAATGCAAGGATTGGAGCAGTATTAATTTCTTGACTCTGACACTGTACTATAGTTGTGTAAGGTATGTTAACATAAGGGGAAGCAAGAGGAAGGGTACATAGAACTCCTTGCATGTCTCTGCAGCTTCTGTAATGTAATTCTTCAAAATAAAAAATTACCGGTTGAAACTATGTTTTGTATTACTGGAAAGACTGAAATTCTTACCTTTGCTGCCACTTCAGCACTAATCTCTTCTTGAGTTTCTGCTAATCTTTTCTTAGCCACTTCTGTTCTTCGATCACAATCTGCAATGAATGACTGCAGATGATCCATAGCCTACAAAGTTTAATTAAAAGACCATTACTGCCAGAAAAAAATCAAGTTTCTTCAGAAATATCTTTACTCAAAAATTACACTTTTTAAAAATGCTACTGTGGAAGTAAAAATATAACAAAAAGAGGTACAATTATGACTCAAAAATACTATTCATCATCTGTCAAACTGGGAAAGAGTAAATGGCAATAATACTTGCTGAAGGAAGCACAAAACTAGTGCAGCCTTTATAAAAAGGCAATATAGTAATTGGTATCAAATGTCTTTTTTTGTTTTGTTTTAAAAATTTAATCAGTTTTATTATTATTTTTTTAATTTTTATTGTTATTCAATTACAGTTGTATGCCTTTTCTCCCCATCCCTCCACCCCACCCCGGTATCAAATGTCTTAAAAACGTCCCCCATCTTAGCAATTTTACTTTCAGAAATGTCTTAAGAAAGTAATCAGATATATGGAAAAATAAATATTCAAATATATTTTTCATAGTGTTGTTTTTAATGGTGAAAAGTTGTCAATATCTTTAACATGCAGATACGTAAAAATTTTGATCTTAAGCCATTAAAAAAGTTTTGAATAGAACACTTTAGGACATAAGGAAATGTTCATAATTCACTTATAATGTTACAAAATGTTATATGCAGTGAGATCCCAGTTTGTAAACTAAAGCAAAAAAAAGTTAACAATTATTTCTGAATATATGGATATGTAATAGTTTTTCAAATTATCGAAAATGAGAATGTTACAGGAAAACTTGAGAATTTTATCCATGTTGTATTGCAAAAATCTTCAATATTAATATAAACTACATTTGTCAGGCATATACTAATATGTCTATTATTAAATAATAGTTCATTTAAAAGTAAACAAGATTCAACCCCAAGTTAAGCAATTTGGACTTTCACCTTACTGTACAAAAATACAGCTAATTTAAAACATAAGGGTTATAATTAAAAATATGAATTTACTCAGCACATATTGAATTCTAAAAACGGTTAGTTCACCCAAGAATTTCTTGAAAGTAAAAAGCATGCAAGCTCACCTAAAGGTTTTTTCTGGGATGATTAAAAAAAAAAAAGCTACTTAAGGTATTCTAATTTAAAATTTTATTCTTAAATTACAACAGAGATCTATTAAAATTTCCTCACGGGAAGAGAAAAGTGACATCTCAAGTCACTGAGAGAGAAAAGGTGGACTAATTAATATAATTAATAAATAGTACTGGGTCACATAAGCAGCTATCTGGAAAAGAAAGCCAGAATAAATTCAAGTTGGGGCAAAGATTTAAGTGAATAAAATAAAGCCATAAAAATACCAGAAAAGCCGTACCTGGTGTAACTCAGTGGATTGAGCACTGGCTGTGAACCAAAAGGTCATCGGTTCAATTCCCAGTCAGGGTACATGCCTGGGTTGTGGGCCAGGACCCCAGTGGGGGCCACGTGAGAGGCAACCACACATTAATGTTTCTCTCCCACTCTTTTTCCCTCCCTTGCCCTCTCCCTAGAAATAAATAAGTAAAATCTAAAAAAAAAACAAAAACAAAAAACCCCAAACCAGAAAAAACCATGGGAGAGAATTCATCACCTCAGAATAGGGAAGGCCTTTTGAATTACCCAATAAAGATTTTTAAAAGATTAACAAATCAGACAACAATAAAAATATTTTACAAGGCCCATAACCATCAAAAGAAAAAAAGGAAAAAAACTGCAAAACAGTACTTGAGGGAAGGGACTAATTTTCAGTATGTAAAAAGTCAGTACAAATCAACTAGAAAAATGTTAAAACCTAAGATTAACAAATAGCCAAAATATAACTATACAACAAAAAGTTCACTGAAAAGGAAATATATATATGAAATATATTCAAACTCACTCATAAGAGAAACATAAATTAAAACTACAGTTATACTCCACATTTCATCTACCAAAGTTGCAAGGAAACCTTGACAACACACTACATGGCAATACGGTAAATAGATAATCTCATATGAGATCTGTCCTGAAAATGTCCAGCAATTGTTAGTATGAGAGTGGTTTTTGCGACACTGATGTAACCTGGCTGTTGGGCGGGGGTGGAGAGGGGGTACTAGAATGAGCTGGAGCGAACACTGACAACTTCACTGTACTAGTCAGTGGGGGCAGTAGATGCATTAATTAAGCATGTGTAATGTGTGGCCTTCTCATTCAAAATGAGTGAGCAAGCAAGTAGAGAAACGAATCTGCATCAAATTTTGTGTTAAGCCTAGTATTCCTGGATGTAAGTCCTTTGCCTTTCACGATTTTGAATACTTCTTTCCAGCCCCTTCTTGCCTGCAAGGTTTCTTTTGAGAGATCAGCTAACAGTCTTATGGGAACTCCTTTGTAGTTAATTCTCTCCTTTTCTCTTGCTGCTTTTATGATTCTCTCTTATCTTTAATCTGGGGTAATGTAATTATGATGTGCCTTGGTGTGTGCTTCCTTGGGTCCAACTTCTTTTGGACTCTCTGAGCTTCTGGACTTCCTGGAAGTCTATTTCTTTTGCCAGATTGGGGAAGTTCTCCTTTATTACTTGTTCAAGTTAGTTTTCAATTTCTTGCTCTTCCTCTTCTCCTTCTGGCACCCCTATGATTTGGAATGTTGGAATGTTTAAAGTAGTCCCAGAGGTTCCCAAACCTCTCCTTATTTTTACAAATTCTTGTTTCTTCATTCTGTTCTGGTTGAATGTTTATTTCTTCCTTCTGCTCCAAACTGTTGATTTCGAGTCCTGGTTTCCTTCCCATCACTATTGGTTCCCTGTACATTTTCCTTTATTTCACTTTTCATAGCCTTTACTTTTTCCTCTATTTTTGTGACCATACTCAACCATATCTGTGAGCATCCTGATTACCAGTGTTTTGAACTCTGCATCTGATAGGTTGGCTATCTCTTCGTCGCTTAGTTGTATTTTTTCTGAAGCTTTGATGTGTTCTTTCATTTGGGCCATTTTTTGTCTCAGCATGCCTGTTATATAGTGAGGAGCAGAACCTTAAGTGTTTACCAGGGTGGGGCAACCCACTTGGCTGCATTGTGATGCTGTATGTGGGGGAGGGGTCCGAGAGGGAACAGTGCTGGCTTGCTCAGGCCTCAGCTGGCTTTCAGTCAGTTCCCTCACTACCCACAGGCAAACTGGGTCTTTCTGGTGCTGATTCCCAGGTGGGTGGGTTTGTGTACATTCTAGGACACTGTGGGTCTCTCCATGGACTCTCCTGTAAGACTGGGAGTAATTCCCGCCCACCACAACCACTACAGATTTTACAGCCAGAGGTTTTGAGGCTTTATCTCCTATGCTGGAACCCTGGGTTGTGCAGTCTGTCTCACGCCCCAGTTGTTCCTCTTGGTTTATCTGCATGCAAAGTGCGGGACTGCCTGCTCTGCCAGCCACTGCCCTGGCTACCTGTCTCTGCCCCTCCTACCAGTCTGAATGAATGTTGCTTCTTTAACTCCTTGGTTGTTGGGACTTCTATACAGTTCGATTTTCTGGCAGTTCTGGGTGTTCTTTGTTTTTAAATTTCTTTTTGTCCTTCTTTTGGTTGTGTAAGGAGGCAAGGTGTATCTACCTATGCCTCCATCTTGGCCAGAAGTCTATATCAAGTTTTCATAGATGGTTCTCATTTCCATTAACAGAAATTCTTGGAAATTCAGAGAAGTAGATGAGGAGGCTGACTTACTGCTTTATCTCTCAAACCAAATAAAGCACCTATCACCTCACTGATGAAAAGTATCACAAGATTTATGCTCACCAGTATATTTTACGTAATGCTGATTGGTAATATTTTATGTGAATACAAAAAAAGTTTCCCTATTTTTTATACAATTTTCATGTTTGTAGGAAAAAAAAACCCAATAGTGCTCCCTTTGGCAGCACTTATACTGGAACAATACTGAGAAGATTAGCATGGCCCCTGCACAGGAACTACACCCAAAATTTGTGAAACATTCCGTATTTTTAAAAAAAGAAAAAGATTTAAAAAAAAAAACCCAATATATTCAGATTTTGAGCCCCTCAGATACCTAAATGGTATCTCCTCTAATATTTCTTCCGTAAGTTTTACATAAAAAATTGTCCTTAATATCCTCCCTCTCTCTGTACATTTACAGATACAAAAATATAAATGTAAAAATTCAGTAAATTATTAAAAAGCCTTAGATGCACTAGAAATCAGTTGTCTATATTTACTTGAATGGATACTTCCTCAATCACCACTACTTTATTGGGAAGAATATGCTTAATTTTCAAAAGACTACAAATATATAAATTGAATTACTTTTACTATTTTCTTAAAATACCCAGTTTCACCTTATACTTTCTAAAAATTATGTTAGGCCATGGCTGATGTGGCTCAGTGGATTGAGCACCAGCCTGTGAATAAAAAAGTTGACAGTTAAATTCCTAGTCAGAGTGCATGCCTGGGATGCAGACCAGGTCCCCAGCTGGGGCGTGTGAGAGACAACCAATTGATGTGTCTCTCTCCCTCCCTTCCCCTCTCTCTAAAAGTAAATAAATAAACTCTTTAAAAATGTTGTTAGTCAGGAAGTACATGGTGTTTCTTAACTTAGTATTGCCATTCATAAAACCACAAAAATATTTTGCTAAGAGCCTTTTCCTATTAAGAAAAATTAATACACGTTCAAAATGTTTTACTGTTTACCCATTAAAGCAAAATCACATACATCAAGTTCAAAGAAAAAATCTTGTTCTTTGGATGCAATTTCATAATCCGCTCGTAAAGCCAGGTCATGGACTTTCAGACATTCTCCAAGATCCATTCTCTAAGAGGGAAAAAAGAAAGGGCACGTATTATTTAAACAGAAATCACATTTTTCAAAAATTCACTGATATCCACAGTATTCTCCGGAATATATATTAAGTCATACAGATGCTTCTTTGTTTATGGACTTTCAAATTACAAAATTCCATAGGCAAGTATTAAAATTTGGTGCCAGATCAAAAGGTGACAATTCTACCCACCAACAGATGGTAACAGTGACCACTTTTGTACTTAAGAATAGACAGACAAGGAAAAGCCTATCAGAATCTGAACAAAGCTGGGAAAAAAGCTCTTAGCAAGAACATGGATATGTATATAACAAAGGATATGATCCCCAATTCTGTGCACTCGCTCACATTAAAAAGGATAGTGAATTCACTGGATTTAAGATTCACAAAGACTGATAGACCAGATAAAATTTAAATGAAATATGAAGTCCTTTAGTTGTATCTAAGATGACAAATTTATAAGTAAGCATGAGCAAAAAATTAGACAAATTAAAAAATTTACTCATCAAGAGTAAGGCTTACAGTGCACCATGACTGACGTAAATTAACTTTAAGATATGGTATGAGCAAAGTGACAAATCTTACTGAAAGGCTGGTTTTAAAAGCAAACCCTTTCTCCTCCAAAAGACGCATTCTGTGTCCTAATACATTTCAAAAGGGACATAAATAAATTAGACAAACCGTCTCAAAACCAAGCTATACCAAAAAGCCAGAAAACAGAAATAATTAGCTGGAGAAGAACCAAGATGTGAAAAATGTTTCAGTATGCAATAGAGTTGGATTATATGGCTCCAAGGAACTCCACAGAGTCAGACTTTAACTCCCTCAATGTAAGAAAATACTTTCTAATGAATGAGCAGAGCTTTCTGAAGATGGAATAAGCTTCCTCTGGAGTTACTGATTACCAGATAAATAAGAGATTCAAACGCAACTTAGACAACCATTTTTCCAGGATATTGAGGAAAGAATCCAACCATCAAGCAGCTTTTATCCTTCCAACTCTGAGGTTTCATGACTACCTAAAAAAAACTGTCTCTGTAAAACTGTATTATCTCAGTTCTTGATTACATAAAAGAACAAAAGGGAAAACATAAGTAAACAATGTCCTCAAAAATCATCCTTTGGGAAATTATAAGGATATTCACCACTATTAAAGAAGCTCATCACAGCAACGGCTCTGAAGTATCACTGTGTTGCTCAGCATGCGGTGTTTTTCTGGGCCGCATGGCTTACTCCCATTCTTTAGTCTGTGAGTTAACAAATCAAGGAGTTTTCCAGTAACAAGAAACAGCAACTGAAACTTTCTATAGACTTGTGGAAATTCAAAGCTTCTTATTAAGCAACATTTACTGAGAAAAGGCTATAGGAAAAAACGTTAATATTCTTTTAAAAATGCAGGAAAATAACACTGGAAATGAAAAAAGTTAATTGCAAAAGACTGTTGTTATGTCTTTGCTACAATAACCAAGTGGTTTCTTAATTTATATCTTAACATTAATCATTCCAAAAACTCCCTAAGCATTTGTATGTAGCATTTCCAAAGCTGTAGTTGTTCTTGGGAGATGATACTTATTTGATAAAAAGTTAAGATGTCACAGTTGGAAATACCTTTGATCCACTACAGTGATTCTCAACCTGGATCCAGGGATCTTTTAAGTAATACTGATGAAAGCTTTTGAAAGAAGGCCCAAGCCCTACCATCCCCAAAGACTGAATTATAAAAGGTTCCCAGGGCTTTTTAATGTACTGTGTACTTATTAGACAAGCTGGTAGACTGATTTCCAATCTAACAAATACCTCTTCCATTGTATCATGCTAACTCCAATTATTTCACTGCTAACTTATCTTTTAAGATTTTTAGATAACAATCACCCCTCCAACATCTAAAAGAGTTCTGCACACAGATCTCCCTTGCCTTTATTCTCTGATTAACTGTATTTCCAATCTGTTTTCATCAAAAACTTCAAAGTAACATACATATCTTGCTTCAATGGGTATAATCTAAAAATCTGTTGCCTACGCATACTACCCTTTGGCAGGAATTCTAGGTTTCTACCCATGCTCTCTTTAAAGTTACATCACACAACCAACCAAAGGAAGAAAAGCAGCTATGTTGGTCAAGAACAAAATGAACACCAAAAAAGCACAAGATTATACCACTGCAGTATGGGTAAAGTTTCGGTAGGAGGAGTAGAGTTAAAGGGAATGTATGCCTTGGGAGGGTAGAGATTTATATAGAAGGGGGAAAGATTATTAGCTCACTAGAATGTGAGCTCCACAAGAACAAGAATTTTTTTTCTGTTTTATCTACTATATACCTGTGCCTAGTATATAGGAATATTTAAAATTTGTTGAATGAACCAATCTGGGGAAAGAGGGCAGAGATGAACATTTAGCCCTGGGCTTAACATGCAAGGGTAGTCAGAATGCACCCCAGGACAAATGGACTACTTTCCTTCTTACGTGTTTCCAGCTACTCCTCTCTAGTTTCCTAAGTGTTCCTCTCCTCCAGGAAGTAGACTTCTTGGGCTCTTCACTATTCTGGGCCATGAGTACCTGTGACTTTATGGTCTAGCCTGGCTTACCATGGGTTTTGGGGCCAAAGCCCTAGAAGAAAGGGCCTAGCTAATACTTACTTTACCCTGCCCATTCCATGGCAACTAAGCATCTACTGTGGCATTGTGGCATGCACAGGAGTATTTAAAATGAAAAACAAGCAAGCAAGCCCAGATAAAAGCCAACAATTACCTATCATTCACGGTACAGGTGTGTAAAGGGAGAGTATGCCTATGTTAATAGTCTCTGAGACCACAGTCACCGTATTAGAAGCCACCCGACTTCCTGGTGTGTAGCAGCACTGTGAACACTAAGTGCACAGGTGTTTGCCGCTGCAGCTTCTCTTTTGAAATGAGTGAGCTTCTAACTAATCAAACAAAATGGTTAGTTATTTTCACTTAAAATGACTTTGTGATAAAAGCCACATGAAGAGTTTTTTATTTTTAAATTTAACAAATTTATTTTATAATTGTTTTTCTGTAAGTTTTTATTGATATTTTAATTAACAGACATTCAAATGTTTAGACTGTAAATGGGAAAGAGTGCTTACAGTGGAACCTCGGTTCTCAAACTTACTTTATTCCAGAGACTGTTTTTGATAAACCGAATCACTTTCTTCCCTTTAGAAATACAGGTACCAGCATGAAAGGGTTGTCGGGTTGAGAACAGAACTGTTTGCGAACTAAGCTGCCCAAGAAGCAAGGTCTGACTGTTTTTAATTGGATAAATTTAATTCTATACTTCGTCTTCTCCATCCTACATCCATTTCCTTGAGCCTTGACCAAATAGTTACACCTGATATTGATAACTTCCAAATGTAAACCATTTTACAGTGGTTTACTATTTAACAAAGTTGATTGTTGAGTGCTTCTTAATTATTTTTTTGAAATTCCAAAAGTGAATGCTATCTCCCCAAATGACCTCTAAGCTTCCTGAGAAAAATGGTTTATTTGTCTTCTTTTTCTATCCTGCATAAAAGAACAGGCTTTGGACAACCCATGATCACTAAGTGAACTTGAAAATTTGACTAAGAAACTGTACTGTTAAGAATGTGAGGAAAACAACGAAATACAGATAATAGTAAAATTTAACAATGGTGATTTTGATCTAAAAAATTACAAACATTTTAAGAGTCTAGCAACAGGAGTTTGACTAACTGAATTATAAAACAGCCATATGACATTACAGAGCCATTAGAAAGATGTTCTTGATGGTAAGTGGAGAAAAAATGGCAAAGACAGACATAATAAAAATGCCTTAAAAAAATGCTCACCAGAAAGTATGTTCATTGATTTTAGAGAGAGGGAAATGGAGGGAATAATGAAGGGAGAAACACAGGGAGGGAGGGAGGAATAGGGAGGGTGAGAAAGTGGGGATGGAAGGGGTGGGGGGAGAGGGAGAGAGAGATGTGAGAGAGACACATAAATCAGCTGCCTCTAGTACTTGCCCCAAATGGGGACTGAACCCACAACCTAGGTATGTGCCCTGATGGGGAATCAAACCTGCAGGCCTTTGGTGTACAGGACAATGCTCCAACCAACTAAACCACCCAGCCAGGGCAAAATGCCTTTTTTGTAAATTCAGATACAGACATTGCTGTGATGTTGGTTTGTATGAACTTTTTGATATTGGTTAAATTAAATGCACCGAGCATGGATTATTCTTACAATCAGAAAGGTAATAAAGCCACTTGATTTTGGAGGAAAATACCGAAGTAACAGGAACAGAGGCATGTGAAAATCATACATCAAAATCAACAAATAACATTTCAGCAGAGCGAATCAAAAGGTTGACTTGCATGTTTGAGTGTACTGCCAGGTGTAAACTAATGGCAGTAAAGTCAATGAATGTACCAGTGATAGAAACTAGACATAGTAACAGCTCCAACAATTTGCAAATATTCTGGTTTCATGTTAGTACATTTGCTCAGTTTTATAAGCTAAACCCGAAAGGGAATTATAAAACAATATGAGAATATAAGTCCTATATCAAGGAATTTATATTATCAATTAAAAAGACATCACATCTAATTCAGTTACAAATGTACACAGAAGGATTTCACTGCCACACTGTACAACAAACACAAAAAAATGACATATTGATAGTCATTGGATAAATAATTTAGGAAAACAGCCATATTATGAAATATTATGCAGGCATTTTAAAAAATAGACCAACAATACAGAAATTCTCTAAGACAAATGGGAAAGTTCAAACAATGTAATGCCATTTGTTTAAACACACAACGCACACCTGTAATTGCACACAAGAGTGGAACAGACCAAGTTTAAGCCCAGAAAGGGGGCTATGTTAATGGGAAATACTCATGTTTTATGCCTTATCCTCTTATCCTTGAAGACTATACTGACTAATAAACAGACTGTGAGCTGACCAACTCAGAAGACCTCCCTTTACCTCTAGTCTTTTACATATTAAATTAGGGTAACACTGGTTAATAACATTATATAAATAGCAGGTGACAACTTTAGATACATCTGGACACTCTATTGTGTGCTCACCACTCAAAGTCTAGTCTCCTTCGGTCACCTTGTATTAGACCCCCACTTTGTCCTCCCCACCCCCTCCCCTCTGGCAACTGTCATTCTGTTGTCTCTATCTATGAGGGTTTTTTTGTTTGTTCATTTGTTTCTTTTATCCTTTTCCATCTGACTTATTTCACTTCAAAAAAATAAAAAATAAATGCATGGGACTACATCAAACCAAAGAGCTTGTACACAGAAAAAGAAACCATCAGCAAAATAAAAAGGCAACCAACCAAATGGGAGAAGATACTTGGAAATGATATGTCCGATGTGGAGCTAGTATCCAAAATATATAAAGAACTCATACAACTCAACAACAATAAACAAACATTTTGATTAAAAAATGGGCAGAGGTAAAAAATTACCTGAATAGATAATTTTTCCAAAGGCTCAGAAATGCTCAACAGATATAGGAAAAGATACTCAACATAACTAATTATAGGGGAAATGCAAAGCCAAACCACACTGAGACATTACCTAATGCCTGTCAGAATGGCTATTATTAAGTCTAGAAGTAGTGTTGGAGAGGATGTGAAAAATAAGGGAACCCTCGTACACTGCTGGTGGGAATGTAAATTGGTGTAGCCACTATGAAAAACATTATGGAAGTGCCCGAAAAAATTAAGAACAGAACTACTTATGACCCAACAATACCTCTTCTGGGTATCCACCTGACAATTTTCAAAACACTGATTTATAAATATATATGTATTCCTATGTTCACTGCAGCATTATTCACGGTGGCCAAGTCATGGAAACAACCTAAGTGTCCTTCAATGGATGACTGAATAAAAAAGACTGAATAAATATAGGTGGGGGTGGGTAGGGTGGGGGAGAGTAGTGGGGGGAAAATGGGAACTGTAACCGCACAATATAAATAAATAAGTATGTATCTTAAAAAAAGATGTGGTACATAAATACAATGAAATACTGTACTACTCCGTCATAAAACATGAAATACTGCCATTTGCAACACGGAGTATTACGCTAAATGAAGTAAGTCAGAGGGAAATGAAGCTTTACTTCTTATTATCAATTTAACTCCGAAACACAATCTCTCTGAACATCTCTTTTCTCAAGTACTTCAGAGTCTGTATGGATAACATTACGGACTCCGACTAGATTGTGGAAGACTTGGAATTTGAGTCAACATGCGCAGAATGCCTGCCTACTTCAACAAAAATGACATAAATTTTATGACATGATAAAATCTATGTTTTGGAAGCATTAACACCACACTACTGGATGGACTGACAAGAAGAAAGAGAGCAAGGGGAGGAGAGGTTATTATAACAAACCAGAAATAAAGTCACGCGGGTCAAATAGAAAAAGAAAGAGAAGGTGATGGAGGTAAAAGAGAATGCTAAAAGCATTTTACGGATGGGAAGGACCTCTAAAATCATGAATTCCATCAGCACCTTCATACAAACACAGCAATCAAGTCTGGAGAAGTCACAAGGTCCCACATTAGTGTGAGAGCAGAGAACTTGTACCCAGTCTTTCACACAGCTCAACACTCTTTCAACAACACAATGACTCTCACTCAACAGGTTTTAACGAAATGGAAATTAAGTGTGGAAGGAAAGGTCAAGAGTCTTTATCAAGGCTTCAAGTATTTCAAACACAAGCAAACAACGATGCCACTAAGAGAGCTTAGTGATTAAATCAAATGGGAGATTTGGCCTGTGAAGTAAAATGTTTTGTTTTGAACATGTTGAATTTGATTTTACATATTCCTCCTTGGAGTTACAGCTCAAGTATATTTCTAGGAGACCCTCATTAACAAATCACATAGTAGCCCCCAACTCTGATCTCCATGGGTCAATTTATTAATTGATAAAGGAGATACTGAAGATTACTTCTAAAAGACACCATCACCTGCAAGATCATAGGGCACCATCAAAGAAAAATTGACCATATTTCACCGTTTATAATGTGCTCCTGTGCGTAATGCATACCCATGCTTTAGTGCTAATTCCCACGTATAATGTGAGTTAGCACTAACCCATGTATAATGTGCATCCATATTTTTCCCTCAAAAATTTGAGCAAAAAAGTGCGCATTACACATGGCAAGATATGGTAATGAGGGAAAAGGTAAAGAATGAAATTTCTATAAATTTCTATGAAATATCTTAATAATGTAAATAATAACTTTCATCGTTCTTAAGATTTTAGAACAAACCCCATGCTCCCTGGTAATTTTATTTAACATTTTTTTAAACCACCTTCATCAGAGCAATAGTTCTCTTTTCATCTAACCTGGCTTTAATTCTTCCATTTATTTATTTATACTCCTTAGTTGTTTAAAATAACAATTCTTCCCATTTGTCTTTTTATAACATTTTTTTTCATTATTTTAAGAACCTCAAGTAAAAGAAAAAGGTGAAAGACATCAAAATATGACAATTAATAATCTAGGTACAGCATGAAGAGCAAGAAATATAAAAATAGATAGTAATATTGGTAAAGTACTAAAAGGAATACACACCAGCTGGGGGGGAAGTGGAAAAACCACGACAGCATTAACGGGAGGACAGGAAATACAAACACCTGCCCCAGCATCTAAACACATCCATAAACCATTCCAATGCCAATGCTGTTCTCTAAATCACAATTCCTCTCTACACTCTCATCTCCACTTCTTGAACTTTCACTTTCTTCCTTCCTCCTATTTATAAAATCTCTCTTCCATCCAGATTCAATGCCCACTTCAAAACCTAGTACTAGAGAAAGCCTACTACAGTATGAAAAAAGCCTTGAAATAACAAAACCTGGATATAAGTTTTAGTTATGTCACTATTGTCTTAAAATAAAAATTAAATGATGGGTGAAGAGGACTGGGGCAGACTGTGCATGCAGAGAATAGTTCTTGCTTTTCTCCCATTTCCCAAAGTTTTAACTCCCCATTCCCAGGAGTACGTTCCAACCCCATCTTCATTTTTCCCTGGGTGGTTAAAGAAAAATAAAGTTGTTCTACATTTTATCAATACTTTTTAAATATAGCCCTGATTGGTGTGGCTCAGTGGATTGAGTGTCAGCCTGCGAACCAAACAGTAGCTGGTTTAATTCCCGGACGGTGCAGGCCTGGGTAGTGGGCCAGGTCCCCAGTTGGGGCTGTGTAAGAGGCAACCCATTGATATATCTCTCTTAGACTGATGTTTCTTTCCTTCTCTTTCTCCTTCCTTCCCCCCTCTCTAAAAATAAATAAATAAAATCTTAAAAAGAAAAAGAAACCTCCTTTAAAATATATGTACATATATTTTAAATACAGCAGGAACCCTTGTGCACTGGTGAAAGGCAGACTTGTGCAGCTACTGTGGAAAACAGTATGGAGTTTCCTCAAAAAATTAAAAATGGATGTGCCTTTTGATCTAGTGATGCCACTTCTTAGAATATATCTCAAGAAATCAGAAAACACTACTTTGAAAGAATATACACACCCCTATGTTCATTGCAGCATTATTTACAATAGCCAAGATCTGGAAGCAGCCCAAGTGTCCATCAGTAGACATGTGGACAGAAACGCTGTGGTACATTTATATAATGGAATACTACTCGGCCATAAAAAATAAGGAAATCTTACCTTTTGTGACAGCATGGATGTACCTGGAGATTATTATGCTAAGTGAAGTAAGTCAGAGAAAGACAAGTACCGTATGATTTCACTTATATGTGGAATCTAGTGAACAAAATTAACTAACAAAATAGAAAAAAATAATATGGCAGGAACTACTTTGTTATTTATTTCAAACCCTAGACATGCAAAGATATCTACATAATATTAAAATAAAAGGCCTCGCCCCACTAAGATCATACCATCTAACTGAGGGGTGGAGGTAGGGGAGTAAGGGGGGGAGGTGGGGAAACACATAAACAAGATAAAGTAACAAATGCCTATTCACTAGTATGAAGAGCAGGTGCTACACTGGGATTCAGAGGCTAAACTGCTATAGGCTCAGACAATTATGTGTAGTAAGCCAAGCAGAATTTAAATCTGTAGAGGAGAAAGGGGGCAGAGGTAAAATGACAGGCAAAAATGAGAAGCATGCTGGAAAGGGAAGTAGTGAAACAACAAGGAATAAATCAGTCTGGTTGAAAGAGAGGACCACACTCATTTATTCACTCAAGGGAGAGGTAGACTGGTAGATCAAGGATTTTAGATTTTTTGATCATATATACAATAGGAAACCACCATTCTGTGTGGAAGCAACATATGGTAGCTCATTCCCACTCAGGAATGACTGGCTTCTTTTCTTAACATTTAAATCTCTGTAAATATTATTTCATCAAAATGTTCTTCAACCACCGTGCCAAAGCAGCTGCTTGCCCACTGCCCCAGACTATATAAATTACCCAGCTGTGCCTTTTTGTCATAACTAAAATCATATTATTTCCTTTCACACTTGGTCACATATCTCCCACCAATAAAGCAGAAATGTGTGTCCATTTCTGTATCCCCAGCATAGCAGATGGCACACAGGTCCTCAAGAAGTATTTCAGTGAATGAATGAAAGCATGCATGCTGATGGCAGCAATCAGCATCACTCCCAGAGAGATGAAAAAAAAAAAAATTGTAATGATTGATTTGAGAGACAGAGCGAGAGACCTCGATTTGTTGTTCCACTCATTTATGCATTCCTTGGTTGATTTTTGTATTGGCTCTGACTGGGGATTGAATGTGCAACCTTGGCATACCAGAACAACACTCTAACCAACTGAGCTACCTTGCCAGGGCTAAATCATTTCTTGAAGGGCAATTTTTTGTTAATTTTTATTGTGAATTCTCCTTACTTTCTCCATTCAACCCTCATTAAACTAACATATCTCGTTCCCCCTTTTCTATTTCTTCCTCTGCTTACTGTATTTTGCCAATGTATAATAATTACATACTATGGGTATAATAATCCTACATATAATGCACACACGTGGGTGTGCATATGCACAGAAACACATTATGCACGGCAAAATATGAGTGATTCCAGTATACTTAAATATCACTAACTACGAGTATTGTTAAACTAAATACCATAAAGGAGAAAGATAAAAACTAATCTAAATTTGGAAAATTTACAAATTATATTATCCAAATACATATATATATATATATATATATATATATATAGTTTTCATCCTAGAGACCTAGAAAAGTCTATGGGATGATATATATTCAGGATGTATTTTTCTACAGAGGTCAAAGTAAACCACCAAATGCTTTTAAAAGATCCCTTAATGAGTAAGAATCATCAAACTAGAGAGGACTGTATGAGGTCATTTGGTCTTTCCATTTGCACATCAGGGCAGAACTCTTATTTCCAGTTATAGAGAATCTGTGATTTTCCTTGATGTCTGTGGTCAATCACCTGTACAATAAAAAAATTTTTTTCAAGTGTTCATTTATTACCATGTGTTTGCTTTTCTCTGGTCATTGTCATCCTCCATATGATGCATGTTTAACTCCACCCTCCCTTTTTCAATGAATAGCCTCAGAGAACACACTAGTTACCTCAGACTTGTTAAAATGCAGTTTACAAAACGTACATATCTCTGAAAAAACATCTGAAGAGCTCAGGGAATACTAAGAGGATGATTCCTGGTTCTCAGATAATAAGCACTTACTGAGAATCATAAAAACAAATGTGAAAATGCAGTATGTTATTAACTAAGCTTCATCAATGACTTCCAGAGCTCATTCTATTTGCTTGGGAGCAACTGGTCTTTGCTTTGTATTATTTGAAGCATCATCCGAAATAATAGGTCCAAGGTTTAAGATTTGTTTCTAAAACCTAACAAAAGGATGAAAAGGACATTAAATGATTATAAATGAAATGAGGTAGCTATGTGTAAAATATTTACTGAAGTTGGTGTGTTGGTACATGAAGTTCATCATATAATTCTACTTTTATTTATAGATGCTGGCCAACCTCAACTAGAGACATACAAGATTCTAGAATATATGGTCTCTGGGTCACTTTTAAAAAAATAATCACCACCCTGACTGGTATGACTCAGTGAATTGGGTGTTGTCCCACAAACCAAAAGGTCACCAGTTCCATTCCTGCTCTGGGCACATGCCTGGGTTGCCAGCCAGGTCCCCAGTTGGGGGCATGTGAGAGACAACTGATTAAATAAAGCACATCGATGTTTCTCTCCCTCTCTTTCTCCCTCCTTTCCCCTCTAACAACAAATAAATAAAATCTTTTTTTAAAAAATAGACTACTTAGAACAACAGAAAAAGGTTATTTCACAAGTGCACTGTACCCCAAATTGAATAGTTCAGGGCATTAATGTACCAATTTGCCAAGAATGCTGCAAATTACATTCAGGACTTGGTTTTTCAAGTTTAACAGTAGTTTTAATTATTCACTAGGAAACCTTTAATGTGCCTCTGATTTCCTAGGCCCCAAATGTGATTTGGTTTTAGGCAGTCTCCAGAAATACTTGTTAAAGAAATACTTATTTTTGAAATAGACTGAGAAAAATAAAATGTAAATCTGCTTAATTAAAAGAACATAATATACTTCAAAACCCAAATCTTATAAAACCTGTGTTAACTGGCATTTTGCTAGTGGAGAAACCCTACAAATTGGCTGTGATATAAATCTTAAAACTGCCAGCATTCTGGGCTAATGCTAAAAACACTTGTGAAAAGAGAGCCCACAACAACCTGGCTGGTGTGGCTCAGTGGACTGAGTGCCGACCTGCGAACCCAAAGGTCACCAGTTGGATTCCAAGTCCGGGCACATGCCTGGGTTGCAGGCCAGGTCCCCTGTTAGGGACACGCGACAGGCAACTGATGGACGTAGCTCTTGCACATCGATATTTCTCTCCCTCTCTTTCTCTCTCCCTTCCCCTCTGGTAAAAGATAAATAAAATCCTTTTTTAAAAAATAGCTCAAAACCAACCATTTCTGAGGAAGAGATAAAGTTTAAAACATCTACAGCAGGGGTGTCAAACTCATTTTCACCGGGGGCCACATCAGCCTTGCAGTTGTCTTCAAAGGGCCGAATGTAATTTTGGGACTGTATAAATGTAACTACTCCCTCATTAAGGGCAAGGAGCTCTATATCAGGCACTTTGAAGGCAAGCGTGAGGCTGATGAGGCCCCCTGGTGAAAATGAGTCTGACATCCCTGATCTACAGACTAATTTTTTCATATCTGCATGTGAAACCACTGCAGTCATATATTGATAAGCAACTCAATAAAACCAAGGCACTCTCCAGCTCCTTACCTGTTAAAAGGCAGCACATTCCCCACTAACAATTATTATTTTTTTAAACCAACGTTAGTTTTTGAAACAGGTTTTTATTTAGCATTCCACTTTTGGGTAGATCAATTATTCATTCAACACACAGAGGGGACACTGTTCTAGACGCTGGGGATACAGCACTGGGGAGCAAAACAGTGTCCCTGCCCTTATAATGAAACTTACATTCTAGTGGCTGGTTGAGAAAATTTTGTGCAGGTTTACTTCTTATCATTTATTCTGCTTCTCCATACTTTCATGGCTCTTTTACATATGTACTATCAAAGAGGCTTCAGCAGTTTTAAAGTTCAGGTTTGTATGCACCCAAGTAACTGATTTTAGACCAGGCCTTAAAAGAAAGAGTTAGAGAAGCAATAAAGGAGTTTCAATTAGTAAAAATTGCAGTTCGGATAAAACCTAGTACCTACTGGGGCATCATAAAATCAACTCAGTCAGAATTTTTGACAATAACATCTCATCCAATCACTTTGAAAAGGCAAAAAAAATTTTTACTTTCTCCCTGTCCCTAAGTATTTTCAGTATCAGTTCTTTAATTTAAATTCTATTTCTGAGCAGAATCTCTTTATTAAAACAAAATTTCATGGAAATTTTCTACGTTTAAAATGTGCAAAATTCTAGTCAAGATAGAAAAACTGGCCTACCCCATGTCCTTAATATATGCAATGCCTCCAAGACATTCCAGAAACATCTAAAAGTCACTACACTAGGTAACTGTGTTATCTAAAAAAACTAACAACAAAAAACATTTATAAAAGTATTCAGATTTAAATTACTCTGAGATTCCTATGTAGTAGCATAATACCGTGACTCTTTAACTATGAGACATGTGACCAGCACAATTTCTCTAAGCCTTAAATTTTCCCATCTACGAAATGATGATGACCTCACAGGTCAGCAAGAAGACATGCTGACCTGTCAACACTCAAATTATACTCCGATGATGGCTACAATAAAATTAGTGGTGGCCATTTCTAACTTCGGACAGGCACGTTATGAGAGTATACATTTCCATCTCTGCAGATCTTAATTTCAAGATTTTGTTTCTCTCTCTGCTTTAAAGCCTTCTATAAATTACTACTATTACATATCTTTTCCCCAGATCACTAGGAACCAGTTGGAAAGATTTTTAAGCACTTTATTATACCTATCTTTCCTCAGGGATGATATGTGCCAGAAATGACGTGTTAGAGGAGAGGAGAGGACAACTCTGCTTCAGGCAAAACAAAAACAAGAGTTGTCTGGGCTCCTGTTTTTCTCAAAAAACAAAACAAGAGTTATATTTGTTTTGCCTAAATCTGAAAGGGGGTGAATAGAACAGGAAGAAACCAAGTGTGACAAGGGGAAGAAAGTGGAACTAAAGAGAATATTCTAGATAAACAGGGAAACAACTCAAGCCTTTGAAAAACAGTAACTTCCCAAGCTACAAAAAATATTCATGCTTCTTATAAAAATCATAATCCAAAAAAATCATAATCCATATTTATATACACTTATTTTGATCCTTTGCTCTACATTTTTCCTCCTCTGAATAATTTATTAGGTAAAGAATTAGTTATAACAGAGTACCAGATTAATAAAAGGTAAAATGTTGTAAGGGCATTTTCATCAAACTTAATTCCAAAAATATTCCATACTAAATGTCAGTGAGTACATTTTTAGAAATCACACTCTCCACCTCCAAGTGCTTGATATAAAATGTTCAACCACTTATAATGAATAAAGCCAGAGAATACATTTCTATGTATTCTGGTAAGTAATACAGAATATTGACGAATCATATTCTGCTGGAAATGACAGATCTAAGGAACAAAGTCATGAAAACTAAAGGGCAACCTGTAGTTATACAATAAAGAAAACACACTATAAAACCAACAGTTATATTTCAGTTCTTTTCATCCTTTAATATTTAAAAGAAATAAAACTGACATCTTCAAGATAAATAGATACTAACTGTGCCCAAAAAAAGCATTTGTTCTACAGAGACTGGATGTTAAAGAAGGCACAGCTCTAAAGATACAAGCCATTTGTACATAAGATAAATAGCCCCCTTCAGTAATAAGGGTCGTAAGAAAGTCACGCTATGTATGGATGGTTTTAAGTTCTCAAGGACACTACTCTATGACAACCCTGGAATTTCACGAAGTCCTTTATGGCCAGTCATAAAAATGTTTAAATTCTGAAAGAGCTTCACAACTTCTAAACCGCATCCTTATACAACCTCTTCTCTATTAGACTGACAAAAGGAACGTATTTCTCTTCCAAAATTTCCCTGGCAAGTGCCTTTAGAAGGGTTCTCCTTAATCACTGGTTTTCCTGTAATCCACAGTATCGATCTTAAACCTCACCATAAAATTCCTCTGTCATGAGGAAAATGTTGTCAATTAAGATAGAATTTTTCTGTTGACAATGTAAAATGCATATTTCAGAGATGTTAAAATTTTAAAACTGTGAATCTTATAAATCTAACAGCAAGAATTTTACAAGGAAATTCCAAGACCAACCACTCATCATTTGTATTTAACATGATGAAGAATATTCCCTATAAGTCAGGAAACATGTTGAACAATACTACACCTCAGAAAATTTAGGCTTAGTCCCAGTTTTACTTTAAATCATCAGAACTGAACGATTTTGCCTAAGTCACCACCATTAAGGCTAATAATGGAAGGTATACCTTACAGAACTGTTTTAAGAAATACATGAGCCTTACTACATTATGCACACCATGAAAATGTAAAGCACAACTGTGATGTCACATTTTTATTAATGCCATACCTGATTAATATAATATGCCCAAGTCTTCCTAGGGTTGGTTTTAAGTTTTTGGTTTTTTTTAAACAAAAACCTAAATTATGCTGTTAATTTTGTTCTGAAAATTTAGTTCAAGTGATAATTTAGCCAGTAAGTAAAATGACTTTAACTGTTAAACTTAATAGAAAATAGGAAGAACACAGTATATTACAGATAATTATAGATTTTACAGGTTTCAGTTATATAGTAGAAAAATACTTCCATTATGGAAACTACAGAGTAGAGAGGAGGGTTAATTATCTTTCATAGCACCAATTCAAGTGCTCAGAGACTGGATTTCTTTCCTTGTGGTGTGACACTTTAAAAATTACATAGAGCCCTGGCCAGTGGGGCTCAGTTGGTTAGAGTGTCATCCCATAAACTGAAAGGTCACAGGTTCAATTCCTGATCAGGGTACATGCCTAGGTTGCAGGTTCCATCCCTAGTAGGGGTACATAAGAGAGGCAACCAATTGCCCTGCCTGGTGCAGCTCAGTAGACTGAGTGCTGGCCTGAGAACCAAAAGGTCGCTGGTTCATTCCCAGCGAGGGCACATGCCTGGGTTGCCGGCCGGGCTCCCAGTAAGGGGCACACATGAGAGGCAACCACACACTGATGTTTCTCTCCCTCTCTTTCTCCCTTACCTTCCCCTCTCTCTAAAAATAAATAAATAAAATATATATTTTTTTTTTAAAAGAGGCAACCAATTGAGGTCTCTCCCCCCTCTCTAAAAAGAAGGAAAATATTTCCCAAAAAATTTAGTATTTTATATATATGGGCATTTTAATATAGACTCTTTTTTTCCTTTTAATATAATATAGTTTCAACAGTCTTTCCTACTGGAAAAAGGGGTGTTTTCTATTTTATATATCTTGACACCTACCTGTTTGAGGATTTAACTCTTCCTATCAAGAAGAAACCACTCCAAGGGGACTAAATGGTAATGGAAAAAAACACAATGAAGATTAAATTAAAAAAGAAGGAGAAGACCACGACGACAACGTCTGGCCAAGATGGAGGTGTAGGTAGACATACTGTGCCTCCTCGCACAACCAAAAGAAGGACAACAATTTAAAAACAAGAAACAACCAGAACTTGCAGAAAATTGAACTGTATGGAAGTCCGACAACCAAGGAGATAAAGAAAAAACATTCATCCAGACCAGTAGAAGGGGTGGAGATGGGCAGCCAGGGCGGAGAGGACTCGTGGCAAGGGAGCGGCTGGTGGACCCAGAGAGGTGGCGGATTGTGGAGCGGGGTGGGCAAAGCTGTAGCTGGCCGGCAAGGCAGCAGCTGGTGGCCCGGGTGACAGACCACGCAACCCAGGGCTCCAGCACGGGGAAATAAAGCCTCAAAACTCTGATTGAAAACACCTTTGGGGGTTGAGGCAGCAGTGGGAGAAACTCCCAGCCTCACAGGAGTGTTTGTTGGAGAGACCCACGGGGGCCTAGAACATACACAAACCCACCCACTCGGGAATCAGCACCAGAGGGGCCCGATTTGATTGTGGGTTGCAGAGGGAGTGACTGAAATCCGGCAGAGAGTGGAGCAAATGACACTGCTCCCTCTCAGTCCCTCCCCACATACAGCATCACAGAGCAGTAATCAGTGTTACCCCACCCTGGTGAACACCTAAGGCTCCACCCCTTTATGTAACAGGTGCCAAGACAAAAAAAAATGGCCCAAATGAAAGAACAGATCAAAGCTCCAGAAAAAATACAACTAAACAACGAAGAGATAGCCAACCTATCAGATGCACAGTTCAAAACACTGCTAATCAGGAAGCTCACAGAATTGGTTGAATTAGGTCACAAATTAGATGAAAAAGTGAAGGCTATGCTAAGAGAAACAAAGGAAAATGTACAGGGAACCGATAGTGATGGGAAGGAAACTGGGACTCAAATCAATGGGGTGGACCAAAAGGAAGAAAGAAACATCCAACCAGAAAAGAATGAAGAAACAAGAATTCAAAAAAATGAGGAGAAGCTTAGGAACCTCCAAGACATCTTCAAACATTCCAACATCCAGATTATAGGGGTACCAGAAGGAGAAGAGGAAGAGCAAGAAGTTGAAAACTTATTTGAACAAATAATGAAGGAGAACTTCCCCAATCTGGCAAAGGAAATAGACTTCCAGAAAGTCCAGGAAGCTCAGAGAGTCCAAAAGAAGTTGGACCCAAGGAAGCACACACCAAGGCACATCATAATTCCATTAGCCAAGATGAAACAGAAGGAGAGAATCTTAGAAGCAGCAAGAGAAAAGAACACAGTTACCTACAAAGGAGTTCCCATAAGACTGTCAGCTGATTTCTCCAAAGAGACCTTACAGGCAAGAAGGGGCTGGCAAGAAGTATTCCAAGTCATGAAAGGCAAGGACCTACATCCAAGATTGCTCTATCCAGCAAAGCTATCATTTAGAATGGAAGGGCAGATAAAGTGCTTCTCAGATAAGGTCAAGTTAAAGGAGTTCATCATCACCAAGCCCTTATTATATGAAATGGTAAAGGGATTTATCTAAGAAAAAGAAGATCAAAAATAGGAATAGTACAAATGACAGCAAACTCACAGTTATTAACAACCACACCTAAAACAAAAAAAAAGCAAACTAAGCAAACAACTAGAACAGGAACACAACCACAGAAATGGAGATCACATGGAGGGTTATCAACAGGGGAGTGGGAAGGGGAGAGGGGGGGAAAGGTACAGAGAATAAGTAGCATAAATTGTAGGTAGAAAATAGACAGGGGGAGGGTAAGAATAGTATAGGAAATATAGAAGCCAAAGAACTTATATGTATGACCCATGGACATGAACTATAGGGGGGGAACGTGGGAGGGAGGGGGTGTACAGGATGGAGTGGAATGAAGAGGGGAAATGGGACAAATGTAATAGCAAAATCAATAAAATATATTAAAAAAGAAGAAGAAACCACTCACTTAGACATCTCTAAATAAGGGAACTCATTACCTCTGAAAATCAAAGTCAGAAATCAAAGTCAGAAATGTTTAGCCCCTACTAGTCCTCCTCCACCATCAGCTACAGACAGTTAAGGGAACCTCTTGCAGTATGTAATCATTTCAAACAAATCCAAACCAAAGGGAACTGAATCCTTTGTTCCACTTAAATAGGTCCATCATCATGTGGATTATCTTCCAAAGTAAAATGATAACACTCTAAGATTACCCAACATCATTAGACATAGAATCTAAATTGAGTTTTACATAAGGAGTCAGTAATATAAATGAATTTTAAGTGACAGCACTACTTGCAAATTGAGCTGTGTGAATTAGTAAGTATTTACTAATATATTTTCCCCACAATGATTTGGTGTTTTGTATAAAAGTCTGCTCTGCTCAACAGTAAAGAAAACTATTATTTATGTTATTTGTATTATTTCTGAGCTAAAAGTACAACTGCTATTTAATAACTGTCTATATTCCAAGTAAGAAATGCTTTTTTAAAAATTGCTGAGGAATGGAAAAAAATTATAAAGCAAAGGACAGCAATTAATTTTATGAGGAATCCCATTATTGCACATTGAAATCACCAACCTAAATAATAAGGGATGCAAATCCCTCCTCTAACAGCAGTATTCAAAAAAATCATTGCATAATCATTTGACAGGGAATTAAGACTTTACCAAGTAGTCCATTTTTAGAGCATGCCAATAATCAAATAATAGATTTAATAAATACGTACAGTCCCAGAGAGGACATCATGGGGGCAACAGTTGAGAAGGTGACTCTTGCATACTCTGTCATCACTGAATTTGATTCGTTGACGAGTAGTATCTCCTGTAATATAGGAAAATTAGTAACATTCAAGGTTAGACAATGGAAAAATGTTTATTTTCTGAAAGCCCTCCTATCACTAACTTTTAATGTGTGGCTACACACACACATTTATAAATCAGCTCAAGAGGGATTAGTTCTTTATGTGTATCTTACAGAAACACTATTTTAGATAACATGCAGTTGCAGTAGGTGTACTGCACATGTAATTCAAATAGTCAAAGTGGGAAAGCAATGCATTCATTCTGTTAAACAAAGTAATTCAGAAAAGCATAAGACTTAGAGCAGGAATGGACCTTAGTGGTTACTGAGTCCAACTCCTTCACACTGCAGATGAGGAAAACTGTGGCCTGGAGAGGTTAAGCAGCTAGCTGCACACCCAGTAGGAGAGCTCTACTGGTACTTGCTCCCTACTTGACACTAAGCATTTATTTATTTATTTATTTATTTATTTATTTATTTATTTATTTATTTATTTATTTATTTTAATTAAAAAACATAAAAAGTAATCTTGCAAACATTGCATACACACTGCGAATCCCCACTGAACCCCAGACGACATTTCTTCCACTATTTTGTTCCAGCTGAAGTGTCTCCCTTTTGCTGCTGGGAGGAGTTAGAGAGGGTAGAATAAACGTGTTTAAGAGCGTACAAACCTGGAAGAAGGACTTACACACCAGTCAAACAAAGGCACATTGCCTAAATGAAAAGTTAACTGTAATGCCTCCAAAGGTCCCACATCTCCAAGTTTTATGTAGCCTGTGATATATATATATGGCCTAACTGGATACATTTAAATTCATTCTGTCTTCACATAACACAACACAACTCCTAAGCAATAGGAGCATCCAACCTGCTAATAATACCTATCTACTAAAAAATTTACAGATTCCAAGAAAAAAAAATCTAATAATAAAATACAGGTGATAGTAATTTTTTTTTTGCTTAGAATCTCTTAAGGGGGATAAAAAACCTCTTAACAATGTTACATAGAGTGAAAGCCCTAAAAAATGGAGGTGTTTTATTTTAGCCTTAAATTGATACCATCACTGAATGAAAACCTACTGGTGAATCACTGACGCGAGAACTACTGGTACCAAAATAGACTGTTAATACTGCTGTCCTTCACATGATGCCTGGAGCACCAAAAACTTTCCTCTAGGAAGTGATTCAATTACTTGAATTGATTTTGGTTTTTCACATGTGAATTACAAAAAAAGGTTAAAACTTTACCCCCTTTACATGGTCTTATTTTGAAGAGTTTAACTCAAAGTCAACTAAATACTATTATTTTTAGGTGGGGTAAGATTTTGTTCAAATTGTTTTAACTCGGTTTAAAAAACTTAAAAGAACATTCTGATTTGTAACCAGGAAATATATATTTTTAAGAACAGTAATTTCCTGGCTGGTGTAGCTCAGTGGATTGAGTGCGGGCTGCGAACCAAAGGGTCGCCGGTTTGATTCCCAGTCAGGGCACATGCCTGGGTTGCAGGTCAGGTCCACAGTAGGGGGCATGCAAGAAGCAACCACAGGTTGATATTTCTCTTTCTCCTTCCCTTCCCCTCTCTCTAAAAATAAATAAATAAATAACCTTAAAAAAATAAAAAAAAAAAACAGTAATTTATAGCTAAAATGGTAGCTTCAGAGCAGTTCAACAATTGGTTTTCTAGCGGCTATTTTCTAGTTTAAAGTAGGTTATATTTGACACCATAATTTGGAATAATTCATTTAGGTGTTAACGCCTGCTACTCTAATAAAGGTTACTTTGATGATCCTTTTTTCTTTAAACACAACTGCTTTTGTTCCACATTCATTAACACATCTGAAAAGTTAGCAATAACTCACGGCTCGGCGAATGCGGGGCCTTTCTGACACTCCCTTGCAGATTGAAGTAGGCAGGCATAGATACATTGAACCTTTACAAATAAAACAAGGGGCCAGATTGTTCAGTTTGTATAGAACAGACTCTGCCAGCAATTTCAATACAGCATGTAAAAGTACATGTTGATGTAAAGATTCTTGTATATGAAAACAAAAGTGAACAAAATCAGGGTGTTTCATTTTTTTAAACATTGACTTAGTAAGTGTGTAATCCTAAAGAAGAATACAACCAACCATAGGTAAAAGTTCAAGGCTGGAGCTCTGGAAAGTGGTGTTCCTTGGGCCAATTGGGATTTTAAAAAATGATTTTTTTAAAACATATTATTTCCTTCCGACTTCGGTGAGGTAAGCTCATGTCAGAATGATTTGATGATAAGCTGACGCAAGAATGGCAATACTGTACTACAGGCTGTTTGCTTCCTGGCTTATAAGAAAGAAATATTTTATTTAAAATCTGTACCCAAATTATGCTAAGAAATTTAAAGAGGAAATGAATTTTTTAAGTAGAGGGGAAAAAATACCTTCCATACTCCCTACTAGAAGTATCTAAGCTTTTCAGCAACACAGCAGAAGGATCGTTTCAGTGCTCTGGCAAACTAATGGCTCACCATTATAAGCCAGGCCTTAGAATAAAATCAAGAATTACAGAAGTTTTACCAAACATTTCATTAAGTAGTATGGCTGTTTTTGCTTCAAAAATCACATTAAATCTAGTATTAAGACATATGTGCCCTGAAGACACAGCTGTCAGCTAAATATGAACAATTCCAAATATAAATTTAGCAAACACCCCTGATGAGCTTTAAAAGAAATCAGTTTCTATAAATGTCGAAGAGTATTTAAAATGCCTTCTCACTGCAGGTAAGTGGTTGTTCTATATACATTTGATAACTGTAGTAAACAATAAACACAGCTATCAAAAATCAGCCTTACATTATAGAAACTGTTAAAACAGTGAAATAATAAAATAATTTGAGATACAGAAATACTTTGAGAGGAACTAGCAACTAAGTATCTGTTTATTGGTATTTTTTAAGTTTTACTTAAGAGACTAACATTTTAAAATAATTTGGCTTTATTACCATGTCTATGTAGTATTTAATAAATTTGGGCTTATGCCATTAAGTAAAATTTAGCTAAACCACCAAAAAAAATTTTAAATAAAAATATCGGTAATCTTGGTTTCCACGAACATATCTGGTCCAAACCATGTTTTTCTAAACTAGGTAAAACAGTGCCCATTAAAGAAAAAAGAAAAAAAGAAAAAGTGTGGTAGGAAGGGAGGGACTACAATCAACAGGGAACAAATAAGAACCAAATCTTATAATAGAAGGAATTGTTTTATTCATTCAATGTATTTTTTATCTTTGGGTTTTCTGGGCATATGTTCATATAAAAATAACCTAAGTTAAGAAAAAATAATTGCATTGTTACACTGATGTGGGACCAAAATCATAGAATCAAGCCTATTGGTGAACACATCCTTGGTGGTAGATGATGGGTTACAAAGAGGCAGAGAAGACATCTCCATCCTCAAGGAGCCCAAGACTTTGCTAGAGAAATAGGACATTCAGGTGAAGTAGGAAGTAATAATACAATGTAGCATGATCCAAGTGCCAAATGGATGTTTCCAATAGTAGTACTTCGGAATTCTAAGACTATAATGCCCACCAAGGACTGGAGAAGTCAGAAAAGGCTTCAAGGAGAAACCAAAATTTGAAGGAAAGATAGGACTGAGACCATAGCAACAAAAAGAAAAGAGTATTCCAAACTGGAGTAATATCTTTGACAAAGCTTAGAGAGGCAGAAAGATTTGGGGAATAGTAAGTAAATCCTATTTGGCTTTGGCAAATGGTTTCATGTACTGGAATAGCAAAGTTGGAGCAAGAACACTTAGGGGGTAAAACCTGATTTCTTAAGTGGTTTTTCCTTTCATGCAGATTTTTAGTGTGTAAACTAAGTGAAAAAAAAAAAAAGAAAGAAAAAGAAAAAAAAGTTAAAAAATAGCCATGGCCAGGTAGCTCAGCTGGTTAGAGCACTGTCCTGATACATCAAGGTTGCGGGTTCAATCCCTGGTCAGGGCACATACAAGAATCAACCATGAATGCATAAATAAGTGGAACAACAAATTGATGTCAATTTCTTTCTTTCTTTTTCTCTCTCTCCCTCTTCCTTTCTCTCTCTAAAAATCAATTAAAAAATTTTTTAAACAATGAAACTTTAAAAAAAAGTTTTAAAATAACGGGCAGAGATTAGGCCAAGTTATTTGCATTAACAACAATAAAATGTCCTACCCATAAACACGTGGATGTCTCTCTGCCCTGTAACCTCCACAATAATTCACTAGACTTTGTATATACCATAACTATAATGCTAAGTTTTTAGAATTAGAAACTTGATTTAGAACTGTAGCAGGCAAAGTGTTCTTCATTTAAAGCAACTCACTTTAGAGTAACAACTCTCTTAACCTCTTATCCTTTTGTTCAACCCCTTCCTAAGTTTCATGAATTATATAACCTGTGTTTGGGAACACCTGAGTCACAGGTGTACAGTAAAAACTGGAATACATATTTTTCCTCTCAAGGTCTCTCAGCAATGTAACAGAGCCTAAGGTGGTACTGAGGCAGTTCCACTCAGGGAACATGAACACTCTAAAAAGCAGGCTCCTGTCCAAACAGTACTCAAATACTGCTATCCTGCAAATCCCCTTCAATCTATCGGGAGGGAAAAACAAGCACCACTGTAAATCCCAGCACTGCCATTTTATGGCCCTGCCTTTTCTGAAACTGACTTACACTTAAATTGTAGTACTGACACTTAAAACCTTAGCCTAGATGCTATCTGTCATCATTTCACATGGTGCATGCTATTTTCCCCATATCCACCCCCACCCCTCCAGTGCCACCCGCCTTCTCCCTCCCATACAAACAATCATTCAAATCAACTTTCACAGATTTAGGTGCTATTTTAAAAACATCAAAATTTTACTTTACCCATTCTCTCCGATGCTCCCTGTATTTTTTTAAGCTGTGAGTGGATGACCATGCTATGTGATCAACAACTGTGAAGGCTAAGCAAAAGTGAACTGAGTTTAGTATTATAATTTCAAAAGAACCTTAAAGTTTGTATTATTTGACATACATAACGGTATGCAGAACCCTTATTTTACTGCATATTATCAGGCATTAATGGCAAACAATTTATAAAAACAACTAATTAGTATTTTTTTTAACAGGATTAGCTTAGAGATTAGCTTAGGGAAAACAGAGAGAAAACCCAACAGCACACAAAGCAAATAGAAGCAACCCCTAGTTCATAAATGGAGGACAGCCCTGACATAGTCTCCAACGTGACAACCAAAGCTCTCTCCTCAGGTGTACTAGTTAAGGGGCCACATATCACCGCTGGCTTGAGATAGGACAAGTACATTCCCTCTAAAATAAAATCCATACCCCTTCAGCGAAAGGAAAGCCAGAGCTAGAAAGAGAGGTATATAACCGAAAGCTTCGAGCTTCTCATTGCCCTGTGCCCTTGAGTCCTCAAATGCAGAGAAATGTTCTACCTTCTTATTACCATTTCTTACAATATAAGCTACTGAGTCCACATGGTAAGGTAGGAACTATGTAAAGACCCATGACCAATTTCTAGTCTAGTAAAGGGCAGGGTACCAGTAAACCCTTATGTCTCCATGCGGAACCAAGGTAAAAGCCAGTAACTACTGCTGCACAGTGACTATTACACTGAAGAACCAACTCATTATTTTACACCCTCCTCCAATTTTCTCACTAACTCTACTGACTTAGCCCACCTACCTTTGCTGTTCCTTTAGAATTCAGCCTAAAAGTCACCTATAAGAAGCCATTTGTAACTAACTTTAAAAAAAAACCAGCCCATGTTCAGTTTAATTTACTACATGTTTATACAATTCAAAGCATAACAATTCATTTATAAAAGGACTCACTACCATCTCTTCACTTAAAAAGATTATAAATGCTTTGGAAACATTTAATATAACTCAATACATGTCAAACTTTTCAGGAATATATTTATTACATAAGGAAAGGAAAGAAAAAGAGTACTCAGCCAAAGATGGCATTGGGAAAAACCCGTTATGGCATTTTCCTTTCCAAATGTAACAGCAAGTCACTTCTTCTTAACAAAACTTATAAGTATACTGAGTAGTAGTAGCAGCTTTCCTTTCTCCAGAAAATGCAAAAATAAGGGAACTATACAGTTCAGAAAGGCTATCCCTCTTAATACTTTCATGTGGTCCTACAGGTCTAAAATTATAAGCAATACAAATAACACCCCCACCACAATCCCTATGACAAGCCCAACATTTTAAAAATGCAATGCCCACTGAAGAAGAAATTTCCAGAACAAGTTCTAGAAATATGACCAGGGATTAATAATGCTAAAAATAACTCTTTAAATCTACCAGCCTACTTGCCTATGAAAATCCAAACAAAATTATAAGGAATGAGACTGGGAAACAGCCTTGGTAGGAGGAAAAAGAGCTTGTAGGGTCTTTCAGAGCCTGCAGAACGGCAATGGAAGCATGAGGACACTGAAGGAGCTATGTTCCAAAGACTCTGTTCCATTACTTGACACAACCACACCTTTTCTCATTATACAGGCAGAGTCTTGGCCACTGGCAGGGGCTCATGCCACCACGTTGCTGGGAGGGTGCATGCTTTAGGAAATCTATCTACATATTTCTCCTCTGAGATTTAAGAAATATATTAGAAAAGCATGAATAAATAGTTTCCTAAAAGTTAAGTTCCAGAAGTGGATTATACAGAATGTGTTTTATGGACATATGCCATAAAGTGAGTCATTAAAAAGCTGCAGCCTGCCCTGGCCAGTGTGGCTCAGATGGTTGGAGCGTTGTCCCATAACCTAAAGGTTGCGGGTTCGATTTCCAGTCAAGGCACATACCTGGGTTGTGGTCGGATCCCCAGTCTGGGCGCATATAGGAGGCAACCAATCGATGTTTCTCTCTCACATCATTGTTTCTCTCTCCCTTCCATTCTCTCAAAGAGCAATGAAAAAAAAAAATGCCCTCAGGTGAGGATTTAAAAAACCAAAGCTGCAGCCTGACAAATTTATATTTTGATACTTACTTGCAGAGCTGCAATTCTGATTTAGCAACACTCCTACTCTGGGGACTTGGTGCCTTCTATCAGGAAGAACTTTTCTCTACACAAAATTAGAAGTAGTAAAAGCTATCTCTGGCTATGAAGAAATAGCTGAAAAGAACCAAAAAAAAAAGCGATTGGCTGATTTATCTGTTGAAAAGACAACTTCTCATTGGTTGATGATAGCTATAAAGGCTAAGCAGAGCCTCCCCTAATCTAAAACCAATGATGAAAAGAAATAAAAAGGGAAAAGAAATGAAAATATCAAAAGACAGACAACTCAATGATAAAGGAAGTTAAAATGAAAAACGGAGATTACCATGAAGGAGACTGAGCCTTACAACTGCTGAAACAACATAGCAGAAGCAATGTGTTGAATATACACCAAATATGTTCCTCAAATTAAGTATTACAAATGGTCCCTTATGTTCTCCTACACAGTCCCCTACACTGTGTAGGGGAAAATACACGAAATAACATTTGTTCATTTTCATAGGTATCTGATTGTCTTTGTATTTTTTTAAACACTTTTTTTTTCAAAATTGGACACCTACCATCAGTATCACAGAATTCATCACTTCATGAGTAAATTCTTCACTCCCCACTAGACTTTCAGTCCCTCTAGGATTAGAGACCTATGTCACTACTTTATTGTGGAGTTGAAAGACAACAGAAACAAGTATGTCCATAATCTCTCAGGAAAGAAAAGGAAGAAATAACTAAAGCAACTCAGCAAACTGGGAATGTTCCCAAAAGTAAGATTCTATTCCTATGAGCAATTACAATACCCTAAAGCACGTTAGCCAATAAATATACAGAAGACCATGTCTGGGGAAGTATTCCCTCTAATACTAAGAGGCAAAGTAAACTCTAACACAGGAAACTCTCAAAATACATGTTTCCTAGAATCTGAGGTGGACCAGCTGTTGTTCTCCTAGTAAGCATGTATTCCGTAATGTAAAATCACAACCACTCCCCCTACCCCAGTCTCTAGTCCAGAAGTTATTTTTAATAAGCATCTTTTCCCATAGCCAGGCACCTTTTCACAGTCTTACTATGTGAGGTTGGTGAAACCCTCCAGAACTGCTGACCGCCACACCAAAAGACTAATGGAAAGGTGAGAAATCAGTTGAGGAGCAAATTTCTCTGGAGAAGTCTAGATGGACCCCTGGGGACTCCTCAACTTCTCCCTGTCACACACCGATGTGTACTGCTGGCCAGTAACTTTTACTTAGGGGCTTTGGTATACACAGTTCAAGAAACTTTCCTTTCACATGAATGACCAGACGGTATTTTTCAAGTATGAGGTTTGTCCAAAGGATGATCTCAGGTGTTACTTGATTTCACCAACATGACGTTTTAAACACCACTCAGTCACTTAGCAGTGATTATTTATTATGAATAAATCAAGGAAAGAAAGCTTCCATTGGCACTCAGTATGCGTTTAATACAGCAAACAAGTTCTAATTTTTAGCACAGGGTAAGTGACAACAGAGTCTGGTTATCTCTTACAAACAACACATAGTTTTCATTGTATTTATTTTTCTGAGGACTTAAACTTTAAAACTATCTTAAGTTTTTTAGAAAGTGAGGCAGAAAAACCGGGTTAAAAAATAGTAAAGCTATTATGTAAACGTTTGAGAAATATTCTAGAACAAGGTTTCTCAAACTTTCTAAAAGATTTTTTTAAATTTACTTTTAGAGAGAGGGGAAGGGAAGAAGAAAGAGAGGAAGAGAAACATCAGTGTGTGAGAGAAACATTGATCGGGAGCTTCTTGCACACCCCCAACTGGGGACCTGGCCTGCAACCCAGGCGTGAGCTCTGACTGGGAATTGAATCAGTAACCTTTTGGTTCACAGGCAGGCACTCAATCCACTGAGTCACACCAGCTAGGGCTCAAACTTTTAATGTTTATCAGTCATGTGAAAGGTTTCTTAAACAGACTGCTGGCCCCACCCCCAGAATTTCTGTAGGCCTAGGGCAAGTACAAGAATGTATGTTTTTAACAAGTTCCTGGGTGATGCTAAAGTTGCTGGTCTGATGATCACACCTTGATAACCACTGATTAGAACAATAATCAACAAAGTTTTTTCTTAAAGAGCCAGGTAACAGAAATTTTAAGCTTGCCAGTCACTATGTCTGTTGCTACTTCTCAACTCTGCTGCTGCGAGGCAAAGCAGCCGTAGACACTATGTACACAAATAGGCATTGCTGTATTCCAATAAAATTTTATCTACAAAAAGCAGGTGGGCTGTAGTGCCAGCTCTGATCTAAAACATACCCTCAAGTACAAACTAATAATTGGACAGAATACAGAAGCAGCTGAACAGCTAGATATAGTATAGATATCCAACCTGTTATGGAAAGGCAAAGCTTTGGAAAATTTAACTCTGAAAGAGAAAACTGGTCTGTAAAGACCTGGGGTCTCAAGAAGATTACAAACAAAAAACAAAAAACAAACAAACAATTTACCATGTATTCAGGAGTCATGATAAAAGATTCAGCAAGGGCAGCTGCTTAAATTCTTTTCATGTCGAATCACGTAAGTCAAACATCGTTGCAGATGGTTCACAACTAAATTAAAATGTATGGATCAATACTATCTAGAGAGTGGGGGTTTTTTTGGAAACAAATATATAGACCCTCTTCTCTAGCCCATGTTAAACAGCAAAATATAACATTCAGTTGACTGAGCTACATGTTCCATTCTGATGGCTTTGACTTTTCAAAGTTGTAAGTTACTCAGTTAAAATAAAAACACTAAAGCTGGAGCCAATTTCAGAGTTTTTACAAACTACTTTTCTCTACAGCCTCAGTAACCTTACAAACTTGATGAGCTTATCCATTTTGGCCTTGTCTTCCAACTTCTACCCTACTGTTGCTGGTGTCTGAGACTTTAAACCAAAAGAGAACAGAATGACTTTTCTGCAGGGAACAAATCCACTTACCCTCTCCCTCAATCCCTTATTCTTTCTCCAGCAAATTATCCCAATGTATTTCATCTTCTCAGTCCACAGTTTCTTAGTAGACTAAGTTGGGTAGTAGAATTGCTTATGATTCTTCTATACTAACAGCAGTTAGTATATAACAGCCCTGGGCTTTTAGGATTCAGTCCACATCAAGCACCTTTCTGGAATTCCATTCTTGAGGAGCATCTGCCTATCTCTGCAACCCCACTGATTGAATGCGTGAACCCTTAGCCACTTCAAGCTCTAATGCTTGTACGAAACATCTGGTACTGAACACTGTCTGACTCAACCCTGATCCATGATACTTGCCCCTGAACTCCAGTTAGCCATCTTGCACATGCAGTTCACCACCATCCATACTTCTTCGACATTTTACCCAAACCAAACCAAAGCATCTACCTGCTGCTTATAGAGATTATGCAGTGATAAACAAAATGATTTTTTCCTAGTTTTAATTTTTAACTGAAGTAAAAGAATGTCTCAAAAGTATAAGGCTTTTTTGAGGGGAACTCAACAACTGTAAAGAATCCAACAACAATGGAGGGTTATATGAGGAGGTACTATTATTGTTTGCTGGGCTGTTCTGTAATAGAAATATCATCCAGAGTTCAAAAGGCAAAATGAGTTAATAGTTTTTTTAATGGATAAAATATGTGGGTGTCAACAAAGCTTTCAGTATTTTGATATGCCTGGACCTCCAATTAATTCAAATATTTACTGAAACTGTTTAACCTTAACTACCATTCAACCTTATGTTTGCTAAAATTCCTCACACTGTTAAAGAAATACCCATTATTTAAAAAAAAAAAAAAAAGTGTGCTTATATATTAAAGGCTATGCCTCCTTCACTTAAAATGAACAATTCAAGTGGAATAACAGAATGGCTTACAACTGACCAAGAAATAAATATGGTTCGTTATGTTAATGAAAAAAATTAAAAGAAAATGCTGTCAATGTTGATGACAAGTCAAGGAACACAGATTACAGTAAAGATAACTTTATGAAGAAAAACCACTGAAGATACTTCAATCTTTGATTAAATAATTCATTTTGCAGAAAGGCATCGATGTCATACTGTCCTACAGGTTCAACAGTTATGTATTGCTGACTTACATTAGAGACAAGTAAATGATTTTCTGAACTGTATTGTCCTGGTTAGCTCCCAGGATGAGTATTCTTTTAAATTTACATCCCATAAACTACAACTACTGAACAATATAACCAATCAACAAAAAATATTAAATTCTAATTAAGGTATTCTATTATTAACTGAGGAAGTATAGCAGCATGTTTAGGAAGATGACTATCAAAAATAGCTAAAATTATCTGTAAGTTTTATCTTACCCCAAACACTCCCTAACCATAACGGACAACTAATGATGCTATCAAATTCTATTCTACATGCTACATTTTATTAGTCTACTGGTTATTTTTGAGGGCCAATTTTCATTCCTGGGTTATTTTAACCTTTCAGAGATGGTCTCTGAACCATTCAAAGGTTATAGAAACTAATAAGTATAGAATCCTCAAAACTACCTTCTGTAACTTCCCTAGTTTCTAAACAAAGAATGTAATCTAAATTCACACCCTCAATTTTGTTTAATTCCTACCCCTGCATCCTGCTAGGCCTATCTGGGATCAACACCAGATACTTAATCATAACCAACAAATTGCTATTTGTTGGCAAAAGGGCTTTAGCAAAGGGACAGTCTCACAACGAACCCAACTCAGCACAAATGGCCACGGCCTGTGTGAAGGCGCTGGGTCCTCCCAGTGTCACGCAGGCCAGTCCCAACTGCTGCTTGAGTTTTCCTGGGCTGCCTTCCTGCTCCCCGCTTTCAAATGGAATACTTCGGGGAGAACAAATTATCCCTCTCCTTTTAATTCTAACAACTATAACAAAGATATTTATAAAATTTAACATATCTTACACTTCAGATAAAACAATACTGATTTATATCTACTATGGTTCCTCCCTTCTAAAAATTTTAAATACTATTTTTCCAAGATTTTTGGAGTATAACATAGTAACTTGTTTGGTTTTTCCCATTTAACAAATTACAGATTTAACTTGAGGCAAAAAAGGTTAAGTGACTTACCCAAGGTTACAATTAGAGGTACAGCTGGGGCTAGAAACCAGGTCTCCTGAGTCTCAGCCCAGTGTTCTTTTCCTTAGCCCATGACGCCTTATCAGAAAAATCCAAATACAGTCAGACCCCCAGTTACATGGGTATGAGTTACACTGATTCACATATACAAACTTTATATAGTGTGACCAATGTTTCAACTCACGCGGTACCCTGCTTCCATTTATGCAGTATGCCAGGCATCGGCACGATTTTCAGTGGCACACAGGCGGTTGCCACCACCAGGGCCCTAGGCAAAATTGCAAAGAAGGCAAAGTTTGTCTTTGGCCCTCCCACCTCCCTTATACATTCCTCTCCCACCTCATCGTCATCCCCCTGCCCAGCCTCCCAGCGCCATCATGCTGCCCTCTGATTGTCCAAAGCCCCCCCACTGTCACCACTCACCCAGGCCTGTCCTTTCTGGAAGTGCCCAGTGAAAAAAAAATTACCTCTCCAAGAGGGGGCAAAGGGGTAGGGGGAGAATGGGGACAACTGCAATAATCTCAATAAAAAAAAAGTTACCTCTCCATGTGCCTGCCACTAGAATTCCTATTCCTGATAATTTCAGCAGTTTAAATTATCTAAATGGTTAATTGATTTAAGTAATTCAAAATAAGGTACATTTAACAGACTTAAATCTCCAAGGAGTTTAAATGGTAACTAATTAAAAACTGATTTTGGGGAGCAGGAGGTGCCAGGTTTTCCCACTGCCCTGGGCCTCCTATGCCACTTTAGATCCCCTCAAAGACAGGACACTAAGGGTTGAGGGGTTATTCCCACCTTGAGCCCACCACCAGAAGACAGAGGTTGCTTTATAGTCAGTCTCCCAGAATTAATTTTTTTTTTAAAAACTGGACAAAGCTGCCTTAAATACCTCCTACCTACCTTTTCCATCTCCCTCTCACCTCTCGAATCCCCAATTCCACCTTAGTGCTAAACACAACCAATAGCAGTCCCTGTAAGCTGTTCCTGTGTCCAATACAAAGCTTCCCATTATATGGTTTCAAATTACATGGTGTTACTGAGGAAGTATCCATGTTCCCCTATCCCTGAGTAACTTAAGGTTGACTGTATGCTAATAAAGAACAATCCTAATTATGTGAAGGTCCTCAATCTTAAAATGAAATATGTAAACTCATTTAACTATCTGGTATCCCGTAAGAAGGAAAAGAATGTTCTGATTATTATCTTGTACACATAAAAGAAGTTATGTATCTAAAAAAACATTCAATTCTTTTCCTTGAAAGTAGTATGTTTCTTCTAGCCCAACACAGCAGTGAAAATCCAGTCATTTCAACTAAATAATATTGTCAACTCTTAAACATGAATTCACTGGTAAATCCTCTTAGTCTGGAGGCAAAATAAATAAATAAATAAATAATCCAGTAACACACAAAAAATGAATTTATTTGTATACAAAACAGAATGGATTTTAAGAAACCCATGTTTCTGCTGACTACATACACAGGAATATGTATCTATATATTTGGTTTAGCTTTGCAATACTACATTAGTTACCTAGTTCAGAAATTTTTCAGGTGATCGTAGTGTACTTTGATCAAACTACCCTCCCTGTAAAATTAGGAAATTGAATCCACACAGAAGGTACCAAAAATGGTATCTATCTAGGATTTAAACACACAAATTTTATTACAAAGATTAGTTATTCTATCAGCTAAAATCCTAGACTGAGCCCCTTCACAACTGTGTCTTCATAATGAAAAAGGAGCAGTGTTAAGACATGCTGCAGATATATAATGACCATTCTTATCTGAAAGTGAAAAATAGTAACTGTAAGTTTCTCTACTGGCATTTTAAACTGTTACCTTTCAAGGATTTACTACACAAATAAAATTCATTTCCTTTCCAATCTTCCCCTCCTTTCTACACAACCACAAGTAGACTTGCCATCTACACCTATTTGCCTATGAGTTCTACAAGGAAAAGTTCCCAATATTGGTTTTTATTAAAACTGAACTGTGAACACCGAAAAGCCATTCTAAATATGCATTGCCAAAAAAAATAATTGAATAAATTTTTAAAAATCTACTCACATATTTTGCTGCAAAGCATTCAAGAAAATATAAGAGCAACTTAAAATTTTAAGGCTGTGTCTTTTCTCTTATGTCAAGCAATTTAAATAACTTGTTAAGAAAAAAGCGATTTTCCAATGGGTAAGAAACTATTCAAGCCTATACAAGCAACATACAAAAATAAACATGTGTTTTATTTTGGTTTTAAGTAAGTATTGAACTAGACCTTTCCTCCAAAGTAGCATGGACTTGAGCTGAATTTCAAAGAGTACATTACTAATTACCACCAACAAAAAAGCAACAACATTTCATCTTTTATTTAAAAATTCTCTTTATAACAGAAAGATACCCAGCAATTAGTGCTTTTCTATACAAATTCTAATCTAAGTGCCTAAAAGAATCGTTTCCCTCAATTCTACTTCACTGGGCACCACATTTTCAAAATGGCTCTATTTGGGGCACATGCAAGATTTGTCAATATTTACTGAACAAAGCCTCTATTAAATTGTCTAACAAAATGGAGGTCTCGGAAAAAACAGGACATAACATTTTCCCCCCACAAAATGGGGAAAAACACACCCACTCAAGAAACCATGGTTTGGGTCAGACTTTTTCTGAAGAATAGTTGTTTCTGTGGGGGTCGAGTGAGCATTTCTGGGACTACGTTAATAGTAAAAGGTTTCCTCCGGACCCAGGTAAAGGGAATGGGGTGGGGGCAGTTCTCTCTGGATGCTCTGGAGGGCGGCGTCGAGGGATGACCCCAAAGCTCTGGGTTAGGGATCAGATCAGGGGGGCGGAGGCTGTAGCAGTCCGCAGGTACCTAATTAGACCACAAAACGGGCCGACTATGCAAGAGAGACGTGGGCTTCCCCCTTCTCAGCCAACTCAACACTGAATGCTCAAACTCTCCTTTCGGCTTCCAGGCCCCGTCTAACACCATTGGCAGCAGTTCCCGCCAATCCGCTCGGACACCGCCCCCCCAGCCCGCCTGCCCAGCCCTGATTGGATGGGACCGGAGCCGGGACCTCGTGTTACCAATCTGGGAGCCCCTTACTCAGTCACACACGCAAGCCCAGGTGCGCCCGCGGAGCCCCTTCTCCATCCCCTCCCCCACCCCCAGGGCACCGGCAGAGACTTACCGTCCCGGGAGGTGCCCATCAACTGGTCCAACATCGCGCGCATCTGGGCCTGCGCCGACATGGCTGCGGCGTAGCGGGTGGACAGGCGGGGGTGGGGCGCAGACCAGGCCCTTTCGGGCAGTGGGGCAGAAGGGGAAGGGCTGGGGGAAGGTGAGACGCTGTCTCGGTTGCCGCCGCCGCCGCCGCCGCCTGAAGGCGTGCGGAAAAGGAGCCGGAGGGTTTACAGAAGAGTCCGGGCTGCGCTCCTGACGACGACGCGTACCCGGAAGGCAGAAGCCCCCGAAAACGACCCTTGCTCCTTCAATCTCTGTCCGATTCCTGGGACAGAAACGATATTAGCCACCCGCCAGCAGCCGTCAACCCCCCCCTTCACACTCTGACGCCGCTCGCCACCGCCGTCGCTGCGACGTGAGCGCGCACGCTGCTCGCGCTTAGTCGTTTTCTGCGGGGGCTCCACCAACTGCCGTCCAACTGTACATGCTCCGCCCGCTCGGTCCGCCCCGCCCAGGAAGGGTTCCACCCTAACGGCTCTCGTGCGCGTGCACGCGAGTTCCCTGCCCCGTCCTCCAGATATCGCGAGACTTGGGTGCTTCCACGAACCCTAGAGCCGCATCCGCCTTAGGCGCCAAACCTCATGCTCCAGGCTAACAAGTCGGTTAGGGCTGCGCGGCACCCTGGGCTGGTGAACCAGGCCCAAATAAGTAAAGGTACCAGAGGGTTAGCCGGAGTCTAAATTGAGTAGAGACCTTGCGAGTCGTTTCGACTGTCAGCAGTCATAATAGGTATGGGCGTATTCCTAACCAATACTTTCCGACCAGTTGACTCGTTTTCAGTGGCCCACCATGAATTGTGCAGACACCACCTTTTTCTTACTGCTGCCCGACCCTTTACAAAAGGAGCGGTGGAGATCCGACATCTATCTGGTTCGTTTTCCTTCATCTACATAGAGACCTTAAGCTCCCCGAGTGGGGATAAATCAAATTCAGGAAATAACACCTGGAATTGATACACTAGGAAACAGGAGATATAACCCATTTTCGGATCAATATCATTATTACTTGTAAGAACAGCAGGAAGCTGTTGGTCTAAATTAGGAACTGCGGAGGTTAAGCAGTATTCTAAGAAAGGAGAGGTGGTGATCTTGCAGAGAATTTTTTCCTGCTTAAGAAATCTGAAGGATAAGGCCTTTCTTTTCATTGAATCAGCAGCAACGGAAAAAAGCCTGTATTCATAGCTTGCTGTCGCCCTGGATTCAAAACCCATGGTGGGACCTTAAGCAATTTATTTCTTAATCTCATGTTTAATGTAAATAGAAACCTTCTAGCACTGTGGTGAGACCTAAATGGACGAACAGCCTAGCCCAAAGCCATGCCCTAGTGCTTTAACTTTGTATAAACTATTAATTCCTCAAGATGAGACATAGGTACTTATAGATACGTTGAAAGGAAATAATGGTAAAATTTTTTGTTTCATTAAAATTTTATATACATCCCTTTGGAACAGACTTTGTTAGCAAGATCAGCACAAAATTAACATGAAATAGCAATCATTGACCCTGGATCCTTTTAAATGCATATTGGGCCAAGAAAAATTTTGGAATCACATTGCCTTTGGTAACTTGACAAGATACCTTTACATTCAGTTTTTCAGTTAACTTAAAATTCAAACTCCAAATACTAGGAATGTCATCCTTTAAAAATTATGTACAATAAAAGAAAAATGTTCAAACTAATGTGTCCCAAAGGGATATACTACTATATATGTACATAATATCCATAAGAGGGAAAAAACATTAAAGTGTTGAAAAGTTATGTTAGTGAAGGGATTTTAGTCTTAACCTTGTCTTTTACCTTTCTGGTTGCTTACATCTCTTATAAACAGCATTTAGGGTTTTTTTAAATAGTCTGATATTCACTGTCTTAATTGAAATATTTAATCTTTTATATTCACGTCATTCATCATATGTTTGGGTTTAAAGTTTTTATTTTATCTTTTTGTGTCAAATGTTTTATGTTTAATATTTCTCTCTTGCTTGCCTTTTAATCATTCCATTGTTTACCCTTCTGGTAGTTTGGAAGTTTTATTCCATTTTTATTCTTTTAATGGTTAGCCTAGAAGTTATAATGGGCATCTTTAATGTATCAAAGTCTAATTTCATCAATACCTTGACTGGTCCCCCCAAGAAATAACAGAGGGAACCTAGGAAACCAACTCCATTTAACTTCTTGTCATATGCTCATTATGTGTTTTAGTTCTCTGATTTTTTTTAAAACCAATTTCATATAAATAATATTTATTTACCACTTTCTTTGCTCTTCATTCCTTCTGGAATCTCTGCCTTTCCATCTGGGATCCATTCCCTTCTGTCCAAAGTTTAAACTTTAGGACAGGAGTCAGCAATCTGCAGTCCACAGGCCAAATCTAGCCTACTACCTATTTTTGTGAATAGTTTCATTGGAATACTGCCAGGCTCAGTCATTTGCTATTGGCTGTGGTTTCTTTTGCGCTACAACAGCAGAGTGGTTGTGACAGATACCATACCATATGGCCTGCAAGACTAAAATATTTACTATCTGGCTCTTTATAGAAGTTTGCCTACCCTGCTTGTTTGCTTTTGTGCTTGCCTGTTAGTGAGGAACTCTCCCCCATTTTATTTTTATTTATTGATTTGAGAGAAAGAGGAAGAGACAGAGAGAGAGAAACATCCATCTGTTGTTCCACTTATTTATGCATTCATTGGTTGATTCTTTTGCGTGCCCTGACCAGGGATTGAACCTGCAACTTTGGCAGGTTCGATGCTCTTGTTATATGCTCATTAGGTGTTTTAGCTCTTTGAATTTTATAAAAACCAAGTTTCATATAATCAATGTTTATTTACCACTTTCTTTGCTCTTCATTCCTTCTGGAATCTCTGCCTTTTCCATCTGGGATCCATTCCCTTCTGTCCAAAGTTAAAATATTGGGACGATGCTCTAACCAACTGAGCTACCTGACCAAGGCCTCTTACATTTTTGTTTGATCTGAAAAGATCTTTATTTTGCCTTTCTTAATTCCAGATGAATATTTTTATTGGATATAGAATACTCAACTGGAAGTTACTTTCTTTTGGCACGTGGATTGTATCTTTCCTGCTGCCTCCTACCTTCCATTGCCCTTAAGAAGTCAGTTCTCAGTCTGTCATTCCTTTGAAGATTTTGACTGCTTTCCAATTTTGTTCTTTTTGCCTTTGGTTTTCTGCAGTTTACTGTGATCCATCTGGGTGCGGATTCTTTTATTCTTATTTTTTTAAAGACTATTTATTTCTATAGGGAGGGAGAGAGGGAACCTTCCATGTAAGAGAAAAACATCGATCAGTAGCCTCTTGAATGTGCCCCAGCTGGGGACTGAATCCGCAGCCCAGGCTTGTGCCCCCACCAGTAATCCAACCAGCAACCTTTCACTTTGTGGAAAGACGCCTAACCAAGCCACTGGTTAGGGCTGGGTTTATTTTTATTTATTGTGCTTGGAAGAGTCTTGAGTTATGCTAAATATATGCCAAATTCTAATAGAATTCAGTGAGGGAAGCAGCTGAAAGTAAAGGAGAAAAGGTTGGAGACAGCAAAGTCAAAGAATGTGATAAAGCAGGTGCCATATAAAAAAGTAGAGTAGTGAGTTAACACAGTGCCAAAAGGGCAGGATTCCCTAATTCTGGGACCTTCCTAGCATAGAAAGATTATTACTAATACCAGAAACAATGCACCAGAAACATTTCTGTCTCTTTCTAACACTGAGTTCAGCTAATTCTTGATAAAAGGTACAGACTGACCTCAGAAGGACAAATATGGCGTAAGCAGATTTTTTAACCATAAGAAATAACTGGTCTATACTCCAAGGAGACTGGTGGCAATAGGGCTTAGAGGAGGAGTCATGATAAAAGAATGAGAGTATGGTAAAAAGACGAAAATAAGATTTCCTTTGTGTCAGGCATTTATGATGTACTGTGCAAATGTTTTATGTAAACATCATTCTCAGTTATTACAACCGCCTTGTTGGCGTTTCCGTTGTACGGAAGAGGGAACACGCTCACGTCAACTAACCTGCCCAAGGTTACACGGCTGGTGAATTACAAGGTGGGATTAAAACCTAGGCCTATACGAGTTCAAACCCATAATATATTTTTTTCAGGTTTTATTTATTTACTTTTAAGGAGAGGGGAAGGGAGAAAGAAAGACTGGGAGAAAAATATCAACATGGGAGAGATAACATGGATCAGTTGCCTCTCGCTGCCAACTGGGGACGTGACCCACAACCCAGGCATGTGCCCTGACTAGAGATCAAACCGGCAACCTCTTGGTTCACAGGCTGGTGCTCAATCCACAGAACCACACCAGCCAGGGCCATAATAAATATTTCTTAACTTGTTAGGCAGTTCGGCCACCATTTGCTTTCTATAAAATGTTATTTATTGCCTATATAATAACAACAAAAAAATGAAAATACCCACCTATCCTAATCCTTTTGCTTCCTGTTTTTTAGCAAAATATGTTTGGGTAATATATTGGGTGGGCCAAAAAGTCCATCATGTTTTTTTTGCAGTGGTTCTAGTAACGCTTAGTTGTCTTTAACTTCATTCAAAACAATTTTGTTAGATTATATTGTGACAGCTGTCATGTCAATGTGCATTTTTTAAAAACATCAAAATTGGTGAAATTTTGTGTGGCCATTTTAATATTGAAGATGGAAGAAAATATGCAGCATTTTTGACATTATGCTGTATTTCAAGAAAGGTAAAAAGGCAACTGAAACATAAAAAAAGATTTGTGCAGTGTATGGAGAAGGTGCTGTGATGGATCAAACATGTCAAAATGGTTTGCGGAGTTTCTGGGTACTATTGACATTTTAGCCAAATAATTCTTTGCTGTAGGGCTTCTTACGCTTTGGAAGGTATTGAGCAGCACCCCTGGCCTCTACCCACTAGAAGCCAATAGCAGGAGATAGCCAACATACTCAAAATATCCAAATCAATAGTTATTTGTGAAAAAGGAAAATGTGTCTTTTATTTTAAAGAAAAAAGGTAACAGATTTTTTGGCCAACCCAATACCATGTCAATGAAACAAAACGGGGAAGAGAAGTATGTTAAACATTTATAGTTTCGCCTTGTCCCATACACCAAAAAAAGGTTGTGGGTTCAATTCCAGGTCAGGGAACACACCTAGGTTGTTGGTTCAGTCCCCTGTGGGGACACATTTGAAAGGCAACTGATCAGTTTCTGCCTTACAACGATGTTTCTCTCCCTCCCCAACTCCCTCCCTCTCTCTCTCTAAAATCTATAAACATATCCTCAAGTGAGGATTAAAAAGAAAAAAAACATTTCTAGTGTGATCTGTTTAATTGAATAAATGCTGTTTGACCTCTTAATACTATTATTTTGATGGTAATTTAGAAGAGGTGGTGCAGTGCTTTATAAATAGTTCTGTTCGGACTGTACTACTTCTAATGAGCAGACCTATATGAGCCATGCATTTGAAACAATGATTGAATACTATGTTTAAGTCACTGTAGCAGGTGCTTTCGAGACAACAGAAATGAATGACATGTGATCCTTACTCTTAAGAACCATACAGTCCAGGAAAAAAAAGGTTATGTAATACATGTCTACAATTATAATACCAGAAGACTCTGACATACACCACAAAGGACACAGATAAAGAACTGTTGGTAGTTTACAGAAAAATTTTCATTTGAGGAACTCAGGATGTTAGAAGCAAGGGGGCCATTTAGGAGACTAGTTTAATACTCCAAAAGGTTATCACTGTCTGAACTGGGACAGTCAGTGAAGACTGAGGGGGAGGATGTCAGAGCCACTGCAGAAGGGCAATTGCCAGCTGACTGGATGTGGACAGAGAAGAGGGGAATGCGGAATGAAGACCCAGTTTTCTACTTGGTTGGCCACGTTCATGGTAGAGCCCTTCATTCTGATAGAAAATTCAAGAGGAAGAGCAATCTGACGTGAAGATTAGAAGGCAGAAGGGGAGAGAAATCAGTGTGTTCCTCCTCCCCCTCCCTGAGGCCTGCATTTTGGTGGTGTCCATGATCTTACATGTAACAGTCACCTCTGTCAGGCCAAGGGAGGTAATACAGGGGTAAGCAAAAGTGGGTTTACAGTTGGAAGTACATGGAAGTTTTTTTTTTTATTGATTGATTGATTGTTGTTCAAGTAGTTTTCTGCCTTTTCCCCCCACCCATCCCCCCTTGTTGTTGTCCATATGTCCTTTGTAATTGTTTTATTGATTTTATTTATTACTGTATTATTATTAGCCTACTTTTGCCCACCCCACAATAGCACCCCACTGTTGTTAGCCCATCCTGTTGACCTGAATTCAGGCGACATCTTTATGTATCTCATCAACTCTCCTCAGTAACCCCATTTGAGTGTGCTTACCTGTTTCCTACCAGGATATTAGTATACTTCTAATAAAGTACATATGTGTAATTTTATGTTTGTATATGTATAGGAAGTATTTGGAAAGATGCACACCAAACTATTACTAATAGGTACCCCCTGGGAATGGGAATGGGGGGAGGGAGAGACAAAGGGAAAGAAAAGCGGGCTTTGCCCTGACCAGTGGTGGCTCAGTTGGTTGGGCGTCATCCAGCTTTCAATTCCTGGTCAGGGCACTTGCCTGGGTTGTGGGTTAGGCATGTACAAGAGGCAACCAATCGATGTTCCTCTCCCACACTGATGTTTCCCTCCCTCTCTTTCTCCCTCCCTTCTCCTCTCTCTGAAAGTAAATCTTTAAAAAAGAAAAGAGGGCTTTCATGTATGTCTGTACCATTTGAATTCCTTACCAATAGGCTTGTATTACTTTAAAATAAGGACACTAATGAAGAGTTTTAAAAAAGGAAATCCAGAACATCTGTCAGCCTGCTGTAAGAAGTTCAATGAATTCACTGAGAGTAAAGATGAAACCTCCTTAAGAAACACTTGGCCAACAAAATTACGGAGAATATCCCTAAACTTTAAAAAAAATTTAATGATAAATACATAATGATAGAAATAATTAAATTCTTGTATGAGGGCAGCATCCGAGGAATTTCTCCATTTTCATGGCTCCCAGCCCTTCCCTCCGGGCTGCTGGGGCAACTTGAGACCCACCAAGCCAGCTGACTCCTCCACGGAGCGCTCACCCTTGCCATGAAATTCCTGGTGGAGGGCCACGTGTTCACGGGTGCTGCGCAGGAGGCAGAGGTAGGTGGCAGCTTGGAAATGAAGCTCGTGTTGGGCCCTGCACAGCTTCTCACTGGTGACCTAGAGAAGTAGCAAAGTCAGGTCCTCTATCCACAGCCCAGCAAAAGGCTTCAAAGTAAGATTTAATAAACATTCTAGAGAAATAAAATTGAAAAGGAAATACAAACATGTATATGTGTACACTTAATACATATATAGAGGAACTCTGTAATTGGTGATTAGGAAAGCTGACCTCCAGTTAACTGAAGAAGAGTTTTACAAAGTTTCACTGAGGTGTTTCATTGAATGAGCACATGTTTTAATACTGGAAGGAAGTCATCTAGTTTCAACTCTCATTTTACAAATGAGGAAACTAAAGCCCAGAGAGGCTGGGTGGTTATGTAATGACAGAAGTGGGATCATTCATGTCACCTCAGAAATGTAATGTAGAACTTTATCCCCTTCAAATAAAGGGCTGCTTCTTCTACGACTGTGGACTTTGCTTCATGTGGCATATGCCTTTCACGTCAAAGAAAATTTAAAACTTATTTTGTCTAAAACAATAGCTTTGTCCTCGATAACAAAATGAAGTTTTCACGTCTAAAAGTAATATGCATACATTCATGTCACTCTTACTCCCACAGTGTACTTGTCCATCTGGAAAATCTGGGTTCTGATGACCCTCAAAGATGGAAACTTCAGAGCCACTCTGAAGTCCTCAGTGACTTTAAAGTCAGTCGGCTTCCTCATAATGAATTTCCAGATGAAGGAAGCTAGTCCACTGCCCTTCACCTGACCAGTTTTGTGCTCTGTGGCTGTGAGAAAGGGGCGGGCGGGAAGACAGAGATGGAGATGCGTGCACAGCCTCAGGGACTTAAGGGGCCTGTCCAGTGTGGACTAACCTGGCACCACTGCCTACGGAATCCCCTTTCTTTTTCTTTTTTTTTTTTAATTTTTATTGTTATTCAATTACAATGTTTGCCTTTTCTCCCCATCCCTCCACCCCACCCCAGCCGAACCCCCGAATCCCCTTTCTTTATTTAAATATCTAGGGTTAAAATCTGAAAATCAAAGTGTGGTTTAAGTAAGATCTGCAGATCACATATGTGAAAATGCCACTCAAGTGCTGCTCAAAAATAGAATTCATCTGCTTTAATCGATTTAACTTTTTATAATTACACATTTATGAGATCAACACCAATGTCAAAAATCAACAAAGGGTAATATGCACTTGGTATATAAACCTAAACTGATAGGATCTGAAACAGGAATTCTACGTTATTATAGCACAAGAGAATACTGTTCTTGATTTAGCTAGGCCTGAATCACAAGGAGTCTGGAGAGAAGGATCAATCAAGACTATAACATAGAAAAGGAATCAAAAGAGATAAAATGAAATAGAAAATTGTATTTTCCCTAAGGAGAAAGAGGAGGTTTCTCCCCAGTAGAACTCCTTCAGCCTAGGGAACAGGTAGACACAATGGGCATAGATGTCTATTTCGTTAGCTCTGAGCCAGCAGGAAATAGAAACCATTCCCCATATCCTTGTGCGCATTCCACAGAGCGGTGTTTCTGGAATTTATAGCACGAATTTCTGATTTATTGCCAAGGAATTTTACAGCTATTACCAAACCTCTCAAGGATAGTAATAATGCTTCCATAGGGGACAACTATAAACATGTCACCTTCTTAAAAACCTTAGAATGACCTCCAATCTACCTCATCTTCCTCCACTTCACCAATCACACCCTAGGCTTTGGCCATTCTCAGCCGTCAGTTTTCACCTCCAGACTCTCAGTTGTGCAGCTTCTTTCAGCTCGGACCTCATTTTTCCAGTCCCCGTTTGCTTGCTAACTCCAATTTATCCTTAAGTCCCTGCTTAATGAATTACCTTCTGAAAGCCTTCTCCTTCTGTATACCAGGAATCCCTGTTGTCTCCTGCCTAAGCACTTACTTATTCTAAGTGCTTGGTCAGAAGGATGATCCTCAGGTAGACTGTAAACTTGTTATTAGACAGGCCCCTTGTGCATTTAATTCCTTTTTAGCCAAGTTCCTAGAAGTCCCTAACATTGTGGCCTTTTAACGCTCAGCTGAATTTTAGTTCTAATATTTTGTATTCTAACTTCCATGGCTCAGGAATTCAACATTTAGGTTGATGGTTCTCCCTTTTCCTCCACTGTTCAAAGGACCGTGAGTTTCCTTCTGTAGTGCCCAAGCAAGATGACTCTCCAATGTATTATTTCTGAGATAGGTTTCAGCCTCTCTCAAGTTAGACACCTAACTTAAAGGCAGTCATTGATGGAAGACTCATATGGGAACCAGGCAACCTAGATTTGAGCTGCTCTTACACATGTCGCTTAAAGGGTCACTGTCCCTCGGTCTCAGTTGCCCATTTAAAAAATGATACAATCTTCTACTGCTCTTGCCTAAGAGAGATATGGCATGTGGATTTCACAAAGGAATTTCTCAAGGATGGCTTCCCATATGTTTCTATCAGCTACAGAAGGAAAAATGTAACGTCGTATATCACGTTAAGGTCATAACTGACAGTACAACCTCATTTCAAGTTTCTAGTTCTGCTCTACAAGGCACCATTTTTAAAAGTGGTGTAGAAGGTTGAATGTAAGTAAAACAGTTCCTGCTCTTCAGGAAGCTCCCTATATTCCACACATTATTAGTTTTTCTTTCTGCCTCAAAAATTGCTTTTGAGAATAGCTTTACTAGGGAAGGTAGAGTGGATAGATCCTGTGGGAGGTGACCCTACACTAGTCCACCACGTACACACACCTTTCCGCCCTGTATTTCCTCATTTCCCTATCCGACTCCCCCCCCACCCATGGTTTGTGCAAAAGACAGCCAATGAAATCCTCGGAAACGGCTCCACCCCCGGGCGACTGCACTCTCCCGCGCGTCCTGGGTCAGCCCCCTGGCTAAGGCCGTGGACCACGAGGGCCTGGGAGTTTGGCCTGAATCGCTTTGGGTGGGAGGGTCGGCCCAAGACCTGCAGGCGCCGTGGCTTGGCGCTCTCTTCGCCCGCCCATTCCGTACTCGCCCTCCCATCCCGGAGAGAGGCTTCCGTACCCGGTGTGCACGGAAAGCCTTCACAAGATACCGATAGGCCGCGGTGTCGCGATAGGGTCGACCAGTGGCTGCGTTCATGTAGCGCAGCTCCCGTAGAAGTCCTCGCAAAGTGCGCGCCGGGGACCCGAGGGCCGCCATTTCCCTGCGCTCCGAGCCTGGCGCCCTACGGCGCCCTACGGCGCCCTACGCCCTTCTAATTCCCTCACCCCCAAGCCCAGCCGCGTAATGGTACGGTCGGACCCACACTAACGGCTCCCCTCCTGGGTTGCAAAACAGTGGAAAGTCTCACTTCCCTTCTCTGCGGAGCCTTATTAATCAAACGCCGAGCAGAGCCGTAAGGAGTTAAGGGAAAAGCAAAGGGAAGCCGAGGGTTACTGACGAGCTAGAAAAAAAGGCAGTCGAGGGGAAGGTCCTTTCTTGATTGCATTTAAGATGCCATTAGCTGATGACCTCTTGAGCCTCGAGTAATGAAAGGCTGGCGGGAATCGATCTGAAACAACACGCCGAAAACATTATTTTTAGATGGGATAACAAAATTCAACGTATTGACTTCCAAAAATCAGAGAGAGAGAATGGAGTGTGCTTATGCTCGTAAATTATAACCTAACACTAGAAAAGCTACACGTACACTTAACATTTTTTTAAAGTAAAGTTAACTTGGCACGTCTTTCCAATTGTTTTTTGAAAAGAAAAGTAACGGGAAGAAAAAATACTGATCACCCCAGATGGGACTCGAACCCACAATCCCTGGCTTAGGAGGCCAATGCCTTATCCATTAGGCCACTGGGGCTTCTGCGAACAGTATCCTTAGGCAACGTATTCAACTTTTTCTTCTTTGGTACGTCATTTTAACCAAGATTTCTTTTTAACCTATCCTGGGACACCACACCTAGTACCAACATGAGAGACGAAGCATGCTGGGAGTTGTAGTTAAGAGAACAAAAGGCTGCGTTACATCTCCAAACGCTTTATCCTGGAACAGCACCGTGGCGCCGAACGGAAAACGGGCGCGCGCACGGTTTTGCATACGCATTTGCTTGCGTGGTTGTCCCCGCGCCTGCGCAGAAGCAGGCTTGCGACGTCGCGGAGCCGAGCACGCTGGGCATACTGGCCGAATCTCCGAGACTCGCCCTTCTAGGACTGTACTCGGTCGGGTTTTTCACCGGAAACAGCCGGCCCCTTCCGGTGTTGCGGCCTTTCGGACTTACTTTGCTACTAGCCCACCGTTAGGTGGCGTTCGCAGCGGTCATTTTCTGTTTCCGGTTGAAGGGCTGAGGCCATTTCCGCAAAGCCAGTGTTGAGGTAGAAATGCATACCTCGTCTTAAGAATTGGCGGTTCAGTAATAAACTTGAGACAACGGGGAATTTAGTGCATTAGGAATTAGCTAGTTGGAAATAATTAGGAGTTATTTTCTGGTTCTGTCCCTAAATGTATAACTTGGATAAGTCACTTCTTTAAGAGTCAGCCACTTAACCCGGATGACAGTCTCGTAGGTGCTCCCCAGTGCCCGTAATATAAAGTTCAGACTACTGGACCCTGTCTAAACTGACCCTTATTTCAACCTTCAACGCTCAGTGTTGTGTCCTCTCCCCATGTCCTTCAGCTGTCTGAGCTTCTTTCATTGTCTTCCTCCCCACACTCGTTAACTGTTTCTGCCTGAAAACCGTTTGTATTAATATTTCTGTTTACCTTTTGGACTTCAAGTTTCCTTGGGAGGTCTAGGTCAGACACTTCTCCAGGCCGTTGTGGTTAAGTTAAAGTGACTCCTCTGGGCTTCTCTAGATAATTACCTGTATAATTTTACCTTTTACAGCTATGTTACCTACGTCTCAACTGCATCATCTCCCACCTGAGCCAAGAAGCGACTGCTCAGACTCAGGAATTCCCCCTCGAACAGGTCTTTCCTAGGTCCCCAGCCGGAGCCCACCAGCTCCAGCTGTGGCCAGCTTTATGTAACCTTTCATATTTTGGCTGGAATCCTGACACTTCCAGAATCAGCAGAAGAGGAAACTAGTGACTTAATGTGAATGAATCTCTCCCTGTTACACTCGTAAATATTTTGTCAAACTGTTATTTCTAAGTATCTGATTTTAATGTTTTTAGTATTTTTACAAGTATCTGATTTTTAAAGGCAAATATGCATAAGGGGTTAGGGAGAATACTATCGGTTTTTCTTCTTAATAAAAATTGGTTAGAAATAAGATGTAGTGAATTTAAGCCAGCTCTGAGTAAGTAGGAGAATTTATAGGCAGTGGGTCTTCAATAGCTGTTGATCTGTTGTGGTAAGACGCAATAAAAAGTAATTTTGAATTTTGGGAGTGAACCATCTTTTTTTGTTTTTTTAAGATTTTATTTGCTTTAGAGAGAGGGGAAGGGAGTGAGAAAGGGGAGAGAAACATCGATGTGCTAGATATACATGGATAGGTTGCCTCTTGCATGCCCCCCACTGGGGACCTGGCCCTCAACCCATGGAATATGCCCTTGCCTGGGAATGGGAACCAGTGGCCTTTTGGTTCGCAGGCTGGCACTCAGTTCCCTGAGCCACACCAGCCTGGGCTCAGGGAACCGTCTTGAATGTCCCAATCCTCTGTCACCCCCAGATGACTGCAGTCTTAGCCATCATCATGTGGAGCAGAGAACTGCCCAGCTAAATGCAGTCAAAACAAAAAAACATTCAAGATAATAAAAGACTGTTGTTTAGGAATAATTGAACTGTGTTTTGGAATTAATATGCATCAACCAAAACCAAATCAGTTTCTTAGAGACAGTTTAGCCAAACTTAAATTTTGCAGCCTTAGGAAATCTTTGAATTCCTAGTGCAGGGTTACAAACTCAAACCCTACAGTAGAGACCAAGCAGTAACATATGAATCAATCAGGTCAGGTGGGTTCCTACTTCCTCTAAAAGAGCAGACTCTTCAGCACAATCTCATTGTTGCAAAGTAGGAGTGTAGTCCCAGAGCTTTGGATTTTTTTAAAGATTTTATTTATTTTCACAGAGAAGGGAGGTGAGGGAGAGAGGGAGGGAAACACTAATTGGTTGCCTCTCACATGCCCCGAGGGGACCTGGCCTGCAACCCAGCCAAGCACCCTGACAGGGAACTGAACCAGAGACCTTTTATTTTTGCAGGCTGGTGCTCAATCCACTGAGCCACACTAGCCAGGGCAAGCTTTTGATTTTTTGAGAGAAGTTGTAAATCCAGAATGCTTTTTGAAATGCCGTAAGTTTTAAGTGTTAGCAGCCAGGTAGAAATAACACTTTGTCAAAAACACCTCTGTTGGCCTTCTGTAACTCAGGTTGGCAAGTGTGCGAACCACGTCCCAGGGTGTTTTACAGGTTTGACCTGTAAACAGGTCAAAAACAGGGTGTTTTACTCATTTGACCTTCACCACAATCCTGGGAGGTAGCACTCTGATTTTACCCACTTACAAAAGTGGGGGGTGGTGAACACACAGTGCATACAGATGATGTGTTACAGAATTGAGCACCTGAAAACTATAATTTTGTCAACCAGTGTCACCCCAATAAACTGAAAAGTAAAACAAATGTGGGAGCAATCTCTGAGTAGTTTCATGGTTTAGCCAGCTGGACTATGGGAAGCTGCTCTTTAACCCCATGCAGTCTAACTCAAAGCCTTTCCCTCCCCCCACCCAAATTATAAGAGAAAGTTTACTTAGAAAGTCCCAGAGGTACAGAAGGTGAGCCAGCTGGGCTGCATGCGCTCTGGAAATGAGTTACAAAGGCAAAAGAAGGGCCCTTGGAGCTTAGGAAAAAGAAAGGGGGAAAGGCGTGGGTGTATTCCAGGGAGAAATAACGTGCTCAAAGCCTATTTAAAGACAAAAAAAAGTTTTCTAGCAGTAACGGAATTTTTTTAAAGATTTCATTTATTTACTTTTAGAGAAAGGGGAAGGGAGAAAGAGGGAGAGAAACAGATGTGAGAAACATGTATTGATTAGTTGCCTCTCACACGCCCTCAACTGGGGACCTGGCCCGCAACCCAAACTTGTGCCCTGACCGTGAACCAAACCAGCAACCTTTCGGCTCACAGGCTGGCACTCAATCCACTGAGCCACACCAGCCAAGGCCAGAAAAGGAATTTTAATTTAAAAAATGCTGGGTGATGATGCTCAGCATGTCCTAGTAAGGCTAGTAGAAATCAGGCTTAGAAACTATATAGCCAAGAACCTCACCCCAAATCCTGCCCTAGATATGCTCCAGTAAAAGTATCACCAGGCACAGTCACTACAGCTTGCAAGGCTGACACAGTGACACTGGACAAGGCCTGGACACTGACACCAAGGCTGCTGTTCCAGGACACTGCCTAGAGCTGGCTTGTCCTTCCAGCTGTGCCAGAATGGATTAAGTCACTACCTAAGAGTCAAGTTCTGGGGCGAGCACTTCTCATTAGCATGGCCAGGGTCATGTTCCCATGTAATAGTCGAGGGAGGCTGGCAAAGCAAATATTTTATCATTCAGTGAATTTTAACTGATTTTCTGCTGAGTCAGGCACTTTCCATGATGCCGGAACACAAAAATAGTACAACTTCCTACACTCATGAAGCTTCCATTCTAGATAGGTGAACAATCAAACAAGTAAAACAAAATTTGTCAAATGGTGATTAAATGCTACGGAGAACAATAAAGCTGGGGGCAGGGAATTGGGACCTGCTGCTCTCAGTAAGGACCTGTCTGCAGGGAGGTCCTTACTGATGCTGTGACATTTGAGCAGAGACTCAAATGACGTGAGGGCATCTTCAGCGGATGCGCGTTCAAGTGCTGGGCGGGGGCAGTGTCCATCCACACTGTTGGGTAGGGAGGCCCCATCCCCACTCCGCAGCCATTGTGAGGCCACCACTATTCTGTCCTTCAGGCACTCTGAAGGTAAAAGAGTTGTTTGGGGACAAGCTCTCTATACCCCGTGAAACGTGGAAACAGACCCCATGACGTCCAGTCTTAACTCTGCAACTACAGCAGTGACTGGCCACCTGGCCACGCACATGGGATTTCAGGGGAAATTTTGGTGGGAAAGAGCCAGAACTAGTCACAGAGGGTGTACGTGAGAGTACACACATCTGCAGGCACTCCTCACCATCAGCCGCGACGCGTGTCCTAAAGCAGTGATGTGTAACCTTTTCTCATTGTGTCCACAGCATTTGTGTTTATTTTTAAATCACATACATGTACTACTGAATTAATATAGTATGTACATTTAAACCATACACAAAATAGAAATGAAAATGCTTTAAAAATGAAATACACAATATTTTGAAAATATTTTTATTTATTAACAGTAAAAAAAAGTCGTAATTTCTCTCAGTAAAGATTATTACTGTTTATTTTATTGAAAACAATGTAATTCAGTGTTTCATTATTTTGAAAATCTCAGTTTAACACATTATTTTGGGCAACAAAACCACAAAGTAATAAATATTTCTACACATCCATTTTCAAATTTCATCACGAGTCTCTTTTAAAAAGGCAGTTAATGCCTCACTTACAGATTTAAAAAATTACTTTTAACTTAGAGGGACCCATTAAGTACATCCACTTCTTTTAAAATATCAGCTAGGCAGCTGTATCCACCGGGGCTCCGTCAGAAAGAGAAACCCCCGTAGGCCTTTCCAGCAGGAGGGAACCATGGGCGGGCATCGAGGTGCTCGTGGCACTAGTAGAAGGACTGCGGGAATTAGGGGACACTGCCATTAATGTTTGGACGTTCAGAGTATGAGCAGGCTGCTGCTGTCACCCAGATCAGAAAAACGCAGGGAACCTCCATTGCTGATCAGAGCTGCTTCCCCACCTCGGTACCAAAATGGGGGCTGATAGGAGGTCACTGGCTAGGAGGCAAGAGCAGAATTTTGAGTCCACCTTGGCCAACCCATTTTGCTAGGTGCTGCCAGAGAAAAAGTAATGAATGACACTTTTTCTTCCCACCTACGAAATCTCGCATAAATACATTGGCAGAAAGAAATCACCTTGAGGGCAAAGGCATTTGGGAAATGTAGTTTCCATAATTCCAGCTCCTCTAACACAGAGTAGCACAGAAGGATGTGGGAATGAATGCTGGCTGCCAAAAAGCAGACTTTAGATTGCACAGCTGCATACTCCCGATAGCCTCACCATGCAATGAGAAACTTGCCTGCTTTGTGTAAGAAAAACAGGTAATTAATTTTTAAGTTTGACAACTCTTGTAAATACTTTGCAGCAAAATTCCCTCAATCTGTATGGTTTACAGCATTTTCACGGGTACTTCCCATTACATAGTAGTTTCTGCTATTTAAAGGTCTTTTAATCAAATTAACCTTGTTGCTGACATCCTGTAGCATATAAACTGCAGTGCGTTAAAAGACTTGGAGTAAATGTGACCATTAACAAACAGGACTTGCTGGATGCAAGCAGAGAGCAATTGATTCCTCTCACCACGGCTGCTTGCAAACCTCCGGGTTCTTTCTCTCCAGCATGAAAGCGTGGGTGGTTCACGCAGCTTTTCCAGGAAATAACAGGACAATTAGCCTTTTTTCTTTGGTTTTAAACAATTCCAGCCTGTGTAACATTAAACTCCTCCCTGTTGTCGCCGAGGCTGGCCGCCAGGGGATGAAACGTGGGCAGTGAGGGCTGCCAGGCACAGCCAAGCTCTCCACCTCTCTGCTCTGCTCTTCTGCTCGTCGGGTGCAGCCCGCGCGCGGGACTAGCCATGCATCCACAGCAACTTTGTTTTCTCACAGGGCCCCCACAAACCTGCTGCCACGACTTGTTCGTATGTCTGGGTGAAACTGATAGCTTTTCCAGCCTCTCTTAGTTAACAAAGGGCTACCCTCCTCCTCCTCATTTTAAAAAGTCTCTTTTTCTAGGTATTAGCAAGTCTCATCCAGTATCCTATCAAAACTTTGCATGTCAGTTAATTTAAAACTTCTCCCCTCTTCCAGCCTGGGACTGTAAGGGAGAATAGGGTTCATGGTCAGCGTCAGTTCTATGCCACACTACGGCCTCCCCACTTGCTCGCTGCTGCCCTGCTACAGGGAGGGAAGGAACAGGGAAGGCCTCACTCGATCTGGAGCATTGCAAACTGCGTCTGTGTCCTCTGGGAGGAGCAGATTGCCACGCTGCTGCTGTTCTCATCGGCGCTTTGTCGTGAGCTGTCCAGAGTGTCTCCCTCTCTGGGGATGGCTCACCTGTTGCTCCCTTGTAGGCCATGCCTCCTCTAGTTACTTAGGACTGCTGCCCCAGCCCCTTAGTTTCCAGCAGCCTCCCCTCCACTGAGGTCATTTCTTTCCTCTAGGTGTTCCCTCGGCTGGATTCCTTGTTAGACTGGCCAAGGCTGGCTCCCTTTCTCGAAAGCACATCAGGCCCACAGGAACTCAGGAACACTGAGAATGCCAGGTGGTGCAGATGCAGCCTTCTCTCTTCTTGTCTTCTCAAGGAGCTAGCCACCTACAGTCCATCTTTAGACTTTGAGGAATGGGTCAGACACTACCAGTCCCCATGTCCCTGAAACTCAACAGATGTGACAAGCTCTCCAAATGGTCCTCTGGAAGTGCCCTCGCCATTGGGCATGAGGTGAAGAGGAAGCACCCCCACCCTCTCCTGCTGGGGGAGAAGGACAACGTCCAGCATACTCTTGTACAGCCTGCAGGTGGCGGCCGAGCTACTCCTCCCCAGTAGGGAGCTAGAGCTTTCCAGTTTCACAATCTCTTAGGCATGTGGTGCAAAGGTGATCTAGCTCCTCCTCCCTTTAGAATGTGGACAGGCAGGGCACCTATTGTTTTGTTCTCAGCCTTTGGGGTTTCTGGTGAAACTGACACAGAAAGAGTCCGGTTTTAGTAAACGAATTCCTGTTGCCAACCCCTACTCCTTATGGAACTCCTGTTCTTCACCGGGACACCTGATGCACTGGGGGTGACATGGGACAGTGACGTCTGAACTGGACAGTGTAAATATACAGCTAATATAGAACCATTCAATATTTATATGTTAATGATCAATTCTAGTTTTATATTAATCACATTAATACTTACATATTATCTATTTATAGATGTGATTATTTTTGTACAAAATATATGCAGGACTTTTGTTTTTAACATTATGGGAGATTAAATGTACAGAGAAATCTCTCTCAATATATAAAACACCTTAGAGTGCTGGGTGAAATTTTAGCAAACACACAAAAATAGTTTTTCAAAGTATGACTGAGCTGACAGTGAAGTAAAGGGAGCCAGAATAACAGCAGGTCAGAGAGGAGGAGCGATGGGTAAGAGAGCACTAAAAGCATTTGCTTTGAGGGTATCTTCTGATTTCGGGTGGCCTTGAGTCTGGATTTTAATTTGCAGTCATAAGGAAAAAAAGTCTCAGATTAGCATGGTGGGAGGTCAGATCATAAACTCTTGCAAAATGTTGGAACGCCCAATGATTGACCTCGTTGCTGGGAATGGGAAAAAAAAATATATATATATATATATACATATATATATATATATATATATATCTCACTGTTCTCACCAAGAGACTTTTCTGAATCAGCCTCAGTTCAGGATGGGTGGCGGGTGGGGAACCCTCTCCAAGAGTTCTTAGCCACCGGCAGTAACTACGCACATGCATTTGTGGCTGAAATGTTTCCTATCCCTGTGGCCCCGAAATCCTTAAGTTGAACATTTAGTTTGAAGTGGTCCTGGGTTGGAAATGTCCCTGGTTCCTGGAAGACGCAAACTCAAATATTCTTTAGAGGAAAACTCTTTAAATCCAGGTCTCAAAGAAAGTCCACAGCTAAAGTTCCAAAGTGCAGGGATATGTCACAGGAAATCAGCAAACACAGAGAAACAAGCCACTGTGAGAAAGTGGAAAACGATGAAGCACAGGACTGGACACACAGTTTGGTTCAAGGTCAGACTCTGGTGCCTAGGACCTTGCTGTGGGAACTGCCCCGATGCTAGAGACCTCAGCCTCTCCCCTTAGAACATACACATCACCAGCTAAGAAAGCTGATAACCCTAAGAAAAACACAAGCTCACAGGTGAAAATAATCAGATATTTGAGCAGTGCAATCATAGTAAAAGACAATAAATGGAACAAACTGTACCAGACAAACCAGAATGGAAGGAGACAGATCAAGAAGTTGAGCACAACAAAGATCCTCACAGAGATAAGAGGATAATAATAGGGAACAAGCAGTCATACAGAACCAAATGGAAATGCTGGGAATGAAACGTGTACCAGCTGAACAAAACCAGTAATGGACTGAATCAACACAAGAATGGCTACACAGCTGATAAACGAAAAATGACTCAGATCTGTTCAAGGAATTTTCCCAGCAGGTAATGGGAAGAGATGGAATATATGACCATATAACTAATAATAATAATAATATCAATACTAGTAAATATGAGTCCCAGGGAAAGAGAAAATGGGTTTAGATAAGAGAATATTTAAATAAGTTAAGGAACTTTCAAAAATTAAAGATACAAGAACTGCAATTCAAAGGTCTCATGGAGCACCAAACAGAATAAATACAGTAAGTGCAAAAACTTTGACACATTATAGTGAAATTGAAGGGCATTAAAAATAAAACAAAATTCTAAATCCTTCTACAGAGAAGAGGCAGAGAGTCCACAAAAGAATAAGAACTAGATTGACATTAGTTTTCCTAACAGAAACACTGGAGACAAAAAAAAAAAGTTTATTTTCTACTTTTGAAGAAAAATAATTTAGATTATATCCAGATAATTATTATTTATGAGAGGCATCAAAGGTGATACGTTCAGACATTCAAGGCCTTAGAAAGCTTACAGCACAGAGTCTCTTTGAAAACTCTCCTGAAAGAAGTAATTTTATACTTATATAAGTAAATTACACTTAATATACTAAGTATTTAACAAGCACATGGAAACATGGCTCAATACCACCCATTAGCCATTAGGGAAATTCAAATTAAAGGAACAAGATAGCACTTAACAGGTACCAGGACGGCTGGAATTAAAGTAGTAAGGGCCGGTGAGGACGTGCAGAAATTTAAACTCGTACACCCTGGTAGGAACGTAAAATGCTTCAGTTACTGTGGGAAAGAGTTTGATGGTTCCTCAAAACATTAAACAGAGTTAGCACAGAGATCCAGCAATTTCACTCCTAGGTATACACCCAAGAGAACCGAAACACACATTCACACACAAACTTGTACACGAAAGGCAAAAAACTGTACTTGAACAATTAAAAAAAGAAGAAAAAACCTTGCACACAAATGTTCATAGCAGCATTATCCATTATACAGGGAGGGCAAAAGGAGGTTTACAGTTGTAATACAAAGAAATAATACATTAATTAATAAATAACAATGCAAGAAAAAACTGTTCACGTACTCATAACTGTAAACCTACTTTTTCACACCCCTGTATTCAAAAAGTGGAAACAGCCCAGTGCCTATCAGCTGAAAAAGGGGGTAAATAAAAATGTGATATATTCATACAATGGAATCTTACTCAGGATACAGATAGCTGGGATATCAAATTTAATATTAGGGCAAAAATATCATAAATTGTGAGGCATTATGTAATGGTTAAAAATGGATTAAAATAGACAACCACAATGAGCATCTATGGCAAGACTGATGAAGAAAAAGGGAAAAGATGTATGTAAACAAAACAATGTGAAAACAGGAAAACAAATACAGATACCACAGAGATTATAAGAATAAAAATGTATTATGAATACATTTCTAAGAAATTTTCTGCAAGTGTTGATCAAATATAGGTATTATGGGAAAGTACTTGATATAATTTAATTAAGTTCAAATCATACTTATGATTACTATTCCCAGAAAATTAGGAATAGAAAACTATCTTAACTTCATACAAATTATATACCAAAAATCTAGTATAAACACCATACTTAGTGGAGAAAATTTAAATATTTTTGCCATTAAAATAAGGAACCACAACTGTCTGGCATAGTAGGGGCCAGTCTAATGCTCTAGAGCCTAAGATAAAACATAAGAAGTGAAAGAATGGGAGAGGAGAGGACACTAAATTATTTGTAGATAGGATCATCTCCATCGAAAAGTTAGTAAAATAATCAGACTAGTTATTAGAATAAGAGTTTGGCAAAGTTGCTGGACACAAACTCAATTTCTAAAACCAAGAACATTCTTCGATATCAGCAAAAACCAAGAAAAAACAAACCATCCCTAAAAAGGTGTATTAGAAGGCATAAAAGAGGATTTGAATATACCACAAATGAGGTAATTAGTATAGATTATATTCTTCCTAAACTACTCTACAAATAAAATTCGATACCAATAAATTTTTTGGCTTGATTTTTTAAAAAAATTCTCACTCAAGGATACATTTATTGATTTTAGAGACGGCGGGGCGGGGTGGAGAGAGAGAAATGTTGACGTGAGAGAAACATCCATTGGTTGCCTCTTGAACACCTATGACCAGGGATCAAACCTGCAGCCTAGGTATGTGTTCTGAACAGGAATCAAACCTACAACCTTTAGTTGTATGGGATGATGCTCCAACCAAGTAGCTGGCCAGAGCTAGCTTGTTTTTTTAATAAAATTTGAAGGCTTTATTCTATATCAGGAACTACTGTAAAGGACACATGGACAAAACCAAGGGGGAGGGTGGAAGCAGGGGAGGAAGGTGGGTTTGGCTGGGGTGGGGGGGAGTGGTAGGGGGGAAATGCAGACAACTGTAATTGAACAATAACGTAATTTAAAAATTAAAAAAAAGATTTTATTCTGTAATGTACAAAAGGGTAAAAATCCAAAATTAGCAGAGTCTACACAGAAGAGCAGAGGCAGACTCTCCTTACTACAATCTCCCATCATCCAAAGGGGATTGGTTTCAAGACCCCCAACGGATGCCTCAAACTGGGGAGTAGTACTGAACCCAATACATACTGTGTTTTTTCCCTAGACACACACGTGTCTTTTCACTTAAAGGAAGCACTTTTAAGCACTTTGGCAGATCTGAATGGCCAGTTTCACTACTCTTCAGCTTGGGGGCCACTAAGTAAAATAAGTGTGACTTGAACACAAGCAATGTCACACCTCGACAGTCAGTCTGATAACTAAGCAGACTGAGACAGCTAAGTGACTAACGGGCAGGCACTCTGCACAGCACGGGGACACTGGACAAAGGGATGAATCACATCCCTGAGGGGGGACAGAGTGGGACAGTGCGAGATTCCATCATGTAACTCAGAATGGCATGCAATTTAAAACTTACAAATTTTCTTTTTCTGGATTTTTCCGTCTAATAAGTTTGGACAGCAGTTGACCACGAGTAACTAAAAATGCAGAAAGCAAAGCCACAGACGGGGGGGAGCTACTGCATTAAAGCACATTGTAAGTCTACTGTGTTGAAATGTATCATGATACTGGCATGGAAATAAACAGAACGATGGAACAGAATAAAGCTCGAAATAGACCCTTGCATATAGGAAATGTTGACAGATGATGAAAATGGAACTAAAAATTAATGGCAAAAGTACTGACTTACTGGATGGTGCTGGGAAAATTGCCTCACTAACTGCAGAAAAATGAAGCTGGATTCCTACGCTACCCAGCATTACAAAAGTGGACAAGAGCTGGGTTTTAAGTGAAGAAATGAGAGGCAAGACTACAAAGGCAGTAGAAGAAAAAGTAGGGGTATATCTTTGTGACCTAGGGCTAGGGAAACATTTCGTAACAAACCCTTCAAAACATAAATGTAGACAGAAAGTAGATTGACCTGACCATTAAAAAGATAAGGTTTCCTGTTCAATAAGGGATGTCACAGACGAAGTTAAAAGACAGGTAACAGTCTAAAATATCTGGCACATCTAAAACTGATGAGAGACTACTATCTGTAACAAAAAGACGACAATGAAATTGAATAAGGACCAGAGATGAACAGGTAATTCACAAACTAGAGCCCTCCTAGAAGTAATAAGGAATTGGAGGCAACCTAGGCACACACCTCTAGGGAGTGGCTACGTAAAATGCGGTGGATGCAGTGTGAAATACTAGGCAGAGAGAAGCCTGCAACACACAGGATGTACATACAGCATCATGGATGAATTTAAGTGAGAAAAGCAGGAAAGAGCAAAATTTACAGCACAGGACCATGGGTATAAATTTAAATCACACACACATAAAATAACACTACTTATTTCAGAAGGATGCATGCATAACAAGGGGCACATATCAAAAAAGAAAGAGTGGGTGCCTACGGGCCTGAGGGGAATGGGGACTGGGCCTGAGGGGAATGGAGACTGCGGAAGGAGGAACCTAATGTTTAATGAAAAGAGGGGACGTGTTCTTATACTGAGTGACGATGACCACGTCCTACGCATTGAGGCACATCATTCATGCACTGCTTTGCATTTGAGGTGCATAAAAGCACAGATAAACTGGATAGAACACCTACAAACAGTTTGTAACTAGAGAAGCCATCTGGGTATGAGGGAGGAGCCAGAGTTTGTCAGAGGGCTGCCTGTGAAACCTGATGCTTGGAATGCCAGAGCAGAGAAAGGGCAGGATCTTGGTGACATTGAATCACCGGATAAAGCTTCACCAACACTAGGTGGTCCTCTAGACTTCTCAGTTATATGAACCAAAAGATTCCCTTTACTGTTGGATTTACTTTAATAGACTCTTTTTTAGAGCAGTTTCCTTTTACTGGTTAAGCCAGGGGGTTGATACCTGCAATGAATAGATTTTCACTGGTGTTTATTTGTGCCTGTACTGTAATTGTTTTTAAAAACACCGTGGCTTCTCAGATATTTTGGGAAGCCAGGAGAGCAAGAGGAAGCATGAATTTAAGAAGAAAAAAGGCAGAAGAGACAGAATAGTTGCCACCATTTATTAGCTGTGTGCTAGGCACTAGGCTAGGTGCTTTCCATCCTTTGTCTAATTCAACAACAATCCCCGCCATCAGGTATTGTCACTGTAGAAATGAGGGACCAGGCTGAACTCCTGTGTTAAGGGCCAGAGCGCCATATGAGGACTTGGGAACTCAAGTCTGTCTGATGTCAGTCTGTTCTCCTTCACACTATGCCACCCTGCTAGAAAAGCTAGTGGGGAAATGGTGGAGGGACGGACACAGGGACACAGAAGAGGTAAATATACAGACACAGAAAAAGCAAGCCACGTCAAGGCACATACTGATGGGGAAGAGCGATTGTTCTTGAGGTAAGGACACCCACGACATACCAGGGCATACCGGCCTCGGAGGGGGGTCGTCACTGTCCATGGAAAATCTCATGATCTCGCTTGCAATGTAACTCGGCCCCTACTGCACCCGGGACCACCTCTTGTGTTTTCGTGTTTAATTTTCAAGTCTTTCAAATAGAAGATTTACTTTCTCATGTATTTCTCAAAGCTTACGAGGGATATGAAATAATAACAGATTCTAGGCAGGCTTCCAGGTCTATAGCGTTAGGTCATTATATTCAATCGAAATGAACTTTTGACTGTCGATCTGATACGCAGACCCAGACTGTGGACACCTGAAGGCTGCCACAGTTTGACCTGGGATAGTAATCTAGACACACATCAGTAAATGAATACAGTTAAGTCGTCACGATACCTCAACTGTGGAATACTAAAAGGAGTAAAAAGAAAGCTGGAAGAAATGCTAGGTATAGTACAGCAGATATGTATGCTAAACTTATGTCAAAAGTCACATACATATTTATACTGAGAACTGGAGAAACCAGCAACAGCGGTTGCTCTGGAGGAAGAAAATGGGGGCACTGCAGGTAGGAACGAGATGCTCTGCACTCACTGTCTGCCCTTGTACTTCCTATTTTTTAAAACCAAGTGCAAGAATCATCTTTTCCAAAAATCCTTTATTTTAAACCAAGCTGTTCATTGTGTCTTCCCTTCGAGCCAGATCCACTTTTGGGATCTAGTAGGGTCTAGGTGAATGAAATATATATTTTGGTTTTTTTATAAGACTTTATTTATTTACTTTTAGAGAGAGGGGAAGGGAGGGAGAAAGAGAGGGAGAGAAACATCAATGAAGGGGGTTGCCTCTCACACGCCCCCTACTGGGGACCTGGCTCGCAACCCAGGCATGTGCCCTGACTAGGAATCGAACCATCGACCCAGTGGTTCACAAGCTGGTGCTCAATCCACTGAGCCACACCAGCCAAGGCTGAAATAAATTCTTTGCCCTTCTCCCAGTGATAAGAGTCTCCTTCCCATTTCTTTCTCCCTTTCTTCAGCCAAGCTCACCTGTTTAAAAAAAGTCTTAAAAAACAAAAGACCCTTACTCATGTTATCCACATTCACTGAAAATACATTTAAGTGAAAAGATAAAGAAAAAGCACTCCTAATACAACTCTTTATATTTTGGAGCGTATGCCTTAAGTATTTTCCTGTGCCTAGGTACATTTATACTTCTAATTGCTTTTTAATGCATGCACATCGTGGTCATATTTTATTTTTAAAATTTATTTAATATTACTTTTACTTACTTAACCAATCCCCTCTAACATGGCACGAGATTGTTTCAAAGTTTTACTGTTAAGGGCAAGATGGAGATGAATATCCTTGTACAGAAGTCATTGTACAAGGTTATTTCACCCTTAGAATAAATTTGTAAAAGCAAAGCAGCTCCGTCACCAGTTTGTTAATTTTGCTTCCTCTCTATCTGCAGTTGCTACTTCAGTTATCCTCTGTGTAACCAGCCACAGACACTTCTCTGTGCCAAAGCTCAGGTCTGAGATGGCTCCTTGCCTACACGGTCAAGGGTGAAACACACTACCGCTTCATGTATTTTTAAAAAATATTCTATTTATTTTTAGAGAAAGGGAAGGAAAGAGAGGGACAGAAACATCCATGTGTGGTTACGTCTCACATTCCCCCTACTGGGGACCTGGCCTGCAACCCAGGCATGTGCCCTGACTGGGAATCGAACCAGCGGCCCTTTGGTTCACAGGCTGGTGCTCAGTCCACTGAGCTACATCAGCCAGAGTCGTTCCATGTATTTTTCTACACTCTCTTGAACAACCTCATATTTTGGACAACTTGATTTTCCTTCAACTCCCTGGAACTGGTTGCATTTCTCTACCTGCTTCCTAGTTGAACTCTGTAACTCCTTGGGCCGTGGTTTTTCTCTTAAAAATTTCTTTTAAAATAAATATAATAAAACAGAACTAGTATGAGTGATAATACAAAAGCATCCCAGGGTCAAAAAAAAGGGAAATTACAGGTTTTAAAAAAAACTTACTAACAATAGCACCTTTAAAATGTTAATATACAAAAAAAGCAAAAAAAATGTTAATATACATTTATAAGAGGGTAACAACAGGGTTAAGTGTAGTCAAATTATTCAAGCACACAATTCTTAGTGGGCTACTACTCCCAAGAACACATTTTCACAACACTGTCCTTAAAAATTACTCATTTTTCTAATAAAGGCGTTTGCAGCCTACCCTTTGCCCCCACGCGTGAGCACTGTGCCTTTCCCACACTCTTTGCATCGATGACAATGCACTGACGATACACTCAGTGAAAGGAAAAACAAAAAGCACTCATACCACCACTCTGTATTTGGGTGGGTGTCCTTTTTTCTACTTACACTTACAAATGACACATTGTTCAATTTCCAACAAGCTGCCCTCCAGCTCTTCATCCTTTTCCCATTCCCTACTTAGATTTCTAATGTTGAATTCTCTTTTCTACTCTTAATAATACCTTTCCAGAAGAAGTGCTCTACAAATGAGGCTTTTGCAGATAATTCCCATTTCAGGCCTAGCAGCATCCTGGAATACACGCCCACCCCGTAGGTCAAAGGAAGGACGTGGTGACCCCGCTTTCCAGGCCTCCCAGATGCTGGCTCCCACCAATCTTGGTTCGCACTCGGACCAGCCTGGTCTCCTGCCGGCTTCCTGCTGCCCACTCAGGACTGGCCCTTTCCCTTCTTCCTGGCCAAATCCCACCTATCTTCGGAGGCCCAGCTCAACTGCCATCCACTTGGCAAAGTCTTCCCAGATGTATCCATCCACCTTCTCCCTCATTCTGAACTAAATGTCAGGTGGCCACGGACCACACCTTTGTGACAAATTTTGAACCCGTCTTCTAACCCATCATGTGACCGAAAACTGTAGGTCAGCATCCCGCTGGGAGGGGCTGTGCCCCTTACTTTCGTGTCCCACAGCGCCGGGCACAGTGCGATACAAACGACAGACACGCAACCCCTGCGGAGAGAACGAGACAGTAAAATCCAAGGCGGCCCAGTAATGAACACACAGGAGAAGAGTATGTACATTCCTCTTTATTTAATACAACAAACACGTAACACGTACAAAAAGAAAGAACACTCATGTAAAAGGCCCTGTCACGACGGACAGACAGGAAACATCTACACTAAATCATATAAGGCTCCTGCTTTAAAACAGGGGTTTGCTAGCTACAACTGGAATATGAGCAAGGCTGTTGCAAAAATAGGAAAAAAAAAAGAAAAGAAAAAAAATTCCCTGCACCGAAGGAGTACATCCATGGGGTTAATTTACTAAATTCACATATCTGTATTTAGGAATGTTTAAGCCCTCTCACATATCCAAAATTTATCAGGATTTTATGAAATGTGTGACTTTGGTTAAAAAGAATTTCACCTGTCCTCCTTTTTTCTTAGAAAATAGTGACAATAAGTCTCCAAAAACTAGAGACCAGTGAACCACCCAAAGTTTGAAAAGCTTTGCCGTGAATTTTCAAAGGGTGTGCAGAACTCAGAATACAAACGCAAGATGGCAGTGGGAAGAGGGGTTTAAGTTCTTAGCCGTGTCCTGGCGGCACGTTTAATGGATCACTGGGAAAACAAAATGGAAACACCTAGGCTCAGTGCAGGGCACAGTAGCAGCAGTTTGTCCATATTCCCGCTCCGATTAGAGCCGGAAATTCAACAAGCACCAGAGTTCATCTCAAAAGAGCCTTATACAAACACACGCACATACATACCCACACCCATTCACATGTCATCACCACCCCCTTTATTTAAATTTATTATTATTTTTTACTAAAATAATACAAAAAAGGGAGACAGGTATATTTACAAATATCCATGGCTGGTACAGTACATAATTTTTAAGACACACTAATGCTACAATCTTTTAGGTCCTGAGATTATTACAAATATCAACTCAAAGCTGTGTTCAGGTCCAGTTTTAAAGGAAGAAAGAAAATCCCAAAATATTAAGTCACACACTTATTCAGAATACAGTATATCCCTTCAAGTTAGCGTAAACGCACCTCCCTGTAAATAAATGCAATACAGTAACCAGTGCCTTTCACCCAGAGGAGCAGCAATACGGAGGCTCCTCCCTCTCGGGCTGGCTGTGAACGGTGCCGGCATCTATTCCAAGTGTGGAGTGGCTACCGGCGGAGGAGGATGTGCAACTGGAGGGAAGTTCCTCTACAGAGGGAACATTCACTGTATACATGAGTCCTGCTTTTCCTTCTGTTACCAAACGAAAGTCTTTCCCTTATCAAAATTTGTATCGTAAAGGTTGGAAATATGTGCTTAGCCAGACTAAAAATCAGAGTCCTTATTTCCAATCAGTTATAGCAAATAGGTCTGCAGTCCCACAATAGTTTTTACAACTGCAAGGAAACTTTCTTGCCAGTAAAAAAGGGAGAAAAAAACCACTTAGTTACCTCGGTAAACTCTGATTCACACGTTATTTGGGACACACATTTTTGCCGGCCAGAGATTTCTTTTCCTCTTCTTTTAGGCTTGACACTGTTTAGCAAGCAAAACTCAATGGCAAGCCTCAGATTTGCCTACTCTTCTTAAGAACAGTTTATATTTTTGATACTTTCAATTATAATACAATATAATTTTAATGTTATAATAATATTTTTCAGTGACAGCGAAGAACAGTACAAAGCTTGAATCCTTTCTTGGGAGGCTGGCCATGGATCAGAGGAAATTCTTTGTAGGTTGGGAACCTACCTCTACTGATGGAAGGGCCCCTTGTTTATCTAAAGGTCTCAGAAGGTACATCTAATTAATTCTGCAGGCAGAGCCAGGACTTTAAAAGTTGGCCAGCTTTCTGACTAACTATATAAAACAGTAATACCTGTGTTAACTGAGAATAACTTCTTTCTCTATTAATGCCTCTAGCCCACACTGGGGTAACGAACCCCCCATGATTTTGCAGGTATGGAAAAGGAAACCCAAAGTGCTGGAACAGAACACACTCCCCTTGCTAGCAGCAGAGAGGAGCAAAAACTGAAGGCAGGTTACAGCTGCAGTTGGACAGATCAAGGGCAGGTTGTCGCACAGAAAAACACACCAACTGGCTGCTCTTGGTTGCTGCTCGCTGCTAAACGTGCTGAGAGGCTGGATGCAACCGCTGACTTCAAAACCAGAAGTATTTTCAAGTTATCTTGGGTAATAGTCATCTTGTTTGAATTTAATTAGGTTTCCATTAGTGCTCCACTATAAAATGTTTTAAAACTAGATTTAAGATAAAATAGAATTATATTATTATTAGCAAAACGGGAGCAAATAATGTACAGTTTTCTGAGCAACATAAAATTGATACTAAGGATTTATTCACATGGCCTGTTTGACTTCAACCTTTGCGAATTAAGTTTATTCCAGAGAAGTGTAAAATAAGCAAGGCAGAGAACTGCGAGAAATAAGAGCCCCTAACAAAGGCCTGCACGGCTTATGAATAACCTCAAAGAGTACCAAGAGGAAGCCATGAAATGCAGCTACTACATTACACAGTAGAGAAATCTACTTTTTTAATACAAAGGAAAAGAGAAAACAACTCTGGTTCTCAGTGATGACTCTGAGTCCGGGAAACGCGGACCCCTTTAAATTATACTACTGGGCTTTCTGAAAGTCTTCTTGACCTGTTTGGGTAACAGTTCAGAAAAGTGTCAGAAACTTAAGAATCAGCCAGCTATAAACTTAAAATATGTAAGAAAGACTAAGAAAGAGAAGTATTACAGTATAGGGAAAGTAAATAAAGATCACAAATAGCTACTTTCAAGCAAATGGTACTTTGGGAGTATCTGAGAAAAAAAGTACTTTAATATCAAGTTCTTCAGATCCTAGAGCCCCTCCCTGAGCCCGTGTTGGGCTGCAAACAGCCGCGGGAACACAACACGGCTGCAGTCTCCCCTCTAGCCTCGGTGGGACACAGGACGGGGCCACAGCAAGCGAGAAAATGAGGGGAAGGCAGCTGCCCACTCCTCCCCCCGCGAGGGACAACTCTCCGCTCGCATTCCAGTGCAGCAACTGGCTGACAACATGGTTAACTTCAGAGCGCAACAAAAGGAAAGAAGAATGGAACCCAAAGGAAATGAAGAAAACTTCAACATTAATCTTCAAAGCTATTTTTAATTAGAGTCTGATAATCTGACTCTAATCTGACAAACCTGAACACTGCCACAGAATCTAAAACTTTCTCAGAACTGAACACGGGGATGATTTTCAACCACCCAACGGCGTGGCAGAATGCTGGCTAGCTACAGTTCTGCACCAGTGAAAGGGTCTGTACGTAACTTTTCAAATATAAGGTTCACATTTGAAGATAGAAGAACACACAAAATATCTCTATGTTATGCTTCTGTTAATTTCCCTAGAGGAACAAACACATCCAACAAAACCCTTATGCCTTATTTCTTTGGGTAGAAGTCTTAACATCTGTTATTTAAAGAATGGAAAATGTGGAAAATAAGGAGTATATTTATCTGCATAGTTGATACTTAGAGGCTACTAACTAAGGCCTTGGCTGGAAAAAGCATAAAAAAACCAAAAAGTGATTTCTAAGAAAAAATGTCCCTATCACTAGAAAGTAAATGAGCCTCGGCCAATTCTGAGAATTAGCCGCAATGCTTTGTCTGCTTGGGCCTGCTGCGTTCTCCGAGCTCACCTGCGCCCGGTAATTTGTCTTCACCCCCTACGTGTTCTTTCCTGATCCGGAGTATGTGCTACACTATACATCCATACTCAACCCCTAGCAATTGAGGCTCAGCATTGAACCCGAGCTAGAAATGCAGCATCCACTTTTTCCTGTTGTTTTAAATGATAAAAGGAAAACACTATGTATTCCTACCCACTATGCTGGGGCGGGAGGTGGGATAAAACGACCTTCCTCTCCTCCTCCGAGTGGGCGAACCTTGCTTCCTTCCACCCCCCGCCTCCCCACCCCTTCCCCGGCTAGGAAGTGGGTACTGCCTCCCCTCTCCTGTTTTCCTACAACCTGAGCAGTCGATGGCTTCCACTCTTTCGTGGGTAGAAGAAGCATAAATTACAAAGGTAGACTAGCTAGAAGTGCACCCTGCAGAGATGGATAAACCTATAGTTACAGGAATAGTACACAATCTCCAATTTACAAGAATGAGGAGACTCCCAATCATTCTTAGAAACTTAAAAGTTTAGTTATCCATCACCAAACTACTAATATAAGGAAATCAGATGGAAAAGTGATGCAGGTAAAACTTTCGGGATCATTTATTAGCTCCAATGTCCAATCACCCAAACCTTACCTAGCTTCGGCTGCGCAACCTTGGCAAAAATCACACGTAATAACACCATAAAAGGCTAAAAAAAAAAAAAAGATCTATGTGTGATTAAGAAACGTAGTGCTATTTCCCCCTGCCCATGTATTAATCTCAAAGTAACCATTTCACCCCACCACAAATATAATATGCTTAAATAACAAATATGTACCTCAATTAGAATTCCAGTGATTTTTAAACTTAAAAATCACATGGTATTTTTCTACCCATTCTTTAGCTTCTGCAGGACGATGATAATACTTTTTTGATTATATAGGACATTTTAGAAAAACTCAAAGTAGTTTTCAAATAGCAAAGTCTCTGATATCCCCGGGAGGTAGGTGAATACTATTATACCCAATATCCTAGTGGGTAATCTGAGGCACAAAGGTTAAATGACACTCCCCCAGCAGAGGAACCCAAGAGGAACCCAACTGAACAGAGGCTGTGTGCTAGCAGTCTGGCTATCAGGTGACACTGCCCGGAGCCTCTGCCTTCTCCTTTAGCCACCAGTCTCCTCTTCCGATTCAAATGTACTTAAAAGGGGGTACTTATTAGATACTTGTCCTGGGTTTTGAAGATTGGTTCAACTTAGTCCCCCTTAAAATGTCTCACATGTTTTCAACAAATAAAGGATGTATCTTAGATACCAAAGATTATGTTATTTTGCTCAAGGGAGGAATTTAAATAACCATAAAAGTGGATCAAGCCAAGTGTAATTATCTGGCAAGTGAAAAGAAAACTGAAGATCTCTCAATAATGCTCTAGGTTATGTAAGTGTTTTCCCAAGTATCTGAAGTCTTTCTACTTCTAAATTTATGAACCTTTGACAGATATGCACAGAAACGCAATGCGGCTATATGAATTTCTCAAAACTCCTTTCCCAGAAGAAAACATGATGCATTTTTAATGTTGACAAAGTTGCTAACTACCTTGCGAATGCATTCAGATACAACACCATGATTCCCAACCCATCCATTTGCACGGGCTGGAAGCAGTGGAGTGCACAAGGCTGAAGTCTTGCGAACACTGAAAGGGGACTGTTCAGGAACGATGCAATGGTACGGCAGCTACTAGCTGCTCCTATATATTATATGCGTGTCCATATATATGTACACATGTATGTATGTATCTCACACATATCTCCATGTACATGCAAAGAAAAGGAAGAGCATCACAGCATGCCATGATGTTGGCAAGTCTGAGATTCTTCCTCCTGAATCCCCTGACTTGTCAGCCTACACTTTAGGGTATCTGAGAACAGTTTCAAAAGGGGGAGAGGGGGAAGAAAGAAAAAAAGGCACTTAAAAAAGACAAAGGCCAGAATTGAGCATGTTTTAGAGGAGCAATGTAAGCGTTTTACCAGAGCTAAGAAATGATTTACAGAGAGTTAAACTTTTCCCCTCAGATTTTATAAAATAAAATTGCATAACATGTTCATAATCATTTACTCACTACTGCATTTTTCTTCAGTTTCATTATTACAAAAACAAAAGCCCCCAAAGCAAAAACAAAACAAAACAAACACAATTACGCACGCACAACGGAAAGTGAAAGTGACGGCAGGTCAGCAGAAACCACAGTGCTGAAGCACAGGGAAGTTCTCGAGTTTGGCCTGATTACAGGTTTTCCCACAATTCCATTTCTAATTTAAAACAAAACAAAGCCAAACAAATACCAACAAACAAAACAAGCAAACACAAATTCAGAACCTAAATGATGATAAAAAGAATACAGGGACCAGTGTGCTTTTATGGTACACTCCTAAAATAAAGTATCCTATTCTATACATGGGTCAAATTATATGACAAAACCTTTGAGAAATAAAGAACTGTGAACTAGGTTAAAGTCGATCAATACAGGCAGAGTTCATTGTACAAACGTAGCAGCAAATATGATAGGTAACTGGAGTTCTGAGAGATGATCCCAAGGGACAGAGTTCTCATAACCAATGGCAGTTTAAAACCAGTAGAATTTCCATTTCAGAAAACATCTGGAGCCAAGCAGAGGTGAAAAGTGGGGTGGTAGAGAGCAACCAGAGGAGAAAGACTAGCGGTGCCTGCCCTTCCCAACCCTGGGTAGTAAACAATTTAGATCTGCTTTGGGAAAAAAAGAATTCTGGGTTAAAAATCTTTTCTAATCAGTTGTTTTCAAACAGGTGTCAAACCCACAGCCTTCAATCATGCATGTGCCCAGCTCTCCCTCCTGCCGTGGTGACGAAATAACCCTATTCAACCTCCAAGGTATAAAATGTTACCTGGGCTAACAACATCCATCAAAGGGGTGGTAGGCATGAAAGAATGTACCAACACAATCCTCTGATTTCCTCAGAACATCAGACTTTGTGAATTTAGATTTACCTCACTTCTTTTCCCAAAATCTTTTTCTTCGGGCTGTTTTAAAACCATGACTTCTTTTCCTCTCTGATCTGAGCAGCACAGGTGAAAGAATTACCATTGACTTAGAATGGAATTATTGCTTGCATTGATTTTGGAGGCTCTGAATGAGCTTGATTGACACTTTGCTCCCGAACAGTCTCCAACTGGGGCTCAGCACTGCTGTCTGGGAAGGCAGCCCTGCTGACCATTATTGCTTGTGAATACTGAGGATTACCTTGTATGTACAGTAACAGCTTATATATCAGTGAAGGCAATTTAAAATACAAGACAGTTGAAAACAAACAGCTTAATTTTCCTGAATCAAGGATCCCGTTGAATGGGACGTAATTAAATGTGCTGATTATTTTTGCATTGGGATGTTGCTAATGCTCTTCAGAAATACTCATTGCTCTATATCTTTTTCAGTTACTCACCACTTTAAAAAATAAGTGCAAAAAATACAGTATGAGTCACAAGTCTCTATGCTAAAAAATAACCAATTTATGTTTGTTTTTAAGTAAGAAAAACTGTAAAGAGAGGTGACATCATTTTCAATGTTACAGTCTAGAAAAGAAATAGTTTTGTATTTACATGTAGGAAATTGCTGATCATACTTGTCTGTTAAGAAATATAAGATGTCCGTTCCATTTGTACAACCTAAAAAAGGACAGTCTTGGTTGAGATGGTCCTAAGTCAGTGAAAATGTGGGGGTGGGGGTGAGGTAGGGATCTGGCGGCAGGTCCCAAGGTATCAAGACCGAAGAGAACAGAACATAATCTCCATATATATGGACTTCTCAGAGCCAAAGACCTTCAGATTATTTTTAATGGTTAGTTATAAAATGATACTGGGGGAAGAACTGGAAATCCTGTTCTTCTCTAGTGATGACAGAAGCATTAGGGGTCTTCACATGGCATGAGTCAGAACTGATGGATTTATTTAGAAACTGAAATGACTATTTCTTGACCTAAATTAGTAATGAAGTTATATACGAATAACAGTATGTACACACACACGCAAATGAATACATGCACAATTATCAGCAGGAAGAGATTAACATGCACTCTGGCTTCTCTCCTGAAGCGGAAGTAAAACAAAGGCCACCTTCCCGAAGGAAAACGCCTACACAGTATTAGGGGAAACTATTCTTTTTTTCCAAATTAGATAAAAACAAGAGGCATGCTACACATTGAAATAATTCAAGAATTGGGTAAGCTTGCCTAATTAAAAAAACAAACAAATTTTAATCAAACATACTCAATTCAAGTCAAACCTCTCTGCAACGTCCTAATATCCTCCCAAAATATCTACCAGGGTTGACATAATATTCTTGTTTTACTGGTGATGGTAATCTAAATTCTTAGAGGTAAGTAACTGTATCAATAACTCCTTTGCAATCATCTTTTGCCCTTATTGTAACGAGTTCCTGGAACTAAAGTTTTCAGTTATTTATTAACATTTTGCTATGAAGCAAGCCAATATGACTCTGAAGTCAAAATACAGGTACACAGATCCGGACAGACCTGTGGTCACAGCCCTACAGGCGATTTGGGACTACTTCTTATCAAAGGAGAAAAGGGTCTGGTCGATACTCTTACTGGAATCAACCGAACAGTTATTGGGGGAGTTGTAGTGAAAACATCCTGAAGAAATATTGCTACTATCCATCTGATGCTGTTTTTTAGGTTAGTCTGTCATTATGAATGGACCAAGCTTACACCACTCTTGGATGCAGTCTGAAAACATTTAGAACCCTAAGTAAGGGGAAGAAAAGACAGAGAAAGAAGGGAAAGACTAGACTGATGAGGTGTAAAAAAAAATCCAATAAAATGTATCTAAACAAAAACCATAAATTTCTCCCTTAACATCCTTTGCTGAGTATGTTATTTGCATAAGGAAGCCCATAATAACTAGGAGTCTCTTTATCTACAGGTTTACTCACATATCAATATTTGGAGTAAATATTAGTAAATGCTCCCAGTCAACTTCACTACATTGGATAGAGGGAGTAAAAATACACTGTGATTGTTATAAAAAATAATCCCTTGCACACACCATGATTCTAATGCAATTTCTCCCTTTAAAATACTATCTTAAAAATTCCAAAAATATATATATATATGCCATTTGAATGACCAGTGAAGAAGCGTATGTAGTACACTGACACCTGTTAACATCAGTATGTAATAGTCACCTGAAGTACCACTAGCTAAAAGAACAGAAGCTGGGGGAAACTGAGTCCACAGCGGTAGACCTGCAAGGGCTAAGAGCACCAAAGCCGCAGCCCTACATCAAAGATCCCCATTTCTCAAGAGAAAAATGTGAACACGGTCACATTTTAGCATCAAGAATGGAAATAAGAATTAACCAGTCAATACCAGATGCACAAATCACCTGAAGAGAGTTAAGTATCTGCTTCTGAATGGAAGATGAAATCGACCCTTTTACAAAAAGGGGGTATCTAAGTTTTGTCTATGAAGAGCAACAGGCTCCATTTCTTGACTTTTAAAAATCTCGATGATTTAATAATATATATCACTGTGCTAAAATAACTTTCCTGAAGCATCTTAGTCCACGGATTTACATGGCGAGTTGCTACACACTGGAGAAGATTCAAGTTTGTTCAGGATTTTTGAGGGTACAGCATTTTCTCAGCTACGGTCTGCATCAGACACAGAGTCGTTAATTGTTTGTGTGGCAAATCTGCTCCACAGTCCACTCAAATAGACACGATCCTTACTCCTGACAAACTGGCCCGATTCCAGACACACTGCCTCTTATTATCCATTATGTCTACGAGTGTTCAGATTCAACCCCCAGGATGGATGGAGTTTACCCATATCCTCAATTTCTTTCTTCCTCCCCCGGGGAAAAAACCAAATTTGTACTTCTGTGGATTTGACAACTGAGTCTCTTTCAAGACAAGTAACACGGTAACTTTGTCTTTCTTTAGAAGAGACCAAAGGTCACTAACTTTGCAAGAAATCATTTCTTCCTCCTGCACCTGGCTTTAACTCAAGTAATGTTCTCTTTTCTTTTTCCTCCTCACCACAGTGCTCGGGACGAGAGAATGTAAACATCGACAGAACAGCAGCCCTATGACCACATGAGTACTTTCCCATCAGGTAGATTCCATCAGCCAGCTGAGTGTCTCATCTCCTTTGCGTGTTGGGAAGTCACTGAGATTTCCGTGGTAATTTAGAGTCCCCTTTACTTTGGCCTCCATCTAAGAAAAGAGATGTTTAATTGGTATGGGTAGGTATGAGATTAAAAATAGATTAAAAAAGCAAAGCAAAAAGAATAATTAATTTCTAATGTTCATATGGATGACATTGCTAAAAAGATAACCATTCATATCTAACGAGCTGTACAGGGAGCTGTAGAGGCTGAGGAAACATAAAGGAAATAAAAACTTAACAAGAATGACCCTCTTATCTCAAATGACTGTGGTTCGATTGGTCTTCAGTGTTCCACAAATACTACTTCAACAAGTATTTATTTCATCTACCTCACAGCCAATTATGCGAGGGCTATGCAGGAACATAAAAGACACAATCCCCACCTTCAAGAGACGTACCCCATCTTTTGATTCCTTTAGAACACAAGGTCAATTTCATTCTTTTGCTGACCTATATTGAGTAAAATTAAATTTCTTGCCAACACACAGCATATGGTAATTAATTCTCAATTATTTATGTTAATGAAGGGGCAAGGCAAACTGGTAGTGAAAAATCCAGCTGTTTGTTTTGGTCCTCACTGCAAAAGTTTAAGTGACAGGAAAGCCCGCTACAAGAACAAGGGTTTCTAACTATCTACGGCTATTTAACTTCTACTATGAAAATGCTGCTTACTCTATTGAAACTGGGCGAGAGCAGGACCCAGTGACTTTGAAAGCCAAAAATATATACAGAGAGAGGAAGTCTCTAACAGGTCATTGCCTTAACAAGGAACATGAGACCCCACCCCACCCCTGCCATGTCTAACAGAAAAGGACGGGAGGCATGGAAGAAATACAAAGGTGGAAAGAACAAAATACTGGACACTACAATAACAATCTTAAGCCTGAAGGACAGCACAAAAGTCACAGTGCTAGTTCCACTCATGTGGAACAAAAAACTGCCTCTATTAAGGGAAACATATAGCTACAAAATAGGATGATTATTTCAAAAGCTGTATAAACAGAATACTATTAAAATAACTTTGCTGACAGCATCTAAGGATTGGCTTTTCCACTGATAATGAGATATCATGTACTTGCATTTGTAGAGAGAAGTGATTTAAAACTTGAGGCATATTTAAATTTATAAATTGTCAAGGTAAAATTTTGCTCAAAGCAGCTTTGGTTAATTAGCAAAATAAAATACTCCTATTAACTGGACTGTGAGTCTTTAGACCAAGGTTTGCCCCAAGGGCCAAATATGGCCCACCATCCCTTCTTACAAATAAAGTTTTATTGAAACCCAGCCACACCTATATTACATGTCTATGGCTATTTTCACTACACTACAGAGACAGAGTTGAGTAGCTGTGAAAGAGACTAAATGGCCTGCAAAGCCTAAAATATTTACTATTTGGGCCTTTATAAAAAAAGTTTACTGACCTCTGTCTTTAGATAAAGTCAGACAATTAACATTAATTGAACTCCTACTATGTATAAGGTACCATGAGAGAAGCTTTAAATAAATCACTTTCATTAAATTCTCCTAAGAAGCCTATTAAAAACATTCTGTTGTTCCCAGTTTACGAACAAGGGAAAGTGACGGTCAAATAAGTTAAGACACTTGCTCCAAGTGGCAGTCCCGGAATTTGAAAATCCAGGCCTAACTCCCAAATTCAGTGTCTTACACTTTTAAGTGTCTTTGAAATAAAAAGTTGTAAACTTTTCCTTACAATTACATGGAAAACACTGAGAGTCCTATTTCCTTTCTCCCTCTGGAACAGTGGAGCTGCCCAGACAGCAAGAGAATTCACATAAAAGCTGGAACACTGGGTCATGCTGACCTGCAAGATTCCTGTCTGTCTCGTTCCGCACTGGTCCACCCCAGTCCGCCCACAAACACAAAGCCCTAAGCAGGACTCATTACACCAGCAACTGCCTTAGTCACAGGGTGGTTTTCCTTAAGCAGTGACAGCTGGCTCAGGAGACTAGGACTGCCGATACTTGTGCCCACTTTGCGCCCCCATTTGCACAGCGTGGTTTTATGTTCATTCTCACCACTGAGGTCCGTTACAGGACTCACTGCAGCCTGCTGCCTTGAGATGGCCACCTTCTCCCATTTCCCCATGGTGGCCAAAAAGAATAGTGTGGCCCCAGGCAACTCCCAGAGTTAAGAGGGAAGATGAGCAGTTATTTCTACTCAAAGAGGCTGAAGATGGCCTTCAGAACACTCCCAGCCGGCCATTGAGGTCTCCTGCTGGGGAGAGCCCGGCTGTAACCCGGGGGGGCCGCCGTGTTATGTCCAATGTCTAATTTCAGGAAGATCCGCTTGGGCTGCGGGTACGTCACGTACAGAGTTCGGGCCATACTGACTGAATGACTGCAAACTGTGATGGCTAAGAATGCAACCTGTGGGGTCAGACTTCCTGAGTCTGCATCTCAGACTGCACACTGTCCTGCATCCTCTCGGGCAAGCTGCTTAGCTCTGGGTTCAGTCTCCTGATGGAGAAGATGGGGATTGTTCTCCCATCCACGGGCTTCTTGTAAAGACTGAATTGGCTAATACATGTCAGCAGTCACTACACCATCTGGCACTTAGTGAGCTTTCCATAAATGTAAACTACTACAATTCCTGGACGCGACTTTCGCACACTGCCTTATAAATCCACGTCTCTGTCACCACTTCCGTGTAACACCTTCAATACTGTTCTCTTCACGTGTAACACAACATCTCATTTACTTATTTCCTTTCTCTTAAAGGAGTTTGTTGCTAATGAGGATTCATTCACATGAGAATCTGTTTTGTCCAAACTTTGTCATTCCGTTCACATTGTTTTCAGAAAACATTTCCAGCCCAATCTCTACAGCTACATAAACAACAAAGAGAGGAAGAAATAGGTGGCTTTCTTACCATTAAATGTTTGCTGTAAGTGTGTAGGCAGAGGTGAGTGGGAAAGTGTTGCTGCATGCTGAGCTCCTGGCTGTAAACCCTTTAGTAAATCTGAGAGGAAAACAGACTTGTCAGTGATCTTCTTCAATCTGGCTTGAGTCCTCTTAGGTCAAAATGAAAATAGTTTAACTTATCTAATGCAAGCACAGCCTGACTTCACAGGCCTTCTCAAACTAGAGTACACACGTTTAAAATTTTACATATATAAATGCTATGTGTACGCAAATACCAAGCAAATTTGACTTCCTCTTATATTATAAATTTCATTACGATATAAATGTGGTATAGTGGTTCATTTAAAAATTATAAGTAAAATCTCAGAGTCCAGTAATTTGACTTATACATAAGTAAAATAAATTGCGTTTTTTCTTTAAACAATTCTATAATCTTCACTAACTCCAACTGGACTATTTGCAGTAGTATAGAGTTTGTTCCGTTTGTCAAACTCAATAGCCAAGCAAACAAAAGGGCCCCACTTACTCTGAGTTAGGCTATGGTGGAAAGCGGCTGAGGTAGATCCCGAGGTGGTTGTCACTCCAGCTGTGTCCGTTCCAAAGCCAAGTAGCTCCAAGGGCAACTGGAAGGGCATGGTCACTGGAACAAGGCCACCCAGCATCCCAAAAGGAGTCACATTTTGATTTGTTACAGACAAAGGTGATGTCATGAGAGTCAGAGGTGAGGCATTAGCCAATAATGATGCTCCTGCTGTGGACTGCAGAAACCAGGGATCAAAATACATAAGAGATCAAATCTTTAACCTGAATTGATTTACTCAATATCCTCATGGGCATAAGACTGTGTTTTATATTCACTCTAACAGAAACTCTGAGACAGAAATGAAGGCTGAGGTAAACAATATATTTCAAAGAGCTACCAATAATGGTTTTGGAAATAATTCTATACTCAGTCCTTCATCATCTTCAGTTTAGCCTCTTCCTGAACTTATTTTAAGGCCTATATTAACACTCACTCACCCTCTCACCCCTCCCGTTTCAAACCTCGGGCTCCCACTCTGGCTCCCAGCTCCAGCCCTGAACCACTAGAAGGCAACCCTGTACAAGTCAGTGTGGCCTCTGAACCTGCCCGGTCACTTCACTGCCTTGCACTCTTTGCTGGCACAGTCCCTGCAGCTGCTGCTCCAGACTAGCACTCTCCCAGCACCCCTAACTCACATCCTTTACTTTCATCACACCACCTTCAAGAGGTGAGGCCATCCAGCCACGTTCTTCGTCATCACCAGCCTTCCCCTCCTCTTCTCTGAGAGCGATGGCCCATGCCCTGGCCTGCATCACGGACCCCGTGTATGCAGAACTTCCTAGTACAGACAATCTGGTACCGCAGCTTTTCCCTGTTTCCTCTGCCTTCTCCCACACGGAGGACTCTCATCTCCCCTTTTTTGTAACCGGTTGTTCCTGGCTCTTCCTCAACCTCCTGAAAGCACATGGATTACTTTTATTTCTTTTGGTCTCAAATTAACTGAACGACAGCCTCCATTTTCCACACTATCTAGTCTCTCCTTGACCCCTGAAAGCCAGGTTCCATTTCTACTTCTTTCCTGAACTTCGACTCCCTAAGGTAAAGGTGAGTTAGAGGGTGTTTTGACACTCCCCTACCTGGGTTTTAATATTATGTTTATGAATAAAAACACAGAAACCGGAATATGCTAACACTGATGAATTTTCATTGATAAAATATTTAAATATACATTTTTCCAATTTTGACTTATTTCTTCTCCATGTGCGCTGATCAACAAAGATTACAATAGGCTTCCCTCTGCATTAGACACGATCTATTAGACTTTCTGCAAACAGTTGTTTTCTTCTGTAGCCTTATCTTACCAACTCTAAACTCCGCTGGCCAAAACCATTAGATGTTAGCTACGGTCAGGCTTATGTGTGGGTTATTCTACCAGTAAACATTATTAATTAACAAAGGGCTGAGCATTTTACTTAGTTAACATGAAAAAAATGAAGGTGATCTTCCCCGCCACGTATGCCACCTTATATACTGTATGCAGAGCAGGCCATGCTACTGCTGAACAAAACTCGAAGAACATCCTCCAGGGGCTTTCCGCTCTGGTGTTTCCACTCTCTCTCCAATAGCCTCCACTTCTATTATCTCCTTCATTTGCTTTATTTTTAAATTATTTTTTCTTTTATCCTCACCCGAGGACATGTTTTCATTGCTTTTAGAGAGAGAGGAAGGGAAGAGAAAAACATCCCTATCAGAAAAAAACACTGACTGGTCGCCTCCCACGCGTGCTCGGACTGGGGAATCATACACGCCCGGACTGGGGATGGAACCGGTAACTCTGGCATGTGCCCTGACCAGGAATCGAACCCACAACCTTTCAGTACAGGATGGTGCTCCACCCGACTGAGCCGCACTGGCCAGGACTCCTCTATTTTTAATCTCTCAAATACGTAACCACACTCCTGACCTCTCACCTCAATTTCGATCTCATAAATCTAAGTTCAGTGAAGAACTTCACTTGGGTACCTATCCAGTATGTCCACAGCGGAACTCACCATGTCCTGCAACGTTAACTGCCATCATCAACGGTCTCACTCTTACCTGCCACTCAGGCCCCACGCCTTAGTTTTCAGGCATCAAAAAGGGAAGAACAAGGTGAGCTCGTGGGCAACACACCCATTCCTTTTTTTTTAACCACAACTTCCTCCAACATTTAAGTATAAATCTTTATCACTTTATGCTTGGACTTGACTATTTTTCTTATTTTCCAGTCTTTCTCTCTACTGTGCTAATAATAGCATACAAAAAAGGTGCGTTAGGGAAAGAATGACTTAAGTTAAAAATAAAAATACATCGAAGCAATTTGGATAGAAAGGATACTGCGTCAATCTAAGAATTAACAATAGCTTTCTTCTTTTTAGTCATAACTCTGTTGGAGTCTCAGGTTAATGGGAGGCACACACTTGAAGGCGTTGCACCCCACATAGAGCCCCCTTGTGAGAAATAACAAACACTGCTGATAAGGAGAACTCAAGCTTTTCTGGAGGCTAACCGAAGCATTAATAGATGGAAAACATAAAATAAGGCAACTTCCGAAATTAAGTAACTGAGCATGAGCAATAAGAAAATGGTGCCATGCCACAATTAACATTTCTGTACTGTCAAAATTTTGATATCTAATTTTGTTTATAACACTACAATGAAGTATCGGATTACCTATGTGTTACATGGGTATAGACTTCTTTCTGCTAGAAGATGTAGACCTTTCAAAACATCACTCAGGAGCACACAGGTGAGGTTGTCAACAGGGAGTAGGCGAATAGCTCAGAATAATGCCCCATAATCAAAACTACTTTCTAAGACCTCCACACTTCATTCCTAGGGGAAAATAGGAAGGAATCCTTACTCTCTCTTCCTGTGGTTGGCATTACATTTTTTTAAGCACGTGTTTTATTTTGGTGAATGCATCTGCCCCCACCCCACTCCCTACAACACTCAGAGAGATCATATGAAATGTCAATGAGACCACAACACTCCCCTGTATAGTAAGACCTTCCGATAGCTTCCCACTGTGCACAGAATGAATTCCCAAGTCCTCATCGTGGCCCACAAGGTCCTTCATCACAGGGTTCTGGTGGAACTCCCACCTCATCACCTACCCATCTCTCCTGAGTCTCGCCATGCAGGTCTACATGTCAGGCTCTTTCCTACCTTCACACCTACCATCCATTCCACCTGGACTCTTTGTTCCCTCATACTCTCAAATGGCTGGATTCTGCTCATTCCACTCTCAGCTTAGATGCTGCCTCCTCAAAAGAGGCTTTCCCCAGCTCCCTTGTCTGAATTAGCAACAATCACACTTCATCATATTATTCCATTTTACTTTCTCATAGCACTTATTTGTGTTCTCCTTATCCTCCTACCTAGAATATACACTCCATGTGGACACGGAGCTTGAATATGGTGCTCATCCTATTTCCCCAGCACCTAGGACAGTGCCTGGCACACATAAACACTTAATAAACATTTGCTTAATAAATGAATTATTTGGGGAATAATAAAGTGGCAAAGACAAGATTCACAGAAAATCAGTAAGTTGAAGGGCAAGAAAGAAGAGGAATGCCTTGGGTGAAAAATTATTATGCAGAAAGTAGGTAGAGGCAATAATCTGAACCCAGAAAGACTTTAATTTCTGTTAAACTCAAGACCTGTCACTTTCACTCTGTAAATGAGTAGACTGCTGAAAACGTATTTCAGAAAGAAGTTAAATGTTTTACAGGCACAGAGGGGAAATCTGTTTTTAGTACTCAAGAGATAGGATTTAGAGGCCACAAGGTAGCTGGTAAGATTTCAGCGAGATGCTATGTGAAAAAGAAAAACCAAACAAAGAACCTTGGGTTCACCAAAAGTTAGAAACAACCTTATTCAATTATTAACTTTTTCTTCAGTCAAACCAGTAAGACAGAACACACAGAATCAGCTATGAAGGTAGGGACACTGAGGTCTCCAAACCATAAAGTCATTCTGGAGAGAAAGAAAACCAGGAAGGAGCACATTTTAGAGGCACAGATTTTGCATGTAGGCTCACGCTGACAAACTAACAGAGAAACAACTGGCACACCAAGTGTCTGCATTCTTCTGGCGTGCGTAATCAAACCCAGGAAGGTTTTCTGGAAAAAAACAAAACTGCTAGATTCTAGAGATGATGAAGGGTAAATAAAGATGTAATGTTAAATTCAAAGAAAACAAAGAAAGTGAAAAAAATTATGAACTCCAAGAAAAAAGCCAAAATTTAAAAATAAGCAAACGACACCATAGTGTACGGTATTTAGCTCAAGAGAGACAATATTTTACAGTCATGGATTCAACCAAAAGTTGTTATTTTACTCTTTTAGGAGAATGGGAAAAATATAAGGGAGCTAAAAGCCTCATTTATCATAATGAGAAGTCAAAGACAATACTAAAATGAATAATTGAGAGTATTCCATTCATTCTAATTTAAAAGCACAGAGAAAAAGCTAAGAGAGTTAAAAGTAGGAGGCATTAAGAAGGAGAATATGGGGTAGAAAACTGCCATTTCTGTTATAATCCTCTCAAATATTCCTTTAATCAAATTTAAGGTTAATTTGAAAAAAAATAAACATTTTACTTAAAAAAATTTTTTTAAAGATTTTATTTATTTACTTTTAGAGAGAGGAAGGGAGGGAGGAAGAGAGGGAGAGAAAAATCAATGTGTGGTTGCCTCTAATGTACCCCCTATACTGGGGACCTGGCCCACAATCCAGGCACATGCCCTGACTGGGAATTGAACTGGCGACCCTTTGGTTCGCAGGTGAGCACTCTATCCACTGAGCCACACCAGCCAGGACAAAAAAAAAAAATCAACATTTTAATAAAAGTAATACAAACAGGAATGTGGACTAGCTTCCAGACCTTAGTTATAACTTACATTTTAACATACAATTACTAATCAGTTTGTTTGTTGTTATTTTCATATTTCTGGTAAGAGTAAAATTATGCAGATAAAGCATCAATTCAGCCTAGATTCCAATTAATAAAATATCAGTTATTGAATTCTATTCTATGTTAGAAATCTGGAAAAACTTCATTTCGAAGCCTACAGTAGTGGCAGAGTGATAATTTGGGTTTTAAGTGTATATTGAATACCCAATGCTTAGTTTGTTCTAAAGAGAACAGAACCTCTCTGAACACCAGCGGGAAAATTCTTTCATTAAATGTTCACATAACAGGACACAGTAGAACATCACAGAATTTTGTTAGAAAGCAGAATTCCACAAATCAATAAAAGTCATGTTTTCAAATAATATTTAAGAACCTAAGAACACATCATAAAAATGTATTTTTTAAAACCTTGTTATGAAATAGATTATTATGTAAAACTCACTTTCTTGTAAAAAGTATAAAAAAGCACCAGGAAAATATAAATAGTGGTGGAATGAGTGACTTTTACTTTCTTTTTAGGAATCTGCCTACAGTGAACATGTATTTCTTTATGGGGCCAGGAGAGCGACAGGAGGTGGGAAACCTTGAAGAAACCCAATCAGTAATGTGAAAGTCTCAGAATACAAAGAAGTGGGAGAAAGATGCAAACGGAGCAGATGATGTGAAAGGCAGATAGATGAAATACGTGAGTAATAAAGAGTTCTCAAAACTCCCAGGCCAAGTGGATCCGAAATAATTAATAAACAGTCATAAACGAATGATCTCTGTGTTTTGTATACTTACAACGCAAACCTCCTTCTGCCTACCCTTGTCTGTACTCTTGAACTGAAGAAACACGGCCAGGTCTTAGACTGACAGTTACCACCTTCTCGGTACAGAATTACTGAAAACAAAATAAACCAAGCCAAACTCTGGAAACACTTGAACTTAAACAAAAAAGAGAAAACCTTACGAGCATGTAGGCAGAGGAAACATATTATTGATAAGTAAGAGAATGAAAAATCAAAGTGACCTGAGACTCCTCTATAACCCTAGATACAAACAGTCAGTGGAACAGTATGCACAACATCTGGAAGGAAACAATGCGTAACTACCCAACTGCGGCAGCACTAAAATGAAGCTAAGGCAAAAGAGCTCCCACGTCAGCCTTTTTGAAAAGATTCCTCGTGTGAGGTACTCCTGTTAACTGAGAGATAAATTTAAATTAAAATCTCAAACATGGAGAAACTGTGGTATAAAAGGATAATTGCAAAATTCATGCAAAATAAAAATTGTATTTGAAATGACAAATGGTTAAAGGAAAAAATCCCATGAATGTAAAAATTTGAGTAAGTAAGAAGGTTGGGACATGGGTGGGAAAGACAGGACATGAGTGAAGGTATGTTAAATCTATAAGTTATTACTTCGTTCTAAACTTTTTTCAATATGCATTTTAGTTACATCTTTCAAAAGTTTTGAAAGTAAGCACGTGGTACTTTACTAAAAAAAAAAAAATTCTTCATCCCCAAAAGAACCCCGTCCTCAAGTATCCCCCTCACTGTGACGTCAGCATCAGGAATATTCCTCGCCCGTGAGCTCCCAGCTATTGCAAACGATGTGCGACCTCCGTCTTATCAAAAGGAAAGAAAGGTCACACGATCTTACAGTTTACCCCATGAACGTGTGTAACATACATACCTGCACACTGGCCGTCACCACTGAAGACCCTGAGGCAGAGGATGGTCTATGTGGAGTAGACAACGGTTTAGAAGCACCCTGTGTTCCACTTCCTGTTCCCCCAGACAGACTCGTCCTATTGGCTCCGCTTGAGTTAAGGTTGCTACCTCTGCTGGCAGGTACATTCATTGCAATTCCACTCAAGCTATTCTTCCCAACAGTTCCAGTGGATGATGAATTTGGTAGCTTTGAAGAGGCCTGAAGGTTTTTTGTAGATGGAAGGCCTGAAGTGCGATTAGAGGGCAATAAATTCAAGGTAGGAGACTGTCTGCTGATGTTGACTCCACTGGGCTGTTTATGGACTGGGTTGTTACTGCTGGCGTGGCTACTCTGGGCAACTAGTACGCTTGGACCGGAAGAACTTGAGGACACAGTAGGCTTGGGAGTTGGGGTGGATTTAGAAATAAGTTTAGTTGATACTGAAGGCTTAACTGACAGAGGGGGTTTGGGGGAGGCAGAAGGCTTAGATGAGGGCAAGGGTTTAGGGGACGTGGCAGGTTTAGGAGATGCGGCAAGTTTTGGGGAGGTGGCCATTGAGAAGGGAGACTTGAAACCCTGCGTGGACATTTGTGACACCATAGCCTTGGCTAAATAGTTACTGGAGGTAGTGGTGCTAGGTACTGTCCTAGAAACCAGGGAGTGGGACCCTTGAGAACCATTACCAGGTGAGGGAGTAGGTAAGGGAAAGCGGTACATGAGTGGCTTATCTGAAGTCTTAAGAAGTGGGGATGAACAGGAAAGCTGAGGATTATTACTTAATTTCACCACTGGGTTGGTTTGTGATTTACTAATGGTTGCTTGTAATGGAGACACATAATTTTGTTGGACAGCTGAATGCTGGTGCACCTTTGTTACTTGTGTTAACGAAGAAGCATCTTGGGCCTCTGATGCTCCCAGAGCATGAGAGGAGGCAGCGACCTGGGCTTGGGAAGAAGAGGAGACGTGGGTCTGGGAGGAGGAAGAAGCATGAATCTGGCTTGACCTCTGTAGTCCTTGTTGAAGTAGCCTGGCTGGCAAAGGTTCTAGGGAAACTTTAGGGTTCTGAATCGAAGAACCAGCAATAAGGCCTGAAGAGATGCCAGTATGAGCTAAATCCTGGGGTTTCTTTGGTACTGGCCCTGTGTGACCAGCAATAAGACTTGATGAATGTGCAGTCTGAGCAGAATCTAGTTTTTTGGGCGTAGCCAGTGGCAGCTTGCTCATAATACTTGCTAATTTTTCTTCCCTCAGTCCTGGACGAGGTTTTGCAGTTGGCATGCTTATCCTTGAGCCAGCCGGAGGGCCCTTGTTTCCACTGTTGATAACAGCTAGAGCTTCCGAAACCAGATCCAGTGCAGGGGGGTGGAAAGAAAGGTCTTCGTCTAGTGAGTCATCAAGGCAGATGGTCTCCTGGGCTGGAGTAGAGCTAGAGCTGGTGGAGGCCACGGCAGACGTGCTAGAGCTTGTTGAAGGACCACCAACCGAAGCCGCCAAGGATGCAGGAGTTTTCTGGTCCTTCTTCGGGCTACACTCCTAGCATAAACAGCAGTGTATTAGAAGAAATAAAATGCTTAATGAAAAAATTAGAAAGACTAAGAAGTTCTCATGATGACTAACATTGTACTGGAACTCTTCTTCAGAGACTGTAAAAACCAAGTAACTTTTTAGATGGCAGGGCTCCTGACTGAACGGTCCTCATAAGCCGAACAATCTGACATACTGCACACAACCACCACACCTCGGTAAGCCATTCTAAGAAGGCTTAACACCAAGCTGAAGAAACATCGACATACTATAGTCATGCTGCTGAAGAACCCCCCCCACCCCCGACCTGGATCAGATCTTCAGGTGTTATTCCAAATCCGCCTGACTCTCCTTGCACCTAGGAGAAGTTCCGCCTTTACCCTAAGACTCCACCTGTCCTGGGCACTACGTCTCGCTAAGACAAGGCCACTCATATCCTGCTTCCTTGCACACCCTGTCCTGCAGCCACCCATGGCCAATATACAGAGCAACTGACACATCGAAACGAACACACTTGAAGTATGTTTTCTATTCATCATGGAAGAAGTCATTTGTCATTTTTTAACATATATTTACTAAGTGCCCACCATGCTAAGGGTCTACGGTGCTAAGCAAAGAAAGGAATTAGGAATTAAAACTATGAATACCTAATAGAATACAGTTCCTATTTTTTAAAAAATTAACTTTCTTAAAATTAAGATAAGAGAATTAGAGCATGGTTCAAAATATTCAGAGAGCAAAAGAATTAAAAAGTAACTTTCTCTTAAGAGAAAAGTATAAAGTGTTTACTTGTATCATTTTGAAGATTAAGAATAAAACTGTTACATGAAAGTCATTTCAAAGTTTCAATAAGTTTCTTCAAACAAACAAACCTAAATAAACCCAAATCCGCAGTCTGGCATTACACACTGATTTACACAACCACAGCACTTACCTTAACCACAGAGGGAAAGAATGGAGAGGAAGGGTCTTTACCACCACCCTCCGAGGTTCCACAGTAAACAAGTTGTTAGGAATGCTGTCACACTCTGACACCCTCAGCCATTTCTCTAAGCTTCTGTTCTAAAAGCCCTGACTGAACACCGCACTGCCTCTCAGAAGTCTGCAGCGTAACTGCATTAAGGTCAAAATTGTCCGCTAGCGTGAATGGTTAATGCAGATGAGACACATTTGCTTTGAGGTGCCATGATCAGCAAAAATTCCATTCACAAAAAGGACAGACAGTGAGGGTGGGGAGTGCATCAGAACAACATTGCACGTTACCAGTACAAAACTGCTGTTTTAAGTGGCCTTTTTATTACTATTTTTCTCTTTGTAAAAATAACATTAAATCCACAGTACTGTGTAGATTTACTTGGCAGAAAAAAACGCTCAGGATATATATTTGAGTCAAAAAAGCAGGTTACTCCACTTATATAAAATGTTACCTCAATCTGGATAAATGAATGGTTGGACGGATGGATGGAAGGAGAGAGAGGGGCAAAGATCCAGAAGAAGGGAGGGCAAATGTTTACCAGAAAGTTAAGAGCTTTTTTCTTCTGAGCAAGCAGAAATTTCTAGATACTTTTACTTTTCTCCTTCTTACTTTTTTGTTGTGTGCATGTTCTACTGTAAGCATTTCCTTACATTTTCTCTAACTAAAGTAGATATTTGAGGGATGGCAGGATGAGAAGAAAAAAAAAAGTCTGTACATTTTGGGGTGGGGGGCGGAAAGTAGGTTAATCACAAAACCCAAACAAAACGGTGACTTCCCTACAGTAACCTAACACTTCCATTATTAAAATTATGATAAATTAATCACACGTTTGAATAGATGTATCAAAATTTAAACAACCCTCAGAGGAGGGTATTAGGAGTTAAAAATAAGGTGTCAAAACAAAGCATGAACTCAACAGATTTAATAAAATATTGGTTCAATATTATTTAGATTAGAAGACAAAGCAGGTTACTAAGAAAAAGAGGATAGTTTCACTCTGTATTCAAAGAGCCTTTAAAATTAAAGGCGGCCACAGAGCAACATATATTCTGACTTTCTGCCATGATCTCATACGTAAAGAAAGTCATCTGTTCAACGAGATGAAGGCTATGGGAAAGTCTAAAATATAAAGGAGGTGGGCTTTCACTGTAATTTAATTTCAAATGATTACAGTTTTCACTTCTAGGCTTTATACTTGGTTCTTTTTCTACTCTGCTCTCTTCTTTTTTTTTTTTTTTTTAAAGATTTTATTTTTTAGAGAAGGGAAGGGAGGGAGAAAGAGAGGGAAAGAAACATCAATGTGTGGTTGCCTGTCATGAGCCCCCTACTGGGGACCACCCCGGCAACCCAGGCATGTGCCCTAGACTGGGAATCGAACCAGCTACCCTTTGGTTCGCAGGCTGGCACTCAACCACTGAACCACACCAGCCAGGGCTCTTCTCTCTTTTAATCCTCACCAGAGGATATGCATAGTAATTTCAGAGAGAGAGAGAGAGAGAGAGAGAGAGGAAGGCAGTGGGGGGAAGGGGAGGGCGCGGGGAGGAGAGAGAACAACATCGATGTGAGAGAGTAACATCAATCAGTTGCCTCCTGTATGCGCCCCCAACCGGGGAAGGAACTAACAATCTAGGTGTGTGCTTTGATGGGGAATCAAACCCGCAACCTTTTGGTGCACAGTATGATGACCCAACCAACAGAGCCACCCAGCCAGGGCTGCTCTATTTTAGTAGGGTATTTTTAATCTCCTCTTCTACTTCTTTAAATATTTAAAAATTTTAAGTTAAATTACTTTATATTCTAAGCCCCATAAATGCGTCATTTTGTAGGGATCTGATTCTGTTGGTTGTTATCTGCTGACTCACTCACAGTGACTGACTTTCTCACATATTCTCTATTTTTAGAGTGAGCTCGGATCCGACACAGTGTATATGTGGTAGGCCTTTGAGGTCTGAACGAAGGTATACTCTTCAAAACGAACTGGATTCACCAGTTGCCCTGGGTTAATATTAATCTAATAACTTCAGATTATTTTTCAGATTATCCCTAAAATCACACAGGTAGTATAAATTAAACTCTTAAACCAAGGGAAATTCTCAAGAATTATCTTCCTCTAATCCAGAATCCAGACTAAGATATAGAAGATTCTTAACCTTTCTGCTGGTGAGTAGATTTCTTTCTTAGTCCTTCCTTTTGGTAAAGATGTTATCCTTTGAGGGTCTCATGTTTATACAGAGTTTCATTCTAATTCTCAACCTATATTAGTCCAAGAGAATCCAGTCGCTGCTGCACTCGGAGAAGAAATTTAATAATAAATCGTAAGATAATGGATGAAAATCAGCAAATGCCCGTAAAGACAAGCAAAGCTTCAGAAGCGGACTAATGCTATGACAGCTTCCTTGTTTGGGGCCTTAGGGATTTCTCCTATGTATTCACAACCTCAGCTATGCTTTTAAAGGTTATTTGTTATATTCTATCTAGCATTTCTGAATATTAAGCCTTACAAGTTATTAAAACATGCAAATTTCCCACTGCTACACAGTCATCTATCTTCTCAAATACAATGGTTCTAGATTTTTTTTTACAAAGTTTGGAAACACCTGTCTTAAGAGTATGATGGTACCTGTCGATCTATGTTGAACACCAGACAGCCTGCTCATTTCAGGAACGCATTTCAACCTTCACCACCACGACTACTATGAGACTCGGTTTAATGCTTACCTTCACTTTGGGTTTAGGCGCAGGAATCACCTTCTTCTTTGCCCTAAAGACCAAAGATTAAAAAGGAGGGCATTTCAGTAGCAGTCAGGCCACATCTTAGGAAATTATAACATCGTCTTGTAATTGTATTGGTAAATAATTTCTTCTGCTATTTGGAAAACTCTTTGAGGGAAGAAACCACATGTAAGTGCTCAATTTATATGTGAATAGACAGCAACATTTCCTCCAATTTTGATTAATTAGAAGGCTAAACCAAAATATGAAATATAAATAACAAAGTTCTCTTAAAAATTAAATCTAAATATTCAAAATAAAATAAAAATAACTCAAAATAGGCTACCAAAACTGCCTAAGGATTCTTTTTTCGAAGAAGTGGTAAGAATTTACAATTTATTATAAGAAAATAGAGCTTCAAGAAACTTCTACCTCAAATTAAATCATGTCAGGAAGTTATAAATAATATTTTAAAAAACAAAACAAAACACCCTCAAGATTTTAACAAAAAAATTTTTTTGCAGAAAATTTTCCTTTTCAATTACAGTTGACATACAATATTGTTTTAGTTTCAGGTTTTTGTTTCTTTTTCAAAAAATTTTAAAGAAAATTATTTTTAACTTAAATACTTAAAATTTTCAAAATGACAGGAAAAAAAGGCAGAAAAAATACAATGGAACCTTTGGGAACCGCTGTGTAAAAACTGAAAGATTAAAAACCTCTTACAAGTTCCACAGTAGGATAAAGTGCTCAAATGTTTGTTGAACTATTAAAGGGCTGACAAGCTAAAATACCTCACATTGTCTGAATATTTGTATTTCACTTAAATATCATTATTTAAATTAACAAATATCTTTAAAATGTCAATCTACGGCTTCATTAAGGCAATTTTCAAAGTTTTGTTTGTTTGTTTTTTAAAATAAAAAGCACTTGGCAAAAAGACTTCCAGGGCCACCTGCCCCACAGATTTCTACTTTCTGGTAGAAAACACAAAATCAGTCATATATTCCCCCACCACAGGATAACTAATCCACTTGCACAAAGTACACACCTATATAATACATGAAACCAAACTACCCCAAATTTATACTAAAAAAATAAGAGTAAGAATTGGAAACCGCAAGTACTTCAATACATCTCTGATGGTGTACTAACGAAATGTCATTCCTAGCGGCTGTAAGAAAATTCCATCTATTACATCAATAACTTATACAAGGAGAGGGGAAATTTTGTAATGTTGCCCAGAAGATGCTAACCAGACCTCCACGCAGAATACTGAATTAGAGTGCTCAGTAAATTTTCAGTGACTTGTTGATTTTTATACTTTATTAACTCTGTAATATTACACTTTTAGGCTACAGGGAATTAGCCCTAAGTTGTAGGTAAAAATAAAATTCTTGTGGAGTTAACCAGTATTCACTCAAAAATAAAACCACAGAAAAAACTTGCCTTTTTACTACTGCCTGTCAAGAGGATAAGAGACCTTTCTTTAGTAAACACAGCACTAAGGAGAGATCTGGTTTTGAACAGAAAGGACATGAAGAATAGGTTAATTTTGTGAAATAGAACACTTTGCAAGGCAAGGAAGTGCACGTATGCATACAGAACTGTCCTGGAAAGCACAAGGCTATAGGTTACCTACCTGGAAGGCCATTAAAGAGATAGGGCACAAAAGAACTGAAGGACAGAAGGCCCAAGAACAAAGTGAACCCCCAGAGCCTTGCTGTTTACATGGCTCCTGACCACCAGAGCTCAGGCCAACACACGGCACACTACGGATTCAGGTTTTTGGAGACTAGCTTAAGAACTATTTAATAGATAAGTGTGTTCTGAGACCTATGTAGTCAGCAATAAAAATGATTTTTTTAAAAAAGGGCAGTGTTAACATGGAATTGTCTAAATGTACGTTTAAATCAGATTTCAACTAGCATTTAATAAATGATGTTTTTGTTTACTAAAGCACATAATGTGAATAAAATTAAATGAAGAAATGCAGAGTCTGAATTTACTCACGGGGCGGAAGTAAGATGATTATGTACACTCCGGCTTTCCTTAAAAAGCATTCTGAAAAAATTAAAAAGACATAATTAACTTTTCAGAGTAGATAAATAATATGGTAACTGCTTTATCATTTTAATCATATGATTTTCAACAGGCTATTATTTGCTAATTTACCAAGTAAAAGTTATAATAATACAGTAACTTCAATAATCTATCTTACAGGGAGTTTTATATCACCTCTACTAAATCTTGAACAGCTTGACAGGTGTTTTCTGTAGATTTAAATGGAACACTTTAAGATGACAGGTTAGAGATAGCTAAGCCTATTACTTAACTCTTCAAACTTTAAATTGGACTTTTAAACTTTAAATTAGCTTTTTTTTTTTTTGAGATACCAATCTAGAATGACTACTTCCAATAGAACCTAAGGTTGTCTCTCCTTTTCTACACTCCAAATCTTCTATTCAGTCCCTATCTTCAGAATACCCCTATTGAGTTCCCCGCCCCAAAGTTCATTACCATATCTCCCCTCCCTTTTTCTCAACCAGCAAGTTCAGGTACAAAAAGGAAAAAGTGGTCAGTTAGGAAAACACCCTTACATATATTTCTGTGTCTCTATGGCCATGCGACCCACTGTTTAGTCTTTTCAGTGCTTGAAGTTTTCAGAGCAGGGACTGTCCGAGATGACTATACAGAATTTTAAACGCATTAGGCTGTAAGCAGCAGGAGTGTTGTGTGTGTATGTATAGGTATCTTTAAGAAGAGCAGTAGGAAAGTAAATAAAGGAAATCTAGGACGTCGTATTTCTTACCTTGCCTGCATCCAGCCCTTAGGCCACAATGGTTTCACCTCTGTCTCCATAAAGGATTTAAGATAATCCTCAGCAGACTGGCTTTTATTTGGCTCTAACTCATAGCATCCCAATTTGATCTCAACAAGGTTACATAACAAAGTTCTAAACAGATTAAAAATATATATTTATATATAAATCTGACTGCAAAATTGTAGAAAATTAAGCTTGAAACAGATTTTTTAAAAAGCACATAAATCTAACAGCAATAATAAAGAATACTATCTGAAAAATTCAGAAGATGACATGAAGATAAATAATGTCTAACATATATCATTCATTGCACTACAGCCAAATCCCCACACGAAACAATTTCCTGTGATACCTTTAATCTAGGCACCAGAGACTGAAAAGGGTGGCCCTACAACTAAACCCTTACTTGGGGTACCGAGTTACTGCTAAGAAAGATGACTGACTATACAAGTATATTGAGTTCTTCACCTTTGGAAACCAGTACATGACTTACTCAATAATTAAACAATTAGTTTAAAAAATCTTTATATAAAAATAAGTGATAGCACTCTAAAAATATTAAGACCATATTAATCTTCTCTTGAATAAGTTTTTCCTACATACAAATCTTTGGTTACTCCCAATCCAGTCTTCGACTTACTGGAAGCTCTTTTTATGAGCAACTTCACTTCTCCATTACTACTTAGTTAAAGGTGAAGGCTCTCGTTAAGTCTTACCTAATGGTGTCATCCCAGTGGAATTTTTTTCTTGGACCTATGACACGTTTCCCTGGTTTCTCATCATCATCTTCCTCGGATCCATTTTTTTCACGTTCTTCATCTGTTTGTAACCTAAAAATAAAAAACATTTTATAAAGCAGAGTTTTAACTCAACATTGCCTGTAATACATTCCTGAAAAACTTGTTGAATTGCTTAATTGGATATTAACTCAAAAGACGAGGTAAATAGGGAATCTACCTTTCCACACAATACTTTGAATTTCAAGTGTTACAGAGCCATTTGGTAAAGAAGGCCTTCAAATCGTAATGTAAAGGCATGAATACTCATTTTCTACTTCAAAATGCACTTGGGTCCAACCGCAGACAGTCCAACTGGCCAACACGTGAAACGTCGGAGCAGCGTCAGCTCTTGTTTTGACCACACCCATACAGAAATCAGCAGCCTTTCTGCCTTCGACATCAAAGCAATTGAGTGGGAAGCAGTGTCATTTAGGAACCATTTAATAGGTAAGTTTCAAATATTTGGTAAAGACTCACCTACTGGTATAATACCTACATATGGTATAAAGACCCACATATGCCATTTCAGTGGTATATGAGGTTTCTACTTGGTGATGCAGTCCCCTTAAGACTGACCCCTAAGGTCTAAAAATACTTCTCAAAAGCAAAAGCCAGATCAAATATAAGAAGTACATACTTGGCACACTTAGCTTGACTACGAGCCTGGCAGTCCTCCTGGTATTTAAACAGCTGTTCGGGCATGACATTGCTGACAGCCAATTTCAGTTTTTGCAGAGGTTCTCTTAAACGATCATCCTGAGAAAAAAACAAACTACAAGTTTTTTCAAACATGTTTAACAAAACTTATTTTGCAAGCAGATCTTCAAACGATGAAATTCATGATTCGGACACCGATTCTAGACATGAAATGTTAATATATTTAAACACAGACATTTCTTCTGCAACACTGACTTTCCATGGTGCACACTGGATAGAAAATTAGCATGACCATACTTCCCAGATAGCCAAGAGAGTCTCAGTTTTTGCCTGTTACCTCAGCATAATTAGTAGTAGTGCTCCTTCACATTCTCGGAAATGCCCCATGTCTGGTCAATACGTTATATGGACACTTTACCAGTAACGCAAATGATTACACAGAGAACCAAATCTACAGCGAGCAGGCCAATACTAACTAACCCCCGCTGTTATGGGGGACCAGTACCACAAGGAGAAACACTGCTACGGAACACGGCCACATGCGACTTGGTTTGGAAGACTATCAACAGGATGTTGGCTGGCATCCTGTTCTCTCCTTACTGTTGGTAATTGTTACTTATGTTGCAAGCAAAAATGCAAGGTAAGGCCAAAATGAAGAAGGAAACTGGGAGACTTTTCCTCATATGAGTTCAGGACAAGAAGAAAAGCAAATAAATTTGCATGCATCTGATAGCTTTAATTAACCAATGTATTATTTTCATCTTGCAAGTAACAATATATGTAACTATTCAAAACACACTTTTCTTAACGTTATAGGTACAGAAATATTATAAGACTTTGCTTTTCTTCACTGTCACAACTATTTTTAAAATGGGATCTCTGGCCCTGACCAGTGTGTCTCAGTTGGTTGGGCATTGTCCTGCAGAGGGAAAGGTCGCCGCTTCGTTCCCTGGTCAGGGCACATGCTTGGGTTGCAAGTTCGGTCACTAGTCAGGGCGGGTACGAGGCAACCTGATCAATATTTCTCTTTCACATCGATGTTTTTCTCCCTTTTTTTCTCCCTCCCTCCCCCCTCTCTAAAAATAAATAAATAAAATCATTTTTATTAAAAAAAGTGATTTCTGGTAAGAGGACTTTTAGGAATACAATTACCATGCTATGGTAATTGTAAAATTACCATTGTAAAAACATGCTATGTTTTAATTTACAAATTAAAACATTCTATTTTATTAATAACATTCATCTTATTAATAAAAACAAATATTATTACTAATAAATATCTACCTCTTCCAGGCATACCAATTAACAAACATTACTGCAATATGATAATGTCTGCTATAAAATCCCATTTTTCAAAATGTGAACATCTATTTTGGGTGATCGCTTTGAGAATTACATAGCAGAGATTATCGTCCTGGGTGAAACCTAAACACCCATTAACAATAAAATGAATAAATTAATTGGGACATACCCCTACAATGAAGCACTAAGACTGTATGGAGTACCACCACATGTAAAGGCAAATAAATCAGAGGTGCATAATGCTGAATGTAGAAAAGCAAGCTGCAGTAAAAAAGACAGTATGACGCAGTTTTTATGAAGCTAAAAAACATGCAAAACCAATAATACAATGTTTATGTTTATAAATGTGTGATAAAACCATATAAAGAAAAGCAAGGGTAAGATAGGTGCCCTTCTTTCATAGCCAACACAGAGGGTAAATAACTTCAAATACCGAACCTGGCAGGTTCTTAGAAAACATTTTACAATGTGCTAAAAGCTGTTCGACCACTCCCAGGTCGTTTTATACTGGCACCCGTCTGTGTCATCTGACCGCACAGTGGGGAGCGCCCACCACCAACGCCTGAAGGAGTCAGGTACGGGCATAAAATCTGAGACCTTGGATGAATTTCACTTGTTCAGTAACCTGCTTTGAATTGAGAAACAACTAAAGTTTCTCAAGTACTTTATGAACATAAGTATTGTACCTGAAGAGCTCTATGTCAGATTGCACCCAGTACAGTGATTCTGGACATAACACAGACGCCCCCATTCGCACCATGGGAGACCCTGGGGATAGCCGCTCTCACCTCCCTCACCCCCAGCCAGAAAAGTTTAGGTTGGCCCAAGATACTATAATCTGACTTTTTTTGTCCTGGGAATTTGGATTGGGATGAGAGCGCTGAGTCAGTCTCCGTGTGTGGCTTTTCTGTAATGTAAAACCTTGAGAATCAAGTAATCTTTGCAGATGCACATAAAAGGATAGATATGAGATGTGGGGAGAGAGGCGGAAACAAAGTTAATCGAAATGATCAGTTCCCATCCTTCTTGGCTGCGTTCTTGCCCTTTATTCCATGAAACACCTTTATTCACAGAAAATGTCGTTTTTTCTTCTTAAACTTCATTAAAGTTATTTTCTATTACTTGCAGGTTATAAATATTTTTTAACAATACAGGCAAACAAATCATTAAAGGAAAAGTAATCAGAACAACGAAGGTATGGGAAATCATTTTATATGAAGTGAAAAACGGGACATAAGAAACGCTTTATAAAGTGATGAAGTGGACAAATGATTAGGTTTGTGAATGAACTCAAAGGCAGGGTAGAAAACACCTGGATTTGGCTTCAAGTATGGAAGAACTTTCTGATACAATAAAATAAGTTTCTGACGACTGGAAGAATTCAACTCAGACAGTGGGGTTGTAGGAGAGGAGAATCTAGCAAAACATGAATTACACTAAATAATTTTTAAATTCACATGCAACCGTGTGATTCCTTCCATTGGTCTGCATAATGTCTGTATAGACCCACTTCAGGAATAAGAAAATTGATTTATAAATATGTCAGATTAGCCCTGGCTGGTGTGGCTCAATGGACTGAGCACCAGCCTGCAAACCAAAGGGCTGCTGGTTCGATTCCCAGTCAGGGAACATGCCTGGGTTGCAGGCCAGTCCCCAGTTGTGGGCTCCCAGGAGGCAACCACACATTGATGTTTCTCTCCCTCTCTTTCTACCTCGCTTCCTCTCTCTCTTATTAAGAATAAATAAATACAATTTAAAAAAATATGTCAGATTATTTGTTGAAGGCAAAGTTGCGTTAACTGTGAAACAGGCTAATTTACTGCCCCAAAATCTATGCCTTAGAAAACATTATTTCTCAACTAAACCTATCAATCATAGAAAAATAACTTTCATGGGATCCAACATGACTTTAATATACACATAACATAACTATAAATCAATTAATACACAAAAGGCCCCAAAAGAATCCAGCCTCTTTGCAGGTTGTAAGACCACCAGTGTAGCTATTATTGTTCCCCCCTTACCTGGACGTTGAGGTGTAACTTCCTCAGACGTTTCACTAGTGTTCCCTTATTGCATGGCACGAAGGCTTCAAGATGGGCATAGACTTCACTGCGGATGACGGGGCCTAGTTCCTGCAGCTGTAACTCAATGCTGACCAAAAACAACAACAACCAATCAATAGGGCAGTGTCTTTCTATAGACCTACAAGCAAGGAGGCGAAGGGAGTGATTCTTTTTCCACTTTATACTTCCACGATTTCCTAGACAGTGTTTTTCAAGGAAAAAATAATTAATAAATAGTGATGATATAGAAAATTTCAATGAGCACAGTTTAAGAGGAGAATTCATATAACCCCAAACAAGCTGGCAAGTAATTTTCTTCATGACAGCAGCGGAGTCCACATTTTTGGATAAAGCACAGGAACTCCATTACTAACCAAAAGCGCATTTCCTCAAAGAGATAGCATACTCTATTCAAGAATTACAATACTTGCAATTACAATACTAGTAAGTCACATAGTTTCAGCGAGTTCTTAAGAGTACTTTTTCCTTAGAGGTGTTTGAAAATTTCAGAGTCAAAGGAGGCCAAACTTTTCTGGCTGCACATGCAGACTGTTTCATCCACCTTTGTTTCCCTTACTGTAGCTGCACTACAGACCAGACAGTTCTCAGAAGGTATGTATCCCCACTGTTAAGCAGTGCGTGACTGTCTTAAGCACACATCCTTCGCACATCTACTTTAATATTTTTCCCCTAAGAATTCTAATCTCCTAAGGTCTAAGAAGTATCTGGAAACAAATAAAAACACATGGCAACAAAAGTGTGAATTTCAGATATTTTCGCATTTATTTCACAGAGAAACAAAGGTTCTCTTGAAGTGGTGAACATTCTTGAGCCCTGCCTCCTTCTTTCCGCCAGGGCAGGCTCCTTTTCCTCTTACATGAAATCTATCTAAAAGCAGATTTCTATGCATAAAAGTTACTGTGAATGGGCCTCAAACCTCTGACAATAAATTATGAGCATGAGATCACTACAGGTTCTAAATGAATGAAAATACACTGGGACCATCTGCTGTTAATACTAGAGAACAAACACCAGGTTTTGTTCAGTAAATAGGCTGGAAACTCACTTTTACATTCTTCACTTTTCTATCTACACAAGGCTCTCCTTTGCATCTGGAGAGGCATCAAAGAAATGCAACATAGGACACCATAGCGGAAGCAAGAGCCACCTTTGTGAACAAGATTCTCTACTGAGGAATATTTAGTCATAACTACTATGGTATTTTCTTTTCACCAGGATTCTAGAAATATAGTCACTTCCCCATTGGTGATATATATCCTCCTGCCCCATCAACTCCCTCTTTTAAAAAAAATGAAACATTTTTCTTATTCAATTGGTTTAAAACACTAGTAAAAGAAAAGCTCTAAGTCCAAATGAATTCTGGAAACTACTGAATTTCCTAGATTCTTCCTCAAGTATTCCAGATACCCTACCAACAGTGTCCAAAAACACAACCATTGTAAACTACTAAAAGAAGAAAGAATTAGGGAGCAATAACCCAAACTCAAAACCCCAAATAGCTCTTCATCTTATAGCAAGAATTCAGAGCCTGCTGATGTGTTAATTGACTCTAGACAAGAGATGTGTTCGTCCCTCTTGTCCCTAAATAACTACTTTATTCAGATGGGCTGGTTCTAGTGTTACCTGAAGAAGACTTGGTGTGGAACAGGTTAGAAATGTGGTTGACAAACTGTGTGGGATTCCTCTGATTATGAAGTAACCCCTCAAGAGAGTAAGGAAAGCTCTGGCTTACAATCAACCCTTTCACTTTGTTAACCTTTATTTCAAAGAGAGAGAAACTGAAAGAGAGACCAACTAATAACATCATTCACTGAGATTCAAGTCACCACTCACTCACGAGCTCCTTAAAGAAGCATCTAACAGTGCAATGGCAGACAGGTCTCACTGCAAGTGTGTCGATTGGAAGTACCTGCCTGGAGCATTTGTTGACCAGAACTGTCAGGCTGAACTGGAATAACAGGCAAAGTGTCAAGATTTTATTACCAATGGCTGCTTGAGGTAAAGGAGGAAATATGGGGTGAAATCAAGCCAGCATGCTGTATTTATTGATTCAGGTCAAATTCAATTAGGTAAAAAATAAAAGGATACTCTATTCCAACAAACTCATCTTTTCTTCTCCCCAGGATAAGGAAGCAATACATGGGTAACTTCACGGGAATAACTACCCCAAATAATCTACCGCACGCCCTTAGAAGACAAACTCCGTCCAGAGATATAAGGGATGCTGGTTTAGGAAAGTGAAAAAAGAGGCCAGAAGGCATAAGAAAGTGACTAAAAGAGAAAAAAACAACAACTAAACACTAAGGCTTGTATGAAATAAAATGAAGGTGGGCCACAAAAAACTAGAGGATTTGTTTTAGGATAGACATGAGAGGAATTAACGGAGAAGCCTGGTAATGGAATGTTAATATTCTGCTTATTTGAGATGATATTTCCCAAGGGTGGTCTTTTAATTCTCCCAGGGGAAAAATAGTTGTTCCCTCTGACAAAAGAATAAAATAAAAAAAAAAGAACTGTCTCAGTCTCACAAAAAGGATCTGATCTAGTAAACTTAGGACTTTAACATGGAAAGAAAAAGAAGAGCTAGTCCGATCGCAGATTATGGCAGCCGGGGCAGCTCTGAGGAGTGATGGTTATGCTGTTACCTGAATCTAGGGTTCTCAGGGAGCTAGGAAAAAGGAGCTGGTACAGACAGGAATCATTTGCCTAACTTCCAGGCAGACAGAATCAATTTGAAAACCCTGGCTAAAATAAAGAAGAATGGAACCAAGACATTCGCCATACTACTAGTGGCTCACTAGGTTGTATGTTTCATGAAGTCCGTGGGACTTAACATATTTTAGGTAATCCACCATGAGAGATTGTAATTAATTAAAATAGTTTTCAGAATCAACAAATTCATCCCTTCTATCTTAAGACAAACTACATTCTTTATATATTTAAAAGACAGAAATCACAGTATTAGAAACATTGCATTTTTGTTTCTATAAGCTGCTACTGAACCTCCAATACGTTATTTTCATCAGAGGAGTAAATTTTGCTGCTTTCCTTAGAATCACTTCTGTTTTTCCCAGTTCTGCTTGCAGCCAACTACATACTAAATTTCTATAAACAATGGTCAAAATTTATAAGCCAACAGATTTGCAAATACATCTTATGAGACCACAATCTTAGAATCTACAGCTTTATTAGTATCAAACTCTAACAAAGAGTGAAAATTAACCCTACGTTAAGTATAACCTGTATCTCTAAATCAGCCTTCACCCTCTCCTTCTTAACCTCACTTCTGTCATTTCCACACTGGACTCTATCCTACCCCACAATCACAATTTCTTCTTTAAACCCTACTGTCCACTTGGCTTTAAGCGTTCATACGCATTTTTCTCAAGTCTGACAAGGAGATAGAAAATTACACCAAATTTAATATAAACAGAGCTATCCCAGAAAGATATTTTCATATAAGTTCATAAAAAAAATGCACATAAATCTAGAATACTATTCAACCTGTACAGAGGTCACTTGCTCTGGCAGTTATAACACTGGAAGCTTTAACTATCATAAGAGGTCCCGGAGAACCAATAAATGCAGAAGCATCATTTTCCTGAGAAACAAAGCTCATCAAACATGCAGGGAGGCTGAAAGGGAAGAGCTAATGCATGAGACTGGCCAGCCACTCAGTACTTGTATCTCAAAGGTCTACTGTATTTTTAAATAAATTCTTAAGGTTCAAATAATTTTTAAGGTTTTTAATCAAACAAGAAAACTACTTACTCCAGAAGAATATTATTCATATCCTGTGTAAAGAATTTTTTCCTTCCTTCTTCATCAAAAAGTTTGGCAGCCTAGACAAACATAAGATGGACAATGTAATCGTTAATAAGCACATTATTTGTTTCCATATTTATTTATTAAAGAATAAATAAATATTCTTTGTTTTGCCCTGGCTGGTGTGGCTCAGTGGATTGAGTGCCGACCTAAGAACCAAAGCGTGGCTGGTTCGATTCCCAATCAGGGCTCATGCCTGGGTTGCGGGCCAGGGTGGGGGGCACACAAGAGGCAACCACACACTGATGTTTCTCTCCCTTTCTCCCTCCTTTCCCCCTCTCTGAAAAAATTAACTAATTTTTTAAAAAAAGAATCATCTTTTTGAGGGTAGGGTTATAATCTCCTTCACTTTGGATCCTCCGTACTTCATTTAGTACCTGGCATAAGGAGGCAATTAAAGAGCGCTGAAACAAAATTAGCATATCCACCACTCCCATTGTATCTGAACTGAATTTTTCTCAAACTTCTTAAATTCACAAAATTTTAAATACAAGATTTTTCAGTGTCTTGGATATCTTGTGTATTGTTTATTAATTCTTGCTGTGGTCTCCAAGTGAGACAACAGAAAGCTGATGTCTCACTTTCTATATACATCATTATTGTCTACACTGTGCCTCATATTCTATACTTTATACCCATTACCAGGTTAAATACTCATAATAGCTGATGACACTGGTATTATACCCCCACTTTACAAACCAGGAACGTAAATCTTATAGGGGTTATATGATATTCCCAAAATCGCACTGCTCAAGTGGTAGACCCCAGACTCAGACCAAGAAGCTTTCTGACTTCAACTGTGCCAGAGTGGCCGCCTGTGCAAACACCCTAGGCTTGCTGCCGCCAGTCTGGGTTCTACCTCATGACACACCAACAACGAAAACATTAGCCAAGGTTATTTTCAAGGTATAAGCAAAAATTAATTCAATGAACTTAAGGATATTTTCATTATTATGTTTGTCACTTTAACCACCTGACCAGAAACAAATCTTCCTGGGGAAATCACAAAGGATAGTTTATCTTGACTTCCACAAGATATAAAACATCAAGTCTAATCAAATAATCTGAGCACATCACGTGCTGACTCTGTCAATCTACCAAGTTATTTGACAATTTTATGTGCTGTAAATAGAAGAGGAAAATTTCTGAGATGTGCCTCAGAGATTCTTAGAAAGGATAAAGACTGGGTATGTGTAGGAAGCAGAAATATAAGAAGAAAGCCAGAAGGAAAACTAAACCTCAAGGGAGAAAATCAAAACAGTTAAGAGGCTGACCACTGGAAGAATGTTACAAAGTAATAAAAGGGTATGCACAAACCCCTTATCAGACAGACACCAGCATTTTAGCGAAGTAAATTCTCATCTCCTGAAGAAAAAACACCACCTCATATTTCAAAGAGAAAAATATGGAGAATTCATAGACATCAGTAAGTCAAATGAATCTTTTTATTGACAATTTCCTACTAAGGGGTTAGGAAGCAACTGTGTTTATTAATCCTGGCATGACTACTACAGAGACAGATGACAGTGTTTGGTATTTGAAATATGACAGAGCTTTACAAGGTTGAAACACTCATTACTAACCAGTCTAGTTTATTACGTGAGAATGAATGGCATACAACAGAGCAGAGGGAGTGTACACAAACCATGGAGCTCAGTGGTCCTGCCTTTGTGTACCTTTCGTTCTGAGGTGGGTCTCTTGCCAACAGCTTATACACGGGTGTTGTTTTCTTATTGATAGATAAGTATTTACTGCCAGTTTATTTTTTAACTATTTGCCTCTGTTTGGTTTTTTTTCTTCTTCTTAAAGCAAGCCCTTTAACATTTTGTTGTAATACTGGTTTGGTGGTAAGAAACTCCTTTAGCTTTTTCTTGTCTGGGAAGCTCTGTATTTCTCCTTCAAGTTTCAATGATAGCCCTGCTAGGTAGAGAAGCCTTGGTTGTAGGTCCTTGCTTTTCATCCCCTGAAAGATTTCATGCCAATCCCTACTGGCCCAAAATGTTTCTGCTGAGAAATCAGATGACAGTCTAATGGAAGCTCTCTTGTAAGTAACTGACTGCTTTTCTCTTGCGGCTTTTAAGATTCTCTCCTTTTAGCCTTGTCATTTGGTCTTGTCTTTTAGCCTTGTCATTTTAATTATGACGTGTCTTGGTATAGGCCTCTTTGAATCCATCTCGTTTGGGACTCTATGCACTTCCTAGACTTGTGTCTTTTTCCTCCACCAGGTTAGGGAAGTTTTCAATCATTATTTCCTCAGATAGGTTCTTGATTCCTGGCTCACTCTCTTCCCCTTCTGGTATCCCTATGATGTGGATGTTGTTACGCTTCATGTTGTCCTAAAGGTTTCTTAAACTCTCCTTATTTTTAATATTTTTTTTTCTTTTTGCTGCTCTATTTGGGTGTTATTTTCTATGTTGCCTTCCAAATTGCTGATTCAATCCTCAGCTTCATCTAAACTACTGTTTATTCCTTCCAGTATATTATTTATCTCAGATATGTGCATTCTTTATTTCTGACTGGTCCTTTTTGATGGTTTCTATGTCTTTTTTTCATGCTGTTGAGCATCCTTATAATCATTACTCTAAACTCTGTATCTGATAAATGGCTTGCCTCCATTTCATTTCGTTCTTCTGGAGAATTCTCTTGTTCTTTCACATGGGACCTGTTTCTTAGTCTTCCCATTTTGGCTGCCTCTTTGTGTTTCTATGTATTAGGTAGATCTGCAACGACTCTGGTGTAGACCTATTGTCAGACACTGCCTGTGACTGGCCCCAGCCAACCACTTTGGAGATATCAGCCAACACAGCTATGGCTCCCTCTGTTGGGCCTGTGGGTGTGCAGAAAGAACCAAATTTTGAACCAAGGCTGGTTTTCAATTGCAGTGGGCCTGAGGGAGGGTCAGCTAAGTCTCAGAGCTCCCAGAGATCTGCCTTAGCCTGCAGGCTTCTCATTAGGCTTAATCACTTAAAGTGCTTCTAGCTGTACTCCTCAGCAGCCTGGCTTAAGCTCCATGCACAGTAATTCCTGTGGGTGGTGCTATTGCTTCTTCCCATGCTGATGCCACTTTGGAAGGGAGTGCTCTGCCTGAAAGAGATGGCTTCTGCAGTATGGGGAATGACAGCAGAGGGATCATGGTGGCTGACCGTTCAGCTCTCTCCCCAGAGTCACCAACCCCAGACACAGCAGCAGTGCACTGAGTACACACGACAGGCATTTGTGAAATACACAACAGCTATTATTATCACTTACATGGTAAAGGACCTGGATCACATCACTAGCACTTTTTAAACCTAGAAAGATTTGAGGGATGGGACAACTTGGGAATAGCAAAAAGCACATACTTTGGAGTCAGGTGAGCCCTGCTTCTTTTAAGTTCTGCCCCCACCAACTTATTAGCTGGACTTCACCAAGCTAATTAACCTACCACCTGAGTTTCTCAGCCATAAAAAGAAAGCAATACCCATATTTCATAGTTGGAGTAGTTGAGAAAATTAAGCTAAAAAACTTTCTGATTTGCAAAACTGTAGATTATACTCTCTCTTTGCTTACATGGTTAATTCCCCAATGTTAACCAATACGCCACATGATAGGACAAATTCAGTATCCGTGTAGACAATTTAGTGCTATTTTGTGTTAGAACTTCTGCATTGGATTAAGAGTGTAGTCCTGGAACACTTTCTTACAAAGCTCTTTCCTTATACCTCTTGGCCACAGGGTGGGCCAGACTGTATTATTTTTTCATTTAATTCATGTGCCATTTGGTTTATCATCTGAAGATGGTGGCACTGCCCATGGTGCTTCTTTAGCTGTGTATAAAGGACCAATGCCTGGTCTGTACTGCCACCAAAACAGTCATTGTACAAATGTGTATAACCTGTGTATTATATGTAATGCAACAGGTTCCAGGGCAGGTGTATATTTTTATTGAGAGGTGTTTCACTTTTCCAAGTTTTCTTTATAGTGTTGTGCTTATTTCCCGGTTTTTTCCTCCCCTGATTCTGTCTGGCCCTTCGAACTGTAGTGTCTTCATTGTTAAGTGAAGAAAACTCTGATTTAAAAAAAAAAAAACTACAGAAGAATGAAAACAAAGGAGGACGAGGGGGCAATGAAACAGAATAAAAACAAAATGACAGAAATAAAAATCAATTATAACAACTCTAAGAAAACTTATTTGCTGAAAGAAAAAGACTCAAATGAAGTCAATAAACACATTTCCATTTATATGCTATCTGCAAGAGAAAGAACTAAAATAGAGAAACTAAAAAAGATTAAAAGTAAATGATGAGAAATGCCTCACCGTGCAAAAACAAAGAGAAAGAAGTCAACAGCAAAATCAGACAAAACTGAATTCAAGGTGAAATGCACTAACAGGTCATCTTCAAACTGCAAGCATCACCACAGACATCTAGCCATCAGAGTCTTATCAGCCGAACAACTTGGCGTGCACACAAAGCAAAAACGATGGTAAACACAAGTTATAGCCTAAGAAACAATGGGGATGAGATATTTTAATGCACTTCTCTTAAGTCCTAATGAAGCACCTTAAAATAAAATAAGAAAAAGTACAAGGAAACTAATTAATAAGTTGTGACCTCAGTAAAAAACATTTAAGAAGAAAAAATGGAAAAATAAATGGAATTGAGAAATAAAATCCACAGGCCAGTTGTTTGAAAAATTAGATAAAAATTTTGCACTCTCCTAATCAGATATTTAAAACTTAGAAATAGTTAAGAGAAATAAATATGACAGAGATAGTTAATAAATTTTAAAATGTGATTTAAATGGATTACTGTGCTCTGAGGAGAAAGAAGTTGGAGAATAGTTCATACATTACAATTCCATTAACAATTATTTTAAATAATAATAGAACATTTACAAAAGCATGCATGGATTAAAATCCACAAAAATAAATAGTAGTTTAATAGTGGTGTTCTCCATAGGAGATGGGGAGTATCAGTTTATGGGAGAATGTTTTCCTAAGTATGAAATACATTTTGTGCCCTGGCTGCTGTGGCTCACTGGGTTGAGCACCAGACTGTGAAGCAAAAGGTATCCAGTTCGATTCCCAGTCAGGGCATGTGCCTGGGTTGTAGGCCAGGTCCTCAGTAAGGGGGCATGTGGGAGGCAACCACACATTGATGTTTCTCTCCCTTTCCTTCTCTGTCCTTTCCCCTCTCTCTAAAAAAAGAAAAATAAATCTTTAAAAAAAAAAAAAGAAATACATTTTGTATTGTGAGTCATACTTTTCTAATCAGAAAAAAAAAAGACTAAAATTGCATGAATTCAGATAAACATGCTAATTGGCACTATTTTAAGTTAAAAGACTATCTCCCTGACATTACATGGAGAAATATGACAATAAACTGAATTTGCACTAAAAAGAAAATTATGAGAAAAAAAGGAAACCTAGAGAAGGACCAACCATGACATGGCAAAACCTCAACTCTTAAGTCTGTCCTAGTAGGCAGGTAATGCGTGCTTACTAAAGCAGTGATTGGCTGGAAAGGATCAGCTGGTGAAAGCAAGCAGGTACACTTCTGCAATGTTACTAACTGCTCCCACCTTCCCACTCTTTTTTTTTTAAATCCTCACCCAAGGACATGCTTATTAATTTTGGAGAGAAGGGAAGGAAGGGAGAGAGAGAGCGGGAGAGAAACATCAATTGGTTGCACCTTGAACCCATGACCTTTCAGTCTATGGGACAATGCTCCAACCAACTGAGCCTCACCAGCCAGGGCCCACTATTTTCTTTACATGACTATATAGGCCAGTGAGTATTGTATTTATAAAACCTATGCAGAAAAATATTTATAACGTGAAGTGACACAATAAGACAATCAATTGTATCCATGTTGTAAGTCTAATTATATATATTTCTGTTTAAAAGCAAAAGCTATGCTATCAGCTGATTTCTCAGCAGAAAATTTACAGGCCAGAAGACAATGGCAAGAAGTATTTAAGTGCTAAAAGAAAGGAATCTGCAGCCCTGATTGGTGGGTTGGGCATCATCCGCAAACTGAAAGGTCGCCACTCGGGTTCCTGGTCAGGTTGCAGGCCAGGCCCCTAGTTGGGGGCGTGCAAGAGGCAACAGATGGATGTTCCTCTCCCACACCGATGTTTCTCTCCCATCCTTTCTCCCTCACTCTAAAAACAAATTAATTAAATCTTAAAAAAAGAAAAGAAAAGAAAAGAAAGGAAATAGAACATTATATACTCCCTGCATGGTTATCATTCAGAATTGAAGGAAGGATAAAGAGTTTCTGAGAGAAGCAAAGACTAACAGAGTTCGTCACCACTAAACTGGATTTATAAGAAATGTGAAAGGGTCTTCCTCACATATAACAGAAAAGGTCAAAATCAGAAATAATAAAAGGAAAAAATTTTCACAGGTAAAGGCAAATACAGAATTAACATAGCCAGTTAAAAAGCTAACATGGAGGTTAAAAAACAAAAGTAGCAAAATTAACTATAACTTTAATAGTAAGAGATGAACAAAACAAAAAGACATAAAATACGACCTCAAAAACAAAGTAAGGAAGGGGGTGTGAAAATGCAGTGCTTTTAAAATGTGTTTGAACCTAAATGCCAATCAGGTTAAAATAAACTGCTATAGATGTAGATGGGTATGTATGACCTTCACAGTAATTACAAACTGAAACCAAAACCAAAACCAGACCCCCCACAAAAATAATGAGAAAAGAACCCAAACAAAACACTAAAGAAAACCAGTAAAACAAAAGGGAAGAAATCAAGAAAGTAACAAAAAAGAACTACAAAAACAACAACAAACAACAATTAATAATGGCAATAAATACATGCCTATCAATAATTACTTTAAATGTAAATGGACTAAATGGTCCAAATAAAAGACACAGGGTAGCTGAATGAATAAAAAACAAGATCCATCTACATTCTGCTCACCAGACACTCTCTTCAGATCAAAAGACGTACACAGACGGCAAGTGAAGAGCAGAAAAAGACACTGCATGCAAACAGAAACAAAAACAAAGCCGTGCTGCGGTATTTATAAATGACAAAACAGACATTAAAACGAGGACTTTATGTAGAAAGAGCCATAATGATAAATGGATCGATCCAAGAAGATATAACCCCTAAATATACAAAGCGTAAAGGGAGAAATAAACAGCAGTGCAGGAGGATTAGTGGACTCCATACTCCTAACATCACTGGGCAGACCACAGAGACAGAAAATTAATAGAAAATAATGACATTAAATGTTACACGACACCAGATTGACTTAACAGACATTCCTAGAGCATTTCATCTAAAAACTGCAGAGTACACATTGTTTTCAAGTGCACATGGAATATTCTCCAAGACTGATCACATATTAAGCCACAAAACAAATCTCAATAAATTCAAGATGGCTTAAATCATATCAAACATTTTTTCTGACCACAATGGTATGAAACTAGAAGTCAACTACAAGAAGAAAACTGAAGCCCTGGCCAGTGTGCCTCCACTGGTTGGGCGTTGTCCTGCAAACTGAAAGGTGGTGGATTGATTCCCAATCAGGGACATGCCTAGGTTGCAGGTTCGGTCAGCGGGTTCGGTCAGTGGGGTGCATTCGATCAGGGCACATATGAGAGGCAACCAATCGATGCTTTTCTCTTTCTCTCTCACATTGATGTTTCTCTCCCTCTTTCCCAACCCTCCCCCTCCACTCTCTCTAAAAAAATCAAGAAGTATATCCTCAGGTAAGGATTTTAAAAATCTTTTTTTTTAAGAAAAGAAAATTGGAAAAAACACAAACACATGGAGACTAAACAACCAACAGATTAAAGAGAAAATTCAAAAACAGTTTGAGATGAATGAAAATGAAAACACAACTCCCCAAAATTTATGGGATGTAGCAAAAGCAGTTCTAAGATGGAACAGCTATATAGGCCTACTGCAAGAAACAAGAACGATCTCAAATAAACAACTTAACTTTACACCTAAAGTAACTAGAAAAAGAACACACAATACCCAAACTAAGTAGAAAAAAAGAAATAATAAAGATTATAGCCGAAAGAAATGACTTCAGAGACTTAAAAAAAAATAGATAAGATCAATAAAACTAAGAACTGGCTCTTTGAAAGTGTCAACAAACCTATAGCCAGACTGATTCATTGCGGAAAAAAGCACTCAAACAATTAAACTCAGAAATGAAAGATTAGCACTTACAACCAACACCACAAAAATACAAAGGATATTTAAAAATACTATGAACAATTATATGCCAACAAACTGGACAATCTGGAATAGATAGATTCCTAGAAACATACAAACTTTCAAGACTGAACCAAGAGGAAACAGAAAACCTAGACAGACTGATTACTAGTAATAACATTGAATCAGTAATCAAACACCTCCCAACAAACAGAAGTCCAAGACCAGACAGCTTCACAGATGAATTTCAGCAAACATTTAAAGAACAATTAATATCTATCCTCCTCAAACTAATCCAAAAAACTGAGGAGGAAAGGACACTTTCAAACTATTTGTACACAGCCAGCATTCTCTTAATACCAAAATCAGACAGATACTACAAGAATAAAAATTGCAGGCCAGTATCTTTGATGAACATAGATGAAGGCTGTTCAATTTCGAATTGTTTGAGATGGGAAATATTCAAGAACTGAGGTTTTGTTCAACAACCAAGACATTTTCCCTGTGAACAACTTGGTTGAGAACAGAACTGTTCAAGGAGGGATGCATTTGAGAACCGAGGTTTGAATGTACCAGAGATGCAAGGATGGTTCAACATCCACAAATGTATTAACATGATGCACCATATCGACAAAACCAAGGCTAAAAATCACATGACCAACTCAATAGATGCAGGAAAAGCATTTGAAAAATTCAACATCCATTTACGATAAAAATTCACAAAAAGTAAGTATAGAGGGAACTTACCACTTCATAATGTAAGTTATATATGACAAACCCATAGCTAACAACTTACTCAATGGTGAAAAGCTGAAAGCTTTTTCTCTGAAGTCAGGAGCAACACAAGGATGCCCTCTCTCACCACTATTATTCAATATAGTACTGGAAGTCCTAGCCACAGCAATCAGACAAGAGAAAGAAATATGAAGTACCCAAACTATAAAGATAGCACTAAAACTGTCACTATATGCAGATGACATAATACTATATATAGAAAACCCTAAGGATTCCACCAAAAACTTATTAGAATAAATGAATTCAGTAAAGTAGCAGGATACAAAATTAATACACAAAAATCTGTTGCATTCCTATACACTAATAATGAATGACCAGAAGGAGAAATTAAGAAAGCAATCCCATTCACAACTGCATCAAAAAGAATAAAATAGTCAGGAATAAACTTAATGAAGGATGTAAAAGATCCATACTCTGAAAACTATACCACACTTAAGAAATTAAACAGGACCCAAATAAATGAAAGGATATATTATACTCCTGAATTGGAGGGATTAATACCATTAAAATGTCCATACTAGCCCTGACTGGAGTGGCTCAGTGGATTGAGTGCTAGCCTAAGAACCAAAGGGTCACTGGTTCGATTCCCAGTCAGGGCACATGCCTGGGTTGTGGGCCAGGTCCCCAGTGGAGGGCGCATGAGAGGCAACCACATACTGATGTTTCTCTTCCTCTCTTTCTCCCTCCCTTCCTTTCTCTAAAAATAAATAAATAAAATCTTCAAAAAAACAACAACAAAAAAACAGCCCATACTAGTCAAAGCAATCTATAATTCCATGTAATCCCTATTAAAATATCAATGATATTTTTCTCAGAACTAGGAAAAATAATCCTCAAATTTGTATGGAACCACAGAAGACCATGCATAACCAAAGCAATCTTAAGCAGCACAATGCTGGCCCTGGCTGGTGTAGCTCAGTGGATTGAGCATGGGCTACAGACCAAAGGGTCGCCAATTCGATTCCTAGTCAGGGCACATGCCTGGGCTGAGGGCCAGGTCCCCAGTGGGGACCACATGAGAGGCAACCACACATTGATATTTCTCTTTCTCCTTCCCTTCCCCTCTCTCTAAAAATAAACTAAAATGTTAAAAAAAAAAAAAAAAAAAAAAGCAGCAGCAGCAGCACAATACTGGAGGTAACACATTCCAGGATTTCAAACAATGTTATAAAGCTATATGGTAACCAAACAGTATGGTCTTATCATAAAAATCAATGGAACAGACGACAGAACCCAAAAATAAACCCTCCCTTACATGTCAATTAACCTATGACAAAGGAGGTAAGAATACACAACGGAGAAACAACAGTCCTTCAATAAGTGGTGCTGGGAAAACTCAGCTATGTGCAAAAAAAGGAAAAAGAAACTGGACTTCCCTCACATCATATACATAAATAAATCTCAAAATGGATTAAAGATTTAAGTGTAAGAACTGAAACCATAAAATTCCTAGGAAAAAAGATAAACAGTAGACTCACCCAGGAGGTGTTTATTTAGAGAAGAGGAAGGAAGGGAGAGAGAGAAAATCTATGCAAGAAACACAGATTGGTTCCCTCACATATACACTCCAACCGGGTATCGAACCTGCAACCTAAGTACGTGCCCTACCTGGGAATCAAACCAACAACATTTTGGGGTACAGGACAGCTCTCCAACTGAGCCAACCAGCCAGAGCTAACATCTTTTTGACTATGTCCTCTTGAGCAAGGGAAACAAAAGAAAAAATAAACAAATGGGCCTGCATCAAACTACAAGCACAATGAAGGAAACCATCAACAAAATGAAAAGACAATCTATTAATGGCAGAATATATTCACAAATGATATATCCAATATGTATAAAGAATTCATACAAGACAATACCAAAAAAACCAAAAAAAACAAAATAACAAACTGATCAGAAACTAGGCAGAGGACATGAGTAGGCAGTTCTCCAAGGAAGGTATACAGATGGCCAACAGACATATGTAAACATGCTCAGCATGACTAATCATCAGGCAAGTGCAAATCAAAACCACAATGAGACACCACCGCACACCAGTCCGAATGGCTATTGTCAAAATGTTAACAAATCACACGCGTTGGACGTTGAGATAAGGAAACCCTTGTGCGCTGCGGGGGGAGTATAACCTGGTGCAATCCCTATGTGAAAGAGGATGAAGATCCCTCAGAAAACTAAAAACAGAACTACTGATCACCCAGCAATTCCACTTCTGGGTATTTATCTAAAGAAATTGAAAACACTAATTTAAAAATATAAACGCATCCTTATGTTCATCGCAGCATTATTTACAATCACTAAAATACAAATGCAACCTCAGTGTCCATGGAAAAGATAAAAAACATGAGGTGTGTGTGTGTGTACAGAAATATTACTCAGCAATAAAAAAGAATAAAATCTTGCCACTTGAGACAAAATGGATGGACCTAGAGGGAATTATGCTAAGTGAAGAAAGTCAGAGAGAGTCAAATACTGTATGATTTCTCTTATATGGAGAATCTTAAAAAAAAATAAAACAAATGAACAAACAAAACAAAAACAGAGTCAGAAATAGAGAGCAAACTGAGGGTTGACTTCAGGGAGGGAGGCAGGAGGGAAAGGTGAAGGGGAATAGAATCACTTTATATTACAACTTGCACAGGGATGGGTGATTACTAGACTTAGTTTAGTGTGGTAATCATGTTGTAAGGTATATAAATGTTGAATCATTATACTGTAGACCTGAAACTAATATATTCAATAATATTATATAAATATAAATATAATAAATAAATAAAACCAAAGTACTATGAACATACCCAAAGACTAAAAGGAAATTAAAAGTTTGTTGTTTACGTGGGTATTGCGATTGTTGGTTATTATTTTTGTCTTAAAAATACACTTATTGTTATATTTGTGCAGCAAAAAAAAGAAAACAAGAGTAACTCCACTTACAACACGGAGGTCTTCGATACGTTTCTCAAGAAGGACGGGCAAACCCTCTGGGAGTGTAGGTACCACCTTGGGCATAACCTGAGAGGCGTAGGTTGGCTGGGTGGTGTTTCCATTCTCTCCCCCCGACTCAGAAAGGGGGCTACCATCAGAAGTAGCATCCAGTAATCTGTCAAAGTCGATATCATCTAGAATCTTTAGGGCACTTTCCGCTTCCTGAAACAGTTCGTGTTCATTTGTGCTAACAAAAATGGGGAGGTCTGGATCAGCATTGTTCATATTTAAGTCTGAGACATCATTTCCCAGCGCTACAGCAGCGGAGGGGGGCTTATTCAGAGAGGTGGTCAGTAAGTTCCCTGGGACTTTGGGGTTAGATTCCTTCTCTAATGCTTCCTTCTCTTTTTGAAATTTTCGTATCATGGCAGCTAGAGAAAGAGAATCTTTATACCGTTTCTTCTTTTTTTCAGACTTGTGTGAATTTAGAGCTACAACTCTGTAAAGAAAAAAGGAATCAGTCAGTCTATGTTAAATCAGTTAATGATTTAAACATTAACGCCTCGTGTAAATAAAAAGGCAGAGATTATCACTTGACAGGCAGAAGAGGAAGTTTCTTATTAAATTAGACTTTTACAATAGCATCTTCATCATCTTTTGGATTGTTGCTTATGAACAATAGGTAAAAGGACACCTGAGTGAAGAAAATGAATAAAGTCAACAGAGAAACAAACTGAATGTGGCTCAGGTTTACTAAAGTATACTAAGTTTCACTTACTACTCTTGGAAAGTTCACATTCTTTAGCACATCTGTAAAGTACTAATGTGAAGAATTAACCAAGTAAAAAAACATACTTTTACTGAGAACTGAGCTGCCTTACAACCAGAGAAGCCCACCCAGTACACCTTCAAACTTGCAACCCAGGTGGCTGGTGCTATACACTGCCAAAAATAAAAAAACACAACAACAAAACCCTCTTTATCAATCTGCGAGGCTTCATCCGTCACCATGTTGTCCATGTAGACCCTGCTGAATCTGCTACTACCCGCTGATCATTTTTCATTTTCCAGGAACAGCTGTGTGAGGCCATTAGATAGGTAAGAAATCTTTTCTAAATTCTATGGCTTACACGCTCCTCTGTGCACTACAGGACCTTGGGGGCAGGCCCGCGTTTCGGTTAGTCATGTATTACACCCACAGCCAGAACAGTGCTGGCGCACAAATAGGTACCTTAATGAACATCTGCTGAATGAATAGGTTACAAATTCAAGAAAATTTTAAATTTAGTAAAAGGCAGTGTATATAGTTTTTATTTCCAAAGGAGCTTATTTGTAAATAATGAACATTTAAAACAACCATTAGTTATACACATATTTTGTCTTAACAATTTCTTAATGACTCAGGTGTCACTATAATCTCATACTCAGGAGGAGAGAAATACCTCCCTAGAAACTTTTGGACATTCACAGCCCAAAATGCAGATGTATCTCTCCTGCTAAGGAGAGGAAGAACATCCAGCCTCTTACCAGTTTCTGTACCTTAGTTCTTTTAAAAAGCCACAGAGATGTAAGGACAATTGGTATGACTACGTGGTACAAACTTTTTATCCTGATGACATAAGGTTTCTGAGAAGTTCCACTTGGTTTTTAGAGGCAATATCAGTAGCTAAACTCACAAGTGATAAGGATAGCTAAATAAAATAAATGACTTTTTAAATATTAAAACAACCGTGAGTCATTCGACACAGACTAGTGCCAATCCTCAATCCCCAGACATCTAAGTTTAGTTTTAGTACAAAAAGATAAAAATAATTTGTTCAGTGCTTATGCCATCTTTTCAAACTGGGTCTTTTTGGTAAAAAGTTGTAATAAGCAAAATACTTAATGAACCAATTTCTAAACCTGATCTAATACACAATGAGAGTCTCTAAGATGACAAAACCTTCTAATTACTAATTAATACGATATTATCAAAATATAAGTTACTAGGTCATTGATATTTATAAATACTCTACTAAATTAGACCCAGCTAAGCTACATTATTTAATACTAAACATATCTTTCCAAAAAGAGAGCTCGTCACGGTATGACACTGGTTCTCTTATGTTTAATTCACATACCCCAGTTGTTTGGGTACTTTTTTCCTTGGCTTCTTCTCCTTTTCCCCTTCTTCTTTCCGCTTCCGCTTCTTAATCTCAATATCATCTTCTTTTATTTTGGGAATCTGCAAAACGATAAAAAGAATGCATCACTTATCTAAGTCTCAATGCTCTTCTCTGATGCTAGCAAATCCAGCATCTGGGGCAGTGTGTTTCTCGAATTGCAGTCCCCATTAGAATTGCTTGTTAAAAATGCAAATTCTTGGGGGTCCATGAACACTTCCATTTCTGGTCTGGATTCAGTTATATGGGGTACAGCCTTATAATCTGTATTTTTAACAAACATTTTGGTGATTCTGGTAAAAGCATGTCTTTGAACCACACTTCAAAGAATACTGCTCTAAGGACACTCTCTCCATTTCCCAAATACAATGTACATATTCTATAGAATTTGCTTTACAAATTACGTCTTAGGAGAAGTAATGGCTATTAAAAGTCACTTCTATACCCAATCTTAACATGTCCTAGAAATTTAACTGTACGCAAGAAACAGAAGATTGTCAGACCATGTAGGGAGCAAGAAATTTTAAAAATATAAGTCTACTTTGATGTAAATATCACATCCCCTTAACTACATAATTTTACTTTAAAGCATGTAATTAACTACAAATTGAATGGACAATGGTTAACACTCTACTTTTCCTTATATTCACAGTGTAAAGCACAAGTAAAATTCAAAAAGTGTATCCCACTGATGGAGTGCTCTCATTATGGTTGCAATTTTGAATAAACTCACTTTGGGTGGTTTGTGCTTTTGGTTGTCTGTAGTATCTTCTTCTTCAGTGTCTGAAGCTTGGCGAAACTGGAGAGTGCCCGTGTTGATATAAAAACCTCCATACTTTGTTGTTAGAGAAGCAGGAACTAATTCATCATACTAGATTAAAGAAAAAGTTTCAGATACATTTTATTATCTTTAATTCTTTAAATATGTCAAAGAAACTCAATCACCATGTCAGCATCTTCCTCAAATCCTAACTGCAAAACTGACAGCAATGAGGATGTTTGTGAAACAAGTTTAGAAAAAGTTAATTCTGGAATAAAAATGAGTTCTAATCATTCAGTATTTATTAGAAACACACTTTCAGAATAATGCAATAAATTCTCATTCAAATTTTTCTCTGCTGAAAAATTTAAGGATCACTGCTACTATTCTTAATGGCAACGATTCTGATGAGAAATTGAAACAAGTTAAAACAGATGACTAAAAGTCCACACAGATACCATATTTCATTTCCTATCAGTATGTAATTTTATTCATAAGATTATAAGAAATTAACAAAGGTAAAAAGAAATTCCTCTATTACATAACTTGTTTAAGAAAAGAAAAAAAACAAAATTCTTTTGTTTTAGCCCTAACCTTTAAGTGGAGAAAAATTTTTAATCATTTCGAAGAAAAATAGCATGTACATGTTTTAAAGGGAAGCAGAAACTGCCCACTTCAGCAAGCATAGAGTGGGGTATAACGCGCCAGGCACCGTGCTTGGAGCGAGAGGCTCAAATTGCCTAGATCTGACTGAACATCTCAGGGGAACATCCTTAAAGCTGAAGTCCTCTAGGCCTGGATTTTTAAGTGCATCATTATTTCCCTTGATGAAGATGGACAAAATGCAACCATTAAATGAAGGTCAGCCTTAACCAAATGAAGGTTTTTATAGTGGGAGAGCAAAAGGGAATCTCTTATCTAATAGAAACAAGGTATTTGCTACCTGTTTCTTCATTTACTTAAGGGTTCTTCATAGTATATATAACTAGTCTTTAAGAAAGTCAGATGCTTTTCTTTTTTAATCGTCACCCGGGGACAAGCTCATTGATATTAGAGAGAGAGAGAGGAAGAGAAACAGCGATGTGAGAAACACCGACTGGCCACTTCCTGTGTGCGCCCCAGCCGTGAATCCAACCGACAACTTCCCAGCATATGGGATGGTGCTCCAACCAACTGAGCCACCCAGCCAGGGCAGAAAGTCAGATTTTTAAAGAAAATTCTTTGCCATGGGTAAGAAATATACATAACTTACTAGTTACTGTTAGAATATTAAGGCTAAGTATTGCATAGAAGTTGTGATTTTAACTTTTAAATGATATGGAAATAAGAAAAAAATGTCTGTCTAATCATACAGAATCAGTAAGAAATGAAGTGAGAAAAGGAAAGGAAAAAAAGGCATGAACTCCTTTCTTGCTGCTCCACTTCATGGGCTGCTATAAAAATCTAGAGGGGAGGTCTTCAGAAGGGTCCAGTTCTACCTACAAGTAAGTAAAGGACTGATGGGAGAAGTAAAGGATTAAAAGTGAAAAGACTTTTATTTTCTATTATTTTGAAAATGTGTAATTGTGACAGGGTAAGCACACCTGCACTTTTTGCTTACATATACTTGTACACTACTTTATAATGTTCAATGTTTCCTCATAAACATTATTTCATTTGGTCTTCCTGGCACTCTTGTGAGGCAAGAAGGCAAATAGTTTCCCATTTTATAAGTGAAAACCAGATTCACAGAGGCCCAGAATCTTGCCAGAGTACTTTTACTGGTTCACAGCAGCGTCACGGGCTGACTCCCCAGCCATCCACAACACCAAGCAGCTTCTCACACGGGGAGCACCCTCATCACCGGGTTATCGGGAAGTGTGGACGTGCTCAACAAGTGTCTTTTGCAGTATTATGCTGAGCTTTCCCTACCAGAGCACTCTTCAGAAGAACACACTATGCTGATTTAATTATCCTTTCAGGTAGAAATGTGTTAAGAGGCAATAGAACATTGAACTTGAGAATTAGAAGGCGTGGATTTAGACCCTTTGCCAATGGCTAGCTATTGTGACCCAGAGCAAATCACTTAGCATCAATATTCTGGGACTGTTAAAACAGGAGAAAGTTCTAGTGAAATTTAAGAGACAACCTAAATAACAGTGTTACTCATCCCTGGTATATTATTTATTAATAATAAAGAATATTTTCTTTCAATCCTTTAAAAATTTGGCAGCATCTAGGTGTGAGACTAAAAGTAATCTTGAAAATCATTTATTTTCAGGTATTTATATCAGTAAATAGTACAAGATTCTGAAAATTAATTATAACCAGATTATTCTCACTGTCTACCAAATAATATAAGAATAGTAAAAGCTTACTGGCAATATAATCAAGGAAAGAACAGAGAATCATTTGGCTGGATCATAACTGTTTTATGTCTGAATTATCTCATTAAAGTAAGATCCAAATAATCTGTTAAAGACAATAATATACAATTTTTTGCAAGTCAATAGACAATCTGAATTTTAAGTTCAATTTCCTCTCATTAAACAGTGATATATACCTTTGTCCTATAAGGTAACTAACTGTGTAACTTTTGTCCAACTTACACCTACGAAATTTATCCTTATTTATTAAAGCAGTGGCTTTCAAATTTTCTTCACCACAACCCAGGTAGAAAACACATCACACATCAAAACCTGGTGCACACGCACACACACGTGCACATAACCGAAGTCACAGAACCTACCAGTGGTTTAGTATGACAGCCCCTGTTCTATTCTATTTCACTTTCTTTACAAATGCTGGCCACTCTCTACATTGGCATGCAATCCAATTACGGCCTGCAAACGTCACTTCGAAAAATACTGTTTTTGAAAATTCTGAATACTACAAAAGAAGATATTTAAAGTGTTATTTATAAAAAACAAAACTATGGCAACAGTAAAAGGGTTAGTGGCTGCCAGGACACAGGGAGGGACAGACAGGGCAGACGCGTTTCTAGGGCAGTGACACTATTCTGTTGGTAGTACAATGGTGGGTGCATGTCATTGTACGTCTACGAAAACCCATGGGATGCACAACCCCAAGTGTGAGCTCCACAGTAAACTGTGGACCTTGGCTGGTGACGTGTCGGGTAGGCTCCTCGACTGTAACTAATGTACCACTCTGGTGGGGGAATGTTGACAGTGGGGTGGGCTGTGCACGCATAAGGACAGAAAATAAACCTTTTGCTCAATTTTGCTGTGAACCTAAAACTGCTCTTAAGTTTATAAATTTTTTTAAATGCTGTTTATGTAAGCCTCAGTACATGCAATGTCTATTTCTATATGGCTGAGTTCTCTCTTGGGTTATTTAGAATTCAAAACCTACTTTACATATAATGTTAACTTGAATACTAATGCTTTATGCTTGTCGGCATGTCATTATCGTCTTTGAGTCTCAGAGTAATCGTGCCGGGCAAGGCAATCACAGCAGAGAACAGCGGTGACGCCAGAAGACCCGCTCCCGGTCCCCGGTCAGGACGCGCGGGGCCCACACCACTCACCGACAGCCTCTACTCTAAAGGCACCGTCGGTATTTCACTGCTGCAGACCAGGCTGCCTGGGCTGGTGAACCAGTTGACGTCGGGGCACCAAGTCACTTAGAAGCGTGGAAGGCTGTCCAGTATGCCTCATGCTCGAAGTCCTCCCTATCACTCTCCTACCACCATAAGCTTTGTCATCTTCTGTGCAACCCAGCACCGTAGTAACAGGAAGAGACGTACTAATGTGTGGGGAGCATGACAATCACCTCAGCGTCGCTGTCTCTATATCCTACGTGATCACTGCCCACTGAAGAGAAGGAAGTAATCTCAGTGTTTAGACTACACTCGTGCACCGAGAAGAATGTAAGGACCTTACCTACCACAACACAGCATTCCCTCCTTCGTTTGCTATGTGATCAATGGACTGCCCCGGTCCTTAAATTCTACTCTATTTCACTCTCCTTTCCCTTCAATTCCTCTCCCTTTTATAAGAGAAAGAAGAGTTCAGGGGAAAAGCCATATGGCTTGATCAAAACAGGCTAGTGATAAAGGCTGGCATTGAATTACCACCACTGTAGTTAAGTCTTGGCAGCAATAAAAAAATTAAGTTCATTTTAAACATGTCTGCCAGATTAACTTTAACCCAGTAGCGCCAATCTTCGAGATCACATGATTCTTATAAGAAAGTCATTTCAGAATACACCTGACCCAAGTTTGGGAATATCAATAAAAATTCAAAATGTAAATATCCTGTGATCAATAAATTCCACTGCTAAAAATTTATCCTATACATATATTTGCACTCTGCAATTATCTTACATTTACTCAAGTACACAAGATAAGCATACACGGGTGCTCGATTATGCGTAAGCCCATAAAACTGGAAACAATTTAGATTACATGAATAGGAGATTAGTTTGTAAAAACATTCAGTGAACTATTTTACTTACTTTACTCTACCCTTGACTTCTACTATCCCAAACAAACAAAGAATTACTGCTATATTAAAGATACATTACTCACAGCCTCTGAGTTATCAATAAATGGATCTGTCTCATCATAGCCAAAGCCTATATCAATTAAATCTTGTAGCCGATCCTTCCGGTGTTTACGGGGTTTCCCACCCTGCAAAGAACAAATACGTTAGACTGATTCAGTACCCATGCTATTTCCATAAAGTTAAAATATACCTGCTGGAAGAATCCCAAGTAATTTCTGTAGATAATGTCCCCTCCAGGAGGTTGAATTTAAGTCCCTGAAGCCTCGCATGTACGTTGTGCTTAAGGACTTGCTCCCAAAGAGCACAGTAGGAGAAAGAGGAGCCAAAGTAACTGTATAGTAAATAACCTGGCCAACATTACCTCTGCCAGGTGATCAAGGTCAACATCAACAGTGGTAAGTCATGCTAATAGTATATTCCCTCGATATCTTGCGATAAAAATGGCACTTTACCTTTGTGCTCTTCCTCTCAAAAGCCTACAGTCCCAGTTTTAGGTTAACAATGAGAAAAACATCACAACAAACTAAACCATGAGGAAAACATCAGACAAACCAATTTACGGGACATTCTATAAATAACTGACCAGTATTCCTCAAAGCTGTCAACACTGTCGAAACCAAGGAAAATATGGAAAACTGTGTGGATGTGACGACTAAGTGTGATACTGCACCATGGATGGTATGCAGGAACTGAAAAAGAACATTAGGAGAAAACTAGTAAAATCTGAGGAAAGCACGGAGCTCAATGAATATTAATGTACCAATGTCGGTTTATTCGATGTAACAAATGTACTATACAAAGGTAAGGTGTCCTAGGGTGAAGACCATATAGGAACTCTGTTATCTTTGCTACTTTCCTATTAATCCAAACTATTACTATTTTTAAAAATGTTACAGAATTATATACACAGACATACAAGAAAATGAAAAATGAGTGCATGCAAACACTGGTATCTAAATAAGGCCCATAGTCTAGTTAGTTATTTTGTGCCAAGGTCAATTTCCTAGTTTTGATAACTGTACTTACATAAAAGATGTTACCATTGGGAAAAACCGGGTGAGAATCAGAAGTCAGAGAAAGAAAAGAGCTATTTCTAGGATAGGAATTATTTTATTGGAAAAGTCACATACAAGCAGTTAAATACATGAGAAACTGTTTTGCCCCCAAAAGAGAAAAGAAAAAGCTCTAGGAAGAATATAAAAACCCACAGACAAAAACTAATGAAGAGGACTAGCTGTCATATATTAAATATATTTAAAGTTATGAGTTTAAACAGATATGGCAGGAATGTAAGAATAAACAGGTAAATGGACAGCAATGTTCAGAAATTGAACCTAGTATATAAGAATTTAACATGAAAAAGATAGCATTTCAACTCGTTGGAGCACAATTAATAAATCAAATAAATGGAATTAAGGTACCAATTTCACCTATCAAATCACAAACTTTGAAAATTCTGACAAAATGGAGAAGAAATAGGACTGCCCAAACACTGCTGCTGAGACTATACCAGTAAAAACTCTTCTGGAGCCCTGGCTGGTGTGGCTCAGTGGATTGAGTGCCAGCCTGAGAACCAAAAGGTTGCCAGTTCAATTCCCAGTCAGGGCACATGCCTGGTTTGTGGGCCAGGTCCCCAGCTGGGGGCTTGTGAGAGGCAACCATGTATCTCTCACACACTGATGTTTCTCTTCCTCCCTTCCCCTCTTTATAAAAAAGTAAATAAATAAAATCTTAAAAGAAACAAAACAAATGAGACATTAAAAAAAAAACTTTTGGAAAGCAATCTGAAAGCATCTGCCAAGAAATTTTGCTATATTCTCACATTTTCTAAATGTTCTATGAAGTATTAATGTCATAATGGACATACATTAAAATAATTTTTAAAGCCTATTTAACATGACAATTCTACTTTTACAGCTTATTTTGAACCAATGCTTAGATGCAAAAATATGTTGAGAACTTATGCTATAGAAAGCAACGTGTTAAATTTAAGTGCAAAGTCTTATCCTCAAGCAATTTAAAACAACACAATCTACTTAAGAAATTTACTGAGAACCTATCAAGTACCAGCCTTCATGGATTTTACAGTATTGTGGAGAGGAGGAAAATTTTTTACATAGTTACACAGTTGTGATAAATGACAGAAAGAAAAATGTAAGTGGTGCTGAGACTTTTTAAACAGAGGACCTAATCAGGGCTTTCCTGAGATATTTATGTTCTGACAAGGGTGAGTGGGAAGTTACCACCTGCAGGGGCCCTGAAAGGGTTAGAACCGAAAAGCAACCTGACAAGATGAGTGCTTAACAAAATCACTCTGGCGACGGTGGTGGGGAGTGAACACAGCTGGGGAAGAGACCAGTTATGAAGGAAACACATGCAGGTATTTACAAGAAAGTCACAAGTTATGGGGGCATAAACTTATATTTAAGTACCAATCATGATGAGGGTAACAGTTACCATTCACTGAATGCTAACTTTGCATTGGCGCCTATACTACGTACAAAGACCCAATTATTTCACATTTCACCAACGGGGGAAAAACTGAAGCTTGGAATGAACAATTAACTTGTCTAGGCTCACGCAGAAAGTCACAGGGCCAATCTTCAAGCTCAGAACTGTCTGACTCCAAGTGCCGTTCCGTTCAAGTTCTATCAGAGAAGGTGTGGAGACTCCGGGCCATTTTTCCCCGTGAAGACCCCTGCTACTTGATACCTGACTGCAAGCTGTCCCCACTGCCACTTGCCTAGAGATTAACTTCTGCTTCACATTCTCATGTTATTCATTCTATTTATCTGCCTTAAACTGTATTGTTCGCTAAAATTTAAAAAGCTGATGATAAAAATAAATAAAGGCTGGGGACCCCAAGTATTATTAAGAAAGGGAAGGAACTGAAACTATGCTACACGGCTGGTACAAAATGATGAAGCCACTTTGAGTCTGCTTCTGTTTTGTTAGTTCATTTATTCTGTTCATTAGATTCCACACATAAGTGAAATCATATGGTATTTGTCTTTCTCTGTCTGACTTATCTCATTTAGCATAAATACACTCTAGGTCCATACACATTGTCCCAAATGGTAAGATTTCATTCTTTTTCATGGCCGAGTGATATTCCATTGTATGTGTGTACCCAGAGCACCTTTATTCATAGCAGCCTCAAACTGAAGACAACCCGGTGCCCATCGTCAGGTGGATAACTATGCAACAGCAAAGAGGAAAGAACTATTGATACATGCAACAAGTGGATGAATTTCAAAAGCATTATGCTAAGTGAAAGAAGCCAGACACAAAAGACAGTAAGATTCCATTTATAGGAAACTCTAGAAAAGGAAAAAAAAAAAAAAAATCCCACAAAACCTACAGTGACAGGAGGTAGATCAGAAGTTGCCAGAGGTCAGGGCTGGAAGGAGTTTATCTGCAGAGAAACAAAGGGGAATTTTCTAGGGTGATGAAATTGTCCTATGGTTACAGGACTGTGTGCATTTGTCAAAACTCACCAAACTGCACACTTCTTAAAAAAAGGTTTTACTTATTTATTTTTAGAGAGAGGGGAAGGGAAAGAGAGAAACATCAATGTGTGGTTGCCTCTCATGCACCCCTAACTGGGGACCTGGCCCACAACCCAGGCATGTGCCCTGACTGGGAATCTAACCAGCGACCCTTTGGTTCACAGGCCAGCACTCAATCCACTGCGCCACACCACCCAGGGCTCAAACTGCACCCTTAAAATGGATGAATTGTATTTACTTTAATTATATTTCAATAATGCTGATCTTTAAAACCCCTTGTGATAATTTCTACTTCAAAACTCTCCCTCCACAAACTTTTGTTCATATGATTATTCACACCTACAGCTTTCTTTCCACTCTGCCATGGCTGTCATGCTGGCTGTTGTTTTTCACTTAAATGTAATGAATGTCTAATTAGCCTCTCCTCTGTCATATTTATCCTCAATTTATCCTCCATAGTATCATCTAATTAGTATGTCTAAAATACCATTTCCTGTCAATCCTCTGCTCAAAATGCCTTGGAAGCATCCTACCTATTATAAGATAAATTCAAAACCCTTACTATGGCATTAGTAAAATGCTTTCTACGTGTTGACTCAAACTACCTTTCCAACTTTTTCCTTAGTTTTCCATCTTTGGTCCCTTCAATCTATCTATTCACCCTCCCCAAACACATTGCTTATCTTTCTTCATCCTTTCCCCCTTATTTGGAATAATCTCTTAATCCTCTCTCAATTCTTCCACCTTCACAGCTCAGCCAAGTTTTAAATCTTTCCTCCTTGACACTTTCTACTTAAAAATCACAATGGTCTTTTTCTGCTGTCCTAACATATTTCTTTATCTAGGCACACCCAGCTGCCTCTAAGATTTACCTAGGGAAAACTAAAAAAAATGGTACAGGTTCTGTTGTAATGGGTTGAATCAGACATATGCAGAAGTACGAGTGACTTGTATATAATTAGAGATTTAGGAACATTTACCGTATTTTGCCGGGTATAATGTGCACTTTTTGCTCAAATTTTTGAGGGAAAAATAGGATGTGTATTATACATGGGTATAATGATTACATATCATGGGCATAATAATCCCATGTATAATGTACACAAAAACAGTGAGTGCGCATTATACATGGCAAAATATGGTTAAGTCTTCAAGGCCACCAGTAGTTGCCACAGGAAACTATAGCTGCTGTTAATAGTTCTGAGTCCATAATCTAATACACACAGTAAATCGAATACATAAATGTGAATCTTTTCAGGGATAGTAAACAAAGTTAAATTGCTTTACTTAATTATAATTATATTAATCTGACCAAAATGCTTCTCAAAAAGGACTATACAAATTTAAGATCTTTACCACATGTTACATCAATTATAGCACCAGAGCAATGATAAAGGTATAAATTGTATATACTATGATACATCCATTCAATGTTAATAGTCACTTTAAAACAACATGGTCAAGGAATATTTCATATTACAAAAGGCAACATAAGAAGTTTGCCAAATGTCATGCAGAGTTCATGCTATTCACAGAAAAGGTGATATTAAAGTTCTCTAAGCATCAGAAAGTGTTCAACTTAACCATTAATATTGGTGACATTAAAATAACAAGATACTGCTTTTTCAACTGTCATACAAACAGTGGGAACTCGTTTATGAAAAATACAATGCATCAATACATGCCAACACACACATATAAATCGCTCAAAGAATCACAAGCAGATAACAACTCTGGCTGAATTCGTGTACTTGAATTTGCTCCTAGTAACAGGGCTGTATTCCTGTATTACTCAGGCGATTAAGCAATGATTAAGAACTTCCAGTGTGAGAGCATATATGTAAGCACACACGCATTACTAAAGGCTCTGAAAGGACAACAATCCAACTAGGAGCAGTGGTTATGCCTGGCAGGGGGCTTATAGACGATTAGTCTGGAGAGCACTTACTGTCAGGCACAGCCAGTGACTTCCTTCCTCACAGAGGCCACCAGTTTTCTGGCCTTAGTTTACTTTTTCTCACCTGTGGCCTTACCTGGCACTTCCCTGACCCTGCCTTCCCTCCCTCCCCTTTTATATTCTCCAAACTCAGTTCTCTAGTTCCCCAATTATGCAAAAAGTCAGTGACATGCAAATGGTATAAAGCAGAACCAAACTTCTGGCAGTTGCCAAAAGGCACAAACCAGTTAATTCACAAGTATTAAAATTTCACCTAAAGGAACTCAAACTAGATGGGCAAAGGATTAATTTACAGTGTTTCCCTAGTAGGCTTATTTTGAAGTACTCTTTTTCAGCATCCTTAGCAAGAATACTCCTTGCAGCAGAATTAATACTCCTTGCAGCAGAATTAAAGTCTTGATAAATTCTCTGGATCTCTGCGGCTGATATTAACAGTTTACACAATAAGTACACCTTATGAAAACATAAAATGTACTTTCCAAATTAAAAAGAAAATTGAATTTTTGCTACATCTAAAATCAAGAAACCCCTTTAAACCTATTCCCCTAGGACTATGACTCAGAAGAAAATTACTGAGTCATTAGTACCTGCTTAACTTGATATTCAGTGTTTCAAGCCAATGCAGTCTGATCACACTGTGACATTAAGCTGGAAAACATAAAATAAACAAGATATTCTTGGTACAGGACCGCCTCTTGCCTGCAGGGCATGAAGAAATCTAACTAATAACAAACGTTCGTTGATGACCTATGGGAGACAGAGCAAGCAGGACACTAATTGCTAAGACTCCAGTCTTATAATTGAGAAGAAAACAGCCCCTGGTCACAAAGCTTCCCTATCTGTCCCAGTCCTGTCACAACCTAATCTTTCTCTACCTCTGATGATTTTCTTAACCTACCAATAGAAAAGGACAGAGATTTAAGTCAGTGGAAAGACAGCCAAGAGCTGATTTCACAGCACAGAAATAGTGTACCTAGATTTCTATAATCACCACTTATGGATATAGGGCTTTCCCCCCAAATTCCCTAAAAACTGCTGATTCTCATTTGTTCCTAAGGGATTTAATGAAGTTGAAGAGTTATTCCACTCAAAGAGGCCAAGGAACTAAAAGGGCATGTCATGGCAAGTGATTACAATCAGTAGCTGCAATAAAGAAACTATTATTCGAGTTGAGAATTCTTCCTTGCTTTAACACCCCCTTATTAGTTATTTCAAAATGTTATTTTATGTTTTACAGCATATGTAAATCATACTGTTGTTGGTCTATAGAAACTAAATAATGGTTATTTGTGCTCTGAAAGTAGAATTTATTTTGTGGTAGTGGTAACGAATTTGCCCAAACTGCTTTACCCAAAGCCCTACCAAGTTGATCCTTAGTGACCAGACACAACATTACAGCCAAAACAGGAAAACGAGCCAAGGAGTTCCCCAAAAAGCTGCAACCCCTTGGCAAGTGTAGATGATCAACTAACAATATGAATAACTGATAAAATTCCTAAAACTCCCCGGAGGAGTACATAAACACTTTTTACCATCCACTTGTGCTAGTCCCATATTTGAGGACACTTTTTAAGCAATTCATAATTAGCTTAAGTATAAAAATATATAATCGTTTCCACCCATTTAAGTAGTACTTACTATGAAATCACTCATTGGAAATAATATAGTTATTCTAAGATACTGCCATTCTTTAAAACCTATCTGGACAAAATCAGTTTTAAAAGCCACACCAAAATAAAATCAAGACTTTTTATGAATATACTTTGTTTTTGAGTAAAAACAATGTTAATTCCATTTGATCAGCTGTTTTACTTCTAAGACTACTCAGAAATTAGTTTCATACCATCAAATACCCTTATCCTTCCCTTTAAAATAAATACAAAACTACCAGGCTCTGAGAGTCTAAAATCACACTGAATTAAGCATCAAAGGTAGTATTCAAAGTCTACACAGTACAGTAACTAGATTTTAAAATCATAATGTGATCTCATAAATGCTAATAAATGCCTGGAACAATACACGTCTTCCTATTCAGCTGGTCATTCAGATTCAAACAGTCTTAACTGAGCCCCTGCCAGGTACAAAGTACCATGCTAAGTGCTTTCATTTATTACTGAATTTCTATCCAATTCTAGGATAGCATTGTTCAAGATGGCTGGGTTAATAGAGCGAGGGGAAAAAAAACACTAAAATCTTCCAACCATCTGCCCTACAAGGCTTAGAGAACAAATCTACACCCATCAAACCCAACCTCATTCCCTGTTCTAGAATATATTTGACCTCAGAAAAAACATCCTCAACCTAGAAAACATCTAAAAACTAAATTGGAAACTAGGATATTCAGTCCAAATATTTGGAGCCTTAAAACTAGGACTTAGGGCCCTGGCCGGTGTGGAGCAGTGGATTGACTGTTGGCTTTCGAACCACAGGGATGCTGGTTCGATTCCCAATCCAGGGCACATGCCTGGGTTGCAGGCCAGGTCCCCAGTAGTGGGTGCACACAAAGCAACCACACATTTATGTTCCTCTCCCTCTGGTCTCCCTCCCTTCCCCTCTCTAAAAATAAATAAATAAAATCTTAAAAAAAAAAAAAAGCAATTATAAAAAAAATCTAGGAATAAGGAGAGGCAGGGAGTCTACTTAAACTACATCCTGCTTTCCTCCTAATAGAGGAATAGCAATGTCAAAACTTGAACATAGCTATCTAATAGGATTTATATTTAACAACCAATTTAGTAAACGTTATGCCATAATGCCCCTTTCCCCCGAAAAAATATTTAGCAACTGATGTTGAATATGCACTGTCATATCACCGAAAGAGCAAGACAACAGGAAATAGGACATGAGCAACAAAAGTAGGACAGAAGAAGGAAAGAAAACCAGAGACCATTCAATACAGGGTGCTCCTTCTACAAGTTTACACTCCCTGTAATTTCTGTTATTACTGCTTTTCAACTACCAGATCTGTCTCAATCCTTCAACTCAGAGCAACCGCTACAAGAGAAAGGTCACATCCTGTACTCTAGATCATCCTTCCCTTCTCCCTCACGTGGCAGCCTGCTCCACTTCATGTGATTCCTCTCCAGCACAAGCAACAGCAACACATGCAGAAGACCACAAAAAGCCCATCAACTTGCCTCTCGAGCCTTCCATCAACCACAGAATTCATCATTAACATCACCCGTTATCTCTGCCCAAATCTGGAAACCCCCAGTTGAATTTAACCTGCTCGGTTCTTTGAAACCTCTTACAAACACATTGTCCTCCACAATAGAAATGGCATACCCTCCCACGTATACCACCAACCCACTCTGCTCACACCAGGGAAAAGGCAAAATGTGAAAGTAGATGTAATGATGAGTTAAATAGATTAGAAAAAAATAGAAAAGCAAGTACATCAAGGTTTCATACGACGCCTTGAAAATGTGGCCCACACATGCATTTTGTTTGGCCCAGTAAGTGTTCTAATTAAAAACAAACGTTTAAAATAAAGAGCTGCTAAGGAGTCTTGACCTGGGTTGGTGAGTACACAGTACAATAGACAGATTATATACTGTAGAATTGTACAGCTAAAATCTATATAATTAACCAATGTCACCCCAATAAAAATCAAGGAAAAAGTAAAAAACTGAAAGATAACCCAAGCCCAAGTTCCTGCGAAGTCACCAAGGGATGGCGCTGAGTAGCCGCTGGCACTCTACAGACCGGGCACGCGCTCCCTGCTGTCTGGGACAGCCGCCCACACTCCCTGTCTACCTGGCCTGCTTCCCTGACTGAGCAGCACAACTCCTGGGGACATCTGAATGTGCTCCTCCTGAATTACAGGACAGTAAATTACAGGTCAATAAAGACCTTCATTTGTAGTTTCAGAGTGATCTTTTGTGAGAGCCTACACCGGACACTATCTTCTCCCAAGTCGCTTCTGCCCTGATGATTTTCTTAAAAGGTTCCAAATAATTTGTTGTGGTCTTTAAGAAGACCACAATAGTTAAGAAGAATCAGTTAAAAGTGACTGAGGGGCCAAAGATAAAGGCCATTTGGAATAGAATACCTGAACTAAAAAAGATCAAAATCAGTGGGGTATTCACTTAATAGAGGTTAAAATCCCATAGATGTTAAAAGGCACCCTGGCTGGTATGGCTCAGTGGATTGAGCATCAGCCTGGAAACCAAAGGGTCACCGGTTTGATTCTCAGTCAGGGCACATGTCTGGGTTGTGGGCCAGGTCCCCAGTAGGGGGCGCATGAGAGGCAACCACACATAGATGTTTCTCTCCCTTTCTTTCTCCCTCCCTTCCCCTCTAAAAATAAAATCTTTAAAAAAATAACTTATGACATGTACAAAGAGCAGTTCTCCAAAAGAGTGATGTGCTTCAGTGACGAAACAGTACTTCACAGTTAGATAGCCCTTTCAATATTTCAAACACTAATATTCTATTTTTTTCATCTGATGTTGATAAAGCCCTTGTGCTGTAAGACTGGCTAGGCAGATCTTATTGCCTCTCACAGGTACCCATGCATGAAAAAGCCCAGCGTCCTCACTAAGGTCACCCGAGTTGATATGGCAAAGACAGGATCAGAGTGCAGTTGTGTTAGTTCTTAAGTCCTCTGCTCCTTCCACTACAATACACTGCTTCTCATCCACCACTATCCTCCAAAGGGTAGAAAAGCTATTTCAGGAATTAGAGAGAAATGTGGTTCCACAGGGGAATGTAAGTATCCATTCAATGGAGACAGCACCAAAGTCTCCAAAATTCACTCTGATCTGAGGAACAGAAATGGCCCTTCACTCACTTTCAAATCCCCAAAGAAGAGTCCTGCATTTCTACAGGAACTGCTTGGCACTGCACATGTACACTGTACATACATCTCTTGTCTTACCAATTATTGTGAAAGTTCTTCCAGGAGAGTGCAACTGCTATGCCCCTTTGTGTGTCCTATGTAAGTGCTGAAGTACTTTATTATTTATACACAAAACTTAACCAGTAACTGCATCTCTCATTCCAAGAAACAAAGGGCTAGAAGCAACCTGCAGCAATTTCCAGAAATGATGACAAAGACATCTAAAGTATAACATGAAGGAAACAAAAATAATATGAAGGGATATGAGTTTTGCGTTTCATAAGCCTTGAAGAATTAAGTCCTCTTTTTTCTCAACAGAAAAATAAAAATTAGAAAAACAAAATCTAATTTTGGTGGGTTAACATATTGTAAGATTTTACACACAATACTTAAAAGATCTTCTTTTACTTAAAAATAGAAATATATATAAATGTGTATATATAGCATATGTATAAATATACATATAGACATCTGAATTACTACCCCTGAACAATATAAACCTTTGTTGTTTGAGAGTGATCTTTCGGGACAGCCTAGAGCTACATGATGTATCCTCTGCCAGGTCATTTTTAGCCTAACGATTTTCTTAGAAGTTTCCAAATAACTTGTTATATTATATATATTTTATACTCATAATATTCATGGCTTTCAGGTTTATGCACGTAAGCCTTCATGAGGAAAAGCATTTTAAATCTTAAGTGAGAATGGAAATAAGAGAGTGAGTAGTTAAAATAAAAACCTAGAGAAGAAATACAGCCCCCTAACAATAGCCGGGGGGAGTGGGCAGGAAACAGTGGGGAGAGGGGATTACAGGAACTACTATAAAGGACACATGGACAAAATCAAGGGGGAGGGTGGTGGGATTGGCTGGGGTGGGGTGGAGGGATGGGGAGAAAAGGCATACAAATGTAACTGAATAACAATAAAAAAAATTTTTTTTTAAAGAAAAGAAATTAACAAAAAAAAAAAGAAAGAAAGAAATACAGCCCCTTAGTTTAGATTATAACAAGAGTAACATTTTACCCCTGCACATGGCAGTCAGTGCCTGGATATACGTTAATTATTTGGAACTCAATTTCACATATCAACCAATTTCAGAACACTGATTTTTCTATATCAAGTACTATCCAAGGACTTCCCGGTAAAATTTAATGCCATGCTACTAATAACTTCCTATAACACTATTTACAATAGCAAATTTTTGGAAACAATCTAAATTATTTGGGGACTGGTTAATAAATTGCGATATACCCATACAATGGAATACCATGCAACCTTAAAAAAACAAAAGTTCTCTTTGTATGTTCCATTTGTTTTTTATCCTTGATTTTTAGAAAGTATTGATTTTCATTTGGCTTAGCTTCCATTTGAAGTATAACTTTCACTAATAAATACAATAAAACGAAAAGCTGTGTTCCAAAAAAACAAACAAAAAAAGCACCCATCTACTGTGGCACAGAATATTAAAAGTACATAAATTTTTAAGGTAAACAAAATACTTTCAAAGAAATTTCAGGCTGCTTCTGACTAATTCTGATCGCCGGGGCCTTAAAAGTACACACGTCCACTCTCGTAACTGTTAAGGGGCAGGAAGGGTTGAGAACTACTACACCAAGGGCACTAAAGTAGCATTATCAATGGCAGTGGGAAGGGCAAAGGATTAGAGCTGGACAGGCCTGAATATGCAGCCTGGCTCTTGCCACTGTGTGACCTTAGATCAGTTCCTTAACCTTGGTCAACAGGGCTTACCTTGTAGTTATAAAGAGGGAAGATAATATATGTTAAGCAAACTGCCTGACTCTAGAAATAAAATAACGATGGCTGCTACTATAACCATCTCAAACCTATAACCATTTACCGTATTTGGATCCAGTCTGTGAGAATAGATAGTCAGGTCGGCAATGGACGTTGTATTATAAGCCCTCTCAACCAATCACAGAAAGAAAATAGGCCAATAGGATAAAATTACCTAAATGAACGCTTTATTATACTTACATATTTCATTTCAAACTTCTTAGCCAACATTTCCACTTCTTGCCTCTCTTGATGCTCATCATTAAATGGGTCTTCTGTGTGAATGGGCTTCCTCTGATTCAAAGTGAATGGGAAAAGAAATAGAAGTATTAGTATTAACTGAGTTGAGTATATCCTTAAATTTAATAATGAGTCAATTTTTCCAAATATTAATAAGTTAAAAACATTAAAAGTACCTAGAAAGAAATTTTGGTTTGTAGTAAAAAATATTTACAGTTTTAATGGATTCTTACACATTCTATAGTTTTTTTGGTGATTAAGAACTTAACAATTCAAATTGTCTCTACCTGTAAAGTCATTGTATGGTCACCCCATCCAAAATAAGGCAAAAGATCCCCAAGAAAATTAGGTAAAAATAAAAATCCCACTTATCCTCTAGTTTGAGATCCTCCCAACAAAGATTAACTGCTTCGGCCCAGAAATGTTTCTAAAGGGATCACTAGGTTATTAATTTAAGAGTCAGCGTTTAATCATCCGCCCTGAGTTATCACAGATCATCTATAGCTGCTTTGGCTTTCTGCTGAGGCCCAGTATCAACCTCCACATCAGCTACATCCTGTCAATGGATAACCATTCAGGGAATATGTCCCACTTTTACACAAAGCGAGAAGAGTGAAGTCACTGCAAACAGAAAACACTACATGGTTTACTTCCAGCAGGGGAGAGTGAAAGTTTATTGTAATACATGTTTTTCAAAAAAATAAATAAATAAAAAGCAAACAAACAAAAAAAACCCCACACAGCTAGGATCCCACATTTTCCATTTTAACTGAAACAAACAGGATTTGAAAAAAAGATAAATCACATCCTTCACTCCTTCACTCAAGTTTACTATTTTAGCAGACACATTCCATTTACATGATTTTTCAAGATACAAAGAAAAGCCAAAACAAGGATCCACAAGACAACTGACTAGAAAGTTAATTTTTTTTAAAAAAGGGAGGCTAGATGTTTATACTGAAGTAGCATCTTCAAGGAACTAAAAATGAAAGTATGTGACGAGCTGAAATGCTGGATACAGATTTGGCTGTCCCTGAATGCAGAAGAAAATGCAGAAGGGGACAAATATTTGCACACTTTGGAACTGGGGCACTTCATTCTGCATACAAAGGCTGAGATATGATCAGTCTAAAAAACGTGACAGGAAAAAATGGACAGAATAAAGGGATACACCTTAAAGCTTAAAGGAAATAATTTTAGAATCAATTTTTTTAATTACTGTAATAAGTAATACATTTACAGGACCCTTTATCCCAATAGGAGTTACCAATGGAAAATATAAACATGATCTGAGAGGAAATAAACTAGCCGCAATAGACTGATAATGAAATAAGAAATTCGAGGCATGTTCGGGGCATAGCCTTACATGGAGACTAAAGTCAAGGCCAGTGAGCAACGACCATGCCTTGCCTTTACAAACTGTTCCTTCGTGTCCGTGTGCAGTCCCAACACCAGGTCTTGTATCGGCCTGACCTATTTTACATGTGCAAACATAAATACATGCATATATAATTTTTAATAGGAATTACCTTATGTGCCATTCTATTTTATGCAGGCATCAAAAGTAAATCTCGTATTTACTTGACTGCGTACAAATATCAACTTACAAAAACTGGCTCACTTTTCTTTCACAGTTGAGAAATAATTCCCTACCCACAATCAAGGCTGTAAGTAAACCATTTGTTTTTCAGGTAAAAAGATGTGAAAATTATAAATATCAAAATAACCAACTGCCACTAGGCAAAACTGAGGCAATAATTTTGTCCTCTGACCATAGCTTGACATCATCTTCAGAAACTCTTTCACCTATGTGTGTTATCTGAAATACACAATATAAAAAGCAATGGAATACCACAGAGGTCTGTAACAGTATAATCATGTGAACGCTTACTATCATTTCTTTTTCCTTCCATAGTAAACGTTCAATTATCATTCTGGATATACAAAAAAAAAAAACCAAAAAAAGGCCAAACAAATGTATGTTCTGGTTAACCCATTTTTTACTTATTTATTTTCGGTTTACTAAGAGTTAAAAAAAATTTCTTGTGTATCAATTACTGCCAAAATGTACTTCTAAGTTGCACTATTTCCCTTTAGCCAGGAATGGTGAACAAATTAACCTTGCAGGGCAGAGATGACTGTGATGCCTCAGTCATCAACCTGAGCCACCCCAGCAGGACTCGATACACTACAGAGGTGACAAAGGTTAAGGGTTTAGCTAGCCTGTGTCCTGACAACCTGGAAGGAGGTTCTGATTTTTATATTTTGCCAACACAGGCTCATTTAATTGTGTTTTTCCTCATTAATAAAATATAGAGTATAGAAAAGACTCTGATTGCATTCAGTTAATCAGGGTGTTAACAGTTCATTACATATTTATGAAGGATGATTTAAATACACCCCAAAATAGATGGTATTCACAGGTAACACATTTTTTATTCCTACACCTATCAACTTAAGGATGTGAGGCTAAAACCTTATTGAATGATAGGTGGCTATTTCAAAATTTTAGAATCTTAATTTTACAAGATCTCTTTTTCTCCCCTTTCTGCTCTTACCCTGCTATACATACAGTATGTTGTTCAATGACAGTAACTCAAAGTTAAAGCTATTTGGAAAATAATACCACATCCCTGAAAATGATTGGGCTCGCCCCAAGGAGAATAAAAACCATCTTTGGGAATTGTCACTTTCCAGACCAATTCATTAGAACTGCTTTTTGCTTTTTGAAGGCTTCTCTCCCTAGGGTTTCCTTTCATGGGTCTAGGGCAACTTTATTTTAGAAAGGTGTTTTCTGCAGTTATGTAATGAATATGTTCGTTGGGAGCAATCACAGGAAAACCTGACAGACCTTTGTTGCAAAGATGCATCGGCCTCCTCCTTTGTAAAGTGGACAGATAATGGTGCCTACCTCAGGGAGCTCTGCTGCATGAAACTGGATAAACTAGGCACCATACTTAGAACCGCCCAGCATACTGTAAGAACTCAGTAAATATTAGCCATTCTTATGTATATTAACCCAAATACAATGCTTTTCACTTGCAATTTATAAAACAGATTAGGGAGTAAAACTGCAAACAGACTTGGATTACTAGATGAAATATAGTTATTTGGAAAATGTTCTGATCTAGTATTTTAAAAAATTTGGGGATGGGGGAATGATATGATATTTATAAATAACAGGGGCACTAAAATGAGTCAAAAGGGCAAAATGTTATGATGAAGTGACCAAAATGATCTCTTCCCTTAATTTATTTTGGTTGAAAACATTTAGTAATGATTTGACCACACAACAATATTTGTAAATAATAACCAAAACATTAATTGGCCATAGAAAAAATCTAGTAACATGGTTTAAAATATTTTTAAACTAGAAGCCATTCATTTCATCTATAAAGACAGTTGAGGATAAAAACTAAACAGGCGACTTCTGGAATCCATTAGACAGACTTGTGCTAAAGCAGAACCTAATAAAGAACACAATTTCTAAACAGTAGAAAATGTTCTCTAATTACTATTACTGTTATTTCCCTACTTAGTTTACTTCTAAAACCACAAATGCACCACAATAAAAATTACAATTACCAACAAACCTCTCTATCTCCATTGTTCACCGGTTCCATCAAAGGCATAGCTACATATTTTCAATGAAGTTTTTAAAAATTCAAAGCTAAGATCTTTTTCATCATTCTCCAAAAATTACAACAGCCAAGTGCAATATCCTCCAACTCGGACCTATAAACTAATGATATACATTCAAATAAGAAAATGGTAATAGGCGCCGTATAAAACAGGAGAGTCACCTCCTCATTCAATTACAGGATGAACAAACTCCGGAGAAAAATAAAAAGGTTTACCAAAACCAACACGAGAATGAAAAAATAAAGAGCCAGATAACTAATACTTCTTCATTCGTAAAGTGTAATTCTTAGTCTGAAAATGTTTAGATTACTTTTAAACCTCCTTCAATTAAGAAAAATCCTCCACGGTCGCAAGTGCATCTCAGCAGCCACAGCGCCAAGCATAACAAATAAGAGATGAAGATGAGGGTAATACTGGAGGGAGTTACACAATTTCCCTGCTTGATTGGGGGGGGGGCGTGTCCCCCAAGGTTTTCTCCTCCTTTCTACTGGAAAGGACAGCTGGAGCTCCACACGGAAAACCTAACCACGCAACTTGCAGGGACCTCAGATTTTAATCTGAGGTTTCGAAAGATGCAGAAGAAAACCGGCTCCGAGCGGCTTTGGGCGCACGAGGCGGGGGGTGGGGTGAATCGGTGGAGCCGGGTGGGAGCCTCGGCCAAACCTGGGGAGCAGACGAAAAGCAGCACCAACCACTCGTCCACCCGCTCAGCCTCTGCCCCCTCAAGCCCACCCTCCCGGGCGACCCAAGGCGCGCAGGGTGGGCGTCAGAAGGTGCAAACCACTGAGAGAGACGGTCAGGTCCTGAGGCTCCCGGGGTCTGGGGGATGAGGGAGGAACCTTCTGTACCCGTTGTTCTCCGCACAAGAGCAGCTCCGGATAACTGAACTCCACGCAGCTCTCGTCGGTGGGATCCTTGAGCACCAGCTCCAAGCGCACCGTCTCCCTCGGCGGCCTCTGCTGCGGCTCGGCCCGGGAAGCCGACTCGCGCGGCGGGGGCGGCTGCAAGTGCAGCTGCGGGAGCGGCAGCGGCGGCGGCGGCGGCTCGGGCCGCGGGGGCTCGCGCTGCAGCGACATTGGCGGCTCGGCGCGGCTGACCTCGCGCTGGGGGAGCGGCTTCTCCCGCGGCGGGGGCTGCGCGTCCGACCGGGGGGCAGCCTCCCGCGGGACCGGCTGCTCCGCCCGGACCGGTTCCCGATGCGGCTGCGGCTCCAGCCGGGGGGGCTCGCGAGGGTACTCCGGCTCGCGTTCGGCCCCTGGGTATTCGGCCTCGCGCCTTCTCACCGGTGACAGGCTAATAAACGCTACTCTGCGAGGCTCCGCCATCCCTACTGTTCTGGCCCTCTGCCCTCGTTCGCCCCGGCGCTCGGTTCTACGCCGAGTGTTTTGCCTGCCCGCCCTTCCTTTTGCTCTCCGTCGCTTTTCTTCCCTCCACCACCCTCAGCCGTCTCCGCCGACGCCACCGTGAGTGCGGACCGTGGCCCCTTCCCCGCCACTATGTTCCGATGGGCTTCACAGCCAACGCCAGGATCGCCGCAGCCGCCATGTTGGATCCCCCACATAAATAGAAGCAGGCCAGTGAGCGGGCGCATGCGCAGACTGGAGACGCTCGCGTCCACCGTCGTGGCTGTGGCTCAGTTTTCCTCTTTTCCTCCCAACAGTCTGGGAGTCCAGACAGGTCAGCGGAAGTGGCGTCACGGTGGGCCTGTTTCCATGGAAACGGAAGACGCCGTCTGCGCCCTTCCTAAAAAGGAGGGGTCTGGGGGTTCCAGAGAAGCTTCCCGTTCACGTCCGGAAATCAGAGTCACTTGCCCGTGGCGAGCGTCTGGATGTTCCGGGCACCGACCTATTAATGGCGGTGGGACCCACCCGGCATGTGCTTTCTGCTCTGGGCTCTAGAGAGTTGGGGTTGTCAGCTGGTGATTCAGGGCGGATTCGGAGAAAGGTTAGAGGGACGCGAGGACCAGCGGGTGTACCTGCCCTCCCAGCATCCCCGCAGCCCTGTTATCGAGGGGAGAAAGGAAATGGCTAACTCCAGCCGGTCTCGCCCTTTGGCTTCCTTCCGCAAAGCGCCACGCCGACTCCCATAGACCTCCCTTTCCTAGACCGACTCCTGTTTTTCTCTCCTGGCCGAGGAGGGCATTGTGTGTGGCACCGTCGTAAAGTGCTCAACAGCGTTTTGCAATTGGGAAATTGAACAAGCAAGTTAACAGTTCTGGGCCCGTTCATGAAGCCTGAAATGTTGATATTAATCGCAAACTTCTTAAGAGGGTTTGGTGGTATTTTAGGGAACGTACTCTGTGAAAGTGGAAGCTAAATGATCCGTTTCAGGGTGAGGAGAAACCTGGGTTGGGCATGCCTTTTAGGCACACCTTGATAAATGAATTGGAATTAGTATTAAATGAATGACGATTACTATCCGTTTTAATCCATTCAGTAGAAAGTAAATTTCTGGGCTCGTCCTCCCCATCCTAAAAGGAATCCCGTTAAGTCTATTAACGGATAAGAACAATGTCACCTATTGACGACTCTTTGAGTCAGTGTGACGTCACAGACCATTTCTGAGCAGATTGTTTTTTGCTTTCCTATTACTTTCCCTATTTGTGTGAAGATGGTGATGGAATAGATGGTTCCAGAGGTCCCTCCCGGCTCTAAAATGCTGTTGTGGGTTTTGGGGGGGGGGTTGGCATTCTGTATTACCTACAGGATCCTCTTTCCCATTGTTCCTTTTCCGATTCTGCAACTGGGTCTCCTTTCGGGATTGTCTTCCCTACTGTATTCACCTCTCTGTCTTCAGGCACTTTTCCTGCGGGTCTTGTAAAGAGGCTGTATTCATGCTTCTAAAACACTGCCGTTTTATATAGGGGTGGGCAGAAGTAGGTTTATAGTTGTGAGTTGTATTATTAATTTATTAATTATTGTATTATTTGTCTGTAAAATGATACAACTGGAAGTCTTCCTTTGCCCACTCCTGTATTATATCGTTCTCTGTCCTAGCTGCAGCTTACCCACAAAGTCACATGGCTTGCCCTCTGGAATTAAACAATAGGGAAAACGTAATTGACAATAGCAGAGACAAACAGAATCAACACAAATAGGTAGAATGGACCACAGTTCAGGACATCTTGTGTTAGTCTTCTCTGAGGAAGACACATTTAAAACCAGAATGCTTTGAGAAGATCATAAGGAACGGTATGGTGGAGAAAGAAAGCAAGAGTAAAAGTCTGCATAGGGAGTGAGCTTTGAGGATTAGAAGAAAATTCAAAATGGCTGGAGCCCAGGGAGCCAGAAGGGGCGAAATACAGGAGACAAACTCAGCAAGAGGTAGGGGCCAGGTCACAGAATGGGGAAAGGAGTTTGGATTTTATTAATAAAAACCAGAGCCATTGAGACATTTTAAAGAAGTAACATGATTTTTTAAAAAGCATTTCAAAGAAGTGGGAGCAGTCGACTCACTGTGTACAATACTACCAAGTCTGGTAAAATGAGGACAGGGAGATGGTTCCTGCATTTGGCAAAAGAAGATTATTGGTGACTTTGAGAAGCTTTCTCTTTTTTTTAAATGTTCATTTCAGACAAAGAAGGTTGAATTAATCATAGTTTAGTTTCTGGTGCATTACCATCATTGGTCTATGCAAGGCCCTTCTCAATCTCTGTCTCTCTGAAATTTCTCTTATCATCCCGTATCTCCAACAGAAATTCTAAAGTCTAACATTTTGTTTGCATGTGAGCTTTTGTATTATTTTATATGCATATATTATTAATTTGTGAATTTTTGTATTTCTCATTCTGTTTCCGTTTTTACTCAACACCATATTTTTAAGATCCACCCATGCTGCTGTTCATAATAATACATTTGGTTTATAACTTTTGAGTAGTAATCTGCAATAGCACATTTTGCCTATTGACTTAGTGACGGACACTCAAATTGCCTCCTGGGCCCCTCACCACCACAGAACGGCTATGCACACACCCACTCATGTGCCCTTTAGATCTGTGTGGAAATGTGTTTGGGAAGAATACTCAGGTGAGAACTGTTGGGTCGTAGGACACACGTGCACAGTGAGGGGCTGCTCTGCACAAGGGCCACATCTGCGCCGGTGCATTCCTATAGCATGTCCTGCCCTCCACTGCATTGCCACCATCACATCCAGTTTAATTTTCGCAAGTCATTATTTCAATTTGCATTCCTCTGGTGACTAAGGTATTTGAACATCTCTTTCATATACCTGTTAGTCTTTTAAGTTTCCTCTTTGTAAATTTCCCGTTTATAATTATTGTTCATTTTTCTGATTGTCCATCTTGCATTTCTTGTCTTGTTGAATATACAATTAATTTCAAATCAGTGAGGAGAAAATGAATTATTCAATAAACGGTTTAAGATAACTAAATAGGCATCTGGGCAACAATAAAATTATATAACACCTTGTGAAAAGATAAATTTCTGGTGAATCAAAGTTTTAAATGTAAAAAATGAAACCATGAGAACTTTAGAAGAAATCAGCTGAGATATGATTTTATTTTTGCTTTATTTATTTATTTATTTTTAGAAAGGGGATGGGAGGGAGAAAGAAAGGGAGAGAAACATTGATGTGCAAAAGAAACAATCAGTTGCCTCTTGCGTGGCCCCCAACTGGGCACAGGCCCAACCCCAGCAATGTGCCCTGACCGGGGACCAAACCAGTGACCTCTCGGTTCACAGGCCAACACTCACTCCACTGAGCCACACCAGCCATGGCTCTTCTATTTTATTTTCGATTTCATTTATTTATTTTTAGAAAGAGGGGAAGGGAGGGAGAAGGAGGGAGAGAAAAATCAACTGAGATTTTAAATAATCTCACACTAGGGAAGGCATTTACAAGTATTATTGATAACTTCAACTATTTAAAATAAATTTCTGATGCCAGGAAAACAGACTTTTGACTAATAGACATGACAAACTTAAAAAAATTTGCAACACATTTCACAAAGGGTAAAGTTCCCTAATCTATAAAGAATTCATATAGATCAAGCAGAAACAATAACCTTATAGAAAAATGGAATAAGATATGAATGAATAGTTCACAGAAAAGGAAATAAAACTGCTCTTAAGCAAATGAAATATGCTCAATTTGGCTCAATTGCTGTATCAAAAAATTTGTGCATTTCTAACTTTGATAAATTGGCCTCCATAGAAAGTACCGACTTAAATTCCATCTACAGTGTGTGAGGTTCTCTATATCTCTATACCATGGCAACATGTTGTCAAGTGTTTTTATCTGTGCCAAGTTGATATATTTTATTTAAATGATTTCGGTGTACATCTCTCATGATGAATCAATCCATGCAATGGAATTCTATGCAATCTTTTAAAAACCTCATCACAAAGCTCTGTCCTTAAGTGAAAAAAGCAATATGCAGAACAATATTTATAATACTACCATTTATGCAAAAAGAGGAAAAACACTGTTAAAAGGGAGAAATAGTGACTTGTTTATATACACATAAATTATCTGAATGTATATTCACAGAGTCAAAAGCGATCTGGGGAGGGACACTGAGTAGATAGTTTTAGGGACAAGAGAAGTTTAACTGTCAGCTGGAGACAGTCTAGCTGTGCTTGTGTTGATTTAACACCAACTGTCATAGCTAAATATTTGCATCTTTTTTAATTTTTACATTAAGTGATTCTTAACATACAGGAAACTGCATACAACAATGAAATTTTCTTTTTGTATTTATACCCCTTTAACAATTCCTGCTTGAAGATATTGAAGATTTTCTTCACCCCAGAAAGGTCCTTCCTGTCCCTTTCCACTCACTACCCCCCACGGAAGTATTCCCCAGTCTGATTTCTATCACCGTAGATTACTTTTGCCTGTTCTTGAATGCTATGTATACAACCTAGGCATGTGCCCTGACTGGGAATCGAACCCAGGACCTTTTGATTTATAGGAAGATGCTCCAACCAACTGAGCCACACTGGCCTGAATGCTATGTATACAGAATGATAAAGTTCATACAAGTATATATCTTATGTCTGGCTTCTTTCAGTCAACATAATGGTTTTGAAATTCATCCACATTATTACATACTATCAGTGGTTTAGTTTTTCTTGCTGTGTAGCACTCCATTTATGAATATACCACAAATTTGTTTATCCAGTGAACTTATTAATGGGTATTCTACATAGTCTTCAACTTTTAAGCTTCTAAGTGTGATAATTTTATGCTTTCCAATTTTAAGGGATTCGTGTTGAACAGTTCCATTGAACAGAACCCGTTTGTTGTGAATTGCACTCCCATGAAGCACTAAACTAACAGTAGACTTGCTGTTAAAAACACGTTCGTGAGACTGTAAATATGGGGCAAGGCTATGGGATTTTTACACTGCGGAAGCAGGGAGACTCAAAGATTCTGTGTGAAAGGCAGGTGCTTGAGATTTGAGGGTTATTTGGCAGAGTGGACAAACGATTTTCAGCTCTTCCCCCCAGTATACAAATGTTAGGTGGACCTTTAGAAAAGGAAGAAATCAAAGAGGTTTGGAATAGTTAGGAAATGTTAATGGAGGAAACAAGGACTTCAGTTTTAAGGACGATGAGGATATGCATGGATAGAACAAGGAAAGGTGTGACCATAGAGTGAGAGACGGGCTGGAATGGCCTTGGAGGATGGGTGGGCTACCTTGTCCCAACAGGTTTGAAAGAAGGGCAGTAGGAATTAGAACTGAATAATACTGGGACCTCTGGTTTCAAGTACCATAAAAGAAATCATCATAAGCTAGTTGAATACGTAGAAAAGTTTCTAAAGCAGACGTCAAAGTATTTCCCAGAACCCAAGGGAAGGAATTTGATCAGGCCGCAAGAAGATGGAACCAGAATCAGGAACTAGAAACCTACGGTGTTGTCTCTGTCTCATTTCTGCTTCTCTCTCTGATCTGTTTCATTTTGCTCCCTTCTCTCTGTGGACTAGCTTTCTCTGCTCCCCATGTTACATCATTAAAACTATGGCCTTTTAGTGAGTACTTCCTCCTTTTTTTTTTTTAACATTTTTGTTGGAGAGACTATTCTAGACTAAGACAGGAGAGAAACTTTTACACCCAATTCCAAAATCATAGAGAAGCTTTTCTGATCCGTCTAGTTTAGATCAGGTACTCACCCCCAGGGTAAACAACGTGAGGAAGGAATGGCTACCAGGGGCTTGTGATGCGGTGGATGGGTTTGGGGTTGGGGAAGGCACAGTTCCAGGAAAGGGTAAGGGGTGTGCCTGTCAGGCAATCCACCTGATGTCTACTTCGTAGGATGGCAGAACAAAATTGTGGATGACACTTTGTGGTAAAATCACTGAGAATCAAAATGTTGGCTTATCCTAGGGAAAAATATAATGAGCATAATAAAACTGATTTCAGAAAGGACAGAAAAATCCAGACCAATTAGTATAGAAGAAATCAAGAACTTTGCTGACAAAGAGCAAACCCCTACTTTTTTTTAAAAGATTTTATTTATTCATTTTTAGAGAGAGGGGAAGGGAAGGAGAAAGAGAGGGAGAGAAACATCAACATGTGGTTGCCTCTTGCATGACCCCGACTGGGGACCCTGCCACAACCCAGGCATGTGCCCTGGCTGGGAACCTAACCGGCGATCCTTTGGTTTGCAGGCCAGCTCTCAATCCACTGAGCCACACCAGCCAGGGCTGCAAACCCTGACTTAAAAAAAAAAAAAGACTGGGTCCAGACAGTTCCACAGGCAAATTCTACCAAGCATTTATTGAACAATAGGTTTAAAACTATTTAAAGTAACCCATCATAGTAGAGTATATGGTTGTCTAACCACTATGTTGTACCCCTGAAACTAATACAAAATAATGTTAAAGGTAAGTTGTAATTGAAAAATAAAATTTAAATTAAAAAGAAAATCAAGTGGCCCATCATATATAATAAAAGAAAAGCTTCTAATAGAAACAAAGCTTCATGACTCAAGCAAAACACTGATTCCACTTCTAACCCACAAAACAAAATGAAATATAGACATAAAAACCTGTACGGGGACATGATTTTTTCATCTATCAGGCTGACAAATACAAAAAAGAAATTGGTAACACTGCTGCAGAGGAATGGAGAAACAGTTCCATTCATTGCCGGTGGAGGCAGGAGCTAGAACCACCTCTGTAGACAGCAAGTCAGGAATATCTGTCAAAATACAAATGTGCGTGCTCTTTAACCCAGTACTTTCATGCCTATGAATTTCTCCAAGACCTATGATACTTTGTATGTATGTGTTCTCTCTCCTGCCTTGATTCATTAGATAAAAATTTGTTTAAAGAACCAACTCCTTCACTGACTTACTAGTTGTATCGATTTTTCTAGTTTTAAATTTAATTTTAGAGTTTATTGATTTTTCTTTGTGGAGTCTTTATTTCAATGTTCTTTTTATTCTTGATAAGATACTTAAGTCACTCGTTTTTACTTTTGCTGTTTATTTATTTAATTTCCTTTATTGATTTTAGAGAAAGGGGGAGAGAGGGAGAAAGAGGGAAGAATCACTGATGTGAGAGAGAAACATCGATCAATTTGCCTCTTGCACATGCCCGGACTAGGGACTGAACCCACAGCCCAGCTATGTGCCCTGACCAGGAATTGAACCTGCGACCTTCTGGTTTGCAGGAGGAGGCCCAACAAACTGAGCCACACCAACCAGGGCTAGTTTTTCTGTTTATTAATATAAGGATTCAAACCCTCAACTTGTTCTTCGATCTTCATCTCTAATCCAGTTTGGTTACAGCTTGGATTTCCCTTTTACCCAAAACCTAAGAGAAGATTTCGTCTAGGTATTGGTTGACTACTTAGGGTTTTGGATGGTTGGTTAATTGCTTTTCTTTTCTTTTTTTCTTAAATGTTTAGGTGGCAGAGTTCTTAGTTTTCTGGTTTCATTAACTACTACTTTTATGACTTGACATTGATTCTATATTTGAGATTCCTGCTTACTAACTTGACTTTGTTCGGTGCAAGCACCTTCAGCATTCTGTGGCCCAGTTTGAAAAACGGGAATAATGATATAGGTACATTTAAACCTGTTGGGATGAAGTATGTGAAGTGCTTTGATGCGTGGCTGGTGCATGGTTTGACAGTATTTTCTTGGTGACCTAATGTCCCATCATCTTTAGTGAATGAATGTCCAATGGGTCCTTGAAAAGGAAGTCTGTTCTCTGTTTTCAAGGTATAAGCTATATTAACAGTATATTCCTTAGTCATCGTGATATTTAAGTTATCTATTTGCTTTACTTACACTTTTTTTTCATTTCAGCTGCCATGAACTGTAATCTACCACTGTCTTCATAACTCTTATCTTTTTTGTCCTTTGAATACTGATGCTATTTCTCTTGCTGTTATATTCATAACTGTTATATCTTCATTGAGAAATGGGCCCTTTGTCATTCAAAGTGTTTCTTTGACTTGCTTAATGATTTTGACCTGGAGTCAACCTTGTTTGATTGTGACACCTGCTCTCTTTTTATTTGCATTTGCCTGATTTTGCTATTGCACCTCTGTTATTGTCAGCGCTTATGTGTAAGCAGCACAGAGTTAGCTTTTGCTCTGTGATCCCACCTGCCTATCTCTTGTACTTCATAGGTGAGCTGAGCCCATTGACGCTTTTCACGTGAGCTGGTGTCTGAGCATAGATATGCCACGTTATGTGGTGTCACATTTCCTCCTTTCAACCTTGTAAAACAACCCTCCATGAGCTGATGTTTGCTGTTTTATGTATGTTACTTCTGTTAATTTGGAAGGTTTATATTTTTGCTCTAATAGGATGATTTTATATTGTGCTTAATCCTCAATTTCTTTGGACGTTGTCTATAAGTCTATACTATGATCAATGATAACGATTTATGTATTTTCTCTTTCTACACTTTGTATTGTAAAATATACTCATATACTTACTACTTGATTTATCACCTTCAATGATACCTTAAAGATAAAATAGCAATAAACTACCTTTTTTCTACCTTTCTGTCGGAGTTTTACTATTTTATATTGGGATACAGCTTTCATATGCATGCCACCAATTTTCTAGTGATGTTTTTGTCCACCATGTGCCTGCCTGCCTTCCTTGCTTCCTTCTTTTTCTCTTGTATTAATTTTCTATAGACCCTTATCTGTGTCTGCTTTGGTTGCTCATCTTTGAGGAAGAAGAGTTTTCCTGGACCAGTTATGTTGGTGGCTGTGCATGCCAGGGGACCGCAGGGCCATGGGCCCACCTGGCAGGTGTTTGCCGTATGACTCAGGGTTTGCATTACTCTTCCCGCCTCCTTTGGGTAGCAGCTGTGGAGCAGTTCTCCACCACGTCTGCCACAGGACAGAGTGCTCCCGGCAAATACAGCTCGACTCTGTGATCCTTTGGTTTACTCAGCCTCCTCTGGTTCTCAGAACTAAAATGTAGGCTTTTGTTCATTTATCGTAGGGCCATGAAATGTGAAGATTTAGCTTTTCCTCACCTTGCCCCCTCAACAGGAACACTTTCCATCCCCACCCCACCCCTGTCCTCACACTGCTGTTGGATCAACTTTTGGTTGAATCCGTGTTGTCTCCCCAGGCCCAGCCCCTTCCTACCCCACACCCCGGTAACCACCCTCCTGATCTCTTTGTTCATCATTATCCTGCCTCACTGCTGACTGTGTATTTGTGTTGGAACTGTCTTCAACTTACAAAAAGTTATTGTTGTAAGTAATCCATGGCTGAGTTTCATTCAAGCTGTGGCAAGTGTAGGTCATTCATTTTGTGTACTATTCCATTCTGACTTCACCGCAGTTCATTTACCCACTCTCCTGCCAGTGGGTTTGGGGGTGGTACTCAGGTTTTTCCTGGGGGGAGTGCTGTGAGGACCCTTCTTGTACCTCTCCCCTGGTGGACATGTGCAGGGCATCTCTTGGATATATACCGAGGAGTGAAATTTCTGGGTCATAGTTTGAACTACAGGTTTACAAATAAGGCCATACTGGTTTTCAAAGAACAAATTAACTTCTATATGAAAGCAAAGAATAAGAACAATTAAAGTTAATGTTAAATGTTTGTCAATATTCTTTATGGTGTCATTTATGCTGCTCTCATCATCTGCCACCTGCTTGTCCCCTACCTCGTTAAATTCTACATATCCGGTTTCAGTTTTCGATTCACTTCCCCCATTTAGTCTTTTCTTTTAACCCTGGCCATCTTGGTGGCTGCTTTGGGTTGGGGACCGTCCCGTACCTAAGTCAGGAAGACAGTGGCCACAAAGAAGACAAAAAAGTCGCTGGAGTCGATCAACTCCAGGCTCCATCTCGTTATGAAAAGTGGGCAGTACGTGCTGGGGCACACGCAGACCCTGAAGATGGTCAGACGAGGCAAAGCGAAACTGGTCGTCCTCGCCACCACTGCCCCGCCTTGAGGGAATCTGGAGTAGAGTGTTGTGTAACGGTGGCCAGACTGGGGCCCACCGCCATCCATGACTGATATCATTAGAAACACAGACAGGTGAAAAGTAAATCATGCAAAATTGTTCTGTAATGAAACTGCCCGGAGCTTGGTTTAAAAAAAAAATGTATAAGCTATACTAGTCCATCATTTCATTGCTTCTACAGCACTTTGCAACTACTCTTTAGGCCACTATTACCTATGTTTTCATCCTAACAAACACTTGTCATTTTTAAACCTTGAATGATTTGTCTCAGCTCCACAACATTAATAGCTACTCTTCAGCCCTGACTGGTGTGGCTCAGTGGATTGAGCACTGGCCTGCGAACCAAAGGGTCACTGGTTCAATTCCCATTCAGAGCACACACCTGGGTTGTGGGCCAGGTCCCCAGGAGTGGGCTCTCGAGAGGGAACCACACACTGATGTTTCTCTCCCTCTCTTTTTCCTTCTTTTCCCCTCTCTAAAAATAAATAAATAAAATCTTAAAAAAATAACTACTCCTCAGTCAAAAACTGGTGAAGAAGAGTTTAACTGTATGTTTATAGAGGAAATTAGAAGTAGATGGCCATGTTTAATCATTTAACTGGGCATAGTAGGAAAGACCTGTACTTGTTCAGAGGGCAGTAAGACGGCCCTGAAACTTCTGTTAAGCATATAGTTACATCTTCACTGTAGTGCATAAAATCCAACCCGGAAGCCCATGAACAATCAGAGATCACTGAGAATCCAGGTATTTCTTCCCCTAGGGCCCTCATTCACATACACAGACTATGGATTTTCTGTCTGGTTGTGTTTCACACTGTGGTTGGTAAGAAGGTTGAAGGTGAACTTCTGGTCCAACTTTAGTAATTCTGGTGGGAACGTTTATGTGTGAACTTTACTCTTGGTATCCCTTACTCTTAAAAGCCTTTTGACTGTCCATGTTTTAGAAAATTATCTCAAATGCCTTCTGGAACACAGTGGGATGTAAGTAGCTCACCAAAAAAATACATGAGTACAGGAATGAATGCACAAAAAATATGATGAATCAGCTTAGGTGAAATGCATCCACAGTTCATGCTATGCATGCTCAAACCGGGCCCACTGTCCTCTCACCTGAGGTTCTCCCAGCAGGGACTTATTCCCTGTATCTGAGGTTTGTAAACTGTATTGCCCTATGAAGGGCTGCCTGGGTGGCATCTGCTTCCTTCCCTTCCCTTGGCCCTGCCCAGCGGGGCAGTGCATAGTTGAACTTGGCATTTAGATGTTATTTAAAGAAAGGATTTTATTGCACAGGAGTGCAAACTTGTCTATATCCTCTGCACTCATATGCACACAGCAGCTGGTTGATCCATCCAGCGTTTCATTGTGCGCTGTCTTCTTCTCATATTCCCGCAGTCCGGAGTCTGGGCAGCATACACGCCCATCACCAGGTTTCTAGCTCCGCTCTCTGACGGCATCCCTAAATAGGCCAAATATGGTTGGAACATAATCATGAAATATATATAAGCCTTAGAATAGAAGTGTTTTATAGGATGAAGAAGAGAAAGAGGACTATTCATCTAAGTCAGATTGAGACAGTCCTCAGTATAGGAACTAGTAACTAATTCATTTTTGCCATTAGAAAGTAAATAAAACTAATGTGATATACAACCCACCTGCTTGCAACTTTTTCACTGTGTCATAAAAGAGGAAAGCAGTCTTTTGGTTTCTGCGTACTTGGGCGGACAGTGCCTGTGTTGTCCACGTGGCAGAAGCCTGGGCATCTTGCTGGCTGTGGAGTTTCAGGACCCATTCTGACTGCTTCTCCCAAATGAGGCAGGAGGGGCCCCATTTACATAGATACAATCACTCCCACTGCCTTCTTTTACCTTTCCAGACTTTGCTCCTACTGGTGACAACAACCACATCTTATTCTGTTTACTTGTGTAGACTTCTGTTAGACTGAGATGCTTTAAAAAAATGTTATGGGGTGGGATTGGTTAACAATGATATAGGTTTCAAGTGTACAATTCTGTGACACATCATCTGTATCTTGCACTGTGTGCCCGTAGACTGAGCTCCTGAAGGGTCAGGACTGTGCGTCACCTTTGCATCCCAAGCACCTAGTACCGGTGTACGCCCAGCACGTGATCAAACAGAAATTAGATGGGGACCAGAATACACGCGGTCAGGTCTCACAAGTCCCCTGCGTTACCACTTACTATGTGCTTCATTATTCGGTCAACAGGTATCTGGGAGATTTCTCCGTGTGAGGTGTTGGGGTGTTCACTGGTCATAACAGTTTCTGGGGTGAGGCCATGACTCAGCAAAGAGCCGAACCTCATATGCTTTAGCAGGAACTGTGAGCCTTAATGGACAGGGATTCTTAGGGAATATCTACTTTCCTCTCCTACAAAGAGTAATTTGTGGAGCCCCAAACTTTGTTGACTTTTCTCCTTCACTCTGGGGTCAGGAAAGAAAGGGAAGGGGGCACACGGCATTCCCAGGGCTCGCACTCACCACGCCCACGGAATATCATAATAAGAACCAGATGATAAACTTTAATTTGAATACATTACAGTAGAATAATTATTCTGAAGTACAAAAATAACCGTAAGAGTTTTATCTCATTTGCAAGTGGTATTTGCTACAGGCTATAAATAGTACATTGACGCTATGAACTGTACACATTACATACCTTCCCAGGCCTGGACCTTCCTCTCCCCGGACCATCGCGAGGAAAAGCGGCTGTGCAAACTACTCCGCAGTCCTGAGACCCTGCCAAGACGTCTCCGAAGCGGCTGTTCCAAAAGGCAGAACTAGACGGTATCTTTTCTAAACTAGTTTTTAGGGTGCTTTTTTTTGGAGTGGGGGGTTCAATTCTGTAGATTAAAAACTTAAAAAAATAGTCTAAAATTCTGGGAATTGCTATTTTTGGAATATCAGGTTTTTTCCAAAAGACAGGAAAATGTAGGGAGTGCTAAATTCAACAAAAGCTCACTTAAATCACCATCACTGGAAGAGCATTTCAAGTATAGGAAATTTGAAAACAGCAATTAGCCGGAAGACAAATTTCATTGCCAACAGCCACTGAGGAGTTCCATCTGTCTTTTTTGCATTATTATGTTTCCTAATATTTTAAGTGAGGTAAGTAAGAATCACAAGAAGGATTCTAACTGTAGCAGGTTCTGCCCAGATCTGACCCACCTAGTACTTTAGATGCTGAGAACCAATTACTGAAAAAGTAGGAAAACAGAGTGAGGAAACAGAAAAGCTTTGGCATATGAAAAAGGATGTAACTTTGTTTTCTAAAATTCGGTCATTCAGGCCAGTTTATTTTGATTTGTGCCTCAAACTGACTAGATCTGGGCTTAACATAAACGACAAGAAAACTGAACATCTTCCTGAGTAGAGCTGAAAGAGCTTCTTGCAAATGCCTAGAAGGCAAATGCTATCTGAGGTCTGTGGTCCTCTGTCTGCGGCTGCCTTTGACTCCTGCCACGTGCCCATCTCCGTTCTATGCACCTCCTGCATCCAGAGGAATGGCCCTGTACTTTCCACACCTGTGATACAGGGTGCCTTAAACTCATAGGCAAAAAATATGGTGTAGAAACAATGGTAATCTGGCACATAATAACACATAGGTCTATTTTCTGAAAATAGCTCATGAGCCTAAGAATGCTCGGTCCTGTAATAGGTTTATGTTGTGAAAGCCCAGAAATCTGGGGCTAGAATATGACTGACGCTGGAGCCCAGCCATTAGGAAATCCCTCAAAGGGCTCCACACAATCCGTGTGCTGTATCATTACATTAATACGTGGCCATAATGCTTACATAGAGCCTTTGTAGCCCTCCTTCCAAAATTGATGTTCATTCAGCAAGATACACAAAGAAAAACCTAACCTTCTTGTTACCTAAAATATAATGGAGAAATGACAAATGAGATTTGTATACTTTGTTTCCTAAAAAAATCTTAAATGTGCCACACAGATTTTTTTCATAGTTCTCACCTTTTAAAAAACTGCAGTACTCCTGTTACTCCAATGTAATGTGTTGTTGTCATCAAGAATTCAATTACTGAAGGATTAACCCCTAAGCCTGTTATCTATTAGTGACTGGACAGTTTGATAAAGGCTCTTACTGCCATTCTTAGAATCATATAGCTATTCATAACTTCTGTTCTCGCAAGATTCAGAGGTGCACTACAAAACCCTTTATGCAATCCCTCAGTTAGAAGGGACAGTATGCAGAGACGGCTAACAATAAGATGCCAGAATGATGCTGACTCTTGAGCATTAAGGCATTTGTTATTGCAGCTTGGAGAAAATGCCATGGAATGTTAATATAAAAAAAAAGTTATGCTGTTCTCCGTAAAGTCAGTAAATGACGTCACAGTACTGAGTCTTTTTGGAAGAAAGGCACCAGGGAAGTCCCAACTCTCGTGGCTGGTCAGACCCCACAGGGCCGTGGCAGAGACGATGGCACAGTCCCGCCAGGAGGCAGGGTGTCAGCACTCACTGGGCTCGCGGCTGGAAGAGCAAGGAAGGGAAACGTCACTAAAATACAGGCCTGCATCTCCCATTGAACTGGGGGGTGGGGGGTGCCCAGTCTGATGTCGAAGCAGGGCTGGCCCCCGACGTCCGGGCAGTCTCAGACAGGCACCCTGTTTTCCTTGGCCCACTTCTTCATGATGCGGATGATGTACTCCACCTGGGTGTTGCCCGTGCTTCTCAGCAGGTGGAGCACTTCTCGAAGGGTCTCTCTGAGGAAAGGATTTGAAAGGACAAAGTGCTTCAACAGAGAATGAAAATTAACAGGTAAAATAGACTCCTAACTGTGCTCCATACATTTCTGGCAGGGACTTCTGGTAACAGACTCTTTTCCTGTGTGCGCACAAACCAGTTCCAAACTTCCCAGTTTTCAGTCCTACAGTGGCATGCTAAAATGAAAATTCCATGCTATCCTTCCCACAACCCAAGTTTTCCTTGTTTACTTTTACTACCTATACACATGTTATTCATCATTTTGTCTTAGTAGACATAATATTTCACTTTCTGGGTTTATTCTGCCTGACAGAGTATAAAGAGGGTTATGTCAACAAGCTGGGTTCAGACTTGGGTTCAAATTCTAACTCGGAACTAACAACTCACTTAACTTGTCTGAGTCCCAGATTTCTCCTTTGTTTAAGAAGTAAACTGGGTATCACTGCCATATGTGTGAAACTTTACAAAGCTAGAAGGATGGGAGATTTCTTCAAGAAAAATAATATATTAATTATATATTTGCTAGTATTACTACCAAGATTTGGTAGTATTTATGTTTTAAGTAACTTAAATATAATTACAATTAAAATTTATGTTTTAAGTAATGCACACTAAAACTTCCCTATTACCTTATCAAGCCTATAGGTAACTGCGTTTGAATCCTTTTCCACAAGAGTTCTCTCACATTTCCAACATTTTTCCCATGAAGCAACCTCTTTTACTTAACCGAATTCTTTTCAACTCTTATTTAGGACTAGAAGTAGATACAAGGCAGGAGGTAATTTTTGATAGATTATTTGCTTATAAAATAAGCACATCCCCTATCCATACATTAGTAACAAATACATTCCATGAAGTTATTTTTAGCACACTGAATTTAGTTTTAAGCATTTCAATTTTTGTTGCCATGGAGCCACTTAATTTTATGTAATCTAATGTCTCAGTAATGAAAATTATCAACCACATCTACTCCACTCCTAATTCTTTGAGGCCTAAACTAAAAGACAAAAGAAAAAGCCAAAGGCAAAGAAAAGAATAGATGAGATTGAGAAAAAAAAAGCTTTGTTTATGAAGAGGTAATTCATTTGGAGCTCTCATATTTGAGAGCTGTTGTATGCTCTATGCTCCCGGTACAGAGGATTTAGAATGATCTGATTCTATAAAATAAAAAATTTCTGGAGGAAAAAGGTCAAGTAGAAATATATAACATCTTAACAGTTGATTCATCATTCTAAAACATCTTATAATTTTGAGTTTTCAGAAGAGGATGTCATCCAGGAAAATCCTTCTTTTTCCTTCTGAACCAACCAATAAGTAGAGGCGGCATTCCCCACCTCACTTACTTGGGTTCTCTCCCAGCCAAGATCATCTGGAAAATGCCCACACAGGCACCTCTCTTGCCTTCCCAGTACTCAGGGTTCGGATCCAGCCTCTCGAGGACATCGAAGGCTTTGGCTGAGTAGTAGAACTGGCCCATCTGGATACAACAGAGAACCGTGGTAGTGCTTGTGGTCACAAGATTACACAGATGAAACTGAACGTATGGAAACCATGCAACAGAACTGCATAAAGTGAGTACATGGGAATGACAGCATTTTCAGCCAACCAATTAGTTAAATTTCTTATCAAAACAAGAAAAAGGAATATCACAGTTTGGGTACTTGGGTTCAATTTAAATCAGCTTACCTTCATTCAGTTTTCAACAAAATAACATTTTTTCTACACATGGTCAAGTTACTCTATAATCAATACATACAATCATTTCTTCTAATTATAGTCTAATCTTGAGTATCAACTCTGGCGACTGTGATGTGGACTATTTTTCATCTTCTCAATACAGTCTGTAGAGGATTACTATCATTCAATTTATGCTAATGTGATCATATTCAGTCCAAGAAAATGATCTTTCCCTGACCTTGTCTAAATTCTCATATGCCCACGTGTATACTGCATACGACTTTCAAACACCACATCTTTAAAACATTCTATTTATTTTGACAGGTAACACTACAAATTTCCTTGGCCTTTAGAACATGCTGAATACCACCTCATGTTCCTCAGATGAGTTTTCCCGACTGGCAGTCATCAACGTACAGTGTTACCGATTTCACTGAAGCCTTCAGTCCCCCACCCGCTGTGGTTTGTTACTTCTCCATTCCTGTAAACTGTTGTCACACGCATTTAAGAATTTCCTTAAGATCTCTATTGCGTTATCAGCCCAGCTTTTTTCTGTGTTTCATAGGGAAAACACAAATTTCCTCCCTTCAGTTCAAATTATACCTTCATTCACCCTTCCCTCCTTTTGGCCTATCGTACAAGAAGAAGGGTTCGTAATCCTCTCCGAGATTAATCCTTTTTGCTATGTTCTCTGCAGCACTTTTTTTTGGGGGGGGGGGAGGGGAGGTGAAATAACACATATAGAGAACAGTGCATGCAATGTACATGCAAGATTTAATGTCTGATTCTAAGGAGAATACAAGTGCAACCAGCACCCGGGGCAGGACAGGAAACACAGCAGAACAGAAGCTCTGAGGCGCTTCCAGGCCCAACCCTCTACTGCCCTCCAGAAATAACAACTATTCCAACTCATATGGCCATTGGTCCTTTGACCCACTTTATAATCACCTATGTATATAGCATTAGACAATTTGGGCTTTGCCTCTCAGAATTTTATCTATATGAAGTAATACTGTAAACATTCTTTTGTGTCTTACATTTGTTTATAAGATTCATCTATATTGTTGGATATAGCTGTAGTTGGTTTATTTTTTTAAAAAACTTTTAGCTTTGGCCCTGGCTGGTGTGGCTAAGTGGATTGAGTACCAAAAGGTTGCCAGTTCATTCCCAGTCAGGGCACATGCCTGGGTTGTGGGCCAGGTTCCCTAGTCAGGGGCATGTGAGAGGCAACCAACTGATGTATCTCTCACATGTTGATCTTTCCCTGTCTGTCTCCCTCCCTTCCCCTTTCTCTATGAAGTAAATAAATAAAATCTTTTTTTTTAACTTTTAACTTTGAATTATAGATTTACAGGAAGTTACAAAGATAGTACAGGGAGGTCTCATGTACCTTTCACCCAATCCCCCTCCCCCTTACAGCTTACATAACAACAGTACAACCTCACAATCTCAAACCCAGGAAATGTACATTGCTACAATTCTGTCATTTTCACAAAGTGTGTAGATTCATATACACAACTGATCCATCACCACAAAAATCTCCCTTGTGCTACCCCTCTGTAGTCACATGCATTCCCCTCCCTGCTTACCATCCTCACCCCTGGCCATCACTAATTTGTTCTATATTTCTCTAATTTTCAAGAATATCATATATATATATATATATATGTATATATATATATATATGTATATATATATCTCATATGCCCACGTGTATACTGCATACGACTTTCAAACACCACATCTTTAAAACATTCTATTTATTTTGACAGGTAACACTACAAATTTCCTTGGCCTTTAGAACATGCTGAATACCACCCCATGTTCCTCAGATGAGTTTTCCGTCTCATCTGTTTTAGATATATATCTAAAACAAAAAACTGCTGTTTTATATATATATAAAACAGCAGTGTGGGGCCCTTTGAGATTGGCTTTTTTCATCCAGCATAATGTCCTTGCTTTTCCAAGTGACTGCATGTATCACTAGTTTGTTCCTATTATATAACCTTGCAAAAGCAGGAGGGACCTCCACGCAGTCTGGTGTGGATGTCAAGAATAATGATGCCACATCACACCAAAAGCGGATAGAAGGGGTTCTACTCATGCAGTTGCGGCCTCTGAGGAGAGTCTGGCAGGTTTGGCAGTCAGGCCCACGATGCCTGGGAGAGCAAGCGTTTGCCAACAGGCATTTACTGAATGACAGTTTTCATTTCCTGGGGTTAAAAAAACACTGCCTACCTATAGTGTGGTATATTTTTTCCATGCTTTAATTTTCAACCCACCCATATCATAATATTGGAAGTGAGTTTCTTGGAGAGAGTTGGGTCATCTTTTTTATCTACTCCGTAGAATCGGTTGTATTTAGACCATTTACATTTAATGAAATTATTGACATGTTAGGACTCAATTCTGCCCTTTCTTCCCTATTTGTCCTTTGTGTTTCATGGACAAGGACGCCTTGTAATGTCTCTGCACTTTGCAGCAGAGAAAGACATGAGTGTGTGTCTGCACAGAGTGGGGACAAGAAAGCCTGTGCTTGGCCTTCCTAGTCTTCTCCTATGTGTGCCCTTTTCCTGCTGTCCCTGAACTGTAATACATCTTAGCTGGAAGTATAACTTTACGTTGAGTTGTGTGAGTCCTTCCACTGAATCACAGAACTGACAGGTAGTCTTAGGACCACCGAGACACTAGGTAATGCCAAAATGTTAAAAAAAAAAAAAAAAAATTTTAAACAGCGTGGTTGGTTAGAGCATCATCCCTACATACAAAGGTTGTGGGTCTAACCCCTGTTGAGGGCACATGCAAGAATCAACCAATGAATGCGTATATAAGTGGAACAACACATTGGTGCTTCTCTCTCTCTCTCTCCCCCTCTCACTCTCTAAAAAATTTTAAAAAATGCTCCCCCCCTTGAATTCTTCATCTCCCATTCAATGGCTCCTCCACCTAAAATATACTCTTACTCCTCATCTAAAACAAAAAATAACTCTCTATCCACCTGCAAAAATTAATCCCTCCCCCAAAATCCCTAACCCTGTTTCCCTTTCTCAGTCAGCATCACATTTTCCTCCTTATCCTCAGCATCAATTTTTTAAAGACTGTGGTGGACAGTACACTCACTGCATCTGCTGCCTAATCCGATTCTTCTCTACCTACTACTGTTTTCTCAGGCCTCATGCACCTCCACCTACATGCATATTTGACATTCTCCTTCCCTGGCTTTTGATAAAACAGCGTCAGAAAAAATAAGTAATGCAAAGCACTTTCTCCCTCTCCTGGTTTGTTTCTTTCCTTTCTGTTCATCTTCATCCCATCTCTCTCCCTGACTCTTCGTTCTGTGTCTGTCCCGGGAGCACAGGGTGCCTCACCCGGACCATGGTGAACCTTTCTCTGCCACACCCAGCAGCTCCTCCTGCCCACGCTGCAGCTGTTCCCATCACCACCTCCGTGACTGCTGTGAATTTCTGGAACTCAATCTCCAAACTTGACCTCTCACCTGAACTCCAGGCTCATCCTGATAATCTCCCACATGTAATATCCCTGCCTGGGAGACCCCCAAACACTCCACATTTATTATATCTAAAATTGAACTAAATTCCTGTTTTTTAATGGTTTCTTTCCCTCTGCCTCCCGTATCTCACTTAATATCAATACCATCCACCAAGTCACGTTAAAGAATTTCAAGTTTCCTGTTTTAAAAACTTTTCCACTGATGGTAACTCGCTTTATTTTGGTAACGATTCACTTTGCAATGAGATTTTATTGATTGACACTGGACTCTCTTTACCTTTACCTGACATTTTCCTGTCTTTTGGATAGGAAGAAATATTCCCAAAATAGGAATTTCTGGAATTTGAGGCTCATTTTTGAAAAAGCTTTTGCTTTCTAAAAAGCTCGTCCATGCCTTTCCAACTCCCTACACACACCCAGAGTCAGACCTTCACTAGATGACTGCTTTTTCCTTTTTGTTTTCTGGTCCCTCTGTCTTTCCTGTCTGCTGCTTTCATATTAGTGTTGCCCAAGCTTTGATCTGCGGCCGTCTACCATTCTTCCCTGGGCAATCTCACTGTTTCTCAGGGTTTCAATCACTACTGCAGTGTTGGTGATTTCTCCAAGTCTACGTCACTGGATGTCAGAGGACATCTTTCTTGAGCTTCAAAACCAAATTTCCTACTACAGATGAACATCTGCGCTGGATGCTATCTAAGGATTCACAGCCTTTAGCAACCTAAAACCTCCTCTCTAAATCATGATCTCATGTACACACAAAAAACCCTGAAACGTGTCTGTGCGCGGTTCATTGATAATAGAGATGATGTTTCTGATATCACTGGGCGAATCCTCTCACCAACAGCCATTTCGTCTCTAGGACACTTTCCCCCAATATCTGGCCCATGCGGCTGTGTGATACTGATCTTCAACTTCCCTTTACCCCCAGCAAGGCTCACCTTGTAGCAGTCATTAGCGATGAGCTGTAGGAGGCTGAAGGACTCGGCAGAGGTTTCCATCTTGAGATAAAGTTCCCAGGCCAGTCTTGGTTTCTTATTCATTATATCTACAAAGAGGAACAAAGATTTATGCTGGGTTTTTTTTTAAAGATCTTATTTATTTACTTTTAAAGAGAGGGGGAGGAAGAGAGAAAGAGAGAGAGAAACACCTATCAGCTGCCTCCTACACACCCCCAAATAGGGACCTGGCCTGCAACCCAGGCATGTGCCCTGACCAGGAATTGAACTTATAACCTTCCAGTTCACAGGCCAGCGCTCAATCCATTGAGCCACACCAGCCAGGGCAAATATTTATGCTTTTTAAATATGCAAGAAATATACTTCTGCATCTTGCTATTCTATGGACTTGTTTCTAGGTTTCAAATATACAAAGTACTGGTAAATAGCTCCTGCATGGAAAGCTTGCAATGTTGGCATTAAGCTGGTTCCCCATCTGAATCCTACCATACTGAACGTTTTTATTTAAGTTAGGATTCACACAATTATGTCATTTTAGATTGGGCTGATTTCCAGTGGTTCCCACTCAGGTCATCTGCCTTAAAGAGGACACCTGTCCTTCACTCAGTTCTACTCATATACTTTCACCCCATTTAGGATTTCTGATTGCTAAAGTGTTCCTGCAACTTTAAAACTCAGGGCACATTTTAAAACCCAAGGAGCAATAAAAGTTAGTGAAAAGAAAAAGATAGACTATAAGTAGTATAATATTTTTAAAATTATGGTTTTTGACACTTTCCCCTTTCAAGGCCTACATCATAGTGAAGAGGTAAAATTAGCATGACAATACCATCTCTCTCTCTCTCTCTCTCTCTCTCTCTCTCTCTCTCTCACACACACACACACACACACACACACTGTACACTGAGACTCTGGGCACTGTGATGGGAAAGACCTGGCATCTCTCAGTGCCAGGTCAATGCTCTGTGGTAGAACTAATCACAGGGTACACATGTATGTACACGGCCACCCTGACTGACTGACATTAATAACGGGATTTCAGCATTCACTTATTCCATAGAGCAAAACAGAAAACAAAATTAGAAAACGCTCAGTATAATGTCCATCCAGAAGATTATACAGCAGGGAGGAAAAAAGGAGTCCTCTGTAACATTTAAAAGAAGACTCACAAAATAGTCACAGGGATGTCAAGTACAGCCTAGGGAATACAGTCAATAATACTGTAATAACTACGTATGGCCAGGTGGGTACTAGATTTATCACGGTGACTACTCAGTAAGTCACACAATGTCTAATCACTGGGTTGTGCACCTGTGTGCATTAGTATATTAAACTAATATTATATTGTATGTTGACTGTAATTGAAAAATAAAAAAAAGTATTTATAGTAAAAGAAAAAGAGAGAGAGAGAGAGACTCACAGCACCGAGCTAACCAACTGAGGTAAATGTAATCATTTTTCAACTTCTCATTTTGGATTAAAAGGAAAACCTGCAAGAAGAGGAAAGAAAGGGAATAAACATGAAGATGGTTTTGCAGTAAAAACATCCATATCAGCCAATCCTACAATAACAATTAATATAGCCTTACAGACGACCGAATTCTACATGGGCTGCTGAGAAGGTGCAGGAAAAAACTGTGGGGACTTCTGCACGCTTGTCCCAGTTACTGATTTCACAAGCTGACAAGAGGTGGGTAAGGATACAGGAGACTTAAACTGGATGGTTAATATCTGCTCGATACATACTATTTTCAAGAACACATGACCATGTTACTGGGCAATTTTATTTTTTTATTTTATTTTATTTTATTTTATTTTTTTAATTTTTATTGTTATTCAATTACAGTTGTATGCCTTTTCTCCCCTTCCCTCCCCCCTACCCCAACAATTTTAAAGGACTGGTGATATAGACAACACTGTTGGCCACAATACAATTAAGTTAGAAATCGAAATAAAGTAAGCTTAAAGGGATAGTGCATGTTTGAAAATCATGAAACACATTTTAAAAGAGCTCATAGTCGAAAAAGAAACCTTAATGGAAATTAGTTCAATAATTTGTTGAATAACAAAATTCAATTGAATAATTCAACTGAATTCTTTTGAATAATTTAGACAAATCACTCTATGAAGTTAGAAGTCAAGAGCATGGTTAGCCTTGGAGGAAAGAGATGGACTCAAAAAGGGGCTGAGGGGGTTTCTAGGATTATGACAATATTCTGTTTCATGATTTGGATTCTGATTATTTGGGTCTGTTCACCTTAAAAAATCCATCAAGCTATATACTTTTATTTGTATACTTTTCTCCATGTATGTTATACTTTTATAAATTTATCAAAAATAAAGGAAGACATTAACATGGTTATAAAATTTATATGTCTGTTCACATTGTATTTTTTAATGTAACCTAAGAACAAAGAAACTTTTGATCCTCTTTTATCCTTGAACATTTTACTTTAGTGAGAAAAAGCTAACACCATTTTTAGACAGCATCATTCAAACGCATTCCGAACAGGTACCCACCTCTTCACCCTCACTGGTGTTGCCTGTTGCAGCTTTGGCTTGGGCATAATTAAAGTTAAAGGTGTCGTCATTATAGAAGTAACTCTGAAAAACATCCCAGGAACAGGTCACATTGAGCCTTAACATATAAAAACATCAGTGATACCAGGTAAGCACAAAAATAAGCTTAAGGAATTCGCTGATGCCACTAATGCCACCGTAGTAAAAGGGCCATCTCTATGAGTATCTTATCTCCAACACATTATAAAAAGTATTTTGTACACACAGTCATCTAGGAGATTCTATACTGACCTTAAATGAGTTGAGGTAAATCAAGACATCATCAAATTGCTTAAGCAGGAAGAAACAGGAAGCCATGCACTGCCTGCCCGGTATTGTATCTGAAATAGAGTGGGAAAGAGGCCCTGTGTATTCACGAAACTAACAGGTATCTTTAGCTGACATTTCAGTTATTTTATAATTTGGAGACAGGAATGTATTCCGAGACAGCTTTCCAGACTCTGAAATCACAGATTCTGTTCAGCAGACGAACCTTCAGCATAATGGAGATCACAGTACCTGAGAGTGACCAGTAAACCCTCTCGGTGTGAGTCCAGAACAAACACGTGCCCCGCGGGCTCAGTATTTTCCAGATCTTTTCTGGGGCTTCTCCAGCCACGCCACTCACGTGGCTCAGTCTCCAGCATTACCTAAGGCAACCCAGCACTTTCAGGCTCACGTGGAGAAATAATGTGCCGTCTGACCCAGACCCTGACCCACTTTTCACCTGATGTCATGTTCCTCCCTGAGGTGGCAGATGGTTAGTATAAGCCTCATGCCCGCCTCCTGCACTCCCAGTCCTCCTTGTTCCCTTTCTGCTCAATTTTTCCCTATAGCAACTCATCACAGTCATATACACTATATAATCTATTTATTTCTTAGGTTTATAGTCTGTCGCACCACACTGTATGCTCCACAAGAAAAGGGGACTTCTTAGTTTTGTTTACAGCTTATATCTCCAACACCTCGATACATTTTTGTTGTATGAATAAATGAAATGGGAAAAGGAGATATTATTCAATAAATGGTTTTGGTAAAAATCTGAAAAAATATCCAGGGGTGATAAAAACATCTAACAGCCGATTTAGCACGAACATGTCATCAGAATGCATGCTGGCCGTAGACGACTAGTACAGTCATGTGGGTTCATACTATCAGCCCTTTTTACTTATTTTTTTTAAGATTTTTTTTATTTATTTTTCAGAGAGAGGGGAAAGAAGGGAGAAAGAGAGGGAGAGAAACATCAGTGTGAGAGAGAAACATTGATTGGTTACCTCTCTCACTCCCCAACCAGGGACCTAGCCTGCAACTGAGAATCAAACCAGTAACCTTTCGTTTGCGGGATGACCCCCAACCCCCTGAGCCACACCAGTCAGGGCTGTCAGCCCTTTTTATAGCTCTTCCTCAGATCTTACACTGAACCTTGGCTAATGGAATCAATATTTTAATAATAGAAACAGAACCCCAAAACTACTTGTGGGAAATATAGGTAAATATTATATAACATACAATAGCAGGGGTAAGAAACACTGTCAAAGCTTGAAACCCGTGTAAGAAATCATCATGGAAAAGATACACTTAATTAGGTAAGATTTAAATACTTTTATATAAGGAAAAATATGATAGGCAAAGTTAAACGTCAAATGACCCACTGGGAAAAATGTCTACAGCATGACAGAACTTTAATACATAAAGAGCTCTTCAAAAATCAATAAAAGTTAATGTTTCAAATAAAAAAATAGAATCAAAATTTTAAAACTTTCATGAGCTGAAGGATATACTTATTCTCCTCTATGTCTACATCCTCTCATCCCATTTCAGCTGAGAGGTTGAGAAGGGCTAATTCCAATCTTCTTTGCTGTGTCTGACTTCCCACTTTGCAGCGGGAAACCTAACAGATGTACCCCTGGACAGAGTCAAACTTGGCCAGTCAGCATACGACCGACTACAATGATGACTCATGCTGGAAAGACAGGTTTCGGACATACCACATTCACTCGCTGATCCTCCCACCAACTGAAAGAACTGCTGGGCAATTTTCATGTGATCCCTCTGAAAAGCAAAGCAGAGCCGATATAGAGGAATAAGCTGAAAACATTTTATTTGTATTATACTTTATGGGGGTTTTTTCGAGGGTTTTTTTTGTTGTTGTTGTTCAAGTAGTTCTCTGCCTTTTCCTCCCCTCCCTCCCCCCGACCCCGGCCCTCCCCTATACTTTATGGTCTTAACATTTGTCAAGATTGTTAAAACACATACCCTTGCTTTAAATTCCCCCCAAAACAAAACTAATTCTTATTAGCATAAGCAACTAGAAAATGAAAGCATGAAAGTGAATTAAAGCCACTTCAGCATCAGATAGAAAAGAAAAAAAATTCATCCCCAAGTTCCATCCTAAAAGTGACTTCATTAAATGAACTCATTCATTTATTCAACACATATTTATTGCTTTTTTACCATATATCAGAACTTGTAGTAGGACTGTGGTTATAACAAGAAGTATTTATTAAATGAACTCATTCATTTATTCAATAACTACTTACTGCCTATCTGTTAAAGGAGGACTGTGAAGTGAGTTAAAGATAAGATTTATTTATATCCCACTTTGTTCCAAAAACAACTTAGTATTCTTATTTAGAATATTAGAATGCCAAAGAATAAAAGAATTACTATTTTTAGAATACTAGATGAATAACAGATGAATAAGAGCTTAGTTTTAGACAAAGTTTTCATGTCTATAAAAGCTCTCCCATAGAAACAATTATTTCCATTTTACAGCTGCCAAAATTATAGCTCGGAGGTGTGCAGTGTTTTTTTTTTAAGTCACTGAAAATAAGAATGAAGCTGTGCAATGATTTGTTATTAGATATATATATATACTGTTTATAAAAACTAGGCTCTTGCCCTGGCTGGTGTGGCTCAGTGGACTGAGCGCGAGCCTGCAAAGCAAAGGGCTGCCAGTTCGATTCCCAGCCAGGGCACATGCCTGGGTTGCAGGCCTGGTCCCTGGTTGGGGGCATGCAAAAGGCAACCACACATTGATGTTTCTCTCCCTTACCCTCCCTCTAAAAGTAAATAAATAAGGTTTAAAATAATAATAATAATAAATAAAAATTAGGCTCTTTTTAAACACAGCAACAATTCTTAGCATTAAAGCCCCCTCTTTTGTCTTTAATGCAGAATTCTTTTTACAGTGGAATCTGACGGGGGGATACGGACAAAAGGAGGAAGTGCAGAAGAGCCTATTTAAAAGCTTATGGCTGGTTGAACTCCAACATTTGTTTTGACTGTCTTCCATACACTGCATAACTTTGCAAACTATAAATGAGCAGCGATTTTATACTCACGGAGCCCATTTCCTGGCCAAGGGCTGCATTGACCACTCCTTTGAGGATATACTCCTGGAAACATGGAATAATACTGATTGATTGTAAAGGAATGTGGAGCTATGAGATATCTTTCAAGTTAATTATTTGTATCAACTCAATCCTTTAAATGTACTATCAAAAGTTACTCAGAGTCACTTTCTCTGTTCTATTCCTAGCCTTAATGAAAGAATTACAAGCCATTCATTTCGTTTCCAGCAGGTGAATGTCTATGTAACAGAACTCACCATATCTGTAAATTCTCAATCTCCAGCAGAAATAACTCAATGGAAACTTTTGGGAGTTAAGTTTTGTTTCATTTCAATGCAATGGGAACAAATTAATAGTAAAATATTTACATAATAATTTTTATCACTTTGTCAGCCTGCCATTCTCTGTGATCATATCATATTTTCCCCTTTCCAATGACATAATAATCTTTCTTTGCTAGTGATCCTTTCTTTAAAAAAAAAAAAAGTGTCTCTGGTTTTTATTTGTAAGTCAGTCTCCTTTGGAGTCCTGGGGTCTCACATATTTCCTTTTCAAACTCGTTTCTATCTTCAACACTTACCCTTCTTAGCAGTTTTATCAATGTTTATGTAGGTACTCTTTTTATTTAAGAAGTTCCATCAAAAGAATCATAGAGAAGATGCTGAAGCTTTTAATGCATTTGAGAAATGTACCTGTTTAGACTTCATGGGTCTGGAAACATTTCTCACCAGTCCTTTATTCAGTAAGTAGAATGGCTGCTGTGTGCTTAGTGTCACAGCACCAGACATGCAACACAGGCACGTCCCTGACTGCAAGGGGCTGCCGTGATAGCCATGTGGGGGAAGACGGGCAAGTTCCAGACAACTGCCCTGGTGACACAAGTCATTGCTTTCATCAGAATTCTGGGTTTCGGTATTTTCAAACCTCAACCCTTTTGAGGAAACGATCACATATAAGGAGTTTAGATATATCAAAAAACCCAGAACATTCATTCTTATATCAAGAGTCCCACAAAACATTCCTAGATCAATATACATGGACTCTCCTGGGACTTTATAAGCAGGAAGCTTCTTTAATATGCCTTCCAGCTACTGTTCCAAAGTTCCTTTTTAAACAGAACTTGGCTAGTAAAAATACGACACATTCTCAATTACCTGAGGAGTAGTAGGTTCCAGATCCTTAATTAAGTTATAAGCTTCTTGTACATCATCTGAAATACAAAAAACAAAACAAAAAAAAGTAGCTACACTCGTCTCTATTTCAGCAACCTCTTCTGAAACAGTCCCCTCAAAGTAAGTTCCTTTAGTACTCAAACATCCATGAGAAAAATGATCTATTCTACCTGTCCTCTAATTCTCTATCAAGTTCGATGTTGAGTAGTTACCCTAAATACTATCAAATGTCACCCTGACTGGTGTGGCTCAGTTGGTTGAGCAACGTCCAACAAAGCAGAAGGTCACCAGTTCGATTCCCGTTCAGGACACACACTGGCCCCTGGTTGGGATGTGTACAAGAGGCAGCCTATTGCTGTTTCTCTCTCACATCAGTGATTTTTTTCCTCTCTTTCTCCTTCCCTTTCCCTGTCTGTAAAAATAAATAAATAAATAAATAAAAGATAACCAAATATCCTTAGGAAAACCATATTAAGCTATAAAGCACTTGAAAAATATTCAAGCTAAAAATATGGACTGGGTATTACATACCAAAGACGTTATAGTTATTGGAGAAAAGCAACCATTAAACAAATGTTTTTTCAACAACAACAAATAAGAGATAGATACAGGGGTGGGCAAAAGTAGGTAAAATTACCTGCCATCATTACCTAAAAGATAAATAATAAGTAAGGATATAAAATAATAACAATAAGAAGAAGACCAATAATATAAATAAATACAGTAACCAGTAAATACATAAATATTACAAGAATAAACTGGCTTGTGCACTCACACCTGCAAACCTACGTTTGTCCCCCTGTACTGAGCACGCAGAGTGAAATGGCAGGAAGCCTGGGATTTGCTTTCCAACACGCAGCAACAAAAAAGGGGGGGCAGATGGACAAATACCGTCGGTGCCTTGAAAGCTGTTGAGTCTGGGATGACTATTTGGGTGTGCATACTAGTTACATTTGTTTACGTTTGAGAACACGTATAATACAAATTAATTCATAAAATATGTTTCTTTAGTTCTTATCCAAAAGCACATTTCTGTGTGCTTATATACCACAAAGAGAGAAGTGTTTGTGAGTTCATGGTTTATTTTGATGAGCACATTTTCCTCGGGGAGGAAGACGTTGTCGGGCCGGTTTTCGCCAGGCCCCCAGAAGGCCCACTCCGTTAGTCAGCCCGAGGTCCGGGTGCCACGGCCTGGTGTGGCCGCTACCACCCTGTACGCATTGTAAGGACATATTAGGTCAAAGACTGCTTTTTGCATGTGTCTAACAATTTCAACCTTGCTTAGGACAATAAAAAAGTCACATTCTCTTTAAATCATAATATTTCTCATAAGAAACCAGGGGTACAAAGAAAGAGAAAGGCAGACAATTAGAGCAAATAAAAAACAGTTAATAATTTTAAAAGACTCAACAAAGTGTGGATGTATACGATACATAGGGGAACCATAAAAAAAAAGAAAGAACTGCCAGGGAGGGGAACAAAAAACAATGGGAAAACTAAAATAGAACGTGTGGAGAATAAAGGAGAGGAAAATAAGAGGAAAATAGAAAAAGGAATGAGGGAGAAGGTCGGAAGCAACAGCGCAGGACAGAGAGGCTAAGGAGCAAAAGCACAACCAATAAGCACCGCACAATTTGCCCGCCATGTGAACCTTTGCAAATACAGTTTTGGAAGTGTTACGGATTTTAAAAACTAAGCGGTAGTTCAACTAGAGACTAAATGTCCTGAACTATATCTGTATAAGCAAGACCAAGATAAATTTTTCTCACCTTGGCGAAGGTAGTAAATTACTAAGTTTAGCCTAGCTTCAGGAATGACATCGACCAGGGGAGGCAAAACCTGCAAAGCCCCTTCACCTCCTCGGAAAACCACCTAGAGACAGAGAAGCTGTGTTATCGTGGCAATAAGTACAAACATATTTATTGATGGAAATGTTTCAGGAGCTGCCACTTACAACTGGGCCCGTGATAGCCAACCGAAACAGCTCTGGGCATCAGTTAATATCTTCAGGTGTTTTATCACTGAATGTGTTATTGCCTATTACCTGTGCTTCTAACCACCTCTGTTCTTTCCCCTCCCCTCTAATTTTGATTCTTGTATTTAAATATTTCATTTTTTACCCTATCTAAAACCTGTCTCCACTATCAGTCTTTATACCCTTATCGTCCTTTCTAACTTCACTTCACATGTGTTTTCATCTGTTTTTCTGTCACGCCCACCAGCGTAGACGCTCCACATGACAAGGGACTCGCATTCACTGTGTACTTCGGTCCCTAGAACTGTGACTAGTGTAATGCAGTCGGTTATCCTTCAAAAAGATGAACACACGTTTGAAGCTCTCTACATACACATGACCTCAGCCTCACTGGAAAAAAGCCATTATCTGAATTAGACTAAGTCTTAAAAACAGGATAAATGCATTGCATACATTTCCTTTTCATAAAAACTTCAGAAAACTCTTCAAGTACCCAATCATTAATGAAACTTTTTTTCTAGGCAGATATTCTACATCAAAAATCCCATGAAGAAACATCGATGGAAAAAAAAAATCCAAAAAAGGAGTATATATGACCTTTCCCGAGCCTGTGTCCTCATCTCTACACGTGTACCTAAATTAGTGACATGGGCCTTTCAGGGTTGTCACGGAGATTAAAGGAGTTAAAGTGGGCTCTCTGGGTAGCACTGAGCAGGCGATATTTCATTTAATTAATCAGTACATGCCCATCAGCCCCTACTACGTGCCTGGTGCTGTGATAAGCACAAGGGATGCAGCGGGAACACGTCACTCCCCTGTCACAGTGCAGGCTATACTCAAGTGAGGAGTGACCTCCCCAAAGCAAACATGTAAGCGTGCTGTCACCTGATAATACAGGTCACGGAGAACAGCGGAAACAGAAACACCCCCGTGCAAGGACAGCTGTGCTCACTGCCGTGTTCCCAGAGCCCAGCGCAGGGTCTGGCACATAACGAGTTGTCTCCCAAGTAAGTACTCAGCAATCAAGACCGTCTACCTCAAAGTATCTACTTAGACATCTAAAAGTCATCATTTTGGGGTTCCTTCTTATCCGAGATGTTCACTTCTTTTACCACGATCAATTCCTCCACCTGTCTTCTTGATCTCTTGACTTCTAACTCCACCTGGACCTTGTTTCTCCAGTAACTAGTCACTCTGACTTCATTAGCCACGGTCCTACTTCTCAACTTTAAACATACACAATGGTTCTTGTATAAAGTGTCGCACTGGGTGCCACTGTCCCCTCTGGAGAGCACCCTAGTTTTCTCCTTTCCTTCCATGCCACCTTCAAAAGTATGTGGCTTCCTGCCTCAATTTTCTTCTCCTCCCCTCACTTGTTAACCTCCCAGAAAAGTGGCTTCTGCTCCAGCACACTAGTAAATTTACCCTCACACATCACAGATTAACCCTTTTAACCAAATTCAGTGGCCTTTGCAGCCCTCTTGCTCCATGATGCGTCTGCAGTTTTGACCCTGACAGCCCTCTGCTAAATGCTTACAACACGCTAGAGGACCTCTCTCCAGCCGGGGCAACTTCCCCCTCACCTCTTCAGTTCTTCTGGCTGGTCACATAATTCAAATGGCATCCAGCAGATTAAAAGGAGAAAATCAAATTTAATGCGTGTTTATGGGGAATTCACATAAGCATTCTAAAGACAGTGAGGCAAAATGAGGTAGACACATCATTTTGGACAAAGAAAGGGGAGGTAGGCCATTCACAGGTAGTTGAGACAGAGCAAACGTTCTGTTAACAAACATTTGCAGGGCCACCCAGAAACAAAGGGGAAGCCAGGGAGCAGGTTCCTGCTTGGATCCCCCCTATCTGCCTCACTTAATTCATTTTTCCAAAGGTGAATATGCAAAAGCTCTCTTCCTGAAGCAGATTTTTCTCTCTGAATCTCTTTGGGCAGGTAAGGAGGGGGTAAAAACTCTTACAAAGCTAGTACCTGGCTCGATTTTGACCTCAAGTCTGATTGCTAAAGTTGGTGTTCATCACAACCATTTATATTGTTCAGTATTATTCAAGTTTTCTTTTCAACTTTAACAGTAACATGTGTTCATTGGGGAAAAATAAACTTTGTAAAAGGAAAACTTCCATATTGTCACTTGTTTCTTTAATCTCACTCTCCAAGGATAATCCCTATTTACTAGCTGATTGCTCCTTCCATATATACAGTGGGTTTTCTAGATCTATTGTATCTACTGGGAAGCTTCTAAGAAAAATACTGATAGCTGGGCCCCAGCCCAACCGTTAAATAAGAGTCTCTGGGGGGGTGCAGCCAATGCACCATAATTTTTAACAATCTCCCACGTGATTAAAATGTGGGGTTGTAAATGACATTACGTTATCTGGGTGCTCTTTCTTGCCTGCCTTTTCTTATCTTATTTACTTACACTTCTTCCTCCAGTCCCTTAAACACGGACGCTCTCTTGGAACCATATTTTTCTCTGTTTTTAACCAGGTCTCCCACATTTAACTGTCAGGACATCGGCAATCACTCCCCTCATGAAAACTCCAACCCTGTTCTCCAGTCTCAATCTTGCTCCAAACTTAATATCCAGACTAGTATCTCTAACAGATCATTCTCCACAAAAATTAATCTGGCTTTACTTATAAACTAGTTTAGAAGTGAAAAGATCAGAGGCAGAAGCTCATAGTAGAAACCATCCAACAAAGACTGTATTTGTGATGCAGGCCTGACTTATAGAAATAACACAATAAATACAAGACATTGTGAGGGAAGAACTGATACAAATACGGGACTGAGTAGAAATCAGAAATCAAGGGGGAGGTGAGTCTATAACTATGCATGTATGCTGGGAGAATTGGTGCTAAAGAGAGACATAGAGAAATCAGAAGGAAAGGTATAGTTATTATTGCCATTTTTAGATGAGGAATCTGAAACGCAGCAATATTAAGTAATTCGCTCAATGCCCCCAGACGTCTGAGTTGAAGGCAGCCGCTCTGCACCGCAGTATCGCACGGTCAGTAGAATCAGACTCATCGCCGAACTTCATCTAGTCTGCCTGGATGATTTAGCTGGGCCCTCGTAACCCAGCCCTCACGCTACTCACCCCTTTACTTTCCCGCTAAGAACAAATTAACTTTCCACCATGCCCCACGGCAAACCTTCTGCTCCAGCAACCTCAGTCTGCTCACAGCCTTTCAGCCATGTCATCCTAGTTCTGAGTCTCAGCCATCCTTCAAAGAGGAGCTCAACTTCGACTTCCACAGGAAACCTTTCCCATTCATTCTACCCTTCAAAGATAGCCTCCTCTGTCTTTGCCAACAGACCAAACACGTGGATCTACACTGCCTGCCGGGGAGCAGTCTGCCACTCCAAAACATGCCTTTTGAAGGTATTGATTGCTTTACGCTGCTTACCTTTAAGAAACAAAAGACTCAAGAGGAGCTCTGTACCTCCCCCTTACCCGCATAAAGGAATTCAGGTAGAAAAGCCTGCACCAGGAAGGGAGCTATCATAGAACACTGCATTTTCATGCGACCTGAGTGTGGCAGACAGGGAGGAACCCACATTCCCTGTGTGTGAGAGTCCTCCTTGAGTCCCCTGGTTTCTGGGTGGCCCAACAACAATTTGTTTACCAAATGTTTACTCCTTAGCATCTGCCTCTGAATTGCTTACCTTCCCTTTGAAGTCCAAACCACTACCCCCTCTCTCCTTGGCCGAAGAGAGCTTATAAGCCTCAACTGCCTGATTTGTCCCCAGGACCATATTCTTATGAAGCCTTTACAGGTACACACGTAATACATTTGGTTATTTCGCTTGTTAATCTGTCTAGTGTCAGTTTGATTATTAGGCCAGTTACAAGAACTTAGAAGAGTAAAACAAAAATTACTTTTCCTCCCCTATATATAGAGAGAGTGGGCAAAATAATGTTTACAGTTGTGAGTACATGAAACAGAGTTTCTTCTTGTATTATTATTTATTAGTATTGTTATTTGTATTACAACTGCAGATCTACTTTTGTCCACCTTGTATATTACCACCTTCCCAATAAGGATTTCCTTGATGAAAAGGCCTGATGTTTTAAACACATTTTCTCTCCTGGACAGCAAGGAGGAGTTCACGTGGAGTAGAAGAATATTTGCTGAGATATCTCTCTGCCTTCATCTTTCTAACTGCTGAGATGGGCTAAAGGGGGCAGGACTCCAGTCAGTCAAGAGGGGAAACCATTACTCACCAGATTGTGCCTGATGAGTTCTTTAGCAAATTCAAAGGAAGAAGAAGCGTTGTCCATCAAGCTTTTGAGTTCTGTCTGAAATTGAAAAAGGAAAGACTTATGAAAATGACAAGTGTGTAGTTCTAACACCACATATTTCAACAACATTTTATAGTGTCAAAGAATTTAACATGTTGTTTCATTTGTTCCTTGGGACGCTGAGGAATAAGGTAATTATCGTTATTCTCATATTGCAGTTGAGGACATTGAGGCTTGTAACAGTGAAGTGACTTGAACCTCACAGTAAGCAGCATGTTTGAAATCGGTGAAACTGAGTCTGAAGACTCCTAGAATTAGCCTTTTCTTTCAGGGCCAAAGGTAATAAAGGAGATAAACGTTTAGCAACTAAGGTTGATTCTTCAATCTGACCTGTCCACCTATATCCTGAATTCTCACCTCCTTCCTGCCATTCTTCCCTCTATTTTATCATTTATTAGACCTGTCAGATCTCCTCTGTATTCTCTTGCCCCCTTAACACCCCTTTGAAGAAATGGTCGACCATTAACAGTGTCTTCACTAAGAAAAAGAAGATAAAAAAATATGAACAGTAAAAATGACAGCAAACTCACAGTTATTAACAACTGCACCTAAAACAAAAGCAAACAACTAGAACAGGAACAGAACCACAGAAATGGAGATCACATGGAGGGTTATCAACAGGGGAGTGGGAGGGGGAGAGAGGGGGAAAGGTACAGAGAATAAGTACCATAAATGATAGGTGGAAAATAGACAGGGGGAGGGTAAAAATAGTGTAGGAAATGTAGAAGCCAAAGAACTTATAAGTATGACCCATGGACATGAACTATAGGGGGGAATGTGGGAGGGAGGGTGTGTGCAGGATGGAGTGGAGTGAAGGGGGGGAAATGGGACAAATGTAATAGCATAATCAACAAAATATATTTTCTTAAAAATGACACTAGAATCATCCCTTCCTCAGCTTGCTACTATTCCTACCTTGCCAATCTAAAATTTCGAGTAATCCTCCCTTCCTTCTTTTCTTACTTTCATCAATGGGTAGCTAAGCTTTTCTGGATAAAATTATTAAATTCTGCCCTGGCTGGTAGATTGAGTGCCAGCCTGCAAACCCAAAGGGTCTCTGGTTCAATTCCCAGTCAGGGCACATGCCTGGGTTGGGGGCCGGGTTCCCAGTGGGGGGTGCGTGAGAGGCAACCACACGTTGATGTTTTTCTTCCTCTCTTTCTCCCTCCCTTCCCCTCTCTAAAAATAAATAAATGGAATCTTTTTAAAAGTTATTAAATTCTTGATTGCTCTCACTAATCACTGCAAGCTTGGTCTACTTGATCGCTGATGGGAGTGCATGTCTACTCAGCAATCCTTTTATTAATCTCTCGGTCAGAGCAGAAGTTCCCACATGTGGGGTAATATTAGGCCGATCAGCAGTTTTCAAGCTTTCAAATCTCAAGATCCCTCTTGTAATCTTAAATATTATTAAGAATCCCAAAGAGCTTTTGTTTATGTGGTGGATTATATTAATCAATATTTATTGCATTAGAAATTAAGATAAAAAATTTTAACTATAGGGGGGAATGTGGGAGGGAGGAGGTGGGCAGGATGGAGTGAAGTGAGGGGGGGAAATGGGACAACTGTAATAGCATAATCAATAAATATATTTTAAAAAAATTTTAAGGATTCAATTAATGAAAAAATACAAACCTACTATACATTAACCTAAATAATATTTTTATTTTAAAAAACTGTATTTTCCAAGACAAAACTTTTTCAAGCAGAGTGGTACTATTTTACAGTTTTGCAAATCCCTAGCTTAATACAGGACAGCTACACTGGCATTTCTGTAACTGCGTTTCAACTATTTTGAAATCACTGTCACTGGAAAACTTCACTGAGCACTTGAGAGAATGAAAGTGAAAAGACACAGTCTTTTCGTATTCTGAGGATGGTTTTAATCTCATGCACGGCCAGCCCGAACTAAGGCTGAGGCGCGCGAGGCGCCCAGGGCGCAGGCGTAGAGCAGCACCCATCGCATTCGTGCAGCGGGCAATTGCTGGACTTTCCACCTCGCACGCACCCAGGCAGCTTGCCCGTCTCAGGCCCAGGCCCTGCCTCACAGACCCCGTGAAACGGAGTCCCAGATCACAATTTGAAAGCCACTGGGCTAGATTCTACGCGCTTATTGAAAACAACCAGATAAAAACAGATATTTTAAAACATTTTCTTAAGAATACCAAAGAAAGTAAGGAGTTACCAGACCAAAAGAGAAGGGGAAAATGGAACCTGGAGAAGTAGGCAAGCATGGAAACCAGTTTTGCCCTGAAGGCTACACTGATTCTATAAAATTAAAACTTTTGGTTGACAGCCTTGCCAGGCAACAAGAACAAGAAACAAAGCCCTGGACCCGCACAGAGAGTCTAGCAGGAGACCGTTCCCCACCATCAGCCAGGACTCCCCAGAGCTCCGCTGGCAAAAGAAGGGTGAATAGAACTCGACCATCTCTAGCACAGAATGGCAGCCCAGCTCGGGTTCCATGGGCAGGGAAGGTGATCTCAAGCCTTGACTTTGGTTCAAGGGGGTCCAGGCAGTTCCGGGTACTTCGCAGAGTAAATGCATGTCGCTTAGGGAGAAAAGTGCCTTTACTGTAGGTTTAAAGTTACTCCTGTACGTAATTTTTCAAATACTGTGTCAAGAGCACAGTCAAAGATAAGCTGCCATTCAAGGAAACTAGACTCCTCCAGAGAGAACCGGGAGAAATGAGAAAAAACAGAATGAAACCCACAAAAATTTCAGAAATTCAAATAATCAAACTCAGATCACAAAACAAGTATGCTGACAATGTTTAAGAAAATAAAAGATAAACGTGGAAGTGTAAAATTAGAAACAGCAAAAAGTGAACATTTTTAAGAAAGAAAGAACTTCTAGAAATATAAAATATTGTAAACAAAATTAATAACCACATGGCTAGGAATCACAAACACGAGCCAGAAATGTCCACTGTATGCATCGGCCCCTAGCTTGTTTATATTTTCACAGCAGGCTGAGATTCATTCCCTCAAAAGCTTTTTGGCACCAAACTCCAAGTTCACACATCCAATTGTATTATTTATTTTTTTTTTAATTAAACACTTTTTAATGTGTTGATTCGAGAGAGAGAGAGAGAGAGAGAGAGAAACACTGGTTGGTTGTCCCACGAACTGAAGCATTCACGGCTGGTTTCTGGCGAGGCCCTGGCAGGGGAGGGGACGGATGACGCTCTAACCCGCCCAGCTCTCCCGCCCAGCACACCCAGTTGCTTTAAACGCAGCCCAAATAAACACATTAGTGACGCTGCCTGTTTCTCATACCCCCAAAACTTCCTGAACATCTGCTGGCCACAGATAAGACAAGCCCCGGGGCCATAAAGAACCCCAGCTGCTGCTGCCTGTCAGACCTCAAGGAGCCTCTGACTGGACACCCCCTCCCCTCACTCTCCCCTCCCCTGGGAGGAGGGCGTGGAGATCCAAATGGAGGCGAGTGGGGGAGAGGGGTAGGACGAGGCAGTGCTGTGAAAGGGTCTAACTTACGTGTGATTGAAGTTCCTGGGGTAAATATGAGCAACAGTGGGAAGAAGAAACATCCAAAGGAAAATGGCTAAGGATTTTTCAGTTAGATTAGAATCGTTAATCCACCAATTCAATAAGTCCCATGAAGACAATATTTTTTAAAGTTTATATCTAGTTAAATCATAATGAAACTGAAGAAAATAAGAAAACAAAATTTTTTATTAAAAATGATATATTACTTTCAAATAAAGTTAGATTGATGGCTGGATTCTCAACATAAAAAAGGAGCTAGAAGATAATGGAGAATATCTGCCATGTGCCAATAAGGTGTCCTATACTTAATGACGATACCCTATAACATATATAAGGCAAAATAAGGACATTTTCAGACAAACAAAAACAGTTTGCCACTGGAATCTCACCAAAGAGATTCTGAAGCATAAACTTGACTTTAATCAATAGGAAAAGGATCCCAGGTGGAAGGTTTCAGTTACAATTAAGAATAAAGAGGAAAGAATACAATTTTTTTAAATGTTGTAACACTAAATAAATGATTAGATTTAGCAGCAATAATTTTTTAAAATATAATAGTAGAGGACAAGACCACAACAGCACCTGAGCTAGGAAGGCGGCAAATGAAGTGAAACTACCGTCAAGCCTTTGTATTGCTGAGGAGGAGAGTAAAGATTAACGTTAAATTGGTTCGTGCCCGACCCGCTGTGGCTGAGTGGGCTGGGCATCGTCCCGCTCAGGGCACCTGCCTGGGTTGTGGGTTCGGTCCTGGTCCGGGCATGTACGAGAGGCAACCGATCACGTTTCTGTCTCACATTGATGTTTTTCTCCCTCTCTTCCTCCCCCTCTTCCCTTCTCTCTAAAAATAAATAAATAAAATCTTTTAAGAAAATGGATTACATGAAGGATGCCTGTGGTAATTTTTATGGTAACCACTAAAGTATGAAAACTGAGTGTATAACTTCTGAAACTAGCACAGTAAAAAAATAAAGATAAAAAATAGCCAATCAAAAACCATCCAAAAAAAAAACCCAAAAAAGGAGAGAGAAAGAAATAAAAGAGGTGAGACAAACAGAAACACAAAACAAGGTGGTAGATTTATACCTAAATAATTAGTATTACAACATAAACTGTAATTAAATCTAATTGGATTAAATACTCCAATTAAAAGATAAAATTTTAGACAAGATAAACAAAATCCAACTATATTTTTACAAGAGACGTACTTAGAATATAAAGTTGTAAAGAAGTTAAAAGGAGCCTGGGCAGGTGGCTCAGTTGTTGAAGTGTCGTCCCGTACACCAGAAAGATTGTGGGTTCCATCCCGGGTCAGGGTGCACACCTAGGTTTTGGGTTTGATCCCCAGCTGGGGAGCGAACAGGAGGCAACCGATCGCTGTTTTCTCTCTCACACTGATGTTTCTCTCTCTCTTTCTCTGTCTCACCTCCGCCCCTTTCTCTCTCTCTAAAATTAACAAACATATCCTCCAGTGAGGATTGAAAAAAAAAGAAGTTAAAAGGAAAAGGATGGTAAAAATATACCATAGGAATACAAAGCAAAAGAAAAACTACATTAATAATAGCACGCAAAATGGTCTTTAAGGCAAAAAGCGTAATTAGAGGAAAGGGAGTCACTTTATACTGATAAAAGCTTCAATTCACCAGAAAGATGTAACCATTTAAACTTTGTACATTCCTTAAAAAATGATCTCAAAATATATAAAGTGAAAATGGAAAGAATCAGAAGAGACAAATTCACAAAGACAGTGAGAGAGTTTAACACAGCTCTCTCTGTAACCAACAGTAAGCAAATGATAAAATTAGTAAAGTGATAGAAGCTTCGATATACCATAAAAAACTAATTTGACTTAATGGACATATATGGAGTCTTGCACCAAATACCTCCAGAGTGTACACTCTGTTCAACTGCATACGGAGAGCCTAGGAACACTAGCCGTATATTGGAGCCATGAAACAAGTTCCAAGAAATAGATGCCAAGAGATTGAAATCATACAGAATATTTTTTCAGACTACAATGTAATTCTACTAGTAATCTTAGCAAAATTATAACTGGAAAATTTGCCGTGTATTGGGAAATGAAGAATTCTTCTAATTAATCTGAAATAACTCATACTAAAAATCAGAAGTCATATTGATACTCAAACTTGGAATGCAGCTACAGCAATACTTAGAAATTTATCACCTCAACTGAGTATTTTAGAAAAGAAGCCTGAAAACTAGCAAACTAAATATCCATTTCAATAATGTTTTAAAGTACAGCAAACCCATGGAAAGAAAACAATAGCAAGGAAATGATACAATAAAGAAGATGAATAAAACCAAAAGTTAGTTTTTATGAAAAACTAAAAAACAAATTGAAAATGTAAGTAAAATGGTCAAACTTGTAGAAAAGTACGACCTATCAAAAATAACACAAGAAGCCCTGGCTGGTGTAGCTCAGTGGATTGAGTGCCAGCAGGTGAACCAAAGGGTCACCAGTTTGATTCCCAGTCAGGGCACATGGCTGGGCTGCAGGCCAGGTCCCCAGTAGGGGGGCGCATGGGAGGCAACCTCACATTGATGTTTCTCTCTCTCTCTTTCTCCCTCCCTTCCCTTCTCTCTAAAGATAAATAAAATCTTTCAAAAGAAAGAAACCCACAAGCAATAGAAAACATGAGTAGTCCTATAACCATTAAAGAAACTGAGTTAGTGATTTAAAACCTCCCAAGCCTAGAGATGACTTCATCAAGAAGTTCTAGCAAACATTTAAGGGAGAAATCATGACAATCTTTTTTTTTTTTTTAAGATTTCATTTATTTAGTTTTAGAGAGAAGGGAAGGGAGGGAGAGAGGGAGAGAAACATCAGTGTGTGGTTGCCTCTCATGTGTCCCCCACTGGGGACCTGGCCTGCAACCCGGCTATGTGCCCTGACTGGGAATCAACCGGTGACCCTTTGCTTCACAGGCCTATGCTCAATCCACTGAGATACACCAGCCAGGGAGAAATCATGACAATCTTATATAGGCATACCTTGATTGCGCTGTTTTATTGTGCTTTGCAAGTATTCCGCTGTTTCCTTTTTTTTTTTTTTTTAAGATTTTATTTATTTATTTTAGAGAGGGGAAGGGAGGGAGAAAGAGAGGGAGAGAAACATCAATGTGTGGTTGCCTCCTGTGTGCCCCCTACTGGGGACTTGGCCTGCAACCCAGGCATGTGCCCCAGACTGGGAATTGAACCGGTGACCCTTTGGTTTGCAGGCCGGCACTCAATCCACTGAGCTACACCAGCCAGGGCAGGTATTGAACTGTTTTAAAAATTAAAGGTTTGCGGCAACCCTGCATTGAAGAAGTCTATTGGCACCATTTTCCAACAGCGCTTGCTCACTTCCTGTCTCCGTGTCATGTTTTGTAAATTCTAGCAATATTTCACACTTTTTCATTATTATTATATTTGTATGGTGATCTCTGATCAGTGATATTCAATGTCACTCTTTTAATTGTTTTGGGGTGCCATGAACCGTGCCCATGTAAGATAGCAAACTTAATAGATGAATATTATATGTGTTCTAACTAACTAGCCATTCTCCTGCCTCTTTCCCTCTCCTCGGGCCTCCCTATTTCCTGAGACACAAAAACATTGGAATTAGATGAATTAATAACCCTACGAAGGCCTCCAAGTGCTCTAGTGAAAGGAAGAGTTGTATGTGTCTCTCGTTTTAAATCCAAAGCTAGAAATGATTAAGCTCAGTAAGGAAGGCATGTTGAAGTCAAGATAGGAAAGGCTAGGCCCCTTGCATCAGTTAGCCAAGAAATTGCCACAGCCACCCCACCTTCAGCAGCCATCACACTGGCCGGTCACTAGCCATCAGCATCAAGGCAAGACCCTCCCACGGCAGAGATTACGACTTGCTGAGGGCTCAGACGATGGTTAGCGTTTTTTAGGAATAATATTTTTAAGGAAGGTATGTTAAGTTGTTCTTTTAGACACAATGCTATTGTATTCTTAAACTACAGTATACTATAAACATAACTTTTATATCTACTGGGAAACCAAAAATGTGTGACTTACTTTATTGTGATATATGCTTAATGTGGTGGTCTGGAACCAAACCCACAACATCTCCAAGTTATGTCTGTATAAACTTTTCCAGAAAACAGTAGCATATGATACCCTCTCCATTCATTTAATGAAGCAAGTATAATCTCTGGACTAAAACCTGACATGACCTGTTCCGATAGAAAATGAAATTATAGACTAATCGAATTGGCAAGTATTGATGTAAAAATCTTAAATGGAATATCAGCTAACTGAATCCTGTGAAAATTTATTGTAAAGTTGTCATAATGAAGGCAGTATGGTATTGTGAGCAGGAACAGACAACAGATCAACAGAATAGAAGGCGTTAGCACCAGGCAACCAAGGGTTTGAGACCTGAATTTGCCACTTGTAAAACCTCAGGCAAGTTATTCAAGTACATTAAGAGTTCAGTCAATCATTACACGCTATTTCATAATTGCTGTAGAAGAGCAGGATGCATTGGTGTTTGTGCAGGGAATGAGCCACGTCATACAGAACCCATTAAACAAGTTACTAGAGGAATGCTTGACTGTAAATGTTTTACTGAAATTATCTTAAGTAAACACTAAATAGATCCTCTTGCTACCAAACAACAAAGTTTTCTACAGTACTGACAATCCTCCCCTGCGGGGGCACATTAGGAAGTCTCTGTGTGAACTGCACTGACACCATTGCAGGTGCAAGGGCGTGCCTTCTGGGGACGGGAAGTGCAGTTTGCCGACCCGAGTTGGATAGAACTAGACGGACAGAATATCGGTTAACCATGCTCCTCACACCAGACTATAGAAAGAACGTGGGCAGATAAAACGTAAACATTTAATAGATTGGATCTTACACCAAGATTGGCAAAGTGCCCAAGAATGACTCAAGGTAGAGAGGCAAGAATATATATATTTTATTTCTTCTTACCAAAGATGAAAACTCTGAAAGAGATCAAATTGCAAACCCAGGTTGCCATTGAACTGCTGATGCTGGAAACCAGCCAACTTGGTAGACCCAAGAGACTCTTCAGTTGAAATGAGGACACCCAAGAATGAACTTATATAACACATAAATGGACTGCTCGACTGTATGCTAAGCAATTTAACTGATGGGCATTTCTTTTACCACAACGGACCACCGTTACCGACCTGAGGCACAGAGAGTGCGCCTGGGCTCATGCTAAGCACACGAGCTCCGCCCCCTGCCTCCACCCCTGCCAACTCTGCACCCTGCTTCCCGGGGGGTCAGATCTCCTGTCAGCATGGAGCAGGTTAACAGTGCTCCTTGCGATTCCAGTTTCACAAATTTTACTTGGATATAGTTAATTTGCTGGTTCAGTTTCTTTCCTCCCTCCTCCTCCTCTGGATGGCATGATGCCACCTGGAACTGTTTTTAGACAAGGATGGAATTTTTGGAGGAGGATTAAATGTTGACACATGTAGAAATTTTGCATTTAAATCTTGGTGGCTTCCAACATCAACTAAAGTAATGCCCAAGAAAAAACTTTCCAAACGTGGCCCCTCACAGGGTGAACTTAAAGATATCTGTACAGGGTGGGGCAGAAGTAGTTTACAGTTATTGGCATGGAAAATAATACAGCAATTAATAATAATAATACAACTGTAAACCTACTGTTTCCCCGCCCTGTACAAAACCGATCTGTATGTAGATATAGAACATGCTCTCTATCTAGATGCCTATTAATAGCTATACGCACAAGCATGTGTGTACGTGTATGTATAGTATGTTGAGTAAGATAAAAGGGGGGTCATAATGTATGGCCTCCCGTGCCCGCGGCTTCCCATAAAAGGAGAGCTCTAACAGAATTTACCACAGGGTAGCCGGGGAAACTAAACAGTGGGTATAAAGTGTTCTGCACAGTATTTATAAGATAGCTGTGTTCCAAGTCCTTGTAAACATCTACCACGATTGACTCTTGTGGTAATCTTGAAGGAGACACTGACATGCACCGCACAAAAGAAGACAGTCCGGGAAAGAGAATGGTGCATGCAAAGCTACGACAGCCAGAGAGTGTGGTGGAGAGTGTGGCGTAGGCAGCAAACTCAGTGGCTGGCCTGCAGAGGACAAGACGAGAGGCAGGGAAGCACCTGAAGTAAGAGACGAGGACTGGAACAGTGGCAAAGGAGACAGGGGATGGATACAAGAGATATCTAGAACACAGAACTGGTAAGAACTGGTGAACGATTACATAGATGGGGAATGAAGAAGAGAATGATGGACAGCCTAAGATTTGATGTGATTTACGTATTACTGACATCAAATCACAGAGCCTTAAATGTATTTTAGAGGAAAAACTGAAAGTATTTGACTTTCACATATTTGGCTTATTTTTTAAAAATATTTTATTTAGTCATTTTTAGAGAGAGGGGGAGGGAAGGAAAAAGAGAGGGAGAGAAACATCAATGTGTGATTGCTTCTCATGCGCCCCCTACTGGGAACCTGGCCCACAACCCAGGCATGTACCCTGACTGGGAATCGAACCAGTGACCCTTTGGTTCACTGGCTAGCACTCAATCCACTGAGCCACACCAGTCAAGGCACATATCTGAGTTATTGTAAGGCATCTAGGTAAAGATCATCTACAATACACTAGGCACACACAGAGAATTTAGAAGTCACATTCTTTTTAGGATATCTGATAAATATAAACATTGACATAATTAGGTTCTTATACAATCACACTGGCAATAACAAAGGATATTAATCAAGACTTATAGATACTACTTTTGTGAATAACCCAGGAAGTGTAGGGCAACTGAAACTGGAATTGAGTGAAAAACAAACCCCATCACTACCTCAGCTGCTTTGCCATTGTAAAGGCGAAAGTGATTACAGGCCTTAAGGTTGAGTGCGATGGTACTGTCAGGGATTTGCTGAAGGTAAACAGCCAGAACTTCTTGAGACACATCATAGTAATCCAACTTGTAGTAACATAAGGCCACATACACGTTGAGGGCAAGGTACTCCCTATTAGATAAAAGAATTAAAGGTTAACAATTTAGTTCACATCAGAGAAATGTGGTCAACCTACGAAGACTTTTAATAGCTAAAAATACAGCAAGGCAAAGAGGATATGAATTTGCCTTTTGGAGAAAGAAGGAAAGATGTAATCAGTGCACTGTTTTTCCTTTTGTAATATTTGGGTGTTTTGATAAGTAGAATAAAAGATGACAAGTAGAGAAGAAAAGGAAAGTTCAACACCTGCCTGGTCATGTTAAAAAAAACCCTAACATACGCCATAAGTATTAATGCAAATAAGCACACACCATGCAGAGGCTGGATGACTGGAAATGGGAATGGGTGGAGACTGCAAAGGTAAAGCAGGGGAAGGGGGAGGGGAGGTGGATGGAATTATTTGGGGGATGAGGGAGAGAGGCCAAGTAGTCACTGACAAAGTTGCAATGTTAATTTTTTAGAATGGTTTGTTTCTAATTTCTTCAGCAATTTACCTAAAGTGTATTGCAACACTGAAATTGATATGGATGCATTTTCAAAGGGTTACTATCACCCTAAATGGGGCAAAAATCAGTTCGTATAAAGGGGTGGGAAGTTTTATGTATGAAGCATAGACATACACACAGTCCATAAACAGATATACAGTATACGTGTGGCATTAAAATTTCATGGGAGGGCAACTAGGACAAAAGAAAAAAAGCCTAAAAAGACTCCCTGGAAGGGCGGTAATAAAGGAAAGGTGGAGAAACCTTGATGTAGACCAGAAGGAGTTCTTACTCTCACCAGGTTATTAGCTAACAGATCTGAACCACAGTGACACTAGATCCAAAGGACACGCGGTCCTCGTCCAAACCACTTACAGAAGAAACTAACAAAATGAGATTTCAAGTAGAAGTAAATGACACAGACCTGTTATCTAGCAGTATTCGCTTATAAATATCAATAGCTTCTTGGTAGTGAGATCGCATGTAGTGGATCGAGGCCAAACTGAGCTGATCTTCCGTGATATCCTGAAGATTCTGATGGAAGTTCATCAATTTCTTTTCATCGTTAAACTTAAATCATGAGAGAGAAAAGGCATGCAATGCTTTACGTTAGAGTGCAGAGATATCAACACCTACGTTATTGAGATCTTAACCCCCACCCCTCCTCCAGCCACTGTTGTCTCTGTGTTCTCCCTCTTTCCCCCCCAGTTCTAGTCTCTGTCTCTCCTTCAGGAAAAGAAGGGAAAAAACCCTCTGGAGACATAGTCTTGACAATGAAAAGCCTTTAAGTTACAGCTAATATTAATTGCTTGACCCCCTCTTTCTTTTCTATTTTTTCCTTTATATCTTCTCCATTTCCTTATTTTCTTTACTTCTTTACCTTTTGTATATGCTGTTTACAAGAGAGATATTCAGAATGTAAGGACACAGAAAAGTAAAAAGTAGCCCTGGCTGGTATGGCTCAGTAGATTGAGTGCTGGCCTATGAACTGCAAGATCGCTAGTTCCATTCCCAGTCAGGGCACAGGCCTGGGTTGCGGGCCAGGCCCCCAGCTGGGGGTGTGCAAGAGGCAACTGATCTCTCTCTCTCTCTCTCTCTCTCTCACACACACACACACACACACACACACAGAGAGATATTTCTCTCACTCTCTGTCCTTCCTCTCTAAAAATTGATCAATAAAATCTTTTTTAAAAAGTAGAAAATAAGAAGATGTAAAGAGATACAGGCCAACAGTAATCAAAGAGAGCTGGTGTAGACTCTTATCTCTCTTAAATATGACAAGTAGACTTTATATGAAAAAGAATTTCTACAGATAAAGAGAGACATTTTATAATGATCTGCATTTCAAACTACTAGATGGACATAACAAGAATTTCTAGTTATTTTTTACTGTTGTTGGTAACAAGAAAAAAAAAGAAAAGTATTTTAAATCAAAAAGTGTGAAATCAGAATATGAATACCTTGTGAGCCAAATGAAAGAGGAGGCGATTTTGAAGTCGGCTTTTTGGAGCTGAAAAAAAAATCCAAGCTGCTTATTAAAGATCTCAGTGGCCTGAGGCACTTAGTCCCAGGCAGGAATGACATCAGACTCAGGTAAACCTCCCCAAACCCTTCGCTCTCTGCTCCCGAAATATCTCTGCTACATAATAATATGTATTACTTTATGCTGGTCTCCACCTATAACAGCATCAAGAACCAGAAGAAAAATGTCCCAAGATGCTGCTCTTCACCCCACCTTGTTCTCCCTATTACGTGGACCCCCGCACAGCAGTCTGCAGGCACAGCCCACCACTGTGCTGTTCACGGAACCAGATACAGGAGATAAAGCTGTGGTCATTTCAGTGTGTGCAGGAGTCCCCTCTCACTCCACTGCTCTTCCCAGTATTCCTGGTCAATTCCTTCCGAAAGCTCCTCTTTCATGGTTACACTGCCGTATTTTCTTAAATGCTAGTCCAAGCTCCACTCCAGAGACCTTCTAGCATAACAATCTTCCACAAGAAACAGGCAGCCAAGCAAAAAGATTAACATCTTTCAAGTTAAAAATCCCCTTTGCACCCCTGGAGAATTTTCCTAATCTGGACACCCAATCCTATATCTCTTTATGGCAAAAAGTCATACTTCAAAGTATAGAAAAGAAAAAATATGTACAAATGAGATATAGCTACTTGATCACCTTCTGTGTGTCTAACACTGTTCTAGGCACAGACAAAGCAAGTAACTTAAAGGCCCTTACAATTAAATTAGGAAAAACTGTATTAGTACATATTATACAATCTGGGTGCAAATCAACAAAGGCTTCAAGTTCCACATTTTCCATGAATTCCAGCTGAAATTCTTTCTAAATGTCTATGCAGTTAATTCACTAATAATTCTAACCTGGAACACATTCTTCCCTAACAAATTTCTTAAAATACTCCCCTTGCTCACTTTCTGTATATTTCTTTCAGTTTAATTTGATTTGTACTCTAATCATCCCTAATCTCCCTCCCATATTTCCTTCCGCCCTGTTCTTTTTCGCAAGTCTGAGCCCTGCTCTCCTTACATGACTGTCACAACAGATAAAGCAAAAGGAAAGCAGTAGGGAGTCTTCAGATTAAAATTACTTCGCTTTTCATTCAGAAGCATAACAAGCAGCTATCAAATCCACATCCATAAGAGCTTGAACGACGACGCCAGCTCCTACCGAGGGCATGAACAGGCTATCTTCACGGGGTCTAGGAAAGACACCTTGCCCTTTTTCTTCCTCATTCTTTTGCCAGTAGCTGTAGCTTCTGGGCAGCAGGGGAGAGCGCACGAGAGTAAATTTTTCTTTAAATAAATTTGCTCAAATCTAATATTCTTTGAAGAGGAAAGCCATGTTTTAGCTTTCTAATGTCTCTTGATTTTTTTGTCAACAGAAAAGGAATTAAAGAAGTTTTTAAACCTCCAAAATGACTCTTGCTATTAGTGACGAATACTAGACATTAAAGGGGCCCATTTTACCTTTAAATCCAGCAGCTTCAGCTTGTTTATACATTCCAAGAAAAAAGTAAGTACAGGCTAGATTCACCCAGACTTCAGGATTGCAATTTTCCTCTTTTGTTGCATTTTCGTATTCCTGAAATATATGTTAAGCAGTGATCTCATTTCAGCAGTAACGTCATACATGGGCCATCCTAATGGAATAGGATTTCTTACAGAGATCGGACAACTTGACACACAGGGAATCCGACATGCGAAACTATTCTCCACCTGTAAGGTTGAATACTGCAGCTAAAGCTCAGTCCCACCCACTCGGGGCTGCGGTCCATACAATTGGTTTTTTCCCCCTTTAACACTAATATGAGCTAACAAACAGCAGAAATGAAAAGTAACTAAAATACTTTATTTTTACTAAGTTAAAAAACCTACAAAAGATAACTTATAAAAATATCTAGGTCCAGTTAACTTAAAATCTGATAGCCTTACTACAAATTTCATTTCATTCTAATTGTTTCTGGCTTTATTTGGCTTTTCATTTTTAAAAAGCATTATTTTTCCTGCCTAGGCCCCCATTTTTTTAAAAAAAGATTTTATTTATTTTTAGAGAAAAGGGAAGACAGGGAGAGCAACTTCAATGTGGGGGTTGCCTCTCATGCACCCCCTACTGGGGACCTGGCCCACAACCCAGACATGTGTCCTGAGTGGGAATCGAACCAGCAACCCTTGGGCTCACAGGTCGGCAGGCCATCCACTGAGCCACACCAGCCAGGGCTTCCTTTCTGAGATTTACTTTGTCAACTACACTTTCCATATACTTTAACTATTTATCAGTCCATACCAGATGCCTTTCTTTTTCTTAGATTTGCATTACTCTCCTCTCTCTTACATCTTTCACAAATACTGCCAGCCTCTATACTATCCTTGTCACATCTTCCCTTTTCCTTCACCGGCTTTGTTGCTTTTGTTCTTCATCTCACCTCATTGACCTTGGATACTTTCATTTTAGTTATTCAGGTTCTTTAACTATTCTTAGATTACATTTTAGGAGTAGGAATATGTGGAAAATGTTTTAAAAGTTTCATTTGTAAAATGAAAATTGCTTGACATAAGGTCTCTATAACTTTATCTGGATCCACAATCCTATAGATGGTTCATTAGTGACTTTATCTAGATCCACAATCCTATAGATTGTTCATTAGATAGGGAGGGTTTACAAGGACCAAGAAAAACAACTTTCAAAACTATACTTGCAAAAATATAAAGATAATGTGATCTTTCCTATGTCTAAAAATAACCAAGCATGCCCTGGCTGGTATGGCTCAGGTGGTTGGGCATCATCACCCAAACCAAGGTCTAGGGTTCGATCCAGTCAGGGCACATGCCTGGGTTGCAGGCCAGGTCCCTGGTTGGGGGCGTGCGAGAGGCAACCAATTGTTTCTCTCACACGTCGAGGTTTGTCTCCCTCCCTTCCCCTCTCCCTAAAAATACATAAATAAATATTTTAAAAATAAATGAAATGAATACATAAAAATAACCAAACAAAATAAAAATGAACTTCTTTTGAGAAAAGACTCATGAAAACTTTTCTATCAAAATGGTTTCTTTTTCCCCTCCTGAAGACTTACTTAAGAAATACTCATGTTAATATATTGTACAATCTCATTCATTTATATCTAAAAGCAAAAAGTAAATTAGAAATCTATACATACTTAAACATATAAAGAAGATTTCTGAAGCTGTACATCAAAAAAGAGCCAACAGCTGCGTCCTTTAATAAAGTAGAACTGGGGACAGCAGACAGGGTGGTTTTTTCTTTTTACATCGTCCCCTTCTATGTTGCTTGAATTTTATCATGAGCATGTGTTATTATAATACAAAGCTTAATAACATTTTGAAAGTCCTTCCGTTATAAACTGTCTTTCTTTTTTCACTAACCTCCAAGGCTCTCTTGTAGTCGCCCAGGTGAAAAGCACAGTATCCAATCCACAGGTTAGTATCCTCTTCCTGTTCCCCAACATGGCGTTTGAACTTCCGGTTAAAATGTCATTGAAAAAAATCATGAAAAAGTTTTAAAAGTAAACCCTCCGTTTTAAAAAATGCTATATTAAGTTACCGACAAGTAATTTAAAAATCACACACAAGTAATAGGAGCAAGTCGATATCCAGTTTAATTACACTGATGTAGAATTCGGCACAATTCCCTTCTGACTGTCACAGAAATTTGTACTTTCAAGTATTTCATATTTATTTTCTGTATTTACTGACACCTCACCCCACAAAGTATTTAAACATTATCCTTATAATCATTCTGGGTGATACATAAAAACATAAGAACCATGTGAAATATTTTCTAGTCCCAAATACCGGAAGATAGAGAGATGAAGCAATAAATTCCAGGCCACACAGCCAGTACATGCGGTGGCAGGGACTTAATGTGTGGCTCCATGTCCCTCGTTCTCACCCTCTGTGCTCTACTGCACTCAACGGCACACTTCAAACCTGCCCCACTAGTACACATACATACATGCCTCTTTACTCATAGGTTATAACTGTTTACTGAGGACAAGCCACCGGTCACTCTGACCCTTGACCAGGCTTACTGGAACCTGTTAAGGAAGTTCAGAAGACTAGCATCGTATGTCAACTATGATCAACTATTGATGAATGCCTCAATTAACAAAAGAAAACTCCTGTTTTGGAGGAGAAGACTGAACCCTGAAGGAGGAGTCTGAACTACCTTGGTAAGGTGAGTTTTTCCCTCTCCTGGGTGATAAATCAAAAGCATGGGTGAAAAGCTAAATAGTGGAACACATATTCACAGCTCATTACTACAAAACTTGGGGGGCCTTAGTTATAATGAGATGAAGGTATTCTTTCAGACTTTCTTGTCTGGGCTAAGAACTTACACCTGTAGCTAAATCAGAACACTTCCTGTCACCAAATATTGTGAATTTAAGTCCCACATCTTAGGTCTGAAGAAATTCTTATTTGGGGTCTCCCTGCATATGGCCCAGCAAATAAGGAGAGTTTACGACACTTCCTCACCCTGTACATCACGGCACTTCTACTTAAAGGCAGTGTGGGAGTACATGGTAAGGAAAACGTGGCACATGCCTTAAAGAGAAGAAGAGAAACAGAGACTGACAAAAATTAGACATATACCCACCACTCGGCCCACTAATTTACAGAGCTAGATGGTCCTTCTAAGTCAACTCCCCCACTTGGAAGATGAGAGGCCTGATACAAAAAAGTTAAACAATGTGCTCAACACCAGATCACTAGGAAAAAGGTAGGGCTACCCAGGGAAGACTGAGAAAGATATACAAAGCTAATTAAAGCAATTACTGTTTATAGATTTTTGAGCATTAAGTGGGGATCACACTTTGGGGAAATGACTGTGGGGCAACACGACCAGGCTTGCCGTCAGTCATCATCTCTGCAGTCTTTGGTGCACCCTCTTCGTCCTTCCACAGCGCGTGCTTCCCACCGCGCGCTTCCTCAACGTGCGCTGTCCTCCGACGTCTTAGAGACCAGAATCTCTAAGACAGGATCCCAGGAATACATTTTAATAAGCACCCGAGGTGACTCTGATGCATACTAAACTTGAGGACTCCAACAACAGAGATTAAAATATTTTCTGAAGATTTAGTATTTCAGACAATAAGCATGAAGCATAGTAGATTTAAATTGAATTTAAAAAATGTTAACATATAAGAGGTATAAATCATAAAACAGTCAGGGGTTAGGATAAACAATGTGTGAACTGACACTGTATTTATTAAATGACCCTCCATATTTTCTAGGCTGGATTTGCCATCAGTGGGACTAGACATAATTAAAAGTGTCCCTCAAGAAATATATTTAGTCCTGATCCATGTGGCTCAGTTGACTGGGCGTTGTCCTGCCAAGTCACAGGTCAGGGGTTTGATCCCTGGTCAGGACACGCGCCCGGGTTTTGGGTTTGTCCCCAGTCGGAGCCAGCCTGCACAAGAGGCAAAGGATTAATGTTTCTCTCACATTGATGTTTCTCTCCCTCTTTCTCTCTCCCTTCCTCCCTCTCTAAAAATAAACATATAAAACTTTTTTTTTTAAAGAAATATGTCTCTTGGCTGGTGTAGCTCAGTAAATTGAACACGGGCCTGCGAACCAAAGGGTCGCTAGTTTGATTCCCAGTCAGGGCACATGCCTGGATTGCTGGCCAGGTCCCCAGTGAGGGGCGTGTGGGAGAGGCAACCACACATTGATGTTTCTCTCCCTCTCTTTCTTCTCCTCTTCCCCTCTCTCTAAAAATAAATAAATAAAACCTTTAAAAAAAAAAAAGAAGTATGTCTATCTTGTTAGTTCATCTCGAATCAGATTTATAGCAACCTTGGGAACTGGACTCTGTGCCTGACTAGATTGACAAGAAGCCACAGAATGCACCCACCTGCTCCAGCAGCACTGCGACCAGCATTCACTCAAGCACTCATCCATACTTCTGCTATTCACCTCCTAAGGAGCAACCTTCTTTGGACATTACCTCCAATAGGGTAATAGCTCCAGTGAAATCTCTTTGGGAAAGCAGCTCCTCTAGCTTTGGCATCTTCCTGCCTTTCTTCTTTCTTTTGTCAGTGTGCGGTAGGTCCCCGCCTACAGCAGGTTTGGCCCTTGATAGCATCTGTGGAAGAAACAACAAAGACAGCTGTACGATCCAGTTATGATGGTCAGTTTTAAGCAGAGTGACAGCTCCCCAGGGAAGCCTATGAAACTCTTGATAACAAGTATTACTAAAAGAGCTGAATCAAATAGCTACTCCCAACTTCTTTATCTTCTCCAGTGAGAGTGAGGTAAGAATGCTTTCTGCAGCTTCGGTCATCTTAGCCTTCCTCCCCTTGGTCTGCTTTCCTCCCCACGCGCAGCTCGGGTGCGGGGAAATAAAGAAGCAGGAGGGAAGAAATCACTGAGGCATTTATAGTTGCATCCCCGTCCCTCGTGTTCCCAGGGGGAGGGCAAGGAGCTCATCCTCCGTTGACTCTCCTAGACTTTACCCAGCGGTGTGCTGGGGACCTCTAACCTCCAGTCCCGAGACGTACTCATAGTTCTCCCTCACTGTTCGGAACCACTGACCATATTGGCGGCGGTCCTGTGGGCCTGCTCCGCAGACAGACAGCCAAGGCCAGGCCTCCGCGCCTCTCTGCAACTACAGGTCGCTCTGTCTCCACGGCAACCCCGAGGGAGTCGGGGGCGGGGCGGTGGGGGCTGGTCCTTCCGGATAAGCGCTCGCCAGAAAACCAGTGCGTTTGGCGTCTTGGTTCCGCTGCGCTTCCGCCGCTGAAGGTTTGGAATTTACTGGAAGAGAGCGTCGTTTTCTTTTTCTTTCTTTCTTTTTCTTTTTCATTGAATTGATTGGGGTGACACTGATTAACAGGTTTTAGGTGCACAATTCCATAACATATCATGTGTACAGCACCCTAAGTCAAGTCTCCATCCATCACCATTTATCATCCCTACACCCCTCTCCACTCGCCCCCCATCCCCAGCGATCATCACACGGTTGTCCGTGCTCATGAGTTTTTTCTCTCATTTTTCTTTTTCCGCTCAACCTTCCACTCCTCTAGTCCCCTAACACCCGCCCCCAACAGCTGTCAGCCTGCTCTTTATTTATGAGCCTGTCTCTACGTTGCTTGCTAGTCCATTTTGTTCATTAGGGAGCGTTGTTTTCTGTGCTGAGAGCAAGAGTTGGACTGTATCTTTATTTATGAGTTTAGGAAAAGACAAATTAGAATGGTATTGTTTTTCAAGCACACGTTTCCTGGGAAAGTGATTTTCAAGAACCACTTCCTCTTTCGTCCGCGTTTGACTCCATAGCAACCCCTGCCCCGCCCCGGGTGCTGCCTGGCAAGTCCGGGCGGTTGCCGGAAGATTAGAAAAAAAATTTCTGCTGAACCTACAAAGCTGACGTTTGGAGGCGGGAGTTCATCAAAATACAGTTTCTTATTTCCATAGACACACCCTAATATAATAAGGTCCTGTAATAAATGTGTTGATTGGACGACTTACCTTTCTCCTGAACCCAGTTAACACGGCTACGAGGGTAGTCTAAAATCACCGACTTGCGTAATGTTAGAGCTGGAAGGGACGTTTAATGGGCATCTAGTTCAACCCTCAGGGTTAACAGACTGAGGAACTAACATCTGAAAAACCTCCCAAATGTAAAGGTAGTTGTGGCATAGTTGAATTACGTTACATGCCGCTCTGAATAATTAGCCCTATACCCTAAGCTCCTAAACAATAGGTATGATTTCTTAGATTTTTTTTTGCATCCTCCTTGCACTCCAGCTCCTGCCTACCCACGACACCACCCTCTGCCCTGCAATCACTTGGAGAGTAAATAACTACTTTTCTTAATTCAATGATATACCCGTATGTGTACACACAAACATCAGTATACAGACGCATACAGACAGGCAATGCATACGACTTCAGAGATGTACAAATTCACCAGCACTATACTCCTCCCTCTTAACTCCCTCCAGTCTCTGGTAACCACGAATCTATTTTCTCTCTCTATAGATTTACCTATTCTGGACATTCCATATAAATGAAATAATACAAAGAGATGTCCACACCCATATGTGTAAATACTGAAAATCTTTTAGTCTACCAAACTGCTAAGTGTGTTATCGTCCTGCTTTGACAAATAGTACCATCATGAAGATTATTCTCCGATTTAGAATTCTCAGACTTCTCAGAATTCAGTGCTGCTGGTGACTACGCGGGGAGAGCCAACCCCAGCCCTCAGCCCAGGCCCTTCTCTTCTTAGCCCAGGCTCCATCCTGCACGATGGGGGGCTTTGTGAATGTTGTGTGGTTACCCAGGCCACAAACACAAGTTGTAGTCACCCAGTCACCTGTGAGCTGTCACCCCCTGAAAGACCTAAAAGGAGGTCAGACCTAAGTAAGGAAGAGACCCACTCAAGGGTGGACGCAGGCAGGAAATTCAGAGTCCTCGGTACCATAGCATGGTGAGGAAGGTTGCAAGACCCTGGCAATAAAATAAGAGATATTCTAAATTAAAAGTGCAGCAGCCAGAGTGTGAGAAAAGGAAACAAAACAGCCTGTTAATAGCTATGGGCCAGCTCTGATAAAAGACTGCTAACATTCCTGTATATGAATGTCAAATTCCTACTGGAATTTAAGATTAATTTCCAGGTGGCTATTTCTCTGATTATCCTAAAGAGACAACAACCAGGGACCATTGACCCCTAGGAGACTCCACTTATTTTTACATGAACTTTCCAATCTGCTGTCCACAGCTAATCCACAGGAGCAGACACTTCATCCTTGCAATTAGCCCTGCTTCACCTTCTCCCATCCCCTTTGTCTATAGCTAATGTGAATCCTTTTAGACCGTCTTACATCTTACTGCCCCCCACTTGATGTGTAAAAACACTTGCAAAACTCCAGGACGGTGGACATGTTTTCATTCTTACCTAACCGCACTGTTGGTGGTTTAGATTCCTTGCCCCAAGACCAGTCTCTCTCTCTCTTTTTTTTTATTTTGTTTGCTAGCGATTGCCTAATAAATCCTTTCTCTTAAAAGACTTTCAGCCATGGAAGTTAGTTCGTTATTTTTTATTTACCAACCCCTTAGCTCCACAGCTTCTTCACCCTTGGTGTAGGGTGCCGTCAGTGCCCAGGGCCCAGAATCCCCTCACGTCAGGGTCTAAAGGAAGTATTGCTGATAGTGCTATAAACAATCCTGTTGAACTCGCTAAATCTATTGAAATGACATCAGGTTTTCAGCAGTTTGAGATTCAGCTTTAAGCCTCTAGATCCCTGTAGAGGCCGTTTGAAAGGCGGCTGTAATTACGAAGGGCAGAGTATGACCTTCATTGAGTGTACTTGAGAAAAAGCAGTTTCTCACAACTACAGCTCTAAGACTCACCAGGTGTTATTGTAACATGGTGTAGCCAAGAGGGGTCCCCAAATAGGGATTTGTAATCTCCAAGCTCCAGAAGAGCTTGGAGATATTTGGATCCACACCACAGGGCCACACCTGCCTGGAATGCTGGCAGCTGTGACCAATTGTGGGAGGAGCCGGAAATGGGGCTGCAGAGGAAGATTGGCGCTGGGATTTAAACCCAGGCACAGCAGCCATTAGCCGTCTGTTTTGGGGGCAATGTGTCTTTTGAGGCTTTGGCGGAGTCAGGACCATGAGGCTTTGGAAGTGCTCCCTTTTGCCATGTGGATGGTGCCGGGAGCCTGAATTACGGACTTCTACTTCTTTCCTGAGATATGGTATACCCCAGACTGGCTGGAGGGAGAAGGAAGGACTGTGTGCATTTGTGGATATTCTAAAGAACTTTAGTCTGTATAACTTTTAAATAAATAATAATTCCTTTCCTTTTCACCAATCTCTGGCACTGAGAGACGTCTTTCCTCTGGCGGCAGGCAAAGCGAACCTAGTACGGGGGAGGAACCCCCGGAGAAAAAGAGGAGGTCTTTTATATTGTTCAGCACCCCCCCCCACGTCTGTTCTGTAACATTATGATACGCACAATAACACACACACAACAGCAAAGTAAGAGGCAGAGTTGGAGCTAGCCACTTCATTGCAGTTGCAATAGAAGAGCAGTTTCTGAGTGATTGTAAAAAATAATCCAGATTGTGATGGTGGGTCCTTGGACTCACGTCCCTGTTACTCATCAGGGCCATGAGTTGCTGAAGGAATGTGAAGGACAGTAAGAAGTTTGGCATTTCTCGCTAAGGTGGATTCTCCTTAAGGAAAAAGTCTTATGAAAAGGAGAACGCTCAGCATTTCCGTGACAGAACCACAGTAACTTTATTCACCAGCTCTATTGAGTGCTGTTAGTTTTTCCTTCTTTTGTCCACTGGTTTCATGAATATTCTGCCCTGCCATCAAAAAAAATATTTAAAAAACCAAATTTTATTTCACTGCCTCCCAGTGAGTTATATGGGCCCATAGGGAGAGGACCCTGTTTTTGACAGTTCTGAGCAAGAACAAGAATGACTCCAGGATTAAACATTTGAAAATACAGTCCTTCAAGAAATATGTTTTTCCATCATTTCAAAATGACTTATTTTTAAATTAAGAAAGTACTACATGGTCACCCTGAGAATTTTGGAAGATACTGATAATTAAGAAAAATAAAATGTAAATTATTTATACTTTATAAGCAAGAAACACCACCTATTAACATTTTGCTTTTTAAAAAGTGATTGAACCTGTAGTAAAGGATAATATAGTCGTGGCTGAACTATTAATAAGAGGCCTAGCTAAGAGATCTGTAGATTATAACTGTTGAAGCTAGGCGATGAGCACCTGTGTGTTTGACTGGTTTACTTTTGTGTCCAAATTGTCTGTAATCCCAAATAAAAATGAGGCATCTATTTAAAAACCCCTTGAGTTTGCCCTGGCTGGTATGGCTCAGTTGGTTGGGCGTTGTCCCACAGAGCGAAAGGTCTCCGGTTCCTTTCCTGGTGCAGGCACATGCCTAGGTTATGGGTTTGGTCTCCATCTCTCATGAGAAAGAGGCAACCAAACGATGTTGTTCTCCCTCCGCTCCCATTTCTCTAAAAAAAAAAAAAAAAAAAAAAAAACCCACAAAAACAAAAACCTCCCAAATTCTTCTTTATGGCCAAAATTTTCACTGAAATGAGCCAAAGATATAGGGGTGAATATTTATTTAAATATAAAAAGTAACTTTCATATATGCCAGTTAAAATTAAGTGGATTTGTCTATATGAAGATACTGAGAAAAAGAATTTTCAACTTCTGGTTGCTTATGTAACTATTTCTTTGGTGGAAAGATCATTGGAGAATCAGAAAGTAATGTAAACATGATAGAATGTAAACAGGAAAAATACCAAGCATTGCAATCTATGAGCTCCGAGAGGAGGAACTCCCTGTATCAGCCAGCTGCTGAGATGTAGGATCCTAGGGAGGTCTGGTTCAGCCCATCCCCTAGCCTCTAGCAAGAGCTGAAGGTGATGTAGGATTGAGTGCTTTAGAGTGAGTAAGACCTGGATTAGAACCCTGCCTCCCCCACCCAGCCCCTGGACTTCCCCCACCCCGCCAAGCTTCCTACATCTGTGACCTTGAGCAGGCTACCTAACCCCTCTGAGTTTTTGTTTTCTGAGGTAAGAAACCCATCTAACTGATATGCTTATGACTCATCTGAGATCACCGACAAGCAAGAGGCAGTATCAAACAGTGGCTTCGTGTGCAGCCTCTGGAGACAGACCGCCTGGTCTCAGTTTTTGGCTCTACCACTTGCTTCAGCTGTGTGACCTGGGCAAGTCACTTAACCTCTCTGGGTCTCCGTTTTCTCACCTGATAATGATAATAATTGTACCTACCTCCTAGAGTCATTGGTCATGAAAAGGTAGGGGAGGAAAAATTCTTCTACCCAAGTTCTCCTGGCTGCTGTAACAATCAAATTGGCATGAGGCAGATTAACAGGAGGAAATAACAAAATTTATTACATTTGCACACATGGGGGTTCCAGAAGAATCCTGGACCTGAGGACGAATCAGGCGGTCAAGGCGTAGTTGCTGTCTTGAACCATGGGGAAAGGGGGGTTGTGGTTTGGGACCTTAAAGGGGAAGGAAGCAATTCACATGCACAGGGAAAGCCGAATGTTTGGTAGACAAATGTTTGTTGGGCTGTCACAGTGGGGCCGGAGAGAGGACTTTGATCTAACAGGCTTTGCAAGGTTCCTCCCTGTCTGTTAGGCTTAGTTCATACTAAACTGTAGTTATCTGTGATCTGTAGTTATCTCCCTTCCTGGAACAGGTCCTCTATCTCAATTCTTTTAGGCAGTTAGGGAGGAGGTCAAAGCTTCTCCGTCAGTCTTTTCTTAAAAAAATCATTTTATGTATGTATGTATGTATGTATTGATTGGCTGATTTCAGAGACAGAAAAAGAGAAACAGAGAGAGAAACATGAGTTTATCGGACAACACTGTAACCAACAGAGCTACCCAGTCAGGGCCTGCATCTTTTGTTTCTTAAAAATGACCAGCTTAGCCCTGGCCAGTGTGGCTCCGTGGATTGAGAGCTGGCCTGCGAACCAAAGGGTCGCCATTTCAATTCCCAGTCAAGGCACATGTCCGGGTTCCCAATCAGGTCTCCAGTTGGGGGTGAATGAGAGGCAACCACACATTGATGTTTCTCTCCCTTCCTTTCTCTCTCCCTTTCCCCTCTCTCTAAAAATAAATAAATAAAATCTTTAAAATAATAATAATTTAAAAAAGAAGGGAAAAAAGATAACCGGCTTAGCCCTGGCCAGGGTGGCTCAGTTGGTTGGGCTTTGTCCCGCAAAGCGAAAGGTCACTGGTTTGATTTCAGTGCCTTCAGACTTTTTTTGAGTACATTCAACATAGTAAATGCTCAGGGCCTGGTGGTCTTGTCAGCATCTGACCCGGTGTCTTGGCATTCAGGCCACAGTCTTCATCCCATTCCTTCCCCGGTGGCACAGTACTCAAAGAAGAAGACCAAATAGTGAACCACCACCCAGATGCAGCCTGCTGCTAAGCCTCTCTCTGCCTGCCAAGCCCCGTCCTGCCTTAACCTTCCCTACACTGGTCTGGGATATCTCCCGTTTCCTGTGGTCCTTCTCCAGCCACACACAACCTGGTAACCTGTTGTAATTCCCACTCCCCTCTCATCTGCTCTCTTCCCTTAATCCATTCTTTCTGTCCTCCCCTGGGCCTGGCTACATACCCAGTTTTCTTCAAGAGTCCACATTACTTTGTGTGTGGGAACTTTTGTGACTTTGCGAGTTTGGACATACTGTGTTAATTACTCATTGCTGCAACACGATTTACCACAAAACTTAACAGCTTAAAGCAATCAATATTCTTATCTCTCATAGTTTCTGCTGTGCAGCTCGGCTGGGTGGTTCTGGCTCAGTCAAGTCTCTCCTGACATTGAAGTCAAGCTGTCAGCTGAGGCTACAGTTACCTGATGGCCTGGCTAAAGCTCCTTTAGCTCCCACCACTGCAGATGGCTCACCCTGACACACACCAGGCAGGCCAGTGTCTGTTGTTGGCGGTAGGTCTTTGTTACCTGCCACGTGGACCTCTCCATTGGGCTGCTCGAATGTCCACACAACATTACAACTGGCTTCCCCAGAGCACGTGTTGAGAGAGCGAACGAGATGATAGTCACAATGTTTTTTATGACCTAGTCTTGCAGCTCACACTGTTGTTTCTGTGATGTCCTATTGAGCACACAGGTCAGTCCTACTTAGAGTGGGAAGGGCCTGCACGAAGGTGCAAATATCAGGAGGTGAGATGCGCTGGGGGCTAGCTGACTACTGCATTAGACCATCTCATCAACAAGTTGCGACTTGCTTGTTGTCTCTGCTTTCAGACAAGTGTTTCGAGAAGGTTTGCAGCCTGAAGTTCCTCATTTTAACAGCACCAAAGCAAAGCCTAAATGTATTCTCAAAGAGGGGAACTACCCTTCTCTCTCTAAATTTAACCCTTCCTCTACACCTACAGCTCCTTCTCTTCCCAGGTCAGTGCTTCTGAGGGAGCCTAGCTGCCAGGCAGTTTCGATCTAGGGAAAACCCCCCTGAGTCCTCCCTCTGCCCTCCCCTGTCTGGCTATTACTGCCTCCCTGACTCCCTTATCTCCTGGCAAACATCTGTTTACCGTGGACTTCAGACATTACATCTGACTCAACCCTCTGACGTTTATGTACTTCTAATTTCTATGACTTAGCGTAGCTGACTCATCAGCTGTGTATAAGTTTTGCTTAATTTTTTGAAAAAATATTTTTATTTATTAATTTTAGAGAGAGAGGAAGGGGGAGAGAGAGAGAGAAAGAAAAAGAGGAAGAGAAAAACATCAACTTGTTTTTCCACCTGTTTATTCACTCATTGGTTGACTCTTATATGTGCCCTGACCAGGGATTGAACCCATAACCTTGGTGTCAACCAACAGAGCTGCCCAGCCAGGGCTTGCTTCCCTTTTTGATGGGTGGTGGTTCAACAGACTCATGTGGCCTGATAGACTAATGTGCCCTAGAAACTGCAGCTTTGCACTCTCCCCAGACTTAGCTTTTGAAGTTTTCACACATGCCCAGATGTTCCATGAAAACAGTCATGCACAAGCAAACAAACAGATACAAAAATCTCCCTCTCGCTACCTGAATAATTCCTCTCCTTTCCACTTCTCTCCTCTCTTCTGCTCTCCTTGTCAGTCTTCTAAAGTGAGTGGTCCATTTTGAGTTCCAACCTCACCATTCCGAACAAGCTGCTCCGCCAAGGGAACTGGAATACAGGACTTTCCACAGAAGAATTTATTGACATAGAAGCACTCACGCAGGACACAAGCCTTAGCACCCTGGCAAGGATCGGGACATGGTGCAAAATTACTGCCAGTAATTACTGCTCCTGGCAGCCTGGAAAATTGATGACCCATGAAGAGTGAGGCTGAAATGCTTAAATTTCTGGGGAAGACAGTAGAAGAAAGAATTCAAAGACTCGGAAATGTGAACATGGTGGAATAAGTATATGAGGTTAAGGCCAGAAGACCCACCAGAGGATTAGACTCCATAGGATGGCTCAGAAGGGTCCCATTCATCGAGGCTCTCAGGAACACAGTGGTGAGGACAGCAATGTCACTAGGAAGTACAGTGATGCTTTCCCTGTAGGATGTAACTGACCTTAGGAGGGGCTGTTTTGGAACTTGGCTCACTGACAGCCATGGGGGTGATAGGACCCCGAAGCAATAGTCACCAGGTAATGGCGCTTAGTCGCAGAAGCCAGGCATTGTAACATCCAAGTCATAGAGACAGCCAGAAGACCTAAGCAGAAGACAGCTTCAGAAATCAGGAATAGAACTGAGTTTTCCTAGGAGGAAAATAGATGGGTAGCTGACCAAGTACTGCTTCACAGGTATAATCTAAAAAGAATGAGATTTGGTAAGCAGGAGAATGAGGAAGATGGTCTCCTCAATTAAAGGTCACAGTTCCTTGCCTGGTTTCCATTTTTGAATCAGTGTTCAGAAGCAAAACCCAGTGACTGAAAGGTGGCCAGGTTCCCAGGGAGAAGGACCTATGGCACTATGGCAAGAATGAGCTGTAATAAATAGTTCCTCCTCTTCTTCCCCACAGAGATCTATCAGTACAACATTTACTTGGATGACAGAGCACTGGGGCATTTTGATGACTCTTGGGCACAAGGTCAGAGGTCAACTAATACTCTGAGACCTGAAGCCTCTTCATGGACTGGCCCCCCCATTAGAGTGGGAGCAACTGGAACCCTAAGGTCCAGCCTCCAATGGGTCTTTGGATTCATGGACTCACTGGTTGTCATCCTCCTAATCCACAAATGTCCAGCTGGCACTTGGAAGCTAGGCTACCCCTCACACCATGGGATCCTTCCCTACTGCGGTAGCTTTCATCTGCCCGAGAGGAGCCATGGCAGCAGGGAAGGCCACGTGGAAGCATTTTAAACTGCACCCTGCCTCCTCCCCTCTCGGCCAATAGGAAGGGGGACCCAAAAAAACCCTGGAATTTATTTATTAAAAATTGTGTATTTGCCCTGGCTGGTGTGGCTCAGTGGACTGAGTGCTGGCCTGCAAACCAAAGAGTTGCTGGTTTGATACCTGGTTGGGGCACATGCCCGGGTTGTGGGCCAGGTCCCCAGTTGGGGGCATGCAAGAGGCAACCATACATTGATGTCTTTCTACCTCTCTTCCCTCCTCTCTAAAAATAAATAAAGAAAATATTTTTAAAAATAAATTAAAAATTGTGTATTTATTCTTACATGTTTAAACTTCAGTCATCTTCAAAATACTCTCCATGTGATACAGTATACTATTGAGATTTTTTTTTCACTGCTAAAATAGTTTTGAACTCATTGATTTTGATGCCTTTTAGTGCTTTTACTGTTTTTTGTTTCATCTCTTCCACATCAGCAGAATATTTACCTTTGAGGACTTTTTTAATCTGGGAAAACAAAAAAAAAGTCATGTGGGGCAAGATTGGGTGAACAGGGAGGGTAGGGCATGGTGGTCATGCCATTTTGGGTCAAAAACTGCTGAACCCTTAGCGCAGTGTGGGCAGGTGCACTTGTAAATCATCCATCATGAAATGGGCAAATGCATTGAGTCTTCCAAAAAAAATTCACTGAAGCCAAACTCAGACTCTCACAACAACACCAGCTAGTACACTGATACAGATGGGTTCCTAGAACTCTCCCCTAGCAGGGGAAGCCTGTACTACAAGGGCCCTCCTCTCCAGAAGATAATTCCAGTGTTTTTTTGGATTCCCCTCTCATATAGTAACCACAAAATATCATTACATCCCAGGTAAGGGAGGATGGTGGCTCTTAGTGTCACTCATAACCATCAAAAAGATGCAGAAATGTGGTCCCTACCTTATGTCCATTTAACCTTCCAGTGTGGACCCAGCAGCAGTTGGGTGATCCTAGAGAACGACGGCAGACTATTGCAAGGAAGTGGAACCCCGTTACACCAGCTGTGTCTGACAGTGGCTTGGCTCGAGTGGAGTTATGCAGCCTCAGGTACATGATTGTTTGTGGGAAACTTGGTTCTTCTTGCTGATGCAGTAAAGAATTAAAGATCAGCAAGTGCATTGGTATGCAAGGAGAGTTAGTTAGTGATACGTTCTCAGGGAAGAGAATAGGCCTTGCTGAGGTGGATGAAAGGCAGGAGGCAAGGCAGGGCAAGGCAGTGGGTCATTTTTTCTGAGAACTTATATAGTTAGTGGGATGGGGTGAGGGAGTTATGTATTAATTTGGTGGGCAGAGGTTGTGAATGCTTTCCCATGGGAAGACGTGACCACCTAAATGTAGTATCTGGGCCTATTAACCCAGATCCTTATCTTGTTGTAGACCACCTCTTGTCATCCTTTGTAGAAACAGTAAGTGACCAGAGGCAGTTAATCAAAGTTAAGGTAGGTACCCAAAGCTATTTATAGGCTTTTTGTTTAAGCACAGTGGCCTCCCTTCCAGCCCTCCTTCTTCTACATATGTAATTTCTATCTCACAATTGTAGCCATCCATTTGGCAAATGCATTCTTTTCTATCCCAGTCAGGAAAGAGGATCAGAAATAGTTCATATTCACACAGCATGGATACCAACAAGCATTTGCAGTTTTGCCAGTTTTGTGTTCACTCTTCAGTGCTCTGTCCTAATAGAGTCCGAAGACAACCACAACATCACTTCCATCCATTACAACAACGACGCCATGCTGCTCAGGCAGAAGAAGACGGTGGAGCACACACTAGCGGCTTGATATGTGCGCTCCAGAAAGTGGGAGGTAGATCCTATAGTTTTTGTGACCTGCCACTTCACTAAAGGATGTTAGAGGCCTGATGGTGAGCAGCATCCTGGTATATTTATTCCTCAGTAAAAGACAGATTGCTGTATCTTGGATTCCTTGCTAGAAAGAAGGACGCGCAGAGCCTATGAGGAATCTTTGGGTTCTACACCTAAGAATATGACTGCTGCCCACGTACCATGTGACAAGGAAGTTGGCCAGCTTTCAGTGGGGCTCAGAGCAGGAAGGAGCTCTGCAGCAGGTCCAGGCTGCTATTCATACGGCCCTTCTGCTTGGACTATACAATCAGGCAGAGCCTAGTGTGTTGGAGGTGTCAGAAATGGAGCAACGGGAGAAGATGTAGTGTGACAATTACGGCAAGTTCCAGCAGCTGGGCGCTGGTACAGATCACGACTGACCCTGGGTTCAGAACTGGCCATCATGAGCTGGGTCCCAGTGGACACAGAAAGTCATAAGCCAGGCAGACCCAGCATCAAAGCCAAAATAAGAGGAAACTGGTACATCTGGGGCTGAGCACCATCAGGACTCACGAGCTAACTAAGTAGCCCAGATTCCCAGTCACTCATTACAGTTGCACTGGCACCCCGCCTCCAGCTTATACCCTAAGGCTATTTGAGGTGCCCCACAGAAACAGCTAAGCAAGGGAAAGAAAACCGAGCTCAGAGTATCAATGGGTCATCTCACTATGTGGATTCAAGCTAAAAATGGATGGTGACCTGTGTGTGGACTCTGGTGACTATTGGGGTGTCAACTGGTGACTGAATGAGCAAGATAAGAGCAGCAACCGTAGTCTGACAAGGCGCTTAGACCAGTTAGCAATGAGGATTTGGGCTACACACCCAGGGAAGCTACTGAGAGCGCTGAGGTGGTAGCTGAGGGTGAGGGGAATTAGGATGCACAGTGGTGGAGGTATATCAGGAGGCCCAGCTGTGGCCTTGCAACCAATTGCCGTGACGGGGCTATAGTTAATTACATGAACGTTCTTCTGCTGCGTTTCCTTTCAGGAAGAGCAGCCCATCAGATCCCTGAAGATGTTTCCTGAATATAGATGGAGAAATAGATACTGGTGGTGCAATATGTCACTCTTACCCCAAGTCAGCTAGGAAGTGTTGCTCAACTCAGGGAGGGTATAGGTGATAGCCTCCAGCTTAAGCTCCTTCAGGATCCACCCCAGGGTGTGGACTAAAGTCACATACTTCTCCCTCCCTGATGCCCTCCCCCCCATGAGGAAGAAAGGCAGTGGCCCAAGGCTACATGCCTGTTCCCAGCCAGGCTGGCAGACTTCAGAGGTTTGCCTGGCAGTCTGACAGCTCCCACAGACCAATCAGTTTCTTCCCTTAACTTTTTCGGGTGTGACACTGCAGGAAATGTTCTGCACTCCTAACTCCATATCTGTGTTTGCTTCCTGGAGAACCCAGTCCATGATGGCACAAATTTCAAGATTTCCCCAAATAGCTAGCTGCCTTTTCCCTTCCCACAATCCCTTAAATCGTTTTTTCATGGCTTCAAATTGAAGGGGATTGTATGTCTGTATTCCCAGCCTCTCTAGTCAAACTGTACTTTACCTTCTCAAATGTCTTATATACCAATTGCAGCATTTAACCTGTTAATAAATAAAATTCAACCAAGTAGAATTGAAGGTCTAATTGGCTTTATTAAGCAATTCATAAATCTGGCAAGATCCCATCTAGCAACGAGAAGGGCCTCCAAGGGGTTATATAAAATGGAAGGTTTTTATAGGCAGAAGGGTGAATAATTAGCAAAAGAAATGATTATTTTTAGGCCAGGACATCATCTTTTGGGGGAGGAAGAAAAGGGCAGGGTTTTATCATGCAGATTGCCTCTTCTTCCTGGGGGTTGAGGGAGAGATGGAGGGGGCCCCCATAACAAACCCTGGCTGGGTGTCGCAGTTAGTTAGAGCACTGACCCAAAGCACCAAGGTTGTGGGTTCGATCCTCGGTCAAGGCACATACAAGAATCAGCCAGTGAACACATGAGAAGTGGAACAACAAAGCGATGTTTCTCTCTCTCAAATCAATCAATGAATTATTTAAAAATAAACAGTTTTTACCTTACAGAATTTTTACCAAATTCTAGACTGGTCAATCAATTAAGATTCCATTTCTGGGAGAGGGTGAAAGTGCAGTTAAATCAGGTAATAAATCTACATTTGATGTCATGGGTTTTAGCACAAGTGATGCTATTTGGGACCTGATTCCCTTATAATTAAATGTTTTTTCATGTCTTCCGAAACACAAGCTCTTTGAGGGCAGAGACTATGTCTTAAACTTCTGCATGTTCAGAGTGACTGACTATTGTAAGGGTTTATTTACTTTTATTTTTTTATCCTCACCCGAGGATGTGCTCATTGATTTCAGACACAGGGGAAGAGAAGGGAGAGAGAGAAAGAGCTTCTCATACACCCTGAACTGGGGACAGAACCGCAGGCTAGACACATGCCTTGACTGGGAAATCGAAACTTTGACCTTTTGGTTTACAAGATGACATTCCAACCAAGTGAGCCACACTGGCCAGGGCAAGATGTTATGTTGAATTTAATGGATTTGATAACGAAAGTCCTTTCTTGGGAGCCTATCAGACCACAGTTAAGGCCAAGTGGATCAAAGGCAAGTATGGAATAGCTGGAGGGAACATGCCAGATGATCTTGTGTGGGCCTCAAGTTTGGCTGGTTTTTATACCAAAGTATTCTATTCTCGAGAGATGAAGTTCATCTACCACGAATTACTGAACCGAGGAGAATTCACATCGATCATTTTGTAGAATTTCTAATTTGACGACTGAGTTCTACCAATCTAAAAAGGTTTATTTCCCATATGATCAATGACACATTTATTTCACTTGGAGTGTTGGGGGCGGGGAACTTTCTCCTCTTCCAACCTGGGTCCAGTGCTTGAGGGTCTCTGCAAGTTAACTGACAAATGGACAGGTGAATAGGAGAAAAGACAAGATTTATTTACACCTGGGTAAGGGTGGGGAGCTCCCAGTAATGGAAAACTCCTGGAATAGCTAGAAGATTGTATCTCTCAATTGAACAAAGGGGGTTTTTCGGGCTTCAATGGGAGAGTATGGAAGGTGCTACTGGGCTTTTTGATGCTAATAGCAATGGGCAGTGTGTCTCCACCTGGCAACTGAATTAGCGGTGAACTCCCTAGGAAGACAGTCAAAGGTAGTTGTATATTCAGGAGGCTCTGCTTTGTCAGATCAGGAGAATTTCAGATAAAATTTCTTTTGGATCTTTTGTAGCGCAAATGTTTTCACTTAATCTTTATACCAACTCCGGGGCCCCAGTGGGTCCCCACAGGGAAAAAGTTCTTGCCCAGAGATCTGAAGCGAGAAACCTATCTGGAATCTCGGGATTTGTCTAAACATGCTCCTTTGTGGCTGCTTGCTGAGAGAATTAAGGGATGCCTGGGGCACCGCGGTCAGCAATTGCAGGAGGGCCGGCCAGGAAAGGTCAGGAAAAGGTTCTTTCAAAAGTTCCAGAGAAGGCAAAAGAAGGGGAGAGGAATAATCGCTTTTTTTTTTTTTTTTTTTAAGGGCATGGTGGTGTGGGAGAAAGGGCACATCGGTCCTGGCTCTAGGCGGTCCACGATCTGGTGGTGCCTGTAAGCCAGATTTGGGGAACCTCGGGTAGCATCCGGGATCCAGCCTGGTGGCTCTACGTGCCTGCTCAAGTTACTTCCTCCAACATGGAGTGAAGTTAATGATATTCAACTTAAGGCGGCTCCCAAACGCGCGTCATTAGCCACCCTGGCCGCCTTATAAAAACTGCTCCAGCGACCCGAGATCATTTTTAGTTTCTCTTCTTTCCGAAGAAGCCTCGCTCTGCCCAGCCGGGGACCTCACTCTCGCGGAGCCTAGAACCCAGAGGGAGCCGTAGGGCGGCGGCGGCCGTCGCGGTCGTCTGCCGATCCGCCCGCGGTGTTCGCCTTTTTTCCTTTCGGTTGCTGTCGCGGTTGACTTTAGACCAGGTCGGTGGTATCTGCCCTCTTCGACCCACAGCCGAGCGGGAAACCGAAACCGCTGGGCTCCGCGGAGCGCGGCAGGGAGCGCGCGCTCGCGAACCCCGGGCGCGCCCAGCCGGAGCACCGCCCGCGCCCGCCTCCGCCCGCGGGGCTCCCGTAAGTTTCGATTCTGCCCGGAGCCGCGACGCGCGTCGCGGCCAGACCAGCGCAGCACCATGGCGGACCCGTCGGTGTGCTCCTTCATCACCAAAATCCTGTGCGCCCACGGAGGCCGCATGGCCCTGGCCGCGCTGCTCGACGAGATTAAGCTCTCCGAGGCGCAGCTCTGCGAGGTGCTGAAGGCGGCCGGGCCCAACCGCTTCTTGGTGCTGGAGACCGGCGACAAGGCCGGGGTCACCCGGTCCGTGGTGGCCACTACCTTGGCCCGGGTTTGCCGTCGCAAGTACTGCCCGAAAGGCTGCGAAAACCTGCACCTCTGCAAACTCAATCTGCTGGGCCGGTGCCACTACTCGCAGTTGGAGCGGTAAGTGCGCTGCGAGGGAGGGGCGGCTACCCGAGTCCCGGGCTGGGCAGACAGTGCGGGCTGCCGTCCGCGCGGGGCGCGCCCTCGGTGGGGAGGGGGATCTCGTGCACCACGGCCTCTTCCTCCAGCCTCTCATTTGTCTGCGGAGAGCCCTTCCTCCAGCGCCCTTAGCCTTTCCAACGAATACACCTCCTGTGATGTTGCCTCGGGGAAGACTACCCTTAACTCCCTGCCCTCTTAATAAGGTACTTTGGGGCCCTAGCGGGCCCCAAAAGAGAATTTGAGGCAGTTTGGGGAACGAAGGAGAATGCCTCCACTCTCTGGGATCTTGAGTATTTACCTCTTGGCTACCTCCGTTCCTAGGGGCGTTCCCACACCCCCACCGCACCGCGCACCTAGATGCGTCTCCATTTCCCTCATTGTCCCTTTTCTGATACCTGATGCTGGACCGCACCATCCGTTCAGGGTTATCGCCAATGATGTGTCTTCTCCTAGCGTTCTTTCCTGGTGGCTTCTCTGCGGTGGCCCAAGTCACCGCCCTCCCTCTCTTGGGACCACTTTGAAATAGTGTGCGGCTTACCTCTCAGGCAGCTATTTCTGTGTTTCCACTTGTCCTTTATTGCCTCCTCAATATAGATGTGCCCCAAGGTTGGGGTTACACCCTTTGGCCTGTCTACCAAGGCTCTCCCTAAGAGAGCTCACATCTTGGAGTGAAGGGGTCACGTGTACAGAGATGCCTGCCTTGTGTACCTCCGTTGCCCAGGCCTCTGACTGAATCTCGGCTCTCAGTCTTCCCGAGTCTGAGGAGCATCTGTGCCTGAATATGAGTCAAAGTCTTCATCTTTCCGCTGGGGCAGGGTCTCTGACACCGCCGCCAACCCCTTCTCCATCCTTCACAATATCTTAATCCCCAAGTCCTTTCAGTGAAGCCCCCCATCCTCTTCCTGCTTGGGCTCTGCTGCCCATCTCACTTCTGAAGGAATGCTTGCCTTGTCGAGTTAGTATATGACTGTCTCTGACCTTAGTCTTTCTCCCCATCTTTTCTCTCCCTAGGTAGTTCTGCTCAATTATTTTTCTTAATATAGGACTTTTCACACTTTGCCCTCCTCCAAAACTTTAAGTGGCATCCTAGTGTCCAAAATGATGGTCAACAAACTTCTGATCATGCACTTGTTAGTGGAAAACTTTAGATTACTCACCTCCAATGATGTGTAATAAAATGTATAAAAGTCATGTTTTACCTAGATAATGTATTATTTTAAAAATTACTTGTTTAGGGCAAACCTGAAAAATTTTAAAGTGCTTGAATATGCTTCGTTATTGAAAAATATTTCTTGAATATGTTGTGAGGCACCGATTTGGAAGTATTTCTGGCTTTTGGAAGTTATGGGTACAGAGGGAGACAGCTAAGTCAGCCCTGGGTGACATCAGGAAGGAAGACAGGAGGGAAGAGGGGGAGGACAGAAGGAAAAGGAAGGAACATTCTAGCACGGTACGGAGGAAGAGTTGGAAGGCTTTGTTACCTCTTTTTCTGTTCTGTTGTGAAATTGTTTCCAACAACTAGCTTTGGCTTTTAACCTAATTAAGTTTTAAATACAGATGCTGCTTTTAATTTTTTTTTTTTTACTATGGCTACTTTAAAAATACATTAAAGTAGCGAAAAGAGAATGATGGACCTCATGTACACACCACTTTGCTTCAACAGTTTTCAAAATATGGACAATTTTGTTTCATTTTTATTCCCTCCTCTCCATCCCTATCCCATCTCCAATGTTTGTTTGCTTCATAAATACTTTAGTATCTCTAAAGCATAAGGACTCTGTTTTATTAACGTAATCGTGGTACAGTGATCACATTTTTTACAATTACAATTTCAGTTTCACTGAATTTCCAGTTGGTTCGAATTTTGCTGATTATTTTATAATCTTCTTGCCTTTTCAGGAAAAAACCTACACAGACATAATCCATAATTGTTTCAATGTATTACATATCCAATATATTTAGAAACTTTGTTTCGATTTCTTATACACAAATTTCTAATAACCTTAGTTTTCTGTCTCATGAATTTTAGAAACTTTAGTTTTTTTGTTTTGTGAACTTTATTATTATTTTTTGGTCTGGTTTGTAACATCAAAACCATTTTAAATTCATAATTTATGTTGCTAACCTACACTTTTCTATATTTTAAAAGAATGTATATGGCAAAGGGGTAATTTGGTCAATGAAAGTTTGGATGGATCCTTTGGGGAATTCACTCGTCCACTTTTATTTTAGTGAAGTGATAAATTTTTATTTCTTACATTTATTGGTTGCCGTATTTTTTACTAACTTTTATTTACTTTGTATCACTTTTGAATTTAAGAATTATGAATTTTTCATTCACTAATGCACATTGTGTCCTCATAATAATGAAGAATTTTTTTTGGCTCAAAGCCTGGAAAATAATGTGGGTTTTTTTTACCCCAGTATGTTTTAAAAATGTTCTCCCCTTGTTAGAAACTTGTAAAACCTTATCTTCTAAAACTTGACGTGTGGGAGTGTAAGAACTTTCTTTGTGGATTACAGGTTAATGGGATCTGTTGACCACTTGGTACCCACCGTGAGATTACCATTCAGTTTGGTAAACTGTTCTGTTTGAGGACAGTTTGCATGTTGCGGGATTTATAAACGTGCCTTTGTAGTGCTGTTAGGCATAAATGGGGACCACCTCTCCTGTTCTGTAGTTCCCATCTTTTCTCTTGCACTGCTTTCTGCCACACCTTCTAGTGAACACCAGGGCTTCCTTCGTTGTTGGATAATTACTTGCTCCGGTGCACCAGTTTGGTTATGTCTGATCGCCTTGCTGAAATAGATGCCCACTGGTGGAGTTCTAATCCCAGTTCTGACACACCCAGTGCCCATTCACTGAACAAATAACTGTACCAAGCCCTCTGATAAACACTTAGAGAAGGTATCCAAGTGAGGCTTTACCATGATTCTTGAGGTGCAGGTGTTGTAAGCCCCATCTTAATGTAAGGAAACTCAGGCCTAGCGCTGCTGAGAAGTTTACTGAAGGCCACATGGCGGAGAACTGGCAGAGTTGGTGTTGAACCTAGATCTGCGTAACTTCTTAACGAGCTACTTACGTGGTCAAATGGCTGTGTGAAGTGTAATCTTTTCATGAACTCAAGTTAAATTTGCAGGCGTGACCTCCACTTAAAGCAGGTTGTCTGTGTGTCTTCACCCAGCTTTGTGGTTTCTGCTAACGTGGCTGTTTCCTCTGTGCTCTTTCCTGTTTGCGTGCCTGTCCCCTGCGGTTCGCTGAAGCTTTGGGTGGGGGTGGGTACATGGGGAGAGGATTAGTTGACTGTTTCATAAATTGACCCCCCCAACCCCCCCTAAAAGTGCAAAGAATAATATAACAAGCACTGGAGTATATCTATTCCGAGTATATAATACAACAAGTTATATTAATACAATAAGCTCATAACTCACCTTCCAGAAATAAGCAGTGTTTACATTTTTCATTTCTGCTTCTTCTAAAATAAAGTAAAAGCCATAATGGACCTAAGGGTATTATTTTTTTCTCTTCCCTAGTCTTACTCTCCTTTCTTCCCAGAAGCAACCTCAGTCATGATTTGGGTATATATCCTGCCTTTCTGTAATTTTATAATTTCCTCACTTACATGTTTATTATATCCATATACGAAATGCAGTATTGTTTTACGTGTTTTAGAATTTTCACTCAATGTTAGGTTTTGGACATCTTATTCATGTTGTCATCAGAGTCTAATTATTAACTTTTAACAGCTGTGTAGTATTTCATCATATGATTTTTACCATGATTCCTCTGATCGTGCCTGTTCCTCCAAAAGTGAGCATTTGGGACATTTCCAAGTTCTTGCTCCAACCGGCCATGCTGCCAAGAACATACCCATCACTTGGTGCTCCTGGCGAGGACCTCTCGGGGTATGCCATTAGGAAGTGAAATCGCTGGGTCGAATGGTTGTACAGTTTCAACTTTTCCAGATTAGAACAAATTACTGTTAAAGGTGGTTGTGTCAATTTCTACTTTCATGTTTGAGAGTCCCCAGGTCCCCAATTTACGGCCAACAAGCTCTTGGCATTATCAGGCTTCTTTGATTTATGCCAATCTGAAGGGTATAAAATGGTATCTTTTTTGTTTTAATGACTTTATTTATTTATTTTTAGAGAGAGGTAAAAGGAGGGAGAAAGAGAGGGAGAGAAACATCGATGTGCCAGAGAAACATCAGTTGGTTGCCTCTCACGTGCCCTGGGGGCCTGGCCCGCAACCCAGGCATGTGCTCTGACCGGGAATTGAATTGGTGACTTTTCAGTTCTCAGGTCAGCACTCAATCCACTGTGCCACACCAGCCAGGGCAATATCTTTTGTTGCAATTTTAAAAGAATTTTCTGATTAAAATTTTTATTATGTGATATTTAAGTCTTATGAAACTATATAAAGCATACAGTAAATAGCTATATACCTACATATCAACTTCAGAAATAAAATATTATACAATTAAACCCCCCATAATAGAGGTAATCAGTAGAGATAAACACTGTTCTTTTTTTTTCTCCAGTTTTATTGAGAGATTGACTACTAAACATTATATGTATTTACAGTATACAATGTGATATTTTGATACATACATATGCATTGTGAAATTATTCCCTCAACCAAGCTAATTAAACTATCCATCACCTCATCTGTTTACCCCTCCCCCCCTTTTAAAAATATTCTATTTATTTATTTTTGGAGAGAGGAGGGAGGGAGAAAGAGAGGGAGAGAAACATCAATGTGTGGTTGCCTCTTGCATGCATCCAACTAGGGACCTGGCTCGCAACCCAGGCATGTGCCCTGACTGGGAATTGAACCAGCAACCTTTTGGCTCCTAGGCCAACACTCAATCCACTGAGCCACACCAGCCAGGGCCCTCCCCTCTTTTTGATGGTGAGAACACTTAAGATCAATTCTCTCATCCAATTTCAAGTGTACATTATTATTAACTATAGTCACCATCCTGCACTGTAGATCTTCAAAACTCATCCACTTATAACTGAAAGTCTGTACCTTTTTACCAACATCCTTCTCCCTCCATCCCTGACAGTTCTCCTCTCCTGTGGGTTTGGCTTTTTATTAGATTCCATGTTTAAGGGAGATGATGTAGTATTTGTCTTTCTGTAACTGGCTTATTTCACTTAGCCTAATGTCTTGAGGTTCGTACATGTTGTCACTAACGGCAGCATTTTCTTCTTTTTATGGCTGCATAATATTCCACTGTATACGTATGTACCACATTTTCTTTATCCTTTCATCTGTCGATGGACACTTCGGTAGTTTCCATGTGCTGGTTACTGTGGATAATGCTGCAGTGAGAGCTTGGGACTGCAGGTACCTCTTGGAGATAATGATTTCATTTCCTGTAGGTATATACCCAGAAGCAGGATTGCAGATCATGGGATGTTTCATGTTTTAATTTTTTTTTTACTCTCGCCTGAAGACATGCTTACTGATTTTAGAGAAAGGGGAAGGGAGTGAGAGAGAGAAGGAGCGAATCATCGATGTGGGAAAGAAACATTGATCAGTTGCCTCTCGTACAAGCCCTGACCAGGGATTGCAACATAAGCATGTGCCCTGACCAGGAATTGAGCCCGTGACCTTGGAATTCCCAAGGCTACTTGTGGAGGCTGTGTGGACTTCTTCCCCAGGTCTTAGTACATGTGGAAGGAATTTGGCTGGCGTGTCCATTGCCTCTGTATGGTGACGTGAGCAGTGTGTACTGAGCCTGGGCTGGGAAGCGAAGAGGAGGGCTGGAGCTGGGAGCCTGGGCGGAATGTGCCTCATTCTGCTATGTCCTACCATAGAACTCTGAGGAGTCTGAGAATTCTAAATTCCAACGTGGCCTTCCAGGTCCTTATGAAAGTCTGTTTGTCAAGAAGAGAGACCCCTGACCGGTGTGGCTCAGTTGGTTGGGTGTCATCCAGCAAAGCCAAAGGGTGCCAGTTCTATCCCTGGTCAGAGCACATTTGGATTAGGTCCCTGGTTGGGGCGTGTATGAGAGGCAACCAATGGATGTTTCTCTTTCACATTGATATTTCTCTCCCTGTCCTTCTCCCTCCCTTCCGCTCTCTCTAAAAGTAAATGAAATCTTTTAATTAAAAAAAAAAAAAAGGAAGAGAGACCTTATTATTGAACTATTTCTTAGCTTGATAAATTAAAGTATTTAGATACTTGGTGCAAGATCTCTATATTATCTCACCCCAGCCCCGTAAATTTTAGGAGGGACCGCCGTGGTTCATTCCAATGTGCGTCTTTCCTTTGTATGAATACACATAGTTTACATATCAGTTTTCACATTATTAAAATATAGATCGTTTTCAGTTGTTTTACATGTAACCATGATGTGTCGAACATTTAAGTCATAACGCTTGTTTTTAAAGTTTGTCTTGCTTGGTGTCTAATATTTAGTCGTTGCTTATGTACATTTGTCTTTTTTTTTGCCATCTTAGTGCTCTGTTTGTCTTTGTCTGTAACAGCTTTTATTTTTTTTATTTCTTACCATTGTAAAGTGTGTACAGTTCAATGGCACTAAGTACATTCGCGGTGTTGTGCAACCATTGCCTTGTTGCAGAACATTTCCATCTCCGCAGAAAGAAGGCCATCCCCATCAGCAGGCCCTCCTCATTCCCCCTCCCCAGCCCGTGGTAACCTCTGATTACTGTCTGCCTGTGGTTGGACCGTTCTGGATGTTTCCTATAAGTGGAAGCATACAAGGTGTATTGCATTGTGTCTGGCTTCCTTCACTTAGGAGAGTGTTTTCAGGGTTTGCCTTTTGGTTTGCCTTTGACTTTTGCATGTCACGCATCATTTCTGTGGGTGTATATACCCAGAAAGTGTATTCCTGGGAGTTCCTTCTGTTACCAACCGTGCTCTGTCCGTGGGGTCGTGTTGTCAGGCCGGTGGCCTTGGAGACACGCTATTTTCTGTGACATCAAAGCACAAAGAGGTGTGTGCCCCCTAAGAACCATTTGGAACTTTTTGTTCTCTTTTTAGATTTGCTTTCACTTTTACTTTGATTTGATCGAATTTGACTCATTTTCTGCAGTTTTCTGCAGACATTAATCTTAAGAAACCATGACATTAGAAGTGATACTGTGAATCATGATAAAATATTAGTGGCAAATAAGCATCTGATAACAAAATATTTCTTCCTTTTTTACATAAGGTAGAGACAGCAAGATTAAATATTTAAAATAAGGGTAGATTTGGGGGGTTTTTTCCATTAAAACTGTCCCAGTTTGCTTACTGCTTCTGACCACATTTCCATCTGTGACCTTTATACCTACAGGCTACTTTGAAATTGGCAAGGCCCCAGGATGAGGATGGAAAAAGAGTAAAAGAATCCAGAAGGACCTAGGATTTCAGGCCCAGTGAGAAATCAGTTTAACCAAGTTGCAGCAGGGGAGCTGAACTCTGGGAGGAGAGAGTAGAGACCCATTTTATGATCTTTTAACACTTACCCACTGAGGAGAGATACCAATACATTTCAGACCAACTGAGAGGTCATCTAGGCAAGTAGCTTCCAAACATTTTGATTCCTTGCCTGTCAGTAGAGGAAATTTTTTTTAAAAAAGATTTTATTTTTGTTTAGTTTTAGAGAGAGGGGAAGGGAGGGCAAAAGAGAGGGAGAGAAACATCAATGGGAGAGAAAAACAGTGAATGGTTGCCTCTTGTACACGCCCCCACCAGGGATCAAACCCACAACCCAGGCATGTGTCCTGCCCAGGCATCGAACTGGTGGCTTTTCAGTGTACGGGATGGTGCCCAACCAACTGAGCTATACCGGTCAGGACTGATAGAGAACATTTTGATCATGTACTCTTGATTATGTGAATACTTATTTAATAATATAATGTATATAACTTTTAATTTGTATATTAAATACTTGGTAATGTTTCTTACCTTTAAAAATAACTTTGAAATCAACCTTACTGAGGTAGATTTACGTACAATAAAATGCGCCCATGTGCAGTTTGAGAGTCTCGAGGAATGGTGGACACACCCCGAAAGCACCACAATCAAGATAAGGAAAATTTCCACCCATCCTACAGATTCTCTTGGGCCCCTTCTAAATTAACCAGTTAATTCCTTCCACCGCTGTCAATCCAGGCAATGACTTTTTTACTCTTTTAGATAGAAAATAAATATAAAGAGTTGCAACATTTTCTCCCACATGCTGGTGGAGCAGTCTTGGGTGGCCTCCGGCGCTGGAGCAGTACTTCCTGGAACGTGGCTGTATATCGGCATCACCTGGGGGAAATTCAGGAAAATGCGGATTCCCAAGTCACACGTCAGACCTTCTGGTGCAGCAGGACTTGGGTGGGGCCCGGAATCTGCCTTTTAACCATCCACCTAAGGGTTCCTTTGCAGAGGCTCAGGAGCCACGCTCTCAGAATCAGGACGTGAGGAGCACCCCCTGGCAGAGCGCGAAGGCTGGGTTTATGTGGCTTCATGGCTTGGAGGAGTAAGAGAGAAATGGATTCTTTAGTGCAGAGTGAACAGAGATGAAGAAAGTACTGTTTTTCTCCAAGGTTAGGGTGACCTATTCATTACTCACATGTAATAGAATCACAAGACATACAGGAAACTGGACATTGCAGTCACCCCATCAAGAAGTACTTCTTGTGTGGCCCACAGACCCTGGACCCCAGCCTACTGATGAGCCCCAGCTCTGGAAGGTCTTCCTGGACCCAGGAGCAGACCCTGGTGGCCCTGGAGGCTTGTTGGGCATATGATTCTGCATTTTGAGAGAGGGGGCTTCAGGCTGGAGGGGATGAAGATGCTGCAGGTCTGGGAAGGCCTCAGTGTGGTCTGCACCTCAAGGGCCCTGATAGGACACTGTGACTCAGCTGCGACCGCCCCGGCAACATTCGAGGAGACTTCAGCTTCCACATCAGCGGGAACATCATCCCCTCCAGGGCCCCGCGGGAGATCCAGCCGTGGTCCCAGAGCAGTGAGCTGTGGGTTGGGCAGATGCAGGCCACCGCGGTGGCCTCTACCTAGCCTGAGCTTCAAGCTGCCCTTTGCTGCCCCAGCATCCACCTGGGACCAACTACCTCTGTCCACAAGAACTTGAGCCCACCCTGTGGCTGCCCACCTTTCCCAGACCACCTCCCTGCTCACCTTCTGCCCCAGCCCAGAGCAGCTGAGCCAACTTTATGTGCCTTTTGGTGTCCTAAGCCAGCAGGAGATTGGATCAAATCTGCCGTACCGAATGCCAGACTGCCTTTGGGGTATCTTCTAATGTGGGTAATTTAACCTCCCGTACCTCAAAGGGGAGACATTAAAATTCATTGTGCTGTGCATCCCCCCCACAAAAAAAAAGAAAAAAAAAAGAAATATTTCTCGAACACAAACAGTAAACTACTCTAGAGGCTTTTTTGCCCCTTCCTTTCTCAAGGAAGGAATCCTCAAACACCATTATTGAATATTCTTCTTAACTCCAAGGGGTTTATGTTGGGAAGTGTGGCAGGGGGAGAAGGGGCTTGTGCGAGGAGGGGGCCTGCCTGTCCTACTTTCTCTAATCATCCAGACTGTGGCAGTGCTGCCACACCTCCTGCTCTCCACCCTTCTCACTTCCGGCACTCGTTCTCTCACCTGACACGGAGAGCTCCGAAACTTTTGCTGCTCACTGGAACCACTTGCAAAATGTTTAGAAAACACTCATGTCCAGCTCCCGCTCCCTAGACATTCTGATGGAATGGGTAAGAGGTACGACTTGGGCCTTGAGACTTTTCCTTAAGTCCCCAGGTGGTTCCAGTGGGCAGCTAAGTTAGGGAACCACTAATTTAGGGGACTGGAGAAACAAGTGAAGACTGAGGAGGTTGGCCGCAGTGACAGACGATTGTTGGGCGGCATCAGCGCTGCCACCTTGGTACTGCGCGAGAGTGTGCAGTTCCTGGAGAAGGCACCCACCTCTCCAGTCCTCAGCTGGCCTGTCCTCCTCCCCACCCTGCCCCCTTCCCCTAATCCGCCTCTGCTGCCCAGAGCCTTGCAGCCTCCCAGCTGCATTCCGGTCTCCAGGTGGCCTCCAGCTGCCAGCAGCTCAAGCGGGTCCACACCCTGGGCTCTCCATGTTGCAACAGTCAGCTGTGTTCTCTGCACCTGGTGTGATCCTGGTGCTACAGTTGTGGTTACGACAGGCCCCTTTCTTCAACTCCACCCTTTCTCCCCTCAGCCGGTTGTTCCTGCCCTGCTCCTGGGCTCTCTACCGGCCTGCTCTGGTCTCCCCTGGTCTCCCCTGTCTTACTACGGGTTCCAGATTCATTGGATCAACCCTGCTTCTAGTAACGTGGCAATTTAATCTTGAACATTAGAAGTACAAACACGGAGGACAGGAACATCACTGCTTTAAAATAAATACTTCATTAGGATTTTTCACTGATGACGTTGGATTCTTTAGGCCAGCATTCTCTCGATTTCATTTTTCACACATCCTGGTTCCTTTTTCACCTGACTTACGTCATGGTGAGCTATTTCCTGTTTTCTGTAGAAATTAGCTGTCCCTTTGTTTTTCTCAAACACCCCCTCCCTGCCCCCACCCAACATGGTCCTGGGAAGCAGAGTGGGTGAGAGAGAGAAGGGAAGGGGTATTTTGACAAAAACTACTACCAAAAAACAAGGCTCTCCCTTCGGTTATTATCTTTTTCCTGTTTCCTGTTGGTCTGGTTGGGCAGAGAGAGTCGGTGCTGTGTTGACCGCTGTGGTGAAGTGCAGCGTGTCAGAGGTGACGTCTGGTTCAGGGACCCAGCCTAGAGTCTAATCGGACAAATGCAGCCAATGATTCTCAACCCCGACTGCGCAGCAGCCACCTGGGTCCCACTCTGGTCGAGCTAAATCGGTCTCTGCGGGTGCGGCCCAGGCTTAGGCGGTTCCGAAAGCTCCTGTCAGTGGAAGAAGCGTTCAGACCTGTGGATAATTTTTGAATTTATTTGAGCCAAACTGGTGACAGTTGCCGGGAAGCAAAATCTCAAGGGACTGAGAAAAAGGCTCCAGAGAAGGGCAGTTTTGCGACTAACTTCATGCATTACAATCAAAGAAGGAGGCATAAGGGGTCACAGGAAATCCATTGGTGATGGATTAGGGAGGGGACTGAAAGCAAAGCGGGGAAATCTCTGGGATTGGATGAAAAATCAGACACATTTTTACAGAGGTGGGTGCCGTAGAATTAACAGTTAACAATTACCACGGTAATAACAGTGAGAGGATGATGATTTGGGTCTCAGTTCTGATGTGGTGGTTGTGCTTTTGAGGGACCGGGAAAGAGGAAATTGACTGGTATTGCAAAGGTATGTTACCAGGCATTGTAGTGCAAAAAAAAAAGACCACAGACAGGCTCAGTTAAGGTCAAGATTGACCTCTGTTAGGGAGAAAAACCACCCAAAGACATGGGCACACACTGTGCCTCATCTTTTGTTAGGAAGTGTTCACTTCAGACCGTCCACTGTGGTTACTTAGGTCCCTGAGTTTGTGAGGCTGCCACGCAGGCCACCGGGAGCTCCGCAGTTTCAGCACGTGGCCTGATTTTGGTCCACACTTCCCCTGTTGATTACTAGATGTAGCCAGGGATGACAACCACCCCCAGGCTAGGCCCCATCCCAGGTGGGGGAGAATGTATTGCCAGAGTTAAAATAACATTTTGTTCTGTGGCTGGAAGAGCTGAGGGAAAAGGTCATTTGTATTTAAGCTTCTGGCCTGAGATTCCGGAGAGAGACAAGTCTGCTTCTTCCAAGGCCATCTTTGCCGTTTTTAAAAGCTATCTTTATCCCAGGTCCTGTTGTTTGGATGAGTTTCTCTGCTCCCAGTGCAGGAGGCATTCTGCAAACACTTCTTTTCCCTGGGCGGTTAGTTCCTAGAGGCTTGTAGGTGAGCTCCTGACTGTTGCAGAAGGTGGGGAGACCCATGGCCACAACCAACCTTCTCCCTGGCCATTGTCCTTTGTTGGAGAAGGTAACCTTGAACCTAGTACTTAATGGACCAGCAGCTTCAGCATCTCCCAGGAGCTCGTTAGAAATGCAAATTCCCAGCCCCTCCCCCACACTGACTGATCAGAAACTGGAGGGGGGCGCCCAGTAATCTGTGTTCTGACAAAAACCTCTAGAAGATTTTGACATGCACAAAAGTTTGAGACTCACACGCCAGGTCTGGGGTGGGGCCTGGGAATGTGCATTTCCGACAGCCCCCCCCAGGTGATGCCTGTCCAGGGACCTCACTTTGAGAGCCAGTGGCTTGGGGAACCCCAAGTAGCCCTGGGAGAATTTCACGCCGTTTCTTGGCTTAAGCCTGGCAGCCAGAATTAGGGAGCTGGAGCTGGGACAAAGCGATTAGAAGAAAATGGAAAGGAAGCTTCTGCCACCTTAAACCGAAGCCACCTAATGGTGCCGGTGCTGCTGAGCTCGTCTCCTCAGCACCGGTCCCAGGAAGTAGTTTCCGTCCTGTCCTGTATGGTGTCCCTACAACACCGTTTGCGTGGTTTGCACGCATTCTCTCCTTGGACTCTGCTCTCAATTTCCCCTTTAGTGCAGGGGAACAACGGCTTAAATAATCCAGAGTGGCTTTTTTTTTCTCTCTGATTTGGAAAAGTTTCGGATGTCTGTTTTTGTTTTTCCGGATTAGGGTTTTGTTCATGTTTTGAGACCCGGGTCCTGTTATCAGGTCTTCCTTTTATTTGAGCCGCCTTTGAATTCTCGTTTTCTCCAGCCTTGGTTTCCCAGAGTAAAAAGCGAACTGTTACCTCATGGGATTATTGCCACAACTAAATTGAACGACAGATGCAAAGTTCCTGTCCCTTAGTAAATACGTAATAAATGTTAGCTTCTGTAGCTCTGGTCTTCTCCCAAATAGGTGAGCACAAACTGCCCCCCCACCCTCCCCACTGATCAGTATGCTGAAATTAGGGCAAAGATAAAGCTGCTGAGAAGGGAGAAGTCTAAGGGATGTGGGAAAATGGAGCAGGGCCCCACACAGAGGGGGCTGCAGGTCAGAAACCACAGGTAGACACATGTTGCAGACTGAAGCAGGGTTTGAGGTGAGTATGGCGGAATCTAGAGGAGCCAGCAGCTTGGAGAAGGGAAATGAGAAGTGAAACTGGGCCCTCAGCTGGGCAGCATCGAGGCCTCAGCCAGAGCAGCGAGTTTCTCGGGGGTGGGGTGCGGGGAGGGGGAGCCTCCTCCTTTACTTTTAGGCAGAGGGATCCTGGTTAGGCTGACTGGCTGCCTTTGGTTACTTAGAGAAAATGTTGACTTCAGGGACCTTGGAAATGCCCCACTCCTCAGTTAGGACAGGACAGACACAGGTATGACCAGAGCTGCATCTCTCTGGGATCTGGAGAGGGCTGGGTCCTCTTCTGTGACCCTAATTTGGCCACAGGAGAGGTGCCATAGCCTAGGCTCTGTGTTCAGGATGTCTGGATAGGAGCTAAAGGAAAGGCAAAGATTCTTAATTCCCTCTGATTAGCACTTGAGAAGTTATCTCGGAGCCGGAGGGCAGGTCCTGTCTAGCCAGTGGTGGGGTGTTTGGTCCAGGTCATTTTCAGCCCTGGATCCAGCGGCGTGAGATGCCTTACAAGGGGATGAGGCTCACACACACACCTGGTGAGGCTGTGCTGGAGGGGCTTTCTGTTTGGGGCTGGAGGCTGGGCTCTCCTGGCTGTGTAGGTTCTCTTCAGACGCCCGCTCCCATGGGGCTTGGGTGAGTGATAAGGTGGTGTCCTTAGCCCAGCTGCTGAGGGCTCTGGGGGGTGGGGGGCTGCTGGGGGGAGCAGTTATCTGAAAGCGCAGAACCCAAAAGCCAGCAGAGACGGAGGTCAGCCTTATCAGGGTGTGCCAGGAACACGAAAAGCTGGGGCTGCCCGAGAAAACGGCTGGGATAGAGCTGTTGCCTGAGCCTGACCAGTTGGCCTTGAGTCCCACCTGGGGCAAGGTGCGTGGGAGGCTGGTCCGGTTTCCAGGTGGCCGATTCTGTGATTTTTCTCAGGAGGCTCCACCGCTGGATCTGAAGGCGAGTCCGGGGGCGGGGCTTCAGAAATGCCTTCCACACAGCCAGCAGCATGTGACTTTCAAAAGTTAATTCTTGGATGTTTATATTTAAAAACAAATGATCAATTTCAATGAGATAATTTCCCAAAGTCAGTTGCATTTCTGTTTACTAGTAACAATGAGCTAAAAAAATAATACTGGCAACACATAAAGGTTTAATATTTAGGAAATGAAAGAACTATGAAAAGAAAGATTTTAATTCTCAATAACAAAATTGGAACAAGACAAATAAAGGGAGAGATTTACTTATTAAGTGCAAATTAAAAATACAAGGATTTCATACCCACTGAAGAAGCAAAATAATAAAACTCAACGCTGATGTGCTTTTAGGGAAGTAACCAACTCTCACATGGGTGTGTTTTCTGGAGAAACACAGGCTGCCGAGAAAATAACTGTGTCCTTCGGGGAGTACTCCCGGGAAAGCGTGGACAGAGAGAAAGGTTGTTTGTACAAAGGTAGTTGTAGCCACACTGTTTGGATAGTGAAAATCTGGCCATCACCTGACCACCTGACAATTTGATAGCGGTTGTGCAAAGTAGAGAATATGAATATTCCACCATATGGATAACTTAAGATCATAAACCCGAGGACTGTGGTGATACTTTAGAAGGCACGTGTCTGTTAAAATGTGGACTGTGGAATGAGTTTGTTGTGTGGACACTGATAACTATCAAACTCTGTCTGATGAAGACGTCAGTGCTCTCTGCACTTCTCAGTGATCTAAGTCAGTGCCTTTTGGCCCTGGCTGGTGTGGCTCAGTGGACTGAGTGCTGGCCTGTGAACGAAAGGGTTGCCGGTTTGATTCCCAGTCAGGACACATGCCTGGCTTGTGGGCTCAGTTCTTGTTAGGGGGTGTGTGAGACAAAACCACACACGATGTTTTTTTCCCCCTCTCCTTCCCTTCCCTTCTCTCTAAAAATAAATTAAAAAAATAAGTAAAATATTTTAAGTCAGTGCCTCTTGGACTTTAATGTGATTACATCATTTGGGGGTTTTGTTAAAAAGTGGGTTTTGATTCAGCAGGAGTGGGGTAGGGCCGGAGATTCTAAATTTCTTTTCTTTCTTTTTTTTAAAAAAGATTTTGTTTATTTATTTTGAGACTGAAGGGAAGGGAGGGAGAAAGAGAGGGAGAGAAACACCAACATGTGGCTGCCTCTCACTCGCCCCCTACTAGGGACTTGGCCCGCAAGCCAGGCATGTGCCCAGACTGGGAATCGAACCAGCCACCTCTTGGTTTGCAGGCCAGTGCTCAGTCCACTGAGCCACACCAGCCAGGGCAGCAGATTCTAAATTTCTGACAAGTTCTCAGGTAATGATGGTGCTGCTGGTTCTCCCACCTTGGTTTTGGAGAGCCAAGATCTAACCTGTATGGTAGCCACAAGTCATGTGGCTATGCAAATTCAAATTAATTAAAGGAAAAGAGAAAATTCCGTTCTCAAGTCTTACTAGCTCTATTTTAAGTGCTCCGTAGCCATTTGGACTGCTATCGTGGAAAGTTCAGATGAGAGAACAATTCCATCATCACAGAAAGTTCTTTTGGGGACGGTGTGACCTAAGTCATCAAAGCTTCAACGCAAAGGGGGTTTTTATCCCTTTCTGTAGAGCTGTTTGAAGGAAACAGTTAAGAGCTTGTTCTATTCCTTCGTAGTCACAAATCATACAGGTATACATTGGTGTGTAAGACGTGGACGAGATAAAGCAGTGAACAATTTCCAGTAACTAAAAGCGTTGGTAAGTGGAATTCGGGCTTCTCATTGAACTTGATCGTCAGTTGTAGATGTGTTGTTGTCCTAATTATTCTTCGTCAATGGGCAGTGATTCTAATACATCGGTTTCAGTTTCTTTGCTACTTTTTCCTCTTCTCACATTATTAATGTGTACTAGATGAGATACTGTTTAAAGAAGTATTGCAACAATGTATAGATGTGTATAGTTTGTGAAAAAAAAATAGCCCTCCCTCCCCCATCTAGGTGTTTCATCAGTTTATATTTTTTAAGTGTATCTTTTAAGCAGGATCAATCCGTATTGGTAATCAAAGCATGTGCTCTTGATGTTTGGTGACTGAAAGTTTGCTGGATGATTTCTTTTTTCTCTTCTTTTTTCTTCCTTCTTTCCTTCCTTCCTTCCTTCCTTCCTTCCTTCCTTCCTTTTCTTCCTTTCAGTTGGAAATACTGACGATTGCCATTTTCTTTCAGGAATTTATGCAAATATTCTCACGAAGTTCTCTCAGAAGATAACTTTAAAGTTCTGGAACAACATCAGATCTCTGGGCTGAACCAAGAGGAATTAGCAGTGCTTCTCATCCAGAATGACCCTTTCTTTATGCCTGAGGTAAGTTATGATGCCTCGGTTTACGAAGCAGGAAGAACATGTAATTGGCAGTGTTGTGTCATGGATGTGCTGGAGGAGGAGCAGGGAAAACCTCAAAGCTAGCACCAGGGCTCTGCCCCAACAAATGGGTATTGTTGAGTGACCTAAAAGATTCCAGCGATTTCCTTCCTGTGTGAAGTTTTATAAGAATTTGAGTCTGGCATGCCTCCTCTCCTAGGCTGCTAGGGAGCCCTGTCTGAGCAAGTGTGATCTGAAGATGTAGTAGGACTAATTGACACTTTACATCATGGTGGCCTCCTGGAAGAGGTGAGCTTTGAATGAAGGCTTTGGAAAAATGATAGGGTATGTTGGTTGAGGTTGTAGGCTAAGCTGTTGTAATAAAAAGACCCCAAAATGTAGTGATTCAAATAAAATATAATTTTGTTCCTTTGTCACTTGATGGTCTAGATCAGGGGTCATCAAATGATAGCCCATGAACCAAATCGGCCTGCCATCTGTTTTTATAAATAAAGTTTTATTGAAACACAGTCACATTCATTTACATATCACCTATGGTTGCTTTCTTGATACAAGTGTGAGTTGAGTAGTTGTTACAGAGACTGAATGGTCTGTAAAACCTAAAATGTTTATTTGCTATGTGGTCCATTACAGAAAAAGTTTGCCAACTTGTGGTCTTGCCTAGATGTAGGCAGGCAGGTAGCCCGGTGGTCAGTAAGTAGAAGTGAATGGAAGGGAGGTAGTCTCCATTTTAAAAGATGCGACCTGTACATGGTATTCAGCACATCTGCTCCCATCTCACTGGCCAGAGCTTATCACGGGGTCACACGTAGCTGGAAGGGAGGCTGGGAAATGCAGTTTGTCTGACCACCAAAAATGTGTCCAGCCAAAACTTGGGAGCTGCTATTACTGGAAGAAAGATAGGGACAATGGCAGGTAATTATCACTCTCATCCATAGGAAATAGTAACTTGAAACTCAGAGGGTGCTGTTTAGAGAATGGTGTAATTCTCTGAGAAAAACCTTTGAGTAGAGAACTTCGCCTCACGCAGAAAGAGAGGCACAAAAACGTCGTGGAGTGGGTAGAAGGGACGGAGACAGGATAAGCGAGGTCGAAATCCGGTGTGCCATTATATTTGACAAGATACCTATTGGGGACCTCTGGCGGGTTAGATACTTTTTGACTCTAAGCCCAGTGTACGTCCCTGAGGATTTTAAAAACTTACGACATGAGGGGTGTGTTTGAGCTGACCGCTGAGCTCAGGGGAGAGAGAGAGGCATGCAACACACTCTATAAACATGTGTTTGGGGAGGAGAAAGAGGGAAGGAAAATATATCCCATTTCCTCTCCCACCCTGTGCATTCTTTCATCCAGGCACTTGGATTTGCCTCTGTTTCCAGGAGCCCAAGGTTTGGAAGTTTTGTTCTGGGACATCTGTGGCCCTTGGCCTGTGTGCAGCCCCGTCCCCTATGGCTATGAGCATGGGGGAGATGCCTTACACACCAGTCTTGTTCAAGTCCCGTGGGCAAACAGGCTCCTCTCCTTGCCCTTTCCCGTGAAGGAAGGATGCGATGGAGACTGGTTGTGACACCTGAGAAGAACGTTTACTTGTGGTCCACCCTTAGTCTGGTGTTAAACTCGGAGGTTGGGAAAGGTCCCTCATCCAGGTCTGACCTCTGCTTCCGGTCTCCAGAATCAGCAAGGACTTCTTATTTCAAGTCTCTGTAGGGGAAGGGGAGTGGCCGCTCCTCCTTCTCTGGGGAAGAGGTCAGCAATAAGAACCTCTTATAACAACCAGAAGGTTCTGTGGAGGGGTCCCAGAAAAGCCCGTGGACAAAAGACCCTTTCGGGGATGCTGTCGTCATCTTTCCATCACAGGGAGTCTGTGAAGGAGGCAGTGCCATCTGACCTCTCTTTCCCTTTTAAGAATTTAGAACTCCTGATTAGTGGGTGGGGTGAGGAGGTTCATGCCTTAAGTTTATTTTTAGCTAGTAACTAAATTGCCATTTACCACTGGTCAGGGTTCAGATCACAGACTGGAGACTGCACCGTTTCCTGAACTCTAGAAGTCTGAGGAGCCGCTTCCTTTAGTGTTGAATGGACCGGAGCATCGTTAGCATGTGTCTCTTCAAAAATGCTGGGGCAGTAGAGCAAAAAAAATATGTTTTTTAAGATTTTAAAAATGTATTTTAGAGAGAGGGGAAGAGAGAAAGAAAAAGAGGGAGAGAAACATTGATGTGACAGAGAGACATCGAATGGTTGCCTCTTGTATGTGCTGTGACTGGGGACCGAACCCACAACCCAGGCCTGTGCCCTGACTGGGAATCACCAGCGACCCTTCGCTCTGATGCCCAACCAACTGAGCCACGTTGGTCAGAGCGAGTAGGATATTTTTGTGGGGTTTTAGCAGGAGGGAGTCAGCCAGGTTCAGCTCATTTCAGGAATAGTTGGTCAAGGAGGTCCTTCCACGTCTCAAAGTCCTGACTCTGTGTGATCTGGGACAAGGCATTTAACTCGGCTGCATCTCACTCCATTTGTTGTTCATTTTGTGTTTGTTCAACTGCACTTAGGCGTGCCGGCAGGGGGTGGGCACTGAGTTAGACCTTGGAGGTGGCAGTGGACACGACACGCTCCCTGCCCTAAAACACTCAAAATGTTCATACTTTTTTAGAATCTTCAAGTATCAGACGAGCCTGACTTCCTGGCATATGAACTTATGAAATTGAAATGTACTCATGAAAGGAAGTAATGTTTTCCTTTGTTCTGGTCTACCTAAGGCCAGAACATTAAGCATTAGGACTTAAACATCAGCGTGGTAATAGGAATGTTAAAAGTATTGTTTGTGGAGTTGCTAATTGTTCTTTTTTTGCTAGAGCCTCTGGGACACTATTCCTGCAGCTTTAGTGTGAATTCCCTGGAGGGTTTGTTAAAACACAGATTGTTGGGGCCCTGGCTGGTGTGGCTCAGTGGATTGAGTGCTGGCCTGCGATCCAAAGGGTTGCCAGTTCGATTCCCAGCCAGGGCACAGGCTTGGGTTGCAGGCCACGTCACCAGTAGGGGACATGTGAGAGGCAACTACACATTGATGTATTTCTCCCTCTCTCTCTCCTTCCCCCCAAAATAAATCAAATCTTGAAAATGTTGGGCCCCACCACTGGTGGTTCTAACTCCAGATACAGGGTTTGCATTTCTCCTCAGTTTCTGATGGAGCTGATGCTGCCAGTCGAGGAATCTTTGAGAACTACAGATCTGGAATCCGAGTCTGGATAAGTGGGTCCTGTCGCGGTATCGGTTCAAATCCGGCTTTAGAGGTCGTCTGTGTGATGGACTCCTTGTGGCTGGAGTCTGCATCCCTGTCTTTGCCACCTAGCTGGTCTGCTCAGTCTGTTGAAGCAACTTACAAATGTTTTGATGATTCGAACATTTGCATTATATTTTAGATTTTGCACAAGATTCACATGTTTTATTATTGAATCTGCTTAACAATGTGGTTTAAGTACACAGCAGATATTTTTCTCTTTTACAGCAAAGGAGACAGAGGCTGGGAGTAATTCAAGTGAGGAGGTTCTAGGTTTGCAGACTTCAATCTTTTATTTATTTTTATTTTATTTTTTTAATCCTCACCTGAGGATATGTTTATTGATTTTAGAGAGGGGCGGGGAGAGAGAGGGAAAAACAGAGAAACATGGGTCAGTTGCCTCCTGTACATTCCCTGACCGGGACTGAACCCGCATCCTAGGTATATGACCTGACCAGAAATCGAACCCGCAGCCTTTTGGTGTATGGGATGATGCTCCAACCAACTGAGCTGTCTGGCCAGAGCTAAGTTGCAGATTTTTAAACTAATGTCTTCCAGTCCTGCATCACATGGTCTGGCCTCAGACATAACAATGTTTCTTCTGCCCTCCTTTCAGTAAGAATTCCATCTCTGTAGATAAAGAGCTACATCTTTGTCGATATGTAGGTATATATATTTACATAGACATAGAAGAATTATCTTTCTTGACTGATCTTTTGAGACACATTGCCACATTCTGCCTAGCAGAGACCAGGTCCTGGGCTTCCAGCAGCTGCAGCAGGTAAGACCAGCCTGTCTTTTAATGGCTGAATGAGTTGCTATCCAAAGGTGGGCCTTCCTCTTTGGGGTGCCCTTATAATGTAGGGCTCACTTTGGGTCCTGTTTGATCCTGTCTGTAGCTGGCCAACCTCACTTTGATTCTTCCGAAGCATTATCAAAATCACGTTTCTTTTAGAGAGTCCTCAGGCCTCTTCTGCCCCCAAGGAATGATCAGATGAATATAATTCATGAAAGACTGTGGAATATGCATGCATTTTTTTTTCCTTTGGTATATTGCTGCTTGCTTCTGAAATGTTCGTACAGTCGAACTTTCCTTAATGAATGTGTGGCAAGCAAAGTGTTTTGTCTCTGGCTGTTGTTCTCTCTTCTGTAGATATGCAAAAGTTACAAGGGAGAAGGGCGAGGACCGATCTGTGACAAGCACCCACCCTGTGAAAGGCTGCACATCTGTGAACACTTCACTCGAGGGAATTGTAGTTATGCCAACTGCCTCAGGTCTCATAACCTGATGGACAGGAAGGTGCTGGCGATCATGAGGGAGCACGGACTGAGCGGGGACGTGGCGCAAAACATCCAGGACATCTGCAACCACAAGCACAGCCGGAAGAAGCACGGGCTGCGAGGTGAACACTGTCTACATCTTAGTGAACAGGATAGTCAGAAATAAAGAGGCATCGCAAGGAAGGAGGAGCTACCTGCAGCCACTCTGCCTCACCACAGAAAACGCGCTTCATTTTCCCTTTCAGACCTTGTCCGTGTTCTTTACATAATTTTTACATAATTACAGGGTGGGCAAAAGTAGGCTTACCGTTGTTTGTTTGGAAAAATAATACAATAATTAATAAATAATAACACAAGAATAAACTGTTTTGCATTCTCACAACTGTAAACCTACTTTGCCCACCCCTGTATAATCATAGTATATATGTGATTTTGCAATTTGCTTTCATGCTAAGCACTGTTCCCCACCCAAGCAGGTTTTAAAAAATGTGTATCATTTTTCTAAAAGCTACTAGATACAGCTTTTTTTTAATGAAAAAAAAAAATTTTTTAGATTTACCAGTTCACCTTTTGTCACAATTATTTTACCACTTTCTCTGTGTATGTCTGTGTAGATACTCACACATACACCGTCTTTGTGTTTGAAGCATTTGAGACTCAGGAGCCTCCTAAATATATCGGGATGTGCCTCTGCAGAAAACGAGGCCATTCTTTTGCATAAATCGCAATACAGCTACTACAGGAAACTTAGCATTAACATATGCAATTTAATTTATTGTCCTCAGCACTTTTCTTTAAAAATTTGTTTGTTTTTATTTTTAAACTGGGGTAAAATGGAAGGGACGATTGACGGTTTTAACCATTCTTAAGGCAGTTCGATGGCATTAAGTACACTGCGTTGTCGTGTGAGCATCATCATCATCATCATCTATCTATCTCCCAGACCTTTCCCTCTTCCCAAACAAATTCAAATCCTCTCTCCCCCTCCCCCGACTCCCCCTGCTCCCGCCCCTGGCAACCACTCCACTTCCTGTCTCTAAGAATATGATTACTCTGGGAACCTCATAGAAGTGGAATCACAGGGTATTTGTCTTTTTTTGTGTGACTGGCTTATTTCACTTAGCGTAATGTCTGTAAGGTCCATCCAGTCCTGTGATAGCATGTCAGAACTACCTTCCTTTAAAAAAAATTTTATTAAAGAGTTTTTGTATATATTAAATTAAAAAATTATTTATTGATTTTTTTTTTTTTTGAGAGAGAGACAGACATTGATTTGTTGTTCCCCTTACTCATGCACTCATTGGTTGCTTCTCGTGTGTGCCCGGACCAGGGATCAAACCCACAGCCTTGGCATATCGGGATGATGGTTCCAGCCAACTGAGCTCCCCGGCCAGGGCTAACATTTTAAAAATTTGTGTAAAAATACACTTAACATATAATTAAGTACATTCAGGTTGTTGTGCAACCACTCTCCAAACTCTTTTCATCTTGCGAAAGCAAAACCCATTAAACAATCACTCTCCACTTCCTCCTCCCCCCAGTTCCTGTCAACCACAATTCTAGTGTGCTTCTATGAATTTGACTACTCTTTTTTTTTTTAAGATTTATTTATTATTTATTTTTAGACAGAGGGGAAGGGAGGGAGAAAGAGAGGGAGAGAAACGTCAATGTGTGGTTGCCTCCTGTGCGCCCCCTACTGGGGACCTGGCCTGCAACCCAGGCATGTGCCCTGACTGGGAATCGAACCAGCGACCCTTTGGCTCGCAGGTTGGCACTCCATCCACTGAGCCACACCAACCTGGGCTTGACTACTCTAGGTAACTCACATGAGGGGAATCACACAGTATTTGTCTTTTTGTGACTGTGTTATTTCACTTTGCATAATGTCCTCCAACTTCGTTTGCATGGTGGCGTGTCTGAGAATTCCCTTCCTTGTTAAGGCTGAATAACATTCCACTGTAGGTGCACACCACATTTTGTTTATCCACTCATCCACCGATGGATACTTGGGGTGCTTCCACCTTTTGGCTATTGTGCATAGTGCCATTTTGAATACGGGTGTACAAGTATCTCTTTGAGACCCTGCTTCCAATTCTTTTGTGTATATACTCAGTGGAATTGCTGGGTCACATGGAAATTCTATGCTTAATTTTTTTTAGGAACTTGCATAGCGTTTTTCATAGTGTCTGTACTATTGTACATTACACCAGCGATGCTCCCGGGTTCTAGTACCTCTGCCTCCTCGCCAACCCTTGTAGTCTTCTGTTTTGTTTTATTTTTTGAATGACAGCCGTCGCAATGAGTGTAGAGTGAAGAGTACTGTTTCTTAAGCCCTTTTATATTGTTTAACAGCGTGAACACTTGCAGTGTTTACTGTCTTTCTGAGGTGGATGTTGAAGGGATGTATTTTGTGGACCATAGAGAAGACATAATTCTAAGACTCTGTGAGAGGTGATAAACAAACCTCCTCATATTTGAGAAATGCTTCGTAGTTCACACGGCAAGGACGTTCACCTGCAGTATCTCCTCACTGTCCCTCACAGCCGCATCAGGAAGAAAGGCGGGAGGGTCACTGGCCTCATTTAATGGATGGGGAAGCCGAGTCCTGGAAATTTTAAGTGACTTTTATTACAAGCAGCCTTAAATCATTTTTAGAAGCGCGAGGGGTCATTCTGTGAATAAACAAACACAACGTTTTCAAGGCCTCACACCTGCTGGACAGCAGCGGCGCTCCCGTGTTCTCATTCCGCATCTGGTGTTTTCTCGGCAGGGGACCAGCTGGAGGAATGGGTTTTGGTGGAGTTTCCCAATATGAATTTTACTCATCTACTTTTTAAAATACTATTTTGTATTAGTTTCAGGGGTACAGCACGGTAGTTAGACAATCTCATACTTTACGAAGTGATCCCCAGGATTTCCAGTACCCACCTGGGACCGTCCACGGTCATCACAATAGTAGGGACTGTATTTCTTCCCTCTGCCGGACTTCACGTCCCCGTGGCTGTTTGCACTGTCAGTCTGTGCTTCTCAATCCCGTCACCCTTCCCCCCCCCCTTTTTTAAATTTCATCTTTATTGTATTTTTCTCTATTACCATTTAGTTCCCTTATACCCCCTCACCCAGCAACCGCCACACTGTTGCCCGTGTCCACGAGTCCTTTTTCCTTTTTGTTCAGTCCCTCTACCCCATCACCGCCCCCCCCCCCCAACTACCTGTCAGCCTTCACCCTTTCCGCCTGGTTCCCCAACCCCCGCCCCCAGCTCTGGCAACCATCAGTCTGTTCTCTGTGTCTCTGCCAGTATGAATTTATTGTATGTGAGGGATCTTGATTATCACTCTAGTGAATCTACTTAATTAACTGCTTTGTTGACAGGAGGAGGGTGTTTGCTTTTACTACGGTTGTGCCACCCTCTGGGTTTGGAAGAGAAAGGACCTCCCTTCCCCCTTTCCCCCCACACACCAGCACACCTTGCACCCCCCACACAGACATGCTCGGCACACACCACACATGCATGTCTCACACCAACTCTGTAGCACAATTGCACACTGCGTGTGCACACCTCCCACACTCAAGCTCATGCGTGTGTCACAGAGTCCCCCCTGACTCAGGTTGCTGGACAGAGGCCAGTTCTTTTTGCTGCTGCTCATTTAAGTTTCGGTGGGTGGGTGGGGGCGAGGGCTAGTTGAAGAACTTAGGGAAATTTTTTAGTCAAAGTGAAATTTGACCTTGACACTGTCATTTCATTGTTTTTTAGTTTTGTGAATTCTTAACTTGTTAGCTACACCAGCCTCACAATATGGGCACAATGTAGATGATTTTTGGAAAATCCTGCTTCCTTTGCACTGGTCTATCTCTCCATTCACCACAGCAGTGGGGGGCAGCCCCACCGCAGAGTTTGGGGGCTTCAGGGGTTCATCTGAGTCCCAGGAGAGAAGCTGACAAGAGCCAGCCAGGGCCAGCTGTTCCCTGCTGTGCTCACATAATGGCAGGATTCCTTCCTTCTCAGGATTTTCACACATCGTATGTAGCAGGACAGTTGTTTAATAACAAACCTGGAAAAGGACCAGTGGTAAGAACTCAGTCATGTTAACACCCGTTTTCATTGTTCTTGTCTCTCACTAGCTCCTCCCCCCCATCATCGGGACACAGCACGCAGGGGTCGAGGAGGCAACACGGCATATAGAGGTAGAAGCAAGAGTAGAGATCGATTCTTTCAGGGCGGCCATGAATTTCTTCCACCTGTCTCAGCTTCGACGGAGAGATGTGGCACACCCAGTCCGGATCAAATCAGCTGCAGGTCTCCCCTGGACAACGGGCCTGTCGAGGATCTCACCTTCAAGTTCACGCATTTGGGAAGTCAAGATGGCCCTCGGCCTTCCTCTGCCTCTTCTAAGGCCGCCAGCCTTGGAGGAGCCAGGCAAGTGGGAGAAAGCCAGAGGTTTTCGGAGAATGGCAGTCTAGAGGGCCTCTTATACGGCAACCACAGTGGCGCTCAGTCCGCTTCCGATTTCGCATCAGCTCCCAACTGGAAGGGCCCCACATCCTGGCTGAACGACCAAGACATCAATAGTGAGACCGCAGCCGGCAGTAAGAGTGCGGGCATGCATTCCTCGGGCCGCGTGAATATTGAGGGCAGAAATGGGAATCAAGATGTCCAGCATTTCCCGCTTTTTAATAATAATTTTGACGGAATGGCCGCAGATACTTCTTCCACGGGTTCTTTAAGTTACAGAACCACATCCGGCAGACAGAGAGAAAAATTGTTACGTTGGAATCAGGAAAGTGGAACCGCTCACCCTAATCTCAACACCCTCATGCCAGATGACGGTAAACACAGAGAGAAGGTGTTTTGGGCTGGTGAACCAGGCCACGTAGCACCGAATGGCCCCAGTAAAGTTGCCTATGAAACTACCAGTACCACTGGTTTTGGCTTGACATCGGCCGCCAGGGTGGATGAAGATGTGTTGCGCTCCGCAAGTCAGAGTCTGAGAACCCAGGTCCTGCCCACCCTTGGGGAGACCACGGGCCCCACAAAAGTCAGCACTCTGCCCAAGGTACCGCCTTTGACACCATCCTCAAGCAACAGAGCTACAGCCTGTGAGGCCTATGGCCAGAACTCTGCTCAGACCTCTGCCGCCTCTGCCAGTGAGCTTGCAAGGAGGACCCCAGGCTGTGCTCTGAGTAAGTCGCTGAAAGACAGAGGGGGCCCCATGTCCTGTGTGTGCAGCGGGACAGCTGTGGCTGGTGGTTTCTCTCTGGATGTCCCCCAGCGGTTAGTAAAGTGCATCAGGTTTTAGAGGGTTTGGGGCGAGGGGTGGTACTGGTGAGGACGCTGACGAAGAAGATGGAAAGACCGACCGGTACAGGAGTATAGAATAAATGGCTACTTTCACTGAGAACAGGAATCGTTTGACCGTGGTTTAAGAAATCCACATAACTCGCATACACCCTAATGTTTGTGTTTGCTTTTCTGGAAGGCTTGTCGTGAGCAACCCATCCATCAGGGATTTTCCTTGACCATGGCCCGGTTTCAGATGTTCTTTCCCACTGTGAGATCAGGTACCTTGGGTTTTGGTTTAACCATTCAGATCAGCGTACATACATCCCCTTCTGTTTTACAGATTCCCTGTGCGACATCGCACGTCCCGAGGACGATCACAGCTCAAAGGAAATTTGTCCTGACCATGTGAATAAGTGTTGTCAACTTAGTGAGTAACTTAAGGCCTTTCTTGACGCAGAAACTATTAATAGTAATAGGACTAACATTTACTGGGCATTTGCTATATAGGTCAGGCACGATGCTAAGAACCTTACATGCAGCTTCAAACCTTACATCAGCTTGAGAAGTAGGTTCTGTCATTAACCCATCTTACAGATGTGGAAACTGGAGGCATGGAGATACTAAGACCTTACATACACAAGTAGCCAGTTGGGATATTTGACCCTAAACCGTCCAGCCTGCCTGTGTTCTTCACCAGTGCATGATATTATACTGTGTTCTTTTGCAGTTAAGTTTTAGCTGAACTATCACACTTAGTCAGGGACCCATCTTTCATGTACTAAAAGCAAGCAAACCAACAACAAATTCCCAAAACAAAGGAATCCTAGCAGACACATTGCCATGGTCATTTCCTGTCATCCGTTGGGCATCTCCTGGGCCATGTGTACTGAAGAGACTTGTGCTCCACACGACCAGAGAGCTGTTTGTCGTTCTAGTTGAAGAGCTGTACCTGGTCACTGTCCCCTCCCACCGGGCTCCCTGTAGACATGATTCCCAGGGGACTGTGCTTGGGACAAATTCCTGTCTTCTCCCTTCATGTCACGGCCTCACCTTTCTACCTCTGGCCCAGGCTTGGACATTATGCCTGATTTCAATTGTCTGATCACTTGCTTAGTGGTTTTAGACTCATTTGCCTTGTGTCTGAAAAGGAGGATTCTGCCCTGTGTTCTCTCTCTCTCTCTTTTTTTTCTTTTTCTGTTGTTTTTGCAATTACAGTTGTTCCAATTTTCCCCCTTTACCCACCTCCACCCAGCACCCCCCTCTCCCTCTGGCAGTCCCCCCTCCTTTGTTCATATCCATGGGTCATGCACATACGTTCGTTGGCTACTCCATTTCCTATACTTGCACTTAACATCCCCCTGACTATTCTGTACCTACCTGTTTGTACTTCTTAATCCCTTCGCATTTCCCCCATTCCCCCAGACCACCCTCCCCACTGGCCACCATCCCAATGTTCTCCAATATCTATTATTCTGTTTCTGTTCTGCTTGCTTGCTTAGTTTGTTTTTTAGATTCAGTTGTTGATAGTTGCATATTTATTGCCATTTTAATGTCCATAGTTTTGATCTTCTTTTTCTTAAATAAGTCTCTTTAACATTTCATATAATAATGGTTTGGTGGTGGTGAATTCCTTTAGCTTTACATTGTCTGTGAAGCACCTTATCTGCCCTTTGATTCTAAATGAAAGCTTTGCTGGATAGAGAAATCTTGGATGTAGGTCATTGCATTTCATCACTTTGAATATGTCTTTCCAGCCCCTGCTAGCCTGCAAAGTTTCCTTTGAGAAATCAGCTGACAGTCTTATGGGAACTTCTTTGTAGGTAACTGTCTCCTTTTCTCTTGCTGCTTTTAAGATTCTCTCTCTATCTTTAACCTTTGGCATTTTAATTATGATGTGTCTTGGTATAGTCCTGTTTATATCCATCTTGTTTGAGATGCTTTGTGCTGTCTGGATTTGTATGTCTATTTTATTTCCTTCACCAAATTAGGGAAATTTTCCTTTATTATTTTTTTCAAATAGGTTTCCAATTCCTTGCTCTTTCTCTTCTCGTTCTGGCACCCCTATGAGGCGAATGTTGAAAAGTTTGAGGCTCCTTACACTATCCTTGATATTTTGGAATCTTTTTTCTTCTTGCTGTACTGATTGGGTATCTTTCTTCCTTATGTTCCAAACCATTGATTTGATCCTTGGCTTCTTCCACTCCACTGTTGATGTCCTGTAAAGTGTTCTTTATTTCAGTTAGTATATCCTTCTCGTCTGCCTGGGTCTTTTCTAAGCTGTTGAAGTACCCGCTCAGTTCCTTGAAAAAAATGTTTTGAACTTTGCATCCGATAGGTTGCTTATCTCCATTTTGTTTAGCTCTTTTTCTGGAGTTTGGATCTGTTCTTTCATTTGGTCCATGTTTCTTTGTCTTCTCATTTTGGCAGCCTCCCTGTGTTTGTTTCTGTGTGTTAGGTAGAGCTGCTTTGCTCCGTGTCTTGGTAGCATGGCCTAATGTAGTAGGTGTCCTGTGCGGTTCAAAGGCACAGCCTCCCCTATCACCCAAGCTATGTACTCAAGGAGCTCTCTCCTTGTGGGCTGAGTACACCCTCCTCTTGTAGTTGAGCCTTGATGGCTGTAGGCAGGTCAGTGGGTTGGATTTACCCAGGCCAGTCAGCTGGGAGGACTGGCTATGACCCCTGACCAGCAACCACCCCCCTCCGTGGCTTGTGGAGGTGATTGGGTGGTGCTCTGAAGTGGTCTGGTATTGTCCCCTGGGTGCGTAGGCTCTGGGGTTTCCTGGGTGGTGGAGGCCAAGGTCAGCCTCCACCTGTGGTCTATCTGGGCCCCTTGGCATAAGCTGTGAAGTGATCTGCAGATGGCTGCTGGTAGTGCTGGGCCTACTCAACAAGAGGTACAGAGTTGGGCTCAGCTCTTCTTATTTGAGTGGGTTAAGGAAGGTCTGAAGCCTGCACCCAGCCCAGCCCTTCACATGGAAAAGCCACAGTTACCTCTGTGGATGGGAGAGTTGCTTGGGTGGGCCTGCAAGTTGGGTGGGGCACCTCTGCCCCTCCATCCCTCCGCCCCTCCATCCCTCCTACCTGTCTGGATGAATGTGGCTTCTTTCATTCCTTAGTTGTCGGACTTCCATACAGTTTCATTTTTCTAACAGTTCTGAGTGATGGTTGTTCTGTATTTTAGTTGTAATTTTGCTGTGGTTGTGCGAGGAGGCGAGCTGCTTTTATCTACGCCTCCATCTTCCCCCCAGTTCTTTGTAGCTAGGAAATATCTTAATACTAGGCAGCACGGTGGCTTTCGTTTTGTGTTTTACGAGGGGCGCTGCAGTTTGCTCAGCAGCCGCAGGCCCTGCTCAGGCCCCCACTCCACAGGGACTCGGCCGTCACATGCCAGTCCCGTCATCAGAGCAGTGCCCTGTGTTCTCGAAGTCAAAAGCCTGTAGCTTAAAATTTTGTTTTTCTTCTTAATTGTGGTAAAATACCTGCAACATAGCTTTTCCCATCTTACTCGTTGTTCAGTGTACAGTTCAGCGGTGTGAACTGCGTTCATATTGCTGTGTGGCCTCTCTCTGGAAGCCCTCATTGTGAAGAAACTGAAACTCTGCACCCATTAGAGAAGGGCTCCCCACTTCCCCACGTCCCCCTTTCCTGTGCCTGGCAGCTGTCGTCCTAGTTTCTGTCTCTAGTGGGATCACACAATATTTGTCTTTTTGTGACATGGAATTATCTCGCCTAGCATAGTGTTCTCAGGGTCATCCATGTTGTAGCACGGGCCACTGTTTCTCTTTACGCTGAATAATGTTCTGTTGTCTGTACATACCACATTGTGTTTATCCATCCGTTGATGGACACTTGGGGTGCTGCCACCTTGTGGCCATTGTGAATAATGCTGCTGCGAACATGGGTGTGCAAGTATCTGTTTGAGACCTGGTTTTTAATTCTTTTGGACCTGTACCCAGAGGTGGGAATGCTGGGTCACGTGGTGATTCTATGTTTGACTTTTTTTAAGGAGCTACAACGCCATTTTCCACAGCAGCTATACAACATTTTATATTTTTACCAGCAGCCCACAAGGGTTCCAGTTTCTCCATATCCTCAGCAATGCTTGTTTCTTTTTTTCTTCAATAGCAGCCATTCTGGTATGAAATATAATGAGTGAATGGTTATATACTTTTGAATCAGCAAATCTCAGCCATTGCCACTCTGTGGGTTTCCCTTTGATGTCTACTACACCTGCCTCTTCTTGTTTTAAAATAGTCACACACCTTTTGGACCTTTCAAAATGTCCAAACGTAGCATAACATTTAAACATAACATAATGAACACCGTGAAAAATGGAACTCTTCTGTATTCCTGTGTTACGGCCCTATAACATTAGTTCATTATTCAGCAAGCACTGATTGAATGCCCATCTTTTGCCTGCCCAGCCAGGTGCCCGTCACACAAGGGAGATACAAGCTAAGCAGTGACGCAAATACCCTACATGAGTTTGTAACTAGGGTAGGACATCAGAAACATCCCCGCATGAGAAAACTGTATAAAATAAGTAAACACACAGATAAAAATGCACAAACTGGGTGCTGAGTGCTGGCTAAGGGAAGGCAAAATACAAATCAGATCAGAGGAGAGAGAGACATGTGAGGGAATCTTTTTGGATGAGACCAATTGGAGGCCAGGGTTTCGAGGAAGGACCAGCGGTGGCCTGTATTGGGGAGCGTTTTGTCCCCATATGCCCACTCAGGAGGTGCAGGAAGGGTACCTGTAAATTTAATATGACATCAGATTTTCATGTGAATAAAGTGACTTTTGGGGGAATGGGGAGTTTCTGTTTCCTGATGAGTCTCTGTGGGTAATAAAGGCACCTGGAAACGTGGATAGGGGGCAGCGCCGGGGGCAGCCAGCATGAGTGAAGGTGTAGGCAGAATGTGCCCTGCGTGCAGGTCTGGCTGGGTGGGAAAGGCAGGCCTTGACGGGAAAGTCAGCAATGAACTTGGTTGAAGTGGTTAGAACCCCAACTCAGCCCACCCTCAGACCTCCTCTTTGTCTTTGTAGAAGGCTGCAAAAAAGTTCACTTCCACCTGCCCTACCGGTGGCAGATGTCAATTACAAACACCTGGATGGACCTCCAGCCGATGGAGAATATTGAGAAGGCCTATTGTGACCCCAAAATCAGCGTGTAAGTTGGTGGCAGGACTGTGGCTTGTGCAATGCACACCATCATCAAAGGAAAGCATAGCGCTAGGCTTCTGGGAAGAAGAAAAACATTTTCCTTCAGAGTCCCATTCAAGTTGTTGACGTTTTGAGATAAAAACGGCACATGCCTCCTGAGTTAATGAAAAAGAAAGAAAAAAAAGAAAAGCTGGGTCGATTGGAAGTCACGCAGAGCCTGGATAAGACTAGGGATCCTGAGAATATTTGCTGATGTGCGCAAAGTCAGCAGTGACACAATTATTTGTTTCGTTAGTATCTGTGTTTCTCTGCACGACGGAATGACAAATACGCAGAGGTTGGTTTATATTCCTGTCAGCTCTTGATCCGACTATGAAAGGTACAGAATGACCACCTCAAAAGAGCCTTTTGGCTTGATGCCATAGTTTTAGAACGTGATTTGAACAATTTCATATCGTTCTAGTGCAGAGTTTTGTTGTATACTTTAGGGTTTTGTAATTCCCTTTTTGTTCGCTATTTTCTCTCTTGTAGAGGTATCTAGAGGCTACCTGATATTTCTGTTTCTGTCAGGGCTGAAATGGGTGATACCTCATATGACCATAGTTATACGATGTTTCCTAGTTTAATAAGGAAAATTACGTATGTTTCATCCTCTACAAGTTCAGTGAATTTTTGGTGGAGATTCTATTGCTGCATTTTGCCACTAGAGGGTGGCATCGGCTATTTTCTTGTTTGTAGTGATTTTTTTTTCCCCCCCTGGGTAAATCCGAAGCAGACTTCTTAACCTAGGCACTGTGTACTTGGGGGGAGATAATTATTTGGTTTTTTTGGAAGGAGTGGTTTAGCAGAACTCCTGGCCTTTACTTACTAGATGTCAGTTGCAATAACCAAAATGTGTTTAGACATTGCCAGATAAAAATCATTTCTGGTTGAGAACCACTGATCACGGAGTGCTTCATGGAGCAGTAATTCTCAAACTTTTTGATCTCAGGGCCCCTCTACAGCCTGAAAATATATTGATGATCCCAAAGAGCTTCTGTTTATGTGGATTATAGCTATCTATTTATCATCATACAAATTAAAACAGAAAAAAACAAATAACAATTCATTTAAAAATAACACGCTCACTCCTTGTTAATATAAGTAACATTCTATATAACTATATTTGTATAATTATAGTTATATATATATATACATATATATATGTCTGCCTGTCGATATGTATAACTAAAAAATAACTTTTCCAAAACAAAACAAAAAATTCATTGAGAAGAATGGCATTGTTATATATTTTATATTTAATTTATATGTATTTATATAAATATAATTAATAGTATAAACATAAAATAGAAATATAAATATATTTAAATTATAAAGATAGTTATGTTGCATTATAAGTATATATTTATATTTCTTTTATATTGTATATTTAATTTACATTTGTATTTTTGGACATCTGTTGTACAACCCCACATGATGTGACCTCTTGGAAGCTCTACTGTGCACAAGTGGAAAAAGCAAATAATGTCTTAACGTCACGAAAATAACCTTGACCTTATTGGCTCCCCGGAAAGGTCTTTCAATAACTATTTAAATTATTACAATAGAAAAAACTCACCTGCGGTGGGTTTCTAACTCACTTTCTAACACTGAGCCATTTATTTTGTGGGCACAGTTTTATTTGGGATAGTTTTTGAGGAAAGAATACATTTTGTGATGCCATTAAATAACGTGGGGTAGGCAAGTGACGTGCCGTCCGTGTATCTCAGTTTTTTCTTTGACGTGTCAGACCGGCAGCTGTAGCAGGAAAGTCTGAAGAGCTGTTGCAGCTCTAAAATTTTAATTCTGTGCTTTTGTTAGGGAATCGCGGACTGTAGCACACAGAGGTCAGTGAAGCATTTTGGTTCACTTTACACTTTTCCTCCTCAGCGTTTCCATTGGAAGTTTACAACTGAATTTCCAGAAAATGACTTGTAACCATAATCCCATCCGACGGATCTCCACGCCGTCGTCTGTCACGATGCCGAACAATGTCTTCGCCACAAAATGGATTTGGTATTGGAGGTGCGGCTTCGACAGATGGGTTCAGTATGGGGAGAAGGTGCGTTCCATTCCTCCTCTGTCGTTACTGAAATGTTTGACGTCTCCCTGGTTACCATGGAGAGTGGACATGGTCGAAGAAGTGGTGCTTTTTACATTCTACACAATTGTATTTACATTGTTCTCGCAAGCATGTACTCTGATTGCAACCATAAACAAAAACATATTATTATTATTACTTGTAATTTTTTAAAATTGATTTTAGAGAGAGAGAAACATCAGTTTGTGGTTCCACTTAGTTATGCATTCATTGGTTGAGTCTTGTGTGTGCCTTGACCAGGGACTGAACCTTTAACCTTTTGGTGCCAGCTGTTTCTTTTTTAAAGATTTTATTTATTTATTTTTAGAGACAGGAAGGGAGGGAGAAAGAGGGAGAGAAGCATCAGTGTGTGCTTGCCTTTTAAGCGCCCCCTACTAGGGACCCAGGCATGCACCCTAACTGGGCATCGAACCGGCGACCCTATCGTTTGCAGGTCAGTGCTCAATCCACTGAGCTATACCAGCCAGGGCTCAAAGTGCAGCTTCTTAAAAGTGATTCTGTGAGGTGCCTGGAAAAATAGAAGTTACAAAGTCAAGTTAATTAGCTTTGGTTAAAATAAAGACTAAACGATAGGTCTTGATGGTTCTTGTGTCAAATACTAGAAATTTTCAGGAAGATGAGGGAAAGAGGTTGGAAAATATTTGCATTCCAGTGACAGCAAGGTCCCAGAGACTAAAGCGAACTCTCCGTGAAGAGTAGACAAGATTTAAACTTACACAAGTTCTGTCGCTCATGTTCCCTGATAAAACTCAGGAAACTTCCTGACAGAACTTCTTTAATCCAGAGTTCTCCCCGAGATATTCAGTCCATGTTCAATGCAGAGGTTTAGAGTGTAACTTACAACCTGCGAACACGAAGTGTGTATTCATTCAATCTGTGGCACCTGTCTGCTATGAGAAATGTTTTTGAAGATGTGGATAAATTCATACTGTCCCATATTAATTACAACAATCATTATATGAATTAAGTCGGCTCTTCTGTTTTTTTTTTTAAACAAAAAGAAAAACAGGCCCTGGATTTGGTGTTTTCCTGGTTGGCTGTCCAGTGAAAGTAACAATGGTGGTTCCAGCAGGTTTGAACACACACATAGGGGGCAGCCTGGTTTCCCTCACAGGTCGGTGTGTTGCAGTCCCAGTTTGCAGCCCTTTGGCGGCCTGGTTCCATCTGCTGCACAGGCTAGAATGTGTTTTCTTCAGACGGGGCTCTACAGGTTTCGTTTCTTGCAACTGAATATTTAGTAAGAGGTGCGTAGCCGATGTTTCCAGGTTAGCCACTCCCTAGTAGGAACTGGGAGCGTAGAAACTTTTGCTCCTCTCCATCCAGGACATTTTCCTTGGGTGCTTTCATTCCAGTGCCCCTTCCCTAACATCCCGCAAGCATTTCCTTAGGGGAGGGGACGAGGGGTGGGTGTAGCCGAAAGATGCAGACTCTGAAATGCCATTCAAGGGATGGGGAGCCCCTCCCCACCACAGGCTGCCAGCAGGATTTTGCTGTCATTAGCGCCTCCATTCTAGATCATGAGGAACAAGTATTTCCTCACCATTGAATAGGGGAAGTTGCCCTGGCTGTGTGGCTCAGTGGATTGAGCACTGGCCTGAAAACCAAAAGGTCACTGGTTTGATTCCAGTCAGGGCACATGCCTGGGTTGTGGGCCAGGTGCCCGGTTGGGGGTGAGTTGGCGTGTGAGAGGCAACCAACGGATGTTTTTCTCATACATCGATGTTTCCCTCTCCTTCTCCTTCGCCCCCTCTCTGAAAATAAATAAAATAGTTTTGAATAATAATGGGAGTGCCTGCTTATAGGGGCTTCCATCCAGTCTGCCCCTGGGCTACCACCCCTGCCATAGATGGGGGAAGGGGGACCATGGCCTAGCCTTCCCCCTTGCCGGAATCACCATACTTCCTTTCACCTACCCATTCTGATGTTCAGACTCTTCATAAATGTCTTGAGACCAAAGATGATGGCCTTATATTTTGGGGGTGTTCTTGATGCCTTTGGTTATAGACCCAGTTGGTGGCCAGTTCAAGTGCTTTTGTTAGTGTTGCAGACCGAGGGGAGGCTCAGTCGTTTTATTTGCTTCCCCCGGTTCAGTGGGGAGGCGGAGGAGTGGGTCATTTACACCGGGACCGCAGTACACTTGCTGGAACCTCACCCGCCTTCACTGCAGCTCCCACTGCTTCCTCGCCATGGGAGTGGCCGACGGAGCCACCAGGGTCTCCTTCAGGCCAGAGTGTTGGATTCTGGTAGCCAGCGCAGCCTCGATGTCCACCCTGTGGGCCTTCAGTTGCTCAGTAGTACGCTTGGGTCATGTTTTATGGAAGGTGTAAAAAGATCATTGCAAAGAGCTGTGTTATTCAGGCATCCACCAAGCGTGTGGTTTCTACAGGGCAGGCTGTTCTCTCCTAATCCCAGGATGGGGAAAACTACAAAGGGAACCCTTTGCAGTCCGGTTTGGGAGGCAGGGTGCATTCTTCTGTAAATCCCATGGCTAGAAGAAAATTACATGAGGTACAATGGTAGAGCCCCGGCTGGTGTGGATTGAGCACCGGCCTGCAAACCACAGGGTGACTGGTTTGATTCCCAGTGTAGGGCGCACGTGCCTGGGTGGGGGGCTAGGTCCCCAGAGGGGGGCACACAAGAGGCAACCACACATTGATGTTTCTCTCTCTTTCTCCCTCCATTTCTCTCCCTAAAAATAAATAAATAAATAAATAATATTAAAAAAAGATAAAATGGTAGAAATTTCTTAAAAGCCTACCACGAATCTTTGCTTTTTTTTTTTTTTTTTTTTTTAATTAGGGAGGTGGTCAGCAAATTTCGAGCATCGACTCTTCATACCTGGAGTCTCTATTCCTGTGCGCTCCGAGGAGCATTGTGCCGTTTCAGGCAGGCTCACGGAACTATGAGCTGAGTTTCCAAGGTAAGACTTTGTATTTGGCAGGGGTGCCAGTCACCGGAATGCGGCCTGAGGTGGGCTGGCAGGATGGGACGTGCATGCTTATCCCCAAATCAGGGTTCTTGTGAGCAAAACCAGCGGTGTGGGGCATGGGAGCCAGTGGCCGTCAGAAGCCCGTGCTCTAGAGCCGTGACTCTGACACTCAGTAACCACGTAACACTGGGAGCAGCACCTGGGCCTCTGTTTCCTCATCTGTAAAATGGGGGCATTGGGCTAAGTGGTCTCTGCCGGTTACTTCCAGCCTCACTATACTAAGGTTCAGTTTCTGAGTGAGCTGCTTCCCAGCCTGAGGCAGACTTTTCAGGTGCTGATGAATACAGGACACACCCCAGCCCGTGGGTCCCTTCAGGTATGAGAACCTTTCTGATCTTCTAGGCGTCGCAGTCGAGCTCAGTGGTGTGTTTCATCCACCACGCTTTCTAAACACGCTGCCTTCTGCTGTGTTGGTCTGAGTCCCCGTGCAGAGGTCTTCTGGTCAGCTTCTACCAGTCCATCTGTCATGTTGTATAAGAAATTTGGGGAGTGACTACCCTCCCTGGGAATGTGCTTGCTGTCCCTTAGGCTGCGCCCCTGGGGTGTTCCCTGCAGCCGATCACTTGCCTGATCTTTCAGGACTGGCCCTGTAGGTGCTTAGAAAGAGGTAAAGGCGACTTGCCCAAGTCCTTGAAATAATACCTCCTGTGACTGGGGCCCTGTACCAATTACTACAGTGTAGTATACCGACTTTTCTGGAAAGAACCTGGCAGTACATATCAAGAGATATTAAAATATGCTTGTTTTTTTCATCCTCTCAGGAACTCTTTCTTTCTTTCTTCCTTTCCTCCTTTCTTCCTTTCTTCCTTTCCTCCTTTCCTCCTTTCCTCCTTCCTTTCTTTCCTTTCTTTCCTTTCTTTCCTCTCCTTTTTGAGGTGAAGCAGCTTCACAATGTCCGGGTCACCCTGGCCATGCTCATCTTTCCTGTATCGTTCCGACGTTACTCTACGTGCTGCTGAAGGGAGCACTTAGGAACCTTTCTAAGGAAACAATTCCGCAGAAGAAAAAGCAAAAGCTACAGGCATGCAGGCCTTTATTGAAGCCTTATATGAAGGACAGCCGTGCCTAAGCAAATTGGGTTATTAAATTTCAGTGGAGTATTGGGTAGTTGTTAAAATTCTGGTTATGAAAACTATGGAGTAAAAGCTACGTAGCAATATCTAAATCTGATATTGGTAAATGGAAAAGGCAGGACCCCCAATTTCTGTTTCTGCACATTTCTATTTGTATGTTGTAATATTTAAAGTGGAAAAGATTTTTTAAAATATTTAATGCGCGTGTGAAGTGCAGCGACGTATGCATGTGGACCAAGACTAGAAGGTAATAGAGAAAAATAAAAACCCCCTCTTGGATGGGGAAATGAAAAATGGCTGAAGTTAAACATTCTTACTTATTTTTTTAGAGAGAGGGGAAGGAGAGGGAGAGAAACATTGGTGGGGGAGAGGGACATCAGCTGGTTGCCTCTCGTGCGCCCCCAACTAGGGAACCGGGCCTGCAACCTGGGCATGTGCCCTGACTGGGAATCGAAGCGGCGACCTTTTCAGATTCACAGGCTGGTGCTCAATCCAATGAGCCACACCAGCCAGGGCTAAACATTCTTTTTCCTTTGCTGGTAGTCTATCATTTTGACAATGTCGAAGGGCGGTGGAGAGGTGAAAACCAATGTTCCGTGTTCCTGAGTTGGGAGCAGTTTAGCAGTAATTTTGTTCACGTGCTTCAGAAAAAGAGCAGTTCAGTGCAGTTTGCAGGGTTTTACTCTTTTTTTTCCTCTTTATTCTCTAATTCATTTAAACTAGTATTGGAGCGTCCCCGCTGTGTGCCAGACACTGTTCTAGACATAGGCAAACCAGGCAATTCCAGAAAGTGCTCACTGCTACAGAGAGAAGAAGCAATGTAGTGAAGCAGAAAGAGAATGGAGGAGCCTTGGGAGAGCGCCTCTTCTTGGGGGAGCAGGAAACTCTGGAAGGGAGGGCCCCCCTCCAGGAGAGGGAAGACCAGCCCTGAAGCTGTAAATTGCAGACAACCCTGTTTCAGAGAACAGCAAGAAGGTCTGCAAGAGATGAGAGCAGACGTAGAAACTTGGAAAATCAGGAGAAGGTTGTGACGTGATCAGATTTGCTCTTGTTGTTGTGTATGCTTGTTTTCATTTTACATCAGCTCCACTGAGTCGTAATTGCTACAGTGAAATGCGTGCATGCGTTTTAAGCATGCCGTTGGATGAATGTTGCAACTGCCTCAGATGCATGCAACTCTATCCTAAGCAAGATAGATTCAGCTATGCTGCTGCGTGTACAGTAGCCCCTCCCTTTTCATTGCTGAGTACTATTCCATCATCAGGATATGTCACGGTTTGTTTATCCATTCGCCTCTTGATGTGTATTTTGGGTTGCTGTTAGGGACGGTCGCTGCAGGTCTTTGTGTGGATATAGGTTGTCAGTTCTCTTGGGTAAATGCCAAGGAGTGGGATTGCTGGATCACACAGGCAGGGTATGTTTACAAGAGTGGTCCAGGCTGTTTTCCAAAGTGGTCACTAGCAGTATACGATGATTTCCTTTTCCAAGCAATCGCTCTGGCTGTAGCTCGGACCTAGGTGTACAGCAGGCATGAATCGAAAATGATCTTTCACAATGGATGTAGAAAGAAATCTTCGAGACATATAATTATGTCATATAATGATACATCCTATAATCATTAATGCCTGGTTTAGGGCAGCTTCCGTAGATGATGTCTTGTTAGCCTAGCTCTCTGCTTTTCCATCTGACTTTGACTTAAAGATTCGATTACCTGCTACATGCTCATTTACCTCTTTGTTTCCGGGGTCTTTCAAAAGGGGGCAGTGAAGAATCCAAGTTCTTGTCATGAGGAATTTCCATCCAAAAGGCTTTTCCCTGTTCATACATATACAAATCAGACATAGGTAATTGTTGTCTTACTGGCCTCTGAAAAGTAACAGTAACTCATTTCCTAGGGCTAATCCTTAATTCTTGTTTGTTTTCTCTTTTCTGTCTAAAGGGATGATTCAGACAAACGTAGTTTCTAAGACCCAAAAGGATGTCCTCAGAAGGCCAACCTTCGTGACTCCCTGGGACGTGGTGCAGAGGAGAACTGGGCTAGAGTAAGTGTTCTGAGGCACTGCGTGCTGACAGATGTCTGAGAGGGTCGTGTGCTGACCTCACCGAGCCACTCCTGAATCTGGAGCCCCTGTTCTCGAAATGTTCCTGCTTGCGCCACACGGTGCTCTCCTTTTGCCCTGCCAGGGAGGAGGTGCTTGTTAAGCAGCATGGTGTGATGGAAAGAATACTTGAGCAGAAAATCTGTCTTTTCCTCTAACTCACGGGGGACTTCAGGCAAGTCTCAGCTACTCTGGGGCTCAGCTTTTGTAGCTGTGAGTGGTGGATTAATGGGGTGCGTCTAGGCAATGATCAGATGCTCTGGGTTTGTTTTGCCGTGGGTTCTTGTGTGTATCCTTGGTTTTGTTGAGGAAATTTATAGTGGGTGGGAAGCTGAGAAGGAAATGGAAGGAAAAAAGGGTTGGGGTAGCCGCCTGAGCAAGGGGGTTTGGGGAAAGATAAAGCTGACACAGGGGATTTTTAGAGGAAATTGTGCTGTGGGGGATTCATTGTAACTCTCCTTTGTGTGCTCGTGAAACTCAGTAAAATCTACATTATTCATGAACATTTTTGGAGTTGGATTTTTTTTGCTGGGTGGTGTGTGATGATATAAAACAGATTTTAAGGCAGGTGCCAAATCAAGGTGTTTTAATTAGGTCCTTTTGGTCGTAGGAATTAAGGTATTTCATGGAAGAGGGAATTACTAAAAGGATAAACATGGCGTAAGGAGGAAAACATTTCACAAGAATCAAAGGATGGGAAGAACTGAGCTGTGTCAGGGCCTCTGGAGTGGGAGTCCGTTCCAATTCTGCTCTAGAACCTGAGAGGTGGGGGAGTCACAGGTCCTTGCCTCCAGCATGTGCTCCAACTGGGAACGGCACCTACAACCCAGGTGTGAGCCCTGACCGGGAATTGAACTGGTGACCTTTCACTTTGCGGGACAATGCCCAACCAACTGAGCCACACCAGTCAGGGCTATTTTTAATTATTTGAGGACCCTCCATACCATTTTCCATAGTGGCTACACCAGTCTGCATTCCCACCAACAATGCATGAGGGTTCCCTTTTCTCCACATCCTCACCATCACTAGTCATTTGTTGATTTATTGATGGTAGCCATTCTAACAGGTGTGAGGTGATACCTCATTGTGGTTTTAATGGGCATCTCTCTGATAATTAGTGACATTGAGCATCCTTTCATATGTCATTGGCCACCCATGTACATCCTCTTTGGAGAAGTGTCTACACAGGTCCTTTGCCCATTTTTAAATTAGATAGCTTTCCTCTGAATTTCTTTCTTAACCCCAAGAGTTAGAATCAGATTGGCTTAGCCATCTAAGGTCCCGTCCAGTGTTTTAGCTGTTCAAGTTAATAAAGTAAAAATAGTGCAGGGTGGGGAGGAGTAAAGTTGACTCCCTCACGAGGCTCGCGTTCTGGTGGAGAAGACCATTGGGTGGAGTGGTTACATGTTAGCAGAGCAGCAGGACAGGAAGGGGTTGCTCTTTTCCTTCAGGCAACCAATGAGATCCTTGTAGCTATTCCTTGTTCCTTTGATGGTTCTGGCAGGATGTTTTGACAAAATTTCGTTTAAACCGTATTCCTTGGAGCAACCTGTTGTTCTGACTTTTTAATTTTTTTTAAAGATTTTATTTATTTTTAAAGAGAGGGGAAGGGAGGGAGAGAAACATCAGTGTGTGGTTGCCTCTTGTGCGCCTCCTACTGAGGACCTGGCCTGCAACCCAGGCATGTGCCCTGAGTGGTAATCGAACCGGCACCCCTTTGGTCCTCAGGCCAGCACTCAATCCAGTGAGCCACACCAGCCAGGGCTGACTTTTTAATAAGTCTTACACTCCCCTTCAGTCTTGACCAGGGAGACCATACACTGTTCCCTATCTGGATAGCAGAAACTGTCCCGACCGAGTCCCTCTCAACTTCAAGCTGGGTGGTTCTTTCTGTGTACATATATTTCCGAGGGAAGGAATTGGTCTGTGACATTTCCAGATATTTCATGAAGTCAGCCCATTGTCTGTCTCAGTAGTTTACATGTCACATTTGCCTCATGCTTTTCCATTTGCTCTTCCCCTTCTCTGGAAGCATCCGCCCCATTGGTCATATGAATCCAGCATCTTTCACGGCCCAGCTTGAATGCCACTTTTCCCATGTAAACCTTTCTGGGGACTGTCCTCCACTTAGTAAGTCTCTTACAGTACTTACCCGGTCTGCCTTATAATGTAGTTATTTTTAACCACCTTCCCTAGCAGAACTCGCCCTTCCTCTTCCCTCCCCTCCACAGTCTTCAGCTCCTCAATGCTCTTGAGCTGCTTCACACAATGAACGGTATACAGTGATACTACGTGGACAGCTGAGTGAGTGCATGAAAATGAGTTGCCCAAACCTTGTTAGTGGGGGGTCATGTAGAGGACCAGATTTAATCCTGCCACCACCAGCCCGGAGGGGACACATTTCCTTTGGGATAAGATAGGGCTGTGAGCGCCATCCTGAAGAGTCCAAGGAGAAGTGACCTATCTGTAGTACACTTCGTTGTTGATGGGCACTTTGATACAATTTGATCTCTGCACTGTGCAAATTCAGTATGGAAACCTTGAGTTTAAAACACAGATACATTGGGGTTAATCTCTTGTCCCAAAAGAATCTTTCTTTTACAAAAGGGGATCGGTAAAGTTTTTACCCCTTAAAGCATTTTTTAACTTAATGATTTCATTATGGAAAATTTCAAAGTGAAAGCAGAGAGAAATTGTGTAATAAATCCCTGTGTGTTACTGGGGGACTATCTAGGGAAGCCCAACTTCAGTGAGTGGAAATATTCGGCCGTTCTTGTTTTGTCTGTCTCCACCCTCGTCTTGAAGTTTTTTCTTTTGCTTAAATATTTTCATGTATAAATTTCACACATCATATCATTTCACTGCAAATACTTCAGGTGTGTCTAACAGTTTTAAAAAATGATACAATACCATTAACCCACCTAACAAAATTAAGAATGATTCCTTAATATCTAATATTCAGTTCATATTCTATTTTTTCCCATTGTCTCAAAAATAACTTAATAATTGATTTATTCTAATTTATATCAAAATAGGGTGTGAATATTTCATTTGTTACATTTGTCGCTTAAGCTTCTTTTAATCTATTACAGTTTCCCCTCCTCTACTTTTTTTTGTAAGAAATGAGGTGATTTGTCCTACAGAATCTCCCAAATTCAAAATATAGCAAATTGTATCCTCATGGGGTTATTTGAGTGTAATTTCTGTGAATTGATGGTTAGATTTAGAGGACTGATTAGATTCAGGTTCTCTTTTTGATCAAAAATAATATACTGGGTCTGGCACAAATAATACCCCCTTTTTAATTACATAAACATCTTTCATTACAAAATCATAAGCGTGTAATTCGGTAACATACAATTCACGCTCAAGCACACCACATGACATTTTAGGTGACACGTTCAAATTGCTGCCCATCTCATGTGAGACATTCACGTCCCCTACCGACCACACTCAAGCAGGTGTTACTTCTGCCGGACCCTGTACACGGTGTTTTTGACTTCCTGGCACATGTTACGCTGAGAGGTCTATGAAGATGGGAGTGTGGGTTCAAGTCATTTCAGTCCGATCCCTCCATCATCATAGTCTCCATGTGGACTTCTTCTTCTTCTTTTTAAAAGATTATTTATTTTTAGATACAGGCGAAGGGAGAGAGAGGAAGAGAAGCATCAGTGTGTGGTTGCCTCCGTGCTCCCCGCACTGGGGACCTGGCCCGCAACCCAGGCATGTGCCCTGACTGGGAATTGAACCAGCAACCCTTTGGTTTGCAGGCCAGTGCTCAATCCACTGAGCCACACCAGCCAGGGCTCCATGTGGACTTCTACGTAATGGTTTTAATAGCTATTGACGGTCATTGTGCAGACCCATTATTTCACGAGAGGTAACACAGGGTGCTTTTCTAATTCTGTCAGTTCATCTGCAATTAATCGCTGTGAGTTGCCTATAAAGAACTATAGTTTACCTTGAAATAAAATCGTAGGCAGCAGGAATTTTTTCCTCTGTATCTTTAATATAGTTAAATGTTTATTATTTGACAAAGAAGTCAAAGGACACACACTTACTTAATGCTAACATGTTAGGACTTTTGAAGGTTGAGCAGAAATATAAAAAAATCAATGCTTTTCCATTTTAAATGAATGGGAAAATAACATTGAATTAATTCACTAAAGTTTGAATAATTTCTGCATTTTCAAAAAGCGTGGTTTGCCCTGGCTGAGTGGCTCAGTTGGGTGGAGCATCATCCTGTGTACTGAAAGGTGGCGGGTTCGATTCCTGGTCAGGGCACATACTGAGGTTGCAGGTTCAATCCCTGGTCAGGACGTGTACGAGGGGCAACTGATCAATGCTTCTCTCTCACATTGATATTTCTCTCCCTCCGCCCCTCCCACTCTCCCTTCATCTCTCCTTAAAATCAATCAACATATCCTTGGGTGAGGATTAAAAACATAAATAAAAATAAATCAATAAAAGGCATGATTACTGGTATATCTACAGGAGAAATATGCAGGGAGCCCTGACTGGTGTTGCTCAGTGGATTGAGTGCCAGCCGGCGAACCTAAACATCACAGGTTTGATGCACATGCCTGGGTTGTGCGCTAGGTCCCCAGTTGGGGGCATGTGGGAGGCAACCAATCGATATCTCTCTCACACATCGGTGTTTCTCTCCATCTCTTTCTCCCTCCATTCCCTTTTAAATAAGTAAATAAATAAAGGAAATAGGCAGGGATATAACCCAAAGAAAAACACAACGAAAAAATTATCTAAGAAACCTTTACTTAGAAGCAGGAAGTTAAGGGCAAGAAGTACTTGGGCATCTGGAATGGGGGCCAAGTGTATTCTCTCTCTCTTTTGTAGCCATCAGCCGGCGCAGACCCAGCCAGAGACTGTGGCCTCGACCTCTCATTCTCAGTGGACATTATCCTCCACCGCCTTGAATGGATATGAGGTACTTGGTTTTTACCTTTTTACCTTGGTGGGTGAATTGTTGGAAGGTGGGGAAAAGCACTTTGTTACAAACAGGTATTTGTTTGCATGAAAGAACAAGTTGCTGCTTCTGTAAAACTCTTGGATCAAGAGGCAAAGGCAGGCAGCTACATGGTGATTCTGTCACTCTCCCGGGGAGCCTCGTTGTTTCCAGGGTCCCACCACACATGATCTCCCTGGGGCAGGCCCTCGTGAAAACTCCGTGAGATGGATACTAGCAGCTTGCTTTATGGGCGAGAAAACCGGAACTCAGAGAGTAAAACTGACTTGTCCATTCATCCGAGTTAACAAGCTGGTTTCAAGGGGAGTCACACAAACTGTGCCTCACCTGGTCACCTAGCCTGGTTGGGGCAAGACTTCCTAGATGGTTTAGCTGCCACGTGATGCTCCAGCTTGGGGTCCAGGCTGCTTTGCTTGGGCTGCAGGGGCGCCTTCGATGTTTCTTCCCTACACTGGCTTTAGGCAAGGGACTTGCTGGTCGCTGGACTAAATCAGACAACTCGGGGCATAGTGTTTTGTTAGCTGTGGCAGCCTGAACAGACGGGCCCGGTGTCACCTAGGTCGTTACTGGAGTCAACTGCCAGAGCCGGCGTATCCCCCCTGCTGTCGTCGGCAATGGCATAGGTGCCAGCCATGTGGAAGTAGCATGCCTTAAATGTTTCCTGTTCCACGTTTTTATATCTAATTTTTTTTTTAGTTGTTTGAGATCAGTAACCATCTCACAGATTATGTCAGAATAAGTGAGCTTTTTAAAGCGACGATGAAAACGGTCAAGATTGAAAAGATCAGGAAGATCGTGAATGCACAGCTCCTGATTGCTTTTAAAAGGTAGGTGGCCGTGTTTCTCCACACAGTTTAAAAGGATCATTTAAGGTCTACCCTTTCGGATTTATATTCACTGGTTTCTTTTGGTAGTTGGCAGTTTCTTCAGTCTCTGGTTCTCACTGTGTAAACGCGAGCTTCTCTCTTTTAGCCTTGGTTTTACAACGCAGTCATTTCCTGTGTCTGCCATTTAAAAGTTCTCATCAATATATATATATATTTTTTACAGCTCTTGTCTTAGAGTAAGTAGCTCCATTCTGAATGCCAATGAAATGAATTTGTAGGACAATGAGACTATAGTTATCGTTAATGTTATGAACCTGAGAGGAGAGGAATGTTCTTGGTGCTAAGTTTCACTTTTCCTGTATTAGGAAAAAAGAGAAGATGAAGAATGACAATGAAAAAACCCTCTTTTATGCCACAAGCCGCGCCCATGTAGATTCTATCTGTGCGAATAATTTTGACTGGACCAAGCACGGGACTCCTGATACCCGATATGGAAAAGGTTTGTACTGGGATAGAGAGGCCTGGCTTATGTAGGCCATAACGCGAGCTCTGCATCTGCTTCCGCTATGAGGTATATGTGGTTATTTTGTATTAACTGGAATGCCCAGGCGTTCGCCATGATGGAGAGAAAATGAGCTTGCTTTCACCTTGAGTACCCAAATTAGAGGGGTATATTGACATGGGACTTGATTGCTGCCCCTTAGTCCTACTCCTGCCTTCCGTTTTTGGTGGAGAAAGCTTCCCTTTTTCATGAAATACCTTAATTCTCTGAGACTCTTTGCTCTCATACATGCTTGGCAAGAATACACCACCTGTTGGCTACCTTGTCTACCAGTATTACTCAGTGCTGGCTGTGGCTCCTCCTGACCTATGTCTGTCCCATCGAAGCCACTCGAAGTAGCTTTCTACTGTCACAGATGGGTTCTAGTCAGAGATGGGAGAAGAGGCTCCTCTATCGCAGGCCAAGCTGGGTCCCCTGGGGACTGAAGTCACACAGGTCTGCCCACGTGCAAAGTCTTTTCAGCTCTTTCTGTTTGCTCCTCCACTTCATGCAACTCTTAGAAACAAACCAATAAACACCAAAGAATTGATCACCTTAAAGGAGTAAGTAATAGTTTATTAAGTTTCAAAGTGGGCTCAGCTCATACAACTGAGATTAAATTCATGCCCCCACCCCTGCCAAAAAAAAAGGCAAGAAGCCAGTCAGTCAGTTAACAGATATTTTTGAGAGCCTGCTATGTGCCAGTTAGGGGGGGACACAGTGGTGAACAAGTTAGACATCCCCGCCTCCTGATGAGTTAAATGATTTCCCGTGCAGCTGCTGTGAGGAAAGGAATAGGTCCTGTGGACCCCGATGCAGCCCGGAAGGTGTTCCCAAAGAACGGCATGCAGGGGGCCCATCAGCCTCGTAGACTCCGCGCGTAGAGCAAGGGACAAGTGGAGCAAAATATGGCCGCACGGTGGAGTTTACATTTGACCCAAAGGGCGTTGGAAGCTAATGAAAGGTTTTAACCCAGGGGATGGCCTGAAGAGAGTTTCATAAGTTTATTAAGTTTACATGCATCACTGAGACTTACCTAGACAAGTTTGCAGAAAGTGGGTAACCATCTTGAGTGAGGTACAACATGTATGAAGTTTAAACCCATCAGCTTCTCATAGTCTGTGTGTCAGAGCTCAGATATTTATCTTAGAAAGTGGAAATACGGCCTATCACTGACTCTGATAGTGACTGACATGGGTGTGTAGTCTGTTTCTCCTCTTGTCTAGACTGAAGAGTGCTGAAATCCTCTGAAATATGTATTTGATGGTTTGTTTTTAAAGATTTATTTATTTATTTTTAGAGAGAGGGAAAAGGAGGGAGAAAGAAAGGGAGAGAAACATCAATGTGTGGTTGCCTTACATGCACCCCCTACTGGGGACCTGGCCGGCAACCCAGGCATGCATCCTGTCTGGGAATCGAACCAGCAACCTGTGGCCCTTGGGTTCACAGGCCGGCACTCAATCCACTGAGCCACTCTAGCCAGGGCTCTGTTTAATGGTTTGATGGTATTACTCACTTGCTATTGTTTTTCCTTTAACTTGGTAAAAGGGGAGAGTTGTTGACAGCCAGGAGAACGCCCTGTGCAACAAGGATGTGGTCTGCAGTTCTCACAGATAGGCAGGTGTTTCTCAAGGAAATTGGCCTTTTTCCCATGCCTCCCTCTCTTGTGTAGGTCAGGGAGTGAGCCTTCTGCTTGGCTTGTCTCCTGTTACACAGAATTAGGAGATGTTTCTGTTTTGTTTGTGTTTCTTTTTAATGTGAGCTCTCTGTTCTCACTACCCATGACGCTATTAGTCCTGGCTAGACTGGCGTGAATCACTGGATCCATTATCTTAAGAAGGTCGGGCAGTTATCCTGAAAGAAGCCAAGTGGTCAATCACGAAGATACTGCTACTCTCTGAGGGAAAACAGAGGCCCCTGGTGCATGTGTGAAACCACTCCGGTGGGGCTACTGGCTGCATTAATTCGTATGTGACTGTGTTTAAGGGGTATTGAGCAAAAAGATGTGTCTGGAAAAATAGAAGGGCTCTGGGCCATGCCTTTATAATTGGGGGTGGAAAGCAGGTTTCTACTGGGAGATGGAGGGTAACGAGGGAAAACAGGTTAGTAAGAGTGTTCATAAGAGCTAGAAAGTTAGGCTGCAATTGCCGATCAGTCTGGACCAAGGAAAAGAACCTCAGCATTTGGGTAAAAGCCACTCAATTCCATTGTCAGAGGAGGTTTTAACAACTAAGATTTGGATAAAAAGTAGAAGCAAGGTGAAATTAGGAAAAGAAGCACGTTTGGGGGATGGCTCAGCAAAGAAGGGCTCAAGAGGCCTTCTTGACCCAAGAGGCTAGACAGGGGGCATAGAAGGCCAGGGAACATATTTAGCATTCGGAGTGCCACACATTTCAGAGCTAGAAAACCTCCTAAGATTCTGCAGCCCAGGTACTTCAGGATGCTGAATGGTTAGGAAGCAAGAGAAACAAGACTGTTATTTTTATGAGTGTCTATATAGGAAGCTCGAAAGAATCTATGGAGAATTGGAATGCTGGTGTTCTCTACAGGAAATGAGACCCCTGCTTCCCTCTGCCATTGGACCCCTGTGTGATCTTTGACTCCTAGCCCCAGGCCCAGAACATGGAGCCCCAGGCCCCTTGGAGGACTGAGTCAGAGCCAACCTGCCTGTTCGTGACTCTCAACTAGAGAGGGATCTTTTCCCTGGTCTTAGAGTTTTGTCTAGGTAACAAAGCCCATTATCATCATTATTTTTATTATTAATTGATTTGAGAGAGAGAGAGAGAGAGAGAAGCATTGGTTTTCTGTGCTTGATTACACTTTCAGTGGTTGATGCTATATGTGCCCTGACCCGGGATCAAACCCACAACCTCGGCACATTGGGACGACACTCTAACTGACCGAGCTACCCGGCCAGGGCCCAAGCTCTTTATTTGCTCAGTGCTTGTCTAGGACCTGTTTTGATTATCAGAAGCTGACCGTGATTCTTTCTTTCTCCTTATGCATTCCTTCCAAAGATTCTAATCCTGTGTGAGGCAAAGAATGTGTCTGGATAAATAAAAGATGGTTATGTATTTTTAAAAAATGCAAAAAAGAGAAAAAACACAATGTCTTTGACAGTACTATCCCATTACATCAGTTATCCCGAGTAGATGAAAATATAAATAAAGTAGATTTTAGAAAATCAGCATATTACAAAGTCTTAAGTGTGACTTGCAGGACAAACAAAAGCTAGAACTAGGCAAAAATAAAAAGACGGGAGCAGAGTGTTTCTGAAGAGGAGAGGCAGCCGAGGCCTGGGCGGCTGCATGTAGGTAGCACAGGTTTGGTGGGAGTGGCCAAAGATGAGGCTGGCGGCACAGGCGGGGGCTCAGATCCCAAGAAAGATTGCGTGCCACCTTAAAGGGATGGCTTTTTTCCCCGCGGGCGGGCACAGACAGCGGCGGCTTTAGGAAGGACTGATGTGATGACCCTGGCTGTGCTGTGAAGAAAGGCTGGGTGAGACCATGTCTGGGGGTAGAGAGAATGTGAGGAGGTTCTTTCAAGGGACCAGGCCAGATGTAAGGTGGCCTAGGTCCAGGTGGTGGCAGAGAGATGGGCAGGCCCTTGGGTTTCAGGGGATCTGTTCCCGGCAAGTATTTGCAACAAAACAGAGTCCAGGTGTGAGGGGAGTGGGCTTTGAGGTTGGGTCTCAGGGTAGGATCAGTTGAGCAGATACAGAGTCCATATAAGCATGATTTTAGAACAACTGATTGTTGTTCTTTTTTTTTTTTTTTTAAGATTTTATTTATTTATTTAGACAGAGGGGAAGGGAGGGAGAAAGAGAGGGAGAGAAACGTCAATGTGTGGTTACCTCCTGTGCGCCCCCTACTGGGGACCTGGCCTGCAACCCAGGCATGTGCCCTGACTGGGAATTGAACTGGCGACCCTTTGGTTCACAGTCCGCGCTCAATCCACTGAGCTATACCAGCCAAGGCTGATACTTCATTTTAAAAATCAGTCATTTAGGGTAATAGCTACTCTTTTGAATGGAGAATGATAAAAATGTCTTCCAAAGATCTAGAATACCTGTATAAAGAATCCTTTTTCGTTGACTTTCCAAGGCTTTCATCCAGCTATCACGGAGAGAGAAAAATAATCCAAGATTATCAAATCAGCACTCAGGCTTTCTTACAAAATAGAAAAGATATTGATTGAAGTATAAAAGTAGCTCAGTGCCATTAAAACATATACAAGTATCTCTGAATGTTGAAAATAGATTTTATGGCTTTATCAAGCAATTAAAGTGCACACTGAAGAAAAATGTGGATGGGATTCCTGTCTATTGATTTAATTCCATTTTCTTGAAGCCAAATCTGTTTTCACCTGTCACTCCTGCTATTTATTTTACACCTTTTACACGCATAACTGGAATCCCCTCATCTGGAAATGTTAGCTTTCTGGAATGTAACTCAGAACCTGGAAGAGCGAACAATTCTGCTACGGTGGCCTGAGTTGTCATCAAATTCCAAACTGAGGATCCTGTGTGTTTATCCTGGGGAGCACCTCAGAATCCACTTAGTCTTGCTTCAGAAACCGTGGAGAGGGTTTTGTCAGCCCAACAAGAGTGGAGTGTGGGAGAAAAGAGATGCTAGAGGCAGGTAGCAAGAAGAGAGCACACAGCTTTTGAGTGGGGAGTGAGGAGAAGTGATCTGCGAGACACAAACAAAACACGATATTTTTTTCTCATGCTGTGGCCATTTGAGTGGGAATAGAAGGCTCTGTTCACCTTAGTGACAGCATGGGGCAGCCTGTGTGGTAACGCCACTTGTCAGAGTCGACTTCTGATATTATCAGTAAGGAAGGGATCAACTGAGTTAGTTCCACTTTTGAAATCACAGAAATGTATATGCTAGAGACAGATTTCTTTCCAAATAGCTTCAATTGATGAGAAGTTCTGGAAATTGACATAAGAGGAATGGTTCTTTGCAGACACTTAAGAAATGAGGTATGATGATGTAGAGAGATGGGTAGTGTCCTCCAGATAGGTGGTGGGTGCCCGGCACAGTGAGAAGCAACATAAAGAATGCACAGCTGCACCCCGATGGCTCGCAGAGGCTGCAGCAGAGCTGTACAGAATGCAGGCGCAATTGCCCACCTGTTAAAGCGGAGGGGCTGCAACCAGCTGGGATGGGGGGTCGTTGGCAATGACAGAGGTGGGCAGAGTGGGGGGCCCAACAGACATGTGGTAGGATGATGATTTTTTAGTGTGTGTATCCTGGTCATTTTCCACTTATCTACTGGCCCACTTTATAAGGTTGTGAAAAGATCCTGATGGACTTACCATCTCCCCACATAGGCTAGTTTTGTTCCCACATCAATAGGAAAAAAACGTAAAATAAAATGGGGGGGGGAGTGAAAAAGCAGTTCAGAGAAAAAAAGCATATGAAATAATGCCAGTAAGCTTATGAAAAGATGCTCAATGTCACTAGTATTCAAGGAAACATTAAAATCAGATTTTTTTTTGCCCAGTATAATGATAGATAATATCTAGTGTTGGCAAGGAAGTGGGGAGACAGGACTTTCTTCATTGTTGATGGTAAAGTTTTCAGACCAGTTCTGGAGCATGATTCGCAATGTCTGTCAAAATGTAACGTGTTCACGTCCTTTGACTCGGCCATGCTCGGTGTACAGTCTGTTCTACAGAACTCTGTAAAGGTTCTCAACGGTGTATTTGCTAGGAGGTCTCAGAAGCATTGGTTTACAAGTGGTTTTGGTAGTGGCAAAAAAGTGAAATTGACCCATGTTTTCATCGGTATAGGAGTAGTTAAATTGTATATCCCCACAGTGGAATCTTACACAGCTGTGCAAAAGAATGGGGTGGGGTTAGATGTGCTGACTGACAGCAAGATTTCTAGGACTAAAGTGGAAAATAAAAAAACCAGTCGTAAAACAGTTCCTGTTGTTTGCTGTTTATGAACAAATAAAAAGAAAGCCATTTGAGTGTATACGTATTAAATGCCTAGGAATGGGGAGGGGACGGGCAATGGCAGCTCCGTAGAGTTGGACTTGAATTTTTCATGCTACATACTATTGAACATCATTTACCCAGAATGTCAAGTAGCTGACCTATTCAGGATGAAGAGTATTTCAGGAAAATTTGAACATCTGAATTATAAAAATAATAATGAAGAAGAAAAACAAAATAAATGGAAAAAGTGTTAAACATTTGTTACTGTAAATATAACATTCATTTTAATTCGGACTTTTTGCGTAGAAAATCAGAATTTTCCACATAGACTCATTTCCTTTAATGAAGGCAGAAAAGCATCTGGCAAGGCTAAAAATAAAAATAGGAAATTTTAAATTGTCAGGAAATCATCGTTGATCTGCTGAGTGTGGGAATCCCTGCGATTATCAGAGGTCTTAGATTTGAGGGTGATGGATCAATTGTCAGTGAAGAGCTCTGCCAGGGTCACTTGCTTGGCCTACTGTACCTGTTCCTTTCACATTATTTGTGACCTTCCATCGGGGGCAAATGGCCTTTGTCCCCTACACTGGTAAAGGGCCTGAGCTGGAATGTCTTTGGTTCATCAGTTATAATTCGGCTCCCCCTGCACGAACCGCACGAATCAGATCACGGTGACACCACCAACCACTCGGTCTTTGTCCCCAGTGGCTGTCACCGTCTCCGGGACCCCCTCACAGTAGCCACTGTCTCTGTTAGCCCAGTGGGGTTCGTACACTGTACGCGAGTTGACTTGTGTAGTAAGCGTTTTGTAAGGACAAAGGAAAGGTTATGAGTGTCAGGAAGGTATTGTTGACCTCTGCTGAGTCCAGCGATTTCCCACCCTTTTCCTCTCGCGGCACACATAAACCGATCGCTAAAATTCTGCAGCACACCGAAAATATATTCTTCGCAGATCTGACAAAGAAGATAGGTATAATTTTGATTCATTCACACCAGATGGCTCTTTTTGTTGTTGTTGTTCAAGTACGGTTTTCTGCCTTTTCTCCCCACCACCCCAGCCCTCCCCACCTCCCTCCCCTGTTTCCACCCCCCTTGTTATTGTCCATGTGTCCTTTATGATTGTTCCCGTAAACCCTTCACCCTTTCCCCCCATTATCCCCTTCCCTCTCCCCTCCGGTCACTGGCGGTCTGTTCTCAATGTCACGGGTGGCTCTTGTGCTCATTCTTGTGGGGCAACCAGTTGCAAATCACTGGCTTAGTCAGTCGATGCTCCTCATTTCATGGTGTGTAAATGATCTTAAAAACGACATACCTTCTTTTGTACTAATTCCTACCCTTTTTTCTTATTATTTCTAGGAAATTACTTTATGAAAGATGCCATCTCTGCCCATAGGAGTTGCCAGTATGACCCCAAAAACACCGTTATGTTTGTGGCCCGCGTGCTGGTCGGAGACTCCATCGAGGGAAACAGGAGATACACGAGCCCCCCTTCACTGTGTGACAGCTGCGTGGATTCCAGGTTGAACCCTTCCGTCTTTGTCATCTTTCAGAAAGATCAGATTTACCCGGAATACATGATTGAGTATACCGAAGCAGATAAAGATAAGGCCTGCGTGATTAGTTAGAAATGACGAACACCCCGTCTTAAAGGATGCCGTAACCATTCCGTTCACGACAGAAGCAGATGGCCACAGAAAAAATAGTTAAACTTTTTTTTTTTTTACATTTGCTTGCCTCGTTATCAAATGCCTTGGATCAGTGGTTCCCAAACTTTGCTGCACATTTTAAATCATCTGGAAACTTAAAAAACTCCGAACGTCCAGGATGCATCCTGTTCCAACTACATCACTGTCCCCGTGGCTGACAGACAGGCAGCAGTACGGGGTGACAGAGGGTGGGAGTTTTAGTTACCTCTACCGCCTTAGAGGTAACTGGGAAAGACTGATTTCTGCAACTTCTGCGACTGGCAACCTTTCTCTCCCGACCACTCTTAGAGTTTACTGGATGGCCTGGTTTTGTTTGGGTTACATTGAAAAAGAATTAATTTGGGAACTTTGAGAGAAATCTAAAAATGCCTGTTGAAATAAGGACATAAGACAGTACCTCCGTGGATGGAAGATTGAAAAGCTGGGGGTGGGGAATGCCTAGGAATATGCAGGGGAGGAAGTAAAGGTAATTTAAATGCCATTACAGACACAGCTATAGTGCTGTACCTTTGTAGTGAAGCTGATTTGAGGCATACATTTCGTTATCTCTACGTTTATTTAGGGGGTGCTCCATTCAGGTCCACTCTGGAATTCAGTGAAAAGAGTTGCCAAGCGTGGCTCAGAGAGAAGCGCCAACTCGAATTGGTGGCCCAGTGAGGCCTTTATATACTTATAGCCAAGTAGACATTTATATCCTAACCAGTATGGTCCCAGAGAAGACTTCTTTCAGGTCGGCTTTCATGAGGCATGTGTGTCTTTTCGGAGTACTGGGTTGTAGTAACCGGGGTCACGCAATCATGACCGATAAACCCTAGCGCCCCTGTAGTTGTTGTCCGCCACGGCGGGTGAAGCTCCCCTGGGAATGAGGAGCAGGGCCCTCCTGTGGAAGGCTGGGCCCCCTACGGAGGAGGCGAGATTTGTTCCTGGTGAGCACGGAATCAGAACAAAGAGAACAGTGGCTCCCACGGGCCTCGTCCCTGCAAGGGGCTACTTTTTCTCAGTGGAACAGATTGTAACGCGGGAAGTGTAACGCAGTCAGTTTTGAGAGTGGCTGTGGTGTGCGCACCAAGTTCCTTCTTATGAGTCAGGTTTTTCCTTTCAGTTTTCCTTTTCGAACATTCCACCCACCCCCATCTCCAAAGTTGCCTGTTTTAGTTCCTGCCAGCAGGCCTGTTACGGAAATTAATGAGCATTCGAGATTTTATATTAGTCAGATTTTTGATCTGTGCAAAGCACGCCACCCTCCTTGGCTTAAAGGGCTGCACCAGTAACAAAAATGTTTGAAGCGTTTTTAGCGTAGGGCTATTTTCTGGGAGGCTTGCCACAGGTAGATACTCTCAGTCACTTTTTTTTTTATTCACGGTAGCTTCTGTTTTGGAGTTTTCATTTCCTGATCTTCACCCTCATGTTGCAGAGGTGCAATCTAGCCAACTCCATCTGACTGCCCGCTACACATCTCTAGTGGGATATTTCTCAGGCATCTCTACCTTGGCATGTCCAAAACTCCCGTTCCGCCTCCCTCAAACGAGGGCGCCGGCTCCTCCCCATATAGTGGGATTGCCATCCACACCTCTGCTCAGGCAGAGTTGCATCCAGAAGTCATCCCGACCCCTCCCTCTGACTTCCCCAAGGCTCCCAAGCTGTTCCCAAGTTGTTTTCCCTCTGAAATATCTCTTTGCCCCCTTCTAAGTTGTTCTCTACTTAGCAAGAATGCTGTATTTTTAAATTTTTTTACTTAATAATCTTTCAAAACACAAATCTGATCATGCCTTTAGAATAAAGTTCCAAATCATTATCCAAACCCCACGTGATTGCTCCCTTCTCTCCCCCCTCCGCCCATCATTTATCTTCTCCCACGAGAGCTGCTTGGGCTTTCTGTCAGTCCTTTGCTACCCTTTCCACGTAGCTCAGTGGTTCTCAGCTAGCACTCCTGCCTTTTTTTTTTTTTAATGACAAATACTTTGTAACATCCGCTTTATCATCCTCAAAATGCAATTCAGTGGTAACATACTCTACCTACACACAATTTTAGAAATAAGTTTAAGTAATAAGAACATAAAAGGGAAATAAAAAGTACACAACTCGGGCACGACTATAGTAGAAGACCTAACTAAGTAGTCAGATGTTTCCACCTACTTACAGTGAATAATTTGAACTTAAAGGAAGGTAGGAGATCAGAAGCTAATCTGTACAAAGAAGTGTGGGAAAATGCAACAGCAGGGATACAAGTGGACATTAGAATAGAAAGCAGTGATACAGTAACTTTCTAGCTTATGGTAATACGTATTTCTATAAGAACACCTTCATTGAAAGAAAGATACTATGCAAGACAATCTACAGATTGTCAAAACACAGAAAATGAGGACATGTATTTTTTGCAGACGTGCCGTAGATCATACACGAATGTCTAGTGAGACATTCAGAATTCGTATAGGGTGTAGAAGAATTCCTTACCGTGAGGAACTGTCCAACGTATTGCAAAGTGTTCAGCATACGTGGCCCTCACATACTAAGTGGCAGTAAAGCCCTTCCTACCCCCAGTTAAGGTGACAACCACACACCCTATCAGATCTAGTCACCTTTTTCAGAGCATTTTGTAATAACCCTTTCGCTGTCCTGAGATGACTCATAGATAATGCAATCTATTTACACACATGCATTTCTTTAAAAATCAACTGATTGCCTAACTCTGATGAGGGAGAAACAGGAGGAAAGCAATTTGTGATAAAAAAAAATAAACTGAATTTCAATGTGGAAATGCTCAGGCATGACTATGCCGTGCAACATCACGAGGTAGATACTTATTTCTACTTAGAGTGAATAGGGTTGGATTTAAGAGTCGATCAGAGGCTACTTCCTGTACAGAAGTATAGGCAGATGAAGGAAGTATAGGTCACGCTAGATGAAGACCAGTGTTGGGGTTAAGTCATAACAGACCATATACCTTATCTGGAAGGGAAGGGAAGGGAAAGAGCGAGATTACCTTCCTTTAAACAATGATAATAGGACAAGACAAATTACAGGTTGTCTAAGAGGAAAACATTTACTATATTCTCTCGGACAAGCTGTAGGTCCTCCATATATGTCCAGCAGGACATTAGAAAGTCGAATAGGTGCAGAATAATTCTTCGTTGTGTGGGGCTAGCCCATACGCTGCAGGACATCTGTTATCCCTGGCTGCATCCACTGAGTGGCAGTCATAGTTCCCGGTTATTATGACACCAACAACCCATCAATTTCCAAACTACCACTGCTGAGACCCACTGACTCAGTTCATTCGTAGCATCTTCAGATCAGCTTGTTTGCTTCCATCCGGAGTCCTATAGATGAAATCAGATGTTTGTCTCCCCGGTGCCCAGTTTTTAAAATACGGTGTGCCTTGCCCTGTTCATTTTCAGCATCTACCCACCTGGACGCTGTCTGTTTCTGCATTAGAATGTGAGCTCCTTGAGGGCCGAGTCAAGCTGTCTCATTCACTGTGCCATACCTCGTAACTAGCTGAGTGCTTCATATGCTGATACCATGAATTTTGCTGAATAAAGCTCCAACAATCTATATTTCAGTAGTGGCATTGTATTTCTTGTTCTCCAAGCTCATTCTGAGGCTCACACAAAGTACATAGTAATTTTGCTGTGCTGCCTGTTTTTACTTGATTTCTAGGTATCTCCAAAAGACCATCCACTGCAGACACCAATTTATTCACTGAGAGGTAGAGGATGTGCTTTTTTCCCTTCCAGCTTTATCATCCCAGGACTCACCACGACACCTCCAGGGAAAGGAAGGGTGGTGGTGATGGAGATGCCCCCAGCCAGTGGGCACATCTTTTGTTTAGGGGCTTAGAGACAGAGAGGCTGGAAGCTGCTATAAGACACCTTTCTTGGGGTCGGGTGGGGCCAGGGCCAGGCTGAGGCAGAAAAGGTAAACATGTAAATGTAGATGGTCATCAGAATTGTCCTAACGGTCACTCCTTTAAAGGCCCTTCTCATTGTTTAATCAGAATGGGTGGAGAGAGGAGGAAAATCCCTATGCGGCAGTGTAGCTTTGATTAAAGTGAAGGCAGAATTGCCCCTGACTTGGACCTCAGTGTAAGTAAAATAATGGATAGCCAGCCTGTTGCTGCCAGAGTGCCCTCGTTCAGATACACGAAAATGCTGTCAAATCAAGCATGAGCAGACGTGTGCGTCTTCCCAATTAGTTATTTGTCCTATTTGTTTATTTACTTCGTCATAGCAGGCTCTCAAGTGTTCAGACGTGTTTAATGTCGCTGTTCCCCACGGTTTTGTCCTCCTCGGCTTTTCATGCTTCATTTTTGCTGAGTGATCTTAACAACTCACAGCGTGCATTTAAAACTTATTACAATTGGTGAATTTTTGTGTAGCAGTTTTAATATTGAAGATGAAAGAAGATACACAACATTTTTGGCAAATTATGCTTTGTTATTTCAAGAAAGGTAAAAACACGACCAAAACGTAAAAAAAGATTTGTGCATTGAATGGAGAAGGTGCTGTGACTGACCAAATGTGTCAAAAGTGGTTTGTGAAGTTTCTTGGTACTATCGACATTTTGGCCAAATAATTCTTTGCTGAGGGGCTGTCTTATTATGCATTTGAAGATATTTAGCAGCACCCCTGGCCTCTACCCACTAGAAGCCAATAGTGGGAGATAGCTAACATTCTCAAAATACCCAGATCCAGAGAGTTATTGGTGAAAATGAAACATGTATCTTTTATTTTATGGAAAAAAGTAATGAATTTTTTGTCAACCCAAAACAACTCACTGCCTACCGAGCATCTCATCTTGGGTTGTCCATTGCAATCTCAACACGATAAAAACTGAGATTATAACCCCCCAAATCCTGTTTTCTCCTCCATTATTCTGTCTTGTCTTGCTTTCCTAGAAATACATTCTCACTGCTGCCAGGGATATTTCTAAGACACCTATCCTACAGTATGGCCAGGCACTGATTTAAGTTTAGGGATACAGCAATGAACAAGACCAATGAGATTCCTGCTTTCATGGACTTGACTTCTACAAGTGCATAAATAAACGAGAAGAAAAATTATCAGTGGTAAGTTCCATATGGAGACTGGGGAGCTACTTTAGCTTGGGAGGTCAGGAAAGGCCTTGCTGAAGAGAATACTTGAACTTCTAAGCTCGGAGTTGAATGGCAGAAAGGAGATCCCTAGATCAGGGGGAAAGCGGTCTAGGCAGGGGATCATGTCACTTCGCAACAGAAATTCCTGAAGTGGCTTCCCAAGTCTTCATATGAAGTCCAAACCTCTTAGCACGGCAGAGAAGGTCTTCCTTTCTCTAGGTTCTTTACATCATAGTGTTACAGAGCAAGGGGGTGGTGGTGGTTCCTTCACGATAAATTATTACAGAAAGGATTCCCCCTTTCTGTCTCTGGAGGTTCCTTCCCCCCACGCCCACCTGCTAGGTTCCCAATGCCCTCCGCCAGAGGAAAGACGTCTCTCAATGCCAGAGACTAGTGAAAAGGAAAGGAATTGTTTATTTAAAAGTTATACAAACTTAGAATAATGACCTAATGTCTTCAATAAGATACTAAAGTCCTTTAGAATACCCACAGATGCACAGTCCTTCCCTCTCCCTGTGCCCAGTCTGGGGTACCGTGTCTCAGGAAAAGAAGTAGAAGTCCGTGATTCAGGCTCCCAGCACCATCAGCTGTGTGGCTGCTGCAACCTCCAGTTAATCCAAAGCCGTGTGGCACCTTCTCATGGCCCAGCAGCAAGAGTCCTTTCTCCCCTTTCTCTATGGCTGCAAAGTCTCTCCTGCTGCCTAAGCCGCGTGGCAAGAAGAAGCACTCCAAAACCTCGTCCTCTTTACTCTCCTTCAGAACCGCGTGGTCCTTTTCCCCACTTCAGAACCTCGTGGTTCTCCTCTTTTTCTTCAGAACCACATGGACCTTTATCTATCTACTTGCTTCAGAACCTCGTGGTTCCCCCATTTACTTCAGAGCCGTGTGGTCTACTCCCTATTTACTTTGGAGCCGCGTGGTCTCCTCTTTTCTCCCCCCAAACCTTGTGGTCCTCCCCAGTCTTTGGAGCCACGTGGTCTCTTCTTTTCTATGGCTGCCAGGCCTAGGTTTAAATCCCAGCGCCCATCTTCCTTTGCAGCCCCATTTCTGACTCCTCCTACAGTCAGTTACACCTGCCAGCATCCCTGTATTCTTCCAGCTTTACTGGGCTGCCATAGTAAGTCTGGGCAGGTTTGGCCCCATGGCATGGAGCCAATCATCTCCACGCTCTCACGCAGGCCCTGTAACCAGGGGGGAGTTACTTCCCAGTCCCATCCTGGGTGGAATTTGGTCCCATTCCCCTGGCTCAAAGCATGGCCACAGCTACTTAACACATCCATTAAACCAGTTAAAGGTTATAGATATGTTAAATGACTGTGCCAGGGGTTAGCTGCAAAGCTCTTGCTACCCAAAACAGCTCTGAATGGCCCTGTTCCATGTGTCCCATCCCCCTTGGCTCAGGCCTGTGGGGGTGAAGACATCCTACATACATTTTTCTAATATTTCCTGGACACCCCGAGTCCTGGACCCCATTACAAATCCCTTCTTGGGGCCCTCCTCTTCGCTGCACCCTGCTTCAATAGGGCATGAACTCACTGGGCCCTCAGAACAAACATCAATGAGGCTGGTGGAATTCCTGGGTTATGTCTTACTCGTCTTTGTACTAGGTCACTGCATTAGCTCAATAAATGTTCATTAAGTGAGCACAGTGTGGAGCCAAAAAGATAGCTGCTTAATCAATGTACAGGTCTAGACCTGTGCTGTCCACAGAAATAGCGAGTGAGCCGCATGGTTTATTAATGAGATACTTAGCATTTTCTTCATTCTAAATCTTCGAATTCCAGTGTATGCATTTCACACGGCACGGGTCACATTTCAAGTGCTCCAACAGCCACGTGTGTCTGGCTAGTGTCCACCTGCTCAGAGAGCTTTCTCATACTAATTACTTGAGGCCACTCAGCCCCTTCTAACCACATGACCAAGAAAAAAAAATTAGCGATGTTCTAAATTAAGATGGCAGCAGGGGGAGGGTGAGACACAACAGTTAGCCTGTTAGTGACTGAGGACCAGCTCTGACAGGAGACTGCTCACATTCCTGTGTATCTGTTGGGATTTAGGATTAATTGCCAGGTGGCAGTTGGATTATCCCAGAGAGGACAGCCAGGCGCCATCCAACCCTAGGAGCCTTGGCTTTGCATTTGCACGTGAACTTTCCAATCTGCTGCCCACAGCTAATTCACAGGAGGGGGCCCACCTTCCTCTTCTTCTTCTTTTTTTATTTTATTGTTATTATTTTATTTTATTTTATTTTTTTACAAAAGTTCATTCTTAAACATTACAACAGGCTCCAGAACAATGCATTGTAGCTATAGGTGGCAGGAATGGTAGGACAGGGACCCAGATGCTAAAACAGGAATGGAATTTAGGGTCACTACTGCCCCAGGCACCAGGAGCAGCTCAATTTTTGCCAGGTTTCTTAAATCCACCTGTGACCAGGGGGCCCTGCCCACCCCAGGCCTTCGATTTGAGCTTCTTTTTGCTTCTGCTTGAAAGCCTTATCTCGTCCATCTCCTTGGCCTGCTTCTTGGGCTGTTTCAGGGGCTTTTCTTGCCACCTTCCACAGCGGACTTGGCGTGGCGCCTGCCGCCCTTTTCCCAGGACAGGCGCTTCTTCCTCCAGTTAGGCCCGCTTCACCTTCTCCCATCTCCATTGTCTGTAGCTGATGTAAATCCTTTCAGACCCATTTGCAAGCCTCCCCGCCTCCCCCCGCCCCCGCCCCCGCAACCCACTTGAGGTATAAAAGCGCTTGCAAAACCCCAGGACAATGGACCTGCCGTCTTTCTCACCTAACACGCTTCTGGTGGCTTAGCACTCCATGCCCCAAGGCTGGTCTTACTTTGTTGCTACCAAAGGCCTAATAAACCCTCTCTTGTAAAAAGACCGGCCGTGATAGTTAAAATTCTGTGTTTAATTCACACTACCTACTTCATCTTTGTATTCCTTACCAGTATCTCGAGTTCTCTCATTTGTTTGCGAGTTGTGACTCCCCCACCACCCTACACGTCCCTCAGGCAGGGATTCACCTTGACCCGCGCCTGGCACAGAGCAGGCGCTCAGTAAATACCGCCCCTGCCTAGTCCACGTCCAGGGGGCCCCCCCGCTGCGCCCACGGCCGCCGCGCCCCCTGCCAGCCCTTCCCCAGACTGTCTCGGGATCTCGGGTTGAAATCCCGAGACTGGGAGGAGCCTGCCCGCCGCGGATTGCCGTGCTGGGCCGCGCAGGGGGCCGCGCCGGGAGCATGGCGGAGCCCACCGTGTGCTCCTTCCTCACCAAGGTGCTGTGCGCCAACGGCGGCCGCATGTTCCTGCCGGACCTGCGCGCCCACGTGGAGCTCTCGGAGGCCAGGCTGCGGGACGTGCTGCGCCGGGCCGGGCCCGACCGCTTCCTGCTGCAGGAGGTGGAGGTGAAGGAGGGCCTCTGGGACGCCGAGGCCGAAGTGGCGGCCGGCGCGGGCGGCGGCGGCGGCGGCCCCTTGGCCTGCAGGGTGGTGGCGGTGTCCTCGGCGCGCCTGTGCGCCCGCTACCAGCGCGGCGAGTGCCAGGGCTGCGACCAGCTGCACTTCTGCCGCCGTCACATGCTGGGCAAGTGCCCGAACCGCGACTGCTGGTGAGGCGCCCGGCGGCCTCGGGACCCGGGCGGCGGCGCGATCCCCGGGCGCGGGCCGCTGGAAGCGGGACGCAAAGAGTTGAAAAAGGGGGTGGTGTGCCCGGGCCCCGCGACCTCCTTAGAAAGGGCGGTAGGGAAGCCTCTGGAAGGGGCCCTGCAGGGTCCTCCGGGGAAGGCCCGCCCTGCGCTCCCAGCTCCGGTGCAGGACGAGGAGGGAGGCCCCTGAACTTGGATTTCTTAGATGTCCCTGCCCGCGGACCCTCCACAACACGGTTCGGAGAAATCAGGATTGGGACTTTGGAGTTCATTTACTCCGGTGGTCTTTTGCGGGGTATTTGCGGATCCCATCGGATCCTTGGGGCCTTTTATGCAGAGATTGCCTCTGCCCACGTAAACACTAAGCTTTACAGAAGCCAGTCTGAGCTCCCAAGGTTTAGAAAGACCGATCTGGTCTGACCCTCGGGAACTGGAGGGGGTGGATGATTTGGGAGAGGTCGTCTGGGGCTGCCTGGGTTTCCTCAGGCTCCCCAAAGCAGGGTTGGGGGCACGATGGCGGCCTATGGGGGTGGGCAGCTGTTTGGGGTGGAGAAGCCAAGTGCAGTCATCTATAAAACAGGTGGGCACCCTCTGTCGAGGCCAGTGACTGGGGCGGGGCGGGGGGGGGGGCGGCGCTTGGCTTTAAAGCGTCCTCATTGAAATAAAAACAAACAAACAAAACAAAACAAAATACCAAAACAAAACCCAAAAGCCTCAGCCCTGCCCACTTGGTTGGAGTGTCAGCTGGTTGGAGCGTCATCCCGTAAACTTAAAGATCGCGGGTTCCATCTTGGTCAAGGGCCCATTGGGTTGGGGTTTGGTCCCCAGTCCCGGCGCCTTCGAGAGGCAGCCTGGGCCTCTGATCCAGAGCTTTGTGTTCTAGGTCCACCTGTACCCTTTCCCATGATATCCACACACCCGTCAACATCCAAGTCCTGAAAAACCACGGGATTTTTGGCCTCAATGAGGCCCAGCTTCGGATTCTGCTTTTACAGAACGACCCCTGCCTTTTACCGGAGGTGAGTCACCCAAGAGTCACCCTGATGTGGTCTGCGGGAGTGGGGTGAGATGCGGGGGGAGTCCCAGGGGAGAGCCTGACTGCCTGAGGTGCATGGGGGTGGGGTGGGGTTAGGGTACCCTTTCTGCAGTCTCTATGGTTTTACTGGACTTCCACACAGAGAGAATGACAGATCCCAGTGGCATAGAAATAATAATAATGGCTACTGTTCTCTGAGTGCGTGCCAAACACTAAGCGGTTTATATACTTTAGCTCATTAATAACCTGCCCCCATTTTTACAGGTGTGGAAACTGAGTTTCAGCTAGATCATATACTTTACCTAAGGTCACACAGTAATGGCAGATTTGACTAGGTCTGTCTGTGAAGCCTGTGTTTCGTGAATTGCCTGTTTATGCTTTTGCCTATTTTTTTTATGGAGGCGTGTGTCTTTTCCTGTTAATTGGTAAGATGTCTTTAATGATAAAAAACTATTTTCTGGTCATATTTGTTATCAGTATTTCCCGCCATTCACTTACTTGGGGGCCTTAGATACTGATTTTAATTGCTTTCAAACACCATGATTTAGGTTCAAATGCTTTAAAAGTACCCACCGTCACTGCTATAATGGCGAAGTTAGTGTATTTGTGTCTGTTTAGCTAGACACAAGTAATTTTTTAAAAATAAAATAGCCCTGGCCCGTGTGGCTCACTTGGAGCATCGCCCCCTTACCGAAGGGTTGCGTGTTCAACCCCTGGTCTGGGCGTGTACGGAAGGCAACCAATTTGTGCTTCTCTCTCCCTCCCTCTCTCTCTAAAGAGCAATGAAAAAGTGTCCTCAGGTGGGGATAAAAAAAGAAAGAAAAATAAAAGAGTTGGAATCCCAAAGGAAAATTTTACGAGACCACCAATTCAAAGTAGAGTTTTCTAAACATCGATGTTTTTTTCCCTTTCTCTCTCTCTGCCTCTCTCTAAAAATCAATAGACATATCCTCTGATGAGGATTAAAAAAAAAATTGGTCTCGCCTTAAGGCAAGGGGGGCCCGGCCAGCTTTTAACACCTGCGTAGAATTCGCTCATTGGTTACCGGTTTTGGGAAAGGTGGGCAGGTCAGCTGAGTGTCAGAGTCAGAGACAGTGAAAACCAGTTTTCAGTGTTGCCTCATTTCTCTCCCAGGTCTGTTTGTGCTACAACAAAGGCGAAGCCCTGTACGGTTACTGCAACCTCAAGGACAAGTGCAACAAGTTTCACGTGTGCAAGTCATTTGTCAGGGGAGAGTGCAAGCTGCAGAAGTGCAAACGGTCCCATCAGCTCATTCACGCGGCGTCCCTGAAGCTGCTGCAGGACCAAGGACTGAATATCCCCAGTGTGGTTAACTTCCAGATCATCTCTACCTACAGGCACGAGAAGCTGCACAAGATGCTCGAAAATAAAGGTGAGACTGTCAGAGGTAGACAGAGCTCCATCCCTGATGTCGTTTTGACCTGAAAGCACTTCATAGGTTAAGTGCTCTGTCCTAGGGGGAGCTTAGGACAGTCAGCATTTATGAGATGGAACTGTGTATCCAAAGGAGAGAAGGGCTGCCGCTTATTTTCAGGGCTGCCAGCTAATGACACCTGCCCAAGTGCTTGAGCAGTGCGGCTCCTTGGTAAGTTGGGGGTCAGGAAGTAGGTAGATCAGTCTTAACTGCTTCACTTGGAAAAAAGAGGAGGGAGGTGGGCCAGTGACTAGAGAGGTAAGGATGATGTAGGACGGCTTTCTTTTATTAAATTGAATTAAAATTTCTTTTTCTTTTTTTTTTTAAGAGGGAGAGAAACATCAATGTGTAGCTGCTTCTCAAGCACCCCCCACTGGGGACCTAGCCTGTAACCCAGGCATTTGCCCTGACTGGGAATTGAACCGATGACCCCTTTGGTTCGCAGGCCAGCACTCAATCCCCTGAGCCACACCAGCCAGGGCTAAATTTTCTTTTTTAATTGTTAGGAAATTTTAACCACATTATGGGAATATTCGGGTAATAGAATAGAAATAAAAATTGTGCATGGCTCCACTTACTCTAATGCACAGTAATCATCACCATTTACTTGCAAACCCTTCAGTTTTGTTACTGTACAAAGACTGGTCCAGTTGTGGTCAAAGTATGTACTGGTGTAGTGTCTTCAACTGTCACTTAATACAGCATCATGACCATCTTCCCATATCGCTGCCCAGTCTGTTACTTTTTAGGTCTACACAGTGTGATTTGGTGTTCTTTCGTTATAATGCATTCAGGTAACTCATTCTATTGAGTTGCCTGTAGCTGAAAATCAGGTTTACTGGGCGGTAGGCTCAGAGAACGGTTGATGGAAAACCGTATCATCATAGCAGGTGTCTGAGCTTTTACGGTGGAGCTGTCTAATGTTGAGATGGTAGTGGCCGGCCTCATGGGCGGGTGGCGCGAAGGCATGGAGGCCTCTGTGCACACCAACGTTGGAGGAGCTCTAGGGCACTCCAAATGGCAGCAGGGGCCTCCTCTGCATTATGTCTGGCGTCCGGCGTGACCTTCATCTGGTCTTGTGTCGTGGCCCCTCCTGCTATGAAGTAGCCTCTTTCTGCCCGCTCTGTGTGCGTGCGTATGTGTGTTTAATATATTTTAAATCTGGAAGACCCAAACTCCAAATCGGAGCTTTGCCTGCGGTCTGATTCACCAGGCAGATGTTTCCACTATAACGTGAAACTTAGAAAATATAAAAGGAGTATCTTAGGAAGCCTCGTGTCTTTCTTCCTTCTAGATAATTCAGCTGCTTCTGCTGAGCACGCACAGGGCCCCGAGAAACAAGGAGGACCTGTTGCTGGGGCTGCAGTAGCCCGTCCCCCGGTTTCTGTCCCTGCCCAGTCGGCCAAGAAGCCAGGTAAACCGTAAAGGACGTCCGTGAAGTTAGAAGAAGCTTCTCCAATTGGAAGGTCTGAAAACAAAGCTTCTGTTGAACTTCGATTTGTAACCATTCGTTCACTGAATGATCTCTTTAAAATGCCTACCTCACAGGGTGTTGTGAAAGTTAAAGCAGATGGAAAAGGGGACATTGTCCGATTTGGAGGGTAAGGTTGGGGACGAGGTTGGACACGGAGCAGGCAAAGCGAGGGTAAATCCCGAGCTGAGGGGGGCTAGTGCAGGGCGAGCCCTGGACGGGGCAGCTTCTGCCTGCGGTTCCTGAGAGCTCTTCCCAGGCCGGCGGGAAGCTCCTGCACGTGCAGCTTCCCGCTGGCTGCTCTGCGGCCCAGACACGTGTTTTCTGTACACCCTTGTATGCAGTCTCAGTACCTCAACTTCATGTTCTTCCTCTTCCACTTAATGTGCCGTAAGCACCCTCCCGAATATGTTCACGTTTATCACGCACCATCATTTTTATGCACAGAAACACGACTGTGTCGTAGTTTACTTGTTTTCCTTATCCTGGGATATTTTGGTTCCAACAAATTTTGACTATAACTCTTAAAATCCACACAATTTTGAATTTTTAAAGTTAGTCTTTTGCTTAGCTTATTATTGTTGCAAAATGATAGTGTCTTTTGCATTTCTTTAAGTTTAGGTGCGGGTGAATGTTTTTCTGTGTGTGCTTTCTGTAGGTCTTTATTTTGTGCATTTTGTACATGCCCTTTCATTACTGGGGCATGTGATTTACCTCCTCTGTGCCGACGTGGGACGGCCTTTAGTTAGGTTCCTTAATTTTTATGAAAGGGTGTCAACCATACTGTGCTCATACAACATCCCCCTCTTGTGGCTGCACCCTCAGGCAGCACAGAGAGTATGTGACTTTTGGGTGCTGCCCACCAGTTTCTACCTCATTCTGTCTACTCTGCTCTCATTAAACTTTGACCAAAGCCCACTTGCTGTGGTTTGAAGGATGTGTAGTTTGTCCATGCCTCAAATTTGTATCCATTCTTCTATGGAGCAGGATGGACCATCCGAAATCTATATACCTCGCCCATTGCATGTTGACCTTCCCCTTCCTCCTCTCACTGTCCCCCACCCAGATGTCTTCACTGAGTGATACTGAGATATTTGGTTCTTTGTTTTTATCCCCTGACTGGGAATCGAACCAGCAACCTTTTGGCTCACAGGCTGGCACTCAGTCCACACACCCACACCAGCCAGCTTTGTTTTTATCGAAAGGTGCCACAGAGCAGCAGCTTTGTGAAATCCTCCCCTGTGTTCGCTGTAGTAATATCCCCAAATGTCAACGTGTAAAGTGTTTTTAGAAACACTGAACTGTCCTGCAAGAACATGATATTTGAGAACAAGGGGCAAGGTGGTGAGTTTTTTATAAAGCTAAGTTTATTTAATTGAGGAAAATGTTTGCCATGCAGTTCTCTCTTTTCTATTGGGGCAGGTGTCCAAAAAGTGTCCTTTGTAAAGGGAGGAATTGCTGTGTCCTCTCCTAACAGACAGTAAGAGTCACGTGACTTACATCGGTCTTTTTACTTTGGTTGTCGCCCGTGGTGTTTCGGAGAGCCCTGATGTCCGCATACCTCATTTCTTTTTTCCTAGTTCTGATTTCTCCTGGTGCTTTTTTAAAAAAAATGTATATTTTTACACTTTATTATTACCATTATTTACATTTTGTCCTTTTATTACGTGTATTTTTGTCATAAGCCATCTGCAATCCTTAATGGAAATGATGTAGTATATAGTGCATATTCTTTACATTAAGAGACTTGGTAGGCTTTTATACTATTGTGGGTTTTTTTTATATCTTATAATTATGCTTTTATAGATGAAGTTAGTGACCCTATGTAATCCTCGTTGCAGTATTTTATCCAGTTCTATACTATTCCATTTTAATCTTAGTTCTTTGGTATTCATTCTGTCTTATTTTCATCTGATGACCAGCTGTTAGAGCGTTACCACGTGAGACTTAGAGAGAAGTTTCCTTTGGCGATTCACGGGGGGTTGGAGACGAAGCCGCACGTCTCTCGCCTCCACAGATCGAACCTACCCTAAACCGAATGATTACCTTTTCTCCAGACTTGTTCCTCCTCTTGTTTTTTTATTTTGGAGTGTCACCTCCTAATGACTTAAGTCAGAAACCTGCAAATTGTCCTATACTTTCTTTCTCCTGGTTCCCAGTGTCAAATTGGTTACATAGTGTGGAGAGTTTCCCCCCCCAAAAAGCTCTCAAACTTTTATCCTTCTCTGTCTGTTTCTTTCCGCTCCCCACACGCTGCCTTGTCTCAAACCCTCACCACCTCTTACAGAACTCAGTGGTTTTCCGGCCACGTCTTGGAAGTTTTAGTGGGAGTTGGTAGGTGGACTCCCCTTCAATGATGGTAGCCCCATTTTAATTTTAATTTAATATTTTTACCCTCACCCAAGGATATGCCTATTGATTTTAGAGAGAGAAAAGGAAGGAGATAGAAAGGGAGAGAAACATCCATCAGTTGCCTCTTGTACATGTCCCAACCAGGGACTGAACCTGCAACCCAGGCACGTGCCCTAACCAGGAATCGAACTCGTGACTTTTTGGTTTGCGGGAAGATGCCTAACCAAGACACTAGGCAGGGTGCCTTTTTAATTTTTAATTAAGAGAGGATTTTATTGATTTCCTTACCACCCTTCTCTCCCTCTGTCTTCCCTTCTGCTGCCTGCTTGATTTTTTGAAATTCAGACCCAATCATATTGCTTTTTCCTGACGTAAAGTTTATCGGTCCCTATCATGTAGCGTAGGAGCCATAAACTCAGAAGACGGCAGGAAGCACAAAGGAGAGTTAGTGGAGGCAGTGAGCTGGACATAAGAGGGCTGGGGAAGTGCTGTTGCAAATTGTCCCGTCTGCAAGGGGCACCTGCCTCTCGTCTCCATGCGGAAATGTGGTCCAGTTCGTCATATTGTCCAGTTTGATGAAAGAAGCCAGAATCCAAATTTTTATAAGAAATTTTCTGATTTTAAATATCGAGTTTTTAAGATGCAGACCAACGGTGTGGCTACTGACCTACTTGCAATTTTTTGGAACGGGCCCTGTTTTTTGGTCTTGCTCTCTGTGTTTATGAACGACGCTCCTCTCAGGGCACTCTCTCTCCCCACCTGCCCCCGAACCCGGTAAAATTAGATACTTTAAAATGCCCAGCTAACCTCTCCAAACCCCAAGGGAGTTCTCAGATCTCTAGCGCAGCACTTACTTCCTCACATGGCGGTGTCTTCTGTTTTTATTCCCTAGCTGCGAGCAACAACGGTATTTACTCTTCTTGGCAATTCGAACACTTGGTGGTTAGATATTTTTTTGGCCTAATGACAAGTTAAACTCTGCATTTGAATCGTATTGCTCTGCATTTTTTCCTTCCCACATATATATTTTTAATATTCAAAAAACCTTTCCCTCCCCCCCAAAAATGTGTTATATAAAGTAAACATCCTTTTAATGTTTCAGTTTGAATTGTCTAGGTCTAAAATGAACACTTTAAGAAAATATTTGTCTTTCAGTGAATTGCCTTTGTTCCAACAGCGCTGAGAAGGCCTATTTTTTCTAATCTCATAGCTGCAAAAATATTTGGCTCTTCCTATGTATCTCTATTTTGTGTTAAATAAAATTGTGATAAACAGATTTTAAATTTCTTATTAAATATGAAGTTAGCTGTTGGTTTTAAACAAATGTTATCTACTTAAAGGGAATAACGTCTATTGTTAGTTAGAAGCTTTTAGTAGAAATTGGTATCTTTTGTTATCACGTTTTATCATTTAAATCACTCAATATGATTATGTTAATAGTGTTCACTGTATTAAAACATCCTTAAATTCTGAGTAAGCTCTACTTGATTATGGCATTATATTCTTTTAATGTATTTTCCCTCTAATTGGGAACTTTTATTTTAAGCATATACATTTATACATTTATAATAAAATTCATTTACATTTTCTGTGTGTATATAGTAATTTCTTTTTGTTTTTGTCATGATATACTCAAAGTAAACTTTTTCTTGGGTGCTGTTTTGAGTTTTTGTCCATTGATGGGTGATGTCATTGTTGTTGGTTTTCTCTGGCTTTACTGAGACATGGTTGACATTATCGCTGCAGGAATGGAAGGTGTGCAAGGCGATGTGATGCGTGCACACTTGCAGAATGATTACCATAATAAGGTCAGCACACTTGTCACCTCACACTCATTGCCATGTTACAATCAATGATGCCTTGCTGTATCCATGAATCAGTCTCCCTAGTATCACTTAGGAATGCTTTTCCGAAACATTTTTTGGGGGGAAATATAATAATATAGCATTGTAGAAATTTGGGGGAATACAGGAATGTATTAAGAAGTAAGTAATAATTACCCATAATACTAGTGTGTTATGGGCACAAGTGTGTAGAAGCAATCACTGTTAATACTTTAGGATATGTTTTTTAGTCATTTTTTTCATGCACATATTCTTTTTTTTTTTAAGATTTTATTTATTTTTAGAGAGAGGGGAAGGGAAAGAGAAAGAGAGGGAGAGAAACGTCAATGTGTGGTTGCCTCTCGCACGCCCCTTGCTGGGGACCTGGCCCACAACCCAGGCACGTGCCCTGACTGGGAATCAAACTGCAACCCTTTGGTTTGCAGGCTGGCACTCAATCAGCTGAGCTATACCAGCCAGGGCTCATGCATATATTCTTAAATATTGAAGATATATCATGTATCTAATTTCATATTTTGCTGGTTTGGGTTGATGTTATTTTTTAAGCATTTTCCTACATCATTGAAAGCATTCATAATTATATTTGATGGTTGTATTATATTTCCTATATATCACTTATTTAATTACAGTCCTATTGTTGGATATTTATTGTTTACTACATTTGGCACATAAATCTTTGTCTACATTTCTGATTGTTTTATTAGAATAGATTTCTAGATGTGAATACTCTTCCAGAGATACTAATATTTTTAAATTTACTTTTGTTCCATTGCTTTCTGTGTGCCTTTTATTTTATTTTTAATTGATTTTAGAGAGACAGGAATGGAGGGGGAGAAAGAGAGAGATTGATTTGTTTTTCTACTTATTTTTGCATTCATGGTTGATTTCCATATATGCCCTGACTGGAGATCAAACCCACAATCTTGATGCACTCGGAACGATACTCCAACCAATTGAGCTAACCAGCCAGGGTCAGAAATATTAATGTTTTGATAATCAGCCCTGGCTGGTATGGCTCAGTGAATTACTGCCAGCCTGTGAACCAAGGGGTCACTGGTTCGATTCCCAGTCAGGGCACTTGCCTGGGTTGCAGGCCAGGTCCCCAGCAGGGGGCGTGCGAGAGGCAACCACACATTGGTGTTTCTCTCCCTCTCTTTCTCCCCCTCTCTAAAAATAAATAAATAAATAGAATATTTTTTAAAAATACATGAAGCGGTAGTGTGTTTCACACTTGACTGTATAGGTTTTAATGTAAATCCTTTCAGACCGGCTATGTGATGTCCAAAAACTCTTGTAAAATTCCAGCACTGCGGACATGTCTGTGGCTTATGTTACCATTGCTGCAGGTGGTTTAGACTCCATGCCCGAAGACCCACCTTCTTTTTGCCAGCAATGGGCCAAAACCCCTTTCTTTTAAAAAGACTTCACCCTGGCTGGGTAACTTAGTTGGTTGGAGTGTCATCCCGATATACGAAGGTTTTGGGTTCAATCCCGGGTCCCGGCATGGACAAAAATCAACTGATGCATGCATGAATAAGTGGAACAGCAAATGATGGCTCTCTCTCTCTTCCTTCCTCTTGGTCTCTCTAAATCAATAAAAATTTCCAATCTAGCACTAAAAAAATAAGTAAGACTTCAGCTGTAGAAGTTAAAATTGTTGTTTAACAAAAATAGGTAGAACTATAATTTAGGAAGACTTTTTTTTTTAGAATAGGAATTTCTAAGGAAGTACTTGACTAGCAGCTTAATCAGGGTTGTAATAGAAGAGCATTTGCTAGAACTGGAAACAAAAAAAGCAAGTCTGAAATTCAAATGCAAAACTCAGGTGGGCAGGGGTCCGGAAGGCTGACTCTCCCGTCCTGCTGGAGGAAGGCTATAGTAGAAAGACAAGTTGGCAATATTATAAAAGGTCTTAAAAATGCACATGCTCTTTGCTTCAATAATTCCAGTTTCAGAAATTTATCATGTGATAATGAAAGACATGTAGAGGAATTCACCTACGAAGTTGTTCTCATTTGTTAGGGTCCTGGCGAGAAGTGGATGGTACGCTTACACTGGGTAAGTGTGGGAGTTTAACGGAGGACCGTTTATAAAGGCCTGCGCAGGGTCGAGGGAGGCCAAAGGACAGCAGAGTGCTTGGACTAGTGGTGATGCAGACAGCATGTCACCCTAAGCATGAAGGTGCCAGGGGCAGGGAGCTGTTTTGGGAACTGAGGGAGAGTAGCTATAGGAGAGAACCTCCTACCAGATGCGCTCCAGGTCTTATGTTCAAGGACACCGCCAATTAGTAGCACTTCCAGGAGGCAGCGAGGAGAATAAATACTCTTGCTCCCTTCCTTTCCCATGATCAGATTGCTCGCTGCTGCCTCCCCCACTGGCCAGAGGGGTGGAAGCCCAGTGATTCATTCCTGCAGAGGTCAGCTTCCTGGAGCATAAAGGTAACGCATGGACCAAGGGCTGATGAACACATTCCGCCCAGTGTTTGATGTAGCGTTGCTTATACAGTAAGACACTGGGAGCCACCGAGGAGTCCCGCGTTAGGGAATGTGCTGAACAGCTTAGGATAGGTTAGTATCTTGGAATACAATGCCACCATTACAAATTAGAGTGAAAGATGTTTACAATATATGTTGAATGGAACAAAAATTTTATGTACATTCAGATCCCAACTTCTACCAGTATTGTGTGTGTGTGGGGGGGGGGGTGTTTATGCTTTTCAAGTATCTGGAAGAGCATACAGTCTAATGCAGTGATTTTCAACCAGTGTGCCCCACCAATAATAGCCTTGCAGTGGGAATGAATAAAAATTATACCTATTTTTTGTCAGATTGGCAAAAAGTGTATTTTTGGTGTGCTGCAGAATTTTAGTAATTAGTTTATGTGTTCCATGAGATGAAAAAGGTTGAAAATTGCTGGAATGTTAAAAGTGCTTCATTTGGTGTGGCGGGATTACAGGTAATTTTAATACTCATAACGTTGCTTCTCTTTATATTTTGCTTTTCTTTAAAATATGTAATAAAAAATTAAAGTTCTTTTTAGCAAATGAGAAATATGGCTTGATCCCAAATTAATTCCTTGAGTTAAAAAAGTGCTAATTTTAACACTAAGAAGGAAAATTCCTTTAAATATTCTTTGAGAAGCAAATTTCATTTTTGAATATAATTCCAAAATTCTTAAATAAAATCCTTTCCAAGACTTGAGCGGCAGTAATGATCGTTGCATAGAGCTAGTTGCAGGTTACACTGCTAACTTACCTGGTTCAATTATTTTCATACAACCTTATGAAGTAGGTATTCACATTTCCATTTTCAGGTGAGGAAACCCAGGTTCAAAATATCATGCCCCAAATCTCATGGGTATTAAATGATAAAACAATATTCAAAGACAGGTCTGTTTTCCTCTAAACCCAGGGTTCTCAGCCATACCGTGACTAAGGAGAACTCATCTCCAGATGTAAGAGTAGCAGATGACAAAGAGAATTCTGAATAGATTACATCGTGTCAACAAAATCAATAGTGAACTTGGGAAGGTTATAGACACGGCAAAGGCGTTGCTTAATATTTAGAAGATGCTCATAGAAGCATCAACTTGGTGTCTTTAAAAACAAAAGGCAACATCGCATAATAAATTCACTAACTGATTACTATCATAATTTAGAAGACTTCTAGAGGTTATTGCCATTGCTTTAAGATGGTAAAAAGTGGTTGGAAAGAAAAAGATCCGAACATTATTACAGTAGGCTGATGGAAATTCAGCCATTCGTTCAGTATTCACTGAGAACCTCCTGTGTGCCAGGTGCCTCTGTACCAGGCCCTGACCACTGGGTGGCAAAGGAAATAATAGCTAACAGGAATATGGAGCTTGCTGTGAGCTGGGCTCTTCTACATGCTAAGATTAAATGTACCAACTCATTTAATCTTTACAAACTCCACGGGGCAGTTACAATGACTATTGTTCTGTTTTACAGATGAGGACCCTGAGGCTCAGAGGGACTAATGTGTCCTAGCTAATAAGTGGTGGAGCTGTGACAAAAATACAGATAGTCTTGGCCTAAGACTCTGAGCAATTAACCATTGCGTAAATTCAGCTTTTTAAACAAGAAATAATGGTCTCTATCCTCAAGGCAAACAGACATGTGACCAAACCCAAATTTAAATATACAGGAAGTGCTAAGGAAGAAGGGCCTGACAGGAGTGACTGACTTAGATGGGGACCAGGCAGGCAGGGAAGGCTGGGGTGAGGGGGAGCCCCTCAGATGAAGGGAGGGCGAAGCAAGGGGCAGTGGGAGAGCCGCTGAGGAGGCAGCGCCTGGGCGCGTGGTCCCAGTGGCTGACCTTCCCTGCAGGAGGCTTGCTGAGCAATGGATTTTACTTGAAGGATGTTGGGGAGATTTTGAAGTTTTGTTCTTATGTGGTGTTTCACTATAGATGTTTTATCTGCCGATATCGTCTTTTAAAAAGAATAACGTAATAGCCGATGTTACTGCCCATAGGACTTCCGCAGACTTCTGTGGTCACAGGTGACAGTGGCCGGGTTCGATTGTGGCCTGAGTCTCGGGCAGACAACCCCTCAACACCCCCACCTGGAATTTCAGGTTGATTATCTGAAGGGGACGAGGGTGGTGAAGAAACCCAGGTACAAAAAGTTGTTTTTGCCGCAAACATCACTGCGTGCATGGGCCACGCCCAGGACTTACAATTGGATCTGAAGAGCGTGGCACAAGTTGGCAGTTTCTATACTTAGTTGTACCACATAGCAGCCATTACATGTTTTTTCGTGGCCTAGGACTGGACTGTCCAGTAGGGCGGCCGCTAGCCACAGGTGGCTATTTAACTTTAAATTAATTAAAATTAAATATCACTAAAAACTCAGCTCATCAGTCACACCAGCCCAGCCACACTCGGAGTGCTGGCTGCCGTTAGTGGCTCGGGGCTACTTCGCTGGACAAAACGGGTTTGTAGAACAGTTCCATCACTGCAGTAAGTTCTGGCCAGCGTTGGCCCAGAAATGTCTTACTTTGTCCTTTTAAATGGTGGATGAGTCCCACACAGAGCTGTTTGTGGGCAGGTCGTTTTATCACACAGCTTCCCCCAGTTTTCACCCAGAGCCTCTAACATGTGCGTTTTGTAAGCATATTTTATTGTTTGGAGATTGGCATTTCCTAAAGGGCAGAGACTGTGTTCTTCCTCTATTTCTGTAAGGGCCTTCAGTCACTGAATTGAATGAACAACTTGGTGGAGCCAGTTACGGTGGCCTACCAAACGCCGTGCAAGGCCGGATTACCTCAGGTCTGCTGTGACCTTGCGCGTTGTTAAGCCGTCTGCAGCTGGTGTTTCATAGTGGACAGCAGGGGGATCCAGCGTTTCTCGACATGACTATGAAGTCTGAGAAGTTCCTCTGTCAGTAAAAGGATGGGTAGGTAGATGCTACATTCCTTCTGGCTCTGGTGCCAAATATATATGGACAAACTCGTGCTCCCCTAATTAATTAGCTAGGTTAATTATTGCTTGGGGACCAGGGAGGGGATGAAGTGAGGGGAGAGACTGGCTTAGAGCTTTGCTCTTGTACTTCCATTTATTCATTCAACAAGCATGCGTGGAGCCCTACACCCTGCCAAACACTGTGCTAGGCACCAGGGAATAAACTGATGGAAATGAGGTTTCTGCCCTTGAAGAACTTACAGACACCTGGAGGTTTATTCCACGTGGTCAGTGCAGGGACAGAAATATCACAGGGACTTATGGGGGCACAAAGGACAGGCAACACACTCAGCTCGGGGAGATCAAGGAAGGCTTCCTGGAGAGGCAGTCTGCTGCCCACAATGACAGGAGCCTCGAGAGCAGCGGTCTGTCCCAGAAGGGTGTCTGTCTAGGAATGTTAGTGACATGGAGCTTTCTGGAGAAGCAAGGAAATTAGGGCGGCCGTGTAGTTCATGTGGGTTTGGCTGCATTGATTCACGCAACGATTCCAAACTCCTGGCAGTGAGTTAGACAACTGCCATCATTCCCGCTCTGAGTCTGAGCCAGGCCGCTGCGTTTCAGAGCGCTGTCTTCTGTGAGTTGGAGTGAGCCGAATGCCAGAGAACGAGGGAGATTCTAAAAACAGCTTTCGCCAACTGTTGCCGTGATTCTCCCGGGGAGTTTTGGCATGCCTCGGGAGAGCCGCTCGTGGCTATGGGGCTGTAGCTAGAAACGCCCATGGACAGTGTGGGCAGAAGACCGAGCCAGATGATTTGCGGCAGCTTGTCGGTCAGGGGTGGGAGTTTGGGGGGAAGGAGTGAGGAAAAGTACAAAAGACAGAAAGGCGAGGCCTGGGACATGCCTCAGGAACATTCTTACTTGCTGGTTTTGTTACCAAACCATGCAGGAGGGACAGACATTTCCAGCCTGTTCCATTCAAGACAAGGATCCTGGCTTCATTTATTTATTTTTAAAGGTGTTATTTATTTTTTTAGAGAGAGTGGAAGGGAGGAAGAAAGAGACAGAGAAACATCGATGTGCAAGAGAAACATCAATCGCCTCTTGCACACACCCACCTGGGGACCTGGCCTGCTACCCAGGCATGTGCCCCTACCAGAATCGAACCCGGCCACTTTTTGGTTTGCAGGCCGGTGCTCAACTCACTGAGCCACCCCCATCAGGGCAGGATCCTGGTTTTAAACATGGCCTCCATGGTCATGGGCACTTTGAGGATTTCTCCCTTCACTGGCTTCCCTTTGGTAAGCAAGAGGTCTTCCCTAGGATTGAGTTAAACTGAGTTAGTAGTTCACACCATGGCAGGTCTACCCTCTGCTCGCTGCACTCTGACCATAACCTACCCACTTGGTCTTTTATCCCCCAGTTCTTTATAAATAGCGCTTCCTCCAAATGGGCAAGGGGTCTGTCCTGTGCCACGTTCTGCTCCTTTGCTCCTTCTTGCTGTTTCAGTTGCTAACTTGCCTCCCTGCCTTCCATTTCTCTGCACTGCCCTCTCGCCTGCACTTCCTCCCTTTAACAAGTGTGCCCGTTGTTCCCGTTGTTCAAAACCCAGCGAAGGCCCCACGCAGTCTGTGAAACCTTCCTACTGACTGTAGCTCCCTCTGACTTTTTCCTTTTTTTGGACTTTCATATTTATAGTCCACATCCTGCTGGTTAACACCACGCTGAGGGAGAAATCACTTCAGAGGCCGCCCAAGGCCTCCGTCTCGGCCCATCATCATCTGTCCTTTCTGTCTTCTCCTGGAGGAAGACATTGCCGTCTAAACATTTGTTTAATTGAAAAGACAAATAGGACAATGATATTAAAGGACAGAATGCTCTTTTAATCATCTTAATACAAGAACTTTAATTATTGCACAGTGCCTTTCCCGTCATACATATTGTTTTATAGCAGCTCATAAACCGTTTTATGTTCGGTTTTTATTCCCCATTTAACATTATAACCCAAACATGTCTGGTGTTTTTTTCAGTTTTTGTGACAGAAGCCTAACGTTCTGTCTTGTGGCTGTACTGTTGTTTTGTTAAGCCACTCCCCTTCCCCCCCCCCCCCCCGCCATACTGTACTTTGGGTTGCTGGCTCTGCCTGTTCAAAGAATTATGCGTTACTCTCAATTCCATCTCCTCATAGCTCTGAGCATTTATTCTAACAATTATCCCTCCCTTGCGTTTGATTCTTTCATTGTCTTCAGACACCTTCTCTTCAGTCTGCAGAGATTTTCACTGTTGCCTCTCCTAAAATATATCTCAATCCCGCCCTCTGCCATTCTCTGCAGCCTCCATTGCTTCCCCGCCAGCTCCCACATCCATCGGTTGCCTCTCACACACTCCCAGCCGGGGGCCTGGCCGGCAACCCAGGCATGTGCCCTGACTGGGGAACTGACCCGGCGACCTTTTGGTTTGCAGGATGATGCCCAACTCACTGAGCCACACCAGCCAGGGCAGAAAGTCTTTTTTAAATGATTACATATCAAGTCCAAAGAGATTTCTTCAGTCCTTACTCTTTCTGACATTGACCATTCCCTTTGGAAACTTCCCTCCCGGGCCTTTGGGGACCTCACATTTACTTATTCTCTTCAGCTTTCTCTGCCTGTTTCATCGACTCCTCTTCAGCTTTTCTAAGATGAAGGTCTTTCTTCAGGACCTGTCCTTAGCCGCCTTTTCCTTCTCCCCTCCCTTCCCAGGCACAGTCATTTACTCTCACGGCTTAAACTAATAACTGTGCAAATGATTTCCACATCTGTATATTTTGCCCTACCTGCCTCCCCTCCACTGCCCACCACTTGCATTCACTTTGCTCCCTGGTGCTGGCCCCACTCCTTCTCACGGCCAACACATTCAGTACTCGGCGCTGCTTTCCCCCTAATCCAGCCTCTCCAATGGACTCGGTTTTATCTAGGCTTGTGTATGTGGCCTCAAAACCTCCGAATTGCCTTTTATTCTTTTCTCTCTGCATATTTCACCAGTTGATTTAACATCTGCAATGTATTTCATCCATTTTCTAATTTCCATTCAAATCCAGTTTCTATTTAAAAAAAAATTAAAGACAAAGTGTGTATTTGTGTTAAAGTTTTAAATTATATAATTGGTATTAATCAGGTGTAATAATGTCATAATCAGATGTGTTTATAGGGCAAAAAGGGAACATTCCTCTTCATAAAAGTGAACATTTCTCTTAATGTATTTATTCTCCAAACTCTCTCCACATACTATTTTGTTTCCCAGTGGATAAACAGATTGTGGTATGTCCATTCAGTGGAATACTAGTTAGTGATAGAAAGGGACAAGTTACCCATACATGTAACAGCTTGGATGAATCTCAAAGACATTAAGCTAAGTAAAATAAACCAGACATAAAGGGCTACATACTGTATGATTCCATTCATATGAAATTCTAGGAAAGACAAAGCTATAGAAACAGAAATCAGATAAATGGTGGCCAGGGATGGGGCCAGGGATAGACTGCAAGCTAGCACAAGAGAATTTTTTAGGGCAAAAAAAAAAAAAGTTCTGTGTCTTGAATATGGTGATGGTTACAGGACTTTACACATTTATCAAAACTCATTGAACTGTACACTTTTACAAAGGTAAATTTTTTTCTGATTGAATTCCTGACTGAATCTACCTACCTGAATTAAGCCTGACTTAAAAAAAAAAAAGGTGGGGGAGAAAGAAGGGAAGAAAGGAAGGAAGGAAGGAAGGGAGGAAGGAAGGGAGGAAGGGAAGGGAAGGAGGGAGGAAGGAAGGAAGGAAGGAAGGAAGAAGATACATTTCTTTAAAGTGGAATTTTCTGCACCAGATGGTGAGCTGATTTTAAATTTCAATAGATGAGGCCAAATTGTCCTCCAAAATGGCTATAACAATGTACACCTCCACCAGTAGAATCAGAGAATGCCTATTTCTCCACACTCTGGCACAAATGGATATTATCAATTTTTTAAAAGTTCTGCCTGTTTGATGATGAAAAATGTTACAATTCTTGATACTTCAGGCACACAGTGTTAAGATCTTGTCCTAATTGGTCTCTCCATTTGCAGTCTTTTTTCTCTCCAAATCACCATATATATTGTTAATAGAGTAATCCTTCTTGTGCTTAGTTCTAATAATATCTCAAAAAATTGTTAATGATACCCCACTGCCTGCGGAATGAAATCCAGACCTTCAGCTAGATGTTGGAGCCTTCGTTCCATCCCAGCTTACCTCACCGCTCGTGCCTGCTACTGCCTTACCGTTTCTAGTAGAAACATTGGCTCAGACTTCTAGCTTGCTGGCTCTTACTCCTTTTCTAGCTTTATTGAGATGGAATTGACACAGAACATTGTGTAAGCTTAAGGTGTCCAGTGTTATGATTGGATGAGACATGTGTGTGTTGGGAAATGTTTACCACAATAAGGTTAGTTGACACCTCCTTCACCTCATATAATTACCATCTTGATGTCATGGCGAGAACATTAAAGCTCTACTCTCTCAGCAACTTTCGAGTACACAAGACAGTGTCGTTAACTATGGTTGCCGTTGCTGTACATTAGATCCTCGGAACTCATTTATAACTGTAAGTTTGCACCTTTTTACCAACATCTGCCCATGCTCCCCACTCCTTAGCCGCTGATAACCGCCACTCTGCTCTCTGTCCCCATGAGTGCGATGTTTTTAGATTCCACATGGAAGTGAGAACTTACAGTATTTGTTTTTCTCTGATTTATTTCAATTAGCATAGTGTTTTTAAGGTCCATCCATGTTGTCAAAATTGACATGATCTCCCTCTTTATCATAGCTGAGTGATATTCCATTTTATTTATTTATATATATGTGTGTGTATAATATATATATACTGATTAATATATTGATTATATATCAATATCACAATTTCTTTATCCGCTCATCCATTGACGGGCACTTAGGCTGTTTCCACATCTTGGCTACTGGGAATAATGCTGCAGTGAGCATCAGGGATGCAGGTATCTCTTCATAATAGTTATTTCCTTTGGATGTATACCCAGAAATGGGGTTTCACATGGTAGTTCTAGTTTTAATATTTTGAAGATCCTCCATACGGTTTTCCAAGGTTCTTGCTCCTGAGTGCACAACGGAATCCTGGGAAGCTTTAAAAATTAAAAAAAAAATGTTTATTGATTTTAGAGATACAGGAAGGGAGAGAGAGAAACATTGATGTGAGAAATACCTCCCTGACTGGGGATTGAACTCGCAACCTAGGTGTGTGCCCTGACCAGGAATCGTACCCCCAACCTTTTGGTGTATAGGATGATGCTCTCACCAACTGAGACACACAGGCCAGGCCCTGGGGAGCTTTTTAAAGACATGATTGCCAAGCCTTCTCTGCAGAGATTTGGATTTAATTGGTTTGAGGTATGGCCAGGGTGCTTTTTTCGTTGTTGCTTGTTTTGTTTTTTGGAGTCCAGATGATTTTATTATGCAGCCAGAGCTGTGAACCATTGTTCCTATAGCACACTAGCTAGATAAATCCCATGCTTTCCTCCCTCGATGTCCTTGTTCACACCGTCCCCTCCACCTGGCACACCGTCCTGTCCTCCTCCTAAGCTGTCAGATCCTCCTCGTCCTTTAAGAATCCCATAAGGCGCAACTCATCTGCAACTCTCCCACGAAGTCCCCTGATTCCCCGTCAAATATGATTTCTCCCTTCTTCAGATGTTCTGTACTTCCTTCTGGCACTTACCACAGTCCATTTTGCATGACTATTATTTTTTAAATTTATTTTTCCTATAAGATTGTCAGCGCTTTGAAAAAACTGTAGCCAGTTCATCTTGCTCACCACTCAGCGCTACAGTTCCTCAGTATGGGCTCAGTAGATACTTTGTAAATGTTTACTCTGTTCTAACTTCTTCCCCACTTTGCACCATTGCTGCCTCTGCCTGGAACCCGCTGCCCTAGATATCCCCATGGCTCACTGTCGCTTGTTAGAGCGACATTTGTAGTCACTTACCTATGTATTGCCCGTCCTCACTGGAATGTGTGCCCCACAAGGGGAGGCCTTTGTTTTGTTTGCTGTTGTGTCCACAGTGCCTGTCATATAGTAAGTGCCCAGAAATGATTTCTTGAGTTTAGTGTATGAACTTCATGGACAGTCATCCTACTTTGTGTAATCCTCGTAACAACCCCCAGCAGGCAACGCGGGCGTGATCAAGCCCACCATGAGATAATTCTTGGACTCTTGGAGTTCTGAGCAGGAATACGGCAGCTCAGGTGCCACAGGAATGCAGGGCTTGTCCTTGTTCTTTGCTTCACTCCTGTAGGCTTCACGGGCTGAACTCACCCTACCTGCATGTGAGAATTCCACCACTTCGCTGCACGCGGCTACTCCTTGGCCACCCTTTGGGACCGGATACACCAGCCGCTGGCCCACCCTTTGGGAGGCAGTGAGCCTGGGGTGGAGTGGGCAGGGGGTTCTGGGCCCCTGGCGGGATGAACCCTTGGCGTCTTAAGACTTCTTTCACGGTGGGGAGGGTGCAGTTGGAGGAGGCCCGGACGGGGCCCTGGCAAGCTGGGACCTGTTTTGTGTCAGTCTACGGGGGATGGGTCCTCTCTCTCCTCCCCAAACCAGACTGTAAAGCCTTTTGAGGAACTACGCTAGTTCTCCCCCTCTCCTAGCGGCAGAGTGGTTTAACTGGAAAACAGAAGATGGGGGCTGAGCCTAAGGTGAATAAACTAATCCGTTTGGCTTGTTTCTTTATCTGTAAAATGAGAAGTGGATGCAAAAACCTCTAAAATGGCTTCTTTTGCACCCCCTCCGACAAGTAACAGGTTATGGTAGGGGCTCGGAAGTGTTCCCTAGTATGAATGCCCTAAGGCCTTGGCTTCATCCCTCTTCAAGTCAAGCAGATGTGTGTGGGTGTGTGGGCATACATGTGGGGGGGGCGCACGCGCACACACACACACACACACACACCCTCCCTTGTACCACTTGTTGTCTTGGACTTCCAAGTCACCAAACTCACCGGCTGAACTGTTGGAGCCCTGGGAGACATTTTTCTAAACACTGAAGGGGAATGCTCTACATCCTAACAGAAGTAATGCCAGTTTTACGCCTTCGGAGCTTGCAGACCATGGGACCCTAGGGATCTCACTTTCCTGGGAAAGTTGGTGACCTTCAGTCATTTCTATTATCTCGAAATTGTGACTTTTATTCCCAACCGATGTCAATCCCTTCTTAATGTCTGGGTCAACATTTCGTTTCCTTGAATTGCCTGAGAATCGAGAGGGAGCCTCCTTTCTCTGACACCCTGGGCTCTGGTGTAGGTGGGTGCTTACTGGAGGCTGGGGCCGAATCTGAAAGGTTGAACTTCTTCCCTGGGCAGGTGGATGCTCCGCTTGAAATCAGCAAATCTATAAGGAGGGTTTACCGACCCCCCCCACCCCGGTGCTATGGAAAACCCTAAGCAGGATGACACCAACTTCAAACTTCATATTAATTAGGTTGGTGAAGCCCAGGCTAATTTCATAAAAGATAAAATAACAGGATGAGACAATTTAAGAATCACCCCAAGGTGGTCAAATGAAGTTTTCCCACAATGAGTTCAGAGAATGAAGAAAAGTATGAATAAGAGGTTCCAGATCTAGGGCCGTGGTATCCAGGGAGCAGACAAGCTGGTTCAGGCAGTGCCTCCACATACTAACTCACCTGGAGTTCACGAGCCCGCAGGCAAGGTCTGCACAGCTTTCTGTGCATGGGGGAGGGGGGGGAAGGAAGGGTCAGGACTGCTTATGATGTGGAGGCATAACAGAGTGCAAATGAGGAACATCAACAAAAGCTGTCTTTAACCTTCCTTCTCAATTGTCCTCCTTGAAACTAACGGGTAGGTGCTTACAGCAGAACGCCTGAGAAGGGCCTCTTACAGCCTGGAGGGGCTGAGCGGCAGGGATGGGCCCCGTAGGGGAAAGGGCCTGAAGCACAGCACAACCGGGGCCCTTCTCGTGTCAGTGTAAGCTCATTCGCATTTTTTACCGTCCACCATCGTTTCCCAGGCTAGTGCGACAGCGTCTCCAACTCAGACCTTTAGTGCCCCGTGTAGTGCACTGTAGCAGGTTTCAAACATTCAAAATTGCCACCGCCACGCTGCAAGACCTTTAAACCGCAGAGCGGCTTCAGAGTTAAATGCCTGGCACACAGCAGGTCCTCAACAAACATTAACTCCCTTCTTCGCTCTCCTCACTGCCCCCACCCCTCGGGACTCTAACCCCCAAAGGTTAATCCTCTGACATTTTCTCCACCTCCCCAAAGCGCTGCTTTCCCTAAAAGGGCCTGGACAAACGCGGTTCTATCCAGCACTACTTCAGTTCGGTTCATCAGGCGTCTCTGAAGGCCTACTACGTGGGGAGTGTGCGGGCCTGCCCGGTCGGGAGCGTCCAGTCCCAGGGTCCCCGGCAGGAGGCAGAGCCTGTAGACGGGGGAAAGGATGGGTAGGGCAGCACGGGCGCTTTTCTCACCGCCTCTACTGCCAGTCAGGCTCCTGGGAAGCGAGCCGACCTTTCCTCGGCTTTGTCCTCTCTGCAGCCCCGCAGACTGTCCTACAAACGCAGGCGTCCCGCTCACACCTGCTGCCCCGCACACAACCAGGCAGAGCGAAGCCGGGCGCCGGAGGAGGAGGAGGAGGAGCGAGAGGCCGGCCGGGTTTCCGGCTCTGACCCCGCTGGCGGGCCTCCTCCCCTCTCTCCGGGCGCCCCCCGGGACGGGACGCGCGGGGCCACCAGGCGGCGGGACCCGGCGTGGGGTGCGGGCCCACGCAGCGCGGGCTCCCGGCCGGGCCCGGGCCTCCCGCGTCGCCCCGCGCCCCCTCCCGGGAGGCGGGCCCTGGGGGAGGACCCTGCCCGGCCCCGCGCCGCGCAGCCCCGGCGCCCCCGAGCCCCGCGTCGGCCGTCCGGTCGCGGCGCAGGCAGGCACCCGGCCGGCCGGGAGGTGGTGCTCGCTCGCCCGCCCGCGCCCGGGCCCGCGCGTTGCCCGGCAGCGGCTCGGAGGCGGCGAAGGGGGCGGAGCGGCGAGGCCGGCGTGCGGCTGGCGGCCCCTGTCCGCGGTTCCGGCCCCCGGCCCGCCCCCGCCTCGCCGGCCTCCCTGCGCGCCGGTGCGCGGCGCCCCGTCCCCGCCGCAGCCGCCTCGGCCGCCTCTCGCGGGGCTGAGAGCGCCGAGCCGCCAGGCCGGGCGCCGGCCGGGACCGCCGGGGGCGCGGCGCCGACGCCGAGGCGCGGCCATGGACGGGAAGACCCGCGCCGGGGTCGCGCTGGTCCCGGGGCCGAGCGGCCACGGGCCTTCCGCCCGCCGCCGCCGCCCGGGGCTGCTGCTCCCCGGCCTCTGGCTGCTGCTGCTGGCCCGGCCGGCCTCGTGCGCCCCAGGTAAGCACCGCGGAGACCCTCGGGCCGCCACCGCGACCCTGCCTTCCTTTATTGCTGCTGTTTTCAAAATCCGGCTTTCCCCGCCCAGACTCTTTTATTCGCCACTGCTCCCTCGCCCTGCTTTCTTGAGATGCTTTTCCATTCTTCTCGGGCCCAGCAAATAAAGGTACAGAGAAGATAAAGGGAGAAGGCTAGCGGATTGTGGCCAATCTCGCTAATCGTCTGCAAAGCTATCCTGTTATGCTCGGAGCCCGAGGCGAGTCTGGTGGCTTCGTCTCCGAATGTGCCTTTTTATTTTCCCTGCAAAATGCAGGCAGTGGAATTGTACTTGTGCATGGCTGTATCACTGGTATATAAAATGTGGGGGAATAATACTTTATGTCAGGCCGAAGGGGGACATTTGGGGGGTGTGCGTGCTTTAAAGCGGTGTTGCATTACTCTGACTATCCCTGCGTCCCCCAGATGCAGGAAGGCTGGCTGCCTGTGTCCCCCAGTACACCAGGACACAAAGAACATTCAAAGACTATCTCTTGGAAAGCGCTCTGGCCGTGGGTCTTTCCAGGGAACTAGCTATTGCTTTTACTTCTGCAAAGGCATTAGTACAATAGAGTGTGCAAATATTGTGAGTCTTAAGTGTCAAGGCATGGAAGGAGTCGGGGTTGTTTTTCTAATCGATGCAGTTCACTGACTGGTCGTCAGCCTGGAATTAAGAGCATGATTTATGAAGAAGCACGTAGGAGGGTTTTGTTGTTCAGGAAATGATTTAATTCATATTGCTCCTCAGAAATGTTTATTTGTCCACCCTGAGCATACACACAGGATGGTCTGGAAACCATCTCTGAGCTGACAGGCTGTAAGCCAGTGGTGGCCTCCGGTGCACGCACACTTGACCACTTTGGGGGCAGAAAAGGAAAGGTGGAATGGGCAGCTGTGGGTGGACACGGAGCAGAGACAGAAAGCCATGGACGCTACTCCAAATCCTCCCTTCTCTTGGGAGCAGGGCCAGAGGGCTGCCAAGTGGCTTTGGAAGGAAGCGGGGCACATTTGAAGGTGTCCCTGGGACCTCACTGCTGGAATTATAACCAGCGCCAGGGTGGGGGGGGGTGCTGGTCCAGTGGAAGCCCAGGAGGAGATTCCAGGATGGTAGAATGGAACTACTGCTTTAACCAAAGAGGAAACTGACGGAGAGAAGTGACTTGCTCAAGGTCACAGGCTAGTTTGTGCAGAGTCATCACTTTTCAGTTCACCTGGCTGCCCTGACGGTAGACTTGCACCCGTGCCCTCCACAGACCTTTCCTGCAGGCAGCGGAGCCCTGGCTCAGGAAACCACATCAGAGCTGTGGCTGCAAGACGGGTCTCTTCCCAGGAGTCTGTCGAGGCTGCAAACAACTTTGCCATCATGCAGCACCTCAAGGCTCAGTTCTGCTTGCTGCGTGTGGCAACCCCGCATGTCCAGAGAGGAGAGGAGACCCTGGGCTTTCTGTGAGAAGAGATGATCGTGAAGACTGCCCTTGGCTTTAGTCAACAAAGCAAGCCCATCTGATACTGATGGGGTCACCAGCTGCGGGACAGGCAAACCAATCATTTCCATTCACTGAGGGCTGCCTGTATGCTGAGTGCTTCATTTTATATACAAGACCCAGGCTCCTTGTGGGTTGGATATCACTGTCCCCGTTTTACAGATGAGGAAACTAAGGCTGCAGGAGTTTAGGTTAGTTTGACTCCAAACTCCATGCACTTAGCCTCTGTACAGCTTCCCCATGCCAATGTGGCCGTCTTGGATATATTGCAGAGGTGGTGACTATAAGTGATTGTGTTGATAAATCTGATACCAGTAGTGGAGCTGTTTGTTCGGTCCCTCCATAACTCTCTTTTCTTTAGAAGTCCGTTCCCGTTTCCCCTCAACCCACGACACAAATACAGGCAGACCCCTGTTCTATTGCCCGTGGGTTTATTGCACTTCACAGGTGTTGCGTTTTTTTTAAAAAAATTGAAGGCAACACCCTCCACCAGTAAAAAGATCACAACTCGCTTTATTAGGGCGGCCCGGAAGTGATCAAGGCTGCAGCATCCCCGAGGTGTGCCTGTATTCACCCTGGAGACGTGAAACAGGTTATACGTCCGCTCCAGAGCTGACGTCGCAGGAGCAGAGACTTCCTCCTCTCACTGATTTGTGCACTGGGCTCCTCTGGTTCGCGCAGCTGCTGCTAGGCTGGGTATAGACTAGGAGGCAGCTGTCCTCAAGGATCCAATTTGGAAACACAAAGGCGTGTGCAAGCAACCGCAGACCCCTGGGCGGACTGTTCACAGGGGCCCAGAAAGGCAGTGAGGTGAAAGCATTCCAGGGCAGATCTGTCAGAGGTGGCCCCTGATGCACTTCTTGAACTCTCTGAGGAGTGATATCCGTGGAAGGTGGCTTCCTAGTGCACGGTGAGTGGTGGCTGATGCTGGCAGAGAGGTTGCGTTTCAGGTGCTTGGCCCTGGTCTACTACTGTGTGTGCCACCAGGACCCTCTGGCCCCCGGCCCCGAGGGATGATTTTCACCATCCGAGTGGGGGTGGCGGAGGCTTTGCTGGACTCTGGCTCGGCGGTTCTCTCTATAGAGTAAGCGGTATTAGTCAGAACGAGGCATGTCTGAAACCCGTTGTGGATGTCTTGAGTGAGACACCAGTCCCTTTGGTGGCTGACTGAAAATCTCCTGCTCCTTCAGGCGGTTTCTCTTTCCTTGCTAACTTCTGTTAAATGGAGTCCGCTTTCAGGCTTTATTTAAATTTCTATGTTTTATCAATTTCTTGTCTATGTCCATTTCACTCAGCATTTTGCATGTGCCCATTTTTGTTTGTTTCAACGTTTGTAAGTTTGGTCTCCACCGTCCACTGTTGTGGAAACAACTTGGAAGACTTGGGATTTGCTTTTGAAAGTAGTGCTTTTAGGAGATCCTACACCCACAACGTAAAAGGAAAGGATTGCGTCCATTTTTTCATGGTGTTTCTTCAGGGATAAGTATTTCTCAACCTAATAGTCCTTATGAAACTGAGAACTTTGCAAATAACTTGGAAAGTATAGAAAACAGGTACCCATCCTCCCACAACCCATAGAAGACACTGTGAGTCGTTTTGTCTTTTCTTTGTTAACATTAAAAAAAAATGAAAATTGAATTACTTGCATAATTGTGTTTACTTTTTTCCCACTCAATATTTAACTTCAGCATTTCCCTATTGTTTGAAAACACAATTTTTTATCCTAATAATTATTTAACTATTCCTTTATTATTTCCAGTTTTTTGGCTGTTATAAACAACGCTATGATGATAGCTATGTAGGTAAAGGCTTTGTCTAAATTTCTCTGTGTCTGGGCTTTTTTTTTTTTTTTAAGGATACATTTCTAGAAAGGAAATTAGAGTGTAACTTAAATCTAAAGCCCACCAGGCTGGATCTTGGCATGTTTTGGATAGTCTGGTGGTGCCTAATAGTGGTTGTTGATTGAATCAACTTTTTATGTGAAACTGTAATGCTGAAATAAGTCCTAGATGTTTATGTGGTAGCCTGATTCTCATCAATATCAGTAGCATTGAATGTTATTAATATTTTTAAAATCTACGTTAAATAAATTTTTAATACATTGCTTTACTTTTGAGTTGAGTATTTCTTGTTTAGTTTGTATTTATAGTCCATGAATTTTCTCTGTGTTTTTGCTCATGTATCTGTTGTAGTATGTATATTTAAATCTTTCTATTTATATCATGGGTAGCAAACATCTTTTTTCTCCTGTGTGTTACATTTCCCCCTTCCAATGAGGTTGTAAAAAATTTTACATAATTTTGAAATTCAGAAGTTTTTGATTATTTTGATTAGCAAAATTAGCTGTTTTGTTTTTCTTTTTGTATTTTTTTCATTGCATTTATACTTACGGCAGGTTAAATTTTTATCTTGCTTCATGTGCTATTTTATTCTTAGCCATTTCGAGGGGAATATTTGTTAACACTTTTTAAGTGGTTTAGTATCCTATAAACAAAGACTAAGATAAATGTTTCAAAAGTGTGAGCCCCAACCTCCTGCATCATCACCTTGGGAGAGGTGGGGGCGGCGAGGGATGGGGATGTCGCTTGTTAAGACTGTAGATTTCTGGGGCTCCCCCTTGACCCACATTAGAATTTTTGGTGGGGGTGCCTGGGAAATCTTCATTTGTAACAAGTTCCCAGCTGATTTTAAGGCACTTTAAGCTTTGGAACACTGATCCAGACACTATAAATCCAGTAACTTGAGAATTTAATAGCATCTTGGGGGGGGGGGGTATGCCACTGAATATCTTGCAATTCTCTTTCCATTGTTAGAACAGTTGATTTGAAGCAGTGACATTGAAACAGTTATTTTCCGTCCATCTCGTTTGCCTGGCTTTCCTTGGGTTGGAAGTCAAAGGGCCTGCCTGGAGGACTTCATTTGAAATTCTCACTCCCGTTCCCTGGGGAACAGCTGTCGCAGCCTTTGTCAGGAAATGCCTCCCTTAATCCCGAAAACAGCCCAGCCAGGGTGTTGCTAAAAGTCGCCAGAGACCGTGGAGCCACAGGTTTTCTCTCAGTGCCCTGGGTGCTGGAGGCAGCTAATTACTGTAATTATACTCACAGGAGCTTGATTTTCCCAGATAGGAAGGTGCTGTTCTAACTGATCTAATTTGTTGCCAAGTTGTGACCACCCACCTTTCTGCTGCAGCTCCCAGCGACAGGGTTCTTCTTCCACATGCCTCGGCAGCATGATTGGTGAGAAAGCGCGTTGGACCGGGAGCTGGCAGACCTGTGTGGGCTCTTTGCTGCTGCTAGCTGGCTTGGTGACTGTGGACAGGTTACCTTGTCTTGGGTTTCTTTATCCCCGTGAGAAGGGGTCTCTGGGAAGGCTGCTGAGTTCTCTGCCAGCTCTTGCCTTTCAAGCCCTCATGTGAGCTGCCTTGGAATGTGCTTATCATGGATAGTGACTGTCCTGTGTGGACTGAATGTGAGTGTTGTCATCTCACTGTCCTGTGGACAGTGTAGCCCAGGGACCTGCAGAAGGTGGTTCCCGCTCACTGCTACATTCAGTTCTTCTTTTTAACAAACCCTCCTCTACTCTTCTCTCCTGCATTCGCACCCCCAGGACACCTGCTTGGCTCTCTTCCTCCTTCTCTTTGTCTCTCCCTTTCCCCCCATCCTGTGTGGTAATGCTTTAGGTACGCTAGTGCTATCGCCTGCAGCTTCATGCACTGCTTCTCCTCGATAGGAAAACGTCACCTTTGCTGCTGAAAGTCTGGTCCACAGACCTGCAGCGTCATCGCCATCTGGGAGCTTGCTAGACATGCAGAATCCCAGGCCCCACCCCAGGCCTTCTGAATCTGCACCTCACAAGGCCCTGGGGTGATTTCACTTGCACAGTGAAGTTTGAGAAGCGCTGAGCTGAGAGGTAATGACTTCCTCTGCAACCTTCTGGGATGGGTCTCTGGGGCCCAAGCCAGCCCAGGTGACTCTGGAGCCAGTCCAGATATTCAGAGACCTTGAGATACACCCACCTCTGGGATGGACCGATTCTGTGCGAATGGTGTGCAAGAGCCCCATTCCGCCTGATCAGGCAGCTTCAGAACAGAATGGTTTTCTGGACCTGCCGTGATTCATAACTCACGCATTCATTATGGACATGTGGCTGGTTGTTAAAATGCTGACATACTACCGTACAGCTGGTAAATAGCTGCTACACTGAGCATCCCCATCCACCTCAATTCCTGGGGCCTTCACGCCATCCCTCGGGATTCTTCTGCTGGGACCCCTCCGCCCCCAACCTTCCCAAGATCCAGCGACTGAAGCGTTAATGCTCAGCGAGCAGGACTCTGCTTTAGAACAGCAGCCCTTCCTATTGGTCGGTGCGTGTGCCCACCCATCGGTACTGTATGGAGTATCACCAGTACCGTCATCCATGCATCCGTTCATCTCAGATCCAGCACTTTTAAAGAAGTGTGTTGAATGGATACGTTTGATGGTAGCGACAGTCACAGACCTGGGAGACCCGACTGAGGGAGCGCTTGTAGTTGGAAGAGAAGAAGGCCGAGGACAGAGGCCCAGGAAACTAACCTTCAGGACTGGGGAAGAGAAGGAAGAGCCCACAGGGGAAACTGAGGGACTGTCCTAACAGAGTGGTGTCATGAAACCCAGGGGAGGGACAGCTTTTGTGTAGGTGGTTGTCACATCCTGCCCTCTGCTGCTACACGAAGCTATTTCTCAAAGGATGGTGCGAGGGCTGCTCCCGCAGAATCACCAGGGGCTCTTGGTTGAGCTAGACCTTCTGCATCAGGGGCTGCTGGAGGTTTTGTAGTTGGTGAGGTGCTCGGTAAACTGCTCCAGTGATCCTTATGCCTGGTGAGGTTTTGGTTACCCCTGCAACTAAAAGGCAGAATAGGGTTGATGGAGGTTTTAGAAATGTGTTATAGACTTGATCACATTTATAGGCTTCAAGGAAGAATCGGTAAAGATAGAGTGGTTGGAAATTTTTTTTTAAGATTTTATTTATTTATTTTTAGAGAGGGGAAGGGAGGGAGAAACAGAGGGAGAGACGTCAATGTGTGGTTGCCTCTTCAGCGCCCCCCTACTGGGGACCTGGCCCACAACCCAGGCATGTGCCTCGACTGGGAATTGAACTAGTGACCCTTTGGTTTGCAGGCTGGCCCTCAATCCATTGAGCCACACCAGCCAGGGTGAGCGGTTGAAAATTTAAGAGCAGAAATAATTGAAGGATAAGTCACCCAGCGTGAGGACGTTCACGTGGGCAGACAGGCAGACCATAAGCAGGGCTGCGGGGAGATAGTGTCAGGGGAAGGAACTGGAGGGGACTGGTGGAAGGTTGGGAGTGAAGTCTGAGGCTATGGGAGAAGTATGCAGTGCTGCCCGTGCATCTGCATTGTGATTTTTGTCCTACAGCATCTGACATTCTGAGTGTGGCCAGGAAGGCGGGTGATTGGCTGAGTCAGGATTGGGACTCCTAGGGCAGGTGTGGTGAAGAGCTGAGGGCAGCTGAGGACTAGATAGACATGGTCTGGATGCTGCTGTCTGGAATCGAGGCTGGATGAGGAAGGGCCAGAAGCCGTGGGTGAGCAGTGAGGTGGGGCGAGGGCTGCAGGGGCTGGTGGTGCTGGCATGTAAGATTTCAGAATGGATCAACTTTGGGTTTAGTCTGGGTGAATGACTCGGGGCAGGGTGTGGCCTTGGCAGTCTGTTGTTGCGGTGGAACGTGGGTGAAGGATGTTGGGTTTGCCAAGAAGAGGTAGAAAGGCCTGTGCGTGGGACTCCAAAACCTTAGTGAATGAAGGATTTCATTCCTTCATTGACCCAAAGACAACTCAGGCTGGGGAGGGCAATCTCTCTTTATTCTGTCTGCTTTCCTCTCTCATGCCCACATCCCCCATCCTCATGTAGGCCCCTACTGTTGTTCTTGCTGGCTGTGTACACGGCCCCTGTTTCTGCGCTTGCTCCAGCCACTTCCTCCCTCACCTTCAGCTGGAGGCTCCTGGTAGACACAGGTCTGCTCCCCTCGCTTCCTTCTTGCTTAGACGTCTGTGCTGGCCACCCAGGGTTTCCACGAGGCTCCAAGCCTGAGTCTGCAGCCTGTGCCCTCAGCTGCTAGGTTGGTGGGACAGGCTGGGAGTGCAGATCTGGGTGTAGGGGCCTGTGAGAAAATTGCCCACAGGGGATGCAGGCTATTCAAGATGTTGGTGCCGAAAAGGACCAGCGGAAGAAGGGAGGCAACGTAATTAGAAGACAGAGTTGCGCCCTCCTCAGATCCAGGGCCAGCAACAGAGACAGAGGTCATTGCTCAACCCCCGGGTGTGCTTCACGGTGACAGACCAGCAGCTGTCAGAGGGCCACCTGCTGCTGTGTGTTTGTCCCAGCAGTGAACTAAGGCAGTAAGTTAGGGGTTGGAAAATGGGGGCGTGGTAAGCTAGGGCTGCCTGTGCAGGTGATGAAGTTGAGAGGCATAAGGCAATATGGCGTGGGGCTGGAGCAGACAGCTGTTGCTGGAGAGGAAGGCAGCGAGGGTGGGGTGATGTCTCAGGGATCTGGAGGTGACGGGGCCAGAGCAAGAGCGGAGGGGTTCCTTTGAAAGAGGAGCAAGACAGAAGGAGACTTAGAAGGCTAGATCTGGAGATGGGGGCTGTGAGGAGTGGGCGACTTCGTGAAGAGTGGTAGATGACACTGTCTTTTGAGAGGAGGGCAACTGTGAGGAGGACTTGGGAGTCTGAGAAAAATGCAGCTGGTTTCCAGAGGAAATTGAGAAGCGGCGCCTGAATGAATGGCCAGGCTGTGGCCAGGCCCAGCTGAAGTCGGGAGGCCTGACCGCTGCTCTCTGTCCATCTCTCTGGCAGCCCTGGGTGGCCTGAGGCTTGGCGGAAAGTGAGCAGGAGACAGTGGTCCTGGGTCCCCGCTGGGATGAGCTTGTCGAGGCAGGGGGTAAGGGGCTTTGAAGGCTCTTGCTCCCGGTGTTAGGCAGGCTGTTTGCAGCCTTGTGAAGTCACTTGGAAACTCCCCTTGCTTTGCTCTTTGTTCCCTTGTGTCCTGTGTGGGCCTGTGGAAGGAAGCCCCCCCACCTAATGCTGCTGTTTTGGGTGCTAGGATTCAGTGTGGAGCCAGACAGCCTGCAGGGCCCCTTGAAAGCCCTGGGTAAATACTGCTGGGAAGCTTTCAAAGGGGGAAGCCTCAAACATCCAAAACAAGCCATCTTCTGAAGCCAGCTTCTAGGGGAACTTGGGCAGAGCCCAGGAGACAGGTGGGAACTGGTGGGAAGTCTCTAGGCCTTTGCTACTGCAGGTGAGGCCCCAGGACTGGCAGCTCAGCGTCACCTGGGAGCCTGTTACAAAGGTGGACTCTGAGGTTCCGCCCCAGAATCTTCCTTTTAAGAGCATCTCCCGGTGATTTGTATGCACACTGAGGTGTGAGGAGCTCTGGCAGGCCTAGGCAGTCTCTCAATTGAGGTTTGGTGCATTTCAAGGATTTTTGGTTGTTCCCTAATTAGTGGGGAGGAAAAATGAGCCCAGGTTCCCGAGGTGAGTGGGAAAGCAGAGGTGGAGCCGCAGCAGCAGGTTCAGAGCTGAGCTGGCGTCTGGCTGGGTGTGCAGGCTGAGCGTCTCTGGAAGGCCTTGTCCGGTCCTCGGTTTCCCCGCCCTGATCTCGGCAGGGGTCAGGGTGGGGGACTGCCAAGGATTGCAGAAGCATCTGGACATAGCTGAAGCAAACAGGGGTCACAACCGAGGTGGAGGTGGAAGCAGCCCGACGTGTCCATCAACAGATGCACGGATGAACAGAATGTGGTGTGTACACGCAACGAACTTTTTATTCCTTCCTGGGAAAGAGGGAAATTCTGACGCGTGCGGACCTTGGTGTCATGCTAAGTGAAATAAGCCAGTCACGGAAAGACACATACTGCGTGATTCCACTGATGGGCGGTGCCCCAGTCTCAGAATCAAGGAGAAAGTAGAAGAGTGGTTGCCAGGGACTGAGGGGGAGGGGGGGGGGCTGAGGTGTTAATGGGTGCGGGGTTTCAGCTTTGCGAGAGGAGAAGAGTTGATTGCACAACAATGTGTATTAGCTGTAAACGTAGAAATGGTTAATATGGTAAGTTTATGTCATTTTTTTAAAAAACCACAATTACTAAGAAAAAACCAAAGTGAGGCTAAGTAGGAACTAAGCCGGCCCGTTAGCAGGGGTGAACATTGGTCCAGAGCCGGGGCAGGGCGGGAGCACAGGACAGACGTTTGGGGAACAGGCCGGCTGAAACAGGTGACAGGCTGGGAGAGAAGGATGTTGGGCACAGGCCAGATCTGGGTGGGGGCGGTCCTGGTGGGTTGAAGGGAGCAAGTCAGTGGCCGGGGGCGATGACAGAGTCACTTGGCTCTGTGGCACCAACAAGGATCTCCGGGACTCTCTGCCTCAGGACTGCGTCCCCATCACCTGACTTGTCCCATCGCCACCCATGCCTGGTTAGGTGCTTTTCCCTGGACAGTCACTCGATGGCGGGCCGAATGGGGGACAGGACCGGGGAGGGGATGCTTGGAAGGGGTTGGCATTTTCACCCGGGGCCTGAACAGAGTTTCAGGAATGAAGAAACTCAGATTCTTCTTCCTGGCCCTTTGAATTCCGCTCTTAAATATTTTTATGTATTTTTAGGATCACAATAGTTTTATTGTTTTTTTCCCCCCTGAATATAAAAGTGATATATGCTCCTTGTAATACTTTGTACTTACTGTTCCCTCAGCCTAGAACATTCTTATCTCAGACAGCTACATGGCTTACAGTGTCCCTTCCTTCAGGTCTCTGCTCACATCTCACAGAGTCAGAGAGGCCTCCCCTACCCATGTTTTTTTTTTTTTTTTTTTTTAAAACCTCCGTAATTCCTAGCTCCTGAACCTGCTTCCTTTTTCTCCACAGCGTCTACCACTGTCTTATGTATGTCTGTTTGTTCTCTCTCTCCCTCCCCCAGGGCAGAATTTATGTTTTGTTCCATGTTTGTTCCTTTGCCCAGCAGATCTTTTTTTTTTTCTTTCTTTTTCTTTTATTTTAAAGAGAGGGGGAGGGAGAGAGAGAGAGGGAGAGAAACATTGATGTGAGAGAGAGACACCGACTGGTTGCCCTCTTTAAGCGCCTCGACAGGGGACAGAACGTGGAGCCTGCAACCCAGGCATGTGCCCTGACCAGGAATTGAGCCAACGACCTTTCCGTTTGGGGGACGATGCCCAACACACTGAGCCACGCCAGCCGGAGCCCAGCAGATCTTTCTTGAGTGTCCTGCTCTGTGCAGGCACTGTGCTGGGCCCCCGGGACCTGTCAGTGAACAGAGTTAATTACGTGGTGTGTTTCTAGGTATCCAGTTCCGTGAAGCAATGGAGCAGACAAAGGCTTGGGAGTGAGGAGCTGCAGTTTTAATCAGGGTGACTAGGGAGGCTTCATTGACAAGGTGACTGTATTAGTTGCTGGGGCTGCCATAATAAAGTGCCACAAACAAGAGAAGTTTATTGTCGCATAGTCCTGGAGGCTAGCAGTTCCAGATCAAGGCCAACCATTCACGCCCCCTCTAAAGGTGAAAGGGAAGGAAGGCTCTCTTGCAGGCTTGTTTCTGAGCTTCTGGTGGTCCTTGGCTTGCGGCCCCCTCACTGCTCTCTTCCTGTGGCGTTCTCCCTGTGTGCGTGCCTGTGTTCACCTTTCCCCTTTTTCTAAGGAGAGCCCCGTGGAGCAGGCAGGGTCCACCCCGCTCCAGTATGACCTCATCTAAACTACTTCTATCTATAGCAATCCCATTTCCAGACAGGGCCACATTCTGAGGTGCTGGGGGTTAGGACTTCAACTGAGGGATTTTGAGGGGGCATGGTTTAACCCATGTTAGTGACGTTTAATCTGAACTTTGGAGGAGGCCAAGGGGCAAAGCTGTGTAGGGTTTGGAGGAACAGTGTTTCCAGGTGATGAACTAGTCAGTGTAGAGGTGGAAGTGTGCCTGGTGTTGGGGGACAGGTAGGGTGAGGAGGGGAGGGGGCCAGTGCCCAACGAAGACAGGCTGGGGGAGTGGGGGCAACAGGAGCTGAGGTGTGGGCCCCCAGAAGGACTTTGGCATTACTCCAGTGGAGGTGGCAAGCAGTTGGGGGGGGTTTAGAACGGCAGAGGGATGTGGCAAGGCTTGAAATGTAAAATTTATTGCATGTAAAATGAATTCAGATGGTACAAAAGCATGTCAGGTAGAACATGGGCATCCAGCCCTGGCTGGTGTGGCTCAGTGGGTCGAGCATCATCCCACATCTTGAAAGGTTACCAGTTTGATTCCGGGTCAGGGCACATGCCTGGGTTGGGGGGTGTGCAAGAGGCAGCTAGCTGGTTGATGTTTCTCCCCCTCCCTTCCCCTCTCTCTAAAAATAAGTAAAATCTTTAAAAAAAAGTGGACATCCCACCACTCAGAGAGAAACACTGTGCCATTTTGGTGTTTCTCCTTTCAGACCCCGCAGGTAAACACACGCACGCACACGCAAAGGGACGGTCCCCTGCCGCGAGTGTTTGCTGACTTGCTTTTTTTACTTCACACTTCATCATGGAAGCTTTGCATGGCCGGGAAGTTAGGTCCCTGTCATGATTTTCTTCGATGCTGTGGGTGTTCCAGACTTTGTTTAACCCGTTCCCTGCTGATGGAGAACTACATACATTGCGTTCAACTTTTGCTATGGTGCGTCTGTCTTTACACACCTTTCTAATTATTTCCTCAGGATGCCTTCCAAGAAATAGAATCGCTGGACTGGACAGTGTTCATGTATTCAATTTTGATGTATATTGCCAAATTACTCTCTAGAAAGTCTGAAGCAATTGCCATTCTCTCCAGCCATGAATCAGTGCCATTTGCTTCTGCCTTCCATAATACAGGCTGTTACCAACCATTATCTTGGCCAAACTCATTGGTAAAAAAAAAAAATACCCCCTTTAAAGTTGCTTTGCTTTGCTTGGTAATTGGCATTGGGGTCCCCTTCACATTCCTTTCTCTGGTTCTCTCCAGAAATCTCAGGGCTGACCTGGGAATAATTATCCAGTGATTGCAGAGTGCTCGTTAGGTGCCAAACACCGTGCTGGGTGCAGTGTGTCTTGTTTAATCTACACAGCAACTCTGCTAGGTGGGCACTCTCATTGCCCCCATTGTATAGAAGAGGAAGGGAAAGATTAGGGAGGCTCGCTAACTTGCCCAAGGTCACACAACTAGAAGGAGTCCTTGTAATCCTAGGGGTTGGGCAGGTACACCCCTCCAGCCGGGCTTTCCTTTGCTCTGGGTCCATGTTTCAGAATGACTCTGAATGGCCCTGGCCTCAGCAGATTGAGCCCCGGCCTGTGACCCAAAAGGTTGCAAGTTCGATTCCCAGTCAGGTCACCTGCCTGGGTTGCGGGACAGGTTCCTAGTAGGGGGTGTGCAAAAGGCAAACATACATTGAGGTTTCTCTCTTTCTCTTCTTCCCTCCCTTCCACTCTCTAAGAAAGAAAGAAAATCTTTAAAATATTTTAAGAATTGACTCTCTGAGCTCCACCATTGGAGTGCCCACTCACAGGCCTTGCTTGCTTGCTGGAGTGAGCCCTGTGGACAGAGAGCTGCAGGCGATTCATCTGTGCCCCTGGCCCGCCCCCCCCCTACGTCAGAAGTCCTTGCGTGAAGGCACATGCTAGGCCTGGCACATAGTGGGTGCTCACCAAGTAGTTGTTAAAAGAAATGAGCGCAGCAAGCTTTTGAAAGCTAAAGTATTGTGTGGTGGTGCCATTTTCTTTTATTTCAGCTGATAGAAAATAACATTTTAAAAATAAAAAATTTCAGGAAGTTAAAATTCATCTTAGGGACCCCTGTTCCATGTCCTCCAGCGCAGAGGATAATATTTTTCTTTATATCAAATTTTCTTACAGCATTTCCCCTCTTATCACATCCTGGACTGTATCTGTGTGGTTTTGGTAATATTTCTACTTTGTTTTGACTATATTATTTGCATGTGGTTTGTTTCTGACAGCAAAGTGTGTGGTTGTAATACATCCCCTTTATTAATAAATTAGTGTGTCCCACTGGTTTCAAATCAATTTCTTGTTAGCTTTGAAATTTTGGGCGGAGGAAGTTAGTGCCTTAAAATAAATGCTTTGTTCAAAACCCGACTAGTGCCCCAAGCTGTCCTCCTTCCAGTTTTATGCGCCCCCTGAGCCCTTTCCTTCTTCACAAAACACAGTGTATTAACGCCCGGAGCTCTTGCCTGGGTCTGGTGGTAAAGTTTTTAACCTTCTGTCTAATTTCCAGAAATCTTAGACCTGAAATGGCTCTTTTTTTTTTCATCACAGTTAATATTGATTTTACTCACTGACAACCTTCAACTTCTCTTTCTCCCTCTTCCATTTGAGGGTTCAGCTTCCTGGGAGAGGGACTCTACATATCTATAGAATGTGTATTTTATCAGTCACAATAAACTAGTTATATTACAGAAACGACCTCCAGATCTCAGCGGATTTCAACTGTGACGTCTGACTCCACCCTGCGGATCTTTCCCTTTCCCTCCTTCCTGCACCTTTAGAATTTTGTGTGGTTTGGGAACTTTTGCTCACCTGGACCCTACACTTTCTCCTTCCGTCTTTGTGTTGGGTTTCCCAGTGCCAGCATGCCTGCCTGCAGGTAGACCAGTTGCACGGAGGCCCCACTCACCCATGCGTGCATGCACCACTCAGCTAACCTTCTGTGAGCCTTCACTGCCATGTGCTGAGCGCCCTGCTCGGTGTTCAGTTACTGAGATTCATATGACAGTCAGCCGCGGCCCTCAGGGAACTCAGTCTAGCAGGAGAGGTAGTCCTCGACATAAACAGCTACCCAACAGTGTGCTAAGGGCCGTAGAAGAGGACTGCAGGAGTGATACAAAGAAGGCAGTGACTGGTGGTGGATGTAGGATCGAAGAACTGTGCGGGAGATTTTGTTTTAAGATCGGATGCAGCGTGGAGCATTCTTCTGGTGCTGAAGAGGAACGTTGCTTCAGTTATCTCTTGCTGCATAACAAATCAGCCCCAGATTGAGTGGCTTAAAGCAATAGTGATGTATTATTTCTTGTGATTCTTTGGGTGAGGGATTTGGGCAGGGCTCAGGTGGGAGATTCTTCTGCTCAACGTAGCCTCGGCAGAGGTCACTCACTTGGCTGCATGTGGTTGGCATGGGGACTGGGCTGGAAGGTCCAAGAGGGTTTCACTCAAGTGTCCAGTATCTTAGTGCTTTTCCACACACCCTCCCTCTCTCTTTCTCAAAGCACAGTGGCCTCAGGGGAGAAGGATTTCATATTTGGCTGCAGGCTTCCGGAGGGATGAGGCAGAAACTGCCACTTCTTTTAGGAGCCTAGGCTCAAAAGTTCCCCAAAGAAGCAACCAGGATATTGCCTCTGCTGCATTCTGTTGGTCAGAGCAAGTCACTCATCCAGCCCAGATTCAGGGGTGGGAGGGACTAGGAGATCCCCCATCAATCGAGGCACTAGCTTACACTTACCAATTGACTAGGTCATCTTTGGAGATTAGCTACCATAGCACAAAATGATTGAAGATAATGGAAGAGGCGGTACAGTGACCAAAGCCAGGTCTCAGAGGAGCCGGGAATAAATGATACTAACAACAGGCATTATCATAGCTGAGTGCCATTTAATATGCACTCACCCTCTGCCAGGCATTGTTCTAGGCCCTCAGACGTGCTGATCGCATTAGGCTGTTTAATCCTGACACAACGCTGTCAAGTACAGTTAACTCCATTTTACAGGTGGGGCACACCTAGGAAGCGAGGGGTCTTTCAAACGCCAGGGCGTCCTTGCACAGGAAGATGGTGCCTCTTCCACTGAGACAGAGGGAGTGAGGGAGTGGTGGGTGCAGGTGAGGGATGGGAGGCTCATGGCCGTGGAGGAAGTTAATGTCTGATCACCTCCTTTTTCTTCTGGATGGTGGTACAGCCGTCACTGAAGGGCGATGGGGTGGGGCATGCTGGGCCCTGTGAAAAAAACAAGCGGTTTATGACTGTGTTGTCTGTGGACCACAGCAGAAGGGCAGAGCCGGGAGCTAGATGAGGGTTGTTGAGGGGCCCAGGCCAGTGGAGGTGAGGACCACCTGTGTGTGCAGCAGCGCCTCCTGTGGGCCTGCAGGGGTTCTGCTGCAGGTTCGTCAGGAGGAGGAGGTGCATCTTGGGACTGGTCTCAAGGTGGCTCTTTCAGCCCGAGGTCAAGATTTAGTAGATTCTCAAGATCTAGTAGATTTGTGTGCTGTCCCGCTGCTCTGAGCTCCTCAGCCTCACAGGCTTGCTCCCATGGCTCTCGAAAAGCAGCATTTCCACCCTAGATTTGAAAAGAAGAGCGCCAAGCATTCCCCGCCCCGCCTGGACCCTCCAAATGTTTTTTGACCTTTAAATGGGATCCTTTTCAAGGGACCCTTGAATTGCCGAATGTCAGTCCTAGCGGCCACTTAGAATGGGGTTTTGTCCACCCACTGGGCCCCCAGAGGACATTCCACTCTTTCTGGTGGGAGAAAGGATGTGGGCAGTGACTGGCCCCCGGATCAAAGTGAGGGCAGATGCTTCTGCTCCTCAGGCAGTGCTGATGGCCTGGCCTGTCTGTGCACAGAGCCGCACAGGGAGGGGCTCCCAGGGCGCTGAGGGACAGACTGCAGGTTGTGTCTCCTTCACTCCTCTGAGTCACCTGTATTGGGTGGGGTTCGCACTCTTCTCATTTACAGTCTCGGAGACTTTGAGTCATAGGAGGATATTTTCATAATCGTCGATTTCTTTGGAAGCTCCATGTCTTTCTAGTCCCACATGGAGCTCCTGGGGAAGCATTTCCTGAGAAAGCACGTTCACCACTGAAGTCTCTGGATACAGTGCTGGGAGGGCCCACCATGGCAGCTGTGGCTGCAGCCCGGCGTGTGGGACAGGCTCAGCCTTTGTGTCACTTTGTGTCCAAATGTTGGACACGTTTTAGTGACACATTGTGGGCACTATCTCTTAAGCCACAGAACTCCCAGGGCTGAATTCTGTTTCTCCTGGACCCCAGTGGCCCAGTGAGCCTCCGACCAGTTGAAGTTGCGACACTGGTCTAGTTCCTGCTGAGTTGCCCGATCTTGGGTTGACTTTGGTGGTGTCAGCTGCAGCCTCTGACCAGACCTGGTCTCACCCATGTCAAGGAACGACTGTCTCCTGCCTTTGTCCTCTCGTCCTGAGATCTGACCCAGCACCACATGGCCCTGACGGTTGGTGTTGGAAATCGTTAGTCCTTGAGCCTGGGGTTTAAAGAAGGGTCCTCGGACCCATAAGCCGCCGTTCCCTAAACATTTGTTCTGTGATTATCACCAGTGAGGTTGGCCTTACAGCCTTTGACCCATTGGTTCAGCTCTTAGAAATTTACCAAGGTACAATTCTTTAACAGTAAAATTTACATATATTGGGTTGGCCAAAAAGTCTGTTTCATTTTCTCCATAAAAATAAAAGACACATTTTTCATTTTCACCAATATTTGGATATTTTGAGGATGTCGGCTGTCTCCTGCTATTGGCTTCTACTGGGTGGAGGCCAGGGGTGCTGCTCAACATCTTCCAGTGCATGAGACAGCCCCACCGCAAAGAATTATTTGGCCAAAATGTCAACAGTATGAAGAAACTTCGCAAACCACTTCTGACACGTTCGATCAGTCACAGCAGCTTCTCCATACACTGCACAGATCTTTTTGTGTGTTTCAGTTGTGTTTTCACCTTTCTTGAAATAATGAAGCATAATATGCCGAAAATGTTGCGTATTTTCTTCCATCTTTGATGTTAAAATGGCTGCACAAAAATTCACAAGTTTTGGCAATTTTTAAAAGTATGCACGCAGATATGACAGCTGTCACAATACAATCTAACAAAATTGTTTCAAATGAAGTTAAAGATACCTAAACGCTACTAGAGCCATCGTACAGAATAAACTAAACAAACTTTTTGGCCAACCCAGTACTTATAAAAAGATTTATTGGGTGGGGAGAAAATGCAGACAACTGTAATTGAACAACAGTAAAATAATTAAAAAAAAATAGATTTCTTAAGAGATGCTTTAATCAAGAAAAAAATGTCTCTAATTTAACTTTAAATCCTTTTTTAAAATTTTAATTTTGTCCATTGCAATCGGCATTCAATATTATATTAGTTTCAGGTGTACAGCATAGTGGTTAGATGTTTTATAACTTTTTGAAGTGATTGCCCCCGATGAGTCCAGTACCCACCTGACACCATACCTAATTATTACAGTATTATGGACTGTATTCCCCAGGCTGTACTTTTCATCCTGGAATATTCTGTAAATAGCATTTTGCACTTCTTAATCCCCTCACCTCCTTTACCCGGCCCTTCAAGCCCCTCCCATCTTAAATGAATCTTATTTTGCAACCAAACTTTCAAGACATATTTTGTGCTAAAAAAATTGATAATCATTATCAAGGTCAGGAATGATCTAACAGTGATTACACTTTCTCCACTTGTAAAGTCTGGGTTCTAATTTCAGGCTTTTCAGGGGAGATAAATATAAAGACCCTTTGCTGTGTGCAGTTGGGCCTCCCCATGGTAAACCCCCAGCGACTGCTTTTTCCCATGGTGGGCACCCTGTGAGTGTCATCTGTTTATTCCACAATGCCCAACACAGTGTCTTGTACCAGTTCACGAGTGAGTGAGTAAATGGGTAAATGGTACTTTCTCCAGTTGTTTACGGTCATGAATTGTGGTAGTCTTTTAGCTTGGATGGTTGGCAAACTGCCAAGAGGGAAAGCATATACACCAGGTTTTTATAATACTATTAAGATTGTTTGTTTAAACAGTTACGCATTAGAACTTTTGGCCACAGTGCAGAAACAAATCTGCGTTTCTCTAACAGTGTAACGTGTACACCTGCCTGGACAGGAACAGTTCCTGAGCCACACGACATTGGTTAGGTTGTATTGCATTGTTGCGGAGTGACCCCGGAGCATGTGCGGTCCACGTTGGTTGGAAGATGCTAGGCAGTTGGTGGTCCTATCTGGACCAGGAGAGGAAGAGTAGCCGGTGTGGGACAGTGGACAGCAGCAAACTGAATTGGGGGGGGAAGAGAGACAGTTTTAAAGATAATCCCAGGCAAAGCCATTGTTACAGGAAGTATGTGACAGATTATAAAATAGTCCCTGAGCCATAGAACTCTACAGCTGGGAAGTAATATAAATATACATATGTCGGTTTCTACTTCTGAAACCCTGACAAGGTGCCCCAGGCCTGCACCTTCAGGATCCAGTGTAGGAGTCGAAGACTCTTCCTTTGGGGGCGTAGCCAGCGGGATGGATTTCAGCCTTTTTTATTCTGTCAAGATTCACTTTCTGCGGAGAGAGCCTGGGGCTTGGGGTAGGTGCCCACTCCGTGGCCAGGAGAGAATGGGCATCTTGGTACCAAGGTCATGTATGATGGTGGTGGAGCGGGTGTTCCCCAGAGTGAGCCTGGGGTGCTGGTGCAGGCAGGCCGAAACCCCAGATGTCCACCCCCTGGCCTGCGAGTGTGAATTACATGCCCGCATTGCACAACACATCTTTTCGCCTGTAGACACACACATGTGCACACCTAATCATAAATAAACATGCACATACATCTAGGGGGAGACACTCACGCAGAGATGAGGAAAGACAGAAATGGGCATTCACAGACATTTTCACGGACAAATGCAAAATACGCAAAGCCACACAAGTACATCCAGCAGCCTCATGCGCACAGGTGCACAGGTATCAGTCTATACAGAGATGCACACGTTGATCTGTACATGGGAGTACGTGTGCAAACGCAAACTCATGAGCCCGTGCCCATAGCCAAGTGCATGGTGCTTGGAGAGAAAATGAGCAGAGGAGGGAAGTCTGCGTAGTAGATGAAGGAGAGCGAATAGAGGGCCAGGAGAGATAAGGAGCGACAGCACGTGATGTGGGACATGGGTCCAGCGTTACATGCTTTGGCAGAGTAGTTGGCCAAGGTTCACAATTTGACTTTGGGTTCTGCTTGTGTTGTTCTTCATAGACCACTAGGTTCATTTGATCAGAAGGGCAAAGTGATGCCACAGGTACCGCAGATGGCAGCGTCCCTGGTTTGTTCAGCCTTCATTTTCCTTCACCTAACACTAACCTGTGCTATATTAGGGGCCAGCCTCTTCTCCCCTTTCCTGCCTCATTTCCTGCCTCTCCTGCCACCCCACTGCCCTGGCCATATGGTCGTTTCCTACAGAGGGAACCATGTTGAGTTCGTTTCTGCCTGTGCCTTTACAGGTGCTGTTTCTAGACTGTTCCTTCTGCTTGGAATGCCCTTTCTCCTCCTCGTTTGCCTGGTTCCCTCAGAAATCTCAGCCCAGACCTCATCTCCTGCAGGAATCGTTCCAGAAATCCCAGAATGGTCTGGGTGCCATTCGTCCCCATGCATCCCCTTATGGCTCAGACCCCTCTGTGCTGAAATTGTCTCTAATTAGATCCGAAGCTTCTCAAGGGCAGGGATGGTGTGTTATTCCACCACCTGGCACCATGCACGGCCCTCAGTAAACATTTGTTGAATCGTTAAATGGATGACTGAGGGAAGGAAGGAAGGATTCAATAAATGAATAAATCACTGTGTGAGTCACTGAATGCACCAGAATAGATGATGATTCTCTGAGCTCAGCACCCTGGACTTGTACGCTGCTCCGCGAAGCTGGGCTTCCTTTTGTCTCTCAGGGGCCCCTTGCCCGAACCGTAACTCAGAACTCCTTTTCATACCCTCGCTTCTTTCTTGAAGGTCTCAATCCATCACCTCCACGTGGTTGAGCCTCAGATGTGCCTCTTCCTCACTTAACCCCTTAGATGATTAGCTGCCATTTTCAACTCAGTATTCTCCCAGTCCCTTGCATGTCGCTTCTTTCTCTGTTGGGGTAAGAAAGGCTTATTTGTCTCTGATGACAAATAATACTCATTCGTAGAGACTTTGGAAAATACGGAAATACATGTAGAAGAAAACAAATATCTTTATTTCTACCACCTAACAATGACTGTTTTGAAAAGTTTGATAAGCATCTCTCTGGTCTTTTAAAAATGTATATATACGCGTTGACTTTTTCATAAAGTGGGATCATAGTGTCTATATAATTTTGCATCTTGCAATTTTCATTTTCTTGCAGACGTTTTCTATGCTATGATATTCTTTAAAATATACTTTTTGGTGAATACATAGTGTTCCTTTGTAGAGCAGAATTGATCAGGCCATTCTTTAATTGTTGGGCATCTTTATTGGTCTTCATTCCTGCCATTGTATACGATGCTGTGATGGACCTCTTTGCACAGAGACCTTTCAGTGTCTGGATATTTTCTTTAGGATGGGTTTATAGCACGAGAATAGCTGGGTCAAAAAGGATAGACTTTAAAGAAAAAATAACCTGTGTGTGTGAACCAGAATGTGTTCCAGAATAACCACTTCAAAGTATGCCCTCTGTGCTGGGCTTTTAGAAATACATTTACAGTTTGTGTAGTCCAGCAGTTCTGCAGAAAGAGAGCGTCTGGCCGGGAGTGTTGTTTTCCAGGGGGACTTTTGTTGTCTGGTTACATTGTTCCATCTCCTCGCAAACCGGTGTTTACCTACAAAAGGGTCACTATTCAAGGCCCCTTGAAAGGGCCGAGCCCAGCAGTCTGAGAGGGGCTGGCGCCGGGCACCTGGGCCACACTGGGTGTGTGAACAGGCCAGCACTGCTCTTCCCTGGGGGGCTGATGGCAGACCTGAGGTGTCACGTCCACTGTCACCCAGCCCAAGCTGTCTGTCCGCGGTGGAGCACCTCCTCCTTGACTCTCCTTTGTGTCTCAGCCGTATTCTTCGTCTCCATTTTGACTGTTCCGTTGTGTGTTGCAGTGATGGATTGATCGATCGGTTATTGTGATACATACCCATCGCACAGGATCTGCCCTTTAACCTTTTTAAAAAAGATTTATTTATTTATTTTTAGAGAGAGGGGAAGGGAGGGGAGGAGAGGGAGAGAAACATCGATGTGTGGTTGCTGCTCATGTGCCCCTCTCTGGAGACCTGGCCTGAAACCTAGGTGTGTGCCCTGACTGGGAATTGAACCAGAGACGCTTTGCTTCACAGGCGGGTGCACCATCCACTGAGCCACACCAGCCAGGGCACCTTTGACCATTTCTAAGTGCACAGATCAGTGGTGGCCATCGCCACTGTCTGTCTCCAGAACTTCTCATTGTCTCATACTACCACTCTTACAGCGACTTACTTTCCGTCGTTTTTACTACCAGTCTGGGAGCACCTTGGGGTCAGGGGCAGTGTGTCTCCAGATGCCAGAAGTCTGGTGCTGTCTCCGGCATGCGGTAGTAGCTCATCGGTGTTGGAGTGAAGAGATGGCAGGGCCACCTGAGGGTCCTTCAGAGGAGAGCTATGTGTGAGGTGACAGCCTGAGTCCTGGCTGTACTGTGCGGGGGTCTTTCCTGCCACCATTAGCCTCTCGGGCATCGTGGCTCGAACACTCCATGACGGCTATGATTGAATTAAATTGCGTGAATGTTCTCGGCTTCATATCCTTCTAGCAGTTTCTACCACATTCCTTTGCTCTTACTAGGAGCAGATTTTATTATTGTTAATCTTAGTTTTTAGGCACACATCCTGTCTCCCTGTTTGGAGGATTAGCTCCTTGCCAGCAGAAAGCATTGCGCAGTGTGCTATTACTGCTGATTACTAACGTTCTACTATATTGACGCTAAGATGCCACTGGTAGGTGCCAGGCCAGCAACTGTCTGTGCCTCGGAGAAAGAGAAAACACAGAGGAAGAACTCTGCCCCCTGGCCCGTGGCACACCATTGGCTGTAAGTGCATCCTAATTTCACATATCCTAGAATGTGAAGAAGTTCGAATGGATGAGTCACGATAGGTATGAAGTCAATGCTTATTCAGGTATTCTGTTACATCATGTGCGTATTCGTGCTATTTGGAAGGTCGATAAGAAAGTTTATCAACATTACAGGAAATGGCATTAAAATTTTGTATCATGAAAATTCCGAATTAAATTCCCATTGATTTTTGTCCTGGGACTGTGACTCACGTCACTTTTCCTTTTGGATTTAGTGCTATGTTCTTGTCTAAGGTGGCTTTCCTCGTTTCATGTCACTCACTTTTTTTTTTTTCATATTTTTGTTTTTCACTATAGATTTTTCAGCTTGTTTGTTGTGAGTTTTTTGGGGGGGATGAGGACAGTGTTTCATGTAGAAAGAGTGACCCTTATTTTAAAGACCTCACGTCGTGGAATCTTCTAGATCATTTCCTTAGGATCCAAACACTTCAAGATTATCATGAAGCGATAAGAGCAAGAGTTAGTGTCTCTAATGCCAAGTGCACATTTCCATGAGTGAAAAGTACAGTTTTAGACTAGAGTAAAAATATGTTGCACGAGCGGTCCATGAGGAGATTATCGGAGCAGCTGGTTAGAGCTTCAGGTCCTGGAGCTGCACATCCACAACTTACTGTTTTGCTTGCCCAGCTGTGAATGACCTTCGTGAACATCACTTGATATGTAGAGGCCTTCATTTACTCCTGGGAACTACATTTCTCTGATTTTGCCAGCGGAGAAAAGCAGGAACAAGAAAGCATGTTTCTTTTTAGATGCCCTCAAACCGATTTTCCACTTAAGCTTCCTGATTATCAAAATACCCCTTGCCGCCCTGGCTGGTGTGGCTCGGTTGGTTGGAGCAAAGACGAGAGAGCAACCAATCCATGTGTCTCTTCCACACCGCTGTTTTTCTCTGTCTTTCTCTCCGCTCCTACGACCATGCCTTCCTTTCTCTTGGAAAGCAATGAAAAAAAAAGAAAAATAAAATACTCACTTGCCTTAGTCTGATCTTTCTGTGCCTAATCTTGTTTAGACCTAGAACCCTGAATTCTTACCTTTCTAGGCCACATTATTAATCATTATACTCATGGTTGGCATTCTTTGAGAGCTTGCCATGCGTTCGTTCGTGTCTCTTGACCTTGTGTACATTAGAATCAACTGGGAAGTTTTAACATTCCAGCTCTTCCCAGACTCACTGCCTCAGCCTCTCTGGGGGTGGGAGCCAAGCTTCAGCAGCCCGTGCAGCACCCCAGGTGATCCCGATGTGCAGCCCAGATTAGCCCTCTCCACGCAGTCCTCCATTTACTGTATTTTGCCATGTGTAACATGCACTCTCTCGCCCAAATTTTTGAGGGAAATATAAGGATGCACATTATACATGGGCAGTCCTAGACCGTGGGTGCCCATTACACACGGCGAAATACGGTAATCCAGCAACCTGTGAGGCTGGTGCCCTTTTCCTTGTTTTTCAGACAAGCGCTGAGGCAGGATGGACTAACCCAGCTTGTCCGATTCCAGAGACGTTCTTTTCATACATGTTAGTTCTGCTCGGGGCCAGACGGCTTGATGAAAACAAAGCAATTACGTCCTGCAATATTTATAAAGGTAACTCTTTCACCCGCATTCAGGAAGCACTTTCAGAGTCCGGGCTATTGTGCAGACGTCTGTATCGTGTTCTTTCCTCTTGTAATTAGCCCATGAGGATGTGTAGACTTTCCTTTCGTGCAGGAGTATCTGTCAAATTGGCCTTCTGTTAACTCAGATGGTCCCTGAGTGATAATTTGTTAAGTTTTGGGTGCTTTCTTAAAATGTGTAGTTAGGTTAAGGCGGTTATTTTGTGGAGAAAGCAGGTGTTGTCATCGATGCAACAAGTGGGTCTGTGGCTTCAGCCTGTGCAGCTGTCTGTCTGGGAGCTGTTTGCAGGGCTGCAGAGACAACCACAGACAGTCCCCGAGGCCAGCCCGGTGAGTGCAGGCCTACCGAGGTGAAAAGGCGGAGAAGGGATGCCAACTGCATCCCCAGAAAGGCCGCAGGAAGGAAAGGGACAGGAAAAAGAGGGACCGGGCTGGGGCAGCCACAGAGTGGGGAAGAAACGTTACAGGGAGAGACGAAGGTGCGGGAGGAGGGAAGTCCGGGAAGCCAGCGGTGCTGGATGCCAGGTTTGGGATTCAGGATACTCAGGGAGGAAGATGTGTAGGTGGGGGAGGGGAGAGGCACACCTGACCTTGAGGATGAAGGAATGACAGGGTACTATGGTGACAGAGGTGGGCTGAGGTGAGGGTGGTGAGGGACCTCATCCCAGACAGTGCTGAGAATTTCAGCGAAGTGGGAGAGATGGTCTGATGCGAGGGTGAGAGCGCAGCCCCAGGGGAGAGCAGGAGTGGAGGCTGAGCTGGAGGCTGGGTCCCCTCTGCCTTCCACCGAGCAAAAGGGGATGGTTGGGGACCGCACCGGACAGTAAAGTGGAAATGATTATTCCTGTACTATGCGGTCCTTAAATGTCGAGTCCCCGTTAGATGCTAGTTAAACGGAGTTCCGATTCCAGAGGCGGTTTCCATTCAGCGTTTCAAGGATTCATCTCATCACACAAATTGGGGCTCACACAGCATCCTCTCTTTTCTTGAAGACCAGGAAGGCTGGGAGGCAGATTATAGGCAGCCTTTTGCGAACGGTTTAGTTGAGTGGCTCGGCTAAGTGACCGGCTTAGTTTGAGTGTTTGGTGGATCCGTTAGAGAAGAGTTTTAAGGGTTTTGTGAGTTTAATAGAAATTTATTTGTTTTTTTAAAATTTATTTTCTAGAGAGAGGGGAAGGGTGGGAGAAAGAGAGGTAGAGAAACATCAATCAGTTGCCTCTTGTACCCGCAACATAGGCATGTGCCCTGACCAGGGATCGAACCCTCGACCTTTTGCTTTGCGGGACGATGACCAGTCAACCGAGCCGAAATTTAGTTTTCAAAAATCTACATCTCTCTATCTACATACACCTTTTACTTGTAACATAAAGTACGATATATGTACAGAAAAACGCTCTTAAGCGCCTCATCAGATGAGTTTGCACAGGCCGAGTACAGCTGTGTGAACCACCGAGATAAATAGGGCATTGCCTGCCCCTTCAGAAGCCCCCTGGCATCTCCTTCCACGCTCAAGCCCCTGCCCCCAAGGCAATCCTTGTCTTCATTTCAAGCTGAAATACTAAGTTAGGGGATGTGGTCATGTCACCCACAAATTTGAACACAGTGGAGGCCACCAAAGTGTTAGCTCCTGTTGCCGGGTAACTCGTTTTTGTGCAGATCTTGCAATAAGATGGGCTCACCCATTGTCTTGAAAATGTGGCATTCATTAGGAGGGCTGTGGCTTGGCACGGTCTCTGGGCTCCGTTCACTGCTCTTGGGAACTCGAACACGCCGCTCCCCCTCCTGCGGGGGGCGGGCTCGGATGGGTTTGCTCACTCTCCGTGGCACACCCGTGAGTCTCTGGGAGGCCTGGTGTACTACAGGCAGTTCTGGAATCTGTCCCAGGTCCTCGGCGCCCCCGGGTCTCTGCATTCATGCCCGGGAACGCACGTGATCGTTAGGTAGCCCGAGGACCTCTTAATGTGGAGGCACACGTTTCCTGGCACTTGTCTTTCCACCTTGAGCCTGAAGAAGTGCTTTCGTTGGCCTGCAGATTTATTTATTTATTTTTAAACGTTAAATGAATTGCGGGCGTTAAGAAAATCGTGAGGTTCCACATCATAATGAGGATTCCAGTTCTCTCTTAGAATGGCCCACTTTCCTGTGCTGGGTGTTGACTACATTAGTCTCCCCCTTTTCTGGGCCGTGTGCCCCTTATTTTGTGAGGTTCCCTCCTGGGCCTCTTCCCCTCTTGGCTTCAGTGGAGTTTCCTGAGGTTGCTAAAGTGAGGACTTTAAGCAAATCTGCAACTCTTTGTAAGTTCGACTCAGTACCAAGCAACCTACCTATTTTCCAGGAAGTATTTTTGTCTAGATTATGGATCACGAGCTTCCAGCCAGAACCAGCAGGCATGGTGTTGTGTTTGTTAGTTAAACACTTTTTCTCAGTCTCACTTTTGTTGGATAGGTTGTACTGTCACTGGTTCGAAATTCATTGATGGAGTGTGTGACCCGTTCAGTTTGGAGACCCCAGCCTGGACTTCTGACCAGTGGGGCCGAGTGCACAGGGCCTGAGGCCGGCACACCCGTGTGCAAATCCTAGTGTCATGTGTCACTACCAAGTGGCCTTTGCAGGTTCCGTGAGCTCGAGCTTCAACTTCCTCAGTTGCAGAATGGGTTGTTGGAGAAGTTAAGTGCCATAAGGCTCGAACGGTGCTTGGTACCACACTTGGCGTAGAGTGGGCCTTCAATAAATATTAGTGCCCACTGATGATAATAGGAGTTTTGTTGTCTTCCACAGTAGCTTATTTTATTTGATATTTCATCTTGTGAGAATCGGTCACCACAGGGGCCATGAGTTACCCAAGAAATTCAGCGGGGTGAACAATGATTCTGTACTGAAGGACTTAAAAACAGTGAGATGGGTGTGGAGGGGCAAGTTCACTTCTGTTCTGCACTCGGTGCGAACACCTTGATAAATAAAATCCCAGTGCGCCCCCACCGTGCTTTCCCGCACCAGCAGACAGCGGGGCTGTGGCGGGCCGGTGGGGGCAAGGGTCGGCTGGGAGTGGTTACTTGTCCTCATCCGCTGCTCTCCCCAGGCCACCCCGTGGAGATGCAGTGCCTGTCACTGGTTCTCAGCTGGGTGCCACCACCTGCCGGGACATTTAGTGTCATTGTCACAACACGGAAGGTTCTAGACTGTGGGTGGGGTGAGGGATTGCAGAGAATGGGGACCTCTAGATGCCTGCCTGTGGGAAGCTGTGAGGCCTTTATTATGTTTGTAAGTTGAAGTTCTGTGTTAGAATATCTTTGGTCTGGGAGCGACCTCCCTCCCTGCCCCTGAAAGAAGGAGTGATTGTGTCACGACAGAGAGCGGTTTAAGATCCTCACTGAGGGCTCCCTGTGTTCCCCATGTAAAGGGTGTCAGTGATCGGGAGCCTTTTTCTCTGAGAGGCCACTGATGCCGCTGGAGCAATCAGCCAAGGCTTCCATAGAGGCAGAAAAAAAAAGATGTTTTTTAAAGAACAAATTATAACCAGTGTTTAAAAGCAGAGAATAAAAAAACTCACTCGGTAAATGTAACAATGAATACAACGTGTTATTTGGTTTCATGTTCTTATGTGAAACCTGTTGAGGAAAGGGAGAAGACGAGAAAACAGATTTTATGTATTTATTTTTAGAGAGAGGAGGGAGGGAGAAAGAGAGGGAGAGAAACATCAACTAGTTGCCTCTCACACACCCCCTACTGGGGACCTGGCCCACAACCCAGGCATGTGCCCTGACTGGGAATCGAACTAGTGACCCTGTGGTGCTCAGGCCGGTGCTCAGTCCACTGAGTCACACCAGCCAGGGCTCACTTTTTTTTTTTTTTTTTTTGGTGGTAAAAATATACATAACAGAAAATCTACCATTTCAATAATTTTTAAGTATACAGCTCATTGCAACATTTTAAACCTCTCCTGGTTTCTCTTTGGGGAGCTCAGGCTCCCTAATCACTTCCCTCCCCACCCCACCACTTGCCCCAGGCTGTTCCTCAGTGAGCTGCAGGTTCCCTAACCCAGGGGGCCAGGGAGGCCTGGGAGGCGTGGCCATTGCTGGAGGCTTTCCCGGGGTCTGTAAGGGATTCTGCAGAAGGTGTAGTAACTAGTCTCCACTTTTGGAGGCAGTGGGAGGGTTCTTCTGTCTGCACAAGACTCACACTTGCCCGAGTATGGGATGGGGAAGAAAAAGGTTTTTTGGGTTTTTTTTGCTGTTTTGAAGAAACTCACATGAAAGGGTTTGGGAAGAAGTAGACGTGGAAACTGTCTAACCATCCTGTGTTAAGGTTGTGTCAGTACTTCATCGATTTTTGGAAAGGGACCAAAAGGAACACACTGCTCTGGTGCCGATACTCTGACACTTCAGTCTCCTCCGCCCCTCCTTCCTGATTGTTGGGAGGTCCAGGATTTCCTTTGTTTTTATTCCCCAGCTTATCTTTTTGGAACTTTGAATGAGAGAGAGAGGGAGAGGGAGAGGTGGGGGGAGGGAGGGTGGGAGAGTGAGAGAGAGAGAGAGGGGTTGAGGTTTACTCTAATACACGCAGAGTCAGTAATGTATCTGTAAGGTTTTGAAAGGATGGTGCAGAAATCAGTCTTTGTATTGAATACCTAATCAGGTGACTTAAGAAAGGTTCTCAACCCCCCCCCCCCACACACATTGTTGCTTCAGATACCAAATAATTATAATTCTTTCTATAATTATGTCTCTGAGTGGTAAGAATATCTTTAACTCGGGCTTTGACAACCCAGCCTCCCTAATGAAGTAAGGGGTGTAAGCAAGGATCCTCTTGTCTGCTTAGTCTTAGGTGAAGAGCTGATGAGAGGAGTCTTATAATGGATAGAGCAGGGTGTCACCCCCGCAAGCCCCTGATACATGTTAGTGTCACTCAGAGTGGGACAGCAGGTGTTAGGCACCTTCTGATGTGATGTCATAGGAATACAGAGGACCGCCTCGGAAGTATTCTTGCCCAAAATATTGACCCTGAATCTAATGCAGGCTCTCAATCTAACAATCAGTTTATAGATTTGGGGGTTAGAAGAACATGTTAAATGACCCCATGAGAATGTACTCAGCCAAATACAGATTATGGGCTGCCTACAAGGACAGATGACCTTTTTCTTTAATAAGTAAATAGTGAGAACTTAAACACAGAAAGAAAAAAAGAGGGAAAACTGTTGTAGCGTAAAAGAGACTCGGGGGAGGCATCAACCAAAGCAGTGTGTGCCCTGGGTGTGGGTCCTGATTTGAAAACAGCAATTGTGCAAAAACATTTTGAGGCCGTGGAGGCAAAACTAAGTATGGAATGGATAATTAGATGATGTGAGGACTTATTTTTTAATTTTGTTGGCTGGGGTAATGATTGTGGTTAGGATTTTTAGAAGTCCTTATCAGATGCTGCAGTGTTTATTAGTGAAACGAGTGGTCTCTGGGATTTGCTTTCGTTCAGTTAAACAACATAACGTTGTGGGAGATCGACAACGTGAGCATGGCAGGAAGTCCGTGTGGAACCTGGGTGACGGGTTCTGGTCTTTCAGCCTGTGTGTGTGTTTGAAAATTCCGTAATGAAATGTCAACAATGCTGAAATTGGTTTCTTGGCGGCGTTTAAACACTTTAAGCGGGAAAACAAATATAGGACTCTTTACACTGTTAGAGCCTCTGTTTCGGGAAAATTGCCTTTTGGCTTATCTATATATTTTGGTCTGGTGAATTTCTTGGCAAATTAGTGTTTATGTTAACTTCTTGTCATCCCTCATCCCACGGCAGCCCCAAATAAACCAACAGAAGTCATAATTATAGAGACTTAGAGAGTTAACACTATGGGTAATTGCTAATCAGTAGGCTCTTCATACCAATAAGCAGACAGAAGAGGGGGTTTGGGAAAGATTGGCAGTGAATGGAAGTAAATAAAGATGGGAATAATTTGTGTGCTTGACTGAATTGGTTGGTAGAAAAAGTATACGTAAATAAGCACTTTATTTGCTATTGGCCCCTTCTGACTGCCGCAGAATACTGGGCTTTCCTGTCATCCCTTAAATGAGCGCAGCTCCCTGGGGGCTGGGAGTCAAACTTTCCTGTCTCTCTCTTCCTTGATGGGCTCATTTGACTTCAATGATCATCTTTCTGCACATAATCATTCAATCTGTATCCTCAGCCCAAATTGCTCTCTTGAGAACTAGAATCACATCTCCACCCACCTGGAATTGGCCCCCTGCCTCCCACGCCGGCCTCGCCCGAGCCACGCTCCCCTGGCTGGCTCTGCACTGTGCACACCAGCTATTTCCACATCTGCCAAGATCCTTCCCACTGCAGGCCTTGCGCACGCCATCCCCTCTGCGTGGAGCAGTCTCCCACTCTCTTTTTTTTTTTTTGCCTGGCTCCTCATCCTTCAGGTCTCTGGCTCAGACATTATCTCTTCAGAGCCACCTTTCCTGACCTTCTCTGTCCCTCCTTCTTGGTCACAGCACCTTGCTCGTTTCCTTAACGACCTTCTCAGTCCATAATTATTGCCTGTCTCCTCTTCTCCACTGTAAGGTTTCTGAGCGGAGGACCTTTCTGTCTTGGTTGACACTTCATACTCTGCCCTTAGCTTCTGTGATCAGAAGGTGTTTGTTGGATTTATGAATGATGGAATGAATGAATGAACATGTTAGGCATTGAGCTAGACATGGGAGACAGACTCATAAAAGATACAGTCTTTTCCTTCAGGCAGCTCATACATAGTTTACTAGGGAGGCAGATGGACAAGTCAAAAATTACAACTTAGGTTTTATGAGAAAAGCACACACAGAATTCTGGGGAAAGTGCAAAATGGAAGTCTTGGGGGCATGACTGGACTTAGGGAAGGAAGGGACAGGTATTCCCAGGAGAGGGAACAGCCTTTGCAAAGGCGTGGTGGTCAGAGAAAACACTGAATGGCTGAGGGTGGGCTGTTTGTGGGGGAGGTGACAACAGCAAGACAGACAGTGACTGGGAGAGGAGGGCTGTTACATGACAGCCGAGCACTTTGGATTTCTGAAGGCTGTTACAAACCATTGGAGGACCTTAAGATGGGGGTGATACACCTTGGTAATCTTCGGACAGACAGGTATGGATTGATCAGGTCTGCATGTTAGAAAACTCCGGATGGGTGGCAGGGGCTAGAGGCAGCTTTGGGGTCAGGGCTGGCGGGGAGAGACCACGGCCTGGACCGATGTCTGTGTCCGGGGCACACTTCTGATCAGGGCGGGGGCAGCTATAGCAGTTCCCAGAACAGCTTTCCCCGACGCTAGAGCCCAGGGCTGGGGTCCACGGCAGGTGGTGTCACACAGCTCGAGTGTCACTCTGCACCAGTGGAGAATTGTCCCGTTGGAGGTGCTCAGCTCTTGCCGGGCCCCTGCCCTTGGTACTCGGGGTGTCTGGCATCACTCAAGCAGCACGATGGAGGCAATCCCTCCTTTGTCACCTGGAGGAGTGTTCCTGGATGCTCCGGGCTCTCCTGGCACTTGAACCAAAGTCAGGGTGAGTAGGGAAGCAGGTTGGTGTCCAGGGTCTCAGAACGTCTCTGTCTCCTGCACTCTGAAAACTCTCTCTTCATGGAGGCTGGGCCAGGTCAGGTCCTGAGCAAGGAATGGTAACGGCCGGAACTAAGTGGTGGGTGGTGATAAGGGAAGGGACTCCAGAGTTAACTGGAAGAACCTGACTGTGAGTGAGTTATTAACTGGCATGTGAGGGGGGGAATCAGGGTTTTTAAAAAAAAATTCCTCACCCAAGGATATGTTTATTGATTTTAGAGAGAAAGGAAAGGTGAGGCGGGGGCGGGGGGAGGTTGAGAGAGAGAAAGTGAGAGAAGGAAAGAAAGAGGGAGAAACATTGATGTGAGAAAGAAACAGTGATTGGTTTCCTCCTGGACCGACTACTGGATCCGCAACCCAAGCATGTGTCCTGGCGGGAATCAAACCAGCAACCCCTTGGTGTACGGGGATGACGCTCCAACCACTTGAGCCACCTGGCCAGGGCAGGATCAGGGCTTGTTTAAGGGCAGATTGGATACTTAAGTGGAGTTGTCCATAGTGGGCAGTTGAATCTGTGACTCAGAATCACCCTGGACTTTTTCTTCTCTCTTGGCCCCATCCATCCCATCGGCTGCTAGGGTTTACCCTGTGTCTGACCTTTGTGTGGCTGCTTCCACTTCTAACTTCTTCTCCATTCCCGACTGATCTTGTCTCCATACCCTTGGCCCCCTCCACTGTGTACCCGAGCATAAGGCAGGTCCCCGTTTTGTGCTTCACTCTGCCAGGCTGATTCTTCTGTGTTTAACTTTGATAAAAGGGCCACTTTGCCTAGAATATCCGGTGGCTTCTCATTGTCTACAGACATTCTCACACTCCTTGGCCAACTTTCCTGGTATTCTTTGCCACCCATGGGAGCCAGTACTGTCTGTGACACAGGCACATCCCCCATTGTCTAGGCTCGGAGTCTTTGTCCATGCGGCTGCTCCTAGCCAGAGTGGCCCCCTCCTCTCGCGTTCAGTCTCCTGCTCCCTGGATGTAACATAAAAGCTCAAGTTAGAGCTGAATTGAGGGACTGAGACTGTAGCATAAGCCGTGTACTGTTTGTCGGAGTTAGTCCCGCCCATCGAGACAGCGCTGTCTCTCGGTCACTTTGTTCTGGGCTTGGACATTTGTGCGGAGAGTGGGCTGCTGGCTCCCGGGCTTGGGAGGGAAAGTGCCTCTTCATGCTTAGTCAGAGAGTGTCGAGTGCCGCTGTGCGTAATCGGAGACGGCAGATCATCTCGAGGCCGGTGGTGTCCTTTTCCCTGTTAGGGGGCTGTGTTTTGAATTAAATTATTTTAGAAACAGATGGCTGGCTGAGAAGTTTTTTCTCCTTTGTTCTTAGTGAGTCGAGTCTTTCGTTTGTTTTGGTTACTTAAAGTGCTGACAGGCTTGCTCTTCAGGTTGTAAAGAGGATTGCATTTTATTTAGGAGAGAATAAAATAGAACAAAGTGAAACACAGCATCTGCCGGTAAATAGTCTGTATCATGCTTTGAATTGCACTGACAGTTTGATATCCTTATCTCCTAACATGAGAAAATCATGCAAAAAAACCAGGGAGCCCCTGCATTCCACCACGAATCCGATGCTGATGTTTTAATAGTGTGCATTTTTAGAAGGCTTTGTGGTACCCAGTATTGTTGGATTGCAGGGTTTTTTTTTTTCTCTGAAGTTAGCCATTAATTCTCTTTGTGTTTCGGTGAAGTCACTAATTGTCATCTCTGTCTCCATCTCTAGCCAAGGAAAGGGAAGGTGTGACTAATTGTTAGGGATTTCTCCTGGGGAACTGAGCAAGTCTGAGATAGAACAGGACCTAATTCTGGTCTCTGGAATGTTCTGGAGCTTTTGGCCCTGTTGTTGAAGACCTGTGCATTTTCGTAGCTAAACTTGAAGCCCTCCACTGCTGATGCAGTGGCCGTTTGTCATTTGGGGGATTACCCTTCCCCTTCCTGGAGAAGCCTTCCTCGTGGGAGGGTCAGCGGGGTGCAGGGCAATGTGGCCTGTGACCTAGGTGTGACCGGGGGACACTCCCAGAGCTGGACTTTGAAATTTGAGGGTGTGCCACCATGAAGCAGGGCCATTGGAGCCCCACCAGTGGCAGTCCCAGCTGGGTGTCATCGGCGGACAGTCCCTGCAGAACCCCCAGAGGGCTGCTCCTCTGCCTTGGTTCTTGATGGTACTCTGAACCGGAGCTGCCCTGTCCATCCTGTGGAGCCTCTGGTGTCCTTCCATTGAATCCATCTGCTGCTTCTGTAGCCAGGCTGTTTCCATTGCAAACGATGGGGCACCCTGACAGAGAAAGCCATACAGCACTAGCATTGGGTCATAGTTCATACCTATGCTTAGAAAGTCGACACTCCAACACCCATTCTTCTGGGGGTGATTCTTAGGAACCCTGCATCTTATTAGCAGAAGAGGGAACTGAGACCTGGGAATGCGGCGTGAGTTACACAAGGTTGGCAGTTAGGCAGCTTGGGGAAGACCCGGTGAGAACCGAGGCCTGCAGGTCTTGTTTGGGGTAATATCTGCTCCACACTGCTGCTTCTTGGTGTCAGGAAAGACAGATGTCGTCTTAGTCCCTAGGGCTGCCATAACACCGTGCAGCTCCAACACCTGGAATCTATTTTCTCACGGGTCTGGAGGCTGGAAGTCCAAGATCAAGGTGCCAGCAGGGTTGGTTTCTGATGAGACCTCTCTCTGCTTCTCAACAGTGTCTTCTCACTGCAGCTGCATTCTCCCGCGGCGTTTTCTCTGTGGGAGTGGCTGAGGGAGGCTGCTCCACTTTCTGTCTGTCTTCTTACGAGCATGCCAGTTCATGGGAATCAGGGCCCACCCCCTGAGCCTCATTTAGCATTAACTACCTCTGTAAAGATCCCACCCACAAATACAGTCCTGTTGGAGGGTAGGTCTTCAGTGTATGGATTGGGGGGTGAGGGATGCAATTCAGTCCCTACCAGGAGTGAAATACAGGAGTCCAGACATTTTAATATGGTCTGCAACTTAACAAAAATCAAGAAACAAAGGATGTCAAAGGAAGATTTGTAAAAGAAGTTTTTATGTGGAGATGAGATCTTAAAATATTGGGGACTGGCAGCCCGTTACGTATCATTCGCCCTGAGGTTGGTGCTATTCTGTGGACAGAGCTCATTGGCGATTGGCCTTCGGGTGAGTCACCGGAGGCAACTGTAGCCCGAGAAGCTGATTTTGGTCTCGTGCGGGCCCTGCTTTCTGGTTTCAGACTCTAGCTCCCATGGCAGAGCCTGCAGGCAGTCCCTTCTCCCTGTTCTCATGGGTTTTTCACACGCCCTCCACTGTCGCGATGTGCTCTTCCCTGCGCCCCCATCTCTGACCAGAATTCCCTTTTCCACCAGCACATCTGTGCAACTTACTGGTTTCTTTATAATTTTTAAATTTCTTTTTATCCTCACCCAAGGACTGTTCCCCCCCTCCCCATTGCTTTTAGAGAGAGAGGAAGGGAGAGAAAAACATTGATGCGAGACAGAAGCATTGATTGATTGCCTCCCATATGTGCCTGGACTGGGGACTGGGGATCAAGCATCAAACCCGAAACCTAGGTATATGCCCTGACCAGGAATCGAACCTGCAACCTTTCAGTCATGGGATGATGCTTCAACCAACTGAGCCACACTGGCCAGTGTTAACTTTTTTTTTATTGATTGATTTTAGAGAGAGAGAGAAAGGGGTGGGGGAGAGAAATACCGATTTGTTGTTTCACTGATTTATGCATTCATTGGTTGATTCTGTATGTGCCCTGACTAGGGATTGAACCCACAACCTTGGCATGTTGGGATGATGCTCTAACCAACTGAGTTACCCGGCCAGAGCCCCGACCAGTTTCTGCTCTCTCCCTCTCAGTCTGTCCTCCAACGGAGGATCAAAGGCCTGTTCCCCTCTGGATTCATGTCCTTCTTCCTTCTCAGCCACCTTGGCTCCTTGCTTCTTCTTTGCATCTTCTGTTCTATCAGCATTGCTCTCGTCTGGCACTTTTCAAAGAAGGTCCCTATAGCAAAATAGAACCAGAAACTTAGAAATGAAGAACAAACAGACAGTAACCAGAGGGGAGTGGGGGGGATAACAGGGCAAAGAAGGGGAAGGGTCATCAAGAAACGTGTATAAAGGACCCATGGACAAAGACAACAGGGCAGGGAGGATTGAATGTGGGAGGTGGGGTGGGGAGGGTGGGGGAGAGTAATGCAGGGAAAATGGGGACAACTGTAATTGAACAACAATAATAAAAAAAAGAAAGAAAGGTCCCTGTACTTGTATTAGAATTATCATTGGCGTTGGTTCAAAGCATGGGTTCCAAGACAACAAGATCAGCAGCAACACAAACACCCTCAGCCGTTCCTGAGCCCCCGGCCCAGCCAGCTGGATGAGAACCTGTTCTCAGCTTTTGTCTTGAAAGAATTTTAGACATATAGCAGAGTTGTGACGTTAACACAGAGTTCCTTTATACCGTTTGCTCAGCTTTCCCTATTATTAATTACATAATCATAGTCGAGTCAGTTCCTCAGTCTTCCCTTGTCTTTTATGACCTTGGGATCTCTGAAGAGTCAAGACTTTGAGAGGCTGTCTCGGGGTTTGTCTGATGTTTTCCCTTGATTAGAGTGATGTTTTGCATTTTTGGAAGCCTGCATCTTTAATGAGCTCCTTGGAGATTTTTATCTATTGTCCGAGGACCAAACCACCTGACCTGGACCCTTCCAGTTGCCATCTTCTCCTTCCCTGCCCTATACAGCTAAACCTCTCAAAAAAGTGTCTGTGCATAGTTCCCATTGTGCCACCTGTCACTCACTCTTCAACCCATGGCAGCCTGGCTCCTGCCACCGCAAGACCAAAGAAACCATCTAGGAGATGCTTCTCAGTCTTCCTTTTCTTGACCTCCTGGGGTCAATCCCACACAGGTGAGCCCTGCCGAGTCCTAATCGTCTTTGCTGTTTTCCTGTCATCTCACGTTCCTGGTTTTCCCCTGCTGCTCCGACCTTGCCCTCTTACCTCTGCAGGTTGATTTATCCCCAGGCTCAGATACCTGCTTGCAAACTTGATATCTCCATGCAGATCTTTTTGTAAAATAAAAAGTTCTCAGGCTAGTGCTTCTCAAACTGGAACAGGCACACGAGTCTCCTGGAGATCTCGCTGAAAGCAGTTTCTGATGCAGCCAGGCCTCCATGGGCCTAAGAGGCTGCATTTCTGAAAAACTCCCAGGTGGCGTGGATGCTTTGCAGGCCACACTCAGAGTAACAAAGGGCTAAAACTCCCACTCTAATCTACCACCATCATCTCAAGCCTCAACTGCTGCGACCATGTAACTGATCTCTCCACGTCTCCTCTTGCCCCCTGTCAACCTGTCTCCACGCTGCAGCCATGGGGACTTTCAGAGCCACTATTCTGGTCACGCCATGCTCCTGCTGTTATATGCATTATGGTCTAGTTCATTGTCCTCAGCGTTGTGGCTTCCAAGCCTTGCATGTTCTCATCCCCCGCTCCCTTTAGCCCCATCTGGGAGCTCTTTATCTTCCTTATCCTTCCTTCCCAGCCGCACTGGTTGTCTTGTGTTTTCCAGCGGGCTGCGCTTCCAGGACTGCCTCCCACCCCCCACTGGGGCCTCGCACACATCCCACCTCCTCTGCCCAGACAGTGCTGCAGAGTGAGCTGCAGAGTGAGCTGCATAGTGAGCTGCAGACGGTTGTCAGCCCAAGAGGAGATAAGGCGCTGAGACCTGAGCGCGATTCGAGCGCTCGTGGAGCACGCTGCCTGGTTCAGCTGACATATGTATTTTTATAGCACCACCTACTCTCTGCAGGCGCAGCGCATTGAGTTACATGCCGGCTGGAGCGCCTCATCTCACTGCAGAGTGATGATGAAAAGGTGACCCCGCTTTGAGTGGCATTGGTCTAGGACACTCTTGTTGGTGGCCACCCCCCATGCCTGTGTGCATGTGTGTGCACACACACGCACTCTCACACATGCACACACCGTATTCCTCCAGGCACACTTGACTTTCCAGGAGAAAGGCAAAACCTTAACACTCTTAGAAGACAATATAGAAGAATATAATTATGTTCCTTAGTGTTGGGAGGAGTTTCTTAAACACTCACACACGAATCTCAAACAGTGACAGAAAAGCTTGATAAATTTGACCATATTAAAACCAAGAACTTCTGTTCATCAAAAGACCACGTAAAGAGAACCAAACGAGAAGCCACAAACTGAGAGACATTATAGCTGACATAGAATTAGTACCCAAAACTTATCGAGAATGTCTTTCAGTCAGAAAGAAAACGGTGGGCAATCCAATAGCAAAATGGGCAGGAGAACCGAGAAAACAGCAGAAGAGGCAACACAAGTGGCCAGCAGGTAGGAAAAGGTGCTCAGTCTGTTACAGTTGGGAAATGTAAATTAAAACTGTAGGTTTTGTACCTCGCAGATTAGGGAAGATGGGAAAGTTTTTGGAGTATTAAGTATTGGTAAGGCCCTGTCCAGTGTGGCTCAGTTGGTTGGACGTTGTCCTGCAAAGCGAAAGGTTGCTGGTTCAATTCCCAGTTAGGGCACGTGCCCAGGTTGTGGATTTGGTCCTCGGTTGGGGTGTGTGAGAGAGGTAACTGATCGATGTTTCTCCCTCACATTGATGTTTCTCTCCCTCTCTTTCTCCCTCTGCAGTCTCTCTAAAAATAAATAAAATCTTTAAAAAAAGTGTTGGTGAGGATTTGCAGCAATCAAGAGTGGGAGTACAAATTGATTCAACTGCACTGAAAGATCACTTGGTATTATTTAGTCAATAAAGTTGCAGGTGAACATATGCTCTGACCTGGCAGTTCTGTTCCCATGCGTATGTGAATATGGACATATGTGCTTCACACGTTATTACACACCCGTTCACCCCCGTGCACACCAGACACATGTGCCGGCAAATATACACACATACACATACATAACGGACATATATGTGTACCAGGACATAGGTAGGAAAGTTCATATCAGAAATGTTGGTAATAACAAAAATTGGCAGTAGTCCAACTGTCCGTAAACAGTAGCTAGATATACACATTGTGGTATGTTCATACAGTGGCATTTATGTCGAAGTGAAAATAATTGCATTTACATACAAAAAACATACGGATGAATCTGAAAAAATAACGAGTGAAAAAATAAGTCGCGGTAGAATGCATGCAGTATAATGCATTTTGATAAAGTTGGAGAATACACAGAGTTGAAGAGTCTGCTCTTTAGGGATATGTACATGGGGTAAGATTACAAAGGAAGGCAAGGATATGAGGAATACATGGCACCAAATTGTGGTTCCCTCAGTGGGAAGGGAAGGAGATGAGAGGGGGTATGTGGGGGCTATAGAGGGGTTGGGTCATATTCCTTTTTTCTTAAAGTGGGTGATGGGAACTCAGGGATTCTTTATATTATTGTCTATATACCTGGTAAATACAATTTTCTTTTTTGATCCCCCTATACCCTCTTCTGCCTCCTCTATTCCGCCTTCCAGTTACCATGCTGTTGTCTGTGTCTGTGAGGGTTATTTTTTGCTTAGTTACCTCATCTTTTTTACCCAGCCCCGCACCCCCCTCCTCTCTGGCAGATGTCGGTCTGTTCTCTATAATTTTATAGTTTTTCTTATCTATTTGCTATTTGATAATAAACCTGTACCGTTTGGAAGGAAGATTAATATGGTAGAAGGTATTAGCCAGTCTATAGTTGGGGTGGGAGAAAGAAAGAGAAAAAAGACACCGTTTTCGAGACCAGGGAGAAAAATGAAGAACAGGGGGAGGGTGGTTTTAATAACAGCACTGAAATCCTCTCTCAGGACAACCTGAGAACTAGAAGAAGAATAAAAGTTACCAAAGATTTGCCGAAATGGGTAATGGTTTAGCTCCTTGGGTTTCTATAATCGTAGAAATTCTAAGGGCTCTTGTTTACCGTTGGCTCACTATCCACAGACAGTGGAGATGGGTGAGTCATCACGTTTTGAAAACTCCACAATTTCGCAAAGAAGCAAAAATAATGGTTCTATTTGAATGAGAGCTCTTTAGAGGTTTGTGATGCTGCTGTCCCCTGGGTCTCTTGGGCCAGCCCTGGGAGGGTGTTTTGTTTCCCTCGTGCCCGTGGCTGCAGCTGCGAGCTGTTCCCAGGTGGACGGTGGGGCCTCCCGGCTCCAAATGCAGGCCTTTCCCCAGGTGTCAGTAACAGGGACGGAAGTTAGCAGGAGCTCTCAGCTGCATGATCACAGAGCACGTTTTCAGTGTAGGTTCTTCACGAGCAGTTTGAATGAAATGGACTAATCAGACTAAGCATGGGGTGGCGTGCAGCGTGGGCAACCCCTGAGAACCTACGAACCTGCCTTTCTGGCCTGGCTCTGCCCTCGCTGCTATTTTAAGCCAGTCAGCTTAAACTGTTTGAGCCTCATTTGCAGGGTGAGGGCCTGGACCGTGGTTCATTCAGCTTCAGAAGTCCGTGATTCCATGATTGACTATTATATTTAGGGAAGATTTTCAAATGGAAAAGCACCAAATTATCTTGTATGTGTAAGACCAACAAGTTCCTAGAGGTAGTTAGGCATCTCTGTCTTTTTAAAAGCATTTTTAAAAAGTTCTATAATATATATATTATTAAAAAGCTTTATAATATGTAATATATATTATATATATTTGCATATTATAAAGCTTTATAATATATAATATATAATATATATTTTATAAATGTAAATATAAAGCTTACATATAATAAAGCTTTTAAAAATGCTTTATATAGATTTTAAATTAAAATTAATTTAATTTTAATTACAGCTACCATTTAATATTATATATATTTAAAGTATTTTTTCTCTTTTAAATATATTTTATTGATTATGCTATTACAGTTGTCCCATTTTCCCCCCTTTATTCCCCTCTGCCCTGCACACCCCCTCCCACCCACATTCCCCCCCTTTTAGTTCATGTCCAGGGGTCATACATATAAGTTCTTTGGCTTCTACATTTCCTACACTATTCTTACCCTCCCCCTGTCTATTTTCTACCTACCATTTATGCTACTTATTCTCTGTAGCTTTTCCCCCTCTCTGTCCCTCCCACTCACCCGCTGATAACCCTCCATGTGATCTCCATTTCTGTGGTTCTGTTCCTGTTCTAGTTGTTTGTTTTGTTTGTTTTTGGTTTTTTTTTAGGTTCATTCGTTAATAGCTGTGAGTTTGTTGTCATTTTACTGTTCATATTTTTTATCTTTTTCTTAGATAAATCCCTTTAACATTTCATGTAATAAGGGCTTGGTGACAATGATCTCCTTTAACTTGACCTTATTTGGGAAGCACTTGATCTGCCCTTCCATTCTAAATGATAGCTTTGCTGGATACAGTAATCTTGGATGTAGGCTCTTGCCTTTCATGACTTGGAATACTTCTTGCCAGCCCCTTCTTGCCTGTAAGGTCTCTTTGGAGAAATCAGCTGACAGTCTTATGGGAAGTCCTTTGTAGGTAACTGTCTCCTTTTCTCTTGCTGCTTCTAAGATTCTCTCCTTCTGTTTCATCTTGGCTAATGGAATTATGATGTGCCTTGGTGTGTTCCTCCTTTGGTCCAGCTTCTTTGGGACTCTCTGAGCTTCCTGGACTTCCTGGAAGTCTATTTCCTTTGCCAGACTGGGGAAGTTCTCCTTCATTATTTGTTCAAGTAAGTTTTCAATTTTTGTTCTTCCTCTTCTCCTTGTGGCACCCCTATGATTCGGCTGTTGGAACATTTTAAAGATGTCCTGGAGGTTCCTAAGCCTCTCCTCATTTTTTGAATTCTTGTTTCTTCATTCTTTTCTGGTTGAATGTTTCTTCCTTCTGCTCCAAACTGCTGATTTGAGTCCCGCTTTCCTTCCCGTCACTGTTGGTTCCCTGTACATTTTCCTTTATTTCACTTTTCATAGCCTTCATTTTTTCCTCTATTTTGTGACCACACTCAACCAATTCTGTGAGCATCCTGATTACCAGTGCTTTGAACTGTACATCTGATAGGTTGGCTATCTCTTCGTCGCTTAGTTGTATTTTTTCTGGAGTTTTGATCTGTTCTTTCACTTGGGCCATTTTTTTTTTGGTCTGGGCGCACCTGTTATGTAGTAAGGGATGGAGCCTTAGGTGTTCACCAGGGCGGGGCAAATGTGCTGTGACTCTCTATGTGGGGAAGGGGTCCGAGAGGGAACAATGCCACTTGCTCCGCTCTCTGCCAGATTTCAGTCACTTCCCCTGATACCCACAATCAAATTGGGCCCTTGTGGTGCTGATTCCCAGGTGGGTGGGCTTGTGTACATTCTAGAACCCCATGGGTCTCTCCAATGAACTCTCCTGTGAAGCTGGAGGTTTCTCCTGCTGCTGCCTCACCCCCACAGATATTTTCAGTCAGAGGTTTGAGGCTTTATTTCCCCGCGCTGGGGCCCTGGGTTGTGTGGTCTGTCTCGCTCCCCAGTTGTTCCTCCTGGTTTATCTGCACGTGGATGTGGGACCACTCGGTCCACCAGCTGCTGCCTGGCTGCAAGTCCTCTCTGTCCAGCTGCCCAACTCCGCCCCTCCTACCGGTCTGGATGAATGTTTCTTTAACTCCTTGGTTGTCAGACTTCCATACAGTTCGATTTTCTGTCGGATCTGGTTGGTTTTTGTTTTTAAATTTGTTGTTGTCCTTCTTTTGGTTGTGTGAGGAGGCACAGTGTGTCTACCTACGCCTCCATCTTGGCCAGAAGTCATATTTAAAATATTTTTTAAGAGCAGTTTTAGGTTCACAGCAAAATTGAGGGGGGAGGTGCAGAGATTTCCCAGGTACCCCCACCCCCACACATGCTCAGCCCCTCCATTACCAACACCCCCATCTGAGTGGTGTGTGCTACAAACCGTGAACCTGCATTGACGCAGCGTGATCACCCGAAGTCTGTAGTGTACCTAGGGGTCACTCCCGGTGTGCACCTGTGGGTTTGCCTGGTGGATTTTTAATCGCCCTTACTCAGCATGGCAGGAGGGCTCTCTCTGCCCCGTTCCTGTGTTACAGCCTGGCAGGACCCTAGCCCAGGCCAAGGTGTAAGGTGGGCACCCAGTCAGCATGTGTTGTGTGGTGTGCATGGGAGCATCGCTTGCTATTCAGAGTGTGGTGGCAGACCTGGCCCCCACCGGGAGCGGCAGAGAAGCTCAGCACCCACCCCAGCCCTGCTGGGCAGCGCCTGCATTGACACGAGGCTCCCCACCTGACCTGCATGCAGACAAAAGTCTTGGGGAGCAGTGGTATCCCCAGCACTGTTCCTTTCTCTCTGTCCTTGCAGAGGGAACCTTGTGTGAGCGAATGCTTTCAGCTTGAAAATTGATCTCCAGGGCTTGAAATTAGAGTCCCCGAAGCCTTTTCTGCTGGGAGAGAGATTCACCTGGGCTTTCTAACCTCTTCCTGAATTAATTCCAGAAGTAATTCCCCGTGGCATTTCAGCTGCTGTCTCTGCAGCGCTGGTGTTTCTCTCCTGGGGCTTGGCCAAAATTTAAAAAAAAAAAAAAAAAGTGTCACTGCTTGGCACACCTCACATTTCTTAATTGGAAGTTTCGGAATTTTTCACCCTTTCGCCCACTTTGTCTTTCCTGTTCCCTGTCCTTTGAAGACAGAGTCGATTGCATTCTGATTTACATCAGATACTTGGGCTCATAAATTAGTGACTAAATGGTGCTTTTCCTTATTTTACCTTTTGCAGTCTCCCAGTGCACTTATAAAGATGTTTCTGATTCGTGTAAAAAGAAATCTCACTCTGTTCAGATCTTATATATCGTAGCAATGTAAATTTTTTCCTTATTGATTCTTTTAGAGAGAGAGAAAGAGAAACATCAGTTTGTTGTTCCAGTTATTCATGCACTCATTGGCTGATTCCTGTATGTGCCCTGACCAGGGATTGAACCTGCAACCTTGGTGTATCAGGACAATGCTCTAACCCACTGAGCTACCCAGACAAGGCAACCATAGCAGTTTTAAAACAGACACATAAATGGTTTATCCTCAGGAAAACGTTCAAATTTACCTGCTGCATGGTTGGACAGAATGTTAATTTCATGACTCATTAAATGTATGATGTTTAACCTTTCCTATGGAAAGGCTGTTACTTTACCTTGTGTAGTAAGTATCCTGTTTGCTCTTACGGGTGCTTGGAATGTGACAGGTAAATGGTAAAAGCACATAGACAAGAAATCCTAGAGCCAGGTTGTCTAGAAGACAAGAAATGCCAAATAATATTGCCATGAAACAGCTTACAATCTCTTAAGAATGGTTTTCTTCTTTTACTGTTCATTTTTTTAGAGCTATTATGTAGAAAGGAATATGATCCTTCAAAGTAAGCAGCTTTTATCTGGTATAAGTTTGTGATTTTCAGATGCTGATGGAACCAGCTAGAAATATTATGTCTCTATAAATATATGACTAATTGTTATTTACAAACTTTAATATAGGTATCCATACACAAAATCTGTTCACAGAATTTTGTCTTCACTCTTGATTTGCATCTCTGCTAGCGAGTCACAAATACCTCTGAATACTCCCTTTCAGCTTCTGTGGGATTGTAATAAACTATTTTAATTCTATATTATGTTTTTTGTATTCTCACAAATTACATAGCATTATTGTTCACTTATACCATCAGAATTTGTATAGATTTTAACCATACTACATTTATTTATTTATTCTCTATTTTTCTCAGATTTTCCTTGTGGGATAATTACCTTTCCTCTTGAATTATAGTAGGTCTTCCATTATCATTGTTTTGTTTTATATCTCTTTGTTATAATGTCGGTGACATGCTGTAGGAACTTAACTCTTGTTTATATCAATTAGCTTGTGGTAAAATTGGTTCATTGTTTTGCTTAAAGCCACAGAACCTGTTGATGAATTTGGGGACTACCCTTGTTTAGGGAGGCTTCTCTGCTGAGGTCTTCTGTTGGTACAGCTACTTTTTCTTACCTGAAAATGTCCTTCTTTTAAGGGTAGAGAGTATTGCTGGTTATTTGAATTTAAGATGTCAGGGCATATTTTTCTTAGCACTTTGGAGATTTTATTTCACTGTCACTTGGCTCCCAGTTCTGTGAAGTAGGTATCTGATGGTGTGGTTGCTATTCCTGTTCTCGGACTGCATTTGCAGTGTCTCTTTGTCTTCGGTGCTCTGTGGTACCCTCGTGTGTGCAGGCATGGGGATTTAAAGCATTCACCTTGCTTGAGATTTCATGGTCTTCCTACATTGAAGGATTCATGTCTCTTACTAATTTTGGACAATTTTTAGTGCTATCTCTTCGAATATTGTCTCTCCCCAATTCTCTCTATCCCTTCTTTTTAAAACTTTGGTGAGCCCTGGCTGGTGTGGCTCAGTGGATTGAGTGCCAGCCTATGAACTGAAAGATTGCTGGTTCGATTCTCAGTCAGGGCACATGCCTGGGTTGCGGGCCAGGTCCCCAGTATGGGGCGCGCAAGAGGCAACCAATTGATGCATCTCTCACACATCAGTGTTTCTCTCCCTCTTTATCTTCCTCTCTTCTCCTCTCTTTGAAAATAAATAAGTAAAATCTCTAAAAACAACAAACCAAAAAGCTTTGATCAAATGTATGTGGGGCTATCTCATCTATCTTCCATGTGTCTTTTTTATATTTCTCGTCCTTTTGTTTTCTCTATGCTCCATTCTCAGATGTACCCTCCAGTTTGTGAAATCTCTCTTCAGCTCTGTCTAAACTGATGTTTATTGTTTATTATATATTATATATTGAGTTTTAAAGTGTCAATTAATATATTTTTATTTCTAAAAGTTCTTTGTTTTTTTCAAGTCTTTTTAGCCACTTGCTCTTTACTCATGTTTTCTCTCCCTTCTTCTTTTAAATGAATTAACACACTTTAAAAATATATATTCCATAATTTCAATATCTTTACAGATTTGATACTGTTTGTGTGTTTTTTCCTCTTTTGGTTAGTTTCTCGGCTTTTTTTTCCCCCATAGTACCTTATTTCCTTACGTGTTTTGCAATTTTAAATTTTGCAATCATTTGTTGGAATTTTAGCTGCAGAATACCTGATAGCCCGATAGGTTTGCGAGTGCATTTTCCTGGAGATGACTTATGTTAGCCTCTGGTAGGCATTGGAGACCTGGTCCACTTTAAGTTGTGCTTCTCAGCACGTACGTCTTCAGACCATACACACCGTGTAAGTTCCAAACTTGGGGAGACTTTTTGTAAAATAGCAGCATAAAGTCAGACTTGCAACAGATACTTTTTCTTGCTGTCCACTGCGGGGTGGTTTCTTCCTTACTCATGTGTGCTCTGAGACTGGCACTTCCGGGGTCTCCGCTTCCGGGAGATGGTTTTTAATTGGGTTCTTTACTTGTCCCGACCCAGCACTTGTCCCTCATTCCGCCATGTCCTAGCACTAGGCTGCCTGGTCTACTGTCCCTCTTGCCTCTCTGATGACTTCAGTGTTCGACGACCCCCATATCAACTCCTGCTTTGCTGCTACATGTCCTGTATTGTCTGGGAGGCTCAGTCAGTCGTACAGGAGGATGTTTGGGAGATTTATCAAGCATGACTAAGCATTGTGCAGTGGGAAGGCTTTGAAATCTCTAATCTGCCATACTGCCAGGAATAGAATAGAAATAACTTATTTTTGAAAAATAAAAAGATTATCCCTACACTAACCCACACTTGTGTTCTGACAGATTGTCTGGATAAGTGGGAGGGGGATGTTGTTACGAGGCATGATGGCAACTCAGTCCCCAGCCGGGGTCACGTGGACAGCACCCCCTGCCCTGGCCTTCACTGGGGGCTGTGGCCACCACATGTCCTCCTTCTCTGTGCAACAATGTATCTGACTCAGAGCTGGGGACACCCTAAACCACTTAAATGCTGATGAAAGCTGTCACAAGGAGAGAGAATGCACGAGTTTGAGAAGACGATAGGATGCTTTTGGCACGCACCAGAACTTGGTCCTCAGACACCACTCATTCATTCATTCAACAGATGCTTATCGAGCTCTTACTTTATGTAAGGGAACCAGATCAACCGTCCCGGTCCTCACAAAGCTCACAGTTGACCTCAGTGGGGTGTGGTAAGGGATACGGCAGAAGGAGCGAGGGACAGGTACTAACCCAACTTGAGGAGGGAGGGGGTGTCTCTGCTGCATCTGCAGGACCAGTAGGCGTCATCCTGGGGTAGAGCTGGGGAAGGTCATTCCAAGCAGAGGGACAAGAGTGTGCAAAGTACTAAGCCAGAGAGAACTTGGGCCCAGGGAATTGCAGGGAATTGCTCATTTGGGCAGAGCATAGTTGGGAAGCCGTGAGACTGGAGCGTGGCTGATGAGAGCTGACCCTGGAGGCAGCCTGGGGCCCGCTTGCGGAGGGCCATCGGACCAGGAAGCTGTGGGACCCTCTCACCTGGGGAGTGAGTGATGCTGTCAGAGTTGTCATGTTCATTTCTCTCAGGAGCCAGGTCTCACAGAAGAGAAAGAACACGGGCTTGGGAGTAAGGCAGGCTTACAGTCAGTTCCCAGCTCCACTTCTATCCGCGTGATCACGTAATCGGTTACGTTGCGTGATCCTTCTCTGAGCATTTCTGTCGCATGTGCTAAACGAGAGAGAACGGACTAGACAGCTTCCCAAGGCCTCCCCTGTTTCCAGTGTTCTGTGGTGACGTTAGAGAGAAAGCGAAAAAATGCCATTGTGTACACACACCCAAGCTTGAGTAAAGCTGGAGCTCAAATGTGTGACTGTTGGCAGATGTTACCCCGGCAGCGATGCCAGCAATTTCTGGCTTCCAGTTAGCTTTTAACTTCAGTGAATCGTGACTGTTCCCCGGGAGTGGGTCTTTGTTGAAAGAGTAAATTTTTATATCCGAATCCAGAGCTGAGCAGTGTGACTTGCCTGGCCTTGCAACTGACCCAGCTTTTATTGGCTTTGTAGACGAGCGTCCTCCGGAACAGCTCAGCCTGTCTTCGCCCTCCGTGGAGCTCCCGCTGCAGAAGAGCACCGTGCAAAGCCCTGCACACACGGCCTTAACAGAAACCACCCTGGGACCTGGGCCCAGCCATTCCCTCCATGCCACGTCGTCCCCAGCAGCTGCTACTGCTTTTGATACAGCCTTTTCAAACCCGGCACAACTGACCCAAAGTGCAGCAGATCACGGCATATTTGCGGCAAACTCCGTGTCAGTGACGAGCAATGAGGTGGTCCTAGATGATGAAGAGATGGAGAACTTCTTGCCAGAAACTCAGTGGCCCACGTCCCGCCTGGTTTCTCCAATGCAGTACGTCACAGCCAGCCCCCCAGGGCTGCCGGAAGAAATGCTGGACTCCGTGCCAACTCCGTCATTACCCGTGGTTTCCTCACAAGATGGAGAAGTGGCATCAGCCTGGGAAGACACAGCGCAACAACCACCGGCGTCTGCTGCTTCCCCGAGTCGTGTCAGCGCTTTTGGGTCGACATCCCTCCCCGCCGAGGGCGTAATTCCAACTCCCAGTAGGAATTTGGTGCTTTCTCCTTCCGACCCTCACGGGCACGTGTCTAGCAGGACTTTGCTGGAGCCCACGGCCTCAGGAACAGAGGGCGTTGCAACCCTCCTTTTCAGCTCAGCGTCTTCAATGTCTCGGCTGGCGGGTGATGGTGTCACCCGTCCGCCATTCCCGCCCTCGGGGGAGGTCTCAGCGCCTCCAGAGGGTGTTCTGGCTGCAGGAACAGACAGATACCCTGGAGTGACCACTGCTTGGAGCCAGAGTCTCAGAGAAACCATCTCTCCAGGGACATCCTCCGCTGCCATGACACTCCAGACGGCCCTTGCTTTTGGGAGCGGCAGCAGCATGAATTCAGCTTTGTCTTCAGTTCTCCCTGCATCTGTGTCCTTTTCTACTCCATCCGCCGATGTTCCACACAGCCCCGTTCTTCCCGGCAACGCCAAGGATGCGCAGGAATTGCCTGGCAGGTCAGTGGTCTGGAGCCCCGCGTCTCCACTCAGACCGCACACGTGGTGCGCGCCCTGCACCGGGGCGTCCCCGCGGCACCTTCTGTCACCGAGCCTCGTGGAGAAAGACGTGGGATCGGGGGACGGCGCGGAGACCGTGACCGGGTGGGAAGTGAGCAGCGTCTCCCCACTGGGCAGCAGCACTGAAGCGGACTTCTCTGAACTTGAGGAAGAGCCGCAAGACTATAACACGCTTTTCCCCTCCAGACCTACAGTCCCACTGTCCTCTCCATCTGCGGAAGTCTCCGGAGCAAGCGCCGGTCTTGCAGCCGAGGTGGCCAAGAGTAGCGTCATGTCCACCCCGGTGTCTCCTTCCCCCGGCCACCCCTCCCCGCCGGTGTCACTCCACACGGTGCCCTTCGGCTCCTTCTCTGTCGTTGAAACTCAAGGAACGCCGCCCGGTGTGACGGCCGCATCTCCCTCGGTCAGGACCAGTGCTCTCCCTGACGCATCCTCCTCCATCACAGCAGGTGCGCCCACGCCCTCGCTCGCTCCCAGAGACCCAGCGGCTCCCTTTCTTTCTCATGGTTTGGACCCCTCCGGAGAGGCTTCACTTTTCCTGGACCGGGGGCCTGCCAGTCTTGCCCGCCAGGGCACCGGAAGCACGCTGGGGTTGGCACCAGGCTCGTTCTCCACGCTGCCGCCCCCGGAGTGGGGCCGCTGGGCGCCTTCTTCTCCGTCTCTGGGCTCAGGCCACCCATCAGCCTTCACCACTCAGGGCTTTTCTCCCCTGGTTGAGGCTTTTCCATTGTCCGACTCAATCAGCGTGCGGCCACCACAGCTTCCTGGTCCTAATTCCACACACCCGGAGTTTCCTCAGCTCTGGCCAACCTCGGGCCTTCTTTTAAAGGCGTCCACCTTGCCGCCCAGAGACTCTGGAGTGTCACTTCTGTCAGGCTTTGCCTCTGAGTCTCTCACGTTCTCTGGAGCATCGGTGGTTTCGCCGACAGGTGCCAAAGCTCCTTTCGCCTCGGCTGTCACCGCAACTACCTCCGACTTTGCGTTTCCGCTCCCGTCCCGTGAGCCCGCAGCCCCAAGCTTGGTGCCCCCCAGTTCGGAGCCCGTCCTTGACCTCTGGACTCTGGGACCTCACTTAACGCCACTGTGGACTACTTTTCATGCAACACCCCCTCTAACGGAGACAGCTCTCTTTTCGACTCCATCACCTTCTGAAGGTGACCTCCGTGCTGTGGACGACCACGTGTCTGTGTCCTCCTCTTTCTCCGGAGTCATTCCTACCACCACAGTATCGGTCACGGCCATGTCCCCGTCATCTGCGTCCTCACTTGTTTCTGAAGCGACCCCCTCACCCGCACCTACAGAGCCCCGGTTCGTGGGCCCATCCTTCACCCCCACAGAGGCGGCGCCGAACAGCACAGAGAACAGCACAGAGAACAGCACTGCTGTTGTGAGTGCATCCGGTGCCGGTGCGGCCCCCGACAGCGCTGCTGACACCAGCCTCATCGGCAGCCCCGAGAGTCAGGGTCCCCACGAGAGCAGCGCAGCTCTTCCCGCGCCGTCCCTCCACCCCGTGTCCACCCCCACGCCTGCCACTCCCCCAGCCGTGGCCACTCCTCCAGCAGTGCTCACCACCAAGCCGCCATACGTGTGCGACGTCACAGTTCCCGATGCCTACTTGGTCACGACTGGTAAGGCGCTGCTCTGGCATCTGTCGAGGTTGGGGCCATCTCCCTGAGGCGCAGTATGAAATACTTACGTGGTGTGCAGCATCGTGGCAAAGAATGTAGGCTCGAGAGCCAGATCTGCGGGGCTAGCAGTCCTCAGTCTGCTGGTCACCTGTGAGTTCTTCAGACAGGTGTTTAGCCTCGCTGAGCCTCGGTCTCCTCCGTGATGAAACGAGGATGATGGTGGCACCCACTTCGACGGGTTCGTTGTTGTAAAGATTGAAATACATCAATGCTTGGAAAATACTTAGCACAGTGCCTGGCGTGTAAAGAGCACGCACTAGTATTGCGTAGCAGTTACTAGTAGCAATAAGAACAAAGGAAGGATTTATACAAACCGTAGAAGCTTTTGTTAGGATATGTATCTGTGGAAGTGGTAACCCAGTGGATGCTTAGAAGACGTGGTTGAAAGAAACCTGAGTGATTAGCCAACAGGCAGCATCACCCCTTGCCGCTGCCCGTCCCATGAAACCGGAGTACATTTGCTGTTAATGTCTGTGCTAGTTCAGTGACCAGGCCCGCTGGATCAGGCTCCCCAGCCTGTTCTTCATGATCCATGGCAGGCTGCACGGAGTCTCGTGACCTGTTCATGTGTGTGTACTTACATACAACACACTGTGGCTGCACGGCCTGGCTCTGTGTGTTGATTTTGAGGGGGAGAAATGAACAAAGGGGAGAAGATGGCAGGAGAGGCAGAGGAGGAGTGGCGTGGACAAGGAAGGGAGGACAAGGAGAGGTAGAGGTGGGGAAGGAGAAGGAGCGCATGCTTGGTCTTCGTGCTCCGTGCCGAGTGGCGTGGGTTGTGCATCCCCTGCTCGCTACTGGGGTGCTGCCACCCTACCCAGGGCTGGGAGTGGTTGAAGCCTTTGCTCTCTCACCTCCTCCCTCCCCAAATGGAACAACCATTCGTTAACTCGTGGGACCAGTAGTTATGGAGCACTGAGTTTGCGTGAAGTGCTTTAAGAAGCTTTAGGGGATATAGAGAGTTGAACAACATGGAACAGTCCTGCAAAGCACGTGGACTCCACCAGGGCGGATGCTGAGCCGTGTTTTCCAGCAGCTGTGTGGAGAATGGTTGAGGCAGAGTTCTGTCCGAGGGACTGTTTGGGAGGACCAGGGATGGGTTTGGAAGGATGTGCATTGGAGGTCACATCTAATGAGGCTGCCATCTGAGGATGGAGGGAAGTGTCCTCCAGCTTGAGGGTGGAGCGGTGGCACAGCCCAAGGGCATTCAGCTTGGCTGGCAGTTAGATTGTATAATGGGAGGAGGTAATTAGCAAGAAAGCAGGTTGGAACAAAGTGGGGAACTTTCGTCCTCGGGATTAACGGGGTTCAGGCAGAGCTCAGAGTTCTAATAGACATGACACTTCTCTTCCTTGCTACAGAACTGTTACACAGTAGCTACAAAGTGGTCAGTTACAAGAAGCTCATTAAAAAAAAACTATTGAAAGCCTCTTTATCTCTGGGATTCTATGATATTTATGATACTTCTAGGTATAATGTATCTTTTAGAATTTATTCTACAAATAGAAATCATTTAGTAGTATCTCTAAGAATGTCAAATATATGTAGCTTGGATTAACTTTCTATGATATACATTTAATGAACTTGGTGTCCTTTGTTAGAGATCCGTGTATTTTAAGTAATATTCTGGGGTAAAACTGACCCACTCCCACTATCCATGCACACTTCCACAGTGTGAGTGAGTGTGCGGAGTTGGGCAGAAGTAGCCAGACTGTTACATGGTCTCTATGCGGAGAGGAGTGCCACCTTTTGCTCTCAGTGATAACTTTGACCCACGGGAAGTATCATTTTATTTAGAATCTTCATTTAGATTTTGACTCTGGGTGGGTTTTTTTTTTTCTTGTTATACATCGGAGAAAGAGAGGGTTGGGGCGATTCTTTGTCCTCTGAAAGAGTGTTGTGTGGTTTTGTTTTTGTTTTTCGCTCTGTACCAAAAGTGAGAGCACACTCTGTTGCCCCCTGATGCGTTGTTAGGAAGGTTCTGACCGCACGGATCCAGTGTGGGGAGAGGCCGCCCTTCCCACGCTGGGCCGGCCTGCCCCGGACTTCCTCAGGAGCTCTTTCTCACCTCTCTTGGCTCTGGGGAAACCGTAGAAATGTGGAGAAACCACGAGATATTTGTTTGTCGATGATTCTTCTTTCCAAGCACTCTTAGACCCACATCCCAGTGTTGCAGTTTTAGATCTTACTCTGAGTAATTCGAGAAGGTGGAAGTTGTGGTGGTGCCGTAGGAACTATGTAGAGTAATGCAGCAGGTCCTTGAATGATGTCATCTCGTGAGGACGTTCATGAAATGCTGAAGGAACTTGCCTCTTGTGGGAAATGAGAACTCCATGCTCTGTGTCCCCTGGCTGGGCCAGGACAGAGTCTGACTCCCGGTCTCACCCGCGGGGGGCAAAGAGTCGAGGGTTTTCGTAGTGTGTGGAGCTGATGCTGAGCATGGCTGACCTGGTGTCTTCAGAGATCCACTGTGTTCTTTCCTCGTTGGGGCCTTATTTACAACGTGATTTTGGGAGCTGCCCCCACACTGGCACGGCCCAGGCTCTGCCCTGGGGTCCGACAGTGCGATAACCTGTGTGATTCACAGTGACACTAACCTGCGTTGGTTTGCAGTGCTGGCCAGGAGAGCCGTGCAGGAGTACATCATTACGTCCATCAAGGAGGTGCTGAGGGTCCACTTCAGCCGCGCCGTGGAGCTCAAGGTGGGTTCAACTTGACGCGGGCGCCCAGGTGAAGGCCGGTGGCAGTGGTCACAAAACGCTCTATTCCCTTCCCCGGGTGAATGCCTGCTCATCCTTTGGGTCTCTACTCAAATGTCACTGGGTCAGGGAAGCCCTTCCTGACCTCAGGCTGGGCTGGGGTTAGTCCCGCGGAGCGGGGTGTTGTCAGAGTCGGGATGAAGGGGCTGCTGCAAGGCTGGAGTTTGAGGTGACAGCCCAAAGGGTTGTGCTTCTCTCAATTTACACGAAAGGACTTGGATTCGAGTGTAAATTAGATTTTAGAGAGAGTGCGTTTTTCTGTACATTCACTGAGACAGAGCACACACTGGATTTTAAAGACTTAGTAGGAAAAGGGATGTCAAATAATTTGTTTTGAAATGATATGTCACATGTATTGGGTTAAGTAAAATGTCCTTAAAGTAATTTCACCTGTTTATTTTTTATTTTTTCTTAAATATGGCTGCTAGAAATTTTATAATTGCACGTGTGGCTCACGTATTTCTCTTTGCTCCATAGGAGAACTGTTTTTTGTATGTGGGTTAAGTACAGCAAACACACTGAATTCTCCGTAACTCCTCATTTAGTTCATACTGTTGGCTATTCTTTCTCACTGTCCTCGCTCTGGTAATTTTGTGTTATTTTGGGGAAGGATAGCAAATGTGTAAAAGTGATAATTAAAATAAACTTTTGACTGTGAAACCCTTCATTTAAAACTAGCTCTTTATTTTTTTACTTTGTTATTTTTCTACTCAACACAACTTCCTATCATTTGGTTGATGGTCATTTTATTTGATAATTGGATGATAATAATCTCTTGTCTCTTTTATTTTCATAGGTTTATGAACTGTTCGCTGACTTCACTTTCCTGGTAACATCTGGCCCCTTTGTCTACACGGCAATATCCGTCATAAACGTGCTCATAAACAGCAAACTCGTGCGCGACCAGACGCCTTTAATCCTGGCCGTGAGGCCCTTCCTCCTCGCACCGGAGTCCAGGTTCCAAGTTCAGACGGGTGAGAACGCTGACCATCATTGTTTTGACTTGTAAACAGAATCTCACTTTGTTTTTTAAAAAAGTATTTTAAAAAAATTTTGTGAGGATTTTAAAAACCTTATTTAAATTTTCAAAAACATGCTAACTATGAAAAATTGCCAGCATAGACAAAAGTACACGGAACGGTTTAATGAACCCCCTGTACCTGTCATACGGTTTCAGCAACGTTCAACTCCCTGTTACATCCACACCACCATCTACATTCCCTCCTCTCACATTATTTTGGGGCTTCTTATGGTTTGTTTTTTCATTAAATGTATTGGGGTGACATTGGTTAATGAGCTCATGAGGTTTCAAGTGTACATTTCTACGATACATCATCTGTACATTGTATTGTGTGCTCACCTCCGAGAGGCAAACCATCTTCCGTGACCATATATTTGACCCCTTTGCCCGTTACCATTCCACCACCCCCTGCCCTCTGGTAACCGCCATGCGGTGGCCGGTGAGTTTTTGTTTGTTCTTGTTCATTCATTTGTTGCTTTCAGCTTTATATCCATATGAGCGAAATCGTGGTTCTTGAGTTTTTCTGTCTGACTTATTTCTGAAACACTGCCATGTGCCACGAGGATACCTCACGTTATTTTGAGATGACGTCATCTCATTCGTAAATATTTCAGCCTGTGTCTCTGAAAGAGAAGATTATTAAACACACACACACACACACGTACATATACACATATGCATGCATCTATACATACATGTATCATAAATATATACCTACACCCATATGTATACATAAATATGTGTCTATCAATAATATCATTATCACCGCCCTGAAAATCACAGCTGTCCTTTATATCATATTTAACTTTTTAGTACGGACACTTTTCAAACATACAAAAGTAGAGAGAGTAACATATTCAGCCCACATATGCCTGTCACTAAGCTTAAAAAATTATCAACATTTTCTCAATTTTGTTTTGTCTCTCCCTGACACATTTTTTTTGAGGAAGCTAGAGTGTTTTACAGAAATGCCAGATAGCATGTCATTTCACCCATAAATACTTCAGAATTCATCTCTAATTAATTCATATGTATTTGAAATGTTTCAGGCAGTTAAGTATTTACCCATTTAAAAATGATACTGTCGCCTTCACCTTGCATGTCTTCATTTGGTGCAGAGATGGCTCTACATCTTCATGACAGATACATAAAAAATAACACATCCTAGAACTTAATCCTGTTCGTGGACGAACTGGTTGATTCTGGTACTCTGTCTGCCTCTCCTTGGTACGAAAGGAACGCCCAGCTCACGGGCCTGTGATGGCCGTCTCTCTTGCAGTCCTTCAGTTTGTGCCTCAGAGTGTGGACACCGGCTTCTGCAACTTCACGCAGCGCATCGAGAAAGGCCTGCTGATAGCGCTCTCCGAAGTGAGAAACCACCACCAGGGCCCGTACAACTTCACGGTGCAGGTGAGGGGAGCACCGAAGGCAGGACAGGATACTTCAGCCTTCAGGGAGGAACGGGTTTCATAATGTTTTGTTGAAGATGCACTTAGCTCTTGCTAATTCCTTCCAGTGGAGCCTATTCTGTTCAGAGGGGTCAGGGTTACCCTCTTTCCATGGCTTCGGAGCAGGATAAGCAGGGAGCTCAGATATGGTGCCCTGGGGGGAGGTGAGCATATGCAGGAAGCTCAGGAAGGTGCTAAAAAGGAATTGTATCAACTTAGAGTATATCCAATGGGGGAAATGCCTAAATTCACTGGTTTTCATGTTATAGAATACCGTGCAAGGCAGCGCTTCACTCTAAAAACAGGGGAAGTAGCTACTCATCAAAGAACAGGCTTTATATATATACTTTTATATATATATGTGTGTGTGTGTGTGTGTGTGTATTCATGGAAACTGGTGATGTTTTTCTATTTTTTGATATTTTTTCCTCCATATTCTTTGCTTTCTTTTTCTGGAATTTATATTAAATAGGTTTAAGTGCTCTTGGTTTCACTTATATTTCTATTTTTCTTATTTCTTTAATCTCTTTTATAATTCCCCGCTTTTGCAGATTTTCTAAGCTTTGTCTTCCAAGTCACTAACTTACTCTTCAACTGTGTTTATCGTGTGACTCAATCCCTCTATTGAATTTTGTTTGAGCCTTTTTTCACTGTTCCTTGCTCCTTTTTGGTTGTAGCCTTTCCTGCAGCAATGCAGAATTATCTTGCATGAGGATGTAGTAGCACCTTGAAAGTCTCTGAGGACATTGGGTTTTTTAAAAAGTTGTCTGCTGCTCAGTAAGTTATCTCTGTCTTCTCTACAGCCATTGTCCTGTGTTGATCTTGGTCCTTTTATTACCTAAAAAAAAAACATTCAAAGGACATTATTTTTTTAAACCTCACTGAAGGATATGTTTATGATTTTAGGGAAAGGGAAAAGGGAGGGAGCTAGGAAAGGAAAGAAAGGGGGAGAGAGAGAGATCGGTTGCCTCCTGTACATACCTCGACTGGGGGGGTCAGACCCACAACCTAGGTGCGCACCCTGACCCGGAATCGAACCGTCAACCTTTTGCTGTAGTGAATGACGTTCCAACCAGCTGAGTCAGTTGGTGTGAGTTGTCCGCAAGTGCCTGGAGACCAATGGTGGGTTGATGTTAGGAATGAAGGAGCAAGGGGTTAATTTGGGCAGCTCTTTCGGCTTTCTTCTTTAGCTGTCCAGTCTGTTCCATGTCAGCCCTGTGTCCTGATGGGAGACCCACTGGGGCATGGGGCCCGGGGCAGTCTGTATTGGTGGTGAGGCTGTGGCTGGTCAGGGACAGACAGACCGGGACCCCTGCCCCCAGTGCGAGATAAGGAGGTTGTGCCCTGGGATGGAGCATGTTAGTGGGTTTTTCATGGCAGAGCTGCCTTTTGTTTCGTTTTCCCTCCTTTTAGTCTCTTGTGAGCAGTCCCCACCCACTTCCTTGCTGAGGGGCCTACCCTTCAGTGCGTCTCTTGTTCTTAGGCAAGGAGCTCATTGTCCTCAGGGAGCAGTGCCTTGGCTGTTCTGGGTGGAGATGTGGCTGCTGCTGTTGGCGCCTCTGCGTGGGCCTGGGTGTGGCAGTCAGAGAGGAAAGAGGAGGGAGGACATTGACTCTGCTCCTTGGCATGCAGCCTTTAATTAATCACGGCAGTGACTCTTGGTCCCCGCGGATCTCCCTGTGGAGCCTGCCCTGGGCCCCACGGCCCCACAGCCCCACGGCCCCTTGGGAGAACGGCTCTCAGATCCACTGGTGTCTGTGCCTGTGTGTGCTGGGGCCTGTCCCTCCATTCTGGTTAATAGCAACGTGATTCTAGCCTCTCTCCATTTTCCAGAAATTAGACAGCATCTCAGGTTTTCTTCCCTTCTCAGTGCTGTTGTGGACTTACTCCTCTGTGTTCAGGCTTACTGTTATTTCTGCAGGATTTGGGATGAAAGGGGGAGAGACGATAGACACGCATGCTCATCTTGTCACTTAATGTACAAACACATCCATTCACCACGAGGACTGAAAGCATTGCCAAAGGGAACCAGGCCACTGAAGCCCGTTATCCTTCCTTTAAAAGTGTTGCCCCAGTGAGAGAAGCCGTGAGAGAGAACTCAGAGTCAGGCTCTTAGTGGGATGAACTTTTCATGAACTTCAGAAACTGACTGCGACTTCCCCCTTTCAGATCTTGAATGTCACTGTGGGCTCTTCGCGGGCAGCTCCTCGCCGGGGCCCCGTGAACATCGTCTTTGCTGTTAAGAGTGCGCAGGGGTTTTGGAACGGGACCCAAGTGAGTGAGCTGCTCCGGAACCTGAGTGTGGTGGAGTTCAGCTTCTACCTGGGGTACCCGGTGCTCCAGGTCGCCGAGCGTGAGTACCACTGTCCTGGACTACGCCGGGAATGCGGCCCTGGGCGTTTTCGTCGGTGGCCCTCTTTTTCTCAAGTGACGGATTTCGCTGAAATCAGAATACAAGTCACATAAAATTGGAGTTTCTCAGATGTAAGCTAGGGTGGGCCTCCAGAGCCCTCCTCACCCACGGGGCCTCTCTTTATTATCCTCTGTTCCGGAAGGGGTGCTGTGAAAGATGAGACCAGTTCTGGAGAAGGTGAAACCAGAGGGGTGGAGAACAGCCCTGTGGTTGCCGGAGGTGAAGGGCAGGAGGGAAGCTGGACCGCAGAAGGGCAGCAGAGGGCACTTCGGGGAGGTGATGAGGCTCTTCTGTGTCTGTATCGTAGTGGTGGTTTCACGACGCTGTGCATTTGTCAAAACCCACGAAACTAGAAGCCCCAAAAGAGTGAATTGTATTTCATGTACAATTAAAAAAAACAATAAATGAAGACAAACAAAACTTTTCTTCCTGCCAATTAGGCTCATAGTGCAAATGGAATGGGAGAAATGTTTACTTCAAAAACAAAACCAAAACCAGTAGATTCCAGTGTTGAAATCAGGCCACAAAAATAAAAAGAAAGAAAGGAGGGAGGGTGGGAGGGAAATAAAAAAAATTTTTAAAAGTAAAAATGTAACAGTCAGATGATTCTTAATGTAGTCAGTGTACAGTGAATTACATGAAAAAAATAACTTGTCAAATGTAGCAGTTGACAGGGATAAAATCACTATTTACATTGGGCAATGGTCAGTAATGTATGGGAAGATATGGATAAAATAGTAGGCTAGACGACAGGTGTGCGCCAGGACTGTCCCATGCAAGTCAGGACGTGGGGTCACTTGACCCTGAGTCACTGCTGGGAAATCCGGGGACTCTGAGGACACAGTGTGAAAACTCATTGCTCTGGAACAATGACTTTTCCAAAGGAACCTGGGGTGATCCCGTGAAGCAGCATCCCACCAAGTCACTTGAGCAAGCCCGCCTTCCTTCCTCCCTCCCTCCCTCCTTCTCTCTTTCTCTTTCTTTCTTTCTTTCTTTCTCTCTCTCTCTTTCTTTCTTTCCTTCCTTCCTTCCTTCCTACCTTCTTCTTTTCCTCCCTCCCTCCCTCCTGCCCTTGGGACTCATACGCTCAGAGATTGCTCACTGTTCATGCCTTCACACCAATCGACTATTTTCTTCTTCTGTAGTTAGTGCTGAATCCTACAGGAGAGGCAATGTCTTGGGATTTACCCGCTGTCTTCTAGAACTCTTTCCTTCTGAGTGTTGTAAATGTGTTTTTTTACTGACATGTTCTCCCCTAACCCTTTTCTTTTTACAGCCTTCCAGTACCCGCAGCTCAACCTGTCTCAGCTGCTGAAGTCGTCCTGGGTAAGAACAGGTACGTTGAACTTACATCATGTTTCGGGAACCATAAGAATAAGGAGTGTGTGTGGGTGTTACTAAGAACAATACCGCCTTTCCTGTTTCTCAGTCCTAAATTCAGGGCAAAGTGCACCTTAAATTCCTGGTAAAGGATGAATGAGAAAGGGACTCTGACTTGGCTGTAGGGATACGTCCCACTGAGCTATGGCCCAAGAAGTGTTGGCTTTCTCTGCAATTCATACCTCACGTCCGGGGCAGTCTAACGGGAACTGACAGTGTCCCGACCTAGAACGGCGTGAGGCTCTGAAGCCAGACTATCTTTGTCTGTCTGTCTGTCTCTCTCTTTTTCTAAAAGTCTTATTTGTTTGCTTTTATATAAGGACCAAAAAGGTAACTTGGTGAGCAAATAAGAAGCTGTTTTTAAAAGTCTCTTTGGCCTGGGTCAGATACTTACAGCTGTGGCATTCATTGCCAAATCAGACTCTCTCATCTGGCGCACACAAGTGTGAGAGGTAGTAACGTGTTTCCCCGTGCCCAGCGTGGGAGCAGCACAGAGGAGCTGGTCACGGGGAGGAAGAACACGGAGGGGTGACAGTCACCATTTCTGAGATCCCGCACCCTGCGAGGCCCCCTTTGCTTCCCATACAGCATTCCATGTAAAGGCCCCACCTCTTTGCAAGGTACCACAGCCTCATTTTCCAGATGGCTTTCATAGCAGTTAAGTGACTCACCCGTGGTCCGGTCTCAGACAGATTTGAGCCAGAGCCGGCTGAAAAGGAGATCTGGCAGATTGTCTGCTTAGATAATCTTGTTTACAGCAGGTGTAAGAAGACAGGCACCTTATCTGGAGTCAGTTCAGGAATCGAGATAAGATACAAACTTAAACCAGTTCCAGAAATTTTGAAATGACTGCAGACCAAATGTTTGATCCTTTGTAGGCCCTCTCAGCCCGAAAGTGCTTGCCTTGCTGAGTTTCTGGGGCGTCTGGCCACCCGTCTTGGTAATGCGTGGGGCTTTGAACTGCAGATAAGACTCCTGAGAAGCACTTCTGGTCCTCCCTCACATTCCCCCTCTTCAGGTCTCTCTAGGGCATCGATTTTTCAGCCTGTGTCCCGCAAGAATTTGTAGGACATGTAACACCTGACTGGGGCACTAACCCTTTTCCCTTAGACTGTCAAATAAAAAAAAATGGCAAAAGCTAAAACAACAGTAGCTATCCAGTATGAATGAATCAAAATTATACCTTTTTTTTGTGTGTCAGATCAGCAAAAAATAGAATCCATTTCTTGGTGTGCCGTAGAATTTTGGGAATTAGTTTATGTGTGCCAAGAGATGAAAAGGGTTGAAAATCGCTCCTCTGGAGATTGGCATATTATGGTAACCCCGTGTTAATTTCTTTCCTACACACACCCTTTTTTTCTTCACCGCTAACTCATTTTGGGCCCTGTGTGTGTTTCCCTTGAAATGTAGTCCTCCTGGGGGTCGTTGAGAAGCAGCTTCAGAACGAAGTGTTTCCAGCCGAGATGGAGCGCAAACTGGCCCAGCTGCTGAGCGAGGTTTCCACCAGAAAGCGGATGTGGAGAAGGGCCACCATTGCTGCTGGCAACAGCGTGGTGCAGGTAGGTACCCAAGGAGGCCAGAGGGGGAGGGAAGGAGAGAGAGCAGACTGAAGTCCTGCCACATTTTCATGCAAATGGGAAAGGCAACAAGAACCTTCTGATGTAGCTGGGTTGCTCTCTTAGGTGGCGACCGAATGTGGCAGCATTTCAGTTCAACTAGAATCTAGACAAATGTTCCCCAAGTCCTTGGTATGTGGTCAGTGCCGGAATGGATCTTGTGGGGAGCACAGTGAATGGATTGTGTTAGTGGGTCGCCGTGCCATGGGATGACCTTATTTTTCGAAAAGTAATTTTTTAAAACTCACAATGTAGTTGATTACGGAATGGTAATGTTCCTGAGAGTATCATAGGGATGGATCATTCAGCTGGAAGAGACCTTAAGAAATCAGAAAGAGGAACATTTTCTGCCCTCTGTTCTAGTGGCTCATCCTCCACGCCTCCCCCCCACCCCTTGCTTGTCTCACGTTACCCAAAACATCCTTCTCCTCTGTAAATTAGCAGAAAAGTTACAAATGACAGATTAATTTCACTCAGAAAGTGACCCATTTTAAATGCATAGGCTCACAGCGAGCTGGAGGTTGGGCTGTGATTTATTCCCATCTCAGTGTGCATTAATGTGATTTTGGATTTTTCCCTTCACCAACTGCTGGCTTGCAGAGCTAGGAAAATGGGATAGCATTGCTGCGGCGTTCCAGAGACAGGAGACTTCGGGTGAAACTGGAAGTCCAGGGGTGGGGGCGGTTGGTGGTCCAGGGGCGTTGGAGGGAAGAACACAGAACTGACCCTGGGGAGGGGCAGGGTGACAGTTGGCCCAGGGCTGGTGTCATTGTCCCCAACTCTCTGACCAGGTTTCTCCCGTACGTACTGCTCTCCCCCCTCCCTCAGAGGTGTGGTTAGGTTTCTAAAGTAGTTTCTTTGCCAGATGCAATAGCATATAGAGAAATTAAAAAACTTAAGAGAAGGTTGAGAGTAATATGAATAGATATAGAAAACATATATATATTTATATAACTATAAAATAAAGAAGCAGAATGAAAATGAATTATAAAAGCTTGGCTGTATTCAGTAACCCTGGCTTCATTGAGCTTAGGGTCTGGGTGGAGGTTAATAAACACAGATAAAACAGTTGTAAAGTTCCATAAGATGACAGAGGAGGTGCTCGATTAGATGGGAAAGCTCCCTAAGGTGGGAATATTGGATACTGAAAGCTAACCAAGTCACCCCTCGGTAACAGTGCCGTCTCATGGGTTGCTTAGCAACCATGCCCTGCTTCTCACGTGCACTGGAGTGGCCAGATGTGAAGATGGAGACAAGAAATCGTGTACAGGGCACAGGACTCGTTAGCAACATGATTTGTAAAAGTGGAAGTATTCAAACAACCCGAATGTCCAGCAGTGGGGGGGATAGGTACAAAAATGGTCGTGAATCTTTACATGTTGGAATATTGGGCAGCCATTATCATTTTTTGAATTAGTGCATGAGAAAAAAACTGAAGAGAGGCTGTATAAGAAGGTACACAAAATAATCCAACTATTAATATAAAACTCACGAAAAGATTAATGGGAGGAAATATGCCACAATATTTACAATGATTATCTTTGGTTGGTTGAATTTGAGGTGAGTTTCATTTTATTCTTCCTACATACTCCTTTGTGCTTTTCAAAATTTCCCCAGTGAACGTGTAATTTCTTTAGTGAACATGGGATTTTAATCAGAAAATAATGTTTAAAGTGAAATTGAAAATGTTGCCCAAAACGATGGCTCCGTCCCACTGTGGTTGCGTGGATTCCAGACGAGAGTCTGAGAAGAAGTTGCCCAGAAGGGATGTTGGCATTAGGTGTGACTGCTGTTTTCAGGTAGGACAAGCTCATAGAATCTTCGGTTGAGGTGGGTGTCCCTGGAAATTGGAAGTATGGCTTCTGCAAGGGGAGCCCATTTCTACAATTGACCAGAACATTGCAGTGGAATAAATAGGCATGCAGGTAGAGGGACAGGGGGGTGTAATCTACTTGCTTTCTGGGAGCCCTTTGTTAGTATTAATTCTAAAGGCTAATAAAAAATTAGTGCAGCACAGTTCGGGGGGAGGGAGGAGGTGGTTAGAGAGCAGAAGCGGTCAGGGAACTGGCCTAGAAACGTCAGACAAAGGGCAGGCCAGATACGAGCCCACCGCAGGCTGGAGAGGTATAAAGAACAGTTTCTCCAGGGATGAGGGTTTGGGCCTGTGTTGTTAAGGATCTTTATATGTGTTCTGGAAGAAGGCGTTCACAGTGAAGTCTTGAAATTGTTGATTTGCTGGACGTTTCCGCTGGTGAAAGGAGTCCGGCAGCCGTGTCTGGAGTGCAGTCCACTGTTACACCTTTGCGCAGGTGGCTGGAGAAGTGGCAGCTCTTGCTGATGGCAAGTGTAGGGACCAAAGATTCAGACTGTGTGTGTGAAGTAGAGGCCTCAAGAGTGATTGTTGATCATTTACTCAGAACGTCAGCCAACATTCTGCTGGAGTCTGCAGGGGCAGTAAAACTGTTGCATATTAATAAGAGAAATAGCAACATAATAGAGCTATATGTACTTAAAACTGTGATGTATCGAATGTACCAGATTCTGAAGCACTGATGTAAAGGACTACCCTGAACACCAGAGAGAGAGGAATTTTGGAACAAATCAAAGTACTATTTGATCCAGTGGATTATGAATTTATGAGAATTTTTTCCAGCTTCATTGAGATATAATTGACAGATGACAATGTGTAAGTTTAAGGTGTACAGTGTGGCGACTTGATATAAGTGTACAAGGTCTGTCCAGAAAAAGTGCAGCCATTGTTAATATAACGAGAACGGTTTGGGGACATCAGTGTAACCTGGCAGCCAAGGAGAGTGGACTGGAATGCACATGTGTGAACAATGATGACTTCACTGTACTAGTCAGTGGGCGTGGTAGATGCCCTTGAGTGAATGTGTCTGTGTGGCCATCGCATTCAAAATGACTGAGCGAGTATAGCAACAAATCTGTGTCAAATTTTGCGCTAAGCTTGAACATGCCTCCATGGAAACTGTTTGGATGACTCAGAAGGCCACAGCTATGGGCAGCTGGTGATTGGCAACTTCATTACAACACGCCTGCTTGGGCATCACATCTCTTGCAGATTTTTTGTGAACCATCAAATCACCCAGGTGACTCAGCTCCCCTACAGCCCAGAAGGTGCCTTGCAACTTCTAGCTTTTCCCAAAACTAAAATCACCTTTGAAAGGGAAGAGATTTCAGACCATTGATGAGACTCAGGAAACACAACAGGGCAGCTGATAGTGATTGGGAGAACTGTGTGAGGTCCCAAGGTGCCTACTTTGAAGGGGACTGAGGCGTCATTGTCCTACGTACAGTGTTTCCTGTATCTTCAATGAATGTCTCTATTTTTCATATTACATGGCTGGACACCTTCTGGACAGGCCTCGTAGACTGTGACATGATTACCACAATAAGGTTAGTTAACACACCATTGCTCACAGTTAGTGTTGCGTGTGCATGGTGAGAACTTTTTAGATCTGTTCTCTCAGCTTCGTTCCGGTATACAGAATGGTATTACTGACTGTGTCCACCGAGCTGTGTGTTAGATCCCGGATTTACCGCTGGAAGTTTCTGCCCTTTGACAACTTCTACCCGTTTCCCCTTCACCCGGCTCTGGCAACCATCAATCCGCTATCTGTTTCTATGAGTTTTCTTTTTTTTTTTTTTTTTAAGATTCCACATGGAGGTGAGGTCATACACTATGATGTCTGACTTGTTTCTCTTCAGAGATGCCCTCATGGTCCATCCACGCTGTTACAAATGGCAGGACCTTCTTCGTTTTTATTGGTGAATAGCATTCCATTGTGTGTATACAGAAGTACCACATTTTCTTCATCCACTCACCCACAGATGGACACGTAGGTTGGTTCTGTGTCTGGGCTGTTGTACGCAGTGCTGCAGAGGACACGGGAGTGCAGACCTCTCTCTGAGATCATGAGTTCATTTCCTTGGAATACATACCCAGGAGTGTAACTGTTGGATCATATGGTAGTTCTATTTTTAACTTTTGGAGGAAGCTTCCCACTGTTTTCCATAATGGCTGTACCGATTTCTGTTCCCACCAACGGTGCACAAGGATTCCATTTGTTCCACATCCTCTCCAGCACTTGCCTCTTGTTTTTTGATATTAGCTATTGTAACAGGTGTTATCTCATGATATCTCGTTGTGATTTTGATTTGCATTTTCTTGATGATGAAGATGTTGAGCACCTTCCTTTCATATGCCTCTTGGCATTTGTATCTCTTCTTTGGAGAAATGTCTATATATTTTTTTGCTATCGAGATGCATGAGCTCCTTGTGTATTTTGGATATTAAACCCTTATCAGATACATGCTTTGTAAATATTTTCTCACATTCCATAGGTTGCCTTTTCATTTTTGTTGATTCTTTTGCTGTGCAGAAGCTTTTTAGTTTGATGTAGTTCCACTTGTTTATTTTTGCTTTTGTTGCTTGTGATTTGGGTCTCCTTTCTAAAAAATCTTTGCTAAGACCAGTGTCAAGGAGCTTTTTTCCCTGTCTTCTTCTGGGAGTTTTATGGTTTTAGGTCTTACATTTAAGTCTTTCCATTTGGAACTAACTTTGTGAGTGGTCCAGTTTCATTCTTTTGCATGTGACTATCCAGTTTTTCCAACACCATTAACAAAGAGAGTGTCTTTCCACATTGAGTATTCTTGGCTCCTTTATCAACGGGGTCTTTTGTGGTTCCTTATAAATTTTAGGATTGTTTTTTGCTATTTCTGTAAAAAGTCCCATTGGAATTTTGGTAGGGATTGCATTGAATCTATAGGTGGCTTTGGATAACATGGGCATTTTAACAATATTAATTCTTCCAAACTATGAACACGGGATATATTTCCATTTAGTTGTGTCTTCTTCAATCATCAATGTCTTACAATTTTTAGTGTACAGATTTTTCACTTCCTTTGTTAAATTTATTCCTAAGTATTTTATTATTTTTGATGCTATTGTGAGTGGCAATGTTTTACCTCTTTCTTTTCGGATAGTTCATTGTTAGTTTATAGAAACACAACTGTCCCTGGCTGGTGTGGCTCAGTGGATTGAATACCGGCCTGCAAACCAAAGGGTCACCCGTTTGATTCCCAGTTAGGGAACATGCCTGGGTTGTGGGCCAGGTCCCCGGTAGGGGGCATACGAGAGGCAACCACAGATTGATATATCTCTCCCTTTCTCCATCCCTTCACTTCTCTCTAAAAATAAATAAATAAAATCTTAAAAAAAAGAAACACAACTGATTTTATTGTGTTGTTTTTGTGTCCTGCAAATTTACAAATTCACTTATTCTAATAGTTTTTTTGGTGTATTCTATAGGGTTATTTATATATAAGATCATGTCATCTGCAAGCAAAGACTTCCTTTCTGATTTGGTGCCTTTTGTTTCTTTTTCTTGCCTGATTGCTGTGGCTAGGACTTCCAGTACTGTGTTGAATGGGAGTGGTGAGAGCGAATACCTTGTCTTGTTCCTGATCTTAGTGGAAAAGCTTTCAACCTTTCATCATTGAGTATGATGTTAGTTGTGGGTTTGTCATATATGGCCTTTACTATGTTGAGGTATGGTCCTTCTATACTCTGGTGAGGGTTTTTATTATGAATGAATGTTGAATTTTGTCACATGCTTTTTCTGCATCTATTGAATGGTCTTATGATTCTTCTTTTCTTTTATTAATGTGGTGTATTTCACTGATTATGATCCTTTAAATGTGCTGTCAAATTTGGTTTGCTAGTATTCTGTTGAGAAATGTTGCATCTGTGTTCATCAGAGATAAGGATCTATAGTTTACTTTTTTACAGTGTCCTCACCAGGCTTTAGTACAGGATAACGCTGGTCTCATAAAATGAGTTTGGGAGCATTCCTTCCTCTTCAGTTGTTGGGAAAAATTTGAGAACGATTGGCATTAACTCTTCTTGAGATGTTTGGTAGAATTTGTCAGTGAAACCATCTGGGCCTGGGCTTTTCTTTTTGGGGAATTTTTTGATTACTGATTCAATCTCCTTATTCATTACTGGTCTGTTCAGATTTTCTATTTCTTCATGATTCACTGTTGGTGGGGTTCTAGGAATTCCCCGCCGGGGAATGGCGGGGAATGGCGGGGAATGGTGGGGTTCAGTGTTCAGGGTTGTGTGGTTCTAGGAATTAATCCATTTCTTCCAGGCTGTCTAATTTGTTGGTGAATAATTATTTATAGTAGTCTCTTTTGATCCTTTCTGTGGTATCTGTTGTAATGTCTCCTCTGTCATTTACAATTTTTGAGAACTCTCTCTTTTTCTTGGTTAATGTAGCTAAAGGTTTGTTCATTTTGTTTATCTTTTCAAAGAATCAACACTTATTTTGTTAATCTCTTCTGCTGTTTTCCTAGTCTCTATTTCACTTACTTCTGCTCTAATCTTTATTATTTCCTCCTTTCTATTAACTTTGTGCTTAGTTTTTTTCTTTATTTTGTAGTTTCTTGAGGTGTCAATTAGATTGTTTATTTGAGATCTTTTTTCTTGGTGTATGCATTTGTAGCTATGAACTTTCTGCTTATAACTGTTATTACTGTATCTCACAAGTTTTGGTATATTGTGTTTCCATTTTCATTTAAGATTTTAAAATTTTTTCTTTTTATTTCTTGTTTAGTGCATTGGTTGTTTCAGGAGTGCACTGTTTAATTTCCATGTATTTTTTGATTTTCTAGCTTTCCTTCTATTATTGATTCTAGTTTCATACCACTGTGGTTGGAAAAGTTGATAAAATGTCTGTGTTATTGAATATGTCGAGACTGTTTCTGCGGCCTGACATCTGGTCTGTCCTAGAAAAGGTACTGTGTGTGCTTAAGAAGAATGTGTGTTCTGCCATTGGATGGAATGTTCTGCATGTGTAGGTCTATTTGGTCTATAGTGTTGTTCAGATCTGCTATTTCCTTGTTGATTATGTCTCTGAATGATCTATCCATTATTGGGGGGGGGTATTAAAAGAATTTATGAGATTTATTATGCCAAGCGCAGTGGCTCTCAATGAGGGATGATTTTGTACCCCCAGGGTACATTTTGGCACTGTCCAGAGACATTCCGCTTGTCACAGCTGGTCGGGGAGGGCACGGCTGTTGTTACCGGCATCTACCAAGTAGAAGACAGGATGCTTCTAAACATCTTACAATGCTCATTACAGGCCCCCACATCTGAGAATTATCTGGACCAAAGTGGCAATAGCACCACGGTTGAGAAACCCTGCCCCAGACGAACAGGGAGAAAATGCTGGTAGATTTGAGAAGGGATTGGATAGGACCGTTAATAGTTTCCGATGACCAGGGGTGCACCTAACCTTTGTGGTTGATGTTTTGAGGACAGCAGCATCCTCCCGCGACATATTGGAGCTTCTTGGTCGCAAGTCTAGGTTCCTGGATGTGGCAACCCTATGGTCTGTGTATCCTAAGGGCCCTTTGTCTCAGAGAAGACTTCGAGCAAGACGAAGTGCATTTGTTGTTCTGCATGGAGGAACTTTCATTGCGACTGTCCCTCTTCCCATCAAGAGAGCAGCATGGGGATTCAGGGCCCCGGAATCGTGTCAAGAGTTTATTAGGAGGAGGACTGGAATAAATCCCGAATAACATAGTCAAGGTTGAGTGGCCAGAGAAAGGGCATCTGGAAACTGGAGCTTCTAAAATGCTAATGGTTTCTGTTATCTTCCAGGTGGTAAATGTGTCCAGGCTGGAGGGAGATGACGATCCTGTGCAGCTCATCTACTTTGTGGAAGATCAAGATGGAGAAAGACTCAGTGCGGTCAAATCTTCAGATCTGATCAACAAGATAGATATCCAGAGAGCAGCCATCATCTTGGGGTATCGAATTCAAGGCGTGGTGGCCCAACGTAAGTGCCTGAGGCTTGGCCCGGAGGGGTCATCTGTGCTGGGCTGGGGTCAGCCACCAGTCTTTTTCTGGACACTGACCTCTGAATTTAAAGCATTCTTATGTGGGTACAGTAGACATATGTCTTAAGCCCATATTATTAAGTGGCATTTATATAAGATGTCAGTTGTTAAAAGTGATTGGAAAAGACCTTCTTTATTTCAATTGCTTGTGGTTATAGGCTTCACTGCTATTTTTTCCTACCTAGTATTTTGTATTCGTGGCGTTCTAGTGAGTTACAGTAGCTTTAGTTAGCGTTAGTATTTTTTTCCCCTATTCCTGTCCTGTCTTAGGTAAAATACTGTGTTTTCTCTGTATTTCTTCCAAAATCTTATATGTCATATTTTGAACATTGCTGGGGACAGTGAGTCACACAGGAAGCAGGGAGGTGCCCTCTGCATTTATTGGCTTCCTTCTGGGTCTTTTAGCACAAAGAAGTCCTTGATCCTTACCCTTTGCAATCCTGTTTCTCTCCCACCCAAGCCTCAGCCACTCCACAATTCAGAAAGAGGTGTTTGGGTATTTCTTTATTATTTTTGGAAGATACTAGGCCCCTGTCCTCTCTGGCACTGGGTGATCTCAGTGCCTTTTTTTTTTTTCCAACTCACAGATTTTGGGTGTTTAAAATTAAGAAAAGGAGAGGCATGGAAGAGTGTATTTCTCTAAATATACCTTTATGAATCACACTGCTATTTTAATGTGACTGTTATTCCTTTATGATCCTGAGAGCAACCCGTGTAAAAGCCCAGTAATACTTGCTCCCAACGGTAAAGGGTAAGTAAACGTTTAGAAGGAATTCAGCATCAGAGGACGTTGAAAAACTGTAGTGACTATGTAAAGCGATCAAGGCCATTTTACAGAAGGACAGCTCTGCAATTGTCCTCAGCAGTGGAAGAGGCTTTGTGAAACCTGTACTTGTCCCTGGACACTAACCAAAAGGAGGGCTGATGGGCACAGTTTCTCCATTTGGTAGAAAATGATGGGAGACTTGAAGCAGAGAACCACCCGCCGAGGGTTCACGTGATCGCACATTGGTGTGTTCTACGTCAAAGCAGCGAGAACAGAGTGAAGCGCTTACCGGCCTTTTTTCCTATACGACATTCGTGGCTGCTGGAGAGGTGCCCCACTCCAGTGAAGCACTTCACCTTTTAAAAAGGTGAATCGCAGTTGGGTACGGGCACCTTCCAAGCCCACTTCCATCTGCTCTTTGCCCCTCCCATTCCTCCGTTTGGTGCGGAAAACCACAGGGGTAACAATCCCGGGATGGGAGCCCCAGCCAACTCCAGGAGCAGCCCGAGGCAGCTGTGGGTCCCAGTGCCAGGGCCTCGTTTTGACCAATCTGTGCCTCTCCCAGGGTCTCACTGGGTTAGAACTAAGAAGAGCATCCAGTTGTCCCCGCCCTACAGGGTGCTTCTGTCCCTCCCCGTTAGTTGTTTCCATGCAAAACGAACTACATTTAGGCCAGATGGAAAATTACAAATTGTTATCACGGTCCCCTTCCCTGTTTCCCATGTAGTCTCCACTCTGTGATTCATGCGTCTTTCATGGTGCGTGTGCCGTGGAGTGCGGGCCCCCCTCCCGTGCCACTCTCTCCAGTGCCTCAGCCCAGACCTGGAGCAGCACCTAGAATCGTTTTTGATGTTACATCTCGGAGCAGAAGCATTTCGGTCCCACAGCACATGTTAACCTCAGGATGCAAAAAGAGCGTAAAGCGTGGTCCCTGCCCCTGAAGACTGAGATGTGTTTGGAAAGACAAGACTTAGAGTCGTGCCCATAGTCATGAGCAAAGTAGCCTAGCACATCAACGCGATACATTGATGTGATAAAATGCATCTTAACAGAAATAGTAAGGTACTGTCCACAAGACAAAGCCAGAACAGAAGGCAAGGAGAAGCAGTGTCACGGAGAGGTTGTTATGAATCAGCCCTGGGGAGGGTGGGCAGAGAGCAGGGGGCTTGGTGGCTTTTGGAGCCTGGTGGCCGGCCCCTGAGCTTTAAGGGGAGCGAAGTCCTCTGAGAGGATGAGCACAGAGTGAAGGGGGCGAGGGCCCAGTTTTGGGAAGCAGGATTAGGGAAAGGAGCTGGTGAAGGAACTTCAGGATGGAGTAATTGAGCCATAATTGTCCAAGGCCATTGAAGGTGGGGGGCTCGGTGGGGGTGGCAGGAAGGTGGGGAGTGGTGGATGCAAAGTAAGTTTGATTTAATGTGGTTTTATTTTACTTTATTATTATTTTTAAACATGCTCTGGCCAGTTTTACTCCAGAACACTTTTACATGATTTACTTTTCACCCGACTGTTCTTCCACGCTTCTGATGACATCATAGTCACCAGGCCAATGGCAGGCAGCGTGCACACTCTCAGTATGTCCCACACGCTGGGCCCAGTTCACGGTCCTCACCCCTGCTCCCACAGCCCCCTTGTGGCGGTGGGGCCCAGTCTGGCCACTGTTACACAACACTCTACTCCAGATTCCCTCAAGGCGGGGCAGTGGTGGCGAGGACGACCAGTTTCGCTTTGCCTCGTCTGACCATCTTCAGGGTCTGCGTGTGCCCCAGCACGTACTGCCCACTTTTCATAACGAGATGGAGCCTGGAGTTGATCGACTCCAGCGACTTTGGATGACCCCCAACCAAGAGTAGCTGCCAAGCTGGCTGGGGATGGAGAAAGGCAACTTCGATTACCAGCCATGTGTCACGGGTTTAGGGAGATGCACAGCTGAGGAAGTTCAGGCAGCACTCAAACACTACCTTTAGGATTTCCGATTGTCGGTACGGAAGCATTCCTGCAGTGAGAACTGAGGGTGGGCTCGTAACCCGACAGTCAGGAGCCCTGGGTGAACCTAGCTTTGCTGTTGAGTTAGCCATGTTCCTTTAGACACTTCGTCTATGTCACCATGACCCCTGCTGTGTCCTCCATGTGACCTTCTGTGTGGCGTTTGTCCACGTGGCTGCGTTTCCTGTCAGCGCATCAGAGCCGCTCACCAGTTGTCTTGAGCGGACACGACAGGACATTCATTCACTGCCAAGAGGGGCTGTCCTGGGAAGGAGTCACTCAGCCACCTGTCTTCCTCGCCCGCAGCCGTGGACAGGGTGAAGAGGCTGTCGCCGGAGTCCCAGAGCAGCAACCTCTGGGTCATCGTTGGCGTGGTCATTCCCGTGCTGGTGGTGATGGTGATTGTGGTCATCCTCTACTGGAAGCTCTGCCGCACAGACAAGCTGGACTTCCAGCCCGACACCGTGGCCAACATTCAGCAGCGGCAGAAGGTGAGGGGCAAACCCCTGGCGTGTGTAGACCTGACTGGCAGGCAGGGGTGGGGGAGCTCGGGTTCTGGGTACAGACAGGGAGCTAGCACGGAAATCTGGCTTTAACGGCGGTGTCCCTTTGCCAATTCCTCTGTAGTGTTAACTCTGTGCCAAGGAGACGAAGCTGTGTAGAGGCTGAGCCATGCCTTTGAGAGCCTTTGAGTCCACTTTGATTTTGTTTTTGAGACCATCTGTTAGCAGATCACATCTATTCTGGGGACGAATTCTGGTCTCTTTCAACCCCGGATCTCTTCAGAGAACAGAAGCCAAGGGAGATTTTCTCAGATCTGTGTGTCTGTTTCTTTCATGCACAGCTTCACTGGATGGCCCTTTATTTCCCATCCGCCTATCATTTTCCATCCCCTGCAAGCCCAGGTATCCACCTTGATGAAGACCACTTAATCATTAAAGAATGATAATACCTGCCATAAACATTTCAACTCAAATATATGAATAGGTATTTAGTTACCAATTTTTCAGTACACCTGAAGGTTTTTTTTTTTTTTTTTTTTTTTTTTTAGTTAATTTGTTTTTTTTTGAGTGTTTGTTTACTGAGAGGACTTTCCTGGGGTCTTTCTTATAGTAAATACCCATAATGCACCAGTGCAGTTTCCAGTTTGGATTTCTTCAGAGAAGAGCAAAGCAACCTGAACGCAAAGTTCTCTAGATTTTTTAATGCTTCCCCCACCCAACTCTGCAGTCTTTCAGAGTTAACTCACCGACTCCTACTTTGACAGCAGTGTTTTAACAGCTCTTTGTCCATGCCTTTTTGAAGTACTTAGTTTGGTTTTTATAGGGATAGCAATTCTCTTCTCACCTGTTTCCACAGTGTCTGCGATGTTTAAGGGTCAGATACAAGTTTTAGAGCAAGGATGCCGGCTCGTGGTCCATGTCTAGTTCACCTGGTGTGAGCAAAACCGTTCCCAGTACCGGAGAACTCACTCCCTGTCAACATTCCGCACAGCACAACATCAGCCATCACTGAGGGAGTGGAAAGTGGTCACGAGCTGACTACGTTTCCTAACTAACATGTACCCTCTGTGGGTCTCACAGATTCAGAGGACTCATTCAACTCTAAGAGTTGGATAAGAAAAAGCAAATAAGAAATAGAGAATTGCCCGATTCACCTTTGGATTTTATTCTGATTGCATGGGTATAAAAAAAGTTCCGTGCATGGCAAACCTAGACCTGCTGAATGAAAACATAAGTATTGTTTAAAAATTTATTTCACTTCTGTAAAAGTAAATGAAGAATATTCTTTCTGTTATGAATTAAATAAGAAATGCAAAATCTTTTTAAAAAATTTTTTCTTAATATATTTATTGATTATGCTATTACAGTTGTCTCATTTCCCCCCCTCACTCTACTCCATCCTGCCCACCCCCTCCCTCCCACATTCCCCCCCTATAGTTCATGTCCATGGGTCATACTTAGAAGTTCTTTGGCTTCTACATTTCCTACACTATTCTTACCCTCCCCCTGTCTATTTTCCACCTATCATCTATGCTACTTATTCTCTGTACCCTCCTCCCCCTCTCCCCCTCCCACTCCCTTATTGACAACCCTCCATGTGATCTCCATCTCTATGGTTCTGTTCCTGTTCTAGTTGTTTGCCTAGTTTGCTCTTGTTTTTGTTTTAGGTGTGGTCGTTAATAACTGTGAGTTTGCTGTCATTTGTACTGTTCCTATTTTTGATCTTCTTTTTCTTAGGTAACTCCCTTTAACATTTCATATAATAAGGGCTTGGTGATGATGAACTCCTTTAGCTTGACCTTATCTGAGAAGCACTTTATCTGCCCTTCTATTCTAAATGATAGCTTTGCTGGATACAGTAATCTTGGATGTAGGTCCTTGTTTTTCATGACTTGGAATACTTCTTGCCAGTCCCTTCTTGCCTGTAAGGTCTCTTTGGAGAAATCAGCTGACAGTCTTATGGGAAGTCCTTTGTAGGTAACTGTCTCCTTTTCTCTTGCTGCTTCTAAGATTCTCTCCTTCTGTTTCATCTTGGCTAATGGAATTATGATGTGCCTTGGTGTTTTCCTCCTTGGGTCCAGCTTCTTTGGGACTCTCTGAACTTCCTGGACTTCCTGGAAGTCTATTTCCTTTGCCACACTGGGGAAGTTCTCCTTCATTATTTGTTCAAATAAGTTTTCAATTTTTTGTTCTTCCTCTTCTCCTTGTGGCACCCCTATAATTCGGATGTTGGAACGTTTCAAGATGTCCTGGAGGTTCCTAAGCCCTCTCATTTTTCCGAGTTCTTGTTTCTTCATTCTGTTCTGGTTGGATGTTTCTTTCTTCCTTCTGGTCCACACCGTTGATTTGAGTCCCAGTTTCCTTCGCATCCCTATTGGTTCCCTGTACATTTTCCTTTGTTTCTCTTAGCATAGGCTTCATTTTTTCATCTAGTTTTCGAACAAATTCAACCAATTCTGTGAGCGTCTTAATAACCAGTGTTTTGAACTGTGCATCCGATAGGTTGGCTATCTCTTCCTCGCTTAGTTGTATTTTTTCTGGAGCTTTGAAGTGTTCTGTCATTTGGGCCATTTCTTTTTTCTTTTTTGTCTTGGCGCGTCTGTTACTTTAAGGGGCGGAGCCTTAGGTGTTCACCGGGGCGGGGTAACGCTGGTTGCTGTGCTGTGACGCTGTATGTGGGGGAGGGGCCAAGAAGGAGTAATGGCGCCCGCTCCACTCACCACCAGATTTCAGTCACTCGCTGTGCTTCCCACAATCAAATTGGGCCCCTCTGGTGCTGGTTCCCGAGTGGGTGGGCTTGTGCACGCCCTAGGCCCCTGTGGGTCTCTCCAACGACCTCTCCTGTGAGGCTGGGAGTCTCTCCTGCCGCCCCAACCCCCATGGGCATTTTCAATCAGAGGTCTGAGGCTTTATCCAACACCCACCCCCCCCCCCCACCCCCCCCCCGCGCTGGAACCCTGGGTTGCATGGTCTGCTTCGCTCCCCCCGTTTGTCTGGTTTATCTGTGCGCGAGTGTGGGGCCGTGGGGTGCTACTCGCCGCTCTGCCTGCCCCGTTCTCCGCCACTCTGAGTCCGGCCCTCTCGGTTTATCTGCGCGAATGTGGGGCCGCAGGGCCTGCTAGTGGTCAGACTGCCTGTCCTGTTGGTCCCACACTCCGCCATTCTCGGTCCCGCCACGGCCACGCGAGTCCTCTCCGCCCCGGTGCCTGTCTCAGCCCCTCCTACTGGTCTGGATGAATGTTTCTTTTTTTATTTCCTTGGTGTCGGACTTCTTTGCCGTTCGATTTTCTGTCAGTTCTGGTTGTGCGAGGAGGCGCAGTGTGTCTACCTATGCCGCCATCTTGGTTCTCATGTTCAGAAATGCAAAATCTTGATGAAATTGCAAGTATATTGGATTAAATTATCAAGTATAGTGGAAGCATTTCATTTTATTTAATTAATTTATTTACTCCTCACCTAAGGACATGCTTACTGATTTTAAAGGGGGTGAGAGAGAGGGAGAGAGAAAGAGAGAGAGACATCCATGTGAGACAGAAACATTGATTGGTTGCCTCCTGTATGCGCCCTGACTGGGGGTCAAACCCACAGCCTTTGGTGTACGGTGTGATGCTCCAACCAGCTGAGCCACCCGACCAGGGCTATTGGAAGCATTTTATACATTAATATTATATCTGTTCCGTGCCTTCATTTGTTATTTCCATAGTCTGCCAAGGTTGTTTGGTTCTTAGACTAATGAATGACACAGAAAAAACCTGGAAACGAGTGGTACTTGATATATGAAATGGCCCAGAGTGTGAATTTCCTTGGAAGGAGACCAGCACTGGATTTGGAAATGATTTTGTTCTGGGCGAGAGTGCACTTTCAGAGAGACTTAACCAGAGCTCACGGGTATGCACTGAAGTCTCTCACGTTCCCCAGTCTCCAGTATGAACACTCATTGCGGAAGCCCGTCCATGACCTGCTGCTCAGGAAGCCATCCGAGGGCAGCGTCTCTGTGGCAGAAAACAGGACAGTGTCCAACCTTTCTCCTGCTCCCACTTTGACTTCCAAACTGTTGTCGCATCCCAGATGTGGCTCTACATCAAATGGACGGAGTTTCAAATAGGGCCTCCAGCCTTTGGAGCTGCTCCTGCACTTTCTCAGCCTGTTTCTAGGGACGGTCTTCAGCAGGGAGCCTCCCGAGAGATGACGTGTGTTGTTCAGAGGGCAGAACCTCCCAACGTTTCAGAAGCACAGGCTTGGTCTTGGTGGCACCAGAACCCACGGTGTGGGTCTGCCATGTGTTTGTAACAGGAAATCGATGGTCTCCACCTAGCTGAAAAACAAAGTTCTCTACTTTATAGGTGCTGCTTCTAAGATTATCTGGCAATAGCCAAGGGCCTCTCACCTGTTCCTGGGGGCGGTTGGAAGAGGTGCTGTCTTCCCAGTGACTGTAAGAAGTCCTCGTCTTCCTTGGGTGCCCCTTCCCTTCCCTTCCCTTCCCTTCCCTTCCCTTCTCCCTTCCCCTCCCCCCTTCCCTCTTCCCCTCCTCTCCCTCTCCCCACATCTTCCCTGAGTCCCCCCTTTTGTCCACCCCACCCCCAATGCTGCCTCCCTGCTACTCTCTGAAATCTTGTAGCAAATCCCAGACCTCTGAACATCTGGAAACAATGAATCTGCTGACCAAAGCTCCACATCCCTCCCCGTGTAGCAAGAGGGAAACCTTCAGATTGTCGGGGAGTAGATCAGTTTTGAAACACGATAAGAGGGAGAGGCCTTTCTGTCATAATTTGAAGCAGGGTCCTTCTTTATTTCTAGTAACAATGAAAAAAAACCCAAATAAACCCTAACCCCTGTCTTTCTTTTTATCTGCATTCTCTTTAATCTATAGCCCAGAGGCATCACTTGTCACCATTCCCCAAAAACTCCAGCTTGGACCCGCCTCACCCTGTTGAGTTTCTGTTTAACGATGGAAATCGCATTGTTTTCCATTGTTTCCCGTGGAACCTACCTGCTGCTGGTCCCACGGGAGCTCGTTTCTTCTGTTGGGGACAGCCCACACCCTGTCGCTGGAGCAGGACCGCAGCTCCTGGACAGCTGGCACTGTGGGCAGCCAGGTGCGGTGGCCTTGGACACGGCACATGCACTCACCAGACGCGAGCATGAGCTCGGAGCCGAGCAGGGCCAGGCTGGGGGGCAGGCCTAGATGTGCAATCCTGCCCTCGAGGGCTTTGGTTCAGGAGAAGGACAGACCCTCATAGTGTCAGTCTGTATGGGGTGCTGCAGGAGCACAGGGGAGGGGCCGCCAGGCCGCCACCCTGCTCCCAGCGACGGGCTGCCTCTGCCTTCCGAGAGGAGGTGATGCGGGGCAGACACACAGAGGTTGAGACGGAGCCACATGAAGTGGCCCGGGGGAGGGAAGGGCATGGAGCCTGGAAAGGATGGGACAGATTTGAATGGAAGGGCATGGCCAAAGCTGAGGAGACAGGGGTGGGCAAGAGCCAGGCTCTGAGGGGGCATGTAAGGGGCTGGGAGTGAGGCTGTAGGCAGTGGGGACCCACTAAAGAGTCTCAGCAGGGACAGTGGCTGGAGTGTGTGTTCCAGTGGCTGGACGGTCACTTCGGGGGCAGTGTGGACAGTCGGTTGAAGAGACGCTGCACAAGCATTTCTTCCATCTCGGCCAAGTGCAGCCTGCCCCCGGGGTGTGGAGTCTGTGCAGGGAGCCCTGGAGGCCTCCTGTGGGGGGCGGTTCCAGCTCACCTGAGGTCAGGTGACCGTGAGCTGCTGTGGCCTGGGGCAGGAGGATCTCGGAGTACTGCCCTCCCGGACTCAGGACCTCAGGAGAGCTGGGCCTCAGCAGAGACACACGTGGTAGTAGCTCCGCCTTCACCGCTCAAGGGAAGGTCGTGGCAGCTGCGGTGAGTTTCCACGGGGCACATCCAGCGAGCGCACACACTCAAACAGTGGCCTTCTCTTCCGGACTGCACATGTTCACTTAGAAGCTGGGGTTTGCTCTGTGGTTTCTTTGTCGTCTTTGTGCTCCTTCCTGGGGTTCAGGCTGACCGAATACGCCCCTCTGTCTTGTTGCCTGGGGGTCGTATTACATTTATGCCTCACGAGTGTTAAAATTCATTAGGCGTCTCTCCGGTTCCTTGGCTGACCTGGTCCGGCAGGCCCCTCTGACTTGTCAGTGACATGTTCCAGTAGGGCACTGACCCTGGGGCCTGTCCCCTTTGTGACATATTAAAGAAGGAACAAAACAGCCATCCTTCCTCAGAAGTAACCAGGTCCTAAGATGAATGTTAAGGCATGAATTAATCACTTCTTTTATAAAATACTGACTTAAGTTTGTTCTGCATATGGAAGCCGGAGACACAATATAGCCAGACTTAACTCTAGATTAAAACAAAAAAAAAAAAAAAAAAGAAAGAAAGAAAGAAGTGGAAAACTAGGAAAAGTATACCAGAAAGTAGAGATGAAACACAAGTAGCTAATTCTATGAGTGAGTGGTGGGGGCGGGGAGGGGGCAGTGATTCGTCTAATATTTTCCTTCTGTGTATTAATGGCTTTTGTTCGGTGCATAAGCACAGATTCGTTGCCAAATTTCTGTCGTGGTAGAAGGTGGTGAGTCACCCAGCCTGTGGGAAGTGTGAGGATGTAATGTTTAGAGACGTCAGTTGGAGGCGGGACATCACGGCTACCATGCGTGTCTGTTCCATTCATGACGTAGACCCTTTTCGTGGTTCCGCACAAAATCCAGCGAGTTCGATGCTTCAGCCGACCTTTTCAGGATTCATTCCGTCCTCAAACATTCATCGAGGGTCTGCCATGTGTCACATCCTGTTGCTGAATGACAGAATTTTGTATCTGAATTTATATCGATGTCTTTATCGATGCCTGAGAACTCCTAGCTGACTGTCTATTAACGATGCTTATCCACCAAGAGTGATGATAATGCCGTTGGTCTCATTTGTAAGGTACTGGGGCGTTTGTGAAGCATTTTGACATATACCTGTATTTTTTTTGTCCCATGAGCCCTGGCAGTTTGCGGGGAAGGCCTCTAGTTCCCAGACTCTAGGCACCATGGAGACAGTGTGGTGGTTATTTTTACCATATTCCCTTTGGAGACCTTTGCTTTGAAGAGATCTCCAGTCTGTGGCTCCTCCTCCAGTTTCGATAAAGCAAACCATCTACCTTGCAAACGAGAGAGTTTCCCAGTCATGAGAGGCATTTACTGTCTTACTGGGAAATCCACCCGTGAGGATTTCACCAGGGTCGGTACAGGGGTGATGTCGATGGGGTGATGATTTGTTGACTGCCGATTATAACTGCTGTTCTTTCTTTAAGAGGCACCTTGTTTACGGGGCTCAAATGAGGTGTCGCTGGGGTGAAGCAGCCCCACGGGTGAGAGGTGCGTCTCTCTCCTGTAGAGTAGGAAGTCTCTTAGGAAAGGGGGCTGGGGAAGGGGCCAGCATGGCTCCCAGACCACTGCCACGCTCCCCGGAACATCATGTTTAGGGGAGAACATGCGCAGAGGTGGTCCATCTGGAATTGGGTTCTCTTAAGAGGGCTACATGCCCCCAGGAGAGGGCACACCCCCAGCTGAAGGTCGCTGTGCTAATCCAGTCTCAGGGATGCGGAAATAAGTTTATCTTGGGTGGCTGGGGGGGTGGGGGTGAGGCAGGATTGGGCGGAGCCATGGAGCAGCAGGTTTGGGTGTATTGTGTTCAAAACAACATTCCTGACCGTGTGGTAGAGTAGCCTGCTCTGGAAACAACTGTCATTAATTTAGGAAACATAGACAGGCCCCGCCTTGCCTTTTGTTTCCAAGCAACATCTTTGTAAACTATTGTTACAGTAAGTTTTGTCTCCCTCTGCTGGCCTAAGTGATGATTGCAGACTACGCTCCTACCCATGAATCCTAGACGTTCAGTGCCGAAGACAATGGAGGCCACACATCTGAGCCATTGGCGGTGTCACTCATCCATGCAGAAAGTTGGCACAAACACAACAAAGCCTCTCGCTTCTACACAGAGTCCCTTGTCTGAAATAACTCCTCAGACGGGTTTGCCCCGTGTCTTCCCACGGTTCAGACTGCCCATAGGTGTGGGACATGGCCTGGCCCCGGGCGGGGGGGGGGGGGGGGCTCAGGTTTGCCCATGGCATTCCTGCTGAGGGTGAGGAGACCCTTGAGACTTCTGTGGATATGCCATTTATGTCTCTATGCTCTGCAGGCTCGGCTTGAGGAAACTGAATACCCACCCCTGGCACTTGTCACCCATGGAAAGTGGTGTCTCACCTTCATCGTCCACACATCCACATACTTCAAGCCCCTTTCCTGTCTTAGCAAAGGCCCAGAGGGGAGGCCTGGACCCTGTGCCTGCAGGCTCGCGGGGTCTCAGCTGTGGGCTTGCAGTTGGTGCCTCGCAGCCCCACATAGGCCCCCTGCATCTGCCAGTGTGACAGGTGGATGTTCCCAGGACCCCTTTCTCCTTCATCTGTGTGCCCCAATCACTTCTGTTGGCTACCTCTTTCCAGAAATCCTTTATTCCCTTGCCTTCTATTACATTGAATGATCCAAATTCTTCCTTTTTTTTTTTTTGAAGTCGGCTCTTTTTTCCTTGGTTTCCTTTTTTCCCCTCTGAGCCCCAAACTATTAGATGTCCTCCGACATTTTATTCATAGACTATTTTCATCTTTAAAAATGTCAACTCCCCTCCCTGCCACCCTCTATACAGACGCTCTCGAAGTCACGTCTCCAGTCCGAATGTCCCCCACGCCATTGTCCTCTGACTGCAGCTCCACGGAGCTGCTTTCCTTCCGAGTTTTTATGCCCCTTCAACCCCAGCATGGTTAAAGCAATACCTGTCTGTTTCCTCCAGTTGTCATTCCTTCATGATTTACCTCTTTCCCTCATTGTCACTTCCATCATTCTGTTTACTGGTAACTTCTGATAAAATTCTGTGCTGGTAACTCCCACTCACTGCTGGTTCTTCTTCCTCCTTGCCTCTTGCGTCTGGTCGGCGGCCGGGCCCTGCCGTGGGGTGTCTAGCGCCGTTCATTCCTCCCCATTTTCCTTGCTAAGGTTTTGGGCCCCAGCATTTGTCAGTCTGTGCTTGTGGTCTTACAGGGCCCTCTTGCAGGGCCATCTTCCTGCTCCCTTTGTGTCCTGTCTGCTTGGGTTTTAGAAATCCGCCTCTTGAGAAATAGTTAGTAGGTTTCTGCTCTGGAACTGGCATTTGGAGTCATCCGCCCACAGGCCGGCCTTCTCTCACTCCCCACGTTCTGACCCTTCTAGAGCAGCTCAGGAGATCGCTTCCCAGCCTCGTGTCCTGTGGTCCCTGCCAAGCTAGAACACACTCTGTGTCGCCACCCCTCGTTATTTCTTAGTTCTGTCTGTCCTCTGAGTCCTGGCACAAGTCCCCATTTCTCTATGTGGAATACTATGTGTCACTCTGTCTGGAACTGCAGAGCACACGGCTTCGCTACTATGACTGTGGGTCAGGCATTGTCTTGTGGTGTCTTTTGTATTATGATCTAGCTGTTTAATCCGTGTGCTCTTCTTTGATTTTTTGCAAGCACCCATCATTTCTGCAAACTCGAGGTATGAAAGGCACTCGCCACACACTTGACATTTTGGAGATGCTTGTGGAGTTAGGTTGGTGGGATGGCAGGCACAGTTTTGAGTCAGAAGTTGGCGCTCACAGTCTTGCCAGAGCTCACAGTCTCTTCCCCAGTCATCAGGTTTCAGGGGGACTGTCTTGCCTGTTTGTTTAGTTGCAGATCCCCAGTGTGAAGGGCTTCGATTTTGCCAAGCAGCACCTGGGCCAGCACAACAAAGACGACATACTGATTATTCATGAGCCAGCTCCACTGCCGGGACCTGTGAAGGACCACACCACGCCCTCTGAGAATGGAGACGTCCCAAGCCCCAAGGCCAAGGTCCCCTCCAGGAATGTCCGTCACCGAGGAAGGTTCGTGTTGGGCTTTCTGCATTGTATTCTGTTGCAGGCATGTTTCTGGTTTCAGTGTGTCGATTTGTCATATCAGAAGGGCTGACGGCGCGTGTTGCCCAGGAGTCTGCAGCCCGGGAGACTGACCGCAGCTTGCCCAAAGTCAGCGCACCGAGGGCTCTCACGCCACTCCGATGGACTACCGAAGGGGGCCTTTAAGATTATGAATCACTGGCCGTCATGGTCTGGCAGTCCTCTTGTGACTCAATTAGGGATTGGCCAGCGCAAGGGTAATATTCTGGGGCGAGCAAGCTCGGCCCTCTGGAGATGGTAGCAGAAATAATGCCTAAAAGGCGCGTAGCCCATGCTACACACCCAGCATCGGCTTTGTCCTGGCCCATCGTGCCAGCGGTGGCTATGACTTCATTGCTCCGTCTGCAGGTGACCTTCATCACCTTGTTCTGTCTTTGCTTGATTCGTCACCATTGGCGGCATGTTTGCGTGGCCTCGGCACCATCTCCTCCCTGCCCAGCTCCCCATTCCCAGTTCCTTTCCATTCCTCCTATCCGAACACAGCACGCGGAGAACTGCTTGCTAAGCTTCGTTACAGACCAGGTTCGGAATCGGGCTTTTTTACAGCTGCCTTTAGGTAATCGCACAGTCACGCCTTGTCTGTGAAAGCCTCACATTATCGGTCTTCCCCTGAGCCTCGGTATCCTCAGTCCTGATTTTCTACTAAAAGGAAAAACGTGTGTGATCGCACCAATACTTGAAGCAGTGTTATAATTTCTGACATCAGAAAACCTACCCTGGGGTTCTGGCCTAATTTTAAGAATTTAATGGCTGTTAGAACATGATCTTTACAAAAGAAATTGCATTATGGAGAGAGATGTTATTTGCTTAATGATCTTGCAGGCTAAGCATACACCAAATCATTAAGGATTATTTCATGTGCTAGTACAATTTTGCAAAGTCTTTTTTTCTTCCCTGGTTGTGTTATCCTAAACATTTAGTCACGACCTCTCGATGGCCCGCGTGGTTCCTCTGATGTTTTAGCATCCCTCGTGGGCACCAGAGTGCGATGGCCTTTCACACTGCCGAGTGAGCCGGCAGAAAGCACAAAGCGAAGGCGTGCTCACTGATTAGGGATGTTTCCTAGCCCACTGCCCTCTGGCTTCCATGCTCTTTGGGTAGGAATCAAATCTCGGTGGTGATCATTGCCTTTGTGTTGGAACGGTCTTCCGAAGACCTGGATGGAGTTCTGCGGGGTGACTGCAGACCCAGGCAACCCTGAGCCAGGCCTGAACTCCAGACCCAGGTGGCCAGGCCAGGGCCCTGGTAGCTGGGGGACTGTCCCCTATTCTGGCTCCTAGTGTCCTAGCATTGGTTGAAATGCAGCCTGTGGCGCTATTTCCTAAACGGCTACACTGTCTTCCAGAGGTAACTAAGTGCCTATTCATGTCCTTGAAGATGCTGTATCACGAAATCATTTTGGGGATTGTCTAATTTCTACTGGTTATGCCTGGAAGCCTGACTTCCACATCCAGAGGAACGTGACCTTCCCCCCGCCACCCCCTTTTCTTTGTCCTTCCTAATGCTTACATTTGTCTTGTGTCTGCAGAATTTCGCCCTCGGATGCCGACTCTACCGTAAGCGAAGAGTCCAGCGAGAGGGAAGCAGGAGAGAAGGCACCAGGCGCAGCGAATGACGGCAAGTCCCGCAGAGCCCCCACAGCAGTCTGTGACGAGGAAAGCGGGCTCCTCACTCTCCACGTTCAAAGTAGTAGTTATGAGGTTCCAGGAGGCGAGGGTTTTAGATTCTTCATATGCTGAACTTAAAAAGATAACTTGTGCAATGGAATATTCGTTACCCGTATGGTGAATGTCTCAGTGTCCGTGGTCACTGTCTAGCACAGTGCTGGTGTCTGGGTCGAGGCGGGGCGGGGGCGGGTCAGGGGGCTGGTGGGGGGCAGGGTGTGCTGGAGGTTAGGGATTCGTGGAGGTAGGTTTCGAGGCTCATAGCCCCCATGTTCCATTCTCGTTTCGAGTTCTAACAATTTCCTTCCTGAGGGACGAGGAAGAATTGACCTAAAACTAGAGTCACAAAAGCTGCCTCCAGGATTCTGCAACCTTCTTAGCATCCACTTCAAGAATTTCACAGCTGCCGGAAAGCTGTGTGTTTGTCCTAAGTCCCAGTGTATTCTGTTTGGTCCCAGGTCTGTCTTCTAGTTCAGGGCAATCACGTCTTTTAGCACATTTGTATCTGCAGTCAGATGCTGTAGCTTCTCGGGCCAGGTCCGAAGTGAACTTCACTCCCATTCTAAACGGCGTTACTGTGACCCTCCTGCCCAGTAAAAAAAATGGAGCTCACAGGTCTTGCTGGACTTGGGAACATTTTCCGGCATGATGACAGGTAGCTGGGTTTCAGTTTAATTGCTTCTGTTGAACAGAAGTGCTAGGGTAGCTCTTGTGTTTGCTGGCGCATTGCTGATGTTTCAGTAATGCAAAGAAAATTGGGGTGCCTGGGGACATTACTTTTAATAGCAGTGTTTCTGCTTCTATTTTTCGTCACCACTTTCTCTGTATGAACATGCAGTACAGAGGGAGCCGTGTTGTGGAAATGAACAGGTTCTGGACGGAAGCCAGAGGGCCCGTTCTGACACTGTCGTGCTTGTGACCTTCCAAGTAGGTCCCGTGGCCTTTGGGCACCTGTGGGACTAACCTAGCTGAGTTCTGAGATCCCTTCCAGCTCCTTTCAGGTGTTCCGTGTTGATGTTAAAAAAAAAATACCCTCTTAGTATAAAGGGAAGTTTTTTCCCTTTGGATCCCATTTCAGAGAACCTTAAGCATCACTCAGCACCGTGGTTATGGGTGCACTGTTTCAGGTAGAGAGGATTAACATCTAATTTTGATCCTGGGGAAGGAATATTTGAAAAAAAGAATCAGCTCTGGAGTTTCTCGGGTTCTTTGTTTACCTGAGAAAATCTTGCTTTTAGTTCCCGCATTTAACTCCTTACTGATAGGATTACAAGAAGGATATTCTGTGTGGCGAACAAAACCCAAGTATCACTGTCAACACATATTCAAAATCCCAGGAGTAGGCATCTGAGTTTTGGGACCGAGAGGCGGCAGGGAAAGGAGACGGCGGGTTTATTTAGTGTGCTTGTGAAGATCCAAAGCTCACATGTCACTGTTATGATTTGAACACACACCGGAACCCAAACATTATTTTCATGTTTTAGAAACATGGTTTTTCTCACTGTGAATATCAACTCACTTTAAAAAAAAAATTCCTCGCCCGAGGATATGTTTATTGATGTTAGAGGGAGGGAGGGAGGAAGGAAGGGGGAGAGAGAGAGAGAGAACGAGAGAGAACGAGAATGAGAACATTGTATCGATGTGAGAGAGAAATGCTGACTGGTTGCTTCCCAGACCCGCAGCCTTACGATGCGTGAGCCAGTGTCCCGACCAACTGAGCCGCCCGGCCCGCGCTGCACCAATTCACTTTAAAACTTGGTTTACTTCCCTCAAGCTGCAATGCTGCCGTACAGGTGTTTTATGGCTTGCATAGAACTTAGTTAAATACTGTATAAAATGATTCTGAGCTTATAATCATAGCTTTTGAGTTATTTTCTACAATAATTCACATGAAAACCCTCCTTCTCTTGTAAGTCTGATGAGTTACAAATCAGTGGAGGCAGGAGGTTGCTTGAGGCATTCTGGGACCCTCGTCCCTGACGCCCTGGACCAGTGCCCCCCCCTCCCCACGGTGGGTGGCAAGGCTTCCCAACACTGTCACAGTCACCTGGCATTTTCGGGGTCCACCTTGCAGTGGAAGCGCCGCAAGGACTTTTATTTCGGTTTCGGTCAGTTCCAGTTGTGCTTTACTCCCTTCCCAGCTGACTGTTTTGGGAAGCCGGCTGGACCGTGATGCATACGCTCGCGCCGTCCACAGACCCTGTGAGAGGACTCACTCAATTGTCACTGTGACCACAGTCATTGATTGCAGTTTCAGAATGAGTCACATCATTACCACTCGCTGGGAAGAAAGGGAGGAGGGAGGAGGAACACACCCTCCAAGCGTGAGGGCCCTATCCGTCTGCACCGCTGTGGCCCAGCGTAACGATCCCTCCCTCCCCTGTGCCAGGCGTGAGCCCGTAGGTAAAGACCGCGAAGTGTGGAGTGTTTTCTTTTTGATCGCTGTAGGGTGCACGTGAGCAAGGGGGTGATTTTTTTAAGTACTTAGAATTTCATTAATATGAATTCCACAGATTGCCAATTCCAGCCGCCACCTTCCTTGACACGTGCGAAAGAGCTTGCAAAGCAAATTAAATCTTTGACATGATTGCAGGGCGACTATTTTGACTACATGTAACACCAAAGTTTTTCAAATAGTTGGGGAACATCCATTTATAAAATGACTGAGATCATAACGTATAATTCTTATCTTTTTATTTAGTCAGATTCCCAGAGGCCTCTTGGAGGTAAAATTGTATAAACTTAGTTGGGGTGACTAGTCATTTACTTACTCACCCTCTCAGCCCATGTTGACTAAGTGCCTGATGGGTTAGGTGCTGGGCTAGGATGAAGAGGGGACACCTGTGACCCCTGCCCACAGGATATTAATGTGGGTCACAGCCACTAAATAATAAGGCAGTGTGACTATTATTTACCTGTAGATGATGAAATAATATTTCTTTAAAAATGTTCTGTTGCTCGTGCATTTCAGTAACTCAGATTGCCTTTTCCTCTGTCATTCTCCTTTGTTGACAGTGTCTTGTAATTTTTATCATGTTCTTTGTTTTATTATATTTAAAGAGAAAGAGGTTTTAATCCCAACTTGCCGAACTTGCCTTGAGGCAGGATTCACACAGCATTAACCTCTGTGTATCCACTGTATTTTCCATTGGCCAGTGTAGTTTTTTAAAAAAATGTGCAATGCATAGTAAGTAGTAAAAATACATAAATATATATATAAGCTGGGGTATGTGTACACATGTACACATACATCCATATATATGACAAATATATGTGTGCATACATATATACCAAATATATATACCACATATACACATATACACCAAATATATATAGTGTGTATTACATGTATATGACAAATAACAAACCCCCCTTTTCCGCCCTGTAGAAGGGCTGGACCCTGGGCAGTTTTCTGTGCGTTCCCTCCTTCTCCGGTTGCAGTTGGTGAATTATAGAGCCAGGATCTATGACCACAGTTGGCAAGTGGGGTAGGGCGTGCACAGGAGGCAGGCACAGCCCTGCAGCTTCCATTCCCGGGGAGGGCAGGCAGCACAGGGGGAGGGTCCTGCCTTCCTTCCTTTGCCCCCTTTGCGTTCCAGCCAGTTGGAGCCCTCTGCCTCCCTTATCTTTTTTACCATCCTGGAGGGAAGGGACCTCACCTTTAGGTATCAGTTGTTTAGTGGGTTACCCTTTGTGACATTTGCTGGCACTTTATAAGTTTGGGTTAGTGAGGCCAGCGTATCTGGTGAAGCTAATGATCTCCTTTTAGGCCTTATGCCTGCAATTTGAGAAGCTACCAGCAGATGTGTGGTAGGGCCCGGCCACTTGCATCACACAGCCAGGTGGGGGGAAGAAAACCTAATTCAGACAGCTGCACCTCCTTGCTGAGAGAGACCACATTCATTCACAGCTATACACATCATTTCCAGTTGCTTGGGGCAACAAATGAATGTAATTCAGGTGGAGAGGAAATATGAAGACTTACGTAGCATCGATGTGCATTCCTTATATGAAATATCAACTGTTACTTCTTACTGCTTTGCTCAATTCTATTGGGTTTTTTTACATTGAGGAGACACTTTCATAATTTTCAACTATGTTTGAGGTTTCAAACCTCAGGCTTTTGTCTGAAAACAGTCTCTGCATGCTTTCTGTCCTTCTCTTGGCCTGTGATCCGTTTAATTTAAAGCAGCGTCCAGAGTGCCCGGAGGTGACTGTGGCTTCTCAGAGGGACCTCAGTGATCTCAGGCTGTCTAACTAGCTCCGCAGGGGTCTTTCATCTCTTCACCCCCCCTTCCTCTCTCTCTCTCCCCCCATCTCTTTTTTGCCTCCTTAAAATGAAAGTCCATTAGGATTATTTCCACTTTAAAAGTAATACTCATTAGAGCAAATCCTTATTACAGAAAATATAAGAAATTGGAGAAAATCACCCATTATACCAAGATTTAGTCTGTTAACATTTTGTTTATTTTTAAATGTATTGGGTTTGTTTTTTTTTTTCCTAGAGAGAGAGGAAGGAAGGGAGGGGGAGGGGAGAGAGAAGCATCGGTTCGTTGTTCCATTTATCTGTGCATTCACTGGTCGATTCTTGTATGTGCCCTGACCAGAGATGGAACCTGCAACCTCGTCATTAGGGATGATACTCCAGTCAACTGAGCCACTGGCCAGGGCTGTTAACAGTTTCAGTAGTTTCTTCTCTGTCTTTTTCTATGCATTTAATTTTTTCTCTTTTTTTTGCAGTTCTGATTACTTTAAAAATTCATTCTGGTAAAATATACTTGCCATAAAGTTACCCTTTTAATCATTTAAAAAATTTATTTTAAAAAATGTCTCCTTTTAACCACTTTTTAGTATATTCCTCATGTCTTTTTAAAGTGGGAATGAATTCCCGCCAGGCAGCAGCTTTTTCTTCTCATGCCTCTTCGACATCATTTTCTTTCTGTGTCGGATCAGAAAACCCAGGAACGCCCATTGCTAACCAGCACACGCCCACTGTCCACAACCCCCTCATCTCGAGTGCAATTGCCTTGGCGACTGAATTTATCTCATTCCAAATGTGAGTGGAAGCTCAGAGCTGCTCTAAGTTCTATGAATTGCAGTGGACTGAGCGACTTCAGGTTCCTTCTGCCCTTTACCCTTTCTTTCTGAAGACTTTGAAATCCCTTTTAGGAGAAACAGGGCAATTTTTGGCACAAAGTGTCCTCATGATTTTCATTTCTTTTGTAATGATATTTGTAACTTTTAAAGAGGCTGGAGGAGAGGATACTGAACCCAGATAATTTAAGCTCCAGTAGGCACATTTTAAGTCCTCTGCCACAAAATAGGGATCATGTGTTTGGTCAGGGGCCCATCTGTGGGTTCTTTAAGAATCCATATTTTTGATTATTTATTATTTCTTTTTTTTTAAAGATTTTATTTATTTTTAGAGAGAGGGGAAGGGCAGGAGAAGGAGAGGGAGAGAAACATGGATGTGCAAGAGAAACACAGATTGGTTGCTTCTTGCACGCCCCCAACCAGGGACCTGGCCCACAACCCAGGCACGTGCCCTGACCAGGAATCGAACCAGTGACCTTTTGGTTTGCCGGATGACGCCCAACCTACTGAGCCACACCAATCATGGCTCATTTACTCTTTCTTTAGGATGACTTTATGATTTATTTTCTGGCTTTTCCCTCTGTTCCAGGGCCTCCACCACCCAGCTCTGGGAATGAGCAGCACTCTTCTGCCTCCATCTTCGAGCACGTGGACAGGATCTCCCGCTCCTCGGAGGCCAGTCGGCGGGTCCCCAGTAAGATCCAGCTGATCGCCATGCAGCCAATCCCCGCACCTCCAGTTCACCACCCTGTGCTGGCCGACCGAGTGGCAGAGACCAACAAAATTAACAAAGAGGTATTTGTTTTTATTAAAAAGCACATACATACAAAAGTTCACATGCTGGTTTGGTTAGTGCTTAAAAATGAGTGAAAGTTAAAGTGTCAAAAGATTGCAAAAGGTATGAGCTGCTGACAGGTATTTTTAATTTCAAATTTAAAATTATGCCCCCCCTTTTGTTTTTATAGCTCAGATACTGTTCAGGGACACTGTTAGGTGCACTGGCAGATGAGCAGAAAAGAGACCCGAGACTGCTACCCTTAGAAGTCCCACTTTGCCCTGTGGCTGGTTTGGGGAACTTGAATTTCTAAAAGATTCCCATCATTTGCAGAACAGAGTGACTCACTGTGCTGAATCTGTGCAGACAGTATGATTTATGCTGATTATCTGCTTTCCTTCTGAGAGTTTGGAATTTTGGTACAGGCCAGGCAGAGGGTGCCTTCGTGACCAGCCCCCATGAAAACCCTGGGCATTGAGTCTCTGGCCAGCCTCCCTGGTGGACAGCATTTCACACGTGTTGTTGCTGGAGGATTAAGCACATCCTGTGTGATCCCACTGGGAGAGCACTCTGGGAAGCTCATGCCTGGTTTCCCTTCACTGATTTTGCTTTGCATCCTTTTGCTGTGATAACTGGGACTAAAGGCTGAGTCCCGTGAGTTTCCCTAGTGAATCACTGAACCTGGGGTGGGCTTGGAACCATAGTAGACTTTGTGATGCCTCACAGATCTGCCCTGGCTCCAAAGATCTAGATAATTCCCAGCAAAACCCTCTTCCAGTAAATCCTGGAAGAGTGAGTTGGATCTGCTTCCCTCCTAAGACGTTGGGAACCAGAAGGCCAGGCCAGGTCCCTGTTAACTTGAACTTGTGAGATTTGACCTGGGCTGGACAACGAGTGGAGTGACTGCCATTCAGGAATGCACATAAGGCAGCTTCATGCCTGTCAGTGTCCTGCCTCTAAGAAACACCTGCTGCTGTTCGAGTTCCGCCAGGTCGAAGTCATCAGAAATTGGTGCAGTTGAGCCCCAGCCCCACTTTGTAGGGATCTTACCGAAGTCTTAACAAGAGTTGTTAGAGTTTCTCCTAGCCACCCTGGCTCCTTGCCAAGGAAGTGACCACAGTGCCTGTGCCATAGGTTCAGGGAGGTGAGTGCTGTCCCTTCTCGCCAGGACTCAGGAGCCCAGTACTGCATGGCTTGGTCCTAGCCTGGACCTGTCTCCGTCAGTCTCTTGTTGCGTGTGCTCTGTACCTGCCTTGTGTAAACACCCTGGAGTGGGTCCTCCACCTGGTGAAAGAAGGAGGTGAATGTGCTCACCAGGCCTGTGGCCCCAACTCAATAGCATACATGTCCATTTCTTCTTCTGCCTTTTTAAAGGTAGCATTTGATGCATACGTGTGTCTATAGGTAATATAGGTTAGTTATAAAGCATAAATAATGAACTCAAAACCCAACTAAAAACTAGAGCATTATTAATATTGTTGCCCTGACCTATATCCTTTATACATCTAAGTTGAAATTTAAAAATAAAGTAGAATTAACTATTTTCTTTTTAAAAAAAGATTTTATTTATTTATTTTTAGAAAAAGGGGAAGGGAGGGACAAAGAGGGAGAGAGAAACATTGATTGGTTGCATTTTGTATGCATCCCAACTGGGATTGGGACCCAGACCCAGGCGTGTGACCCGACTGGAATTGAACCGATGACCTTTGCTTTGTGGGATGACGCCCAACCAACTGAGCCACACTGGTCAGGACTAAATTGAAATATTTTCTTAGCAGGAGGTTCTGGTGCAAATTCCTAGCATATCCAGGTCCTCCTGTGAGTACTGCATATATTTCAAAGAACAATTAGATCCCGATAGAGTAAGAGGGGTTTTCTTAATTCTCCTGCTGCTAAGTTACCGAGAACCTCATGCAACCGACTCTCCTTTTCAAACAGTCTCCAAACTGTGGCACAGCCAGGAACGTTCCATTTCATCTTGGCCGGCGGTCCTGCTCTCTCCTCCCAGTCAGACTCCCAGTCTGCACTGTACCACAGCACAGCGGACCGGCCACTGCATCCGGTCACCTCGCTGCCCCCAAGCGTTCACCCACTTTCCTGCTCCTGGCCCTCCACTGGGTTGTACCTGCATCGCACAGCCTCTCCCCATCCCCTCCCCATCCCCTCCCCCTCTTTGGATCCTACACGCTCTTCAACACCTGGCTCAGGCCCCACTGAGCCAGGGGTGACATGCTTCTGTACACGTGGGTTGGGTGACGTGTCAGAGGTCTTGTTTGGGTGACAGCAGATGATTATCAGTAAATGTACATTCTGCTGTGTGATGCACGTAACCTCTTTGAACCTGCCTTAATTTAAAAGCCTCTGAAGTAGTGATTATTGGGTGTGGAAAATATGTGTTCTTTTTCTCAGGGCATTTTATATTAGTCATTAGTGACCCTCAGTATCGTCCAAGTTGTCATGGCCTGTCTCCCAGGTTTGAGTTATCTTTGCTGGCTTTGAGAGCGGGTACCACAGCTTCCCCCTCCCATAAACCTGGCGAGTTTGGAGTTACAGCACCTAGGGCAGGTCCCCTACACCCCGTGTGGGTGTGCCTGCCCATGTCATCCCCTTTGGGGCCTCGTGGGAGCTTAGGGCAGCCGTCCAGAGGGCAGGGAACGTAGCAGGCAGGCCTTCCCAAAATGCTCTCTGAGCCTGGGTCTCCGAGACCTTCAGGTGCATCCCTTTGATCTGGGTCCCCCCTCTCACCCCCTCAGATTCAGACGGCGCTGCGACACAAGTCGGAGATTGAGCACCACCGCAACAAGATCCGGCTCCGTGCCAAGCGCCGTGGCCACTACGAGTTCCCGGTGGTGGATGACCTGTCGTCGGGCGACACGCGGGAGCGACACCGGGTGTACCGCAGGGCGCAGATGCAGATCGACAAGATCCTGGACCCCACGGCCAGCGTGCCCTCGGTGTTCATAGAGCCCAGGAAGAGGTGAGGCCCCAGGGCAGAGCAGGGTGGCCTCTGCTGTCAGGGCTGCAGTAGGAGAGCCCGCCCATTTTTAAGGGAAAGGTGTCTGAAAATGAGGCAAAGAGGTCTCTACAGGGAAAGGCGGTGTAAACTAGTGGGGTGACTTTGACCCTGCACGGGCGGCCATCTGTGTGCAGAAGGGCTGCTTTCATCCTCCTGCCTGGACCTCCTGGCCTCAGAGTGTTTTCCTGGGGTAATGTCCCCTGGAAGGCAGCATTCTGAAATGCTGGCCACCCTTCCCTCCCAGCTCTCCTGCCTCTCCCCAGCTTCCTGGGCACCCCCATCTCCTCTCAGCCGGCTCACCCCCAGTATCCTCACTTCCCAGGCTGGTCACTCAGGTCAGTGCAGGTGTATGTCTCATTTCCTGTCCCACAGTCACACTCACAGTTTTGGGTCTCACTGTCCTCTTTGCCTCCCAGGCTCCTGCCCCCTAACACATGCATTTTCTTAAACACTACTCTCGGTTATGTTTTCTCTGCTCAGAACCCGTGCTGGTTCCATGTGTGACCTGTGCCCCTGTAATGGGCAGGGCCCACCTGTCCGCCACGTAGCCTTCACCTGCATTTCCATTTCTGGCCCTTGGTGTGGTCACCTTCTCCCCACATCCCTCCCCGTCTATAGCTGCTATTTGCTCTTCAATACCCAGCTCAGGCCCCGTGTAGCCAGCGATGCATCGGTGGCTCACACTGACCGTGCCTGTGTCTCTGTGTCTGTGTGACTAACATCACGCACGAGCATATACTGCCTCAGCTCCCCTCTGTTGCTCCTTGTGTCTTCCTATAGTCTGCCCAGGTAGACAGCGAGCTTCCTCGGCACTGAGACTGTGCCTTCCACATTGTTTTTATCCTGAGGGCTGTTTACTCCAGCGGCCAGCACATCATGGGTGCTCAGAAAATGCTTAGTGTGGAGTTGATAAACCAGTGGCTGGAAGGGTTATTTCCTATGTAGGGAACCTCTTTTTTTCCCCCCCTGGCAGCTCGCGGATCAAACGTTCTCCTAAACCACGCCGGAAACAACAGGTCAACGGGTGCCCCGGAGATGCTGAGAAGGACAGGCTCATCACCACAGACAGCGACGGCACTTACAAAAGGCCCCCTGGCGTCCACAACTCTGCCTACATTGGTTGCCCAGTGCGTAACGCTGCCCCTTCCCCCTGGAGTCGGAGTGGGGTGGCTCTTTGGGAGGGAAGAATGCTGCTCTGTAGGGCGCTGCCAGGCTGGGTGGGAGGTGTGTGGGGAATGGAGAGGGGACTTAAGTCATATAAGCTAGGGGGCTGCTGGGTGAGCCCTTGGGTAACATACCTCACGTTTTTCCTTTCTGTATGTGAGCCTTCTCCTCCTAGGGTTTAGCATGGGCACTTCTCAAGGTTAATTAGAACACAGAGAAAACCATCGGAAGGTGTTATTTTGTTTTTTTAACCCCCCGGTCAGGGTTTCGTGGTGATTGGAGCGATATTTAGGGTTTTGTCCCCCCCCCCTCCCTTCTGTTTCTGGAGTGCTAAGGAGGTAGTGTATTTGCTAATAATATGTATATTTTATTTTACTGGGAGAAAGAGCTTACTGCAAGTTAAGAAACAGGGAATTAAGCATTCTTTCAAACAGAAAGGGCACAGACCCAGTTGCTTGAAGTGTAAAAGGCAGACGCTGATAGCAGTGAGGCGCACACAGGCCCCATTGAGTAGGGGAGGAAGGGCCAGCCTCCCCCGAGGGGCTGGGGCCGTGGGAAGTACCCACACAAAGGCCCCGAGACAGGGAGCGCCAGATGTGGACCCCTGCAGCCTGGCACTGGGGTGTGGCCCTGTCTCCTTGCATTGGACAGACACCCCTTGCTGCCTGGAGGCCCGCCCCCATGGCAATCCTTGTTTAGACGGCCATAAGCAACGGCACCACCTCAGAGAAGGGGTACGTGGTCCCATTAGGTAGAGCTTATGCAGCCGGCCCTATATTTGCATTTTTTGCTTTGTCTCCTAGATTGTACTAATAACTTACAATACCAGACACTAAATATAATTATAAAACGTGCCAAACATCAACTATGGTGGAAACATGAGCATCTGAAAGAACTAGCCCTTTCCTTGGGAGGTTATGTATTTCTGGAGCCCTCAAGGCTGACCGAGCCGCTCATCTCTGCCCTGAGGACTGGAGCGAGTCCAGGGAGCTGGTGGTCAACAGTCTCCTTTGCTCCTCAGGAGGCTGAATGGAGTTTCTGCGCCCTGGGACTGAATCCCTGAGGTCCAGAGCCATCGCTGGCCGTTCTTACAGTAGGTGGCGCCCTTGTGCCACCGTGTTGGACGGGCGCTTGTCTGGGCATCTGCAGTATTTGGTTTGATCTTGGGGAGGGCAGTCCCCTTGGCTCCCCAGGAGAGTCCGGCTGTGAGACCACCAAACAGAGGAAGGGGGAGTATTCTCCCTGCCTCTGCTTTCCAAACCAGCAGGGCTCATTCTCTCAAAAGAGTTTGCAGGGGAGCATTTTCAGTCCCTGGTTTCTTTTTGTTTGTTTGTTTGTTTTTAGTGCCCTCGCCCAGTGCCATGGAGCGCGTGCAGGGAATGACCTGTCCTCCCTTCTTCTCTCCCTCTTGCCTTCCTCCAGGACTCTAATCAGGCCTCTTTCCTGGTGGCCCAGGCCGTCTTTTTTCTCCTTGCCTTTCTTTTTTTCTTCCAGAAAACACAGAGGTTTCTCCTTTAGCTAATATAAAGAAGCCCTTCCCTAGAGTTCGCCACCTCATCTCCAATGGCTGTTTTTCCCAAAGATTTACTAAAAGGAAAATCTTCCTCAGTGGACTTACTTTCTCTCCCTAAAAATTCTGAAAGCACCTATTTTCAAAGATGATGCCTTTCTCAAAACTCACCTAGACATGTGTGCTTTTTACTTATCTTAATTTTTTTCACTTTCTCCCTCAAAATATCATCTCCTTGAGAGCTCTGTTCTCCTAAAGTGAAAAAGATAATCCTGGATTCCTTATAACTAAGGTTACTGTTACAACTCTGGCCTAGGCAAACAATGGCCCTCAGGCCATGTCCAGTCAGCTGCCTGTTTTTGTAAATAAAGCTTTATTGGAACACAGCCATGCCCATTCATTTGCATGTTATCTGTGGCTGCTCTTGCAACCAGGGCAGAGTTGAGTTAGTTGCAGCAGACACTGTATGATTCAGAAAGCCTAAAATACTTGCTGTCTGACCCTTTCCGGAATAAGTTTGTCAACCCCTGATGCAATTCATCATTCAAGCCGGACTGTTGGGAGAGTGAAAGGAAACAATTATTGTCCTGGGACCACAGGCATAAACCGAGATTGTCCTGGGCCAATGAGGGTGTGTGATCACTCTTATAATGCCCACAAAAGAGGCCCCAGAGTACATCGTCTCTGGTGACCGAAGGTTAAAAAAAAAAAAAAAAAAAAAAGCAGCTCATAGATGTTTCTGAAGAATGATAGATGCACATGTATTTATGCAAAGGAAACAGACTCAGTATAACAGAGTTATCAGACCGCGATTCGGGAGACTGGAATTCAGATTCCACCTGGGCACTCTCGGAGAAGTAGCCACTTTTGTAGCTGGCCGGTATTCATTTTTTGTGAAGTACCACCTGCACGTGGAGTGCTGGGCTAGGTGCTGAGATGCAGAACTTGGAGACAGCCTATCTTGGGCTGCAGGTTCTGAGAGTCTCACATGTAAAATGAGGCAACAAGGAGAAAGGGCAGGAGGCTCCAACATCATGGTTGCGTGGCTCTGGGCCTATTTGGCAAGACTCCTGGGGCCAGTGGGCACCCACAGGAACTTTCCTTCCCACCTTCAGAGCACACGTCGCTTGTTAGTAAAAGTGAAAGCTTCTCTAAAGGTAGGGCCCCAGAGGGTGAGAATGGTGGTGGCTATAGCTCTGCACTCATCCTGGGTGGTGGAAGATTCCTCCCACCCCCCTGTGGAATCCCAGTGTGGGCTTGTGGCCGTGTATGTGGCCACACGACCCGCTTCCTTGTAATGCAGCTACCTTGTCAGCTACGGGAACCACCACCGGGAACATCACTTCTGTCTCGGGAGAGACCCTCTTACTTAGCAGTAGGACGTGCTCCCAGACACGCTTTTCTGTTTTTCCACCAGGAACTGTTGGCTGGTGGCACACTGCTGACCACACATTTCTGAACCAGCTGCACCTCGAGGAAAACCAATAGTGGGGGAAGGGCTCGCCTGTGGACCTTCCGTCCACCTCAAGAGAAAAGGAACACAGAGTTTATTCAATGCTGTGTCACAAACCAGGGTCCCCTCTGGGGCCCAGAATCCTTACTTGGATTTCCTAGATGACACATGTCCCTTAGCAGAACCTTTACTGGGATGTCGCAGTCGTGGCAGAACAGATGTACAGGACCGGGGGAGGGGAAGCACCTGCCGCATCTCAGGTGGGCGATCGGAGCCTCAGATTCTGCCAGAAGAGTCCAGAAATCTGAGTTTTAATATGGCATTTTCAGATTTTTACCGTTAGTGGCTAAGTATGTTTTTAAAAACTCTGTGTGGGCCAAGAAAAACAGGTCCGTGGGCTGTTTGTGGGTTTGCCAGGTTGTAGAACGGTTTTCTCCCTGTTCGGAGGGAAGCAGCTGCTGTCCTGAAGCATTTGGCGCTGGTGCGGATAATACCTGATCATTTCTTGGACAGGCCGTAGTCATTAGGAAGCGTTTTCCAGACCGTTGGCCGAGAGTAAGGATGTGCCTGTGGAATATGTTTTTCTCGGTGAGAGACTCACGGATCTAAACAGATTCAGGAATGTCTCCCTTGGGCCCTTCAGCAGGGTGACCCAGCCAGGTGAGCTCAACCGCAGACCAGCAGGGCGAGCAGAGCATTGTGGATAAAAGACGTCTTCCCTCCCTCACAGAGGGCCGGGGGGCTCCAGCCCGTCCTGCAGAACCTCTTCTTTCTTCAGCGTCCATTGGCGTGACCAGGACGTTTGGGTGTCTGGAGCTGCCAAGAACGGCCTCTTTCTCTGTTGGTCCCTGCTTTGTCTCTGATGGTTTATTGAACTGTGTGTAATGGCAACATTTGCTCATAAGGAAGTATCAGAAGATAAGATTAAAAAAAAAAACCACAACCCTGTTACTTACACCCTTGCCTCTTAGACAGTGGGTACGAGAGATAATTTAAACCTTTTTTGCTTGCTGAGTCATGTTATCCAGAGATGCCTCCATTTTAAAGACAGTTTCCAGATAAATAATTACTATTTATTGTTGTAAACTGGTGCCAGAATAGGCATCAACATTATTTACACACACAGTTGAAATGAGGTGGCGACTTCGAACTCCTTGGGGGTGTGTAGGACTGTTTTTTCCTACCGTTAATGGTCAGTGGACTTCTTTAGTTTTGGGGTTCTGCATCTGTAGAAAGTTGACTAGGCATTGTAGTAAGCAGACTCTGAGATGCTAGTTTTGGTTCCTTAGGGGCCTTCAATAAAAACGTGTGCTTCCAGGTACTGAAGTGCATTTCACATAGTTGCATGAGTTTTGCCAGACAAATGATTGTTGACTGTTTTTCTTTTTTACCTTTATTCCCAATTCAGACTTTTTTTGCACCCTTGAGAGCTAACACACTTTCCTCGGCTGTCATCTTAAAAATTCTTATGGGAAACCTTTCCCTCCATGCTGGTGAAAATCGTTCAATTCCATGCTGGCCCTAGAGAGAGCTTTGTTTTCAGGTTGCCACGACACTCATGTCTGATCCTCCTCTCCCTTGCTGTTTCCTCGCTCTAGTCCGACCCCGACCTCCCAGCAGATGCGCAGACGCCGTCTTCTGCTGAGCTGGGCCGCTACCCAGGCCTGCCCTTCCCGGCCCCCCAGTACGTCCCGCCCCAGCCGTCCATCGAGGAGGCACGCCAGACCATGCACTCCCTCCTGGACGATGCTTTTGCCCTGGTGGCCCCCAGCAGCCAGCCCCCCAGTGCTGCAGCTGCAGGCTCTGGGGTCCCAGCCGGCCTGCCTGTGAACAGCACCCCTTCCCGGGAAGAGAGACGAGCCACCCAGTGGGGGTCCTTCTACAGCCCAGCTCAGACGGCCAACAACCCGTGCAGTGTAAGTATGGGCCTTCCAGCATTCTCTAGTTTGGAGCTTTGTGGATTCTTCCCCTCGAAGTCCTTTCACTGGGTTAAACGCCAGTGGGAGCTGCCACCGTCTCCAATCAGGATTATGGGAAGAACTTCCTATTGTCTCCCTGCCTCTGGTCTTGAATCTAGGATGTCGGGGTGGTGGCTGATGAGTAAAATGCTGTTTATTGGTGTTGATCAGGCCAATGCACTGAGAAGCCAACACAAGATGAGTCCTCTGGGTGATGGGAGGCCTTGTATCGGTGACAGGTGTACAGCATAGTGGTTGGACAGTCACATACTCTACATAGTGATCCCTCTGATATTTTCTTTTTTTTTAAAATATATTTATTGATTATGCTATTACAGTTGTCCCATTTCCCCCCCCACTCCACTCCATCCTGCCCACCCCCCCTCCCTCCCACATTCCCCCCCTATAGTTCATGTCCATAGGTCATATTTATAAGTTCTTTGGCTTCTACATTTCCTACACTATTTTTACCCTCCCCCTGTCTATTTTCCACCTATCATCTATGCTACTTATTCTCTGTACCTTTTCCCCCCTCTCCCCCTATCACTCCCTTAATGACAACCCTCATGTTCTAGTTGTTTGCCTAGTTTGCTCTCATTTTTGTTTTATGTGTGGCCGTTAATAACTGTGAGTTTGCTGTCATTTTTACTGTTCCTATTTTTGATCTTCTTTTTCTTAGGTAACTCCCTTTAACATTTCATATAATAAGGGCTTGGTGATGATGAACTTCTTTAACTTGGCCTTATCTGAGAAGCACTTTATCTTCCCTTCCATTCTAAGTGATAGCTTTGCTGGATACAGTAATCTTGGATGTAGGTCCTTGCGTTTAATCTTGGGTAATGTAATTATGATGTGCCTTGGCGTGTTCCTCCTTGGGTCCAGCTTCTTTGGGACTCTCTGAACTTCCTGGACTTCCCAGAATTCTATTTCCTTTGCCAGATTAGGGAAGTTCTCCTTCATTATTTGTTCAAGTAAGTTTTCAATTTTTTGTTCTTCCTCTTCTCCTTGTGGCACCCCTATAATTCGGGTGTTGGAACGTTTCAAGGCGTCCGGGAGGTTCCTAAGCCTCTCCTCATTTTTCCAAGTTCTTGTTTCTTCATTCTTTTCTGGTTGGATGTTTGTTTCTTCCTTCTGGTCCACACCGTTGATTTGAGTCCCAGTTTCCTTCGCATCACTATTGGTTCCCTGTACATCTTCCTTTGTTTCTCTTAGCATAGGCTTCATTTTTTCATCTGTTTTTCGAATAGATTCAACCAAGTCTGTGAGCATATTGATAACTAGTGCTTTGAACTGTGCATCCGATAGGTTGGCTATCTCTTCGTAGCTTAGTTGTATTTTTTCTGGAGCTTTGAAGTGTTCTGTCATTTGGGCCTTTTTTTTTTTTTTTTTTTTTTTTTTTTTTTTGCCTTGGCCACCACTTTTCTCAGCTTATGACATGATCCTGCTCCGTTTACCTATATGGTTTTTGCTGACGAATTTTAGCAGCAGTCTTTCACAGATTGGTTCATAGGTGTTGGAGATGAACGGTTCCGTGCTAATGCCTTAATGTACCACCTCACCTAAGAATTTCAGCCTGTAGCACGATTTTTATAAATGTTCTTACTAGATGGTTTTCTCATTGTGGATGTTACCCTTATGTATTTTGATGAGAGTGATAGCAGTTTGATGTAGTAGAAAATGAGAATCATTGGTCGTATCTGTGCATATCCAGTACAACTTCAACATGTTTATAAACTGGTCATGAAGATGCTGTTTGTTGCCAGGAGGAGCCTGGTCACCCTTTGTTGGCTGCTTCTGACCACACCCGAAACTACAGGAGTGTGGGTTTCTTTCTTTCTTTTTTTTTAATATATTTATTGATTACGCTATTACAGTTGTCCCATTCCCCACCCCCCACTCCACTCCATCCTACCCACCCCCTCCCTCCCACATTCCCTCCCTATAGTTCATGTCCATGGGTCATTCTTATAAGTTCTTTGGCTTCTACATTTCATACACTATTCTTACCCTCCCCCTGTCTATTTTCCACCTATCATCTATGCTACTTATTCTCTGTACCTTTCCCCGCCTCTCCCCCTCCCCTATTGAAAACCCTCCATGTGATCTCCATCTCTATGATTCTGTTCCTGTTCTAGTTGTTTGCCTAGTTTGCTCTTGTTTTTGTTTTAGGTGTGGTCGTTAATAACTGTGAGTTTGCTGTCATTTTTACTGTTCCTATTTTTGATCTTCTCTTTCTTAGGTAACTCCCTTTACCATTTCATATAATAAGGGCTTGGTGATGATGAACTTCTTTAACTTGGCCTTATCTGAGAAGCACTTTATCTTCCCTTCCATTCTAAATGATAGCTTTGCTGGATACAGTAATCTTGGATGTAGGTCCTTGCGTTTAATCTTGGGTAATGTAATTATGATGTGCCTTGGCGTGTTCCTCCTTGGGTCCAGCTTCTTTGGGACTCTGAGCTTCCTGGACTTCCTGGAAGTCTATTTCCTTTGCCAGATGAGGGAAGTTCTCCTTCATTACTTGTTCAAATAAGTTTTCAATTTTTTGTTCTTCCTCTTCTCCTTCTGGCACCCCTATAATTCGGATGTTGGAACGTTTCAAGATGTCCTGGAGGTTCCTAAGCCTCTCCTCATTTTTCCGAATTCTTGTTTCTTCATTCTTTTCTGGTTGGATGTTTGTTTCTTCCTTCTGGTCCACACCGTTGATTTGAGTCCCAGTTTCCTTCCAGCATCACTATTGGTTCTCTGTACATTTTCCTTTATTTCTCTTAGCATAGGCTTCATTTTTTCATCTAGTTTTCGAACAAATTCAACCAATTCTGTGAGCATCTTGATAACCAGTGTTTTGAACTGTGCATCCGATAGGTTGGCTATCTCTTCGTAGCTTAGTTGTATTTTTTCTGGAGCTTTGAAGTGTTCTGTCATTTGGGCCTTTTTTTTTGTCTTGGCGGGTCTGTTACTTAAAGGGGCGGAGCCTTAGGTGTTCACTAGGGCGGGGTAATGCTGGTGGCTGCGCTGTGACGCTGTAGGTGGGGGAGGGACCGAGAGGGAGCAATGGCGCCCGCCTCACTCTCCACCAGACTCCAATCTTTCACTCCGCTACCCACAATCAAACTGGGCTCCTCTGGTGCTGGTTCCCGAGTGGGTGGGCTTGTGTACGCCCTAGGCCCCTATGGGTCTCTCCAACGACCTCTCCTGTGAGGCTGGGAGTTTCTCCTGCTGCCACCCCAACCCCTCTGGGGCGTTTTCAATCAGAGGTTCGAGGCTTTATTTCCCTGAGCTGGAGCCCTGGGTTGCGTGGTGTGTTTCACTTCCCGCCCTTTGTCCGGTTTATCTGTGCGCGAATGTGGGGCCGCGGGGTGCTACCTGCAGCTCTGCCTGCCCTGTTCTCTGCCACTCTGAGTCTGGCCCTCTCGGTTTACCTGCGCGAATGTGGGGCTGCAGGGTCTGCTAGTGGTCACTGCCTGTCCTGTTGGTCCCACACTCCGCCAGTCTCGGTCCCGCCACGGCCACGCGAGTCCTCTCTGCCCCGGCTGCCCGTCTCCACCCCTCCTACCGGTCTGGATGAATGTTTATTTTTTATTTCCTTGGTGTCGGACTTCCTTGCTGTTCGATTTTCCGTCAGTTCTGGTTGTGCGAGGAGGCGCAGTGTATCTACCTACGCCGCCATCTTGGTTCTCAGGAGTGTGGGTTTCAAGGTGCCTTCAGTTAACCTTGACTTACCATCTGGTGATGTTTTTGCTCCTTTCTGCCCCCATAAGGGTTTAGTTATGCATTAGCGAGTCAGATTGCTCGTTAGGTAGTATCTCTGCCTCTCTGAGAAGAGTTAACCTCCCTGGACTGTTCAGTAGCAGGTGTGGGTACCCAGGTAAGACATTTACAAGCAGGCTCATGCTAGACCCATTAACCGTTTGGCTTACCTCTCTTGCTCTGTTAGATGGTTCTTCAAAAGAAGGGATACGTTAAAATGTGACTTGGGTTGACCTAGCTGATCAAAACTTTCAAATTCTATTTTGTCCCTCAAACTTTTATACAGGTGAGACCTGTTTGAAGTGATGAATGTACACCATTCTGTCTGCGGCATTTTTTAACAAAAACTTTTTCACTGGGGCACACAGTGTCTAGAAAAATAACCTTTTCTGACTACAATAGAGTTGAAATGCCCAGCACTACAATAATAAAACACAGAATGGGCAGCTGTTCTTCACTGTTTTCCTTTTAGTTTATCTCGTATCAGACGCCCTGAAATCCTGACAGGTAATCTGCTAAGCCTTGATCTTTTTTGTTTTGTTTTGCCCATGAATATGTTTTAAAAATTCAAACTCTACTGAATAATCCCTTCCCATTCTCAGATTTCCCTTTAATTATTTAGAAAGACAATTGAAGCTTCTTTTCCTTGTATTCCTCTCTTCTTCCACACCCCCCTTGGCCTATTTTATCTCAGTTGGGGAACTCTACAGCATTGTGGTCTCTCTCTCTCTGCCAAGGGGATGGGAACAGGGAGGGTCAGGAGGTGAAGGAGCGCCATCACAGCTTCATACCTAATAATGCCTTTGGAGCTGTGTGAGGTGTGGAGCTTGTTCTGTCCATGCTGTAAGGAAACAGGCCCACCCAGGGGGGCTGAGTAGCTTGGCCATTCTGTCTGACTCCAGAGCATGTACATTTTCAAGACAATAGAAATGGAACTAAGGATGAAAGTTCGGTGTTGGGAGCCACGGGCAATGCGGTATGGTAGGTAGTTAGAAACGTGGTATTTGGAGTCAGAAAGACAAGTTTGGAGGAAATCACTTCACTTCTTTGTGAGTCGGTTTCATCTGCAAAACAGTGGGAGTGAGCCTTGTTCTGGTGTTCCGGTGGGCCTGAGCTCGTGCTCACACCGCGCCTACTACCAAATACTAATTCGGTGAATGGCAGCTTGAAAAAAGAAAAAAAGGTCTAATATTAGAGCAGGTTCGGAAACAAGGCTGACTTAGTAACTGAACTTGGAGCTCCTGATCCTGGATAAGCAATTGGTTCAAACTGACTGGAGTTGGGGGGACTCTGTCCAGAGTTGCTGTTGTGCTAAATGACTGGATTCTAAAACAATGATTCACAGTTGTTGAAATGTTGAGATAGGAGGATTGTGTGTGTTGGGGTTAGGGTATGTTGATCTCATGAGGAATGCAACACAGATATGTGTAGATGTGCACATGTTTCTTCAAAGCTGAGGCTGTATGGTTTTAGTCAAAGAGCCCTTGGTTAGCTCGCATTAGCTCCAGGAAAGAGCTGATTGAAGGATATGGAGGCATCCTACAGAATTTCAGAGCAAGTTGCAGGGCTGGGCCTCCTGGAAACGAGAAGACGGCCAGAATCCGAAAGTGCTCACTTCATGTTTAAGGGCCTGATTGCTGGTTCTTTATATTCTTTCTCGTTTTATAACATGCTTCAGCATTTGCATCGTTGAGTTTCTTCAGTGTATTTGAATTGCTACTGGGCACCCATTAAATCAGGCAACTATTGTGGCCGAGGTTGATAGAGTCACTTGTCATAAAAGTGGGCCACTCCCATCTGCCTTTTTAGCAGAAGATCCAGGTTTATAGAGAATGAGCCTGTAAGGAAGAGCAGGCACAGAAATCCTGTTATTTATAATTTTACTAGAGACAGAAAGGTCTAGAAATAAGTTGTGTGTTTTTTAAAGTCTGGGAGCCCAGTTCTCCAAACAAACTCCTGGCATTACTTGATGGCAGAGTGCCCCCAAAGCATGCTAACTTTTTATGAGAAAATAATTCTCTTGAAAGTTGATCCCATAAACCTAAATCTGTAAGTTTGCTGTTGTCACCTTCTAATAAGCACTGACTGTTAATCTTCATCTTCCTTTGGATTTCTTCCAGAGATACGAAGACTATGGGATGACGCCCCCAGCAGGCCCATTGCCAAGGTAAAGTTTTCAGGAGAAAATGTATTAGGACTTCCTCATGTAGGCTGTTTTTTAAAACATTCAGTTCTCTAACTCATTTTTGTAGCTAATGTGAGCAGATGCAAAACTCTGAGTTGCATTTTCTCAATCTAACCAGAAGAGGAGAAAAAAGTTAGAATTGAAGTTCTGCAAACAGTGATGCCAGACTAGGTAGTTTGCAGAGGACAACTGGAAAAGTTAGACAAGGTTTTAAAATAAAAATACAAAACCCAGAGAGCTAACAGGACAGGGAAGTGGTATGGGGCCGAGATTTAGCAAATCCAGAGAGGTGGCCCAGCCTTCGGGGCCGATCTCTCCCAGGGGCACCGGCCGACATTGGAGGAGGCGGCTGAGAAGCTGAGCAAAGCTTTTGACAGGCTTAGGGGGCTGGGGGGACTAGGAGGGGAGGTCCCTGTAAACACCCAATGGTTTGGGCTCAGACCCTTAGGGGTCCTTGGAGTCAGGGTTAATGGAAAGTAGATAGGTCCCTACAAGAACTAAAACTCAGCTTCACATGATCTCAGGCCCTGATTGGTTGAGGGGACCAGACATTGTGCGTCCTTCCAGCTGCCTGGCTGAAACGAATGTGATTCTCCTTCACAGGAAGATGGTATCATATTAGGCCTCCCATTACCCTTTATTGTTTTGTATGAGGTCGAACACACAGACAGACGCACACAGCCTGGCATAGGTGTCAAAGTTGGATTTGAAAAACGACACTTGGCTTACAAGAGACAGGAGAATATAGAAAGGATGTAGGAAATGTGACCAACATGATTAATCAATTTGACCTACTTGACACAGATAGAACATGACTCAATAACCACAGAATACGTATACTTTTAAAGTATAAGATTTAAAAAATTTTTACCATTTGCTGGGCCATGACAACTCATAACAAATTTCAAAGAATCAAAATCACTCAGAGTATATTTGCCGAGTACAGTAAAATGGAGTTAGAAATCAATAATAAAAGAGAACTAGAAAGTCCCTATATGTTTGCATATTAATGAGTACCTTTTCTAAGTAACTATGGTACGCTGAAGATATCAGATTGGAAATTAAAATGTATCTTGAAATGAGTAATGAAAATACAACATATCAAAAGTTGTGGGATGCATTGAAAGCCATGTTTAGGAGGAATTTGATCTCTTAAATGCATATATTTGAAAAGAAAAAAATGGCTGAAAATTAATCATTTAAGCCTCCATTTCAAGATGTTAAAGAAAGATCCAGTTAAACCTAAAGGAAGGAGAAGGAAGGAATAATAAAAATAAGAATAGAAATCAGTGAAATGGAAAATCAGTGCCATAATAGGATGAAAGAAACTGAAAGTTCTTTGAAAACGCTAATAAAATTGATAAACCCCTTTGGAGAACTTGATCAAATCTTTAACATTATCAGTATGAGAAATTAAAAAGGACCTATCAGCTCAGTATTACAGAAATGAAGATGACCTTAACAGATTTTAAAAACATTTTCTGAACATATTTTTATTAACAAATTTAAAATGGAAAAATTCCTCAAAAGGGAAAACCTGAATAATCATACGACTATTAAAGAAACTAAAACTATAATTAAAATTCTTCTCACAAAGAGAACTCTGGGCCCAGGTGGCTTCAACAGTGAATCTTACCAAACACTAAGGGAAGAAAAGATGCCTAAGTTACCGTACAGATTCTTGTGAGCAATAGAAAACAAGACCGGCATAACCTTAAAGCCAAGTACAACGTAAGGCCAAGGACATTGCAAGAAAGGAAACACTAAGGGCCAGTTTTGCTCACGAAGACAGATGCAACGAACTCAAAACTAAATATTAGCGAACATATCCAGCAGTATGGACAAAAAGATACCATATCATAACCAAAGTGGATTTATTCCAGCAGTCCAAGGGCAATTTAGTATTTAAAAAAAATCAATCCATGTCATTCACTACGTTGAGTAGAATAAAGGAGGAAACTTTTCATTTCAATAGATGCAGCATTTGATAAAACTTAACATCCATTTATGGTAACAATCTTGGCAAACAAAAACTAAATACAAACTAATGTAATAAAAGTTATTGGGGAAATGTAAAAAGTTCTTCCTCTGAGACCAGGAGCAATACAAAGACGCCTGCTTATGTTACTTTTATTAACTGCCCTGGGGAACCTACCCAGTGTAATGAGGCAAGAAGAAGAAAGATGAAGGAATTCGAAGAGAGAAATAATACAGGACTATTCACAGGTGATAAAACTTTGTAGTAGAAAATCCCAAAATGTCAATACGTAAATTGTTAGAATGAAGAAAATTTTAGCAAGATGGCTAAATAGCAAGCTAGTTAAATTGTGGGGTGGCTGGATACGAGATCAGTTTACAGAAATGTTTTATTCATGTTTATGAGCAGTAGGCAGAAAATAACAAAATGTAAAGATACTATATAAAATGCCATTCGAAAATATAACATACCTCATAATAAATATAACCAAAGTGATTCAAGCCCTCCAAAGAAAGATGTTCATGGATTGGACACCCAATATTTTAAAAATGTTAGTTCTCCTCAAGTGATCAGCAGATTCATTGCAATCCTGTTCAAAATCTCAGTAGCTGTTGCTTTTTTAATTCATGGAAACTGACAAGCTGATTCTAAAATTTATGTGGAAATGCAGAGGACCAAGAATATCCAAGACCTCTAAGAAAGAAGAATAAGATGTTAGGACCATTCTAAATATTACAAATTACTGTCAAGTAATTAAGACAGTGTGGTGTTGCTGTAAAGCTAGACAAATAGACCAGTGGGATAGACTATGAAGTCTGTAAACAGACCTACACATGAGTGGACCATTGATTTATTGAAAAGAAGGAATTGCAGGAAAACCATCTCAGAAATTATACTCAACTGTCCTTCAATGACCAGGAGTCACCCAGAAGTAGGAATGTTCTATCCGCTTCCTCTTTCTTTTTTCTATTAGTTTTCTGTATTCTCCCTCATTTTCAGGGGGGGCTTGTTTTATTTCTCTGTGACTGCTCTCCCCTGTCCAGGCACTGCTTTGTGGTCCCAAACCAACAAAAGCAGAGGGAGCGCATGGTGCTCAGGTGATCCAGGGGAGAAGTGAATGACAGGGGACTGTGTGACCTGGTTCACCCGGTTCAGTTCCAGTTTATACCTGTTGTCCAGCATACTTATTAATAACTACCACTCTCCAGAGTGTTCTGGTTTGGATAATCAGCTTTACGGTCACCCAGGTTAAAGGAATCCAGAGTATGTGGATCACACTGAAGGACCTGAACACACACGTCAGGATAAAAGGGCTGCAGACGTAGGCAGGAGGGGGCTCGCTGACTGCGGCCAGGTGGAAATCATGAAGTAGAGGTGGGAGCTCGTTCACGGGTGGACGGTCCAGAGAATACAGTGAGGTTAGGTGAGCCCCAGGGTGCACACTTACCTGGTACTAAGCTTCAGGTCTGTCAGGACAGGGATGCCAGATAATGAGTCTCTGAGGTGCACCCGAAACGGCAGCAGTTCTTGAAAGCGAGGAGTGTGGAGGGCCTGGGTTTCAGCGGCCGGGATCCTCTGCAGAAGTGACACTGCAGGGAGGGCGAGTCGGCCACTTTGTCACTGAACTGGGGGGGGGGGGGGGCGGGGGGAGCTGTGGATTACTGGTTGACTGCTATTTGCAAAGAATTGTCCTTAGACTATCTTTTTTTAAATTCTTGCCTTTCTTTAGGGGATTGGTTCTTAAGTGGGATTCTGAGAGCCCTGGAGAGTCCTTTTGCGACCCTTTCAGGGGGCATATGAGGTCAAAACTATTTTCCTAATAATACTAAGATGTTATTTGACGTTTTTCGTTGTGTTGACCTTTGCTGTGAGGTGCAAATGCCGGTGCCTTAGTGTCAATCAAGACAGCGGCACCAAATTGTTTGAGTTACTGTATTCTCACCACTGCACAATCACCATTTCCAAAAAACAAAACAAAACAAAACAAAAACCCCACGCCAGTTTAATGGTAGCATGTCCTTGATGGTATGGCATAGTAAAAGTGATTCATTTTATTAAACCCAAACCCTTGAGTCTTTGAGCACCTGTGTGACAAGAGAGGAAGTACATATAAGCACTGTGTCGAATATGGAGTTGCGAAGGAAGAGCCGTGTTCAGGTGCGCGCGTTGAGAACTGACCTGACTGCCGCCACGTTTTTGCTTGAACCAGCAACTGGCAGGCATCGTCGGCCAGACCTGGGTGTCTGGCAGACACTGGCTCGGAAATGACCAAGGCGGGCCTGTCACTTCAAGAAAAACAACTGACAGTGTCTGTTGCCAGTGATAAAATTGAGCCGTCAAGTGAAAAACCAGAGTTGTGGAAACTTTCGTCCACCACCTTGAACTTGACAGTGTCCTAGTACTTCAAGACTCCACGGATGAGCTCGGGGGTGATATTAATGAGTGTGATTTTTTTAATAGCGTAAAATGAAATGTTTTAGTATCTAGAAAGTCTGTAGAACACAGTAAACCAGTATTTTCCAAATAACCGTGCCATAAAATCAGGCGTGGGTCCAAAGTACGAGGTAGACCAGTGGGTTTTAATCTGACAGAATATGAAAAGTTCGATGGTATTGTTTCACATTCCACATTGCCACTAGCCCTTAAAAAAACTTTGTGGAGTTTTGGTGTGGTAATGAAGAAGAATATTTATCTGAAATACATTTAATATCGCTATTTTAAATGTACTTTTAAAATAGTATTTATCAATTTCTCAGTTTTAATTTCAAACACAATAAATATCTATAGATATAACCCACATAAATAAAAGGGCTTGGGAATCCTTGGTATTTTATGTGAATGTAAAGGGATTCTGAGGCCCAAAAGTGGAAGAACCCCTGCTTTCGAGCACTGGTTTTCAGCCTCCATGAACCTCAGGATCATCAGTGGAGCTTTAAAAACGACTGTGTCTGGGTCCCACCTCTGGAGACTCTGAACCGGCCTGGGGTACAGCGTGGGCATCGGGGCTTTTAAAAGCTCCCCAGGCGATTCTAACGCGTCTCCAGGCTTGATAACTGCCCCTTTAGTCAGACACAGGAGGTGAGCCAGCCCTAGAACTTGACTGCACCTTCTTTTGACCTGTGAATGAAAGCATTTCTCCTTCCATCATCCCACAGAGATTTTTCAAGCATCAGCTAATTCTGACCTGAGGCCAGGAGACTCAGCAGTGAGCAGATAGAAAATGGACAATGAGCCAGTAGACCGATAGGTCTTACTTTTCCAGGGGGCTGAGGGTGCACCTAATCAAATACAAGAGCTGGGTACAGTGTGGTCCTGATGCTTGGTGTGCTTTGCCTGCAGACCTGGTTTTGGCCCCGGTTTGCTGCAGTCTTCGGAGCTGGTGCCTCCCGAGCCCCAGCAGCCTCAGGCATCTGCTGAAGCCCCGTTTGCTGCCCGAGGGATCTATTCTGAGGACATGCCATCGGTGGCCCGGCCTCGGCCTGTCGGGGGCACCACAGGTACGTGTGGTATTTAGCTTGCATTTCTGAACTGGAGGACACCTGCTTTTTGGCTAAATTCTGGCAGAGTGTGCTCTAGACTAGCCAGGGTATCAGCATCCCAGGGTTCAGCAGCCTCTTCCACTGGCGGGAGCTGCTTTCCCTGCCATCTTGGTGTGATGCAGGGCAGGGGAGGTGGGAACACAGGGAGGGGCTGAGAGCCCATGGCTGACGCCCACTGATTCTTTCCTGAATCAGCATCTCAACTGCGTCCCTTGGCCTGGAATTCACAGCACACTTCTTCCAGGGAAAACAGTTCTATATTTTTTTTTTGAAAAGGAAAGAAATTATTTATTTAAAAGTTACACAGACTTAGAGTAATGACTTAATGTCTTCAATAAGATACTAAAGTCCTTTAGAATACCCACAGATGCACAGTCCTTCCCTCTCCCTGTGCCCAGTCCGCGGTACCGTATCTCAGGAAAAGAAGTAGAAGTCCATGATTCAGACTCCTGGCACCATCAGCTGTGTGGCTGCCGCAATCTCCAGTTAATCCAAAGCCATGTGGCACCTTCTCATGGCCCACCAGCAAGAGTCCTTTCTTCCCTTTCTTCCTGGCAAAGTCTCTCCTGCTGCCTAAGCTGTATGGCAAAAAGAAGCACTCCAAAACCACATGGTTCTCTCCTCCAAAGCTGCATGAGCCTCTCCCTTCTTCCCCAAAACCTCGTGGTCCTCCCTCTTCTCCTTCAGAACCGTGTGGTCCTCTCTCTCTCTCTATTCTTACAGTTAAACTGAAAGATCTATTTCAGAGCACTTGTTCTGGCACTTAAACAGGTATTTGTTTTAAAGTGAGCACTTTTGCAGCTTTTAAGAAGCAACTCTGAAAGTTGCTGGACAGTGATTAGGGGGAGATTTTTGTTTATTTGTGGGAGGGTGCAACCACTGATTGCTTCTTGAGCCTCACCTCCCCCTTTTTTTCCCCTTCTACCTTTGTTAATGTGATCATCTTCCCTTTTAAAATTTTCTCATCATTTTTTTCATGCCACTGTGCCTGAGTCTAGCTGTCTTCTGCCTGCTGCCAGACACGAGGCCTGGGGGAAGCTGTGGCCACATGGAACTGTTCTAGTTCCTTTCTGTCCCTCTTTCCAGCCCTCATTAAAGAACAATCTTAATATCATTTGTGGGTGACCAGTGCAGCCCTTTACTTACTAATTCAACAGTGAAAACTCACTTTCTCCAAAGTGGTCTTCTAATTCATGCTCAGACTTTTAAGTATTTGCATACAGCTTTTCTTTACTTTTAGTATTTAGGTTTCCTTTAATTACCTGTTGAAATTCAAATAAAAATCAACACTGTAATATCTCCATATAGGAAATATAAGCTCTCAGCATATGTTTTTAAAAGAACATAGTTCAAAGTGTCTAATTTCTGGAAAATTTTTGAAGCCAGAGAGAAAATAAATTGTGTTAAATTTTTTGTTTCAGAAAATTCTAATTGTAGCCCGACTGGTGTGGCTCAGTTGATTGGGTGTCATCCCACAAAGCGAAAGGTCACTGGTTCAATTCCTGTTGGGGCACACGCCTAGGTTGCAGATTCAGTCCTGTTTGGGGAGTGTACGAGAGGCAACTGATCAGTGTTTCTCTCTCATATTGGTGTTTCTCTCCCTCCCTTCCCCTCTCTCTAAAAATATATATACATGTATATGTTTTTTAAAATTCTAAAAATTAGAACTAGTTGATTTGAGAAACATTATGCATAATTTGGTTTACTAATAAAAGTATAATATTTAGTACATTTAATGTAAAGATACAGGATATTTTTTTAAAGATTTTATTTGTTTACTTTTAGAGAGAGGGGAAGGGAGGGAGAAAGAGGTGGAGGGAAGTATCAGTGTGCAGTTGCCTCTCTTGTGCCCCTTGTTGAGGACCTGGCCTGCAACCCAGGCATGTGCCCTGACTGGGAATTGAACCAGCGACTCTTTGGTTCATAGGGTGGCGCTCAATCCATTGAGCCACACCAGCCAGGGCCAGGATGTTTTTTTTAGACCACAATTAAAATTTAGGGATTAAATCTCTTTTCATGTATTCATTTTTGTCTTTTTAGAAAAAGAGCTCAAACCACCTGTATTTTTGAGATGCATGTCACGATTTAAAATAATGAAAAGCCTCAGAATTTTGGTGAAGGGAAAGAGAAATAATGTTTTATGAACTGAATGTCCTCAATAATGACATCTAGATAAGAAGTAAACATATTTTCAGAAAATTAATGGAGAAGAAAAGAAAAAGATACATTTGTCTTAAAGTCTCCTGGGAGTTTTGCATTAACGTTTGAACCCAGAAGAAATTCTCATCAAGTTCAGTAGATGCTTGATGTTTGAGGGATTTCTCCTGACATCTTATAAGCCCCCAAATTTCAAACCTTACACTTGACTTCCCTAATCGGTCCAACAGAAGTATAAGTGGACCAGCTACATGATTCCCTGCAGACCCACAGTGAAGGATGCTGCTGGTGGTTGACAAGCAACACCCAGCATGCTGAGCTGATTCCTGCATGGCAGTTGGCTAGTCCTCCTCACCTGTTTACCTCAGATCCTGTCTTGTACCCCCCCCCCAAGTTACAAATTACTGTTTTATGTGTCACAAAACATGATCTCATGAATTGTTGGTAAGCCGTATTTGTGAATGTTGTTCCGTGTTCCTGAAGCACGTGTGTAGTTTAAGATGCTGAGCTCTTACTGTTTCTTGTAGAGCTCTGCAGGCTCTGAAAAATCCTCAGAGTTCTCTCTCATCTAGCTGTGTTTTCTTACAAGAGCTCAAAGTCACTCTTATTTCCCCTGTTCATTTCTTCACCCTCCTTTTTGAAGACTGAAGCTTTAAGAAGAGGGGCCATTACATGTCAAATGATGTATTTTGCTATTTTCTGACTTTCTGGAGAATATACACCTTTATGATGCCATCAAGAAGCTAGGTTAGGCCAATTCCAAATTTGCAATAATTGGTGGGTATTATCCATGGTCTCCTAGGCAGTCCTTGGATTTTGCATTGTCTGCCTGTCTCCTAAACAAATAGCATAGCCTGATGCCCGACAGGGTTTTCCATACCTTACAGGTGCTGTGCTTTGCAGTAAGTCTTGTTTCTTCTGTTAGTTGTGGCCTAGCACATATTCCAAACAAAATTCAGACCCATTCATTTTTAATCTACAAGAATATAGAAATTATATGTATGAAACATGTAATGAGGAAGTTATTTTCTAATAATTTCTAATGATGGACTAAATTGTGTAAAAATTAGTAGTGGAAAAACATTAAGATATACTAGAAGAGTTCCCTTTCTGACTATGTGAAATTATCGAACATGTATGTCTAAAAAAATTACCAAAAACAAAAGGAAAATAGTACCTGGGGAAGGTTTGCAGCAGATATAACCAAGAGGTATTTTTGTTACAGAGATGGCTCGCGTAAATTGATAAATGGACAAACCTCAAGGGAGAAGAAAGATAAATGTTCAAAGTACAAGAAGAAAACGCACAAAAAAATATGTGCGTACCCTATGAAAGTACACATAATGAAAAACACTCAGTCTTGAAAATGATTTAATTTGACATGCAAATGCCCCATTTCGACCACGGGATGGTTTTCATAATCAGTGAAATGGTGTGGTGAAATTAGCATCTGGTTTCGCTACCTGTATAGTGGGGGGGAGTGTTACTTAGTACTTACTTCCTGTGGTTGTTTTGGTGACTAAAGAAGATAACAGATATCAAGAGCTTCAAGCAGTGCCTGGCACATGAGAAACTTTTAATACGTATGAGCCGCCATTATTATTATTACTATTATATTATTTCTGGTGTGCGTGTAAGTCATTTGACTTTCGGAGAGCAGCTTGGCACACACATAAGGAGCTTTGGATTTGGTACTTCCACTTCCGGGAATCTAGGCTGCCACTCCCCAGACAAATGCACAATATTGGAGGAAAACTACATGTGCAAAGAGATTTCTCAGAGCAGTATTCACCAACAAGTGTGAGCTCCCCAAATACCCAGCAAGAAGGGCCTCAGTGAGGAAATTGCGTAGCTACATAAAATGAAGAGCTCAGAAAGAGCCAGCAAAAGGGAATTTGAATTTTCCGGGTTGCCTCCTTTGTGTTTGCTGCTTGACCTACTTTATCTCTTTTAATCCTTGAAATAACACCATGAGGTAGATTTATTTTTGATCCTACTAGAGAAGTGAGGTATTGAGGCTCAGTGGGAGTGCTAGCCAGTGCCCAAGGTCACAGGGGGGCTGGTCCATGGCAGGGCTGCAATGCAAATCCGGCTTGCTGGGAGTGACTCCCCATGTGGGATCATGGGGGAAGCCTGTGTGTTGTGTCCTTAAGCGAACAAAGCGAGATACAAAATGTGTCTGAAATACGATTTTGGCTACCATCGCGGTGTTAACACAAAGGCCTTCTTTTCTCCCTGTGCCGTCTCCTGAATCTGTAAAGGCTGGAGAACACTGTGCTGCATTGATGTTCTCTGCAAGACTCACTCAAACGATGTCTGTTGGGCAAACAGAACCGATAGCCCCTATCACTGTAATACTGTTATGAATCTTCACTGCCTGGCAAGGTTGCCTGCAGAGTGCCCTGTTCTCACAAGAGCCTGGAAGGGTTTTTTTTTTTTTCCTGACCTTTGGTTTTTAGTTTTTACCGTATATCCAGATAAAACCGTGGAGGGGTTCTTTTTATAAAAATGTATTTGATTAAGGGAGGCTGTTAATTAGACAGCTAGAGGAGGAGGAGACTTGAAGCTGGAGAGAGCCACCCACCCCTGTGAAATCCCGGAACCGTTGTAGGGCCAGTCTGAGCGTCCCCGATGAGTGGGTTGGTCCTAGGGACCTTTGGCAGTAAGTACTTTTTATTTTACGGTGCTTAAAGACCACTTTTCTTGTCTCCTTTAAATCTGCAGAATAGGGATGTTGCCGCACGCCAAAACATGATGGAGAGAAAAGTATGTTGGTTAAAGCCCGGTCTTCCCAGCCACACGAGGCTATGGCACGTGTGAATGTAGGGGAAGGAGCTCAGGGAACTTCCTGGCTTTGCCATCAGCGCACCTCACCCATGAGGTTGGGTGGGCAGCTTTCAAGTTTTAATTGTGTTATAGCCGAGTTACGGAAACACTGTGAATATAATGAAAATATACTTTAACATTCTGAATTCAAATAAATATGCATGCTGCCTTTAAAGCAAAAAAGCAGGTTGTGTTTTGGTCTCTTTGTGAGTCTTGAAGCCACAAGCAAGAAGGGGCCAGGTTTTAGCTTCTTTATGGCTCCAAAACACAACCTTTCCATCCTTTCTTCTTAATGAATAAGAGTGTCCATCTTGGCAACCTCTACAGAAATGAATGGAAGGGCTGCCTATTTATACCCTTTATGTCCGGTTCTTTGGTGTCTAGCCAGGGAAATAAGACTGTCGATATCAGCCACTGTATTAAAAGGAAGTAAAAGCCTGTGAACCAAGAGGCTCATGGTCTGGTATCTCTGTCCCTAAGGGGGTGTGGTGACCACAACCATAGGGCCTTACTGCGCAGCATCATTTTCCAGCCTGTGTTGACCAGGCTGTTCTCTTTTCTTCCTTCAGGCTCCCAGATCCAGCACCTGACGCAGGTGGGCATTGCGAGCAGAATTGGAGCTCAGCCAGTGGAAATTCCACCAAGCAGAGGCAGCCAGTACGGGGGGCCAGGCTGGCCTTCGTACGGGGAGGATGAGGCGGGCCGAAGAGAGGCCGTGAGTATCTGGTGTTGGGGTCACCACTGAGAATTCAGATGTAATCACTTCATTCAGCTGCCTCTGCTTTGGGGACCCCGTTTTAAAAGCTACACGAATTAACATTTTAAGCTTCCTCAGCTTTTTTCCCCTTGAGTGTATTTTTGCTTTCAGTTTTTAGATGGTAGATTTCCTCCGACCCAGGGTGAGAAAGTACTGGCATTGACCTTTTGAAAAGAATATAATTTTCCTTGAGGCAGATTTTAGGCTTGAAGTCATGATTTAAAAAAAATAACCTTTTAAAAAATAATAAAGGCATGTTCATTACAGAAGATCTGGACCGAGGCCCAAAAAACAGTTAAAAAAATTTTTTTTCCAATTACTTTTTATTGTAGGAAAATACACATCACAAAGTTTACCATATTAACAGTTTCTAAGTGCACAGTCCACTGGTTTTCAGTACATTCCTGCTGGTATACATCCGTCCCCACCATCCATCCATCTCCACAGCTTTTTTCATTGTGTAAAACGGAAACTCCATCCTCATTGAACACCGCCTTCCCATTTGTTCACACACCCCCTCACCCCCTGGTTCCAGGCAGCTGGGAGGGGGGGACAAATGTGATTACTTTCTGTCTCTGTGATTTTGACTTTTAAATAGTGAGTCTGCACCTGGGGGTGACTGAAGTCTGGACTTGGTCTTCGGTGTGATCGCCATGTAAATATTCACGTGCTCGCATACCTCCTCGCTCCCTGCTGTGTTTTACTGTGGGTTTTTAGCGTCAGATCCATTATGTGCGCCACGAGTGGATGATTTGCCGCAAGCATGCCGTTTGGGGCATTGCGAGGCAGAGGGTTTGTTTTGAAGGTTTCCCATCATTCTGATCACTCCTTTATAAGAACAGAATCAGTATGGGCACAGGTAATTTCTGCACATGCTTTCCCTTTGCTGTTGTCGTTGTAGTTGTTGCTTTAGAATTTATTTATTTATTTTTTAATATATTTATTGATTATGCTATTACAGTTGTCCCATTCCCCCCCCAACTCCACTCCATCCTTCCCACCCCCCTCCCTCCCATATTCCCCCCCTATAGTTCATGTCCATGGGTCATGTATATAAGTTCTTTGACTTCTACATTTCCTACACTATTCTTACCCTCCTCCTGTCTATTTTCTACCTACCATTTATGCTACTTATTCTCTGTACCTTTCCCCCCTCTCTCCCCCTCCCACTCCCCTATTGATAACCCTTCATGTGATCTCCATTTCTGTGGTTCTGTTTCTGTTCTAGTTGTTTGCTTAGTTTTCTTTTGTTTTGGTTTTAGGTGTTGTCGTTAATAACTGTGAGTTTGCTGTCATTCCCACTGTTCATATTTTTTATCTTCTTTTTCTTAGGTAACTCCCTTTAACATTTCATATAATAAGGGCTTGGTGATGATGAACTTCTTTAACTTGACCTTATCTGAGAAGCACTTTATCTTCCCTTCCATTCTAAATGATAGCTTTGCTGGATACAGTAATCTTGGATGTAGGTCCTTGCGTTTAATCTTGGGTAATGTAATTATGATGTGCCTTGGTGTGTTCCTCCTTGGGTCTAGCTTCTTTGGGACTCTCTGAGCTTCCTGGACTTCCTGGAAGTCTGTTTCCTTTGCCAGATTAGGGAAGTTCTCCTTCATTATTTGTTCAAATAAGTTTTCAATTTTTTGTTCTTCCTCTTCTCCTGGCACCCCTATAATTCGGATGTTGGAACGTTTCAAGATGTCCTGGAGGTTCCTAAGCCTCTCCTCATTTTTCCGAATTCTTGTTTCTTCATTCTTTTCTGGTTGGATGTTCCTTTCTTCCTTCTGGTCCACACCATTGATTTGAGTCCCAGTTTCCTTTGCATCACTATTGGTTCCCTGTACATTTTCCTTTGTTTCTCTTAGCATAGGCTTCATTTTTTCATCTAGTTTTCGAACAAATTCAACCAATTCTGTGAGCATATTGATAACCAGTGCTTTGAACTGTGCATCCGATAGGTTGGCTATCTCTTCGTAGCTTAGTTGTATTTTTTCTGGAGCTTTGAAGTGTTCTGTCATTTGGGCCATTTTTTTTTTCTTTTTTTGTCTTGGCGAGTCTGTTACTTTAAGGGGCAGAGCCTTAGGTGTTCGCCGGGGCGGGGTAACGCTGGTCGCTGAGCTGTGACGCTGTACGTGGGTGAGGGGCCAAGAGGGAGCAATGGCGCCCGCTTCAGTCTCCTCCGGATTTCAATCTTTCACTCCGCTACCCACAATCAAACTGGGCCCCTCTGGTGCTGATTCTGGAGTGGGTGGGCTTGTGCACACTCTAGGCCCCTATGGGTCTCTCCAACGACCTCTCCTGTGAGGCTGGGAGTCTCTCCTGCTGCCGCTGCCGCCCCAATCCCCACGGGCATTTTCAATCAGAGGTTTGAGGCTTTATTTCCCAGAGCTGTAGCCCTGGGTTGCTCGGTCTGCTTCACTCCCCGCCGTTCGTCCGGTTTATCTATGTTCAAATGTGGGGCTGTGGTATGCTACCTGCACTCTGCCTGCCCCGCTCTCCACCACTCCGAGTCTGGCCCTCTCGGTTTATCTGCGCGGATGTGTGGCCTCAGGGTCTGCTAGTGCTCGGACTGCCTGCCCCGTTCCTCCCACACTCTGCCAGTCTCAGTCCTGCCACAGCCACGCAAGTCCTCTCCACCCCGTGCCCGTCTCCACCTCTCCTACCGGTTTAGATGAATGTTTATTTTTTATTTCCTTGGTGTTGTACCCCCTTGCCGTTGGATTCTCTGTCAGTTCTGGTTGTGCGAGGAGGCGCAGTGTGTCTACCTATGCCGCCATCTTGGTTCTCCCCGTTGCTTTAGAATTTATATCCACGGGGAATAAATACATGAATTTGAAAACCCACACCAAAATAACACTTTTTGTTTTATCTTCCTCATTATGCCACAACTGTCATTGCATGTACATACCTTTTTAGCAAGTAATTAATGACTGGATGCTTTTCCTTAATGAGAGGAAATTAACTGGTGAATGTAATTTTTTCCTAAAAGATACATTGTTTCAACTCTCAGGCGTTTGCTTTGGGTTTGCTGACATTTTCCCTTTCCTGCCCTCACTGAGCCCCTGTGGTTTTGTGAGGGGTTTTGGGTGTTCCTGACCCATCCAGGGGTCGCTTCAGTGTGCTGCACGCCCCGTCACTCTTTGGAAAAGTGAGACATAGAAATGTTCTGGGGCCCGGACGCCATGTTTACCAGGCCAACTGCTTACTCTTAGCATGGGTGAGACCCCAGGTTTGGAAACTATGTATACAACCAAAGAGATTTTTCACTGGAAAAATAATGAAGAAAGTCACCGAATGGGTATAATAATAATTATTATTGCCAAATGAATGTCTAATTACATTACGCAAATATAAGCAAAACTGTTGCAGGTTTCAGTGCAGCAACTTTTTAAAGAAAAGGCTCTGCAGAGCACTCCACAGACAGACAGACAAAATGGCAAATGATGTGTGACCTTGTTCCCGTTCTGTGGCCCCTGGGCCCTAGTCCTAGGGCAAAGGCAGCTGTTCTGTTTGTCAGTCCCTCTGCCAGTAGCTGCTTATCTCTTCCAACTCTCAGGTACCCCCATCTGACCTTTCACCTCCATGGGGTACTCCAATATCCCTTCCCTTCCAGCTCTCTGGGCCCCTTCCTGTTTGCCCAGTGGCCACTTACCTCCACACACATAGGCACAGAGGCTTGGCTGACCAGATCATCCTTTCTGTCTGTCATTAAGCAAATGTTTATGAGGCACCCGTTAAGTTCAAGTTCAAGGGTTTCTTTATCACCCTGCTCTCCCTTGACCAACTTCTTCACCGTTATTACCCTCCATTGCAGTCCAGGGAGTCCTAGCGGAGGGTTGACTTGTTGGTAGGAGGTGGCAGGAGGAAGTCACCAGAGTGTGCCCACTGCCAGTTTGAATTTGATGTTTCCCTCCTGTTCTCGCATGGGAAGTACAGCCCCATGTGCCGTGTTTTTCAGGCACACGTGCTCGGACACCAGGAGTATTCTTCTTCACCGCTGTTCCAGGTGCCAAGGACTTCAGGTAGGGAGCCCTCGGCACCCCCGGGGAACGCCCCGCACAGGGGGCTGCAGGGCGCTGGGCTGGCCTACGCCACCAGCTCCACGGAGGACCTGCAGCCCGGCCACTCCTCGGCCTCGCTCATCAAGGCGATCCGTGAGGAGCTCCTGCGGCTCTCCCAAAAACAGACCGCCGTGCACAACTTCCACAGCTGATGGGCCTCGCCTCGTACGTTTGCCAAGTATCCGCTTCCCGTGGAAGCAAGACTCACAGGAAACCAGCCGTGGGCGTGCCTGCAAGAGGCCCAGCGCCTCCACAGCCCGGGCCCGCGGAAGGGAGCAAGTTGCAATTTGAGAAGATGCCATAAGTCACGTGGCAGCTCACGGAGCTTTTAATGAGTTGGCAATGTCGCGACCACTTGGGCTCAGTCGAGATTTCGGTACTTTTTGGCCAGAAGCCAGCAGCACTTCCCGGAAGACAAACCACAAACCTCAGCTATCAGAATTTCTAAGCTCGTCTCCTTTTTCAAGGCAAAAGATGGAAATGTGTGGAATGGGTAGGGCTGACAGGAATCCAGCGTTTCCATGGGAAGACGCACTCGAGGCTGGTTTGTACAATGAACCTGCTGCTTTGTTTTCTGAGAAGAGAGATTGGAAGACATTTTATTAACAGCTTAGTTCCCTCTTTTTCTCCATAGGAACTTATTTTACTAGTAATATTAACAGCAAGGACACTAAGACTGTTCGGGAATTTACAAAGCTACTAGTGAGAAACCAAATGATAGATTGTAGAGCCTGATGATTCCAATCGAAGCCATCACCTGTGTTTTCCCCCCTCCTTCTGGTGCTAATGCTCCGAGGCACTCCACCTTCATGTCTGTGAAACCAACTTTGGCTTTTTCAGTGGGAGAATATGTCGAAGGTTTCGTTTTGTTCTAGAAAGAAAAAAAAAACCAACCCTCCCAAATGAGGGGGGAAGGAAGCTTACTATTTATTTGGTTATTCAAAATACATGTCAAAGTTTAGATTTACACGATTCATTGTATTTGCTGTTTTGTAATTGGGCACACGGAACTGCCGAGAGCATCCCACTTCCGGCACACGTCACCTTCGAGGCCAGCCCTATAGAGTGAGGGTTTCTGGGGGTCCCAAGTGGTCCTTGCTCATTGCTGATGAGTTGCTCACAAATTATGTTTGAATGAGAAATGTCACATAAGCAGAAATTAGCGGTAACCGTTCCTAGGACCACCAAATTGGGATTTGTGAGCATGTTCCCAGTAATCGTGTTCTCTGTGTGTTCAAGACCGAGAAATGAAACTGAGTTTTTGCCTGTCTCTGCTCAGTCAAGAACTGCAAAAGAGAGCTTGGGGAAAGGAGGGGGCCACTCCTAATGGCTGATTTCATCGCACTGGACTCTGCTGAGTGACTCTTGAAACCATCTGTGCAATGTGGGCCTGACGGGGAGGGGGGTATCATCTCCGTTGAGGTTTACTCCTAAAGTCATGATTTCCCCACTTCCCCAGTTAGAGTGAGGAATGGAACAGCGAGGGCCCTGTGTGAAGCTCAGACGAAAAACAGATAACACGTCACTACTCAGAATCCTTTTTTATTAGATCAGCTAATACTTTAAACAGCAGAGAGGCAGGCAGACCTGGGGGGCTCTGATCCAAATCTGATCCAGAACAGCCGATAGGCATTCTGCAGGGGCGTCGCTGGCCCAGACCCCGTTTCAGCACTGTGTCCATTGAGCCTGTCTACAGCCTTACAGTGCAGGGCAAGGGGGTTTGGGGAGGTGAAAATGTGGCCACTCTTCATCTGAATGCCCTGAGAGAGGAGGGCTGCGGGAGAGTAAGTCTCCAAAGGATGTTAAATTAAGGACAGGGGCTCCTTTCCAGGCAGCTCTCACAAGCTCCAAGAGCGTGGGAGAGAAGACCCCCTCCTGGGCTTGATTTCAGACCCTCGGTCCTGGTTTAATACCCAGAGTGGAGAATTCTCTTTGCAGGTCACTCAGAAATACCAGGTTTCCTGAATGTGTTAAGAATTTCAGACATCCAAGCAGAGTTGTGTTCTGGACACCTGACAGTGAATTCAAATCATGCGACAGCAGGTGGGCTACATACATGCAGGGCCCCCCTTTCTCCCATTCTGCCCAGTGTGGTCAGTGTTTGCACCCAAAATCCGTCATCTCCTTTGGACACTGAAGAAACAGGCCTCTGTCTTAAAGGGGCTGCCGTGGCGACTGTGATGCCTTTTAAACTGGCATAAGAAAAGGGCTCGACCTGTGGTGGTGTTCTTGGAATTGATAGACTTGTAAACTGGTGTCGGGACCAAAGAGAACCTGTAGTACCTGGTGGGGTGTGGTGTGGTGTGAGCGGGCTCATGGGTTCACCCGGACTCTTGTGTTGGTTGGAAAGCACACCCAGTTTGCCCTTGTTTTCTCCAAACTCATGCCATGGGAGTTTTGCCCGTCACCAAACTCAGCACAGACGAGCTGTCGTGGGGAGCCCCACACCCACGTGGGTCTGCAGACACGCAGCTAAGGCGGTCTGTTAACAAGGGGGGTTCCTCACGCTTATCACGTGTGCTTTGGAGTTGCGTTCCTTTGAGGCACTATTACATTTTCATGTCTCTCCTTTTTTCTATTTTCGGAGTTCCGGTGGAAATGCCTCCAGCTCTGAATTTGAGTCAGTGTTTTAGAGAGTAAATGAATGGAGTAAATGATTTAGAAAGTAAATGACTGTTTGGAGAAATGATCGTGTGCAGAGTCAGCTTTGTCAGGTCCCTTCTCTGAGCCTCATTCTCCCCATCAGCCAAACAAGGACAGGCCTCCCTTGCCCGCCTCCTAGGATTGCTCATTGTGAGTCAGATGTGATCGTGTGAGCAAACGTGCCTTGAGGAGGGTACGCAAAGCACTGTGAAAATGTAAAATGTGATCTGTACAGTTGTGCTGGGGGGATGATTGACACGCTGTGACCTGCTGGTGACGGAGTTCACGTGCAGGCGCCCAGAGCAGAACAGAAGGCCTCGTGTGACTCCTCTTCCTCTCTCCTGTTTTGCTTTAGCCTCACTTCCTTCTCCATTAACTTGCGAGCAGCATTTTCTAAACATCTTTTATGCTCCTGATTTTCTGCCTTTTCTGGCCCCAAATATGTCAAGCAGGAACCCTGCCTTCTGGGATCGTAGAATCTAAGATAATGCAGATGGGCGTAAAAGATGGAAGATACACATAAATAACATGGTTTAAACATCAGTAACATTTGTTGGAAGTACACAAGTGCATTAGATACTCAGCCGGAAGAAGTGGAAGTTGTGTATTTGGAAACGGGATCTTGGGGGGAAGTCAACTTCAGCAGCTACTTCAGTGTGGACAGGGGAGCTGCCCAGGGAAATGGTGAGGTGGCGTGGGGAAGCTGAGAGTAGGCCCAGGAAGGAGGGAGAACGTGGGCGGAGCTGTCATTGAAAGTGAACTTGATCCCCATCTGCTACAATATGGGGACGGAATTCCTTCCCGCACTGTCTGGGGAGTTTTATAAGAGGAGGAAGCAGTGCTGTGAGTATCCATTTATGGTGACACAGCAGAATGACCGAGCCGGTGAAGAAGGTCTGCGGAGGAAGACATCCATGCTGGAGAGAAGCGGAGCAGGCCGAGGTCTGCCGAAGGAGGCTGTGTAAAGCAGGCGAGTAGTGGTAAGAGCTCCGCCATCGGCTCCGCTGCTTAGAGCAGACCTCAGTGGCCAGCCATCGGGCCACATTCAATCCTTTGTGGAGTGTAGTGGGTTATAAATACATATATGTGACTTCTTAACAGCCACCTTCATTGTTTTCCCCAAATTGTATTTAATTTCAGAGTACATTTCGGTTTTGGTGGCATGTGGCTTTTGAGCAGCAGACTACGTGGGTTTTCTGCCAACCAGGCTTTTCGGGGTGCAAGGCCTATGATGCAAAGCACAGGTGAGGCAGAGCAAAGGTCTGCCTGAAGGCTTTGGGCAGAAACAAGTAATTCTGTGATTTCTGAGCCTCCACTGAACTGTGGACAAAGTCCGTGTTGACCGCACTGCACAGCTTCTCAGTGCTCCAGTGGCCAGACCAGTCCCTCCTTGGACACTGATTGGCATTTGCAGTAACTCATGAGTTAATCACCAAATACACTCCTCAATCCCTTCATGCTAGGCTCTGAGACATGAATAAGTGTGTTGGTTGGAAGGGAAGCTGGTTAAGGTCCTGGGTGGGGGGGTGGGGACCTCCAGTCTGCACGACCACACTGACTTCAGCTCTAGTTAAGTTTTAGCCATTTTCATTCTACCTCCAGAGCAAGTCTCCAAAGCCAGCCTCCAGAGCCTGCTTGTCCTCATTCGTCCCAGACAGGAGCACAACAAAGTCCAATTCTGTACCTGCAAACAGCCCGTTGACCACAAAGCCCGTTTTTATGGGATGGTAACTTGAACTTCGTCTTTACATTTCATCCAACACATTAACAGGTATTCTGGAAACATGTGAGAAGGGTTTCTATGAGCATCTGCTGTACCATACTCATAAAATGTAACAGGCTGACACGTAATACCTAATGGGCAAGGAATGTGTACATTTCAGGTTTCTTTGGGTATTTTTGGCTGTGATTTTCAGTGTTTAAGTGAGGACTCCTTTCTCTAAGACTAAAAAGATTTGAAAACCGAAACCTCATAGTACGATCCTAATTCCAGGCCTGTGTGTGTAATGGCACACTTGAGAATTCATCTTAAGAACACGCAGTAGCATTGAAATTTAGGAAAAGGATATTTAAATGCCTTTGGAAAACAAAAAACAATGTTAGGTGCCAATGAGCTAGTGAGAGGGAATGAATGTCCCAATCTGAGGAACTCGAGTCCATATTAATTTCCCACAGGGTAAATAATTGTGCAGGTGGCTTGCTTTTCCTCCTCCTCCCAGATTTTTCTGTTCTGGGGCCACTTTGGATTTAAAGAAGGGGTGAAGGGACAGAGATAACAGTGATTTGGGCCTTGCAGTCCCTGAATTCCATGGAATCATTCTGGACAAGTTAGAGCATCGTGCCCACCTGATTTCATGCATTTATAACTTGACTCCCTAGGTGTGCAAGTCAGGAATAGTACAGGGCCAAGTTCAAGCCAGACACCCTGTACTGCTCCTTCTGCAGATGTGGGGAAAGGTGCTGGAGGAACGGAAGCTCCACCAATGAACTCAGTTGCTCTAAGCACCAGAGGGCTCATTTCAGAAAAGGGGAGTAGACTCTAGAGCATCATCTAGGGAGTGTGGAGAGTAGGCTAGCCTTCCCCTGACAGGAAAGGTTGCTTAGCAGAGCTGCTCTGGGATGCCCACTTGTCGTCTCCTACTTTGTCAAGGTCCATATTCTTCTGACTCTTCCTGCACTCCCATTCCTAGGTTGTAACTATTAATGTACGAAAATACACAGAGTACATTGAGGCCACTCGTGGCATCGGTACTGCAACTTGAACTTGACAATCATGGTTTGCTGGTCTCACACGGGCACTTAAATTTTGGTATGGGTATACGATTTAGTAATTGAATCTTCCCTTCTATTTGTCGGTTATGTTTCTACCCTTCAATTAGCTGCACTGTTTTCTAATGTGCTGTAGAGTTTTTTGAAATAATTTATGCAAGTGTTTGGTTTCCATGTTTACAATTTATACGGCTTTCCTAGCATTTTAAATGGAAATGTCAATAAATGCTACAAATTGGTGTCAAGTGATATTTTCTGTTTATTTCCTTTGCAACAGGATAGTTTTCTCATTTGTAAAATGTGAAGGTTACATGAAATGGGTTTTTTTTTTTTTTCCATTTTCTAGTTTTTGTGTCCCTGGTGAGAACACTTAGTGCTTTCATTTTCCAAGGAATTAAGCTGAAAGTCCTCTATTGAGTGAGTGTGTGGAATTTGCACAATTGTTTTCAGTCACATTGGCTGGTGCTCCTCCTTTCTACTGGCCACACATCAAATCGATGCTTCCACTAAGAGCAGATTCATTTTGGAATTAAAAGATTAGGGAGTCTACAGTCTAGAAAGATAAATGAGAAGATCAAAGTCTCTACAGTCTGGAAAGGTAATAGCGTAAACCTGGAGTTGATGAAACCCAAGATAATAAGAACCCCTTGAAACTGAGAAAAGCAAAAGGAACTGTGAAACGCAGTGGCACGTGATGAAATGAAAGGTGGAAACTTGGACAGGATCCTGAAACAGCCACCGAAAAGGTAATCAGTGGAAGAATGAGGAAATCCAAATAAAGTCTATAACAGGGGTGTCAAAATCATTTTCACCAGGGGCCACATCAGCCTTATGGCTGCCTTCAAAGGGCCGAATAATTTTAGGACTGTACAAATGTGACTACTCCTTAACTAGGGGCAAGGAGCTCGGCACTGCCACCGGGTAGAAACAAGGTGCTGGGCCAGATAAAACAAGGTGGAGGCCAGATTCGGTCCACGGGCCTTGTGTTTGCCACCTGTGGTTTATAGTGTAGTTCAGTTTATGCAAAGGTTAAGGTATTGATTTTGCTCACTTTGCTGTGGCTATTAAGACTTTAACATTAGAGGCAGCAAAGTAAAAGGTAGAGAGAAACATTGCATTATTTTTGCAGCTTTTCTCTAAATCTAATTAAAAATTGGAAAACAAATCTGGTACAGAAAAAGCCCATGGGACCCCCCTGCAGAGGCTGATAGTGAGTCTGCCCTCGGCATCCACAGCCTAGAACCTGCCATACTTCTCTGGGAAGCCAGCTCCTGCTGACCATGAAACAGGTAACAGGTACTCTGGTAACAAGTACCCTAGTAACACTAGTAACAGGTGTAAGTCTCAGCAGGAAATAAACCCTCATGAAGGAGACTTCAGGGCCTAGGATCAACCAGAAGGGGAATTTGAACCTAAACATTCAAAAAAATAGACAACTATGAAAGGGAACTTAAAGTATGTATCAAGTGTTTAAAGAGGTTTAAAAAGTCTAGAAAACCACAGAAGAAGAGGCTATTAGGAAATTAAGCACATTTGACAAAACCAAAAATTAATCCTTGAAGGGAAAATTAAAGAATTAGAAAGCACCATGTATGCACACATGGCTGAAGAAGTAATCGCAACAGATTTAATATATCTTTACATCTTAATAAGTACACTTTAGATTAAAGACAAAAAAAACAGTGTAGACTAAACTGGCACAGCTCGGTCCTCTAAGTGATCTTATATGCCTTGAATGTAAGTAGGTTCAAATGATAGAAGAACAAGGAGATACTAGACGCAGCTCAGGCTGGGAAGAAAGGTCGGTCAGGCGGGCCCCATGCCCAGAGCCTGAATATGGAATTGACATGAATGTGAGTTTAAACCACAGTTGGCATAATTGGAAATTCTCTTTCACCTCTTCCACATTGCACCTGCCAAGCACAGCTTAAGGTAAGTAGAAAACAAGGAACAATAGCAAATACGAAGAGAAATCTTTTGCTCCAGTGCCAGAATTAAATAATGAAATTGATGACGTTTTAATTGTTGGATCATGCACTATTTAATAACTTTTTTCTTCTAAAGGTCACCTGCACTTCCCCTGCTACACCCTTCTGGGGAATTAACTGTGGGGGGAGTTTGTTTTCTCTGGCATTGGACTTGACAAATTACGGCCCCAAGTCTCAATAACCCATGTTTATGTAATTAAACTACTATTTGTTGTACTGGTGCCAAAGGATAGCATTACAGAAGCGAAAACAACATACCCGGAAAGCTCTATTGTAAGATGGTTTCTAAGTGGCCAGGTCATGGGTGACGGGGCGAGACAAGTACCTTGAAAACATGCATTACTGTTAAGTACTTAAGTTTTCGATTCTCTGAGGTGACGCTATACCTCATATCGGTGGTTTCCTCCAGCATTTTATTTTATTGCAGCATTTTAAAATTCTGAGATTGTCTCAAGGAAACATTCGTACAAAGAATTAATAAAAAAGAAGAATGGCTTAAAAGCCAACACGGGGTTGGTGCGTTTCGGCACAGAAGGTGGTTAATGTTGCTCTTCCAGCTGCAGCTCCTCCTTGCGGCTGCCTTTAAAGAGCAGCAGGGACGTTCTGTTTCTGGCAGAGCTCGGCACTCCCCTCAGTGCCTCCTAAAGCTCAGAGCGAGAGGCGGGAGTCATCTCCTCCTGACTTGGAGTCCACCACCCAGTATGTGTTTTGGTTGCTGGTTTATAGTTCCCTGGTGCTGTCCGTTTGGGTTTCCTTGGGGGACACAAATGAGGGGTCAAGTTTTTTTTTTAAATCTAATTAGCCAAACTTAAGTCAGAACATCATGTTACTATAGGTAGCCCATTAACCCTAACCTCTTTTGCTCTATTTTTCCTGGTCAAAATGCAGATGAGCAGAATAGAAGGAAATGAAAGCCACTCTAACTCCACCATCAGAGAGGCTGCAGTCAAACTGTTAGTAAGTTTTGCAACTTAATCTTGTTTGGTGATTGGGACTGGTCAGGATATTTGCTTTTTAGTTGGTCCCACAGTAAGCTATTGATTTGGATTCGAAGCAGGGAGAGGGCTGGGAAGAGGGCTGAAAACTTGGAATTGGTGCGGGGTATTCCGGGAGGAAGGATCAACAGCATTTTCTGAATGCCGGAGGAAAACGGCACCTTGATCTTTGTGCCTGCCCCTTTGTGCCTAGTAATGCACTTGCCCCATCGATCTGACACTTTTCAGGGACATTTACAGGGGCATCCTAGTGTTTGTAGCTGAGAGAGAGGACTTCATGGTGAGGTGGGCTTGGTACAGAAAGCAATGTTATATTTCTAGCCTTTGGCTCTAACCCTAGGTTATTTAGGAGCTTCGGCTCACCAACCTCCTAGGAGGGACTCTTGTGACAAGCGCCTCCCTCAGTGTCTTTTCCTTGTCCATGGGGCTCTCCTTCACCTGCTTGCTAGGCATACACATCAGTGTCATCACGCATTTCCTGCCCCGGCTGGCCACCTTTCTCCTCCCCCACTGACCACACAGGTGATGAGCCAGGCAGGGGTAGCATCTCAACTATTTCCCAGGGTCAAAGGTGTGCTTTGGCGGATGACAAAGTCCTCCATGCCTCACCCTCTCTCCAGATAATTCAGGTTTGCCTTCTGAGGTCGCTGGCCCCTGGACCTCAGAAATGAGGGTGTGTGTGCTCTTCACAGCGGTGGGTGCGAGGTTACTTCCTGAGTTTTCAGATCCCGCAGAGTTTAGAAGGAGGGTGTTGTGATGTGACTGTCAGGATTTAAAACGCATATCAATGGGCTAAATCCCAGGCCAAAAAACAAAACAAAATTTTATATATTCCTACTAAATTTAAAGCCCTACTTCTAGATTTAAAAAATTGTGATAAACATATAGGATGAAGGGAATATGGTCTGACAGGACTTTATAGAAAGAGATTTGAGGTTGTTCACTGACATGTTAGGGATTATTGGGAGCATTGGAGACACTGGAAAGATCAACACAGCCTTGGACAGTACAAATACGAATACGTCGCCCCAGTGAGGGGATATAAGAATTTCTATGTGCTGGTTACTTGAAGGATACAGGTGCCATATTTTTGAAAGGAATGTTCTGAATTGAACGGAGAGACTGGGAGAAGAAGAACCGGAATGGCAGGATGGAAACCACATTATTTGAGGAAGAAATCAAGCAACTAGGTGTTTGCCTGGAGGAGTGAAGGCTCGTAGGTGAGCAAGTTGTTTTCAGATACCCTGAGTTGTCATGAGTAAGGGGAGTGACTTGCTTTATGGTATTCTGGAAGACAGAACTAATGTAGAAAGCATGTCTTGGCCTCGTTCAAAGAACAGTGATCTCGGGAGGTCAACACAGAAAAGTCATTCTTTGGAAGTCCTTCCCATTGGCCTCTGCTGAGGACCTCCCTCCCACGACACTAACCTTGGACCTCGCATGTCCTCCAGTAGAAGGGATGCATTCTGGGCCCGAGGCCTCCCAGCCCACCTAGTCCTTTTCTGAGACTCTCATGAGCCCGCGAGGTGGAAGGTTAGGACCTAGACACCTGTAGGGACATGGTACTATGGATGTGACTGAGCAAAACCAGCTCAGGCTCTGCCATAAAATGAAGGAGGGGAAAGGATATTGTTTAGTATCTCTCAGAGAAGTAGTGATGAATAAAGCTGAGTGGTTTATATATGTACAGTTAGAACATGGTGTATTGTACATAACTGCCAAGAATCTCAATCCTAGTGCTGAGAATCTCATGCAACAGCAGATAAACTCACTGAGCACTGACTAGATTGTGTGGTAGTACTGCTGATACATGAATGCATTCATTAAACAAGTGTTTATTCAGTACAAGCTATGCAATAGACACTGTTGTAAGCACTGGGAATTTAGAATACATTGGGGAGTAAGACAGAACCCCCCTGCTCCGATGGGAGGCTATAGACAGACAGCAGGGAGGTCATCACAACCTTGACAAAAGCTGTCTCAGTGGAGTGCAGGAGGAAGAAGCTAGTGGGGAGGGGGAGTGAAGGAGGACCAGGAGGTGGGAACAGAGAGAACGGTAATTCAGCCAAATCTTTCCAGACGTTTTGCTGAGAAGGGAGCGGAGAAGTGGAAGCTGGAAGGTGGGGGTGTAGGTTGCCTAATAAGCATAGGGAACCCAATTTGAATGTCAGATAAACCAGGAATATGTTTTTTTAGTTCATCTTAAATAGTACAGGGGACACAAAACCTAAAATATTTGTTGCTTATCTGACATTCACATTTACCTAGGTGTCTATTTTCATTTGCTAACTGGGAGCTGTAAAATGACAGGTACCAGACGTGTTGTGTGCTGATGGGGATGATCCACGAAGTGATGGATTATTATTATTGATAAGGCAGAAGACAGAGAACAAGGAGACGGGCCTGGGGTTGAGAGCTCAATGGGCAGACCGGCCTTTGGAGGGGCGGGATGTTATCCCCTTGTGCAGAGGAGGGCAAGCAGAACACAGCACAGATCCAGGTCAGTCTGCAGATACGCCAAGGCTGACCACCTTTTTGGCTCTGAAAAAATATATATTTAAGGCAAACATGGTACCATTTCTTTCCCTTTATAAGCGCAGGTATTTTTTAAGTAGGCAGCAAAACATTAACTCAGAGTACATTCTTTAATTTTGTGCTTGTTTAAAGATGAACTCTGCTTCATTGTCCATGGCTAGTCAGATACATTCAGATTTAGGTCAGTATATAATTCAGGTTAATAGTGTCTGTTATTGTACTTAAGTAACATAATGACTGAGTAACACGATGGTATTTACTTTCTTAAATTTGTTAAGGTGTGTTTTATGGGCCAGAATGTGGTCTTTCTTTGTGAATGTTCTGTGTGAGCGTGAGAAGAATGTGTAATCTGCTATTGTTGGGTACAGGAGTCTATAAATGTCAATTAGCTCTGGGTGATTGATGGCGCTGTTCAATTCAACTATGTTTTACTGATTTTCTGCCTGCTGGATCTGTCCGTTACTGACAGAGGAGTGCTGAAGTCTCCAGCTGTGATAGTAGCCTCATCTGTCTCTCTTTGCAGGTTCTATCAGTATTTGCCTCACATGTTTTGTTGCTCTGTTGTTAAGAGTATACACAGGGAGGGTTGTTATGTCTTCTTGGAAATTGGGCCCATTTATCATTTTGTAATGCTCCTCTTTATCTGGTAGATCTCCTTGCTTTGAAATCTGCTCTGTCTAAAATTCATAGAGCTACTCCACCTTTCTTTTTATTAGTGTTAGTGTGGCATATCTGTCACCATCCTCCAGTCTTCATATTTCAGGTGGGTTTCTTGGAGACAATAGATAGTTGGGTTCTTGTTTTTTTTAATCCATTCTGATATTCTCTGTCTTTTAATGAATGCATGTAGACCGTTCATATTTAAAGTGATTATTGATATGGTTGGATTAGCGTTTGGCATCTTTGCTACTGTTTTCATTCATGGACCTTTTCTTTGTTTATGGGTTTTTGGGTTTTTTGGTTTTTGGTTTTATTTTGGTCTTCCATTTTTTTTTCTGCCTTCTCTGATTTTGTGAGAATTTTATATCCTTCTGTTTTCTCTCCTCTCTTAGTATTTGAATTTTACTTCAAATTTTATTTTGTAAGTGGTTGCCCTGGAGTTTGCAATACACATTTATGACTAACCCAAGTCCATTTGCAAACAACACCACACCACTTCACAGGTGGTACAAATGCCGTAGAGTTCCAAGCTCTCTACCTGCTGGGCTGGAACCCGGAAGATATGGTGGTGTTTGATTCACAATGAAACACACATCACATGTGCCACCCAGACATACACAGCCCCCGACAGTGCCACCAAGGGTTACTATACCACTTGCTCAGACAGCCCTCCACATGGTAATATTCCTGCCAGGCATTTTCCTCTGTGCGTGTTTTATTTTACCGCATCGGGGGACCTGCGTACAATGTTCTATCCTGACTTCCTTTACTAGCATTATCATAGGTGTGTTTTTCATCTCATTAAAAGCTCGTTTTAATCACAATTTTATATCTATTATAAATTTTCCCCAAATTCTTGTGTAATTTGTTATTGTAGGTTCCATGTATCTGAGCTTATTTCTTTGCTAAAATCTTTTTTTTCCTTTAGCAACTTGATTATATTTGTTTCTCTTAATGTGGTTGGCACTCCCAGTTCCTTTCATATTTCAACAAAGGAGTTGCTGACTCCGTCACCTTTCCTGTCTGAATATGAAGTGTGTGATCAGTTCTGGAGGTGGGAGGCAGAGATCAGGGCGACCGGTTTGTTAGGGTGAGAGCCCTTTTCCGGGTTGCAGATCTCCCGCTGTATCCTCACATGGTGGGAGGGGCTGTATTTTTTTCTGCATAATCTAACTGTTCCCCTAAAGCTAAACATGGGTTGTTTCTAATGTTTTACTGTTATTACTGTTATATAATGGTGTCTAAATATCTTTGTGTATAAATCATCTCATTTTCAGATTATTTCCTTAGAATAAATTTTTGGAATTGAAGTTACTGAGGCAAATAGTCAGAAATCTGGGCTAATTTATATCCCCAGTGTTCATTTTTAGAATACATCTTGTTGTACCCTCCCCAGAACTGAATCATAGAGTCATATTTTAAAATATTTTATAATTTGACCAAGAAAGTTTACACATAGTTTTCATAGTTATCACTTTACACCTTCCTAATTTCCCATAGTAATGTCACCTTACCTTTACCTCGTCCTTTGATACTTAGGGTTCTTTTCCCAATGTGTGGCATTCTCTAGAATAGTAAAGCATTGTAAACAACTATTATTTTTCCAGACTATTTCCTGGCTCTTTTTCCTTTGAATTATTTTTCTATGAGGCAAATTATCAGCAATGGGTCGTAAGATGGGGATATTTTCAGTATTTATGAATTTTAAGGGGCTCTCTCATAGTGCGGTGAACATCATTTACTGGAAGTCACTAAGCAAGGGCAGGTCACCCTCTGCAAGGTGTGGTTGAGTGAGTGAGTGTGTGTGTGTGTGTGTGCCCATATGTGTGAGAGAGAAAGAGAAAGAAAGAAGGGGCTAGAGCCCTTTGGCCTCGAAGGCCCCTTCCAACTCAGATTCTGTGAGTCGGTATTGTCCTATGACCCAGGCAATCTTGCTGATACAGATGTAAAGCAGAGGATTCCAAGCTCGGGGAGAATCGTGTGTGTGTGTGTGTGTGTGTGTGTGTGTGTGTGTGTGTTAATGTGTATGCATACTTTTTTTAAAATCCAAGCTGAGCTGCTTAGACTGACATGACTGGCCAGCTCACATGATCTCCTTGGGTTTCTTTGAAAACCCCACATGCAAGTAAGAACAGATTATGTAAATCACATTAAATGCTAAGCTACATATCTTGGGGTAAAAATCAATTAAATGTTATCACCCTTAGACCATTAGGGAGATCTGATTTGCCTTACATGCCAGTTCCTCCCATCCCACGGGTCTTACCCACCTGGCTCCTTGCCACCCTGCCCCCAACCCGGGCACTTTGAAGGGAGATGCCCCTGGGAAGGTGGGAGGTGAGAGGTTTGTTTGCTCCTATTGGTGCAGAGATGAGGGGAAAGCTGCCAATCTGAAGACCAATTGGAGACGGTGGGAGAGTATGGGAGGTTCCATCTGTCTCCTGGGAAGATGGAGCTCTTACAGTAGTATATGAAGTCTGTAAAAATTATTCTAAAATATTAAAAATAATTCGTGAAGGGAGTAAAGGCCTCTGCTTCCCCGGCACCTGCGTTCCAGTGTGTGATGGAATAGCAGTGGTCTGAGATGTCCTCAGTGCGAATAGTAGGCCACGATGCCTGTGGTTTTCTCAGCATCTCAGTGTGAACACGACCCGCTCAACCGTGTGTCCTCGCCGCTAGGACAGACTTTCAGAACGGACCCCCCGCATTTACACTGCGGTTCATTCCTAGGAAAAGCACACTGTGATCTCACTAAAAAATGTCAGCGGCAGACTTAATCTCTTGGACAAAAATAGTTTCTCCACATTTCTTCAAACCTGGCGTGACCCTGGGCATATCTGAAGGTGAAAAACCTCCCCAGAGCCAGGAATATAGGAACAGGGCAGTAAATTTTATTTTTTAATTCAGCTAAAATGCACACTTGCCAAGAATTTTATTTATAGCCAACCTTTAAAAAAAATCACATTAAAAGAAAAACGCTAACTCTGATACAAATCAATAGCAATGCTGCCTTCAGATCCAAAATGAAATTGAATTCAGTAAATCGAATTCAATCTCTTACAGGGGGGTGCTGGGTACATTGTGCTTGGGTGGGGCACGGAAACAGTCGTCTGTCAGAGAACAGGAAGATAGAAGCAGTGAAAAGTCAATTTCAGTGTCTGGGACAACTGAATGAAATCCCCAGACTCTGATTTAAAAACCAGGTTATTCCGTAACACTTCATTTAATTAAGAACGTGTTTCCTCTGTTCCCCAACATTGCTCCATCTGGCACTTTCCCCCGGGGGAATATGTCCACAGGCTCTCAAAGGGAGCAGGGGAGGGTTTTTGTGGCCGTGTGGCACGGAAGTGGGGCTCGGAGCCAATCCAGGGCTGCGTGTCCTGGACAACGGAGAAGTGAACCATGGAGTGGTTCACACACAGTGGGATTCTGTGCAGCGACTAGACGCTCTGACACACGGATGTAGCAGGATAAACAGATGTTGACACAGTACTATTGAATAGACAAAGGAAGGGGCAGGCCGAGAGCTGGTTGATGTGCATGCAAAACACTTGAACTTGTAATAATTCTTCACTTACAAGAGCATATCCAGGGGCCCGTGTGGTTGCCTTAGGGGATGGGAGCAGGAGAATGGGAGACAGGAATAGGGTCAAAAGTGAATTGAGAGTAAAAGGAGAGGGGCCTTGCCGAGGCCAGTGATGACAGTGATGACAGAGTGATGAGGGCCGTGAGCTGTGGTGAACTACACCCTGTGCAGAAAAGGAGGGGGGATGTGCAGGCTGTGGTTTCTGACTCATGTCCAGTGACATGTGTCCACCATCATTGTACACACAGAGTTTTACTGCCCTGACAGTCCCCTGTGCTCCACCTGTCCGTCCCTCCCTCCCCAGCCACGGATCTTTTCACTGTCTCCATAGCTACCTTTTCCAGAATGTCATACGGTTGGAATCACACAGGATGTTGTCTTAAGACTGGCTTCTTTTACTTAGTAAAATGCATTTAAGGGTCCTTCATGCCTTTTCATGGCTTGATAGCTTGTAAATCAGTTTTCAAAAGAATATCTGATTCAAGCGTCTCCAAAATATATTTTTATAACCCCCTGTACTTCATACATCGCTTATACATATAGTGCTTTTGTGTAACAGCACAAAATTGGGGAGAGGAGGCTCGATCGACGGCGACCAATGTTTGCTTCTCTTTGCAGGGACATTTTAGCTACCGTTCCTCGTTGGTAGAAATGAGCATGTCATAAGAGAAATATGGTCATTGCGTTTGGGTCTTGTTAGTGGGGAAGAGGATTGGCTGCTTTGCACGGGGACCTCACACCCCCCTGCGATTGCCGTCTAGCCGGTGGTCCTGCCGTCACGCTTTGCCCCTTCATCGGTGGCACTTTATCAGTCTTGCCGCGATTGATTATTTTTTGTCATCAAGCTTTTTTTGAACTTTACCCCTTTCTTTCCCATACAATTTATCTTTTTTACATAATGCATTTGCAAAGAAGTTACGTAGTGAGTGTGTTTTGCCCCAGCCAAGCCTGCCATTGAAGCCGTGTCACATGATCTGTGTTGTTTCTTTTTTCTCAGGTTTTAGCAGCCCTTAGGACACCTCTGTGCAGATTTTTACAGCGGCCCTTCCCTCAAGGAGAACTGAGTGAGTTCTGAACAATCAGAACTGCCCTGGGAGGGCTTTCCGGGTCCCAGTGGGTGGAAAGCAGGCCTGGCCCCCATCCCTGGCCCACTCTCACCTGCACCCAGGGCCCCAGGGCACCCTACATTGGCCTCTGTCATCTCTCTGGCCACCAGAGCCAGGCAGGGACAGAATCCTCCTTGGCACTGCCAGGTGGTAGGGAGTGGGTGTGAGGGGAGCGCACTCAGGGACCCCAGAGCATGGTGGGGACAGGGTGGCAATGTGTATGCGTGTTTTCCTGAGTGAGGGTTTTTTTCTTTCTTTCTTTTTCTTTTATTGATTCTGGAGAGAGGGGAAGGGAGAGGGAAAGAGAGGGAGAGAAACATCAGTGTGAGAGAGACATTGATCGGTCGCCTCTCCCACACACCCCGACCAGGGACCAAACCTACATCCCAGGTGTGTGCCCTGACGGGGCATCACACTCGCGATCTCTTGGTTTGCAGGATGACACCCAGCCAACTGTGCCACACCAGGCAGGGCCTGAGCATGGGTTTTTTAGAGGGGTTGGTTAGAAGGGGGCTTCCTGCTGCCCAGGACTTGGCAGGAGAGGCCTGAATTGCCACCTTCCCTGTCCCCGCTGCTGCCTGCTCTCACACAGGTAAGTTTGGGCGGGAACCATACCTTTGCGTGGTGCACAGGGCGTGTATGACCCTGGGGCTGGCACCCATCACCTCTAGTCACATATCCCAAGGCAGGGTCTCACCCTCTGACCTGTCCTCGGGCAACTAGTATGTGGTGTGGGAGAGGAGAGCCATGATGGGCCCTCAGGAGGTGCAGGAAGGCTGCCTGGCATTCCCTGTCACTGAGGTGAGTTACTCCACACGCTCGTGGCTGGAACTTCCGTAGGGAACTGCATTCTGCCTGTTTGCCTCGTTGCTTCCACGTCTGTGGTCCATGCATTGCCAGCTCTGGTGCACAAGGCTACCCTTGGTTTTTTTCAAAACACTCCTTGTATTCATTTGCTAGCGTTGCTGTAACAACGTACCACGAATTGGGTGGCTAAGACCAATAGAAACGTATTGTCTCACACTTGCAGAGATCAGGGTGTCTTCAGGGTTGGTTCTCTGGAAGTGCTGAGAGGGAGAAGCCGTCCCACACCCATCCCTGAGCCGCTGGGGGTTTGCTGGCCGTCTATGGGTATCCTTGGCTTGCAGACACATCACCTGCTCTGCCTTCACGTTCTCATGGTGTTCTCCTTGTGTGCTGTGTCCAAATGTCCCCTTTCTATAAGGACAGGTCAAATCAGGGGCCACCCTCTTCCAGTGTGACCTCATGTTAACTATATCTGCAATGACCCTATTTCCAAATAACGTCACATGCTGAGGTCCTGGGGTTAGGGCTTAAACATAGGGATGTGGGCGGGGCAGGGTCCACATCTCCACAACACTCCCCTTTCAGCTGTTCCCCTCAGTTTGACCGGAAAGCAGGAATCTCCAAGGTTAAAAAAGAAAAACTCTTCATCAAGGTACAAAGAACAGGACACATGTCTTAACAAAGCGTTCAAGAAATCCTCACAGTGGAAATAAACACAGCCCACCCAGATGAGGACGAGCGGAAGCTGAGTTTTCCGAGCTTGCTGTTGGAACGGAGTCAGCAGCACTGTTTCTGTTCGGCAGAGACTCCGAGGTGGGCAGGGGCAGGGGAAAGCTTTCCAGCGGAGAAGGGGTAGGCTTCGGGGCTTCAGGTGGGCCCTGGCTGGAGGCTGTTGGCAAGCAGCCTCTGTAGGCGGCACTAGGGAGTGGTGTAGAGTACATACTTGGCTTTCCCCAGGTGGCCCTAAGTTGGGAGTGGGCACAGAAATTAATTAAGTGAACTGAAGCTGTCAGTTATTCACCAAATCCTGGCTCTTTGGGCTGATTACTTGGAGGTTGTAGTTTGGCTCCTGGCTTGGTCGCTGCAGAGAGCAGTTTGACGCCCTAGACAAGTTGCTGTGGGTGGTAGGTTGGCTTCCTGAACTGGTTGCTACAGATTGTGGGTCAAAGTTCTATTTTCAGATCTGGTCTGGCCCTTGTCCGTTGGTATATTTAGTCTCTCATCATAGAATTAACTTGTTGAGTAGATCTGCCAGTTACTCATTTCCACAAAGGTCTTAAATATGTATAATTATAAACTTACAGAAGCAGTAATTTAAGTTTTTTTTAACCTCGAAACCCCAAGTTTTCCCAGGAGCCTCTGCCCTTGTCTTCAGAGCCCCGCTGCTTCTCTGTGGTTATTTGTGCAGGACCACGTTCCTGGGTCTGCTCTGACCCACTAATTCTTCGGAAGTTTACTGAGTTTTGCCGCATGCTGGGCACTGGTGGAAGGAACCAGCGGATAAAGACATAGTCCCTGCCTTCAGAGAGATCAGTGAGAAAGACAGGCAGGGAGATACAATAGTCCAAAGTGCTCAGTTGTCACAGATAGGACTGGACACGGAATTGGTAAGGACAGATTTAATTGGTAATGTACTATTGCAATGGGAGGAGGGTCCGGTCTGAACTGAACGTGACCATGATTTGTATAGCGAAGACTGGGTGTTTTACAAGAGCAGCGAAGGAGTGGGGTGGGGGCGGGAGGGGCTCAGTAGAGTCAGGGAAGAGAGAGATCACAGAGTTGGTCAGTGTGAGTGCTGAGCAGGCCAGCTGGGCCTGCTCGCTGGCCATCTGTGAAGCTGCGATTTGGTCTTCCTGCGCGGACTGGGAGACAGAGGCCCTATCTTCCTCATGACAGTTTAAAGGAATGGCTTTCAGGTCCTGAGCTGTAGGATGGATGGATGGATGGATGGATGGATGAATAGATAGAGACATCTCAAATGGACAGAGGAAGGATTCACAACTGTGAGCACTTCCGAGTTAATGCTTAAAGAAAGGGTAGTCAGGGGCCTCTAGTCAAATATTGATTAGAACAAATAGTAAATGCTTTTGGCAGCCTTGAGCTGTCTCAAGTGGTTTTGGGGGGGGGGGCTAGGATCATCCTAGAGATATGGTCTCGAGTTGTTAGAAACTATGTCAGTGTTTAAGTCTTTTAGTGTGTGGGGACAGGGTTCTCAAAATCATTTGTGTCGAGAGCCTGTAGTTTTACAGGCCAGAGTTGAAACCTGGTAGAAAAGTGGCTCAGAGGAGCCTGCCTAGAGTTTGCTCGAAGACAGAGTCTTTGTCACAGTGCTGTGCTGGAGGTGAGCACAGACCACTGAGGTGGGCATGTGTGCACATGTGTGTATGATATGCACGCATGTGTGTGTGTGTGTGTCTGTCCATCCAGGGAAGAGGGGACCGCTTGGCTTGGAAGATCAAGCTCAGTAAACCAAATGAGTCCAACTGGGGGAGGTGGGTGGGTAAAACCAAGGGCAAGTCCAGGCTTATGGGATGTAAAATGCATACCATTAGAGGGTCTTCCTTTAAAAAAAAGAATTACAAAATCAGGTAGAAGGCCCAGGTGGGAGTGTTCGGGGCATGCAAGTAAGGGGACTCACAGTTTAAGCTCCCCTTGGTTCGTGGAAAATCTGCTTCACGGGAAGGTATGTTGCAGGCTGTGCGAACAGCGGGAAGGAGCGCACGGAGGATGGAGTCGGCCTCGCTTGTTTAGGGAACCAAAATAACTCAAATCTGGGTTTGCTTGCAGGGTACATGAGACATAAAGCCAGAGAAATGTTGGGGATCCCATTATAGAAGGTCTTATGGTCCATCCTAGTATAAATATTGATAGTATGGATTTTACTCTGTCCGCTGTGAGGAGTTCCTGGGGGATTTTAGGTAGAGGGGTGACTTGACCACTTACACGCATAATAGAGAGGTCACGCTGGAAGGAAGTGTGAAGGATGGGCTGGAGACCGTTGAGGCTGGTTGTAGACATCAGGTAGGACAGGGCACACCTACCTGAATCATAGGTATGAATCCATCCACAAAGACCATGGAATCACACCTGTGACTTCAAAACGGATGCCAGCGTTCAGACACAGAGAGCCGTTCCTCATCAAAAACGTTTCCAAACTGGCATTTCTCTAAGTTCAAAAACATGCTTACATTTATTTTTGTCAAAAAGAGGCCCAAGCTAGCCTCAGACTTACTTTTGATTAATCTTGCATGGTACGTTTCATTCTTAACAGAAAATTCTGCATTTGGGTTATTCGTCCTTTGGGATCGACACAAAAAACGATGATTTTTAAAATCAGGTATTTATGCCACACCTTAATGTCCATAATTGTAGTTCTGCATAGGACATTTGGGTACAGAAATGTCTGGAATAGCGTGAGCTCTGTGTCATATACTATGAGGACACAGTGACTACCACGGGCAAAGTTTGAATGAAAAGTACATCTATCGTTAGGTCCTGCTACTTTATACCAGGGACCTCTTAGATGCTGGGAAGTTGATACTTGGGTGTTTTTGGTTTTTTAAAAAATTTATTGACACATCTTTGCTGTGCTAGAATAGATTCCATGAAGGGGAACAAATCTGAGAAGCATAGCCATTGAATTAACTTTCTTTACTCAAAGAAAAGAGCGATTGTTTAGATTCGGTCTCACTTCCTCTTGGGCAGATGAAAGCAAAGCAATTCACAGAATACCTACATTTCAATGTGATGGTGGCAGCATCAGCCCAAAATTCACTTCTACAATGTCTAAGAATTTAGCCCTGGCTGGGTAGCTCAGTGGGTTAGAGTGTCCTGATATGCCAAGATTGCAGGTTCGATCCTTGGTCAGGGCACATACCAGAATCAACTAATGAATGTATAAATAAGTGGAACAACAAATCAATGTTTCTCTCTCTCTCTAAAAATAAAAGAAGAAGAATCTACACGTTGCCCCAGACTGGGGGAGATCTCAGTCACTAACTGGTGCTCTGATTCTCTGCTTTTTAAAGCAGCAGATTCAGTCTTCCTGTGGGAGCCTGATATATGGGGGAGATCGGAGCTCTGGATGGGCCTCGTGCTCACCCCTCAGCGCAGCACCTCCGACAGCGAGTTTGTGACCACTGCTTTGGTCCGAGTCTTATATTTTTCAGTTAGAGGATTGATGCTCAGCAAGGCAGTGACGTGTTTATTTCTTATTGGCCAGAAATAGACCTTAATTTGCCTTCTTTCTTTTTTTTTTTTTGGAGTTCGTGCTCTTCCCGCTATGTCACACTGTTTTGTTTCAAAAATGCGTGCAGATAGGAAGTCAAGGTGTGCTCATCACCAGATCTTCCTATCGCTAAGGAACTAAGCGATCGCATATTGTGGAAACGCCTTGAATCCCTGAAAAAGTGGGATGCAGACTCACGTGTACGTCCCCAGCACACACCAGACATCGTGCAGACGCTTCTGTTCATGTGATTATTTAACACTCAGGCACAGTACATCCATTCCACTCTACTGATTTAACAACAGAGATTCTGATGCTCGCTGGCTCTTCAGAGCGAGCCAGGAGATCCCCTTCGTTCCCATTGTCAGGGAAATTTATTCCAAATTTGCGCCAGAGCGTTGGGCAGCTTTGACTCATCTGCCCCCTTTGTAACTAACACGTTTCTTCCTAGGCCTCGTGCTTTTTTGTATTTTGATAATTTAGAGTTGATCTGATCTAAATACATGGTTCCCAACCAAGGGCCAACATTGCTTCATAAAGAGTCATGTTGTCCGTCCTTCCTTCTGATGAGCCCCCTCTCCCTGCTCCGGACCCACTGGCACACTTCCTGGTGTGCCACGTCCTGGTGCTGAGTCACTGAGAGAACAGGAATCAAACCAACCGGCTTCTGTGGAAGTTCGGTTATCTTAACCATTTATAGAAAAACGGAGGTTCTGAATGCAGAATGATGGTCCTGAGTTCGTCGGGGGCGAGGACTCATTTGTTCATTTGTTCACTGGACAGACATTGTGAGGAGCTCTCTGTGCCCTAGAAGTGTCCGTTCACTGCGAAAAGAAGTCTGTTCATGACGGCTGCACCTCAGGGCAGAGCAGCTAAGAGCTCCAGCTCCGAGTCCCCCTAGAGGGTCCGGAAGGCTCCAGGCAAAGCAAGCCTTTGCCCTGGACATGGAGCATGGCCTTCATTCTGGAGGTGGGGGTGGGAGGCAGAGCTGGAGAAAATGGAGACAGGGAACACACCCAGCGGTGGAGCAGGCCCTGCGCCCCCTGTGCTGGGAGCTGGTGGTTGGACGATGTGCAGGGCTCGGTGCCAGCCTGTGTGGCAGCTGCCTGTGGGGAGTGGTGAGCTGGGGAGGAAGATCCTGAAGGCAGAATGAAAGGAAGTATCCCAGCAATAACACGGGGACAATGTAGTGAGGGCTGGAACCAGGCTGCCAGCAGGGAGGATGGCCCAGCCACGGAAGGTATAGTTGAGGAAAGAACAGAGCTGGAGAAGTATCAGACATGAGGGTGAGGATAGTGGGGGTGTCACAATATAAGGTGATCCTTATATTTTGAAATGACAGTGATGCCCTTGACTGAAACGAGGGATGGATAGATGACAACAGCCTGTATTCGGTGAGAAAGTTACAAGTTTTATTTCAAATTTGTGACGAAAAGACCAAGTCCCAGGGTTCCTGCGTGTCCCCCTTGGAGCCTGGACTAGAGCAATGGTTAAAACAGAAGCCAGTCCCACAGAGACCATCTTGAGAAAGGAGATGACCAGGGCTCAGACAGGCCCATGTACCTTTGAAATTAGCAGCACTGGCCTTTCCTTGTATGGAATACCCTTTCTTCCCTTGTGAAAGCCACTGACGTATAAAGGTGAAAACGACTTTACCAGAAACCACGTTGGCGCTACTCCATCCCTGCTGTTAGCCACGGTTGGGTGGTGGTTGGCCTTCTTGGGGCTGATTGTCCAGCTCATGCTGGCAAGTCCTTGGGCTCATCTGGAGTTAGCTTCATCAGTTTGTCCACACAGAGCAGGATGAGGGTGAGGAACCACAGACTCCAGCCAACGGCGGCCGCGACCCAGCCGTACTCATCCACGCCGATGTGGCAACAGCGGGAGGCATGCTGGCAAAAGTCCACGTCTGGGGAACGATAATAACAATGTAATAGTTTAGCTTCACTGAAGCATGCCGTGTTATGCTAAGTGCTCTGTACACGCTACCTTATTTATTCCTTGCAAAGCAATAGGTACAGTTATGATTCCCATTTTACATGAAGGATCTGAGGCTATAACTTGCCCAGGATCATGGGATGGCAGAACTAGAATCCAAACCCAAGGGTACAGGACCCCAAAGTCGTGTTCTTAACCTCTACACATTCTTGCCTATTATTCTGCTCTGTAAGTGCCCAGAAGTGAACATATTTGGTCATTCAATGCTGGCAGAATAAAGGAAGCCAGATGTAGAACACGGCAAAACTTTCTACTAACTAGACACGTGCAATAGTGGTTGCTGTATGAAGCACCAACCTCCTTGTGGCTGGAAGTATTCAAGCAGAGGAAGAACAAATATGCAAAAGGAATGAAAATAAAGCTCCGGCTTTGGGCAGAGAGGGGACTAGCTGGGTTTTGTGGTCTTCCTGCTGTCAGACTTCTACAAGCCTTTGAGCTAAGGGTGACTTTGGCCACTGTCGTGGGGATGGGTCATTAAAGCCATCTGCACCAAAGGTTGTGAGCCTCGATGTTGGCCAAGGTCAAGACGGCTTTTTAGACGTACTCTGCGAGCGGTTTTGGAGGCCGGAGCAAACCGCACCAGTGCACGGGAAGGCCAGGCTGGTGCTCAGCCACCCCTTGCAGTGAACAGAAAGCCAGTTCGGTTTCCCTCCCAGCCTGGGCCAGCTCTGGGGGGAGGGCATTCAGCAGGAGCTTACTGTGGCACTGCTCCAGAGTCTCAGCGTCCGGGTGGTGGTCGGTCAGGGTGGAGCTGTTGCCACTGCTTGCTTCTGGAAGAAAAGACAGAAGAGTCTCGGGTAGTAGGAAGAGCCCTTCCCAGGCATGGAGTTTGGAATCTTTTTGTGAATCAGTAGTGAGCATTGTGAAAGTATTTAGAGACATTCTAGTGTAGGCTTCACACAGCAAAGCTCACCCCCCTGTTGTAGACCGAATTGTGTCCCCACCCCCAAATTCAGATGTTGAAGTCCTGACCCCAGTAATGACTGTATGTGGAAAAAGATTTTTAAAGAAGTAACTATAAAGTGAAATGGGCTCATATGTGCGGGCCCTGGCCCAATATGACTGGTGTCCTGAGAAGAGAAAGACACCAGGGGTGTGCTCGCAGAGGAAAAGCCACGTGAGGACGGGGAGAAGGTGGCCGCCTGCAACTCCAGGAGGGAGGCTTCAGGAGAAAGCAGCCCTGCTGACACCTTGGGCCCCCAGAACTGGGAGAAAGTGGGTTCCTGTTGTTCAAGCCACCCGGGATGTGGTGTTTGTTCTGGCAGCCTGAGCAGCCTCTGCACTCCCTTTCCCTAGCGTGGTCTATTCCCATGAAGAGATGCTTTGTCACTGTGTCTCCATTTGGCATTGACCTTTAGTTACCAAGGGCCTGCTGTATACAGCTTCCCAAACACTCTGTTTTAGCCACTTTCCGTGCAGATAGATACATAGAAAATGGATTTTCTTGAATATAGGAACACAGTCATTAAAAATCCGGAATGCCTTTTCAGAACTATCTTCAATTCCCTTCAAAACCTTGTACAAATAGACATTGAAATCTGACCTTGATTCTTCATTTATGACAAAGGTGATGGTATTACTCAGGAAGATGGTTATCAAAAAAAAAAAAAAAAAAGACCGTACAAGGAAGTCTAGAGGTTGATAGAATACGCAGCACTTAGAATGTCCCTTCTAAATGGTTATGGAGAAAACAAAAAATACAGTGAAGATTAAATCTAGAAATAGAAAAAAGAATGTCCCGAGATTAAGAAGCACGGAGCCCAGTGATCAAGGAAATATCAGCAGTAGTTCTGAAGGCTGTGTCAGAGTTTGGGAGGCGAGGTGGGTGATGGAGATGAACCAGGACGAAAAGGAAGAAAAGCCGGGGCTCACGCCCCCCCTCACGACAGAGCGAGAGGAGAGATGACCTGCATCCGCTCTGCTTCATAGGACGGCCACTGGTGGCTAAGTTTATTAAAGTAATTAAATTAAAAACCCGGTTTCTCGGTCAGATTAGGCTACCTTTCTCGTGCTCAATCACCGTATGTGGCTGTTGGTCACCGCACTGGAAGCCCGGCACAGGCTGCAGGGTTTCCTTCAGCAAACAGTAATGTTAGTGCTGATCTAGGTAGAATAGGTGACCTCTGTTTAATAACCCCCTTCCCCCGCCCTCTTACAGTAAGCAGTCTAGGTGGGTGAAGACCAAGAGACCAGTTTTGAAGACTCTTTCTGGAAACTGCGGTTCAATCTGCTTCTTAGCAATGCCAAAGAAGAAATTGGTTTGGAAATTCTCAAGTCTCCACTGACTCAGGGTCAGCATGTCCTTCAAAGGAGCTTGGTGTTACAGAGCAGGACAAGTCAGGAGGAAACTTCTTAACCAGGCAAACCCACAAAATTGCTGCTCAGACTGATTTTATGCCCCCTCCCCCCCGCCCCCCAGGTACTTCAAGTGCTGCCGAAGGTGTGGTCATTACCTTGATGTAATCTGATGTGACTGTAAATTATTTACAGCTAAATGGCTTAGAGCTGGGTCTTTATTTGTTTTGGAGAAATGGATTCCTCAACATTTTAATGGCCCTTCTAACCTAAATAACCTCTTGGCCCTGACTTTCACCTCCCCTCTCCCCTAGAATGGAACTGGTTCCCGCCTAGAGCAAGTGAGTGGAAAAAAACCTGGTCAGTTGGGCGCTAGCATTAGGTGAAACTGTACAAAATTGCCATTTCTGTAGGTCAAAAATTGTTCAGCAGTTTTATATGGTTCAAACTGATTCACCTAGTTAGAAGTTCCTAAGAATTTAAATACATCCTTCTAAGCAGAGCCAGCCAGGGACTGATCCCGTTTGGGGTCACTTCCAAAGTAAACATTGCTAAGAAGACACAACTATTCAGTTACATTTGTAATGTGTTGTTTTTTTTTTAACTTGTCAAGGTTTTTTGAGCCCATATCCTGAGCAAGGCACCGTAAGGGTAAACAGAGAGACAGACACAAAACACTCTTGTTTGGGAAGGAGTTATACTGGACAAATGAATATGTTAACATTTATCAAGTGTTTACTGTGAGCTGGTTTATTCAAAGGTGTTTACCTGCAGTCATCTTATTTCAACAACCTTATATACATAAGCACGAGATTATCCCCATGTTGTAAATAAGGAAACTGGGGCACAGAAATGGTCAGGAATTTGCTCAAGGCCATGCAGCCAAGAGGCCCTGCGAGCCAGTGTTGAGACTCCCTGGCTTTGAGAGCCCGAGATCTCTGAACCTCCTCCGCAGGAGACACCGTGAGGATGAGAGAGGCAGGCAGATACAGGCTGAACGATGGCGGGGTGAGGATTGGTTTGAAGAGGCAGACAGACAGTCAGGGAGCAGGGCAGATGTGTTCTCAGGGGAGTTGAGTAAGATCAAAGCCAAAGTCAGGAGCACAGGAGGCTAAGGGAGGTCTCTCTGCATGAGGTTCAGATCCAGCCTGGGAGAGCCTGGCGGAGGGCCTCAGCGCCTCTGTAAGGTAATAGCCCCACACCTCCCATGTCTGGGGGTGGGGGTGGGCAGGAGAACGCTGGACAGTCTATGGCAGCTTTCATGCATTAAGGTTTGTGAGAGTTGCAAAGAAAGCACAGGGCTCAAGGAGGGTCAGAGGACCCGAGGGGAGGGGAGGGGGTGCAAAGGTAGCATTGTGGAGCTCAGCAGCCCAGAGCACCACTGACAAACAGCACCTGAAACTTGTCATTTTAGGCTGATTTGGTCCCCTGATGGGAGAGGCTCTGCACATTGCTCTTCTTTCTTCGTGACAAAGGACAACAGATGTGGCCACTCCCGTCCTAGCCGAGGACAGGAGTAAAGATAAGACACCCCCCACCCCCCACCCCCCACCCCCTGCTTAATCCTTCAGATGAGAAAGGATTGTTTCCTCTCTGTGCAGACCAACCCTAGCCAAGGAATCCTCCTCCTTCCCTTCCCCCTCTCCCCTCCCTTCCCCTTCCCAGTGTGGCCAAGAGTAAAGCTCACAGTTCCACCTGTCAAGCAAGCCGAGTGGAAGGAGACGAGGACCAGGCTGAGGACCAGGGCAGTGGGGGGCGCAGAGGTGAGGTGCTCCATGCTGGAGAGGGAGGCTTGTGTCTGCACCATCACCCTGGAGGTGTGCTGAGTGCTGGGCCCCACGTGCCTGCGTGTGTCCTGTCTCGCAGGAGCTGGAAAACAACGCTGGCAGACAGAGGTGAATTTCTCCTCTGTTTTGGGGAAAAGGGAAGGGGTGGAGCAAAGGAAGGTCAGCTGTCACACCTTGCTCTTACCTCTTGAGAAGGAAAGCCAAAATCCGTTGGCAGGGGGCGGGAAGGGAGGGGCGATTTATGCAGTTCTTCCCTGAGCTCACCTTTTGCAGAAAGGAGAAAAAGAGGAGAGGAGGTGTGTGCCCTGTGAGTGTGAGTTTGCAGCCTCGCCCATGTGCAGGCGTGGTGCTGGATTCCCTATCCTGTGTAGCCCGTATTTACTGTGCACTTACTATGTGCACTGCACTAAACTCTGGGAGGCACGGCCCTGAAAACACTTCCATTACAAACACGACAAAACCCTGTTCCAGGGATGACTTGGGAAGGACAAAGTACGCTTGATCTCAGCAACAAGAGGCCACGTCACGGGTGGGATGCTTCATGAAGAAATGGCATTTGAGTCGGGTCTTGCAGGATGGGTAGAATTTTGACAAGCAAAGAGGAGAAGAGGGCATTGTAGGCAGAGGGACAAGGGAGTGAGGGCCCCAAGGAAGGAGATGGTCCAGTGAGTGTGGGCATCTGAGCGGGAGGAGGTGGGGAGGTGAATGGAGAGGCTGAGTGTCTGTGGCGCCAGGCTGGGGAGTTTGAAACGGTCAGGAGGCAGACGGGAGGCTCTGCGAAGGTTGGGACTGAGGGGTAACTTGGTTAGAGCTCTGCCTTCCATCTAAAGCGTTTACTGAATATCCACTGGGCATGTGAAAGGCATGATCCTGGGCACCTGAGACGCAGAGATGGCTAAGACATGACCCCTACTTCCCCTACTCACAGTCCAGCAGTGACTGAGCAGTGAGGAGAGAATTGAGATGTAGTGTGGGTGTCATCCACAGTTAGGGGGTAGCAAACAGGGAGGCGCTAAATCTGCCTGAGCCCCCACCACAGGGAAGCATTCATCGCGGAGCAAGTGACATTCGGCCTGGGTACTCTAAGGAAGGCGCTTTTTTCTAATTTGCCCAAAGCCACAAATCACTGGTAGCCCTATAGTCCTGGGTTTGGGGGCTGGGGGCAGAAGTGCTGTAGGGAGGCTCGTTTCCTGGCAGTGTACAAAAGTCCAGTTCGGACCTACCCCTTGGGTGAGCATTCAGTAATTATCGAGAAGCTGCTATGTGCCAGGCCCTTGGGGTGGGGAACGGGGGTCCGAGGTGGGTAAGGCAACACAGTCCCTCTCCTCCAGGGGCTCTGGGTCCAGTAAGGGACATGGACAAATGAATAAGGATGCAAATAATAAATGGCGAGGAGGTCTCAACAAATGGGAGATTCGTGGATGAGGGTTGGAGACTAGGGGACTTGGAGACTATTTGAGAGTGGAGATGGCATTTTGACCTGAGATGTGAGAGATGTGTCATTTACCAGGTGGGGAGTGGGAGACTGTGGCAAGGTCCCTGAGGCATGAACATGTGACCCTGGGTTGAGAAGTAATGACCGTCCTGGGAGCACGGGGTTGACCACCGTGTGTCTAGTTAGACCAGGGCACATTGTCATGGTCCTGCCTGGTGGACAGAGGAGACTGGACTCTGTCTACTACTGGGACACTCTATGCGGACTTGTGGACACCTTTGTATTTCTGGGGCTTGGAGGATAGATTCAGAGAGATCTAAGAAGCTACTGCAAAAATCCCAGCAGATCAAAAGGGCCCCGAAATAAGGGGAGGGACTGAGGATAGAGAAGAGGGGAGCAGAATCAAGATGCATGTAGAAGCCCAAAGCAATGGAAGGGAATCCAGGAAAAGGCTTTCGGGGTGCAGGCAAGGGGTTCCAGCTGCGGGGTGGCGGGGGCCACAGGTCAGCCGGGAGGGATTCCAACCCTGCCTCTGTGGCCCCAGTAATTGACTTTACACATCCAAGCCTCGGGGGCTTTATTTGAAAAGTAACAGGACAGAAGCAGTCTCGGGAGTTGTTACCCACATCATTGTTCTAGTTAGTGTTAAGTTCTCAGTAAAAGTTAACTCCCACTTTCACAGAAGGGCATCACAAATAGAAAATAGGGGAGGAAGGAGCTTTTAGGCAAAAATGACACTATTTATGTATTGATTTGTTCATGTCCTGTCTTGGTCCAAAAAAGAGTTTAAGGAACCATACATATCATGAATGAAGCTAGGTCAAATACATTTAAGTAAAGGAGAAGAGAGGAAGCAAAGGGAAGGTTAGGGTAGGAAATAGGAGGAGGATCCAGGAGCGAGTGTAGGGCACAAAGAGGCAGCTTGTCTTCTGAGCCTTCTGGGAGCTAGTGTGAAGAGGGTCACATGGTCATGTATGTGGTTCGAGAGCTCACAGAACAAAAGCAACCAGAGAAGCACGCTGCTCTTGGTACCAAAACCAGAGAGGAATCTTCCCCGTGGGTCCCCACAGAGATGACATTACTGAACAGGATGAACATGGTTCTTGACATTTTCCTCCCAGCAACCCCCCCACAGGAAGCTTCACCGACAGGGGCTGATTTATCCAACAGGCTCCAGAGATCCCAGCAGCACCCGGGGTCTCCCAGGATGTTCAAGAGCCTCAAAGATGTTCAAGACCTGGAAGAAATGTTCTCAGATCCGCAATAGGAGCAACAACAAAAACTTGCCATCAAAAGGACGAGTCATTTCCAAAGCAAGGCCACCCAGTTCATTTAAACAGAAACAGTGGAATGCAGGCTGCTGGGTGCACTTGAGCGTGTTTGCAGCGAGCAGAGCATGCCCCTCTGCGAGATCGGTGAGACCCCGGGGCACACTCGGGTTTGAAACGGCCCTGCCTCGGGATGTTGTGAACAGCATCCACCTCTCTAACTGACAGCATTGCGTCAGATCATACCGGTGAAGAAAATTCTGGACCCTGTGGATGTGGAGGGCAGAGATAATAATCTGTCTCCTTTTTAATGCGTTGTCATTCGATCTGGGACTGTTTTAGATACAGTCTTTGCAGGTCAGTCCAACACTACGTAAGCATTCTCTCCACAGATCAAAGATTTTGCCGTCCCAAAACAGGGTGAACTTGACCGGTCTCTCATAACTCATGGGTTCCCAGAGAAAGGGCTGTATGGTGACTATTTTTACAAATGTCACCGTTATTCACTATTTTATGTTTGAAAAACAGGACCACACAGCTGGTTACCTCACCAAGGAACGCGCAGTACGTTTTATACCAGGTTTGCTTTGGAAGGTGTAGAAAGAAGTTGCCTTGTTCAAAGCCACACATCCTGCAGGAACTTTCTCAAGGCTTTTTTTTTTTTTTTTTTTAATGGTTGAGACAGGTGTTTGGTTACACATACTTTTTAAAAGTCCAGGCTAAAATGTCTGTGGCCAGGTTCCTTGGAGGTGGCTCGGGTTGGCCAAGAGCATGGGGTCCCAAGGCCCTCACAGCCTCCAGTTTTATCTGTTTTCTGCTACGATTTCATTTGAAAGGAAGAGGAGCAGGCAGAGTATTTCCTGGACTGAAAGATTGAAAACCTTACATAGAAAATGTTTATTGATGGATCTGAGTTTCAATCCCCACCTCACTAAGTGCTCTCTGATTTTCCCACCTCTCTATTATTCCTTTTATTTCTTTCTCATTACTTTCGGATTAAGTTTTTTTATTATTCCTTTTTTTTTTTTTAGAGATTATGTCATGTATTCTTATCAAAGTCTTATATTAACTGATACCCTTACCGCTTTCACAAATAGTGTGAAGGGTTTGGAACTTGAGCTCAACTTACCCACTCCTGATTTTTATACCATTAGAGTCATGTATTTTAACTATATACATACTTTTTGACTCAGTAAGTTATTCTTTTACGCAGTGAATGTTTACATTTATCTACACAAACACCAATTTACTGTTTTTTGTTTCTTTTCTGCATGTATGGTTTTCCATCCGCAATCATTTCCTTCTTTTAGTGTTCGCTCGGTGAATGGTGAGTACTCTCAGATCTTGTCTGGGTGTGTTTTTATTCTTCGTTCTTGAAAGACACTTTCATTGGCTGTGGAATTCTAGGGTGACAGACATCTTCCTCCAGGGCTAACGATACCGTTCTATTTCTTTTGACTTCCACTGTTTCTGTCCATCTGATGGATACTCCGTGCTGGTAATTTGCCTGTTTTTTCCCTTTGGTTGTTTCTGAGGGTTTTGCTTTGTCTTTAGTGTTCAGTACTTTTATTCTGATGAGTTCGGGTATGGATTTCTTTTGATTTGTCTTGCTTGGTGTGTGTAGGCAATTGAATATGGACTTTGATGTCTTTCATCAGTTTTGAAAAGTTCTCAGCCATCATATACTACTTGTGTCCCATTCTTCTCTCTCCTTCTGGGACTCAGTCACCCACTGTATCCTCTGATTACCCTACCCTCTTCTTTATTGTCCATCTTTTTGTTTTTATGTGCTTTATTGTGGGTATTTTCTTCTGCCTTATTTTTTATTAAATCTCTTGACATCTGTGCCTAGTTAAAAACTGTTTAAAGAAGACAATTTATGTGATATAAACACACTTGAACACTTCATGAAGTGGACAGTCTCATTTTGGAGAACTGCAAAAAATAATGAAAAGAAGCTTTTATAGGATAAGAACGAGGAAGAGACAAATTGAAAATATCTGATTGGCGGGGGTGACATAGTCAACCTTGGTTATTGTGAGAAGGCCAGAGTTGGCTTGGCGTTTGGGGATTAGCTGCCTGAACCCACTGCATTTCTGGTCAAGTGGAACATTTATCTACAGGGACACAGAAGTTATCTAAATTACAGTGCGCACCCCGGGCAGGAGCGGCTCCATCTTGGGCCTGAAACTCATTTCAACATGAACTACCCATTGGGTTCATTTCAAACGTATAACTTTAGCTCCAGAATTCTATTCTGTTTTTTTTAATAGCTTTATGTTATTCGGTCTTGTTTTTCAACTTCGTGCATAGAGTGAACATAATTATTTTGAAATCTGTCTGATAACTTTGGTATTTGTCTATCCCCGTGAGTCTGTGTCTGTTGTCATTTCTGCTGGTTTTTGTTCATGTCCTTGTGTTTCTTTGTGTACCTCGTTATTTTTCATTGTGTGCAAAATTATAACTACACACAATTGTTTGTAGAAATAACTGGAGACATAGGATTGCGTTATCTTCCTTTAGACGTGATTTTTTTTGGGGGGGGTTGTTTTAATCAAGAGCTTGGGGGCAAAAACAATCTGTCATCGTGTCAGGGCAGGCTTAGTAATTGAGCTGATTTGTAGCTAAGTTGGAGGCTTTGTAAAGGTCAGTTTATTTTGGTCGCCTTCTCTTCTACGGTGTAACTCTTTTAAAAAAATTTCCTTCCCCAAGGAGATAAGCACAAAAATGTACACCCAGTATTCTCCATCTCAGTGTTCCAGTGTAACAATGAAAGCTTAGAAGCAGCTTCTAATAGAATAAAAGCTATTAAGATGATGTTTTAGAATAACATTCCATTATTTAGAAAAACATTTGCCATATAACACAAACAAAAAAAGCAGGCTATAAAACTACATACTCGGGCCCTGGCTGGGAGGCTTGGTTGGTTGGAGCATCATCCCAAATACAAAAAATAGGTTGTGGGTTCGATTCCCAGTCAGGGCACATATCTAGGTTGTAGGTTCAGTCCCCATGCGGGGCACGTGCAGGAGGCAGCCGATCGATGATTCTCTCACATCGATGTTTCTTTCTTTTCATCTTTCTCTCAAATCAGTTAAAAAAAACAACCATATCCTAGGGTGAGAATAAAAACAGCCCTATATACTCAGTGTGGTTCCAGTTCTGTAACACACACGTATGTGAAGAAAAAAGTGCAAAAGCATCCTATCCAGATGTCAGCAGTGGTCACATCTACACTATCCAATCTGAGCTGATTTTCATTTTTTTCTTCACATTTTTTATGTCTTTCAAATTCTCTACAATGAATGTGTGTTACTCTTATTTCCTAATCAGGAAATAAAATCAAGTTAGTGCAGTTTACAAAAAAGAATATTTCACAGGAAAGCAATCCAGTCACAATGGACCAGGTAGATTACATTTTACAGGATCTGTCGGATGGCTTGGAGAAAATTTTCAATATCAGAGAATCTTCTTTTCCACTTTTAAAACAATCTCCATTCAGTTTAAGTTGCATATAGTGCAGAGAACTGCTTATTAACACCCTTTGCTCTTGAGATGCCCAAGGTGTACAACAGAACGGACAGACGCCCCCAAGAAGGTTCAAGACATAGAGAAGGCTGGAAATAAGACCCAGAGAAAAACATAGAATCTCAGTGTCAGGAAGTGACTGAGCGGCCGTCTGGCCCAATCCTTAACCTTTCCCACGCAGAGTGTTAAAGAGTTCGCTGTGGCTGCACTTGACCTCTCCTGCCTCTCAAGGTTGTTACTTGGACTTCTGCTACAATACCTCAAGTAACAGATGTCTTACTAACTTTTTTTAATCCTCACTCAATATCCTTATTTTTAAAAATTAATTTTAGAGAGAAATGGAGAGAGAGAGAGAGAAACATTGATTGGTTGCCTCCCATATGCACACTGACTGGGAATCGAACCCTCTATCTCTTGATGTACGGGACGGTGCTCCAACCAACCAAGCAAGCCACCCGGCCAGGGCTGAGGTCTTACTAACTTAAGGCAGCCAGTTCTGCTGTGGGTTGGAGAAGTTAGTGAGTTCCTGGCACCGGGCAGGCAAGGGCATTCTAAGGTGAAGTTAATGAACAGTGGAGGGAGGATCTGTTCAGCTCCACAACTCTGCGACTGGCGATTTCTGGCTCCCTTCAATGGCCAGTCTTACCATCTGTGCAAAATATTTCTGTTGGCACAACAGTGCTTGTGGTCAGATTTATTTTTTGTTTAATAAACAGATGCATATTCTCAAGAGAGTAATTTTAAGCTAAGGTTTGTGGAAAGTGAGCTGCATTCTTGTGGTAAACAGCCATTTTTTTTTTTCCAGTTTTGACCACATGACACTAAAAAGGATGAAATAGCTGAATCAGAGATTGTTGGCCGCCTCTTCCCAGCACCCACTGTCCTCCGACTGTGCCTTTCTGGCCTCTTCTCTAACTTCCCCTCCCCCTCTGTCTCTGTCCCTCCTCTCTCTTGTCCAGGCCGATGGCCCCCGGGGGGTCAACACATCCAGGAGTTCAGGATCCCAGTTTTCGTGTTGTGACTTCCTGTGTGACCTTGGGGGAAGTCCCGTAACCTTGGTGATGATGCTACCTGCCAGTACTGCAGGGGGCCTCGGGGAGGGGACACAAGGGGGTAATCCAGGGAGATGCTGCTTTCAGTTCTCTGGGGAAGACCTTTGTCTGGGGTCCTCAGGACTCCCACCGAAAGGGAAGGGATGTTAAGTCCTGTGAGAAACTGTGAAAAGACTGTGAGAGCCAGGAGCCCTGGGTTCAGCAACAACCCTCCCTGGGGGTGTTTCCCCATCTCTCAAGTGAGTGAAGGGATTGGATTAGGTAATCTGGAAGTTTTCTTCTAGTGCTAGAATCCTGCGACTCTGTGCTCACTACATTGTATTAAATGGAGGAAGAAGAGAAACAAACTAATAAACTCTCATATATATATGTATATATATTGCACAGGTGAAATGCTAAAAAGAAATTCCTGAATAGAGTTTCTAGTAAATATGATGATAGAAAAGGCAACTAACAGAGATGCTCCCAAGTGAAAAACTATGCCGAAGTTTGAAGCATTCTGCCCTCTTCTTGAGGACATTTCATTTTCCTCAGTGTCACTCCCAGTCAGCCTGTGACTTGGCCAGTGACAACAAGGGGACAGAGATATCAGGTAGCCCTGCTCTGGGGAGAAGAGAAAGAGAGACAGGACCCAGCCACACGGTGATGGAGAAGAAGGAAGCCGCAGGGCTCTGTGTTGGAAGGTCGCCCCCTAGGGACGGGGCGGGGGCATGTGCTGAAGGGGCCATGTGGCTGTGGGTGAGAGCCATGGGGATGCTCCTCTCGGTGTGTGATCCAGAGGACAGAAGGCCATAGAGCAACAGTGTGGGCCAAAGTGATGTCAGATGGCACCCTTGTGCACGGAGAGTGTCACTGGAGAAGGTTGGTGGTCAGAAGGGAGGGGGACATGGCAGGAGGTGATGCTGGTTCCATGATGCAGGATGTCATGGACCTCAGGGTGCGGATAACGTGGACTCTGGGATGTTACCGTTGACGAATCGCACCTAATTCTGTGTGTGTGTGAAGTTAAATACACAATTCCCTCTATTTCGTAGCAACTTCGAGCCATTTTCTTTCTGCCCCCAGCACTCTATTAGTTGGGAAGGCGTGTGGATGGGGGCCTCGATGCCTGGCCAGTGGTGGCGGGCCGCTAGGTCAGTGGTTGGTAAAATCAATTATTTGAATGAAGGTGATTTGGCCGGAATTCAGTTCAGAAAAACCAGACACTTTTATCAGGTTGTTACTTTTGTGGTTAGGTTATTATGTGTGGATTAAATCTCTTGCAGGCATTTTGGCTTGCTCTCCACTTATCCTTTCATTTTTTTAAGTCATGCTGATCTCTTGTAAATTGATCTGGTGCAGCTGGGCATTGTTTTGCATAGTATCGTCCTAACCCCAGGAACAGGGCTCTGAGGACAGAGGAGGTCTTTTGTTTAAAGGAATGTCCTGTTGGAAGGGCGGTGAGGGGAGTGCTGACCTCTTCAATCCACAAGAGCCATGGCAGGCACGGAAAGCCCTCAGGGCTCGACAGTGCCTCCTGGAGGTGTGCGTGGACCCCTGTGGGGGCTGCAGCTGGCATCGTGCCCCAGGCTTGTCTACAGCATGGGGACAGTGCTATTAAACCATCAGTGTCAAAAACAGTCTTCTTTTGGGTAATATAGGGGACTGATTTTGTTCTGTGCAGGTCGTGTCTCTCAAGACCAAATGCCAAATCCAAGTGCTGTTTCCTTCAACGGGTGGAGTTGTGGATTTTGAGAGTATATATATAAAGTATATATAAATAAAATGATGAGTAGGAGAGTTACTTGCTTTAAAAAAATGTCAGTGACACCATTAAAGAAATGTGAGTGTGCTCTCTGGCTTCGAGTAAGCCAATACTGTAATGTGTCACATACAAAATACTGAGCTCTGTCAGGAAACTTCCAGAAAAATAGAGAAGATATCTTCGTATGGTTCAAAGGTACATCACGGGAAGGAACAGTGGAAGTTGCGTTTTCTAGATGTGCTCTGCAACTGTCTCTTCCTTTGGGAAAATCAGTGAAACCCTCCCGCGATGCCTCATTTTCTCATCAGCTGCTGCCCTGCTCCCTCCTTCCCTATCCCTTGACTTCCCAGTTCCAGTCTTTACTTTGAGTTGTACCCCTTTCATTCCTCTAAAGGAGGCCCTATGGAGTCACCAGTGACCTCCAGATGCTTCCAGGGCTTACTCCATTCATTCATTCATTCATTCATTCATTCATTTATTGAGAAAGAGGAGACGGGAGGGAAAAGGAGAGGGATAAAAACATGGATGTGAGAGAAACATCAATCAGTTGTTTCCACACACACCCCAACCGGAGACCAAACCCACGTCCCAGGCATGTGCCCTGACCAGGAATTGAACCAGTGACCTTTGGTTTGGGTACGATGCCCAACCAACCGAACCACAGCAGCCAGGCCTAAGGCCTCTTCTTGCATAACCGTTCCACCATTCTTGAGGAGACACTTTCTTCTCTCGATTTCTCACTCTTCAGGCTTGCCTTTATTGCTTCCTCTTGTTACGGGCAGAACTGTGTCTCTCCCCTGGTTCCCACATTCACATGTTCAAGTCCTAACCCCAGGACCTCAGAAAAGGAAACCGTATTTGGAAATAGGACTTTTGCAGAGGTAATTAGTTAAGATGAGCTCACATTCATACTGCGTCCCTAAGCCAGTAGGAGTGGTGTCCTTATAGAAAGGGGAGATTCGGACACAGACACACACATGAAACCATGACACTTCTGGAAGCCAAGGGAACCCCCAAGATGTCCAGCATACCACCAGAAGCTCAGGGAGAGGCGTGGGACCGATTCTCTCCTGCAGCCCTTGGAAGGAACCGAGTCTCCTGATACCTTGATCTTAGACTTGTAGCCTCCAGAATTGTTAGACGGTGACTTCCGTTGTTCACACTGCCCACTTTGTGGTGCTCGGTTACGGCAGCCCCAGCAAGGGGTTTTGCGAAAGCCCTGTTTCTTGGGGTTTTGTTTCGATTAGCCCGTAGAAGCATCATCTGTGACTTAGCCGCCGCTGTGAGGATTATCGCAGCTGACGACTCTGCTAGACTCACTCTGTGGGAACAGGAACCGTTTGCTCACGCTTTACCCTAAGCACCGAATGCCTTGCCTGGCACATCATGGTTGCTTAACAAATATTTTTGAGATTATTTTCTTTTATTGTCACTGAAAATTTATTTTCAATTATTAAATGTTTAATTTCTTCAAATTAATAAATGGACACAAATTTTAAAAATCGAGTAGTACGAAGGGTATTTCCCTAATGGTTAGTGGAGTTGAACATCTCTTCATGGGCTAATTTGCCACCCGTGATTCCTCTTCGGTGAAATGTCTGTTTGTGTCTTTGGTGCATTTTCTCTGATTTTTTTTTTCCTGTTGAAGTTTGAGGATTCTATAAATTGTAGGTATCAGTCCTTTATCGGCTATGTGGCTTGCAGATATTCTCTTCCAGCATTTAACTTGTCTTTGTACTCTTATTACAGGGTCTTTTTGCCTAGCAGTTTTTAAAGATAAATTTTATTTTTCTGTGGACTTTAGGTGTTCTGTCTAAGAGCTCCTCACCACACCCTTGATTCTGAAAATGTTCTCCTGTGTTTCTTCCACAAGATTTATAGTTTACATCTTCAATTTGTCTCTGATTCATTTTGACTTCATCTTTGTATAAGGTGTGAGATTCAGATGAAGGTTTCGGTTCAGTTTCTGGCCTATGGCAGCCCGATTCCCTCAGCACCATTTGTTGAAAAGACGATTGTTTCTCCTGTGAATTGCTTCCTCACCTTCACTAAAAATCATTTGATGAGACGTGTGTGGGGCCATTTCCGGCTTCTCTGTTTTCTGATGTCACATGCACGTCTATCTTTCCACCAATGCCCCATCCTGATGACTGTCCCTTGTCTTGAAATCCGGCAGAGTGATTTCTCCCACTTCTTTCTTCTATTCACTAGACCTCTGCTGACTCTGCTGGCTGGGAGGGGCAGGAGGGCCTGCTACTGCTCCCCACAAGACCTTTGCACCCCAATGAGGGGGCAGCCTCATTACCAATAAGCCATCGTGAAAGTTCTGATTCGGTCTCTTCTGCTACCAGCCCAGCACAGGTTACTGCAGCTGCCCAGTTACCCCAGGGCAGGCCGGGAGTTCAGGGTCAGCACTTGGCCTTCTCCGACCCCACACTGGTGGGGGGGTGGTGTCACTCTGGAGCAGGTGGGTGCGGGTAGAAGTCTAGGATCTCTGCTTGGGCGTTGTTGGCATCGGTGGTGTGGGCCCACAGATTTTTCTGTGATGTTTGGCTGTGTGAGAGTGATCACTATCTGGAAGTCATCTTTTTTGCTAGGCTGCCCTTTCCTCATCCTTTGGCTAGAGAGAGAGCAGGCTTTCTTTGGAACGTTTCTTGTCTGCATATCTTGTAGCTTCTGCAGCACCACATTGAGAATATATGAGGCAACAACAAAAACAAACACAAAAAACCCCAGAGAATACACCTCTCTGATGTTTCTCGACCTTGAGGTCCTTGGAAGTTGTCTTCTCTCCACCTTTCAGACTCCTCTAATAATTGTTGTATATACCAGGCCGGGTAGCTCAGTTGGTTAAAACATCATCCCAATATGCCAAGGTTGTGGGTTCGATCCCCAGTCAGGGCACACGTAAGAACAATCAATGAATGCATAAATAAGTAGAAAAACAAATCGATGTTTCTTTCTCTCTCCCCATCCTTCCTCTCTCTCTCTAAAATCAATAAATTAAAACATTATTGTATCTAGAATCTTCATTACTTCTACTCCTCCTTATGTAAAGTCCTTAAATGTATTCTGAAGCCATGAGGACAACATCGTGCACACGGGAAACACTCAGTGGATAATATGAGCTGAAGCAAGGAGGTCCCTCCTCGGCTTTTGCTTTGCTCTTCCCGCAGCTTCTTGTTTGCATGACTGGCCCATTTGAACCCTCGCGCCTCAGTTCAAACACTACCTTTGAGCTGGGCCTTCCCTGACCACTCACCTAAAGTAGCTTCCAGAGCTCTAAAGCCAATCTTTTACAACAGCACTCGTCAAACCTGCAGAGTCTGGCTGACCGATTCCTCGATTCCTCGTTTACTGTTGTCTCCACCCTGTGGGCACAAGCTTCATGAAGGAAGGCCTTGTCGCTGGTGTATGGGCTCTCCCCAGACCCCGGGGCCCAGTGGCCCGTAGATTCTCAATAAATATCGAACAGATGGAAGAGTTCAGGTTGTTTACAACTACACACTTATTACAAATGGTGCTGCAATGGACATTATTGGAGTTAAATTTGGTTTAACATTTTAACATTTTTTCTTTAGGATGAACTTCCTCAAGTGGGATGGTCGGGTCAAAGGGCATGCAAATTGCCCTTCAGAGAGATTGTGCTCATTTGAAGTCCTGCCCGGGTCCCAGGAGCGTGCTGGCCTTTTGCACCTTTGTCTTGGGGTTTCAGGAGAGGAAAAAACAAACTTTAGAATAATCTCTCCCTTATGCTTCCACATCCTAAACAAATATCTAAGATCCTATCATGTTTTGCACTTAAGGACACGGAGGCCCCAGGTTACGCAGCTTCCCCAAGGTCACATGGGGTAAACAGTGGAGCTGGGGTCCTGACTCAGGCAGTTCTGCTCTGGACTCTGCTCTTGACCGTCAAGATGTACTTTTTTCTCTGTATGTTCCTCAGTGAGTCCTGGGCGCCAGGACGTTGAGAACTACAGCTCGGCTCCGCAGCTGAGGAAAGACACAGACACCGCAGCTGGGGTGAAGGGGTGCAGGGCCGGGGGCAGGGGGAGGGGCAAGAAGAAGGCTGCACTATTTGGGGCAGGGGCTCCTTTTGCCTCTGGAGCTCATCTGACACTGCGTGTTTCCTCTGGCAGGCCCCGGTTCTAACCTTCGGGCTCCACTCTGCGAATCCTGAGTTCAGCCTTTGGAACTTTGCCCCGGTGAGTCTGAATTTTCGTGTGGATCTTCCCTTCAGGGATGGGTCAGTGCAGGCAAACTCTGCTTCTTAAGAAACCCAAGCAGCGCCTTTGCTGCCAGGCCTGGTTCTAGGCCACCTGCGCCCTCCAAGGCCCGGTCTCCACTGCCCCAGGTTCCGAACCCTGAGTGTCTTCTGAGCTGATGGTTCCCAAATGCCTGCACCAGGCTCCCTGCTGCCTCCAGGCTCAAGTTCAAGTTTTCACCCTGTTTTCTCAAAGAGATGCTTCTGATTTGATTGCATGAAAGAATCACATCGGGGGCTTATTGAAAAGGCAGATCTGGGAAATCCAAACCCTGAAGGGGTATTCGATGTTAAGGATTTACTGTGGTATGTTAGACACGGCCATGGTATTGTCTGTAGAGTTGCCCCTTAAACAATATGGGTCTGAACTACGTGGATCCACTTGTATGCAGATGTTTTAAAGTAAATACATACAGGACTATAAATGTACTTTCTCTTCTTCATGATTTTCTTTTTCTTAATAATATTTTTTTCATTTAATCAAAAGTACATTTCTTTTCACATTCATTATTACTTTGGATTAGTTTGAGGTGTACAGCATAGGGGTTAGACAAAACACTTTCTTTAGCTTATTTTATTGTAAGAATATAGTGTGTGATACATATAACATGCACAATATGTGTCAATCAACTGTTTATGTTATTGGCAAGGCTTCATTTAACAGCAGGCTGTCGGTAGTAACCTTCTGGGGGAGTCAAAAGTCATATGCAGCCCTGGCCGGGTAGCTCAGTTGGTTAGAGCGTCGTCCCAATACACCAAGGTTTTGGGTTCGATCCCCAGTTGGGGCACGTACAAGAATCAACAACTGAATGCATAAGTAAATGGAACAACAAACTGATGGTTCTCTCTCTCTAGGTGATTAATTAATTTTAAAAAGTTGCATGCAGATTGTCAACTGTAGGGTGGGTGTCAGAAGAGAGATGCGGACTGGGAGAGGGGTCATGGCAAGTTGTTCAAGAGCCAACTGTGTGTGTGTGTGTGTGTGTGTGTGTGTGTAGACACATACATATGGGAAGTAATCCTTGTCTTTTAGAGATACGTTCTAAAATACTTTGAAAGCAATAATATGATGTGAGGGATTTGCTCCAAAATAACCTGGAGCAGCTAGAAGCATATAGATGATATAAAATTGAATAATTATTGATGCTAAGTGGTCTGTACATCTTTATACTCTTCCCTGTCCTTTTGCAGCTGCTTTAATTTTTCCATAATAAAAAGTTAAAAAAAAAAACCCAGAAAGCACCCCTCAGTCTGGGGTACGTTTTACAGGTACCCCAAAGTGTACCTGTCTGCCCCACCTGGAGAAGCTGCTCTGCAAAGCTGGTCAATGTGAACTCAGAGCCCTGCAGAGCACAGCATGGGCCAAGGGAAACGCCTCTAATTGGCTCATTCCCCTACTCTTTACCCCTCCTCCAAATAACTGGGAGAGACACTAATCTTCTGTAAGATAAGAATTTTAGCCATCGGGTATTTATAAAGTTTTATCTGTCTACTCTCCTTTCAAAGAACAGTGTTTTTGAAAATAATTGTTGATAGGGTGATGAGTGTGATTTTTTTTCTTTTCCAAAACTACTTTTTAATATGATTTCATCGTCACCGTGGAAAGGAGTGCTTTGCCGTGCTCAGGATACATTGGAAGGCTGTCTCGAGAAACCTCTTCCCAAGCCCTGCACTGGAGGTTGGGTGGGGAGGGTAAGTCACTTTCCTTAGAAAAGACAGTGCTTCCTGGTCACCAGAGGGCACGGGTGGGGGCAGGGGGTGCGGTTTGAGCAGGTGATGGGCAGGTTACTCACTCAGACCTGTGTTGTTACAACAAGAGCTGCCTCCCGGCTCTCTAGGTGAGCCTGGGAAGGAGGAGCACCAGGAGCGGCTGCCTCATTGTCACCCCAGGGAGGCCACCTGTGGAATCCCCAGCCAGGCTGGCCCCACCCTGCCCAGCCACAGCAGGCAAAGGCTCCTTGCTCAGGGGTCGGTGGAAGGAAGTCACTGGAGAGCTGCAACCCCCTGCCAGCTCCAGCCCTCAGTCCAGGACCTGCTCGGAACAAGCTGGGGTAGGAATCTGCTTTTTCATCTTCGTGAAGCAATGTCTTCTGTCTCTTTCTGTGAAAACATGGCTTCATTCATCACAGAGGGCAATATAAAAAGTTGATTTATTTTGTTGTCAAAAGGCAAAAATAGGGACCAGACTATATATTGCAGAGGGAGAGGAGGCATTTACCTTCTAGTCAATAAATTGGGAAACATTTTTGGAGCACAAGCTTTATGGTTGAGCTAGACTGGTGATGGCATGAAAAACATACAAATTTCTAACCTCATGGCTTTTGTTGGCTAGTGGGCAATACGAACAGTAAACAAGTAACTGTAGACAATTGATATTCTGGGGCAATAGAGGAGGGCTTAGTTCACTGGGGCTGTTGGTGGGAGTCAAGAAAGGCTTATGGGAGAAGAGGTTCCTTGGGAACGACAGGGTTACCTGGCAGGCACGGGACAGGGGGTGGGGAGGAAGGGGTTGAGGTTCTAAATCTAGGGGAAAGCATGGACAAAGGTCCTGAGGTAGTAGGGAGGCCAGGGGGGGAATTCCATGTGTCTGCAGAGCAGTGTGGGGAGCGAAGAAGCCAGAGCGGGGGCAGAGGCCAGATTGTGCTGCCCTTTGTGGGCCTGGTTAAGGGATTTACACTTTTTCCTGTGGGGAAATGGAACAATGGAAGGATTAGTACAGGAGGTGTAAACCCAGTGCCTGGCAAATAGTAGATATTCTATATGTTATAAAATAACATGAGGAGAAGGGGCCCTCTCTGGAAGTGAGCTAGTTCTTCCTGAAGGTCGGACTTTGGGGAAACACTTTGGTTGGCAGGGGTAGTGCTCTCTAGAGGGTGTTTGAGGGAAATGGATTCGAGAGAAGGGTCCGTATTCCATATAGAGGATGTGCAGATTTATTTCTTTTTTCCTGACTGCACAGGGTTCTGCTGTGTCGGTTTAGCCATTTCCCTATTGGGGGACATCTAGGTTATAGATTCACGGGTTATATACAACGTTATTGAAACTTCCTTGTGGAGATACTGGGTCATGAATGTAATATAAAATTTTTTTTGAATTTATTGGGTTGACATTGGTTAATAAAATTATAAAGGTTTCAGGTATACAATTCTATGATACATCATCAGTATATTGTATTGTGTATTCACCACCCAAGTTCTGTTTTTTAAATCGGAAGTGATTCCCGTGGGACTCCCCACCCCACCCCCCGTTTGATTTAATTTAGCTCAACAAAAAGGGTTTCATCCTGAGGTTTTCACACATTGGCTACCTCCAGCATCCTTGTCTCCTGCAGACCAAGGCTGGGGCAAGATGGCATCCGTGTTTCGAAGCGAGGAGATGTGTTTGTCACAACTGTTTCTCCAGGTGGAGGCTGCGTACTGCTGTGTCGCTGAGCTTGGGGAGCTCGGGCTGGTTCAGTTCAAAGATGTAAGTCCTGCATTCTTTAGAGGCCAGAGGAAGGTGGAGTGGGTGTGGACAACCCTTTCATACCACTTCTCGGTGGTAGCGAATAGATTGCAGGAGGAGGAGCCTGAGCTGGAATTGGGGGAATTTCGTGGTTCTAGTCCTCTCACCAGCCGTATCATTGGGCAGGTGACTTGCAAACACGTCCTCCCTTCTCCCACACATATTTACTCTGCAGGAATGTTTGGAAGCTCTACTGTAATCACTGCCCGTTAGATGCATCATATTCTATTTCCTGTCTAGCAACCTCAGAGCATTGGGTATGTCCAGTTGCATGTGGGTTGCTAAACCTTGTTCTGAGGAGAATGCTTCCTGATTTGTCTGTCCGAGGACAAGTATCCTGGAGTCTGCAGTCTCTGCCGTGATGTCCTGGGACTGCTGCCTTGAGTGGGATGCCAGGGTATTATTTCCCTGGGGCACCATAGACCCTCATCAAGCTGTTTTGAATCCAATTTAGAAAACTGGTTTCTACTCTTTACTTCCTCACCAAGGTCAAGGTCCAAACTAAGCTCCTGCCTGGAAGGATCATGTCTTGTTCTTTGTGTCCCTAGTTCCTAGGACAGGACCTGACACGAGGCACTTCCACACTCACATTCATTGGGCTAAGCTGAAGGGTCACCAGCCCAAGGACGCCGAATTTTTGTTAATGACCGTAACACATTGCATGGAGCTGTGCAGTTTTCAAGGTCCCGTTATATTCGTGACTCCATTGAGGATTTTAAGGCTCATGTGCATAATACATGCAGCTAAAGTGAGGGGACCTTGACTGTAGGAGGGCTTTGTTCTATTGTGAGGCTAGCTAGGAAGGCCAGAGCGCAGGCATTTGGGGGATTGTGCATAAGAACGTCAAGGTGTTTTGCCTGGGATACCCGTCTCTGTATGGAAGCAGCAGTCTCTAAAAGGACTTCAGTGACATTCTCCAGTGTTAAAAAATGTAATAAAACAACCGGTATGATGGCATCTGCTGCCACTAACGTGTGCCGTGGGGTGTCTTCCCGCCTCTAGTTAAATGTGAATGTGAACAGCTTCCAAAGGAAATTCGTGAATGAAGTCAGGAGGTGTGAGTCCATGGAGAGGATCCTCCGTAAGCCAGACCTACAGCCTCACTGGGAACTGGCGGGGAGGGAGCTGGCGCGCAGGTCCCGGTTAACAAGCGTGTCCCTCGGGCGACACTTTCCAAGTGATCCTGGAGGCAGGGTGGGGGAGGTTAGAGATTGGATCCTGGGAGCTGCATGGGGCAGGTCCCCGGGGCAATTCAGGCAGCTGAGGCAGCCAAAGCCCCCTGCCTGACGCCCTTTCTTAGACAAGAGAATATATAATCACCTTGGGCTCTCTGGTGGTGTTTCTTCACCCAGGTTTTCTGGAAGATGAGATAAAAAATGAGGTTGAGGTTCAGTTGCTGGAGAAGTCCCCACCGACACCCCTCCCTCGGGAAATGATTACTCTGGAGGTAGGTTCTTCCCCAGGCGGGAGCTCTTTTCTTCTCTCTGGATGCATCCCCAGGGAAGCTCACCCTGCTTTGGGGAATGGATGCCTTTGTGGGCATAAGATTCTTTCTTTCCTTCTTTTTTCTTTTTTAAGATTTTATTTATTTATTTTCAGAGAGAGTGGAGGGAGAAAGAAAGTGAGGGAGAGAAACATCTATTGGTTGCCTCTTGCACATGCCTCACTGGGGACCTGGCCTGCAACCCAGGCATGTGCCCTGACTAGGAATTGAACTAGCGACCTTTTAGTTCGCAGGCCAGCACTCAATCCACTGAGCCACACCAGGGTGATAAGATTCTTACAGGCAGCAAAGTCTTATCTATATGGTGCCAGTGAACAGGCCTCGTGCTGGCACATTGGGTCCTGCCGTCCCTCCCATCGCCATGTGGCACATGATGCCCCCAGGACTTCGTCATCTTGTAACTGGAAGTTTGTACCGTCTGACCAGCTCCACCCATGTTGCCCTCCCTCCTCATCCTTGGCCTCTGACAATCACCAATATGTTCTCTGTTCGGTTTCCTTATTTCAGAGTCCACGGCTGAGTGAGGTCATAGAGGATCTGTCTTTCTCCGCCGGACACATCTCACTCAGCGTGAGGCCTTCGCAGTCCGTCCGTGTTGTTGTCGCAAATAGCAGGGCTTCCTTCTTTTTTTGTGGCTGACTAATACTCCTTTGTACCCAGACACACCACCCTTTCTCTCTCCATTCATCTGTTTCCATATCTTGGCCATTGTAAATAATTCTGCAGTGACCAAGGGGGTACAGATATCCTTTTTTTTTTTCTTTTTGAGATAGTGATTTCATTTCCTTTAGATAAATAACCACAAGTGGAGTTCCCGAATCCAGTGGGATGTTTCCTAGTTACCTGGTGGCAAACAGCTGATGAGCGCAGTCGAGGCTGAGGTCTCGGACTGGCTTCTGAGATCAAGTGTGAGAAGCTAGCAGTTTTCTTCAGCCAAGGACACGAGGGCTGCTGGGGCCCTCCCTCTTTCTTGCCCCTCTCTATCTACTTTCCTTTATAAAACACGGAGCACCTGCCACGCCCAAGGCACCTCAGAGAGAAATGAGACTTGGCGTGTCCTGTGGCAGCTTCCGGTGCAGATGGTGAAGTGAGGGGGAATAGGGGAAGATGTCAAAAGAGATGGCACGGCCAGACTGTGGAAGACCCTGTCGATCCTATCTTGATTTTTTTTTTAAAGGGAGTTGTTTTTTTTTCACCCTCACCCAAGGACATGCTTTCATTGCCTATTTTTAGAAAGAGAGAAAGGGAAAGAGAGAAACATCAATGTAAGAAAGAAATATGGATTGGTTGCCTCCCATATGTGCCTCAACCAGGATCAAACCTGTAACCTGGATATGTGCCCTGACTGGGAACGGAACCCACGACCTTTCGCTGTACGGAACAATGTTCTGACCAATGAACCACCCGGCCAGGGTAAAACTGGAGTTTTTAATCCTCAGAGGAGGAAGGGCTCACTAAGGGAGGCAGGCAGGTAGAGGGAAGCCTCGCTCAGCCTAGCCTCATCTCTGGCTCAGTTTATCTCTATTTTCTTTTAAGATAACTTAAAAGTCTTAGAATTTTGTAATCCTCCGTAGTCTACACCAGGTACTGTAACAGAGACACGAGACTGGCAACTCCTCTAGAAAACATCTTGGATCTCTCTCATCCTATTAAAATCCGGATATTTTGGAAGAAAGCTTTTAACCAAAAAGCAGTGAATAGAATCATCGCCAATTCCAGTCTTATCACTGGTCTCCTAACACCAGTCCTGCTGATTGACAGCTTGCCTGCCACCCTTGACCCTTCACCCCCTGTCCCACCCAGACCTGCATTGGGAACTGGGAGACATCACGCTGGCTTATGATTTCATGCTCACCTTATATCTGAGACTGGGCAGAAGTTTGCTCGGTTTTCCTGTTTTCTTCTAACCGCCCCTGTCTGGTCAGCCTCCTGCCACCGGCCTCTTGTCTGTCACGGTATTGCCACTGCCTTGCTCAAGAATGTAGGACAGTTCCCTCCTCACCTGTCAGGTCCCACTCCACCTCAGAGCCTGCTCTCCCCAGCTCTGTTCTACCACTCAAATCCTGCACGTGGTTTGGGCTGGTTTTTCTTGATTCATTTCTCAGCTCCATGCTGGTGTTCATGCTGGACCTCAGGCCCAGAGGCTAGAGAGCCACCTCCCTCAAATCTGACCACCCTCCAGACTCAGCTTAGCTCCGCACCTGCTCTATGAAGCCTTCTCCGGCTGCGCCAAGGCACGTGAATTCTAACTCTCCCGGAGCTCCTGGGCTCCTGGTCACTATTACATTTTCGTAATTTATCATTTGCTTTAGTGGTTCTCAAGCTTCCTGATCTCAGGCACCTTTGGACTCTTGAACATTAGTGAGGATCCCAAAAGGCTTTATTTATGGGAGGTTATATTTATCAATATTGACTGTATTAACAACCAACACTAAAAAAAAGCAAAGTAGTTATTAATTCATTGAAAAATAGTATCTTATTACATGTTAACATTTTAAACATGAAAAATAATTATTTCTGAGACAAAAACTTTAGAGAGAAGCACTAAACACACGGCTTGATGGAAGACTGGCTTCTCACATCTACTCCGTTTTGAATCTGTTGCGATATGTTGTTCTTAGTGATGTATATAAAGATAATTCAGTCTTACACAGATTGTAGTTGAAACAGGGAGGAACATTTAATAGCCTTTCCAGATCATTGTGGATAGTCTTCTTTGATATTACATTGAAACTTAACAAGCACAGAAACTTTCCTGCTTTTGGCAACCAGGTAACACATGTTTTGGTTTCCAACTTGAGTTTCAGGTAGTACCTTAAAAAGTCAATTCATCCCACTGAGTTTGGAGTTGGCTGCCTGGTAGGATTTGAAGTGGCTGCTCTCCTGTCCATTTGTAGCGATGACCAGTTAGGTAAGGGGGAATCGGGTGTGTGCCAACTGTCGATACTCAGAATTTTCCTGCGGGATATTATTATTGTAAGATGAAATTAAAACAACATTAGCTGAAGAGAGTACGGATTGATCGATCGACCGATTGATTGGTTGATTGATTTGACTGATCTGACCATTCCTCCAACACTCATAGAAAGGAGAAGGCCGGCAAGGTTACACAGAGGCTTTCGGCTTTTATCTTGCAGAATTTCTAAAGAGGCTTCCTGGATCCCAGAGGAAGTACTAATTCAGAAAACAAATCTGTCCACAGATCCATCCTCTCAGCAAAAACTGTTCTCTTTTCAGGCTTTATTCTTATCAGCTACATTTTCAGGTAACTGTGTATCCATAATATGCCTTATAGTTTTCTACTTTTTGCATTTGCTGTCCTACTGCGAACCACTTCTCAGACGGTGCAGAGTTCTCCAGAATGTTTTGAAGGGCAGCATTGTTTCTAATGGGGTCCCTGAGTGGACAGAGCAGGTGGTAAGAAGTGAGGATCTGGTTTTCCCCCAACGTGGTGCCACGGTGGTCAGCGCTCAGAACTCAGGGAGGTGCCAGTCTCTGAGCGGGAGGGAGCAGGGTGCAGCTGAGGCTGCATGATGAGTGTGCGGGTTCGTTATGCGGTTCTCTCCACTTATGTTCGAGATTTTGCAAAATGTCAAATATTCAGATTTGTCTGATATTAATATACTTTGGGGGAAGTGTACTAACATTGCATGGATATATTGTTTATTTTTTTTAAATCTCTTCCGTAAGGTTGTCTTTTAGATAGATTTAAAAAAGTCTAGCATGATAATCTCTGTCTTAATAGGTGACCTCAATCCATTTTCATTTATTGGGATTACCGATTTGCTGGCTTTCTGGTAAACTATTTCTTTTGTTTTACTTTTTTCCTCTCTCCTCTTCTGCCTTTCTGTAATACCTTTCAACACTTCCCCCTCCTCTTGGTTTAAAAGCTATAGATCGCCCTGGCTGGTGTGGCTCAGTCAGTTAAGTGCCAGCCTGTGAACTGAAAGGTCACTGGTTTGATTCCTGGTCAGGGCACATGCCTGGGTTGCAGGCTGGGTCCCTGGTTGGGGGTGTGCGAGAGGCAACCGATCGATGTGTCTCTTGTACACTGATATTTCTCTCCCTCTTTTTCTCCCTCCCTTCCCCTCTCTCAGAAAGTAAATAAATAAAATCTTAGAAAAAAAAAGTGAAAAATGCTATAGATTAGAGTTACATTCTGAATAAATTTTTCCTGTAAAACCTGCTGCTGGTTCAATGATCATTCCTTTGTGGGTAACCTATAAGGTTTTGTCTTTGTTCTATAGTTTTACTCTATGTGTTTAAGTATGTATTTATTTATTTTTGTGATTAAATATTGAATTGATATAGTAGAATTTTTAGAAAAAAGTGTATAAGGGATAGGATAACGATCCAGCAAACTCCACCTGTATAAGGTGAAGGTGAACACAGCAGTGTTCTGAACGGCCTGTGTGCGCGCCCCCCCCTTCCCCTCCCCTCCCCCCTTGCAGATCAGTACCACCCTGAATCTAGTTAGTCTTCTAAGTAGCTTATGGTTTAGCTTTGCACCTTTTTAAATTTTACATAAATGGAGCCCTATGGGTTGTGCAACTTCCTGCTTTCTTTCACCATTTTGCTTTGGAAGACATCCTATTGTTTCATGTTCTGAAATTAATTCATTTCCACTGCTGGGTAGTGTTCCTTTTGTTGAACGTACCACTCTTTATTGATTCTATTGTCGCTGGACATTTGGATAAATGAGAGACGAATTTTCATATTTTAAAATCATTTACTGTATCTCAGTACTGCATTCACCAATCTCATCTGTAGAATTTTGAACTTCAATAGCTATATTTCATATTGCCAAGATTTCTAAATAATTCTTTTTTAAATCTGCCTATTGTATTTTAGAACATATTCGTTAATGATTTCTTATTTTTCCTTTCAGTGGAAATAATACCTTCATTTATCTCTGTCAACATTTCTTTAAAACTTTAAACTCTTGCAAACTATTCTATAAAAATAATTCCATCCAATGTGATTTTGTGTTCTGATTGTTGATTATATTGATAATTTTTCTTGTCATTACTTTTCACTTTTTCCTTTTGTAGTAACCAGATGACACAAAACAACTATCATTCTTTAAATACCCCAGCATGCAGCTGGTCCTCTCACTTTCAAAGTCCCACCCTCCTTGGCCTGCCCCTCACCCTGTTTTCCCACTTCCCTTGTCCTAGTCCAGGGGCAGTCCTGGGAGGAGGCTGGGGCTTACCTGGACTCCGCAGGAAGAGCACTGGGTGTACAGCTAGTTTGGGCTGCGGTAGAGATTAGGAGGGGGAGGTTCTTAGAGACCTTGTTTAGTACCAAACATCCAGCCCTGTTCCCAGCCCCTTTCAAGTCATTCCCCGTAGCCCAGCTCCTCTCTGCCTGCACCCACTGCCAGATGGAGTGGCCCTTGTACCACCCTTACCCCTCCACATCCACCTCTGGCCACACCTGCCCTCTGGGCCACCCTCGGTGGAGATTCCTGGACCCATGAGCTCAGCTCCCAGGGATGAAGTGCAGAGACCCCAGCCAGGGCTGTCAGGAACCTGAATCTCACAGAGGTGACACAGACCTCACACAGGTGACACAGATGCAGGCTGGGGCACAGTGTGGGGGTGGTGAAGAGAGGAGTCTCATTTCCAGGCCCACAGTCTCTGAGGTCCCCTTTCCCCAGCATCACCCTGAGAATCCTGGGGGAAGGTTCTCAGCTGCCCTGCTTTATACCCTTGGCTGCTTCTCCAGTCAGCTCCCAGAAACCCCTGGACTCCAGTTCAGGGTCGTTGCAGCTGCCCCGGCTGGCGATTCCCTCTTCCAGCCCGTAGTTGATCGGCCTGGGTGACACAGCTGCTGGGTCACCAGGTCCCGCAGCTCGGCATGGTCCAGCATCTCCTTCTGGCCCTCCACCGGGTACTGGTGGAGGCTTTTGATGAGGTCTCGGTGGCCCTGTCCACGTCACTGATTCCTGGGCAGCCTCTGCACTGGCTGACCGACACTGTGCCACAGTGCCTGGTGTGCTTGGTCCTTCGGTGAGAGTTTGGGGAGAGTTGTGTTGTTCTGTAACCTGCCCTGGAGGAGCCGATGGTTTGTGGTCTGCCTGCTGACAGCTGCTGAGACAGGACAGGCCCTGGGTTCCTCCATGAGCTTCTGCCTCTGTGTGTGCTCGTTTTGGAAGGGAGATGGTTCTGTTCTTTGTTTTTGTCTTCTTGCCTTCTGTGCCTGCCTATCCTTCTCTGTCTCCTTTTTTCACTCGCTTGTACCTGGCTCTCCAGACCCCAGCCCATAACTGGTGGTGGTTTGTGGAGGGAGGGGGGTGACACATTGAGTTTCTCTGTTTATATTTTATTCATTATTACAATGTGTTTGGGCAGAAGGAATCCTCAGCATAGAAATTCACTTCGGCTTCCCTTTTTAGTGTTTTAAATGGGGAAGAAGCGCGCAGTTTGCCAACACGCCTCGCTGCCTTTCCCATTCGCCCAGGGTGTTTTCTCATCCTCCCCGCGATGACGGACTCGAGAGCGTGACTGGCACTGGCTCCTAGCTGCACAATCACACCGAGCTAATGACCGGACAGGCCACTGGGCGTCAAGCTCTGTTCCGACACACTGTTTCTTTTCTGTTTCCTTCTCTGCTGTGGTTAACCTACAGTACATGTCACAGTACTTTCTGCTGCGTTAACTTTTTTTCCTCCCGCCTTATAGACTGTTCTAGAAAAACTGGAAGGAGAGTTACAGGAAGCCAACCAGAACCACCAGGCATTGAAGAAAAGCTTCCTAGAACTAACTGAACTCAAATATCTCCTGAAGAAAACCCAGGACTTTTTTGAGGTCATTATTTGGGTCGTTGAGGTTATTTAGAAAAGGGCCTTTCCCCCCACACCCAAAGCGTCAGATTTCTATTTTGGAAAGTGGCTGGTTTGGAATATGAACAAATTGCTGTTTCTGCCCCAGGGCTAGGCCACCTGCGAGCGGGAGAGTACTCTGGGCATGCTAACTGTGGTGCTGTTGAATTAAATGCAGACATAATATCGTAACGGCCCAGACGGAAGTGGAAATCAGAACAAAGCAGAACAGTTAGTTTGAGCAGACTCGGGATTTTGGAAGGAAGAGATCAGGGAAGCTTTTTGATCTAGCGAGGAGCACTCTACTTTTTGAATTCTATTAATTATTTGTGGAAAATTAAAGTTTCCTTAAAAACAGAAAAAAAACCCTTGAGGTGTGGGGTGCTTTTAAGGTAGTTGAAATACACTTACTAAATGCAAATATTGATTGTTTAACTTTCAGACGGAGACCAACTTACCGGATGATTTCTTTACTGAAGACACTTCCGGTCTCCTGGAGTTGAGAGCTATGCCGGCGTACATGAGCGGAAAGCTGGGGTAGTGTAACTCTGCTCTGGAAGGGAGGTGGGGATGGGTCCTTGGTTGGTAGCTCAGTACCCTGCATGTAAGTAGATTTCCTGGAGTGTTTGAATGAGTGAATGAATGAATGAATGAATGAACAAATAGCCACCGGAATGAGAACCGTTTCATGTGAATTACTCCACACAGTAGTAAACCCAAGTGTAACCTTATTAGGTTGTGGGGGTCACAGGTCCTGTTACCTGGTTCATGGTGATACTAGCATCCTTGAGCCGGGACAGCACAATGCTTGCATTGTGCCCACGTGAGAAAGATGTGGGGGTAATCATTTTGATGTTTTTTTAAAAACTGTTCTCTGGCGTTGGAGCAAGGCTTATGGGATATGTTTTGTCTTTAACCTTGAGACATGGATTTGATAATAAAATAGATTTGGACCCTGAAGTTGAAGTGCAGTGAGAAATGCGATAGTTATGCCATCAATTCAGTCACAAGTAGTGCTGATACAATGTGATTATATTGTCAAAATGTGTGGCGATTCAAAAAGGTGGGATTTCACACGGCGTGCAAGGGAAATTGAAGTGATCGAGGTGCCGGGTTTTGCAGTTCTAGCATTTTATCCGATAGATGCGGGTTGGCCTGCTATTTGAACTACTAGGCATTGAATTCGAAATGGAAAGAAATAAATATTTATTGAAAATATTTGACCACAAAGTAATATAGGATCAACATACATTTAAAATAATGGACCAGTGAAAGCTACCACCTTTAAGGTTAAGGTGTAGGCTTTGGGTCAGAAATTATCTAGATACCTGGGTGTTGGTATGCAAATCCATGTGTATGTTTCACTCTTAGTACATTAGTTGTAAAAATACACAGAGACCATTGCTGAGCATTTTGAACATCTATTTCCTCTCACTACAAAGCTATCATGGAAAGTCTATCTTTTTGTAATTGCAAACAATTGAATATGTAGAATTGGGACCGTTAAGGAATCCTCACCACGTCAGAGAACACAGGAGGTGGGTCACAAGGGACTTGGGGCAGATTAGGGCTGGCAGGCAGAGGGGCCTTGTGAACCCCACCAGGTGCGCCTGTCTCAGCATCTCCTGCTCAGAAGGAAGTGGTCCTTCCACGGCTTCACCTCTTTGTGTCTCCCAGAGCCTTCTCCTTGCACCCCACCTCCTGTACCTCTGTAACATCTCTTCTTCTGCTTGTTGACCCCAGGTTCACGGCTGGTGTGATAAACAGGGAAAGGATGGCTTCCTTTGAGAGGCTGCTGTGGCGAGTTTGCCGGGGAAACATCTACTTGAAGTTCAGTGAGGTGGACATGGTTCTGGAGGACCCCGTCACAGTGGGTATCCGAGGCTGTGGCTGACTTTCCCCTCCGTTTCCCAGGGCCCTCCCCAGACGAGCTTCGTTCCTGCAGATAGAGTCTTCAGTTCCATGAAATCAATATCTATCGCCTTACTTTCTCTTTTTTTCCTTTTTCTTTTTATCCCTTTCAAAGGGATTTTTATTAACACCTCATTCCTTCAGGAAATTCAGCTGTATTCCTTCCACACTAGGTAGTGGCTGTGTCTTTATCACAAGGAACTTAACTACTTAGGCCAGTGTGCCTCAACCTTCAGCATGCACATGAGCATGAGAATGACCTGGGCACCCTGGCTGGTGTGGCTCAGTGGGTTGGGCATCTTTCCGCAAAGCAAAAGGTCACTGGTTCAATTCCCAGTCAGGACACATGCCTGGGTTGTGGGCCAGGTCCCTGGTCGGGCAACTGATTGATGTTTCTCTCTCTTTCTTCCTCCCTTACCCTCTCTCTAAAAATAAATAAAATCTTAAAAAAAAAATGACCTGGGGATCTAGTTAAAATGCACATTCTGCTTCAGTGGGTCTGTGGTGAGGCTCAAGAGCCCCATTTTTAACACGTACACTTCCGGTGGTAGTCAGCAGACCACATACTTTCAATGCGATGCCGAGGGCCAGCTTCGCTGAGTGACACTCATTCATTGCAATTCTTTGCGTAGGGCCTCTAGCCTTCCAGTTGGTATTTAAATCCACTTATACTTTGATTCTGAGAAGCCAGGCTTATTTCTAAAAGTCATCATCTTTTCCAGAGTAGAGGCTTTTAAGGTTTATTTTACAGAAAATACCTTCACAGTTGAAATAAATAAAATTTAAAATAAGATGCAAACTTATTAGAAAACCCCCACAAACCCTCACCACTTTATTTTATTTGAGAAAGAAAGAGAAAGAGAGAAACATCCATTTACTGTTCTGCTTATTCATGCACTCACAGGTTGACTCTTGTATGCGCCCTGACCAGGGATCAAACCCACAACCTTGGCATATCGGGACAATGCTCTGACCAACTGAGCTACCCAGCCAGGGCCAACCCTCACCACTTTATTTTTATTTTTACTTTAATTTTATTTTTATTTTCCTCTTGTCCACAGCCATAGAGAGGCAGGTATAACTGAATGTGGTCGCAATCATGACAAGGAGTCATTTCCCACCTTCCCCTATTTGTAGGCAGAGCTCGCTCTCCTCTGTATGACTCCTGTCCTTTGCACGTGTTAGAATTTGACATGGAGCCACCACTGTCCGTAATCATGTTTTGACATGTCATGGCCACGGTGGTGGGGAGAGTATTTCTCAGGTGCTCATCTGGAATAAGATGGCTTTAGCCCGTTGCTGTTGAAGGCCCACCGAGCAGATCAGAACAGATCCCCTGTGTTGGTGGATCCAGGGACAAAAGATCCTACGAGATTCAGGGAGGCCCAGGGGTGGACCTCACAGGTGAGGGAACCTTGGAAAATGATGTAAAGCAGGCAGCTCCCCAATTCCTAAAACGCCCTTTCCCGGCTCCAATGAGCAACTGCCAGGGAGATGATTGATTTCAATGTCATTTTGAATTGATGCTTAAAATTTCCATTGAGTTGATATGACCTGAGCTGTCTATTTTTGGACAGTTTCCAGTTTTTCTCCAGAATACAGCCATGAGCAGTGTCCGGCATGCGGATTTTTATCTTATTTTGCGTTATCTCCATGATAGGAATTCTAGGAAACAGGATTGCTGGCCTCAAGGGTGTGGGCATTTTTGTGGCACTTGCTGGGGCCTGGCACGTGGCTTCTCGGGCGTCACACCTGTTCCAGGGCCCCGAGTGGAATGTGATGAGCTCATCGGATTTATCGTAATATTTTCCCTTCCTTGTGAATTGTCAAGCTTGAACTTTAAAGATGCAACTTAATCAGTGTTCGGATGGATGTGAGTAGCTGTGTGAGTCAAACATTAGACACGCTTTACCTTTGTTAAACATCAAACACCCACTCACCCCTGAAGTGCCTGTGTGTGTGAGTTAACCCCTGAGTGGGGAGCTAGGTCAGCTGTCTCCATTTTAAGACTTGCAGTATCCTGGTGAGCCTCTTCTGGATGTCTGCTTGTTTATTCATAAGTATCGGGCTTAGAGCTGAGTACAAGGCCTGGCTGTGATTCAACTTGTGAAGATAGTGGAGTTTCCCCTTTAAGGCTGCATTGGCTTCGCTGCTGGCCCCACACAGCCTGCCTCCGTAGCCTTGGCCTCAGCCACCATGAATTATGAACTTGGATCAACTGGGAGAAGTTGAAGGTTTCCAGTTAAAAAAAAAATATATATATATATATATATTTTTTTTTTTTTTAACTAGCCCTTGCTGGTGTGGCTCAGTGGCCAGGTCCCCAGTAGGGGGCGCGTGAGAGGCGACCACACATTGATGTTTCTCTCCCTCTCTTTCTCCCTCCCTTCCCCTCTCTCTGAAAATAAATAAATAAAATCTTTTAAAAAATGAACCTAAAAACATAATTTCACATTTTGATTATAGTCTAACTAGAAAGAAAAACTGATTTTTTTTTTACTTGTTCTGATTTTCCAGAAAGAAGAAATTAAAAAGAACATGTTCATAATATTTTATCAAGGAGAGCAGCTCAGACAGAAGATCAAGAAGATCTGTGAGGGGTAAGCCAGCCCCAGTGGCCTTGCCCTCAGGGACACGGGTCAGGCCGGGCCAACGGGTGTGCAGAGGTTGGGGCCGCTTCGAGGTCTGTGTAGGGCTTTAGAGTAACTTTCCCACATGTGACAAGAGAGTGAGAAAAATGCCACTGACTTTTTAAAATTTATTTTTTATTGTGTTTTTCCGCATTGCCCCATCCCCCTTATGCCCTCTCCCACCTCCAACCACCTCTCCCCTCCGATGTTCATGTCCATGGTCCTTTTTCTTTACTGCAACTGACTTTTAATAGCTGTAGAAGGAGGAACAGGAAGGACGTAAATAGGCAACACATAAAGGTAACTAAAAATGGACATTTTAACCATTTCAGCTCACAGGCAAGCCACTTGCTAGGTTGTTTCTAATGTTAACAGAATCATCTTATATCCAGCCCCTTAGAGGCAAAGGTTACTCAGTAAAGAAGGACATTAATGCATTGATGAATTTGGGGCAGGGGGGGACAAGTTAAGCTTGTGGACTTATTTACATAACAGCTCGCAGCCTTTACTGTTTGCATGAAGCTTTCCTGTAACAGACCCCCGGCTTTAATTCAAATTGTGCGAACTCTGTGGTGGGAACCCTTTAATGGGCTCGTGTATTGTTGGCCACAGCGAGGGTTTTCCAGGAAAAGGTGGCCACCTCACCAAAGCCAGCAGATAGTGATCTAGCAGAAGAGGCTGTGCAGACCGCTTTTGAGCAATGTCCCTTTGCAATGCATTAAACACAGGTTTCGAGCCACCATATACCCCTGCCCAGAGCCTGCGGCGGAGCGCAGAGAGATGCTGGCTGGTGTCAACGTGAGGCTGGAAGATTTAGTCACCGTGAGTGTGGGGTTTGGGCACATGATCAGCGCGGCGCTGCCACGGGGCTACCTCTGCTTTGCCCAGTAAGTCCCGTCCTCTGGGGCGCTTGCTGGAAACCAGCTGGGATGCTGGTTGGCCCTTCCAGCTCAAGGTGCGGAAGATTTCATAATTAAGAAACTGTCCCAGAGGCTGGAGGCAGTGATTCTTCATGTCAGTGATGCAGTGGCTGGGGTTAGGAATGACCACAGCCTGAGGCCACTGCGGTCTGGTACAAGGAGTCCTTCATTGCCAGCCTGGCCTCGTCTGTGATACAACTAAGTAGCCAATTAAGTGCAACAACCAGCCTGACTGATTCTTTTTCCGCTGAATTGCCCAGTTGCATGAATCGACCAATTAATTGTGTAAAAACAGCCAGTCTGGTTTCGCTGTGCGAACACGCCCCAGACTCAGATCTTCTCGGCAAGTCTGTCCTCACCCAGGGTGGCGCTCTGCACTTACGATGGGAGCACTCTCTTTAATGAGCTTTGAACGGAGTCGCGAAGAGCGGCTGGCCCCTCTCTTCTTGTGAATCCTGCGTTGGTGCTGTGCAGAACTCTCTGTGGTGGTGGGAATGCCCTGTAAGCTGCGCATCCGACGGCACGTGGCCACGCGCCACACGTGACCATTGTGCACTTGGAACGTGGCTTGTGCAACTGAGAAACCAAATGTTAATTTTTATTTCAGTGTTTTAAATCCTCACCTGAGGATATATTTATTGATTCTAGAGCGAGGGAGGGAGGGAGAGAGAGGGAGAACGCGAGCAAAACATTGATTTGTTGCCTCCAGAATGCACCCCAACTAGGGATCAAACCCACAACCTAGGTATGTGCCCTGACCGGGATTCGAACCCTAAAGCTTGTGGTGTATGGGATGATGCTCCAACCAACTGAGCCACCTGGCCAGGGCTATTTTTGTTTCATTTTAATTAAATTAAAATTCTAGTATCTCCACGTGGCTGGTATTGATCGGCACAGTCTAGGTCCTCAATGACTGACTGCCTTTAGAAATTATCTGTGTGTTTCAGAACTCTAAGGCTAAGAGACATCCTAAGCACCCCCAGAAAAATCTGTGTTTGATTTCTTTAATCCTCTTTATTCCCCCTTGGTCACTTGTCAGGGAGACTGTATTTCCCTGAGGCCATTTCCGTGAGGCCCTTTCCCCCAAATGCCTCCTGCGGAGACCATGCTGAACTTTCGCTATGTTTAGTGTGGCTTGGGTAGTCACGTGTAAAGGTTACCTATAATCTTAGGGGGACAAAAACTAACTCCATTAAATAAATTCTCTGTGGGCCAAATTGTCCATTCATTGCTTCATTCATTAATGCCTTGCCTTTTATTGGAGAGATTATGTATGTAAAGCATTTTAACAGGCGGTCAGGTTCCAGGGGCTGCTGTGACAAACCACCATAAACTGGGAGGCTTAAAACAACAGAAGTTTATTCTCACAAGTCTGGAGGCCAGAAGTCTGAGATCAAGGTGACTGTGGACCTGAGCTTCCTCTGGAGGCTCTCCAGAGGAAGGATAAGACCCTCCCTTGACTGTTCTGCTATCATCTAAATCTTTGGGTTCCCCAAAATTCACGTGTTGAAAACCCAGTGCTGTCCTGGCTGGTGCGGCTCAGTGGATTGAGTGCCAGCCTGTGAACTGACAGGTCGCAGGTTCGATTCCCAGTCAGGGCACCTGCCTGGGTTGCAGGCCAGGTCCCCAGTTGGGGCGTGCAAGAGGCAATTGATCAATGTGTCTCTCGCACATCGATGTTTCTCTCCCTCTCTTTCTCCCTCCCTCCCCCCTCTCTAAAACAAAGAAACAAACACAAAAACCAAAGCTGAAGGTGATGGTATGAGGAGGTGGGACCTTTGGGAGGTGAATAGGTCATGAAGGCAAAGCCCTCATGAATGGGATTCATGTCCTTATAAAAGGAGTTGCAGAGGCTTGCTTGCCCACCCCCACCACCCCCACACAAGGATAGAATTTGAGGTGTGCAACCCAGCAGCAGGCCCTCACCCAACCACACTGGCACCCTGATCTCCTTCCACCTCCAGAACTGTGAGAATAAATTTCTGTTGTTGATAAGCCTCCCAGTCTGTGGTATTTTATTAGCAACCCTAATGGACGAGGGCATCTTCAGTTCTTGGCGTGCCTTGGTTTGCAGGTGGGTCACTGCAGTCTCACCTCTGTCACAAAGGTGTTCTTCCCTCTGTGCGCCACTGTCCCAATTTCTTATAAGGACACCATCATAGCGGAGTAAGCCCACGGTGCTCCAGTCTGACCTCATCTCAGCTGGATTCCATCTGCAAAGCCCCTATTTCCAAATAAGATCATCTGCACTGGTACCAGGGATTAGGACTTGAAACTCTTTTAGAGGGGAGACAGTATTCAACACATAACAATAGTACTGGAGGGAATTTAGAAGAAAAGGAAGAATTTTTTCCTACGGGTTTGCAACCCAGGGAGCTACGCTGCTCATAGAAGTTAAAGGCCAGAGTAGGGGGGCCGTGCAAAGGAAGCCGCTGTGGCTGACAAACCCCCGTGTGTGCAGCTTTGCCAGACGTTTCCATGAGCGCTCCTTGTTTTTCTGCCCAGGTTATAACACAGACAGAGTCTCACCGGCAGAGACTCCTGCAAGAGGCAGCTGCCAGCTGGCACTCCTGGGTCGTCAAGGTGCAGAAGATGAAGGCCATTTACCACATCCTGAACATGTGCAACATTGACGTCACCCAGCAGTGCATCATCGCCGAGATCTGGTTCCCCGTGGCGGACACCGGGCGCATCAAGAAGGCGCTGGAGCAAGGCATGGTGAGTGGCGGGCGCAGCAGGGAAGGGGAAAGATGGGTCATGTCCAGCCTCGGCAGCTGCCGCCTAAGTCACGTGAACTTCACAGGTGACTTGCTGGGAGGATTGTCACTTTCGTCTTTGTACCTTCAGTGTGTGACCCGGTCTTAGGGCACAGGTCGGGAACTCCTTTTCTGCTCAGCGTTGGACAGTTACTCTCCTTTCCTCTCTTCTTCAGCAAGTGTATAGTGAGCACTGACATGCCAGTCGCCCTGCTCGTTCTGACTGTGACCCCACCGTTCAGTGTGACTGTAGGTACCAGTCTCTGCATCATAAAGTCACAGTGTACCTGGAAAGAAATGTAACCAGGCACCTGTAATACAGCCACAAGGGGCAGAGGGCTCCCTGTGTGCTGCTTCTCACGGCGCTTGTCATTCACCAATCTAGATGTTTACTGTGCCCCAGGAACGGATTGAGGGCTCTGCTGGCCTTTCTGTGATTTCAGGCTGTACCCTAAATAGCACAAGGTGGCCAAACACACGACACCTGGCCCTGGACTGAGGAGATTGGCAGCAGTTTCCTAGTCACAGATGCCCATGGGAGGAGGATGCTGCATGCCACATGGAGCCATGTGGAGGCTGCACTCGGGACCTGTACCGGGAAGCAGAGTGAACTGGCAGGGGCTGAGGGAGGCCGGCTTTGTAGTGACAGGCATGGGACAGGGTCGACCCCTGGTTTCCATGAGAGGATGTGATTAGCTTGTTTGAATAATCTCCTGGGAGGCAAAACCCATTAGGTTGAAGACTAGGCAGTGTGCAAGTGGTCTGGCTGGTAGGAGAACCAGCCAGGCAGGGAACCTGGCCTGCTCAGTGGGTGGCATATCTGGTGAGACCAGAGGAACTTGTGGCTTGGCCTTTGGGGTCCTGTGAGACTCAACGATGTCAAAGCACCAATTGAACTTGTAGGTCTTATAAGACTGTTACAGAGCTGTTGATGGAGAAGGGGTCCCTCTGAACAGATGGCATTGGAGCTGACTTTCCGAAGTGTCATGGGAAGATTGGGATGGGTGGGCGAAAGACCTTTCGGGCTGAAAGGGTCTGAAAGGCAAAGGCCTTGGGTGGGATGGGGCTAGGAGACAGGAGTGATTTTTATCCCCTCTATATGGATGAAGAAACTGAGGCATGGAGAGTGGAAGTAACTTGGCTATGGTCCCATAGCCAGGAGTCAGGATTTAAATGTCTTCACATTATGGTCCAATAACTACCCAAATGGGGCACTTACAGACAGTGTTTCACTTTGACCTGGAAGGGCAGGGGCCTTCCTGGAGGAGGTGATGCAGGATCTGAACCGAGGAAGGGCTGTCAGAAGAGAGGTGGGGAGGAGCGTGTGGAGCAGGCCCACCTGCAGACCTGAGGCTTGAGAGAGGACGCAGTAGAAGGATGCGGTGGTGGAAGGAATGGGAAGAAGGTCAGGGGGAGGCTGTGGGGAGGGCCCTGAGGGGCTACATGTGGTGTGAGGGAGCTGATTTTATTCCTTCCTTGGGCGACAGGATCCAGTGTGCGGAGAAGAGCGAAGGGCCCTCGGGGAGGAGCTGTCCGAGTGCAAGGATTTCACTGAACAGTGGCGTCTGTAATCACGAAGGGGGCCGACCGCTACAAGGCTGCTTAGGGCTTTTTCTACATTTTTTTCACCCTCTGAAATAATCAAAGTATTGCCCCAGATAGGAGTAGAAGGCCCTATGGGGGTAGGAGATGAGGAGACAAGTGCAGGAGGAGGGCTATTATGATCACTGGTAAGCAAAAAATATTAATAATTAGAGCCATGGCGGGTGGCTCAGTTGGCTAGAGCATCATCCTGATACACCAAGGTTGCAGGTTTGATCCCCAGTCAGGGCACATACAAGAATCAACCAATGAGTGCATAAATAAGTGGAACAGCAAATCTCTCTCTCTCTCTCCTCTCTCTCCCTCTCCCCCTCTCCCCTTTTCTCTCTTTCTCCAAAGTCAGTAAATAAAATTTAAAAAACTACTTGGGTTATGCTAGTATTATGTCTGCTGCTGCTGGAGGGCATGTTAGAAAAAAAGGAGGAAGCCACAGTTCTTGGCCTCAAGGACGTCATAATCACACCCATGGAAGATGCAGAACCAGAGTGAGGAGCTCCTCTCCTTGGGGAGGTTACTTAACCTCTCTGTGCCTTTGTCTCCTCATCTCTAACATGGGGCTTGTGAAGCCTGCCTGATGGCGCAGCAGGGGGCCTGGTGAGCGCTCCAGGAGCTGGTGCTGAGTCCCACTGAGGGTGCAGGTGGTCAGTGCCATTGCAGTTTGGAGTGACCAGAAGGTTCCTGGGGAGTGAACTTGGAGAGTGGTTCACACCTGGACCGGCAAACAGGGGAGGTGGCTCTGTGGGGTTGGCTGATTTCCATGGAGAAGCCTTGGGGTGCAGGTGTGAATGGAGGATTAAGCCAGTGGTGTGAAGAAGTCTTGATCACAAGGCAGAGAGTTCTGGGTTCATTCTTTGAGGATTTGTGCATAGGAGGTTAACAGGACAAGTCCTGCTTTTTGTTTGTTTCATTTTATTAAGAGAAGGATTACACAGTCTGAGTGCCCAGTATATGCAAGGGGAAGAGGTGGAGGAAGATGGGGAGGCTGGGGCTCGGCTGGTGGCTGTGGCCATGGGAGGGAGAGGGATTTGAAAGGGACAATTAGCAAGATTTGGAGACCGGTTGATTGAATCAGTAGGGAAAAGTCTTTGGATTCTGAAGTTGAAGGGATTTGGAGAATGGAAACTGCCTAAGGAGCAGACTGGCTTTAGGGCAAGTCAATGCTGTTTAGTTCTAGTCTCCTGGATTATGTGGGGTTGCTGAGACAGAAGAGTTTGAAAGCCTAGGCAGGCAATTAAAAAAGAATCTCAACATGGGAGGGGGCAGGGCCATTTGGAAGACTGAAACAAAATTCAGAAACTGGATAAGCTCTTGAGAGAGTCAGTGGAGAAGAAGGAGGAGGAGGCATAAATATGCATTTCCAGAGCGGGAGAATGGGAATGGCCACAGGATCGGGAGAAAGTCTCCTTTCTTGACAACTCTCCTGTAAGGCAAGTTAGGTAACTGGTAGGAAGGTATGAACGTTTACCGGAGAGATCACGAGTCTCAGAGAGGTCTGGAAATCATCCCACGTTCCCCCAGTAAGGGATCTCTCTTTGGGCCCGTGATCCCTGTCCGGATACCCAGCCCCAGGCTCTCCTCCTGACGTTCTTGTCATGTGCTCTTTTTGCAGGAACTAAGTGGCTCCTCGATGGCCCCCATCTTGACAGCACTGCAATCGAAAACAGCTCCTCCCACGTTTAACAGGACCAATAAATTCACAGCCGGCTTCCAGAATATTGTAGATGCCTATGGCGTGGGCAACTACCGGGAGATAAACCCAGGTAAAGGGCCCGGCAGATTGCACGCCCGAGCAGCTCGAGAAGTGAAGATGGGGTAAGATTTACCCCTGCAGTGGCAGCCTCGGAGGTGAATTGCTTAAAACAGTGACTTTCCTACAATCTTATTTGGTTTGTGAAGGTTCTGCGTGGTCTTCTGGAAAGGTGGTTAGTGAAAGATTTCTTCCATGTCAAGGGTTCCCCTGTTCTCCCTTGCACTGTAGCCTTATCAGGCAGCCAGATTTGGTTCTTGTTTCCTTAACAATTCCATGAGGGTCATCTCTAGGGATCTTCTCAGTCTCTGAGTTGTGTGGGAGAGAGGGAATACACAGAACTCGGAGGCCGAAGACTGGATTCTTAGTGACATAAACTGTGATATTGGGATATTGGTAGCCTAGTTTGGAAAATAAAGAGGTCGACCAGATGCCTGTGAGCCAAGGGGTTCATGATGCTGTTCTTGTCCAGCCTGAGTCCCAATCTAATTTATAACCCATAATGCAGGGGCCCTATAGGTTGAGGGTCCTGTGAGTAACTGCTGGAGGTATGTGGTACATATGAATGGGAGAGAAACTGAAAAAAGATGGTAGTGGAAAGAAAAGAGAAAGCACTTAGAAAACTGATTTTAAATCCCATTAAACTTCGTGATCTTGGGCAAGTCACTTAACCGCTCCCAAACTCAGCTCCTCTGTAAAGTGGGGAATAATAATAACGTTTATTTGTTGGTGAGCTACTGTATGTGGGAGCTAAGCAAGCATCAGGGGTGCGAATGTTGAGAGATGACAGGATCGGAAAGACACAAGGGAGCCAGCATGTCGCGCGGCGCGAGATAGAGAAATCTTCAATGAGGCACCCGAAGGATTGTTGGGAGAACTCGGGCTGTTGGGCGTCTCACCTCTGCAGCTCCCTATACCATCATCACCTTCCCCTTCCTGTTCGCTGTGATGTTTGGAGACTGTGGGCACGGGACCGTGATGCTGCTGGCAGCTCTCTGGATGGTCCTCAACGAGAGGCGCTTGCTTGCCCAGAAGACAGACAACGAGGTGGGTGTCGGTCAGATGTCGCCCCTTGTTTCCTTGAAATTATAAGTAGAATGTTAAAAATGTGTGTGTGGTTTGCACTACAGAAATAACATATTTTTGTAAAAAGTAAGTGAAAAATGGGAAGTAAAAAGGGGTCAAAATTCAACATTAAAACTCCTGGCCAAAGGTATATCCTTTGATGGTTTGGTGCAGTTCCTTGTAGCATTTTTGGGTGTTTTGGGTGTTTTTTTTTTTTGGTACATTGCTCATCAAGGCGTTGATCTTTCCTCCCCCTAACCCCAACATTGATTTTTTTTCTTTGATTAGAAAAGCCATATATGCTCATTTAAAAATTGGGATAATACAGCAATTTACCTAGAAGAAAAATACAGTCAATGTTTTTGTATCATCTTTCTAGTTTCTTTTCTGTGCTTACACAAAAATATATAATTTTCAAAAATTGGGATCAAATAGTGCATATTAATTTGCAGCTGCCTTTTCTTTACTTAAACTGTCACAAATATTTTTTTATGACACAGCCGTTTTCCCACAAGCCCGTGGTCAGTGCCCTTAGGAAACACTGAGAAATCCCGAATACTGTGTCTTCATTTGTACACTCGAAGTTTCTATACCTTCCGTGAGGTTCCTTCACAGAGCGAAGTGTGTGCGAAGGTTGAGGCAACTCAAGAGTCTGCGTCATTTCCTAGTCAATCAGCTAGCCTCCCTTTATGGCCGCTGTTCACACATTTTACAAAGCAGAAACATGCCTTTAGCTGTGTTCTGAATTTTAAGGCTATCTGCAATCTTTTTTTACAGGTTGACTTAATGAGAGCTAGTTCAATGATGTCATAGTGAGTTAATCATAAGCAAGGTTAGTGATGAATCAACCTATGACCAATGCAGTTTTTCCTGACATGCATTTTAATAGATGTGGTTTCCTGTAATAAATATTTGAATTCCCCAAGCCACATGCAGCAGTTCTGTGGAAGATTGCTGCGTGTCACCCAGTATCAGGGCGAAGCACTTTCTCTTCTTAGGGAGTAGACTTGAAAACTCAACTTTATAATGAAGACCCGAAAGGAATATAGTTCTGACTTGCCGTAGAATTTAGCAGCCACGTGAGGCCAGCTCAGTGCTTACCTCCTGGAAGGACTTGAGATACCAGCCACTCATTTCCAAGTCCTTTGTTTTATAGGTGATGTCTCAGTTTCTGCTTCAGTTACATTTTCTAGCCAAGGCTGAATTGAAGAATGTGAGGCTTACAATGGGTTTTGATCATAAAGACCAAGCTTGGCCCTGGCCACCTAACTCAGTTGGTTAGAGAATCATCCTGATGTGCCAAGGTTATGGGTTTGATCCCCAGTCAGGGCCAAGAATCAACCAATGAATGCATAAATAAGTAGTATACAAAGTGATAGTTCATTCATTCATTCCTTCCTTGCTTCCTTCCTTCCTTGCTTCCTTGCTTCCTTGCTTCCTCTCTAAAATCAATCCAAAAGAGCCTTTGCCAGTATGGTTCAGTTGGTTGGAGCATCGCCCCATATACCAAAAGGTTGGGGGTTCAATTCTTGGTCAGGGCACATGCCTACATTGCAAGTTCCATCCCTGGTCATGGCACATAAGGGAGGCAACTGATGTTTCTCTCTCACATCGATGTTTCTCTCTCTCTCTCTCTCTCTCTCTCAAATCAATAAACATATTTAAAAATCAAATCAAATCAATCCTTCCCCCCCAAAAAAGAATATGATGCTTGTATGTTTTATTTCCACGGTAAGCAACTACCAGCCTAGGACTTCTCTGATTCACCTGTAGAAGCTCGGGAAAATCAGGACGTGAGTGCTCTCTTGCTATTTGGGTCACGCTGATGTCTGCATCACCATGTGGCCTCCCTGGACAGGGCCTGAGTGCCTGGCTGTGGAGACATCCTCTCACACACTGCCCCGGGGTCTGGGTCAGAGCTCACTGACCGTTGTCCCCTCTGTCCCCGCCACAGATCTGGAACACCTTCTTCCACGGGCGCTATCTCATCCTCCTCATGGGCATCTTCTCCATTTACACGGGCTTTATTTACAACGACTGCTTCTCCAAGGCTTTCAACATCTTTGGCTCTTCTTGGAGCGTCCGGCCCATGTTTAGAAACGGCACATGGAAGTAAGTGCACAGACAGAAGTGGGTCATTCCCTGGCCATCCAGGTGGCCTCAGTGACAGCTGTTATGGCTGGGTGAGTCTACACCTGGCTCAGCTCAGAGGTGCGTCTACAAAGTCAACAAATAATTCCGTTTTCTCAACTGAGTATGAGACCTAGTGCCCTGTCCTCAGTAACTGTAATGCATGGAAACAGGTTTTAAAACTTAAGTTCAGCTATGGAGTACATGCCACGCACCAGGCACTTCTGTGAAAACAAGGACGGACAGGTGCAAATGGGGTGTCCTGGTAGCAGCAGCTGGAGAAGCAGGCTTCCTGAAGGAGAAGGTGGCATATAAAATGCTCCATGCCCTGCCAGGGAACTGGAGTGAGTGTGAAGGGATGCACCTGTGAAAAATGCCCTTGGTATCCTGATAGGGATGGCATTGAACTTGAAGATTGCTTTGGGTAGGATGGACATTTTACTGATGCTGATTCTTCCTGTCCACGAGCATGGTATATGCCTGCACTTGTTTGACATTCATGCACATAGGACTCAGGCTTTGCTCTCAGAACGGCCAGTGCAGGTGCTGAACTATAGAACCGATTGGTTTCCCGTATGCAAGGCTCCGTACTCTCCAGAAGGGTGTTTCCTTTAACTGCTCAGGCAGCCTGTTAAAAGCAAAGAAGGTGATGGTCAGTTTTGTGGTCCTGGTTCCCCAATTGCCTTGTGGGCGATGGAGTGAGGCAGGCATAGGTGAGGTGGGAACAGCAGGTGGGTGGCTGCTGAGATGCATTGGCTGCAGAAAACTGAGACATAGGCGCCCTCCACATCCCCACCAACCGCATCTCCAGAGGCATCACACGATTCTTTTGTTCAGCTAATCAGATGAACAGTCCTCAGGATGGAAACCCAGCACTTCAGGAATGGAAACTGTTGTGGGGGATGGGGAAGATTTTTGAGTTTGAGAGGCAGGTCGGTTGGAGGAAGGGCAGTGGAGGAGAGGGGGGCTGTAAAGGACACAAATAGAGATCACGACCACCTGTGATCTTTGCCCACGTCACGCAGCTGTGATACTAACCGCAGTAGTTTCAGGGCGAATTTGCCAGGTCTAGAAGTCTCAGGTGACATTTCCTTGTGCCCAGCTTCTTCAGGTCAGCTTGAGGTTTCTCTGTCTCATTCTGGAACTTCCAGTTGAAAGTAGGACAAGAGAGGACCAGAAGGAAGTGGAGGCAGAGACGCGTAAACTTTTTTGCAACCTCGCTTTCCCTCATTCCTCTCCCAAGCAGGGTAGGACTCTAACATTTCTATTTAGGGTAACTTCAAGGGATTACCTGAGAGAATAATAATAAACAGTCAGTCTCATCCAGGGATTTTTCAGTAGGAAAGATTCAATCCGGGGTTCTTTCTGACTCAGAGCTTTCCCAAGCACGAAGGGCTTGGTGCTGACGAAGGCACGGGCAGGCTCTGAGGGGCTACCGCAGTGTGGGTGGGTCATGGAGTTTCGAATGTGCCTTGTTAGCTTCCCTGCCGGGTCCGAGTTCCCTGCAGTAGAGGACAGGAATGTTAAACAATAAATAGGCCAAAAAAATTAAGAATAATGTATTTTACAGAATTACAGATGGCTCTATTTATGGTATTTTTTGCTTTTGAGGTTTTTTTTAAAATTTGTTTGTTTGTTTGGCTTTGCAGTTAGTATCTTGAAGGGATACCTGAGGAACAAAACTTTTAAAAACTTAAAGACAAATTACTTAGTTCTGCTCTTCAGATTGAAACTTATAAACGCCACAATGGACTTTGAAATGTGTTAAATCAAAGCAGTTTCACCAAACTACCAACACAAAATTTTATTTACCCTGGGCTGTGATGGTGGAAGGACCAAGTCAAGTAGCTTGTTGTCACTCTGCAAATGGCGGTCAAAATGTTGTTCTCTGGGCATGTGCAAATGACCTCTGCCCCGATTCAAGGCTCTTCAAGGCCAAGCTCAGGCTGAGGGGTGCTTAGCTGTGCACCCAGGGATCTGTGGCATGAAGCAGAACCTCGTCAGCAGTGAGGCAAAGGAGACGTACAGGCATCCATCAGAGCGGCAAAGGACACAGCAAGCTGATTTCGGTTGCCAGCCACAAGCTAGGTCTTGGGCTCACTTTCCCTGACAGTTGACTAGGGACAATGTCACAGTGACCTTTAACCAAGGAGCAGCAGACACATGCCTGTCATCACCCAGACCTGGATCCAGTGACTCCATGAGGGGAGGGCACACCCCTGGGGACCATGGGCACCTCGGAAGAGGGCTTTAGAAAGCACTGGCTTAGCGGGTTTGACTGAGAGGACAGAGGTTACGTCTGGTCGTTTTTGTGGTTTGGACCACGTCCTTATGTTGATGTGTCCAAACTCTGATAGATACGGCTGTGGAATGGTCTTGCTTTTGTTCCGATCCGTCGCGGTCACAGGTGGCCTTGTCTGATGTTGTTGTTCTGTGAAAGTGTTTATGCTCAGCAGCACACTTAGAGCAGGCCAGTTCCCTCCGGTCAGGGGTGGCTTTCTGGTTTGTGGGCACACAAACATGTCTCTGCTAATTAAATCTAACCGTTTGCCCTGAGGCATGTTGACGGGACAGGGGCCTGAGTCTAAGGCGGCCAGTTAGGGCCGGGTGTTTTCACTGCACAGTGAGGGCCTGGGTAGCATGGCCAGACTTCCGACCTTGCCTTTCTGTGACCGAACTCCCTCTAGCCCCTCAGCTGCAGCAGGGAGGGAGTGTACTTCCAGACGGCCTGTCGAACTGGCCAGCGCTCTGCTCCTCACCATCTCAGACACTCATTTTCTGGGCCCTCTATAGCTGTGTGCTCTGCTTTGTGCTCCTGGGTAAACCTGGAGCACAGATTTAAAGACCTTCCATGGACCCGAGCCGTGAAGGACTAGGTTCCCCAGAGATCAGGGTCCCTGTGTGACAGCCAGCTCTCTCCTCCAGGATCAGCCCACTGCTCCCGGGACAGATGTCCCAGGCTTGTCCCTGGGCTAGGATTTATTTCCTGCAGGCTCCTTCATCCCTTGCCCTTCCTTTTTCCTGATGTAGTGTGACTTTTTCCTTACTGTACATACCCCATTTGAAAACTCGGACTGTGAGCTTCTTGGGGGTTCGCTGGTCATTCCCGCCGCCTCAGCACCTGGGACGGTCCCTGGCACACAGCAGGGATTCAGTGCCTGCTCCTGGAGTAACTGCATGTGCCGAGCGTATGGGCTGCAGCTGCCCTTGGGCTTTCGTTGATTTGACGGGTGGCCCCGGAGTGTTTTTTTCCTGCCTTGAGCTGACCGCTGGTTTTGTTTTTGTTTTCCTTTCTCTCCCTGTAGTATGGAAACGCTGGAAGCAAACCCACTTCTACAGCTGAACCCTGCCGTTCCAGGAGTGTACTCCGGAAACCCATACCCATTTGGGATCGATCCGGTAACGTTGTCTTCTTGGCTTAAGTAGTCTCTAGTTCAGTGTCTTGCCGAGACCTCTGGGTGGAGGGAAAGAAAGGGCTGGGACCTGTCAACTCAACAATCTTATGTTGGGGTAGAATTTCACAGACTGGAGGTTCTTGTGACCCATGGCGCTGAATTCAAGGAAGTGTCCCACCTGCATCCTTTACCCAGCGCCATTTTCCCTGGGCCATTTTCCCTGCTGTTCCCCAGACACCTGCCTCTTTCTCCATCAGTCACGCCCTGATGGTTAATGACGGCTTCCTTAAAAGGTCCTGGGTTGCCGGGACAGAGTGTGTTAGGTCAAAATTTATCATCCTAACCAAGTTCCCTACTTTGGCATTTCCTTACAGTGGATTAACATCTCCCTTTTTTTTCCTAGCAAAAAAATGAATTTACTTTTGTCTTTGTTTTATTTTACTGCCTAGAATTGACACAAGGGAGAGAAAAGAAAAAGGTTGTCACCTTTGATTTGTTTATTATATCTATCTTAATTGGATTTGAGCCAAGCAAAACAAAGGTGCTTCCTCACACAGCCTTTAGATAGGAAGGGATTTCCAGCCCTGGATGGCCCAGTGCATATCGCCACCAGGTGGCAGCCTTGGGCTCCAAATGAGCATTGACTGATCTAGCCCTGAACTTGGCAGATGCAGTCTCTAAGTGCTTCTCCGTTGCTCTTTTTGTGGGACAGGACCTGAAACCTCAGTTATAGCTGCTGACAGTTGAGGGAGACTGGCCCTAACGTGGGTGCTCTGGTCTCTCCTCTCTTGTGGGTCATCTCCTCTTCTGTTTTCCTCGGTCCTCCCCCCCAACAGAAGCAGAAAGGACTCCCCAGGGTTTGTTGAACTTGCTGCCCAGGGGCACTTGCGTTCCAAGTTTCATCAGAAGAGACAAAGTCCTCGGAAGCTGGTTTGCAAGTGCTGAAAACAAAAGCAAGTTTGTTCTGTTATTTTTGCAGACTGCAAGGCTTCCTCCTTGGTTGGTCCAGGAGTTTCACGATTAGCGCGCAGGTGGAGGAGTAGAGAAGGGGCTGATTTTAGGGTCTGGTGAGCCTTGCTTTGAATCTCTCTGCTCCTGCCGTCATCCCTCGTCCTCACAGGGCCCACATTTCATCCGCAGCCAGTCCTGTCGGCCCCCGCATCTCACATTTCAGGACTGAGCCGGCCAGGGCACCCACTCTGCTGCGCTTTGTCATCTGCCTGCTGGCAGAAAATAAAATGTGGGGCTGAAAGCGGAGGGTGGGATGTTGACAACCATCTTTTTCCAAAGAACATGCCGGTCTTTTTATTATAAAATAATGTATATGATTAAAAATCCATACAATACGAAATATTATGAAAATGAAGAGAAAGAGGTATCTTTCCCACCTCTTCTGTTCCTGCATCCAGTTGCCCAGAGATAATCCTTTAAACAGAACCTCCCTGCGCCTGTGTCAGCACTTACGTATATTACTAAGGGGTTTGATTGCTACATAATTAAGTTTCACAGCTGCACTTACGACTGTGTGCGGCATTTACTTTGACTCGAACCACGCAATGTTTGGCTATCAGAGCTGAGAGGCCTTTCTGAAGGTGTCTGTGTGTATTTTATAATGAATGAACGTAGCAGAGGTTAAAAGCCCACACTTTGGAATCAGTCTGTGTTCCTTGCTGTGTGATTTTGAGCCTGTTCATACTCTGTGTGTCTCTTTCTTCATCTATGAAATGGATGTAGCAGCAGCCCTAAACCATAGGGTTGCTCAGAACATTCAATGATCTTGCTCTCAATAGTCTTGCTCTCAAAATATCTCCTTGTACTGTACTCACCTCTTTACGTAAGTGACGCACTCTATGGATTCTCTGTGGTTTGTCCCCACGGCCAGCAGCTCTACCCGTGCGCTCCGGGGCCACTGTTAAGTGGAGTGAGGGTGACTTGAACGCAAGCACTGCGGTGCTGGACAGTTGGTCTGATGACTGGGACGGCAACTGAGTGACTAACGGACAGGAAGTGTGTACAGTGTGGAGACACTGGGCAAAGGGACGGCTCGCCAGTCAGGTGGGACGGAACGAGACAGTGTGAGATTTCATCCCACTACTCAGAATGGGGCACAGTTTGAAATTTACGAATTTTCCATTTTCAGAGCACAGTTGACCTGGGGCAACTGAATCCAAGAAAAGTGAAACCATAGATTGGAGGGGGGGTGAGGGGACTACTGTCTCTATCTCATAGGGTTTTTGTTAGAATTAAAGGGGATAAATACATTTCAGGAGCGTAGTGCGTGCCCGGGACTTAACCGCGAGCATTTCAGGTGGTCAGATTTGGCTGGGTCTGCGGTGTGCTGCACACCCTGTCCTCACCGTGCTGAGTGACCCTGTGGGGTTGGCCAACCAGGCGGGCAAAGGAAGAGCAGAGCGTGGAGGGCCAAGCCTGGTGCAGCTTAGATGTCAAGGCCAATGGGGAAGGTAGAGGAGGTTCCTCTGCTGTGTGGGCACGGTTACAGGAGGTCCCTTCCCTCAGCTTTCTAGAAGCCTCCTTAGTGTTCCCCTAGCTGGTAGCCACTCTGGACATTGTAAAGAAAGAATCAGCGAGCCCTGGCTGGGTAGCTCAGTTGGTGAGAGTATTGTCCTGATACACCAAGATTGTGGGTTCGATCCCTGGTCAGGGCACATACAAGACTCAACCAGTGAATTCATAAATAAGTGGAGCAACAAATCTATTCCCCCCCCCCACCTCCTCCTCTATCCCTCCTTCCCTCCCTCCCTCCCTCTCTCTAAAAAAAAATCAATTGAAGAAAAGCACTGTGCCCGGTATGCTAAGGTTACCAGTTTGCTCCCTGGTCAGGGCACATACAAGAAGCAACCAATGAATGCATGAATAAGTGTAACAACAAATTGATGTTTCTCTCTCTCTCGCTTGCTCTCTTTTTTTCCCCACCTCTTTCCTCTGTCTTTCCCTCTATAAAATCAATAGGTTAAAAAATATTTTTAAAGAATCAGTGGGATGTGGTCCCTGCCCCTGTGTGTGCACAGGGGAGAGGGGCAGGGGACTGTACAAGGAGACTGAGCCTAGGTGGATGTTGACCCCGAGTTATTTTAGGGGGGAGGGTGAGAGGAACTTTGTGGCTTTGTCACCTTTGAGATGCAGTATGGCGAACCCTTGAGATGTGTCTCGCAGGCAGCGTGGGTGTGCCTGGAGTTGGGGCGTCAGAGGTAGTAGCGAGGACTTGAATCATTTGCGTGAGGGTGGGGACTGGGAAGAACCTGAGGTCATTAACCAGCCTGAGACCCTGGCCAGCCCCCACCCCCCCTGAGTGCTTGCTCTCTCTGTGTGATTTTCCTGTGAGCAGGCAGGTACGTGTGTCCATCACTTTGCAAGTTTGACAAACAGGGACCTCCTAGAAGGCCGTGCCAATAAATATTAGCTACAGGGGTAGCTTCTTGAGAAGGGCCTGGAAAACGCTTTCTAATGTGAAATGCTATAGAAATTCAAAGTAAAACATGCTATTTATTAAAGGAACGGATTGGATAAGTTCACGGGCCAGAGATCTACCCCTTCGGGAGGGAACTGGGGCAAGTTTGGGATCTCCATGATGTTTTAGAATTTCTTTCATTTAGAACAAGGGAAACATCCTGTAGGATTTTCCTCCCCAGTTTCCTTCCCACAACTTGTCAGTTAACTGAGGGCACTCAGTGGTTCAGACACTTGTGTTTCTAAGGCGCTTGGTCCTTTTCTGAAACTAAAATGCAGGAGTCGAAGGGCCCTGAAATTTGAAACCGTGGTTCCCCCAGCAACCTCTCAGGGGAACTCCCGTCTCCACCCCCAACTCCAGCAGAACGTGTAGATGCTCACACCTTTCTTCGCCTTCCCACCCAGATCTGGAACTTGGCCTCCAACAAACTGACGTTCTTGAACTCCTACAAAATGAAGATGTCGGTGGTCCTGGGGATTGTCCAGATGACTTTCGGCGTCATCCTCAGCCTTTTCAACCACATGTGAGTTTACGGTCAGCTTTCTGCCTGTTGGTCTGCCCGTTGACCATGAGCAGTGACAGGGTCAGAGGTTGGGTCCCGTGTCCCTCTGCGTGAGGTTCCTTCCTTTGAGGGTGCTTCCCCGTGTCCCTTGGCTTGAGCCAGAACAAGCTGGTGGCCCGAAATGGCGCCTCTGTTTCTGCTCAGCTGAATTTCTCAAAGCTGAGTGCACCTCAAAAGTATCCGGGGCTGCAGAGCGAGGCTGGCCAGCCCATAGCCTCGGGTCCCCCACCCGAAAGGCTCCCGTTCATGTGTATGTCTAGGCTGAGCTCCCGCCAGTGGGCAGACGGGAACATAGAGCATTTTGGCCAAAGCACCCTAATATTCTGAATTCCCTCTGGTGTAACTTCTTCCTTCCAGCAGTACCCTCTCACTTCTTTGGCTCTTAATGTTGTCCTGACTATTCCTTTCCTCCTATCAAGAGCCACCTCCATGCTCTGACTGGTGTGGCTCAGTTGGTTGGGCATCATCCCACAAAGTGAAAGGTCACCGGTTCGATTCCTGGTCAGGGCACATGCCTAGGTTGGGGGGCATATGAGAGGCAACCAATCGATGTTTCTCTCTCACATTGATGTTCCTCTCCCTCTCTTTCTACCTCCCTCCCTCTCTCTCTAAATAAATAAATAAACATAAAAAAAAAATAAAACAAAACATCTCTGGCCCTGGCACAGTAGCTCAGTTTGGTTAGAGCATCATCCCAATATGCCAAGGTTAGGGGTCCAATCCCCAGTCAGGGCACATACAACAATCAACCAATGAATGCATAAATAAGTGGAACAACAAATCAATTTCACTCTCTCGCTCATTTCCTCTCTCCCTTTCTCTCTTTCTCTCTCTCTCAAATTAATTAAAAAAAATAACCATCTCTGGAAAGCTTCTCCAACTTACTTCTGCTGCAGGTATAATCTTTGGAAACAGCTTCCAGCATGCCTGTTCAGAGGCACCCGTGTGGCCACAGCCGCTGGGTAGGTGCTGCTGCTGTGTAGTCTGGGACAGAGTAAGGGCAGTGTGTGGCCACAGAAATAATACAGGGTTTGGAATCCAACTTTCAAGTACTGTTTCCAACTCTTCATAGCTGCGTGACCATGGACACGTTGCCTACCGTCTCTGAGACAGTTTTCTGTTATCGAATGGGACTAGAGTACTCAGAGTGGGTTAGGTTATGGGGAGGTAACAAACAACCCCCGAATCTCAGTGGCTGAAGGCCGTGCCTCAAGTCCACCGTGGGCCCACCAGGGGCTCTCTTCCTGTCATCCTCACACTGGCACCTGGGCGGACCAGCAGCCACCAGCTGGGATATGCCAGGTGCCATGGAAGAAAAAGAGTGATCAATTATACATTGATTCTTTTTAAATATATATATTGATTGATTTTAGAGAGAGAGGAAAGGAGAAAGAGAGGAGAGAAACATCGATCTGTTGCCTCCTATACATGCCCTGACTGGGAATCAAACCCACAACCCAGGCCTGTGCCCTGACCGCATCGAGCCCCCAACTTTTCGGTGTACGGGACGATGCTCCAACCACCTGAGCCACACTGTTCAGGGCCACATGGACTCTTAAGCTTCCATCCCCAAGTGACACCTGCCATTTGTGTTCCCATTTCATTGGCCAGAGCCGGTCACATGGTGACCTGTGGTGTGAAAGGCCAAGGAAGCACACTGTTGGCGTCGTAGTGTGCCAGGCTGGCCTCAAGTGTCTCTGGTTGCCCTGTGTTTTTATCACGGGATCTCCTTGTAACACTCCTGTAATTAACAATGTTATGGGGGCCCCTTCTGACATTTTAACTCGGGGACCCCCAACTTGGCCTGGTGCAACTCTGTCTGGGAGCTGGAGTGGGTGCGCCTTCCCTGTAAAGGGCCAGGTAGCACACATTTGAGGTTTTTCGGGCCAGACGGTCTGTGGCCACAGCTGCTCCATGCTGGTGTTGTATGTGAAAGCTGCCATCGACCATACGTCGGGGGACAAGTGTGACCGTGCTCAAAACACTGTATGTGTGAGTGCTGACATTTGAGTTTTACATAATTGTCCCGCCAGCCCTTTTAAAATATGAAAGCTGCTTTTAACTTGCAGGCTGTACAGAAACAGGCCATGGGCTTAATGTAGCCCATGGGCCATAGCTGGCCGACCCCGATCTTAGGGGGGAAGCTTCCCTGGCACCCTCATCCATCTGTGTGAGTGGAATGTGGAGACAGGGGCATGCCCCACATTCCCAGCTTTGGTCAAATCACCAGCCGTCTGTGTGGGCCCAACTTGACCTTCGACCTAGGTCCTCTCCAAGTCTTTTGTGCAAAAGCCCTTTCCCTTCCTTCCATGCATGGTTGCTGCTTCCCGGAAGAGTGGATGCAGATAACGTTTTGTGCTTCAGGGGGAATAATCAGTGACTGATATTTTTTCTCAATGTTCTATCGTGTGTGTGTGTGTGTGTGTGTGTGTGTGTGTGTGTTTTCCACCCCCAGATACTTCAGGAAAACGCTCAACATCCTTCTGCAGTTTATTCCGGAGATGATTTTCATGCTGTGTCTGTTTGGCTACCTGGTCTTCATGATCATTTTCAAATGGTGCTACTACGATGTCCACATGTCCCGCGAAGCCCCAAGCATCCTCATCCACTTCATCAACATGTTCATGTTTAACTATAATGACGCCTCAAACGCGCCCCTGTATGAACACCAGGTATCATGGGATTTTTATTCTTTTATGCACTTGATTAGGACAGATCTCTCATGCTCTTGAATTCTGCAGAGAGCAGGTATTTGCAAGACTGAGCCATCTTAGTACCCAGTCTGGAATGCTAAACACCCGGTGTTAGGCTCTTTAAATTTCAGAAGGTGTTTGTTTTTTTTTTAAAGATTATATTCATTTACTTTTAGAGAGAGGGGAAGGGAGGGAGAAGGAGAGGGAGAGAAACATCAATATGTAAGAGATCAGTTGCCTCTTGTGCTCCCCCTACTGGGGACCTGGCCCAAAAACCCAGGCATGTGCTCTGACTAGGAATCGAACCGGTGACCTTTCGATTCACAGACTGGCACTCAATCCACTGAGCCACACCAGCCAGGGCCAGAATGCTTTTGTTAGATGAATGTCTAGGGCTGGGCTATTCCTATTACATGAGAGGGGCTATTGCTATGGGGTTGAAAATGGACTTGGCCATTGTGAAGAAAGAAAAAACAATCCTTCAAATTACTGGCTTGGAACCATAAATGTTCTACAAAGCACCCTAACATTTAATCTATTACTCTACAAGTAAACTCCAGGTAAGGTTCACAAGTAAGGGAATGGAAATTGGATCAAGAAGTAGAGTCCCTCCTGGTAGAGAGTTTCTGGAAAACACGGTAGTGGCTTGTTGGAGGTGCTTTTTTTTTTTTTTTAAATCTTTGGGCTCTTCTTGCATGGACAGCACTGCCCAACTGTTAGACCTTATTGCCATTCTGATTCCTTCTATTTCTTTCTGCTTCATTCTCAACTTAATATTTTATTTTTAAAAAAGTATCAGTGTCCCACGGGAGCTGGAAATAAATAACTTTCAGTGAGTAATTCTTTGGCAACACAATAGTTCTTTTCCTGTGGCCTCTCCCAGTGATGAGCCTGATAACATTGCCTGAATTAGATTTTTCACCATGGGAAGGTGAAAAACCCACGTGTGTAGGTTCTGATTCCTCAGGGTCTGGCTCTCGGGCGCGTTTCCCAATGCCAGGTGATGGCGGTGCACCCGCAGTTGGCAGTGACTGCGCATCCTGGGTGTCCTAGTAAAGGCCTGTCCCTCCCACGGCCATGCACACCCTCATGAGTTTGATTTCCAGGTGTATTCTCCTTCCCCACGGAAGCAGCAAATAAGAAGGAAAAAAGGGCCTTATGATGGGCCATCTTTTTATGGAAAAATAAGGAGCTATTTCAAATAATAACCAGAGAGGACAGAGACCTCAGAAAGCTCTCTTGTGGTCTCCAACTTTCTGTTATGTATCAATGGTAACTTTGACCCCCTCCTCGCTGTCAGCATTAAATGAATGCATTCAGAAGGTTCATTTGCTCACTGGTTGAGTCTACATGAAAGTTTACTTGGATTTTCCAAACAAGTCTTCTCTTTTAAGAAAAACACTGAAGTTCACAAAAATAGTTTATGGGCTAACAACCATTTTCATGAAGACAGAGGTCCTTGCTTAGTCGGGAATACACAGCAAGTACAGCACTGTGAATGGCTTTTGCAGCTTTTTCCATTAAAAACATCATTGGGAGTTGGCCGGTTTCCCCGTGACCTTGTAGGAAGATGAATTATCTTGACTCAGTTTGAAGTTTCCATAACCTCATTTTGGGGTCACACAGCTGGAGGAGACAACATCGTTGAGAAATGCAGCCCCTTCCTAGCACTGCCCTGGCTGTCCCGCTGGCCCATGTGCATCGCGGAGAAGGGCAACAGCTAATACGAATCTCCAGTTGCTCCATGCACTGCCGGGCGGAAGCCCGGTTTGCGGTGGACAAATGGGCCCCCCTTTCTCTTTGGGGCATTTAAGAGTGGAGGAGGGTGGAAGACTGAGCAAATGCGTTGTTCCCACTGTTATCAGGGTAAATCTTGTCACCACTGGGATAATCAGTTGTCTCATTCAGAGCTTGGCCAGAACAGCTAAAGAAATGCGAAGGCTCAAGAAGAGTTTTTTTCCTTTTGCTCCGGGCACCCAGTTTCTACTCCTTTTCAAGGGCTCTGACCAAGCCCTCTGAAGCTTCCTGGTTCTGTTGACAATAGCGGTGACTGGGGGTGGGGGTGGGACACAGGGGGTGGAAAAAGTTTGGGACTTGAGGGCCTGAAAGGAAATACCTACCAGGCTGATAAAAGGGATGGCTCCTGAGTTTCAACACGGCCATGTGGACCACAGTGCCTTGTTCCAAAGTTGATGGTGAGAGAGAGAGAGAGGGAGATAGAGAGAGATACAGTGAAAGAGAGTTCAGCGTAGATTTCCCAGAACCCACTAGAAGCCACTAGGTAACTCACCCATGGTGAGTATGCAAGTCACAGGGAGCTTGGGAGGAATGCCTTTTTTATTTTTTTAAATCTTCAGTATAGCATATATTTATTTAAAAGCTGAAACTGGTTGGGAGGGAGGTTGGGGGCCTGGGTGAGAAAGGTGAAGGGATTAAGAAGTACAGATGGGCAGTTACAGAATAGTCCCGGGGACGTAAAGTACGGAATAGGGAACACAGTCAGTAATACTGTAATAACTGTACGGTGCCGGGTGGGCGCTGGAAATATCAGGGGAACACTCTGTAAAGTACATGATTGTCTAACCACTATGCCGTACACCTGAAATAGTACAAAATAATATTGACTGTGAACTGTAATTGGAAAAAATTTTTTAATTCAAACTAGTTAACATCTTTTATTTAAAAAATTATCATACAAAGGTAGCACATGTTCATTGTAGACATTAAGAAAATAAAAATTAACATATATAATACATATATAACCTTTTCTAAAAGTTAAATTTATGGGCTAACATTGGTTAATAACAGGGAAGATTTTTTTTGAAAGAGAGGGAAAGCGAGAGAGCTGAGGCAGTGATTTCTCGTACTGGAAACGCGAGGTTCCTCTCTCGGATAACGCTTGTGACTGAAAGCGTCCCAGGTGAGTCATGAAGTCGCGGGGGCTGCCACACTGGTTTTTCCAGGGCCAGGGGCTAACTGTGCCCGTGAAACAGAGTTAAAGGACCAGAGATGAATGAAGTCGCCCTTGTGATGTGTTCTTGTTCAAGTGGCCGGTTCCATGTGGCATGGGTGCGTGAGGGACCCCTCAGGAGTGAGGAACAAGGAGAGTGAGTCCCCAGTGCCCACCAGTACTGGGCACTGGGCGCCACTGGGTGACATTTCTCCGTCTGCGGTTGGCGTATTCCAGGGTGTGAAGGTGAATGCATTTGCTGGCATGCTTTAGAGCTCTCAACATAAAACGCAGCGGAAATGACCCCTAATTTTTAGCACTTTTGTGGTAGAAAGTACGCTGTGCAGCCACCCACAAAGGATAAGGTCTGACCGTTTTGGTCTTGCAGCAAGAGGTCCAGTGCTTCTTTGTTGTCATGGCTTTGGTCTCCGTGCCGTGGATGCTTCTGATTAAGCCGTTTATTCTCAGAGCCAATCATCGGAAATCCCAGGTAAGAGCCCTTCGTTCATTCACCCCCTGTGGGTGGGTTCCGTGGGTTCCGTAGAAATAGAAGTCTGGGGGCTGGAGAGCACCCCAGGCTGACCAGGGCCTGAAGGATAGTGGTGAGGTGAGTGGCTGGCCCTCCCCAGACGCACTCTCTTCTGTAGAGTTCGACTTTTCCTAGGAGCCTTCTTGTTCCCAGAGTAACGTTCTGTTGAGCACAAGCAGCATTAAATCGTGTGTCTTGCAAACGTTGCTAGTTGCGTGTGCGTGATTGCTATATAATACTCCCTTGCATACATCTACCACAATTTTAATTAGCATTCCTATGGTGATAGTCATGTGGCTTGTTCCCAATTTTAGTAACTGCAAACAGTGCTTCTGTAAACACCCTGTGCATGTCCTTTGGCACATGTGTTTTTAGAAAATTGCAAATAACTAATTTAAAATGGATTATTTCAGATAGCACCCAGCTCAAACGTCACGCAAAGGGGATACTTAGCAAAGGGGACTGCAAAGGGTATTTTGACTGTGGAGAAGAGTCACTAAGGTTGACAAAGTCCAGGGTCATGTTTCTGCAAAATTATTCATGTTGGTTTTAACCAGTTCCAGCCTAGGACCAGAAAAGGCTAGAGTTAGGGATGGAAGTGGAGAAACTGTCTTCTACAATATTCTTCCTTGGTACTGTCTCCCTTAAGTTGACAGGGAGAGGAAATGGGATTTCAAGGAGACAAAGCAATGTTACATGGAGTCACATCCCTCACCCTGGGGCAGGGAGCCATGCGGCCACGGGGAAAGGTTTTCCCAGAGTCTCCTCTTGGTTCCCAGTGCCCTGGAATTCCTGTCCACAACCACACCACTGGTACCATTCATCCTGGCATGGCCAAGGCGCAGCCGTTTGCGAGGAGGGCAGGCCACGTGGGCGTCATGGGGGGAGTACCCAGGCCTGCACATGCAAGGCTGTGGGATGGAACCGGAGGTGCAAAGGGAAGGGTGGCATGTCACCAATGGTGCAGGGCCGGCTCTCCTGAGACTTTGAATTTGAAACTGACTTTTCATGTTCTTATGAAGACTTACATATCAAGATAGGAGGCTGGACCATATTTTATTTAGGAGTTTGCTGGTTTAATTCATTTTTCTCTATTAGAAATAGAGAACAATTTAATGGTTTTCTGTACAACATACATCACAATACGACAGTTAAATTTCAGCAAGATTAACATCTGGTTCTTGTTAACAGCACACTTTATCCTATCCTTTCATAGGATTTTTCAGAGATTCGATGCTAAAAAAATTTAGTTTTATAAACATGAGGTTTTATGATTAAGTTACTAACCTGGAGAGGCTTTTGAGGAGTTAACGCTGTCTCATCACAGAAGCCCACAGGCACAGAATCCTGTCTAATCTTTAAAAGCCTGGATGGGAAAATCCCCCACAATCCTGGAATCTGTGGGGAAGGGATCAGGAAGGTGGCGTGTTCAGTACTTAACACCCCCACAGCTCTTAATAAAAACAGGCACTTATCCCCGCACGCAACACCACAGGTGCAACATCGGTGTGATGCATGACTTAAATATTTAAACATATGGCATGTGGATTTCCATTTTGACCTTTGCCAGGGGCGGGGCTGCGACTATTCAGTGCAGACTCACTAAAGAAAGGAAGATAAGGATGCTTTCATGCCTGATTTGCAATACCCACCCGTGAAATCACGCTAGGAACAACTTTTGACATGGGACATTAAGTTTCCCAGTGACTCGGAAGAAACACTGTATTGAAACTCCGGGATAAAACCAGGCCAGACTGGATGGTGACTACACCTAGATTTTTTTTCCCCCTTTGGATTGCTTAAAAAGATTTTATTTATTTTTAGAGAGAGGAAGTGAGGGAGAAACAGAAGGAGAGAAACATTGACGTGAGAGAGAAACATCAGTTGGTTGCCTCTCATACACACCCTGGTCAGGAAGCAAACCTGCAATCCAGGCATGTACCCTGACTGGGAATTGAACTGGCGACCCTTTGCTTTGCAGGGCTGACGCCCAGACAACTGAGTCACACTACTCAGGGCATATAGCTATTTTATAAAGTGATGTTTTTACTTAGAAAAGTACATGCATGTTGGAAAAGTCACTGTCTTAGTCCGTTTGGGCGGCTCTGACAAAGCACCACAGACAGGGTGGCTTGTAAACAACAGAAGCTTGTCGCTCACAGTCCTGGAGGCTGGGAAGTCTCAGACCCAAGCTCCAGCATGTTCACCTTCCAGTTGGGGCCCCTCCTGTTCATAGGTGACACCGTCTCACTGTGCCCTCCCGTAGTGGAAGGGGCTGGGGAGCTCTCTAGGGCTCTTTCATAAGGGCACTAGTCTCATTCCTGAGGGTGCCACCCTCATGAACTAATCCCCTCCCAAAGGCCCCACCTTCTAAGGCTATCATCTTTGGGGGTTAGGATTTCAACATGTGAATTTTGGAGGGGCACACACATTCACACCATAGCAGTCCCTGACCTAATCTTGCCCATAGAAATCCGGGCGCTGAAGTCACAGGGCTACATATGTCAATGATACAACAGGTGGTTATATGACCATGTAGATATATTTTTTTAAATAGAAAGGCTCTCTTGTATATGCATTGGTTTACCGGAAAGACTGATTTGTTTGAGCCCCGGCCAGGTAGCTCAGTTGGTTAGAGCATTGTCCTCATACGCCAAGGTTGCAGGTTTGATCCCCAGTTCGGACACATACAAGAATCAACCAATGAGTGCAAAAATAAGTGGAACAGCAAATCAGTCTTTCTCTCTCCACCTTCCTCTCTCCCTCTAATCAATAAATTTAAAAAAAGACTCTTGATTCATTTGGCCCCCTCTGGAGCACCGTGGAGAACAGCAGCACGTGATCTGGAGCCAGACGGCCTGGGTCTGGCCCTGGCTCTGCCGCTAACGAGCCTCACCAGTTGCGTGCTCTTGGGCACGTTCCTGAACCTTCCTGTGCTGCAGTTCAGCTCTCTGTAAACAGGGGCGAAAATTGTGCTTCTGTAGAAAGATTGTCATGAAGGCTAAGTGAGATCCTGTAGAGAGAGCTTAGAACAGTGTCTGGTACGCAGCTAATATGTAAAGAGAGCTTTATTTTGTACGGAATCGCTGTGACTGTCATTCTAGGGATGAATTTAACCCCCCATTTCCTTGCTTGCTGACATCTGCAGGCGTCCATGATCCAAGAACATGCTGCTGAAGACATCGAAGGTGACAACGTGCACCCTCCCCGCAGAGCAGGTGTCCATGGGGCCCAGGAGGACGATGAAGAAGAGGTATTTGGGACTCGACACCCTACAAAGGCTTCCCAGTTTGTCCAGATGCTAGAAGCAGATCTGGTCAGAGGTGACAGTCAAATATTTGAGAGCCACCATGGCATGGGCACCAGCCCATCAGAGTGAACTTAGGCCGTAGAGCTGGTTGGGTCAAGAGGACCCTGCTGGTGGCAGCCCGGTAACTGCTGAGTCACAGGAGCTTGGGGGCATCCTAGGGGAGGGGGATGCCTGCAGGGTCAGAGCAACTTACTAACTAACCAGTGTAGGAGTACTGTAATATTTTAGCTCCGGTGCTGCTATACCTGTGAGCATGAAGTGGGTGCCAGCCTTCAGATCTAGTGACACAGGAGGCCATCGGTGTTCCTGAGGCCCCCTTAGCTCGGCACTGGGCCCCTGGCACTCAGCTCCATTTATCTGAGCTTTCCCGTCCCTCCGACCAGGAGAACAGAGCCACACGCAGCCCTAGGTATTGCAGCAAAAAGCTGCTCATTCATTCCCAGCCCTGCCTCCCGGACACAAGTGTACACAGCACCTCTCGCCTCCTCCTGCCTCAACCTTGCTCGGTCCCCACTTCCTTGATTAATCTTTGTCATGTTATCTGCCTCTCCTGTGAATTCAGGAGTTGTTTTGCTTCTTCCTCCCTCCCTACCCTTCTCTGTCCACAGGCAGCCACTCCCCCCTCAGGAATGTGCCACATTTTCCCAGACTGGTGGCAGCTGGTGGCTCTCAGGCCAGGACTGAGGTTGCCCACAGCCCTGAACTGGGTGTGGGTTCTCAGCAGAGCTCTATTCTGATTCTGGAGCCGGGACAGGGTTGCTGTGAGGACTGAGGGACACTCAGAGCATCTCTGTTTGTGATGTTAATTACTGGAAAACATTCATTTGAATTCATACTTGATCAATCAGATTTAATGAAAACAATATGGATTATGGACCACTGTTCCTATAAGATTCCAGGTATGGGGAGTAACCAGTATTAATGGCTATTGATATTACTAAGCTTGTTAGACCCACTGCAATGTTTGAGAATCCAACCCATGCATCTTCAGAGTCTCCACGTCCCAGCCTGTCCAGTACCACCTCCCTCACGTATTCTTCTCACGCCCCCAGCGTGTCCCCGGCGGGTGCTCACCTGCCACCACTGCCATGAACTGGCCGCCCTTGTGTGGGTGACGTCAGGTCCCACGTGCAGGCTCCTCCCAGGGTGCATGGGTCTCCCATTGCAAGGTGGACACAGGCTTGACTCTGCCTCCCCCTCAAAGTCCTCTCCCACCTTTCTCCTCACCAGGAGTTAACCAAACTCAAGGTTAAGGACCCAGTTCTCCAGACCGCCAAGTCTGTCCAAGACTTCTGACACTAGCCACAGATTTGGGGCCCCCCAGGACCACCCTCCCTTCAGACCAGCCAGTTACAAATTCAGGATCCCTCCGGCTGCCTTGGGTTAATCATTTATAGACTGACTCATAGAACTCAGGAAAGTGTAATACTTACGATTGTAGTTTTATTGCAGCAAAAACATGTGAAGCAGAACCAGCCAAACGGTGGGGCACACAGGCAGAATCCACTGGTGGGGCGGGGGGCGCCCAAATGCGAAGCTTCTGTGTCCGTAGGGAGGCAGCGTTCCCCTAGCACTGACACGTGGTGATGTGTGCACAGCAGGCCAGCCCAGGGAGCCCACTGAGCTTCAGGGTCTGATGTTTCACTGGGGTCCCGTTAGGCAGGCATGCCGGACCTGGTGCGACCCAGCTGGTTGAACTTGGTCTCCAGCTCCCTCCCCTTCCTGGAAACTGGACCGATAACATGAGCCTCCAAGTTTCAACTCTAGCCACCTGGTCAGTCTTTCCGGGTGGCCAGCCCCCACGTGAATGACCAGATGTGGTCCCAGGGATTCACCAAAGATAATAAAGGTGTTTCTTTCACTTGGGACATTTCAAGGATTTAGAGATCGCCTTCCAGAGGCCAGGACAAAACTGGACCTCTCTTTGGGTAGAATTCATTCTTCACTACACATTCTTCCTTTTCCTTGGCTCTCTCTATCCACTCTGTCCATCACTGCCCATCCCTACCCTTCCATTCCTCCTAGCTGTTTTCATCGCCAATCAACATCAGAGGTGTTGATTTCTGTCTTTTCTCCATAGAAACTGACATGGTTGACCACACTGCTACTCCTTCCTGGGTCTCTCTCCACCCTTGACTGCCATCGTGTGGCTCCTCCTGGCTCTTTGACTTTTCTTTCCATCCACAGTTTCCTTCTTTCTTATCTTAGAATGAAGATGTTTTCCAAGGCTGACAGCTCTTTTTCCTATGATCTTTTCCTGTTGACCTTCTCAGTCCTCCTAGCTCCCACTCCCACAAATAAGATACTAGCTGTCCATTGCCAGCTAGGACTTTATTTCTGAGTGTGTTCTGCCTTTACTATTTTTTTTTAAGATTTGACTTATTTATTTTTAGAGAAAGGAGAAGGGAGGGAGAAGGAGAGGGAGAGGAATATAAATGTTCGAGAGAAACATTGATCAGTTGCCTCTCACACACCCCTTACAGTGGGGGGGTCAATCCCACACCCCAGGTATGTACCTTGACTGGGAATTGAACTGGCAGCCTTTCAGTTTGCAGGACGATGCCCAACCCACTGAGCCACGCCAGTCAGGGCACCGTCTCCGCTATGGTGTGCTGAGAGCTTCTACTTGTATGGGCAACCATCACCATAACACATCTGAGAAGCCACTTCTCATCTCCTTCTCCAGTGTGTCCCCTTCTGTCCATGTGATTCTTTTCGCTGCTCACAATGAAGAACCCCAGAGCCCCATGGGCCCCTGGCCCTGCCTGGGAAGAGGCCCTTCTCTGTGTTCCTGCAATGGTGCTGCGATCTCGCTGCTGGTGCTTCCCACGCTGTGTGGAAATGGTCGGCTGCACATCCTACCCATTAGACATGAGCCACTTCAGGGCAAAGGTGGTACCAATCATTCGCCCCCCCCCCCCCGCCCTTCCCCACGCATCAGTGGGCGTAAAGGGAGCAAGGGGCCGTCGCTGCCTTCTCCCTGTTTCTTCTCCCCTCTTACCAGATTGCTAAGTTAATCAACAAACTGGCTTCTTTGCTTATAGGCTGTCCCTTCACTGGTCCATTTGCTCCCAGATTAATGTTCCCCCGAATATTTCTTTATTTCCCTTGCCACTTTCTGTTCAGATCCCTCTTATGGTTACTCATGGACTCCAGGTTATTTTCTCAGCTCTGTTCTTAGCTGGCCTTTCCTGAAACTTCAACAACTCTTCTCGCCTTCACTCATCATCTACACAGGCTCCCGGTTCCAGCCAAATAGTTTTCCCCCGAAACTTGCCTTCATGACATTCCCACCTACCTGTCTCTTCTTTACGAGGAGTCATTTCTTTGCCAGGAATGATCTTGCTTCTCCTTGACTTCTGGGTCCCTCTCCATCCTTCATGGCTCAGCATAGATCCCAGTCCTGTGACAACTCCCTTTACCAACCAATCTCTCTTCTTCCTGGAAACTTTCCAACAATTTCTGGGAAATGGTACTGCACATACACCGTGTCCTACTTTGTGCTGCTAATTCTCTTTCTACAAGTATATTAATATTTACTTTCCCCTAGTTCAACTGGAAATCTCTTAACAGCGGTGCACATGTCTTATTCATCTGTTTATCATTTGTGTTACCCTTTGTGCAGAAAGCACTTAATGAAATGGAATACACAGTTCCCTCTTCCCCGGCCAGGTGGCTCAGTTAGAGCGTCATCCTCATACACCAAGGTCAGGGCACATACAAGACTCAACCAATGAATGCATAAATAAGTGGAACAATGAATTGATGTTTCTTTATCTCCCTTCCTCTCTAACAAAATCAATCAATAAAAAAATATATTTTTTAATTCCCTCTTTCAGTTCAACTTCGGAGACATATTCGTGCACCAGGCCATCCACACGATCGAGTACTGCCTGGGCTGCATCTCAAACACAGCCTCCTACCTCCGGCTCTGGGCGCTCAGCCTGGCGCATGCAGGTGAGTGACCCTCCCATCAGGGTCAGGGTCATGGTCATGCTCAGCAGCACATACTCGGAGGTGGCAGTGCCTTCTCTGGGTTCTTCCTGGCTCTTCTTTCTTAGGAACAGTCTGCATCTGCCAGGTCAACCCTACGGTGTCGCTCTTGCGTCTTGCAGAACTGTCGGAAGTGCTCTGGACCATGGTGATGAACATCGGCCTCCGCCTGCGAGGCTGGGGAGGACTCATCGGGGTCTTTATCATCTTTGCTGTATTCGCTGTGCTGACGGTAGCCATCCTGCTGGTCATGGAGGGGCTCTCTGCTTTCCTGCACGCCCTGCGGCTGCACTGGTGAGGACAGCGGGCTGTCGGGCTGGCCAGCTGGGCTCGAGTCCTGACCTGCTGTGTGACGTTAGCAGCTCACACACCTTTCTGGAACGTTAGTTTAGGCACCTGCTGGTGTGGTAGTCAATGATATCCTATAGGTATACATATATAATGGCTACCCTATGATAAATGTTAGTTCCCGTTTACTCCTTGTTTAAATTTCCATCTGTTATGTTACGATTGGCTTTAAAATAAGGGACACCTGCAGGTATTGGTAAATGACAGATCTGACACAGGCTCACAGGAGGCCTGCTAAGCGAATCTGGGACCTTCGGCCCTTGTTTCTGAGTGCAGGGGTTACAGCAATAGTACAGGCTGCCAAGTGCCCCAGAAAGTGGGGACAGAAGGCGCTCGAGGGAGGCCCTTGACATTCACAGAAGTGCCCAGGACATAGCTGGTCTTCAGCTTTCACCGCCCTCTGTACCTGCTGTTTGGAAACAAAGTTTTTACACATCACGAATTGAGCTGGGCCTCCCAGGGTCCCCTGCCTCAGGTTATGACATCATCTCTGCCCGCGTCATTAGGGAGTGCCTCTGTGATGTCATAAACATACATGGTCACACGTGATGTCTGTTCTCTAAGCTACAAAAATACACGTGAGCCAAGAGATTCTGGTGGTTCTACCATAGTGTGCTCCTGCTGCCTTGCCAGCTCATGGGACAGTGGGGCACAGCGAGGGCTTCTTTGCTCGTGGGCGCTGGGGTAGGGTTGCAATGCTGGCCTACGAGGCCACTAGCAGAGGCGAGGAGGACTGGGGGAGGGGAAAGGAAAGGTGTAAGCAGGAGGTGGGAGGAGGGGTCTAAAAAGCCCCCGAGGATTCCTGGGGCAGCTGCAGCAGCTGGGGCTCCTCCCTGCATGCCTTCCTGAGCCTGCACTTGATTGGACAAATGCTCTTCCCTCCGACTGCCCGCCTCTCACTATGTGTATAACCCTCCCTTCTTGCCCCCCAAACAGGGTGGAGTTCCAGAACAAGTTCTACGTCGGGGCTGGGTACAAGTTTTCTCCATTCTCCTTTAAAAACATCCTGGATGGGACAGAGGAGTAGCTGCGGGTACCGTGGCTGCCGCCCCCTTCTCTGTCTTGTTTTTAACATCAGCCCGTGCAAGATGGTCTGTGGAATGACTGTCCTCAGCTGACCGGAGGCAGGAAGCCATGAATTATTTAGTTACAAGCCTTTGGATTTGATAGGACCTCACCATGTCCTAGAGGAACTGTGCTGGCAAGTCATCTCAACCTCACGCAGAGACCTAATTGTTGAATACTAAAATGATGGAAAAATTGGGAGGCGGGGTTGCTACACTGATTCTTTTTTCTTGCAATATTCTAAGTATTAAGGAAATAAACTCCTGGGGCCATTTACTTTTCTTTAAGATGTCTTTATTCAAAATTATTCCATAGAATATTTGGGGGGGGCAACATTTTTTTTTTTAATTTCCATAGAATTTAGTGTTGATAATTTCAGGGCAAAGTTAAACCATAGAGTTACACAAACTGTTTTCAAAGAAGGATTATGCCTATTTGATTCCTTCATTTCCTGCTTCCTCAAACACCTTTTTTCCTTGTCTGGGGCTCAGCTTTACAAGATCAAGAGCTTCCTCATAGATTTTCTCTCCAGGTGAGGTAGAACAGATAATGTTCCGTGTTCGATGAGAGGCCGGCCCCCACGAAGCTCCCTGTAGTGTTAAATCCTGTGGAATGAAGTGTGACAACATGACATCATCGGCACCTTTAGTTACTCGAAAAGCACGTTATGCTGGTGTAACTGGTGAAGGTGGTTTGTAGGTTTGGACAAGTTCTGGGAAAGAGTGAGCCTGAAAAGAGACTGCCAGACAGCCTGCCGGCACACTCCCTGGGTCAGTCAGCCCAAAGTCACTTCTTAGGGCCCCTGCACTGGCAAACTCCTCAGAGCCAGGTGTAGAATGAGATTGTTCCAAAGAGACACACAGGATAATAGAACAGAGGCGACAAGGAGTCAAACACGTACGGTGGAGAAAGAAAAGCCTTTTCAATAAATGCTGCTGGGAAAATTGGGAAGCCACATGCAAAACAATGAAACCAGACTGCTGTCTGATACCACACACACAAATTAACTCAAAATGGATTCAGGGCTTGAAGATAAGACCGGAAACAATGGAATACACAGAAGAAAACATAGGTACTAAACTTATGGGTGTTGGTCTCAGAGGCGCACTTTTGTGAACTTGACCCCAAAGGCCAGGGAAATAAAAGCAAAACTAAATGAATGGGACTACATTGAATGAAAAAGCTTCTGCACAGCAAAAGAAACCGTGAACAAAACAAAAAGACAAACAACCAAATGGGAGAAGATATTTGTAAACAGTATCTTCTGTACGGGGCTAATATCTGAAATGTATAAAAATCTCATATGACTCAACAGCAACAACAAATAATAATCCAATTAAAAATGGGACTGAGGACCTGAACAGACACTTCACCCAAGAAGACATACAAATGGCCAACAGGTGTATGAAAAGATGCTCAACATCAGTAGTTCTAAGGGAAATGCAAACCAAAGCCACAATGAGATCCAGCTCATACCTGTTACAATGGCTGTTATCAGTAAGACCAGAGATGTGTTGGCGAGGATGTGGAGAAAAGGGAAGCCTCACACACTACTGGTGGGAATGTAAATCGGTGCAGCCAATGTGGGAAACAGCATGGAGGTTCTTCAAACAATTAAGAGTAGAGCTACCATATGACCCAGCAATCCCTCATCTGGGTATCTGCCCCCCAAAATTGAAAACATTTACTCGCAATGTTAAATGCACCCCTATATTCATTGCAGTATTGTTCACAGTGGCCAAGACATGGAAACAACAGAAGGGTCCTTCAACAGATGATTGGATGAAGAAGATGTTCATATATCCAATGAAATACTCCTCAGCATAAAAAAGATGAAACGTTGCCATTACGACAACATGGTTGATTGTGAGAGTGTCATGCTTCGTGAGATAGTCAGATGGAAAGGAACAAGAACCACACGTTTCACTCCTGTGGGGTATAAAATAGAAAGCAACAAGTGCACAAACTCATGGACAAGGACGGCAGTGTGGTGGCGAGCAGAGGGGTAGGGGTGGAGGCAGGGAGGATGAAGGGGCAAAGGGGTCAAGTATATGGTGGTGGAAAGAAACTAGACTTTGGGGCGGGGTGAGCATACAATGCAATATACAGATGATATTATGGAAGTGTGCACCGAACTGTGTTATTTACCGAGGTTACCCCAATAAACTTAATTTAAAAAGGATTGTTCCATTGCCTATTTAGTCTGAATGACCCTTATCCAGGTTAATTACAATCTCTATGGTAACCGGGTAGAATGAAGTCTCGTTAATATTGATACACAGGGTCCGGCACAAATAACGCCCCTTTTTTAAATTATAAACTCTTAAGCATGTAATTCTGCAACATAACAATACCATAGTCAAAGCACACCATATGACATTTTAGGTAAGTGTTTAAATTAAAACTATAAATTATTACACCCATATTATTACTGTACCAACCATGCTCAAGCAAGACTTACTTCTGCTGGACCCTGTGTATATGTCTATGTGTATGTGTGTGTGTGCGTGTACATGGTTGGATTTATGGATTCTGGATACGGAATGTGGATCTGGATGGATTTCTCGTGATCTGAGGTGGTGGCTGGGGTGGACCCTGAGTGCCTGGCTGAAGGCAAGTGGAGTATGATGCTTTCTCTCCTCTTGCTGATGATGTTGCAGAACAAATTACATCATTCACACACAAGTTTGGTTTTAAAGATTCTACATGGCCCGATTATTTCTGGCTAAAAACAAAATGGACTGGAATAGCATGTTTGCCAGTCTCCTAGAATTTATTTTAATGAAACTTGAGCTCCACCTGAGCCTTTGAGTTTCAGAGCAGGTCCCCAGGTATCAGTTCTTTATTAGATGTTTTTGAAGGTAGGTCATGGGTTACTTTCCCAATGTAACTTTTAAGGAACTGATAGGGTTGTAAGGCAGGCTTCCCCATGTTCCCTACTTTTCCTAAATTGGTCCAATCATCCACCCATCCACCCACCCATCCATCCACCCACCCACCCACCCACCCATCCATCCACCCACCCATCCATCCATCCACCCACCCATCCACCCATCCATCCATTCACCCATCCATCCACCACCCTCTTCTAGGTTAGAAGGGATTTAGACAGACTTAGGAAGCCAAAGAATAGAAGATGCCAACTCAGCTTTTCCAACATTTCATTTCAAAGTTGAGATTATAAACTCTGTCTCCTCATTCCCATCTTGATGAAACATTTTGTCCTTTATGAAAACATTTCTTTATGAAACTTCTGGCTGAAACTTTAGAAAATAGTAAGTAAATAGTTCCTATGCCTGTTCCTTTGAGTTGGTGTTCTGAGTGTCCCCTCGGAATGATCTGGAAGGTAAGCCCCTTGACAAGGCACCCACATAAATGCCCACATCCCGACGCTCCATCCGCACCACTGCACCCCCACCAGCACGCCCCACCGAGGGAATCCTGCCGTTGAAGATGCTGTAGAACCTCAGGGCAGGAGCGACAACTTTCTCAATCACAGGTGACTTGCACCTTTGTTTCTTCCATCCCTTGGCAGCCTCCCCTGACACTGGAAACCCACGGGGCCTTGACCATCTGCAGGGGCCGGGCATTAGAAAGATCGTTGGTATGTTTGGTGACGCTGAACACTACGTTGGTGGCTGGGCAGGAGCGAGTATGCTCCTCTGAGTGGAGTTTGAGGGACTCACATCACTGCCTCCCCTGTTCTCCACCCCTCTCACCCCTGCATCAACTAGGCCATTCCAGACTGAGGCGTGGAAGGGTTTTCTTTCTCTAAAATAGGCTAATTATACATGTGAAGCAATATAAAACAGCAGGGGCATTTTTAGTGAAAATTACCCGTTTTGTTGGGCCTTTCCTAAGTAAGAGGAGGTGACCGGTGTGGGTGAATATCAGAGTTACATATCTGGTTGGAGTGGTTTTGAGGTCTCATATTCCAACAGGCATGTAGCACCTGTGAGAGTTTCTTAACACCCCTTAAATTTACCCTTGAAATAAGACCAGTCTGTTTCAGAAAACAAGTAACTGATTTTGGGGTTTTTTGTTTTCCCCATTGGGTGGTTTTTCACTTGAGCCCAAGGTGTTCTCACGTTAGCAGAATGTCAGCAATGAATGCCTTGGAGCAGTGTACATCTGCGAACTCCATAGATCATTTAGAGTGGACCCTGAGTGTGTTTGATTTGTGGCTATGGTGAAATTTTAGAAGCTTAATTGATACCTTCATTCAGAGATGAGAAATGATACGGACTTAACCGTCAGCGCTTCTGTTGCGATGGGCGCTGTGCCGTATTATAAAGACATCGTCTCCTTTAATCCTCACGCCACATTCTGGGCGGTTCATCAGTTAAGAACTGTAAACAACTGGCTAGACTCGGTGCACTGGTGTTTACAACTAATCACAGCCAATTAGTTACATGTGCCTCTGTTCCTGCTCCCCTTGCTGCACTGGATTAGCCTAAAAAAAGGGTAAGTAACTAACCACAAAAAAAGTGTCTTAGACGAGAGAGAGCTTTCGTTTCTTTCCCACAGAGAAGGCGTCTGGAGGGAGGTTGACCCAGGCTGGAGGGAGAGATCTGCAGCACTGGGTCCCAGGCTCTTTCTCGCTCATGCTCTGCCTGACATAGTGAAAAATTTCCTCCTTTCCACTGTCACGTGTGTATCACGGCCCAAGGTGCCTGCGGAGGTGTCAGCCGTGGTGTCTCCATGATCTGGGGAAAGGCAGGAGGACGAGGGGAAGGTGGGTGAAAAGGGCTTTCTCAGAAGTGCGCCCCTACCTCCGACAACCTCCACGTGCATCTCGGTGGCCACCCCATCCACCAGGTACAAGGGGACACTTGTTACCATGAGGGCGGCATGCTGTTTCGTCCACAGGTAGCTGGTATTATTTTCATTTTCAGGTGAAGAAATGGAACCAGTTCTACCTCAGACTCACAGTGGCTTCTGACTTCTTTCCTCTCTCCCTTCCCACCTCCTCCTTGCCTCCTCCAGCCCTTCTCTCCCTCTCTCCCTCTCTCCATCCCCCCTCTTCCCTTCTTCCTTCTTTCCTTCCTGTGTTTGTCAATTTGGCAGTTATAAAATGATACCTACAGGTTTTTGTTACTATAATTTTGTCAGTTGTTACAGAAGGTGAACAGTTTTCCAGTTTTGTTTATAATTTATATATCCTCTTGTGAATTGCCTGTTTACATAATTTGCCCATTAATTTATTAGGATCTTTTTTTCTTGTAATTTGTGGTTTATATCAACTACAAACATTTACTAGTGAAAAGAATAAAAGAAAAACACAAATAAGAATAAAATGACCAAAAGAAATTAAAAAGAAAAATATGAAGTCACAACTGTGAATCTCCCTTTATGGGATCAGCTTTAATTAAGAGAACTGCAATACTATTATCTGGATATAACATCTTTCTATTTTATTTTTAATCCTCTTCCAAGGACATGCTTATTGATTTCAGAGAGAGTGGGGAAAGGAGGGAGAGAGAGGGAGACATTGATGGGTTGCATTTCACATGCTCCCCAACTAGGGACCAAACCTGCAACCTCCGCATGTGCCCTCACTGGGAATCAAACCTGTGACCTTTCAGTTTATAGAATGACGCTCCAACCAACGGAGCCACACCGGCCAGGGCTTGGATGGAACACCTATTACCAGGCCTTCTGAGATTAATCATTTCTCCTTGCTGGTAAGAGAAGTATGTAGGATATGTATGACCCATAGAGCTACCTAATCAGGTTAAAACACATACCAAATTAAAACTTGTTCTCCTCATGAGGAGAACAAAAGTTTTAAGTGACAGATTTCCTGGGTTTCTTTTCTTGCTGCTCAATACAAAGAGCAAGGAGACTTACTGTATAGTGTTTTATTACTCCTCTCAAATGTAAGCCTTTATGAATGTTAAAATTGTCAAACATCTTTACATTGTTATGAGAAGTCATAAAACTTGGTAGAAGAGATTATATGTTGAGTGAAGATTGAACTTACTCTTAAGCATTTAGTTGTAACTAAATTTAAGATGAACTTACTGGGATTAAAAAAAATATTTCCCCACCCAACTAAATTGCTTTATTCTCTAACACTCTAAATGGCGAGAGTCACTTTTGCTTTTTAAGGCTGCTACCATAATTTGCATTATTATTTTTAAGAAAAGAAAATTGATATAAAGTACATACAACAAAATTCACCATTTTGGTGTGTAATTCAATGATTTTTATTTTTATTTTTTTTAATCCTCACCCAAGGATATGTTTTCATTGATTTTTAGGCAGAGAGAGAGAGAGAGAAACATCAGTCAATTGCTTCTCATATGCGTCCTGACTGGGGATCGAACCCGCCACTTAGGTATGTGTCCTGACTGTAAAGCAAGCCTGCAACCTTTTTTTGATGTATGGGATGATGCTCTAACCAACTGAGCCACCTGGCCAGGACCAACTCAGTGGTTTTTAGTGCCATCACAAGGTTGTGCAAACCTCACCACTATTTAATTCTCTAAATGGTCTTGTTTTCATATTTTGATTACAGTTAGTCTGTAGTTAATCTTCCCACCTAGAAACATGCTATTTAGTCAGAGTTGATTTCTAGTGTGTACTGAGGTCCTCTTTTTTTTTTTTTAAAGATTTTATTTATTTATTTTTAGAGAGAGGAGAAGGGAGGGAGAAAGAGAGGTAGAGAAACATCAATGTGTGAAAGAAACATTGATTGGTTGCCTCTCACACATGCCCCTACCGGGGACCGGGCCCGCAACCCAGGCAGATACCCTGACCGGGAATCGAACCAGCAATCTTTCACTTTGAGGGACGATACTGAACCAAATGAGCCATGCTGGTCAGGGCATGTCTTCTTTATAATCAAACAAAGGTGATTTTTCTGCTACCCACTACATTTAAAAAGTTACCAGATAACGAACCCCTCCAAAGGGTGTTTGGACAATGTCTAGAGGGGAACAGTGTTAGTTCTAGAACAGTCTGTCTTCCTGTCTCTCAGGCTTCCAGATGGGTGAGAGATCAATTTTTTCCACTTTTTCCACTCTGTGAAAATAATAACTTTTTATTCTTTTCATGCTCTCTCTCGGGAAAAGGGATTTCATGGACTTATTTCTGAGAATTATTGATCTATCTGTCACAGTGACAGCATTTTAAGAAAACAAATAATATCTACACTGCAGTAGAGTTGTGTTTTATGTGTGTCGTTGGTGTCCCCAACTACATTAAAAAGTCCGTCGGGCAAGGAACCTGTCAGATGATCCTTCACAGTCTCTGTAGGAGCCCTCACAGCACAAAACGCAGGGCTGGCACTCGGCCAATATCAATGACCTTGCCGAGCTTCCTGCCTGAGCGGGGCTGCTCCTCACTGGTGGTCCCACACCAGAAGAGTTATTTAAGAATCTCAGAACCTCATATTTCGAACTACCTATTTTGAGAAACATTACACATCTCCAAAAGAGGAGGATAGTAAAACAAACCTACCCTATATGCTAGTCTCAAAATAATGATACCAATATTATTACTAATAATACAATTACTGAGAACAGAAGAGTGTTTCTGTTTATCACACTAGGGACGTAGAGTTAAATTACTGTGTCTTCAAGTCATTTGGAAAACATTCTAACTTGATCCTCAGCTTTCTTTGGCTTATTTTTCTCTCGATTTTGGGGATTAAGCATTATTTTTAGGGTTAAACACAAGAAGGGGAGAATAGAAAGAAGTGCTCCTCAGGTTTCTGTCACTAGTAAACATGAACCACAAGAACGCACTCTGGAACACATTGTAAATACAGAATCAGTGGAGATGGAGCGGTCTGGCACCACGATTACTTCTCTGGAGCAAAGCCCGTCTTCGCTCCCAGTCGGAGGGCGCTATTGGCCAAATTCTCAAGGGCTCCCCTGGCCCTGACTCAGGGGTGATTACTTGTCAGTGGGGCCCAATGATCTCATTTGGTCACTAAACCTCTCTGTTTCATTAATATGTAAAATGGTGATAAATTATAAACCCTGCCCTGGCTGGTGTGGCTCAGAGGGTTGAGCTCTGGCCTGTAAACTGAAAGGCTGACAGTTTGATTCCCAGTCAGGGCACATGTCTGGGTTGCGGGCCAGGTCCCTGGTTAGGGATATACTAGAGGCAGCCAATCAATGTATCTCTTGCACATTGATGTTTCTCTCCCTCCCTTTCTCTCTCCCTGCCCCTCTCTTTAAAAATAAATAAGCAAAATCTTAAAAAAATTATGAAACCTACTTCACAGATTTTTAGTGAAGATTAAAGAAAAATATGTACTCAGTTATATTTCTTTCCTTCTTCCCTCTCCTGCTTCCACCAGGGAAGCTGTGTGGGAAATTTGAACCCCTTTGAAGATGGCAACCAAGCAGGTGGAGCCGGTCACCATCATTAGCCTCCGCAAATTGAGCCTGGGAGCCCCAGAGTCACAGCCGAAAGGTAAGATGATCTACAAGTCGCTGACCCTTGAGATGCTGCTTAATTCTACCCCCTTTCCCATATCTACTAGTTTTTATAACAATGGATTGGTTTTCCAACATCCTCTGGGGTGAGCAATAGTCCACACACATTTCCCACCCATGGAGGCTGTTCTTTTTGATAGGGGAACTCAAGAGTTCAAAATTTTAGCTTCAGTTATAGTTGATAGGCTTAAGTGACCAATGCACGTGGAAAGCTGTTATTCCAGGGACTGGAATGCATGACCCACTTGACTCCAGGAGGTCAGACGAGCAATTCAACCTTTGTGGCCCAAGGGGGCTGCAAGTGATAGAGATGAAATCTTAGCCTCTGTGTGCCTGGGAGGGAATGTCCTTGCTGCAGATAAAGAATTGTTGATCAACAGATAAAGAAGTGCCAGGAAAATCAACTCCTGACTACGAGACTCTTACCCAATTAAACTCTTTCCAGCCCCCTTATCTACCCTTTCCTTCTCCCTATAATGAGGTCTGCTTGAGATGAGATGTTAAGAGGGTACATAACCCACCATCTTCTCAGATCGCCAGCATCTGAACAAAGTCCCATAAAGATTGAATCCTTGTCTCTTCTTATGGGTTCTGGTAGTGACAGGCAGCACGAACACTGACTTTTCCGGTTTCATTTTCTCTGTGCCTTTCCTTGTCAGAGCCAAAGACGTTCACCGTGGAAGATGCCGTGGAGACCATCGGATTCGGACGTTTCCACATCGCCCTGTTCCTGATCATGGGAAGCACGGGGGTGAGTGCTGTGTAGAGACCATTTGAGTCTCCACAGCTGTTTTATTTTGGGACATGTCCCCCTTCCCCCCAACTCAGGGCTGGTCCTTCAGGGCAGGGTGTGAAAGAAGCAAGAACTTTGTGAGGTGAACAGTCCATAAATAATTTGTATCCATCTTTGGCAGGTGCTAGGTTGTGAGCAAATGAATATCTGTGTTCTGTGTTCCAGGAATTCAATACCCATGTTAAAAAAAAAAAGTTTAACTTGAGGTACTGGGCAGATAGCAGAAAGGTGTGGTATTATTCTAAGTTCAACTGGAAACATGATTCCCAGTCATTTTGGGCATAAGCATCACTTGGGACACCTGTTGTAATTTCAGATTTTGAGATCCTGTAAGGGCACTGATGAAGGAGTGGAGGAGGAACAGAGCCTCTTCTGGCGGGTCCGTTACATAGACATGAGGCAGATTAGCAAGAGAAAATAACCACATTCAATACGTACATATGGATGGGGACCTTGCATACATGAGAGTCAGAGACCCCACACGCAGAAGAGGGTGCCAGATAAAGGGGGATCATGACTTCCTGAGCTGGGGTTGGGATAATGCACCTTGGGGCCTCGAAGGGTCATTGCAGGGTGTCAGGAACAGAAATAGAAGTTTGCCCTGCCCTATAGGTACATCAGAGGAAGTAATCTCTGATCATCTCATTATGGGCAAGGCCCCTCTTTCAAGTTGTTCAAGGTTGTTAAAGGGAAAGGCGGAGGTTTCTCTTGAGCCCGATGCTAAAATTGCCTTTAGTTCAAAGCAGTCTGCATATCACGGAGGCCCATCTTGGGGTGGCTTGTTCTCAACCCCCACAAGGGTTTGCTATTTTGAGGAAAGAAGAGTGATGGTGAGTCCAGCCAGGGAGCCTTCACCAACAGTGGGATGTGCTAGGAAACCTCGGCTGCTTCCTCCTTTTCTAGGTGGAGTGAGAATATGTTATGCACCCCATAGGGAGATGCACAATGATAGGGTTAGTGAAACAGGATGGAAAACCTGGGACAAGTAGTCAGCATAACAATGGTTTCAGGTAGGAGAAAAGGTAACTAAGAGGGAGACTGAGAGTAAACGCTAGAGAGCCCTGCCCCTCCCCATTCAGCTAAATGGTATGGGAAGTGATGTGAGCTGGGGGGAGCCCATGGCACGTTCTGGTGCATCTCTCAAAAGCACTCTTGGGGGGCAGGCTAGTGGAGAAAGAGAAAAAGGCAAGGCCACACCCCAGTCCTACTTTCATAGTAACCAATAGTACAGTGTCCAACATTTCCTCATCTATAAAGTAAGCTCTCACCTGGGCTCTGACTTTTCCTTTTTTAATTTTCAGAATATATTTATTAAAGCTGGGATCAGTGAAACAAGGAAGGGCCTAGGATAGAAGAAGCAACAGGAGAGAGCCGAGGCGGGGATGCGTTGGCCTCTAGAAATGTTATCAGAAAGAAGTGATCCAAAGCAGGACTGCTGTCAGCTCACTGGAAAGTCAGAAAAGGGGGCTTTTGGACACAGGTTCAGGGGATCACCCTGGGATGAGCTGCTGCTGCCCATTGCTCCCCGATTGCCAGTCTTGTGGGGATTCTTAGAGTTTAGGAGAAAGAAAATTCACTCAAAACAGAGATTTGAGTGGGTGTGCCCTAAGGAGGGGGCTCACTGGCTCTGAATTTTTTTAAGACTTTATTTTTAGAGAGAGAAGGGATGGAGAAAGAGAGGGAGAAAAACATCAGTGTGTGAGAGAAACATCAATTGATTTCCTCTTGCACACCTCCAACTGGGGACCTGGTCCTCAACCCAGGCATGTGCCCTGACTGGGAATCGAACTGGTGACCTTTCAGTTCGCAGGCCGGCACTCAATCCACTGAGCCACACCAGCCAGGGCCGGCTCTGAATTTTTAAGATTCTGCGTTTTGAGGGACAAGTAGGTGTGGATGAGTTGGGTCTTCTTATCACCTCACCTCCACTTTCAGCCAGGGTATCTCTCCATCTTTTTTGTGTATTTGCTTTCTAGTACGTTTATTTCTTGGTCCCCTTGTTTAAAGAGTGTTAGACACTCTCTGCATCTTTTACCTTCAAATATGCTAGGAAGCTGTCTTTTCTTCCATGACAGCCCTCTGGCAAGGGAAAAGAAAATGCAGACTGTTTTTACCTCCCCAAATCAACCAAACCACCCATCCAAAGGATGTGTGTCTCTGTTAGCTGTTGTCTACATCGGAAAGGCAATGCCATGTGCTTCCTTTCTAGTGCATCACCTCTCTATAGGTAACCCATGTCCAGTCCGTATCCATGGCAACTGTACATCTAGTGCACCTTCATGCTTGATGTTGCTGTTAAATGGCTTCTGGTCGTCTTCAGTTTTTAGTGTTTCTAGGCTGCTTCAGTTCTTCCCAACCCATCAGCTAGGAAGGACTGTCTACCAGGACTCCCCACGACCCCTGCCCCCCAGCCCCACGGAAGCGAAGAGGAGTGCTTGTTTGGATGTGGCAGCCACATCCCTCGCCTGGGGTTTGGATGGTCTGCTTTGTGGACCAGGATCTTTTCACCAGCTCAGACGTGTGGACAGTGATGGGTGGGCCCCATCCTGGCCACGGCCTGCGCAGGCTCTTGTTCACAGACATTTGGGGCAGGGTTTCAGGCCTCCTGGGACTGGGATGTGGGTAAGACTGTCACAGCCCAAGAGGACCCTCAGCCCGTGACCAGGAGTCCCGGTCTTCTCTAAGGTCTTCCATGAGGTCTTCGAAGATCTCGTACTGTGCTGCTCCTTCTGGCCCCTCCCTAGCTCCTGGCTGGTCCTTCGGCCCACAGGCTATTATACAAGGTGGGACAAAAGTAGGACAGTTTATTCTTGTATTGTTATTTATTAATCATTGTGCGATTTTCCATACAAACAACTGTAAACCCACTTTTGCCCCGCCCTGTGAGAGAGTGGGGTAGAGCCTTATCCCTTGTTGGCTTATTGCCCCCTAAGACTTCACTCCCAATCAACAGTGGGGTCCTGAATACTGTTGGCCCGGCTGCTCTCTATTACTGAGTGAGATAAGCTTCATAAATCTCTCCTGAGAATCAAACATGCTGTCTCTTATTCATACACTTTTTGGGTTAAAGCATACCAGCCGTCTAAACACCTAGCATGACTGCGATACTCTCCATGAGCAGACAAGCTATTGACATAATATACTTCAAATTCCCACACATCAGCTCATACCACTAACCCTTTTCCATCCCAGGCCTTTAAGTGACACAAATACTAATCGTACTATAATAAATACCCATACAAATATGTTATTGTTACCAACAGAACATGTCCCAAACAAATTCATTTCCCCCTTTACTTCCCCTTTATCCCCACCTGATACCCTTTTCCCCTAAAACTTTTTTTTTTTAATTTGATTTTAGAGAGAAAGGAAGGAGGGGAGAGAGGGAAAGAAACATTGATTTGCTGTTTCACCTATTGATGCCTATTCCACCAATAAGGATCCACCTATTCACTGGTTGATTCTTGTATGTGCCCTGACCGGGGATCAAACCCACAACCTTGCTGCATCGGGATGATGCCCTAACCAACTGAGCTACTCAGCCAGGGCCCTTTTCCTGTTTCAGTGATGTCATTTTCATCCCTTCCTCCAGGCACAAAACCTCAGAATTATTTTTGACTTTCTCCTTCATTATTCTGAGCCGAATTTCTATGATCTGTTTCTACTTATTCTATCAATTCTTTTCTAGCATCTACTCCATGTCCCTGGGAGATACACTCACCCTGTTGTGGATAGCAAGCTATGGATGGGGGATGATAATTAAACTTTCTATTGAAAGAAATATTTGGTAGCACATCTGATACTACATTTACTAAGTAGACATTCTTACCTGGGGGAGGCGGTATGGACAGACTCTGCTCCTCTCCCCTCGGCAGTGTCTCTGGCCTCCACTCCCACCTTTCGCTTCCTTGTTTTCTAGCTTTCATGAATCATTTCTCCCCATCACTCTGACTTCTTAGGAAAGGGGCTATTTCAAAAATCCATTTGCAAGAGGCATGTCCTGAGAGCTTCATGGTGACGAGTATAAATAACAGGGCTGGGTGGATGTGGATTGGTGGTAGAGGGCCACGGACGGACTGGCCTCCTAGTGCTACAATGCCAGTGCAGGAACCCCCAACGTCCCAACTGAATATGTGTCATAAGTCTGGGGGCCATTTCGAAATGTTCAGGTCATAAATGTTGCACCAACGAGAGCCACAGTTTTACCCTGCTTCTTTACTCCAAATGCCAGTGCTGGGTGGGCACACAATAGGTGCTCCCCAAATGGGGGAGGGGAAGGAAGAAGTTCATACTAGGAAGGTGATGGGCAGGCAGGCGTGGGAAGCAGTGACGACGAACTAGCATTTAGACACGGTATTTTCCCTCCTTCTTAAGGTTGCCGAGGCCATGGAGATCATGTTAATAGCGGTTGTGTCTCCTGTCATCCGCTGTGAATGGCAGCTGGAGGACTGGCAGGTGGCGTTGGTGACCACGGTGAGTCCCTGCTTCCTGTGCTGCACATGGGCCAACTGAGGACCAGGCTTCCAGTCCCTTTCCCCACCCCACCTGGCAGGGAGCTGGATGCCGCCCTCTGCCCCCCGCCCCCAACTTGGTCTGTTGGCTCTCACAGCTTGTGAGTTTGCAACCCCAACTAGCATTTGAGGCCTTTCTCCCCTTTTCCTTTACCCCTAGAAAGCGTAGCTTTGACTTGCTTATTTTCCAGCTCCTAGCAAAGGCCCCACAGAAATAAATGCAAATCAGAGAGAAGAACCTTAAGCCACGGGTTAGTCATGCTCTAACTATTAACTATTAGCTCAGATCACTAAGAGCCTACTTAGTGTGACAAAAGGGACTTAGCCAACCACCATATCACCCTCAGTGGATTGCTTGCATTACACATTCAGCTTTTCTCAAAGACTATATGAACAGCTTTATGAATTACACACCAAATTTTGCAGCAAAGTGGAATCAAGGATGTTACCTATCCTTTCACAAGGCATTTGTTAAGTACCAATTAACTGCCAGCAGACTCTGTGCATGCGTGCGTGTGTGTGTGTGTATGTGTATGTATGTATGTGTTGAAGGGAAGACAAGCAGTTCCATGTTGCTGAAATAGAAAGTGAGGAGGAGGGAGCGGTGGGAGCCATGGGTGCAGAGTCAGTTGGGGGCCAGAAGCATCTTAGCATCTGTGCCCGGACCCCAGTCTGCAGACCACGGGAAGCCGCTGAGCCCAACTTGGGCCAAAGTGCACAAGGCCTCCAAGCAAAAAATAGTTGACACAAATATGTATGACACTTTAGCAAAATATGGTTTGTAAACAAAAGTCAGGTTTACATAAATGCATTATTGACCTCACAGTCCTTATGTGCTCCTCATTAGATGAATATTACAGTACACTATCATGCAGAGCTCTATTAAATCTTTTTTTTTTAAATTTTATAAGAGGCCCTTTATGCATAAAAATGTTGGCAGCCACACTGTGGATGGTGGGGAGCCATTGAAGGGGTTTAAAGGGGACATGGTCAGCCCTGGCCAGTGTGGTTCAGTTAGTTGGATTGTCATCCCACAGACCGAAAGGTTGTAGGTTCGGTCCCCAGTTGGGGCGCATTCAAGAGGGTGATGTTCCTCTCTCACACTGATGTTTCTCTGCCTCTCTCTTCCCCTCTCTTCCCCTTCCCTTCTCTCTAAGATCAATGAGCATGTCCTCAGGTGAGGATTAAAAAAAATGCATGATGTGGCCAGTTACCCAAGAACCCAAGGAGACATGGCCGGAGGGTGGGTTAGTTAGGACGCTGTGCAGGTAGGTGGTTGGCAGGCTCTGCGGAGGTGAGAAAGTGTCATTCTGAAAGTATTTAGCAGGAAGCGTCGGCCGAGGTGGTCAAAGAAACACAGGTGAGGAGGGGAGCGTTGATTTTCCTGGGTACTGAAGCTGCTTTTTGTGAAGGTGGGACTTCATAGAGAGAACTACTGTGAGGCAGGTGCCAACGTCCTCACTGGAAGTGGGTGTGTCTGGGAGGTGGGTAGTTGGTGATGCAGAGGACCACAGAGTTGGATGGCAGAGGCCTTGAGGGAGGTGGGGCTCTGTAAGAGAGTGAGAGTTATGGTCTGAACCTGGCTGTGGAGAAAAGTTCCTCCCAACGTCGTCTCCTGGGGGTTATGGGCAGAGAGGAGCCCTCGCTGTGGAAGACGGCAGGTGAGGCGTGTCCCTACCCCTCACTCACTGTGTTGCCCACATTTTACCTGGGAAGTCTCATCTGTGCTGGGTACCAGGAACTGAGCTGAGTTCTTCTCTCAGGTAGTGCATATTACATGCCCAGTTTTGGTTCTTTTCGGGTCTTGGAGGTTCGGAAACTTGCAGCCCAGGGTTATGTTCAATCACAGCAGCAATTGTACAAATTTCTAGGGGCAGAACAAACTTTCTTCTATTTTTTTAGGTTTTTTTGGCTAGTGTAATAATCAGATTTACAGGAGAAAAACAAATTTAATTTTGTTCATATAGGAACTCCCCCAAATTTCAGACCCAACGATGAGGTGGGCATTTGAGGCTTGTACACAAACCGTATACTCAGGCTAAGGAGTGGGGTGGGGGCCTGGGGCTTCAGAGGGGAGGAGGGGAGGAAGAGCAGGTATTTGCCTTGCCAAACAGATAGGGTGTTCCAGTAAAAGTTATCTCTGATAATAGCTGTCTTTCTGGGCCAGGCCCTTTATCTAAATTCTTTTAGGAAGAGATCAGAGTTTTTTGTTTTGTCTGCGTGGTCTTGATTGCCTTCAGCTCAAAATAATGCGCATGCCAAAGTGGCACGTTTGGGATCACATAATCTCCCCTTCATTGTCCTTACTCCCCCTTCATTGTCCTTACTCGCTTAGCTCCCTTTCCCTCTTTAAAAGTTCTCTATTATCAATTGTTGCCCAAACTCCTTCAGTGTTTTTTGTGTTTGTTCTAAAGCTCTCTGTAATACTTTTAGGAAAGAGATAGGGTATAAAAGAAAATAACCACAGATCTTACCTGGGCTTGTAATTAAGCGACTCAGCTGTTTCTTTTTGTTTTCTTCTGCCTACCGAGTAACAGTTTAGAAAGCATTCCTTGTCAGTCCTTGTACCTTTAGGGTAGTGGCTGTGATGTGGTGTGTGATTATAAACACTCCACACCTAGTTGGTTTGTAGGTATGCGTGTCTTCATTCCTGACAATACTGGAGAAGGCTGCATCTGTCGCTCCCAGGAAATTATGTTACATGGTGCCGCTTCTGCATTTACTGCTGACATTTCCCTGGTTGCATTTCTGTTGTTCCTAAGGGTTCCTTGATGGCAGCAGTGACGTGGTTCCCCTGTTAGGTGAGCCACGGAGCCCAAGACTTTCCTCTAGCCACCTGACCTCACCCAGACGTGACTGTTTCCTGCTTTGAGTGCCTCACCTCCTCCTGTCCTTGGGTGTCTGTCATTTTCATTTTTGCTGTGAGTCCCATCAACTTTGGCAACCATCCCCTGGGCTCACTGACCACAGCCTTGCTACTGAAACCAGAAAAGCTGGTGTCCGGGCTGCCTGTCACTGCCAGAACAGATAAGCAGAGACAGGGATTGAATCTTATGGGCGCTTTATTCAGATGGCTGGCGATCTGAGAAGAGAGCATGTTATGTACCCTAACATTCCGTCTCATACTTCCTGTCAGTCCAGCCTTTTTTATGAGGAAGAAAAAGTGTAAGGAAGGGATTTGGAATTCAGGGAAGAGGTTAATCAGATAAAAGATGCTGTCTGTCAATTTCCCTAACAGCCTTTCATCCAGTGAGGATGACTGGGTGATTTTCTTTATCTGTGTCCTGGGTGGTAGGATGTCTCTCCCTGGAGCACAGTGGCTCAGATACCATCTTGATTGCTTCTGGTCTCCTCTGCAGCACAAAGGTTGACTTGCTTGTGGTCTCCTGGAGTCAGGGTGGGCTGAACCTTCAGTTCTGAAACACTAGCTTTTTACATGCATTACCTACTAAGCTTATTAACTATCACCTACACCTAAATTTCCCAACTCTTGAGTTCCCCCATCCCCACTAGGGGACACCCAGCCTGATTACCAAGGAGGCCACATCTTTCCAGTTGCCCAGGCTTTTCACCCTCCGACTCCACCTCCACCTCCTGGACAGCCTGGCCTGACAGATGTTAATCGGGCAAACAGCCTTATGGACTGGGGGTGGATTATGTCCCACATATTTTGTGGCTAAAGAGAGTTAATGTTGATGAAACAAAACTTCATATGTGCATAAACCAGAAGGAGAACGGTCATTTTTATTCTGAAAAACAAGCTCCCATGTACCTGCAGCAAAGAGCAGACCCTCCAAAGGGAGTGGGGAGAGGAGGAGTTAGTGGTTACTTTTGTGTCTGTTTGGTCTCCCAAACGGGATTAGAGTTCATAAGCTTCGGGGTTCACACAGGCTTTAAGTCAAGGTTAATGATCAGACAAACTTAACAACCCTTGGAAAGTCATTTCTTTGCACTGAATGAAAAGAAAACAAGAGAGAGAGGGGAAAAAAAAAAGATCTGCCACCAACGGGAGAGCACAGAGTAAAATTTAAACTTAATCCTATTCGACCATATTCTTCACCTTTGTCCATCAGCTGATTTTGTTTAATCCAGTTGCAATTTGGTCTCTTAACATAACACAGCATCTCAACAAACAAAAATATTTTGTCCTAGGAAGTTTGCCTATTGTTTCCATTATTCCAGCAGGTTAAAAGGAAAAATACTAGTTCACCTTTCCCTTCTCGGAGGAAGTTTGGTCATTTTTTGCTTCCACATTAGACTCATGTGCATATAATGATGTTTCGGACCAGCGATGGTAGCCTCGGAAGATTATAACGGAGCTCAACACTTCCATCGCCTAGTGATGCAAGGTCATAATGCAACGCAGTACTCACGTGTAAACACACCCACTGCACGTTCTGTCATACGGAAGTAGAGCACGCACAGTTAGGTACAGTGCTTAATACTTAGCAATGATAATACCTAACTATGTTACTAGTTTACGGACTTACTATACGTTACTTTTTATTATTATCTTAACGTGTATTCTTTCTAAATATGTTTTTTAAAGTTGGCTGTAAAACAGTATGCATGCTACCCTGGCAGGAGCCCTGTCCATGTTGTATGTACTACCTGTCTTGACTGCATCGTTTTCCCTTGTGCTTGACTTAATCTGGCGTTGTTTCGTGCAGCAGCGGGCTGTAGCCTAGGAGCACCAGAGCACGGGTGTGCAGCAGGCCATCCCGTCTGGGGTCACGTAGCTGCACTCCACGATGTGGCATGATGACGAAATCACCTGACAACACATTTTCCACAGCGTATCCTCATTGCTAAGTGGTGCATGATGATAGAAACTTAAATTTCAGGGGAACCTAAACTTCGGGATCCACCAAATGATGCAGTTTTTTTTTTTATACTTGATCTTAACCACAAAGGCAGAGAGCTGATTTTTGATACAACTTTTTAAAAAAGAAATTGAGTAGCTGCCCTGGCCAGGTGCGTGCTTGGTTAGAGCATCATCTAGACGCCAGGGCTGCAGGTTACGTCCCCAGGCAGGGCGCGTACGGGAGGAAACCAATGATGCATAAATAAGTGCAACCATAAATCAAGGTTTTGTGCGCGCTCTCTCTCTCTCTCTCTCAAAAAAAAATCAATTAAAAATTGAGTGGCTGATATTAAAAACCATATATGGCAACTAAGGTCATTAGAAGGAGAAAAGGTAGCAAAAGTTTTGCCATCAATAGCCATCATCTTTCTTTCTTTTAAAATTATATTTAACTGATTATGCTATTATAGTTGTCCTGATTTTTCCCCCTTTACTCCCCTCTACCCAGAATCCCCCACTCCCTCGGGCACTCCCCACACCATTGTTCATGTCCATGGGTCATGCGTATAAGTATAAGTTCTTTGGCTGCTCTGTTTCCTACACTATACTTTACATCCCTGTGGCTATTCTGTAACTACCTATTTGTACTTCTTAATCCCCTCACTCTTCACCCAGTCCCCCACCCCCTCCCCTCTGGCAACCATCAACATGCTCTCTCATCCACCATTCCATCTCTGTTCTCCTTGTTTGCTTAGTTTGTTTTTTAGATTCAATTGTTGATAGGTATGTATTATTGCCATTTTATTATTCACAGTTTTGATCTTTGTCTTTTTCTTAAGTAAGTCCCTTTAACATTTCATTTAATAATGGTTTGGTGATGATGAACTCTTGGTTTTTTCTTGCCTGGGAAGCTCTTTATCCTTCCTTCGATTCTAAATGATAGCTTTGCTGGGTAGAGCAATCTTGGCTGTAGGTCCCTGCTTTCATGACTTTGAGTATTTCTTGGGAATCCCTTCTAGACTACAAAGTTTATTTTGAGAAGTCAGCTGACAGTCTTATGGGAACTCTCTTGTAAGTAACTGATGGCTTTTCTCTTGCTGCTTTTAAGAGTCTGTCTTTATCTTTACCCTTTGGCATTTTAATTATGATGTGACTTGGTGTGGGCCTCATGCATCCATCTTGTTTGGGACTCTCTCTGCATCCTGGACTCATATGTCTGTTTTCTATGCCAAATTAGGGAAGTTTTCTTTCATTATTTTTTCAAGTAGATTTTCAATTCCTTGCTTCTGGCACCCCTGTGATGTGAATGTCGGAACGCTTGAAGTTGTCCCAGAGGCTGTTTACACCATCCTCATTTTTTTTAATATTCTTTTTTCTTCTTGTTCTGGTTGGTTGCTTTCTGTTTCTTTGTGTTCCAAATCATTGATTTGATTCTTGGCTTCATCCACTCTACTGTTGTTTCCCTGAAAATTGTTCTTTATTACAATTAGTGTATCCCTCATTTCTGATTGGATCTTCTTTATGCGGCTGAGGTCCTCACTAAGTTCCCTGAGCATCCTTATAACCAGTGTTTTGAACTCTGCATCTGAGAGATTGCTTTTCTCCATTTTGTTTAGTTCTTTTTCTGGAGTTTTGATCTGTTCTTTCATTTGGTCTGTGTTTCTTTGTCTCCTGATTTTGGCAGCCTTCCCGTGTGTGTTTCTATGTATTAGGCGGAGCAGCTTTGACTCTGTGTCATGGTGGTGTGGCCTAATGTAGTAGGTGTCCTATGGAGCCAGTGGCACAGCCTCCCCTCTCACCCTATCTGGGTACTCAGGGTGTGCCCTTTGTGTGGGTTGAGTACATGCACCCTCCTCTTGTAATTGAGCCTTGGTTGCTATTGGCAGGTCAATGGGAGGGATTTACTCAGGCCAGTCAGTTGCAATGATTGGCTGTGACCACTTACCACCAAGGTCCAGCCTCCATGGAGTATCAGCTGTGCAGGGGCAGGGTGGTGGTGTTTCAGTGTGGTCTGTAGTTGTCCACTGGGTACGCAGTCTCAGGTTTCCCTGGTGGTACAGGCCAAGGTCAGCCCCCACCTGTGTTTTGTCTGGGGCCACCCTGCCTAAGCTATAGAGCAATCTGAGATGGTTGCTACTTGTGCTGGGCTTAGAGATTCCCAGGTGAAGCCAAGCTGTGAATCTAGGCTGGCTGCTGCTAGTGCCGGGCTGGGGCCACTTAGCAAGAGGTATGGAGGCTGGGGACTCCCTGAAGCTGGCTATTGCTTGTTTGAAAGGATATAGGAAGTTATGAAGTATGAGCCAGGACCAGCCATTCATATGGAAAAGCAGCTGTTAACAGCCGTAAGTTGGGTGGGACAGAGCTTCAGGGGATCTCCAGGGCGGGGCAAACAGTGTGAGCCAGGTTGATGGAGTTTCAAGTATGGCACCTGCCTGCTGGCTCTCTGGCTCTGTGAGGGGAGGGCTCAGAAAAGGGACAATGGCCTCTGCCCACCTTTCTATCTGGGAGAAAACCATCCCCCAGCTTTTGCCTTGATGCCAGACCCTTCGGTTCCTCCCTGTGAGCCACTGGTGCCCTTCAAGCTGCTGCCCTGGTCAGGGAGCTCCAGGGGAGTGAGTCTGGGAGGGTGAGTCCGTGTGCGGGTTCTTTAAGAGGAACGGCTTGGGGGTCCAGAAGTTTCTCCGACCGACTCAATCCCCACTGTTTTTTGCAGCCAGAAATTAATTATGGGGTCTTATCTTCCTGGCACTGGAACCCTGGGCTGGAGGGCCCTGGTGTGGAGCTGGGATCCTCGCTGCCGAGATATCCCTCCTGAATTTTTATCCACCAGGCGTGGATGTGGGACCAGCCTGTTCCATGTTGCTGCCCCTCCTACCAGTCTGGATGAATGTCAGTTCTTTAATTCCATCGCTGGCAGACTTCCACTGCACTCGATTTCCGATGGTCCTGAGTGAGGTTGTCCTATAATTTAGTTGTAATCTTGATGTGCTTGTGCGAGGAGGCGAGCCGTGTTTACCCAACATTTTTCAAAAACAGAAGGGCATACCATCAGAGAGAAAATTATCCCAGAATAAAAAAAGCCCTTCGTATTTAATAAGTTTAGATTTATGCAACATGTAACCCATTTTCCTTGTTCTTAGTATTTTGCAGGGGACTCACTTGAGTTCGTTATGGTTAAGTATGTGTCCCAGGACTGGCATTTAGAAAACACTGGCCTTCCCTTTTCATTTCTGTCCTAGAAAAAACAGTGCACAGAGGAAACACAAGGCTTTTGTCATCTAAGAATAGATATGATTTTTTTTTTATAGTTCCCTGTAGAAGAACTGTGTCTGTGTATCTTCCTTATGAAGAGTCAGGAAGAGAGATAAGGGGAAGGCAAAGTAGGCAGCGGAGAGAAACAGATCTTCTTCATCGAAAAAGTGTTAGAAATGCCAGCTACCACCTTCCCTTTGATTAGCCTGGAAGCAATCAGTCAGGGATGCTATTAGAAGGCAAAGCAAGTAAAGCTCGGAGCTGCTACAGGCAGAAAAATAAGTCACTTAAAAGGCATAGACATCACATTACAACTCAGGCTGAGTTAAAATGCTGGCATCACCTCCAGGCCCCTGAGTTTGCTCAGGGTAGAATGCATCATTGTGAGAACAAATAAGGAAGACAGGTAGGTTTATATTAGATTTGAAGAGTATTTCTAAATAAATGATTGGTTTTGGTATTCGTTTAAAGTTCATGTTTATCTGTAATAACATAAAGGAGACTGCTTCTAGAAGTCTCACCTTGTGTGTGGAATCGGAACACAAATGAATAGAGTTTTTTTAGTTATTAAAATGGAAATTCACAATTAGACATGTGAGCTGAGTAGGGCCAGTCATCCTGGATTGCAGGGCAAGCAGTTACCTGTTCTTTCCACCTGTTTCCACCTGGTGGCAGTGTTTCCAGGTGGGAGCTCAGCCTCCGAGGCCCTGAACCCGCTAAACAGGAGTCAGGGCAGGAGTCAAACCAGCTCTTGGCTTCCAGCCCCAGCACAGTTCTAATCCACCTGCAATTAAGACGGATGGATGCTTAATGCAGTCAATTAGCAGGTTATCACAACTCCGTTCAGAGGATAATTTTTTCTCACCCCTGCTTCCAGATGGTGTTTTTCGGCTACATGGTCTTCAGCATCCTCTTTGGCCTCCTGGCTGACAGATATGGCCGCTGGAAGGTAGGTTGGCCTTGGCAGATGATTTGCAATTTTCTTTACTGGACATTTCTCTACCGATACCCAAGATCGAAAGTGTAGACATGTCCTGTTCTGACATCACATGCCTGAATTCCAGGCCCGTCTTCTTGCTTTCTCATCTTTCCTGAGGCACCCGTCCCCGTACTTGGTCCCCATAGCCCAGATACGGAGTTGATGGAGGTGCACAGTGAGAACATATTAGAATGTGGGAATGCACAAAGAAGCACAGCAACTTCCCATTAGTTAACTGTGAAACGGAGTCGCCTGCTCACAGTCACGCACCTACTGAGGTGAAACATCAAACCAGGTCGGTGTCTGCTGCTCATAAACCCAGGTCTTGTCTCTCCTCTCCTGGGGAAGGCCTCACTAAGCATCCACACACGGGGAGAAACCCCAGAGGCAAACATTCATAGAATCGGCTGTATGTTTCGAAGTACACGAAATAAATATCGTCGACTCATAAATTATACGAACACACAAGTATCTTTAAAAAAATGTAAAGAGCACAAAAAGGCATTTGCAAAAGACATACAAACAGTTAAGAAACCTTAAAGAAGCTTTCAACCACAGGAGTTATCAAAAGCAGACTTACGTAGTGTCAGCGAAAAGAAAAGTGAATCTCTTTACATTTAAGAGAGAATATGATTTGGGCCTTACTGAGGGCTGTCGCCCAGGAGCAAGGGTTCCAGAGGCCTGAAGCGGAGGCGCTCCCACTCCGGAGAAATGAGTGGCGCCCCTGCAAACAGGGAAAGCAGCAGAAGCGTGCGGGGCACGTCGGAAGCTCCGATGAGGGCGCACCTATTTCAGCCACTGACAGCTGTACCGAGTGAATGGAACGCGTGAGAAAAGATACATGGGGCCATCGCAGCATCTGTCCCTGGAGAGGACGTACAGGAAAGATCAGGCTGGGTCTGGAGACCATTGAACTGCTTTGGAACTGTTGGAGGTGCGTTTTTAGGTGGATATTGAATGCACAGTCACTGTTTTCTGTAATTGTTGACTTGGTGGATGAAAAGGGGCCGCATACTAAACCTGACGAGCTCAGGGGAGGCTGCACAATCTCGGAGACCTACAGTAACCACAGAGGATGGTCTGAAATTAAAACTTTCTAACTAATAGCAGGTCATGGTGGGCAGTCGCGTCTCGGGCTAGAATCTTCCCTGACAAAAGTCCTGTCTGTTGCCCTTTTGCCTCTGCGATGACATTCCTTTGGAATGCCAACTTTCCTTTTTTCCGGGCCCCTCAAAGCTCAGGTACCGACCGCACCGAAGGGAGACCACAAATCCCCTCCTTGTCACTGTTAGCCTGTTAATTGTTGCTGTTAGCTGTCCTGTAGCCACTTGGCAAAAGAAGTATGTGTCTATCGTTTTACTTTTTCTCCAATCCCAGAGTTCTCCCTCCCACCACTGCACTTTCTCTCGCCTGCCGAATCTACCACCAACAGATTTCACGTAACCCACCTCCGTCTTCTCTTTCGATTGTAATATTTAAGGTCAGGTGCAAAACTGCCATTCCCTGGAGCATTTGCTCAGTTTGTTGAGGTTTTGCTTCCTGGCATTGTCGTCAGTTTGGCTCAGTTAAACTCATAAACGTTCTAACAGCCTTGGACATTTCTTACATTGACAACGTTTCACTGTGAAGTTCTGCAGGAGGTGGGAGGCTAGACTTCGTGGTGCGCGCCTCAGCGAGCAGCTGAGGGGTCTCACTGCTCCCTCTTGCTCCCTCTGCGAGCCAGACTAGCTTAAGCCCCCGCTTATTTCTTCAAATATCATTTTTTTCACGTATCATTTTTTTCTCATCAAATCCATTTCAAACATCAAGTTCACAAGGAATTTTTCGTGAAGAGACCTGCAAATGTATAGGTGGCCTCGCCCACTATTGGCATAGTTTTTCTGACCTCGAGAATGTCCGTCTTCCTCATCTGACAGTTTCATTCCAGAAGTCTAGCCCGTCTGGATCCTCAGAGAACCGCAAAGATGTACGCACATTCATCCCTCGCAGCTTATTTCAATAGAAAATGTGAAATCACCTCAACGTTCAGTAATGGGGGAAGGCTTATGCATTATGTTTTATGTGTTATAGTACACCTTTCCAATGGGATATTGTGCAGCTGTTAAAAACATGTCTTCCCTTACAAACAGGGAAAATAGGATAAAACCACGTTAAGAGTATTATCTCTGGGTTGGAGAATCAAGGGTGATTTAAGTAGGTTGGATTTTTTTTTTTGGTTTTTTCTTCTTTCATATTTTCTACTATACACTTGCATTCTTACAATGAGAGAAAAAGCAAATACCTCGGTTTTCCTCCTTACACACGCTTTTAACACAAGGCCTTTTGTGCTCCCGACCCTTGTGGGCGGGGAAGGCAACGTTCCGCATTCTCAACGCAGCTGGGGGATTTCAAGAAACAGTCTACACTCAGAATTGTGAATGAAACATGGTTCTCATACATCGGACAAATCCAGTGAGAAAAGACCTCACGGGGGTGGAGGGGGGTTGGGGGGGATCTGATCACAAATTCTTAACAGGGCAGGCAAGGTGGGCAGTCCCACCCCAGGCCTAGAACTTCTTCAGTGAAAGGTTTCTCTTTGCCCTCAGCAAGCCCTGTCCATTGCTCTTCTAGGTTAACACACCTGTGAAATACCAGAGTAATCCTCTTTTCTAGATCCTTGGAGTAGAGGTGGAGGCAGAGCCATTCTCAGTGGGCAGAGAACTCTCCTGCAGTCCAGCCTTAGAGATTTCCCCGCCTTGATTTCTCTTCACTCCCTGTAATCTTCCTTCTGGTCCCGCCTTCATTCCAAGTGAATAAAAGGAACCGCAAAGCTGTGCTTCTCCAGGGCATCTGCGATCTGTCACCCGTTTGCGTCGAATAAACTCATAAAAATTCTCTGCCCATTTGGAGGTTCTCCTGTCCACGGAATGTGGGGCTTTCAGACAATAGAGTGTCATGGACCTTATTGTTTGATCAGTGTGAGACATCAGTGAGCTCCCAGAGAAGCAAACACCTGGGTGGAAATGAAAAATCACCTTCATAAGTTAGGTTTTCTCCCCCGTCTGCTATGGAGGCAGGTCTCATTAATAAGTTTCTTTTTGTTGCTTCAGATTTTGCTCATCTCATTCCTGTGGGGAGCCTACTTCTCCTTGCTGACCTCCTTCTCTCCTTCGTACATCTGGTTTGTCTTCCTGCGGATGATGGTGGGCTGTGGCGTGTCCGGCCACGCACAAGGGTAAAGGACCCCCAAGGGAGACATACATACACTCACGCACACTTACATGGACACTGTGGTTACTAGATTAACAGCATCAATAAGTTGCAAATATATGGACTTGTGCTAATTATTTTTGAGCTTTTTTTTTTTTTTTTTTTTTTTTTTAAGTGATGGCCGCTTATTCCTCTAGTTGCTATTGGCCCATCCAGACAATGTTTGATGATCAGGCTAGCTCGCTGCTGGATCGAGCGGGTGGTAACTTGTTTGTTCCAAAGGCTACTCCGTATTTTTTAGAAAAAGACTATTTTGTTAGATGAAATGCTAAACCAAAAATGTCAACCCCAACCCAGCCTAATCATTTCTTGAGAATTTGTTGGAAGAGTAGTTTGACCATAAGCACCTGTAACACTTAGGAGTAACCACTTACAAGGGCCATTGCCCTATGATTTAAGACCGTGTCAAATGAATTTGCAAAGCAGGGTGTGACATATTGAAAGATGGCCTTGGACGAGCGTGCAATACCTTGTGTGTGGGGGTGAAAGGAGCGATGCTAAATTTTCAGCAATTTGGGAGCTTCAGCAATTAACAGGGACCTTCAGGCTCTTCTTCTTGGGCACCTGGGAGCAACTTCTCTTAGAATCTATTAGGAGATGTCAAAACACCTAATAGTTACCTTAATGTGTTAGGGAAAGAATTGTTCTTCCCTGGGGCATAAGTGAAGCACCAGTCTGCACTTTGCAGCCCTGGAGGAGTAGGCCAGGCAGAATTTTAGGGCATCCCTCAGAGGGAAGCCCTGTAAATACATATGTTTAAAACCCCAAGCCCTCGCTAACAACTGCAGCAGAGAAGAACAATGGGAACACGGACGGAACGTGTGTTCATTTATTCTTCTATTCCCAGAATTAATGTGGACGTAATTAGAAACCTGTGCTTTCGCTGCCGTTATTAGTTGAGGAAACTCCCTGCTCTTGGATGTATGTGGGTTTTCCAAGAATATTTTAGAAAAGAGAATCAGATCTGGAAAAGCATTTCCAACATTTCTCTTGGCAAAAGACATTAGCCTAACATCTCTTAAAGAGGAAGAGATAACTGGGAATAAAGAACTTGGACTTCCTCTAATTTGGGGAGTAAGAGTGTTCATGTAACATCAAGAAGAGCAGTTTTAAGTTTGCTTCTCATTTTCTTATGTGGATATTAGCTGTGTTAACCTAAAAGTAAAAAGTCACCGCGAGAGACAACAAACGTTTATTTAATCCAAGAGAACAGGTATTTGGGAGGCACTGATTCAGGCGAAAAAACCCAGCGTTCCGCGTTCCAGTAAGGAGGTAGGAGCAAGAGGCATTTATGAGAAAGGGAAGAGAAACAATTGCAAGACTAGGAGGAGGAATTTCTATGGCTGCAGATAAGCTAAGCAAGGAATGTCTATAGGGACAGATAAGCTAACACAGTGACCAATTCTAAAGAATGACTCTAATTTTCTCCTTTCCCGTTATCTCTGCGAATAGTTGTTTGGAATACAGTGCTGCTTCAGGCACAGTCCAAAGGTCATTTTGCCCAGTTTTAACGTCCCAGAGGTTTGAGGATAAGACAGGCAAGGGGATTCTTCCAGGATGGAGCTCCGACTCCACTGTGAAGTCGCCCTGTTTGTATTATTTTTTATAGCTGTAGCAATTACATTTTGACGTACGATTGTCTAGGGAAAAAGCTCTCTTCTGCTTTCCTTCAAAGCTTGCACTGTTTCTGAAAAGACTTCTCTTCTGACACTGGGTGGATTTTTTCGCACACCAGCCAATTCTCTGGCTCCAGCTGGGTGCCCCATAATTCAGTCCTGACCCAAACCGGAGTGGGGACGGGTCCCACACGTTAAAGGTCCAGTTCCTCAAGGCTGCCCCCACCCCCGCCTGCTTCACGCACCACTTGCAAGTCATAGGTCTTCGCTTACCCACAACTTCTGTCTGACTTGGCTCCAAATCGGAAGTTCCCACAAACCCCTTCTCAGGTTTGAGAATTTGCTCGAGTGGCTGACAGAACCCAGGCAAGCAGTTCACTTACTATTGCAAAAGGATTATTTATGACAAAGCATACGAATGAACAGCCAGATGAAGGTATACATAGGGAATGGTCCGGAAGGGTCCTGACCCAAGGAGCTCCTGGCCCCGTGGAGTTGGGGCCGCCCTCCCCTTACATGGATGGATGTGCTCCCCAACCTGATGGTCTTTGGACACCACACTTTAGGGATTTTCATGGAAGCTTCACCATGGAGGCATGATGGCTATTAACTCATTTTCCAGTCCCTCTTCTCTCTCTGGGGGGTGGGGGTGGGACTGAACGTTCCAAGTTTCTGATCATGGCTTAATCTTCCCAGTGACCAGCACCCACAGAGGAGCCCGCCGAGAGTGACCTCTTTGGAACAAAAGATGGTCCTCTTGAGGCAGGAGAGTTAGAACAGGGAACAAAGGCCTGAGGCTCCACCCCTGCCTTTCTCCATCTTGGCCGGAGCATCACAGACCACCTGTTCCCACCCTCCCCCCCAGTTTCCTGTAATTGGGAGAACCAAAAAGAAATTGGTATCTGGAGAGGAGAGACAAAGACAAGCCACATAGGCAGCTGCCCCATCAGAAGCAGAGGACCACCATATCTACCCCTTCGCCCATGTTTAATAGCAACCGTCCCCCCAGACAACATTGGTGCATCTCCTTCTGGGAGTTGCCCGCTCCCATTTTTTGAGTGCGTACTATTGCTTTAATAAACTCACCATGCTTTGCTGAATCTTTCTGTCCTGCTCTTGAATTCCTTCTTGTTCAGTGACAGGGACCTGGATCAGGCTGAGGTCTAGCTTTGGCCTCTGCAGGCACCTTCCAGCACCACTGTCATCCAGGAAATTCCAGGGGTTTCAGGAGCTGGGTGTCAGGAGGCCAGAGTCAAAGAGCCGATATTAGCAGGAACCAGGGCAGAGACCGAGATGCATGCTTCCCACTATTTCACAGTGGCAAAAGTCCATGTTTTCTAGTTCTTTCTCTGCAACAAGCAAAATTACCATTGTTAAAATAAGTTCTTTGGTTTTATAACAACAAACTTATGTTTTCTCCCCTTCCTGTTTCAGGCTAATCATAAAGACTGAATTTTTGCCTACAAAATACCGAGGCTACATGCTCCCCTTGTCGCAGGTAAGGTAAAACGGGAATTCTCCTCAGCCTTCTGATCCCAGAGAACACGAGGTACCTGATTAGCACACTGCGTACCAGCTGAAGGGCATTAGGAATGCTTGACACCGAAGTCCAGTTCCCGGGGTTTCCGAGTCAGGTCTTCCCTAGTCCACAGCAGCATTTGGAACACAGCGCCCCCTTCCTCAACAACCAGGAAACATTGCACTGGCTGACCTTGCCGGGATGACAGAAGCCCCGGAGGCATCTGGGCTGAACATTCTCTGTGGAGGGACACAGCTACCCCTGCCCCCACCGTCTCACTTCCCTGCCAAGGATACTAGTGTCTGCCAGTGTGTAACTGACCCAGGCCCGTGGGCACATGCCATTCTGCCACCTCCCTGATGAGCCATTTGTCCAGGTGACAAGACCGGGGTGCTCTCAAGCCCTCCGCAGACCCTGCTGGCCACAAAAGAGAGGTTTTGCATCCAGAAGCTACGTCAATCTGGGCAGCCTCGTCCCATCTTTGAGGCCATCATTATCCCCAAGCGCTGACCTTTGAGAGGTCCCAAGGAAAAGCCAGCCCTTCCCACCGAGCATTATATATTTGGCAATAAATAAAGGAGTAGGGTACTGCTTTTCAATTTAATTTTTCTGATACCAAATTTAGGCAACGAAAATAACAACAGAACATTAGAACCTAACACACACTGACTAACCCTTTGCATTCCCCCCAGATTTCTCCCTCTGATTCTCTGCTGACATGGACACGCACGCCTTCAGTTCTTAGGGGCTGGGTTTTACATTCACCCTGACTTCATTGGTACCGCCCTGCTCAAGGTCACCTGTGGATGTTTTCTCTCGCACCCGCCTGAATTCCTTAGCGTGCTTCCTGGCTATGCATTCTCCTTGCTTGTCTTGTTTTTCAGGCCTCCTCAGGTCACCTGATTTACTCCAATATGTTTAGCTATATATGTGCATATTACTCCCCAATCTTTATCCACGACCGAGAGTACCCCCTTGACCTTCAGACCCAGGTGGCCAATCACCTGATAGCAACCTGAATATCCTACAGGTCCCTGAAACGGAACATCCATAGACCTAAGCTTTTTATCTTCCTCTGAGGACTCTTATTTACTTTCAGGTAACAGCAAACGCTGTCCCTCAGTCATCTGAGCCACAAACGGAAGAGCCATCCTGGACCCCTCCCTGTCCCTCACACCCACTCCAGGAATCGCTAAACACTATTGATTCATCCTCCACCCCCCTCAACAGCTGTGTCATCAGTCCCATCCCCTTTACCTCCAAAAGGTGGCCAGGTCCATCCATTAAAAAAAACAATTTTGGGGTCCTTCCATCACTACAGTCCTTTTCAATGCCACATCACCTGTTACCTGGTGGCCTGCAATAGTTTGTCACTGACCTTCAGAAAGGTTGTCCCTGGTCACTCAAGTCTCTCTCCATCGCATTACTCTCTTTCTGTAGCTCTTATCACTTCCTGAAATAATCGTGTTTGTTTATTTGTTTGTTTGTTTTTGGAATAGAATTCCTTGGTAATTAAATAGTCAGCCCTAAGTAGTCCCCCAAAGGATCTTTTATAATATTATCTTTCTGTGGAACGGAGTGAAGTTATTTTTCTCCATCTTGTAGAGGGGAAATAACATCCACTCAAAATTGTCCTAATTTCCAGCCCTCGCTGGTGTGGCTCAGTGGGTTGAGCGCCAGCCTGCAAACTGAGAGGTTGCCAGTTCGATTCCCAGTCAGGGCACATGCCTGGGTTACAGGCCAGGTCCCCGGTTGGGGGCTTGTGAGGAGGCAACCGATTGATGTGTCTCTTGCACATCGATGTTTCATAATATCATATTCTTATTAGCTTAGAGCAGCTCTAGAAGGATGTAAGAAACCGAACACCGGTTCCTTCTGAGAAGAGAAACTGGATGGCAACTAGGAGAAGAAAATCTTTTTATGGGTTCTTTGTACCTTGAGTTACGAACCAATGAATTATTTATCCAGGAAAACAGAAGTTAGTGCCTGGGGCCCCAGATTTTTAAAACTTTGGGACATCACTGACCCTCGGTCTAGCTGAGTCGCCCACTCACACACAAGCAGATGGAGCCCCAGGGAAGTGAAGTGAAGTGACCGTCCCCGTTCATCCAGGTCCCTAGGGGAACCCGAGCCCCGGCTCCTCAGCCAGACCCTCTTCGGGGCAGCTGGATGGGGCAGCTCTGACGGAAGACAGCTGTGTGGAGTGCGTTGGGGACGAGCGCTGTCACCTTCCATTTTCGTCCCAGGTCTTCTGGCTCGCTGGCTCCCTGCTCATCATCGGCCTGGCCTCTGTGGTCATCCCCACCATCGGGTGGCGCTGGCTCATCCGCATCGCCTCCATTCCTGGCATCATCCTCATCCTGGCCTTCAGGGTGAGGAAGCTTGTGGGGCTCTCCCCCCGCCCCATGTCCTTCCTTCCAGCTGGCCCAGCGCCCTTTTGGCCCCATGCCCACCTCCTTATTTAAGTCTCCATCTCTGTCAGTGTGTGTGGAAAGGGCATCTTGGCAGGGCTAACGTTCCAGCCTGTCTGAAGGTGTGAACGTGCAGAATTTGGGGGACAGCAGGAAGGCTGGATGGCTGGGGTGAGGGGTGCTGATGGGGGGCTGGCAAGACAGGCCTGTGTCCAGATTAAGAAAGGCCTCGCAGGCCAGGGGCCCTTGGAGGTGTGAGAGGGGTGATGTAGGAAGCTGGCCCTGGGCGTGGGGGGCCTGGGCAGGAGAGCAGTTAGAAAGTGTCAGGGTAATCCCGGTGGAGACGAGGAGGACCTCAGCTGCCCACTGGTAGGGGGGATGGGGAGTGGGGTGCTGCTGGTGGGAGAACCAACTGGCCTCGACTGGGTGTGAGGCAGGAGGGGCAGGAGCAGGCAGAGGGGATTCTCCAGGTCCCGGCCTCGGTGTAGTTCACAGTAGTCAGCAATCAGTGCGGCAAGGCGCTCGGCCTTCGGGACTGGTTCCTTCGCCTTGTGGGTGCTGGAGGCGCCTGCCGTGGTCACCCTTTAGGTTGTGGCATTGTGGGGAGATCCTGGGACCCCTGCAAAGGGCTGGGGCAACAGAGCAGTGGAAGGGCACTGGGGGCTTTGGGGCAGTGGATATTTTACTAATTGGATGTGAGAAGTTCATTGTATTAATGAGCACTTGAACCAAATTGGTATGAAGCTCAGTATCAGCCTGATATCACCCAAGATGAGACTGGTAAGGAATATGCAACCATTTTGCTCCAAACCAGCCTAGGATGCAAAAGCACGCCTCTTCCATTGTGTGCCTGTGTGCCCACTACACCCTAGTCCCTCGCCGGACACCGGGACGCTGTGGTTAGCATGTGGAGCCATTAAGGCCCGTATCCCTGGGGTCCGCAGCCACTGCAGCTCTGGTGTCCCTTGTCGTCTGTGCCCAGTTTATTCCTGAATCTGCTCGGTTCAACGTCTCCACTGGGAACACCCAGGCTGCCCTGGCCACGCTGCAGCACATCGCCAAGATGAACCGCTCGGTCATGCCGGAGGGGAGGCTGGTGGAACCCGTGCTGGTGAGTGCCCAGAAGGGAGGTCTTCTCCCGCCACATCCCAGCCTCCCTGTGGGGGCCACCCAGAAGTCCTTGTAGTCATGGAAGGCTAAAGGGCAGGGGGCTGCGGCTCTCATCCTGACCCTGGGGGGCGAGAGACAAGAGCAGAGTAGATGGGACTAGATGCAGCTCCACCAGGGAGCCCTGGTCAGGTACCCACCTTCACGTTCCTCAGCAATAACATGGGCAAAACACCACCTCCCCTGCAGAGCTCGGCCCAGGATTAGCACCATTGTTGACAGATGAGAGATGGTTTTATAATATAATTTCCTTGTCCTGGCCTCGTCTTATTGATATCAAAGTTATAAACCCCTTAAATGATTTTTTAAAAGATTTTATTTATTTATTTTTAGAGAGAGGGGAAGGGAAGGAGAGAGGGAGAGAAACATCAATGTGTGGTTGCCTCTCGCACGCCCCCTACTGGGAACCTGGCCTGCAACCCAAGCATGTGCCCTGACTGGGAATCGAACTGGCAACCCTTTGGTTTGCAGGCTGGCACTCAATTCACTGAGCCACCCCAGCCAGGGCAAGTTCTTGTTCTTTTTTGTCTGACCTGTTTAGCATGATATTCCCAAGATCCATCTACCACAGATGGCACTCTTTCCTCCTTTTTTATGGCCAAGTAGTGTCCCATCATGTACATGTGCCACATCTTTATCCAATCAGCTGAGTATTCTTCAGACACCACACACCACCTTTGTTGCTCAGGGTCCTTCCGTGGCCCCCACAGACTACTGGGTGAAGCCCAGAATCCCCCTCCTGGCATTAAGGTCTTCTGTAATCTTCATCAGTCAGCCATTGACCCTTGGGTCCATGGCTAAGTGCAGGTGTTAGTACCCTACAGCCCTCATCTTAACTTAATCACCTCTTTTAAGGCCTTATCTCCAAATACAGTCACACTCTGGGGGTTAGAACCTCAACATATAAATTTGGGGAGTTCACAATTCCCATTAAACCATCCCCCCTCCCCCCACTCTATATTCTCCATACTCTCCATCCTCCAGGCCCCTCCTAATCCTTCTCCCTTGTCCGCCGCCCACCCTTCTTCCCTCTGCGTTCCTTCTCTTGCCTCCACCTGTCGCAGCCCACCTGTCATGCCCATTAAATGACCTCGTCCTCCTCAGGCTATGGTGCAAGGCCCTGTGGCTGCAGAGAGCCGAGCAGGAGGCGCTGCCTTTTACTGTCTGATTAGAGAGACGAGACTTACAGGGGAAAGAATCAATAACCCCAGAGCCCAGGTGCCTAGAGCCAGGTGAGCCGTGCGGGTGGTGGTGTGGGATCAGGGCAGAGAGGGAACCGTGAGCAGGACAGGCCACCTTCAGGTGTAGGTGGGACATACAGTGAGCAATGGAAGGAGAGGAGAGAGCCCACCAAAGGCAGAGGATGGGAGTGAGCCAGACCAGAGGCAGGGATGTGCCGTGGGTTTGGTCCCATGGGCTGCAGTCAGAAGGCCACGCGGAGGAGGCTGGGCAAGACGCTGCGGGCTGTGGAGCCGCTGCAGCTTCACGCCAAAGACTCTGACATGAGAGGCCTTGGGACTGTTTGAGGCAGGGCCTCGCCATGGATGTGACAAATGAGTCCACTGTTTGGATTGTAGCGGAAGGTTCCACACCAAATGACTTATTAGGATAAAATTCATGATTCATTGGGATTCACTATAGATTTCAGTTTCCTTATCTTCAGTGAACTTGGGGACGTGGGGGACCATAGTCACATCTAAACCAGGGTGACAGAGCAGAGATAGATGGCCAATACCCAGGACTGCTGCTCTGGAGACGTGAAGTCTGGCTCTGATTCCAAACAGCTGTGTGATCTTCGGCAAGACACTTAACCTCTCTGGGCCACACATTCTGTCGGACAGTGGGAGGCAGGACTAGATCAGAGGCTCCCCATGGTGAGCAACCGGAGGCTCGGTGTGTAAAACCTACGAAAGTGAAGTGCCAGCTGCTTCGCTCCATCCACCAGAACCTCCAGGAGCTCAGCCTAAAGGTCCCCGGAGCAAAAACCTCTAAATTCCTTCAAGCTCTTCTGTGAGAACAAAACTCTGAACCCCCAGACTGTCCTCCTGGTCTCTCTCAAGGGGTTCCTGTGACCCTGGGTCTGTTTGTGAGAAAAGCGTACTTAGTTTTCATCTGAGAACCGCCAAAGCTTTCCAAACTTTACATAACATCCACTGCTGTCCATCATAGAGAACCCATCCTTATTTATTTTTATCCAAAAGTACTTAATAGGTACTGACTGCAGGTAAGAACTATTGCTAATTACCCTAAAGACACAAAAAGAAATTGGGTACCCTATCCTCTCTTCAAATTTACGACATTTTTTCCTTAAAAAAGCCTCACACTCTTTTTAGATGTTAAGTTTTTAATTTTGATGTTAATATTGAAAGAATCTCCCATCAGCTTTGCAATTGTTTTCATGCATCCTCCTGTTTTCCGCCACACCCCTCCTGTTTTCCGCCACACTGAGGAAAGCAAGAGGAAGGGTTAGAATCGTGAACTCAGCGGGGTTGGGCACTTGCCAATGATGACCCGTGTGCAAAGGCTGGCGAGCTGGGATGGATGTGTTAATGACAATTATGGGTTGGGTGAGGTGTACTCGTGGGTGCTCAGTGGTTATCTCAGCCCCGTGTCCCATGTTGTCCTTGTTTTTAAATATTAATATTTAGTATCTAAAGAATTAGAGACATCTTTGCTTGTCCTTAACCCACTACGCCTATTTTGTGTCCCCCTTTTCACTACCCCAGGAAAAAAGAGGAAGGTTTGCAGACCTATTGGATGCTAAATATTTACGGACCACGTTACAGATCTGGGTGATATGGTAAGAACGTAGTTATTTCAAAATGAGTTTTAAAGACACAAGCATTTGGAGAAAGACTGCTGAATGCTGTTGGGGAGAAAAGCACAAGAAAGACCCCAGCAATCTCTTATCTTTCTACTAATACCACCAGCCAAAGAAATATATAAAGTAACAATTTTTTTAAATGGACAGAAAGAAAAGAATTCTAAGTGTCTAGGAGGGGTGTCCAACCCATGGCCCGCGGGCCACATGTGGCTCAGTTTGACTATAAATGCGGCCCAACACAAAATCGTGTTTACTTAAAACATTCTGAGATTTTTGTTTGTGTTCATTAGTGTTTGTGTATTTAGTGTGTGGCCCAAGACAACTCTTCTTCTTCCAGTGCGGCTCAGAGATGCCTCAAGGTTGGACGCCCCTGGTCTAGTTTTTCATTTGTCATCCGGGCACAGTCTGCCGTTCACCGTTACAAATCCACCTGACGGCCAAAGTTAGAGACTGGCTGTACCGAGTGGCGGGAAGTGCTGGGCGCACAGTCGCTGGAACTTGCATACACTGCTCATGAGAGTTCCACTTAGCGCAAGCACTGCGGAGAACTTTTTGGAGATATGTCTCTTACAGTTGAAAGTATGCCCATCCTGTGGCTCAGCAGTTCCACCCCTGGGTTTGTACCCAACAGACACGCATGCGTACATTTACCAAACCCTTACGTGAATGCCATAGCGTTGCTTCATTTGCAGTAGCCCCGGACTATCAACGACCCACACGTCCATCAACAGTATAATGGACAGACTGTGTTACGTCCATAAAATGGAATAGCATACAATAACGAAGACGAGAAAACTAGCAGTGACCCTCAGCAGAGCTGAATCTCACAAAGGCAATAATCGGCACAGGAAGCCAGACGCACATGATACTCATTATGGGATTCCGTTTGTACGAAGATCGAAAACAGGCAAAGCTGATTGATCGGCAGTGTTTGAATTCAGGAACGCGGTTGTCTGCCTGCCTTCTTCAGAATGTCACCATTATTAATATAGGTTGGTATGTCTCCCCTTGAGACTTTAATTTTTGAAAACCTCAATAGTTGGAAATTAAACACATTAAAGCTACTTTAATAACAAGGGGAGATATTTTGATGGTTTTCCTCTAAAATATTTCATTACAAACATTTCTGAACGCACATGTAAGCGGAGAGGACTCCTTGACGAACTGTGATTGGCTCATCGCCCAGATCAGGCAGTCGCTGATCCGCACCCGGCTCGTTCAGCCAGTACGTGTTCCCTGTGCTGCAGCGTCTTCGAGCCAGCCCCAGGCTTCATGACTCTCCCCAGCCCCAGATGCTTCATTAAGAATCTCAACTACTTGCCCTGGCTGGGGTGGCTCAGCCGGTCGGGCGGCAGCCCCCAAACTGAAGGGTAGCGGATTCGATTCCTGGCCAGGGCACGTGCCTGGCTCGTGGGGATGTGTACAAAAGGCAACTGATTGATGTTTCTCTCCCTCCTTTCCCCTCTCTCTGGAGAATCAATAAGCAAGCTGCTTCTCTGCCTTTTGCCTAAGATCTGTGTAGAATCAATAAGCATGTCCTCAAGAGGATTAACAAAAACAGCATCTCAGCTACTTGAGGACATGTTCTTAGATGAGTCCAATCCTACAATCACACAGACAAGACTAACCATCATCACGTTAGTAACAGCCAATACCCAGAACAAATGTGACTACCCCCGGTTGTCCCCACACGTGTGTTTTACAGATGGCTTTTAGAACCATTTCTGCGAAACTGAGGGACGCAAGACTGGGGGTGTTTCAGGGAGGCAGATATTTTTTTCTTGACTTCAGTATATGAACTTCCCTGTATGTTCCATTTACATTTCAACGAAGATATTTACTAAAGAACAGAAAGAAAATATAAAGCGAAAGCACAAACCTTCCGGGGGCCTGCTGAAGACCCTCTGATAGGGAGCGTTCTGCGGTGACCCCAGGTTGACCCCGCTCCTGGCGGTTCAGTGGGACACTCATTTGGACGCTGATGTGAAGGGACTGTGTAGCTGTAATTGAGATCACCGGGGCTTAAAGCAGGGCGAGGATTCTGGATTCAGCAGGTGGGCCCCATTCAATCACCTGAGTCCTTAAAAGAAGAGAAATTTCTTCAGCTGGAATCAGAGCTGGAGAAGAGACATTGAGAGGAGGCAAAGGAGAGAAGGAGAGCAGGAGAGCCCAGAGATTGAAAATATGAGAAGGACTCAACTGGCTTTGAGGACAAGGAATGGGGGAAGGCCACAGAAGCCGAGGACAACTGGTCAACAGCCAGCCAGGGAACGGAGAGGAGTTCTAGGCGCCGCCCTCGGCCGCACCGCCCGCGCACCCCAGCTCCCGGGTTGCCTTCTGCCGACAGGCTGGGTGAGCTTGGAAAACGGATTCCTCCCCCAGAAAGGCACGCGACCCTGCCTGCCCTCTCGTTCCTGCCTCTGACACTCCGGGCAGAGACGCCGGCCAGACCCACGGAACTTCTGACCTCCAGAACTGCAAGACACTGAACGTGTGTTGTCTTCACTCACACCGTTTGTGCTGACTTGAGTCTGCAGCGACAGATAATGAACCCAGGCTTCAGACTTCTTCACGGGGCCTGTGGGGTCCTCCCGGCCCCTGCCCCTCCAGCTGTTGCAAATTTGTTTCCCAACGTGGGCCTCCAGCCCTCCCCGCGCCAGATCCGTGAGCCCTGCTTTCTTTCCCCTCGCCTCCCCCTGCTCTGCGTTCCACCAGAAACTCTCCCACTTCTCCCTGCAGCTCTTGGTGGCTTTCCTCACAGCCGTCGTTCCTCACTTCCAGGCTGGGCATCTCTTTCGCCTACTACGGGGTCATCCTGGCCAGCGCCGAGCTGCTGGAGCGAGACCTGGTCTGCGGTTCGCGGCCCGAGTCTGAGCCCGGGAGCGCGGTGGTGGTGAGTGCGGGGGTCTCCGAGGAGAGCCAGAGCCCCTGCCACTGCCGCATGTTCGCCCCCTCCGACTACCGGACCATGATCATCAGCACCGTTGGCGAAATTGCTTGTGAGTGTCTCTCGTACTGGCCCCTCTGTTCGGGGTAGGGGACAGGCAACTCAGAGCCTCAGTGGAGAGACAGGTGACCCTTCATACACTCGGCTCCTGCCTGGTGGAACTGAACACCCTCCCCCACCGCCCCTCTGCCCCCAATCAGACCCACAGCCTGCTGGGTGAGCTGGGGTGGGGAGAAGTGTGGATGGAGGAGCATAGCTTTGAAGGGCTAAATTCTACCAATTCTAAGATGCATTTTTTCCTTCACATTTTAATAGCCCTGAAATTGGGACGTCTTACAGTGGCGTTAATTTTAATCTGCAGTACTGTTTCTGTTTTTGTAGACATAAACAATGGTACTTAAAATTTACTGGCACCTTGAATTTGATAGAAAACTGTATAAAACACTTAAAATATAGGTCTAGCAAGTAGGCAATGTACATGATAAGCATCCTGGGCATGAAGCATCCTTCATATACACCAGTGCCTGGTGTTCTTGGGCCACGTGGGAAAAGTGTGCCACGGGGGTCCCGAAGTCGATGACTGGGGTCTTGGCCAGAAGGCGCTCGAGGTTTGGATGAAGTTGCTTCTTTCTGAAAAGACAGGGAGGAATCTAGTGTTGATAAAGGCCACTTGCTTTCAAGGTTCCAGACATTGTCCCTGTCGTTTGCTTTGTAGTGAATCCTCTGAACATCCTGGGCATTAACTTCCTGGGCAGACGGCTGAGCCTGTCTGTCACCATGGGCTGCACAGCTCTGTTCTTCCTCCTCCTCAATATTTGCACCTCAAGGTATTTTCTCTCTGGCTGCTTCAAAACAGCCGAGCTTCGTGTGCAGTGGTTTTAAGATGGGGTCTTCTATCCCACAGTGTACATGGGGGTCAGGGTCGAGTCCCTTTCACCAGGAGAGTAGAGAATGGGCTGCTTGTTCGTCTGGAATGATCTTGCCTAGCGTCTGCCCTGGTACTGCCTCTTCCCACTGACCCGGCCCCTCCTCGGTTGTCAGGACGTGGGTATCCGTATGGGGGTTCTCGCTTTGCCCCCCAAAATGTTTAGGGTCTTTATGCAAAGCTTCCTGGGGAAATGGGACTCTAGTTGTGAGTCCAATTATCCTGACCATTTTTAAGAGTTTACTGATACATTATATCTATATATCTTTCTATACTTTATATATTTATAAAAAACATAATCTGTGGTGTGAAAATTAATTTCACTCTTAATTTGTGACCCTAGAGTGGCCTCAGTTATAATGAATATATATCACTTATTCCGCAAACCGTCTGCACCATTTTGGGGGAGTAGGGGCCAGATTGGAATGGCACACTTGGGGGGAGAAGAGGGAGGGGAGTGGGACTGGACAGTTTGAGTGAGGTGTTTGCTTTAGGACCCTGCACTCAGGCCAGCGGAGAAGCGGCGGGTCCTCTGTGTGCGTGTCAGCCGGGGCTACGGAAGGCCCTCCGCCTTGCCTTTGGTAACGTCTCTTGCGTCCTGTTCCCTAGTGCTGGCCTCATCGGCTTCCTCTTCATGCTGAGGGCTTTGGTGGCAGCCAACTTCAACACCATCTACATATACACCGCTGAGGTTCGTTTTGGGGAAGGGGTCGGTTCCATCAGGGGTGCGAGACTAGCTGCTTAGAGAGGATGTCCGTCTGTAGATAATGCATCCCTGGCATCTGTTGTCTTGGGATGATTTTCTAAAAAACATCCCATTAAAGTGATGCCAGAAGGTTTGTTTGACAGGGAGCTTCCCTGCCCCACTGAGTCTGGTGAAAGCCGGGGTCAAGAAGAAAGACAGGACCTGTCCCTTCCTCCCTAGACAGCATTCAAATAAAAACCAGCTCCCTGTCCCAGCGCCACGCTTCCTTCCGGAATAGGGCCTGCAGCTGTGTGTTGATGTTAAAATGCAAATCTCCTGATTTCTCTCTTTGAAATTAGAATGTATTTTTCACCTTTATTCCTTTGAAAGATCACGCTGCCTTCATCTGTTTGCTGCATGTAGCTTAAATCGAAATATAACAGTAATTTATTCTTCCTTATTTTACTGAATGGATGTCTACTGTGTGCAAGGCACTACCCGAGGGAGCTAGAGGATCTTCTCTAAAGAGCTCCTGTTCCTACAAACAAACCATTTCTGTAGGAAACGGTGTTGTAGCTGGAGAAGGCGGTGCTCTCGGGACTGCTAGAGCTGCGTGCATTTCCATTTCTGGAAATGGAGAAGGCTGTTCAGGTCACAGGCGTGACATGTCGAAAACATTAAAGCCACAGGAAAATATTCCCCTCCCATAAAAATAGGAAATTATGGCATATTTGATGTATACATAACACTTCATTTAGTTCCATTAACATCTTCTACAATTATCTTGTGAATTTATGAACCCAAAAATCAGTGTGTAGCCATGATTGCTTCTAAAGCTATATTTGGAAATCTTCAATTTGACATTTTGGAATGTTTTCATTTAAAGATCATTCCTAAGTATTTTTTTTTTTCCTGATGCTCATTTAAAAAGTCATCCGTTATTCTACCTCCCAGAACTGTGAAAATATGAACAAAAAACTTTATTGATATTACGTACAGAAAAGAACTTCACCATGTGTCTGCATCTGTGTTTTCAGGTATAGCCAGCACCCTCACTTTCTAAGAGACAGCAAGCCCCCCCCCCCCCCCCCCCCGCAAAAGCACTGCACCCCCAGACCTTCCCCTGCAGACACAGCAGGGCTGCTGGGACAGGAAAACATCTTTTGCATTTGGTGGCTCATGACAAGATGTGGTCTCGTAAAGGGACGGTGTGCTTTGTTTTAGTGAAACGATAAAATGGGTTTTTTTTGTTTTTGTTTTTGTTTTTTGGTATTGTATGGCACTGAGAGAAAATTCTCCAGAGTTTTGAAAAACAATTGTTTCATATATTCTCCCTATCATCTCATTTTTTAATAACATTTGCTTATTAAACTTCACTAGTTCCTATAAGAATTCCGAATTAATGGAATTCAGATTAATGAGTTTTCACTATAAATGAGAGAGTCGCGGGAAGAGAGTGGATTCTGCAGTGAGAACACGGGGGAGGGGCCGTGTGCGCGCGGCGCTCTGGCAGAGCTCCACCGTGGCCTTGTGTAAGGGCTCATTGAGTTGTTACTGTGCGGGCTGTATTTTCCTTCAGTAGGACCGCCTTTATGCACTTATTGCTCTAAAGTGGAAATCTTATGTCTGATTCCAGAGCTTGCTTTTCCAAAATTATATTTTGAATATTAAATTAAACACATAGTTTGGAATTTGCTCACTTAAAAGATAATTTCTAAGTGTTGGTTCTTTTTGTGACGGTTACGGTTTAAAAATTCAAAATTGTGTATCTGAGGAAATGAATGTCTTTTATTCTCTATCCTATCAGAATATCTGGTATTTAATATACAGGAGCAGGCAAAAGGAGGCTTTCAGTGTGAGCGCACGAAAGAGTTTATGCTTGCATTATCACATACTAATTATTGTATTTATTTCTTAGTCGTCTTTTTATTACTATTGTTATTATTTTGTATCCCTACTTATGATTCACCTTTTAGGTAATGCTGGCTGGTAACTTCCCTACCTTTGCCCACCCCTGTATTAGTTGCCAAAGCTTGGCCTTGGGAGGCGAGGGCAGACAAGAGGCCTGTCCTAACTGATGCTCTCTGCCCCTCCCTCCAGGTTTACCCCACCGCCATTCGTGCTTTGGGGATGGGGACCAGCGGCTCCCTGTGTCGCATTGGAGCGATGGTGGCACCATTTATATCCCAGGTACACCCAGGAGTCTCTGCAGGGAGGACGGGTCTAAGGGAGGTGGGGGAAAGGGACCCTGGGTCCCTTCCAGTTAAGGGTGTAACCCAGGATGTCTGTTCACCGAGTGAGTTTTCTTGCGGGGCCATTTTCCACTGTTTGGTGAATCCGAATAGAGAAGGAGGCTAAACTGCTGCGCGCGGGCTTGCAGTCAGTCGGTAACAGGTATGGCAATTGCAGGCAGGTTTTGGATTCTGTTGGGTTTTGCTGGGGAGGATGCAGAGGAAATGGATGACACAGGAGGTTGAGTAGTTGAATGAAAATGGGCTCTGACCTTGGCCCTGTCCAGGGGTGCAGGTAAATAAGAGAGCACAGCTGTGCAGGGAGGTGGCCTTGGGCGGGGTATCCCAGGCAGACTCAGGCTGGGATAAAATCCAGGCCTGACTGGGACCCACGGACAGAGAGTTGTCCGGGAGGAAAACAGGCAGATATGGTCACCTGCATGGTCACAGTGCCTCAGAGGGTTAAATGGCTGGTCTCCTTCTGGTCATTCTCTTTTGGGTACTAGAGAGGGAATCCACCTGGGCTGCCTGTGACAAAAGCAGGATCGAGGCTGGGCCCTGGGAGGGCCTGGCCCTGGCAATGGGGGCTGACAGGAAACTAGGGCCTGTCCTCCGCAGGACCGTCTGGGCCCGTGGCCACTCCTCGCCTCTCTGAGCATTCCGAGTGTGCTATGCTTGCCTGCGTGTGTGGCCCCCCCCACAAACCCTAAACACACCAGTATGTCCTAGATCCAGCCACCAGAGGACAGTGATGTGCTCTTGCATTCCTAGAAAGGGACTCTCTAGGCCAGGCCTGGTTAATCGTTCATACTTGAGCTAAATCAGTTATGGCCAAGAGTCGGGGGTATGTACAAATGAGGCTGAAGAGGATTGGTGATGTTGTGCTTTTCTAATAAGAAAGATGTATTTGGTCTTCGCCTGACAGAGGTCCTAAAACCCTGCAGTTTCCTAGGTGGTGAGGGCCACAAAGATGTCTTGTTATGTTAATGAGGTGACCTGTGTACTGCACCTGAGGGTGGGGATTGGTTGCCGGGAGAACCGATCCTGTGATTAGAGGGTTGGAACTTTCAGTCCCACCCCCCTGACATCTTAGGAGGGGAGAGGGGCTAGAGGTGGAGTCCTTCACCAATGGCCAGGGCTGTGGTCAATCAAGCCTGTAATGAAGCCTCTATAAAGGGGGGCTGTGCAGAGCTCCCAGGTTGGGGAACCAGGATGCTTTTGTGCGCCACTGTGCTGGGCCCCAAGCTCCGCGAGGATAGAAGTTCCTTTGTTTGAGACCTCGCCCTGTGTATTTCTTCATCCGGCTTTTGAGTCCTATCCTCGAATATCCTTTATTATAAATAGTCTAGTGAGTGAGCAGATTTCCTGAGTCCTGTGAGCTGCTCTTGTGCATTAATCAAACCCAAAGAGAGGGGCGTGGGCACCCCTCGATTGACAGCTGGTCGGTCAGAAGTGCGGGTAATAAGCAGGACTGTGAGAGCATCTGAAGTGGGCGCAGTCTTGTGGGACCGAGCCCTCAGCTCTGGGACCTGGTGCTTCCTCCAGGTAGATGGTGTCGGAATTGAGTTGCTTGGTGGTGCAGGGAAGTCCTTCCAACTCCTGCCACACGCTGCGTGTTATAATTGGGGGCAGAACCCAAAATAAGGGTGCAGTTTTCAAAGTGTTGTCACGGGCAGAGCAGACTGTAACGTGCATTTCCTAGAACTCATCGGAGGTTGCTACCACTAACTTCTTACCGTCTTGGGAGTGTTTTCCTTGTCCGTCTTAAGGAAAAATGGGGGCAACTTCTGTCTTGTCACTTTGGTTTTGAACGTTCTTTTATACGTCCCCACCATTTTCGGAAAAGGATGTCATGGGGAAAGGCAGCAGTAGGGTACTACTCCTACTTCTGGAGGACCAGATCAGGGAATAGTTCATTCTCCAATATCCAATCAGGACCTGAGTCTGGGGGGACATTTTCTCTGGGAACCTGTGGGTAGTTTTCTGAGGCCTACACTGCATTTGCTGGGTTTGCGGATCAGTAATGGTCCCCACCTGGGCCCGGTCTCCCGGGGCCACACAGCTCTGCTCTGCTCGGCATCCTGGAGCTGAGGCCTTCTCAACGCGTCTTAGCTTACCCAGCTTTCCATGCCGTCCTCATTTTAAAAGTGAAGATAAATAACAGTGCCCGCTACGTAGGTTTGTTCTGATAGTTAACTTACATTAAAAGATGTAAAAGCACTTAGCCCAACATTTGACTCATAGTAAGCTCTCAATAGATGTTAGTTAATAATAACGATGATGCATAACAAGCAAGGCCAAATGCTAAATAGTCAAATTAAAGTATTGCTGTGATTAATAAAAATTTAAGTTTATATATGTGTGTATAAGTGTATATGTATATACTTAAGTTCCATCCGTCACGATGCAATTGGGATGCTTTGCTGTCCTTTGCAGGCTAGCAATGGGAGTGTTAGAATCCAGGGAGCTTTGTTTGTTCCTAGGGCATCTGCTGTAACTACCAACTCGCTCTTTTTAATCCCTTCACCCTTTCACCCATCTCCCCCTCCCCCCCTCAACTGGCAACCGCCCCAGGGTGTTCTCTGTATTGGAGTCTGCTTCTCTTTCTCTCCTACACGTTTTAATGTGGGCTTTTCTCTTTTGCCTGATGTATAGGAGTCAGTCAGCTAGTTTTGGGTTCCTTTCAGAGGAAGTGGTTGCAATGTGTCACTGAAGAGTCAGTGTGTCCGTGGGAGGAGGGGAATTCAGGATCCTCCGATGTCACGCATGGTCTTGATCCAGAACCTTCGCAGACTTTCTACAGTTTGTCTGCCATGTCCTTTTCTGTGCAAAAGGCATTTTTTACGTCAATAAATAGAAAAACAAGGCCTTTTCATGTCTCATTGGATATATTCTCCAAATGTTACTTTTTAATTCCTTTATCAGTGTCATGTTGTTGAATGCGTAGACTGTTTCAGATATTTTTCCATTATAAACAACGGTTTCGAGCATCCTCGTGCTTACATTTTGTCCAGCTCTGCCCCTACCCCACTGGGGAAGTCCCTAGCGGTGGGACTGGTGGGTGGGAGGGACCGCTCATTTTCCCTGTGATACACGATGCTAAAATTCCCTTCGGGACGGTTGTACCAGTGTCCCGGGGCTCCGCGATTGCACGTTTGCCACCTGACTGTGTCTTTTCACCTTTGCCAATCTCACTGTCCTTAAATGGCATCTCTTTGTTATTAGAATTAGTGTTTCTTTGATTAGGAATGAATGGAATTGTTCTTTTCCTATTTTAATTGGTTATTTCATATTCTTTAGCTTGCTCATTCCTAACAGCGCCTTGCCTGTTTTTCAAACATTGATCTATGAGAATCCTTCATATATGGGGTTGGTCAAAAAGTTCATTTAGTTTTTTCTGTACGATGGCTCTAGTCGTGCTTAGTTGTCCTTAACGTCATTCGAAACAATGTTGTTAGACTGTATTATGACTGCTGTCATATCAGCGTGCATTTTTTAAAAAACTTACCAAAATTGGTGAATTTTTGTGCAGCCATTTTAATATTGAAGATGGAAGAAGATACTCAACATTTTTGGTATATCATGTTTTATTTTTTCAAGAAAGGGAAAAGCACAATTGAAACGCAAAAAAAGATTTGTGCAGTGTATGGAGAAGCTGCTGTGACTGATCAATCGTGTCAGAAGTGGTTTGTGAAGTTTCTGGGTACTACTGACATTTTGACCAAATGATTCTTTGCTGTGGGGCTGTCTTTCGCATTGGAAGATGTTTAGCAGCACCCCCGACCCCTACCCACTAGAAGCCAATAGCAGGAGAGAGCCGACATCCTCAAAATATCCCAATCAATGAAGTTATTGGTGAAAATGAAAAATGTCTTTTATGGAAAAAAATAAATGGACTTTTTGGCCAACCCAATACATAAAGGACTTTATTTTTCTGTCATGTTGCAAATATTACCCCTTTCCAGCTTTCCAGTTGGCTTTCATTCTTGTTTATGTTCTCCTTTCTCTGTACAGAAACTTTAAAGTTCTTACAACTTTATCAATATTTTTCTTTATAATTTCTGATTAGGATTATGAAGATCCACATGTCTCTTTTTCAAACCCTTCTGTGGCCTTCTTTTGGGGGATCAGGTATGCACATATCAGAGTGTCCAAATCATTCCCTTCCTCCTAAACTTAACCTATTTTCACAAAGTGAATGCCTCCCAGATTCTGACCCAGAATTCCCCACGTGCCCTCTTCAAGGCCGTCACAGTATTGAAGGGCCAAGTCACTGGTCTCTTCTTCATTGAATAACCTAGTTTTCACTCATAGTCCCAGAATTACTGGGTCTATATTCAGCCTCACTGTTTTAGTCTGTTGCCCTGTCTGGTATTGGCCTTGGCATGTGACAGTGTTAAATGAAATTTATGGTGCAATTTCAAAACTGGCCGTTAAAGCCGCACCGCATTGCTTTTCTCAGACACGTTTTAGAATCATTTAGTTATATTCTGCCTCCTTGTCTGCCCAAATCCTATTACGATTTAATTGTTGATTTGTTAAATGTATCAGTTAATGTAGGAAAGGTTTATTGGGTGTTTTTTTTTTTTTTAGTGGTGTCTTCCTCAGATCAAGGTTTATGTTTCCATCTGCTCAATGTTCGTCTATGCCCCTTGCTGGGATTTTAGTGGTTTCTTCCATTAGACCCTGCCCATCTTGTTTACTCTTAGGCATTGTATGGCTTTTCATTGTTATTACAGATTGTTTTCTTTCATTATAACTTCTCGTTTAACATTCTAACAAGTTATTTGTATTTACAGGGGTTATTGAGTTTTTGTCTATTGATTTTTAAAGAGCTAGTTCATTCTGGATGGTTTTTCATGTGAGTCGCCTGAGTTTTTCAGGTTTATAATCATGTCCTGTGATTTTTGTCTCCATGTTGAATCCTTCCAGCTAGCATTTTAACGTGCTTAAGGTTTCATCGCTTACAAAATGTAAACTCAACCTCATTGGCTAGCTTTTTCCAGCCAAACTATTTAAAAGGGCTCCTTCTCCCCGTTCTCATTTCCTTCCCCCAGCTCACACCTTCACCCTCTCCAACCTGGCCGCCGAGATCCCAATTCTGCCGCAATGATTCCTGACAAGGTCTCTGGTGACCGCCACATCTCTGAACCCAAACGTGGTGTTAGTCCGCATCCCCCGTGACCTCTCCCTCACGTTCAGGACTGATGGCCACACCCTCGCTCTCTGCCCCATTCCTACATGGTTTTCCTCCTCCATCTCCGGCTCTTCCTTGTCCCTGTCTTTGTGGTGTAGTGTCCTCTAGTCTTTATTTCTGAGGATTCGTTTTGCTCAATATTAGACCCTCACCTTTCCACAGTTTGCTCTCCACTTAGGTGATCTCACCTATTTTTGATTTTAATGACCAACTATATGCTCAGGACTCCCACATTTCTCTCTCTAGTCTAGGCCTTTCTTCCAAACTCCAGATCCATACATCCAATCGCCTTGTCAACATCTGCGCTTGAGTGTCCCCAAGTCATCCTAAATCCAGCCTGTCTAAACTCGTGACCCTTCTCCCCAAGCCCACGCCTCTTCCAGTCACCATGTGCATGCCAACACCGTCCAACCTGGAGTGGTCCTTCTCTACTCCCCTCTCTCCTCACCACACTCAACCCTCCAACCGTTGGCTTTAACGGCCTCATAGATGCTGGGTCTTCATCGTCTCTGCCTTTCCACCACGGCGCCGGCGCCGTGCTGGTCCAGACTGCCCCACCTCTCATCGGACTGAGTCCTGGCCTGTTTCCTTCCGTGTGCGCTTGCTGTCATGTAACTCATTTTCTTTACTGCCTTCCTACGGGCCTGGCATGATTCCTGTGCTTATAACCTTTTATTGTCTTGCCCCTTCCCATCCTCATGAAAACCAAAATCCTCAACGTGACTTACAGGGTGCTCACTACCAAGGAGGCCCCATCTTGTACTCTGTCACTGCTGTTTGCTTAGCTATGAAAAGTCTGGTTCTTCTGTTTTTTTCTGGGGCTTTCTCACTTGCTGCCACTGGCAACCATTCTCCCCCCACCCCCACCCCCAGGTAGCTATGACTCATTTCCTGCTTAGGAAAGCCCGCCCTCTTGCCCTAGACTAAGTTTGGTCTCCCTGTTATGAGCTCTCTGGGGACTTGCAGATTTTCCTTCGTATTCCTTATCAGATTTTGTAGTTGCCATTTGCCAGGCTACTTAAAATCTTCCTCTTCCCATAGACTTGAGGCTCCGTGAGGACAGGGATATGAGCACATTTTGCTAATTTTTTATCCCTACCTCCTCCTCCAGGGCCTGGCCTACAGCGGGGACTCGGAACATTTTGTGAGTGATGTTTCTAACTGGCTATTTTTTTTTTTTTTTGCATAAACGAATTTATTTTTCCTACTGAAATACCACAGATCAGTTTGGGTGCTCAGAAAAGCGGCTGCCACCATGGAACCACACATGCAAGGGGCCTGTTGGGAAATACCTGGGAGAGGGCCAGGAGTGGCAGAGACCTCAGATCACGATGCAGGCGTGACAGCAGCGAGGACCTGGTGTAGCCGGCGTTTTCCTCCGTCAGCGGAGCGCGGAGTTTTATGTGCCAGGATTTTATTTATAAATCTTGAATCAATACTCACACACGAGATGGTGGCTGGTTTTTATATTTTATCTTCCCTAGGTTCTCATTATCATCTAGTTTTCATTGAAATGAAACAAACTTTCCTTCTTTCCCTGGAATCTGTTCCTGTCAGAGATCGGAAGGAACCGATCTATGAAGGTGACCCCTGGCACTTGCAGGATGGACCCCTTCAGGCACTCTTTTCTGTTGGTTTCTGTTGGTTTTAAATCTTTGGAGTTAATGTGCCTGGAAACTTTTTTTTATTGAGTATCTACTTGTTCAAATTTTTAAGCAAAGAACTGGGGTAGTATTTCCATGGCTCTTTTCATCCTATTTTAGTGATCATTTTCTTTCACACTCTTAATTCCATGCATTTATGATTTTTCACTTTCATAACTAGCCTTTTTTTCCAACATAGCTCTTGGATCAATTTTTCAAGTCAACTTGTTTGTTTTTATTCATTTAGGCTCTTGTTTTTACCAATTCTTTTGCATTAGTTTTCTTATTAACTTAATTTTACTTCTTGAGTCAGAGTAGTAGTTCAGTGTTTAGTAACAAGACTTACAATCATTTTAGGACCATATTCTGAATAGAAAAATATGCTTGTAGAACTTCAAATACAGAAATGTATAACCACTGTCTGTCTCAATAGTTTGGGGCATATTCTTCCAAATGCCTTCCTACGTATGTTTGTCTCGGTGTGCCTATGTACCAGTAATGTTTGCATATATGTAAACGTGTATATTTTTTTATGTTTACAGTGTATGTATTACATATATACACTGAGACGTATGTCTGTATGTAGATATACTTTTTTCTTAATTATGAATTTCAGGTCTTTGGGAGAGCAGGCCAGGCCTCTCACAGACCTGAAATGGCCTGAGAGCGAGGGAAGACTGGCTGGGGTTTTGCCTGCGGTTGGTTAGAGCTGGGGTTCCCGAGAGAGGGCGCAGGGGCTTGTGTAATTTGAGTCTCCTGCCAGTGCCAATGGAAGTAGCACTCAGGTTTTTATAAGCTGTCCAGAGGTTCGGGACCAAGGGGAGGAGGGCAGGGTGAGGCTTAAAGTCTGGCGGGAGCCATCGACAGAGCCACACTCCTCTGAACACTGTGTGTATGTGTGTAGTGGGCCTGTGTGTGACACACACAGACACACACACACACACTCGCCCATCCACCCACACATCTACATGTACACATTTACATGCTGCAACTGTCTTTCCTCGTTTACCTTTTTATGTCAGCCTCATTCTTTTAAATAGGTACGTAGATCTCTGATGTGTGGGTGTGTCAGCCACTATCTTATAAGTTGCTCCTATGCTGTTTCTCTGTGGTTTTGTGATGGGACGCTGACCCCTATGCACACCACGCCTTTGTACGTGTGCAGCTGTGTCAGTCATTCGACACAGTCACCGAGCTATTTTACGTTCTAGATGCTGCGTAAGTCAAGGTCCCAGGTTCTTTGACGTTACAGCCTAGTGGGGAATGGACATAGGACAGCTCATGTGTCAGATGTGAGCAGCGCTATGCAATCAAGCAGTGCAGGGAAAGGAGAGCGCGCTGAGGGCGGGCCCCCACACTACGTCGGACACGTGAGTGGGATGTTGCGGGAGAAGCGGAATTTGGTAGAAAGACTCTACTGAGTAATTTTTGGGTCAAAGGGCGTACATACTTTAAATTATGATGGATTTTGTCAAGTTGTCTTTATTTTTGAAAAATTCATTCACTCCCTAACATACGTTCTTAAACAAGCATCCCTGTTTCCTTCTGTCATCACCAAAAGGGATAGTGATCTTTTAAACCTCTTTTGATAGGGTGTGAAATAAATGATACCATCTTAATTTGTAATTTGCTCACTTTCGGCAAGGCCAAGCATCTTTTATTATCCATTTGCGTGATTTTTACTTTTTCTACAGGCCATTAGCCATTTATTACTATAATATAGATATTTGTTGGGGTTTGCTTTTGGATTTTTTTTTTTTTTGGCATACAAAACTTAAAGTTTTTGTAGCCAATTTACCAATTATCTTCATTTGAGTTAACGTTCTGTGTCTCACACAGTGACCTTCACCACGTGTTTATCCACAGTTCTGAAACACCGCAAGTTCAAAGGCTTTCAACCTTTCATCTACTTGATGCTTAAGGCCTGAGGTAAGGCTCCAGCTTTAAAAAGCAACAAAACAATGCCTCGCTGGTCCTCCCCAGGCCATCAATCATCTTTTTGTCTGGCTCCCTTCAGTGATCGACCCCCCACTATGATAATGGGGCACGTTTCCAGATACTCAGATCTGTTCTAGCCCCAGTCACACTGCTAGTGACTGAAACTTTGATGGCTTGTCAGCTAATAACCCCCCTCAGGCTCTCCTACCCCCACGTTTTCAGAAGTTTCCTGCTTTAGCTATTTCAAATTAACTTTAAATAGAAGGAAATGTACTCCGAAATGACTTTTAAAAATCTTACTGAGATTTTGAGAATCCATTAAAATTATAATTACTTTGGTGAGTTATACTATAAAATAAAAATACTGCATTTCCCTATCTAAGAACTGAATACTTACTCAATTTTTCATGTCCCATAGGAATAAACTATAAGAAAATTCTATTTTATTTTACTCATTAGCTGTGTCCCACAAATTTAATACTGTTGTATTTTTAATACATTGAATGTATTTTTTGATACTTCCTTGACCCACAGTTTAGGTTTTCTAGAGATTTTGCTGTTATCTTTGTTATTTATAGCTTGATACCATTTTAGTCAGAGGACCCATTCTATAATTTTAAAAGATTCCTTAAAATCTGTTGAGGTTCTACTGCCCAGAATACGTCTATTTTGCTGAGTGTTCTGCAAGCTAGAAAAGACTGTATATTCTGCTGTTGTTGGGTGGACTTAAGTCTCTCTCAATTCTGGTGGCTGACGGTGTGTCGTATAGTTTAACTCCCCCTTAATTTCTATCTAGTGCTAGCAATTGCCAAAAGAGGGCTACTGAAGTCTCCACTGTATATGGATTTATCCATTTTTCCTTTCAGTTTTTACTCAATGCACTTTGAGGCTCTTTTGTTTGGTATATATACCTTTCATATTGTCTTGTTGGATTGAAACTTTTTAGGTAATGTCTTCTTTGTCCCTGCTGTGGGCTGACTTTCAGAAGTAGAGATCAGAGCTTGCTTTATGGCACAGTGAATCTGAGGTGGGGCCCGGAAACCTGCATTTTAACAAACTTCCCAGATTTTTATAATCAGGTATTAGTCAGAAATCTTGCTTACAAATGACAGAAATTGACTTTGGTTAATGTAGGAAGGAATTTATTTAAAGAATATCCAGTAACGCCCCCACTGGACTATTGGAGTCCTGCTAGGAAGCAGAGATCCCCCGTGCCCCCCTCTCCCCCAAGCCAAGGAGATGAAGCACTTGTTCTATTCCTGGCTGGTGAGCTGTTTTTGAGCTGAGCTCAGCCCTATGGGCTCCCCACCTCCCAGGATGTTGAACCTGGTGCAGAGGATGTGAGGTGGGGATAGTTTAAAACTCATTTTGTTGGTGGCAAGAATTTTGATGTCCAATAATGAAAGGGGCAGCAATGGCAGGATTTAGGCACATGCCCAAACATGGTATGATCTGGTTATGATCCAGGCTGCCTGGTCTCTTGGTTTCTACACCTTTTCCCAGCCTTATACAATAGATGGATATATGTGCGCGCACACACGTTTATACAAGCTTGTTTTGGGAAAATTGTGTATACTTCTCTTTAGGAAAAAATCAGAAATGGTACCTATTACTTGCTAGGTCAGTTACAAAACAGTTCATGAGGCTAATCTCATGGGTTCTATTGCACACCAAATGGGATTTACTGTTCCATAAGTCGGCAGCCCTTGCAAAGGATGGGCTGGCTCCCAAATTGTAAAATGTGTGTCTTAGGGGAACACAGTGGTGGTAACAGCACTCTGCTGTGCATTGGGAATCTGTATGTGACTTTGGACCGCTTAGCTCGGGCTCTGCTCATCTGTAAAGTGAGGAGGTTGGACTAGACCGGGTAGTTTCTAGATCTCTCCAAGTTGCAATATTCTGTTGACTCCAGAGCCTCACTGTTCCTTAATTACTTCAGCTCATTTTGTGAGAGTGGTTGACAACTACCAGGTGCTTGGCTTTTTGCTAACTTTGGGCACAGTACTGCAGAAACTGACGTGTGAGATGGAGCGTCTGAACTTGCCACTATTAGGGGGAGAGCATCCAGGCCAAAAACGTGTAGAGTAGCAGAAATCCGGTCTTACTGTGGAAAAATTTGCCACACAGGAAGTGAGGCATAATGAACATATCTTTTCAGAGAGACCTTGAGATTTTTATCTCCTCCAGAAAAACTTTCTCCTGGTTCATCCCGTCAGAATTGAGGAGGGAAAAAGGCCCTGGCTGGGCAGCTCAGTTGATTAGTGTCGCCTGATGTGCTGAGGTTGCGGACTCAACCCCCAGTCAGGGCTCACAAGCAGCAAGCCATGAATGCATAAGTAGTTGGGACTAACGTTTTTCTTTCCCTCTCTCCCTTCCTGTCTAAAAAAAAAAAAAAAAAAAAGTTGGCTGCTTTAAAAAGAATTGAAGGAGGAAAATGGATATTTGGCAGAGGGCATACTGAATGATTGAGGGTTAAGCAGGCTGAGCTGGTGTGCGAGAGGGGGTGGGATCCCGGTTTGCTCTGGAGATGCCTGAGGGGTGGCTGCAGGGACAAATCTAGCTGGCCGGGGTATGATACCACTCCCAGCTCCTGGAGGAATCCCACAAAATGCCCACAACAGCACAACTTAGAGAATGGCTACCATGTATCTTTACTTACATGTTTGGTGAATCCTTACTTCACCTTTGGGGTAAGGATCATTAGAAGTAACTGGGGCACAATAAACTAAGTCATTCTTTGTGACCTGCAGGTTCTTCTGAGCACATCGTTGCTGGGGGCCCTGTGCCTCTTCTCATCTGTCTGTGTTGTATGCGCCATTTCTGCATTTACTCTCCCCATTGAGACCAAAGGTCGGGCCCTACAGGTGAGTGGTGCAGGAACCTCTTAAGTGCTCTCAACCACCATCTTTTGAACAAAGAAAATGAACTTGGAGTACAGAAATCCTTTCAAGCAGCCATGATGATACTACCATGTGCTAACACTGAGGTGGAGTGTGTTCCAATAGAAAAAGTGTGCACCCCTTTAACTGCACACCCCTTTTCCCGTACGTAACTTTGAGCAGCACTAACATTAAAGTAACCAATTACCCACTTTAAACCTCTGCTTCCTGTTAAAGTTATAGCTTGATCCAGGGACCACAGTGAAAGATAGTTGTTGAGGTCTTAGCATTTTACCCTTCCCACCTGGATATGACTATTGCTGCAGAACTATAGGTGGCCTGAGGAGCAGAAAGAGCTCTGTGTTGCCCTTAGGGTGATTACAGAGCGGTGCAGCTACCTTTCCCCTTGCACCAACCACCCCTGGGAAGAGCTGAGTCAAAAGCTTCAGCTGCACCAGTTGCTGCTCAAGACACCTGACAGTTAGTAGGCACTGCCTGTTTACTCTGTTTCCCAAAGTACAAGTCTGCTCCCACAGGCAAGGCTGTAGAAGACAGGGCCTCCCCTATCCCTCCCTGCAGTGTCCTCACCAAAGTATAGGTGGCAGCACTGGTGTTCTCCTGCCTTAAATACAAAGCTTGTTGCTGTAATGCAAGGATAGGTGTGTGCAGCAAACAGGCACGGGGAAAGGGAGAACAGCTGGGCTTAATCTTAAGTCGCCCCTAAATGATGGTGTTGTCACGATGCCTCGCCGCTGCCTGTGACTTGCCCTCCCCCATGTCCGATTCATTGTACATCACAGACGTGTTTTGTCGTCTGTGAGTAGGTATAAGGCAGGCACTACAAAGGAAAAAACACGCCACTCTTGATTATTTTCTTCCTAGGTCCAAAATATGCTACTTTTTAAAAACCCTAGCATATCTTTAGGGTAATATGCATTTTAATCAAAGACTAGATAACCTGCTATATAATTAAGAATTTAGGGCTGTGTTTAGGTTCCATAATTAGAAAGGTAACCCATTCACTGAATGCCTGAAGCTACATATTAAATTTGATGATTCATATTCCCTTTAGTCTTACATAAACTAAGACAAAGGGTAAGTCGAGTAACTTGTATAATGGAACCCACCAGTATGTAGTAGGACTGGAATTTAAAACAAATTGCAAAGTTAAGTGAGGCTAAACCTTAATACAATTTTCCATGCTTATTAAGTAGAAACACTGCAGGCTCGCCTTCCAATGCGCTCTATGGATTCCCAGCTGAAGTCATATCCACGGAAAAAGGACCAGTCCCTCTTCTGTTGACTGGGACCTGACTTTGGCAGTGTGGTGGAATCATGTTACATGTCTGCTCATAAGCCTTTTGAATATAACTGACATGCCTGTTTAATAAATGCGATTGGGCACACAGAGCCATTGAGTGGCTATGTGTCTTTGTTAAAATCTTAAAGGTGTGCATCTCAGTCTTGTGAGCACTTAACATGTGAAACCAGTGGCTGACACAAAACTAGAAATGTTTGAAACACGCCAAAAAAATTTAACTTCCAACAGTAGTTTGGAGAAACCAACCCGGTTAATAATTCTAAAGTACAATTACTACTATTAATTTTGATGAGCCTGGTAAACTAAAAAATAAACTCTTGGAAGAAGATATTTATAACGATTTTTTCCCTGAATGATGCCTGTATTGCACTAGAATAGCCAAATTATAAAGTGACCGTTGCATCGTCAGGTGCACAAAGGTAAGTTTTCCTTGTAAGTTTACTGAAGAGCCTTCCATTACTAGTTTCTAGTGCCAGGCAGCTGAATATGAATGGGGAGAAAGCTTTCTTTTTACTGAACGTATTGATCTATTAAATAACTTCTTTTTTCCAGCAAATGAAATGAAGACCTGCAAACCTATGCCTACCAAAGAAAAACGCATTTTATCTTCACCAAGAGCTGTGGTACATTCTTAAAAACCTGGTTTTATTTCTGTATGCTACTTGGCAACTAAGAAACTGATTATTTTTTAAAAAATAAGGCACACAAGAATAAGGTGGGTTAATGGCATATTGATCTCTTCTCTGAGAGCCAATATACACAGAACTTTATGGAACATACTTTAAGATTGGAAAGGTATGTCTGTGGGAGATGGCTGGGGAAGGTGGCTTTTCTTCCTTGATATATCATGTCTCTTAACCTTCAGTAGGTAATTTTCAGACATAACATGTGAATATAGTTGATATTCTCCCATAAGGTCTACAGCAAAAGTTAGACTGAGGTTTTGTAGCTAAGACAAGATCTTGAGGTGGCGTCATTAAGGTTTTCAAAATAGCCATCACATTTACAATATAAATTAGCATATTTATTAAAATTAAGGCCTCCATAGTTAATAAAAATTGCTTATTCATGAAACAATATGCTAAAATTAGTATGAATCTTGTATATAATTACCAAGAAGCTGGGAAAGAACTAATTTTCCCCATTCACTGTTTCTACTCTAATTTCATTGATTCACAGGGGAATCTTTGATTCCCATGATGTGATAACAAAAAGAATGCAGCAAGCTTGGCCCTGGTTGGGCACCAAGGCTGTGGGTTTGATCCTGGTTCAGGGCACGTACAAGAAACAACCCATGGATGCATACATAAGTGGAACAACAAATTGATGTTTCTCTTTCTAAAATCAACTTTAAAAGAAGTGCAGCATGCTTACTACATCACATGATGTTTGTCTGCTCTTCACTGACTGAGCTGCACAATCTCATACTTATGCACGCCTCACTCTACTAGGCTAGGCACACTGTGAAAGGGAAACACCTAAGGTTTTTACATTTACATTGAGTCTTTCAGTCCTGTTCAGACTTACCTTGGGGACCCCAAGGCTTGGCTGACCTACTCCCCTCACTCCCATTCAGCATTGGAAAATGACTTGCTACGAACACACCAAAGTGTCCCGCACTAGAGAACTGTGTGAGTTCGTACCCCTGCTTCAGTAAGGGTGCAAACCATTCCTATTCGAACCTCTGGTACAAGTGGCTTTAGGCGAGGAAGCCTTTTCTCTAAAGGCCCAGGCGGTAAATACTTTAAAACTATGTATGATCTGTGGCCTTTTCCCCTCCACAAGCCTTTAAAAATGTAAAAAAACATTCTTAGCTGGCCTGGGTTGAATTTTGTTGAAATAAATTTCTTGGCCCAAGACGAAGGCTGCCCCTGCCTGGGGCGCCACATCAGCAAACCAAAACTGCTCTGGGTGACCACATAGTGTAACTAGCCACCCAAATACCCAGCCAACACTGGGCTCCACGTTTACTTTCTTGTTCCTTACTATCCTGTAAAAGCTTCCTGCCTTCTGCCCCATGCTTCGGTCCAGAGGACCCTTAGGACTGTAGACTGTCTGCTTCAGCAAGTGTTAAATAAAGTTTGTCTGAATCACTTCAATTGTCTTCTTTAATCATTTTAAACAGTTTTGGTGACAAGGATGGAAGTTGACTGCTAATGGCCTGGGGGACGAGACACACAGGTGAGGAGCCCGCTGAACCCTTTGAGTTCACTGTTCCTCCTCCCGTCAAAACCAAGGGCTGTGGGTAAGTCACTCTTGGGTTTGAGCTCCACCCCCTGGCGTGTAGCTCTCCAATCTAAACACTTCATTTAAAAAAAAAAAATACTGTGGTTCCAGGACAGTTACACTGGTGGTGAGTCCTCAGTAAGTGGTAGCTGTTAGGGAACTCAAAGCCTTGAGGTAAGTCCATAGCATAAACCAAACCTCGGGGAGGTTTGGGGAAATAAATTAAGAAATTAGATTCTGTTTTGCCTTTGGTTAAGTAGCCATAAACCAGATAATTAAAACCCCTCAGGGCGTTTAGAACTATAAAGAAATCTCAGGAATGAAACAAGGGATCTATTGCTAATAGGAAATCTCAGAAGCCAAAGCTGAAAAACTGGTGGGCACACGTCAAACACCTGTAAGATGTCAGAGCGATCACCATCTGTAAGATGTCAGAGCGATCACCATCCAAATCTCCAAGTTCCACAGTAGGGTGAACTGGTCATGGGATTGATTAGATTGAAGTTAGTTCACCTGTCAACCTCAAGAAACGCTCCGTGCCAATGAAGTGTGCTGCAAAAACACTATGCAATCCCCAATCCAGGAGCACGTCCCACAAGGCTTAGCTAAAGAAATGGGATCCTCAAGTTTTACAGAACTGAGTGTGCCACTTTCTGGCTTAGCTGCTTATTTTATGTCTCAGAATTGTGGTCCTAGAGGCAGTAGACACCTAGAAAAATGGCAAACTCTTATTAAAAACAACCTAAAATTACAAATGGCCACTATGGAGAACGTTCCAGTTAGATACGATTATGTACTTAAGAAGCACATGTGAAACTAAGGGCTCCCAAATCAACAACCAGAACGGAATGCCTATCATAACTGGAATGCAGACAACTCCCCCCCAACCCCCAAAGCTTCAACATTCCAAAATAGCCTCATTGAAAGACTCATTGCAAAAGCCCAAATGAAAAGGACACAAGTACTTAAAACTAGACTGATGTGAATTCTCTAATTCCCTCTGTCCTACTCTACCTGAGTACTCATAGTCTACTCATACTCTATCCAAATCTTTCCACTCTGAAGAGACCACACAAGACCATAAACAAAATTCCACCAAGTTTAGTGGCCTTGCAAAAGCCCCAAAGCCATCATCGGGACACTGGAGAAAAGAACGTCCTTGAAGGTTTTGTCAAATCCTTCAATTCTCCTGTATCGGGCCCCATACAGGAGAGCCCCCAGCTCCCGTATGCGGGCTCTTCCCAAGGTTGATGCGACTCCCTTAAACAGCCAAGGCGAGATTGAAAGGCAAACCTTGCCAAATTCTGGTTGATATCAGAGCTACACCTTCTACTTTAAACCCTACTCACTATGGAGCCTGCAAATGGGATCTGGGTAAAAATTAGCAGTGCCTGGTCAAGAAAGAAAACATAAAACCTGAATGGATATTAAAAGAAGTTGTAGGACATTTGTGGAAAAGGGATTTTCTGTGTGGTCAAGCTGAGTAAGATTAGAATGGATTATAAGTTTTTTAAAAAATGTTTTAATATGAAAAGTATACTCATGCAAATTAAAATTTTCTTAGATTATTGGTCTAATCTTAAGAAATTACAAATAAAGGTTTCCCCTACCTTTTAAGTAATCTGCCTGGAAAGTAAAGAATCTCACCAAAATTAGTTCAGTATGCTTCATGTGGTCTTTATCAGGTCTCCAAACCCCACCTTCTCAATATTACAGGAACTAAAAGGCTTTTTATAACAACTATGTAACTTACTGTATTTACTTCATGTATTTACTTCAAAGTCACATTGGATAAACAGGTATTTCTGACAAAATTCCCCTAAATAAAATGCTAGAATCTTTTTGACCTTGAACTATCTTGAACAGCACGGGGGCTTTAGGTGTGCTGACCCCTTTCTTCCCCTCTAGCACGCAGCTGAAAATCCACATATAACTTCGACTCCCCCAAAACACCCACTACGAGCCTACCCTTCTGGTGAGCAGAAGCCTTCCTTACCAGTAGCAGCTGACTTAACATGCCTTTTGTGGTATATGTACTACACACTGTATTCTCATAAGAAGAAGCTAGAGAAAAACTGTTAAAATCATAAGGAAAACACATTTATAGTACTTATTGAAAAATATCTGTATAAGTGGACTCACGCAGTTCAAACCTATGTTGTTCAAGGGTCAACTGTAAACAGAACTGTTAAACTGAGTAAGCTTATTTGATATGTTAAATTATATAGGAAGCACAGTCAAGAAAGAAGTAATGTTTAACCTTTTTTAGGTTATATTTGGGTACATGTTAAGTGGTTCCAGACACTGTGTAACATTCCTAAAAACCTGGTATATTCTAGTATAATGCTATCAGTCATAATTCCAGTTATCTTAAAATGTTATATGTGATTTCTGACTTAACACTGTGCCTCCTCCCACAACCTAAAGGAGGACAACAAATTTAAAAACAAAATAACCACCAGAACTGACAGAAAACTGAACTGTATGGAAGTCTGACAACCAAGGATTTACAGAAGAAACACTCACCCAGAGTGGTAGGAAGGGTGGAGACGGGCAGCTGGGCAGAGGGGACTCGCTGTGGTGGCTGGAGGACGGGGGCAGGCAAGATGGCAGCGGGCGGAGTGGGTGGTCCCACATCCACGTGCTGATAAACTGGGAGGAACAACTGGGGATCGAGACAGGCCTCGAAACCCAGGGCTCCAGCTCGGGGAAATAAAGCCTCAAACCTGACTGAAAACATCTGTGGAGGTTGAGGCAGCAGCAGGAGAAGCTCCCAGCCTCACAGGAGAGCTCATTGGAGAGACCCACAGGGGCCTAGAATGTACACAAACCCACCGACCCGGCCATCAGCACCAGAAGGGCCCAATTTGCTTGTGGGTAGCAGGGGAAGTGACTGAAAACCAGCAGAGTGGAGCAAGCAGCATTGCTCCCTCTCGGACCCTTCCCCCACATACAGCACAATGCAGCCACGGGGGTTGCCCGGCCCTGGCAAACACCTAAGGCTCTGCCCCTTACTACATAACAGGTGCGCCAAGACAAAAAAAGGCCCAAAATGAAAGAACAGATCAAAGCTCCAGACAAAATACAAGCAAGCGACGAACAGAGAGCCAACCTATCAGATGCAGAGTTCAAATCACTGGTTATCAGGATGCTCCAGGAACTTTCTGGGTACTTCAACGGCATAAAGGACCCAGGCAGCAATGAAGGTCACATTATGTGAAATAAAGAAAAATCTACAGGGAACCAACAGTGATGGGAAGTAAACCAAAACTCAAATCAAGGGTTTGGAGCAGAAGGAAGAAAGAAACATTCAACCAGAACAGAATGAAGAAACAAGAACTAAAAAAAAAAAAATGAGGAGAGGCTTAGGAACCTCCAGGACACCTTGGAACGTTCCAACATCTGAATCATAGGGGTGCCAGAAGGAGAAGGGGAAGAAATTGAAAAGTTATTTGAACAAATAATGAAGAACTTCCCCAATCTGGCAAGGGAAATAGACTTCCAGGAACTCCAGGATGCTCAGAGTCCCAAAGAGGAACACACCAAGGCACATCATAATTACGTTACCCAAGATGACAGAGGACAAAATCTTAAAAGTAGCGAGAGAAAAGGACAGTTACCTACAAAGGAGTTCCAAAAAGACTAGCAGGTGATTTCTCCAAAGAAACCTTACAGGCAAGAAGAGGCTGGAAAGTATTCCAAGTCATGAAAGGCAAGGACCTATATCTAAGATTACTGTATCCAGAAAAGCTATCTTTTAGAATAGAAGGGCAGATAAAGTGCTTCCCAGATAAGGTCAAGTTAAAGGAGTTCATCATCACCAAGCCCTTATTATATGAGATGTTAAAGAGACTTATCTAAGAAAAAGAAGATCAAAGATATGAACAGTAAAATGACAACAAACTCACAGCTATTAACAACCGAACTTAACAAACAAAAACTAAGGAAACCAGAACAGGAATGGAACAGAATCACAGAAATGGAGATCACATGGAGGGTTATCAGTGAGGGAAAGGGAGAGGGAGAGAGGGGGGAAAGGTACAGAGAATAAGTAGCATAAATGGTAGGTAGAAAATAGACAGGGGGAGATTAAGAACAGTATAGGAAATGTAGAAGCCAAAGAACTTATATGTACGACCCATGGACATGAACTAAAGGGGGGGGGGGTGGAGGGGAATAAAGGGGGTAAAATGGGACAACTGAAATAGCATAATCAATAAAATGTTATATGTCAGAAATAACATTTCCTTGTCAATTCCATTAGTCTTTTGTTATTTACACAGTTAATTGTTTTACTCTGATCTTTTGCAAAAGTGAGATTCATGGAAGAGACCCACCAAGTATTCTTGATCACCAACACTACTCTTAAATTTCAAGGTGTCAAACCTTGGGTATTTCATAGTTGAAGAAGGCTCCACCTGACTTCTGGTACTATGTAAAAAATATAGAGACCTCAACTGACTGGGAAGAGAAGTACCCAGCATCAAGGTAGGCTGCTTCCTCCCAAGACACAGGGTCAGGAAAGATATCTCCATTCCCTCTCTGATCATCCTTTAATTTTTATACCACACAGATATTTGATTCGTCTGTCAATCTCCTGCCTTCCCCTGGCCTGACAAGATAATGCCATCGTTGTCATACCTCAGGCCATGACAAAAGAGGGTAATTCAACCACCAACACACTTTTCTGCTTTCCAACGCCTCAGTTTCTCTGGAACAAGTTTATGGAACAAATTCTTCTGCAGAAGTAGACACACAGTTACACAGAATACAAAGAGGACAACTGGCTTAAAGAATTATCTTCCTCTTTGGGATCATTTCTGGACCTGATTCTAGTTTGTCTGGGAACCCTGGTGCAGGGGCACTCTCCAAGCCATGGATAGTAATAACTATTTTCTATGTAATACACTATGTTTTCTCAAAAGTTTGAAGTAGTGTGGGCAGCCACTGACCAGCCAACAGACCTCTGTCCAGCTGGAAGGACAAAAGAGAACTGAAGAACATAACCATCTCCAAGAATACAACAAGCCTGACATTGTCTCTTCTGAATACCACACTGAGACCTGATGAGGCAGTAATAATTGAGGGTCACGCTAAAATATATTTTAAATCAAACCTCTTGAATGGTCAAGAGGGTGGCCAAAAGGGAGGGAGGGGGCTGTTGAAATAAATTTCTAGGCCCAAGATACAGTCCCTCCTGCCTGGGGTGCCACATTAGCAAATTGAAAGGTAACCTGCATGTCCCTGGAAATCCTCTGCTTGTCCAGAAATACATTGTAACCAGCCAGCCAGTCCCAAAATGCCACGTCAACTCTGGGCTCCAAACGTACTTTTCATTGCAAAAGGCAAACAGTAAAATTATTGGATCAACCAACTATAAAGCTAGTACAAATGTTAAAAGACAAAAAAGGAAGACCACATGTAATTAAAACAATAAATTAAGGGATACATATAAATACACACTGAAAAGTAAAAATTTATTACAAAAACAAGAGGCGAATGAGTAAAAACTGTAGTGGTTTTAGGATGTTTCAACTTAAGTGACTATTAACATAAAACAGACTGCTACAAGTACAGGTTGGTGTACATGAAGCACATGGTAGCTACAAATCAAAACTCCACGAGAGATACAAGGAATAAAAAGGATCCAAACAACACTACAGAAAATCATCAACCTACAAGAGTGAAAAGGGAATAGAAAAAAGACTACAAAAACAACCAAAGAACAATTACATTAAATGTAAATGGACTAAATGCCCCAATTAAAAGACGTAGGGCGGCTGAAGGGAAAAGAAAACAAGACCCACACATACGCTGCCTACGAGACCCACTTCAGACTGAAGGAAACACTCACGCTGACAGTCAAGGGATGGGGAAGACATTTCATGCAAATGGAGATTTAAAAAAAGCTGGGGTTGTAACAGACAACATGGACTTGAAAACAAGGGCTGTAACAAAAGACCAAACATTTCATGATAAAGGGATCATCCAACGAGAGGCTACTATTGCTTTCACGAACATCTATGCACCCAATGCAGGAGCAACTACATCTACAAAACACACACTGACATCAAGGGGGAGGTAGTGACACTGATGCCAGTGAACAGATCATTCAGACAGAAAACCCACGAAGAGTGGCCTCACACACGTTAGACCAACTGGGCTTAATATTTTAAGACATTTCATGCAAAAGCAGAATATATATTCTTTTCAGTTGCATATGGAACATTTTCCAGAAAAGACCACATATTAGGCCACAAAACAAGTTCTCAATAAATTTAAGAAGACTGAAATCATCTTCTCCAATCACAACAGTATGAAAGTAGAAATCAATTACAAGAAAGAAACTGAACAAAACAAAACACCTGGAGGCTAATCACCATGCTACTACATAATGAATCGGTTAACAACAAGATTAAACAAGAAATGAAAAGATACCTGGAGGACAATGAAAACACAATGACCCCAAATCTGGGGGAAACAGCTAAAGCAGTTCTAAGAGAAAAATTCATAGGAATACAGGCCTACAAGAAGAAACAAGAAAAATCTCAAAAACAATCTAAGTATATACCTAAAGGAACTAGAAAAACAACAACCAAGTCCAAAGTGGGTAGAAGAAAGGAAATAATAAAGACCAGATCAGAAATAAATGAAATTGGGTCTAAAAAGACAACAGAAAAAAATCAATGAAACAAATTGATAAACCTTTAGCCAGATTTATCAAGGAAAAAAGAGAGCCCAAATAAAACTAGAAGTGAAAGAACTGACAACTCACATCATTGGAATACAAAAGATAAGAAAATACTATGAACAAATTGTAGGCCAGGAAATTGGACAACCTGAAAGAAATAAATTCCTAGAAACATACAAGCTTTCCAGGTGAATTAGGAAGAGCCAGAAAATCTGAACAAAATGATAACTATTGATGAAATCAAATCAGTAATCAAAAAATTTCCAACAAACAAAAGCCCTCGACCAGATGGCTTCACAGGTGAATTTTAGCAAATATTCAAAGAAGAATTAATACTTATCTTTCTTCTCAAGTTATTCTAAAAAACTGAAGGAGGGAATGCTCCCAAACTCATTTTATAAGGTCAGCATTTAGATAATGAAGCCATACAAAGACACTACAAAAAAAGAAAATTATGGGCCAATATCCTTGGTGAACATAGATGCAAAAATCCTCAACAAAATACTAGCAAACAAATTCAGCGACACATTAAAAAGATCATGATCAAATGGGATTTATTCCTGGGATGTAAGGCTGGTTCAATCTGCAAATCAATTAAAGTGATAAACCCCATAAATAAAGAGTAAGGATAAAAAAAATCGTATGATCATATCAAAAGAGGTAGAAAAAGCATTTGACAAAATCCAGTATCCATTGACGATTAAAAATTCTCAGCAAAATGGAAATTGATGGCACATACCTCAACATAATAAAGGCCATATATGACAAACCCACAGCTAACATCAGAGTCAATGGCGAAAAGCTAAAAGGGTTTTAAGATGAGAAGCAAGACAAAGATGTGCACTTTTACCACTTTTATTCAGCACAGTATTGAAAGTTTTAGCCACAGAAGTCAGACAAGAAAAAAGAAAAGGCATCCAAGTCGGAAAGGAAGAAGTTGTACTTATTTGCTGATGACATGATACAGAGAACCCTAAAGATTCCACCAAAAACTATCAGAATAAATGAATTCAGTAAAGTAGAATACAAAATTAATATCCAGAAATCAGTTGTATTACTATACACCATTAATGAACTATCAGAGAAATTAAGAAAACAGCCCTATTTACATGGCATAAAAATACCTAGGAATAAATTTAATCAAGGAGATAAAAGACCTGTAGTCAGAAAATTGTTAAGACACTGAAGATAAAAAGAAATGGAAGGATATACCATAATCATGGATAGGAACAATTACCATCATTAAAATGTCCATATGAACCAAAGTAATCTATATATCCAATGCAATCCCTATCCCCAATGCAATGGCATTTTTCACAGAACTAAAACAAATAATCCTAAAATTTATAAGAGGGCTGGGGGCGGGGGGAGATCCCAAATAGCCAAAACCACCATGATAAAGAGGAACAAAGTTTGCGGCATCACGATACCTGACATCTAACTATACTACAAGGCAATCGTAATAAAAACAGCACAGTACTGATGGCACCACAAGACATGCAGAAGTGGGCTGTAGCTTACGTGCCCTGCCTACCGCATCCCTACAGCCCAAGGGTGGGCGCCCTCCACATACCGTCTACCAACCCCACTCTGCTCTCGGTGCAGAAATTCAGAGAAACATGCATGGATGAGAACAGAAAATGGTACTAGAACAGCGCACTCAGCAATTTGGCAGGAAGCTACGGGAGATGTTGTTTACTGCAGTCTGTATAAAGTTGGGACAAAACTGAACAAACAAGATGAGTTTGGTACTTTGGAAAGTGTGAAAGCTGCTAGTGAACTGTATTTTCTTGTTTCAGGAGAAGTAACTGAAACTGATGAGGTGCTGGCAGAAAATCCAGGACCTGTCAACAAATCTTGTTACGAAGAGCGCTGGGTGACCAAGATGACACTGAGTGACCCTTCATAACTGGATGGACTAATGAGTGAAGAAGCATATGAGAAATGCATAGAATCTACTGAGGAGTGCAAACGGAACCACCCCCCAAATAAATTAGTGTGAAACAACAATCTAGCATAGTTATCTTAAAATCGCGGTGAACAGAAGATTTGAAATAGCAACTATTAGCAAGACCAATGAAAAAAGAAACGACTCGCAACAATGCTTTTGGGGGAAAATACCCCTTTCTAATGATTGCAGATAAACACAGTATGCACCGTTTACACAACACCCTATGATTTTTAAGCTAGGCTACAGTTACAATATTCACAATTCCCGACATTATCTTGGTAAAAAATAGTAACAAAATTTACATAATTAAAAAAAATACTGTTACCTCAAACCTTATGTAATACTGTAACTTGCTTACATCTATCTCTGGGGCTGGGTCAGGATACTTAATGGTCTTTCCATTGTAAATAATTAGCAGTGGAGAAAAGTTTTTGTTACTTGTATGGTGTCAGATGATGAACAGTCTTGATTTTGCAATATACTGGGTTTGCTGGTGCTATTTTTATGTAGTGAAGCAACAGCCTTGCAGGAAAGTAAGAAAACAATATGGTAATAAAATATTCAACTTCATTTTAAAAAAGAAACTTAACATGGCACTAGCATAAAAACAGACACATTGATCAATGGGACAGAATAGAGAGCTCAGAAATAAACCCATACCTATGTGGTCAATTAATCTATGACAGAGAAGGCAATAACATACAGTGGGGTAAACACATTCTCTACGATAAATGGTATTGGGAAAACTGAACAGATACATGCAAAAAAAAAAAAAAAAAGAAGAAATCAGACCATTTTCTAGCACCATATACAAGAATAAATTCAAAATGGATTAGAGGCTTAAATATGAGGATTTATAAAACTCCTAAAAGAAACATAGGCAGTAAAATCTTTGACATTGCTCTTAGTAATATTTTTTTTGAGTAAGACTCTTCAACCAAGGGAAATAAGAGTAAAGAAATGGGACTAAATCAAACTAAAAAGTTTTTGCACAGCAAAATAAGCCAACAAAAGGATAAGACAACCAATTAAATGGAAGAAGACACCTGCCAATGATACATCTAGTAACGGGTTACTACCCAAAATACCAGGTGGGACAAAAGCCAGTTTACAGTTGTGACTACATAAAACACAGTTAGTTTATTATTGTGTTGTTGGGTATTACCGCACTATTTTCCATACAAACTACTGTAAACCTACTTTGCCATACCTTGTACATAAGGAACTCATACCCAAAATAGTAATAATCAGAATAAAAAAATGGGCAGAGGACCTAATAGGCATTTCTACAAAGAGGATGTACAGATGGCCATGAGACATATGAAAAGATGCCCCAGCTCACTAATCATCAGAGAAACTGATTAAAACACAATGAGGTATCACCTTCCATCTGTCGGAGTGGCTATTATCAATAAACAACAAGTGTTGGCGAGGATGTGGAGAAATGGGAACCCTTGTGCACTGTTGGTGGGAATGCAAATTGGCGCAGCCACTATGGAAAACAGTACGAGGGTTTCTCAGAAAGTTAAAAATAGAACTACCACATGACCCAGCAACCCCACTTCTGGGTATTTACTGGAAGAAATCCAAAATACTAATTCAAAAAGATATATGCACCTCTATGTTCATTACAGCATTATTTACAATAGCCAAGATATGCGAGCAACCTAAGTGCCTATGGACAATTAGATAAAGACGTGGTACACGTACACAGTGGAACACTACCCAGCCATAAAAAAGAATGAAGTCTTACTGTTTGCAACAACATGGACGGACCTAGAGGGTGTTATGCTCAGTGAAATGAGTCATACAGAGAAAGACACCATATGACTTCACTTAAATGTGGAATCTAAAACAAAACAAAACAAACTCATAGATACAGAAAACAAACAATCGATAAAGAGGTTGGTGGATGGGATTAAGAAATGCAAACAGCCAGTTATAAGCACTTATGGGGATGTATGGTGTAGGAAATATAATCAATACTATAACAATGTGGTTCCGGATGGGTACTGGACTCACTGGCGTGATTACTTCATAAGGTATATAAATGTCTGATCTTGTGCACTTAAAATTAATATTGTATGTCAAATGTAATGAAAACTAATTTTTTAAAGAATCCCAAAGAAGATGACAGCCATTTATAATTAAAATTAAAGTCTAGTAATGACTGAAAATCAGTCAACCGACGGCAAACTGGATGCTGGAGCACCTTCCCCAGTTTCAGGAACTCTCAGTAGCTGGGCGCATCCAGGATTATCTAACTGTGATGTTGTCCAGCTCTGTCTAGCACCCAGGATTCCAACAAGACACTAAATTACTATATAGTGAACTCTAATCATGTAAATTTAATTGAACACTAAATTTGAGAAATCTCTGATAAATATGTGTCTTTTGCTTACATTTCTACTATTAAACATTAGTAGAAAAAGAAGTAAACAAATTTCATACCACTTACCTGAGAGAGAGAACATTTTCAGATTGGTCTCATAGCCTATGAAAAAACTAAGACAATACTTGTTGAAGTATTGGAAAACAGTAAAATACAACTGGTATCTCTGTACAAGCATATTGTAATTTATGTTAATACAGGTTAATTTCTCAGAATAAAATAATTTTACATGTAGAGGGGAATTTCTACAACTCTCTTTAAAGCACAGTCTATAATAGCAAAAATTCCTTCCATAATATGAGTGCCAGCCTTTATTTTGGACTTTTTGTATGTTGATCTTTCTTAATGTATACATACCATCATGAGTAAATCCCCAATACAGATTAGAGAACCCGCGTCATTGTCAAAGTGTGGCACCTGGTGGCCCACTAAGCTGTGGTTCTTGCCATCTTATTGGTACTCCTCCTGTGTCCATTTTAAGAACATTTTCTTCGGGGACATGCCACTTAGCAGGTCAGTACATTGCCATTCCAAGTGTGAAAAGTGCTTAACTTGGTTGATCCGTACGTTGGGTTGGCTGTTTAGTTTTTTCCATAAAATAAAAGACATTTTTCATTTTCACCAGTAACTTTATTGATTCGGATATTTTGAGTATGTCGGCTCTCTCCTGCCTGGCATAATATTTATCGTTCTCAATTTATGTCCCGATTTGTTTACTATCAACTTCAACTAGTCTACCCGACTGTGGAGCATCATCCAGTGAGGAATCTCCAGCACAAAAATTTGCAAACCACTTTTGACACATTCGATCAGTCACAGCACCTTCTCCATACACTGCAACAAATCTTTTATTGTGTTTCTGTTTTTACCTTTCTTGAAATAACAAAGCATATGCCAAAAATGTTGCATTATTTTCTTCCATCTTCAATACTAAAATGACTACAAAAAAATTCACCAATTTTGTTTTTTAAAAAACGCACGCTGATGTGACAGCTGTCACAATACAATCTAACAAGACTGTTTTGAATAAAGTTAAAGACAACTAAGCGCTACTAGAGCCATCTTACGGAAAAAACCAAATTAACTATTTGGCCAACCCAATATTTTATCCTCTCCCCTAAAAAAGCAATCAAAACTGGGCATCAGTCATTTGCAATGGGAAGATTCCTGACTAGATTTTCTCTTTCACCTGGGGTTAAAGGCATTAGAGAATATGGGCAAAGAATTCATACTCACATGTATCCTGATACATGGCAGAGGGCTTTGTGAACAGAAGGGGCAACACAGCAGGTCCCACAAGCAAAAGGGCTACCTGGCAGGCCGGACAAGCCCAGGGACCGAAAGCAACCACACAGGACGGTCTGATCATAAATTCCTAACGGGGCAGGTTATGGCAGGTAGTCAGTCACATCCCAGGCTTACACCTTCCTAAGCAAAAGGTCTACCTGTACCTTCAGTGAGCCCAGTCCATTGTTCTTATGCATCTAGGATAACATACCTTTGAAATGTCAGAGTAATTTTCTTTTCCTGACCCCTTGAAGGCACAACCACCCAGTCTGGAGACTGCGTAACACTTCATGGTTACCTCCTCCCCGCATACCATCTCTGTGTGCCGTAAATGTTCCCTGCTAACTATCTTGTACCGCCCAATGTAAAAAGGAAGCATGTCTCCATTTTCCTTTTTTATCCAATCCTAGGAATGTCCACATTTTGCTTTCTCCTGCCTCATTAATCTACCACCAATAGATACTATGTAACCTTCCTTAACGTTTTCCCCTTTGACTCTAAATGTATAAAATAAGCCACAGAACTGTCACTCTCCAGAGCGTTTTTTCACTCTGTTGAGATCTTGCTTTAGGGCATATCCTCAAATCTTGGCTGAAAGAAATTTTTATACAGTTTTCCACAGGTTTGGACATTCTTTCACTGGCAACTTTAACACAGCCTTTCTTCTTTACGAAAGACAAAATTCTGCTAAACGTTTAACTTCTAAAGGATTTTTTAAGGACTCAAATTAGGACTTATTCTATTTAAAACCTCATTTAACAATCAAATAGAAGGCTGTTCCCATCCCCATCAAAGTAAGATCTATTAAGTACCCAATACTGAGTTTTTCAAATAGTTACTTCCAAGAATCAAAACTTTCTAACCTTTAAGGTAATTCACAGACAAACTTTCAAAGTGACGTGTAAAAGCCCCCAGATGTTATAATACCCTCCTCCCCCAACAGCTTCCATACAAATTTTTTATGACATCTTTTGTTCTCCTACTTTCAGGAGTTTGGCTTCCTTTTTTTAGGGGGGAAAGGTGGAAACCAGTGTCTGAAGATGTTTATCATTCCTTTTCTCCCTGTATGTAGTGAACTGCATGTGTTAGAATTTTTAAAGTTTCCTGTTATTTATGGAAGAGTAGGTTGTCCCTATGCATCAGTTTTACAGAAGACAACACGCAGTAATGAAGGCAGATACAAGCTAGTTTAAATTCTACTGAATGACACGAGTGACTTTTCCATTAAAAATTCCTCGTTGTGGTAAAATATTCACAGGAAAAATCCATCGAAGCTAATTTTTATTAAAATCAAAGCACCAGTTGGCCCCCTAAATTAAACAAACGAACAAAGACTATTGTCCCAGATATCCTTCACAATAAGCAAAACCTTCATGGAGACAGAAATCTGTGATTGGATTGGCTAGCATTATTCTCACTCAGGAGCATGAGCCACCAACATGTGAACTATGTGACTTAGTAAGTTCACACCCAAAATGAAGGGGCGATATGTCTGTAAAAAGACATCAACTATTAATTTACATGAGGCTATAAAATACTTTAAAAATATGTACATGATTATTTAAAAGGAGGTGCTCTTTTTCAGTAAGAAATTAGATACCCGAACTCATGGCCATGTCCAGAATTTTAATGGCGAACCGAATCACCTGATTTGTCTCATTCAAAACAGATACAGATAAACAGAAAATGAGTGTATCTTCAGTTTAAACCTAAGAATTTTTTGTTCACATGAAGCAACTTATATTTGGAATTCACATTATTTGTGGATCAGGGCTCAGCAAGAGGAGGACCTCCTCCTTTCAACTTCTAACTAGTCCCTCTGTGAAACCCAAATTTAAACATTTAAACACTGCAATCATAGGACTTTGAAATGCAAATTCATAAATGGAGCAATAATCTGTATACTTACCTTTTAACTCTGGACTGAAACTTTCTGAAAGCATTCCTAAGCTATGTTTCAACTACACTACTATGTGCAGTAAAATTTAGTGCTTCTTTAGCTTGGAAAAGAAAGTCAAATTACCATGGCAAGAGGACAATTTCCTTTTAGCACTTTCCAATTTCTTACCCTTCCATTCAGAAGAGATAAGCAAGGCTGGTTAATTCAAAGGACAAAATGATTGCACTGCCAGATGCTGATGCACAAATATATTTTGAATGCAGTATGGTATATCTCAGTCCATATATACTTCTGCCAAAGCCATATAAGCCACTGACTGTGTACTTGGGTTTCCTTATTGCTGGAAAGATCAGATGCTTGGCATCAGGGAAAGCTTTCGATGAGTTGGTATTGAGTAAATCCTGGCTCCCACATACTCTGCTCATCCATAAACCCTGGCTAAAGGTGTGATCATGCCTAGTTATTGGGGGTCTTGCAGCTATGACTCTAGGCTCTTGGTTCTAAATCCAGAGGGAAATCTGAGTTTTTGTTTGGAAATAAACACTGGAGTGTTAGGTCAAGGTTGCTTGAATTGCACTTACTTTTGGGAGGATGCTCTCTAAATGAGCATGGGATATATATATAGTTAGGATCATCTTAGAGCTGTCTATTAGAATTTAAGAACTACTTAGCTGGGATCTGCCTGAGCACATAGGTGCTTGTTAATAAGATCACAGGACTATAATCTTGAAGACTGTTAACTGAAGACTTTGTGGAGAGAAAACCATTTTTAAATACTGTTTTAAAAGATTAATATTGCCCTGGAGGAGTAGCTCAGCTGGTTAGTTTGATCCCCACATACCAAGGTTGTGGGTTCGATCCCTGGTCAGGACACATGCAAGAAGCAACCAATGAATCCATAAATAAGTGGAACAACAAATCGATGTTTCTCTTTCCCTCTCTCTCGCAAATTTAAAAAAAAAATTAATATGGCACTTACTATATCAGTGAACATTTTGGGGACATTAGAAATTCTGGCTCGAATGCTTTTAGAAAATTATGTATTTTTTCTATTTAGTGATACTTCCCTTCGTGATCCTTCTCAAAATTTATCTGTGCTGCCCTGATTTAACTCAGAAGACAAATATGGAAGAACAAACCATCAAAAGAACAGTATTCTAAGATATCAACGAACTTATTACTAAAAGCTCAACAGCTGGTGTGCTATAAATGCTGGAGCAAAATAAGACAATTAAATGGTATATGCACTGTTACCAAAATGTGTTCAGTCTTCAGAGAATAAATGTCAAATGCATATTCAAAATGATACCACCATCACAACAGTCACCTTGAACACAAATGTGGAAAAGTGACTAAAACCCTTTTAACCATTAATGTATACTTTACATTATAACAAGGCCTAAATCTATACAGAACGTGAGATGCTATTGCTAATAAGTTATTTTCTCATATTTTATCTTTAGCAATATCTGAAAACCCAGTGAATCAGCCACAGAGTATTTTCACATTGTCCATTTTAAGAAGTAATGACATGTGGATGAAAGCAAGTCCTCTAGGTTTAATTCACACAAGATGATACCATCCAAAGAGAACATTCTTTCAAGTCAGCCATATTTTTATTCTATCAGCCTAAACAGAAAAATTTCCTTAGTCAATTAGTGTTTTAGAAAGGTTTACTTTGGCAAACCAAATAAATTCATATGTAAGTATTTTGTCAAACATTAGATTAGCAAATGGCATAGCAATTTTCTTAATCTAGTTTCCTTCTTTGAGACTGAACAAGGAATAAACCAATGTCAGTTAAACTAGTGAGGTCTGGCCCATTAAGAATATGTTTGCCCTCAGAAGACACCTTTTGTATCTCTATGAGAATAAAAATGAAATTTAGAATTGAGATCAAAGATTCAATTTGAAGGTCTAATTCTTAAAAATAGGAAATAGATGCTTCAGAAAAAATTAAATTTTTACTAGAATTCCCTCCAACTGCCAGCTCCCAAATTCCATAATACATTTTCATTCCAAATTATAAAGACAGATGAAAACCACAAAAACCAGTCCCTTTCAGGGGAACATACATTTAATACCCAATAGGGTGTATTTTTAAAAAAATCCTCACATCAAATACCGCACAAAGCTGTATTTTGTATGTTGGGTGTTCCACTAAAAGCAATACTGCAAACAATGAGTCTTGTTATGAAAGGATCACCTGCACAGTTAAAACGAACAGCAAAACCACACAGACATCCAGCAAAACCAAATGTGTTCACTTACTTCCACAGAGGAAGAAGTTCAATTAAGAAATGTATGAAAAATGGCCTTGAAAATCTGCTATACCAAACACCTCTATAGACAAGAAGAAAACAAAAATAAAAAAATCAAACTTTTGTCTTCCTGCTTTTTCTTTAATACAGTTGCCATCTTACATGAGGTGCCTTCTCAATAGTATCTAATCTACTTATTCGTTGCACCAGTTGGCATCCTAGGATAGAACTCTCATTACCACCCATGTTCATTAATTACGGCCCAACTGTTCTTCACTATGTACTGTTCTTAAGGACACTATACCTAACCCATGGTTGAGCCATAATTAATGGGTAGTGGTATTTTTCTAAAAATGGATTAATGCACACATCCAAACCACATTAAAATTTCAACTTAAGAGTTCATACAAAATCTATTTCCTTTCTATAGTAGCTATAGTTCCAGATTAGTTTTGGAATCCAGAAATGGAAACAATGTCTTTTTATTTTGTTGTTGATGCTTCTTTCTTCCTTTCTCTTTTCTTTTTTTTTTCTTACTTTCTTAATAACAAGGTTAAAAGAAGTGGGTTATTAAGAAAATTAAAGTCTAGTAAACATCAAAAACTTATAGATCAGAGTGGTCACAAACTCTTCTTTATAGTGATGTTAAATTACTGACAAAATAATTTTTGAAAACAAAAATATCTAAAAACCAGCACACGCCAATGGTGCTGCTTATTTAAGCAACTGGCGTTCCTCTATGCTTTTGAGGCGTTTCTTCCGGGGCTGTACAAAGTCATCATCTGAGTCATCACTAAATTTATTATCTTCTGATTCATTTCTGAATTCAAGTTTAGGAAACCTTTTTTCTGGATAAAGGTTCTTTAGAAGTTCTTCAAAATAGCTTTCAAGTTTTATACCAGCATTGGCTACTTCTGAATCAGGCTGTTGGATAGAAATAAAAAGTATGAATTAAAAAACAAACACCAACATTTCAGTCACTAAAAGTAGTAAATTTCTCACATTTTTGCTCTCTTTCAATTTGAGATTAGGAGTACCGGTGGATCGTTTTGGAAAAATGTTTATGCAACGTTGCTGATATAAAGTGAGTAATAGCCTGGGGCTAAACAAAATATAGAGAAGGCCAGATAAAGGGTAAATAAAAGGCTTTGTCTGGTCTGGATTATTCTAAAAGGATTTGACAGTGGTAGGACTGGATTACCAAGAGAGATAGAAAAGATGCCACACTGTAAGCATTAATAATAGGTATTTTTAGACCAAAGGAAATGTGGAACTCTGGAATGAGCACCCGACACCGAGAACAAACCATGAACAAAAGGCTCTAAATCTGGCAGGTATTTAGATAAATTGATAGATGAAAAAATTTTTAAATTAGAACTGCTTAGGCCACATCCTTAGTAGTGCAAGATCAACATTAAGAAGACTAAAGTATGGAAGTGCTATATTCCAAGAAATAAAGATGGGAATGAGAAAGAATTCTTCTAGGTTAGGTAAAAATATTTTCTAAATTTTTAAGTCGTCAGCTATAATTTGCATTTCCACTCACCATACAATAAACCTTGGAATATAAATGTGGATAAAGTCATTACCTGACATACTTGAACTTTTGGAAGTTTACACTAGCATAACTAATCTCCTTGTGTATTGATAAGGTGTTTGGTTTAATATTGCTTTCAGTACTGCTATTAGTCTCCCCTTTCCCACCTCACCTCATTGAATTCAGCACAGTTTTGAAAGATCAATCTAAAATCAGCTACAAAGTCTTCAGGCTTTGTGTACATGAAATTATCTTCTTGTAGTCTTTTCTTGATAGTTGACAAGTCCATTGGATTTTTAATTATTTTGTAATAATCAGGCACCTTTCAAAATAAATGAGATACTATAATGCAAATAACTAAATTCTACCTGGTCCTAAATGAATTCTACAACTAGCTGCATAAAATTCAGATTGTACTGTTTTGTCATTGCTAAGGAAACTTACGCAGCAACTTTTACACGTGCCTACACTTTTTTCAAAAATTTTCACTAATTATTTTTAATTAAAAAAAAAATCACACTTCTCTTTTCCTCTTCATTATTAAATAAAAAGCAATTATAAAAACACTATCATTTCTAGTAGGATCTGACATGCTTCTGTTGCATGCGGTAGAGTGAACAGGGTTTGAATCTGGGTTTGAACCCCAGCTCTGCTGCTCAGTAGCATGCTCCTGGGAAAGTTACTTACCTCACTGAACTTCACATATCAAATGGGAATAATCCTACCACCTTCATAGTTTTTGTAACCACTGAGATGACATATATTAAGAAAAAGGGGGCTATTTTTTGCTGCTGCTGTTGTTATTAATACCAAATGTAAGTATAAGCCAAGATCATAAAAAGCACCAAGTTCTAGGTTAAATTTTTCAGTGGAGAAAGTTTCTACTGGTTACAACTCTCTTTTCTTTCACTTTTTTTGCCTTGCCTCTTTTAGGCACAAAAGTTCCTTCCCCTGAAAAGTATTTATTTATTTCCGTTTCCTATCTCACCTTCTCAAAACCTGGTCTCAAGAAAGAAGTTCATTGTTTATCAGCTGAATGTATTTACTAAGCTCATTTTCTTTTCTAGCCTTGCATTAACTTTTTAAAATTTGTCAAACTGTAGAGTATTAAATCTTTAAAGAAATTTTAGATATCAGAGAACAGAACATATTTTTAGTAGTACTTTTAGCACTCTAAAATTATGCATTAAAGTCTTATGAAACTGTCAAAATGAACCTTTTTGAAGTTAATGGTGAACACTCACGCACACTCACACACCCAACTTCCTCTGTTAAAAGTCTACTTAATATTTGAAGTCTGGACATATAAAACTAAAATATGTACAGGGAATTCTGGGGGTCTTTATCCCCAACAGTTTAGGAGATACGCCTAAATCTCCAGAGAGAGACAACTGATACAAATCATTACAGAGAATAGTAGGTAAACTACATGAGATGTATGAGAAATGAATAGAAGTTTTGGGCCAATTTGTGAACCGTAAAATGTATTTCAGATCAAAGCTTTCAGTATGTATGAATAAGCTTAAAGACTAAATCAGATACAAGAAACTAACCACTGAAAAATGGTACAGAAACTAGATTCTCATAAATCAAGTTTCAGAAAAATCATTCCATTGTATAAAAATGCTCAAAATGACATTAATACTTACAGTTAGAGGAACTGGGTCTTGAAAAGCCAGGCTCATTTCATGGCAATAAAGAAATAAAAGTAGACGTTCACACTTCTAAGCAAAAAATAAAATAAAATGAAATCATGGCTTATTTTTTATTACAATGTCATGTGTCTCAGAGTACCTGAATAAAAATTAAAACCAGATCAATACAAGAAAACTATTGATACGTGGAGTTTTTATCTCCTTCCCAATCACTTACTCAACTGTGCTGTTTGTCACTCTGGGGTTTCTGTGCTGTGAGAGCAGTCCTTGTAATTACAGGAATAAAAGACAGTGTTACTAGAAACCCATTTGAAGCTCTTTAAAAATTAATTCCCAGTTATCTCTCCAATTTGTGTACTGAATTATTAGTAGTCAAAAAGGAAGAGATCCAAATACAAACCCCTTTCCTGGTTTGCCCAGTCCTAAGGCCCTTTCTCTCTCTGATGGCACTTCGCTACTTCTCTGCTTATGGGTTCACCCCAATAAACACCCTAGTGCTGGTAGTGCATGGTTGGGCCCCCTCTTGCCTGTCAACTTTCCTACTCACTGTTCTACTTAATAATTGAGCTAAGGAGCTACTTTATTAATGCAGAAGTGTTGATTCAGTAGGTTTAAATGTTAATTACAGTTAAATATTTTAGCTAGCTTTGAGGTATAAACCTAGTACCACTGGGTGAAAAAATGGAATTATTTCCAGGAAAAGTAAATAGAAAAATACATCAACAAATTCTGAGGAAGAAAACCTATCTGTAGTATAAATAAAACAAAACGGAATTTACTAAAGACAGACTCTTACTAAATTTAAAGAGTCCAGTCCACATAAAGGATACACATTCTACTTGTTCAAGTAAGGTATTTTAAGCTTCTAGAAAATGTATGTGTGTATATGTGTATGGACACATACACAAGTAGTACTGTGATTTTTTCAAACTAACAAAGTTAGTCTGCTTTTAAATATATTATTTAAGATACCTACATTTTTGTGGAAATAAATACTAAAGAAGAGAAGCTGATATAAATTTGATTGAATATACATTTCTTTGATGAAAAGCACACCTGCATTACAATAATGCATCTAACAACAACAAAACTCCTGCTTAACAGTCTAGCTTGGAAATGCTAAGAAAACCTTACCCTTTTATCTATTGGTGCTAATTTACCAGGGCCTTCAGTCTTCCTTTTTTCTGAGTTGTGACTGGGAGCATCACAATCATATTCAACTTCTGGTTTAGATAAGTCTCGGCAGAAAGTGCAAATCCACTCTCCACTGTTGGGGGATGAAGCATTTGAGTTCTTAATGCATCGTTTTTCTCTATACTATACCTCTTTCCTACCTCCTCCATGCCATCTATGATACACAATTATTTATTTGGCATGAATTTCACTGAGAATTTACCATATAACTACTATGTATATGGCACCATGGTAAGAGAGCTGAACAGTAGAAATGCAATGCAGGGGTCTGAATGGTAAATATTATTCTAGCCAAGGAGGTAAGAAATACATATATAAAATAAACACTTAAATAAACAGATACATTAATTTATGGCTGCTGTGATGCATAACTGGCATTTTGCCCCAAATGATTCCAGAAAATGAAATGCTCTTAGTACTATTATTGCAACTCCATTTGAAATTAAATTTTACACAGTATAGCCTTTGAAGAACAGAGATTAACTCAATGGCCATCATCGTCTCAAAGGCACTGTGAGAATTTGAGATATCTGAAATGTCAGTGCCTGCCAAGTAAGATGCAACTGTGGCAGTGGTGCATAAGGACCACTCATCTCCATGGAAACCCCTTGTAATGATTCAAAGTTTGTTATTTTTCTTTTCCAAACAGACTAGGTTTTGGAGAGAAGCACAAGGAATTGTAGGCAGGGTATGGGAAGAAAACTAAGTTTTTACAAAGGTTTTATGTTATAATAATTGTCAAAAGTTTATTGCTGTTATTGTTGACAGTGAAAGAATGTGGGAAAGGGAAGCAAGTAGTATCTTACCTTGGAAAATTTGCCAATGTGGGCACATGACAAGAAAGATGGAATACTTTGGGACACTTCTCACAGCACAGGAGCTCTCCTCCATTCTGACAAACTGCACACCAGTCCTCATTGGGGTCATCCTCTTTCCTTGCCTCTCCAACGTGAAGGGGTGACTTCTGGGAGGCATCCAGCCACTCAGACTTTCCGTTGGAGGCATTTTCCTGGTGAAGTCCAGGTTGATCTCCTGTGCTGTCAGGGGCATCTGACCTTAGCACAGACTCCTCAGAAGCAGAGCTCTGATTACTATTTAAGAGCAGGGAGGTGAGTATGCTTCTTGGGTAGGTGGTCTGCAATGGAAGGAAGCAAACGCATACGTTTTCTTAAAACTGGCATCCTTTATTAGCACTACTGCAGTTTTAGACCAAAGACTGCTCTCTCATGAGCACTGGCTACGTCAAAGGAGTCTGTGAATATGCATGAGAACAGAATCGTTTTACTGCTACCTGTATCAGTCTCTCTAATGGAACAGAAGACATGGACCTCTACTGAAAAACATCATTAAAACAGAGTATCATTAGTAAGGGGGTGTGGATAATAAAGGGAAAGTCTTTGAATTTGTTGATGGTTACAGAAGTGGGAGAATAGGTGGGTAGTGTAAAAAGTAAACCATATGAACTGTAAGTACATTTTATTGGAATTGTTACTCAAATTATACCTAGATACTAAACAAGCCTAGTGTAGATTTTTAAAAAATCATTCATAGAGCCATTAATGACTTTAAGATGAATCAAAATTTATGTTGGAGCCTAGGATGGTGAAAATTTCAGACAACTAAGTTGCTGTCATGACTAAGTCTCCAACAGTGTTGGAAAATGCTTCTGATCGTTGTCAAAACGTTTTTCTGCCCTTACATACATACTCCTATGCAGTCTTCTGCCCTCCTGCTACAGGGTATACTGGGGGAGCTGCTGTACTGGGCACCACCCTTTTCTTTGCCTCTCTTCTGTGTTAGATCCCATTTCTGGGTCCTCATGTCTTCCTCTTTCTTGGTCTACTCCATTTTTGATGAACCATATTTTCAAATATCTTCCTGAGAATAAGTACATGGATATTAATTTTTTATGATATTGTGTGAATGTCTTTTATTTGTGTGCAAATAAAAGATGTTTATTTGATCTTTACACAATTTTTAATTTTTTCACTTAATGTTCTGGTACTTGTTAGGTCCTTTCAATTCAGATGCTCATGTCTTTCAGTTACATGAAGTTCCTTCTATTATTTCTGCGGCAATTACCTTCCATCTGTTTTACTCTGTTCTCTTTCAAATGCCTCAACCTCCTCATTTGAACCTGTAATTTTTGAAACTCTTCACCCTGTTTTCCATCCATTTTTTGTTTTAATTTACTGAGACTTTCCTCAAATATTTCAACTTGTAAGTCAACTATTTCCCTGCTTTAAAAAAGACTGTTTATTTTACCTCCTATGAGCTATGTAAACGTTTTTCTTATCCTATTGCCTGAAGAGGAATAGTACTGCAATCATTAATATAATTACATTTTGAGGCCTAGATTCTTCATCTGATTCTTGTTTCACTATAACAACAGGAAAATCATAATTTTCAGGTGGTCCACTGTTTTCTTGCTTTATTCGGATTGGCTCCAACATGACCACTGGGACTTTGTGTGTAGAATCAGCTCCTGCTGGTTTGCTGGAAGAGCCAGAGCTTTACGTATAAAAAAGAAAGAAAAAAAATCTGAGAACGCTACCTTAAATATCTCAAAATAAAGTATGACAGCTTTCAGAATAATGCCACACCTTCACAACAATGGGAACTATGTTACATCATTAATAAATGATACATAACTTAAATGCAACTGCTATATACAAGTTTTCTTACATATAATGTTGTATACATCAACCTATCTAAATAGTTACACTATACATTTGAAGATACTTAAACAAATTAAATAATACCTGAATTAAAAGAAAACTGATTTCAATATTCTGAGGCTCTAAAATTGGGCAGCCAGAGTTAGTACCTTAGAACTAGCACCTTTTTTTTAGGCTTTACCATTTGCTTCTCTAGTCAGTGACAAAGAGAACTCTAGGCTCACGTTAACGATTTATTGTCAAGCAGTGAGAAGACAATTGACTAGGCACATAATTTACTGATGTTCCAATATTTAAAAAAACATAGTGGAACAAAAAACTTTTACAGATAGCCACTGTTCTTGTGGGATTGAGTCAAAACTTTCTTCAGAAAACGCTGCTTCCATATGATGAAAAAATAAGAATTGGGTTCACTCTCTAGGAGAAATTTGCAAGCATGGGGAATAACACAAGCAAAGCAGTAAATTAAAATAGACTTTCAACAAATATAAATTTATTTTAAAGCAAAATCAACATTTGGTCGTTAGAAAATTGAGAGAACACAGAAGTTAGTATAAAATTATTGTTTCTCTTCCCTAAGTTTGCCTTTGTGTGTCTTCCCGTTCAATGTGTTTTACCCTACTTCACTTATCCTTGCTATATGATAAAAATAAAACATTTTATTTTCAACACATACACAAATATCTTTATCTTTAAAGATAAAATTATATTTACCTAAACCATTAATTTATTAAATTAATATGTAATAATTATTAAATCATTTTAATTTAAAAGCCAAAAATTAAAAAACATTGCTCGAAGTATACTGACTACCAGAGCATTTGAGCACTGGAGCAAAAGAAATTTAATGAGAGATTTTCTACTAGAGAATAAAATAAAACCAGCTTACCTTCCTCGGCTCCCAACACTGGAGGCACTAGGTGAACGTATTGGCGGGTGTACACTAGTCATAGTAACAGGTCCTCAAGAGAAGGAAATCATACACATTCACAGAATGAATTAATAACTATGTATTTAATTCATATTGAATGTGCTCACTTAGTACTACATTGAAACTGGAACACATAATGAATGTACATAGAACACTAAGGAGATGCTAAACTCCTAGCACAGTCTGAGTCCCCACAGACTAGCAGGGCGGTTCGAAGTCCACACAACTGACATTTGGGCCAGGTAATTCTTTGTTGTGGAGGGCTGTTTGCACACTGTATGATGTTTAGCAGCATCCCAGGCCCCTACCAGTTATTAGCACCTCTCTAAACTTCCCACTCAGGGGTGTAACAATCAAAAATGTTCCCAAACACTGACGAATGTCCCCTGTGTGAGAGTAACCAGAATAGGATCTCAGCGAGGACACCAGTGCCAGTGAGAGCTACAGAATACAGTAAGTGGTAGGGGCTGACATAAAAGCAGTCTAGGAAAGAAAGCCACACTGAAACAAATATTCTGCGAGGCATGTGTACAAGGTGCTTTGTCTAGTGCCTGGCAAAGAGTTAGTACTGAATAAAGGTTATCTTTTAGTCATATTGCCCAAATGGTTTTGGGAAGTATTTTGTCAACGTGTACTCTCCGCAGCTACACATCAGAGTATTTCATTCATCACATTCTCATCAATAAGTTATTTTCACTGTTTAAACCTTTGCTGATTCAATAGTTAGAAATTATATCTTGTTTCGACTTTTTTTAATGACTACCAGTAGTGCGACTAAACACCTCCTGCCCCCACCCAACCAGCCCCGTTTTACTGGCTATGGGTATTTTCTTCTTAGGGAATTATCTGCTTATGTCCTCAGTACTTTCCTTATTTATTTGAATTAATTTGTTATATAATCAAACAGCCTTTGCTCTATTTTGCCTGTAATTTCCTTCCCATTTTTAAGTTTGTGTTTTAAATACCATTTCCTTTTAAATTGTGTAATCTGCCTTATGTTTATGTAACTAGTGAATGACTTAAGAAAGTCCCCTCTTTCCTTATATTGGTCTAAGACACCTACTTTGACACAGTCTCAGTAGTATAGTATTAGAACTGCTTCTCTCTTGAAGGAAAGGAGTAGATATGTTAAAAATCCTTAAAACACAAACACCAAGCAAACCACCAAAAGAGTGACTGGCGCTGACAAATTATGACCCTAGGCAAATTACATCCTGAAAGACACCACATCACAGACAACTCAACTTATCAAAAAGAGAAAAGTATAATACTAATTTCTTCCTGGGAGTATATAATGCCTATAAATAATGTTGAAATTGAAAATGTACAGAGGTTTAACCTTTGATTTCCATTTTGAAAGTACCATACATTAATTTTAAATAGGGCTAAATATTCAGACCCTTTTAAATCATCCAACAAAAAAGAAGAGGGAGAATTTTTTTTTTTAAGTTACAACTTGAGAAAAACTAGAGAAACACAAAATCCAAAGTAGCCCACTTTACCTGCAAGACCTGGAGATGGCACTGATGAATTTGGTGACTGGACGGTTCTGTTTGAGGGTGGTCTTGGCTGGCCATGATCTACACTATTATCTTTCCTCACAATATTGTCCAGCATAATAGTACTTGAACAGTCAATCTTATTTAAAAAAAAAAAAAAAAAAAGAAAGAAATCATTTCATGGTATCCAGACTTTGCCAGTTGAAAGCTACTTTAAATTTATAAGAAAACTTTAATAGTTTCATTATTATCAAATAATAAAACATGCCAATATCATATCTGAGAAGTTTTGATGCATATTGTCTCCATAAACAATTTTAAAAAAATCTTTTCCCTCTTAATGTCCCATGTTAGTAAGCATACTAGGACACACTATTTCAGAAATCATGAGCCCAGAGAAAGGAATATTGTGGGTTATTCACACCCATAAAAATTAAAGCAAAAACATTTTTTAATACTTTATTTAAAAATAAAAAGTAGCCAGTTTTTTAAAAAAGCCTTGGTGAGAAAAAGAGCAGTTTCATATTTTTGTAAATCTCTTTAGAAACTTGCTTAATAACAGCCAGCTGGACTCTTATATCTGCATCTGCACTAAGTATGTTTTTTTTTTTAAAGATTTATTGATTTTCTAGAGAGAGATGAAGGTGGGGAGAGAAGGAGAGAAACATCGATGTGTGGTTGGTTACCTCTTGCACACACCACCAACCAGGGACCTGGCTTGCAACCCAGGCACGTTCACTGACTGAGAATTAAACTGGCAACCTTTCGGTTCCCGGGTTGGTGCTTACCCCACTGTACCACACCAGCCAGAGCACCAAATCTGTTTTGATGTGTGGTTTTGGTTGAAGAATATGAAGAAAATCTGGCCTTACACAGGGAGGAGCTTGTGGAGCCTCTAAAAGGGTTGTAGAGACACCTGTGTCCTTGGCCCACACTTGAGAACTGAGGTTTTGGTATGCCCCAGATAAATGAAGCCAGTCCATACATAACACACTTCCAGAACACCAGCATCACCTAAGTACATTACTACTGTTTGGTAGGAAAAACCGATCCCTCATAGATTCTTGCTTTAAAGTAACACTTGTTTTCTAACTGATTGTCAGGTTAAAATAATAAATTTCTATTGAACAAGACTTTAATGCTTTAGATGCAAATATTTTTCATGCTGATAAAAACCATTTATTTCCCAAGAATATCTTTGTGATTAAAACCCAGTTCAATTCTCTAACACACTTGCAGCCTTTCTCAACCAGGATTCTACAAGAGAATTAAGCCCTACATTCCTAGAGCACAGATTGTATATAACAAATTCACTTCTTGCCTCTGCATCTAGAATGGTGCTAGTTATGAACCATCCTTGGGAGGACTGGGAAAATAGCCACTCAAATCAGTTTCTTGTTCTGTGGTTCAGATGAGGAATCTCGTTGGAAAAGGCTGGTGAACAAAGAGTCACTAGTATCTGAGGACTCTAGAGGAAAAGAGCAGGACAATTTTAATTTTTGGATCCTCCAGTTGGGCAAGCAGGGAAGCACACATGGTCATTTATGTTTAATATTCGTTTAGCAATACCATGACAAATACTTTTCGGAGAATAAAAGAGTACTGAAAGCCCTAGCTTGTGTGGCTCGGTGGACTGAGTGCCAACCTGGGAAACCAAGGGGTCACTGGTTCGATTCCCAGTCAGGGCACTAGGGAGTAGGGGGTGTGCGAGAGGCAACCACATTTTAATGTTTCTCTCCTCCTTTTTCTCCCTCCCTTTCCCTCTCTAAAAATAAGTAAATCTTAAAAAAAATAAAAGAGTACTGAAATGATAGTATTTGATAGATCTTAATGTAAGAAAAGTTATTTATACTGTAGAGTAATCCTAAAAGCTAAAATAAAGAATGGGACAAAAAGTCTTCCTAGGTATTACCTATGTGTGAAAAATACATGTACTCTATCCATTTAAAGTATAAACAATTATTTAAAAAATGAAGTAACTCTGGTAAGGCTAATGATGCCACTATTAGAAAATATTAGTTCATCTCAAAAATTCTTTCAAAATCTTGTAAGATATTTCTTAAAAGTTTTTAATGTTTGTGTGTGTGATTATCTAACCTTGGAGGATAATAAAAAAGTAAAACAAGCATCAACTTATGTATGGAGATCTATCCATAGAATATTATATTTTCTGCCTTTATAAAGATTTCTTAAAAAGTCATACTAACAAATCTGGAATTTAGAGGGTAAATGTATTTCATTTAAATATAAATCAGAGGTAGTTTTGCACCGGTATGACATAACAGAAAATGTTTTCATTTCTATTATTAGACTTGTCTCCATCTCTTCTGATGTCTTTACTTCTAGCCTCCCTCTCTAAACTTATTCTTACATCACATTCCAGCAGTTCAACTTTCCAGCACCTTTTCCCATGTCCTTACTTCCCTGCTCTCCCAACTGAAGATTCCATAATCAACACCATAATCATCCATTTACAAACACCTTCAACTCCAGTGCCCTGAAGACGTTCTGTAGTATAGCCAAGTGTTTATAATCTTTTTATTTTTCCTGCTGTTATAATATTTCTAAAGGATACAAATAACTTTTAAAACACACAAACAACCTATAATCCAACAAACCCATGCTTTTCACAAAATTCAAGTTCACGTAAAATTTTTGAAATAGATCATCATAAATTTTGTGTATACTTACATCTGGAAGAGAAGGAAGATTATAAGAACCTCCCACTGGTGAGCTCAAATCAATCATAGGTGAGCCAAAAGCCTTTCCATCATATCCTGCTGCACTAGTAATGGTGGGACTGGAAGGAGTAGAGGACGTGCTATTGGCAGTTGATGGGGGAGCCTGCCCACTGCTGATCTGCCACTATAGAAGAAAGAAGAAAGGCTGTCTATCAGCAGTCCTATCTATAACATAACAGGCCCACCTAATCCTTGTGCCAGACACAAAACAAAGTAGAAGACACATTCTGCTATTTGAATTCAGTTGTAATTTCAATGGAAAGGGGAGAGGACACGGGTATACATAACTATCATTAATCCTGTCCAAAAATGTAAACACTGATTTTTACCAGAAGACAACAGTTAATATACGAGGTCTGTCCAGAGAGTGTCCAACCTTTAATATAACGAGAATGGTTTGCACAACATTGATGTAACCTGGCAGCCAAGGAGAGTGGACTGGAATGCACGTGTGCGAACAATGAAGACTTCACTGTATTGAGTCAGTGGGGGTGGTAGGCTCCATTGAGTAAGGATGTGTACCATGTGGCCGTCACATTCAAAATGATCGAGTGACTAGGGCAACGAATCTGCATCAAATTTTGCGCTAAGCTTGAACACTCTTCTGTGGAAACTATTCAGATGATTCAGAAGGCCACAGCTATGGGCAACTGGTGACTGGCAGCTCCATCACCACAATGCATCTGCTCACGTATCATGCCTCGTGCAGAGTTTTTTGACCAAAAATCAAATCGCCCAGGTGACTCAGCCCACAACTGCCCAGATTTGGCACCCCGTGACTTCTGGCTTTTCCCAAAACTAAAATCACCTTTAAAAGGGAAGTGATTTCAGCCCGTTGATGAGATTCAGGAAAATATGATGGGGCAGTTGATGGTGATAGGGAGAACTGTGTGAGGTCCCAAAATGCCTACTTTGAAGGGGAGTGAGGTGTCATTGTCCTATGTACAATGTTTCCCATATCTTCTTCAATAAATGCCTCTATTTTTCAAATTGCATGGCTGGATACTTTCTGGACAGACCTCGTACACCAGCAAATCACTGTGTCAACCTTGGAAAACTTATATATACTGGAAAAGAAATATAAACACATGCATAGCAACTTCAAGGTAAAGATGGAGGGATGAAAACATGTATTTTCGTCTGTCCGTACCTGATAAAATAATATAGTGAGAAGGAATTCTAAAAAGGCACTGACTCATAAACATAGAAAATAGGAGCGGACAGAAAACACATTTTGGAAGCTAGAGACCAGATGGACAAATTACTTAATTTGATAAAGCTGAAACCTAAGCTGGCAGTGGGGAAAACAGAGAAGTAGAACACTTAATACCCTGCAAATTAGAAGCATGAGAGGTGAAGCTGGGGCAAAAACATGACATGACATGCCAGAATGACATGTTGAGAGTCTGTTTAAGAAGTATTCAATCTCATGTTCCTTTCCTATTCTACTTGCAGCTACTCCATATAATAAGGACTTCCTCCACCTACACAGAAAAAGACGAAGTCTATTCTCCAAAACAGGTAAAATAATGTCTTTAGACTAAAGGGCCCCAGACTCAGTTGAAAGGAGAAGTCATGCACAGGAAATGAGGATCAGAAACCACACACAAGCTGACTGCTGAGCTTGCCACCCACTCTGCTGATGGCTCTACCTATCCTCTTCCCCTAGATGGCTTCAACTAGGAGCCAGGCCCCACATTTTAGGCAGAAGATGGAAAGATCCTTAGGGGTAAGATCTAAAAATGGTGAGACTAGGAATTCTCCCAATCAACACTGATAGTAGCCTTAATACTAGAGTGAAACCTCAATCTTTAAACATTAGCCCCAGACCCAAGCTTTCAGATTTTTTTCACTCATTTCTCATATGAACAGGTAATTAAGCATCTACAAACATCTGAGGAAACTCTGCCATTTATGTTAGAGACTAAGATAAATATATTGACTAAGCTAACCCTAGGAATGCTTCAGTGTACAGGGATGAGCCATGCTGCTATGATCTATATCAAAACCTATCAAAAAAAAAAAATGAGGCCTGATTGATGGATGGATGGATGGATGGATGGATGGATAGATGGATGGATGGATGGATAGATAGATAGATGGGTGGATGGATGGATGGATGGATGGATGGATGACGGGGTATATACATAGTAACTGAGAAGGCAAATAAAGCCATTTGTCCCCTATACAACTGTTTCAAATTGTTGTGTTGGAAAATTTCCATAATAAAATACTGGAGAAAAGAAAAGCAACTAAGAGTTATTTCAAGACTGTACAGGGGAAAAAGTTCCCAAACACAATACCATTGATATATGGACTATATTACATGGAGTGATAGTGTCTGAAACATCCCAATTTATATGCTCCACTGAAAAAACTATGTAAAGAAATATGAATGTCATCTTTACTAATGTGAATGTCCTATCCACATCCCTGCCCAATGCCCTTCCTTTGGACCCACTTCATCCTTTGCACCCTAGAATAATCAATTACAGTTGATGCATATCCTTCTAGTTTTTTCCTACGTATATGAGATTAAAACAAACAAACACAAAAATGAGAAAATACCTCATAAAAATTTGGTAGCATGTTTTTTCCCATATACCATACTTAGACCACACATAATTACTGCATTTTCTTAATAGCTAAAAAGTACTTCTACTCTACAAGTATAATTAGTTAAAATAACCTACCAATTAAAACCAATTCTTCACTATATTTTCTCCTAGTTTGTTCATTTATTCATTCATGTTTAGCTTTTTGATGTAGGAGACATTCTTAGAGTATATGCCTACCTATTACAAATAATAAATGGGGAAGAGGAAGGGTAAAACTTGAGTGCACGGAATGTGCTAGGTGTTTTAACACACATGAGCACTAAGTGTCGGTGCAATTCCACAAAGCACTTATTTTATAGTTGGGGAAAATGAGATTTAAAATAAACTTGCAAGGGTGAAAAACCTATGAGGAAAATAAATGATGATGAAATAGAGATAGGTATGAACTTTACACACAGGCAGTGTGTAAACTTTTAAAATAAAATTTTCAAGTCATTTTGCTGAAATGAATGTCACACAATTATGGAAACAGTATCATGGTCTTCGCTTCAGTCCTGGCAAAATAAACTGAAATCAATCCACAAGTCTTAAGCTGGAAGGACTGTTGACACAGTCCTTGGAGAAGACAAGGCACTGCGAAAACATTTACTTTTTCAAAAATAATGTAATACTTAGAATATATTTTTACCTGAAGACATTAAGAATATAAATATTAAACCTTATCCGGTTTTAAGATATAACCTTAAGTAATAAACTTTATCAGATATGTATGCACTCCATATTAAAACCATCATACTAAGTTTGTTTCCAAGAAGTGTCCTCAAAACACTTAAAGATTAATGTATTGTTCTTTTTTGCAGAAAGTAATCTGTATTTATTACAATATTCCTGTCTTAGGAAATTTAATGTATTCTCCTAAAAGCTGCATACATCACTATAGCAAAAACTGATACCTTTGACTCACTGATTATTCTGGGCCTTCACTCATATAAAGTGGCTTGATTTCTTTTGTTAATTACAAAGCATCAAGACTCTCTTAGCTTTGTCTCTATAGGTCAGTTGGTAATAAATTTTGTAATTCACATTTATTAAAAAAAATTTTTTTTGCAAGACTTCCGGTCAAGATGGAGACATAGCCAAAAACGCTTCGCCTCCTTGCGCAACCACAGAAAGAATTACAATTAGACCTCTAAACAAATAACACCCAGAACCGTCAGAAAACCAAGCTGTATGGAAGTCTGACAACCAAGGAGTTAAAGAAGTCACATTCATCCAGATGGGTAGGAGGGGCAGAGACATGATGTGGCAGGGAGAGGCAGTGGGGGAGAAACACGCAGTCCTATATTCACATGTGGTGGATAAAAATCAGGAGGGATACCTTGGGAGCAAGTGATCCCAGCCTCAGGCCAGACTGCACAGTCCAGGGTTCCAGCACCAGGAAGATAAATCCCTATAACTTTTGGCTGTAAAAACCAGTGACGGTTGGGGTAGTGGAAGAAAACACCGGATTTTAAGGAGACTTCACTTAAAGGGTCTGCACGGACTTAGACCGTACACAGACCCAGCCCCTCTGGGATTCAGCACCAGGGCAACAGCAGGAAGGGCACCATCACACACAGGGAGTAAGTGAAGTGACTGCAAACAGGGCAAGTTCAGGCAAACCTCCAGAAGCCAGGCACCAGCACTGTCCCCTCTCCAAGCTCTCCCCCCACACAAAGCCACAATGCAGTGAAGCAGGTTGCCCTGCCCTGGCGATTACCTAAGGCTCTGTCCAACACAATTTACAGGTACCTTTTCCACAATAGGCCACACTACTAAGAGAGGGAGTCAAAGCAGCTCTACCTAATACACAAAAACAAACATGGGGAGGCTGCCAAATTGAAGACACAAAGAAATATGACCCAAATGAAAGAACAGAACAAAACACCAGAAAAATAACTAAATGAAACAAAGATAGCCAACATACCAGACGCAGAGTTCGAAACACTGGTGATCAGGAGGCTCAAAGAACTTACTGAATATGGCAACAACATAATAAAGACCCAAGAAGATATGAAGTTTACACTAAGTGAAGTAAAGAAAAATCTACAAGGAACCAACAGTGGAGGGGATGAAGCCAAGATTCAAATTAATGAGTTGGAACATAAGGAAGAAATAAACATTCAACCACAATGGCAAGAAGGAAAAAGAATTTAAAAAAAACAAGGATAGTATAAGGAAGCTCTGGGACATCTCCAAATGTACCAACATCTGAATCATAGGGATGCCAGAAGAAGAAGAGGAAGAGAAATATTGAAAATTTATTTGAGGAAGAGCAAAATTGAGAACTTATTTGAGAAAATAATGAAAAAAAAACTTCCCTAATTTGGTGAAGGAAATAGACACGCAAGTGCAAGAAACACAGAGAGACCCAAACAAGTCAGACCCAAAGTGGACTGCACCAAGATACATCATAATTAAAATGTCAAAGGTTAAAGATAAAGAGAGAATCTTAAAAGCAGCAAGAGAAAAGATGAGTTACCCAAGAGTTCCCATAAGACTGTCAGTTGATTTCTCAAAAGAAACTGTAGGCTAGAAGGGACAGGAAAGAAGTATTCACAGTAATGAAAAACAAGGACCTAAAACCTAGACTATTCCATCCAGCAAAGCTATCATTCAGAATTGAAGGGCAGATAAAGTGCTTCCCAGACAAGGTAAAGCTAAAGGTAAAGGAGCTCATCATCACCAAGCCATTATTACATGAAATGGTAAAGGTACTTATTTAAGAAAAAGAAGATCAAAACTACGAACATTTAAATGACAACAAATTTATAACTATAAACTAAATCTAAAAAAAAAAAACTAAGCACACAACCTGAACAGGAAGATATTCATAGATATGGAGATCATCTGGAGGGTTATCAACTGGGAGGGGGACAGGGGAGAATGAGGGAAAAGGTGCAAGGACTAAGCATAACTGGTAGGTACAAAACAGACAGGGGGATGTTAAGAATAGTATAGGAAATGGAGAAGCCAAAGAATTCATATGTACAACCCATGGTTATGAACTAAGTGGGGGGATTGCTAGAGGGAATAGGGGTACCAGGTGGAAGGGGGCAAAGGGGGAAAAAATTGGGACAACCGAAATAGTATAATAAAATATATTTGTAGAAAATAGGAAAAAGTTTGGAAAAAGCTTACTTTTGTTCTTCATAGCTGTTACTTTAGCTATACATTCAATATAATTTCAAGGTACAGAGAAGCAGAATAAGCGACAGGTAAATAAGAACATGTATACCTGTTTTATGGCTTGTTGAGCCAAGAACGCCATCTGTAGGGGGTTGGGCTTTATTGCTTGTCGTGGCATACTCGGGGTTGGTGGATATCTCAGCTGTTGAGGATGAGGAGGAAGAACTGGTCCATTGGGTTTGGGATTGTGATTTTGAAAGTTTATCAAACGTGGAGGGGGTTGCTGAAAAAAATAAATTAAATCAATTAAATCAATTCAGTGACAATCATCTCCTGAAATATAAATTACAGAAAACTCTTTTTAACTTTTACAAAATGACAGCAACTCTGCCACAAATGAATCATTTATTAACACAACAAATGTATAGGGGAAGGAGGCAGCCTTCCAGAATATGCAGAAACAATTCAAAGAAAAGAAATTTTATTAAGAGCTTTGGTGGAGGGGGTTCCCGTTGTAAGTAGGTTATACCAAAACTGGGCCTAGGCCATGTGGGGAAGCAGGGAGAACTTGCCTGGTCCTTGATGATTATCTTTTGCAAAGAACTGCCTTCTTCAAACCACCTAAATAATGTGGGGGTCGGGGGGTAAAATAATAACTGCTAACATTCAGCTAGCAGTTACTACATGCCGGGCACTGCTTTAAATTCTTTACATGTGTTAACTCCTTTAAACCCTCACAATGATCCGGAGGTGTGGAGAATTTAAGTAGCTTGTCAAAGATTAGCAAAGGCAATAAGGGATAGAGCTAGGACCTGAACTCAAGTACTCTGGCCCCAAGAGATGCACTCTCAACCAATAAGTCATTAATAATAAAAACAGTTGACATTAAATAACATTTAAGAATAAATGAGTTTTAGCTCTCACTGAGATCAAACGCTATGTGAGGCATTGTGATCAGCATTTTATATGTGTTATCTTATTATTACCCTCTCTCATTTTCCAAATTAGGACACTAAACACTGTAAAATTTAGACAACCAGAAAAAAGCCACACCGCTAGTAAAAGGCAGCACTAAGGCTTTTCCCCAAATCCAGTGTGCCGTATCATTACCAACATATGTGCTAGTGTTTAGCTGGGGTTAAGATACTAATTACAGCTTAAAGGATGGGTTTCCAAAAAAGAAAACAGATCAGAAAGGAAACCCTTCAAGGACAACTTTGGTTGGTTACAGGATAAGGGAAAGTGCTGGGAAGGCAAGCTTATTTTGCTCATAAATGCTAGCCCTGTAAATTGAGACCAGTGTTCTAGAAAAAGGTAACCTTATATGCGAGTCTCATCTTGACTATCCAATTCTCTTTATGTCTGGCAACTTATTTTCAGGCTATCCTGTTTATTTTTATGATCAGCACTTCTCAGAGAACTATTAACTCCCACATTCACAAGGGGACAATAAATGTGGAACTCATCAAGTTGTAGTAGCAACACCTTAAACTTCGACACTGTGAAGGCAGACAGCTATAAAGTGCACAACTCTGTCCTCTTTTTCCTCACCCATTTTTGGAATTTACTTTCCTTTATTGGATAACACCGCTTCTTTCTCCCCTCTCTTACAAATTTGCTAGCACTGGGTTCACCCTCAGTTAAGTTTCAAGAGTAGCCAGTAATTACAGAAGCAATAAAAATATACTTAAATATTGTTTCAAGACCAAGGAAAATTTTGTGGGAGAATACAAAAAATATTAGAGAAAATGTCAAAACTTTACTGAAGTAAAATGCCTGAATCAATAATAATTGTTTTTGATTCTTCTACTAAAGTTTTGTGATTTGAAGGGTTTTATATCATAGGAACACAAACAGAAAATAGTTGGGGAATTATAGTGGAAAACTTCTAAATTTACCTACAATTCTTTAAAAAGTGGAAAAGCACCCAAAATAACCATTAAGGGAGAATAGAGGTAGTTGTAGAAGCTTCTACTATTGCACCCGCACCCAGATTCACACTGATTCCGCCAGGAAGAGACACATGACGACGCAGTAATGAACTCATCCAGAATGTGGGAACAGAGGCTGACCCTGAGGTCTGGTGAGATGTGAGGTGATTTTTTTGCCTCTCCTAAACTGTTATCATTGATTAATTTCTAACAACACTGTGACAGAGGAAGCAACTTGAAAGAATAAGATCAGGAACTAGTTATAAGCATAAAAATATATAAAAATCAGTGTTATTTTAACTAAACGGAGTTGATTAATTTGCAAGATACAGCAGGGAAAAAGGGAGGAAGTGACTGACACACCATCATTATACTCATCTGCATCCTAAGTACCTTCGTTATCGCAGGTTTTGATTTCATTCTAGGTCAGTAGCTCCCAACTGTGTGAAACCATGAAGGATAGCAGATGTTCTCTAACAACCATTCACTGTTTAGGGAAATTAGTGTGTGTGTGTGTGTGTGTGTGTGTGTGTGTGTAAAAATATTTCCACAGCAGTAAATCTGGCTTAGGACTGAGAAACACTGCTGTAAGTTATGCACAAATAAATAACATGTGACAGTGCTAACAAACTGAGACCTGTCCACTGGAGTATAATAGAGTACACAGCATACTGCAAAACAAACAGAGATGCACATCTGTCAAGTTTGTACCACTCGGCCATGTAACTACGTATGGAACTTTATCACCCCGCTCTTTAACCACGCAGAGTACAAGGTTAATCTTCAGAGGAAGAAGAAGTAGGCAACTACCATGTTAGTCATCTTTAGAAGCAATCCTTTAAATTTACCTGAACCCTGTGGACAGATGTAGAATACAATTTGAACATACCTACACAAAGCACACATAAACACCTGCTTACCGAGAGTTGATTTCCTGCAAGTATAGGCAAATAAACTGGGCAGTATAAAAATGCACAGAAGAGTGCAAACTGGTTAAGTGGAAAATGTATGAGTGAGTGGCAGAGCAGCTAAAAATGAAAGATAAGAGTGTGAAAGAAGGTTCAGGAGTCACTCAGAGTCAAGAGAAAAAGAACAGTGTATGAGGTAATAACCAAAAAATGCAAAAATTACTTCTGAGAAAAATAGGTTGTATAAAAGAAATTGTACATTATATAGATTATGTAGCAGCAAACCCTAGAGAGGAAAAATAAGATCAAAAGCCAATTTCTGAGATATACACACTAAAGGCTCAGAGGTCACTTCCGTTTTGGCACTGCTTATATGAATAACTATGGGAATGTAACCAAGTCACATAGTAGCTATTAGCTGCCTCAGTTCCTCACTTCTTACTGAAAAGGCAATTTATCCTTTTTCAGGTTAATAAACTATGAAATAAAAATAACTTTACCACCTCTCAGACACTTAAGATAAATATTAATCATGCAAATTCTTAGCACTAACCACTCAGTAAGTAATTATTTTCTCCTCTTCACATTTTTTTCAGAATTTTTGTTTTGGGCATGTTTTGCAGCCTGTCTGCAATACATTACTGCAGTGTGAGAGGCAGTAACAAATTATTCCTCAATTTTCTTAACAAAATTTCAACTTTGCCAGTTTCACTCATGGTATCTAAAGTGTACAATTCTTTACCCATGGGACCCTCATGAAAGACCTCCTAAATTCCTTGTTATTTACTTCCTATAAAAACCTGGATAAAAACAAAGTTTAAGAGGAATAATCAATTGGTTATACTAATATTCCCCTGGATTTGACATGCCTTCCTAATCAAATTACTAGAAAGCCATAACCTCAAATACATCACCTCAGGCCTTCAAAGGAGCAATTTAACAAAATCAGGATTGAAATATGCCCACAACTTTTATTCAGGGTTAAAAAAGTAAGAGTCTTAAGAAGACAACTTTTATGTTTTGTAAAATTGCTACAAAAATACTATTATGCCATTTAATTACTTTTTCATAAAGACCCACATTCTACCTTCCTCTCAGTGCTAATAGAAGGTTTCTCTTCTAATTAACTGGCATGCTTCCTTTTTATCAAATAACGTAGATATTATTTCCACTTCTCTTTGCGTAGGTTGACAAAAAGTTCTGAGATGAGTCTTATTCTCAAACACTCTTATTAAACCCCATTCCATTTGATTTGTGTCATTTACTGGAAGTCAATTCAAATCCTTCTCAGAAATAGGAAGAATATAAATTCCTAAGTAAATATAACTAATAATAACATAATTAGTATGAATTAGGCTTTGTACTCCTTACTAAACCTTAAATCCAAGTAGGCCCACATCTCAACTGAGCAGGATGCTTAAAATATTTATCAAAGTATATAAATATTTTATCTTAAAAACTGGATTAAGAATAAACAATATTTCATAATTAGTGAAAATAAAGATGGTTCATGGAATATTTACTCAGAAATAAAGTCTGAAAATGGTATTTTCTAATGAACCACATCTCTGCCCTTTTTAGTCCATTTTGCCCTAGTTTCTAAGACACAATGTGGTTTTCTAAACACCGCATCCTCACATTGTCTATAATATTACAATAAAGAGTAGATGAAAACAGATGTACCAGCTAAATAAAACACCAATTCTTTTTTTGAGAAGGGCTAAAAATCTAGGAGTTAAATCAGGGATTCTCAGTGCAATACATTTTCATAAAGTCATATGTTTAAATCACGGATGACAGATGTCTTGGTTCTTTTAAGAGCTGAATACAATTGTACTATAATTATCTAAGTTAGGACAGGCCTGCTTCCAAATTTACCTGATGAGAGATGGAAGGTTGCTGGATGGGCCCCTGCATTCTAGGGTTTGGTAAACCCACAGGTGCTGGCCTCCGTTGCACCTGCTGCCTCTGAGCCATTACCTGTTGCTGCATATGCTGAAGTCGTAACTGAGCTAGGCTGATCTGGGTTGGAAACTTGGATAACTGGTTTGAAGATAAACCACCTTGTGGCTGTGAATTTTGTTCCACAACAGGATTCTGCTTAGGCATTTGTGGTTGACTCTCTTTATCTTCGATTACTAAAGAACCTAATTAAAGAGAAAAGGTTAAGTTCTAAAGTTCTTCTGATAGTGAAATACCACATTTTGTAAGGCTGTATTACAAACTGCCAAGGAACTTTTCAATCTCAAGAAACCTTTACACTCTTAAAAACAGAATGCCCCAAAGAGCTTTTATTAATGGAGGTTCTATCAAAATTTACCATACTAGAAACTAAAAATGAGAATTAAAAATTTTGTTAATTCATTTAAAAGTAATAAACCCATTAATAGCATACTTTTATGAAAAATAATTTCCCACAAAAACTTAGTGAAGAGTGACTTTTATATTTTTGAAAATCTCTTTAAATGTCTAGCTTAGTAGCTGAACTCTCATGTCTATTTCTGCATCATCTGTCTTAATATTTAGGTTGAAATATATGAAGAAAATTCAGCCACACAGAGATATGTACTTCGAAAAGGGAGGCCTCTTTGGTTTCCTGAAGGAGTCTTAGACTGTATTTTGAGAACTGCTGTGGTATATTACAACAAAACAAGCAAATCTGACACTGGTTCTAAAAACAATCCCATAAAGTATTTCTCATTTTTTAGTATCAATAATTTGTAATCCCTCAATTTCCTTATACATTCACAGTGCATACTATGTCAGTTCTCTGATAGAAAATACTTTGAGTGGCTTACCACTAGGGTTATAGAGTTTAAAGGTTCTGGTTTAAAGGTTCTAGAGTTTAAAGCCTCTAAATAGGTCTGATCCAAGCATAAGGCAAATCCTAATTTTTTCGATAGTGGAGACTCAATTAAATGTTTTAAATTTACAAAGTACAGGCATCCTAAAAAATATGGTTATTATTCACTAAATACTTACTGTGTGTTAGGCACTGTGACAATAGGTCTATGTATAGTTCTGTTAAGTTCCTTTTACAGATAAGGGATCTAAGATTCAGAGAGACTGAACAACTTACCCAAATCACCAAAGCATTAACTGAATATTCATATTGATATTTTCCCCTTGTACTATGAAGCATACTTCTCAGAAGCCATGGATAAATAAGCTTGGGAAACTTGTCTCCTTGGTAGATTTAAAATGTAAATCTCATTGTAAATGATAATTTACAGAGCTATAAACGACAGGTCTGGGAAGTCCTACAGTAAAGGATATTATTTAACTTTATTATATCAGACTTTCACAAACTCTTCACAAACAGGATCTGTTTTTATTTTTGCTGATGCTGACTTACCTAAAACCATATCCATTTATGTGCGTACAGTGACACATATATTTTTAATTTTACTTATGCCCGCGTCTATACTGTAAGTGATATGCTTATTAGTAGATACATCTCTCCACAGATGACTACCTATATATGGATATATAACTTGTGATAGGTTCTCTGTATAGTTGAATATGGACTGATAGGATGGGAAAGGGTTAAAAGACAGTCACTTAAGACAGGTACCTAGTATTAGTTAAGATGCTTCTTTTTAGTAATATAGGTGACAGTGCATGATTCCAGTTGCCTGCTATGAATCAATAAACATATGGCTGAATGTACTTCTAAACTGAACTGTGGGAGTCACCTTATTTTTTCTTTAAGGGGTCACCCTATCACCATTCTTTTTGTTCTTCCCTTGTATGGATGAGCTTTGTATAAGCCTAGTTCCTCCCTTCCTGGTGTGTTCAGAGAGTAATGGCTCTCTTTCCTGCCCTTCCTTCCTGTCCTATCCAGAATCTAGCTTACAGAATGAGAGATCAACCATCTTTGATAATTTTGAAACAAAGTTAATGAGCCCAAATGCTGTTATCAAAGAGGGTATCTGCAGTTGATGAAATGTTTAGGGAATTCTTAAATTTCTGTTTCTATAATTTCCCTGCATGAAAGAAAGGAAGGAGACAAGAAAGTGAAGACTTTTTCTTCTAGCAAATAATGTAACCAGAAAGTTAAAGTAACAACTTCCTACTGAACTACTCACAAGGATGTCTGAGCTCCTAATGTTCCTCTCTGGTAACTCACTGCACTCTAGCATCTAAAATTTGGGCACTGTTCTGTATGCATTTTCTATTACACTTCCATTAAGAAATTGAAATATATATAGTTACTACATAAAAGGCAAAAGAAAAAAAATAAAAAGTTTCTCCTAGCAAGATAAAGCAAATAAAACAACATTAGATGTTTGATGACTGGGTTTAAAGAGTAAGTAAGCCAGTAATAGTATGAGAAATACTATTTTATTAGAAAATATTCTAAATATCAAAAATCCTGTATCAGTGAGATACGAATCAAGAGTTTTATCAACCCATTCTGATAAAAAAGTTCAAGTAAAGATTCTATGAAAAATAGAACTCCTTAGTCCTGAGTCAACAAGGGTATTCATATCATCTGTATATTTACATGTGTTTATATATATGCATGTGTCACATATATACACATATTATTAAAGTACTAGCGAAAATTCCATGTCTTTAAAACAAAGTAATGAAAATACTTTGGGGGTAGAAGGAAATACATTTTCAATAACATGTCATAATCATTAAGAGTTCCAGAAACCAAAGCACTTGAGAAAATGTACACAATGACCTACCTAAATTGATAATATTTTGAGCCCAGAAACTAGGATCACAGTGAAATTGGATGGTATTGTTGGTCACTGGGGAAGCATCACACCTTGCTCGAAGAAGGTGCCGTAAGCGGCACGTAATCTAGAAAAAAGGAGACAATTAAACATCAAAATCTTTGTCAGGCAAATAATTTATTATACTCCCAGTAAATACACACACAAAAATAGTCTCTTGTATGTCAACGCAAAATCAACAACAAAATATAAATTGTAAAAAGTAGACATAGCCCTGGTTGGTGTGGCTCAGTGGATTGAGTGCCCACCTGCAAACCAAAGAGTTGCTGGTTTGATTCCCAGGCAGGGCACATGCTTGGATTGCGGGCTAGGTCCCCAGTAGGGGGTGCATGAGAGGCAACCACACATTGATATTTCTCTTTTTCCTTCCCTTTCTCTCTCCCTAAAAATAAATAAATAAAATATATTTTAAAAAAAAACTAGACATTACAGTTTTCTTTCCAAAACACAAAAAATTTTGAGGTATAACTCAGTTGGTTATGCTGTTGAATACAAAACTAAATATATCTTAAAGTGATAGGTTAAAGTAGGTTTTTTAATTAAAAAAACTTCACAGAAGCACCAACTATTTGTAAAATAAAGAAATTTAACACATTTTGCTTCTATTTATTTTCCTTACTGTTTTAAAGAAGGATTTAGAATTTAGATTAGGTGGCTAATGAGTTACAGAAAAGACAGATTGATCTCTGCTGAGGAAATAGAAATACAACCTGTAATAGGCCTGCTAGTTAGTGGGATGGTTCTCCTGGCTCCTATGCTTCCAGCTTCTGGTAAACCACCACGCCCCACCCTCGCGCAGTCCTCAGTGAGTACTTGGGTCATTCTCCCTCAGTCCTTGAAGAGTTTAGCTCCTAGTTCACTATCACCATCTTTACCATTACTCCTATCCAACTGGATGATCCTTCTTAACAGCTTGCTTCCTCTTTGCACCTATAGGAATACTCCCACAAACCCTGAAGGTCCCATAAGCCTTTGCTCTCACCTTACCATTATCCCCACCCTCCCCCAGCTCCTTCTTATCCAGCTTGAATCCCAGAGCCAATCATCATAATCATTTCCTTGCAGATACCCTCAACACCTTTCTCTCACACACCCAATCACACATAATCCCTTCCGTCTCCTTAACCTTTTCCCCAAGTAAAACAAAGATTGGTCTCTAAGGTTGACTGGCTCTCCTACAAAACTTCTCTGGTCCTTCACCTTCCCATCTCTCCTAAATGACTATTTCAAACCTCCTTTTCTCTTTCCAACTCTCCAGAATCTGCTCCCCAATTCTCAATCATGGCTGATGATCGTGCTTACTATTTCATTAAGAAAACAGGAACAATCAAGGACCTTCCACAAACATGGACCACCTATCAATATCAGTGTTTCCTTCTATCACAATGAATTAAACAGCCAAGTTTCCAGCTAAAGCCAATTCTTCCATTTGCACAATAGCACCCAACCTCTTGGCTCCTTGTAGACATTGCTCAGCAATTTTCTTCCCTTTCCGGTATCACTAAGGTTTCCATTTTACTGGATCATGCCCATCAACATGTAAACATGCTCTAACTTTTCCCAACTAAAAACGAAACTCTTGGCTCCTTCTCTCCTCCATCAACTGCCCCCTTTCATGTTTATTGCCGCCCATTCCTCTTCCTCAACTCTTTTCTGAAACCCTCCATCCAGGCTTTCAGCAGCTTTTCACACACAGCTAGGTGTTCACCTGGCCCTCATGGAAATGGTTTTCTTCACACGGATTCCAGCACACTATAACCACACGGTTTTCCTCTTATTTCAGGTAATTGCTGCTTTGGGGGTCACTGAGAATAGGTCTGGGTCCCAATGCACCATCTCAGTCTTCATTACTGGTTCTTTCTCCTTTCCATTACTGTATATGCTGGAACGCCCCAGGGCTCAGTCTTTCAGCTGCTCTCTTCTCTTACACCCATATACTTTTAGAGATCGCTTCCAGTTTTAGTTTAAATGACTCCTTAATTTATATCTCAAGCCTTGACCTCTTTTGAACTTGCATTTCCAAATGCTTAACTCAGCATCTCCACCTGACTGTCAAATAGGCATGTCAAATTTAGCAGTCTAAAAGGGAACTCCTGATCTTCCTCCTCCGGTCTTCTCATCCTATAATCATCCCCACCTATATTATACATAACACTATCTTTCCTACTGCTTAGTTAGTCCTTGGTTTCTTTCTTTTTCTCATGCCCTATACGCAACCTGTCAGCAAATCCTGTTGGCTTTATTCTTAAGATGTGGATAATCCTACCAATTCTCCCATCTACTGCTACCACCCTGGAAAAGCCAACTTACTGCTGTAAGGTTCCAACTGGTCTACCTCATTCTTCCCTTGCCCTCAACTACCTACAGGCCATTCTTTGCAGCTACAGTGATTGTGTTAAAATATAAATCATTTCTGTCACCCCTCTCCTCAAGCCCCTTTACTCAGATTAAAAACCAAAGTCCTCATAATGAACTATAAGGCTGCACTGCCTGGCTCTCTATTACTTCTCTGACTTGACTTGCACTGCTTGGCTCACTCATTCCACCCCAGCCCCCAGGCTCCCCGGGTGCCCACATCACAAAAACTGCCACCTGAGTCTTTGCACTTGCTGTGTGCTCTGCCAGAATACTCTTCCCGAATATGTGTATGGCTTGCTTCCTCACTTGTTTCACGTTTTTGTTCAAATATCACCCTCTTTAGATAGACTTCCCTATCTAAAATTACAAACCCTACTGCAATGCTCCAAGACTCCTCCCTTAATTTACTTTTCTGCAGAGTATCTAATACGATGTAAGTTTATATATTTTACTTATTTTGATATTGCCTCTCTCTCCCCACTAAAATGCAACTCATTGAGGGCAGAGATTTTTATTTTGGTTTCTGTTCCCTAAGTACTTCAAATGCTGCCTGATATATAGCAGGTATTCAATAAATAAATACATTTGCTTCAGTTGCTACATTATCTTAAACAGCTAGAACAAATTCTATTCTGAGTAAAAAAGGAACTTATTTTGGGACGACCACCACATCTAGCAAACAGCATACAATACAATGTTCTTTTCTCTGAACTTCTCTCCCTTTCATTTTTTTGCATCCTCTAATAATTCTCATAATAATGCTCATAATACACTAACCAAAAGCATTATTTCAAGAACTTTATTTTGTAAATATCCTATTTCATTTTCTAAAACCATTTATTTTGAAATAGTTTAAAAATTGTAAAATTGAAAGGTACCCTTCACCCAGACTTCCCAACTGTTCCTACATTAGCACATCTGTTCCAGCACCCACCCAACTGCTCCTGTTCATTTAACTATTATTACTAGTCTTTTTCTGAAATTTTTCATAGCAAGCTACAGACATGAGGTTCTGCTTCCCCTAAATACTCCAGTGGGTATATTCTAAAATAAAAGACTCTCTAATGTAAGCAGCAAAATTCCAAATTCAGAAAGTTTGTTACAACACTACCATCCTATCCTCATTCAAATGCCAAATATTGTAACATGTCTCTTTCCTTGATGCTATCAAGGAACATAGGTTGCATTTAGTTGCCATGTCTCCTCAATTCCTTAACATTTCCCTGTCATTCATGTCTCCCGTTGGCTTTAAAGATTTCAGGACTTACGTTCTGCAGGATATGACTTTCCACCTGGGTCTGAGGGTTATTTCCTCCCGATCAGCCTTAGTAAATGGCGGAAATACCATGCACACGATAACATGCGCTTCTCAGTGCATCACAGCAGGAAGCTCAGCGTGCCAACTTGTTCCACCACTGCCGACACCAATCTCAATTATCTGGCAATTTAGCTGCCCAGTTTCTCCAGATTAAGTTCACCATTTTCTCCCTCTGTAACTGGTCAATATTTTGCAAAAACTGACTAGTATTTAGGATTACACTAAAATCCTGTTCCTCACCAATCCTCCACCCACATTAGTATCTACTGATAACTCCTTCTGGAAGAATTACCTCTATGATAGTGACCAACTGTGCTTCTCTAGGTCCACTATTTTTTCTACATTTATTATTTTTTCTTTTAACTTTTTAAAAATTGTTCAAGTACAGTTGTCTTTATCATTTACTTGTTTATATCATCATGGACTCATATGTTCCTACTTAATTCAATGTGTTGTGATCCATTATTACTGTTATTTAGTTTAGGCCTCATATTGGTTGATAACCCTTTTAGGCTCGACCCTGGTCCTTTCCTCATGTGCCCACAATTTCTCTGGTAAAAGATGTTCTTGATACATTCTGTGCTTTTCCTCACTTTGCCTGGAATTTAGAAACAAAAATCTGGAAGGACAGTGGGCTCACTGCTATTGGGGTGTAACACAATATATACCCATATGAACAAAAACATCTCTAAGTATTTCCAGATCTCAGTGTATATGTATAAAAGTCTTCAGTTCATACCCATATCTCTAATTCCAATCCAACACACTTTAGGACTCTTTCTAGCCTTATTTCTATCTTTTTAGATACCATATTTTGCCATGCATAATGCACACTTTTTGCCCAAATTTTTGAGGGAAAAGTAAGGATGTGCGGTATACATAGGTAGTACTAATTCCGTAACAATATAAATGTTTTTAATTCTTTTATTTATGCTTATGTGTTAAAAGTATAACTCTAGAAAGCAATAATGATATCCGTACACAAACTAATACCCTGGAATACAATAATCAGTTTTGTTTCTAAATATAAATAAATAAATAAATAATTGAATTCAAAATTAAAATGAAGATTTTTTTTTCTCTGAAAGTTTGGGCCCAATATGTGCTTGCACATTATACACAGCAAGCACTGGGTAACACAAAATTCCTCACTTTAGAAGTATAATCGAATGAGATTCATAGAAAAATACACATCTGTAACAACAGTAGACAGCAATCAGTAATAGTATGATGCGCATATACGCACGAGAGCTTTGTAAAGAGAGAAAGAGGATCTAACCCAATTTTCGTCATTGAACACTGCTGAGAGGAAAGGAAGATGGATCTAAAGTGAACCTGGGAGTCACAAAAAAATGAGCATTACTTATTCGGAAGAAAGAAAGGGCATTCTACGAATGGGTACCAAGGGCCTGGGCAAGAGATCATGATTATGTTCTGAGTATTAGAAGGAATTAGCACAAGACATTCAGGAAACATTAAGGTCTTTGAAGATCAATTAGATGGGGGATGGGGAAAATGGGATAAAAGGATTGTGGAATTGTGGAATTCCTTTTTACTCCTTAAACCTTAATCGTTTCCTAATCAATAGTATTATAAAAATATTACTGTTAGTAAAAATGATGACTGTGTTTATTCTCCTGGTCTTTCTTCTGTCAGTATTTCTTATCTTTCTTTTAAGTAATATAAGGATAACAAAATCCTAAGGAAATACTGTGAAAATGTTTTAAAATATATTTAAAACTGGACTTCTGAGAGGATTATATACTATTCCAATGGGTTTGGTCTTTTACTAACCACTGTTCCTACAGCAAAAAGATGAACTAAGAATTGCAAACCAAGATAAAAATTTCAGGCAGCAAAGCATTTTTTTAAAATCCTCATCTAAGGATATGTTTATTGATATTAGAGAGAGAGGAAGGGAGACAAAGGGAGTGAGAAAGAGAGGGAGAGAGGAGAAGGAAGAAAGAGACAGAGAGAGAGAAACACCTTCGACTGGTTGCCTCCCATATGCGCGCCAACCAGGATCAACCTGCAACCTTTTGGTGTATTGGACAACGCTCCAATCAACTGAGGCACCCAGCCAGAGAGGCATTTTTTATTATTTCTGATGCATGTAAAAGCCATTGTTCAAAGGGTAACCTGAGAAACACGGCTATATTTATAAAGCATAAGAGCTCTAAAGAACAGAGTTGTGTAATGTATCGATTTTCAAAATTTCTGAGACTGAAATCCTTCTAAATGTGTAAAAATAACATTTAAAGGATAACCTGGATAAACATACCTATATGTACAAAGCATAAGAACTCTGAAGAACAGATTGTATAATACAGCAATTTTCAAATTTTCTGAGATTGAAAATCCTTCAGAATGTTTAAAAATAATCATAAGCATGAACTCTGCATGTATTACAGGCAACTTCCATCCTCTTCTAAAGAGGCATTAAGACCAACTGGAGTTCCATGGGCTTTTGAAAATTAGAAAAAACATGATTTAGTCAATCAGTAATACTGGTTCTTGATGATCTCTGTGCCTATCTTCTATAAATAGCACAGAGGACAATCTATTTCAAAATATCTTTGTACAGATTAATTAATCCTATTTTTATTTTCTCCATATTATAATCACAAATTTATAGAATGAAATTGGAGAAACAAAATTTTATACTGATAAAAAGAATGACTGAATATCTTTACCTATCCTTTGATTCTAAATGACAGCTTTGCTAGGTAATCTTAGTTGTAGGTCCTTGTTTTTCATCACTTTGAGTACTTCTTGTCAATCCCTCCAAGCCTGCAAAGTTTCTTTTGAGAAATCAGCTGACAGTTTTATGGGAACTCCTTTGTAGGTAAGTCTCTGCCTTCCCCTTGCAGCTTTTAAGATTCTCTTTAATCTTTGGCCATTTTAATTATGATGTCTTAGAGTGGGCCTCTTTGGGTTCATCTTGTTTGGGACTCTGTTTCCTGGACTTACATGTCTATTTCCTTCACCAGGTTAGGGAAGTTTATCATTTTTTTTTTTCAAATAGGTTTCCAATTTCTTGCTCTCCCTCTCCCCTTCTGGCACCCTAGGATGTGAATGTTGTAACACTTCAAGTTGTCCCAGACTCTCCTTACACACTATCTTCATTCTTTTGGATTCTTTTTTCTTCTTGCTGTTCTGATTGGTTGTTTTTTGCTTCCTTATGTTCCAAATCACTGATTTGATTCTTGGCTTCATCCACTTTACTATTGATTCCCTGTAAATTGTCCTTTATTTTAATTAATGTATCCTTCATTTCTGACTGGATCATTTTTATGTTTTTGAGGTTCTAAGTTCCTTGAATATCCTTATAGCCAGTGTTTTGAACTTTGCATCTGATAGATTGCTTTTCTCCATTTTGTTTAGTTCTTTTTCTGGAGTTTTGATCTGTTCTTTCATTTGGTCCATGTTTTGTCTCCTCATTTTGGCAGCCTCCCTGTGTTTGAGTGGCCTAATAAAGTACGTGTCTTGTAGGGTCCAGTGGCACAGCCTCCCCTGTTACCCAAACTGGGTACTAGAGGTGCACTCACTGTGTGGGCTGTGTACATCTGCCTGTTGGAGTTGAGGCTTGGTTATTGTTGTCACTTCCAAAGTCAGCCACTGTTTGTGTTCTGTCCAGGGTCATACAGCATAAGCTACAGAGCAACCTGCAGATAGCTGCTACTTGCACCAGGCTTGGTGGTGTCCAGGTGAGGTTAAACTGTGAACTAAGGCTGGCTGCCGCTAGTGCCAGGCCTGAGGCAACTTAGCAAGAGGTACGGGGCTCACTGAAGCCAGATGCTGCTTGTTTGAGAGAATTTAGGAAAACCTGAAGCATGGGCCAAGACAAGCCATTCATATGGAAAAGCCACTAGAATCACCTTGGGTGGGCCCAAAAGTTGGATAGCGTAGGGCCTCAGGGAATCACCAGGGTTGGGCAAACAGTGTGAGCCAGGTTGATAGAGTCTCCATATGGTGCCCACCTGCCAGCTCTCTGGATCTGTGATGGGAAGGGTCAGAAAAGGAACAGTGGCCGCTGCCAGCACTTCTGTCTAGGGGAAGCTGCCTCTGAGCTGTCCCCCTGATGCCTGACAATTCAGTTTCTCCCCGTATGTCTCTGGTGCCTTTCAATCTGCTGCCTCCATGCTGGAGCTCAGAGGAAGTGAGTCTGAGGCTGTTTTGGGGCCCTTTAAGAGGACCTGGCAGGGAGTCCAGTAGTTTCTGTCTTCCGCAGCCTCAATCCATGCTGGTCTTTACCACCAGAAGTTATAGCAATTCTCTTCATGACAGTGGAATCCTGGGCTGAGGGGCCTGGTGTGGGGATGGGATCCTTTGCTCCTAAGATATCCTTCCCGAATTTTATCCAATATATGTCGTGTGGGACCAGCCCATTCCGTGTATCTGCCCTCCTACCAGTCTCAATGTAGTTTCTTCTTTAATTCTGTAGTTGTAGGACTTCCATCCAGCTCAATTTCTGATGGTTCTGAATGATGTTGTTCTATAGTTTAGTTGTAATTTTGATGGGTTGTACAAGGAGGTGAGCAGTGTTTACCTATTCCGCCATCTTGACCGGAAATACCATCTCTGTATTTTTACAGTTATTAGAAATAGGGAATAGGCATTTAAGCACAAAGATACTAATGATCATTTTTGGATTTAAGCATTCTAATAACTCCACTGTTTGTCTTTGTATTTTGATGTTACATTGTATATTAAATGTCACCTTTGGTCTATCTTACCAGTCGCTTGCTATAAAGTAAGGCTGTACTGCTGCCACTGGAAACTGCCCATTTAGAAAAATGCATAACATGTTCCAACTGTTTAGAAAGTCCAGCCACTTCCTGTTGTTGCTGCATAAGTTTCATGCGATGGTCTTTTGCAAGGCTCTGAAAGGCAGAAGAAAATTTCAAAATTAGTTCTGCCTAAAACATATCTTAATGGTCATTTTTCAGATTATCAAATTAGAATAACCACCACCTCTAAAAAATTGAAAATACCTATAATGCTTTTCCCCCTTAGTATAAAGAATCAGTTTTACTGCAACAAAATGCTGTGATCCAAAACACTACCTAGAGCCACAGCCACCGCCATCGCCACCACTACCGCCACAGCCCCCATGTCCTGCCCATGTTCATGCATCTTCCAATGCCCAAAAGGAGCAAAAACTGTAGATTAGCTATAATACAGTACATGCCTGTTAAATTCAATACCCAAAATGAAATAGATGTACCCCCTACCTCCACAATCTAGTCAAGTTACCAGATCACATGGTTTACTCAACGACATGCTTTCACCTTTCAGGCATTCTAGTCCTATTGTAATCAGTTTGTGCCTAGTCATGCCATTATAGCAGACAACATGTTTGATTTATATATGGTAAAAAAGATATTATTTTTGTCTAGTGAGAATTACATGAAAACCCGATGATACAGTGACTGATGGCATCAATGCAGAAAAGCTACATAAAAGCAGATTTACCTTTCTCTAAGGGAAGTACACAAGGAAGAACACAGGTGAGTAAAGAGTGAAGAGCACTGAATTTGGGCTATTTTGAAGGTCTCTATACAAAAATCTCCTTTAACTGGCAAGGAAAGGGGAAGAGAAGAGGGCTTTCCACTGGTTTCAGGGAAAAAAAAGTTTAAAAGTAAAATTGCTACACTCCAATATGGACTTATAGTCTCAATAAAAAAATGAATCTAGATCCTAGCCATAGTCAGTTTCAAATGTGGAAAATAGACATTTAAAGGAATTAAAGCAAAAACTGCAGTAACTGCCAATGGCTTTCCCATGTCTAATTTAAAGTTCAGAGATAACTTACTTACTAAGCTATTTCTGACCTCCTTAAAAACTGTGTGTTTGGACACATTCTAGAAAGAATAAAAATTCTGTCTAGACCCCAACTTTCACAACGTAACTTTTAATTAGGCTGTAAACTGAGAATCAAAAGGTCTAGTTCCTTGGTCTTCCATAGCCACACCTACTTGGGCTGATTTCTCTTGAGTCCTAGATGAAACTGACTGTATTTATTTACCTTAAAGGAGGATTCTGAGAACCAGGAGAATGGGTATGAAGACTAGAGGCATGTTTAAAAATGTTATAAAAACTATAAGCCAATAAAGTTGATTAAAAACAATACTGATGACCAAGTTCATTCCTAGAGATTGGAGCTTTGGTCATTTTTTATTATCTTAGTTAAAAAAAAATCTGCAAATGATTCTGATTTACAGTGAAGTTTGGAAACAACCACAGCCAGTACTAATCTCTGAGAAAGCAATTTGAAGTCCTTATCTGATTTTTAGCAGAGCTCTGAAAACTCTTTAAGATTGTTTAGAGCCTTCTATTTAAAAAAAACCCCACAGAACCTTGAAAAAATAGTTACTGTAAATGGGGTCTGATTCCTCCTAGCCAGACTACTTCTTCACTAAATAACTATTTGTTTATAAAAGAACAGAGAATTATTTTAGTCTTTGTTTTTGGTATGGTTGATAAACCATGGAAGTGGCCATGCTTTTGCAGGACGGACAGAAACTTCTGAGAAAAAACTTGTAAGTTTGTCAACTCTAATGATGTTTAACTAAATCATTTCCAGGAGTCTGTTAAAAATCTTCAAACATTACAGTTCTTTTACTCTTTTCTCATTCTTTTTATTTATTGAGTTTTTAGAGAGAGAGAGAGGGAGAGAGAGAGAAGGAGAGGAAGGAAAGGAGGGAGAGAGAAACATCAATTTGTTTTTCCACTTATTGATGCAATCATTGGTTGATTCTTGTATTTGCCCTGATCGAATACTGAACCTGTGGACTTGGCATATCAGGACGATGCTCTAACCAACTGAGCTAACCTGACCAGGGCTCTTTTCTCATTCTAAATTGCTTCTTTACTGTGAATTCCTTCAGCACCACTATACTAAAAGAATTCTAAAATATTATGCAATTAATATGTTAATATGTCATGTAGAAGTTGTAACCTCAATATTATTTGAAGTCAAACAGTGACTTTGGACCTTGACTTTCAGGTATGTAAAACACCTGATGAAGGTAGTAATATTTTTCTTATCTGCAGTGAGAAACTATCCAAAATGCTCTGAGCATTTCTCCCTAAGTATTGGCTTTAGCAATTAAGACTATAAAATATTGAGGGCAGACGGTAACTATGTCATAAGGTTAAATGTATATAATTGAGAACTTTATAAAGCTAACTTAGTGAAAGAGTATCTTTCTAAAACTTTTTCTCAACTTTGCTCCTCCCCTTTGGTGATGCAAAATTGTCCCTGCAAAGAATCTCTAAAATGATCCATCTCATCAGCATTTACAGAGCTCCTCCTGTAAGCAAGGCAGTATGTTTGACTATGAAGTAAACAGTAAGAACAGAGACATTCCTGGTGGGAAAGTCTCCCTACTTGCTAGATGGGACGCTGCCTGATTCGTGTATTGCATAATAAATAGATCTTTGAATTTACTCAGCTGAGTTTTTGATCTGTAACACTTACACAAAGATTTCTAATAAATCAGTTATCTACATTTACCTCATGGGGTATGTCAAAAGCTCAAAAAAAAAGCTTAAATTCTCTCACTAAGAATTACTGTATTTGGAAATCTACTGAAAAAGAATAAAGAATTACAATCTTTAAACACCATCATAAGATTTGTTTTAAAAAAACTGTTACTGGATATACCAGAACAAATGTCTTTTCCATCCTTTCCATAAATAGTTCAACCTCACGGATGCTATTAAATGTTTGTTCTTTGCTAGACAGCACCCATTCCTATGTGCTCTCAGTTAAACTGTCTTAATGTAGCTTTGCTCTAATTTTGCAGGCTACAGTACTATAAAGATTAATATTCAAGAAAAAGCACTCCTACTGTTTTTATAGTCATAAATCATCAGCTTGACAATGTAGAGCCTGGCAAAGGAAAACATGAGAATGGAGAAGAAATTCTATTAAATCATGAAACAATTATATGAAAGAGGCTGAGATTTCAAATCTACAAATGCATGTGAAATTATATTCAATCACTACAACTGACTGTCCCATTAGCAGTAACTTACCTCAAGCTGATGCAGTAGAGCTTTTCCTTTTTTATTTATTTCTACCATCAGAGTAAATATGGCAACTTTAATATCCTGTTCCACCTGCTTTTGATTTTGATTTACTTCAATTATCCTGAAAATTAAATGAAAGGGGAGAAAGATCTAAGGCAGAAAATTTGTTTTATAATATTTAACATTGATTTTTTTTAAGGTCTACATTAGACTAAATTAAAAGCTCAGCTATTTCTAAGAATCCTTGTGATTAAATTGACTTTCTTGAAGGTAAGACAGCAGAAATACAATTCTTCTGAAAGACATAGCCACTTAATTCAATCTTAAAGTCAAAGTAGATAAAATTATAAGAGAATAAACACATTTTAAGAAAATATGGTTTGGAAAGATGATGACGACACCCAGGAAAATCAATCCTCAGCCTAGAAGGACGGACAAAAAAGACTGATAAACAAGATAAAGAAAACAGTGATTCTGAAGGAGTTCTATGGTGTGCACTTCAAGAAGAAGAGGGCTCATGTGTCACTCTCATTTAGTCATCTGCACTGTTACACTACCCATTGTACCCAAATAGAAGAAGCAAAAAGGCAGTAGTAGTTTGTTATTTTTAACAACACACTTGTCTTTAAGCAGCCAAACGACTACTTTATGTTTGATCAACCACCAAGGATGTTTTTTCCTTTGATTAGAAAAAATGGAAATGCTGTTTTCATAGAGATTGAGATGGACAGAAAGAAAATACACAGCATCACACCAGAATATATTGTAATAGAAGCAGAAAAGAATAGTGGGGCACCCACCAAATATTATGAGATCAATAAAAAACTTCTTTTCTTTCATCCACTTCTCCCATTGTCACTCTCCAAAACTTAAGACCAAAAGGGCAGAGATTTTATTCTCTGTTTAAATTCTTCGAGATAATTATCTGACATCGATACTGGCTATAGGGTTAAAGAAACTAATTTAAACCCTCATGGCGGTAGAATAGAATGAAAAAAGAACAGCCAGTGCCATGTTTGGCGCACATGTGTACAAATGAATTACTTATCAGTCAGTCCAGTAAATTTAATCCTTCTATATTCAGGTAGGCTATAAAGATGTAAGAAATTAACACCTAATCAAAGATTCTTTCATTTTTATCCCCACTTCAAAAACCAAAATCCTTCCACACAATAGTGCACTACTTTGTAAAAACGGCTTAAACCACTTACAAAAAGGTAAAAAGATAAATTTGAAGAATTCTCAGTATCTGATTTTAAGACTTATTATTTAAAAAGCTACAGTCATGAAGAAAGTGGGGTATTGGCAAAAAAGAAACACACAATGGAACAGAATCGAGTCCAGAAATATCCTCACACATACACGGTCAACTGATGTTCTACAAAGGTGCCGCGGCAAGTCAACAGCAACAAATGGCGTGGAAACAAATGGACATCCACATGTTAATTAAAAAAAAAGTGAATTCTGGCCCAGAGCTCATACTATATGCATTGTGAATGAGTAAGAAAAAAGTCAAAAGGGCAAATTTCATCAAAGGGTAAATCTTTCACATAAAATTAGCAATTTTACAATTGCTACCATTTGCCACTAGATGGTAGAAATGACTGCAATTATCTTTCCTTATATAAATACTCATTACAAGTTTTCAATTACTCAGTTACAAAAATTTTTATACCCACCAATTACTCTATTTGGGAAAGTACAGTATTGTGATCAAAACATGGTAAGGGAAATAGTTTTTGGTTAACTATAGTTGTTATGTGAAAGGTAAAATGAAATTAGAGCTGACAAGGAAGAATAACGACTAAAAGATCCACACTAAATCTGTTATTACTACAATATGTAATAGTGAACAGATATACTACTAATAATGGGGCATCCAGAAAAAGTTAAATTATATTTAAGAATTTTTTTTGTTCAGTCAGTCAGGTAAACCAAAGAATTCCTTGGGAAAAATTCCCAAATGCCTAACCCTAGTCATGTTCCAAAAGTATAAGAATAACAGTATATGATTATTCTCATGGAAGATGAACCACAAAAGGCTTACACAAGTTTCCCTGAGAACAACACTCAACCCCCCCGTGAGGCCTCTCTTATTCAGGCGCTTTCTAATAAGCATTTCTTGTTATTTAGTCAGAGGCATGTTATTTCTGTATGCAAAATAAGAAAAGGAAGGGGACATGGAATTTCATAGGTGTTGTACAGGCTGCAAAATGTCAGTGTGCACCCTACATGGGATTAAAAAAAAAAAAGGGAGCCAGACTAACTCCCTCTTCCTCACAGAAGTCAGTGGTTTGCTTGCCCAATCACACTGAATTGTGAGACACGAGCCTTGGATAGCTGACGATATCTTCCTCTGGAGGACAAAATATAATGGGTAATATGTAGAAACTGTGTAAGTATTGTATATGACAAAGAATAAAAGGTGTGTGAAACAGTTTAACAACCCCTGTGTCCCAATCCTAATATCTGCTATTCATTGCAGTTAAAAGATGATAGCCCAGAGGAGGCTCCTCACAGACCAGCAATTCTTAGAGTAACATTTATGTATATAATCAAGAGTTAAAATATTTTACAACACTGGAAAAAGTTAATTTTATTTTTAAATCCTAATATTCCTTTAAAATTAAAAAAACTAATAATGATGGATTATCAATACCATACATGAACTGCTATCAAATGCAATTTATTATCACAATAGTTTTGAAATGTCATGGCTGAAAAGATGTTTTCAAATCTAAATTTTCAAGAAACCTAAAGTTTCTGGAAGTGTGATCAAGTATTTGTTACTGGAGCCATTTACCAGCTTACTTAGATCTACTTCACCATGAGTTAAATAAAATGTTCTAAAAGTGAGTATACTTAACACATTATACAAACATGACTTATTATAATACCATAAATGTATATTTACCTGTTCTGGATCTGATTCCCTGTGAATTTGATGTATTTTGTTTTTTCCATCAATTTGGTGATTAGCGTATCTATAATCACTTTCTGGTTCTGAAAAGCTTCTTCTATAAATTGATATCTGAAGATATAAGTAAATAAATCAATTATTTCACATAAACATATCTATGTAAAATGAGGAAAAGCTCCAAAGCAAAGAAAAAACTAATAGAAAACTACTCAAGATAGTAAGAGTTATAAAGGATATAAACAATTGGTTAAAATACCAAATACATCTCTATAAGGCAGGTTTTACTCTCCTCTCAGAATTATCCCTTAAGAAAGGGGAGTTTTCACAGATATTATTCATAAACACTCTTTATATTATTTTAAAAATCTGGGAAAGGTACATATCCATCATCATAGTTTTAGAGGCTTACAGAGCTCACTTGGCAGACCTGCCAAGAAGTGATCACAGATATTTAAACAGATTTATTAACTATTTTACAATTTCATAACTATGAAAATTTGATGCTATAAACCTCTTTAAGATCACTTTTAAACAATAGGCACTTTAAAATATTTAACTTAGAAGTGAGGATGACAACCTCTGACAAAAAACGTAAGATGACTCAAGAGTATCTATCTCTAGAGAAGTAGACGATGAAGATACACATCGAGTTTCATTTAAGTTTTTCATAAAATGTACAAAATACAGTATTTTACATAATGTAATTTAAAAGTGTAAGTGTAATTTAATTATGTGTTATAAACAGGGCTGCTGCTAGAGTTAGGGGAAAAAAGACACACAGATAATAATTCTATTTGATTTCCTATGGACATAATCATATTTGTGAACAATAACCTTCTGGTTTCCTTCTCAGATAACAAAGTTTTCATCTTAAACTTTTTTTCATTACTACACTGTTTGGGATCTTAGTACACTATAATGTTAAACGAAATGGCCAAAATGGTTACCTTTATCTTCTTCCTAAACTCAAAGTAAAAACTTTCAAGGTTCCAATTATAATGTATACTAGTACTTTTCATGATTTTTATCAAGTTTAGATTTCCTTTCATTCCTAACTAGCTAAGGTTTTTCATCATGAGCGATATTTTAAATTTTTAATTTCATGTTTCTTTTGCTTCTACTGAGATGGCTATATAATTTTCCTTTATTCTTTCGATCTATGAGTTACATGAATCAAAATTCTCCACAAGATCTAGAACTTCACCACCATCCTCCTCTCCAGTAGCACGTGGTGCTTTTCCATCCATGGGTTGTTTGGGCTGAACTTCAGCCAGTCTCCTTCAACTAGTCAGACTGTCTGCACCACGCTGGTTTAAGATGCTGGTAGCATTTCTGTCAGCGGCTTTGTCTCAGCATGGCTTGTACAAGTGAAAGCGTTCGCTGCCAGAGACGCCCGCACCGTAGGGTTGTTCTAGTGATCACTGTTCCTTGGTTTGTGAACATGTTTACCTCTTCAATACCAAAGATACTGTTTATGCCTAACTTCTTTAGGGAGAACTGAAGTTGTTTTTTATCATCTGCTGTAGGTGTTCTGTGTGCCACCTTCTTTCTACAAGCAGTTCCCTTGAAGTGGTCACATAGGTACCTGGCTTCCAGAGAAGCCTCTCTAAACAACATTCTAAGAAACTATTTCCCACCAACATGCACTCTTGCCTGCAGTTTGGCAAGTTTCTCCGGTTCATGATAGTTTCTTTCATCTTGCTAGAGAAGAAATGGGGCCCAGTGGGGCACCAGGGCTGGCACACAAGGGGTCTCCGGCAGACCAGCTAAGAACATGCACACACACAGGGACACAAGATAGCAGCTAGAGGACTTTTCTTTATATATCTTAAGGTTATGGGGCATAAATTTAGAACTGTTATGTCTTTTAGATGAAGAAAACCATTTATCATTATGAAGTTCTCCCTGTATTTCAAACAATGAGCTTTGTCTGCTATGCCAGCTTGCGTTCGGTTACTGTTTGTATGGTACATCTTTTCCCATCATTCTTTTTACATATGTAGGTTTTAGATATTTCTCTTATAAAAAGCAAATAGCAGACTTTCTATTTTCTTTCTTATCCAGCCTGAAATCTTTTAATTTGGGACACTTTATCCATTTACATTTATTATAATTACAAATACATGTATAAATCTATCAACATATATATATATATATATATATATATATATATATATATATATATATATATATATATATATATATATATATATATATATATATAAGGTCCTTATTAAATCCGATCAGTTGTTGCTTTTTCTTTCTTTGACCTGCATTTAAACTGATTATTAATTATTCCATTCTCTCCTTTTATACTTTCACTATTCTTTCAGTGACTACTCTAGATATTACAAAATGCAGATCTCGCCTTACCATCTAATACTGATTTGTACTTTTCACCCTCATCCTAAATGATGCATAAGCCTCCTAACACGCCTGCTGTATGATGTACAACACACATCACGTGCACCGACGAGACATTCGTATTGCTTTGTAAGTCCACATTTAGATTTACTCACACTGTAACTGCTCTCATTCTGCCATGCGTCACCTACCATTTTTCTTCTGCCCAAAGTGTGCATCAGAGTGAGGGTTTACCGGATATATATTCTCCCAGTTCATTTTGTCTGAAAATGTTTTTTCTCATGAACCTTATTTGAATATTTTGCTGGGTACATAGAATTTTAGTTTTGCTGTTACTTTCTTTTTGCTCTTAAAAAAAATTACTTTTTAAATTATCTTGCCTGGTGGTGGGGGGCAGTGACAGAGCTTCTTCAGTACTACAAAGTTCTAGGCCGTTATGTTCTATTCTCAATGTTGCTTCCTTTCCATTCTTCTTTCTTTCTTAGAATCCACTTACACCCTTGTGTTACATCATCTCTACCCCTCTCTTCTGTCCATTCTTCTCTTTATCATGCTTCAGTCTGGAAATTTTCTTAAATTCCTTTGTATTCATTAATTTTCATTTCCTGCCGTGTCAAATCTGCTATTAAACTCTCTATTGAGTTAATTTGTTATTCTAATTTTTCAGTTCTAGACTTTTTCTTTTCATTCTTTTTCAGTTCTCTACCCAAATTTTCCACTTTGTCTCATATCTTCAATACAAGATGCAGCCCTGAAAGCATTTTCATACTGTTTCTTGTTATCTACTAGGTTTTGTTCATATTGTATTACCTCCTAGCATACTTGGTTATCTTTTAATTATGTACTAGCTGGACCATTTTGCAAAATTCCTTATTAAATAAGTTTGAGGACTAGAATAATGTTTTCCTTCTCCAGGGAAGATCTGTATTTGATTCTACCAGGTACCCTGAGGCACCAAAAATATGTTTTCAATTTAATCCAATTTGAGTACAGAGAAGATTTGATGCTGAGCTTTAGACCCTGTGAGGAAACTACTTAACTAGATAGTTCATCTTTACTATGATAATGCAGACTTTCAGGGTCCCAGCTCAAGGCAAGGAGAAGACGTCAACCCCTATGATTCCCTGAACTCCAATACTGTCTTCCCAGCCCTGTAAGCCTATTATAAAGTACTCTTCAATCTCTAGGCAAATGCCTCAAAGGGGAAAAAGCCCTTACCATTCTCTGTCCCCACTCCGACCCAATCCTGGTCCAACAATTCTTTACAACCGAGCTCTAAAATTTCTTATCAATGATTCTGTATTTAGTCCAGGTTTTCTATCCTTACTGGGATGGTTGATCTAAATTACCCAGTCTGCCATTATCAGGAGGCTAGACCATTTTAAGCAATTATGTATGTATAAGTTAATCAGAACTTTACTGTTTAAATAAGTGGTTACTAACTCAAATGCCTTTAAAGGTAAGATTTAAAAGTAAGCTTTAACGCTCTGGTTTTTCTTCAGAGCAAATAAATCTTTGCCTTTTACTTAAAAATAAAAAAAAGTAAGCTTTAGTAGGAAATATGAAGAGCTGGAAAAGGCATGCTTTATTCTAAAGAGCACTAAAGTCAATTCCAGCCAACTGCTCACATGAAAGTACAAGGAGTCCAGGGATACGACAGCTTCCATTTTCTCAATACCAAAGGTCCAGTTTTTTTAAATGTGAAATCTCATTTTACATTGCATATATTTTAAGATTTTACTTATTTATTTTTAGAGAGAGGGCAAGGGAGGGAGAGAGAAAGAGGGAAAGAAACATCCGATGTGTGAGAGAAAAACCGATCTGTTGCCTCTTGCATGCACCTGGACCGGGGACCAGGCCTGCAAGCCAGGCATGTGCCATGACTAGGAATTGAACTGGAAACTTTCCACACTTTGCAGGACGACACTCAACCAACTGAGCCACGCTAGACAGGGCTATGCTCCACATAGTTTAAAACAGTATGTAGGCTAACGGTTCTTAGCTCAGGGTGATTTTGCTCCCAAGGCCATGTCTGAATACATTTTTAGTTGTGACAACTGGGAGGATGCTACCGGAATCTGGTGAATAGAGGTCAAAGATGATGCTAAATACCACACAAAGCACTGGACAGCCCCCACAAAGAATTATCTGGCCTAAAATGTCAATAGGGCCAAAGTTGAAGTATTCCTGAATAGGCCAACATACTGCTGGCTGAATAAAACATCATCTGCAGACTGTCATTTGGCCGGTGCCAACAATCTTCTAGTCTCACAAAGCTGTATTATAAATCCATGTATATGATGAAAGACACTGGTACCTATGCTCTTTATGTTCTAATAACTGGCAGTCCCGACATGTCAGTTTGTCACATGTTTCACAGTAAAGCTTTAGCTGCTCCTTCTTATGAAAAGGACAAAACACTGGTCTCTGACTGGTCACACCAACTGCCTCTGTAGAAACAACAGGAGTCAAAAAGAACAAAATTAACATAATTGAATAATTATGACTGTCCATTTAAATCCACTGAGATATAAAAGAGCTACAAATTGTTTCATCGACAGTATCACTACCTGTACAAGGTTTACAGATATTAAAATGTTACATTTTTTTCAGCATTTCAGAACAAAAATATAAATGAGTTTTCACTTTCCAATGTAAAATTCAAATTAATTCCGGAAAAAAAGAAAACATGTAGTTAAAAATATGCTTTATAAAATTAAAAAGTCTTAATAGCCCAGATAAGTGAGTGTGAAACAATCTGATATTTTTATTCCAAAGATAAGAAGAAATTTTTTAAAATGCAATTCAGAAAATCTACCATATTTTTCAGACTATAAGACTCACTGGACCATAAGACGTACCTAGGTTTTAGAGGAGGAAAATAGGAAAAAAACCCTCTACCACTGCCCCCTTATCCCCACGAGCCAGGTACGCTACACTCAGACTATAAGAGGCACCTCCATTTTCCTCCCAAATTTGGGGGGGGTGCCGCTTATAGTCTGAAAAATACAGTAATAAGGATGTGGTAAAACAAAAAATTATTTCTTCCCTTTTGCAAAAATCCTAACAAAGGATACCCATTAATACAGAAATAACCATAAACTTCTCATTATTATATTATAGTCATCCATGTAACTTCTCAATAGTTAACCAGACCAGGGGATAAAACTAGGCAATGCTTATGTTATAATATTAAACAGAAAATATCAGAATAAAATATAATGATTGATTAAACAGTAAATACCAGTTATCTCACTAAGAATTAAGTATAAAATCCAAACATTTGAGAAATACCACCTCCAGAGATAAGCACTATTAATAATCTGGTATGTATTCCTCTGTATGTTTTTCAATGTATGTAACTACATATACTAGTGGATATTTTATAAAATTAAAAAAATGGCACTACACATGCTGTCTTGTAAATTTTTTTTTACTTAACTATCTTATATGCCTTTTTGTGTTAGTAAATAACATGTGCATATTTATTAATTGTATAGTATTCCATCAAATGGATATACCACCTGTCGGTGGACATTTGAATATTTCTCATTTTTCAATATAGTATAAAAATGCTAAAACAAATACAATGCATAAATCATTGAATGTCTCCATATGACAAATTTGTAGTAACAGAATTGTTGGACCAAATGGTAATTTATATATATAACATAACGAAACAGTCTTCCAAAATATTGGTCCTACAAAATACCGATTTGTACTCCTACCACTGTAAATTGGCTATTAGCTTCCTAATGAGGTTTTCTCAGTATCTTTAATCTTCACCAATTTTATAAGAAAAAGGAGATTTCACAAACTTTAGATACATTTCTTTAATAACTTGAGATGAAACAACTTGATACATTCATCAACTATTTGCATCTTTTAAGACTTGCTTGTTTATAACCTCTATTATTTTTCTGTCCAATTCTCTTTATCAAATTGTAAATACACTGAATATTTTTTCCAAGCACATTCCTTAAAATTTTTAATAGAAAAATTTATTCATTTGTATTTTTTATGGCTTTAGTTTTTGAAAACAGCTTCTAAAAAGTCTTTCCCCTTTCTAGACATAAAAATTTCTAGTTTCCACCTCCCCCCCCCCATAGGGTAAGCTCTTCTGGTTTCTATTCTTTATATAATTTTATTTATCTGAAATTTATTTTACTATATTATCCGCATTTACAAAATCCTTAAATGTATGTCAGCAAGTAGAATGAGTTAACAGAGTCACATTTGCTGATCATAATCAGCAAAGTTAAAACCAGAAACAATCAAAACCCAGGCACTGGGAAAATTTTCCTTTTTCTTTTAATGAATTCTTGGGTTCATAATAATCACACTGTCCAGCAACTTCCTTTTTGCATTTAATATACATCATGAACATCTTTCTGTATCATTTTATATTCTACCAAAGTAGAAAAAAACAAATGCAAAAACTGATAAATCCCCAATTGTTGTATAACCATAAATGTAGACTATCTTAAAAAAAATAGTGAGAAACTGAAGTGGCAAGTTATAAGTCAAGCTTTAAACACTTATAATTCTTTAAAAAAATGAAAGTAAATAAAGTATTTACCTAAAGTAAGTTAATACAACTTTAAAATAAAACTAAGGTAAACTGAAAGGAATTAAATATAAAAGTAATGAGCTAAAAATATATAATGGATAATTAGATAAGTAAATTTAAGAATTATTTCTGTGGTTATTAAAAAAAAAACAAAAAAGATAACCTACTACCTAGTCAGATTAAAAAAAAGATAAAAACACATAAAATTCAGAATGAAAAAAGGAAAATAAACAGGTAGAAAAATTAGCAACATCGTAAAAGTAAACTAAAAGCACAGCACATCAAGACCAAATGGAATTAATCCCAGTGACCAGCGGACACTTGGTCCTGTCCAAAATGCCCACTGAGACATTCCGTCTACTCCAAAGGTCCGTGATATTCGGCCCTTGCCACGTGACATTACCAACCAAGCTACCGAAGCAAGAAGGATTATTATAGGCAATATACCTATTGAATCAATGAAACATGAGTTTTTAATGAATTAATTCTATAAATCAAAAGCATAAATAAATGTTATGGGATATTTGAACTCAGGGACGTTTTCTAAGTGTGGGTGTTTTTGACAGGACCAAATACTCTCACAGACATTTCTGATGGGACCAAATGTCCTAAAAGAATTCCAGCAACCCAAAGATGGCTCCAGATTCCTAATTCGAAAATCTTCCTTGCATCCTTCTTGATGTTATGTGATCTCAGCATCATACTTGATAGCGTGACCAGACATCCTTAATTGGCTTTGACACATCCTGGTTTGTACCTCTGTCCAGAAATAATTATTTATAAAGCTTTTGATTTAGATAATTAGGACATCATATCACCTAATTATAGACTTCCTTTATTTACTTTATAACTTAGATCCTGATTCATAGTCCTCTTCCTAGGACTATGTCTTTTTATCTTTGTGGATAAGTCAGAAATCCACATAATTACCACATAAAGACAAGCCTCTCAGACTTGCTCATCTCCAGAGACCTGTACTTCATTTTAGCTACTTGTTCCATTTAATATACATCATGTTCCCACCCTAGATTTTTGATTATCCAGAACAGTTCCATTTCTAGAATCATAATTCAAACACCCTACTCTAACAACTTCTTTCTAGCCATCCGATTCTTGGTTAACTACTCTCACTGTACTCCATCAATATCTCTAGCCACTAAACATTTTTTACCCTATCAAGTGATACTATCAACCTCACTTCCTTTATAGAGTTAAAATCCCCAGGTTCTTCATTCCGATACATGTATCTATCTACATCTCTCAACCCTGTTGAACTTCTGGAACACGTGTCCACCTAAAAACCCAAACCCTAGATAAGTTCGATTCTTCTCTATATCCACAACCAGACTGCTGTGGTCTGAGGGAGGACATTTTAAGGCCTACACAGCAAATGTAATCTTGATGCTACCAAGCAATCCTACTTCCGAAGCTGGAGCTCTCTTTCAGCTGGAGTTATTTCAAATATATTCCATACTTGTTATTTTTTATTCCCATTTCTTGCTCTTTCAACACATGGTTGGTTTCAAGGATTAAAAAAAAAAAAACAAAAAAACCCACAGAGGTCTTTCTAGCACTAATCTATTAAATATACCTGAATCAATACCTGACTTTTTTTCCTCTTTTGTGTCTTTTTTTTTTTATCAGTGTCTTCAAATTATAGTCCCTTTCCCTGTGTCTTCAGATTCCTAACCTCATCTCTTACTACTCTTCCTTTTGCATCTTACTCTCCAGCTACACTCAACTTTCCTCCTCCGGGCATCTGCATGTGTGCTTCAGTTTTCCCCACCCCTCTCCTTCCTGTGATGAACTATTTACCCTTGAAGCCTCAGACTTGGCCTCCAACCTAAATCCCCAGATCTGAGTTTGGTACTTACTCCTTTCATGTGCTCCCATAGAACTTATGAGGCCAAACTGTATTTGCTAATTTGTTCATAATCTTCATCACACTAAGTAACTCCTTATGGGTAGGAAGTTATCTGTTTCATGTACCTTTTCATCTCTAGCACCTAGCAAAGTTCCAGGAATATAAAATAGGCACACAAACACTGGTTGACTCAATGAATAAAGAATAGTAAAATAACATTTTAAACAAAAATACATTAATGATCCATAAAAATGAAAATCCTGATAAATGCTACAACACGAATGAACCCTGAAAATATTGTGAAAAGTCAAATAAGCCGGACACCAAAGGCCAAATACTGTATGATTCCACTTGTATAAAATATGTAGAACAAGCAAAATTCATACACAGATAGATCAGAGGTTAGCAGGGGCTGAGGCAGAGAATGGGCAGTGGTGATGGCTGCGTAACACTGAGAATGCAACTAATGCCGCTGAATTATATACTTAAAAGTGATTAAAATGGCAAACTTTAAGTGACACATTTTACAATACAAAAAGTATTTGTGAACTTTGCAATATAAGCAACACACTAAAAACCTTGAAAGCATATTTATTATAAAAACAAAGCTCTGGTTATCTACATGTCAAATATCACAAAACAGGTTTAATATAAGCATATCAGAGGGAAAGAGCTATAAAACTTTTTTAAGCTAGACATCTTAGAAATAAAATGAGAGAAATTGAGTTTAAAAAGCAACTTTATTTTTTCATTTGCTATACATTCACACCAAGTTATGGCACTTACAGGAAAGGTGGATTGGAAGTATGACTCTAAAGCAAAGGACTGTATTTCTGTTCACACTTACCAATATTTTAGGTACTCAAATTTCAACAATTCAGACCTCTTTGTTTTACAAAAATAAGAGTTTATTTAATGCTTATAAGTACATGTCAGTGTAGGAAGGAAGAAAAGATGGTGGGAGGGAGAGGGGAAAAAAAGAGAGATTAACAATGAATTAATTACCTGGAGATACTTCCTCTTTCTGCCTCACAGTGTGGTCTTTTGTGAACTTCACCCTCTGATGAGCTCTGATGCATGTCTTGCAGAGCCATTCAACACACTCTACACAAAACCCATTAGCTTCGGCATTATCCTCACAGCTTGTACATACCTAATAAAAGAAAGATATCACATCAATTTTTGAGAAAAATGAAAGGTTGGTCACACCACTAGTCATATGTAAATGATACAACAACCATACTTGACTCTATCATTTATCTTCTTAACAGGGTTTGTAAATTTAAAGTGACATTATATTTTAAATTATAAACATATGAAATGGAAATATAAACACTGTCCTTAGTTCAATATAGCAAATATTCCAGGCACTAGGTTAAGTGTTGAGGATACAACAATAAGGAAAAGCAAACAGTCCCTGCCCTTATGATACCTAGTCCCACAGATGGGATATGGGTTCAAATCCCAGTTCCCCCACTTACCAGCTGGGTAGTCTGAGGCAGGTTACTTAGATTGTTCATGTTTAAAATGAAGGTAGTAATGTGGAATTTCCTGAACAGTTGTGAAGATTAAATGTGAGATGACCATTATTGGAATAATCACACTACTACATGTACATAACTACAAACTGAGAAGTGCCCTAAAGACAAAGTACTAGAAGCTGTTAACACCATATGATGGAATAAACTGATCTCATTTTAGTGGGGTTGGAGGGATGGGCAAAGTGAGAGGAGAGATTACCCAGGCAAGGATTTCTCCAAGGAGATCATATCAACACCAAAATATGAAAAGCTGAGTTGTCAATTACTGATGACAAGCCTTTTGGGCAAAGGGAACAATAGGTACAAAAGTCTCCAGCAAGAAGAGCATATAGCATGTTCAAAGAAAGGACAGAAAGCCAGTATGACTGAAATGGAGAGATCCAGGAGAAGACTGGCAAGAGAAGCAGCTGGTGGCAAGGCAGGCAGGAGCCAGATCAAGCAGGATCACAAGATAATTTGGTCTCTGTCTAAAGTTGTCTCCTAAAAGCTTTTAAGTAAATGAATGACATGGCAAAACTTCCATTTCAAAATTCACTGCCACTGCAATGTAGAGAAGAGATTAGAAAAGGAGCAAGTCTCTCTGCATAGAGACAAGTAGGGTTTCTTCAGGGGTTTAGGTGAGAGTGGGTGGAAGCAGAGATGAATAAGGAGATTTAGGAAGTAAAACAGGCTGGTGTGCAGAATGGACAGCATATGGGAGGTAAAGAAGAGATAGCTCCTGTTTCCGGCCTGTATCACTGTGTACATGGTATTTCCTGAGCTACCCAACACATAAGTAGTCTTCATGACATTATTAGTGATGGGGGGGAAATATTTACACCTCGGTCAGTGGTTTATATTTGCCAAATTCCAAATACTTGGGTAACATTTCTATTAACCCAAACCTGCCTTTTCTCAGCTCTTACCATCAACCTTTCTAATAGCATTTAATGCCACTGACTCCAACTTCCTAGGAAACATTTGAATTCCTTGAAATCTCCAGATCCTCTTATCTCTCTGAATGCCCCTCTGAATCCCTCTACCACTCTTTTTCCTTTAATTCTGCAGATTTTTGTTAGATGTGGAGATTTGTCTCACCCATTCTCTTAGCTTCAACTGTCACCTCTATATGGATGTTCCCTAAAACTGAATCTGCACACTGCACTACAAAAAGGAATAAGGGATCTCTACATATACTGCTAGGGAGGGATGTCTAGTACTACATAAAATAAAATTTAAAAAGCAAAGGGAAAGAGCATAGCATGCCACTGCTTATCTAAGAAAAGATGTGCTTGGGGTGGGATGACTTATTTACTTACATTTTTAAAACATATAAAATTACTTAAAATTTTATATAAATATTAAAAATAGAGGATAAACAAAAGAAATTAAATGGTTACCTATAAGGCAGAGAATAAATAAGGTAGATGGGTGGATGAGACGGAATAGAAGTCTGAGTTCTCTGAATACACCCTGTGATACAGGTTTTACTTTAGAAGTATTTAAATGTTTTATATGTAGTTATACAAATTTAAATTAAAAAATGAAATCCCTAAACATCAAAAGTAAAATGAAACAAATGAACTTGCCTATCAAGTGGGTATCTTAACCATACAGAGAATAATTATTTATGTCAAGTAACTTTAAAAGATGATGATTAAATATCTCCAGTGCATACATGTAGTCTTGCTGTCTTTCTTGCTTTCTGTTTTGACAGAAACAACTCTGTAATTTCTACTTTCAGCACCAACTCTATCCTTCTATATTTATTCTGCAAGCCATATTTATGCCTTATAGGCTGGTTTCACATTAGATTCCAAGAATAGGTGGTGCTGCAATGCCAGGGGAAGAAGGGGCTTGACCGTCTTGGTGGGCTTATTATTTGCTACCTATTTCTGTGTACATCACATCAATCAAAACTGCTTCACCCTAGCAGCAGCAGTTCCTTCCCACAGCAACAGTTAACTCTACCTGGCAGTTTTTCCCATACGTACTTGTAAAACTAGCTTTAAAGATATGAACTTTAGAAATACCAACACCATCAACCTACTCCTACCCCTCTGAGGTCTGAGTTCACAAGGCCATAGGCTCAGAGACCAGCACAAGACAAGGAGCTCCTCCTCTTTGGGTATTGCAAACTCACATTCTATAAGGCCCATCCCAACTTATAATAATTCCAACCTTTTGTCTTTGTTGCAAAGCAATCTTGAAAAGGAACAAAGATCAATGGAACAGAAAAGAGAACCCCAAATAAACCCACACCTATATGGTCAACTAATACATGACAAAGGAGGCAAGAATGGGGTAAAGACAGTCTCTTCAATGAATGTTGTTGGGAAAACTGGACCGATGCATGCAAAGAATGAAACTGCACCACTTTCTCAAACCCCATATAAGAATAAACTCAAAATGGATTAAAGACTTAAAAGTAAGACCTGAAACTATAAAACTCCTAGAAGAAAACATAGGCAATAAACACTGACATTGCTGTTAGCAATATTTTTTGGGATATGTCTTCTTGGGCAAGGGAAACAAAAGAAAAATCAAACAAATGGGACTGCATCAAACTAAAAAGAAATTCCATACTGAAGGAAAGCAACAAAACAAAAAGACAACCTACTGAAAGGGAGTATTCACAAGTGATAATCCAGTAAGAGGTTAATACTTAAAATAAATAAGGAACTCATACAATACCACCAAAACAAACAAGAAAACAATCCCAATTAAAAAAATGGGCAGAGAACCTGAATAAACACTTCTCCAAAGAGGACATATAGATGACCAATAGACATGGGAAAAGATGCTCAACATCACTCAACAACACAGGGAAATGCAAATTAAACCACAATGAGATATCACCTCACACTTGTCAGAATGGCTAGTAACAGTAAATTATTAACAAGTATTGGTGAGGATGTGGAGAAAAAGGAACCCTCTTGCACGGTTGGTGGGATTGTAAACTGGTGCGGCCACTATGAAAAAGAGTATAAAGGCCATTCAAAAAATTAAAATTAGAACTACCATATAACCCAGCAATCCCACTTCTGGGTATTTATCCAAAGAAATCCAAACCATTAATTCAAAAATATATTATATATGCACCTCTATGTTCACTGCTGAATTATTTATTATAGCCAAGATATGGAAGCAAACTAAGTATCCATCCATAGACAAATGGATAAAGATGATAAAAGATGTGGTACATATATACAATAAAATAGTTCTCAGCCATAAAAAAAGAACGAAATCTTGCCATTTGCTATAATATGGATGACCAAAAAGGTACTATGCTAAGTGAAATAAGTCAGCCCAAAAAAGACAAAAACTACAGGACTTCATTTATATGTGGAATCAAAAACAAAATAAACCAACAAATAAAACAGAAACAAATTCATAGATAGAGAACAAATTTATGGTTGCCAATGGGAAGGGGAGTTAAGGGGACTGGGTATAAAAGATGGAGGGATTAAAAATTACAAATTGCCATTTATAAAAATGGTCATGGGGATGTAAAGTATTGTATAAAGGATATAGTCAATAATGTTTAAATAACTATGTATGGTGTCAGACGGGTACCAGACTTAACAGGCTGATCGTAGATTGTATAAATGTCTAATCACTATGGTATACATCTGAAAGTAATATAATATTGTATGTCAAGTAATTTAATTTTTAAAATTTTTTTAAAAATTAAAAATAATTAAAATTACAAAATGAATTAAAATGGTTCCTGATTGGCCCTGACTAGTGTGGTCCAGTTAGTGGGGCATTGTCCTGCAAAGTGAAAGGCTGCCAGTTTGAATTCCGGTCAGAGCACATGCCTAGGCTGTGGGTTCAATCCCAGGTTGGGGTGTTTATGAGAAGCAACTGATGTTTCTCTCTCGCATTAATGTTCCTCTCCTTCCTTTCCCCTCTCTCTCTAAAAAATAAATAAATACATTAAAAAAAAAAAATTGACCCTGGCTGGTGTGGTTCAGTGGATTGAGTGCCAGCCTGCAAACCAAAGGGTCGCCAGCAGTTCGATTCCCAGTCTTGAGCACATGCCTGGGCTGCAGGCCAGGTACCCAGTTGGAGGCGGGCAAGAGGCAACCACACATTGATGTTCCTCTCCCTCTTTCCCCCTCCTTTCCCCTCTCTAAAAAAATAAATAAAATAAAAAAGTTTAAATTAAAAAGATAAAAATTGTTCTTGATTGTACCAAAACTGTCCTAATGTCCCTATAATATATAATATATATACTGTTACAGTAGAATGAGTGGCCAGAGGGGAAATAACAGCAGGGCCCTCACCATTGCAATCTAACAACGAACTTAATACAGGAGGCTAAAAGCAATGGAAGATATGTTTACCCAGTAGTCCTAAGCCTGGTTCAATAAGACTGCCAGGCATTCCAAAAAACACAAGTAAACTATGATAATGTAGGAGGAGAGAAGCCCTTGAAAGTCTGTGTATTATCTCAACTGGCTGGAAAAAGGAAAACCTTGAGACTGTGTATTCATTCAAAGGCCTGGAAGGGGGAAGGGAAGGAGGCCTACAGCACCCAAAAAAAACCCCATAAAACAACTTTGATTAACTGCCTGCCTCCCGCTGCACATACAAAACAAACAAGTAGAGTCTGCAGCAAGATAAGAATTCAGGCTAACAGATCTCCATACCTACGTTTGGGTAGTCACGTCTCCCCAGGAAAGTTGGCACCACCTTTACCCATCAATCAGTATGTAACGTCTACACCCCCATCCCATCAACTGTATAAGTCCTCAGAACAAAGGACTCGCTGACTTGGCCCTCTTGGCTGTTTTTGCCACATGGAAGGCCCTGGCCACCCAGCCTCTAGCCAGGGGGTCTCTGGCCACCAGGCCCCTGGCCACCTCTTTTGGCCACCCTTGCTTTTGCTTTCCCATTAGAACTTAGCACTAATAAGCTTTGCTTGCATGTTAGTAGGCTTACTGATCTGTAATTCTTTATGGTGTTGGTAAGAAGAACCAAGTTTCTGGGTGTTTCTCCTATAACAGGACTATATATTTATACATATTTTAATATTACATTAATATTTATTTTAATAATAGATACAGCACTAAATACATATTCATTTTTAAATATTTGGAAAAATTATGTCAGTGTAATTAAGAGCCAATATTTCAAGTAGTGGAGAAGTGAAGCACATATGAAATAAAAAAGATAACACCCTACAATTATAAATTAGACTTAAAAATACCAATATGTACTTCTAAAGTATTTTCTCTTTCTCTTTTTAAAGAAAAATGTACCTGTAAAATCATTCTCCTGAAAGAAATAGAAAAATGACCAACCCAATGGTGATGAGCATCCCTAGCCCCCAACTGCGGTCTCCAAAAACCATTTCTGATTAAAAGGAACCAAGGATCCTAGGAGACATGGCTAGTTCCAGGTCTAGAATAGAAAACAAACAGTATCTTGTCAAAAAGAGAAAGTAAAGGAGACAACAATGATTTATGATTATTGTATCAGAAGGACTCAGGAATCAATGCGAGGTTCCCATTTTCTAATGGCACAATTTGAATGCCAATAACTACAACACATTTTATATTAATAATCCATGATTTTATAATGATAAACACAAACACCTACCACTCATAAGTCACCTCAGAAAAATACTAAGAAACTAGGTCACTACTCTAAAAATTAGCAACAAAAGAGAAAGAATCAATGTTTAACTTATCTTCTCTGTTTAACCAAAGAGAGAAAGTTCTCTTTCTATTCCAGTGATGAAATAAAGAGGAATGATAGAATGAGAATATCATCATTCCACAAAGTCCTAATGAAACATGGAATTTGGGCAGTGATCATTAATGGACACTAACATCAGAAAAGAGAAAGACAACCAAACATCAATCAAATGCCTCCCGACTGAACTATGTATGGACATATATATGAGAGAAAATATTCTCATGCCACCTCCCCACCCTTCCTTGTACCCATGAGACCTGAATCTATACCAGCCTCTACATTTTTGTTACCAGTTTACACAAAATACAGAAGAGGGAGAAGCACATTGAATGACTCAATGAAAACAGTGAGCAAAATTCAGAATAAGGCTAACTCTATTGAACTAACAACCCAGATTATCCAACAAATATGTTAAAAGCGGAAAAAGAAAGTGAGACAAAGGGGTAATGTGAGACAGAAGATTTTTTTTTTTTAAATATATTTTTAATCCTCACCCAAGGGTATGTTTATTGCTTTTAGAAAGAGAAGAAGGGAGGGAGAGAGAACTAGGGAGAGGGGAGGGAGAAGAGGGAGATCAATGTGAGAGCAACATAGACTGGTTGCCTCCTGTACATGCCCAACAGTGGATCAAACCTGCCACCTAGGTATGTGCCCTGACTGGGAATTGAACCTGTAGCTTTTTGGTGTACTAGATGATGCTACCCCAGACAGGGCAACAAAAGGTATTTCTGAGACAAATCAACCAAATGCATTGTGTAGGCCTTATTAGATCCTGAAAGAAACAAACCACTGTTTAAAAAAAGAAACTACAACAAATAGAGATATTTGATCACTGTCTGGATGTTTGGTGATATTAAAGAATTAATATAAATTTTTACATATAAATTAATGTGGTGGTTATGTTTCTAGAAAAAAAATTTTCATAGAAATAAACACTGAAATATTTGTAAACTAGATGATATAAAGCCTGGGATTAACTTCGACATAATCTAGTGGTAGTGGGCAGTATCAGGTTATCCTACATAAAATAAGATGATTACTGACTTAGGTAGTGGGTGCATGGCAGTCTGTTATGCTAAACTGCCACATTTTGGGGAATGCTTGAAATGATCCGTCACAAAGAAACGTAAAAATTTTATCGTCAGCTACCAATTCTTCAGAGCTCCACTGTGACCAGAGATAACATCTCTACCTTAGTCTTATAGACAAACTCAATCACATTCCAGCCTGATTCTCTCCCTCTACTTCCCTGCTCTCTTTTATCTGTATTGAAAGGAACTACCATCCTGGCAGCAAGGCCTCTTTTGTCTTCCAGTATCACACTCTGAGTGGACTGTAACTTACCCCTTCCTTTCCGTACCACCACCATGCCAGTTCAGCTCTCACTACCTCTCACCAGTGCTTCCTAATTCTAGTTCATCCTATGTTATCACCTCTCTAGTCTTTCCTCCAAAAATATCCCTACAAGAACTTCATTCTTTGAACCAATTTTAATACTCTTACCATCCCCACTTATTTAACATTAGAGATATCTATTGGACTCTATATCTAAATTAATTGATTATAACTTCTTTTATGTTTTTGTGACAGAAGCAGAGTAAATAAACAAGCTTACCGAAAACTAATTGATTATAAAGAGGCATAAACCAATCTCTTAAATCTGTCCTTTAGATTTGAATCCCTTCAATTCTCATCTCTTATTATCATAATTTCATGTTATAGCATTACTCTACCCTGTTGATTATTTATGCTGCTTTGCCTTTGAATTTTCTGGATTGATCATTCACATGTGCTATTAGAGTTCACCTGATAAACTAAAATAGATGTTATGATAAGGCTAACAAAATAGACCTACTGTAAACAATAATATATAAAGCAAAGTGATATGACACTCTAGAATACAGAGCCAAAATCAGTAGTATTCAGCAGTATTCAGAAGGGAACTTTCAGAGGATTTATTTGACACTGCAGCTCACATAAATGATGATTATTCCATTCCTTAAAGCTGGTTTCACAACAATTAGAAAAGTTTATTCCCTGCAGCAAACTTTGTTTTGGCTTTTGATGAAGGTTCTGATTAGGAAGAGTTGTGGATACTTTTGAAACAAAAAAGAGGTATATTAGTTAGTAGTGGTCATAGTCATTTAAGTGAACCCTAAAGTCCTATAGTTCCAAGAGGAAACAAGCTGAAAATGAAAAGTACAGAAACTTAGCTGTGTGACTGAGTACTCAAGAATCCGAAACATTACTTTTTACATTTTACACTTTAGATTAATAATCGTTTTTCCATAATCAGATTTGGTTCTATCATGGATCTGTTCCAAATTAAAGGAACTGCCAAAAGAAACTATCAATGAATCACAATCTAAAAGCAGACTAATACACTACTTAACCTGACATTTAGATTTAAGACTCCAACAGAAATGTTGTACGTGTGTTTATGGAAGTAAGGGAAAAAGAAAAACACCACTGGCCCTGACTGGTGTGGCTCAGTTGGTTGGGTATCCCCCCCCAAAGTGATAGGTCGTCAGCTCTATTCCTGGTCAGGGCACATGCCTGGTTGCAGGCAGGTCCCTGGTTGGAGGTGTGCGAGAGGCAACTGATCAATGTTTTTCTTGCACATTGATGTTTCTCTCTTCCTCCCCCTCTTCTCCTTCCTCTAAAAAAATAAAGAAATATAATCTTTAAAAAAAAAAAGAAAGAAAGAAAAAATACCACTGGATCTCTAGATGCAACACCTTGGACAATGCTACCAAATGAGGCTTTAAAAAAGATACCATGCAGAATAGAAGACTTTCTTAAAATGCAGAAGCTATAGTAGATCAAGACATGAACATTTTCATATGTATCATTATAGAGTTTACCATCAAAATAGAAAAACACTTAAAATGGGGGGGCCTTAAAAATCTAATTGTCAACACAATAAAATCATAAAAAAATGAAATGAAATAATGTCAAATATAGAATAATGGTTTCCTCGGAGTGCACAGGGAAGGTAGGGGTGCCATCAGGGCTTTTATATTGGTACTGTTTTATTCCTTAAGATGAATTATTCATTACTCTTTATAAACATATATATCTTTAAAGAAGTACATCATTTCATAGATATAGTGCTCTAATATTTGACATCCTTTATTTTTTCATCATCGAGGTAAAAGATTCAAGACTTGATACACTTACCTGATTAGACTTTTCTACTGTACTGCTGGGAACCTCAGTAGTGTCTTTCACAAAAAAATTATCTATGATGTGTCGCTCTGCACATTCTTGGCTACAAACTGGACATCGAACAACTCCAACTGCAAAGACAAATTTGCATTTTAAGATTTTTATTAAAACGAGGTACAACTAACCTATTATATTATTTTCAGATGTACAACATGATTCAATATCTGTATATATTGCAAAATAATCATCACGAGAAGTTAAGATCCATCACTATACAGTGACAAATTTTTTTTTTCTTTGGGTAGGCACTTTCAGATCTACTCTCCTAGCTACTTTCAAATACGGTATTATTAACTGTAGTCACCATGCTGTACATTGTACTCCCATGACTTACTCATTTCAGAAAGGGAAATTTGTACCTTATGAATCTGTTCACCCATTTCATTTACCCTAAACCCCTCCTTAGGCAAACACCAACCTGTTCTCTACATCCATGAACTTGCGTTTTAAGTTTTTTATAAATCTACCACGTGCTAAACCAATATATCTCATCCAAACTGTGAATAGGTTCTTTTATAATGTTAACTCTCTTCAAATTCATACCTGCCATTACCAACACAAAGCAACTGAGTTCATGTACAGATATGGATTACATATGTGTGTGTGTATACATATCCCCACACCTATTACTATATTAAATGAATGAGTCCTCATAATTTTAAGTGAGCTATGTTTCCAAATGAACATCCCTGTGGACTACTCAAACATTCTCTATCAGTGGTTTTCTAATAGGGATATCAGAACCACATGGGAGACTTCTTAAAAGGAGAGCTCTGGTTCTCTCTGAACCTACAGAATCAGGATCTAGCAAAGTGGTACACAGACAATCTTGTTTTGTTTAAAATCTCCTTGGGAGATTAAGGAACACTATTATTTCCTTTTAACAAGTTCAAATAATATTCCTTTGGGAAAAAAATGAATCATCTTTTATAGTGCTTGGTAAAATAATAAATAATAATGAATAAGTTACAATCTAAATTTTTAATTAAATTTTAAAAAATCTAATAAAAACTTGATGCTATAATTTGTACCAAGGAGACTGCAATAAAGGTTCTATATAGTTTTATGAAATGAAGTGCATAAAAATAAACATAATAACCCAAAGTTCAATTTTATTTGCATATCCAAGCAATAAGCAAATGTTTTTATTAAAAAATGCATTTTAGGAGCTCCAGTGGCACAATCAGTTAGTGTGCAGTACTTATAAAAAGTCCATTTTACAATAGCAAAAAGTGTATTAAGCACTTAAGAAATAAATTTTTTAAAATCATGTGAGGCCATGTGGGAAAAAATCAAACTATATTTAAGAACCTTAAAATATAGCTAAGTAATTAAAAAAAAAGTCACATTCATGATGGTTAAGATGGCAAATCTCCCCAAACATATCTATAGATTCAATGCAGTTTTAATAATAATCCCAACAAAAATTTCAATGAAATTTTTAAAAGATTTATTTATTTGAGAGACAGGAAGGGAGGGAGAAAGAGAGGAAGAGAAATATAGATGAGGGAGAGAAACATCAATGTATGAGAGAAACATTGATTGGTTGGTTGCCTCTTGCATACCCCCAACTGGGGACCTGGCCCACAACCCAGGCATGTGGCCCTGATGGAATCGAACCTGTGACCTTTCAGTTTGCAGGCCAGCGCTCAACCCAGTGAGCCACACCAGCCAGGGCACAATAGAATTTTTTGTTGAAGTTAACAAAGAACTACAGTTAATCAAAAGATTGCTATGAAGAAAATGAGAAAACAAGCTCCAAACTGGAAGATCTACCCAACACATGGTACTAACACAAAGGATTAATAATTAAAATCTGTAAATGTGACAACGCATTTTACAGAAGATTGTGTAAACACGTTTTTCCTTATTTCTCCAGATAAGTATGGCTAAAACTATAGACATTCTATAGACATTTTATTGCATAAAACAATCATAAGAAGATGGGTAAAGATAGAGACAAGGTGGCAGACCAGCTAGAGATCTCAGAACCCAAGGAATGTAGGTTTTCTTTTACCCTTATAGTCAATATAATAAAGTGTGTTCATGAATCCACCATGAGGTGTAAATAACAACAAAAAACATACGAAAGTATGCCCCCTCTATCCAAAGGACCAGGAAAAGGGCAGCTTAGCAAGACAGAAAACTGTTAGACAGTAACTGCTCTACTCGAAACACCAAGGGGCTGGTGGGATCCCTAGCCTTCCACCCTGGCCAAGCAGAAATCTGGTGCCTTAACTATCTGTTGGCTATTGTCAGAGAAGGCTGGTGAGAGGTGAGGCTTTGATCTCCATTAGGTTGTAATGAGGGTCCCTGCAGTATCATTGGAGACCATGTGAGGAGTGAGGAGTGAATCCAACAATTAACAGGTGTAAACATGTTTAGGTATTAGATCATAGAGTCTAGAGATGGAGATATAAGATTTAATTAAATGTTTCAATTGCTTTGGTTGTCACATAGTTTATAGACAAAGATTAAGAAAGTATGTTAGTCACGTCTTAGAGGCCTGCCTGTAAAGCAAGTTCCAGGAAAAATGTTTAAAAGTATACTTTGCTTGAGATAACAGAAGAATGTAGCTAGTTAAGCATAAAGCAGTAACAAAGGTCACAAAATGTTTAGTTTCTTGTTTTGCTTTTAAGATAACATCACTGACCTGTTTAGATCACCTGACCACAGTTGGAAAGCTCAAGGCTACAGACAAGATGGCGCCAATAACCAAATTAATCACACTTGAGAAAGCCACTGAAACTTGCACAAGAACTAACTAATCAGTTTCACCTGTGATCCCTAAACTCTTCTCAATATTTGCATTTAAAAACCTCTGATTAGAAGCCACCCTAGAGTTGAGGTTTTAAGTGATAGCTGCCCATTTTCCTTGCTTGACACCCTGCAAATAAACAGCACCAATCCCCCCATATCCCCAGCCCTGTGCAAACCTCAATGCTCAGTGTTTGGCTCTGCTGCAGAGAGTTGGCATACGCTCATATGGGCCTTCATTACACCTCCAGCATGATGATTCGATACCCCTCCACTTCTATATTGTGCTGGGATAAGAAGGCCTATTATATGAGGTCTGCCCAGAAGGTATACAGCCATATGGAAACTAGAGACATTTATTAGTCTAGAAAGTTGGAAGATACAAGAAACACTGTATAAAGGACAATGATACCTCAGTCCCCTTCAAAGTAGGCATCTTGGGACCTCACACATTTCTCCCAAATGCCATCAGCTGGCCTATAGTATTTTCCTGAATTTCATCAATGGCCTGAAATCTCTTCCCTTTCAAAGGTCATTTTAGTTTTGGGAAAAGCCAAAAGTCACAGGACACCAAATCTGGGCTGCAGGGGTGCTGAGTCACCTAGGTGATTTGATGTTTTGTCAAAAAACTCTGCATGAGATGTGATGCATCGGTGGGCATGTTGTTGTGATGAAGCTGCCAATCACCAGTTGCCCAAAGCCGTAGCCTTCTGAATCATCCAAATAGTTTCCGCAGAGGAATGGTCAAGCTTACGCAAAATTTGATGCAGATTTGCTGCTCTACTCACTCACTCATTTTGGATATGATGGCCACACACTACACATGCTAAACAAACTCCATGGTGTCTACTGCCCCTACTGATTATGATTAGTACAGTGAAGTCATCATGGTTCACACATGTGCATTCCAGTCCACTCTCCTTGGTTGCCAGGTTACATCCATGTCATACAAACTGTTCTTGTAGTATTAACAATGGCTCGACTTTCTGGACAGATCTCATATAGCCAAGACTTTTATCACTACCTACTGTTAATTTTCCTTCCCTGCCCATGTCCCCAGTCCTTAAATGTGTCAATGAAAAACACGTGGAAAGTAATAGACACTCATGCCCCTACCAGCCCAGGAGTTATCAACAGAGGCCAAGTGGGAGCCTGAACTTCCATGCCATCCAAGTGAGGAGGCGGCTCTCCCCACCTCCAGGCATTAAGGGAGACAGCATAGAGAACTGAAGCTTCAATGTCCAAATCACAGGAGGCAGAAAATAATATATATAAGAGCAGAAATCAGTGGAATTGAAAATTGAAAGTGAATGAAACAAAAAGCTAGTTATTTGAAAAAGTCAATAAACTTAACAAGCTCTAGCAAGATCAAACAAAGACAAAGGAGAAGACACAACTGACCAAACAGAAGGAATGAAAAAGGGATTATCACTAGAGATTGGGTGGACATAAAAAGAATATGGGAATACTAAGAACATGACATATAAATGTGACAATTTTAGTGAACGAACCAATTCCTCAAAAAGCACAAACTACCACAACCCCAATATAAAATAACTTGAATGCCCCTATAAATAAATAAAGTTGGTAGGGCCAACTTCCATATAAGTGTAAATGTAACAAAACATGTATAGGATTTGTATGCTGAAAACTACGAAATACTGATAAAAGAAATCAACAGTGTTCATGAATTGGGATAATCAATGTAGTAAAAATGTCAATTCTCCCTAATGCAATCTACAGGTTTAACATAATTTCTAATACAATCCCTGCAACTTTTTTTTTTTGTAAACTTAAGACATTATCTTGAGTCTTATATAGAAAGGCAAATGCATAATAGTTAAATCAAGTGAAAAGAATAACGTAGAAAAATCACTCTATCCAATTTCAAAATTTATATAGCTACCATAATCAAGAATGTCTGATATTGACCAAGGGAAGGGATAACACGCAGACCAATAAAACAAAACAGACCTGAAATAGACACACCCAAGCTGGGCCGCCTAATTTTTTTTAAATCCTCCCCCAATGACATGTTTATTGATTTTAGAGAGGAAGGGGGAGAGAGAGAGAGAGAGAGAGAGAGGTGGGGAGAGACAGACAAGAGGAAGGGACAGAGAAGAAGATGGAGAGAGAAAGATACACTGACCAGTTGCCTCCTATATGCACCTGGACTGAGGTTCAAACCAATGACCTAGATACGTTTCCTGACTGGGGATCAAACCACAAACCTTTGGGTGCATGGGACAACGCTCCAACCACTGGAAACATCTAGCCAGGGCAGATTTTTCACAGAGATGTAAAGCATCTTTATGCTGACAAGCAGAAAATGCTGATAATATGCTATGTTCGTGGGCTAGAAGACTCAGTAAAGCAAAGATGTTAATTCTCCCAATACTGATCTATAGCCTGAACAAGATTTTATTATAGATACAGACAAGATCATTCCAAGATTTTGGGAAAAGTAAAGAAATTCAAAGAGCTAAAGTGATTTTGAAAAAGAAAAAGTGAGAAGAATCATTATGAAATTTTAAGACATAAATGAGTAAGTGAGACAGTATTGGCAGAAGAATACAAATATAGAAAAAAAGGAACAGAATGGAGCAACCAGAAATACTGTATTTTGCCACGTATAACACACACCCATGTTTTTGGCCCAAACTTTCGGGGGAAAAAATCTTGCATTTTATTTTTTTTTATTCAATTTTTTATTTACTTATATTTAGGTACTTATGTATTATAAAGGAATTTTAGCATTTATTTTTTACCATATTATGGTACAAGACATTTCATGTAATAATTACAAAACACAAGAACAGATAGAAGGTACAAGGATTTTATGTACCGAAAACAAATTTACATTTATACATCATGGAAGGCCACAAACTCATTGACACTGTCAGAATTTCTACATTACCGGTGACTTCTATAGAGTCACTTTCCTCATGCTGGTAAATCTCATCATCCTCAGTTCCATCCACAGCACTGCTGATGCTGCATTTTTTAAACGATTTCACAACCACCTCTTTCTTGACACCGTTCCACGATCTTAGGGTCCAGTCACAAACCTGGGCAATGGATGCTTTCTTGATCCTGCCTGTAGATGTCAAATCATTACCAGCTGATTGCATCCACAACGTCCACTCCTTCTCCATTAGGTCCTTGAAGGGCTTGTTTACTGACACATCAAGAGGTTGCAGTTGGACATGTGGACTTCCAGCCAAGATGGAGGCACAGGTAGACACCCTGTGCCTCCTCGCACAGCCAAAACAACAACAATTTAAAAACAAAAAACAACCACAACTGAGAGAAAATCAAACTGTATGGAAGTCCGACAACCAAGGAGTTAAAGAAGAAACATTCTTCCAGACCAGTAGGAGGAGCGGAGATGGGCAGCCAGGCAGAGAGGACTCACAACAAGGTGGCGACTGGAAGACCTGGCTAAGTGGCTAGGTGGTGGATTGCAGACCAAGCAGTCCCACACTTTGCGTGTAGATAAACCAGAAGGAACAACTGGGGAGCAAGACAGACCACACAACCCAGGGTTCCAGCCCAGGGAAATAAAGCCTCAAACCTCTGATTGAAACCACATGTGTGGGTTGAGGCAGCAGTGGGAGAAACTCCCAGCCTCACAGGAGACTTCGCTGGAGAGACCCACAGGGTCCTAGAGCGTACACAAACCCACCCACCCAGGGATCAGAATCAGAAAGGCCCAATTTGATTGTGGGTAGCGGGAAGTGACTGAAAACCTGCAGAGAGAGGAGCAAGCGCCATTGTTCCCTCTTGGAACCCTCACCCACAGACAGCATCACAAAGCAGTGATGTGGTTGCCCCCAGCCCTGGTGAAAACCAAAGGCTCCACCCCTTACTACATAATGGGTGCACAGAGACAAAAAAAAAAAGAAAAGAAATGGCCCAAATGAAAGAACAGATCAAGGCTCCAGAAAAAATACAACTAAGAGACAAAGAGATAGCCAACCTATCAGATGCACAGTTCAAAATACTGCTAATCAGGAAGCTCACAGAATTGGTTGAATATGGTTGCAAATTAAATGAAAAAATGAAGGCCATGCTAAGTGAAATAAAGGAAAATGTACCGGGAACCAACAGTGACAGGAAGGAAAGCGGGACTCAAATCAACAATTTGGACCAGAAGGAAGAAAGAAACATTCAACCAGGACAGAATGAAAAAAACAAGAATTCAAAAAAATGAGGAGAGGCTTAGGAACCTCCAGGACATCTTCAAACGTTCAAACATCCGAATCACAGGGGTACCAGAAGGAGAAGAGGAACAGCGAGAAATTGAAAACTTATTTGAAAACATAATGAAGGAGAACTTCCCCAGTCTGTCAAAGGAAATAGACTTCCATGTAGACCAGGAAGCTCAGAGAGTCCCAAAGATGTTGAACCCAAGGAGGAACACACCAAGGCACATCATAATTACATTAGTCAAGATTAAAGATAAGGAGTGAATCTTAAAAGCAGCAAGAGAAAAGGAGACAGTTACCTACAAAGGAGTTCCCATAAGATTGTCAGCTGATTTCTCAGAAGAGACCTTACAGGCGAGAAGGGGCTGGACAGAAGTATTCCAAGTCATGAAAGGCAAGGACCTACCTCCGAGATTGCTCTATACAGCAAAGCTTTCATTTAGAATGGAAGGGCAGATAAAGCACTCGCTTCTCAGATAAGGTCAAGTTAAAGGAATTCATCATCCACCAAGCCCTTATTACATGAAATGTTAAAGGGATTTATCAAAAAAAAAAAAAAGAAGATAAAAAAATAAACAGTAAAATGACAACAAACTCACAGTTTTTAACTGCCACACCTAAAACAAAAACAAAAGCAAACTAAGGAAACAACCAGAACAGGAACAGAACCACAGAAATGGAGATCACATGGAGGGTTATCAGTAGAGGAGTGGGTGGAGGAAAGAGGGGGAAAAGGTACAAAGAGTAAGTAGAACAAATGGTAGGTAGAAAATAGACAGGGGAGGTTAAGAATAGTATAGGAAAAGTAGAAGCCAAAGAACTTATATGTATGACCCAGGGACATGAACTAAACGGGGGGTGGGGTGGGGGGGTGGATGGGAAGGGAATGTGAGTGGGAGGGGGTGTGCAGGGCAGAGGGGAATAAAGGGGGAAAAATGGGACAGCTGTTAATAGCATAATCAATAAAATATATATATTTTTTAAAAAGAGGTTGCAGTTGGCTGGTTATCCCACCAGGTACCACAGCAAGTTGGGTTTTCAAGTCCACTGCAATTGCTTTTGAACTTTGTGTAACATGGGCTTTGAAGTCATTGAAAACAAGAAAGCTGGTTTTTTAAGTAATTCTCCAGGCCTTCGTGACCAGACTTTGTTAAACCAGATTTTCATGCCTTATTTCGGAAATGTTTCCTTTTAGAGATGATCATAGGTGATAGAGCTTTGTCCCATCTGCACAGCAGGCTAGAACAACAGTGAAATGTGTTTCCTCATGACCACTAAGAGTTTTAACAGCCATGGTCTTTGCTCCTTTGATGTCCACAGTTCTGTTGGATGGCACATGAAATGTGAGTGGGACCTCATCCATATTGGCAATTTGGGATAGGTCAAAGTAAGTCTTTCAAAGATTGGTAACATATGAACAAAATACCAAAACTTGATTCTCATAGGCTGCTGGAAGTTTTTCAGCAAGTTTCCTTCATGTACACATGCTCAAAACCTTCTCTTCTCATAAAGTTAAAGCACCATTTAGATATTCCTGAGAAATCACCAATGTTTTTTTCTCGTGCAATCCTTTTATCTTCTTATATCATCTTGGTCAAAACAGAGATCCCAGTTTGATTCCGCTCTGGAATCTAGGTCTTCACCTCCTGCTCCACCTCTGGCCACTTTGGAGATTGCCCTCGCATTGCCTTCCGTGTTGGCATCTGGAAAAGCTTTTCTTCCTGTTGCCTTCAAATATTCCGTGGGAGGAGGTCCAAAGTGTCTCTGCAGCCCTGTTGCCATGATTTTTAGCATATTTAATAACTTTTAGCTTAAAGCTTGCAGTAAACAAAAATCGTTTTGACATTTTCCAAGGGATTTTCCAATAATTTCTCCTGCCTGATGTGTATGAAGAGATACGTCGCACTGTTCACCCGATAGTAATAAAGTTTGCATCATCTATCTTATCAAGTGGAAACTGCTTTCTTACAAGTTCCTTGTAAGTTCAATAAAGTGGATTATCATATTCCAGGGTATTATTTTGCATATTATTGTTTTCTAGAGTTAAACTTTTAATGCATAAGCATAAATAAAAGAATTACAAAACATCTTATATAGATACAGAATTAGTAGTACCCAGGTATAATGTGCATCCTTATATTTCCCTCAAAAATTTGGGCCAAAAAAAGTGCGCATTATACATGGTAATGGTACATCCACATAAGTAAGCCCAAATGATTTCTAACAAACGTATGAAAACAATTCAGTGGAAGAAGGAAAGTCTTTTCAACAAGTTGTGTTAGAATAATAGGCAAAAAATTAAACCTCAACCTAAACTTCATATTTTATGTAAAAATTAATTCAAACTAGATCACATTTAAATATAAACATAAAATTATAAAAATCTTTAGAAGAGAACAGGAGAAAAATCTTAAGGACCTAGGAGTTGTTGAAGAGTTCTTAGGCATATCAAAAACACGATCCACAACAGAACATATAGATGAATTTGATTTTGTCAAAATTAAAAACTTGTGCTCTGCAAAAGACCTGTAAAGAGGATGAAAAAACAAGTTACATACTGGGAGAAAATATTTGCAAAACACAACTCTCACAAAGGATTCATATCTACAATATAGAGAGAACTCTCAAACTCAACATTAAAAAACAAACCCAAGTAGAAAGTGGGCAAAAGACATAAAAGACATTTCACTGATTATATACTCAATGCAAATAAGCACATGGTAATATATTCCACATCACTAGCTATCAAGTAAATGACAAGATCATGATGAGATACCAGTACATAGCTATTAAAACAACTAAAATAAAAAGTAGTGACAATACCAAAAGCTGGTGAAAATGTGGAGAAATTGGATAGCCCACACATTCCTGGGGGAAATACAAAATGGTAGACCCACACTGGAAAACAAATGGGCAATTTCTTAAAAAAAACTAAACATATTCATTATATGAATCAGCAATGTCACTCCTGGACATCCCAGAGAATAAATGTAGGTCCACAAACCTGAACACAAGCATCTTAATTCATTGTCCTCATTTACTATGCACAGGTTCACTTTAGGTGGTTACCTTTTACAGAAAATAAAGGAGAGGATGTTGCTAATTACATCAAAAAAGAAGGATATTTGCAAATGTAAAGAAGAAAGTGGTTGAACTGGTTACACTCATCCTTGGAAGGTTTAGCATAGATTTTAGGAAGTTACTTTAAAGATATGCAGAAACGTTTGCTGCCTCAATTCAGGGTGACGGAGTTTTAGCAAAAAGCAAGTCTCAAAGCAGCCTAGTACAATGCAGGCCTGATTCCCCACGGGAGAACCTATCCATGGGTGTGGGTCCTGTTTACCGGACCTCACTTTCCAATGGCCTTTCCGAGCGGAAGCTGGGCCCACGCCACAGAGAATGGTCTCCTATAGGAAATCACTGATTTATTTCTCAAACCGAAATAACTAGCACTTCAGTATTATATTTTTCTACATTTTAAAGGAAAAGAAATGTTCAAATTATATGTTCATTACTCATCTAGATATGTTTCCATATTCACTAAATGAACTCATAAAACATGTTTAGATAATTAAGGTCACAAAATATGACTGATATACAAATTAATGATAGAACATAAATATACACATAAGTAACTGGACTTACTAAGATCTGATTTTATTCTTTTTTACACAAAATGTTTAATGATTTTGGGTTTTGAGATGTGAATATGATTTGTTGTTACTGTGAAGTTTTAGTTTCCAACATAAGCATCATGTGGGGCTTATGCTTTGACATTAAGTATCAAAAATGACCAACAACTCTGACTACACATCTCCACACATACACATACACACACACACACACACAAAAGTATATGGATTGAAAGCTTCTTATTAGACTCCATGGATCACAGACACAAGTGAGTTAAATGACAGGACCATGAGATGGACCACTGCCAGTCAGGCAAGTATATTTCAACATCTGTGGGAGAAAAAGAAAAGGCTCTACATAATGCCAGAGTGCTCTGTCCATGGTCCTGTCAATACCACTGATTCCAGCTACTCAAACACAAGTGTATGTAACAAAAGACTCATTTAAACGCTCTAAGAAACCCAATTTAAATACATAGGTTAAAAAATAAATAAATAAAAGGTGGCAAATGGATACATATTCAAACAATAAGCATATGAAATGATGGACTTTATAATATTAGACAGAGTAGACTACAGAACAAGAAGTATTACCAGATGTAACGTCAGGACAGCATAAATGACAAAGGGGTCAATTCCTTGTGAAAACATGTTAATCCTAAACGCACATGCATCAAAGTAACAGATCTTCAGAACACAAAGTGAAACTGATACAACTATAAAGAGAAACAATATTTTGTGATAGGTGGAGAGATTTCAACTCTTCTCTCAGTAATCAAGAGCAACAGAAAACAGTAAGGATATTAAAAAGAAAAAACCAACTAAAGTAATAACTTGATCCAAATGATGTTTAAATAATGACCAGCGTTAAACAGAATGCCTATTCTTTAAGTGTGAATGGAATGTTCACGAAGATATATAACATGCTGGGCAATAAAACAAGTATAAATAAAAACTAAAAACACAAATATGTTTCATGACCACAGTGAGATAAACTCAAAAATCTGTAACAGACAACTGGAAAATACCCAATATTTGGAAACTGAACAACTTACTTTCAAATAACCCATATGTAATGAAAAAAGGCCTAAAATTCAATATTCTAAGCCTGCACCTCAAGAAGCTACAGAGGGAAAAAGAACAAATTAATCCTAAAGAAAATAGAAGAAGGGGAATGATAAGGAACAGAAGGCAGTGGTAGGGGGCGGGTGGAGAAAGAAAATGGGAATAAAGAAAAATAAATGAAACCAAAGCGAGTTCTGAGAGGTGGTCGGTGGGTAAAAACTAATAAAACTCTAGATAGAATCAATTTAAAAAATGACCAAAATCAGAAATAAAAAGAGGTCGCTTGTATAGATTCCATGGACCTTAAAAAAAAATAGTAGTATTGGAAATATTATGATCAATTTGTTGATTCTTTGAAAAACACTATCAAAATTTTCTTAAGAAGAAAGAGAAAACCTGTCTTTGGGGCATCTGTGCTCTGTGGTGCTGACCTCCTGTTGCGTGTTGGCCTGTGCAAACATGGGCTGACATGGCCTCAAACGACTATACCCAATAACAATGCAGCAGAGCAATCAACCCTACTGACAGCAGTTATGATACCTACAGCCAGTCACAGGACACTTCACACTATATCGCCAGAGCATCTACGGTTCTTACTGGGGACCCAGGGACATAGCTTCCCAGGGACATAGCTCAACTTGTAGCTATGGCGGTGGCCAGAGTTCTAAATCGTCTCATGAACAGCAGTCCTACTGTGGCTATGGCCGACAGCCAGCACCTAGCAGCACCGATCAGGAGTTGAAAGGTTACCAAATAATGAGGGTAACACTGCGTATGGAAGGAAAGCTGTTCCAGGATCTCAGGAGGCAGGCTAATATGGCCTGTCCCTGTGATCCTGTCTGTGGTCACTCTAGAGTCCATCTTACTAGCCTGGCCCCTTCGGAAGCCCCCACAGTCCTCAGCTCAGCAGCCAGCGGTCTGATCACAGCCTCCTGTGACATCTGCTTTAGGGGCCTTACACTTGTTGCATTCATTCCTTCAAGAGAAGTTCATGTTCCCACATTAGATTAGGACACATTCAGTCTCCCAGCTCGCTGCTGTCCTCCACTGCCACCACCTCCCCTGGGGAATCCTCCCTGGCCAATGTTACCTCTCGAGCGCCCCCTAACCAGGGACCTGGACTGCAACCAAGGCATGTGCTCAGACTGGGAATCAAACCAGCAACCCTTTGGTTCGCAGGCAGGAACTCAGTCCACTGAACCACACCAGCCGGGGCAGATTTTATTATTACGGTAACTCTAGAACTCAAATTTTCCCACTCCTGGGGGATTGCTGTTTTTGCTTGCTGATGGTTAGATCAGCTCATTTGTTACTTTGCCAAATTATTTTGCAAAGTGTGTATGTATTCCTTGTTGAGTATGGTTACTTAAGCTTCAGTTCCATGCTATCTGGTGGCCAGCCAGTAACCTGACAAAGATTTTCTTAAATGTCTGGCTTCAGAAGGAAGGTAGGTAGTCTCTTTAAATATTGCCAAGGTCACCAGTCAGTCCTCAGGCATCCCCCAGAACAACCAAAACATGCAATGCCATTTCTGGAGGCCTCTTACCAAAAATGCAGGAGCCTCTCCTTTAATCAAGCATCCTCGGTTCTTCTAAGTGTTTGATCAAAGTATAGAGTCTGAAATAGTCAGTTCTGGTCATTTTTTCTAGTTTATTGGTTGTTTCAGTAAAGGGACTCTGCCATTTTCAATGATATCATCCTAACTTCATCAAAATTTAAAACTACTGTACATCAAAGGGTACTGAGAGGAAGAAAAGACAACCCACAGAAAATATCTGCAAATATGTCTGATAAAGATTTAATATCTAGAATACATAAAGAACCCCTATAACTCAACAACGTCAAAAATGGGCAAAGGACTTGAACAGATTTCTCCAAAAAAGATATACAGACAATAAGCATATAAAATGAGCCTCACCATTAGGAAAATCAATCAAAACTTCAATAAAATACCACTTTACACCCAGAAGGATGGAGATTATCAATTTTTTTTAATGAAAACAAGTGTTGCTGATGTAGAGAAATCAGATCTCTGTACATTGATGAAAGGATGAATAATGGTGTAGCCAGTGTGAAAACAGTTTCATAGTTTCTCAAAGAGTTTTAAACACAGAATAACCATATGATCTTGCAATTCTACTCCTAAGTGTATTCCCCAAACAACTGAAAAAAAGGGACTAAAACAGATACATATATGCCAATGTTCATAGTGGCATTGTTCACAATAGCCAGCAGGCGGAAACAACCCAAGTGCCCATCAAAAGATGAATGGATAAATATAATGGGCTATATACATAAAATGGAATATTACTCAGACACAAAAAATGAAATTCCTTTTACATACTACAGTATGGGTAAACCTTGAAAATGTTATACTAACTAAAATAAGCCAGACAAAAATAAAGAATAAATACTGCATAATTACACTTATGTGAGGTATCCAAAATAGGCAAATTCATAACGACAGAAAGTTACCAGGGGGTCGGGAAGGAGAAATGATGAGTTGTTTATTGCTTAATGAGTATAGAATTTCTGTTAAGCATGATGAAAAAGTTCTGAATACAGTGGTAATGATTACCTAGCATTGTGAATGTACTTAATGCCATGGAACTATTAACTTAAAAATGGCTTAAGTGGTTAATTTCTTGTTACACATTCATTACAATAAAAAAAGTATTAGTTGGTAAGGCATAATAAAATAAAGAAATTTTTTTAAAAATCCTACCCTGAGGATGTTTTTTTATTGATTTTAGAGGGGAAGAGACAGAGAGAGAGGGTGGGGGGGAGAGGCATTGCTGTTAGAAACATTGATCGGCTGCCTCCAATGTACACACCCCGACCAAGGATCAAACCCTCAACCTTTTGGTGTACACAACATTGCTCCAACCAACTGAATCCCCCAGCCAGGGCAACCCAAAGAAATTTTTAAAAAATCAATTAAATAGAACAGAAGCTATGTAGTTCTTCAAACAAACTAATAAAATTGAAAACCTCTGGTGGAGGAAAGGGAGGCGGGGAGGGGGACGGGGAGGGGGAGGGGGAGGGAGACTGTGCAGCGGAGTGCGAGAGCGCACAACTCTAAAACCAGTACCAGGAATGAAAGAGGATATCATAACCTTAGATGACACAGAAAGAATGAATTAGTAAGTAATTATTATGTACTTGTATCAATAAAACTGAAAATTTATAGAAATGTACAAATGAAAGAATGAAACTACCACGGTGTCTCAAGTGAAACTGAACACCTAAAGAATCTTATAAACCTTTAAGAAAATTGAATCAGGAATCAAAATCTTCCCACAAAGAAAAGCCCAAGCCCTGATTGGTACCATATATCAAGAAATGACCTAATTCCAATCTTTCACAAATTATTTCAGAGAACTGAAAAAGGTAGCACTCTACAAATCATTTTATGAGGTTTGCACAACTATAGAAAAACTCAAGAGTAGTATAAAAGTGGGAAAATCACAGGCCATGTAACTCCTAAACATAGAAGCAAACATCATAAAATATTAGCAAACCAAATTCGGCAGCATGTAAAAACGGGACTATACCATCACTAAGTAGAATTCTGCTTAGGAATGCAGATCATTTTATTCTTAGTAAATCAATTCTTAGTATTAACCACATAACAGATTAAAAGAAAACATTATCCTGTCTCACTAGATACAAAAAGATTTGGTATTTAAAATAAAAATCTATTCCTGATGTTAAAACACCAAAAACGTTTTATGGCTTTTAGGAATAAAACAGGTGGTGTAAGGCCTAAAATTAAGGCTTAATATAATCTGCTGCCTCAATTTTAATAAACCTGCGAGGGCCAAAAGAGCCTAACCAAAAGTTCCCGACTTCACTCTACTCCCACAGATAAAGTCCCTTAACTAAGCACGACTCTTAAGTTTCTGTTTATCCTTGAATAGTGGGTTTCAGTTCCCTGACAGCTTACAGAATTAATCAAATAAACCAGTCACATCTTGTAGGAATCAGGGGGCAGCCCACTTTCATAAAAGTATTGGTTTGACCAAAAAGTTTGCTTAGTTTTTTCTGTAGAATAACAGACATTTTCATTTTCACCAATACTTTAATTGACTGAAATATTTTGAGTATGTTGGCTATCTCTCGAGTGGTAGAATGTTGATCATTCTCAATTAATGTCTTGATTTGATCGCTGTCAACTTCAACTGGTCTACCCAACCCTGCAGCATGGTCCAGGGAGAAATCTCCAACATGTAACTTGGCAAACCAGTTTTGACACATTTGATCATTCACAGCAGTTTCTCCAAACATAGCATAAATCTGTTTTTGCATTTCAGTTGTGTTTTTACTTTTCTTGAAATAAAGTATAATATGGTGAAAATGTTACATATTTTCTCCCATTTTCAATATTAAAATGGCTATACAGAAATTTAGAAATTTTGATGTTTTTTAAATGTGAGCTGATATGACAGCTGTCACAATACAATCTAACAAAATTGTTTCGAATGAAGTTAAAGACAACTAAGCACTACTATAGCCATCTTACAGGAAAAAAACAAATCAATAAAGTTATTGATGAAAATGAAAAATGTGTCTTTTATGGAAAAAACTAAAGGAACTTTTTGACCAACCCAACAGGTGACATGAGTCTATATGTAGAAAAGCCAAACAAAGCTATAGAGGCAGTACCAGAATTAGTAAAATTAAACAAAGTTACTAAAAAGAAGTATTTAAAACATATCTGTTTTTACCAGGATCAAAAAGGTAAAAATGAAATTAAAACAGGACATTTGTAACAACAAAACTATGTCCTAGGAAAAATCCTAAGAGAAAAATGTTCAAAATCCCTGTGGAAATAATTATAAATTCATGAGTCGCTAAAGAAAAAAAAAGAGAAATAGCATGCCTGTGAATTACAAAACTCAACATTACAGCCATATAAATTCCCCCCATATTAACCTAACAATTTCTCAAGAATCTGTCAGGTGTTTTTGTGGAACTTGAAAATAGATTCCAAAATTTATATACCTCAAACAGCTAAAAATAGGCAAGAGTAACTGTAGAATAATAAGCGAAGGGACAGAATTCCCACAAGGACCTGTTTTACCAGCTATCAAACCCAGTTGTAAAGACACAGTGATTAAGAGAGGATGGCAATGATTCAGGGAGTGACAAATAGATCAATAAATTAGAACTGGCTGAGAAACAGATTAAGTGTTGAGTAATAGACTCATGCATATAAAAACACCTAATAACTAATAGGGATAGCAGTGCATTGAAAAAAGAATGGCATTTTGAGTAACAGGCTGGGACAGCTGGTAAAAAATGAAACTAGACACCAGCCTACTGCTATCTATCTGTGTATCTATGTATATCTATATCTAACTAAAATAGATAGATAATTGATAAATAGATAGATAGATAGATAGATAGATAGATAGGTAGATATACTGCACTTGGAAAAAAAACCTAAATGTGGCCCTGACCAGTATGGCTCAGTTGGTTGGGCATAAGCCCACAAAGCATTAAGGTCGCTGGTTCACACGCCTCGAGTTGTGGCTTTGGTCCTTGAAGGTGAATGAGAGTTAACTAAGTGATAGAAGTTTCTCTCACATCAGTTTCTCTCCCTCTTTTTCTCCCTCTGGGCCCCTCTCTCTAAAAATACATAAAATCTTAGAAAAATAAACGGAAATGTAGAGGGCAAAACTATAGAGCTTTTAAAAGAAAATAGAGGGAAATAATTGTTACTTTGGGGTATGGAAAAATTCTTAAGTTAAAGCACTAACTGCAAGGGAAGATTCACAAAACTTAAGTTTAGTTCAAAGAACCTATTAAAAAAAAAAAAGACAAAGTGGAAGAATATTAAAGAAGTCCTATTAAAATTAACAGACCTAACAGAAAGATAGAGAAGAGATCTGAACAAGTACTTCACAATTGCGGTCAATATGCATATGAAAATTGCTCAACTTAACTGGTACTTGGGAAAAGCATATAAGATCCAAATAAAGTAACAAGAAACACCCACCAGAGCGCCAAAAACTAAAAAAATTGGTAACACCAAGTGCTGGTGAGTGTCCTCATCTTAGCCAGCAGTAACACACATTACCTACTTCACATACTCTCCTGACCAAGAATTCTACTTTTCAGTTAAAATAAAACTCAGGGTTCAGATATTAGTTTATACTTAATAAGCTGAGCTTTACTAAATGCTGCTGTAGAAGGGGCATCATTTCCTTAAACTTGGGAAGCGCAGAGGACTGCACATGAGCAGACACTCCGTAAGTCTACAGGAACGAGCGCGTGCGTTGCACCGGCAACCAGAGCAACATGGCAGGAAGCATGTAGGGCGCCTGCCTCGTACTAGTGAGGTGATTTGACGGAGAAGGACTCTCGTATCTACTTCCACTGTGCAGGGGATTCCGGTGACTACCTTCCCGTGGAGGCTCAGGTTGCTTATTTATTTACTTATTTACTTTTTATTCTCACCCAGGACATGCTCATTGATTTCAGAGAGGGAGGGGAAGAGAAGGAGAAAGAGGGAGAGAAACATCAATGTGAGAGAGAAGCATTGATCAGCTGCCTTTCACAATCCACCGAGTACCAAACCCACAACCCAGGGACATGGAACCCGCAACCTTCCAGTTTGCAGGATGATTCCAAACAGGCCAGGGCTAAATAACATACTTACATTGCTCCGAAATCAATACTGTAATACAAAGTGACATTACCCGGGTCAGTGTACAGCCCTAATTCCTTCCCTATTCTCCTTTGCCTCCATTGGTAGCCATTTTTAGGGTTTTTTTAATTGTTTCTTCTTAAAATATAAACTTGTTTTGTCTCTCTTATCCCTCACTGTTACTGAGATATTTCTTTTAGGCCCTTTCAGTAGACAGAGCTAAGAAACACATATACACACACACACAATTTCATCCCATTTCCCACAAAAGTTAGCATATAATACGATACACATTCTTCTGCACCCTGCCATTTTTTTTGCTCAACAATACATCTTGGAATGCACTCCACAGCAGTCTATAGAGCTCTCCCTCATTCCTTTTACATCCGCCCAGTGATATACCATGATTTATTCCACTAGTAGTGTATTGCTGTTCACTCCGATCTTTCATTATTGCAAACAATGCTGCAACAACTTTGCACATACCTCATTTTATACTTTTGCAAATCTATCTTTAGGAATACAGTGAAGATTGCGGGGTGAATGAGGAAATGCAATTGCAATTTTGTTAGATGTTGCCAAATTCTGTTCCATAGGAATCGTACCATTTGGCATCCCACTGGCAATATGCTGTCTTACTTCCCCCCCCCCCCCGTTTTACCCAAAAATATAATGCCAAATTTTCAGTTTTTTGCCAATCTGGTAGGTGAAAACATGGTATTTAACTATAGTTTTAATTTGTATTTCTCCTGTTACGAGCATATTGTCACATTTCATGTTTAAGGACCATTCTCACTTCTATTTGTGGACCTTCTACGTAGAGTTTACCCTATTCTATCAGATTGTAGTTCTTTTTCTTAATTATCTTTGAAACGTTTTAACATAAGTTGCAATATTTCTCTTTGTTTTTTGCCTTTTGTTTGCTTATAGTGTTTATTATAACTTTTCCATTTTGTCAATTTTTGCCCTTTTTGTTCTTAGATTTGCTGGGAAACTTTCCCCTACTTCCAGGTTATAAAGACATTCATTATTTATTTTTAGTACTTCATTTTCTACATTTTAGACCTCTGATCAGTTTGGAATTTATACTGGTACATGGTAGGAGAATTGGATCCAATGTTATTTTTCCCGATGACTAAGCAGTTGTCCTAATAATAGGACTATTATTAAAAGTACTCCTGTCCCATTAGAGATGGCACATCACATACTAAATTTTCATACACTTTAAGTCTATTTCTGGATTTTCTCTCTTGCTCTTTGGGTCCATCTACTCATTCACCAGTACTATGCAACTTCAATTACAGAGCTTTAATACTTTACTATCCAATCCTTCCTATTAAAAACAAGGAATACCTTTTCATTTGGCTCAAGTCTGCTTCTAAATGTTTTGTAAGTATCTGCCAGTTTTTACCATGTAGATTATATATGTTAGATTCCTAGATTTTTTAAAATTTGAATTCTTAAAATTACAATGAAATCTTCTCTTCCATTTCATCTTCCAAATGGTTACTGTTATATACGTGAAGGCTACTGACTTCTGTATAATTTTATATCTTGCCAACTTAAATTTTCATATTATTTGTAGTAGTTTCATATACGCTCATATCCCTGAAAATGGAGATGATGGGCATCCTTTCCCCCATCCCTAATTTTATGGGGCAAGCCTCTAGAGCTTCCCCCATAAAGATGCTGGCTTTTGAAATAAATTTTTTTTTTTAAAGGAGCTATCAATTCCTGTTTTACTGATTAACATGGAGAGTTCAAATGTGCCAAATGACTTTTTTACAATCGTATGATTGTCTCCTTAGCTCTGAAATCCAGATATTGACCCTTACATTCCTAGAAAAAAGACTTTTGACATGATTTTTCAATATACTTTAATACTACATATTAATATTTTACTTATATTCATATTCACTAGTGAAACTGATCTGTAGTTTTGTATATTTGTGAAATACTTTCCAGGCTTTAATACTGATGTTATAAATGCTTCAGAAAAAAAGAATTTGAAAGTTTAGAAGTTTTTCTGTATCTTGAAACAAGTGAAGTAGCACTGAGGTTATCAGATTTACTGAACCTCCACTATGAAAGCATCTGGGCTTGGAACTCTGGTGCAGGAGGGCCAGTGTGTAGTATTCTCTATCTCTCCTATGGAAATTGATCTGCTTAAATCAACTCTACTGGGGTCAACCGTGACAAACTGTTTTCCTATAAAATGATCCTTCTCATCATCAATTTTCAAATCTATTTGCATACATTTTCATAAAGTTTTATTTGTGAATGTTTGAATTTCCTGTTTTGGTTACATTCCCATTGTATTTAAGGTTTCTTTTTAAAAATTTAGTTAATGGGTTGGCTGACCAAAAAACAAGCAAACAAAAAAGCAACTTCAAAGGACCAAAATATTGACCTATTTGTTCTATTATTTTTCTGTTATCTAAAACCCATTATTACCTTTCCTTCTGCATTCTTTGGTTACTTTGTTGTTTTTCTACCTTTTTGAGTATTCATTTATTTTCATTTTCACTGATGGAAGCATTTGATGCTAAGAATTTTATCATGATTTCTTTGGCTATAACACAGAGGTTGGCAAACTATATATAGTCATGTACCATATCCAACATGCCACCTGTTTCTGTAAATCAAGATTTATTGGAACACAGCCATCCCTCCCCACTTATTTATATATTGTCTATGACTGCTTTCACACTACAAGAGTTCAAAATGGCATCTGAGATCATATATAGTCCACAAACTTTAAAAACATTCACTATCTACCCTCCTATAAAAAAGTTTTTTGACCCCTGCTATATAACCAATTGATTCTGATGTATCATGTCAAGAAACCTAGCAATTTTGTTTGTATTTTCACTTTAGTCAAAGTTGTTTGGCAGTGTGTTAGGGTGTTTTTGAATTTTTGAAACTGATTTTTAGTCCAAAAAAAGTTTATCTATTTTGGGGGGTAATTTTCGGAGTTTCTTTTTTTAATCCCCAACAGAGGATGTATTTATTGATTTTTTTAGAGAGAAAGGAAGGGAGAGAGGTGAGAGAGAAACATCAATCAGTTGCCTCCCACAAGCACCCTGGCAGGGGACTGACCCAGCAACCTTTTTGGTGCACCTACGATGCCCCAACCATCTGAGAAACCTGGCCAGATCAGAGGAGTTTTCTTATATGTCAACAAATAGTCATTTTTCTTCAGTGTTCCATGTACATTTGCTAAGAAGATGTATTCTTTCATATGCAATACACAACCATGAGATCACCTGTTGGTTGTATCATTTAGGTGTTCCATAGCCTTAAAAAATTTATATCCACTTGATCTATCTGCAACAGAGAAAGATTTTAAGTCTTATATTATTGATGTTTCTAAGTCTTACTGCCTCTCCTGAAACATTTGTAAAAAAAAAATCAAAGTTGTCATTAAGATCCACGTATCCAAAAGTACATCTTCATTGAGACTTGCAGCTGGCAGCCTCATAATGTGTTGGCCTCTTAATGATTTCTGGCCTGAGTTGTACCTTATGCATCATCAAAAGAGTACTTTCTGTTTTCTTTTTTATATATTTGTCTGGCATTATCTTTGCCTAACCTCTTATTCTTAACCTTTCTGAGTCTTTCAGTTTTGTAGTTAATTAAATCTTTTGCATGGAACACAAAGTTGGATTTTGCTATGTTCACCTGAAAATATTTTTTTTTCCTCTTATAGGCCAGTCAAACCCATTTATTGATATAATCTCAATTCTGTTATAAAGAAAATATATAAATTATTTCACTGTGTTTCTTTTCTTTATTTCCTCCCTTCACCCCCAATATTTCTTTTGGTATCCAGAAAGGTTCAGGTTTTGTTCCTAATGATTATCTTTATACTAATACCTTTACATAACCTTAGTCCTCTTTTTATTAGATACTGTCTAATAATTCCCTAGTATGAACACAGAAATTAGCTCCTTATTTCCTCTCATACTATTCCTGCACTGCATCCTACAGAATCTATTTAAAGTAATAATATCTTGCCCTGGCTGGTGTTCTCAGTGGATTGAGTGCCAGCCAGTGGACCAAAGGGTCACCAGTTGGATTCCCAGTCAGGGCACATGCCTGGGTTGCAGGCCAGGTCCCTAGTAGAGGTGCATGAGAGGCAACCACACACTGAAGTTTCTCTTCTTCTCCTCCTTCCCCTTACTCTCTCTCTAAAAATAAATAAAATCTTTAAAAAATAAAATAATATATTTTGATTTCCTGGTGAATTTCTGTAAGGCAATCAATAATTCTATGAAGCCATTTCTTGGTTGTCTGAAATTTATTCTCTAACAGCTTCCTCAGGGAAGATTCATGTGAACTATATTCCTTAAGTTCCTGAATAACCACACTATACCTACACTGTCAGAGCATATAGCACGTACATACTACTTTGTCACCTCTCATCCCCATCATCAAATTCAGTCCTGCAGTTAAACATAAGAATTCCCTGCAGAACATGTTTCCTGTTGTTTTCCTGGCATAAGATCTTTTTTTTTTAAAATTTTTTATTGTTATTCAATTACAGTTGTCTGCATTTTCTCCCCACCCCTCCACCCCACCCCAGCTGAACCCACCTCCCTTCCCTGCTTCCACCCTCCCCCTTGATTTTGTCCATGTGTCCTTTATAGTAGTTCCTGTCTGGCATAAGATCTTTTAGCATATACAGACTCAACAGTGTGGTGTTGGCATAAAGACAAACAGATCAATGGAATTGGGCAGAGAACCGAGAAACAAACCCAGACATACATGGATAACTCGTATTTGACAAAGGCAATGCAGTAGAGCAAAGATAGCCTTTTCAAAAGCACTGGTGGAAAAATTAAATACCTATATGTAAAATGAACTTGAATCCATACCACAAAAAATTAACTAAGCTCTGGCCAGGTAGCTCAGTTGGTTAGTGTCATCCTGATACACCAAAGTTGTAGGTTTGATCCCCTGTTAGCGCACAAACAAGAATCAACCAGTGAATGCATAGATAGGTGGAACAACAAATCTATGTTTCTTTCTCTCTCTCTCTCTCAAATCAATATATTTTAAAAAAATTTTTAATTAACCCAAAATGGGTCATAGACCTAAATGTAAAACTTACAACTGTGAAACTTCAAGCAGAAAATACCTGTGTTGAGTAAAGATTTCCTAGATACAGCACAAAAGAAAAATTCATAGTAGATACATTGGATTTTGTTAAAATAAGGGGATTCCTTGGAGAAATGACCAAGGCTGATGCAGAACAAGTACAAATATGAAACTAGAAACTGTTTTGCCAGAAAATAAGAAGTGCCCAAAACAGCAATGGCATGTCAAAGAACAAGATGTTAACTTGAAAGGGTTCCTACTGCCCAAATGGAACAATTTGATTATCAAGATAAAGAAGTGAATTATAACATATTAAAAAAACTTCACAGACCATAATGACAAATAGAAAAGAAAAATGTCAGCCATATGGCAGACTAACAACTAATAAGCATAGAAAAATCACCATTTTGCAACATCACAGCAATAACCAACAAAGGCAAGAATCATCAGTGGATGCCAATTTAAGGATTTTGGGAACAGAATATTAACAAGGACTCCCAAAGTATCTCCTAGGAGGTTACTTATTAATTACAAAGGTGGTGGTGGGGAAATCCTTACGAGTGGAGAAATATGGTGATTCACCCCCTCAAACAAGTGATCAAAACCAACACTAACAATAACATGACAGAATGAGATCCTTTTTCTCTAATCCTCACCTGAGGACATTTTCTCATGCTTTGAGAGAAAGATTGTTTGCCTCCCATACACACCCCTAGCAGGGATCAAACTCACCACCTAGGTATGTGCCCTGACCAGGAATCAAACCCGCAACCTTCTGGTGTACAGAACCATGCTCCAACCAACCGAGCCACACAGGCCAGGGCGAGATCGTGTTTCTTAATGTAAAGCACTGAAAAGGACACATCACTTTTGCCAAAAATGACACACTGTCTGGATATAGTAAGGAGAGAGAAACCATACAATGAGTTTGAAAAATGGAAGTTTAACACAAGTAATTATTACTACATCAAGAAATTGGGTTAACAAGAACTGGCTAGTAAGTAGAAAACTCTAAAGAATATAAGTATATAGCAGACCTGAAACAATGTATGATTATAATACCTCTAAGGCTGAGACAGAATGCACAAGGAAGAATTTTCCCTCCACGTCTGTTATCAGACCTTGGTAGAAAAGGCACAGCCATAGCTCACACTTTGGTGTTTTGACAGCACTGCTGCCTTTGTTAATACTTTCGTTGGCTTTCATGATACTACTTTTTCCTGGTTTTCTCCTACCACTTCTCAGTCTCCTTTGTAGGTTCATCCTTATCTAGTAGTCAATGTATATCCGAATTCCTGAGGGTTTATCCTGGGTGAGCTCCTCACTTTACCCTTCACAGTGGAAGGGAATAGGGAAAAGACAACAAGGAAACCAAAATAGAAGGGTCACATAAGTGGGAGGAGAACTTTATAGCAAAAGATGGGTGGGAAAGCTGAGTTGAGAAGATTAGTAAAAGCAAAACACATGACAAACAAGTTTAAGTTTAGAAGATTAGGAGGACAGGAAGAAACATAAATCAAACATGCGCCAGTACAAAGAGACAGACACTAAGAGTTGCATGTATTATAGCCTCCCTTCCTGGTTATGCTTAGTGTTGAATGTAGACAATCAAGAGATCCCAGGAAGACTATTCATCCATAAGCAAAGTAAAATAAAAATGAACTTCTGGTAGTTATGACTCCTAATTACCATTTAAGACATTTTGTTATTGTACAATGATATGAGTACCTATGGACTATTTATATAGTTGACCCCTGAACAATGTGGGAGTTAGGGGCACCAGCCCCACACACAGTTGGAAATTCTCATATAATTGACTCCCCCAGAACTTAAGATGTCCCTCTATATCCATGGGAAATTGGTTACAGGACCCTTGCAGATACCCAGCTCCGTAGGTGCTCAAGTTACCTATATAAGATGGCATACAACAAAGCAAACAAGTTGGCCCTCTGCATCCACGGACTCCCAACGAGACTGAGGAAAAAAAAGAGGATCTGAAAAACATTTTGAGGCTACATGAACATACAAAAACATTTAAGCAAGTCAGCTGATAGTTATTTGTTTACGTGTTGTTTTAAACACAAATATTTGAACATGTACCCTATATATCATGTACATATACAATACTAGTGTATCTAAATCACATAAACGTAAGACATTCTTAAGGAATGAAACTGAGATAAAATACTTTTAAATGTCTTGTTTATATGATAGCTTCGACAACTACCAGCTAATGGCCCAGGATGTAATATACATTTAAAGCATAGTTCATCATTAACATAGACGATGCCAATCAATTACAAAAAGTCTTCTTGTTAATTTGAAACTTTTTGATCTAGTTCTTGTTAGATAATCATTGCTGTTAACCTCACAGTAAGAATGATAAAGAGCCTGCAAATACAAAGTATAGATTCTGCCACTCTGCTGTCATGCTTGTAAATTATGTAGTATTATCTTTATCATAGCTAAAAATGAGTCTTGAAAGATTCTAATTATTACTAAGACTGATGGAAAATCACAACTCCATCAACTCCATACACATGATAAAACACGGCAACAATGGTTACAGCTTTTTATAGAACATGGGATCTCCTTGCCAGCTAATCCATCACTGGTCGCATAGTTAGGCACCAGGAATGACAAGTATCTGTTCCTCCACCCAAAACTGAAGAAGTCATCAAATATGAGCAGCTCTGACCTGTCTGGGCTAAGCCCTGTATTTTCCTAAATTAGGGAAAAGCCAAGTCATCAGTTCCTAACCTTGATTATATACTTAAATGGAACTATCTCTACGCTATTAACTGGAATTGGGTACACTTTTTACATCTGTTGCACATGTGCCCTACAACTTAGGGACTTTCCAGACTACTGATACTGAGGGGCTTTTCTGAGTGGCCTCCATATGGGACTTCCCTAGGAACTGAGAGCAGAAGAGTTTTATGCCTGGGTGCTGGTAATAGCCTATCATGATCTTTAATTTTTTGATAGTCATTAGATAAAAACATGTTAAAATCCATAAACCTACTTATCCAAGCACATGGAAACTGTTACAATATTGGGGATGGGGGAGGCACACAACACAATGGGGTCTGCAGTCCTGCAGTACAGAAATCCCATTATCTCCAGGGCAACTATGCACAGTATCATAGGTTGTAGAGTACAAGGGACTGCCTAACTTAAGAGGGCAAATGCAGCTTAATGTGCATTCCACTTCCTAAAGCATGTATCCCTTGGTGCCGCATATGCCGAGAGGGAGCTTATTCCTAACTCACCCAAAGGTACCTGGACTACTCCCTCAGGATACTTTGTACACCATATGTGAAATGTAGCCATCTGACATGCTTATTCATGTGACCACGATAATCTACACATCAAGTACTTTAAAGTTTAATTTATGCTCTGGGCAGTGTGTCTCTGTTGGTTGAAGTGTCATCCCATAACCAATGGGTTGCCAGGTTCGATTACTGGTCAGGGCAGATACCTAGGTTGTAGGTTCAGTCCCTGGTCTGGGTGCATACGGGAGGCAACCAATCCATACTTCTTTCTCAGATGGATGTTCCTCTCTCTCCCTCCCTCCTTCTCTAAGAAGCAATGAAAAAATGTCCTCGGATAGGATTTTTTAAAAAAAGCTTAATTTATGCAAAAAAGTTCTAATGTTTTCGTTCAGATCAATGGAGCATATTTTACCTCAGAATGTGCCACACATCCTATTTTGAAGACCCTTGTATATTGTATACTTGAAAATGCAGGAGTAAAATTTGAGAAAAGGGTCAAGGTTACAAGGAAAAAATTAGAGACGAATGCATTTAGGTGATAGTTTAACTCGGTGAGATCTCTAACAAACATCTGAGTATCTAAAAAAGGTGCAATGCAATTTAACAGTGGTCTTCTAACATCTACCAGGACAGAGCAACAACTAACCAGAAAAGCTGGTCTGCCACTAAACTAACAACTGTATGTAACTGGGAAGAATATATGAAGCAACTGTTTTCAGGCATTAGCCAATAGGCAATGCAATTTCCCTTAATCCCCGAAAAATGGGAAACCCCAGAGGTGAGCCCCTAAAACGTCTTCTTGATTTCTCTGCGTCTGGACTATTTCCTGACTGCAGAACAGGGAGCTAGAGCCTAAGCAGAACACAGCTAATAAGCCAGAGAATTTGGAACTATGAAACAATATAAGCACTGGAGAGACCAAGCTGCACAGAGGAAAGGCACCGGTAGTATATGTAGGGTTTCCCCACATCCTTGGCTGAAGGCTACCAGGCATATTCAGGGAAAGACTTCAGAAAGCTTACCAGAGAGCAGCTGCTAAGGAATTGAGAGAAAAGCAAAGATAACAGAAGCCCAACAAGAACAAAGAGAAAAAGATGGTAGTCTTAAACTCGAACATACTAGTAATTACTTAAAATGTAAATGGTTTAAACAATTAAAAGCAAAAATTTACAGCTTGGATAAAAAAGCTAGACACAACTATATACTATCTACAACAGACACCTAAATATAAAGGTTAAAAATAAAAAGATGGAAAAATATATCATTCAAACACAAAGAAAACTGGTATAGCTATATGAATAATTATAGGACTATGCAGACTTCAGGAAAAAGTAGTATGAGAGATTCATGAAAAAGTAGTATGAGAGATAAAGGACATTTCAGTGTTAAAAAGAGAAGGTAATTCAGCAGTAAGACAAAACTTCAAAATATCTTCAGCAAAAACTAACGATTAAATAGGGATGAATCAATAATCATGACTGAAGATTTTAACATTCCTCTTCATAACTTATAGGGGGAAAAAACCCCAGTAAGAATGTAGATTTTTACAACACTATCAACCAACTTGACTTAGTTGACATTTACAGAATACTACACCCAACAAAGGTAGAATTTAAATTCTTTTCGAATGCACATGTAACATTCAGCAAGACAGATGATATGCTAGGACATAAAATGTCAATAAACTTCCAAAGATTTAAATCTTACACACTATTTTTTTACTACAACAAAACAAGCTACCTAGAAAATACACATATAAATTAACACACTTCTTCGAAAGATTTAAATCTTACACACTGTTTTTTTTACTACAAAACAAGCTATCTAGAAAATATACATATAACTTAACACAATTCTAAGTAACCCACGGGTCACAGAAAAAAAATCATCACAAAAAAATGTTAAAATATTTTTCATGGAATGTTAATAAAAACAACACAAAACTTGAGGTGGCTTAGAGAAAAAAAACTATATACCTTTAAAGCAGAGACAAATAGAACAAAGCCAGTAGTTAGTTGATAAGTCCTTAGGAGTAATAACCAAGAAAAAGAGTAAATATGAATTACAAATAATAGAAACAATATAGGGGACATCATTCAGCTCCTGAAAACCTGATAAGGGATGACTGTGAACAAATTTATGCCAGCAAATGCACCAATTAGATGAAACTAATAATTTTCTTCAAACAATTTACCAAAATAGAATCCAAGCAGAAACAGAAGATCTGAATAGTCTTTTATCTATTAAAGACATTGAATTCCTAATCAAAAACCTTCCCATAAAGAAAACTTCAAACCCAGACATGGAATTCCTTGGTGCATTCTGTCAAATGTTAAGGAAAAATTAACACTAATTTTACAAAACTCTTTCATAAAATAGAGATGAAGGGAACATCTCACATCACATTTTGAGGCTGGTATTACCTCGACATCAAAATCAGATAAAGATAAAAGAAAACTATCATCAGTATTCCTCATGAACATTAAAAAGTCTTAAAATATTTGCAAATCAAATTCAAACATATACAAAAAGGATAACACATCATGACCAAGTAGGGGTATATCCCAAGACTGTAATATTGGTTTAACATCTGGATATCGATGTAATTCATCACATTATCAGAAAAAGAAAAAATCAAATGATCATTTTAAAAGATACTGTACAGAAAATGCATTTGACTAAACTCATCATTCATGATAAAAACCCTCAGCACACTAGAAAGAGAAGGAACTTAATTTTGATAATGGGCATCTACAAAAAACTAAAAGCTAACATATTAATTATGAAAAACTGGGTGTTCTCCTCCTAAGATCAAGAATACACAAGGTCTCATTTAATGTAGAAATTAAACTTCTATTCAATATTGTACTGGAGTTTCTAGTTAGTGCAATAACGGAAGAAAAATCACAAAATTATAATGAATGGCAACTTCCAGTCAAGATGGGAGCATAGGTGAACACAGCTTGCCTTCTCGAACAACCACATCAAAATTACAACTAAAATATAGAACTACCATTACTCAGAACCATCAGAAATCAAGTTAAAAGGAAGTCTGGCAACTACAAAATTAAAGAAACTACATCCATCCAGACTGGTAGGAAGGATGGAGATGCGGAATGGGCTGGTTCCACATACATGTGTGGTGGATAAAAATTCAGGAGGCACAGGCTGGGAACCAAAAGGGTCGCCGGTTTGATTCCCAGTCAGGGCGCATGCCTGGGTTGTGGGCCAGGTCCCAAGTAGGGGCCACGTGATAGCCAACCACACACTGATGTTTCTCTTCCTCTCTTTCTCCCTGCCTTCCCCTCTCTCTACAAATAAATAAATAAAATCTTAAAAAAAAAAATTCAGGAGGGATATCTCCAAGCAAGGAGTCCCAGCCCTACACCAGGTCCCCAGTCTGGGTTCCAGTGCCAGAAAGATAAGTACCCATAACTTCTGGCTGTAAAAACCAGTGGGGATTGAGTCAGTAGAAGAAACTGTTGGAATCCCAAGAAGTTTCCCTTAAATAACCCATACACAGACTTACTCAGATTCACTTCCTCTGAGCTCCAGTGCCTGGGTAGCATCTTGAAAGGTACCAGTGGCACACAGGGAAGAAATGAAGTGTCTGGCATCAAGGCAGGAGCTGGGGGACAGTTTCTTCCCCAGACAAAGGCAGACACTGAGGCAGACAGAAGTCACTGTCCCTTTACTGAACCCTCTCACAGGGCCACAGAGCCAGCAGGTGGGTGCCAAATCTGAGACTTCATCAACCTGGCAAACACTGTTTGCCCCACCCTGCAGATCCTGTGACTGCATCCCACCCAACATACTAGCCCACCCAAACTGTTAACTGTGACTTTTCCAAATGAACAGCTGGTCTTGGCTCATACTTCACAACTTCCTAAATCCTATCATACAAGCAACAGCTGACCTCAGTGAGCCCCCAGTGCCCATACCTCTTGCTAAGGGGCCCCAGGCCCCGGCACTAGCAGCAGCCAGCCTAGATTCACAGCTTGACTTTGCCTGGGAATCTCCAAGCCCTGCACAAGCAGCAGTCATAGCAGATTGCTTTACAGCTCAGGCAGGATGGCGGTGGGCAGAACACAGATGGGGGCTGACCTTGGCCTGCACCATCCAGGAAACCCCAGAGCCTGTGCACCCAGTGCGCAGCTACAGACCACACTGGAGTGCCACCACTCTGCCCCTGCACAGCTGATCTTCCACAGAGAGTGGTTGTTGGTGGTCAGTGGTCACAGTCAGTCTTTGCAGTTGACTGGCCTGGGTAAATCCCTCCTATTGACCTGCCTACAGCAATCAAGGCTCAACTATAAGAGGAGGGAGTACTCAGCCCACATGAAAGGCACATCGCAAGTACTCAACTTGGGTGATAGGGGAGGCTGTGCCACTGGACCCTACAGGACACCTACTACATTAGGCCATGGTACCAAGACAAGGAGTCATAGCAGCTCTACCTAATACACAGAAACAAACACAGGGAGACTGCCAAAATGAGGAGACAAAGAAACATGCCTCAAATGAAAGAACAAACCAAAACTCCAGAAAAAGAACTAAACACAATGGAGAAAAGCAATCTATCAGATGCAGAGTTCAAAACACTGGTTATAAGGATGCTCAGGGAACTTAGTGAGGACCTCAGCAGCATAAAGAAGGTCCAATCAGAAATGAGGGATACACTAATTGAAATAAAGAATAATTTTCAGGGAAAACAACATTATAGTGAACAAAGCCAAGAATCAAATCAACAATTTGGAACATAAGAAAGCAAAAAACAACGCAAAACAAGAAGTAAAAATAATCCCAAAAAGTGAGGATGGTGGAAACAGCCGCTGGGACAATTTCAAGCATTACAACACTTACATCATAGGGGTGCCATAAGGAGAAGAGAAAAAACAAGAAATTGAAAATCTATCTGAAAAAATAGTGAAAGAAAACTTCCCTAATTTGGTGAAGGAAATAGACAAGCAATTCCAGGAAGCACAGAGTCCCAATCATGATGGATGCAAAGAGGCCCACTCCAAGACATATCACAATTAAAAGGCCAAAGGTTAAAGGTAAAGAGAGACTCATAAAAGCAAGAGAAAAGAAGTTAGTCACAAGATGGTTGCCAGATGGAAGGGGGGAAGGAAAGGGGAGAATTGGTAAAGAGGTGAGGGGATTAAGAAGTACATATAGCACCCTGGCTGGTGTGGCTCAGTGGCTTGAGCACTGGACTGCAAAGCAAAGGGTCACCAGTTTGATTCCCAGTCAGGGCCCATGCCTGGGTTGTAGGCCAGGTCCCCAGTAGGGGGTGCATGAGAGTCAGCCACATATTGATTGATGTTTCTCTCCCTCCCTTCCTCTCTAAAAAATATGATAAAAACACCCAGCAAAGTAGAGTGAACATTCCTCAACATAATAAAGGCCATATATGACAGCCAACATCATATTCAATGGGGGAAAAAACTAAAAGCTTTCGCAAGAAGGATGTCCGCTTTTACCACTTCTACTCACTGGAAGTCCTAGCCACAGCTATCAGACTAGGAAAAGAAATGAAAGGCATCCAAATTGGAAAGGAAGAAGCAAAACTGTCATTGTTTGCAGATGACACGATAGTGTGCATAGAAAATCCTACAGACTCCACCAAAAAACTATTCAACCTAATAAGTGAATTTGGAAAAACAGAATACAAAGTCAATACTCAGAAATCAAAGGCATTTTGTATACCAACAATGAAGTATCAGAAACAGAGATCAAGAAAAAAATTCCATTTGATATAGCAACAAGAAAAATAAAGTACCTAGGAATAAATGTAACCAAGGAGGTAAAAAACCTGTACTCAGAAAACTACACAACACTTAAGAAAGAAATTAGGAAGACACAAATAAATGGAAGTACATACCATGTTCATGGATTGGAAGAATTAACATTATCAAAATATCCATACTACCCAAAGCAATTTTTAGATTCAACACAATCCCTATTAAAATACCAATGACATATTTCACAGACATAGAGCAAACATTTCAAAAATTTATGTGGAACCATAAATGACCCCAAATAGCTGCAGCAATTTTGAGAAAGAAGAACAGAATAGGAGGGATTATAGTATCTGACATCAAACTGTATATCAAGGCCACGATAATCAAAACAGTCTGGTACTGGCTTCAAGACAGACACAAAGATCAATGGAACAGAATAGAGAGCCCAGAAATAAACCCAAGTCTCTATGGTCAATTCATATTTGACAAAGGGGGGAGAAGCATAAAGTGGAGTAAAAATAGCCTCTGCAACAAATGATATTGGGAGATCTGGACAGTTACGTGCAAAAAAAAAAGAAAGAAAGAAACTCAACCACCAACTTACACCATACACAAAAATAAACAAGATGGATAAAAGACTTAATTAAATATAAGTCACCACACCATAAAAGTCCTAGAGGAGAACATAGGCAGGAAAATCTCAGATATTCCACGCAGCAATATTTTCACCAATATGTCCCCTAGAACAAGGGACATAAAGGAAAGAATAAACAAATGGGACTTCATCAAAATAAAAGGCTTCTGCATGGCTAAACAAAACATCAGCAAAATGAAAAGGGAACTAACTGTATGGGAAAACATACTTGCCAATGATACCTCGGACAAGGGTTTGATCACCAAAATATATAAAGAACTCACACGATTCCACTCCAGGAGACAACCAACCAATTAAAAAATAGGCAAAGGACCTGAACAGACACTTCTCCAAGGACACACAGAGGGTCCACAGACATATGAAAGGATGCTCAGCATCACTAGCCATCAGAGAGATGCAAATGCAATACCACTTCACACAGGTCAGAATGGCCATCATAAACAAATCAACAAACAAGTGCTGGTGAGGTTGTGGGGAAAAGGGAACCCAAGGCCACTGTTGGGAATGCAGACTGGTGCAGCCACTGTGGAAAACACTATGAAATTTCCTCACAAAACTGAAAATGGAACTGCATTTTGACCTGGCAAATCCACTGCTGGGATTATACCCTAAGAATGCTGAAAACACCAATTCAAAAGAACCTATGCACCCCAATGTTCATAGCATCACAATTTACAATAGCCAAGTACTGGAAGCAACCTAAGTGCTCATCAGTAAGTGAGTGGATCAAAAAACTATGGTACATTTACACAATGGAATACTGCACAGCAGAAAGAAAGAAGGAGCTCCTTCGCAACAGCATGGGTGGATCTTGAGAGCATTATGCTAAGTTAAATAAGCCAGGCGGTGAAAGATAACTACCCCATGAGTTCACCTACAAGTGGAACCTAATCAACAAAACAAACAAGCAAGCAAAATACAACCAGAGACATTGAAATAGAGAACAAACTGACAGTAACCAGAGAAGGGGAAGTGATAATGGGGGAAAGTGGGGAAGGGTCATCAAGGAACATGTATAAGTATAAAAGACACATGGACAAAGCCAAAGGAGGGTAGGATCAAGGGTGGGAGGTGGGGATGGGTCGGGGGGAAAATGCAGACAACCGAATAACAATAAAAAAATAAAAATAATGAACAGTCACAAAACCTTATAATAATAAATAGATATGTATTATCAAAAACAAAAAATAAAATACAAATAGGTAGTTAAAGAATAGCCATAGGGATATAAAGTACAGTATAGGAAATGGAGTAGCCAAAGAACTTACACACATAACCCATGGACATGAACATTGGTGAAGGGATTGCCTGAGGGAGTGGGGATGCTGGGTGGAGGAGGGTAAAGGGGGAAAAAAAATCAGTACAACTGTAATAGCATAATCAATAAAATATAATTTTTTTAAATGTTCATGCATAGAAATAGTCAATATTGTTAAGATCATCCTCCCCAAATTGGAATCCAAAATCAATGCAATTCCAATCAAAATCACAGCAGGCTTTTGTGTGTAACTGAGGCACTTATTCTAAAATTTACAGAAGAAATGCAAATGACTTCCAAGAGCCAAAACAATTTTGAAAAAGAACAAAACTGTCCAATTTCAAATTTTGCTTAAAACGCTAGAGCAGCAATTTTCAACAAGTGTGCACTGGTGTGCCACCAAGAATGTTTAAAACATGCACCATCTGACTATCTAGTCAGGGGCACTGATCTCTTTTCCTTTAGATTTCAAATTTTAAAAAATGACAATAAGCAAACACAACAATAACTGTCCAATATGAATGAACTAAAATTATACCTATTTTTGTCAGATCAGCAAAAAAATATACATTTGAGTGTGCCACAGAATTTTAGTAATTAGTTTGTGTGTGCCATGATATGAAAAAGTTTGAAAATCAGTGCATTAATGTGCAGATAGTACTGAACAGACAGATCAATAGAAAAGAAGCAAGTACAGAAATAGAACCATACATATATGTTCAATGGACTTTTCACAAAATCCCAAAGCAATATTATGGCAAAGATTTTTTTCAATAAAATTACTCAAAATGGACTGCAGATACAAGTATAAAAGCTAACTATTAAAATACTGAAAAAAATGAGAGAAAATCTTACGGAACTTGAGATAGGCAGAGTATTGTTAGAACACAAAATCAGTTAACCTTTAAAAAATAAACTGATAAACCTATAATCAAAAATTAAAACTTCAGCTATTCAAAAGACACCATTTAAGAAAAATGAACAGGAACGCTAAAGGAATGGGAGAAATATACTTGCAATACTCATAACTACCAGGACCAAGACAGATGCAAAATACAAAGAATTTTTTTTACTTTTCAGTGAGACAAACTAATTTTTTTAAAATCTGCAAAAGACAAACTTTACCAAAAGAGATGTATGAATGGCCAAAAAACACAGGAAAAGATGTTCATCATTATTCACTAGGGAACTAAAAATTAAAACCATGACATACTCCTTTACACACACTAGAAGGCTAAAATTAGAGAATAGTGACACCCAAGTGGCGAGGACGTGAACCAAGAACTCTCATACATTGCTGGAGGGAATGCAAAATGGTACAACCAGAGTAAATATGCATTTATAATGCACACAAGAAATTTCAATTCTAAGAATTTACCCAAAGAAATAAAAACACCCACATAAAGACCTGTCTACAAATATTTATAAAATTATTTATACTAGTCCAAAACAAAATAGTAATTTCCATCTACGGGTGAATATTGTATATAGAGTTTGCATAAAAAAATATAGACAGTATGAGTCAACCTTAAAAACTTAATCCTTTGTCACTTATTTTGTACTCAAAATGATTTATACTTTTTGCCAAGAACAAAAAGAAATCAGAACTGAGCTACATGTCTTACAGACTGCCAACCAGTAAAGTAGTCTAAGAAAACTGATGAATCCTTATATTTCACACTCCCTGGACAAATAATGTGGCACCTTTCAAACATTTCTGAAAATTTATAAATTATAATATTTTTTCTTATAAGTTAGCGTTATTTTTTTTAAAGTTAAAGTATTATGCTGACTTTGATTTTCTTAATTGAATTTATTGGGGTGACACTGGTTAATAAAATTATATAGGTTTCAGGGGTACAATTCATAATACATTACCTGTATACCATATTGTGTTTACAACCCTCAGTCATGTCTACTTCCATCATCATTTATCCCCCCATATGATGATTTTTTAAAATGTGTTAGGAAGAAATTATGTTTTTAAAAAAAGATTTTATTTATTTTTAGAGGGAGGGGAATAGAGGAAAAAAGAGGGAAAGAAACATCGATCGGTGCCCGCCCCCCCATACCCTGCAACCCAGGCACATGCCCAGATGGAGATTTGAACCTACAACCCCAACGCCCCCACCCCGGTCTGCAGGATGACACCCTATCCACTGAGGCACACCACTCAGGGCAGAATTTATTTTGTATAAATTTCATTTAGGATAACAAAGGAAGCACTAAAAGTTGAACAGAAAGGGAAACTAGGTCTGAGAGTGATAAGAATTCCTATTCTAAACTTGACTTTTGGTCTTAATTTTCTAAAGAATTCCCTTATAATATACTGTATTTTGAGCTAAGGTAATGGTAGGCTTTCATTTTATACTCTAGAATTCTAAAACTATGCCAAATTGAGCTCTCTGAGGAGAGGAACTTTGATATCTAAAGTTTAACAAGTATACCAGGTGATTCTAGAACAGCTAAAACCCCTATCTAACCCTAAAAGTTAGGAGTGTAACTTGGAACATGTTATGTGGCCTCAACCAAACTCTTTTTGTTGAGCCTATAGAATGGGCCTGTGTGTGTGTGTTTATTTTTTTTCTTAATTACCTACCAATATCTAGAGAAATTTTACACAAAACCCAGACTCCGAATACTCGTTAGGGAAAAAACTAAAAAATAAAGCATCCTTCAACACTGGCCCTGCACCCTCACATGACAATCTGCTGGAGCTAAGCAGAATTTGCCAACCACCCTTCCCAGCATCCCCTATTATTTTAACCCCAGACTCAATAGTTTTCCATCTTAATTACTTGCTTAGCTCCTATACGTATTGTACCATAGTTTGATCCATGATGTCTGTACCCACGAGTTAATTAAGCAAATGAAAAACAGATTATCAAATGAACCCTATTTATTTAGTTCTAAAATATACTGTCTATAAACTTTTGCTTTAGGGAGTATTAAAATAAGTTTGTAAGGAGAGAGGAAGGGAGAAAACATTCAATAAGTTGTCCTGAGTCAATAAGACTCAGGATAACATTTTTAATTTATTGAAGACAGCCCGAGCTTTTTTTTTTTTTTAGAGATATGCACCTCTAAAATATGATTTGTTAAAGCCCTTTCTTAGTAGAAAACAAAAACATTTATCTTCCAATTTAAATGCTTTCCTTGAACTCTTGCTTATAATTCAAACACAAAGATTAACAAAAATACTTGGGAGACTGGAATTACAAAGAACATTTTGAAAAACCTGAAATTACAAACTTGCCTCGGAATTGAGAATCAGAGCTTTTATTTCCCATTTTCTCATTCATTCCAGTCTGAATGTCATGGCCATACACACATCTTAATTCTAAAATTATGCAAAAGTCAGGTCCTAATTGGCTCCTGGCCTGTTTAACCATTTAAAGTATAAATAAAAGAAACCTTAAAGTATGTCTTAAAAATTAACAAGTAAGATTTAAGTTTCCCCTGTACCAACTTTTTAACAGGTGGGCCACATCTGAGCAAAACTAGTGTGAACCATCTGAGATGTAACCCTACTTCCAAGCTAACAAAGTAGCTTACCATGGATTCTGGTAGAAGACACGAGACTCAGGACTCACAGACAAAGGGCAGTTTATTACTTACAACAGTAACATAAGCCAAAGCACCAACATTTTTGCACTGGCTTCCAGAGTCCCAGTTCCCATTAAGCAAGGAAAAGAAGGTCAGTTGACACCAGCACAGGCAATGGGCTGTGTAACATGCAAAGAAACCTACACTTAGGGAACCCTAATCTTTTCGGATAAGCAGTAAGCATGCCTGCTTTTTACTCCAGAAGGAAACATTTATCTTTATTATACTGGACCATACAAACGCCTGCTCTTTGCTCTGATGGAAGACACTATCTGCTAAGGCTGTTCCTTATACATATATCCTTTAAAAATAGAAACAAAGGGCAGTCAGTCTGCGGGCAGGACCTGCAAAACTGAGAGACCCATGGAAAATTCTCCCTCAACCAGATACTGTTTCTAACATAATTAAGTGATGAGTCTAACACTACAATTTATTTAAAACATTAATTTCACAGACCCCTTGACCTGGATCAATTACTTAATTAGCATTTCATCTCAAATTATATCAACTAGTTCCTCTATAAAAGAAGTAAACATTAAAAATGAATCCCACTTTTGCAGTTACTCTGTATTCTAAAAGGAGGTGCTAAAATACTTGCAATATTAAAATTTAAAAACTTGAAGTAGTCTACTAGAAACCAGTAATTACTGTGGTTGCTTTAACTAACTTTAAATGTTTTAAACCTGTTAACGTTAGCAATGGAAACTGTCAAAAGTCTCAGAGTTAAAAAAAAAAAAGGCACAAAGAGAATAATAGTAACTTCAACATTTCCAGCTGTTGTCTACAACATACAACAAAATCCTGCACCCCCCAAATCACTTTGTTCGATTTCTCTTTACCGTCTCAAAATAAAATCTTCGAAAGATAAAGACAACAGAACACCGTCTCTTAATTCCTTTGTCCACAGCGGAGAAGAGAGCTGGGTTCTCATTAGGATAAAGAACCCGAATCATGAAAGACAGAAAACAGACAGCACCTGATCTGTAATCAATCACCAAAGTCCCCATCACTTCATCTTCCTCCCTCCCGCCCCTCCTCCAGCGTGCGCGCACACACAAAGTGGGTGCAGATGGGATGATTGGGATCAGATGCACCTGGACAAAGCTCCGGGCCGGCGGAGGGTAGCCGTTAACTCGGCGCAGCTGGTAAAGAACCCGAGATGCACACCACAGCAGACTCCGCCAGCGATTTTTCAAAAGTGCGGGTCGCACGGGCAACCCAGCCCCGGAGGAGACTGCTGCCGGGGGGGAGCAGCGGCAGCAGGGCGGCCAAGTCCACAGCGCCCGTGGAAGTTCCTCCCGGGCCTCCGTGTCACCGCCGCCAACACAGACCCTCTTCTTCGCCCCTCCCCCGCCGTGCACCCCTGGCGGCGACATGACAGCGGGTCGCGCAGCACACGGGCGCCCGACTCCCCGACGCCCTCCCCCGGCTCCCCAACGCCCGCCTCTCACCTTGGGTGGCGAACGGCGAGGAGCCGCTGACCGGCGAGCCGGGGCCCGGGAGCGGCGGCGGGGTCTCGGCCGAGCCCAGCACGGGCGCGGGCAGCATGAGGTAGCGCTGCGGCGCGGGCAGGCAGCGCTGGCAGAAGGAGTGCAGGCAGGGCAGCAGCTTGGGCGCCCGGCTCTGAATGTTCTGGTGGCACACCGCGCAAGTGTCCAACAGGTTGAGCCGGGCCGCCTCGCCTCCGCGCTCCGAGTCAGGGCCCTGCCGACTCTCGGCCTCGTTCTCCCCGCTCGGCGCCGCCGAGGGTCCCCCGGGGGCTGCCGCCGAAACCGCCGCGGCCGCCGTCGCCGCCTTCTCCACAGCCACCTCCATTGTCCTGCCCCCGCCGCCGCCGCCGCCGAAGGGGGAGCGCTGTCTCCGCCCGCCGCCGCCGCCGCCGCCGCCGCCCCCGACGACCTCCTCCTCCTCCTCCTCCTCCTCACAGGCGGCTGGGGTGACCCGCGGGAGAGGGAGGGAGGGCGGGCGGAGGAAGCCTCCTCAGGCACCGGGGATCCGCCTCCCGGGTAGCGCGGCCGGAAAAAGGGGATCTGTCAGCGGGGACCGTTCCGCGCACCAGGGAGGCTGCGCTCCGACCGTTTCGCCAATCGCCGCGACGCTCGTCGAATCCGCCCAACCCACCCGAGCCTCCCCGCTTTTTCTCTGGGGCCCCGGCCCATCTCGATCCCCCGCCCCCGCTCCCGCCCCCGCTCTCTATCCCGGCAACTGAGACAACGGCTGGGAGCGCAGCGACCAATAGCTGCCGCGCCTGGCCAGGGGGCGGGGCCTGCTGAAGCCCGCGAGGTCCCCGAAGGCCGCGGCGGGAGGCTGGGAGGTGGGAGGGCGCTTGCCTAGCCCCACCCCTCAGAACTACTGGAACCGCGACCTCTGATTGGGCCATTGTGTGCGGGTAGCTCCTCTGAAAAGATTAAGGGTTCACGTGTTAACCACCGACTACCTAATTCGATCTGCCTGTGTTGGCTCCTCCTATAGGGCGGAGATTACGCTTCTATACGTTAATTAAGTAACTGCTTCCAAAACTCTGGTTTTATTACCGGAGACGGAGTCCTGTAGGAGTGAGTATGTCATCAAGGGATGGTAAAGTGGAGATAGCGAAGAGCGAACAAGGAAAGGATATAAAAAATGGAAAATGTGGGGAAAAAGATGTGGAAACAGCATGGATATTGCCACCTGAACGTACTCATCTCTATGACTAACGATGGAGCATGAAGAATAAAGGGAAGTTTCTCTTGTAAGTCGGAAAATGTTTAAGAATTTCGCCAATGAAAAAGAAATTAACTTTTCAAGTCAATGATTTACTTTTTGAGTAAAAATGATTCATTTTCCAAGAATTAATATATAGACTGTTTGCAACTGTTGTTATTGCATAAATATGGCATCATTATAAGAAATAAAAAAATCTGAATACTTACGTCTAAATAATTCATAAGTTCAATATTTTTTATTTTCCACCCCCTCCCCCTATACACACACTTATATCAGAAGTTACACACATTTTCACTCAAAAAATGGACAAACTTTTAAGGAGCTTGAAGAATAGAGCCGGGGTGGAGAAAACAAAGCTTTGATATACACACGAGATGGTATTTTGTACGGAGAAGGTATTTTGAAGTAAAAATGAAGTGGTGCTGAACCTTTGAGGAGAGTGGGGGGGATCACAAAAGGCTTTGTTGAACTTGAAATGATTTTGGAAGAAGGGATGGCTATAGCGAAGGGCAAACTCTAGGCACGTAGCACTCCCCCAAGACATTACTTCTTCAAATGATTCCTCTCCTACCAGCCTCTTTTCCAAACAGGTCATTAAATCCAGTCTCCATAAGCCTCCAGAGCAAGTTCTTAATGACATCCAAGGGCTATTTATTTTATATATAGTAATTTCTTAAATGTTAGTTTGCATAAGACTCACTTGGCAAACTTGCTTAAAAATTCTTCAGGCCCACCCTCCTATTTTCACCAGGGATCACATCAGCCTCGCGGTTGCCTTCAAAGGGCCAAAATAATTTTAGGACTATATAAATGTAACTACTCCTTAACTGTTAAGGAGTTGAAATTACATTCGGCCCTTTGAAGGCAACCTCGAGGCTGATGTGATCCCTGGTGAAAATGAGTTTGACACCCCTGCTATAGAGAAGCAGAGGCCTGTCCCAAATTTCTTAACTGTCCCCCCTAGGATCTCATCCCTATATACCTCTCAAGCTGAAACTCCTATTCCCGTACTTTAATTGTAATGCCTCCTGCTGTGCACATACGTTTCCCTTTGTTTTGGAATGCCCTTACTTCAAAATTTAGACTTCACCTGTTGTCCCTTGAAACCATCCCAGACTAAGTTCATCACTTCTTTTCCAGTACTCATTCTGTACCCTGTCTTTGTGTAGCTTCACCTTGAAAATCTTCATATACTATAAAATAAAAACCTGTATTACAAGTTAATGATTTTAATATAATAATTTCTAAAGACGGGTGCCCCTTATTCCCTCTAATGATGATGGAAAAGGGAAGAATAGGTAAATCGGGGAAGCTTGTACTGAGGGAATTCCATGCAATTTGACATAACCCACTAGTTTAGTTTCTCAATCATCATGGATAATGAGTTTTAGAGAAAATTCTTCTATATTCTTAAACTTCCTAGTCTTGTGTAATTAAAACAATCATACATTCAAATAGAGATGGCTTTTCAGTTTTTAAGTGCAGAAAATGAATGAATTGTTCTACGTTTTCTACTCACGTGATTTTTAAAAAAATCTAGCTATCATTGTCCTACCAAGAGTGTTGCAAAAATATTTTAGAGATCTGCACTACCAATAGATTATTCTTCCTTAATTACAGCTCTCAGTCTATCCCTCTTTCTTGTTCTGTAATTTCTATGGCTTCCTATTACATCCAAGGCTTTCCACGATTTCATTTCTATCTGATCTTCCTGCCTGATCATCACTGCTTTTCCATACCCATTCTAAGTTTCAGCCTAATTGGATGGCTTGCCATTTTCTAAACTGTACCCCCATTGCCTCTACCATCACCTCTGAGGGTGGAGATAAGAGTTGTCTGTGCTGGAATAGAAGGGACTCTACAAGGAGAGCAACAGCATTAGATGCTAGTGAGAATTTCTCTTGCCCACCTCTTAAACGGTAGTGATGGGTAGAAATTCTAGAGGTTTTAGGGAAGTTTAACCAAATCGTCTTTGAGCAGACCTCTCAAAGGATGATACTTATCTAGTCAAGGATGATACTTATCTGGTCAAGAATGGTTTGAGATAACCTCTTTACCCTGAGACAAGTAAAAAACTAGGAAAATTCCCTGGCAGGTCAAATGAGGAAACACAATTGGTTGAACAAATAGCCAGAAGCCAGCCAGTAAATCACAAGACACTATCCTCCCCAAATGAAGATGCCTAAGAGCAGATTGTTTAAATCACAATAGTCAAGGAGATAGGTAACAAAAACCAGTTAGATCCAGACTAATCCAAGATGGAGGAAAAACTGACCAAAGAACAACCCCAAAGCTCATTATATCATCATATAATTAAAATTAACACCACAAGTAGAATGGGATCCACATTCTACTTCCTTAAATTAGAGCTCTCAGTTGGCAGAGGGGGTCCAACACCACCATGGCACTTCCAGAATGGACCATATTAGGAATAAGACACCCCCCCCATCAGACAGTGGAGTCACAATTTGGCACCACAAAGTTTGGATATAGCCCCCAGAACCCCCTTGGAAACACATCAAATCCCAAGAACCAATTGACCACATGCTGTGCTACTCAAGTTGGTCAACATCTACTCAGACATGTACTTTTTGCTTCTTTCACAGGGGTACCTGTAACCTGGCCTCTTTTTCTTTCTTTACCTGAATAAAACTTGTTTCATTCTCACTCTGACTCATCCTTACAATTTTTCCTGGGACCATCAAGCACCTGGAGGTCACCTGACACACAAAAGGTCCTGGACCATGCCAGGGCAGGGCCACAACCCAATCACCAACAGTTTTAGAGGAACAAGGAAAATCACTGTATCTTCGGTAGTGGCTGAGAGGCCTGGTTGACTTGAAGCCTCATTGTTAGGATAACAAGGATGCATGTTCAGGAACCAAAGACTGTCTCAGATTATTTCAAGTGTTTCCACAGAGATGCCAGCAGTTGAGAACCAGTGACAACAAGGCACATTCCGTGTGGGCCAGCATGAACTGAGGATGCTCCAGGGCCCAGCGGCTCTCCCACTGTAGAGAGCAGGACTAAAGCCATGGTTAGTGCATGCGCAGTAGAGCAATGACTGGATGATGCAATCCCTCAAGCATGTGCAGTACAGCGTGGTAAACAACATGTGCTTATCTGAAGGGTAACACCACCCGCTCAGAGCATGCGCAGTAGACCAATGTAAACAACATGTGCCTACTGGGACTGAGTAAAATAGCGTCTGCTTTTTGAGACTGAGAAGAACATATTTATAAGAGACTGTGCAAAACAATACAACCTTGCAACCAAGAGGAGCATAAAAGCAGGAGCTTTGGCCTGGACTGCTGGGACAGCTGAGAGGGAGAGAGTAATGCCACCCTGCTCCGTTCAACTCTGCTCTGGCTGACCCCGAAGCATCACAGACTCTGTCTTGCAAGATGCTAACCAGCTGCCTCACGGACCTGGAGTCTGATCCGGACTCTTGGGATTTGGGTTCGTTATCCCCCAATTCCCTTGTGGGATATTATTGCTGACTGTTTCTGAGTGATTATTATTGTTATCAGGTTATTATAGATTTGGGTTGAATCTGCATTAAGAAAAGCTGAGTGAATAGCATAGTCACCTGTGTTGACTCACTGTCATTCCTTGGTGCCTGCACTACCTGTAGCGTGAGTAGCAATACAGGTGGGCCAATGCTTTCAGTTCCTAGGGCCCAGGTCAAAAGACCTGAACAGGGGTTGAGGGAGGACTTGTAGAAAAGATTATATCACAGCACATTTGCTCTTGACACCCACTTATGCCACGGTGGGATCTGGTGGGATCTTTGGGGAGAGGGGAGGAACCTGAGGCGGTGCAGGAGAGCCCAGACCCCAGCTTGAGGGAGGGGTCACAGGAAACAAAGACACAGTGCAGAGCATGATAGATTTCCCTACCCCTGAGAAGAACAAACAAACTAGCATGGCTCATGACACAGCAGGAAAAAGGTTGCACAGAGTTTGCACAGGCTGGGGAGGTCACAGCGACGTGTGTACCATGGAGGTTAACATGGCGGCCCAGGAGGGGCTGACCTGCCAGTGTAGCCCATGGGATTGGCTAGAAAGTGGGACGCTTCCTGAGCACACGGCATTGGGGAGCCGGAGATTTAAACTGAAAGCATAGTCTCACCTCTTCTTCTTCTTCCCTTTGCTTGCCCACTTAGGGCGCTAGCTCACACCAAAGCCGAGTCCAATGCGCTGGGCTGCGCCACAGGGATGAGTTCCTTGGAGGTGGCCTGCGGATGCTGTGGCTCTGCACATCACGGAAGGTCCCAGACTGTGCCCTTGTCCTCCGAGATCAGTGCACAGACGTGGGGACCAGAGTGCTCGCCAGCTGCAAGGGTGTGAGCAGCCTCTGGCCCCAGGCCCCGTGGGTGGAGCCCCTGAATGACTGGTTGCAGTGGTTGGCAGCAGCCCCGGACCGGGGAAGCTGCGGCAAGGCAATAGCATCGTTGGCCCCACAAGTGCTACTCCAGGGAGGGAGCCTGAGCTCAGAGGGCTGTCCACATAGCAGCCTTGGGCTCCAGAAGGACAAATGTGGATGGAGTGGGGTTTCTGGACATTGTCTCTGGTTCTGGGAGTGGCTGGGTTCTTTGTTTAGTGGGAGAAATTGGCCCAAAGTTGGGGAGTTCTCCACCCCTTAAATCGGGCAACATTTTGATAAAGACCTTTTTCCTTGCCCACCAATCTGTGTTTGGCTGCAGGTGCCTGAATACTGCTCTGCTCAGTGACAATGGCACTATTAAACCTTGGACCTGCACATCATTCCTATGTAGAAGGGAGAATAAATATTGTATTGGCTGATGAAGACCTGAAATGATGACTAAAACCAAAATGGTAGCAAAACCTAAAGTAACTTTTTCAATCCTCACCTAAGGATCTGCTTATTGATTGTAGAGAAAGGAGAAGAGAGGGAGGGAGAGACAGGGAGAGAAACATCAGTGTGAGAGAGAAACATTGGTTGGTTGCACTGACCCAGAACTGAACCCGCAACCTAAGGGTGTGCCCTTTGGGTTTGCAGGGCGACGCCCAACCAACTGAGCCACACTGGCCAGGACTAAACCTAAAGTAATTGAGAATATGACTAGATCAAGTTTTCTGCCATCAGGAAGATAAAAAGTTCAATTATTTTTTATTTTATTTATTTATTTATATTTTTAAGGTTCTTTTTACTTTTATGATACCTTTTATTGACAAATGTTTTACCTTTAAAATTCTTTTCAATTACATTTTACATTTAATATTATTTTATATTAGTTTCAGGTACACAGCATAGCAGTGAAACAATAATATACTTTACAAAGTGTTCCCCCTGATATTTTCAGTGCCCAACTGGCTCCATACAGTTATTCTAAAAAAAAAAAAAGTGTTTATAGCCTACTTGGGGGTGCATAAAGGGTTAACTCAGTGAGCTTGGATTACTCAAACCCTGCACAGTCCAAAGAAAGAGCTGGCTCTTAACTAACTCCTGAGAGATGACCTCTGAGCCTTTATCCTACCCGATAAGAGTGTTTTTGTATGTGTGGGTCTTTGGGCCACACTCCATCAGTTTGACCAGATAGTTTATGCTAACAACAGCATGACCTATGACTAATACAAATTTTTTCTATACTAGAGACCCTGGGCCATGCTGTGTCAGCTTTAACTTTGCAGGGGGGGAGGGGGAGGAGCTAGGGTCGATCACATGGGTGCTGCATGCCTATATGACTGAACATCATTTAAAATCCTGGATACCAGGGCTGGGGTGAATTTCCTTGGTTGGGAACACTTTGCACACATTGTTACACATTGTGGCTGGGCGAGTTGTGTTGTCTGTGGGACTCCAGTGGGAGAGGAACTTTGCTCCTGGTTTCTCTATGCACATTTTCCCTCTGTTGATTCTACTCCCGTATCCTTTTGCTACAGTAAACTGTAACTGGAAGTGGAGAAAATTTCTGAAAATCTCTTGTGAGTCCTTCTAGCAAATGACTGAAAGGGATGTTGGTCTTAGGAACACCCAATACAGAAGGCATGTCACTTCCCCTACTAGATATTAATTCCTTTAGGGGAATAACCATCTCATCTACTTTGTATTACCTTAATACCCCCCAAATTTTATGGAAGTCATAAATCTAGAGCTTGCTTTCTGCTCCTTTTGTCTTCTCACCCTCTGCTCCATTCCAAGTATTTGCTTCAATTATAGCTTCTCCCCACCCCCCAAAATGTGGTTCTTCTGAGTCGTCTTTAAAATAGGAAGGTCCAGGATAGATACTTGCAGGTCACTTTTCTTTTCCCTCACCACCTTCCCTCCCCAGTCATTTTTTCTTTTAGGTAAATAGTGTTTTCAGAACATTACATGAAGAAGCAAATAAGTCACATAAGGACTGAGAAGTAAGGGGAGAAAAGGCATATTTTCCCCTTGTTTGAAGGACAGGAATAATGAAGTGGGCTATAAACTAAATATTGACCCATGTGGCTCAGTTCAACTTCACCACCTTTATGGACAGTTAGAGTGAGTTAACTTAAGGACTGGGAGCAATGCTGTGCAGACAGTTCTGGGAATATCTAGGGGCAGAGAAAAGCCCCACATTTCAATATTCTGCTTGCTCTGTGGAGGTACTTTTTTGGGTTTTCTTATGACATTAAGGATTTCAGAAGGGAAAAAGAAGTAAAACCATGAAAAACCCAATAGATCAAAGGTAAGTCAACAAGAGGACCTAGAAAAAGAAAAGAGGGCGAGGACAGGACAAGGAAGATAACAAAGGAAGAGAACAAAAGAAGGAAAACAGAATAAAAGGAAAAAGCAACAGTAACTTACATAGACATATAACATGTAACTTAACAAGAGGAGGAAAAAAAGTGTGGTTACTAAGAGCTAAAAGAAGAATGAGGAGATCCATAACTCTCTGAGAAAAGGGCAAGTGAGAGCTGAATGAGCAAACCGAAGTAGAAATTTGAAAGGACTCTGAAAATGATAACATAGTTTATTCCTGAGACATAACCTCTAAAATATTCATTCTAGCACAACCCAACATATAGCACAGAAATAGCAAGAAGCAATTTCTACTTTTCAAGAAATATTTCACTTGATAGTAGAATTCATTGTACACATTTGTACTTGTGAAAAGTGTCACTCTTTGGGGTTGTTATTATTATATTTTTACATTGAAGCTTATATGAAACAAATCTTCATTTCTTATATAGCTTTTGGTTGCTCTTATGGTGGTGATGTATGTCAACCACTATTTTTAGTTATACCTGCTTTTCTGTACTATAATTTGTTCTTAATATAGCCCAAGGATGCCTGTCTTTGCCTACTTAAATCCCTCCTACACAGAGTTCATTGCTACTGGGGAGCATCTTTTCAGATTCTATCTATGTAAACATTCTCTCTCTCTCTCTCTTTATTTTATATATATATATATATATATAATTTGAAATAATTGGAATCACAATATACATGACTTTAGTAATTTGTTTTTCAACTCAATGCTATGGACTGAATTGTGTCCCCCTTCAAAATAACACTTGACTGTATTTGCAGATAGGGTCTTTAGAAGTTAAGGTTAAATAAGATCACAAGGGTAGAGCCCTAATTGGATAGGATTGGTGTCCTTATAAAAATATGGAGACCTGAGCACATTCTCAATTGTTCTCTCTCAATCCCACTCATCCCCCTCCTTAAATATATGCACCAAGGAAAGGCCATGTGAACACCCACCAAGGTGGCCATCTCCAAGACTGGAACAGAGAGCTCTCACCAGAAACTGAATTGGCTGGACCCTTGATCTTAGACTTCCCAGCCTCTTGAATATTGCGAAATAAACTTCTGTTGTTCAAGCCATATAGTCTGTAAAATTTTATTACAGCAATTCAAGTGCACTATGAAACCCAACAATACATTTAGACAGGTATAGATTTATAAAATCACTTTTAATAATTGCCTATGATGCCCTGGCTGGTGTGGCTCGGTGGATTGAGCACCAGCCTGTGAAACAAAGGGTTGTCAGTTCAATTCCCAGTCAGGGCACGTGCCTGGGTTTCAGGCCAGGTCCCCAGAAGGGGGCATGTGAGAGGCAACCACACATTGATGGTTCTCTTCCTCTCTTTCTCCTTCCCTTCCCTTTTCTCTAAAAATAAAAAATAATTAAAAAAAAATAACTGCCTATGATTCCATTATAACAACATTTATTTTTAGAAACTACATTGACAAACATTTAAACTTGTAGTTGTTAAGCTGTGGGCTAACCTAATATGACCATTTCCATAGTTCAAACAGTATCAAAATTATCTTTCTTTTCTAGAAATGAACATGGTCTGCAGCTCTGCTTCTCAAGCATTCAAGGTAACAGGTTCCTTGCAGCTTGTTATTCTGCCATACCTTAAAATGTTGGTTTTTTTCCTGCATGGTCAGATCTGGCCCACAAATGCCCTGTTTTCACTTAGGAGAAGAGAGGAACTGGCAGTTTTCACCAAGTAACACAAAAGTTGAACACTCACCTCCCCTGACATTATGTTGTTACAGGGCCACACCTACCTCCCAGCTAAGCCGGGAAAGGTTCTCTTCAGTGAAGCAGTCATGTATCCTTCTAAAACTCTGCAGGCCAGCAGATTCCATTACCAAAAGGATAAGGGGAGATTGTATGGGGCAGTGGGGGCATAAATCAGTAATCTGATTTATGATTGTTTCTAGAATTTATCTTTGTGACCCTAGATTAAATTCCTAGAATTGGAATTCTTAGAGCAAGAAGCCATTCGTATCTTCATATTATGACTACACTGCCCTTTATTATTAAATAAAGCAATATTTATACTCCCACCTCTGTTGTATGTGAATGCCAATTTCCCTTCGTCTTTGCCATCATTCTAGTTAATCTTTGCTAATCCGAATGTCCTAAAACGGGTAACTCATTATTTACTTGATTTCTATTGTTTTGATTTATGTTTCAACAGAACATATCTTCATATTTTTAGGGGCAATTGTATCTTTTTCCTTTTTGACGGCCTCATCATGGCCGTGGTCTATTTTTCTATTGGGTACTCATCTTTTTTCTTACTGATTTGAAAGGGGCCGTTGTTTATCACACACCACATGTTGCACAATTGTTCTCCTACATGTGATTTGTCTTTTAATTCTGGGGATTGTTTCCCTGCTATGCAAAATTAATAACTTTTTGTGTAGTCAAATGTATCATTTTTATCTTACGGCTTTTGATTTGTGGCATTTTCAGAAATATCTTCCATCCACAGATGATACAAGTATTCAAGCATATTATCTTTTAATAGGTAATATATTATATTTTAATAGGTATCACACTCATATTGTTTAAAAATAAAAATAAAATAAGAAAACTACACAGTGAAAAATCTTGCTACTGCTACTCTTGTCCTCTTCCATCTCATTAACCTCAGGACCATCCTATTCCTCTGGAAAATCCACTGTAAACTCATGTGAGAATGAGAGCAAAAGAGGGAAAATAACCTATCAGTGTGTGTGAGTGTGTGTATACACTCACTAGAGAGGGGAAGGGAGGGAGGAAGGAAGAGAAACATCAATGTGTGGTTGCTTCTCACATGCTCCCAACTGGGCACCTGGCCCTCAACTCAGGCATGTGCCCTGACTGGGAATTGAAACAGGAATTGAACGTTTTGGTTTGCAGGATGACACCCAATCCACTGAGCCACACCAGTCAGGGCCATATTAGTATATTTTAAAAGTAACTTTCAGCTCATGGATCCCCTGAAAGGGCATCAGAGACCTCTAGGAGTTCCCAGAGCACATTTCGGAAACCACTGTGCCAGCCTACTCGCAGGTACAAGACTTCTCATAAAAACTAAGCGAACAGATCAGTTTATTAACTAATTACGTACTTATTTAGTGATTTATAATTTTTATACCCCTTTCCATGTAACTGTTTCATAGTATTATTTATTTTTAAATTAAGCATATATAGAGGTTTGGAATAAAGAATATTGGCTCTCACATCTACTCTACCCAGGTCTATTTTCCTCCTCATGGAAACCATGGTAGCTCTTTATTGTATATACTTCTATGCATATATATGTGTATATATGTATACACATATATACATATATAGAGAGAGAATATATATATACGTATGTATGTATGTATAGATATAACTTCATATAAATGTGTATTTGGGGGGTTAGGTTTGGCTCCCTCTCACAAATAGCACACAAACACACACAAATGGGATTGTGGTATATGGATTTTTTTTTACTCTTTTTACTATACTTTATCTAAAGATCTCCTCATGCCCCATAGGCCAAGGTTGTAGGTTTGATCTCCAGTCAGGGCACATACAAGAATCAGCCGATGATGCATAAATAAGTGGAACACCAAACTGATATTTCTCTCTCTTTGTTTCTCTCTATCTCTCCCTCCCCCCTTCCTCTCCCTCTAAAATAAATAAATTTTTTAAAAAAGATCTGCTTATATTTTTACACATACATGCACTTCATTCTTTTTTAACAACCACATAATATAGTAACAACTCTGCGATGTGGACGTTTTCTTATTTTGAGGGAGGAGAGGAAGGAAAACCACATTCATTCTTGTTTCCATGTTGATGACCAATAGTACCAATTTCATTCATTGAATGGTTCGTCCATTTCCTCCTAATTTAAAATACCACCTGTAGCTTACATCAGATTTCCATATATGCATGAATCTGCTTCAGATACTATTTCATTGATTGATTAGCTATTCTTGGATACAATTTTAATTGCCATATCTTTATAACATGTATTGTTATCCTTTTATTTCTCTTTTCAAATTATTTCCAGTATTCTTATATGTTGACTATGACATATGCATTATTTCCACAAGAACATAAAGTATTTTTATTATCTTCTGTTGATGCAGACTCTGTCCAGCAGGGTCCGTATGTTGTGGATGCAATGAATAAATTCACACAGACTACTGAAGTCCTGTGGAGAAAAAGGGACAGTGCGGCCACTCTCTCAAGGGGAGAGTGCCTTGGCCACGCTCTTAAGGGGACAGCACCTTGACCCTTGCCTTGACAGGCTTTTATTGGCTTTCTACATCAAAGAAGGTTCTCATTCATTAGGCTCAGGTTTGCTTTAGGTAATTACTTTTTACAGATAACAAAGGAAAGGATGTTACTGATTACTTCCTACAGATTAACAAGGAAAAAATGTTGCAAATGCAAGGGAAAGATAAGAGTAATTGGTCTGGTTAGCCTTCAGTCCTTGGGAGAAATAGTACAGACTTCAGGAAGTTACTTTAAAGATATGCAGTAAGCATTTGCTGCTTCAGCTCAGGGTGAGCGAGTTTTAGCAAGAGCAAGCCTCAAAGCAGCCTAGGTATAATGCAGGCCTGATTTCCCACGGGAAAGCCGATCCGTGGGATTGGCCTCCTGTGTGCCTATGAGCTCTCCAATAGGGCTGGGCTACATTTGCCATTCCACGTGGATAGGTTCCCTATATTCTGTAATGTATTTTTTTAAAGAGTTTTTCATATCAGAAGTAGTTCGAATAAGAATACCAATACCCTTCTTTTGCATAGTCATATAAATTCTAGTCAAATCTATAATGAAGTTATACAATCAGAAAGCAGCATTAAAAAGGTATCACATTACTCTGCGTCTACATTTTATAATCGGATTGTCAAGTTTTATAATAAGTTTTATTTTTAAAAAATGAAATTATATATTTTTGAACAGGAAACACATGGGCCTGATACAAAACTCAAAAGTGTCTCTGCGCATCCTGGAAAGCAGTCACAGCAGATGGCATGAAGTGCTAATCACAAGCAGACAATTAACTTATGACCCTTACGTCCTGCGTCTGTCATGACCATTAATTCTGCCTTTGGTGTATACCTCTGTTTTCTCAGTCTTACTTTTATTATAGTTAACTGTATGATAATTGTATTTCTTTCCCCAATAGAAGTGTGGGTTTACCCAGGACAACATTTGTGTTCTCTTCTCTTTGTTGTCTAGTGCCCGGAATACAGCCCAGAGCCTTGGAAAACATTAAGGAGAAAGAAAAAATTGCTTTTGATGTGTGAGAAGGTAAGCTGCATTCCGACTGGGTTCCCCTTTTTGGCCAAAACCACTCTCTTCAGGTAATTCCCCAAAATGACTAACGCAAAGGGAAAGAAGAGAGGCACCTGCTATACTTGTATGTCCTCCAGGCCTTTTTAGGAAACGTGAAGTTGTTCCTTTGGCCACATACCTGCAAATGTACAAGAAAGGTGATATGGTAGACATCAAGGGAATGGGCACTGTTCAAAAAGGAATGCCCCACAATGTCACCTTGGCAAGACTGGAAGAGTCTACAATGTCACCCAGCATGCAGTGGGCATTGTTGTAAACACAGAAGTGACGGGCAAGCTTCCTGCTAAGAGAATCAGTGCATGCACTGAGCGCATTGAGCACTCTTAAGAGCCGAGATCGCTTCCTGAAATGTGTGAAGGAAAATGACCAAAGAAGGGAACCAAAGAAAAAGCTACTTGGGTTCAACTGAAGCATCAGCCTGCTCCACCCAGAGACTCATGCTGTGTGAGAACCAATGCAAAGGAGCCTCAGCTGCTGGAACCCCTTCCCTATGAATTCATGGCACGAGAGTATAAAAAAATAAAAGACCTCTATTACTGTTAAAAAAAAAAAAATGACAGGGCTCTGTGGAGAGTAGGACCAATGAAATGGCATTGGTCCAATCAAGGGAGCATGAAGTATATAACACAAAGTGGAGTCACTCGTGTCAACGCAGATGGCTGTCAGTCAGCCATGACACATTGGTTCAAGGGGGAAACTGCCTAAGTCATAGCAGACCCATCTGGCAAGCAGACACACCTAAGATATCTGCACATGGGATCATAGCAGACTCGTCTGGCAAGCAGACACACCTAAGATATCTGCACATGGGATCACAGCAGACAAGTCTGGCAAGCAGACACACCTAAGATATCAGCACATGGGATCAGAACAGCCGTGTCTGCAGAGCAGGACCACCATAGGTAGGCTCCTGCGTGAGTTCCTCCCTTGGCATCAGAGGTGCCAAGACACTTATCAAGAGACCCAGGAGGGTGGATCCCACCACTTTCAGGGTATAACTGAGGTAGGCTCCAGACCACTGCTGAGACAGCCGAGCTCCACACACCAGAGTGCTGCCCCACGCCACACTGATCTCCCTTGGCATTGGCCACCAGAGGCTCTGCCCTGCTGGACTGAGGACTTTGCCTTCCCTGCTGCCCATCTGGCCCCGGAGACCCTTTCTTGCAAGATGCTTATAACTCCTTTGCCCACCATGCTGCCTCCCGCACCTGCAGACAGCCTCTGGGACTTGGGTTCCTTATTCCCCGTTGATTGCTGTATATATATGTCTCTCAGACTGTTAGAGTGTGAGTAGGATATTAATGTAGGCTGATGTTCCACTCTGCGTAGAACCAGCATTCAATAAAAGCTGAGCGAATGGCATAGTCACTGTGTGACTGTGTGTGTCCTGTCAATGTCCTGTCCATTCCTGGGGGCCGGGCTGCTCAGCAGGCAGGTAGCCGAGCAGTTGCCTGGCTGACTTACAGGAAAGACTACATCATGAACATACTCTGTGGCAGGCTCCAGCAGAAGTACACGCTGAAAACAGAAAACAATTGTCACTTATAACATGTAAACAATCATTTGCCTCCTAGAAAGAAAGAACTGATCTATATTGAGGCCAATCAGTCCTGAGTTCTAGGAAAACTGTTGTAATTTTGCTTCAGTTGTGCAAATGCAAAGCAGAGAGCTTCTGGGAATGGAACTGAGATCCAGGAGCTAAACTACTCTTTGTGATTCTGAAACATTTGTCTTAGTGCTGGGCAGTATTGTGTATCGGAATATTATGTTACCTTTAGACTCATTTAGAGAAAGGTTTGTTTCATAGATTTTAGAGCTCATACTACTCTGCACTCGATATGCTCTTCAAAATAAAGTTATAAAACATACAGAAAGAAACCTTTTAGGACAAAATGAAAGCTAAACAGAAAAGCACTTCAAAAAAGGTAGAAGAATCCCTCTCTCTCAATGCACACGAAAACACAATACAATACAATGTCAAACAGCACGAAATTCAGATTTGCTCCACATGATTCTTAACTAGAAGTGAATTCAAGTGAATTGGTAGGTGGGTCTTTGCCTAAAACCATCATGTCAAAATATTGCTGCTTATAGAATATTTATTTAGTATGTTTTCGAGTGGAAAAAAATATGCTGAAAAAATGAATTGTCAGAAAAGTGGCATTATGGCTATTGTGGTTAAAAGTTGTAAATTAATTATAGGTTACAAATGATAAACGCAAAAAGATTTAGCCTGATGTGTCGATATTTCATTCTGATGTCTTCAACCATTTAATAAAGTCCGTTAAGTGCTCCAAGTAAGTCTTAGCTATCACCATTTGGAACAGAACAAAGGGCGTGAGCCCAAGCCTGGGAATCAAGCAACAAAAGAAAATGTGATACTTGTAACCTCTTAGAAGTTAATGCAAGGGCGCATACAAGAATCAACCAATGAATGCATAAATAAGTGGAAAAACAAACGGATGTTTCTCTCTCCTTTCCTCTCTTCCTGAAAAATCAATAAATAAAAAAATTTTTAAAGAAGGTAATGAGACACCCTAAAAGCTTTGAAAGAGAAAACAAACAAGTAGGTTATATATATATATAATATATAACATATAATATAATATTAATATTATATATTACATAATATATAATATATTATAACAACATATGTTTCACTGTATATTATATCATAACACATTACATTATATATTATAATATAACATGTAATGTATATTATATTAATATATACAATTTATATATTAGTTTATACATTATATATATAATACGTATATTATATATATAGAGAGTAAGAGTCAGAACAGAGTCACATTTCCCCACAGCCACACAAGAAGCTAGAAAACAGTGGCAAAAAGCCTTTAGAACTATGAGGAAAAATTATTACCCATCTTGAAAATGTTTCCCTATTATTCATTTGAATCTTTAAAAGATAACATTGCCACTATGCTGAACACCCAAAACTAATACAAAATAATATTGAATGTAAATTATAATTGGAAAAAAAATGTTTAAAGATTAAAGCTGCTCTAGATCTCAAAAAAAAAAAAAAAAAAGATAACATCGGCTCATGGCTTTGGGATAAGTAGACCTGACTCCTCCCCAGTCTAAAAAGCAATCTCTTGGGAACAATGTTTCTTCCGTATTTTCCTGTTATAATCATAGTGAAGTGTGCAGACTTTAATGCCTGGATGCCTAGAAAGTTGTGAGGTCTCTCTTGAATAGCCCCATCCCTCTCATACCTGCCTCCCAAGAAGAACTTACTCTTCTTTGCAGAACTCCAGTGTCCCTTACTTTTTGTTATGGTTGCCTCCTCAGTAGATTGTGAGGGTCAGAAGCTCAGTTTAATCATCTTACTACACCCACTTGCCAGCACAGGACCTTGAACCTGATAGGTGCTTAATAGCTATATGTCTAATGTCTCTATACCTTGAGTAATCTTACACCTTTGCAAACCTTTGTAAAATCGTTCCCATTATTTCAGACTGCCTCCCCAATACCAATCTTACTTCAAAGTGAAAAAAGGAAAAATTCTTTCAAAACCAGGATTTCCTACAATTTGTTGCATTGGAAAAAAATTGAAGTCATGACGTGTAAGCACACTTCAATCCTGAGAATATTCCCTTCTTTCCTGTAAGTATCAATCATTAAGAAAAATAACCTTTTATTACACTCAATTCATTATTCATTGCTCATAAATATTTGAATTGAATCACTCCAGATGAGACTTGGTAATAAAATATGCAATTTGAAGTTTTGCTTCCTATTGGAGTAATTCAGAACTTTTTTAAAGCTTCAAGTATAATATTTCCCCCCTAAATTGTATAATGAATGAATTCAGGTTTTCCCTTACACTAGTGAACATCCATTCTTTGGAAATGGAAAGCAATATCCATTTAGCTCCTCTAAATCCAGTAGTGCTGTCTCCCCCCCGCCCCCACATACAACCATAACTTTATTTAGAAAGTCACAGAGGTAGAAGAAGTGAGCCCTGAAAGAAGTGAGCCAGCTGGGCTGCATGGGCTCAGGAAACAAGTTACAGAGGCAAAACAAGAAGAGCCGTTGGAGCTTAGGATACAGGCAAAGAAAACACACCTGGGGGGAGGAGGGGAGGGAAGGCAAGGCCTGCTCCAGAGGGACAGGGTGCCTGTGAGTGAGCACTGTGGAAGGAAGGGGGTGGGGAAAATCACCAGCCTGTTCAAGAAGGATAAAAAGTGCTCTCCTACTTTTTAAAATAGACACAGTATTATAAAAGTATGAGTGCATTTGGCAGGAGTATAAATCAGTTCAATTTGAAATATGTAGCAAAACCTTAATTACGTTTGTACGTTTGACACAAAAATTCTACTTTTAGGACTTTATTTAATTAAGACTAGCATGCATGAATTAAAATAATTGCCTAAGTACAGTTTTTTTTCTTAATCATACCAGTAGTTACAATAGTAAAAAAAAGTAGAAATAAGCCACAAGCCAGTAGTATGGAGTTTGCTTAAATAGTATTACAGCTATGCAATGTAATGCCATGTAGCCATTAAAAATTCTCTTGTCCAAAAAATAAACAAGGAAAATGTTTCATATAAATAGGTGAAAAACTAAGTTACAAAAGACAGGAAGAGAAAGGAAGGACCTAGAAGTCTATGTACCAAAATATCTCAGTGGTCTTTTCCTGAGTGGTAGTGCAGGTGATTTTTGTATTTCCTATGTGTTTCTCTGCATTTCCAAGATTTTAGACAGTAACAAGCTTTATTTTTTCCCTTAAATTCAGGCAACAGATTTTAAAAAAAGATTTACTTATGTATTTATGTTTAGAGAGAGGAGAAGAGAAGGAGAAAGAAAGGGAGAGAAACATCAATGTGAGGTTGCCTCTCTCGTGCGCCCCCTGCTGGGGACCTGGCCTGCAACCCAGGCATATTCCCTGACTGGGAATCGAACCAGCGACCCTTTGGTTCGCAGGCCAGCACTCAATCCACTGATCCACACAAGCCAGGGCAGGCAACAGAGTTTAATAGATAAAAAATCAAAGCCACAGCCAACTTCAATATAAATTATGAACTTTAGGTGATGAGTGGATACATTAGGTAAATAATGATATATCACTGTATTGTAGGTTCATCAGTTGTAACAAATGTACCCTTTTAGTGGGGATATTGATAATAGGGGAAGCTGCCCTGGCTATATCTATATCTGTATCTGTGTCTGTATCTATAGCTATTCTGGCTTATAAACCTTTGCCTGTCATATACAGTGCGAATATTTTCTACCAGTCTATCCATTCCTTTAACTTTGTTTATGGTGTTTTCTTAATCTCACCAAAATTAAAAAATTTTAATATAGTCAAATTTATTGATCTATCACCCTTTTGTCCTTTGCTTTTGGTATCTTATTTAAGATATTTTCTACTTTTAGACTATTAACAAATTATTTTGTATTTTTCCTCCATTATTTTTATCATCTTGCTTTCCACTTGACTTTTCAATTATGTGCGTGCATTAATGCAAGTTTTAGGCCTGACCAGTGTGCCTCAGTTGGTTGGGTGTCGCCCCGAAAAGTGAAAGGTGGCCGTTTGATTCCTGGTCAGGGCACATGTTTGGGATGTGGGTCAGTTTCCCTGATGGGGCGCATACAAGAGGCAACTGATCGAGGTTTCTCTCTCGAATGGAGGTTTCTCTCTCTTTCTTTCTCCCTCTCCCCATCTAAAAATAAATAAATAAAATCGTTAATATAAGTTTTAAACTTAGACACATACAAAATTTTAAAATAAAAGAATACAAGGTTTTGCATCCGTCAGAAAGATGTGGGTTGGAACCCAGTTCTGCTATTTTCTGGTCATATGACCTTGGGCAGATGACCAATTATCACCTCATAGGACTTTGGGAGAAGGAATGAAACAAATACAGCATGGATAGAGTTCAATAAATAGTATCAATATTATTTTTTAAAAAGTTAATCAGTGACGATTGCACATCATTGTGAAGGTTCTGATTGTTACTGAATTGTACATTTAAAAATGAATAAAATAGTAAACTTATGTTATGTGGATTTTACCACAATTTTCTGGGTAATTGACCAAGATTAACTCAAAAGTTTTATCAAAGACTCTATGAATTTGGGTTTGATTTAAAGAAAACTGCATAATTTAAAAAGGAAAAAAGTAACACAACCTTAGAATTTGGAAGACTGTGTTAAAAAAGACATATTTGGAAATAGAAAAGGAGGAAAATGTGTAAACATTTAGTGTGAATCATTTGACACAAAATTTTAACTAGTGTAAAAAACTCATGTTTAAATGGATTTGGAGAAAAACATAGTTTATAAATAGCATAAATATAAAATATAATTATAAAATCCCATAACCTTCCTCAGGGCCATTATAGCAAGAGGTTTTAGTCTAAGGAGCACAGATAATATGCTAGTGGAAAACAGTTGGACCCTTTTATTACATCATGTACAAAAATCAACTCAAAATGGATTTAAGATATAAATATAGGACCTGAAACCATAAAACTCCTAGAAGAAAACATAGGTAAAATGCTCCTTGACATTGGCTTTTGCAATAATTTCTGGATATGACAGAACAAGCACAGGCAACAAAAGCAAAAATAGATAAGGGGGATTTCATCAAACTAAAAAGAGTCTGCACACCACAGAAACAAATCACCACAATAAAAATGTAACATACAGACTGGGAGAAAAATATCTGCAAACCATATGTCTGAAAAATATTAATATCCAAAACATATAAGGAAGCTCTACAATTCAATAGCAAAAAAACAATAACCTGAATAAAAAAACAGACATAGGAAATGAACAGACATTTTTCCAAGGAAAACATACAAATGTCCAACAGGTATATGAAAAGGGGCTCAACATCACTAATCATCAGGGAAATGCAAATCAAAACCATAATGATGTGTCACCTCATAGCTCTTGGGATGGCTATTATCCAAACAACACAGAATAACCAGTATTGCGGAGGATGTGTTGAACAGAGAATTCTTTTACACTGTTGGTAGGGATCGATGCAGCCATTACGTAAAACAGCATGGTGATTCCTCAAAAATTAAAAAAAAAAAATGCTAGTAGAAGTACAGACAAAGTTTCACCTTATAATGGCAAGATGAGCACATGGTAGCATGTGAAGGTACATATACCAGAACCCATCGGGAAAGGCCTACACTTTGAAAGTGGCAGTGAAGCCTGGTAGCCACCAAGACTGAAGAGCAGAGACTTTCCACTATAAGAGTCCTTTCTACTTAAGGAAAACTTTTATTTGCAAAAGATATTACAAAGGACCTGTGACCCCCCCAAAGATTAAAGTATCTAGGGCACTTTAACAAGAATAATAGAAAAAGGAAAATATGATAAAAGGCATCCAGATGGACATTTCTAAGTATTCCAGGCTCACGACCAGTCTGGAAACACCCTTAGTAGAGACACTATAATCATAAGTAATAAAATCTGTTCACTGCAAAGTTATTTTATCACCAAACTCTATGAAGACTTTGAAAAACCAAAATCTGTATTGTTTTGTGAACCAGTATCATCCCAATAAATTTAACTTAAAAAAAAAGAAAAAGGAAAACCATCAGGGGTTCATTGGCCCCATAACTTGGTAAAACTTAAGTTTTAACTTATGCTCAGTTTGGAGTTTTAGTTTCCCATATTTTGACTTAAAAAAAAAATAGATGTGCTCCCAAGGAAAAAGTCTGTCTTTTATTATAACAATGATTGAAGGATTTGAAATATTCATCTGGAATAGTAATACAAGATAAAATCCTACAATAACAGCCATAAAAAGAAGGAAATCTTGCCATTTGTTATGGATTGACCTTGAGGACATTATGCTAAGTGAAACAAGAAAGGCAGAGAAAGACACATACGATATGATCTCACTTTTATGTGAAATCTCCCCCACCCTCAGCCAAAAGAACAACCAAAACAGGGGTCATAGGTACAGAGAAGAGATTGGTGGTAGCCAGTAAAGGGGGAAGGGGGAAGGGTGGGCAAAGTGGGTGAAAGAAGCCAAAAGGTATGAGCTTCCAGTTATAAAATAAATAAGTCACAGGGCTATAATGTACATCATGAAGATACAGTTAATAATATTGTATTGCATATTTTAAAAATGCTAGGAGAGTAGATCTTGAAAGTTCTCCTCGCAAGAAAAAAATTTTGTAACTTATCTCGTCACAATCACAATCTCTTGAAATCTCTTGTGATTGTGACGAGACTTACTATGTTTATTTTGCAGTATGTGCAAGTGTCCAACAAGAATGGATTAAAAATGAAATGTCCACTGGTCAGGTGACAACGGATATACATAAATCTGTCTAGGCACTACTTAAATTGAATAAATTTAGAATCAACTCTCTACGAGAATCACAAATAGAAAATTTTGCATGTTATGGAAAGAGCATGGACCGTGAGTGTCTGAAAAAGTGTTTTAATGCACTTCTAGCTGGGCATGCCCTTTGAGAATGTGATTCTTGGGCAATGACTGAGTCTCAGTTTTCTTATTTACCTTGAGAAAACTAAATATTTTTCAACTCTAAATGTCAATGATTCTCATTGTTTTAAAAAGAATTCATTTGGTGCTTAATTTAGGGTATGGAAGAAAGAGGTATTCTATCTTTATCAAAGCAGATAAATAAACCACTAAAATTAGAGGTAGTTTATGCACCCAAATGCCTCAAAATATTGAACAGTTATAAAGTATTTATAGCTTATGAGTAATTATTGAGGGCTTTGCTTCAGTAAGAAATTAAAAAACTGCTAACTCTTTTCCTTTGTAGCTCCAGTGGAATGCAGAGTAGAGAGTATATAATTTAATATACATACTAATCTCACAGACAGCTGGGAAACACAAAACTCATCTAAAAGAGATTGCATTTTTATTCATGTACATGTAATTTACTCAAGAGTGGATTATTTTTTAATCGTGTGTGTTTGAAGGAATTTAGTTGTATCATAAAAGATGAAACAATAACATATGCCTCCCTCTGCAAGCTTTTGAAAAAGGCAGCAGACAATAAGACACTTCATTGTAGGCGTAACAGTTCTCTTGTTTAATGTCCCACAACCATCTGTCCCGTATTTTCTAGGACAGACCTGGTTTTAATATACTCTCCAGTCATCTCCATAAACTTGTACAATTCTTTAGGAATTAAACTATTCTGACAAGTGGGAAATGAATAAACCAAGGGAGTATCGATGAAAATAAACACATACATACATATAAAAATGCAGGAAGTCAGAAGTGACATAGAGCTACAGGTTTAGGAAGCATCTTGATAGCTGACAGGAGCTCGTGCCTGCCTGCTAAATATCCATGTATAATATCGTTATAGGTCCAGGAGCTACGGAGAATGAGCCCCCAAATATCCGGACACATTTTCTCGAACATGGCTCCACCTCCGTTAGTAGCTCCGTTTCCGTCCATCTGTTCTGGTAATTGCTTTTCCTTCCTCATAATTGCTGGTGTCTGGACAGGCTTATCCTGCTTCCTCCGGATGGTGTTTTTGTTTAGAGTCAGTTCCTGATTCCTCTTCCTGTTCCCTTTTACTCACTCTAATTTGGCCTCTCACTTGCACAACATACTTTTTGTACCATTACACACATACACAACGCACAACTCGAGGAAATTGAGAAGAACCTGGGGGCCAGGGGAGGGGCTAAGTGCTTTAAACCTGTCTTTGGACCTACATTGTTTGGCAATATACAGACCACCACAACTGATAAAATTCTACTCGAAAACTCACAAAACAGGAGAGAGCTTTTAGCTCTGTGTTGGTGTTCAGGCAATAGTGTAGGCAGGGTGTAGTTTTCTGAACTGTCAGTTATTAAGCTGCGAACTACAGGCAAAGGAATCAAACATGGGAAAAGTCATTAGCAAAATTTCAACTTGCTCTCAGGAAAAAGGCAACTCATCCATAGATACAGGGGTCGGAGGGAGGGGTCACGGTAAAAGATCACGTCCAAACGGGCAGCGAAAAACCAGTCTCCAGGAGTTTCTTGCATTTTTTGCACAACTTACAACCAGGGCACTGATTGTCCTTTGTTCTGAAGTGTGTGTTCAAGGATGTTTGTGTAGCAATCTGCCTTGGAAGATAGAGATAGTGTCTTCCTTCAGAGCAAAGGACAAATTTGCTTGCTGTTGGGTTAAGTAAAAACAATGTTTCCTTCTGGAGCACAGGGCACGTGTGCTATACAGTCGTCCCCCTTTATCCACGGTTTTGTGTTTTGTGATTTCAACTACTCGCAATCAGCTGTGGCCCAAAAATATTAAATGGAGAATTCCCAAAATAAACAATTCTTAAGTTTTATACTGATGCCATTCCTAGGAGCCTGGTAAAATCTCACGCCATTTTGCTTCATCTCACTTGGGACATGAATCATCCCTTTGTCCAGAATGATCACGCTGCATGAGCTTCCCACCCATTAGTCACTTAGTAGCCATCTTGGTTCTCGGACCCACTGAACACAAGCCGTAGTGATGCTGGCGATATAGTATGCCAAGGGGAGTCCAAAAAGTGCTTCCTTTACGTGAAAATGAGAATGTTCTTGGCTTAACAAGGAGAGAGAAAAAAATCGTATGCTAAGGTTGCTAAGATACATGGTAAGAATGAATCTTCTATCCATGAAATTGTGGAGGAAAAAGGAATTCGTGTTAGTTGTGTTGTCATATCTCAAACTGCAAAAGTTAAGGCCACAGTGTGTGACTAGTGCTTGGTGAAGCTGGAAAAGGCATTACCCTTTATCACAGGTTTGTATGTATAGGAAAAAACATGGTATGTATAGGGTTTCGTACTATTCACGGTTTGAGGCATCCACGGGGGCTCTTAGAAGGTATCCCTGTGGATCAGTAGGGAATACTGTAGTGTGATAGTGCATTGTTCAAAGACTCCTTGTTCCCTAAGCTAAAAATGCCTTTCTTGTAAAGCAAACATTGCCAAGTACAGGTGTAAATTGGCCCGGGCGTCCCCCTGTGGGAACTGGGGCTTGGGAAAGTGGTGCAGAAGTGCGGTTCCTCTGGCTGCTGCTCTTGCGGTGAGTAAGAAGTTGTTCTTCATTCCTTACACAGCATCCACATCTCTTGCCAGCATCATGCCTTGTACAGCATCCGAGACACTGTGGCATGCTAACTAGAGGAGTAGCATGCAGAGGAAAATCTCAGACCCTCCTCAGTTCTTGATAGGGGCTCAAGTCCAGATAGTAAGATTATTTGGGCACCTGATTCAGGGGAATCGTGGTTGTGTGTGGAACTGCCAGATACATAGCCAGAGGATTTCAAAATTTTTATTTCAGGCCAAAGAACAGTTCTTGAGCCCAATCTCTCATGAAATGGGTGCACAAGCCTCCAGGCAAGTGCCAGTCCTCTGGCTAGGAGTTGGCGTGGTATGTGTTCTGGTGGAGTGGTGGTTAGAATTCCTGGGTGCCCAAGAAATCTGGGTAGCAGAGATTAGCCAGCTTTGTAGGCTTCCCCGTGGACAATTCACGGGTGTTGCTGTTCTACAGGGCCATAGAGATTTTTGACATTCTGGTCTGTGCACTCTGAGTGGGTCAACAATCTCCAGATTCTTCGATTTATAGCTGCAGGCCCCGACTGGGCCCTTCTTGGCTTCTTAGGTGGACAGTGCATCAGGCTGCAGATTGCTGGGTGCCCATTTTGAATAGCAAGTATGAGGCAAGCAGTCACAGATCAGACCCTAGAGCAGAAGTCAGCAAACCTTTGCTGAAAGGGCCAGATAGTACGTACTTCAGTCTTGTGAGCTACCCAATCTCTGTAGCAGGTATAGAACTCAGCTATCATAGAGCAAAGCAGGGATAGACAAGACCGATGGGCGTGGCTACATTCCAATACAATTTCGCTTACAAAAACAGGGAGCAGTTGGATAGATGATGGGCAGTTGTTTGCTGAATCTTGCACTGCAAGATTATTATATGTAGGCTGATTTCATTAGAGTGTGACCTGAGCAATGGCTCAGGGCCCTGAACTCAGAAGGGCCCTGTACTTGGTTTGATGCTCTGCTGCCATGGTCTTGAAATTCTTAATCATTTTAAAACAAGGGTTTCCACATTTTCATTTTGCCCTGGGCCCCACATTAATATGCAGCTGGTCCAGGCTATATTCTGTATGCAATCTTTTTGCTATTATATCGCGGTAGGCCTGAACAAAAGCAAATCAATCTGAGATTCAGAGAATAAAATCATGAGATAAGGTCAGATGTATGAGATCAAATATAAGGCAGAAGTGCCCTAGAGATAAAATGTTTCCTGATACAGAATCAAGAAATGAAAGAACCTGGCTTTTATCTTATCGATAATATTGGCATGTATAAAGAAAAGACAGGCCTGTCAGAGGAATGGCTATTTAATGATGCATGAGGCAATATTCTGGACTGCAGTTAGGAACTGTGGTGAAGGATTCAGCATGCAGCATGAATCTGTTGCTGAAATATCAAGTCAAATGCCAACAGGTACCTAAAGCACACCACTTCTAGCCCTGAGACTAAGTAGTGCAATTGCAATTATAACAGCTTTTTACATATTTCTAAGAATGCAACAATGAACTGCTCAGAATAGCCAGTCTTGTTGCCAGCTAAATTTCTCATTGCAGTCAATTCTAATGGTATTGTTGTTTACATATTAATCTTCTGTTACTTCAGTGAGCCCGGGCTCTGGGCAAGTTGACAAAATTAATTCAAATGAAGACCTGCCACAAAAATGATGACTTCAGCAAGGCAATGTCGTAAATCAGCCACTAGTCGATATTCCCTGCTTTACCACATGCCTTCTTTTAGTTTTCACATTAGGCTTTATCCAAGCAATGATAACTCCTTAAAAACTTTCTCAAAAAGATTTTGTATATTTAATTTAGAGTGAAGGAAAGGGAGGGAGAAAGAAAGGGAGAGAAACATTGATGTGTGAGAGAAACATGGAGCCATTGCCTGTCACTGGCAGACAGGTACCCGGACCCACAACCCAGGTGTGTGTCCTGACCGGGAATTGAACCCGCGTCCTTTCACTTTGCGGGACAATGTTCTACCAACTAACTGAGCCATGGGGCCTGCTTAGGGCCCCATTAAAAACTTTTACACAAGGAAGTTACATAGTTGACTTTGATCTGCTAATAGTTTGAAAGAAGGAATGGATGTCGATAGACCAGTAGGGCAGAGCCAGAAGGAAATAAGGAGGAAAGAGAGGCAGTGATGAGAACCTTTCCATCGTATCTGGGCCTGACAGTTTCCAGGAAACCCGTAAGGGTTAGTCTTCCTGTTCAGCCTAGTGATAGAGAGTGTAGGATTGCTTCACATGTTCCCCTCATCTCACCAAATCATCAGAAAGTGTGAAGACAGGAGGGATGAAAGGTAATCTGTTTCATATGTGGTGAGTTTTACCCAGGACAGTTAAGATTTAGAACAGCATGCTTTAATTATGAGGAATGTTTGCTTGAAGACATTTGATTACTATTAAATACATACCATGAGAACAATGTGTAATTTAAAAAGAAAGTTTGCTTTTGACTTTAATAGCTGTAAATTCCTGCTAAAGAAAGAAATCAGAAGAATCTACTAAAATTCAAGCTTGGGTAAATAAGATACGGAAAGATGAGATACAAGACAGACTTTTCATAAATGAAAACACATTTGTAATTCAAGTATGTCATTTTTTAAAAGAATATAGAGTGACTTTTATAAAAGATCAACATTTTAAAGACAATTTAAAAATAACTTATAAAAACCAAAGGGTAATTTATAAACAGCAATATGGCATAGGATAAAAGGAGCTATAAATACTGAATTAATATCTAAGAACAAAACAGTTGTTGAAGACATTTATGTAAAGCAACCTACAAGGCATGCTTTCTATTGTTAATGAAAAAAAGTTTTATAATAGAAAGGTTGAAAAACTGCTTCATGACTACCTACATTGTGTAAAAAATGACTTTAATGGAATTAGAGTATCAGTATTATGTTATGACATAGTCTTTCCCTCAAACTGGGAATCTAGTTGATGGAGAAAAGGCGCACACCAAAACCAAATGAATTTTACATAATACTGGACAAAGACAAGCCGTAAAGAGCAACAGCAAAAGCAATATTTAAAAAAATATTGTTAAAATTTTAGTTCTTAAACATTTTAATGAAAATACAACTAAATATTTAAAAATTGAAAAAACAGAAGGGACTGTCAGGAAGGAAAAACTTCACCCTCTTACGTTCATCCCTGGGGTCATGCAAATTAACCTAACAAAAGACAGATTAATAGGAGAAATGGCAAAAAAAAATTATTATTATTTACATGCATGGGAGTTTGCAGAAAAGAAGTAAAACTCAAAGAAGTGGTTAGACTCAGGGGCTTATATACCCTTTTAACAAAAGAAAGGGGCTTGGGGGCTTCAAAGGATGATAGATTGAGGGGAAGTGATGACGGAATATGCAGAGGAAGTGATAGAAGATAAGGGCTATTTTAGTTAGGTCTATTTAGAAAAACTCCTCTTGGGGTTAACTGACTTGAATAAGAGTTGTACTTGTCTCCCTGGTAATGGTGCGGGGTGTTGGGGGTGGGGGGTGCTTTCTCAAAGGAAAATGTACGCCTTGCTTTGAGGCAGTTAAGGGGTGGGCCGAGAACTCTTCCTGTTTCTGTTGATTCTCAATTGCCTTCAGCTCAAAATAAGCCTCCTGTCAAAGTGGCTTATTTTGAGGTGACTCCTGCAGGTCAAGGCAGGCTGCTCTGGTGACCAGGTTTAATATTCGCCATAGGAACCTATGGGAGGAGGATTGCTCTGTCGGCTCCACAGATACGGGCAACTTTTCCCCAATAAGCAATGACAAATTCTTCCATTATGAAAATCTGAAATAACTTTATAACAGTTTTTACTGATTATAAAACACTACGTGCTGCTCAAAATGGAAAATTAGGAAAGCCTAGGGGGAAAGAAACTTCATCATCCAGAGATACCATCGCTGTGAACATTTTTTCCATATTATGCCTGTTTTTGTTTATTTGTTTAGTATATTTAAGAACATGCAGCTGGGCGGGCAAAGAATTCCTCTTGAATGTCAAGTCCAATTAGTAGGTATTGGAGCCTGGAATGAACAAGGCTACTAAAGCTCAGTCCAGTCTGTGCTTTTTCACAGTCAAAAAAAGTTACATAAAATTCGTTAATTTGTCAACTTCCTGTTTTGGATGATTGCTGAGAGCAGAGTGGAAATTGACTCTTTGTTAGAAAGTCCTTAATTACATTTTAGGCAGCTTCATTCAAATATGATTCACATATGATACAACTGACCCACTTAAAATATACAATTCAGTGGTTTTCACTCTATTTATGGAGTTGTGCAACCATCACCACAATCTAAGTATAGACCATTTTTATCAACCCAAAAAGAAACGCAGTGGTTTTTGTTATTGGGACCTCGACGGGTTTTTGTTGTATTTTATTTTATTTTTTTGCCTGTCTGCCTCAGTGCACTGGCCCAAAGAAATGCACAAACAAGAGTTTGCTATATAGAAAAAAAAAACTTTATTATGAATTGGCCAAAACGGAGTTGGGAGCTTATGCCCTAAAGTCCCAACTCCCCTATGGCATATAGGTTACAGATTATATAAGGCAAATCACAAGACACTGTGAGTTAGGGGGTTCAAGGCTGTTCTGGGAGCTGATTGGCCAGAGATGAGATGAGGGTAGTGTGGATTATTGCTTCAGGTCTCGAAGACACAGGTAGGTCTCTTCTGTCTGGTTTCATTGAAGAGTAGCTACGGCATCATTCCAACTTGGGGGTCAGAAGCTAAAACGCAAGTTAGGTTAAGATCTTATCATTAGCCGTGGCTGGGTAGTGCAGTTGGTTGGAGCATGGTCCTGATACACCAAGGTTACAGGCTGCATCTCTCTGGTCAGGGCACATACAAGAATCAACCAACGAACGCATAAATAAATGGAACAACAAATTGATGTCTCCCTCGCTCTCTCCCTCTCTCTCTCTCTCTCTCTCTCTTTCTCTGTTCCTTCCTCTCTTTCTCTAAAATCAACCAATTAAAAAAAAGATATTATCTTTAGCCTGCCAGAGGTCTGGACATTGTGGCCATTAGTCAGATCCAGGCTACTGTTTTCCGTTGCCTCAGTAGTTGCTGATTATCCCGGGGAAAGGCTAGGTTTCTGAGGGGTATATATAAAGAGAGGGAAGAATATGATTTCTAGAGCTAGCATTTAAAATTAAATGTATGCCCTGGCCGGGTGGCTCAGCTGGTTGGAGTGTCATTCTGTGGGTTGTGGGTTAGATCCCCAGTCGGGCACTTACGGGAGGCAACCAATAGATGTTTTTCTTTCTCTCTTCCTCTCTCTCTAAAATCAATAAATGTATCCTTCGGTGAGGATTAAAAAATAATAATAATAATTAAAAAATAAAATTATTTAAAAAAGATTTCAGTCTAGAAAGATATCTGAAAGAAAGTATGATTTCAGGTAAGAACAGACTGAATACAAACTTATTCCCCAAATTGGGCAGATTTGGAGGTTAGCCCTATAAGCTCAAAAGGCAAATTGGGAAGAAAAATAAATACAGGAAATGAATTACAGGAAATGAATGCATGATTCTGTCCTCTACTCTCCAAACAACACAGGTTTCAAAAGCTTTAGATGGAGGTACTAACGATATTCATAATTCATAATGAGATTGTGTGAAAGAAAATCTCAGACAGTAAAGGAGTTGCCTTCTATCCCGACACCACCATCAGATGCAAAAATATGAGGCTGGAGATAGACCATTATTCTACCCCCAAATGCATTTATTTCATTTGATTGATTAATCACTTTTTAAAGACCATTCTATTGAATCCAAGTGTCCTAATTAGGTATATGCGGACAGCATCAGTACATTCTGTTTGGTGGACTAAGCCGTGGAACATCTCATCGAGATACTAATCCCAGAATCTAAGACAGAGACTTACAATAGGCTTAGGTATTAAAAAGGAACTGGGATATTTATCTTTGTATCCAAATCACAATAAATAAAAATGTATTGAAAAAAACAAAAAAATTAAATGTAATCAAAATCATGGGGACCCTAAGTTTTACTTTTAACAGTCACTCCCTGCTTGCCCCCAGTCCCACCAGGCCTAGGCACCTACTAATACATTTTCTGTCTTTATGGGTTTGCCTATTATGGACATTTTATATAAATGGAATTATACATGATATGGCTTTGGCGAGTGGCTTCTTTTAGCATGATGTTTTCATGGTTTATCCACACTGTAGCATGTACCAGCATGTTTCATCCTTTTGACAAATAATATTCCATTGTATGGATATACTGTATTTTATTTATGGTCACTAAGTGATATGCGTTTGGGTGGTTTCCCTTTTGGCAAGAATGATGCTGCTATAAATATCTGTACATAGGTTTTTTGTGTGTACATATGTTTTCATTTATCTTGATAGATACCTAAGAATGAAATTGCAGGGTCGTGTGGCAACTCTGTGTTTAACAGTTTGAGGAACTACTGCCAAGATCGTTTCCAAAGGAATAGGGTCATTTTACATTCTTACCAACAATGGGTGAGGGATCCAGTTTCTTCACATCTTTGCCAAAACTCGTTATTATCTTTCTTTTTGATTATAGTCATTCTAGTGGGTCTGCATGGTTTTGATTTGCACTTTCCTGGTAGATAATGATGTTGAACATCTTTTCATGTGCTTATCAGTCATTGGTATATGTTCTTTTTATAAAACTTTTAAAAAAATTTATTTATTTATTTTTAGAGAGAGGGGAAGGAAGGGAGAAAGACAGAGAGAGAAACATCAATGTGTGTTTGCCGCTCGCACGCACCCAACTGGGTACTGGCCCGCAACCCGGGCATGTGTCCTATACTAAGAATTGAACTGGCAACCCTTTGGTTTGCAGGCCGGCATTCAATCCACTGAGCCACACCAGCCAGGGCTGGATATGTTCTTAACCACGGCAAATTTGTGTGTGAATGGAGATTTTACTTTTATTGTCAAAATGACTTTACCAAAGAGTAAGTTTTGCATGTAAGTGCTGTGTTGTCTTGTAATTTTAGGGTGAGTTCATCAAGAACTGTCATTGAATGATCACAGGTAAGGTTGTTCTAAAGTCATCCAGTCAATATTCCATAGTAGTGGTTAAAGGCGGTTCTTCTCATTTAAAAAAATTTCAATCTTGGCCCTGAGCTAAATATCAAAACTCACAATAAAACATCACCACTGGTAAGTCATCCAATGTCGTGTGGTAAGGCAAGTCAGGACATTTAGCTGCCAATTCTGACAAAAATATGTAGAGTGACAATAGTTAAGTCTATGAGTGTATATATTCTTTGGAAAAATATCTTTCACGTCTTTTGCTTATTTCTTAAATTGAACTGTCTTTTTATTATTGAGTCATAAAAGTTCTTTATATATTCTGAAAACAAAGCCCTTCTGTGATGTATAATTTATAAATATTTTTTCCCACTCTATGCGTTACATTTTCTCTTTCTTGATGTGTCCATGGTAGCACAAATGTTTTTCGTTTTGCTGAAAATATCTAATTTTTTGTTGTTGCTGATCATTTTGATGTCACATCTGTCAAGGCTTTGCCTAATCCAAAGGTCACAAAAATTTATCTCTATATTTTCTTCTATCAGTTTCATAGTTTTAGGCCTTGTATCGAGGCCTACAGTGAAAACAGTGTGCTGCTGGCATCAGGATAGACACACGGGTCACTGGAGTAGCACTGAGAGTCCAGAAATAATTCACTGTGAGGGTCCCTTTTTCACAGGGGTGCCCAAACAATCCAATTGAGAAAACAGACACTTCAACGAATGGTGCTGGGACATCTGGACAGTCACATACAAAAGAATAAATTTGAATAACTTCTTGACACCATGTAAAACAATGCCAAACGAATTATATGCCATTAAATTTTTTCTATTTTTATTATATGGAGGTATCATATGATCCCTTATCGTTGACACATTTTTACTATAATAAGTAAAAGTATAAGTTTTTACTATTACAAGTAAAGGCCTTTTTATATAAACTTTTGTATTCATCTCTGATTGGTCTTTAAGGTGATGAAATTTATTTATTTTTAATATATTCCATATACCAACACATTTGTAAGTCCATTTGAATGACTGAGTAAGTCATATGGATTTACCATAATATATTTATTTGATCATCTCTATGCCTAGAATTCTCCCATACACAATAACTACTAAAAAAATATCAATTTGGTAACTAAATTAGTTCTACACCTGTGGAACATTAAGTTGCCTCTAAATTTTCACTATGTTTTATAAATAGTATTTTTTTTCTTTTTATTGAATTGTTGGGATGACATTGGTTAACATTATATAGATGTTAAGGGTACAGTTCTATAACCTATCATCTGTATATTGTATTGCGTGTTTGGTACCATAGATAGTCATTTGGAGTGTGGGGAGTCTCCCCAGCTGGCCAAGATGGCGGTAGGGGGAGGTTCTTACACTGAACGCACTGAAAGCTAGAAAGACAAATGGATAAGAAGGGAGGGAGGAAGAGAGGTAGAGAAGCACCAGCGTGTGGTAGCCTCTTGCACGCCCCCTACTGGGGACCTGGCCTGCAGCCCAGGCATGTGTGCTTGACTGGGAACAAACCAGCGACCCTTTGGTTCACAGGCCAGCACTCAATCCAATGAGCCACACCAGCCAAGGCAATTATCTTAATACTTAAAAAAAAAAATTAAGTTAAAATTTGTTTTACCTTTATTTCTCCTTCCTTTTGGCTTTCTTTGATCTTTGCTTTTGGTAATTTTTTTTTTTGTAATTTAGTTATGAGTACTTAGGACACTTTTATTTAAATTTGTCACAAATGATGTGACCTTAATATACCAAAGGTAGTGACCTTGGTAGTGAGAGTCCATCTGACAAAGAGAAATGTTATGTTACGGTAGAATGAATGGCCAGAGGGGAAATAATGGCAGGGCCGTCACCATTGCAATCTAATAAAGAACTTCATACAGGAGGCTAAAAGCAAAGGCACCAGTTGACTTGGTAATCCTGAGCCTGGTCTGATAAGGCTGCCAACCATCCCAAACAAGAGTAAACTATGATAGTGCAGGGGGGAAGGCCCTTTAAAGTGTGTGTGTATCACCTCCACTATCTAGGAAAAGGAAAACCTTGGGACTGTGTATTCATTCCAAGGCCTGAATGGGGGTGCACCCAAAAGAAAGGGCCCAAAGAAAGGGCCCATAAACAACTTTGATTAACTGCCTGCCTCCCGCTGCACATACAAAATAAACAAGTAGAGTCTGCAGCAAGATAAGAATTCGGGCTAACAGACCTCCATACCTACGTTTGGGTAGTCACGTCTCCCCAGGAAAGCTGGCACCACCTTTACCCATCAATCAATATGTAACTTCTACACCCCCATCCCATCAACTGTATACGTCCTCAGAACAGAGGACTCACTCTCTTGTCTCTTTATGACACATGGGGGGCCCCTGGCCACCCCTTTTTGGCCACCCAGGTGCTGGCTACCCTGCTTTTGCCACCCTTGCTCTAGCCACCCTTGCTTTTACTCTCCCATTTGAACTTAGCACTAAACTCACCACTAAACTTTGCTTGCATGCTAGTAAGCTTGCTGATCTGTAATTCTTTACTGTGTCAGCAAGAAGAACTGAGTTTGTCCCATGACAGTTAAACAATCATTTAATCATTCTTAGATCAGATAGAAGGAAAAAACAAATGCCTAGATAAAGATCATCAGAATATTCATTGATAATCTACAGATTGAATTATGGACCAAAAAAAAAAAGGGGGGGTCCCAAACTGGACAAGCTCAGGGAAGGACCACATGGCAGGCCTTACAAACTCAGAGACCAGAAGTAACCACACAGGATGGTAAGAATGTAATAATTGCTAGCTAAAAGAGGGCATGTGGGTAGTCCATCCTAGGCTTAGACAAAGGTCAGTGTGTACCTTTCAAATTGTCTATTGTCTCTGTGCATCTAAGATAACATACCTTTGAAAGGTCAGAGAAATGTTCTTTTTTAGACCTCGTGAAGGTACAACTGCCAGCACCAGGGCATGGGACCACATCTCCTTGTTGGCCACACACCATCTCTGTGTGCTGTAAATGTTAATTATTAACTGTTCTGCACTCAGCATTGTGAAAGGAGTATGTGTCTCTCCATTTTGCTTTTTATCTAAGCTCAGAGCTCTCCCTGCTGTGCTTTGTAAACAAAAAATCTGAAGATATACCTTTAAAAAGAAATTTTGACGAGAGTTTATTTGGGTAATGATGTGCAAATCAGGAAACACAGTTCTGGGTATGAATCGAGAATATGTTCCAAAATGGAGGGGATAGTGAAGGGTTTATTCAGGCAAAAGTTGGGAGGAACTGTGGATCAAAGAGATGGGTTGCTAGGGAAAACAAGACCATAAACTTACATCATTTGTTTTCTGATTGGTGGGGGCAACTGGGCTTTCAATGGTTGGCTGATTCAGTCATCAAGCAAGCAGCATTGTGAGGTGAGAATCATGGGTAGTATACAATTAAGCATTTATCAAGTTCTGGTTTCAGCCCAGGCCTGTGAACAAAAAGCTGTCTTTCGTCACACAGTTATAGGATAGGGAGTATTATTTAAAGACGATGCAAAGAGCACAATTTATCAAACAGTATAATTAACCCTGGGGGTGGGGTTGTGACTGGCTCTGAAAGCAGTTCCAGAGCCCCAAAGGGCAAAGTTACCCTCTGCAAACAGCCACAGAGCTCAAGATGCAAAAAATCCCAATTTGGGGTCACAAATTATGATATTAAAGTCCTCAGCTTTCTCCCACCTTCTTAACCACCAATGAATTTTGTGTAACGCTCTCATTGTCTTTTTTTATTGTAACGTGTCAAATAAGCTGCAAAACTGTCATTCTGTGGAGCATTTTCTGAATCCATTGAGATGTTCCTTCCTGACAATTGTCCTCACTTTGACTCACAAACTTTTATAAGACTTTTTCTTAGGCTGGAAGTTCCTCTGTGGACAGGATTGATAGGGGACTTAAGAGTTGGAAAATTTTAGTTTAAGTAATAGCTAATAAGCTTAGTACTCAATGCATGTAAAAGCTTTTGTTCCCGGAACTGAAGGTATGACCCACCCTGACTCCAGGAGACCAGAAGCACTTCCACCTTGTTCCTCAGGAGGACTGCAAGCAACTCAAGATGATACCTGAGCCATCATACTCCAGGGTGAGGTGACCACCGCCCAGGACACAGCTAAAGACCACCCACCGCCCAGGGTGAGAATGCTGAAGTTGTTTTTTTAATCCAATTACCTTTTCCCTGAATTCCAAACCCCTTACCTACATTTTGGTCTCCTTATAAGAAGGGCCATTTTAAAATGGAATTTAAGATGGTCTGTGAAGGTATGAACCTGCCATCTTCTCAGATCACTGGCCATCCGAATAAAGCGCCCACAAAGATTCAACCCCTGCCTCTGCTTATTGGGTTGGGCAGTGACAGGCAGCCCGAACTCCGGTGTCCTTTCCGGTTTCAGGAGGACTATCATGGTTTTTCACAAGAACTCTCTGATTCTGTTAAAGTGTATTAGAATTACTTCCAGGGGTGTCCAACTTTTTGGTGTCTCTGGGCCACACTGGAGGAATTGTCTTGGGCCACACGTTAAATACATTGTGACACATAATCACACACAAAAAATCTCAATGTGTTAAATAAACTTACGATTTTGTGTTGGGTCATGTTCACAGCCATCCTGAGCCACACATGGCCCTCTGCGGCAGGTTGGACACGCCGGAGTCTAAACCTTTTATCAGGAATGCTAATTTATTCCTAAAAGGTGATTATAGAGGAGTAGAAATTCTGGCCTGTACCCTCTTTTGGAAATTTTATCTCTTTATTGTTATGTTTCTCTATATTCTCAACTAAACCTACTCAAAGGAAAAAATATTCTACCTACAGCCAGGCAGAAGTCGCCCACCTAAAAGGGAAATCCATCAGACTGGGCCAAGGTTTCTCAAGTAACGTTTGAAGGCAAAAAATGTCAAAAAGGGTCCTCTCTCCTATTTAGTAATTATTGATTTGTAGAAGCAACAGGAAGACATTCTCTTAGATGCAAATCATCTAGAAAGGTCTCCCAGAACCTAAAGAAACAAACAACAAAAACCCAACCACACTGTAGGGAAATAAATTTAAATACGTTATTTATATAGTTTATGTAATCAATTATTTAAAATAAATTTCCTTCTGCTCTTCTGAGTTCTTGGCTGAGAACCCCTATGATAAAAGACAGATTAAAAGAGAAAAAAATTAGAAGTGTATTAACATGTACACCTCAAGTACACATGATTGATGTCCAGTGAACTGAGTTGCCTAGGATGGCCCCAAGCTACCACCGTAAACACATCCTGAGCTAAAGACAAAAGAAAGATATTGGGAGGAGGGGGAGGTGTTAGTTGTGGGGGGTTAGGAGGAAAAGCACAGGGAAGAAGGGCCAGATTTGTTATGCAAATTTCCTTCTCTATTGACAAGATTCTCTTGCAATTTAGAGTCAGCCTTTCTCTTCCCTGGTAAGAGAGGGAAACACTTATAAATGGAGATTTCCTTTATGAAAGTACATTTCTTTTACAAAAGGGTAACTTTTACTTTCTTTTCAGAGCTTCTCATGTGCCTGCAATTTCTCAAAATAATCATCTCGAAATAACTCTTAGGCCAAAGAGGCGCATATTGGGGTGGCATATTCTGATACTCTTCATCACACACCAACTAAATTACATAATCCAACAACGGGAGAAAGAATCAAATGTAGAAAACACATGAATTGGAAAACAATGATAAGAAATGAGGGGCTGTGTGTAATTAATGCATTTATCCATTGAACTTTATCTAAAAAACTATAAAACAGAAAATATGTGTTTGATATTTGAAAGAAATGTAACATGGGCCTGGTTGGTGTGGCTCAGTGGACTGAGTGCCAGCCTGTGAACCAAAGGGTCACCGGTTTGATTCCCAGTCTGCGCACATGCCTGGGGGCGGGCCAGGTCCCCAGTACTGGGTGCGTGAGAAGCAACCACACATTGATATTTCTCTCCCTCTCTTTCTCTCTCCCTCCCCCTCTCTCTAAAAATAAATAAATAAAATCTTAAAAAAATGAAGTGTAATATGGATGAAAGCAGGGATTATCATAGACCTTGTTTACTATCATATCCTAAAAACATGGTATAACCCAATAAATAATTGAGGAATCAGTGGAATAATGCTCCTTCCTGGCTTCCTACACAACATAAAATAATGTATATAGTTACAATAAACTGAAACAAAAATTTTAGAGCACACTAGCCAAGAAAATGGGAGTGGTAAGAATATGTGTATTATATTTATTATGAGGAATTGATAAATATAGTATTTCTCTGTAATTGGTATATTAGAAGTAACATTGAAAAGCTTTTATGCAGAGATGAGATTTTCCATTTAAAAGTAGGAATTGTCTCCCCTGATAAGAAAGGCTTAGAAGAATTCTAATATTCAAAATTCTTCAGCCCCATCCAGATCTGCGCGAATGTCCCCATCTCCGGTCTCAGGACTTCACTCCTTCCCCATCCGTTCCCTCGTGTCTGTGGAAAGAAAGGTCTAACCCGGCAACTCTGCTAGTCTTATAGTCAAGTCCTGGCTATGGTCCTTGACAGTGACCTGTGAAGGAAGTGGGGACCCCTCAAAGCTGTCATGTCCACTGCTTTACTTGTCTCTTGGGTCTGTCTGGCTGTAATTATTTTGGGTTTGTTTGTTTTTTGTTATGTTTGCCTGACTTGATCCATCCTTGAGTTTAGCTGGCACAAATGACACTAATTGAATCCCTGTTCTCTACCTCCCTGACCAAAGTGAGGTAAACTAATTAATTATTCTCTGGTTAGGGAGGAGAGGTATAAACCATTGGTTCTCAAGTGACCTTGGTTTGGAACGTTAAGGTCTTGTGATCACTAGCTGTCTATAAGTTCAAATTTTGGGGTCTTGTTAATTATTTTGTCTCCGTTTCCCCATTCTGTTTGCCCGGGAATTTTCCTAGCTTCTCATTATCCTGCCTCAAAACCAGAGATAACATCTAGGCCTCTGTTGTTTTAACTCCGGAACTACCCCAATGACCACATCCTTGCAAACCAGATGAGGTGATACCAATTGTACCTGATGCTGGGACCGGTGCAAAGATCAACTACTCCCTAGCACTGACGAGGCAGCACAGACCATGACCCTGACTCTCTCCTATATAACCCATTCCGTGGAAGCCATGGGGAAGCCAGGTCTTTGAGTAATGGCTCACCTCTGATTCCAGGCGTGGAGCGACTTCCTCAGCTAATAAACCCTTACTTTGTTGGCGGCAAACTCCTGTTTGCATTTGATTGGACTTTGATGAACACAGGCAAATGGACCTCTTTAGTCTGGTAACACAGGGACACAGTAGAACCTCAGTATTTGTAGAAGAAATGTTGCTTTCTTTTTTTTTTAAAGGTGTGCAGACAGGAAGGTCAAAATGAGAAGGTCCGAGTTGTGTCTTCACGTTTTATTTTCAGTTCAACTCATCAAATTGGAAAACCAGGGGTTTAAGACTGCCCAAGACCCAGCTACATTTGTTTCGTATCTTGTTAAAGTGCCTGCCCCTTGAGTAGTAACATCAGATACTGTATGTGAGAGTTATTGTGCCGTGGGATGCCCAGCAAAAGTTCAAGTGTTTTGTTTTGTTTTCTCTTTGTTGGAATGGTTCCAGAAACCACTTTGGGCTCCTGGGGGAGAACCTCTCTTAACTGTCAGTTACCCTCCCCCATCACATGTCTAAACAATGATTTTATTTGGAGTAGGAATAACTCTTGGCTCATGGTTTGTTCTTAAAGTTACAGGCGCATAAGGATCACCTAGAAAAGGTGTTGACAATTCTCATTCCTGAAGCCTGTTGACCTAAGAAATCCCCAAACCTCTAGAGAACTCCAATAAGGGTTTATTTGAATCCAAGTAACAACAATGCCAGAAGCAAGATCTCAACTGCTTCTGAGAATAACAGTCTTGTAGTTTCTTTTATACACTTGGAATTAAGTAGAGAACTAAGAAAGAGTACCTGAAGGTAGGAGAAAATGAGGTGTGGATTGAATTGCTGGAGAGTTAACAAGATTATGTGCTTTCCTGAGGGTGATTAAGCTTCTGAGGTATCTGAGAAGACCGCTTCTCAAAGGGTTGTTAACCTATTTAGACAAGGACAATGGGCAGGGCTTGCTTAACCTTTTAAGCAAAGATAAACCTTTTACTAAGAAGTTGCAGGCCTGGGGCAGGACTACTCACCAAGACCCGCCCAGTTAGGAATTTATAGTCAGATTATCCTGTCGGGTCACTGTTGGTCACTGGACTTGTCGGATTTATAGAGCTCCCCTCTTTTTTTTGCCCACAACCCCACTTCCCACACTATGTGATTCAGTAGATATGGGGTGGGACCTAGAATCTATAGTTAAATAAGTCTGTCAGATAATTTTGATGCGTATGTTTAGAGTAGCACCCCTATCCAACAGAAATGTATTATGAGCCATATGTAATTTTAAATTTTCTAGTAGTCATTTAAAAAATGTGAAAAGAGTCCTGGCTGATGTGGCTCAGTGGATTGAGTGCTGGACTGTAAAGCACAAGCGTCACCAGTTCGATTCCCAGGGAGAGCACATGCCTGGGTTTTGGGCCAGGTCCCCAGTATGCATGAGAGGCAACCACACATTGATGTTTCTGTCTTTCTCCCTTCCCCTCTCTCTAAGAATAAATAAATAAAATCTTAAAGTAAATAAATAAATAAAATTTAGCAAGGGAAAAGAAATTGGTAAAATTAAGTTCCATAATTTAATTTATCTAACCCAATATATGCAAAATATTATGATTTCAACATGTAGCCAACATAAATACTTATTAATGAGATATTTTACATTTTTCTGGTACCAAGTCCTCAAAATTGGGCATGCGTTTTTACCCTCATGGCGCACCTCAGTTTGGACCAGCCACGTTTCAAATGCTCAACTGCCGTGTACAGCCATGGCTCTGGATGGGATAAGGCAGGTTTAGAAGATTAGCCAGCACTGGATTGTAACTATGGAGGTGAGAGGCCACATTTCATTCTTATATTTGCAAAGTCCAGCAAAATGCCCAGAACATAAAAAATGTTCAGGAAATATTAGTTGGTGGGTTAGTTATTCACGCTAGCAGGTTGGGCCGTAATCACGTGAAGTCATGTGCCTATGGTTATGGCTGAAACTGGGAAAGAGCCCCAGGTTTTTCTCGGGTATTCAGAAATCTCCTCGGGCAGTTAATAGATAATCTTTAGTATTCTATTCAGAATAACTTCAAAGGCTGGGGTGGAGGAGGGACTTCACTTCAAAGGCTTTAAGAGGGAGAAATACAGCAAGTTGGGAAAGCCTGGTTGCTAGGACAACCCTCTCAAGATTGAATGTGGACCCAGGCTTGGTGTGGCTGTGATCTCTCCCTTTGTAATATGCTCGCCTTTTGCTAGGCTCTAAGGAAGAACCGTTTTGAAATGGCCATTTGAGAGTGTAATTTGGAGCCAGTAGGCCACGTGGCCCTAAAAAGTGTTTAAATGCAAAAAGAAAGAAAATGGGCCTAACCTGGATTGAAAGGGGGCTGCCCGAAGTGAAGCACAATTGCTTTTAAGATTGCGAAGTTCAAGAACTTTTGTCTCCCAGTTCCAGATAGACCTCACTTATGGGAATCGAGAATGGTGATCAAAGTAGGTCTATTTCCTTGGATCCAGAATATCCTTAGATTTAGCAGTTTAAGGTGAAGAAAGTAACTATTTCCTACTTAGGTGATTTTCTTAAGTATTATTCTCAATTTGTGGTTTACATATTTATGCAGATATTAATATTTAAGTTTTTTAAAATACATTCTAAATAGTGAACTTTTGTTGGGCAATTACTGTACGCCTGGCACTCTGCTGAAGCCTTTCCGTGTATTGAATTTCCAGGAAAATAAAACCTCCTTTTTTATTTGCATTTTATAGAGTTTTTGAAAAAAATCAAAATTTAGAGAGAGCATTTCAGATCATGCTTCCTGGCAATATCATAAACAAACCAACAAACAGACAAAAACTTAGAGAGATTAAGTGACTTCTTCAAGAATTGTTTCTCTAGGAACAGTATAATTAGAGATAACTTTTATATTGTGCTTTCCACTTTTAGAAAGTACTTGTGTAACAGAGAATAAAGAATATGTGATCCTGTACTAACCAAAATAAATGTACTAAGTAATAAGCCTACAAGCCTGTTGAAACAGAAGCAAGAAAAAGAATTTTTTTTCTACAACCTCTATTTTAGCCTTTATTTCAGTACATTGCAGAGACCAGCAGTACCAGCTCCAGATGGGAGCTGACCTACCACAGGAATTCGGTTGATGCAGATTGATTCCACACACTGACGCCAAGATCCTTATCACAACCAGCTAGAATGCTGCCCGCACACACGTGCCTACTTTCCCTACCCTTTCTTATAAGTCACCAGCGTGGCCAGAGATGTTGAGATGGTTTTCAGCGCAGGAGTCCACCATCCTCTCAGGTCGCTAGCCCCTGAATAAACCTCTTTCCTTCTCATCAACACCTTCCTCACTGCTTTCTCTGCGGCAGGCAGCCGCATCTGCATTTGGTAATGTTTGTTAGTAGTATTCCTCAAAATCACATACACCAATCTGTAAAATTCAAATTTATAACATAATGGTATGGGGGAAGAATTTTTTTTCCCTCTACCCTTCTAGTTCTTTGGCTAGTCTAATAATCAAATTGACTTAAGACAAATGGAAAGGAGAAAAGCTAGCTTAATGACTTCCATATATGGGCCCCATGAAGACAGGGAGACCCAAGAACAAGTCATGTGGTTGAACATCAGAGGTGTGCCATTGGGAACTAAGGAACGAGACAGGGGCCTGGGCCTTCAATGGGGAGGAGAGCGATTCAGAGGCTCATAAGAAGAGCAGATGTTTAGTAATTAGATGCTTGTCCTGCCATACCGTTAGGGCATTCAGATAGAAAGTTACCTTGCTTTCTGAGCCAGGGCCCCTATCTAAATTCTTTTAAGTAGTTAAAGGAGAGTAGTTGTTTTCCTTGAATCTGCGGGGTGTTGGTTGCCTTCAGCTTAGGATAATCCACATGCCAAAATGACACATTTTGGAGAAGCTCATCCTGAACCCCTTCAGGGATACATGATTAGGGCATTTAAAAAGCAGATATTAACACTACATTAATATATTTGTGTAATGAGAATGTCACTTGAGAAACATATTGTCCTAATACCATTAGGCAAAATTGAAATAAGCAGAGATTGAAGGCAAATGCAGTGGTTAGAAATAGCTCCATACTCCCAGAAGGCGGTGAAGGGATTCTAGAGTGGAAAGGTATTTGTGCGTGTGCACACGCTAATGACACTGTGGCCGATCCTTGGTAACTACTGTCATTCATCTATCCTTAGCTCTCTTTCATTCCCTACAGGGTCTTGTATACGAACTAGACCAGTATGTCGTATTTATACTGCGTGTATTGCCATATTAACATTGTTGATGTAAGAAACGATCAAATCAGTAGAGAATTTTTATAAGAGTTTATTTGAGCCAAAACTAATGACACTTGTAGGGAAGCCAGATCTCAAATCGGCCCAAGAATGACAGTTTTGTGGTATCTCTTACGCACTTGAGATTAAAGAGGGAACTAAGGAAGGTTACAGGAAGGTGGGAGAAAGGAAGGTGGGCCTTGACTTATAGGATAGTTAATAACATTCTGTGCTGTCTTGAGTGTGTTTACTTATTTCAAGTGTGTTAACCTAGATGAGCAGAAACAATGGGCAGTCCTTGCTTAAGGCAAAGTTAACCTTTCACTAAAGAAGTGACCTGCCCTTTCAGGATCAGATTGCCCTGCGAGATTGCTCACTGGAGATCCACTTTTTGGTTCACAGCCTATTATAAATTCTCTTTTGCCCCTTGTTTCTTTAACTTCATGGTATATCTAGGATCTTTCTGGATTTGAATGTGTATTTGTAGCTTGTTTTTGTTTTTTTAGATTTTATTTATTTATTTTCAGAGAGAGGTGGAAGGGACTGAGGAAGAAAGAGAGAAACATTGATGTGTGAGAGTAACATCAATCGGTTGCCTCTCGCACACCCCCAACTGGGGACCTAGCCTGCAGCCCAGGCACGTTCCCTGACTGGGAATTGAACCAGCAATCTGTAGGTTTGCAGGCCAGCACTCAATCCACTGAGCCACGCTGGCCACACTGTAGCTTGTTTTTAAAAATGGCTGCACAGGTTTCCACTGAACGTCTCAGAATGAACTACTATGCCTCTAGTTTCCTGGGTTACATACAAAGCTGCGATGAACAGTCTTGTAAACATATATTTGTATACATGTGCAAGAATATCAGTGGTTACATTTTCAAAACTGGAATTGCTGGGTCAAAGCAACTGTTTTTTTTCCTCTACTTCTATTGTCACATGACCTTTCAGCAACTGTTTTTAAAGAACCCTGTTTATATTAAGAAAATCAGTACTTGGACAAATGTGCTATAATTATTTCTTCTTGGTTTGTCATTGAAGTTTATTAATTAAACTTAAATTATACAGAAAAATTTAAAGTTTATTTATAGACCTTTTCCTTTGTAGTTTTTGGGAGATGTGTTTTGCGTAGACATACACTGAGATTGATCTTTGTTTATTTGTACTACAACTTTTAATATTACATTTTTACATTTAAATTTTTGATTCATGTGAAGTTTGTTGTGACAAAAAGAATGAGCTAGGAAGCCACATTAATTTTTTTCCAGATGGCTTCCCAGAGTTCCAACACTATTTATTACAAATCAACTTTTTCCTACTATTTTGATACGTTGTTTTTATCCTATACCAAATTCCCATATACATTTAGATCTATTTCTATAGGTTTTTTTTGCTTCATTGATCTGTTTGTTTATTCATGCAAGACAGAACTTTTTAAATCACTGTTGTTTATATGACATTCTACACATTACTTTTTATTCCATCTGGAATTGATTTTGGTATGATGTCATGTGATAATCTAAATGCCAAATGAAGCCACATCATAGACAGAAAGAAGCTAAAGAAAAAGAAGGTGGTATGTGAAGGAGGTTAGGATGAGACTCTCCAAAATTTATCGGTTTGGTATGCGGATTATTTTGAGCTAAAAGCAATCATGACCCAGCAGACTCAAGAAAAATTTTTACCTCTCCCTTAATTACCTAAAAGAATTTGGGTAGGGGGGCTGGCCCAGAAAGAGAGATAACTTTTTATCTGAATGACTTACCTGCAAGGCAAGACGAACATCTAATCACTAAACATCTGCTCTTATCATCCCGTAAATGAACCTCCTTCCCTTTGAAGCCCTAGGCCCCATCCCATTTCTTAGCTTATCTTCAATTGCCTGCCTTGTCTTTGGGTCTTCCTGGGGCCCTTATATATACATAATCAAACTACTTTTTCTCTTTTTAATCTGTCTAATGTGAATCTGATTATTAGATCAGCCAAAGAACCTAGAAGGGTAGAGAAAAATGTTTTCCTCTCTTCATAGGTATAGGTCTCTTCTGGCGTGTTTGTATAAGCAGTAAATGAAAGGTGAAAAGAATCGGTTGAGAAAGGACAGCTTTTGACATTGGTTTCTTAATTTAATTTAATTTTTATTTTTTATTTAAAGAGGAAAGGAACCTACCAGTGAAGTAACACAGGAATAGGGGAACTTTTATTTATTTTATTTATTTATTTTTAGAGAGAGGGAAAGAAAGGGAGAAAGGGAGGGAGAGAAATATCTATGTGTGGAAGATACATAAATCGGTTGCCTCTCACACACCCCCAACCGGGGACCTTGCCCGCAACCCAGGCATGTGCCCTGACTGGGAACCAAACTGGCGACCTTTTGGTTTGCAGGCCAGTGCTCAATCCACTGAGCCACACCAGCCAGGGCAGTATTTTTATTTTATTACTAAAAATATACTGTGGTATTTATTGTTATTAACAATATAGTAAATGAATAATGTTGTCAACATAGGACCATTTTGATCAGTTTTCTGTCCCTATAGTTCTTTGAAATTATTAACACTAAATTTTGCTATCAGAATAAATTATAGAGGATTCTATCTTGTAATTACCCTTCCCTACCCTTATGAAACCGGAAAAGCAGGTGTTTGGGCTGCCTGTTACTACCAGAACCAATAAACAGAGACAGGGATCGAACCATTATGGGTGCTTTATTCAGATGGCCAGTGATCTGAGAAAAGGGTTATGTACTCTCAAAAACTGTTTTAACATCTCGTTTTTAACCTGACCTTTTAATAAGGAGATGAAAGGGTGGGTAAGGGGTTTGGAAAAAGGTTAATTGGATAGAAGGGTAGGTAAGGGGTTTGGAAAAAAGATTAATTAGACAAGAGTGGCAGTCCAGCCTGGTGATTTTCCTTGTACTTGTTCTTCTGTGGATCAACAATTCTTCATCTTCATGGGGGCTGTTCCCTCCCTGGGACACAGAGGCTCAGATTCCATCTCCAGGGCTTGCAGGGCCCCTGGGGCACAAAGGCTGAACTGCCAGTCCACCACCTGGAGTCACGTAGGTCGTGCATGCAGTTCTTGGAGTAACTGCTTTCCACCTGCATTAGTCACTACCAGCTAAGGCTAAAATCTTTAACTCTTGAGTCCCCCTATCACTTGCTTATCCCTTTATACTTTTGTTTTTCCTATCTTTATGATTTTTCTACAAAACCAACATGTTTTAATTTTGCCACAGGACCCCCCCAAAATAGTACCATGATGTGACAGAAATATGTGGAACTGAGCCAGAATCTTCGTCAAACAGATTCAACTTGCCTATAATTATAAGTATTAGCTTTCTGTTGGTGAAATACACAAAGAACTGCATCTATAAAGACAACAGAAGGTTTAAGCCCTGGTAGAGTTTAAATGTAAGACTGCAAAAAAACACACCAACAAAAAAAATAAATAAAAGGACAACTGGCAAAGAAATGACACTAAGTTGCCTCTTCCTGTATGTGTGTTCTAGAAATAGAGCTTAACTTCCCAAGGAACACAATAGTTTAGGGTTCACTTAGCTGCAATTCTGTGGCTGGCACAGTTCAGGGCAGCCTTCACCTCAGAGACCTGGAAAGTCAAATGCTGACTTTCTGAATCTTGCTTGTAGCCATTTGTGGCCTATGTGACACAAACAGGAGGCTGTCGTTAAATAAGGGGGAAACTTTCCCTTTCTGATGAAAGGCACTGCTATAGATTGAATGTTTGTGTCTCCCCAAAATTCATATAATGAAACTTTACTCCCAATATGACATACTAGAAGGTGGGGCCTGTGTGAGGTGATTCAGTCATGAAGATGGAGCTCCCAGGAATGGGGTTAGTGCCCTTTTTTAAAAAAAGGACCGAGCCCTGGCTGGTGTGGCTCAGTGCATAGAGCCCCGGCCTGCAAACCAAAGGGTCCCTGCTTTGATTCCCAGTCAGGGTGCATGCCTGGGTTGTGGGCCAGGTCCCCAGTAGGGGGAGCAGGAGAGGCAACCACACATGTTTCTCTCCCTCTTTCTTCCTCCTTTCACCTCTTGCTAAAAATAAATAAATAGAATCTTTAAAAAATTAAAAATAAAATAAAGGACCCAGAGAGCTTCCTTGTTTCTTCTGTCATGTGAGGACATAGTGAAAAGACCAAAAAAATCTATGAAACAGGAAGTGAGCTCTCGCCAGACATAAATTCTGCCAGCACAATGACCTTGGACTTCCCACCCTCCAGAACAGTGAGAAAGAAATGTTTATTTTTAAAGATTCTAAGAGATAGGGGAAAGGAGGGAGAAATCCAGGGATGATTGATGTGAGAGGGAAACATTTATCGGTTGCCTGTCACATGCCCCCAACCAAAGACCTGGCCCACAAGCCAGGCTTGTGCTCTGACCAGGAATGGAGCCAGTGGCCTTTCAGTTCCCAGTTCGGCACCCAACCCACTGAGCCACACCCGACAGGGCTAAAGATTTATTGTTAAAGGCACTCAGTCTACGGTATTTTTGTTATAGCAGCCTGAGCAAACTAAGACAGAGAGATGGATGTGGCTGATACTACCTCTTCTCCCTTTTTTCTCTCTTGAAAGCAGAACTGATGTCTGGAGATCTGGTGACTATTTTTGAACCATGAGGGATACACAAAGAGTATCTCAGGCCATTGGCCTGCACTTTAATGCCAATACTGCTTATTTCCAATCTTTTTGTGTTAAAAAAATTTAGAAATCCTTATTTGAGTCACTGTTAGTTAAGTGTTCTATAACGTGCAGCCAAAAATGCTAGATAACTATTAGAGGTAGTTAATGACTATATAGCAATAATAAAAAATACAAATCATGCAATAAGCTGGTTTCCTGCCTACATAATTTCAATAAATTTTTTTTTTCAACAGATGTTTGCAGGAGTTGATGTCCTATAAGAACAAAGATAAAGTGTTACTAGATTTCATTTGAAGACTTAACTATGAAGACCCTACTTACATGATCGAGGTGATAATATTCTCATTGAGCTATCTGAGGAAAAGCATTAAAGGGGATTCACAGCATTAAAAAGTCTCAGGAGTCTGTGTCTGTGTTCTTGCCACTCTTTCTGTCAGATGGAGAATGAAACAAAATTTCTGAGTGTTTTTTTGAACTGTTTTCAAGTTTAAAAAGCTCTTCCTCCCAAGATTATACTAAACATTTGCCTGGATTTTTTCATTTTATAGTTTTATTGTGGATGTTTACGCTCACCATTTAAATCTGGACAGAATTACTTTTTGATTGTAGTGTTATGGTGGAGAGAGAGATCAAGCTTTGTTATTCCAACTGGAAGACATCGTCCTCAGCTGCATACTGGGTAATTTATCCTCTCTCCATTGATTTGAGCTGCCACCACTTATTACTCGATTGTCATATACATGAGTATATGTATACGGAGGGGGCAAAAGCAGGTTTACAGTTGTTTGTATGGGAAATAATGCAATAATTAATAAGTAATAACTCGAGAATAAATGATATGCCTTGTGTACTCATAACTGCAAACCTATTTTTGCTCCACCCTATACTTGTTTATATGCATATATACAGGGTCTGTCCAGAAAGTATCCAGCCATGTAATATGAAACATAGAGACCTTTATGGTATGTACTGAAGAAGATACAAGATACAGGAAACATTGTACATAGGACAATGATGCCTCAGTCCCCTTCAAAGTAGGCACTTTGGGACCTCACACAGTTCTAATCACCATCAGCTACCCTGTTGTATTTACCTGAATCTCATTGACAGTCGGAAATCTCTTCTCTTTCAAAGGTCATTTTAGTTTTGGGAAAAGCCAGAAGTCACAGGGCACCAAATCTGGGCTGTAGGAGGGCTGAGTCACCTGGGTGATCTTATGTTTCACCAAAAAACTCTGCATGAGACGTGATGCATGAACGGGTGTATAGTCATGATGAAGCTGCCAATCACCAGTTGCCCATAGCTGCGGTCTTCTGAGTCATCCGAATAGTTTCCACAGGGGGATGTTCAAGCTTAATGCAAAATTCAATGCAGATTCATTGCTCTACTCGCTCAGTCATTTTGATGTGATGGACACACAGACCACATATTCACTCAACGGTGTCTACCGCCCCCACTGACTAGTACAGTGAAGTCATCATTGTTCATGCATGTGCATTCCAGTCTGCTCTCCTTGGCTGCCAGGTTATATCAATACCATGCAAACTGTTCTCTGGGTATATTGAAAATAGCTGGACTTTTTCCAGACAGACCTCATACATATAAATTACATATACATGTATTCATATATACATGTATATATATTCAAGTATTTATATACATATGTATATGAATGTATTCATTTGTATTCTCAATTATCATATACATGAGGCTGTTCCTGGACTTTCACAGTTGCCACAAGGTATTGTAGTTACATATTTCCATGCCTCAGTGATACCATGTTAGCCAGCATAACTTAGTCTTTAGTTTTTAGAATTTAATGTGATTTGTCTTGCTGTGGACTTTTTTTCCCCTCAGCTTCTCTAATCTGTAGCTTTATGTCTTTTGCCAAATTGGGGGAAATTTCAGCCATTACTTTTTTGAATATTTTTCTCATCCCCTCATTCTTTCTCTTCTCCAGGGATACAATGGTATTTGTGATTGTCCCACAAGTCCATGAGGCTCTGTTTTCTTTTTTCCTCCTAAATCTTTTGTCTCTCTCTTGTTTAGATTAAGTAACATCTATTGGTCAGTACTCAAGTTGCTGATTCCCCCCTCAGTCATTTCCACTCTCCTATCGAGCCCGTCCAGCCAGCTTTTATTTCAGTTATTACATTTTTCAGTTTTATAGTTTCCATTTTTTAATACATTTTCTTTGCTGATATTTTCCATTTTTTGTTGATTCTAAGAAAATTTGTAATTACTTTGTAAGAGCATTTTGGACAGCTGCTTTAAAGTCTTCATCAGATAACTCCAGTGTCTGATTCATCTTAATATTGGCAGTTGATTGTCTTTTCTCATCCAATTTACAATTTTCCTGGTTCTCGATATGACGAGTAATTTGCTATTGTATCCCGGCATTTTAATATTGCTAGGAGACTCTGAATCCTATTTAAAGCTTGTATTTTCACAGGCAATTAAGATGTAGGTTTGGGCTGATTTTTGTGGCCTATGGTTCCAATGGCAATTTAGTTGTGCTGTGTTATTCTGGTCTCCTTAGTCCACCTGGGGCTGCTGGGGCTCTTGTGGTTCCCACTGGTGCTCCTTGCTGGGGCCAGATACCCTTCTCTGGTCCTGGTGTTGCCAGAGGGAGGTGCCCCCAGATCCCCAAGGGGAAGAGCGGTCCCTGGGCTGCCTGTTGCTGGTGGGGGCTCTGTTCAATCCCTGCTGGTGCCATGCATGGGTGAAAGGCACGTCCTGGGCCCACCATTGCCTCTAGGCAGGAGGTAGTGGATGCCAGGGCCCTTGGGATGCGGGACAGAGTGTTTCCCACTCCCACTCTCTGTTCTCCCAGGTGTTGGTGGGGTTCCCACCTGATCACTATTGTTGCTTCCAGGCAGAGGAGAGTCACCAGGAGCAATGGGGATGTGGAAGAGACAATACATTACATCTGTTCATCCTAGGTTTTCAGCTGAGACTTTAACAGAATACCGAGAGAAAAACATTTTTTTAAAACTCACTTAAGATCAATTATGCTAGAGAACAGGTCAACTTATTTTCCCCTTTCTGTTGATAAAAGCTGTATTACAAAGATATTATCGTAGGAAGAGGCAATCAAAGCATGAACAGCCACATATTTTGAGGCTCTCGTGCTGTGGAAAATGTGGGAACAGGAAATAACTTTATTTTTGAATGTAGCCAGCCCTGGATCCTTTCTATTTCCTCTCAGCTTCCTTTAAAACTGAACAGATCCCTTTTAAGCTGACCTCTTTCTGCTTGTATGTTACAGACAGAAGGAAAGCGCCATTTTCAATATTCTGCCCAGAAATCTCCTTAGCTCGATCACACAGTGTGGTAGATTCATTTTCTATTTTCCACTTTGTTGTAGGCAAGATTGAGTTCAACTTTCTGCTGCTTCTCCAGCTTTCAACAGTGTTTTCCTCCCAGCATGGGCAAGCCCTCTCCCTCCAGGCTCCTTCATCACCCACCAACAGCCTTCCAGCCTCCTCCTGCTCCCAGTCCTAAAGCCAGATGCCACCTCCTGTGTTAGGGCTCTGTTACAGCCTCACTTCCCCATGATGGAGGAACACTTGTTCTGGTGATCCATCGCTGTAACAAGTGTGAACTGCCAAAACTTCAGCGTGGCACAAATGACTCTGTGACCCTCCCCTCTCCAACTAAGAGACTTGACAGAGTTCTTGCAACGCTTCCAGCAGCCTAAGGCCTTGTCCTTGGGAGAACCCAGCCCCCTTAAGTTCCAGCCTGGAAAAGCTCAAGGCTGCCAAAAACATTGACCCTTTTTTCCAGCCCAAACCTGGTGATGGGCGCCTGTCCTCCCTCGCCTTAGAGCATTTGCTTTAGAAAAGTTATCATTGCAAATCCTTTCCCTGTTCGTTTGAGTCATATCTGTCCCTTCTACAACCAAGGACAAGAGAGACATTCTTTTGAAATGCAATCATCAGTAAAGACAGGGCCAGCGAGTGGACAGGGATGGCCTAATCACATCTCTTAGCACCCTTCTGTACGGACTTTGGCTTTAACATGCACATGGTTTTTGTGGGTGAGGAAGACAGGAGGGCTCCACTGGGTGAGTCTGGCTTGGGGTTCCTCATGAGGGAGCAGCAGAGGGTGGAGCAGGTGGGAGCTGGCAGAGCAAATCTCCCACTTCCTGCTGTCTTGGGATCTTGCTATGCCATCTGTCTGCATGAGCTGGTCTGGGCCTCAGGGCAGTCAGGCTGTTCACAGGGCAGCAGCAGGCTTCAAGGGCAAGTATTCCCATGAGCAGAGCAAAAGCCACAATGCCTTTTCTAATCTAGCCTTGAAAGTAAGGCCGCATCCCTTCCACTGACTTCTATGTAGAATATTAGAAATGTTCCAAATAAGTCACAACTCAGCCCAGAGTAAGGGGAAGGGAAAGCAGAAAAGCAGATGCAAGTTCACGATGGGAAGAGTGTCAAGGTCACGTTGTAGATGGGCCCCATGAATGGGAGAGAATGTAGTGACCATGTGGGGGAAATATATTTTGCCACAATTATCTACTTTTCAAGCATTTAAATTTAATATGGTATAGTCTTTTATATCCATAAATAGAAATATTTCCTTGTTTCTTCATTTTCTATAGGAACTTTAGATTCTCTCCCTTATTTGTGGAAGCTTAGAAAATTGTAGGCATTTGTCCCAGGCCTATAAAGCTGAGAGAAATAGGCCTTACGAAACTGTTAGAAATCTGTGCTTTAGAGAGTTTTCTTACCCACTTCATGGTATGGGCAACTGTGTCTGCCTGAACCACCTTTGGTGTTAGTTCTAGTATTCAAACCTAGGGACTCCAGCCTCCTGAGACTGTTTTTGCATTTAATTAATTAATTGATTGATTGATTTTAAAGAGAGAGAGAGAGAGAGGAAGGAGGAAGGAGAGAGAGAGAGAATAATCTATTTGTTGTTCACTTATTTATGCATTTATTAGCTGCTGCTTGTATATGCCATAACCAGGAATTGAACTTGCAATGTTGGTGTATTCGGACAATGCTCTGAGATACATGGCCAGAACGACATAATGATATATTGTTACGTATATACACATAAAATATACGATAGTGGTAGATGATCAGTATGTGATATCAATATATTATTGATATCACCAGCCTGTTCGCTGGGCTCCAGCAGTGACATACCCCAAGGGACCAACCTCTTTCTTGCTTTAGGGCTCTCTCACACCTGTGCTCCCTCTGCTTTGATTACTAAGCTAATCACCTTCTGTTATAGGAAATGAATACCATCATTAAAAATAAATCCAGAAATTTGACTCCTCTCTGCTCTATGTGGATTCCATTTTCCAAAAGTCTCCTCCAGGCTTTTTCACATGGTAAACTCAGGATTCCAAAGAACTGAAAGGAAGGCAAGCCCCAACGCACAAGCACTTTTTACGTCTCTGTATATCACACTCATCACAACCTATTGACTAAAACAAACAGCGTTGCCAAGCCTGGGTCCAAGAGCTAGAGATACAGGCTCTAACCCTTAATGGGGGGAGCCCCAAAGCCATATTGCAAAGAAGAGCAAAAGCAGGGGTCTGAGTTACTTTGTAAATACTGCCATTTTGTAATAATCTGCCACATGTTTTTCTTCCCTCTGTTTTTCTTCCTTCTTTTCTTCCTCCTTCTTGTCTTTTTCTTTTTTTCCTGCACCTTCTTCTTTCATTTGCTTCTGAGTATTTCTAATTAAATTAAAATCTATAAGGTTGACATCATATTTGCCCTAATTTGAAAGAGTCTGTCTGGAGTGGCCTCTCAATAACTTACTGGTTGGAGTTGTTAAGAAAACTTCCCTTTAGAGTTATTTGAAACAAAGCATCAGAAACCAGTTCTTACTGATTAAACGTGAAAAAAAAAGTCCTCTGAATTAAGAAAGATAAACATGTCTGGCTCTTGCTTTCTTCTAACTATTTTTTCTCCATGCAGTGGGAGAATAAAAGGACTAAAGATTTAGAAAAAGTGAATTGCTATTCTAAAAATGTAGGTGCCTTCTTGACTGAAAATATTTTCAACTTATGAGTTTATTGGATGTAAGTTGAGGAACATCTGTATATGTATATACATATATAAATGTGTTTTCAAAAATTTCTGACAACTTGGCTCTTACTGTTCAAAAATTTCTTTTTTTAAAAAAGATTTTACTTACTTATTTTTAGAGAGAGGGGAAGGGAGAGAAAAAGAAGGAGAGAAACATCAATGTGTGGTTGCCTCTCGTGCGCCCCCAACTGGATACCTGGCCCATAATCCAGGCACATTCCCTGACTGGGAATCAAACTGACGACCCTTTGATTCACAGGCCAGTGCTCAATTCACTGAGCCACACCAGCCAGGGCCCGTTAAGAAATTTCTTTATTGGGTTATCAGTACAACAACTATATTCACAATTAATCAAAGTAACATAAATATTTTACATTTTGATAAATACTTATCAAATATAAAAAGTTAAAAATTGATAGGAAGGCATCTCTCAACAAGATGAATGATGCTTCTTCCCCAAGTACTTCATTTATCTCTCTGAGCCACTACTTGTTGCTGGAATGAGTGAAAGTTCAGCATCAATACTAGTCCTATTTTTTATTTTTATAGAAATAAGCATTAAGAAAAGTGTGATTACATAAATATAGAGATGTAAATGGGAGGAGTGTCTTTCCATTTCTTCTTCTTTTTTTTCTTTCTTGATTTTGTTGGAAGGAGTTTTGCTATAGCAATGCCAACCAATTATTTTGGATGTTTGCTGAGTTATTTTTGATAGTTATCTTTGTTGAAAATTATTTTTGATGAGTTAGCTGGCAACTCAATTAAATCCCCTAATTTTGTTAAGCAAATAATTGGAAATCATCTGACTTGCAAGAAGATTTATTATCTACTTACTAAAGGCATTATTTTCCTCAGTTATTAGTTGAGGGTATCAAAAAAGTCTTATTGAGTTATCAGTGGCTATTAACTTACCCACCTATTATTAACTTAGAGAAGCCTTGCTTTATTGAGCTAAAAGGAAAAGAAAGTAGGAATAAAATAAGTCTATAATATTTTAAAATGTGCATTTGGGGATTTTTTTCCTCATAAGCTGTTAATAAATTTAGGCCAACTTAAAGATGTTTTGGTTTTCTAAGATGGTTTAGTTCTGCAAAATGTGAGTGATAGGCACTTGAAAATTCTATTATCATCTATAACAAGCATTCATATGTCTATAACAGATTTAATGATTGTTAATTTCTTGCCATATTTTCTTAATTTTTAAAAGTATTTTATAGTGGGAGAACCAAGATGGCGGCGTAGGTAGACACACTGCACCTCCTTGCACAACCAGAACTGATAGAGAATCGAATGGCAAGGAAGTCCGACACCAAGTAGATAAAAAATAAACATTCATCCAGACCGGTAGGAGGGGCGGAGATGGGCACCGGGGCGGAGAGGACTTGCGTGGCCATGGCGGGACCCAGACTGGTGGAGTGTGGGACGAGCGGGGCAGGCAGTCCAACCACTAGCAGACCCTGTGACCCCGCATTCTCGCACAGATAAATCGAGAGGGCCTGACTCAGAGTGGTGGAGAAAGGGGCAGGCAGAGCGGCGGGTAACACCCTGCAGCCCCACACTCACGCACAGATAAACCGGGACGAACGGCAGGGAGCAGGGCAGACCGCGCAACCCAGGGCTCCAGCTCGGGGAAATAAAGCCTCAAACCTCTGATTGAAAACACCCGTGGGGGTTGGGGTGGCAGCAGGAGAGACTCCCAGCCTCACAGGAGAGGTCGTTGGAGAGACCCACAGGGGCCTAGAGTGTGCACAAGCCCACCCACTCGGGAACCAGCACCAGAGGGGCCCAGTTTGATTGTGGGTAGCGGAGGGAGTGGCTGAAATCCGGTGGAGAGTGGAGCAGGAGCCATTGCTCCCTCTCGGCCCCTCCCCCATGTACAGTGTCACAGCACAGCCACCAGCGTTACCCTGCCCCAGTGAACACCTAAGGCTCTGCCCCTTTAAGTAACAGACCCGCCAAGACAAAAAAAAAAAAATGGCCCAAATGACAGAACACTTCAAAGCTCCAGAAAAAATACAACTAAGCGAGGAAGAGATAGCCAACCTATCGGATGCACAGTTCAAAACACTGGTTATTAAGACGCTCACAGAATTGGTTGAATTTGTTCGAAAAGTAGATCAAAAAATGAAGCCTATGCCAAGAGAAACAAAGGAAAATGTACAGGGAACCAATAGGGATGCGAAGGAAACTGGGACTCAAATCAATGGTGTGGACCAGAAGGAAGAAAGAAACATTCAACCAGAAAAGAATGAAGCAACAAGAATTCGGAAGAATGAGGAGAGGCTTAGGAACCTCCAGGACATCTTGAAACGTTCCAACATCCGAATTATAGGGGTGCCAGAAGGAGAAGAGGAAGAACAAAAAATTGAAAACTTATTTGAACAAATAATGAAGGAGAACTCCCCTAGTCTGGCAAAGGAAATAGACTTCCAGGAAGTCCAGGAAGCTCAGAGAGTCTCAAAGAAGCTGGACCCAAGGAGGAACACACCAGGGCACATCATAATTACATTACCCAAGATTAAAGAGAAGGAGAGAATCTTAGAAGCAGCAAGAGAAAAGAACACAGTTACCTACAAAGGGGTTCCCATAAGACTGTCAGCTGATTTCTCCAAAGAGACTTTACAGGCAAGAAGGGACTGGCAAGAAGTATTCCAAGTCATGAAAGGCAAGGGCCTACATCCAAGATTACTGTATCCAGCAAAGCTATCATTTAGAATGGATGGGAAGATAAAGTGCTTCTCAGATAAGGTCAAGTTAAAGGAGTTCATCATCACCAAGCCCTTATTATAAGAGATGTTAAAGGGACTTATCTAAGAAAAAGAAGATAAAAAATATGAACAGTAAAATGACAGCAAACTCAGTTATTAACAACCACACCTAAAACCAAAACAAAAGAAAACTAAGTAAACAACTAGAACAGAAACAGAACCACAGAAATGGAGATCACATGGAGGGTTATCAATAGGGGATTGGGAGGAGGAGAGAGGGGGGAAAGGTACAGAGAATAAATAGCATAAATGATAGGTGGAAAATAGGGGGAGGGTAAGAATAGTGTAGGAAATGTAGAAGCCAAAGAACTTATAAGTATGACCCATGGACATGAACTATAGGGGGGAATGTGGGAGGGAGGGGGGGGGCAGGATGGAGTTGAGTGAAGGGGCGGAAAAGGGACAACTGTAATAGCATAATCAATAAATATACCAAAAAACCCCCCAATGAACAACAACAAAAAAGTATTTTATAGTGAAATAGAGACATCAAATCCTTTCACCCTCATATTTCATTAGGTATCTCAAAAAGAGGGCATTTGCCTGGCTGGTGTGGCTCAGTCGATTGAATGCCGGCTTGTGAACTGAAAGATCACTGGTTCGGTTCCCAGTCGGTGCACAAGCTTGGGTTGTGGGCCGGGGCTGGGTCCCCAGTTGGGGGCATGTGAGAGGCCACCAAGAGAAACACTCAATGTTTCTCTCCCTCTCTTTCTCCCTCTTTCTAAAAATAAATAAATAAAATCTAAAAATATTTTTTAAAAAGACAGCATTTGCTATTTAACCACAATAAATTTACATCTAAAATTTAATAAGTTCTTAATATAACTTAGCATCTAGTCCATAGTTAATTTTCCTTAATTATCTTATCTCATGTTTCCATTAAATGTCTAGTTGATATATAATCTCAGCCAGCTATAATGGTAATACCAAGTGTATCTCCTTTGCGCATACCCCATGAAAATTTAGAATTATCTACAGTGAGGATGAAGTACATTGAACTGATGCAATTAATAATTAAGTTTGGAAGTTATCTGAGCGTATGTAGAACCGCATGGGAACTTCATTTGTTTGCTATAATTTTCTCCTTAGTCCAAGCTAGTTTTGTGGAGTCTAGCAACACCATGACTCACTTGCCTTCTCTCAACCGTACCCCTCCACCTCTGCACACACTGCACGTCCGCTCCCGTAATGGTTGGGCCCTTAGGCCTTCAGGTCCTGGACAGGCGTCAGGCCTGTTGATCAAGGGAACAGAGCTTTGGTCAAACTAAAGATAACATCTTGACCTCAGCTGCATTTCAGCCCTAGGCCCATGACGGCAGACCTACCCTACTGACCACACACTCATGAAGTCCGACAGAATGGCGCCACGCTTGACATTAGGACCTTGACTATGATCAGCTACTCCCTACCTTAGCTCCGCACAACCGGTAGAGCCCATGACCCCAACTCCCTTCGTCACCGGGACAGATGGCTTTTCCCCTACATAACCTAGTCCCCAGAGGCCATGGGGGAGCCAGTCTTAGACCACTGACACCTGTGTCTCCAGGCTTGCTGCCAATACCTTCAATAAACCTTTATGTTCTTTGTTGCAAACTCCTGTTCATGTTTTATTGGGCTTTGATGCATGCAGGCATACGAACCACTTTAGTTCGGTAACATATGCTGTGTTTTAATAACTTACTTGGCATTTTAGAGAGCAATTTGGCATAACAGCCTTGGGAACACAATTTAAAATGTGTGATTGAGCAATTTCTTAGTATATTTAATATAACTTAGGATTTACATTCCAAATATATAACAATTTACAATGTTGGGTTTATAAATGATAGAAGTATCTAGGGAAGCTTGTTTAATTGAAATACTTAAAAAGAAAATGGAATATTTTGAATGTACAGTTAAAATGATTACAATATTAAGTGCCTAAAAATCTAAAAGTAATTGTTGAAATTTGTGCATTTATAATCAGTATAGTGAAATTTATAAATTTAACTTGTCTAAGAAAAAACTACATTTAACTTTGTAATATTGATAAAATAAATACTGGATTTGAATCAGAAGTGATCCCTGAAATAATCTTTTCACAAAAGCTACCTTCAAGGACACCAAAAATCTCACATTGACTTTTTAGGGGAAATCTCAATCTGATCTTTCCATAGAACACGTTGTTAGGTTCCCCAACATGTTGTCAGAAAGATGACGCTTAAGATTCTTTTTTTCTCCCTCCCTCATTTTGAAACCTTACCTTCAGTTTTCTCCAAAATATATTTCTGAGCTTTTCAGTGTGAACATGGCTTGCCCTTTTACACCTGAAAATAATACAAAAGTAATAGGAGAACAAAAGAAACCATGAATATTCCATTTTTAATGAAACTATGAGACACATTTTGTCTACATATTCCAAAATACATGGAAAGCCTTAAGAATCGACTGAATTTGGCAGAAGCCTCTGGGTAGAAAGTCAAGTGGAGAAGCAGAATGAATTTCAAAAGAACCCCAGTGGTGACAGACCTCAGAATGTTCCAGCAATAATACCATCCCAGTGGTGAGAAGCTCAATCTGAAGTGCAAATAACCACATCCCTCATTTTCAGCCATGAGTCAGGGAATTGGAATGAATAGAGCTGGTGGCAGAAGCCTTCTTGAAACCAGGTCGATGAGAGAGCAGCAAAGGTGGAACTACAGGAATCCGCATATCTGTGGGGAGCAGTGCATCTCTGAGGGACCAGGGCAAAGTGATTTGTGGTTGTCAGTATTCAACACAAGAAGTTATTGGGTGGTATTTTCAAGATAACGCAGAGAAAAGCATGTACATCAAAGATTTTAAATCCAAGCATGTTGTCTTTCAAGCATAAAAGCAGAAGATGCTTTAACATTCATGATTCAAGAAATATTATACCTGTTAAACTTTCTTAAGAAAACTTTCAGCTCTGGCCAGGTAGTTCAGTTGGTCAGAGTGCCGTAGTCCAAATACACCAGCATTGCAGGTTCAATCCCTGGTCAGGGCACATACAAGAATCAACCAATGGCCCTGACTGGTGTGGCTCATAGGGTTGGGCATCGCCCCACAAACTGAAAGATCACCAGTTTGATTCCTGGTCAGGATGCATGCCTGGGTTGCCAACCAGGTTCCTGGCTGGGGCACGTGAGAAGGCAACCCATCGATGTTTCTCTCACACATCAATGTTTCTCTCCCTCTCTTTCTCCCTTCCCCTCTCCCTAAAAATAGATAAGTAAAATCTTCAAAAAAAAAAAAAAAAAAGAATCAACCAAAGAATGCATAAATTAGTGGAATAACAAATTGATGTCTTCCTCTCTCTCTCTCTGAAAACAATAAATAAAAATTTAAAAAGAAAAAAATTCCAGAGGATGAATTATAGCCATCCAAAATACAGCTGAGGAAACTATTACAAATGGTTTGGCAAGAAACATTAAACTGAACTCAGCTCCAGAACTGAAATGGAAAGAATATGAGCACTACAGTCATAGATAAGAATGTAAATAATACATACTCTGAAAACAATATAACTACCAAAAATTGGGAGGAAAAAAGAAGATACAAATTCTGAGGCAGAATAAGTTTGGTGATTAACTTACCTATATTACCTGGGAGTCAATGCATATAATTTAAGGCTGACAAATAAAAAATTTAAATGATCAACATTTAAAATATCAGATATGCCAAGAAAGATAAAATTGACCAATATCAGAAGTAGAGAATGGATGGGAGAAGAAAAAGAAAAAAGAAAAATTCAATTTGTTATTTCTCATTTTAGGTTTATTAATCTAACAAGAAAAAGGAACTATAATATGTACTTAAAACTGAAATGAGATAAGCATTTGAAATGAGATACTATAAATAGGTGGTCAACCTCATTATTTATGAGAGAAACGCAAGTTTAAATCGTAATGCAATGGTACTCCATACCCACGAGAATGGTTACAGTGAAAAGTGGAGTCAATATCAAGTATCGGTGAGGATGGGGAGCAGCTGGAACTCTCGTTACTTTCGATGGGATTGTAAATTGTTGCAACCACTTTGGTAAAACTGGCAGTACATACTGAACCGCATGTAAGCACATCTGTGATTCAGCATTTGCACTCCTGTCTCTCTATCTCTATCTCTTTCTACATCTAGGCAAGAGACATGAATACTATGTTCACCAAATGCAACATACAAGAATGTTCATAGCAGCACTATTCCAGCCCAAATCTGAAAACTGCTCAAGATTCATGAGTGATAGAATGGATAAATGGTATATCCACACAATGCTACACTATACAGCAACTAGAATGCATGAACTACAAATAGACACGACAATGATAAATGTTACAGGTATAATGTTGGGCCAAGAAGAAAGACATAAAAAGTTTTTTTCTGGTTGTATGAAAATACAAACTATGCAAAGCTCATTTGTGACCTCAGAAGGATAACCTTGGCAGGGTTTTGACTGCAAGAAGACGAGCAAGGGGTTTCTGGGATGTTGCCCAGGTTGTAATTCTTGATCTGGGTGATGACTTCATTAGGTGTGTTTTCACTTTGTGAAAATTCATCAAATTTAAGATTTATATGCACTTAGGATTTTGTGCTTTTCTGTATGGATGTTATACTTCATTAATAAGAACAACAAGAGCAACAAAGTAGAAGGAACTTAAAGCAGGAAATTTATGAAATCGATTACACAAGCGATAACAATATTGAGAAACCAAACAAAAGCTGATGAGGCAACTCAGCTTAGCAGCAGCATGAAGCAAACATGCTTCCCAGACTTGAAGGAGTAAAGGCCATATTGTTGACGCCCAATTAAAAACATTAGTCAAGTTCCTTGAGCCATCTGCTCAACTGGGCCTCAACCTTGGTATGCTGAGCCCCTTTTTAGCAAGAATCTTGCTTAGTCACTTCAGTGAAAATCCCTGTACCCTGGATATCTGATCAAATTCCTCACTCAAATCTAAGTTTTTGACCTGCCTTTAGCAAGAATCCTGTTAGGCCAGTTTAGCAAGAATTCCCCCTATCCTTGATGTCTAATCAAGTTCCTCTTTGTATTTTTCCATTTACTGGCCCCTTCAATCTGGTTATTGGCTACAAAACCCCATCTGTCTTTGCTTTACTGTGAGTTGAGGTCAGTTTTACACCAAAGTCTCTTTCCCTTTCTACAGTAGCTTGAATAAAATCTGTCTTGCTGGGTGGCAGAGTGGGGATTTACCCTGTGCCTGGCAAAATGATGCTCGGGGTAATGAGCCGATGAACCAGCCGGGTGAACCTGGCTGTCTGCCCCCATCTTATTGTGGCAGTGTTGGCCATTGGCATGTTCTTTGCTGCCTGCTTCTTCATTTGTGAGGTCACATCCACCAAGTACATGTGGGACACCTACAAAGAACTCCTCATCTCCTTGGTGGCCTCACTTGTCATGGGCTTTGGGGTCCTTTTCTTGCTGGAAGTGTCCCACCTGCTGCTCAAAATAACGACAGATGTGTGAACAAAATCTGTCTTGCTGTTTTTAACAACAATCTGGTGTATAATTTTTCTTTTACTCTATGTGTAATAGGGTAAAATAATCAGTCTTTTGGACTCCATCTTGGTTACCAACTTCTGCTGTTATACATAGACATTTTAATTATTAAAGGAATCTAACCTGTAGTCTAAGAATTACTGAAACAACCTCTCTGCTCAAAACTACCTCCCCAAGGAGATAATAAAAATATGTACAAAAATACTGATCATTTATCAAAAGATTTATAGGAACATTGTGACTGAGGCCATAGCAACTGGAGTTTATTAACCAAAAGCAAAGAAGTATCACCATTCTTCTCGGACCCTTGCTCGTGTCCAGGTGTTGGCAGTCATCGTTCACATCCTGACCTCAAACCCCTCCTGTTCTCCCCTTCCTCAGACATAAAAGAAGCCTGAATTCTGTACTTCTTCAAGATAGTCATTTGGTCCACCATTTCTTGGTTTGCTGGCTTTCCAAAAAAAGTCACTTTCCTTGCCCCAACCCCTTGTCACTCAACTTATTGGCTATCGTGCAGTGAGCGGTACCAGCTTTCCCTCAGTCACGTGTGAACTGGGGTCATCCTGCAGAAGTTGAAACCCTAGCGGCCATGTGTGGATGCAGAGGAAGTGAAGTCACTGGCAAAGCCACTGCAGTACGCAGAGACTGCAGTCCTGGAGGGAAAAAGTTGTGGTCATTTATATGCTGTTGCCTTTACCAAACTAGAACTTTTTTATTCTGAAAAAGAAATATATGTATAAAAAACCTACAAAAAACATATTTAGTAATTAAATATTGAAAGTTTTCCTGACTTCTGGCCAAGATGGAGGCGTAGGTAGATATGCTTCACTTCTTGCACAATGAAAAGAAGGATAGCAACCAATTTAAAAACAAAAAACAACCAGAACTGCCAAAAAATCAAACTATATGGAAGTCAGACAACCAACGAGTTAAATAAGAAGCATTCATCCAAACTGGTAGGAGGGGCAGAGACAGGCAGCCAGGGTGGAGAAGACATGCAGCAAGGTGGCAGCTGGAGGACCTAGCAGTCCCATGTTTGCGTGTGGATAACCAGGAGAAACAACTGGGGAGCAAGGCAGACCGTGCAACCCAATGCTGGGAAAGAAACCTTCAAAACCTCTGGCTATAAAAAACTGTGGAGATTGTGGCAGTGGGATAAACTGCCAGTCTCACAGGAGAGTTCATTGGAAGGGCTCATGGGATCCTAGAACATCCACAAGCCCACCCACCCAGCAGTCAGTACCAGAAGGATGCAACTCACTTGTGGGTAGTGGAGGAAGTGACTGAAAGCAGGGTGAGAGCTGAGCAAGCAGCATTGTTACCTCTGGGGCCCCTCCCCCACATACAGCACCACAACACAGTGATGTGGGTTGCCCTGCCCTGGTGAATACCTAAGGTTCCACCCCTTACAACATAACAGGTGCACCTAGACAAACAAATATGGCCCAAATGAAAGAACATATCAAAACTCCATAAAAATAACTAAGCAAGAGAAGATAGCCAACCTATTGGGTGCAGATTTCAAAACACTGGTAATCAGGATGCTTACAGAAATGATTGAGTATGGCCACAAAATAAAGGGAGAAGTGAAGCCTATGTAAAGTGAAATAAAGCCCTGGCTAGCATGGCTCAGTGGACTAAGCTCTGGCCTACAAACCAGAGGGTCACTGGTTCAATTCCCAGTTAGGGCACATGCCTGAGTTGCTGGCCAGGTCCTCACTAGGGGCACATGAGAGGCAATGACACATTGATGTTTCTGTCCCTCTCTTTCTTCTTCTCTACCCCTCTCTCTAAAAATAAATAAATAAAATCTGGAAAAAAGTGAAATAAAGCAAAATATATAGGGAACCAACAGTGAAGGGAAGGAAACTGGGACTCAAATCAATGATTTGGAACAGAAGGAAGAAATAAACATTCAACCAGAACAGAATGAAGAAACAAGAATTCAAAAAAATGAGGAGAGGCTTAGGAACCTCTGGGACAACTTTAAATGTTCCAACATCCACATCATAGGGGTGCAAGAAGGAGAAAAGGAACAGCAAGAAATTGAAAATTTATTTGAAAAAATAATGAAGGAAACCTTCCCCAATCTTGCAAAGGATATAGACTTCCAGGAAGCCCAGAGAATCCTGAAGAAGTTGGATCCAAGGAGGAACATGGCAAGACACATCACAATTAACTAATCCAAGATTAAAGATAAGGAAAGAATCTTAAAAGCAGCAAGAGGAAAGGAGACACTTACCTACAAAGGGATTCTCATAAGACTATCAGATGACTTCTCAAAAGAAACCTTGCAGGCAAGAAGGGGCTGGAAAGAAGTATTCAAAGTCATGAAAGGCAAGGACCTACATCCAAGATTACTCTACCAGCAAAGCTATCACTTAGAATGGAAGGGCAGATAAAGTGCTTTCCAGATAAGGTAAAGCTAAGGGAGTTCATCATCACCAAGCCCTTATTATAAGAGATGTTAAAGGGACTTATCTAAGAAAAAGAAGATCAAAACTATGAACAGTAAAATGATAACAAACTCACAACTATCAACAACTGAACCTAAAAAAAAAAAAAACAAACCCAAAACAAACTAAGCAAACCACTAGAACAGGAACAGAATCACAGAAATGGAGATCACATGGAGGGTTATCAGCAGGGAGGGGGAGGGAGGGAAATGTGGGAAAAGGTACAGGGAATAAGAAGCATAATTGGTAGGTACAGAATAGACAGGGTAAGAATAGTATAGGAAATGGATAAGCCAAATAACATATGCATGACCCATGGACATGAACTAAGGAAGGGAATGCTGGAGGGAGGGAGGTACAGGGTGGAGGGGGATAAAGCAGAGGAAAAAAATGGGACAATTGTAATAGCAAAATCAATAAAATATACTTAAAAAAGAGAAAGTTTCCCTTTGAAATCATGACAAAACAAAGAAACACACTATCAGTACTTTTATTAAACAGTAACCATTCTAGCCAGTGAAATGGGGGAAAAAAAGAAGCCAAATTGTCCTAAAATAGGAGAAGACAGAATATTATCATCATTTTGAGATAATCTAATTGTATACATGGACAGTTTTAAAATCTACAGAAAAAATATTAGGACTGATAACAGGTTTTATCAATATTGCTGTATACAAAATCAATAATCAAAAATTAGTAAGCCCTTGATGTGGACTCAGGCCAGCAGTGTCTGTGGTGTTGTGGATGAGACGAAACAAATTCACACAGGCTACCGAAGTCCTGTGGAGAAAAAGGGACTGCGCGGCCACTCTCTCAAGGGGAGAGTGTGCTGACCCTTGCCGCGACAGGCTTTTATTGGCTTTCTAATAGCATACATCAAAGAAGGTTCTCATTCATTATGCTTAGGTCTGCTTTAGGTAATTACTTTTTACAGATAACAAAGGAAAGGATGTTACTGATTACTTCCTACAGATTAACAAGGAAAAAATGTTGCAAATGCAAAAGAAAGATAAGAGTAATTGGTCTGGTTACAGTTCAGTCCTTGGGAGAAATAGTACAGACTTCAGGAAGTTACTTTAAAGCTATGCAGTAAGCATTTGCTGCTTCAGCTCAGGGTGAGCGAGTTTTAGCAAGAGCAAGCCTCAAAGCAGCCGAGGTATAATGCAGGCCTGATTTCCCACAGGAGAGCCAATCCGTGGGATTGGCTCTCCTGTGTGCCTATGAGCTCTCCAATAGGGCTGGGCTACATTTGCCATTCCACACGGATAGGTTCCCTATTAGCCCTGGCAGGTGTGGCTCAGTGAATTGAAGGGTCGCAGGTTCAATTCCCAGCCAGGGCACATGCCTAGGCTGTGGGCCAGGTCCTCAATAGTGGGCAAACAAGAGGCAACCACACATCGACATTTCTCCCTGTCACTTTCTCCCTCTCGTCCCCTCTGTATAAAAATAAATAAAATTTTCAAAATTAGCAAAAATCAGAAAACAAAATTTGAAAGAAGATACCTTTAATATTAAAGCATTAAAAAATATCGTGAGCCTCAGAATAGATCTGATGAGAGATGTGCAGGAACTCCATTGGGGTGATTATAAAACTTTATTGAGAATCATTACCAACACCTATCTGAATGATGAGATGTGTCATATTTATGACATAAAATACTTAATATTATACAAATGTCTATTTTTCCTAATTGGTCTGTAGGGTCAGTGCTATGTTTGCTTATGTTGACAATTGATTCTAAATATGGAAGAGCCAAGAACAGCTAAATCTATTTGGAAGACGAATAAAATAGAGTCTTATTCTGTTACTAGGTATCATATTACTTGCTATAAAACCAGGGTCATTATGGCCCTGACCAGTTGGCTCGGTTAGTTGGGCATCATTCTACAAAGTGAAAGGTCACTGGTTCAATTCCCAGTCAGAGCACATGCCTAAGTTGTGGCTTCAGCCTCCAGTCGGGGCATGTACAATATTTCTCTCTCACATCAATGTTTCCTATTTCTTCTTCCCCTTCCCTCTCTCTAAAAATATATATTTTTAAAAACTATGGTCATGATGATAGTGTGGTACTGTTGCAAAGGCAGAGACCTTAAACGCTAAGATGATGTCACCCTCCAGGAACTTCATTGGTTTAATAAAATTTTCTCCTTAATTCAGGCCGGCCTTGTCTAGTCTAATAACACTGTGTGTGAGACACCTGCATCCTTTCCACCAGACGCTTCTGCACTCGCACAGACTGCGTGTCCACTCCTTTGTCATTAAGCCCTTAGCACAGATATTAGGTCCTGGTCAGCATCAAACTGTCTTAAAAATAAAGCTGCAGGTCTGTCAACAATGAGAACATAGTTTGGGCCAAACTAGAGATAACATTTTGACCTCAGTTATGTTTTAGCCCCAGCCCCATAAAGGTGGAACAGCCCTACCTACCACATCATCACCCTGAAACCAGACAGGATGACTCCATGGCTCACATCAGGACCTGATGCAGTGACCAGCTGCTCCCTGCCACGACCCCATCTCCCTCAGCTACCACGACCAATGATCCCCCCTGTGTAATCTATCATCCAGAGGCCATCAGGGAGCCAGGTTATAGAGCGCTAGCTCGCCTGTGCCTTTGGGCTCGGCACCAGTTCCCTAAACAAACCCTAACTTTCTTTGCTGCAAACTCCTGTTCACATCTCATTGGGCTTTGATGCACACAGATAAACGAACCGCTTCAGCTCGGTACCACTGGACTCGAAAGCCCACAACAGCCTTCTGCATCCATGAACACCGGGCTTATGAGAAAGTTGGCACTGCCGCATTGGTCTGTTTAATAAATAGAACTGGATCAATTGAATAGCCATCAAAAATAAAATAAAATTGAACTCCTACGTGGCACTGTACCAAAATTTAATTGTAGATGGATTATTGACCCAAATATGGCAAGCAAAACTAGAAAACTTTTAGAAGTTAATACAAAAGCTAATCTTTATGAGCTCAGTGCTTGGGAAGTTTTCTTAAACAAGAAACAATAACTGTAGATGTCAAAATTGATAAACTAAGCTACATTAAAATAAAGATCTTCTGTTCATAAAAACACTATAAAAACAGTAAAAAGTAGACATAGGACTAGAAAAAATATTTGAAGATATAACTAACAAAAAAATTGTGTAGAAGATAACAATGGCCTCCTGTCAATTAATAAGGAAACAACAACCCTTTTAAAAAAATGGGTTAAATATTTGGACAGGTTTTTTTTTTAATGAAAAATATAAATGATCAATGAACACATGAAAATACACTATCTCACTATTAATCAGAAATAACAGAAATTAATATCACAAGGTGATACTACTGTGTACCCACTAGATTGATAAAAATTGAAGATCTTCCAATAACATGTTGAACAAGACCTTGGAGTGATCAAACTTTCATACATTATTGATGGGAGTGTAAATTTAAATAACCGCTTTGGAAAACAATTTCGCATTGCCTAGTCAAGTCGAAGATGCACGTAACTTTTGACTCAGCCCTTTCACTCTTGTGTATACACCCTGGAGAAACGTGTGCATATGTGTACGAGTATACACGGGTAGCAATGTTCATAATCCTACAGTTCGTAATAGCCGCCAAACTGGAAACAGCCCCAAAGTCTATCAATTGTGTATTCATGCATTGAAAATAAATTTCAGCTATAGGGAATGTGGGGGAATCTTATACACATCATGCTGAGCAAAAGAAGCAAGACCCAGTGGAATACAAAGAGACTATTTCCATTTACGTAGTGTAGAGAAACAGTTAACAGCAAGCCATGGATTGTTGGTATGGTTACTGTGGCCGACATAATAATGGTCCCCCAAAGATGTGCACATTCTAATCCCAGATCATGTGAATGTGTTACTTTACAGGGCAAAGGAATCTGCAGATGTTATTGAGGTTAAAGACCTTGAGATGGGGGAGTTTATCCTGGATTATGGAGATGGACTCAATGTAACCACGAGCGTTCTTTGAAGCAAGCATTAGGAGTCAGAAGGGACATGAGACAATAGAAGGAGAGTCGGAGAACCGCTACACTGCTCTTTTTGAAGACAGAGGTGGGGAGCCACAGCCAAGGAATGTGGGCTGCCTCTAGGAGCTGGAAAAAGCAAGGAAGTGGATTTTTCCTGAGAGCCTCTAGAAATAAACACAGCCCTGTGAGAGGATGCCTTTTTAGCCCAGGAAGATTGGTGTTGAACTTGTAAATTACAAGTAATTACAATTATAATTTACAGGTTCAACAAGAGAACAAATTTGTATTGTTTCAAGTCCCCAAATTTGTGGTAATGTGTTACAGCAGCCCTAGGAAACTAATACAGGTACATAGGTGGTAAAATGATAAATAAAGTAAGGAAATGATTGTCATTAGTCAAGATAGAAACCACCTTTGAGGAGGGGTTGAGAGGCTGGTATGAACGGAAAAGGGCCCTTGGAAGGTGGGGGATGTGGGCAATGTTGTCTTTCTTGACTTGGGTGCAGTTACATAGGACTTTGCTTTCTAACTATTCTTTATAAACATATACATTTATATTTTGTGCCCATTTATGCCACCTGTTTTTTTCAAAGTGGGAAAAATATTCTCTACCTTCACAGGTAAAAAAACGTTCTTTTAAAAAAAGAAGATGACTTCTAATGCTGGAAATTTGGACAAGGCTTCCTAGGGGACCCTGGGGGGCCAGGCATTACCATTCCATATGCTCCCAGGGGAAAGGAAAAGTGAAGGCTGTCACTCAATTTACCCAAGTGGGCTTCTCGGTTATGTAGCAACTGCTCAGTGTTTCTTTTTGTAACCCATCTGGCCAGCATTTCAGCAGATCTAGGTTGATGCCACCGCTAGGCTGAATATAGCTCAGAATGGCCCTACTCCCAACTCTTTGAATAGTGTTTTGCCTGGTCTTGTGATTGCAGCCTGTTTTCTGTCTAAACATACTCCAGTTTGCTAGCTGCTTAGATTACATAATGGTTTGCATCCATAGTTAAGATACATTAACTAGACCAGTAATCTTTCCTTTAGTATCCTCTCTGTGCCAGATACCACACTTGGCTCTGGGATCCAGAGACAAATAGCCCATAGTCCTTTCCTCAAGGGAACTATTGAGTCAGAGGGGAAGGTGTAAGAGTAGATAAGTAACCCTGTGAAAATATCCCCGTGAGCAATACCTTATGGGAACACAGAGGAAGGAGTGCCTAATGTTACCAGGGAGATTAAAAAAGACTTCCTGTAGGAGATACATGGAATTAAAAAGTCAGCGTGGGTTGACTTAGTAAGAAAGAAGGTATTTCAGGCGAAAGGAGAGCTTGTGGCAAGTTAGTGGGGTAAGGAAGGGCATGGCCCGTTTTGGGACCTGCTTTAGTTCTGTTGGCTAGATGCAATTGAAGAGGCCTGGAGGAGACTGCAGAAGGCAGACACAAGATATAGGTGTCAGGTTAGAAATCTAGGTGTCAGCCCTGGCTGGTGTGGCTCAGTGGATTGAGTGCCGACTTGCAAACCAAAGAAAAGGATCACCCGTTCAATTCCCAGTCAGGGCACATGCCTGGGTTGCAGGCCAGGTCCCCAGTAGGGGGCGTGTGAGAGGCAACCACACATTGATGTTTCTCTCCCTCTGCTTCTCCCTCCTTTCCCCTCTCTCTAAAAATAAATAAAATCTTTTTAAAAAAAAGAAATCTAGGTGTCAGTGCCGAAGCAATAGACACTAGGGAATACTGGGTAGAAGGAAAAGCAAGAAGTGAGTTTTATGACTCTGCAGTCAACAAAAGAGGTGTAAGACCACCAGTTCTATTGGATTAGGGCCTCACCCTAATGACTTTATTGAACCTCATTTTCTTTCTTAGGACCCGGTCTCCAAATACAGGCACGCTGAGGTTAGGGCTTCGACCTATGAATTGTTCTGTGTGTGGCGAGGGGATGGGAAGACACAACTCAGTCCATAGTACATGTGGAACAAGCACGATCTGGTCCCTGCTTGCATCCCCACTCCTATCTCTTACCTCTCCCCCTCTGTCGCTTCACTCCAGCTACACAGGGGCGATTTACGGAATTCTCCAGAGCCCCCACCACAGAGATGCTGTGTCTGAATCTGCTCAGTTCAGGCTCCGCCCCCAGGGGTAGAGTCTGATACCTTGGACGTCAACCGTTGAAGGCCAACCTGTCCTCAGACACAGACTGAAGCTGTTGTGACACGGTGGTGCTTTCTGTCCTTGGCAGTTGTTCCTGCTGAACGCACGACAGAGCCAGACAATGCCTGGCCCACAGAGCCGTCTTCTGGGAATAACAAATAATTTTGACAGTGCCCTATATTCCAGAAGGATGACATATCAAGAGCCATAAAAATATTCATGCACTCTGACCCACTTTGGTAATTCCGCAACTGGAGTTTTATCTCAGACAAGTAATTTAAAATCAGGGGGGGAAAAGCTATCTGTATAAAGCTGTTTATAGCACATAATTTGAAACTATAGGGGAATAGCTAAATACTTCTAAATTGTGAAATAGCAATATATTAGAATAGTTTATAGTCATTGAAGTAAAAACATGATTACTGTGGAATACACAGAAAACACTGTGAAATAAGTTTAGATAGATAAAGAAAATTAGAACTCAAAATTTAGCCTGCGATGTGTTTCAACCATGTGAAAGCTCTATCCCCGTTTCTAAGGACCATAATTGCACTTTGTTAATTGTCTGTTTCCCAGATGGTATTCTAAGCCTCTGGCCTTATATTTTATCCCTACAAACATTTTTAAAAATTAACATTATGGTCTCCAAACAACAAATGAGAGGCTGGAAGAACCAGGGTTAACTTAATAAGCAAGTGGAAGAACAAAATTTAAATCCAGATTTGTCTGACTTAAAACCTTATGCAATTTCCCCTCTCAAGAGCTACCGTTCCAAACTTGAAGGTGAAAATAAACAAACAAACAAACAAACAAAAAAGGCAACTGGTCACATAAATGTAGCATGGTTAAAAGGGAAATTTTGTTTTTATATTTTAATATATTTTTCTTATATTTCAAAATTGATTCAATACTTTTTCTAAAAGGAGCCCACACAGAACACTAACAATGATGTCCATTCACTGCTGGAAACACACCAGGCTCAATGTACACTTTCCTCTGCTCCGTTTGTCTTTGAATTCACATGCCAATCAGGGACCAAGACAACAAGTTAAGAGCATTATTGCAGAAGTACAAACCCCTTTCTGAAGACAAGCCAGATGACAGCTCTAAGTTCTGTCACACAAACTGCCAGCACAGTTAGCCTTTTAGTATCTCTTTCTGCACCTCCAGCCAGAGAGGGGAGGGTTGCTCATCCCACTGCAGGCCAACAAAAGAAGTCTTCAACAAGATTATTCGGAAGGAGTAAGGGTGCCTACAGGAGGAGGAAAGGGCTGCTTCCCTGTCCTCCTGGGTGCCTAGTAAACTGCAGAAACTCATGGGCACATCCTGGGGAAATCATTGGTGTAGAGAAGGTGAGAAGGTTCTTGGGAGAGGCTGAGATGTGTGCGCTACAATCTGGGAGCATCCACGAGCTAGAAACTGGTGCCTCCTTTTTTATTGGAGCACAGAAGGTAATAGAGGGGCTGCTTACATACACACCATCTTCTATTGCAAGTTTAAGTGTATTTGCCTTGTCTTTTTTTTTTTTTTTTTTTTTTTAGAGAGAGGGGAAGGGAGAGAGAAAGAGAAGAGAAACATCGATGTGTGGTTGCCTCTCACACCCCCCCCCACTGGGGATGTGGCCTGCAACCCAGGTATGTGCCCTGACTGGGAATCGAACCAGCAACTTTTTGGCTCACAGGCCAGCACTCAATCCACTGAGCCACACCAGCCAGGCTACCTTGTCTTAAATAGACATTAAAGAATGATAACTGGGCCCTGAGTGATCTTCTAAATAGCCTGTTCCAGAGATGCCCGCCTGGGTGAGGGGACATCAGCAATAGGAAACCATGATTTTAACTGCACAGGGAGTTGCTGAGTGGAGAGCATTGCAATTGTATATCCAGATAGTGTACTGCCCATGTTGGGGTCCAGGAAGAGTTTCTTAAAGAACTCACAGCCTGCATCCTAACAAGAGAGCCAGTATTTGGGCCACAGTACCAGCCAGCTTATAATAACACCAGTTAGGTAAGTTATACCTAACACCTAACTACTTAACACCAGTTAGTCCCATCTACTCTAAATCCTTTTTTTAAAAGGTCTTATTTATTTATTTTTAGAGAGAGGGGCAGGGAGGAAGAAAGAGAGGGAGAGAAACATCAACGTGTGGTTGCCTCTCACATCTCCCCTACTGGGAACCTGGTCTGCAACCCAGGCATGTGCCCACACTGGGAATTGAACTGGCAAGCCCTTGGGTTCTCAGGCCAACACTCAATCCACTTAGCCACACCACTAGGGCCCTTCCTAATTATAGGGAACCTATCCATGTGGAATGGCAAATGTAGCCCAGCCCTATTGGAAATCCCATAGCATGTGTTGGCATGCAGGATGCCAAACCCATGGATGGGCTTTCTCGTGGGAAATGAGGCCTGTATTAAACCTAGGCTCCTTTGAGGCTTGCTCTTGCTAAAACTTGCTCACTCTGAGTTGAAGCAGCAAATGCTTACTGCATAGCTTTAAAGTAACTTCCTGAAGACAATGCCAATTCTCCAAAGGACTGAAGGGTAACCAGACCAATTACTCTTATCATTCCCTTGCATTTGCAACATTTTTTTCTGTAGGAAGTAATCAGTAACATCCTTTCCTTTGTTATCTGTAAAAAGTAATTACCTAAAGCAAACCTGAGCCTAATGAATGAGAACCTTCTTTGATGCAGAAAGCCAATAAAAGCCTGTCACGGCAAGAGTTGAGGAACTCTCCCCTTGAGAGAGTGGCCAAGGTGCTCTCCCCTTGAGAGAATGGCTGTGCCATCCCTTTTTCTCCACAGGACTTTGGTAGTTCATGTGAGTTTGTTCGTTGCATCCACAACACACAGACTCTGCAGGATGGAGTCCACATCACCTAATTATTTTATGTTAAGATTAATAGCAGAATAAATATGCAGTCCTTAAGAACATACAAGTCACATGCCAGGTAGGTAAGAAAGAGGAGAGATAGGCATTTGTCACAGAAAATCCACGTACAAGATGTATAAATCGCTTATGCCAGTTAAGACCACATTCAGTTCAGTTTGCCTTATTTATGATTAATGTATCATGGGGATAGTACAGAAAATGAAGGCGACTCCTCCAACCTGTATTTGCCAAGGGTCTTCATGTCTTCTTCTTGCACTACGGCTCTATAAAAAAAAGACAAAAATGCTAGAAAGTCAGATGATGCCGTAACCCTCTCTCCTTGGCAAAGTCTCAAAAGAGGGCCATAGCTTGAGGAAAGGAAGAGGAGAAAAGAAAATTAGAGAGAACCAATAAGTAGAGACGTGGATCAAATCTTCATGGGCACTTTATTCAGATGCCAGTGATCTGAGAACATGGCAGGTTATGTACTCTAAAAACCATCTCAAACCAACCTTTTTATGAGAAGAAAAAGGTAGGTAAGGGTTTGGAAAAAGGTTAATCAGATAAGAGTTGCAATCCCACAGCGATTTTCCTAGTATTTCTTTATCTGCTGATCAACAATTCTTTACCTGAGTCAAGGATGTTCCCTCCCTGGAACACAGTGGCTCAGATACCATCACTTGCAGACCCCCTGGGGCACAAAGACTGAATTGCTTGTGGATCCCCTGGAGTCACGTAGGACATGCAATCCAGTGCCTGGAATAACAGCTGTCCACATGCATTAGTCACTTACGCCTATCAGCTAAGGCTTAAATCTTTAACTCTTGAGTTCCCTTATCATTATAGCTAACAAAAAAATCATAGGTAGAATGGCAGCTAGTGTTGAGGTCATTTGCTAAGAATAGAAGTACTGGCAATTTGACTGATGTTGGGCTCCTGTATATGAGTAGAATCTTCTCCAGGTATTACAGTAGATTTCTTTAGCATATAAATGACAGAGTGATGCTGCATCACATTTGCTACCAAGTTACACAGTTTAAATCACTTATACGTAACACTTCAGAGTGACTATTTCTAGGTTCTGGATATGACGTGGCTACAGTTCTCCCAAGTTCAGCTCTACAAAATAGAGAGTATGGGGTCCTGGTGTCTGGGCGGGGTCCCATTCCTTAGCCAGAAACAAAATCCTTCTCACCAGGTACCCTATTAAGCCTCTATCAAAATCTTCCAAGAAACAAACTATTAGAAGAAAATGTTTTGTTAACCATAATGTGACTTCTATGATTGTGATCTCTCTCCAATGTTCAGAAAAACAATCACAAAGCATTTGAATGTCCAGCAAGCCCACTGTCCGGTCCTCAGGCAGTTAGAAGTTTGCCCTGCACTATGGACATGAGACAGGCTAGTCAGCCAGGACAAGTGGAATAGGGAAACTGAGACAGAGAGTTAAACTGCTGAGCAGTTTATAGCCAGCTAGCAAATCGCAAAATCCTATCTTCTGTAACCAAGGACCCTTAAGAATAAATGGTTTACATTTCTCCCAACCAGAAGGTAAATAGGGTAAATCCCCCTTCTGAGGGAGGGAGATAGCAGAAACTCATTTAGTGCTGTGTGTGCCATCCCACACAAGGAGAGATGATGTTGAGGGAATAAATCTCATTTTGGCACATCAGCATAGAGCGGATGAATATTCTGTTGTGATCTTCCCCTAAGACTTTCCCAAACTCCCAGCCTTAAAAAACCTCAAAAACAAAGGTCCCAGCACACATTCTCCCTCCTGGGAGCACCCCTGCACCTTTCCCTTCCCTCCTTTCCTTCCCGCAAAGGCAGGCATCTCCTAAACTCTACAGGACCCCAGGATGCTTGATACCAGGGAGCAACGGACAGTGGCAGTGCATTCGGGGCTAACCCCTGACCCTGTCCCCGAAACTCACTTTTCTCTGATTTCTTAGTGAGCCAAAGCAGCCTAGTCTAGGCTCATTTCCCCACCTTGTCCCTCTCCTGTACTAGTTCCTCTTCTATCCTATGCTCTTCCTCGTTTTACTGTCCCGGGTTTAATAAACGTCCTCTAAAAATCACCTGCACTCCCGTTGTGAAATCCTTCCTGCGTGAAGCCAAGAACTCACACACTACTGGCCGGCGCTAGGCAGACCCGCTCAGGGCCACGTTCCCTTTCTGGTGAAAAGTTATTTTGTCATGACATTTCACTTAACTTTTACTTTTTAAAAATTGTCTACTCGGTTTGAATTGTCCACAATAAGCATATGCAATTTTTACAATCAGAACAAATAGCTCTTTCCATTAAGAAAAAAAATAAGAAGAAAAAGAAGAGGAGGAGGAGGAGGAAGAAGTAATAACTCATTGTAGACAAGTCCCCACATTTAAATTCTTTAAAGGACAGGTACACGTTTCTGGTGAACCCACAGGGCCCCGACTGCCTCCAGCTCGAAATAATCCCCACGCCAAAGTGGCACATCTTGGGGAGGCCTGTTCTGTGCTCCTTTGCTTGCTCCTGAGGTACAGGTGTTGAGAACAAGAGGTTTCTTTCCCAGAAAAGACTCACGTCTAGCCCTGGATAAAGCTGGTAGGGATAAATATGTCCTCATAGTGGTGTTTTCCTTGGCACACCCCTCTGGCTGTCCCCATTACTTCCTTTTTCCTTTTCCTCCACTTCCTTCTAGTTCTCATTTCACCTCTACATCCTACAGGATATTGCTCACTCTTTCTTTGTTCTCAAGATAAAAGCTCCTGTTATTTCTTTTCTTAATAGCTCTCAGGAAGAGCTTATATTTTCAGCATGCAAAATAGATTTCCTTTTCCTCAAGGGCAGGGAAGAGTCCAGCAATTTGTTTCATCTGTCCAAGAGGAGGGAAGTTTCCTTTCCATCTGGAAAATAGTCCTCTCCTCTTCTCCTTCCTTCCTGCCCAAGGGCCTGAGTGATTCCATCTATCAGAGAAAACAAGAAAGCAAAGCAAATGTTTTTCATACTTAGAAAAACAAACCAATGGAACGATGATAACTGCAATCTTGGAAACTCAAATAGGAGGGAGCCCAATAAAAGGACATGTGGGACCTTTAAAGTTATGTTAAAAATAGCAATTTGGGGTGGGGGCAGGTTCTGTCCGTGTGTTTCCAACATTAACATAGCATCAGATGAGGAGGAATCCCAGCTTCATCTCCAGAGTTCCAGTCCCCACATACTCATCATCTTATAGAACAATTCCACTTTTATTCTTTACATGAATAACAAACTAAAATTTTTTTTTTTTAGGAGGAAGGCAGCTGCCACCACATTCTCTTCTCTTTGGGGAAGAGAGGTAAGCTCAGTAAGAGGCCCTGTCTTTGGATTATGTAATGCAAGGCCAGGACAGTGTGATCTTTGGAACTGTAAACACCTACCCTTGAAATCAGTTCAGAAATCTCTCAGAAGGTAGAGAGGAGATAATCACAGCACATCCATTTTCTCCTAAGGAGATAAGAGGCTTTTTCATTTTTTTAATACTTAACTGTAAAAATTGTGTGAAATTTTGGCCAGACTTTGCAGTCACTTTCTTGTTAGCTCACATGTGTGTAAATCTGATCAGGCTTACTCAGTAGTTGTTTCCCTCTTTCTTCTATATTAGTACTATTAAAGTAACCAGATTGGGCCCAAGGTGCAGTCCTCATGCTAAGCCCTATATCAGCAAACCAAAACTTAACTCAATTTCTATGCTCAGCTCTCCCGGAAGAGGAAGGCTTACGTCACTCTGTTGAGACAGCATAGGGACTTGGGTCCATGAATAGAAAATAACAGGTGGCCAGGAAGCCAAGTTTAGACCAGGTGTTCAGCAAAATGTCACCACTCCTCTGCTACCTACTCAAAATGCAGAGGTAGCTGATTTTATCTCCCTTCTAATTGCCAATGTTAAAGTCACCGACTCCACATACACAGTTGATTAAGATTTGACCATCATACAACCTTCCGTATTGAGCAGTCTGCCATCTTGCCCCCATAGCACAGGTGCGAAGATAGCTGGAAAAGGAAGTGAGCCAGTCTTGACATAGAAAATTCTACAAGCTTGTCTTTCTCAAAAGCCTGCCTTTTTCAAAAAGCCTACTTACTCTGCCCCCAGTTTAGGAAAGCAGCCAGCAGAGCCAGCCCCTGAGCCAGGTCACAGGACTGTCTTTCCTCTGTGCTGCCTCCCTTGTGCTCAAGCATAATCTTAAAAAAACATGTCTGGAAATTTCTCTGTGGCTTCCTCTTGATTTCTATCTTGGGGAACCCAAGAAACCCAGTGCCAGTAACACTATTATCGCTTGCCTGCTTGGCACAAGTTACCTGACTCAGCTTAAAGACTTCCTTTTGCTCCATATAAGGGAAAAAAAAGTATCTGGTTTAACCAATGAGAAATACCAAATATAACGTCTTTGCTCCTGTTCACTTTGGTCTATAAAAATCTGTCACCTTGTACAACTCTTCAGAGCTTCTTTCTATCTGCCAGGTTGCATGCTGCCCAATTCATGAATCACTGAATAAAGCTATTAAGACCTTTAAAATTTACTCCGTTGGATTTTGTTCTTTAACAGTACAGTGGGCTATTTGTTGGCAGGGTTGCTTTTATTTCTCCCCAAACTCTCAAATTCATCAAACTCACTGCACTTAAATCATAATTCACTAATTTCCTGCTTATTCTAACATAATCTCCCTCCTAAGCTTAAGAAGGACAACATATCCACTCCTAGACACCAAAGGTAAAAACCCATGTCATTCATGGCCTATCATCTCCTTCATTCACTCAACAAATATTTACTGTGCACATTTTCTGTGCCCGGCACTGTTCGGGGCACTAAGAGATAGAGCACTGAAAAAAGCAAAGTCCTTTCTGAGGAGAGAAAGACAATGAACCAATAGTCAATATAATACAAGGGAGCGTACAAGTTGTATGAAGTGGAAACAATCAGGTTGAGAAGAATAGAGAGTAATAGGGAAATAGTAGCTTGAAAAATTTCCATGTGGTATTGAATCAGAGACCAGAATACACTGAAGAAGTGAACCAGGCAAAGATCTGGAGTGGGGTTGGAGCTCCGTGAGGCAAAGGGAGAGTGGGTAAGAAGTCTGGAAGATAGGCGGAGTCAGGCTCCATGGGCATGTGCAGTGTCCAAGGCCTTGGATTTTAATGCAATTACATTGGAAACTAGTGAAGGGCTTTGACCAGGTCAATAACATGATGTGATAGAGGTCTAAAATGCTTCCTGAATGTCTTCATGTTCCTGAACCTAAATGGGATTTGGCTGCCCACTGCCACCAAAAGGAAATCTCTAGAGGCAGAGGCTGGTGAGAAAAGGAAAAGGTTTTGTTTTTTTTTTCGAATACTGAATGATCTGGGACAATGAGGGACTCCCCATCTCAAACGTCATCCCCTCTGCAAAACCCAGACAAAACCCGGCTGTCTTCAGGAAGGCCAAAACCAAAGGCAGTGCCCAGAATTCCTGCTCCATCTTTAAAGTACCATCCTTTGGGACCCAAGGCAGCTGCTAAGTGGTCATCCAGGTAGCTCCACTTGTTCCCAGCTGCAGTCCAGCTTCAGGCTCCCTCCTGGAGGCTGCATGTGGAGCAGCGCCACCGCTGACCATGTGGCTTCTAGGGCCACAAAGTCCCGGTCCAGAAAGCACTCGCAGGCTCCAGCAAATGCTCCACCAGGTCAGCAAGAGAGAGAGACTCCTTCCCAGAGGCCATGGGCCATGTGACTGCACAGCCCACGGGGAGGAGAGGCCAGTACACTGTCTGAGTGCAGTTTCTAAGCAGCTAGCAATGAACAAGAGAAAGATTTCTTTGTTCCCCTGGGTTTATATTAGCTTTGGGTATGGCACAGACCAGCTGCTTTCTTGGAATGACCAATTAACTTCCTAAACTTTCATGCACTTTGGGTGGGTCCATTTGCTAACCAATCCCTTCTTTCCCCTGCCTAGACTGACAGGTCTTTTTGGTCAGAACTTCCTCCCTGCCACTATTTTAATTTCTATTGTGCGTCTGTCCTCCTCCAATCTGATACCAGAAGGGTGTCAGAGGGCTTTTTCCATCTTATCCAATTATCTTGCTAGCCTTACATGTGTTTAGTGTAAGAACTTCCTCCTGCCACCATCTTGCCCAGGGAAGGGGGAGCATTTGCTTGGTTACCCGGGCAACGAGGCCCTGCACTCCCACAGAAGTGCTGCAAAACTCAATGTGCTTGCTATGCCACAGGCAGTTCATGAAGGTACTGTTTGGCTGCGCACCAGGCCCGAAGTGCCCCGAGCCCCGTTGCAGAAGAGGCTCCCAGGTTTCATCCCCACAGTCCATCTCCATCTCCCCCAGGGCCCCTCCTATTTCCCCATCTGCAGCCTGCTCTCAGCTGTCTGGACAGCCTGTCTCCCGGTATCATTCACTCTGCAATCAGAGTGTTCTTTTCCATTCTTCCTTCCTCTTCTTCCTCTGCCTCCTTCTCTCCCTTCTCTTCTTATTTCTTCTTAATGAAAAGAGCTTTACTGATGGTTCTGATTGTAAAAATTTCATATGCTATTTGTAGAAAATTCAAACAGATTAGACATTTTTTTTTAAAGTATAAATTGAGGGAAATCTCATGTGTTACATTTTGGTAAATCTTACTAGCATTTTAATAAATACAGAGAAGTTTCTCGGAGTACAAATCTACTCATTTGACTGTAAATGGGAGTTCTTTAATACCTTCTCATTGTCTTTGGATGTAGAGATATAGATACTGTGGAAGGAAGGGGCCACATATTAACCTGACAGGCTGTGGGGAGGCCTGTGTGGCAGCTGTAGAAACTCAGAGACTTAAGGTAACCACAGAGGATGGTCTGGAATTAAAACTTTCTAACTAAAGGCTGTTTATGGCAGGTAGTCATGTCCTAAGGCAGTATTTTTCCCTAACAAAGATCAATCTTGGCCTTAAAGAAGATTGTTGTCTTTTTGCATCTAGAATAACATACCTGATAAACATGCCTTTGCAATAACAATGTAATTTCTGTTCTTCACACCCCTCACAGCCCTTCATTGTTATTATTATCATGCTAATGTTGGCTGTTAAATACCCAGTACTCACCTGTGTAAAAGTATGTCTATCATTTTACTTTTTAAAAAAATAGATTTTATTTATTTCTTTTTAGAGAGAGAGGAAATGAAGGAGAAAGAGAGGGAGAGAAACATCAGCGTGCAAGAGAAACATTGATCAGTTGCCTCTCGCACACCCCCCAGCTGGGGACCTGGCCTGCACCCCAGGCATGTGCCCTGGCTGGGAATTGAACTGGCCACCCTCCATTTCACAGGCCAGCACTCAATCCACTGAGCTATATCAGGCAGAGCATCATTTTACTTTTTTATACAATCCCAGAGGTTTCCCTGCTTTGCTGCCTCCTGCCTGCGTAATCTATCATCAATGGATTTCATGTAACCCCCTTATACCTGCTTCTTTAACTGTAATGTATAAAATAAGGTGCAAGACTTCCATTTTCTGGAGCATCTTCTCAACCCATTGAGGTTTTGCTTCCCGGCAACTGTCGTCAGTTTGGCTCAGATAAACTCACAAAAATTCTCTACAGCTTTGAATGTTTCTTACCTTGACAATATAGATAAAAAAGATACATATCTTCTTCTGTTCACAGCCTCTCCATTGAGCTCTTCCCCTTCATCCTGCTCTCTTTTGCACTGAAGCCTCGACAGAGACCCAATAGCCCACTCTCCTCCACCCAGCCAGGCCTCCTTTCCTAGCCTCTCAGACCCTCTGCACTGGCCTCAGTCAGCCCAATAGCCCAGCTCTCTCCCTGTGGACTATGAGCTTGGAGGGCCGTCAGGGAGTCTTATCTGCTGTGGCATCCCAGGACCTAACCCAGGGCCTGGTACATACGAGACATGATACATATTTTTAAATAAGCCTGAGAGAGCTCTGATTCTAGATAACCCATTTAGGTGTCAACTGGATGCCAGATTCTATACAGTTACCAAGACAATAAAAGATGCTAGAGGACAAGCCTCCCCTCCTCAAGGCTTTCATAGTTTCCTGCGGGTCCTTCAGACAGAACTGTCTCTAAACTAGAGAAAGGCCGTTCTTCAGGCTGCATCAGCTTGCTACCAATACCCTTTAAGGGTATCACCCTTAGCTGTAATTCTGGGATGCCAAACACTCTTATGATCTATTTTGTCTGCTATCCATTTGAGATAAATCAGTACAATGAGCCTTCTCCCTGTTTTTAAATTATATATATCATGTATAAATATTTTATATTTGTTATATGTGATATATAAGTATGTACACTATATATAATATTTTATACATATTTACCATATATGTGTATAGAAAACAAAATTTGCTTGTCAGCATTTTAAATGCACAATTTCAGTGGTGTTAATTACACCCACGGGGTGTGCAGCCGTCCCCACTGTCTATTTCTGAAACGTTTTCATCACCCCAAACAGAAACTCTGTGACTATCAAGCAATAACTCCCCCGTTCTGTGCCCCTGGATAACCTCTAATCTACTTTCTATCTCTATACATTTGCCTATTTCATTTATATTTCATATAAGTAGAATCAGAATATGTTTCCTTTGCTGCCTGGCTTAATTCCCTCAGCTGAATGTTCTCAAGATTGCAAGGAGACTTTTTGTTTTTACTTTTTAAAAAAAAATATGGGAGAAAATGTTTGGGTGTACTACCCATTTAAAAATAAATCGATGCAATAATGTTTTCTATTTGCATTTTTGTTTTGAATGTTTTTTATAACAGGGAGTAAATGCTCAAAAGCACTATTGGTTTTTTCTCCTTCCTTTAGAGAAAATTTAATTGGTTTTGGCTCACACAATTTTGTTGCTTTCTTTCTGCAAGGGCCTTAGCTTATCTCCTACCCCCACTCCACAGTTTTCTCCTGTTCCCGTGGATGTTTGTTTACACGAACCAGAGCAACAAGAGACCTTGACCCTGGATCTGGGGGGGCAGATGACAACATTACTCATTAGGTATCCTGTTTCCTCTCCCCAAATCTGGGGAAGAAATATCGTGAAGCTGAGCCTGAGAGAAGATTTTGGATTGTCTTCTGTTCATTGCCCTCTAGTTGCACTTCATGTTCAATCAATTCTTTTTTTATCAATGGTCAAGGCCAAGATTGTGACCATCCTTCAGATTCTTCAGTCCTCTATACGTTTTTTTATTATCAGTTTTCATAAGCACGGACACAGCTGGCTAGCATAGCAGTAGCTAAGTCTGTCCCCCTGCTCTTTCCCCTTCTCAGCTGGCTTACCTGACTGTAACAGGGTGCAGCCAGGGGGCCCCCCTAAGAGGGATTTGGAATGGGGTCCAGAACTCAGGGTGTCCAGGAACTATTAAAAATATAGGATGTCTTCACCTCCACAAGTCTGAACTGGGGGATGGGACGCATGGAGCAGGGCCATTGAGTTATTTTGCATACCAATAGCTTTGCAAATAACCTCTAGAATAGTCATTTAACATATCTATAGCTTTTAATTGGTTTCATGGATATGATAAATAGCTGTGGCCTTGCCTTGAGCCAGAGGGATGGGAGTGACTTTGACCTATGAAGTAACTGGGAGGCAACTCCCCCCCCCCCCCAACCCCCATTATAGCTCCTGTGTGAGAGCTTGGAGATGATTGGCTCCATGCCACGGAGCTATACCTGCCCAGACTTACTATGGCAGCCCAGAAAAGCTGGAAAAATACGGGAATGCTGGCAGATATAGCCAATTGTGGGAGGACTTGGAAATGGGGATGCAGAGGAAGATTGGCGCTGGGATTCAAACGCAGGCGTGGCAGCCATTCGGGTCAGAACCACCTGGCTTTGGGTCTCCCTTTGCCACACAGCTTAGGAAGCAGGAGAGACCTTGCAGGAATGGAAAGGGGTGGAAGGACTCTTGCTGGTGGGCCATGAGAAGGTGCCACGTGGTTCTGGATTAAGAACTGGAGAGCTCCGCAGCTACACAGCTGATGGTTCTGGGAACCACGGGAGGCCTGCCAGCTGGGCAGGATTACTGGGAAGAACTGGGGATACCTGAGCCACGGACTTCTATTTCTTTTCCTGAGATACGGTACCCTGGACCGGGCAAAGGGGGGGAGGAAGGATGTGTGTTTGTGGGTGTTTTAAGGGACCTTGGGATTTTAATGAAGAGATTAAGTCATTACTCTAAGTCTGTAAAATTTTTGAATAAATAGTTCCTTTCTTTTCACCAATCTCTGGCATTGAGAGCTAGAATTTCCTGGTGCCAGGCAAGGTGAACCCAGTACAAAGGGACCCCAGGAAAAGGGGGGTTCCATTCAGTAATAGTATATCATCCCCCCCACGGGTCTGTTCTATAACATGACCCCTGCTCTAACTATATGTCTTTTGGGGCAGAATCAGTGAAATAGTAGTGATATTTGTGTGAAGGAGAAAAAGTTTCCCCTCTACCTTTTATTGTTCTTGTCTGAGACCAACCCCCTCCCATAATAAAGTACAGATTAAAATAGGAAAAAATATTAGAAGTTTATTCTTACGTACACTTCATGTACACACGGTTGACACCCAGGGAAGGCTCAGCCCAAGACAAAAGAAAGATGTTGGGGGCAGAGGGAAGAGGGCAGTTATGGCAGGTTGGGGGGAAAAGCACAGCGAGGAAGGGTCGGGTTTGTTACGCAGATTTCCTTCTCCATTGAGAAGATTCTTCTGTTACATAGAGCCAACCTTCTCTTCCAGCTACAGAGAGGGAAACACTTATAAATGATGATTTCCTTTATAAATGTACATTTCTCTTACAAAGGGGTAACTTCTACTGTATTTTTAGACCTCCTCAGGAGGGCTTCTTCTCTGAATAATCAGCTCAAAATATTTTAGGGTGGCATACTCTGGTGCCTGTTAAAAAACAAACTTCAACTATAAGTATATTTGAATATCTAATTAGTTTTAATAAGTGATTATCAAACTGGACAGCATCCCATTAGCAACCAGAAGGGTGGGGAAAGGAAACTACTAGCAAAAGAAAAGAAAGGATTATTTTTGGACTGCAAAATATCTTTCATGGGGGACAGGTTTTTGTCATGCTGATTGCCTCTTTCCATGGGAGTGGTCCCCCTGGGATGGGTCACCTTACTGGTCCTTGACCAGAAACTTTCAGACTGGTTGTTAAGATTATGTTTCTTGGAGGGGCTGAACCTGCAATTTGATCAGGTAGTAAGCCTTGATTTGGTATCACAACATTTTAGCACAAGTAACACCATCTTGGGACTGTGGTTTTTCCTTAACATATTCTTTAGTACCCATTAATCTTATCCTCAAAACGACCTTGCAAAGGATGTAGTGTGCAGTTTATTTTTCTCCTTTTACAAATGATGAGACATATATAGAGAATTTAGGTGGTCTGCACAAATTCATGCAGCTAGTAAGTGACAGAGCATAAACAGCAACCATGATTTGTGATTGGTTGCTAAGCCGTTAGGCCCCTAGGCCCCTTCTCAGCTAGACTAAGCAAGTACTTAATAAATAGTTGTTGAATGAATGAATAAATGAATTATTTCCTCTTGTCTGATTGGCCATTTTATTGGCAGGCTCTACATACAAAAAGCCAGCTGTTTCTTTAGTGTAAGCAGAACTCTCTGACCCCTACTTACTTCCAGGTGTCTCAGTAATGCTGACTGTTATTTGGAAAAACTTTTGGATGGGAAGTTCATGTTATCCAAGTAGCACAAGATCCTTAACTTATTAAAATTCTCAGAAAATTGTTGGAGGAAAATAATGTGAAAAAGTGGAGCACTTTGATCATTATTCACAGAACACTTGTATTTAAGAATATCCTACACACTAGAATGGAAAGGAGGAGAGATATGGGAGTTGAGTTTGAGCCTAAAGGATGAAATATTTTTTATTTATTTTTATTTTTTTAATTTATTCATCTCTAGAGAGAGGGGAAGGGAAGGAAAAAGAGAGGGAGAGAAACATCGATGTGCAAGAGAAACATCAGTCAGTTGCCTCTTGCACGCCCTATACTGGGGACCTGGCCTGCAACCCAGACATATGCCTTGACTGGGAATTGAACCAGTGACCTTTTGGTTAACAGGCTAGTGCTCAACCCACTGAGCCACATCAGCCAGGGCTTTTTAAATTTATTTTTAGAAAGAGGGAAAGGGATGGAGAAAGAGAAACATCAGTGTGTGAGAGAAACATCGATCAGTTGCCTCTTGCATGCCCCCAACCAGGGACTTGGCCCACAACCCAAGCATGTGCCCTGACCAGGAATCAAACTGGCAAACTTTTCAGTCTGCAGGAATGGTGCTTAACCCACTGAGCCATAGTGGTCAGGCAAAAATATTTGTATAATTAAATAGAAGAAAGCCAATTATAGATCTATGGTGATGATGAACTATGAACTGAAGAATATGATAAAATTTTGGCACAATGAAAGCAGACACATCAGTGTTCGTGCTGCCTGTCACTAGTAGAACTGATAAGTAGAGACAAGAATTGAATCATTATGGGAACTTTATTCAGATGCTGGCAATCTGAGAAGATGGGGGATTATGTACCCTAAAAACTATCTTGACATCTAATCTCAAGCTGACGTTTTTATAGGGATAAGGAAAGGGTAGGTAAGGGTTTGGAAAAAGGTTAATCAGATAAGAGTCGTAATCCTACACTGATTTTTCTAGTATTTATCTGCTGATCAACAATTCTTTATCTGCATCACGGATGTCCCCTGCCTGGAATACAGTGGCTCAGATAGGTGGGCATTCTAGTTCCTGGAATGACAGCTCTCCACCTGCATTAATCACTTAAGCCTATCAACTATAACTGAAGCTAAAAATCTTTAACTCTGGAGTTCCTCTATCATATCCCCACTGTTAGTTTTTAATTATCTTATCTCTATAAGATTAGTTTAATTAAAGAAATACAAACTAAAACAACATCAACGATAAGATTACTTAAAAATTATTTTGCAGTGGAATAAGCAGTCCTTCCACAAGTTAGAAACCATCCTGCAGGCAGTGTGACATGACTAAAGGCATAAGATAAATAAGTGATGGTGTTGCAATTCATTTAGAACAGTTTTTAGTACAGTTGACAAAAGTTGCACATTTTCCAGCTAGGACTACATTAGCATTTTTTAAAGAAAATATTTCCCTATCCTTTACAGTTACCATAGGTCCTCAATTATCTTTGCAGGGATATACAAACTCTTACGAGTCATGAAGTGAAAGTTTGTTTGGCATAGATTCAGTCCACTTTTCTTCTAACTGACCTTCTGGGGATCCTGTCTTCTAAGTCCTATAGCACCTTATCTCTAGGCTCAAAGGAACGTAGTGACCCTGTGGGGGAGAGATCTCTAATACAGCCATGGTCCTTAATTACAGCTAAGGTCTGACTTACATGTTACACATATTTCTTTACTCTCACTTCTTTTTATAAAAGTTTTTTAAAAGATTTTATTTATTTATTTTTAGAGAGGGGAAGAGAGGGAGAGAAATCAATGTAGGGTTGGCTCTTGTGTGCCCCCTACTTGGGATCTGGCTGGCAACCCAGGCATGTGCTCTAGACTGGGAATCGAATCAGAGACCCTTTGGTTCACACGCCAGCACTCAGTTCACTGAGCCACACCAGCCAGGACTTTCCTCCCACTTCTTGATCTATGTACATATCTTCTACCCCAATCACAGCCTGAAATGGTCGACCACACACAATTTCACGAGGACTCAATTCCATCCCACTCTGAGAAGCTACCCTTACCTCAGCAGAGCAATAAGTAAAGCTTGATCCCAATGGAGATGAGTTTCTTGACACAGTTTGATTATACTTTTCTTCAGGGTATGATTCATCTTCTTTACTTTCCCAGAAAGCTGAGGTCTCCACGCTGTGTGGAGTCTTCACTTGATTCCTAAAAGCTCACTAAGTTTCTGTGTGATTTCTGAAACAAAAGCAGGTCCATTATTGCTCTGAATGCTGCCATGTAGACTGAAGGGAGGAAGGATTTCCTATAGTAACTCACTACATCTGAGGATTTCTCAGTTGTACTAGGATAGGCTTCTACCCATCCTGAAAAGGTATCAACAAAGACCAACAAACATTTCCATCCTTGGACCCTCAGCATCTGGGTAAGGTCTGTTTGCCAGTCCTCAAACAGACACTGTCCTGGGTATTGTTTCCCTTTTTTCTTCTGTCTTGGGTTGTTCTTTTGGGACACAATACATCTAGCTATTGTTTTCCATATGACTTCAGAAATTCCAAGACCTGTGAGCCATGGTTTAATATAGGTGTTTAATGCATCCCTTCCATAGTAAGTGGCTTCATGCAAATGCTTCATGACTGGCTCTACTAGATGTTCAGGAAGCAGTATAGCTCCTTTCTATTCTTTCTCCATTTCCTGTTGGGGCCTTCTTCATCAAAACCCCAGTTCTCAGCTTTCTCTAAGTCTGCAGGTGAATATGCAGGGTCGAATTGTGATGAGTCTAGAACAGATACCAAAGGCACAATACATGTTCCTTTAGCAGCCTCTTGCTACTTGATTGGCCAGATGATTTCCTCTAGCCACTTCAGTGTCCTCTTTTTGATGCCCTGGGCTGTGCATAACTGCCACCTGAATAGGTACTTGAACAGCCTCTAATAATTTAAAATTTCTATTGCATGCTTAATTTCCTTTTTATTAGAGGTTAATAGTCCTCTTTCCTTCTAGAAACACATTCACTCTCTTTTAAATCAATTCTGCTAGAATATACTTCATCAATTATTTCAGCACAGCCACGCATTAGCACAGCTGAGTCAGGTTCCAGCAGAAAGGAAGAAGGATTTAACTTACAGGTATTTTAAAAATTTATTTGTTATTGCATTTTTCCATTACATATATCCCCTTTATACTCCCTCCCCACTGCAATCACCACACTGTTGTCCATGTCCATGAGTCTTTTTCCTTTTTGCTAAGCCCCCTAACACTGCCCCCAACCTTACTTACAGTTTTGAATTGCTTAGTACATGCCCATTCTTCCAGCAGTGGGGCACAAATTTCCGTTTTGCTCCAGCAGACTCAACACTTGGTGGGGTGCATAAATGACTGTAGGATGTTCCAAAGAAAACTTTTCAGTTTCCTGTAAAAGCTTGCAGGTGGCTGCCACAGCTCTCAAGCTGGCTGGCCACCCCTGGACAGTGTAATCTAATTTCTTTGGCAAGTCCAAAAAGACTCCTTTTGCTGGGTTCAAGCAGGAACCCAAGAAACCTGCTTGTTGGCAAATCTGGGCCTTCTGTGCTAACTTTATATCCACGAGGTGCCAAATGGTTCAAGGCAGCTATAGTCTACATATTGTAACAGAGTTCCTCCTTCTAGTTTTAGATCTTTTTAAGTCCTGGCTCAGGGTCTCCCCCAAAATCCTGGGTGAATTCTTGAGCCCCTGTGGTAAGACAGTCCTTCAGTACTACTGAATGTTGACCTGGGATTCTGGGTCCTGCTATTCAAAAGCAAACAGCGGTTGAGAGTCTTGGTCAACCAGAATGCAAAGAAACATTGTATAAGTCCAGTACTGAACACCAGTGGCTGTCCCCAGGTATGTTTCTGTAGAATGTCATTTATAGTCCTTAAATCTTGTATTTTATGAGGAGCAACAAGGCTGAATGAGTCCACATTCCTGAAACTTCTGAATTATTGGGCGTGTTCCTTCTAGAGTCTCCTTTTGCAAGGGATACTGCTTCTCATTGGGAGTCCTCACCCCTGGTTTGAGGTCAGCTTTAACAGGAGAGGCTCTCTTAACCTTCCCTGGCCTTCCAGCAGCCCACACAGTGGGGTTCACCTGATTCTCAATTTCTTCTGGCCAGGGTCACTTTTCTTCTTTTCAGGGTTTCTTAAGGAACTGCTGGGCATGCCCTGGCGGGACCTATAGATGGCGCTGTTGTTCTTATGGAGAAAAAGTGATTTGAGAATGGAGTTTTGACAGTGAATCCCTTCCCAGAACTGGAAAACCATATCTCCCACAGCACATTCTAATGGCTTCAAGAAAAAATGGCTTTCAGGGCTTCCAGAAATTCCAGCTCCAGTTCAGTTGGAGATGTATTGACCATGGAATACGTCTCTCTGGTATCAGTCAAAAAGGTCTACAATTTGTTAGTTTTACCCATGCTTCCTGGGGGTAAATTTAATAGGTTGTCATCCATTGTCATTGCTGTTTCCTTTCCCCAGCATAACTCTTGAATACTCAGATCCTGACCTCCTTTTCCCTCACTTGGGGCACTCATTTTTTCAGTGCCCTTTTCCCTTGTGATATGATTGCCCTACCCCAGTGGGGGATTGTCCTCCACCAAGTTTGGTTCCCTGATGGGTTTGGGCTGGAGGGGCCATGGGAGACCTGACTATGCTCACAGCAGCAATTCTGATCTTCCTGGTCCCTCTCTTCTGCTATCTGCCATAGGCCAATTCCCCTTTCTTTGGATCATTAATCTATTTCTTTCTTATTTTAAGATTTGATTTATTTACTTTTAGGGAGTGGTGGGGAGAAAGAGAAGGAGAGAAACATCAATGTGCAAGAGATATATCAATCAGTTGCCTGTCACACACCACCAATTGGGGACCTGGCCTGAAACCCAGACATGTGCCTGACCAGGAATCTAACCAGTGATCTTTCAGTTCACAGGCTGATGCTTAATCCACTGAGCCACATCAGCCAGGGCCTATTTCCTTTTAATTCTGCATCTTTATTATGTACTGTCATAAAAGTCTGTACATAAGATATTTCATCCCATTTCCCTGATCTTTGACAAAACTAACTCTAATTGAAGTATAGTATAATAGTTTAAAGATCCATTCAGTGGCCAGCATTCTCCCGAGTCCAGATTATACACAATCTAAGCAGTGTTACATACAATAAAAACCCATTTTCTTAGGTTCATGAGCATAGGTTGACCAGTCAGCCTGCATTGTCTCCAAAGGGCTGTTTCTTGGAATGGAGTCTCCTTCACCCATTCTATCAGACAGAGCTCTGTAATATTACACAAACCAGAAGGAGATCAAAAAGGAAAAAAAAATTCTGTGTATTAATTTCACTCCTCTTCTCCATATAATAATGAGGAAACAAACAAACAAACAAACCCTAGGCCCACCCCCAAAGATGTAGTTTTTGAATTTCACTTTTATTTTGTAAGTAGTGTCCTTCTGGAGAAGTGCAGTCTCCAAAGAGAGAATGCTTTACTGGAGCTGTAGTCCTTTTTGTGCTGGTTGCTTGCAAATCTTTTCTGCCACCTGGGGAGTTGCTCTCAGTTGTATTGACTTTGTGTGGCCTTCCTTTATCATGCAAACTAGGACATCAAATGGACTGAGCGGAGTCCTCCGCAGACCCCAGCAGATGGTCATTACTCATCACAGGCAAGTGAAGGGTAGGCTTATTGCTGGGCTCTCATTTTCCCTAACACTCTCTAAACCAGTAAGCAGGTTCAAGGTTCCAAGATGAGACAAACATTTGCAAAGGCTGATGTTTTGTCATTCTCTCTGGAATAGATTCCTATTTTAAAACTTTAAATGTTTCCAAATCACTGATGGGGACTGATCCAAAATATTATGTAAGAGTTGGTTTAAATTCTTAAATAATTAACATGTAACAGAAAAAAACAAAATGCTATTTCAATCTTAGTATAAACCAAAATTCCCAAAGAGATGCAGAAAAGGAGAGACTATTCAGGTGAAATACCGTATTTTGCTGTATATAACGCACACCACATTTTTGGCCCAAACTTTCAGGAAAAAAACCTTTTAAGTTTTTAATTCAATTTTGTATTTATTTATATTTAGAAACAAAACAAATCATCATATTCCAGGGTATTATTTTGCATACGGATATTGTTATTGCTTTCTGGAGTTACACTTTTAATGCATAAGCATAAATAAAATAATTAAGAACAATTTTAATAGGTACAGAATTAATACTACCCATGTATAATGTGCATCCTTATTTTTCCCTCAAAAATTTGGTCAGTAAGTGCATTATATATGGCAAAATATGGTAGTTTGGACACGGGAAACAAAGCCTTCAGTGGAAACCAGAAGTCACTACACCAGAGACAAAGGGGATGTCTCCTTTTAAAGATAGTTTCCAGTCAGGCCACTATATGTAAATAAGGTAACCAAATTTCTATGGTTTGATTGGTCCAAATTGCACAGTCCTGGTTGGTCAGTATTACCCATTCTGATTGGTTGTTATGGAGCAGTTCTGATTGGACCAGGCAGGTCTCTGTCCATTGATCCACAGATGAAACCAGGACTTCCCTGCAGTGAATGACTGACAGATTAAACAAGCAGGGCATAGCATGGGAAGTCAAGAGTTCAGTGTGAAGTTCTCCCCAGTATACAGCAGCATGAGGAGCCCCATGTCAGCAAATGACTACTAGACTCTTACTATTTATAAAATATGGGCCTTTGACTGAACATGGGGAGCCCTTCCTTCTTGGGGTTCACATCAAATGAATCTTCTTGGGGTATTCACTAGTCATGAAAGAAAATAGAAAACAAATTTATTCATAAAGATATCTTTTTCTTGAAATCTTTTTCGTGAAACGTCTCCAGTTTATAACCAGAGTGGTTGTGTCTATTACATGCTATTTCCCTGGAGCCATGCCCATAGATCCGCAGATTCCTGCTTTGTTTGCTATAAGCAATCCTAACCAACCAGGTTCATTCTGTTAGAAGCATTCACTAGATAAGGACTCCCTGGATAGCAAATACCTTTAGCTCTATGCTAATGGGACGTGTTAGTAAGAAGCTAGGAAAATTCCTTGGCAAGTGGAATGGGGAAACAGACAGATAGCTAAGCAAATGGCTGAGCAATTTACAGCCAGCTAATAAATCTCAAGATCTTACCTTCCTTAATGAAAGACACTTAGGAGCAAATGGTTTACACATTCCAGACCATGCTGGGGCAGACCTGCCTTGGACTGGTCTCTCTTCTGTGACATTTTTAAAGGTGAAACTCATCAGAGAATCATCCTGATCCCTCTATACACCCATTTTGATGCATCAGCACGTCACAGGACACACCTAGAAAGCTAACGAATATTCTGATTGAGACCTCCCCTAAAATGACCTCCTTTAGAAAACAGATAAAAACCTTCAAGACAAAGGACCAAGTATGCTGTCTCTTGAGCACACCCGCGCCTTTCCACCCTTCTTTCCTAAGGTTTGTATCTTTGCTTTGTTTCTCCTAATCTGTAAGGGTTCTGACAAGATTTGCAACCAGGGGAGCAGCCAGCAGTGGCCGGTCTTCCTAAATTAATCCCCTGAACCTGTCTCCAAGGGCTCTCCTTAGGCAGCCCAGCTGACTCACTTCTGCCTCTGTGACCTTCTGCGTGAAGGGCCAAGACAGCCTCACCTGGCTCACTCCTGTTGCTATGATCTGTCTAAGCCCTTCCTCTGTTTGCTGTCCTCAGCTTTCATAAACACACTCTCAAAATCATCTGGACTCGGGTCTTGAAAGCTTTCCTGTACAAAGTCAAGAACCCGCATATTTGAGACTGTGCCAGGGCAGACACTAGGAGGTATTCATTGAAATTTTTACTAGGAGATTAGGCCTAGTCCTCTGCTTTACTTCTGCCCCACTCTCTTCTCCTCCAATCAGAGGAGAGAAGAGACCAAAGACTTAGTGCTTAACTCTTTCCTTTCCTTAGACATCCCAAATATATTCACATATTCCCCTTTGTCTATTGATTTCTCCCTGGTGTCCTCCACTGAATAGAAATCCTCCACCTTGATGTAATTGTGTACATCAATAGTGTGCTTGACAGCTTGTGCCTTCGAATTGTGTTTGTGGAATTGCTCCCCACCTCAGGTCACCCAGACATTCTCCTTTATACTCTTCTGCTTCTTGTGGGTCACGTTTTCTAAATCTTCATTCGGAGTTGGGGCAGACCTCCGAGGGCTGCTTTAAGCACACAGCGCTGGGCGGCGCTCTTTCCTGCGTAGGTGTCCCGACTCCAGCCCTGGGCGCTGGAGGCTCATCCAGCTCCAAGGACCCTGTGAGCCATTGTGGCTTCAGCCTCCTCGTGATGATTAGACTTTAAGTTTGCACTTTTCGCATCATGGGTTTTTGTTTTTAGCTGGGTTATGTTTTTCCTTTCCATTTTTTTTCCCTGTTTAAAATAAAAAATTTTGCAGCATTTCTATATATGCAGCCTTGGTGATAGGCGATGTTTTCACGTAAGCCTTGCTTTTTATGTTGGTTAAGCAGTTGTAATTCCTTTGCCTACAACATCATGGAAGAGAAACCAGGTACCTCCAAGGATGAGAAACTTTTGGGGGAAATAACAGAAATATCTAAAGAAGAATTTTATTAAGTTTTTGTCGAAGGTGGTATGTGATGTGAATTTCCCTCAAGGAGCCCCCCCGCACCCTGATTTTTCAGTAAAATATTCTCCTTTCATCAACAGCTTGGACTTGGATGTCAGGAAGGACAAAGGCTGCTCACAGAATCCACTCAGGTTACAGTTTGAGGCTCAGATTCCACTTCTCTTAGTAGCTGTGTGACCTTGGACAAATTATATAGTTTCTTGTAGTTTCAGTTTCTTTATCTCTTCAAGCTGGATCATACATGTACCTTACCTCCTCCAGCCATGGAAAACCAGAATAGTAGGTGGAAAGATTTCAGGAAGGTACGACTCTGCTTTAACTCACATTGCAATTTTGGGCAGGTCACTTGGCCCTAAGCCACTTTAGTTTTACCATATATGAAACAATCTCTAGGATTCATTCCAAGTTGAAAAGTTCATGATTTAGGTTTTCCTGTCATATTTAACATAAAAGCTTGACGAGCCTCCTGTGTAGTTCAGTTTTCCTTTGCAAATATTTCTTTATATCAGTAAATTTACTAAATGAGAGAAGTAATTTGATTTGTGAGTTAAATATCTCACAAGGTAGCATAAGGTGTTTCTTAAATTCTCTGGTTTATCCTTATACACATATTGTGAGAGGTGTGTCAACTAATTTGTTTCTAAAATTATTAATGTCAGTGGTAAGTACAACGGAAGGAAAAAGGAGAGCCTGAAGAGGGGGATCAGAAATGCTGGAGAATGGGGGGTGGGGTACGGGGAGGCAATGACTGAGAAAGCTGCTTTCACTCAGTTTGGAAGTTTATGTAAACATTAATTCCTTAAAAAAACAACCTTGAGACCAATTTGAGTCTTCTGGTGTTAATTGGCCTAACCCGATGATCATGGGAAAATTCTGGTCACTAGTAGAAACATTTTTTTTTTTTTTTTTTGCTTCTGGCTCAAAATGACAACCAAGTGAGACAGAGCTGATAAAGGCTCTCTGGGTGTATTTTTACTCTTTTACAAGTCATCAATCTTCAACGATATTCTTTTTCTTACAGGTGATCTAAGTTGATCCATGGTGATTGAAAAATAGCAGGTTATTCTTTAAAAACTGTGAACAGGAGGCTCAAAACTGGCTCCTGTTGGAAAGAGTTGCAGAATGTCCAAGGCGGAGGCACACGTGCACGTACAAAGAGGCCCCCCTCGGCCGTGGAGGAGCGGCCAGACTGCATTGCTGCAGAAGGCCATCCATCACATTTATTACACTGCTGACAGCAGCAATTTTAAGTGGGCCCGGGCTTCCCGAATGAATTCCAATAATTCAAGTTATGATTCCTAAACTGTGTGTCAGACTAATTCAATGTTACTTTTAGGCAAAAAATAAATAGATAAATAAAAATTATTAGTCCCATCATATGGATGATGAACCTGATTTTATGACCTTAATCTTTACTAGAGATTACAACTGCACGGTGATTTTTTAAAAAAACAAATAATGAGAGAAATTGTGTGAATTTTAGTTACTGCATCACGGTTGCATAAATGGTCAAGTTGTTTGTTTGTTTTATTATCAGAAGGGGATTTATTTCAGAGTACACTTTAAACTCTAAAGAACATTTTTTTTAGTTCTTTTTCAAAATAGAAAAGTTTGTATTGTATTTGTTGATTATAAAAGTAATTCATGGTCATGGGAAAGAAAAGAATACAAGATATGTAAAGTGATGTTTGTCCTGGATAACACCATTTTGGGATATGTAATTTAAAAAGGTATATGTTTCCCAGATTTTTAATATAGAGCCTTCTATCCATCTTTCCATCCATCCACCCATCCACCCATCCTTCCATCCATCCATCCATCCACCCATCCACCCATCCTTCCATCCATCCATCCTTGCATCCATCATCCATCCATCCTTCCTTCCATCAATCCATCCATCCATCCATCCATGCCACCTTTTCACACTGAAAAGTAGAGAGCTGGGGAGGTGTTCCCTGTTCCCACACGGGGCAAGACTCACACATAGCACATACTCAGGGCACCGACCAGGCTCCACTGCAAGCAAAGGAAGGCAGCCCTGCTGTGGGGTGGGCAGAGGTGAGTGCTGGGAGTTCGGATCTCCACTGCCTCATTTCAGCTCAGTGTCTTAACTAGCATGAGACTTTGGGCAAATCACATGACCTCATTTATAAAATGTATGTGCTTTGCATGTTAGTACACCTTGAATTAGATTCTGCTTTATAAGTGTGTTTGAGGAAGGAATCATTGCTTTTTGATGAGACGTGAGTTTTATTTAGAAGACCATCCAATTGGTGGATGCTGTGAAGTACTTTAACTAACATGTGACAATGTGTATTTTTTAAAAAATATATTGTTAGGCTACATTAAAACAAGTGATGTTTCTGAGGAGTAGCGGTAAAATAGGTATCTTTGTGGTTCTGAGGAAAAGCTGAAAAAACTGATCATGTCTTATAATTGATAAAATGATTCTAGCATTGAGATCAGTTACACAGACACGGGTTTGGGAGAGGTTGTCTATGTGTGCTGAATTTCAAAGACGTGGTTTTCAGGAATACAGAGGTTTTTGTATGGAGCTGAATGAACCTTCCACAGTCTGAAAGCCCATCTTTGGGAAACAAATATCTGGTTGCCATGGTGACGACTCAAGGTGGATGAAGGATGGATGAATCAAAATACAGTAAATCCTTTTTACGAGCTTCCTAAGAAATCTGGTGTGACACGAACCCTCTGGTCTGTCTCTTCTTATGCTTCCCTCCGTCACACGGGAAATCCACCATGGACGTACAATGACACATTTATTGTGCTGAGTTCTATATACACGCTGGTGAGTGACACCCTCTCAAGCCCAAAAGGCATTGTCATACAAGCAGAAAGCCTCCTTCAACATTTGTTTTCTTTTTTAAAAATCGTATAAAAAAAATCCAAGGGAAAAAATGTATCCAAGTATCTCTGCGACAAAAAGAGAAGAGAATGGTTAGAAGCAACCTCTGAAAATTGTGATTACTTATTAACTGAGCTACATTCTCTGGGGAGTAAAAAATACGAAATACTTTGCGCTGAGATAGGAGCTGCATTCTGCCAGAGTCTACAATGTACAACAGAGCTGATCGTTTTTACTATTCAGCACAGTCCCACACCAAGTCATCTCCGTCCCACAATTCGTTAAATAAATAAATGAGTGAATCTAAATAAATTATTAAGTTGAATAAATTAACTGAATGAATAGATTAAATGGCTATTTTCTTCCTTCCCAACAAGCTGACAGGTCAAATTAATCAAAATAGTTAATCCAGTTGTGGGAGACATTTCCAGAAGCCCCCAGTAAATCATTCTTAGGCAGCCAACTCCATTTTAACCCCTGGACTCGAGTGGCCATGGCACCATGGAGATGGGATGAGCTGGCACACAGAACGACGCCGGTGGGGGTTGATCTTGGACACCCTGTAAGAGCAGATAAAGGTTCACGGTGATGATGTCAGTCACCACAGGCGAGGGGCCTACAGAAGTCCAGAGGGCCGCAGTGGAGGGTACAGGCCGGGAGGTTTTCTACACATGTCACAGACTGAAGGGAAGGCAGAGGATGTGAATTCCAAAGGAAATCAGTATAGAGTGAAACAATGGTTCTCAACGGGTGCTGATTTCTTTACAGCTGGGGGGTAGGGAGCCTAGGGGGTGGTGCTGGCACCTAATGGGTAGAAGCTAAGGATGCTGCTAAAATATCCTCATGCTCAGGGCAGCCTCCTACAAAAAAAAAAAAAAAAAAAAAAGAAAGAAAGAAAAGAAAAATGAATAGGGCTGAGGTTGAGAAATGCTGCAGTGGAAGAAGTAGGTAGTTAATAGACTCCAGGCAGCACCTTGTACTGAGCATAGATTCGTGGACTCAACCTGAGCAGAAGAAAGGGCTGTAACTCCTGAGCTAAGCAATAAGGTGTCAGCTCTGGACTTGGAATTTGAAGACCTAGATCTCAATCCCAGCCTTGCTATGTATTATTACCTATAATAAGTCAGCTTCTTTGAGGTTCTGTTATTTAATTTGTTAAACGACGACAGTAATATCAACAGATGTGAAAGTGTGCAACCCAGAGCCAGTATCCAGAAAATAACAACTAGAAATGAACAAGCTAGTTCATCTTATCTTTATGATTTTTTTTGAGGCAAGCCTGGTCAACTTTGACCAATGTGGATCATAAAAAGATTTTAAAAATTGATTTGAAATCTATTATTCATGCTGGACCTTAATATATTGTAGGGGAGGAAAAAGGTCCCTGGCTGGGCCTGAAAATTAAACTGACTCAAGACATTAATAGGAGAAACACATACACATCTTATCGAATAGTTACGTGTACATGGGAGCCTGCACCAGAGAACGAAGACCCAGAGAAGTGACCAGAATAGGAAGCTTTTATGCCTTTTAGACAATGAAACAATAAATCGGTGGAGAATTGACAAGGCAGAGAAGTTTGGGCTCAGGAGTCCTGAGCGGTGAAGGAGTCACAGGGCAGATAAGGGTTAGTCTAGCAAGGGTTATTTACAGAGATTGATCTCTCAGCTCCAAACTCCTAGTCTTTGGTGATAAGAATGTTTTCCTCCCTCTGGGTACAGCGAGCATACCTCTCTCGTGGGAGGTTTATGACCCGTTTCCAGGAGAAAGGTTGAGGAGGTCAAAGTGACCTTTCTGCTTCTGCCGTTTTCTCAGACTTCTTCAGTGTAGGACATTTAGTATCCCAAAGTGCCACATTTGGGGACATCGTGTCTTAAACCCCATCAGTACAAAATGTCCTTTTTTTGCTTAGAGGCTGTTGGGTGTGAGGCTGCAACTCTGCAGAAGGCTATATTTCTTTGCACCAGACAAAAGAAAAGACAGGAAAAGTGGTAGGGAGAGCCAATGGGGCGACCGTAGTGGGAAAGCTGGAGAGAAGGTATGCCGTGCAGGTATCCAGTGGAATTTCAACAATGAAGCTTTGCAGTGTGACCCTCTCTTCCACTGAGGGGAAGCAGAATTTGCCATTCCCCAAGTTTGCCTTTTGGGATATCAATTATTTTAAGCTGATTATTTTTAAAAGATTTTATTTACTTTTAGGCAGAGGGGAGGGGAGAGAGGGACAGAAACATCAATGCGCGTGGTTGCCTCTGACGCACCCCTTTACTGGGGATCCGCCCGGCAACACAGGCATGTGCCCTGACTGGGAATCAAACCAGCGATCCTTCAATTTGCAGGCGGGCACTCAATCCACTGAGCCACACCAGCCAGGGTATAAACTGGTTATTGTTAAGAAAGGAAAAGATTCAGGAAGAACCTTTGACCTTCCCCCCACCTGCCTAGAGGAATTGAGATAGAGGACCTGATCCAGGAAGGGAGCTATCATCACAGATAACTGCAGTTTAATGTGGACCAGGTGTGACAGGAAGGAACCTGGAAAGGCCCCTTTGACAGAGTCCTCTTTGTGTCTCTTCTTTAAAGATGGCCCAGCATTTATTTACCCAACATTTGGATTTTGGTCTCCACATGAATTACCTTCTTCCGTTTTGGAGTCCCAAACCAAAATCCTCTCTTTCTCCTTAACTCAAGATGGCATATGAGACTTAACTGTTTGACTTGTTCTAGGGTCCCAGATTCTTACGGAACCTCTGTATGTACATATGTAATACATTTGTGTATTTTCTCCTGTTAATGCCTTGTGTCAATCTGATTATTAGACCAGCCGGAAGAACTCGGAAGGGTAGAAAGACATGGCATGTGTCTGTGTAAATTCTTTATTAAAGTGTTCCTTATTCTTCTGTGATGGATGCATTTGCATTTGTTTTGTTTTGTGTTTGATCCAACCAAGTGTGAATTCTGCTTCAGTACGAATATGTGAGGCTGCTATAGCCCATGTTAAGAAATTTCCCCCCAACTTGCCCTGGCTGGTGTGGCTCCGTGGATTGAATGCTGGCCTGTGAATCAAAGGGTCACTGGTTCGATTCCCAGCCAGGGCACATGCCTGGATTGCGGGCCAGGTCCCAGTCAGGGGCGCAAGAGAGGCAACCACACATTGATGTTTCTCTCCCTCTCTTTCTCCCTCCTTTCCCCTCTCTCTAAAAATAAATAAATCTTTTAAAAAATTTAAAAAGTTATGTTTTTAACATTTTGATACTATGCTTTGGCACCTATGCACAGTGTGAATTAGTGAAGACATGCCCCTTTCTTGAATCCATTAGTTTTCTTTTCCTCAAGTACAGTTTTAGGACATAGTATATTATTTATTGCTTAATAATAAAAATTACAGCAAGCTTGAGGTAATTCTGTATTAATTCTACAAATTAAATTATTGAACACATAATAAAGGGAGTACAAATTTTTAATCATAATAATACCTCTCTCAAATACTTATGAAATAAGTAGAAATTAATAATTTATTATAAAATAGTTATATATCTTGCTTTCATAAAGACAAAATCTTTTGTGACAGTTTCAATGCCTGTTTGCCTCAGTGCTTAATTTTAAAGACATGCAGTTTTCCTTGTGACATTGTATATCTTTAATACATTTTATTTTTGTGAAGCTATAAAATTCTCCATCGGCAATTGCTGCTGCAAGGTTAAATTTATCCAGAGAGCTACAAAAGTTACTGGAAGTGTGTCCTGTAAATTACCGTTGCAAATATATCGCCCTCCTTCAGCTGGAATATTGTAAGTGTCTATTTTAGAAATCAACTGAGGATTTTAGTTCCTTCTGCACTAAATTCCCATCAGTAGCATTTTCATTACTTTGTTCACCAGGCAATTCCAACTGTTAGTGTTTCTATAGTTGCAGTACTTCATGTTCATTGGAGTTCTTTAAATCACATTTGCCTTTTCTAACACTAAACCACCATTATATTCTTTCCATATTTTAAAACTTTCCCTTAAAGATGACATTATTGCATCTTAGTATAGAAAAAAGAAAATTTAACTTGAAATTTGGTTCTGGATCATAGAGAAGATTCCGAGTTTAATGGAAACTTCTTGCTCCTTTATGGGTATTGACAGTATTAGGAGAGTTGCCAATGTCAACAGATCCTGGAAGTTGTTTAATATCCACCTAATTTTCATAAACATTATTTCTTCATTTGTCTTCAGGAAAAACAGTAATTCCTTTGATGCTTTTAAGTGCATCATGTATATTGAATTTTCGTTCCTGCATCATTTTGCATTTAACATCAATTGTACTAAAGCTATTATTGCCGAACTGGTACTGAACGCATAAATATAAAAATGATGATGTTTTTCCAAGCCATAATTTTGACTCGTGTTGCAGAAAAATATAATGATTAACATCACAAATTATTCTTAACAGAGCATTACATTCTTTTTTTCAAACGAGTCTCTCTTGTCACTATAGCTCCTATTTGTCTTCCTCATCAGTTTTTCTAAAATGGCTTCGAATCTCTCTTTTTTCTAATTGTTCTCAATAAACTACATCATCGATGCCAAAATATTTGTTGCAAATTTTCTATCAAGTTTTTCAAAAAGCAAGGACTGTAGAATGCTTTGTAATTATTTTCAGGGGGTTGCTGTTGGGATCTCTTATGGTTTCCATCTGTGTCTGTGGCATTGCCACGTTCCAAGTCACTCAGGTTATTTTGTCTGGATTTAGTCCTCTTGGGCTTGTTACTGAGTTGATAGTATCTGTGTCAACATAGCTTGAATATTTTCCTCAGAACAGTCTAGCCCAGGAAGATAAGATTGCAAACCAACTAATAACTAACTTCATCATTTGCTTCAAGAAATTCCTGCAAACCAGTCAACTAAGGCAAACAGTTGCCTCATTGTGGTAAACAGCTGGTTTTATCGAGAGAACTGTGTGTTTGCTTCCCACCAGGAACCCCTTGCTTATCAGGCCAAGAGTTTGCTTATCAGGACTTGTTTCAAGACCTGCTGCGTCCACTAACCCTCAACTATTACGTCACACACTTTGCCCAATTCCCACCAGTTCCCTGCCTTGCACGACTTGCCTTAAATTACTTGAACCAGACCCTGAAGGTGTCCCCCCAACCCCGAGACACTAAGACTCAATGAGCTGGCACTCTTCCTTGCGGCTGTAAATCAAATACACTTGACATTCCTTAACCAACAGGTTATTTGGGTAATTTTTGTGGGAGTGTCAACAGTCGACAGTACTAAAATATATACAGCCTTGGCCAAAGATATCATCAAATAGTACTTTAAACGCAAGGAATGAACAGATAAATTTGGCTTTTGTTTCTCAAATATATATGTATACACACACACACATACACACACATACTGTATATCTTTCCTAGTCTTGTCATTAATTGAACAAACTCTCACAAAATGTTCACCTACAGACGTTTGCCTTTTTGAAATCCAAAAACCTGGTAGTAATGATATAATCTGTTCTATGTAATTTGTATCAGGAGTTGTATCTGAAATGGGTAATATATAGCACTTCTTACCTTATTCAAATATTATAATATATGATTTGCTATTAATGTTTGTATTCTAAGAAAATGCTCTGCATTTATTGTTGTCATTTTTTGTGGTTTCTGCCAGATGAAGAAAATTCCCATTATTATGCTCATAAAGTTCTTGGATCATCTGAATGCCAGCATTTTGCATCAAAATGAATCATTCGTATTGTATTTAACAATTGCACATGATATTTTATCTTATTTTTATATAGTTCCTGTTTTGTAGCATTAAAAATTGTAGCTGGCACTTGTTTGTTAATTACTGATGATAGCCATTCAGACAGGTGTGAGGTGATATCTCATTGTGGTTTTAATTTGCATCTCTGATGATGGTGACATTGAGCAACTTTTCATATGCCTATCGGTCATCTGTATGTCCTTTTGTGAAGTGTCTATTCAGGCCCTTTGCCCATTTTTAATTAGATTGTTTTTTTGGTGCTGAGTTTCGTAAGTTCTTTATAAATTTTGGATATTAACCCCTTGTCAGATGTATGGGCAAATATGTTCTCACATTCCATGGGTTATCTTTTTATTTTTTTTCTTTTCTTTTTTTAAGTATTTTTATTGATTATGCTATTACAGTTGTCCCATTTTTTTCTCCTCTTTATCCCCCTCTCCCTTGCACCCCCTCCCTCCACCCTTCCTCCCCCCTTAGTTCATGTCCATGGGTCATACATAAAAGTTCTTCGGCTTCTACATTTCCTTTACTATTCTTAACCTCCCCGTCTCTTTTGTACCTACCAGTTATGCTTCTTATTGCCTGTAACTTTTCCCCCATTCTTACCCCTCCCCCTCCCCACTGATAACCCTCCATGTGATCTCCATTTCTGTGATTCTGTTCCTGTTCTAGTGGTTTGCTTAGTTTGTTTTTGGTTTTGGTTTTTTAGGTTTGGTTGTTGATAGTTGTGAGTTTGTTGTCATTTTACTGTTTGTATTTTTGATCTTCTTTTTCTTAAATAAGTCCCTTTAACATTTCATATAACAAGGGCTTGGTGATGATGAATTCCTTTAACTTGACCTTGTCTGGAAAGCACTTTATCTGCCCTCCCATTCTAAATGATGGCTTTGCTGGATAGAGCAATCTTGGATGTAGGCCCTTGCCTTTCATGACTTTGATACTTCTTTCCAGCCCCTTCTTGCCTACAAAGTTTATTTTGAGAAATCACCTGATGGTCTTATGGGAACACCTTTGTAGGTAACTCTCTCGTTTTCTCTTGCTGCTTTTAAGATTCTCATATCTTTAATCTTGGGTAATGTAATTATGATGTACCTTGGTGTGTGCTTCCTTGGATGCAACTTCTTTGGGACTCTCTGAGCTTCCTGGACTTGCATGTTCATTTCCTTTACCAGATTGGGGAAGGTTTCCTTTATTTTTTCAAATAGGTTTTCAATTTTTTGCTCTTCTTCTTCTGGCACCCCTACAATTTGGATGTTGGAACATTTAAAGTTGTCCCAGAGGTTCCTAAACCTTTCCTCAGTTTTTTAAATTCTTGTTTCTTCATTCTGTTCTGGTTGAATGTTTATTTCTTCTGGTCCAAATGATTGATTTGAGCCCGTTTCCTTCCCTTTATTGTTTGTTCCCTGTACATTTTGCTTTATTTCACTTTGCATAGCCTTCACTTCTTCCTTTATTTTGTAGCCATACTCTATTATTTCTGTGAACATCCTGATTACCAGTGTTTTGAACTCTGCGTCTGATAGGTTTTCTATCTCTTCATCGCTTAGTTCTTTTTCTGGAGTTCTGATCTGTTCTTTCATTTGGCCCACATTTCTTTGTCTGAGTGTACCTGTTACATTGTAAAGGGCAGAGCCTTAGGTATTTGCCAGGGCAGAGCAACCCACTTAGTTGTGTTGGAGTGCTATATGTGGGGGAGGGGTCAGAGAGGAAACAATGCCACTTGCTTGGCTCTTGCCCCACTTTCAGTCACTTCCCCTGTTACCCACAAGTGAATTGAGCCCTTTTGGTGCTGATTCCTGGGCGGGTGGGCTCACATACATTCTAGGACCCCATGGGTCCCTCCGATGGACTCTTCTGTGAGACTGGAAGTAACTCCCACCACTGCAACCACCACAGGTTTTTACAGCCAGAGATTTTGAGGCTTTAGTTCCCCATGCTGGAGCCCTAGGTTGCGCTGTCTGTCTCACTCTCCAGTAGTTCCTCCTGGTTTATCTGCTCGTGAATGTAGGACTGCCTGGTTTGCCAGCTGCTGCCTTGCCATGCATCCTATCCACTCCAGCTGCCTGTCCCCACCCCTCATGACAGTCTGGATGAATATTTCTTTAACTTCTAGGTTGTCAGACTTCCATACAGTTCAGTTTTCTGGCAGGTCTGGTTGTTTTTTGTTTTTAATTGGTTGTTGTCCTTCTTTTGGTTGTGTGAAGAATCGAAGAATATCTACCTACACCTCCATCTTGGCTGGAAGTCCTTGTGTTTTTATTTTGTCAATGGTCTCCTTTGCTGTGCCTGTGAGGATGTGGAGAAAAGGAAACACTTTTGCACTATTGAGGGGAATGCTGTGTGAAGATACCTCAAAAAATTAAAAATGGATCTGCCTTTTGACCCAGCAATCCTACTTCTGGGAATATATCTGAAGGAACCCAAAACAACATTAATTTGAAAGAACGTAAGCATCCCATGTTAATTGCAGCATTATTTACAATCACCAAGATATGGAAGCAGCCCAAGTATGCATCAGTAGATGAGTGGATAAAACAACTATGGGACATTTACTCAATGGAATACTACTCGGTTGTCAAAAGAGAAAATTTTACCCTTTGTGACAGCATGGATGGACCTGGAGGACATTATGCCAAGTGAAATAAGTCAGTCAGAGAAGGACAAACACCATATGACTTCACTCGTGTGTGGAATCTAATGAAGAAGCAGAACTAACAAGCAAAATAGAGACAGATTCATAGATGGCAGGATGACAGCTATTGGAGTGGTGAGGTTAGGGGGTGGAGGGAAGTTAGAGGGTTAGGGAGCACCCCCCATGTGGCAAAATCCCCTCCCTTTCCCCATTGTAGGCCTTGGGATGACTACACAGTCTTAAGGTTTTCCTTTTCCCAGCTGGTGGAGATGATACACACAGACTTTCAAGGTCTCCCCCCTCTGGATATCATAGTTTACTTGTGTTGTTCGGGATGCCTGGCAGCCTTATCGGACCAGGCTCAGGATTACCGGGTCAGCTGGTGCCTTTGCTTTTAGCCTCCTGTATGCAGTTCGTTGTTAGATTGCAATGGTGGGGGCCTGCCGTTATTTCCCCTCTGGCCACTCATTCTACTGTAATACAATCAGTGAAATTTCAGGGCAACATTCTACAATCTACTAGTAAATCTGAGGTCTTTTCCTTTTTTTCCTCCTGTATTTCATCTATTTTATCCAAAATTTTGTTTAACTATCCAAATCTTTTCCTTTTATTTTTTTTAATGGAATTCTATTTTCTTATACTGGTAATTTAAAAAAATTCTTTTTGACATCTGGGAAGAAGTTATAAATATAGCTTAATATTTTATCTTAGAATTTGAAATATTTAAAAATAGTAGCCTCGGGGAAAATATAACTGTACAGTGTAGGAACCCAGCAGGTGGCACCTTAGCTAAGTGATCAAAGTTAATGCCCTGGTAATGAGACATGCCAACACCACATGCCCCCTGACGCGGTGCACCGAGAGGGGTCGGTATCACTTCTGTGGCATCCTTTCCCAGAATCATAGTCTGAATTTATCATAAGCAGACATCAGATAACTCAGCATGTCACTTTCCAGGGCCAATGTTGTGACATCAGCTGAGTGTTCTACAATTCAATTCAATTCCATTCTGATGCTACCTACCTGGAGTTAGCACTTTAACCTACTACCTGTAGGTTAAAGGGGCTCATTCCCACAAGACCACTCCCACTTTGTTTATTTATTTTTAAAGTACTTTTGATTATTGATTTGTTTAACCCTCACCTGAGGATATATTTATGGATTTTTAGAGAGAGAGAGGACAGGGGAGAGAGAGAGAGAGAAACGTCAATCGGTTGCTCCCCGATGTACGCACCCACCAGGGATGGAACTCCCAACCTAGGTATGTGCCCTAATTAGGAATTGAACCTGCCACGTTTTGGTGTATAGGATGATGCTCCAATCAAGTGAGCCGCCCGGCCAGGATGAGGCTGTCTCCTCTTTAGACACCAGCTGCAATTCTTGGGTGTTCATCACACTTCTCCCTAGCCAACCACAAATTTGAGGGTTCCCATAAGCACCCCTTCCTCCTCAGGTTTGGTAATTCTCTTGAATGGCTTACAGAACTCAGGAAAGTGCTATATTTATACTTACAGTTTTATTTATAATGAATACAACTCAGGAAGAGCCAAAAGAAAGAGATGAACAGGACAAGTATTTGGTGGAGGGAGTCAGGGGTGTACAGAGCTTCCATATCCTCTCCAGGTATATCCCCCCCACCCCCACCACACACATCAGTGTGCTCACCAACCCAGGAGCTCCCAAAACCTTGTTGTTCAAAGGTGTTTATTTTCTTTTAAATCAAGACTTCATTATGTAGGCAAGGTTGATTAAATCATTGACCATTGGTTGAACTCAATCCCCAACCTCTCTCCCATTCACAGAGGCTGCAGTGAACCTTCTAATCACTTGGTTGGTGTTTGGGGCAACAAACCCCTATCCTGCAGCTGTCTAAGGTTAGGAGTCACCTTGTGAGCCTAACAAAGATACTTCTATCGCTCAAGAAACCCCAAGGGTTTCAGCAGCTCAGTGACAGGAACTGGAAACAAAGACCAAACATATTATTTATTACACCACAGCCTTCATCTGCAGGACATGCCACAAAATAACTGGCAAATGCTCTTCAAAATTATCAAAGTCAAAGTAAAAAAAAAAAAACCAAAATGAAAAACAGAACAAAATTGTCCCAAATTAGAAGAGACCTAAGAGGCATGATTACTAAATCAAGGTGAGACTCTGGAGTGGGTTTTTTTTTTTTCTTGGCTAGGAAACACCATGAGTGGAACAATTGGTAATACTTGAAAAACATCATTAGATTAGTTAACATTATTGTATCAATGTTAATTCCCTGTTTTTGATCATTGTATGATCGTTATGGAAGATGTTCACATTAGAGAAAGGTGAGTAAAGTGTATATGGAAGAATTTATAGCAGGGCCTCGTGTTTGCCACCTGTGATTTATACCATTTTTGCTACTTCTTTCTGAGCCTGATGTAGTGGGAGGCAGTGAGACAGACGTGAGCAGAGCAAGGACGCTGGGCTAGGTAAAGAAGGTCACTAGGGTGGAAAGCCCCAGTTGTCTAGCAATGAGCAAAACTAGGAAAGCAAGGACCTTGCCCTCACTTGAGAGCCCCTGACCTTTCATATTGCTGGTCATGTGGTTCAGACCCCCTCTCCCCCACCTTTACGTCCCCTGGCATGTTGCTAGTCATGAAGGTTAGGCCCCCTTAGAGGAGGAACCACCCAGGGGGCCAGAGAATAGCCCTTAAGCACTAAGCCCCCAGGTCAGTGAGGTTCTGAGCTGCATGAAATACATCCAGGCCTCAGCTGTGTTTCAGCTGCAGGCCCAGGAAAACAGCAAAAGCAGAGAAGCCAAGCCACAGTTGACCTCCGGACCAACTGCACTGACTAATGGCCTCCCTGAGGCCAGCCTATCAGTGGAGACCATGACCCTGAAAGGACACCGCTGGGAAGCCGATGAATATTCTATTGAGATCCTCAGCTGGGACCTCCTTTAAAATCTCCACCCTTCAAAGCCCGTAGGGTGGAGCCCCCAGTGTGTTCTCCCTCTTGGGAGCACACCCACAGTGCCTTTCCTGTCCCCTCACTGTTTCCCCAGGGGTGTTACCTTTACCCTTCTCTCTCCTGAGCGCCAAGGGCCCGGTCTGTAACCCGTTTCCTGAGCCCGTTTCTTCTACAGCTCACTTCTTCTACTTCTGTGACTTCCTAACTGAACTCTTGCTTATAATTTGAGTCTTAGCTCTGAATTCTTTCTTAGCCAGAACATAAGTACCCGGGTTGCTGCCCTGAGGTCTGGTCTGGCTCTACTGATCCAACACTGGTGCTATTTTCGCCACTGCCAACATTATTTAAAGATACAAATAAATCAGAAATAGCGTTCATTATACACTCTACATCTTAATGGTAGTTATTTTTATACTGATATAATTTTCATACTAAAGAAACACTTCCTATGAAATACACCATGAATAGTCATTTAATGATGTCTTTATGTCTACGAAATCCTGCTTTGTGAATTTTTGGTGGCAAATGAGTAGTAATTATTGCAGAGTGATTCATGTCGTAATGAAAGGACTTAGAAATCTAACTGGGAAACTCAGTGCTTTTCTAGCACAATAAATCGCGGATGATTTGGACTGCAGTGTGAAATGTCAATTTTAGACAGTGCCCTAGCACCAATACGGAATTTCGTTTTGAATTTTATGATACTCCCTAGTCAATACATTAGTTGGCAAAGTATATTAAAATGCATTCTGTAAACAATCAATTAAAACAATTTCAGCCTTAAAATGGGTCTGTATTATGAACAGCAATGGATCAAAGGTCAAAGAAACATTCTTTTATAATCAATTATACTTATTATTCCTGAATATTACATTTCTGCCATGGCAAATTCAAGTCATTACTTCCATGCTGTATGCTTTCCAGTTTCATAATTGGTCTAACATAATTTTTCAATAGGTCTATGTAGTTTTCCCCAGGACAAACTGACTCTCTCAATGAATGTTCATTAGGGCACAAACCTAAATTTTCCTTAATGTTAATTTTTGTTAGATGTTTCAAGAAAGATCTCACTCTTTGTATTTTTTGATATTTGAAGAGGAGGAACACACAGTTTATCACATTTCATGAACAATCCCAATGAGATACCCGACTATCTCTCAGTCATGCAAAGACTTTCACGTGGGATTCCTTCAAAGCAACATATCTAAGGAGAGATAGTTAACTTTCAAGTGTTAATTACAAGTCCAAACTGCGTCCGCATGAGCACTGGGTCCAGTCCAGGGCACCTGATGTGCTGATTTCCAGAATCTGAATCCATGAGAGTTTTGGCATCAAGAATGGTGGTATCACCACACATGGCTAGTGGTTCTGTCCAAAACCGCAATCCGTTTGCAGGGATACTTTCACATGTAATTGTTGAAGTTAAAATTTACGTGTTTATTAAGTAGCCATGACAGGGTGAGAAAAATGGCATTTTATTGTTAGTACTCAGCTTAAATTCCAGGCTAAAACTTTTATTCAAACCATGTGAAACAATGAAATTATTCTGAAGCGAGACAACAATGGAGGATTTTCTTTTGGTGTGATTAGGCTCTATTAATTACTCTCATTCTACGCTTAGAACGAAAAGGTGGACGTCATCATCCGAGCGCAGATGGGGTAACAAAAACAGGCTGCCCACAAAGGAGGGGGAGGGTTGCCTCAGCCCTTTGAAGACCACGAGAGCTTTTGTAAGTATGCTGATCAGACCTTCTTGAACCCTGTGATGCCTCTGAGAAATAAATATTCTGTCACTCTGAAAACATTCTCGAGGTGGGTCAAGCATGACCTAATCATAACACAATGGATTCTTTTTGTGAACTTCAGGAGAAAACATCCATGCTGAAATGAATGCCTTGCACTATGTCCTGCCATTTAAATTTGAAAGCCTGAGAAATTCACTACCTAGCATGTAACCCAAACAGCATGAAGCACATGCTGCTAACCGCCAAGGTTTTCTTCCCATTCATCTTTAGGGGAAGCTCCAAGAGGCAGTTTGCCTTTGGGATTTTTCTCTGTGTATTTGTTTAACAATAATTAAGACAGATTTTGTGGACACAATGTTTTGCCATTTCCCCCTTCTTTTTTTCCTTTTCCATTTCCTTTTTCCTCCTCCTCCTCTTTCCCTCCTCTTCCTTCTCCTCGCGAGTTTTGATTTTAATGATGTTGCTGCTTTCAGGGCAATCTAAGATTGTCCCTGGTGTGGGAATTGGATTTGGGTCACAAGGGGAGCTCTCTAGCCATGAAATGGTAGGAAGAACATTACACTGGAGTTTTAGAAGGCTTACGTTGGTCCTGGTTTTTAAGTATCTGTATCCTTTAGAATGGAATTCAGGTTTTCTGAGTTCACACTCTATGCTCTCTCAGTCCCACCTTTATTTCTTCCGTTTTTATGCTGTTGATCTTTGTATTGTTTGTATGTTAAATCCAATAGGCAACTACCAAGTATCGTGGGGTTTCCACCTACAGTAACTAGGTTAGCCCAGGACAGTGTACAATTTTCCTGGGACGGATGGGTTTGGGTCAGTTCCTATTCAGAAGAGGTGTTTTCCAAAGCAGTTTCATTACCGACGAGAAAAGCCAAGTTTGGCTTCAGAGAAGCTGGGCTAAAGAGAAGTTTGTTACCAGACCACTTCCGCACTGGGGGCTGGCCGTGCCCTGGAGCATTCTGGGAACTTCCCCATGTCAGGTGACCTCCAGGATTTTGACAGTCCCAGGAAAAATTTTAAGGATGAGTGGGAGTGAGAACGAAGCAAGTTTTATTCAGGCAGAGAAAAAGAAAGAGGCCCGGGCACAGGCACCACTGTGAAAGAAGCAAAAAGTGGACGTTGGCCAACTAGAGAGTGAGTAGCCCACGTGGTTAATCGGTTCTTGAGATTTTCTGTGTCTCCAAGCTTTGTGGTGCCCAATTCTGACTCTGCTGTCTGGTTGGGAGGGGGCTCTTGTTCCTAGTATGGAACATTCCAGAAGTATCATGGTGTTTGTCTCGGTTGGCTCCCCTTCTACTTGTCATGTCAATTTTCATTATATGATGGTATAATGAGCTTTGGGGCTGTTCTCTGGTCAGCTTGTCCTCCATCTTGGATTAGTCTGGACCTAACTGGTTTTTGTGATCTACCTCCCAGACCATGGTGATTTAAACCATCTGCTTTTGGTCATTTTCAGGTGGGCAGGATGGGGTCTTGTGATTTATTAGTAGCTGTTAATTGCTCAGCCAGTTCTGTTTGTTCAACCACGTGTCTCAAGTTTCCTCATTTGACTCCCCAGAGAATTTTCCTAATTTCTTACTAACCTGCCTCATGGTCTAGAGGGAAAGAGAAGGAAAAACACATTAGAATGAACAGTACGATAAGCTGGGAAGGTGCTGTGGCTTGAACTACATCCTCCTAAAAGGCACCTTCAAGTCCTAACTCTGGTACCTGTGAAATGTGATGTTGTGTGAAAACAAGGGTCTTTGCAGATGTAATCAGGATGAAATGAGGCCATACTGGGTTAGCGTGGGCCCAGTCCAATGACTAGTGTCTGTATAAAGAGAGTGAAATTTAGACCCAGAGAGCCCCACGGAGAGAATACCACGTAACGATGAAAGCAGAGGTTGGACTGAGGCATCCACAAGCCGAAAAGGCCAAGACTTGCCAGCAGCTGTTAGAAACTGGGAAGATGAAGGAAAACTTCTCCTCCAGAGCCTTGCTGACACATCGATTTAGGTCTTCTAGCCTCCTTGAGACAATAAATTGCTATCGTTTTAAACCACCCAATTTGTAGTATTTGTTACAGCCACTCTAGTAAAGTAATACAGAGGTTTAGAAGTAGGATGAAGAAGTCCATGGAAGAATTGAATGAAGTGGTTCAGAACTGTGGAAGAATGAAGTTTTGTGCTGTGTGTATACTGGGATTTCTCAGATAACTTTCTTTCTTTTTTGTCTAGTTTTATTGATATGTAACTGACATACAGCATTGTAAGTTTGGAGTGTACACCGTGATGATTGGATGTGTGTACATATGGCAAAATGATTACCCCATACGGTTAGCTCACATCCATCACTTCACAGTCACTGTTGTGTGTGTGTGCGCGCGCGCGTGTGTGTTGAAAACTTTAAAAATTTACTCTCTCAGCAACTTTCAAGTAGACAACACAGTATTGTTAACTACAGTCACCACGCTGTGCGTTAGGTGTCTACACTTTATTCCTCTGTAACTGGAGTCTTTCGCCCTTTGACCACTTTTGCCCATTTCCCCAGCCCTCTTTCCCCTCCCCCAGGTGCATTTCTTTATTGAGTGGCATTTTGCAACAATACAGGAAGACAACACTTAGATCAGGGATCTGAGATTTTCTGATAGCATGAAATCTTTCTTCTCAATAACTATCATACCCATAGAAAGAGGGTTTTTATTTACAAAAACAATATGAAAACATTAATTTTTAATTTTATTGCTTAAATAGTTTTAAAATATTGAATAAAAATAATCATCTTCTGCCTTATTTCTGTTCTACCCATAACCTCCAGTCCTCAGAGGAAGCCAATTTCAGTTCATTCTGCTTTTGTGTAATGGTGTTGCCACACACTGTAAAATAACATGCAGTAATGCTATTTCTTGACTTAGGAGTTTGAGGTATCATTTACTGACCTTGAACTGAGGAAAAGGAGGCATTGTTCCTAGGAAACCTCCTACCTTTTCACTCCACATGTCTTCTTTCTCTATCTCCAATGATATTATTTAGTTTCCAAATTCTTTGTAAGAAGTATAGATCTCTCAATACATTCATACCCACACAAATCAATAAGAATAAAATGACTCAGTAGGAATAAAAATAAAGGACATAAAAAGACATTTCACAGAAAAGAAATATAAATGTGAAAATATTTATGAGAAGATGTTAAGTCTGATTTATAGTTAGATAAATGCCGGTTAAAACAGAATATACCAGTCTTCCTTCTCAGATGGGCAACCATCTACAAGTTTTACAGTGTATTCTGTTAGCCAAGCTGTGGGGAAATAGTCACTTTAATACGTTGTCATTGCGATTGCAAAGTGTTAGAATCCCTATGCCAAGCAATTGGGTAATACCTATCAAAATTCCAAGTGCATGTCGTCTCTGGCCTGAAACTCCTACTTATGAGAATTTATCCTAGAGAGATACATATGCAATGTGGGGAATATTAAAAAACTTACGTATCACATTAAGGAAAATTAAAAGGACATGCGGAAAGCTGGTAAAAATAGTTAAGTACAGGGGTGAGGGTGGTCAGGGTGCATGGAGACATGAGTGGGAATGAGGCACTCTCCTTGCTGCCTCTTCAGGTTTGTGAATCATGCTGCTTGGCTGTAGGCGTAGGCTGGGTGGTGATGTTTCGGTCAATGGCGAACCACATACCGGTGTATGACGGTGGTATACCCTGTAGCCTAGGTGTGCAGTAGGCTGAACCGTCAAGGTTTCTGTAAGTACACTCTGTGCTGTTCACATAATGACGAGACACCTTAACGATGCCTTTCTCAGAACGTCTCCCCGTCGTTCAGCGGCACAACTGTATTATCTTCAGCGACGTTTCTGGACGAGCAGAGGCAATCGCGCACCCGAAGGGGTTCAGAAGAGGCCCCTCCAGGACATGACACTTTGGCATGAGGATTATTTTGAGCTAAAGGCAATCAAGAGCCTACTTTTACCTCTCCCCAAAATAATTGAAATGGAGGGTCTTGTCCATAATTAGTGTAATGACCAGAAATGAATTTATATGACCTATCTGTCTGGCAGGGCACACTTCTAATTAGGACCATCTACTCTTCTTATCCTGTGGACCACCCTCCTTCCCTTTGAAGTCCCAAGCCCCTTTCTCTTTCCTTGGATAGCGATGGCATATGCACCTTATTTTATCTTTCTGTCTTCGAGCCTCTCATGTATGTGGGGTTCCCATACATAGGAAATTAAATTTTTTTTTCTGCTGTTAATCTGTCTCAAGTTGGTTTGATGATTAGACCAGCCAAAAGAACCTTTGTAGGGAAAAGAAAAATTCTTCCTTCCCAATGCATTCAATTCACATATTCAACTGGAAATATTTTTGCCCTACCTAGTGTCAAAGAAAAACTTATTCATGATACTTGTGTTAAAAGATAAAACTAAGGCTAATTATTTTATTTTATTTTATTTTTTTATCCTCGCCTGTGGACTTGCTTACTAATTTTAGAGAGAGGGGAAAAGAGGGAGAGAGAGAGAGGGAAATAAACATTGATGCAAGAGAAAAACATCAATTGGTTGCAAATCATATGCACCCTGACTAGGGACCAAACCCATAACCTAGGCATGTGCCCTGACTGGGAATCAAACCCATGACCTTTTGGCTTATAGGATAATGCTCTAACCAACTGAGCCATACTGTCCAGGACAGGCTATTTAAATTTTTAAGAGTTGATTTGAACGAATATCTGTTAGAATAAGGCAGCATCAAAACTGAAGTTGTTGGGAGTTCCACTGTCAGAACCTAGGGGAAAGACTTTTATAGGGAAGGTGTAAAGAATGAAAATTATCTGATCGGCTATAGGTTAAGGGTTTGCTTATTTGGAAAAACCTAGTTGGATGTGATTGTCTGTAGGATTTGATCTCTTAACCTTGAGGCATTTTAGGTTTAGGTTTTAGTTTTCTTACATAGGCTACTAAGGAATTAAAGCCACTTCAGTCTAATGGTCACTTTGTTTAATTAATTTATAACACCTGTTACAGACACTAAGCCAGATTATATTCAGGACTAACCCAGTAGGCATAAGGATTACGGTAATGGCGTTTTGCAGCAGAGGAGAGAAATTGGGCTCAGCTCTAAACACAAGGGGGAAAAAATAGGCATTTTTAGCTGAGAAGCAGGATGGGTGGGGTGGAGGGGGGTCAGTGGATGGAAAATTATAAGAGGCAGTAGGGTAATTCTTCACTAAACTGACCTAACAGCATTCTTGCTAACATTGGGCAATGTAAAGATGGACATAGAAGTCCAAGGTCAATAGACGTTGTTGAGCAGAAGGCTCAGAGGAACCTCACTAAAGTTTGGTCAAGGAAAGAACGTTACCAGTTCTGAAACCAAACCCAGGTCCACCTGCCTGCGGCAGTGAAAGCCAAACTCGGGAGACAGTGGTGAGAAGGAAAGTGATTTATTCGATTGCCAGCATCTCGAGAAGATGGGGGCACTCCTGCCCTGAAAAACTCATCTTTCCTTCGCTGGTCAAACCAGCGATTCGTATGGGGAGCTGGTGGGGATTCAGGAAGGGGACATTTCCCAGGGGGACTGCAGACATTCAGTTTCTCTTGAGAGAGGGAAGCGAGACCGTGGGGAGTGGGCTGAAGCGGGGTTGTGCAGCTCCTGCTCCCAGTTTCCCTCTTCCAATGTTATCTTTCAGTCTGCCTCAATCAGACACCTGTGGTTTCGCTGCCGGCATTAGCATCCCTCCTTTCCCTGGACACCTGTGCTTTATCCCCAGCGAGAGCATTTCTCACAACTGCAGCCAGGGCTTGGCCGGAGGTGAGAGCACAGGGTTGGTTACACACTTCGATTTGTTACAGAATACATAACTTTGATGACTAGCTGGAGATACGAAATCATGGTTACAACTTAACGTTTTAGTGTAGGCAGAGGGTTTTTAAAAAAAAATCCTCACTAGAGGATATGTTTATTGATTTGAGAGAGAGAGAGGAAGGGGTGGGGCATGGGGGAAGAGAGAGAGAGGGAGAGAAACACTGATGTGAGAGAGGAACATTGATTGGTTGCCTCCTATACATGCCCTGACCTGGGATCCAACCCTCAACCTAAGTATGTGTCCTGACTGGGAATCAAACCCGCAACCTTTTGGTGAATGGGACGCCACTCCAACCAATTGAGCCACCTGGCCAGGGCACAGGCAGAGGTTTTCATGAGGAGAGAGAAGAGGGAGAGCAGAACAAAGAGATGGGGGGAGGGGAGGGGCTGTGGACCTGCAGGCAGTGCCCTTCCTGGTCCCGCTGTGGGACTTTCTGGTTAGCCTCTTGAGCTGGCCATCTGGTTTCCGTCAGCTCAGCAGGGTTCCGAGATGAGGCGCTTTATTAGTTTTACGCAGAAACTGAACCTATTGATTCTAGTAAAGTATGCTTACAAAAGAAACTTTTAACATGTAAACTCTAGTTTTTGAGAGAAAAATCAAATTAGAGTAACTAGCTGGGTTTAGTATTTACCAAGATTAATATGGGTAGCTTTACAGGTGTACCGTGCATTCATTCCTTGTTACAGTTATTTCTTTCCATTTAAAAAAATGGTTATCACCAGAAGGTCACCAATCTTTAGCCAACACTTCCTGATTTGTACCGAGAAAGATAATGGGCAGCTCAGCATTTGGGATTCCATCGACCTTTTTATTAACTATTACTGTAACTTAAATTTCTATTATTGCAGTCTGATGAAATCAAAGCTAACATCTTCTGATTTCCATAGAACTCTGTCATTATCTGGTGTTTTCTGAAGCTTAAAGCTCTTCTGTTACACCGTGTTTGAGGTTGGTGTGTAAGGGCGGCGTGTAAGGGAAGCAGGCAAGCTTTCAGGTAAAGGTGACTCTGGTATTAGGTGCTGGTTGAAGGGGCTAAGGAACCTCATAAATTCTTCAACAGAACGCTGCAGGCTGAGTCCCTGCCGCCTTTGTGTTTGGAATTTAAAACTATTCCCAAGGTATATGTGAGCCTTGCTCTCTGTTCACAGTCCCCTCCCTCACTACAGGGTGATCGCTCACAATCCATTATCTGTTTTCTTTTGATAGAAAAAAAAAAATTTTTTTAGTGTTATAACTTTGATTTTGCTTCTGCTCCATTTGTCCTGATTTCTTTGGTAATGTCTGCTTTCCTTTCATCTTTCTCATCTCTTTTTACCAATTTCATTTCAGCTGCTGTGTGTTTTGTCATATTGTTTCTCTTATGAAAGTCTATTCTGATTTAATAAAAGAAAGCAATGGTTTACCTCACTGAGAATGAACCGCATGCATTTTATTTGAACAATGTTATTCTTGATGAGGCAACTCGGCTAGAGGTGGGGGCGGTGTGATTTTCAGAGGAGCCTTTGCTCGTTTGCTCTTCTTTTGCTTGTAATACGGGGTTACTTTTGTTTGCAATACGAGGCTAATTTGTTTTTTGTCCTATGTTTTTATTTGTTTATTTCATTGAAATTACCCAGATGTTTGGTTTTTTTTTTTCTGGTTTTAAGGCTGGTGACTTAAAATCTGTTTAACCATGGAAAGAGGTATCCAGAGACAATATTAGAATAAACTTGGCTTTGAACGTTTGCTTTCGGGGTTTCCATTCACTTTGGAGGTCTCCTTTCTCTCACCGGAGGGCCTCCCCGGTGTCTTCTGTGGGAGCAGTAGCCATTCAGTATTAGTTCCCTTTGTAGATGCAAATGATCAGTTCAAATCAGTGAAGCAAAGAAAAAAGACCTCTCCAAATCTAATCTGAGAAGAAAATCTCAGTTCAGAGAACAAAGGGAGAATAGACCAGAGGCTTATTTACCTTTCACTGCATCAGGGTCGAGAGGAAGCCGGCCAGCGCACAAAAGAAAAAAAAAATCTTAAGGGCTAGATATTCTTTATTTTACTTTTTCTTTCTTCTTATTTTGAAAGATGAGATAGACCTGCCCAGAGGCAAGGGAGCTATGAGTTTCTAAACCTGGGCCACTGGCAATGTGATGGAAGAGTTATGAAGGCCTTTGTTACTGACGAAGGTCAAAGGGATGGTAACATACAGATTCTGGAGAGGAGTCCTGTGGGAATGCAGCCCATGAGTGCTTGGTTTGGGAAGATGAGTTGTAACTCTCCCTTTTGGCAGCATTAAGAAATTCTGATAAACCAGACTTGGAGCAGGATTCTTTTCCAATATCTGACATCCTCTTGAGAGTCCCCGACTGTCTTGATTGGAGATTGTTATTCATAAGACAAGGGAAGACATGGCTTCCTCTAGTGGTCCCCAAACCTTAGCCAGATGTCCTTGAAAGCAGGCGATAATCTCATGGTCTGTAATGATGTAAATATGCATGTCGCCTTAAGTCAGACCAGGAAATATAAAACAGAATAACCCCAAGAAATCACCATAAAAAATGAAAGTCTGTGATTAGATTATTTTACACTTTTAAAGTGCTTCAGTGTAGATTGTGTGGTATAATGTATCTGAGTTAGTTTATTGTCTTATTTTTGTTTTGTTTTTATTAAAATATATTATATTGATTATGCTATTACAGTTGTCCCATTTCTTTTCCTCCCCTTCAGTCCCCTCTGCTCTGTATCCCCCATCCCACCATCTCACCATCAGTCCCCCACCTTAGTTCATGTCCATGGGTCATACATATAAGTTCTTTGGCTTCTCCATTTCCTGTACTATTCTTAACCTCCCCCTGTCTATTTTCTATCTACCATTTATGCTTCTTATTCCCTGTACCTTTTCCCCCATTCTCCCCCCACACATTTCCCACAGATAACCTCCATGTGATCTCCATTTCTGTGATTCTGTTCCTGTTCTAGAGGTTTGCTTAGTTGTTGTTGTTTTTGGTTTTTTAGGTTTGGTTGCTGATAGCTGTGAGTTTGTTGTCATTTTACTGTTCATATTCTTGATCTTCTTTTTCTTAGATAAGTCCCTTTAACATTTCATACAATAAGGGCTTGGTGATGATGAACTCCTTTAACTTGACCTTATCTGGGAAGCACTTTATCTGCCCTTCCATTCTAAATGATAGCTTTGCTGGATAGAGCAATCTCGGATGTAGGTCCTTGCCTTTCATGACTTGAAATACTTCTTTCCAGCCCCTTCTTGCCTATAAGCTTTCTTTGGAGAAGTCAGCTGATAGTCTTATGGGATCTCCTTTGCAGGTAACTGTCTCCTTTCCTCTTGCTGCTTTTATGATTCTCATATCTTGAATCTTGGGTAATGTAATTATGATGTGCCTTGGTGTGTGCTCCCTTGGGTCCAACGTTTTGGGGACTCTCTGAGCTTCTTGGACTTCCTTTTTCCTTTGCCAGATTAGGGAAGTTCTCCTTGACATTTGAAGAACTCTAATTGGAAAACATTTGAAATTCTCAGCTCAGAAGCCACATTCGAGAGGAGTTAGGTCATGGTTTCAGCCAACTTTATCTTATATCTACAGCAGACATTTTGTAAATTAATTAGTATAATGAGGTTAGAAATAATTTCTCATTGGTGTGTCAACACACAAAACGTCCAAACCTATAAGAGTTTTTAGGAGTTTATTTGAGCTAAACTGATAATTGCTGGGAAGCAAAATCTCAATGGATTGAGAAAACACTCCAAAGAATGGCAGTTTTGCACCTTATTTTATACATTGCTGTCAAAGGAGGAGGTGTGAGGGGGTTATGTGACATTCACTGGTGACAGACTAGAGAGGCAGGAGAAAGCAAAGTGGGGAAATCTCGGATTGGATAAAGAGTAAAACAGACACATACTTCTTTTACTTTGGTGGGTAAGGTATAGTTAACAGTCAACAACCGACACAATAATAACAATGAGGGAATTCATGTTCTCTGCTTTGGCTCAGTGGTTGTGCCCTGAGGAATCTGGAAGAAAAAAAAAAGGGAAATTTTATCCTGATGTTCCAAAGGCATGTTATTGTAGATGCAATAAAACAATAAACATGAAACCAGAAAAGTTGGCATTCATGCTGCCTGTCACTACCAGAGCCAGTCAGCAGAGACAAGGATTGAATCTTTGTGGGTACTTTATTCAGATGCCCGTAACTTGAGAAAATGGCGGGTTATGTACCCTGAAATCTGTCTTAACATCTCATCTCAAGCCAATCATTTTGAAAGTAGAAAGGGGTGGGGAAGAGGTTTGGAAAAAGGTTAATCAGATAAGAGTTGCAATCTGATGGTGATTTTCCTAGTATTTCTTTATCTGCTGATCAATAATTCTTTATCTGCATTGGGGGGGTGGATGTTCCTTCCCTGAAACATAATGTCTCAGATACTGTCCCCAGCTTGCTGACCCCCTGGGGCACAAAGGTTTAATTGCCTGTCTACCTCTGGAATCATATATGCCAGTTCTTGGAATAACAGCTCTCCACATCCATTAACCACTTAAGACTATCAACTATAACTACAGCCCAAATCTTTAACTCTTACGTTCCTCTATCAGACAGGCTCAGTGAAGGTAAAGACTGACTTTTGTCAGGGAAGATACAGGCATAGGACAAGACTACCCACCATGGCTCTCAGTCTACTTTGGGTCTCCGAGTTTATAAGGCTGCCACGCAGGCCTTCCCTAAGCCTGTCAGGTTCAGTATTGGCTCCTTGTTCATCTCCATGTGAAACGAGTTTCAGTTTACGTGGACTGGCTAAAAACGTTTGAGGGGTACTCTTGCCTTTGCATAAATGGGACAAAAAAACCCTAGCCAGCCTAATAGTTTATACACTTTGGATTATCTCTCCATACTTGGGACACTAAACTGTGTCCAGGTTTGTGGGGGGAGGACTTTGTAACGTGACTCTGACTTGAGAGTTGGTTCAGGCTTATCCCAAAGTTGGACCATTGTTCTCCCTGCCTCTAACGCCCATAGGGTGCTGTTGGAGCACCTTAAGGCCAGAGAGTTAAGACTTCATTAAGCTCACTAAAGAGGTCATGACGTTTGGTGAGGGCCGATAACGAAATATATATACATGTGACATAATGACCTCAGAATGAGGTCTAAGACTTGTTTTCATTATAATATGCCATCTGGAAGTGAGGTCCTGGTAGTTACCACCTTGTAACTGAGTAGAGTTCGTCCACCTGGTGCTGCAGCTAACCAGTGACACTGTCACTGGGGTGCAGGGAAAAGAAGTGGCATTTATTGTATAGGGCTACACAGTGGAGAACAGGCAGCTTGTGCTGGAAAAATCCTAACTTGCCTATGGTTTACAGACAAGGGGTTTCATAGAGCAAAATCATGAGTAATTATGAGTAAGGGGTTCAGGGCTGTGGGCTGTGTTGATTGGTCAGTTCTGACGCCTGCTTCAACGATCTGATATGATCAGCCCCTGTTGGGTCTATATGACTATGGCCAGGTGGTCTCAAACAGAAAAAGAGGTGTTTGTAAGACACCTTGGGATTGTGAGTCAGTGATGTTATTTTAAGAGCAGAAAGAAAAGAAGAGAGCTATACATTTCATTCTTAACAGGCTACATTCTTCTGTCACCATAAGCAGAGTATACCTTCTGAAACTTGCTTTGTAGGCAGGCTTACAGGCCCCAGAACATGACTACATTCCAGTAGCAGCTATGACCCTTCAGAAGGGCTAATTTAATCATTTTAACTAACAGCTAAATTCTAATATGTCTAGTCTGTTATGATTTGCTGTCAGCTTCAACCTACCTCTAGTTATTGAAACCATGAATATCCACCAAAAAGCAACTAATAACTGCATGACCAAATTGGCCTTGGTTCATTTGAAAGAGCATTGCAGCTCCTTTCTTATGTCATTCATGGTCTTCGTCCACAAATGCACGCAATAACCAGATGAATATCTGTAATGCCAGTGTAATAAATGTCCAAACCTACAGAGAATTTTTGCAACAGTGTATTTGAGGCAAACTGACAGCAACTGCCAGGAAGCAAGATCTGAAATGCTTCTGCAACGTGACAGTTTTGCAGTTTCTTTCTGTGTCTTTGAAATTAGAAAGGAAATGTAAGGAAGATATTATATGAAGGTGGGAAGAACACGGCAGGGACTGGATAACAGGGAAGTTAACACGATTATGTGCTCTCTTGAGGGTGGTCACTCTTCCAAGGGGCCTGAAAGGGAGGCGTTTCAAAGGTGTGTTAACCTAGATGCACAGAAACAACAGACAGGGCTTGTTTAAGGCAAAGATAAACCTTTTACTAAAGAAGATAGAGGCCTGAGGCTTGACTGACTGCCACGTCCTGCCCAGTTAGGAATGTCTGATTAGATCATCTTGTGCTCCCTTTTCATCCATAATTTCTTCCTTGGGTCATAAATTAACCCGAAGGATGCACTGATGACCAACCTTTCAGTTGGACAGTGGGGTCTCACAGCACTAGGAAGGCTGAACCTGGCAAATTTATGAAGATATTTCATAAACTCTAGAAGCACAGCTTATAGATATCAAAATAAATTATTAACATGGATTTATTTTTGTTACCTAGGTAAAATATGAATATTATATTTATTATCAATAACTCAAAAGCCATGTCTATTCTACTTAAACCAACACACTTAAACTAACTTTTATTTACTGAAGGTTCATCTTAGATCACGGGTACTTCAAAAGCAATTGGGTTAGTTTTTATATTTCTGAGAAGTTTAGAATACCTAATCCTTATCAGCACTTGCCTTCAAATCAATTAATTTTAATTTATTAAATTAATTTTAACACTAACATTCAGAGGCAGAAATTATCTCACATTTACAACATACATATATAGTCACACAGACAGAAACAAACAGAGACCTTTTAGCCATAAGAAAACTCAGTGGTTCATAAAAGAACAATTAGAACCAAAATTCTTTTTGGAGGCATTTTCAATGTATATTCTCGACAAGTCAAGTTCCAAATGACTTTCCCCTTTTATAATAAGGACAGCTGTTTTTAACACCTCAAAGAATGGAATTGCCACCTAAACAACATCATAGGTTGATCCATTTATCTGTATCCTCTTTTTGAAGCTTTGAGAGACCAATTAAATATGCTTTAATTCATTCTGCTTAATTTTATAGTTGGCTTTTACTAATTGTGCACACAGAAGTTTAATTTAGAAGTACCAGCTCTGGCTGGTGTGGCTTAGTGGATTGAGTGCCAGCCTGTGAACTGAAAGGTCACCAGTTCAATTCCCGGTCAGGGCACATGCCTGGGTTGCGGGCCAGGTCCCCAGTTGAGGGCATGTGAGAGGCAACCAATCGATGTATCTCTTGCATATTGATGTTTCTCTCCCTCCCTTCCCTTCTCCTCTTGTACTCCCTCCCTTCTCCTCTCTCGAATAATACATAAATAAAATCCTTTTTTTTTATTATAAAAAGAAGTATCAAAGAATCCTCCTTTCAGCCATCTTTCTGCAGGCGTATTAATTGGTCTCCCCAAGCTTCGTCTGCCCTGCCATATAGATAGGTCAAAAAAGTGATATTTGGTAATCTCATATTTTGGGCAAGGCCCCTAATTCAGATAGTTCATGGTGGGGGCGAGGGAAGACAAAGGTTTCTCTTGAGCTGTCAGGATGTTGGTTGCCTTTAGCTCAAAAAATAATCCACATACCAGAGAGACACATTTTGGGGTGACTTGTTCTGAATTTCTACAGGTGTCTAAAGTTTTATGCAGATCTTTTTATTGCATGGGGGTCGGCATCTCTAAGCCCTGTGTTGTTTAAGGATCAACTGTATGCCATCCTGAACTAAGGAAAGGGACAGGTATTTAGGGGTTGGGGGTGGTTCAATTCACAGAAAGGTGAGAGAGGAAACATGGTAAATAAAGGTAGCCCTGCCATTCAGGTAAGTCTCTCAGGGTGAAAAAAAAAAAGAAAGAAGCAGCAGCCCTGGCTAATGTGGCTCAGTGGATGGAACATGGGCCTGAGAACCAGAGTCTCCAGTTCTATTCCCAGTCAGGGCACATGCCTGGGTTGCAGGCCAGATCAGGTCCCCAGTAGGGGGCGTGTGAGAGGCAACCACACATTGATGTTTCTCTCCCTCTCTTTTTCCTTCCCTCCCCCTTTGTCTAAAATGAAAAATAACAAAAACAACAGCAAAAAACCCCCAAACTTATCTCTGGTAGTAGCTCTCTTCCTGATACAAGTACTCTTTCAAATAGAAATTTTTTTTATAAATACAGATTTCCCCTAAAAATGGGGAAATTTGTACTTTCTTTTAGGGAATTAAGGGGGACTTAGAGCATTTCCTGAGTCTGGTGGTTTTGATTGCATTCAGCTCAAAACGAATCAACATATCAAAGTGGCATATTTGGGGGTGGCATGTTTTGAATCTTTTCAATAGTAATAATAGCCTTTTCCTCATTGTAAAATTACCCCTCAGCATATAAGGAAATGCATTTTACATATATTAAAGAAAGAAATATAAGCACTTTAAAAATCATAGAAGAAACTGATACGTTAATGATTTTGGGGTCAGAGAAGCCTTCTGAAGTATGACAGGAAACCCAGAATCAGAAAAAGAAAAGATTGAGAGATTTAATTAGATAAAAGCAAAGCACTGAGGGATGACAAAAGATATCAGGAAAAATGTTGTTAAAAAGCAACAATCCAGCAGAAAGTATTTGTAACATGTAAAAAAGAAATCAGAAAATAATTGCTTCCCATTGCTGTAATTAAATTATGACAGAGATGATGGTCCTTAATCACTTAGAGGGTGTGTCTCTCTGTCATTTATCTCAATACCTTAATTTTTCTTCACTTAATGACATAATTTGAATACATTTCCATATTCTTAAGTGTGCTCCTAGAATGTAATTGTTACAGCCCCACAGAGTTCCCTTGGGCTGAGTGGGGTATGCCAGTCGTGGTTACTGCGTGGGCTTTTCTTTGGAGGAGGGAAGCTGAACATTTTCTCGGCGACCCTCCTCCATTCTTCCTCCAGACTGTGGCTGAAGCTCCTTTAAAGCAACCCTGGACAAATATTTATGAAGTGGAGCCAAAATATTATCCTGTGTGGTGTACTGGTGCCTTCTGGGCCAGTACTGACTACCTCTCTGGGGTCAGTTTTATCAAAACCTTTCTTCTTTTTCTTCTGTCTAAGCAGAGGGTGGAAAAACATACCATAATATGAAACCAGGAAATGTGTGAAAACTCCATGACTAATTTTCTCAAATACGCAGCTTTCACAATAAATATATATGTAGATATTTTCATAAAATAATAGGAAACTGAGTTTGACATATAATTAAATGTAATAACTCCCCTCTTCTGATACCCTTAAGTAATACTTTAATTCACAGAGAACAGCAGATAAAAATCATTTTAAGAGTAATTTCTTACAGATTTTGAAAAAGTTTGTTTTTTCAGTAGAGCAAATATATTAAAATTTATTTAACAATTAAAAAGAATTAAAATTATTTTGTTCGGGAAGGTAACCATTTCAAATAATTTTGTTTTTAAATAAAATGGTAAAACTTTTATATTTATAACATGTTAATTGAAAAGCCATGAGGTTACTTTAATAAAACTAAAATGCATTCTAAAATACAGTATTTCAACATTTTCCTAAGTTTAAGACATAATTCTGATTAAAAACTAGAAAGCAGTGTGGAAAGAAAAATAAATTAAAGTCTCACAACTGTTAATATTTATTATATTTTTTCAGTCATTTTCTCAGCAGAGGTTCCTCCTGTCTATCCTTCATCATTGTTACATTACATTTACAGTGTGAATTCTTCACTTCTCATGTAATATAAAGTAATGCATTTTAACAGAATTTTAATTCTGTGAGCAGGATTTTTTGTGTAAGGAATGCACATTTAAGGCATGGCCTCTCAAACAAATAGTCAGAAATAATATCGTGCTAAAGTAGATGTGTTTATAAGTGAGTCCTTGTTCAGAACAAAACCTTCAAATTTAGGGAAGACATTTGGATAACATTTCTCATTACAGCTCTTTTCCCAATGGCAAAGAGGATGACTTTTGGCAGCTCAGTTTGTAATATACTGCTGATCACCAGAGGCAATGCCTGACAATCAACTTAAAAAAAATCTCATTGCTTTGGACCCAGAAAAGGAAAGGGATATTTCCCAATGTATAAATATTTGGCTTGTTATTGCATGACAAATGGAAAACAGATTTTGTGAGGAGATACTATTCCTGTCAAATACGTTCTTCTAGTAGGTTGGTAAACATATACCTCCTCTCTACAGATCAGTGGTCATTACAGCAAACAGCCCCTAGGTTTGGGCAGCTCCTTGCACCTATGGCTGGTTCAAGCATTGACTTGGGCATTTCCACTTGTTCTTAACCTTAAAGAGGCGGCACTCACTCCATCCTGCATTTCCCTTCAGTGAAGTCCAGCCTCCCTAGAGAGAGCCTGCAGTGGAAGGTGGGGCCTTCTCAAATATCAGTGCCTAGACTGCTTGATGCAGATGTGATCAGTAATGCACAGAAAATAAAATTAATGCAACTGGCCCAAAGTATTTGTCTATCTCTGGCACTGGTATTCCCTTCCAAGAAGTAGAAACCTTGACTCTATGATGAGTGAAAAGTACACTGTTTGAGAACAAAATTCACAGTGTGCACAAAACACTGCTTTGGAATAAAAGATGGCAGCTGCAGAGAGGAATGGTAGCTGGTTGCCATGGTTACCAAGGCTCTGATTCAGCCACCATATGCCACCTGGTGTTCTCAGCCTGAAAAAGCAGGCCTGTGGTGTCCCGGATTGGAGACAGAGTCATGGACACAGTTCTTCAGGGGAACAGTACTGGCCTTTGGTGTGACGCAGTGTTTGTACTATTTCATCTGGTGATAGAAAGAAGATTATGGAGCTTAAAGTCTTATCACTTAAAGCTGGGATTCGGGTGGGGAAACAGACATGCCCCTCCCCCTTTTAAAAATCATTCTCTTTCTCTCAAGGAAACACTGCTTCATGGGCATTTATTCTCAAAGGTCATTCTTTATCTTGTTCTCAGGGGCAAATTTGCAACCCAAAAATGTTAGTTCATGCAATATTGCAATAGCAACAAACTCAAAAAATGTTGGCTACAATGATTGCACAGGATTAGATTATACCAATTCTCAGGCATCCTGAATCTTTAGCATCCTTCTCTCCTAAAAGTGCTATGTGGCAAATAACAGCCATGTGACTTTATTTTAAGGCTGAATTGTGTCCAAAGTTAAATATATAGTACAAACCTATAATAATTTTTACACTGCTCCACAACAGAAGATAGAGATTTTGTGCACTTGTCTTGGGATTCCTTGAGAATGTTCATAGTCATTTGGTTGTTGTCATCATGCAGGAATAAGGAAATACACAGCACACTATGTAGTGATAATGTCATGTAAAAATTTCAGCCTCTACTGGGACTTTTGGGGACATAATATTTCACTTTTAGATTTATGATAAAGATACCACTGAGATTTAGATATTGTTAGTGATTCAACTTTGAAATAAACCCTTCACATTATTTACCCTTCTCTCCAGTTTTGAGAGATATTAAAAAAGTGATGACTGATTTCATACTAATGATTTTGGTATTCGAAATTATATGTTATTTTGCTGTCATTTTTACCAGTGTTATGGAAACAATTACAATGAAAAATAAGATGATTAAAATATAAGAAAAATAACTGTTACTTTTTACAACTATTCCTGTATGTGTCAGGATTTTTAATACTGTGCAATTAAAAAAAAATTTGGTCTAGAGATTTCTATAAATCAGGGTAGGGAAAGGAGGTTTACAGTTGTACACAAAACACAGGGTTTTCTCTTGAATTATTATTTGTTGATTATTGTGTTATTTTCCATATGAACAACTGTAAACCTACTTTTACGCCACCCTGTATTTAGTATTTTCAATTTTGGGGTTCATGAAAACAACTTTATTGTCCTAATTGACTTTGTAATAAGTAAATATTACAAATTTGAATTTGTAAACTGCATTATGTCTACTGCAAATAGTTTTTACTTCTCATATATTGGCGTCTCAAATGCAATTTTTTTGCATAATAGGTTCTGCTGCTAAAAATAAGTCTGAGAATCACTAGACTTGATCATGTCAAGGCCCTAGTCAAACCTTTTGGAAAAGGAATTGACCTAGTCTCAGTGGACACATTAACTGAGGGAATTTCAGGTAAATTAGTCTCCATTCTGATCCAGGTAAAAATGCCAGGAACGTTAAACATCCCCAAAAGAAACTCCATTAGCAATCACTCCCTATTTCCTCGAATCTCCCAACCCTATGATAACAGGAGAAACCTGGTTCTTCTTGCTGACACAGTAAAGAATTACAGATGGGCAAGTCCATTCGTATGTAAGCAGGGTTTATTAGTGATGCATTTTCATAGAAGAGAATGAGCCTTGCTGAGGTGGGAGTGAAAGGCAAGAGCATCAGCTCCTTTGTTCTAAGAACTTATATAGTTAGAGGGGTCGGGGAGAAGAAGTTACATATTGATTGACGAGTAAAGATGGTGCCAGCGATCCTGGGGCAGGGTGTGACTACCAAAACTTAGGTATGTGCAAGGAGTCTGCTAGCCTGAATCCTTATCTTGCTCCAGACTCCATTTGTTCATCTCGTTGTAAAACAGATACATGACAGGAGGCAGTTAATTAAAGTTGGGTCAGTTAGTTACCCAAAGTTATTTATGGGCTCTTTCCATAAATAAGAGACTCCCTCGTAAAACAGATAGTGACCAGAGGTAGCCAATTAACCAAAGTTGTTTTATTTGCTTCTACTTTGGGCACTGTGGACTCTTTCCTGCCTTTCAGGCCTTGGGATGAAAGCACCATTTCAGAGGCCTTCTTTCCCAGATAGTGGAAATGATACATAGAATTTTAAGGACTTCCCTCCTCCTGTGTCAGCATGGTGTTTCTTGTGTGATGTTAGAACACCTGGCAATATTATCAGACCAGGCTCAGGACTGCTGAGTTAGCATGTGAGACACGTCTCCCTTCTCCTCCCTGCCTTGGTTTATGGTCCATCCTACTTAAGTGCTAAAAGGTGTTGCCTGGCAACCAGGACACTAGCTGCTGGCCAGCAACAGCAGTGCAGTCTCAGAGTTCTCCTTGTGCTTTCTCCTGCCTCAACTCCCCCCTGAGAGACATGGTTCTCAAAAATTCTTTTTTGGGTTGCTGAGGGTCCATCTTCTGTAGCTACTTTAGGCTTGGATGGGACAATAGACCCTGCCTATTGCGAACCATGAAACTCTCGCCCTATTCTAACTAAGCATTGGTGAAGAACTCCTGAGACTGTCAGGGACACTACATGAGGATAAAAGGAGGTGGAGGGAAGTGTCCTTCCACCCATGGCAGGTGTCGGGAGCCTGAGGTCCTAGGCGTAGATAGTAATTGCCTACAGATGACAAATTTGACAATAAGATTAGTGGAGGACTTGGGATGTTGCCTGATAAGGGTTAAAGCCAACAGGGACAGAGAAATTCCTCTCTGGGGAGGATGCTGTGCATATTGACAGAAAGAGTGTTAGAAATATGGGAAAGACAATTATATTAGGGTTCAGTTTTTAGGTGACTTATCTGTAACAGGTTTTTGTTTCTTGAAGAGGAGTGTGGGGTCCTGATGGGTTCACAAGCATAGGTCTCAGGTTGTGGTTCCTGTCAGCACAGCTGATGACCCGTTATGAGGCGTCCAGTGCCAGGATGTGGGGCACTGGATGGAGCACCAATTCAGCTAGTTATCCCTTAGAGTCCTATAGATTCTTGTCCTGTTTAAAGGTATGATTTGAAAATTTACTTTTGGAATAACTCTGAGGATGTAATATCTTACAAATGCATTAGTAAAACAATGTCCTTAAATGAAGAAATACTGAAAATGATATGGCTGTAGATTAGAACATAATGCAATTAACAAAGGAATTTGCTTTTTGTAACATTTTAAATCAATTAATTTGTTGCCCATAGACCCTCTGCAATATAGACAATCCTTCAAAATTGCATTTCCATGCCTTATGCCTTCTATTATTAAAACCATACACTTCTGCCAATTTAAATTGAACCGTTAATTCTTAGAAACCTTTATTTCCAATGATAGAATGTAAGCAACTGGCATCCCTTAGGTTGACTTTTGTGAATGCATTTTGTGACCTTTTGAAACATAGGTTGCTCTCCTGGCAAATGTGACATACTTTCACTTTAATTGAAGGAGGACTCTTCTAAGTTGAGGGAGTCAGGCACCCTGGGAGTTATGAGAAAAGAATGAGTGAAATAATCCCTGGCAGGTGTGGCTCAATGGATTGAGTACTGACCTGCAAACCAAAGAGTCACTGGTTCAGTTCCTGGTGGAGGCACATGCCTGGATTGCTGGCAGGTCATGTCTCCTGTGGGGGTTGTGTGAGAGGCAGCCACACATTTATGTTTTTCTCCCTCTCTTTCTCCTTCCCTCCCCCTCTGTCTAAAATAAATAAGTAAAATCTAAAAAAAAAAAAAATGAGTGAAGTTAATACCTGACCTAGAGGCAAGTTAAAAAAAGGGTGAAGTTTAGACCTGGCTGGTGTAGCTCAGTGGATTGAGCATGGGCCTGCTAACCAAAAAGTCACCACTTTGATTCTCAGTCTGGGTATATTCCTGGGCTGCGTGCCAGGTCCCCAAGTAGGGGGCATGCAAGGCAACCACACACTGATGTTTCTCTCCTTCTCTTTCTCCCTCCCTCCCCCTCTCTCTAAAAATAAATAAATAAATAAATAAGATCTTTAAAAAATTCTTTAAAAAAAAGGAAAGGGTGAGGTTTCTATTGGTGGGCTTTCCTGCTACACCCAGTGCAAGTTTGGGAGGAAAAGGGCCCAGAGAAGGAAGTAAGGACACAATAGGTGGCCCCTGTGTCCAGTAAAAAGGTTATTGTCCTACCTGCCATATCCATGCATACTCCACGCTCTAATCCAGTACTGGTGACCTTTTGAGGTGGGGCCAGCTGGGGTGGGCAGCTTCAGTCTGGAGTTTCCATTTGCAAGGGTGCTGTAGCCTCAGGCCAGGGGCCCAGAAGCCCCAGGGACAGAGGGCTGCCCAATGGCCTGCAGGCTTGCATTTGTAGCAGGGTGTCTGAGGAGGCTTATTTCAATTAGGACACTCCTTTGCCCAATGCCCCTTCTCTCAGCACATGAGACACTTAATGTCATTTGAAGCAGGCAGTGCAGGGCGCGTAGGATGGGGATGCCTAGTCTCCTTCCGTTCCCCCTTCTCCTGAGCTCTGGCCTCCCTCTCCCAGTTGTGGGGAATGTAGAAGGTGTCATCTAGAAATAGATGTTTTCTTCGATCCAGAACAAAGAGATGGAGCTTGCAGGTAGGGAAGGTCCAACCACTGGCCTAGTCTATACGACAGAATAGATGTAATTGGAGTAGAGTGTTGTAATTGATACTCTCATTTTCAGGCCATATTTCCCTATTTCCCAGCTTATACCGAGGCCAGGCTCTATTACACAAAAAAGTGAGCCTCCTTTTCTTGAGACTTTCAGGGTCAAACTTATCCCAGTTCCTAAGAATGCACCCCAATGGGAATCCTTTGCCCCAGGAGTCACCTAGCAGGTTGTAGGGCAACCCCTGTTTTCCCACCGAAAGCCACCACACGTCTCTGGCAACACAAAGCTTGGATGTGCTTACCAGTGAAAGACTAAGAGCTATGCTTACCGTGAACTGCTTGTATCCCTTTTGCTGCTGGTAAAGTCGTCAGCTTTTATTAAACTGGACCGTTTTTGCAGATCTCAAGGCTTTTGTAAGTTTGTCTCCTCACCCGTGAGCAGTCAGAGAGAGGGGATAGCCCTGATCATTTGGTGTATTTCTTGCAAGGACTGAAGGCCAATATAATATTGTTCAACACAGTAAGAGAGGTCCCTACTGTGGCAAAATATTTGCTACCTATGTGGCCCTGGTTCACTCTGGTTTTGGGGACCTATTGGATTAAAATACAGAAGGTGTCTAAGGAGGACAGGCAAGCCTATCTCTGTAAAATACCAGGGGGGTTGTGAGGTGGGAAGCAGGCTGTCCTGCCCTTAGAGTGGGCTGCACCCCCACCCCCTGCTCTGCTCAGGATAGAGGCTAGGAAAAAGTGATAGACATATCAGGCTTAGGCCTCAGGTGGTGGCTAAAAAACAGCTTGAGTTTTAATTAAAATAGGGTATTGGCCAACAGAGATGAATGGAGAACAACACAACAAAATGATAATGCTATCATTTTGTTAGCGTTCTCCAACCCCCCCACCCCACCCCCACCCCCACCGTCCACCATGGATGAGAATAAGTCTACCAAGACATGATCTGCTTGGGGAGGAAGGGTGGCTGATCTCTCAGAGGAGAAGGGCCTTGAGCCTTTCTTCAGTGGGCTTTTATTGGGTTCAATTTGCACAGGAATACAGGTAAAGCTCATCAGTCATTGTCAGGCAGTAAGGATCAAACAATAGATAACATTCAAAGAACTCTGAGAGCTTATTTGAAGTCAGGATCAGTTAGCTAAAGGGCCGTAAAACTTTGGGAAACAAACTGTTTTATGTTTGGACCCTTATCAGAAAATTGAGGGCATTCTTAGCAAACAGGTTTCACAGGATTTTATGCATTCTTTCTTAGGCCCCTGAGGAACTACCTGTTCCTGCTCAGGGCTGCACCACCCTCTGGCATTGTTTTGGGCTTAAGTCAGGCAGGGGAAGTAAGGCAGCCAAGAGATTAGGAAATTTCTTGTAGACAGAATGAGGACTCAGGCTATGTCAAAGCCGAGGGGCGAGGGTCCATCACTCCCTTTTTCTATAGCCCCCCAAGTCCTTCCCTGTGGGCCCCTTGAGACCATGCCTATCTTAGGTGGTCTCTCCCCTGAGGAATCTTACTTATCATTGACTAACCAGTCATCTGCCCAAGGCCAAGCAGGGTAAAGTAAAAGGGGGCAGAAGTGGCCCCCCTGCCAGGAAGATAAGCTTTGTCTCCTTAGTGGCTTAGGGTCCCAAGGTCTTTTACTCAGCCTTAGCCATGGCAGTGGGGAGGGGGAGGATTACAGCTTCTGAAACAAGGTAGGGCGGTTCCCAACATAATGCTAGAAATGGAATTTGAGTCAAACGTGGAGTTATTAAAGAGATCCCCACCATGGGAATGTGGACACCATTTGAGAGCCTCCAGATATGCAGCACAGAGGTGAATTTATCAGCATAAACAAGGACAGTGGTTGTGAGGACAAGGATGATGTCCTAGAGGAAGTGACAAAAAAAAACCCAACATGAAAGGAACTCTCAGATATTTCATGACATTGAAGGCATAAAGGATGAAATGCTGCGATCTGATCCAAACTTAGAAAGCAATATGGCAATTCTCCAAAGTACAGAAAAGTCTTTTGGTAAAAGAAAAAACAAAAGCTATTCAAACTACTCTTGATAGGTTTTCTCCAAAGAAATAAAACACTTTAGTCCTCAAAGTTTCTAAAGTTGAAAATTAAAGCATAGCAGATAAATATTAATTCTATTTTTAATTTTACTACACATTTACAAACCAGAGTAAGAAATTTTTTTTCTCTATTTGTTTTTAGAGAGTGGGGAAGGGAGGGAGAAAGAGAGGGAGAGAAATATCAGTGTGCGCAACTGGGGACCTGGGCCTCAACTTAGGCATGTGCCCTGACTGGGAATTGAACTGGCAACCTTTCGGTTTACAGGTTGGCTCTCAATCCACTGAGCCACACCAGTCAGGGTGAAAATTTTTTGTTTTGACAAAAATTTTAAATGTTACAGGCAATTCTAACTTTTTCTCTTAATTACTAAGATTGCTCTGCACAGTTTTAACTTGCGTGGTCCTTTTTTAAATTCCATGCTAACAAGCAAAGGGAGGATAACTTAGTTGATCAATATTGCTTACTGGTATAAATTTATGCACATTTGTCTTATTTAAAATAATTTAATATTATTAGTGCTTTTTTACATTGAACTTTAAGCTTTTGTGTTGTGTCTGGCCTTGTGACTGGTCCATGGAAGTTGCCTAGTATATGTAGCTGATTTATTTCATGTGTGAATAAATTATTTTTCTGAGTACCTCATTATATTTATATTTACTTCTGAATATAATTTTTACCTTATATATTGGTGAACTAAATGCTTTAAAATTTTCCAATTTTTAAACATTGGAAAAATTCTGCTTGTTTATATGTAAAATCGAAATAGTTTGAATCTAAATTCCCTTTTTTTCTTGCTTACTCTAAAAGGAAAACAATTACTAGTCATCTATCACCTTCTGAAAACTGAACATTCAAGATATTCAAATTTAAAAAAACTGTAACCGAGCAAATCGGGGCTTGGCCATGTCGCACCTTGACACATGACCCAACAATTAGTGTTGAAGGGAACAGGTTTTTATTAACAGGGTTCCAACCTGGGGGGGAGGGGTGGCTGAGAGCACTGCTGCTCAGTCTTCCTCTCCTGGAAAACCCAGCATTTCCCTTGCTCCCCAAAAAGCTATAAACCAAAGCCATGTCCAGAAGTTCCCCATTTTGTTATCTGTTCTTAAGCTGGCTGTGCAAACAGGTCTCCATCTCCTGTAGAAGGCGCACTTGTGGGTTTCAGGGTCACCATCCTCTCCCAGCAGCTCTCTCCTTCAGGATCTGGGGTGCACTGTTCTCAGCCTCCACGTATTGGTTCAGGGAAATGTGTACCGTTTTACGCCGGGTCATGGTGGAGTCCAGGGAGGTACACGTCCCAAGAGTGACTTCTCCATACGTTCTTCAGAGAAGCAGAAGTCTGCAACTCAGCACTCCCGGTCACAGTTCGTCTCCAAGCATCTCTCACGGATCCATGCTTGGCTTGGCGGGCCCGTACACAGCTCCCTCAGCTCTGCCGCCATCTTCTCCAGGCTGGCCTCCTCTTTCTCACCCCAGACCTCTCTGGACCTGTTCTCTTCATGGTGGACTCTCCTCCCATGCACCAGACCTTGTCTTGTGGCAGGCCCTCTCTCTTTCAGCCCATGCTCATTTAAATGCTGGGCCTGGAATTTCCTGTGTGATCTCATATCCGGCCCCTCCTATGATGTGTCACTTTTGCCAGTTCTACTGTATTTTTTACCTTTTTCCAGCTGCCATCTTTAGTCAGGGCAAAAGTTTCCTGTGACACAGGGGTAACCGGGGTAGGCATCTGGATCCCCTGGCTATGTCGTGAGTCACTATATGCTCTTAAAGTCACTACACCTTTTGAGTTGGGTGGCAGACCTCTTCCCTTCAAGAAAGGCACAACTATTAACTTGCCATTGTTATGCAAATTATCTGAAATGCCATATCCTCCACTTCCCCCTTTCCCAATCATGGGTTGTGGGGGATAAGCTCTGCTATTTTCAGGGGACCCTCGCCCTGTACCCTGTTACAATACCAGCATAAAAATAGGCTTTTTATAATAGCATCTCAGTTAGAAATGAAAATTAAAAAAAGAACATTTATAGTAGCAACAAATTATAAATTACTCAAGAACCAATTAAACAAGAATTGCGGAACACTTATCTGAGGAACAGTATACAATTTTACTGGAAGACATAAAATAAAATGTGAACAGAGAGACACACCATGTTTCTGTGTGGGAAAATTTAACATAATAAAGTTGTTAATGTTTCCCAAAATAATACACACATTTTATGTAATTCCAAACAAAATCCCAATGCAGCAGTTGGGGAGATCTTGAAAAGTTTCTATTTTTATCTGAAGGAAAAAAAAATGTGGTCATTACCAAGAAATTGTTGAAAACGAATAATAGTGAGGGAGGACCTAACAGATACTAAAATGTGTTATAGAGCAAGACTAATTAATGGTTTGGGTAGAGGAATAAACAGAAAGATCAGAGGAATAGAGAAGAACCCAGAAATAGACGCATGGACACATGGGAGTGAAACATCCGATAAGTGGGCATTTAATCAGCGAGGAAAAGATGGCCCCTTGAATAAAGTGCATCGGGACAACATGATTTCCATTAAAAATACAAAGCTATGACCGACCGTATTGCATAGCAAATGAAAAAGTGTTTCCATGTGAATTAAAGATGTAAAAACAAAACAACCAGAACTGATTAGAAAAATAAAGATAATTTATATAATTTTAGAATTGGGTGAAAAAAGTCAGAATGTCTAAATGAAAATGCTGACATGTCCAACTCTAGGGCATTTTGTTCTACATCTGTTTTTCTTAGTTGGACTTCATGTACAGGGGCTGAGTTAGCCTTAACTCAGTCTATGGCACTAACATTTATAGCTCGTGCGAGGCTTTTCTTTCATTTTTATACATGCACATATGTATTTATGCATTGTCACTTATCCCTTTTATCTTTTCACTCCCCTGCATATGTAACTGTTCTAATATTTTATTTATTTATTTATTTGTAAAGATTTTATTTATTTACTTTAGAGAGAGAAGAAGGGAGGGAGAATGAGAGGGAGAGAAACCTCAGTGGGTGAGAGATATGTGATCAGTTGCTTCTCACACGCCCCCTACTGGGGACCCAGGTATGTGCCCTGACTGGGAATTGAACGGGCGACCTTTTGGTGTGCAGGCCAGAGCTCAGTCCACTAAGCCACACCAGCCAGGGTCTGTTTGATTATTTTAAATACATACTCTTGTCTGTGTTGCTCTAAAATGGGTAATGTTGTTCAGAAGGCATGTCTCTAATTATGTAAAGTGTATCATGTTATAGAGCTCATTCCATTTCTTTTTTTAAATTTTAGAGTTGCTATATATTTTTATGACTTCAAACTTTTTCAAAACTATTTTTAAGGTATAGTTGGCATACATTATTATATTGGTTTTCATTCCGTTCCTTATCTTATTTTTTCCCTCGCCATGATTTAAAGATCCATATTGCTATGTTTACAGTCAGCCTGTTGCTGCTTCTGGCTGCACAGTGCTCCATCGTGGGCATTTACTGTGTTTTACTCATCCTCTTCACTGCGATGGCTACCCAGAGTGCTTCTGACGCTGAGCTACAACAAGCAGTGCTTCTATGAATAGCCTTGTGCATGCAATCTCATGGACATAAGTGGGTCTTTCTTTGGGATAAATCCTCAGATACGGACTAGCCGGACCAGAGGGCTGCACAGATTTAATCTGGACAAATGCCAGATCGCTCTCCAGAATGACTGTACTGGTAGAATACATTTCTATCTGTTGTTCATTAAGGCCAAAATCCCCTAATTTTTCTAATTTAACAGGTGTAAAGGGATGCCATTTTTATTTATCTATTTATTTTTAGAGAGAGGGGAAGGGCAGGAAAAAGAGAGGGAGAGAGAAACATCAATGTGTGGTTGCCTCTCACATGCTCCCAGCCAGGGATCTGGCCCACAACCCAGGCATGTGCCCTGACTGGGAATTGAACCAGTGATCCTCTGGTTTGCGGGCCGGCACTCAATCCACTGAGCCACATCAGCCGGGCCAGGGATGCCATTTTAAAAAAATTTCTATTTAAAGTGAGTTTTCTGTAGGTAGCATATAGTTGGGTCTTATATTTGTATCAAGTCTGACAATCTCTGCCTTTTATTTTGAATTCTGGAACAAATTACATGAGTCATAATTATAAGTTTGACTGGGTTTGATTCTACCATCTTGTTTTAAACTACCTATTCTATCTGTTTTTTGATCCTTTTGCTTTCTTTTCTGCCTTCTTTTGTATTAACCAAATATTTTTAAGGTTCCACATTTCTCCACAATTGCCTTACTAGCTCAATTAAAAAAAAAAAAAGGTTACTCTAACTAGAGATTCCCTGATGCATGTTTACCTTAAAACAGGATATTATCTAATGACTTCATGTTCACTAGAAAAGCCTTATTACAATGTACTTCCATTTCCCACAGGACAGTTATACAGTCATATGTAATTTGTTATGTAAATTCCTCCCATGCCACCTCCCACTGATAAACACCTAAAGTTGTCTCCAGTGATTAATTTGTATCTTCCCCGGTAGAGAGGGAATAATGAACTCTTTGTAAATTTATGTCCTCCTCTGAGGCAAATAGAGCTTTTCTCGTACTTATGTCTTCTCAGTTGCCTCCCACTGAAAATAATCCTTATACCGAAGTGGCATGTTTAGAGGTGGCAAATTCTGCTTCCTTCAGTCATAATGCTCTAGTCCTTACGTAGCCAAGGGTCTCCCTTAATACCATGTTCTTCTGTTTCCTCCTTCTTTTAATATATATTATTGATTACGCTATTACAGTTGTCTCATTTTCTTTTTCTTCCCTTTATTCCCCTCCGTCCTACACCCCACCTCCCACCAGCATCCCTCACCCTCTGTTCATGTCCATGGGTCATACATATAAGTTCTTTGGCTTCTCCATTTCCCATACTATTCTTACCCTTCCCCATCTATTTTTAAAAAATTTAAAAAACTTTTAAAAATTTATTTTAATTTTTAAAATTATTTATTTATTTTATTAATTTTTAATTTTTTAACTAAGTGTTTGATTCTGCAAATTTCAGCAAATAAACAGATAATCCAATTATCCTAATATTTTCAGAGTGAAGAAAATCAAATTTTAATTTATGATGACCTAAAATCCTAGTGCCAGTCCTGAAGGCAATAGGAGGAATAGTCATCAATCCCCCATCTATTTTGTATCTACTCTTTATGCTTCTTATTCCTTGTACCTTTTCCCCCTCTCTCCCTCTCCCCCTCCCTGCTGATAACCCTCCATGTGATCTCCATTTCTGTGGTTCTGTTCCTGGTCTAGTTGTTTGCTTAGTTTGTTTTTGTTTTTGTTTTTAGGTTAAGTTGTTGATAGTTGTGAGTTTCTTGTCATTTTACTGTTCATATTTTTGATCGTCTTCTTTTTCTCAGATAAGTCCCTTTAACATTTCATATAGTAAGGACTTGGTGATGATGAACTCCTTTAACTTTACCTTATGGGGGAAGAACTTTATCTGCCCTTCCATTCTAAATGATAGCTTTGCTGGATAGAGTTATGTTGTATGTACGTCCTTGCCTTTCATGACTTGGAATACTTATTTCTAGCCTCTTCTTGCCTGTAAGGTTTCTTTGGAGAAATCAGCTGATGGACTTATGGGCCTTCCTTTGTAGGTAACTCTCTCCTGTCCTCCTGTTGCTTTTAAGATTCTCTCCTTATCTTGAATCTTGGGTAATGTAATTATGATGTGCCTTGGTGAGTGTTTCCTTGGATCCAACTTCTTTGGGACTCTGAGCTTCCTGGACTTTCTGGAAGTCTATTTCCTTTGCCAGATTGGGGGAGTCCCCCTTAATTATTTTTTCAGATAAGTTTTCAGTTTCTTGCTGTTCCTCTTCTCCTTTTGACTTGGATGTTTGACTTGGCACCCTATGACTTGGATGTTGAAACACTTAAAGTTGTCCCAGAGGTTCCTAAGCCTCTTCTCATTTTTTTTTGAATTCTCGTTTCTTCGTTCTGTTCTGGTTGAATGTTTATTTCTTCCTTCTGGTCCAAATCGTTGGTTTGAGTTCTGGTTTCCTTCCCATCACTGTTGGGTCCTTGTACATTTTCCTTTATTTCACTTTTCATAGCCTTCACTTCTTCCTCTATTTTGTGACCATGGTCAACCATTTCTGTGAGCATCCTGATTACCAGTGTTTTGAACTCTGCGTTTGATAGGTTGACTATCTCTTCGTTGCTTAGTTCTATTTTTGGATCTTTGATCTCTTCATTTGGGCCATATTTTTTGTCTGGGTGAGCCTGTTACATTTTAAGGGGTGGAGCTTTAGGTATTTGCCAGGGCAGGGCAACCCTCATCCCTGCGTTGTGGTGCTGTGTGTGTGGGAGGGATCCGAGATGGAACAAAGCTGTTTAGTAGGCTCTCTGCTGGCTTTCAGTCACTTCCCCTGCAACCCAGAAGCAAATTGGGCCCTTCTGATGCTGATTCCTGGTAAGTGGGTTTGTATATGTTCTAGGACCCTGTGGGTCTCTCCAACGAACTCTCCTGTGAGGCTGGGAGTTTCTCCTGCTGCCGCCTCACCCCACAGGGGTTTCAGTCAGAGGCTTTGAAGCTTTATTTCCCCTGCACTGGAACCCTGGGTTGTATGGTCTGTCTCACTCCCCACTTGTTCCTCCTGGTTTATCTGCACACAAATGTGGGACCACCTGGTCCACTAGCCACTGCCTTACTACAAGTCCTCTCTGCCAAGCTGACTGTCTCCACTCCTCTGACTAGTCTGGATGAATATTTCTTCTTTAACTTCTTGGTTGTCAGACTTCCATACAGTTCAATTTTCTGGCAGTTCTGGTTATTTTTTGCTTTTTAATTTGTTGTTGTCTTTCTTCTGGTTGTGTGAGGAGGCACAGTGTGTCTACCTATGCCTCCATCTTAGCAGGAAGTGCTGTTTCCTCCTTCTATTGTCACTTCTTCTCCCCTTCCCCCATACCATAGGTTTATCCTGGAATTAAGAGTCAGAATCGCTTTGATTTTCTTGTTTGAATCTTTTTTTGTGTGTGGTTCTTTGAAGTTATTGCAAGCTGTGATCTGTTTCTCAATCCAGTTTTAATATTGTGGTTCCGGCCCTCTTCCAGAATAGTACTCACTTCGATTTGAAAGAAGTGGTTTCTCAAATTGGTAATTACAGAATAGTCACAGGGAAGTAAAGTACAGCATAGGGAATACATGTATAGTCAATGATATTGCAGTAACTATGTATGGTGCCAGGCGGGCACTAGACTTTGGGGGAAATTACTTTGTAAATTACATGTGTCTAACCGCTACGTCTAACAACTGAAACCAGTACAAAATAATGCTGAAGGTCAACTGTAATTGAAAAATTAGTATTATTTTTTTAAAGAAAGAAGTGGTTTCAACCAGAAGAACAAACATGGGTCTTGGCAGCCTCTCAGGACTGTGTGTGTGTAGGAGGAAATAGCCCTGGTGCAGTGTGGGGTCATGGAAACTTCTACTTTTTTTTTTTCCAATTTTTTTGACTCTAAGTTTGAAGCATGTCTAAAGTTGCTATTATCTTTGCAGCAGTTGTTTCCTGCAAGTACTTTGGGCTACAGTTTTTTGCTCTTTATTTCTTTGTCAATCCAATTACTTCTGCTTTCTATCCTTAGGGATTTTTGGCTCACTGATGTACCCTTTCTTTACCAGGGTTTTCTAGAGGTGCTATGGGTTTGGTCTATTCAAGAAACTTGGGGCAAGAAGGAAAGTAGATTACCATCTTAATCTAATCTCTCCAATTGTTTCTATCTTTCTATAGGAGTCAGAGCAATTTTCTTTATCAGAACTGATAAAGAAAGTAAACTGATAAAATAAATACATTTTATTTATGAGAGCAATTTTTTCTTGACTTTACTGAAGGAATAATATATCATTTCTGTTTTCAGCATTAACTCATTTTCATCAGGACTCTTGCCCATATGCTTTAAACTCAAATATGGACAGCATGAAACCTGTTATTAGTTTAATGATCTGAGAAAAGATAAAATGCATAAGATAAAAACAGATAAATTATAAAGAATGGGTGGCTTACTCTAAACACTAAACATGAGCCTAAATGAGTTAGTTCTCAGTAATATGTAATAAACTGAAATTATGGCATTAGGGATGAGCACGTTTTCACTTTTTTAAGACTCTCGTGTTAGCAGGGTTCCCATCCTTGGTCCTATTGACACTTTGGCCCAGATGAGTCTTTGTGGGGGGCGGGGGTGCTATCCTGTGGAGGATGTTTAGCAGCATCCTTGGCCTCCAACTGCTGAATGTCAGTATCACCTTCCCCCACCTCCCACTGGTTTCGATAACCAAAAATGTGTCCAGATGCTGCCAAATGTACCCTGGAGGAGTGTGGGACTAAGTTACCCAAGTTGAGAACCATTCAACTGGGAACCACTCAACTGTTAGGGGGGCAAAGGGGAAAAATTTGGGATAATTGTCATAGCATAAACAATAAAATATAATTTAAAAAACCCACTGTTGAATGAAAGAACCACTCACCCAAAGTAGCTTTTCGAATATTAGATGATGAACTGTATAACATGGAATTATATGTCCATTATACCCAAATCATACTTTACAGTCCCATGAAATATTGAAGACATTGATGCTGAGTTCAGCATGGTTGAAAGTAGAATGTAAAAGCTAGGAAAAAAGCTCTAACACTAGAAATTAAAATAAGACAGGAACCCTTGTAAACAACTACTAACTGAAGAATAAAGCAAAATCCAGATTGAGGATGTCTAGAAAATAACAAAATTGATTTATAAAATCTTAACTAAAACAGTGCTCAGAAGAAAAATTCATGTAGTCAATGTTTATATTGTAAAACCAGAAAAGGAAAAACAACCAAACAAAATCAGTGAAGGCATTCGACCTAAAAAGTTAGAGGTCTATTGAAAAACTCAGAAAAATAGACAAGAAATCAGTAAAAGAAAATGAGATATTAATGAATTAGGAAACAGAGAAACAGCAGAACCAATTAATGAATTTCCTTTTCCTTTGGGAAATTTGTTCTAAGTGAAATCCAGAAACAAGCAAAAATGACTTGATGAGCTACTAATTAATTAACAGGAAAAACAACAGAGAGACATACAAAATAAGAATGAAAAGGGAGAAACAACCGCAGGTTTGGGAAAATTAAAGGAATCAAAAGAGTTCTAGTGTGTAAGAGAGCTTAGGGATTTTTATTTTGTTTACTGATCTGTCCCAGCTGCCTCAGATAGAGGAGTGGCACACAAAAAAAGTCGGTTGACTAAATGAACAAATACATTTGCATTTGATAAACTAGACAACATTGAAAAATTTCAAGAGTAAGAAAAATTTGAAAAATTGATCCTAGATGAGATAGAAAGTACAGAGTCTCCCTATCGACAGAGATGAAATTCTCCAGTAAATTCCACCAACGCTTTGAGGGATAAATAATTTACATTTAATTGAATGTGTTCTAGAGCAGAGAGAGTGAAGAAATCTTGCTTTCTCTTTTCAACAATGGAGTGAGCACAACTTGGTAATAGAAACTAATTAAAGAGTACGCATAAAGAAAACTACAGAGTAGTCTTGTATATAAATGTCAATACAAAAATGCTCAGTGGAGCATTAGCAAATTGTAGCACAGTCTAAAAAAAAAAACCTGAGCAGTTATTTCTGTGTGCTCCTGGTGAGGCTGCCCCTCCCTGACCTCCGTGTGGCCCTCAGCAGGACTTAACGTGAGGTCTACACAGCCCCTAGTCTTCTGACAACTTTTCCCCTTCCTGACAACCCCCACATGCTCCTAGAGATTCCACATAGCTCTACACGGCCTTTGAAGGAAATTTACCAATAGCCAAATCTAAGGGGGACCCTACATAAGTCCATGTAGTTGCTCCTCCCTGCCAGCATACTCTGCATCTCACTCTCAAACTGGCTAAAACACCAGTGCCCAGAGGAGATGAGGATGAAAAGTGATGATCTATTCTTCCCCACCCCTAGCCCTACCCAAGAGAAGTGAGGACGTGGGGATTGGGTATCTGGAGGTAGAAACGTGAAGTCTGTAGTTCAGATTCAGGGAGAGTTCACATTCAAGGGCCAGCGCTCCACAGAACATCCAGATTTAGTTAACCAGTCTACAGTGGTCAGAGATGAAAGTCACCAACAGACTCCTGAAACTGTTAGGGAGTTCCAGAGAAATACCAAGTGTGGGGAATTGGATTTTGCTCAACCTTCCCTAATTCCCATAGCTGTGGTCAGAGTGTGCGCATCTCAAAGAGTTGGAGGCTGCAGACACGGGATCATTTTTTATGTCCCTCTCTTGGCCTCTCGTTGCCCTCAGTGTCATTACCTATGGAAGACGGAGCCCATGGGAGGTCCTCTAGGAGAACAGTCAGGGTAGGCAGATCAAGAAACCTTCTGCAGCCAGGGGCAGGAAGTCCTGGTTGCTCCTGTCCCTGTGTTTTTAGGGACCAGTGAGCATGGTATGCTTTTGGCCTCCTCTCCTTTTCCTGGCAGGTTATGTTCCTATTGATGTGTCTTACCCCCTAGCAGGTCAGAAGCACCTGATTAGGCAGGAGATTGATTTAGGTTAATAAACATCTCTGGGATCATGTAAGCCCCCAGGAGGGTCAACATGATTGGTCATCAATGCCTGAGCTCAGCAAAGCTCTGACGGAGTAAGGCCATTTTTATCGCTGATGTCAATTGGAGAGGCTGGATACCTTGGCAGAGGAATGGTGTGTTAGTTTGCTAAGGCCGCTGTAACAAAGTGCCACGAACCTGGCGACTCACACAACACATTTATGGCCTCACAGTTCTGGAGGCCAGGTGCAGATCTGGGTTGGCTCCTCCTGAGGGCTGTGAGGGAGAATTTGGTCTACGCCTCCTTCCAAGCTTCTGGTGGTTCACTGTAAATCTTGGAGGTTCCTTTCCTTGTAAAAGCATCACCCTGATCTCTGCCTCTGTCCTCACATGGCATCCTTCCTGTGTGAGTTTCAGCATTCAAATGTCCTCTTCTTACGAGGATACCAGTCATACGGGACTAGGGTCCACCCTAATGGCCTCACCTTAACTAATGACATCTGTAATAACCTTATTTCCAAATAAGGTCAGCTTCTGAGGTACTGGGGGCTAGGACTTCAACGTATACATTTTGGGGATACAATTCACCCCAAAATAGAAGGGAAGCTTGAAAGGATTGAGAGGGGAGGGGGAATTGACATGAGAAGCTCATATCAGACTGTCATTCTTCCCTGACCTTCCTGCTTTCTGTCCCCAGCATCTCTGCGGTGACTAAGGGAGGATTCCCCCCTTCCAATCTTTAGAAATATAGGCATTTTTCCCTCTGACAAATGGTGGGACTCTTTTTCCACTGCTTGTCTTTTAAAAATGGTGGGATAGGTGTGGCCCCTCCTCCACCCTAGCCCCCTCAAAATACTTTGAAGGGGTTTGACGGCAAAGATCAGGCGTCAAGTTTCTGCTCTTCACTTTCATTTCTGCTCTCCTTTTCCTTCCCTCTCTTCCCAGAGCTCAGGGTGCGATAGGAACCCGATCAGAGGCCTTTCATGGAATGACTTCAGACCCCCAGCTCCGCCCCCTCCCCCCCCCCCAGCAACAAAACCATTCACATGGTGAAGCAAATCCTCACAGTTTATTAGTAATTGTTTTGAACAGGACATTTTTCAGAGGACAACATTTTAAGTATTAATATTGGAATCAGTGGAAATAATTAGTAGAGATCAATTTTTTTAAGTGATAACTTCTCAGAAGTGTATACTTTCAGGTCATTGAAGATTATCTGTTTGGACAAACATAACTTTTGAAATTATGCCCTGTGAAGGTGACCGAATGTGAGTGAATAAAACATATAGCTTGAGTTGAATTGAAAATAGGCATATCTCTGTTGCAAAATTCTAATAATCTTCTTACAAAAATTACATACAGGAAAATTACCAGTGTCCTTTTGAACTTGCTATCTTGAAATTCACATAATTATCTCAAAAACACTTAAAAAAGTCTTTAGTATAATAATTTTATAAAGTTTCTTTTTTCAGTCCCCCCCCCCCAAAGTCCCCTTTTTAAATGCCTTCTTTCAAAATAGTCATTTGGACCATCTCACAATACAGGGTTTGATTTACATATGTGGACAGCCTCAAGGCATTTCGCACAATGGTGGTCGCATGATGTGTGGGGGAAAGAGTAACAGAGAGGGAAAGTAGGGGTCACCAGGTGTGTGAAGCTCAGGCCCTTTAAAGCCTAGAGGAGAGAACTAGCAGTTATCCATCCTTTAAGCTGGGTAAAAACTAACCAAACATTGGATGGAAACAGCCACCAAATCAGTATGGCTTTGCCGACCCTCTAATTGCTTCCAAACCATTGTTTCCACAGATTTAAACTTTTTCAACATAGCTAAGTCAAAGTCATATATTCCACAGAAGTTAGACCCATCCCCACTTCATCTGCGGGGAAGCACCGGCCAAAGGTCCTGGCACACACGGGAGGGAACAATCATTCAGGAGCCCGTGGAAGTCAGTATTCTTCATGAAACGGGTATTCGGGATGGTCACTCCACCTGCCAAGTCAAGACCCCAAAGGGAAAAATTTCACTCCAAAGTCGCACAGCTGGATACATTACTAGCATCCTTGGACCATTTCACCCACCACTCCCTCGTTCTCTTAATCGTTCCCTCTGTTTCTGACGCACCCTCCTCCCAGTTTTCATCCAGCCAGCTTGTCCGTGGAAGCCCTAGACAGCCCCTGGGTTTCAGTGTGTGTGTTTGGGGCGTGGTGGGGCGGGGCTGGCTGCTGCTACACCCACAGTTTGCTCAGAACAAAACCACAGGCTATGAGTGATGCCCTCCAGGCTCCAACCCCTCCCTCCCTTCTGCTGCCCTGATACAGGCTGCCCCCCACAGGCCAAGGGCCCACGGAACACCCCTCTTCACCACGCTGCCACCAGTTGGGGTCCCCTCTTCTCTTCATAGTCCTTCCTTGCCTTTCTCACTAGGCCTCCTGAGAGTTGATCATTTGAGATCTGGAATGATGACCAGCAAAGTAAGTTTCTGCTATAAGGATGGCTGTGACGATGATGAACCTATCTCTTAAACAGTGTTGGTGGGATAGCCTTTGAAAGGACTGGTGTGTGTATGCGTGCATGCGCATGTGCGTCTAAGACTCAGTTCTTTACAAGTACTCTGAGCTGTAAATTAAAATGTAAATTGAAATAAAATATAAATTCAATTAAGAGAAAAAAAAAAGGCTCTGAAGTTCACTCAAGGATTAACTGGATGAAAGAAAAGCATCATGCATTGCCCAGCATACCTAAATAACACATGTTTTCCACCCCTGGGGCCTAATTTCCGTTCCTCCTTGCTGACTTTCTATCTATTTCCTGGGACAATTAGTTATTTTTCTCAGTGTTTCTAGAATTAGGTATTAAATATGTCGACTGTCAAACCAAATGATGTCATCAATTAACTGTGTAAAAAATATCAGTACATTGGTGGATTGGCTCTATCTTACTAACTCTTATTAATTGAATGATATTTATTCAGTAGAAATCACTTATCTTCAAGAGTTAATAATTAACCTGTACGTGTTTCTTAGCTCCAAGTTTGTGTTCACCCTTTCATTCTCAAGACTAGATGGTACCTTTTGATGTCGATAAGTTTTCCCCCTGGAAAATTCACATTAGGAAGCTGTTTGATTGATTCAGAAATTTGATGTTAACATAGAGCAGTTTCTGACTCTTGAAAAAAAAGTGAGGCCCAAAGTATCCAAATTATATGAACCATTTTAATGAGCATTTCTCAATGTTCCCTTAAAGAAAAGATCGAAAAAAAGAAGGTGACTATCCAGGTGACCTGAAGAACAGGAAATAGTAATAAAGAATGACTAAGAAGAAAAAATATGTGTGTGTATATGTGCAAGATATGTGTGTGTGTAGAGAGGGTGTATATATATATACTGGGTCTAGCAGAGGTAACGCCTACTTGAGTGTGGTTGGTAAGGTGATAATATAGGAGTAATAATTTGTAGTTTAAATTTGAACATTTCACTTAAAATGTCATAGGGTGGGCTTGAGTGTGATATCGTTATGTTACAGAATTCCACGTAACTTACTGTGCCAGACCCTGTATATACAGTCGCTTTTTCTTTTAAAGGACCTGTGGCTGACTCTGGCAGCATCTGAAGGAGTGTGAGGAATGCTGCCGCCGCAAAGTCTCCCAACAGGGGGAGCTGACGCCTTCGAATCTTACAGCAAGCGTTCATCTAAAACCAGCTTCTGGGCTCCCACCCTGGTGCTGTTTCTACCGACTCTCACGTCTCTGTCCCAGGAACTGCTGTTTGTTGCTAACTTTGTTCTAATTTGTGCATCGCTTTGATTTTTAGGAAGAAATAGATACGGCGTTTGAGTAATTGTGCTGCCGTTGTATGAATTTGGTTGTGTCGTATGCTTGCGATGACTAAATTCTCCTCAAAGTCTTTGCCTGCCATGACATGTCCTATGAATGCCAGAAATCTTTTAAATAAAAATGTAGATTTGCAGTAAGTTTCTAGAATGAACATAATTTACCCAGATCTATTTAGTACTCAGAATATGCCGCCAGCGGCCTTTAGCCTTGGGCTCCTGTGGACGTAGGTCCAGTTCACAGAGCCCTCTTGGCTGACGCTGGACAAGCGTCACCACCGCGTGGCACCTGACTCCCCCAGAACTCACATGAGCAGTTCCACGAAGCGGACATTTTTGTTCAAGGCTGCCACGCTCTTCATTTCTTCTTCAGTGAGAGAAAAGTCAAAGATCTGAAATAACGGTAGTAAAAGACAGACTTGGTCATAATGGAAAATGGGTCAAGCTCTGGATCAGGGAGGGAGGGGAGCCAGCAGTCGGAAACCGTCAGAGATTTAGGAGCGTCTCTGCAAATTCTAAGAAGAGGTGGACGAGTGCTGGGGGCCGCCCCACCAAGGTGGAGCAGGAATTTTCTCCTGCACTTTGTCTTTAAGACAGGTCTGCTGGGGACACCTCGCAAAAAATTCCAAATGCCAGGAAACGTTAGCTGAGGACATCTGAAATTCCAGGAATAAAGAATTCTTATTATTTCTGGATAAGATGCTGAACTTTTGATTCTGGACTAGAGCCTTTGAATACTTAAAAAATATTCCTTTGTCTCTAAATTTGCTTCGGTACTTTGAAAAAACTTTTAACTTGCTTTATTTTGTCTTCCTGACCATTTCTCTCATCATTTTTAATGCCTCTTTTTCCAGCTTTCAATTCTTACTACATTTTCATTGTTTTATTTTTTTCTGAGCTGATACACTTTATACTCTGGTTTTATAATAGTCTTTTATTAACATTTTAATATTTTATTTTAGCTTATTTATATTTTTTAACACTTGGTTTATCTGTTTATAATTTATCTTCTCTTTATCTTTCTATCATTTAAATTTTATTTTAGTATATTTAACCATTTCAATCATTTATATTAGTATATTTAACCATTTCAATCTTTTATATAAGTAATACATAAGTAATAATTTCAAAAACTTTTTTTATTGTTATTCAATTATGCCTAATTCAAGTATGCCTAATACTTTTATATAAGTAATACATATAAGTAATATGTATTATTCATGGAATAAATAGTGAAAGTTGTTACCCACCACCCCAGCCCTATTCCCCATCCTAGATATTCTTTCCAAACATTCAACACACAGTAAAAGTATCATGCAATAATTGTATTATATCTTTATTATTCTGCAACTTTCTTCCATTTACAGACTATGTCTTGGTGACTTTTTCTGTCAAAATATACAGCCTGACTTTATTCATTGTTTACTACTGTATCCATAGTATAGATGTAACACAATTTACTTAATCATTCTACCACAGATTGCTTCCAATTGCTTTCCACGCCCCCCCCCCCCAGGCAAACCTTTCTTTGCTTATTTATTATCCAAGTATTAGAGTTTATGAGACTGTGTAAGAAATGAAAAGTTTGCATAACTTACAAACAGTCCTGATTGAACCAATCACGTGTAAAGTGAATCTTTACTCAAGCATCCGTTTTGCTTTTTTGCGCATTCTTTGAGTGTTGGTGAGTCAGCCTCGGACTCCAGGGAGTACACAATGCACCCTAACGGCCCTGTGAAGTTGCAGACCCTCCGAAGGCGGTGAGAGGGATCTTGGAGATTTGCTCTATTATAGGCACACTCTCTTTCAGATGAGAATCGGACACAGTTAAATTTTACTTTGGTAGATATATCACAGAGTATGATTTGGAGAAAGGGGGGATTAAGAATCTCCTTCAGGTGAAGCCCTCTGAAATTTTACCAAAATTACTGTTTTTGTGATCACTTTACAAAAACCTCTGTGAAGTAGAGGATGTCGTGTGATGTTATCATGTCATTTTCTGAAGTGTATACTAAAAATCAACACGGATTCACTCCGTTTCTTCTAAGATTTACTGCACATTTGTGGGTTTAACCTAAGTTTTGTTTAATATAAAATGAGTAGCCCTGGCCGGTGTGGCTCATTAGGTTGGAGCATCGTCCTGTAATGGAAAGGTTGCAGGTTCACTTCCGGGTCAGGGCACCCGCCTAGGTTGTGGGTTTAATCCCCAGTCAGAGCACCTACGGAAGGCAACCAATCGATGTTTCTCTCTCACATCAATGTTTCCCTCTGTCCCTAAAAAGTATGAAAAAATGTCCTTGGGTGAGGATTAAAAAAATTAAAAAATATAAAGCGAGTAAAATTACTTTCATAAATTTCAGTTTCCATTTTAAGATAAATTTCCAAATTCTCTATCCCTCCATTATTTCTATGCAATGTGTTTCCTTATCATGTGGATTGATTTCAGCAATCCTTTTTTTTATGGCCCACATTATCCTATGCGAATGAGGATCTCATATGAGAAAACTGAGCTCCTGATGTTTCTCCCCAAACTTGCTTCTCTTACAGTAAATGTTTCAAGAAGGAGAGAGTATTAACCGATTGAACTGCTGCTGAAGGGTCCTGTAGGTCAGAACCAGGAACTAATTATTGGGTCTGGGAATGTGGGGGTCCCTGGAAACCTTGACGAGAGCGTCAGTCAAGGTTTTCAGTCTAAAACCTTGACAGCGTTTCAGTGGGATGCTCAGGGATAAAGTGAGGTTTCAATGGGTTTCAATGGGGGAAAGGGACTTGGAGGCCATGAGAACAGAATTCTGCTTTGAGGGGTTGACTGTCCACAGGGAGAAATGGATAATAGCTGGAGAGGAACGTGAATGTAGATTGGATTGGATTTGTTGAGATTGGAGGTTATAGCACGTGTAGGTTGATGGCAGTGAAGCAGCAGAGAAAGACCACTGATGATGCAAGAGAGAGAGGGGAACGTCTGAGATTATGGAGAAGTTATTACATATGAGTAATCATAGTTTCCAAGGAATACTGTGGGTATCAGTGGCTGAAATATATAAAACAAGATCACTGTGGGAGAGGAGGTCGAAAACTGTCCCCCCAGGCTATTGAAAGGACCACCTTTGCATTCACTAAGCACTGTGACGGGGGAAGGCTGGGGAGAGTCAAAGTGAGACAGGAGACAGAACCTTCAAGGAGTGGGGCCAGTGGAGGCTGCATAGGGGGTGGTGTAATTTGATATTTTTTATTGTTGTTTTAACATTAAAAATGTGCTGCTTCTGTATTAGTTTTCTTCATTTTACCTTTAATTCCATTTAGTTTTTAACTGTTGCTGACTTATAGTTTAATTTTTCACTACATAATTTTTATTTCTCTGACTTTCTCTTCTTTTACAGTAAACACATGAATTGTTTCCTTTGCCCTTTCTGTTTTGTGGATTTTTACTATTCTTTTAAAATATTTTAAGGGTTTATTTTTACCTCAGTTCTAAAAGGGCATTGTGTTGATTTTGGGGTTTAACACCCAGCAAAGTTCATTGTTATCAGGTGAGCCTAGAACTTAAAGAGTGAAAATTGGCTGTGATTTCCACCCTCATTTTTTTTGTAAATCTGCCCCCCCTTTCATATTTTCTCATGGTGTGCGAATCTCAGAACTCCATCCCTCCCTTATTCTTAGGCGATTGGAAATCTATGAAATATAACATCATTAGTTGCAATGAAAATTTTAAAGAGAATGACAGACTCTTCAGTGCAAAAGTGTGATTTGCTAAGTGACGTCAAGTTCAAAGACTTTAACCTTCCATTGCACAGACCGCGCGTAACCACTTTCAATTTCTGAACAGTAAAACCTTGAATCCATGAAAACATTTGTTTCAGGGGCATGCATCAGAATTTGTTTTTTTAAAAATTTTGATGACCCTACACATTAGCCACGCCATGGCTCTCTTTTTCTTTTAAGTTGGCTGAAAACAGTGTCAATGACTTTTTACTGTGCGCCATTTTGGTGTTAATATACTGTCAGTAGTTGATGTAAATGTCTAGCATCTTTTCCTCTCTTTGCTAATCACAGAGTCCTTTCTTTCCTTTTATGAACTTCCTTTCCACCACCTAGTACGGTTGTTTGTCACGCCCTCAACTCCCGTCCAGGAATGGGGATGTAGCCCAGAGGACCAGTTGAATTATCTAGGGGGTGGCCCATGGCCTGCCAAGGAACAATCAGGGATTGACAGAAGCCCTGACAAAAGTCTTTCTCTGGAAATGTCAACCTTGTAAGACTGAGAGGCAGGTGGACTTTACACCTGAGAAGTTTACAGGTGAAAAACCAGGTGACAGATTTGATAAAGGTGGACCACTGAGAGGATGTTAAGGCCCCAGAGGGGGCCTGTAGAGCAAAGATAGACAGTCCCAGGAACAGAGCTTGACTGATTTGACCAGAGAGGGGAACAGGAATTTGAGACAAATGGTGGGAAGGACAAAATAGCAGTCAGAACTGGAGACAGCATGGGTGGATGCAGGGTTTGCTCCTGGGGTCAGGCAAAGACAGCAGGTATGGGGCAGGTGCGTGTCCTCTGGGGACCTACAGTGAGGTGGAAATCTCATCTTTATTTGCCTTTCATGAAAGTAATGGCCTCTCTTGTGCTTGTGGTGTCTTTATACTTGTGTTCCAGATTTAAGCTTTTGTTTAGTGAGATTACTTTACAAAATGGGTCTGCTATGTTGCAATTAGATTTGAAAACTCTTTTTAGAATTCTTTCACCAAAATTTATAAAGAACTTACAAAACTCAACACCAACACCCCCGCCCCAAAACAATCCAATTAAAAAAATGGACAAAGGGCCTGAATAGACAACTTCTCCAAAGAGGACATGTAGATAGATGGTCAACAGACATAAGAAAAGACGCTCAGCGTCCCTAATCATCAGAGACATGCAAATTAAAACCACCGTGAGATATCACCTCACACCTGTCAGAACGGCTATTGTCAATAAATCAACAAATGTTGGCGAGGATGTGGAGAAAAGGGAACCCTCATGCAGTGTGGGTGGAATGCAGACTGGTGCAGCCCCTGTGGAAAGCAGTAAGGGGTTTCCTCAAAAATTAAAAAGGAAAGTGCCTTATGGCCCAGTGATTCCCCTTCTGGGAATTTATCTGAAAAACCCAAAACACTAATTGGAAAGAATATAGGCACCCCTATGTTATTTACAATAGCCAAGATTTGCAAGCAGCCCAAGTGTCCATCAATAGTAGGTACAAAAAGCTGTGGTACATTTACACAGTGGAACACTACTCAGTCACAAAAAGAAGGAAATCTTACCCTTTGCAACAGCATAGATGGACTTGGAGAATCTTACGCCGAGTGAAATAAGCCAGTCAGAGAAAGACAAGTACCATATGATCTCACTTATATGTGAAATCTAATGAACAAAATAAACTAACTAACCATATAGAAACAGATTCATGGATGCAGAGGACAGACTGACAGCTGTCAGAGAAGAGGGGGAAACAGGTGACGGGATTAAGCCCCTCCCATAAAAACGCCAGGCAACAAAACTCATAGACAGCAGCGTGGTGATTACCAGAGGGAAAGGTGGGATGAACGGTGATGGAAGGAGACCTGGCTTGGGGTGGTGAACACACAATACAGTGTCATTGCGCTTTGCTTTTATTGCACTTCACAGATAATTGTGCGTGCGTGTGTTTACAAATGAAAGGTTTGTGAAACCTTGTGTCAAGCAAGTCTCCTGGTGCCCTTTTCCCAACAGCATTAGCTTGCTTCTTGTCTCATTGTCACATTTTGGTAATTCTTGCAATATTTCACATTATTTCACAAATATTTCACAATATTTTTCATTATTATTACATTTGTTATAGTGATCTCTGATCCGTAATCTTTAATGTTATTGTTGTAATTTGTTTGGGGTGCTGTGCACAGAACCCGTATAAGACAGTGAACTTACTACAGGCACGTTCTCACGGCTCCTTCGACCAGCTGCTCCCCAGTTAACAACCTGGCTGTGGCCTGTAAGTGCTTAACTGGAATGAAGAGATCTGAGTCTCTCACTTTAAATCAAAAGCTAGAAACAACTTGGGGTGGTGAGGAGGGTGTGTCGAAAACGGATAGGTTGAAAGCCAGGCCTGTTGTGACAAAATGCCAAACTATGAAGGCCAAGGAAAAGTTCTTGAAGGAAATTAAAAGTGCTACTCCAGTGAACACAGGAATCATAAGAGAGCGAAACAGCCTTATTGCTAATGTGGCAAAAGTTTTATTGGTCTGGATAGAAGATCAAACCAGCCACAACATTTCCTCAAACCAAAGCCTAATCCAGAGCAAGGCCCTAACTCTCTTCAGTCCTGAAAGGCTGAGGGAGGTGAGGAAGCTGTGGAAGAAACATTTGCAGCTAGAGAGGTTGGTTCATGAAGTTTAAGCAAAGAAGCTGTCTCCTCCATTATGATAAAAATGGGTGAAGTATTGCAAGCATTGCCAAAATGTGACACGTAGAAGTGCCAGGTGAAGCAGCAAGTTACCCAGAATCTCTAGCTCGGGTCATTATTGAAGGTGGCCACACTAAATAACACATTTTCAATGTAGACAAGACAACCTCCTGTTGGAAGAAGATGCCGTCTAGGACCTTCATAGCTAGAGAGAAGTCAGCGCCTGGCTTCAAAACCTCGAAGAACAGGCTGACTCTCTTCGGGGCCAATGCAGCTGGTGACTTCAAGTTGAAGCCAATGTTCATCTACCATTCTGAAAACTAGAATTTTAAGAATTATGCTAAATCTACTCTAGAACAACAAAGGTGGGATGACAACACATTTGTTTACAACATGATTTGCCAAGTGTTTTTATTTTTTCTGTTTGTGTTTTAGAGAGAGGGGAAGGGAGGAAGAAAGAGGGGGAGAGAGCATCAATGTGTGAGAGAAACTTCGATCGGTTGCCTCTTGCACACCCCCAACTGGGGACTGAACTGCAACCCAGGCATGTGCCCTGACCAGGAATTGAACCTGTGACCTTCCGGTTTGCAAGACAACGCCCACCCAACCAAGCCACAGTGGCCAGGGCAATTTGCTAAATGTTTTGAGTCCACTGATGAGACCTACTGGTCAGGGAAAAAAAAAGATTTCTTTCAAAATATTACTTTTCATTGACAATGCACCTGCTCACTTAAGAGCTCTGATGGAGATGTACAACGAGATGAATGTTTTATTCCTGCTAACACAATATCCCTTCTGCAGCGTATAGACCCAGGACTAGTTTTGATGTAAATTGAAAACCTTCTGGAAAGGATTCACCATTCTAGATGGCTTTAAGAACATTCTTGATTCTTGGGAAGAGGTCAAAATAGCAACATTAACAGGAATTTGAAAGACATTGATTCCAACCCTCATGGGTGACTTCGAGGGGTTCAAGACTTCAGTGGAGGAAGTGGTCACAAATGTGGCAATAGCATGAGAACAAAACCCAGAAGTGGAGCCTGAATATGTGACCGAATTGCTGTAATCTTACGATAAAACTCTAGTGGATGAGGAGTTGCTTCTTATGGGTGAGCAAAGAAAGGGGTTTTTTGAAATGGAAACCACTTCTGGTGAAGATCCAATCCATACAGTTGAAACGACAACAAAGGATTTAGAATATGACATAACTTAGTAGATGAAGCAGGGTTTGAGAGGACTAACTCCAATTTTGAAAGAAGGTCTGTGGGTAAAGTGCTATGAAGCAGCATCAACAGAGAAATGGTCTATGAAAGAAGGAGTCAACCAATATGGCAAACATCATTGTTTTCTTGTTTGAAGAAATCGCCACAGCCATCCCCAACATTCAGCAGCCACCAGCAGCCCCTCAACATTGAGGCAAGACCCTCCACCAGCAAAAAGACTGTGACTTGCTGAAAGCTCGAATGGTATTTAGCATTTCTTAGGAATAAAGTATTTTTAAATTAAGGTATGTACATTTTTTGACATATGCTATTGACTTGCTTTATTGTGATACACACTTCTTTGCGGTGGTCTGGAACTGTGCCCGCACTATTTCCAGAGTATGCCTGTAATGTGCAAGTAGCAAAGCAATGCCCAAAATACTAGGAATTGTCTCCAATTCAGCTAAAATTAAACCCGGAAAAGGGCAGAGTGAGCCAGGGAGCTGGTATAAAATAAAATAGGAAGGCATTGCAAATTTCTTATTAATCTAAGCAGAAAATTCTCTAAATTAAAAAAAAACCCTACTTTTTTATATTTTCAGAAGCCGTTTTCTTACCTGAAAGTTGTCTTTGATCCTTTCAGGGTTGAAGCTTTTCGGAATGACAACCACCCCTCGCTGGACGTTGAATCGCAAAGCAACTTGAGCTGCTGTCTTATTGTACTTTTTCCCCAATGAGTTTAGAAGTGGGTCCATTAACAAAGGTGGGGAAGATGTATTCACCCTTAAAAAAAAATGGAAACATGCACTGCGTTTAGCTTGATCAGTGAGGACCAAGGGTCCATCGAGCCTCCTCCTCCTCTGGCTTCCCATTCACCTGGGAACCTACCAGGCCAATTCAGATGATCTGTAACCAGTTTCTCTGACTGCAGAGTCCTCAGGGAAGAGTGGCTCTTGGTGTGGGAAGATCAAAAGAGGCAAATTTATAGAGCCGCCTTTTTCACAAAATAAATGATATATATTTTTTTGATGTGTCTTAACAGAGAGAACTGGGTTAAAAGTAGGCATAGGTGAGAAGAAATAGAGGCACAACTCTTGGAATCAATTAAGGCAGAAAAATTTCTCCTTTGGCCTGTGGAACACATCACAGTAGACGTGTTGCCATTGAATACAGAGATCAAAAACTTCTAAAATGTCAGAATATGGCCATAAAGACTCAGTCGAATAATACCTCAACTAACATTTATGGAGCTTTTCTATTGCAGGCACTGTGAGGTAATTTCATACATTTAGCATAATCAATTCTTACAACATCTAAGTGAGGAAGATTTTATTAGCTCAATTTAAATATGCAGAATGATTTGAAGAGAGTAAGTAACTTAAGTTCACACAGTCAAGTAGAGTCATTTCAATCAAATAATTCACAGGAGCCTCATACTCCACCTCAAAGGAAAAAATTCCTGAAGAGACATGCAGTGTGACTTACCATGTGGGATCCCTACTGGTCCCCAGAGGGCTATACGCGATGATGACAATGTCGTGTTGTTGGCAAAATTTCAGGAGTTTTGTCTGGGTGAAATACGGATGGCACTCAACCTGTGGGATGCATTAAAGAACAGGGCGCAAAATCAAGGCCTTGGAGATGAATGCAATGGTACAGAGTTTTAAAAAAATCCTTGAATAAAATTCATTTAAAAGTATTAAGGATAATGAGATGCCTCCTAAGCATTTTTCCTAACAAGGAAACTGACACTGTTCATATACAGGTGAGATTAATTACAACAAGGTTAGTGAGAGCTTTGTATTAAAAAATAAAACAAAAGCTTCGCTAATTAGGTAGACAATATAAAGATCACACTTAAATTTAAATTTCGGTCGTTACTGGTACAATTAAACATTTTCATATGTTTAACCAGTCTTGCAATTTGTCTTCTGTGAATTGCTTTAGCCCATTTTTCTGTTGAGCCTTAATATTTTTTCTCACTATTTTTTTCATTGATTTTTAATTAGTCTTTTAATTCACAAGGATATGACCCTCTTTTTCTGTTACATTTTTTAAAATCTAATTATTTTTGCTTGCTTTCTGTTTCTGATACTATTTTTAGATTTATCATTTTTATGCTACTAAATCTAACCTTTTCTTTATCATCTTCCCATGGCTTCCTTTTCTACTTATAGCTCTGGAAAACTGAAATTCTTGTGTAGTATTTACAAATGACTTGCTCTTTCTCTTTAACTCTCGATCATGGGGACATTTGCTTTGGAATATGATATAAGGCAAAGATCTAAATTGTTTCCATATAACTGGGCATTTTCCCTACACCATTTAGTGAAAAATCCATCCTTTTGTGCCTAGTTTGTGCTACTTTATTTTACATCAAGTTCTTGTACTGGGGCCTGTTTGTACAATATTTCTTATTTTCTACTTATCTGTATTCTTGCTTCTTGCACTAATCTTACATTATTATAAATATTCTATATGTCTTAATGTCTGGCAGGTCTTACTCCCCCTCATTATTTTTCTTCCAAATTTTGGGGGTAGGTTAGTTACTTTTGTCTGGATTTAAACTTTCAAGCCTTTTTTTTAAAGAAACATAAATTGGGAGAAGTTAAAAGACTTGCCCAGGATCTTATGTAGAGAAGCTGCAGAACTTTCTGACTCCTAGTCCAGGGTTCTTTCTATTCGGTAATGATTGGAATCCCTGGTCACACCCCACCTGCCTGCCAAACTGTACCTGGTTGCTGACTGGTTTATATTTGAGTCCTGGTTTGTTCAGAATTAGCTCCAGCTGCCTTCGGTTAAAATTGGATACACCAAGAGATTTCACCAAGCCAGCATCTTTGCAAGCTTCCAAAGCCTGTGGAGTAAATGCCAATGAATCAAACAAGAAAAAATAAAAGCTTTGCTAATTTGATATACAATATAAATGAATTAAGAAAGAAGCCTTGAAACAAGCAAGAATGAATGTTTATAAGGGTTAATATAAATTCTTTTTTTATTAAAAAATATTTTTAGAGGGGAAGGGAGGGAGAAAGAGAGGGAGAGAAACATTGATTGATCGTCTTCTCTACCCACCTTGACTGGGACCAAACCTGCAACCCAGGCATGTGACCTGACCAGGAATCAAACTGGTGACCTTTCTGTTTATGGGATGACACCCAACCGAGTCATACCAGCCGGCACTTAATATAAATTCTTTAAAAATGAAAGTCCCTGGGTATGTCAATTGTCATTCTGTGAAGCACATAAGTGGTGGAGACAAGCAGGAATTATGTGATTGAGTTTGAGGTGTATTGTACACCATATCTTCCCCTTGTAACGTATACAATGATCCTATTTCTTGAAATTTGTTGAGGCTTTTTTATGGCATGGTACCTAATCAATATTTATAAGTTTGATATGTGTAAAAATATATATTTTCCTGTTTTTGGGTGCAAATCTGCCTCCCCTCTCTGTTTTTCACTCTCATACATATATATACATATATACACATACATACACACATATGTAAAATTAGGGCTAGCTTTTCCAAGTATAAACTTTCATCTTCTCAATAATTGGCTTCTCAGTAATTTAAAGGAATATGTCAGAAATCTCCCATTATAATACTGGATTTATCAATGACTCCATGTATTCCATTTTTAAATATGTTTTCCTATCATTTTTGCTTTATGTATTTTGAAGATATTTTATTGGGTTCAAATTGATACAACTTCTTGGTAAATTAATCTTTTATCATGATGTGGGACCCTTTCCATCCCTAATAATGCTTTTGAATTTTAAGGTTATATTGTCAGATACTAATATAACTATATAACTTTTTCTGATAAATATTTGACTGATAAGATTTTCCCCCAACCTTTAAGGTTTAACTTTCAGCCCTGACCACTGTGGCTCAGTTGGTTGGACATCGTCCTGCAAAGTGAAAGTTTGCTAGTTTGAGTCCGGGTCAGGGCACATGCCTGGGTTGCTGGGTAGGTCCCTGGTTGGGAGCATGGGAGAGGCAACGGATCGGTGTTTTCTCCCCTTCTCTTTCTCCTTCCCTCCCCGTCTCTCTAAAAATAAATAAATAAAATTAAAAAAATAAAAAATAAATTTTAACTTTTACATGTCTTTGTGCTTGATGTGCCTAGTTCTCATCAATCTTTGTCTTTTAGTAGGTGAGTTTAGTTTATATTTATTGCAACTTTAAAAATATTTAGACTGTTTCCACCATCTTAATTTCTTATTTCAGTTCATCCTAATTTTTCTGTTTCTTTTTAGTACTTTCTTTTAAAAAGCTTATATGTTTTTTAAATAAAGACAAGAACTTAACATGCTCATACATTTCTTGATTTACCCCCCTCCCCAACATCTATGAGGTTAATAGTCTATGTACAATTTAATTTCCAATTATTACAGTTATATTTTTCTCTTTTTATTTGATCTTAGAAAGTTTGATAGATAATAAAAACTACATAAAGTTTGACTTTATACATTTCTCGGGGCATCTTTTAGATTTTTGCTTCTCTTATTTAGCGATGGTTTTCAATGTTGGTCTTTATGTGCGAAACTTCTGATCAGTATGTAGATCAGAAAATGTTTTTATCAATGTATCTTTTTTTAAGTTTGATCTTTATTGTATTTCCCATCACCATTTAGTCCCCTTATACCCTCCACCCCCACAATCACCACACTGTTGTCCATGCGTCCTTTTTCCTTTTAGCTCAATCCCTCCACCCCCCAACCCCACCCCCTCACTAGCTGTCATCCGTTCTCCATCTATGAGTCTGTCTCTGCTTTGTTTTTAGTTCAGTTTGTTCATTAGATTCCACGAATGAATGAAATCAAATAGTGTTTGTCTTTCTCTGACTGGCTTATTTCACTTAGCATAGTGTTCTCCAAGTCCATCCATACTATTGCAAAGGGTAAAATGTTCTTTTTTTTTACAGTTGTGCAGAATAACATTGTGTAAATGTCCCATAGTTGTTTTATCCACTCATCTACTGATGGACACTTGGGCTGTTTCCATAACTTGGCGATTGTAAATAATGCTGCAATGAACATCGGGGTGCTTATGTTCTTTTAAATTAATGTCTTGGGTTCCTTCAGATATATTCCCAGAAGTGGGATAGCTGGGTCAAAAGGCAGATTCATTTTTAATTTTCTGAGGTATCTCCATACTGCTTTCCACAGTGGCTGCACCAGTCTGTGTGCCCATCAGCCATGCAAAAGGGTTCCCTTTCCTCCACATCCTTGCCAGCACTTGTTTGTTTATGCATCGTTTCCCTTACAGTTTGACTGGACATAAGCTTCAAGGTCAATGTTCTTTATCTTTCAATACTTCAAAAATACTATTCTGTTGTCTCTTTTGCACCCTGTGCTGCTGATAATAAAACAGGACCTATCCAAATTAAACTGATACCAATCTCATTATATATGACTGATTCTTTCTTCCTTACAGATTCATTGAGGTATTATTGATATGCAATAACTAAATGTTTGAAGTGTATGTTTTGACAAACTTTGGCACATTCATGCACCAGTAAAATCACCACTGTCAAGACCATGAACATAAGCAATGGAAATATGGATAAATGTTTAACAACCAGTTGTCCAGGGGAAATAAAGGTGCCCCGGTGTGTGGTGTTTGTCAATTTCTGCAGTGTAACTGCTCTCGCCGGGTGACCTCATGTCACCCAGGGTGGGGTGAGGAGGGATGCACAGTCAGTTCTTGCAGGCTGGCATGTGCCAGCTCCAGTACACCCCTGGAAACATGATCTTTCCCCGCTGAGTTGCTCAACACCTCCGCTGAAAATCAACTGACCATATACAGGGTCCAGCAGAAGTAAGGCTTGCTTGAGTGTGGTCGGTTGTAATAATTTATAGTTTTAATTTGAACATTTCACCTAAAATGTCACATGGTGTGCTTGAGTGTGATATTGTTATGTTACAGAATTCCCTGCTTATGATTTTGTAATAAAAGATTTTGTACTAAAAGGGGCTGTTATTTGTGCCGGCCCCTGTATGTGTATGTGTGTGTGTGCTTGTCTATTTTGGCTCTCTGTTTGGTTCCATTGATCTGTGTGACTATCTTTATGCCAACACAGCAGGGTCTCGATCACTGTAGTTGTATAATATTTCTTGAGATTAGTTACTGTAAGTGCTCAAAAATTTATCCTCCTTTTTCAAAGTTGTTTTAGTTATTTTGGGTCATTTGCACTTTCCTGTACATTTTGAAATCAGCTTTTCAATTTCTATTGAAATTTTCATTGGGATTGCATTTGAATCTATAGAGAATTAATAACATCTATATTGAGTCCCTGGTCAAAGCACATGGTATATCTCTTGTACATATTTTGTTAAATTTATATCTAAATATTTAATATTGTTTTTTATTTCTACTTTTCAATATTGCTTTAAAGGATTCAATTCTAACTGTATGTTGCTAGCATGTAGATTAAGTATAGAGTTGGTTATTTCTTCTTTGCCCTATGAGTTATTTACACATATGCTTCTTAGTTTCAAAGTATTTGATAATTTTATCAGATTTATTTTTGCTATTAATATCAATTTAATTCCAGTTTTAATCAGCCTACTTTGCATAATTAGAATATTTTGAATGAATTGAGATTTACTTTATGTCTTATAAAACGGCTTATTAAACATTTAATGTACACTTGAAAAATAGTGTTCTATTTTGGCCAAGTGTTCTATAACTGTCAACTAGGTCAAAATGAATGGTATTGTTTAAATCTCCTATGATCTATAGATTTTCTGTTTACTTTTTATCTCAGTTATTGAGATGGAAGTTTAAAAACCTTTGACTATAATTGTGGATGATTGTCTTTCCCTTTCCCAAGTGAATTGAACTTGGTTTATGCTTTGTGTATCTTTAGGGTTCTGTTGTTAAGTACGTAGATGTTTAGAATTCATTCCTTTTTTATTATAAAACATACTTCTTTATCCCCGGTGATGCTTTTTGTGCTGAAACCTTCGTTGATATTAAAATAATTACTCCAGCTTTCTTCTGATTACCATGAGCCTAGTATATCTTTTTCTAGCCGCTTAATTTTTTTAATCTTTGACTTTAAACATGCGTGTGTGTTTATTTAAAATGGGCTTCTTATATAATATATAGTGGGGTTTTGCTTTTTGTACATTCTGACATCCTCTGCCTTTTCATTGGATTGTTTCGACTACATAGACTGTGATTGTTGATATTACTGAGTTTAAATCTCCCATCTTGGTATTTGTTTCCTATTTCCTCACTTACTCATTTTCTTCCTTTTAAAAAAATATATTTTATTGATTATGCTATTACAGTTGTTTCATTTTCCCCCCTTTATTCCCCTCCACCCTGCACACCCCCTCCCACCTGCACTTCTCCCCCACCCCCCACTTCAGTTCATGTCCATGGTTCATACATATAAGTGCTCTGGCTTCTACTTTTCCTATGTTATTCTTACCCTCCCCCTGTCTATTTTCCACCTACCATTTATGCTACTTATTCTCTGTACATTTTCCCCCTCCCTCCCCCTCCCATTCCCCCGCTGATAACCCTCCATGTGATCTCCATTTCTGTGATTATGTTGCTGTTCTAGTTGTTTGCTTAGTTCATTTGTTGTTTTTGTTTTTGTTTTAGGTTAGGTTGTTAATAACTGTGAGTTTGTTGTCATTTTACTGTTCATAATTTTTATCTTAATCTGCCCTTCCATTCTACATGATAGTTTTGCTGGATAGAATAATCTTGGATATAGGTCCTTGCCTTTCATGACTTTGAATACTTCTTTCCAGCCCCTTCTTGCCTGCAAGGTCTCTTTTGAGAAATCAGCTGACAGTCTTATGGGCACTCCTTTTCTCTTGCTGCTTTTAAGATTCTCTCCTTATCTTTAATCTTGGGTAATGTAATTGTGATGTGCCTTGGTGTGTTCCTCCTTGGGTCCAACTTTTTTGGGACTCTCTGAGCTTCCTGGTCTTCATGGAAGTCTATTTCCCTTGACAGACTGGGAAAGTTCTCCTTCATTATGTTTTCAAATAAGTTTTCAATTTCTTGGTCTTCCTCTTCTCCTTCTGGAACCCCTATGATTTGGATGTTGGAATGTTTAAAGATGTCCTGGAGGTTCCTAAGCCTCTCCTCATTTTTCTGAATTCTCGTTTCCTCATTCTGTTCTGGTTGAATGTTTATTTCTTCCTTCTGGTCCAAATTGTTGATTTGAGTCCCAGTTTCCTTCCCATCACTGTTGGTTCCCTGTACATTTTCCTTTATTTCACTTTGCACAGCCTTCACTTCGTCCTCTATTTTGCAACCATACTCAACCATTTCTGTGAGCATCCAGATTATCAGTGTTTTGAACCGTGCATCTGATAGGTTAGCTACCTCTTTGTCGCTTAGTTGTATTTTTTCTGGAGCTTTGATCTGTTCTTTCATTTGGGCCTTTTTTTTTTTTTTTTTTTTTTTGGAATAGGTGCCCCTGTTATGTAGTAATGGGCAGAGCCTTAGGTGTTCACCAGGGCAGGGCAACCCATGTGGCTACGTTGTGACACTGTCTGTGGGGGAGGGGTCAGAGAGAGGACACTTCCACTTGCTCAGCTCTTAGACAGTTTTCAGTCACTCCCTCTGCTACCTACAAGCGAAGTGGGTCCTTCTGGTGCTGATTCCCAGGTGGGTGGGCTTGTGCACATTCTAGGACCCTGTGGGTCTCTCCAATGAACTCTCCTGGAAGACTGGAAGTTTCTCCCGCTGCCGCCTCAACCCCCACAGGGGTTTTCAGTCAGAGGCTTTGATGCTTTATTTCCCCATGCTGGAACCCTGGGTTGCATGGTCTGTCTTGCTCCCCAGTTGTTCCTACTGGTTTATCTGCATGTGAATGTGGGACCCAGCCCTCCAGCCGCCGTCTTGTTACGAGTCCTCTCTGCCCAGCTGCTGGTCTCTGCCCCTCCTACTGGTCTGGATGAATGTTTCTTCTTTAACTCCTTGGTTGTCTGACTTCCATACAGTTCGATTTTCTGTCAGTTCTGGTTGTTTTTGTTTTTAAGTTTGTTGTTGTCCTTTTGGTTGTGCTAGGAGGCACAGTGTGTCTCTATTGCCCCACTTATTCATTTTCCTTCTGCTTTTCTTTTCCTGCCTTCTCTTGGATTGATTGTCTCTTATTATTTCATTTTGTCTCATTTTTTGGCTTGTAATGCTATACTCTGGAAGCATTAACATTTTCTCTCCATATTTGATATTCTGAAATTTCTCTATAATGTATCTAGGTACAGGTTTCCTAGGTATGGGCAATCTATGCCCTTTCAGTATCTCTGTTTTTCCCCCTTCAAATATTACCTCTTTTCCTTTTTTCTTCTTTCTTTTTATTATGTTAGTATTGTAAATTCTAATTGTATCCTGTACATCTCTTAGCTTTTTTTCATATTTAATTTTTTCTTGTCCTTCTTTACATTGGAGATTTTCTTATCCTGATCTTTTAATCTGATATTTTTTTCCTTATTTATATCCATTTCAGTTTTATCTCATATATTGTATTGTTTCTTATTTTTCCTAATTATTATTCAATGCTTTTTTAAAAAAAATTCTCTTGTTCTTGTTTTTCATTGCTACTATCTTTTCTTATATCCTTTGGAATATTAATTAGCTAATTTGAAAGTTCTTGGTCCTCTGTTCTGTTTACTTTGGGATCTCTAGTGGAGATATCCCATAAGATATCTCCATGAGAGGTAAATACCTTGTTATTTTGAGCTGTGCGCTCATTTTCTCCTGGGGATACTGGCTTTCCTGTCTGGCAGACCTAGAGTGAAATACCAGACTCCAAATCTAGTCAGCTCCAGCGAGGTCAGGAGTGAGTATGTGGACTCTCAGGTAGAGAGCCCCAGGCACCAGAAAACCTAACTGCCTGCTCGCCCTTCAACACAGCTCCACTCTTCAGATCTTCAGCTGTCACCTGGGTGGGGACAGCCATTGGAAAGAGGCACTGTACTCATCAGAGGCTATTCCCAGCCTTTGGAGTTTGGAATGGGAGCACAAAGGTTGCACTTCCACATACATCAAACAGGAATAATCAGATCACAATTGAAAAATAGAGTCTTTTAAAATCAAAGGCCCACTTGAACTTACCTCCCAAGTGGCACACAGATTTGTCTTGTGGTATAACCATTTGCCATTCTCATCTCTAGGATAGATTTTATCTCCAGGCTTAAAACAACAACAACAAAAACAAGTGTAATTCATTGTATTTATATCTGGGAATTGAAATCATGGAATCTGAATGGTCATTATGCAAATATACTTCAGCCCTGGGAAAGCAATTCAAGTTTAATTATTTATATGTTTATATAATTATATAATAAATTATATATATTTTCTTACCTTTGTGGGATGGTCCAGAGATTCTTTTATTTTTCCAAAATATGTGACACAGTAATCTCCTTATCCTACCCTGGCATTAATTTTCCCTTTACTTATTGACAGAGTATTGTTCTTAAGTCACAAACTTCTCTCCCAGTGGCAAAATCACTCATAAGAAAAGAGCAGAGGGTGAGAATGAGGACTTTCAGACTCAGTGTGGTCACAGCCCATCCAGCCCTGACACAGGCGCGGACACAGCATGGTGCGTGACTTTCCGGTTCCGGGTAACTTGCTCACTGGCCCTTTTCCTTCCACTTTCGGGCCCTCCAGGGGTTCGGTGTCTCTTTTTCCTACCTCACACATTATCTGAGGGTCAAATTTCCTTCTCTGGTTTTTGGGTGATCCTTCCCCAAATAAGACTAACTCTGGTGTGGAACGTGGTCTCTCAGAGTTCTTTCTTGGCTGTTTCTAAAAATGGGACACATTCTTTATGGGCTTGGAAAAGGAATAGAGAAAAATCAAAGATGATTCCTAGGCTCCTGGGGAGGATGGTGGTAATCATTTCCCCAAGTTAGCTTAGGAATCAAGAGTTTTGTTTTGGATATTTTCAGTTTGAAATGACCGCACCTAGTTCAAGTGGTTATTTGAGGAGGCCATTAAACAGAGAAGTCTCAGAAAGAGGCCCAGAAAGAGGTCATGGCTGCAGACGAAATTTGCTCACCCTCGGCATGTAAAACCATATTCAGTCTACGCAACTATGTGAGATCACTTATAGAGAGAGTGTGGCTCAGTAAGACAAGAATATTGAGAATAGAGGTCCTGGCCTTACAACGTTTGGAGGTTGGCAGGGAAGAAGCTGTCAAAGAATCATGATAGGGTAATATTCTAGAAGCCACAAAAAGAACATGTGTACAGGGGACAGTGGTCGATTGTGTTGAAAGAGGTCAAATAATATGAGGATAATGTGTCTATTGTATATGGTTGGCAGAATGGAAGTCTTTTTTTAAAAAAAGATTTATTTATTTATTCTTAGAAAGGGGGAGAGAGAAAGAGAGGGAGAGAAACATTAATGTGTGGTTGCCTCTTGAGCACCCCCTGTTGGGGACCTGGCCCCCAACCCAGGCACGTGCCCTGAACTGGCAACCCTTTGGTTCACAGGTAGGCACTTAATCCACTGAGCCACACCAGCCAGAGCCCCCATTCTGACGGATTTTAAACCTGAGTTAGCTACTTCATTGCCTGGTGCCTCAACTTTCTCTTGTGTGAAATGAAGATATTCTATATATTGGGATATATATATATATATATATCTACATGAACATTTCATAATATCTTTTATTATCTATGAAATGTCAGGCACTGTGTCAGTAATTTCACATGTATAATTTTAATGACTCTTCACAACACTCAGCAAGTAGGTTATTATTGTCTCCAATTTACTGACAATGAACCTGAAGTTCAGAAATGTCGAAGTGACCGTGCTGGTAAGCAATAAAGCTGAAAGTCAGTCCCTCTTCTGTGTGACTCCAAAGCCCATACTCTTTCTAATGCACTGTGCTTAGGGGATGTGTTACAAAATCAGGTTATACCTTGACCAAGTCATCTGGCTCACATGCGACAGAGCTGGGAGTCAAACCAGACAGCCTGGCTTGAGAGCTCTGCTTCATACCTCTGCGCTTGCTAAGCAACCTCCAATGAGTGCGGTGGGAATCTGTTATTTTGTTTTCTACCATCCTTATGCCATCTTCTACAGAGGAGCTCATTCCACACTGTTTGTGTGGGCTGACCCAGCTCCACTCTCGGCCATACACGTCAATCAGTCACCTATGCCCTCACACAAAGATCAGTGAGCGATAGGTACAATAAACACATGACCCAAGCAAGGCCAACCAGTATTTCTCTGTGAGGTTTAATGTGTAGTCTTCCATTTCCTGAATTCTTAAGTTGTATTGAAAACGTAGGCTTGCCATGTCACTGGGCATTTTACCATCACGTGGAAAGGGATTTTTGAGAATGAAGCCAACCAGAACACAGGGGTAGAGAAAGACCCAGAGTGTAGATACATCGTTTAAACTTCTGGATCCAGTTGTGCCTGAACTAGATATCCCTTGGGCTTCTTAGTTCCCCTTTTTGCTAACGCCAGTTTAAGTTGGACTTCTGCCATTTATAACAAGAGTCCTGACTTACTCAAAGGTGTTGGGGAATGGCAAGTAATGGACCAAAAATGTGGAATTAGCTAGGTCCATATGGGAATGGGGATGTGAGGATTTTCCCACGTCCAGCTGAGAATTGGCTATTCTTTCTATGCAATAGCCTATCACCTTGTTACACTGTTGTTTTGTTGTGTCTTGAGAGTCTGACAACAGGCCTACTAAGATTGAAGCTTTAGGGGACTTAGTAGAAAAACCTTGGGTGTTAAAGTTTGTTGGCCATTTTTGCAGTCTTCAGTAAGGTCCTAGAGAAAGATGTGTGTGTTTATTGCTCCTTGGCTTGTAAGACAAGAGGTAAGATTGTATTTTGCTAAAACAGCTACTTTCTGCTTCTGGGTGCCATCAAAATGTCAGAAGTTGAGCTCTAAAGTCCAAGGTCAGTGTCAGCCAAGACAGGAAGGGGGGAATCCTAGAGGGAAATAAAATTGGATTTTGGGAGAATTCCATCCATATATCTGTGAAAGCAGGATCTCGGCCCACGGATGCCCTAACTGACAAAGGAGCACCGTCCAATGAGGAGCAGACTGGGTGCAAGGAACACGTCAGCGGTGCCTCCCTGTTTTGTATTATTTCAAGCCAGATGGGCGCTAGGAAGCTGAAGACTGAGCAGATGAGCAGAACAAGCATGTTCTTTACTAAGACGCAGAAACCATGGGCTGAGGATTAGATACAAGAAATTGACCCTGTAAGTTTCTAGTTTTAATTACTCTTTTATGGAGCTGACTGAATGTGAATTTACTGAAAGCCTAACAGAATTTTAAGGGATATTGTCTTGTCCGTGAAATCCCAACCCGACCAATGAAAGCCTTGGATTACCAAGGCCATTGTGAAGCCTGAAAACCCGTATGTATCTCCATGAAGGAGAACGCGAAAGGAGACTCTTTCCCAGAGTTCATCTTGCCCAGGACCACAGAGGACAGTCACCAAGGAAAGTGCTCCCAGAGGGCAGAGCAGGGGCAGCCAGGTTGGTTGCATAAAGGAATCCTGGCTGCTGCAATGGGAGAGAGGCCTTGTTCTTCCTGACCAGCAGGGTCTGGTTTGCCTCGTGCACAAGTGACGAGTTTCGTGTTCAATCTCTCCTTCCCTCGGTGAAAATTTAAGGCAGTTACTTCTCTTCGGCAGTGTATATGGGACGTGCGGTTGGTGGTTAAGTGAACACTGAGTCCACAGATTGAGGAAGTTCAAGGAAGAAGTGCAACTGAATGAGAACAATAGCTAGCACCCTGATCTTGTCGCTAACTCCAAAAACCTGACCCCTCTTTGGGTTATTTCCCTTTGGAGAGTGAACACGTTTTCAGCTGTACATACCGTGTTATTCTGCATTATGTCATGCAGCGACATTTTCATGACTATGTGAGTGGCAAGAAGGGTGTGTCTGGATGCCGGACAACTAAAACGTGGACTGCTCTTTGGGGCATATGTGATGGTTTTCTGTGGAGCGTTTAAACTACAGGTGTAAAGACATGACTGCATTATGAATGAAGAAACATGGGATCCAAGCCTGAGTCTGTCACACGTGATCCTTTTGGCCACTTGTTGGGCCAGGTCAGTGCTGTCTGATCTAAGGTAACAAAACAATGGACATTCTATGGAGCTAGCGAACAAACTAGCTCATGGTCGCCAAAGAGCAGAGGGCAAAGCTCTAGCTGTCTGAACTCACCTGAAAAGCCATGGGTAATTCAATGATGTAAAGATCGACATAGTCCAGCTGGAGGAACTGGAGTGTCCTCTCCAGGTAGGGGCGCACGTTCTCCGGGTCATGAGCCGTACACCAAAGCTGAAAGGGTCAAAAGGGTTAGTTAACTAATATGCATGCTGTATTTAAAAAAAATAATAATTCAGCCCATTACTCCTTACAAAACCTCCCTACACATTTCATTCATTCATTTTATGCTGAAGTTTTGTCTGACTATGAGATAAACTGATATTACTCTTGAGGCCCATATTATAACTTTATCAGAATATGGTGCCAGAATATATATCCATATGTTCATTGCAGCATTATTTATAATGGCCAAGATATGGAAACAACCTAAGTGCCCATCAGTGAATGGATATAGCATTCACTGATCCATCTGATAACGGGTTAATACCCAGAATTTATAAAGAATTTATAGAATTCGACAACAAAAAACCAAATGATCCAATTCAAAAATGGGCAGAAGATCTGAATAGACATTTCTCCCAAGAGGACATACAGATGGCCAATAGACAGATGAAAAGATGCTCAACCTCACTAAGATCAGAGAAATGCAAATTAAAACCACAATGAGGTATCACCTCACACCTGTCAGAGTGGCCGTCATCAGTAAATCAACAAACAAGTGCCGGGAGGATGTGGAGAAAAGGGAGCCCTTGTGCACTGTTGGTGGGAATGCAGGCTGGTACAACCACTGTGGAAAGCAGTATGGAGATACCTCAAAAAATTAAAAGTGGAACTGCTGCCCTAGCTGGTGTGGCTCAAGTGGGGTGAGTGCTGACCTACAAACCAAAGGGTCGCCGGTTGGTTTCCCAGTCAGGGCACACGCATGGGTTGTGGGCCAGGTCCCCAGTAGGGGATGCGTGAGAAGCAACCACATATTGTTGTTTCTCTCCCTCTCTTTCTTCTTTCCCCTCTCTCTAAAAATCAATAAATAAAATCTTAAAAAAAATAAGTGAGTGGATAAAGAAGTGGTGTATATGTACAATGAAATATGACTCAGCCTTAAAAAAATGCAATCTTGCCATCTGCAGCAGCATGAATGGGCCTGCAGGGCATTGTGCTGAGTGACATAAAGCAGACTGGAGAAAGACAAATGCCATGTGATTCCACTTATATGTGGAATATAGAAAACAAAATAAAATAAAGTCATAGATGCAGAGAACATTTTGACTGTTGCCAGATTGGGGGGGGGGGGTGAAAAAGGTGAAGAGTTTATCAGTGGGGAAGCAGAAGGGGGATAAGGGAAAGGGTACAGGGAATAAGTGTCATAAATGGTAGGTACAAAATAGACAGGGGGAGGTTAAGAATAGAATAGGAAATAGGGAAACCAAAGAACTTACATGTACGACCCATGGACAGGAACTAGGTGTGGGGGGGATGGGGGTGGGAGGGGCTGTGCAGGATGGAGGGGAATAAAGGGGGGGAAATGGGACAACTGTAATAGCATAATCAGTAAAATATATTTTGAAAAATGTACAAATTGGTAGTTACAGAATAGTCATGGGGGTGTAAAGTACCTCGTAGGAAATATAGTCAGTAATATTGTAATAACTACGTGTGGTGTCAGACGGTTACTAGATTTAATCACTTCATAAATTTCATAAATGTTTCATCACTGGGTTGTACACCTAAAACCAGTGTAATGTGGCACATCAACTACACTTGAAAGATAAAAATTATTTAGAAAAAAGAATATAGGACCAGAGACTTAAAGTTCCCCCAGAACCACAGAGGGTCTAATTTGGAGACAAAGTCTTCCTCTGCTCAGTGCTAATTTCCTACCCGACTCTCAGCCCTTGAACTTCTCCTCACTGTGTAACGAGGGAGCGTGTATCTGAACCGGGGTGCTGACCTGGGCGGGTGCTTCCTTTGCACGTCCCTCTGGTAAAAGATGTGCTGTGTTTGAGCAAGAAATAGAGTTGTGTGAGTCACTTCACTGGATGCTTCCACGTGACAGGCAGTACAGAAGCTGCTGAAATTTTATATTATGGCCGAGATTTAGATTCTCGCTCACTGCTCCTTTGTTCTCATTTCCTACTCGGACCCCAGGGAAATCCTGCCAGTCCCTGCTGAGAACTTACTGGATGTCTGGCTGAACTGATAATGTCACCAAATGGCGGGCGAGGGGACCCCAGCCTTACGCCACCAGAAGGCCAGTAATTCAAGAGCCCTGCATGAATGAAAACGGGGAGATGTCGGTCACAGGGCACAGACTCCAGCTACGAGAGAAGCAAATCCGGGGGCTCTAATGGCAGCATAATGATTGTATCAACAATGCTGGATTATCTACTTTAAAGTTGCTGAGAGAGTGGGTCTCCAGCGTTCTCACTACGAACAAGGAATGGTAATTGTGTGAGGGGTAGCGGTGTTAGCTGACACTGTGGTGGTGATCATTTTGCGATATGTAACTGTCAGGTCAACATGTTGAACACCTTAAATTTGCATAATGTCACATGTCAATTATACTTCAATGAGTGTGGAAAAAATAAAGTCAACAAAATAAACTTAGCTTGACAAAAAAAGGAAAAAAAATCTCTCAATCTTAAAGTGTTGGGTGATGAAAGATTAAGGTTTGGATTGTCAAGTGGAGACTGTGTACCCTTGAAGTCAGGAAAACCTGGGTTGCTGAGGGGAACCCAGAGTCTCGGGATAAATTAGCACATCTTCCTGAAGCATCAGATTCGCTGAAGAGGAAGCTTCAGGTGGAGAGAGTAGTGGGAAAATGGGTTTGGCTGTTACTGTGGGCCCGAGGTGTTATTGCTGCCAACCCATTGCGGTGAAAATTCTGTTTCATGTATTTTAATTATTTTTATTCAACAAACCCATATAGTTCCAGCTTTGTAACAGGTACTGTGTAAGTATTTTGTAAACATTAACTCATAGTGACTTTATGAAATAGTTGATTTAATTCGGTTTAATTTTTTCAACATGATAGATGATGCAACGGCTTTACTGTTCTCCAAAGAGATAAGAAGGAAACTTTCAGGGTCTGTTTTTCTGGTTATTTAAAACCTCATTCTTACATGAAACAATCAAGAATAAATCGTGGAGACAATGCAAACGTTAAAAAAATTTTTAAGATAAGTCAAAGTTTTCAAAAATTTCTCCGGCTGTGGGCAGGCTGCTTTGGTGTAGGTCCTCAGGCTTTGAAGTCAAGTTTACTCATGTACAGAAACGGGGAATGAGCACCTATTTAAGGTTTAATGTTTTACTTTAATGAGAGACTGTGTAATAATAAGATCTTTAGGAACCAGAATTGTAAAGCTTTGATAAAGTGAAAAGCTCCAGGCTGATATTTTGGGACAGTGGCTCTGCGTGGTCCTTGGACCATAACCCAAATGTGGCTGGTGATTTGGGGAATCGCAAACCCCGGGAGAACTTGGAAGGAGCCCGAGTGGGGAGCTGGAAGGAGGGGAGGTCTGGGAGGTGGGCAAAATCAGAAGCCATGTCTTTTCCTCTTTAGAAGCCTCAGGAGAATTGTGTTATATTCCTGCAAAGCTGCCTGTAAATATACACCCCATCTTCCCACTGGCTTTCATTTTAGCCACGATGCTTCATCTTTCTGACTGCTCTTCAATGTATAGGGATTTCTAACACTGGAGGCTTAAATTGCTCACAAGGTAGTGGTCTAAAAAATGTGGTATGTCCATACAAGAGATTATTATCTGGCCACTAAAAGAAATGATATCCTGATAGATGTTATAACTTAGATGGACCTAGAAACATTATATGGCGTGAAAGAAGCTAGACACAAAAGGCCACATATTGTATGACTCCGTCTGTATGAAATGTTCAAAATAGGAAAGCCATGGAGAGAGAAAGTAGGTCTGTGGTTGCCAGTGTTGGGGGCGGGGTGGAGAGAGATCAATGGGAAGTGACTGCTAGCGGGCATGGGGTTTGGTTTTTACTTTTGGAGCGATGAAAATATTCTGAAATTAGGTAGTGGTTATGGTCTTGCAACTTCTGTGAATTTACTAAAAACCACTGACTTAAAATGGTACACTTTATGGTATGGGAGTTATAGCTCAATAAAGAAATTAGTGATCTGTGAACAAATAGGTAAACATGAAAGAAAAAGCTTCCCCTTTAAGGAAAGCCTTGGCAAATGCTTCTGTAATATGAACCTTCTCTTCCTTCCCCTCCACTCCCCACGTTTCTGATTTGTGGATTTGGTTCTTTGCATAGGTTTTAAATCCTTGGCAATGTATGAAGAAGGAGCTTTGCCTTAAGCCCGCTTCAAGGGGCTTATGAGTCCCTAAGTTCCTGGCATGAGTAAGGAAGAAGGCAGTTGCAAATTCACTCCTCTTGCGGAGTCCAACATTCTGTGGCAGAGAGAAGGGACGTCAGGCTCACCATTAATACCAGGTGATGGAGGGAGGAGGGAAGCTCTCACCTTTCCGCAGTAGAAAAGGTCCTCTCTCTGCACCTTTCCTTCTGCTATCTTCTCTCTGATGGCCTCCCCTACCTCGCGCTCGTTCTGGTAGACATAGGCCCCGTCGATGTGCCGGTACCCCACGTCGATGGCTGTCTTCACCGATGTCACACAGAGCCCCTTAGGGGTCTGAAATGACAAGGGGGTTGGGGTTTAGGAGAAAAGAGATGGGTCTTTCCTTCAGTTTAATCGTTATTAACCAGGACCCTTTGCTGTACGCGGTTCCAGAGTGAACATGACAAATTACCAATCCCATGCTGTTGTGATTGGAAATGGAGCCCGGAGGCTGGAGAAACTGGCCTCCCGGGGAGCATACTACCCTCGGTGGGAGACTCCGTCCATCCCAGGACTGCCCCCAATGTTTTTCACCAGGGACAGCAGATTTCATGGTATCCGGGCTGTAGGAGGGCACACGTTCATGGACGATTGCTCAGTTAAAAACCAAAGGCTTGGCTGAATAAACTGAGATATATATATCCACAGAATGGAATACTACCCAGTAATGAAAAAGGAATGAACTATTGATACGCACAGAAACATGGATGAATATCAAATAATCATATTGAAGGAAAGAAGGCAGACCAAAAGGAATAGATGCTTTATGATTCCATTTATATAAAATGCTAGAGAATGAAAACTATAGCAACAGACACAGATCAGTGATTGCCTGGGGTGGGGGTTGTGGACGTGGGATCACAAAGGAGCACGAGGAAGTGTGGCGGTGATGGATATATATATATAAGCATCTTTATCCATTTATCTGTTGATAAGACACTTAGGTTTTTTCCCATATCGTGGCTATTGTAAATGATGCTGCAATTAACATAATGGTGCGTATATCTTTTCAAATGAGTGTTTTCATATTTTTTTGATAAATATCCAAAAGAGGAGTTGCTGGATCATATGGTAGTTGTATTCTTAATTTTTTCAGGAACCTCCCTACTGTTTTCATAGCGGTTGCACCAATTTACAATCCCTCGAACAGCGAGTGTACAAGCATTCCCTCTTCATCCATTCTCTTCAATACTGTCTTTTGGGTAAAAGCCATTCTAACAGTCATGAGGCGGTATCGCATGGTGATTCGGGTTTGCCTTTCCCTAATAATTAGTGATGAGAGACGTTGTTTCGTATGCCTACTGGCCATCTTTATATTTTCCTTGGGAAAATGTCTGTTCAGGTATCTGCCAATTTTTAATCAGGATTTTTGGTTTCTCTTTTTGGTAGAGTTGGGTGAGTTACATATATGAATATTAACCCTTTATTGAACATGTCATTTGCAAATATCTTCTCCCATTTACTTGGTTGTCTTTTTGTTATTGATGGTTTCCTTTGCTGTGCAGAAGCTCTTTAAATTAGTCTGTTTTGTTTATTTTTGCTTTTGTTTCCTTGCCTTTGGAGTCAAATTCACAAAAATACCACCAAGACCAATGTTCAGAAGCATAGTGTCTATGTTTTCTTTTATGTATTTCATTGTTTCAGGTCTTACCCTCAACTCTTTAGTCCACTTTGAGTTAATTTTTGCTTATGGTGTAAGATAGTGGTCTAGTTTCACTCTTTTGCTTATAGCTCCCCAGTTTTCCCAACACCATTTATTGAAGAGGCTTTTCTTTCTCCATTGTATGTTCTTGGCTCTTTTGTTGTACATTAGTTACCCATGTATGGGTGGGTTTATTTCTCAGCTCTCAGTTCTGATCCTTTGTTCTATTCATATGTTTTTCTGCCAATACCATACTGTTTTGTTCACTATAGCTTTGTAGGATAGTTTAAAATCAGTAAGTGTGATACCGCTGGCTTTGTTCTTTTTTTCCTCAGAATTGCGTTGGCTATACAGGGTCTTTTGTTGTTCCATACAAATTTTAGGATTTTCTGTTATATTTCTGTGAAAAACACCATTAGTATTTTGATAGGGATTGCATTGAATCACTAGATGGCTTTGAGTGACTTGGGCATTTTAATGCTGTTAATTCTTCCTATCCATGAGCACAGTATATGCTTCTATTTATTTGTATTTTCTTCAGTGCCTTATAATTTTCCAAGTACAGGTTTTCTACCTACTTGGTTAAATTTATTCCTAGGCATTTTATTTTTATTTTTCTGAGGCAATTGGAAATGGGATTCTTTTTTTGTTTCCCTTTCTGATAGTTCATTATTAGTGTATGAAAATGCCACTGAAATTTTGGATTATTTATTTTGTATTCTGCTACTTTGGTGAGTTCATTTATCACCGGTAGCAGTTTTGGGTGGATTCTTTAGGGTTCTTTATATTCAGTATCATGTCATCTGCAAATAATGACAGCTTGGCAGGCAGGATCCACAGGGAATCAAGAAGGGTGGGAAAGTGGATGTCAGCCCGCAGGCTGATGCTGTGTGTGTGCTGGGGAAGAATTGCCAGTCGGGATAGTGGGTAAAAAGGCCCTCGCCCCAGAGGCACCCAGCTCAGTCTCTTCCAGTGCGTCTCTGACAGCCCCTGAGTCTAAACAAACCTCCTAGAGAGCCTTATAAGAAAACCTGCGGCAGGCCCAGGCTGCCTGCAGCTAGCTAATTTTTTCACAAGGCAGGAGCTTGGCAGGGCTGGGCCACAGGGAGTCAAGAGGATGGGGCTAGTGTAGCTCTTCAGGCTGATGCCTTATGGAGGGGAGTGCAGAGAATATGGCTGTCCCTCTAGCCCTCTGCCTGAAGCCACACAACCCAATCTCTCCCAGTATGACTCCAGTTTGCTCTGTTGCCCTCCCTCCCTTGGAGCCCAGGGAGAATACTTGTGAATGCAGTATTGTGTGTGGGTGCTTTGGGAGGGTGCTTGGGTTTCTAGCAGCCTCAGGGCTATCCTGGCAGATGGATTCCCCACTGATTTTTATAGACAGATGGTATATGGGCTTCTCTTCCCGGCTGGTGTTCCTGGCTTGGAGCCTGGAGTGGAGTTGAGTCCTTACCTCCTCAGGGGGGTCCTTTGCAGCTGAGATATCCCTCTGCATTCCCAACCACACCACATGCCAGCGCAGGGCTAGCCATTTTCACATCTGCATCCTTCCTGCTGGTCTCCACGTGGTGCTTCTGTGCGTCCTTAGTTATCGGAGTTCTATTCGGCTAGTCTTCCGTTGGTTATTCAGACTGATGGTACTACAATTTAGTTGTAATTCCAGTTTGGTTCTGGGAAGAGGTGAGTGTGATTTCCACCTACTCTGCTGCCATCTTGGATCTCCAATAGTATTCTATAATCATTTGTATTTCTGTGGTATCTGTAATAACTTTTTCTCATTCATCTCTGATTTTATTTGACTCATCTCTTTTTTTCCTCAGTGACTCTAGCTAAAGTTTTATCATTTTTTAAATCTTTTCAAAGAACCAGTAGGAAACTTATTTTCTGTTGTCTTTTTATTCTCTATTTCTTTTTATTTCTGCTTGTATTTTTATTATTTTCATCCTTCTAATAACTTTGGGCTGCATTAGTTCTTTGCCTAGTTCCTTAAGGTGCAGTGTTGATTGTTTATTTCAGGTTTCTCTTGTTTCTTGAGGTAGGGCCTGTGTTGTGACGTTCTCTTTCAGCATCACTTTTGCTGCAGCCCAAAGATTTTGGTATGCTTTATTTTTATTTCCGTTTGTCTCTATGCATCATTTGATTTTTTTTTCTTTGAGTTCTTCATTGACCCACTAGTTGTTGATGGCCCATTGTTTGATCTCCACATATTTGTAATTATCCAGCTTTCTTCTTGTAGTTGACTTGCAGTTTATATTAGTGTGGTTGGAAGAAAACGCTGATATCATTTAAATTTTCTTAAATTTATTGAGACTTTTTTTGTGGCCCAATATATTGTCTACCCTTGAGAATGTTCCTTGTGCAATGGAAGAGAGTGTGTATTCTGTCACTTTGGGGTAGAAAGCTCTGTAAATGTCTGTTTAATGGGGTAAATGGGCTAAAAATCTCTGCAAATTGTAAGTCCATCTGACCTAATGCTGATTTAAGGCTGATTTTTTTTTTTTGGTTTACTCTCTGTCTAGATGATGAATCCATTGGTGTAACTGGGGTGCTACAGTCTCCTACTATTATTTATTGTGTTATTATTCATTTCTCCTTTTGGGTCCGTTCGTAAGTGCTTTATATATTTTGGTGCTCCTAGGTTGGGTGCATGCATGTTAATAAATGTATGTATTCTTGATGGATTGCCCCTTTATTATTACAAAATATCCATTTTTGTCTCTTGTTATTTTTTTGTCATGAAATCTATTTTGTCTGATATCAGTATGGCTGTGCCCAGTTTTTTCCGGATCCTATTTGCTTAGTGAATTAGCTTTCGCTTCTCCCTTTGAGCCTATGTTTGTCTTTGGAGCTAAGATTTGTCTCTATGGTCTTGTTTTCTGATCTGTTCACCTGCGCTGTGCCTTTTGATTAGTAAATTCAGTCTATCTCCATGTAGGGTGATTACTGATATATGAGGACTGACTGGTAACGGCCACTGTGTGTTTTGTTTTCTGATTGCTCTGTATCTCCATTGTTTCTTTCCCTTGTTCTTCTGTCTGCTGTTTTAGTTTGGTGGTTTTCTACGATGTTTATCTCTGTTTCCTCTCATTTTATGTTTTGTATCTCAGCTCTGGATTTTTGTTTTTGTAGTTACTGTGAAGTTTGTATATATTGTCTCATAGATAAAACAGTCTTTTTTCTTCTGATAACCTGCCATCTTTACTTACATACACAAGTTACATCCTTTTACTCCTCCCCTTTTATGTGTTTGTTTCCACAAATCATCCCTTTTGTAATGTGTGTTCATTATCAGATTGTGGTTGTTATATTTTTAATGTTTTTTCCCCTTTAACCTTTATGCTATAATTGTTTAACACCCTATTCTTAAACAGAGTCACAATTTTCTTCTCCTTGTCACCTTACTCACAGTGTTGTGTATTTTTGTCTTTTTGTTTCAGGTAGAAGTATTCTTTTCAACATTTCGTATAATACAGACCTTGTAGTAAATTCCCTCAGCTTTTGTTTGTCTGGGAAATCCTTTATTTCTCCTTCATATCTAAAAGATGACTTTGTTGTATATATTACTCTTGGATAGTGATTTCTATCTCTCAATATTTTGAATCTAGCATTCCATTCTCTCCTGGGCTGTGGGGTTCCTGCTGAGAAATCTAATGATATTCTGATGGGGTTTCTTTGGTAGGTTGCTGTCTTTATTTTCTGACTACCTATTGACTTCTGACAGTTGTAACATAATGTGTCTTGGAAAAGGTCTTTTGACTTGAGATAATTAGGTGCTCTGTTAGCTTCTTATACTTGAATGTCCAGTGCCTGCCTTAGGTTTTGGAAGCTCTCATCAATTATTCCTTGGAATACCCTCTCTGTTCCCCTCTCCCTTTCTTCTCCTTCTGGGATACCCATTATCCTTATGTAGCCCTTTCTAATAGAGTCAGATAGTTCTTGTAGAGTTCTACACTTTAAAAAAAATCTAGATTTTCTCTCTTCTTCCATATGAATCATTTCTGGATTTCTATCTTCAACCTCACTAACCCTCCCTTCCATATGGTCTGCTCTGTTGGGCACCATTTTGATTTTAATAGTTCAGCAGGGTGGTCATTAGAGGTCTTTGCTTTGTTTTTCAGTAGATGGTACTCTAGTACAAACTTTCGTCTTCTCTTACCTATGCTACTTGCCTCTCTGGGTAGGGGTTGTTACTGTGGTCATGGGAGTTGCCTCTTGTGTGACAAGGTGGTGATGGTTCCCACTGATTTTGGGTCACTGGGTCTCAGTGGTGTGAGGATGGGGTGGGTGAGGGGAGAGCTGGGTTTGTGAGCCCACTGTGCTGCTACCTGGTTCCCTTCCCCGCTGGTGCCATTGCACAATAGTTGGGAGGCCAGAGACCGGTCTTTGCTTCTGCTTTCAGGCTGCACTGCAGTAGGGAGGAGGGAGCAGGTCCTCAGGTGCCAATGCTGTTTCTCTCTCTCTCTGGCCTTCTACTGGGCCATAGTGTGGGCCTGCACCCTGACTCCTGCACCACAACCCCAGGAACTGGAGCCATAGGCCAGCCATGGCGGCTATGGAACTACATCTTCAGGCACCAACCCTGTGTTCTCCCTCATCTGCCTCCCCTACATGTTCTGATACAACCTCCTTCAGATGTACCAGTGTGTGGATCTCTCAAGCTTGCTAGTGTGTTGAACAGAGGATCCTTTGTTGCATTATAGATGTCTGATTAGGCATAGATTTAAGGGGAGATACACAGGGGTCTATACCCTCTGTCATCATGCTCTCTGGTGGCATTTTAAATATGTAAGAGTATGTCTCAACATACAGGTGGCTAATAGGCACATGAAAGGATGCTCAACGTCACTAGTCATTAGGGAAATGCAATTAAAACCACCGTAAGATATAACCCTGCACCGGCCAGAATGGCTATCATCAATCAAACAACAAACAACAAGTGTTGGTAAAGACATGGAGAAAAGGGAACCCTTGTGAGTGTTGGTGGGAATGCAAGTTGTGCACCCTCCTAAGTATGGAGGGGAAAGTACGGAGGCTCCTAGAAATATTGAAAATAGAATTACCTATGACCCAGCAATTTCATTTCTGAGTATTGGGCTGAAGAAACCCAAAGCATTAATTCAAAAAGATAAATGTATTCCTATGTTCATTGCAGCATTGTTTACAATAGTCACAACATAGAATCAACATGTATCCATCCAAAGACAACTGGATAAAGAGGATGTGTGACATATATACAATGGAGTATTACTGAGCAATAAAAAAAGAATGAAATCTTACAACTTGTGACAGTATGGATAGACCAAGGGAGTGTTATGCTTAGTCTCTGGTCCCTTTAGGAAGAGATTGTGAGACTACCCTCTTCTGCAACAGAAATTCTTTCACTGATCCGACCCTACTCATGCCCCTGTGGAACCCTTTTCCAACACGGACTTCCTTGCTCATCTCTGCATTAGCCACTTTGAGCAGAATCCTGCTAAGTCAGTTTAGCAACACCCACTGCCCCATCCTCCATGTCTGATGACCTTCGATATCCAACCAGGTTGCTTCCTCATCCTCCACCAGCCCCGGCGATGTCTGGTTATCCAGTTCTGTCTTCAGCAAGAATCCTGTTAGGTTGGTTTCCTGTTAGGTTGGAATCCTCCCTTACCCCTGATGTTTGCTCTTAGTAATTTTCTATCCACTGACCCCCATTCTGCTCCTTGGCTGTAGATCCCACTTGCCTTTGCTGTGTTCAGAGTTGAGCCCCATCTCTGCTACTGCAAAATTCCGTCACAATAGTCCCTATGTCCATCGAAGCAGTCCCTCTCCTTGAATAAAGTCTTCCTTGCCATTCTTTAACAGGTGTCACTGAATAATTTTTTCTTTAGCACCCTGTCCCCAGTACAAAAAAAAAAACACTTGACATAAAAACAAGACTTTGCCTTCTCCAAGTGAAACAATGTCCCCTGGATTGAGAGGAAGAGAGAGATTAAATAGACACTGAGGAGAAAGGAGGAATTTTTAAAGGATGGCATTGTTCTGCCCTGGTTGGTGTGGCTCAGTGGATTGAGTGCCAGCCTGCGAACCAAAAGGTCACTAGTTCGATTTCTAGTCAAGGCACATGCCTGGGTTGCAGGCCAGGTTCCCATTTGGGGGTGTGTGAGAGGCAATCCATCAATGTTTCTATCCCTCTCTTTCTCCCTCCCTTCCCCTTTCTCTAAAAATAAATAAATAAAATCTTAAAGGATGGCATAGTTCCGAGAAGGGGTTCTGAGCCTTGTGCCCTCTGCCTCCTCCAGCCCAGGAGCAGAATGCACTGGACGAAACGGGCTCCTTTGGTGTTCATTATGGGCTTGGACTTCACCTCACCTTTGCCCCATATGCAAAGCCGTTGGCTCACTCTCCAGGTTGTAAAAACTATTTACAATTACAGAAATCTCAACCAGGGTCATCCAGGAAGAAATACTGGATCAATTATGACCCCAATCCACCTTCCTAGGCCACTTCCTCTCCACACTTGATGACTAGATTGTTTTCATTGTTGCTTTCATCTTCTAACAAGTGTTCTCTCTCTCAGAGAGCTTCAGCTTTGCCTTGTTCTGTGGCTGTAAGTGTGTTTGTTTTTGCTGCCACAGTCATCCACTTACAGGTCTTAAATGCCTTGTTTCTAGCCCATTGTTTTGATTCCTGTATCATGTACAAAAGTGCCTCACGTGTAGTAGGCACGCAGTATTTTTTGAACTGAATTATTGGCCATTTTGCTAAATGGTTGCCACTGATCCTGGATTGTGTCATTTGCACACCCAGTAATGTTCTTGAGTTTCACCTGAAGTTTTTGATTAATATTAGCTGCTAACTCTATGAGCTGATATTCGTACAAAGTGAATTAATTTCTATCAAAGCAAAAGCAAACAAGCAAAAAGGAACAAGACTTAAGACTCTCACCGATGGGACTTACCCAGATGGAGCTACAGGGAGAGAGCGAGAAGTAAGGGAGATGTGTTGGGAGGCTACTCTAGACTGTTTCATCCTGCATGACAGCACTCTGGGAAGCTTTCATAGAGAAAGGCTACGTAGATCATTGGCGCACTTGACGTTTTCATTAGTGGTCATCAGGTGAGGTAATACACAGAGTGCTTAGTGCTACTAATGTTGGTTCATCTCACATTCCCTGAATTCACAGGCATGAAGCACCTTTCTGAGAAAGTTGGGCATATTGAGAGAGGAAAAAATAGGCTTTGCAAGTCAGGAAAACCTGGGTTGGTCAGCCTCACATGGCTCCATAAAACTTTTTTGAGCTGCTTCTCCAGAGTTCCTATCTCCATATGTTCCCGTGGAACCTTGACCAGGCAGAAGTTGGAGGAGACGGTGTTAGTCTTCCTTATTTTAGCCTCCCATCTCCGCTCCAACCCCATCCCCCACTGAAGACAAGCCTAAAATCTTCACCCAGTGCCCTACTGCTAACTCCTGTATCACAACTGAAAAGGGTTCCAGGAAAAATATTGGCTGGATTCACTATGCACACAAAACACGAATGAGTTCTGGTTAAAGAGTTACCTGAACTTGGCATTCACCTTGTATCTCTTGTGGGGTGAAAGGTTTTGAAGAGACTCTCGGGCATGTGAAGTGGAGAAGACTAAATCTGGGCATCAGCCTCCACCTCCAGGAATAAGACTGATTCTGAGGTTGAATCTAATCAGTACTTTTATTTCAGGGTGACCAACTTGGGGACAGGTGGTCCTAAGCCTCTGCCTCATCAGCCCTGGGTAGATGATAAAGCAGTTTTCAGTTGTTTGGCTGGGAGCAGAAAGCCACGAGTCTGCTCTATCTGAGATGCTCCATTCTCTCTACTCCATCAGTCCCCTGTATCCCAGCTCTGCCTCTTCCTCTACCCCAGAACTACTGGATGCAAATTGTGTATTTTTCTTCACATTAGAGTTTCTGATTTTGTGAGAAATACCGTTAATTCCATACATTATTTTACAACTGATAATGTTTCTGATCACAAACGTGGTTTGGGCACACATGATCACTCCCAGCAGAGTTCCTCTCACGTCGAATTCTTTGATTGGTGTATGGCGTATCTTGTGAAGTCAGTTACAGCTCTTTTTGGGAAATGGCACATGACTGCTTTGGAATGTCTCCAACCCAAAGCATTTTATACCCTAGGATACATATTCCAGGGCCTATGTTCCTACATACATCCTCATACAGAAATGCACACAGAAAGTAACAGTGAGAAATATGCAGCTCCATTAATATAAGATATATTCATAACAGGCAGTATAGCACAGGGATTCCAGCATAAGATCTCAACCCAAACTACATTGGTTAAAATCCCTGCTCTGTTCCTTAACATTATAAGTTTGGGGCAATTTATTTAACCTCTGCTTTTTCATCTATAAAATTTTGTTCAATGGCATTTCTTTCCAAATATTGTGAGAATTAAATTAGAAAATGCATGTAATGTGAAGGGTTCCTGGCACATGGTTAAGAGTCCCCCCCAATTTAGCTATTATTATTGTATCCATTTGCATCTCTGTGCCCTCTGATGCTCACAGATGCACACATCCACTTTCAGAAACTCATTCGCTAAGTGGACAAGCATTAGCTGAACACCTATTACCTACTAGACACTATGCTGGGAATAGAGAGCTAAACAAGACAAAGTCTCTTTCCTAATGAGTTTCACAGTCTTGTGGGGAAGATTGCAGAGAAACAATGATTACAATACAGCATGATAAGTGCTACAATAGAGTCGAGCACAAGAAGCTATGTGAACACGCAGGAGGGGCAAGTTGTGGCTGGGACATGGTCTTCTAGGGAGAGAGATCCTTGAGCTGTGTCTTGAAGGTTTAGTAGAAGTTAGTCAAGTGAACAAATGAGGAGAAAGGGGGTTTCAGGCAGAAGGCAGCATGTTCAAAGGCATGGAGATGGGGATGATGTTCGGAGAACTTTGGTTGTTATGTTTTCCACATAGGGAGAGGTTGGAAGACTGGTGGTAGGTACTGCCAACAGGTGGGTCTTGACTGAGCCATAAAGGCCCAACGTGCAAGCTAAGGGGTGTGGACTCTACACTGTAACTGGTAGGGAGCCATTGAAATGATAAAACAGCAGGGTGCCGTGATCAGATTGGGGCCTGAGGAAGCTCCTGAGAGCCCCACTTTGGATAATTCACTGGAAGGGAACAAAATTGGAAGGATAGCCCAAAGATAAATTAAGAGCCTAAACTGAGGCAGCGACAATGGATAAAGAGCAGGCTGTGAAATGAGGAGATGTTTATGAAATAAATTCAACAGTGATTAGCAACCATTAGCATGTAATGCAGAGGAGTGAGGAAGAGGGCAGAATGAGGAAATACATTTAGATTTCTAGCTTGCATAGCTGGCAGTGGTGCTATTTGCTAGGAGGAGGAGTATTTTGGGGGGATGGAGAGATGATGAGTATATTTTGCCATGTTGACTTAGAGGGGCCTGTGGAGGATGGAGAGTGCCTATTTGATTGTACAGCAGAATTATCCAAGGAACATGTTAAATGCAGATTCTTAGGCTCTACCCCTAGAGATCAGATTCTGTAGACCTGAGGTGAGGCCTGAGGATCTGTATTTTTCAAAAATGTCCCAGGTGGTTCTGTTGTAGCCAGTGCACAGTTGTACAGGGAGATATAACAACAGAATAGGAAATACAGATTTAGGAGTCTCCGCATTTATGTGCTTGCAGCCGAGATTATGAGTGAGGGCATACAGAGTTGATGGGCAAAGTAAGAAAAGGGAGGGGCCGGTGACCGGACTCTTAGAATTGTTCCAACAGTGACTTTCCTTGGCGTTACCAAAACAATGGCGATTGACATGGAATGTGGGATTGCGGTACAAGTGTTATATGTTCTCGGTATCTGTAGTTCAGTTTCTTTCCTCTCTCCTCCATTCTCCATTCTGCCCCAGAATTATCTTTCAAAAACACTGATCTGCTGATGCCATCCCTCTGTTCCTAAACTTTAAATAATTCCTCCTTTTCTAGAATCCAGTCTCAACTTGCATTTCCAGATCCAGCTGCCATTACCTCCACCACTAATTCCATGTGTCAGCCACTGTGGACTTGGCCTTTCCCGGGCATATCATATATCTCATGCCTCTATACTTCCCCTTCTGCCTAAAATGCCCGGCCTCAGCTCTGCGTCTCCGCCTGACAAACTCGTCCATAGCTGTACAGAGTTCATTCATTCATGATCATTCAAATTTTAGTAGCATCTCTACACATACCACTGTTTATTTTGGTAATCAGCATCAAGTGTTGAATTACGATAAGAACAGCAGAAAGAGTTAAGTAGAAACTTTATCATGTTTTAATGGAAACCCACTTCACTCTCCGTGGTCAAATGTAACTATTCCCTGACCCAGCGATTCCACATTTGGGAATATATATGCAGAAACCCAAAACACTAGTTCAAAAGGATATATGCACCCCTCTGTTCATTGTAGCATTATTTACAACAGCCAAGATATGGAAGCAACCCAAGTGCTCCTCAATAGGAGTGGGTAAAAAAGCTGTGGTACATTTCCACAACGGACTATCACTGCGCCATCAAAAAGAATAAAATCTTACCATTTGCTGCAGCATGGACCTAGAGCAGCAGTTTTCAACTGGTGTGTCACAAGAATTTTTAAAACATGCAACACCTATTTTGTCAGGGGCACTGACTTCTTTTCCCTTAGACTGTCAAATAAAAATAATGACCAGAGCCAACACAACGATAGCTGTCCAATGTGAATGAATCGAAATTATACCTATTTTTTTCTTAGATTGGCAAAAAATATATTTTTGGGTGTGTGCAGAATTTTAGTAATTAGTTTATATGTCCCATGAGATGAAAAAGGTTGAAAATTGCTTCTCTAGAGGGTATTTATGCTAAGTGAACTAAGTCAGACAGAGAAAGGCCAATACCATACGATTTCACTTATATATAAACTCTAAAGAACAAAATAAACACGCAAACGAAACAGAAGGAGGCTCCTAGACACAGAGAACAAACGGAGGGTCGACAGCTGGGAAGGGGGTGGGCTGCTGGGTGAGAAAAAATGAAGGGATTATGAAATACAAATTGGTGTTTTCCAAGAGATGCTGTTTGTATATCCAGGACGGCATTTACTCTCATCTTCATTTTTTCAGTAGTTAGTTATTAGAAGGTGTGTCTCTTCTATTCAATTTTTAATCCCTAGGTAGCAGAGACTATTCTCTTCATATTTGAAGCTTCTGGATCTTAGTGCTTCATGGATGGTAGGTTTTCACTATGCTTGTTAGACTGAACTAAAAATCCTCAACTATGAGCTTAAAAAAATCACAGGCCATAAACTCTGTAATTTCATGTGCTGGAGATCAATCAAATAATAAGCATCCAGCTGAATTTTAGTAAAGGAAGCAGAAAGGTCCCCTCCTCTAATCCAAAATCATTTTAAATCACAAACTGATTTAGTTTAATATTCGCCTCAATGCTCATTCAGCCAAACATTAGCCCTTGGAGGTTGCTTTCATTGTTACAAAAAAGGAAATCAATGAGATCCACTCAAAATGAATTGCAGATTATGCTTTAGGAAAGTTTCTTATAAGAAAAAGCTAATAGAAAGACAGATACACTTACCAGCTTAGGATTGGAGTAGGTACCAAGCCCGATGATAGGAATGCTGTTTCCATCACTTAGAGGTATGCGGTGATCGGCCGCACTGAGGTACATCTGGCAGACAGCCTAGGACTTCAGATTTCTAGGAGTGATTCTAAACCCTTTTGGAACAAGTGTCCTAGGGCCTGTTTAATCAAAGAAACAGGGGTCAGAGGGAGGAGCAGTGGGAGGGAAGACAGATTGACAGATCTATTTCTCAACCTGTTTTCTTCCATGTTGTCCTGGAAATCCTAACTGAGATTGTCCTTTGAACTTTATCAGAGATGTATAAATAAATCATTGAGAGTTTATGCTTACTCTTCTTCAGAGAAAAGGTGGGAAAAACAAAAGGAAACAAATCAGCTGGGTTCTGTCAGTTGCGATGCTCTTGTTGCCAAGTAACAAGTCTACCCCAAGTACTCTTAAACTATAAAGGAAATTTATTGGTTCATATTCCTGAAAACGTCAACATTAGGGTCAGCTTGAGGTGAGACTGAAAATGTCAACATTAGGGTCAGCTTGAGGTGAGACTGGGGTAGTTATCCAGAACTTCCCTGGAGATTCTGATGCAGAGGACAGGGAAGAAGCCTTGGGGGGGGGGCGTTGTTGTTTTGCTTTTTTAAAAATATTTTATTTATTTATTTATTTTTAGACAGAGGGGAAGGGAGAGAGGAAGAGAAAGAAACATCAGTGTGTGACCGCTGCTTGCACACCCCCTTCTGGGGACCTGGCCTGCAACCCAGGCATGTGCCCTGCCTGACTGGGAATCAAACAGGCAACCCTGTTGTTCTTAGGCCGGCACTCAATCCACTGAGCCACATGAGCCAGGGTGAAGCCTGGGGTTTTTATCACCTAATTAAACTGGGGAAACACTGGACTAGAGGAAAAACAATATGGCCAGGAATCAGTTCCTCACTCTCCAGTTCTTGTCTCCTGGCTCTCTCAGATAACTCCCTCCTTCTCATCAAAAGATAGTAATCAGTCCCTGAGGTGGCTCTGTTCTAGGTTCAAGCCCAACAAAAAGGAGAGTTTCCTCTGTAGCTCAACAATATCCAGGAAGGGAGTCTTTTTCTTTTTCTTTTTTTGCCTGAATTGACTTTCTTGGTTGAATGGTTATTGCTTAAATCACTCATAGTGGTCAAAAGAAATAAAAGACTGATTTGACTGACTTCAGAGAATTAGAAGCCATTTCTACATATGGAGTCCGAGTTAATCCCTCCTGGGAAGATTCCGGATATCGTTATAAGAAAATGAAAAGAAGTAGTAATTAGGGAAACAATTAACAATTGTTTCCTATAGTCTTCCTCTAAAGCAGCAATTTTCAACCTTTTTATCTCATGGAACACATAAACTAATTACTAAAATTCTGTGGCACACCAAAAATATATTTTTGGCTGATCTGACAAAAAAATAGGAATAATTTTGATTCATTCACACCAGACAGTTATTGCTATGTTGGCTGTTGTCATTTTTTTTTTTTTTTAACTTCACAACCTAAGTCAGTGTCCCTGACTAAAAGTCAGGCATTAATGGTTTTTAAAAAATTCTTTCAGAGTTCTGGTCAAGATGGCAGCCTATGTAAACATGGTACTCACCTCCTCCCCCAACCACATCAAAATTACATCTACACTACAGAACAACCATCACTCAGAACTGCCTGAAATCTGGCTGAATGGAAGTCCTACAACCAGGGAATTAAAGAAGAAGCCACATTGAGATAGGTAGGAGGGGCAGAGACATGGAATGGGCTTGTCCCACACCCACAGGTATGGTGGGCAAAAATTCGGAAGGATATATCAGCTGCACAGGTCTCCCCCCAGGGAGCGAGGGGCTCCAGCCCCACACCAGACTCTGCTGCCCAGGGTTCCAGTGCCAGGAAGAAAAGTCCCCATAACTTCTGGCTGTAAAAACCAGTGGGGCCTTGACCAGTGTGCCTTGACCAGTTGATTGAAGCGTTGCCCCCAAACAAAAGGTTGCAGGTGCGATTCCCTGTCAGCGCACATGCCTAGGTTGTAGGCTTGGTCCCCAGTCCAGGTGTGTATGGGAGGCAACCGATGGAAGCTTTTCTCCCCCATCAATATTTCTCTTTCCCTTCCTCTTTCTCTAAAAAGCAATGAAAAATTGTCCTTGAGTGAGGATTAAAAAATGAAAGAACAGTGGGGATTGAGGCTGAGGGAGATGGAGGTTGGCTGGAGTCCCATGCAGTTCCTCTTCAAGGGTCTGCACATAGACTTACTCGGACTCACTCCCTCTGAGCTCCAGTTCTGGGCAGCAGCTTGAAAGGCACCACAGGCATACAGGAAGGAATTGAATTGTCCAGCATCAGGGTGAGAACGAGGATGAGGGGGTAGCTTTCTCTCAGATGGAAGTGCTGGAAGAGGCTATTGTTTCTTTGATGGGCCCTCCATCCACAGAGCTGGCAGGCAGGTGCCATATCTGAGACTCCATCCTGTCTTGGCTCATGATTCAGATTTTCCTAAAATCTCTCAGACAAGTAGCCTCTGGCCTTCGTGTGCTCTGTACCTCTTGCTAAGTGGCCCCAGGCCTGGCACTAGTAGCAACCGTCCTTGATTCACATTTTGGCCTCTCCTGGGCACCTCCAAGCCCAGTACAAATAGCAGCCATCTGCAGATAGCATTATAGCTCAAGCTGGGTGGTCCCTGGAAGAACACAGGCAGTGGGTGACCTTGGCATGCACCTTACAAGAGGCCCCAGATCCAGCACATCTAGTGGACAGGTTCAGACCGCGTTGAAACACTACTACCCAACCACCTCCACAAGCAGCAGTTTCAAGGGGCAGACTCAGTGGCCACCAGAGCCACACTGAAGGAAGTCCTGCTCCGTGGCGAGGCCCTCCACAGCTGACCCTCCATGGTGGTCAAAAGTTGGCAGTCATGGCCAGTCCTTGCAGATGATCAACCTGGGGGTAAATCCCTCCCATTGATGTGCCAACGGCAATCAAGACTCAACTACAAGAGGAGGGTGTACACAACCCACAGTGGGGGTGTACCTCAAGTAGCCAGCGTGGGTGATAGGGGAGGCTGTGGCACTAGACCTACAGAATACCAACTATATTAGACCACTTACTAAGTCTGAAAGATGTAGCAGCTCTAGCTAATGTATAGAAACAAACACAGGAAGGCTGCCAAATTAAGAGGCAAAGAAACATATCCCAAATGAAAGAACAACAACAACAAAAAAAAAACCCCAAAAGAAACCCTAAACGAAATGGAGACAAGAAATTGACTAGATGCAAAGTTGAAAATACTGGTTATAAGGATGCTCAATGAACTTAGGGGAAGAGTATATGAACTAGTGAGAACATCAACAAGGAGATAGGAAACATAAAAACAGAGATAGAAAACATAAAAAGAACCGGTCAGAAATAAAGAATACTCTAACTGAAATGAGAATCTATTATAGGGCATAAACAGTGTAATAGATGAAGCAGAGGATCCAGTCAGAGATTTGGAAGATAAAGCAAAAAACATCCAATCAAAACAGCAAGAAGAAAAGAATCCAAAAAAATGAGGATATTATAAGCAGCCTCCGGGACAACTTCGAACATGCAAATATTTAGATCATGGTGCCAGAAGAAGAGAGAGAGCAAGAAATTGGAAACCTATTTGAAAAAAAAATAATGACAGCAACCTGGTGAAGGAAATAGACACACAAATCCAGGAAGCACAGAGAGTCCCAAACAAGATGAACCCAAAGAGGCCCACACCAAGACACATCATAATTAAAATGCAAAATGTGTGTGGTGATTGCTAGGGGAAGGGAATATAAGGGGACTGAAAGGTAGGGTTAAAAAATGCAAGAAAGATTAAGAGTAATTAAAGCAACCGATAACAACAGCCTCAAAACCCCAAAATGTTAAGGACAGAAAGAGAATCTTAACAGCAGCAAGAGAAAAGCAGTTTGTTTCCTACAAGGGAGCCCCCATAAGACTCTCAGCTGATTTCTCAACAGAAACCTTGCAGGCCAGAAGGGACTGGCAAAAAATATTCAAAGTGATGAAATGCAATGACCTACAACCAAGATTACTCTATCCAGAAAAGCTATCATTTAGCATCCAAGGACATGTAAAAGGTTTCACAGTAAAAAAAAAAAAAAAAAAAAAAAGCTAAAGGAGTTCATCACCACCAAACCAGTATTATATGACAGGTTAAAGGGCCTTCCTGAAAAAGAAGAAGAAGGAGGAGGAGGAGAGGAGGAGGAAGAGGAGGAGAAGGAGGTGGAGGAGGAGGGGGACGAAGGGGAGGAGGAGAAAGATAAATAATGACCAATAAAATGGCAATAAATACAAATCTATTAATGATTGAAACTAAAAAACAAAATAAATGAACAAACAAAACAAAAACAGACTTGTAGACACAGAGAACATTTTGACAGTTGCCAGATAGGTAGGGGGGTTGGGAGGGTGTGTGAGAATGATAAAGGGATTAAGAAGTACGAATTGGTGGTTACAGAATAGTCACGGGGATGTAAAGTACAGCATAGGGAACATAGTCGATAGTAGTTTAATAACTCTATATGGTGTCAGATGTATGCAAGATTCATCAGAATGATCACTTACTGAGCTATATAATGTGTAATCACTGGGATATACACCTGAAACTAATATAATAATGCATGTCAACTGTATGTGAATAATTAAAAAATGACTAAATTAAAAAAAAATGCTTGCAACACACCAGTAAAAAATTCCTTCTCTGAACCACTGTGTTGTGTATAGAGATAACAGCACTCCCTGATGATGAAAATGTCCTGAGGCTTGTCTGTAATTGACTTGCCCTATCTCTAGGAAATTCATGCTTGCTTACCTGTACACAGTCAGCCAGTGGACACAGTGATTTCCACTAGGCTGGGGCAGTGTGGAACACCGGCAGTAACAGCCCTCAACATCATTTGTAAATCTATCCCACAACCACCCTGTCCACCTTCGTCTGCTAAGATGTTGGCTAGAATATGTTTCTTTATTACTGACTTTTTAGCTCTATGAACTTTAGCACGTGTACAAATGTGTGTGCCTATCATCACACTAGGGATACTGAAATGTTCTGTTACCCACAGAATGCCTTCATGCCATTTCTTTGTAATCACACTCTCCACCACCCCTACCCACTGGAAGTCACTGCCTGTTTTTTTAAGATTTTATCCATTTACTCTTTGAGAGAGAGGAAGGGAAGGAGAAAGAAAGAGGGAGAAACATCAATGTGTGGTTGCCTCTCACGTGCCCCTCACTGGGGACCTGGCCCACAACCCAGGCATGTGCCCTGACTAGGAATCCAAACGGCGACCCTTTGATTCACAGGCCCATGCTCAATCCACTGAGCCACACCAGCCAGGGCATATTGTCTATATGTTTTTACTTTAGTCATTCTTACAGACTTGTCATGGTATCCCATGGTTATTTTTCTTTGCATTTCCCATGTGAATAATGACGCTAAACATTTTTTTCATGTATTTAAGTGACATCTATATCTTTTCCTGGTGAAGAGCCTGTTCTTGTAGTTTACCTATTTTTTAATTCAGTTGTTTGTCTTAGTGTTGAGTTTTGAGATTTCTTGGTAAATTTTTTTATACATGTTCTGTACTGGATATTTGATTTGCAATGTTTTTTCTGTCTGTAGCTTGCTTTTTCACTCCCTTAACTGTATCTTCTATGGAGCAAAAAAATTAATTTTGATAATGTTCAATTTTTTTGAATTGTATTTAGAATCTGACCTCTAGATTCCAGGTCATTAAAAAAACTGCACATATCATTAAGTTGAAAACCACGCTTGTACCTGTGTATTGCAAGATGACTCGCATTTTGTCCCATCAGCTTGCAGAGATGCAAAGACTAGGACTAGGGGGGAAATTGCTAAATGCACAGGGTGGTCTGTTAGTGGCTGATAAAAGGGAGAGCTGATATTAGAGTGAATGGGAACAGCTTGGGATGTGGAAATTCTAGTCTCTGAGAACTTTGATTATTTTTGGTTTTAGAATTTCTTTGCTCTACATTTTTCTGAAGATTAATGATAAGGACAATAAAACTTCTTGAGGAAAAGGTAAAATTTTTCTAAGTCTGGCAAAAAAGCCTTATCTACCCTAAAAATAAGCCAAGAGTGATCAAAGCTTACTAGAAAATACTGGTTCACCCAACATGTGCTCTTTCATTTGGTGCTATTTATGGCAGGCTGGCCCAGATAACTAACTATTATCTGAAGGGAATTTACTTTTGGAAGAGGCTCATATGCCAGGAGGAGATTTGAATCTGCAGTAGCGTAACTGCTTGACAAGCTTTAGTTTTTGTGTGTAAGTGTTAACTGTTAATGACCAAAATTAAATTAAGGTTCTCAGAAGGTGTGTTCCTATGTTGGATTCAGTGTTTGGTGACTGAAAGTGGTCACAGAACTCAATTCACATCCTACAGGCAACAAGTATAATAAGGGAATGGCAGGAGAAAGAAATGTATTGGAAGGGGTCAGGTGCCAGCTTTCATATCCTTCCACAACTTGTGGAATGCTTAGAATACTCTGGAACATGCTTTGTCTTCAGGTTTTGAACCACCACATGTATGAAGCACCTCAAGACCAGGAAGCCCAAACTTGTTCAAGGTGAGCTGGTCACCCATGCATATTCCAGCTACACGATCAACCTAAGCTCTCAACCCTCCACAAATCAGGTGCAAGTTATCAATCGAATTACTAATACTAAACATTGCTGTTCCATATGCCCCCAAACAACTCACTGACCCACGGTTACAAAACTGAGTAAGTTCCAGAGAGATGTCAAGATCAATTATGCGCCATGCAGTTCTGGACACACGCACTTGGTCAATGCAGCCCAGTTGAGACTAACCCGTGCTATACAAAGGGAGCATTTAAAGGTGTGGACAAGGCACAGACCGTTTGCTTACACAGGTCAGGTAATCAAGGTAGGCAAGGAGCGCTGTTGGGTTTACAATGTCACAGCTACATTTTGTGATGTGTGAAGGAGAAGCAATGATGGCAATATCCTATCTTCAGGGCATTTAATTCATCTCATAAAATGCACTACGATTGTTTCCAATGGACAAGAATATTTAAATCTAAAATCCTGAAGCAAAAAAAAAATTCTTTTAACATAGTGATTTCATCGGCCTTCTATTTAAACATGGGTATGGTTCTTTTAACCTGAAAAACACACAATTATTTATGTGTATTTACATTAATATATTTTACCCAAGAAGATAAACTTTCTTTTTTTATTTATCTGGCTCCCCCACCTTTTCGACCTAAGTTCGGTGAATGAAAGAGTTTGCACAATTGTTCCAAATTAATGAAACTTTGGAGAATGCCAAGCAAACATTATTATTTTTACTTATTTTATTTTTTTAAGGTTTTATTTATTTATTTTTAAAGAGAGGGGAAGGGAAGGAGAAAGAGAGGGAGAGAAACATCAATGTGTGGTTGCCTCTTGCACATCCCCTACTGGGGACCTGGCCTGCAACCCAGAAGTGTGCCCTGACTGGGAATCGAACCAGCAACTCCCTGGTTTGCAGCCTACACCCAATCCATTGAGCTCCACCATCCAGGACCACCATAAGTATTTTTATTTATTTCAAAAATAAATCTTAGTGGTACTTAGCAGTCTTTCTAGTAATTCAATGATAGTTCAGTTATCAACAGACATTTTAAAGAAAAGATTTTGCAAGTTGGGGCATTTGAAAGTGTAACAGTGATTAAGTAAACATAATATACTAATCAGGTGGTAATTCAGAATAGGCTGTACAAACAAACTCATAGAAGATTCACGTATTAAAAGTTTCCTTATAAGTATTTATAGACAACAGGAGGTGCAGCTCCTGCTTCACCAAGGAACGACCCTGACCCCAAGAAATTGGGCAAGTGTCAGGGCTCCTTTCAGAACCAGCAGAAACACTGCCGGCACGTCCCGTTTCCACACACCAGCTGTGGACGGCTGCGGGAGCGATGGAACTACGCGAGGAGGCACTACACAAAACCACCCGAGAGCAGAGCTGAGCCAGGCACATCACCGGAAATAGCTTAGGTCCCCTCGCCCCCTGGCTCTCCTGTGTAAACTAGCCAGGATGCCTGAGATGCTCAGACGGGCTTTCAGATGAGAGCCCCCCGTCTTCCAGCTTGCCAGCACCTGAAGGAAAATACTTTTCTTTACATCGGTGCCTACCTCCTGAGTACTGGCTTTCGAAGGAGCAGGCAGCCAGGCCTGCATTCGGTAGCAAAAGGACTCCTGAGACGCTGTGTCCTCAGGAAACGCTTTGATTTGGAGGGGAAGGATAGAGTGCGGCAAGGCAGAGCGGGCACGTGAAACAGGCTGGAGAGGGGACCTCCCAGGCTCATGCTCCTCAGAGCCCGCACTCACACACGGGAACATGCCTGGCGCGCTGGATGAACCCGCAAGATCGGTGTGTGATAGCTTTGCTTAGGCTAGAACAGAAACATGATATTCCCAGCATCGATTTTTGTGATTCTTTGGCCACATAATCAAGCCCAGCTAACCGAACTGGTTTGGTCGAAAGCACACCATCAGTTAAAAAAAGTAGCCTTGGGGTGGAGAGGATTGGTAGGGGAGTTTTACCTTTTAACCAACTGGTCATAAAACAGCTCCTTTTAAAAAAAAATTATTTATTTTAAGAGAGGGGAAGGGAGGGAGAGAGAGAGGGAGAGAAACATCATGTGCAGTTGCCTCTCAGGTACCCCCTACGGGGGACCTGACCCACAACCCAGGCATGTGCCCTGACTAGGAATCGAACCTGCAACCCTTTGGTTCACGGGCCAGCGCTCAATCCACTGAGCCACACCTGCCAGGATGAAACTGTTCTTTTCTTAGCCAAGTATCAGTAATGTCTTTCAGGAGACCCAGAGATGGAGTCATACCACCCCATCTGTAAATCAACTCTCTTGTCCATATTGTATTTTTCTGAATTTGGGGCCTAAATTTGGGGAAGGTAAAATCAAAAGTCTTTTGGGGAGAAAAGTCATATACATAAGATATAAGTCTCCAGAGATAAGTACCAGTTATAGGAACTGTTTTATTCTTTCCAGGCAATGTTTTACTTATTCATTTTTTTGCTTTATTTAACATTTTTTAATTTTAATTTTTTATTGAATTTATCGGGTGCCATTGGTTCACCAAACCACACGTGTTTCAAGTATTCAACTCAAGAAAACATCATCTGCACCCCGCATCGTGTGCTCATTGGCCCATGCAGTCTCTCCATCTCCACCCCCACCCCCCTGCCACCTGCCCACCCAGGCAATATTTGAAGAGCACATCACAACCAAAACAATAATTGACAGAAGCTCTTAACTCTTTTGAGCAATGTGGAACTTTCTGGTGAGATGATTTAAGTGCACGCTGGAAGTAAAGAGGGCTAACAGGAGATTGTGACAGTAAAAACGTGACCTCAGTGTCACAGAATAACCGATCCATTTTGCAGAAAGAGGACCCAAACTGTAATTTTCTCCTTTGGTCCCTGTTTGTGTAATAATTTGTAACAAAGGATTTACCACTACTTGTTACATGTAAGTATTGAGACACAGAGAGATATATAAATATACAAATAGGTGATAAACATAAGGATGTTCATTTTACTCTTAATATGTAATTAACTTGTAAGCACATTAAATAAAATGATGTTTCCCATATTGAATTTATAATCTTTTTTTTTAAATTTTTATTGTTATTCGATTACAGTTGTATGCCTTTTCTCCCCATCCCTCCACCCTACCCCAGCTGAACCCACCTCCCTCCCCCACCTCCACCCTCCCCCTTGGTTTTGTCCATGTGTCCTTTATAGTAGTTCCTGTAATCCCCTCTTCCCACTGTCCCCACCCCGCCTCTGGCTATTGTTAGATTGTTCTTAACTTCAATGTCTCTGGTTATATTTGTTTGCTTTTTTCTTCTATTGATTATGTTCCAGTTAAAGGTGAGATCATATGGTATTTGTCCCTCACTGCCTGGCTTATTTCACTTAGCATAATGCTCTCCAGTTTCATCCATGCTGTTGCAAAGGCTATAAGCTCCTTCTTTCTCTCTGCTGCGTAGAATTCCATTGTGTAAATATACCATAGTTTTTGGATCCACTCGTTTGCTGATGGGCACTTCGGTTGCTTCCAGTACTTGGCTATTGTAAATTGTGCTGCTATGAACATTGGGGTGCACAGGTTCTTTTGGATTGGTGTTTCAGGGTTCTTAGGGTATAATCCCAGCAGCGGAATTGCTGGGTCAAAGGGCAGTTCCATTTTTAGTTTTCTGAGGAAATTCCATACTGTTTTCCACAGTGGCCTCACCAGTCTGCATTCCCACCAACAGTGCACTAGGGTTCCCTTTTCTCTGCATCCTCTCCAACATTTGTTTGTGGATTTGTTTATGTTGGCCACTCTGACTGGTGTGAGATGATACCTCATTGTGATTTTAATTTGCATCTCTCTGATGGCTAGTGATGCTGAGCATCTTTTCATATGTCTCTGGGCCCTCTGTATGTCTTCCTTGGAGAAGTGTCTGTTCAAGTCCTTTGCCCATTTTTTAATTGGGTTGTTTGTCTTCCTGGAGTGGAGTCGTGTGAGTTCTTTATATATTTTGGAGATCAGGCCCTTGTCTGAGGTATCATTAGCAAATATGTTTTCCCATACTGTTGGTTCTCTTTGTAATTTGGTGCTGTTTTCTTTAGCCATGCAGAAGCTTTTTATTTTTATGAGGTCCCATTTGTTTATTCTTTCCTTTATGTCCCTTGCTTTAGGGGACGTGTCTGTGAGGATGTTGCTGCGTGGAATGTCTGAGATTTTCCTGCCAATGTTTTCCTCAAGGACTTTTATGGTGTTACAACTTATATTTAAGTCTTTTATCCATCTTGAGTTTATTTTCGTGTATGGCGTAAGTTGGTGATCGAGTTTCATTTTTTTGCACGTAGCTGTCCAGATCTCCCAACACCATCTGTTGAAGAGGCTGTTTTTGCTCTTTATGTTTCTGCCTCCTTTGTCAAATATTCATTGACCACATAGACTTGAGTTTATTTCTGGGCTCTCTGTTCTGGTCCATTGGTCTATGTGCCTGTTTTTATGCCAGTACCAGGCTGTTTTGATTACCGTGGCCTTGTAATACAGTTTGATATCAGGTATTGTGATCCCTCCTGCTTTGTTCTTCTCCCTCAAAATTGCTGCAGCTATTCGGGGTCGTTTATGGTTCCATATGAATTTCTGAAATGTTTGTTCTATATCTGTAAAATATGTCATGGGTACTCTAATAGGGATTGCATTGAATCTATAAATTGCTTTGGGTAGTATGGCCATTTTGATGATGTTAATTCTTCCAATCCATGAGCATGGTACATGCTTCCATTTGTTTGTGTCTTCCTTAATTTCTTTCTTCAATGTTGTGTAGTTTTCTGAGTACAGGTCTTTTACCTCCTTGGTTAGGTTTATTCCTAGGTACTTTATTTTTCTTGTTGCTATATCAAATGGGATTTTTTTTCCTGATTTCTGTTTCTGCAGTTTCGTTGTTGGTGTACAGGAATGCTTTTGATTTCTGGGTATTGACTTTGTATGCAGCTGTTTTGCCAAATTCATTTATTAGGTCGAGTAGTTTTTTGGTGGAGTCCATAGGGTTTTCCATGTACACTATCATGTCATCTGCAAACAGTGACAGTTTCATTTCCTCCTTTCCAATTTGGATGCCTTTTATTGCTTTTTCTTGTCTGATTGCTGTGGCTAGGACTTCCAATACTATGTTGAATAGGAGTGGTGAGAGAGGGCATCCTTGTCTTGTTCCTGATCTTAGTGGGAAAGCTCTAAGTTTTTGTCCATTGAGTGTGATGTTGGCTGTAGGTCTCTCATATATGGCCTTTATTATGTTGAGGACTGCTCCCTTTATTCCCACTTTGCTGAGTGTTTTTATCAGAAATGGGTGCTGTATCTTATCGAATGCTTTTTCCGCATCTATTGATATGATCATGTGATTTTTGTCTTTGCAGTTATTGATGTGATGTATTATGTTTATTGATTTGCGAATATTGTACCATCCTTGCATCCCTGGGATGAATCCCACTTGGTCATGGTGGATGATCTTTTTAATGTATTGCTGGATGCGGTTTGCTAATATTTTGTTGAGAATTTTAGCGTCTATGTTCATCAGCGATATTGGCCTGAAGTTTTCTTTCTTCGTTGTGTCTTTATCTGGTTTTGGGATTAGGATGATGTTGGCTTCATAAAAAGAGTTTGGGAGTCTTCCATCAGTTTGGATTTTTTCGAATAGTCTGTGAAGGATAGGGGTTAGCTCTTCCTTAAATGCTTTGTAGAAATCTCCTGTGAAACCATCTGGTCCAGGGCTTTTGTGTGATGGGAGTTTTTTGATGACTGCTTCAATTTCCTTTGCTGTTATTGGTCTGTTCAGGTTTTCTGCTTCTTCTTCATTCAGTTTTGGAAGATTATATTTTTCTAGAAATGTGTCCATTTCATCTAGGTTTTCAAATTTCTTAGCATACAGGTCTTCATAGTAATTTCTTACAATCCTTTGCATTTCTGTGGTATCAGTTGTAATCTCTCCTCTTTCATTTCTAATTTTGTTTATTTGGATCCTCTCTCTTTTCTTCTTGATGAGCCTACTTAAAGGCTTGTCGATTTTGTTTATCTTTTCAAAGAACCAGCTCCTGGATTCATTGATCCTTACAATTGTACTTTTAGTCTCTATGTCATTTAGTTCTGCTCTGATCTTGGTTATTTCCTTCCTACTGCTTGCTCTGGGCTGTCTTTGTTGTTGTTCCTCCAGTTCTTGTAGGCATAGGGTTAGGTTGTTTGTTTGAACTGTTTCTAACTTCTTAAGGTAGGCCTGTATTGCTATGAACTTCCCTCTCAGGACTGCCTTTGCTGTGTCCCATAGGTTTTGGGTTGTTGTGAGTTCGTTTTCATTTGTTTCCAGGAAGTTTTTGATTTCTTCCCTAATCTCGTTCTTGACCCATTCATTGTTTAATAGCATGCTATTCAGTCTCCATGATTTTGAGTGTTTTGGGTTTTTTCCTTTGGGGTTGGTTTCTAGTTTCAGACCCTTGTGGTCAGAGAAAATGCTTGAGATGATTTCAATTTTCTTGAATTTGTTGAGGCTTGCTTTGTGTCCTATCATGTGGTCTATCTTTGAAAAAGTTCCATGGACACTTGAAAAGAATGTGTATTTTGCTTCTTTGGGATGAAAAGCTCTGTATATATCAGTTAAGTCCATTTCCTCTAGGGTATTGTTAAGTGACACAATATCTTTGTTGATATTTTGTTTGGAAGACCTGTCCATTTTTGATAGTGGGGTGTTAAAGTCCCCTACTATAATTGTGTTGCTGTCAATATCTTTCTTGAAATCCTCCAAGATTTTCTTTATGTATTTGGGTTCTCCTATGTTGGGTGCATATATATTGACAATGTTTATGTCTTCTTGGTGGATTCTTCCTTTGAGTATTATGAAATGACCTTCTGGGTCTCTCTTTATGGCCCTTCTTTGGAAGTCTATTTTGTCTGATATGAGTATTGCTACCCCTGCTTTTTTTTCCTGTCTGTTTTCTTGGAAAATTTGTTTCCAGCCCTTCACTTTCAGTCTGTGTAAGTCTTTTGTCCTGAGATGGGTCTCTTGTAGGCAGCATATGTGTGGGTCATGTTTTCTTATCCATTCAGCTATTCTATGTCTTTTGATTGGAGCATTTAATCCATTTACGTTTAAGGTTATTATTGATAGGTAGTTATTCATTGCCATTATTTCCTACCTGTGTTCCTCTGTCTTTCTCTTTTCCTTCCTTTCCTTAAAGCAGTCCCTTTAGCATCTCTTGCAGAGCTGGTTTGGTGGAGCTGTATTCTTTTAGACTTCTTTTGTCTGGGAAACTCTTTATTTGGCCTTCTATCTTGATTGAGAGCCTTGCTGGGTAAAGTAGTCTTGGTTGCAGGCCTCTGGTTCTCATTACTTGGAATATTTTTTGCCATTCTCTTCTGGCTTGGAGCGTTTCCATTGAGAAGTCAGTTGCTAACTTTATTGGGGCTCCCTTGTATGTTACTTCCTTTTTCTCCCTTGCTGCCTTTAAGATCCTCTCTTTGTCTTGGAAATTTGCCATTTTAATTATGATGTGTCTTGCAGTGGGTCTATTTGGGTTCCTCTTGCTTGGGACTCTCTGTATTTCCTGGATTTGGGTGACTTTTTCTCTCCTCAGATTAGGGAAATTTTCCATCATTACTTTTTCAAACAGGTTTTCTATCCCTTGCTCTTCTCCTTCTGGTATTCCTATTATACGGATATTGTTACGTTTCATGTTGTCCTGCATTTCCCTTATTGCCTCTTCATTCTTTCTGAGCCTCTTTTCCTTTTCTTGCTCTTTCTGGGTGTTTTTTTCTACTTTGTCCTCCAGCTCGCTGATCTGATCCTCTGCTTCATCAAGTCTGCTTTTCATTCCTTCTACTGTGTTCTTCAATTCAGAAATTGTATTCTTCATTTCCTCTTGGCTCTTGTTGATAGTTTCTATTTCCTTTTTCATGTTGATATAGTTTGCAGTGAGTTCATTGTAGTTTCCTTGTAGTTTCTGGTAGTTCTCTTTGAGCTCAGAGAGCTCAGTGAGCTTCCTGATAACCATTGCTTTGAACTCAGTATCTGATAGTTGACTTGCCTCTTTTTCAGTTAGCATTCTTTCTGAGGCTTCCTCCTTTCCTTTCATTTGGGAATTGTTTCTTTGTCTTCCCATTGTTTGTGAGACTCTTCTTATTAGCCTCTGCTTCTTAAATTGATGTATTCTGACTCCCTGGGTTTATGGTATGAACTTCTATGGTAGAATACCAATGGGATTCAGTGGTGCTGTCTCCTTAATCTCCTGTGCTCACTGGTCTTGAGCTGACATTTATGGGTGTAACACAGTCTTACTCTGGTCTTTTCAGCACTCCAGGTTTTCTTGTCTCACCGTCTGATCTTTCGATGTCCTCTATCTTTGGTCTCCGATCTTCATATATGCTGGAATACTGTTGGCTGTTCGCTCTGCTCCTCAGATCAGCTAGGTATTTCACTGGTGTTGAGGGGAAGTGGATTCCGCTCCCACCTATCTCACCACCATCTTCCCCCACATTCTGAATTTATAATCTTAATCAGCAACAATTTCTTTGAAAAATAGACAAATCCTATTTATTATCCTGCCCCTATGTTTGTATTTTTCTGTATCTATTGGACATAAGATGGTCAACAATTTACATTAATTTTTATATTTAACAAAGTGACCAATTCTTTCAAAGTAAACAATTCAAAAAGTTTTTGAATGCACAGAAAACTGAAAGATAGGAAACCAAGCAGTCTCACTACTTTTTTAAAAAAGTGAACACATATTTTATATAATTTATCTCAAAAAGAAGCATATTTTATAACATGATTTGGAAGACATTTTTACATACTCTCAATACTATGGAAAGAATGAAGTAACAGTGTTTCATTTGCAGACAAATTTTTCAACTAGAAATATGTAAAACATATCTTTTCCTGGAACCCATGTACTGTACATAATTTTTGGAAACTTTCGCTATCTCTAAGAATATCCCATAAAGTCCTTTGTTTGTCTACCAATTCTTATTATTTTCAATTTTACACCGTGGAAAAAAAATACAAGGTGCTCTGTTACCCGTTTCACACCAGTGAGACGTGTTCTATTCTCCACTAATGCTGAAAGTTTCCATGTATGCCCTGCCACTTGCGAGCTCCCATAGTTCTGCAGCAAATGTTCAGAAACATTGGCTGCTGATGGTTATGTCAGGCTCCTGGGTTTATCATGATTCAATGAAGAGAATTATATCTCAGGGCCTGAGGAGCCCCAGGGGACGATGTGATACATCTTGATCACCAAAAAGAGCCACTGATTCAGTCCCAAGAGCTTTTCTGTTTATTTGTCTGCTTGTTACCTTGTTGCCAACCCAACTAATCTTATAAAGACTGCCTCTACAGCAAAGCCTAAGAAGCCACAAAAAACCCCACTCATCAGTGTTGTGGAGACAAATCAGTTCTGGGGAGCATCTCTGGTTTTGTCTGCCTAGCACTCCCGCCATCTTCTGCAGGCTGTCCTCCCACCGTCTTTTTGAAAATTGCTCCTCGACTTATTCTAGTCACATGGTTATTTTAGAGACTGCAGATCATAGCATCTTCTCCACTGCCTGACCAGTGTCCATTGGTCCAGAAGGTAAGGCTGTAAAGTAGGTTGGGTCCATCAGAGTATCTCCTGAATTTAAAAAGCTCAGGTTGATTTGTACATGATGAAGCAAGCAGTGTGGTTCCTGTCACCAGGGGGATGATGATGTGAGAGAATGTCACTGATGAGCAGAGCAAAGGACAGGCAAGTGACCAAGAGTGTCCTGACAGTGTCTGTGCTCCGTGAATCAGGCATCTCCAAGGTCCAGCCCTCCTCATAGTTACGTGACTCCAAAGGCTGCGTGTAAGAGACCTTTTAAGGAGAAGGATGTGAAATATAAAATTATAGGAAATATATTTGGTCAAAAACAAATCAGGAACTTTTTTAGTAGACTACATAAAAGTGGGCAAAATTAGAAGGTTCAGTCAGAATACATTTTGCATTATGTATGATGCAACCCATTTTGTGCAATGTCATCCATATTCAATAGCTAAGACATTATTATTATTTTTTTCCTATCAGACTGGAAAAAATTCTGCCCAGGTGCAGAGCCTGAGGGAGAGCAGGCAGTCTCATGCTTTGACAACAGAATGCAAGATGCGACACCCCAATGGCGGGAAATTTGGCAATAGCTAGTGAAATCACATATACACACATTTGCTCATTGATCCAGCAGGAATCTACCTACAGATATATCTTCAAAAACCTAAAAATTATATGCGCACAAAGCATTCATGTAATAAATTATTTGTGAAACACTAAGAAGAATCTCAAAAAAGCCCGCTGTTTTTCTGGGCCCATTGGCCGAGGCTTCTGTAGACCATTGCACAGTTTTAGTAAGCCGGTTGTTTCTGGTTGATGGTTAAACCATGACTTGTGCGCACATGCGCCTCTTGCTACAATCCCATTGTCAATAAATGTGATCTTTAGTCAGAGGCACGGTTATGTGGCATTACACAAATCTGCGTATTCTGGAAGAAGTATCAAAGTGTCCATTTCAATGAGGACAAACACTGTCCGATGGGGCAGTGTTTCATTTTCACCAATGAAATCAATACAGGTCTCCAGAGAATAGAGCAATATCCTCTCTTGCCCTGTTGGGCACTGCAAAGTAACAGGCCCATTCTCTCACCATCTACCCAGCTAGCTGGACACTGCCCACGAGTTGGTGTTGGCCTTTACTTTAGACTAGATCCCCAGTCGTGCAAAGTGGGTGACTCTCTATACCACCCGATGTTCTGCCCTCTGGGAGGATTTCCCCTGACCCGTATCTCCAGGGCTACTCTAGAGTAAGGCCACCGCCCCGCAGCCACCCACTTCAGCCTGGTGTTGGCCACTGTGCATGCCATGTAACCGTAAACCAGGCCTTTGGCTCTCTTCCTTTATTAACCGGTCGTCTGGAACTTCCCATGAAGATGTATGTGCGATGAAGTCACAGAACGTTAGAATGTTAACAGTGGAGCCCATTACCCTCCCTTGGCTTGAAAAAATAAGGAGGGAGTGGTTCCTGCAACCAACCAACAGAGGGGTTATGTTTCTTCTTAACATTGTGTTTTATTATTTGTAATTTTTCCTATGAAGCACCTACTGATGAAAACATACATCCATGCAAAGCCTTGCATAGTAATGTTCATCACAGATTTAAAAAAATATTTTATTTACTTATTTTTAGACAGAAGGGAAGGGTGGGAGAAAGAGAGAGAGAGAAACATCAATGTGTGGTTGCCTTTCAGGTGCTCCCTACTGGATACCTGGCCTGCAACCCAAGCATGTGCCCTAGACTGGGATTCAAACCTGTGACCCTTTGGTTCACAGGCCAGCGCTCAATCCACTGAACCACACCAGCCAGGGCTTCATCACAGATTTGTCTGTAAAAATACAAATGGGAAACAACACAAAAGTCCATCAGTGGGTGGATTGAAACACAAATTGTGGCATATTCATTATCAGGGAATGCTACTCAGCAACAAAAAGGAACCCGTTACTTGTGCAGACAGCAACATAGATGAATCTCAAAATCATTATGCTTAGGGAAGAAGACAGACGCGAGAGGGCCCTTCCATTAGAACTCTGTTTACGTGAAACTCTAGAAGAGACGAGTCCCATCTACAGTGACGGGAAGCTGACCAGTGACCGCCTGGGGTCTGTGATGGAAGGTTGGAATTCACTGGGAAGGGGCACGAAGGGATCTTTTGAGATGATGGAAATGTCTCCTGTTTCTAACTGTGGTGGTGGTATATATTTTGACAAATATTCTCTATACTCTTAAAAGGGGTGCATTTTATTGTATGTAAATTATAACCTGATAGAGTTGATTTAAAAGATATTAATTGTACTTTTAACCTTTCTCAGAGGTTTCACTTTAACCCCATTTACTACTCTCCTGATTTTTATAGCATTGTTATCAGGAACTGTATTTTATATATATTTTACTAGTCCCACATTACTATAGTTGTTTCATTTTCAGTCAATGATTATTTAGATTTACCCAAATGGTTGATTTGGGGGGAGCTTATGTCTGCCCTTTCCCCCTCCCTCTCTCCCTTTTCTCCCTCCTTCCTTCTTTCCACTCTGCTTTTCCTTTCCTGGCTTTCCCAGGGGTAACTGAGTTATTGCCGTCCCTTTCTTTCCTCTCCCAGCGGTTGCTGACCTCCACGTCCAGCCTAGTGAAGGGCTGGGTGTTCATCCTTGTTTTCTTTACGTTGTTATGTTTATCAAGTAAACATGACATTGATCTGGGGTACATCTGAACCGATTCCAGACCTCTGAGGCCAAGCTGAATCAATGCACTTGGAAGGTTCTTTCCATAGAACCTGCTGAATATTGCAATATTGTAAAAGAAGGAAATGTGTTATTGCCTAAGACCCATTATAACAGGCTTATCCATTGATGTGTCCGTGTGTCCTAGACAATGAGCTCTTGGAGGTGAGGTACATGGTCTGAAAGATTCTCAGTGACTAGCATGGTTTCTATAATATAATAGAGGCTGAAGAAAGGTTGGTGAAATTCAGTTTACATGGATGGTGAAGCCTCTGGATAATGAAGCCAATAAAGTGAAATAAACTTTGTAAAGATATTGCAATACTAACAGTAACACAGTATTAATGTCCTAATTGCATCACTTGTTAAAAAGACTATTTTCCCTCATGTAATGGGTTGGCACCCTTGTTGAAAATCGGTTGACTATAACAGATTCATGAATTTATTTGGGGACACTCAATTACATTCCATTCATCTTCATATCTATTATTACACTAATACCAAACTCCCCTGACTACTTTGCTTCACTGTAAGTTTTGATATCTGTAAATGTGAGTCTTCCTAATTTGTTTGTTTTCGAGATTGTTTTGGCTATTCTTCCGCCCTTGCAAGTCCACAGGCCTGTGGTGTAGAGTTGCTTCGGTAGTATTTGTTGAAAAGACTTTTGTTTTGCCATTGAATTGCCTTTGCTCCTTTGTGGAAAATCAGTTACGTGTGTCTGTGCAGGTTATTTCTGGGCTCTCGGTTTTGTCCTATTGATCGATTTGTCAGTTCTTCCGTCAGCTTCACACTCTCTTTATTACTCACATATTTTCGACGTGCTGTGATGTTTTCCCTGCTGGCTTATGTAGTGGTGAAACCAAAGGATTTTTATTCTTGTGTCACGGTTTGTAAGAATGGACTATATTAACAATAACTTAAGAAATGATAAATTAAAGTCAGAATAAACTGAATTAACTCTGCCTTTGATGTACAGCTAGTTTATAAGATCAGACAAAATATTTAGAATTAATATGAATCCATTATCAGGTGAATTAGTCACATTTTATATTTTGAAATATCCCATTTAAGTGGTGACATTTTTTTCAATGAATAGATTTCTTTTTTATATTGACAGGAAAATGAGCAGATAGTAAAAAGAGTTTCCACATACCCCCTTAAGATTTCCCCCCAGTTTTCCCAGTGCATTTGTTACCACTGACGAGCCGATAGAGACATATTATTATTAACTAAAGTCCACAGTTTAAGTTAGGGTTTCCCCTTTTGAGCTGTATAGTCTATGGGTTTCGGCAAATGCATGATGACGTGTATCCATCATCGCAATATCATACAGAGTAGCTCCACGGCCCTAAAAGTCCCCTGTGGTCCAGCTATTCATCCCTCCCTCCCTCCCTGTGAACTCCTGGTAAACCACTGATCTTGCACTAGCCTTTCTACTGTTGATACAGTTTTGCCATCTCCAAAATTTCATACGGTTGACCTCATACACAATGTAGGCTTTCAAACTGATTTCTTTCACTTAGCGACAGGCATGTCTTCTTTGGCTTGGTAGATCATTTCCTCCTATCATTGGATGATATTCCATTGTGCGGACATCACAGTCTGTTTATCCATTAAGTTACGGAACAACATCTTGTTTGCTTCTAAGCTTTGGTAATTATGAATAAATAAGGCTGTCATAAATATTCATGTGCAGGTTTGTATGTGGTTGTAAGTTTCCAACTCATTTGGTTGAATTCCAAGAAGCAGGATTACTGGATTTTAGGGTAAGAGTATTTTATTTTGTAAGAAATCGGCAGGCTATCGTCCAAAGTAGCTGCACCTTTTTGTGCGCCCACGAGCAGTGAACAGGAGGAGTTCCTGTCGCTCCACGTCCCTGCTCGTATTAGTGTGGTCAGTGTTGGGGGTTTTAGCCGTGCTGGCGTGTGTAATGGCATCTCCTTGTTTTAATTTGAAATTTCTTAATGACATGCGAAGTCGAGCATCTTCTTGTTTACATACTTACCATTCTGTATACCTTCTTTGGTGAGGTCGCTGTTCAGTATTTTGCCCATTTTATAATCAAGTTGTTTGTTTTCTTATTGTTGAGTTTAAGGGTTCTTTGTATATTTTGGATACCAGTTGTTTGTCAGACATGTGCTTTGCAAATATATTTTTACCAGTCTGTGCTTGTATTTCCTTTACTTTAACAGTATCTTTTGCAAAGTCTCATATATCATTGTTTTCTTTCTCATGATTTTGGTGTTGTATGAAAAAGCTGATTGCCAAACCCAAGGTCCCCTAGATTTTCTCCTATGTTGTAATCTAGAAATTGTATAGTTTTGCATTTTAAATTTAGATCTACGATTCATTTTGAGTTACTTTTTGTGAAAGGTGTAAGATCCAAGTTTAGATTATTTTTTTGCATGTAGCCGTCCAGCTGTGTGAGCATCAATTGTTGAAAAAACTACCCTTTCTCTACTGAATTGCCTTTGTTCCTCTACCAAAGATCGGTTGATTATACTTATGTGGATCTATTTCTGGGTCTCTTCTCCTCCACTGGTCTGCTCGTCTATTCTTTGCCAGTTCCACACTGTCCTCATCGTTGCTTCCCCCCCCGACCCCCAATTTGTATGTTTTATTCCCACAAGGCAGCCAGGGGTGGGGGTTCCAAGCTGAGAGCCAGGCTGGGCTGAGGGGACTTCCTCCGCAGGGGTGCACGTGGGCTCCCAGCTCTGCCCCAGCAGGGTGCTGGGTTCTAGACAGGCTGTCTGGGTGCCAGGTGGACGGCTCCATGGGGTCTGGGCAGTGGGCTCGGACTGCAGGGCAGTGGTTCACTGGTGAACCACTGGTGGAGCTACAGGCAGCAGGCAGGTCCTTCTCTGTGATCAAGGGCTCTTCCATAGGACGGTACCGCTTCACCATGCCATCATCCTTGTCAATGAGGAACTTGGTGAAGTTCCATTTGATGGCATTTCCCAGGATGTCCCACCCCTTAGGCTGGACTTTCCTCTGCTTCCACAGTGGGTGGGCGCCATCCCTGTTCACACAGGCCTTGCTGTACATATCAAATGTCACATTATAGCCAGCGGTGAACTGTTTCATTTTGGCATTAGTCCCTGGCTCCTGCCTCCCGAACTGGTTTCAGGGGAAGGCCAGGATCTGTAAACGATACCCAGCAATCAGGCACACGGGTTGACGAGCTGAGGGTGGTGGGTGCATGGACTAAGCACAGCGCCAGTTGTCATTGAGGGGCGGGGGGAGGGAAGCAATACATTTCTTTTTGAAAACTTTGGCTTATTGGTAGCCTTTGAGTTTACAGTATCCCTTCACCTTCTTTCATCCAGCCCCAACCCCCATCCCCTCTGACAGCTGTCAGTCTGTTCCATGTATCCATGCCTCCATTTCTGTTTTATTTACCAGTTTATTTTGTTCGTTAGATTCCACATGTAAGATCATATGGTATTTGTCTTTCTCTGACTGGCTTATTTCACCTAGCATAGTAATCTCCAGGTCCATCCATGCTGTTGCAAAAGGTGAGGTTTTCTTTTTCTCTTTTCTTTTCTCTTTTCTTCTCTTCTCTTTTTTCTTTTCTGGTGTCCAAGTAGTATTCCACTGTGTAAATATACCACAGCATTTTTATCCACTCATCTACAGATGGGCACTTGGGGTGTTTCTAGATCTTGGTTATTATAAATAATGTTGCAATTAACACAGGTGTGCATATATTCTTCCAAATTAGTGTTTCAGTTTTCTTCAGATATATTCCCATAAGTAAGATTGCTACGTCAAAAGGCAGATCCATTTTTAATATTTTGAGGAAACCCCATACTGTTTTCCACAGTGGCTGCACCAGTCTGCATTCCCACCGACAGTGCACAAATGTTCCCTTTTCTCCACATCCTCTCTAGCACCTGTTTGTTGATTCATTGACAGTAGCCATTCTGACAGGTGTGAGGTGGTATCTCATTGTGGTTTTAATTTGCATTTCTCTTATGATCAGTGACATTGAGCATCTTCTCATATGTCTATTGGCCATCTGTATGTCCTCGCTGGTGAAGTGTCTATTCAGGCCCTTTACCCATTTTTTAATTGGGTTGTTTGTCTTCTTTGTGTTGAGTAGTGTAAGTTCTTTATATATTATATTTGGGAAATTCACCCCTTTACAGATGTATCATTGGCAAATATGTTCTCCCATTCAGTGGGTTCCCTTTTCATTTTGTTGATGATGTCCTTTGTTGTGAAAAAGATTTTAGTTTGATGTATTCCCTTATGGTTTTTTTCCCTTCATTTCCCTTGCCCAAGGAGATACTCATATATCAGCAAAAATATTGCTACGAGAAATGTCTGAAATTTTACTGCTTATGTTTCCATCTAGGATTTTCCTGGTTTCGTGACTTACATGTAAGTGTTTAATCCATTTTGAGTTTATTCTTGTGTGTGGTGTAAGTTGGAGGTCTGGATTCATTTTTTTGCATGTATCTGACCAATTTTCCCGACACCATTTATTGAAGGAACTGCCTTTACCGCATTACATGTTCTTGCCTCCTCTGTCAAATACTAACTGACCGTAAAGGTATGGGCTTATTTCTGGGCTCTGTCTTCTGTTCCATGGATGTACCTGCCTCTTCTTGTGCCAATACCATGCTGTTTCGATCACGTTGGCCTTGCACTAGGGTTTCATATCAGACGGTGCGATTCCTCCAACTTTGTTTTCTGTCTCCGGGTGGCTGAGGCTATTCAGGGTCTTTGTGGTTTCGTAGAAAATTTTGGAATATTTGTTCTATAGCTGTGAGATGTGCCATTGGTATTTGAATAGGAACTGTGTTGAATCTGTAGCTTCCTTTGGGTAGTACGGACGTTTTAATGATGTTAATTTTTCCTATCCATAAACACACTATAGGCTTCCACTTATTTGTGTCTTCCTCAGTTTCTTTCTTCAGTGTCTTACAATTTTTTTTGAGTACAGGTCTTTTACCTGATTGGATATATTACTAGAAACTCAACTTAAAAAATATATATGGACACCAACTGGTCTGTTAATTGCTGGGGGGAGGGGAGTATGAGGGGTCTGAATGGTAATGGGAAAAAAATACAATAAAGATTAAATTAAAAAATAAAAATCACACATGCACATATATGTATATATATATTTATATTCAGCATACTGAAAGGGACTAAAAGCAATGGCATCCTATTAGCCACAGCTAATCTAGCTCTACTTCAGCTCAGACCTAGGTTTCTAAATACCTCTCTCCACCGTAGAGACTTAGGTCTCCTTAGAAGTGTGGTTGAACAGATGGGCTGGGGAAGGTCACGGTAGTCTTGTCATTTCTGGATGTGCCAAAGAGAAGGAAGAGCTCAAAGACTACTGGAGTGAAATTGAAAGGACACAAGCCAGGTTGCTGGAACTCCCACGGGTCAAATTTGGTGCAATTTAATTATCAAAAAGAATAGTGATTATAAAACCTTTGAATAATACAAACTCATGAGTCTGAAGTCATTTTTTAAAAAAAGAACAGAAGGAAATAAAAACAAGGTTTACAGGCCACTGATACAAGCAATTATTATACATACTCCCATTCTAGAAATTGGAAGTTAAAGAAAAATAATCAAACTCTTATTATGTGTTTTGCCAAGAACAACAGTTCATCTCCACTTAGTGAGAGATAACTCTTCTTTACTGAAGAATGCAGGTTACTAATGTAAGTCAAGAAATCATTTTTTATTCAAGAGAGAAATACAGCATTTCATACTACTTTTTAAATATCTCTGTTTTTCCTTGTCTAACATTCAGGGTCTTAAAAACTGTTTTCTGCCCTGGCTGGTATGGCTCTGTGGATTGAGCACGGGCCTGCAAACCAAAGGGTTGCTGGTTCGATTCCCAGTCAGGTCACATGCCTGGGTTGTGGGCCAGGTCCTCAGTAGGGGCACACAAGAGGCAACCACACATTGATGTTTCTCTCCCTCTCTTCCTCCCTTCCCCTCTCCCTAAAAATAAATAAAAACAATCTTTAAAAAGAAAAGAATTCCTTACAGAAACTGTTATCATGTATTTTGTCTGGTTTGTTAGATTGTTTCAGGAAGACGGTTAAATAAAGTCCCTACTACACCATCTTGACCAGAAGCAGAAGTCCTAATATTAGTAGTAGAAATAAAAATAGAGCTTTTTTTGGAATGTAAGCTGATAAAAATCTATGAAAATTAAAAATACAGGTACTTACTGGGAAATACTCTTTTCTTGGGAACGTATGTCATAGGTAAACTGTAAACATATTCATGTATAAGAAAGCATATATAAGCATGTAAGTATACGGTATGCTACATGTAATAAATAGCAGTGCCATTAACATAAAACCCCACAAAATAAAAGACTGGAAATAAGAGCAAATCCATCAATTCTGCTGCAGCGGATGCATTTAGTATATGCAATATTATGTAGTTATCGAAGCAGGTAAATGAACGCTCTACCAGATGACGTGGAGGGATTTCCCTGTGGCATTGTTAAGCACGGGAAATAAGAGAAGTTGTTAATACAGTCCCATTCTTCCAGAAACTAAAACACCCACATATACACAACACATATAAAACCAAGCATTTGCTTTTCTTCTGTTTGTTTCTATGCGTTGACCGGTTGACACACATCTTACATATGTTGACATACTTGTTTGTTTATATGTTTATCAGGTGATGAAGTTGTTAAGACTGGACTCCCGGGAACCTAGCCCTGTGTTTCCACTGAGAGCAGTGGTTCAGTATCAGCTAACTTAACGTTGGTGGACACTTTATAGAACACATCTGCTGCGAATAATAAGAAATGACTGTACGTGCAACAACGTGGGTGAATCTCGAAGACCCCGTGAACCAGACACAAAGGGCAGGTAATGTAGGAGTCTGTTTATTTTGTGGTCAAAAACAGGCAAGTCCAATGAAGTTGGAAAAGCGACTACAGAGCAGTATTGATTAGAAAATAGCACGAGGGCACTTTTAGGGTTGATGGAAATTTTCTTCATCTTGACCTGGGTGTTGGAAGTTAGGATAGGCCACGCGAATTGGTTCTATTTAACGACTACTCAGCTCTTTCACCCTGTCTCTTGGGGTGTGCGAGCTGCAATGGTCTGCTGCAGCCACATGGTGGCAATGTTGTAGAAGTAAACAAAATTCGGGCTGCCCCTTAAGTTCCTGTTCTTTGTAGTTCAGATAGTTTTGTAACCCAGCCCGCTATTCTTTTAACATTGTTTCTGTAGATGATGACTTATAAATTCATATGTAGCTACTGATAAACAGTCTGTATCTTAAAGGATTCTAGGAGCTAACCTCAAAGGAAGCCGACTGTGCTCTTCAGGCGTTTCAGCTCCAGGAGATTTGCTCACCTTCCAGGAAAACGAGACCATGGAGGAAAACCAGACGCTTGCTTGACCGGCTCAGAGATGGTCATCAGAGCAGACTGTCCTTTCTCACACAGAGCACCTTGACGAGAGCCCACAGCCCCGTCCAGCTTCCTTTATTCTGTCTTCCCCGTCTCTGCTCGTGGAAACCTCCGCCAGCGCAGAGATGTTAAGATGGTCTCTGGGATGAGAGTCACCCATCTTCTCAAGCTGTTGGCTCTCGAATAAACCCACTTTCCTTCCATCAGATGCTGACTCTTGAGTACTGGCTTTTGAGTGGCAGGCAGCTGACCCTGGGTTCAGTATTAGTTTCAAATAGTGTCTTCCATCCTCCGGTAAGTAATCGCTGGCCTCCACCACCCTCTCTGTGACGCAGTGCGAACTGGACCCTAAGGTGAGGGCCCTATACTGGTCCGAGGCAATCGTGGCATGGGAAATACATCCCTGAGGCTTCTGGTCCTTCCTCAGCCCTACTGTTACTGTCAATATTTAACTATTAATTAATAAGAAAAAGAAAGGTAATTAGACATTGAGCTTAATAAACTGGGGAGCATAAACCTGTGTGTTCCACCAGGAAACTGTGGCTTCACTCCTGAGGGGATCACAGCATTGTTCTGCCAAGGCGATTAACACTCCTCCCTCCCCCCTTTGGTACTGGATTCTTGGGGGGCACAGGGGAGATAGTGGACCAAAGAAGCCTGTCAGTCTAACTAGGGGTGTGGGGCCATCCAAAGCCCGTGAAAATTGGGAAGCTGACTGGTCATTTTCTTTCGTTTTTTTAAAGAGAGGGAGAGAAATATCAATGTGCCATTGCCTCTTGAGTGCCCCCCACTGGGGACCTGGCCTGCAACCCAAGCATGTGCCCTGACTGAGAATTAAACCGGTGACCATTTGGTACGTAGGCCTGAGCTTAATCCACTGAGCTACACCAGCCAGGGTTGATTGGTCATTTTTTAAAAGCACCTGCTTATAATCCCAGAGGAACAAAGAGGCGCTCACTCTCTCTTGCTCTCTCTCTCTCTCCATCTCTCTCGCTCATGACCGGCACTTGCACGGTGCACTCGTGTGTCCTCTCTCCATAGTCGTGTGGCCTTAGCAGCTGCAGGGCCCATGGCTGTGCAGACTCCGCCTGCAGACTCCAGGAGAGATCCCGAGCACCGCAGCCCAGCCATGCACTGCAGCTGGAAACGCCTGCTGAGCCAGCCAGGTGCTGGGCTGGACTGCACTTTAATGTGGAGCAGAAACTCGGGGCACCGGTCTTTATCCTGGCCCTACTGAAGACAAGATTAGACCTTTTCCATGAGAGACAGAGGGAGATGGGACATTGGGAAGTCAGGAAGGGAACCCCCTAATTTTACATCATCAATAAAGTTTGCTGTGGAACCCATCCTCCCAAGGGAGTCTCAGGAAATGCTTTTGCTTGAGATCCTGCTAGCATTCCTTCTCCACCAATAACAACGCCCTTTCAGCTATTTGCTCCTTTCTGTGTCTCACTCCTGCTCCACCCCGTCCCTGCTCTTGGGCTGTCAAATTCGACAACCTGAGCCCGATCTCCCGTTATTGGGGGAAGGTCACCTGCAGGGAAATTCAAAAGAGAAAAGCACATTTCCTATGCCATGTAATTGCTCTTTCTAGGAGTAAGATCTGGAAACAGTAAATGCTTATCATTTCGGTAATAAAAAGTGCTTTATCCTCTTAAAAACAAGACAACAGGCCCAAAATGGAGTCACTGGTACTCAGCCCCATGTCACCAAGCTGGGACACATGAATTTCTGCTGTCCCAGAAATGGAATCTTAAACCAGTCCATCAGGAGTCACGTCATCAGCCCTGGTGCTATAACCTGTCTACCAGGCCCCAGGATTCCTGGAAAGAAAGTAATCTCGCACAGCCACCTCGCTTTTGTGTCTTGTGTAACTCCCACATTCCTGCTCCCTGCTGCCTGTAAAAGTCTCTCATTTTGAAGAGACCCTCAGAGCTCCTTTCTACCGGCTCGACTGGATGCTGCCAGGTGTGCATTGGTTTTTACCCAGAGAAACTGTTGAATTTTGTGATGTGCTTCCCATTTACTTTTTAACAATCCCCTTTCAGCCAGTCATTACCAAAAATGCGTGAGATTAATATTGTGAAGGGACCAAAATTCTGCCCCCCTGAAGCTGCTTTTTGGGGGTATGGATTGTAGACTGTTTATTAGGAAGCAAAAGACCCAGAAAGACCCTTTGACCTTCCTCCCTTTCCTGCTCAAGAGATTCAGAGAAACCTGCTTCAGGAAAGAGCTCTGTGGATGCTCCCCTCAGCCTAACCTGAATTCGGTACGGTGAACAAGGGGTCTCCGGGCAGTGCCTGTTGGCTAGATCTCCCCACTGCTTCTGAGTCTCCCAGCAAGGAGTTGCCTGCCTGCGTGTCCAGCTCTTCCTAGACTGTCTTTAAATCACCCGTTCTCACTTCTGAAATATGATTCCCCATTTTTCTCCTCTTCCCAAAATGTCTTGTATAACCAATGTTGCCTCACTGTCTTGGTAGTTTGTATGGATTTAGCATGTTTAGGTGAATTTTCCCCATGCACGTGTATCAAATGTTGATTTTCTCCTGTTAATCTAATTCTGTTAATTTGGTTATTAGTCCAACCAGAAGAACTCAGAAGGTGGGAGGAAAAGTACTGATATTTTTTAGGCCTACAATTGGAAGACCTGGAGGGATTTTCACGATTTTTTATTAAGTGAGCAAAGCAAAATGCAGGAAAGCGAGCACAATAATAAAGTGACCAAACTTCCATAAAAGTGTGTCTGCGTCTGCATAGAATTACATGGACGCAAAGAAAAGGGTGGAAAGGCACATCCCAGGATGTTAATGAATATTGTTTACTGGTGTTGGGGTTAAAAATGACACCAGTTGTTACTGGCGGCAGGACCTTGGTTCAGCGACCTTAGTTCTTGAGTTCTGGCTAAGAGAAGAATTCCGAGCCAAGACTCAAACTATAAGAGAAAGTTCAGTTAAGAAGGCACAGAGGTGGGAAAAGTGAGCCAGCTGGGCGTGGGCTCGGGAAACAAGTTGTGGGGGAGAAAGAAGGGCCCTTGAAGCTCGGGAAGAAGAAAGCAAAGGAGACTCAACAAGCAGATTCAAGCAGGCATGCCCTCTTGAGAGAGAGAGAGAGAGAGAGAGAGGACTGCTGCTTCCTCAGTCTTGAGTGTTTTTAAAAAAGATTTATTTATTTTTAGAGAGAAGGGAGGGAGAAAGAGAGGGAGAGAAACACTGACGGTTGCCTCTCGCACAAGTCCCAACCAGGGACCTGGCCCACAATCCAGCCATGTGTCCTGACAGGGAATTGAACCGGTGTCTTTCACATCAGGTGATGAAGCCCAACCAATTGGGCTACATAGGTCAGGGTGTCTCGAGGACATTTATCTGTGGGTCTCAGAAGAGGGTCTCAACAGAACATTCATCAGCTCTCAACTGTGTGTCCTTGTGGTCTCTACAGATTGGTTGGTGCCAGGGCAGGGGTCATCAGTCAATTCAGCGGACCCTGCCGTCGGCCATGGCCTTGCTTGTCTGCTTTTGCTGCTTTCCAGGGCCTGGAGCTGAAAAGCCGCTGAGGCCTGGGTGTATTTGATGCGGGTCAGGGCCTCACTGTTCTGGTGGGTTGATGCTTAAGGGCTGTTCTCTGGCTTCCTTGTCTGTTCCCCCTTTACGGGGGTCTACACCACATGCCTAGCAACACTCCATGGGAGGAAAGGTCAGGGGGATATCCTAACGGTGACCAGAGATATGAAAGGTCAGCAGATCTAAACCGCATGACCAGCGATACGCTTGGAGAGGAAAGGCCGCCGTGACCAGGCCAGTTTTGCTAAGTACTGGGGCTTTCCATCCTGGTGACCTTCTGAACTTGGCCTGTTGTCTTTGTTCTGCTCACGCCTGTTCCTCCTGGGATGAAATGGGAGCCTGGGGCCAGGGAAACAATGAAAAAAAGAAACCCTAAAAACAACTGAGGTTAACCACAGCATGGATAATATTTTAATTCTGCAGGGGGCTGAAAAATTTAATGGTTTTCCTCCTACCATCTGAGTTCTTCTAGCTGGGCTAATAATAAATTTCAGGGACAGATTAACAAGAGAAAATAAAATTTTAATACATGTGCATGGGAGTTCTCATAAGCATAAAAATTCCAAAGACAGTGAGACAGCTTTGGGTACATAAGGCATTATAGACAAAGGAGAAAGTGGGCAGGGGACGGGGTATTAGATTTCAGAAATGGGGTGGGCAATGTACAGGTAGCTGAGCAAGAGCAGAACACACCTATCAGGGAAAATTCTCACTAGGTGACTCCAAAACAATGGGACACAGGGGTTATTTAAGGGGCTTCAAGTCTCCCTGAGTAATTCTAGGGCAAAGATTCTTAAGGTGATTAAGCCAAGGCTCCTTTCTTAAAGCAGGATTTTTTTTTTTTTTGTCATTTTTCTAAATCTCTTGGGCAGGACAAGGGGGAAGGGTCAAAGGTTCTTTTTGAGCCTGCCTGCCTTCCTTCCTTCCTTCCTCACCCAAGGATATATTTATTGATTTTTTCAGAGAGAGAGAGAGAGAGAAAGGAGCATCGATGTGAAAGAGAAGCACAGATTGGTTGCCTCCTACACGCACCCCGAGTTGACCCCACAACCCAGCTATGTGCCCTGACTGGGGACCGAACCCACAAGCTTTTGGTGCATGGGACGACGCTCAGCCACCTGAGCCACCTGGCCAGGGCAGTCTTCTTTCTTAATAAACAGCTTGAAATCAATATCCCGAGAAGCAGCTTTAGGGTAGAAAATCTGGGCTCCCTTCTGTCCCATTTATATAAGTTACATACTCTATGTGGATACATGTCCATGTGTGTATGTGGAATCATAGAGGCTAAAAAAGGGGCCACATGCAAACCCGAGAAGCTCAGGGAAGGCCAGCAGGGCTGGCCCCACACGCCCGGAGACCCAAATCACACAGGGTGGTCTGAAGATCAAAAGTCCTAACTAAGAGCAAATCTTGATGGGTAGTCACAGCTCGGCCCGTAGTCCTTGACAAAGGTCAATCTTTTTGAGAATCCCTCCTTGGTATCTCGTCGCCCGCCTACCATCTCCATGTGCTGCGGTGTCATTAGCGCCCCTGCACCCACCGGTGTAGAAGAAGGGCGTGTCTCTCCGTTCTACCCTTTATCCAATCCCAGGACTTCCCTGGTTTGCTCTCTCCCACCCCCTTATCCTACCACCAGTGGATTTCATGTCACCCTATTTTTGTCTCCTGTTTTTGATTCTAATGTATAAAATAAACTGTGAAACTTACTTTCTCAGTCTGTCGAGATTTTGCTTCCTGGCAATCGCTATCGTTTGGCTCAGATAAACTCACACAAGTTCTCTCCAGGTTTGGACGTCTCTTCTGTGACACATATATACGTACATGTACCTACGTATGTATAGACCTAGCTTTTCCTATATGTTGTCTGCCTTTTATAGTACACCTAGACCATGCTCACGTGAAAATGATGAGTGTATTTTATCTCTAGTTTCTCTGGAGGGCTTTGTTTCATTTTACCCTTATATCCTTAGTCCATCTGAAAGTTGTTTCCATAGAATTTGTAAGGCTGGGGTTCAATCAAATGAAATTTTGAACCATCAGCCAGTTGGCTGAGAAGACGAAATGCCGTCCAAGGTTGTAAAATACACCGGAGCGTGTCAGCAGGGGCAGTGGCAGCGGCACACGCGCCTGAGAAGGACTGACTGTGACGGTGAGGTGAGCTGCGGCACTCGAAGGGTGCAGTTGAGGAGCCTCTGCAGGCAGCCACAGCGAGGGAGTGGGGGGTGGACCAGGGACAAGTGGATGCAGCTGCTAAGACCTGGGGCAGTTCCTGTTCTTCCCAGGGGCTCTGCCATCTCTGAATTTGCCGAGATGGGAAGGAGTTTACAGATTTTTTAATCAGATTTTTCAAAGAGTAGCCTGCTCTCTGGGCTTTCACAGTCCCCCTCTCAGAAACCTAGAGGCAGAGAGTCACCTCCTCAGGACCTGTATCAGGGGCTATCTTCTATCAACAAGCCACAGTGTCTTGAGCCAAGGAGCTTGTGCCTTCCAGTACTCTCCAGCTCACTGTCTACCCAGAGTGGACTTCTCAGGGATTGGCAGCAGTTCTTCTCACCCCAACTTCTTCTTTAGAGAGAAAGAAAGGGAGGGGAGAGAGAGGGAGAGAAACATCAGTGTGTGGTTGCCTCTCATGTGCCCCACACTGGGGACCTGGCCTGTAGCCCAGGCATGTGCCGTGACCGGGAATTGAACCCGCGACCCTGGGGTTCACAGGCCTGTGCTCAATCCACTGAGCTATACCAGTCAGGGCCCCACCTTCTGTTTAATTCTTTATCTCAGTGCTCAGAGTTCTTCTTACCATTTATTTCCATATCCCTTGGGGCTAACAGGACTCTTGAGCTACCCTGTCATCCTGGATTTGCCAGGAAGAGACTAGATTCTCCCAGATACCTTCTCTCCATGCTGTTGTACATGCAAGAAAGAATAATAGAAAGTATAAACACACCACTTCAGGTTAAGTAATGGTAACTGAAAGAAAGCCCTCCAAGTTGGAAAATGCCTTTGTTACCTTGAGGTCGATCAGAACAGGACAAAGGAAAAGAGTAGCACAAGTCGGCTCCCGTTCCAAACTAGAACTAAGGGGCAGGATGCACTAAAGCAGAAGGAAAATTCTCAAAGGGTGGCAGAGAGCCAAGTGGTATAGAACAAAACAGGTGACTTTTCCAAATCCAGGAAAACCAACGTTCAGAGAGGAGATAGGTGAGGCTGCATGGTTCGATAGAATAAAAGGAAAAACTGCTCAAGAGGAATGAGAAGTTCCCCAAATACAAACCCGATTATATAATCACAGAAGGCAAGGGAGAGCCGTTCTTGGAGATCTCCCTGTTTGTTGGAGAAGAACAGGGGTGAGCTCTTGAATGGACAGGCGATGAGGTCTGTCTGGAAAGTATCCAGCTGTGCAATATGAAACATAGAGACATTTATTGCAGAAGATACAAGAAACATTGGACATAGGACAATGATGCCTCAGTCCCCCTCAAAGTAGGCACCTTGGGACCTCACACAGTTTTCCCAGTCTCCATCAGCTGTCCTATCCTATTTTCCTGAATCTCACTGATGGTCTGAAATCTCTTCCTTTTCAAAGGTGATTTTAGTTTGGGGAAAAGCCAGAAGTCACAGGGCGCCACATCTGGGTATAGTGGGGCTGAGTCACCTGGGTGACTGATGTTTCACCAAAAAACTCCACACGAGATGTGATGCATGAGCAGGCGTGTTGTCGTGATGAAGCTGCCAATCACCAGTTGCCCATAGCTGCGGCCTTCTGCATCATCCAAATAGCTTCCACAGAGGAATGTTCAAGCTTAACACAAAATTTGATGCAGATTTGTTGTTCTACTTGCCCAGATATTTTGAATGTGACGATCACACAGTACATATGCTCACTCAACAGTGTCTACCACCCCCACTGACTAGTACAGTGAGATCGTCATTGGTCACACAGGCACATTCCAGTCCACTCTCCTTGGCTGCCAGGTTACATCAGTGCTGTGCAAACCCTTCTCATTATGTTAACAATGGCTGCACTTTTTCCGGACAGGCCTCGTATACAAGAAGGGTAGAAGGGCATGGCATACACCTTGGGAAGTAGCAACAGGGATGCTAAATCCTGTGGGGTAGCTGTTTGCAGGAGATGCCTGTCCCTTCCTGCTGGGACTGCTGTGGGGGTGAGGACGCGGCGCTGTCTGTGACAGCTGCAGTTCACAATGCACAGCAAAAGCTTCAATGTGGCCCGCAGGGGGATGCGGTTCGGAGCCAGGCAGAGTTCCTGGAGAGGACGGGCAGCAAGCGGTCTTAATGAAGCACAGACCTGGGTCGCAACACGACTCTATCACAGGACGGCATCTGGTGCAGCAATTCCACTTGTGGGTATTTGTCTGAAGGGACTGAAAACACTAACTTGAAAAGATATCTCTACTCCCTTGTTCAAGGAAGCATTACTTATCATAGACGTGGAAGCAATGTAGATGTCCATGGATGGATGAGTGGATACAGAAAATGTGGTATGTGTACACACAATGGAATATTATCCAGTCATCAGAAAGAGGGAAACCCTGGCATTTGCAACAATGTAGATCGATTCGGAGTGCATCATGCTAAGTGAAATAAGTCAGAAGGAGGGAAGACAAATCCCGTAAGATCTCACTCTCAGGTGGGGTATACCAACAAAAACAAAAGCAAAAAAATCCCCCAAAGTCTGGCCTCTCACACAGAGAACAGGTTGATGGCCTCCAGAGAGAAGCAGCAAGGGAGGGCTGGGCCAAATGGGTGCAGGGGGTCTCAAGGTAGAAACTTACAGTTATGAAATTAACAAGTCCCACGGGGTGTGGGGTACAGCACGGTGACTATACCTGGACATTGTGATCACGTCACAATATATACAAGTATCGACTCATTATGTCGGATGCCTGCAACTAACATGGGATAGGTCGATTTTATCTCAAAAAGGGAAAGAGCAGACAGGGGAGCAAGTGCTGCTACTTTTTTTTAAAGGATGCCAGGGACGCTGCAACAAGAGTTAATTAAATCACTAAAAATGAGAGGGAGCGGGACAAGCTCTTGATTGAGGATGTAGAACAGGAACTGGGCTAGTGAGAGAAGCCCTGTACACAAGGAATGAGAGAAGCATATATGAAACCAGGGAGGCTGAAAAAACTCACTTTTTTGTGATTATATAATTGGTTTTTTATTCAGGGATTGTAACATTATCAGGGTACAGAAAAATTTAATTAAGCATTTAGGGTACCAATGATTATATTACTTATTTCATGAAGAAAAAACCACCTCCATTTGTTCCCTTTTGTTTTTGTGGCTCAGGAATCTGGGCGGGGTCTCTCACAAGGCTGCAGGGAGCTTGAGGCCCCACTGGGGAGGACCTGCTCACGTATTCACTCGTGTTTATTAGCAGGAAGCAGGTGCTCCTGGGTTGGTGGACGGGGGGCTTCAGATTCTTGCTGGCTGTTGGCCGGACACCTTCCTTAGTTCCTTGCTATGAGGGCCTCTCCACTGGGTGGTTCCCAGCATGGTGGCCTGCTTCTCTCAGAGCAAGCAAGCGAGAGAGGAGGACAGAACAAGCAAGTCAGGAGTGTAACTGCGCAGAAACCTGATTTTCTTTAATCTTCCCTGTGATTTTTTTCCTTTGACTCAAATTGGCCTCATCTAGTACCTGACTCAGCCACCAGGCGCTCCCTCACTTAAGCTTCAAGCCCTCAGGACAGTGAGCCTCTGGTCAGCATCCAGTAGCCATAGAAACAAGCCTCACCTCTGTTGACCACAGAGACAGAGTTTTAGTCAAATCAGAGGTAACACATAGGCCTCAGTTGTGTTTCAGCTCCAGAACGACCCCACCAACTACATCCTTGAGAAAGCAGATGAAGCCACGCCATGGCTGACCTCAGGAACACACGCAGTGATCAGCTACCTAACTCCTACCCCGGTGCTCACCAATCAGTAGAGACCCCGACCCGGCCATGACCCGAACTCCCATAGTCGCCCTCATTAATGATTTTTCCCCTGTATCCCCCACCCCCTATAAGCCATCTGGGAGCCAGGTCTTTGAACATGAGCTACCTGTGACTCCGGGCACAGTGCCACCTCCTTAATAAATCCTTACTTTCTTGGCTGCAAACTCTTATTTGTGTCTCATTGAGCTTTAATGCATGCTAGCAAATGGACCCCTTCAGTCTAGCAATGGAGGCAGCATGGGTTTTCTTCTTTTTCTTTTTTTTTTTTTCAGAATGGTTTTTAATAGCCCATCCCTTGTGCTGTTAGGAGGGAGTCACAGGTCCAGCCCACACAGGGCATGAACACGGAGGCAGGCTCCTTGGTGCCGTCTCAGAAGCTGCCTATCACATGGGGCATAACCAGGGGCCGACTGTCTACCGCAGAAACGTTTGGCAAATGCATGTTTGTATTCCAGTACTAAGGCACAGGTTTCTTACCTCACTAGCTTGTGTTGAGTGTTACGCTACAAGGAGAAAAATACCGTACAAGGAAGATGTATGAGGATAAAGTAGAATTTCCACTTAAGCAGGAAAGACCCAGGAGACAGGACAAAACAAATGAAATAGTTTCCATAATACACCGCTGCTTAAAAACAACAGGGTTAATAGATTTGACTGACCCCAACTACCAAAAAAAAATATGTATATATACTTGCCAAGGGGACAAAGTAATACCTAATACCTGAATGTGCCATTGTGAGGAACTTCTAGAGGCAATTGGCAAAGGCTCCTTTATATTTCAAATGACTTTGTTTTCTCAAAAGGAGGAGTGTAAAAGGAGGAAGAAAAATCACAGCGTTGGAGGAAACACTTTAGAATAGGCTCTTTCCTAATCTTGGCAGGACTGGTGGTCTGGCTCCAGCCTGTCTCTCAGGCCTCCTCCCCCATCACTCACTGCCCAGCACAGCGCGCTGCAGGCACACTGGCCCCCCTGTCCATCAACAGAATACCAGCTCAAGCTCCTCTCCAAACCTCATTTCCTTCAGTGCCTGCAGTTCAAACGGTCACCTCCTCGAAAAGAAGTTCCCTGACTGCTCTCTAAAATGGCATAAACCTGCCCCTTGCTCTTGCCTTGCTTTTATGTTTCCTCGTAGAAGTTACCACTTTGCTAAATTATATTATACCTTTATTTAAAAATCTGTTTATTGTCTGACTCCTCCCCTGAGATGAAAAGCTCTATGAATTCAAGGTCTTGAGCTCGCTAGGACCTGGAAAAGCAAGCCATTGGCTCTTGTCAATAGTGTCTGTTGAGTGAATGAAAGTAAAAATAAGTAAAAGTAAAGTGAAGCCCATAAAATACAGATTAGCAGCAAATGCTGCAGAGGCAATGCCAAGTTGCTAGAGCTGTGCTAATACGAATTCAAGCGTAATGGGGAATTTTTATATTTTTGTATAATCCATAATTCATTTTTTAAAAAACCCTGAAAGACTCCAATGAGTTAATGTGCTGGAAAATAATTACGACAATATATAAATCTGGTCGCAGAGCGACTCCCTCTTCCTCCAGACGCGCCTGCTAATTTCTGCGGAGTCTCCGCGAGGACGACGAGCTCACCCTCCCTTCTTTATAAAAATGTATTCTTGTCGTTATTCGATTGGCTGTCCTTCCGAGGCAACCCATTTTCATTGGCCCCCACACCGGGCCATCACTCACGATCTCAAGCACTCCATTGGTCCGCCGCCTCAGATAGCGGCGGCGGCCGGAGGCCGGGCTGGAGGAGTTCCCCGATAACGTCAACGGCACCTCCCGCCCACATTCCAAAGCCTGGGCCTAGACATCCCGTGGCCCCTGACTTTGGAGGCGGGACGGGAGGAGAGAAAGACTTGTGATTGGGTGGAGCGGGCGAAGTGAGTATCCGATTGGTCACTTCCATGGAGGGAGGTGGAGTCCTAGGTGGGTCTTGGAGTCGTAGGTGGGTCCTGGAGCCGAGCTGAGGCTCTCTGGGGAGTCTCAAAGTTTGTGTCTGCAGCAGTAGTGGAAAGTGGGCTTAACGAGAAGGCGTTTTCTGGGGATGAGAGCTGTTCTCTTATCTTCTTTTTGGATGCACACTCTGCTTTAACTCTTTCAGCCTTAGCCCGATTCCTCGACAGCCTGTCTCCCCCGGGGATTTTCAGATCTCCGAGGATACCGGACCGGGAGCCCTTGGCAGTTCTCTCTCGAGCAGGGGAGCGAACTTTTTCCTTCCTACGTGCATAAGCTTACACGCACACACGCGCGCACACACGCGCGGAGCCGGATCTCGCCCTCCGAGGCGGTTCTGCACGCTCCCCTCCTGCGCTCAGCATCCTCGGCCCATCGCACCTCGGCCCATCGCGCCTCGGACCACCATGGAGGTGCCCGAGAGCGGGGAGCAGAGCGTCCTGCAGTGGGACCGCAAGCTGAGCGAGCTGTCAGAGCCCGGGGACACCGAGGCTCTCATGTATCACACGGTGAGGACACGGCGGCCGGGCGGATCGGGCGGCTTGATAGGGGTAGTGCTGTCATCAGAGGAACAGCTGGGGAAAGGGAACTGGGATGGAAGTGTTTGGGAGGAGGCATGCCCAGAAGGAAGAGGTATGGGGAGAGGCGTGGTTCTTCTATCTGAGTAAAGGTGGGCAGCTGGCCCTTTTTTAACTCAATAATAGTTATGACAATGTTTTGCTTTAGCAATGTTTACTCCCCCCCCAAGGCTTTTTCACCTCTGCAATATTATTTCCTATTGCTATCAGTACGTTAAAGTGGGAGAAAGGTAAGGTATTTTGAGAATAATATGCCTCTTTTAGTTTTAGTTAGAATTTTGTGGGAAGGTTTTTAAAACCTAAACAAAGTGGCATTTTCTTTTCTTCCCTGTCATATTTTGTCTCCCTTTTCCTTTACTTTCTTATTAATATTTCAACAAGTACCCCCGTGTGTGTGTGTATGAGGCCCCATCGAATGAGGAGGAAAATTGCTTTATTTGGCTCCTTTGACTGTACAGCGGAGAAATCCGCTTCCTCCCTCTTCAGAGGGAAGATCAGCAGAGGAGTATGGAAAATCTGAGGCGGCTGCATATTTCAGAAAGTCTGGAGAGAAGGTGGGACAGCTCACCAGTTCCTTGTTCAGTCTAATGTCTCAGAGACCCCTGTGGGGATTAAGTTGGTACAGAGCAAAGACATTTCTTTGAAAGTTTTCAATTTCAATTTTTTGGTATTACATATGCAAAATAAAATTTTATTTTCAGCAGCCGGTACTGATGAATGACTTGAGATCTTTGTTTCTTTTTAAAATAAATACATAGGTGTGTGTGTGAGAGAGAGGTGGGGGGGTGCTGGGGGTGAGAGAGAGAGAGAGAGGGAACAACACTAATGAGAAATCGAGAGGCTTGGCTGTTTCCCCTTCATGATTCTTTTAATGGGGTCACTGCCAGGATATTTGAAACTTTTGCAAAATGGCCTGTAGGCTCCACCTCTTTGGCCTTTGCCTCTGCCTGACGTTATTTTGGGAAAAGGGATGAGGGCCTCCCTGTGATTCCCACCAAAGCATTTGTGGTGGCCGAGAATGGTTTATTTAAAAAATGCAGGGTGCAGGGCTGAGAGGGAATGGTAGCTCATGCTGGGGTGCAAGCCAGATGTGTAGTGTGAGCTGCCAGGCTTTGCTTGCGGAGCCCTCCCACAGACCGCGTGGGCCGAATTTGGATGGAAGGCCCAGATGTGCTTCCTGTCGCCGGTGCGGAACTTAGAGCACGTTGACCCTCAGAGATCTTCTGATAACTGGATGCCTCAGATGTTTCTCCTGACATGGACTGCACTTGAACCATTTGGGGAGGATAGCTCTTCTCTTTGGTTCTTAAGTACATGTGAGAGATGTCTCATCCAGCAGCCCTGATGTCACGGCCTGGGGCTTGTCTCTGAACTGGTGGGAGGAAGTACGCACAGACGTCCACATGTCCTTTCTCGGGCTCTGTGGCTTGCATGGGCGAGATCACAGGCCAGGGGTTGAGATGCTACCTATGACTGTGACGTTCATTCCAGGCAGAACAGCTTGGACTGGCTCGAACCTCTTCCTGCACTGTTCCAGGAAGGAACTTACCTTCCTTTTGGTATGAAGGGCTGTTTTTCTATGTCATTGCAGTGAAGCAGTGACATGTGATCATTTTTCTTCTGATTTTATGTTTTTAAATGACTTTACGTTCACCACTTAGGGACACGTCTCTCTTCTGCAGATTTCACTCATAGAAAACACCACTCACGATTGTCTCAAGTCACTGCCAACAAATTGTGTATATGGATTAGTGTTGAAAGAGGTATTGGGTTTAGTAGCATAGATGCTTGGATCATATTCCTTCTAAACTAAAGGGAGTTTGGCAGAGATTTGAAAATAGATGAGTTCCCCATCTGTTTCTCGAACTCTGTTGGGGATCCAGTTGCGGAGCTGGTTGTTATTGCCATTTGTCCATAATGTGGAATGGACTGACCTCCAGGTAGAAAAAGGAGAGCCTGATTAGGCATTCGTTCAAAGATTTGTTTGTTCTTTTAATTAATAGTTATTGAATGTCTGCTATGTGCCGAGCACAGTTGCGATACACGAGTGAATAAAACCAGGCAAAAATTCTTGACCTTAAGAAGCTTACGTTCTAGTGTGTCTGTGTGTGCAGGGGAAGATAAACAAGTGACCCACCTAATACGTGAAATAGTATGCGAGACAACATAAGTGCTATTGAAAAATAAAAGTAAAACAAGGTGAGGGAGATGGAAGAAGGGCAAAATATGCTATTGAGTTGAGTGATCAGAATGAGCCTCAGAGAGAAAGTGGATGTGAACAAAGGCTTGAAAGAGGGGCGAATGTTGGCCGAGCAGGATGAAAAGCCAGAGCCAAGGCCCTATGGTGGGAGTGGGTCTGTCGTGGTATTTTCTGTTGTAGATTCCCCCCACTTCAGTCAATTATTTTCTTCGTAAGTGTGGGTAACGTCTGAGGCACAGTGCCTGCGTTTGGAATGACCTAGTGAAACTTTCCCAGTTGCGTGGATTGGGCATTACATAGAGACAGAGAGCCTGCAGGGAGGGTAAGGCACAGAGGTCAGTCAGGAAAGCGGTGACATACAATAATAGCTCCCGTCCATTGAGTATGTATTACATGAAAGGGAGGGCTGGCTTCCTGAGCTGCCGCCTGTGCAGCCCACAGGCCTTGGTTTGATGCTGTCCTGTCACCATCTTGCCATCCTTAATGACTTCTGGACAGGGGGCTCCAACTTTCCATTTTGCACCGGGTCCCACGGGTCATGTTGCTGGTCCTGCTGAAAGGCATTGTCCTTAGTGCTTCTCAAAAGTTATACCATTGAACCCTCTTAATGACCCAATGAAAGAGTTATTTCTCTTATTTTTGTTCTACAATTAAGAACATTGAGGCTTAACGAGCTTAAGCGACTTGGTGAAAGGTCCTATACAGCCAATTATTGACGAGCCAGAATTTAAATGCCAGGCTGCCTGCCTTCAAAGCCCAAGCTCTTGCTCATTCTGTGTGAATGAAGGATCAGGAGCTAAACAGAAAGAACAGAGTCAGAGGGTGCGAGAAGAGGACTGGGCCGTCCGAACCTGCTGAGCCCGAGGGCAGCTAATGTTTAACTCTGAGGGTGGCAGTCACCAAGCCTTCCTAGCGTGATCACTCTATTTGCTCAGAGTAGGGACTTGGTTACCGCATGCAGCATTGCTAATGCCCCGTTTCAGCAAACCTGTCACCTACGGGATTTTAAAAGCAGAGAAGGTTTAAGTTGCCTGAGGCAGAGATTTTAAGGTCTCTCAGGGGCCTTCTGGGAGCCATCAGGAGCAATGATTTTCTCATTTTGTTAGTTTTGAAGAAGACTTCTTGGTCCAGAAGGACAACGGCTCAAAGTCTACGAAATAATGACACACAGAAGAGTGTGAATGTGGACTTGCTTGTTAGATCTTGAATCATTCGAGCTTTGGGCTTCCTGTTGAAGCTCAAAAATAGTTCCTATACAGATGATGAAATATTATTTTAAGTCACAACTTTAATGAAAGTGACTTGGGGGTCTAGATGTCAGGGGGGGAGGGAGGGAGGAGTTATTTACACTCTACCCCTTTGTGCTATTCGGATTTTCACCTCCTGGATGTATTTAGAAAATGAAAAATGGTAATTTAAAGACACTGCATAAAACTGGACTAGAGGTAACCTTAGCCTGAGTTTCCTTGAGGGCAGAGGGGATCCACTGTGCAGTTAACACTCAACACCACTCCAGGGGTGGAGGCCTTGGGAGAAGAATGGAGTAGCTGGCAAGCTTGGTGGGGCGGGGCCTTCCCAGTGGAGGATTAACACTGGGTTTGTGTATGATAAACTCTGTGATTTGGTAATTTTCTTACTTTATTTTACTTTTGGTAACTTTCTTATGTCTCAGTTTAGCAATCTGGAAAACAGGAATTTTGTCCATTATTGCAATGATTTTATTTTACTTTTTAAAGCATACAGTAGGAACTACCAAAACCAAGTCTTTGCAAAGATGACAACAGCCCTGCTTGTTTTAAGTGCAAAATTCCCATAAATCCAGTCCTTTCTAAAATGATTTAGTGGTTATGCTGCTTCACTTCTGCATCCAATTGGACCTAAAAGGGAAGTGACTGATCCCAGACAGTGATAGGTGGGGCGTTACGGGGATGTCCAACCTGCCTGGTGTCTGGATGTGAAGGCCGTCTGGCTTCCAGGCCCATCACTGATTGCCGGAATGGAGGTGGCTAATCCCCCAGGCTGGCGGTTTCCCGTTCCTCTTGCTTGGCCCAGAGACCGACAGGGCTCTGGTGGGACACTGAGGCTTGTGGTTTATTATTGGTCTCCTGTCGTTGGCCCCCCGCCAGGTTCTGGGGGGAACCTGGGTCCCTGTGGCTTGAGGATATCATTACCTCTGGTCACCTGACCTCCACAAACCGAGTAAAGGGAGCGATTTCCAGGAGGAGATAAAGCTGTGAAGTAAGTTTGTCTCAAGGCCCTCGCTTCACCTCGTTTCCCCTTCACCCCTTTCGGGTTCCCCTTGTTTCTTGGACCCCTGATGCTCACTGTAACCATGTTCTATTCCCAACTTTTCCTCTGAAATTTTGCTCTCAGGAAAGATTTGATAAGTTTATACTCTTTGATGATAATTACTTCAGGTCAAAAGGATGAATCTCTAAGTGGAGAATTGAAGGCAATAGTTGGGTAAAAGGGGAGCCCTTACTACCCCTCTACCGTCCCACGCATGTGGCTGTTACTTATAAAGGAGCCTTGCACACGGTGTTGCTTATTTATCTGTGATCTAAAGGGTTTTCATTGGCTTGGTGAAAAATCTTTGACCTGTTATATTATTTTCTCTGACATTATTCTCATGGTGTTCACATGAGTTGAGGGAAGGGGGGCTTGGCCCAGATTACCTATTTAATAAGTAAATGATTATGTCATGTCGCAAGGGGCCTAGCAGTATAGCTACTTGTTTGGCTGATTCAGCAACTCTGTGGTGTTACCATGGACTCAGATTCCATCCTTCTCTATGCAGATTTCATCTTTGGGTTGGGGCGACCTGAAGGCTACCCATACCCACATGAGTGACCCGTGTTGAATTCAAAATGACAATACCCAAAGGAAGAGAGGTTGTGTCTTCCTCATGTTCCTTCCTAGGATGGAAGAGACTTTCCAGAAGCCCACCTGGCTGATTTCTCCTCGAGCTTCATTGGCGAGGATTGGATCACAAGGCCATATCTAAATCAGTGGCTGGAAAGGGGTTTACCTGATTGGCTTAGATTAGTCACCCGGGGAGGGAGGAGCTATTGGAGGCTCAATCAGAGTGGCTGTTTGTAATGACTGCTAGTAAAATAGTCTGGGTTGGCAGGCCTTTCCCTAACTGAAAGATGTATTTGTTCAACCAATGGCTATTTTTGTCACAAAGATAGACTAGCAAATAGAAAATGTTTTAAAATCCACAATCAGCCTTGGAAGCAAAAGATTAAACCAAATACTGTGCCCCTTGCAAAGCTCTAAGACCATTAGTTAGCTGTGCTAATTGTGCCCAGTGAAGGAAGACTACAGAGATGGCAACAGTCTCTGAAATGCATGCAAAGGTTGCCACGGAGGGAGCACTGCTGTGTCCCAACTCACTAACTAGGAAATCTAGAATTGACGATATTATCTGAACGCGCGGCATCAGGGTCAGCCATCAGGGCTGAAGGTAACCAGCTGAGCCCGTGCTCACGCTCACCATGCAAGACAAGGACGACTTGTTCTGTTCGAGCTTCACATGGGCTCACATCAGCGGGTGGAAAGCTGAATGCCATTTTTCAAAGAAGCTGTGCTTCCAGTTGCGTATGGCTACTCAAATATTGATACAGGTGTGCCTCTTTGCAGCTTGAAGCGCCTGCCTCAGGCATGGCCTTGACCTGTCTGCTGACCATCTTGGGAAGACGGCCTGGGCCTTAGCTGGGCAGTTGGTGGGGTATAGGGCCTGTGGCTGCAGGGTGTCTGTGAGTGATTTTATGAAGGAGGGAGTAGGGTCCACATTCCCTACCTCTGTAGAGTTAGAATGGAAAAGAAATGATGAGATGCAGAGTCTTTGTGTTGACCTTGAGCCCATTTCCCCATGTCCCTGCTTATCACATGCTCTCAGGCTCTTTCAAGTGAAGTTCCAAGTGACCTCAGGTTTTCCCCGAATGGCATTGTCAAGATTATCCATGAGATACATAGGAGGATTATCTATGGAGGATCTGAAACCCAGAGCAATAAACAGTTTGCTCAGCAGGAACACCAGCTCTTCTAAGACAGGAGACCTGACTTTGTCTTTTCTATATTCCCACAGTGCTTAATCACACAGAGATTCGTGATAACCGCTTGGTGCCAAGACTAAGTAGAGTGAGGTAGTCTTGGAGAATGGATAGGCTCACTGGCCTTTTTTATTAATATAGTTTCTACACTCTGCACTTAAAAAAAAGATTTAATTCATTTATTTTTAGAGGGAGGGGAAGGGAGGGAAAGAGAGAGAGAGAGAGAAACATCGATGTGAGACAGAAACATGAATAGATTGTCTCTCATATGCTCCCTGACCAGGACCGAACCCTCAACCCAGGTATGTGCCCTGACCAGGTATTGAACCGGCAACCTTTCAGTTTGCGAGACTGTGCCCAAGCAGTTGAGCCACACCAATCAGGGCTAAACTCTGCATTCTTGTGAATGCTTCTGCAAATCTGAAATTGTAGTATAAAGTGACTTGGGTAATTCCGTGTCAGTATCTTTCCTTGTTTGGTTGAGAGACCAAGATGGGAGCTTGTATAACAGTCCCAATTCTCCACTAGAGCGGAGTTGAAGGCAGCATTGTGGAAAGGGTGGGCTTTTGAGCCACGTAGACTTGGTATCCAGGGCCCCTGTTCTCTGGTGACCTTGCACAAATTACCTCACCTCTTCGGGTCTCAGTGTCTTCATATGTCACCGCCTGGTTAGTGACACCCTTTTCTACCCTGTCCACTAAGTCAAGTGTCTTCTCTCTGGAAATGCAGGAGCCTGACATCATCGGGAACACAGGGGCTTATAATTATTCTCTCTCGTGTATCTTCATTTCCTGTCCGCCCCAGCTCCCACCTTCTGCGCTAAACACAGGTCTCTTCCTTGAACACATGTTTGCCAGATGCTATTACTCATCCTTGCTCATTTTTTCTCTCTTGTTTACTGCCAGCTTTGCTCCAACCAGTGGTCAATAGCTCCCGCCTTCATTTCCTCACTTTCTACTGACTCCTGCATCTGTGTTTTCTGGTTCCTTCTGCTGCTACAGGTCTTCCAGCTTCTCCCTAACTGCTAAGTCCACTCTTTCCTCTGCCCTTGCCTGCTGGGCCTCATGGGAGTGTTTGGCGATGCTGACTACCAGCTTCTCCTGTAATGCTCTCTGGTGGATTTAGTTTTTCCTCCTTCACTGGCTTCTTTACCCCCTATTAAAACGTGAGCATTTGGTATTTGGCCTTCTGTTCTCCCTGTACGCTCCCCTGGGCTCCTCTCTCAGCTTCAGTACAGATGGTTTCAGATCTTTATATCTGTTATGTGTCACTTGATGGACAGTGGGAGATCTTTGGAGTATGACCCAGGATTCTTCCGGGCCCTCATTAGCTGCAGAACAGCCCTGTCTGGGTAACCCTTGGAACTTCACGACGCATTACACAGACGAAGAAGAGCTATGGTGCACTTTGATCCCCCTTATCACTGCACCCCATTTATCTCAGGGGGTGTTGAATGACTCAGCTCTCCTGCAGTGGAAACCTGTGAGAAGCTCACGGGGCATGACTGGGATGCAGCTGTCTCTAGAGTCAATGGCAGCCACCAGATGCAGGCTGTGTTTTGTCCAGGCTTGTGCTTCTTCTTCGGCTGGGGAAACCCGTCGAGCTGTTCTCCAGCGGCACGTCTAATTTTTTTCTAGGACTGTGGAAGGTTAGTGCAAAAGCCAGACATAACTTCTTAGCTCCTGTACCATGTGTTGACCGCTGTCGGGCTCAGTTAACAATCGCCTCACGTCAAATCGTCTGCCTTTGAGTGGCTCTACTCTGGAGTAATTTATGTATCTAAAGTTTACTGACATTACTTTCAATTTTTGTTTTTTAAGAATTAAGATGGGTTACTCTGAGTCACCCAGATTTCTATGCCTGCTTCTTCTCAGCGGCTCCTGGAAGAGAGTTTTTCTTTGGAGCCTGAAGCGTTTGGATGTGTGAGCTCTTTCTAGCACAAGTTAGTTCCCGTCCTTGGTCTCAGACTCCGCATCTGTAAGATGTAGTGCTTGTGCTCCACGGGCCCGAAGGTTCCCTTTCGCTCCACATTTCCTTCTTGAGCATCCTGCTCCTGCCCTGGAAACCCTCTTACCTTTAAAAAAAAAAAAATAAGCGACTTAACACAAAATTCAGTGGATGGCCTCTTTCCCTGGGGCAGCTGGGTTAATCAGCAGGTGTAGTTTTGCATTTTTGTAGCTTCTGTTTTCTGACTTGAAACCTTGCTTCACTAAAACCCAGACAAAATAAAGAATGGAAAAACAGAGAGGCACAGAGGTAGGAAACATATTTTTAACATCAGAAAAAAAAATTCCCTCTTCAGACTTCTTGGCAAATAAGAGGAGTCTGGGGGGGAAAAGGTCTGCAAACAGTTTCCTAGTTGTCTGAGTGGAAAATCCTGGTTTTTAACATTTCATATCTTGGAAATGTCTGAATAGTTTTTGTTTAAAGGGAAATTCCTTTTGGCTGAGAGAGAGCCTGCAGGATTCAAACTGATAAGGCGATGTTTTCAGAAAACTTGGAGGAAATCAGGCTTTGTGAGGAAGGTGCTTCTCACTGGCCAATTGTGTGAAACAGAAATTTCAGGCCATGTTTACGATCGCAGAGTTTTAAAGCTTCAGCCTTTAACTCCTTCCTTCTTCTTGCTTCCTGTCGGGGCATCCTGGGGAAGCATCTCTCACAGCTGGTCTTTCCTCCAATTGGAGAAACTTCACGAACTGCTTTTCTAAACCTGTACACGTTCAAGGCGGGAGGATATGCGATCTTGACCTTGGGGCTCTCCCAGCGGAGTGGGCAGGAAGGTGTGTAAACAAGTCATTCAGTTACAATCATTAAATACCTGGTATACATTTCACACTGGAGCTGTGTTCAAAGTATTTCTGGAGCACAGAGAGTGGAGTAACAATTCTGAAGGAGATCAAGGGTGGGGGAATACTTTACGAAGGAAGGGATATTTGCAGTGGGTCCGGAAGTATACATAGGAGCTCTCCAGCAGGTGGGAACAGCAGATGCTGAGTAGGAATGTGTAAAACATCTTGGTGGATTCTGAAAATCCCAAGGAATTTTGTGTAGTTAGAGAGCAGGGTGCTCTGTGGGGAGTGTTGGAAGATAGGAGGAGATCGCGAGGGTGTGCTTGCTTTGTTAACCGTGTGGACATCCTTTTGTGGGCAGTAGGGTGGAAGGCTTTTAACGAGAGAGGGGTAGCAAAAGAAATGCATTTTATTTTATTAAGATTTTATTTATTCATTTTTAGAGGGGAAGAGAAGGAGAAAGAGAGGGAAATATCAATGTGTGTTTGCCTCTCATGTGCCCCCTACTGGGGACCTGGCCCGCAACCCAGGCATGTGCCCTGACTGGGAATTGAACCGGCGATCCTTTGGTTTGCAGCCTGCACTCAGTCCCCTGAGCTATACCAGCCAGGGCTAAGAAATGCATTTTAGAAAGGAAGCCCTAATGCTTATAAAGGATGGATTGGAGGGGAGAATTAGTGGCAACAAGATAATCTGCTGGCTGTTTCATCTGTAAAGTAGAAGAAGACACCGCAAAGCCCTCAACCAGACAGGGAGGAGCTCATTAGCACACAATAGGGTTAAGAGCTAGACTTGGAGACTTGGTGACCCAGGGGGATGATAGAGGAACACGGGAGACTTCCTTTTCTCTGACTTGGTAACAGAGCTGATTTGGAGGAGAAATGAGTTTGGTGGGGAAGATCAAGAGTTCAGTTCTGGACATGGCAATTCTGATGTGTTCATGGAACTTTCAGATACCTGGCGGCATTTGGAAGCATGGGTCTGGAGTTCTGGAGAAAGGTCTGGACTGGGGATGTGGATTTGGGTGCTGCGAGCCTAGTGGAGGAGACGCGGAGCTAATATCTCATGTCAGATGGTCCTGGGAGGTCAGGCTGAGAGTGGAGCGTGACCGAAAGGCTAAGGTTGGAGCCCTGGGGACACTTGAAGGGTTAGCAGGGGAAGACAAATCTGCAGATGGCACTCAGAAAGGAACGGCAGGGAAATGTGGAGAAAATGCAGGGCAGCCCTACCACAGGATCCAAAAGCCGGAGGTACTGCTGCAGAGTGGTCACGGTCAAGGGCTGGGTGTGCTCTCCAGCTGACCACTAAGCACGCAAGCACTGTGTGCGCGCACGTGCAGGTCAGTACCCGCGTCTCGGCCACAGAGGCCTCCCTGTGGTCAGTGCCCAGGGCCTTGCTATGCGCACTATGCCTAGGGTGCAGAGACCTCGCCTCCAGGCGGGAGCAGAAACTGCGGAAGGTCAGGGGCTGAGAGACAGGCTTGGTGGGTCACCCGAGCCACACTGCCTCTTCCTCCCATTTTCTCCTGTCCCAGATTACCATCAGCCCTCCAAACTGCCCTCGGAATGCCCGTGCCTGTGCAGTTGTATGAGGGTCCTTTCTTCCTCCTTCTGTCCAGGCCGAGGCCACTATCTCTGCTGCGCTTCTGATCGGCGAGGAAGGCTTTGCGCACATGACCCTTTGTGCGTGTGACCCTTTGTGTGCGTGCCATTTACGGTTCGCAGGCTTCGGGGTGTGCAAAAGAACGATCCCTGGGCTCACACCTATAAAAGAATGGTGGGATGTTCGCAATGGCTCCATTGTTTGAGCCTTGTCCTCTCTGTATATTCTTCCGGCTCTTTCCTCTGAGAAAGCATCAGGCAGACTCGCCAGTCGCCATACATGAGTTCGGTCATAGAGACGTCAACAATATTCAAATGGCAGAAAAACAGGGGAAAACACCCCCTAATTCACCTTGTTTTTCTAAGGCATAAGAAGAGGGGCAGGTGAGGACAGATGGTTCTGTAATAAGGACACGAGTCAGAGGGCGTTCCAGTGGAGGGAATGTTCTGATGAATGGTGCAGCTTCCAAGAAAGCAGGGCCTGGCTCTGAGGACCTACAAAGGGGCCTCTGTCCAGATACTCTGCAGCCCTCCCTGCGTGCTGGGGGCTGGCTTCACCTTTGCTCTCTGCTGCCTTGTATCTGCGGTGTTGCTTTTATCTCAGGTTTGCTGTCACCCAGGGAGGTCAGGGACAGGCATGGGGAAGAGCAGCTTTGCAGCCAGGACAGACGGACACAAGGGTCCAGGAAAGAGGAGGCTGGAGAGTAATGGGGATTCTGCTTCCTGACTGCAGAGGGAGAAGCAGCTTCCCCCCGCCCGCAGGCAGTTCGGCTATAGTGTTGGGTTTGTGGAGGGCTTGGCTGCTGGGGAATCAGGTTGTAATTTTTATCACATTATTTCAGTAACAAAATGTCTTGTGGGGTTGAAGCATCTATGTTACAAAGTTTAAAAAAAATAGACTTGGTTATTTAGAACAATGTTAGGTTCACAGCGAAATTGAGCAGCACATACAAAGAGTTCCCATGCGCCCCTTGTTCTCTCCCCACCACGCACAGCCTGCCCCGCCATCAGTGTGCCGCTGTTAGTGGCTTTGGGGTTGGGGATTCGTATGCTGGGCTTACCTGTGGCAGCTTTTGATTTTAACTTTGCTTTTTAAAATTAGACACAGACAAGTTTCCTTTTGGAGTCCAACAAGAAGCCCAATTGGCCCTCGAGAGCCTTAAACATATATGTGTGTGGGGGGGGAGTATGCGTAGGATGCTTTTGTTTTAATGAAGAGTTACTTAAAACAATTTAGGAACAGACCTATAGATTTCAGGAGAATACAATTAAAAAGTTGAAATCTGGTGTAAACCACCTCCCTTCCTTCCTTTCCGTTTACAAATGGCTTGGGGACTGGATGCTGTCCTTTGGAAAGGGGTGGGGTCGAGTGGGGAAAATACCCTGTTTTTTGTAACTGAAGCACCCAAAGCCCAGCTTTGTGGACTTTTCACTTCCTACCCTCAGATGGTATTCATTTCTGCGAAACAGCCAGGAGTTGTTTTTCTGGTTCTGCTCTGGATTTGCAAGTTTTCTTTCCAGGGCTCTCCTGCAGCCTTGACCTACATTTAGGAACAGCTGGAAAGCCTTGGGCTGTGGGCTGTGGGCTGAGGAGCCCGAGGAGGCCACAAGCAAACCCAGATGGGGACACACCTGCCAGCCTCGGGCTCCAGGACATCGTGTTCTAACTGAAGGCCCCTGGTGTCCCTGGCAACCTATGCATTTTCGTGTGTGATGAGGAAGAGAAACAGAAAAGTAGCAGCGAGAAAACCACTTGGTTTTCCAGCTGTGTTTACACAATAGAAACACGAGGTGGGTTGAAACCAATGTTTCCTTCTGATTTAAACACAGACATACAGGAGGAAACTGAAATTAAGCCTGGCCCACCTGAGAGGTCGGTTGGTCGAATGGATTGAACATGAGGAGTTTTTAGCTTTTTTATTCTGACCCTTCCTATTTCTGGGGTGGGGTTCTGAATGTCCCATGGTCTGCGGATGGCTCACCCACGGGCGGCGGGGAGAGCGTTGCTCGGAGAGGCAGGCATTGTGGAATCAGCTCGAACTCCATAGCCCTTATGACCACTGACAAATGACTTGTTCCATGCGTCCCCAGCTCTGTCCGCTGGCGCTCTTAGATGGTGAGGATGTCTGCCTATTGCACCGAAGTCATGGAGGAGGCTGAGTGCAGCCAGGGGCTCCATCGGCTCCAGCCTCCAGTGGGAGCCCGCTAAAGGCACACTCGTTGGGAAGCTTCCAGAACAGTGCCAGGCACATCATACATATCCAGTAAAATATTTGCTGCATGAATGAGCAAGTGAATGAATGACTCTGGGTTGACAATAGGGTCCTGACACTCGCTGCTCTGGGTACGTGTCTGAGACTATTTCTCAAGGCTCTGATAGGGGACGAGATGATGTGAGTAACGTGTCTACCTCTGTGCCGGGCCCACGGCCACCACTTAGCAGACATTAGATCACTATCCTCCATGTTCCTACGCTGGTAGTTTGAGGGAAGCGCAGGACGAAAACCCTTGCTGAATTCTAAACTGAAAGAAAAAAAAAATTAATGATCACTGGCTGGTGTGGCTCAGTTGGTTTGGGCCTTGTCTTGCAAACCTAACGGTTGCCAGTTCAATTCCCACTTTGATTCCCACCTCCGGGCACATGCCCGTGTTGCGGGTTCAGTCCCCAGCTGGGGCTCATGTAGGAGGCAACCAGTCTGTGTTTCTCACATCGATGTTTCTCTCCTTCTTTTTCTCCCTCCCTCCCCCGTCTCTAGAATCAACTAAAAAAAAAAAAAAAAAAAAAAAAAAAAAGGATAGAATACAGGCTCTCCAATGTGACCTAATTGTTTAAAATTAATTAATTATCTCCAGTTTTATTGGGATGTAATCGACATATAACACAGATATACAATGTAATGATTCAATATTTGTATATATTGCAAACTGATCAGTACAATAAGTCTAGTTAATATCCATGGCCTCACAGTTACATTTTTTTTTTCCAAAGATGAGAATTTTTAAGACCTGCTGTCTTAGAAACGTCCATATATGCAGCATAGTACTGTTAACCGTAGTCACCATGTTGTATATTTCATCTCCAGGACTGATTTATCTTATACCAGGAAGTTTGCACCTTCTGACCACCCTAATGTGGCCTAATTGTGACCAGACATTTAGGAGGGGAAAAAGAAACCCTATAAGTTTCCTTAGTCCATACCTGAATCTTTTTAGGTTCGAGGCCTGGTATTGATTTGCATGACCGAATTCGCACTTCAGTTTTTCAGCCACCTGCTTCTGCAGAACCGATATTCTTTGTAGGTTTTGAGGGGGTGGGTTGGTGGCAGGTGTTAGCATTCCTCAAGTCGCAGGAGCCTGCGCAGGAAAGAGGCCAGCCCATTCCCCAACCCTGCCGTCCCCTTAAATAACCCTGTATGACTGGACATTGAGATCATTTCTAATATAAACAGTGTTTTTCTAATATAAACAGCATTTCTGGAGCTGATTGAGATAGGAATCCATCAACACAAGGCATGTGGGGAAGGAACGGTGAATGTGGCCTGGACAAGCCTCTGTGGGGCCCTACGCACAGCATGGGGGGGCAGGCATGAAGGGCTTGCATCTGCTGTGACTCTGCCAGTCCCCTGGGCCTTCCCAGCAGGGCGGCTTTGAGTGCTATTGATGGGCTGCGGCAAAAGGCATTTAACCCGCAGCACTCTCCTTCTGACCCATGGCCTGAACTACCTTCAGCTTTTGACCTTCCAGGGTAGCTGATGTAAGTCAGGGACAGAACCTCCTGGGTCTGCTTTCCTGGGAAGCAGGGTTCTAAATTGTTCTTTTCCACCTTCCTTCTCCCTGGACCAACCAGCGTGCTAGCTGCAGAAGTTCCATGGAGATTCTGGCGTGAGAACGGAGCCCCCTCCACCTTGCCTTGTTGTTATTTCGGCAATTTCAGCAGGGATTTGAGAGGGCGCTGTGCTCAAGTCTCCACCTGCCATCCTCCCCACCAAGGCCCCCAAAGTTGTGCTTTTTAAAAAAATTTAAGATTTTATTTATTTAATTTTAGGGGAAAGTAGGGAGAAAGAGAAGGGTAGAAACATCAATGTGTGCTGCCCTGCGGCAGTTTGGGGGACTGGTTAGCCCTTCATTGGTTTTTCATGAAACACAGACAACGTTTCATAAAGTTTGTTCTATGGTATTTGCCAACCAAAACAAAAATATCCTGGTAGGTAGATTTTTTTCATTGCCCTTTTGAGAAACTATTACCTAAGCCAAATATGCTTTTAGAAAAAAAAATATCAAAACGAAACCAGGAACAAAAGTTTCAAGCTTGCAAGTGTATGTGGCACTTGACCTCAAAATATAGCAATGGAAACGTGGTAGGGTCACCTTATCTTGTGAACCAAGAGGTCCTGAGCGAGGCCTCCTGGACTGGCGTAGGGGTTGAACAGTACCAGTGGGGCCCCGGATGGTCCCACCCTTTCATTCTGTCATCTTCAGCAGGGAGACCTTTGTCCTCATGGGAATCACCTCGTGATTGCAAGATGGCTGCTTCACCTCTGGCACAATGTCAGACTTCTCAGTACAAAGACAGTGGGAGGGCAAAGCAGAGGAGGGTGGTACCTCTATTAGAAAAGCCAGCCCTGGCTGGTGTGGCTCAGTGGATTGAGTGCTGGCCTGTGAATCAAAGGGTCGCCAGTTGGATTCCCAGTCTAGGGCACATGCCTGGGTTGCAGGCCAGATCCCCAGTAGGGGGCGCGTGAGAGGCAACTACATATTGATCCTTCTCTCCCTCTCTTTCTCTCTCCCTTGCCTTCTCTAAAAAATAAAATAGAAAAGCCAAGGCTTGCTCCGAGGTCCCCATCTTAGGTTTCAGGGGTCACCCCTTGCCACAAGAGAGGCCAAGAAGGCAGGTGTTGGCAGTGGGATACCTTGCCTCTCTGAACAAGGCTGGCATGTGAGAGAGAGGGGAGGGAGGGTGAATAGTGGAGCGGTCAAGCAGCAGTTTCTGCCATGTTACAAAATAACATTTTCCCAAACTTACAGGATCATAGGTCAGGTAGGGACCTTTGAGATGGCTGAGCACAACCCTTTTAAGACACAGATAAGGGGGCTATTTATTTCCTTCTACTTCTGTGCAGTGTGCCAAGACCCCGCTTTTCGGCACTCCCGGGCTGGCCTGATCATCATCCCTTGAAGTGTAAACTGTGCCCGGAATGCGAGTGGGCTCTGAAGAAGCCCCTTTCACTGGAGGGAGCGGGGGGGGGGGCATGGCAGGGACACAGGTGCTGTGTATGTGGGAATCAAAAGGTCTGATTATGCTTTCTCAGGAAAAGCAGCCGGCCAACAATAATTACTGGGCCATTTCGGAGTTCAGAACCTGGAATCTGGCCTCCTGGAATGATCACAAAAGCCCTACGAGGAAGACAGCTCTGCCCTGAAGGAGCCAAGGCTCTCAGGGCTGCCAGAACAATCGCGTGCGTGAGACAAAGCCGAGGCGCATGCTAACAGTGAAGGAAGTCCATGGAAGACCCGGGAGCCAGGCGTGGAGAAACGGGCTCTGCGCAGGGATTTGTGAAGGCCTATTATCTGGTGGAGAGCGGACGGTGTTTAAAAACACGGGTTTGGAAGCAAGCCACTTTGCCTGGCTGGAGCCATTTAATAACACTGCCCTGAAACCTGGTGTGTTTTCTTTAGAAGAGCAGCCTTGAGCCGGCTGTGTTTGTGGGCTCCTGGCTGTATGCAGTGGGGGGATTAAATGAGCTGGAGTTACTGGAACATGCCCGGAAGCCCACAAGCTCTGCACCAGCTTTCCCCTCGAACTTTCCATCTCAGCCCTGTTTGTCCCAGGGCTGCCTGTGGGCCTGGCATTCTGTTTCTGCCCTTGTCTCGCGATCTGTGTGCGATTCTCCTGTGTGCTGAGCCTGTGTGCCCACTAGCGCTCTGGAAGGTGTCCTCTGTCCCTGCCTCCAGGCCGTGTGTAGAAGAGGAGTGTCTCGGAGGCACTTATGCCCCCCAGCGGACCAGGTGGAGGGGTTTGGCATGGACCATCTCTACGTGTCTTAGTCTGCTTGGGCTGCTCTCACAGTACGTTATAAAATGGGTCACCTAAACCCAGAAGTCCAAGATCCAGGTGTGGCAAGTTCTGTTCCTGGTCAGAGCTCTCTTCTGGCTGTTTTTCTTGCTGTGGCCTCACGTGGAAGAGAGAGATAGACTGTCGAGAGCACAAGTGAGCTCTGGTCTCTTCCTCTTCCATTAAAGGCACTAATCCCATCATGAGGGCCCCACCCTCCTCACGACCTCATCTAACCTGCATTACCTCCCAAAGCTCCCCTCTTCACAGACCGTCACAGTGGGGGTCAGGGTATTCACATGGGAATTTGGGTTAACGCAACTCAGTCCGTATCACTGGGTGTTTACTGGAGTTTCACAAGGCTCTCGTGGGACAAGTGGTGGTGGCCAGGGCAGTGTGCCTTCTTGCTGGGAGAGGCCTCTGGGACTTGGAAACCTGTAGAGTGGTGGCTGTGAAGCTGGGCCCAGGGACACATGGGCCTGAGAACCCCCTGAAGTGCTCCCCCGTATATTGACATGGGGGCACATGGGCATTGTCATTCCATTTTCAAAAGGTTTTCATGGCCCTCAAGTTGCTAAGTAGAGGCTGAAGGGAGCAGGCCTGTGCACAGAGGTCACTGCACAGAGGTCACTGTGCATGGACAGGAAGCCCCACAGGGCTGCTGCCCATCCCCTGAGCGTTCCAGGGAAGCCCTGCTCACTCCTGCCACCGGGTGCTAATTCGACCCTGACCACTGGCAGGTGAGCTTACCACCCCCAAGCTAAAGGGAGTGCTTCCACTGGTTGCTGTACCATTTGCCCCCTTAAACCCAGCCCTTTGTCTTTGTTTTGGGGGGAACAAACCCTTTTTTGTGAAGAATGCATAAAAAATGAGTGGCTTACATCATAAGCCAAAAAAGAAAAAAAAAACTGGCTCATTAAAGACCTTTCACAGTGTTCTTAAGATTCGGACTCAAAGTAGACCAACGGTGAAGGTGTCTTTTCTGGTTGTTAACGAAGGGCCCTGGCCCACGTGTTCATTCGTAGCACCCAGGGCTCACGCGAAGTCTTCCCTGGTTTTTTCTGGTTCTCCCACATCAAGCATCCTGCTCTCCTTTTTGAATTTTATTTGACCTTACGGGTTTTCTTAAGCCCTTTAAATCATTTTTGAAACCTAGTCTTAGCCTAGAGCTGGCCCGCTCCTGACCCTAGTCTTAGCCTAGAGCTGGGCTGCTCCTAGTCGTAGCCTAGAGCTGGGCCGCTCCTGGCCCCGGGCACAGTCCCTGAAGGACCCTAGTGGCGTGTGCCTGGGTCTGGTGTTTTTTTTTCCCACCTGGCTTCCTTCTTCTTGCCTCCTTCCCTTTGCTCCTTTTTTTCTGTCCTCTCTCTCTCCTTCCCTCTTCTGTCACCTAGATCTTTCCCTTCTCTGTATTCTAACGCTGCCGCTGCTTCTAGGGCTTCGCTCAGCCCCGACAGTGTGCTGGCCTGAACACAGGGTTTGGAATCTATTCTGAGATCCTCCTGCTTCGTCGCGAGGACTTGTGGTCCCCATCGATGACGGCACCCTGGAGGATGTCACGTGTGTGGTGTGCCTTGCTAAGGGTGTTTGTGGGGACTGGAAACTGCAGAATTTACTCTCCAAGTGTAGGGAGCAGCTGGGCACCGAGGGGCATTCGCACTGCGCCAGCACGAAATACTGAGGACCTGTAGCCCATTGTTCTACTGTTCCGGAGTCTGCCTGAGCAAACCCAGTCATGCCTTTTAGGAGCCTGGTCCACTGGTTGGGGGAATCTGGATCTCAGTTTGCTGCTTACAGGCGTCAGTGATGCTTGGGGTAAGCCCTGGACACCAGCACCTCTTCCCGCCCTCTTTCTCTGGTTGTGTTGTTCAGGCTTAGGGGTGTGGCTCACCAGCCTGGGACCTATTTAAAAAAAAGATTTTTTATTGATTAATTTTAGAGAGAGAGGAGGGTAGGGAGAGAGAGCGAGTGAAACAATGACTTGTTATTCTACTTATTTATGCATTCACTGGTTGCTTCTTGCATTTGCCCCGACTTGGGATTGAACCTACAACTTGGAGTATACGGATGACATCTTAACCAACCGAGCTACCTGGCCAGAGCTGGTGTGAGACCATCTTAACTGGGCGTCCTTGGCGACCCCACGCTCTAGTTGCTTTGGGTCTGATGAACCCTCCTGGAATTTGGAGGCATCTGCCATGACCATCCCCCATGCCCAGAGCAATGGGTCTCTATCTTGGCTGCCCATTATAATTACCTGGGAGCACAAGAAATATTGCTGCCTGGGTCCCAGCCCAAGAGATTCTGATCTAATTGGTTCTGGGATGAGGGCTGGACAGCGGGAATTTTTAAAAGCTTCCCTAGTGATGCTAAAATGAAGCTACTGGCTTGGAGCTTTGCTACTCAAAGTGCGGCCCATGGACGGGCAGTATTAACATCGCCTACTCCAGACTACCTGAGTAATAATCTGAAGACCCAACAGCTCCCCTGCCGATTCCATGCACATTTGAGAAGCGCTGGGTAGTTGTCCTGGTGCCCATCCTGTGGGGCTGATTGCACCCATCCGTGCCACACCTTACCAACTACTGATACCAGGTTCAGCTGGAAGGAGCCCAAGAATCCGACTTAGCCTGTGAACCTTTCTTGAGGGTCAGGTCTACATCTGATTAGGTTCCCTGCTCCCTCCCACTCCTGACTAACCCCTTCAGTACCTATCCACTTGGAAGTCCCAGCATGTTTCAGTGCCAGGGAAGCAAGGACCTGGGCGACAATCCCATCTGGAAGCAGTGGCACAGCTTACGACCTGTGCTTTGAGTGTCTTGGCCCGATGGCCTGACCTCGTGGTGCTTTGCCTAGTCAATCTAGCAGAGTTTGCCCTGCCCTGACCCTGGGGCATGGAAGTAGGAACATCAGACTGAAAACAGAAGTGTCGTGGAAGAGAATGACTACAACATGCTAGAGCTGAGATGGCTGCACCAGAGGTGGTGCCCGATGCAGAGCACGGTGGCGTCCATTCCTCCCCTCGCCTGCAGCAGACGCCTTGTTCGAGCCCAGCTCTTCCACCTTCTGAGTGTGCACTGGGCCCTACTTCCTCTCCCGATAGGGCCCTCCAGGCAGATGCTGCCCATTTCTCTGGTTTTGCACTTACAGTACAACTATTTTAAATTTTCTTTGTTCGGAGTAGCATCCATGAACACTCATATTGTGGTTCTAGAGTTTTGTCGCAGAATTCTGAGTTCCCAAACAACCTCTGAGATGCCATCAGCAACTCTGGCCTCATTTTTGCCACTCTTGTATGTTCAGCCTAGCACAATGCTGCTGGCGAAATGAGTGCATGTGTCTCTGAGATCGTCATGCGTGTCTCCATTCCATGGGTGGTTCTCGAGCAGCTCTCTGTGTCCAGTGCTGCAATGGGCTGGGACTTGAGGAGTCACACCCCGAGTGGGGACCCAGCCTCCTGCCCCAGCTGACTCACCCCTGCTGCACTAACTCCAAAGGGGCCTCATTTCCTTTCATTCCTCATCACTCGGTGGGAGTAACAGTGGATTGGGTCAGTCAGCTTCCTGACCAGATAAACAATGTGACCTGATTTTCTGATCTTCAGGGAGCGTCATGGCTGACCATGACCACCTTCCTGGACCATCTGCCATCACGCTGACTTGAGCTCAGGAGTCAGGCAGGTACCATAGGGAGTAGGAGGAACTGGAGGGACTGGGAGAGGTCAGGACCTGTTCAGAGGAAGCAGCAGCCACTCAGCTCAAACAGACTTACCAGGTGGGGATTTGGACCCAGTGTTGGCAGATGATCCGGCTTTAAAAGAAGCAAGAAATACAGCCCTGGCCAGTGTGGCTCAGTTAATTGGAGCGTCGTCCCATGCACTGAAAGGTTATGGATTCAATCGCCAGTCAGGGCACATACCTGGGTTGCAGGTTTGATCCCCTGTCGGGAAGCCTACAAGAAGCAACCAATCGATGTTTCCCTTTTCACATAGATGTTTCTCTCTCTCTCTTGCTCTCTCTCTCCCCGCTCCTTCTTCTCTCTCTAAAAGTCATGAAAAAAATGTCCTCAGGAGACGATCAAAAAAGTTAATAAAAACAAAAGAAGCAAAAAGATACAGATTTTTTGTGTGTAAATCCCTTGCTTTTAAAAGTTGCCCCCTGAGGCCTCACCAATAAGTTAAAGAAAGTACAAAGTTGGTATCTTTATAGGACATTCAGAGATAAATCATGGACTCTCCCCAAATTCACAGAACTCTAACCTGCTCCAACCCACGTAAACTGTGCTGACATCACCCGGATGGAGGCCTGGCTTTTCCAGGCTGTGGTTTATCTCTGTTCCCTAAACATGGTGCTGTTTCTCCACCCACCTCAGATGCTTCTGGAATAAGAACCAGAAATGCCATCAGGACACTTGTATTTATTTATTTATTTTTGCTTTGTTCTGATCTTAAAGCTCATCTTTTCCTTTGTTAAGTCTGTTTGAAGAGAGATTTTTCTCCCTGGCCTCGATATCAATTTTTCTGTAAAGTGCTTTCTGATTACAAAAACGTGGCCAGAAGTCAGGTCACTTACATGTTTTGGGTTCGTGGAGCTCAGTGGTCTCTGATGTAATTTTTTTTTTTTTTTTTACCCTGGCCTCATTTGTTTCATTGGTAACGTGGAATGATAATGCTCATTGATTCCAAAGTTGGTGGAATCACTTTAGGAAAAGTCAAGGGTGCTCCCTAATTGTAAGGTGTTAAGTTCAAATTAAAAGGCGCTGCTGGTTACAGCTTCCACATTTCCTAAAGCAAACAAAACAAGGTCTATTGGTTCTCTCTCTCTCTCTCTCTCTTTCTCTCTTTCTCTCTTTCTCTCTTGCCTTCAACATTAAATTCATATCCAGGCTTTTCTGATACAGCTACTGATTATTTGGTTAGATGCCCAGTGAGTTGCTCCAAGATTCTGTGCGTGGTCACTATCTGTCATTCCTTTTGCTGAACTCCCGGAGGTGTCGTCTGTTCTCAGTTTTATTGGAGGCTGTTGCGTAGTTGCGTAACCATTTCCTGTGTGTGCTCTGCGTCTCAGAGGGAACAGAAAGGGTTCTGCTGCTGTCTCAGCAGCGGCTGCCACAGACACTTGTGGGTTGTCTGTGCTGGAAACCCCAGGCCGGGTCTGTTGCTAATCCTCCTTTTGCTAGAGTTTGAGTTTGAGAAGACCTGCAAGCCCATTTCTGTGCAGCGTCCCACTGGAGACTGGAGGCAGTGCGATGGGGGGAAGGGAACTCGCATGGGTCATGGGAGGTGGCTGGGCAGGGCTGATGGACCAGGGTTTAAGCTCAGGCAGTGTCTTTAGAGCTGACTTCCTTTGCTGCAGCCTCGTTCTGAAGGAATGAAGGCGTGTCTTTCCAAGCGAGTCTTCCCCCCACCCCCGCCCGTCCTTTGCCCCTAGTGTTTGTGGATGGCTGGTTTTGTGGTGGTTTGCCCACTGCACAGGCTGTGGCATTCTGTTGTCTCCGCCCTCTGACCTCTCCCCCTCCCATCGATCAGGGCTCATGGGAAGCAAGTAGATTCTCACCTGTCCGTTTACCTACACATTTGAATTACCTGGAGAGGCTTTTAAAAATACTGATGCCAAGCTCTGACCAGTATGGCTCAGTTGGTTGGGTGTCATCCCTCAAAGCAAAAGATCGCTGGTTCGAATCCTGATCAGGTCACATGCCTGGGTTGCAGGTTCGGTCTCCTGTCTGGGTGCTTAGGAGGGGCAGCCGATTGAAGTTTCTGTCTCACATGGATGTGCTCTCCCTCTCTTTCTTCCTCCCTCCCCCCTCTCTAAAAATAAATAAATAAAATCTTTTAAAAATAAAAAAGTAAAGAAAAAAATTACTGATGCCTGAGCCCCAGTCAAGACTGACCAAATCAAGATTTCTGGGAGGAGGGGGCCATAAGAATTTTTTAAGTAGTCCCCAGGTCAGATTTGTATATGCTGCACCTGGAATTTACTATATAACCACCGAAAACATAATGTGGAATGATGGACGAATACATGGATGGGTAGATCTATGATAAGGCAAGAACAGTAAAATGTGAACCGTAGAATCGAGGTAGTTGGCGTGCAGTATTCATTATACGATTCTTTCGTCTTTGCTCTGATTTACATTTTTCAAATTAGAGTGTTGGCCCAGAAGAGAAACCCTCCCACACTTCTGCAGATGACTCATTTGGGGCTGACGCCATCCACGGCTCGACGGTGGCATTGGACGGAGAGAGGTGGCATCTGTGTGGAAAAAGGGTGTCGGGTCAGCAGGTCTTAGCACACGGCTGGTGGCTGGGTGGCCACTGCATATTTAGGAAAAGGGACCCCAAGAAGGCCCGGAGAGAACGTAGGTGAGAACAAACTCCTGGCTGATTCAATATCCACAGTGAACCCGAAACATGATTAATTGGAATTCCGAGTGCCATTGATTCACATATGAGCGTAGAGGAAGTGGATGCTTTTGAAAGGTGCTGGGTCTTTTATAGGAACATCTGGTTATTCCACATGGGAGCGGAATCTTGGAGCTAGAGAACCCACTGAGGGTCATCTAGTCCAGCCTCCCATTCATTGTCCTCCCCAGTGACCTGAGCTGAATTGCATTTGATGTGTGCAGCTGGATGACCCTAAGGCCACTGTTTTGAGGGTGAAGTCACTTTTACTCCGAGCACATGCTGGGAGAGTTTCGGAGAGTTTTCCTGAGAGCGTAAGAAAAGCTGTTTTGTGCAAGGCTGGATTGCCGCTCTCTTCCCTGCTATTTTAGAACTGGGGGCCGAGGCGATGGGAGAAGGAGGCTGCCTCAAGGAGAAGTGGGTTGTGTAGTGCTTGTGTTTTTACTTCGCACTGAGTCACGGGTCCTGCTCCTGCCTGAAATGTGCAGAATGAAGTCTCTTTCTAACTTCCCTGCTCTCCAAACGTTGTCCCGCTTTTAAGGAGTACAGAAGCAAAGGCCCTTCTGTCCTGCCTGTGGGCCTGGGGAACAAATGACAAAGGCCCTTTAAGGGAGGGGGCAGGGTCAAGAGTCCTGCAGATGTGAGGTTACAGTGTGTCAGCTGGGCCCCTGGGAGCTGAAGCCAGCTCATCGGAGAGGTCTCAGCACAGGGCCCATTTGTGGGTTCTCGAAAAGAAATGCCCTGATTATGAGTGACGCTGACCCTGCTTCCCAGAGCCTCTTGGGCTCATGGAGAACTTGGACAGTCTGTTCTCCTGGACTTTTTGGAGCTTTGATATAAACTTCTGCCCGATTCCTTTCTCTTACAACTAATGCCCTCGTGGGCCTTGATCTGTAACTTCTCTTTCAATTTCTACATCTATAAAATACAGATGGAGAAATATCTCTAAGCCCTTTCAGTATTTATAGTAACTAATTTCCATAGTGCTGTGTAGTTCACAAGTTCCACTCACACACATCACCTCCTTTGAGTCAAACAGTCTTCTCAGAGGGTTTGAGTGTCTCAGGGCTCGATGCTGAAATGCCATGTCTTCTCACTCTGTAACCTTTCCTTGGGCAACTTTCCATAACTTCAGTTACCGTCCGTATTACGCTAGGTCTGTAATTTACACATTACATGTAGCAGTATGTAAATTATAGACCTGGCCTGAGCCTGCATCTCTCTCCGAAACCCGATCACCCAGTTGCCATCTTGCTCTCTCTAAGGCTCCCCCATGAAACATGTCAAAGACTGAACCTGCGATGCTGCTCTCCCCCAGGCTCCACCCCAAACCTGTTCCCTGTCTCGGCCTACGGTGCAGTCATCCATCCACTCGGGCAGGTCGGCACCTAGGAGCCATCCTTGACATCGTATGTCATCAGTCATTCGGTCTTACTGACTTTTCTGCCTAAATATCTTGACTCCATCTACTTCTTTCCATCTTCCCAGCTGCCTCCTTTGGACGAAGGTACCCTCATCTACTACCAGGTCTACTGCAGTGATCTATGAACTACTCTTTCCACCTCTCTTGTCCTCTGTTTCCTTACCATCATCCCCGGATTTGGGAGAAATCTTCTCAAAATGCAAATTGGATTCGGTGACTGCCCTTCCTTAAACAGCTCAATGGCTTCCTATTGCTGTTATGAGCAAAACACCGTCCCTGGCGAGACCTACACCTACCTTCCCCTGTGGTTTGACCTCTGCATCTGCTCCAGCTGTAAGAACTTTCCCCCTTTTAAAGTTCTTTAAATAAATTCCTTGTTGCCACAGGGCCTTTGCACATGCTCTTCCCTCTCTCTGGAACTCTTTTCCTTCTGTCTCCCCTTTGCGCAGTGACCTGTTAACATATCCTTTAGAATAACTCAAGCCTTAAGGAAATTCTCTTTGCTCTTTGATATTGGGGTGCCTTTGTTTCAGAGGGGCTATAATGTTTTGCAATTTATGTTCATTATAAACACTCAGAAAGGTCTGTTCCATGAATGAACCCAATGGGGGTTGGAGGACAAGTCTTTCTACGTACTTTTTTTTTTAACTGAAGGAGATTGCTTTTTTTTTTTTTTTTTTTAAAGGCAGATGCTTGGCTTGACGGATGTGTAATTTGACACTACAGATATTCCTGCCTCTAATTAGTTCCCTCTCCCGACATTTCTCAGTCCCAGCAGATTCCCGCTTGGCCCCGGCAGTCAATGGTTTGGACGTGCACCGTGGGACATACGGTGCCAGCTCATACAATGTGTGTAGGTTGCTAGAAACCTTGCGAAAACTTGCCCAAGGAACTCCCGGAGAGTTTAGCTGTGCCCGTGGATGGGGGAGTCATTAATTGGAAGCTCCGTGTGAGCAACTGATGAACAATGAGAGCGGGCTTTGAAGGGAGGGTCTCGAGTCTGAATGTAAAGCCACGGCTGACTGGGACCCCTCTAGCCCTTCTCCCTGCGCGTCTGCATGGCAGTAGGAGGAAGATCCTGGCCCTGCGGTGTCTCTGGGCGTGGTAGCCCGTCTGGTGCCAGAGGGGCCCTGTGCTCTCACCTCCTCATCCATAGGACATCTCGTAGCTATTGCTGCCTACTTGCCCTGCGGACCACACTTGACTGACTCACTCTAGCTGTGCTTCCTTCTGGCTCCCAAGGCCATGTGCATCTCCGTCGCGTTCAAACAGTACAGGCCTCTGGGGGTCGCTGTGTAGGAAAAGGTGGTGTGTGTCTGTGGCTGTAGTTCTGCCTGACTTAGTCAAAGCTTGTCGACTTGGAGCACGCCCCCACTGCGCGCCTGAGGATTCAGCCAGCAGCCAGCGTCTCCACCCCCGAGGACCCTTGGCACATAAATGGGAAGAGGGATCCCTATGACTAAGTCCCTCATTACTTGAGGGATTTCAGACCATCTCAGGCTTTCATGCTAGCATATTTCCTCAATATTCTGGAGTGCGTTGAGTGTGTGTGTGTATTTTCTCCTGTATAAATAGTTTTTGTAGGGGCCCTGAAGTCTTGGTCCTTGTGTTGGTATTTGGGGCCATTCCCCAAATCAAACAGGAGGGCCCTGTTTGCAGGGTATCCACCTGGGAACTTGCTGGTGAGACATTTCTCCTTGGGTTGGTTTATCTACAATGTATTTATTGGTGAATGTTACCATACCCGGTGTGGAGTGCCCTTAGATGACTATGGAGCTCAAAATAAAAAACCTGCTCTCATTCTAGATTCATTGTTTTGTATCTCTTATCAAGAAAAACTGTTGCTACAGTATTGTTCGTTATGAGAAGAATACTCCTCCATTACAGAAACTGGAAAATAAACAAAAAGACATCTCTCCAAAACTTACTACGCCCTCAAAACTGTTGTGAATTTCTGTTGCATTAGCATGCATTTTTCTGTGAATATATTTGTGTAACCACAATTCCTAGTTTTCATATAACTTTTGTGTCACACTCATTATATCAGTGATGGACATTCTTCTTATTTCGATACTTACCTTTTACTTTTTAGTGCCTATATATTACTCATTTGGCATATGTTTGGTATTTCTTAAGTAATATCCAAGTGTTAGAACTTCAGGTTATGTTCCTTTTCTTGCTCTTTTGAACTAATTGGCTTAATTTTTAATTAATAGTTTGAGAAAGGTAGAAAGAGCCCGAGCAGGCGTAGTGAACATCTTGCGGCTTTTTGTGGCTTCCCCGGGGAAGTCCGTGATGCCGAGTAGAACCCAGGGTGAGGTGGTTTGCAGTGGGAGGGAAGGAGACACCTAGCAGGGGGTTCTGATTATCATGCCGAGTAAGGGCCTGAGTTCTTCCACACCCACTCGCAACAGCTGCAGGCCCCCTCAGTGTCCCGTGTCACAACTTAGGTGCCTGCCTTTAGTTTTTTTTTTTTCTGTAATATGCAACTCACCTCCTGGGAATAAGTGGGCAACTTTAGGCTGTGTAGACTTATCCGTGTGTGTGGCAGTGTTCCTGCTAACCTAATTCAGGGGCTCTGATGGTGCTGATGTTAGAAGCGTGCCATGCCCGAGACTTTTTAGAAAGTATGAATATCTTTCATACCCCACCGAGGCCCGGGGTTAGAAAGTACGGGCGGTAGAGGTGGACGTGCACCGCACAGCAGTTCTGCTGGAAGCTGGAGAACTAGCCAGAGGAGAAAGCTGTTCTTAGAACAAGGCACATGCTGTTGGTTCCAGACATTCTTTCTTGCTGGAGGATACAAAAGTGGTGTTTAACGGCCGCTGGCCCCACGCCTACTCTCCAGCCCTGTGGAATGCGCCCTGTCTGGGCCACACTCGCAGCCGTCAAGGCTGTTACTGTGGGGAGGGGAGAAGCCAGCCTCCCAGGTCCTCGGCCGGACTGCTGCTGCCAGAAGGAGTCACTTTTGACGTTGGGCTTCCCACTGAGCCCTGCCCCTGCTCCCTGGCCTCTCCTGCTCACAGAAGCAGGCTTCTTTTTCGTCGGTACAGTCGCTGTTTCTTTGTGGCAAGGGCTTCAGCCAGAACGAGAAGTTAAGGAGCAGAGTTTATAAGACACTGTGTTTGGTGGAGGGCGTCACCCTGTTCTGTGGGAGATGTGATGTGTGGGTGCACTCCGGCTTCTGTGGGTTCTGGCCCTCGCCGGCTGAGACTGCTCTCTGCATGGAGGAAGAGAGAAAAGAAATTCAACGCGACAGCTTACGCTTTAGGATCCTATTTGGGCGGTTTAAGTGGGGATGGTGTTATTCTGTCCTCTCTCATCTCGATAATAATAACAACTTCTGTGAATTATGTCATTTGACCCTCACAATCAACCCCTTGAGTTAGGTACTACTTTTGGCCCCATTTTAGAGGTGAGGAAACTGAGGCTTAAAGATATTGAGTGACGTGTTCTGTTCAGCACTGATAGATGGTACCCCAGCCAGGCAGCCTGAATCGAGAGCTGGATGAGCCTTTAATCCTCACATAATAGTGCCTTCAGGGTCAGTAGGAGGAGCTTACTGGGTAAACGAGGAGGTCCTGAGGGTTATGGAAATTTTGCTTCTTGGGTTGGGGCTAGTTTGTAATTTTTCCCCCTAACCTTTTTCTTTCAAAAATTTCCAGACCCAAGAGAAGCTGTAAAAATATTATAGTGGAGACATAGCCTTCATCCAAATTCACTGATTGTTAATATTTTGCATTAGCTTGTTCCTCTCTCTGCCTGTTTTGCTTTGCTGACCCTTTGAAAGTTCGTTGAGACTTTACGACATTATAGCTCCAAATACTGTAGCAAGTCTTTGAAGAACAAAGACAGACATAGTCCTAAACAACCTCAATAAAAATCGTCTTGCTCCAAACAATTCAACATTGATGCCCTACTGTCTTCTACGTCCTTGTTCAAATCACTCCAGTGTTTCCTGAAAAGTTCTTTGTAGCTGTGTTTTTTAAAATCCAGTATTCGACGAAAGAGCAAACATTGTTTTTATAATTTGTAATCTTGATACGGTGCACATTCTCTCTCAGAATGAGAACAGTTTGCTTTGGCTTACCGAGGGAGACCAGGCATCGCGCTGTGGTTCCAGATTTCCCTGTCTCTCTCGACTAAGCAGCTCCACAAGTGTCCTTATTTGACCCATTGTATTACTGGGCACCGCATCTTCTTTCTTCCTTCTCGCTCTTCTGCTCCACTTTTTTCTTGATGCTTTCTTGTCCCATTTTCTTTCCTCATTCCCTTTCCCCTTCCTCTCTTTCCTCCCTACTTTTCCCAGACCCCCTGTGATATATACACAGACATGCTCTCATACATTGTAATTATTTTGTGCTTTAATTTGGAAACTGGTGGTGTGGCAGGTGGCAGCTGCCAAATTGGATTCATTTATGGCTTGGGACCAGACCAGGTGATGAGGTTGGGGGTCTCTACTGGGGGGCTGACCTAACGTAGATCCTGTTGGAGGAGGCTCAGAGAAGTAGATCAATTTCTGTTGTTTATAAGCCACCCATTCCCTGGTATTTTGTTACAGCTGCCCAAGTGGACTAAGACCATGTGAAAGTTTAAGAATTCCTGCCCTAGGCTAGGAGGCTAGGTTTGGTGGATTGTCCATTTTGACACAAATATCAGCACTTTCTTTTGCTTTTCCTCAGGTGTCAAATCAGACCATTTTACGTGGAGTGAGATTTATGAGAGCTCACCTTGGTCAGTTCACGGGACCTTGGGGGAGAGCAGACTTGTGGCAAGGCTTTGCAGATAGCTGCATCTTTCAGACGGGAACCCCTGCTTCCTGTTCTGGCTCGGTTCTCCCCACGTGGGCCATGTTCTGGCTCCAAGGCTGTTTAATCAGTGCTTTCTGGGGCCGGGCTCTTTGTAAGGGGGCCTAAGGAAATATTCCAGAAGAACCACTAACGTGGGCCTAATCACCTGTGGATGTGTTACAGGTACAAGGTTCTTGTACCTGAAGAAAGGCCGATATTCAATATATTGGAGTTTGGAGCAAGGAAAGATTAATTGATCCAGAAGGCCCAGCTCGAGAAGATGGGAGAACTAATTCTCAAATCTATCTTAAGAGAGCCTGGAATTCAGGTGCCTTTTATTGCCCAGGGAAGGGAGAAGGGGCGAGGCAAGGAGTGGGTGCCAGCGGTAGACTGGTAGGTGTGGGAAAGGGATTCAGGGAAGAGCTGACGTTTCTAAATCCCTTTGTTCTTGCCTGGTCCCTTGATCCCTGATAATGCGAGTTCAATTCTGGAGACTCCTGTGAATCATTGAAAAACAGTCATGACTTTGTACAAATTTCCCCATGTCTTTGCTGACGAGCGCTGCTCAAACCTCAAGCAAAATGTCCCCAGTTACTTTGCATGTGTATAGCAGGAGCTGTGTGTCTGCAGGGCATCAGAGAGGGAGCATTTCTCTCTGTTACAGGTTCTGTTAACATTTTAATAACAATATTCTAATATTTCAGAAGTAGATTCCCAAACCTCAAAGTTAAGTGGCTCTGGTCATTGATTTCATGTAACTATTCTAGAGGAGAAAAATCAAATGCTTAAACTGGCAGAATTCCACATTTTTTCCTGTCTTTTTTTGGCTTTTGTTTCTCGTAATAAGTGTAAATATATTTGTGTGCTTGTGTGTGTGTGATGTATGTTTGAAGGAGAGAGGGAGGAGACTGGAATTACTGTTTATAGGAAAATTGTTAGTTATCTGGAGGAGGGGTGGTTACTGCAATTGGCAACACTTGAACAGTTGTGGGGTGCCGCGCACCACGATACCCCTTGATCTCACGCTGGCTTTGGAGCTCTCTACATATCTGAGTGTTTTCACATAGGCGGTTTCCTCATCTATCTTGTTTCCCCTATTGGATAGTCTCTGCAGTGGAAATAGATGGTTAGTGGGACTAGAATCACTAGTGGGTTGTGATTTTTTTATAACTTGAAGGATAGAGTATCATTGGAAGAATCCGGTAGCAGTTTATCCAGATAATTCAGTGTCTGGCCACCTTGGATATCACAGCTTTTCCCTTCCTTCCCTCCCTGGGGGCAGGGAGCTCAGAGAAAACCTTTACCTGTGAGATCTGAGTGGCTTAAAATTCTTGTATGTGGTGGATCCACAGCCTCAGGTGCTCCAATACCTGTGCTGGGTGGGGAAGGATGAACTCTGAGGGAAACGTTCCCCTGTCAGAATACATGACTGATTTGGTAGTGACAGGTGTTTGGGGAGCCAGGTACAGACTTGTTGGTAGATTAAGTGAGTGTTGTTTTAAATGGTAATTTTAAAGGGGATATGGGTGGGTATTTAGACTTTCCAGAAACTTATTTCTGCTGGAAATAGATTGTGATAAATTCTTATTTTGGTGTTGTTATTTTTCTTTTCTGTTTCCTACAGATATTCCAAACACTGAATAAAATAGGCTTAAAAAATCACAAAAAAAACAAACTAAGAGGGGGATGATCATATCTGTTTTAGGGTTATAAAAACAAATCAAGTAAGAGTGAAACACAATTATTTCTGTATCAGAAATTTAGGGAGGAGGATTCCAAATGACCTAGGGAAAAAATTAGGTAAGCCCTGTGGTCAAAGACTCTAATACAAATAGAGTTCTTGAAGGATGAAGTTGGGAGAACATTTCAATGGAATCTGTAAAGAACAGGAAAAGTAGCCCTGGCTGGTGTGGCTCAGTGGATTGACTGCCAGCCTGTGAACCAAAAGGTCACTGGTTCAATTCCCAGTCTAGGACACATGCCTGGATTGCAGGCCAGGTCCCCGGTAGGGGGTGCACAAGAGGCAACCACACATTGATGTTTCTCTCCATGTCTTTCTCCCTTCCCCTCTCTCTAAAAATAAATAATAAAATCTTAAAAAAAAAGAACAGGAAAAATAATACAAAAATAGGGGGAAATGACACCAGAGAGTGACTGGAAAATTTTCTGGTATGCTCAGATAGCAAAAAAATATGCCTGGAAAGTAGAAGGATTGGTCTTGATCCTAAGACAAATAAGAAAAGTCACGTGGGCCGTCAGAAACCGGTGTAAGGAGTACCAAGGTGAAGTGTGGGTTACAGAAAAGTGGAGCGAGGTGAGTACAGTATAGATATTTGAAAAGTGAAAAGCTTGCCTTGAATACCTGGAAACCATCTAGCGGTGACTATTGAACATGTCCTTCGGGGGTGGGAAGCAAGCAGCGCTGGCTAAGTGGTAGCATGGATTTGCTGCAAGGTAGTCGAGACAACGGGAATCTGGCTTGGAGCCAAAGGAGATGGCAGCGTGTAGGAGGGCTGTGTCTGTCGTCTTGCTAATCGGCAAATTGGAAGATGTCATAGACCATGTACTTACTAAGACTTCTGTTGCGGTGGAAGTGGAGTTCTTGCGGTGTCGCAAAGAAAAGAGTTTCCTGAGACCCGCATGGGAGGATGGGGTTCCGTGGCAAACTTTACTGATGATGTGAAATTATAAGGGGGTTCCCCTCCTGACTTCCCATTGTCCCATCTGTGTCCATCTCACCGTGGAAGAGGTCCCGTCTTGTCTTCAGGCGGGCCAGGATGAAGGCCAGTGCCCAGAGTCTCTGCTCCATACTAAAGTCTGGTCCAGTTCCCAGCTAGCTGAATGTGTTTCCAGCTGCAGTGCATGGCTGCGATGCGGGGTTCAGGCTCCTCCTGGAGCCTGCGTGTGGCGTCTGCACAGCCCAGGGCCACACGGCTGTGAAGACCACATGGCTGTGGAGAGAGGATGCACAAATGTGTGGGGCAAGTGTGGATCACGAGCAGGAGAGACAGCTTCTTTGTGCCCCTGTGGTTATAACCAGGGGCATCTTCAAAGTGATCAGTCAACTTCCCAAGTTTTTGTGGGCGCTTGATAGGTCCAAACCCTCCTAGTTAGTCTGATGGGCCTCTAGGGTCCAGTACCTCCTCCTGCACCCTGCAAGGATCCGGGACTGGAGGGGGGAAGGGAGGAGTGTTGATCCCCTTGGTGGAGAAATGCTGGGATCCCTTGGAATGTGAAGCTGCAGCTTCCTAGTGAAGCAAACAGGCTCACGCTTCCCAGTTTATTAAACTCCATGTCTACCTCCCTCTGCTCTCCTTTCCTAAATACTGACAGTGACAGAAAGTTCTGGATTAGGAAGGAGAGCAAAGGAGGGGCTGGTGTGAGGGAGGAAGGAAGGAGAAATGAAGGACTGAAGACCCCAGGGACTCAAGGCTGAGGGGGGTGCTCCTGTGTCAGAATCAGTCTTCAAATCCCCTTGCAGGCTAGGAATGCGAGGGGAGAGCTGACTGGGCAATGTCGAGAGTGGAAAGGGTGGGAATGCACTGATTGAATAAATATTTATGGAGTACTTACTTTGTGCCAGGTACTATATTCTGGTTGCTGGGATGTGGCAGTGAATGAAGCAAAGGCCCAGCCCACATGGAGCTGACGTGCTAGTGAGGGAGACAGAAAACACACACACAGGTGTACTTTCTCAGGCGGTGACAGTGTTAGGGAGAGCAGTGGAGCAGGTGGATGGCCTAAGGACGTAGGATGCTCAGGCACGTCCTCTCTGCTCTTGTGGCGTTTGCGCCTGAGGGCAGTGCTGGGGTAGCAGCACTCATCCAAACATGTGGGGGGATGCCGTTGTGGAAGCTGTGGCTGGTGCGTGGGCAGCACTGAGGAGGCCAGGTGTGCGTGGGTCAGAGTGAGCAGGACACAAAGGGGGGGCGTGAAGGTGGAGAAGGTGGAGGGTGGAGGGTGGAGGGGAGAAAGGAGGACTTGGGAACCAGTGATTCGTCTCACACGATCCAGGATTGGGAGCAGAGGAGCAACCTGGCCTGAGAATGCTCAGGGCCCTTCTTTACGGCAGTCTTCATGGAGTTCCAGAGTCAGAGCCGCGGCCGTCCAGTGAAGGGGATAAGCAGACAGCTTTCAGGCCCATGCACGACAGCCTAACAATGAAAGGTGCCGGTGCTCTAAGCTGTGTGGGTCTTCATCTTCAGAAGTGCTACATGTCCTGTTCCTCTGTCCAGCCTAGTTCTGAATTAAAAACCTCCAGGTACCCTTTCCGTGTGAACATTCTCTGACTCTCCCCCGCTGGAGGGCAAGCGTTTCCCAACTTCGGCCCTGGCCCTGACCCTGACTTTCCGTGGGATGGCAGATGGGGAAGCAGACCAGGGTGTGCGGGTGGGGGTGGGGGAGGGGTAACAGGAAGGACCGATGGAGGGCTGGGGGCAGGTCCCCAGAGACGTGGGGAGCCGTTTGAGTTCCCAGGGAAGGGCTTCTGTGGTTCAGAAAAGTTAGGAAGTCCGGCGTAGAGGGAAGGGCTGGCTGAGCAGTGGGGGCATGAGGAGGGTGGCACCCTAAGACACGTGACAAGAGTCCTGGACAGTGTACTGGGCAAGTGGGGGTTGGGAGGGGTCCTTTAGCAAAGGTTGAGTCTGAGAATTCCCAGGGACAGAGAGTAGAAACAGTGGTGAAGGTGATAATTCACAGTCCTGTGAAGTGTGCCTCTGGGCAAGAAAAGAAAAAGCTTCACTTCTCCAGGGACCAGCACACCAAAGACCCTGGTGGGGCTCGGCAGAGGTGGTGATGGGACGGGGCGTGGGGCCAGAGTTGACGCCTGGGGCAGGGAGGGAGAGCCCTGAGTGTGCTGTTGTGGGGGAGGAGGGAAGAAAGGGCCTCTCTGCAGAGCGGGCCAGGGTGGGACAGGCGGAGATTCCCCTGCGGTGGGGCCTGCGGGTGTGGGAAGGCCATTTGACTCCACCAGAGAGGATCACACTCAGCTTTGCTTCGGCTGTGCAGGGCGAGAGGCCCATGGTGGCGGTCTCCCCAGATATAATTCCGAGGACTTCCGCCCTTCCCCAAACTGCTGTTTCATTGGATGCCGGCCTGATCTCAGGGACACTGGATTCATTAATTTAAATTGTGAAAATTGGAGTCAGTCAAAAATTTAAAAAAATTTTTATCTCTCCTCTCCAGTTTATCCATAATTTGGAAGAAGGAAATGACTTTAATACAGAACATAAAGATTTAATTAAAAAGTTTAAGTTCCTCACTAAAACAGATTTTAAGGCCACATTTCTTTTTGAGTTAAAGAAATAATTGACTTTTAGGTTTAAAATAATTAATAAAAATAATAAAATAATTGATAAATAAGATTAGATTTATTTGTTAATTTAAATAAAATGCACCTTTCCCCTGGTCGTGTAGCTCAGTTGGTTGCACCATCCCATGCACCAAAAGTTTGAGGGTTCAATTCCTGGCTGGGGTGCATATGGGAGGCAGCCAATCAAAGTGTCTCTCTCACATCGACGTTTTTCTCTCTCTCTCTCTCATTCTCTCTCCCTTCTTCTCTCTGTAAAATGAGTGAACGTGTTTTCAGGTGAGGATTTAAAAACTAAGTAAATAAAACACGTGCCTGACTTTAGTAGGGGTTGTGTTATGCTTCCACTCTTTACAAATGCACACAATTAGCCCGTGGCATTTTTGTGCCTTTCCAGTGGTTCCCCTCCTGCTGTCTCCACAGGTGTGTGCTCCAGGTTCTGGGATACTTGGTCCAATCGAATTGAACCATGCCAGGCTAACATAGCACTAACCCTGACCATCGCATATTCCTGCTTCTTTCTTTCTCTCTAAGTCATGGAAAGGCGTTGGCCAAAATCAATAAAATTCTAGTTTTGGGGGCAGAATTGCAGTCTGCACAACTATACTTCTTTCCTTCATTCTTTTTCACATACTGTCTCCTCCCATACATACATATATTTTATTTTGCATTTATTTGTAGTTGCTGCATTTTAAGCTGGCATTCGCACGAGAAGTCTGTCGTGAGCTCAGCCCGCATTACTCTGTAGGACGGGGTTTGTGAATGGAAAACTCACGAGCTCATGCAGTCACTCTGATGGCGGTTTAAATTCTAGCTCCAGCACCTTCACACCTTGTGACCTGGGCACGTTGCTCAACCTCCCTGAGCCTTGGTTTGCTGCTCTAGAAAGTGGGTCTAATCATACTCCCCTGATGGAGAGGTCGTGAGAGTTTACACTGTAATGTGTGTGAAGCACCTCGAAAGTGCCTTTATAAGTGGAGGTTCCTGGTGTTCCTGGTGTTGTTTTTTAGAGAACTACAATGGGGATATGAAGGAGTGGGAATTTTAAGAACTAGGGAAGGGAACATGGAAGGAATACGAAGAGAAGGGAGTGAAAGTGAAAAGATACTGAGTTGAGTATTTTCTCATTCAGTTTTCTGCTGTATTAGTGATCTCAGTAGTAAAATTTCTTTACATTTTCTAAATATTATACCCTCTTCCCTCATTGGATGGTTGAGGATGCAGTTTACCTAGACTAATTTAATGTGGTCTTTAGACTTTGATTTTCGTCATGATTTCATTGACCCTAGTTTGTAGAATATCGGAGCAATCATCGATCTGCTTTACTATCTTTAAGGAATTGAATGTCACTCTGACATATGGCTATCCCTTCTCTTCCAAAAAGTTTTTGAAAATGGTGTATGAATTTTGCTCTCTAACAAACGAGTGGCTTAAATTTCTATGGACCAGCGACTTGAAAGCAGCCCCGATGGTTAATACTTCCGCTGATGTCAGCGGGGTTAACTCACGAGTCTGTGGCCAGGGGTTGGCCGGCTAGAGAGCTCTACTTCTGGAGGGTGGCCTGCAATCAGCTGGAATGAAAGAGGAAGTGAGTGGCTGGGGTGCTGGACCTCACGACTCTCATCATCCAGCAGGCTAGCTCTGGGGTGTCCACAAAGCAGCTCAGCTTTCTAAGGCGGGGGCGTCCAACCTTTTGGCATCTCTGGGCCACACTGGAAGAAGAGGAGTTGTCTTGGGCCACACATTGACTATACAAACACTGACAAAAACTGATGAGCAAAAAAATAAAAAGGTTTTAAGTAAATTATGATTTTGGGCCGCATTTATAGCCATCCTGGGCCACATGCGGCCCACGGGTCGTGGGTTGGGCACTCAAGTTCTGTCCAGTTTCAGAACTTGGACGGTGTCATTTTTACCACATTCTCTTGGCCAAAGCAACTCAAAAGGCCATTCCAGAATCAGTGAGCAGAAACATGGAGACAGCCTCTTAATGGAAGGAGCTTCATAGTACTGGACTGTACAGTCCTCATTCATAAGTCACTTCTAGTTTCTGGGAATCAATAGATTCTTTCTCAAGTATATATAGTGTTTTCTGCTTTAAATTTGACAGCCCCCCTCCCCCCCCTCCGCCTATGAATTGGTGCTCTGAAGACTGAAAAGAGATGCTTAAGTTATTATTTCCCTTAAATTGCAGCCAGAGCTCAAGTTTGAAAAATGTTGGCACTAAAAGTTGACCGTGACTCTGCTGGGCCCTCCTTGGGTTTCATCCCTGACCTCATCCACTCACCCATATCTAAGCAGTGGCCAGGCAGGGTGGGGAAGCGTCAGCTGGATGACCTCGCTGGAGGCTGCTCAGGTGGCCCTGCCTCAAGAACACTTTTTAATCGGCCTCTGGTGCAGAAGGGGTGTGGGAAAAAGACCACTCCCCTCAGTGAACTGGGTCTCTTGGAACGTTTAGACGCTGCATTGGAGCACATGCTAAGCAGATAAGTTAGTTCCGTAAATACAATTATTTTTGAACTCTTTTTAAGCCATCAGATGATCTCAAGCTGCTGGGTTTGTTTATGTAGCTAAGAATTTTTTTCCCTGATCATCTTGAGGGAGTGGAAATTCCAATCATTTCCCCATATTCCTGATTTGAGATCTCAGTGGTTTTTCTCTTAAGTCCCAAATTCAACAGGGTTCTTCTTCTTCTTTTTTTAAAACATGAATGCTCTTCAAACTGTGTTAGTCTGTTAGCCATACCCTTGGCCTTGTGTGCCTGGGGTAACACGAACTCCCGGAATTGTCTTCTGGCCTGTAAATTGGAAACTCAACCATAATCCCACTAAGCCCAGGGAAGTAACTGTGAACAAAGAAGGGAGAAGAGGGGTCGGGGAGCTACCTACTTCCTTCAGTCACCATGGAGGTACAGTGATGGCCTGGGTTTCGGAGAAAACTAGCAAGTGATTGATTCAGTTTAACAGCTCCTCAAGACCTTGGTGGGTCAGGCCCGGTACACTAGATGCCAGACGTAATGCCTCCACCTTTGGGGAGGAGAGGCTGCATTATGATTGTTATTTCACTCTCGGTGACAGCAAAGGTGAGTAAGGGCCTATCTGAAGTATTTTTGCCTGTTGATCAGTTAATGCCTTAGCAGAGTAAAGAGGGAAAAGTCCCTGCATTTAGCATCTTTTCTCCTCCACTCCCACTCTAGATCATCTTTGTACAGGTGTGTCCTTTGGGGAAAACTTGCAAAGCAGGTAAATTGAATGGAAGAAGTACAAATTATTTAGATTAGCAACATATTCTTCACTTAACAAGAATGAAGGAAAATTATCCATCTTCTCTTGAGTTTGAGGGTTGTTTATTAGTTGAGTGAATGGCGTGGACATCTAGGTGGCAGGTGCTTAGTCTTTTTCTGGTGGGAGGTAGTCAGGGCTGGGTTGACATTTCAGTGTGACGGTGACCAGGCAGCCCTGTGGTGGACGGGATGCGGTGCGGAGGGCAGAGAAAGTGACAGGGTGTGCCTCTCATCGAGTTATCCAGCGTGTTTTTCGCTTTTGATGTGTCTAGGCATTGCGTTAAATCCTGTGGTCACATCCTCGAAGAGCAGGAAATAGATAAAAATGCACAAAGTAAGTGATAAAGGCAGTCATAGAAATAACGTCTGGGGCTCTGGGTGCAGTTTGGGCACACGGTGAGGTGACATACTAGGTAGGTGAGTGGGCGATGGCTGGTTGTGAAGTTTGCCGGGGGAGATGGGAGACAAATGGAATCCTGGGCTGCAAGCCTCTCGGGTCCAAAGGTGGAAAGATGTAATGAGCCCTGGATGTTTGGGGAAATCCGTGTCACTATGTCTGGCTAGACGGCAGTGGGGCTGTGTGAGTGGAGAGGCAGGAAGAAAGGAAGACAAAACATTTGGAGAATTTTAATGTACATGGGGGCGGTGGTATTGTATTAAATTCACACACACAAGGTTTTGAGAAAGGCCTCTGTTTTAACAAAAAGAAGCACTGTTCTCTAAAAGCAGCTCTTCCACAGCCAGGTTAATTGAATTTTGCCACTTTCCTGGGACCCGTGGGTTCCTTTTCCTAGAAAAAGGTGAGCAGATTCCCCCAGCCCTGGGGAACGCCGTTTCACCCGTTCGAATGGTCTAATGTTGCAGGTGGAACATTGTGCTGGATGAACTGATCGTAACCTTCAGCCTGGATTGTGAAATGCGGATTAAAATAACCATCATCGTCACTTGGGTCTGTTCCAATATGGTGTTTCTGAGCTTTGGCTTCTCAAAAAATGTTTGGCCCAATACTCTGATGGATTCTCAAGACCCGAAAGATGGAAAATGGAGAGCGAATGGCAGTCGGAGAGGGGCTGAGGTGGGCTTGAGAGAGCTCAGGTTTGATTTGGAGGGACCGTGAAGGATGTTTTACAATGAAAAATGTTCAGTTATATTGAAATTGTACTCTCCTAGTTATACCTTATGTACTGCACACAATCACTGCTTTTTTAAAACAATCTTCACCCAAGGATAGGTTGTTGATTTTAGAGAGAGAGGAAATGAGAAAGAGAGAGAGAGAGAAACATCATTCAGTTGCCTTCCATACGTACCCTGACCGGGGATCGAACCCTCAACCTAGGTATGTGCCCTGACCCGGGGATCGAACAACCTTTTGGTGTACGGGACAATTCTCCCACCAACTGAACCACCCAGCCAGGGCCAATCACGGCTTTTTAATCTCATTTCCACGTACTTAGAAGCAGGAAACAGTTGTTCATAAAACAATTGCAAGGCCTCTTGGGTCTTTTCTGATTTGAAGTTTTATATTCCTGAGATGATGACCAGCAAATAGGTGGCATCTGTTAGCACCTAGTGGCAGCCAAATCCGAGTCCTGGAATCAAGTGCTTCAGTTAGTGTTCTAGGCATCAAATCAGGAATGATTTCAGGTAGATTCTAAGGGAGGCAGGGAGAGAAGGGAAATTTCTCTTGCAACGAGGAAGACTATGATTCCCGAGACACTCCCCGTGCGGCCTTGGGGATGTTATTTAATCTTTTGGAGATTTGGTTTCTACCTTCCTATGGCACCTGCCTCTTTGAGTGGGGTTCTAGTTTTATCTGTAACATTTTAGTTCTTTTTTGAAAATCTGAGGCCAACACAGCCAATTTACATTGTAAGACTTTGGGTGGTGGGCTTCAGGGATCTCTGTTAAATTATTTTCTAAATTACTCTATTCAGAAATTTTTCCAATTAGAACAACATTTTAATCACAAATTGTAACAAAGTGCCCGGGGCCCTTCCCCAGATTCCTGGGCTCCGAGAGTATTTTTGAACCTGACGTTTATGTTGGCTGGGGGACCAAAGGGGAGACGAGGAAGGTGGCATTCCTGAAGAAGGAATCATACAATTAAAATGGCCATTGTCACACTTATCCTGTGGCTCTTAGCACACAAGGAGTCAATTTGCTCCTACCCATCAGGCCTCGGTGCCCTGCTTTGGAAAGGAAGCGTCTGCGAACGCGTGCTTTTTTCCATGCCTGTTCCGTGGCTTCTTACTCTGTGAAGGCGGAAAGTGGGCCAGGATTTCTAGAGGATTTCTAATGACGGAGGGTAGTGGGAGTGCCAGCCGCTTACACAAGGCTCTCCCGGTGAGAAGCAGAGGTCAGGAAAGTAAATGCTTCATCCTCTGAATGTAGGTTAAAATGCGTAAGGAATAGTGTCTCCACCCGTGGCTCTGGCAGAGGAATGCTGCGTTTTGGAGTTTTCTTTGATGTTCAGCAAGAACCCAGATCCCAGGGGAGAGAGCAGGGCCCGGAGGCTGCAACATCGCTGGCGCTGGCTCGCTGCAGCTTTGCAGCAGGGACAACTTGGAGCTTTCCCGAGTCTGGGTTCTCAGTGACTAAGAGAGCTGAATGACTAAGTATGCCTTTGCTTAGGCAATGTTGCAATTTTCTTCCTCCTCTTGTGGGTTGAGCAATTGTCCCGGTTTGCTTGGGACTGAGGAGTTTTTCGAAATGCAGGACTTTAAGTGCTAATAATTCCGAGGCAAACTGGGGCAGTTGGTCACCCTCCCTTCCAGCTCCCCCTGCCTGTGCCTTCTCTCTCTCCTCTTCCCACTGCCCAAAACACAGTGCGCACCCCCAACTCCTTTCTTTACAGCTCCAGATAAACTCTGCACATGGTGGAGCTGGAGCTTGGCAAAACAAAGTTTAAAAATAGGGGTGCTCCGCCCTGGCTGGTGTAGCTCAGTGGATTGAGCATGGGCCTGCAAACCAAAGGGTCACCAGTTCGATTCCCACTCAGGGCACATGCCTGGGTTGTGGACCAGGTCCCCAGTTGGAGGCATGCAAGAGGCAACCACACATTGATATTTCTCTCCTTTTCTTTCCCCCTCCCTTCCCTTCTCTCTAAAAATAAATAAATCTTAAAAAAAAATAAGGGTGCTCCTTAAGGAGCTCAGGCCTCAAGCATCACTGTCCTTGTGGGGGGTGACGCCACCTTGCAGTGCCCCTGATTATTGCTTTTGCTGGACATTTATGACAATAGAAAGCTGGGGCCATTGCAGTTAGAGCGGGGCGCAAGGAGGTAGCTCGACGGTGACTGGGAAGCCACTGCCTCTCTTACCTCTCCTGGGCAGCTGCTGGCTGTTCCCGCCCCGAGGAGTGGGCGTCTTGTAACCTGTGGATTATGTTCCTTGATTGATTATCGGCCTTTTCTTTTCAGGAAAAATAATATGCAGTGGGAGTCAAGTGAAGTAAACACTTAAGATTCTACACTTTTCTCCCTAGCCCAAAGGCTATGGGTCATTTCACAATTTTAGTTATCATTGTTGCCACAAGAAATGTCCAAACCTGTAGAGAATTGTTAAGAGTTTATCTGAGCCAAACTGGTGACATGGCCGAAGGGAAGATCTCAGTTGCTTCCCAGAGTGACAGTGTTGCAATTCCTTTTATTCATTTAAAGTTAAGGAGGGAATGATAGAAGATGACTTGAAGGTGGGAGAGAGCAAGGTGGGGATTGGGTTACAGGAGAGTGAACAAGATTATGTGTTGTTCTGACGGTGGTTACCCTTTTGAGGGGTATTGCTTCTGGTATTTTAAAGGTGTGTTAACCTAGATGTACAAGAACAGTGGACAGAGCTGGCTTCAAAACCGTTCGCTAAAGAAGTGATGGGCCTGGGGCTTGCCTGCACACCGTGATCTGTGCAGAGAGGAATTTGTGATCAGTTCACCCTATGAGGTTACTTTCCCTAGCAGCCCTTTTTTGTCCACCTCATTTTAGTTATCCCTCATCATAGATCAAACAAATCCAACCTGTATCTCTACATCAAAGGGCACAGTTTCCGTTAGGCTTGCGGAACTTCAAAGCTGGAGACGGTCACCTGCGCAGGGCGCCTCTCCAGGCTGTGGTCGTCTCTCTGTGATGAGTGACCCCCTTATGATTCATCAAGAAAGTCCCATTTATTCTTCCATGTTTCCTGCTCACAAACCCCTGCTTCTCTTTCTTCCCGGCAAAGTTACATGCCTCTGCGATATTCCTGGGCTGTGCGAAAACCCGTGATCTTAGCCAGCGTCATGCAGTTGCCTGGAAACCGTCCTGAAAACCGGATTAGGCAAAGCATTTTTCTTTATTACAGCTGCTTTCTGATGAAGGCGTAATATTAGAAATATGGGGTTGGCCAAAAAGTTCATTTGTATTTTTCCGTAAGATGGTTCTAGTAGCGCTTAGTTGTCTTTAACTTCATCCGAAACAATTTTGTTAGATTGTATTGTGACAGCTGTCATATCAGCGTGCATGAAAACAAAACTTATCAAAATTGGTGAATTTTTGTGTAGCTATTTTAATATTGAAGATGGAAGAAAATACATGACATTTTTGGCATATTATGCTTTATTATTTCAAGAAAGTGAAAAACACAACTAAAATGCAAAAAAAAGATTTGTGCAGTGTATGGAGAAGGTGCTGTGACGGATCAAAACTGTCAAAAGTGGTTTGTGAAGTTTCGTGCTGGAGATTTCTCACTGGGCGATGACGCGCCACTTTGGGTAGATCCGAATAGCGATCAAACCGAGATGTTAACTGAGAATAATCAACATTATACCATTCAGGAGATAACCAACATACTCAAAATATCCAAATCAATAAAATTGTTGGTAGAAATAAAAAAAAATGTGTCTTTTATGGAAAAAAAATAAACGACAGAGATAATATGATTTCTCCATCGTCACTTTTGGAGTTGGTCATCACCAACCCCAAGTCTCCTCCTCCGTGACCACACGCACACCTCCCTTTCGAGAGGATCACGTGTTGGGGATCTCTGGTCCTTTTAAAAGAACATTAATGTAGACCAACAACAGGCCTCAGACGCTGTTTCTCGCCCATCAGCCTGTGGGACTTCAGCCGGACTGGAGTGGGGGAGCGGAGTTGGGAGGCTCTCACAGTAACCCCGTCACGAAGGAGGAGCGTGCACTTGCAGTGAGTCAGCTGAACGATCAGCACGTTTTCAGCGCGATGTGCCAGGGCCCATCTCATGGTCAGTCCACTGCCGCGAGTTCCGAGAACCGAATCTCTCATTCTGAACCCCGTTGTCTCCCAGAACTAAATCGGGATGGAGTCATCCAGAAGTATAAGTTGAGAGGACTTATTTTGACACGATTGATGTATTTCTAAACTCCCCCTGGAATAAGACAAAGGTGAATGAATGATTATGGCTGGTTTGGTGCCAAGGGAGAAAAAGAGATCAGGAGACCTACGAGTCAGTAAGTCAGCAAATATTTATTGACTGTGTCGGCCTTCTAGGTGTGGTGGTGGGCAGGGAGGGGGGGGTGACTGTGAGTGGGCACGAGGATAGTCCCTGCATCGTCCGGTGAGGGGCAGAGGTCAAGGCCATAAAAGGTGGAAAAGATAATTTCAGATAATGGTAAATGCCGTGAGGATTATAAAACAAGGCCCGTGACTGCACTTGGAGGCACGGGCACCACCTTTCTGGGATGGCATTTGAGACGAGGGGCTGGGACTCTGAGGGCCTTGGGGGTTGTTAAACCGGCAGTGGGGAGTTAGGGGAGGAGGCTGAGCATAGGGTATTGACAGTGGAACTCAAAACAGGAAGAGAACCTTCAGTGTGGTTGGAGGATAAGTCAGATCCGTATCAGGAAGACCATTTTCAAGTTCCTCAGAAAAATGAATTAAACCTCATTAGTCCTCCCAATGGTTGTGATTACCTTTGGCCTCGTTGCCTAACATGACATTAGCCGTAAAGCTGACAATAAGGACTTACATATTTTTCTCACAGGTATTAATGGTAGCAGTTACTTTCCATCTAAAATTTAATTTACACCATGAATATACATGACCTACATTGGAGAAATACAAAAAAATCTTTATTTCTACTCACCCAAGGACATTATTATTTATTTTGCATATTCCTTCCCTATAAAAGAAAAGTCTCTTTCACGTATATGGTTTCAGGTAGTTAACAGGTAGTCCTTTAAACGCGTGACAGGTATTTTCCCACACTTCCTCAAATTTATATTTTGTGCTTACAAATTTTAATGAGTAAATAAGATCTGTTTGGAGGGAGTTCTGTTCTAGAAGTTTCCTGTGAACACTGAATGAGTGAACACCGAATCATTGCCCCTCGGGGAAGCAGGTTCCTGTGGGCCTCTGGCCACGACATTTGCATCAGCCAATCAATATGTACCTTGTTTTATGTGTGTTTCTGCTTAAAGACACCTTATGTAACATGGTTTGTTGATTTATTAACATTGAACTCAGGCCAGCATCACCGAATGAAGCTTACCTAACACGGGTCTTCTCCATAGGCACACCACAGTTGTCCTGTGCTTAGAAACACGAGCCAGTCCTTCAACACTGTGCTTGGGGGTGATGTCAAACAGCAAAATCACCAACACTAAGTGCAACAATGTGAAAAATGTGGCACTAAATGGACCATGAAAAGGGCTCTTGTTTACAATCTGAGGTCTGAAACAAGAAGGCAGAGGGTCGCCTTGTTTGACCTCAGCCGAGAAAACGCACTTCAGGAAACTCAGATTTTTGTCGCTCTGTGCGTATTTGCGAATGACTGAGAAAGCACCGTGTGTACTGATATTGGGGTTACAAATTGGGGTTAGCAAGTAGGCGAATTTGCACACAGGGAATCTGTTATTTGCTGTTCCATTGACCGGCTGTGCCATGATTAACTGAGCCCAGAGAGTGAGTCTTGGTCCTTTCTTTGATGGAGCGCCCGCTTGGTGAGAACAGATGTTCATCAGAAAACGCAGTACCTCTCATATGCCCACATACATGACAACAGTCACCCACATTTTAACCGTGAAGGCTCAAGAGGCATGTGGGGTAGTGGAGAGAGAATGGCTTTCACAGCCAGAGAACTCATTTTGATTCCTGGCTCTGTCCCATCCTCAGCTGTGCAACTTTGGCCAAGTTATAGAACTTCTCTGAGCTTGCAATGTCTCATTGGTAAAATGGGGATAATGCCCTGGCTGGTGTGGCTCGGTGCACTGAGAGCCAGCCCGAGAACCAAAAGATTGCCAGTTTGATTCCTGATCAGGACACGTGCGTGGGTTGTGGGCTGATTGCCTGTTGGGGGTGTGCGAGAGGCAGCCCATTGATGTCTCATGTGTTGATAAATAAAATCTTAAAAAAACCCCACAAAGTATAGAAAAAATAATTTTAAAAAATGGGGATAATAATATGACTTAATTTATATATTTGTGAAGATTTCATGAAATAATATACCTAGGCCACTTTCCTCATCATACCTCTGATGGTAAGAACTCTGTTGATAAGGAGCTTATCAATAGCTTCTTAGAGAAAATCAATAAATAATCTTGTCAGGGACCTTTGCTTCCTAGCATTTCTGCCTGGTGGTCACCACCCCTCGATGGCACCACGGTTGAATAAATAGCGTGCATTGGATTCTTCATCAGTGAGTGTCCAAGCTAATGTTGACGAGCTTTAGGTGCACATTACCTGTTGAATAAAGCGATGGAAGGGACTTGCTAAACAGTGGAATAAGTGGTTTGGGAGAGGCCAGTGCAACACCGGTGCCCATTTTATTGATGGGAAAAATGAAATATCAGGAAGTGACTTGTACAATGAGATCCCCAAACTAGACAAAGCCTTCCCAGGCAACTTTTGAATTTTTGAATTACTAGGGTTGGGGGGCAGTATAAAAAGATTCCTTTTCTCTTAATCATTTTTCAATTAAATAAGACTCTGTGGGTCCTTTATAAAACGTTTTGAGATTCAGTTTACACCTGTACACCAACATGTTTTTTTTTAAATGTCTGTGTGACATTAGGAGATGACACCCAGCTGCCTGAGTCTTCTTAAAAGGTCGCTGTAAACCTCACAGTGGCGGACGTGATGGGGCCAGAAATCTGAATGCTTAACTCCAGGCCCAAGCGACTGTTCCTTTCTGAACTTTGAGAGCTGGTATCTGCTTGAGAGGAAACAGCATCTGTTTTGCTGGCTTGGCCTCTGAGATTACCCCGAGACCAATGACCTCTGGACCCTGGTGTGAGCCGTAGACTCAGCTCTCAACTAGAGAGAGGGATGCCTTCACGTAGAACTTGTTTGGGGTTGTTCCCATTGTTGCTGGCGTGTCCCATTGTATTTCCAGTGACTTGTGCTCAGCCATCCTTAACAAAACCAACGTGGGTAATTCCCAGGGATCATTGCTGCCTTCGTTGTCAGCACTAGGACTCCTCTGAGTGGCCGGTTGGCCATGATGCTGTGCAGGTCAGGACAAAGACCGCAGAATGCGTCTGCAGTGTCTTCTAGGGGTGTGGATGGGGACGGCCAACTTACTTTCATGAGGCTCTTTTTCAGTAAAACACTAACATTCATGCTTGTGGATTCGGTAGGAAAATTCAAACTAGGGAATTCTTGTGTTGAGCCCAGCGCATATTTGAGTAGCCACGAGGACCTCTTCAAGGTAAATATTTACCTCTACTGAGTCTCGGTGGCCAAGGCAAATCTGTATTCTGTTTCCTCCTGTTCCTTGCAGTGGGTGTCTGCAAGTAAACAGGCTGATAGTGACAGGTCAGTAGGGAGATGGCACTTCGACGCTGAAGTTCTCTATCTTTGTTTCTTCCCAACTTCACAGAGTATACTTAGAGGAAGTAGAAAAAGTGCAGGTAGGTCTGGACCTCACCATGGTGCTCCTAGCTGACTGAAGCTCAGCCGAGGAAAACAGGTTGACCGGGCACTGAGTTTTGGAATAATATACCAAAAATATTAACACGAATTTACTAACATGTATACCATTAATAAAATATTAATAATAAGTATTATACTAATACTGGTAAAATAATTTAGTACCAGCCTCAATAATGGACTAGGAAGCATGTTGTAGGCAGTCGTAGTAGGGCTTGAGCTTCAGGACAGCTCTCTGCATCTCTGGAATTCGGCAGAGTTGTCTGACCCAGAGTGAATTCTTAATATCTCACGTGCATCCAAACCCAAGAGATCGGAGAGCAGGAATAAGGTCCAGGAGCACAGAGGTCTCGAGACAGTGAGGAAAGCAAAAGTGTTGTCCTGTAAGGGCCCCAGTGTGAGGCCTAGGCAAGGAATTGTTGAGGTCGGATGGGGAAGTGCCTTGTTCATCCATTCAGCTAGAAACCAGAGCGGGAGGAGCTTGGGAGGGAGGCTCCAGGGCTAGGAAGGTGCCAACTCAAACGCAAGTTGTGCCAGTGGGAGACTGGCGCGGTGTGAACCTCCAGCAGAGAGAGGGCTGGGGAAGGAAGCGGATGTGGACATCAGTGTTCCAGGACCTACGCCAGCCAGGCCATCCTGTGACTAGCCTTCAGTGAAGTTAGAAATGTGTCCCATGTAAATGCATCTGCATTCATTCCAAAAAGTCCTCCTTTTTCTTCCTCTTGGTTTTCTTGTAAATGTTTCTTTAAAGAAAAAATCAACTTGGTCTTGGCCAGACCATCAGGAAAAAGATTTATCCAAACATTGACCTGTGCTCTGGGAAGCCAGGTATAAAGTCGCAGCTGCCATCTTAGCTCTGCTTCCCAGAAGTGGACAGAGGGGGTAAGGGCACGCATGAGGTTTAAAAACTGGGTGGAGCGCCTCGGGCAAGCAGGGGTGGGGTGGCAGGGGGAGGAGGGTGGTCGGGGCCACACTCCCCAGTCTGGGGCTCCCTGAAAGGCTCACAGAGTCTCCAGCCCAGCATTTAGCGTCAGGGTTTAGCTTTCCTCCACGTGCACATCCACAGAGCGTGGACAGGGAGAAGTTGGGCAAGAGAATGGGCAGACACCTGGCTAGTTTTCTGTCGCTGCATCATTACCACAGCGTCGTGGCTTCGAACAGCCACATTGCATTATCTTCATTTCACTCTGGACGCAGTGGACGTGGGTCCCCTGCTCAGTGTCACTCTCCAACCTGCTCCTCCACCTGCGGAGCTTGGGGTCCTCTTCCAGGCTCCCGGGGTTGGTGGCAGGTGTCTGTAGAACTCTTGGTGGCCTGCTTCTTCCAGGCTGGGAGGAGAATCTCTCTGACTTCCAGATCTTCTTTGAAAGGGCTCATCTGATGAGGTCAGCCCCACTCAGGACAACCTCCCTTTTGGCTGGCCTCAAAGTCAACTGAATTGTGACCTGAACTACATCCACAAAATCGCCTTCCTCATCGTGTAACCTGGCACTCACAGGGACGCCAGCCATCATCCTAGGTGTCACAGATCACAGCCAAGGGCCTCTTAGGGAGTGTCTACCAGGGGCAGGAATCTCGGGGACATCTTAGAATGCAGCCTCCACGGTGGGTAGGAGAGAGTGAGGGGCCGGTGCTGGTCTAGTCTCTCCATTCAACAGACTGTAACTTGGGAAGGGAGCAGAGAAGTTGGAATGCAGGATCAAAGATAATTATTTTAGGTATGTGTGGCCGGCAGCCCCCAGTCGCAGGAGACCAGAATCCACCGCTGAATTCAATCGAAGGACAAAGCTTCGTTGCAGTGGTCAAGCGTGGAAATTCTCGTTGATCAGAGAAAAAGTGTTATGGGTAGCTCAGTTGTTGGGAGAGGCGCCAGTGCCCACCCTGGTGAGGGGAGCGTGAAAAAAGGGGAGCTCATTCTTAGTGTTTTTTATTCTTTTGCATCGGGGTTCCTGACTGAAGCTGTTTGTGAAGACAAACCCTGCACCTCCGCTGGGGGGAACTTCGCTTGTCGGGGACGGGCCCAGATGACGTGGGTCCTCATTGCTGTTGATGTGCTAGACAAAACGAGAGAGGTGATTTCCGTCCATTTAACACTGAAAGCTTCAGGGGAGAAATGGGGTATAATTGTCCTGCAAAGTGGTCTGTGTTTTGAGCCTGCACCTGCCAGTGGATTATTATTATCATTATCATTATCATTATTATTATTATCAGGAATGAAATCTAGAGTAACTATCTTCTGGGCAGAAAGTGTTGTCTCTACTCAGAGATCCCCGCTGCTCTTTGTTACCCAAGGGCTATGTAAACCACATCTCACTTAATTTGATTAAATAGAATCTGTTTTAAAAAACAACAACAAATGGTTTCCCCTCCATTATATAACCTGTAGGTTTCCATTGTAGAAAATACAGATAAGAAGAAAAAACCCCACATCTGTTACATGATGCAGAAGTACTGTCAACTTTTTACCGGATACCTGTCTATAAATTTCTCCATGACAGCATTCGTAGACAATTCTTTACTTTGTAATTGAAAATCCAGGGAGTTTAGTTTTTGTCACGGATTCCACTTTCAGATATAATGTGAACAGTCTATTGTGATAGGCATTGTGAACACCGATTAACAAGTAGCTTTCTACAGTACCATTTTAAGGAGCTACTTGCTTAGCTATACTGTAATTTATTGAGACAATCTTAATATGGGCTATTTTAAGTCTCAATGGACGGATAGACAATAGCTGTCAAGTCAGGGTTATCCGCCTTCCATCAGCAAATTTCCCTAAGTGGCTGCGAGCCTGTTGTTTGCACCCGCTGCTCACTTCATTTATCTTCATCCGCTAGGTGCCCTCCTGGCCCGGGGACAGTGCTCGCTGCTTTCTGTTTACTTTTCCCCTGGTCTGTTTCCAAGGCTACGTGTAGAGTTTTTAAATACCTCTTTTGTGAGCAAGAAGCCCTAACAACCAAACCACTTTGTTGAGACTGGAGTATTAGCTCTGGCACAATTTACCAATTTTACTGCGCGTTGCAGACATCACGAGTCAGCGAGGTGGTCCAGCTGCCCCTTCGTTCCCCACGCAGACTCTGTGTACGGCTTTGTGAGTGGCTGTTTTTCTTTCCCTTTCCCTTCGAAATGGGCTGCTGGTGGCAAAAATCTGTTCGAGCAAAGGTGAGGAAAGGATACGTTTATTGCAAGGCCAGATCTTTAAAAGTTAGTTAGAGGGTTAACCTATGAGAAACCTGAGCTTTGCAAATGTTGAGAGTATTAGGATGAATGGGGAAGGGGGCACTCAGGTGTTGGTGGGCTGCAGGCTGCGGAGGGGATGCTATTCAATGACTCAGAGGGCTGTGAAGACCATTGTTTGCCGTAGTGATGTATTTCCCGTGAATAATGAGAGCAGACCCGTGAAAAGAACCTGAGTGCGCCGACAGACTCCTCATGCTCCAGCCAAGTCTACGCATTGAATGTCAGCTGCTTCCGCTTTTAGAAACATATGGTGGCACGTTTGGTTGCCAGCATGAAGAGGAGGGGACGCTGCAGGGGTTTAGGACGCCGGAATCAGCAGGACAACCCCCATCGATGAAGAATCTTTTTACCTAAAATAATAATCTTTTAACCTCCACCACCGTGATCTGGCTGAGACCTTCTGACCGTGTTAGAACTTCAGGTTTCTTCTAAGGAATGAAGGAGAAAACATGGAATTTTTCTGGGCCTTCCAAGAATTGTCTAGTCCCTTCTCTCTCCCCCATTTCTCCTGGAGGTTCTGCATAGCTAAAGCTGGAAGGATATCCATCCATATAAGGGGGTGTGGGTCAGGGAAAAGCAGTACAACACTTTTTAAGTCTGACATTTCTGTCCATCTATACTTGGCCTACAAAAGTTGAGTCTTTTTTTTTTTTTTTTTTTTTTCATAAAAGCCTGTCTGGTTGTTTGTCTCACAGACCAGCTGTTCAAAGGCAGAATCAGCCAGTCCCATCCAGCTGTTAGCTCAGCTATCCTCAGGCGAATAAATTCTTTGCCAAAAGAGTCTCAGGAAAGGCCAGAGAGGGAGTTTCCCGGGAACACTGACTCAGGCTTAAGACTTGTTTTCAGGCTATTTTATTCCCTTAGGTTGCCTACATAATAACTGGTCTCAGAATACTGGAACTGCAGGGGCCTTGGGAGACCAGCTGGTCTTGGTCTCCTACTTTCTACTCTAAGGAAAGAGACTCAGACAGGTTCCGTGACTTGCCCGAGGCCACAGAGCCAAGTGCGGAAGAGTTAGGTCTACATCCAAATCTTGTCATTCCGGGTAGAGCAGTCTTTCTACCAAGATAGCAGCTGCCCTTTTGACCCCTTATATCATTGATTAATGAAGTTTCACTGACTTTTCCCTCCAAGTACCCCCCGCCCACACCAAGGCATTGCATCACTGTTACCATCAAACCTTGTGTAATAACTGAGACCATGGGCTTCGTGGAGAACCGAGAAGAAGTGTTTATGACCAGACAGCAAATGCTCCCTATTTACGATGCAATAAGCAGTCACCCACCACTGCCCAGTCATGAAAAAAAGTGTAAAAACATTATTCTGAGTTGTTTTGGGGGGAGAAAAGTGCTCACCCAAGCTGGTTGGTACCAAGCCTTCACAGGTGGTGTTTGCACCTGGTCCTTGGAGGGACTGCAGAATATCTTCAGTTTGCTTTTCCTCGTAACAGCTCTGAGATCACTAGGTCTGTATACAGTCTCGTGGAAAGAGAAGATGATGGCGTCTTTTTTCACCTGCCTTAGGCATTCTCCAACTCTCCCAAGTTCAAATGAAGAGGAAGGGCAGGGCTGTAGCCAGATGATAGAGGCTACCCTGGTGGCCAAAAGGCCCGGAGGAATGAATACCTTTTGGAGCATCCGGACTCCACTTCTAGAGCCAGACTCGAGAACCTGAAAACGCCCATCACTTGGGGGAGAGTTGACTGGCGGCTGCTCAGTCGGGCTCAGGGATGCTCGAGCACGTCCAGGTCTCTCCCTCACAGCCAGGTTGCTCAGTTTCTCTCCCTTTCTGCTGGTACTCTCCCGTGGACTCTCAGTTGCCCACTGGGCGATGATCTCATTCTTCTTACCTGCTTACTTTGGGTTTTCTGGCCTCTCTTCCTTTTTCATCAGGGGTGCCACCAAAGTGGAAAATTGATAATCTAGTTGGGCTGTGACCAGTCCTCTTATAAAAGTTTGAGTGAGAGGGTGTGCATAAAAAATTCTTATCGCTGGTCAAAATGAAGGAGCCCTGAGAAACACGAGGATGTGATGGTGGCATGATGACCTGCGGAGGACTTGCGGGGAAGGGGAGAGGCATCCGAGGCCGGAGATATGAGTCTGATTTTCAAAGGGCGAAAAGGGAGATTTTTCAATTATGAGTTGAGGAACTGAACATGGAGCCCCTTGGTAATTTAAGCAAACGGGCAAACTAGAACTAGCGTGAGATCACTAAGAATAAGTGGTATTTTATGAGCCTCATAATTTTGTGTAGTGTTAATGGGCTGATAGATAAGAGAAATGCTTAATAATTTGTCCCAGTTTCATCTAGGCATGTAGTAATAAGGACAATAAAACAGCTAACATTTATTGAGCTCTGAGCGAAAGGAATTGTTCTAAGTGAATAGAGAAGCATCACATTTTGCTTCTTTTCTTGGTGGGGGGCAGTTAACATCTCTTAACTTTATCTTCCTTATTTAAAAATAAGGGAGCTTGCCTTTCCAACTTCTCCTGTTTCGAGCAATGGGACTGGAGTTCTTGGCTCAGCTTGGAGCAGGCAGGGTGGGCTACCAGAAAGCTCACTGGTGGTTTTCTCTCCCCACTGTCTCCCAATGCCCTGCCCTGACCAGGCTGCTGAGCTCCTGGACTCCAGTAGCATTTGGAGATAAAAGAGGGTTTACTGCCTCCGCTGGTTGGGTTTTGTAAGAGGAAGGAACACGCAGGAGGAGACAGCTGATGGGTGCCATGCTCCCAGGGTTTGCCATCACTACCTGGCTGGTCAGGACGAAGGGCAGAAATACCTCTGTGGAGAACGGTGAAGCAGCTTTCATGGTCTCAGCCATTCTCACTTCCTGTAGCACCATGTTATATCTGGATCCGACTCTGTAGGCTCTGAAAGGCCGATCGTTCGGACGGAGTAGACTGGAGTGTGAGCCATCTGCCCAAGGTTACTGCTAATAGTTACAGAGCCGGGCCAGAGCTTGTGTCTTCCGACTCCTGAGTCCTGGGAATAAAACCCTCCTTCAGCGGTTCGGATCCTCTAGTGTGTGTGAGCAGGCCAGCCTCCCACGAGCACGTGAGATCTGACAGAGCAGAAATCCAGGCGGCTTAAAGCCAGAGGCTCCCGGGGCATATGGTTGTGCAACCTGTGGGATCCCTGTTGCTCTTACCTCGGGGTGAAAGGGTGCTTCCTGGCAGCGAGTCCGTCCCTGTGAACTTAACAAGGCGGAGAGTGCCTGGCCTGTGGGGAGCATTCTCCCTTTTCCCCAGTGTGACGCTCTCATTCCGGTGGCAAATCTGGCTCATCAAGAAAGGAAGGGTTTTGCGGGAGTATGCCATTTTTTTGTTCCTGCAAACTTTATGGCTCCTTGACTTTTCTTTTTATACCTAATATCTGGGGCATTGGGCCTTCACTCAGAGGGAGGGTTGTCTTACTGCAAAGCCTACATCCTAGTCAGAGAATTCACGGAGGAAATCATCTGCTTGGTGATCCTTATGTTCAGTCAGCATCTTCCTTGTTACAGAGTCTACAGGGTAAGGAGGTTAATCTCCAGCATCTCTTTGATTTCATGGACTACCCTGGACCTTGGTTTTCTCAGATTAGAAAAAATGGCCAGGTGGACCCAGACGATTTCCAGCATTTCTTCAGGCTTCATCAGGCTATACGATTGGGTGTCTTATTATAATCAGAAGTTTTTCCAGAACGGCAAAATACCAGATTTTAGTTATTTTAGGGTAGGACCCAAGGGGGTACAAACAATGACTATCCTAGCTTATGTCTTCACTTAAGGATATGAGGGAGTGAGTATTTCCATTTCCTGGGAATGAGTTTTTCCCTTAAGCCCGTAACTGATTTGTTTGTATAAAACAAAAGAAGGAATTTTTTTTTTCACATCATCACATGTTAAGCTAAGAAGAACTGCTCAGACCATTCAGGATCAGATTGCATTTGGAAAAAGTGCATTGTTACTTATTTTAATGATGACAAATTAGGTAATTTAAAAGGAATTAGTATTGGTGCATCTCCCTTGAAGCAAATATCATGTAAAAAGTCATGTTTATATAAATAAATTAGGGGTGACTCTTTTTACAACAAATACACCCTACCAATGGATTTATGACTGGGGGGTAGGGGTGCTCTTTAAATAAGCATCCCCCAATGCCATTATTACTTGATTAATCTATTTTACATACTTCTTTTACCAAAGAAAGGTACATCTGGGTATCACAAACCAAAGTATGTATTTTTTGGAATAGGGCTCTTTAAAAAACAATTCTGCCACTGCTTGTGAAATTTCAGTAAAGCAAATATTACCTTAAACAAAACAAAACAAACAAACCCAAACACTCCAAACTAATTGTATAAAAGAGTTCCAAGCCTCAGTCCCAAATTTCTTTATTTAGAGAAATACGTAATGCACCTAAACTGCAGTACTAGAAAAAAATGGATCCCTTGACATTTTGCTGTAATAGGGTTTTATTTCTCTGCATTTCTCTGAGGCTTTGGGGGTGGTCAGCTTGTCCCCACCGTATCCTCTACACCCACCGAGCCTTCTGTGCTCTTGCGCAAGGCTCCTAGGTGCGAGTGTTCACTACGAGCCCTTCTTCCCCTGCCTGAGCGGGAAGCACCAGCCTGTTTCCAGGCCACAGGCCTGCAGAACGGGATCTCTGTGGGGCGCAGACCGTGGAGTCGGCAGGCCTGGGGCCTGCGCTCTTGCGGGGAGCTGCCTGGCTCTGCCTTCAGAACCCCTCACCTGCTGCGCTCAGCCTGCTCCACTGCAGGCAGGGCAGCAGGGGCAAAGCTAAAGACCCCAAGAAGCAGAAAAAGGGCATTTCCCCTCCGTTTCCTAAATTGAAAAGCTTTTTCATTTTATATTGCCTGAACCATTTTGGAAAATTATAGGGTATTAGTGTTGAAGAGGTTATTATCCATGACTTATAAACATGTGTGTGTTGTTACTATTACTTCTCCTGGGAGTATTTTTTTAATTATTTTTTAAAGATTTTATTTATTTATTTTTAGAGAGAGGGGAAGGGAGGGAGAGAAACATCAATGTGTGGTTGCCTCTCGCGTGACCACTACTGGGGCCCTGGCCTGCAACCCAGGTGTGTGCCCTGACTGGGAATCCAACCGGCGACCCTTGGGCTTGCAGCCTATGCCCAATCCACGGAGCTACACCAGCCAGAGCCTCTCCTGGGAGTATTTAACGGGGGATCCGTGGAATCCTCTCCAGACCACGTGCAGGCTTCAAGGAGTGGGTGAGCCACCTGGAATCCTGCCCATGTTCGTGTGTAGTGCCTGGTGGTAATTTTTTGGGGGGTGGGATGCCTTCATTAGATTCTCAGAAGGGTCCACACTTCTGAAAAAGGTGAGAAACTACTGATCAACTCCGAAGTATACACCATCACTGCCCCTTCTCCCAGAGAACGAGAGAGAGAGTGGGGGAGAGAGAGAGAGAGGGAGAGAGAGAGTTAGAGTTTTACAGACTAGGAAACGGAGTCCAGAAGAGGTGGAGTGGCCGTCGGTGAGTCAGTGCAGGGCTGGAATGTGGTCTCCCGTCCTTGCCCTGGACCAGCACCCTTCAGTTAGCGCCAACCCAAACAGATGCCTGTTGGCCCGCCCTGGGAGGACAGAACTGCTCTGAACGTGCTCAGTGAGCACGCTGGTCCATAGGGGCCCAGGGGGCCCATTCAGGTAACTCACCTAGCACAGCGCCCTGCTCGGAGTAGCTGCCACGTTTGTTGGGTGAGTGAACCTCAGGAGTGGACAAGAGCTTTGTAACTTCACGCAGCCAGTTGTTCGAGCTCAAGAATTATGCATCCCTTTTCCTCCCACTTTATTCCCCCTGCTTCCCCCCGCCCCCCATGACCTGTGTTCTTGGGGCAGCTGTTAGCAGCAGGAGGCGACCCAGATCCTAAAACTCGCTTTCCTTGCATGTGACCGGAGTTAATGACCTGCAAGCACAAGCGTAAATGCTTCAGAGCCACGGCGGGTTTTTTTATGAAGTGAGGAATTTATGTAAGGTTAACAATTTCTCCTACTGATGTATTTGATTTGTAGGTTGGGGTATACGTTTTAAACATTTGCTAGCACTCGCTTATCGTTGTTGGGAGGCTGAGACTCCAATCTGGGATTGTTCACTGTTTGGCCGGGATCTTGTAGAATAACAGATGGAAAGGAGATAGTTGGTGAGTGCACATGACCTATGACCTGTGCTAGGCTCAGAGGGGGTGGGTAGAAATGTTTACATCCGGGTTATAGTTTAAGAGGCCTAATGACAAATGGTTTGAGTTGGTGATGAAAGGCACATCAAAGAACAGTAAAAACGTCAAATTAAGTAATACGTGTTTGGAGGGCTGCAGTTGGGCAGGAGGGTAGGAGATCAACTCAAAGCGTGTCTGTCTAGGAAGACTGGAAAAGAAATAGATTTGTTTTGTCTTTGTTGCCTGCTGGGTAGAGAAGAAAATGAAAGGATGCTCTAGGAAAAACAGTGTGAGAAGCCAGTGTGTAATTAGAAAAAGCCAACATTGTATTGTTTTAATTGTGAGAGGGGTTTGTTTTTTTCAAGAGCTTTTAAAAAAAAAAAATCGCTAAGCCAGTGAAGTGCTAGGTGTATTACACGCATTATTTAATTTAATCTTCACAACAGGAAGCTGGAGCTATTATTATCCTCACTTTACAGGGAAAGCAAACAGACATTGGGAGAACTAGCCCAATGTCTAGAGGCTGTTGCTCAGGTTTGCACAGCTAAGAGCCCGGATTCAACTCCAAGGTTGTCTGGCTCCAAAGCCATATTGCTACAATGTCATAAGGAATTCCATTCGGGTTGGAATGGAAGTATCATGTATTAGAATAAGTTGAGAGAACACTTTACAGGACCCTTGGGGCCAGGTGGGAGGCGATTCAATGTTGCATGTTTAAAAATGGGGAGCTGAGTCCTTGACCCAGATTCTTAAAGGACGTTGCTAAGCATTTTCACAGAGGTGGCTGAGGAGGTTTCTTCCAACCTGGAGATTCTGGGATGCTACTCTGAACCCTTTGGCAGAGAACCATACACTAGGGCAAGTAAATCGTTTCATCCTTATTGCTGGTGTCCCACAGCAGGGACACTAGGAGCTTCTCCATCTAACTTCCCCTGGCACGTTTCTCCACCTGGAATGTGGGAGGCTGTGTGTTTGTGGTGGGTGAGTGGAAGGGCTGTCAATAAGTCTTTTCTCTCTTTTTTTTAAACTCCAGTCTCCACTACGTGTCAGCTTTAGAGGTTGACTTAAATGAGTCAGCGTGCTGTGGTAGACAGTGACACGGGCTTTGAAACTGGCTAGATTTGGGACAGAATCTCAATTCTACCCTGGGCAGTGGACCTACCTACTCTGAGCCCCGGTTTCCCCATATATAAATGGGGACATGCCTGCCTTATAGGAAAGCACCCAGCTCATTTTCTTAAAGTCTGATGAGTTACAAACACTTAGTCCTGTAGCGCCCGATCCTATTAACATCAGCATCAGCGACCAGCATCAGCATTGTGTTTTATACCTGTTAGAACTTCTCCATGTAGTTGGATTGTGAAGCTTAAATACTTCTTTCTTAGTGAAACAATGTGGAGAAGTTCAGTCAATCTGAAATACGGGGACCCGAGTTCAAGGTCTGTCTCTTCGTAGTAGGTGACTGAGATCTTGGACAATGGCATTGTTGTGAGCATTGATGGACAAGAAAGCTATGAAAGTACTTTGTAGACCCACAAAGCTTGGCTGAACTATTAGGCAGAGTGGTAAAATGCTATGTGCTTCAAAGAATTCAACTAACATTGCATAACCCTGGGGTTCACATGAGTAGTCCTTTGCTAAAGTATGTTCAGGGTTGAGAACAAGGCCCCCTCTTGGAAGCTCACTGTGTTCCTTTCTCTGGTTTTTGGGCTCCAAGACTGCATGCCCCTCTCTCACTGGCTGGCATTAGGGATGGGCCTATTCTGGCCTGGTCGCTGTGCCGGCAGGGGCATGCTGACCTGTCTGCTGAGCCCTGGAGCCCACAGCTGGGGCTTGTTTGCTGGCTGAGTCACAGCCTAGGTTGGGACATGCTGGGCATATCTTTTCAATGACAAGCGTCTGCCTGGGAACTGTGGGGTGCTCACCACTTTGCTAAGTTCCTAGGTGTGCAGGGTGGTTAGGTACAGTCTGTCCCTTCTTCTGAGGAGGTTCCTTTTCCAGAGGGGAGGTTATCGTAATGCATTTGGTAACAACTGTGTGTTCTTAGGACTGATCATCATTTAGGGCTACGTCATGTGGTAACATGATAATTACTACAAAATCCAAAGTAGAGGGAGTTCGGGGAAGGATGGCAGAGTTTGGGGAGGTTTATTATTGGGTCTCCCGGGGATGTTCATGGAAACATTCATTAGTGCTGCACAGGAGGAAAAAAACAGCATCAGCAAAGTCCCACCCAGCCTGGCAACTTCCATGGGAAAGCTCGGGCCATCGAAGAGAGCTTTTCCTGGGGACAGAACAGGATTCCAGAGGTTGGGCAGGGCCAACACAGCTGCCCAGAGTCGACACTGTAGCTCAGGGGACAGAATTGTCGCTTGGAAATGCAGGGGCTGTGAGTTCAACTCTTGATTTTGCATTTTACACTCTGTTGTTTATTTCTCTTTTTGTTACCTTAATTTTGGTCTTGAAAGGAAATCTGTCAGACACTTTCAGAGTATTTACCATCAGTCAACCAGTAAATTTGTCTTTGGGGAGCTGCTTAGGGGGATCAGACCCTGACTTCAGGTTATTGTGGGTTTTCATCTTAACCTTGAAGCTGTTCTGCTCCTCGCTAGGGGCTAGCAGCATCGTTGGGGGCTGGTTAGAAATGCAGAATCTCAGACCCACTAGACTTGGGAATCATCCCAGGTGACTCATAGCACATAAATGTTGCAGAAGCACCCGCCAAATGGTGAGCTCAAGGAAGGGGTTGGCTTCTCCTGTCTTATTTATCATTTTGTATCCCCAGTGTCTATTTAAAGTTTGGTGTAGAGGAGCTGCAAAACCTGTGCCTCTTCCTGTGACTTGGGCGTATCTGAATGTCTGCGGACTTTGTCGATGCCCAGGGCCTTGACCGTAAAGCAGTGTAGGGTTAGGGATGGTGAGTGGAGAAGGGGTGGAGCTTCAGTGGTTGAAAAATTGAAGTGAACTTTAGAATCACCGGGTGGTGGTAGTTTTAATATAGATGCCTTTCACTGACTAAGTCAAGATCTCTGAATGTGGGTCACTGGATCTGTCCTTTAAAATAAGTTCCCTTCATGTTCGAGAACATTTATTACAGTATCACATTTAAAAATAAATTGTTTATACACCCCTCAAGAGGAAATGGGTAGCTAGAATAGAATACAATTCGGAGGTTTGGTGAAATAGAGCTACATGTATAAACATGAGTAAATCTAAAAATCGTTTTTTTGGAGAGAATAAAGTTGCAGAAGCAGGTGCGAGGTATACCACTCATTCACAGTTTTAAAAACTCACAAGTAGGCACGAAAAATTCCGTATGTAGCAGTGGTGTGCATGGGAACCATAAACACCAAGATTGGGGTGGTAGTTAACTTCGAGAGGAAAGAAGATTGGATGGGACTTTTAACAGTCCCTTCATGTGTTATTTCTTTAAAAACAAAACAGTAAAGAAGAAAAGGTTGCAGCAGCAAGCATGAAGAAAATAGGACGTTCCCAAAGGAGTGAATCCACAATTATTCACGGCACTATTTTAGGATAAAATTACTAAAACAAAGCTCTCCTGGTGGTTGTGATGCCAACAGCGGGCCTCCTAGACTCCAGCCCGAGATGTCGCCAAGAGCCTTTGCATTTCAGCGTGTTTGTGCTCAGAGAGCTCTGTCCCGTGCTCTCTTGTTCTCACAGACGACAGCAGCCTGTTGGGGTGCGCCCTAGCCCTGTGACTCTTCTGCCTCCTGCCCTGATGAGACGCGGCCATTTCTCCCGTTTGTGATGTTGGTGAAACCTACCAACCCCAGCTCCGCCCTAGAGACCTAGCCCACAGAGGTCCCCTCAGTGATGTCTGCTTCTCCCTTATATTACAGGAGGGGTTCTGCCCCGCAACTACCCGTCTTAGAGCTCTCGCCTTAGCGTCGCCTCCTGCTTTCCCTTCCCCAGTTGCTTTCCACGCCTCAGTTCAGCAGAGGACTCATCCGTGTGGTTCCAATAGTTTTCATTGCCCACCCCAAGTATCACCCTATGGGGTCAGTTCTCTGATTCCTGTATCTGCTCTTGTAACTTTGCTGCAGCAGAAACGTCCCTGAGGTTTGATCAGAAGAATGACACGTGTTAGTCTGTGACTTAGGGTGTGTTAGGATGGAAGAAGTGGCTCTACCAGCTATTGTCAGGAAGTACTTTTAAATTGAATTAAATTATTATTATTTTTAATTTACTCTGTAGCAGTGGTTCTACACCAAGGGTGATTCCTTACCCCTGGGGACGTTGGGCAGTGTCTGGAGACACTTTTCATTTTCAAACCTAGGGGAATGCTACTGGCGTCGGGTGGCTGGGGAGGCTGCTAAACACCCTATAAGGCACAGACATGCCCGCTCCCATAGTAAAGAAGTACCCAGTCCACATGTCATTAGGGCCAAGGTGATGAGACCCTGCTCTGCAGGTCAGTGAGGGGGAGTGGCTGGGCCTGCAGCCTCCTCAGCGTGAAGCAGTGGGACAAAGGATGCGGGAATCCCCGTGACTATATGTAGAGACTATTCCTGTGTCCTCTTCATGGAATGCTGGGGGCTAGGAAACAGGCAGAGATGGAGGATGCGATGAAATTAAGGAGATTAAGGAAAAACTGGCGAGGAGCAAAGTCCAGGCGGTTGGGAGAATAGAGGGGAGTTGCCTCTGATGCCTTTGACTTGGCCCCTTGGTGTAAATAACAGGATCGCTGTTTAAAAATATTCCCAGTGCTGATCATGGTAGGTAGTCACAGCGAGGGCCCCCAGTGAGTCACGCTAAGCTCTGTCCACACTCTATTGCAACACGATTTTGCCATTTCTCTCCTCAAGAGGCGGAATCTATTTTCCCAACCCCTGCATCTGGGCTGGCCTTTGTCACCCACCTTGACCAAAAGAATGTGGAGGGAGTGATGATGACGGATGACTTCTGAGGCTCTTCAGCTTTGTTCTTTGCCCTCTTGGAGCACTTCTACCGCCAGAGGAGGAACCCGAGCCTGAAAAAGCCACTTTGAGCACAAGGCCCAGGTGTCCCCTGCCCTGGCCCATCCCAGCTCCCAGCCAACCCGCCAGGGGTGAGAAATAGTGAACTGTGGTTACTTTAGGCAGCTGACCTTTGGGGTAGCGCACTGCACAGCCGTAGATAACTGGACGTTGTGTGTCAGTGACCTCATTGAAAGCTCTGGGGAACGTATTTGCTTTAGAATTGCCTGTTACTAGCAGATCACGGTGAAGAGAAACTGAGTTCTTCCTCCTTTGTTTCCGGCAGCACTTCTCAGAACTTCTGGATGAGTTTTCCCAGAACGTCTTGGGCCAGCTCCTGAACGACCCTTTCCTCTCAGAGAAGAGCGTGTCCATGGAGGTGGAGCCGTCCCCCACATCCCCCGCGCCTCTCATCCAGGCCGAGCACAGCTACTCCCTGAGTGAGGAGCCTCGGGCGCAGTCGCCGTTCACCCACGTGACCAGCAGCGACAGCTTCAATGACGGTAAATGCAGAGCAGGGGCCTTGGCACCTGTGACTCGGAGCCCCTTTAGCCACGTACTTACTCTGCGTCCAGCCTTGTGCTCGGGTTGTGGGGAAGTGCAAAGAGGCACAGGATGCGTTTCTCTGCCCCAGACTGTGCACTCCGGGGACTCGCTGTCGCTGAATGGTACTTAGCCATGGCCTTCTTTGACCCTGTGGGTCGGACAGCAAAGCATCCTCTTGCAATTCAGGTTGGCCTGTCGGGTTGTTAATTCCAGTAAGTTCGTTGTGTCGAGAGGTAAAGTCATTTTTTACGAGAAAGAATCTTTGCAACTACTCTTCTTCATAGAAGCTTCTTGGGTGCCCTGTTAGTCTCCTTCCAGCATCTTCGGTTGACCCCCCTTGTATGTGAGATCTTGGTGATCATTCCTGATTTCCTCGATGGTGACCCTTCCGTGTCCATCATCAGTGCCATCAGGATGGGATTTGTTGAAGCTCTAGTTTCCCTGGTCTTACAGATGTTAAGGTGTTTTGACCATTACTCTATAGGCCTTGAATAGCTGTGTGCCTTACCTTTCAAACTCCCTAGTGATTTTATACCTTTTAAAGTTAATTTTCTGTATTTTTTTCCTCAGAAGTATAACCAGCTACTTTAGTACCTTGAGTAAGTTTTAAAAACTGTGTTCCCTAATCCTAGTTCAGCACATGCCTTCTTTCTCTTCCCCTGCTCCTGTTCTCCCTCTGCCTCCTCCCTCCACTCTTATGAAATCAGTCTCCGGAGTGATCAAACTCAGGAGTGTGGGCTTTGCTACAACGGAATACTCCTCATTTGAATCACTACATGGAGGAGCATTATAGGAAGTCAGCCTTCTCCTGGGTTTTAGCTTAGATAAATTCATGCAATCCCTGCCTTAGTGTTATTATTTTGAGAATGGACTTTAGCATTAGCTGAAAGCCTGGACTGAATGTCCTTTAGTTCCCATCCTGAAGTTCTGTGTGGGCGTGGCTTCTGTGTGACATTGGTGCCTGCGTTTGCTCATGGGCTCCCCACCAGGCTCAATTCTGTGCTTCTCCTGCTATGTCTATGTTTTTTGTTTGTTTGTTTGTTTGTTTTTTGATGCCTCCATTTCAGGCCCTGCTTCCTTTGTGGAAGTCATTTCCAGTACCTCTTGTATGAGTTATCTACGGCTGTATAATGAGTCTCCCAGGATTAATGGCCGAACGCTAGCACGATCATTTGTCACCTCTCATGACTGCTGCGGATAAGGAGTTCTGGAGCGGCTCAGGCAGGTGGTTCTGGTTCCAGATCACCCATGAGGTTAAAATCAGGTGTTGCCTGAGGCCACAGTCATCTGAAGACTTCTCCAGGATTAGAAGGTTGCTCCCCAGGCGGCTCACTCTCACCACTGGCGGTGGGATGCTGGCGTATTGGTTCTTCTCCACGTGGTCCTCTCCGTGGGGCTTCATGAGGGTCACCACAGCATCACCTCCCTTTCCAAAGAGTGAGGGATCCAAGACAGCACGGCTGGAGCTGAGATACCTTTCCTGACCTGGAAATTCTCTGTCGGCTCCACAGGACGGTCCTGATTCACTGTGGTGGGAGACCACGCAAGGGTGCGAGGACAGGATGCCCAGGGGACGTCTCCGAAGCTGGCCACCCCCCTTCTCCTGGTGGTGGCATCTATAGAGTGACTTCTGCCGTGTCTCACCTCCTTTGTCACATATTGTCAGAGCCTCACAGAGTAGCCACTCCTCCACCTGCTGGTTCTTGACTTGTTCAGGGTGAAGGTCAGAAGGCTGAAGCGTGTCGTCCTACCCTTTGGGGAGATGCCTGCTCTGCTCTGGTGTGTGTCGCCTGTCCCCTGACGGGGCAGGCGCACCGGGTCGTGTGTACTGGATCAAGTGGTGTTTCTTGGCTGGTAGCGGTTGTCTTATGTAGGATCAGTGCCAAGTACAAGTCAGTGCTGTAGAAATGCTTTATGATTCATTTAAAAAAATCACTCCAAAGCTTTTTATTGAGTATTTATCTTAAGCTCCCAGGGACTTCCCTAAGCATTAGCGGGTAAAGGAGTAAATACAATTTATAAAGATCTCTGCTTCATAGAATTTACACTCTAGGATATGAGGTGGGAAGCAGAAAATAAGAACAAATTAAAAGTAGCATATGCAGTATATTAGATGATGATCAGAGATACACAGAGAAGTAATTTGGAAAAAGGGAGAGGCAGTTCCTGGGTGTGTCTGTGGGTGGTGGTGGGGTTTGTCTTAGTCCATTCAAGCAGCTGTAACAAAATACCAGGAACTGGGTGCTTGAGAAGCCATAGAAATTTATTTCTTGCTGTTCTGGAGGCTGGAAGTCTGAGATCAGGGTGTCGGGAGGCCACAGACTTCGAATTCTGTCCTCACGTGCAGCAGGAGCGAGGGACCTCTGTGGAGTCTCTGTTATAAGGCAGTAGTCCCATTTACGGTCCTCACAACACCCATTATACCCACGTGCCCTAAGCATCTCCCACGGGCCCCACTTCCCAGTGCCGTCCCCTCGGTGGTTAGGCTGTCATATCTGAATTCAACACATGAATTTTGTGGGACACCAACTTTCAAACCAAGGCAGGAGGAGTGTGTTGACATTTTAAATAGGATACACAGGGGAAAGCTTATATTTGAAGGTACCATTTGAGCAAAGATCAGCAGGAGATGCAGGAAAGAACTAAACATCTCAACATCTATCTCAAGGGAAGGCTCCCGGGCAGAGGAGACAGCAGGTGACCAGGCCCTGGGGTGGGAGTGTGATAACAACAGGATACTTAGGCTGAATTCAGATAATTAGCATCTGTGGAATGAGCCGTTCTGCAGCCTCACCATTCTAGAAAGTGCTATTAGAGATGGCCTCAACAATCCAGCAGACTAACTTCTCCCTTTAGTTCTGCGCTTGTTGAGCACCTACTGTGTGTCAGGCGCCGACCTGGGTATTCTTGGGACGCAACAGCAAGGCGTAGATCCTGCCCGAACGTAACTCAGAGTGTTGTGAAGATGCCCTGCGCCCCTGTACTTTATCAGAGAGAACGTGAGCAATGTCCCGAGAGCAAGTGAAGCCGTTCACGCTGAGAGGAGCGGGGCCATGCCCACTGAAGGTCACAGGCAAAGTTTCATCCATGAGGCAGAACTTATGTGGGCCTTTAGGCGTTGAGTGGAGTTAAAACAATGGTGATGGTAAAGATCCCTGGTAAAATGAATGAAAATAAGCAGATTTCCAAAAGGTCAGGGTCTCTTTCGCCTCCACGGTAGCACTATTATTATTGTTACTAATTTTGTGGCTACATTGTACGTGTTACTGCAGTGAAGGGTTTGGAGTGTACAATTAAAAAAAATTATTTTCCAGTTACAGTTGGCATGCCATATTATATGAGTTTCAGGTGTACGATCTCTTTATTTTTAAATTCTAATTGATATAAATGCAACGTAACAGAACGCATGGGTACCACCTATGCGAACAGCCTAGTGCGAGGAGAAATAGTCAGTCCACTTCTTCCAGGAAGCCCTTCTCATGAGGCCAAAGTTCACATCCTTCAGTTCCACCAACGGGCACTTTGCTCTTTTTCTAGATCCGGTGCTGCCGTAGGCTGTGCTGGTAACTTGCTGAGAACAGGTACAGTGTGTCAGATGCATTTGCTAGAGTTTCTGACCAGTGTTTCCCTGTGTGAAGCCTACCTTCCCGCGCCAGTGAAAGCACTTTTATTAGTAGGGCATCACAAACACAGGGCGTAACCATTTGGGTGTGTGCAATTAGAGGGGGGCAGTGGGGTGAATGGGTGGGGGACTTGCTCGGGAAAGCTTTGCCTACGTCTTAGCTTCACTTGTTTTTCTGAGTCTTGTGGATGGCCAGAAATTTGGGAACTGAATTATTTTATCCGTCTGAACCCCATTCTGCACCCCTCTTGAGCTGTGTGCAGACCAGCAGATCACTTACCTGTTGGAGGTGGAGGATGGTTCTTCAGGCATCACGTACAGAGGCTGCATTGAAAAATTGATGTTCCGGGAAAGTTAGTATTCTTTATATTTTGCACTGGGAAAAAAAGCTTAGGCAAAACCAGGAGTTCTTGTTTCTAGTGATGGGTAGTGAGTGAGGATTTCCTTATACCCGGGAAAGCCAATGAATCGGGTCATCTTGTCCAGTTTTACCTAGATTAAATGCAATTCTTCCGTAATTGCTTCTAAGCCGGAAACAAAGGGATAAGATAAACAGTTTGAATAGAGACTCTGTCCCAGTTTATTAGGGTTTTTCTCTCTGTTTCTCCAGCTTCCTCCCCTTTTTCCTCTCTTATTCTCTCTCCTGTCTAAACCTATTTCCTTCCCCTTCTTCCTTCCCTGTTCTTTCTCTGCTAATTCTCCTTCCTCTCCCTCTCTCTTTGAACCCCAGGCCAATTATATAGGACAAATACAGATGTTCATATCCTGCTGTCCATTGTGGACCTCAGATGGGCTGTAGACCCCTAAAACTGTACCCTAAATTTTGGGCTATCAACATTTGTCCGTTTTTCTGCTGAGAGCATAAAACTTTCCTTAGATTCTCGAAAGAGTCTGTGACTTCCCCCCCCAAAAAGGTTGGGAAACACCGGTCTAAGATTACATAGGAGTCATCTGTCTTCAGGGCTAAATTTGTAGACTTTTCTGAAGAACTTCATGTGGTTCAGCAACCACAGGAGCCAGTCCTAGGAATGCCCGCTCAGCCTTCGAAACTACCAGGAAGACAACCTGCCTTCAGCCCAGTATTTCTTGCAAGGATTAACTAAAGCTGTTAACCAGATGCTAAGCAGGGGTTTCTGTTTGGGGAAAAAGGAGGTTGTAAAGAGATAAGCAGAAACATCCAAGTAAAATGTAAAATGTCTGGGGCTATTTTTAACGACTGGATTGAGGAATAAAAGCTTGTATTTGAATGACAAGTCTCGAATCTCACCACGTGGAAGGTCTCTTCATGAGTTACTCTCTTGCTCATGCTCCTTTGTAATTAAATTGGGAGGCCAGGTATTCATTTACTTTGTTTCTTAATTGCAGTCTTTTTCCTAAGGGGGAAAAAAAAACCCCTTAGTAGTTCTGGACTAAGGCTGTTTGGAGACAACTAGACATGGGCCCTGTCCTCCCTGATGATACAAGAATAAAGTTAGAAAATAGATAAAATATCAATAGGCACAGCATGAAATATACTAATAAGAAAAGTGGTCCCGTACAGTATTTTTACCATGCACAAGTTAAGGTAACTATTTTTGGTAGAATAAAGGACCTTCCCGGTAGCTGTTTCAGGTTTAGAGAGGTGGGACCAGGAACATAATAAATCATAGCGATCTTCCTTCTGATTAGGCCAGTCGGGTTTGGAGCGCTGGCCAGGGCTGTGGGTGGCTGGGGAGGCCGGCTTAGTGTGGATGAACTAAGTGTATGGCGCTGTGTTCACAAGCGGGACAGCAGACAGTAGGCTGTGAGGAGCTGCAGATGGGCAGATGCTGCTGAACTGATGTAGCTCCGGGGCAATGGGACTGCCGGCCTGCCGGAAAGCAGTGACTCAACGCTGGTTGGGCAACAGGGCCTCAGGGAAGTGGGATGGAGGTTTCTGGAGACGAGAAAAGAAAATACTGTCTCATGGCTATTGCTGCCGGGGCAGGGAAGGTGTGCACAGCCGTAGTAACGCCGGGGGGAGATGGGAAGGTGTATGTCATGCCTGGTGGCAGAGGAAACAATGGATTTTGAAATGTTGAGAGGAAACGCAGAGCAGAATTAGCACACGACCGAATGTGCTGAGTAAAGGGTAGCGATGACTCATAACGAAGTCGTTCCAGTTCGCACTGTGGGAGACGTTGGGTGTTGAAATGTTCCAGGGACATGGGACCCAAGGGACCGCCGCGGAGGAGTGGTGAATAGCTAGCTGCATCTTCATCAGGCCAGCCTGAGCTGCTGACCGGAGCATCCGTCTGAGCCATCTGGGTTAGAGGGGGTAGATTCCGGGGTAGAGAGAAAGATGTGCTGGCCATCTGCCTTCAGAGAGTTCCCGGGCCCTCTGGAGAAAGAACCCGATGGCGCTGGGTTCCAAGCAGAGGGACAATTGTCCTCTCCAAGTCTGAGTTCTGGGCTTGTGATGTGTGCTCTTTGGCTACGCGTCCCCTCTTTTGGCATTACTTTCCATTTTCTTTTTCTAAAAAGGATAATGATGATTGTTCTTAAAGTGAAATAATGACTCCTTTGTCTGCCTAGCCATGGCAGTGCTAGAATAGTCTACGAAAGCAGTGTTTACATCTATCCAGCATTAAAGTTTCTTTGGAAATTCATGAGTGAGAATCATAACTTCGGTGAAGAAGAAAATTCTTTCATGCTAATAAATAAGTCTTTTCAGATCAGTCACTTGTCCCACAGATATTTAAGTCAGACTCTCAGCCCTGTGTCCTGCAGCAGGGCCTGAGGCACCAAAAGCAGAACGGAGAGAGCGGTTAATCTCTAGAGTCAGATCACCTGGACTTGGATCTGGGCTCTGCCTCTTACCAATGGTGTGATCGTGGCAGGTTGCCCAGCTCTCGGGCCTCCCTTTCCTGGTCTTTAAAATGGGAATAATATTACAGTACTTATTACCTCCTACTGATGTTGTAGGGATTAAACAAGTTAATATATATTAAGGAAGTATTTAGAACAGTGCCTGGCAATTAGTAAGCACTAAATAAATATTAGCCATAACTGTTATTGCCTTTCTGCAAATTGCTGTATAACTAAATACATAATTTACCAGCTGCCCACAGGGTGAAGGACTAGAGTAAGGCAGAGAGGTTCTGTGTGTGCACCCAGGCGAGAAAGAACAGTGAGGGGGCCTCTGAGGGAAATTATACTGATCACGGGCATTTGTCTAGTTCGTGGAAACATGTAGAATGGTGCCTGGCAGAGTGAGCGCTCAGAATGTTTTAGCTCTTGTTGGTCGACCTTAAGCTGGAACCTTTCACCACGTGAACACTGGATTAGGAATCTATATGAACTAAGGTAGGACGCATAGAAAGAACTTATTAATAATCCACTTTTGTAGTGGCTAATTATGGGCTCAAGGTGACATTAATTGAAGGCATTAATCACTCTTGGCTAAAGCTTTATTGAATCGTTGATAACTTCTTGAAGAGCAATACGCTGGAGTGGCCAGGGCACAGGCTGTGGTTTGTCGGAGTGTGAACCCCAGGTCTGCCGGGTACCGGCTGCGTAACTTTGGGCGACTTATTTAATCTTCTTGCTTCCTTGTCTGAGGAGTGGGGGCAGTACCATTGCCTGCCGTACGTGGTTACTGGGAGGATGAAAGGAGTTAACCCACAAAAGGTGCATGGAGCAATATTTAGCACGTAGTCAATACTCACGGTTAAGTGTTTACTATTTTTACTATTATCATCACCCTATCCTGCCACTCATGACTGAGGGTTAGTTATTTCAGGTTTCAGTCATGCAGGGAGGGGACCACAGGTAGACAGGCCTCTAGCGTCCATTCAGACACGCAGTGGGCCTTCGTGTCATGTGGTTCTGACATGTTCAACTGACTTCTGGCCCTCTCCCCGCCTCCAGGACCCAGCATTACCATTTTTCCTTGAAGAGATTTTTACATCAAACCCTGGCCAAGATTTGCTACCTCCGTTGAAAAATTTTAAAGGGCAAACCCAGTTATCAAATGCTGAGGGATTTAGATGAAGCATACTTACCTGATTTACAAAAATTTCCTTTTCACTTTAGGCATGTTATAGAAATAGCAAATGGCGATATATATGTGGGTCTATCTTATAACTGGTATTTTCCCCATGTGATCTCTCTTTCTAAGAATACACACACACATTATATGTATACACATGTATATGTACATTTGTATATATACATATATGCATATATAGAACATATATTTATGTAGTATAACATCTGTAAAGATACCATGTACTCCTAATTTAAGTTTAATCCCTTCTTTCCCCCTTCCCAGGAATCAGTATCTACCCAGTGCAATGATTTATGCAGAGCATATGGAAATGATTGGGGATCTGCGTTTTGGAGCTGCCTGTCTGCTGGTTTAGATTCACATCTTCTTGGGCTCCTCTGTCCACCCTGCCGTCTTAATCTTGGCCTCTAGCCCCATTGCTCACAGCTGCTCCATTTTGTCCTCAGATGTGAAGGGCTTGCTCTTCACCGCCAGACCGGCAGTGGCTTGTTTTTATTTTCTTGCTGATAGCGAAGAGGTGACGCCGAGCAAACGTGCCAGCTGAGCCTGGCCTTTGACAGGAAGCTGTTTAAATAAAATCAGATGACATGGCACTGGTTCTTCTTACTCCCTGCAGCGTGCACTACTGACCTTACTGGGTGATGTCTTTCTTCTTCAATGAAAGTCAAAGGGCGTGTAAATACAATTTAGGGGAAAACATTTTAACTCAATATCAGAGCCTCAAGCTTTAGAAATTAGAGGGTGTAGAGTGTGTGCTGACACTTGCTTTTTTTAAAAAAAAAAAGATTTTATGTATTTATTTTTAGAGAGAGGGGAAGAGAAGGAGAAAGAGAAGGAGAGGGAGAGAAACATCAACGTGTGATTGCCTCTTGCACTCCCCCTACTGGAGACCTGGCCCGCAACCCAGGCGTGTGCCCTGACTGGGAATCGAACCTGCGACCCTTTGGTTCACAGGCCTGCGCTCAATCCACTGAGCCACACCAGCCAGAGCCTGACATTTGCTTTTGTAGTTTAGCCAATAACACAAACATCTAAAGGTAATTCCCATTCTAAGCCTTTGTGGCCCTACTGAATTTTTTTGCCAGTCAAATAAAAATACGAAAATAAGGGCGGGTGGAAATTATAATACATGTTCTTCTCATTCCCTTTTACTCTATCCTTTGTTAACCTCCTACCTCATAGGTTACATTTCTCATTCGTTTTCTCTAATTTGCTATTTATTTGCACTGAGGGACAGAGTACAAGCCAACACCCAATAGTTCAGAATGAAAGCTCTTTTCTCTAATTTCAGCCGCCACTGGAATGTCGTTCTCACTAAGCTCCTTACCGGCTGACTTTCTTCTCTTAAGTCATTTATCCAATAATGTGACTGGTGGGCCCAATGTCAGTCTACAAATATGTATTGATATGGTTCACAATTGATGGTTTAGAGGAATTATTATGGAAACAAAGTACAGCTCTTTTGTTGCAATAGGTTCTGATGTAATGATTGAATTTCTTGTATACATATTTATTCACCTACATTGTATCAGCCAGCTATGTTACTGCATGGCAAAACAATAAAGCAAACCTCATTAGCTTTAACAACGATCACTTATTATTATAGCTTGCATGTCCGTGCCTTAGCTGGAGGCCGGCGGATTTGGGTGTGGGGAATGGGGTGGGGGGCGGGGGCAGCTGAGTGATTCTGCTGGTTTTAGCTACATGCACTCACATGTCTAAAGCCACCTGGGAGTTGGCTGACTTTAGCCAGGCTACCTGTTTAATGTGTCTGTCATCCTTCTCCTGGGATCAAGAGATTGTTCTCCCATACCCTTCTCATGTAACGCAGAAGTACAGGTGTGTAACTCCAGCTGTGAAAAGTGCACTTTAAGACTCTACTTGTGTGAGGGAGCTAACATCCCCAAAGCAAGTGGTGTGGCCTGTCCCAGGGTGGGCATTAGTCCACAGTAGGAGGTTACAGAATACGTGGGAAAGGATAGGGGTAGCTGGCGGAATGAAGAGCTGGAGCCAGTGATGCAATTTATTACATACACGCTAAGGTGCTCAGTGACTCTTGTTGATCTGAAGGATGCTGAATGGGCCCCTTGGGCCACTGGTTACACTTACCATCCTCAGGCGTAAAGTACTAGAGGAAGAAGCAGGCCATGCCCCTGTGCGAGCATCCAGGTACAACGTATTCCCAGTACAGGCAATTCCGACTAGACAAAGGACTGGTATCTAAAATATATAAAAACTCAATACTCAACAGGAAAAATCCAATTAGAAAATGGGTAAAAGGTAAGAGCAGACATTTCACTGATGAAGATATATAGGCAGCAAATAAGTACCTGGACAGGTTTTCTTTTTTTTTTTTTAAGATTTTATTTATTTATTTTTAGAGAGAGGGGAAGAGAAGGAGAAAGAGAAGGAGAGGGAGAGAAACATCAATGTGTGGTTGCTTCTTGCGCACCCTCTACTGGAGACCTGGCTCGCAACTCAGGCATGTGCCCTGAGTGGGAATCGAACCACCGACCCTTTGGTTCACAGGCCCGTGTTCAATCCACTGAGCCACACCAGCAGGGATGGGAAAGATGTTAATATCATTAGCCCTTAGAGAAATACAAACTAAAGCCACAATGACATATCACTACAAAAAAGCATAAAAGTATTTAAAAACCCCAAAAAGTATAAAAGCATAAAATTTTTTTAAAAAGTCATGTGTTTTGGATTATTCGCTGGAGATACACTTTTGGCATATTTCCTTTTAGTCTTTTTTTTTCTATCACTTTCTTCATTACTAGAGTACAAATTAATATCCAGATTTTTTCTTAATATTTTATTCTAACTCTTTGCCTTGCTATATTAAAAAGGATTAATGCATGTAATATTACTGGATAGATAAATATTCCGTTGTATGGGCGCACCCTAATTTGTTAACCTTGCCCTTGCTCTTTCATGTGCTGGCGATTTTCAGTGTTTTGCGCTGAGAAATAACACAGTCGTGAGCATATTTGTGCACAGATCTTTACCCACATGTTTAGTTGTTCCTTAATGGAAGGACTGCTGGCTGTGAATACAGAGATCCGGGCCCTGCCACTGACGTGCACTGTGCTTGTCTGTCAGCTTCCTCATCTGTGAGATGATGTGATTTGAGCTTGATGGCCTTGAACTTCTAATTCAGAAAAATATCTCTCAAGGTGGAGGGCTAAATTGCTATTTTGGAGTGGAGGCAGGAAGGCAGTCCCGGATGTCAGTCCTCAAAACAGCTCAGGGATGGAGAGGCAGCCTCCGTCTCTCTCGCCTGAAAGGTGCTCAGCTGTCTTTGCGGGAAGTTTTGTTTCATAGTTCAAGGGTCGCAGTTTGTCTGTCTGTCTCCATCTCTGATAGAGCAATGACTTTGTATGTAGAAGTTTTCTTTTAAGATAGGGGCATAGGACACTGAACTTTAAGAATATAAGCTGTCTTGACCCATTTTACGAACGTGCGCATTGTGAGAGTGGCTTAGTTAGTGTGATACTTGTTTAGTTAGTGATACAATTTCGTTACCTGTCTTCGTTGTATTTACTTTGTGTGTGTTTACTTTTGCCTTTTCTTTTGTTTGCCTTGTGACTTAAGTTGCATCACTGCTATAACTTCACGGCCAGGGGACCCGGCCTTGTCTTGATTTCCTGGCATTCGCGTATGGCCTTTCTCTCAGGGGTGTCTTCCGACTGTTAATTTCAGTATATACGAGACTGTGTATTTCATCGAACTCTCTCTCTTCCAGCTTCTGCCAGGGATAAACACTGCCCGGTGTGGACAGTGGAGACATCTGTTGGTCATTGCTGAGTGGAGAAAGCATGGTCTCTGCTCCCTCTCTGTCTCTTTAGCCCTTCCCCACACCTGTCTGCAATGTTTCTTTCTTGCAGGTGACAGTCTTCTAGTCCCTAAGCTCCTTTTCGAAATGGCGTTAGAATCTTCCTCATCCAGCTGCTTCTCTGAGCCGAGCTGGGCCCCCATCCAGCCAGCAGAATTCTGTGTCAAGTACAGTGTGGTCTCCCTCCTCTGGCTGCCACCAAAAGGCCCTTTGTCTCCTTCCCCTCCCCCTCGGCCAGGATGTGGCTCTTTCCACCCCAGAGAGATGGAAATTCCCCCATCATGCCACCACACCCTGCAGCACGTAGAGCTAGTCCGAAAAGCAAAACACCTTCTTGCCCATCTTCATTTTACTTCAGGAAGCACACTGGGCCTGGGATAAGGAAGTCAATTATAAATGGGATTTAGGGGGCAGCTCATTTTCCTTTGTGAATGTGAATCTGAGTCTTTCCTGGGTTGCAAGGCAGTTGCCTATGAAATACCATTTAATAATTGCGAACTCTGGTTTTTAGCTTCTGTGCTCGCTCTTCCCCACCCCTGGCAGCAGCAGGTGACTTCCATGAGACAACCTGGGTCCAATTCTCCAGTGTGAATCCTTTCATAACGTGAACGACTTTGCTCCCCTGAACAGTGAGGATTCACCGAGCGTGTGGTGTGTGAGTGTGGAAATGCCTTCTCCTCATTTTAGTAAAACTGGGGTTAGGTCAGGAAAGCTGATTTTGGAGAATCTCTGACTTCCTGTTCTGCTTCCGTTTGCAATCTTGTCTCTTCCTTTTCTGCCCTCCTCCCTCCTCTTCCCGGGCTGTGCTGAGGGGCCAGGTCTGAAACACACGGAACTGCACGGGGTCCTGGACAAGTGTGTGCTAAGTGGTGGCCGTGCTTTTGTCTGTGCTGTCGTGTGCCTTCGTCGCTAACCCCTGGCCATGTAGTGATCACGGAAGCCAGCCGCAAACCAAGACCCAGACTCGCCCAGATCCAGCTCTTTTCTCTGGAGGAGTCTGCAGTCCATTTCAGCAAGGGGCAGACAGTGGTTACACACTCTGGTTTCCCAGAGGGCAAGGGAAAGTTCTGGAAGTCTAGGGCTGGTTTAAAGCATACGAGGAGTTGTAGGGGAACAAAAGAAGACAACAGACAGAGAGTGAGAAGGAAGAAAACAAAACACAAATACTGTCCTTTGGGAGAAGGGTAGAGATACCTCCTCACCACTGTCTGCGGTTCTCTCTCCGGAGACCCAGTTGCTAGTCATTTGCTTCTTTCTTCCTTATTTTTAAATGTCCTTATTTATTTATTTAGAAATAGATAGTACATGCACTTGGTTTGAAAACCAAAAAGTATAAAACATGACACGTTGAAATTCTCCCAGGTTCCCGCGGGAAGGAAACAGGAAGCCAAGTTTCTTTCTTTGATGGATCCTGGCGGAGTTTCTTCAGGCGTACTTACACCCAAGCGGATGCAAGTACGATTCTTCCTCTGCCATTCCTTCCTTTACCCATTTATCTCCTCTCTCACTCCCTCATTTCATTTCCCTTTAATCTACTCTCAATAATTCTTTGTTGGAGCTTTTTTTTTTTTGAGGAGAAAGATCAGTGGTCCTTTGTCTTACTCATGTGCCCGCAGCCCTGAGCCAGTTCACACGTGTGCTTGTCCTCCTCCCACAGACGACACAGAAAGCGAGAAATGGTACCTGTCGGCAGACTTCCCTTCAGCCACCATCAAGACCGAGCCCATTACGGAGGAGTCGCCCCCAGGACTCGTTCCGTCAGGCACTCTGACCATCACGGCCATCTCTACCCCTTTTGAAAAGGAGGAACCGCCTTTGGAAATGAACACTGGGGTATACTCGACTGTCTTCCATATAAACGGATTAGATCCAGAGAAACAGATTCCTATTCCCCAATAAGGCATCGAATCCGTTTGGAGCCAGTGGCTGTACATGTTGAAGGCTATACAACTATGCCTGCATACGTGCATTAAGGATATGCCGATCTGGTGTCCGCACTGAGGATATAATTTCCTTTAATGGCATTGACCAGAAAAAGTGGTAGCAACTATGATTTCATTTTTTCTATGATCACCATTATGAAATAATTTAAAAAACAGATAGATAGTCATAGTAAAAAAAAAAGGGGGGGGTCGGGAATTTTCCACAGGATTGATTTTTAGTCAGTGGAGAGGGCCTGGTCCCGCTGATGGTGCCATCCCTGGCCTGCAGAGCTGCGGGCTGTCGGGAACGCTAGCTTCGGTGAATGTTTTACCTTCCCGCCGCAGTGCTGAGTTGCAATGACCCAGTTCTGGGACCTCCCACCTACCAATTCTTATCATGCTTCCCATGGAAAGCATGAGAAGTTGGGGATTTTTTTTCCTGACTCGATTCCACACCCCGACAGCAAGTAGAATTTCGCCTGTCGACCCAGGTTGGAGCCAGTCCTCTCTTCCCTCAGCTTAAAGTCTCAGGTGATAAACAGCGACTCCACCTTTAAGTCAGATCCCCTCTGAGCATGTGCAGTCGTCTGCCTGTTCAGGATCTGGTAGCGCAGAGCAGTAGAGCCGCCCCGCTGGGCCGCATGCGCTGTCTCAGTGCGTGCTCGTCGCATTGCATTTATGAGCAGATGAGCGACTGGGCAGAGCATTTCTGCAACCGCTGTCGAGAGCTCCTTGCTCCACGGCTGCCGGAGTCTCTTCATGGGGCCGGCTCCTGGCGGCACACGTTTTAGTTCGGCTGATTTTAAGTATGTGACGAGAAGGGTCAGGGTCGTGGCCTTGCTCCCCGTGCACGGGCCAGATACCTCTCCTCCCTTCCCCACCAAGCATTACCTGGGTAGCTGTCGCTGGCCGTCAGGGAGCCTGGAGAGCACGAAGGAGGTGTGGTTCACCCAGTGCTTACTCAGCACGAACTGGCCTGGGCCTGTGGCTCGTTAAAAATTTCTCAAACTATTTTGTGATACAGTGCATTTCTATTACCATAAAAACAGTAGAAAGTGGACTAGTGAGGGAGCCCCAGGCTTCTAATTTGGGGATCCTGAGGGTTCCATCAGCTGTAGTGCCGGGTTTGGCATCCAGAGGGAGGTTATGGCCAAACCACCTCCCTGTCAAAGCCGCCTGTGCTCAGCCGGGCCTCGGCTGGTGCTGGAGAAGCAGGGCCGCCCCTTGCGAGGCTGATGCAGATGGCAGGGAGCCCCCCTGGGTGTTTCATCAGGTTTGTTACTGGTTTTTAAAAACTGTGTTTGATTCTTCCTCTAGGTTGATTCCTCGTGCCAGACAGTCATCCCTAAGATTAAGCTGGAGCCTCATGAGGTGGATCAGTTCCTCAACTTCTCTTCTAAAGAAGGTCTGTCTCCTTGCCCATGGCCCTTCGGGTCCCCGGGGGCCCCTGCAGGTCTGAAGAGAAAGGGGATGTGGGAGAAAGTGCTGGGGGTCCGTTGGTCCCAAAGACTTAGCTGGCTTCATGAAGTAGCTCAGTTCTTAAAAGCCTTGATTCGAAATACAGATTTTTGAAAGCTCAATATTATCTTCCCATGTACGTACAGGCTTACTTTCCAGCGGAATCTTTTACGTTGCTTTTACTCATAGCCAGGGTGATTTTTCAGAACCTTTCTAGACTGCTGAGACTTAGATGGCGAATAACCCAGCTCCCTGCGCTGGAGTGACATCCCACAGAGGCGAAGGGGCAGCCACCCTGCAGCCACCCATTTCAACAGCTCTCGCTTAAACAAACCCTCGGGGAAATGAACTCCCAATACATCTGTCGCATCAATTCAGTGTCTTTACCAGTTGACTGGGGACGACAGCAGTGGCAAGGGACCTGCTTACTGTTTGCCACGTCCGTGCACCCCATGAGCTTCTTGCCATGTCGTTAGAACTCAGTGTCGTGCTTGAAGTTGTCATAGTTTCACTTTTTTCTGCCTGTATGTCACTTTCTTTCTGACTTCGTTCTTGTAGGAAGCCCGCAGTTAGGAATCCTGACCCCTATGTTGCACAGAGTGTAGCCAAGGTCCCCCTGCCTCATTCATTCAGATCCTCCCACACAAGCCTGCAGCCAGGCTGTGACCTTCCTTTTTGCTGATTCGAGGATAGTCCATTAGCGTGGCCAACGACGAGGAAATTCGTGTGTGCATTTGCCACGGGAGAGGTATGCATGCTGTGGTGCGTGCTTGTGTGCCGTGGTATGTACTTAATTGTACGTGAGCGGTTCTCACGGACACGCAGTCTACCTTCATTCCACTAGAAACCGATTCAGTATTGCTAGGTCAGTTTTCAGTGAGCACCTGATGATGTGCGAAAATTCTTTCCATAGAGTAATTTTTGTTCTTTTTTGCTTTTTAGAAATATACTTTATTGATTATGCTATTACGGTGGTCCCATTTCCCCCTCTTTGTTCCCCTTCGCCCTACACGTCCACTCCCACCCACATTCCCCTTCCCCCTTAGTTCATTCCCATGGGTCATACATGTAAGTTCTTGGCTTCTCCATCTCCTATACTATTCTTAGCCTCCCCCTGTCTATTCTGTACCTACCCTTTTGATTGAGACCATTTAGTCAGGGTTGGCGTTTGCCTTTATTATCTATCAGTCAAAGAGAGAAAGGATTGCATTTAAAAAATGAATGATATTGACTAGTGATTTTTGCACTGAGTGATACACACCCAGGCCTTTCAGCTTCAGGTGTCTCTGTAGGTTTTTTTCCTTTTTATGACACTTGTTACTGGTATCAAATACATGGTGTTCATTTCATTTATGTTGCAATGTGCCTCAGAAAGTGGCGTAACTGTGCTAGCGAATCCCACAGTGGCCCGGGCACCTGGGGTCACGGGAGGAGAGGTGTCTCCAGAGTAAATAGCAGTCCTTCCTCATTGTCCTCACAAACAGAGATCAGGAAACCCAATATCCTTGCGGGCCTCCAGCTTCTCCTCTCCCAGCCCTTTCAGTAACCTGAGAGCGCATTTCAAATGGTATTTAGAAATCGGATACCGAGGGCTGGTGGCCAAGTCAGTAACTCGTACTAGGTAGGAAAGTGGAGGTTCCAGTTTGCTTCAGTTTTCCTGTCATGTCTGGGGTTTTCGTGGGGAGGGGCACCCTCTGCTTGGAAAGGAGAAATGAATTAGAATAATTTGGGCTGTGCCAAGTGACAGGGACGGTGAAGATCTAGGAACCCTTGGCTAGTTCTCAAAATGGCACAGCCCCACGTGGGAGCCGGCCGGAGTCCCTAACAGGTTAGTCTTCTCCTGATTTTTGTTTGTGTATTTGTGTACCACTGTTGAAAGATAAACTGAGGCATATTATAAAAGTTGAGTTTACTGGAGCAAAAATCAATCGCAAATAGGCAGCACCCAACTGGAAGTGGTCAGAAGCGCTCCACTAACCAGCACTCCGGGGAGAGGCTTGGAGGGAAGAGGCAGGAGCGGAGTCAGGAAATTATTGTTGGCTGTGGCCGAAAGCCTGTTTGGCTGCCTGTGATTGGTGTCCTTAGGTTTCAGTTTGGTGACCTTGGCGCATTTACAGCCTTAGATTTTGGTTTGCGTATGTAGGCTGCCTCGACATTAGGGGCACTTCAGTCTAAGGGCCTTCTTGTTTGATTCACTGAACTCCATAAAGTGCCATGTGGACCCGTGGCATTGAGAAACCTCGGTTAACACACACACTGGGGCTCCTTCCCTAGGTGAGCACATATTTACGGCACGTGCCTACCCTCCTTCACTGCCTGAAGCTGTTGGCGGGGTGTTGGCAATAGAAGTATATAGGCTTGTTCTAGAATAGTCTTGAGCTCTAAGAGTGCCCCCATAGACACCAAAAGGCCCAGGGAGCTCTTTGGCAAGACTTCGGCACAGAAAAAGGGAAGCATCTAGCGAAGATTAGCATGTTAGAAAAAGAGAAAAGAAGGGTCGCAGTGAGAGAGAGAATGAAAGGAAAACCGAGTGTGCTGTGAATGGGAACGGGGCACGTGGTCGTGGTCGGAAGGGCATGGCTGAGAGGGGCTCTACCCATCACCATCCCCCAGGTGTTCAAGTATCTCAGCAGGAGAGTGAGCCCCTGGCTGCTGCTTGTCACCTGCAGAGGCAGCTCTGGGCGGGCCGTTTTTCTTCGGTGAGTAGTCCCGCCTCAGAAAGGCCTTTCCGTCGATAGTGCGTCAGGCTTTCTCTGTTTGAAGAAGAGCAGATGGCTGCCTTTCCATGGCCCCACTGACGTAAGAAATGTCCAAACCTGTAAAGAATTTTTATGAGTTTGTCTGAGCCAAACTGATGACAATTGCCAGGAAGCAGAACCTTAACAGACTGAGAAAATGCTCCAGAGAATGGCAGTTTGCAGCTTCTTTTATGCATTCGAATCAAAGGAGGAGATGAAAGGAGGGTTCCGGGAAATCCGCTGGTGGCAGATTTAGGGGCAGGAAAAAGCAAAGTGGGGACATCGCTGGGGCTGGATAAAAGGCAAAACAGAAAGACATGCTTTTTTTGTTGAGGGTGCAGGGTAGCCACACAGAGACGGCATGCATGAGGGGAACAGGGTGACAATGAGGGGTCTGCACTCTGGCGGGGGCGGTCATGCCTTGGAGGCACAGGAAAAGGGAATTACTCTGACACCCCAAAGGTATGCCATGCTAGCTGCATCAGAACAGAGGGAGGCAGAGACTGGCCTTTTCTTAGGAAGCTGTGGGCCTGGGGGGTGAAGACCCTTCGTGTGACCTGCCCCGCTAGGACTTTGCGACCAGACCATCCTGTGAGGTGACTTTCGGCTTGTCAGGCCTGCCACGTGCCCCAGTGGCCCGGCTTGTCAGCCTTATTGCACAGCCCACTTTTCGTTCCCAGCCCCTAGCAATTCCCTGGCGGATCAAGCCCGGGTGTGGGCGGCACCGAGGCGCTGCGCCCAGTTCCGAGCTGCCGCGGTGCTAAACGCTGGGGAGGCCCGGGAGGGCTAGGAGGTGAAAGGCCTACCAAGGCCCTGCCCCTGGGCGGGCTCTCCAGGTGTTTCAGCGGAGCAGAAAGATCCACCATTCTGAAACGGAGTGAGAGCCCAGAGCTTTTTTTTTTGTTTCTGTTTTTGTTTTAAATTAAATTTTATTTTTAAAAATATTTAATTTATTTTTAGAGGGAGGGGAAGGGAAAGACAAAGAGAGGGAGAGAAACATCAATGTGTGGTTGTTTCTCACATGCCCCCCACAGAGGACCTGGCCTGCAACCCAGGCATGTGTCCTGACTGGGAATCGAACCAGGGACCCTTTGGTTCACAGTGAACTCAGAGTGGATTCTCTCTTGAGGCCACCCTGGCTGCCCTGGAGACCGGCGTTTGATACTGACTGATGCTTCCGCCCGGCCCGGAGAGTGTTGTGAGCCTTCCTGAAGACGGGCAGAGGAAGGGCTCAGGTTGCGGGGGAGGCTTTGCAGGAGAGAGCCCGTGCTTATTTTCCAGCGCCCACGCTCTCTCTGCAGATGGATTTAGTATTTTCTGAGTGGGGAATGCCTGGCCTCTCGCCTGCGGGCCCTGCCCCGCACATCCCTCCAGAAACAAGTGAGCTTTTCTCAAACCCTCATGGGCTCTCAGGTTGTTGGTTGTTTCTTTCTTTCTTTCTTTTTTTTTTTTTTAGAACACAGTACATTCACAAGGTTTACAAGTCCAGCTATAGAAATGATACGAAACGAATACAGTGAGAGGTTTGCCAACACTTTCCCTGTCCACCCTGATTTCCCCTGCCCTGAGGTCATCATTTGATTAGTTTCTTATTGAGTCACCAGTGTTTCTTTATGCAGGTGCAAGCAAATATAACTCTGTTCTCTTTTCCTCCTGTTTCACACGAAGGGAGGACTGCTTTATACACTTCTGCACCTTGATTTTTCCTCCCTCTTAACAGTACAGCTGGTATCGGCTCATGGAGATCCCTCATTGTTTTGTTCAGTCGTCCTGCGTTCTGCCGTACGGATGCATGGTTTGTGTATAAATCCTGCTTCGTAGCTCTCTGACGGCTGAAACCTGCCTTCTGTCCCCCAGCCTCCGTGGACCACCTGCACCTGCCGCCCACCCCGCCCAGCAGCCACAGCAGTGACTCGGAGGGCAGCCTGAGCCCCAGCCCGCGCCTGCACCCCTTCGGCCTGCCTCAGACCCACGGCCCCGCCAGGGCCGTGCCGCGGGCCCCCTCCACCCTTTCCAGTTCCCCGCTCCTCACCGCGCCTCATGTAAGTCTGGCTGGATCCCTGGACGCGAACCCGTTTCATTCTGCCAGCTGGACCTTCACCCGGAGTGGCTGCCCTTCAAGGCCACTTGGTTATTATTCTTGTAAGGCAGTTTTAGGTTTAAAGCAGGGTGACCATCTTGAAGAACATTTTTCAGAATGGCTTGTCCTCTCACCTAGTAACACATGTGTCTTTCTGCGCACACCTCCAGTTTTATTCATATGTTTATTTTACGTGGCAATAGCGCGAGGCATAAAAGTATCTGGTTTCCCCTCTGAATTACAGCACACACATTCCCATCCATGTAGGTGTTCCCTATGGTCTACAGTAGGAACGAGCTTCATTTTTAAAGGAGCAATCTTTGAGGAACTTAAAAATCTCTCAGGGATTAAACACTTTGATGTCTAAAGCTCAAAAATGTAGTTTAGCCTTTTTTTTTTTTCCCCAATGATGGGACTTTGACCCCAGTGACAAGTCAGAGGTCACAAGCTATCATTCATCCTTAACGTAAGTAACGGCACCATTCTCCAAACGAAAATAGGACAGAGCATTAATTTCTTATTGTACTGAGGAAGTAGTTGATTCCTGTTAAATCTTAACAGTTACACTCCACTCATTGGATTCATATCATATAGAGAAATTTGACTTAAGTCAGATATTTAAAAATTCTGTGGGAATTATCTACCAGCATAATTCTGAACATTTGAAAGTTTGTGACCCAGGGCAAAGGAATGAACTCTTTCCTCTCTCTCTCTACCTGCTCGACTCTTAACTCGACCTCTCTGATGACAGGCACAGCTTTTCATCCTCTGTCCCTGTGTGTCCTTCCACAGTTTGTCCATGGTACACGCTCGCGGGGGAAATCCCCCTTCTCAGCATCCTGGTGGTTTGCAGATTACCCGGGGGTTGGTGGGGGGGCCCTGGTAACTCTGCTGTGTGTTAGCCTCCGCCCTCTGCAGCTTCAACACCTTACGCCCTCGAGGCAGAGGAGCATCTGCACTTTTCAGAACACTTCCTTCTGCTTGGAATGCCTTCCCCGTCTCGTATAAATCACCTCCTTTCCATCAGCAGGCCCAATCCTACCCTGAGCCTTCCCATGCTACACAAACTCATATAAGTATTATTCCTCCAAATATTTTACACACCTTGAGTTAATATTCCGGCTTAGCATTTCATTGCTCTCATCCTTTTGTGGGAATCGGCGCAGTCTCAGTCTTGATCGGAAGCTGCTGGAGAGACGGAGTTTGTTCTGCGTCCTCCGTGGCACTTAGCACGGAGCAAACTCTGTAGGGGCTCGGCTTGTTTTACTCATTATAAATACGTCCTGCTGTTGTGGGTTCCATGAGATGAGCGATAGTTCTCATCTTCCCCGATGGCGGATAATCTGGGCCCCTTAGCACCGAGCGGAGGACAAGAAGCAACCCCTAGTGAGCAGAGAACATCTTACACAACTGTGTTTTCAGGAGACAGCAGAACCCTGTCCCCCACACAGGCTCCACCTTCATCATGCCAAGGCCAGGAAATCTGCAGGGCTGTGAGCAGTGAATTCCGTCCTTTACTTCTGACCTTGCAGCTAGTGGGGCACGTTCTGGGAAGTAATGTTTCTTTATCTCTCCCTTGAGTTATGATCTGTGGGTTATATATAACACTCACATGAGAGCATGTTTTCCATTTCTGCTTCAGAGTGCCCGTTTCCCACCAAGAGCCGATGGGGCGGCCTTTTCTCTCGGCTGTCGTGTAGGACATTGTGACAGAGTCTCCTCGTCCCTCAGGAGGGGGCCTCAGCGTGCCCAGCTGTCCTTACATCTGACCCCCTTCTGCTCCTTGGTTTGCACAGAAACTGCAGGGCTCAGGCCCACTGGTCCTGACAGAGGAGGAGAAGAGGACCCTGATCGCCGAGGGCTACCCCATCCCCACCAAACTGCCCCTGACAAAATCAGAGGAGAAGGCGCTGAAGAAAATCAGGAGGAAAATCAAGAATAAGGTGAGCCCTTCCAAGCCAGCTGCTTCTGTGAGCGAAGACCATGAGCAGAAGTGAGCCCGAGTGCCTTCTCTCCCTTCCCGCTGGCCAACACCCGCCTGTCCCACGGAGGGACCGAGCCCCAGCCCTTCCCGTGCCCTGGGCCAGGAGCGGGGGAGGACAGACAGAGGCACCCCTGGCCCTGGCCTTCTCCGGCCCCTGCATCCACCCACTGGGTCAGTGAGCTCCCCCTGTGGGTGTGCGCATCCTTGGTGCTCCAGATGAGTCATTCAGGGTGGGAGGAAAACAGTAGAACGTTCACTGATATCATTGAAAAAAAATCTCAGCCTTTGAAATCTCTGTTTTACAATGTACACGATATTTTTCTTCAGTGGGGCGTGTCTGTAATTTATTTCTTTTTACTTAAAAATGTCTTTCAATTACAGTTTATATTCAGTATTATTTTGTTTTAGTTTTCGGGTGTGCAGCATGGTGGTTAGACAATCAGATACTTCACAAAGTGTGCCCCCCGATATTTCCAGCATCCGCCTGGCACCGTACATGGTTATTACAATAGGACTGATTATGTTTCCCAGGCTGTGCTTGACGTCTCCAGGACTGGTTCTAACTGCCAGTCTGTACTTCTTCAGTCCTTCACCTTTTTCACCCAGTCTGTAATTTATAAATAAATACATAGAAATGCTCATGGTCCTTACTTAATCTTTTATTTTTTTGCATTGGGGTTTTTATATAAAGTTTCCACAGACCTTTGTCCTGCGTTAAACCAGTGGGCAGTGGCCACAGAAGGGAGCAGGGCCTCCGCGATCTCGGTGCCATAGGCTCCTCTCTGCGGTGGGCACGGGGCTGGCTTTCTCGTGTGGCTGGCTTTCTGGTGTGGCTGGAACTTGACCCTTTTCCCTTTCCTCATGTCTCAGATTTCTGCCCAGGAAAGTAGGAGAAAGAAGAAAGAGTACATGGACAGCTTGGAGAAAAAGTAAGCCTCTTGCCCAACTGGTTGCGCTTTTTGGGCAATGCACACGGAGAAGTGGGGGTGCGCGGGGCTCCCAGGGAAATCTCCGCCCACTGCCTGGAGAGCCGGCTGGTTTGCCAGCCGTGACTCGCCTGCCACCTAGTGGTTGCTAGAGGGAAGGCGTATATAATGGCAAGGGGTAAAGGTACAATCTTTTTGTTTAAATTTACGGGGGTGACACAGGTTAATAAGATTATATGAGTTTCGAGTGTGCAATTCTACAATACATCATCTGTATATTGTATTGCGTGCCCACCACCCAAAGTCAAATCTTTTCCAGTTACCATACATTTGACCCCTTTACCCCCTACTGTCCCCTCTCCCCCTTTCCCTCTGGGGTCCACCATACTGTTGTCTGTGTCTGTGAGTTTTGGTTGGTTGGTTTGTCTTGTGGATACCTGCATTGCTTTCAGCTTTATATCCTGCATCTGAGTGAAATCCTATGGCTCTTCCCCTTTCCTGTCTGACTTATTTCATTTAGCATAATATTGCCAGCTGGGCACTCAAGCTTTGTAGGCATTTGGACCACATCCGTTTCCAACCAAAGGTCCTTGAGTCCTTGAAGGCTTCCTTTCAGACAAGTACAAATATTAACATTCACACCCCTGGAACTCCTCAGGGGACAGGCACCCTCTCCTCTGCAGAAGGGAGCAGAGCTGACCCATCTCACTCAGCCACACCCCTCTCCCCTAGAGAAGGCAGACGGAAGTGAAATGTCACCTCGAACTAGTTATTTTCTGCCTGATGTAATCCATGCTACAGGCGAGAGGCTTTCCACAAAAACGCTTGAAGGCACCTTTTGCCCTTCTGAAAAGACTGGGATGAATATCAGAAGGGCTGTTAGAAAAATATGAATTAAGGAGAATTTTGCACTGGCCCTGGAAAATAGTTCTCTCGCCAACAAAGTAATACCGTTTTTAAATGGGAATGAGGCCCCGGATCAGAAATGAATCTTCTGTGTATCTGGAGAAAGGAGAGGTCCGTGGACCCTGGCTGGTTCTTGAAGTTTCTATTGGAAGTTAGCTTTTCTTAAGTAGTCCCATCCTGGTCTGTCATTTTCTGTAGGCATCCAGGGTGAGGAGGTTTCTATGAAAGTCTATTTTGTGTCGTTGGGGCGCGTATTCTCTTCCTCCCCTCTCGCCTTGCCCTGAGCCCCTTGGCTTCCTACTAGTCCTTCTGGCCGAGCACAGAGCCCAGGGGCACCCCCCAGACCTGTTCCTCACAGGGAGGTGGGTGATGGGCCCTGAGCCGTAGGGAGGAGGCCAGAGGAAACAAGGTTGGAGCTCCCTCAGGGAAGTTCACATTCTACACCACCCCGTTCCTTTTCTGTCACTGAGGCACTTGTTACCCAACTCTTTCTGTTTTTCTCCTCCTGTCTCCTCCCCCTTCCTTCTAGCTCAGGTTGTCCGGGCTCTTCCCTGCTCCTTCCTGGAGTAGCTGGTTCCCCGTCTTTCTCTGATCCCCAGTTCCTTCCACCCAAGCGTCTAGTTCAGCATTGCTTTACTGATAAAACAAATTTGCTTCTTCCTCTCCCCTGGGTAGGGTGGAGTCTTGTTCCACGGAGAACCTGGAGCTTCGGAAGAAGGTGGAGGTGCTGGAGAACACCAACAGGTAAGTGTTGCTGAGTCGGGGGCGAGTTGAACTGCCTAAAGGAGACACCAGCAGGGGGCAGACTGATCCAGGGCCAGGGCCAGAAGGAAGTGGAAGGGATTGCCCTTGAAAGTATAGTTGTGCCAGAAAGGCTGTACTCCCTCCCACAGAGACATATACACACAACACATACATGTACACGCACGTGACCACACACAAACACACACCATGCACACACATGTTCTTTACTTTTCCTGAAACACGTGGCACTGATGAAGACGCTGATTTTGACAAGGGCTGTGATCGGAAGGGGTTAAGGAGCGGCTCGGAGGAGAATGAAGTCAATAAGCTTTATTCTCCTCAAAAGGGCACCAGACTTCAGAGGTGGACAAGGAGGCTCCGGCCATTTCACTGTCGCCCTATTTTAGTAAGAAAGGGTCTTTACTAGTAGAGAAAAAAAAGAGAAAATTAAGTTTGTTTTTTAATTACTGGTTTTTAAAAATTAATTATCTCATTAATTACATTTCAAACCCATTTTGAAATGTAACTCAAGGACAGAATGAGTTAATGAGTTTTCTTGGACTCCCTGTGCTAGGCGCTCTTTTCAGCACTTTGTAGATATTAACTCATTTAACTTCCCAACAGCCCCACGAGGTGGTCCTGTGCCCGTCACACAGAGGAGGTAGCTGAGGCTCAGAGAGGCTGGGTGGTCTGCCCGAGGTCACACAGTAATGCTAGGGCTGCATTTGAATGCAGGCAGTCTGACTCTGGAGCCACCACGCAGGAGGACCACATGGAGCTTCATTCCTAGGTCATGAGCAGGAGAAAGGGGTTAAGGTCTAGGGTTCAGAACCAGGCAGCCGGGGAGTTTCAGACAGAATGCGTGTGTTTGGGGGTCGTGTATGGTACTTAGTTACCTGTGCTTTGAGAGTAAGGGGATTCGTCAAGGGATCCTGTTGCCCTTAGTTGTTATGGATCCGACAATTCAAGCAGAGCAAAATCTTCATCATTTCAAGGCTTAGCATTAATGCTTTCTAGCCATGTTGCCAGTGCTGAAGGATCAGGCGAAATCTACTTGCCATTCGATAATGCCATTATCAAATCTCCGTGGTTTGTTGCTCCAATGGCAAGCTGATCCACTGTAAGCTCACACTCCCATCCGGGGGAATAGTGGACATTGTGAACCCTCAACTTTCCCTCTGCATTTCTGGGAGTGTGCACCCCCATAAGTAGGTGGGGGCTGTCGTCTCAATCAATGCCCTGTAGACAGATGGCAGAAGTAAGTAACCATCCCCGGCTCCATGGGGCATCACCTTGATCCCCTGAGACAAAGAGGACGTTTCCAGTACCACTTACGGATTCTGGTGTCATGGTCACCTTTGGCCATTAGTCTCCTGAGGCTTCATCTTTTCTTATCTCCACCTTCACTCCCACCAGGGCGGTTTTCTGGGTCCTGACCCCCTACCAGGCTCTATATCCATCCCCAGGAGCAGATAGGAGTTCCCAGCCCATCCCAGCACTTCCCCCCCGCCCCCAAAAGCCTGGTGTTAATGAGTGGGACAAGTCCAGGCCATGAACTTGTGTTAAGGGGAAGAGGAATCTATTCAGGATAACGTTGGAGTTTGGTCCATGTTGGGTGTTGTCTTGGGGTTCTGGGTGTCATGTCTTCCTTAAGCCACATGGGGGCAGCAGAGGCTCAGCACAGGCTGTGCTGGTAGCAGCGGGTGCTGGTGATGAAGGGTCTCTCCTTCCTTCTCCAGGCTGACCTTAAAAAAAAAAAAACACTTACACACCCACAGTCATTGTAGAAAAAAATCAGAAAATACAGTTTTCTTAAAATTGCAATCTTTTTACTCAGATATATATTGACATTATTGACTTTTTATACATTTTATAAACTTAGAGTATTTTATACCTGTATACATTTCTCTTGCCCATACTCTCTTGTTAAGAGAACCTTCCATTTAGCAAAGCACACTGGCCATATTTTTATATCAATAAACACATTCCTACAGAATCTGGATTTCTCTCAGATTTGATAAAGAGCTACCATCCGAGGAACGTTGACACATCCGATTCCATGGAACAGCAGCCCGGCTTCCGCCAGTGGGTTTTATCTTCAATACTGGCGTATCTGCTTGACTGTGACCTTAACGATGACGCAGTATGCAGCCTGGGCACAGATGGCATATCTGGGGCCAGCATATCTCATGATCTTCTCCGAGAGTCCTCTTTCCTGTGCAGACGCTCTCCCGGTCAGTTAGCTTCCTGGGCCTCCCACTGGGGAAAACCTCCCTGCTGGTGTTGGTCCCGCTGTGTCCCATGCCTATCGGGGCAGCCACCGCAGTGCCCCCCCACCCCCCGCCCCTGCAGAGTCCTGTGTGTGCTCACCTCGAATTTCTTCTCCCTCTTCGAGACAGACCTCCCCTGATACACGAGCCTTTTATGGTGGTAATGGCTGACAATTGATTAATCCGTAATCTTCCCACAGATAATCTTATCAGGGAGCTCCGAGGGGTATAATTTCTAAGTCCAGCAGCTTTCAATGTGTATTGGCTCCAGAGGTCCAGAAGTAAAAGCAGAGCCTCTGCTGACGCCCACAGAGACGGTGGGCCTGCCTTCCCCTTCTTCTGCCCCCGCCCCCAAGGCCACCCTAGCTCGGTGGACACCTGCCAGTCCAAGTGACTGTAACGTGAAGGGTGGCAGTCCCCTGCCCTGATCCAGTCGCAAGGAGTCGGTGTTTGGGGTATGTGGGAAGGGGAGCCTTTGGACCGTTTGCTCACATCCCATCGTGTAAGTGGCCCAGTGTTTGGACTGAGGGCAGGGCTGGGCCTGTGGAATGTACACCTGCGTTTGTGTTCTGTCTATGCCTCTTGTGTCATTGTCCTCTGGAGGGAGCTGGACAGGGGCAGGAGTGACGGCTCCCAGTGAATAGGAGCCGGGGTCACCAGAAGGGGGGGGACACCCCGTGTACCAGTGCTTCAGATGGCACGATGTGGCAGGAAAGATGAGCAGGTGTTTCATCTCTGACCAAATTTAACAAAAAATCGTACTTCTTTACATCTTGCTATTTCTGTGCTGCACCCCGCAAGGGCTTTTCCACCCAGATGAAACGAGTGCTTAGGTTAGAGGCGGTTCTCAGTCTTTCCGGGACTGACCTCAGCAGTAGCCACGGAGCATACTGTGGTTTCTAGGTGAAAAGACCCTTGTAGCTGAGCCCAGAAAACTGGAAGAGGATCGGGACAGGAGGGGACAAGAGGAAGTCCTCAAACCCTCTGGCAGCCTTACGCTGGAGCCTCTGTGAGCAGAGCTGAGACAGCAGCGTGAGAGCACCTTCCCGCGTCCCTGGCGAAGGCGACCCACTAATTGCATGCCCTCAGGAAACGTGTGGGATGCGAGGCAGAGTTTCCCAGGGGGCCCTCCTTCCTGTGCTCAACCAGGAAACACATTTTCACCTGTAAAGCGTTAAGCGAGACCCAGGCGCACGGAGGCTGGAGGATCCCCCTGGCTTTCCTGGGCTCCTCAGCCCCTTCTCTGAGCTGCAGGCTCGCTGGCCCTGCCCTGGTGTCGTTCCTGAGAAATCCTGTCTTTCCCCCTTTATGTTCTTTTTTCCTGCACGAGCAACACACACACACTGCCTAGCCCAGCGGTCCCGGTGTCTGCGGCTCAGCTCGGTCTGCTCACCTTTTACTCTACTGTGAGTCCCCCTCCTCGAGCCTGGGTTTGTGGAGTCACAGGAGCTTCAGTTTGAAGTGGATTTTACAGATCATCTTACTTAACTTCCAATCACTTCATTTCACTGAAGGGGAAACTGAGGCCCAGCGGGGTTAAGGTCATGCAACCATTAGAGGTAGAATGGGGACTAGAACTTAACCACTAATGTTTAAACGGGTCCTTACCTTGGTTTCTCGTCTGCTGTGCCCCTCTCCCCTTTGAGGACACTGCCTTTCTGAAGCGCAGGGCAGCCGCGTTCAGCCTTGTTTTCGAGGACCCTGCTGCTTGGGCTCTTCTCTAGCCCTCTGTGTGGGATGAGTGGTCAGCAGGACCCAGGGGACGTGTCCATCCAGAGCTGTCCCCGTGCCCCTTCAGACCACAGCCTGGTACCTGGGATCCTGGGTTCACTGCCCAGAGGGACTTAGGCCGTTTCCAGGGCCCGTGTGGATCTCTACACAAATAAAGTCTGTTCTATGAAGGGTCGACCAGGACACCGGAGGGCCACCCATTAAGCTGCTGGGTGGCTGAATACAGCTCTCTGTGAGGGCTGAGTGTGGAGTTTGAACCTGGGCAGGCATGTGCCTGAAGTCCTTCGCTGTGTATGGGACCTGGGTCCCATTTGGCCGATTTACAGAAGTGGCGAGATTCCTGGGGTGGAGACCAGGGACTTCGTTGCTCACGGCAACATGAGCGCTGGCATATCGGCATCCATCCCCCCTCCCCCCGCGTTCCACGATGCATCGGGTGGATGCTGTGCTCTCGGTGGGTTTGTTCACAGCCAGGGAACCCTGAGCTTGGGAATCCACTGCTTTCATAGCAAGCAGTAAGTAAGCCTGCTTTTCGCTTGGGGAGAGACAGGACCTCATCTGTCAAGGTCACCAGCCTCATAAACACCCCATGGAAAAGAGCAGTCGGGGCCTCGCTCTCCTGGCACCCTCAGTAAAACATGGAGGGAGCTGCGTGAGGACCCAAGGAAGACTCGCTCCCAGCTGGTGTGGGCAGAGCCAGAGACGAGAAGCAGGAGGAGCAGGCTGTGGTGGGAGCTCTGCCCTTGCCACTGCTTTTGGGGAAGGAACCCTGGGGAGTCCAAGAATTCTAAATTCAAACCCAGCGTTAGGGAGAGGTGGAAGGAGTGGGATTTGGGGGGCTCCTATGGGCAGAGTTTGCCTGGCTTGGGGTAGGTTGGGTGAGGAGATGTGTGGTATGTGGTTCTCACTGGTACCCCCTCCCAGACCTCACAGGAATGAGGGACGTGCTTGTTTTGACCCGTGTCTCTACTGTAATCAGAGTTCCTCAGTCATCTTCTTTAAGCCTCCTCCGAACTGTAGTCCTCTCTGTCTAACTCTACTGTTCCTGTTCTTTAAAATCCGTATACAGTTCCAGGTAAAGGTCTTTCCAGGCGAGCCCACTGGGCTTTGGCTGTGGTCTGGCTCTCCTGATGGGCGTGTCCAGCCGCGCAGCTGTGTCCTCTGCCCCAGTTTGCGATTGCTCCCTCTACACGGTCTTTGCCGTGTGGGCTCTCCTTCGCTCTTTAGACTGTCCCCGACCGGCCATGCCCCTCCCTGCTCTACGCAGAGGGCATTTGAGTACTGCTGAACGACCCCGAGGTTCTCCTCTGTAGAGCTTTGTCTGGGTTTAACTCACTTTTCTTTTCTCCATGATCTCCAACTTCTGGTTGTATGAAGAGTGTAAGCTTTCTTTTCAGGTGGAAATGTTTCAGACTAGAGGATCGCTGGGTACCAGACTGAGGTCCCCAGAGAGATTAGAAAGGCATGTTAATTTAGTGTAATTTAGTGGTGAAATTAGAAATTCCACGGCCCCAGAATACATTCTAGCATGCTCCTGTTTGTGTTCCTGGGACAGTGGGTAACAGGATATTTCAGAAGTGCCCTCTCGTCCCTGCAGACTCAGCTTCTTGTCATGCAGCAATTACACAGAATGAGAAAGAACACAGTCCATACCCCTCACCCCCTTTTTCATTTGGGTCGGAGCCCCATGAACAGCTCTCAAAACTGAAGTAGAAGATCGTACATAAGTGAATACTTGTTCACAGTTTAGGGTTTTCACAGAATGTGATTGTCTTTTGTACATGTCACACCCTGGCTGGGTGGCTCTGTTGGTCGGAGCGCCATTCCATGTACCAAAAGGTTGTGGGTTCGATCCCTACTCAGGGCTCATACCTAGGTTGTGGATTTGATCCCTGTTTGGGGTATGTATGGGAGGCAACCAATCATTGTTTCTCTTTCTCCTCTCTCCCTGAAATCAATAAATGTATCCTTGGGTGAGGATGAAAAAAAGTCCTTGAGATAATTTATGAGACTCCGTAGATATTGTTACGCCATGTATGTATGAACTCCTAATCATTAACATGTACCCCACCACCTTCCCACTCTCCACCCCTGGACACCCTCCTCCTAACCCTCAGATCTTAGACCCTAAGAGGAAGATAGGGGTGGGATGGGGGTGGGGCGGGGTGGGATTTCGCTTCAGGAAGACGTGGATGCTTACCCTCCTGAAGCCACCTGAGAGCCAGATACGTGATTTCTTGCGTGTCCGCGCTAGTAAGTGGCATCTAGACTTTTTTGAGTGCACTCATTTTTATACTTTGCGTAGCAACTCAGACACACCGCACATACGCACATATCTCATACATAACTAGCACAGATGCTCCACAACCGACGTTACTTATCACGTGCGACGCTCTCGAATATTTTGTGTTCTGTTTGATTCTGTTTTATTAAAAAATACACCCGTCACAACCCAATCGTTTTTACAGTCTACTAGTAGTTCATGATTTGGAGTTTGGAAAATACTACCTTAGATAGTTGTGTAAGGGTGTGAAGAAAGCTCCTCCATCTCTGTAGGAGGCTGATTTTCCCGAAGAGGGGTTTCTGTGCACCCACATATGTGCACACCCATGTATGTGCACACCCACGTATGTGCACACCCACTGCACGGCGCAGCTGGTTCCAGTTCGGAGTAAGGTATGTTACAACACTCAATAGAAAGTATGTTTACGAAGAGGGCCTGGGCGGAAACTTCGGGCACAGCGAGTAATTGGGAACCACCAGTTTATTCTTCTTCCTGGGTCCTGGTTTCCGACTCCAGTGGGAAATTAGGTTCCTGAATGTTCGAAGTACAATGTGCAAAAATGTTACGACTTTTCTATCTCCTTCTCTCTCTGAATGAAGGAAACAGAAGAAAACAAAGTTCAACCAAATACAGATAAAACCCATGAGTGTGTGATGCGTTTCCCAGTTATTAGAAGATTGTGTCTCATACTCTCCCAGTGTTTGAATGTTTTGCCTGGTCTCCCCTGATACGCCTCCAGGATCCGGGGTGATGCATTATTTTGGGCGAGGCTGGCAGCTTCTTTCGACTGCTCTTTTGCAGGGAACCGTATGAGGATAGGCACTAGGTTTATTTTTACATCTCACCACAGGACAGAATCCACATTTTCAGTTGCGTGTTGGACACGCTGATTTAACAAGTCGTGAGAAATCTCTTGGCCCAAATAAACATTCGCTAAGAGCACTGCTTTCTCTAAATCAAGACCCTATTCCCAGAAGCCCAAGACTTCATTAAGCTATAATCAGCCATGGTCACTGATGACGTAGAATATGACGATCGAGGAGGAGTTTATATGGAGCTTTGAATGCCCTTTGGGATCTGTCCTCTGGTTGGTTTATAGCTTTCGTTTTAAAATAGTTTTTTCATTCAGCCGATGGCTGCCGCTTCCCTGCCTAGCCCTTCATGCAGGCCGGGTGACAGCTGCCGCCCAGGCTTTCAGTGCTGGCCGGGGCGCCTGTCCCAGTGACATCTGGGAGTACTACGTCAGCCCAGAGCATGTCAAGTGCGAGGTCCCAAGCTTCATCTGTCATGGGCGAAAAGACATAGCAAACCCTCTTCAAAGGGGCGTGTGCTTCAACACACCCAGAGCACCCCAGAAGGGTTCTCTCCTTGCTCCTGTTGGTGGGCGAGGCCAAGGGAATGAACTTTGTTTTGGCTGACTGCCTAAACTCGGGGCTCATGAGAAGCACAGAGCAGCGGCACCCAAGTCTAACTCAGGGCTCTTTGCCTTGGGAGCCTGTCCCCCATGTGCCAACGACCTGTACCCGCTTAGTGACCCTAGAGCTATCTCATCAGCTCTTCCGGGGTCTGGCAGGGACACAGGTCTTCTTGTTTCCATTTCTGCCAACAAAGCCCAGGTGTGCATTCCTGACACCTGAGGCAGGGCCAGGAGTGCCCGAGATTCTTTTATCTGTCACTTGCATTTTATCTTGGCATATCCAGGGAAGTGCCACAAAATGGTGGTGTGCCGTTACTGTTTTCATTCGCGTCATTATCACCGAAACTTCATGAGTACGTGGCTCACTGCTGTTGAGCTGGGCTCTGTTGCGGCTCTTCCAGAGGCGGTTGGTTCCCGTTGATAGTGACCTTCGCTTGTTTAACAGTGGACACATCTCTTGATTGGGCTCTTGTTGATACGACATTAATATCACCGGGTTTAAGAGAATCTACATAGCTAATACGTATTTTGGGTATTAATCTTTTGAGGTTATAGATTAGTGTACAACTACGTGGGGGTATGGAGTCAGGTTTTGGTTTACGTCTGAGGTCTTCCATTTACTAGTTCTGGGTCTTCGAGACAAGCCCTGAGTAGCTCAGCCTGTGAAATTCCTAGGAATCGATCAGTGGGCACTCAGTCACTGTTGATTTTCTTTCCATGTGACAAAAATGAGTGTTTCTGTGGTGTGGGTGTATATGAATTCCCTCAACTTGATCAGACCATAGAAGTGTATCTGGATTGTTGGGATGGGTGGACCAGCGCATTTTCCTCGGGCGAAGCCGCGCACAGTCGCTGGTGGGCGGGGCTGCACAGTCTGGTCCTCTCCGCTGTCAGTTCGGTTCAGCTTCGCCAACCCGAGTAAGATGAGCAGCAGCAAACCGCATGTCACAAGTCACTCTCGCTCACCGCCAAAGTTTCAAACTAAAAAATCTATGTTAAACTACGTGTTTTCTCCTCTTAAAGAATTGGATTACAAACTGTTGGAAATCAGCGAGGGACCAGCAAATACCCCTTTTCATTTGCAGTGGGTTCAGAGTATAACTATCTTGGCATTTGGACAGGGTGTGCCATACCGTCCATGGGCAGGAGGCCTTCTCTGCTGCCCACAGTCCTTCCTCCCGACTTGCAGCACGTGGCCTGAGGTGTTTGACTGTTGGGGTTTAGGGGTGTCTGGCCTGCTAGAGGTCTGTTTTTAGGGGACCATGGAGGCTCCTGGGAAACTCTTCATTCCAGGAAAGTGGGTACCAGGCCTCACCATCTCACCCAGCAATTGGAAGGGAGGAGTGATTCCGAGCATTGGGTAGACTTGGCTTTCTCTGTGGTTCACATTCTAAAGACTGGGCGGGAGCAAGGAAGGAGCAGGGAGGAAGGGAGGAAAAGGTGTGGCTGAATAGGGACAATTGGTAAAAATGGAAAACGGTGGTTTCACTTTAAAAACACCTTTGATTTTGGAGCAGAAGTAAACGGGTTCGGTACCCTCCGGAAAGCTGCTGTCCAGCAGAAGCCTGGATGGAGAGACCTTCTCCTCTGTGCACAGGGCACAGCTGAGTGTGGGCACCTTGGGTGCTAGCAGGAGCGCCTCATGGGAATGGGGGTGCCCAGCAGAAGTGGCAGCTGTCATTCACAGAGGTGGCTCTGTAGCAGGCAGCCCAGGAGACCGGGTGGCCCCTGGCCATCGTTCAGCTGGCAACAAAGACCGCTCTCTCGGCACGGCAGGTGGTGTGCCCACCTGTATGTCTGCCCTAGGACTTCCAGAAAACATGTGCGAGAACCCAGTGGGGGCTTTGGGGCTGGTGCCCACGGTGGTCAATGGCATGCGTGCCCCTGCCAGCCCCATCTCAGCTCTGAGAAAGAGAGCTTGCCCACTCGCCTGGGAAGTGGGCGTGTGGTCGGCGGCTTAGCGCTCAGGTTTGGACAGGCAGCCATGCTAGGGTCAGAGTGGCGTGCTCTGGGGAGGTGCAGGGAGAATAGAGAAAAAGTGCAATGAGGGAAAGAACTCGCCGCGTCATGTGATCATTTAGTGCAAACGTCTTCTTTGTTCTCCAGCCTTCTGGAGGCATCGTTAACCAATGACAGTGTGAGACGGTTAAAGTGTACAGCGGATGGTTCGATGTCTGTGTACATTGCAAAAGGAGTCCCCACAGTGAGTTAATTAACACGTCTAACACCTCCCACAGTTACCTGTTTACTTTTAATTTTTTCAGTGAGAACATTTAAGCTTCGTTCTCGTAGCACATTTTAATTATATAATACAGTGTTATCGACTCCAGGCTTCGCGTTGTACATCAGCTCCTCAGACCTTATTCGTCTTACAGCTCAAAGCGCGCAGCCTTTTAACAGCCCGCCCTGTTTTCTCCACCCACCTGCTGCAGGCAGCCCCTTTGCACTTTCCTACTCTGTTTCTCTGAGGGCGGCTTTTTTTTTTTATTCCACATATTACCGATGCTATGTACTGTTTGTCTTTCTCAGTCTGGCTTATTTCACTTAGCGTGATGCCCTCCAAGGCCATTCACGTCGTCACCAATGACAGGATTTCTCGAAAGCAGGCTGTTAGGTAATCATGCTCTCGGTGCTTCTCAGCCCCGAGTGCCGTACAGAACACTTTTGAAGACTGTTGTGTGAGTAGACATGAACATGAATTGGGTCTAAACTACGTGTGATTCCATTTCTAGATAACCATAAAGCAAAAAATTTATAACCAAGTACTAACAAGCCGCCATATAAAAGAATTTCAATGAATGATATTCATTGATGGGATGGATGATTTCATTTTGCTTGAATTAAAAGAATGGCACAAGGTAAAAATTCAGTGTGGTTGGGAACCACACGCAGATGTTGGGACTTAGAAGGCCTCCCCTGCCTGTGCTTGGGGAAGCTCCCATTCCACCCCACTCTTATCCACTTAACTGTTGAAAGCGGTATCATCCTGTGGCCAACCCATCCTTGACTGACGTACACCTAGGAGACTCACTGTGTTGGCACGTGCCCAGGAGAAGTTGCAAACCTGGGATGACCTGCTTGTTCTTCAAGCACTTGAAAGCTGTTCAGGAGAGAGACTGTGGGGAGAGGCAAGATATCTGTGAAAGCCCCGAATTCTGCAAATGCGTGAGGGTTTCCTGTTTCAGTGAACTTGCCTGGCTTTCTAAAGTGACATCACAGCATGAATTTCTGAGAATCTTTGCGACGTAAGGAAGAGCATCTGCTTATAAAATCTTCCCACTTTGCCTCGTGCATGGGGCTTGGGAAAAGGGAGGAGGGAGGGAGGCACTTCGACTCCTTACTTTGCTCCTGCACAATTCACCTCGAGGTGCTGATTCAGGGGGGTGTGTTGTAAGACCCGTCTATCTATGGCTTGCCGTGGTCGGGATTTGCAAAGAATTTCACCATCTGCTCTTTCCCAAACCCTTCCCTTTTAATGCAATGCAGAGCCCAAGAGGGACAGGACAACTCTTTTTGCTCCTGCTCTCTGTCTCTTCCGAAAGAGAGAGATCAGTCAGTACCCGAGGGCGGTTTCTGAGATCCTGGCTTTGAGTGCGTGTCCAGGAGAGCAGATGTCCTTGCTCTTTCATACTGTGGCCTTGGTTTTGGCTGTGGAGGTACTGTGACCTTCAAGGACCACAAGAGGTTGGGGTGCCATGGCTGTTTGCCTCTCTGCCATTCTTGGCTTTCCTCTTCCTCTCTTTCAAGTTGTCCATCTGAGAGACTAGCTCAGGGATAGTCTCGTCATTTCCAATTATGGCTGCCACCTCTGGTCACTCCTTCCATTGCTCTCTCCTTTCAATGTTTCTCTTCTTTGAGCACTGGGCAAATGAGTTCTCCTGTACCACCATCAACAGCCAGTCAGAACGGTGTTTTCACCTTTTCTTTTTTTCAGTGGCTAACAGACAAATCCCAGTATGTCAGGGACATTTGGGGCATTCGCCTCTTACTTAGAACAGCACAAGCACTGGACAGGCAGTAACCGTAACTGATTCTGAGCCCCAGGACGCTCTGTGACACCAGCACTGGAAGGCACTGGCGCCCTCACGTTCTTCCATAGGGGACTGTCCCTTGGCACTCCCTTCAAATTCAGCCACAAACTCACGGCAGCTGTCCTGGAGCTCAGGGGCAGCTCCCCGCAAAGCACTGTGGTGTCTCAGACCCCCCTCATGGTTTCTGTTCTTTCCATCTGCAGGACTCTCCTCCAGCAACTCCAGAAGCTTCAGACTTTGGTTATGGGCAAGGTTTCTCGCACCTGCAAACTGGCTGGCACGCAGACTGGCACCTGCCTCATGGTGAGTTTCCCGAAGGGACAGTACCTAACTGCCCAGCCCTGTCTCTGGTCTCCAGTCTCTCCCCAACTTGCCAAGTCCAAGGGCCATGGGGTGGAGGAAGCATGCTGCTCTCTCCGAGGGATTGACTGTGGTGCAGTCTCCTGGCCTGATGGAGGGAGACTTTCTCCCTGGCCTCCCGGGTGTCGTGGGTCTAAAGGTCTGCTCTGCGGACCTTGCAGTTGACAGCTCCTGTGTTCTCCCTGTCCCTGCAGGTCGTTGTGTTATGCTTTGCTGTGGCCTTCGGCAGCTTCTTCCAGGGCTACGGGCCCTATCCTTCTGCCAGCAAGATGGCTCTGCCCAGCCAGCAGTCCGTGCCGGAGCCGTACACAGCCTCCGTGGGTAAGGCCACGCTCAGCCGCTTGGGAAGGGTCTTCGTTTCATTTCTCTGGAGCTTCTGAAAGCTCAGCTTTCTGAAAGGAGTCTTAGGTGGAAGTCTGATTTTTAAAAAGTGGTCCAAGTGTAGCTTCTCCATGGGAGGGAGGGAAGAGGTGGCGGGGGCGTCGTGCCCGCCTCCTGGGAATTCTCCAGAGCTCAGCAGAGCGCACTTTGCAAACTCCTGCTCAGGACTCTGCCCCCTGGCAGATTTTGATGCCTCCTTCCTGAGTTCTGGGAAGGGGGAGGGATGCGGCTTTTGGGGGGAGGGAAGCGTTAAGCTCTCAGGGCCCTTTAAGGGAATTCCTGTGATTCCACATCCGTGCAGTAGAAATGTACGTACCATCAAAGGAGTTTGTAAATGAAAGTAAAGAATCAGTCTGTCGTACCAAACACCATGCCCAAGATTTGAGACTTTGGAGACTGAGGTGTTTGATGAGAAACATGTGATGACCTCACCAGATCTCTTTTAAGTACGTAGGAAATGAACAGGTAGGCGATAGGCAGGGATCGTAATCCACACTCATGCACACAGACACTAGAGGGCCAAGTGTGGGATCGAGGGGCATCAGATTGGGGGGAGGCGCCATTCGGCAGTTGTGAACATTTCTGTCTTCACCAGGCAGGTACACCCTGCCGGGTGTATGGCAGAAACGCTGGCATTGCAACCACATTATTTCAGTGGTCTCTCGGGCAATTGTTACTTCCCCGAGCACCTGGGTCTCTAAGTGCAAGTGGAAACCCATGCAGCTGCTGTTGCACAGCGTCATCTAGCTACGCAGCTACCCTAGTGGGGGACGAAGGAGACTGTCCCCGCCATTCGATTTATTTACGGCTTTGCGTCTTCACTCCAGCTTCCAGATGACAATGCGGTTTCCTGCCCTTGTACCTTCTCTCCAGGCAAAACCTACTACTCAGTGGGAATGCTTATATGTCAGCTGGGGGGGACATCTCCGAGTACTTCGCTCCCACTGTCCCCGCAGCGTTTCCCCGAGGTGGTTGGGGTGGGCACGGAGGGGAGTTTTATTTTCAGAGCAGTGGGGGTAGTCGCTTGTATCTTGTTTATTTACTTTTCTGTTGTTCTTCCAGCACAGTATAATTGGTGTAATATTTCAGTGTGCAAAACTCTGAAACTTTTATGGAGAAGCAAACTCCAGGTGGCACCTCAGTCCGGGGCAATAAGACCCACAAACCTCCATCTGCCCCAGCCCTGGGCATGGAGGGAGGGGATGGGATGTGCCCTCGTGGTCTCTCCCTAACGCCTGGCACTGTGCTCTGTCCTCAGTGAAGTCCAGGAACCTGCTCATCTACGAGGAACATTCACCCCTGGAGGAGCCGTCCAGCCCGGCCTCAGCCGGGGAGCTTGGGCGCTGGGACAGAAGCCCCTCCCTGCTCAGGGCATCAGCGCTGGAGTCCAGGCCAGATGTGGATCTTCCCCACTTCATCATCTCCAACGAGACAAGTCTGGAGAAGTCCGTGCTGTTGGAGCTGCAGCAGCACCTGTGAGTCAGCTGGACGCAGGTCCAGGCCTGTCACGCCCGACGATGGGGTCTGAGGCAACCGCCTGGGCTGTGGGGCTGAGACGCTCCCATAGGCCTGGTCCAGGCCTCTGGCTCTTTCAGGACCTGTTTCCAGGGCCCAGGACTCTGGAGGGTCCACTGTTTGCTGACAGCTGCCTTTAACGGAGGTGGGGAAAGACCGCCCCCCATCCATGTCTGCTGTGTCACTGGAGAGCTGGCCGTGGTGGCTCCACAAAGTGGAGCGGCGGCTTGACTCCCTTCCTCACTCTCTTCATTGTCCCCTTAAAGCCACATGAGTCACACAGCCCAGTCACAGAAGAATGCTTGCTGTGCAGATGCAGCCTCCAGGCGCCTTCTCCAACTTCCTTCCAACTGGACATGCCTCTGGTGTTATGCTGTATGCCAGCTTGTAGTTTCATGCCTCGTGTAAATAAACATGCATGAGTTATAATTACACCTTTATGTCGAGGGGCACCATTAAGCACTGTGCATGTCCATGTTTCCATATTGAGAAGGACATAGTTGCCTCCAATTCTCCATGAGTTGTTCCCCTTAGGTAGTTATGGAGACGAGTCGTTTTGTAAACACACAGGCCTGTGTGAGTGCCAGGTGTGGTGACGGTGTCGGGAGGTCCCTGGGAGCAGCGAACGGTGTGGGGAGGGGGGCCTGCAGGCACGCTACCCGGTAGGTGTGGTGTGGCTGGTGATCGAGCTGAGAGAACTCTGCCCCTGTGCTTCCCAGAAGCGACGCTATTCCAGGGGCAGGGGGAGAGGTCCTGTTTCTGATTCTCTCGCTTTCTTCCCCTAATGCTGTGGGGAAGGTTCTTAGTCGCATACACTTTTACAGGTTTACATTATATGCGTATTTAACACATACTAGCACTTACAACTTTAAGCACTATGCAAAAACGATGCATAAATCTCGTTACACCCTTGAAGTTAGGCATTAATATTATCCCCATTACAGAGGAATGGTAGAGCTGTGGAGACTCAGCTCCTTGTTAGTTGGCTTAGGACACAAGTCGCCTCCCCTCTTCGCTCAACTATTCATTGAAATCCCGCCCGTTTGGGGTGATGTCTCCTGGATACTGAAGCCCGTGTATTCCTCCTCCCAGTGTCTGCGGAATTCCTAGGCTGTTGCACAATTCATAACATATTTATTTTCTGTTACATATTTATTGTTATTTCAAGTTAGGTTGGGTTTTTGTTTCTTTTGTCTTTATTTGGATTATTTGCTGCGCTAGAGCAAGGATCAACCTTTATCCTTCTATTGCCTCCTCCCCAGAGTCTAGCATAGGACTAACCACCCGCAGTCAACACAGTGCTGTAAGCACCATGTGACAAATCAGTATCAAGCTGCCTCGTTGATGCCCTGGGTTGGGGTGTCTCATCTTAGGTGGGGATAAAGGTAGGAAAGTGGACAGTAGAATGGCTGTTAGTGGGAGACAGAACGGGGAGTTGCTCCAGGGTAGGAAGGAACAAGAATCATGCTTGGGCCAGCCCACAAAGTTCCACTGGGGGTGATTTGTCTCACTGCCAGTGTGGCTAAGTCTTCTTTTTCCTTTCAATGCCTTCACAGGGTCAGCGCCAACCTGGAGGGAAATGAAACACTCAAAGTTGTAGAACTCGACAGAAGAGTGAACGCCACCTTCTGAGAGGTGGTCTGCACCTCCCTCTTACTCTCCGCTCTGCTTTTATGTCCCCAAACCACCTTCAACATAAGCTTTCCCTTTTCCCCACCCGCTGTGGATGAAGATATGGGTGAGCAGTTGTGGCTTTGGATGGGAGGACAGCCTGGGATTTCCACCTGCGGCGAGAGTGCCTTCCCCTCCAGCCCCGGGTCCCTTTCTACAGACGGAGCCCGGCATCTCTCCTTCCGTTCTGCTTACTGCCATAGGAACTTACTTTAGAGCCAGGGTGGGACAAGCAGGCTTGTTTCTACCGATAGTGCCCAAGAGATGCTGCCTGATTTTCACCTGCAGGTATGACCCCCTCTCTGAAGAAGAGAGGACTCATTCATTGGAGACCCCAGACTCAATCCATAAAGATGCCAGAATGCCTGCTGGGATGTGGCAAAGCACTGACTGATGTCCCACCTCCCTCAGCCTGGGTCTCTGGTGTGTCCGCTGCCACCCCTCCCTGTCAGCCCTGGAAGTGCCAGGCTGGCCAGTGACTGCCCCCTGCCACTCTGCTCTGTCCGAGTCCTCCAGCCCTTGCCTGCTGTCCTCTAGCTCTGGCGCAAGGGCATCCCCTTCACCTTCTCAGGCCGCAAGTGCAATGCCTGATGGAATCAGGCTCTTCTACCCCAGGCAAACCTGCCCCGTCTGTTGCTTGTAGGACTTCTCCATAACCTGTGTTCCCACACGCCCATAGATCCGCCTCCCCAGCTTCTCCTCCCCATTTGTAAATAGTATTTATTAGCTTGCCGAGGCTTCCCGCTAGCAGCCACATTGAAGAGACCGGACGCCTCCCTCCAAGCGAGCCAAGGCTTCTGTTGGACCTTGGCGCTAGGAGGGCTGCCTAGGTCCTGGGATCCCCAGTCCTCCAAAATGTGCTTCGTTTCCTTTTATTCTTTTTACTGGAGGCCTCTTGTTGCAGTTAGGAAACCCCTGCAAGCAGCTGCCCTCCTGTAGAACGAATTTAGAGGAAAAGATGGCTTAGGCCTGTGACTCTGTGGCCAGACGCTTCGTCTGTCGTGTGCCCACTACAGAGGAGGGGAGCCCTGTCCCTGACCACAGGCGTTCCGGACAACCTTGCTAGCGTGTCTCTCCACACCTGCTCCTGGCCCCGTCTCCCCACCGTCCTCTACACCCCCTGTACCCTCCTCTTCTGCCTCAGCAGGAGGTGGGCCTGAGGTCAGTTCCTGGGGCTGTAGTAGGTGACGTTTGTATATCCACAGTCTTACCTTTCCTAGTCAGGTTTGGCTACTTTGCAGCTCACCCAAAGAGACATAACCTAACCCCCCTACCTACTTTTATTATTATTTTTTAATGATTAAAGTCACTTTTGTAGTTAAAAAAATCTTTCCTCTTTCATACAGAAAAGAAATGGAAATTGCCTTTTTATTGTACAATGTAGGAAGGTTGGCTTACGTGTTTTCCCAGCTTGTAAAAGATTTTGTGTAGGACCATTTTGTATTTTATTTTTAGTAGAAGAAAAAAGGGCCTTTAGCTTTAACTCCTCTGTGTGTGTGTGTGCGTGTGTCTCTCTCTCCTCTGCCCCCCACCCCCACATTGTTATGGGAACCTGTACTTAAGAGGGATTAAGCCCACAGCTGGGCCTTCCATCCTCTCTCAGACACAGGATTTGGGGTCATTAGCATTTGCCATCATACCTCATACTCAGATCTGGTTGTCCGTCAGCCCAGGCCCATCTGGAGCTCCCTGTCAGTGATTCCCATGTCTCCCCACTGGGATGGAGACTGTACCAGACCAGGGGAGGGCCAAGTGCATCTTCTCAGCAGGGTGTGAGAGCAGAGTCAGGGCCTCAGTGGTCCTGGCAGCCCTGGGGGTCCTCTGCACAGTTCTCATTGTCCCTGACATTGGTCCTGACATTGGCGGGGGAGGGCTGAGACCCTCTGGGCTGTGTGGGAACAGGCGTTGCTAGCCTGCCTCCTGCTCTGGCTTCTCTTCACTCCCTTCTCTCCTTTTCTTCTGCTCTGGATCCTCCTGGGCCTGGGGTGTTTGGGAACCATGTGCCACTGCCGACCCATCCCTCTCTGTAAAATGTCACGTAATTATCAGGCATAGGCAGCCTGGGAGGGCCCAAGAGGAAAACGAGAGAATTAACTCATGTAGTATTTGGACGATGGGAAAGGAAAGGTTTCCCAGTTAAGGGCAGAAGTGGGAGAATAGGTCAGCCTCCCCACCTGCCACTCCGGAACCAGACCGGGGCTTTAAGGCTCGTAAATTGGCCGGAGTGGAAAACCCACTCTTCTGAATGAGGGGGGAGAAGGGACAGGCAGCACACCGACAGGCCCTGTCCTTGGTGCCGTGGGGATTGCATTTCCCTCCCACCTGCCCTTTTTTGACATCACTTTCTCAATGCATAGCGCATGTATCCTAAAGATGTACACTCGAAAGCTACATGATCCTGCTAACCAGTGTCACCCCGATAGATTCAATAAAAAATAAGTAAATGGCTACACTCTCCAGAACTCCATGCAGCCGGGCCTCCCCTCTGGGAAGCTGTTTTTCTGAGCAGAATCTGCATCTGTAGACATGAGGCATCAGACTGAGAGCTCAGGTGGCCAGTTTAAGGGGGTTCCAGTATTGCCACCATGGTGAGAAAAACTTGTGCCCTCCACTCCCTGCTTTGGTGAGCAAAGGAGACTAAATAGTTAGTCCTTCAGGAGTGTGCCATGGGGTCAGGAGACATAGAAGAGTTGGGTAGCAGTAGACGGGTCCCACAGAATTCACGCACGTGTGTGTGTTTTCTGTCCCAGGCTTAAGCCCAGAGTATCCGTGGATTTGATTTCCCCTGCCGAGCGGTCCCACACACTTAGTCAGCAACCCCTGGTGAGCCCTGGCGATTTCAAACAGTGGCCGGCCTTGGCTTCCACATTTGAGTTTTGGAAAACACGAGACTGAGACCATTAGCACAGCCATAAACCATAGAAAATACATGTGTTGGTTATGCATATGCTAATTATGTTACATCATGCAAACAGGTTTTCCTCTTCCCTGCCTTTGATTAGCTCCTTGGAAGGAGACTCTTACAGAAATTCGGAGAACACGTGCTTTTTCACTGGGGGAGACCTGAGTAACCCAGACCCCCCCGCTGTGCGGTTCTTTTCGCAGCTCTCGACTTTGCACTTCGAAATGGATACTGAAAATCAAAGGCCTCGGTGCCCGTTTTGGGAGCGGTTCCTGTGAAGTGCCAGGACTCTGGAGCCTAGCTCACACGAAGAGAGTGTTATATAAAAATCTGACAGCCGAAGTGGGCTGCCCTTTGGGGCGGGAGTGGGGGGTGAGGTTTGACGCCAGTGTAGGCAAAATGAGTTGACCTTTCTGTTTATACAACGATTTTGATTTGGAGACCTAATTTGTGGATTGTGAAAGCAGCTCTTAGCTCAGCTTATTTACAAGCCAACTATAAATACCATGGTTTTTAATTCCTAGATCTCTTGGTTTAGCCTGAATGCCAAAAGGGGCTGTGAATCTCACGTGCCCATAGAACAGGAGTGCCGAGCTGATTCGTCTTTATCCAGGCAGTGAGTCAGTGTCCAGAATTTTTGTCACCAGTGTTTTATTTAAAATTTTCAGCACTTCTTGGCTCCTTCCTTCCATGTCCCCAGACCAAGCGAAATCAAAGAAATAGAATCCGAGGGCTCTCGGACCAGCTCCTCTGAGCACACCTGTCGCCTGTCACTGGAGAGGTGGACTTCAGCACGTGCACAAACGGAGACATCCCGCAGAGGAGCTGGACCGCCCACGCTGGCCTTGCTCACGTGGGAGGCTGGAGGTGGAGGAGGAGGCTTCCGGCCTCCCCGTGTCTGCCATGGGCACTTGCATGGTTCTGTCGCATCCTGTCTTTGAGAACCTTTATTAAAGACACCAGCGTGCCTACCGGCAGCGCTGACCTGTGGAACGTTTAGCAGGAAGTGGCGCAGGGAGAGTCATTTTGTTCGAATGCTTTTCAGCCGAGACAATTAGGAAAAATGTGGCAGGGCTGTTAGAGGAGAGAGCAAGGGCTGTGAAGGAGCCAGAGAAAGATTTCAGGCCATTCATTCATTCATTCATTCATTCCCTTCCTCCTGAGGAGCAGTGCTGCGTGAGGCCCCGGGGAAGAAGAGGGGTAAGGAAATATCATTAATCAATAGCTACTCAAACACACAAGTGCTAGGATTCTCTTTGTCTGTCTGTCTGTCTGTCTGTCTGAGACACTCATTTGTGCCTTACAGGTGCCTTACATATGAGTCCAGGATGAATGAGGACTTCTGTTCCTGGGACATTTTATATGTAGCCTTGTCGTATTAGGACTGAAGTGGTTGTGAGAGAAATGTTTTTTCCTAAAGGCTCAAAAATGGTTTCCTTAGAGTGAGCAGTGGCTGGAAGTGTACACCAGGAGAAAAGAATCAGGGTTTTGTGCATTAGGAAAATCCCATTTTGGAGAGGTGTAATCACAGCAAAAAACAGCCAGCCAGGATTAAGGGTATTATCACTCGGAATAGCAGAGCATTTTCTCGGTGCAGAGGAACAGGGCCCTTTTGGGGATTAATGTTCGATGCCTCCACGGCCAAAGGGTCAGCACTCAGCACAGGACAAAATCCGCGTGTTGTTTCTTTCGGTTGTTGGGGGCGATCTAAATTTCAGGAATGCTTTCTTTTTCTCTTGGTTTCAAGAAGGAAGGGGAAAAAATATTTCATGAGCACTAATTAAGTGCTGGGTGCTCTGCTAAATACATTTTGAATCTTTTCATTTTGGAGGCAGAGTAAACAAGGGCCACTAGCTCCTCTGAGCTGGATGAACAGCTAAGTGGTGTTGGAAGTTCAGCGGTCTGTGGATTAGGTTGAGCGGAGGCCGTGGTGTGAACACACTGAAAATGGTTCAGTTCTGCGGCAGCAAACGCGGTGCCTGCCCCCTGCGCTGGCCCCGCCGTGCAAAGGCCGCTCTGTGCCTCGCGGCGCGCCGTCCTCCAGATAAGATGCTCATCTCTTGTCTTTTTCATCCAATCTTCTGCGAGTTCTGCCTCGCGGGCTTTGCATCCTGGAAAGGGAAGCAAACGGGGGTCTTAGCTGTGTTCCTCTGCCCTTACCCTTTGCTCACCAGCTGGGTGAAAACAGGAACTCTTAGCACCACGGACCCAAGGCCTGTACTGCTTAGAGAATGTCTCTTTCCGATAAGACGCTCTATGAGTCTATGGAAACACCAGCACTCTTGGACACACTGTGAGGGGCCCTTTTTAAACAATGCTGAGCGGACCCTGAACTGTAATCCACCGTGAGCGTTAATGTGTATGCTGACAGCTGGCCTTTCCTCTGCTTTGTAACAGGTTGTACAGACCAGCAGTGTGTACGTCTAAGATATTGCGAGTCTATTATATGTTGTATCACGCTGTTTATTTTAATGACCTTTTATTCTTTATCTTAGCTTAGTAAATACCCCCCAAAATAAAAATAAATAAATAAAATAAATGCTTTGTAACTTGTACTTAGTCTGGGAAAAAAATGAATCAAAATTGTTATGCTTTTGTATCCATTTCATGCAAATAAAAATATTTTTTTCTTAAATAGCCAAATGTTGTCCAGGCTCTGAAACCTTGGTAACCCGGTTTTAAGAACGTTTGTTTTTCTCGCGAGCACGGCTTTGTGGACGAACGCCTCACCATCCTCTTCTGATTATCTGGTTGAAGTAAAAGGAGTCTCCAACCAGCAATTTGAATGTGATCTAGAGCTGAATCCAAGGCTCAGTTGGAGAAATATTGAGAAATGGGATTGTTTTCTCAGCCAGCCACAGGAAGAAAAGCAGTATTCCCTAGAGATTCCTAGCCTGAGTGCTATTTTCGTGGTTTCCTCTTAACTGTTCCCTAACTCGGTTTCAGAACTCTGTGCACTGGAATATGCTTCCCCGGGTCAGACGCTTGAGAATGAGGACTTGGACTTGAGCCAGCAGAGGAGGGTCCTTCTTCCTGTGAACAGTTGCGGAGGATGCTGAACGCAGAGTCCTGCTCCAGAAATTCTGATAAAGGTCAATGTACTCAAGCAAAATCATCTCATTCGGTTGAATCTCCGCATTCAGATTTGATTTTCTCCACTCAGAGGGAGCGGGGCTGCACTTAGACAGCTGTGGACCATGTTTACCTAGAAACAAACAAACAAACAAAAGACCAACAGTTTCTTTTGTTGTTGTTTCTTAGCAGCATGCCCGGCCCTGCTTTGGGGTCCGGGGTGCATTAATTTCCCACTGCCTTTCCCTCCTGAGCACCTTGACCTTCTCTTCTTCTGTTCCTACACATGGCCTTGCCCCGTGGAGGCTTCCTCTGTCTTACATTGGGCCTGGTAGGGAAGCCGCCTCTTCAGCGTGCTGATATCAATCCAGTGATGTGCGGAGGGGCAAATACTCACTGGTGTGAGAACGTTCTGTATAAAGCAGGCCTTTATATTTTCTGTATTTCTGATGCTTTGACATCAGGTGGGCCTTGCTGGTCCAGGAAGGAAGGACCCTCCCAGGGCGAGGCAGTTTTTAGAGATAGTAGAGGCCTTGTCTACGAGTATACCTTTTCTATGCAAACCAACCAATATGGGGGATGCAGATGCAGCAGCCACTTCCTTGAGACCCACAGGGGCCATTGCCCCTCTGCCCTAATCACCCCAAGGCCAGGTACCAGACGAGACACTGTCCCCATGCCCCAGAGCCTGCTGAGAGTGTTCCAACTAGCCAGTCCTAAGCCTTCTCACCTGACCTCACTCGTTCCTACCTACCTGCAGAAACCTCAACAGAGGCTGGTGCCTACTTTTGCCTCTGCCTCCCACCGACCCCAGGGCTGGATTCTGTGGTCCTTCGGTGTGGCCTGCTCCCTCCTCTCAGGAACTGTACGTAACAAATGTCTTTTCAATTGCAGTTGTCTCTCGACCTGTTGGCCTCACCATGTCTGAATAATAACAACACCTACACTTTAAAACACATTCCTTAGACATTGAATGTCAAATCAGAGGCTGATCCCAGAGTCCTGGGTATTTGGAGTTTTGCGGAGGGGCCTGCTATGATTTAGGGGAACATGATGTGGATTGATTGTCTCCTTACACACTGGCTGCCACTTTCATTTCAGGGAAGAAATTGAGAACTATAGAGGGCGGAGGGGCTTGTTCACGGGGCAAAAGGGTAAATCTGAAGGGATTTGTCTACAGTCCTTGTCCTGTATCATGAGTTCACTCATATGTGGAATTTAATGATCAAACTGAATTGACAACGAAAATGGGGACAGACTCATAGACGGCGAGCAGGCTGACAGCTGGGCGGGGGAGGTTAGGGGGCTGAGGGACTGAGGAAAAAGGAAAAAGGGCTCATGGACATGGACAACAGTGTGGTGATTACTGGGGGGAGGAGGGCATAAGGGGGCTAAATGGTAATGGGAAAAAATACAATAAAGATGAAAAAATACAATAAAGATAAAACAATAAAGTCCTAGTCCTGTGCTCAGAGTCCAGGGTAAATCATACCTGGTACCTCTGAAAATAAGAACTACAGCAAGGAAACACTGGGAGACAGTGAGGAAGAGAACCGGGCCAAGTTCAGGAGATAGAGGGTTACGGGTTCTCAAGTTATACCATTAACCTGTTGGCCTTGAAGGGAAAGGAGACGGTTATTGCCAATTATGTACCAGGTGATTTTCCTGTATTATCTATGATCTTGTTTATTTCCTCCAAAACCCTTACAGAGGGTATACAAGTGTAATTCCCCCTCTCACAGTTGAGGAAAGTGGAGTTAAGACAGAGTAGGAAACTCACCTAAGATCATACAGCAAATTACAGGAGCTGAGAGATTTGGATCCTGGTCTTCACTCCAAGTCCATGGCCTTTGAACTACGCTATGCCGTTTCTAGGGCTTGGTGATCTGTACTTGTAAAAACACAGAGTTAGCCCAGATCAAAGTTTCCAAACCCTCAGGTCATGCACAAGTGTATTTCAAACATTCAAAAATAATTGGATAACCTTTCAACATTTCAAAGATTTTTCCTAAAACTCCAGATTACCATCTGCCCTTGAAAGACTGGAGGACCCAGCAAGTTCAGGGGCTGAGTGACGGTGGCCCTTTAGATGGTGTAGGTCATATTTGGGTGGCCACATTTCCCCCTGTCCAGGCTGGTTCACTCATTTATGTCACTTACTTGGTCCTTCTGTCATCTGAAGACTAGACGAGGGCTGACTTTCTGAGAGTCACAAGAAAGGAAGTAAGTGAAAAATGCAGTATTAGTTGTGGGATTAGGAGGTAGGAGGGTGGTTAGTCTCACCCTGAGGGACGGGAAATGAGAGGCCTGAGCAGAGAGGGAGCTGTGCTGTGTGATCAGGGCAGGCGTTGCACACTGCCCCTCATTGTGGCACACACACACACTCACACACACACACTCACAATTGCCATCTGGGTGCTGTTCTTCTTAGTCCTAGAGGCAAACCTTCATTAACCCAATAAATTATGTTTAAAAATCTTGTTAATGATCCTGTATGTAGAAGAAATGATCCTTGTTAACGATCCCATTTGTAAAGCTTGTGCTTTACGTAAAGTTCTTTTCCATGTTGTATAATGCACCTGCTGACTATTCATGAGGAAGATGTGGCCATAGTTAGAGTCTCTGTGGCCCATTGGAGGGAATGGGGGCTGCAGAGATGTGAACAGCGAGTGAGTGCAGAGTAGACTTGTGAACCAGCTGTCCTGATTCCCACTCCAGTACCATTTCCATTAGCTGTGCCTATTCTGGGCAGGTGGCCCTCCAGCTGTCCAAGTCATCTGTGACCCTTCCAATGGAATTGCCTTGCAAGGTGCCACTGCCATACTCTTTTTCCCAGAATTACCAGGATTGGTGTTACCCAGGATCTGGGACACTCCCCAAGGCTCACCTATTCAGAGAGGGAAAAGGAAAGAAGATGGCTCATCTCAGTCATTTCCTGCAAAATGGTCCAAGTCGCCATTGAGGAGGCTGATTACACTTGATCCCTCACCATTTGATGAGCCTGGGCAGGGTGCACAAGTTGATGTTGGCTTCCAATGGGCACAGCTGTTGCTAGATCTTTTGGCACTTTTAAAGAAGAGTTCTGGCCACACAAGGAGTCCATGTGTTCTCTTCCTCCCTCTGTGCTGTTGTTTTTAGACGGAGGAACAAAAATAACCATTGAGGAATACGGCAAAAGCTGCCAGAGAGGCTGTTGTGCCGTTCTGCAAGAAGTCTGTTTCAAAATGTTTAATGTTTCTTATGTGAAAAGTATTTGGGAACCGGGACTGCCAGAGTGTTCCTAACTAATGTCCTCCCCAGTATTACTGCGAAACAGATGGCAAGTTCAGCTTCCTGATGGATTGCCTGAGAGATTCCACGTGCCTGGGCTGCTTCAGAGAAAAATCTCCCCCAAAGGACAAAAAAAATGTACGTATGAAACCACCTACTTATTTAGACACCACCAGGAGGGGAAAGGTACCTTCCATCCCCAAAATGTTTTCTTTCTTGGCTTAGTTATCATTTCCAAGCTTTCAGTGTCTTTTTACCGTGGCTTCAGGTAGTTTAAATTGTAAATGAATAAGGAAGAGAAAATACAGTTGAAATAGTATTTGCAATATTGCACACATAATCCCATGCAATCCTGCCCCAGGGGCAGTACTTGGCAGGGAGTATGAGTGGAACTAGGGGGGATGCTGGAAGGGAAGTCAATCAAAGCGAGGGACTGCATTACGGCATGGTACGGAAAAGAGATGGGGAGAAAGAGTGTTTCTGAAACCAGTGACAAGATTCTCCTGCAACACAATTGAATTAAAAGAAAATTATTACAGTGATATTGTACATAGCTATAACGAATTAGACTACTAGGATGTTTTCATTGAAAAATAGCTATTGTTCTATCTCTTTTCCATCCGCCAGGCTGACTTTTTGTGAGTAACTGATTTCAATTTCTTCTATTATTTATCTTTATATTTCTAAGTTATGTGTTTATGCTGCTAATACTCAATATATCCATTTTAGTCACTTACTATTAGTTCTTATTGTGGTATACTATATTTATACCACCTCCAACACACACACACGCACACACACACACACACCACACTTCTCCCTATTTGGCCTCTTTATCTTGTCCGCCTTCCTCAAAGATCTGAATGGCTGTTGTTACATTCACAGGCATCAAAGAACCTGAATGATGTACAATCATCAGTTATCCTAAGTGTGACTGTTCGGACAAGCGAATGTTTAGTTTTCTCTAGCCTGGTGTTCTTTAAACGAAGGGGGATGGAGTTGGGGAGTCAATTTAGTGTGTTTTGTCAACATTTTAAAGAAGAAATAGAAGGGGATGGGGTGGAATTGCACAGAATGAAATAGAAACTGTCAGAATACATCGAGTAGAAGTTAACACTATTGTGTGTATATTTAACTTCAGTCCTGTGTGTGTGTATAGATGTGTAAGTATTGTTCTGTGTCAAAGGATAAAAGTTACGTCTTACTGAGGATCACAATAAAATGTTTACAATTCTCAAAAAAAAAAAGAGCATTAACGAACTCATTGAGCTCTCTGTGCAGAGAGAGAGAGGACAATTTAGTGGTTTTTGTTCAGGTTAGTATATGAGAATCTGGGCCACTCCGTTTCTCAAGAAGGGACTGTTTCGGTGTCCTGACGGGGTCGCTATGGGCAGGTATTCCGGGGTTCCGGTGGGGAAGAGTGACAGGAAGAGCCCAATCCCCCACTGTGCAGTTTACTTAATCCTCTGGGTTCCACCCCATGCCTGCCCCTGGGGTTTCTTCTTTGGAGGCTTAAACTCTGTTCTATTTGTACTAACTCAATCAAAGAACATCCAGAACCTTCCAGATGATTCAGCACTTGTTCTCACCCCACTGCTGCCCAACTTATGCTATCTTTGAAAGGCTGGCACCAAGGACTTGCCAATGGGTGAGGCTCTCTCTCCCTTGCCCCAGCTGCATTCCCTCTGACATTGCCCAGCCTGCAGCAGTCTCCGAGGCCCTTTTCATTGCTCTAGAGGTGCCTGAGTTTTTGTGCGAACAAAGGTAGAGTTAGTTCTGCACATCTAAGAGAATAGTTATTAGCAGTGAAGAACTAGAACTTCTGATATGAGTTTAAAACCATTTTTTCAAGCTGGGATCAAAACCACATTAGAAGCTGAAGATGTCCTGGGCTGAAAGGGGGAGGAGGCGGTGACGTGGCAAAGAGGAGACCTCCCATCAGAACAGCATGGCATGTCACCCATCCATTGTAAGCCTCACTCCCTCTGCCTCCCCTGGATGCCTGATTGTGGCAGCTATGCAGGCAGACGTGAGAGGGTCACGGTGGCGACACAGACAGGCAGAGTACTGGGTGTAGGGAAGGCCTATTTTTAGGTGGAAGACCTATTTTTAGGTCCAAAAGTTGCCTTTCCAAAATAGATTGAGGAAGCTCCGGCCTGGCGGATAGATCTACAAATTTCTGTTGACACGTTGGGATATGACTGTCATGAGGTGACAGCCACCTTCGAACTGGCCTGAAGTCGTAGGAAGCAAGAGTGCATTCCACTCTGAGTTAATTGCTTCACTTCGCATATGTAGTATTCCCTTCAGTTCTGGGTAGCACATTTTAAGATGCATAGGATAAACCTTAGGGATTGGCAAGCATTTATCACAATGGCGGTACAATATGTGTGTTCCTGCTTTTCCAAAACTCACGTCTGTGCTTGATGTTGTCTGATTTTAATTTCTGCCAGCCTGATGCGTAGAAAATGACATCTTGTGGTTATTATTGTTTGAAGTAAACACATTCTTTTTATTCCTTGGAAACACTATTTTTATTCTTTTCATGCATATTTAACAAACATTTAAAATTAGTCACTATATTTATTCTTTCTGGACAACTGGAGGACCTTCAAATGTCTGAATTTTAAGCAGCTCTCATTTCCATGCAGTTTCTGTGCCATATTTTAGTCGTCCTATTTATCTGCAGGTATAATCCTAGTTATCCTAGTTATCTGCAGGTATCTTCTCTGTGAATTTGCCTACCCATTAAAATTTATTTGTAACCCCAACATCATTACTCCCACCACTGCCACGATACTACATGGGCTTCCAACGAGCAGCAAAAAATGACTTGCCTGGTGGACATGTTCCCAGCTGAGGTCTAACGGGGTGACACTCTGTTTTCTTGTTTCTGCTCTCATAGGAGTGTAAACGAGTAGCCTTTTGTAATCTACTTGGTTCCATGTTGTCTCCATTTTTTGTGCCTTTTCTCAGTGATCTTGCTGTTTAAAATGGCCCCCAAACACAGTGCTGAAGTCCTGGCTTGTGTTCTTATGGGTGATAAAGCAGTGTGTGCCTTCTGGAGATAGCACGTGTCAAATAAGCTTCATCCGGGCGTGAGTCGCAGGACTGTCGGCCATACATGCAATGCTAATAAATCGAGTACGTCCAGAAGAAAGAAAAGGAGATCCCAGTCTATACGTGAGGCTATTCTGGAAAGTGCTAGTAACACTATAGTGTGTGATGAAGATAAGGAAAAGATGAAAAAACAGCCAAATTTCTGGATATGTGATATGAGGATCGATTTGAGAAAGCATTGTTGTAAAGCTGAAAACCAGAGAAATTTGTGACCACATCATTCAGGGGCAGGAAAATGTTAAACCCTTCCCAGCGCCGGCTGGCTCACACATTTCAAAAAATGATAAAGTGTGAAAATTGGAAACCTTTAGGAGAGGGATATATTGCAGATCAGGGGGCCACAGAAGAATTTTTAAAGTACCTACTAAGTGTTATACAAGAAAAGGGTTATGTGCGAGTCTTGTTCTAAGCTTTAATTTGCCTATGATTCTCTGATTCTTCCTAATTTTTAAAAAATAGTTTTGCTGGGTATACAATTTTATTTTTATTGAGGTATAATTAACATATAACATTGTGTAAGTTTAAGGTATACAATATGTTGACTTGATACATCTATACACTGCGACATGCCTACCACTTAGCTCTCACCGCTGTCACATCACATAATTACCATTCCTTCTTTTTTTTTTTCTGACAGTTTTAGCTTGACAGTAATTTTTGTTCAATATTTTAATCGCACTGTCTTTAGGCTTCCAGTTTTGCTAATAAGAAAGTCAGTTTTTTTAGTTCTTTATTATCTGAAGGTAATCTGGCTTTTTTTTCTGGCTACTTCATGATCTTTTCTTTGCCTAGTAACTAACTCACTGATGTATTTATTGATCTTACTTGAGATGCATTGTGTTTTCTTAACCCGAGGACTGGTGTTTTTCATCCATTTTGAAAATTCTCTGCCGTTATCTTTCCCAACGCTGCCTCTTCCCCTCTCCCTCTATCAAGTTCCTTATGGAACTCTGACTACTCTTACGTTTCAGATGGTATTCTACTTGCAACATCTCTTAACTCCCATGGATGTCTCTGTGGGTTCTCACTTCAGATCTATTTCCCCAGTTAATAGGTCTCCTTAAAACGTGCTGTGTCTTCTGCTTCTCTGGAAGCTGAGGCTGGACTTGGGTTTGGGGCATAAGCTCTTGGTTAGGGCCCTAAAACTTATGAAAAGAAAGACAAAGAAGCAGGTCTGGGCGGAGGGACAAGGCACACTGTGATGAAGCACTAACAGAGTCCTGGCTAATCCAGCAGGGAGCTCTGCAGTGAAATTTTCTGTCAGCGTTGTCCTGCCTCAGGATGAACCGGGGTGTCTGTACCCCCTCACTGCTCAGTCACTGGATACAGCGATGTCGGGAGAGGCAGCTGTTGGCATCAGGCAAATTCTGAAGGCGCCGACAGCTGGAGGCTTTGCGATGACCACACTCCTGGCGGATGGACAAGTCCTTCCTTGAAGGGAATCTCAGTGACACATCTGTGAGTCCACCGCATGTGGCTTAATATGTCCCCTGCATGTCCAATTTTGTTGTTTTTTGAAGCTGTAGTTGTTGTTTTTGTTGTTGTTTTGGTAAAGTGCTTAGCGATTTCCATCATCACTTGCTCTTATATCAAACTTTTAATTTTTCATTTTTAAATATACTAAACATAATCATTTTATATTCTGTATTAATATTTCTCAGATCTGAGTTTTTAGCAGAATGATTCTGCAGTTTGCTTTTCTGTGGACTCTGTCTCACCGTGCTTTGCCTCTTCGTGGGTTTTGTAATATTTCATTTTGAACTCATCTTCTTTGAAACTTTATCTGTGGAAATTCTTCCAAGACTAAATTTAAGCTGTATTCCTTTAAAGAAAACCTGCTTTTATTTCACCAGGTGCCCAAACTCTAACTATCTGTCACTACTTAAACTAAGTTTCAAATTCATATAATTAGTTATGTTCAAATACTTGTGTCCATATAATTAGTATGAATGCTGACCCCAAATCTGCACAAATGTGGTCAGAAATTTATTTTCTCAGCAGACTTTCTTCTCCTCCTTCTTCTCTCCTCCTGTTCTTCCTCCTTCCACTTCTCCTCTGCATCCTCCTTTATAGTATTATTTTACTGCTCACTAAGCGTTCACACTGCAGTCAACTGTACCAGCTTCCCCTGGGGTGTGGGTTTTTTCTATTTCTAGACCTCCCACTGTGGATGCTGTGCTTCAGGAGTGTTGGCTGTGTGGGTCTTCCATCCAACTCACCATCCTATGTGGGCTCGATCTCCCACCCTCCGACACCGCAGTCTGCCCATTAATCATTCAGTTCTGCCGAACGAGGGGTCAGCAAATGCCTCGAGGGAAAACCTCCTCATTATCTCTGGCTTTTAAAGTATTTCCCTTACTTTTTAAATCAGCTTAATGAGTGAATCAGAGATTCATTGAAAAAGACGTTTTCTATATTTTATCAAGAATTTGAGGTGGTCTGAATTAAGGGAAATTTCTTCCGACAGCTAGTCTACCGTATTGCCGGAGACAAAGGTGAAGTTCTCCGCTTTCAGGGTGGAGCAGAGAACTAGAGGGAGCTGGGATTCAGAGGGGTGTGCCCAGAAGCGAGCAGAACGAGGGCAAAAAATGAAGATGCAGAGAGAGAGCCCTGTACTATAGGGTGGGGAAAAGGAGGTTTACTGTTGTGAGTATGCAAAACAAAGCTTACTTTTGTATTATTACTTATGCACTATTGTATTATTTTTCCATACAAACAACTGTAAACCTACTTTTCTTCCACCCTATTTATTGAAAAATAGAAGGAGACTGAGTCACTTGTCTTGGAGAAGAAAATATACTGCCTTTGAGAGGTAGGATCGAATGGGTGCTGGATTGGAACTTTCGAGAGGTCTAGCTTTTGTTCTGGCTGAGCCATCGATTAGCTGTGTAGCCCTGGAAACATCTGAAATGTTTTGCCCTCACTTTGGCCATCTATAGAAGGCAGGGGCATAAGTAATTGATTTATAATTCCTGTCTAACAACCTATAACCCTAGATAAGTGAGTCCATCATTATATGACACAGATTTGTCTTCAAAAGGCAAGGTTAGAACCCATAAGTAGACATGGAAAAAAAGAAATATTTAGCTCAGTTTAAGGAATCACAGATGAATTAAGTGGTTCCATAATGGAATTCCACCCCAGAGATAGGGCACAGGTCTGGGAGTCAGGATTCAAAATTCTGACTCGGCAGTGCACCACCTTCATCATCCTGAGCAAGTCTCTTAACCTCTTCGCTTACTTCCTCCAGCACAGAATGGAAATCAAAACAGCACCTACCTTACAGGTTACTGTGAACACAGAGTGAGTGAGTATAGGTAATATGTTAATTATTGTCACGTAGTATTCACTACGTAAGTGTTAGCTAGAATTATTGTACTTGTAAGATTTCTCGATAGAGATTCCTCACAGAGTAGAAGTGGAACAATAGCTGTAATTTAAAGCTTTCTATGGATTCCCATGGATGCCACAAAACTTTCCTTACCGACGCCCCCCCCCCCCGACAGACATCTATCCCTTCGAAAACTACTATTACATCCATTGTTTACACTGCAAAGGCTTTGGGGGACCTCATTACTTTATCAGGAACCGACATTCACTGGGCAGGTGCCCAGATTGTTGTACCAGGAGAAACCAACAAGCTTCCAGATCAATGGCTCTCAAACTTGGTGGCTGTACATTAGAATTACCTGGGAAGTTATTCTCAAAATGCCTGGGCTCTGTCCCAATGATCTGGTTTGGGGTGAGGTTCAACCATCAGGACGTATTACACACTTCCACGGGCAGTCACGTTTTGACATGTGTAAACATTCATGTCCAGCTTAATGGCTATACACGTACAAAAAAATGGACGAGTAGAAAGGGGGAAAGAATTTGTTTATTTGTTTGTTTTTGCATGGAAAATGATTACTTGAATAGATAGGTAAAGGGCCCGAGATAAGCACCAGGAAATGAAAATAGGTGTGTGAAATTGTGGGTAGAACCAAGAATTAGAAGGAACTGGTAAATTGATTAGAGGTTCCAAGAGTTCCCCAAAACCACTGTAACACATCCCCAGCATTTTCCCAACCCTTAGGTTACCTTAATGCCCTCAGAGATTTGGGGGATGTGATGAACTGAGTGCAGATTTCAAACTCCTTAATCTTTCTGGGTTTTTTGCACGGCCAACCCAACCATTAAAATAACTATGGCCAAACCCTGGAACTCGGTGAACAGTTCATATAGGACAATCCCCCAAATCAGGAATCTGATGGACATCCCAGATAACTATACTACACAGGGTGATCCCCAGACTGGGAAGCTACCAAGGAGGCCTGCCATCTGCTTCGGTGATTTGGGCCACCAGCTGGCTCAGCCAGTGGACCTATTTGGAGCGGAGGCAGAAGAAATTTGCTGATGCGGAAGGTAGTTGCTCTTCCTGCTTACTCTCGCAAGAATTTTCAGCACCAGAGTGGCACTTAAAGTCCTCCTTCTTGATCACCAGCTTTTTCACTACAGGCCTCCTAGAGGCATAAAGGGTACCCCCCCCAACCTTTCACTCTTGACTATCCACTTCTGTCTGAGAGGCCCAAGAGCCTGCCAGCACTGGTCGAGGGGCACCACAGGCTGGCAGGCACAGGAGGCCAAAAACCAATGCTAGGAGCCAGAGATGTTTGACAGGGGAGTTCAGGCTGAATAATCACATTATGTGCTTTCTGTGGAAGAACTGAAGATAATGTTAATAACAATGTAATGGGACCTCTTAAGGATATTTGCTTAAAGAACAAATTTTAACCATATGGGGAACAAACACATCTCTTTTTGTCTGAGTTACATCTTTCTGCGTAATGGATTCTCTCTTTGTCCTTCCCACTTCCTTACATCTCAGAGAACTCACCCAGAGTGGTGTTAATAGTTCATTTCTGCTATTGTCATTTCATGTTTATTGACTAATGGATCAGGAAACACCTCAATGAACTCTTGACCACCAGGCTACATTCATCCATTAGTTCTGATGAAGCAATCTTTTGGAAAGAGCTCAATGTTCTGATTGGCAAACACACTCATGGAATTGCTTTCTGAGACAGGAAAACGTAAAGAGGATTCATCTTTGTTCCCAAGAGAAAGGGAACACACCGGAATCTGTAAGATGTTCTGTGGATACACCCTTTGGAAGTGTTCTTGTTGCCGCTCCTTTCTTCCCTGATGGCCATCACCATCTGAAGGGGGAAGGGAGGAAAGAGGAGGAGGCTGAGGATAGCCAAAGAGAGGGGGATGTAAGAGAAAAATGAAACAACTGCGTAGTCTGGGTATTACTCATGCTGCTTCAGGACCACAAAATGTGTGATGAGGTGGACGTCCATCATGATTCTGCTTCCACCTTGTTTCTATGTACGAGATTCTGGGAGCAAGAAAGAATCTTAGAGAATCTCTATTTCAACTTTTTCATTTTATAAGGGAGGTAACTAAATATTGAAGAAGTTGAGTCACTTGCCTGGAGCCACACAACTGCTTGGGGTCCAGGCTGAGCACACAGGGCTCTGACTTTCTCATCCAACATCCTCTCCACCACCCTGTCCTTCTTAGACAGTGGCAGGTTTGAGATAGGTTTTTCCATACTTGTCCTGTTTTAAATCCAGTTCCCATTTTCTAGCCTGGGTTCACCTGAGTGAAAGCAGGAAGCGTGAGTGCGCAGGTGAATGGTCTGACTGTGGGTGGTGATAGAGCGCCTTGGGGGGGCGCCGGCAGAACTCACGTCTCAGAATGGCCCACACCAAGGCTCAACCCACTCGCTGAACCCAATAGTATTCTCTTTAACTCAATAAATTGGCACATGCTGTAAACCTTAAAGTTATACAGTGTTATATGTCAATTATATCTCAATAACACTGGAAAAAATTAATTGACTGGCACAGACTCCAGAACAGTAAACACTCAGGAAACCTTGATCAATTAATTCAGAACCTCTGATCAAGCAAACAATTGGTCAATTGTCATTTATGACAATAGGCAGGTTTTATTGGGTACTCCAGGAGAAGCTGCAGACCCATAGACTCACTGCTATGACGTTGCTGACTCTCTAGCTGGACAGAGATAAACAGTAAACTATGAAATCCATTAAGTATTAAACGGATGCTCCAGGAGGTACATTGTAATGTTCTTCAACTCCTCCCAGGAACCTAAAGTGTCTGTTATTCTTCTTCAAAATTAAAAATATTTGTTTTTATTTGTATGGTGGTCTAAAAAAATTAGTATATGTCAATTCTGCATGACTCAGATTATCTTCTCAGTACTAAGGACCTGTGACTTCCAGGGCCCTGTTTACACTGATCGCCAAGTAGCGCTCTCTTGTGACTGTGGGCTAATGAGTAAAGAATAGAGATGGGATTATATGTATTGACCCCTTTTTGTTAAGGAAGGCCAGGTAGCATCAGGACAGGCTGTGTGAGCAAAGCCTTCCCAGGGATGGCAGTAGAGAAGGATAACCAGAGAGCTGAGTATCATCAAAACCCCGATCTACCATCCAAGTACTAACCAGGCCCGACCCTGCTTAGCTTCCGAGACCAGATGAGATCCAGCGCAGTCAGGGTGGTATGGCCATAGACTCCAACCCCCCATCTCAAAAGAACCAGCTCTGGGGCAAACAGGACCACATGCACGCCAAAGGTGGTGATTCAATTTGAGAAAAACCTCATCCATCATCCATTCGTATTATGATTTGTAATATTTGAGTGGTGTGTTTTCCTATAGTATTTGAACATCATTTGGGTTTTATTGTCTTATAACTAATATAAGGACTTTATGCCTTATTTGTAAAACAAAATTGTAAATGAAAGAACTTCCCTGGATCTGTGGTCTAAAAGAACCCTTTCTTCCTTTAAGTGAGTTCAGTGTATCAGTGAAGACTGAGAAACACTGGTATAAACTATCAGTTGAAAAGAAGTTTAAATCAGCATCACAGGGCTTGCTTTTAAGCCCTGTGGAGAGCAAAGCGATGTTGGCCTAGGAAGGTTAGATTACAGCAGGCCAATTAAAGCCCGAACAGAAGGGGAAATGCAGAAGCTCTTGTGTGCAGCTCCACAGTGGGGGATCGGCCTGGGTAAGTGTTGCTGATGGCGCTGGCCTCTCCGGAGGGACTGTCGACAGCACAGACCTCTGAGCACTCTGTTGCTGCAAACAAACTCCGGCCCTGAGAGCAGGAGGCTTTGTCCTCAGGGAACTTTTCTCACTCCGAGCAGCATCATTTCAGGGAGGCAGAAAATGGAAAACTCTTTGGCAAGTCATTTCACCCTGTAATTCTGCATTATCTTTGATTAATGAAGAGGGGAGAGAAAGCGCCAATGTCCTGAAATCTGGTGCAGGGACTGGCATCTTAGCTTTGATGGCTCCATCAAGAAATTATTTCTTCCGTTGCCTTGCAATTGCGTCTACCTGGCTCCAACTCATTTGGACCCATCTTTGGAGAATTTATTTTCCTTGCTCATGGTCTGAGACATAGAGTCAGAGACGGATTCAGTAACTTGTGGTCTCAGCATAAATTCGCTTTCAGGTTGTCCTCAAACACAGTTTACCTCTTGTTTCAAAGGCTTTCCACAAGTAGTTTTTTAAAAAAATTGCAGTAAGAAGGTATAACAAAATCTACCGTCTTAACCATTTCTAAGCATATAGTTCAGTAGGGTTCAGTATATCAATCTCTAGAAGGTTTCATCTTGCAAAATGAAAAATTTGTTTCCATTAAATGACAGCCCCTCATTTTCCCCCTCCCCCATTCCCTGGCAAACACCACTCCACTTTCTCTCCCTATAAAGTTGACTGCTCTAGCTGCCTGATATAAGTGGAATCTTACGGTATTTGTGACTGGCTTATTTCACTTAGCATAATATCATTGAGTTTTTTCCACGTTGTGGTATGTGTCAGAATTTCCTTCCTCTTTAAGGCTGACTATTAGTCCCTTCTATGATTACACCACCTTTTGTTTATCCATTCATAGATGGGTGGGCTCGCAGGTTGGTTTCATTTCTTGGCTATCGTGAATAACGCTGCTGTGAAAATGAGTGTTCGAGCGTCTCTTCGAGAGTCTGCTTGTAATTCTTTTGGAAACAGACCCAGAAGTGAAATTTCTGGGTCCTATGATAATTTTTAACTTTTTGAGGAACCACCACACCCTTTTCCATAGCGGCTACACCATCTCGCTTTTCCACCAACAGGAACAAGGTCCAATTTCTCTACATTCTCTCTAAACACCTGCTATTTTTCAGTTCCTTTTTGTTTTGATCGTGGCCATTCGAAAGCATATGAGGTGACATTTCCTTGTGGTTTTGATCTGTATTTCTCTAATGATTAGTGAAGTTGAGTATTGTTTTATATGCTTGTTGGCTATTTGTGTATCATTTTTGGAGACATGCCTGTTTAGGCCCTTTGCCCATTTTTAAATCAAGTTATTTGTGTTTTTGTTTGTTGAGTTGTAGACATTCTTTATATATTCTGTATTAGCTCCTTATCAGATATATGCTCTGCAAGTATTTTCTCTTATTCTGTAGGTTGCCATTCACTGTGTTGATTATGTTCTTTTATGTACAGAAGTTTTACATTTTGATTTAGTTGAATTTATCTATTTTTTACTCTTGTTGCCTATATGTTTTGTGGCATATCTAGGAAATCTTTGCCAAATCCAATGTCATGAAGCTTTTCCCCATCTTACATTTTTGTCTTCAATACATTTTGAATTAAAATTTTCATGTGGTGTAAGATAAGTGTTATAGATGGAATGTTTGTATCCTCCCCAAATTCATACACTATATTATAAGGCCCTAACCACCAATGTAGGCGGTAGGGACTTTGGGAGTAATTAGGTTTAGATGAAGTTATGACGGTGGAGTCCCCATGGTGATGTTAGTGCTCCTATAGGAAGAAGAAGAGACATTAGAACTCCCTCTCTCCACCGTGTGAGAATATTGGCAGAAGGAGGCTGTCTGCAAACCGGGAAGTGGGCCCTCGTCAAGAACTAAATTGCTGATACATTGATCTTAGACTTTTCAGCCTCCAGGACTCTGAGAAATAAATGTCTGTTGTTTAATCCAGGCAATGATATTTTTTACAGCAACGTGAGCTAAATAAGGGTCCAGATTCATTGTTTTGCAAATGGACAGTCAAGTTTTCCTGTAGCATTTGTTGAAGAGATGATCATTTCTCCAATGAATGATTTTAGTACCCTTGTTGAAAAGCATTTAATCATGTGTGTGAAGGTTTATTTCTGAGCTGTTTTTCCTGTTCTATGTGTCTATGCGTCTGCTTTTATGCCGGCGCTACGCTGCCTCAGTGACTGTGGTTTTGTAGTGAGTTTTGAAATCAGTAAGTGTGAGACTTCCAACTTCTCCTTTTTCAAGATTGTGGTGGCTATTCAAGGTCCTTTACAATCCATATACATTTTAGATAGAGTATTTTTCTACTTCTGAAAAAAATGCCTCTGGGGTTTTGATAGGGATTGCATTAAAATTGTAGATGGGTTTGGGTAGTATTGACCCCTTAACAATCGTAAGTCTTCCAATTCATGAGCACATGAATTTGTTTATTGGATCTTTTTGAATTTCTTTCAACATTTTGTAGTTTTCAGCATACAAATCGTTTGCCTTCTTGGTTAAGTTTATTTCTAGGTATTTTATACTTTTCAATGCTATTGTAAATGGAATTGTTTTCTCTCTTTTCTATTCCAATTGTTCATTGTACTGTATAGAAACACAACTGATTTTTGCCTGTTGGTTTTGTATCCTGGAGCTTTTCTGAGTTTATTTATCAATTCTAACTTTTTTTTTGTATGTGGAATCATCAGGACTTTGTACTCCTAAAATAATCTTGTCTGCAAACAGAGATAATTTTACTTCTTTCTTTTCAATTTGGACACATTTTATTCCTTTTCTGCCTAATTGCTCTGGCTAGGACTTCTAGTACTATGTGGAATACAAGAAGCAAAAATCAGGCATTTTTATTTTGTTCCTGATCTTAAAGGAAAAGCTTTCAGTCTTTTACCATTAGATATGATGTCAGCTGTAGGCTTTTTAAAAATATGGTCTTTATCAGGTTGAGGTAGTTTCCTTCTATCCCTGGGTTCTTGAATGTTTTTACAGTTATGAAAAGGTGTTGAATTTTGTAAAATGGCTTTCTAATATTAATTGAGATAATCACATGTTTTTTCCCCTTCATTCTTTTAATGTGATGTTACATTGAATGATTTTCATATGCTCAACCATCCTTGTGTTCCAGGAATAGATCCCACTTGGTCACGGTGTATAATTTTTTTGATGTGTTATTGAATTCTGTTTGCTAGTATTTTTTGAGGATTTTTGCATCAATGTTTATCAGGAACATTGGTTTACAGTTTTCTCATGTCTTTGTTTGACTTTGGGCTCAGGGTTATGCTGGTCTTGTAGAATGAGATTGGAAGTGTTCTCTCATCTTCGATTTTTTGAAAGAGTTTGAGGAGCATTGGTATTAATTCTTCTTCAAATGTTTGGTGGAATCCACCAGTGAAGCCCTCTGAGTCTGAGCTTTCCTTTGTTGGACTATTTTGATTACCAATGCGATCTCGTTACTAGATATAGGTGTATTGAGATTTTCTATTCATGATCAGTCTTGGTAAAATGTAACAAGTATTTGACCTGACCTCTCTCTCACATAACTTGTGTTTGATTAACTGAGATTGATATGTTGGATATGGAGGTTTTGAGCAGCCAATATGACATATAGATAAGACCATGTTAAATTCCATTAGGTTACTTGTATTATTAGAATCCACTTAAAATTTCTAGGGCTACTTGTTGATTTCAACTTTGATTCTACTATTTCACTATCTATAGTTAATTTGTTAAATATTTTTGTTTCTATCTCAGTAATTGCTCTAAAATATTTATTCCACTTCTTAGCCCACTTCCACTGCTTTAGTTCAAGCCCTTCATATTTCTTGCACAGACTCATAACTTGTCATTCTGCCTCTTCCTATCCAGCTTTGTCCTCCACACCTTGGTAGCTTTCTAAAGCTTATTATCTAATTATATTGTGTTATTTTCCCTATTGAGGAATAAATTGTGCTTTTTAGTTGCCTGCTTCACAAAGTTCAAAATCCTCAGAACAGAATCGAAAGGCTTCTCAAAGTATCTGTAACTAGCCCCCTAGCCTCATCTACCTCCACTTCTCTCTTGCCCCTCCATTCCAAGTCTGTGCCATATCAAAATATCTGGCATCGCACAGCACCCCTGGTTCTTTAATTTTCTCTGTGGTTTTGCAATGTGCTTTTTCTAGATGGTGAAAGTCACTTTTTCCCTGGCCTCATCAGATATCAACTGTTATTTCCTCTAAGGGCATGTTCCAAGGCATTTGTAACCTAGTTGAACATAAGCACCATGTCCATATTCATTATAATTATCATCCTGTTTGCCCTTTAAGGCTCTGATCCTGAAGAGTAGTGTATGTCCCAACTTATCTTTGAATACAATGCCTAACATAGTGGCCGGTACATAGTAGTACAGAGACCCTACGTAATAAATGCTTATGTAATGAGTAAATGTTTACTCGGGGGGCCAATAACATTAAAGAAGACCCGAACTCCACTCTTTGTTCTCCGCTAATGGCCTGTGTGAATGCTGGGAAGTTACTTGGCTTCTCTGGATGTCAGTTTCCTCATTCGTGGAATGAAAGGTGGGAACAGGTAATCTCCACATTCCTCCAGCTGACTTTTTATTGTTGCCATTTTTATTTGTGCAAAAGACAATCTTAAATATTAAAAGATTTTCACTGTCCATGACATACAAGAAAAATGAAGTTAATTTCTTTAATTCATTTGACTCCACATTTCATGCTCATTCTTGGGAGGAATCAATCTAATCTTAATGAACTTTCCCTATTATCAAAATTTCTCCCTTTACTGAATTAAAATGTTTTATGCCATTTATTTAGATTAAATGGTTCTGTTTATACTACCAGTGATTCCAAACCATAAGTGTATGATACTTCTGTCTATAGTAGAAGTACAAAAAAGTATTCTTGAAATAACATGGCATTTAATAAAATAATTTTTATAATCTAATGCCTTATAATTATAACATGATATCAGTATAAATAATTTTGAAAAAATTAAAGTCATCTCAAAACCAATTATTTTCCTCTTTGTACATTCCTTCTCTGTCTTTTTTTGGGGGGTGGAGACAATTTATTGGGGTCTCTGGAGGCCTCTGGCTGGGCTGGGCCCCCTGCCTTCCCTGGAACAAGGCCCTTCTCTGTGACTCTGATTGCGGTGGTCCCTGGCTATGTCCCCCATAGAAGGCCAAAATTCAGAAAACTGAATCTTCTCATCTTCCTTCTTGTCCTTTTCCTCAAAGATATGGGGCAAGTAATCTTTGCCCTTTTGGTCACAGACCTGGAGGGAGTGGGGGAAATTCCCCGTCAGCATAACCAGTGGCCCGACTTGTTGACCATGTCATTGGGCTGATGCATTTGTGGGACGAGTTGGTCATGCGCATCACAGACTTCTCAGCTTGAGTGTGGCTCACTTTGGCTTTCAAAGCAGTGGAGCTGAGGAGGCGTCCCTGAGGGGAAGGACGAGCATGCTCCCTTCTCTGTCTCCTATACCCATATTTGACATAGTAGCAATGATGATGCCATTCTGTATCCTATTGTTTTCATTTAGCACATCATTAGCGATTTGCATAACATTTACATGGATCCATAAGTATTATTCTGCACAGTATTATACAATAACTATTCATCTGCATATTATTCCTTCAATGGACTTTGAAAAATTTATTTATTTTCCAATTTTTGATGTGTTAGATCACTTCCTTATTATAAGCGATTCTATGATAAATATGTTGCTGTATTTACAATGCTCTTACTTGGGATTTTTCCTTAAGATACTTTTCCAGAAATGGGAGAATTTGATTAAAGAGTAATATTGTTAATTTCATAGTTAGCTTTGGGAATTATTTACAAAATTTCAATTTGGTGGGGAGATATAGCCTGAATACCCCATTTGATTTAGGTCATTATGGATATTTCAATTAATATATTAAATATTTTCTGAATTCACTTGTGCCAACTACAATTTAAGAATGCATTTGAGTGCAAGCAAATACAAAAATGAATCCAAATCAACACTGGCTTAAACACAGAGGAGCATAATTTCCTCTTGTAATAAAAAGTCTCAGTAGCAGGCCAGCTGGCCTGGGCCGGCAACTACTCCGGGCCGTCATCGGGGACCAAGGCCCATTACTTCTGACTCCTCATCCTGAGTAAATGCGTTTTGTCTTCATGGTTGCAAGTGGGTGATTATACCTCTAGGCATTGAATTGAAGAAGGAAGACGGGCAAAGGACTAAAGGGGCATATTACTTTTCTGGGCTAATAAAACACTTTCCCAAAGCCCCATCTGGCTATTTTGGCTTAGAGCTCATTGGTCAGAACCAGGTCACATAGTCGCACTTCATGATGGGAAGTTTGGGAAAGCGAGCGTGTTGTCCTTTGTATCTCTGGAGTCTAGGAAGATGAGGGAGTACAGGGACAAGAATGGCTTCTGAGTAAAAAGGCCACGGTGTCTACCACATGACTTTCGTGACTTTCAGTAACAAAGAAAGAAAATGGCTTTCATTTATTACAATTAAATGGCAAACTCTCCTAGGCACTATACCGAATTGTACCTATCTTTGGATCTTTAGCGTTAGCACAGTGTTTTCACAGAAGGGGCTCAATAAATGTTTATCATATGTTGAAAAAATAAAAGATATGGGCGTGATCCCTGGAAATTAAGATGACTTAATTAAAAAGTCACATTAGATTAGCCTCATTTTCTCTGAGAGGGTTTTTTTTGTTGTTGTTTTTGTTTTTGTCTGATACTCTGAGGTAATGCAGTAGAAATAGCATACGGGACATAGTTCCTCAACCAAACTTTGTACTGGAAAAAAGAAATGTGGATTCAATGAAAGACCAGTTCACTGTTTTAATTCAGATTTTAACAACTATTCACAAAAGGTGTTGACTAATGGAGCATTAGAATGTTTACCATTAAGAACCCGGGGCCTTTCGTTTTCCCCTGATGAGTCTCTAGCACCTCGAACAGCATATATCTCATACACACGTTTGGCAACTGCCTGGAAAGCAAAGGACCGTCAGCTTGGATCGAGGTTTTTGGGGGTAGGCTACGCATTCTTAGCCTGGCCTTATTGTTTTCAGAGCATATTGCCGATCAGACCTGCTTTGGTAAGCCCAGGAGGGGTCTACGGCCATACCACCCTGAACGTGCCTGGTCTCGTCTGATAAGGCCCAGGAGGGAATGTGAATGCAGTGAGTGACGGACTTCAGATCTCAAAGGCGTAGGATGGGTAAAGGACAGAACACAGAAAGCTTAAATAACAGTTAATTTCTTCATTTTGGCCCACAAACCCGCTGCTCAAGTGCAGGAACATGGTAAACCATATTACTTTCCGTGGGGCACCAACAGCGAGAGGAAGGACTAATAATGAAAAATGGGAAGAACTTTATGGCAGAGCCTGTGGGAAATGACCAGGTTGTCTCAGAAAGTAGCGACTCCCCTTAGCCTCAGTTGTTTAAGGCTACAAAGGATCATGGGAAGTGATGCGGGAGCGCCGTGCACGGATGGAAGGCTGCGTTGGACGCTCTAAGGACCCCTTCCATCCTGGACAGGATGGAATAGAGTAATGGCTCTATTTTTTACCTAACTCTACCTTAGAGGCTGCCTATGCTAACGAATCCCTGTAATCCCCATCAGGAGAACCTAAAAGATTTGTCTCCATTCTAGTTCCGGGCTGTCCCTGTAGCTTCCTATTTGGTGTGGCAATGACACAAACCTGGGCATCTCGGGCTTACTGCTCAGTCCTCACCCGGATCCCTTCTTCCCTTATCAACTGCTAAATGCACAATCCCAGCGCCTTTCTGATTGGCCCTCTGATGTTCCTTACGGGCAAACAAGTGTTGGATAATATTGATTCATTCACTCAGTAAACACGTGTTGTGTACCTACCGTATGCCTGGCACAGTTTTGTTGAACACAGCTAGGATAGACCTCCTATTCTGATAAACTCAGAAAGACAAAAGTAAATAGTACAGTTGAGATGGTGGGAAAGTGCTAGGAGGAAAATAAAACAAAAGTTGTTTGTCAGCTATGGAAACAACGAGCCTTTCCGGGAGGGTCTGGGAGGGTCTGGGAGGGTCAGGGAGGGTCTGGGAGGGTCTGGGAGGCCTCCCTCCCTGAAAAGGAGGGAAGTGAAGTCAGAGCCGAATGAGGGCAAGACATGCAGAGTGTGTAGGACCTAGTTGACGGGCCTCTCCTCTCCCTACCCTGTTGTTCCTTCACTTGCTCCATGACAGTCCCAGCTGCCTTTGCTGTCACCTGGTGCCCTGCCTCGGCCAGCTCTCTCAGCCTCCCCCAGGGAGGGCTGGGCTCCTGCACAGCCTCCGCTGCGCTGTTCATGTCCAATCAACCTCTGTCTTTATTGGTTCCCACCATCACCTGTAGAAAGGGAGGAAGAGGCCTGCTGTGGGGCAGGGACCAGGGTCCCCCAGAGGCTGCCATAAACATCCAGTAATGCAACCTAGAAGCCAGGCTGAGTTAATTCCCTAATGGACAAATGTTGACCAGTGAGAGAAGAGCGACAGGAAGAAAGAGGCCAAGAAATTCCTTTTTCTGTTGAAGATGGAATGTTCCCAGGTGCAACGATGATGCTTGTTGTGTCTGGAGGAAGTTCTGGTGCCCAAGTGACCAGGTATATTTATTTTTCAGGGTGAGACCATCTCTTAGCTCACCACCTTGAATTTATTTTTCCTCTTTCTTTCTTTTTTTTTTTTTTTGACTTCTGTTTTTTCCTTCAAATAGTTCTGGGATTACAATTCTCCATAAAGTCCTGACTTGTAATCTTTGCCCCAGGATCTGATTTCTAGGGAACCCACGCAAAAACAAACACCATTAAAAACTTGTGGGGTCGAATCACAGTTCCTGAACTGTGTGTGGAAGAGCTCGGGCCTCTGCAATAAATTCACAGGGGCGTTGCAGGATATTTTAAATTTTTGACGGAAACACAGTGATACTCAACATCTGTTTTACGCTGTGCAAACTATTACTTCAATGCAGTTGACAGTTTCAACACTGGATCACGCTACATTCTTTCAATGACATCATCATTTTGGCAAAGCCGGGTTTTCAGTGGTTGCTCCTATAAAAAGCAATACCCTATAAAAATCAACGTGGAACAGGAAATGAGGGTGGCGATTTTTAACATGATTCCAAGGTTGGAGAAGTTGTGCCATGCCCATTACTATCCTGTTATTAAGTAACTGTGGCTATTTAAGGATGAAATACAAGCATTATTTTTTTGGTCATTTTATGTGTAATATTTTTTAACAGCTACTCAAGTTGCTGAGATATAAATAGTTACTAAATTGTTAGCACTTAACTACCTAATAAACATAAATATTAGGCTCTTCTTTTGGCCTAGAGGCCCCAGGAAAAACAATTAGTAAGGGTTCTGTGAACTGAAAAAGTTTGGGAACTTCTGAGCTAGAGGCAAAAGCAGCAACCATGGAGGTTGGGAGGCAGGCCTGAGCTCAATCTGGAAACTTTCCTTTGTATTTTTTCCTTTAGTGACAATATTTTCATAAGCTCTCTTACCCTTAGGCTGGTCTATAAATAGCTAAGATCCTAAAACTGTGCGTGTTTGTGTGTACTTTATATGTGGTATTTGCTTAAAAAATGATTCTGCGTTATTTCGTAAAAATACCAGTTCACTACATACATTTTTAAAAATGTTAGACATAATGTTTTATTTATTACTGATCTGGCAATCTTATCTAGACTCTAAAAAATTTCCTTCTTTCTTGAAAACTTCACAATTGAAGTCTTTTTCGATCAGGCCCAGAATTTAGGGCCATCAAATCTGGTATTCAAGACTTGGGTAGTGCCTGTTTTAGAATGAACAGTCACTGACAGTAGAAAGGTGAGGTAAGAAGCCCACCTAACGGGGCGTGGCTTTGAGATGTTGTCTAGGAGAAGGGTGTTTCAAGATACCCAGAGAAGATCCTGTTCTTGTTTATGTTCCTCAAAATCATAGGTGCTGCATTTTTAGACCTGAATATCAATTTCTTTTCCTGTAATTGGAGTACTTTTGAGCCATTTCCAAGGATTCCACTTCTGAGAGTCAAGGTGAATAAATAATTACAAGGTTGCTTAGTGACCATTGAAAAACAAAGAAGAAAATAAATTGTCTGAGAGGATAACGGATATTTTAAGTAACTTTTCAGCAGGCCGCCCACAACAAGAATTTCTTTGACTTATGCTGGAGTTATCATGCTTCTCAATTGCAGGGTTTCCCCTCTTTTTGTTTGAAATGCATGTTCAATGACCATTTTTTACCCTATTTGCTTTTGTTTAGCAGCCTATTTTTTGCTGATACACTCTAAATATACAAATACACACCTGACTGGTCCAGCTGGCTTTCCTGTGAGGTTAGGAGACATTCTGGCTCCTGTTGGTATGTATTGATTTAATCAGGCAAAAACGCAAGATTTTAGGGCTCCTCAACTCTGAGTGTTACAGTTTTCTTATGTATTTTTTCTTGAAATATTATATGTGTAGCTATCCTCTTTTTTTTTGTAAATGATAGATACTAATAGTGCTGAACTCAGGTTTTCTCTTCCAGTGAACATTTTTGAGATTGTTTTATATTCATATGTATCAATTTACCTTATTCTCTTATAGGCTGCATTGAATTCCTTTGTTTGGATGGATAATAATTTAGGTAATTAATCCCATATGAACATTTAGGTTGTTTTCAATCTTAATTTTTTTGTATACACCTACAAGGATGTCAGAGGACAAATTCCTAGAAGCCTAGAATAGCCAGGCTAATTAGCTTGTGAATTTCAAATATTGATAGATATTGCCGAATTTCCCAGCAGAGGGACTCTCCCAAACACCACCAACAATTTGAGGCACTGTTGTGCCTCATTAGCATCTATTATCAAAATCATTCTAAAAAATGGCATCTTCTTATAGTTTAAAATTGAATTTCTTTCATAATGAGTGGATCTGACCATATGTTTATAGGCTCGAAGCCATTTATATTTCTTTCCTAAGTCAGTAAGTCTTGAACGAGGGCCTACTGAATGTGCACGGTTATTATGCTAATGACTGGGGACGCCGCAATGGACGACATGCAGCCTCCAGGCCCATGGGAGAGAGACACACAAGTGACCCACAGCTGTGGTGGCTGAAGTTTTAGTGTGACACTGCGGGGGGGGGGGGAGCCTGCTGGCGGCACACCCACCACAGTCCAGAGGAACAGCGTCAGAGGAATCTAGTGGGGAGGGACACGTCAGCTGGAAGCTGATGGAGGGGCAGTAGCTAGGTAGTAGTTAGCTAGGGGAGTTTTAGGGATGGGGGGAGGGTGGAAGAGGAGACAACAGACCCACGCATGAAAGATGAGAGCAGAGAGAGCAGAGAGCTCAGAGCGGCACTGCCACCGCTGTAGGAGGGGGAAGTGAGCAGGGCTGGCCCACCATCCACTAGTGTGGCCTTGGACAGCAAGTGAGAAGTTGCTTGAACCTTGCGTTAGTGACAATACGACATATTGGAAGATTTTTAAGTACAGGACAAGATACCAGCAGGATCTTGGGGGTTGAGTAGAGCATTGATTGTAGAAAGTATGGAGAGCCTAGGATGCGTCCAGTAACTCAGGTAAGATGAAGTTTCCTTGGTCTCAGTGATACACTAGATATTCGTGGATCTCATTTTACATTACTACTGGAGCCCCTGGTACGCCCAGTCCCCTCTGAAGATGGGGTGCACTGCACGGGGGTGAAGAGCAAAGACCTACCGCCAGGCAGCGTGGGTGTGATTCCTGGTGTGCCAATTTCTAGTTGCATAAGCCTGAGCACTGGGGCAAGTTACTCACATTTGAGGGGTGCTGTGAAAGTGTAGAGATAGGTGTGCAAGGTGTTTAGTACAACATTCGTCATAGAAAAATGACGGCTTAACAACCGCTAGCTGTTTTTATTCTTTTTATTACCTTTCCTCACTCCACTGTGGAGATGCCCCGACCTCTGGCTGATTTTAATATACATATGAAGATAATTACAGAATGTGGGACTTGGGAGAGGTTTGAGGTCTTTTGTCCAATCTTCTAATTCTAGTCGTAAGAAAATAAAGGGAAAGAAATTAAGCCACTTGTTTGGGGTCGCACGACGCTGACCTGAAATTCTTCGCTGGTCTGGTTCTCTTACCACCCCCCCCCCCCCCCCGCGCCCCACACACATGTACGTATACAGTTTGGTTACTACACTTAGGCTTAAGTACGGATCTTTCTTATGCTGGTTGACAGCAGAGATTTCTTGGGTGAAAGCCCCTCAGTTGGAAACCCATCTGTCTCACAAACTTGGGAGCACATGGTTCAAACACCATAGACTTTTCGATCATCTTAGAAACAAAAACTAGCAGTGAGGTGAGCAGTGAAATCCGCAGATTCTGTAAAGTTAGGTTGTTTCAGCAGAGGGGTCCCAAGTGGTTGGAAGCCCCTAGGTGGGCGAGCCCATCCTCTCACCCCTGCCACCCAGCACCCGCACCCAGCGCTGGCGCCCTCGCTTCTGCCGCCAGGATTCTCTCAGCCCTTCTGCTTCACGGAGGGCCCTGTGATCCTACCGAAGCGGATTAACTGCTGTGTAGGGAGAGCCCGCTATATACCAGGAGGACGCTGCGCTGGGGGATTCAGTCATGAAGGGGTCCCAGCCCTCACCTTGGGAGCGGGGTCTGGCGATTCATCTGTATCATCAACTTGAACCCCTGCCCCCTCTTAAAGTACACTGCGCACAAATTCTCTCCGAGGTTCGCACAGACCGCGCTCCTTCTACATCTGCCCAAGCTTTCCCGCCTAGGGCGGCTTCTGCCCGGCGGCGGAGAGCGCCGGCGGAGAGAATGCGCCGCGGGCCTAGGGCGCGAGGGCGCAGGGACCGGGGTGGGCGCTGCCGCTCGCCCCGTCCCGGTCCCAGCTTCCGGGTGCAGGAACCGGGGCGCGGCGCGCTTTCTTTGGAGTTTCCCTCGGGCGCTCTCCTCTGCAGACGCCGGTGTTCGTGCCCAGCGTCCCAGCGGGGCGGCTCCTCCCACCCCCTCTGTCCCGCTCTCCTACGGCCCGAAGCCTCAGGGCAGAGTTCAAGTTCAGCCCCGCCTCGTGCTCCCGATTTAGGAAAGGCCAGGGGGGCTGGAGGGCGCGGGTTTACCTAGGGAGGGCGCGGGGTGCCGGAGGAGGTGGCCTCTGATTGGTCGGGGAGGGGGAGTGGAGGCACGGAGTTTCCCACAATGCTCCGGTGCGGTGCAGCCGCGGATGGATGCTGCGGGAAGGGGCTGCCATTTGCCGCCCCTGCCAGCGGCGCGCGGACCTGCTCGCTCTCCCGCAGCGCGGCCGCCGACAGCGCCGTCAGCCGGCCCGGCCTCTGCGGCGGCGCTGCCTCGCCTCCCTCCGCGGCCGCCGGAGCGGTCGCCATGAACCCCAGCTCCTCGGCGGGAGAGGAGAAGGGGGCGACGGGCGGCAGCAGCAGCAGCGGAAGCGGCGCCGGGAGCTGCTGCCTGGGCGCCGAGGGCGGCGAGGACCCGCGGGGCGCGGGGGCCGCTGCCCTGGAGGAGCCCGGGGCGGCCGGCCCGAAGGAGAAGGACGAGGCGCTGGAGGAGAAGCTGAGGAACTTAACTTTCCGGAAGCAGGTCTCTTACAGGTAGGCGCGGGAGCCTGGCGCCGGAGCCAGGTGCCGCCGCGGGGCGTGGGACCCGCTCTTCTCCCGCGGAGGGGCGCTGCCGCGGAGTTGGGCACCTGGCGCGCCCTGGCGCTCGCTCTCTGTCTCTCATCCCCCACCCTCCACCTCTCCCTTCTGGGGATCTGCTCTCTTGTCATCCCATCATTCTGGGCTGGAGGGAAGCGACGTTCCTGGTTTCCCCATGATAGGAGAGAAGGCTGAGTCCCTGAGGTCAGAACAACAAGAAAATGCGCGCGCGTCTGGGGGGGGAGGGCACACAGAGATGCCTGGTTTCCTTGAGAGAAGTCCTCAAAGTTGTCCCTAAGCCGGTGTCATCTTCAGCCGCTCCCCCTACCTTCCAGATTTTGCTGGCACTAACGTGATACTTGACATCACCTGAGGGGCAGGAAAGAACAACTCTATACTGAAGAGAAGTCCTTCTGGAAGTTGGATCTGCCTAGAAATCCCCCATTAAGGACGCGTCCATGTGGATCACGTCTGTAGACACCCAACTGGTTATGGGGTTACACGTACACGTGCTCTCTCCCTCTCTACTACGTGTGCCCAGAAAGACGACTTGGGGAACCCGCTGGCATGCTAGCAGAGAGGCCGGGAATGGGGCCATGCTTGCCCCTGAGGATGGCAGTATTTGTGCGACAAGGACAGTGTGGGATAAGTCGCCACCTTATTGTGATAAAGGAGTACCCCAGACTGTGTCGGGATCCAGAAATGCGAAAGGAGGATTCAGTAGGTTCTCTGCCCAACCCCCTACCCCGCAACTCCGCCAAGCCCCAGGCAGAGTGAAGATATTGGGAACATTTCAGAGATTACCCTTACTGCTTGTTAATTCTGAAAGTCAAGGTGATAAGCCTAGAATTTCAAAGATTTGCACTGAGGGCTGGGAGTATATCTTGAAAAGGGGTCGGTAAAAGCATTCTAGGGACCCTGCTCCTTTTGAGTTAGCAGTCCTTTCCAGAAGCCCACAGAAAGTGTTCAGCCTGCCACACCATGTGCTGTTATGTAAGCAAAAGCAGATGACCCGGGTGTGTGGGTTTGTGAGGGTGTGTGTTGCATTTATGGGCTGTGTGTGTGAGTCACTGGGGTCCCCATGGGCATTGCCTGGTCTGGATGCCCCAGTCACTAGGGCATTTCCCCTGGGTCTAAGTGGCAGCTTCTGACGACTCTGAAAACGGTTTTCCTGGTGCGGACGTTACTCCCAGGTCCCCCGAGTGCATTTTGTTCACTATGCATGGAGGTAGTTTCCCACCAGGCTTGCTCTTTTTGTTACTCCTGTAGATCAGGACCAACTGGATCTTTCTCTTTATATTTTTGGTTTCTAAAATTAGACAGGTGGTGGAGAGGGAGTAGCTCTAGGGAGAGATGCTGGGGCACAGGCAGTTCTGTTTCCTAGTTATGATGGCCTGTCTGGCCCTTAGGGGAACAGGGACTACATCCAGCCTATTTAGGAACTGTCATTTGGAAAGGGGGGGTGTTGATTACGTGAAGCAGCTTGTGGGTCTGGGCTCCTGTGTTACGGGTTTCCAACAGACTCCTCACTCGGTAGGGCTACAGAGGCAGAGTTTGCAAGGGAAGTCATTTCAGCTTGCCTCTTGGTAGCGGTCACTCTGAGCCTCCCTCCTGGGAATGGGTACTGGGCAGGGCCTTGGCTGTCCGGGATGCATGGTCATACATGCGTGTGTAAGTGTGTGCACACATGAACATAGACGTGGACTGAGGCACAGCATTTTTTCTGTGGAGGGATAGAATCCTCTATAGAGAACAGGTCCTACTCTGTGAACATCATTTTCTTTTAAACAAGGCTGTCAGATCTCCAGTTCAGCAATCTGCCTGCATCAGCATCACCTCAGGTGGCTGGTTAAAAGTGCCCGCCACCCCAGACTTCCAAAATCAAACTCTCGGTGACTGGGAATTTTTAACAGGCTCCTCTGGCAATGTGTAAATACACTAATATCTGAGTATTGCTGTCCCCCTCCCCAGGGTTAAACAATTGACCTTTGAACTCATAAACCTTGCCCAGCTTAACAAGACCAGGCAGTCCCAAAGTCAGGGGAAAGACAGTGAAAAGGTAGGTGATTTCATCTGGCACATGTTTGTCCTGGGTAATCTGGAAAGTGCCCCCATTTTCATTATTATGATTGTTTTTAGAGTCATGGCCAGTGGTCTGCCCACTCTCTGATTCCCATCGTGCAGGCCTCAGGGCAGCTGGGTCATGTTATTTCGCTGGTGGGTTAATGAATGGCCTGTGAGGAAGGAGCAGCTTTGGCTGGAGCTGGGCCTTGGCTCCTCAGTGAGGACCACCGCCTCCCTCTGGGCCGCCTGAGGACAGCAGCTGCTGGGAGTTACTGGAGGGGGTGAGGAAGACCTCGCAGAGTGGAGTTGAGTGGAGCCGAAGCAAAAGGGTTCAGGTAGAGTGTGAAGTATGGCTGCTTGTGTAAAGGGGATCATTTAAGGTGGAGAGCAGAAAACTTGCAGGTAGGTCAAAAATATCTTTTGAAGAACAGGGATATTTGTGGAGTGACACTTGACAGGAAAGAAGGGGGCTTTGGGGGAGGGTGTGCGTGTGCGGGTGTGTAGGGGGGTCTCATCTGCTCCTTCTGTTGCTAAGGAACATATAATCTAGGGTTTAAAAATAAATGAGGAGTGGGTGGGCACATGCAGTGACTCCTGTCTTTTTAGGAACCAGAGCCCTTTACAAAAAGCCTTTAAATAACCGTTTCTGGAGGCAGATTATTCATTTTGCTTGACTTTTACTTTGTTAAGCAAAATAAACCCCTTTATATGTACCCCTCGATTTCCCCTCATTATCTTTTCTTTCTTGGCTTTTTTTGGGAACCATTTTTTTTCCCACGAGAATTTTTTCCCTTTATTTCAGAGTCTGCTCCCCTAGAGCAAATAGTCTCTATAGACTGTAAAGCTGAAGGTTTTCAGAAGGCAGTGCAAGTGAGCCGGTACTTTTCCCTTAAAATTACTACTTCCTTTTTCTTTGCAAATTATGGTGCTGCAACTGATCCATATGTGTAGGATTTTTTTAAAACCACTCTAAGAATTCCCATTTAAGTCAGTAATATTAAAAAAAAATCTTTTAGAGACACACAGGGGAGGGGAAGGAGAGAGAACGGATGGTTATCGTCTTCAAGGTACCAGGCACTGTGCTAAGTGCTCTTGTATATTCTGTCTTATTTGCTCTTCATGACAGTCCTCTGCCGCGCTATGATTATTTTCTGTTCTATAGAAAATGAACCTGAGGCTTAGAGCTTGGGTAGGAGGTAGACTTTAAACCCAGATCTGAATCTAAGTGAATTTCTTTTTAGACGCCCAAATGCTTCCTTCAACATTTATTTTTGGTTGGAACTCTCTCCAGGTGTGTGCCTGGCTGTGCCTGTGCGTGTGCCATGTGATACACACACTCTTCTGCAATATACCACCGGGCATTCTGTGTTATATCTTATGTACTTTATTCTTCGGTCTGTGCCCCTTGGGCTATATGATTTTGAGGAACTCCTCTGCTATTTCAGAGATAAAAACGAATATAAGTTCACGATCATCAGAAAATAGATTGGTTTTGCTTCTGAGAACAAAACCACCTACATGACACCTGCCATCTCTATAAAGAGACCTGTCTTCGAGTTTTATCTGCCTTTTAGTAAAAACGACACAAATGTTGTGTAGGTGAACCTAGATCCAGTGGAGAGCTGGCCTGTCTGTGCCTCCTGGAGCCACATGGTAAATGCTGCAGTGTGATTTTGCTTGAAGGAGGCCTGGGCAGTTGCCATTGCTTATGACATGTTGATGTTTGTGTTTCAGTGTTTCTACTTATAAATCAGGATGGCGAGACCAGACCCTCCTTCAAGGGAGTTTTTGGTATGAGATAAAAGTAGCAGCGAGGAGTATTGGGCTTCTTAGATCAGGCAACTGGGTACAAAGGTCTATGTTATTTTTTATAGGTTGATGATAAGAACATGTATTTCCATTTGTGTTTGGTTCTGCAAAGCAAGTTTATGTGATTAGAAGACAGACAGGTAGGATGTTGAAGGCCAAGTAGGCTGGCACAGACAGTGCCCTTCCTTGCATGGAGATCAGTAGTGTACAGGGGAAGTTCTCCTCTGAATATAAGGATGCAGCACCTTCCTCTGTAAATCAGTCTTATTTATTTTATGTTTGATATTGAGACTTTGAGATCAGATTTAAACTTCGGTTCCCACTTAGTGCTTCCTTCCTCAATAATTAATTACGTAGGCCCTGGCTGGGCTACTCAGTTGGGTGGAGCATTGTCCTGCACACCAAAGGGTTGTAGTTTTGACCCCAGTCGGAGCATGTATGGTAGGCAACTGATCCATATTTCACTCTCAAATTGATGTCTGTCTGTCTGTCTGTCTCTCCCTCCCCCCTTCCTCTTCCTCTAAAATCAATAAACATATCCTCTGGTGAGGATTAAAAAATATACATATACATAATTACTTAGGACTTGGCTAAGTGTAGACTTCCTCCGTCAAGATGCGAGCCAGGTAAGATTGCACTGGAATCCCCTGTGCATTATGTCCAGAGAACTTAATCTGCTCTGAAGGACTTTTAGAAGCTTGCTTTTTACACGGACCTATGACAGCATTGGGTCCTGTGGGATCCGGGGATGGAGAAGTGAAGGGAGTTTGCTGGGAGAAATGTGGCCACAGCAGCACTGCTACATAGGGCCAAATTAATTTAGACTAGAGCTCACTTTTTGGAACACTTTCCTTGCTAGTCTGAGAAAATGAGGACTCCTAGTGAGGGCCCAGGCTGGCTGCACCATCCGCGGCCTTCGGGGCTGGCATCTGGGATACACAGGCCCTATCTAGCCCTGCGGTGGCCCTGAAGTGGGCTTAGGCACTCACTCTGTGAGATGGGAAGCATCTGGAAGGACCATTGCTTACGTGCTGGGCTGTGACATTTGCTTTCTCACGTGAGTTTGCATTAGGTAATGCTGATCCTAGTTGTTTCTTGGGAGGCCCTGTCACTGCGGTTTTAGGATGTTAGTTACCACCATTCCAAGACAATGTGCGAGCTTTTCTTACGGTGTGTAACGGACGAGGAAGTTAAGGAGAGAGACAGAATCTAAGCTGTTAGGCTTTTTTCCTTTGAAATTTAATTTGCTTGAAATAACTATAAAAATGGACTAATCTCAAATTGCTTGAATGGGTTGGAGCTCTTTGAACTGTTGAAATTGTTGGAACTGGTTGGAATACTATGCCTGTCACAAGGCATAACAAACCAGCGCAATGCCGAAGAAGATTAAAGAAAGAAAAACATCACGTTATGTCTGTTTGCACGTAGTACTCCCATAATGCATCGCTGGCTTGTTCTCCAGGCAGGCTCATCTTTAGGACTGAGCTCAGAAGTGTCCCCTTTCTGTGACAGGTGGTTGATCCTTCCCTGTGCTCAGATGGTGCCTTCAGACAGCTGTGTTAAGACTGAATTGGGATTTCCTGTTCTGGGAGTTACACTAGAGTTTGAACCTGGCATTTGCTGGTTGGTCTTGGGTGTAACCCCTTGGAGGCTCAGCATATCCGTCTCTAAAATGAGGGAATAGTAATACTTACCTTGGGGGTTTCTTATGCGAGAATTCAGTGAGTTGCTTTAGGTCAAGGACTCAGTGCAGTGCCTTGGGGAGGGTTAACTCTTACAGGTATTACCATCCCTGCTAAGCTGGTAGCTTCTTTGAAGACAGAGATTTCACCTTATCATTCGGATAGCTGAATCCTGTTCTAATTGCTCAGTAGGTGTTGGATAAATATTTATTGAATGAATTGGTCTAATTGTCTTTTTAAAATAAACTACCACTGTGACCCATTCCCTGTCCATCTCAGTTGTGATTTTCCTTTTTTCTTCCTTTTTCTCATTTACACTTTGTGCAACAGCCCAGGACTGGGTCTCTGTCACGGATTCCTGTGTGAGTGCACCAGCCAGCTGGCCAGCTGTCGGAAGCTGGGGAGGGGTGGCAGAAGCTCTTCCTTCACCAGCTATTTGCAGCTTGTCACAGAAAAGGCCTTAATTTGTCTTCTAAGTAGCACTAATTAGCTCTCCAGCTTTCTTTCTGTCCATCTCATCCCTTTCCAAGGGGCATCATTGATTATCTCCTCCGGGAATTTTCTGTTGACTCTTCTTCGTGTGATTAGAACTTGGAGATGCAGGAAGATGGCTGCCCCGCCTCCTGGAGCCTGTCCTGACCGAGGCCTGGCCGGTGCGAGGCGACTCCAGCAGCTCTGCCCAGTAGTCCTTTACTCCACTCACTCTCCTTCCAACTCCTCTGAGAGTTCGGTGGGAAAGTGATTTTAGGAAGAATTCCTTGCTTGACTTATTGGCTCTAGGCCTTTGTTCTGTTTTTGACACAATAACAAAGTCTTAGGAAAAGTGTCAGCTACTTTTTATTCACGTACCATTTAAAGCACCTGGAGACTGGCTGGCATGTTTCCTGACGTCCGTAGTGCTCAAAGAGAGGGCGCATGCGTGCTGCTGTGGGGGGGGGATGGTAGAGAAAATCGGTCATCGGGTGTGTGTGTATTGGCTGAAGGAGAGGCTGAGGTTGGGTAGAGGTGGGAAGAAGGGCCTTTGCAGGTGAATTTTAATGTTCTTTCTTTCCAGCCCTGAGGTTTTGGGAGCCTTTGAAATGGAGCAAATACTGTCCTTTTTTTTTCTTTAAAGATTTCATTCATTTATTTTTTAGAGAGAAGGGAAGGGAGAAAGAGAGGGAGAGAAACATCAGTAAATGGCTGCCTCTCATTCATCTCCCACTGGGGACCTGGCCTGTAACCCAGGCATGTGCCCTGACTGGGAGTCGAACCGGCAACCCCTTAGTTCACAGGCCTGTGCTCAATCCACTGAGCCACACCAGCCAGGCTGTCTTTTAAAGGCAATAACTGTTTGACAGGGACTTTTGTAGTTCTTGTGCCTAACCTTCATGTATTTTGCTCAAGTGGAGTTGCCTTAAGATTTTCAGATTCATAAATAATGCTTTGAGAAGAAACCCATTCTGAGCTCAACTCTAATATTCATGGTCTGGCTTTGGTTGGGTGAGGGGGGAGCATTCAGAGCTTCAAATAGTAACAATTCAACTGCAGTGAAGTGTCATCATTCTCACTCTTCAATCACAGGAGAGACAGAATAGAGTAGTGGTTACGAACCCCGATCCTGGAGCCCTGCTGCCCGGGTTTCATTCGCCACTGCTGCCTGCTGTGTGGCCTGGGGACAGCTGTGTAACCTCTTTCTGCCTCAGTCTCCTCACCTGTAAAATGGTAATTATACACAGTAGTAGCACTCACCAGACAGAACTGGTTGGGGGTTGATACTTACAGTGCTGCCTGTCACAGAGTAAGTGCTATGAGTGTGTGTGTTAGGGTGATGCCATCTGTACTTACGTCCATGTAAGCGGCGGATTTGTTTTACTCTTCAGAACATTGAACATTGGTCAAATGTTGGTAGCCAGTAATAAAATTATTCAGATAATATGAAAATGAGATCTACACTGAAGAAATTTAATTCAGTGGTCATGGCGTTCATTCAGGCACAGAAAATGGACTTGTCTTTACAAACCCTAGGAAAAAGAAGACCGTGTTACTAGAGGAGGCAGACAGGAGAAAGCTGCTTCTGAGTGCGCTGGAAAATGGAGCAGACAGAAGGCCAAGGTCGGTGAAGACAAACCTGGTCAGTGTGTGGAGGAATCAGGGAGCTGCGGCCACACCCCCGGCTGGTCGTCTGGGCGTGGAAGCCAGACCTGGAGGGTTGGGTGACAGGGGTCTCAGAGCTCTGCAGTGTCAGGAATAGATAAGGAGATAAAGACAGAGGTGCTAGAAATAGAGTTGTCACTGGGGACTCCAGGACAAAGGTTATTCCTCTCCTGGACTGGCTGCTGATGTCTGCTTTGTACGGGCAGACAATGGCTGTCCTGGCAATCAGAGAAAAAAGCTTCTCAGGTGCCACCTGTCCTGGATTATTTCAGAAATGGAAGGCTCAGCCTTCTGGGGTATTCTATCAGTTATCTCAACTAGGCCAAACAGCAGATTTTTTTTTTTAAATTTTAGGTGATGATTACCTATTTGTTGAACAAATAAAGCTGGCGTGGAACTATGAAATAAGTATTGAGGAAGGAAATCTATTTTTTGTCTTCAAAAGGCAAAGAAAAATCAGTTTGGTTGCTTTCGAATATCACATACTAGATTTTTCAGGAAGTAGCCGAAAAATAGACTCCTTTGAAAGGTCCGAAGTACACTTTTAAAATGTGTCATTCCTTTTGTCTACGAGAAAGATGTCAAAATGCTATGGAAAAATAAATTTTTGTTAAAAAAACTTGAAAGCAGTTTGTTTAAAGATGGAAAAAAGGCTTTACATAAGTGTATGTGGCAGCGTTTTGGAAAGGGATCCATCCACCGGTTTGAGACAAACTTCTGGAGCGTTCTTCAAACTGAAAGCTCTGTGTTCTCACGTCGCCCTTCTGTACGTGGCCGATTTGAGGCACTGTCTCTCACACAGAGAGCGTCCCGGTAGGGGCTTTTGAGAAAAAGAGTCTGATTTAAAAAGAGTCTCTTGCTTTTAAGTTGGCCCCCTCACAATGCAGAGACTAAGCGGTAGAGCAGAGTTTTGTTCCCCTCCATTTGAAGCTCTGTCCTCAGCCTCTAAAGTTAGACAGGAAGTAGAAAAACCTTGAACCCCAGAAGCTGCAGGGTCCTACCTTCCCTGGCAGAGTGAACTGCCCCCCCCCCGGCCCCCCCCCCCCCCCCCCCGTGGGGCCCTCAGCCTTGCGGCCCACTTTGCCTTTTCTCGCAATGGCCAAGAAGCCACAAATGGCCCTGTTCCCCTTCCCTGTGGCCTCTGATAAACCATCCCCCAGGCGGCAAAGGCAGCTTCTGTAGGTTCTCAGTTTTTATCAAATGTAGCTAAGAGAGGGAAAAATCTTTTCTTGGTTCACATTCAGACTGCAAGTGTTAATTGACTTACCGACTGACTTATGGATGTAAATCATTACGAGTTACCGATTTTGTTACATGTGTACTCTGTGCCTGTGCCAGGAGCTGCTGACAGAACCTTCCATTAAGTGGAGACTCTCATTGTGTGTACAGGCAAGGCCTTTGGGGCTTGGAGTTTAAGCAACTTGCCTGAGGCCACACAACTAGCTAAATGGCAGAGTTGAGACCTGTGTCTCCATTCTCCTTTTGCATTCTTAATGCAGCTTTTCACTCTGGTTCATTTTTCACTCTTTTTCCATTTTATGCATGCGGATAGCCATATTTCCACCCTCCGGTGGCTTATGAGATCAAAATCCCTTGAGAGGAGAGACCCTTGTTTTTCCATCTTAGTGGGCACAGCCAGTCCTAACCCAGGGTGTAGAGAAAGGCTTCAGAAAGCTTGACTGGCTCAGAGAATAAGAATTCTTTTCCTGACCAGGTATAGACTCAGCTCTGTGAATAGCAGGTGCTCCTGGCAATTGGAGGGAGGCCAAGGTTGAGCTTTCCTTGGTGAAACTATATGAATTTTCCATTGCGTGAGATGGTGGAATAAACCCAGTTTCCTGGGGCCAAGATAAGCCTGCTACTGCCCCCTTCAAATTCTGCCTCTAGTACACGACCTTGCGATTTGTTATAATCAGAGTGGAACCTGAAGAGAGGTGGGCGATGGTATACCGGCTTGGGGTCCAATGAAGAAGTTAGGGCCGATTTATGTGTCCTTTATGTGGTTGAAAGGCAAAACAAATACCATTTGCTTTAAAAAATATCCCTAGACGAGTTGAGTCGTTCACTTTTAACTGGAGGGCCTGTTCAGGCTGCAGGTACTTGTAATAGAAGTTTTTCCGTAACAGCGTCCTTCAGAATTCATAAAAATAATTATGTGTGCAGTATGGACACCTAGAAAGTTCCAAAAGATCATTTAAAAAACCTGAGTCACTCTTTCACATTTGAAGAAAGCCTTCAGACTTTCTTAGCAAAATAAATTTCCAGTTCAAAAATAAACGTTAAAGCTATTTAAAGATGAAAACAGAAGCTTTCTATGAGCCAGTGTGAAAGTATAACAAAATCTAAGGGATTTCTTTAAAAGACAAATTTATGGAGATTTCTGAAACTGTTATTACAAACTAAATTTAGGTACTTATAATAAAAATGTGTGTGGTGCTTTTAGGGCTTTACCATTTTTAAGCTGCTTTCACATAATTGATCTAATTTTACCGTCAAAACAATCTTAGGCAACAGGTAGAGCAGGTGTTGTTTTCATAGCCACTGTACAGTTCTGGGAACAGGCTTCTCCACTAACTGACTTTCCCAAAGCCACGAGCCAGGGAGGGGCACTGCCAGGCTTACAGCCTCGTAGTGGTGAGATCAGGAGTCCCAGGCACTTTTACTCCAGGACATCGCCTCCACATTCAGCTCTGTGGAAAGATAATTAGCAGCATTTCCCTTTCATTAATTTCATTTCCTTGACTGTATCTCAGTTGTTAATCACCGTGGGCAGAGTTGGAATCAATCACTGGCCGGCCTACCAAATCCATATTGCATTGACAAGGAGGATGACCTCACTGTCATCTTCATTACTCTTCCCATTCCTAGGTGACAATGTGAAACCACCACTGTGGTGGCGCATAAGGGCGGACACTGCCCCCAAAATGGAATACCTTCTGAAGGGCGGGTCCCTTGTGATACAGGCTTCCCTTGCTAGGTGAATGTTCTGGGAACCCATCTGGATCGGTGTACCAGCTGGTGTTGTTGTGAGAGGCTGCGTTTGGCTTCAGTGAATGTTTTTTTGAAGACTCAACGCATTTTTGCCCATTTCATGATGGGTGATTTATGAGTGCACCTGTCCACACCGTGCCAACTCAGCAGTTTTTGACCAAGAAAACCCAGCATGACCCCGGTGCCCCACCCTCCCTATTCACCCCAAGCGACTATTTTTGTTTGTTTGTTTCCCTGGATAAAAAATGTTCTCAGAGGGAAACATTTTGCCTATGTGGGAGAGGTGAAACAAAAAATGGCAGAAGCACTAAAAGTCCTCAGAATCGATGAGTTCAAAAACTATTTTGAGCAGTGGAAAAAAAGGTCTCAGTAGGTGTATTGCATCAGATGGAGAGTACTTGGAAGGTGACTGAAGTTTAAACATGTAAGAATAAATCCACAATTTTTTATAAATAAATTGTGTTTTTCTGGGTCCCCCCTCATATGTTTACTACTCCTTCTAGTGGGGAAAAAAGAAGGTAAAGTAATATGCAGGCTCTTCCTTTACATTAGTTGCTAAGCAGCAGCCATTTCATTGTAAAGGAGATTCAGTTCAAATAATGACATAGGTATTCCAAGAATAGCATTTCATTTTTACAGCAACTGCATTTCCCGTCTCCTTATAGCGGCTTCTGCGGCTTCATGGTTTTAGGGGAAGAGGTAGGCACCTCAACACATTTGTTAACTTTATGGAGAATAGAGCCGACCACCTAATAACCAAACTCCCGTGTTCTGTGACTATGAGTGAGCAGCAAGCAGGGGCTACCTGCAGTTTGAAGGATGTGGAAGTGTCTCCAGAAGACCGGAACAGGTATGGTTTTGAGGCCATATTTGATATTAACTGATAATGTCTCAATGGAACACTCTGGATAATTTAGAATCCTAAGTGTTTGAAGAATATGGTATCGAGCACATTCTGGACTTGGACTGCGGCCAAGATTTCATCATATTGAGACTTTGTTGGTGACTAAAGGCTCTAAAAAGTGGGGGTAGAAGAAGATTCTGTACAAGGCTAGTCTAAGCCATGGAGTTCAGTGTCGTCTCGAAGAAGGGAATGAGTGTAGCAGAAGACACACTCCCCGTCATGTCATGTCCCCGTAAGTGTGGGTTTAAAAGGGGAGCTGTCCGATTACAAAGCTGTTGGGTGATCTGTTTTGCTGATTGCACTCAGTGGTTTTGAAGGCTGCATGGTGGGTGCGCGGAAGCCCACTGCACTGCCTTTTAAGACGTTTCCACCATCTCTGCTCCAGCTTGCACAAGCTGTGGGAAACTCAGGGTACCCAGACAAATACACGTTCTTCAGAGCACTGCTTCATGGGAGTAGTTAAAGGAGCAAACTTTGTTGTTTTCCAAAGAGCGCATTGTATAACACCTCTCCCCAAGTCCTCCTCCCCAAGCCATTTGAGAGGAAGTACTTCTTTCTGGGACCAGATGGGATGCTTGGAAGCTGGTCTTTAACTTCCAGTAAATTGCCCTCCCATTGACGGCAAAGTACCTCTTCCTGGAACTAAAAGTAATGTTCGGGAGAAATAATACATGGATGAATCCTCAAATGGCGCACGGTTATTCCCACTGTGGCACTGGGTTCATTAGTATAGTGGTTATTAGCATCTCTCCAGCAATTAGTGCTTCTCATGGATTTCGTTGTGTACTTCTTATGATTACTCACTACAGCTCCGGTGAAACAGTCCTGGTGTGACAGGAACCCATTATCTACGTGGGAAATCGAGTCGGGAGGGCTGGGGAAGCGAGGACTGAAAACCCATTGACTTCTGGCCTGAAACTACAGAGGAGCAAGATCCTTCGTGTCCCTCAGGAAACGCTTCTCTGGGACATGCTCAGTGGTATACCTTCAGCATTATTAATAGTAATATTAATAATAAGAGCAGTAACATTTATTGAGGGCTCACTATGTGTGCCAGGAATTGTGCTAAGTGCTTTCCATACGTTATGTCAGTTAATTCTCACAACGACTTCATGAGCTAGCTGCTGTTCCTTCCTACAGTTTTACGGAAGAGGAAAGCGAGGCACAGGAAAATGAAGTAACATCTCAGAGCTACAGGGCCGGCAAGCCGTGAAACCAGGGTCGGAAGGCCGGGAGAACTCCCCGGCCAGTGCACTTAAGCTGGACTCTGTTTTATATGCCAGTCTAAAAATGTATCGGTGTACCCCATTTTCCTTTTGGAAATGAGTTCCGCCCTATGGTGTGCAGTCTTGTGGGGTTGTGCCCCAAAGAGGCCAATGAGGTCTTGGGAAGGCCTTCCTCTGACCCTAACCCGATATATGTTGGAGCATGGGGCCTGAGCATGGATACCTAGGCTCATTTGGACTTGGCCTCTTGAAAGACTGTCCAAGGGAGTGCCCGTTTGTTTATGCCCATTAGCAGTGCCCTGGTAGGACAGTTCCTGCTGACCTGGTTCCGGTCTTTTCCAAGCGTGGATCACCAGCCTTTCTATTGAATTGTGAACCATCATCCACCATCTTCCCAGGAAACATCTTTCTTGTGTAAGTTGGCCAGGGTTGGTTTCTGTTGCTTAGAACAACAACAACAGCAACGAAACAAACCTAACTGATAAAATACCATTGGCAAATGGTCCCCCGGCCTCTACTGGTGGATATCTTCAGTGCCGGGAATTCTTGGCTACCTTAGGGAGGGAGGTAGGTCAGGTCAGGTCTAATTGTCAGAAAGTTTTTGTTAGGGGAAGATGAAAGTGTTTAACGAGTATTTGGCATGAGTTAGGTACTTTGTGCCTCCTTGCTTGTCGGTCTGTTATTTAGTTATCACAAATCCCCCAGTGAGTTATTTTTGTGTTACAGATGAGGGAACTGACTCTCACAGAGGGGAGATCATTTGCTTCCAGTCAAAGAGCTGTTAGTTGATGGAGTCAGGGTTCAGGTTCAATCCCAAGTCTCCCAAAGCCTGCATTTTTCCCCTTCATACCATGCTGCCTATGTGCTGAGTCCGGAACGACTCCTTTATATTTTACTTACCGGTATTACCTTTTTATTTCTGGGGAATATTTTGGGCAACCATCCTCCTTTTTCTATATGATAGGTCTTCAAATATTTGAAGTCAGGTATTTTCTTTAGACTGAACCCTCTCCTCTTTCATTCTTCACTTATCCTGTCTCTAAAGGTGATATGTAATCACCTTCACTTTTCTGGCTGTCCCTAATTTGACAGCCTGCTGGTTTATCCGTGGCCTCCTTCACTTGAATTGAGCACTAAACTAAACATGTTGTCTACCCAGGGCCACCTCTAGCACATACAGCATCTTCATGTGAGTTAGAAACAGGCCCCGGGTCTGGGCAGACAAACTGAGAAAACCCTCCCTTACTTTCGAGTTCTGTCTGCCCCACCACCAGGATCTGGCATGCAGTGGGTGGCTCTCAGTCTTCCTGAATTTCAGTCTTCCTGCCCGTCCTCTGGGTACCTGGGCAGGGCACAAGCTGCACAGGTGTAGGTATGGCTCTGTGGGACTTACTGGGTTGGCCTAGAAGTTCATTTAGTTTTTTCCATACGATGGTTCTAGTAATGCTTAGTTGCATTTAACTTCATTTGAAACAGTTTTGTTAGATTGTGTTGTGACAGCTGTCATACCAGCGTGCATTAACAAAAACTTACCAAAATTGGTGAATTTTTGTGTAGCCATTTTAATATTGAGGATGGAAGAAGACATGCAACATTTCAGCATATTATGCTTTTTTATTTCAAGAAAGGTGAAAACGAAACTGAAACACAAAAGAAGATTTGTGCAGTGTTTGGAGAAGGGGCTGTGACCGATCAAACATGTCAAAAGTGGTTTGCGAAGTTTCTTGCTACTATGGACATTTTGGCCAAATAATTCTTTGCTGTGGGGCCGTCTTATGCATTGGAAGATGTTTAGCAGCACCCCCGGCCTCTACCTGCTAGAAGCCAATAGCGGGAGAGAGCCAACATCCTCAAAATATCTAAATCAATAAAGTTATTGATGAAAATGAAAAAATGTGCTTTTTATTTCTCTGTAAAAAAATGTTACAGAGAAAACAAAATGGACTTTTTTGCACACCCAGGAGTTCCCCTGCTGTGGCCACTGGTTGCCTTGCGTATGTGGATTAGCGCGGGTGCTGGCTAATTGCTGTAAAACTCATTCCAAAGCCAGATTTCCAGGCTGCCAATTCAACAAATTACTGATGACATTTCCAAAGTTCTGCTTAGGTTGCAGCCATTTTACTTGAGATTTGTCATTTTAGCTTGGCTAAATGTTTACTTGGCATGTTTCATATTTATTTCAGACACCAAACTCTTCTAGAATGTTTAAAAGTCCTTCTTCCCCCCTCCCTTCCACCCTCTCTTTCTCCAACCCTTCCTCCCTTCCTCCCTTCTCCCTTCTTTTCCTAAATAGGAAAGGGCACGCTCTTTGTTAATTGCAGTTTACTACCCTCCCCTTGGCCCTTCTGCCGATAGAGAAATACCCGTGGCCACTCTTCTAAACCTGGCTGAATCTATTTGTCTGAGAGGTTTTGGTGAACTTTCTTTTAGTGAGTTGACGAGAGCCAATAACGAAATCAATCTGTACTTTGGCTGTACGAGTATTTGGTGGCCAAGAGGACTGCTTATTTTGTTTAGAGGACAGCATTTTACTGTTTTAGGTACTAAGGCTGTGCTGCCCAGTACAGTAGACACTAGCAAAACGAACTAAATAGATTAAATTTGAAATCCCATCCCTCAGTCGCACTAGCCACACATTAATTACTCGACAGCCTTGTGTGGCTAGCACCCTCCATAATGGACAGCACACGCGTAGAACAGTCTCGTCACCGTGGAAAGTTCTGTTGGAAAGGACTGGTCTGAGGGATTAGTGTTACGACACTAATTTATCAACCCCACAGGAACCTCTAGCCAGTCATCCTTGAATGACAGCCAGCCTTGGATGATACAGCTCTTGGATTAAGAAGTGCAGTTCCCTAAGGAAGAAGTTACACTTTAGAGGTCCAGCTAGGAACGAGACAGCACTGCAGACAGGAAGGGGGGGGAGTCACTCTTGGTGTCCTCTGTCATCTAGCTTGCCGTGTGTTTCTCCCCTCCTCACTACATGGGTGACTGATTTCCATAAGGACCGGGGCGGGAGCCTGCCTTTTCTTGTTGTGGAGTGCACCTTCCCCTACGTTGCCACACGCACAGAGCTCGGTGCAGAAGGGAACATGTTCTGTGGATTTTCGGTAGCCTGGCTGTTTTGTCACCTAGGCTCAGCGGGCGGTGGTTGCTTTTGGAGGTGGAGTGAAGGGTGGGGAAAGAACACTGCCGCTTCACGTCGGCAGATTCCTGAAATGTGGGCAGGGGTGTGGCCCAAGATTCAGGGTATACATGTGGGGTAGGGATGTGTAGCTTCAGGTTGTGTTTGCATTGCAGAAATTGCTGGTTATATTCCCTGTTTTGTTCTTAACAGGAGTTCTCATCATGTTCAATAAGTATTTATTGTAGATTCACCAGGCAGGTGTGGAAGTAAATGCTTGGACTTAAACCTTTAACATGGCTCATGTGGTTCCTAAAGGAAAGACCTTAGGAAGCTCCAAAAAAAACCTTCAAGGACAAAGCCAAGGCCCCAAGAGAATCCTTGTGAGCTTGTGTGGATTCTCTCTGGTGATTTGAACTGCCAGTATTGCACACAAGGGTGTTCTAAAAATAACCCAAGTAATGTGCATCCTTTGCTGAAGGGAGGGAGATAATTTGTGAGGATGATGAGATATGGAAAACGAGAGAAGCTTTAAAAGATGTGAAATGAAATACACGGATCTCGATGGTCTCAGAGGCTCTCCCGTGCGCCGAGTGCTCTCTTTGAAGTCTTGATGTTGAAAATTTGAGAAAAGTACTTAAAAGAAAAAGCATTGCTGGGGAAGTCATTGGTTTTTTTCTCACCTATGATTTTTAACAGGAACAGTTCCCTGGATAAAAAAATCACCTGTTTTGTAAGAATAGTTATGGAATACTCACTTGTTACATGTGCAAAGCATTATTTCAAGCCCTTGGTGAGGAATCCAAAGTTGAATAATAGATGATTTCTACCTTAAAATTGCTTCAATTGCTTATACTTATTGGGGAGACAAATAAGAAAATGTATTGAGTGCCTACTACATGCCCAATAGCATGCTAAGTGCTAGAAAAAGAAGAGAAATAAAAACCTCTGTCATCAAGAATTTATGGTCTAGGGAGGGAGAGAGGCAAAGAATTGACCTGTAACAATCAGAATAATAAATACTTACAAAGAAAGAGGGATGTTCAGGGGACACGGTGGGGGAGCCCAGCAGAAGAGCACCTATGTCAGATGGAAGAGGGGAAGAGATCTTCTGGAGCAGGCGATGGTTGAATGCGCCTTGAAGGAGCAAGAGGAGAGCTAATAGAGATGGCTGGGGGGATTTGTACATGTCACTGATTCAGTGAAGAAAACATGCCCTAAGTTCTAAATGGCAAACTAAAAATAGAATTTCAGAACGCAGCCCTGGCTGGTGTAGCCTAGTGGATTGAGTGTGGGCTGCAAACCGAAGGGTTGCCAGTTCGATTCCCAGTCAGGACACATGCCTGGGTTGCGGGCCAGGTTCCCATAGGGGATGCTCAAGAGGCAACCACACATTGATATTTCTCTCCCTCTCTTTCTCCTTTCCTTCCTCTCTCTCTAAAAATAAATAAATAAAATCTTTTTTTTAAAAAAGAAAGAATTTCAGAACACAGTTCATTTGCCTCTAATCTCTTTTGAGCAGCTCCCAAAATCCATCATCTGAATATTTTGATGGAGTGGAGGGCTTTAAATAGGTTCTACTACCTCGAAATCCATGTGTAAAGGACCTTCACGAGGAGTTCTGTCTACTCTGTACTCTGTACTCTCTGCTCTGTCTACTCTACTCTGTACTTGTTAGACATCAGAAGCTTGAACAAAGCTCAACGGTAGGCACAGAGTGGTGCACATGGGCGTATCTGGGCTGTTGGAGCACAAAAGAGGGCCAGAGAGGTCAGTTCTGTTTGGGAGAAGTTTGTTGGACTTTGAAGGGCTGGTAGGACTTCAACAGGAGGTGACAGGGCACAAGGAGGGCGAGGGTGGAACACAATGCCGGCAGCAGGAATTGCACGAGAAGGGACGTGGTGGGTGGACTGTGAGAAGTATTTGGACAGCAGTGTGAACTGTGGAACAACTTTTCTTTGATCCCAGAGGTACACAGTGGAAGATTAGCCTTGGGGCGATAAGTGAAGTGCCCAATTACAGAAGGTTTTGAATGCGATCAGAAGAATTTGGATTTTGTAGGTAACAGAGGGCTATTGGGGGTTTGGGGCAGAGCGGTGATGCTCTGGACCCAATGTGGAGAAGACCTTGCTTCCCCTGGATCCATTCTCACTTCTTCTTCTGGAGCCTCTGTTATTACTGCAGAAGTGACACCTCCACCCTGCTCTGCCACCCAACTGTACAGAGGGGACAAGAGCTATCCCGTCTTCCCCAGGGCATTAAATGGGTGTGGTGGCTTACAGTCATGTTCTGGTCATGCCTCTAGGAAAATAAGAAGGAGGAAAGAAGACAAGAGAAAGGAGGGCGAATCTCAAATCCATGAGGATTTGCAGAAGACTGAGAACGTGAGATAGCCTCAGAGTCTGAACACACAACTTATTTTTAAGTGAAGTCTGGTACTGGGTGGTTAGGTTTAATGTCATTAGTTAACACCTGAGCTGAAGAACATTGTCCTAAGTTCTAAGCGGGCAACTCCATAGAAAATTTGGGAACATGGCCTGCCTCTGAGCTCAGAACTTTCTGTCTAATCTCTTTGGAGAAACTCCCAAAATATCACACCACTGGAATGTTTTTAATGAAGTGGAAAGTTTTTTCCAGATTCCAATACCTAGAAATCACTGAACAAATTAATGGAAGGACTGTGTGTTTTGAATTTATTAGAAAATAGTAGTTGAGTGGCGTACGCATTGTTCACTGCCGGAGGCCTGTGAAACTGTCTAACACCATTACATATTCATACAGGAGCAGAGGTTGGCTGGGCCAGTTCATAGAAATAGGTAATTTTGCAGTGAGGAAAGATTCGCTTTCGGCTGCAAACTGCACCCTCTTTTCAAGACCCACTGTTCAGTAACAGGCATGCAGCGCTGTGGTGGAAAGTCAGGCTGACCCACTCTGTCCCCGGGTTTTCACTCTGGTTACTGAAGGAGTAGGACGTCGCCTCACTTCTTCCTTGCATTACGTCCGTTGCATTGCAGTACTTGAGAGCAGGCTCACGTCCTCCATTCTAGAAAATCGTCATTTTTCTCGCACCAATGGAAAATAGAGAAAACGAGGGTAGAAGAGAGAGCAGCATTGAGATCCAAGTACTATTAACATGCAGGAAGGAAGAGGATCTTGGCTGAAGGCCGCCCAGAGTGATGAGCAGTCTCGGGCGCACAGGCCCACAGGACCCATCTGATGCGGGGAAAACAGCCTGCGAGCGAATTTCGGCATTAAGATTAGAAAACTCCCTTTATCCACTTTTCAACCAAATCCAATTACTCATAACTCAGAGACGACCAAGCCATGCCATAATTCTAGTCAATATACTAAGCTCTAAGATGCAAGATGACATATTTCTTCCCATGTCACTCAATAAGCCAGTTTTGTTTTAAATGAATAAAATACAACGTGCAATTTTTTCCTGACAGCTTTGATTGAGAAATGTTGACCCCTCACCGCCCTGGGTTGACGGAGGCATAAATAAAATTAGAGAACAAGTCTGTTAACGGGTCACCGTCCACCCGTGTTAGAAGAAGTAGTACTGCCTGCTCCCGAGTGTGTGTGGGAGGTGAGGTGTGCATGTGTGTGTAGGTAGAGTGTGCTCGTCTGTGCGCCACTCTCTCTGACCCCCGTGTTCTCTTCTGAAAGATGAGGTTGCTGACGCCTGCCGCGCAGCAGCGTCTTGAGGTTGAATGGAAGGAGGCATGCGCTTTGTAGATTGGGAAGCCATGCGCAATATCGCCAATAAAATACCACTGCCACGCCAAGTCCTGGGTGTGCTGCCTGCCACGGAGTAACACGCAGACCCTGTGAACTTCTCAGGGCAGTGACCTTTCTTCACGACAGCTCTGAGGCGCATGTTTGCTAATGGTCAGCGTCATTTTGGACATGTGCAAATGCAGGTATATGAGAATTAACCAACATTTTGTTTTAGTTTTTTAATGCTTATTCAACCAAAGTAATGTATAAGCCTAGCTTCATGCACAGTCTGTTGTTAACTGGAACCACAGGGCTTATAATAACATCCAGAAGTTCCCTTCTCTGTTTCTCTCCTGAACTCCTGTTTCCCCAAAGCTGCTGTGATATGTTAGCTCTTCCTTCTGGATTCCACATTTATGTTTATAAATAACATGCCACTAAGTGCTGCTTTGCGATTTTTCTCAACTGTTTCCTATGAGAAGGTGAGGGCTTAGTTTTCTTTTATCCCACCAGCCCATGCCCCTTCGTTTATCCTTCCAATACATCTACTTCACAATTTTATTTAAATTGTTCATAAATGCTAATAATACTGATATCTAAAATTTTATGTATAGCTGAGCCACCCAGTGTGTTATTTGAGACATTTCCTTTCTTGTGTTATTGGCCTCATTAAAAAATTATTATTATTATTATTATTATTTAAATGTTATTTTTCAACTACAGTTTACATTCAATATTATTTTATATTAACTTCAGGTATATAGGACAGCGGCTAGATAATCATATACTTTATAAGGTGGTCCCCTCAGTATTTCCAGTCTATTGATCTCACTTTAAAAATTATTTTTATATGAGCTTATTTCTAATTCTGTTTCTAATTTCTGTTAAACTTTTTAACAGAACCATAAATCTTCTATTACACTTAAATGTGTGAAACATGTATCAGTTTTGTTATTTTTCCTGTAGACAGCCCTCCTCTTCTCCCCATCATCTTACCCCTTCTTTTTTATTAAATATATTGGGGTAACATTGGTTAATAAAATTATTTAGGTTTCAGGTGTACAGTTCTTCTTTTAAAATTTTTAAAAAGATTTTATTTATTATCTTTAGAGGGAGGGGAAGGGAAGGAGAGAGGGAGAGAAACATCAATGTGTGGTTGCCTCTCACTTGACCCCTACTGGGGACCTGGTCTGCAACCCAAGCATGTGCTCTGACTGGGAATCGAACTAGCAACCCTTTGGTTCGCAGGCCCGCACTCAATCCACTAAGCTACATACACCAGCCAGGGCCCAGGTGTACAATTCTATGATACATCATCTGTATATTGTACTGTCAAGTTTCCTTCCATCATCATTTATCCCCTCTTCATCTCGCCCCTCTGGACTGGTTTGTAGCATAGACCTCATTCTTCCTGTTTTTTTGATTTTTCACTGCTATTTCCCACAGTTGAATCTCTTATATTTTTAAAATTTCCTTTAGTTCTTTTTTGGTTTATGCATAGTTCAGTGGTGCACACAAACATTTCAAGAACAACAGTACCACATTTTTAGATGGGTTTTTTTTTTCCCCCAGGAACCTTCATCATATTTTTAGATGACTGACTTGAAAAAGTTTTCTAGGATGTGGGAACATCCTGCAGTAGCTTTCTCAGAAAAGGTGAATAGAAGGGAGATATTCTGAGTCCTTTCATGTCTGAGAATATCTCTTTATCTATTTTCACACATGGTTAAGAGTTTTCCAGGGTATGGAGTTCTAGATTGGAAATGATTTCCACTCAGAATGGTGAAGGCGTTATTACCCTGTTGCTTCTCTGCTTCCAAAGTTGCGGTTGACAAGGTCATTTCCATGCTGATTCTCGACAACTCTGTTTTTTTCTTTCTCTCTGGTTTAGAGATATTTTCTTTTTATATGTACTGTTTACAAATTTCAAAACTGATGTGCGTTAGCATGGTACATATATTCATGGCATTGGGAACTTTTTAGATGTCTTCAATTGAAAATGTTCAGTTCTAAGAAATTTTCTGCTCTTCTAATTTGGGGGTGAGGAGAGAATATCTTCTTCCCTTTCATTTTACCTGTTGCTTTTAAAAATTTTTATATTGTGTAGCTATTGTATCTACTGGAATATTTCTTTAACTTTATTTTCTATTAAAGTTTTCTTCTTATCTGCTGGGGGGGTCATTTTCTTATTTATTTTCCACCCATTTATTGGATTTTTAACTTTTGTGATCCATCTTTTAATTTCTAAAAGGCCTTTCTAGTTTTCTAGTGCTCCTTTTTACAGCACTCCATTTCATGGTTTTAATATCTTTTATTTCTCTGAGGATATTAATGATAATTTTTTGGACATTTTATTCACCCCATGTTAACTTTGTGTCCTCAACATTTTTTTCTCTTTATTTCAGTATCTTCTTTTCATGTTGGAGACTGATGATCAGTCACATTTAAGAGAGAGGCTGCAAAGGCTGAATGGGAGTTCTGTGTGTGCACAAGGCCTGTGACTTGTTAGAACATCAAGCTTCACTAAGGAGTGATTAGTTGGGGACCTGCTTTATTTTATTGGGAAAACCCTAAACATTAATATTTTCTGTTGAGTCCTTCAAGAAGAATGTTCTGCTTTCCTCTGAAGAGGTTTACATCTAACTGTCATTTCTCTGTGGCTGGAATTTTTATTATTCGGTGTGTAGGTTTTCACAGCAGGTCTCTGCTTCTACCAGAAGATCTGGTCCTCAAGCCCACTTGTGGTTGGTGTTTTCTAGGTCCTCTCCAGTTTAGCTTCTTTAGAAACTAGCTCTGCAGTGTGTCGGGAGTAACCACCGGGCTCCTCGGATGGGGATCCAACTAGTCTCCATAAAGGCCTCTTCCTCTTTTCAGCCAGCGGCACCCAGTACCTCCAGCTCTCCAGCTTCCCTAGAGCTCTGCGGTGTGAAGCCACCGCTTGCTTGATTGCTTCTTCCTCCCCCATAAGCGCTTCATTCCCAGTCTCCTCTGTCCTGTCTACATTCACGTGCCTTTACTCAATTCTCTCTCCAGCTTCCAAAAATCTTGTCGTCACTCCCTGTGCTGTCACCTCCCTTTTTTCTTTTTTCTTGTGAAATTATGTCTTTTTATTTCCTGTACTTTCACTTCAGTGGGAGTTTCTGCGGGGAGTTGGGATAAAGGCATGTGTCTAACTCAGCACGGCGAATTGCAAGTTGCTCACTCTGCTCTTCCTCAGTAAGAACAATAGGAAATTAGACAAGGCGGAGTATTTCTTTAGAATTTTTGAACAGACATTAATGTTCTTAATTCATCTTTACTTCTAAAGGACTTCTAAGAGTTTTGTAGGCATTTCCTTTGTCCCGACTCTCTCTAACATGGGAAGGGTGGGTGATTTTACTTCGCTTTTCAGGCATCCGGGTAGAGGAGAGACCTGTTGTGACTTCCCCCTGGCCTTCTGCCACAATCTGGTTGCCTCCATTCAGCTCACCATTTGCCTTGCGACCATCAACTGAAGTTTCAAAATGTCCCTTTGATTTTCAGCACCTCCTGACCTTGAACCACTGGTTTATGCCAGTCACAATGTCCTTCTCTGTCTTCTTCCTGTAGCCTGCGCTCTCCTGGTTTTCTGGGAAGCCCTGAGACCTGTCATTCTCCTAACAGCTCAGATGCCCATCTCCCCAAACACTCAGAGTTCATTTAGCACCAACGAAGTGCTCAATCTGGGATCTCCCAGGGACTGTCACTTGGGAGAGGCTGTTGCTAATGAGGTGCAAATTGGCAGCAGCTCGGGAGGGGTTGCTTTCTCTGGGCTAGGCCCCTGGGGACGGTGGATTGCTAAGACATTTTCACAGGAGGCTGGCTGTGGGCTGGAAAGCCCAATTCCTGGTCAGGGGAGGCCCTTGCACAGTGCCTGGGGGTCTGTCTGTGCTCACACATCCCAATCCCCAGACCTGCTGCCAGCTGGCTAATCTCTTGGCTAGTTTTTCTGGCTGGCTTTCCTTGTAAGTAGGAGAGGTGGAGCTCAGTCATGGGCTTTCCCAAACATTGGAGAGATAGCTGGGAAGACCCACAGCTCGCAGAAACACCGTCCTAGGGGTTGGAGTGCGAGAAGGTTAAGCAGTTGGGGTTTTGGTGGTGGTTCCAGAAGCAACTGCTGGGAGAAGGAAACATACGTATTCCTGCTGTGAGCATCTGCCCGCCAGTCTTGCCCGGAAGACCCTCGTTCACCAAACTGCTCACCTCAGTGCTCTCATCAGCCATCTCCTCTGCTTCTGGAAGGCTCAGCCTCCTCTCAGCCATCTTCACTTGCAGGTGTCCCACCAGAGCTGTGGAAGACCTGTGGGCAAGGGGCTGTGTTCAGAACCAGAGACGCTGGAGAGAAAATGGAGGGAATAGGTGGGTGTGGGAGGGAAGTGCTGAAGTGACTTTGTGTCGCCTGGTCTGTAGGACAGAATGGGACTGGGGCCCCTGGTGTGGAAGCCGTGTGTCCATTTGAGTGATCTTGAGCAGCTCTCTGAAATTCTCTGACGTTAGCACCCTCTACCTTTTCTTCTATTTCTCTTTATCTCATTTCCTCTGACTTTATAAAGACCTCACAGGGTGCCAGCCTACATGCCAAGGTGACAGAAAGCAATGAAATACAGTCCCTGTCTTAGGAACTCCCCTCCCAGTGGAGGGAGTCAGCCATACAAACAACATAGATTTGCCTGAGACGAGAAATGCATTGTGCCAGAGGCAAGAACCAAGTGTCATGGAATGATGGAGGGAGGGGCAATAATCTCTCTGAAAGGGCCCAAGGATGCCGACTGTGGTGGGGACATTCGAACAAGTCGTCGTTCAAGGAACGGATGTATGACTTACCGAGGTCACAGCGCAGTCTTGGAGGTTTGGAGAAGCATGGTGTATTCTAGAAAAGGCAGGTTGCTTGTTGAGCCTAGGGTGCAGGCGTGAGGTGCACTGGTAGGCTGTGGGTCTGGAGATAGACCGGGTCAGATGATGGAGCCTGCAGTGAGTTGGGACCTCCCCTTGTTGGTGATGGGAATCGGGGTGGGCTGCAGAGAATTGTGATGCTTTGCTAAACGAGGAGGCTGGGCTCCATGATCTTTGAGACCCCTTGGAGTCTGAACTTCTTGAGTTCTCTGTGTGGGTACAAAGATGTGGGTCTGGGAACACAGAGTGTTCTCTGGTGTAACGTCTGTGAGTGGGTGTTTACATGTGGGCTGGACTCGATAGCTATATTAGGCAGGGCTTGGGGCGCTGGGTTCTGGGTTAAGCTGGAGTCTAAGTCTCCAAGTCTCATTTCAGCCTTTGATCGTGACGTTGACCCTGACTGAAAGCACTTGACCTGTCTGCTTCAGGATTGCCACTTGTCAAATGGAAAATTTCACTTCTGTGCACCTGGGAGGTTTTTTTCTTTTTGACAAGTTTTATTTGATAATAACTTTGCTATGTGGTTTAGGGCGTTTGAGGGAAGAAAAGTTATTTCCAAGTTCCGTGTCATTTCTCATTGTGTTATTAGCTATCAATGAACATGGACATAAAAGTGATCCGTGCGTGAATTTTGTGTAATACACTTGTGCTGAGTTTTTCCTGAGCTTTGATTCCTATTTGGAGTAGGAATCTGGTGGGAGTAGGGGTAGGACAGTGGGAATATACACAAAAAAACCCAGTGCTGCAGGAACTAATTTAGTGAGCTGTGCAAATGCACACAGCTTCAGCCAAATGTTCCAGCTGGGTCGCTCTAGGAATGCACTTGTGCGGCTGACGACACATTCCTGGACTCCCGAGTGTTAGTTCATGCTTGTTGAACTTTCAACCCCAGGGGAGCATGCTTTCTGGAACCACATGATGAACACATTGGCCCAACTCCAGAGCAGTTCCTGATCTTCGAGTTGCCTATTGGCTTTTGATTTGGGTGCAGTTTTTCAATTTTGTCTTGAGAATCCTTAGCTCACTGTCCTGCCCATCTTCTCAAAATGTTCTCCAGTAGCTCATCTTTGTAACCAAAGGGAGAATTGATTTCTGGGTGGCTTGATTCGCATGCTTTGAGACAATGCCAGTGACGGTCTGACAGGCAAATATGGGTGAAGCCAAGAAGGAGCTTTGAAATAATGGCAGCTTGGTTAGGGTGGGCATGGCCGCCGGTTGTGGATGACTGATAATGCGTGCTCACTCCCTGACACCGTCCCTGCTGCCGGGAGAGGCCTGGACACACATGTACAGGGATGCAGCCTAGTGGAAGTGATAGCTCAGACTGGGCGTGAAGGACATCAGGAGGTACCTTGTAGCGCTGGCCTCAGTCAGACACCCAGCTTGGGTCCCCTGCGTTCTCGGGGCTCTTTGCATTGAACTAACCCGCCCGATACATCTGCAGGTCGGTTCTCCTGTAGGAGGGATGGGCAGTGTGAACCACTAACATCCTCACATCTGGTCTGTGAGGCCTTTATTGATCGATCACTAGTGAAATTATGACTGTGGTCTGTGGCTGCAGAGCTGCACGGGGGGTGGGGGTGTCACAATTTAACAGCCTCCAGTACTGATGTTGTTCTATGCAAATGAGTACAGTACTCAGTGGAAAGTGTTTTTTCTAGAACCTGAACTCTAAGAGCACTATTATTTCTCCTATGTCACATGTCATGTTTAGTATTATATGAAAGGTATGTCTCTATACATGTATCTTGTTGGTCTGAGTGATTGTATTATCCTTCAGGGCACAGCAGTTAATTTAACAAATGTTTATTAAGCACATAGGGTGTGTTGTAAGCACCAAATGCAAACAAACAAGATCCTTTCCCTGACCAGAAGAATCTCAGAGATTAGTAGGGGGAGACAGATAGATAAGTAGACAGATAATTAAAATGTTATCGTATATGATGTAGGTAGGTATAATGGTAGAGATATCCACTTGAAATTAGAAAATGAGGTACTTTGAGTTGAGTGTTAAAGAATGAGGAGGGATTACCCAGTTGAAGAGGGGTGGGAGGGATCTTCCACAAAGATCAAGAGGTCAACATCAGCAAGGATGTAGCCATGGGAAATGACTTCCTTGTATAGGAAATCAAAAGTGAGTTGATCATCTAGGAATACAAGTGTTCGGTGGGGTCAAGAGATGAGACTAGAGTGGTAACAAAGTTGCCACTTCAGTATTATTCATCAAGGGTGAGTTTGTCACAACTTCGGGGGTGCTGCCGGCGTCTCGTGGGTAGATAAACACCCTGGGCTGCACAGGATGGCCCCGCACCACAAAGAATCATCGGGTCCAAAATGTCAACAGTGCCAAGGCTGAGAAACCCTGTTTTCAATCTTTTCATTATGTCTGGCTTTTATCATTCGAGTCTCAACTCAAAATTCACTTCTTCATGGGCTGTCTCGCCCATCCATCTGTCAGAAAAATTTGCATCTTCTTCGCCATCACTTCCTTTTGTGTAACTATTTTATTTCCTTTGTGCCTTTTGATACCACCTGTACTATATTATGTATTTGTTTACTTTCTTTATTTGTCTCTTCCCTCTAAAATATAAACACTGTGAGGTCTTTGGTGTGTTTGCTGCTTTACCCCCAAAACTTAGAACAGTGTGGAGAACGTAGGCAAACGTATAGAAAAACTTGATGTTGGGGGTTCGGGGTGGAGGAACACAGCGAGCTGGATACAGGTTCCGTGGTGCTGAAATAATAATCGTAGTTAACATTTACTATCAGACTTAGTTCAAAGTATTTTACATGTATTAACTCATTTAATCCCCCACACAACTCCAGACGGTGGACAGCATGATTATTCCCATTCTTTACATGAGGAAACAGAAAGAAGGGTTAAGTATTTTCCCAAGATTATACATCCAGCGAGTGGCAGTGCTAAGGAGGTGTCAGACCCCAGGTGATCTGTGTGTGTATTCACACATGCTCTTTATGGCAATTAGTCTGAGAAAATTGTGGGTTAGAGGAGTTTCCAACAGTGTGTCCCACCACAGAGATGCCAGGTCAGATAGAAACCAGGGGTGGGTAGTTGGTGGGCTGAGAAAATTCACTAATGAAGACGGTGCATGTCAGGGCATGGTGTATACTACCCTAGTAAGGGCGTCCAGTGGCCCAGAGAGGTCCCAGCTGATGAGCACGGTGCTCTTACCTAACGGGTGCTTTGGTTAGGAGGGGAGATGCAGCAGGCTCCAGCCTCCACATCAGTTCTGGGCTTGGGAAATCGTGTCTTCAGTGGTGGCATAATGCTGAACAGTACTGCGGACAGAGGACTGCCAGCTGTTTCTATAGGCCATTTTCGATGTCAGAAATGAGCCACAGCAATAACTGGGATGATGCGTTGGCTCAGAGGCAGCCTCTGGGCAGAGTCTCTGTGCCTGGGTGGCCGAGCTCCTTCTCATCACTGTAGCCCAGCTCACCACTCACTCCTTCAAAGGTCCCGTCCTGGTGCTTCCGGAGTTCTCCAAACTAAGGCCTCACAGCCAGGGCCACTCCGTTCTAGTTCCTGTGTACTCAGCCCGACCTGGGCTTGGTGGGAGGCATGGGCCTGGCCTCCACAGATGACACTGCTGGCCTGGCAGAGCACTGCTGGGGCACCAGGTGGTTTCTGTGGTCAGCCGCCTGGATATGAAGGAGGAGGGCGGGCGACTGCTCTGTTTCTGTCTCTCTCTTACTTCCTCCCTTTCCCAGTGGCGGAACCACAAGCTGGAGCTCAGCGAATCCTGCTGTGAACACACCTGGTGGAGAAAAGAGGGCAGCATCTCTGGGTCTGTAATACATTTCACCACTTTGGGGGAGGGCCCTTGGGGTCAGTGGGGCAGAGCTCGTTGGATGCTGAGTTTAAAGCTTCTCCTTGCTTGACACTGGAGGGGACTAGTCGGTTTTAGAAATGGGGTAGAGAGGATTGCTACACTTCTAACAATAGGGTCTGGGGGTATAGGAATATGAAGAGTTTGGGGGTCTGTAATTGAAATTTCGGTCTCCTCTGCACCCAGTGGGAGCAACAGGTGGATGCAGATGTAGGTGAGAGCAGGGCTGTTGTTCCGTTAGGCCTGAGCCCAGGAGCAGAGGGTCTTGATGTGTTTTCTGCACAGTATGGCTGGTAGTGTTGTCTCAGTCGGTTTTCAGAAGCCGGAGCTGGCATGGACTGGCTGGAACTGATGTCTGGCTGTGGACAGAACAGCAGGGGAGACTTTGAGTGTGACTTACGGACCGTGGGAGCAAAGACTCACATCAAATTGAGTTTGTAAAATAGACATGTTGGAGGATTGGAGTTGGGAGGTTATGCCTAGAAAGTTCTTGTGAGAAAATTACATAACAAGAGAGAGACCCTACATGGGGAAGCACTGGACCTTGGTACTGGGAAAGAAAGGGATGATTTTTTGGAAAGATTCAGGGGAAGAAATGCAGATTCTATAAATATCCAAGAAAATAATAATAAAACAATCAATTCTACTTCTATGAACTGAGAGCCAAAGGCACTTAGTACTTTTTTGTGGGGGTGGGGCGGGAAGTGAGAGCAAATCATTTGGGCAATTCTGATATTTCCATGTTTGCAGTAAAACTCAAGATAGCTAATACTGTGAGCCAGTGCGGAAAATGGAGGACTTATCGCCGTTTTATGGCCAGCATGGGTAGGCACTGAGAGGTTTTAGATAAGGGAGTTCACTTTCATATTTGTCTTTCAATTAGATTATTCAAATGACTGCACAGGGGGTGAGTCAATAGACTCTTGTGCCAGTGTAGGTGAAAAAAAGTGGTCGAGTGCAAAGCTAGGAGATGGAGGGGTGGGAGGAAATCTTTAGAATTTAAAGCTAAGAAGACTTGATTGCATGGATGTGATTTATTGGGGATAAAGGAGGAAGCGTGGTTGGCTTCTGTGTCTCAAATTTGGTTGGTCAGTGAAGCTGACACCTCAGATAAGGAGGAGAGGATGATGAGCTACATTGGACAGAGAAAATGATGAATTACATGTCAGCCGCACTGCATGCAAGGTACCTGTGAATCATCAGGGTGAAAAGGCCCATGTGAAAGGGAATCTCATGTTCCGGAGACTGGTCTAGGGTGGGTGTGTAGGTTTGGCAAGGGGAGCTGAAATCACGGGAGAGAATGTGATCTTCTCGGGATGTTTGGTAGGATGAGAAGAAAGGAGGACTTAGGGGACACTGCGAGGTCATTATCAGCATATACGGGCCCAGAAGAAGGGGCTCACCACCGAAACAGGAAGGGCAGTAGAGTCACATTTTGAGGTCTGTTGCCTCCAGCTTCTGTCTGAAGTTTCTCCTGTTTCTTGTAGCATTCATTCTGTATCGGTGTTCCACAACAGTGTTGTTTATTTTCAATGTGATAAGTGATATTTTAGAGGCATTAGCCAGTAGCTAGTGTAAAGAACCGACAAGCTTCTTTAGACCTAAATCCTCATCTTTTCTCCCATCCATGTCCCTGGTATGAACTTCAGGGACTGATGTGAAGTAGGATCTCAATAAATAGATGATATTGAATATATGAATTTGAAGGTGCCATTTCATTAGAGAATTTGTCTTTAACCCACATACAAGGAAGCAGAAATTTGTAGACCAATTCGTTTTTCCCCCTCTACTTCACAACAGACAACCCCTAACTTCTTAAGCAAACTGGTTAGCTAATTTCTGAAAAGGGAACATTTGGAGCAGTGCCTTACCCGTCTGCAGAAGCTGGACCAGTACCTCAAATAGTAATGATCTCCTAAGACGGGTCAGGTGTACTGGCTCCACACACGGGGGGAAAGGCTCTCACATTCTCCCTGCTCTCGGGCGCACCACGCACAGTGAGTTCTTCTCTGCGCTGCTCCGGGAAATGAGGAGGGAGATGACTTTTTGAAAAAGACTAAGCAGAAGAAATGCAGATTCTATAAATACCTAAGAAGAGTAATAATGAAACAAATAATTCTACTTTTATGAACTGAAAGCCAATGTTATTTAGTTTTCTTTTAACTGGGAGGCAAAAAGAGAGCAAATATTTTGGGTAATTATTGCTATTTCAGTGTTTGCAGTAGGACTTAAGATAGCTAAGGAGAAGCCTAATCTTTTCCGTTGTCCAGACTTGGAGATGTCTTGAGGAATCCAGAGACATGACATTGCTGAGTGTATTTTCTTTTTTTATGCGTGCCTATTTGGCCCCAAACCAGTGTAGCATTTGATTGGAAGTACAGATGATACACCCGTGTAGTTTTCTGCTTCTGGAACGTTTGTAGGCTTTGCTTCTTCTCTGTGCTTGTCCTCCAGGGAGGTTTACGCTATTTAGTAATACGTAGGGGGTCTGGCGCATTTCTTCTCTGGTTCCAGGTCTCAGTTTGTGTGCCAGGTTGCTTGGAGCAGCTCAAATCCATGTGGTCAGAGGAGCTAGAGGCTGTCAAATGCTCAGGAGTGCAAAAGACTCATCCCTTCCAAGAGGGATGAAGTTGGTGATGACATTTGAACTCTTGTTGGCATTTCCACACTTTGTAAAAACGCTTGACAACGTTCCACCGCAGGGCTGAGAAGTTTTTATTAACTCCTGAACTGAAAGCCTTGCTATTAGAGAGGGCCTCATGAAGGCTTTTGTGATGACTGGGGGCGTCATGCTCCGCTGGTAGCTTCTCTTCATTCCTCCCCGCCATTCTTCATTGTGCCTCCGCATCCACCCCTGCATCCCACTGCGGAGGGCCTTTGAAAAAGGAGAACGGAAAGGACAAACCAATGATCAGAAGAGGCAGCGTGGCTGCCCTTTGAGGTTTAATCTTGTGGCCCGTGCTGTTTTTGTGTTCCACAAAAGTCCATTTTGCCTCATTATGAATGTGTCTTCTCTTGGACTTTCACTTCCAAGATTATTTCAAGGGAAATTATAGTCAGATATTAGTCTCAATTGCCTCCATCTCACTCAATAACTATTAGAGTTATTAAATATCTTGAACCAGGAAGTTGCATATTTGCCAGCATTAAATGCACAGCTTGAAACTCTAATATTTGATTTGGAGAAAAAGCATTACATTTGAGTGGGTTAGGATCTCGCCAAAAATGCATTTTTCCATCTATTTCATGGTAAGAGCTGTTTTAGGATTTGAAATTTACAGCTAAGGACTTTCTGCCATCTTTGCAAAGTGGACTGGAACTGGAGAGTGTGATAAAGATTGGAGGTCCTTGGGAGCAGTGCTGGGTGTGGAGGACGAACTTGAGGGAGGTCCGTTTGGTTCTGTCTTGGTTCCTTGAGAGGTAAACATCCTCCATGTCTAATACTCTCAAGTCAGCACCAGCACACGCAGTGCCCAATGGGGTGGTTCCCAAAGTGTTCTCATCCACAGCCCTGCAAACCCCAATCTGACATGACCCAAAGGCATGATCATGCTATTTCCTTAGCCTTTCCCTCTGACCTGAATCTGCCCTGGAAATACTGGCATCGGGTTCATCCTTGTATCTACTGTAACACATATAAAGAAGATTCTAAATGTGTCAAAGCCAAGTAAGGAATCAAAGGCCAAGTTAGGTGTTGGTTTTCAGCCTCTTCACTAGTGTGGGCCCATAGGTAATTGTATGTATGTATGTATTTGTTTATTTTTAAATAAATATGGTTTTTGATATGTTTATTGATTTTAGAGAGAGAGGAAGTGGGGAGGAGGAGGGGGAGAGAGAGAGAGAGAGAGATCGATCAATGTGAAAGAGAAACAGGAATCGGTCGCCTCCCATAGGTACCTCTACCGGGGATTGAACCCGCAACCTAGTTATGTGCCCTGACTAGGAATCAAACCAGCAACCTGTTGGTGTACAGGATGATGCTCCAAGCAACTGAGCCACCCAGCCAGGGCTGCAGTTGTTCTTCATTGTGCGAGGTGATCCTGTGCGTGAATGCCGGTGGGACCTGTGAGCACAGGGCAGTCACTCCTGCGCACCGTAGCTGGTCCCCTAAGTCTGTTCAGGTTGGGGTGGACCCTGCCTATTCATGTCACCACTGGTCTATTTACTTTGCTTACAAGGAGGGCCCCTCCCTTCTGATTTCCTGTCAAGTTGTGCCCTTGGCATGCTTCCACAGTGTCATTGTTCGGGGCTCTGCTCTGTTGAATTCTTGACCATTTTTCAGACGTCACGTTCTCGACTGTTCTCACGACTCAGGCTTACTGTGCTTCCAGTCAACGCGCATCAGTGACTTGGGGGACAGCAGACTTTCATTTTATGCCCATAACGCGTCCTGTATTGCTATTTCCATCAAATGGGACTGCACACCTAATTAATACTACACAGAGACAGTGTAGCTTAGTGGGTAGAGTGCAGCCTTTAAGGTTAGATGTTCCGTGTTTAAATCTTGGCTCTACCCCCTCCTAGATGTATATGGACTTTGGCAAGTTATTTAAGCTCTCTTGGCCTCAATCTCCTTATTTGTAAGGTGGGTGTGTTAGTGGCATCTACCATATAGGGTTACTGTGAGTGAGGATTAAATGAATGAAAACATGAAAAAGGGCTTCGACTGGTGTCTTCGGCACATTAAGATATCACACGTTCTGTATCACGATCATGCTAGAGGCTCAGTGTCTTGACCTCGCAATTGAAAGAGCAGGGTTTCTTCATCAGTCCTTTTGCCTTTGCACTTAACTGTCCATTAGGACTCCAGGGAAATATATGGGGAACTGCTTAAGAGGTTGGGTGTAACCTTTGTTATAGCTAAATGCCTCTCACCCTTATAGGATATAGAAGCTAGATGATGATGAAGATAGCCACCATTTATTGAGTGCTTATGGTATACCAGGCCTGGCCTAAGAATTATGTATATATCCTCTTATTTATACTTCATAAAAACTATATGATAGGAGGCTTGTCTCCACTTTACAGCTAGGTCGAAGCTGTAACTCAAATTGCACCTCAAAAACTTGAAGCTGTGTTCATATCCTGTTTGAACCTGCCCAGGGCTTGCACTATCAGCCATTATTATGAACTGCCGCTGTGACCGCAATAGACTGCTTATCCTGCAGATTGGAAGCCTGGGGGAGTGGGAAGTGAAGGGGGGTCTTCCTGGGGCCCACCACTCATGAGATATTGGACCTCGAACAAGCCATGCAGCTTCCCTAACGCTCAGAGTTTCCATTTGTAAAGTAGACAATGACTGCGCAGGGTGTCGTGGGAGGGGCAAACCACAGTGAAATGTGTAACAAGGCAAAAGCAGGCAAGGGTGGTTCCCTGCCTGGCTTTGCCAGGGCGTTTAGAGATGATTAATGATTTTATAATGATGTTTAACCCAGGTGGTCAAGGACGGACAGTTCATTCTGAGATCAGCCTGCGCTGCTTTTCTCTGTGAAGCCAGAGCTCGGTCGCCAGTGCGACTCGGTCCCACCTGCTGTATGTGTTACTCTTGTCTTGCACAGTCCGATCGATCTGGAAGGCTGAGTCACGGTCCTCAGACCGAGTCCCCACCTTCCTCAAGGCCAGCGGGATCCAGTGACGGATGTCGGTTCCTCCTGACGGGCTTGGCAAGATGCTGGCACTTCTTAGTCTCTCTCTCTTTTTCCGAGTTTTCAAATATTCCTTCTCCTTTACTAATGCTACCACAGAAATATATTTTGTCATTACTACATAAAATCTTGCAAATATGTTTGTGGTCTAAAGAAGTTACAGAAAAGCATAATGTGTTATAAATTACACGAATGATCATTTGTTAAAGAATGACCAAATTATCTTGTTCTGAGTCAGCTACCTCATAGATAAGAAAGGGTTTTAACATGAATAGAAGGATATGATCGGATCCATCCTTTTTAAAAAAATGTGGCAACAGATATAGAAAATCTCATCTAATGTAAATATTATACATTTAATGTACAGTTTTGTACATTGAACTTAGGAGATGTGCGTGTAATTTACATAAAGAAACATCCTGACATTCAAAGTTAGATTTTCCACATTGGGAGCTTTTAACTCAAATTGAGATAATGGTGCTAGGAAGAAGTATTTGTTAATATAAAATACTTATCATGCATTAATTGTCTGCCTTTAACCAAATCTTATATACCATTTCCCTGCTCCACGTGTCCATCTTTAGCACTAACAACCTGCCAAATGGTTCTTTGATTTTTCTTGCTCTTTCTTATTTTGTGTTTGTTTTCTTCTGAGGTTGGTCAGGAAATTATTTTGGGGCAGATGCTGGCTTTTTGCAGGCTCTGATTTTGGTTGGGAGTGATGGAGAGGGCGTCTATTAAATCCATTTTGTCTGTTCTTGGTCACAGTGGTGCTGAGAATGGATGGCGCCATTTGTGAAACCCCATAACTCTTCCAGGGTAACCCCATTAAAGGGCCTCCTGACAGCGGTAGGTAAGGAGTAGCTCAGGGGTGTTCCTGTTTAATCCCTTTAAGCTCAATGTCTTGTGTTATTAGATCCACCCCCACCCCCTCCAAGCTTTATCACGTCATCTCTGGATAGCACACCATTGCTCCTGGAGCAGAATTCAGCAACGATTTCAGTTTATCTGTCGACAGTAAGCAGGTTAGACTGTCTGATGAAGGCTGATGCATGAGCTCAATCTTTGGGATTCTGGTCAGTTAAAACAGGGCCAGCTCTGCCCCGCGTCTGGGACAGTCACTGGTGCCCTTCCCCAAGTGGTGCGTGCTGGGGGCGTGGGAGCTGAATTTCCTGGCTTCCTTATGTTTGGGTGGGGCCACTGATCAGTTCTGGGCAGTGTGTATTGATTGGAAGTGACGTATGCTAATTCTGGTCTGGAATGTTTATTTGCCAACTCGAACCCTTTCAGGGACCTTTCTTCTTTCTGCCACGTTCTCCATTGTCAGCCTGGGTCCCAGAAAGCCCCAGCCAAGCCTTTATAGACAGGCACCGTGGGCTAGAAATAAACTGTTGTTTTTCGGCAAATGAGACATTTCTTGAGTGCCTGCAGCATATCCGCTCGAGGCCGACTGAAGCAGCGATCTGTAGGCAGGGGCTTGCGGGCTTGGTGAGCAGTCACGCTGTCACGTTGGTGATACCTGCTTTGGTTTCACCTTTACCAAGCAGTCCGTCGGGAGCTCTGAGCAAATGTAAGGCCTTCCTAATAAGTGTCTTAGGGGCAAACTTGCTTAGTAGCTTCAGAGTTTCTTTTTTTTTTCTTTTACAAAATGTTTCCTGTATCTCCTTGTCTCAGCCTTTAATGTTTTGTCCGGCACATAGCAGCTGCTCAATAAATGAACGATGAACGATGAACGGTTTTGTACGTAAATCCATTACTTTGAAGAGAACTTGCCATTAGCATCATAGAAGTGTTTTCACTGTCTCTGAACTTGCGGTTGCCAATTATTCTTTTGTTAATTCAACTCTACGTCATACTGTTACCATTGTCAGGGCTCCCCTGATGACGGGCAGCCGCTGCTCCTGCTGCAGTGGCCTCTGAGCCAGCAAGCAGCACAGGGCACCCCAGTCTCTACTTTGAGCTCAGCAAACCCAGGGAATGTATGGGACTGTTGCTCAGGAAAGCAAGAGGACCCCTTACTCCTGCATCATTTTCGGCCATGGCCTTCGCATCCCAGTTCTGCTGGCTCTGGAAATATTTCCCCTTTTTAATTTTTTTTTAACTTATGGGGTTTCAAGTAAACTAAAATTTCTCTGACCCTGGAGTCTCTCTCAGTCTTTCAACTTCTTCCTGTCAGGATACACCTCAGAGGTCTGTCCTATCATTATTAAGTGCTGAGAGGGCAGGGAACAGGGGTTAGGACAGCCTGAGACTTAAGTCTTTTTTTTTTCATCCTTCCCCAAGGGCATTTTTTCATTGCTTGTAGAGAGAGAGGAAGCAGGGACAGGGTGTGGGAGGGGGAGAGGGAGAGAAACATCATTGCTAGAGGGAAACATCTATTGGTTGCCTGCCATATGTGCTCTGGCCAGGAATCGAACCTGCGACCTTTTGGTCTACAGGACAGCACTTCCAGCAACTGAGCCATACTGGCCAAGGCTCGAGTCTTCAGTTTTAATACCTGGTGACAAAATATCAGGCTTTATAACAGTAAGCACAAATCCTACCCAATTAGAAATTTCCCTTAGAGCAATTCCTTCTCTTCATCCTTCCTGACATCGCTTCAAATCCGTCTCTCGCATCTGTTGATTATACTATCAAATTAGAACCGTGCCTGGGACATTAGTAAGGGTAAGCTATTATTATCTTTATTATTGCTATTTTGGCAGCCTTATGTTCTCCTTGTCTCCAAGCTTTCTCCACTCCAATCCATACTCTATATCTTGAAAAAATAGATCGGATTCTGTCTTTTCCTTATTTGTAAGGCTGTTTTGCCTCCACTGCCCAGAGGAAAAGCCCCAAATCCTGAGCTCCTTGGACCTCTGCAGCAGTGGTTCTTACCTGCCTTAGCCACATCTGAGTCACCGAGGGAGCCTGTCCAACTCTCCATTCCCAACCTCTGTTCCCAACAGATTCCGATAAGCTGGTGGTGATGGGGAAGGGAGACGTGCCCCTCCTGGGAAGGGGGTGTGCTGTTTGAGAAAGTTCCCCAGGTGTTCTGAGACCACTTTTTAAAAAATTAAATGTATTAGGGTGACATTGGTTAATAAAATTATATAGGTTTCAAGTGTACAGTTCTATGATACATCATCTGGATATTGCAATGTGTGTTCACCACCCAAAGTCAAATCTTCTCCCATCACCGTACACTTGACTCCCTCTACCTTTCAACACCCCCAACTCCCTTTCCCTCTGGTAACCGCCATACTGTTGTCTGTGTCTGTGAGCTTTTGTTTGTTTTCCTTGTTTGTCATTTGTTGCTTTCTGTTTTATATCCCACATGAGTGAAATCCTACAGTTCTTGACTTTTTCTGTCTGTCCTTTTTCGCTTAGCATGATGCTCTCAAGATCCACCCATGTTGTCGCGAGTGGCAGTATTTCGTCTTTTCTTATGGCAGAGTAGTGTTCTCTAGTACATATGTATCATATCTTTTTTTAAAAAAAAGATTTTATGTGTTTATTTTTAGAGAGAAGGGGAGGGAGGAAGAAAGAAAGGGAGAGAAATATTGATGTGTGAGAGATACATTGATTGGTTGCCTCTCACACGCCCCCAGCTGGGGACCCGGCCTGCAACCCAGGCGTGTGCCCTGACTGGGAACAGAACTGGTGACGCTGCGGTTCACAGGCCGGCACTCAGTCCACTGCGCCACACCAGCCAGGGCGGTGTGCCACATCTTCTTTATCCAGGCGTCCATCAAAGGAAACCTAAGTTGTTTCCATGTCTTGGCCACCGTGACTAATGCTGCAGTGAACATAGGGGTGCCCTTCTTCCACACCTGGCCACCTCACCTCCCTAGAGAGAACTCCCACCCCACGCTGCTCTCCCATAGTGCAGCCACGCACAGTGTGGGTTCTGCCCATGCCAAGCTTCTGGGCCCCCTCAAACTCATCATACTTTCATACTCCCATGCTTTGCACGTGCCTCTGAGTGCCCTTCTAGGCCCTTCTCCCTTTCTCTGCTTGGGCTCTTCAAAAAAAGCTTTAGTTTAAATGTCAGTTTTCAGGCTTTTCCCAACGGTCCCAGATGGTTGTCTCTTCCCGTGGTACTGGGCATTGACCTGTATTGTCAATACTCATCATATTGTGGCCTCATTATGTGTGCCTGTACTGTCTGGAAGGTTCTATGATCTTCTAGCAGGTTTTCACCGAGTTTTGGCACACAGTCAGCACTTGATGAGAGGCTGCAGTCTGTTGAAGTATGGGCTTTGCAGTTGTCCCTGCTAGGGGCCTCGTGAGGATGAAACGAGATAATATAAAAGGCACTTAGCCCGGGGCCGACTCTTAGCAAGTACTTGCTAAGTGGCACGGTCATTTTTCTGAGATAAAGGGTTAGCATTTAATCATTATATATACTTCTCTTATTGATATGCTGTATACATACTTCTCTTATTGATGTGCTGTGGTGTTTACACATGAATATCCATTCCAGGATGCATACCTTTCTCATCCAGGTAATTATCCATCAGTACTTACTGAACACACATTGCCTGTTGTGCGCAATATTTCCTACATCATCCTGCTCTCAAGGAGCGTATGGCCGACCACCAACATGGACACAAATGTGAGTCACGCAGCCGGTTTGCCTTGTGCTGGATGAGCTGCTGCTTCTGGGACTCAGGGCGGGGAAGCAGGTACCCGTGTGGTCCTGTTCCTTCCGCTTCCCCTGTGCCTTCTGCCAGGTAGGCTGGTGGTGATGATTGGCATGCGTGGTGGAAATAGAACTCTTTGGAGATTTAATACAGTTTTTAGTCCATTTCTTGGCCCCAGCTGGGCTACCAGCTTGGACAGTGTCATGCTTGGTGGGGAGAAGGGCAGACGAGAAGCCTGGCTCTATTACAGGTGGTCCCTGACGTACGATGGGTTGACTTAGACTTTTTGACTTTATGACTGTGCAAAAGCAGTGTGTATTCAGCAGAAACTGCACTTTGAATTCAGGTAATTTTCCAGGGCTGGTGATACGTGGTATGATGCTGTGCCGTGATGCTGGGCAGCGGCAGTGACGCGCTCACAAGGGTGAACAGCGGCTGTTCCCCGACGGACTGTGTTGCCAGCGTGTTTTGGGTCTTTGTGCGTCTGCATCCCATCAGGTCTTCAGAACGCCCACATGCAGGCCGGGGTGCTGTCCGCTGTGCGTGTTGTCGGTGAGGGCCCACACGGCCCTTCTGTTTTTCACTTTTAGGACAGTATTCCATACATTAGGTGAGATATCCAACACTTTATTATAAAATGGGCTTTGTATTAGATGAGTTTGCCCAACAGTAGGCTCTTGTAAGTTGTTCTGAGCATGTTGAAGGTAGGCTAGGCTGAGCTACAATGTTCAATAGGTTAGGTGTATTAAATGCGTTTTTGACAATATTTTAAATTATAGTGGGTTCATTTGGACGTAACCTCATCCTAAGTTGAGGAGCGTCTGTACTAGTCTCCATCCTGAGCACAGAGGCAGAAGGTTCAGTGTCTGGTTCTTTCCAGTCTGGTGTGTCACTGACTTCAGAATCAGCTACACCTGATTCAAATCCTGACTCCGTCACTCTGGGCTGGATTCCCTTTCTTCCTTTGCAAAATGGTAGATAACAACACCTGACTCGGAGAGCTCTTCTGAGAATGAAATGCAAGTTGTCAGGCATTTGGCATGTTCTCACAATCAGTGAGAGCCCCTAGTATTGCTCTCCCAATGATTTTATTTCCCCTGTGTCCTCCAGGCATCCCTTCACCTGTCTTTCAGGTGGGGACCTTCAGCGGGTAAATTAGAAAGCAAAGGAAGGATGGGTGGTATAGGTAGGAAATGGAGGCTGCACAATCGTTCTTGCTCACAAGTGATCCATGAGATTAGATGAGGTCGAGAAGAAGAAATGAAATACCCTGTTCCTGCGCTGTGACTCACCTCCAGTCCCGCCTGGATTATCACTTAGCATCACAGAAATTGTCTTCTCGTGCTTTCTTTAGCTCACTCTAGGTCCGGGCCGCAGTTCTGGTGCCGGGTCAGCCTTGGCTGACCCTGCGTGAACTCAAATGAGTCCCGTTGCCTTTCTTAGCCTCAGTTTTCTTATCTTCAAAATGAGAATGTGAACTTTTGTGATCTTGAAGGTATTTTCAATTATAACATTCTAAGAGATTATGCCCATCTGAGAGCAAGTGGAATTGTGAAGCATTTCAGCTTTTGAGCTCAGGAAAGCTTACGGCAGGTTTTCGTGTTCATCCGCCTGGTGCATGTTTATGCGCTGCCCTTCTCTGGCCTTGACGAACGTCACTTTTTCCCCTCATTGTTTCTAGTGGGGACAGTACTGTATTGCCACAAATCAATGTGTCACGTCTGCTTGAGAAGCCAACCACACTGCTTCTCTTTGGTTGCTTGTGCTGGAATCTCTCCAGCCAGCAGGTTGCCTCAACAATTCACGACTCCAGGTGGTTGCTCCCTGGCCAGGAACGTGTCTTCCCCACCAGCCTGGACAGCAGAGGGGATGGGAGGCGTTTGCGCTCCATTCACTCTCTCACCAGAAACGGCGCTGGTGATTGTCAGGCAGGCGAGGGGGATGCTGTCACGCTCAATAGACATCGTCAGGCCGACGTGAGTCAGCGTTCGCTTTCCCCAAGCACAGCTGGGAAACAAAGGAACAGATTTACTGGAGATGTACACAAACCAAAAGCTATTATGTTAAAAAATAAATAAATAAAGTGAGGGAAAAGGCGTACGGAGTGAAATTATCTCTTTAGAGCATCTTGGGAAAATAGCGCTCCATACACAGCAGTACAATGGTACAGTCATCGTGTGTGTCAACCTGCAGTTTCTGATGACAGGAGTGGATAAACAAGTAATTAATACACAGCCCAGCTGCTTCTGGGCTTTTTTCTTAACTTGTTCTCTCCGAGAATCAGTTGGTGGAAACACAGCTGAAAACACAGGCTTAGAAAACAAGTCATTTCGGTTGAACATAGAAAAGAGTCATGGATGAGGATTTAGAAATAATACCCACTCAATTCCATAAGCCGACAAAGTAAGATTAGACCAGACAGACAGAAATTTTACTCCGCTCTCAAGGATAAACATCATTTTCCATTTCATTTGATGGGTGGGCCAAGCTCTGCTGTGAATAATTTTTTTAATGCAGGCTTTCTTTACAAAACGAACGACGGGTCCCAGCGCCTCTCCTTCCCTGTGTCCGGCTAAGCTCCTGATTCAGGCTCCTGGTGCAGGAGCGGCTCCTCCGGATCCTGTCCCAGCCAGGGCCAGTGTTAACCAGCCTGCACGCGAACACCAAAGAAGTTTAAGTCTTTGCCTTTTTTACTCCAAGAATTCAGAACTGCTCTGTCTTTGTTTTTACAAGTAACTTATAATAGCAGATACCGTTTTATTTTTGTTGCTGGCGTATTCAAGGGGCCAGAGAGATTTGTTAAAAGAACAGAGGGAGTGAAGGACCTCTCTATCAGAGAGGAAAGAGGGCGGAGAGCCAATAGCTACATCTTATTAAAGCAGAGAAAACTCGCTTTTATTTGTATGCCTAGAACATTTCGGATAGGGTTCTTGTAGTATCTCTTTACAATAACTGTAAAGTGGTGATTTTCTTCATTTTCCTGAAGAGGAAGCTGATGCTTAGAAGAGGCTAAGTAACTGTTCAAGCTCACATATCCAGGCAGGGTTGAGGAAGAAGTTCAAAGTCAATGACTAATTGCTTCCTTTCTTTGACAACAGTAGCCAAATCAGGCATTAAGTGCCTTCTGTATGCGAGGCTTTTTGCTGGGAACGGGGAATGGGAAGAGAGAAGGACCAAGGACTGTCTGTCGAGTACTTCCCGAAGCACGTGTTGAGTGCTCCGGGTCAGGCATTTCACAAAGGACGTCTCAGCTGAGCCTCAGGGTGGACAATCAGCAAGGCTCACCTGCTAATTGGCTGATTCTTCAGATAATGAGAAGCCTTTGCTCAGACTGGTGTCCCCCCACAGCTAACATCGTACAGGGAGTGACCGATGGAATTGGGAGCTGGACCCAGGTAGGTCTAGTCCTCTAACCCTTGCTCTTTTCGACATGGATTTAGTGCTTATGAAGTTCCCCAAGACGTTTGATATGGACTTAATAAAGACGCTGCGGGTGAAACTGCATTTGTGTTGGAAACTCATAGGTAAGTGGAGGAAATCATTTTGCTCAGGGAAAGATTTCAAGACTCTTCAAAGTGACACTCACTGTACGTTAAATCTATTAGCTATAGACTCATAAATGTGAAAGGTGGATTATCTTAGTTGGTAGACCACACAGACAAAAATAACATTGAAAAGAAATAAAATACGATAAAAATAAACTTCTGGTGATAAAAAAAAAGTATTTGTAACTCTTGAAAAAACATTGAAGTTGGTGAGGAAGACTTCTGTGAGGGCCTGTGTTACATGCTCGCTGACGACACAGTCACGTAACGGAGCGTTCGTCTCGGTCTTTCCTGATGTGAAAACTCCTGGGCTCTCGGTGACAGAAATCTGGGCTCCTCGCTTTGTCCCCAATTTCATTTTGTCCCAGTCAAGTTCCTCTCTCAGCGAGGACCCCTCCATCCTTTCTCTCCAAAGGTGGAAATGTTTTCAGTGCCCACTAACGTCTCCAGGATGTCTTGGCTGATTTTCCGTATTGCAAGTGACCCGACTGGTCTTTCCTTTGGGCTCTCGTTTCTCGTGTTGACCTCTACCAGCGCTCCTCATTTTGCTTCGCGTGGTACTTAACTACTTTTAATACTTGTCTTGCTTCACCTCCCAACGGATAAGCTTCTTGAGGGCTTTTCTCATCTCTTTTAATTCTCGGTCACGTTTGGCCTGGTGTGCTTCACAAGTTGTATTAATGAATGTCAGTAGGTATGGGTTAAATGGAATCCAGTTAAAGGCCAGAATAAAACATGTAACGAAGAACAGCCAGGGATCAGACGTCCTTGGTCTCGGGGGTAAACTGCTTCCCATGGGAAGGAGTTGGAGGGGAGAGGCAGGTAGGAGAAGAAGGCACATCTGTAATTTGGCATCGATATGAAATTTATTTTGGAAAATTGACAAGCCTCCACAAACCACCTTCCCTGCTCTCATGCGAGAGAATATCTCCTCGCCAGGCAGGAGCTCACACGGAGCAACGGGCAGGTCTCCCACCCCCGGAAATCCATAACTCTATTTCTGACAGCACGTGCGGTTACTTGGCAACAATTATGGTATCCCAAATAGAGGATTATTATGATTTCAGGTGTGAAAACAGGTGGAACAAAGGATTAAAATGGGCAACAAAAGGGGGAGACATAGTAAGTTTAAAGCTGGAACAGAGTTCTTTCCAAAATGACATTTCTGCATCAAGTTTCCCGTGAAATGACAAAGAGCACATAATAAAGTTAAAATTTTTCCTATGGAGAGTAGTGAGCTGAGGTTTGTGGTCCCCCCACCCCCCACCTGCCTGGCCTTTTCCCAGCCACACACTCACACCTGTTTCTTCTCCTCTTCTTCCGGCCCCCTCCCCCAGGGTACATATAGGGCCACACAAGTCCACTCCTTTCTCTCCTTTTCAGGCGTAGGAGTGAGATGCGTCCTCAGAGAGAATGTGCTCTGCTGGGACCCACAGGAGTCTGTGAGGACCCAGATCCTGGTGCTCAGCGGGTGGCCGAGAGCGCGGTCCTGCTGCTCAGTTATTGGCCACGTTGCGGCTGGTGAAACTGAGAGCCGAAGTCTGCAGCGTGACTTTTTAGATACCGCGTGGTGGGGAAGTGGAGGGTCCCGCACTTTCTGGTCCCTGGTCTAGTGGGCTAATGTTTTTGTTGTTACGGTGGTTTATTTTTGTCATATACTGGTAGCTGTAGTGATTTAAAGGACACTGTTGTTTAGTTCTCTGGTGTTCAGTCCCCCTTGCTTCTTTGAGTCTTGATTTTCTTTTTCCTAACAGCTCCTGAGATTCAGAAAAGCTGGTTCCACTTCCAATTCCAGGGAGCAGGAAAATAGGCAATCTAGGCGGGCTTGGGGAGAGGTGGGGGTTTCCTTTATTCTGTTATTACTCATCCATCCATCTACCATCTTTGGTTTTCTTCCTCTCCTCTCTTCTGTCCTCTCCTTTCCTTTTTTCTTTCTTCATTTTGTTTTGCCTTCTTTCCCGTATGTTTAAAACATCACCGAGAATACCATGGAAGGTTATGGAAATTACAAAGACATCTATCTCCACGTGAGCGGAAGAGTATGAGTGTGTAAGTGCACAGAGGGGGAACTTGGATGGTGACTCAGAAGTTTGGGGGAACGTTTGACCTCCCAGCTTTTGGAGCACCAGATAATACTTCTCGTCCTGATCCATGAGTCATGAATCGTCAAGAGTTACCCAGGCGCCTGAAGTAAAAAAGACAAACCAGTGGAGAAGCGTGGTAGAAGTACAAGATTTTATTAGACAGTGTAGAATGAAACACTTTACAAAATGAAAAATTGCAAAGAGCGCTGACCCTGGTGTTACAGAAGGGGCATCAGCACCTAGATCGCTGCTGAACAGCATGCACTTGAGGGTGAAACCCTTGAAAGTCTAAGGGTTATTGTATAAGGTGAGACAGCAGTTCTTTGCTCCAAGTTATACAAAATCCTTGCTTTCGAGTCTGATGGAACGGTTAACTACCAAATTTCACTGAGGGTGTAGTTACGGAGGACCCCCTAGCAGGTGCTTGATTAGCCATCATGAGCACTAGATGGGGGAAAATTTTTTAAAAATAATATGAGATGTATCAGCGTGTGTACAGTCCTGAAATACGACTTGCATATCAGTTGGCTTTGAAGCTGGGAGGCCGGAGCCGAATCTCTGTTCTGCCAGTCTTATCTGACTCCAGTTTTATACCTATTACAAATGCACATCAGCGCTGCTCCTTTCCTGAAACCAGTGAGGAACCACCTGGGTAATGCACCACTCCAACTTGTTTTAAGGATGAAATTGGCATTCGCATTCTGTTGAGCAACACGTCGCTCCCACCCCTGCCACATTCTTCCCTCGGGGAACTGGGATCCTCAGGTCTCGTGGGTCCTGAGGTTTCTCATTATCCTTCTAAAGATCCTGGAACTGTTTACCAAAAACAGCCATGCCCTGTACCCCTGCTGTCTCTGGTATTTTCTCCCTGCTTTATTTCCAACACTCATCTGGAGATAAACTAAAGAATTGAACCAGAGGGTTTCTGGTGTTGTTGAATACTTAAAATGAAGAAGAATTAATCATTACAAAGGGAAATTTCAAAAAATTGAAAGGCTGTGGCTCCCAATCACAGTGAGCTTAAAAGCTAGTTTAAGATTCAAAATGGGTTCATCTGGTGGGACGGCAGGCAATCCCTGCGGAGGTGTTGTAATTAATCCGTTTTGGTCATTCTTTTGTTTGGGTGTCCCCCTGACCGAGACTGATGGGGCCAATTGCCGTACTATTTCAGATTGGGCTCTTGTATGCTCTGGCTTTAATTCTTGGAGGTTCAGAAATGTATTTTTTAAAAATAATTTTTCCTTAGGGAAAACAATTGACTTCTTAAGCGCCAGCCAAAAACTGGTGAAACATAATGTCAAAATGATTACTTTTAAAGGAATAAGTTCTAGACAGAATGACCGAACTCAGTATGTTCTTATGAGGAGTTGGACTGCCTTTATAAAAACAGCTTTATTGAAATATAATTTACATACCATAAAATTCACCCTTTTAAAGTGTACATGCCATTAGATCTTAGTATATTCACAGCGTTGGGCAATCATCCATACTACCTATTTTTGGGCCATTTTAATCCTCCAGCAAGAAACCCTGTACTTATGAGAAGTTACTCTCTATTTCCCTGTTCCCTACAGCCCTTGGCTGCATTCATCTGTTTTCTGTCTATGTATTTCCTACTCTGCACATTTCAAATACATGGAGTCATACAATGTGTCTTTCTTTTCTCTTCTTTCTTTCTCGCACTTAGCATAATGGTTTCAGGATTCACCTGTGTTGTAGTATGTATCAGACCTTCCTTTTAACTGTCAGATAGTATTTCATTGAATGGATATGCTACATTTTGTTTGGCTATCATGAATAATGCTGCTGTAAGCATTTGTAGAAAAGCGTTTGTGTGGACATATGTTTCTATTTCTCTTGGGTTTAAACCTAGGAGTGAAATTGCCGGATCTATGTGTAACGTTCTGAAGAACTGCCAAACTATCTTCTAGTGTTGCACCATTTTATAATCCCACTACCAATGAACGAGGGGCCAAATTCCTCCACATCCTTGACAACCCTTCCTTCCTTTCTCCCTCTCTCCTTCTCCCTCTCTCTCTCTTTCATCCATCCACCCATCTAATACAAGAGAATACAATATGAGATGTACGAGAACCCTGCCTAATACACAGGGTGATACTGAGCACGTAGAATAAGTTGAAAGGTGTTTCTTACTTTTCTAGTTTTTGCAAGAGGTTTTGAAAGATGGGTATTAATTCTTCTTTAAACGTTTGGTAGATTTTACCAACGAAGCCATCGGGGCCTGAAGTTTTCTTTGTCAGAAGTTTTAAATTACTAATGCAATCTCTTATCTCACTATACTTCTATTTATATATTATATGTGTTTTATTTTTATTTTTTAGAAGGTTTTATTTCAGAGATTTTATTTATTCTTAGAGAAAGAAAGAGAGGGAGAGAAACATCAATGTGTAGTTACCTGTTGCGCAACCCCAACTGGGGACCTGGCCCGCAACCCAGTCATGTGTCCTGACTAGGAATCGAACCAGCGATCCTTTGGTGTGCGGGCTGGTGTTCAGTCCACTGAGACACACCACCCAGGTCTTATTTTTTATTTTTTTAAAATATATTTTATTGAATATGCTATTACAGTTATCCAATATTTTCCCCCTTTGCCCCTCTCTGCCCGGTACCCCCATTCCCTCCAGCAATACCCCCTTAGTTCCTGTCCACAGGTCATACAAATAAGTCCTTTGGCTTCTCCATTTCCTATACGATTCTTGGCATCCCCATGTCGATCTTGTATCAATTATGCTTTTCATTCCCTGCACCTTTCTCCCCATTCTCCCCCTTCTCCCCCTTCTCTCGCCCAGCTGGCAACCCTCCAAATGATGTCCATATCTATAATTCTGTTCCTGTTCTGGTTGTTTGCTTAGTTTGTTTTTTTAGATTCAGTTGTTGAAAGTTGTTGCCATTTTTGATGTTCATAATTTTGATTTTCTTTTTCTCAAATAAGTCCCTTTAGCATTTCAAGTAATAATGGCTTAGTGACGATGAACTCCTTTAGCTTTACCTTGTCTGGGAAGCAGTTTATCTGCGTTTCCATTCTAAATGGTAGCTTTCCTGGGTAGAGGAATCTAGGTGTAGGTCCTTGCTTTTCATTTCTTTGAATATTTCCTGCCAGTCCCTTCTTGCTTGCAAAGTTTCTTTTGAGAAATCAGCTGACAGTCTCATGGGAACTCCTTTGTAGGTAACTCCCTGCTTTTCTCTTGCTGCTTTTAAGACTGTCTTTATCTTTAACCTTTGGCATTTTAATGATGTGTCTTGTTGTGGTCCTCTTTGGGTCCAACTTATTTGGGACTCTCTTTGCTTCTTGGACTTACATGTTTATTTCCTTTGCCAAAATAGGATAGTTTCCTTTCATTATTTTTTGGTTCACAGGCTGGTGTTCAATCCACTAAGCCACACCAGCCAGGGCTCCTTTCATTATTTTTTAAAATAAGTTTTCAATTTCTTGTTTTTCCTCTTCTCCTTCCCGCATCCCTATGATTCAGATATTGGTGGGTTTGGAGATGTCCCAGAGGCTCCTTACATTATCCTTTTTTTTTTTTTTTTTTAATTCTTTTTCCTTCTTGCCATTGTGGTTGAATGTTTATTTCTTCCTTATGTTCTAACTCATTGATTTTAATCCTGGCTTCATCCCCTCCACTGTTGGTTCCTCATAGATTTTTCTTTATTTCACTTAGTGTAAACTTCATATCTTCCTGGGTCTTTTTTATGTTGTTACCATATCCAGTGAGTTCTTTGAGCATCCTGATAACTGGTGTCTTGAACTCTGCGTCCGATAGGTTGGTTATCTCTGTTTCATTTTTTTCCTTTTTTGGGGTTTTGTTCTGTTCTTTCATTTGGGCCATATTTCTTTGTCTCCTCAATTTGGCAGCCTTCCTGTGTTTGTTTCTGTGTATTAGGTAGAGCTGCTTTGACGCCCTGTCTTAGTAGCATGGCCTGCTGTAGAAAAGGCACCTGTAAATTGTGTGGGGCGGAGATTTAGATAATCACTAGGGCAGGGCAACCCACTTCACCACTTTGTGGCTCTGTGTCAGGGGATGCCTCAGAGAGGGGACAATGCTGCTGCCTGGCTTCTGGAGGTTTGCCCAGCACTTGTCCTGTTTCCAGTTATTTCACTTACTGCCTGTATGTGACTGGCGCTCTTCCAGGTGTTGCCCTGGGTGTTGCCCTCGGGCTGAATCCCAGAGGGATGGGGTTTGCATATGTTCTAAGTCTGTGCAGGCCCTTTAAGTGGAGTCTCCTGAAACCCCCACTGTTTTTTATAGTCAAAAGTTATGGGGATTTGTCTTCCTGGCACTGGAACCCTGGGCTGTGTGATCTGGCTTGGGACTGAGCTCACTTGATCCCAAGGTATCCCTCCTGATTTTTATCCACCACACGTGACTGTGGGACCACCCATCCTGCCGCTGCTGCCTCTCCACACCACGCCATGTCTCCACCTCTCCTCTCATCTCCTCATCTCCACTGCTCCTACCCATCTGGATGAATGTGGCTTCTTTACATCCTTGGTTGGTGGACTTGCCTACTACCCAGTTTTCTGATGGTTCTGGGTATTATTTGTTTTGAGGTCTGGTTGTAATTCTTTCTGTGGTTGCACAAGGAGGCAAAGCGTGTTTACCTACACCTCCATCGTGACTGGAAGTTATATTTTTTTTCTTGAGCCGGTTTCAGTAGTTTGTTTTTTTTCTAGGAATTTTTCTGTTTTAGGTTTAGGTTACCTATTAGTTGATGCACAGTTGTTTATAGTATTCCTTATATTTCTGTAAGGTCAATAGTGATGTCTTTCTTTTATTTCTGCCTTTAGCAACTTCTTTTTCTCTTTGTTAGCCTAGCAGAGGTATTTTCAATTTTATTAATCTTAAAAAAATTCAATGTTTGGTTTTGCAGGTTTTCACTATTGTATGACTACTTTCTATTTCATTTATTTCTGCTCTAAACTTTGCTATTGCCGTTTTTCTGTTTAAGTTTACTTTGTTATTTTTCTTCATTTTCTTAAGGGGAGGAGGAGGATAGGTTACTGATTTGAGATTTTCTTTTTTTTTGTTTGTTTTTCTGTTCTTTCGCCACTGCCTTCTCTTGTGTTAAATGTATATAGTTTTAGTGTACCATTTTTATTACCTTTCCCTTTTGATTATATATTTTTGACTTATCTTATTAGTGGTTACTTTGGGGGTTACATTGACATATTTTCTTTCAGAATCTAGTTCAGATTAATACCAATTTAATTTCAATAGTGTATAAGAACTTTGTTCATTTGTAGCTCCGTTCCCTCCCTCCTCCTCTGTTCTGTTATCACCATACAGATCACTTCGGTATACATGACAACAATTCCAATGCCAGGTTATAATTCTAGGTTCATGTAGTTGTCACTTAAATCTGATAGAAAAAGGTTATGAACAAAAATATATGAATACTGTCTTTTATATTTAACTATGTGGTTACGTTTACTGGTGGTCTTTATATTCTTCCTGGGTATTTAAGTTACTATATAATGCTCTTTCATTTCAACCAGAAGGATGCCCTTTAGTATTGCTTGTAGGGCAGGTCTACTTGTGAGGGGTCTGTCAGTGTTCAGTTATCTGGGATGTCTTAATTTTACCTTCAGTCTGAAGGATAATTTTGCTGGATTTGGTAGTCTTGTTGACAAATTTTTCTTTCAGCTCTTTAAAAAATATGTCATCCCCCTGGCTTCTGGCATCCACGTTCTCCGATGAGAAGTCGGCGGTCGTTGAAGATTGCTTGCCTATGATGAGTCATTCTGCTTTTGCTGCTCTCAAGAATCTGTTTGTCTTTGGCTCTTGATAGGTTAACTATTACGATGTGTCTAGCAGTGGGTCTCTGAGTTATCCTGCTTGGAGTACATTGAGCTCCTTGAAATATTAATGTACACATTTATATTTGGGAAGTTTTCAGTCATTATTTCTTCAGTGGTTCTCTCTGCCCTTCTCTGTGCTCCTGCCAGGACTCAGGTTTGCACGAGTTGGCTTGCTGCTGATGTCCTACAGGTCTCTGAGGCTTTGTTTGTTTTTCTCATTGTTTTCTCTTGCTGCTCCTAACATTGAATAATTGCAATTGACCTATCTTCAAATTTGTTAATTCTTTCATCTGCCTGCTAAGTTGTGCTGTTGGTCCTCTCCAGTGAAATTTTCATTTATATTAGTATATTTTTGAAATTTAAAATTTCCCTTTGACTATTTAAAAAAATAATTTTGTCTCCTTGTTGATACTATTTGGTGAGACATCATTCTCATAGATTAATGAGAATGTATTAAATGAGAATAAAAAGTAACTCTCATTTTTTCTTTAGTTCCTCAGGCAAAATTTCCTTTACTCATATACTTAAAATACCTGATTTAAAAGTTTGTGTAGTAAGTCTAACATCTCAACCTTTTTAGGGACACCTTTGATTGACATTTTTTTCTAGTTACGGGCCATACATTTTTGATTTCGTTATTTGTCTCATTTTTTTGGCTGCTAAAAACTGAACTGTTTTTAAAAAGTTATTGGATTTATTGGGGTGACATTGGTTAATAAAATTATATAGGTTTCAAGTATACATATAATTATATATTATTAGGTTGACCAAAAAGTTTGTTTTGTTTTTTCCATGTGATGGTTCTAGTAACTCCCTTCTGACAACTGTCAGTCTGTTCTTTGTATCTATGAGTCTGTTTCTCTTTTGCTTATTTTGTTCATTAGATTCCACATATGAGTGAAACCATATGGTATTTGCCTCGTTCTGACGGGCTTACTTCACTTAGCATAGTACTCTCCAGGTCCGTCCATGCTGTCACAAAGAGTAAGAGTTCCTTCTTTTTTACAGCAGGGTAGTATTCCATTGTGTAAATGTACCACAGCTGTTTTATCCACTTGTCTATTGATAGATGCTTGAACTGGTTCCAAATCTTGGCTATTTTAAATAGCACTGCAATGCACATAGGGGCATATCTATTCTTTTGAATTAGTGTTTCAGGTGTCTTTGGATATATTCTCAGCAGTGGAATCACTGGGTCCTAAGGCAGTTTCATATTTAATTTTTTGAGGACCCTCCATACTGTTTTTTTCAGTGGCTGCACCAATGTGCATTCCCACCAGCAGTGCACAAGGGTTCTCCACATCCTCACCAACACTTGTGTGTTGATTCATTGATGGTAGCCATTCTGACAGGTGTGAGGTGATAGCTCACTGTGGTTTTATCCTGCATCTCTCTAATGATTGGTGACATTGAGCATCTTTTCACATGTCTATTGGCCATCTGCATGTCCTCTTTGGGGAAGTGTCTATTCAGGTCCTTTACACATTTTGAATTGGATTGTTTGTTCTTTTGGTGTTGACTCATGTAATTTTGTTTTGAATTTTGGATATTAACCCCCTATCAGATATATTATTGGTGAATATTGAAAACTGAACTTTTAAAATAATATAAAACAGGGCATCTCTGGAAATCTTATCTCTAACACCCGCTGCCCTGATTTGCATGACTGCTTGTAGTGTAATTGTTATCAGCGCTATTTGTTTAATAACTTTGTTAAGTCTTGAAGTCTATACTATTTGTTGTATGTAGCACCTGAAGTCTCCGCTTATTTAGCTTAGTGGTCAGCTAATGGGAGGACTGCTATTTTCTTAAATTTCTTCAACTAATACGTCTCCCACCCTTTTGCTACAGGTATATGTGTGTAAGTTGGGGTAGCCTTCAATGCTCTGGCGGTTTACAACTCTGCCTTAGCCTTCACTTCCTGTTGGTGAGCCACAGGTGAGTGATCTGGGCCTTCTCACGTCTATTCTGAGAATAGGCACAGCCCTGCACATAGGCAGAGCTTTCTGAATTCCCGGGACTATGTCAGGGCTTCCCACAGCCCTGTGTGGACCTCTCATTCTCCAGATTTTTACTTGAAGTTCTTTGGTCAGTTTCTTGTTTGTCCCAACTGGCATCACTGCCTCAGGTGGTTGTGATATTAAATAATTTCTGTTTCTTTTGGAAAACCCCAGGGACAGGTATTTCCTCATTTAGTATTTATTGAGTTCAGTCAAATAAAGGTAAGTCCTGTAAATGCGACTTTCCCATGGGGCTTCCAGACAATAGTGATAATTTTCTGAAGATGGAGCTTTTGGGGGGCTCCAAACCCACTCTGCTCTCTCCAGTAGCTGGTGGGGCCAGTGGTTTTCAGAGCTGCTGTGTTTCTAAAGCCACTGGTTTTCAAGGTGACTGCAAAAGATAGGGGAAGGGAGATGGGAAAAAGGCAAATTCAAATGCCACTAGAGCTCACTGTTCTACTAGAAAATAAGTCATTTTTCTTGCAACCCTTTGGTTAATTTCCAGAGTTCTGGAAATGTTGATTTTAACTTTTTTTTTTTTTGCTGTTGCTCTTGTTGTTCTCTGGAGTGCCATTCGGGAAGTGTTTCTTCTTCCTGTATGATTTTGGCATTGGCACTGCTTTTGCAGCACAGATCTTAGATCCGAAAGCTCTTTGTTGAGTACAGAGTCAGGAAAATGGAACTGGATGAGCTGAAAGGATACAGCTGGATGATGAAGTCCGGAGCTCGTTCCCACTCCAGGGAAATTGATATTTATGTCACCAGGAAAACGTTGCACTTCATATTTTTATGTACAAGAGCCAACATGAGATATTTCCCTTAAGTCCTGAGATCATGAAGGAGGGGAAGGTGCCTTTGCTGCTGATAACATCTGAGTGGAGGTCTCAGCTTGGAAACGTAGTACAGGCAGCAGAACAGCAGTACAGGGGCTTTGGGACTGACTGGTCGATAGTGAGCTCTTGGCTGGGGACCCTTGGGATAGGCTCGCCATCGACTTGCTACTTGAAGTGCAGCTCAGGAATCACAGCGTCAGCATCACCTGAGAGCTCGTTAGAAATGGCGAGCCTCAGACCCCACTCCGGACCTTCTGAATCGGAATCTACATTTTAACAAGGTGATTTACATACACACGGCAGTGCGAGAGGTACATGCCTGTAGCACATCTGCATCTTCTGTGCTACCTTCTGAATCTCCTGGGAAGATTCCTGCAGTTGGCTGGTCTCATCTGCTTTATGTTGATTTTTATCAACTTGAATCTCCGAAGCATATGTTCTACTTCCCTAAAATTTCAGCGAATGCCCACCTTTGTGCAGGGTTGTCCTTCTGTGGTTCTTTATAGTGAAGCTAAAGAGTTGAGCTTTAAGGATATCAGGAAAGGAGAAAGTTCGTGTGAGCTCAAGTGGCCCCAAAAGGCATTATTTGAGTTGCGCTTTGAGGAAAGGGGGGGGGAGGTGAGTACATATTGGGTAGGTTGAAAGAGTGTGGGCCAACCCACAGAGGTGGGGGTTATTTATCATATGTGGTACATCTCCAGGCTGAAAGATTTTGGAGGGCATAGTTTATGTTGTATACACACACATTTATACATGTACACACACACACATACATGCACATACATATTCCCAGTGACTGCCGAAGAGGGAGTGCTCTATAAATTCTTTGTGAGCTGAACAGAGGGAAGATTAGCTTCACTAGAGATGAGAGGTTATGTAAGGTTTATGAGAATCATGAGAATCGGTACAGCATATGCCTAGATGATGGGGGCCTGAAATGCCTCCTCGGAGTTTTATTGAAATTAGTGTTGGGTAATTGTCAATAAGGCATGAAGGGATGGGAGGAGACTTATTTGGAGTGTTACTACAAAAATGCTTAACAAACTAAGTTACTGTGTTGAAACTGCAGAAAATAAAGGCCTCCCAAGACTTCTTGGCTCTTCCAGATGTGCAGATGTTTGAGAATGTATTATAGGAATCACATATTATGGAGAAAGAAAATTGGGGAAATAAAGATAGCACTCTTCAAATATTTTGTTTGTTGTAGGGTCTTAAGCAGGGGAACGACATGTGAAAAAGTGGTGTTTGGAAGTGATTAAAATGCAGCATAATGTGAGGTGGATTGGGGAAGAGAGGGAGTCAGGTAGACCAGCTGGGGGGTTGTTTGCATCATCTCGGGATGAAGGCAGGTGGGCGTACACCAAGGTCATGGCAGAACAGAGGACAGTTGCTTCTGGAGGTTCCTGGTGTTACAAAGGAGAGGAATCTTATCAAGCAGTTTGGCTCTTACATTAAAGACAAAGAAGAAAGGGAAAAAGAGAAACCATGTGATATACAGTAGTAATAACAGCTCTTCTTTACCGTTCTCATAAAGCAATGGCGAGGAGCCAATGAGCTAATTCTTGTAAGTTGCGTAAGTAAATCCCTGGCACACGGTAGGCACTCAGTATATTGTATGTTAGCTATCACCTATTGTTTCCTGGAAGGAAGGGCCTCCTGGTGCTGCCAGGTAGCACTTCTGCTCCTCAAAATCAGCACCCAGCCCAGTGCTTATTTGTCATAGGTGCTTAACAAATGTTTGGTGGAAGATGGATGGGAAACAAAATGCCCTTAATATAGGATGGAGATATACACACACACACACACACACACACACACCATAGAGTCTAAATAGAATTGTATTTTACTGTCGATTTCTTTATAAATATAATCCCCCAGCGGTACATTGGGGAAAGTGGTTATCTTTCATTTTTGGCTCTCCGATTCAGCTTTATTTCTCTCTCTCTCTCTCATTGCCCACCTCCATCCTAAGGAATTCCTAGCCCTATATGTACTCATGATTCCTGGAAGCCAGCTCTGCTTGTCTGTGTGTTTACAGTAGATGCTCAGTATATATGTGTATTAATTGATAAACCAGTGGGTCTGGACCTATGGCTCACACCTCAAAGCACTACTGTCACTGAGAAAAACTCCCTTTTTTCTCTGTCATTTTTAACTCAGCCCTTTTTCAATAGTCCATCCTCTCTGAATGATCCCTGAAAACGTTTGGTACAGCCAGTTCAAAGAGCTGTGCTAAACTTTATTCTGTGTGGCTGAAATACACCGAACTGCACACTTGTGCGCGAGCCTTCATCTCTGGAGCTTCATGGTTATTTGACAGAACAATTGAAGTGAGGGGGAAAGGAATGAGTGGTTCATGTTTCACCTACCGCTAAAATGAAACATTCTCCTGAGCAAAAGTCAGGAACTTTTCCACTCCTATCGCTATGTGACAGCAAGTGGCAGAGTTGGAATTAAAATAGTTATCCAGCATCTCTTTCTAAGAAACTAAAAGTCCTTTTCATTCTTCACCAGAGCATCTCTGGGGTAGAAAAGCAAGTTTCCGCATAAGGTGGCAGCTGATTTTCACACTTCAAAAATCTCATAGGGTCTTAGAACTTCTAGGGGACTTGGTTTCACTTGGGAAATTCTGTAGAAACCTGAAGTCCAGCTCTTCTGATGACTTTGGGTCCTCCCGATTGAAGTTGGTTTGCTTTTGCCATTAAACAAGCCTTTTGTTGAGTGCTTAATAATAAGGAGTCTTTTGCAAGAGATTTGCTCCAAAGATTTTTGAATGGGGTGGAGAATCTTTCTATATCAGGGCAACTGACTCACCAAAAAGATTCATCAGGCACGATTAAGAAAGAGCAACCTAATTCAGGTCATTTGAGAGGCAATGCAAAACCATTAAATAAACACACTTTTAGCTCCTATCATGGCCAATTGGGGAAGATGAGGGAGGAGACATAGGGAATCGCAATAAAATGGGTTAGAAGAAGGTAAGAGGAAGAGAAAAACATGCACTCAGAGGCAGACAGATGCACGTCGAAACAGAGAGAGGGGAGGAGGTTTGAGTTCTGAGACGGGAGTTTCTGCGGTGAGGTACTCGGCCCAGGCTGTTGCACCTGGACTGGTGTCCGTGCTAACGAGGGGTTTAAGCATCGCTCAGAGCTCCTTCTACAGCAGTGTGCCGGGGGTGAAACCATCCTTTGGACGGTAGCAATACTGACCCAAGTGATGTCTCCTGAGAGAGCAGGTACAATTCAGTCAAGGGCTGGAGGTTTGCCTGCCTCATTGAAGGGAAAGCAACTGACATTAATTGAATCCACTCTCTGTAGCACATGTTCTCCATAGGTTATCGAATTTAATCCTCAACACATCCAGCCCCAGGCTCCGTTATGACCATTTACAGGTGATAAGAGAGTCATGCACTGATTGGCCGGGTAACCCATCCAGTGAGTGGAGACGCTGAGATTCAGGCACCATCCATCCCAAGTCCTGCTTTTTCGGTTACACCATCAGCATCCAAGTCTCTTTCTGGAACTTAAAGGAACTACAGAAAATCATCCACCTTTGCAGATTGGTTGAAGTTGCTCCAGGCTTCAGACTGATAATAATTTATTTTATTGAATAGAGATGCGCCACCGGGCCCCATGCCAGCCAGCCAGCGAGGATTTTTATCCATCTAAAGTAGAACAGGCTCCAGTCGGTGGCCGAGAGCATTGTACTGACCCTTCTCTCACAGATGGCTTTCTACTCGGCTTTTGAAATTCTCATGGGAGGGAAGTTCACAGTTCCTCCCAGAAGTTTATGGTAGTCATTCCCCAGAAGCAACGTTAGGATCGTCAGTGCCATTGTTCCTTTCCCCTGCTTTGGAGTTCTGCGTAGTGTGACGGGCCTCTCTTTCCCGCTGGGCGAAAGGGGAGTGCTGGGATGTTGCCTGTGCTACACAGAAACTGAGTTTGCAAGAATACCCCTGAATAAGGAGTCAGCAGACCATGGCTGGTGGGCCAGATCAGGCGGGCTGTTTTAAATAAAGTTTTGTTGGAACGCAGCCATGCGCATCCAGTTATGTGTTGTCTGTGGCTGCTTTTGTGCCTCAGCTGCAGTCAATCTAGTAGTTGTGACTGAGACCCTGGGACCTGCAAAGACAAGCATATTTATCGCTGGCCCTTTAGAAACAAATGTGTGGCCCCTGCTGTGAATGAACAAGCCTCCTAGAGAATTCTTGAAGGGGAAGGGAGCATGGTTGTAGCAAGCTATGGTGTTACTTACCTATAGTAAGTACTGTGAGGGTCTGTTAGAGATAACATTTTCCCAGTGCCCCTTGCTGTGTTTGGGGGCATCCAAAAAGGAGAGCTGTCTTGGCGATCTGTTGTTGAAAGAACTCAGAATAGGGATTGTGAGCGCCTGGTGGGAATGTTGCTTGCTCATCAGAGCAGAGAGCTGTGCCTCTCCCTCCTGGCTGTGGTTCTAGTTCAGCGAGTTTGGAAATTGTGACTCCTTGCAACCCTGCAGGCAGCCAAGTGTTCCAGCTGATGTTTTGTGATATTTTTTTTTCCACCATTTAAAAATAAACTTTGTAGAATCTTTTTTTTTATGGCTCTCTAAATATTCTGTTTTGAAACATTTCATTATCCCAGGTTATTTATATGCAAAGGTCTGATAATGTTTCTATGAGAGTCTGTTATTTATTTCTTTGGCTAAATTTTGTCTTATATTAGGGGGAGGGCCGAGGTTGGTTACTATGGCGATATTCTCAAAACTGCAGCCGTCTTATTTGGGATGCGAAAACTATGGTTGTTCTGGTGGGAGGGTAGCAGGGTTAGTGGGCGGCAGTCTTTTTATTTTTATTTTATGTTTTTACAGAAAACCTCTCCCACTTCCAACCTTCTTGCATCCAGTTATTTTAAGTTTTGCAGCGCAGGGCACTGGAATGAGAAATGAAAAGGAAGAAAGGGTGCTCTGCTTCCCTCTCCATTATTCCTGTGTCTTCATCTGCTCCATTGGTAGGGGTACCATTTCCTATCTGATCTTTTATTCATGTATGTATTCATTTACTCACCAAACTTAATAATGAGGCCGAGAGGTGAGTAAGACAGAATCCTAGTCCTCATTTCTTCTTTTACGTTTCAAATTCCTTAAAGTCACTCATTCACTACACTTAATTCAGTTAAACTGGTATGTGTGACTACTTGTTCTGTACCAAGCTTGCGCCATGCTGGAATGCAGAAGACAAGGGCCTTTGTCAAAACACATTGTTTGTTGGGTGGCATGGGGAAGGGCAGATAGTTAGGCAGAGAGATGGTTAAAACTCGGTAAATGCTAACACAGAGGTATACAACCCGCTTAACCCTCCAGCCCGCAAAGCATAAGAAAGATTTTATGGGGGAGGTGATATGTGGACTTATTTGAAGAAAAATAGGCATTTTCCAGTGATGGCACAGCAGGTGGGTAGAACGTTCCAAGCAGCTGTGGGCCAGCAAGAATGAGGCATGGTGGTGAGGGAGTCCTTGGCTCTGCTCAGGAGATCTTCAAAAACATGTGGATGAGCGGTGCTCGAACAGGCCGGCGACATAGGCTGGGGCCATCCAGAGAGGCTGTGTTTGGGAGGCTGACATTCATCTACTGGATTTTGAAGCCACTGGAAAGGTCAGGCAGGGGAGCAACTCGAGTGTTCTAGTTTGGAAAGGTCTTTGCTGGTGGCGCGGCAGAGTGGTAGATATTGAAGGGAAAGGAGCGGATTGGGTTGGGAAGGACGTGGGGATTTATAAAGATGACAAGGTTCATGGTGAGTTTAAGATGAGTCACACCCAGTTGGATTGTCTTGCAGGCGGTTGGAAATGCGGATCCAGCAGTGAAGGAAGGTGGAGAGAGCCAGAGCTCTGGGCATCATCAGAGCAGGCTCGGGGGTGCGGGAGCGGCCAGAACGGAGGCTGCTCACCGTCACATCCCTGCAGTGCCTACTGTGAGGTCTCACTTCTAGTAAATGATTAATAATTTTTAGAAAATAGATTCGGAAATATTGATGTGATCAAAAGAACTAGAGCCGTTAGACAGATTCAAGATTCACTGCTATGATTAAAATGTTAACACCTGGGATTACTAGACTCTACTCATGGGAAAAAAAAATCATAAAACAGCCTGGTGTTCTCCCTCCATTTGTTCTTTAAACCTGCATGGTGGGACATGCCCTGCCCAGCCTCTGCTGGTCAATCTCAGACAACAAAAGAACTTGAAGTTGCAAAACACCATGGTAATTCAGTAACTAACATTTCCAGAGCTACGTAGTAAAAAATAACCTCCAGACTTGATCTAGAATTGACACTTCTTCTGTCCCTGAACTTGGGCCTGCCACAGGCCTGCAGTCAGGGAAGAGGGGATTGGCCAGCTGCTCCTCTTTCTCCATGGTGCTCTTTCACGCCTGGCCTCATCGCAGACCCCTAAAGCTGAGGCTGCGTTGGGAGAGAGGAGGACGGAGGAGAATAAACAAGTAAATTCTCACTTGGGTAGCAATGAATTGTTTTTCTCATACCAGAGCTCTCTAGATTCAGCAGTTGACTTCTCTTGGGAGCTCTTTTGTGGATTCTTTGCTGAGAAGCTGAGGAGCTCACATTTGCAGTTCCTCAAGAGCAGGGCAGTGCGCTGCTCTCCTGGCTGTCCTTTTTCAACCCTGAGCCCCCTGGAAACACCTCCAGCTAACCTCTGCTGTGGTCCTTTGGAGAAAGTATCTAAGCCAGTCCTGAGATGGGTGTCTCTTGCTTGTAGTTCACACCCTACACCTTGTTCCATGGGACACACTCAGCAGCATCCTTTGCTTCTGCCAACTCTGGGAGTGTAGCCACCTCTCCTAGATCCGTCATCAAAGCCAGCAAGCCCATCTCTACTTCCAGGTTTCAGGAGTGAATCAGACAGAAATCTACTCTTCACCCGAACTTCGCGAACTGCTGAGGACAAGGGTTTTGAGCCCTCTGTCTACCTCTTAAAGCCCCCTTTTTTCGAAGAGGCAAGAACCCCTCGCCAAGCACTCCTTTTCACCTTAGTGGAGCCCTGCCTGTTTTAGAATGTCACATAAATGGAATCACAGAGCGCGTATTCTTCTGGGCCCAGCGTCGTTCGCTCAGCGTGGTGTGTAAGAGATGTGTGCATGTTGGGGCTTGAATCAGCAGTTCACGCCTTACTGTTGCCGAGCGTTATTCCAGTACGTGAAGAAACCACAGTTGGCTTGTGAATCTCCTGTTAATGGGCATTTTTATTGTTTCTGAATGTTGTCTCTGGTGAATATATCTGCTCCGAACAGTCTTACAGTGTACTTGTGGGCATATGTTTCCATTTCTTTTGGATAAATACCTAGCAGTGGAATTTGGGGGTCAAAGGGTAGGCATATGTTGACTTTTATATTAAAAAGCCTGATAGACAGTTTTTTAAAAAAACCACCAGTTCACTTACCCCTGTCAACGAATGAGAGTTCTGGTTCCCTCTTCTACTGGCATTCTTGTTGTAAGTCTTTAAATGGAGCCACTTTGGGGGAGGATCAGAATGGTGTCTTCCCGTGGGTTTACTTTCTAGTTCCCTGGTGACTAGTGATGGGATGGTCACAGCTTTTGCGAAGTGTTTGTTCAAGCTTTTTTTGTGCCTATTTTAATTGCTTTTTTAAAAATTGAATTTATTGGGGTGACATTTGTTTATAAAATTATGTCAGTTCCACATGTACAACTCTGTAACACGTCATCTGTGTATTGTATTGTGTGTTCACCACCCCAAGTGAAGTCTCCTTCCATCACTGTTTATTCCCCCTTTACCCTCTTCTACCTCCCTCACCGCTTTCCCTCTGGTAATCACCATACTGTTGTCTGTGTCTGTGAGGTTTTATTTTTTTTGCTTAATTCCTTCACCTTTTTTACCCAGTCCCCCCAAGCCCCCTGCCTCTGACAGCTGTCAGCCTGTTCTCTGTGTCTGTGAGTCTGTGTCTATTTTGGTTGTTGGTTTAGTTTGTTCACAGATTCCACGTATAACCGAAATCATGTGGTACTTGCCTTTCTGTGACTGGCTCACTTCGCTTAGCCTAATGCTTTCTGGGTCCATCATGCTATCCCAAACGGTAAGAGTTCCTTTGTTTTTTTATGGCCGAATAGTATTCCTTTGTGTAAATGTACCACAGCTCTTTTATCCACACATTACCGGTGGGCACTTGGGCTGCTTCCAAATCCTGGCTAGTTTAAACAGCACTGCAATAAACATAGGGGTGCATATATTCTTTCAAATCAGTGTTCCGGGTTTCTTCGGATATAGTCCCAGAAGCGGAATCACTTGGACATGAGACAGTTCTCTTTTTATTTTTTTGAGGAAATTCCATACTGCTTTCCACCAACAGTGGCTGCACCAGTCTGCATTCCCACCAACAGTGCACGAGGGCTCCCCTTTCTCCACACTCTCGCCAGCACTTGTTGTTGGTTTATTAATGATGGCCATTCTGACAGGTATGAGGTGGTATTTCATAGTGGTTTTAATTTGCATCTCTTTGATGATAGTGACATTGAGCATCTCTTCATGTGTCTACTGGCCATCTGTACGTCTTCTTTGCAGAAGTGTCTATTCAGGTCCTTTGCACATTTTTAATTGGATTGTTTGAGGGGGTGTTTGGTGTTGTATAAGTTTGTTACAAATTTTGAATATTAACTCCTTACCAGATATGTCATTGGCACATATATTCTCCCATACAGCGGGTTCTCTTTTCATTTCGTTGGTGTTTTCCTTTGCTGCACAAAAACACTTTAGTTTGATATAGTCCATTTGTTTACTTTTTCTTTTGTTTCTCTTGCCCAAGGAGATATCTCAGAAAAAAAATTGCTACAAGAAATGTCCGAGATTTTACTGCCTATTTTTTTTCCTAAGATTTTTATGGTTTTGAGTCTAACATTTAAGGCTTTAACCCATTTTGAGTTTATTCTTGTGTGTGTTATAAGAAGGTGGTCTAGTTTCATTGATTTGCATGTATCTGTCCACTTTTCCCCAAACCATTTATTGAAGAGACTGTCTTTACCCCATGGTATTCTCTTGCATCCTCTGTCAAATATTAATTGACCATAAAGTCGTGGGTTTAGTTCTAGGATCTCTACTCTGTTCCATTGATCTCTAAGTCTGTTTTTATACCAGTGCCATGCTGTGTTGATTACTATGGCCTTGTAATATAGTTTGATATCAGCTAGCTTGACACCTCCAACTTTTTTTCCCCCTCAGGTTTTCTGTGGCTATTTAATGCCTTTTGTGGTTCCATGTAAATTTTTGGAATGTATGTTCGAGTTCTGTAAAATACTCCATTGGCATCTTGGTATAATTGCATTGAGTCTATAGATTGCTTTGGGTGGTATGGACATTTCAATGATGTTAATTCTTCCTGTCCATGAACATGGTATGTGCTTCCATTTATTATTATCTTCTTCAATTTATTTTTTCAGTGTCTTATAATTTCCTGAGCCTAGGTTTTTTTAATATCCTCGGTTAAATTTATTCCTAGGTATTTGATTTGATCTGATTTTTGGATGCATTTATAAGTGGGACTCTTTTCTTAGTGTCTCTGATAGTTCATTGTTGGCATATACAAATGCAACTAATTTCTGGTTATTTGTTTTGTATCCTGCTACTTTAATGAATTCATTTATCAGTTCTCATAGTTTTTTTTAATGGAATCTTTAGGGTTCTTTATATACAGTATCATGTCATCTGAAAATAATGACAGGTTTACTGTTTACTTTCCGATTTGGATGAGTTTTCTTCCTCTAACTGTCTGATTGCTGTGGCTAGGACTTCCAGCACTATGCTGAATGAGAGTGTTGAAAGCAGACGTATCTGTCCTCTCCCCAGTTTTAAAGGAAACACTTTTAGCTTTTACCCATTGAGTATAAGGCTGGCTGTAGGTTTGTCATATATGGCCTTTATTATGTTAAGGGATGTTCCCTCTATTCCACTTTGCTGAGAGTTTTTATCATAAATAGGTGCTAGATTTTATCAAAGCCTTTTCTGCATTTATTGATATGATCATGTAATTTTTTTATCCTTCATTTTGTTTATGTGGTGTATTATATTTATTGCTTTGTGGATGTTGTACCAACCTTGCATCCCTGGAATAAATCCCACTTAATCATAATATATGATCTTTTTAATGTATTGCTGGATTCAGTTTGCTAATATTTTCTTGAGGATTTTTGCATCTATGTTCATCAGGGATATTGGCCTATAAATTTCTTGCTTAGTAGTGTCTTTATCTGTGTTTAGAGTTAGGATAATGCTGGTCTCATAAAGCGAGCTTGAGAGTGTTTCCTTCTCTTGAACTGTTTGGAATAGTTTGGGAAGGGCAGGTGTTAGTTCTTTGGACGTTAGGTAAAATTCACCTGTGAAGTCAACTGGTCCAGGACTTTAGTTCGTTGTGAGTTTTTTGATTACTGCTTCAATTTCACTAATTGCAATCTGTCTATTCAGATGCTCGGATTCTTCCTCACTCAGTTTGGAAGATTGTGTGTTTCTAGGGATTTATCTATTTTGTCCAGATAGTCCACTTTGTTGGTATATAATTGTTTGTAATATTTTCTACAATCCTTTGTATTTCTTTGGTGCCAGGTGGGACTTGTATTTCATTTCTGATTTAATTTATTTGGGTCCTCTCTCTTCTTTTCTTAATGAGTCTGGCTGAAGGTTTGTCAATCTTGTTTGTCTTTTCAAAGAACCAGCTCCTGGTTTCACTGACCCTGGAGAGCTGGAGCAAGTGGCTCTCCCATGGGGGCTATTATTAATTGTTGAAAAACATTTTTTATTAGTGAGTTATAGTATTCTTTTAAAATTCTGACTCTAAATCCCTTATCAGATGTATACTTGGTGAATATTTTCTCCAATTCTGAAACATGCCTATTATTTTTTCTAATGTTATTTTTTTAATTAGCAGAAATTTTTAATTTGTTTATGGTGCTGCTGTTTACAACTTGTCTGAGAAGTGTCTGCCCAATCCCCAGGTCATGAAGACATTCTCATATATTTTCTCCTAAGTTTCTCTTCTCTTAGCTTTCACATTTAGATCTGTGACCCCTTTGAATTAATTTCCATGCACCTGTGGGATATGACGCCCTTGAGAGTAAGATCTATGGCTTTCTTACCTTTGAATACCCATCACCTAGTATCCTTGACCGATGGGAAAAAAAGGAGGATGGATGGATTTTGTAGTCAAATCGTGGTGCTTTTGTGAATTTTAGGTATCTGACCATCTCAAAATATTTTCTCTTAGTGCTCTTGCTCATGACCCTGGATATAAAAATGCCAATATAAATTAACACGATAAAGTTAGACTTACAGAATTCCTCAGTTATCCAGAGGAGAGCCTTCCAGAGGCCTCAAAAAATGCACCGAGTCAGGATTCAAAAATATTTATCTTTAAGTATCCTTTAAAGATAATGAAGGGTAGCTACAAATAGAAAGCAGTGGCAAAATAAATAGTCAATGATGCAGATAGTTTTAGCTATTGAGACGTGATCTAAAATTTTATGGACACAAAGGAAAAGGCTGATTATGGCTCCCAAAATTAAGTAGCTCGTGAAGATTTAATTGACATGGCTAGCGAGGTGACGCAGGGCAACAGTGAGGGGAAGCTAGACTGTTGCTGGGCTCTGGGTGTCCCCTGCCTCTGTGGCCACCATTGACCAATGCCGTTGAGTGACGAGTAGACTCAATAATTCCAACTGAAGCAAAGTCTTTAAATGGGTTAACAATTACTATAGCTCTACCAGTGTATAAAATATGTGTATCAGCCCTGTGTATATTCCACACACACTGAATTCATTATGTGTGTATATATTTACGTGTGTGTTTGTATATACACAGCATTTATGTATCCGAAGACCCCAAGTCAAAGACAGAGCCAGGAAGGCAAGGAAGAGGAGTAGCAGAGGTACCTGAGTAGCAGTGAGGGAGAAAAGGCTGCGACTCTAGAGAAATGTCAGTACTTACCTGCCTGGAATGAGTGTCTGTCTGGCAAATTCTGAGAAAAGTTCTTGAGTGTTTTTCTTGCTGTTTGCTCAGTGTCCTTCCAAGGATGCTTGGCATTTTTCTGATCATTAAAGATCACATACTACTATGACCTTTGAACTGGTTTTTGTTCCTAAAATGAGAAGAACTAATCCTCAGTGGAACATACATTTTCAGGAGTTAAAAAAAAAAAAGAAGAAAGAAAGAAGGAAGAGAGAAGTGAGTCAGAGAACTTCTGCCTGTGAGTCTGAGTCATCTTAGTGTGTTTAAAAAAAAAAAAGAAAAAAGCCATATGTGGAGACCTGCCTGGAAAATCTGCTGAATGGAAAGACTTGAGAATCATTTATAGACCTGGTGGCAGATGAAGAATTTTCATGTCTTTTCAGCAATGGTTAGCAGCCACTAATAATGCGCCCGTGACATCACAGAAACCTTGACTCTTTCCCGGCCTTCTCATGCTCAAGCCCATCCTACCTCCTTTTCACATGGGACCTTAGCACGAGGGGGTGGGTGAGAGAAGAGGAGGGACTCGGGCAAGGTGGACCTGCTGGTCCACCCAGCAGGCCACCTTCCCTCACCAGTCCGGTGGCCTTTTTGGAGGAGATGCCATTTGGGAAGCGTGACCTGTGAGGCCTTGGCAACTACCAGCAACTCAGGCATGTGGGACCGCTGGAAAGGAAAACACCGCTGGATGCGGGGAAGGTTGAGTACAGCTTTATTTTTTACTGTGTGTGGGTGTGGGGAGGGGCGAGGGTGCTGGCGAGCTTGTGTGTTGCAGAGGCTTGAACCCAGGAGAATAGTGGAAACACCTCTATTAGGTACATGCCCGTCAAGGTGAACACTGGAATTCTATTTGCAGCAGTGGTGGGCGGGGGCCTCTGGAGGGGAGGATCTGCTGCAGTGGAAACTGCATGGAAGCTTCAGCTTTCACTCTGTTTTCAGGAACATGTAACTTTCTGAGAAAAAAGGAAAAAAATCTCCATTGAACTGACCTATTTCAAAGTTTGATTTTTTTTTTTTTTAAAAAGCAGTTGGGAAAATTGGAGCTCAAATTAATTCCTCCTTTTTAAATAGTGAAAGTGTTTTTAATGTGCTTTTCATGTTGCTCAAATTACGGCTGTCATTTCTTTTTGGCTCAATATTGAATCTGGTGGAGAGTTTAAATATAGCCCCTGCAAAGGCCTCTATCAAAAGCTCTTATGTTATTGGAAAAACTGGTGATTTCTCTTTTTTAAAATAGTGATTACCTTCCCCATGGATGTTAGAAATTGCATGAGCTCAGGCCGCTGTGTCAGGCTCTGGGTCCCTACTCTTCAGCGTGTCCCTGAGGGTAGGTGAGCGGGTTATAATTGCCCTGATTGAACGGCAGTTGGAGACACCAGTCCGGGGCACGGACCCACCAGGCAGCTTTCTCACACGTTCGTATTATGGAATCACTCTGTCAAACAGAATTCATTCCTCGAGAATTAAAGCTCCAATTGACTGCCGAGGATCCTCTAATGAGAACCTACTAGTATTTGAAAACATTGGCCCAAATTACTTCCCCAGGAAATAGTATAAGGGACCCATTTAAGAAAGGAAGTTTAAGTACTGAAAAAATTTTTGATACAGTCTCATGGAGGCAGACTTACTTATTCATAAACCTCAGGGGTGTTATTACCGCGTACAGTGTCCATGTATTTAGATATGTGATATTTTTCTCACTTTGTAAATGTCTACCTTGTTGTGGTAGACAGAGCATAGATTTGGAGTTGGCCTTGGGTGTGAGTTGCTGTGGCCCCGGGCAGGCCACACAGCCTCTGTGAGCCCCAGTCTCCTCGTCTGTGAAATGACAGTGACGCCTGCAGGTCAGTTGAGCGGTAGAGTGGCCGTTGACTGAGATGAACTTTGTAATTGCACATTAAGCATTTGGAAAACAGTAGTTTCTCCATTTCTCGTGTTTCCTAGTTGCCATGATTTGTTTGGTTTTCTTTCTGAGCCTGGGGGTTCTCCTCTGTGGAGTTAGAAAGTGATCCTCTTGCAGTGTTTAAGGGTGGACCCTGCCAACAGGGTTTTTCTGAACTGGTCAGTGTCTTGTCTTTTCCTGACTGACAGTCACCCATTCAGCCCAGCTCCCATCAATATCTTATTTTTCAGTTCCTGTGGGCTCCCTTGGACCCACTGAGGCACCCACAGGGGGCGCCCTTCCGAGTCACCACCTCGGGTCTTCAGTGTTTCCTGGGGGTCAGGACACCTTTCAGGCTGACTCTGTAAGGCCGTGATCTCTTTCCCTGGCAAAGAGCCTGCCAGCATCTTCTCGGCAAGTTAATCATATTTATTCACTTTGATCAGAGTGAGGATTTCCCCAAATTGTCATGTCTTTTCCTGCCATTATGTGCGAAAAACGAGGCATCATTTTGTGCTTTTACTTGCTTTGCTAATATAAAATAAATCCCATTATAAATAATTCCTCGGGATTTTGTGGATTATTTTTCTTGCTCAAAATAAGAGGGCTGTTCGCTGGAACATAGCTGCTGTTGTAGACAGTTTGTAGCTGTAAAGTGGGGTACGAAGCGATTGCCCTGTGGTCCCTCCTGTGGTGGTCAGCCTGGCACCTGCTGAGAGAGAGCGAAAGGGGAGGGGACCTCTGTATCTAGTGGCCGCCCCTCCCTGCCCACCCAAAGCACTAACTCAGAGCACGTGACCCCATTGTGACACTGACTCACCCTTCCTCTCTCCACCCCCCCAATATCTAGTTCTGATGTGCTCTGTCCCCACTAATTCCAGGGTAGCACTGACTTATGCCTTCTTCATCATAAGGCCGGTGTAGGGAGAAAGCTGGTCTTGACTAATAACAGTATGAAAACCGAAATACCACCCCTGTCAACGCAGACAATATGTGTTTGTTGACTCTATGAGTACAACGACTTGGAATAGCTGCCGGTAGTGTTTCCAAATATTTGGGGGCTATTTAAGTAAAGAGACATGAATAATTTAAATCTGGCATCTTTTTTTCCCCTCTGTTTTTGCATTAGCAGTAAGTGTGATGAAACCTTCAAAACAAGTTCTCATGGTTAAGAGTGGTTGCCTCCGGGAAACAGGGCCAGGAGCGGGTCTGGGGACTTGGGCTGTTGGTTACAAACCATTCTGGATGCTTTCTTTATTCTTATCAGATGCACGTATTACATGGATTTTTTATTTACAACTTTTATTTTTTTATTGATTTGTGAGTGAGAGAGAGAACCATCAATGTGTTGTTCCACTTATTTATGTATTCATTGGTTGATTCTTGTTTGTGCCCTGACTGGGGATTGAACCTACAACCTTGGTGTACTGGGACTATGCTCTAACTACCAAGCTATCCAGCCAGTTGGATATTTTGGATCCCTGCCCCCTTAGCTGGGCTCAGTTCAGTTTAAGTAAAACCTATAGAGTGCCTTGGGCTAGGCCTTGTGCAGGTCATCTAAGCTCAAGGATGAATAAAGAATAGCTCTTACCTGGGAGTTAGTTCCCCATCTATTTGGAGAAGCAGAAAGAGATCAGAGGCATATTTAAATAATAGGATGTTTGCTTAGAGAGAGGTGGCCATGGAGTTATCTTCCTCAGTAGACATTTTATTCATCTTTTAGTGTGACTTTCTCTCTTTAGGATGTGTGTATCTCAACAGTGTTCTAATGGTCATGGTTTTGGTTTTAGTGGAAAAAGCATAGATGAGACTTCATCTTAATTTCCTCAATGTGGAAGGTTCTGGAAGGAGTCCATGGACTCACGACTCCTCTCTGGGCATGAGCATACAATCATGTACAACGGTCCTGAATACAAATTGGAATAAGGCTGTGCAAGTGCCGGGACTTTCTGTATTTCCTGAAGCCCACAGCTACCAGTTCTTCAGTCCACACCCAGAGGTCCCCACTGCCTTTCAGTGATGCTGGAGCAACCAAGAATAACGTCATCTTATTGTTGGAAGATGTTCCGAACGTGAGCTGGAGGCGAGCCGAGCCATCTCTCTCAGGCTTAAAGTCCTTCTGCTGTTACCGAGACAGCTTTCAGACCCACCCAGAGTCTGTTACACAGATTTGGGTGAATCTAGAGGACTGTTCAGTGGTGAATGGGGTGACACTCTCCTCACAGAGCAAAGCAGCATCATATCATGGGTGTGCCACGTCATTTGGTTTTTAAGTAGCATTAACGTATATCATTAAAATACCATTGAACTAAAGATTTATGTTTCATGGTATCTATCTATTCCTCTGTCTTAGTCAAGAGAAAATTTGCTCAAATTTGTATGAAGATGCTTCTTGGCTTACTTAATTTTACGGGTTTGTGGTTTCCAGGATGCTAAAAATATCTGGACCATGTATGAGGTAAAGTGAATCTTGTTTCCACTAAGTAGTAGGTAAGCGCTCTGTTAGAGGTTTGAGAAGGTATTTGCTATGTGCAAAATGAATGAATGTGATCAAATGTAAAATATAAACTCAAGAGTGAGAATCAAAAGCAGAATGGTACCAAAATGAAAGCCGACAGTCGTATAGATTCAACCTTTACTTTTTTCATTCAAGGACTGTCTCAACATCTTTAGGGAAGTAGGCGGCCATCCACCTTCTAATCAGTTCACTCCAAGACTCCACGGTGATATTACATTTTCAGCAAAATTTAAAAACACCTAAAATATCTTATTAAAATGCTCCCTGGTATAATCCATTCCTTTTTACGACTCGTTTTCATTACCAACCAGGAAATGGTACGAGTTTTATCTTCCCTGACAGATTAGAACAATTCTTAAGAGCTCACTTTAAACTCATTTCTTTGGTTGAGGTAACTTTCACCTTAGCTCCAGATTTTCGGGTGCATTTCGGGTCAAAATCTTTTCACAGAAATGTGCCCTCGAACGCCAGAGCTGGATCGCACCGCAGCCGGAGTTTGTGGGCGGTGTTTCACGCGCTCTGACTTGTCCTGTGTTCGCCCTTCATTCGGCCCCTGGAAGTGGTAACAGCAGAGAGCGTGCCGATTACCACGTGTCACCGTAGCGGGGCTCTGTAATCAGATTGATCCGTCCCTGTGCTTCCCCGAATTTCCTGACCCTGTTTCCACTTTGTTCTTTAGAAGACACAATTGTCTTTCTTTCCCTCCTGAGTTTGTTTGTTTGTTTTTTAATCTGGTATTTTCATCTGCCAACACACGTGACTGTTATTATGTCATGCCTCTCAGAATACAGAATGCCCACATTTCATCTTATAAAAGAAACATCTCTTTCTGCACAAGTTAGTTTCTCTGATGAAACCATCTATGGACCATTTGTAGAAAATGCAGGACTTGCGCCCTGACCGGCATGGCTCAGTTAATGGAGCATCATCCCGCAGAGGGAAAGGTCTCTGGTTGGAACCCTGGTCTGGGCACGTGCCCGGGTTGTGGGCCAGGTCTTTGGCTAGGACCTGTGTGAGAGGCAGCAGATCGATGTTTCTCTCACATGTCGATGTTTCTCTCCTTTCCTTACTCTTTCTCTCTTTTCCTCTCTCTAAAAACAAACAAACAAAAAGACCCAATCACAATTGACCAATCCTTTGATGAAGCTGCAGCTCTTTGTTTGGTTCTCAAGTGAGAAGGTTTGGCCTGGGAGGTGCAGGCAAGAACACAGGACAGGGGAGGGTCCAGAGGAGGGAGTGGAGGGGAGAATCCAGAGCTCCTGCCGGACCAAGGTGCTGCACTCCTTCTGGGGCCAGCTCTCCCCGTCTGGTCCTGTCCCTTGCCCCTGGAAACATGCCCTTAGCTTACTTTTGGTTTGAAGCAGCTGGAAAGGATATTTTTTGCTCTGAGTCAGTGCTCAGCTTTTGAAGAAGCAGCTTTGTGAGAGTCATCTGTTGTCATCCCTCTGGGTTTCAGCTCAGTGTGATAAGGTTACTTAAATATGTATGTGTTTTTAAGTGGTTCCGAAAATAAACTGTTTGCATGAATGTGCCTCAGCCCTCCTCCCCACTGTTGAGTCTGCTCCCCCCGGCAGCAACTTGGAATTCTCCTAGCTGTTCCTTCTAGTATTTATTTACCTCCACACGTCTAAAAGCTGCATTTATGCTACTGGCACTGGATTTGCCAATTGCAGCCGTTATACGCTGTCTTGTTTCCATGAATGATCAGGTTTTAGACTAACGGCCATGTGTCCCGTCTAGCACACTGCTTTCTTCCTTATATGTGCACCTCGAAGTTCTGGGTTAAGTTAGTGATTATACGATTTGGACTGTACTATATAATATTTCAAAGAATAGCTAACATTTTGTGGGTGCTTCTAGGTGCAAGAGACTGTTTCTGAGCTTTAGAGACGTATTAACATACCTTCATAAGAGCCATATCCAGTGGGTATGATTGTTTTTCCGTTTTGCAGATGTGGACATTGAGGGAAAAGTTAAATAACTCTCACGAGGGCGTCTAGGTGGTCGCTGGTGGAGCCCGACTTCACATCAGAGCAAACCTGGCCGCAGAGTCTCCCTCCCGCTATTACGCTCTTTAAGTCACTGTGGTTTTGTAAACACTTTTCCTGGAGGAGCCACATACATACTGTTACTCCTTCTTTTTTTTCCCTTTATTTTTATTTCATTTTTCTCACTATTATTATTGTGTTGTTTTGGGACTCCGATTAGCTGGAATCCCAAAAGAAAACAATAATAATGGTAAGAAAAGTGACTTGATCCCCTAACCTTCTTACCTTTTATCTTCACACCCTTCGTCCTACATTCTGGGACATGGCATTAACGTTATCTTTTAACTCTCGTGTTGACGTTTTCTTTTGTGACTTTTTTAAACCCTAAGAGCGGTTTCTTCTCTGTGGCACGCCCCTTTGTTTGCGTCTCTCCGTCCCGGCTGTGTGTTTTGGTCCTGTCCCCCACACTTGTGGGGTCCCTCCGTGGTTAGGACACCGGTGGCCATCAGTTCACAAACAGGAAGAGCCGCTAAAGGGCTGGTGGGCACAGGCTGCAGGTGGGCCGGGTGCCCATTTAGGAGCTGCACTGCCCAGTGGGCTAGGACCTGCAGATCTGCTCAGTGGGAGGCCCCCCACTTGCCATCCTGGACGCTTTTCCCGTGGGTAGGTCAGATTACCCAGAACAGACTCTTCCAGACTCACTCCTGGGAATATGTGCCTCTGCAGGTGCCGTGAGAGCCAAGTTTGGGGCAGGGGACAGAAAGATCGCACGTGGGTGTGGACTTACACTCAGTTCTCCCATTTCAGACTCACTTTGACCCTTGTACCCCCTCACCTTCAAGCAAGACCTCCTCACGGCGTCCCTAGTTCCTGAGAACTGCCTTTTCAGTTTCTCTGCAAAAGTCTCTCCTTTCCCACCCAGGTCAGGGAAGCACGGTCCACGTGCCGAGGAGGGAAGGAGGGGATCAGGAGGACTCTCTGTGCCTTGGGGGGAGTCCATGCTACTTCTTCCAATCCTTGGCATGGGAAGGGCCTACAGTGCAAATTGGCTTGCCTTTTCTCAGCTTTGCTCTCTGAGAGTTTTGGCTTTCTTTGTTCTAATAGGTCAGTAATGACTTATGTATTCAATTTCCATCTTCTAGAAGACTGTCGACCTTTCTTTCTTACTCTTCTCACCTCTCTCTGTCCTTGTGGAATTTTACTTTTTCAGTTTAATCACTCTCCTTACATGGCAGTTTGGGATGGGAACAGAGATAAACACCGTGCTAATGCGCCATACTTAATGGGAACCTAATTCCATCACTACTGGAAAAATTTGGTTCCTGGCATTTGCTTCATTTCCCTGTTAGGCTGGAGCAACCCACAGGAATGGATTCAGAACAACAGGGGTTCTTCTCCTCTTCGCCATCCCTGATATATGTACCCTTCTTCCTTTTCTCTCTGCAAGCCTAAGTCCTGAATGATCGATCTCTTAGCGTTTTTCTCTTTCTTTATCTGTAAATGAAAGGAACAGATTCGGGTTTCAGAAACCAGATCTGACCTTCAGGGAAATTCACTTTCAACCAGGCTTCTCTTGGCCTTTTTTTCTCCGGAAACCCTGCTGTGTCACACTCAGGCACAAGTGTCTGACGGCAGCTTAAGGTGTAAGTGTAACTTCTCCTAGGAACATGGGGAAACCTTTGGGGAGGAAACTCCAACAATGAATCATCTGTTCGTAGCCAGTGGAGGTCTGCACTGCTCTGGGGCTTCAGGACCTTCCTAGAAACCTCAGTATCCCTCTCTGCCTATCCTAACGGTCAGACCTGGCCCGAGGGCTACTTGGCTGAATTGTGTAGCCAGTGGTGTGATTCATTCTCATCATTTCTAGGAAGATTCCTGTGTTCACATCTCGTTGGAGAGGGTTGACAGGGGGTGGCTCTCGACTGGGACCAGGGAGCGCTGCCTGTAGGAACGCTCACTGGAAGACGGCACCAGCGCAGACGAGAGGAGGAACATCCCCAGCGAAATCATTTTGAGATTCCCGGTTCTTGGACTTCCCCTGGGCAGTAGGAGCTCTGCCAGCAAGTTGGAAGAAGACGCCAGCGGTGTGCTCATCAAATTTGTAACAGACACAAAATTGGAAAGAATGGCCAATGTAGTCAGTGACAAAAATATGTCTCAAAGTGATTGGGATGTGCTGGAATACTGGGTTAAAAATAGCAAGGTGACATTTCAAAGAGATAAATGTAAAATCTTATTTGGGAGTTAAAAATCAATGGCAATGATGGGAGGGAAAAAACTACTGTCAGTAGTTCTGGCAGAGAAAAGGCTCTGAGGTTTTGTTTGACTAAAAGCTCAATATAAGCTGCTAAATCTGATGAAGAAACAAAAAAACTGCATTAATGGAACCGTAATGTATTGATCCCAGGAAGTAACACCGCCCTCAGTGGTTGGACGAACCAAGAACCTTGGTGTTTGCTGGTTCTTTTTTAAAAAACTACTTTTATTTATTTTACTTATTTTTCTAATCATTTGTAATTGTTATTTTGTTACTATTGTCCCAATTTCCCCCTCTTTGCCCTCCTCTGCCCATCCCATCTCCTGCTTCCAGTCTGTTCCTGCTGGTGTTCTTTTTCTTTGATAGAGCGAGTAGGAGTTTGCCAGAGAAAAGCAGTTAGGAAAGGGCCTGAGGGCCTGGAAGCAATATCTCAGGAGAAAGCATTGCTGGAACTGGGTGTATTTTAGTAGAAAAGAAATGCTTTCCTACTTATTAGCTGCAAAGCTTCAGGCAAGTTTCTCTCTGTGCCTCAGTTGCCATAGGTGGGAGATGGGGAGGGGAGAGCGTTTCTGTGGGTGGGAGTAGAGGCCCCTGGTAGGAAGTGCTGGATAATGAGACTGGAGAGGTGGGGGAGGTGGTTGAGACCGAGACAGTGAGTGTCTTTTACATCTCAGGACAAGGATTTAAAGTTTATCCTGGGCTGAAGGTAAACTATCTGGCCATCCTGTCCATTCTCTTCTAAGCCAGGATAGTGAGAGCCAGGGGGGCTTATGAAATCTCCTAGGACAACAGGTGTGAACTGGGACTGCGGCGGACACCCCTGGCAGACCAGGAGGGGACGCCACCCCAGGAATGGGCATGACTGGTGGAGGAAACTGCCTCTTGAGTGGGTACGCGACCTGCCTTGGGAGGGATTTAAGCAGGGCTCGGATGAACTTCTGTTAAGGAGCTTTGCTGCTTTGGGTGGGAATGACCTAAGTGAACTCTCAGATTGCTAGAGCCGGTGGGGGGTATATGAGACAAGTTAAGCAGAAGCCACCCTCACCCTCCCTGGATTCTTATAGGTGTGTATATCCAGCAAAAAGAATTCAGAGAGTTCCTTCTGAATTTGGAAACGGACGTAAAGTGTCCGATCCGCTCCCCTGGAACAGAGGTTCTAGTGTGTTTCAGGGAGCTTCTTAGAAACACCGATACCCAGGTGCCACGCTGGACTTAGGGACTCAGGGGAGGAGTGGGGGGCATGTTAAGAAACATGATTTGTTCTAGAGTGACACCCTTCACATCTGGGACAAGTGGCCAAACCCCTGTGTTAAATATTTGCTGGATCAGCGATAAATGCTGATCAAAGTCAACCCGGGAGCCATCACTTGGCACCTTTAGAGGCTTAGAATAAATGTTACAATGAAACGCGAACACTGAGCAAATGGCAGACCAGTCAGACAGCCTGTCACTTACTTAGCGCTCAGGTTCTCGGGCTCAGAGCATGCTCCTTCCTGGTGAGCCAGATTGCAGCCTGCTTTTCTCATCCTGACGAGAGACAGAATTTCTCCATGAAGGTCAGAGGCCTTTTCCGGGGGGACTAGGGCCAGACAGGCCCGGCCTGTGGTGCTAGCAGTGCACATGTGGAAGAGCAGCCCCTCCTCGATGGGCAGGTACCTCTGTTCTGCTTGGACAGGAGAGGAAACACCCAGGCAGGCCAGTGAGGGCCACTTCCCTGTCTTCCAGCTTCTCTGCCATCGGCTGCTGAAGTCACCGCTGCAGCCGGGCACCAGACAGTGGAGCTTGTGAAAGGCCGGTTGCCCCCCGTCCGGGGACTCACACTAACGAGATCCTCAGTGAGCCTCTCCTGCTTTTCATGTTCCCGTGTGGAGGCAACTCTTCCAAGGAAAGAGGTAGCTTGTGGGTGACACTGGACCTAGGAGCCTGTGCTTTCTAGATTTTCAAACAGAAGGATTTTACCTTGGAGCCGAGAAAGGAGTGTGAAAGGAAATTACAGAAAAAGGTTAAATTTGCAGAAGAAGAAACAATTCCCCGTGAAAGGCAAATCAAAAGTCCCCGACTAATTATAATATGGGTCCTATTTTTAGAGGGCTAAAAAAAGTGGCATTTTGTTCTTAAAACCTAAATATGCCTCAACAAGCAGAGACGCGTGGGAAGGTTTAAGAACCAAGGGTCATGCAGGTACTGGCTGAGAGGTCGGTTATCCCATTCTACGGGTCACACTCGAACTGGCCCCGCCTGACTTGGGCTCATTAAGAACTGAGGTCATTGAAGCCCCGGGCACCCAGATAAGAGCTACTGTACAGTTCGGGTCTAAAAGCTGAAACAGCAAGCAAAAAATCACAACAGAGACTGCAAGCCAAGGCAGATTTAAGCGTTTCCCTCCCAGATGTTCCTTAGAATGTGACGTTCCTTACAATGTCGTCAGGTATGGGTGGGTCATGTTTTGGGGCGTGCATAGCAGAGGTGATGGTACCTGATGAAATAAGAACAGGGCACAGCAGGATTCACCTGCTGACCTGGGAACCACACACAGCTCACCTGTTCTTTGGTCTGTATCTGAAAGCTCTTAGCAATGTCTGATCCCGACAGGTTTACTCCAGCCAATGCTCAAGTCTCTTTCGGTTGTCTGTGTTGGTCTGTCTTTGCTTTGTTTTCTACAGAGCTTAGTGGGTTTCCAGGGAGGCAAGGGGGCTTTCTTTGCCCTTTTAGGCGTCCAGTGTGGGGTTCACATCAAACGTGCATGGAGAGGAAGATCTGCGGATATGTAGTATTCAGCAGTTCCGGTGGGGAAGGCCTGCATCGTATGCCCGATGGGTTCAGTTCCTTCTGCCACTTGACCCCTGACATTATTCTGGAGCCTTTCTTATCAGGAATGACATGTGAATTGTTACTCATATAGCTTGATGAAAAGCCCAGTGACAGTTGCAGCAGCTCGCACCATTGCTATGCGCCTTTGTATGAACTCATCTTAGGCAGTCTTTTCCGAAAGATAGCATTGTTGTTCAGCTTACTCTGAAAATGAAGAAATTGACACTGAGAGAGGGTAATAGTCTTGCCCGAGGGTGAGGCGGCACTAGGGGGATGAAGCTTGGATTTTCTGACTCCACAGCTGTGTGTGTATGTGTGTGTGTATAGTTATACCACTGTGCTTGGATAAAACATTGGATGATTGATTAGTCCCAGTCCGTAAAGCAAACTGTACTTTAGGACACACTCCAAACTTTCACTGCCCTTAGCAGAAAGCTAGTCCTGGTCCTTTTTCTTAAGTTCTCTCCTGATGAGGAAGATGTAAGCAAACACCAGCCTGAGCTACGTGATTCAAGCCTTTGGTCCTGGATGAATTACATCCTAGGTAACAGAGAGAAGCTATTGAATTACTATTTGGAGTCTTGGGAGAATTATGGATGATTAACAGGACAGGAGCTGGAAAGCCAAGATAGGCAAACTTTTTCTAAAAAGGTTTTCAAAAATGGGGGGGCTGTAGACAGGAGAGTCTGACCTCATTTCTATGGAACATTCTTGAGCAGCTCAGGGAACAGCTTGTAAGTACTTGGATGGGAAAGGAGTGATCCCTGAGTGCAAACACTGGCTCACTGAGAACATTTTCCCCAAGTAGCATGAATTCTTTTCAGAAAATTTAAAGTTGCAAAGTCCAAGGAGATTAAATACAGACGATATGGTGTATCTGGGGTTCTGCAGGCGCTTGACAGTGTCTGTGTCAGGTCAGTTCACACCTAAAGCCTCCCGGACAAGGTCGATGAATATGAGCTGTGCAAAAGGACAGTCAGGCCCTGGCCGGATGGCTCAGAGAGTCATTCCGATACACCAAGGTTGCGGGTTCGATCCCTGGTCGGGGCATGTACAAGAATTAACCAATGAATGTATAAATAAGTGGAACAACAAATTGATATTTCTCTTTCTCTCTCGTCAATGAACAAAAATTTAAGAAACAAAATAAAAATAAAATGACGGTCAGATAGCATCATCCCATTTGGATGACCTCGCCAGGGTCTTTACAGTTAGGACCTCACAGGCATGCAGGCAGATCTCTCATGCGGACTCTGGGCATTGAGCCCCTGTTCAAGACCTATTAGAACTCAGATGAAGATAAATAGAACATGGAAACCCAAATTTTAGGTAATCCGAAGTTGGGAGAGATGATGAATACTTTGGATGAGGTAGTAAGGTTTCCAGCATCTCTGAGCGGTTGAGACAAAGGAGCTACATCCTACTGAGATCATTCTTTGTTACCCAGTAATGTTAAATTCTCTGGGTGCCGGGAATTGGATGAGGTACTAGAATTAGGAAATGCACACACTATAGAAGGGAGAACAGGAAGCAGACGGGGTTCTATAGCAGCACCCTGATGGAGGTGAGCCAGGAGAGGGGCACAGAGGAAATGAACTTCTCGAAGGCTTGGGCTGGGTGGGGTTGGGGGAAGGCGGTATTTGAATAGTTTTGAAGAAGGATGAGAAGTTGTCTGCATCATCAGTGTTGGGGTGAGGGTATTCCTCATTCAGGGGGCAGCATTTGTAATGGTCCCCTGACTGGGAGCAGTGAGGACTGGGTGTGGGACAACGTGCAGAGCCAATTTACAGTGGCCACCAATGACAGGGAACTGGAACAGAGATGGGCTACGTACTTTGCTCACTTTTCTGTTCCCTACGCTGGATTATAAAATGTCACTAAAGATTTTTCATGTGGTTTCTGTGAATGGGCACGGCTCTGGTCATTTTCACATGTGTTGCCTCGTTTAACCATCACTGTAACCCGATGAGGCAGGTGTTGTAATGACCTGAAATAGGAGGGGACTGAGGCAATAAAGAGGTTAAGTAACTTGGCTAAAACCCCTCAGCTGTTAAATGCCAGGGCCAAGACTTGAACATAAGTGGAAGAACCTCAGGTTCCCGTCTGGTGGCCACCACTTGTTAGGGAGCACAACAGCTACAAGGCAAAACAGTGTCCACCGGAGAGAAGAACAGGGACGTCATTCATAACCGGCTCTGCCGCGTCCCTGGAGGCACCTGCCCACAGCAGGTCCAATGCAAACCAGGAAGTAGAGATGGGAAGGGGAGGTGACCTTCCAAAAACAAGGTGAGTGGGCACTACCTACACGGTAACATGAGGTTAAAAGTGGGTTTTGTTTTAGGATGAGAAATTGTGTTTACATGCTTGAAGAGCAAGAGTAAGTAGAAAGAAATTGTTGTATGATTCAGGAGACTGAGGAAGGTTTGATTGAATTCAGTGTTCTTACCGTAAGAAAAGAAGGAAAGAAGGAAGAGAAAGAAAACAGTAACTATTTGAGCCTATGCGTATATTTATTAGCTTGACTGTGGTGATAACTTCACAATGTGTATGCATATCGATACTTTGAGTTGCACACTTTCAATATATGCAATTTTTGATTGCCTATTACACCTCAGTAAAGCTCGGAAGAGATCCCTCAGGAGGCAGGAGGAGATAGAATCCGGAGCAGCCTGAAGGGCGTCCCCGTGGACCAGAGCAGGGAGCGGCACCTGCTGACCTGGAAGAAGGAGGGGCGTGGTGGGAGGACGTCCGCGGGAGGGGAGGGCTGGCTGCTGTGGCTCGGACACAAGGTTGTATCCTGAGGGTCGCTCGCTGGTTGGAGTGGCATTAGCTGACCTCATTAGGCCTGTCTGATAACTTTTCTAGACATCAGCCACTTTTTGTCAACTGAAATAGTTCTCACTGGACTTACCTCTTCTGCATCCTTTCTTCTCCTCTCTGTGTAGAACCTTCCTGTCCAATCACTGGGTGTTTCTGTCATGCTCGGCACTCTTCCATTTAGGAACACAAACGAAAGTCCTCCTGATAAGCTCTGGTGGAAGGAGACAGGGGTGGGGAGGGGAGGGAGCCCTGGTTACCTCACTTTTCTCTCCTCCTGTGGGGGACAGCAGGCGTGAAGATGGGGCGGGGCAGGCGGTGACTGCGGTGGAGGCGGGGCCACCAGGAGGTGGTTTGGGAGAAGTCAGCTTGTTTAACCAGCAAAGCAGATAAAGATTAGAGTAACCATGACAACAGGCTACTGGCAGAGGAGCTCAGGATTTGGGGAGGAGGGAGGTGGAAGGACTTGGCTGGGAATAAGCCCAGAGTTTTGGGAAATGCCATTTCTCCCCTCGGGGCTCTGGGCTGTTTGAGAAATCACCACAGTCCCCTACAGGCACTGGAAGGGACAGAGAGGACAGGGCGAGCAGGAGTGATTAGCTGGTGAGATGGCCCCCTTCATTCAAGGAAGGGACTGACCCCTGGGGCGTGAGCAGGGTTCCCGAGCGGAGGTGCAGGAGAGGGCCGGGGAGTCCGTCTACCCCCGTGGCTTCAGGACACGCGTGTTGTTCTGCTCAGTGCTCATCACTTCCACTGGGGCGGCAAAGACACCATACCAAGCTTGGCTATTTGTTCTTTAGTTTCTCAGGGTATCCCCTCTGAACAGCGAGGCCTGTGAAGGCTCTTTTCTGAGGATGCTCGAAGTGTGCGCTTGTGTACGCGGGCGTGTGTGGCCTCTTCACCCAGCCCAGGCCTGTAATTAGCAGAGAGTTTCTTGGAAGTTATTGCCTTTGCTATGTCGCGAACCACTTCCATAGCTGCTTGAGCATCACTATCAATTTAGAATGTAGATACTTTTTTAAAAATGTGAATTCAGTTGTTCCTTTCTGAGTAAGCTCAAAGCACCCGGGTGGGAAATGGAAGAGATTGTCATGATTACAAACAAACTGTGCTTTTGGCTCAAGTGTCTTCTCATCACACCCATGTGACTTCCCACGACAGTACAGGCCGCACTGCTTGGGAGGGACATACCTCCCATCCTCCCAGTCCATTGTCAAGTGCTTTGCAAACGGGGCTTTGAGAGTCCATGCTCTTTCTCCCTTTCTAACCACGTGACCCCCTTCAAGCTTCTGCCTGCAGAAATAAACTTTGCAGCCACACGTACTTGGGCCACAGTCTGAGGTGCAAAGTGACCTTCAGGGAGATTTGAGCCCTATGCCCCTCCCCACCCCCGCAGGGCTCTTAGAACCGTGTTGGTGCTCCAGGTACAGGTGTCACAGCTGTCTGTCCTGAGATTTTGGCAGTTGTACTGGGGAGGAGGTGGCAAAGTATGTTCACATCCATTTCCAAATCACTTTCCCAAATGAGCATGGAAAGCCCAACCTATTGGGAAAAGAAGATTCTTTCACACGAAGGGAAGTAAAACCAGAGATCCAGGACTTGAGCTCCTTGTCCTAAGTTGTCACAAATAGCCATGGAAAAAGGAAACAGAGGGAGGACTGATTTCCCCAGGGTGCAGAGAAGAGCTGCTTCAGAGATGGAAAAAGTCAGCATGATTTTCCAGTTTTTCTATAAGCCTAAAGCTTTTTTTTTTTTTAACCGAATTCTACCAGGTGGATATAGTCATCTTATTCTTCTTAGCTACATTTTAACTCATAAACATGTAGATCTGTGCAGAATTCCCACTGCCCTGGGGAATAGGCTATAGGTTGCGATTTCATTGGTTTAGAGAGATGTGCAAACCAGTGACTCCAGTCTGGCTTCCTGTTGTCAGTACCAGCCAAGGGAAGTAGAACCGTGTGCCGTGGGAGGCGACTGGCTGAGTGCCTCTGATGGAGGGAAAACAAAGGGAGACGAGACAGAGGTATAACACGATATAAGACGATCCCTTTTGTGTGGGAACTGCACTAGGGAAATTCGGGAGGATTTGGGGAGAGGATGGAGAAATGGCTCTGCAATACGGTATGAAATATATTGATTTACTTGCATTAGCACCCCTTGCAAATAGAGCAGGGGTGTCCAACCCGTGGCCCATGGGCTGCATGTGGCCCAGGATGGCTATGAATGTGGCCCAACACAAAATCATAAATTTACTTAACACAGTATGAGAAGTTTTTGTGGTTACATGTTGCAATGTATTCAATGTGTGGCCCAAGACAACTCTTCCTCTTCCAGTGCAGCCCAGAGACGCCGAAAGATTGGACACCGCTGGCCCATGTTATTGTATAGCCATACATGCACATACAAGCCCCCTCCACACGCACCCCTACACACCTGAACACGCACCTGCAAACTCAATGAAACAAGTTCAGTTTCACTCATTTCATTTACTAGTTCATTCGTTCACCTCACAGGCATTTATTAAACACTTGCTCTGGGTGGATACGATGCTAGACCAAGGAAAAGAGCATAAGAAGGGGAAGACCTGTTGCTGCCGTTAGGAGTTTACAGCTCGTAGCTGGGGAAGATGTAAAGACATGAGGTGGCATTACAGGATGACGGGTGCTGTACAGACGAACAGCGGCACGAGCTGTAGGGAAGGCTGATGGAGTCTCTCTAGGGTGAGATGACAGGGACTAAGAGGGGTGCCTGCGTCAGCTTGGGCTGCCATAACCAAATAGCGCAGACGTGGTACTGGGCTTACACAGCAGGAATTGTTTTCTCACAGTTCTAGCAGTTGAAAGCCTAAGATTACGGTTCCAGTAGGTTCTGGTTTCTGGTAAGGGTTCTCTTCCTGCCCTGCAGACAGCTACCCACAGTCTGCAGTGCCTTCACCTGGCCTTTCCTTAGTAAATACTTGCAGACTCGGGGCTGTGGAGTGAGGGGAGAGTGGAACTGCTAGAGTGTCTCTTCTTATAAAGCCACTACTATTGGATTCAGGGCCCCACCCTTATGACCTCATTTAACTTTAATGGCTTCCTTAAAGGTACTACCTCCAAATACAGTCACACTGGGGGTTAGGGCACAAACACTCAGGCCACAACAGAAGGCTTCATGGAGCAGATGACAATTGAAATATATCTTAAAGAGTTAGCCAATCAAAACAGGGGATGCATTTCCTGTGCCCCCCCACCCCTCCCCCGCCAAAAAAAAAAGAATAGACAGGAAGGGGATGGAATGGCTCTATGCACTTGGGAGACTACAACTAGTTTGGGATAGCTAGAAGGTAGAGATGTGGGATAGGCACATTTTGAGGGGCTTAGATTTACTTTGTAGTTGATGGGGAGGCACGAATGTACCTTAAGGTGGAAGCAGCGCGTCTTGCTGCACCGCAAGCAGGAAGACCAAGGCGGGAGGGCGGATGTCCTGAACTGGCCTGGCAGCAGCCGAGGGTGGGGGAGGAGGGCGGATTTAGTGGCTGGCTGAAAGAGGAATGCAGAGTGGTGTATTAAGCTGATTTCCAGGTCCTGGCTTGAATGAATGATTTGTTCTCACAGGAGGTAGAGGTGGGAGGACAGGTGTGGAGGGGTAGATCATGGGTACAGCTTTGGACATTTTGAATGTGAGCTGTTCACTTCTAGCTGGTCAGAGGAGAGGTCTCAGGCAGAGATGAAATGCTGGGACTCCTTGCCCTTGCGGGAGAGGGGAGAGCGTGAAACTGGGTGACTTCTAGCAAAGTCTCACGGAGACGAGGGGAGCACAGAATCCCAGGGACACCAGCAGTTACCGAGGGAAGAATGGAGGCCTGGGACGGAGAGGGGATAGAAAAAACGGGAAGGGATCACTCAGGAGGGCAAAAGAAGAAAGTGCGGTAAAGAGGAGGACCTGGTTCCCTGTGCAGGTGGCTGTAGAAGGGGCTGAGAAGTGTCACTGGAACCTTGGCCTTCGGGACAGAACCGGTGGGTTTGGTGAGAGGCTTCCCTGGAATGGGAGGGGGAGACCTGAGGGCCGCAGATGAAGGTGAACGCAGCGTTTGGGAGTGCGGAGCAGAATTGAGTGTGGGCCCCAGGAGAGAGGCTTGGAGAGTCAGAAGGCATCTTTCCTTCCTTGGCTTTTCAGATACTGGAGGATGTTTATTGATAAACTCCAGAGAAGAAACACATACAAAAAGGAAATATTTTAAAAACCAAATAGACAGTTTACATTTGCAGAAACACATGCAGAATATGTGGAGCCGGCCTGGTTGAGAGACAGAGAAGGTAAGTAGATGTAACTGGCCAAGAGGAGGGAAAGCTGAAGGGGTGAGGTATTAGGAAAGGGAAGAGAAGGTGAGGGGGAGGGAAGGGCAGGTAGAAATGTTGAGGAGTTAGCCCTAGGAACACTGTATTAAGCAACTCTTAGATCCATTCAACGCAGTCTCCGAGGCAAGTTCATGTTAAAATTGGAATTGAAATAATAAAAAAATCTCTGCAAGTCTAAATACTTAGCCTTTTAGATCCTAGAGGTGATTGAAGTTAAATAGCTCTGTTAAGAACAGCACGGCATGGAAAATAACTAGGTTTACCCAGTTAAGTTTAGCATATAAAGCCCCTTACTGAATGGCTTCTTTGTCAGCCTCAGGCTGGAGGAGTGCAATTCCTTTCTACTGGGTGAATTCCTTAATTGGATTTTGTTTGCCAATCTTACTTTCTCACATTGTAAGATTTTAATAAATCATTATAATCATTCCCTTATGTCTTGCAAAAATAACCTTCCTGACGGTTCCTCAGTGATTTTCCCCCACTGTGTTTGCATCGTGGGATTATTAGTGTAGCTTACAAATGAATCAGAGAAGAGCTGTGCAGCCAAGGGTACGTCTCCATCATCCCCTAGGCGTGAACTCGAGGCAGGTTAACCAGGAGCCCCGGGGGTCATGCTTGCCTGCGAGGGCACAGCAGGTCTTGGCAGCTGATCTCCAGTCTGGATTATTGATGAGATGCTCACTTGGAAACAGGGGAGAGATCCGTCTGCCTGGTTAGTAAGGCTTCTGCAGGAAACAGGTTTATTGGGGATGCGTGTGCACCGGTGGTTCTGTTGCACGCTAAGCTACAATTCTTCTCTGTCAGTTGTTGTTGAGGAAGAACGTAATTAGTGTAACTGATGTGCTTGGTGAATGTCTGGCTCCAAATACACGTCTCCTAAGAATCTTCCACGATTGACCTCCTTTTGCAACATCGAGGGGCTTTCTCAGTCACCCTTTTAGGACCTGGACCTTGGACCCAAGCCTCTTCCTTTAAATTTCCAGTATTTTCTTTTTTTTTTTTAAAAAAAAGATTTATTTATTTTTAGAGAGAGGGGAAGAAAAGGGGAAAGAGAAGGAGAGAAACATCAATGTGTGGTTGCCTCTCGTGCGCCCCCTAATGGGGACCTGGCCCGCAACTCAGGCATGTGCCCTAACTGGGAATCGAACTGGCGATCCTTTGGTTTGCAGGCTGGCACTCAATCCACTGAGCCACGCTAGCCAGGGCTCCAGTGTTTTCTAGTTGGCTGCTTTGCTTGTACACACCAGTGCTTAGAGCTTATGCAGTCAGTTTCTGTGATCCTGAAATGTAATGACTCCTTACAGCTGTCACAGTTGGTTGTGTCTCCTCCTAGAGTTTCTGCCCACCCACCTCCTTGCCCACTATTATGTGCGACACAGCTGAAGCGGCCACAGACGAGAGGGACCTTCCCCAGGCCTGCATAGCTTTCAGAGCCTCCTTGTCGGTGGAGGGTTGGGCAAGTGGAGGTCACTTTGGGGAATGGGCAATCACAGAATTTTCTAGACTGTGCTTGTTTATTTGGCAATTCAATGCCCCCAAAGAATTAAGAGCATTCAGTTCGGCTTGTTTCCAGTTTGTTCCATATGTGAATTACCCAGCCAAAGATCTCCATTTAGACATAGAAGTGAATTTTAAGCCTGAAAAGCTTTGCACGCTCCCCTCTGTTCTCTGACCCCCCCCCCTCCCGCCCCCCCCATCCCAATTAAAGGCAACCAGCTTGAGGCCATATTGGTGGGAAGGCAACAGCCTTAATCTAAATTTTGCTCTGGGCTGGCTCCCTTGTTTGGTGGCAAACTTCTAGTGGGAGGTGTTGAGAAAGGCCTTGCATCCGTGTAATTTTTCCATTTTTCTTTCTTTCTCTTTTGATTTGGTTTTTGCTACTTGGAACTACAGGCTTTTCGATTAATGCCTCATGAGGCTAGAGGCCTTTAAACAGTATTTTTTCCTCTCGGTGTCTGCAGGGTCTGACAGGTACTGCGTTTATAGCCCGCCTAGGGGCCAGCTACATTTTTGTTTGCTTGGGTGAGTGCATGTCTACAAAAGCTTAGAACCAGAATTGCCCGCAAGAGCAAAATGCTGACTTACAGTGCTTAACACATGAAAGAGATAAAGACAACAATGGAAAGAAGGAGGCAAATGTTTGAAAGCTGTTAAGCTTTTCTGCTGCATCTGTCAAAGAACCCTCCAAGTTCCTGCACGTGTGATATTTTTACTTTGGCTCCCAAGTGGGGAGAAGCCTCGTCTTCCCAGCCCTCTGCTGTGGATCGAAGCCGCTGGACAGGGCTGTGACTGCTGATGAGAAGCCAGCTCCCCCAAGGACCCGGGGGAAGCTGCTGTGTCTGCCTCTGCCTTTCTTCCCTCAAAAGTTGGCAAATGCTGGTCATGTCGTGAGTCTATTTATAGCAGGCACACACTCACCCCCTTGTTCTTTTCTTAGTATCAGCTTGACATGCTATCAATTATCCATGAGGTGAACGGCAACACCAGGGACTTATTTGAGGCAGGTGCCCCGAGGTGAGAGAGAGAGGGGGCGGAGGTCACCCGGGGACAGCTCCAGGTGGACAGGGTCCAACAGACAGTCCTTGCTGCATTTCAGCCAGTGAATGACTCCAACATCTCAGGGGGAAATCCCGGGCCGGTTGCCCGGCTGAGTCGGACTCTGCCCTTCTCACCCGTGTCTGCTTGCTTATCTCTGAAAAGCCCACTTGGAAATGCACAGTGCAGGACACAGAGGTGGTGATCTCCTTGCAGAGGGGATCAGTTATGTTATAGTCCCAAGTCACAGGAGGGTCGGATGTAAGGCCTGGGCAGGGGCTGCCGGGGGAGCGAGTGTACCCCGATCCTCCCCCTGGTGGGAGTGCATCAGCTGTGGGAGGACAGATGCGGGAGGGCCCTGCGGTGGCCCATACTCCCTCTGTCCTTGGCCAACTGTGTCTCCTTGCCTCCCTTCCACACTCTTTCTGTCTTCTTGGACTCTGGACGAGGTAGTTTGTTTTGTTGTTGTTTTGCTTCCGGTGTTTTCTTGCTTCTCATTGACAATTTACAACTGAGGTTCCCCTTTTTTGGAAACAACTTGTCCTCTTCCTTCCCCTTTAAATGAGAATATTGGAGCAGAATCATTGATTGCCCCATGTTGGGGTGGGGGCCTGGTGGCCCTGATGCTATTTTCTCATTTCTCTGCCATTCCTTTGGGGCTGCTCGCCTGGAGCTGGTGGGATTTGCTGCCAGAGCTGTTATAACAGTGCTGATGTCCTTGTTTTAGCTCAGGAACTGAATTGCTCAGTCCATGTCCTGTGTTCACCTAGGACTGGGAACCGGACAGAGAGAAAGACTGAATTCGAGTCGCAGAGAATGCAAAGTGAATTTGTGAAACATTCTGTCAGCCTCGCCTTTGGGTGCAGACTGGCTCAGACTTTACACCCTGTTCCTCTCCAGGTGTTTTTGACTCTCCTCCACCCCTCTGCCCCTTTATATCCTTTGTCAGTGAGGGGCTGACTAAACCTTCCCTCAGTGTGTGTGTGTGTGTGCGCGCTCGTATGCAGACTGCTTGGGGACAGGGCAGCTGGGTCTTGAAAGGCCTTGGAATTCTTGCAGGCTTCCTGCATACCCTGGTGGGTGCTCCAACAGTAGCTGGCAGACTCTCCCAGGGCTCCCGGCTCCAAGTCTAATGCCATCTGCCCAGCTAATCCACTTTCCGGGCCAGTGTCTAGCGCCAGAGTGTGTCTGGATCAGTGAGTATCCTGGTGCCATTTAAACTGACTCCCGGCTCCCAGGGATCGGTTTGCAGCCTTTGTTATCTTTTGGCAGAGGCACCGGATCTTTTTCTTTCTCCTTCTCTCGGTGGTCAGACCACTCAAGTTTAACTTGGTTTATTATTTAGGGACTTTGCGGGGAGGAGTCGAGGTGATTGCACTGCACACAGAGTCCCAGGCTTCCAGGAGCATAGTGTTTATGTGTGTGTCTGGTGTGTGCATGGGAGTTCGTGAGTGCTAGCAGCTGTTTGGAAGGATGAGTCTGGGGTGGATGAATCTCTTTTGCAGAAGCTGCAGGAACCAGGACAGGTGCACAGGGCCAGCGTCCGCGTCCTCAGATGGCTGGTGAGTAAAGAGGAACTGCCTACTTTTTGTTCTAAGTTTAGCTGAAGCAAAAAATGTAGTCAATAAATATCAGGCCTTTCTTGTTTCCCCTCTTTATAGATTAAAGTTTATGAATCAGGACCCGTATTTATGCCTTTGTGGAGATTGTGAGATCTGATTTTTTGTATTGATTATGTTATGGGAGGGATGGGAGTTTGCCACCCACAGATTTTCGTAGTTCATTGCCCACCTCTTCCTCTTGGTTTCCCCCAGAGTTTATTATACAGGGAAAAACCTTTCTGGAACAGGCTAGAGGGGGTTGTTCTGTGGATAGGTTTTAGAAATAGCCAGAGTTTTCGTCTGAATGTTATTGTGACAGAATTTATGATTTTGAAACATATTGACAGATTGTTTGTGGTTATGTATTTAAATCCACAGTCAGTCGTATGTACATTGTATTCAATACAGTTAAATGATTGGCTAGTGTCTAGACATAATCAATGGATGGAGATGTTGCTTTAGTTTTCTATTGTTATTATCATATTGTTATTGTCTGTTTTCTTAACATGCTTGTTAAGAGTCCATATAGGATCAAATGTTTCTCATTGGGACTGGCAAAAGGATAATAAATTTTTCTTATGCTTGTTTTTGTGTTCCAAGATTTAATCCAGGGGTTGGAAAACTATAGTGCACGGATCAATATGGCCCACTGCCTGTTCTTGTGAATAAAGTTTTACTGAAACACAAGTACATTGTGGAGTTAAGTAGTTGCGACAGAGTCCCCATGGCCTACAAAGCCTAAAATATTTAGTATTTGACTCTTAACAGAAACAAGTTGCCACATTCTGGTTTGATGTACTCGTTTCCTTTATGTACTTTCAAAAGATGTACAGTGATACACAATAGGGGCTCTCTTTTTTTGAATTTTAATTGACATGTAACATTCTATTAGTTTCAGGTATACAACCTAATGACTTGGTATGTCTAAGGGGATCTATAATGGAAGAATGAGTCCTTATTTGTACACAAAGATATTCTAAACCAATTGAACTTGAGGAGAGAGACCCCTACACCAGGTATAGGGACAAATATTTACAGGCCCCGCCAAGTGGAAGGTAACCACTCAGGTGAATGGAATACGTCCTGAGCTCAGAGAGTTAACTCTCCAATAGGAGGAATCTGCTATATAATAAGGATGTCTGACAGGCACTGTAGTGTCAGTAGAAAAATACCGTATTTTTGCCGTGTATAATGTACAGTTTTTTTGCCCAAATTTTTGAGGGAAAAATAAGGATGCACATTATACGTGAGTGTAATGATTACACACCAACCATGGGTATAATAATGGGTATAATAATCTCATGTCTAATGTGCACAAAAATGTGGGTGTGTGTTATATACGGCAAAATACGGTGCATATTGTTATGAGATTCAAAGGACATAAAATGACTTCTGTAGCCCAGTGTGGTAGGTGGAAACTGGAATGGAAGTTAAGAAACAGATGGTGGCTAGAGAGGCTTGCTTCTTGCAACAGTAAAGGAGAGCTCTTGCCTCCAGCTGTTCGCCGAGGTAGACCTTTGCTTCTGTGCTGGAGAAGGCTTGTTTTTGCCACAGAAGGGGTAGGAGGGGCCTCGGCCAGCTATTTGGCATGCGATTCACAGTTATTATAGACTCAGAGATGCCTCATTTTAGGCCTTAGTTTAGGCACCAAAATATGATTAAGACCAAAGTAGATTAGGGATTTTTGGCTAATATCTCACTCATTTTATAACTGAAGAAACTGAGGCCAAGAAATCTAGTTAGCTATATAAAATTGTCTCTGGAACATAGGACTTCTGACTGCCTGGTCTTTAAATTCTATTATGGTATTTTTTTCTCTCTCTAATTTTTAACCCAGAGTCTCTAGGGGCACAGAACATCTCAGTGTTATTAGCATGAAGTCTCTGGCCTTAAAGACCTTCATTAACATGCCAGTCCTTTCTTTGTCCTCCAGAATTCCCAATGTCATAATTGGGGGAGTAAAGTAGTGACAAGTGCCTTAGGACTCTGTCTTCTCCCAGCTGCCCTGGGGGACTGTGTATGGGTGGTAGACTTTCCCAGGTTGGGTACGGCTTTCAGCTGTGCCGGAGTATTCCTATTTTTATACTGCTGCCTTAGGGCTTTATTTGGGGGGAGACATAGGGGTGGGTATATGGGGAAATGGCCCACAACTGCCAGTCAATAATCATTTGTCATCCATGTGGTATTCATTGAGCACCTACTATGTCTTATTGACAGATTTACCTTGGTTTCTTTAGGACTATGTTCTCCTCCCTTCCCAGGCTGAGGCCTGCCTTCTTTTCTGATTGAGCTTGACCTTAGGGCCTCCTGTTCTGTTTTCCCATCCTCTTGGGAGGACTCCCTGATGCCAGTGGTGTGTCCCTGTGTTGGCCACTGTCACTCGGGACACTGCTCTGTCTGTCTGCATTTTCCCGGTCTCTGCAGCCAGTTCTAGTCCCGTTTTCCAGCTCCTACACAACCCCACTGAGCATGTCGAGCTCCAGATTCTGGGTCCCACCGAGGGCCCAGTCACTGCAGGGAACAGCCCCGTCCCTACCTACCTACGTCCGGAGTCAGGACGTCAGGCACATTGTCTCCACTTCCGGGATGGCATTTATTCACTGCACATCAATTCACTCATTTCACAGTGTCCTAGGCAAGGACATAATGTTGAAGAAGATCAAGTCCCTACTCGCATAGCCTGTGTATTTGCAGATGGGGAGTTAGGGTTGGATTTGGGGTAATCTCAGGTTTCCTGATTTCTCATGTGTAAAATGATAAGTTTGAAGTTGGTAAACTGAAATATCCCTGGTAGGTCAAATACCTAGCCTGTAAAATTTCTTCTTCTTCTTCTTTTTTAAAGATTTTATTTGTTTTTAGAGGGAGGGAAAAGGAGGGAGAAAGAGAGGGAGAGGAACATCAATCGGTTGCCTTTTGCACGCACTCCAATCAGGGACCAAACCTGCAACCAGGCGTGTGCCCTGACTGGAAATCGAACTGGAGACCTTTGGCTGTGTGGGATGATGCTCAACCAACTGAGCCACGTTGGACAGGATTAAAATTTCTTCTTTTCAGTCACTTTCCCCCCTCCCTCTCACTTTCTCTGCCTACAGCTGATTTGAGTATTATGTTACCTAAGTTATAAAAATAACCAAGAATTTTTATGCAGCCCCCTCCCCCCATAAAAAGTGAAAGAGAGAGAAAAACAGGAATTCTTTAGATACTGGGTAAGATGGGCCAGTTGGATACCAAAGTGGGAAGTGACAGCCCTTTGACACCTGTGGTTGGACTGGGGACTTTGCTTGGGAAAAAATTAACAGTATGTCTAGAAGTGACAGAGGGTATATCAGCCAGGATGAGCGGTGGGGGACGGTGGAGAGCCCCACAGTTCTCCCCTTATCTTAGTGTTCTGCAAATTGAAGAAACACAAACAGCTGATATTTTATGATTTGAGCACTGAAAGCCAGAAGACAGGGGAGCTGTTTATCGTAGGCGAAGGTAAGACTTGTTTTATTAGTTTAATGATAGTGGAATGGCCGGAGCTGGATTCATAAATTCTTGATGATCACTCTGGGTACGGCAGCCATGCATTTCCGTTTCAAATACTGCATCCTGTTGTCCCCATCAACAATCCTGCAGTCATAACTTACATGTTAATGTTCGGTTCAGAAAATGGAATCACCGGTTGCTGTTATTGTCTGTGAGGCATGATGCTCAATTATCTTGTCATCCAACTCAATTTTCATTGTTATCTATTTGGCAATTTTATTGGAAGAAACCAGTAACTTGTAAATTATAAAATGATAATAACCCCAGTCATAATTTCCTCCCCTTACCCATGTGTGTTTAAGAAGCTGTCTCTCAATTCTGACTAGTATTTCTCTAAAGGTTTGGAAAGGACTGGATCATGATTTGTTTGGTGCAGTTAGGTTGAGAATGGTGGATTAAAATGATTTTTTGATGGTATATAAACAGTATACTATGAGACACTGAGTGAGCAAAAATACTCGTTAGGTGTGCTAAAGCAGTTAGTTAGATTCCAGGGTCTATTTTGTTACAGCGACATACTCTAGCTAGTCTATTCTAATAAATGCAAATCTATTTTATACACAGTAAAATAAGAAATTGAAAATATTGAAAAATAAAAAAATACACGGAAGAAAATAAAAATTCCCCATGACTTGCTCCCCGCCCCCAAGAAATCACACTAGGATGTAAGCTGTGCGAGAGGCAGAGATATCGTCTGCCAGCGTGTCCCGTTTCTGTTCCAAACAGTGCTCGACACGTAGACACTCAACAGATACCTGTGGGATGGATAAGTCACTATTTTACGTATATCCTTCAAGTCTTTTCTTTCTACATACGTGTGTAAGAAGATGACACAGTCACGGTTACACCTTTAAATCATATTCTGTGTCTGAGTTTTGTACCTGACTCATTCATTCCAACCATAGCTGTATCTATACCTGGAAGTGTTTAGAGGGTCAGGGAAAAATAGAATGAAAATAACATTATAGAAATCTGGAGCTGGTCTTTCCTTTTTTGTGCCTTCGTTCATCATCTGCAGAGCTGTAGTTTAAAATCATCATTTAGGTGCAGGCAGTGTTTGATGGTGATGATGGTGATGATGATGATGGTGATGATAGCAATGTATAGACAAAATTAAGAGCTAAGATTCTGGAGTTAGAAGAACCTGACTTTGAGTCTCTTCTCTCCCATGGTAATAGATCATTGACCTTGGACAAGTGTCTTATACTTTCTAAACCTTGTTTCTCTGTCTGTAAAATGGGTTTGCATTTGTTAGGATAGGCAAGCAGGAGTATGTTGCCATAACAAATAAGCCCTGGCATCTGATTGGTTCAACACAATATGAGAGTGATTTCTGCTCACACGCAGTCTGAGTCAAGGCTGGGTGGTTAGGTAGGGGTAGGGGTGGGGTAGGGGGAATGTTCTCCTCTCTCTTTGACTCAGGGTCCAGGTCGCCTTCTTCTTGTGATTCCGTCATCCCATTTCAACATGGGATCTTAGGCAGCAAAGGAAAAGATAGCCCAGTGACGGCAGCCGCCCTAACTGTCTGACGCGGAAAAATTACGCATCAGCTCTTGCTTCTGCTCCCGTGTCGCAGCGCAGATCTGGGCACGTAGCTGCACGTCCTGGGGACCTAGGAAGGGAAGGAGGCTGGGAGTGGTGAGAACTAGTGGCTTTACAGCAGGGTCTAGTAACAGTGACTTCAGTCAGTGTTAGCATCATCCCACCCTTCACCAGCCTGTAGTTAAGCAAAATTAGATTGCATTTTGTTTTCTTTATCTTAAGTTATAATGGCAAGGAATCTCAGTAGCCAAAGTGCTAGAAATAACTTACCCTCAGAATACCTTTCAGGGATTCTGAGGAACTTGCAGTGTCCTGCCTTCTGGGTATTCTCTAAGAGTTTATGTATTTATTTACTTGTTTGTTTTTAACCCTTACTTGATATGTTTATTGATTCTGAGAGAGACAGACAGACAGACAGACAGACATTGACGTGAGAGAGAAACATCTATCGGTTGCCTCCCATATGTGCCTTGACTGGGGATTGAACCCGCAACCTAGTTACATACCCTGACCAGGAATGGAGCCCTCGACCTTTTGGTGTATGGGATGATGCTAGAACCCACTGAGCCACCTGGCCAGGGCTGTAAGAGGTCTTTTAGATTTTCTCATCCTGGTGCCCTCATCTCGCCCCTTTGCCAACACGGGTACCAGTGAGAGGACTTGCACTGTGCCTGTCCTGCCCTCCACTGGTGGCCACCACTACGTCCTCTTTTTGGGTTTTCCCTCATTCCCTTCAGGACGGTTACCAGGAGGCCCAGTTCAGAGGAACACACTGGAGCCTCGAGGCTAATGCAAGCAAACCACAGACGATGACTTAGAGCTGTCACCAGACATGTGTGGTGGACTCATGGAGCCTCAGGCCTAAACCTAACATCAGAGACTCCTGTTCTGCTGATTCTGGACTCGCCTCCCTCTCGACCCCACCACAGGCACTGGTTCAAGCTCCTCTGTGCTTGAGAGTCCAGCCCCGAGTTCCCTGCCCTGTGGCAAGGCATTAAACACACACACACACACACACACACATGCACACACACATGCACACACACATGCACACGCACACACACACACACACACCCCGTCTCTGGATTATTGCATCTAGGATGACTGTGGGTGGAAACCCACTTGCCTCCCGCAGTCATTTCACAGTATGGCTGTCCGGCGTGTCCCTGACAAAATCATGCAGTAACTGACAGCACATTGACCCAAATCTGGATGATTCGGGCTCAAGCCATGCCTCTGGGGACTCCAATGGCCCATCCAGATTGTGCTTTGGCAAGTCTGTGTCACCTCCGTGGGGCCTTTCCTCGAGGGGCCGGGGAGGGAGGATAGGGCTTTACCTCCTTCTTGAGATCCCAGTCTCTGTCTCCCGGGAGCAGGAGTCTGGAGGTGCAAGCCGGGTGTCTCAAGAACAAACCAGAATCTCAAGGATCGATCAGTTCTGAATCAAGCTTTGGGAGAAAAACACAAAACCACGATTGTACCTCTGCACATACAGTTCTGTCTGTGCAGCCAGTTTTCATCATTAAATAGGTACTGAATATATTAGTTTGAAGTTTGTACCCTGGGTGTTTTTTTTGGGGGGGGGGATTGTGGAGTGAGGGTGGGGGGGATTCAGGCTTTCCCAAAAAAGAATGGGAAGGAACTTGTCCTCCACCTACCCCAAAGGAAAAAAAAACATAGCCTTCACTTTGTAAGGCAACAACCTACAAATGGATGTTTTTACAACTTCACAACAACTTTAAAGTCTGATTCCCAGCAGCAACCCCATGTTAGGTATTGGGATTATAATGAAACAGCCTCACATTTCCATTTCTTGTCTTCCCAGGAGTCCCTTTATATAATACCAAACTCCATTTTATGTAAAAATTGTAGTCCTGCTGGGGTTACTTCTGGGCCAAGCCCTTTTTCCTCACTCACACACTTAATTTTTCATTTCCCAACTTCAATTTTTTTTCCCCAGTCATTTCTTCTCTTTGTTGCGGTAGCTCTGAATGAAACATAGGCTATTTATATACCGGGGCTTTCATTCTGTGAGCATTTTCTTTGTGGTTTGCGAATTGATCTCATCACGTAGGTCTGAGCCTGTTTCTGCCTCTGAAATGACTTTGGTGTGCACCTGGGTCTGCGTGGTCAGGTCCTGCCTGTCTGTAGGGGAGAGCGGGGGAGATGGAGAGCTCCCGTGGGTGTCCCTGTGCACCCCTGGCTGGAGCAGTGGTCCTAGGCCCGCTCTTGGGCACTTCCTTAATTGAAGCTCTGTTTCTACCCAGAACACCTCAGGTTCTGTACTGCCAGGGGACCCTAACTTGGAAGGATTTTAAAGTTCTATTTCTTCCCCTTGGAGGTAACAGCTCCCCCACCGCTGCCAGAACTGACAGAACTGGATGGCAGTAGGTGGGTGAGGGCGGTGGAGGTGGCACAAGGAATGGCAGTCATCAGTTTGGGAACAGCCTGTGAGCCAAAGAACTGCCTTTGGCATTTGAGAACAATATGAGAGCGTTCGTCTCTTTCCCTCCGTGGAAGAAGGCATGCTGTAAATATCTGACTCAAGCCAGGAACTATTTATGGGAGATCATTATTAACGAACAGCTAAGTTGACTTTTCAATTAGTAGAGGCTGGGAGAGATTGTGACTTTGGCCACTAACACTTGCTGGGGACTCCTGGTAAGTTTTGTCCAGGTACCCAATAAGGCAGATGTAAGTTCTTGATGAGGATCTTTTTAAGAGACCCAAAACTGTGCTTCTGCCCTGTGTTTGTAGACGTAAGGGCATTAGCACAGAGCTTTGGTATTGGATAGCAGCCCCTAGGTTTTCCACATTGCTAGGACTAAGAGGTTTTATTTTTAACTCTCGAGTGCACTTTTTCAAGTCACCCACAATGATGCAAATTCATGAAATTGGAGCAAGCATCCAAATTTGTCCCCACAGCGATCATACTGGCTTCAACCACGGGTCCCTGAGGGACTGTCACTCTCAGTGATTCAAATAGGTATTTGGGCACAGGTGGTCCTGATGGCGAGCAGGGTCCCATCAAACACAGCACCTTGTTTCTGTGCTGGGGGTTGTGTCGTCCTGTCACTCAGGCAGAGGTGTCCCTTGGAGCACCGCCCCGTGCTTCCTGCAGACATCTTTCTGTGTCAACCACGACCTCTCTGTGATCCTAACAAGGGGTCAGCGTACAGAGGCACACGATGTATTTGGAATCAGAGATAAGCCAGGAGGGACCTTGTGAGATTAACTCGCTTCTTTAAGTTGGGTCATGTTTTTTACATGCCCTCTCCTCAAGCCTCCGCCTTCCCCGCGTCTATCTGCGTTTGCCCTGAGTATTGCAAATGTCAGGTGTGTGTGCAGAGGCATCTGTAAACCGCGTTGGGATGGATAATACCTCCGATGTGTGTGCACAGGAGTGCGTGCCTGCAGCAGGCTGACTCTTGCACACTTAATGTCTCTTCCTAGTCACATGAAGGAGGTTGTATAGGGAGAGCTTCCGGGGGCACAGCACCTGCCCGATTGGTTTTCTCCTTTCTGGTATGTCTGCTCAGGTGCGAGGCACGAAAGGAGAGGCAGATGGCTTGCTGCGAGCGAAAATGGTGCTGCCCTTCCACGCCGGGACAGGCACTTCATCGGCCTGTTTAGATGTATTTTTCTAGTTTGCAAAACAACCCTTCCAGGGAAGATGTCTTAGCCGTTTTGAAGGCGAGGAAATTGAGGCTCAGAGAGGTTCGGTAACTTGCCCAGGTGCTCAGCATGTGATGGACTGCGATTTGCCCCCGGAGCCACCTCTGAGGCCCGCTTTGCCTGCAGTGTCCCGGCTGCCTGGCAGACAGGGTGTGGCCAAACAGCCCAGCCAGCTTTGGTCTGACAGCAGCCGCCGTCGAGACGGATTTCGTTTTTGGTGATGGTTATTTAAAATGACCATCCTGGGCTGAGCATCCCAACACCAGGAAGCCAGAGGAGCTTCCCAGAGGTGTTCCCTTGGTTAAATATTTGCACGGCTTCGGAACACACTGAACAGCCAAACATGGGGCTGATTGATGTGGAGGGAAAAAAGGATTGGGCTGCCTTGGTAATTTCTAGTTTCCATTTCTGAGCGAGACATTCCCTGATTCTCCCTTTTTGAGGCTGGAGGAGTGACTGTGGTGAGTCCCGAGGACAGCTTGATGGATGTTCCCCATACACCTGCCCCTGCCAAAGTGGAGACACAGGGCAGCCAGGCCGAGGCCCCAGGGGAACTTCGTATGGAGCCCGACCTCGGGCATCCTCCCCGTGGAATTGTCTCCCATCACACATCCAGTGTCCCTGCCAGGCAGTACTGATTCACTCTCACTTTTACCCCAGAATGGGGGGAATAAAATCTGAAGTGGGAAACGGAGGAAGCCCGTTTCTCCTCCAGGATTAATGAACCGAGATATTTTAAATTTATTTCAGAACGTGCATTTCTGCAGCGTGTCTCTTGGGCTGTAGAAACAGAGTGTGCGCTTCGATTTCTTAGAGGCCCTAATTTCCAAATCCTGTTGCAGGACTTCAGGGAGAGGGGGGTGCTCAGAAGTACCTTGCTGTGGGGGGCTTACCCTTCGATTTTACTCCAAGGCAAGTGATGGGTTGATGTTCTCTGTTGCAATGAGGGGCTGTTGCTTTCCTTCTCCAACCTTGAAGTCACGGTGGAGCAAAATCACTGGGCAGCACCCGGAGGAATCATGCAGTCCTCAGTGCCAACCTTCTCTGGTCAGCCAAGTCCATTCTGCAATTGGCAAGAATAGATTGGGAAGCAGCTGTTCACTCTCATCTGCTCTATTGACAAATAGGAAAAATAGGGAAGGAGGGAATCGTGGGACATGTGTCCAAAAAGGACTTCCTTTGGATGGTCTGGAAGATAAAAAGCCTCTGGGAGGACCTAGTAGACACATCTGTGGAATACTTTTTATATTCGCCAAACCCTTTCATAGCCACCTTCCCATTGGCCATTCTGACTGTTACTCTGTGTATTGGATAAATGGCACTGTTCTCGGTGGAGAGAGGGATCAGGGGTCTAAGATCACCCCTTGTGAGATCAGCCGGAGAACCGGAACTGGCGTCCACAGAGAAGTCCTGCCCGAGGTCCCCTGGGAAGCCACCACCACCCCTAGTTCCATCTGTTTTTTTTTTTTTCCCTCTTAGGCAGATCACATAGCATCTCTGAAAAATCCAGGGAAGCCTAAACTTTTCTTGTTTAGCATTTTAGACATGGGAGGAGGCTTAGAATTTACTTTGTCCATCCTTTCATTTTAGAGATGAGGAAAACAAGTGCCAGAGAGAAGATGTGACTTTCCCAGGGCGGAATAATTCTGGGGCCCCAGCCAGCCTATCAGGTGCCTGGTGCCAATTTACAAAACGGGGTGGGGGGAGAACCGAGCCCTACAGGCACGAGGCGTGGCAAGCAAAGGTGCCCCCTTCCAGGTGCGTGCAGAGCCAGGCAGGGTCATGGCTTAGAGAGCTGGATGCGGATGGACGCGAGCTCCTGGTCCCTGACTTGCAGCGCACTGACTGTGCTCTGTACAGAGTGTCTCTGTCTGGCTCTCCAGCTCAGTTTGATACAGATTGGGGTGCGTAGCATTACTGAGCGAGGGAGTAAGCTCTGCATCAGGTAGATGACGGTGTCCATATGTCTACTAATCGCCCTTATTTGGCATAAATCAATCAAACTTGAAGGATGAGGGGCGAATCTGTCTTTTCTTCTTTGTAGTTATGGGCATGAATAATTAGGGTGAAATCAGACCTGCACGTGCTGGTTTGACTGATGACGGGCATCTTCAAAATTGTAGCAAAGGAAAGAGACTTAATGAAAGTCTGGCGAACTTCACAATGAGTATCTAGTGAATTGGCTGTGAAAAGGGAAGGGAGAAAACCCCACCTTCTCTGTATATTAAAAAATAAAGTGTTCATGCAAGACAGGGCGGGGTCACTTGAAGAACCATTTTCCAAGTTTACACCACTGCAAAAGGACGTTTCCTTTGGAGCCAGAATTCAAATGTACAAAGTCAGGTTGGTGTCAGCGGTTAATGCTGAAGGTTATAAATGTAACTTCCCCCCAGCGTTGCTACAAGTGCCCTTTGTTTATATGGCATTTTATATCAGTAGGTCAATGTCAATGTAACATTGGCAAGTCGTGACAAATTCCTTGGTAGTGAAAATAGCCCTACGTTACAGTGATGAGATCTTTCTTGTAAGTAATCTGAGAGTAGCCTAGGTTCCCCTTTGTACATGCCTCATTACAGTTATAATACAGTTCATTTGTAGGCTCATGTTTAATATGCATCCCTCCCACTCACTTGGAGTCCATCTGGCACACTGGCTAAGGATGGAGGCCTTGAGGTTGGTTTCAAAGTTCACTTTTGTCCGTTAGTAGCTGTGTGACCCTGTTTAAGTTGCTTAATCTCTCTGTGCTTCATTCTGCATCTGTACACTGACAATTGCCGTAGGACATATTTCATAGGGCCATATACTGGGTGTATTGAATGCGGGAACCCATGTGATTGATGAGTCCGGTGCCCAGAACACGGAAACCCTCGATAAGTGTTGGCTGCTACTGCCAATGGACTATGAGGGACTATTTCTGCCTTATTTCATGTTCTTCCCAGATTTGGGGCCCATAGAAAAACAACAGATATTGGTTGAATAAATTAATGGCCCCATTTCTTCGTAGCTCCAGTGCAGTGAAGCCTCAGATTGCCAAAGATGTTATGTGTGAAATTAGCTCCCATGTGACTGGGCCTGTTCTTCGGTGTGGCGTATCTGTTGCCACGCGTCGTTTAACTCCAGATGGATCTGCTCTTCCGTTGACAGCTGACGTTTCGAGCAGCGATTGCCAACCGGTGGGCTGCGAGGATTTTTACAGCATGCAGTACCTGAGTGTTTAGTCAGGGGCACTGACCGCTTTTCCCTTAGGATGTCCAATGCAAAAAGGACAACAACCAACACAGCAACAGCCATCCACTGTGAATGAGTCACAATTGTACCTATTTTTTGTCAGACTGGCAAGAAACATATTTTCTGCCGTGCTGCAGAAGTTTAATAATTAGATTTTGTGTGCCGTGAGATGAAAACATTTGAAAATCGCTGGTTTAGAGGCATTTCAAAACACGGCATCGAACGGTACACAGGAAAGCAGGAGGTGCCGTTCGGGATGGTGATAAGGGCCCGGGGCACCAAGTCAGGGGCTCAGGTTCCAGTCCCAAGGTGATCAGAGATTTCACGGCACCTGCTTAAGCTGACCTTTCTAAATAAAATGAAATGATTAGCCTCAGTGATCTTTAAGGTCCCCTGCTTTTCTATTTCCTGACACTGAGATTTTAGTTATTTTTGTTAATTCCTTAAATGCACTGATACAGTTAGAACTTCAGATAATAGAATACAGAGTCTTCCACACATAGTTTCTTTACATTCCAAGGAATCTTGCTGTTCACAGGAATTCTTCCACGAATATTTCCTGTAAATCAAGAATCGTTTCAAATGCAAATAGTTGTCTTGTAATGCTTTGCTTTGAAAATTTGCATGTTTTTTTTAAAAATAAGGCACATTTAAATATTTTCAAGGAGAGCTAACGCCATTTGGTGAGCACACACAGCCGCAGTGTAGAAAACGGAGTATTTGGGGGTCCACTTTTAAAGACACCGTCATTTTTTTTTTGCCACCCAATTGTATTCAGCTCGGTAGTTTTCAGTTTATTTATTTATGTTTTTGAAACTGATTAGCTATAATTTTTAGGAGTTGGTTCACAGATTGCTCAAACTTCTGATGCACCCTGATTTATAAGAGATAACAAATAAAGCTCACTCCTTAAAGCCACTATGGTTAATGATGTGAGGGCGGATACCAGAAAAACCTGGACAGGGTGCTTCTCTCTTCCTGCAGTTCACATCCTCTGATTAACTTAATGGTGCTTCCATATCTAATGTTGAGGGCCTGACACAAGATCTTGATTGACAAAATCTATTTCCTCCTCCCATTCAGTCAGGCCCCTTGGAAGCTAGGGGTTTCTGATTAAATTGAGTGGTTTTTATAAGGAGCAGATGATCCCATATGTCCTTCTCAAGTTCCCTTTGCTTCCAGTGTTTTTCCTAGATGTTTCTTTTGCTTAGGACAGACAGGAGGCTATTTGTGGGTCTGTTGCTCGACCTTCACTTATAAAAAGGTTTTAAGTGTCTTCTCCTTCAGCTCACTATTTTCAAACTTAAATTTATTGATTGGCAAGCACTTTAGTGCATTCTCTCATCTATTCTTCACAGCAACCTGACAACCTGATGAGGTAAGGACCACTATTCATCCCATTTTGTCTTTTCAAAAATAAGCTGCAGAAGAACGAAATAATATTGCCGCTGTTACGTAGCTAATAAGAGGTTGAGCCAGGTGTGACATTCAGGTTTATTTTCCCCCCAAACCCTTGCCATCGCCCTAAGATGCTCTGCCTCTTTCAGAATCCTAGCTAGATAGAGATCGCATGCTAAACATATTCCATGTTAATGCTGGAAATGATTTCCCGATGCTCCCAGCGTTCACGTTGGCCAGACTGCAAAATCTGTTTCAACATTTGTTAAGAGAGGGAGGCCCAATTAATGATGCTTTCTTTGAATTTCCCTTTGGTTTATCTTGGGAGAAGTTAGAATCAGCTGGGGTGGGGAAGGAGAGAAGAGAACTTTGTGAGAACATAAGCAAACACCACGCTCATCAGTGTTGGATGGCTCCAGGTACAATGCAGTGAGCTGTGTGGAGCCCTGTGCTGGATACTCAGCCACGGTCATTCCCTCATCTTCAGCCGCTGTTCCTGGGGCAGCAGGGTCTGGAAGAGTGTCGCATGTCACTCGCCTGGAGCACTGCAGCCAGCACAGGTGTTCCCTGTAGGCCACCAGCCCTGATTCCTGCTCTGAGTCACTTCGTTTCTCCGGGAATGCTGCGCTTCTCTGTCACGGGGCCTGGAAGGGCCCACTTGGTCTGTCCTAAATGGTGTCCTTGACTTTAAATTTGGAGGACCAAGACTTGGGCTTTTGCTTCCCTCCTTCACCAACACGCAGACCATTGGTGACCTTGGCGCGAGCAGGTTCACTGGGAAGCTGGGGTGGTGCGGGCTACATGAGCCTTCTCTAATAAAGGAGTGAGATTTGAGAATGTTTTCAGGCTGGGAGGAGTAAGACGCAGAGCGTGTGTGTGTGTGTGTGTGTGTGTGTGTGTGCTGTGGAGAGAATCAGTGCAGGGGTGGGGAGCCCGTTTGGAGATGTAACTATTAAATCATCAATGAGCAATAATATGGGAGACGGGTTGAGGGAAACGAGGAAGAAAATGGAAGTGACTTTTCATGTCCACCCTTATGTAGGAACAATGTTCAGAACTTGCCAAGTAGCTACAGATGTGGTCCATGGGGATGTTCAGAGCAGATACTATAGTGATGTTACAGTGGCTTCAGATGATTCACAAAGTCTGCATCATTCTGGTGCCATTCAGATCCCAGGAAATGCTTCTAAGACTGAGCTCAGCTGCGCTGTGGGAAGGGGTCAGTGGTTTAGGGCACTTAGGAGCACAGGCGCTGGTGCCGTTGTGGTGAAAGGCATTGATAGAAGGAAGTAAACGGTTGAACATTCTTTCAGCATGCTAGACTTGGGAGAGCCCCTGAATTAGAATATTTGACTCTAACAAATATGTTGCATGCAAAGTACTCAGGCGCTGCAAATCAAGCCAGGTTTAAATGACCCAGGATTAAGTGCTGGAGCTCTGTTGCACAGCTTCTGCAATACAAGCAATGTCACGCATCTGCGTTAAATACCTATGAGGCTCCACAGTATGGAAGGCATACGAAATCTATATTGATGATTACCTATTGACAAGTGATTATACGTATACCATTGTGAGACTAGATCACTATTTGGTCTACTAGCTAGTATTTGCATAACTAGTATGAGCATAGCAATCGCCACATAAGCAAATAAATTCGTATTACATATGGCAGAACTGCAGGTTTTCGCAAGAAATGTGCATGAGTTGTAAAGTGTTGTTGGAAGGTGGAAACTTTTACGGAAGCACAAAAGTGTTTATATGAATTAGAGATTGTTTCATAAATATATATAATTCATTTAAAGTTGCATGGTCCAACTGGAGCGTGAGCAGTTAGTTGCAGAAGGCCTGACCAGGCAGGGGCGAAGACGGAGATATGGTGTGGGTTTTTATTTTGGGACCGGCAACTGGGGTTCCTTTCAGCAGATTCTTGAGGGTCAGGGGGGCCAAGCTCCAGACAGAGGGTCTGTGGTGTATTCAGCAGTGAGGCCAGATTTAGGAAGCCAAGAAAGCAAACATTATGGGGAGCAACTAATTCCAGAAATGAAGATTAGGCAAGGTCAAGGACTAGAGAAATAGAACTTGAGATAATAACATGGCCATCAGATACAGATGTCGGCTTGATTTGTGGAGGGAAGGGTTCGATCTCCAGTTCCTTCTAGACTTGGAGGTTCACAAGGTGTGGTGACACAGCTGGGCACACCTGGTAGTGACAGTGAGGATGCTCAGGCTGCTGCTAACAGCTCCCTGTACAGTGGGGTCTGTACTGCGTGCTGGAACTGTCAACGCCACAAAGATCTTTAGCAGCTCATACGTGCCTAGTGCTTAAGAAAGGGGTGAACAAAATAGACAAAGCCCCTGTTCTCATGAAGCTTCTGTAGAAGTGGAGGGATAACAGATACACAGGCAAGTCTATAGGGAGTTGGAGGGAGATAAGCACTTTGGAAAGTGGGGGGAGCAGAGGGAACTGAAGAGGGCTGGGAACGGGGTGACAATTCCACGTGGGGTGCTCAGGAGAGGTGTGGAATTTTGAGCAGAGGTACAATATCAGTGTGCGCACAAGCCGGGCATGTTTGGGAAGCATGCTGTGGACAGAGGGGACAGTGGGCACAAGGGCTGTAGTACCTCCACCAGAAACTTCTTGGCAAGTACAAGGGACAGGCTAGACTGTGCAGAGCCTCACTGTGGTCATTTGAAGGGCTCTTTTAATCTGGTGAAATGGGAAACCAGTGGAGGCTGCTGTAAGCGTTCTGAAACTTCAGCTCTGTTGTCCTCACCACACTTGTATGAGGCAGGCCATGTCATTACTGCCTTTTTACTTCAGTGAGGAAGCAGAGACAGAGAGAGCTTAAGTGACTTGCCCCAAATCAGCTTCGAAGAGAACTGGAATGAGCGTGTGAACCCAGGCAGTCTGACTGTAGAGCACACGCAGGCTGCTCAGGAGGGTTACAGGGACACAAGGACATTTGGGGGGGGGCGGGGATGGGTGTGTGCGTTACTTAACTGTGGTGATGGTGTACGTTTGTTAAAAGTCACCAAATTGTGCACTTTCAGTAAGTGCGGTTTCTTGTGTGGCAGTTGACACCTCAGGAAAGTTGTAAAGAAAAATATTTTTAAAATGTGGGGGAGGCCTGGAAGGAGTTTACAGCGAGGGAGTGACCTTTGTAGTTTAGGAGAAGAGCCAGCACAAAACTCCAGGGCAGAGCTGGTAGGAACTGAAGAGCAAGGAGGCGAGGGGCTTGAGGGTGGAACTGGCAGGACCCAGGGACGAATTCAAATGAGGGACAAGAGAAGGAAGGGTTCTGGGGTGACTGCCGACATGGGGCTTGGTCAGCAGTGAAGAAGTCTGGCTGAGCAGGTTCTAGAGAGAGGGGATGGCTGCGGCAGGCATGCTGAGATTGGGGTGCCTGTGGGATGTCCAGGCCAACTGGTACTTGCACTCGGGGAGACTTTGGGTTTTGCAGTAGAGACGTGGGAGCGGGGTGTGAGAGGTTGTTGAAGCCAGAGGCACAGAGGACGTGCTGCTGCGGGGATGAGAAGGGCATGGGATGAAGCTCCGGGGGATTCCAGTGTTTGAAATGCCGTTGGAAATATTTGGCACGCTTCCTGCCCCGCGCCTCCTTTCTTATTCATGGGAAACACTGCTCGTTGATCGTAACACTCTTCGCTTTGGAAATCGCTTAGCGGAGTGTTCTCAGAGCCCACTGCGTTTGATTGGTGTGGCCACGGAAGATGAACTCCGATTTCCATTCCTGATTTAAGCAGTAAACTCGAAACCATTAGGGAGATGAAGGAGTGGTCTTAGAAGCCAAGAAAATTTCAAGAAAAGAGAAGTAGTCAGCGTAGACCGAATCCAGTAAGAACTGACATACATTCCTTGGATTTAGCCATGAGAAGGTTAGTAATGGCCTTGTCATAGAGCGATCTCAGTGGCACAAGAGGGTAGAGGACAGATTATAGTAGATTGAACCAGAAAAGTGAGGTCTGTTCTTCCCGGAAGCTCAGCTCTGAAAGAGACAAGCAGGCATTTTACTGAAATAGCCTATAGTATTTTTGTAAATTTTGTCCCAAATCGAAGAGTTACAGGAGTTTTTGTAGACTGTCACATTTGCTTCTTAACACTCGGAAGATCCTTGGAATCTCTTTGCTAGGAGGCAGCCGTCCTTAATTCGGGGCAGCGCCCTGCCCGGAGGTCTGGGGGGAGACTGCGGGAACCTCAGAGTCACGTAGATGCTTCCCACGTGCTGTTCCAGCAGACCACACCCAGAAAAGACAGGAGCCCAGGAGAGTGACACAGCCTAGGGTACCTACCTCGATTCAGGGCACTACTTTAGCCTGAGATGGTGTTCTTTTCCATTATTTGGAGTATTTCTTTACTTAGTATTACTAAATGGCACTTTTCTTTTCAACGTGCTTACTTGGCACAATAAACAAATGGGCAACTCTCCATCCATCACCCCATTTTTTCTCAATGATTCTAATTCCTATTAACAGCCATCTTTAAAAAAAAACTTTTTTAGTTTTTCTGGGAGAGCACTAATTTGGGCAAAGTGAACCGACTAGGATCATGAAATTATTGTTAGTTCTTGGGAGCGACAGATATGCGGCTGAATGTCCCCAAAACCTTCCCAGTAAAAGGACGCGAGATGGCCCACTGAAGTTAGACTTCAAAGCCAGTGGTGACAGAGAAATGTACAGTCACCTTACAGATGCAGCATGGCTCCCTGCCAGTCGGACTTGACTTCAGTGTGATTAAAAGCATTCATACGTCTGATGGAACAGCGCATTGATGAGCAGGGAGGCAGATTCACCATGGAAACACAGAGAACCCCCCCGGGGCCAAGAGCCGGTGGTGCTGATCCACACACTGATTGGACAAAAGGGAACCTCGGCAAATGGACGCCATTGGGTATTTGGGTTGCGGGGTCGAGACCAGATGGGTGCATGAGGTCAAAGAGGCCTGATGCCACCCCTTACATTCTCTGTACGTGACTCACCCCCTTCTCTTTCCAAGTAGGAAGGGAGTGCTCTAGTACTGGGCGTAGATACTGCTTCCCATGCAGACTGAGAATTCCAGGCCCTGTGCAGCTTTCTCCGAAAGAAATGAATAATCCAGCATTCCGAGTTTATCCCTCGGTCTCAGCTGTGGGAGAGGACTCTTGAATGTGCTGACACAGTCTGGCGGAGACTCTTGTGACATTGGTCAGCACGACTCCCCACCGTGATTTTTCCCAGGTGGGAACAAACATCGATGTTGTCACTGTTTTGTTTGTTTTTTAATCCCCCCCAAGTTTATTGAGAAAAAACTGTCAACTGTAAGTGTATATATTCAAAGTGTACATTGTGGTTATTTGATATGCACGTATCCTGGGAAAGGATTATGGAGATCGGGGTAACACATTCATTACTCACACATACAGTGAGCTCTGTGTGTGTGTGTGTGTGTGTGGAGAACATGCCCAAGGCTTATTCTCAGCAACGTTCAAGTGTCAATACTGTGTTGTAACCACAGTCACCAAGCTGCACTTTGGGTCCTCAAAACTTACTCTTCTTGCAGCTGAAAGATGGTACCCTTTCGCCTCCGGAAGCCACCCTTCTGCACTGTTTCTATGGAAGATTCCACGTGCAAGTGAGATTATCCGGTATTTGTCCCTCTCGGTTTGGCTTCTATCACTTGCGTAATGCCCTCCAGGCTCATCCGTGTTCATAACGTTCCATTGTGTCTGTGCAGCACATTATCTTTATCCATCTGTTCAGCAAAGGCCACTTAGGTTGCTTCTGTGTCTTGGCTGTTGTGAGTAGTGCTGCATGAACATGGGATGCAGGCATCTCTTCAAGATTCTGATTAAGAGAGCCCTGTACACGAATATGGTACAGTCACTGCGGAAAAGAGTACGGCGTTTCTAAAAACAATTAAAAATGGAACTACCGTATGACCCAGCGCTCTCACTTCTGGGTATAACTGAAGGACACGTTACCACTGATTTGGACTGCATTGTGGCTTGCCACGATTTTTCTTTTAAAGTAGTTCCCTCCCCTACCCCCCGCCAAATATTATTTAGAAGAAAACACCAAGAGAATAGCAGGTTTATTGACCAGACATTCTGCAGAAAATTGTGTTAAAAAATACCATTTGCCTCTTTTCACCAGGCAATTTTCAGTCAGTTCAATGTATTTTTCCTTTGTTTCTTGTAGGGGTAGCTCCAACTTTTGTAAATTTTTTATTTGCCTAATTTTACTCAGGTGATTTGGATTGTCCTATGATGACAGACACCAAGCCAGTTCCCTTTGTTTTGTCCTTATTTCTGCTATGATGGATTATTTGTCTGCGGATCTTGAAAGGGATGGGTAGAGAAGGGTTTAATCACAGTAAAATAGTTTCCTAGACCTTCAGTTCTGACCACAGACAAAATGTTCTGGTTTAAGCTTTTGCTATGAAAAATTATATGTAGTTTTGCTATGAAAAATTATATGTAGTATATAATAGTTTGCAAGTTATTTCACTTATAAGACTCAAGGCTGTTGACCTGTCTGTGAGCATCTGGGAAAATTTCTTTTGAATTTAGTCATTTGAATGCTTCATGTGCAGTTTGTGAAGTTCACGAATTTATAAACATTCTGATTGAATCATTTGAGTTCCTCCCCTACTTTTTTCATCTGCTCCTTTGTCGTTCTGTAAACAGAGCCGGTGTGGGGGGCGGTGATACCTCTTTATGTAATATCCCTTCCTTCTGCATTTGATCCGACCTTGACTCTGCACTTGACTCTGGGTGGTACGTGCTGGGTGTGGACAGGCTTCGCCGAGGAGCAGTGGGATTCAGCTGAGGCCCTGTGATTGATTGTTGCTTGAGTGGCTGTGCTCAGAATCTTCTCTTTGTGAGGACAACTTTCTTGTTTTTGTCACATGGGGTTTTTAGGGATAAAAACCAGATGAAATATTACGTTGTTGAGCATCTCTGCTCTTAGATGACGGTCACAATGCTCGCGCTCACCGCTGCTGTAGGAGACGTTGGCTGGTGATTCTGCCCCCCTTCTCCTTGTTGTATGACTTTAGACACCTGATTATTAATGTCATCTCATTTAAGGCACAGGGTCCTGTTTCCATGGAAATGACATTAGGAAGTAGCTGCGGGAAGTGAACATCCCTTCAGCAGACAACATTTTGTTTTCCTTCGCACATCTTGAAAATAGCACCCTTAACTAACAGATGCTGGCACCCTTAATAAATAGATGCTTTGATAAATAAAATGGAAACATATAAATAAGAACTGTTTCATCAGAGTTTATGTCAGACCTGTAAGAACAAAGTAGCAAGGTCATTCAGGAATGAGGACTAGGCCACCAGGGGGAAGTCGTGAAAGTTTTACCAGTATGTGTAAGGTAAGATTTTTTCTGAGGAAATTAAAACAGAGAAAGTGATGTATCATCAACATTATTCATAAATGTTTATGGTCAGTAGTATGGGTCAGTAGTAATACAGCAAGAATCTTTGACTCCTAAAAGATGTTTTTTATAGGGACAAAGTTTTAGAAATTCTCACCTGGTGCTCAGCTGACGTCCTGAAGTATGTATGGGTTGTTGATAATTTTGCCTCAAGTGTGAATATTTGATCCCGCCATGGAAGAATTCATAGGACAAAAAGCAAGCTCATGACTACATCCTCCATGAATTATTAAATTAGAACCAGCATTTTTCTTGGATTTGTGGAACTCTGAGATATTTTTAGCAACTAGCATCATACTTCAGTGCCATTGTGTTTTGATTAATGCTTTTATCTGACAGGATTGTGTTTTTGTTACCAGGGGGTTATTTTACCTGATTTTATTTCTCAGAATGGTGTCCATAAGACAGATGCTCTGAAACTGGGCTTGGGTGGGGAGAGGAAATAGGCAGGAGGAGAGACCCGTCCGGAAGCTCTTGCAGCAGTCTGGGGGAGGGTGGCTTGGGTTCTCGTGAGGACAGAGGAGATGCAGCGAAAGGAGAGCTTCAAGGCATGGTGTGGAGGTAGAATTGACTGGATTTAGTGCTCAGTCATTTTGGAGGTTAAGGGTAATGGAGTCCCCAGGAAGGGGGTGAAAGGGCGGTTACCTGAGATGTGCTTGAAGGGTCGAAAGTTCAGTTTGGGGCATGGTAGGCAGGAGGGGTCTTCGAGGTGAGATCTGAAGCAGCCCATGGGGAATACAAGTCCGGGCTCCTGGACCACAGATACGGCATGTTGCAGTAGCTGAGGCTGGCGAGGATTTGAACATTCCGTTCCATAACTATACTTAGGTACAGCATGATAGCCATAAGAATAAGAGATGATAGTCTCCAGGTAAAGGAACGATGATCGGGGTCAGGTCCAGGGGAAGGCTGTCAGTAGGCTCTCAGAGAACAAGAGTGGGCTCAAAGAGACATTTAAAACTTTCCATTTTGTTGTCTTTTGGTTTGATTTATCTGGAAAGTTATGCCTGAAAGGGAAATAGTGGCTGTTATCAGAAGTCAGGAACCAAAGGCATAAGGAAAGAAAGTAAATTAGCACTACTTCTAGTTTTCTCCGGTTAGTTAAATCTACTTCTGTTTTATAATGAGAAAAGTAGGACAAAGGTTTTAAAAAGTATACAATAGCCCTGACTGGTGTGGCTGAGTAGATTGGGCGTCCTCCCACAAAGCGAAAGGCCGCCGGTTGGATTCCCGGTCAGGATGCATGCGTGGGTTGCAGGCCAGGCCCCAGGTTGGGGGTGTGCGAGGGGTGACTGATCGATGTTTCTCTTGCACATCGTACATCAGTGTTTCTCTCCCTCTCTTTCTGCCTCCCTTCCCCTCTCTAAAAATAAATAAAAGTAAAATTAAAAAAAATAAAATTATACAATAATTTTTAAGGTATTTGAAATAAGATACCTTTGTTAGAATAATCTCCTTTTCAAGTTGGAGGGAAGTTTTGAAACAAGCGTCAAAGTTTTAATGTCCTGTGATGTCTCCAGGTCACCTCAGGGACATAGTGATAGAATAAGGAAAACCAGAGGGAGGATGCTGTAGACCTAAAAATTTAATGACTTGGGGGAAGATATTGGATTAGGGAAAATTTAGTTATCTGTGAAGGTGGCCTGTCTTGTATCTCTGCCCAGGAGAATATATTTCAAATATCTCGAGCTGTAGATTCCTTAAACAAAACAAAACAAAACAAAACAAAGATACCAAGGATAGTTCTGATTTCTCTCTCCTTCTCTGTTGATCTTTGCACCAGCATTTTTCTTGGCTTCCTAAGGCAAGTGTGCATTCTCTCTCACACACACACACCTAGCAAATATGGAAGGAGGAGAGAAGCATAATGAGTAGGCAGGGGAGAGAAGCCAGTCTCCGGGAGGGATGGGTTTTAACGAACAGAGAGGGGTGATACTGGCAGAACAGCCAAGTTCCCTCAGGAATCCTTCCTGCCCCTCACCCCGCTCCTTTCCTCCATAAAGAGTTACCCCTTTTCCACTATGACGGTTTTCCTCCATCGCTGGCTGCTGCTTTCAGCCTCTTGCTAGAACAGTCTTACCTTTCCAACTTAAAATTGTCGAAGAGGCTCTGGTGCCGTGTTAGTGTACCTTTTCCTCTCTTCTCCCAGCCGCTCCCTGCTGAGACCTCATCTGGCCCAACGCCTTTAAACACCTTCCGTATGCCAAGACTCCCAAATGTCTGTCTCCAGTCCTCAGCTCTCGCCTGAACTCCAGACTACTTACCTGACATCTTGGTTTGGGTGTCTTCCGGGCATCTCAGATTGACTTGTGCAAAACCAAATGCTTGAGTTCCTCGTCTCTTAATACTTGGTCTTCCCCCAGGGTCCCCGTCTCAATGGGCATACCACTGCTTGTCCTGACACTTTGAGTCATCTTGGCTTCTGTTTTACTCATAATCCGCCTCATCTATTAGCAAAACACCAGCTCTCTTTTCAAGATCTGTCTGGAATCTCCTTGCTTACCACCAGCATTGCTATCCTTCCGGTCCAGGCCACTGTTTTCTGGATTATTGCTGCAGCCTTCTAAATGGGTGGTCTGGCCACACCTGTCTGCTGCCACATACATTCAGATAAACTCTTCACACACCAGCTCATGAGAGCCTTTAAAACTGTTCTGTTCGCATCGTGTCCTGGCTCAAAAAACCTCCAGTAGTTTCTATTCACACTTAGGAAACCCAGGCGCTCCTCATGGCCGAGAAAGCCCCCGATGCGGCTCCACTCCCATCTCCTCTCACTCTGTCCCTCTTCAGAGGTCGAGCCTCACCCATTTCCTTGATCTTCCCCCAAAAGACGAAAATCTAACAGGCTTTGCACTTGGAGTTACCTCTGTCTGGAATGCACTCCTACCAAATAGAACTTGGTTTTTCTCTCACTTCCTTTCAGGATCTGCTCACGTGTCACTTCCTCTGAGAGGACTTGGCTAACACCTTCTCCAGAGGAGCATCCCTTACTCCGCTCTGTTAGCTGCCGCTGCTCTTGTGATTTAACTGCATTAAAAGTGTGTTGTATGACTACCTCTCAGCCAGGGGCCTGGTTAAGGCTTTTCTGTTTTATTTTCACATCCAGGAGACCGCCTGACCATGAGGTATAACTATTAGCTCCATAAATATTAGCTGACTGAAGGGCAGAATCAATACCCAGGGAGATCAGTTTTTGATTTGTGCGACTTCTTATTTTGGCAGCTCTGTGGAAGGCAGTGAGTCTGCCCACTGCTCACAGGTGTCTGGCGTGGTGCCCGGAGCAGAGTTCTCACATATAAATGTGTCGAGTAAGTGAATGAATGGATGCAGTCACGTTAGTAAGTTAATCATCGGCAAACCTTCAGATGAAGGTTTCTCTTTAGACCTATACATCCTGGCAGGGCTGCCCTTGCAAAGGGACCTAACCTGGACGAAAGGGTCCATGGAGACCTCTCTAAGGAGGGGTACGTACCTCACAAGTACAGAGCACTTACTACCAGCCACCTGCTGTGCTTAGTACCCGAAGCGCAGTAACTGACTTAATCCTCACAACAAATGCGTGGAGTTGGTACCATCGTTAGTCCCATTTTACAGGTGGGGAAAAGAAGGCATAGGAAAGTAGATGAAGCCATTCTCAGGATGCGCAGCTAGTCAAAGGCAGAGGCAGAGCCCAGCAGTCTAGTTCTGGAGCCTGTGCTGCTAACCACTGTGCTGTATGTCCAAGCTGAGGACTGAGAAAGGAGGGGTAGCTGGCTAGATGGAGGGTTGGAATTCAGTAGGAGGTAGTTAGTATTCTGGGAAAATGGAGTCACAGGTGCCAAGGGACAGACCATGACCGGTTCCATCAAGGACATGACAAGAGGGCTCTGTATGGGCAGGTGTAGAGTGGACGTGCAAACAGGGTAAGAGATGAGCCTGATTAGTGAGCGAGGGCCAGATAGTAGAGGCCTGGTCAGCTGTGCTGGTGAGTATAGACTTACCTTGGGTGGTGGGAAACATTACGAGGTTTTAAGCAGGAACATTAGATGCACAGGTTTGCGTTTTTAGTGGTCCCTGTGGTAGCCCTGCAGAGGCTGGATGGGAAGGCAGGCACGTGGAGGGCAGGGACGCCAGTCAAGAGGGCCTTGCAATAATAGTCCAAGAAAGGGCTCATGGGGACCTGGTCTAGGGAGGTGGTGTAGACTTGAGGCAGCATCAAGAGGACTTGGGGGTGGCCAGGGCGGTGGTGCAGGTATAGATGGTGTCATTTAGAGGGACCAGTTCATCCATTAGTTCACTGCTTGGGTTTCATCCTACAGGTAGACTGGGTACTGGCGTGCGCACCCAGGCCTGGTTTATGGTGATACTGACTGCAGGGCTGTTTGCGGTGGGCTCAGAAACAGCCCCAGGCAAGACCCTGCCCGGCCCCGGGGCCCGCTGCTCATGCAGAAGATGACGCAGAGGGTGCCCGGAATTTGTGCACCTAGTAAATTAATTACTGAGTTACAGTAAGCCCAAACAATGAAATATCACGCAGTACTTAAAAGTAGTGTGCGAGGCTTTATGTGCTGGTAAGTAATGATTGCCATGAACAATGAATAGCATGCCATGATTTATGATATCAAAATCCATTTGTACACACACACACACACATAAATGCGTAACATAGTTCTGGAGAGATACATGAAATCTTTTAATGTAAATATTTTGCATAAAATTGTAAAAGGATTGGAGGCTAATATTAGTAAGGACACTTACTTTTTTTTCCTGCCTGGTTTTTGTATCTGTATGTATGAACAATGAAAATAATAATAGTTTTTAAAAGTCACGGAAACATAATGAAGAGGTGACAGATGAGTCAGCAATTGAGAGTGGGGCAAATGTGAGACTAGTGTATGACCACTTTTCTCTTTAAAAACCTCTGACATGATAAAAGTTTAAACCGTAATTATAAATCCCAGGGCAAAAATAAATACGAGTGTAATAAATGTGAAATTGTGTGTTAGGGAGGGACAGCACATGAGGTTCTGATAAAGTGTAGAATAAATCAGAAGAAAAAATTTAAATATAAGATGCTTGTAATAACATGTGAGTGTGATTAATTCACCTTAGTGATGAATGTATACATACAGGGTTAAGGTTTGAAAGACCCAGGCCAGGTGGCTCAGGTGGTTGGAGCATCGTTTCAATAGGCCAAGGTTGTGGGTTCAATCCCTGGTCAGGACACATGCGGGAATCAAGCAGTGAATGCATGAATGGGTAGAACAGCAAGACAGTGTTTCTCTCTCTTTCCCTCCCTTCCTCTCTCTAAAATCAATAAATAAAAATTTTAAAAAAGATTTGAAAGCATAGAAAAGATCTGGATTTAGAAATACTATCACAGAAACATTAAATATCTAATAATTTTTTACCAAAAATTCCACTTTGCAAATTACTCAAAAGACTCAAGCCTCTTTTTAGTGCGAAAAATCTTAAGATTGATGAATTTTAGATTTTGCTTTCAGTTCTAAGATAATATTAGCTCCTTAAAAGTGAGAGAGCCCAGGGCCCCCAGTCTATGTTGTAGCTGCCAGCGTAGCTTTGAGAATTTGCTGTGTTCGCCGGGCACGTGAGAACCTTCTGTGAAATGAATGCACGGTATAAGCTAGAAGAATGGTGTGAGTCAGGACCAGAATATTGGATCAACTTATCCATTCTGGGATTCTGTATATTCTTACTCTGTGAGTAATCACGGTCTTTGGAGGAGCAGGCTTCAGCTGCTCTCAGTGGCTCTCAGCATCCACACAAATGCTTCAGTTCCAGCTCTGTGACTTGTTTTCAGAACTTGCCTGGGCTCTAGGTGAGCTTGGCCTTGAACTATGTTATCCTTGCGATAACGGAATTCACTGTTGGCAGGATATGGATGTCAGACAACCTTAAAAATAAGTCTTGAGTAAAAGGAATTTCAAAGGGAAATTCCAGTTAGAGCATACTTTTCCTCTTCATTCTTTTCCTATCTGTAGTAAACCAGTAATTCAGACAATTAGAAGTATAATACATCTCTAAGTATAAAATAAAAATAAATGTATTACGCCGGCAGATTATGGGGGGGAAGCCTTCCCAACCAGCCTCAAAGGAATCCTGTTGAGAGCGTCATTTTCCCACCCTCTCCACTGGAAATCCTTGTTGAATTTGGCTGAGAAAATGACACGTTCACATTCAAGGGGCAAATGGTGATCTATGACTTTTGAACTACAATCTGTTGATCAAATGTAGGCTCATCAAGAAAATCATCTGCTTTCAAGAGAGATTCCTGGAAAAGGTGAGACAGGTGTGACTAATTCTGGGATGCAGAGGCCTCTGGGAAGCCCGTGCTGGGGAGAAGGTTTCTGATGGGAGGGGCGGTCTTGTCCCCACGAGGTCCAGGGCCACAGTGGGTCGGTCAGGGGTCCGAGAGCGTACCCCTTTCCAGTGTTTGCTGGGAATCCTAGGTGGGCTGCAAACAACAGCTAGGTGCCTTTTAGGGCACATTGTGTGTGGGTTCAGGTTTTACGCCCTGTTTAAATTTCGGGGGCATCTACAGAAATCTAGATGGCCAAGACATGAAAGTGTTATGTGCCAAGACCAGGACCCTTGTGCTGACCAAGATGCTGACAGAGTGGACGACCACGGCCCTCGGGTGTTTTATACGACTGACTGTGGGGGTGGGGGCGGGGCCAGGGGAGAGCAAGGGGGGGGGAAGTGTGGACAACTGTAACTGAACAAGAATAAAAGGAAAAAGAAGAAATCCATACTGTTGAAAAATGTGGTCCTGTTTCCTTGGGATCGCATTGGCCACAAGTCCCTTGAACAGGGAAGTTGTTCATGTCAGGTGGCATTGCACAGTCAGACCTGGGCTCCGAAGCCACCTGTGCCTCTGGCAGGTGGCTCTCTTCTCCCGCTTTGCGCAGGGCCTGGAGGACTGCCCGTGGGGTCCCGAGGACCTCTTTTCTTCCAGAACTGTGACTTGTCCCACGTTTGCCGCAGTCCTCCCTGGACACCTGGGCGTTCAGAGGGCTTCCCTTCCACGTCTGCCAGGTTGCAGCTGCCTTCTGACCCTGTGCCTGGGCTGTGGTGGCTGGAGCCATGTGTGTTACAGAGGAAGCCCGTCCCGCAGACTGGTCCTGTATAGGGGAGGACTCTTCCATTTTTAGTTATAGTGCCTCTTGCTCTCTGGCCTTGGCTGCTTTCTCTGCCCTGCCTGCCAACACTCACATCATACCTCCTGGCAGTGTGGGCATCTCTTCCCTAAGGGGCCACGTTTTGGGTTCAAATACCAACTTCATTCTTTATTAACTTGTGATTTTGGACAAGTTACGTAACCTCCCTGGGCCTGATCACAGAGCTGCTCTCATAATAATAATAATAATAATAATGCCTAGTGTTTGCTCTTTAAAAAGCTCCTCATAGGTTGTCTGACAGAAAGTACATGTTCAGTTGCTTATTGCTGTTAGCCTCACAGACTAAGAGCCTTCTGGCTGGTCCTGTTGGTTCTCGTTTGAATTCCCTTGAGATGCTGTGAGTGGGCAGGAGGGCCCTTGGGGTGAGTCACAGCTCCTTGTTCTGAGAAGGCAGCCTCCGAGGAGTGCCCCTCTTCTGATGGGGGAGAGCAGGGCCCACGACTGCTCCTTCCACTGGGTGCATCGCATATTTTGCCACAAGGTAGCTAGGGGAAGTTTAAGCCATCCAAGGTAAAGTATATGGAAACAGTGTCGTAAGTATGTGCCGAGATATTTCTCGGCCGGGAATGGCCATTGGGCAGCAGACTTTGTGTGAGGAGTCTTCACGAGAAGGTGAAGTATGGAGCCATTGTTCAGCATATTCTCGTTAGAATTTCATCTTTTCCTTCTGCATGCCTCATTTCCACCCCACATAATATTCCTCTTCTCATTAATTTGCATGGGCATTTAACCTAAAACTTCCAAATATCTACATAAAATACTACCATAAAAATTAAAAACATGATTATGAGTATACACACAAAGTGTAACTTACTGAGTGGTACCCTCACTAGACCGTAAATGAGCAAACGGACATATCTTTAAGCCTCGCAGAAGCTCCAGAGCATCTTACAAAAATGCTGATGTCACTTAAAATGAGCTTTTCTACTCTTTGATTTTATTTCATTTTTTCGTTTCCCTGAGAACTGTTTCCTGCAGCCAAAATGCCAACGGCTCATTTTAAGTAGAGTTCTGGTTTCTTCTAAGTCAGGGAGAAAAAAAAAATACAATCTTTCTTTCCCGTTCCCTTCTTGAGAGGCAAGAAAAACACATCTGAGCCATTTCTGCCCATGATTAAATAATAGGGCCTCCCAAATCCCACAGGCTGTAAGCCACCAAACTGAAGAAGGCAACACTTCGGGAGTTTGTCCGTGTAGAAGACAAAATTACTTCATGCAGTTCCAATCACAGTAACAAATATTGGCCACCTACTATTGGCTGGTCACGTTGTAGCCCAAAATAAGACACAGTCCCTGTCCCTGAGGAATCTATAATCCAATAAGAAAGATCAGAAATGTGATCTGACCTTATAGTCCAAGGGGAGTAGGGCAAGTTCCATTAGAAAACATAAGAGCCAGTCTCATCTGGAAGGAGAGAGTCCAGTTAGCAGTGAGCAAAGGATGTTTTCCTGTAACATTCTACAAGAGGCAGGCAGAAACGGACTGAAAACGTTGGTGGAAAAATTTGATTAAGCCAGAAGATCCCGTTGTTGTTGTTTTCGTTTATCCCCAGAGGGAGAGGCATAGGAGTAGGGCTGTAATGGTGCAGAGAAATGTTTAAAATCGAGGATGGAGCGGTTAAAGGGAGTTTGCACAGAGAGCCTTTTGCAGCGATGGAAGGTGGGGATGAGGGAGAGAACCTTTCTCGGTCAGTGATAAAATGTTCACTCTTGGTGTACCTTTCAGTCTTTCAACAGACACCGCATGTCTTCAAGAGTCTACATTATCATTTGCTTTTAAAGATCATTAAGGGAATAGTGATTTCATTTTTAATTACCTCCCCGCTGAGTTTTCCTCCACTGGCGTCTTTTGCTTTCTGTTTGAGTTAACCTGTTCTGGATCCAGCCGTCTTCAGGTTCCTGGTGTAAAGTAGAAGTGAGTGGCAGGTTGTTATAGCAACTGAATGCGATAGCAGTTGGGGATACCTGTAGGGATTGATCGTGAGCTTGAATAGTCGGCAAGCTTTTCTTAGAAAATTTTACAGTCAATTAAAGGCCTTTCTCACGGTTTTTATTCTGACAATGAGTCTTCTCATGAATGTTCGGATTGTCTGAAGATGCCACGAAATGATAATAAGACAGCCGTACGGATGTATCATGATTCCCAGAGACCCAGAATATTGAATATTCTGTTGTGGTTCTGTTAAAGCCGTGACTAAGGGATTTGGCAGAGACCAGATGGTAATGGGTTCTCTTACATAAACGCTTTGGTAATTCCCATTGTCTATGACCTCCTTGGGAGGTCGTGCCAGGCTTCTTCCTCTTGCTCTCAGATAACCCAGCTTCATGCTGTTCCTTTCCCTCAGACTCGCTCCGCGTGAGGATCATAGGGACCGCTTGTACCAGCACAAGACGTTCGCTGCTGTGCTTTTCCCTCTTCTAGCAAGCGTCGAACCTAATTCTTTGTCTGGTGAAATTGCTCAGGCCCAACTCAAATGCCACCTCCTCGGTGAAGCCTTCCCTGCTCACCTCTTCTAGGCAGAAATCACCCCCTTTTCTGAGCTCCTCAAAGGCTAGCAAAGCCACTTGTGTAGTAAGTTGGGGGTTTCATCATAGCTCATGTTTAGTAACTTTTATGATGGTTATTTTAATTTTTGTTTTCTGATAAGGAAGGAGGACTAGAGAATATCAATATAAACAGCTTGAAGGTAAGGGCAAGGCCCTTTCAGGTGGAAGAATTAGTATTTGTGAAGGCATGGAAATGAGCAGTTTACCCGGTTGACTGCGAGTGTGGATTAGTGAGGTCCAGACACCCTTGCATGAATGGATGCAGGGTGTGGTGGGTGGGGCAACTGCAAGTCTAGGTTGGGATGAACAAGGAGCTGCTTCCTTTCTGAGCAGGGGAGTAATTTTATAGATCATACTGAATTTCAGTAAGATATCTTATTGCTATGGTGAGGGTCTGTCTTAGCTTGGACTGCGTAAAAAAAGTTAACATAGAGGAGCTGGCTTCAACAACAGGAATTTATTTCTCACGGTTCGGGAGGCTGAGAAATCCAAAGTCAAGGTGCTCATGGATTTGGTTCTTCCTCACCTGCAGATGACTTTCTCTCCATGTCACGTGTCCTCACGTGGGGCAGACGGGATGCGGGCGAGGGCAGCAGTGCAGTTCTGGTCTCTCGCTCTTTTTATAAGGACCCTCATGCGATCATGGGAGCCCACCCTCATGACCTCATCTAAATCTGGTTATTTCACGAAGGCCTCGCCTCCAGATACTGTCACGTTGGGAGTCAGAGCTTCAGCCTGCGGAGTTGGTTCAGACATAAACATTAGTCCCTAACAGGGTGAACTGAAAGAAAGAGTAATATGGAAAAAGGGCCGTGTCCAGGACCCATCTGTGTGGTAGCTGTGGGAGGCTGGCTGCCTCCTATTTTGCATGAGGAACCAAGATCTCACATGGAATTTTGGAAATCCGTGTTCTTCTCCTCCCCCCACCCCTGCTTCTCTTGCCTCCTCCACTCCCCTGTCTTCATTTCCATGCTGAATATGTCATTGTCTTCTACCTGGGGTAAATGTCAGTGCAAAAAAAAAAAAAGAAAATTGAAAAGCAAGAACTATGGGCACACATTTTTAAGATGAAAATTGCCTTAGGACAGTCTGCATTATTTTTATTTTATTTTTAAAAAATTTTATTTATTTTTAGAGCAGAAGGGAAGGAGAAAGAGAGGGAGAGAAACATCAATGTGTGGTTGCTTCTCCCACGCCCCCTACTGGGGACCTGGCCTGCAACCCAGGCATGGGCCCTGACTGGGAATTGAACTGGCGAATCTTTGGTTTGCAGCCCGCAGTTAATCCACTGCCACACCCACCAGGGCATGCATTGTTTCAAAAATGTATTTAAAAGCAAGTATGTGTTGGATGTTTTTAATACTTTTCTACCCTTGAAGGAATCATAAATCCTAAGGAAAGTAATATCAGTGTTTTAGATCCATAGTGGACATGAATTTGTGCCCAGTCTTTCTTTGGATAATTCCGTTTAGGAGAATTGTCTTGAAACTGGAAGAGAGGAGCACATATTGACAATAGAAAAGAGTCCGAGATCAGAAAGAAGCTATTTTAAAATAGTCTACTTTCTTTGAAAAGGGAAGCATTCCACATTTAATATATTATGCCGCGGATAATGAGAGATCTTGCAAATTTGATCATAAGACCATGGACCAATAATATCTGAAAGTAATGAAAATTGTAGATTTCCTGGAAGATTGGTAAAAGCCAAAATATTCTCATTGTCAAAACTGGGCAGGTGAACCCATAGCTTAGTAAGTTTAATGGCAGCCTCTGCAAAATTCCCACAGGAGTCCCTAAACAGGTATTTTATGTAGACTTAGAATGGGAAGTCACAATGAGCTGACGTGAGTTCCCCAAAAGGAATGCATGCAATGAATCTCATTTCATTTATTGGATGTGGTTACTATAGTGATAGATTTGGGAAATTCCATAGACAACCTGTGTCTAGACTTCAGCAATGCATCTGATTGTATTTTTATGATTTCCCTGTGGTGAGGACAGAAACCACCCCCATGGATATGATTAATTCATTCCAAGATAGAAGCAGGTTTCTCTCTGAGCAGAAATTCTGCACTTGGTCATGTCCTGGTTGTAACTTTCATCAATGACTTAGGCGAATCACATGTGAATGCTTGTCACCTTATCAACTTGAACTTATCTCCCCCTGGGAAAGACAGCTAATGCACGTGATGATAGGAATCAGATTTCGATATCTAGAAATTAAAACGATGGTTGAATATTAATCAGTGTAATGTAACAAAAGATTATACATTTAGAAAATGTGGCAAATATGGGTAAGTATCAACACTTACCTTCTTTGCTCTTGGGTGTTTTGCCTATTTTTATGTGACTTGAAAATTCCAAGCTGCTACTGAGTAGTCATTTTTTACGATTCCTGGTAGAACTAGTCCCTGAGTTGTAAGGAAAGTTGGATTTTATTTGCTAACCCTGGAAACCAATTATTCTTTGGAATTGCTTTGAGAGACTGTTCTGAAACACAGTGTCATCTCACTTGCCTACCGCAGAACCAAGCCATGGCATCTATCACACTTGGTTTCAGCTAGCTTGCTGCACACCGGGTTAAATAAAGTCTGTCCTCAAAGGGTGAGAGCTGCTAACATCCAGAACATTCCGAAGAATGGCCGCAGGTTCGGAAGGCCTTTCCATAAAGAGGACTCTCTGATGTGGGGCGCAAGAAACTGGAATCTTAGTAAAACACCGTTTGTTATCGAAAGAGACTTTGTGTATTTTTCAAGGGTGGCAACCTTGAGTGGGCAGCAGTAACTGGTCTGTGGAAAGACTCGCACGGCCTTTGCTGTGTCTAATTTAACAAAGCTTAAAAGTATTTTTTATTGAAGGGGAGAGAACATGTAACAGAATATAACGGAGTATTTACAAAATGTTCATAAACTGTAAAGAATAATATCACAAGTACCTGAGTATTCACTACCCGTTGTAATAACAAAGGGCGCTACCGGAAGTCCCCCCAGGGATCTTCCTTAATCCATCCCTTAGCCTCCTCTAAATCACGTCAAATGTTTACTTAGCATTCCCTTGCTTTTCCTTATTTTTTTTTTTTTACCAAATATTCTATCTTTAATGATTGTGACAGCATGACACTTTCATACAGCGATTCCTCTGTGTGAGAAACTTATAAAGTGCCACATAGCAATTTAACCCTAAAAACAGTCCTCAGAGGTAGGCAGACTCATACCCCCATTTTACAGATGAGGAGACGGTGGTATATGGAGGTTTAATAACTTTCTGGTTACATAGTTAGGGAATGAAGTAAAGAATTCCAGCTCCGGAAGTCTGGCTGAGGATTATGTGCTCTTAACATCTCTGCCACGCCACCTCTCCAGGATATGTAGTATGGTTCTGTGCGATGTTTTAAAATGTTATATAATGAAATGCAACTGTATGTATTCTGCAGTTGGCATTTTTCAATCACCACTGTGTTCCTGAGTTTCATCTATTCTGTTCTTTGGAGCTGGAGCTCATTCATTTTTATTGCTATAGAGTATTCTTCAATTGTATGGATATATTGCAATGTATTTATCTTTTCTGCTTTCATTGGACATCAGGGCTGTTTCTGTGTTTTCTATAAAAATAGTGCTGATACATGTTTTTGATATCATCTTGCGTGTACGTGCCAGAGATTATCTAGGGTCTGTATTTTGGAGTAATTGGTAATCCATGTGCTATGTCCACCTTCAACATTTCCGTATGACACCAGTTGTTTTCTCAGTGGTCATGCCTGCTAACAGTTCTACATCTTTCCAAGGGTTCGTATTTTTTAATTTCTTTATTTCTTCTTTCTTTTTCAAAAAATTATTGTATTGTTGTTCAATTACAGCTGTCTCATTTGCCCCCCACTACTCCCCCCCACATATTAAACATTAAAATTCTAATTTTTGCAGCATGATTGCAATGAATCTGTTCCTTCTTCCTTTTCTTCTTTCTTCTATTTGGATTCCTCTTCTGTAAAGTACCTGTTCAAATCTTTGTTCGCTGTTTTTTTTGAAGAAAAGGTATTGTTTTTTTCTTTTTCTTATTGATTTCTACTAATTATATATTATATTATATTTATATATTATTATATGTGGAAAATACCTTTTTAGTTTTTAGCTTGTCTGTTTACTCTTTTCACTTTTCATAGTATTTCTGATAAACAGAATTACTTAATGTAATTGACTTTATAATTTCTATTAGGAAATCTGCATTTTTGTGTGTTTATTAAATGCTTCTCTACACTTGGATAAAAATCTACTTTCTATGTTGTCTTCTAAATGTGCAATAGTTTTGTATTCCACATTTCCTTCTTTAATTTACCTGGGATGGATTTTTGTGTATTTACTGAGGTAGGGTTCAATTTTATTGTTTTCTGTAAGGATAATCGATTTTTCTGAGACCCATTTAAAGAAAAATGTATCTTTCCTCACTATTCTACAATGCCTGTTATGTGATAAATGATGTTTCCATATATATACACATATATATGTATATATACACACACACACACATACACACACACACACATATATATTTGGTCTGTTATTGAGTTTCTCTTATTTTTTGTTTTATTAGTCATTTTGTCTGTTCTTATCTCAATACCACACTGTATTAGTTGTTGGCGTTTTATAACAAGTCTCCCTATTTCCAACTTTTTTTTCTTCAGGGGCCTTGTTTACTCTTGGTTTTGCTTCCTACATACACTTTAAAATTAGTCTGGCAGGTTCACCCAAAAGCCAATGGCAATTTTGATTGGAATTTTATGAATCCTTAGATCATTCAGGGAGAATTGACATCTTTAAAATGTTGAATTTTTTATCACATGAACACAACTCCTATTTGGGTGATTTTAATTATTTCCTAATATGTCTTTAAAATGTTTCGTCTCAGCCCATTTCTCTCTCTTCTCTTCCTGAAACTCTAATAGACATGTGGTCCAGTTTGCTTACTCACTGCTCTCTGCGTCTCTTAACTTTCCTTTCTTCTCAGATTTTCTGTCTCTTTTATGCATTCTGGATAATTTCCTTAGATATGCATTGTAGTTTAACGTTTATTTTTTGTTGCCTTTATATGCTATGTACCCATTTATTATTTACTTTTAATTATAGTTTTTCTAATGTAAAAGTTATTTTTATTCTTTTAAAGCTATAGTTAACTTATTTAGAGTCTCTTGTTCTTTAATCTAATTTTAACCTTATCTTTTATTTGTTTAATGACATTAAACATAATTATTTTATATTATTTAAACTATTTTGAGTATTCTAGAGTCTGTTGTTTTTGCTGGCTTTTACTCATTGAATCCTTTTCATTTTCGTGTATTTGCAATTTTTGATGGGGATTTCATTTGTCTTGGTGCTTTTTTGGAATTCTTCGACACCTGGTTTGGAAATTGGTTTCTCTAGGAAGGATCTGTATTTGCTTCTAAGACACTCAGGGAAATTTGTTAACCCATAACGACTTCATATTAAACATTTAAATTGAAGTCTTTTGGACAACCCAGGGAAGAAACCCATTTAAAGGCTAGCTGGAGTCAGATATCCAGGGAAGATTTTTTTTTGCTTCTATCACTTAGTGTCAATATTCAAGACATATTTTTCTTATAGACCCATGATGGGGTCTTTGCTACTTGGACCCCTTTTTTTCTGAGATCTCTTTAGACAGTACACCTGAAATGTTTACATATAAACACTAATTGCATCCGGTCTCCCCACCCCCCATATGCTGATCCAGTGATCTAGGTACCCAGACTGATCCGTAACAGTGAGAGACCAGTTTAAGCTTCATTAGTTTCCTATAAATCCACCTGCACCTACAAGTATATGTTCATCATTTTATCACACCAAAACACTGGAGCTTTACAAATAAATATGTTTACTTTGTAAGGTAGTTTGTAGTCTCGTTTTCTGTAAGATACTGTGTTTTCTCCTTTGCAGTTGAGGAGAGGAAAGCTTAGAGCGGTCAAGTTGCTTAAAGCGTACAGTGGTTGCAGCACGATGCTGGAACTGTCTGGTGCCCACTGGAAGGCGGGACAGAGTCTTGCTCCGCAGTCCCTGCTGAGGATGCTTTGCAGGATCGGCCCCCCATAAGTGCAGCGTCTTGAAGCTACCACCAGTCCAAGACAATGAGCTCGGCCTGCCCTCGAGACCAGCCAAGGCCATTGCTGCTGCCAAACTCATCCAATCAATTGGTAATTTCAGAGTTATAAAAAAATATGATTCTTGACAATTTTTGCCAGTCTTCTCATCGCTTTTATGAAGGAGCAGCTTTTCAGAGGCTCTGACTCTGCTGTTTTCGCAGCTGGCACAGGAATGGGAATGGCAGAATGAGTAAAAGTATCTTTTGATATTTATTTTGATACATAGAAACTTTTAATTTTGATGAAGTCCAGTTTCTCAATTTTTTCTTTTAGGGTTAGAACTTTCTGAATCCTGTCTAAAAAAAATAATTATCTACTCCTAGGTCATGAAGGTATTTTTTCATGTTTTCTTCTAGAAGATTTATAGTTTTAGCTTTTAGGTTTTTACCTGTGATCCCTCTTGAAGCATTATTTGGACAGGATGTGATAGAGGTCAAGACTAATTTTTTCCCAATAAGAATAACCAGTTTTTCCAGCATCATTTGTTAAAAGAATGTTCTTTCCTCCATCTACCTGTTTGCTGTGTTGAAGCTGTACATGTGTGGGTCTGTTTCTGCACTCTCGATTCTTTTTCATTGATCCAATTGTCAGGCCTTTGGCACTACGTGCTCTTGATTAATTTGCCTTTATATAAGTCTTGAAATTGGGTCGTGAAGGTTCTCCTACATTGTCAAGATTACTATTTGACTGCTTTATGTCCTCTTTTTCCTGTATGTTTTAAAATTGAATGGATTTTGAGAGGGATTGTGTTGAATTTATGTACCCCTTTGGGGAGATTTGACATCGTAACAGGGTTGAGTCTTTTAACACACAACAAGTATGATATCTTGATTTGTTTACAGCCTCTTTAATTGTTTCAGCAATGGTTTATAGTTTTCAGTGTAAGGTCTTATACGTATTTTAATAGATTATCATTTAGTAATTCGTGTTCTGAATGCCATTGTTCACTGGCATCTAATTTTTATTTTTTACTTTGTAGTTGTTTAAATATAGAAACACAGTTGACTTCTGTACACAGCTCTGTACACTGTGACTGCAAACTCACGTATTAATTTTGGTAGATTTCTGTAGGATTACTTGGGGTTTTACACAATCATGCCATCTTCAGATATTACATTTTACTTTTTTTCTTTCCAATCTGTATGGCTTTTTCTTTGCTTTTCTTCCCCCTTTTCTACTGCACTGCTTGGGACTTCCAGAACAATGTTGAACAGAAGTGCTGAGAGCAGACGTACTTACTTTGTTTCAGTCTTACGGGCAAAGTGTTCAGGCTTTCACCATCGCGTACGATGCTACTTGTAGACTTTTCATACATACCCTTCATCAGATTAAGGACATTCTTTTCTCTTTCCAGCTTGTCGAACGTTTTATCATTATTTCCTTTTTTGCAAGTAGGCCTGCAGGACACGTAGGACGTATGAAGAGCTATGTGGTGATGAATTCGTTGCTAGGGAGGCAAGGAAAATAAAGACAGGCACACCCGCAGGCAAAGCCGGATGGGATGCACAAAGGCCATGCAGTGATAACACAGACAAACTGGGCTGAGGGGAAGAGACCTGATTTCTATTCCTGGCTCTGCCACCAACTAGCTACTTGACCTTCAGTAAAGCACTTTGCTGCCTAACTAGCGTTCAGAGATACAGCCGAGAGCCTTGACGTCTCATGTCTTCAATATCATATACTCTTGGTTTCCTTAGCTTTATCCTAAGTGTTGAACTTGAGTAGTGCTTTGTTCCCTAACCCTAGTTTTAATTAGTTCCTCTACCAATGACTCTTCTTCATCAGAACGTTTTGGGGTGAATTTTTTATTTATTATTATTTTTTAAAATTTTTTGGCCAGGACTGTTCTCTAACTGATACGCATTGGCAATGTCTTCTCACCATGTAGGTGTGTTCTTGGGTCATTATGTCCAGGGTTGACTTCAGACTAGGTAGGTAGGTCTCTGCTCTAACCCCACGCTGCCATCTCCCATCTATATTTACAGTGACCTGGGTTTAGTGGAGAGAAATGATTTTAACTACTTTGAACGTCATTGGCTCTGTTCCTTTGGGTCACGCAGGTGTTTGCATGTGGAGTCCCTTTTGAGAATGCAGATACATACCCTCATGAAGGTCATATCATAACCTGTTCTGAGTGGACAAAATTGTGTTGGGTTTTCTATTTAGTGGCACTATTAGTTAAGCCAGAGTGTGGGTGAGATAGCGTAGGTTTCAGGGTGATGAGAAATTGAAGGGGGGCAGGAATAGTGTTTTAGCAGAGAAAGATAAACTTTTCTTGTTTGTAGTTTTACTGGGAACAACCCTGTGGAAATCTAAATCCTTTCTGCTATAATTTCTATGAGTTTCCAGAGAGCTTATGTTCTTAAGGTTATTTCTGTTCTCAGGCTAATGCTTTTTCTAAATTTGTTCAATTTCTGATTATCTCTCTATTCCAGTAGGCAAAGTCTATTCGGTGTTCATTGACCTAGTTGTAAAACTCAGCCCCTTCTTCAATTTCCACGTTCATAAGCCCCCTTGCCTGTAAGGCAAGCACTAGACTTCCCTACAGATTTAAGTGCAAGGGGGAAATACGGAGGAGGAGACAAAGGAGGCATTTCCGTCACAGGAGTGCAAAAACTGTCACTTGAACATTAGACTGTGTTCTTAAAATGTCCTTCAGCCACCCCTTCACCAGGGCGTTCCACTGGTCACTTCAGATCATTGCGTGCCCACGCCTTGTGCCGTCTTTGCATCCTCCTGTTCCTCCCCCTTCTGTGCCTTTCCTTCTCTTGTCTCGCTCTCTCTTTCAGGGAGTGCAAAGTGACAGAGCCTCAGAGCCAGACGCCTGGGCTTGCATCTGGGCTCTGTTAGTTTTTAGCTGTATGGCTTCTGTCAGTTACTTAAACTTGCCAATGTCCGTTCCTTAAGGAAAAAGGGGCACAATAAAATTATCCACTGTCCTGTGTATTGGAGGTCTAGAGTAGGTGCTGTCATTTGCTGCCTTCTCAGGGCCATGGTGCTCATTCTTCCAGCTTCTAGGAGTGTTGGCTGCCAGGGGTCTACAGCTGAGCCGAGGCCCAGGCACTGCCCGTGGCGTAGAGCTGTAGTCTGGAAGGGACTGCCCATACCCAAGGACTGGTCGATGTGGAGCTGCCTGAAACGGGGCAAGTCTCAAAGGTCATTCCGGTGCCAGAGTTTCCTGTGAGATCAAGTGAGCCTTCTGTTCAGCCTCATAGTTCAGCCTGCCACTCCCCCATAGATGCGCCTGTAAACCTGAAAGTGTCTGACTCAGAGCCTGTTTTCAACCCGAAGAAAATGGTTAAGAGAATATTTAGTGCATACTAGATGCCCAGGAAATTATTATCGTTTGGAGCATAACTAAGAGAATTGAATTGATGAGATTTTCCAGACTATTCCAGACATACATCTAGAACTACTCAAGGAATCTTAACTTGGAGCTATGAATAGTGAGAGTAGAAATATCCCAAATTTTGATAATGGAAAAATGGATATTGTTTGATTTTTTAAATCTTATTTTACTAGAGCATGTTCTAGTGAGCCTGTACTGATAGAAGCAGACCCTTGTTATTTAGTACTGACCTTTTACCTGATGCTCGTGGATATTGCAATTTGGTTGCCTCTGTACACTTGATTAATAACCCAAAACTGATAGAGGTGCTGACAGTGTACATCCCCATCAGGTTAGAGGTTAACCTGTGGAAAGCTGATGTGCTGTGATTTTAGAGACAAAGGGAATAGTGAATGCCACAGGGGTGAGGTTTTGCGTCTGACTTAGCAGCCTTTGGGGCATGTCTTTCTTGACTATTTAAAATCTCAGTCTCTTGTACACATTTTAATTTTGTATTTGTCTTCCATGTCAGTTGCTTCATTAATGCATTAAGTAAAACTTTGTAAGATGCTTACTATCTATTTGTATGAGAATGTTGTTTTTAATAGTGTTTTTCTTTCATAGGAATGTGTTTTCTGTGTAAGTATTCTTGGTTTCTGAAGGGGAGCATTATGGTTGGAAGGGACCCAAAGGTTCGTGGGAACAACTGGGAAAGAGAAGTCAACATTTCGCAGTTAGCCAAACCTGCCATACTAAACCCAGGCTTTGGATCCAGTTTGAAGTGTGTGTATTTTCTAGGGCTTCTGTAACCAAATACCCCACACTGTGGGGCTTAAACACCAGAAATGTATTAGCTCACCATTCCGGAGGCTGGAAGTTTGAGCTCAGTTCTTGCAGATTGGTTCCTTCGGAAGGCTGTGGGGATGAACCTGCCCCAGGGTTCTCCCCGAACTTTTGGTGGGTTGGGGGCCATCTTTGGTGTTCCTTGGCTTATAGTCACATCCGCCTAATCTCTGTCTTCCTGTTCACATCATGTTCTCCCTGGGCGCATCTGTGTGTTCCGATCTCCCCTTTGTAGAGGGCACCAGTCATACTGGATTAGGGCCCTCACGCTAGGGATCTCACTGTGGAGCGACTGCCTCTGTAAAGACCCTTCTGCCCTTGGGACTTTAGCGTGTGAATTTTGGTGGTGGGGGCGGGACACACAGTTCAGCCCATAACAGCGTGATCACTTTTTCCCTTGAGGAGGAGAGTACCATTAACTCCTGAGAGAACCCAGTTAACAAATCTCATCTTGTTTTAAAATAGGGTTTATTGTCACATCCCACACCAAGCCCACACCAGCATTGCTTTAGGAATGTGGGGGGGATGGATGAGGTTTGGGAAGTACAGCCTGTGTAACACACGAGGTCACAAGTTCTCAGGGGCTTTTAGCAACCAGAACATGCCTTCTTGGTGTTTCCTTCATTTACATGCCTATAATCAAATAAGTAATTCCAATAGAGTATGGAGTGCATTTTTAAAAATATGTTGGTGAATTTGTCTGAGGGGAGAGGGTGGTGCATTTTAATTTTGCATGAGGCAGGTAGGCAAGTTGGGAGAGAAGAGAAGATTCCTTTGGCAGCCATGGAATTATTACCATGGCTAGAAAAAGACTCTTCTATTTGAATAACCCCTCTGAACTGCCTGGCCTGTAATGGAAGCTTGTTAAATGTTTATTGAGTGAGCAGAACTGTCCAGGGAACTTGTAATATTTGAGAGCCATCAAGTAAGCACATATTTATCCAGAGATTTACCGTAGACCCAGCTTTGCCTAGGTGCTGGGGAGGGGGGCCGCCGGTGTGCGTAAGAGAATAATGAGAGTAGCGACTGTGTATTGCACTCAGCAACTCTCTGAATTGGGTGATGGTGTTCTTATTTTACAAAGTAGGAAACGAAAGCTAAGAAAGATCAAGCAGCTTGACAACATAGTTGTTGATTGGTAAGGTAATGTCTGTTCTTAACCTGGGCACTCTCACACCTCCCAAACTGGCTGTCTCTCTGTTTATAATTGACAATTATAATTGAGGCAATTAGAAGATTAGTATAGTAAGAGGCTGATTGTACTGCGTGTCTCTTTTGTTGTGTGTGTGTGTGTGCTGTTAGCATTTTGGGAAAGTGTGGCATTGTGTAATGGTTAAGTTTGTGCAATCTGTAGTTAGAGGCCTGGATTCAAAGCTTACTGGGACCTCTTCCTATCCGTGTGATCTTGGACATGTAGCTTAACTATTCTTTGCTATTCTTTTCTTTTTTTTAACCTCACCCAACATTTTTTACATTGGTTTTCGAGAGAGAGGAAGAGGGGGAGAGGGAGGGGAAGCATTGATGTGAGAAAGAAGCATTGATTGGTTTCCTCTTGTAGGCTCCCTGACCAGGGGTTGAACCCGCACCCCAGGTGTGTGCCCTGGCCAGGAATCTACCTTTCTGTATATGAGACAACACTGCAACTAGCTGAGCTGCACAGGCTATTATTTTTAAAATTATAAGCTAGAGGATAATAAAAGTACCAACCTTATTGTTGTGAAGAATATATAAGATATGTAAAGTAATTCAGCACTGGCAAAAATGTATTTTCTGCTAGAATATAAGCTTCCCAAAGATAGCGATTTATGTCTTTTTTATGCATTCGTGTATCTTATATATCTAGAACAGTGCTTGGTATAAAAGAGACATTCAGCAAATACATTGTTCAGTGAATGAGTATATTTCAATATGGAAATGCCAGGGCTTAGCTACGTTAGCAGGCATGATAAAGTGATCAGATGTTTGCACGTCTGTGTGGAACAGTGGTTCTCAGCCTAGGATGCCATTAGCGGTACTTGGAAGGCTTTACATGGACTGGCTCTCAAGCTCCCCCCTGCCCCCCGCAGACTACGGCTGAGTGCCACCGTTGGAGAATCACTGTGGAAGTCGCAGCTACAGAAATAGAATGATAACAGGCATATTGATCATGTTGAAGACTCAATAGCAAAGGCAATTTTCTGAATGGCTTACAATCCTTAGGAAACTAAACACAACCTTTGTTTCAATAGTAATTCCATTCTTCAGGATTTCAATATATGTACATTCAAATCATCAAAAAGTGCTTTGGGTTCATATGGAGTAGGAGTTAGGATTTGGGCTCAAATTATCACACAGGTTTGTTCCCCTCCGTGGATCTCTGGTGGGATTATTTGGAATTTGTGGGGGCCTTGGTACAATTCTTTTTTATTGTGTGGACTATTTTTAACATTGCAGCTGGCTTGTCTAGATCAACCAAGAACCATTGTGGGCTGCTTTGAATAAAAGCCAAGTTAGTAATATAGTATTGGGGGGGCACCAATACACACAGTGATTAAGATCGCCCTTGAGGCCCTTGGGGAATTAAACCAAGATACAGAGTCACTTTTTTAGACAGCTGGTTTCTTCTCTAGAACAAGAAGATGAGTTCCCCAATCTCTCATGTGTCAGGTGCTTGTTTTAGGAGAGTTCCTGGCTGAGGGGACCTCCTGATTCTCTGGTGCTCTCGTCTCCGCAGTGGGCTCCTCATTCTCTGCTCTCTGGTAGAATCACTGGGAGGCGGAGTTGGCATGATGGAGATGGATTGAATATGGGAAGCTATGGAGAACTGGAAGAAGAGAAGAACCAGAGTGAATTGAGAGAAATCTGCAAAATGGATAATTAGAGGGATCTTGGCTAAATAACCGCTTATTCACATGTTTTCCCATAACATTTTAAATATTTTTGTGAATATATGCTTCATGTTTCTTTCAGTAAATACATCATGAAAGTATTAACACTACTATCACGTGCCCTGTGCAAATGTTGTGGCGATAGGCTTCCATTTCAATGCCGACCACCAAGCTGTCTTTGGCTTCTGAACACTGAATTCTCTCTCTATTTGCCTGTATCTTTCAAGAGCTGCTTTGAAGACGTTCTGGCCCTGTCAGGAAAGAATATCAACGAAATGTAAGGCCTGGGATATAATTCAGATCATTCTAATCAGATTTCTCCACCACTGATCTAATCATGAGGCTGTCTAGCTTGCTTCTTGGTCAAGTTCATTCATTAGCTCAGAAAGCATTTACTGAATATATGCTGTATCTACCCCAGGGCTAGGCTCTAATCAGATTAGTGGATGAATTGAGCCCTGTCCTTTAGGAGTTTATAGTCTTATTGAAGGAAGCGAAGGACATAATAGAATGCTATTGAAAATGTATGATGGCCTCTGCCCTTGAAATATGTTAGAGGTCTTTCCTGGCGGTTTCTCCGTGTCGAACACTCTTTTGCCATTGTTGTCATCACCGACAAAACATTGTAAAGTTAACAGAAAGGATCATTGGCATTTCACGATTTTACTGACTGTGGGTTTGAGAGGATTCATAGCAGGAGAAGAGAATGAGAATTGAAACACCGATGATTGGTTTTTTATTGGAAAAAATTGAAACATAAAATCCCTGCTCCCCAACACATACCTAATTCTACCAGACTCTCAAATGTCATCTTGCCAACCAAGATCAATCCAAATAGAAAGGCAGCTTATACTAATTTTATTGAAGGTCTGAGAAATGATGAAATTACTTTCTTATTTTGAAAGAAAATGTGTATACATATGTGACCTCTTGGAAAAAACCGATTTTCTCCCATGGTTATTTAGAAAAATGGAAAGCTATAATCAGAAGTTACCTTCCACCTCCAGCCCATATATATTTCTTTTATTTGCTTTCTTATGTAATATCCTTTTGGGAGGCCCGTGTACCCTTACAAACTAGAAGCCACTTCGATGTTTCTTACTTCTTTTCCCTGTAATTGATGTTTATATGTGGAGTAGGTATACAATTTTCTTCTATTAATGTTACAGAAAAGCACCCTTAAATTTACATCCACAATGAGGAACAAATAATCCATAAAAGCCCTTACTTAATCGTTTCTGTTCACAGGCTGGGAAGGAGTGTGATGTGACTGTGCTTTCATTGCAGAGCTTGGCCAGCGTGGAACGCTTGAATGCCTCTCATCTTGGAGCCACATTGCCCTTCTAGAGACACATACATCCCTCGCATCCTCATTTGATTATTTGAGCAATGCGCTCCTGCTGGTGGTCCTAATCAGGAAGAGGAGTCAGGCTTCAGTGGTCAGAGTCTACAGCGTCTCATGAGTTACAGTCATTTGTCCTGTGGTTTCTGCTGTGCCAGTAGTTTGTACTGAGTGTTAAGGAGTCAAAGGTGAAACCTATAGGTTCTGACTCTACAGAGACCTGATTTTTTGGTGATGAAGAGGGTGACCCAGAATCACTGTTCAGAGTCCTTCAGAGCTGGACTAAAGTCCTCCAGAAAAATGCTAAACAAGTTCCTTGAACTCAGGTGGAGGAAAACACCTGGGGTATAAAGGATCACCATATGAGACTCTTCCAGTACTTTTTTCTTATTGCTCAATAAAACAGAATATACTTTGGGGCGAGGGGCCAAAATTGATGTTGTTAATTATACGCTTTGGTCAAAGTGTGGAAAGAAAGAGAATATTGTGTCCTCAGACTGCCTTCATTAAAGACCTACATACTTGTAATGACTCCTTGGGGGCTTATATAAAGCAAGTTCATTGCCTACTGCCTGGTGGGAGAGGCTGAAAGTAGGCTATGGGCAAGTTTGATGTGATCACTTCTTGACTACTGAAGACCTAGCCGCTCTTTCTGGGACTTGCTGTGTAGGAACATAAGAGAGTATGTGTATATGTGTGTGTGTGTGTGTATGTATATATATGTACACACACACACACATAAAGGGCTGGACACTTACTGAGCTCTCAGATATAATGGGTCATTGCTTAGTGGCTGCACAATCCCGGGTTCTTTTCTGGATTCTTACTCAGCCTTTCTTTGGGTTGTGGGGCTGCTGTTCCTCTCCCTCAACTTTACAGATTCCATTCTGGGTGAAGTCTGCAGGGCTGAGTGGACAGTACAGGGACCTCATCTACCTTCTAGAGCCCAACAAAGCGTTTAGATTCTGGTCTTGCTCCTCCCCTTACCTGGGCAAGTTCCTTTTCCTTCAGTGGATCGGTGGATGGGATTCACCACATGTCCAGCATCACCGCCTTTCTTTTCCCATTGCACTGTGTGTAGTCTCGGTTCTCTGGGTGGTGAAGTGGATGAAGGAGTCTGAGGACCTGGGCCTCCCCGGGGACCTGGTGTGGCTGGGGGTCCAGTGTCAGATGGCAAATGTCACTGCGGTGTTCATGTCCTGCAGGACAGGCTTCAGAGAGCTAATGGAGGGTAATGTGCAGAATGAAGTTGCTGGTGCTTTCCTTCAGGGCTCCGCTTTGACAGGCCTGGGTACTTAGTGCTCCCCTAGCCCCCGCCCTGTCAACCTAAATTAAGAGGTAAGCTGATGCAACATTGAATTACCAGAAATAGCAGAATTGCTGTTAGGGACACACAAACCATAGCAAACTACAGGTTGAGTTTGTCGATTTTGGGGGGTGAGCTGTTTTTATGGGTAAAGAGTGCAGGGAGTCCGGAGTCCAGCCAGAGTCCAAGCAGCAAGTTCATTGACTGGAGGATGGGGAGAGATTCTTGGCAGGTGTTCATTGGTCCAGGGATAAGTGTCTATCTTCTATGAATCAGGCATTTATGGGAAATCAGTCTCTCAGTTCTTAAGCTTTGTTTTCCTGAGGGCACATGTATGAGTCTGCATTTCATATCCTCCAGCCCCGTTTTAGATTTAAATCCTTCCACGGTCCCATAGAGACATTTGAGAACGTTAACTTACAGAAGGAGTCTGCGCATGCAAATGCAGATGCCCCACCCTCACCCTCAGACCAGTCAGGACTCAGCTGATTCTAGTTCAGGAAGTTCTCAAAGCACGCGTGGGCGCTTCTGCAGCGGGAATCCACCTAGTTGATTCACGGAGCAGCCCTCATGTTTAAGCACGAGACCCTCATCTGGCATTTTTGATGGGGATGTTCAGAACCTGACTTCTGTTATTCACGGTGACACTACAGGGTCTCCCTGGGTGATCCCTGCTTTCTTTATCTTGCTGTTCTCATTCTCCCCATTTTGTTATCTCCCCTCCCTTCTCTTCTCTTAGCAATAATCATATTTGCTTGCTAAAGGGACACCTCTTATTTTTTGTCTTGGCAGACCAAGGTCAGGGCTGACTTTCTTGACCTTTCCCACCTTTCTCACCTGAATTCTGTTATGTTCCACTCAACACACCTAAAATCCAAACAACATGTTCTAGATTTTTCTTGCCATGGACCTTGGTAAGATATCAGTCTTTCAGTGTTTGCTGTTTCTTGGCAGATAAAAACCAGTCTTCTCCCATTTAGAACCTCGAGCTCTGTGTAGAAGTCTTCTCCAGGGGAAAGGGAGGATGTTCTTGAGAGGAGCCAGAGTGAACTTGGAGCTGTGATCGACTTGGAGAACACTTTGGTGGGACATGGAAGAATTTCAGTAGAAGGCCTCACGAGCCTGCCTTTCTTGCTTTGACAGTCTGGCAGCTTTAAACTTGTCCATGTATTGTGACCGCCCTAGCCCTAGGCCTTTTTGTGCAAACAGACCTGCATTCTGCCCTCTACCCTAAACAGGAGCTTACATTTTTCATTTCTGATCCTCAAGCAATATTGCCCCCAATGTGACCCCCTCAACCGCCCTGTCTTTGAGATCTGCCACCTTCTACCTTCACCGTGACCTTTCGAGAGATATACCCCAATACATGTGTGAAGGTTTGCACATGCGGGAGACTAACTCACGCATCATTTCTACCCCACAGGAAATTTTTAGCTCTGTATTACCTTCTGATGTTGGTTTTTCTTTGTATTTTTTTTCTTCTTGCTGCAGGAAAGCAATCTCCCGGGCAGGCCTGCAGCATCTGGCTCCCGCTCCTCCCCTCGGCCTTCCTGTGGCAAATGGTCCAGCGAAGGAGCCCAGAGCGACTCTGGACTGGAGTGTAGGTGTCAGCTTTCTTGTTTAAACATGATTCGACTGCACGTGTGTCTGTCTCTTTCTCAGGGTTCCCATGGCTACAAGCAAGACTTAATGATTTTTATTTTTATTTTTTTATTAATTCATTTAAAAATAATTTTTATTTTTAAATCACAGTTGATTTACAATGTTATATTAGTGTCAGGTGCATAACGCAGTGATGAGACGTAACTTTGTAAGAGGTCATCCCAGTAAATCTGGTGCCCATCTGACACCATGCATAGGTATTAGAATATTATTGACTATGTTTCCTGTGCTGTACTTTACATCCCCATGACTATTCTGTAACCACCAATTTGTACTTCTTAATCCCTTCACCTTTTTCACCTATTCTTTCAGTTCTCATCTGGCAACTGTCAAAATGTTCTCTGTATCTATGAGTTGGTTTCTGTTCTGCTGGTTTATTTTGTTTTTTAGACTCAATTGTTGATAGATAGTATTTATTGCCACGTTAGTGTTCATAGTTTTGATCTTTTGTCTCCTTTTCAAAGAAGACCCTTTAACATTTCTTATAATATTCGTTTGGTGGTGGTGAACTCCTTTAGCTTTTTCTTGTCTGGGAAGCTCTTTACTTCTTCTTCAATTTTAAATGATAGCCTTGCTGGGAAGAGTAATCTTGGTTGTAGGGACTTGATATTGTCATTGTTGTTCACTGACCAGTCTTCACACATCCAAGCCGGTCCCAGACTCCTGGGAACGTAAGTCCTTTATATGAAGTCAGATGTGTTGGAGACTAAAATGAAACCCTCGTGAATCATTTGGAGCACTGCCGCCTGGGTGAGCAGCTGCGAGACAGAAGTGCCACTGCGCAAATGCTTCCCTGCCCCTCCCAGCTGAACATGAGTCGAACTTATCCTCAGCAGCGTTCTGGAGTCGAAGTTTGATTTCCTCAGCTCAAGCTGTCTTTGCCTTTTTGGTACTTTCTTTTCTTTTTTATTTTCTCCTCTCCCCTCCCTTTTCGTTTTCTTAGTAGAGAATAACCTCACTTCACATCCCAGGCACTTCATGTCCTCCTATGTGTTCTGTTATACTTCCTCCCCTCACCCAAAGGTAGATAGGTTTTGTCTCAGTGGGAGTGGGTATTTTTACTGATCTTAACGTTTTAACCAAAAGACCTCCGCAGAAACTATTAACTGGAGTTGAAGATTGCAGCCAGAAATTCTTAAGTCAATTAGAACATATTTATTGAAAGTCATCAGTGAGTCAAGTTCTTGGTGGAAGTACATCTCTAATTGTGGGTTGAAAAGGTTTTGTCCCTTTCTGAGGGAGCGTGAGGAACAGCATGAAGAGAGAAGAGGCTGCTCTGAAAGTCTGCCTGCCTGGTCTCGATGAGGAATCTTATTTAGCTTTTGTAGTTAACAGAGGGGAAATTCATGGGGTTTTTTTCCCTGTAAGAAAGAGCATGGCAGGGCTGGGAAAAGAGAGAGGTTTTAAAATTCAATTAAATGTATTTTTTAGTACAAATGCTATGATTTAAGTTTTTATATTACAATATTTCTCTCTCTCTCAAGCACACACTTACGAACGTTTTTGTTTCACAGCAGTGTTGAGAGAGTTCCGATGCCACCTGGGCGTGTTTAATTGTTGCTCAGGAAGACTCTTCCTCTTCTGGAGTTTCCCTTTATTCCAGGACAGCTATTTAATAAACTCTTAAATCATGACAGAGCATAAGATATATTTACATCAGTGATTACCTAATTAAAAAAGAATTAAATGTATAAACAAATGGATAAATAAAATCAAAGAAGGACGTGCATGGACCAATGATGAGTGTGAGTGCGTGTTGGAAGTCGGGGACCCAGCCCTGGCCCAAAGGCTCAGTTGGTCAGAGTGTAGTCCCCGTACACCAAAAAGGTTGTGGGTCTGATTCCTCATCAGGGCACATACCTAGGCTGTGGGTTGGAAACCCTGGTCAGGATGCATACTGATTGATGTCTCTCTCTCTCTCTCTCTCTCTGTCAAATTAATAAAAATATCCTTGGGTAAGGATTAAAATATATATATTAAAATACATATTAAAATGTATATTATATATCAGGGACCCAAATAAGTTAGTTCACTATTCGTGGTGTTTCAAGCAATCCTCTCTTCAAGAGGCAAGATTTTATGAGAGTTTAAATTATTTAGATAGAAACATTCACTAAATCCTTTTTCTGCTCCTTGTGTTCTGCTCTGTGTTCTCATTTGTGGATGGGGTCAGCTGTGGCCCCTCCTGAGGGGACTTCATGGGTGTTAGGATCAAATGTGAAAGTTCTTTGTAAACTGTGGCTGCAAATGTGAAAGTTCTTTGTAAACTGTGCAGCCTGCAGACTTACTTATTTATAAAGTAATTGAAGAATTTATTAATTCATCACACAGTTGAGTACTTGCCTTGTCCTAGAGCCTGTGTTGGTTTCTCGGAATTCTGAGGCAAGGGAGCTGTTTCTGTCTCTAAGAAGCTTGGAAGGCAGTGGGCAGAAGCCAAACCAACAGGTAACATGCAGGGCACAGAGAGCAACCCTGGGATGTGAGGGAGGGCCCTCCGTCCCTGTTCGATGTTGGAAATGGTTATTAGAAATGCTTTGACAAAGAACTGTCCTGCTTGAGCCAAAGCTTGGCTAGTACGTATTATTTTCTGATTCCCGCAGAGAGCTATGTACTCTCATATTTCAGCAAAATGGTATTTGGGGCTGGTGGTGGGAGGCTGCAGTATACTGGAAAGGAAGAGCTAATAGCAACTGAGGCTGGATTCGTGTGTAGTGGTTCTTTACTTCCTCCTCTCCTTTGGTTGTGGGCACCCCATCATGTGGCCTATAGAATTATCATGGTGGCAGGAAACGCTTTGGGAATTTTAACAATGGAGGGAAAACCGGAAGTCTTGTCTGAAGATGCTTCATCTGAAGGCGTATCAGAGAGATGCTGTGGGAAGAGTTTTAAGCTGTGACTCCAAAAAAAAAAAATTGTGGGCTAATATTGCTGTTAGCAAACAGAAGCCAAACTGTGACCAACCCTACAATTTTTACTACAATCATGTGAAACGTTTTTCTCAGAAGAGAGGAAGAAACAGATTCTTAAAAACGTTGTGGGGACTTTCCGATGTTGAGTTGGATGAGTTCCCTATATATTTTGGTTAATGGTTATATCTTTTGCAAATCTCTTCTCCCATTCAGTGGGTTGAATTTTCATCTTGTTGATGGTTTCCTTCACTATGCAAAACCTTTTTAGTTTGATGCAGTCCCATTTGTTTATATTTGTTTGCAGTGCCCTTGCCCAGGAAGACATATCCAAAAAATATTACAGAGAACTCTGTCCAAGAGTTTAGTGCCTATGTCTTCGTCTAGGAGTTTCACAGTTTCAGATCTCACATGTAGGTCTTTAATCCATTTTGAGTTTATTTTTGCATAAGGTGTAAGAGAGTGGCCCAGTTTCACTTTTTTGCATTTTCCTGACCAGTGTTCCAACACCATTAGTGGAAGAGACTGCTTTCCCCCTGCTGTATATTGTTTTGCTAAGACTTGCCCTTGCTTCAACATTTTTGGCTTTTCCTAATGAGTGTACTTTTCACCCATTTCGTTTATGTCACTTTAGCTTACACATCTATTTAAGCAGCTAAACCAGGAGTTTTTTTGTGTGCAAAGTATAAGACTAATTTTCTGGCTTGACCTGTCTCTGTCATTCCCCCCAACCCCCCAGCCCCCTCGCCTGCACCCCTATGAAAGAAGAGCACGACTGTCTGTCTCCCCCTGTCGGCCCACTCTTCATGACTAAATGTGTTCAAGTGGTCAATCTTTACTTATTCATCGCTGTTTATTAAGCATTAGTTTGACTTGGAGTGTCTTAAGAGTCTTCCAAACGAGGAGGAGGATGGCAAGAATTTAAAAAATAAAATAAAATAAAGAGGATCTCTAATTTCTTGCTGTTGGTGAGGATGAAGGGCCCCAGTAGGGCGAAGTTCAGCTTTCGGCAGGACTGGGGCGGAGCAGGGCTGACGAGCTTCCCCTTGGGCCCCATCCCACCTCCCCTGCCTCTCGGGTTGAAATTCTCTCTGCTCCATTACTGTTTGGTTTGGGAAATGAGGGTCATCTCGAAGGCCTATAGCACAATGACCCACCCTGACCTACGTCACCTCTCCTCTCTTCCTTTCACCAGTGAGGAAACAGACACAGAGCTGTGCATGGCGTCTCTGAAGTTGCAAGGCAAATCAGGGTGAATGTGGACTTAGTCCCCAAGTTTCTACTTACTGTAGAACCCCCAAAAGGGCCCTGTTCTGACTTTGGTGTATGTGCTACAGTCTTCGGGAGGGGCGCCGTTATTTCCTAAGTATCGTTTTGCAAGGGGACTTGAGAAATGGCCTGCTGGTGGGCCTGAGACCCAGGGGAGCACTGATTCAGAGAAGTCGGGCAGCCGGCGCCTGTGCATTTCGGTGAGGAGTACACTGTTACAGGAGGCAGTTCTTACGCTTTGAGTACCTGAACTTCAGCGTTTCCTCCAAGTATTCCATCTTCATTTTCTCATTTTCCCACTCAGTGATATATTCTCTCTATTAGTTTTAGTCTGTTCCTCAAAGTCCAAAGCTGCTCTCCTGCTCTGGTTTGCTCAGGTGGCTTATTGTGACCTACAGGCTCCTCTGCCTCACCCCGTTTCACTTCCTTGGTGACTCTTGGCCAACGTGCACCCCCGCCGCCCACGCACAGGCCTTTCCCTTCGTGCATGTCAGGGTTCGAACCCTCCACCTTGACGTGTGGGGAATAGCCAGCTTGGTCTTCAGTCTGGTGCCTGCGTCTTCTCTCGACAACGGTAAACAGTTGGCCCCACCCAATGTGGAAATTATTTCCTCAAGCGATTTCCTCTCTTGCTTTCTGCCAGGCTACGTTCATCTTTTCAGTCAAACTGATTCTGTTTGTTCACTTTTTGCTTTGATTCCTCCAATACCTCTGCCCACCATGCACTGTCTTACAAACCATAGAACCAACTTAGTGTTTTTAGTAGATTTTCTTATTGTAGGTCCTTAGTTAAATCTCAGGCTCCTTGAAGGGAGGGACTGTATTTTCTGCTTGTTCTTTCTTTTTCGCAGTGGAGAGCACAGCATCATAGGCCTCGTAGCTGACTGGTTACTGACGTCAGGGGATTGATTGATTACAGTTTTTCTGCTCACTCAGCCAGGTCACCCACTGGGAGTCCATGGCACCTGGATAATCTCTAGTTCCTGAAAGGGGTGGTAGTCAGGAGTCCAAAGCCTGCTTTAAACATAAGTGGATTTATGCTGTTTTAATTCCAAGTAACTCTTTCAGTTTCCTTCCTAATACAGTGCATGCGTTATCACGTTAAGTCTTCAAACACACACAGTGGTTTGATCTTTCCGTTCCTCCCGGTGGCATCCTCTCTTCACCTTGCTGGTGGCAGCCTGCAGCGGCTGCTCCCACCGACACCTGGCCAAGCCAAGCCAGTTTTGGGGAAAACAAGCTAATTTGCTAGAAAGGGAGTAATGCTCAAGAGGGAAAAAATATTCTCTTCTCCTGGGCTGGAGTCCAAGTTTCCAGCGTAGAGTGAGTTAGCCCATTTAGAAGTGTGTGTTGCGTAGATAATGTGTGACTTCTCGCAGAGGTCACATGCCTCTCTTGTGACAGAGACTTCATCTGGATGTAGGGATCTCTTCCCTGTTGTTAACATTATAGCAGAGAAGGTGGGAGGTGGGTCTTATTCTGTCTCCACTGGTTTATAATTTGTTTTTGCCCGTGGTACTGCCTAAAACAACTCTCAAAATGATGGTGGAAAAGCCACCAAGGTTTGTGTTAAAGGGCATTGTGGTTTAAACTTAGCATCCTTGACTTCATTTTTTTCTTACCTCATTGGAAAACTTTCTCCAGTCCCGAGGGCTAAGGAAAACAGAGCCTCAGCACAAACAAAGCCAGATCCGAAATCCAGACCACCTTTTCTTTCCTGTAGTCGATGACGCTAAGACCTAGGCATTTCTCCTAGGCGGGTCAAAGCCTAAGCGCTACCTCACTGTTTGGTTCGGGGACAAGATTACCGAAACAGAATCTTCATGTGGGATTGCTTTAAACTGGGTTAGGAAACTAGGTCATCTTATCTTTAGAAACCTTGAATGAAAAGTTGGGAGGAGGCAGGTGTGTGTGCGTTCTCATTTTAGTCTTATTTCGAATGACAAGTCCTAGCAGACCTGTGCCTTCTTTACTGCCTTTAGGCCTCAGCATTTTTACCTTCAGGTATGGGTGCCATCACCAATAGTGACTCCCACGTTTTATCCCCCTCCCATCTCCATTTCAAAAGAAAGTTAGGTTAATCAAGAGCTCGGATTGCTGAGAGCATGGGGCACCGACCAGCTGTAAATCAGGGCAGGTCCTGCGCCTGGTCAGCCATGTTAACAGTGGGAAAGATCTCGCGTGATTTTATGTCCTCTCTCCAGTCCTTCGTTGCCCCCAATTGTGAGAACTTTACATGAAATCACACCGGCTGCCGGGGGCAATCACAGAATCCTACAGCTTCACAGGTCAGTGAGGACTATCCAGGCCCGATCTTCTGCCCCTGGGCAACTTATTAGCCAAACGAATACGTATCTGGTGTAAAGTAATTCTAACTTTTCTAGTAGCCACATTAAAAAAAAAGTGAAAATCAGTAAATTGGATTTTAGCCCCGTATTTTGTTTCACCAAATACATCAAAAATATTACCAGTTCCACCTGCAATCAACCAATATAAAAATGGTCAGTGAGATGGTTCACAGTCTTTTTTCACACACTGTCTTCAACACCTGGGGTGACTTCTACGCGGACGGCACTTCTCCAGTGCTGACCGCACTCCTGGGGCCCACTAGCCCCTTAACGGGACGGCACAGGCCGCACCGTCCGGGACAGGTCTTACCTATTGTTGTGAAGGTTTTTAGGGGGAGACATTTTTTCCCGTTCTGAGTTTGTGGGGACATTTACATAGGATATGTATTTATAGTTTTCTTATTGTTTTCAAACATTTTTACAAGTAAATAGCGTGATTTTGTGTAAATTATTGGCTGTTGCTCTCAGTGTCCTCTACCTGTGAGTGTTACTGATCTGTAACATCCCCTCCGACTTTTATCTTTTACCTATAACTCTTCCTAGGACTCCGTAGAACTCGAGGGCAAGGAATCATACCCTCCCATCTATTTATCTGGAAATATAGGTGGATTCTTAGGTAGATTATATGAATAATCAGAGAATGTGGTAAGTCATAATAAATCATTTGAGTAAATCCCAGCAGGAGAAAAGTTTTTGGACTCGGAGGAGCAGACTAAAAATAAGACAGATATTCTTAGGTATCTCTGTAGAGACCTGTCTCGCCACTCACAAGTGCAGGAGAAATGTTATCTTCGTTTAGAAATTGGAGAGCTACATATTTTTTTTTTTGTTTGGCACAGATGGATACTCTGAACTGTATACTATCGAAGATGGTATTTTAAGATGGCTGTGCGGAAAAGAGAGAAAGAGGTTCCTGGGCGGGGAGAATGGAATAAACAAAAAGCATGGCACACAAAGGGAGAGAGCAGCTCCATTTAGAGAAGGGCGACAAGAGAGTTCCATGTGTGAAGGTGAACAAGGCAAGTCAAGCAGGGACAGGTCGATGCCATTAATGGAAGGTCTAGCATGGGCACTTAAACTTGGATTTCATTTTATAAATGAGGGGGGATCATTTAAGCATTCTGAGCAAGAAAGAAGCCTAATCGTAGCTGTGCTTTAAGGAAAGCTGTAGTTTATAAAGCAGTGCAAAAAATCAGAGAGAATGTCAGCATGTCAGGGTTCAGAGCAGAAGCAGCCAGGCCTCCGAGATGCGACACGCTGCTCAGTGTATGGCAAGTCGCTCGGGGGCAGATGGAGATACTAACAAAAGCCAGGCAAAAATCCGAGCACAGAGAAGAGGCCTGTATTGGTTGGGGTAGATAGACTAGGTTGGAATAAATAAAACACTCAAACATGTAATGGCTGAGCACAGAAGTTTACTTCTTACTTGTGTGACAGGCCAGGCTGTCCCAGGTGGGGCGGGCAGGGGGTTGGCCCTGTTCCATTGTTACTCAGTGACCCGGCAGACAGTTGCTCTACATGTTCATGAGAAGCCTTCGAAAGCCAGAAGTTGACTTTTCAGGGATCCAGTATGGGGAAAGAGCACGAAGGAGCGCGTGTGGGAGGTTTCAGTGGACCAAGGCTGAAAACGGTACAAGCCTCTGCTGCCCACGTTCTGTTGGTTAGAACTTGGTCTCATTGCAAGGGAGCCTGGGTAATAAGGTCTAGCTGTGTCTTCAGGAAGAAAAGAAAAATGATGTTAGTGAATGGCTGGCAGTCTCAGCTACAAAGACGTAGGGGAGAAACTGAACCTCTTAACGTACGTAGGTTTTTCTTCCCTTAGGATTATTTTCTTAGGGTACATTTCCAAAAGTGAGATTACTAGGTAAATGTATAAGTGCTTTAATGTAGTGAATACTGCTTCTTTAAGGGCATGTGTGAGTTTGTTTTCTTTTTCCTATCCCCAGGATCTCCCTTGCTAACATTGCTAACATTGAGCTTACCCGCTGTGTACCTGTGGTTTCATGTCTCTTTCCTTCCAATCTCTCCTCCTCTCCCACCTTCTTCTCTGCTGACTGTCCGAGGGCAGAGAGGTAGCAAGTCTAATTGATCAGTCAGAGACAAGTTCTAGAATCTATTATCTAAGCTCGAAGAGGTGGGGTAGGGTTTACTGGATTATTGGGGCTCAGACATAGAGTCACCTCCACAACTTTGAAAACCCCTGATATCCAGCTCTCACCTCAGATTAGTTAAAATAAACTCTCTGGGAACGGTGCCCAGGAATTCTTGAAAACTCCCCAGGTCATTGCGCTGAGCAGTCAAACTGGAGGACCGGTGTGCCAGAGTCCCTGTGGCAGAAGGCTGCCATGTTCCCCTGCCCCGTCCCTGTTCCCTCACGAAGAGCCGTTTTTCTAATCAGATCCCCACTCAAGAGTGAGGTTAGCTCATCAGCCCTGCTGTGTCGGAACCAGAGCGGGTCTGTCAGCAAGGTGGGATGCAGTGTGCAGGGAACACACAGCCCCTGGCCCGGGATGACGCCTGGTAGCCCAGCGAGGGCGTGATGCCCTGGTAAGGCTGACGCCCTGGGCTTGCCTGCTCGTGCCTGCCTTACCTGCCCTATCAAGGACTTAATAACTTCTGGCCTGTCTGCATCGGTGTAGGCAGTGGTTTTTGCCCACTTCCCCGCTGCAGCCTTTTACACGTCAGTCTCTGGAAGCGTTGGCAGGATTTTTGCTGTGTTTAGGCTCCCCTAGTATTTGCTGCTATAATTCGGTGTTGCGTTTCCACGTCTCCAGTGGATTTCACTCTGTGGATAGCCCCGCTAACGCAGTGCTTGGTGCCAGTGAGCTGGAATAAGTGGCTGTTGAATGTATTAAAGAATAAAAGGATAAAAAGGTATTTTATTCTAGAAACAGTTAGACGTTCAAGTGGGATGAGAAATTCTCCGAAGTAGAATATTTCAGATCGTGCAGGTCCATGTTTTTAGGAAACCTAGCAAAGACGTGCTTTTTTCCAGTTGTTTTCACAGATACTGTCCTCGTCCATCACTATGTGAAAACTTTCAGAGTCCAAACCTATAGCTGTTCTCCGCTTGCCACAGGAAGTATTTGAATATTTTTAGGAGTGGGGAAAACCTTCAATTTGAAAAATTTAGAACTGATTGGGTGAGGGCCCTACCGAACTGGGAGAATATTTGAATTAGTAGACATTTCTTAGGCTTGGAGACCAAAGTGACTTTAAACTTAAAACTGACTTTCAAGAGACCTCTGGCTTAGAAGTATAATTTACCCACTACTCGTATGGATGTGTTTTCAAACCGTCTGTACTTAAAGTACTTTCATACTACTATCTTCCTTCTTAGCTGATGTGCTCAGGAGAGGCAACTTTGAATAGAATGTGTTTCAATTGTCATGGAATCTGCCGTGTTTGGCCTGGAGAAGTAAGGCCTTACATTGAACAATCTGAGGGTTTTATCTTCATTTGTTTAATGTGTGTTTCAAAGATTGCCACAGCCGCGGATGAAGCCTCTACAGGCCGAGAGGCTGCTTTAGTTACTGGCTCAAAGTTCTCCCAAACACCTTTTTCCATTTCTGGAATTTTGGCAGGACCAACACCCGTTGTATTTTCAGGGGTAACATGGAAAGTGTTTAAACCCCTTGGGGTTCACTAACTTTCTTGCATCCCCAAAACAAAATTTGAGAGCCTCCCCCCTCCACGCCTGCAAAGAAAACTGAAGTCAGGTGGGTCTCTTCCTTCCAGGAGAACGCCGTGAACGGAGAGCACCTGTGGCTGGAGACCAACGTCTCGGGGGACCTGTGCTACCTGGGCGAGGAGAACTGCCAAGTCCGATCTGCAGTGAGTGTGCCCCCTGCACCTCTGGGCTCTGCCTCCGGGGGCGGGAGGCCTGCACCTGGAGTCTGAAGACGGCGGGGGTCACCGAGCCTGAATTTCCAAGGAGAGGTTTGAAAGAGCTTGTCCCTTGTGAGGCAATTGACAGAGAGAGTGTATCAAGTTAACGTGGCTTCCAAGGGGCCAATGTGAATGGTGTTAGGGCTTGACTGTGAGTGCCAAACCTGGGTATTAACGTGCTAGTTTACGATGACACCCGGGGTTGGTTTCTGTGTGTGTTGGGTGGGAGAGAGGGAGAAGGAGCATGAGGCAAGGTCTGCCTATGGAGGGTGTGTCCGTGTGGGGGGCAGGGGTGTGTGTGGAGGAAGGGTCTCTGGGGGAGGGGCAACTCCGCTGCAGGGTGTATATGTGGTGGTGGGCACGGCTGGTGGGAGAAGGTGGGGATGGGTGGAAACACCTGTTGGGTGGTGGGAGCAGGTGAGCAAATAATTCGGGCAAAGTTCTGGAGGGTCAAATGCTAGAAACCATATAAACAATCAACAGGCAACCACATTGGAGTATCCTTTGATTTTAAAATTTTATTTTGTGTCTCTATTTAGACCAATCTATTTAGATGTCCATCTGTCTCTATACTCTGTGAAGAGAACATGGTTGCCAGGCAGTAAGTTGTGAGGAACTAAAATTTTAGTGTTGAGAAAATGAACTTAAAATTTTTGTGTAGCTTAAAATTAATAGTCCGAAAACAGAGTAATCAGAAATTGGAATAGTAAAGAAGAAAGAAATGTTCCTGCTTGGGAAATGGGCATCATAATTGAAATAGTATATATTTTTTCCTGGTATGTTTGTTTGTTATGTGAAAGAAGGATTTGGGGCCTTGGAATTACCAGTGGATACGTTTCTATTAATAACTAATAAGGAAGAAATTGAGTTTCCGTCAAAGCTTGTAGAAGAATATAGCCCCCAAGGACTTTTATCAGGCTGCCTGGAATCGCAAAGCTGGGACCCATGACCTTTAAAATTGCATTAGCTGTTTTGCTGCCTCGTGAATAGGTTTTGTTCGGGAAACTTCACGAGAGCTTCGGAGGACCAGGGTTTGTCTGAGTGAAGTTGGGAATAGGTAAAGGTCACTGAAAGGGGACCTGGGTTTGCATCCCAGCGTTACCGCTTGTCATGTGGTGTTCAGAACTCTCGACCTCTGGGTGTTCTCTACCTCCTCGGTAGAAAAATGGAGTAGGGTTAATTTATTTTTAATTTTGTTTCCAACTCAGATCTGTACTTAATTGTCTGCATTTCTTTTAATCTGGCTGTACATTCGGTTGATGTGAATATCATTTCAACTTCATGCATATCTGTTTTTAATGAAAATATAACTGCATGAGTTCGATTAAATTAACCGAAACCAAGAGAAAGCTCAGCTATTTGGACTAAAATCCTACAAATAATGAATTAACATTATTATCTTAGTTAACTGCATAAACACTGGTCTTGATAACATAAAATGGAAAAAGTGAAAGCCAATCTTACTTGTTTATATACTTTTGAAATATTCTCTACTGATATTGCTGCCGACCTATAGCTTATAATTTGTTGTGGAGTTGTGTTTTATTTTGAAGTTCCTGCCTTTGATGATTTCATGTGCTCTTTTGAGTCAGCCACATATCATCACTCTGGCAAATATATGAACATCTACATACATCCTCCTTAAATCTTGTATCAGGAACTGGCGTGGCTACCCACTGAATATAACTTGATCACTGTTCCGCTAGCCCGGGAAAAGCAGCAAGGGGAGTCAGGGAAATTTTAGGGAGATGTAAGGAGGTAATACAGTCATGGAAATCCCAAGTGTCTGGGAACTTTTTTCAAAATTTCCTCCCAAATGCTTGACTCTATTAAGTCACTTTATAAAGTGTCTTAAAGATGAGGAGCTTGCCTCTAAAAAATGTTGATTAAATGAAGGAATAAGTCAGGGAGGAAGCTGAAGACCTGACTGTATTTCCTCATTAGAAGTTGCCGAAGGCTCAGTTTCTTCGCCTACAAAGGGAGGGAAATGTTGTTTGGAGGCTGTGTTGAGATAATGCGTTAAAGGGGCTTATTTGCCATAGTGACTGACATAAGGAATGAAAAGGGAAAACAAAGACAGGAGCAGACAATTCACAAAGGAACTGCCACAGGCCAATATATATGTGACAAATATAAAGAAAGGCACCCACGTTAAAACAACTATGAAGAGTCAAGGTCACATGCGTATTAAATGAGCAAGGATTTACAAAATAGGAGTACATACTGTGGTTAGTTTAGGCCACCGTGGGCACTCTCATCGTTAGCTGCCAGGGCGTAAATTTGAGGTTTGACATACTGCACAAAATGGGTGGTACATAGCAAAGAATTAAAAATCTAGCTCTGTCTACCTCACTGGGGCATCCTGTTTTGAGAGGGACATTGAAGAGCAGGAGAGGATGCGGAGGGTGTGCTCGCGTGGGTTCCGGGTAGGAAACTTTGCAGAAGGAAGCCTTAAATAACCTGGGCTGCAAACGAGCATTAATTGGGGGGGGGGGGAAGAGCATGGACCTCTTCCAGTGTTTGAAGGCTGCCGCGAAGAAATGGGAATAAGTGTCTCCCCCTTCGTTGTTAGGAAGGTAGCACTAAGTTCTCCAGGCTGTAGAATCCACAGACTCTGGGAGTGGATCTAACTCTGGGTAAAACAGACGTCATCTGGGGCCCCTGCTAACAGTGTAGGTTATGGTTTCTGTCCTTGCTCCAGATGCTGATTCACTCTGCCTGGAGTTGGACTTGAAAATCTATTACTTTAACAAACACTTCAAATAATTATGCTGCAAATGGTCCACAAACTTACCTTTGTGAAGTAGTGTATCATGAGAAAGAACTTTTAACAATGAGAGCTGCCCAGCAAGGGAGCAACGTGCCTGGAGAGATGGGCTGGAAGCACGTGTCTACAAATCATTTGGGTGGACGTTTTGGCATTGTGTCTGTGTGGGGCAGGAGGCAGTGCGTTTAGGAGGCATGCACGGGGGGTACATATCTGCTTTGGGTAAGAAACTAGGCAAGCAGGTCTCTAAGAAAGCCTCCGGTTTGAGTTTCTAGTTGCAGCTTTCTTAGAATTGAACAACATTTTCATAAGAAAAATGCACTCGTGAATACATCGTTATATTCTCATTTCTTTGAATGAGCCATCTTTGAAGAAAGCTGACCTGCTGAAATAGGAACCGAATTAACATAAGCAGGTGCTACCTGCAGGTTTCTAAATGAAGTGTAGGCGGAACGCTTGGAGGAGTGAACCCATCACTGAAGAGTGCCTTTCACTCCTTGCCCTGATTTAGCAAAGCAAATGTTACGGGAGAAGTTAAGAGAAGGGAGAAATCAGTGTGGGCTGGGTAGACAGAGGCGGCTTCATGGAAACAGGGACGGAGCACAGTTTTGAAGGATGGGTAAGGTTTACATAAGTGGAGTTGAGGAAGGAGAACATTTCAGACAGGCAGAGGAACATGAGCACGCTCAGAGGCGGGGACAAGCGCTGTGAGTGAGGAGGCCTTCATGAGGCATGCGCGAGCACCCATGGACGGATGGGAGTGCGTGTCCATGTTTTCTGAACCAAAACTTGGAGTGCCTGTTACAAATGTCTGTGAAGCACAGCCATCTAACACAGGGTCCGGCGCAAATAACGCCCCCTTTTATTACAAAATCATAGGCATGTAATTCTTTAACACAACAATATCACACTCAAGCACACCCTATGATATTTTAGGTGGAATGTTCAAATTAAAACTGTAAATGATCACACCTCTATTGTTACCCTACCAACCACACTCAAGCAGGCATTACTTCCACCAGACCCTGTATATTGTCTAAACCAAGACAATTTGCAGGTGAAAGTGGCTGCTGCTGTGACATCAAGGGTCAACCACACCTGCCTCAGGGACACTGTCACCCTGACTTGTGAGGACATTGCAATCGTCTGTTTAAAACCAAAGCTGTCCCGCCCATCTGCGACCTCCTGCTGCCGTGTGGTTGATATCTGGGGGCTGACTCTGGAGGGCATTGAAGGCAAGGCAGCGACGTCAGAGGACGTGCAGACTGTTGCAGGAGAGTTTGTTCCAAAACCTCGGGGCCGAACCACATGACCTTTAAAATCCTCCCTCTTTCACATGTCTCTAGTGGCAGCATTTAGTACAGTAGAATGTCTGTGAGCAGTTATTTAATGGGATTGAAGTTATTTCAAATCAGTGACAGTACCCAAATTAGTAACTGTTTCTTTTTCTGGTCTAAAAAGGAGAAAGGGATGCAAAAATAATGAAACTGGAGCAGAAGGATCGCTGTTTCCCTACATGATGACTATGAGGGGGAAATTAAATAAAATTCCAGTGAGGGCCGCTCTTGTTTGTGGTGATGTTGAGTTGGCTAGACGTTTGTCCATTCATTTATTCTGTAAGTGTCGTGGGCTGAGTATCCCGTATCAGACACTTCCAACAGTGCTGAGAGTGACAGCGAATCGTAAGCGACAACCGCGTAGGTTAGTGGGTAGCAATCGTTCTCACGCTGTGTTGACAGGATGTACAAAGGTGTTCATCCAATATTCGTCCCCAGAGAAACTCACGCCTCCACTAACAGTCCACAGAGCACATCCGAGTGCACGCCTATTTTTACACCTAAGACAGTTGCCTACGTCATATGTGACGCGCACGATCGTAGTCACGCCTGCCTAAGTGCATGTCTTAATGGGCAACCTGGTAGTAGGAAGGAAGTGGGCTTGCTGTGAGACAGACCTGGGTTTGAATCCTGCTGTTCCATCTCTGTGCTGAGTGAACTATTGTTTCACCTTTTTCTAATTTAAATTATTTTTAAGATCGGCCTTAGTGATTCTTATTTCTAGATGAGCATTGCAGTTGCTTATGAAACTAGTTTTTTTGCTTCTAAGTGGCTGGTTCCCAGCCTGGAGCTACTACATGAGAACCTCTGGTGAGTGGCCCTGGGCATGAGTCTGATAAAAGAAACAAGCTCTGCGGATGGTTTTATGTGCGGTCACACAGAGTGGGTAGAGAGCCACTGATCTACTGTATAAAGAGAGTGTCGCACCACAGCAGGGGACCTGCTCCTGGCACGCTGTAGCTGCTATAGGTTGACTTGTGTGGCCCAGAAACATACGCTGAGGCCCTAACCCCTGGGTAGTTCGGAATGTGTCCCCGTTTAGAGATAGGGCTGTTGCAGATGTAATTAGTTAAGATGAGGTCCTACTGGAGCAGGGTGGGCCCTGGATTCAATGTGACAGGTGTCCTTATAAGAAGAGAGGACACAGAGATAGACACGCAGGGAAGAAGGCTGCATAAGCACAGAGGCAGAGAGAGATTGGAGTGATGCTGCTGGAAGCCACGGGCAGCAGGAGGGAGGCATGGACAGATCCTCCCTCCGAGTCCTCAGGAGAGTGCCAGCCCTGTGACCCCTTGATTTCAGACTGTGGGAGAGTGCATTTCTGTTGTTTTGAGCCACCCCGCTTGCAGTACTTCGTTAGGGCACACCTAGGAAACAGGGCAGGCATTCTCCACGGTGAGTTACCTTATCTGGCCGTACAGATACCTGCCCAAAGCTCACAGATGCATGTGCACACAGAGGTGCATTTAAATTGGTCTCAACTGAGGATTTTGGCCGAGAGGTATGAGGCTTTCTGGAAAAGTGAGCAGACAGGCAGGGGGGTGCCAGGGCCTGAGAGCTGCAGGGAAGAGAGTAGCGAGACAGGTGAGTGAGAATGCATAGGTTGGATAAGAGAAAAAGAGGAACTGTCGGACTCCGGAATGCTCTTTCCAGCTCAGTCTTCTCTGTTTTTACATGTGCTGATGTCACCTGTTTGTGTGTGGGTAGGCTAATGGGCACTGTTTGCTTTTCTTCGTGTTTCATCCATGTGTTTTGCTTTCATCTTTTCCAGGTGGGTAACGTTTGGCAAAGATGGCCAACCCCACCTGTCACACTTGCCTTTCATTCTAAGCTGTTTTCCAATATTGCTTGCAGTTTCACAAATGTAGTTTTGCTGCATAAATGAATGAATTGCATTAGGGAGGCCACGTGATATGGGAATGAAGGGAGTGGAGAGTGAGGAACCAGGCAGATCTGGAGACAAATATGTCTGGATGAAACCTTAGCCCCACCCTGCTTTTCCGAAGCTCAGCTTCTGTAAAATGATGAAGATTGTATCTGTTTCTTCGAATTGGTACAAGGATTGCTTTCATTCACAGATGTCAGTGTCTTCCCTCCTTATTTCCTGCTGCTGCTTTCAGTGACACTAATTCGAATGAGCTCGTTGGTATTAGTTTTGTTGGACTTGGGTTTCGGCAAGGCCTTTTGTCTGGGGTGGTTCCGTCTAACTCCAACACAGAAACTGTTAGCAATTCACCTGTCATTCTGCCATTGCCATTGCTGTAGTCTCACTAGGTCATGAGTGGGACCGACCAAGTGTGACAAATCTAAGTGACCCATTCTAGAAAACAGCTCACACGCTCTGTCTTCTTACTGGAGGGTCAGAAGCCTTACTATTGTCATCGGACAGAAACAAAATCCTGATTCTGGTCCAACCTATTTCATCTCTGGAAGATGGGCACACCAGATGTGGGCTGGTGTGCACCTATGTGCGCTGGGCACAGAGGTGAGAGGAGCGGTGCCCAGGGCACGCTGGGGCTTTATGCCCATACGCGCATTCGGGGCTGGCGGGTGTGTGCTGCAGAGCATGCCACTGGACTTGAGCCTCAGAATGCACCGAGACCACCTGCGTCTGCCCCTCACACGCCTGTGGTCCCACATGGCTGATTGACACTCCGCACCCCCAGATGGTAGCTCGTCTGGGCGGGGTGCGGCTGTCAGAGGGAACCACGAGGGTGGCAGTGGAGCCTGGGCAGCTCAGCCAGCTTTCTGAGTTGTTTGGGTGCCAGCCTTGAAGAGGCCATCTCCAGGAGCTGCCAAGGCTGCTGTCTGCCAGAGGCCTCTCCCACTATTAGGATCTGGAGGAGCTAATGAGTTAAGATGACTCAGGGAGAGCGTAGCCATCAACAGAAGTAGTTTTCAAAAAGCATTGGCACAGACAGACTCTCAGCTCCTTGCCCCCAGTCACTGGATGCGAGCGGAGGGAGTGGGATGTTCCTGTGGGTGCCAGTGGTGGTGCCCATAACGTGTCTGGCCAGGTGGGCAGCATCTCCATGTGGCCATTCAAGTGCACACTTAGGACTGTGTCTGGCATGTGGCAGGCCCGTAGGAAATGCCAGCCACTGTTGCTGTTACAACTCTTGTCCTTGTTGTTACAACTGTACTTACTGGGCATAGGGTGCTGACCGTCTGCCTGAGGAGGATATGATACCGATTCTGCCTGCTTTACGCAGTAGGGACAGTGCTAGGATATGGAGCTCGAGGAGCCGTAGGATGCTGTCACTCCTTCCTAGGTGACCCTGGATCAATGGCACCTTTGTCTATTTGCAAGGCTACTTTTAAAAAAATCATGTTATATAGAGCATCAAACTCTTATAAAGACAATATGGGGTATTTGTTCTTTAAAAGAGTCTTGGGATCAAGTAAGTCCGGGAAATGCTGAACACCTTTGGTGTACGAACGTGCATTATGAAGCTCTAGGAAGGGTGTTGGGTCGGCAGGATTTCCTGCTTTGTTCTGGGGGGAGATGAGGGTCGTTGAATCTATTATTTTTCCCACAGGACATCTTGTGGGATGTCAGTGTTCATTGGAAACCTGTTTGAGAAATGCCCACACAGTGCATTTTTTAGGACTTCCCAATGTTGATTCATAACACCACCACTTTGGGTGGCCATTGGAGGCTGCTTACTTCCACTTAATGGCAAAGGAAAGGAAGTCAGAGATGCTTAATCACCATCCAGCTTCATACCTTTTCTGTATCTTTGTGCCATTTTTTTGCCTTTATCCTAAACATTCATTAAGCCAAGTGTATGTATGTGTGTGTGTGAGATTTTATTCTTAGAGAAGAATTTCAGATAGAGGCTGTGTTTATGTGTTTGTACGTGGGTAATGTTTGCGTGGAACTCTCCTGTTATTTAATAAAAATCATTTGCATCTGATTCAGCATAGGATTTACATATCACCTAGGCAATGCCCAGGTGGACAGAAACGCTTCCCCTTCTAGTGTTTGTTCCTCAGTGCCAGGGACCCAGAACAGCAGAGTTTGCCCAATATTCTTGTTGCTAGAGGCCCCGATCTTGGCTGAGGCACTATTTGCACTAGCAGTCACCCGGAACCACTCCTGGCCCCCATGTTGACATGTCTGTTAGGGGCTTTCTGTTGTTGCCCACCTCATATTCCAGGTAGATAACAAGGAAATCGAGAAGCCTACTCTGATGTCTTCAGTCCAGGAAGCGTGTGGGCTTTGGGACCAAATGACCAGGCTTTAAATTCAGGCTTTGGGACTTTCTAGTTGTGTGACCATGGCCGCTATTTTAACCTCTTTCAGCCTCAAATTCACAGCTGTAAAATGTGGGTAATACCTGCTTCTTATAGTTATTGTGAAACTTAAGATAATGCATATGCAGCAATTGACAACGTGGTAAGTCACAGACATTCAATAAAAATTAGTTACTGCAGTCCTTCTCCTGTGAGTGAAAGTGGTTCCAGGGGATTGTTGGGAACTGGAACCCGGAAGGCAGTGCCAGAGGGTTAACTTCACAGGTCCTTAGTCATCCCCGCTCTCGCTGAACAAAAGACGGGCTGGGTCTCCTGGGGTATAACAGTGAGCCCAGCTCCCAGGCTGTCCTCGACTCTGCCCCTTCTGCATGCCCTTCATCCTTTATCGCCCATACTATTTTCTAGTATTTAAAAACAATATCACTCACTCACTCACTAGCCTGTCTTTACCACCGGAACATAAGCTCCATTGCACTCATGGACTTCGCCTTGTACTCTCCTGAGTCCTCGGCACCAAGAACAGGGACTGCCATTTTTTTTTGAAATGAACGAATGAGTTCACTGACACGATTGTTGAGAGAGACATACAGACACACACAGACACCTGTCACCAGATCAATCCTGCCATTTAAGTACCTTGTACTTAAAATCCAGGATGTTTGAATTCCTGCCTTATTTTTAAGGCTCTTCACAAAGAGAGTCAGCATTCACTACCAGCAGGCTACTGTTATGCTTTAAGCCCTGCTTAGCCCATTTGTTTGGTTCTTCTTGAGGTAGAAAGCTGTTTTCCATTCTTGGCACAGGTGGTCGTGGTATGGTTGTCATTAGTCTGTCCCCATGGGCCTCTCATGAGAATAGATTTTCTAAAGCAATCATGTCAAATACGTTCATCTGTCTTCATCAGTCTTGTTCCCCTAATCTATCACTGGTAAAGCAAATGAGAGGGAAGTAGTAAGTTAGGTAGAAAGAGATGACTTTGCCTCAGAAAGACCTGGGCTCTACCTGTAGCTCATCTGTCTTGGGCAAGTTGCTCAGTCTCACTGGGTCTCAGCTCCTTAACTATGAAGTGGGTGAATGGCACCCACCTTGCATGGCTGAAGTGAGTTGTGTTTATAGTGCACTTAAAGTGTATGTCATTCGGCCAGCATCCTGGTAAATGTGCGGGTCACGCTGTGCTTGGGGAAAGTGGTGTGGGTAGGTGTGTGTATGGGAGTGAGAACCACATTGCCCGTTGGAGATACAGCGTTGTGTGAACCGTGACTGAAATGGTGTTCTTCCTGGGCTAGACCGATTGGGAGGCTTTGTCTTCATTATGTCGCCAATAGCTTGGGATGTAGGAAACGGCAGTGAAAAGATAGCTGATTTACCCTGGCTCCGTGTGGGTTTTTCTGTAGATACAGTCTTCTAGATTAAGACTAATTACAAGACGTCTGCAATTATTGTTTAGAAATCTTAAGCTGTGACCTTTCAAAAACAGTTCTATCTATTTCCACAAAGTAAACGGATGATGAGAATGTTTTAGGATTCATACTGCAGGTAAGGTGGTTTTCATGTCTATTACACCAGCAAGGATGAAAGGGCAAACTTCGGCGTTTCTAGTATATTAAGCCTCAGACCTCTGCTGTGCCCTTGATATATTGCCTTAGAACTAGAGAGAGTGTTTAAGACAACACTGAGGCATCATTTCCTGTTGTCTTCATTATGACGTCTGCCGTACCTCCAGCACATCCTCATCCATGTGGATCGGCTTGAAATTTGTGCATTCACTCATGTGTGTGTAGGGCTCTAATTGTGTGAATTTCTACTTATACGTCTGTATACTTGTAATCACATTTGTATACATTACTATTAGCTGCATGGCAACTTTGCTGTGAGATGAGTTTGAAGAGAGTATAAAAATCAATGGGGAAAATGAATGGGAAGCAGCCACAAAAGCAGCTGGAAAGACCAAAGACAGGTAGGGAGTACGTGCTACAGGTACAGCTATTGACCGGCCCGGTCTTATGAGCTGGCACCAAGGCTGGGAAGCAGAGAGGAAACAAATGAGAATGTTTTTAAAAAAGAGAGAAAGACAAGGAGCAGAGGAAAATACAAAGCAGAAACAAGAGGTGAGAGGGATGAAGTACAGAGGCAAGCGTAATACCTATGGAAATAATAAGTGTGGAGGTAACCTTGGGTAAAATGAGAGCTAGGAGTGGGAAATAGAACTGTGGGGTTGTAAATGTTTCTTTGAGTTCATTAGGCTGAAATCCCTTTTATGTATGACGGGAAGGAGGAGGTGGAAGGAAGCCCAAGCAGTGTACCAATCTCGGGCCAATCAATGGAAGGGCATTAGCCAGCCCAGCATTGAGTGGGTATCTTTTCATTAAACTGGTGCCAGCCATACGGATTGACCAGGCTGTCGCCATACTTTTCACAAGTCACAGCTGCAATGTATACTTGTTTCATGTATCAGTAACACTGCCTGAATTTTGTGTGGACTTACAAAAGGTAGTACCGAGGTGCACTAGTTACCCAGTCGAGGTCCACGTATACTTCTAACGTTCACGTGTCGGTTTCTACTGAAGCCCATCAGAGAATCCTTATACCTTCTTCTCATTAAAAAAATAATTAAATGTACCAGCATGATCCACTTTTAGATCACTCTTAAAGGTAATGATTTGGTACAAATTTTAATATAAAGGTAAACTATTGAGACACATGTACCTTTTTCCCCTTTAACATGAATTCCCGTGCTGTTCTGACCGTAGCTTTTTCCAATTCTAAGTTAATGGATAAACACAATGCGGTATGATTCTTTGTAGCCAGCCACCAACTTTAGCTGTGAGTTAACCCTGGTTCTAGCAATTTGGTTCCTGGGCCTCACCTGAGTGCCGATGGGCCGATTTTTGTGTGTCTCTCGAGTTCTCCATCAGCCCAGAGTCCTTTCCCTTCCCTTAGCTACTTGCAGTAGGATTTTGGTTTTCTTTCTCTTCAAATGAAAGATATAAATTACACTGGCTGCCAGGGAAATAGAAAGCTTTTATCCGCACCCAAACAATGGCAAGAACGCACTTTCTTCTCCCTCCCGGTGTCTCTCAGGAAGCTGCAGCATCCACTCTCTGGGCCCTAGCTCAGGTGGGTCCTGCTGACCCTCTAGGTTTACCAGGTGTATCCGAGATGACTCAGCTGAGCTGACTCTGGAAACACCAACACTTCCTATGCGTATTGCTTCAGGGAACGTGCTCCTTACAACAGAACCAACCATGCTGTTTGAAGAGCAAATTAAGTGAGCTTTATTGTAGTACTTAGAGGCAAATCCCAACCATTACACAGCAGGGGTTGGGCAGTCAGCCGGTGCCCACAGCCACAAGCTGACCAAGGTGTGGGAGCGAAGCCATCCTTGGCTGTCGTTACTCCCCTGAAAGACGAAGGGCCCAGGTCTGAGAAGTGTGTGTTACCCTTAGGGGAGCCTGCACGGGGCTGGAGCGGGGGTCCATCCTATCAGTTAATCACTGTTTATCTCTGCCTTCTTCTCTGATCCATTCTTGTCACTCCAGTTGAGGCTCGGATTGCCCAGTGTGTGAGTTGTCATGTGGACTCTCATCACTTATTTTCTTTCAGAAATAAAGCCGGTGTCTTAACCATGGCCTGCAAGACCCCGTAGGATCTGGCCCGCCAGTACTATCTGACCTCATCTTCTCCGAGTTCACATTATTCCTTTTGTCGCTCCTCGAACCTCCCAAGGCCCTCGTGTCTGGGCTTTGCACTTACTGTTCCTTTTGCCAGGAATGCTTTTCCGGCAAATTGCCCCCCTTCCTTCTGATGTTCCCCAAAATGTCTCTTCTCAGTGGGACCTTTCCCGGCCAACCTACCTTCAACTTAAGCTTTCTCCTACTTCTGATTAAATTTCCTATTTCTCATTCTCACTTTCATTTTCCTCATGACCACTTACTTCTATTAGCATTTAGATACTGTATTTGTCTTGTTTATTGTCCATTTCTCCCAACAGAATGTAAGCTCCATGAGATTAACACAATTAAGAATGTTTGGTTTGCTGTCCGATCCCCAGTGCCTGGGACGGTACTTGGTACTTAGTAGGTACTCAGTATTTTTTGGTTGACTGAATTAACAAATTTCTCATCTCATTTTCTCTTATCTTTGGCCTTCTGTTTTCAGATTTTCAGATAGGCTAGTGCTACCTACTGCCACCAGGTTAAATGATAACTTGTGGCCACATAAATTTCAAGAACTCTGTGAGGGCCTCATTGCCTGTTAGGTTAAAATGTCTGTTCTCAGTCTAGATTTAAGAACTTCAGCAATCTTTTCCCTATCCACCTTTCTAGCTTAATCTGCGTCCCCCAACCAGGGCTTCTGTTCGCGAAGTCTGGCCTACTTGCTGGCCCCAATTCTGCCCAACATGTTTCTTCCTACCCTGCAACTCTTACCCAGATAAGTAATCCAAGATCTAATTAGCCTATAGACACGGGTGGGATCACATGAGCAGCAATAACAGCCTCCTGTTCTTACCTCCACCAGTTATGTAAGAGCTCAGCCTTCTGCCAAATAGCCTTCCCATCAGATATTTCTGGGGCTCCCCTAAGACACCTCACTTGTGCTCACAAAATCAGAAGTGTAGCTATAAGCACCATAAAGCTTCTTCCCTAATTTTCCTCTATTGTTTGTAGAGGTCTTCTACCCCTCAAAACTCTTGAGGTGCCTCCTCACCTCTTCCTCTGGGACGGCCTATGTGAGACTGTCTCTGTCCCACTGGGGGTTTGGTTGCATAATTCCAAAGTCACCCAAGCTGGGTTGGGGGCTGAAGTGGGGAGAAAGTCCATCTCTGCAGCCCCCTTTTCTTTCCCTCCCTCCCTTCCTTCCAGAACATCTGTCAAGCTTCCATAACAGTCAGGCACATTCTTGGCGTTGGATTAGTGCCACATGGACACCCACAGAGGACTCGCTGTCTTCTTGGAACTCTCCAGTGGGCCTCTCAGGAGGAGTCGCTGGGCCATTTTTCTGTGGTCCCTGATGACACAGCTCCTCTGGCTTCTTACCAGCCAGTGTTCCCTACTCGTCATGCCTGTAGACACCCTGCTCCTCCCAGTCCCCCAACCAGACACACACACAGAAGCTTCCACATTCGCCCATCACACCTGGTGCCCAGCAACTCATGCAGATGGACACCTGTGAGTCCGGTGACTGTTTCCCATTGGACACACCAGACCAAGTCTCAGTGCCTTTGAGGAAGCAGCAATATCACTGTGTAAAGTGACTTTGGGTCTTCTCCCTGCTGGAATGACCTCAATTCTTCAAATGTGTACATCTTTTAAGGCCCAGTTCACGAATATGCTTTCTCCCTTAGGTCCTTTTTACTGACTTGGAGGTTTTACCCTCCTATAAATCACAGCACTTACTGCCTGAGCTGTTGACTTCGCATTTATCCCTGTGTGACCTTCTTCTGTTACTGACCTTTTCTATTGAGTCCTTGTCTCCTCCTGGAGTTTACCAGCTTGTTCCAGGAGGGACAGAAGCTCCTTTCTTTGTGTTTCCTCTACAGCACTTAGCATTGCTTTGTACACACAGCAGTGGTGAACGTTATTTATTGAATAAACATCCAGAACACACTTCAGAAAGGTCAGTGGTTAACAGGCCATTGCAGGGACAGGGAATATCCGCTTACACAGGACACCAGATTACGGCACACGCAGAACGAGGCACATCAGCATCCAACTGAGCATTGTGTGGTTCGTGTGCTGGTTTCCGTGAGTTGCCCTCCCAACCTCCTCTTGTTCTTGCTCCTCCTTCTCTCACATGTTCTGAGATACTTGCGGCATTGTCCAGTATGCAGCGTGCCAGTGGTGAGGGTCCATGTCAGAGGGACTCAGCCCTCACGAAGCTCTTGTCTGTCCAGAGGACACACGGCACCAACATGTGACCCCTTGACAAAGGAAGACCTACCCTCCACCGTGGACCGACAGTAGTCGGGCTGAGTGCTGGGGCCTTTGGCCACAGAGCAAGGTGTCCCTGTGGTAGAGACCCTGTGCGGAGGTCTCCGAGAGTCCCCTTGGACCACAGCCGTGGGGCACTTCTGCTCCTTGGGCTGGGATCATGACATCCTGTCGTCGCAGAGAGACCCGTTGGTGTCCCGAGGAGCCGTCATGAGGGTGTGCTGGAACTTCAACCGGCCACCGTCCGAAATGCCCTGTGTTCTGCCCTGGGGAAAGGGAAAGGCAACATGGGTGACAGTGGGGGATGTGCTTCGGCCCTGAAATCACAGGACTGGAACTTCCAGATAAACGTCATTCTTTATTTTCCCTACTTCCAATTTACAGATTGCATCCCAGGCTCCCGGGAGAAGCAGAACTTGCCAAGTATGCTTGTCGTTTCTTCTAATTAGGTGTTTAAATAAATCAAAGGACTCTTGTTTTCATTTGCCGTGGGTGATACAGCAACAACGTTCTGATTCGTGTTGCCTGTAGAGGCAGTCCCATGGAAAGGGCACCACGTTCCTGGTGCTCCGAAGGCTTAGGAGGCTCCCTCTCCTCCACTTCCTGACCGTTCCATTTGCCCGACCCTCGGAGAGGAATGAGAAAAAAGGCATCCTTGTCTGTGCCCTGCTGTCCAACACCCCTACCCCTTCCCCCAAAGTGCCCCTGTTGGCTGAGCTTCGTGTCCACGAGGGAGCAAGGAGCGAGGATAAAATTTTTCTCACCTCAGTTGCTACTTCCCCATTGCCTGATCCCCAGCCCTCCCTTAGGTATATTTTTCAACAGGAATCTTCTGTTCTGGGAACGGTGAAGGGGCTGAGAAATCACTGGGGAGAGGACAGCTTGGTAGGAGCTTGAGTTAGTAAGTCTATCCCACCAACCTCATCAGCCCGTTTTCCCAGCTTTTCTCCAGCCAGTGGCGCTCCTGGTGCGTTCCCCTCAGTGCCTTCTCTGCATCATTCCCCACTCCCAGTTTGGTTGGGTTCCTGCCTGAAGCCCCTGGCCACTGACCTTTCTATCACTGTGACCTCATCATAGAAATAGGGGTGGGACTAATGGAAGACGTGACTCCTTGCATTAGTTCTGGGAGCCCGCGGTCTGGCAGTTCTGGAGAGAGATGCCACAAGCCCCAAACTTGGTTCTGCCAGCAGCCGGCTCTGGCCTCTGAGGGCCAAGTATGTCCTCCTACTTCTCCACTTTTGATCTCTGCTGTGTGCACGGGAGTGTCCTTAAGAACGCAGAGGGAGAGAGATGGTCTGCAGACAGGATAACCTGTCCCATTTCAGGGGCAAATAAGGTTTGGCATGTACCCTACTGGGTAGAGGTAAGGCCTGCCTTGTACATGCTTCTTGGTGTCCAACTTCAGACTGCTAGGGATGCCAATCAACTTCAGTTACCCGGGGCATGAAGGAGGCCCAGATACTTTCACAAATCAGAGGTCTGTGAATCAGGTTTCCCTTCCCTTCCTTCCCTTCTTTCTCTTTTTCTGTCTGTTGTACCAAATCACATTGACTAGCACCAAATAATCATTGCTACTTAGCACAAATAGCATCTCTTGCTCAACCAAAGAAAGAACAATTTTCTTGGTGGTACGTGTGGATCAGGGACTCGTGACCAAAGGAAGTGGGTGGGTGAGATAGGATGACATAGTAAACTTTTCACCGGGCACAATTACCTACTTACCTACTTTCTACCATGGCTTGCCCCTGTTTCCTCCCCTCCCCCCTGCCTGCCGGACCCCAGCCCCAGCTCCTGTGGTCTAAGGCTGTGACAGTCCTACTCTCGTGCTAGACATGAGCTGAAGTTTGGTGAGGAGCATTCCTGCCTCGAATGCCAACAGTGTCTGTGCGTGGGCAGCGTATAGGGCCGGTGGAACTTGAACGTTCTCTCTTACAGTTACCGTAGACCTGCTGGTTGGATTAGTATTATTATTTAAGTACCTGTTGGCCATGATGTGATGGGATGTGATCTATACTACATCCTGTGTTGTCAGTGGTCACAGATGTGTCCCTGCCCCATGGTGACAAACTAATGCATCTCCTTTGACAAAATCAGGAAATCCTTAGTAAGGGCACTAAGGTTACTTGATATGTAAAGCAATGAACTTTGCATACCAAGTGGACTTTACATTCATTGATGAGAGTGAATTATTAAACTTTTATAATTTGAATTCTTAGCTGTTGTTTGGTCCCAGGACATATTTATTTAAAAAAAAATGTTTTTTTTTGATAGATTCTATAACAACTAGGCTCCAATATGAAGAATAACAACAAACCTGCTGAATTAATTTTAATGACTTTTCTTGATTTATCACTTTTTATAGTGAAGGGTTGGCTTAAATGAGAATTTTCTAAGAAAAAGTGAGTACTTACAGTATTTACAATGCCTTGATTCTTGCATTTTATCTTTGTATTTAGATTTTTTAAAAAATAACTTTATTTATTTATTTTTAGAGAGAGGGGAAGGGAGGGAGAAAGAGAGGGAGAGAAACATCAGTGTGAGAGAAATATTAACTGGCTACCTCTCACAAGCCCCCAATTGGGGATCTGGCCTGCAACCCAGGCATGTGCCCTGACCGGGAATCAAACCAGCGACCCTTCAGTCTGTGGGACGATGCCCCACCCACTGAGCCACACCAGTCAGGGCTGTATTTAGTTTGAGTCTTCCAAATAAAAATTGTAACACAACCAAGCACAAAAATTCTTTATGTTTTGGGCAACTTCTGCTCAGAAGCTTATTATACAGCGACTTCGAATAACTTTGACCAATTGAAACACAGTCATAAACCAGGAAGGCGGCAGGTGAGACATCTGATTCACTCGGGCAGTTTCCATCAGTTGAGGAACTGAAATCCATGTATTTTACTACTATCAGAAAAAAAACCCCAAGGCCTTCACTCAGAATGCATTTACCATATTTTTTAGACTATAAGATGCACTCCCCCCCAAATTTGGGAGGAAAATGGGAGTGTGTCTTATAGTCTGAATGTAAATTGGTGAAATATTATGTTATTTATGTTATTAAATATTTTACCACATTTTTCGCTTCAAATTCTTTTTTCCTATTTTCCTCCTCTAAAACATAGGTGCACCTTATGGTCCAAAAAATACGGTACTTGATTTTGCATATATGATTATAAACCTTTATTATGTTTCTCATATTATGAACAGTTTAGAAAGTGCCACTTAGGAATTTGAGGGCTACCAAAGACAGGCACAGTGACATTGAAAGGATATCCAGTGTGACAGAGGCCAGGAAACGAAAGGGACAGTGTTCTTTCTAGTAAAATACATCCCGTTTCAGTGTCCATGAAGGAAAATTCAGATTATGGATTGTTTATTCCGCCTCAAAAGGCACAGAAGTATGTAATATATTTCTGAGGGTCTTTTAACATTCAATACTGTTTAAATAAGATTAGTTTTACAACTTAAGGCACCCTACTTCAGGTGTGACCATCTGTAGAACATTGCGCTTGAGTTAGGTGAATGTCAGTTACCCTTGAGAGAACATGAACCCGGAAGTCCTCGGACTCTTCCGGCCCAGACCCCCGTGCAAAATGTCTGACTTGCAATCCCGATATGGAACACGGCATGGTAAGAGGTATTGTGGTTTCAGCGAGTGCCCCTGAGCCTGCTTGGTGCCCTTCCCACCATCCTCAGTGACTTGATGTAAGCCTCCCCAAGTCCCTGGATCTCCAGAACACTCAAAGCCAAGCTCAGGGTCAGGCACAGAGCTAGACCAGGGTGGGAGTTACTGGTGAGGAAGAAGGCCTTTCAGGCGTCCTTAAATCACAGCCACAGCCTGTCACTGGGGGCCCACTGCGCTGTCTGCACTGTACCCTACCGGGGCTCTTGTGGCTAGCGAGTCGACTGGAATCAATTCCAGTTTCCTTAGTGTGGCTGTCACTCTGATTAGCAATGTGACTCAGGTGCCCCATGCATTTGCTGCAGCTCGTGCCACACAGCCATCTGCACCAGAAGACCCAGAGGAAGATGGGAGAGCAACAATCATTTGCTTATGGGCACTCTGCTCATGGGAATTTGCAGACTAGAATTTTATTATTGTTGCCGTGAGTGATGCTGCTGTTGCTGCTGCTGCTGCTGCTGCTACTACTATTACTACTACTACCATCACTACTGCTTGCTCTTATCCTCCTCTGCCCCCTTTGTTTTTAGTAGTAGAGCCAAGGCACCTTTCAGTAGTGTAGCGGGATGCTGGGGTGTTCCTTATCCTTTGTTATTTGCAAAATCAATTGACGGCCAAACTGATTTAATGTTGGAGAATGTGTTCTTTTCCCTGGGAGAGGAGGGCCAGGAGTCCTTGTGGCACCTGCAAGCAGATGCAGGGGGTGTGTAGATTGTGCAGGCTCGGAGTTCAGTTTCTGCGGTGAGGCAATGTTCTGGGTCCTGGGTTGGTGGCTGGTAACACTGAGGGTAACTCATGTTGAATGAGTAGCACCATGGGGGACAGGGGTGGAGGCTATAGTTTCTTTCCTGAGACTGCCCTTTCCAAGGTCCTTCCATTCTCCTTGGTAGGAGCAATGCGTATTCTGTTTCGTCTCCCTGCCACAGTTGGCTCCAAAATGACACCTCAGCCAGGAAGCCACACATTGGAAGTGGGGATGTTGTGTCAACCTCTACCAGCGCTGCTCTTAAGGGTAGGGATGCAGGGCCTTTCCCACTCGAAAGCCTTAATAGACTGTTTCATGGATGGGCTTTGTTGTAGCAAATTGCTTTCATTGCTCAGACCCCAGATTATTCATGCAGAGCCACCCTCTCATCTGTGCTCTGCGCAGGGGCGGGAGCATTCCGAGTTTAGACTTCACATGGCACTGGCAGGAATGGGTCCGGAGCCCACCCACTTGTCTCCCTCTCCCTGCTTGTTTTCACTGTCAGAGAAAGATACGCCTCAAGGAGTATTTTTATTGTGGATTTAAACTGTATGGACTGTCAGGCCAAACTGTGTAATGCTTGCAAGCCTGAGCTCTGGAGTCAGACGGCCTGGCTCTGTGGGCCCTGATTTTGTGACCCGAGGCATATCACTCACAGCGTCTCAGTTTTCCTATCTGTAAAACAGGGTAAGAATAGTCCCTATTTCTCAGGGCTGGGAGGGTTAAATCAGTTACTATTTGTGAAGTGCTTGCAAGGGTCCACAGCAGATAGCAAGTGCTAAACCACGTTAGCTGCGGTTGCTGGGTGTAAGAGTTAGTCTTGTCTTCTTGCTTTCCTGAAGATTTGGGCAGAAACCCGAGTCGCTCAGTATAGACTTGTGCCTGGGATAGGAGCCTAAACCGATTGTCCCCTTGAAAGGCAGACTCTTCGGCAGCAGGGAAAGAATGCTTGTTTTAAAATTACACCTAACTTTAAATGTGGGTTGGCCTTGCCCCTGAAGTATTAAAGTTAAAAAAAAAGGCTAATAATGCCTACATTTTTAAGTGATGAAGCTTAGAATGAAGAGCCTGGTTTATGTTATATACTCACGATATAGCTGGTAGTATAATTATTACATTTTAAAGAGAAAATGTAGGCCACCCTAAGTCGTGGGAATATGGAACTACTTGGCGAGTCAGAGCTTTATTGAAATTTGCCATGTTATTGAATGGTTCAGACAAAAATTTACATTTGCTTCCTAATATAAACAGTTGCAATGGTTGCTTTATTTGCATATACTCTATTTACTACTAAGGGCCCCTCTGGAACAGAAAGTTAACATTGCTTTTTGTTTTTTGAATTGAATGTTGTAGAAATCGGCCCTGAGGAGGAAGTGTGCGGTCTGTAAGATCGTCGTCCACACCGCCTGCATCGAACAGCTAGAAAAGGTGAGACAGCGCCACCTGCTGCGAATTTTGCTACCTTGCAAGTGTTTGGACTTCCAAGACCAGGTGTCCATTGCTCTTTCCAACTTTTTGAAAATAGTTTCTTTTTGAAAAACTGGAAGTCCAACATTATAACCAGATTAATAGTGGAAAGACAGTGCTTAAGGTTCATTCTTTCTGTTGTTTGTTGAAGTCTGATTTGATATCATTTAAGCCTGGCTCTTGGAAGAAGGAACAATAAGGTTGGAGAAAAAGCTTAGTATGCACTAGTTTTCTTCACAACAGCGAGCGTTGTTATTCACTCATAGAATTTCCCACAAGACATTTTCTCTTAAAGAAAAAAATTCCTTAAGTTTTTCAAAATTATTAAGCTATGTCTGACCACGGTGAGTTTACTTCTTCCAAGAGTGACTACAAGGGAGCAAGCCAGGCCAGACGCCGCTCTGAGTTCCTTCATGGAGCTGGAGGTCACAGTGGGGCGTCTTTCCTCCTCCTCGGTGGTGTCTGCCTAGTCCCTTTATCTGTCACCTGGGGAGGGGCACAGGGAGAGGCTCCCATAGAGAGCTGCCTGCTCTCCTCTCCCCTCTCTCTCCTCCTTCTCCAGTCCCACGTCTAGGTCTCTGTGCATTATCTGTGTTCTTGAGCTGCCATGGTAAAGGCGTTGAATTATTTTAGTTTGCTGCGACATTCACTGAGTTTTTCGGCCCCATTACCAATTGTTGCCAATTGTGGGAATGACTACTAAATATTTCATCTCATCTCCCAACCCCATTTCCTCTCCTCCTTCATTTCTACCCTCCTTTCTCCCAACCATGTAGCTAAAGGAGATGTAAATGACCGGGACACCTACCCATCTAATAGAAAGGCAGCACCGAGTACTTACATAAATAATAATGTGTGTGTGTGTAAATTGTCATCATCATATTAAAAATTTCCCAAGTTTGTATCTTCCTACTTTTAAAATCGGAGATATAGATGGGTGATTTCAGCTGCCTTACATTTTTCTTCTGAGTCTTTATTATCTCCATTTATCACATTTATGGTGTAAGAGCATTATTGTTTAAAGATGCTTGGATCCCATCAATGAAATTGAAGACACATGGATTGGAGGTATCGCATCACTTGGGATTTCTGTAGATTATTAAGGTGATGATTTCAAAAGACTAAGAATAGTGTTAATTCTTGGTTCCTCATTCTTTGGGGGTTTTGTTTTATAGTCTCAATATCTGTCACTGTTGGTTTATTTAGGTAACTCACTCCAGTCTGTTGCTTATCCCTAATACAACACACTTTTCTTTTTAAATGACAGATTAATTTCAGATGTAAACCAACATTTCGAGAAGGGGGCTCAAGATCGCCAAGAGAAGTAAGTATTTCTGAGCTCGAATCGCAGAGTGTTTCACATTTCAGAGCTCTGTTTCAAATGCCAGCTTTAATTGCCCACTGATTCTTAGGGTTTATCCATATTCACAAAGAAGAAAGTGCACCTCCCTCCATTTCACGTCAGCTTTTTATTAATAGATCAACAAATGCGGTCAACGACATCTCCAAGTCTTTTCAAGGTGTGTATACTGCCCTTCATTCTTGCAGAATGTGTGGGAAGCTAAGGTCTCACTGAGTGCAGCGGAGAGGAGGGGTGGGGCAGTGGTGGAACTGAGGAAGTAAGAAAGCAATGGCATTTTATCGTCCTGAGGTCCATTTTAATTCAATTGTTCAATTTTGAGTGGGTAGAAGCTACTCAGGGGCAGCACAGTTACTGAGAATTCTGTGAACAGTGGAGTCAGACAGTCTAATTTCAAAATCAGCCTTGATGCTGTGTGATTTGGGGCATCTCACCTCATCTCCCTGAATCTCAATGTTTTCATTTGTCAAGTAAGTAAATAGAGAAAGTTGGGGAGGTAGATAAGTAGATAGAGGATGGTAAGTAGGTAGATAGATAAGCAGATAGATAGATAGATAGATAGATAGATAGACAGACAGACAGATTGAGCTGCATCCAGGGCTCAGGCCCTGCCCTTGCAGCCTGGTGGTGGAGACCACAGGTACACAGGAAACCACAGCGAAGAACAGAGCTGCTGTGTTCGTGGTGAGCAGAGGTGAAGGCAGGAGGGGGCTGCACTCGTGTGTTTGCCCAGCTTTCATTCAGAGGCGATGGTGCAGTGTGCATAGTTAGAGAAGACCGGAATGTTGCTGGAGGCTGTCCGCCCTCCTCTGTTATCCCTATAGTGTAGCTCCAGGTCCAGAATGACACTCCCCCGTTGGCCAAATGAGCCTGCACAGACCAGAATCCGTCCTCAGAACAGGATTAGCTGCCCAGCGGTTACCATCTCGCATGGTGCTCTCCGTAAGTGGAAGCGTGGTAAATAGACTTTTTGGAAAGTATAGTTTCTCCAACCCACTGAGTTTACTTTTAGTTGCGCATATATATTGATCCCCCTTGGAAACCTTCCCGGCCAGTGCACTTCTCAAAGTAGCTCTGTATAGTGAGGAATAGGAGAGAGAGGGGAGAGGTTAGAGAACGGGCTTCCTGAAAGAGGTGGCAGCTAAACTGAGACTTAAGGGAATTGTCTAAGCGGAGGGGGGGTAGTTAGGAGGTGAGTGAGCACCTTCCGTGCACACGAGAATGTAAGTGAGAGGGAACGTAACAGGGAAGACACGAGATCCCAGAGGTAAGCAGGACCAGACTCTGAGGTTCTCGTCAGCCATGCTGGAAGTTGAGCGTCTTATCATCACAGGCGCTAGGAAAGGGAGGGAGGCGTGAAGCTATTTTAAGCAGAATGTATGTGATTCTGGCTCCCGTGTGGAGGGAATACCATGGATTTCAAGAGTAGCAATACTGAAGCTATGGAGGAAATCAGGAGCTATTTTTGTAATCCAGGCAAGAAGTAATGGGGATCTGAACTAATATGAATATTGGAATGAAACAAAGTGGGCAGCTGTAAATGGAAGGACACAGTATTGACAGGGTGCAGTGAACGGCAGGATTAAAGACAGAGAAGTCCAGAATAAGCCAGGATTGTGTTCTGGACAAAACCAATTAGACGTTGGAGCACGAGTTGATTTGAGGATGGGGTGGGCACATGACAAGCTTAGTTATAGTACTCTCATGTTTGGGGTGTTCTTGAGGACCCCAGCTGGAAATGCCCCATCGAAAGCTAAGTAGGAAGTGAGTTTGGAGCTCCTGGGGATGATCGGGCTACTGGCAAGACATCTGTGAAATGTCAGCATGAGTAGGTAGTAATGAAAGCTATGGGACCAGGTGAATGGGTAAAATAGGAAGAGAAGATGTCTGAGTAGATAAAGATCACTGATGTTTTCAGTGAGATTCATGAAAAAAAATCATGGAAAAAGAATGATCTTGTTGTTCCTGACTAATACAAGAAGACCGGGAGAAGACACGGAGAGAGAATAGACTGGGAGCAGAGGTTGCTGAGAGAGGAAAAGACGGTGGTTCCCATCAGCTGCCCCTCCCACAGTTGCCCGTTATGTCAGCAATAGGAAGGCCACAGGTCACACGTAGGGTGAAGAAAAATGATGGTGTTGTGCCCCCTCCCCCCCGTGCACCAAAGCACTGACCAGGAGTTAGCTCCGTGACAGCTCCAGTGAAGGAGAGATTTCGTGGAGGACAACAGAAGGAAGAGTTTTGTATTCTTAAGGTAGAGTTTATGAATTGCCGACCAGGGCATCCATATGTTCCCCTTCAGCTCTGCGTTCTTGAACCTGTCTCTTTCTTTCTGCACAGACAAGTATTATTGTATGTGCAGCTTTCTGGTGCAAGTGTTTTTGCTCGTTGGTTCGTTTTTAGTTTTCCCTAGCTGTGTCACTTCTTGTCTGTGAAGTGAGACCCTCCGTGAATGTTTTGGAAACCTCCCCTTGTCTTCTTCGCAAGGACTTGATATTTATTCCTTTCCAACATTTTCACCCCTTCTTCTAGGTTATTTTCATCAGCATAAACATGCTCTAATAGCTCCTATCTTTAAAAAATAACAAATGAACATATTCTTTAACCACCAGCTGTGTCTTCACTGCGGCTCTGATTCTTAGTTTTGTATTCATGCTACATAAACTTCCAGAAAGTGTATTATGTACAAACAGTATGTCCCCTCGTCCTTTTAACCTGTTCTAATCTGGTTTTCACTCTCTCCACTCACTGAAATTGCTTTTTTTGATGTTGCCAATATCTCTCTGATGCCAAATCTGTAAGTTGTTTTTCTGTTTCCTTTTTTTTTGTTGTTGTTATTCAATCTTTCAAATGCATTCAAAGTGTTCGATGTTCCACTCTTTTTGAATGCTCTCCTGTCTTGACATCTTTCCTGCTGGCCCTCTATTTCAGTAGGTAGTGCTTCCCACTGGCTTGCATTGCTCACTCCCCGCCCCACCCCAGATTTCTGCGTGTTCCTCTGGGGTTGGTACATGGCCATGTTTTCTCTCCGCCCACTCTTGTTGGAAGAGCTCATCCAAGCTCATGGCTTTAAATATCATGTCTGGGCTGACGATTCCTGGCTTTACAAGTCTACTCCACACATCTTCTTGGAGTTCCATTTGACATGCCCATTGGATGTATCACAATCCTCTCAAATATGATGCATTGAAAACTAAGTTTGCCCTGACTGGTGTGGCTCAGTGGGTTGGGTGTCATCATGCAAAGTGAAAGGTCACCAGTTCAATTCCTGGTCAGGGCACATGCCTGGGTTGCAGGTTTGGCCCCTGGTTGGGGCAGGTATGAGAGGCAACCAATGGATGCTTCTCTCTTGCACTGATGTCTCTCCTCCTCTCTTTCTCCCTCCCTTCCCCTCTCTCTAAAAATAGATAAATAAAATCTTGAAAAAAACCCTAAGCTCATTTCCACCTTCCTAAAAATGATTTTCTTTTATATCTCAGAAAATGAGATGGCTATCGATCCAGTGGTTCAATCGAGAAAACTGGTTATATAGATTCCTTCTCCCATGTACTCACCACATCTAGTTCATTTGCCAGCCCTATCAATTGTATTCATAAAATATATTTCGAGTTATCTCTTTACCTCCATTTGTGTTGTCTGTGCCTTAGATGAAGGCACCGTGATATCCCACTTTCAACCACTGCAGTAGCTTCTCCATAATCCCTTAATTTTGTCCTTCAGTCTACCACGATTTAAGAGCGTGATCACTTGGAATGAAGACTGGCTGAGGCCACTTTCCAGCCTAACACTTTCCAGAGGTTTCTGTAGCACTCTAAGCCAAACCAAACCCCTTGGTTTGGCATGAAGAGTTCTGCACGGTCTGGCCCCGGCCTGCCTCTCCACGCCCACCCATCTACCCCTGGACTTCCTTTCAGTTCCGGAGGCACACATGACGCAATTCCCCAGCTTCAGAAGCTGGTGCATGCCACTGCTGTACCGGCGATCTCTGTGCAGGCTAGCTATTTCTTACAGTTAGGCCTCAGCTCGAATGTCATCATTCCTCAATGACAAAGGTCGCTCATTGTTCTTTCTCAGAGCACCTTGTTCTTCCCCATTCAGAGCACTTTATACGTCATTGTTATTATATGTATTGCTCATTTTCTTGTTTGCTGTCATTCTTCTGTAGCATAAGCTTTGGGAGGTCACTCATGGACTGTGTCCCAAACTCACTGTACCAGGACATGGGAGATGTAATCAACAAGTATCTGTTGACTGAATGCGTTTATGAAAGTGTCCATTTCTCCCAAAAATGTTCACAAGCTCTTGGCCTAAGAGGGCAGTATGAAGATGGAACTTATCTCAGACTATGACCCATTTGAGGTTCTTACTTAAGAGACCTTAGGTAGTTTAATCAATGTAAATGAAAGAACAATCACTTTAGAATTTGTCTGACCTGGGCTCAAGTGACACCTCTGCATCTTTGGCACTCTGAGGAGTCTTGATCTAGAGCAGGGATCCAGAGCAGGGATTTAGAGCAGGGATCCAGAACAGGGATCTAGAGGAGGGATCCAGAGCTGGGATCCAAGCACAGATTGATGATCACTGTACCCTGCACTTTCAGAGTATCTGACACGGAAGTTTTTTCATGAATTTTGGTTGGACACTTAGTTGAATTTTGGTGGAACTCACCCTTCTTAGACATAAGCTATATGGAATGAGTTATAATTTTAGGATCCTTTCAAGTGTTCTATGAATAATATTATGCATTGAACTGGCTGTTTGAAAATAATTGAGCAATGGTACTATGCATTTCTCTGAACAATACTGAATATAAGCCCTGAAATATTGTGTCACTGAGATTTTAACACCCCTAAGTAATAGCCCTTTCTTTACAGTATTTAAAGACAGCATATGAATAATTCAGCGATTGTTGATAAACAATAAAAAGATGATATGGTGCCAGAAGCCTTACTGGGCTATCTTAATAAGTGTACCAACACTCATATCTGCAGTAATTTGTAAGGATCCTGAGTCTAATTTCAGTTTGATAATTTAGGAGATGTAAATATCTATCAAAAGGGCATAGTGTGAAAATTAAAGTTCTGGGGAAATAAGGATCAGAAAACAGCAGTGATTCTATAGATTGGTTTTCCTAGTTGATAAAGGCACTTGGTGACCCTTCCAAATGGCAATTATATGATCTAATCTCCAAAGAAATTAGGTTGAGAATTCCATTCAATTCAAACCACATTCATTAAAGGTTTACTTTGCTCAAACTGTGTTTAATTGGTAGAAGAAATTAGGCCTAAGAAGACCTCTGAGCAGAAGGCCGTTGACACCTCCAACTGCAGAGTGGTGGGTCGGGGGCAGCTCCGCAGTCTCTTCTACAGGCCATGCAGTATGCTATGCTGCATGCACTTAGTGCAACAACTGGGGTTTCCTCCTCCGTGCTTCTGTTCGAGTCGCTTTATCTTACTGTGGCTTAGTGCTTTTAGTTTCCTACCTATTTCCTAGGAAGGATGATATTAAAAATATTTAACCACTTACAAGCATATATATTAATATGTAGATAACTTCATAATGTCCTTTTATTCCCTAAATAAACTAAACTATGTGGTATTATATATCTGCTTACCAAACACTATATATTGCCACACAGATGATAAGTCAATCTTCTCATTTCCAAGCAATGGTTGACTTGTGGCCATTGTTAAGTGGTCATTAGGTGATTTATAATGCCAACAACTACAGAATTTCTCTTACCATCAATGGTATTGTTCATTCTCCCTAGTTTTTGCTAAACCAACAGCAATTACAATAAATTTTCATATCCCTTGTAATACTGTCTAACACTTATTTCCACTACTGACTGTCACCGAAGTCAGTTATTGAAGGAGCTCGAACCCGGTCTTTTACCTGGTACCTACCACGTAAACACCACCTCTGCTGTCTTGATGGAAATGAAAAGAATGATCTCGCGTGAAACATTTTGAAGAGCACTCGGCACACAGTGCTCAACACATGTTAGCTATTGTTACTGTTGGCTCCCTTCCGAGAATGGGCCTCTCTGTATGAATTATGTTTGTGTTTTATTAAACTGCCGCTGTGGGAAAAGCAAGACAAAAATTAGACTAATTAGTGAGACCATTAGGCTTCTTTTTTTCTTATTGTAGATAAAAGCCTCCAGGATCTTTGTTTAGTTTTAATTTAAATTGATTTGACATTATATAGAGAAATAGAGGTGGCATTTTGGAATTGATAATGTTAATGCTTGTTGGGGTATTTTTGTCACTCTGAATTTTATGCCTTGTTCTGATTATTTTTTTCCTCAACGCTGATCTATTTGCTACGTTCCTCTGTACTTAGAACAGTGCTTGGCAGACAGTAGGTGTTTAGTATTTGTCGAATGACTGAATGTATTTTAAAAGGCCTTTAAGGGGGAGGCACAGGTGACTTGGCAGTCGCTGGACATGTCAATCTCAGGTGGAGCCTGCTCTCTCGGAAGAGGGCAGCGGAGAAAGCGTTGGCAGGTATTTTAGCTGTATCGGCCTAGGAGGAACGACTTGTGCAGGTTATTAGGGTTTCCCCGCACCGGGCATTCGGCCTGCGGACAACTTTCTGATGACGTGCCTTTCCCCAGAGCGTGGCGAAGGCCGCCTTGACCCTCTGCCCCAGGAGCGATTGTCTGTTTGGAGCGAAGGGACGTTCTGGGTTTCCTGTAGCTCAAGACAAGAATAGACCTTGAAAGCTGATCGAGTTCAGAGTACCCAAGGACACTTGGAGCTCAGTGTCACTGCAAAAACCTCACGACATGCCCACGTCCCTCGTCCTTCTCATCTCTTTCCTTCACCTTTTCTCCTCCTTCACTTTCCCTGGCAACAAAGTCTCACCGTCTCTGTTCTGAATTGGGAGATGTAGTTCGGTCTGAGCCTTTAATTTTTTCAGTGCTTTCTAGCTCACGTGTTTAGTATGGTGCCTCCCTGGCATATAAAGAAATACTAGAGACATATTTGTTAAAAAAAAATATTGGGCATTGTGGTTTCTGCTTCTCTCCCTCACTTTTCCCCCCCTCCAAAGATCTTTCTTTCACCTGCCTGATGACCTCCCAGCTCCAGGCCCCTGCCTTGCTCACAGCTCTGCACGGGGTCCTCCTAGGAGGAAAGCAGAGACGCAGCCCGCCCCCCCCCATGTGGCTATTTGTCCCTGGGGAGACCTGGAGGACGGCCGTGCTGAACGGCTGCGGATGGAGACTTAGCTTCATTTCTCTAAGTGGCTTCACGTTTAGGGTTAAATAAGTTACACGTGCACATGAATTTGTTTTGTGTTAACTGTGCTCGTAGATGATGGTTTATGAAAGCTGTATTCTGAAAACAAGAAAAGCACAACTAATATTGCGACTTGCAAATTTAAATAGATTCTCTTTATTTTGTTTTCCCACAGAATTTTGTGCGTCATCACTGGGTGCACAGGCGCCGGCAGGAGGGAAAATGTAAGCAGTGCGGGAAGGTAAGGGGCCCGGCACCCACGGCGCTGCGGGGGGCTCCTCGGGCCTTCGCAAGCACCCGAGCTAGAGGAGTCCCGCCACCCGAATCCAGTGCTCTGTACGTCACTAGCTCTCCGAAAGGCCTTCTTTCTCTAAGTCCCCTTTCCCGGAGAGCTGTTTGACTTGTTCGAGAACTCACGGCAAGAGAGAGAGGTCTTAATACAAGGACTTAGCCCGTTTTAAGAGAAATGGATCCATTTTTGTGGTGGATTTCATGTTGATAGTTTCAAAAGCAACTCTTCCTATTTTGTTAACATCCCCTCGGGAGGAATACTGGCCCACCATACTTCCTTGATCGGCAATAGAAAATCACTGGGTTGTTGAATAACACTGCTGTTGCCGATACATTGTTGTGGTTGAGCAAAGCACAGCACGGACGCAGGAAATATGTGGCTTCCTTCGGGTATTATCCAGGTCCCGGAAAGAGATGCCCTTCTCCTATGTGCTTATTTATGTCTCCTGTCTCCCTTCGTACGACTGGTGTGCTGTAGAACACTGTGGATTCCACACGATATCGATCCCAACAGATCTGGGTTAGGGAGTTTTTTCAACGTACAAAGATACATTTGAGGAATGAAAGGCCCCTCTGGGAAGGTTAAACTTCTGGTAAATCACGCTACAAAGATCTTTTTTCCAAGTGATATCAGTAGTAAGCTGGACTCAGTGAAGGGGTGTTTTGATTTGGTAGAGAGAATATATCCCTCATCGATGAACAATTCCTAATTTGTTCCTTTATTCATGTGACTCATTTGGGCCAAGTGCTGTGGGGAGCCGACCAGTATGACATTTTTGACAGTAGAGAGAGACAGGGAACTGTAGGAGTGTTGAGAGTGAGTGACACTTGGAAAAAGTCTCCTTCATCTCGCTGTTTGCACAGTGTCTTGGGAGGAAATACTGTGCTGTAGCCATTGGTCCCCAGGTTCTACTTCGGAAGGCGCATGCCTCACGCTCGAGGCTACTGCCCTCCGTCACAACCAGCATTGTCTTCTCCAGCTGAACTCGGTGACTCTCTGTTGGCCCCCTTCTAGCCTGTGAGGAGAACAGGTGAAGTAGTTCGAAAGTTGGAGGAGGAAAAAGAAGATGAGGAAGAAGAGGGGAGTAGAGTAATCCTTACCAGCCGTTTTGCAGGGCTGTGGAAAAGGAGGTCCGCCCTCCACTCTCACGGACCTTCCTTCCCCGGGGCCACCCACCCCTTTTCCTTCTGGCGTTGCCTTGTGGGTTGTGGGTTTACTCTGACTCTGGATTGTAAACCATTTACAAGTTCCCCACAAGTGTGTGTGTGTGTGTGTGTGTGTGTATAAACGAGAGAAGAAACAGATAGGCGCAGCCCATTTTGAGATGGGGGATGCGAAGAGTGGTAAGGATGTGGATGAGCAGGCTCTGCACTTCAGCCTAATACCTGCCCCCGCCCAGCCCCCCCTCAACAAATGTCAGGCTGTAGTAGAGGTGGAGGGACGTTGTGGAAAGAAAATCCGTAAACGTTCTATATTTTGTGATGAGCCTTCCCCGGTGTCGTGCTACACTCCCTTTTCTGGCTTTGTTGTGTGTTGGTGTGGTCACCTGAATTGGGAGAGCTGGACTCGCTGGACTCTGAGTCGCTGCGACCATGACTTTCCCGCCCATGTTCTCAGGCAGCCACCTTGGCATCTTGGAGTGCTCCCGGCTCTCGTGGGGAAGCCCGTGATCCCAACTCCCCACGTAATGTTCCTGTAATATACTGGGTTGGCCAAAAAGTTCGTTTAGTGTTTTCCATAAGATGGCTCTGGCAGTGTTTAGGGGTCTTTAACTTCATTCGAAACAATTTTCTTAGATTGTACTGTGACAGCTGTCATATCAGTGTGCATTTTAAAAAAACTTCATCAACATTGGTGAATTTTTGTGTAGCCATTTTAATATTGAAGACGGAAGAAAATACACAGCATTGTTGGCATATTATGCTTTATTATTTCAAGAAAGGTAAAAACACAAAAAAAGATTTGTGCAGTGTATGGAGAAGGTGCCATGACTGATCAAACGTGTCAGAAGTGGTTTGTGAAGGTTCGGGCTGGAGATTTCTCACTGGATGATGCTCCGTGGTTGGGTACATGAGTTGAAGCTGATAGTGATCAAATTGGAACGTTGAGAGTAATCAATGTTGTACCACGTGGGAGATAGCTGACATACTCAAAATACCCAAACCAATAAAGTTAGTGGTGAAAATGAAAAAAACGTGTCTTTTATTTTTACTGAGAAAACTAAATGGACTTTTTGGCCAACCCGATAGTACTATTATATTCATCTCCTATATTCATGAATTCCCAGGGACTGAGGCAATTATGACATGGGATTGTCTTTGACCTGCGTCTCCTTGGTGGATAAAGAATAACCCTTCTTTGGGCCCTGGCTTCTACTCTGGATTAGAGGAAACCTATAGCTCAACTTCCACTTACAGATTAAGTGATTGAGAATTCATTTCACACGTTGGTACTATGCATACTTTTCATTGGTGGAGTTGTACATCCTTACATTTCCAGAGATTTTTAAACCATTTCCCATACAGACACCCCCTTATACATGTGATTCCATAATTTACCCATTGGGATGGGGTGAAAAGTAATCATTTTCACTTAGCAAAACTTTTTTCTAATGAGTGATTTGCAAACTTTTGGGGTTGTTAAGGAGTGTTTATGGTTAAAGAATATTTGGGGTTTCGAATTCTACTTTTAAAATCAGCAATAAAGTGAATATTTGGACTGATTTTCTCTTGAGCCTTGAATAGGTGATTGGCTGCCATGTTTAGTGGCATGTGACGGTCACCTATTTAATAGAGGAGAGAGCTCGCAATTCCCTGGCTCAGTCGCTTTAACATTTGCTGAATATCACAGGCTGCCATGTTTAGGACCATTACATAGTTTTACAGCGTTTTCATTCATCGTCCTATATTATGTAAGAGTCAGGGTTCAGGCAGAAAAGCGAGGCACACTCACGCTGAAATGATGTAGTCTGATGGATATTTAATAAAGAGAATACGTAAAGTGTGTGAGCAGAGTGTAGCAAAACCCCGAGGCACAGTGAAGAACCCTGAGGCTGGTACCTGCAGCGAGCTGGGGTTGGGGGCTGTGGGCACGTACAGTCAGAAGAGGCAGGCAGAGGGGCGGCACCCTTTCACAGGCACTGGGAGACTCAGGGAGCCTCAGGCTGGGGATAAGTATTCCAACCTCAGTCCTTCAAACTCTAGCGTCCAAACCCAGTAGACACCAGACCACAAGGGACACTGTTGAAACGATCCGTGAGTCCACATTCCGAACAGGACGCAGGGTGGAGAAAGGTAGAAAGCACATCAGGAGGGGCAGTGGGACAGAAGCAGCACGTGTCACCTAACGTAGCTGTGCCCTATGAACGGGCAGAGGCAGGACACCTCTGTACTGTAGCACACTGCAAACGGGCCTCTTCATGAGCTTCGCCAGATTCAGTCACGGCTCTTTCAACACGGAGGTGTTCTTAGTCATTTCAAAATCACTAGGCGAAGGAAAAATATTGTCATGATTATAGCTAACGGGGCCTTTTATTTTTGAAGGAACCAAGCGTCCAAACCCAGCACCGTGGTTGATTGTAGAAATGTGCGTGTCAACCACAATTTGAAAATGTATCTTTTATTTCTTCATTTAGAAACATATATAAAAGTTACAAAAAGAAATGAGCTAACTCTTTGAAAGTGAGACATTGAATCTGAAAGCAGTGTTGAATGCAACGGCGCACAGTCAGACTTTGGTCTGCCTGGCTGATGCGCTCCAGGGCCCTAACCAAACCTGCCACATCGCTGTGCATTGCTTGTCCATAAATCACGTGTGCTCTCATATGCAATTAAATAAATTAAGCAGCACGTAGTGTTAATTAAATGGGGAAATGTCAAAATGACTCTTTCTTCTCATGTGTATTGTTGAAAAGTAATTTAAAAGGAACTTATAGTGCAGTATTCAAAATACACACCATGTCGAGGAGGCACACTTCCTAGCATTTCTGTAATGCGAAAATGACACAGTGGTTAGGAACCTTCCGTGGGGTACGGTTGATAGGGTAGTGAAAGGGATCACAGGGTCTCGTAATAATGAAAAAGACCAACCCGGGGCTTGGGGGGATGTTTTCTTATCAATTTAAAGCCCTGGTCTCTACTGATCTAGAAATGTGTGTGCCCTGGAGGTCAGCTTTCAAGAGACCCTGCCCGGTTAGAGACAAGGAATGGAAGTTCAAGGGTGAAGATCCATGCACTGGACGGGCAGGTTTGCTTATTCGCCTGTCCGTGTTTGTCCATATAAAACAGAGGACTCTTCTGCCATTAGCCCCAGGAGGGTCGCTGAGGGCGTGGAGAGGGTCATGTGACAAGGACGAGGAAATCCAGCCTCTCTGTGGAGCCCCTGCCAGCATCACTGCTGGAAGCCTGGGTTTCCTCTCTGTCTTTGGCTGAGTATCAAGAAAAGGGTCAAGGGCAACAGCCATTCTATGCTCTGCTTCTATGAGTTTGGCTGTTTTCGATTCTTCATATAAGTAGCATATGATATTTGCCCCTCTGTATATGGTTTATTTCATTTCACATAAAGTCCTCCAGATTCACCCGAAGAAGGGGAATGGGGACGTATTAATCAAAGGGGATAAGTTTCAGTTGTGTGAGATGAATGAACCCTAGACATGTACTGTACAACATACTGCCTGTAGTTGACATGCTATGGTGTATACCTAAATTTTGCTAAGAGGGTAGATAGTGTGTTAAATGCTCTTATCACAAAAAATAGTAACGAGAGTGGGAGGAAACTGTTGGAGGTGATGGATGTGTTTATGGCATCAATTGTGGTGATGGTTTCGCAGGCATATCTCCACATTCATCCAGGTGTATGTATGTATTAAACACGTACAACTTCTGTATGTTGGTCATAGAGTATGATGGTTACCAGAGGGAAAGGGGGTGGGGGGAGTGAAGAGGGTGAAGGGGTCAAATATATGGTGAGGGAAGGAGACTAGACTTTGAGTGCTGAGCACCCAATGCAATATACAGATACCGTATTACAGAATTGTGCACCTGAAACCTATATAATTTTATTAGGGTGGTTGGTTTGCTGCCTCCGTGTATTTCACCTGGAAACACAGCGCCGTTCAACGGTCGTGGATCCAGGGAGTACACCGAACCTGGAGGACGGTGTTCATGGGGTGTCGTCTCAAAGTCATGGCCTGTGTTCCACGTCCCAAAGACCCTCCCGTCCCTCCGTCAGCCGCAGTGCCTGGGTGGTGTGACAGGCGGCCGGACCAGAGCATCTCATGGACATACGCCCACTCCTGCCCCTCCACTGTCGTGAAGAGGCTTCTTCGCTCTGCCGCGGTGCCATGCAGGACGCTGTGCCGGTGGGCCAGACAGCCTGTAAGCCCTGGCACGGTGGTGCTGACTGAGACCCTGCCAAAGGGAAAGGTGCACCCAGACCCAGAGTATATGTTGATTCCAGTCAGGAGGAGGTGCCTGCCCTTCCATTGTAGAAGGGGGTCAGCGTCATCCTTCGGTCATCAAGTAGCTGGTGGTGCGTTGGAGGGATGGTGCCTTTGGCTGGGAGGTTGGACACTCAGCAGCCGCAGCAGCTAGCTTAGCCTGAAGGGTGGAAGCCCATGCGCTTGGACCCAAACGTAGCGTTCGTCACTGTTATCATGGCTGCCACTCTCACGAGCCCGTAGTGCCACGGGTGGTGTTTTAAGACAAAGATTAAACCCAACAGTTAAAGTTTTGTTTTCAGTTTTGGCCATATTGACTAAAACACTAAGTCTCTGTATAAATTATTTTTGTCCTAGAATCCAGATGGCGGTAAAAATAGGAAATACACACATCACAGTTAAAAGTAGTTAACATGTAATGCAAAATGTGAATGAGTAGCCGTTGTTAGAGGCTGAGTTTCCATTGTACCTTAATTCCAAGGGCCTGGGTTAAGCTGCTTCCATGAGGTCATCTGCCTCAGAAATAGAAAAGGACGGGAAGCCGTGTCTTAGGTCTGCACGCAGTCTGGCAAGTTTGTGGTGATGGTGGTGCCTTACACGGAGAATCCTGCACCCCAGACTTTGTTGACTCCCTCCCTGAGGGCGCTATTTCTGATCTGTAGCTTGTAGGGGGATTGTCAGATAAATTAATGGAAAAAACCCAGACTATCCGAGGGTAATAAGACCAACTAGCTCTGCTGAATGGGTTGCAATCACCAACAACATTAGAATGGAAGAACATAGAATGTGTCAGTCCATGAGTGTGAGTCGGAGAATGCCCGGGAGTGAGAGCAGCTGAGGGGCAGTAAGGGCGTTGGGGAATTTTCAGAGCCTTTAATTACTGCCATAAAGTATATCAGGATTAAACCCAACAGATAAGAATTTAGATTTAGACCCAGAGTATATAATTCTAATTCAAAAATAATTCTAATAAAGTACCTATAGAATCACATAATTTGCAGCACTGCCATACGTTATAAAGACATTGCTTATTAAAATTTCATTTATAAACATTATTATAATTCTATTTAGATGACCACCTATGTTTACAGTCTGAAAATCTTGAATCTCTAGAAAAGTTTTAGCTTCAGACCGGAAAATTCAGTATGGGGTAACTTAGGAAGTTCAGGTAAATTAGAGTAAATAAACCCTAATCTTAGATAAACTAAAATATTAGTGCTACTATTTTTACACTGTGATGAAGTGAAGGACTAGGCATGTTCTAAAACTAGCGTAGTAAACAGAGATTCGCAATTCCAGGTGCACCTATCAGTGGAAAACTGGACTGCAGAGCTTGTGGGGAGGGAAGAAGTCAATCATTTGTATGCATTAGGAGAGAGATTGGTTCACAGTGTCTTTGGTAATTAAGGATTGAAAGTTGAACCCTTAACAAATTCTGGATAGGACAGAAGTAAGCCCTAAATCTATAAGATAGTTGGTCACGATGGGTGACCGTTTTTGATCAGTGCAAAAAAATTCCCAGTCAGGTCGGTGTGAGCATATGCCTGAGTCACTCCCAGGAAGGTCTCAGTTACTGATCAGCTTCAGCTGTGGGATGCTCAACCTTCGCCCGGTGAGAGGCAGTTGCGCCGAGATAGTTCAGCCGGTTTGAGATCTTCTAGCGAAGCTCTCGAAAATGTCCTCTTACCTTAGTGATGCCCAGTTGCTCTGGCGTTTATATCCTGTTGGCTAAGCACATAAGAGGGGCATAACGGTTTCATTGAAAACTTGCATTTGGCTAGATAAATGAACTTTGCATCTCATTTAAACTTACGATGATCATGTTAGATATTAAAATATAAAATGTGTAAAATTATGTATATAATTTTAAAATAGAGTATTTGAGCAAAAAATGTTTAAAGTTCTCTGTTTTAGGAGAAATACTGATTTAGTTTTATTTTATAATTCCCTTGGGTTGCCCTTTGCAATACCTCACGAGCTTTGAACATGTGAGTGAAAATGGAGAGGTTTGTTTTGTTGTTGCTTAAAGTTTTGGAGTCAAGAGCGTATCGACTCTTGAGTTAAATAAAATTAAATCAAGCAGGCAATCAGGCTATGGTCAGGAGACTCCCTCACCCAGGCCTCAGTTACATACATAAGCAATAAAATAATTTTGGTTTGTTTCAAGTAAAGCAAGTAAAGTCCCCCCCTGCCCTCTTTTTTTTTTCTGGTTTCAGCCAAGGCTGAGAAGCTGAGTGCCATTTGCTATATGCCCTAGATGGCAGAAGAAAAAGAGGCAACGAAGTTTTAGCTGCTAAGAATAAATGTTGCTTAAACTTTATTTCAAGAGCTCAATTTGGTTAACCCTGCCCCCCACATAAGAAAACAACCTTATCCCTCCGGGTTCTCCATATTTTTGTAATTCCACAGTCAGTTAGAGTGAAGACATCTGACCTCACATCCCTCTTTTCCTCTCTGCTGGTGATGGACAAAATCGCCCTCACAAATCACCGGGTCAGTTGAAATTCAGCGAGGGCGGCCGTCAGAGACATACTATCAAATGCAGGCCAGAATTCAAGAATGGGCTGTTTGGGATCTGGCTCTTTCTGCTGTGTGGAGACTGTGGCCAAAATCGTCTGCCCATTGCAGGTGGCTGGTCCGTGGAAGCCCTAGTAGGGTTCTATTTATGTCCCCATGTTAGACAGCAACCCTGAAGCTATGGCCTCTGGGGCCCTGCTAGTTTAGAATCACAAACACCGCCTGGAGCTGATTACCACCTCCCCAGGCTCCTCTCCAGCAGCCCCACTGCAGCCCCGTGGCCCCGCAGCAGTGCCCTGCACCCCAGCTGTGGCTGGCCCTGTTTGCTGCTGGTGTCAGCCTGGCTGGCAGGACTACATCTGTGTCTCCCCGAAGCCAGGAGGCCAGTGTTCAGTAGAAGGGTTGGCTGGCACCCTGTCTCTCTGTGCTATCAAATAGAGTATTGCTAGTCACGTGTTAGATGCTGGAGGACTTTGTCCTTCCAGGTGGTGGAAGACATTCCTGTTGGTAGGTCTTAGCCATGAAAGTACTGCTTCATTTATATATACTGTGTTATAGAGAACTTTTCTTATACATGGCCCACTTGAATCTCACAACCACTCAGTGGTATAGGAGAGGTCTGTATTATCATTACCACTTTCAGGTGAAGGGAGAGATCTCCCAGGCAGGGTTAAGATCTCCCAGTCAGTAATAAGATCCAAGGACTCCTCTCAGCTTGGCCATCTCCACATCTATTTGCTGTACAATCATCTGATGTATGAATTGATGAAGTGGTGGCTGGCTGACAGCATGTGAGACGCTGTTTAACAGTGCATTTGATGTGGCGACACTCAGCAGACCTCCAGTTGTGGCTTCGGCTGCTGTCCTGCCGCCAGTCCACCATGTTGATTTCCAACCACGTGGCGTGTCTGTATTGCAGACTCCATTAAATTAAAATGCTAGCATGTTTGCAGCGCCTGTGGGAGTGGGAGGAGAGGGTTGCGAGGAAGCATATTTCCAGGTAGTTTGGGTTAGGTGTTTAAAGTCTGGACAGGATGAAGTTGGTGATTGGATCACAATGTGGTAGCAATGACTTTGTTCAACCAGTCAGAAGACATGCACGCCATGCCTCTGAAGTTCAGCAGGCTATGCTAAGTCATGAGGACCTGTTCAAGAACCCTTACTGGGACTTCTCTCAGAAAGCTGCCATTCCCCTGGAGAGCTAACACAGGTGCACATGAAATAACCAACAATGTGGGACAGCTATCCATTAATGAACGCCAAGGTCAGGTACAGGCAGTAAGGCCTATGGTTTAGCATGCAAGTTCTTTTAAGGTGTAAATTGACTTTTTTTAACAAAAAATTTTCTGTAGATGTTTTAAGCAAGACTTCTTCACCCGGTGCCTTGGGAACTCTGCTGCCCATCACATTTTCTTTTGATTGCTTTACAAAAGTCCTCCGTTTAAAATGTTTTGTCGTTGCTCTGCATTCGTTTGCGTGGGTTAGGACGTCTCGGGCGGAGCGAACGGGTGAGGGTTGGGAAGGCTGAGTACCAGTCTTTGCGCATTACTGTATACTCCTCTCTGGTAATTCTTTAGGGACAGCAGCAGCCAAAAGCACCTCCTCCGTTCTTGATGGAGAAGTAATTCTGTGTGTTCATTTAAAAGGATTGCATTTGCCATTCCATTAATCTCATTGCTGCTTGCTGGTGAAGAATAAAATTGAAAGCTGCTTATTTTGAGACCCGACATCCCAAGGGGGTGATGAGAGACTTTGCATTTCCTTCTGGCCCTTGGACTTCTCCCAGACCCTGATTTACAGGCCCCAACTCTCCGATCCTTAATTTCTTTCTTTGTGGTTTCTCAGACGGTAATATTGTTAGAGCCTCTGAGATGGATGACCGTTGCTGTGAAGCATCTCATGACCCAACAGTGGCTTTTCTTTGGATTTTAATAAAAATGTATCAGAACCACATTTATTTGGGTACCCGCCCTTTTGGGTGGCTCGCTTTGAGTACTCAGTGGTACAGCAGATGCCGGTGCCTCCTCTTTAACAGGAAGCTCTCGCATGGCGGAGGGTGGAGAATGTAAGTGCTGAAGGCGGCACGTGCAGACCCAGTTACCTGCAGTGGTGGGGTCCATCCTGGCTCTGTTCACTTCCGTGGGCTTCAGGAGGGCAGATGCACACTGTGGTGGAAGTGATCTTAAATGTTCTATCTCTTGTCCTAACACCCAGGGCTTTCAGCAGAAATTCTCCTTCCACAGTAAAGAGATTGTGGCTATCAGCTGTTCCTGGTGCAAGCAAGCGGTAAGTGTGGGGGTGACATGGAATGAAGTGGGCTCATGTTCTGTCTGAGGATACTCAGGTCATTGCTGGCCTTCTGGTCTATAAGCAGAAGGTCATCTTTATGTATGTATGTGATGTTTCCCTCACAGAGAGGATCGTTGGAGGAAGCAAGACATTAAAACTGTAGAATTATAGCATCTCTGACCCGGGAGGAAAACTATAGAGATAAATTAACCCCTTTGTTTTTACACATTGAATTCTGGGATCAGAGACTGGAAAATTCTCTGCTGGTTCTATCCCTGGGTCTACAATCGAGGACTTCTCACTCCTGGACCACGTTTTTTTCCCCCAACTGTACTAGATTGTTGGTAGGAAGTTGCAACATTGGAAAGAAAGAACCATGCAACATTAGAAAGTCCTTCTAACCCAGCAGTTCAGGGTTCTTGGTTCTTCTGTTTTTGATGTGGGTACCTTTTTTGTGAAGCTATGTTAGGATAAGAATGGTTTTGTATCCTTTAAATTTCAATATTGTTACATTGTCTCTATGCTCATTGAAATGTAACTTTTCCTTACATTTGACATGGACATTCATTAGAATCCGATAGTAATTTTTCTATTTATTTTTCCTCTTTTTATCTATCCTTATTTTCCCATTTTTTTACCTCTCTGTCCCAACCAGATGGCTCATTCTCTTACTTGTTTGCCCATGGACCTGTTCCTTCTTTGAGCAGACAGTGTATATATACTCTGACCCACGGTTGGCAAACTGTGGCCCACAGGCCAACTCCGACTGCGGCCTGCTTTTGTAAATAAAGTTTGGTTGGCACACAGCCACGTGCATCCGTTTATGTATTGCCTGTGGCTGCTTTGCATTTATATGTAGTTTCTATAGTGACTATAATGCCAATGGCAGAGCTGAGTAGTTGTAACAGAGACAGTACGTCCCGGAGAGACTGAAATATTTACAACCTGGGCCTTTATAGGAAGAGTTGGTGGACCCCTCACCTCTCTCATTCATCTACTCTTCTGAATTGACAACCTGAAAAGAAAGACACTACTTTCAGCCAGGTGACGTGTTGGCAGGAAGACTTCATCTGTCTGCACACGTCAGGTTTAAAAAGCCAAACCAGGCCAAGGGGCAGGAGCAGATGCGTCTAGTTGAAACTCACAAAATTGACATTTTTGTGGGTTGAAACTTTTGAATGTTGGCACTTCCATAAGATTCAGCCCGATGACCTCTCCAGCGTCATCTCCCCGGGCACCCACCTGTCAGGAGAACCTGCCGCCATGCCACAGAGGCTCATTGGTCCGGAAAGGCACGCGCTTGTTCCGTCTCCATGTCACCACACATCTTACTCTTGGCACTTCCATGTCTTTTCACTGTTACACAGATGGCCTTTGTGCTTCTGCTCAAGAACACATTCACAAACACAAGGCCATCCCAGTTCTTGGTTGAAACTGTACCCCCACGGCAGTATCTCCCCCTAGAGGGGAGGAAGCAGATTCGGGGTCTAGGGGTCCTCATAAGATCTGTGCTGCTGGTTTCCCTGGTCTGGTGAGGCCCCACTCATGGGACAGCGTCATTGGTGGCCGTGGGCTCAGATGGGCAGTCTCTGGTCCCGCCCCACCGCCGTCAGGCTGTGGTGAGGTGGTTTAGCCAGGGCCAATTGGTCTGGGAACTTGGTCCCACTTTCCGGTGCCCACATGTGCCCGCGTCTCACGACTGTAGTCCGACTGCATCGCTGTGAAAACGCAGCTTTCGCTTGACCATCGTGGCGGAGCTTTGGTCCGTGTTTCCCTGGGTCCCACGTATGGGAGGTGACTTTGCAAGGTCTGAAAACACAAACCATTTTAAGACAAATTACAGTGGTGATCCATTTTAACACTACAGGTAACCCCTTCTAGCCTATCTGATGTCAAACAGGTAGAGGCCCTCCATGGGTGCTTGCTGCATCAGGGAGAAAACTGGGATTTCCTGGGCCCGGGCACTGGCTCTGCTGCTTTAAAGCTGTGCCCTGTGGGCTTGCCTCTTGTTCTCACCAGACTGGAGGTTACTCGGGCACAAACCGAGAGAGTTGAAACAGGCGGGCTCTGAGATCCCGTCCATTTTAGAAATGCAGTGGCCGCTCATTTGGGGGTTTATTTCCATTGCTAAGAGAAAATCGCGGAAATTTTTATTTTGAAGGAATTTTAAGCTCACAGAAAAGTCGCAAACATAGTACAGAACATTAATGTATACCCTTCCACCCGCCTTCCCCTAGCTCCCCCTGATTTTCACACGTAAGCAGGAAATTAACATTGGTCCATTACTATTCACTAACTACAGGTGTGTACAACATTCGCCAGTGTCTTCCTCACTGTCCCAGGCTCTGATCAAGGATCCCCAGTCCCTTTAGCTGCGGGGTTTCTGACATTTTCTCATTCTTTCCCTGTCTCTCATGGCACTGACACTTCCAGTGGGCACCGACTGGGTATTAGGAAGAATGTTTCCCAGATCGAGCTTGCCTTGTGTTTTCTCGTGATTAGATTGAAATTATCCATTTTATGCAAAATGCTATAGAAGCGATGTGGTATCCTCACTGCATCTTATATGGGGGTACATAATGTCGGTGTTTTATTACTGACATTAACCTTGATCTCTTGATTAAGATGGTATTTCCTATATCTTCATCATCAAGTTATTAGATTTCCTTTTCCAACTGGTAAATACTTGGGGGAGATATTTTGAGATGATGCTGATACCGTCTTTCTCCTTAAACTTTTGCCTGCTGACTTTAGCATTCATTAGTGGATCTTTTGTTAAATTTTAATATTAATACACTTTATTTTTCAGAACGGTTTTAGGTTCACAGAAAAATCAAGTGGAAAGTAGGGAGATCCCCCGTACATTTCCTCTCCTTACGCGATCACGCACTCCCCACTGCCTGCATCCCATGAGAAAATCCCCTTTTAAAGAAGATACTGAAATAACATTTCTCTGGTATATCACATTGTTTGCAATCACAAATATCTGGTGGTTGGAGGAATTATTAATTATTTTATGAAATCGTATTTCACAGTTAATTAACTGATTTAGTAATTAGCTGCTGGATCATGTCAGGTCTTGAAGCTACGCAGAAATGAAGACAAAACTTCCCTGATGGGATATAATTGGGGTGGCCATATTTGCCAGTTTTCCTGAGACAGTCCTAATTTGTAACTTTTGTTCCAACCTCATTATTAACCGTGCTCCCTTTCACTCTTAAAATTGTTCCCATTAAGATGATAAATTATGTGGTCACATTAAATATAATCCAAGTAGAAATCGATGTTAATTTATTGAAAATCACTATGATTAAAACTTTAAGGCTTGTAATCATTGTATATGTGATTTTATGTTTATTAGAAAACAGACATTACCGTCCCTCATTCTCACTTTGCAGCTACACAAAAGCTGATTGAAAATGTGATTGGCCTAAGGTCACCCAGTGCATTTCCAGATAGAGTTAAGCCCCTCATACTGACGTATTGTTATGATCATCAGTCTGCATTTACTTCCTTCCTTTCAAAAACAAAAAGCACTTTAGACTTGCCAAGTGTAATAGGACCGTTATAGTTTTTGGTGGCCTTCAGAAACCCAGCAGAAAAGATCTCTTTGTTCTTTGTTACCTCCTGGACTCACGTCTGTCTAGGAGAGACATCTTGCTTATTTCCTGGGTCCCTTAAACAGGGAGACTCCCCAGGAAGGTTTTTCATCTATGGGTAGAAAAAGGAGAGGCAGAGGGTGGGCACTGCCCTTCCTTTCCTCCTCGACATTGGCCCCGATTAACCAAGTCTGTGACCAGCGCAAGTCAAGTGGAACGAAGTTACGTGCCCAGTTAGGATTGACAGACCCTCTGTTGATGTAAGAAATATTCAAACCTGTAGAGGATTTTTATGAGTTTATTTGAGCCAGACTGATGCTAATTGCCAGGAAGCAAAAATCTCAACAGATTGAGAAAACGCCCCAGAGAATGGCAGCTTTACAGCCTAGTTTACACAATAGAACAGGGGTCTATGGCCTGTTAAGAACCAGGCCACGTGTCTGAGCTCTTCCTCCTGCCCCACCCCTCCCCAGTCTTCCACAAAACCGGTCCCTGGTGCCAAAAAGGTCGGGGACTGCTGCTCTAGAACCAAAGGAGAAGGTGAAAGGAGGGTTACATGAAATCCATTGGTGGTAGATTAGGGGGTGGGAGAAAGCAAAGCAGGGGAATCTTTGAGATTGGCTAAAAAGGCAAAAATAGAGAACCACGTACTTCTCTCCACTGGGGGGTACAGGGTAGGTAATAAGTAACATTCACAGCACATAGACATGGTACGGGGGCAACAGGACAACACGGAGAGGCCTGTGGTCTCTGTGGCGTGGGTGTGCCCTGAGGGGCCTGGAGAAGGGGGTCCCTCTGACATTTCAAAGGTACGTCTTCCTAGATGCAGAAAGACAAAGACAGGCTCACGTAGGTACAGATTGTTCTACAGGCCTAGGACATGCCTGCCGCCATGACTCACTTTTAATTAGGAATTTTCATGTTCAGACCATCCTCTGTGGTTACTTCCGGTCTCTGACTTTGCAGAGCCCACCACCGTACTGGCTGCCCCCTGGGCTTGCCAGGGTTAGTATGTGGTCACTTCTCAGGCACACCTCCCAGACTCCGACATCTCTAGGTAAATATCCTACTTAAAAAAAACTCATAAACTCAGACAACAGTATGGTGATTACCAGAGAAAAGAGGGTAGGGGGAGGTAGAAGAGGGAAAAAGAGAATAAACGGGGATGGAAGGAGACTTGACTTTGGGTGATAAACACGCAATACAATATACGGATGATGTATTACAGACTTGTACACCTAAAACCTACATAGTTTTATTAACTAATGTTACCCCAATAAATTCAATAAAAATTAAAAAATAAAATAAAAAAAATAAAAGGTACTAAAAAAAGAAAATAAGGTTATTAAGTTTTAGCTGGCCTGTCCTATAAGATTGATTTCTCGTTATCAGTTGTTATCAGCTTGTAAAATAGAATGAATTCTAAATCTGGTCTCTAAGCTGTGGGGCTGGTGGATGAGAAGCATGGGTCACGTGTGTGTAGGTGTGTGTATGTTGCATGTGCATGCATGAGCATGGACATGTGTACTTATTCCTTCTCACTGCAGCATTGCCCTTTGCACAGAAGTGTTTACTGGCCCGTTTCTCTCTTCAGTTTCACAATAAGGTGACCTGTTTCATGCTGCATCACATCGAGGAACCCTGCTCCCTCGGGGCGCACGCTGCTGTCATCGTCCCGCCCACCTGGATCATTAAGGTGAAGAAACCTCAGGTAACTGCCGGGACCCTGGTGCTGCTGGGCCAGCGCAGAGAAGGAGGAACTGTCGCTTCTTGCTTCCCTGCCCCTGACTAGTTTCTGGGTTTCTCCGATCTCTGCTCGTTCACCCAGTGGTCCCATGCTCAGCTTCCCCAGTTCATCCCTTGGGCCCATCACCTTCCTGCATTGGGCTCTCTCATGGACCAGCCCCCTCTTCTTAGGAAATCAAAGTTCCACAGCAGGAATGCTTCCTTCCACTTTGTGTGCTAATGATATTCTCTTTGGGGGCTCTCCTGAGTTCCTTAAGCACTTGTGGTGGGTACAGCTGATTCTCCTGCACCTCTCTTCTCTTCCAGCCTGGGCACCCCCAGGGAGTGGGTGTGAGGGAAGCCTGTGTAGGTTCCTTGTTTGGTTGAGGTCCCCACCCCTTCCAACCGGAACAGCAGACCGTGGGTCATGACTTTCCTCAATGCACAAGGCCTTGCCTAGAGAGCAACACTCTTCTCTGAAGGCAAAGTAGAACTTGCCCTCTCTGTGCTCTCCTCACTGTACTTTATGTCCTAGAGCCTCTGCCTCAGTTCTGGGAAACATGGGCGTTTCTCATAAGGTCATAATCTTTGACAGAAAAATGTCTACCTTTATACCGTACATCTTAGTTAGCTCCAAGTTCTGCATGGCAGACTTTTAACGCTACGGGAAGTTTACACCTTCCTAGGGTGCAGGTGGCTTAGGAAGTCTTCCTGAATGTAACATCTTTAAATGATATGGCAACCCAGTCCTTTTTTATGTGGTCTCCAAAATTATCCTTCAGTTTATTCCCACTGACTCAGTTTTTATGTAAAAACCATTGGATCAGGGACTCTGCTGTGCTTTGTGTGTTTTCTATAAAGTTTAGTCTCTGCCGATGAGTAATATTTGGCAATAATCTTTCCAAGTTACAATTCCTGGAAGCCCTTGGGAAATCTTTTCCAGCGGCAAGTATAGTATCTATTCATTAAAAATGGGGACTCTAGTCCTTTCCTTTTACATTTTAGAGCCAAGAGACGTACAATGTGTTGCCCGAGGTAACATACACAACTTCGGTACCATGTCTGAAGTTCAAGTGTACTGATTTCCAATTTAGCGTTCTTTAAAAATCTCTTTAACATTTTCACTTGTGTCTTCCCCCTAAAATTTATTAATCTCTTCATGTTTTCATCAAAACCTCAATGGTATCCGGAAGACTGCTGGTGTCATGATGTAATGAATGATCCCTGCTCTGAAGAGCCTTGTGGTCATCTTAAGAAATGATCAGGGAGAGCTTCGTGAAGGAGATGGGTTTTATTTTGCCCTTGCACACAGGTGGGATTTAGATCAGTGGAGAAGAGAGGACATAGTGGGCAGGAGAATGGCGTGAACAAGGGGACTGGGAACAAGGGTACTCAATATTCACTGAGCTGTGAGACAAGCTCGACCGCAGGGGAGGGATTACGTGGGTGGGTGGGGGGAGTTGCTCAGGCCTGGCTAGCAGGGGATTGTTTCATGTATGTGAACTCTATCCTTTTAAGCAAAAGAGTAATAGAGTAAAAACTGTATTTTAGAAGAAAACAACTAGCAAGAGTGTGTAGGATAACCTGGTGCTATGGGATTTTAGAAGATTAAAGATAGACCAGTTGGGAAAATCAGAAGATACCACTTTGCAGGGAAACTATAAGTTTATGTTTCTGAACTTTGAAAATATTTTCATTATGGAGATTTTGAAGCAAGTGAAGAGAGAGAAGGTTATGACGGATTACTCCGCAACATGAACTTTTCCACCATTGTTGTTTCATATATCCCCTGCCACACCATAATTTCTTTTCCTTAATTACATATTTTTGAGACTCCCAGGCAGTTGTAAGAAATGATACAGAGAGATTCCATGTACCTGGTACACATTTTCTCCTCCTGGTAATTTCCTGCAGCATTACAGGACAGTACACCCCAACCAGATGTCAACATTGCTTCAGTCAAGGTCCAGAGCAGCCTGCCTCCTCAAGCATCCCCTAGGCTACCTTTTCACAACCACATCCATTTTTCTCCTGGTCCCTCCCCATCTGCTCTGTCTTCCTGGAAATGGAAGTATCCCCCCTTTTTTCTTTTGCTGGGATATCTTACAGCAAATGTTAGCATATCATTTCCAGGGGGTATACCTTTTGGCGTCTCTGAGCCACACTGGAAGAAGAAGAGGTGTCTTGGGCCACACAATAAATACATTGTGACACATAATCACACAAAAAAATCTCATAATGTATTGAGTAAATTTACGGTTTTGTTCTGGGCCCCATTCATAGCCACCCTGGGTTGCATGCAGCCTGCGGGCTGAGGGTAGGACACCTCCGAAACTGTAAACATTTCATTTTGCTTCTCTAAAAGATAACATTTTAGAAAGGCAGCCACATATTATGTCACCCCTCAAAATCAGTAATTCCTTAAAATGTTTTCTGATTGTCTCATATATAATTTTTTCTCACAGTTATTTTTTCAAATCAAGATCCAAAGTTCACAACTGCTTTTTTGGTGACATATCTTAAGTCTCTCTTAATTTATAACAACTCCCCTTTTTACTTTTCATGCCATTTATTAAGTAAAATATCTTGGATTTTTATTTTGGGTGATTGGATCCTTATAGTGTTTGAAAATGTTTTCCCTTAATGCCCATATTTCTTGTAAAATAACACTTAGACTTAATTAGAGTCCGTTTAATTTTTAGCGGAAGGACTGCATGGGGGAGGATGTGTGTTCTGTCGTGTTGCTTTCAAAGGGAGCAGCGTGTCAGGTCGCTAGCGTTTAGTGACGTGAGGCTCGGTGAGTAAGTTCAGGAGCTGCCATCCTAGTCCATCCTTCATAAAGTTGTCCACCAGCCCTTTACCTATTGTTTTATCTAGTAAGTATTGTAGCCTGAACCTATCATTTCATTAGGGTGGCCAAAGGGTGATTTCCCAATTTTGAACTTTTCATTTTTTTAGCCATGATTTTTGTTTAAAGAGACATTTCCCTTATTACTAGCAAATAAGTGGCAAATGCTTGAATAGTTGCCTTTACTGGTAAATTTTCAGAAGACATAATAAGTTAGTACCTTGGCACCTTTTATAATGTGCCTAAGAGTGGTGATTGGTTCATGGTCATTGTTTTGGAGAATACCATTGTGAATTACGAATGTACATCTATGTGATATACATGGTATATGATGTGTTTTAATCCTCTGGCATCATTATTATTCTTATGTTCCTATTGTTCCACCTTGGCCCAGTCAGAACCCCTTCCAGGCGGCTCCTGTCTCCATTGTTCGTGAGCCATGGAGTTTTTGATGGCTTCTTTGGTTTCAGGAACAACACCATGGGCATTTTCTGTCCGTACCTGGTATCAGCCATTTCTCTACGGAGACTTGGGTACTTTTAATGGGAGGTAGTATTTACAATTCGCAATGTGGATGCATTGTCCGAATCTTTTTCACTATGTACCTTTTTATTATCTTCTGTGATTCGTGATATTATAACAAGAATGAGGAGAGCTGACATTTATATGTTAGGAAACTTTTTGAGTACCTTACATTCACTAGCTCATTTTATGATCATAGTACCCTGTGAGGCAGGTGTCCTGTTATTCCCTCTTACAGCTACGGGAAGTGAGGAACGGAGAAGTCAAATACATTTCCTCAATCTGTACCAATAATGAATAGTTTAAAATGGTATTTGGACCCAGAATTTCTGGTTCTGGAAACCAAGTCCTTAGGGATATGCCATGCTCTTCGCCGTTGTACTAGATTGGCAGCCCTTGCTGAATCAGGGATCTTTAAAAATTCGGTGGTCCCTCTTCCATCAAGTAATTTAATTAGTGGCCTAGATTCTATGTAAAAGCTAATGTTTAATGAGTTTGGGGAGTGACAGAGAGCGGTGAAGAGCTCTGGCCTGTGAACTGGGCTGCCTGGATTTATACCCTTGCTCTGCCACTTAACAATCTGTACAGTCTCAGACAACTTAAATCCTTCTCTTCCCGCGTCTCATCTGCAAAGTGTAGCTGGTACTAGTATGTAATTTGTAGGGTTTACATGGACTAATAAGCTAAAAAGCAAAAGAGATAAAGTACATAGAATAGCACCTGGCTCACTGTAAGCACTCAATAAATGTTAGGTCTTGTTTTCCTTCTTGTTGACTGTTAGAGGTATAGGGCATCAAGCAAAGCTGTACTTCAACAGGTGAAAACACTGGATAGTCACATGGAGATCAGGACAGAAGTTACTGATCCCTGAGCCATCTGTATTACAATGACAGAGGATGGAAAGAATGTGAGCTTTCTGACAGAAGGGGTAGAAAGAGACAGAATAGGGGCCACAGCCTGCTATCTCCTGGGCCCCCGAGCGCACCTGGAACTCCAGTAGCTGTTGCATTTTACACTGCAGTGGGACTGCGTGTTCATTAGCGTGATACCCACCCCGTGGAAGACAGTCAGGTCCTGTTCACTCACTGAATACAAGGGGGGGAAGAAGACGGAGGAAGCGTCCACCCCCAGAGAGTGGAAGGAGGAAGAAAATCCTGCCAAACAAGGAGAACTATGACAACACAGAGTTTCACTATTAAAAATGGGAAGAAAAATAGGGTAGTCCTTGATGTTAAATTCTGTAGACATTTAAAAAAAAAGGATTAAGAAAAGTTCTTGTGTTTGGGACCAGATCATCGATGCTATCAAAACCATAGCTTGGAGAGTGGGCACAGGTGGCCCCTGCTACAGGTGACACCTATTAACAATGGTGTGGAAATAGTAAGGTTAGACAGTTAGGACATGATAGCATGTGGAAGGTAGATAGAGAACAGCAGAGAAAACTGTTTTTCAACTTTCAGAATTTATATACTATATGAATACTTTCCATACACCCATAGATACATGGTCATCCATATACAGTGGTCAGGGAAAGTGGGTTGCAAAGAGGTGGGGTTAAACCATGTACTGTCCTTCTCTGTTGAAGGATGGCTGGCTCCAGGTGGGTCCTTCCTCGGTGAGCAGCTGTGAGGTTGGGAGTCGTGCGAAATGCTGATGATCGGGGAGTGAGGGTCGCCTGGGTGATGTGCTGAGTGTCATTACCAAATTATTTTGGGGAGACCTAGGGGTTAAACTAAGATAGAAGGTAGATGGCTTTAAGGAATTCAAAGAAAACTGAACCTGTTGCTGTTCTTAAAATCAAAGTTATGGTTGATGTTATAGATGTTGGTGTTTCTCTTCTGTACTGAAAAGTGTAGAGGATAAATAATAGCTTGGTTGGATAAATAAGTTAAAGATGCTCAAATCCTAGTGTTGGCACTTGGAACTGAAGATAAGACCTATATTACATGAATTTTTGTGGAGTCAACTTATAAAAGACTCAAGTTGTGTTTTTAATAAGTGATATTACTTTACACATAATGCTTTAAAACTGGCCTCTCCTAGTGAAAAAAATGAATCTTGGGGAAAAGTCCTTATTAGTATATACACATTTAACACATGTCTAGACTGCCACATATATTTCAAGCTACACATGTATTAGTTTACTTAGCCAACTCCCTACAGATCGATATTTATGTTATTTCCAATGGTGTACTTATGAAAATGCCACAATCAACTGCTTCCTAGCCTTGTATGGGCTTTCCTCACCTGTGTCCTTTCTTACTCCTTATGATTGAATGATCTTAAAATACTGTAGGCTCGTGACATGTAATAGCTCTGACCACAATATCCCTCAACCTTTCCCAAGCCATTTCCTTTGGTCAATTCAAAAGCTTAAGTAATACTTGCTGTGTCTTAGCCAGAGACGCCCGAGAAGCTGCTGAGACCCTGTCCTTAACTTTTGGAATGTGTTCTCTTTATTCTTCTGCCTGCCTATTCTCAGGACAGCCTCTGTCCCAGTGGCCGGCTGGGCGGGGCAGAGTGAGACCCTTCTTCTGTAGATAAAGCCCGTGACTCTCCTCCCTCCAATTATCTGCCAGAGTTTTGTCCAGTATATCACGGGGTTGGGGGGAGACTTCATTTGGGATGAAGAAGTGAGGTATCTTCTCTTTAGACTGTTTTAACTGGTTCCTTGTGACCCCGTAACCTGGACAAACCCCTGAGGAATAGTTACAGGCAGTAAGTTTCATTCACAGTTGAATGATTCACCCACAGGCATTTCTTAACAGCCCAGGAAGGAGCCGAACTAAGATAAAGATTTTGTTGATAGGATTATTTCTGCGGCAAGGTAAGGCCGTCCTGATACCTGGTCTAAGAAGAGAAGAAGCCTTTATCTTTTACTAGGACTTTAACAAAAGAGTGGGCACAGGATGTCCTGGGGCGGATGCAGTTGGAATCGGAGGAATGCAAATACCCCAGGAGTCCACAACGGTTCACTGTTTTGGTTGTGGTGGACTTGCCAAGTGGCCGCTTGTATCGCAGAGTTAGCTGCCCTTGATAACAGGGGTGCTTTGTCTTAGAACACAGGACAAGTATTTAAAGGTTTCTTGAACATATCACTAACAATTCTATCCAATAACTTCTTGGTATAATTTTTACATTCTTGAGCAACATTCTATTATATTTAACTCTTACAACAACATCGACCCAGGCAGGGAAAGTGATATTGTAGATTAGCCAGGCCAGGTGCCTTGTCCCGCCATGGCCAGAACACACCCCAGATCTGCCTTCGTATCCATCACTGCCCTGTGTGCTGCCTTCTAAAAGAAGTTCTCTCTGGAGACCCAGATCTGCGTTTCCCCACGAACAGCAGGAAGCTCGGGCATTTGGAGTGTGCCGTGAAGTTCCACGCTGCTTATCTTGTGCTGTTTGACTGTCCGTAGGGCTGTAAGCTTACTCAGAGCTCACATAGCGGCGTCCAGGTACTGTAAGTCAACCACTGCTTGGCCTTTGCCCCCTTGTTCTGTGAGATGAAGAAGGCCTCAGATGCATTTGGCTCGGTGAGGCTCAGAAGCACCTGTATTTGCTACATGTGTTTTTTTTTAAAAAAAACCAGCTGTTTCGTGTGTCTGTTTCCTATTAGAATTGAGTTCCTTGCCTGCTCTGTTTTCAGACCTCAAGCCTTCCTTCTTTGGATGTGTTTTTCTAACGTTGTGTTTCCCAAACGTGCTTGATTGTCAGAATCTCCTGGAGAACCCTGATTCCCGTGATCGGACAAGTTTAGGAAATACCCTCAGCCCGACCCATCGGACCTTTCTCTCAGGGTTTAATTACTGAATCCTGTTAAGCACCAAGAACCAACCATAGGCTGTTCATGCAAGCGCTTGGCGTGCATCCTGCATTGCTTTTGGTAGTAAATGAATTACAACAACAAAGAAGTTAGGAGACAGGCATTTAGTCCCTAAGGATCCTTTCTAAAATCAGGACCGACTCAGTAAGGGTCGGGAGTGTTAATAATACCGATTCATTATTTCAACAATGATTTGAGTGCGTACTGCATGCCAGGCACCCGTGCTGGGTGCTGGGGTCTATAGCTGTGCACGAGGCAGCTGACATGGTTGGAAATCCTTGTCCTGGGATGGATACCAAGCTAGCTGCTTCACACACATTTTCTGGTTTAAACTTCATATTCTTCTGTGAGGTAGGTATTATCACCTTCCCTTTAAAATTAAGAAACTGGTATTTCAAAAGTAGGACCGACTCAGCCCAAGTCTCAGATCTAGGGACACAGATTTCTGTCAGGGACACCCAGAATTAGCACCCAGTCTGTCGGGTTCCACAGCTTGTGGTCCTTGTCCCTCAGATCTTCTGCTTTGCCCTGGTATACATGACTCCTTACTCCACCCCTCCTGCGTCAAACAGAGGTTTGGAGCTCTGGCTGCAGGCTGGAATTGCCTGGGGAGCTCTTACAAGGTCTCGTTGCTTGAGCTTCACTCCAAATAAATTAAATGAGAATGTTTGGGGGGGCCCGGGTTGCAGCATTCTGTAAAAGCTCTCTGGGCGAGGCTAGTGTGCGGTGACAGTGGAGAACCACTCAGCATCATTCATGGGCATCAAACAGACACCGCCCGGGGCCAGTCTGCTAGTTCCCAGCATCCTTCTTGCATCATTTGGCTGATTAAATGTTTACAGCCTCCAAGTTACTTTCTTCTTCCATTTTAAACAGACTGAAAGTAGCCAAGATACAGCAAATACTTTAATAAGGCAAAAGTTTCCCCAAAGAGCAACATGACAATTGGTCCATTTAAAGAGGAGTTCATGCGCTTGGATATCTCTCTGCAGTGGTGGCATAGTCTAGGGTGTTATCTCCTTTGGTGTCTCTGCGCCACACTGGAAGAAGAAGAGTTGTCTTGGGCCACACATTAAATACACTGTGACACCTAATCACAAAAAAAACTTACAATATTTTAAGTAAATTTACGATTTTGTGTTGGGCCGCATTCACAGCCATCCTGGGCTGCATGCGGCCTGCGGGCCGCAGGTCGGACACCCCTGGTGACGAGAAGTTACCTGGATTTCTCTTTCCTGGTGAGAGCTGGAGAACCTAGAGACTCTCTTCATCTGATAAGGGAACAGCCTTTCATTGTTTTACATTTTAATTTTATTTCTTTATTTTGGGGGGGAACAAACTTTTAGTCAATGGTGTTTCAAGAAAGTAACCTTCATCCTTGGAGAGCACAGGCCATGAATCAACTTATTTTTTTTGAGGTCCAAGTGAAAGAAAAATAAAAGCTAAAGAGTTTCAATTTTGCTAATTTGGATGTGTTAACGATATGTACTCTAGATGAAGCTTTATTTTGAATGCTCTAAGAGAAAAAAATACCCCGAATAGTAGAAGAATAGATATCTGAGTTTCTTCAAGCTGTTTGAAAGCTCTTAACTGCTCAAGCGATGCATGTGTATATACTTACACAAACTTTTGAGTCAATAATTTCTGTATTTCAGGCTTTCAACACTTTGTTACACATCTGTGATGTGGTAGTGATGTCTTGCCTTTGGGAAGATGGCAGTGGAATTAATTATTGACTCCACTAATTAAATCTCGTTTTGCTTGTCTTCAACAAGTGAACTGTGACCGGCCCCTTAAGAGAGAGGCTCATTTCAAAGCATCTGTATCCAATATGAAGAGTGAATGGTTAGTGGAAGTAACCACAGAGTTGTGGTCCATAAAGTCCTTAGAAAGAGAAATTCAGGGCAAGTAAATTTGGGGCCACTGTCTTTCAACAAGGTGGAGGCCCTTCCGTGAGGAAAAAACATCAAGGCCACCGGGAGCGGGAAGACTCTGTCAGCCAGTGGGTCTTTAGAAGGAGAAAGAACAATGGCTGCTACTCTAAGTCACTTCAGGGCCAGTGTTACCTCTGCGTTTTCAAACTCAGCCACCAATGCTGACAGGATGGTTGGATCAAAGAGTTCCATTGTGGATGAGTCGTTGTATGATCATTCCTTAAAACAGTCATTCCTCCCCCCCCAAAAAGTACATAGAGGGGGGAAAAAAACGCAAAAAGAAAAACATAAAAAATGGCCTCCTTTTTTACATTTCCATATAGGTGATCTCCATACCAGGAGATGAACTTGAACTTGGTTGGGCGGGAGACGGACCTGGTTGGGCGGGAGACTGGAGCCCCTCAGAGAATTTGGGATTCTTCCATTTTTACTGGGAGGGTTGGCAGGTATAACATGTGTTGTTATGTGAGTCCATGAGAGCCTCCAGGGTTCTAACTCCCTGCCTCTCCGTGTGGTGGGGAGTCAGTCGCTCACTCTGAAGCACTCGACCGGTTTCTGTCTGTGGCTTACCCATGCACAGTGGCTTGGAAGTGTCAAAGCATGAGAGCATGCATCCTACAGCATGTGCTGCCGTCCTCTCCCACATGGCTCTGCATGGGAAGGCTCGGGGCCGTCTGCCCCGGCCTCAGGTCTCTCCTTCTTTCCTCCCAGAACTCTCTGAAGGCTTCCAATCGGAAGAAGAAGAGAACGAGCTTTAAAAGAAAAGCCAGTAAAAGAGGAACTGACGTAAGTGTTTCAGGATCTCCTCCTTACCATAGGCTCCCGGGTCTGCCAGGATGTGGCCCACGCTTATTGTTTGGGTGTACCTCCTACCCCTCTTTTCTCCTTCCCTCGACTCTAACCACTCTGGGTTTCAGGGCGTTTTTAAACACACAACTCCCGCCACTTCACAGAGCATTTGCGTTGTCTGTGGAAGTATTATCCCAAAGACGGTGAAGGTGGAGACAAGAGCTAACACTTCTAGGATGCTTATAGTACACAGAATGACACCAAAATCCATGGCTTAATGCTCAGGGGCAAATTGTAGCTTGAGATACTTCTAAGTTTTACGTCAAGTGTCCTCTTAAGGGTAAGCCCTGTGAAACAAGATGTATCTTTTTTTTTTTTTTTTTTTTTGCAAGGGTGGGGGTGGTGCTGGTGGTTTCTCACTCCCACTGCTTTGGGGCTGCCTGTCGAGTCATGGATGTACGTCTCAGCTGTGCCGCTTTCTTCCTTCAGCAGGAAAACAAAGGTCGTCCTTTTGTGATAAAACCCATCTCTTCTCCTCTCATGAAACCCTTGCTTGTGTTTGTGAACCCCAAGAGTGGAGGCAACCAGGTGAGTCATTTCTCGTGAGTTTAACTTGGAAGCCGCAGTGCTTCCCACAACCCCCGGCACCAGTTAAAGGAGCACCACCTGACCCCTAGCGTTGGAAAACAGCCAGCTCCTCGGGGTCAAGGTCACTGTTGCTCCGGTAGGGGACAGCCTCCCGCATTTCAGGGCTAGGCAAAGCCTAGGGGTTCTGTGATATCCCCCTCGGCTTCCACATGCCAATGTGCCACTGTCATGCAGAGATGTGACCGCCCACATTTTCCTTACAGGTTGTCAAGCAAGGCCATTCCACAGTCTCTCATTAATATGTTTCCGGGTTTCTCAGCTCCTACATTTAAGAAGCCCTTTATGACCTTATTTTTATTCCTTTCTATTGTAAGGGAGACCTGGCTACGTCTGTCCCTGTCCTCAGAGGGAAGAGAACAGTGATTCATTATTCATGATAATTGCCAACAACAAACACCACTAATGCTACCAAGAATGTCGCCTTCTACAGGTTTCATTTGGTCCTCGCCCAAATCCTAGGATATGATTAACACCACCTTCACTCGCGAATAAAGAAACAGCCTTCGGGAGGTTAAGTGTAATGACATCCCCAGAGAGACGCGGCTCCTTTAACGGACGGAGTTCGTTCTTGAATCGAGGTCTTTGTCTCCTCATCGTTCCGAGGCTTCTTATGGGTTTTGATTTTTCTCTGTTATTTTCATGTGAGATCAGATGCTAAAATACTTTGTGTCCATTAAGTGCCCATTCTCTCTTTTAAGACAAGATCCCTTGACGTTTCACACTCAACAACTTAAAGATTTGGAACTGTTAATCACCCCTAGAAGGAGGGGAGTTATGTAGTTAAGATTGACCCACTGGTCCCAGCTGATGTCCTTGTTACTAAAGATAATGTGCAGTTTTTAGAACATAATTGCAGTGAAACTTCTTTTATGGATGCTTGTAATTTAAGGAAACGATTCCTCCTCCATTTCTTTAAAATTCTTGATGACTTGCTGTGTTACGATCTCTATTAATGACTCTAGTCCCTGTGCTATAATTTACGCCTCTGTGACTGCTTTGTAATAACTATGCATGTGGCCAGGTGGGTACTTGAAGTATCAGGGAGACCACTCTGTAAAGTATATGATTTTCTGACCACTGTGCTGTACCCCTGAAACTGACACAGAATGATATTGAATGTAAACTGCAATGGAAAAAAATTAAACATCTCTGTTAACATTGTAGAGAGCAGGGGAAAGACAGGTTTTGTAAGCAAAGCAATAACCTATTTTTAGTGTCCTGCTTTTTTGAGTTGCGGAGTGATCTTCCTGTTTTAAAGATGTGACCCCAACACTGCCCCTGCAGGGGGACCTGCAGAGGTGTGTCCCAGGAGCGAGGTTCAGTCTGCCCCGAACCACGCCTTCTCTCTCTAGGTCTGGTCTCCCCACAGCCTCACGAGGATCGGGGTATGTTGGGGAATGAACCACAGCTCCTGTCATCGGCTCCATGATCCTGGCCCCCGAGCACACAAGCCAAATACACTTCATTGTGACAGTCGTCATAGAAAACGCTCTTGTGAAGTCATTCTGAGCTTTTGTTCTAGGGCACACGCAAGCTTGTGGGCGACCCCTGCCTTTGCGGGGCGGGCAGTCCGGTGAAGACTGAGGCTGCTCTGTGTAAATTACTCCTGACAGCGACTTCACAGATGACCTCACGTGCTTCCTCGTTCACGAGAGACAAAAGGGCCCAAGGAAGCTTAAGTGAATTTTCTGAGGGCATCTGCTTTGTTAATGACATAAAAAGGGCAAATGGGAAGAATAATTCAGGCAACATTAACTCCACATGCGTTCTAAATTGAAGGGATCGGCCGCTAGGGCTGGGGAAGTGTAGAGGTGGGCGGGGACTTGGGAGTGCTAAGAACATGGTGTCCTGGGAGCAGCTGAAATGGGAGATGGACAGCACTTAGTCATGCAGAGCGGAGAAAGCTGGCAGGGTGCCCTTTCCTTCTCTCTTCTGTGACAAATTCCTGTTTATCCTTTGGGGTTCAAGAGCACCTTTCCGATCTGTTTCTCAGAATTGATTGCCCTGTGCACTGGGTTCCCATAGCCCTTGCTACCCTCTGAACGGCAACACGAGCACTGTCTGTATGGCTATACTGCTAGGATTCAGGCCCCGTAGTGAGTACCAGGGGCCGCACCTTCGAACCTGTGATGTCTAGTCCATGGCAGATGGTAGTGAATGAGTAACCGTATAATAAACAATATTAAGAGAAGGACGAATGTCGTGGTGAAACCGATTTATTTTGAGGACAGTATGGTGAACAAAGCATGCATATTACTAGAAATGTGGTTAGGTAAAGGTTAGAATGAACTTGGACTAGTGTCTGAAAACTTGGCTGAGGATTTCAGATATGGACCATGGAACAGTTTTCCACTGTTTAAAGTTTTTTAATTTTAAATACTTTATATTTTGAACAAAAGAGTAATATGATGAAAGCATCTTTAAGGAAGATTGATTTGACCTATTGAGAAAATGTGTAAGTCAGGAGGCTGTTCAATAAACTTAAGTGTAATTTGGGTAGATGGATTGATGCGCGCATGGGTGGGTGGGTGCTTCATGGATGAATGGCTGGCTGGCTGGTGAGTAGACGGATGGACTAGTGGATGGACGTGTGCATTTCTTGCATTTTGGCCTGTCAATGTGTTGTCCTACTGATGGGACTTCCGGAATATCTAGGATTCTCAGAGGTATGGCTAGCCCAGCAAAAAATGTATGTTAAGTAAGTTTAAATTTCTGTATACTTCCTGTATAAAATAAGATTCTTTACTAAGCCCAATAAATAGGAAAACGTTGTTTCTAAGCACAATGTGAAAGGTTGAGAAACCTCGAAAGAAACCCAAACATCTATGTACAATTAGAATAATTCACACTGACCTCCAGCTTAATATACTTAGGGTTTCATCCTCAGTAAGGAAGGCCCAGCTTGAGGCCCCAACTGTAGCGAGTGGTCAGAGCTAAGCTAACTCCTGTTAGGACTTGTCCTGAGCTGTAAGCCGTGGCTGTAATGAACCCTTCACGTTGCCAATGAGGCAAGATAGATTCAGCCGTAAGATTGGGAGTCAGAGGGTTCTCCACCTTGGCTGCCCAAGACAACAATCTGGGCAGTTTTTAAAAATTAGTGATGTCTTACCTACCCCATGCTGATTAATTAGAAGCTGTGAGAGCAGCACTTCTTAGCTGGTGTAGACTCTCTGAGTTTATTTTCTTGGGTAGCCAGTATGGAGAACGAAGCTTGCATGTGTGTGTGAATCGCTTGGGGATCGTGTTGAAATGCAGATTGTGACTCTGAGTCTGGGGTGGCCCTGACAGTCTGCTCCAGGTGGTGCTGTTGCTGCTGCTGAGACCCCGCTCTGATCAGCAAGGGCCTAGTGCAGTCAATACAGAAAGACTTTGGTGTTGTGGTGGTTAAATCCCGATTCTCTCCTCGTAGCGACTGACTTACTCTACTCTTCTGCTGCTCCACCTAGAGCACTCCCCTCTCCTGTTTTTGAAGCTTAGGCTTCTAACGTTAAAAAACACTTGTTTAGTCTTCTGTTCTTTAAAAAACTAGACTATAGCTCCCTCTTCTGGCAAGTAAAATACCTACAGGTTTGTTTTTTTTCCCCTTCCTACAGTATTTTTAGGGGTGGACAGAAATTTCCAAGGCTTTGCTGGAATATAGTGAGATGACCACATAGAGGGACTACTTCTATGTCCTTTTAAGCAATCTTATCTTTTAAACAGATACTTCACAATAATTGTCCCTGTTTTTCTAACGCTGAAGGTGGAGAATATACTGGATTTTTGCGAAGATTTTGAGGTTGGTGGCACTGCTGTTGTTGTGGGGATCTAAATTCTTTGAGGGAGCAGGCCCTGGAATCGGGGACCGCAGTATCCTCTCGGGGTGTCTCCTGTGGAGAAGAGGTGGCATAATCCCTTCTGTGCATGGAAACCCAAGGGCTCCAGAAATAAGCACCTTCTCTTACACTCCCCTCTGCTCTAACTGCAGAACTTACTGTTTTTCTTGGATGCCTCTGACTCACTAACGTCTTTCTAGCTGAGTCTTAGAGACCCTTGTGACACCTCGCGATGCTTCCTGCTCTCACACTGATTCTCCCTCTTGCTCTTGTGAATTTCATCTTCCAGTGACGTAGATTTTAATTCTAGTGCAGGGCAAAGCACATGTTCTGACCCCGAGAGTGATTCTGGCTAGGGAGTCATCCTGAGAGTTAAGGGCTTCAGACCCTGGTTTCCAGACTGCTCAGTGTGAAATCCCAGTGCCGGGGTGCGGTGTGAGTTGGACCCTGGATCAGGGCTCCGAAGGACCTTATTCGTAGGTGATAGGAGGAAGTGTGTTCAGTCTGCAGACAGGCTCATCCTGACCAAGTTCACACCAGCATCTGTGGACAAACTTCCCCAGACCGGAACCGTTCCTCCTAAGTTGAGGGCAAGTCAACCAGGGTGGGGAGAATGAGAAGACAAGAAGTATAAACATCGGAACCCCCAAACTGGTTTTCGGTACTCAGACAACCCTGACGAACATGTTGTTTTTCTGCAATGCTTGGATTGGGAGTAGATTAAGAAGGATTATGTTTAGATAAAACTTCAGTTCCCTAAAGCTTAGAATAGGCTGGGAAGAAGACACAAGGGCAGTCGGTCAGTGACAATACCAAAATTCAGTCTCGAGATCTTCTTGTCGAGATGGCCTCAACAGATGGAATTTAAACAACCAAACAAGGAAACTGTGCTAACTCCCTTTTTCCAAGGCACTGTATGTGCAAGGGACTGCCAGGGCAGCTGTCTTAGTCTGTTCAGGTGGCTGTAACAGAATACCATAGACTGGGTGGCAGATAAACAACAGAAACTTATTCCTCATAATTCTGGAGGCTGGGAAGTCCACGACCAAGGCACCAGCCAATTCAGTGCCTGGTGAGAACTCCCTTCCTGGTTCGTGGACAGCTGCAGTCTTCTGGCTAGTGTCCACGCAGGGCAGCAGGGGGAGAGCTCTCTGAAGGCTCCACCCTCACTCCCTAAGCACCTCCCAAAGGCCCCGCCTCCCAATACCACCAGATTGAGGGTTCGGATTTCGCTGTATGAATTTTGGAGGAACACCTGTCCACAGCAGTGGCTAACACCCAGACCAAGTCAGCCAGCCACTTTGGTAGGTCTAGAAGCTGGATGTCTCGCTGCTTAGTCCGTAGCCAGACAAGTGTATCAACACATGCATCCCCTCCCCGAATTAAAACATTTCAGTGACTCTTGTCTTTTGCAAAATAAAGCCCAAGCTCCTCAGCATACATGGCCTAGTGTACAGCTCAGGTCTCCTACCACTCCTGCCTCCTGGTTCGAAGCCTGAATGGAATGTAGTGTTTCTATGGTGTGTCTTATCCTAAAATTTCTATCTCTACTCATCTGTCAAGACAAAGTCCAGGTATCATCTATAGGAAGCCTTCATCTAATCCCCAAATGTGGGTTTAGAGTATCTCCTTTGGCCATTCACACTGCTCCGTAGGCATCTCCACCACAGCATTTACCATCTTTGATTGAGCTCATTCATTGTATTGTTCTCCTCCTGAGCCCCTGGCCATGCACGTGGGCACACAGTGGGAGCCGAATATGTGTTTATTAAGGTAATTAGGTGTTTCTTAGGGGTTGTTCAGAGTCAGTTTCAAGTGCTTGTTTCTTACCCTCTTCCTCACATTACTTTTTATCTTCCTCAGGCCTTTCTTATTATGTGGACAGTTCTTCCTGTGACCTTGATAATGACTCTGAGATAATAATGACCTGTGATAGTAGCTTCGTGACAAGGCTTGCTGAGTGACATATCCGAGAGTTTCAGCTCACACGCGAATGACAGGGCTTTGAGGAAGCCTCGAGCGCCTTTGAGCCGACCCCTCCTCCACGGCTGCTCCTTACCCCAAACCATTGTGTTTTATGAGCAACCTAGAGAACTTCCTGTTGAGGACAGCATCCTCTCTGTCTAGCCCATCTTTCCTTCCCTCCCATAAAACTGTGTCTCTCACAGAGTGGGCGGACGGCTGAATCCTGTTTATTTCCCTCTGGAACAATCTACCTATTTTCTCGGAAGCTTTTTTTTTCTCTCCCACCCTGTTCCCCACCACCTGGGGCTGGAAAGAGCAGTTTTCTCTCTCTAGTCAAATACCCAGTCTCGCCATGTCTTAAAAAGCTCTGTGGTCAGTGGGGTATTACATCTACAACTGCGTGCATGAGAACCCTCTCCAGAGTGCGTTGTAAGCTGTTTTTTCGTTTACAGAAAACTAGATTCTCCCACAAGAGTGGCAGCTTTTGCATATGGCACACGGAGACTTGTTGGTGAATGACAGTTGTGTAAATGACTGAGTATATTGGAAAGAAGTGACTCTTCCTGGTGAAGTAGTATTTGTCAAACCATTCAGTTCTGTTGAATACGTTCTCTCTATTAAAGCCCCGAAGTAGCATATCCTAGAGGCAACGGCAGAGTTCACAGAACTGACTTAACTGTGTGTTAGGCCTTTTTACTCCACCCACCAGCACTGATGTAAAACAATGCAATCCTTTCATTTAGACACACCATTGGTTTTTTTTTCTTTTTTGCTAATGATTATACTTTGGAAAGCTTGCTTTTTGAAAGAAGAAATTATAGAATGACTGCACGCGATGTATGGCTCTGCACGCTATCCCTGTACAACTGACGAGTGCATTATTCTCATAGGTTGTGGTGTCAATGGCGCCTCCTACAGGTGGGCAGTGCAACATTTGCCAACCTGAATTGATACCCCTTCCCTCAAAAGGGGAAATGGCGATAATTAGGTGTTCCAACTAACACAAACTGAAAGTGAGCAAAACCCAAATGGTGTCGCTCAAGCCTTCCAGAGACATTTTAGATTAAGGAAATGACCTCTAAATGCTTTGCATTTCTGTTTCTTCAAAGCTGTGAAGTACCTAGTACTGCCCGCAGAGCAGAAGGAGCTGAAATTGAGAGGTGCGCTGGACCGTAGCCACAGATGGAGAGGAATAATGAACATCAGTAATTCAAATTGCTCTAGGAGTCTAAACCTGAAAAATTATTTTTCTAGCAAGTCGTTTAGAAATTTTTAATAAATTGGTTTGTCATTAAAATGACTTCTAAACATAAAAGATTACTTGAGATAATCCTCGACTGCCTTGATACCAAGGCCCAGTATGGGAAGAAAGAAAATGACTCAGGATGTAGGTAGTATTGTGTCTAAAGCTATGTCTGAATTTTACACGAAGCAAAATACATCCTCTGGTGAGACTATAGGATTAGTTATAATAGCTAAGGATAGAATATTATTGCTAAATTTATAGCAAGCTCATGATGAAGCAGAACTTTTATTTTTTTAAAGATTTTATTTATTTTTAGAGAGAAGGGAAGGGAGAAAGAGGGAGAGAAACATCAACGTGTGGTTGCCTCTCACACACCCTGTACTGGAGACCTGGCCCGAAACCCAGGCATGTGCCCTGACTGGGGATCAAACCCATGACCCTTTGGTTCTCAGGCCAGCACTCAGTCCACTGGGCCACATCAGCCAGGGCATGAAGCAGAACTTCTGAATTACAGGTTTGGATGAAATGGAGAATGAAGGACCTGCACTGGCCTCTGGAACACCTGGTGTAACTGTGATAATTATAAACCTTACTTTAGTCCTCACGCCCTCAAGTGTGATTTAATGAACAGATTAACAAGGAGCAAAAAAGAAAGACACTAACATTTAGAAAAGGCCTATTTTATGCCATATACTACGCTAGATATATAACTATTACTGATCCATTTAATTATCATAATTACCCTGAGAAGTACCTATTGCCCTTGTATTTCATGAAATATGTGCTGAATTTCTGCAAGATTATAAGTGCTCGCGATCACTCAGTTAGAACACCCAGGTTGTTTTTAACTCAAATACTGTGCTAATTCTACCGTACTAGGATGACCCCTCAAATACAGCACAGTAGGTATAAAAATTTAGGGTTATTTTGAGAGAGAGAAATTGTGATTTCTAATAAAGGAACTATAATTATAAGCAACAAACTCTGCCTACTGGTCAAATATTATTTACTGTGGTTGATAATGGCCTAAATGAGGCACCTTATTCATTTTTAAAGCTCGTTGGACGCTGCTTAATAAAAAGAGCCTTCGTTTCATCTTTCAGAAATGATCTTTAGACCTGCCTTGTACTTGCCACGATGACCGTTTCTGTAACTGTCACATTGACTTAAAACACTCCCAGAATGTTCGTGTGTGAGAGAAATGTTTGGTTTGGGCAAAGATATGGACATGGAAATTGAAAAGTATCCAAGTAAAATTAGATACCACCAGCTGGAGAAGTTACATATGTGTATTGTAAACAATGGGGAGCCTGTGCTACTTTTGCTTCTGTTAAAATTTTTTTCAATCAAGTCATGCTTCTCTCATACTGCCCATATTTCGTATTGTGCAAAGACAATAGTAATCCTCAGATGAAAGTAAAAATTAATGTTAAATTACATAGGCTGACTACTAACTTCCCTGCAGGGATTGTCATTCATTAAGTAATGATGGTGAAACTACCAGGTACTGTTCATAAGCACCCGTCGCATGCTAAACCCTGTGATTGCCCCTCAAACATTATTGCATTTAATCCTGGAAACATGTCGGTGAGCTAGGCCTTCTTGTGTCCACATTAAAGAGGAGGGAGCTGAGCTTAATGGAACTGAGGAACCTGCCGGAGTTACACAGGATAGGCTGAAGTCTAATCTGGGCATTGGCCCAAGACCACGATTTTAACCACTGCCCTCATCTGTTTAGAATTAGGTATTCTTTTGACTACCAGGATTTATTATTTTTGTTTTTTAAATAAGCAGCTACTACTTGGAAGTTTCTTCCCATTATTGCTGTTTTCTTTTCTTATACAGGGAACCAAAGTCCTGCAGATGTTCATGTGGTACCTGAATCCACGGCAAGTCTTTGATCTTTCTCAGGAAGGGCCGAAAGATGCGTAAGTCTGGAAATACCCTCCGTGGTCCGTACTGTTTTAGGCAAGTGAGAAGGACCTCCTGCGCTGGCGTTACTTGGTTCCCTTGTGAAATAATTTTCTAAACGTCTCTCCTCTACTTTCTCATCTGCACTGTCCTTCCTTTAAAGCTCTACCTAACGTTTCCCCGCATCCTCTTCCCTGGGTTAATTTCCTTCAAAACACATCTTCTCGGCTGTTAACTCAGTGAGTGTTTCTTGTGTGTTTGCTGTGTCTGAATGTGCGACTGTAGATTGGGAGCGAGCCTGGGAAGGGAGAACGGGTCCATCACTTTTGCTCATGCACGTACAACTTCGGACGCGTGCGTTAGTGGAAATGGGAGTGTGTCTTTGTGGACAGCGGCCATGTTTGTTTCAGAATGTATTCATATGTTTGTATTAGAGCTTCTGTGTGCACATCTGTGTCCGTTTGAGAGATTGACTGATTAATTGATTATATCTATGGATTTCACATCAGAGGGGGGAGACATTTTAATTCCTGCTCAGTCCCTTTTCTGAGCTTCTCAGAAATGTTACACGCTGTTTCTGTCAGAAGTGTTGAGAATAAAGCCTAGATGTAGGGGACGTGCATCTCATATCTCCCCTGGGGTGCAGGGAGAGAGTAGGGACATCTCACTGCTCTCTGGTTCCCTTGCAAAGCCCATCTGTTAAGGTACTTTGGATGTCATCTGATAAGATTGTAACCTAAGAGATACTCATTCTTTTTTAAATAGGCAACTATCAGACAAGGAAATACCAGCTCCTGACACCAGACAGCTGATAGGAACCTGCTAACTGTAACAAATGTATTTTTCCCTTTGCTTTTGACCCTGTGTGTCGTTGTTTTGCCAGATTTACGGCATATTCAAAGTTGTATTAAATGATGTTTTGCTTTTTGTAAGACTTATAAAATAAAGCTTGTGCTCTAAAAAAAGAAATATTGACTTAGGTAATTTCTAGGGAAACATTATTCCTATAGGAAATCGATAAATTATATATATTTAAGCATGCAGGAGAACATTAAATACAAAAATTAATTTCTGCTGACATTCTCTTAATGTATGAACACTTTTGCCACTAGAGGGTGCCATGAGACTTCTCTGTTTTTGTTTCTTTTTTTTTTTTTTTTTTTTTCCTTCTGTCTTTGGATGTACTGGGGCAAATCTGTACCCTGCCTTTTGCCCTTTCAGAGGCTTACTTTTCTTAAGATTGTATCACTTTAGTTAGACTTTAGGTAGATGCTTCATAGGTCAGCATAAAGAACATGGCAGGACAGAAAATATTTTTTAAAAATATTATTTGACTTGAATAGGTGATGTTTTCTAGAACAAAGCCATTAACATCTTTACTTAGGCAAACATTTTAGCCGACAGAGGTGGTATCACGGTATTTTCTTAAGAGCCAACATGAAAAATAAAATGATCTAATTCTAGGCAGCCCAATTTAAAAATAAAGAAAATCAGTGAATCTTCCCCCTTGGACTGAGGCATACAAATAGGGTTTGGCTCTCAGCGAGCTGAGAGGTAGAAGGAAATGGGGGTGCAGTCACAGTGCCAGTGAGGTATCCTCCCCCGCCTCTCTGAAAAAGTTTTCCGAGGAGTCCAGGTGGGCAGTTTAGGTTTGGAAAAGTGAATAAATCCATGAAAAGCTAATAAAAAACAAGGAGGAGATGTATAAGGCCTGTTGACTGCCAGTTGATGATGATTTTCTTTGAGAAAGGAGAGACGACAATGATGGGAAAAGAAAAAGAAGAACGGAAGGCAAAGCCAATGAGGGCAATGCCGTGAGCTGACACAGTAATAGGAATCACAGTGATAGGAATTAGGTAACACTCTCGGATGTCCTAGAATCCCCGTCCAGGGTTGGCTATTTAGAAATGAGGTTTGCTGCTCACCTCTGATCCAGCTGTTGGAGCCAGCCCTCTTGTGATCACTTGGTATTACTCTCACGATTATACATTTTCTCCAGGGGACATCCCTCCCCTATGTTTTCTCTGTGCTGTGGCCAGTGATGTGCTCTGCTGTTAACTTTTTCTTCCATTCCTTCTACAGGCTTGAGCTGTATAGGAAAGTACCAAATCTGCGAATTCTGGCCTGTGGTGGGGATGGAACGGTAGGTCCTTGAAATAGAATCCAGCTCTCACCCTTACTTCTTCCACCTTTCTTTTGTTTTCCTTATGACAGTTGTCTTAATTCATTCCCCCCTCCCCTGCCACAGTCTTTCCAATGCCCTAAAGCATCCTATGTCTCTCTCGTATGAATCATAGCCGCTCAGGGTTAGGAGGGACTGTGTTGTTACCCTCACAAATTCACACTTGGTCTTTCTAAATTGTATCCCTCCCCCAACTCTGCCATACCCTCTCCTGTTCCCGAGCAGGGATGTGGTCGGGCCATCAGAATGACGACGACAGACGACTAAATTCTTTTGAAACCACAGACTCACCTACTCAGCTTGTTCTTGATAATTTGTCACAACAGTTAAGGAGAAGTATGTGTACACAATAGAATTGCTGTAATTTTTTCCAGTAGAAATAGCACTTAAGGTATTGGCTGACATTAGTTTGTCTTAAAGACTGTTGCTTGGTTCCATATGTAGTCATTTTTGAAGAAAAGATGGAATTGGGCTGAAATTTAATGTCATGGGTGTATTTTCCTGTGTTTATGTGTCTCATCTCTTTCTCCATTTGCCCTCTATGTGTGGTGATACATGTATGTTGATATATCAACAGACCATGATGTGCTGATTCTGCTGCCCAGTGTCTTTATTCTGTATTTGGGGTCTGCTCTCACTGGGCCCAGGCTTTTATTATGAACTATCTGTGGCTTTTCTCTAATTTGTCTCCTCGCTCATGAGCACTTAATGCGAAGTTGGATACACACCATACACCAATAAATGAAACTGGGGAGAAAAGAAGTGATCCCACGGGTCCTTCAAGAGACTCTGGGAGAGAAAAACATGTTTGTGTGCGTGTGACCACAGGGTTCACCATTCTGAGAGATTCGCAATGCGCATTATGAGCTTATGACATTTAAGTCATACAGCTTATAAAATTAAGTCTGACAGCAAAGAAGCCAAACCTGTTTCCCTTTGTTTAACCCACTGTTTTCCAAAATTATTTGACCGTGGAATTTTTTTCTCCCACAATACCAATTGCATGTCAATCCATCGTAGTGTCAATAACATAATGTGGAATCTTCCCAACTTTCTTTAGTAACAATTAGGTCTGAACAAATCCTCTGTGGAGAAATATTTATTATTGATTACATTGATATATAATAAATCAATTAATAGACACACAGAGTCTTCTTCCTAGCTCAACTATCCCCCAGCTGGTTACCCTCAATCAAAGTGTATACTCATTGGTGACCCTTTACCATGGCTATCTGCCTTAATTTAGAATCTACTTGCCTCCCTATATGTTTCAAGCATCCCACTCACTCTTTTCTCCTCTAAATCACAGTGACAGAAGCACACAGGTTGAGGATATGCCTGGTGTCCGGAGTCTATAGTTCTTCCTCTTTCTTAAGTGACCGTGACCTCAAGTCCATGTCAGCTGCCTATCCCATCCTCATATCTCGGGCTTCCTCGTGGAGTTGGGTGCTCCGCCTCCCATCACCCAGGAGGCACCACCCCCTCACCCCCGTGCTTTTTTCTTCCTTTCCTCTCTACTCAGCAGACACGTAGGAAGCGCTGTTCTGTGTTACATGGTATTGAGGCATTCTCTGAAATTAGATAGGTATTTAAAAACATGGGATTTTAAAGTGTACAGGACAAAGAGAAGACAGCCACGTTCCGACATCTGTGAAACACCTATAATTATGGAGTCTGAGCCATAATTCGAAAGGAAAATGAAAAGATAGAAGTAGGAGGTAGTCTATTCTGTCAAGAAAACAAGACAAAACAGGAGTTTCAAGAAAGAGGGAGTGGTTATACCCTTCAGGAGAGACCGGGGAATTATCATTGAATTTGGAGACTAGGAAGTAACTGGTGGTTTCCAAGAAAACGGCTTCAATAGGGTGGTGTCTGGGACTAAACCCAGAATGATGAGTAGGCGGGACTTGGTGTGCTGCTAACGAGTCCTAATGACCAGATCCAGTCCCAGCATTGAATCACTATGAATATACTCTGTGCCCTAATATCCTTCTTGACTTGGAGACTCTTTGGTTCTCCCACTTTTCTTATCTTACCTTTTCTAGCATTTCTTCTGTGAGTATACTGTAATTAACAGGTATTCTGCAAGGCTTAAATATAACTTTTCTTTTATGTTCTAGTTACTTTTTTTTGTCTGAGGGACCTTATGGATGTTCCTAACCCCAGGTTTCACACCCTTCCACCTAACTCACAGATGTTCCAGGCATTTAGACTTGGGTCCCTGCAACCGGCCTGCCTCGAGTAAAAGCAGAACATCTATCCTTGAGCTGCTGCATACTTTTGAACTGATGGTTTCTGTCCACAGTAACCTCTGTGGTCCAGTCGCTCAGAATTGAAACTCTGATTATTTGGTACCTTATGCAAAGCCAGGGAGGATTCCTGTAATTTACTTTGTTAAAAGAAAGTCTTTGGTGAAAGATAGATATATGTAATCTATAAAATATTTACCAAGGTATGTGATTGGTATTTTTAATTTTATCAGTGGAGAATACGGAACTTAGAATTTTTACAGGGTGGGGGAGCAGAGTTTGTATAAGAACGAGGCATCCTGGCAGGTACGTGAAGGAAAACTGCTGGCTTTAGGGAAGGGCAGCATGATTATCGAGAGCATCAGGCACACATCTGCCGTGGGTGTTTAGCCCTCAGTTAACGTGCCGGTCTCTACAAAGGCTGTCGGGATTCTGTCAGTGTAGCGACCAGGTTCAAGGAGGAGTCAGAAGTGGCCTATTTTTGACTGATCAAGATCAGGAGATATTAACCATTAATCACATTAGTTTAAGCGTGCAAAGCATCACTTCATATATAGGCATGTTGCATGGATTTGGAAAAACGTTCTTAGGCTTCCGTGGTAGTTTAGTTTTATGTTACTCACAAATACAAGGCGGCAGAGTGGTGGATCTTTCGATATTGCACTTGGAGGTGGAAGAGGAGGGCCTGCCATTATGTCTGTGAACTTTGGCCGGTTCCCTGACTTCTTTTGGGACATTCTAGATCTGCACAGGATACATTGGGATCTCCAAGGTTCTTTACAGCTGTAGCTTTATAATTGTATCGACCATTGCTGTTCAAGGGAACTATAATGTAAGCCATATTTTAAATTTAAGTTTTCTAGAAGGCACTTAAAAGAGTGAAAAAGAAGCAGGTGCAATTAATTTTTTCCTTTTCATTGAATTGATTGCGGTGACACTAGTTCACAAAATCATGTCGGTGTCAGGCGCACAGTTCCACAGCACGCCATCTGTACCTGTACTGTGCGTTCACACGTTTTTATCATATGGTTTATTTACCCTGACATACCCAAGGTACTGTCGTCTCAAAGTGCAGTCAATATAAAAATCATTGACGAGCTATTTTATGTTCAGGTCGCACTGCCTGAGATCTGGCGTGTATTTTAGAGTGATGGTGCCTCCAATCCGGAGTAGCCACCTTCTGGTGCTCGCTCACCGTGCGTGGCCAGGGGCTGCACGTTAGTCTCTCTGTAACTGGTTAGCAGGGTCCTGAGGTGGTCACATAGATGCAGGAATTGCATTGGCTGGTCCCATCCTTGATCTTCAGGCTGAGCGGAAACTCAGCTGACTCAGGAATGACCTCCAGCCTGCATGTTTATAAACTACATGTAGGCATTCTGTGGTCATGTGGTAAATTGGTATTCACTCCCTTCATTGGCCACATCGCCACCCATCTGACTCGGCTTAAATATCGAAGAGCATGTGAGCCTGGGCACTAAAGGCACGAGCGTGCACCCTCCTCTTCTGGTGGTGCCTTAAAGTGTGACGTGGTCCCTAGCTGTCTGGCTGCGACCTTGATGAGCTGGGCTGGACCAGCGGGTCCATCTGTAACCATGTTAATGTCTTTCCAAAGGCCTGGAATTAAGTTGACTCTAGCCACCCACTTCACGCATTATTTCTTGTTTGGTTGGCTTCTCTAGGTGAGTTACGCCCCAAACAGTAGGCATCCTAGGCCCTGACTCATGACAGCTGCAGCAGGGAAGAAAGTAGTGTGTCCCTTTACTTGACAGGGGCAAGCAGATCATTCCAGGTCCCTGTGCCCCCTCAGCCCCAGCCTCACCCATGTGTGATAGGGTGTATCCCATCCTCTGCCTAGAGGAAGCATGTGGTACCTCTCACTAGTAGTCATTGTGATAAGTCATTTGAACTTTCTACTTCAAAAAGCTCATCCCAAGGGGTTATGACTCTTATCTTGATTTCATTAGGGCTGATTTTCAACATCTCTTTTAACACATGGGGACTTTTAAAAATCTTTAGTGCAAATATATAAATTAAAATATCAAAGGGAAGAATCATAGCAGCATATTAGAAAGGGACACCCAGTTGTTAAATGCTGTCTTGATTATCTTTCAGAATTCAGAAATGTTGCCCTGCTTTTCTCTGATTTCTCAGTATGCGTATCTTCCACTTTTCTTCCTGCATGGAATATAAGGAAATGCAACGTATGTCCTGTTCAAAGGTGTCAGTCCACTGTCCTCTCCACCCTTGAGCCGTCGCTAGTGTTACTACAGTGCAGAACGAGAATAGTGCTCAGAATGCACCTGGGGACCATTCAGTGTCAGCCAACGCTGAGTGTGGACAGGAGGTGGCAGCATTGACCAGCTGCTGCTGCAGCGGCCTGGGCTGGGCTGTTTGGGGACAAAGCCTGGGAAGGAGCTGGGATTCCAGATCCTTCTGTCTCACTTTTCCTAACACAAAAGAAGGAAAGGACTCTGCAAACTGGAAAACGATTTCATCCAATCGGGATAATTTCCTTCCATTATGGTGCAAAATATGCCAAGTGCTAGGTATTGCAGTTGATTCAGTCATTTAATTGAAGAGGTGAAGTCCCCAGCAGATGCAATCCCTGCCCATGAACTTGCTGTCTGGACCTCTATCTATCAGGAACAGGTTCCTGGTTACCTGGAAGGGAGGGCCTCTGATGAACAGCTTGGAGCCTTGAGATCTTTTATGCACTTTTGCTCACATAAGGGCAGAGACATGGATTAGTACTCAAGAGCATTTATGTGTCCGCTGTTGTAGGAGTATTTTCCTTTTCTTTTTTATAGCACTTTTCTGCTGCTATTTCAAAGTCCTTTGAAAATGATTTGTATTTAATGTGCTATGAGTGAATCCCCTGACCTTTCCATCTAAGTGTTAGGGTTCCTTCCCTGATGGAGAATTTTTCTTTGCAGGCTCATTTCCAGGTTCTTTCCTTTCTTTGCATCTTTTCTTTTCTTTTGTCTTTTCTCTTTCTTCTTTTCTTTTCTTTCCATTTTTTTTCTTCTTTTCTTTCTTTCTCTCTTTTTTTTTAGGTTTTATTTATTTTTAGAAAGAGGGGAAATGAGGGAGCAAGAGAAGGAGAGAAATATTGATGTGCGAGAGAAACAGCGATCATTTGCCTCTTGTTTGTGCCCCGACCAGAGACGGAAGCTGCAACCCAGGCATGTGCCCTGACTGGGAATTGGACCAGCGTCCTTTCGATCTGCAGGACGATGCCCAGCCCACTGAGCCATACCAACCAAGGCTCCTTTCTAGTAGTTTGAATGGTTTCCAGGTATCTGAAGCTACTTTTCTGTGGGTGGCTGAGGCCCCCATCCTGAGGACATGTCAGGGTGTTTCAGGTATATCAGTGAGCTGGGCTCACTGTTAGACAGGCCTTCTCCCTCCAGCACTAACAGGTCTCCACTTTCTATGGGCTATGGCCTCAGGCTGTGTGGCTCTTCACCCTTTTATTTCGGGGGGCCAAGAGGGAGCCAGGTACCTATTCTTATTCCCCATCATCATCAGACAGAAGCTGAACCAGCTTCCTCTGCTTGCACCTTCGTGTTTTGTTTGTTTCTGGCCCCGGAAGATTTTTCTTTTTCCATTGTTGTGTCTAGAGTGAAATGGGATATTGAAAGTGTGAACTCATAGCATGCTCTTTACCAAGAAAAGAGATGCCTATTTCAACTAAATATAAGGAAATAAAGACTTCTAACGTAAGTCTAGCTCAAAGAGACTGGACTGACTTGTGAGTAGAACCCATAAAGCAGAGGCTAAGTGATATCTCCAAGAGGCTTTGAAGAGCCTGCCTTCTTTTCCCTTCTCTGAATGGGGTGGTGAATTAGATTGCCACGTAGTTCCATTGTGTTATAGAGATTCTGGGTCTACGCTGGGCTGTTTGCGTCTGTGGTCAGCGATCCCTGATTGCTGGGATTTCTGAGTTTGCACATCCTTTTTAATGACCTTTAAACCTCCTTTTTGTAGTTCATTAGAGGTGCCTCCTGTTACTGAGTTGTGTGTGTGCCTTCAGCAGCGCTGGAACCACATGCAGCCCGGGCACTGGTCACAGTTTAGCACCTGGCGTTCCCCCTTTGACTTCAGTATTCGATAGGAGGCTTTGTTAGTGTGGGGAGTGAACGAAGAGCTGGAAGTGCGGGGTCAGAATCTAAGGAGTTGTCCAGGAGTAAACTGCCCGGCTTGCGGGGAGGGAGCACCGTTTGGCACTTGCAGAGATCTGGATTTCTGGTTTGCCAGACTGGGGAAACATCTGTGCTGTGCCTTTCTAGAAGGTTAACACAGTTGGAGACTTGTTGATGGACGGGCAAGGTTTTCATCCTGGGAAGGAATCGATGTCGAAGAGAAACGGTTTAAGGTGGAAATTAACAGATCTGATAGGACTCCGACTCTGCCTCTTCTTATTACTTATTTAGTCTTGAGCCAATTACATGACCTCTCTCCACCTCCGTTAATAAATAAGCATATTAACTGAATTTGAATAAGCAATTTCTAAGTTTCCTCAGTGCTCCAGAGATTCCCAAAGTGCGTGCCACTGTCTCCAGGACGGTTGGGCCCTGTGCAGACCCGGGTTTAGTTCTCTGTTTAAAGGCTCCCTGTGCCAGCGTGGCTAAGAGGTTGGCCTTCGGTGTTTGGCTTTCTTGATTTTGAATTCTGGCTACCCCATCAGTGATGTGATAGTAAGATCATTGGACCTTCCAAGTCTCAGTGTCCTTATCTACAAAATGGAGATGAAAATTATATCTACCCCATAGAGTCATTTTGAAGTTTAATAAGACAGTTCATTAGAGAACTTTGCTTAGGGACCAGCACCTAGAAGTCAACCAGTAGCTCACTCTTTTTGTCCATTAGAAACCCTACGAGAGCAGGCATTCTACCTTATCTATCTTAGCCCAGCTCATTTATCTCTTTATTTCAATTACTTAGTTCTGTTATTTATATGTAATAATGTTCAATAAATGTACTGTTAAAGTACAATTTTCAAAAAAAATAAAAAAATGTGACTCAAATATATAACCAATACATGTCAAAATTTATTTATAATGCAATATACAGATGATGTTTTATAGAATTATACATTTGAAACCTATATAATTTTATTAACTTTTAAATTTAATTAAAAATTTTATTTAGTTCTTTAATGAAGGAACCAACAAAATACTAAAGCTGATTTTTTGGAGAAGTAGAGGAAAAGAATTTTGTACTTTAAACCAAAGTAAATTTTCTAACTTTGCAACAGAATTGGTTTAGGTCCTCTAAAGGACTAAAACTATAACCTTTAAAGCAATCTTCTCAACGTTTGTCTCTCCGTAGGACAGAAATTTTCAAGCTACCCTGTAGTTATACGGTTCTCAGGCCTGTTAAATACTGCTCTAGTGTGACATTGTGAGGGTGTTTAAGTTTGCTTTTGCTCTTTTCAAGTTTGGGATAATTTTTCTAAATAGTTACAATAAGGCTCAATCTTAGAAAAAGATTACACAGGAATACGATTCTAGTATACAAGTATTTTCTGCCTAAACTTATAATAAGTACTAGGTCCAGCCCTAATTATGTTTTCAGAATGTTTCAGTAAGGGGGATAAAAGGGTATTTAGGAAAACACCACTGATTTCTAAGATGATATGGTGGAGGGGAACTATTTAATTGGTGCTCACATGGGCCATGCACCATATTAACGGTTTTTATACATATTTTACTCTATAAACAGTCTTGTGAGACAGGTATTATTATCTCCATTTTGAAAATCAGATAAATGAGTCTCAGTAATGTTAGGTAATTTAATCAAGATTACAGAGCCAGTAGGAGCCAGAACTGAAATTCAGTCTGATTCCGAGTCCTGCGTTCCCCCCACCGCCCTATGTTATGTAGCTCCCTACATTTAAACTCTCTTTAAATCCAGTGAAACGCACAGATGAAAGGCTGCAGTTTTGCTTATATGACACAGTGTGTACAAAATGGTCCATTGCCCCGTAAGGTCCTCGCTACTTTGAAACTGCCTGAGATAAGAGGTCTTTCTGGCCACTGAATTGAAATATGTACCTTTTTTTTTTTTTAAAGAAAAACAAAACCATTTGATTTTGCTCTTTAAAGCCGCCTCCTCTCAGGTTGTCTTCCTTGTAACTTACCTATCTTTCTTATCACTCTTCTGGCCCCCGATCTGTCTGTAGGTGGGCTGGATCCTTTCTATTCTGGACGAACTGCAGCTGAGCCCGCAGCCTCCCGTCGGAGTCCTTCCTCTGGGCACTGGGAACGACCTGGCTCGAACTCTCAACTGGGGCGGGGTAAGAGCTGCTCTCAGGGCTGCCCATGCCGCCCAGCACCAGGGTCCCCTGGGCCACAGATGTCCTCGTGGAAGGGCAATATGCTGCTGTTGTGTAAGGAGTAAGTTAGACTTGAGAGCCAAGGTACCCATGAGGCACGATTTAATCTGGTAACTTATAATCAGCTAGAGAAGGGAACATTTGGGGTTTTAAAAAATTGGGGTTAGTACACATGCCTTGGGCTTTCTGAGCTCTCCATGAAAAGACAGTGGGTGGGTGGTCCTCAAGTAAACCAGTCACGCAGACTTGAGTGGCTCCTGACCCTCAGCCCTGGCCAGGGCAGTAAATCTGATTCAGATTTGCAATCTTTACTTTGGGAAAGTTCTGGCTTTTTTTTTTTTTTTTTGGAGGATTTGGTTTCTCTGGTCAGTGTCATCCTGGCTGTGGCTATACAGGTGACTGACTGTCCTTTCCACGACGGAGCCAATTTCAGACAAAGCCCAGTACAGGCAGCTTACTTGTCACCAACCAGCCATTTTATTATTATCATTTCTTTTTTTTAACAACACTAAGATAGTGAGAAAGCACAATATGCTGCCATATGCAGCCCACCAGCTTTTTATCTGCTCATATGAGACCATTGGCTGACCTGGGCCCCGTGGAAATTATCTTTAGATATTAGAAGATATTAATTTGGCTTTGCATGAATCAATTAACCTCCCATAGGTCTTTTTAAAAAAGTATAAATGATAAATACAGGGTGGGGCAAAAGTAGGTTTACAGTTGTGAATATACAAGATAGTTTATTCTTGTATTATTTATTAATTATTGCATTATCTTCTATGTGAACAACTGTCAGCTTTTGCCTCATCCCATATTTATGTGAAGCAACTAATATATTATCAGTGTTAGTTCCTGTCACCCAAATTAGTGACTTGACAACCCTTAATGACCACGCACTCAGTGACGTGGGCTCAGGGAGTAAGCAGCTCCCTGACAGGGCTCTTCCTCGGGTCGCAGAAGGAATGGTGTCCTCCTAAAGCGTAGGGAGAGGTGAGTGGAGTGGGACGTGAATAGAAGAAATTGCTTATCGGAGGCTGCTTTCAGTCCCTCTCCCCCTTCCCACACACACACTTGCTCTGTGCATCTCACAGATTCCTCTAGTAGGAGGCCTGGGGGGTCCTGTTTTTACTCCAGCAGAAGAAGCCATCCCACATGGACCCAAAAACCTACCAGTAACTAGTGGCTCTTGGTGTCAGCAAAAATTATTCCTCAGCTCAGACCAGCTGGAGTTAGCATTTCTGTGCATATTAACTGTGGCTGTTGTCTTAAATTGTACAGTTTACTCCCCCAGCCTTTCTAATTATAAAATAACTAAGGAGCTATAGCTCAGGGCTCTTTGCATGAAAGACCTTTGGCTGTACTGTTTTGTCAGTCCAGACTCCAGTGGATGTGTTCTTTGATCCCTTAGGGCTACACTGATGAGCCTGTTTCCAAGATCCTTTGCCAAGTAGAAGATGGGACAATTGTACAGCTAGACCGCTGGAACCTCCACGTGGAAAGGAACCCAGACTTGCCTCCAGAAGAGCTCGAAGATGGCGTATGCAAGGTCAGAGAGTTCTTTCGTCCTCAGAAAGAAACCCAGGGGCATCTGTCATGGGAAATACACTAATGGCTGGAGAGCCATGTCCTGATTTTTTCCTACGAGATAACAGGGTAGTGTGCAAGTTCATGGCTGCTACAGCTATGCATACAACGCTACCCAGTGATTCTGCTTCTAGAATCAGGCTTCTAGAGGCATAGATTTCTATCTGCTTCTAGAGCTCCAGGAGCTGCTCTCTGCCATCAGCTTCCACACCAGGAAGACAAGTATCCATGTTCTAATCTTTCAAGTTCATTTCAAACTCTTAACCTAGGAGAAGAAGAAATATATATGTTCTGGAGCATCAAGTACATGGTCTTTCAAAAGAAGGGTAACATCCTCAGATTTCTGGCTTGATATCAAATACCTCGAATGTTTAGGAAGTAATAACTAAGCCAATTTCATCACTTGCTTGGAACTTGAAGATGTCTACATAAACTTTTTTTTTAATGCTTTTCCTATAGTGATTGAGTTTTTATTTCAACCCAAGAGAAAACAAGGGACACAGTTGTAAATATGCTAGAATGGAGGTTCCGTGGAACATTTGGTTCTCTGTTCTGGCCTCAGTTTCAGATACATTTCGTAGGTTGCCAAGCAGCCACTTCCTCCACATTACTTTCCCCTTTGTTTTCTCTGACAGTGTTTTCAAACTTTTGTATGCATCCCAACCACCAGGTGTGCTTGTTAAATAATGCGGAGGAGGAGGCCCAGGCCCAGAGACGTCCACGAAGTAAATGCAGGGTCAAGGCCCAGGCATCTGTGTTTGAAACGGCATCACTGTGCTGGATTAAACCGTTGATTCAGGCCAAGATTTCTTGGATGTTTTAGCCTTAAAATAGATGGAATCAGATAGCATTTTCAACCAAACTGACCTCCACTTATTCACTCAAATATGTTTTGCCTTGTTTTCATGTTTGTTTGTTTTTTTTCCCTCCCCACCTAAACCATGACCCAGCTCTTGCAAGGTTTTTGGTAGATATCGTGATTGCTCAATTGGCCTTGAGTTCATAATGTCACAGTGATGTTTAAATAGCCCTTATGCCTTGGGGTACAATACGTCTTTCTAACATATTGGACATACAGAAATTGGACAGGAAACAGTCAAAATAAAAAGAAGTGTACCATATGGAAACTTTAAGGTCCTTTTGCCACTCCACTCAGAGTGGTTAGGCCCTCAGTGGAAATCTATATTTAAGTCTCTTCCCAACAGCTCCAGAAGTGGAAAGACTTCTTGCTGCAGCCAGGGAGCATTAATCCAGATAATTAAAGGCCTATGAAAGTGGATTTTTGAAGGAATGTGTAGGAAATTGGGACCATTTTTCCTGGAAGATACGAATAAGAACATAATAACAGACTAAATTGGGGTATTACTTACGGGACGGTGACCAGATGTCGCCTTGAGTTATCAGCAGAGGCTAAGACACAGTTTAGAATTGTAGCCAAAGGAACATACATGGTAGAGACGGATGTATCTGAGCTCTTGGCAGGATCCCTAACCCTTGCTGTCATTACAAGGGCTGGTATTTTGTTTAAGTGCAGCAACTGGACATTTTCAAATAGGAAGCCAGGAAAGTAAGACGTGCTTTTGGCGTTGTTCTATGTGTTTAGTTTCCCTCCCTGTTCTCCAGTTAGTCGTAACCGTTTCTACGGGCTGATTTGACCTCTGAATCGTTATAAGCTCTAGCTCAGGGCCTTCCACAGGGGCGTTGCTTCTTTGTTTCCATTAGCGGCCAAGGCAACCCACTTTCTTTCTTTCTGGATTAATACATCTCTCCCATTCTCCCTCTCATTTCATTTTTCTCTTCTTGGCACAAGGCTCATGTCTTTTTTTCTCTTATTGGGGCCAGATTGTCACTCTTGTCAAACAGAAACTCTTACTGGTCAAGGGGCATATGAAACCCTGTAATAAACTTCCTTTTGGAATCGTGAGTGTTAAACACTTATCTCTAATAGAAGAGAAGTACATTTCTATCTGGAGGGTAAACCTCATCATCATTTGGAAACGTTATCTAAACTGAGGTGAAATGACCTCTATTTCCTTTAATGTTATCTTCCATTCTGAGTTGCAGAAGGGAAAGAATCACCACTTCCCTTCTAACATTTTCCGCCTGCCTTTCTAATTGTTCCAGCATTGAACTGCAGCCTTAAAATCACGTTAATTTTGCGGTTTTAATTCAGGACTTTAGGTTGCATGGTTCTTTTACTCAGCTAGCAGCAGTGACAGCCAGTGACCTGGAGGATTCTGGGAAGGAAAGCTAAGGCTTGCGTGTGCATCTCTGTCTGTGTGTGCGTATTTCACAGTCACCTTAAAGACAGAGGCTTGGAAGAGGAGGAAGGAGGTCAAATGCATGACAATGGAAGGGGACTAGACTCTGGGTGGTGCGCACACAACACAGTGTACAGGTGTGCTGTAAAGTTGTACATCTGGAATCTTTAATAAAATTATTAACCAACGGTATCCCAATAAATTTAGTATAGAATACAGGGTCCAGCAGAAGTAAAGCCTGTGCGAATGTGGTTGGCAGGGTAATAATATGGGTGTAATAATCTATAGTTTTAATTTGAGCACTTCACCTAAAATGTCATATGGTGTGCTTGGGTGTGATATTGTTATGTTACAGAATTACATGCTTATGACTTTGTAATGAAAAGGGGGTGTCATTTGTGGCGGGCCCTGTGTATAAGACTTGATAGAGGGAATCTGAATAACGCTGATAAATAAATCTATATACACATGTATTTCTTTTTTTCTCTAGGTTGAGAATAGCTGAATGTCTCTCACTGCCTTATTTCTTATGTGACTTTTGTCAAAAAATATTTTTTTAGAAATAGGTGAAGAATAAAATTAAATATTCAATTTAAGTTGCAATATTAATATGTTGAATATAATTCTTGAAAACAATGCATCTACTGATTAAAGTAGGTCAGACATGACCCTGACAACTGAATGTATTTTCTAAGTTTGAAAAGTGAATCATTCTTCATAACTCTTGCAAACGTGCATCCCTCAGATTCGTAAGGTTCTCTTATTGCAACATCCACAAGAATGGTCGTCGTCTAATCATTTGTATCTGTATCCCTTGTTTCCTATACTATTTAAAATTCTCGGGAGCATTGTATGATTTGAGCTTTGACTAATGAATTAATTGAAACATCCCTGCTTCTTCCTGGTAAACACCCTCTACCTGGAGCTGTGACTGACCTCCGTCTCAGGAACAGCCCCAGAGACGGGCGTCTGGCCTTTACTTTATGTCTCTCTTTCTGCCTGGTTACTTACAACTTTACTTCTCCCTTTGTTCGTCGTTGCAGCTTCCTCTGAATGTTTTCAATAACTACTTCAGCCTCGGATTCGACGCGCACGTCACGCTGGAGTTCCATGAATCCAGAGGTGAGGACAGCGTTCCACCCCCGTCTCCCCGGGAGGAAGTTGGCAGCAGGTGTTTTGCATGTTCCCTTTTGTTTCCTGTCCCTTACAAGTTGACAGTGTTGTTTCATTGTGACCTCTGTGAGGACCCTGGGAGACAGACAAGATTGGAACTCACCACAGATAGGACTTGGAGGCCTTGTTGTTTAGAGTTTCAAAGGTGGGAAGAGATGGGACCAGTTGTGTGCTCCAGATGGCTACTCTTTAAATTTGACTGGAAGGTTTGAAGTTAGTGAGCTCCTGAGGAGTAATAAAGATGCTTCCACTGAAGTCACCGGGACACGCATAGCTTCTCAAACCATCAGTCACAGTGCACCCCTCCATAACCAGAGCTGCTGAGACCTGGGAGCAAAGCACAAAAGCCCCGCGTGTGTGTGTCAGAGGGACAATAGGTAGGACCATAAGGGCCTATCTATGTATGGGTGGTTTGGGTTGAAAGAAAAGGATCTCCTGGTGTTTGGATTAGGTTCGGAAAGTGCTGGAAATCCTCCTTGGATGAGATAGAGGGATGAATGGGGCAAACTGGTGATTTCAAGCACCAATAGAGATGGACTCAGGAATGGGGGAGCAAAACAATTTTTGAAAGAGAAATAAGTAATGATGGATAATGCTGAGGATAAGTATTTCATCAAAACTTTGTTAAGTCATTCAGAACTGAGAAAGTTGAGGGTTTTGCCTCATGCTCTGTAACGTCGATCTCTCTTAATCTCTCTTTTTCTCTCTTACGCTTTTTTCTTGTTAATGTCACTACAATATACATCTCTGTCTGTGCCTGTGTCTGTAAGTATGTCTGTCTTAGTCCTTTGTGAGTGTGTTCGTATGTAACCAAAATACTGCTAGGCAGTGTAGTAGTAAGAATATGTGAGATGAAAGTCACAAACAGTGGATTCCTTTACTTATTTTCCTCTGTCTGTTTACAAGAATGTGAGCGGTTTTAACTAATAGAATTTGAACAACAGGGAAGTAAAAGCTAGCATTTAAATGTTCAGATTCTAGTAATCACGCAGAGAAAATTCTGGTAACGCTCTCATGCACTAAAGGTCAAGAGCGGAGCTGTAGAATTCAGGCTGTTAGAATGTAAACTGTAAGCGAAGTCCGAACCTATCATTTTCTTCCTGAATTCAGCAATTTTGGTAGACTTTTCCTTCCTGGAGTCACGAGAGTTCAAGCGTCAGATGCTGTGCCAGTTGAAACCAATACTGTTCAAGAGAAGGCCGTAGTGTGAGCTCTCTCTCTGATTAGCCAGAAGATCACGGATAGAAAGGTTGGTTGATAACAGAACCACAAATATCAAATACCCTAATCAGAAACACCACCACCCTCCCCGTCTCCCTGCGATAGATAATTCTTGGATGTTAGGTAGTGAGAGGGTTCTCCAGTTGGGGCCAACATTTGTAACCTGCTGTCCATCCTATATTTGAGGAGAGTTAATTTGGAGAAGTAATTGGAGGTTCCGTTCTCCATTTCTTACCCCATTTCCTCCCTCATTTTCATCAGGAGGGCCTCAATCTGGGCTTCCTAGTGAAATTCTTAATTTCTTAACTTCTAAAGTAATATAATTCACTAATGCATGAGCCTCCCAAAATAGACACTCTGGCATGAGAAGAGGCCTAAATGAGTAAGTGGCCAACAATGAGCTCATTCGAGGGAACTTAATATTTGGTCTAATTAATCTGAAAGTTTTCCCGATACATTTCCTTGTACTGTGGGGACATTTCTGTACTTCAGAGTGAGAGGGGAGCAGAGAAGGGCCTCAAGGTGGAAGGACCAGGAGTAGAAGGGAATTCTCATGGGAAAGTGATTTTTTTTTTCTTTTAAGTTATGGGACTATTTCGTTTTAGAGAGGACTAGGCTGGTTGTGGTGTATATGTATGTATACGTGGTTTTCAATGTGTATGATTATAAAACAATTAATTAAAAGATGCCGCACATTAATTTTGAATAGTTCATTGCCGAGGCTTAGTGTAAGTGCTTTCCTGCAGTGTGAAGTGGATTTGCAAACTTTTGCCTTGCAGGCAAGCCAGACCCCTTCAGGAAAACTAGCCAGTGATGAGCTGGTAAGGGAGAATTCATGTCACCTGAGAGTAAAAAGCTACAATATTCGTGAAGATGGTACACAGATGGTGCAAAATAAATACCCACAAACTACTGCAACCAGGTTTGACTGGTATGCCTAGACCAGGGGTGCGAACTTCTTAGTATCTATTAATCTATTCTTTTTGCATTACATAAAATCAGTATTTATTATAAAAGCATCATTTCTCAAGCTAATATTCCTTTTTCAAAACTGTTTTTTGTGGATTTAGATTTTTTCCATATTCTTACCCGGATAGTCAAGAAATCTCAAGCTCAGCTGCAGAAGGAAAAGAAAAACAGCAAGGCCACATTTTCAATACGGGGTGAATTCACTTGTTTTTGTTGGTAGTGAGTGGCTGTTCCCCAGCCAAAAACTCATAGCTGCGACTTCAAACTGTTCTCAAACACAGCCACTCACAGTGTGAGACTTCATGATAGAGCTTGTATTGTTTGTATAAAATACTTGGAGTTTAACTCAAAGCCTCATGAGAGCTATTGTAAAAATGCTTGAATAAACAACTTACTGGGAATCAGTCAAAAAAAAATAGTGCTTTAAATTGGGAATCATACCAACCAGTCTACGTGAAATTGGACATAGATACAAGTTTCACTGAGGCAGAATTTTAAAAAGTTTAAATGTAGAAACAGTTTTTGACATCGATGGAAAATACCCATTAAATTGATACGGGACGAATGCAGATTTTAGCATTGCTCCATGTGTTATATTCCTTTAGAAGGGGCAAATAAAGTGACATTTATTTTGAGACAGTTTATTGCTGGCAATACTATATAAATCCATGCTTTTAGAATGACCGGTAGAAAATCAAACAAGGAGATAATATAGTCTTAACATTTTGGTTGACTTTGCATAAAGAGTGCAAACATTTGAATCATTTGGGTTTATGTATTGGATCAGAAAGACGGGACCCTTTATTTGATTGGAAAAGAGATGCTTTCTTGTTCTTCTCAAAGCGGCCGCACCACGCATGGTTGACTTGTTGCTGGTTGGGCATCAAAAAGTGCAATCGTTCGAACAGAACTTGGAGATGTCCTGGGATTGGTCACTTCATTGTCAGTTGGAGTCTTGGCCAATACTTTAATCATTATGGCATTATGACAGTGCTTGGGGACATACATCGAAAACATTTCAACCTATTGATCTATAGTGATGTTGACAATAATTATGGTTATCAGGTAGCAAAGTTAAGCCTCACTCTGCCAGCTACGTGAAGCAGATTGTCACTTTTTTTTTTTGGACATGAAAGATGTTAAACACATCAAACTTTTAGTCTGAGATTGGAGGTTTAAATTTTTCTGCCTCACTGCAATTATTATTCAGAGGCGTTGAACCTTCTGCTACAAGGTCAAGGACAGACAATTATGTGTGACTCGCGAGGAGGCAGTATTTAAATTTGATTTGGGATTTACTGTTTTCACTGAATAGACAGAGACATGCAGACCTGCACGTTTCAAAGGATTATGAATGTTTCATGATTCGGGTAGAGGACTGGCAGATTGCTTTAAAAATGCGGTGTTTGCGGTGGCTCGCCCGATTTCATTGTTGCCATCGCTGCGAAGGCCTCGCTTGCAGGCTCTTGTCCAGACACGAAGGCGCAGGCACAGTTTGCCCTTGAGAAGCTCTCACTATCTGAGATTCTCTGTCTGTAACCCTCTTTTCCATCCCGAACCTCTGCGTGGTACCTACTCATCCCTCAAGATTCAAGTGTACCCGCCTCTGGAGCACTTTTCCCATCATTCCCTTTATGTGTAATACGCCTTTCCTCTCGTGCACATGTCTTTTTATAGCATTTAAGGGTGATATTTTCCTTTTCGTTTTCACACCTGACTCCCACCACTGTAAACTCCACGAGGGCAGACAACCATGTCCTGTCTGTTTATTTGTTTGCTTGGCCTATTTATTTATTTTCAGCTATGAAAGAATACAGTTTATTTTTGAATATAATAAACTTCATTATCTTTGCTTCATTTGTATGAATTACGGTTTACTTCCATTAGAACAAATAATTGCGAATTGACTACATGTACACATGTATTCTCTATAACACATAAACCAGTATTACTTAGTCTATTCTAAAATAATTTAACCCATTTCTTTTAGGTTTTTTTCAATTACAATTTGCATTCAATATTATTTTGTGGTAGTTTCAGGTGCCCAGCATAGTGGTCCCTGTGCCGAGTCCCGTGACTGTCTCAATAAGTGTCTGTTACGGGGACGGAATTTTAATTCGGGGATAGGCCCCATGTGTAAAGGTAAATAGCTCTAGAAAGGCATATGTGGGAAGGGCAAGATGAGTTGTACAGGCAGTAAATACGTAGGAGGTTGGCGGGACTGCTGTCGGGGGAAAGGTGTCAGAGGAAATTTTCCAGAAAGGGGAGATAAGGGGAGATAGAGGAGGAGTGTGATGGAGGCAAGGAGTAGACAGGGAAGGAGGCTATTTCAGACGGGAAAGGACGGAGGGATGATGAGCATGTGATGAAGACGGGGTAGCTGGCCAGTTACTACATAATGAAAGATTTTTTTGGTGGCACTAGAAAAATAAAGATAATGTTGGTAAAAATGTATCTGTCCTGAATGGGCAACGATGTCAAGAGATTTAAAAAAAGAAACAGACAATTTAAATGGAAGATGGCAATGTTAGCATAGGCATTTGTATATACATAACTGAAGTCTTAAGATTGGATGTGAGTTATTTAGGGTTCAAATTGCTTATTGATTTTTATAAATATAGTATTGAACCTATATTTATGCATAACTCCCTAATATGCAGGACCAATTACAGACAAAGCAAGGTTTAGGATCCCATTCTGATGACACACGTATTTTTGTGTTGTGCATAAGGATGGGGTTAATATGTGAAATCAATGGGATGGACGATACCCAGAGCCTCATCATCATTATAAATGAATTACATCCAGAGCCAAATCATTTGGATGATTTAGATGATGAGGTTTGGGAAGTTTGAGCTAATGAGATTTAGATGAGATTTTTGCATTTTGAATTGATGACATAATGGGATGAAGCCTTTGGGGGCCTGGAAGAGAGAGAACGTATTTTTCATGCGGGAAGGATGTGAATCAGGGGGGCAGGGGGCACATGAGGGTAGGCAGAATTTTGACCTCCACAACTGTTGCCATTTGGGTCACGGTCATTGGTTGTGTTATTTTACACGGCAAAAAAGACTTTGTTGATGTTATTAAGGTTAATCATTAGCTGACCTTCAGACAGAAAGATAATTCTGGATTATCTGAGTGGGCCCAGTGTAATAACATGAGCCCTTAAAAGCAAAGGTGGAAGGTGGAACAGGAAGTCTGAGCTCTGTGGCAGAAGGGGAAGGCGGATAGATTCAGAGTGTGAGGGGACTTGGTGTGCCATTGCTTGCTTTGACAATGGAGGGGTCATTCATGAGCCAGAAAATGCAAGAGGCCTCTGGAAGTTGAGAATAGACTCTAGCCAGCAGCCAGTACATGGCAAGAACTTCATTCCTGCAATAGCAAGGACATGGATTTTGCCAATAGCCTGAATGGGCTTCTAAGTGAATCCGCCCTGGAGCTGCTCAGTAAAAGCTCCATAGGCTGATAACTTGATTTGGGCCTGGTAAGACCCCAAGCAGAGGGCCCTGAAGAGACCAGCCCAGACTTTTGGCTTAGAGAAGTGTAAGAAAATCAATCAATATATTAAGCTGCCAAGTTTGCTGGGATGGAAAATTAATATGGTTAACATTGCTATACAGCCAGCCTGTAACTAGGTTAATGGCATGGACGTACACAGTGTGTGTTTGGGTCTCGCTGTCTCACGCCCTCTTGTGGAAGAGGAGGCTGAGGAATCTAGGAACTGCAGCCACAAGCCACGGCCACTTCCACTATTGGGGTCTTGGGGTACTCTGAGGGTTATTGGCCTTTCTTGAGAGTGGCCTTTCATGGTTTACTTCATACCAATGAACAGACGCAACTTCCTTAAGGAGCTGAAGCTCTTGCGCTTTCTTGCCGGCCCTTTCCCCTTTCCATACGGTCCTTTTCCTGATAGAGTTGGGAGTCCGCGTTCCTTGGTTCTCCTCAAAGTCATATCAATACTTATACGTACATGTAGACATATTCATCCACTCAACCCTTTCCTTCTATTACCCAGACAGTGGATGCTGCTGTTAGTGGGCTTCTCCCTGCTTTCTGATCGCCTGGCTTCTGCAGGGAATGGCCCAGCTCGCATACTAGCAAACATCTCCCTCAGCTCCAGCCAGCCTTGTTCTAAGTCTGATATGTGTTCAGAATGAGGTGGACATAAAAATGGGAAGAGTCAAATCGCCCTGGCAGGCTCACTCTGGGAGTCAATAGTATAATGTGTAGGGTGGAGCAGAGAGAATAATAGAATTTACCTCACACCTTTTCCTAACCTCAAGGCCAACTCTTCTACCTCTCCTCTTTATTTTACATCTTTCTGATACCTCCATGCATGCTAGTGTCTTGTTATATGACTGTTTTGTAGAATTACTTATTTAATCAACTTTTATCCAGTTAAATTACATCTGAGATGTCTGTTTTCATCTGTCAACTGTGTAAGTGAAAGCACCATACACTCAATGTCTTTCTTAATTCTAGTCTTTTTGGGTCTTACAGAACATTTTCCATCTCTTGAGAGAAAAAAAAATATTTCTTTAAAGAAAAAATGCTTTTCAGTTCTTCAAGGCTCATAGGAAAACCTCATGAAGAAGTGGGTATTTTCCAAACCATACATTATAAAAAAAAGTAAATGTTAATAGCTGGTATATGATTCATTTAATAGCTTTGGACATCAGTGCCCTGAAAAAGTTCTGGGCCAGAAATGTGGGTGTCATTTTCCATTTCTCATTAAAACTTACTCAATAGCTGGATCTGATTATGTTTAAAATTGGGGCCTATGTACCTATGATAAATTACACAGCAACAAAAATGCTCATTTTGCCTCTGATTCCATAAAGCGAGAGTTAATACAACTGAAAATGGTACCCAACCAAATCTGGATCCAAAAAAGGTTAAAAACAACATGCCATTTGGCAGCCAGATTCATCCTGAAGAAGGTCCAGACCATACAAGTGGGCAACTGTAAGACCAACAGTGGGGGTCAAGGAGCTAGAGTGCGTAGTATCACTTTTATCCTCTTTTTGTTTACTAGATCCTATAAGTTAACTTTTGCGGTTAGTGTTACTTGGTTTCTAGGGTGATAGTACTTAGTTTGGTAGAAGAGAGTGAATGATGAAGGAGAGGTTTGAAATATGGGAACTTTGATTGGATGGAAGTAACTGTCAAAAACCAATCTATAAAAATACTATCTTCTTTGGTTTGCAAACCTCAACCCAGTTTCTACATCTTACGCTAATAGTACATTGTCATAATTGTGAAAATCATCTCATAATAATTGTCCAGAATCATCTCCTTAGATTTTGTAGCTTTTATTCACCCCAGTCTTAGTGAACGCTTTGCTACGTTTCTTCAGCTGGACAACAGCTTTTGGGATTTGCCATCCAAAAACAGGGTTAGGCCTTGGAGTTTCAGCTAGTCAGCCAGGCTAAGGAGAGGGACTTTGAGAAAGACCCCACTCTTAAAGAAAGGGATTAGTAAGCATACCGAATAAAATAGCAGAAGGCAAGAACACGAGCAGTGGGTGCCTTTGGAATGTCTTGGAATTTTATTAGAAAGAATGTAAGGAAATAATATTTCATTTAAATAGTTTATAAGTCCTGTGAATTTATATGAAAATTCCCTCCCGCAGATTCTCGTTTACGCTTTTTGTGGCCCTCAACATGTATAACATTTAGGAGGAAACTCAAAATTAAGCTGTTTTTCAGCCAGAGACTTTGCTGTCAGATGGCTGGTGCCCACTCAGCGGGTGACCTGCATATATGTATTTTATATTTCTCTGTCTCCACTAAGTCAAGTTATTTTTCAGGGCCTATCACAAAGAATAGTGTGGATGGTAGTTAGGAGTTTTTGCAAAATGTGAAAGCAAATTCTCCATTAAATTTTATCCAAATTTCCCATATGTAATTACATTTCGAAGCTGCATACATAGTTTAGGGAAGCTATGACCTGCGGAGGTCAAAGCAGACAAGCACCGCTCCACCTTCTCCCCCTTCCCCCTACCACCTCCACCCTGCCTCCCTGCCAACCCTCTATTCTGAATAGAGTTCAGAGTGTTTCAACCTTGACTGTGCATGGGAATCACCCGGAGAGCTTGCTAAACCACAGGTTCCTGGACCCCTCACCCCAAACATTCTGATTCATGTATCTGGGGTTGATCCTGATCAGTTGCATTTTTAACATTCTCCCAGTTGATGCTGATGCTGCTGTTTGTGACTACATGTCGTAGCACTGGGCACTGATGACCATTGCCTGTAGCTAAGGGGAAGATGAAAATGAAACTGCTGGGTCTGTTGGATCTGCGTGGGGGGAGGAAGTAGGGATGCTGGTCCAAGTCACTACCTTTACTGAGGTCTCCATAACGGAACTACCCTTTCCCTCCCACAGAAGCAAATCCAGAGAAATTCAACAGTCGTTTTCGAAATAAAATGTTCTATGCAGGGGTAAGTATATATTTTACTTTATAATTATTGCATAGTATCTAATGCTAATTCACTCTTATTACTATCGATGCTAATTTCACTAAAAATAATTTCATAGGCATCTCAGATGTTTACATGTAGGTCTGTGTATGGTTAATGTGTAACATCTTGGTTTAAGAAGAAAAGGAAGGATGTATGTCTTGAGTTAGTTGGCAGAAAGAGCTGGTGTCCCTCATCTTTGAACTTCAGAGCCCTGAGGCTCCCTGTTGTACCAAGGGGATGATACCCAACAAGTGATGGGAAAAACAAGTGTCAAAGCCAGCCTGGGGAACGGGGAAATCAGGAGGACTGGAAAGCGCATGGAAAGTCTTGGGTGAGAGTGCACTTTTCACAGGGGAGCGTGTGCACCAGCGCTTGGATGAGAAATTGGCAGAGCATGGGAAGTCTTTCACGGAAGCATGTATGAGATTAAAGAGGGCCGCATCTTTTTTTCCTCCTCCTGCTGAAGCACATCCCAGAGGGTGAATGTCCAGAAAGAAAAATGCCTCCAAAATATTGATATAAAAATAACTGTGGTTTCAGTTTATACCACTGGATAGAGGGAATGGAAGGAAAGCAGGGGGGAGCAAGACATTCTCAGGGGCAGTACCTAATGTAGCAGTAGGAAGGTCAGGAAAGGTAGTCAGAATAGATTTTCAAGCTGACCCTTGGAAATGTCCACTCTTTTACTCTCCTGTGATCTTACATTTTATTATTATAGGTTATAGTTTGAAAGCAAAACAATTTCAACTTGACAGCCACTGTACCCCTCCAGTTTGGATTCAGCATGTTATATTTTTGTATAATTTAGCATCACTAGGAACTGTATAATACAAAGCAAGGATTTGGCATTAACCATGTAATCAAGATTTTTTCCCTTTATTTCCTTGTGGTTTAGGCAGCTTTTTCTGATTTCCTACAGAGAAGCTCTAGAGACTTATCCAAACATGTTAAAGTTGTTGTAAGTATTGAATGTGCTGACTCATTTCATTTGAATATCAGTATGTGTGCCACAAAAATTGAACCCCAAATACCAGTCTGCAGACTTAGATTAATCAGTGGCCTGCGTCGAACTTCAGAGACCGTTTAGTATCAATCATTCAACCGACATTGATTCATGAGCATTTAACCATGTGAGGGACACTGTCTTAATTGCTGGGGAAGAAGGTAAATGCGACGACTCGTTTCACTCCTGAATAACCTCACAGTTCTGCCTAGAGAACAATATCATAAACGCCATCATTGCCGTATGTGTATAATACACACGGTGATGGCGCAAAGGGGAGCTGCAATCTGACCACGGTGGGGTCGAGAGAAACCTCCAATGAAGAAATAATGCTGAGCTGGGTCTTGAAGTAGAAAGAGATGCTCGCCAAATAAATGTCTTTATTCCGGCTTGTCGGAGGTGCTTCCTTTTTAGAGTGGTGCCTTGATTGTATTATTTTGGGTGACTCACTGTCTGACCTTGTCATGGTTCTTCATCACTGAATGGATTTTTTTTTTTGGTGCTGTTTCTCCCTGGGTTGCTGTCCCAAGTTTTGGACACACACTGCTTGGAGGCAAGGGAGAGGGGAAGTTATCTTCTCTCTAGGAGATATATTTTAAAATAGCATAGTTGTTAAGAAAGACAGAAAATATTCTCTTGTAGTAATCAACTTAAAAGAAGGCATGAACGTGACTTTGTACATACTTGTATAAGTGAAGGAAAAAAAGAAAAATAATAGATGGGGAGGAAGGTATGGAAATGCAACAATGCTTGAATTCATCCGAGCATAGATGAAGCATAGAATATGGCCCTGGCTGGCGTGGCCCAGTTGGTTGAAGCATCTCCCATACACCAAAAGGTTGTGGGTTCAATTCCTGGTCAGGGCACGTATGGAAGGCAAGAAATCCATGTTTCTCTCTCACATCTCTTTCTTTCTCTCTCTCTCTCCCTTCTCCACCCCCTCCCCACAAAAAAACAATGAAAAAAATGTCCTCAGGTGAGGATAACAAAAATAGATTATGTGACAAGAAGAGATAGAATAAAAGATTTCCATGAGAATACAGGAAACAGTAGGAGCTGAGCTAATGGACATGCAGAGGGATGCACAGAAGCGTGAGAGGGTGCAGATTGGTAACTTTTGTAATCGCCAGTAAAACATACATGAGTCATGAATCTCTGCAGTCCGTGGAGACCAGAGACAGAGGCCTTTCGCAATAGTGCTACCGCCCTCGGCACTACTGTCAGATGTGTCCCTTCTCATGCAATGGCAACGGAAACCAAGTGTCTCTGAGTGGTAGTGACTCTTGAAAACAAAAATATTGCCTGAAAGCTACAAGAAAGACACATGGCCCCTTGACCTCTGAGCATCTTTGTTTTGATCAGATTATGGTGTTAAATTTAGTAGTAGCAACTTGACCCCAAGCTTCCCCTGTTTCTTCAGCTGCCTACAAGCCAGCCAAAATGAACTTTTCTGTTCTTTCCATGATTTCTCACGTGTAGAGGAAGAGCAGCAGCACCTGCCCAGAGAGCCACCGAGTGGTGGGTGGTGGCCATATTGAATGACGGCCCCTGTTCAAGTCAGCAGCATTGAAATTTAACTCTGTGTACTTCCCAACCCGCAGAGTGCTTCTCCCCCCTCTGGCAGTCCTCTTGATGATAAATGTTTTGTTTATGAACATAAACAAAATGGCTGTTTAGCTTGGATCAAAAGACGCAGAGAGGCCAGCATGGCAGCCAAATAACTAAAAAAGATTTCACATCAGTCAGCACGTGTAATATTTCAGGTGGATTGCTTTATGTGATCGTATCCTTTCTCACAAGGAGAAGAGCCATCAGAAAGTAAGTCTGGACATTGGGGATTCAGTCGTAGGTCTACCTGCAGGAGGTATATGACTTTGGGGGAATCATTGAACCTTCCAGAAAAGTTTACTTTCTTCATTTAAAACAGGCATAGCAAGACGTGTTTTTGAAGCGACAATTACTGACCACGGTGCTGTGGCACAGAGGGACACAAGGATATTTCTACAATAACATCACCGTATGTTTTCTTGAGTGTCAGATAGGAAGGATGGAACGTTAGCTAGAGCAATGAGACGTATGTATCACACCAGAGCATCTCACTTTGCCAAGGCAGAAGTCAGTGTTTCTGAGGTCATAGATAATGATCTCTTCCGAAGATGTAAAATGTGGGTTTGAATACTACACCTGAAGAAAAGAGGACAATAACGCAAACCTTCATACAGCATTATTTGCCCTTCTTCTGTGTTTTCTTCTTACTGTGTTGGCTCAAGTATGTGAACTTCTGCACAGCAACATGTTTTGTATGTGGCACTTTTCCTTTTATGTGAAGTAAGGAAAAAGTTGAAAACCGCAGCTCTAAAGAGTTGTAAAGTTTAAATGCAATCAAATGTAACAAAACTGTGTAAAACACAGTGCATTGTGAGCCGTCCAACCCTCAAAGAAGCTGATGACTTCCCAGAATCACTGATATGTTTCCCAGGGGAAAAAAGTTGAAAATTTAAAAAAATTATTTGTTTTAAATATGATAATGTTAATTACAGGGTTTTTTTTTTCTGGAAAGCAGCAATACTACTTTGCATGCTATGAATATATCACATTCTTTTTTTTTTTAAGTTTTAGCTACTCACAACACTCAGTGTTGATAGTTAAGATGCCTACATTTTTCCTGCATTGGCGTAGTCATCCATCAACTCATTTGCAGTCTTTAAGTAAATCGGGAGACTTCACGTTCGCTTAGTATCCAAGAATATTGTAAAAATACCTCAGTCAACGTCTACAGTATGTTTCCTGTCTAAATAACACTTTAAAATACTTTATGTAGGACTATAAGATTTCCCAGAAACACGTTTTGTGAATGCTCGTGAAAATTCAGCCTACAAGACCGGCAGGAAAAGGAGACCCCCTTGACTGCTGGCAGAGTCATTGTTCTTCGATCGGAACTCCTCCTGAAGAGATCTTCAAAAATTTGCACAGAGCTTGACGTGGTTCACTGCCGTCTCTGCAGGAGAAGATAATGGGGGAAATTCTGTGATGAGGGCGTGAAGGGAGCAAATATAAAAGCAGGCTTTATACCTTTGATACTGAGACGTCTATAATCTTGACTGGAGTTTTCCTCTTTTGATTTTTGTTACTGGTGATAAATGAGAAGGGGAAAGGGAAGCTTTTTCTTTGATTAGTCAGAGGATAATCTTGAGGAAAGCACTAGAGACAAGGGAAGCCACACAGAAAGGTTTGAGGCTAAGCCGGCCCGTGGCCCTTGAGACCCAGGGTCAAGTTTGGAGTCCGGGAAAGCAGGTGATCTCAGAAGACCGGTCAAAGTCTGTAAGAGGTTAACTTTATAAGAGCAAATTACTAATAGAGATAATGCTAATTTATAATAGATTTTGAAAAGCTTGCAGTATGTATTCCTCTAAACAGTTTTCAACATGTTTAACATTTTCAAGATTAAAAAAATTAGTCTCAAAAACCAAACAAAGTAAATCATTATACTCATGACTGTTTGAATCAGAGAGCTGTGGTAGGACTCGCTGTCCCAACTTGAAGCATCGTTCTTTTTAGCATTTTAAGCATTTCTAAATCATTTAATGTTAGTACTACAAGCCTAAATATCTAGTAATAATCTAAGGTGAAGAATGACGGTACTTCCTGGGTCTGGTAAAGCTATAACCAGAATAAATTTTCAATCGTGATAGTAACGGGCATTAACTGAAGCAGAGATGGGGCAAGGGGAAGATCTTGGTACATAGTATTGTCAACCCATTATCTCCAATCAATATTTTAGACTTGCGCTCACTTCAAAATCTTTGTTTTTTTCCTGCTTTGACTGCTTCAGTGTGATGGAACGGATCTCACCCCAAAGATTCAGGAACTGAAGTTCCAGTGTATAGTATTTTTAAATATCCCCAGGTAAGCTCTGCTCGTCCTGTTTCCTTGGTTTGATGTGAACTCTGTTTGACTTGAGGTTGTCTGTTTTCATTATAGAAAACTTCCAGGTACAAACCAGGAACATCCTTTATATCAATGGCTTAGTAGGAATTTCCCAGGTCTGAGAATTTTGTTCTCCTGCTTGGTTTGTTTAATATTCTCTGTGACAGGTGTTTTTTGTTATTTGGATTTTTTTTTACATGATACAGCATGCATGGTCTATACTTATTCATCCTTAAGTACCCCATGTACCCCTCTGGAGCAGAACATTTTAATTCTCAAATTACTGATCCCCCACCCCCCAAAAATGATAGACTTGAGTAAATTCCTGTTCTTAGTTTCCTGAAAGCTTTTAGGAAACCACGCAGCCTGATTTTAGTGTGGAATTCATTCAAAATCATTGCCAGATGATTGCTTTGAAAAAAATAGGATCAATTGGAGCAGGGTTTCCTAGCTAGGATGTCAGCTCTCTTGGTGTTATTATATCCCTCCAGAGAAAGGGGTATTTAAGATTAACTCAGTCTCAGAATAAGCACATTCTCTCAGTGGCATGAAATCAGAGTGCAGGCTCCCAGGCCAAGATTCCGGAAGGCATGGACCTGTGACCCTCTGCCGTTTGCAAACCCGATAACTCAGACACAGACTCTGCAAACAAGCTCTGTTTAGACTGCATTTAATGAAAAATGAGAATTGCATGTAAATCTATGGCTAGGAAAACCCTATTAGAGTCCCCTGATTACCTTCGGCGGTGCTCAGTGTGTTTACTTCCAGTCCTACTCCAGAAGTGTTTTCGTCTTAGTTGTTTAAGCAGAAGACCTCGAGGCTCAGGAAACACAAACTTTCTTTAATTTTCTTCCTCCTTTCTTTACATGTCTCTTTTTCATCTTGCTCCTGTCTCCTACCTCCTCTGGATTCCTATTCCTCTACTTTTCCAATTTTCTTTATTTTTCCCTGCACTTTCTAACATTGTCTGTCTTTAAATCCCTTCTTCACTCTTCTTCAGTTACCTTTTCCTTGTACTGTGGATGCTTCTTCTTAGTTATATAAGATTCACTGCTTGCCCACCCCAGCGCTCTCTCCTTTGAATACTGGCCGGCATGCCTCTGTCCTCCTCCACGACCAAATTCTGAAGCTGGTAACGCATGGCACGTCATGGAAAGCGGACGAACGTGAGCCGGAGAGGGACGTGTTGACAAATAACGAATTAAGAGAACGTTGGGCACCATGGAATGCTTCTGCTGTAACATCGTGGCTTGTTTTCACAGATGGATGTTTTGGAGATGAGGATGAGCCTATTTCCTTTTTCTTTGGCAGGTGTGCACCCGAAACAGAAAACTGTTCTCATGCGAAATAAACCTTTGAACTAACTGTGACCTAACCTCCAGTGATAATCACGAAGGGAGTCGAATCCATTTAACTCTGTTCTTAACCTTATGCTGCAGGTACTGTGCCGGCACGACGCCCTGGGGGAACCCCGGGGATCACCACGACTTCGAGCCTCAGCGCCATGACGACGGTTATATTGAAGTCATTGGATTCACCATGGCCTCTTTGGTGAGCGACGCAGCTCTCGTATTAAAATAAAATGTATTTTAGCCGCAGTGAGAGTGTTTCTACTTCACGCGACTTCGGTATAACTTCTCTCCTGCCTTATCCATGTATGAACTTAATGCAATGTAGAGGTGCTTGTGGAAAACAAGAACAAAAATTAATGCTTTAGGTCACCAAGAAAATCGATGCACATTTATTGGAGCTTCAGAAATAAATATTCTTTGTTAATTTTCCTGATTAATTTTCTACCAGAATTAAAATGCAAAGTGTTCATGTTAATTAAGAAGCACACGCCACACACATATCCCGGCATGGTGCCCACACCTTGCCGTTTGATATTTTTAGGTGACCAGGAAAGTGGTCATTTGCATTTATCCTCAACTCGCCTTTTTAAGCATAAGATGGGTGCCTCCATTATCACGCTATTCCTGAATATAGAACGACGTCATTTTTTGTGACGTTAATGAATATTCACTTTTCACAGTATTGAGAGCACCTCATATTTTCATTTGTTTGCTTGCATAAAAAGTAAATGTATATAGTGGACGTGTAATTTCAAGCAGGCTTTAGCATATAGTTCAACGTATTGAATAGTGAGGAGGCCAATTAAAATTATGCTTATTATAACAAAAAACTAAAGAAAAAATTATGCTTCATTATATCTTGTATGAATCAGACCACAGCGTTCTGGGCCCTGCTTCTGTCCCTGTGAGGCAATGTTCGTTTATAAAGCCAATTAAAATAAAACTTCTTCTTGCAACTGTTGGTTAGCACTTGGTTTGTGCTATACCTTATGCCTGGAAACAAGAAGGTTGTATTTCTTGTTCTAAACAACCCAGAACAGCCCTCTTTTTCATTCGTCGCATGGATTCCAATCACCTCAAAGTGCTGCGATTTAACAGAATTACCTCTTGTGACTCTGGCAACAGCATCCTTCACCGGAGACAGTGATGTTGCTCCGTAAATCTGCCACCTTTAGAATGAAATGCTAGTTAAGTGTAAAGGATTGGTCGGGGATTGATCTAATTTTAAGGATTATAGCTCAGGCACAGCTCTTTCTTTCCAGAGATCTTTATGTTAGTTATAGGAGAAGATTCGTCCAAGAGCAAATAGGAATAAGTCCAAGAAGTTCATGTGCAAGGACAAATTCTTGGAGGTGACCAAAAATGCCCCAAACTTGGCCGTGTGTGTTTTACTTTGCTGCAGTGAACGTGGATTGGCGTGTGTACCGTGTCCAGAGCTTCCTAGTGCCGACTGTGTGGTAGAAATCTGCCAGGGAATAAATGTCTGAGAGGAGGTGACTGCTTACCCAGGTCTGGGAGGGCAGGGAGAACCCTGGACACTTCCCCACTGCGCACAGGATCAAAACCTAAATCTTTACTTGGCCCTGCAAGATTGAGTTTCTCTTTGACCCTCCTGCCTTTCCCGTTGCCCTCTTTGCTTTCTTCCTAAGATAGCCTCTGAAGTCAAATACAGCTTTGAACATCCCTTGCTGCTTTTGCACCGCAGGGCCATTGAGCATGCTCTCTCTCTCTCTCAAACGTTTTTTATTCTCCATCTTCTCTAACTTTTCAGTCCATATTTGTGTCTGGCTCTTTTTATAGTCATTTTGGACTTGGGTGGTTTTTTTCTTACAATTGTTTAATCAGCATCTGCACAGGAAATAGAAGGCAGACTAAAACTGGGTAATGAGAGGAGAGTTTAACTGAGGGACTCTACAAATTGTGCACCAGGTTGATGAGAAGCAACAATGGATGGCCTTGTATTCCTGAGCTGAAGGTGCAAAGGCAAATAAGCAGTTACCTGTATCAGAAAGAGAACTATTTGGCAAGGACCGCTGATCAGAGTAGTGGTTACTAAGTAGAAGCGGCATCCAGCCTGTGCCATCCTGGCAGGGAGGAAGCTGGGGACAGAAATATAGTGACCTCACTCTCCTTGTCCTCTGGTCCTCTGTCAAAGCTTCCCTCTGGATAAGTCTAAACAGAAGCTGGAGGACAAAGGAACCACTGATACGGTGTAAATGGGTCAGCCTCGCAGGGACAGAAACAGGGCCCAGAATGGTAGCGCGCCGGCTGGGAGAGGCGCAGGGTAGCTATCCATCACTCCAAGGCCTCCTTCTCCGGCACACAGCGGAGAGCCTGATTCCCGAGGTTGGCAACGAGTAACGTGACAGAATGAATGAATGTTGCCAGGAGAAGAAGAATGGGACTTGGCATTCCGGAAGAAGGGCAATTACGTACACTTGGAAGTAGGAGAGATCGTAGTCCTCTGTGGGCACTAAGTCTATGATTAGTTTCGTACATTGTAAATGTATGAAAAAGGGACAGAGATAGACAGACGGTGCTGAAGAGGCCGAACCGGGCCAGGTCATGCGGTGCTTGGAGAATTTATCTAGGGGTTTTGACTTTATTTCAGGCTCACTGGGGAATGAGTAAAGTGTACTTTTTAAGTGTTTGTTATGGGAAAAGTTTAACGTGAACCAAGATGAAATAATACATTGAGCTCTCCTGTGTCATCACTTAGCTTCGGTAGGTACCAGCTCGTGACAGGCTTATACTGTCCCCGCCTATGACCTCCTCCCTTACATTATTTTGAAGAAGATGTCAGACATTATATCATTTTATCTGTAAAGATTTTTAAATGTGTTTTCAAAACATACGGCTTTGCTTTAAGAGCACAATCACATCATCGTCTCTAAAAAGTTAAAACAGTAGCATCTGAATATCACTGAATATCTCCGCAGTGCTCACATTCCCAATTGTCTTGCAAACGCTTCATGCTTCCTTATGCTCTGTTGGAATCAGGATCCAAATAAAATTCATTGGTTGTGATTGGTTGATATGACTCGTAAGTCCCCACCCATCTCTTCCCCCCGCCCCCATTTATTTGTGGAAGAAACCAGACTATCTTGTCAAGTTTCCCTGAGTCTGAATTGTGCTGATAACATACATCCCTGAGGTATTAATTAACATGTTCTCTCTTCCTTGCTTCCAAGTTAATAGTTGGATCTAGATGAATCAGACATTTTTCCCTCCAAATCTAGTTTGTAGGTAGTGTTTTCTTCTTCCAGAATAAGACAGGTAATGTCTGGTTGTCTCTCTTTTTTAAAAAAATAGTCTTTGATGATTAGTGCCTGGATTCGGGATTCATTGGGGGTTGAGACGTAGTGATATTCTAATTGTATCCTTCGTCATGTGTTGACTGGGGTATTTCTATAAAGGAGATATTCTCTTCACCTATTCTTTTGTTACTGCTTTATACAGTTGTGTCAGAACAGGAGAATTAGTGATCTTTTTCTTTATTGATGCATTTTCAATATAATAAGGTAGTTCACTAGCATCCTCTGACAGTTCCCATGGTTTTAGAATGGCCTTGAATTTGGGGCACTCTCCCCTCAAGAGTGGGTCTGTGCACCCTCCTCATGAATACAGCGGAAGTGATGCTATGTAACAATGGAACTCACTAAAGGTCATGCAGCAAATGCAAAATATGAGCAATACTGATGGCCTCTAACTGATCAGAATTGTGGAAGTTCAAGGCAATACTTGGTATTTAAAACGTCTCACTGCTTCACTCATTTAATATCAGCCGTAAGTATTCATTAAATATTTGTTGGACCCAGAAATACATTATTGAATCTGTGAATGACACTCTTCTAGGTAAAATCGTTATAAAATGAACCAAAGGGAAAGTCCACAGTTCTCAGGGTGCCCGCAGCTCGGTGTTTTGGGGGTAGACGACGAAGTAAACAAGCAACCACAGTCTGATGTCATAAGTTCTAGGAAAAAGGCAAATGTGAGGTTGTGATTCTAAAATGGGGACATCGGCACAGACTTCACAGAGGAGGCGGGGCTCTCCCGGTGAGAGTGCCAAGGGCCTCTTCCTAGGAGGCGTCACGTGCGAGAACTGCCCATACTGGTTTAGAGTGACTGCCACACGGTGAACGAAGGCACAGAAACGGAGACAGGGTAGAAACAGTAGTTTTTTATTAAATTTATGGGGATGACTTTAGTTACTAAAAATGTTTCAAGTATACAATTCTATGATACATCATCTGTATATTGCATTGCATGCTCACCACCCGAAGTCGAGTCTCCTTCCATCACCGTACACTTGACCCCCAGTACCCTCTACACTCCCCACCCCCTTCCCCTCTGATGTCTTGTTTCTGTGAGTTTTGGTTGGTCTTGTTTGTTTGTTGCTCTCCGTTTTATATCCTACAAGAGAGTAAGATGATATGGTTCTTGACTTTTTCTGTCCGACTTATTTCCCTTAGCATGATAATCTCAAGGTTCAACCACGTTGTCACAAAGGCAGTATCTCGTCTTTTCTGGGGCTGAGTAGTATCCAGTTGTATATAGGGACCACGTCTTCTTCATCCACTCATCCATCGAAGGACACTGGGTGTCTCCATGTCTTGGTCACTGTGAATAATGCTGCAGTGAACATGGGGGTGCCTATGTCTTTGCAAATAAATGTCTTCAAATTTGGGGGAGAGATACCCAGAAGAGGAGTTGCTGGGTATGGGAACTAGAGTCTTAATTTTTGAGGAACTGCCAGGCTGTCTCCATAGTGGCTGTACCAGTCTGCATTCCCACCAGCAGCGAATGAGGGTTCCTTTTTCTCCACAACCTCTCCAACACTCGTTATTATTACCTGTTTTGATGATAACAGGTGTAAAGTGGTATCTCCTCATAGTGTAGATTTGCATTCCCTAATAGCTAGTGAAGCTATCTTTTTATGTATACGTTGGTCATTTGTATGTCTTGGGAGAAGTTCCTCTGCCCATGTTCAGGTCCTCTGCCCATTTTGTTTTGGTTTTTAAGCTGTAAATAGGTGGGTGGAGGGAGATGGTGTGAGACAGGATCGGCTTGGTAGTTTAGAAAGGTAGTTACCTGCATGTCAGTGTTTTATTGTGAAGGGTGAGAAAGGAATATAAATAAACCCAGGGACCTAGTATAGGCCATTAGGTAAACAGTGAATATATTAAATAAGGTAGAAAATATAGAAGAGAGATAATTTTGCCAAAAAATGAACTCTGTTGCATGTAAGTTAAATTTAAAATCCGTGTGAGACATCTAAGGAGACAAAGAAAATGACAATTTGAAGTATATGTTTAGAGCTCAGAAGACCCCTCCTGGTTGATGGAGAGTGTTTTCCTGGGGGGTGGTCTGTCAAATCCCCCTCTCTCCCATCCTGTTATTAGTAAGAAAGGGAGAAAAATAATAGTAGATGAGAGCTGGTAAAGAGAAAATGGAACCTTTAAATTACGTCAATTGTTTTTTCTCTTTACATGATATGAATAATGTAATACACGCATACTAGCTAGAATCCAATGTGTGATTGAATCTGATACTGGTGACTCTGGACTGCTTCCACGTTAACAGAAGTTTCTCCTTGGGGAAAGCTGAGTTAGATGTAATGGTTTACATAACAGAGGCTTGAACACCCTCTGCTCTCTACATAACATTGGCATGTAGTTCTATATTTTTATACAAGTGTCCCCTCAGGACTCCTAGAGTAGGACAGTAGTCTTTTTTTATTGAAGATGAAATAATTTCCTTTTCAGTCTTTTAATTCCACATTTCTTGAAACTATTATATTGATTATGTTTCTAAAAACATAAATTACTTGGAAACTCATACATCTGTATAAGATGATTATATAAACAGAAGAAGGTGGTTATTAGGGCATATGTGTGTATTTTGTGTATTGAAAATATTCAGAGTAGCACTTGGAGAAAGATTTAAAATAAAATTACTGGAACGGCAAAAAAGATTGTTTCTCTTAGGCTCTTCATCTTGTAATTGAAAATTTCAAAGCAGAAGTCTTCAATTCATGTTACTGGTTGATATGCATTCCTACTAATTAAGATGGTTCTTCATTGGGTGCTTGGTAATGTGATTACCTTTTTAGATTCCACACAGGCCATAATCAGACATTGTAATTTGTATTTTTTTTTTCTGCCACAATTTTCTGCCATTATAGCTGCGAAGGTCCTTTCATGCTGAGTCTATTTCAGAATAATTTAAAACTTTTCAAGACAGTTCAAAGCGTTACTCAGACTGAGAATTGGGAGCCTCATTTTCTACACAGTTGAAATCCAAAGATTTCAGTCTCCTAAACTTTAAAGAATGCATAGCCAGCTTTCTTTTGGTTAATTGAAATTAAAATACGTAGTCTCTTTTATATTTATGAATTAGAAAAGCAAAAGGTTATTCAAAGAGAAAAATTACATGGAGAAATTCCAGGGTTGAAGTTGTACGCACTCCAGATAACGCAACCTATTTTTAAAAAAGAAAATGTAACATTAAATGTTTACTTATTTTGCTAATATAAACAGAAATATAAGAACTAAAAGTAAAAATATCTGTCATCATCACATGATTCATAACTAAATGTTAATATTTTGATGTATTTCCTTCCAATTATTTCTGCTTTTTGGTTTTTATTTTATTTTATTTTTTATTGTTGTTCAATTTCAGTTGTCCCCATTTTTCCCCCATGACTCTCCCCTTCCCTACCCACCCCCCACCTCCCACTCTCGATCCTACCCCTTCCGTTGTCTTTGTCCATGGGTCCTTTTTACATGTTCCTTGATGACCCTTCCCCTTCTTTCCCCTACTATCTCCCCTTCTCCTCCCCTCTGCTCACTGTCAGTACATTCTTTATTTCCAGGTCTCTGCTTATATTTTGCTTGCTTGTTTGTTTTGTTAATTAGGTTCCACTTGTAGGTGAGATCATATGGCATTTGTCTTTCACCGCCTGGCTTATTTCACTTAGCATAATGCTCTCCAGTTCCATCCATGCTGTCATGAAGGGTAGGAGCCCTTTCTTTCTTTCTGCTGCATAGAATGCCGTTGTGTAAATGTACCATAGTTTTTTGATCCACTCATTTACTGATGGACACTTAGGCTGTTTCCAGCACCTGGCTATTGTAAATAATACTGCTATGAACATTAGGGTGCATATGTTCTTTTGAATTGATATTTCAGTATTTTTAGGGCATAATGCCAGCAGTGGAAGTGCTGGGTCAAAAGGCAGTTCTATTTTTAGTGTTTGAGGAAATTCCACACTGTTTTCCACAGTGGCTGCACCAGTCTGCATTCCCCGCAATGGTGCACTAGGGTTCCCTTGTCTCCACAACCTTGCCAGCACTTCTTGTTTGTTGATTTATGATGGCAAAGAGCTGTTTAAAGGGTCAATGCATAAAAATTACTTCTATGATTTTAAACACACAGCGACCATATTAAGTAAAATCCATAGTACAATTTTATTCCCTTTACTTTCTATATTGTTCAAGACCTCCAATATTATGGTGAACACTTTTGTTGCTGGTGATTAACTTTGTCCCTTGAAAAGAATACTTCTAAATTTTCTTTACTCTGAATAATATTTTCTCTGTGTGTTTGGTAGATGACTTTTATCATTTTAAAAAAAGTCACTTTATATTTCTAGCTTTCCAACAACTTTCTATCCTATAAGACACTGAACTTTATTTTATCTCCCTGCGTTTTTCAGATAATGATATGGTTTTTCTCATTAAAACCACAGTGTGATGAGATTACTATAATTTATTTTCAGTCCTGTTAAACTTTATTATATCTTTAGCTATCTTCTTTTGTTCATTTGATTTTTTAATAAAAAATAGTTTGTTTTCTATTTTGTTTTTATTGCTTAGTCTTATAAGACTACTGTGTTAGTCATGAAAAGGCAACACCAACCAAGGTTTTAGAATTGCTTGTTCTCTGGGTCACTGATTCCGGCCTTGGGCATTTTGTTACAGGAGTGAGGCTGGAGTCAGGGGCTGTCAGCAGTGGTGAGGAAGGAAGGAGAGGAGGACTCACCCTTGCTTCCCTCCTCCCCCATCCCAGGACTGTCCACCCTTTCTATCTGACAGCAAGCACGATGAGGACTTAAGTAGTGAGGAGGATACGCCTGGAGGGGAGATGGAGAAGGGGGTGTCAGGAAGGAGTATAATGTGGAAGGACAGAAAATCTAGAGCATTCTTATCGGGTGAAGGAAAGTCAGGGTCTGAGAGCAAAAGGTAAAGGATGCAGTGAGCTCAGGGGCTGGCTTTGTTTTCCTCTCTAGTCACTTGCTCCCAGGAAGGCAATATTGGAAGGTTTCAAAAGAGAAACACAGGGTAGGTTGAATAGATAACTGAATGGCTGTTACTCATAAAGCAATGTATTATTATCAGTGAATGATTCATCCTAGCAAATTGTGGGATGTTATGCCTAGACAATTTGAGTGATGAAAAATAACTGTTTCTTATAAATATTAAAAAAATTTACTTTTAGCCCTGGCTGGTGTGTCTCAGTGGATTGAGGGCCAGCCTGCAAACCAAAGGGCCACCAGTTCGATTCCCAGTCAGGGCACATGCCTGGGTTGTGGGCCAGGTCCCCAGTAGGGGGCGAGCGAGAAGCAACCACACATTGATGTTTCTCTCCCTCTCTTTCTCCTTCCCTTCCCCTCTGTCTAAAAATAACTAAAATCTTTTAAAAAAATTTTAAAAATTTACTTTGAACTTGTTCCAAAAATAATTTCAAGTGGCTGTGCTAGTACTAGAACTGTGTCTCCTGAACAGCAAAGTTGCGTGATTCCTTTTGTGCCTGTGCAGTGATCTCAGATCGACGCTGAAATGCCAACAGGACTGCCCTGGACAGCTGTTTACTTCCGACGGTTGTGGTGTTGGCTGCTGTTCTGCTGTGAGGCTGAGACTACGGCTTAGACGTGCTTCACAGTACTGTGTATACCTTCTGATTCCAGGAGGCTGGGGAGTGTCGGGCAATTTCAGTCCTTTTAAACTCAAGAGGAATAAGTTCTTACCTAGTACATTCTGCATCTTTATTTGTCATTACGCCTAGTCTAGATTGGAATAAAAAGAAATAAAAGGGACTTTCTTTCGTGGGTGGAGAGAGAAAGTTTTGTCAGATAAACATTGGGCTGAGAAGCAGGAGACGAGGGAAGTATAATGGAAAAGCTCTGGAGCTGAGATAGTGGCTCAGATCCATAGATGAACTTCAGTGATTGATTTAAGGGCAGCTGGGAGAAGCCTGCAGCTGAGTAACAGAAGGTCAGGTAATAGGCCAAGAGGAATTTTAGTAAATTCTCACTGCACTCTCCTTTGCTTTCCTATTCTCCCACTCATTGAAAAAAATGTATGTAAGGAACGTAATTACATGCATTAACATCGAAGGCGTTCAGTAAGTTCTTTGAGCTTTTATTCTATTTTCTTTCCCCCATTCTGTCCTTTTGTATTCCTTTTCTCTTTGGATGTATAATCAGGTTCCTACTGTTCAAATTAGTGCAAGTGCAGAAATAATTCAAATAACAAATATCTGGCAACCAAATAAGTGGAAGATGACTTCACGAATCTGTTTCTTCCTCATTCATAGAAATGAAACACATTGAAAAAAGCTGATAGTATGTACAGTTTTCTTTCTTTTAAAGTACTTTTTTTAGATTTTGGGGTAGAGTTAGTATTTGACTCCTTTTTAAAGTTTACATAATTATAAATTAATTGATACTGAAAATGCATTGTAACATAACCTTATTAGAAAGCTGTTTAGCAGGATCTACTTAAGGGTACACCCAAGCTCATGGCATAGCGGGTCTACTCACTGTATGTCCCGAGAGAATTATGTGTCCACCAGGAGATACATACCAGCGCTCAGCTCTTACTGTGTTGGAGTTTGAGCCTCAAAACTGATTTATTTTTCAGACGGTTTTTAATTGAGTTCATATTCTTTTGCATTTCAGATTAGAAGTAGCTTGTGAAGAGGTTTTAGGTAAAAAGGAAAAGCCTGCCGCAGTTTGAAAATTAACCAAAGACGGGCTACATATATAAATATGAATAAATTTAATATATAGCAGATTATATATTTATTAGAATATATATTTACATGAATCCTTGAATAACACAGCAGTTAGGGGCACCGCTCCCCAGTGTTGACTCCCCCCAAATTTACTATGAATCGTCTACTGTTGGCTGGAAGATTTACTGATAACATTAACAGCCGATGAACACGTATTTTGTATGTTTTATGAGGTCTGTCCGGACAAAGTCCAGCCATTATTGATATAATGAGAACAGTTCGCACGACATCATTGTAACCTGGCAGCCAGGGAGAGTGGACTGGGATGCACGTGCATGAACAATGGCGACTTCACTGTACTAGTCAGTGGGGGTGGTAGACGGTATTGAGTAAGCATGTGTACTGTGTGGCTGTCACATTCAAAATGACTGAGCAAGTAGAGCAATGAATCTGCATCACATTTTACGTTAAGCTTGAGCATTCCTCCGTGGAAACTATTCACATGATTCAGAAGGCTGCAGCTATGGGTAACTGGTGATTGGCAGGTTCATCACGACAATGCACCCCGCTCATGCATCACATCTCATGCAGAGTTTTTTGGCAAAACATCAAATCACCCAGGTGACTCAGCCCTCCTACAGCCCAGATTTGGCATCCTGCAACTTCTCGCTTTTCCCAAAACTAAAATCACCTTTGAAAAGGAAGAGATTTCAGACCATCAGTGAGATTCAGGAAAATAGGATGGGGCAACTGATGGCGATTGGGAGAACTGTGTGAGGTCCCAAGGTGCCTACTTTGAAGGGGACTGAGGCATCATTGTCCTGTGTACAGTGTTTCTTGTATCTTCTTCAATAAGTGTCTCTATTTTTCATAGTACATGGCTGGGTACTTTCTAGACAGACCTCTGGGTACTTTTCTAGACAGACTATATTATATGTATTATATAATATATTCTTAAAATAAAGTAAGCTGTGGAAAAGAAAATATTAATAAAATCATAAGGAAAATACATTCACAGTACTATATGTATTTATCGAACTGTAAGTTTACATTTTCTGTCAGTAGGTTTACATCTCCCTACATTAATATATTGTCTTACATGATACAAAACACTGTAGATGTTGTGTGTATTGCTAACACTAGACATCAAAAATAGAAGTGCAAAGTGAAAAATAAATTTGTGTAATGACTCATGCATCGATAACAAAAAACCAGCAATTTGATTGTTTTATGGTAGCCTCGTGTAACTGATACGATTGCCTAAAGGTAGTAAGAAAACCTTTCAAAAAATTTTCCAATATATTCATTTAAAAAAAGTGCATGTAAGGGGACTCACACAGTTCAAGTCCGTGTTGTTGAAGGATCAACTGTAGATTAGAGGCTATTTTAAATTCTGTGCTTTAACTCTTTTATATTCTTTTTGTTCTACTTACATTGCTTATTTAACATGAATAGATAGCGAAAAAACAACTTTTGTATTGAACTCACATGGTTGAATTAAGGCTGAACAACACACAAAGGTGAAAAGTGGCTATCAATGAGAAATTATGATCAAGCTCATCAAAAGCTTACAATTTTTACTTCATTTGTGTTAATGATTTATCCAAGGTTTCCTGTTTACTCATGGGTAACTTTCCATATGTCAAAAAGGTCTTTTGCTTCTTTATAGTGGCCTTGGGGTTTCTGGCTTTCCTGAATAGCTCTTAGGAACTAAATCCTTGCTTCCTTTTAACTCTTCTTTTTACAGGCCGCCCTGCAAGTCGGGGGCCACGGGGAAAGGCTGCACCAGTGTCGCGAGGTCGTGCTGCTGACTTACAAGTCCATCCCCATGCAAGTGGACGGAGAGCCCTGCAGGCTGGCGCCGGCTATGATCCGGATCTCCTTGAGGAATCAGGCCAACATGGTGCAGAAGAGCAAGAGGAGGACGTCCATGCCGTTACTCAATGAGTGAGTTGGCCCCGTGCCCACCTTCATGACCACGAAGAGCGTGGAGAGGAGAACACAGAGCATGTGCATGGGCGGGGCCTCACTGTGTTGAGAAAGGATCAGCAGTCCAGGGCACTCAGCAGTTCCTGAGTCTCTCTCACAGTTTTTCTTCATGTTTACTAAACACTGACCACATTCTTCCTTTAGAAACCATTACCGTATTGTGTGTTAGATCGATGACGCTTCTTCACTGACCACTTGGGTGTACATGTACTGGGGCCAGCGGGAAATCATTAAGAGTGATTCAGAGCCATAAAATGCATCCAGGTAAATGGGTTCTGTTTTTATTTTGTTTTAAGAAGCCAGGCTGTCTGCCTCCTCTTTACCCAGGTCACTAGGAGAGTGTTGGTTTCTCCAACAGCAGGAGGTTGGCAGAGCTGGATTTTGGCTCACCTGTCTCCATGTGGCATCCCCTCCCACCTGGTGGTGAATTGCCCTTTTCCTGATGCTCCCATTTTGGGGCCCATGTACTGTAATGCTTCAGCTAAGTTTGCTGGTCTGGGTGGCACCCTGTTGTCCAGATTTAATCTGACCCACAACGCAATGCTTAAAGTGTATCCCCATCCCCTCTCCCCCTGGCCCTTTCCTTTCTTAGGGTTTGGATAAATTGATTTGAGATAAGGTGATATTAGCTAGATATTCATTTTTTAGTATCCCTTAATATAATTTTTTACTGAAATGCCTGTTTGGCATTAGCAAAGGAGATAGAAAAAGATGGAGATTTGGGTCATTTTTTTAAAAAAGTATTTTCTATATATCATGCCCATGTACCTAACCCCACTCAAGGTAAGGCCATTTTGGGACTCATCTCTGGGTCATTCTTCCGTCACCGTGAGGGCCCCTCAAAGTGCTCCTCCTGTTTGTGGCCTGTGATGCATGGTTACCTATTTGGACTGAATGGCTGGCTTCCTCTAATGCCTGTGAAGCAAGGACATGCTTTGCCATATATTTATTGAGTCAATAGAACAACCTACAGGAATGTGTAGAATGAACCACATTCTACAGTGAGGCAGGTGCCGTAGCTCACTGCCAGACTTGACCGCCTCTCTTTCTGAGATGGCGTGTGTTGGGAAATAACACTAGATAGGGCTACTTATGAGGAAAATTATTCAACGCTGTACTTTTAGAAAATTGATGTGGGTAGCACATTTTCAAAGGAAAGCAAAACACCTAGTTATCATAGAATACTTGTTCCCTAGACCTTAATTTCTCTCACCCACTCATCTTATTCACCCTCTGAGATTAGATTGCGTTTTTCTATTGCGTTAGAAATTCTTGTTTTGAAATCAAACTTCTTGCACTGGATTTCTAAGTGGGGTTTCAGTTTAAGGGCAGCCTGGCCGTGAAGACCTTTTTAAGCAAGTTCCTTCCAACACCTGTGTGTGCCAGGGTTGTCTCTTCAGTCACGGTTATGTGAAGTTCACTATGGCAGCCAAGTCAGAAAGAGATCATTCCAACGTATTTATTTCCTCCCTTCACTTTTTCCACCCTTCTTTCCCGTTTCTTCCTTTCTGTCTTCCTTTCTCCCTTTCATATTTTTTGCTAAGACTATGTGTTTCTTCTGTCTCACCTGCCTGTTTTCTTTCAGGTGGAAGAGAACTGGTTGAAACTGTCTTAAGAACTTTAGTTAAAAATCCTCTGTGTGTTGGGGGCAGGGGAGTTTCTCAGTGAGAAGAGGGTAGCTGTGCAATTCATTTTAAGGAATTATCTTCCGTTCACACAGCAAGTTAACAGTGAATAGTCCAGGATTAAGTGGTACGGCTCCCTCTTCTGCTGGAAAGCCGGGCTCCTCAGGGACTTGCCCTTTCCCTGGGAGATCACATCAGCACTCCGTTTTATCTCTGACTGATAAGCTAACGAGTCTCAGATCTCTGTCTTCAGCATGGGTTTCTTCTAAAAACTGAAAGCGCATCCTCAAATATCCTAGCTGAGATCTTTACCTGGATGTCTCACAACAACCTCAGACTGTGTGGACGACTGCTCATGGACTCATTAACTCTCTTCCTTTTGCGTTCTCTCCTCATCACCAAGTGAGCCTTTTTCACTCACATGTGAATGACTGGAACCACCATCCACTCATTCGCTACGTCCTTGGCCCCTGGAGTCCCCTCCGTCACCTCCACTTTTACACATCCAGCACCTTCTTTGAAATCTACCTCCCATCGAATCCCCACGTCTTTAATCTCACAGCATCTACCCATCCTCCCTGCCAGTTACCTCTCAGAGGCACTGCTGGAGTGTGCTCATAATTCATTTCCTTCTTTCCAGGGTTGCTGCCCTTCACACAGCATCTCTTCCGATAGGCTAGTTAGAATGACCTTTCTGAACACGAAGAGCCCACATCCTCAGCTTCACAGATGTTTGTGACCATTGCCTTCTTCACCCTCGTCCTCCCAGACACAATTGCTCTTCCTGGAGCACCGCCTGTCTTGTGCATCAGCGTGGTTTTCCATTTCTGGTGCCTTCCTCACCTCCTCTCATCTGCTAGCGCTCCGGCCAGTTCACGACTGCATTGAAATATCACTTTCCTAAGAATCCTTTTCTGTCTACTTCTAGACATTAAATACACTGGTCTTACTTGTCGCTCTTCCCTGCTCTGTGGGGACGCCCTGGGGTTTTCCTTTTAGGGTTCCAGTGCCTGTCAGTGTGCCTGAGACTCGAGGTCCCGTGCTGAACAAGTGGCTTGCACATGGATCAGATCTACTATGTTTCTCCGAAATTATTTCTCAAATAACAATTCTAAAATCTCATGAATATAAAGACAATGTAGGAAATGTCTTAATCATAGTTTTGATAGTAACTGGAAGGATTTCAAGACCTAGTTCACCTGGATAGCTGGAGGAGGTCCCATGAGAAACAGTTACGTAGTAGGCCTGCATGATGCTCCTGGAGCTTCATTCATACAAAAAGGAAAAAACAACTTAGACAATTTCTTGGTTTATAATTCCCATTTGGTATTACTGCCCACACACTGAGAGGCCAGGTCCCATTTGTGCTCAGTAGCCCGCCCTCCGTTGGAATAGCAGCACACCTCATTTTACCGTGGCTCATACAGCTACTCGAACTACGAACTCTGGCAAATATCTTCCCAGGAAAAAGTAGTAGGGAGATTTATCTAGGTCCATATTCATGTATTCGCAGTGTGGCAGCCAGCTAAACTTGTGTTCTCTATTGGAAAAGCACTCGTGAGAAAGGTCAGAAATTGACCATCACTCGGTGTCTGGAGGTCTTCAGCGAGCTGTTCCCCCGAGTTCACGAGCAATAGAGGCTACATTGTGAAGGGTGATCGCATTGTCCAAGGGCAAGATTTCTAGTTGGCAGCTTTGAATTGGGCACCAGCGTCCATCAACGTGGCTGCTGAGAAATACTATTAGTCATAACTGGTAGTCCTTTGGGATTCACAGGGGATTACTTCTTAGGTGACTTTACATGAGAATTTATATGCCCAGCAGAAAAGATGGGTTTGGGGAGCTCTGTCTATTGCAAATACAGTGAAACCGTTCAAATAATCTGAGAGTGTAATCAGGTAAAAGTGACAGGTGATTTGGGGTTAGTTTCTCCAATTCTACATTTTGTGTTTTTTTTCCCCCCACTCAAGACTCTCTCCTTTATCTGAGAAGGGATAGAAGGGAGGCACCATCTACAGTTTCACTACTCTATTAAGAATGAGTGGAATTACAGCTTCACTGTGGTGAATTTAGGCTTTTGGGGTGTTACCTGTGAAGTTCTTAAAATGCCTGTGGTGCCTGGCTGGTGTAGCTCAGTGGATTGAGTGCTGGCCTGCAAACCAAAGGGTCACGGTTCAATTCCAAGTCAGGGTGCATGCCTGGGTTGCAGGCCAGATCCCCAGCAAAGGACATGCGAGAGGCAACCACGCAGGTGTTGGTTGATGTTTCCCTCCCTCTCTTTCTCCTTCCCTTCCCCTCTCTCTAAATATAAATAAATAAAACCTTAAAAAAAAAAAACCCAAACAAATGCCTGTGGTGTTTAAGGAAAGGAAGTTAAAGATTTTGTTGAGTCCGTCTTTTCAAGATGGTGGTCTTTTGATGCAAATATTCCTACAAAGCTCAGGAATCATGAGCTCAATGTTAAGGGATGAAACATACCTTGACTCTCCTCAGAGATGAGTTCACTGTGCCAGCCTTCCCCTCGTGTGTGTGTATGTGTGTGCGTGCACTGTGCTCCCTCCCCGGACATCCCGAATGACCTAGAGCATGAGAGGAACGTGACAGTCCCTCCTGCGCCACATCCCTGCCCAGCGTCAGCGCCCTGTTCGCCCTGTTCGCATCCGCCCTGCGCCCTGCCCCCGGCCCCGTGCTCCAGTCTGTGGTTTGCCTTAGAGCCAGGCTCTGCCATGTGTCCTGCTGGCTTCCTCGCTGTCACCGGCTTTTTGGGTTATTTCCGTGGCTGGCTTGATTTTCCTTTTCGTTCACTGTTTGGTGATGCGCTTGTTTAATTTCTGTTTAAATTTTGTGTGTCTCTCTTTCTCTCTCCTGGCTTGTTCCCTGTCTGTCCACGCTGTTGTGCTGACTGTCTTCGCTGCTCATTCCCTGCTGCCTCTAGTCTCCATCAGGTGCAAGCTGCGGACCTGCGGAGAGTGTCTGCACCCCCTGGCTCCTTCACCATGTGAGTACCCAGCTGGTCAGTTTTTACATTTTGTCTCTCACCCTCGTCTCCTCCCCAGGGTTAAGTGATCTGCATCCTTTTCCTTCACAGGTCTGCTTCTCAGACAAAGAACTGCCTTTATTACCCTTTCTTTGCTTTGAGATGGAGCTGTGAAGTTCTCTCTGTTCTATTTGTCTCCTTGCTCTATGAGTTCACAGTTTAATTTTTTTGATTAGATACTTTAGGGCCCATTATTGCGTAGGGTTGTACAAAATTCCATACTAAGCACTGGTTTTTATGGAAAGTTGGTAATATCATTAGACCATTCCAATGGTCTAATTACCAGATGGGAGGGCGATCTGGCTGTGACATCTGTCACCCCATTGATCTCCAGGGTTGATTCGGCCAATCTGGCTGGCTAGGCAGGTGTCCCCTTCCTCCCTCACTGATCCATGTGCATCCCTCCCGAAGCGGTGCGCTTGGTCGAAGAGGACGACCTTCCCAACTAGAGGAGAGGACCGGTCTTCAGTCAAGGGTATACGAGTAGCTGCGCTCCCCTGCTAGAACCTCCAAACAAGCTCTCAAGGTCCAATGGTCTAATTATCTGTGGCCCCAGGAGGATGTTGAAGTGCCTGCTGACCTTGATTCATGGACAGACCCCCTAAAGTTACGTATGGAGTTTCGAGTATACGCAGTTGCACCTGTGCATTCTCATGGGCTGAGGATGCCCAGTCGTAATAAAGGAGCAATGCCCCCAAACTGTCATTGAGTTAGCAAAATGCTGTTTACACACAGTAATTTGTCCTTACACACTCTGTACTTTCTTTTTTTTTTTTCTGGTGAAAACAGACAAAAAGAAAATACGTTTTTTCGTACTCCACTTGGGGACTTGATGTCGTTGCCTCTGTCTTGCGTGTACTTGCTAGCTTTCGTGATGCTTCTGGTCCTGGACCGGGGCTCTGGCACGTGGACTAATGTCCTCCCCCAGCAACCTTATATCGCGTGTGGTATTACTTTCTCCGTGTGATACACAAGGAACCTGAGGCACAGCGAGGTTAAGTAACTTCCCCCAGGTCACACAGCTAATGAGTGGCAGACAGGGATGCAGACTCGGGCAGTGTGACTTCAGAGTTCACGCTCTTAACAATTTATAATCTGCCGCCTTTCATCTGTCAAGGCCCTTTGTATTTCCCAGGGTCTGGTTGAATGATTGCCTTTTCAAAGAATTCTAGTCCTTGCTTCTTGCTGTCAAAATTAGCTGCATCCTCAATGGAGTTCCCTATTGGTGTGCTTATAGTTCTCAAGGTTTCGTAAATTGGTATCAATTACGTGAGCTCTATGACCCTGTGTATCCCACACTAGACCTAGGCTACTGGAGATCATTGACCATATCTTCTGCCGAATCTTTCTGTTCCCGGCCCTGATCACAGATCTTAACACAAAGTATTCTGAAACCAAACATTAATTGTTGGTTGGTTGGTAGACTAAATGAATGAAAGCATACAGGTTTAAGTTGAACTGTGCAATGTCTCACATCTAGGGCCATGCCAAAGTGATAGAAGCTTAGTTTCAACCCTACTCTTTTAAATACACATTTAGTCATTAAATAGTTTTTTCAAAATAACTTATTTTGCACTTGCTCTGAGCTAGAGACTGTTTTGTGCTTGGCATCTAGAGGTAAGCATGACAGAGCACTGCCTTCATGGACCTGGAAATTGAGTGATCTGAGAAACAGTGAGAAGGTAACATTTAATTTCCACTTGGAAGTTACTGCCGAGGTACGTTCTGTGTTCTTCCGAAGGCCCGTCCAGTAAACTGGAGTTCAGGCAGTGGCCCTCAGCAGTCATTTGCAGGGGCTCCATTTACAGAGTTCAGAGTGTCGGGCGTTCAACAACAGAGGTACAGGTGACTCTTGCTGCATTTCTGTCACTGTGTACGTTTTTCTTGTGTTTAGGTTTCAGTCGCATATAAATTTTTTTTCTTATTTCCGGTGCATACGCTATAGTGACATAAATTGTCGTGTGTGTTTTAATAGGGTGTAACAGGCAGCACCCTGGGTGTGGCCACATTAAAACTAAAATATTGATCTAAAATATTTTATATTTATCTGTGATAGTAAGTAATACAGATTTATATCTATAATACGTAACTGATGAAATATTTATGTAATTAAAATTCATTAAATTTGAATATAATCTTTAAAATCAGATAATAAAACACTACCAAATAGGCGAGGAACATGGAGAAAAATCTAAGCGCATCAGTGGGTATTGTCTTTGTATGTTATGGCAACGGGGACTTAGCTTTGCCTAGTCTCACCCTACTTACTATTTGCTGTTTTCAGCAGTTGATTATGAATCATATTAATGTCACTTTGAAATTCAGGGCTTCAATATACATCTAATACATAACTCTTCGCAATGGGCTTCATTAATGGACCATGGCGTATTTGGGATTTATCATAGTTGTTGCGTATATCAATCATTTTTTTCCTTTTTACTGCTGACTATCATTTCATTGTATGGATGTTTCCATGTGTTTACCCATTTACTCACTGAAGGACAAATGGATCTGGGTTATTTCCAGTGTTGGGAAATTATTAATAGACCTGCCATAAGCATTGATGAAAAGGCCCTGGCCAGGTAGCTCAGTTGGTTAGAACATTGTCCCGAAGTGCCAAGGTTGCGGGTTTGATTCCTCAGTCAGGGCGCATACTAGAATCAACCAATGAATACGTACATAAGCGGAACAATGAATTGATATTTCACTCTCTCCTGCTCTCTCTCTCTCTTCCCCCCTGCCTCTCTCTCTCTAAAATCAATTTTTAAAAAAGGTTTTGTGCAAACATAAGCCTTCATTTCTCTAGCTTATACACCTAGAAATGGGATTCCTGAGTCCTATGGTAAGCGTGTGTTTAACTTCGTAAGGTGCTGTCTTCCAGAGTGGCTGTCCCAGTTTGCACGGCCACCGCCACTGTATGAGAATTCCAGTCACTCTGCATTCCTGCTAACACTTCACATTTCCAGCCTTTAAAAACTTTAATCATTTGATCTTTCTAATATGGGTATCTTCTCATGTGATCATTTGTCTTCTGTTTTATACTCTTTGATGCAATATCTGTTCAAATCTTTTGCCAGTTGGGGGACTGTTTGTTTACTTCCTATTGAGTTTGGAAGATTTGTCCTATACAGGACTGAGCAAAAGTAGATTTACAGTTGTGAATAGATGAAACACAGAGTTGATTCTTATATTATTATTTATTAATTTTTGTATTATTTTCCATACTGTAAATCCACTTTTGCCCCACACTGTGTTCTGGATCCAAGACATTTGTTAAGTATGTGCTTTGTGAACATGTTTCTTGCAGAATATATCATATCTTTTCATTCTCTTAACAGTATCTTTTGTAGAGCAAAAGTCTCAACTTTTGTCAAAGGTAAAATTATTGTTTTCTTTATAGAGCTATGTTTTGGTGTTACATTCAAGAACTTTTTATTTAATACCAGGTCATGAAATTTCCTCCTTTGTTTTCTTCTAGAAGTTTTATAGGCTTACATTTTGCATTTAAGTCTATGATTTGTTCTGAGTTAAATTTTGTGTAAGATGTGAGGCTTAGGTTGAGGTTAGTTGTGTTTTTTTGTTATTATATATTATTTGCATATACATCTTAAATGGTTCCAGCATCATTTGTTGAAAAGACTCTTTTCACCGAATTGCCTTTATGTTCTTATCAAAAAGTAATTGGCAGTAGATAAATATGGTTATCTATAAATATGGATATATTTGGATATATATTAATTTCTGGACTCTATTCTGTTCTGTTGACCTATTATTTGTGCCTTTATTGATACCATGTTCTTCTGATTATTGTACCTTTGAAGTAAATCTTAAAATCTAGTTGTGTTTTTCCAATTTTATTCTTTATTTTCAAAGTTATCTTGGCTATTCAAGTTGTTTTTTTGTCTTTACATATAAATTTTAGAACCAGCTTGCCTGTATCTCCAAAAGTTTCTAGGACTTTTACTGGAATTGTATTGAATCTGTGTACTGATTTGGGGACTATAGATATCTTTACTATGCTGAGACTTCCAATCCATCAATACTAAATGTGTCTGTTTGTTTATTTTTATATCATTGTTTTTGTTGTTTTCAACATATGGATCTTGTACATATTTTGTTAGATTTGCACCTCCGTATTTCATATTTTGGAGTTACTTTAAATGCTGGTTTTTACAGTGTTGGTTTCTAATTGTTCATTGCTTGTATGTAGAACGTAGAAGTATAATGCTGCTGCTTTGTTTGTTTGCTTTTTAGTACATTGTGTTTTTTTGTGTTGACTCTGTACCCTGTGGCTTCCTAAATTCACTTTTCAGTTCTAGGAGTTTGGTAACGTCCTCAGAATTTTGTATAGAGTCACACTTGTCATCTCGGAATATAAATCATTTTATTTCTTCTTTTCAATCTGTATGCCCTTTCTTTCTTTCTTTTTGCCTTATTGCATTGGCTAGGATTTCTAGAGTGATGTTGAATAATGCTGGTGAGAGCGAACATTCTTGCTTTGCTTCTGTTATTGGGGGAAATCATTCCATCTTTTACCATTAAGTATGGTTGTCAGTTGTAGATTTACTTGTTGAAGTATTTTTATCAGAACATCTGGAAAAGGTCAGGGGGAATGGAGTTATTAATATTTTTTAAAATGTTTGTCAGACAGCATGGATGGAACTGGAGAGCATTATGCTAAGTAAAATAAGCCAGGCAGTGGAAGACAAATACTATATGATCCCACCTTTAACAGGAACCTAATCAACAAAACAAACAAGCCGGCAAAGTATAGCCAAAGACATTGATATTGAGAACAGGCTGACAGTGACCAGAGGGGAGGGGATAATGGGGGAAATGAGTGAAGGGTTTACAGGAACAATTATGAAGGACATATGGACAATAACAAGGGGGGGTGGAAACAGGGGAGGGAGGTGGGGAGGGCTAGGATGGTGGGGAGGGGTGGGGGGAAAAGGCAGAAAACTGTACTTGAACAACAATTAAAAAAATGTTTAAAAAAATGTTTGTTAGAATTTGCCAATGAAACCATCTGAGTCTCAAGATTTATTTTTTCCCTTTTTAAGTCCAATTCCTTTAGGAGTTAAGTGACTACACAGGTCATCTGTTTTTATCATGGATGAGTTTCAGGTTTTTGTAGTTTTTTAAAAGTGTTTTGAAGTTTTAGAGGAATTGATTCATTTCATCTAAGTTGTTGATTAGTGTATGTAGAATTATTGGTATAATTTTCTTATCCCTTTAATATCTGTGGGGTATGTAGTGATAGTCCCCTTTTATTCCTGGTGTTAGTATTTGTTCTTCTCTTTTTCCTTCTTTGCCCATCTTAGTAGAGCTTTATTAATTTTATTGATTTTTTTTGAAGAATCAGGTTTTGGTTTCATTAATTTTTTTCAAGTGATTTTCTGTTTGCAATTTCTTCGATATTTGCCCTTTCTTTATTATTTTCTAATTTCTGCCTGCTTTAGATTTATTGTGTCCTTCTTTTTCTAGTTATTTAAAGTAAACACTTAGTGATTTTTGTTGTAATAGGAAATTGACTCCACTGAGTTCAGGCCACACGTTTCAACACACCTCCTGAGGGCTGTGGCTCCAACGTTAGTTCTGCTTCCAAAGGTCCTGCGGGGCTGTTCATACCCACCCGGTCTGGGTCCCACCCGTGTGCAGTGTGCGATCTGGGTGGAGGGTCTACCCTGTAGCTCGGTTCCTGCAGTATGATGTTTAGGGTCAGATTGACACCTTTGTCACCTAGAGATGAACCAAGCATTAATGAACATCTTTGTGAAGTTGTGTTCCCTCTCTGTTGTGATCCCCGTAATTTCCAGTTTCCTGGGGCTTCCTGTTTTTTGATCTTTAATCGAGAAAGCTGAGAATGTCGTTACCTCGCCCTGCTGCATACTTTCCACAACTGTGTTCACGTCGGGGCCAGACAGCACAGAAGAGGGCGTGAAGAAGCAGCGCTGGTTTACCCCTTTCTCAGGATCACAGCTTTTGCTGTTAGAGAGGAAGTCTTTCTTCCCTTATAATATTAAGCACCTGGAGCCTTTGTCATGGCTGCCACCAGCACGACAGAATTGCCTGAGTGCTGGGGTATAGGAAAATGCAAAAGGGGAGGGCAGACAATGACAAAGGGAGATTTTCCTGAATTTCTCTGAGCATTCGGAGTCTCTTTTCTTTCCTCAAGTGAGAGCTTCCCTCAAGGCTCTCCCAGGGCTTTCTCTGCCTGCACCCAGAGTCTGTGGCCGGTTCCCCGTTGCCGGGGTCCACACCAGGGTTTTTGGAGGAAAAATGAGGGCGCAGCTCACCACCAGTTTGATGGTATTTTAAATTCTGGTCTTCTCCAGTCTGCTGCTGTCATTTCCTTTTCAGAGTTCTCAAAGAGCTACTTTATGAATGCTACACAGGTTTTTTCCCCTCATTTAACAGATATGTATTGATGCCTGCTATGTGCCAGGCACTCGCTTAGGCACACATGGAGTACAAAAAAATAAGTAAAGAAAAAGACCAAAGAAATCTCTGCCCTGATGCTCAAGAGCATTGACTACATGTCAGGCCATGGTCTAAGCATTTTACGCACAGTAACTCCTTTACTTTTATCTTATTATTAGTTTTTTATAGCTGCGTTCCCTGGGGGAGAGAGAATGATGTGTGCTTACCCACCGTACCCAGAACCAGAGATTCTCTCCTGCCTTTTACAGCAGGGGCCTCCATGCATGTCCCCTGCCTCCCCACCGCTGTGGCTCTGAGAGTGCGCTCAGCAAACGGCTCTGCAGAGAACACACTGTCATTTGAACTATAGCCAACATATATCACACTGTGACCTGCGCCGCAGTACAGTTTGAACATAAACAGGACATTTCCCAATGCTGAATTGTGTGCGTCTCTTTGTTACCTTGGGGAGAGCAGAACTAAGCACAGATTCATGGGGGAAAAATGTGCGAATTGTCCTGTTTGACCAAGGGGTGAGGATGATTCTTATTCAGCATTCTATTGCTTTCGATACATGAAGTCTTCTTGGTAAAGGGTGAAAATAAGTTAATTTTTAAAAACACTTAAAAAATATGTTTATTGATTTTAGAGAGAGAGGAAGGGGGGAGAGACAGAGAGAAAGAGAGAGACATGGATGTGAGAGAGAAGCATTGATTGGTTGCCTCCTGTATGTGCCCTGACCAGGGACTGAACCCACAACCTAGGCATGTGCCCTGACCAGGAATCAAACCCCCACCCTTTTGGTGTACGGAACGATGCTCCGACCAACTGAGCCACACTGGCCAGGGAGAGAATAAATTAATTTTTATTCTAAGAAAAAAGGGAATTTCACTAAGAGAAACGTTTTTAATATGTCTATTTTTTAATGGCTCTGTTTTGGGCCAAGTTTAAATGTTGCTATTGAGAAACTGTCCAGACAGAGCCAAGAATCTTCAGTCTTCGTGATGGAAGGAAACATAAATTGGTCATAGGTAGTTCAGCATTTGCAGGCTGGCCAGGGCAGTAAATTAGTAGATCCTGAAGTGCCTTCTAAAAATTCTCTAATTCAGTTCTCCAACTAGTCACCTAAAAGGTTTTGTTTTCATGTTTTCTTGAATTTATGAATATGCTGTAAGAGGGCATTTCATTTTGTTTATTTAATACTGGCCCTTTAATTAGAAAATAAAACTCAGTGTGCTTTATTTAAAACCCTTTCTCTTTTCCTTTCTTCTTTCAATAAGTTCTACCACACCCTGGGCTCTGTCAGGGAGTAGCAAAAACATTGCCAAAGTAGAAATGTACATGTGTGCCTTTATAAACTACGACTTTGACCTCTAAAGTAGCCAAGAGGATCCGTCAGACATAGTTTGCCTCAGAATGAATTAAGCTATTGGTGGCAAACACACAAACCTTCATGAGAACTTCAGGGTAAGCTTCCAGAAGAATCCTTCATGTCTGGGCCAGAAATCTGTTTAGATTCTGACTCATGGATTGTAAAGTTTGTGTCAGTTTCTGGATCCAAAAATCAGTTGGGAGGGTAGTAAAAAGGCCTAAGCTTTCAAAAGTTGTGGGTATATTTGTTGTTAATGCTTTTGTTATTATTATTGTATCCCTGAGTGATTATCTCTCAGTGGTAGGGTTATAGATACTTTTTAATTGGCATTCTATAATTTTTATTGATTTCAGAGAACATGCATTATTTCTACAAAGGGAAAAAAGCACAAAATAAATTTCATATTTTTAAAAGCATGGGAGAGGATTGCCAAGTCCATGAAATTGAGAAAAAAATAAAACATCATTTGCTCAGTCTCGGAGTCAGATAGTGAAGCCTCGAATTAGCTTCAGGGTTTCTGAAAAGCAAAGCGACTTGCTCTCTGAACCTCTGAGCAGAGGAAACTACTAAGCTTCACCCATCTTCTCGTCTCTTCCTTCAGTCCCTTCCCACTGACACCTTTTCTGGGTTATCTTCCTGGTCTCCCCTCTCCACATTTTCTTGACCTTTAATCAGGCCAAAATGTCATGCTTTCCTTTCTTTTTATGCTGCCCCTCTCTGCTGGGTCCCAAAATCAGATAAACCAAATTGAAAACGCCAAAGAGAAGTTAAGTAGGAGCTACTTTGGCTTTATCTCATACCAATTTCCAGACTGGAGCCCAGGCTGCGTCTTGAGTAATGGTCATTTCCTCCCTACGCTCTGTGAGTTTTCCCCAAGAGCCTTCTCACTCTGCTGTGTGCCTGTGCCCCTCCGGCCCAGACAGCCAGAGGGGCAGCAGGAGTGACCGAGTCTCTAACTGGAGTGTCTCCCTCCTCTTTCTGTGGCCCCACCCACAGCTCCACAGTCGCATCCTTCTGTATTGTGTCCCTGTGTTTGTCTTTGTGATACTGACTACGTATTAACCGTTTTGTGTTTCAGTTTCTCGGGTGTGTGTGTGTGTGTAAAATATAGTTAGTCCCTGGGATGTCTGTCAGCTCTGAAGTTCTGTTATGCTCCAATTCAGACCGTGACTCTATCCTCTATGCAAATCTGCCCCAAAGGGATCTAAGGCACGGAGTAGGCAAGACTGGCCGCGGGATATGACAGAGTCTTCCTTTATCCCCAGTTCTGATCAGGGAGGCCAGGCCCGGCACTACCGTGCTCCAGTGAGAGGCTCCCCTTCTCTAACCAGGGTGTCCGACCTGAGGCCTGCGGGCCACGTGCGGTCCAGGAGGGCTGGGAATGCGTCCCAACACAAAATCATAACTTTACTTAAAACAGTATGAGATGTTTTTGTGGCTACATGTCTCAATGTATTTAATGTGTGGCCCAGAGACGCCAGAAGGTTGGACACCCCTGCTAGAACCCTAGTGGATTTTTTTCATTTAGCCAGAGAAGTCACGTGCACCTGAATTATGCTAAACACCTTGAGTTCTGATCAGATTTAACACCCTAGTAACAGTCTGGTAACCATTGCTATTATTCCCATTCCATAGAAGAGAAGACTGAGAGTAAGAAATGTTAGAAAACTCGCCTAAGACCATAGAGCTAAGCTCGGCACTTGGCCATCTGCTTTGAAGGCAGCATTTAGGAAACTGAACTCTACGTCAGTATAACCTTCAATCACTTTCCTCTGTGTGTGTGTGTGTTTATCTTCATATGTATGATGTATGTATTCTAATCAAATCACACTATGTAAACTGTCCCCCTCGGTAAGAAAATGTTGAAGATGGGTAAGAACTTAGAGTTCAATTTTGAATGTTTCAGGTGTGTAAGTCTTTGGCGTTGTAGATTGCAGTTCAAGTGTTGTAAGAAAAGTGACAGACGGACAAACCCCAGTTAAAATTAATTCTCGTACAGCTAAAGCGCTTGGAGAGTCCTTTAGAATTGTCAGTCCGCCCGTGAACGAGACTTGCTGTGAAGGGTCTCGTGGCGCCCGCTCTTTCCTTAGCGAAGGTAAACACTTTGCAGAATGGGGTGCAGTTATGTAAAGGCATAACACACTTAGGGCTCCCTCACCATTTAAAATGAGATGTCTTTGCTTTTAAAATGTATTTTTAGAGGTGAATTATTCATGTCTGCGTAGGTGGAGAGCCAGTCTTGTGAGTCAGCACTTCTCACATAGTGAAGGTCCCTTCAAAAGGGAAGTGAGTATCTACTCAAGAGTTTCTGGCTGGAGATGCAGAGAAGTCCATCCTGCAAGTCAGCCTCAGGGGGAAGGAGGGGCGCTGGCAGGAAGGTGTGGGTGTGGGATGTGGCCTGGTCTGTTGGGCTGGACCTAAGAGGGAAGTAAGCTCATGAATTTGTGCTTGCTAGTTTGTTTAATCAACATAAATTTAAAAAAATTAAAATTTAAAAATATGGCCTTAGAAATAACATTAGTTCACTAAGCAGAACAGTAATTTTTCTTTTAGATTATTCCACATAACCTGACTTTTAGAAGGAGAAGTTGAAATTAAGGTTTAAATACCCTGAACAATGTTATTAAGCCATCAGTTTTCCAAGCCAGGTTGGAATTTTGGAAAGTAAAAAATTACATTTCTCTCTGTTTGAATCTGAATTCCTAAAACATTATTATAATAAAACAACTATAGAAATGCAGACGAGAAAAGGAAAAATTTTCCTAGTCTTTGTAAATAAAAGATACATTTACAAATGCGCTCTCCACCCAAGAAAAAAAAACCTAAATACTTTTAGAAAGCAGTCATTTATATCTCAATAATAACATTAAAACAGCAATATTATTACTGGTTTTATTGCATTCAGTTTTTACTCCAGTGCTGCAATAATAACGGATATTATATTCTGCCATAGAATAAGAACATATCAATAACAGAGAAATCTAGATGCTCGCCTTCAGTGTTCCCAGGGGGTGTTTACTTTGGATTGCTTCACTAAGGTGGTAATAAATTGCAGTGTGCATTTCATTTGTAGGGAAACTTCAGTTTCATTAAACCAATGCAATTAAGTTCCCTTGATCTGTCATAATACCCTGACACACTTTTATGAAATGAAAAGAGAGCACATTTTTAAAGACACGGAAAGAAAATACTTGTTGGCGTTGGATTTAATTAATCCTCAGAAATCATCATCATATTTTGTGTCACACAGTGAAACTCTAAACATGAGTTCTGCACGTTCTAAAGTTGTAGCTAAAATATTTGACTAAAATAAAAGTGACATTAAGAGAATTACAAATGAAAAGAACCAAAACTTTTTATATTACTTCATATTACAGGTAACTGTAATTTTATTTTTCTTCATTAATCATTTAGTCTCTACTGCTCTCAAGAGAAGTCATTTATGTCTTCTAATTGGGACATAAATCAATCTTTTGGTCTGATGGTATTTTGTTGCCCAGGCAAAGGAAAATGATTACGTGTTTCCTTGAAGAGAGGTTCTTAGCTCATGACTATGGAAGGCTATTGCTTTGGTAGGGGTGTGAGGTACTTGAATATGGCAGGTGAAAGGAGAGAAAGAAAGGGAAAGAGCAAAAATACCCCAAATTATTTTCATATTCTACGATGACTTTCTCAACAGAAACCATTCATTTCCTCTCTTTCATTGAATTCCTCTTAGTGGATGGTTTTTACTAGTTATCTCGTGTTTATTCTCCACCATACGAGTAATTTATTAGTCTACCACTGAAAGTATATTTACTGTCAAATTTTACAAGGTTATTTGTGTTGATGAGTAATTGCTGTAGTGGTAGAATCGTCATGAATGTTACAAGTTCGGTTCGAGCAAGGTGTCTTTGTTCTGTGTCTTCTTACATCAATGAAGAAGAATGGTTCAAAGAAGACTCCTGTAGTCACTGGATCAGGAATCAGAGAAAGGGGATGAAAAGTTTCCACCTAATTGGCCGAATTGCTGAGTTGGAAAGCAGAATTGGGCTTGGAGGAGTTTCTGATTCATTCTCCCTTGGATTTCTGACAAGGAAGCATGGGGTACTGGGCACACACCTGTGCCACAGGTGGGGGGCTGAGCGTTCCACCAGCAGGAGGCTGATGAGGGGCAGAGCTGCAGGAGAGCTGTGCCGCTGCATCTCTCTCCAGAGCCAAATGTAGCACCGCCTACGAACAGTCCCGACCTTGGCAAGCCAAGGCCAGCCGGGAGGGGAAAATGTGAGTTAAAACCGAACGGTAAAATACTACTTGCCTACTAAGAGAAAATGGCTTTGCAAGTATTCTTTCTCAAATACCTAAATTTTAGGAAAGCATAGTGTCCTTTAATAACATGTTTTATATTGAAAGCTAAAACCATTTGAAGAAATGTTTCTTGTGTAATACCACTCATTGTCAGGCCAATAACTTGCTTTTTATTTTCTTGATGTAAGGCAAAACACGGAACTCTCTTCTCACAAGCCTGTTTCCGAGGAATGCAGAGCTACTTCCACACAGTGTGCACAGTAGCTTTTCAATAGGAGCACACCTTTTCCTTCAGGCATCCATCCCTTCTAACATAATTGGAGTCATAATGTATCCCAGCCTAAATAAATGGCCATATTTATTTTCACTCCATTATTACTGCATGCATTTTGGCTGCTGCTGTTTGATTATTTTTGCTTATAAAAAATTCTAGCTTCTTGATTTTTTTCCTGAAGGTTTATGGGTGAAATAAGTGTTAAATATTTTTAAATTACATGCCATCTCGGTTTTTTGGAAAATATTTATTAATGTTACACATAGACACCTGTTCAAGTACCAGAGTTTGACCCATCGGTTTTTGGAGTTAGTAGAAGAGCAAATATACCAGCAGTAGTAAAACTACTTTTAGTGTCTTTATTGATACACATGAAAGGCCACAAATTTTTCCTTCTGTGAAGTGATACTTTTTAAACTATGCAAATCCTAATACTTTTTTCTAGTCTTATTTGCAGCAAAGAAAGTCAATTTCCTTATCAGTTGCAAATAAGAACAGGATATTACAATAGCTTTTGATTACAAACCCAAGTAAAGAGTTTTAGCATTGTAAATAGCAAATAGATAAAAGGCTTTCTCTTTGATACATAGAAATTGAAACCTGGAATAAAGTCTTTCTTTGTGAGCACATAAGGTGTGAAGCCATTTAGATGGCCCGGGAATGACATTATTCCATCGTGTCTCATTGGTTCGAGCCCAGTGATTCCTGACTCCATTGGAGGCGGTGATTAATGGCCCTCTCTACGATGAGAACGGCAAAAGAATCTTCATCCTTTAGCAGATTATGGTGCCAAAGGTAGCTCACGTTAGTGTTTTATGATGGCATCTTTGGTCGTTTGTAATAACCAGGAAACCTCCATTACACGGCCTTACTTCCTAAGGTGGCAATGATTTGGGCCTGGCATGATGAAAGACGGGGCTTGAGTTACTTGTCCCCATTCTAGCTGTCCCAGAGTGTTGTTCATCTCAGCAATTCGAATTTGCAGAATTCTATGACAGTGCATGCTCCCTCCACCTCCAGTTTCCATCCATTCTTATTTCCTGTGGTATTTACTTCCTTTGCCTTTCGCCATCATATTTGTCTAATTGTAATACTCTTTAAGTCAAAAATGCATAACAAGAGTGTAAGTGGGACCTTAAGGTCCAAAAGTCCTATTCTAAAAGTCGTCTTTTCTAAAATACTTTTATCCCTAGTTACCAATTTAACAAATATCAGGACAGGAGACTCTACTTCCACGAGATTTAAATCTGTAGATGGTATCCAATGACAAGTTAGAAATTCTTCTCCATTCCTAGGAACCAGAAGGAAGTCAGAGAGTCAACCCCATACACGAGGGCAGCGCCGCAATAACATAATCACGCGTCTTCAGTGATAATGCATGAACATCGAGAGGTTTCCTTGTTGGTTTTAATAAGAGGAATTGATTTTTCCTTTGAACCAGAGTCTGTTGAGTGGTCCCCATCCTGGCCAATTACCTATTACCACACACGATTAGATAGGATGGAAAATGTACTCAGGTGCCATGAAAAATAATTTTTTTCTCATTGAAAATTTAGCAAGTCTACATGGGAAGCAGAATAGCTTATCACACGTTGAAAGCCTCATAATTAGCATACACCTTGGGGGATGGAAAGAGGGATGGGAGGTATAATATAATGGGAGGCTTGGTTCCTCTTCTCGAAGAGCTCATGATTTAATGGGGGGAGGGGGGACAAAATTATGCCAGGATGACACTTACCTGCCACACTGGCTGCTCAGTCTGCAGAGCGATGAGAGCGTGAATGGGTGCGGGAGCACAGTTACGTATGAAACGGTAGCCGCTTGGTCTGTGGGGGTTTTAGTGAAGGGGGTAGAGAAGCATACATATTTGAAAGATATTTAGAGGATGAACTGCAGGGGAGAGAAAAGAAGGAGCAGATGGAAATTTAGTTGTGAAACCAGGAGAGTGTCTTGAGCTGAAGTCCAAGGAGAAAAAGAGCTTCCAGGAACAGGGAGTTAACAACCCCAGTGTGGACGGCTGCTGCGAAGGAGGAATTCGGGTGAGGACTGGGACGTGAATTTAATGTGCACGAATGAAAGAAAAGGAGAAAGTGAGGAGACTACATGGTCTGACGAATAAGACACTTGGAGGGTCCATGTATGGCTTTAAAAAATAGATCTGTGATCCCCATATCACAGTAAGCATGGGGGGGCGGTTCTACATGAAAGTCTCAGAACTGGGTGACTGAGTCAGTAAGTGCTTTGAAAGTCGCTGCCCCCCCACCCCCCAAAAATGAGTGGTCAAGAGAATTTGCATTGTTGATCAAGGCTATTGGCCTGTGTCTTTTCCTTTAAAGCAGAGATGGTGAAACCGCTCTTCCTGTTGAGTTGCTTTGCGATGGCGCCCAGTGAACCCGCTGCTGGCTGGCTCTTCCTTCCTTCTCCTTTAAAGGCAGGGGCCCGACACCCAGGAGAAGAGACCGTCTCTGATAAGCACACGCCCTTGTCACTCTTCTACATATTCATTCATTACAATTTCAGAAGCATAAATATTTATTACGTATTTTGATGAGAGCATGCAAATGTGCATTTCCATGTGTATTTGAACATCTTCAAAAAATCTTCCAGTTACGTTTTGTTCCGACCAACCGCACGCGAGTCTTTGGCTCTTTGGTACTTACAGCCTATTTTTAATCTGATAGCCATTAAGCCTGCAAATGTTTCTTTGGTAGCTGACAGTTCCCGGTGCTTAAAGTTTACATTCTTTTGCCGTCAGTGCCTGTGGGCTGATTGTCTCAGGGGTTTAAACCCAATTTTAACCCGATAGTAGAAGAAAGACCAGGAAACAGAAACTGTGGAGACAGAGTGAGTTAGATTCGTTAGGAAGAATTTGCAAATGCTCAGAGCAGTTTAAACAGAGAACAGGGTACCTGACCCCTGGACAGGAATTAAGCAGAGGCTGAGCAGCTGTGGGAAGATGCGGTCGTACAGGAATATAGCATCAGATGGAGAGCAAATATTGAATTAGATAACATCTAAGATCTCTCCCACCCCTCCAATGCTTTAACTCCATTATCTTTTTGGAGAGCCGGAGGGGCTATCTGTCTCAGATAATTTGTAAAGGCTATGCCATATCAGCCACTGCACAGATGGATTCTGAAGAGGCCAAGAGCAGATTCAACTTCTATCAAAAATGAATTAACCTTTGAAGGTACTTTCTCCAGAAAACCATGTTGGGCAGTGGGAGCTCCTGATTGACTGCGGCTCCTGTGATTTTGGTTTATATCCTTGGTTCCAAATTCACAAACTCCTTTTCCACTTATTTCACATTCCTGAGGCATGGGTCTCTACTCTGTGCAGAAGGCAGTGGAATATTAGTTTTGTCTGAACGCAGTAGGTATCTAAAATCCACTTTAAATCCCCGTTCTGAAGGCTTGATCTAATTTGGTTTTATCGTTCAATGTAAAGAGGCTCACTTGGGTGCGTTTTGGGATAGCTTATTGTCAGTGGCAGTTTGAAAATGTCCCAGGGTAAATTGTAGCAATTTCTAGTAAGTTGCTAAAGGAAGCCATTGAGTATAATTATTTTTAAATAAGGCACAGCTTGCTAGCTGATGAAAGGATGCGTTGGTAGATGTTTCTGCTTCCCTGTTATTTAATCGAAGACCAGGCAGTCCTGAAATGGTTTATATACTGTTCTTTCTGGATGGGACATCTGCCGTTTGGATGTTCTTTCCTGTTTCTTTTTAATACTTGTGTGGATCCCACTACATAAGATGCAAAGGAGCACAGGACCATAACCCAGCATGGATTTAGCTTTGGATCTAAGTGGAAAAAAGGACAGAAATGAACAGCCAAAGCAGGGGTTCCCAGAGGCTCACAAAGAGACAGGCTCTCGTGAGCAGGGGAGACCCTCCGCTGGCAGGCTGTGCTGCAGTCTCAGGGCCACACGGACTCTCTGCGTTTCATTCATTTCATTGCTCCAAAACAGTTACTGCAAGCAGCAAACATCAGGCTGTATTTCAGGTGCTGGGGCTGCACAGAGAAGGAGGAAATAGTGTTTCATGCTATGAACTCCTGCCAGAAATTAAAATTTTCATCACAAAGTGCATTAATAAAATAAGGACCAGTACAGATGAATTTTACTCAAGATGAGTAGAACCATACTTTATTATATCTAGGCTATGATCAGGTAGAAACTCACATTGCTGGGAAGAAATTAAAGCAACGTATTTCTGTTATCATTAAATCATGCCTCAAGGGAGAAAGGCAGACGGAGTTGTGATGCTTGTCGGCCTTGCAAAGGAAAACGCTTTATATTCATAAGAGTAACAAATGTCTGGTTAAATTAGAGTCCATCATAAAAATCAGTAAGTCTACGTAGTGAGTGTTTTAAGTGGCAGCTCTTACACCGACCCATTTAAGAAATGCTGATGAGAATAATATATTCGTAAGTAACAAATGTAGAATAATTATCTACTGTAACTTTAAGGGCCTCCTCTGTACCGTGAGTTAGGATTTATATTCTTAATATCCTTCAGCAGAATATCTCGCAAGCATGCGCAGTCCCCACTTCCATTCTCACCTGACAGACTGCAGGTGCTGCGTGCGTAGCTCTGAGTCTTGTCTCCCTGGCCCGGCAACACGCTCTCCTGCTGCGCAGGCTGGAGATCTGCCAACTACCGTTGAGAGCTGAGACTCTCGCTCCTGCTATGATGTGATTATCCAGGACCAAATTTAAAAAGTGTGGGACTTGTGGAAATTGGAAAAGCATCAGGATGCTAGTAATAGTAACAACAACAACAATAGATTATTTTTGAAGCGGGTAAGGGGGAATAAACAGTGATGGAAGGAGACCTGCCTTGGGGTGGTGAACCCACAATACAATGTACGGATGATGTGTTATAGAAATGTACACCTGAAACCTATATAATTTTATTAACCAATGTCACCCCAATAAATTCAATAAAAAGTATATATATATATACTTTTATATAATATAATTATATATATAATTTTTGAGCACTTACTACTCACCAGGAATGGGAGGAATGGGTTAACCACCTCACATGTGTCTTCTCGTTCAATACTCCCTGCATTACCTTTTTTTCTTTAAATAGAACTATCAACATTATTATCCGTCTCATTTTTAGATCAGAAAATGGTTTAGACCTGGTATCGGTGTTCATAACCTCAAACATATTAATTGTCAGAGTTCAGATTGGAACTAAACTTTTCTGACCCTTCACCCTGCTGTGATCCTGTCTCAGCATTGGGGTGTTACTCCGAGATGATTCATGTTTCCAGTGAGAAGCGGGGAGAATGTGGCATCATTGTCTGCAAGTGACCCTGGGGAGCAAAAGCAGCCAGCTCGTCCCCTTTGTCCCTCAAGGGTGTCCATGTGGAGGAGATGGGAATGGGGGAGTCTGTTACCAGTCTGAGAGAGACAGTGTGTGGTATAGTAAATACATTGGTTGAAAGAATGATGGAACTTGAAAGCATAAGGGAGAAACTGAGCCTAATGATGCAGAGTCTCCTGCAGGAGAGGAGGGAATAATGAAGGTCGGGTGTGAGTCGAAGAGGAAGTTCCGGTTTCCTCATGACGGCACCACGCTGTCCTGCCCCCAGCGTCTCAGGGGACAGGAGTGTGAAATGAGGAAGGGAAGTTGTGGTCTGGAGACTTGGGAGGCCCGTGTGAGTGATGGTGACGAGAGGTGTATGTATGGTTCTTGAGAGAATCGCCATGGGGGCCAATGGGGAGCTCAGGTCAGAGCCATGAACTTCTACTGTGCTGTGGCTCAGTGTGGATGTTTCACAGACAATGAGTGAGAAGGTGACAGTTCAAGGCCACTGCCCAAGTTCAAAGGTAGTTTGCAGATTGCTGAGTTCCCTTGGGACTCTTGGGACGTTCCCCCGGATGTCAGGTCCAGAGCCCCTAACCCAGAGCTTCAATCAGGGTGCGAGCAGCTCGTGGCAGATGTCAGCACGGAGGCAAGTGTGTTTTCACCCAGGTTATTAGTCTCCTCTCTGCTCTACGAACTGTCTGCCAAATTTAATTTTAGAAAGCTAATGGCAGTGCTGTTCCCCAGACTCCAAGGAGCACCTTTATCATCTTCCGCTGCAGTCAGCCGTTAATGGGACACTAATGTATTTTGACATAAGGGGACATGACTGAATTACTTGGCTTTTATTTCATCTCTGTGTACCTTGTCTCCCAAGTTCTAGTTGTCCCTTTTCATGTTATTGGTTGCGCTGTGAGAGAGCAGGTGGGAGAAGACCCGGAAGAATCATGATACCAGCCAGGCTAGACGATATTCTGCCAGGGGAGGCCCAACAGCTTGTCACAAGGATCTAGGGGGGCTCCTGTATGTGCCTTAAACCTCTCCCAGTACCTGGCATTACAGAGGCTGTGGCTTATTAGGCAGAACCTTCTCTCAGAGCAGAATCTTCAGAATAATGATTAGACTGGTAATAGCTCACATCTATCGAGCACTTGTAATATGCCAGACAGTTTTCTAAGCACATCAACTGTGTTGACTCTTCAATTCTTACAATATTCCTAGGAGGCGAATAGGAATATGTTACTGTCTTTTTCCCCATGAGGAAACGGAAGCACAAAGTTTCCTGATTTAAGCAGAAGCGGGAGCACTTCCCTTCAAATACGGGCAATCTGAGTTGCAGTCTGAGCTGCCTCGATTAACTGCTGTTTACACCGGGGTTTTCCGTCACGGACTCCATGACTGAGTGTCCTAAAATTTACGGATGGGCCTCATCTTTGGCAACATTTGATAGCAGGCTAAACGCAAGGAACCCTCATCAGAAAACTGGGTTGAAGCGAGCTGCTGCCGGTAGGAAAGGCGGATGCACTGTTGGCAGAAGCGGGAGCTGAGGGCAAGACCCTGAATGTGTAGGAACCTGGATGGGAGAGAGTGACAGAGAGCTTGGGAGAGTCTGTTTTCTTCCGTCTGGCTTAGCTGGTCCTTCTGGAGATGAAATAAGATAACGTGTGAATTCATGTGGGATCTGAAAGTTCTGTTTAAATGATAGTTCCTGGTGTGTGTCCCTGGTGTGCCCCCTGAAAGTCAGGGAGATTGGTAGGAGGCCGTGGCTCAGGAGGCAGCGGTGTGTGGTTGGAATTGGTGGGCCCAGATAAGAGGTGGGGAGGTAGAAGGGAGCCGGTGCTGATGGATTTGATAAAGGCGATGCACACTTGTTAGCCCATGGGGAGCCCCCTGGAGGAGGGGCGCAGCGACTGGTCTGCAGTCAGTCCCCGAATCCTGTTTCCCTATCTGTCGCTACTTCCATAACCAGGTCCTAGTCTTGGTGGCTCCAGCCCGCTGGAGAAGCCTGGAGCTCTCTGCCAGGGGCTCCGCTGCTGTCCCCAATGCTGTATAGGCAGCGCTCGTCCACTGCCCTGCCCGTCTCCCCTTACAGAGTTCGATGCTACGGCTCTAGCTTCCCTCTCATCTGCTATGCTTGCAGGAAGGTAGTTACTAATTACAGTCTACGCAGGTCACTGGGGTGAACTTGGAAATAAAAAGATCAGACCCCTCTTTATTTCTGGATAAGCACTTGGTATGAACATGGTATGATCACTCTAGTAATCGCTGAAAGTCTTTGCTATCTACTCACATTTAATACTGAACACTGTGTTCTAATTCTTATTTTTACTCTTGTCCTGAGATATCATCGTTCATTTACATATTGACATACTTGTAAAATAATGATATTACTTTTCTAAAAACCATGATACTCAATGTAAAAATAATCCCCAAATCCAACTGTGTGGAGATAACCATAGGAACCAGCTGGTTGAACTTTTTTCTCCAGACATTTCTCTGCACATACAAACTCCAAGGCTCCACAATTTATGTGAAGATGATGCCATGTATAATTTTCCACGTTTTTCACTTAATATGTATTCTCAGAGTTTTCCCTCAATGAACGCTGATCTGCACACTCATGTGTCATATGGGCTCAGCGTTCTCTTGTGCGAAGGCACCGCCGTTTGCTCAAACCCCCACCCCCCTTCACTGTTTATTGATGAAGAAAAGGCTCCGAGCTCCACGCTGAGATCATCTGATTGTTAGTCAGGCTCCCTGGCTTTGCTGTCAGATGCATGGGGTTCTTGGCATCGGACCACATAAGGAATACGAAACCCCTGAGGGAAGAGCCCAAGGCTCTGCTCACAGCTCTGCCACTTTGTAGTTATGTGACCATAAAATCTCTCTCTCTCTGAACCTCGGTTTGTCCATCTGTAAATGGTGGTATGGGCATGCATGATATGTAAAGCCTGTTCTACTAATCTACAAACATGCTGTCAAAGCTTACCTCCCCTCACAACTTAAGTCCTCATGTCAGTTTCGTTTGTCAGTGCCTGTCAGTGTCCAGCACAGGCGGGCACAGAGTGGACACCAGCAAACACGATTTGACTGAACGGACCAGAGCAACTGCTGAATGTGGCTTCTCACCTTTCCCTCAGGAACACCCTCCTCGTGGTTTAGTATTGGCTTACTCTTCAGTTCAGTAAACCTCGGACATTTTTATCTGTCTGCCGTCTCTCTCGAGAATGTATGCACTTCCATCTAAACCTGTGTGTGTGTATTTGGGGAGAGGAAACTGTGTGTGCATGTACACATGTATCTCCACATGGATGTCGGTGTGGTTTTCTTGGGAGGGCGTGAGCGGAGTGGGAGTCTCTATGGAGGGATTTAACTGTACTTTGCCCTAAAATGAGGCTTTAGACAAGAGAATTAGATTAAACTATTTTTTCCTCTACCCCTTCCAGAGTCGCAGTGAAATGAAATGCATGTGTGGGTGGGTGTGTGACGAGGTGGGAGTGGCAGTATTCTAACAGCATTTTTAAAGTATCACTTTTCTCTCCTATCCATCCTTTCCCTCTTTCTTTTCTTCTTCTCTCCTACCTCTTTCCCTTCCTCCCCCTTCTCCCTCCCTCCCTTCCTTCCTCCCTCCCTTCCTTTATTGAAATAAACTAAAGAGTAATGCCATTCTTTCTACTTTAGTCAATGGTGACTTTTATCCTGTAATATAAGAAAGGAGAAGCAAGCTCTATTTCAGAACATTTTCTGAACCAATGAAATCTAAGTATAAAGTAATATTCAAGGCTACGTGGAGATTGTGTTATATTAATAATATATTGGTCCATAGCGATGATGATGAAAAGTAAATTGTTTCACTCAACTAATACTCTTAATTAAACTATTTGGAAAATATCACTAAGAACATTCAAGGAGTCCAGGTAAAGACATCGTGAAGATAAACAGATGTTTCAGAAAGCTTGGTACTGCCTCTTTTATTGTTTAATATTCTGAACTGGTATGGATTGGGTTCTTTTAAAATGAAATACATACTTCATTCCCTTCCTAAAAAAAAGTACACTGCACGTATTTTCAATCTTTTTCTTTCTTTTGCGGTTCTCAGTGTCGCTGTCACAGGCAGTGTTGACTGAGTACATTTGATGGAGAGGGGCTCTCAGAGACTAGACAGGTGTCTAAAGCTATTTCAGTGTCCGTGCTGCGCTTTCAGGAGCCTTGGCTTGCTCTTCACAGTTTCCCCTGTCTCTTCTGCGGGTCCAGCAGGCCCATTTGGCTGTTACAGCGTGTTTGTCCGGAGCATTTCTTTGCTTCTCTGCACCACCGCTCACTGTTTCCGATTTGCTGTGTGTAATTTATCATGGAACCAAACACATGGTCTTATTAGGTTTTGACTAAGTTAATAGCAAATATCCTATGAGTGGTCTCCAGACGCTTTTCCTGCTTCTCGCCATGTTATTAACCTAAATTTCAGACACTCGAGGCTTCTGGAGGTGTGTTCTCCACATAATTAATTGCTGGAGTCTGGTAAAGGCCCCACAATGCCGGTGTGAATGTGAACCTTTTCTTCTAAAAGCGTGAAGAGAGGACATGGCCTTTAGTCCCTCCAGGTGCCTGTGACTCCCAGTTCCACTCGGGCCTTTTTGTCTGATGCGCGGTTCTTGTTTTGCAGCCCCCAGTCTGTCCCAGACCGCCTGCGGATCCGCGTGAACAAAATCAGTCTGCAAGACTATGAAGGGTTCCACTACGACAAAGAGAAGCTCCGGGAAGCGTGTAAGTTGGAAGTGCCTCGTTCACTTCCTGTGATCTGCCTGTCTTTGGCTTCTTGATCCTCCTTGGTTTGGTGGATAGATTCGTCTTGTCCCTGAAAACCATGGGTAGGGAAATGAAGGGAAGGGAAGTAACACGTGAACCCCAAGTGATGATACGTAGGCTGCAGAAAGTGGACCTGGGAAATGGAATAAAATTCTTCTGCCAAGATGCCACGTTAGGACCTCTTGGTTTATGAACCACTTTCGTCTCAGCTTTACCTAAAATGAGAACGCAGAATGTTGGTCACAGCACACGGTGGAGTAACATCCAGAAAACCCTTGTGACAGCACACGTGTCTCCCTGGAAGCTGGCATTACCAAATAGTGTCCTCATTCTCCACGAAGGTGTGACAGATACCCGTGAAGACACGTCCAACACTTGTAGCTGTTATGTGTTGTGTGATGTGAAAGAAAGGATGCTCAACGTTGTGATAAAGTGGTTCACTGAAGATGTGCCATTGTTTCTGAAATCTCAAATTGGTCAACATATGAACTGTTTCTCCATGTTCATACTTTCTCTGTACTTCTCTACATATAGAACTACATTTTTGTTCACCGCAGCTGCCCTTCAGTATTTATCGGGAACTTTTTAGATTCCAGTCACTATTTTCGGTCCCTATGGCATGGTATCTGTGAAAACTGCTGTAAAGCAGGCCAGGAGATCAGACCACAGGTGTGTTGGATGTTAGGGACCCGGGCTCCCCCAGAAGGATGGGGGCCAACAGTCAATCACAATGGAGTCAGAGAATATCGGGGCCAGTGTGTGAGGGCGCAGGCAGGGAGGCCGACAGGAAGAGAGGAGTCGAGCTCAGAAGCGGGGGTCTATGAGCCAGACCTCCAAGCTGGCCCCGAGCTTGGAGCTGTACCAGCTGAGCCGGCCTGGAGTTGCAGAAGATGCACCCAGGGAACAATGGAGTAGGGGAGGCACGCTTGAGAGAAGGATTTCCAAGCCCTGACGCCTGCACCTGTGGCCTGGAGTCAGGTTTGGTGGATGAAAATCCTGAGCTCCAGCGACACTCTCAGGGGTGGGGGCAGGGACTTTTGGATCCAGAGGTGGCAATGCCTAAGGACCCATTTCGCTGGTAGGCCAGTCCCCGATGAGGGAATTCTGTGTGAAATTACCGCCATCTCACTTCGCTCTGCTGCTTCAGCTTCCTCAGCTAGTTTCTCCCCAACCACATCACTCCGTCCTTCCCTCCCATTTCCTCGGCAGGAAAGTTGGAGGTGGAGGAGGAGCAATTCCCTGAACTTCTGCATTCCTCTCTTCTGTACAAGACAGGTTACATTTTCTCATGTAAATGAGATTGTAGGTGACAGACTAGCACAAAATCTGATTTAACGAACAACATGACGCACACACATGTTTGCAACGGGAGGTGTAGCTACAATGTAAACAAAACTTTCAGACCTTACAGATGGTAAAGAATAGTGTTTGATGGTCTTGATCCACTCAAACTTCTAAACAAATAGCTTACGATTTTTGAGAAAAAAAAGAGGAGTGAGTACTGCTCTACAGCTTACCATCAACCCTGAAGAAAGTCATTTGGGCGTGGGGAAGCGGTTGGAGTTTTTGCCTTATCCGTGGATGTCGATGATCTGTCCTGTCCTTTCTAGGCGTTACCTGTCAGTCATTGCCAGAGGTGGTTGTGATTTGAGCTTTTACAAGAAGGTGACATATGTTGGCAGGTGCTTTACTCATCACATCTTACTTGAGAAAACTTCTGTGTGAGGAAACTTTCCATATCAAATTCGGAGAGGTGAATTGCATAAATATACCATTTTGCTGTGTATAATGCGCACTTTTTGCTCAGATTTTTGAGGGAAAAATAATGATGCGCATTGTACATTTGTAGTTTTAAAACATGGGTGCGCATTATACACAGCAAAGTACAGGTAAATCCAACAAGTTCAGCAGTGTCTTTGAGACCCCGAAGAACAAAGAACACTCAAAGAGGGAATCAAGGAATTAAGTCATTCTAAAGATTTGGGTTTAAAGAACACGTAATTAGAAGTGAAGGTGGCCAACTCAGCCATCCTGCTTTTAATCTATGGGGGTGATGCCTCTCACCTGTGGTTGCCCAGGAAAGTCTGTCCTTTGGGGTTACTACTTGTTTCTTACCCTCTTTTGCTCAGCTTCAACTTGCAACTAAGCACAGATTCATGGGAGGACTGGCAGAGGTCAAGTTGGGTATAAAGGCAAAAACCAGTTCAAGTCCATAGGTGATATCCATGCCAGAAGGTATGTATTATCTTTCTGTTCATACCTTCAGTATGAATGAGGTATTCATACAGACTAGGTATTATTTTGGAAGCATTAATTAGGTGAAATTCGTAGGACACATCTAGCTAAAAGGGATTCTAGGAATGTGCTGACCTGCATCCCAGAAGGAAAAAAGGAGTGAATCCTCTTAGGTCATTTGTTTATCGTCCACATTCAAAGTCGAAACCAGAGCAGTACTGCATTGCCGGGTTTAAAGTATTAGCTCCCTTTCTTGCTGATACACCGAGTGATTCATCCAGGCATCGTGGACTGTTTGCCATCACTGCATAATAGAATCTGGCACATGTGTCTGCATCATTATTTTTATTACATTACACAGCGAACGTTTGTTGCTAGCAAAGCCCTGCTTCCGTGGGTGCGGCAGGAGCCCGTGGTAATTGCAGGATGGCAGACCCTTTCATTACCTTGTTTCTTTTAGCCAATAAACAGATGACTGTGCTATTCCAATGCATTTCCCCTTTCACTTAGCCCCACTCACCAGGGGGAACTCACCCGAAAATAATAGCACAAAAAGGTTATTCTGTGCCGGTCCCTCCCTCAGCTCTTGCTGGTAAATTTCAGACTTGCTTAGAACGATTAGTCTGATTCACTAGATTGATGGATTATTGATCTTTAAGATAATGGCTATGAAGTCCAAGGGAGGAAACGCTGTTCACCTTAAGAGCAGAACAGAGAGAGAAAGCGCCCATGTTAAAATAATCTTAGAGTAGATTTGTGATAGTGACAGCAGAGACTCGCTCTGCTGATCTGAAGAGTTTGTAAGGGGTCCGCAGTAAAGCATGGAATCATTTCGTTGTCAGGCCCAAGACAGGCCACCCCAAACTGTCCCACAATAGCACATGGGTTATTTGGAATTAAAATTAGTTAAGAAACAGCTGGTGTAAGGAAAACGCTGGCCCCTCTGTCCCCTGAAAATAGGAGAGAAATCACCCGTGTGAAAGGACCTCCCTTTGGACCCAGAGGCAGAGAACTGTCTTACTATTAGATTTAAAGAGCCCAGGGCCAAAGGGTCTGTGTAAACACCCCGAGGGGCCTCCTCATGGATTTACTACCCAAGCGCAGACTTTGCTTAGCTCCCTCACGAATCAGAGCCCAACCCGCTGAGATTCCTCTCTGACGCACACGGACTTTGTCGTCCTGCCAGGTCTTCACAAGTGTATTGTTTGTCTACAAGGATGAAAAGGTGTCTGAGTCACTCATTTGGTGATTGGTCGATCATATTATAACTGCCCACGCGTACCTATTTAGTTATTTCTCCTGTTAATCTAGCCTTGTGTCACTTTATTATTTAATTATTAGTCTAGCCGTAGGAACTGAACAAGTTTAGGGGGGTGGGAATTCTTCCCTTTCCCTGACATCGTTTGTCTAGATAAAGGGTAGTCAGTTTTGAAAATCTGTTATATCTCTAACTTGAAAAGAGTTTCATTGCTCCATGACATATATTTTTATATCTAGAATAATAACTTGTTACTGGCTAAGATTTAACTCTAACCCGTAACACGTCTGAGCTTTCCATCTGGCATCAGCCTACTCTGCACTTGTGGGCTGCTGTGGTAACTCGTGCAAGTCTAGGGCTTAAAACACAAAAGCAAAACCAGTTTAGAACTAATGGAAAACAGATGTAGCCTATAAAGGTAGGAGGGGGCTGATAGTGGTTGTATATCAAATAAAATGTCCAACAGCCCTTTTGTGTACATTGGCTCAGTATAATGGATATTATCTGGATATTTATAGTATATATAATGTATAATATATATAATATATAATCTCAGTATATTATTCTCTGGCAAAAATTAATCATACTGTAACAGAATTGCCCCGTCTTTTGTTGAGTGACTTAGTAGAAGTGTCAGAAATGTTCGTGCTTGAATCTCAGTTGCAACCTTGACAAAGTAACTTCTCCGATGACCAAAAATCTCATCTCTCAAATGAGAATATAATGGCAGCCTCATAGAGTGCTGAGGGTTACATGTAATCTTGTGTTTGAAACCCCTGGTGCAAAACCTGGCATATTAGCACGCTCTCCAAAAATAGTAGCTAGTGTTGTTGTGGCTGCTGTGGCTAAAGACGCACTCCTGTTCCCTGGTCCTTAAGCTTAGGTCCAAAACCCAGGCGCAGAGCAGCTGACCTGCCCCCCACACACCTCTCACCTCGAAGTGCACGCTCTGCCACCTGCCAGGTCACTTTCTCACGCTCCAAAATGGAATTGAAAACACTGGTAAAGCCACAGAAAGATTGTGGGGAGAAAACGTAATCAATCATTCAGTTTACTTTTTACTGCGTCTGCTAGTGGAGGAGACCGCTCTAAAGCAAGATGTTTAACCCTATTCCTGCATACACTGAATGCTCATATTTGGTGATTTGACCAGATATCTGCAAATTCCTTTCTTAAGTTTCAATGCCGTCTTCTAATTGCATCATCTGGTGTCCATCACCAAGTTTTTTAAAAGAAAGCCTTTTTGTTTTGGAGTATTTGTAGATTTACAAAGAGGCTGCGCAGGTACTACTGGGAGTCCCTCAGCCAGTTTCCCCCATTATTCAGCATTTTGTATTACCACGGTGTCTTTGTCAATGAGACTGGCACTGCTTTATGACTAGTAACCACACTCTGCACTTTGTGTTCCAGTGTCCGATCCAGGACGTCACATTGTGTAGGGTTGGCCTGTCTCCCCAGTCCTCTGTGCTGTGTGACAGCTGCTCAGTCTTTCCTTTTTCCCTCTTTCTTTCTATGACCTTGATGTTCTTGAGGGGTACTGGCCAGGCATCCTGTAGACTGTCCCCTAATCGGGCTTTCTCTGTTGTTTTACTCGTAGTTAGACTGCAGCTGTGGACTCCTGGGAAGAACACTGCAGAGGGGAGGGTTACCCGGCAGCCCGGTGCCGCTTGCCTGATCACCAGGCTGAGGCTGTGTTTGCTAGGTTTCTCCGTTGTAACATTATGACTTTTTTCTTTCCCTATGCTATTCTTTGTGAGTGAGTCACTAAGTCGAACCCGTCTTCCCACTGGGGGGAGGTGGATCACTGGATTTTCCATTGTTTCCCGTTTTATATTGGACCTCAGCTGAATTTTATAAACGTGCCAACATGCTGGAGCTATTCACTCTTTCATGCGTCCATGCTTTCAAAAGCTGTGTATCTGCATCACACTCCGTGTTAGGCAATGAAGGATGAAAACAATATCACTTATTCAATACATGTTTATTGAGTGCTTACTCTGAGCAAGCAGTGGTAAACAAACCCCCAAAACCCCAAAACAGAAATAGTCTGATTGGCTGGAACATTTTTGTCATGTGACGAGGACTGTGATAGAGCTATGGAAACACTATGCAGCTATTTTCCTAGCAAACATCATCTATTGTAAATAACAGAAGGAGGGAACGGGATGTCTAGGCCAGAATGAGAAAAGCTAATCTAACCTCTAACGAGTTGTATGACCTTGAGCAGTGCATTTACCCTCTTCAGGCTTCAGTTGCCTTATCTGCTTAATGCAGTGGTTCAGTTAGGTTTTTCCTAAGAACATACTATGTTATAACAGATCCTTAGCCCTGTAGAAACTACAGAGGATTTAGAATTTTTTCAGGACATGTTTCTGTAGTAAAGTTTTTAAAACTGCAGCATCACTCATTGTCGTGAGTGCCAGCATTTGAAAATCACGTGAGTGTATGTTGCTTTGTGAGTTTGCTAGAGACACTGATCTTTTTCTATCAATTGCTTCATCTAAAATTGAATCTTTCCCCCTCGTTTAACAAGTTGACACCGTGCTGTTCAGCAGAGACCAGGCCTCCGCGTGGCAGAGGTCGGGGTCCCCCATTCTGAAATCTGAGTTAGGTGGTGTCAGTCTGTCTGCCGACACCGTCCATCCCTGTGCGAGTGTGTTTGTGTTGACTCCTATTTTCATGAGGTGACACTTACCCCGAGTGTTGTGATCGGGTTCTTGTACTGTTCTCCCCTATCTTTTGTCTGTGTATGTGCGTGTATCTTTTGTCTGATATATATGTATCTTATATTTATTTTTAATGTAATAATAAATATAATAAGAAGAGTTGACACATATTGTACTATTGCTGCGAGCTAGGAAATGTTTTAACCTTTCTGTACATATCATGCAATTTAATTCTCCCAACGTCTCTGTGTGATAGGTAGGTAGCGTTCTTATTTCATTTTCTGTATGGAGCAACGGAAGCGCAGAAAACTGAAGGAAGCTGTCCAGGGGCCTGGCATCCTGCATACTTGTGTAATCACTATGCTCTCTATTTCCTCCAGGTAGTAGTTCTTATTTTCTTACATATAATACCTTTAGTAGTTCATTTTTTTTTAAAAGCTTTCACTCTCCATTTCAAATGCCTTTTTGTATTTAAACTGACTTTGTGTTAATTTGCTATGATTTTTGGACAACTTTCTGTTTTGGGATCTCCCTCCACCCTCAAGTAAGTCATCGGTTCATAAATACAACAAATATTTATCAACCACTTACCATATTTCTGTTACTATTTCAGGTGATGGGGGTGCTGAAAAGTGCCCATGCTCATAGAGCTTATTTGCCAGTGGGACAGACAGACAGACAGACAGACAAATAATATACCATAGCAGTAAGTGTTATCAAGGAAATAAAGCAAAAGAGTGACAAAGGATTCTAGCTTTGATAAGGCTATCAGGGAGGGACTGTCTAAAGAGATGACTCGTAAGTAGAGACCCTACAGTAAAGAAGGAATATACGTGTGGATTTCTGGGAGAAGAGTGTCCCCAGATAGAGGAAACAGGGAAGTTCATGTGGCTGGAACCTGGTTGGTTGCAGCAGAGGTGGAAGTGATTTTGAACTTGTAGGAAATGACCATCACATGGATGGGGCTTGGAGACCATGGAGAGGGCTTTGGATTTTTATGCTGAGTATGATGAGAAGGTACTGGAATTATTTGACAAGATGTGCAGTAGCGTGCTTTCATTTATTCTGAATCATTCCAGGTGCTGAGTGGAGAATTGGCGGTTGGGGTGCAAAGCTGGAAAGAGGAGCACCAGATACAAGGCTAATACGATATTCTAAGAGAGAGAAGTTGAGGGAGTTGGCAGAAGTAGAAGCAGTGGGGGGAAACACATGGATTCTGGATCTGTTTTGGAGATAACGCGGGCAGGCTCAGATGATGGGTTGGTTGAATCTGTAAGAGAACAGGTGAGCTGAGGATGCCTCCCTCTGAGGTTTGGACCTCAACGATGCAGCGAGCAGAGGAAGGGAGGATGTCGGGGCCCAAGGGAGACCAAGAGGAGGCACACAGCGAGACAGAAAAATAAAACAGGAGAGCTTGTTGGTTGGAAGCCAAGAGAGGAAAAATGTTTTATCAAAGGGGTGGCCACTGTGTCGCATGCCCAGAGAGGTGAAGTAAGATGCGTGCTAAGAACGAGCAATTGGATCTGGGTAGAGAGTGGCTATTAGTAACCTCACAAGAGGCTGGACAGTGAAAAGGGTGAAGGTGAGTAGAGTGGGTTCACGAGCAAATGGAAGTGGAGGAAGATTGCTCCTTTAAGGTGTTAACCTGTCAAGGGGAAGAGAGAGATGGGCTGGTGGCTGAAAGGAGATGTGGAATCAAAGGAGGAGTTTTTTCTAATTTGTAAGATGCTGTAGCTATAGTTTGGATGTGTATATGCTTGTGGGACCAGTCCGCTCGCAGGGAGAACTTGGTTCAGGAGACAGGAGCGATGCCCTTGAGCAGGTGGAGGTGGGGTCTGTGCCCAGTGGAGGGCAGGGCAGGGGCTCTGGAGTACAGGGAGGGGAGGCACAGGAGTGGGTATGGAGGTGGTAGGTGGGAGGATTTGGGACTAGCAAGGAGCAAAAGTTCTATTCTGATTACTCAGTGAAATAAGAAGAAACAGTAGGAAGGGAGGGTGTTGGTGTCCAGGAAAAGCGGAGAATGTTTGAAAGTCAATTTAAGAGCAAGACCGTGAGTGGCCGTATCTAAAGAATTGCAGAGCAGACCGTAGATGGGGATCACTGAACTCATTAACTTTCCTGAGCACACAGACCGCGTCCGCAGCTCCTGGGGGTCTTGACTTACAAACCAGTGCGCTTTCTGTCTTCTGACTTCAAGGATTCAGATGCCAGGGGAATATTAGGCTGAAAGATGATCTTATTTTTAATGTAAATTTGTTGTCCAATTCTGTTTCTGATCCGAAGACACGCTTTGTTGATAAGAAAATAGTGTTTTCAGGGCTCTGCTCTGGAAGCTGCTAATGTTAGGTCTCAGACAAGGATACGAGCCTGAAGTGTTGATAATGAGATTCGAACATTTGATTGTTAAAACACGTCCTTGGTAATGAGAACGATTGATTATAGGGATATCCTTAAGTCTCTTCCCAAAATTGGTCCTTTTCAATGGTTCTATGTACATGCACACACAATATCGGCCAATTCTCATTGATGATATACTTGCCTTGTCCATTTTGTTGCGACTTTCCCAGGCTGACAACCCTGGGATATCGATCACATGGTAGTTAGGTTTCTCTTTAAAAGCTTTCTCCTAAGAGCCTGTATGAAAGTGTTACATTTTGATTCATCATGTTCACGTGGGAGTGGGGTCAGCCACTGCAGTGTCATGGTGGGCGTCATATTTAATGAATAATTAAACCGGGTGTTTGCTAGTGCTTCCAGGTCGCAGAAGGCTTTTGTACGCACCATCCACGTGCTGTGTCACAGGAACACTTAGATGGTCGCGCACAGGGCCCTCTAGCTGTGATGGGATTTTAGTAAGAGAATGCATCTTCTCTCTCCTGATCCAGAACACTTTCTAGTGCTCATCCTCACTTTCCGTAAAGCTCGAGCTCTGTACCTGTAGCAGTGTGTTTTTCAAAGAATTTGGGATTGTAGTTCTTGTTGTTGGTTGGGTTTCCTGGGAAACAGACTCTGGCACTTTGGAGTTTTACCTGTAGGAGGTTTGTTGGGGAGTCTCCAAGAGGAGACAACAGCTGGGAAGAGGGAGGAGACTGGGATTGGGCAGAGGGAGAAGCTGAGCTGCAACGCAGTTGCAACAGGGGACTCCCGCAGGGACATTGGGATCTGGGATGGCCATTTAGAGCTGTTCCCCGTGAGGCAAGGTGTACTGGAAGCAGGTGGGGCTGTCTGTCCCCTGGGAGGGAGAACAGCCTGTGTGAGGAAGCTTCATTCTCGGAAAGGAAAGCTGTGAGCTATCAGTAGAGCCAGCACTGCCAGCGGCTGAGGGGACAAGTGTCTCAGTGCCATCATGGATCTGGGTTGGTCACTTCAGTGCCATAAGCACCATCTTGTCTGTGTAAACCAGCACCTGCTAGTTTAAGGCCAGAACGGAACACCCCCTCACACCAAAATCCTCGAATCCTTTCATCCGCTTCATTCATAATTATTTATTGAACACCTACTGTGTGCCCAGCACTGTTGCAGGCCCTGGGGTGTAGACTCCTGCGATCACTAGCCTCCAAGTTTCTCTCTGTATCTTTTGGCCTGATCTCCCTACTATTCCACATTCAGGAAATTGGACTATAAGTTCATTACTTTCTTCAGATGTGTCAGAATTAGCTAAGTAAAATAAAACCTAAGATGTGAACACTGACCTTTTCTTAAAAGTTCTTTTTGACATGGAGTATTGTCAAGCCAAACATTCTCCAGAATTTGAGCAGTTAAAATTGGAACCCTAGATGCAAAGTGACTTAAATTTCGGGATCTTTCTAATCGAACACTGTAGCCAGAGATCACTACCGATCCTCAGTAAGATGGACATTTCTATACATCCTCTCCATTTATTGGGAAAGATATTAAACTGAATAGACCCAAGGACAGAAATAGACCCGAGGACTGAAAATCACCTCTTTGCAGATGGACTCAGAAGCCCAGTTTTAGGCGCTAGCTTCTTCGGTGCAAGCTGCAGGCCTTGCATAGTCGATCCTGGGGGAGAGCGTCTTTCTTAACACTTAGTGGGTGTCCTGAGTCGCTGGTTCACTGCCTCTCTTCTGCAGGCACTGCTCAGCAGAACTCGAGTGTTCCCCAGGTTGTCAGATGCTAGGGAGTGTTTGCTGAAGCCCGCCGTGTGCCCATCTCTCTATGGCGGCTGTCTGTGCGTAATTTGTTTACGCTCCTTTTGCTTCCAGAAAGAGACTTAGGCTTCTTCGGCAGATTTTAGGAAATCTTTCTGTCATTAATTCTCAACATGTATCCCATCAGCTCAGAAGTTCAGAGCTGCATGACTAACGTGTCCCCGGCATCTCACTCTTGGTGACCTTGCCCGTCACCGTGCAATGCAGTGGACAGTGCAGTTTTCAATTTGTGCAAGAGGTTTGAACCAGTGGTTCTACCCATCCTTCTGGGCATTAACTAAGCTCTGGGTACAGTCAGATAGCTTTGCTTTTAGTTGCTTGATGTTCCATTTGACTTTCACATTTATTGAATATTTGGCTGGCCAGGCCACGTGGCCAAGAGTCCAATGTCACAGACCTGTATTTGTTGCTATCTCCCCCACCCCCCACCCCGAGTACTAGAGAAATGGCAGCAAGGTGTCGGTGGTGGTTCTGCCCTGTATCTAGGGTTATGCAAAAATTACCTTCCTGATAAATGTACTTGGAAAAAATGATACTGTTTTCCGACACCCATTGTCAAGTACACTCTAGAACCTCACAGTCAAAAGCTTCTGTCACATTTAACACTGGGAATGAACTCCAAGGAATTTTATGTCATTTTGTTGTACTAGAATTTCATTACATGTGACATTAGGAATCTGCATTGGAATGGAAACTGTCCATCAAAAATAGAAATTTGGCCCTGGCCGGGTGGCTCAGTTGGTTGGAGCATCATCCTATACGCCAAAAGATTGTGGGTTCGATTCCTGGTCAGGGCACATCCCTAGGTTGGGGGTTCTAACCCTGGTCAAGGCATGTGTACAGGCGGCAACTAATTCATGTTTCTCTCTCTACTTCTCTCTCCCCCCCCTTCCTCAAATCAGTAAACATATCCTCAGGTGAGGATAAAATTGTTAAAAAATAAAACTTTGCCTCGTTGTTAGTAACCTTTCATATTAACTTGGAAGATGTTGATGTATCATAGAACTGTTTGACCTGGACCTTTGGTTTCTGTCATTTATTAGAAGAGAGTATTGGGGCTTTGCCCATACTTGCCTCTGGTTTATCACCAGTAATGCATGAATTGATTAGAAATAGGGAAAAAACTCATGCAATTTCACCCATATCAGCCGTGATTGTGTCGCATTCTCCATCTGACTCCTTTACCTTTGTTCAGAAGCCTGCATTAACACGTTTTCTTTCTGGACTTTTCTTCCTCACTTCTGCTTTTCTGCTTCTCCCGTCCTGTGTGCCGGTGATTGGAAAGGGAAAACAAAAGGCTCTGGAACCAATTCTTAGTTCCTGCTGTGTGGCTGTCTGGGGTGCATCCGCCTCTTTCCTCTTCCTTCCTTCCTCTGCGCTTCGTGGTTCTCCAGGCTCAACAATAATCTTCCCCAACTCTGCCCGCCACAGCGTCCCAACATTCTAACGCAGAAAGCCCTTCCAGATGTTTGAGGAGTTATCACCTGTCTTTGAGGCCCTTGTAAGTGGTCTTTGCCATCCATTGTTGCAAGGGCCACCTACTTTTATGTTATTTTCATAACCTGTGTCTCCCTCTCCCTCCCTCGCTTGATCTCTCTTTCTCTCTCTCTTTCTCTCTCTCCTTCCTTCTCCTCCTCCTCCTCCTTCCTATTTGTTTTTCTGTACGCTCTCTAGCTCACCCGGCCTCAGTTCACGGTGGTATTAAGCAAGTTAGAAAAAGGTTGTAACTCTAAACAACTTTGAGTCACCCTTGTACCTTTTCCTTCTCGCTGTCCAGCTGATCATAGAGCTGATTCTTTGACTCCATATCTCTCGGATAAGTCTGTCCTTTCATAGCTTTCCTGCCACTTCATTCCGACTTCACTATTACTCATGTCATTTCCTAACCTTCCTGCCACTCAGCTCGTCCTTTATCAATTTGTCATCCACATCTCTGCCAACAATTTGCCTAAAATGTTGTCATAGAAGAATTACACTGGAAATTTAACACTCAAGGAAAACTTTCAAGACTGTTGCAGTAGGAAGGAGAAAGTGATCACAACTGTGTTATAGAAATAGGTGGGAGATTTTTTAAGCCCTGGGATGAGCTAGTAGAAAAAAATGGAAAGGGCATTAGTGGGGAGGTTAGTCAATGCCAGGTAGGTTATCAGTGTTTGCTAATTGTCACTAATCAGCGACAGTTAGTTAGGTTCCTAACCACCCCTTGAGACCAGAAGCTAGAAGCGCCACCTTCGTCAAATGATTACATTTCTAAGGGACGGCTCCCAGGTACTTGAGAGAGATTTTCCAGGGCGGGAAAACTGGCAAGAGAAGAGTTACATCTCAGAGGGGGCAGAGAAATGATTTATAATTAAAAGTTTCCTTTGTAAAGAAAGAGCCTATAGTAAGAGGGAAAAAAAAACTATCTAAAGTTTAGTGAAGCCAAGGGGAGCATAGAGGCCTCCTTGGTCAGTGTAAATCTGAAACCTTTCTTTTCTGCCCAAACTCTTTAGCATCTCAGCTCGTTAGCCTGAAAAAACAAAAAAACAAAAGAACAAAACAACCCCCCCCCCCCCCAGCTCTGGCCTGGCTCACTCCCTTTGACTCTGCAACTCCCTAAGTCCTCAACCTTTGCTTCTTTTCATTCCTTGATTCCGTAGCCTCTGAGGATGGCGTGAGACTGAGAGAATTCCCTTTGTCTGAAAAGCTCTTGTCTCTCTAGTCGAACTACCTCCTTTTCTTCACTTGCAATATATAACCCCTCATGGAAGTCTGCCCTGTCCTGGGAAGGTGCAGTCCCCTGGCTTCTGAACACACTGGTTCTTGTCTCTCAGAATTCCTGTCTCAGGGCACAAATTGGTAGGGTGATTTTATGTCACTCCCCGCTTCGCAGTCTGTGACACCTTGAAGGAAGGTCCTGTGTCTTACTCAGCATCACATACCCGACTCCTAGACAAGAGATGTCCCTGCGCAACAAGAAAATCCTTAAACTTGTGCTGACTGATTTGAGTGGGTGACCTGTACGCCTGAAAAATAGTTTGGCTCGATTCCCTGTATCTATGATACACATTGGCACAATTAAGTGAAAATGAACACCAGGAGTTGTTATTTAAGATTGCAAGTGCCAAAACATTTAAGAGATTAAAGTAAAAAAAAAAAAAAAAAGGGGGGAGTTGCATGTCCCTTGGGTTGCCTTCTCAGGTAGTGTATTATCAGGATAAAAAGGAGAATTTGATGTGTAGCTTGAAACCAAGATTTGTAAAGAACCTTCTAGTTTCTGGAAAGCATACCTTCAAAGTATTGTCTTCACACGGAGCGCAAGGAACCCTACACAGTTGCTTTTATCTTATGAGTGACATTTTGAGTTAACTTTACAAAGGACTAGGTTTACCTCAAGCCGTGGAGTTAAAGCTCTAGGATCATTTTTAATGACAAGAACCAGAGTTCGTGAAGCCTCTGACAGACCCCAGGCAGGACGAGGTGAGGGGGGAGGTACGAAGTTCTCCTGGTGTTAACGTTTTCTTTTGAATGTTAATGTGCCTGGCGGTTTCCCCGGCAGTTTCCCTGGTGGGTTTCCCCTGTCTGTTCCCCATCGGTTCCAGGTGAGCACTGGGCAGTTACTGACGACACGCAGTTATAAAATGGGTTGTGTCACACAGAAGGGAAACGTAGGATTGAAATATTGCCAACTCATTCTGTTTCATCATCATCAGCTATCGAGTTAGAATCTTAGTTCTTTGAGACTCTGACACATTCGGAACTAATGATGAGGTAAAGTGAAAAAAATTCTACCTTTCTGCTGCCATTTTCCTTTAGGGCCTTCCCTCCTCCAGTCCCCTGCCTCCCCCTCTTGACTTGATTTCTAGTCCCTTGTTCCATTATCCTGTGGACTTCCTGAAGGTGCTAACACAATGGATGAGAAAAGAAGTAATGTTTATCTTTGTGTTTGTCCATATTCTCCGATATCAGCAAAGTGTCCATAGGACAATCAGAACGGTTTCGTTTCTCTTGCTTTTTCATTTTGTAATTAATAAACTTTATTTTTAGAACAGTTTTAGGTTTACAGAAAAATGAAGTGGAAAGTACAGAGAGTTCCTTATATCCCCTCGAACTGCTCCAGCACCTCACACACAGTTTCCCCTGTGACCGACATCTTCCCCTGTGACTCATGCCCCCAACACTAACATGGCGTCAGTGTTGTACATTTGTTGCACTCAGTGAGCCAATACGATACGTTATTACCAACTAAAGCCATACTTTATGTTTGGATTTACAATTTATTCTACCATTCTATGGGTTTTCACAGACCTATGACCAGCATCCACTATGAATGTATCGTACAGAATAGTTTTACTACCCTAAGTACTCCCTGCGCTCCACCCATGAATTCATGCCTTTTCTGTAACCCCTGGCAACCGCTGATCTCTTTACTGCCTCCATAATTCTGCCTTTTCCAGAGTGCCGTATAGTTGGAATCGAGCGGTATGTGGCCACATCAGACTGGCTTCTTTCAGTTAGCATCATGCATTTAAGGTTCTTCCATTGTCTTTCCTGGCTTGAAACCTTGGTTCTCTTTGTTGCTGACTAATGTTTCCTTGCACAATGACCAGCTTGTTTGTCCACTCACCTACTGAAGGACAGCTTGATTACTTTCAAGCTTCGACAGTTATGAGTAAACATACTGTCCACTTCCATGTGCAGATTTTTGTGGGGCCATAGGTTTCAACTCTGGGTGGACCCCAGGAGTGAAATTGCTGGATCACGTGGTAAGAGTTTCTTTGTTTGTTTCGTTTTGGTTTGGTTTACTTTTGGAAGAGACTGACAAGCTATTTTCCAAAGAGGAGGTCCCTTTTGCATCTCCACCAGCAATGAATGAGGGTTCCTGCTGTCTCACCTTTCCACCAGCACCTGATGTTGTAGGTTTTTCCATGTGAGCTGCTCTAATGGGTATGTGATGGCACATCGGTTTAACTTGCAGTTCCCTAATGGCGTATGATGTTGAGCACCTCTTTCAGACGGATGTACAGACGGGTTACGTGCTGTCTGTCCGTTTGCTTGGGTGAGATGTCCAGATTTTTGGCCCACTTTTTAATTGACTCTTTTAGTTTTGAGTTTTAAGAGTTCTTGGTACGTTTTGAATACCAGTCTTGTGTCACATGTGTTTTACAAAGGTTTTTTCCCCTAGCCTGTCTTGTCTTTTCATTTTCTTAACAGTGTCTTTCACAGACCAGAAGTTTAAATTTAATGCAGTCTGACTTACTAATTTATTTTCTTTCATGGACCATGCTTTTGGTATTGTGTCTAAAATGTCATCGCCAAACCAAAGCTGACCTACCTTTTCTCTTATGTTACTTTCTCAGCAACAATTTCTTTTTCAGACTATTGGTTTCAAAAGACTGCACATAGATTGATGGGAAAAAAATGAGTGCTTGACGTAAACTGAATTGATTATGTGAATAAATCTAAAATTAATGCTGAAGGAAATGTCAAGTTTTTAAAAATATATCTCTGAATATTAGCATAAGTGCTTTCATTCTGAAATTATCTGTATTTTTGGTGGTTTTACCATGTCGATTCAAATACTTTCCTATTTCATGAATTCTAACTCTGTGATTATATTTATTGTTCTTTTCGGAAAGTGACAGGCTTTTTATTTAGCCCCAACAGAGCTTCTGCGATTCTAATAATTTTACATTTATACTAGAGCTTAAAACCCAAGCTTTGAGAGCCCTGCAGTTCTGAGGAGCTTTTCTTTCAGGTCTCATAGCTTCTTTTAATGATCCCACTGAAGACAGTTTTGTTTGTGATTCGAACAGGTAAATAGCCCCATTTAGCTGCAGTTCTGTTTTAACAAAAATTGCACTGTAATGGCTCGCGTGTCACAAATTAAATCCTTTCTTCTTCTTTTTTTAATGCTGAGCTTTCAGCCTTTTCTTTCCATAGTAACACCTTGCTGAACACATCACAGTATCTTGCAGGGAATGAATGAACCTCTGTGAGTTTTCTCTCTTTTTCTAAGTCCTGTTAGCAGCTCCACGTGGATTTGGTGTCAAAGATGGCTCTTTCTTGCCTTGGCGCTCAGTTTTTGCTGTGTCATAGAGCAGCCAGCTGTGATTCCTCTCATCTCCTTGTAGGTTTGGTTGAGACTTTTATTCACATGCTTTGGTTCAGCTCCAGCCTTTAGAAACGGGTGCGACACATTGTCTGCTATAAAAGTCTCCACATTTGGTCTACTGAAATAGGTTTGAGGCTTTATGAATGACCAGCACATGTTTATAATAGAATTAGGGAGAATTGGTTCCTTTAACAAGGCTTAGAGGGATGAATATAGGATGGATTTGCAGATATTTTGTGCTTTACTGGCACTGACTTATTTAATCTTTACTAGAACCCAGGCAGGTAGGTACTGTTAGAAAAACAAAATTCAGCTGAGTAAATTTGAGGATCTAAGTGGTTTATTTAACAATTCATGAATTAAGCAGCATCCTAGGTAGCGAATAGGAACTCTGAGGCGCTGTATGGAATGGAAGGTTTTTTATAGTCAGAAACAGGGTGAGGCAAGGGAGTTATTATCCACGAGCAAATTGTTTCAGGCAAGGTCACCTTCCTTTAGGGAAATTTGGGCAGGGATCTATCTAGCAGATTACCTCACTAGTGTTGACCAGATAATTTCAGACTGACTGGTTAAAGGTTACATTCCTGGGAGAGACCAAAACTGTAATTAGGTTAGGTATTCAGTCTTGGTTTGCAAACATGGGGCTTAGCACAAGTGACTCCATTTTGGGCCTGCTTTTCCTTCCTTCCTTCCTTCCTTCCTTCCTTCCTTCCTTCCTTCCTTCCTTCCTTCCTTCCTTCCTCCCTCCCTCCCTCCCTCCCTCCCTCCCTCCCTCCCTCCCTTCCTTTCATTAGTACCATGACTATTCGCTTTACATAAACTCTTCACATACTATATTGCAAAAGAATCATGGGCAAGATAAGCTCATTGAGTAACCAAAAGTATCTGTAATTCTAATTTTCCTGAATGTAGATGTTAACCAAGGATAATTAAACATTAAAATGAACTATGAAAATACCTATTATAGCAAAAACTACTAAATTCATGTCAAATGTTAACCATATTTGAGATTAATGTTTAATAACACTATAAAAAAATCCATGGGAAACACTTTTGAATATTTTGTACATCTATTGTAATGAACTTTTTCCACCTCTGATGCAGCTTTTCTGTTTAGTTCACATTAACTTGTTAATCAGCTCTTCAGTTCAGTACTGGAAATTCTAATGCGAGGATTTTAATAGCAAAAGAAGTCATGTGATTTTTCCAAAACCAATTCTGATTAAAGTTTGATGCACTCCTGTTATCTCTACTGTCCCTATAATGATTAACATCCCACTCACAGTTTTATAGTTGCATTTCTTTATAAAGTAGGGCAACAGTCAGTTTACGTCTATGACCCCTAAATTAAACACAAGCTCATGACAGGCCTGTCAACAGTTTTGACACATTGATTCACAGTCTGTCAAACTCTTGAAGTTGGCCTATTGCATTTCTTTAAATGTGCTTCCACCCCTGCCAAGTGTGTTTATGAAAATACGTTTGACCTAACTCATAGTTTCTGAGTCCGAGGTCCTGCTCCATCGCCTGGAATTCTTCACCTTAGCTCTGCTTCCTGCCGATCACGTCTTCCCCCCATTCTTGTGTAGCTTTAACTGTGGGATTTGGGATTCCACCTGCACTCCTTGGGCGGCCTGTCTGGTTTCTGGTTTCACTCCTCTGAGCCCAGTGCTGAAAGCTAGGAGAGATGCCTTCCTCTATGTGGCCCACATTTGATGGGAAGTAGGAATAGTTTAGAATTTGGGGTCTTGAGTAAAAGTAACCTGAATGAAATCATGAGGTCATGTTACCTAATCTTTCGGAGGCTCAATTTCCTTGTTTTAAAAATAGGAAGAATGATACTCGCCTCATGGGATTGGGGCAAAGATGAAATAAGACAATAAACTGGTTATGTCCTTTATGTTGATGTAAATTATTTCACCTCCTCTTTCCTCTCCAGCTTGGCCTCTCTCCTCTCCTTTTCCCTTCTCTTCTTCTTCTTCTTCCTCCTCTTCCCTTTTCCGTTTTTCTTTCTTCAGATCATATAGTCATTATAATCATTTTCCTGTTCAACCAGATTTATTTTACCCAGGCCTAAATGTGTCCTATTGCTTCATATGTCCACAGTGGAAACTCATGTGACGGGACTGAAGATTGTGTCTTTAACTATAAAATGGGTTGGATCCTGCCCTCTGAGTATGTGCATGGCAAAGGTCTGTCCTGTTCTGCCACAGCTGCTTTTTTAGAGGGGGGCATGTTTACTAATACAAGAACCCAAACAGTTCCAGCCACCCTGCTTCACCTCCCACTGCCCCTTCTCTGGACCTCCAGCCTCAGGCTCAGAGCCAGGATGAGTGCCGGCAGCAAAAAGTTTTGCATCTGGGAATTCACAAAATCTAGATTCTTGATTTACCTGGGAGTCCCTTCCATTGTGAAGGCACTGGCCTCAACCCCGCTCTGGCACACCCTTACCACTGCTGTCCCAGAGACCCCTGGGAGGGGCCGTCACTGCTGAGCCCGTCCATGGGGGCCTCTTGTTTTTCTTCAGTCAAACCATTCACTCATTTGAGGAAATTATTTGATTGTCTTTTGCATCATACCTCCAACTCTTTGTAAAAACATTGTTCAAATTTTCTGTTAAAACTCTAGGCAATTTCAATTTAATAGCTTTTGAAAGCTTTGGTTTTTAAAGTCTTGAGCAATTGAAACCCATATATAGAGTACCTGAGCTTGGTCTTCCCTGACTCTGCTTATCATTGTGGTGGAATATATATTTTAAAAACCATATTTTATTTTAGTGCGTATGTACTTTAGAAGTTTTTACAGATAAAAGAATGTACTTGTGGAGTGGTTGCTAGAAGATTGTGTATTTATTGAAGATGAGCAGTGTTAATTTATGCACTATTTGGCATAAGTTTGCATAATGAGTTCAAATAGTCCTAGCTTCAAGTGTAAAAGACAAAATTAATTAGTTTGACCTCTTGGTATTTTATTTCACACATAAAAGCTAGAGCATGCACTTGTGAAATATATAATGCATTTTTTTAACAATTAACTTAATCACATTCTGAATTATGAGGCATTTACACAAACAAAAATAGGGAAAGGGGGTTAATGGAGGACAGGGTCAAGCTGAGAGGGGAGCCAGGGCGAAGCTCATGTTTTGGCTGGGAAGAAGTAATTGGCAGTATAATTTTATTAAGGCTGAGGATCACCAGTTAATTCCAGAATATCTTTCATATTTCTGTACCTAAATTTATCAAAGCTTCGTCATTGTCTTAGTCGGCTTGGGCTGCCATAACAAAATATCATTGCCTGGGTGGCTCAAACAACAAAAATGTATTTTCTCACAGTTCTGGAGGCTGGAATGTCACTAACCAAGGTGCTGGCTGATTTGGTTTCTGGAGAGAACGCTCTTGCTTGTAGATGGCAGCCTTCACGCTATGCCCTCAAATGGTGGAGGGAGGGGGAGATAGAAAGAGTGCTTAAAAGCTCAAACTCCTAGTGGTGTCTCTTCCATTAAGGGCACTAATCTCCTCGTGAGGGCCCCACCCTTATGATCTCATCTAACCCAAATTACCCCCAAAGGTGGCCTCTGCAAATACCATTACTTTGGGGTTAGGGCATCAACATATGATTTTGAAGGCACAAAAATATTCTGTGACAATTATGTTAGCCCAAATGTCAAACATGTTAAAACTCAAGGGCTCCCTATAGGATTAATCAATTGTTAGTCATTTATACTCAAGAGTCAAGAAGCATCAGAGAGTATGTTTTGATAGAATGAAGGACAGAGAAGTAAATAAGAAAGCTAGGATAAGAAAGGTCGGGTATAGAGTAGGGGAAGGAAATTTGTCCTCAATCAGCCAATGAATACAATTGCTAGAAACGAGGAAGCCCATTTAACACAACTAGGTAGGAGCAAAGAGAAAAGCAGTTTTTATTTGTTGGATCTATGTACTACTTAAGGAAATGTTAAAACTTGTGGTGATTTTGACATACGTAGAATCTGGTTCTAAAGAAATTCAAGTTCTTGGTTCCCTCCCCAGAGACCGAAACTGTGATGCTCACTAGCCACATATGGTTATTTAAACTTTAAGTTAATTAAAATGAAAGAAGATGAAAACTTTACATCCTCAGTCATCCTGGCTACATTTCAGTTACTCAATGCGACATGTGGCTAATGCCTACTGCACTAGACAGCACTGCTCTGGAGACCTCCGAGGCCCAAATCAGGCCGATCATCCTGCAACGACACGTTGCGACACGTTGTTATTCAACGACATGCTGAGCTATGAGGATATGACTGATCAATATGCCTGGTGTCCATGGCTGGGAAGGGATGGAAGCAATAGGTATCATTGCAGGGTTTTGATTACTTCTCTGCTTCCCCTCCCCCTTTCCTATTTAAAACTGGTTTATACTTTTTTTTTTAAACTCTCTTGAAAATGTGCAATGAACTTTGGTACCACTGCCTTTAGAATCAGTTGTCGCAGATAGCTTGTATTACCTACTTTCAATTCTGGAGTTCCTCCTATCTATCTATCTATCTATCTATCTATCTATCTATCTATCTATCTATCTATCCATCCATCCATCTATCTATCCAGCCAGCCAGCCAGCCATCCACCTACCCATGCATCCACATATACACGTACTCATTCGGCTCATATATATTGTTTATGCGTATGCACACACAGATACATACATATGTGTGCATGTATACTAGCCACCCATATTAAGAACCAGAACAAGCACTTCCCCCCACCCCTCTCCTACCAAGACAACCAGTATACTTATTTTTGTGTTTGCCATTCTCTTGGTAGATACATATTTGCCACCAATGTAAGCATCTCTAAACCAGATAGCAAGTGGTTTGAAAGAGGTTTAGCAATCCTTCCCTGTGTAGGGAAAAGGTGATACTTTTGCTTTTAGATGAAGACTCTAGAGAACTGAGAAGAGTCTTGATCCTTGCCCGGCTTCAGCTTCCCTGACAGTGCATGAGAGTCCATTCTAAGAGGATGTAGCAGGGCATGTAACGATTGAATTCTGGAAAGCATTAGGAGGATGTAAGGGAGGGTTCTAGCTATCAAGTGGGAATATCATTAGAGAGAATGGCCTTTGAATTTTTCCACTTCCCCCTTACCTAACTCTTGCTCTCAAGAGTGGGTTAAGGCAGAGCACATCTCTGGGTGATACAGTGTTTATATATATAAAGGAAACTGGTTCAGATTTGCCTGGGCATTCTATCCTTGGGTTAAAAAATAACTCTCTAAGGATTATGGGAATCTAACATCTGTCTCTGGAGTCACAGTGCTTCAATATGTATTGTTTGGTAGCCCAATGCATCTCCATTCCAGGGTCGTCTAGCCCCATCCCCATGGAGGTTTCCTTTGTGGCACTTTGTCACTGATTCTCATCTGTTATATCCCATGCATTCCTCATTCCTGTTCCAAACTCAGCTTCTGTTGGGCCAAGTACTGCAGTAGCTTGTTGAGAATGGGTGTATCCTCTAGTCAGTCCTTGAACTTGTTTGATAGTTTGGATTATATGTACGAGTCTTAGGTGTCTGAAGGCAGTGTTCTGTTGCCTCCCTGGCAGTGCGGTTGCCTTTGAGAACCCCTGATCCTTTCTGTGCCATCTTTGGTGTTCTTAAATTTCAAAATGAAATGTCTTGTTGCCCTGGGCACTTCTCAGGCCATTTCAATTTGGAAACTAATATTCTTCAGTTCCAAGAAATAATTTTTATTCTTTCATTTTTGTTTGTTTCTGATAATCACTCTTCTGTATTTTCTCTGTTTTTTAGAATACCTATTATTGAAATATTGGATCACCTGAACCAGTTTTTACAATTTTCTTAGCTTTTCTTTCCTGTTTTATGCCTCTTTTCATTTTTCCTCTACTTGTGTGAAGGCTGCCTGAACTTAATTTTCTAACCTTTCTATTAAACTCTATTCTATCAAATTTTTTCCAAGGATTTTTTTGGTTTCTAAATGGTGCTTCTCCTCCTCCTTCTTCTTCACATTTTTCATATTTTAAAAATATAATAATGTTTATATGTAATGGAATAATATTTTCTCTGGCTGCCAGCTTTTGGAGAGCTGAGCGATAGAGGAAAGCTGGGGATCTCTACATTTGGCAGGAGGGCAGTTAATCCCCATTTTCTGTAAAGTAACTGAACCTGCGTGACTGGGTAGTGGCATCCAGTGACCCAACATCCAGTGGTCCTTATTTTGGCTGCCCCTTTATCTTCAGTTCCTGAGGCACCTGATGCTACCACTTTGCAAGTCTTCTGAGGGTTTTATGGTGTAAAGTGTGTTGGTTCTCAACCATTCCCTTCCATGGTTTAGAATTTGACTCCATCTATCTAGGCTCTAGGTCAAATTTTCATCTACTTCATTTGTTACTAGTTTCTCCTCTTTTTTATCAGTTTATCTCTTTTAAAATTCATTGACTATAATTTAGTAGCATTTCTGATGAGAGAGAAGTATGCGTTAAATCTGTCATCTTAATCTAGAAGCCATCTTGTTCTTCATTGCCTATTAGAACTTGTAAATTCTGTTTGATCTTTGTGATGAGAGTTTCATTATGTAGGTTGAGTATTAGCTGATGCTTATTGGAGTCAAGTAAAACCTCTAAAGCCAAAATAAGATGAATCATCAGGATTCACTCATATGTGGAATCTAATGAACAAACTGAACAAGCGAAATAGAGAGAGACTCAGAGAGAGCAGGCTGACAGCTCTGGGTGGGGTATTAGGGGGTGGAGGGATCAAGCAAAAAAGACTAAGGACTCATGGACCCGGACAACAGTGTGGTGATTGTGGGGCAGGGAAGGGGGATGGGTGGAGGTGGAAGAAGGGGGATAAATGCTAATGGAAACAAATAGAATAAAAACAGATGAAGGATAGTAAAGCTGATGCTAGGTGATAAGCACTCTCACTGCCTCCAGTTCAGATGAAGGAAACTTCCGGAAGTCTGGCAGTTGGTTGTCAATCATGTAAGAGGAAGGTGGCAATTTTCCGCAAGTCTCTGTTTTCTCCTAGCCATGTAAAGCCCCAAATGGAAGTGTCAGATTATGGCATTTTTATACTACAGTTGTTTTTCCCATCACAGAAAAGTAGAAGTTACCTTTAAGTGAACAGAAATATAACTTATGGAAGTATCACCAGCTAATCCTTAACATATTATGATAAATTAAAAGATAGATGAACTGATGAACCCTTTTCTAGCTGAAGACGCTCGAGGAGAGTCAAGGGAGTGAAGGAGAAGTAACGTCCATGCCTCAGTTACTCATTTTTAAATACAGGGCTGCATTTAATATTCACAGAAAATGCCTGTTCTCAATTCCATGGTCTTCAATCCAAGGGTCAGAGGACCCGAGTAACTTGCACCACTAACTACCTGTGGTGGGTAATTCGTGAGACCAAATCGGTGCTGGAATTTGAATCCAAGAGAGAGTGACTGTAAATCCTTTGCACCCCACACTGGACAGATTTAACAATTGTTCATAGCCATGCGATGAAGTTGTGGTAGAAGATGCATTTTTCTTCTTTTTTAAAAAAAATTCCAATTAACAGCTAATAAAAGCACTGCTTCTCTTAATAAGCTTCTTGAGGAATAGGCAGACTTGCTGATTGTATCCTCATACTAGAAAGGAATGGCACATCTTTGAAAACTTTCTCCCCGCTATTCCTTCTAGATTCCAGGTCTAGAATATCCATTCTCTAATCGTAGTTTAAAGTGTCTGCTCAATTCGAGTACATTGAATTTATGGCCAGACTAACTCCAAGCATTGATAAATAGAAGGAAATCAGAGGTGTTGATAGGATTCCAGTAATTCTATAAAACACCTCTTAATTTAAGTAAATAAATATTGATTATAATTCATGTCTTTCCATTTTCACATTGGAAATTAAGAGGAAATATCACTAAGCAGCATTCTAACATGGGCTGTCACGTTAACTGTCGCTCTATCCTGTTCCCGCAGCCCTTGGCTTACGTTCCAGGTCAAAATTCTAGCCTTTCCTCTTCACTCCTCAAACACCAGAAATCCTCATTCTGCTCTTACCTCAGTGGATCACCTTATTCGGGTCTCTCTCGTAGTCTAGCTGAAGATGATTACTTTAGTCGGTACTTTAAGGGATCTCCTTTCCATTTCTTTCAAAGATACGTGATGATTACCATCCTGAAGACTTTTTTCAGTATTTCTGTTTATATTTAAAAAAAGAGAAAAGGCATTTTCCAGATTGTTATTGCTCAAACATGTGCAGGTTGCAGGGTCCCGCCCCCTTTCGCTCACTGGCTCTCTTGCTTAGCATCCAGAAGAACGGGCAAAGGCAGGCTCCGGCCCAAGCCCTTGCTTCTTTGCCCACCCTGCAGTTTTCTCAGCCCTTGAAGATACACTTTGTCTTTCAAACCAGCACAGGTCCTAAGCCTCTCTTCCTCCCTTTTTTTAAAAAGAAGCTTTTATTGGATATCTACCATTTCTCCACCAGCCATGAGGGCCGTAAAGGTAAACAAGTCTCATTCCTGGTGAATGTAAGCCCATACCCATTCACAGGCTCACACATCGTTGCGAAGATGATGGATGCTTTTGCACTTTATGGATGTAAGACTTTGGGGACTTAGCAGAATGGGGAGGAGGTATTGATCTCTTTAGTGGAAACCAATCTCGGAGGCAATATCGAGAAACAAACTATTTCTTTTCCTCTAGATCACTCTTGTTTCTCTAACTGAAAGAGCTGATGTGGTTTTATATCTTCAAAAAGCCTAAAATCTGACTTCCAGGCAAGAATCAGTCTCTCTCTGCTATAGTTTTCAGATGACTAAGCTCATGCATTTACTATAGCCTACGTTACGTTATTACTATTTCGTTGTTCATATGTATGCCTTCTCTACTACTTGGTGAGTTCCCTGAGATGTTTCCATGCACTTTAAATGTATTTTATTCTCTGCATTATTAACTTTACAGCATTTTCAGACTCATTTACTGATGATTAGGTTTTAAAAATAAATTCAGTGAGTGAAAGGTTTGAAAAACCCGTAATGAATACCACTGTCATATCACGTGCTTGCTGGTCTTTAGCTGGTTAATCCAAGATTTTGAGATTGTTTTCATTAAATCATTGATTCAAAAGTGTCATTGTAGTTTTAAAATCAGGAATATGCACATACATCTTTTGAAGTTTTGGGGAGAAGAAACTTTTGTAGTGTATCAGGAATCTTATCATTATTTCTGAAGTGAGAGATTCTGTCCAGTAAAGCCACTGCATGGCCTTTGTCACCATCTCAATACAGTGTTGAAGGCACTTAATAGCTTCGTCTTACTGTTTCCTGCAGCCTTGCTGCTACCACATGTACACCGACCATCTTTCAAGTCGGTTGGGTTTTGGAGCTGTGAACCTTCCAGCAGCCCTCGCCCCGCCCCCTCGCTCTTGCTTTCGCTCAGTGTTTTATGCTTATCTAGTTCCGCCGTTGGCCAGCAGGTAGCAATGGTCCCTTGAGCAGTTGGGTCTCTCTGATAGGCAGCTGTTGCAAACTGGCAGAAAGATTAAACCCCCTACTGGATGCAAAGGGGTAAGAGTCCAGAATCAATATTTTTTCATTCCTCTCTGGTGCGTTGGCTCTTGCAAATGCAGGCGTAAATTATCAGCGCTGTGAGCAGCCTGCAGATCCTGCCAATCCAGAGCCAGAGAGAAAAGGAAATGAAGACTGGCCGGATGACAAGGGGCAGCATGGAGTGCAAGGGAAGAGTGATAACTGCAGAAACAAAGAGACTGAGATCAGAAGGGAGGTGTCGGGAGAATTTTGGATTGAACTCTCCAAAAGAAAAATAACATTTTTTGAGATTTTTTTAACCCTCAGAAACACATTTATGCCAATCTGGAAAAATCAAGTATTTTATTTTAGACTTTTCTCTTTTCTTCCCCCTCAGCCATCCCTCTGGGTATTCTAGTGGTGCGTGGAGACTGTGATTTGGAGACTTGCCGTATGTACATAGACCGCCTACAGGAGGTGAGTGTCTATAGCCAATTGCATTTTTTGCTCATGTTTCCATTTTTGTGAGCAATTACCAGCCCTCTTTATTTTCTTCAAAAATGATGCATTTCAGGAGGAAATCAAATGTGGTGGCCTTGTCTTTCACACACCACATCACTCTCCGCCACCGCCCACTGGTTTCCCTGCTCGGGTGGTGGCAATGAGTACAGATCCTTTGGGTTATGTACGGTGTGGTGGTGTTCTAGTTTGAACCCTAACTGCAGCTTGGAACTTCTTGTCTTCTTACCAGACTACATACCTTTAGCACTTGAGCTCTACAGAATCTCAAAAGACACTAATAAATAACAAAAGAAAACAGGTATGGTTATTTAATGTCTTCTATCTAGCACATATTTCTGTCAGACAGCTAGATTCTTTTTAAAAAAATGTAGATTGCACAGGAAAGAGAAACCTTCTATATTTCATGGGAACTTGTGTCAGAGTACAAAGGGACAATCTGTTTTTTCTCAATCTGATTTTATCATAGAGAAACGAGAGGGGAAGGGGTCTCATACATGATCTGCCCATGAGTTTGAACTGCACCAGGCAAACCAGGAGACCCAACCCCCTCACTGCAGGGATCATCAGTTGCTTTTATAAAGTTTTGAGGAGGGGTAGTCCGTCTCTTTATTTTACAAATGGCAAGCGTGGAAATAGCCAGTTCTTTGTCATTGTTTACCTGATGAAAAGTGTACATTAGAGTCACTTCTCTTTGGATGTGGTCTGGACATTTGTATTTTTGAAGCTATTGGGTGATTTTGATAGGTACTCCAAAATGAGTGACTCTTTTCTACATGACACATAATATATACATCAGCAAATGTCACAAATAAAGCTGATATGTAGTGTTTAAAATCCTTGGGAGTGTAGCTTAGTTTAGAACATTAGATTTCTGTTTCCCTTGAAATATATTCAGGTAGGAGGCATACAGTGAAAATTATTAACTTTTCTCTTCAGCATTGTTAATGGTAGATAAAGTATGAATGTAAAATGTTTTGGGATTAATGCTAAATTTTGAATACTGATATGGGTGAGAGAAGAAAAGTCAACAGATTTTATCCTTGTGGCTTCATTTGGCTATTTTTACCAAGGTTCACTATATCACGCTAAAATTTGTGAACTTTTTAGCATGTGATTCAGGTCTAAATCAATAGTTCTGGGGCATAGTATCTACTTTTCAAAATAATATTTGTATTTTACTGTGGAATCTCACTCAATCTGCAATAGAAAATTAATCATAATTGCTACCATTTTTTTTCTCTTAACATTTGGGTTACTTAAGATTTCATAGCAAAATATATTACTGATGAAAACCACCTTATTGGTGTGCTTATCACACCAATACACAACTAGAGGTGAAAGTCAAAAAAAAAAAAAAAAAAAGGAAATAGCGAACTCAATGAGGTGAAATTTTAAAACTCACTTGGGTGCAGAGAGGAAGTTGAGAAATCCGTATGGGAAGCAGGTATGAGGACAAAGTTGCCCAGGATTGGTGGCATTTGTCAATAGAAGCCCTGCGCTCATTAACAAGGAAGCCTGCGGGACAAGCCAATGCTGACCACTTAGTTATAAAACTTTATAGAAGGGGCCCGGCTCTCAGAATCTGCCAGCAAAACCTCATCCGTGTCAACCCTGGTAATTTGCCCGTCATGATAATGCAGAGGGGACCGGTGATTTTCTGTTTGCAGTCTGTGGAAACCTGTGTTTGCCAAGCAACTTATCGGTATAAACACAATTACCAGGACAGTATGTATTTGCTCTAAGATAAATAAATTCTTTCTGAGTGCCTAAATGGACATTGGAAGCTTTCCTCACAAGCCAAAAAATCAGGTACAAATTAACCGTGACCCCTGTTTATTAGAACAAAATTGCCCATCTTTTACTTCTGTCTTCTTTATCCTTGAAGTTATAATAGATCATTCACTTCTAAACACTATTTAAAATTTATAAGTTTCAATAGCTAAATGGCCTTTCTTCTTGCATTTCAACTTGGTGTGCTGTCGTTATTTTTGGCATTATCTTCTTTGTTTAACCTTGATGAATCCGGGCCCGTTAGATACTTTCCAGGTGACTTTAATAATGTTAAACTGAGAGTTCAGGGGATAGAGTTTGTTCAAACTAATCTTAAGGTATGGACATATCAACATGCGTATAACTTTTTTCCATTTTCTCATTAGGACCTGCAGTCAGTTTCTTCTGGCTTCCACAGAGTTCATTACCAGGTAACACATAATTGACTCTCCCCGTTTCTTACCTTCCAGCCACAAAAAGTTCATCTTTCAATTAATGTCTCATTTGGATTAGAGTCCACATTTTCCCTAGAGAGAGAGAGATTTACTCTAAGAACCTAGTGACGTTGGCATTCTGATTCTTTTGCATTTTTTTTTTTTTTTTGGTTTTGGACAGTCCTAGTTTAGCACAAATTTGGACTGCAGATTTTCTCCCAGATCATCTAGAAAAGACTATATATAGTGAAGTGGGTTTAGTGCCCAATGCTAGAAAACTCAACTCAATCCAACTCGACAAGGCAAGTCTCTTGGTTCACTTCAGCAAAAGGCTCAGATCAAGGGTGGGTTCTCCGTACCATGGGGCCATGCCTCCTGCTCCGTTTTTCTGCTCTGTTCTCCTTTTCTGTTGATTTCACCTCTGCACTAAATGTTTCCCTGGCCCAAAGTGATAGCCATTAGCAGACAGCACTGTATGTTTCTCCCTCACCTCCAGGAAAGTGAACTCTCTGCTTCCTACAACCGTCACACAACATTCTGAAATGCAATCTGATTAGCCCATTTTGGCCTTTTGGGCACGATTCAATCCACCCAGCCCGCCCCTCTCAAGTGAGCCACATTCAGTCCATAGTGGAACGCTCAGACACCCTTTGCTCCAGTAGTCTTTGGGGGTGCAGCTTCTTCCCTGCTTTCCTACCTCTACTGTGCTGTGCAGGCCCGTCCTGCCATCCTCCTCCCTGTTAGATTTCTCAGGCATGATTCAGATACCAGTGCACAGCGTCGCCCCAAACTGCTAGGGAACATGCGAGAGACCCAGCAGCCCCCTTGCCTGCTGGGAGGCATCAAAACATGCTGGTGACTCCCTCAAACAAATCCTCTCCTAGAGCCTTTTCTACCCACCCCCTCCCTGCCCCCTGTGGATGAGGGGTATGAAGAAGTGTACATTTGTAAATTTGTAAATCCTCAATTAGCACCTCGCTTTAGGTTCTGGTGTCTGTTTTGCTGTTGCTGAAACTTTCCTTTTAGCATCCTTTTGCATAAACAACAAAAACAACCATTTTTATAACCCTATACCTGTAGCCTCTAGGAAGCTTTCTTCCCCTGAAAACAGATACCTTGTACCCTCAGCCACAGCAGCCTAACTGTCCTGAGGCCAAATGACGGAAGTGGCCTTGGCATTCTTATGTGTTCATGTGGTTGTTTCTCAAAGCATCCCCACTCTTCCAGAGTCCTTGCTTCCATCGGCCTGCAATAGAAAGAAGGAGAATTCACTCAGGGTGTGTTTTTATTGGGAAAATAAACTCTATTTCTGAGACTGTTTTTTTTTTACCCAGCCATTAAAAGGCAAATTTCCACCTTGTTTTTTTAGATAGAGAACAAGATCCCTCACATCCATTATTTGCCTGTTTACCTAGAGTCACTGTCTAGGGGCAATTTTATTTTTAAAACTGTAGTGCTTTTGAAGGCTGGAGCTGATCTCCGCTTTGTAAAAACTGGCACTATGGTAGCTCTGAGATTTTAAGTCTGGTGCTTTTTTTTTAAAGAGTGCATTTTTTACTCATGAATGTTTGAACCTTTGCAATTTAATCAATGTACATATTTCAGACATTTACCCTAACTTGTTTTATGAAACTAATGCGTTTACTTATTATCCTGGCGTCCTTGACGTCATTTTGGTGTGAGAGTTTAGATCTGTGGCTCTCTTGTACCATGTTTTCTTCCCGCCATGTTTGTACATATCCACAGAGATCAGAGCGTGTTTGAGACTCTGTAATGTGCTGAGGATTTCTACTTCACTTATTATTTGATCATAGAAACATGCGGAAGGATGAATGGTATTTGTCTGACTGTATAAAATTTCGCGGTCTCGTTTGTTTACTTGCAGTCAGGTCAAACCCTGGTGTCAAAACTGCCGCATTGTCCGCGTCACTTCCAAAGGTTTTGTGCGCTGACCCCGTCGCATTGCCAGTGCATGATCAACAATGAGTGTCAGGCTTCGCCTCACACCCCTCCCTGCAGAGTCATAAAGAGCACGACCCTTGGGTATGAAGGGAAGGCCGGAGTAAAAGAGATCCAGGGAAGCCCTGGATCTGCTCATTACTACACGGGAAGCTTGACTGAGAGGGACTGTATTTGAATTAACATGGCCAGAAGAAAAGGAAGGCGGTGAGGAAATTTCCTGAGCAGAGCAAAGGAGAGCTGAGGGAAGCAAGGAGTTGGCGGGGTATAACTACGAACGTCTGGCTGGGATCTCGGGGAGACAGGAGGAGGAAGGAGTTGGAGGGATGGTGAGCAGGGCTCTGATTTAGCTGCACTCATTTTGATAGGCCTGTTAGGCCCGTGTGTAGAAAGCTGGGTGTATGAGTGTTACAGCTCGCTGATCCATTCAGGACCGGAGATAGAAATTTGAGAGTTATTAGGAACTGGATGGTGCTCAGAACTCCGAGGCAGGGGGAGATCCCCCAGGGAGAGTTTTGTAAAGAAGAGCACAAGTCTAAGAGAACAATCAGTCAAGAAGAGTTGGGGCAACTGACGGACAGTAGCAAGCTGCCAATCAAGGAGAAAGAGGTATCATGAAAGGCAAGAGGGAAACGTGTTTCAAAGAAGGAAGAAGTGATGAAATATGTCAGATACTGTTGAGAGGTGGAGCTGATGCAGATTGATTTGTCTGTTTTTCTGAGGATGCATAAAATACACGGGATAGAGGTGCTATTAGTTTTATGTAGAAAGTGCCAAAACCAACTGGCAGGAAATTTAATACTAAGTCTTTTATTTCCTAATGCAGAAACCCGTAACATCAGAATCTCTAGTCTGTCTCGGTGGGAGTTAGGGGGGGATGTAGGAGAAACCCGTTGGAAACACGAACCACAAAATGCCTTAAGTGCTTTTCAATGAATTTGCTTGTATACGAGATGGCACCAAATATGCTTGGGGAACTGACAGTGTATAGGATGAATAAATACTGCTAAGTTTAAAAACTTGAGAAATTCCTGTCTATCTCGCAGTTGGGAATTTAGCTGACTGTTTCCTAAGGCCAGAGAGGAATCAAGAGAAAACCAGCATTCAGAAAGGTGAACGAAGGCCCACGGCACCTTATTAGTGAGCCATGTGGCAGCTCCCAGCCCTCTGAGAATTCCATTGCTGTGGTTCCGTCCTTTCCCAAATTCAGAGCGAATTGCCGACAAAGCACTGAAGCTCAAAACTGACACTTTGGATTAACCTAAAAAGGCATAACGGGTTATACAAGCGCATGTTCTATATTTATAGGCTGCTGAAAATTCCTGCCTACACCATCTCCGAGGTCAAAATACAGAAGCCCTTCCATCCTAATGGCATATCCTGTAACCTGCAACCGCTAATTTAGACAAGCAAAATGCACTGGGCTTATAGACTCAGGATGGTTTTGAGCTTGGCAGATAAACTAGTGTTTATAGAGAAATTGGATTCTGCCTGCCTACTCAACAAAGATGCTTTTGGAGCTAATTTCTCCGCTTCCTCCTTGGACTTCATTCTATTTCTTGTTCATACCAAGTCGTAAGTGACCAAGAAGTGAAGCAGATTCAGCAGTTCTAGCGATTCTCAACTGGGGGATATTTTTCCCCTCACGTGGGGGATTTAGCAATTTGGATGGTTTTGTGTATCACCGTGAGGGGAGGAGGCGCTACCAACATCTGTTGAGTAGAGGCCAAGGATGCTGCTGAATATCTTCACATGCACCGGATGGTCCCTACAACAAAGCATTATCCAGCCCCAAATGTCAGTAGTGAGGAACTCAAGAAACCCTGAGTCATTCCAGTGGCCCACTGGGGACCTGACTGGGGACCGCAGGCAGATGTAAGTGCTAGATGCGGAAAGGCAGAGGAAAGAGAAAGAGGAGCAGGAAGAGAAAAAGCAATGCAGGAAAAGGGCATCTGCAGATACGGTAAGGTGGAATAAGCGGCGGAGCAGGAGCAATGGAAGCAGACACACGTAGAGATTTTGGACACACTCAGAGTTTCCCCATTTCCCCAGCATAAGGCTCCACAAGGCACTGATGTATCTGGCACACAGAATTGTGCTTCCCAGGATATTACGAGCTAATGATTTGAGATTTCAATGAATATGATAGGGGTTCATAGTAGGTTCAGAAAGGGATCCATCCAGGTGATTTCTTTAAGAATTAATTTACATAAAACTAACACCAGAATGATTGGCATATTTCAAAATAGATACAACATTTTTGAAAAGAGTTTTCATTCTTTAGAGATGTCTTCTACTTCCATAAGAAAAACTCTTGGGCCCTGTCTGGTTGTAGCTCAGTGGATTGAGCACGGGCCTGCAAACCAAAGGGTCGCCAGTTCGATTCCCAGTCAGGGCTCAAGCCTGGGTTGTGGGCCAGGTCCCCGGTGGGGCCTCACAAGAGGCAACCACACATTGATGTTTCCCTCTCTTTCTCCTTCCCTTCTCCTCTCCCTAAAAAATAAATAACATCTTTTAAAAAAGAAAAAAAACTCTTGGTCAGATCTGAGTCCATATCCATTTGCTTGTCCTTTGACCTCCTTTTTACTTATGTATTGTTTTCTACACACCTACCTGAGCTCCCTCTGGGGGACAGGTTTGTGTTATATTTCACCAAGCCAAACAGTATCTGCCCACAAATATTTGACTTATTTATCTTTTCTTTGCACTGACTGGCCTTACTTGTCTCTCTCCATTCTTTGAAATCTGTTGCTCCTTAATTTGTTTTCTGGGTTTTGGAAGAGTCTTTCAGTGGATGGGTTGAAACAGGTTAAGGGAGTCATTCTGGGAATTAATTTATTTTGTCTTAGAGAAGAACAGGATTTAACTAGGAATTGTGTAGAATGTTCCTTTGGGCTAGATCAAAGCTGTCAGCAATGGACCGAAGAAGGAATTAAAATAAGTCTTGCCTGGGGCCAGGTCTGTTTGCTAGTGAAGTTCTGTTTGCTAGTGAAGGCAATGCTTCTGCTAACACACACACACACACACACACACACTCACACGTACACACAGCTATTGTCATTAATGTAGGACTTCCTCTCTCAAACGAAAAAGGGCTCTTGAAATGTTAGAACATCTCTCATTTCCATCTCCTACCACACTATAACTATTCATCTTCCAAAACTGCCTTTGGAAGCGGGCTTCCCATTTCTGTACTTTGCTACAGAAGTTGTGGGTGGTAAAGAGTTTTGAAAGACCACGATAATAGCAAGTCTATGAATGAGGATTACAGTCACATAAACAGTTACCTCCAGCCATCCCTGGTGGATCCATTCCCCAACGGTGAAGAGACATCGGTGTACAGCTTGGAGAGGGAACTAGAGAAAACTTGAATAAAGAGACGGATTTGGCACGGGAGATGTCAAGGCAGAAGGAAAATTTGGATAGGTAAACAAGAGACAAATTTGAGGGTGAAGTCATTGTTGACCGGACATCTTTAAGCAAAGCAGGGATTCCCAACCAAAAGGGACTTCTTTTCTGTCTTTGCTTATGTCTTCCCTGCATTTTATGAAAGAAAATGAATGTTTCATTCACAGCGAAGGTATAGTTCAATGCTAGGTGAATATTACTTAATTGGATAATCTCCTAGAGCGTGTAATGGGGCTGCTGTGCCTTCATTAACTTGTGTGTGCATCTGCTCTGAGCAGTTGAGTCTGAAGGGCCAACTTGGCATGTGCATGCCGAGTAGTGGCTCAGATAATCTCCTTAGCAGTTACATATAATTCATGCCAGTTGCCTTAAATATATATAAATAGAAATATGTGTGAACTAGGTTTGCTTTTGTGCACAGGGCTATATTTTTAGCATGAGAAATGGATTTTCTATTAACATATTTCAAAAGAGAAAATTCACATACCAGGGATTTTTGAAACAAGCGGTATTTCTTAATATTATTCACTTACCAAGCATGCAATTTTAGAGGATTGATACATTGGCAATAGAAAGGAACACGATGTGTCCAAGGTTTTATCATTTGCCTACATTATAGGGCAATGGCAGTTGCATTATCCCAATCACACCATTTATGTGCAGAAAAATACCAAATCAAAAAATGAGCAAGTCGAGGACCTTCTCTGTCTGATGAGTCATTGATTTGATTATGTCATTTGAGAGAACTGAGGAGACTGGAAGCCCTAAATTAGCTCCAAAAGCTATTGATGCGGTAGGGGCACAGCCTGTGTAAGTACCTGAATACCCCCCAAAATGGAGTGATGTTCACACAATTGCATTTCTTAAGTATCTACAGTCGGATGCTTCTGAAAAGTGCCTCTTTCTAAGCTTGCTTTCTGGGGAGCTCTCTCAGAAATTAGGCCTGTACGTACGTTTATTTTAACGTTTGACAGTCACAAAGCAAACATATTTCTGGCCACTCTTATTCAATGACATAAATACGGCATGTCTGCTCTTAAGAGGGTCTGGGAAGCTAAGGCCAGCTGCTGGGGCCAAACTTTGCCCTCTTGGGAGTGGCTTTGTTTTTTTTTTTCTCACTTCCCCTTTCTTGCTCAAGGCTGATTCATGGTCCATGCTACACTGGTGGTCACCCTTCTGCTGTCCCTGAACTCAGGACTTCTTAATACCAGGGCCACCCACTCTAGCACTATGTCAAGCCCTCTCTGCAGACCCAGTGAGCTGCCCATCTGACAGGCGGTGTCTCACCCACAAACAGAAGTGCAGCAAGCTCAGCGCTACCTCTGTATGAACATCACTCTCACTCACCCACATGCTGATTCTCTTACTTGAGTAGGAGAGAAAGGGGGAAAGAGACAGGCGAGACGTAGGAATCACAGCTATCTTGAGTATGTAAGAACCCAGGCACCTCTGTGGTCATCATGAGTTAATAATGTCAGAAAGAAGTTCATGGGCGTGGCTGTAAGTTACTGTGGACTTAATTACTACTCTGTTGTTAGTCCATCCAAATATGCATTTGTCTTTGATGCAAAGCTCCGTAAGGCATTTTTCTTGACTTTAATTATCTACTTGTGTCATGTAGTCGGCCAGGTTTTGTAGCCTTGGGTTACCTTAGGTTTCTGATTGTACACAATTCTAGACTTCTGCTTGGCTTTTAGCCCCCCGCCCAAGGTAGACGCTGCTATAGCACCTTCCCGCTGTGCCTCCTTCCGTACCTTTTCCCACATCCGTGCTCCGTTACACAGACAGGCACATATGGATACATATATTACATTTGGTTTGTTTTTAAAAAATAAAAATGTATTATATTCTTTGTGCACTAGCTATACACATTGTACCACAATTTATTTTTAGCAATAATATACTGTGGACATTATGTCTTGCTGATAAATGAAGCTCTAACCCAGTTTTTACAGACTGCCGCTCTGTCCCATGGTACATATGTATCCTTACCTCTGTGGGTGGAAATTCGGGTTACCTGCAGTTGCTGCTGTTATACGTTGCTTTTGTAAACAGTATTGCAATAAGCATCACGGTACAGATTTAAAGATAAAGTTGTAACAGAAGTGATAACACGTCACACACCAAACAGCCCGCTACCGTTGGCCATTCTGGCAGGAAGTCTCGAGCTACCATCACAGAACACATACCGCAAAGTTGCCTAGACCGTGTAATCTGAATGTTCTTCACATGAACGATAGTTCCTTGCCTCTGGGTTATGCTTCCCTGCTGTTCTCACGGATGGTCATAGTGCTGTGAGTTCTACAGACGGTTACGCACACAGTCACAGAGGAGAGGAAAGTGCACAGGCAGCACGAGTGGAGAGGCTGGGGGAAGAAGGCCTCTCAGTTAGCAGGCACTGAGCTCTCCGATGAGAAACACGGGAGAGGAGCTTTACAGTTAACGAAAGCTGAAATTTCGGAAAAACCCTTGAACCGGAGTCGACAGGAGGTCACCATAGCCATTAAGCTCATCCCAGCTTTTGTTTTCTTTATGTTTTTGCTTGAGCTGAGTCAAAAGACTTTTCTTAAACTTATACAAATGCCCCTCCCCGCCCCCCAATTCTTCAAAACCCCAAATAATTCTAATTCCTCTGGAAGCCGTAATACCTGGTATATAAGCTCGTGGGCTGTGTCGTAAAAGAGGTCTGGGTTTGAATTTCAACTCCACCACCTGATACTTGGATACTTCTGGGAGTCTACTTGAATTCTCAACACTGGTTTGTCGTTTGGGGCTGGCTTTAGGTGCCAGAAAAGAGGTTCAGGAGGAATAGTGGGATAGAGGGTAGGATAGATAAGTACACAGGGGCTAGATTATACTCCTTAATGACCAAATGACTGTGGCTTAAAAATAAGCCTCAGAATGTGGATTAAAATCAACCTTCTGAAAGTGACTCTAACCTAATGTTTCTAAGTGAACTCCAGCAGGAGCCAGGCTGCCTGAAAACCAAGTGAATTCTAGTAATTTCTTTTATATGCATTCTGCTGGGGGGAATTTCCCAAATATGAGCATATTTTGTATGACAGTGGAAATGAGTCAGGGCAGAAGCTGTAGGTGGGGGAGAAGCAGGAATCAGCAGCCTGCTGCCCTACATGTGAGCGGATTGTACGATTTAGGGTTGTACCTCTTGGCACATCTTAGCTATACCTCAGGGTCAGGGCTGCTTGAAAACGTCTGCCCCCACCAACAGTTGTTAGCACCAAACTCTAGACTTTTAAATGTGAGTTGAGCCTTCCCTTAGCTTTCCCAACAGTTACTGTCTTCTGCTCTTCCCATGACCAGACTCCAATTCTCTGGACAGCCGACTCAAAATCCTTTCCTTGAAATTGGTAACTTTTGGCAACTGGCAGGAAATACATTAAAATCACAATAACCATCCCATGGGAAAAGAAGTAGAAGTTTGATAAATCAGACATAGAGCAAGTCTGGGAACTGGAGCAAGAAGGGAACTTGGGAGCACGCAGGTGGCTCACAGGGCATCACTCCCCTGTGAAGTCATGGCCGATGCTGTTCTTCTTTGCGCCTTACAGATCACACGCCTTGCACTTCAGTAGCTTTAGTAAGTACACACTGAAGAGACCAGTCATAATTGTGTCACTGGAATAAAAATGATACATAGCTTTGTGGCAGCTGACAACTGAATTAGCAAATAAAAAGATAACAATTTCAGTGACACTAAGCAAATAGCTAGTAAGCATGGTTGCTGTTGAAGGGGGAATATTATTGAAAGAGGAGAGGTCAGAACGATAAACTGTTCTGACAAATACTGCTGTTGGTGATAGAAGATGTTCAGCCTCGAACACAATGCCCTGTATTTATGACAATCATGTAGCTTCTACTGCTGTGAAAAGGGGCGTGGAATTTCTGATTCAGACAAGCCCTGCAAACACCAAACTGACAGTGGCATGATCTCTGTTTGATGCCATTCTTGTTAGTGCCCACTTACATGAATCTGTCCCATTGCTTTCCTCTGAACCCAGAATCTGATAACACATGTATTCGTTGTGTTGCATGGCCCCATCTGATCTGGTCTGAAGTGTGGCCGTGTCCTGTGGGATCCTCATGTGGTTAAAGGTCAGCATTACTTTGGGTGAAATAACGTTGTCCCAGCTGCCCCAATGTCCAGAATAACTATGTCTGCGTGTCGACACATACTAGCCAATGGGTTAAGCATTTCACATGTCATTTCCTTTACTCCTCAAAAGAACCCTTTGCAGTAGGTACTATGGTTGCCATTTTCCAAATGACGCATCCAGGGCACAGAGGAGGTGAGAGACTTGCCTAAAATCTCACCGGCAGCAGGTGCTGAAAGCCGGTGTACTTGGTCCTCAGAGTTCCGTGACTGGGCTTGCTAGCCGCCTGCGGCTGGGTCACCTACAGTCCATTGCCTTGTTTTTTCTTCCCGTTTATCCACCTGTCTTCCCTCTGATATTTAGGTACTACTTCACGGACAGGAACATTTGTCATCTCAGTTCTTAGTCTTCTGATCTCATTCTACAAAATCGTTAAGTTTTCCAGATGTATTTTGTTGCTCAGTTTTTCAACTCAGGTGAAATACGAGAACCTTGGCTCCCTCAGAATTGGTGTGTCTAGTCTGCTCTTCTCCCTGAGATCTCGTAGCTGAGTCCCAGCATCTGGTCATGCTTAGTAGCCGGATTTCTTTGTTTCTTTCAGTGTGTTGGTATGTAGTGTGGGTATGTTTCATCGTTTGTCAGTTTCCTACGATGAAGCATCATTTTAACACCAGTTTCAGGAAAATCTCCAACATCAGGGTCCTAATGCAGGTGAGATCCTTCTGTCTGCGTACATATGTGTGGACCACAGTAGGTCCAAGGGACGGTTTTATCAAGGCTCCGCTGCTTTTGTATATCTTTCTAACATGTAAAAATTTTATAAATAGCGTTAATTTAATTGCACTGCATTATAAATATTCACCAGATTGGGTAGATAGTACATTTTTCCTTTGAAATTCAAATGACTTTTAACATAGGACCTCATTATGTTAGCAACTGTCCCCTTACGAGGTTTTTATTGTTGTTTTTCACAAAGTTGAAATCTTACAAAAAGGCGGGGGAGGATACAAACCTGGTTCAGGGAAGCGGTTTGGAGATGTCAGGGCCGTACCTGGGCTTCTCTAACTATTTTCTAAGATTGCAGTTTAATCTTCAGGTGACCTAGAAAGTGTCCAATTATTTTTCAATGCAGATTTTTTTCATGAAATTCCTGTGCCTTTTGTTAATAAAGTACTTATTGTTTAAGTTCAATTATTAAGGCAAGCCAGTACACGGTATAAATAAGTTTTCCTCTTGTCTGTTTTTGTCAAACAAATAAACATTAGGAAAGCTTACAGCACCTTATTTAAAGGGATGGAGAACATTTGGGAGGGACCATGGATAGAAATAAGCACAAAGTTCACTGCATCCTTCTGTGTATCAGTGGGCCCGAATTTAGCCCACTACCAATCAAATTACCACAAAGCTCAGAGAGCTCCTGTGGTTTGATACTACAATCACCGGAAATGTTGAAATAGTATTTCCCATTCTTGTGTGTCTGAGTATTGTTAAGGCATTTTACTGATTAGAATCTTATTTTTATTGAATTGTCTGTGACCTAAATGTTTGATTCTTTGAATTAGTAGCTTTTTAACCTTGTTAATCTGTAGAAAACAGTAGTTCCTCTACCCAGGAAAACATGCGTACATGTAGACACCCCAAATTTAGCATAAAATATCGGGGAAGAAAAGGGCTGTTGGCCTGTTCCAGGACCTATGTGAACCTCTCTGAAGTGGTCCAGAGAGCTCGGGGCAACCAATGTGTTTTCACAGAGCGGACTGATGAAGTTCTCTTTGAATGAGATCTCTCGAAGGAAGTTGATAGATGCCAAATGCTTTGTGGATCAAAGTGAGAATAAATAATTGAACAGGAAATAGGCAAAATAAACCAATAGAAGTTGGGCACATACATGAAATTCTCCAGATATAGATGTTCTCACATACAAAGGTGTATAATTATATCGGTGTTATTTTACCAGCCTGAGGGTAAGCATTTGTGTGGCTGAGGCAATATATCAATCTGTTATCAAATCATATATCCTTATTATGACTTAATAAAATCATAATTTTATTAAATGATGCTAAGTAGTATCCAGTATTTTATCATTTGAATATTCTAGCAATACATTATTAATGTTTAGCTTTTTAAAAATGATAAATCAAGCATTTCTTTATTCTTTCAGAGTTGATTTTAACCCAGGAAAATTAGGATTTTTTTTCACGGTGGTCTCTGTAGCATATTTGACGTCAAAATTGAGAAAGTATCCTTGGTGTTTAAGTTCTTTTACTTCTGGAGAAGACAGCCATGTTTATTTAATATGTTTATTTACTAGCTTTTATAGTTGCCACTAAATATTTCAAATATCTTCCAAATTTCTCAGTTTATAATTGCATTTCTCGCTAAACTGAGACATGTTGGTAGCTTTAAGTTTAGTAAAAGTACAGTAGGAACCTTACATTTCTGAAAAACAAGGTAACACATGTGTCAAAATATAATTTTAAAAATGTTGAACATAATTCTCATGTAAATAGGTGCTGAGCACATGTCAAAATTTCATCTAGCTTAACCAGCAGGATGGCAAAGTCAGCCCCCAAAAGAGGAATACATATTTATCTCTGTATCCATAGTCACTTCGATTCTACATCTATAAATATAAATTTTGGTACCAGTCTTCACTGACACTAAATTTCCTCTTTTTTTAAATCAATTACTTAATTTACAGAAGCCACTCATTGAAAAGCCATATACCCCAGCTTTTTAATAATAAAATGTATCCCCATTGTTCTGGTAACTTTAGGCACGTGGTTCTAAAACTTTAGCATACGTGAGACTCACCTTGTTAAAAAAAGATTGTTGGTTTCTGTCTCCAGAGATTCTTTTAGTAGGGGAGGTTCTCGTACCTATGTGGAGAACGCAAACATAAATGACATAAAAGCCAGCTGCCACTCATTCTTCAGCACTACAAAAGGAAAGAAAGAAGTTCCTTAAGGAAGTGTATGCCCTGCCCATTCTGTGATTTATGAGTGCTTAATGGGATAATTGAAAACCTCCTAGAAATTTCATGTGGGAGTTGTTTTAAAAAGTTCCACGTGAAAGGATTCATTTCAAAGCAGAGCCCCTGTTTCTGTTTGTAGTGAAAAAAAAATATGATTTGGTCCCTCACCAAAACTTCATTTAGGAGAGGATGCTCACTCCTAGAAATGGGCGACATGGCAGAATGGGGAAGCCCCTCGGCTTCTCCAGATGGAGTCACAGGATGTGTGTGTCTCTTTCCAGGACCAAGAAACCTCCTTCCCCAGGGCTCTCTCAGCTCAGAGACTCTCCCCACGCTGGTGCTTTCTAGATGGTGAGTGCTCCTGTGTTTCAGCGAGGGGTGGCGGTTGGGGAAGCAGCGGGGCAAGGCAGCCACTGGTGGCGTGGACTCCAGTTTCCCCAAAGACTCTTCAGAACCCTGCACGTGGCTCCATGTGGTTGGTATCTGCATCTCAACGGTGTGGACTTGCTGATGCTGCAGCACACCTTTCGGAAGGCATTTCCCTCCGAAGCAAAGTGGCCAACTCCTCCAGCTCATCTTCTCAGCATCAGATTGTTCAAGCTGGCATTTCCCTTCATTGCTTCCACCCCCCACCCGCCTTACCTCCTAAAACACATTGAGTGCCTCTCTTGAGGCCAGTAGATAGTTCAATAACCATGGGATGGGTACCAACGTGTATGATACTTGCATGTGTGGGAACTTTCATATTATCTTCATTAAACCATCATTTCAGTGTGATACATAGTTATCAAAGCATAGAACATTTCATTTGCATTCATATCTGCCCCATTGAGCATGGCATTGAATGCACAATAGGTCAGTTATTTTCTCATTGGTTCATGAGCCCATTTTTCATTGCCAGCATCTCTCACGTCCTAGATGCTGCTCAATTCTACTTTCCTATCCCATTACCTGTATTGAAGTCCATCCCTGCTTATATGCTACCCAGTGTACCTACCACCCAGTAGCTCTCTGGTCTGCGTGGTTTCTACCATAGAGCTCTCTTTGTTTAACTGGGTCCACGTTTGAAAGGATAGAAATGTGGGTAAGAGTTGACGGGATGTGTGAAGTATGAGCAGTATCGTGAAGATGAGCATGTGTATCTATCCTAAATCTAACCCCCATAAATCACTACATTGGTTTTCATTAAAGCTTTTCAACTCCCTCTGAAGGTAGATCACACAGCTTTTTCTCCAGCTCTTTCATTGCCCGGTGATGAGGAACAAAATCATGTTTTCCCTGTATCCACAGAGGAGTGGCTTATGTTTAGGAAAGTTATGAAAATGTATATGAATTGTTCTACATACAATATCTTCTATATGCGGTCTTTGATAAAATTACAAGGGTGGATAATGATCTTAATGCACACATTAGTTTTACTCTACAAATAGTTTTATTAGAAACCTTTTCAAGGTGATCGTAACCACGGTTAAAGAAAACGAAGAGCAAGGCCTTCTCAGGCAGGTTTTTCCCTCCCATTGCTGCAAGAAGGCGGGGCTGCGACTGGTTTCTTAGCTCCTTTCCTTTGGGGAAAAGCTACTCATTAAACATTTATGATTTTTGAATGATTATTTGAACTTTGAGTTTTTCCCTCTAGTTAGTACTATGTGGAAGATCTATTTTTGGTATTTGGACTCTGGTAGATAGATTTAAGCAAGGAGAAACATAACTTTTTGAATATGAAGAATAAAGAGAATAAGTTGTAGAAACCCAAGTTTGTAAGACATTTTTCCTGCAAGCCAGCACTACAGCCCAGTCCCTTTTACAAACGCTTAAATTATATACGCATATATATAATTTGTTAATTTATTGCTATTCTGACTTTCTCCAGACATAGCTTAGGGACTGAGTTTCAAGGTGAAATGATTCCTTTGATACCAGGTCCCGGGCTCTGCCTCTTCAAGATCTTTTCCAAAATGAGAATCACTTTTTTGGGAAGTCTGGCTACTTAGAGATTTTTGTGTTTTTTTTTTTCTAGCTTTATTTACTTAATAAACACACATGGAGTCCCAGCTCTGTTTAAGGTCCTAATATCTGGAGACACAAAAGAATAAGGGAAACACAGACCTTTGAAGAGGCGACGCCTTAGTCTTGTAGTTAGTTATCTGTGAAGGGAGCATAAACCAAACGCAGAGAGGTACAAGCAGGAGACTGAGGGAGGTCTCGCGGAGGAGGAGACCTTGCAGCTGGTCCTTAAACGGCAAATAAGGTTGAGGTTAGCAGACGTGATGGGGAGGCAGGGCTTTCTAGGCAGTGAGGTATCAGTAGCAGAGGTGTGGAAGTACTGAGGTTTTCTTAGTAGATTTAGGGACCGCAGTGGCCCGCACGCTGGAATGGAAGGTTTCCGAGTGACGTGGTAGGACAGAAGGTTACAAACCGAGGTCCAGGTCACAGAACACTCTGAATGCCATATACTTCTTTTTTTTCTAGCAACCTCTGCTGATCGCTTTTATCGAATAGACAGATCTCAGGTAAGTTTCCTTGCGCCTAAGTACTTGTGAAAGTAAAACATTCCCGAGCAACTATGCTCTATGGATAGCTAATCTTATAAATTTTTCTACCAGAAACATTTATACATTTGAGAATGGTATTCTTCAACTAAGCTATACCTTTGTATTTGTCTTCTTGTGTTTTATGATTTGTGGACTAAAGATGATATGACTTGACCTTTTAAATGAGTACAAAAGATATCTAGACTGGTAAATATTATCACCAGGCTGCACTTCGAATTTTTATTCACACTGCTACTTATAAATACTACTTCCTAGTCAAATTGAATGCCTTTTACAGTTTGAGACCTCAAGTTTGAGACCTCGAGTATATATCTAAGCTACTTAGTTTCAACTTACTACCTCCCAGAGTTTGGTAATAAGGAAATGAAATGCTGATGCCTAATGATGACACGTGTTCTCACTGTCCAAATTCCCCTGAGAAATGAAAGTGCAGTGTGGAATCCAGTGATAAAACCAGTTGTTAACAGTGCTGTTTAGCCTTGCCCAAGTCCTGGGGGTGGAAGTCCAGCTCACTGTCCACTCATGGGAACCAAGTTCCATGTGGGGTGTCACTTCTTTGATAGTTTTAGGGAAGAAGAGGCAAGACCTGGTTCAGGAACCCAAGCCAAGTGGGATTCACATCTCTCTCTCCCCAGCCTCTTGCTATGATGTTGCTTCAGGGAGGGGTGTCCACTGGTCCGGCCTCTGAAAACTCACTGTAGTCATTTGATATGTCACGGAATTTCATTATTCCTCAAGACCAAGATGCTTTTGTGTTGTTAGGCTGCAGGTGACAGATTCGAGCGTCCTGTCGATCATCTGACAGACTTCTTTCTCTTCCATAGGAACATTTGCACTTTGTGATGGAGATTTCCCAAGATGAGGTTTTTATTCTGGACCCAGATATGGTGTTGTCACAGCAGGCGGGGACACCGCCAGGAATGCCCGATCTGGTGGTGGAGCAAGCTTCAGGGTGAGTGTGTGTCTCCGTTGGCAGTGTGGCGGTGAGACTGGCCACGGGGTGCCGTCCGTGTCATGTGTGGCTTTGGAACTGACCTTTCTAATGACATCAAACTATTTGAAAATACAGTAGTGCCTTCCTTATCCGTGGGGGATATGATTCAACACCCCCCGCCCCCATACACACATACTCAGGAGATTTCTGAAACCGTGGGTGGTATCAAACCCCACATACTATGTTTTTTCCTACATATACATACTTATGACAAAGTTTAATTTATAAACTAGGCACAATAAAAGATCAAAAACAATACCTAATAATAAAACAGAACAATTATAACAACATACTATGATAAGAGTTATGTGAATGTTCTCTTTCTCTTTTCCTCCTTCCCTCCCTCTTGCCTCCCTCCCTCCCTCCATCTGTGATAACCAGCCTTATAACGGAGACGGGCAGCCACTAGGTGCCTAATGGGCAGGTAGTAAACGCAGCACAGAGACCCTGGACGGAGGGATGATTCACATCTCGGGTGGGCGGAGGAGGGTGGCATAAAATTTCATCAGGCTACTCAGAATGGCAAGAAATTTAAAACTTACGAGCTGTTTATTTCTGGAAATTTCCACTTAATATTTCGAACAAAGGTTGACCCCAGGTAACTGGAACCAAAGAAAGTGAAACCACAGACAAGTTGGGGCTACAGCACAGGCGTTCTGGTTGTGTTTCATCAAAGCCGTATAGCGGGTGTCATCACCACTGCCTTGTGAGTGGCTGCGTAGAAATGCTCTTTCCCATCCAGGTTTGCGTCGTGTCTGAGCCCGCTTTCCCCACCGCGCCCACACTGTCCGCCAAACTAGAAAGCGCTAGCGTTTGCATTTGTGCGTATATATCTTCAACGCCTGTATTAGCCAAATAAAAATTGACACGGGGGATTTGACACTTATTTTTCTCCTCTCCCTTCTCCTCCTCCTCCTCCTTTTTTGCTATATCCAGGCAGCCTGAGGCATATAGATTGTGTAATAATAACTCTCACATGCCAACACTTATTATGAGCCACACACTGTGCTGAATGCCTTTCTTACATCCCTACCTCCACTCCATAGTGACTTAATCATGCTAAGTGGTCTACGCTGGTGTCCTCATCTGTGAAATGAGAATAATAATAGCCGCGTATAGAATGCTCGAAGACTAAATGAATTGATGCGTGTGAAGCATTTAGAATAGTTCCTGGCACTTGATAGATACTCATTAAATACTATGCAATTAAAATCATCTTTAGCATCGTTTCACAATGACCCTGCTAATTTGCTACTGTTACTGTCCTAAACCCATAGATAAGAAAATTGGTGCCTAGAAGGTTTGTAACTTGCCCGGGATTGCACAGAAACTAAATGGAAAAATGAGATGTAGTCCCAGGTTTTCTGAGGCCCGGGCCCATGAATTTAACCACTACATTGAATGACCGCAATGGTATTGGCATTTCTAGGTTATTTCAAGAATTCAAAAGTATGTATTTAGAGCTTTTTATGTGTCAGGTACTAGAGTAAGCCCGTGGGGAACAAGAGCACCAGAATCGAAACAGACCAAAAGCTCTGCCCTCTGAAGTCTAATGAACTTCAGCCGTTGACTGGTACAGGGAGGCTCAGTAGTTGAAATAAGGATTTCCTGGGAGGCACACACATGCCCTCAAATAGCATACGCAAAGCGTGCACACCTATCTGTTCGGTATAAACAGCTACTCACCTGAGTAACTGCTGTGCCTGTTTAACCCTCTTCTCCAGTCCATTTGACCCTTGCTGCTACGTGAGAGAGCTCCCACTCTGCCAGGGCCCGCTGATGTCTGTGGTATAAACTGAGTCTGTGCAGCATCAAGAGAAGGCAGGAGTCGTGGGATGGAACAGATACGTAGCTGTGTTTAGAAGCCAGAGCTAGCGATATTGGAGATGTCTTGGCACGAAGGGAAAGCCAGCAGGTCCAAAGGCTGGTCTAACGTAACTCTGGAAGTTCCAGAAGGCAGCGGAGAAGGCCAACTTCACAGTCCACGTACCATAAATCAAGCCAGTTAGTTGTGGGGGAAACAAGCGAGATGCCGAGTCCTACTGCAGAGACAGTAGATACTAGAGTCTCGATGGCCTCCCGCCCCACCCCATCTGGGCAAAGGCATGATTCACATCCCTTTGATCTGATCTGTCCTTGATCTGAGAGAGGGAGCCCAAGCTTACCCTGGTCAAACCCTGGCCAAAAGAAATGACAGTGTCCTGGGTTAGACCTCTGCTAACTCTAGCTCCACCAATAAAGTAGCCCGAGACTCTACAAGTACTTGAGTCAGTCCCTCCTTATTTCTCACTAGTGGCCCACACTGGACAAAACCGAGAGCAGTGGAGCAGTGACCAAGGATGGGCTTCGTTATCTTCTAATCTGCATTCCTGTATCAGGCTTCGTTACTTATTTTCTGTTAACATTTCACATGACTTCGTCTTGAAATTCAGGTGAATTCTCATCTGTAAAGAGGGTAGAATCATACAAAATAGTTCATGATGGTTGAGAAAATTAAATGCAATAATAAATGTAAAGTACCTAGTAAATAAATGCTCACTAAAGAGGAATCTCCCATCTCACACTTAGAGACAAGAATCATGTTGAGAAAGCACAGAGTGGATCCCGTGGCTGACTTTGCTTACAGTCTGGTGTCCTTTTCTCTCCCAGAATGTCAGACTGGTGGAATCCTGCGCTACGGAAACGCATGCTGAGTGATAGTGGAGTGGGCATGGTCACTGCGTACTATGAGGACGCGGATATGAAAGATCTCAGCCACTCCCGTGGGCTCCAGTAAGAGTTCTCTCTCTTCTTCTCCTGTGTGCCACTGTGATTCCTGGGAGAGCATCGTGTGGGGTCTTCGTCCATGGGAAAGCTTCTCTTTTCAGTGGTGTCCACGCTGTCTCGTGACTGTTTCCCCCTGTGGTTTGACATTTTATTCACTTGGCTCACTTTTCTCCACCCAGGCTCCCCACAGAGCTTTACTTCCCATTTCTCCTGCTCGTGAGCCACGCGGAGACCTTTCGTGTGTCTCTGTAAGCATTTTCACCCCCAGCAGTCTTTGGTTCACTGGAAGCCAGGCATCTCTGTGCTGACGACATGCATGCGAGTGACCGTGAATAGTTTGGAAGTGACATATGGTTGTCATCCGTGTGAACGTGCCGATGTGCTGTTTCAGCTGTCGCCTTTGTGTCCAGGCCTGAGCCTGCAGGGGTGTGCTCTGTGGAATGCCACCAGCAGGTCTTGGTGGCCGAGTGAAGTGGAATGCCGCTCACATGGTAGATCAGCATCTGTTCACAGATCAGCGTAGAAGGTATGCTTTCCTCTGAAGTCTGACCAGGGTCAGAAGCGGGGTGAACATTTGTGTCCAGCAGATCTTCCCTCCTATTAGTCCTCCTTGCAGGAGCAGGTGCTGGGTGCGGTCTGTGGTCACGGCCACACTCAGTCGCACCCGACGTTTGACTTCAAGACTATCACCCTGTTTTAGAGGTAATGCAAGTTCATTGCAATTCATGAAATTAGGCTGGTTTCCCGTCTGATCCACGGTCCTCATCGAATAGGGACAATGGCCCGGTAACCACACAATCTTATTATTTTTATGAAGTAAGATTACTAAGATTCCTTAGAAGCCTATGGTTAACTGAAGAGGCAAGGCAATGCATTGTTTTAATAGGGAGAGAGGAAGCAATTTCTGTATGGGAAAGGGGGGGAAAATGAGAAGTCTGAAGCTAATGTTTCATTGTACTTACTTAGACTTCATTTTAATTGCTTTTCTATACTACCTTTGGTTTCCTGTTTTGTTGTGTGAAGAGTGGAAAGGAAAAAGTGAATGACTATGGATTTTCCTTTGTCATTAAACCATGTTGTTAGTTTCTGATGGTATTTTGATTGCTTACAGTTCAGGGTGTTTTTCTATTTCTTTTTTATACAGAACTGAGGCTTGTGAACCTGGATGAGTCAGAAACCCTTTAATGGTTTTAAAAAGTGGCCATCTCGCTGTGGGCAGATTTGTTTGAAAATCAGAATTTTAATTAGCTGCAGAAATAGAAATGAAGCCTAGACAAACCCAAGGAGTGTTTTAGTTGCTTTTACACGCTGGCTATATCAAAAACATAGAGTATGATCTCATTCTAGTTTCCCATGCCCTGATTTTTCTATGTATAGTAATTAATGTAAATATCATAACATATGAAGTTATTGTTTCTAAAAGAATAAACATACTTCCCACGAATCACAAATAAATGCGCCACTTTATATAACAGCTAAGTTCTTAAAATACTATATAAAAATCAACTCTTATTTTTTATTTGGGTTAAATTATCTTTTTAGGGATTTCTGTTAATATTTTATTGATCTTCAACTGGCAGCTATCGGTTTTCCTGGCCATTATACTACCTTAGCTCTTAAATATACTAGCGCGGCTGAACTTATTTAAAAATTTTTCTGCCAAATCACTTGGAGAACAAAGTAACACGCAAACATTCACCTCTAGCCGATGAGTCTCCCGAGCTGAACATCCGGACATGGTGGAGCGGAGTCAAGCAATCCCCACCGTGTGTGTCTGAACCCTTGACTCGCAGAATATGTGTGCATGCAACATTTACCTGCCCACTGGGCATGTTTGAGAATCAGCGGGTGAAAAGGGCCTGAAGAATTAGTGCAATATTCCAGGTATGACCGGCATCTGTACGTGTCTCTAAAATTACTTCTCTAAAAATGTAAATACTATTCCCTACCCCAATTTGTCCATGAGTTCTTTTAAAAAACTTTTATTGTGTTTATTAATTCCTTAGGAAGAACATCTCGTTTCCTTCCGAGATCATCTCAGATATAAATAGGTATAATTGCAGTTATGGAATAATGCAATTACATATGTACAAATATATAATCATATATGATTTAATGTCAATAATGAGTATTGATAGAATACCTCCTACTTGCTTTGTACCTTGGTTAAATAATCTTTACTTCTTTCAACAGCATTTCTATTTCACCGTTGCTTAGCAGCTGAATAAACTGAGGCTCACAAGGTTTAACATACTCATCTTGGGTCCCCCAGGATAACAAGGGTGAGAGCGGTGGCTCGAATGAGGTCGCTTTGACTTCCAGCTCCACGCTGTTCCCACGGTGCCGCACGATCTTCCCGAAGGGCCCGTACAAGGCTGGGGGCCCAGAACCCCAGGGCCCAAGAAAGTTTTACTTTGGGTCCTATTTTTCTTTTTGGCATTTGCTAAGTGAACAACATAGGGAGACGACATATGTGCAATATGTATATATGACTAAGATTAAACCAAAAGTAACTATGGTTGAGAATTAATTTTAAAGCAGTTATTTTTGCTCTTTTTTAAAAAAAAATTTATTTTTTTATTGTTATTCAATTACAGTTGCATGCCTTTTCTCCCCATCCCTCCACCCCACCCCAGCCAAACCCCCCTCCCTCCCCCATCTCCACCCTCCCTCTTGATTTTGCTCTTAAAAAGAGATTGAAACAAAAATAATGATAAACTTTTATTTAAAGTTATTAAATATATACTAAAGTGCTTCAGTCTAAATAAGTACAGGAACTATCTGAAAGGTGCTCATGGGCCAGCCGTCCTGATTATCGAGCTGTGGTTTTAGTTATTTGCATTAGGGCTCCCTTTCAATCCATAAACTACACAGGGCAGTATAAAACCGTATGTTGTTTTATGGGATTTTTTGTTTTGTTTTATCTTTTTACTTTCCATCACCTGTATCTTATAATGCGTACGCTTTTGGAATTCGCCATTTCATTTACCATCATATTTCTAAAATTTGTTCATCTTGATATATAAATTTTAAACCAGTTAATTTGGTGTAGAATGTTACATCATAAGTATGGCATAACTTAGTTATCCATTTTGATATTGATTTCTAATATTTTATTATTTAAGAAATACAGCGAACATCCTGCTCTGTGTACCCTTCTGTGTTGCAAGGTGTACGTGAACTTTCAACTTTACTCAGTATTGCAAAATTTGCCTTCCCATTGGGAATGTTTGAGAATCAGTGTGTGACAAGGGCCTGAAGAATTAGTGCAATATTCTAGGTACAACAGGCATCTGTAGTTTTCAGCTTAGAAGTCCCGGCCAACGTGGAGATAGGAGAAGGTGAATTGTAACATCCTACTCACAGTGTTAAATAATCCCCTATATAAACAAAATCAAAAGAGAAATTCTTAATTTTTGGAATTGAAAATACTATTCACCAGATTAGTTAGCAGGAAACTACTAAAGTGGAATTCACAGAATGATTTATGGCTCTAAATTCATTTATCAAGAGAAAAATGATGGCATACAAATAAAACATTCAATTTGATAAACCAGAAAAAAGAATCTCGGAGTAGAGAAAAAAGACAGAAGAGATAAATGGTAAAGACAAAGACAGAAATCAATATCAGGGAGAATAAAAAAAAATAGATAAGTAACCAGGGATAAAATTTAAAAAATGATTTGTGACAAAGGCAAATAAGAGAGACAAAATTACGAGAAAACTCATTAAAAAATAAGCGTGGGGAACAGAGAGAATTGTAACCGCAGTGCTCTCCCCAATCCGCTCCTCCGCGGCAGCCAGTCTGCGCCTGCGCGAGGCACCCTTTCCCCTTCAAGCTCGAACCGACCCACCCCTTTGGGCCTCCTTGGGCTGTTTTCTTAGATCTGCCAACCTTCCTCCTGCTTCATGGGGAGTGAGACAGAATAAACAAACTGAGTGAATTAGGTCTCTATTATTGCTGGCGCTGGTGGCATTTATATTATAATTCCTCATAGAAACATCATGATGTTTTAGGGAAAAAACATCTACATCTGCATGTAATATAGAGATAGCACTTACACATGGTCTTCTAGGAGAGACTATAATTCCAATGTAGGCTTTAGAACACATATTGAGTCTTCAAAACCGAGGGACACAGTAAAACAAATCTTTAAGAATCAATTTTGAAATAAATAAATTGGTAAGAGGTGGTTAATGCACGTTATAACTACTATGACCATAATCAATTTGTCTTTAAGTTAAAAAAATATTTTCAGTGTCTAAGAAAGTTGTGCTTAAAATAATATGATTCTGGAAAGATGTTTGCTCTTACCATTAATTGTACTACAACAATTAATCAGAAGAGTATATTTCATTTTGGCAGAAGATTAATAAGGAAGGAGCTAACTAAAATTTTAGCAGAGAGAATCGATTTGAGTCCTAAGGAAAACTTTTTTCAACTTTAGGATCTATGAGATTATTATTTTTTAAGGCACTCACTGAGAACTCTGATGTATTCTTTCCAAGTTATTTTTGAGAAAAGGACAGTCTTAACTGTGAGTCAGATGTGTTAAGGGAAAGCAGGTAAGGGGACTAGGAAGTATTTTTTAATTTCTAAATAAGAATACTCTTTTCCAGTTCTTTTTTCAAAAATTTTATTTATTTTTAGAGAGAGGAGAAGGGAGAGAGAAAGAGAGGGAGAGAAACATCAATGTGCAAGAGAAACATTGATCAGTTGCCTCTCACATGCCCCCAACAGGGGACCTGGTTCACAGCCTAGGCACATGCTCTGCCTGGGAATCGAACCAGCGACCCTTTGGTCTGCAGGTCAATGCCCAGCCCACTGAACCACACCAGTCAGGGCTCCAGTTCTCATATGTTGTGGTTTATGCAAAACCCTCAAAACTAACTGAAGGAGATGTACTTTTTCTTCGTATCTCCAGGTCCAAAGCCAGGAAGGGCAAAGGTCCAGGTGAGATGGGTAAAAATAGAACACCTTGCCACCAGACCAAGACCCTGGGAGTAAACCACCCAAAGGCAGGTATTCAATCCAGAATCTGTGCCTAGGCAGGTATCTGTTACCTGACCAGCTAAGCACGGCTAATGGAATTTTCATGATAGGCAGGCCATGTCTGTCTCTGATCTGAGATAATATTATAAAAAATTGAACTGTAATGTTCAGTCTGCTTAGAGCCGTGTGTCTGCTCTAACTCGTCATCTCATTGAGATTCTTAGAAACAGGTGGAGCCATTTATTCAACCATTCATTTAATGAGCAAATAAATATTGAGCACCTTCTAGGTAGGAGCAGTACTGAAGATACAAAACTAAATAAATTACCATTGTCCTTGAAGAGCTTTCTCTCTAAAAGGTTCATCAAGGCCCTTTGCCTAACCCATTTATTCTGGCTGCTTCTGCTAAGTGCAGTGCTGTGGTGGATGGGTGCATAGAGTGTTCTGGGAGCAAGAGGAAACAGATACTATTTTCTCCAGGTTTCACTTTCTTAAATTTTGTTTCTTGGAAACATTTCTTCAGGTATGATCATTAAGCAATCATATCAATGAGTGGTGTCACTTTAAAAATGTAACATCGAGGCTTTTGTTGTGGATTTTATTCAATTCATTTAAACTGAAAAAAAAAGATAAAACAGTTCACCCATTTCTCCCACCCCTTGCCCCCCGCCTCTGGCAACCACCCACCTGTTTTCTGTATCTATGAGCTTGTTTTTTTTTTCTTTACGTACAGGGCTTGACAGAAGCAGGTTTCCAGTCGTTCATATGGAGAAAGACACGCATGTTATGATTATTACAATAGCTTTATACTCAAGAGAACAGTGGCACAGTGCACCTAGGTCCAATCTCAAGTCCTCGCGTTGCCGGCCTTCACTGTTTGCACGCTTTTGTAGTCTGCCAGCTGTACTCACACTCTGGCACGGAGTTCTTGCCTACATTTGCCCACCCCTCTGTATCAGATTCCACATGTGAGAGAGGTCATACGGTATTTGTCTTTCTCTGTCTTTTCTGTTTCTGACTTACTTAGCATAATGCCCTTGAAGTCCATCCATGTTGTTGCAAATGGCAAGATCTAATTTTTTATGACTAAATAGCATCCCTAACCACGAGTTCTTTATCTGAACATCCATCTATGGACACTTTTAGGCTGTTTCTGTGCCTTGGTTATTGTAAATAATCCTGCAATGAACATAGGGATACAGATGTTTTTTGAATTAGTGCTTTTGGTTCCTTCAGATAAATACCCAGAAGGAGGATTGCTGGGTCGCATAGTAGTTCTATTTTTAATTTGGGGGGGAACCTCCAAACTGTTTTCCATAGTGGCTGCACCAATTTACATTTTGCAAACAGTGTAGAAAGGCTCCCTTTTTTCCGCATTCTGAACAACACTTGTTATTTCTTGTTTTGATAACAGCTATTCTAACATGTGTGAGATAATATCTCATTGTGGGTTTTGTGGTTTTGTGTTTTTGTGGTTTACATTTCCCCGGGGATTAATGATGTGGAGCATCTTTTCATGTGCTTGTTGGCAATCTGTATGTTCTCTTTGGAAAAATGTTTGTTCAAGTCTGCCCATTTTTTTCTTTTTTAATGGGTTATATGAGTTCTCTACATATTTTGGATATTAGCCCCTTATCAGATGTATGAATTGCAAATATCTCTCCCCCCCCGCCATAGGTTACCTTTTCATTTCGTTGATGGTTTCCTTTTCTGTGAAGAAGCTTTTTGGTTTGATGTATTCCCGCTTGTTTGCTTTTGCGTTTGCTTTTGGTGTCAGATTTGAAAAATCATTGTCCAGACCTATGTCAAGGAGTTTATGGGCTATATTTTCTTCTAGTAGTTTTATAGTTTCAGGTCTTACATTAAAGTCTTTAATCCATTTTGAGTTAATTTTTGTGTACATTGTGCGATCGTGGGCTAGATTCATTCTTTTGCGTGTGGCTGTCCAGTTTTCCCAGCATCATTTATCGAAGAGACTGTCTTTTCTCCATTGTATGTTCTTGGGTCCTTTGTCATATGTCAATTGACCATATATGCATAGATTTATTTCTGGCCTGTCTATTATGATCCATTTATATATATATACATATATATATATATAAATAAGCATATATATGTATATACATGCATACTCCAATTCAACATTGTTTTAATTACTATAGCTTTAAAAATGATTGAATTTAATTACTATAGCTTTGAAATGTAGTTTGAAATCAGGAAGCGATGCTGCCAGCTTTGTTCATCCTCCTCAAGATTGCACTGGCTTTTAAAAACTAATATAGTTTTAGAAATAAATGTATGCACCTCAGAGTAATCTAGCATAGGCAGTAGGACACATGACTTTTTCAATGAAGGGGTACAAATGCACATTTAGGGTAGTATACGATACAATCAGTAATACCACCAGCTACTACCAGCCTTACAGTGTGCAGCGCATTCAAATGGCTGAACCACTCAGTAATGAAGGACGTAGTTATGTGCCAGGAAGGTATAATATTTTTTGCACAGTTTAATACAAATATAAAAGCTATTTGTCCAAATAAAAAAGCTATTCGTCATTATGTACTTGGTTTTTCTTTTTCTTTTTTTTTTGTAAAAAGAAAAGAGGCCACTGAAATGTAAAAACGATCTGAACACGATGGTGATATCAAAGTCAGTGTCTTCACAGAGCTGTAACAGTGCCGTTTACACTGAGTCACGGTCAAGTGTGCCGATGATTTCATGGCCTTACTGTGCAGAGCACAACCGTTTGAGGTGCGCTCAGGTGCACGTAGGTATGTGGGATGCGAAGCAGTTACCTTATGCAGCTCTAGTTGTGTCGAATACTATCAAATGAAAACTAAACATAAAAGCAAAAGCACTTAGTAGTAGGAAACTTTTGGGAAGACAGGGTTCCACATAATGTGTTACTTTTCAAAAAATCTGTATATCACATAGTTAGCAAATTCTGTTTTTAACATTGTGGAGTAGCCTACTTTTCATTTGAAAACATACTCAAACATGCCCTGTGGTGGTGTAGACATCAAACCATATACTTACTTATTTATACAGCACCACTCAGCACCAGCTACAGTGAATGTCAAGTTCACAGGATCTAACATCTTTTACCCTAAGACTGGTTCTGGAAACAAGAGGAAATAGAATTCTCTGCTTCCTCCACATTTCCATTTTTATATAAAAAGGATGAGCGTTTAAAGAATTAATGAAAAATGTTAGCCTAAAAAAGACTTTTGAAGGGTTCCATACTTATTTTTTTTTAACCTTTGCACAGAAGTAGAAAAGTTTCTGCGTTTCATCATTATATAGCCAGAATATAGTTCAAATAATTGAATGGACTCAATGATAGTTTAGTATCACTCCAGCTGAGGTATGCTTAAGAAAGCTCATAGAACTGGCAAGTCATTTCAAGAAATCCAAATACCTAATAATACTTTAAACTGAAAACATATATATATCCTTTTAGAGTCTTCTACAATTCCAAGCCACCATATCAAGAAAATAGTTCTGAAATTTCCCCCCTTTCAAAACTGCAGAAGTTCTGGGCTGAGCATAGGAGTGATGGCTTCGTTTCCCCGTTGTTTTCCGCCACTTCCCTTACCCGGTTTCCTCTGGGAACATTAGGTGTTGGCCTGCCTAATAAAAAAGATCGTTGTGCATGTTGCCAAAGCTCCAGCTTCTCCGCAGGAAGACAGGCTATTGAGCAGTGATTTGGGTTGTGGAAATATCCTTCCAACATCACAGTCAGATAAGAGAGAGAAAATTAATCTTCTTAGTGGGGTGCGGGTTTTGCTGGAAGACGTCTTGGAGATGACATCGGTGCTGTCAGGATAGAGACAGTCCCTTGCATCTGTTTCACAGAGATAATTGCATCCCGTCCCTACTTACCTTTGACTGGTCCAAATCTTGTTCTTCCTGGCTAATAGCTCAGGCTGGAAAAGCTACTTTTTAGCTGATATGTGTCTTTCTTCCTTCTTCTTCTCCCTGCCTTACCTCAAGTTGTTACCCTCTCCTTTTAGCCAAGCATATAAAAACTCCGTCCCTTTACGTCTGCAGAGTATTTAATGAGAGGTTCTTCTCTGTTCTTTTTATAATTGTTCCTCAAACAGTTATGCGTATTGGGCTCTAAACCTCCCCCCTCCCTAATATGGAGCTACATTTCCATTTCCGAGGTTAGTTAGTGGCAGAGCCAGGAAAGAATTCTTTATGCACCAGATCTTATTTTGACCAACATTGGGGAGGGGAGGAGGGGGGAGACTTGCTAACGTAAGCTGGTAACAAGGTGCTCTAATACTAAACATCCATTCTGTTTAAAATGACAACAAGCAATTCTGCCCTTCCTTTTCTGAGTTCCAAGTTTAGCCAACGATTACAACACGAGGCCGTATTATTCCTGTTGAGCCGCTGTCTTTTCTCATTGGTAAAATGTGGCGGCCTCACCCACTCACATGTGAGGGATATGCAAACATGAGGGCAGTGGCTCCGATCTGTCTTGAAAGCCTGTGTGTTCCTGGGATGGACAGACCGTGGATTGCTCATTCTGTGTCCGCAGCCCTTTGCACCGAACCCTGGATGGCAGGCACTCAGCAAGGCTGGCCTGTTCGGGGAATGGCTGAAGAGTGGATGTTAGAGAAAAGGGGCCTGATACACCAGAGTGGAAAGTCTTGTGTGTCGTGCCATCGTGAACCCAGGGCTATTCCGTGGCAGTTGTCACGAAACACTATACAGAGTGTCCCGCATTTTCGTTAGGCTGTGGGACTGTGGACCTACTTCACGCTGTAATAAGGATCTGTTCAATCCAGGGCATTCGCTCATTTAAATCACGAAGATGCACCGACTCCCTGATTGGAGACACTGCCGTTTCACCGGGCAGCGAAAGCAGACTCTGGTGGACGGAGGAAGCTGCGTGTGTGCACCGGGGACTAGCGAATGGGGCCCACAGGCGGCTCCGTCTCTGAGTTAGTTCAGTTATGTCAATAATGTTCAGTGTTTGAAGAGGTTTTAGAGGTTCTTTGGATGGAGGGGAAGAAACGTAGCATGTGGGGAACCCTAAACCGCCAAGATTTTATAGGTGGAACAGGATCCTGGAACTAACTAGGGATTTCCAACTGAGGGAAAAGCAGCAAAACCAGAGCATTTGGAACCATGGGGACCGTGTGTCAGAAAAGCCACTTCCCTGAGTTACCCAACAGGCAGGGGGCTGCAGAAAGGGCCTCTCAGGGGCTGATTGGAGTCGTCTTTAAAAACACGGCAGGCACACCTCCTTCCTACCCACAACACTGACCCCTCTGGGGCATCAGACAAAGCTGGCAGGAAGGTGACGGCGTCTTTTGTGACAACACCATTTAAGCACCGTTCTAAAATTGGGAAAACAATAACTTCATCTCCCTGTCCATTCAGAACTTAGAGCAAGTATTGCCAAGCCATAGAGGAAGGGGGATGCTTCTGGTTTTCTGCGGCTGTGCTAGCAGTGGGGACTTGGGGGCTCGGCCTGTCTTGTGTCCCCTGTGAGCAGCTGTGAGCTGGGGGCAGGGTCACCATGCATTCGTTTTTGTGTGGGTGGTCCTTTCGTCCCTGAAGTGGTCACTGGATCTTCCTTAGGGGTCTTTTGGCCACAGTCTGACATTGAAATCTCATTAGTTTGGCAATCAGAGTGGAAATATACTCAGGTAAGTTAGGTGGGATCCAAGCTAATGCATTTCGGCGACGATGTGGGGGACAGTAGTCCTACAAAACGAAGGCATGTCTCTCCTTGGGGGCCCAGCTTTTCTAAGACTGGGGTTAAAATTTAGTCAAGAATGGTGAGAATCACCTCCCAGAGCACGCTGGGGAAGTGGCCCTGCTGTCAGGAAAGGGGCACAGTTTCTGAAGACTGAAGCAATGGTTTTTCCTTCCTTTTTGAAAGGGGACAAATATGCAAAGTTAAGTCTACAGTCCTGTCATTCTGAGAAGTCCCACCCTGTGGAGTCCATGTACCTAGGGACTTGTTCTCTGGACACACGGGGCTTCCTCAGCAGGTTTCAGCAACAGGAGGAAAGCAGGAGGCTACCTCCCCTTTGCTCAGATCGGCTGCCTGTCAGGGTCTGAGCTAAATGTGTGTTTTCAACGTTAGGATCAGAGAAGAGAGAAGTAGCCACATTTTATCCTGACTGTGACTTTGGCGCATCTACCTGTGACATATTTCTGCAGTGTCCTGTTTCCTGATTGCTGGTCCTGGGGCTCAACTTTCCAAGGTGGCCCTTGTCCCCATGCATCCTCCGAAGATCGCCTAGGAGTCAGCTCACTGCTGCCTCACCCCTTTCCCTTCCCACCTCCACAGAGAGGGAGGCAGAGACCTCAGGGGACGCAGGTGAGGATGGGCAGGAGGGCAAGGTGGTCCTAGTGGGCCCTGTGTCCTGCCCTCCTTCCCCTCCTCCTCCAGAGTCCGGCACTCGCCATGCTCGAAGGTCTGCTGCAAGGTTTCAAGGGCCTCCTGACAGCCCCCTCTCCTCTCTCACCACTCACCTCCAACACAGCCTGTCAGTCCTTTGGCTTCTTTCTCAAACTCCCAGCAGGACTCTTGTGTTTTCATTTTTATTTATTTATTTTAGTGTATCTGCCTTTGACGAGTCATTTGATTACATTCATTGAAAGTATGAACGATAACTTTGAAATCCTTCCAAAACTATTTGCCTGCGCATCTCAGGCTGCAGGGCACTGACCAGTAATCGCTGGGTGCGCTCAGGTATGGGGCCAGGTGTAAAGGGGGTGTCTGCTGCCATTAGAAGTGGGAGGCTGGGGGAGGGCAAGTAAAGCTTGTGGAACTTCCCTTAGGAACCTCTGTGGAGCCCCAAACCCACAACCCTAATGAGAACGGACACGAAATGAACCAACATGAAGAGAGAACTTATTCGGAATTCAGGGGAACGGAGCCACATTTTCCCTTTTTCTCACTTTTCTGGCTCTTCTGCTCATCGCCAAGCATCGGAGCAACTACCACCGCAAATACTGCTCTGCAGTTTTCTCCAGTACTCTGTGTGACCGTCTCCCTCCACGAGCCCCTTAGGATCTCCTGGTACGGACGTGGGGTGAAATGTTCTAAATTCAGTACTGCTCACCACTCCTGGACAGCATGGAGCAGTGCTTAAGCATTGAAACATGGAATTAACTGAGTTATTCTCAAAGCCGGAGTCTGTGGAGCTCGTTTTCACTTTTTGTTCTCAATATCACCGTGATCTACTTGCCTTATTTTATCCCTTTTAGGAGATGATGAGATTTATTGTTTTGCTGGTTACTCCTTTCCTGGTTTTGATTGTTTATACTAGTATTACTTGAAAGCTGGCCTGTCTCTAGACGTAGAATTGGGAAGAGACAGACACTCTGGATTCTGTTTCCCAGGCCAGTGTCTTAAGCATGAACTCCCTCTTCCAAGAAGTGGCTGAGGTGGGAGAGGGTGATAGGAAAGCGTCTGCGATGTATTGCACTTCTCTTCAGGTGAGAGGACAAAGCAGCTTCCAACTGCACCAGTTTTTTTTCTTCTTTCTTTTCTTCCATATTCTGAAGCTGGATTCAGAAGGCCTGACTTGATTTCATAAAAACGGTGAGCTGTGGGTGAGCCCTTGCTCAGGCACCGCGGGCCCACAGGCAGATAGCACAAATCCTGCATCCGATACGTGAGACGGCCTTTCCTGAAGCTTCTTGTCTAACACTAAACATGGCTGCCGCTCACATGATTCGCCTCCACGATCCAGAGCTTTGTGTTTCAATCTATAATTCTTTTGAATTTTTGTATTGTTGTTCAAGTACAGTTGTCTCCATTTTACCCCTCCCCCCCCATGGCCATCCCCACCTCCCACCCTTGATCCTACCCCACTTTGGCTCAGTCCATGTGTCTTTTATACATGTTCCTTGACAAATATAAGGAAAAAAAAGTCCACACTCACAAAGCTCCAGACAGGTTGTGTCTCAGCAGGCACGGTGGTGGGCCTGGGCTCCCAGGGCCACCAGAACAAAGCCCACAGCTTCGTTTTTTTAAAAGGGTGCTCCCTACCAGCTGAGTGGATTTCAAAAGAACATGCCCTTGATATTTTTTTGCTCCCATTTTAGAAAATAGGCAGGCAACTATATTGAAAATACTGATTTCTAGTGTGAAATGTCACACCCTTTATATCTGTGTGGCTGTACTGTGTCTAATACACATTTTTTTTCTGTGTCTTCTTCAAAATGCTAAAGTGTTTTTCCAGCCGTGTTCATATTTTAGGTAATAAAAAGTGTGATGGTAAAGTTTTCATATTGAATGAACTTGTTAAATATTAGTTCCCTCAAAGCCATCTCCTTCTTTTACCTATTTTTTTCCTAGGTCTACTGCCCAATTTTGCCCCTTTGTGCCCATCTCTTTACCCACAGAATTCAAACTCCTTTCTCCTCATTTTGTTACAGTTCTTAGGGATGAACAGTAGATGGCAGTAAAATTTCAAGCTCAAAGGGCATTTAGAGGCTTTCTCAGCCAACTAAGGAGCTTGTCTCGGAGAAATTGAATTGTACGAATCAGTGGCAAAACAGGTATTTTCAAAATGCCAAATACAACTTGACGTATGAACTTATTTAAAAACACACACGAGAAATCTCAAGATTAGCTCATGGGGAGATTATCAAGGTATATATTTGGGTAGGAGAGTCTTAAAGAATACGAACTTAAGAGAATGAAGGGAATTGGTGGAATGTATATCAAATGAAGGAATCACAAGTGAACTTTATTATCTGAGTTCTGGGGCGTATCTCCCTACCTCCACACAAATGCCCATCTCCCTCCCCTTCCTTGGATTTGGCTCTTTCCGCACCCTCCCTGCGGTTGGTGGTGAATGTTACCTTTGAGGCTGCCTGGCAGTCCTTGAATGGGTTCATGGCCACTCGAATAGAGAATGTGCTTGTCTTTCTCTCCTTTCAATGCCACTTTGTGTGGCTGCTGTCACTTTCATCTCTCTCGCTCTCGTTCTCGCCTGCCCTGTCTTTTACTGTGTGTGCTTTGTGCATTGTCATAATAGCAATATTCATAATGAGTGGGGCGGGGGCGGAGCAAACAGAGGATTGTGGAGTTGATGGGGATTCTCGGTGCTAAGGGGTTTGGGTTCTCTCTTCCTAGTTAGAGATGCTTTGGGGATAGAGTGATGGTGGTAAAGATGTCAGGTGTCACCTAGATCTGCGATCTCGCTCGCTGTTTCTCGTGGGAGCCCTCAAAATGATGTCATCGGCTGGACCGGCAGGCTTCCAGGCAGCGAAGATCCTTGGGGGTAGATCAAGGGAGAAAATCTGTTGTCCAGAGTTGGTCACCTACAGCCAGGCTTGCAAGTCACATTAAACTGTGCTTGGGCTTCCTCAGCGTCAGTGAAAATTCTTTGTCCATTGACAGGAAATAAGCCGAATGTGTGTGGCACCATTGCTTCAAGGTAGAACAGAAGAACGATAAAGGTGGCGTTTCTGCAGTGCTGATGTGGACTCAAAATGTGCCTGGAAGGAGCACCCAGCTGGGAAAGCAGTTTCCTTTGGGCCATTTCTCAGGAGTTTGTTAAGAGAGAACCAGCAGTAATGGTTCAGGCAGGAGACAGAGTCCAGCCGGAATGGTTTTGCCCAGGTTCCTGGTCGGAGGCTGTTTTACAGAGATTGGGTCCCACCAAAGTGTGAGGAAGGTGGATGAGATAAGCCCAGGGGTCTTCCAGGGCCCTGGTCAGGAGAGGGAGAAAGAAATAAAAGAAAAATGGCAAAAAGGAGAGAGGGCAAGAACATTTCGAGTTGATAGAAAGCTGGAGACCAGAGGTTTCTCTTTCTCTGCCCGAGCAGAAGGATGAGCGCCCTGTGCTAGTAGGAAGCAGTGGTTCTGCTTTAGTCCTCACGCTACAGCTGGGGGACAGAGAGGGGGACAGAGAGGACAGGCAGGCCTAAGGAGAAGATTAATACAAGAGAGAGTCTCTCTCAATGTGCGTGTTCCTTTGTTCCCCAATGAGGACCTCACGGCCAAGGAGCAGTCTATTTGTGGTGTGCCCAGCGAGTGGAGAGACAGCACAGCCTCTAGCTGGTAGGAAAGCATTCCTCCTTTGTTTTCTCTATAATTCCACGGGGAAGCGAAGGGGCCCCGGCTCCTCCAGCCAAGCCTTTGAGTTGTTGGGACTGTATCTGCCCCCGACCCCCATCCACAGTTTTAGGCCAACACTCCCTTGCTGAGTGTTTTCAGAACACGGGTCTCTGTTCTTGTGCCAGCTCAGGCTCACAGCTTAATCTATCCTGTGTGTCCTAAGCTCACCTCCATGTGATTCCGTTCCTCGGCCAACTCCCCTTGAGGTGATGGTTTACAAGTGCGCGGTAGTGAGTATATGTGTTGGGGACTCTGGGAAGGGAGACAGACCTTCACTTGTGGGGTGGTTCTCCCCAGAAAGTGATAGACCCATGTAGATGGGTCCTTAGTATCCACCTGATTTATCCCTCATCTTTAGGAAAGGTTGTCTAAGATGGATAGTCTGTTGACCTCCTGCCGCTCCCCAAGGAAAGAAATGATGCAGACATACCAAGGAGGGCCAAGGAGGAAAAACACGGATGCTATTGAATTAAAGCCAAGGAATGAAAACATTCATAAAGCCAAGGAAGAAAAAATATTATTTAGAGGCTAAAAAAAATGTAGAGTCAAGAGAGCATTATTCAAATTAAAGCGACGTTGTGTTGGGGTGAACTTGTAGGTTTAGAGAATGTCATCCAGTTTGCCAAGAAATGCCTGCCCCTAAACTGTCTTGCAGAGCAGTACAGCACATCGTAAAGGCTGAACTCATCACGACGCTCACCTTCTCAGTTCTAGGCTGGTTGATTAAAAACAATAAAACATCACAAGAAGTGCAATGCTTCTGAAAGACACTTTTGCCTTCATACATGTAACACTCTTTCGCTCTTCCGTGTTACTGCTTTGCTGGTAGAAAACTGGGCACCTACTTCAGTGTCCTTAAGCCTTGTTGTAATCGGTCTACCTGAAAGATTAGAAGGTTTGAAGGGCCACGTGCTGATGGAAGACAATGTAAGTGACTGTCTTTGAGTGTCCTGGAGAGTCCTCGTGGTTTAAGTAATGACCGGTCTGCCCAATACAGAAGCCACCAGCCAATGTATGGTTTATGTCTCACTCCCTCAGATTCTAAATATCTTCATACATTAATCTCATAAAATGATTCATTCCAAGATGCTATAAATGTGTTTAGGTGGGTCGTTTCATATTTTCAGACTTTTCCATGGAAACGTCCCTGTTCCAGAAGAGAGCAAACACCCTCCTGGGAGCCACGGAGACACTACCTGAAGCTGTCTGCTTTACACATGGACTTTTTTTTTAAGTTTATTTTAAGAATTTTTTTAAGCTTTATTTTAAGAATTCAAGCAACTTTTGCTGCCAGTTTCAATACAAAAATAATCTTATAATTTTACCAGTTAAATTATATAATTTCCCATGTAAAAATAGTGTCCTGTTTTCCTGGAGCCTCCCTCATTTTCAAGTTCCCATGTGCACCCTGGTTTGAGAAGTGTTACCTTCCTTTAAAAGGAGAAAAAAGCATGAATATTCTACCAAGCAGGGTTACATTTGGAAGCGGACTTTTACCAGCAAAATCTTTGAATCAAAATATATAGAAAAGTACATGAAAGCGAACAAAAGCAAAACACTTCCACAAAGCTCGAATGGATGAATAAACCAGTGGATCATTTCTTAATACACTTTTCATCGTTACTCGTCTCCTCTTCATCTTCTTTCCCAGTGCAGCCGTGACACAAGGGAAAGGCTCTCGAGCTTTCTCTGCAGCTTTCTAGTTCAAAGACTGCGGGCGAGCCAGTGTTCATTCCCCGCGGTAGGTTCTTCTTTAAGTGTCTGTTCACTGAGGGCCCCATTTCCATCCGTTATGCCTTCCTCCCTGTCTGTCTTCCTTCATCCCTTCCTTCCCTTTTTGCAGTTCTAAATTTCACGGATATCTGTTAGCAGTTTTTACCTGCTCCATGCTGTATCTTTCCAGTATGTTCCCAGCCTGCATTTGCTGGCATATCCTTGTCCTGCTTCCTTCGTTGGGCACTTTTGTGGGGATATGCTGGTTCCTTTTCATTTATTACTCATATGTGCATCGGTGGGTTCTGTTTGGAACCACTAGTTTGGGATGGAATGGCCCTGCCGCTTATGTCTCTAGTCCTGTCTTTACTCCTTAACATAGTAGCAACAGTGAGTTAGGTGTGGATCTGATAAGAGATTGTACACCTGCTCCTTTCCCCACATCTCTTCCTTCCACCCAGCGTGCTTTTCCTTTCTTACTTACCTGATAAGCTTCTATTTACCCTTCAAAGCCCAGCTCAGATGGTTCTTGCTTTCTGAGGCCTTCTTTCCCTCTTTTGAGACAAGACCATCATTGGTCTTTCTTCTCTAGTTTGTGTATGTTTGGGTCATTACATTGTTTCACTTAATTGTAATCATTTGTTTACATATTTTTTCTTCTTCAGTAGATTATTAGTTCCTTGAAACCAATATCTTGTTACCTTTGTATCTCCATCACTTGACACGGGGCCTGGAACTTAATAGGGTCTCAAGTAATAATTATCATTTGGGTTTAAATCAATACCTGAATAAAGATTAGTCAGATTTAACAGGATAGAAGACAAAACTGCAGGGTTTGAGGTTTTTGTTCGTTGTGTTACTGTACTGAACCTAAATAAAATATAAATTAAAATGTAAGACATACCCCCCGTCAAAAGAAAAGGCAAAATAAATGTAAGTATTGTATAGACTGTAATCAAAGACTGGTGATCAGGGAAGATGGGAGGCAGAGAACTTTAAATCCCGGAGCTCTCTGAATGCTCGCCCTAGCTTAGCCGTCGCTATCGCCAAGATAAAGGGGACCTGGAGGAGGGGTCTGCAGTCTGGGACGAAACCCCCAATCTTCCAGGTGCAGAGGGAAGCAGAGGCCCTGAGCTTTCTTGCATTCCTTAGTTGTCAGCTGGAGGAAGATTATCTGCTCCGGGGATTCAACTGCTCTGTTTTAAAAAAATAACTACTTATGTTGCTGGTTTCACAATATTTCTTCCCTCCAGAGCTAAGTTCTGAAAAACATTTCATGCCCATTTCCAGGCATAATGTCTCCTCTGCATGTGTCAGCTGTATAATTTAGTGACTTGTTACAGTGCAAGGTGAAATACTGGGTGAGGATTGAAATACTCCATATGTCTCGGAATTCCACAAATCCGGGCGTGTGGGAGACGTTCAGCACAGAAACCCAGCATGACTAGCCCTTCGAAAACACTCTGAAATCGATCGTCTCTCCCCGCTGCCTGGACGTACTGCACGATGCATCCCCGTGGGACTTGCACGGGGCCATCTGGAACTTCTCAGATTTAACATTAGTCCTTTGCTTTTGCAGAAAGGCAGCAAAAACATTGCTGCCCAAGCTCTCCGCCTGAGATGTCGAGTCGTTTGTTCTCATGAGTTTTTCTTTGTTCCTGTAGTTCTGTGAGAAATTAATTGCAAACAATCTGAGACACGTCTTTGCTCACTCCACATCAGAAAACACCAGGAGTGAAGACGTTTCCTTGTTACTAACTCTTTTTTTTTTATGCCCTAGCAGCATAAGCAATTACTTCATCTTATTTCAATATGTGTTCTTAGACTCACTTTCCAATCTGATTTCACCTCTCTTCAACACCCTCTGCTTTATTTTTCTCTAGTCATGAAGCAGATTGTGGGTACCTCTATCGCCGGGTGCATAGGGTGTCTTTGGCCTCTGAGAGCAGCCGCACTGTCACCAACCTGGAGCTTCAGGCTCATTCCGTAGGCGCTTCCCTCCCAGGTTGCAGAGGAGCTGGCAAACATGTCCTGAAGGGCGTTTGAAGGTGACATGCTGACTTTTCAAGGAGCCCCAGAATGAGTCTAAGTCTGAACACCGGTGTGGTGGTGCTCAAGTTGATTTAACACATTTCAGTCGGGGCCCATTATGTTGTAAATAAGACCTGGTCCTGGTTTTCAAGGAGCTGACAACTGTGTGAGGGAGACCAGTCTGTGGACCGTCTGGAACGGGGGTCTCCAAGGAAGGGATAGAGCGGATCCACCCAGGGCAGCCAAGTGGTAGCCCTCAAGCTGCTGACTGTGCGGGGATAACACAGGGTGACATTAGGTTCCTTCTCACTGTCCCCCGTGTCCACCTCCCAGACATCAGTGTCCGCCCTACCGCCACTCCTCCACACAAAAGTTTACTTGCAGTGGAAATGATTACCCACTTTTCCACTGATGGCTCTCCTGTGTCTTTATTCTACCTTGCTGTTCACCCACGTCAGGGGCAAAAATATTGCTGGTCAGTAGGTAAAGTAAAGCAGTATCAAGCATCCCAAGAGAGCGAAAATTTTCTTTCAACCACTATGCATCCATTAAACATTCTTTTCCCAACTTGGTCGTCATTCACCTCTGGGGGCCTGGGCTGGGGCACTTAGCGATGCTGACATCACAGGATTTCACCTCCTGTCCCCTACCGATGAGCTCTCCCTTTGGATGTGATAAATCCAGACTTCACTAAGTTCATGAGGTCCCGTGACACCCTGCAGTAGACATTGTAGTGACAGCTGTCCCTCCACCAGTGCAGGTAAGCTTTGGGAGTTACTGATTGGAATAACTTGATGGGAGTACTGATTGCAATACGCCATCCAACCAGCCAGCACATCCATGACCCTGTCTTCTCCGTTGAGTTTCTGTCTTAACTGACCTTTGGGTGTAATTTGTATAACGTTATTCTTGATCATTGTTATAATCGTCAGTGTCACTTACACAAGATTTATCATGCTTATTATCTCATTTTAGGTCACCAGTCTCTTCAGAAGATCACGGTAAGAATCTGTCTTACTTATACTAATCCAGGACTAAAAGTTGAGCTCTGGCCCTTGTATTTCACTGTAAGAGGGAAGAATTACTTTTAAAAATGTCTCTAAGATTTTTGCCTTCTATTTTTTAGTGTGAAATGTCCAGTACTTTTAAAAACTTAATTCATCCTAGCTGAATTTGATATCTCGTGTTTCTTTGACTATGTCACAACCATTTCGGTTGACAAACATTTAAGTTTGATGTAATCCGCCTGATTTCAGTCCCGTGGCCAGAAGCTTTTTGTGACTGTGGGCTAGCCATATAACTTCTCTGAATTACAGATGTTTCTAAAACGGGGTTTTGTGGTAGATATTCCTAAACGCCCTTTCCAGTTTGGACATTGGCATTTGCACAGGGTGTTATGAGTCTGAAATGAAGCTAATTGGTAAGTGGTATGAATTGTTATCCAGCTGAGGTGAGTTTTTAAGGAACAACTATTTTATTCAAGGGATAAGATGTATGGTTTTTATCACATCTCACTTTTGGAGTTGTTCATTTATTCAATCAACATGCAAAACCGCTAAGTGTCCACAGTGAGTCACGTACGCCAGGCAGTCATATTATACAAGCATGCTGCCGTGGTGTGTAACAGAGAACTTTTCCCCTCAAGGAGCTTTTGGGGTCTAGTGGGGGGGGTGGAATGACACATAGCTGCTGCAATGCAGAATGACATGTGATTGATCTTATGAAAGTGGAATAAACCAGGACTCGAAGAAGACGACTGGCCGTCTCCTCGTGCAGCCCCTAATTTAGCCAAGGGCACCATTCTCCATTCAGCCAGCCAAGTAAGAACCACGAAAGCTGCTTTAAGCTTCCCTCTTCATTCCCTTGTTTCTACCTGGTCCTTCTGCTTTTTTTTTGGAGGTCTCTTATGTCTATTTTCTTTCCCCTCCCCGTTGCTTTAGTTTAGGGCCTCTCCCTGTCTTTCTTGGATTTTTAACGTTGTTTGTTACCTGGCATTTGTACCTCCAGATTTCCACCTCTAGTTCACTGTTTACCTAGATGCCACCAAACTGATTGTTCTGTAATAAAAACCTCTGCCTATTGCCTGTAGGATGAAATATGTTCAGAAGACCAATAATTGTATCCAGCTTTCCAATGTCGTATTTTAACATGGACTCCCAAGTGCTAAACGATGGAATCTTTGTCTTCCTCTACTGCGTCTTTCTTGGGTCTTTGGGCATCGCTTCCCTTCTACCCGCGCTCTGTATCTGACAGTGCAGAACTCCATCTGACTTCTGGATCTCACCGTGTTTATCACGTCTGCCTGCTTTCCTCCCTCCCGTTCCTTCGGATAGGAAGGCGCTCCTCCTTTCCGCTGCCTACACAATACACCTGCCATCTGAGACCTGGTTAACCTTCTCCTCCTTAGTGAGAGCTTCCCGACCCCCTTTTCCCTGCGTCAGATACTCCCGTTCATTCTAGAATTCAGCACATACATTCGATGCTTGATTCACCTGCGTCCCCTGTGGGACTGTGAGAGGGATATCGGTCCCAATGAGCAGCAGACATTAGAAAGAATTCTATTACATGAATGTGTTAAGGCGAGAGCGAGGAAGCTTTGGGCAGGCTTGTTCTTCTGTCACATAAAACTTCTCCCAATCCTGGAATGAAGTTCTGTCATGTTCTGTGAAGAATCGTGGGGAAAACTACGTCCAGGCCCAAGCAAGTCAGAACTGGGCAGCCAACCACCTTGTGATGACCTAGCTTGTATGCTGTTTTGCTTATTGACGTTGGTACAACTAGATTTTTATTGTAAAGTTAGAGGTCCTCGGGCTTCCAGGTTCAAATGATAAACTGGAAGTTCATGTCTGGTTTGTATCTTGAACTAAAGTTCCCCTTACTGACCTTTGTTTGCTTTTCCTTCCAATCAGTAAGAACTTACCCCCTACTCCAGACAAGCGGGGGAGGGGGCACTTCCGAACTGCAGTCCTGCGGTCTGCTAGGAAAGCTTAAGGCCGAGGGCTGTCAGCGCGCATGTGTTGGTGTCCTGGGAAGTTCCGGAAGGTCACGGCCACCAGAAAGACCTGCTTGGTATTAATAGCACTACTTCAGAATTGATTATTTTAAGAACTGCTATACATGACTAAAAAATACTGTCCAAATTAAAAGGCATTTCTATTTTCCTGCCCTCAGAAAAATGTATTACATGTTCATGCCTTTTAGTTTGATTCTGTCACTTTCCAAAACTATTGAAATATGTAATGGAGTATTATAATACCAGTCTACCTAATCTTACCTAATTTTTTGTAGTCTTTCAGCCCATGTATCCTTAGAAAATGCTCTTATTCCTTTCTTTATCACCAAGATTTCTTACTAGCACTTAAAATGTGTCTTTCTATACATTTTATTGATCACATATGATCATATATATCAGAATATATGATTGCATATATTTTTGTGATCATATTTTCTGTCATTAGCATAAAATCTCTTGAATATCATATCATCAAGCTAACATTTGTACAGAATAACAACACTGCAAGATACTTTTAAGAGGGATGAGGGGGTGGCATTTTTGTTTTCTCACACTTATGGGTGGGAGAATTGGGGTACACCGGGCAAAGGGTTGTGAGCTTAAAATATAAAGTGCCATTTCTCTGGACTTTCTATTTTATTTGCTTTCCACCAATGATCATACTTCTCTTTCTCACAACTGGTCACTTCTACTATTTCCAAAATAGACTTCACCCTTGAGAAAATCTAATTTTCCAGAATTCAATACCAGGCTGGCTTCTCAGTTCCCACATATTACCTTTTCATAGGAAATATGCTTGAATATTGCGGTTTCGCCATTTACTCTCTCTGAGTTCGTCTCCTTGTCTGTAAATCAGGGCCATTCATACCCACCCTGCCCACACCATGGGGTGGTTGTGAGTTCAGATGGGAACTCACCTGGGAAGTCACTTTCCAGGTGGTTAAAAAGCAGCCCAAACATAGTGCCGTTGTTGTCCCGGCAGTGCACAGGGAAGAGTGTCTCCTAAGGATGCTTGCTCAGCCTTGCTCCTGCCTTTGAAAAGTTGGAAGATGTGCTGGGGTGAGGGTAGGTAGGGCGTGGAGGTGGAGGTGGTGGTGGTTGTGGTGGAAAACTGTTTCCTTCAACATTATTATTAAATATTAAATTTTCATTGGAAGACTTTTTCCATCTGGGTAAAGAGTAAAAATGGTTAAGTTAGCTTGTGTAAACTTAGAATAAAGGTTCGGTTTATGATTAGAGATGTGATCGTGTAGAGTTGGTGATACAGGCTTAAATGAAATGGAAAATGTTTCTATTTATATACTAGAGGATCAGAGTCATTAAAAATGAAGGGTGAAATTTATTGAGTGCTTATTATGTGCAGACACTGTGCTAAAGTGATTCAACGACATTATTTTCCCATTTCATCTTTCCCGATAACGCGGAAGAGTAGGTGTCATCCTCAAGCTGGGGACGCAAGGTCAGCTTTCTGAAGTCACTTGCTTATGATCACACAGCTCGTAAGTGGCAGCGTAGTTCCAGCACTCACTCATTTACCCACCATGTCCTCAGAAAACAAAAGAAATGGTCAGCAGTAAAGTGAGTTGATAGAATTATACAGGGAAAAAAAAACCCGCTTTCTCTCTAATCAGAGTTTATTTACTACAGTGTCAGTCATTTCTTTTTAATGACAAAACAAAACAGAACAAACACAACCATTTGTCCCTCCTGCTGGGAAGGATTTGTCCCTGTAGAAAAAAAGAAATACCAGCGTCACATTCTCTCCTAATTAGTTAACTGAGTGAAACCGGAGCTTCAGGGGAACCTGCCACGCTCAGTCCCCTGGGCAGCGTTACATTTTAACGTTGCCTCTGGAAGCTGGAGCCTCCTCCTCGTCAGAGGATAGGTTTGGCGGTGATTGACTGCTCTGTCCTTTGAGCTTCCTCTGCGCTGAGTGCCTGTCACTTCATTGTTCTAATGGCTCCTAGAGCCACCCCTGTGCCCGGGCTGCTCCCAGCTCTCAGATTCTGTTCTGGCATCAGAGCCTCCTTATTTCACGGGCCTCCCAGAATGCCTCTGTGCTGCTTCTGCCCTTGCCCGTGTGCTGCTGGAGGGTCATCCTCAGCTCCTGTCTGCTCTCACTTACAAAACTGAAGGCACTAGGGACTCTCTGGAAAGGAATCGCCAACAACCCGATTCCTCCTGGGGCATCTAAAGTGGCATCCCTCTCCTGTCCTATCTCCTGGCTCTCTTGGCCACAGTAGCTCTCACGTTATGTGGCAGGTTTTTGGTTGCTGTAGTAGCACAGTGGATGAGGAAGGGAGGAAGGGGCAGATGGAAATAAGATTGGAACAACCACAGTCACCAGCGTAGGCACCTGAGGATAAGTCCACGGTCAGGCGGGGCCGGTTTACTTTGCGGCAGGTCACGCAGGGACACAGAGGGTGGTGGGGCCCAGAGCTCCTGGAAGCGCCAGCAGCCGCCCCTCAGCTCAAACACCATAGGGTCATTTTTTGCCTTTGCTATAAATATATATTAGATATAATTTTATTATAGAAAATGGTCATAAAGATGTATAAAAATTTATCGGCTAAGTTTAAATTACCCACAGGAACTTCTGTGTACACAGGCTAAGAACTGAACATTTGTATACATGTATATATATTTCACATATATGTGTATAGTTTTGCTTATTTTGAACTTAAAATTGGATTTTATTGTAAAATCTTCTTCTGTGATTTGCTTCTTTTGTTCAGAATAATATTTTTGTGATTCATCCTTATGAACACTCTTTTTCCTAACTCTTCTTAGTGTCCTTATACAAGAATTTCTCTAGGGTTTAAACCTAGGATGGCATCATTTAGTGGTAGGTTATACGCTCATTGAACTGACCACATAAACATTTCTATGATACCTCCTGAAATGAAAATTTTTTTCAAGAATTGATTTTTGAGAAACTAAGTTCAAGTGGATTAATCATTTGGGTCCTCATATTTTAGCAGAATAATTTCAACTACTGCTTTAAAGTTATGTGGCATAATATATTCTTATATGTACTAAAAAGTAAAAAAAAAAAGCATTGTTTATTAAAGATGAGTGCCTAAGGGAAGTGCCCTAAGGTGAGCCTCTGCTGAGGTTTAGAGAGGTTAAGTAACTTCTTTAGTCACGCCAAGCTATTGCCTACTTCACAAACTACTCTAAGTGTTTTCCATGTATTTAATCTTCACAACAACCCCAGTACTACTACTATTTCCATGTTACGGATGGGCAAGCTAGGGCACAGACCTATTACGTAACTTTCCCAAGGCCACATGGACAGCGAGTGAGGCTAAGAGCGAGGATCAGACTTGGGCAGTCCTAGATCCAGGTCTTACTCTGGGTCACTGCTCTGCGCTGTCTCCCAACAGCAGTGCTGGCGTTTGGGCTCATGGCGTAGGACATTGTTTTTGTTCAGTGGGGACCTCATAGTTATTGGGTGGGAACTGGTCACTAAAGATGAGGGGTTTTTTTTTTCATATCAGTGAGCAGTACCCTTGACACAGAAGAATACCAACTTATGTTCTTGATCCACTTCTCTTACTCCCATACTTCCTTAATCGAGAAAACAGGGATCTAATTTCTTATCAATAGCACTCATTCTCAAAAAGGTGGGACCTTGGCCCTGACTGGGCAGCTCAGTCTGTTGGAGCATTGTCCCGATACGCCAAGGTTGTGGGTTCCATCCACGATCAGGGCACATACAAGAATCAACCAATGGGTGCATGAATAAGTGGAACAACAAATTGGTGTCTCTCTTCCTGTCTCTGTCTCTCTCTCCTCTCTCTCTCAAAAAAATCAATAAATTAAAAAAAGAGAGAGAATCCTTGAATATTAGCTATTTCCTTAAGAAAAAAATCACAGTAGAAAAACAATTCTGATCAGAATAATAGAGTCGATTAAGAAGATTAAATGCTTTTGTCCTTTACTTTCTATAAGATATTAATTAGCAAAGTGTGTTGAGTAAACTTGGCTGCTGACACAGATGGAAACATCTGCAGGGCTTCAGCCGCCGGGCTAGGAAGTGCTTTTCACATCAGTCATCTCAACACGCCGCTTCGCGTGACCTTGGGCTGGCCGATGCAGAGTTGCTCGAGTGGACTTTTTTCTTTGCCCCATATTCAGTTTTCCGCCTAGAGAATCCCACATTGGCTTTTTAATTACATTCAAACTTTTGAGTGCTCATTTTTCAGGCTCTTCTCTCTACCCTGGTGTAGCTCATGTTGCTTTAGCGAGTTATTTCTACTCCCTGCCTGTGGGCTCCTCTCCAAATCCCATCTCCCCTTCATTCACTCGGCCATACGGTTTATAGCAACTCCTACCATCTCTCTGGCAGACCACCTTCATTGTCCTCCATTCTAGTCCCTCCTCGGCGCTCATTAATTCCTGTGTCTTGGAACCACCTCCTTAGCTTCGAAGGACAATGATGAATTTCCCTGACAACTCAAATGCCCACGGTTTCTCCGTCCTTATTCACTTACTGTTTTTTTGGGTGTATTCCAAACCTTTCCCCTTGTGGGTGGTGCTGCCATTCTTAGGTAACTCTAAGCCCCGTGAATAGAGATGTTGCCCCGTTCTGCGCTGTGCCCTGGCACAGGACCGATCCCCTCCGTACGAGTCTCGCTGTTACATGTGTGGCAGTATGTGGTGTTGGCAAACAGAAACTGTCAGTGCACATCTTTGAGTCCCATTGTGGCCTCATTAACATTGTTCCCCATTGTAGGGGATAGGTTAGCCCTGGTGCTTTGCCAAAGACACTCGGTCACTGGTGTGCTGAAGAGATGGCCTTTCATGGAGGTCTCACTGGGGGAGATGGCTGTGTGAGAGGGAAGGAATAAATGACAGCATTCTTTTTCTTGGCTGGTCTTCTTTCACAAATCCTAGGAAAACAGACAATCACTGCTGATTAAGAAAAGCAAAAGAAAACAGAACAAGCAAAGAAAACAAAACAAAACCCCCCAAGCTTTCCAAAATCAGGTTATATTTCTTTGTCCAAGTCCTGACCCTACTATTCTCTCTCATTCCCCTTTATTAACTCTTGCCATTGATTGTAACCGCGTAATCCTGTGATCCTTTTGGTTGCTTTGGAATGCTTTGTTGGTGATAATTATCTAATTATCTTTTGAAGCCTTATTATGGTGTGTGTTGCAGAGGGTGCTACTTACTAAGATTTACCTACAATTTGCTTTAGATTGCCTTTGGCCTCAGAGAATATTTATGTTAAAGTATTTAAAACACTGCAAAAATAAGAAAGTAACAGAAGAGAGGAAGGGAGGAAGGTGAACCTCCTGGTTTGCTTCCATGTGAATGGAGAGCGAAGGTCATCGGATCAGATGGTGGGTCACGGGTCCTCTAGAAGTGGAGCTATTGTAGAGTTCATTTCTATAGATAAGTCACTCATGCTATAGATAAGTATTTAAAAAGAGAACAGAAAATGCCTGAGTTGGCCTCTATGTAGAGCAGAAATGGAAAATCCAATTGTGCTTACTTTTTGAAGTTTACTGTGTTTATTTAAGAGTTTTGCTATATATGAAAGGATGCTATGTGGGTTACCTTCATGCCCATGTAGTCAAGGGGCTAAGCAAGTCCCCCGAAGTTATTGCCATACAATCCTTACGTAAGGGTAATCGTTACTGTGCTTGTCTGTTTCCTACTTAACTGGAAACCCTAATATCCAATGAAGACTTTTTCCCTGCTGTGCTCCACCTAAGGCTTATTTTCAGGCAAGAACTGGGCAGGCTCTGGTAACTGGCTGCCCTGAATCACATTAGCCGAAGCGTCTCTTCTCTTGATGACCAGACGCAAAGTATTAGACTGTGTCTGTTACTTATTCGGCTGGTTCCTGGAAGGTTAGTCCTGGACATGCTGCTTCAACCTAGACGTTCCAGTGTCTTGGAAGCAGTTTTTCTGTGTGTTTTTGTCTGCACAGACTGTCACAGCTACTTAAGCCTACCCTGGCCAGAGCCGTGTGTCCAGCTCTCAGCGAATTTGTGAGTCAGCTACACGCTTCCACGTTTTGCCAGCCTTCTGTGTCAGTCCTCATTCTGGGTCCATCTTGGGTGTCCAGGATTTTAGGGTGTGACTTTCTTAGCTTCACACAACATCCCTTCTCCCACCAACGTGACTCCACATGACACCTGGAAGCCGTTATTGCCCCTGCACTTCCTTTCCCCAGAATTGCAACTTCATTTTCTGTACCTTTCTTCATCCGAGCCAGAAGAGTGTGAGACATGGAGACAGCTGTAAAAGGACCTCCTTTGGGGCTTGCCTGGGAAACGTTGGGAAGAGAGGACCTCATGTCCCCACCAAGTGACACCACAGTGTGTTCGACATGCGGCCTGTCTGGCCTCGCTCGCTTTACTTCCTGGCTTTACCGCACATTAGCTGTGTGGCCTTAAGCAAATGACTTAACCCCCTTAAACCTCAGCTTTTCATCCTTAAAGTGAGGATGTACCAATAATAGTCCATCTCTAGTAGATTTACTAGGAGGACTGGATTAGATCCCACAGGGAAAACATCTAGCTCTCTGCCTAGCACTTGCTTTGCTTGCAAATAGGAACCAAAGACAGGGACAGAGCAGAGCAGGGAAAATGCAAGAGAGAGCAAGGCACACCATCAATGCCAAATACCCCAAATGGGAATACATTTTCCTATCCATAGACCTGATATGTCCTGTTTGCATGGATTTATTATTCAAGTTTATTGTTTTCTAAGTTTTCTGGCACCAAATGTTTCCTTCAGGTTTCAGCCCAGTGGGCCGAGAGCGACTTCTGCCTTTCTGGGCAAATGGTCAGGTGAGCTCGAGAGAGCCTTGGTCTTGGAGCAGGAAGAGCAGTCACCTGCCTGGGCTCTGTCCTTCACAGGCTGGGTAGTCTGGGCAGGGCACTTCTCTCAGGCTGGGCTGGCTGGCATCCAGGGCCTCTGGGTCAGGAGAGAATACTGGGCAGTGGATGGCACACGTGAGGAAAACGCTCAAACGCCGTCTTTGGCTTTGGAAAGGCATTTCAGGGACCCGGGCGCCGAGCCCTCTCTGGGGCCCGCGAGTGGATTCCTGCAGGTGAGCGTCTGTGTATTACCCCCACCTGTGACAACGACAGACAGCATTGCCATTTCCACACCTCACCACTCGCCCACTCTCTGAAAAGAGAAGAAATGAGCTTGGCAAGTGTGGAAATGCTGCAGGCCACTTTCACACTGGTGGCTTTCTTTAACAAGTAACAAAATACATTCCTCTTTCATTATGCAGCTTCCCTCTTTCCTGACAAAACAAAGCCCAGTGGTTTACTGAGAAGGATTTGTAATCAGCCAGAATCCACTCAATTTTGCTCAGTCTGGTGACATTTCCATACCCCCTTTCACCCCAGGGGGCGAAGGTAATTATTGCAGCCATTGCAAAAACAACTTTGAGTGGTGTTTTACCAGAAAGCAAGAAGGTCATTGACTCCATGCTCTTGCAGCAGCTGTTGGCTGTTTCTCCGGCCACGCCCCTGTCTGCTCCTCCTGTCTTCCCTGGATAACCCCGTGGGCTTCTCCACTTCTCTGGAAGTGTGCACCCCGCCCAGTACCATTCTTCTTGGAGCATCTGATTTCCCAGTGATCTTTCCTTTCTTTAACCCCCCTTTATCTTTGAGGAAGAAGGTCGGAGGGGAGGGTGGCTGGGGGCTGGGTGAAAAAGGGGAACGGTTAAGCAATAAAACATGTGCACGTGGACGTGGACAACATGTGGTGATGGTCAGAGGTCAAGGGAGGTGGAGGGAGATGGAGGTGGGCGAAGTGGGGGAGGGAAGGGGGGCGGAAAGAGACTTTGCTTGGGACGATGGCCACATGATGGGGTGTACAGAGAGAGGACGTTTTGTTGAGCTGTACACTTGAAACCGGTGTGCTTTTGCAAACCAACGCCACCCCAGTAAATTCGTTTTAAAAAGTCTTCAGCCTCATATCATCCCCTGGGCCTTCGAAGGTGTTCCACCAGCACCTTCTGTCTTCTGTCTTCCTGACTTACTTCTCCTGCCCCACTCCAGATGTCCCCCTTTCTCAAGTGAAGCTGCTCATCACCTCCCCCTGCACGCCTTGTGCCGGCGGGTCTTCCCGTAGAAAGCTCCCGACCCCTCTTTTCTGCCAGTGCAGACCTTCCCTTTGTGAACAGTGTCTTGCAACTTCCCGAGGGAACCCTTCCCTACGTCCCCCGATTTCTTTAGTCTCAGGCTACACGTGTGTGTGTGTGAATACACGCATGTGACTTTATAGAGACTTCTTTTGCTTGCTTGAGAGTATATGCATTACTAAGGAAAAGGAAGGTTTAGTCTTCATTTTATGTCTCTTCACAGCAACTCGACAGTAAAATCTGCTCTGTAATAAATATCATTAAAGATTTATTCCTATAGCCACCCGCCACTGCGCCTGACCGGTTTGCGGGTGGCTGGTGTAGTCCAGCGGTGAGCTGATACTAAACCCCAGCTGAGGAAACAGGGTTGCTCTTCATGTGGGTAACTCTGCCGAAAGCATGGGAACAGCCTTGAAGAAAAAAAAAAGATTTATTCCTATACTGAAGGCCATTCTATTTTGGGTCTTTTGAACAAGCTTTAGAACTACCTATTTCCTTTATAATTCTTGCTTCTAAGGCATGACATTGTTTAGTCAGTTGAGCAAAGCATTGAAGGGAAAGATTTACTTCTCATGTCTCGGAAATAAAATGCTCAATTTTTCTGTTTCCAATTAGTATGTGTCACATGCTGATATTATGGGGAAGATTCAAAACTAGTATTCTGTTATTACTTAATTGCAAATGCAAATTATCTTGACTCTATGTACACTCATAAGGGAGAGCAGGCTCTAGAAGTTTTATATTTATTTTAGGAATTGCACACTTTGGCTATGTATGCATTCTGCTGGTCGATGTGCCTGAGAGTGACCTTTGCTGTATTAACTCCTCTGTGGCTTTCCTTGTGTTCCAATTCCTTTTTGGCCACATCTACCCTTCTTCTCGGGGGAAAAAGGCCTTCCGGTTACAGAGCGGTCAGCGTGCCGCTGGGCGGTGATAAGGTGCTTCGTGTGCACCTCGTGACCGGACGGCCCATAAAGCGGCCATCTCTCTCAGCTCTAGAACGCATTCGTTTGAACTTGGATCCTGGCCTTAAACCCCATTTCCCATGCAGCCTTGATGTTTACTCACAGCCAGTCACCACCCATCACTTTCAGGCCACGTCAGTTCTGCTCGTAGCTGTCACCGAGTGACATGCGAGCACACTTTTCCATCCACGTTGTTTTTATGGGTCCTGAAGGACACGGCTAAAATACATCAGCGAATGCAAGGAGGCCTATCACAGGAGGGATGCCGCCTGACCTTGAAGGAGGGGATGAAGCCGGAGGCGCTGATGCTGTCTCTAGGGTCCTCTGGGAAAGTCATGAGGCCCTAAGGCCCTGACTTGGCACCTTCTGCTCTTCCAGGAGGCTCACGGGGGCCTTATTTGGTACCCCTTCCACTTCTCTCACCCTCTCCGGATTGCAGCTTTATCATCCGAAAGCCGGGAAAGCAAATATAAGCCAAGTTCCTGATCTCAAGGAAATTGTCTTAACAATCAGGGGATGAAGGACCTTTGGGGAATACGCGATTTCTTTTTAATCTCTTACATTGCCGAGGCAGTTTACAGCACACTAAGCATTTTAATAGGCATTGCTGTGCTCAAATGCCAACAGGGAGAAAGGGTGTTACGCGCACTCTGTCTGTGTTGGGTTCACGACCTCAGTGAGGCGTAGTCAGATTGAACCTTTGACAAATACGATGAACCTTCCCTGTGGGTGAAAGCTTCATGCTTATTGAACAAAAATAGTTGGTGATGAGATCCTGTAAGATTGATGCTAAAAATGGATTTATGTCTTTTGAGTTTTAAGGGAATAGTTGAATATTACTTTTGAAGGTGGTACTATATTACAAAACTAAAAGTTGACCCACTACATCCAAAGATGACAATGTATCATCACCAGAGAAAACATTAATTTTGAGTTGTATATATTCTTAAGAAGATATTTTCACCAGACTTTCTGGTCCCCCTTGTGACTGTTACATTTCCACAACTGGATGAAAGTAATATACTGTGACCTTGGAAGAGTGTGAACCTAGTTGGCCTCTTAACCTGTGAACTTGTCTTCACTAACCTAATGCTCAAAGAAAATTAATTAACCCATGACGTTAGTTTTACCACTGATCCAAAGCTTGCTACTGATGTTCTAGGAAGTAACATGCGCTGTTGCTTAGTATAGGGCTGTGGTTTGGCCACAGTATAAACAGTGCTGGTCCGTTGAGATGCTTGCAGTACTGTTTCAGTGCATGTAATAAGCACCATTAGATTCCAAAGACATTTTGAAATAGTTTCAACTCCAAAATTGACTGCCAGGTTCAGCAGGGGCCAATAAAGTCGATTTTCTTGCATTTCCTGGAACATCTTCTTTGATCGAGGGTCCAGAAAGTATTGGAATGACGGCGAGTTGTGTCACGAGGCCACAAGTATCAACCAAACATTTATTAAGTACTTCACGTGTTTCCTGTCCTGTCGAGTTTTCAGTGAAGGATGGAGTCTGGCTAAAACAAAGAGAGAAAACATAAAATAAAACCACGGCCCTCGTGCTCGTGGTTTAATTGCAACGGTGGGGCTTAGACGCGTGACATGAAACAACCAGAGAACAATTTCTCAACAATGGATAAACAAATGGGATGTTTGGGAGAGACATCTGGTGCCCGCACGGTTTATAGCTGATTCCAGAGGTGAACAAGGGAAGTGGGACAGGCTGTTTCTGAAGGGAGCATGTCCTGGTCCTCTGGCAACAAGGTGGAGTTTTTCTGCCAGGAGGGAACAGTGGACGGGGCGGGGAGTGGGGGGTTGTTTTTTCTCCAAACAGGAAACCTCTTCCATGCTAACAGTAACTTCAAAAGGATTGCCACTGGCAGATGGAAAGAACTCATATACATTTGTGCGCCCCATCAGCAGGGACTAATTGAATTGGAGGATTACCTCCGTCTTTAGAGAGAAGCAAAACCTATGCATGTCTCCTCTCCCACCTGTGGTTACACACTGTGAGAGAGATTTGGCCTAGGTGGGGTTTGAATATCAGACTGCTGCAGCGTTGAATGGCCTTCAGGTGCCACCCCATGGCAAGGAGATGATAAGATACTAAGAAATGTCACATGTGTGAACTATGGAGTGAAGACTCCATATTTCAGCCATAGGGGGGAAGCTGGTAGGCAGAGTGTGAGGGTTATGGGACTAGAGTGATTGTCGCCTCCTCTCTTTCCTTCCCCAGCCAAGCAGTCTCTTCTCTCACCTCTGGTTGTGGAAGACAGATTCCAGATTGAGCTCCCTTAGACAGAATTCCCAGTTCAGTTCTACAAACAATCGTCTGCCTAGTCTTCTCCTTGCTTTTCTTCTTTCTGCTCCAAAAGGCTGGTGCTTCTGATAAGTCATTCTCGGTCTTTTTAAAACATTTTTTGCTGAGATACTCAGGACATAGATGACACAGTGTATAAGCACACTCCCGCAGGGCCACAGGTGACAAAGGCTGTTGTCATTTCCCAGCGCTCACTGGAAGGCAACACCCACCCTGTGACCCAGAGCACATCACAGCACACGGGGGTGCTGGGACAGACTGTGTTCTCCCCAAACAGCCACAGAATTATCACGCATTCACACAGTCTGCTTCAGTGTGAAACTGACACTCTCCATTGAGACAGGGGGTCTGTGTCTTCTGTCCTTAGATATGGGCAAACTGGTGACGACAGCAGAAGTGATGCTATGTGATTTCCAAGGCAAGGTGACTTTCACTCGGCTCCCCTTGGGAAGGCTGCTTTTGAAACCCAGCCCCCATGTCAGGAGGAAACCCAAGCAGCCCAGGAAACCCACGCAAGAGGGGCCAAAGCCCCCGCCTAAAGCCGGCACACAGTGACCAGGCACATGTGTGATCATCTTGCATGTGGACCTGTCAGCTCAGGGATGCTGCTGGGCTGACGCCAGGTGGGGCAGAGGCAACCCGTTTCTGCCAAACCCAGCCCACAGTGCAGATTTTTGACCAAAATCATTGGTGTTTGAAGCCTTTATGTTTTGATGGTTTGCTATGCAGTAATAGAGAACTGAGACAAATTTGTATGTCATTGTAAGTATAATCTTGAAACTTTTCTGCTATATTATTAAAAACTCTCAGTATTTTAAACTATTATTATTAACAAATAACTTGGCACATTTCTTATTTTCAATTGTCAAAACCTCCTCTAGGCCTAGATTAAAATCCAGAGGTCTTTAGAAATATTTAATTCCTCCTTTCTCTCACCTCATCTTGGACTCGTTTGGTAGGACTATGTACAATAATATTAATCGCAGTCATTTTCACGAGCTGCTTCTCATTTATGCCCCGTTAGCGTGATCACAGCACGTGTGTTGGATTTCCTGTGCTGTGTTTGACAATGGTACTGAATTCCGTTTGGGGGGACTAAGCCTTCGCAGTCTGTTGCCCGGGCACCATGGTTGGCTGCTCACACAGTAGAAAACCGGGCAGGACGCATCTGCTACGGGAAAGCTATGCAGACAGACGTGTGTCAGAGAAGTGGTGCCTGGGGAGCTGGCGGTGCAAGCTCTCGGGTGCCTGAGCAACAGGTCCCTTTGGATAAAGGAAGAGTGTGCAGACTCCGGTGATGAGTATGCCCAGGGACCCGTGAATGTAACGTCTGCCCTGGATGGGCTCCCTATTCAGTGTCTCCTTTGGCATCGAAGAGTTGCCTCTTAAAGCCATCAGATGCCTTGACTTCATTTTAGGTGTGTGATGAGTTCATGAAAGTTTCATTTGGGGGTCACCACTTTCAGCTTTTGCCCACCCTGCTCCAAGGTAAACCAAGGAGAAATTGCATAGCGGAGAGGGCTCTGACCTAGAGGTTAGGAACAATAAGTGAAAAGAAACAGAAGTCCCTTTATCTCTCAGCTGGATCCTAACTGGATGACCTTGGAAAAGTCAAGTCACCACTTAAGACCCAGTTTCCTCATTTATGAATAGAGACAGACCAAGGCCAAGTACAGCTCCTAAATGTGGAATGTGACGACTTCTGAAGGGGGAGTTTTAGGCTGTGACTCTGGCTTTGCTGGTGAAAATATTTAGGAGTAATAAGTATGCAGAACTTGGCCAAGTCAGATACATATTTACGATTCCCCGAGTCAACTGATGTTTTCCCTCCTAGGCCTCCACAAGCCTCTCTTTGTTCAGAGGTTTTTGTTTTTACTTCTGATTTTTCCTTCCACACTTAAAAAAAAAAAAGAGGTAGATGGCTGCTGTCATTAGCAGAAGACAAATTAGCAATTTGGCAATAAAATAATTTAAAAATTAAAAAGTAACCGAACATAGAAGTTTAAAGTTTTTCTCTAGACATAAAGACTCAGAGTTGCAACTCTATTTTAAATATAATTATGTAGTTATTTCAGTTGATTTATTGAGAATTACAAACATATATGTGGCTTTGCCAAGTTCTGTATACTTTTTTGTTCTTAAATGTTTTCATCTGCAAAGCAAGAATCACAACCGTAAACTCTCCCTATGGAGGCAGTCCTGTGCCAAATTCTAGAGCTGAACTTGGCCTTAGTCTCACCTCGTTTCGCAGATGCAGAATGGTTTTTTCTCAGTGTAACGGAGTTCCAGACGCCAGCATTCCCCGGTGTTCCACACAGAAGACTAATGGTCAGATTCTCTGTTCCTTGAGCTCATTTGCAAGGCAGAGGCTCCAAAGAACCGATTTTATCTTCATTTTCCTAATGAGAGAACTGAAGCTTGATAACTTGCCCAAGGTTCCAGCTAGTTAATGGCGCTTACAAGATATAAACTCAGGTGGTCTGATTCTAGATTCAGTTGCAATACATCCCTTTCTCATTGGACTTCTTGCCCAAGTGTCAGTTTCTTGAGAGGATGGAATTTATTTTGTAGCTGTATTCCCACATCCTCAACAGGGCTTGGCACGGCAGAAGCAGATGGCCGGCCAGTGGCCCCACGAACTGTTTTGGCCCTACACTGATTTCAGGTGGGAGGGAGCCGTGTTTCTCTCCCAGGCATGAGTGTCTGAGGACATCCCTACTCTTGGGAATCCAGGCCTCAGAAGCAGAGGCTGAGAAGGAAGACCATGATTCCTTCTCAGTTCCAGTTTTCTGTCTTGCGGTGTTTCCTGGATAGCCGTGTAGGGGAAGGCACAGCACTGAAGGAAGAACAAACCATTCCATGTGAACTAACAATTCACCTTCTCAACTCTAAAAATAACAAAGCTCTCAGTTCTCTACCCCCTTACTTTCCCGTCTAACTATACATAAGTTCATGTGATTTAATTGTCCAGGAATTTATTCATCTCCTCAGTTAACCTTTTGTCCCATCAACAATTCGACTTCTTTTGCTTCTTTGCATTTGGGGGCATTGTTTCTTCAGTGTAGAGGACTTTTGGAAAAGGCCAGAAGGCAAGTTCAGAGCTCAAGAAATAACAAGGGATAATACTGTAATCATAACAACTCATTATTTGTTTTCGAGCTTGATCTTTCAGAAAGTTATTATCTGGAGTCGAAGACTAATGGATTCAAGCTCTCTTTATGCAGAGGAAATCTTAACAACAGTGCTCGTGGGGAAGGACATTAATCAGGAGAGAGAAGTAGGCCTTGTGCCTACTAATGTTTGCATAATAGCTACCCTTGGGTATATTGCTTGCCTTAAAAATAAATATTCATGCTTTCTATCTCCAGTGCAATTGGAAATTATTTGTGGTTATGATGCTGTTATATGATCTTCTGCCTGTTGGTGTGGACTGTGAGCTGGGAGGCTGTTGGAAATGCACAGACATAAATTACCGTGCTTGTGAATGAGCCTGGGTGGAAACTGACAGGGGCTATAACACGGGCAGTCCGGAGCACGTGAGCTGGAGCAGGTCATAACTCTGATTGTATGAGCAGAATCATAGTGGCATGCTTCAGAACGTTTAAGTGCTTTCAACTCTTCCACAGCTTCTCATGCCCTGCAGGGTAAAATCTGAGTGCCTTCTCTTGACATAAATGCCACTCACTGGCTTGGCCCCTGTGTCTCTGCAGCTCATTGGCCGAGACCACGCTCCTCCTCAGATGTGATAATACGCAGCTCTGAGCATTCCTTCAGATACACCGTGACCTTTAACTCCCATGTCCTTGTTCACATTCCACCTTTATCTTGCAAGAATTTTCCAAACCTCCTTTGCTAATTACTTCTACTTATCATGGAAGAGCTGGCTTAGACTGTACCTTCTCTGAGAAACCTGTTTTGAACTCTAGAGTTAGCCGATAAATTTCCCCCTGGCTGCTGCTTTTCTTTTTCCCCCATTCTTCCTTTCACTTTTAGGGCTCCTTAAATAGCCTTGGTCCTGGGGAATTCCTTTACTGTCTTGATTTATTACTTACATGAGCCAAATCTTATTACATAAGTGCTTTAAGTGAACAAATTCATTTTTCTTTTCTCTCCCCTGTATTCTTTTTTTTTCTCTATTTCTCTCTTTTTATCTTTTAATTTGTGGGAAAGGGTTTTGAATGATCTTGAAGACATACACTCTGCACTGTCCTGACCTGGCATGTCGGAGTTCCAGCTCGTTATTAACTGCCCCCTTGGGCGATCCCCTTACCCTATTTCTTTCCCAATCTGGGTATCCTGCCTCAGTGAGGGGAGCATCCTGTGCTTGGAGTCCCATCGGATTTGTTCGCCCAGACCTGCAATTGCTAATACCTTCTCCTGCCTCTCCCACCCTGCCTGCCCTCTGAGACAGGCTTTACACCTGGGAGTTAAGCACCCCCCCATTGGCTCCCTCACCTGTCCCTTCACCCCATGGGCACTGTATTAACAGAGTTGTGTCTGCTCGACCTCACACACTGATCTCACCCTCGCGCCAGGCTCCTTTTCAAGTGTTCACATGTCTTTTTCATGCACAGTCACAAAAGTCCCGAAAGCTACCCCTTCTGGTAATATCATCGAATACATATCTATTTATAAAGCATTTTTTAAAATCCTCACTGCAGAGAGATGAGTCGGACAGCTGTTAACCTTATTTTACAAATAAGAAAGCCGGTTCCAGATGGTTGAATGACTTCTTACATTTATATGTCTAGTAAATCACAGAGACTAGAATTAGGACCCTGATCCAGTGCCCTTTCGCAACACTGTAAGCTTCATACCTTGAAAAGACGATTTTCTCTCGTTTTCTGTACGCCTCCAGGAGAGCTCTGCGTGGTGAGCTCACCCAGGGCACTGGTCGGAGACCTGGACTGGGTACAGGGACCTGCATGACGGCGATGGCTGGGCCACCACCAGCTCTGCACCCCAAGAGCATCGCTTTACTCTGAGCCCCAGTGTCCCCATCCATAGTCTGAAGAACGAGACACAGTTTCTTAGATTCTTTTGCTGTAATATGTTCTTAACTCCCTTTCCGCTATTCTTATCTCTCTCCTCCTTTCTCTCTTTGTTCGCTCTTCAACCAGTTCGACCGCTGACTCTTGCCCTTTGACAACGTACAAAGCACTGTTCAGGCGCCTTAGTGAAATGGAAAGCGTGTGTTGCTTACAGCTTGTTAAGGAAAGGAAACATTCTTCCCTCTCTCCTGTTCTCCTTTTTTTCCCTATTCTTTCTTCATCCTTCTGCCTCCATTTTCAAGTGGCCCTCCAACAAAATTACTGGTGATATTTTGAACCCCAAGCAGACCAAGTGGAAGGAATGGAAAGAGGGGAACAAAACCAACCCTGATCGGGCACCTACTCTCCATCGGTGGATGAGTTAGGAACATTTATATGATTTAACTAATCCCTTCAGCAACCCTAAAAGATTTAGATGTGGCATTTTCCAGTGTAGAAACTGAGGCTCAGAGGGGTTTAATGATTCAAGATTGGACCCCGTCGGTGTGACTCTAAACTTCATGTTCTCTTTGCTGTACCAGGGCTAGTGGGGACTCTGGTGGGCTCTAGAACTGTGCAGGGGATGGGTGCCCGGGTTGGAAAGGGCTGAAGAGAAGGCTTGAGTCTGTCCCAAGGTCTGACCTTTGGCATGCTTCTCCTTCCCTGCCCCCCGCCTCAAATGTAGACTATTTCTGCAAACTGTGGATCCAGCCCTTTGTAATATTTTCATGAGAGGGTCTTCCACTAATGAGACATCTCGCTTTTGTCTTCCACAGCAATTTTGCAGGCAGTCATAGCTGGTGACCTTATGAAGGTAAGATACTTCCTACCAAAATTGTTGGCAGTTCTTTAAGAACTTAACATCATCTCGCATCAAACTTTCATGGTCCCGTATGTCATTTATCACCTACCCCCCCCCCCTCCTGTGCTGGCTGAGTAGAAAGAGGATGGATGCTCTCTTGAGGATTGAACGGAGAGGGTGAGGGGAGTCCTCACTGCATCTCCACGCTTCCTAACAGCAAGAGGTTTCTGTAAGAGAACCACACAGCTTGCCTTGGCTAGTTAAAATGGACCGCACGTCCCCAGAATACTGTGCTCACTGGGCCCAGGATTCCTGTTCTCTAGAAGCTGATATTGGAAGTTTCAAAGCTTCTTTTTAGACAGGTCTTGATCCATCTGGATCAAGAACCTGTCTAAAAAGAACCACCTGGACAACAACCAGAAATACATTCTTCAGGCCAGAGCCTATGTCTTCCAACATTATTATAGTTTTGTATTTGAAGATCGCAGTGAAGCCAAAGATGATACTCTGTCTGATCCACCTTGACCATTGCAATGTGTCCTGATGTTTTCTCGTGGATTTTAGTTCAGAGGGAAGGATGCAGCCGCCGCTGCCTTTAGAATGAACACAGACTCTGAAGCCAGACTGACTGGGTTCCAACCTGGGCTCTGCTGTTCCCTGCGTGTGTGACTTCGTATAAGTATTTAATACTCTCCGTGCCTCAGTTTCTTCATCTATAAAATGGAACAATAATATTGCCTCTCTCTTCACTTTGTGAGGATTGAGTGTAAGAATACATGTAAAGCTCTTAAGACTGTTCCAGTTCCATAGAAGGGACTAAAATGTTAGCTATTGGATTAACATATCATCAGTCCTTGTTTTTTTAAGAGCTGAATATAGTGGAGATGCGAGTATTTGTTACAAAGTATAATACAGCCTATGAGCATGCTACAAGCCATAGTTGGTCCCATGCCCTCCTCAGGCCTTGGGACTCATGCCTGCCCATCTGCCCCGGTAACGCCCACACTGGCATTGATCAGCCCTGTAACAGAGGCAGAGGCTGTGCCTTCCTCAGCAGCTTGGGGAGGATGGTGCCACCGCAGACCCAGAAAACAGAAGCCTTGAGAGAAAGCTGAGATGTACTACCTTTGAAGGCACCATCTTCCAAGGCACGTCTGCTGCGTTTTTCACAGGCCACTGGCAGAAAACAATTGCGGAGGCAGCTGCAGCATCTTGATCAACAGCCATCTCTAGACACACGATCCTGTGAACCTGTGCGGGTGCCGTGCAGATCATGGTGTTCCCGGGAACTGTCCCCGCGAGAGAGCTGGGTGCTGGCTAAGCAGCACACCTGGGAGTCCCGTGCCACGTCCCAGCTGCGGATTAGACCAGGCTCCTCCTATGCTCCCGCAAGGCCTGCTATTAGATTCTGAGATAAAGGCCTGAGTAAGATTCCATCGCTGCCCTTGCAGAGCTTCTCAGCCAGAGTATTTTGTAAACCGTACATTTGAAACCTCCTCATTTTACTTGGTACATGCTTTTAGTCTAGGCAATGAATTTTCCAGGTCCGTGGGTATATCCCCACAATTTCTGTATTTAATGGGGATTATTTGAAGTATGGGAAATCACTGTATTTAGTCATTTGTCTTATTGCATTCTCTGTTGCAATTATTTCCTAAATGACTAAGAAATAAAGCAAAAAAACCTTATTTGCAGGGAGATGAAATATAGGGGGCTTAGGGTTCATTTTTTCCTCTTTTTGTTACTTTTCCTTTCCTCATATTTTATTCTCCTTTCCTTGCTTTTCCATTTTCTTTCGTGTTCCTATCCATGTAGAGAATACAGTAAATGGTTGTGTGTGTGTATGAGAGAGAGGGAGCATGCGCCAAGCAGCAGAGAGCAGAGGACCCCAGAGCCATCCCAATGTGAAAGCTGCCTTGAGTAGCTCCCGTACAGCTGGGCTGCCTAAGATGCCCGAGGACTAACCTAATGTTCAGTGTCTAAAAACACCACAGAAAGGCAGAATCAAGGGGCGGATGGATTGGGTCTGTGCTACTCTGCTGAGCCTGAATCCCTTGTGATCTGCCCCAAAGGAAAGGGACTGTCACCATAAGACGATGCAGTGCAACCGAACAGGATTCTTTTAGATGTTGGTGGAAAACTATCGGCACTTCTTCCTACTGCCCCAGTTTAGGGATGAAAGGCCCCATAGGGTCCTTACTTCCATTCAGCTACTTTTTTGATCTATTCCCTAGGAAGCGCCCATGACTCCTTTCCATCCCCTACTTTCCATCCGTGACTCCTTTCCGGCCCCTACTTCATGCTGTCCTGGTGCCCTGTGGCAGCCCCGCTGTGCTCCACTCCCTTCCAGTGTAATTCCTTCGGCATCTGCTTTCCCCACAGACTGGGAGGCCTGGGAGGCCAGTGGCTGAGTTGTCTCCGTCTTGGTGTCCCGGCATCTGACACATGGCGGTGCTGTGGTTGTACTCCAGTGGGGATGTGAACGATGAGGTTACTCTCTGTGACCTTACGAGATGCTTGATTTTTTAAACAATGTCGTGCCATCTAACTTCTGGGTAGTAGACACATTCCTTTTGCTTATTACCTGCTGGGTCATTTGATTCTTATTTGTTCTAAAACTCCCTTTTAGAAGTTCCAGAAGGTTCTTCTTGTTCTGATAAAACACCGTTTGGAGAGTAGGGGCCCATTTATACTTTATTTCATAAAGTTAGACCGTGTCCTCACTTAGCTACCTTACTCGCAGGCTGCAAATTCTGTTTTGTTTGTTTGTTTGTTTCTGGTCTGGTCTCATATTTTAGGTATTTTAGGTCTCTGCCACTGTGTTCCCTGAACCCTTTATTTCTCATCACACAGAATGCATGCTGGCCAGGCTGTAGACCCTGGTAAAGAGGGAGCCACACGTGTGTGTGCGTGTGTAAGCACTGTGACACATGTGCAGGGATGTCACATGGGAAGAAGGAGCTTCCACATTCGGTAGCTAGGTTCATCACAGACTGAAGGAAAGCTAAAGAACAGGAAGGGAGTAACCTACCAGCCCCCAAGCTGGTCCTGACCATAGCTTTAATTATCCTTCATTCAAGGTAAAACAGAGCCAACATGGGAAAGCTTTTATTTTCTCCTCTACGCTCCACTCCCTTGGAACAGGGACCAGTGCCCAGGAAAGAAAGAGATTTAAAAAAGAGAAAAAGAAAGAAGTAATTCAGTGTGTTTCAGTTTCCTTAGCCTGTTCAACACCTGTTCACGCTCTCAGGAGTTGGTGAAACACGGGCCACCTAGTTGAGTTACAGCACAGTCGAGGAGGTTACTTCATCTCTCTGCCCTTTCTCTGCGGCTTCTGAGACTAGAGACAGTGGTGGTTTGCTACGTTGCTCTTCTTTCATCATCGCTGAGCTGTTTTCCTTGTTCTGGACTCTGCCTGAGCTTCTTTTCGTTTGTCTCTTTTCCAGCTAATAGAAAGCTATAAAAATGGAGGCAGCCTGCTCATTCAGGGACCAGACCACTGTTCACTCCTTCACCACGCAGCTAAAACCGGCAACGGGGAGATTGTGAAATATATCCTTGACCACGGTGAGTAGGCGCAGCGAACCAAGGGCCACTCCTCCACGAAATAGATTGGGCCAGCTAGGCTGTCACCCAGGCAGCCTTTGGAATGGTGGAAATGCTCTCCAGCTCTTAGCCGACTCTTCCCACGGGACTGTAGACCACTCACCCATACAGATGCCCTTAACCAATCAATCAATCAATAGAAGTAATTTTCATATCAAGATCTTTGCAGATTATTTGGGGGCTGATTAATTTTTTTTAAAGACAAAAACCAATGAGGCCTGGCATAATATGCTTTACTGTTTGGGGAAGAGCTTTTATGTTTTGGGAAGCTAACTGGTGGGGACACCGTTCCAAATCCGTATCTGTAGCTGATCATTCTCAGGATTAATGAGACTATTTTTTCTGTCCTCGTAGTTTTTTGTTTGGTTGGTTGGTTCCGTTTTTTGTTTGTTTGTTTTTATTTTTTGCTGTTTGAATTTCCTTCATCTTTTCAACTCAAGACACACTTTATTCTTCTTGGAAACGTCTCGTAGTCTTGCGTCCTCTGCAGCAGCCCGTGCTCACCTCCTGGGAGGCTTCCTACCTAGCTTTCCAATTTAGGTTTTATCATTTGCTGGAAGCTACTAGTAATTTTTAGCATCTTCCTCTCACAGTCCTTGAGAGGCATGAACACATGTGATGAATATCACGTCTTGACCATTCCTTGTAGCTCCCATGTTTATAGTGTTTCTAGGATGAAGACTAGCAGTAAAGGGGACAAAATCTGCCTGGCGTCGCTGTTTTCAAAGGAGGAGTGGAGCAGCCTCTAGCTCTGACAAAGATCCTGGAAGATTTCCCATGAGCCGTAGCCGTGAGCCTGTGGGCAGCCTTCTTCCCATTCAAATTCAGGCTGTAAATAGAAAGCATGTTAGCAGACATTCACGTTCCTTCTTGCTCTTCTTTTTATTCAATTTAGCAAATGTCGTATTTCATTCATTCACTTAATTAATCATTCCACAAATATTTGTGGAATGCCTAATAGGAACTACCTGTTGTAGACCAGTACACACACACCAATAAAATGCAGTCACTGTTTTCAAGCAATTGCAGGCTAATGAAAAAAATATCATCGTAGGCATAATTACATTTGAAACAGTTGTATAGATGTGTCCAGTCCTATTGCAAAGCCACAAATAGAGAACGTAGTTACCATTATCAAAAGCACATGTTCTACAAGTGCTTGTTTGAGTCCTTAAGTTATTTAATGCCCACCCACCCTCTTGGGGTTAGGTAAGCCACTGATACCCATTTGAGTGATAACACAGTTTAGGAACCCTCTCCCCCTCCCTCTCTTTACCCGAAGAATGAGCACTTCCCCCCACTTCTGGATTCCTGTCTGTATCTGTTACCTGTTGGTGCCTCCCTTGGTCTCAGTCACGAGGTTGCCATGAGCTGTAGTTTTGACTGAGTCTGTACTGAAGAGGGATGCTGGGACAAGTTAGGGGCTTTCAGCTGGGGTGGCTGGAATGGCCAGGTCACCTGAGCCTTTCTCTGTACCTGGTTTTCCATCCCAGGCGGCTTCACTGCATGCTGGTCTCAGGGTTCCGGCAGGGGAGAATGATAGCTCCCGGACATCCTGAGAGTTCTGCATCATCTCTGTAGTGTTCTATTGACTAAAACAAGTCACAGAGCTCGTCCCGACTCAAAGGATGGGGGAACAGATCCCACCAGAGCTGCAGATAATTTGCTGCCGAATTCAACCTGCCATGTTCCTTTACCCTCCATGTTCTTCAGCTGGGAGTGATGACCCTGCCTTCCCAATATCCTGAACTGCTGATCTGCCTGAAACCAGCCCCGCCACAACCCCAAACCACCCCCCCACCCCGTGCTCTGCTTTTATATTTCCCTTGGTTCTGGGTTCTCAGGTTGCTTGGCAACAATAGTTCTTTAACTTCGCAAGTTTCTCCCTTTTTTAGCATATGTCCCATGCAGCATTTCAGATACATACTAAAATGGAGAACAAAAACGCTCTCGTTAGTTGAGTCTTCCCAGTGGCATGAGTGATGAGGCATGAGCTGGTATTTCTTCTCTAACACCCTAGGTTTTCACTTCCCCCACTACTTCTTCTTCCACTGTAGCCCAGGTTCACCAGGGCTTGGAGTTCCCAACCCTAATTGCAGGTCGGTACCCCCACACTTTGCCTGGCAGGAAATCCAGTGGGCACGTTAGTCTTAGAGCTTTGACCAAAGCCCGACGTTCCAATACTCAACAGACTTCTCTTCCGTCTCCAGTGTCTTCTGCAAAGGGTGAACCACAGGCTGCAGCTTTCTGTGTCCCAGCCGAAGGACGCCAAGGGACTAACTGATTCCTTGGAGGAGGGTGCTTGTTTTTCCAGTTGTTCTTGTTAGATTTTATACATTTGTTGGTTTAGTATTTATGCTAATGGGAGAAAACTTCAGATTCCTGCAATACCCCAACCTCACTCGCAGGCAAGCGGTTCCCATCGGAGATGTCCGGTCCTCTCCCCACCTCACTGAGAGGAAGACTGTGGAGATAGGGAAGCGAAGTCCATTCCTTCTGCTTGAAAACAAAATATTACACTCATGGTCCAAGAATCCTCGCCTTTGTCACGAGTGGCAATTTTTCAACTTTCAGCACTACAGTCAAATAATGGAAACTAAATCGCAGCTGGTTTTTATTGAAATTACTATTTATCGATCAGCTAGGCATTGTGTATTTCATGCTTACTATCAGTCCCATTTCTGTTCATTCAGAAATGTTGATGTAAAATCTTTTGACATAATCAGCCTAATTCACCAGGTTCCTTTGGAGCTAAGTGCTTCAGCTCACCTATTTTTATTGTTGTTTGTTTTAATGTCTTTAGTTGCTGGTACTATTTATATTAACCTGTGCCTTTGGGGACAGAAAATCATCTTTGCAGAACTGCTCATCTCTTTTAAAGGATAGAAACCCCTTGAAATTCCACTGTCTCGGAGTCAGGGATACATATATGGAAAACATGGCCCCTTCTCTGCTCTGTGATCATCTTCTGAATGTGGGAAGGGAAATAGTCTCAGGGAAGTAGTCCCTCCTAGTTAAATAATGATGGAGACTCGGATCCCCCTGGTCCGACAAGGAAAAGAGCCTTGCCAAGGTGCCCCCGTGGGACTGGAATTGGAGGATGCTTTTCAGACGATGGTATTGTGTCTATAAATTAGCACCAAGTTTGCGGTGGATGGGCCTGAGCAGTTTGAATTCATGTAAAAAAAAAGAAAAGAAAGATGTTATACTGTGCCGAAGATCAAGAGGGACACTCCTCCTAGTTTCAAATGCTGAATATTTCTTGAAATTTTAGTTGATTTTTAAAAAAATTTGGTTCAGGGCTTTCCTGTGACTTGATATGATTTACAAACCCTGAAAACTGTTCAAAGACCTGGCTGTGAAGACACCTTTGATGACAAGGCTTCTGAGAAATCGGGGGCCCTTTCCTTTTGAGGTGCATGGTGAAAATTGAATGTGGCCTGCTCGCCTCCTGTGTCCTTTCTCTCCCCTCTGTGTGGCCCTCTTCACTGGATGTTTATGTTGAGCAGGGGGGCCCTCTCGGGAGGACGCCCCCTGCCCAGGCGTCCTGAGAGAGCCTGCTCCCAGCCTCCACACTCAGCAATGCCTTTCTCTCCTAAGGGCCCTTTCTGAACTGGGCCTGGGGTCTGGGGGGCAGTTGTGTGCTGCGCTCTGAAAAGCCACGGAGGCTTGGGATTTTCTTCCTCCTGCATCTTCTTTGGGATTTCTTGTCTCAGATTCACAACGTGCTGCTCTGCTTTATGAAACTCTGGAGTTTGGGCATTTGGAGGGATGAAAGGAGAGGGAGGAGGAAGAGAGCTCACAATTCCACAGGGACAGGGTGGGGCGAGGAGGGTGCCCAGGGATTCCCGCTGAGATCGCCCCAGCGGTTCTTGCTTTTCAGTTCCTTTCAGCCATCATTCTTACCCACGCCTTCCTCCCCGATTTGGCCCTGCAAAGGACTTTTGTGTTGTTTGCCTTTTACCACCCCGCACACGTTTGCTCTTTTGTTTTTTTTCCCCTCCCCACTCCTACCCCATTGCCCCCAACCGTGGCTCCTGATAGAAATCTCACTCATGCATTTCTTTTTGGATTTCAACGGCTTATTTTGTCTTCCCTCTGTTTCTGTCTTCAGTCTTTCTTCTCTTACTTTTACCACCCCCCCACCCCTTTTCTGCCACTGGTCCCCGAGAGAAACGACCACCATCCCGCTGGGACAGGATGACGGTGCTGTTAGAGTTCCCAGTGCCAGCTCTCCCCCAAATCTGCGCCGCCTTTGTCCTGGGCCACGGGAGGATTTGGAATGGTCTGCTGGCAGCGTCAGGGAGACTAATGGGAAATGAGGGCCGGACAGAGAGAGGCCATGGGGGGGTGGAAAGAACAGCAAAGGGGATTTGGATGCCTTGGTGTGGGAAGCAAATTAAAAGACTCACGTGACCAAAGACACCGTATATAATACAAGTGCAATATTGCTAAAGTTGCATCTGTGAGAACCGGGATGTGCGGTGGAAGAGCCTACGGAGTGAATGCTGGGCGGTGACCCTGCAGTTTGAAAGGCTCTGCTACTTACTGCGCAGGCCACTTTCTGGGGTTGGGAGATCTGCGAAGTTGTACTTTCTTCAGGATTCCCTGGCTGTCCTCCGGCACACTGATGTGTCTATCCCTTTGATATATTTTTTCTCTTATTTTTCAGACCATTTCCCATTAGCATAGCCTTTTGAATCATGTCCTATTTATGGATCTTTCTCTGAAAAGAAGCACAACATTGGCTGGGATCCACATTGATTTTGAAATGTCTTTCATTCATTTAATCACTTAAAAAATTAATTCTGTCCTACCCACTCTTGAGAGAGAAAATGTTATAGTAACAATTACTGCTAATCTTTATTATTCTAAATACTTTGAATGCATGAACACGTTCATTCTTACAACAGCCATACACAGTAAGTTCTCTTATCTCCGTTTGGCAGGTGGTAAAATCTGAAGTAGAGTGGAGTTAGGCTAGTCGTCAAATCTCACACATACCGTAAGGTGTGGTCTTTGCCCTCCACGTTCCTAAAACCCAGGAAAGTGCAGTGAAACAGGGATAAACAGCCACAATATGGGGTGGTTCGGCATGAGTGGCCTCTGCAGGGCTCCAGGGACAACCGGTGCAGAGCTGTGGAGGGGCAGTGGTCTCCTTCCTCTGAAAGTTTCCATCAAGAGATGTGCACCCATGTCCCTTCAGCAGGGGTTGGGAGCTGTGTCCGGTCCGGCCCGCTGTGGGATGGAGGGCGGGCATCGTGGCAAACCCTGGGAGGGAGGGAGAGCCAGGACTTCCTTTATATTCAGGGAACAGTTGTGAGTTCTCCCCTGATGATTTAATGGTACTCCCCCAAACTCCTTAGGGGAGGTGACATGGTATTCACAATCAGAACACATTTATTCATAAATACAAAATAAGCCCACGACCCAAACGTTCCCCACTGATATATATTGAAGGAATTCAGTTGCCTTTCTTTTCTCTCTTTCTCCTGGTCTCTCCCTTTTTCGTGAGACTCAGATTAACTTTCCAAAAATCACAGACGCTCTTATTTTTGTGGACTTTTTTTTATTATGTTTGTTTCTCTGGCCACTCCCCCTTCAAATCTTATGCCAATACTGCTAAACTACACAGGGTACTATTAAACGGCACCAGGTACTATACCAATAGCTCCCGATAGGCAGTCGCAGGTACAGATAGGGAGGGAAACCACAGCCTTGTCTCGGACTGCGCCTGGCACCCACTCCTCCTCTTGTGTCCTCCTTGCACCCCACCCCTCACACTGTGCAAACACCGTTATTTTACAGCAGGTTATAAAAATCACTTGAATATGTACCTCCACTATTCAAACTAGCTCACCACTCCCGTCTATAATCAGCCAGCAGCCCCCCTTCCCTATTCATTGGCTTTTCGCCCACCAGTGTTCACAGTGTCTGCGATGCCACTGTGATGTGTTCGCGGGAGGGTGAGGATGGTGTGGGCGAATGAAGTCCATCATTCCAGAGCCATTCCCCAAACCTCCGACTGGAGTTTGCTGAGATGTTCATTAAGAGCAAACGGGTCTGGGCTGAGCCCCAGTCTCTGTCGCACCTCTGTCAGCTGCAGAAGATGAAGCGGGGAAAGGGAAAGTGACCGGCAGCTTCAGGCCAGCCTTAGTCACCCATGGGGTAACCGGCTCCGCAGTCTCTCTGGATTGGCCACATGCGGGGTGATTCTCATCAGAATGGGAGGAGCAAGGTCCTTTCTCTTCCTTGTCCCCATTTGCAGAGTGTCAAACAGTTGCTATTTTAGCACAGATGAACCCGCTCAGTGTCCTCTCACCCACACGGAGGTTTGGACCCTGGAGTCTGCGGACCCAGCCCTGAGAGCTGAGTGAGGGAGGAAATGGATAGGGCCTAAGTATCCGGGCAATTAGCTGTAACGTCGGGGCTGGGCTGCTTGTGTTCATACAAGCCCTTTCAACATAAATGGCTTGAAAGGTTTGCCGAAGGTGACAGTTCTTTAAAAGGACCATTGGACACTGTAAGTCTCCCTGCTCCTGACCTTGTGGAAAATGTCCTGTGGACAGTTGAATAGACCTGGAGCGCTTGGTCCTCTGGACATAAAATTCAGGTCTACCAGTGGCTTCATCTGTAAGTGGGAGGGAAGCGGCCCTCTGATACCTCCTTCCTTCACTGATGTTCCAGCTTCATTACTTGGGGCGACCTGCTGGGTTATGTCAGAGAATAAGACACTTCAAACATCTAAACTTCAGGCCTTGTGTGTAGCGTGCCGGCTGTTTTAAGCACATAACCTGTATTAACTTACAAGACCTCACCACGCTCCTGTGAGGTAAATAAATGGTGGCAGTCTTACTTTATCTATGTGACGATCACGGGTCTGAGAGGTGAGATGAACTTGCCCAAGACCTAGTGAGTGGCAAGTAGAGCTGGGATTTTAAATGGAGGAGGTTCAGCTCTAGAACCCTCACTCCTAACCCCTGCACTATACAGCCTTGTACTTCTGTGCATGTGTGAGTGAGGGAACTATAATTCATGTTTCCTTAAAACCATAGGACTGAGGTGCAGAAACGAATGAGTTAAATCTGTTGAATGTAGGGTAGATTCTCAAGGGATGTGAAAAACAAAAGTATTCTTATGTTTGAGTGATTTAGAATACTTAAGGGGACAAGACATACAACCAAACATCAAAGAGATGGTACAGGGTAGAACCAAGTAAGTTTTACAGGACTTCAGAGGAGGAATGAATTCCTCTGTCAAAGGTGGTCTTTTCAGAGGACCTTGTCAGGGAGTAGACCTTAGAGAACGTGTACAGTGTAGGCATGAGGACAGATGACAAGGCTGTCCTCGATAGGGACAGTGGAGGGAACAAGCCCTTAGAGCTGGGAGAGCCTGAGAAATACGGAGGTGACAGAAAAGTTGTCACCTGGGCTTATGTGCAAAAAATGGAACCTTGAGAACGGACTGAGGGAAGGTACTTCCAAGGGAGGACTGTGAACGTCCATGTTTAAGTACTTGGGTGTAAGCAGTCGGTATGCTGAATTGGGGACCTGGAAATCTACATGACATGAAATCTTTTTAATTTTTCTCAGTAACAGTTTCTTCATGCTAATTGTGTTCCAGGCAGAGACCTATTAGGAGGCCTGTTTGTGAAAGAGGACAAATAGGAGAGACAAATAGGATAGACCTTGTTGGGGAAGGCTTGGCTGGCCTTGACCACCAGTGGATGCGAAAGAGGGGAGGTGAAGATGCTGATTTAGCTCTTGGTGACCAGGAGGATTGTGAAGGTTCCATAACACCTGTCATCTCCTTGACTGATGACTGTCATGGTTGGAAGGTCCTAACCTCTTCTTCTCTTTCTTCTGGTGATGTAATTAGTCACATAAGTAAAATTTCAATGATAATGACATCCAACAACATAGAGAGCAAATCAACAGTATCGTATTTCTAGGGACTAAAATGCTCAATACCTGGAACCATGACTGGCACTCCCAAGTCCATTTGACTCACTCATTGAACCAAACGTGTAGGCATCCGCTTGGCACCAGGCTCCATGCCAGGCACCAAGGAAGGACACGGTGGTGGGCAAGTCACAGGCCACCACCTTAAAGGGTTTACAAGAATCTAACTGTGAACAGAGAAATCAGTCGATGATTTTAATATGGTTTAAATGTCATGATCAGTAAGGCGAGTCTGCATCCCCTCTTGTTTGGGATGGTCTCAATTCGGATACGTTATATCAATTTCCCAATTATTGGACATAGGGCAACAGACAGAGTGAGGAAGGACATTGAGTGCAGTATCTGGACTGGGTTCGTAGTGGGCTTCTTGGAGAGGAAGTGGTCTCAGCTGATAGCTGCAGGCTTCATAGCGTAAGGGATTGAGGGAGGGCTGGGGAGGGCAGGGGAGGGAGGCTGTGGTGCAGAAAGGGGGAAGGCGGGCATTCCAAGCAGTGTGTGCAGACAGAATGCACGAAGTGCTGAACACTGAAGACACTGTGAATGTGCAGACGCATGGAACATTTCAGTTCCTAATGAAGCAGCTATCATTCGATGTTTATGCATAACATTTCCTCCAGGTCTTTTCCTCCAGGAAGGGGAATTTTGTGAAAAATAGAATTTTACCTTATCTCTAAAATAAGGATATTGGACTGTGTGGTATCTATTGTCTCTTGTAGCTTTACCGTTATATTCCATCCCAGACTCCCTGCCCCTGGCGAATGGGAAACAGTCCTTGAAGCCCGCTTGACTATCCCTTTGCTCCCCAGGTAGCCACCTAATTATTTCTCACCTGTTCTATTGCAATTGATGTTATTTCTTCAACTTCACTGAGAGCTTCTCGCAGGCTTTTGTAGCTCCTTTTCGGCACACAGTGGCTGGGGGCGATTGGGAGACTGGTGGGGAGGAGGTAGAGGGATTCTTTCTTTTCAGAGGGAGGAAGGGCGGAGGAGGTCTCATTACAAACCCTCTCTCTTAAGGCATTCCCAGGCATTTCCCAGGCATTTTAGGTCTGTGACTATAGATTTATTGGTTAATGGTTAGTTTTTGAACTTATTTTTGATGGGCATCTTGCTTTCCTCTTCCTTAGGACCCACCGAGTTATTGGATATGGCAGACAGCGAAACGTGAGTGTCGCTTTTCGTTACGTAGTCTAGCCTGTCCCTCAGAACACATCTAGGAGAAGAATGTGGTGTCCAGGGCGTACAGCAGATAATTTCCATGTCAGTGATAAAGAGCCCACTTTCAGCTGTATTTGTAACTGTGCCGGGCTAATCTTCTAAATCAAAAATTACCCAACGAGAACGGATGGCAAGTGTCATAACGGTTGCACGCGTGGTCATTGCCGTTCATCATTTAGAGACTTCTGCACTGGTACGTCCTGGGCTGCAGAGAAGTCGAAACAAATACATTTACCGCCCCCCCCCCCCCTTTTTACTCTTTCTGAACTGAGGTTTGTGAGAAAATCAAGCCCTGGTGCTCTGGTGCATGTAGTGAAACGTCTTTGCTGAGTCTAGAATGGAACAATGTCGGTAACACACCCGCCAGAGAACAGAGACCCTGGGAGCTCCCATCCTTTCCACGTTCTGAGGGTCAGATGAGGACCGCCGGGGAAAAAGTCACCCTCTCTGGGGTGATCCCCAAACTGATGTTTGTCCTCAACTTTCCCCACCCCCCTACCCAGGGCAACAAAATCACTACTACTCCCCAGAGAAGAACGCATAAAGGCTAAACATCTAACTCCAACAACCAGAGAGAACCACTAGAGAACTCCCAAGAAATTCAAAAAGGGATAAAGCACGGGCGGGCCAGAGTGGGCTGGGGTGGGCTGGGGTGGGGAGTGGAAGGGGGTATGGCGGAGGGAGAGTAGCAATGAGAAGAACGAAGGACGGTGGGAGGGGGAGTGCCATGAGCTACCAGACACAGAAGAAACTGTCCATTGCTATGCGGAGCTTGTCCCCACACTGTACAGCCCACTGGCAAGGCTGTCACTTACCCCAGTTGGCCTTCTCTAAGGTCTACGTTTGATTTTCAACAAAACACTTCGGCATGAAGTGTCTTTTCAGAGTTGGATTCTGAATGGGAAGATCCTCCTCCTCGTTGCCTGTTAGAGGGGCAGAAATAACCGCTTCCCTTCGCCCGCTTCCACACTGAGCGGCTGGCCTGGGGCCTGCCCCCCACTGGGGATGGCTCTGGTTTGGTTCCTGAGCTCTGCCCGTGTCTCACTGTGCCTCCCGAGCCTCTGTGGCAGCCCTTCCCCTTCCGCCTGCCCCTGGCGTGGAACCCAGTAGGTAGGCCAGCACGAGGGTTGGCCTGGGCCATTAATGTTGAGTCCCCAGGAGTCATTCCTCCAAGGGCCAGGTGGTGGTCTGCCGAGCTCTGTGTGTTGGGTCTGAGGGCCCTGGTTCCCTATCGCTGCTCCATCGCTGCTCCTCCTGTGCTACATCTCCGGTCCCCCACACCCCGCCCAAATGTATCCATGGAGACAGTGGCTTCACAGTGCCCAGACACATCCACACACACCAGTCTAGCTAATGGTGCCATGGCGTCTTACCTAAACCACACATTAGTAGTTGAAAACAAAATCACTCAGCTTAATTAACCAACACTGTTTAAGTAAGAGGCTGGAGTCGGATATTGTGGTTTCTTGATGACTAACTCAAGGCATTCCTAGCCCCCCCCTCCTTCTCTTCCCCCCCACGTGGGCCTTGCCTGCAGCCGCAGTCTAGGAGCACAGAGCATCAGCAGCAGGGGTACGGTGTCCCCTCACCCCTCCCTGCAGCCTCCATCCCCACCCCCACCCCACCCCAGCCCCCTTTATGGGTGGTTTCCATGTCATCTTTGATTTAGGGGTGAGACCGCGCTGCACAAGGCTGCCTGCCAGCGGAACCGGGCTGTGTGCCAGCTCCTGGTGGACGCGGGAGCATCTCTGAGAAAGACGGACTCCAAGGTAACTTGATGAGCGAGTGCAAACATCCACCCACCGGGCCAGATCGCCGGCCCCGTTGCCTTCGCTTGTGCCCACAGCCAAGGCATCCTTTCTGTGCTCCTGGGAGTGCCGGGGCCCTGGAAAAAGGAGGAAAAAATAAAGTGCTTCATTTAGAGAAACTGCAGTTTAAATGTATACGCACAAAGGGAGGGTGTGTGCTCGCCTATGGGGCTTTATAAACCTCTGAATGTGCTGGCCTTGGGGGGTGGGGTCCTCCTCCTGCCGAATGCCAGCAGCCGGATAGTGGGGAAGTGAGGTTCAAAGCCCCAAGAGAGGGGTCAGGATCACGTTCAAAGACTTTGGCCTGGCCTCCGAGAAGACCCTTTGGGGTTTCACCTTCATCTGCTTAATCCAGTGTAGCTTAAAATCTGTGGTTTGTGTGGTTCCGTATAAGGGTATCAAAGTGGCTTCCAACCACTTCCAGGATGGGAGGTCAGGCCGCGCCATGAGTGGTTCCGGTGTACAGAGAGCTCCCCAGGGAAGGGTGGAAAGCTGGAGCAAAGGAGGAGTTCCAGCTTTCTAGTATTGGCCTAGGACTGAAGCCCATGGCAGAGAGCAGGGTTACCACAGATCAACCCCCTGGGGAGCCTGGTCAGCTCTGGGAATTTTCTAGCACGCTGGGGAGACTCTAAGAAAACACAAGCCACTTAACTGGAGAGAGTGGAAGAGTTGGGGGGGAGAGAGAGAGAGAGAGATGAGGACTTCATTCAGCAGGTAGTGAGTAATCTAAGTTTGGGGCCAGGGACTGAGAAGCCTAATAAAGGCTTAAGCCCCATTAGCCTCATTTGAGTGATGAGCATCTATTTGTGTCAGTTCCTTTCCCTGGGGTTCCCTCACGCTGCGGTGTATGTTGGGAAATTACTTGCTTGTGTGGCCCTCTTTCCTGTCTGCGGCAGTCCCGTGTCTCAGCGAGTAATTCTCCACTTCCCCGTAACCTCCCAGGCCCTTGCTCTCTGACTGAGGTCCCCGGCCACCTCCCTAGGCTTCAGACACACTCAGCTGGCCTATGACCTGTCTGGTTAGCTAATTGGGGATACAGTTTCAAATGGCAGGCCATTGCTCAGGGTGATATTCTTCCCAGCTAATATTTGCCCTCAGATGCGTTGATAGGAAACCTCCATGAGAAACACAAGCCATGTCGGCGGGCCCAGGGGGGCTGTGATCCCAGGTAGATTCCGCCTCGCTGGGGCCACTCCGCCCACAGCAGAGCAGTTGCCTGTTTACCACACAAAAGACTCGCCTCACACTCAACCCAGATGAGAAAAAGAAAGCGAGGGGCAACAAGAAATAGAAGGACAAACTAAAGACTGGGCGGGAGACCGGGCCCCTGAGCACATTGCTCTTTTTCGTCTTTCTAAGTTTTTGTATCAGATTAATGGGCTCAGTGTTCCTTGAGATTTTTTTCCTAATCTGTGTTCTGCATGCGTGTGCTTTTTTCCAAAACACAAGCAACTTTATCATTTTTGTGGTTGTGTCTGTTTTTCTCACTCATTTTTCTTAGTCATAACATGCATGCGATTGTATAACTTTCCACCCAGTATTATGTTCTGGAGATCTAGCCGTATGAAGTACGTAGTCATGCTTCATCCTCTTTGGGGGTCCTTTGTCTTTCCGTTTTGTAATCTGGAAAAAGCAGGCAAAAGCATCCGATGTGATCATTATGGCTGAATCTTCTGGAATTTTAATTTTTTTTTGGCGGGGGGAGAGAAGCAATATCTTGAGAATGTCTCTTTGTAGAGAACGATTCCTTAAAAATCATCTCAAAATCCCACCCTGGCCCATCTCCCTGAATATTCAGAAGCTATAGGAATTCCAACCTCATTAATATTGAAGTAAAGACAAGAGAGTCTATTAATACTTTAAAGAAGTTGAATAACGTTACTATAGTAACTTTAAGCTAGTGGATACATGTTAAACCCCAACTAAAGTGAAATTTTAGAAAGAGTCCAGCGCCACTGTTACTTCCTTTCCATCCTCTGCCCTACAAACCGCTGGAGGCTACCAGGAACGGACTCCCTGAGGTTGACGTGACTCATCATGATAGCTGAGCTGTGACAGAGGACACTCTCATCTTGTGTGCGTTTATACACAGAGCTCTTTTTGTTTTGTTTTGTGTTCTGTATGTTGTTTGTTTACTTATTTTATTGGTGTTCTAGTACAGTTGTCTCCATTTTCCAACACCACTTCCCCCCTCCCCACGCACCCTGCCCTCCCACCCTCAATCCTATCTCCCTTTGGCTTTGTCCATGGGTCCTTTATACGTGTTCCATTCAAAAGAACCTATGCACCCCAATGTTCACAGCAGCACAATTTACAATAGCCAAGGGCTGGAAGCAACCTAGGTGCCCATCAGTAAGTGAGTGGATCAAAAAACTGTGGTACATTTACACAATGGAATAGTACACAGCAGAAAGAAAGAAGGAGCTCCTACCCTTCATAACAGCATGGATGGAACTGGAGAGCATTATGCTAAGTGAAATAAGCCAGGCAGTGAAAGACAAAAATACCATGTGATCTCACCTATAATTGGAACCTAATCACCAAAACAAACAAGCAAGCAAAATATAACCAGAGACATGGAAATAAGGAACAAGCTGACAGTGAGCAGCGGGGAGGGGGAGTACCCAGAGCTCTTTCCGTAGTACAGTGCTCAAGCCTCTCTCCTTTCCTTACAACCCAACATCACTTATTTAAATAGACAAACTATGTTAGTGAACAAAAATTAAAAGTTTCAAGGGGTATTAAGTAGTATCCATAAGCATTCAAGAGAAAAAAATCTTCCCTCCTTTTATTGCTGATTGCTGTTCACTGGCCTCATTTCAGAAACATCACGTGTGCATGCCTGTGTGTGTGTGCAAACAAATACATGTAAAATATTAGAATAGGCTGCAGGACATTATGTAAGCATTTAAAATGATGCAGAAGAGCATTTAATGACAAAAACATTTGATGTATTATTAAGTGAAAAAGCATGTTATATAACAGCATATAAACAAAGCATGGTTTTACTTTGATAAAAATCAGTATGTATGGAGGTAGAGAGAAAGAGTGGGTTGACCCACTCTACAGAAGGTCAACCATGGATATCTTAGTGTAGTGGATTATATTTTTATTTTCTTCTTTCTGCTTTTCTAAGATTTCTTTAACCGACACCCACCACTTTTCTAGTCAGAAATTAACTCACTTTTTGGAGAGATGAGAACGTTCTAAACTGGAGAGAACTTAACTGAAGTCTTTGAAACCAGCCAAGAACCCCCTTCAGATGGTTATGACCCACCCGCCCTCTCGGAATCCGCTTGTTGCTTTGCAGATGGAGTGTAACAGAGAGAGTCCCAAACTGGAAATCGAATGCCTGCTTCCCCATTTATCTATTCAGACATGTCTATCCACCTTCTTCCAAAATGGGCCTGGGTTCCACCACTCACTTTGCTCCCGTTCCCTGCTGTGTACTCAGTTAGCCTCGGTTTCCATGGAGGAAACCCCACCTGCCAAAAGTGGTGGTCTCCTCCTCACGTACTCACACATCTCACGTGCCCCACGTGATGCTGGTATCAGTAGATGCAAAAGTACCTCCCAGACTCCAAAACAGTTAAATGCAGAAAGACCCTTCTTAGTGAATAATCTTTGAGTATCTGTTTCTGTGGATTAAAAAAAAAAATTTCACCTGAAGCATTTGTGTTTCTTTCCTTTTCACGTTTACCTACAGGGGAAGACACCTCAAGAAAGAGCTCAGCAGGCTGGAGACCCTGAATTGGCTGCTTACCTAGAAAGCTGTCAGAACTATAAGATCATTGGCCATGAAGACCTGGAAACTACTGTTTGACCCTGGGAGATGAGCAAGGAGAACCTGAACAAGCATATCACCTGTGCCCTCCCGGCGATTGGGCAGCTCCCCTGGAAGAAGCTGATGGAATCCATAAATCCGTCTCTCTCCTGCAAGAGTCTATCTGAGACCGCGCCACCAGTTTTTAAGGGCTACCAAGATGTGCAACAAAATAGGATAGCCCGCAAAGGACGAGGCAGGGTACCTGGAGATCTGTGGAATATGAGCTCCACAATATTCGATCCTTATCGCTTCCAGCAAGTAGCATGAACTTCTGTGTCCACCTGTATCATTTATTTTAAAGATTCAAAGGATGTTCGTATAAAAGGCACTGCTCCCTTCTCCCCCATGCATTCACCTTCCCCTACGCCACACCATTTTCCCGTACCTACCCATCCATTGAAAAAATGCGACATGATCTCTTCTCTTTAACTTCAGTCTTTGAAGACCGCAAGGCTGTCTGAAGATCTTTGAATACCCTCTGGATGCCCTGCAGAAATAGAACTGTTACACCGCTTCCATTTCCAAGACTAAATATACCAGGACGATTAGTGACGTTTTTTGCATGTCTCTCCTCCCTCCCCAGTCCCTTTCCATCGTCTAGGAGCTGGGAGGTGCCACATGGGTAATGTCAACTTGTGCATTGTACCTCTGAGGTATGGTGAGGTGGCATGGGAGTCGCCTGTTCTCAGAGGGACCTCGGAGAGGTAACCCAGGGGTTGGCCCAGGTTGCGGGGCTGTTGCCGACGGCCACAAAGATCGGATTCAGCTTGGGCTGTTTGTACAGCCCCGTACTGCCTATGTAGCCATCATTGCCTTTTGCTGCGACATAGAGATGAGCAATGGGTTAAGCAAAGGCCCGCGGCTAGTTTGCAGGAGCCCTCAACTCTAAGTGCTGTTTCAATGGCAGAGCAGAAAACCACATGCGGGAACTGTGGTTACAGGAAATGGAGCTCTACGCCAGCGCTGACTTCTAAACTTTTCTGAGTGATAATGGAAAGCAGGCAAATGGACTGGAAATACAACAGCAGAAGCAAAAGTAGCAACATATGTCAAAGAAACTCACTTAAGCACGAAAACAGTCACTGGAATTTTGCACAGAGGCTAATAAGTACAGACTCTTGGGTACAGTGGTGAGGGGGGCGGGGGGCGCCGGTTTTAGGTTTTCCTTCTAAGTTTTGGTTTTCGTTAGGCCAAGTGCATCTTGTCCCAAGGACAAAGCCTTGCTGCGTGGGTTTCACTGCTGATATTGAGGACGCGTGGCCCTTTCTGATGGATGCCTCACCTAGTGACTTGTCAGGTCCCAATGTTGTACCTGACAACACTATAGCCCCATTTTACGTGTGCGGGGGAATCTGATATATTATTTTCTCTATTTTCTTCTACGAGAAAGTTCTTAGTGCAAACCACTGTGGGAGCCCAGCCAGGAATGTCTCTCTGGCGGTGGAGTGGTACCTCCTAATCCTGCCGCAGAGCAGTTGGTAATCACAGGTGCCTCTCTTAGGGACTTGGTGATCATTAAAATTGTAGGGGAAAAAGTCTGCTAACTTTTGGAGAAAAAGTCTATTGGACTTGCGTGTGAGTCAGAAATGAATGCAGTGACCGAGGGGTTTGCTTCGAATTAAACCTCTCTTTTCAGAGCTCTTCTCCACTTTGCTCTTAGGCATAAGCAACATGCTTCCTTACTGTTTCTGCATGTCAGCATAAACGATTGTTTCTCTACATCGAATTTAAAGTGGCGACGCGTTGCTTATCTGAATCACGTTTTGATCACATATCACTTTGAAAGCACAGATATGATATACTATCCAGTAGGAATAGCCGCTCAGTGGATGGGGATTGAGTCTCTCCTGAGTCGTTTCAAAATCAAATGGCTGGCATTATTTTCAGCTGCGGGAGGGAGGGTTGGATGCAAGTAATCTATTTCCATAGATCGGTCTTAGAAATGGAACTGTCGTTTGGGTTTTATGGTGAGGGGAGGAGGGACTGCAGTAGATTGGTTCCAGAAGCTGGAAAAAAATATGCTGCTGGCGAATTTAATCACTGGGCTTCTGCTGGGAGTTTTCAGTCGGTGGAACTGTCAAGTAGATGTTGTGATGACAGAAATTTAATCCTTAAAACAGACTGAAAGCTGGCTTTGACTGGTGCCTTCCATTCCCTAGATTGAGCCAAATGCTTGGCCGCGTGGTCAGCTACCCAGCTGCCACTGCTGGGGAGAAGGACTATTTTCATCACCTTCCATCTCGTATTTCTCTGCGATGCTTCAAAGCAGCTCAGAGAAAATTTAGGGTACAGGTGGCCAAGGGTCAATTCCAATAGCTCCAATGGAAGTCCCAAGTAAACCCCTGGAATGAAAATAGATGATGTACTGACTGCTGTAGGGGTCTTGGAACATTTGGAGATTGTTCAACACCCCCCTCCAAAAATAGTAATAGAGTCCTATGTTATTTCTTTTTAATTTTATTTCTTTATTTTTAGACAGAGGGGAGAGGAGGGAGAAAGAGAGGGAGAGAAACATCAGTGTATGTATGGTTGCCTCTCACGGGCCCTCTATCCAGGACCTGGCCCACAACCCAGGCATGTGCCCTGATGGGGAATTGAACCAGCAATCTTTTGGTTCGCAGGCCAGCACTTGGTCCACTGAGCCACACCAGCCAGGGCAGAGTCCTATATTACTGATGGAGAACGATATATGACCAAGGCAAATGTCTCTGAAAAAAGCAAACACCCCCAGGATTTGGGCTTTCCAAATACAAAAAGTCAAAAATGAGCAAAAGCAGTTACATATGTAATGGCTTCTACATTACATCTACTTCCTGGAGCATTTTATTTTCTAATTGGCCATTGCATGTGACAGTCCTGGGCTTTAGCAAGAGCTGAGGCCGAATGGCCCAGGAGTTTTCAACTCAGCTTAGGTGGATAGTATCCCTCTTTAATGCGCCCTCAGGAGGTATGGAAGCAACCAGTCTGGGCCCAGTCTGAAAACCCACATAACGTTCATTTAAAAGACATAAAATGATAGACCTGTAGAAGTACCATTTTCTACAAAACCTACTGAGACTGCTGCAGAGTGGCCGGCTCCGCTGACATTCCTCTGTGTCTGGCTCGGAGGAGCCTCTGTGTTGGCGCCCTGTCTGCTTTGGGATACCGTTTTTAGATCAGACTGATAGAGCGATGAGAAATGGAGCGTTATTAAAAGACAACATGATATAACCTTAAAGGTAGTCATTTTTTTGAAACCTTCTATTCCAGTTTTACACCATTAATGAAATAGAACCCAGTTAAGCTGTGCTTTATCACGTTCAAGGATGTGATACAGCACAGGAGCCAAGAAGGAAATAAACACCACGGCTGGGAATTTCACTTTGAGAGTTCTAGTTACCTCTAGAGAAGTTACAACCTAAAACAGATGCAGTTTTTGAAAGAGAATTTAGCTGGCAAGCCCAGTCGTGAGATCCGTGGTGACTGATGGGAAGCCTCGCATCCCCGGGTGCCCCATCTTTTCATGGTAGCTGGCTTAAATGCTTAGGCAGATCCCCTTGCATGGAAAGATGCTCAACAGGTAGTTAATTTTCATGTGGACCTAGTAACAGTCTCTCTGCTGCAGGATTGCTGAAACGTATGTATTAGAGTCTCAAAATATCCACATCTTAGAGAATGTGGGGCAGCAGTTTTATTTTTTATGTGTCACCTTTATTTAAAATATTTAGATTTTTTTGGAAATTATGAAAGTAGGACCTGCTTTGTATAAAAAGTTCTAAGACCATATAGGTGAGTATCCCATGCAAAGTCAAGGTGGTGTCCCCGTCCCGCTGTCTGGAGATCAGTAACGTGAACCTGAAAACCATGTAAACGTTGCTGCTTGTGAGTCACGTCAGGAATACTCTGTGCCTACACCAGCCCACCTCCTCACGGAAATGTATTTCTTTGTATACATGTATGTGCATATATACCATACACACATACAAAAAAGAGAAGACATTTCAGAAGCATGCTAGTCACCTGTATCTGTGTAGTTAACCCCAGCAGCCCAAGACAAGGTAACAGAGAACTTCCACGTATCCATTGCTGTTTCTGCTACTACTAAGCTTCGTTCTATGTCTGCATCGTACTGCAGTTGCACATGGCATTTACTAGAGCCTGTGTCATCAAATCCATGACCACACGGTCTTGTGATCGCTTATGTCACCTCCCATACAGCATGACATCTACCAGAGCCCAGAAACTTGTTCGGATCTCAAGAGGTGGGTTTGTTCCTATGTGAGGCTTACACATTTCCCCAAGCTGATGTCACAGGACTAGCGCTCGTAGGCTGCCTAATGATATTTAATTAGGGTGAGCTGTTGCTGGGAAAGTGTAGTAACTTGGACGTGGGCTGGGGTCTGAGGAGCTTGGCTTCCTTCCAGTATGAGTCGCTAATGAAATCACTGAAACAGCAGGATATCTTCTGCAATTATGCTATTTAAAAGTAAAATAGATCATTGTGAAATTAGGCTCATCATAACCACCAACTAAAAGTACTAATTGCTCTACTTCAATAGATTATTTTCATCTTAGGAAAAAAGTCTAGGACACGCATTCAATTAGAGAGTTTTCTAACTAATCGTAAACTTTTATTTATTTACTGTAAAACATCCCGGGTGTTACAGAACCATCTCTGAATCAACCTTTTCATTCTCTCCAGTGCGTATTCAGCTGCTTGTGAGTCCTGCCTGTTTTCTCAGCCAGGCCTCTCAGATCGACCTTGGCGCCCTCATCCCTTTTAGGGTCCTCCTCATCACCCATCTCCAGTCCCTCCAGTTGTCTGGCCCTGGCCACAGTACTGCGTGTAGGCTCGCTGCCTCTACCTTCAATATTTTTTTTCATGTAGATACAAAATCACCCTCAGCTATTATACTCAAAAGAGGATAAAAATGAACTTACCCTCTGAGACAAATATCCATTTTGCCTGAAGGATAAACAGATGTACCCTGACCTGGATCCTGTCCTAGAGATCCAGGAGCCTTCCTCCAAGAACTAACCTGCCAGACAGGGTCAGCCATTGTCTATGTCAGTCACCCCAGGGGTGTAGGGGAGGCCGCCATCATGGAGGCCAGAAGCTGGAGACCGCCAGCTTCTTCCACATCGACCGATATCAGTAAGTGTCCCTGAGAAGTCACCCGTGTGGCTGGGTTATATATGTGTTATAGTCCTGTGGCTGTCTGTGGACTTTAGGCTGTCTTTAGGCTGAATCTGTCTCCCATAGTTCAATGAGAAACCTGAAGACAGGGACCAAACGAGGTGTTGTGCCCTGGGATGCCCTGCTTTCCCAGGGTACTGAGGGACATTGAACTGGTCCCCAAAAAGAAGCGGGGGGGGGGGTAGGGGGGAAGAATTCTGAAGCATTACATTTTAAAAATAGAGATTTGCATATTGGATGGTATCCTCATGGTGGACAGATTCCAGAGTCTATTTATATATGTATTCAGTTAATTCAGTCATTCGAATACAATCATGTTTGTGAATCAGTCACATATTTGTGTATTTAGTCATTTCTTTTCACTATACAACACGTTTATCACATACTCTGATGCAGACACCATACTAAGGACATAATGAATAGAAGAAACAAATCTCTTGACCTCACGGAGCTGACAGCTCAGGAGAAAAGACAGATTCCGCCCTGCGGGGTTCTGTGCAGGAGAAGCCCCGCTCTGCGTGCAGCGTGCACTGGGGGCACAGCCAAGGCTCATGGTGCAGGCCACTCTTGCGCCAGTGAGGTTTCACTCCTATGAACTGGGAAAGGAGAATATGAATGGGCCAGAGGAATAGTGACATTTTGCAGTTCCTTTTCCTTGGAGTCTTGGCACTCTTAAAATTGTATATGAAACCAAGACTTTAAGATGCAACTTAAAAATACTGCTAAAATGAGAGCTAAAACTCATCCTGTATCTCAAGGATGTAACTAGAAAGTGGGCAAAATTTGCAGTGGGTTTGGTTAACTATAAGGAAGGTGAAGTATAAATGTCGTCAAAGACGGGAGTGGGCGCCCTTATAAAGTTATAAAGTTCCGGCCACACAGCCACTTTGAGAGATGTTGTGCCTTGGGACCTGGTGCCTGCGGGAGCAGGAATTAGATTCTGGGACTTGGTAAGTTTTTCTTTTAAAATGACTTTGTGGAATGGCAGGATTTCCTTTGAAAAATTTATCACCATCTTGACTTTTAATCTTTGAAACATCCCTCTGTGAGTGAGTGGGTCTAATATCTTGGGGACAATGACCTTTAGTTATAATTTAAAACATTTTTAAGCCAACTAAGCCTAACAGTAGGAGCTATTGAAAAGAAAGCATACGAAGAGGTACAACTTACTCAAAGATCCCTCTGGAGCATCATGCATTTCGATGAGCGTTCGTTCTTAGGCATTCTTAAGTATTTCCCATTAGAAATCTGTTTTACTGTCTGTCTGTCTAACACAAAAAAAGTGCTGTGATTTGATATGCTTAGAATTCAATGGAATCTAATGTAGCCACGGAAGAAAACTGTGCCTAACAGACATTTGGAAGCCAAGTGCATGCCCGTGAAAGGCAGCCACGGAAAAACGCCTTGGCTTCTGCTCCTGACGTGCTAATCACAAGGGGTAGCTTACCCATCGGAATAAGAAAGTGATGATTCTGGGTTTTCTTCATTTTCCAAAGTTTCAATATTTTGAGCCACATGACATCTGCAGTGGGTGCCTTTGGTGGTGGGAACAATTGGAACTATCTTGGTTCTCAATCTCTAAGTGAAACACACATACTTTTCAATAGAAAATAGCTCACCGTATTTTTCAGATTATAAGACGCACTCCCACCCCCTAAATTTGGGAGGAAATGGGGGTGCGCCTTACAGTCCGAATGTAGCTTACCTGGCTCGCTACAGGATTTCTGCTTTAACGATGTTATTAAATATTTTACCACATTTTTTGCTTCAAATTTTTTTTCCTATTTTCCTCCTCCAAAACCTAGGTGCATCTTATGGTCTGAAAAATACCGTAAATGACTCAAGGCTCTTCTGTTTATTTTAACAGTTTCTGTAATTTTAAAAATATTGGTGTTTAACATTTTGGTGTGTGGGTTTTTTGTTGTTATTTCTTTTTTGATTTTCAGTACCAACCCATGAGGTAGATAATGCTGATAATACATTTTGGATGAATAAATGGCATATCGGAGCAGAGAATTTGACTTGCACGGGTTGTATAGTAATTGGTAGAATTGCAGCCAGCCCTATGATCTTTAGAAATTACAGACTAACATGCCTGCAATAGATAATTTTCCACCATTGTCTTCAGTATTGCTTTACATCAATCACTTGGATTTCCATAAATTAGAAAAATATTTACCTTTGATCCCACTACGAGTTGGTTAAACTGAGAATGTGAAGTCACAAACACAGAATGTTTGTATTAGCGGCTTACTGTCTTGGATATATTTCAAAGGAAAAAAAAGGTCACGTGTTTTGGTACCGGGGTGGATTTCCCAAGAAGAAATTACCATGGAGAGTGACGTACTGGCTTTTCTACTTGGTAATTCTCAGCATTTAAAAATCTTAGCACTGCAGGGCTTTGAAGACGTTGTTTGTTTCGGTAGTTTTGTTACAACGTTGATGAGATGCCATAGGAATTTAACTCTCATTTGTATCAATTAGCCTGTGGGAAAATTGCTTCCCTTACATGCCATTTCACTTAAAGTCCTGGAACCTGTCGTTGACGTTAAGTGAGGACTTACTGTGCTGTTTTCTCTCCTTGGAAGTCACTGTTGAAGTGATACTATTTCGTTATGTTGCACCAGAGAGCGTTGAAATGGCCTTGCCATTCAAGGCCCCATAGCTCCAAGCCTGTGGCTGAGTTTGCAAACCTATGTGTGTCATACGCAGTCAGGTCCCTAGAGGCCTCACACGCCCGGGGGAAGTGTGCTGTACTTGAAGGGGAAAGAACTAACAGGCCTGAGATACTCTTCCATTCTGAATCTCGCACTTCACAAGGCCTCTCTCTGGGCCGATTGGTGGATATGGACAAGAGTCATGTTTGGTCTGGAAAGAAGTCACAATAGGATTAAGAATAGGAATGTTTGGAGGAGACAGGCTGAGTAGGACTGTTGGATTCAAGTTCTGTAGGGCAGATGATTGGCAGACTAAAACAAGGACAGAGACTAGGCATAGACATGAAAAGGGGTAGCTTTATTACTTATGAAAAGATTTATTATTTTCCAAAAAAATATATACCCAGAAAAAATGGATCAGGCTTTCTAAAAAACAAACAGAATTTATCACAGCTAGTATTTCTTCTAGTATTGAAGTGGAAATTGAACAACTGAATCGGGGATCATGTAAAAGCAGTTCCCTAATTGGACTGACAGACTCCTGCGATATTTTCCAGGTTTAGGTTTCTGTGACTTCAGACTGAAACAAAACTCAGTTAGAGTCCCCTGTCCCACCAGGTTCCTACCATCTAGAAGGCAATGAAAGTGAATGACTCTTTTTATAAAAACACCAGTCATTGCAAATACATCCCAGATCACTTAGAAGCAGGTACTTCATGACCCTAAAGCAATTTGCTTTGTTTACACGCGCACACACACGCTCTGCTCAATGCTAACCAGTTCCCTAATCACCCGAATAAGACATGTTTCTACTAAGTCAGAACAGCCACAAGTTCAAGAATGAAAGGGAAAACAAAGGATTTGCCGTTCATCTTCCTTTTCTTTCTACCCATTTGTTGTTTGGGGTGTGCAGCTGGGATTGAAACTTGAAGAAGGAGCAGAAGATCTCTCTATTTTCTGGGAAAAAAGCAATCACGGAGGCAATTTCTATAACTTATTGTCCTTATTAGGGCTTAACCTCATATTGCCAGACTAATGTGTCTATCATGTTTCTGTTTAAGTGGCCTACAATTTTAATTGCTCATCTTTCCTTCCATAATAACTAGGCCTGAGTCTTATATTTCAAGTCAGTCGGAGGGGGAGGGAGTCAGTCTTGGGATCGTCCGAAGAAGTGGGAGTTAGTCCAATACCTGGAGTCCTGCCCAGGAAGCCACTCCCACCCCTTCTCCCTCACCCCACTCTTTGCCCCTGGCTTGGGCAGGTAAAGGAAGAGCAGAGTGATAGGGAAAAGAAAAAAGATCCTCACTTGTAGTAGGGTAATAAGGCTCTAGTCTTAATACAAATTGCCATGGTAACCCACAAATAAATAATAGAAGCCCTCGGCCAACTTTGGTCCTCGTGAAAAACAAATTTAGGAGCTACAGAAAAGATTGAACTTCATCAGAGTGGCTTCAAGGGGTAGTGTTATGAAATTTTTAATATATGCAGCTTACAAGAATTAGATTATGTGTGGAATTGAGGGGAAAACAGGGTTCCACCAGTAGAAGAACTTTCTAATCAAATTTTCTAAAGGAATGGGTTGCTTTTTTAAAAAGTTTTTCAAATCCTCATAGGAAGTTAGACCTGTCCACAGACTTGTGTTGGTCTATAATTAAATGTGAGAAAAAGAAGGATGATTTAGGGAGTTATTCACAAATCCAAATACGTTCAATTCTAACAAATTCAAAGACTGTATGACTTTCTCATTTGGGGGTTTACATACAACCTTTCTTCTTTAAAAATTAGAAAGATAGGAAATGTTTACACATTGTCTTTCCTTGGAAGAATGAACAGATGACAGCCCTAAGCAGTTTTACCATGTTTTTTTATTTTTTAACTTATAGGTGATTCTCTCAAATATGTTGACAACATTTATCTCTTTTAAGACACTGTCTAACTTTGATATTTTCTGCTCCTTGTATAATGAATACAAATGGTTCCTGACCTTTTGGGTTGTATGAACAATATACATTTTCATTCACAGCCTCCCTCCCCCATTTGCTGAGCTGATGCTCTGACCCCATGAATAATTTCCAATGCAACCAGAATCCGGACTGATGCTTACTAACATCCTGATTGTGGGTTGGGACGTGTGGGGTTCTTGCCACCCTGGGAAGTGATATTTGAAACTTTCATACAGGAAATATGCTAATAAAATTAGAATATTTTGCAGAACACATCTTTGAAAAAGTTAGAGTCCCAATTAGTCTTAGTAAAGGTTAGCTAGGCTCTCATCTATGTAAATTACCAATAGTGGAGTGGGCAGCTGTGTGTGAGTATATGGACCACAGCTGATGGAAAGGGTGGAAAACCATTCCTTTAAGGAATAAGGAGGACGATCTCAGTTCCATAGGAATGGCTGTATTTCACTTTGATTTCTGAGTGGGAAAAGGTTCCTGGCCATCCGGAGTACCCTTGGCTGTGGGTAGTGCACTCCCAAAGGCTACATCTGTACAAAGAGTTTCAGACACATTATAAAGGGCTCTTTTATCATTTCTGATTCTGCCCTACCACATCCCAGAGCCATGATTTTGCAAAGCTGCCAGCTGGCAGGTGGCATAAAATAAAACGTAGCAGCTGTGGCAATAGGCTGATGAAGTTTTTTTCCAGGTACAGTGGGATCCTGATGATATGAAATGGAGGGAGGGTGGGTGGGAAGGGTAGGGTGGGGAAGGGAAGAATGGAGTTTTTTGTAACAAAGTCATATTTTTCCCTAATTTTCTTGCATTTCCTATTTATATAAAGTATCTTGATCACTGTGTTGCTCTACAGAGATTTTCAATGGAATTAATTTGGGAGACTGAACTAATCTCTGAAAAAGAAATGGACTTGTTACAGTTACTTTTTTGGATACCTTTTCTGTATTGTGAATTGTGTGGAAATGTACAGAATAAAACATAAGACACATAATTAGTTTCTTTTCTTCCGTTATTGGCTGCTAGATATAGTTGCTGTGAATACTGTGCTTTAATGGTGGTTAACTGAGATTTTCAGAACCAGGAGGTAAGCGGAGAGCTGGCTGTCAGAGACCGCGCACATTAAAAGGGCTCTCTGATAAGGCAGCATTTTTTTTTTCTCATGACTTCTGCTGTCAGGATGGACTAACAGAGGCCAGGTTTGCCCTCCCACGTAAGTGAAAACATTTACGTGTAGTAAAACAATAATTGTTAAGACCTCAGGTTAAAAAAAAAAGTAAGTTCTGAGAGAAGGAGATCAAATAAGATAAGCTTTATGATTACTCCATTTTACAGACTTCAGAGTTTCCAGGCAGTGGTTCAGGGAGGGGAAACTGAGGCAGAGCCTGGCAGATTCTTTGAGATGGGGAGACAGAGCTGAGAGTCGGGGAGAGCAAGGCAGCTGGAGCTTACAGAGCAGAGAGAACTGCACAGAGAACCCTACAGGTCTGCACAGAACCCCCATAAATATTCAATAAAATACGTATGTATATGAGGACTCTACCTGAGTCTGCAGAGAGAACCATCCAGGATGCTCACAGGGAGCAATGAGCGGCTCCCACAAGGCTGGGAATGGTGGCTGTTGCCACTAGCCACGCTGCACCCTTACCATCCACTGTACCCACAGCTTTATTTGTTAATAAAACATGACGATCTCTGTTTTCCTACCCCAGGCCGGCCCATTTCCTCTCCCTCTCTGCCACAGCGCTAATCACTGGGATGGTTCTGAGTGAATTTCAGCACGTCCCCGTCCCTGCTCCTCCCACCTCTCGACTTCCATTAACTCTGTTCCCTGTCACCGCTGTAAACGTTTACATTTTAGCTTGGACCAGTGTCCCAAGCTCTATGTATTGTCAGTGTTTCTGTTCGGAGGGTTGAAAGCCAAGAAGACAGAGTTTCATTGGCGTGCCATGTGAACGGGTACAGAGAAGCAAACTGTGCGGCCGTGACCTTCGCTTCTGAAACCTTTCAAGGCCATGACCCCAGTGCCAGGGAAACAATGCTGCTGTCATCCAGAGTGGACGATTTCTCTGTTCTTACTTCTTAGTTTTTATTTTTTTGGATTGTTCTGCTTCATGTTTGGACTCTTTGATAGTTTTTATGAATTTCTTTCTCTTGGTGTTGGATATCTTCCTTTGTTCTTTTTCCTCAAGGAATTTTTCTCAGTGCCCACTGGCTTCCGGTTCTAATTCTGATGCATTGTTTCCTAGGCATGTTGTATAATTATCACCTTAGGACTTTCTTTTTTGGACTTTTTTCATTTTATTTATTTATTTTTTATTGGTGTCCAAGTACAATTGTCTCCATCCCTCCACCACTCTCCTCTGCCCCATTGACCCCCACCTCCCACCCTCAATCCTACCCCCACTTTGGCTTTGTTCATATGTCCTTTATACATGTTCCTTGATAACCCTTCCCCTTCTTTCCCCCATATCCCCCTCCCCTCTGGTTACTGTCCATTTGTTCTTAATTTCAATGTCTCTGGTTATATTTTGCTTGCTTGTTTATTTTGTTGATTAGGTTCCCCTTATAGGTGAGATCATATGGTATTTGTCTTTCACCTCCTGGCTTATTTCACTTAGAGTAATGCTTTCCAGTTCCATCCATGCTGTCATGAAAGATAGGAGCTCCTTCTTTCTTTCTGCTGCATAGTATTCCATTGTGTAAATGTACCACAGTTTTTTGATCCATTCATTCACTGATGGGCACTTAGGTTGCTTCCAGCCCTTGGCTATTGTAAATTGTGCTGCCATGAACAACCTGGAGAGGGGAAAATCCACACAAGTTCAGGAAGCACAGCGGGTCCCAATCAAGATGAACTCAAGGAGGCCTACTCCAAGACACATCATAATTAAAATGCCAAATTTTAAAGACAAAGAGAGAACCTTAAAGGCAGCAAGGGAGAAACAGGAAGTAACATACAAGGGAGCCCCAATAAGGCTAGCAGCTGATTTCTCAACAGAAACACTAGAAGCCAGAAGGGAATGGTAAGACATATTCCAAGTAATGAAAAGCAAAGACCTGCAACTGAGACTACCCTACCCAGCAAGGCTATTTTTTGTTTTAAATGAATTCTTTAATTATGTACATTTGTTTATTTTATTTTGTTTTTCTGCTTCTTTGGACTTCTGCGTGTGTCTAATCACTTCTTGGCTCACACACATTTCTTAGTTTCTTGATTTGCTGGAATATAACCACAGATTGCTTATTAAAACTCAGCACTCAGGAAATAAATTCTCTGAGTTCTTGCATGTCTGAAAATGTCTGTTTTATCCTTTACTTAGAGTTTGTCTTTGGAATTCTGGTTCCAACATTATTTTTCACAAGGCCCATGTGCTTTGTGAAAACTAGAAATTCATTCAGAAATAGATTAAAAGCACAGAGTCATAGGTGACGGTGGCAAAATGACTCTGGAAATCATCTCAAACAACTTTAGTTTGCAGAGGTGAAAACTGGCTCAGAGAAAGTAAAATATTGTCCCAGACCACACAGCTAACCAGTGACAGGGAGATGCCACCATGCTCAGGAACTCCTCATCTGAAACTTGTCTTACAGTGTCATGTTCAAATGCTTTAGATTCCGTCTAGAGGAACTATTAGGATGAAACCAATATTTGTGGTAGAAGAGAGTAATATGCTGACTCCAAGCCTCAGCTCTGCTCCTGAGCAGCTGAGTACAGTTCTTGCTTTCCTTGACCCCAGTTTCCTCATCAGTATTGTACAACTGATGGTCTCCATCCTCTTTCTTCTCTCCAGTGGTGGGATTCTCTGAAGGGGATCTTTTTTATTTATTTATTTTTTACCTTCCCCACCCCTTTCTCTCTTCTAATCTCTACACTGTTGTCTGTGTCTGTGAGTTTGTTTGTTCGCTTAATCCCATCACCTTTTTCACCCAGTCCCCCAACCCTCCTCCCTTCTGACAGCTGCCAGTCTGTTCTCTGTATTTATGAGTCTATTTCTGTTTTGCTTATTAGTTAATTTTGTTCATTAGATTTCACATACAAGTGAGATCATATGGTACTTGTCTTTCTCTGACTGGCTTATTTCACTTAGCATAATGTTCTCTGGGTCCATCCATGTTGTCACAAAGGGTAAGATTTCCTTCTTTTTCATAGCTAAGTAGTATTCCATTGTGTAAAATATACCATGAGTTTTTTATCCAGTCATCTACTGATGGACACTTGGGTGGCTTCTAAATCTTAGCTATTATAAATAATGTTGCTATGAATGTAGGGGTGCATATATTCTTTTGAATTGGTGTTTCAGGATTCTTAGGATATATTCCCAGAATTGGAATCACTGGGTCATAAGGCAGTTCTCTTTTTAATTTTTTGAGGAACATCCATACTGATTTCCACAGTGACTGCCCCAGTCTGTATTCCCACCAACAGTGCACGAGGGTTCCCCTTTCTCCACGTCCTTGCCAACACTTGTTGGTTGATTTATTCATGATAGTTCTGACAGGTGTGAGGTGATATCTTATTGTGGTTTTAAATTGCATTTCTCTGATGATTAATGACATTGAGCATCTTTTCATACGTCTATTGGCCATCTGTATGTCCTCTTTGGAGAAGTGCGTATTCACGTCCTTTGCTCATTTTTTGATTGGATTGTTTGGGATTTTTTGGTGTTGAGTTTTATACATTCTTTATAAATTTTGGATGTTAAACTCTTATCAAATGTATCATTGGCAAGTATGTTCTCCCATTCAGTGGGTTGTCTTTTTATTTTGTTGATGGTTTCCTTTGCTGTGCAAAAACTTAGTAGTTTGATGTGCTCCCATTTGTTTAATTTTTCTTTTGTTTCCCTTGCCTAAGGAGATACAGCAGAAAAAATATTGCTATGAGCAAGGTCTGAGATTTTACTGCCTATGTTTTCCACTAGGGTTTTTATGGTTTTGAGTCTAACATTTAAGTCTTTTTTTGAAATCCTCACCAGAGGATATGTTTACTGATTTGAGAGAGAGAGGAAGGAAGAGGGAGCAAGAGAAACATCAATGTGAGAGAGAAACATTAATCAGTTGCATCCTATATGCTCCCCAACTGGGGATCAAACCCACAACCTAGGTATGTTCCCTGGCCAGGAATAAAACCTGCAACATTCAGTGCATGGGACGATGCTCCAACCAACTGAGCCACCCAGCCAGGGCTAATATTTAAGTCTTTAATCCATTTTGAATTTATTCTTGTATATGGTTTAAGAAGGTGGCCTAATTTCATTTTTTTATATGTATTTGTCCAGTTTTCCAAACACCATTTGTTGAATAGACTATCATTGCCTCATTGTATGTTCTTGCCTCCTTTGTCAAATATTAATTGACCATAAATAAAGGCGTGGGTTTATTTCTGGGCTTTCTGTTCTGTTCCATTGATCTATAAGTCTGTTTTTATGCCGGTACCATGCTGTTTTATTACATGGCTTGTAATATAGTTTGATATCAGGTAATGTGATTCCTCCAACTTTGGTCGTCTCTCTCAAGATTGCTGTGGTTATTCGGGGTCTTTTGTGCTTTCATAGACATTTTTGGAATATTTGTTCCAGTTCTGTGAAATCCACCAATGGCATCTTGTTAGAAATTGTGTTGAATCTGTAGATTCCTTCGGGTAATATGAACCTTTTAATGATGCTAATTCTTCCTCTCTATGAACACGGTATATGCTTCCACTTACTTGTATCTTCTTCAATTTCTTTCTTCAGTGTCTTATAATTTTCCAAGTACGGGTCTTTTATATCCTTGGTTAAATTTATTCCTAGATATTGTTTTATTTCACTTTATTTGTATTGAAGGAGATCTTTTAATAGAACACTTATAAAGACAAAAATAGCTCTGAAATGATCTCCGTTCAAGGCCCTCACTTCAGAAACCTTCACTAGAGCCATTCTCAAAGTGTGTTGTTTGAGTGATGTTAGCCATCGCATTTATCAATGGTGGGCATTTTCAAAAATCCAATATGTTTATTTTCATACTCACCCAAAGACATGTTTATTGATTTTAGGGAGAGAGGAAAGGAGAAAAAGAGATAGAAACATTGAAGTGAGAGACAAACATTGATAGGTTGCCCTTCTTACATGCCCGATCTGGGACTGAACCACAGCCTAAGTCTGTGCCCTGACCCGGGATCAAACCCGTAACATTTTGGTGCTTGGGGACAATGCTCCAACCAACTGAACCATCTGGCCAAGGCTCCAAAATGTTGTTCTAATAAGCTACCTATGGCTTCATCCCCTCAGCCTTTTGTAGGCTTCAACCCTTGAGACCTGTGTATGTACATCTTTTCAGAGACTGGTCCACTGAGCCACAGGTTGCTAGTTTTCGACTCCGCAGGCTATCACTTCAAAGGCGTAAAGATAATTAGCTCAGTTTCATACAGATGGAAAGGACCAGGACTTACGCATAGCACAGATGCTGAAAAACTATTATGTGTAACAGCTACATAGAGGATATGATAATGAAAATGAGGAAGGATGTTTCTCCTTCACTGATCAATCCAATTAGGTCTTGAGGTTTCCTTTTGCCTTGGCATTTCCTGAATTGGTGTGAACAGCCCCAAGGTGGCTGATTACAAACTGGGCGAACTTGGTCATGTAACATTCTTTCTCTTTCTGAGCCTCAGTTTCCTCATCAGAGATACAGAGAACAACACTGCCAACCAAATGGAATTGTTGTGGCCATTCACTGAGATGCTGGCTAGAAAAATACTTAGAACAATGTCCAGGACGTGGTAAGTGCTCCATAAATTATACCTCTGAAAATATACTGGGGGTGATTACTTTGATGAAATGAATATATTTCTAGCTCTGTTCTCTGTGAGGCAGGAGACACGCAACAGGAGAGAGGCTTGGTTGCTCTTACCTTGGATGACTTGGTTTATTCCATCCTCTTGGCTCTGACATTGAAGTCCTAACCTCAGTTTGCCTTGATTTTTAAAACTTTCCTGTAGCTTATGAAAATGTCTTCAAAAATTAAAGATATACATATTTTGACAGTAATAAATAAGGTACTGTTCTGAAAACTTAGATTGAAAGAAAAGTGGGATAAATATACCCAAAAGTGCAAAATGAAAAAAAAGTCATCAGCTTCAGTTAGAGTCTAGTTTCCTGTTGCATCGGGCTGGGGGTTGCTGATTTAAGAAGGAGTAACTGCACTGTCCCTTCAGAAACGATTGCATGCAGTGTGTGTATTACCGACTTCGTTTTAAAGCCTTTGGTTAGTTTTCTCATTCTAAATGCACCTGTTTTAAAAGTATCTTCATCCTTCTGAGAATCACCACATTTCCAAACTTAGATGGTATAGAACCAAACTTTTGAAGATTCTTTTATAACATTCAAACTTCTGGCAATATGTAAGTTGTAGTGATATTCTATATGTACTTCAAAACCGAACCCAAAAGGTTCAGTTTCAGTTTTTGCGGCTAGTGCTATTGCTTGAAGTCTCTCTTTAAATTCCCTCTCTCCATAACTTTTCATCTCAGCTCCAAAATGGTTTGGCCTGACTCCTCTGAATTTAGCTTTTATATATTTATATTTCCACGGAAAGGAAAAAATGCTGCTTCAGCCCAATCTTAAGGTTTGCAATGGGGGCCGTAATATATTCACATGAATTAAGGCCTTTTCATTGTCAGTGATGATGGGTATGAAATATCGTCTACAAGCTGTTTTCAATTATCCATATAGAAAAATCAATGGCGGCAGTTTGTGCTGGCTCAGTGAGCTTTGCAGGAAGGGGTTTCAGCTGCCCTGGCTGCCAACAGCGCTCGTTCCTCTGACAGAGGCAATCAGGAGCGGGCTCTCAACTCCGTTAGCGGTAGCCTCAGAGAAAAAGTACATACTTAATCACTAAATGTGAAGTGGCTGCTTAGCTTGTCAAGAGAAGGGTGATGCTGAGGGAATGGAATTCTCCAGCTCTAACCCAAACCCGGGTCATATTTTCCACTCCATTTATCTTGTCTGAAAAGGAGTAGGGAGTGCAGGGTGGATGAGCAACAAATTCTAAATATCGTCCATGTGGTTCGCGGCAGAGCAGCGAGCTAGATGCTTGATTTAATAGGCCCACTCAAGAAAAATGAATCTCTCAGAGATTTATTAGTTCTATTGTAATCTTATTTTCAAAGAACACAATGTCGACTGTAGGCGGCTGTGTCAGAAGCAGTTCCAGCAAACTCACTGGTATCAATTTATGGAACCAGGAATCCTGTACTGGTATCTCTGGTTGACTGTTATTTTTGGCCCTCATAAACCCTGTCTCCTGATGTTAATTTCCTGCATAGTCCCCTCCCATATTGACTTTGGGCTTGTCCTCCAGCTAATAGGACATTAGCTGGTGTGAATCAAGTGGTGGTGTGATAGGTCCTTGTACACCGGGGCTTGTTCTTGGGTAGGCTCCTTCTTCAAAGCTAGCACCCTAACGCCAAATCTCAAGTCAGCCACACAGAGAGGACAGGAGGGAGAAAGACGTCTGGCCAGCCCCTGTCTGTTTCGGCCACCTCGGCTGAGACATCCATCGGATACGTGATTGAAGGACATCATGGAAGTTCTGGTCACAGGTGAGGCAGAGTAGAATGGGCCTGGCAAGCCCTGAGCAAACTGTGGAATCGTGAGCAAATCAGCATCACTAAGTGTTGGGTGTTTGTACACGGTAATAGAGACTTGAATTAGAATTCCACTATCTGAAAAGAAACGGCCTAATTGGCTTGGTCATTTGTGGCCCATTCCCTTATGTTACTGGGAGCAGGAGGAGAAAATGTTCGATAACGTTTTTTTAGTGCAATCGATAATTGAATTTGTAGCATTGGAGGGCCAGGGCTATACTAGAGAGTCATAGAATTATGGCGTTGGAGAGTCCTCAAAAACTATTCATTTGTATTTTTAACGCTCCCTTTTAAAAATTAAAAAAACCAAATTGGAATCCAGAAAAGTTAAAGTAGCACTAGATTCAAATCTTCCAGTTCTTCCAGTAGCCGGCTCCAGTGGTCTGCACACTTCCGTGGAAGAGCTCCCGCTACGACATCAGGAACATGCTACAGTCATGCATTTCGTTTGCGTTGTTGTGCTTTGTCCCTGATGTTAATCTAAAGCCCCAGATCCATGGTCGTGTACTTTGTTCTACACCCATGACAGAGAGCAGAGTGAACACTAATAATAAGAAACGGGTGAGGGAAGGCCTGGTGGAAAGTCAAGTAGCTCTTGCAGGAAAGAGAAGAAATTATGTGCAGAAGTTGTTTATTGAGGGGGTTCAGGAAGGACCCGGTGAATAACACACTACCTTACTGTTCACGTTCTAAGCTGATGGGTAAATTAAAAATAAAATGAAATAAAAACAAAAGTAAAACAGAACAAAACAAATAGGAGCCCGAAACATTGCCTTTCTTAGGTTAAATCTGAGGCTGGGAGTGTGGCCCATGGGGACAGGCAAGTGGATTCCTGTTCCCGGCTTCCAGCAAAACACAGCCCATGGGGTTTTAGAAAGTTCCTCAAAAGGAGACAAATGACAGGCTGGTTAGGGAAAATTCATCTTCTTTAAACATATATTGCGTTGCTCCTTTAATAACGTTTGGCCACATCGCGCATCTTGTGCGCCACTGTCAGAGATAAAATGTTTGGCTGCGTGAGGCATTAGTATGGCTTATTAGGAATACATCTAACGCTTTCAGTATTTTCTTATTTCGAAACATTGTGATAGAAAAAAGGTGCTGTTAATGTGACCTTCTCCTTCCGGAGTCAGAGAAACAAACACGTGAATGTCTACAATACTTACAGAGGCCACTGAAGTGGACGCGCTGGGTAACCAAACCCAGGCTCTGAAATTCAGTGTTGAAAATCAACAACAGCACAAGCCCAGGTCAGTGCCAGTCACTATGTCTGGCCTTTTGGGAAGAGATCATTCCAGTTTGTTCATGGCATTGAAGGGAAGACCACCTGCCCAAGCGATGAGATAGCTGTAGGAGGTGTGTTTGTTGGTTACCCCATAACTTTCTGCAAACTCCATCCTCTGTGTCTGCCTCCCATTACAGAGGCTGAAAAAAATCTTATCTTCAATGTACTCAACCTGCCTTCCAGGTAAGGTCGTGGCTAATAACATATAAGAGGGGAGGATCATGTGGGAGTCTTTAGAAGGATTTATTCTTTCTCTGTGAGAAAGGCATACTAAAAACCTGGCCTGTGTGGCTCAGTTGGTTGGGCATCATCCTCCAAACCAAAAGGTCACAGTTCGATTCCTGGTCAGGGCACGTGCCTGGGTTGCAGGTTTGGTCCCCAATCTGGGCACATGCAGGAGGCAACCAATCGATGTTTCCCTCCCTCTCTTTCGCTAGCTCTTCCCCTGTCTCTAGAATCAGTTAAAAACTGTTTTCAAAAAAGAGATACCCAAGGAGGAACCCTCTGCCCAGCACCACCCCCAGAGACACCCACCCTGTAGACGCAGCCCTGGAACATCAGGAGTCGGAGACACAGAAAAGGCTCAAAACGTGTGAGACAGTGAACCAATGCCAGCGACCACTTATTTCCAGAGTCTTGTTATATGAGACGTCGTTAGTCTGGTTTTCTGTTATTTGAAGCTGCAGGCATTTCTAACGATTCCTGAAACTGGAGGCCACACTTTAGGATGGAGATCTGTCTGCTCTTCTGGATTCCATCGTGATTCTTCTCTAACAGTTTACAGTTTCAAAGGTGAGTAGTCCTAATGATTCATTTCTCACAGATCAAGATGTTACGCTATGTGGCAAAAGCGTAATGGAGAATTGGGGCCGAAGGTGAATACAGAAGAACAGAGTAATTCTGCGTCCCGCCTGGCTCAAATCCTGGCCTGACCACCTCTCGCTGTGTGATCTCATCTGAAAAATAGGATAACGTGTCCTTTACCTCATAGGGTTGTGAGAATTACATGTGGCATTTGTAATTTGCTTACCCTAGTGCCTGAAAGATGAACATAATTGCAGCCTGAATTATACGCCTGAATTAATTTATAAAATAAATCTTCGCTCTTATATCATCTTCTTAATAACAGCCTGCACTTTTCCAGTTTTTTAAGAAAACTTTATTCTGTATTTATTCCTCAAATATACTTATTTTTCTCTTTTCATTCCCATGAAAAGTCCCATTGGTGCCAAACGTTCTTCTTAGTGGTTATTCCAATCCTTCAGATATTATGCACAAACCAACCGCCGCTTTCCTTCTTCCAAACTTGCCCTCACCCACCTAAATAAGATGAGGCCAAAATTAGCATCACGTAACTGCAAAGTGGGCGGAGACAGGCACAGGATAGTGTGTGAAATTAACTGGACACAGGTACTCAGCCCCACACGTGCAAAAATAATACCAGAGAAATTTAGGCCAGTGACAGGGGAGTGGAGCAGGAGTTAAGGTAGTAAATACAGAGCCAAACTAACAAACCAAAAGATAACAAAACAAGAAAGAAGAGTCACAAATATGCACATAATAAAAGAACACAAAAGGCGAGAAGAATTTAAGACACTGGGATTGTAGGCTTTGGGCAATAGCAGAAATCTGCTTGCAAGTTTACTAAACATTTATTAGACTGATTGTTTAAATGCATAATAGAAGGCCATGGCCCTGGAGGATAGGGGTAAGGGATTCACGTGGGAAAACAGGCTTAATTAAACTACCAATGTTGTCACTTAAGTAGCAAATAACCAGATTTTTATTTAAATGAAGACATAACTTCCCTTTTCTCTAGTCGCTTTGATTTGAGGAACCACCAAAATGTAATTGCCTCCAAGTGTGAGAAATGTGAAAGAATTAACCATCAGCCAAGTTTCTCCTTTTCAGGTTAGACGTAGGAGCATCAAAAAGATAAATTAAATACCCCTTTTAAAAGGGCAAGCTCTAGTTGGAAAGATTTTTCTTGTAGGGCCAAGAGCTTCTTGTACAAACTGATTCAGGGAGGCATTACACTCAAACTAATTAAAGCAAGGGAAAAATATATAAAAGGTGAATTTAAAATTGTCAGTTTGTGCCGTGATTTCTTCTAAACCTTCCTTAGATAATACAGTCTCCACTTGAATTGTGCATAAACCTCCACACTCGACATTTCCAAAGGGGGACTAATTTCTAGTTGTCCAATCCTGTTCCCCATCTCAAAGTGTGTCTCCATCATCCACAAAGCTGGAATCTTAGGGGTTACTTTTGATCATTTTCAATCATCTTTCACCACTCCTACCCGATCACCCACTGCTTCTTGTCAATTCTTTTCTCAACGATTCCCGTTGTCCTTCCATTGCCCTTGACGGTTTACTGATTCAACTACCAGGATTTCCTGGATTATCTCAACTGGTTTTCGTTTCCCACTCACTCTTTCTACTCTACCTACTCAACGCAGCCAGAGTGAGACCTTACGCGTAGAAATCTGATATGTGCTACTCCATGGCTTAAAACACATCAACGGATGCCTACACAGTAAAATAAAATCTAACTTCCTTAGGAATGTTCCAAGGTGATCCATAGATCTGACCCTTGTTCCATAGTCTTCTCAGCATCCCATGTCATGGGAAAAAACGCCGAGCTAGAGTAAGTGGTCAGTTGCACTGTTTCAGTTCGGTTACTCCTTCCCACACGTGCCACAATAGAAAGGAGACTACATCATATCTCTATATATCGGCTTTTTCCTTCAAGCTAACTTTTTATTTTATTGTCGAGATTTCCACTGAAATTTCTACGAGTGTCAGTCAAACCTGTCACTCCATTAAATATGAACCGATTAGTCAGCAAGGTAATATGAGTGCTAAGAATTTAATTTCTTACAGCAATTACCCTTCATCGGAAGTGGGAAAGAACGCAAAATCTGAAAACTATAGGCTGGCCTATATGAAGACAAAACTTGGAAGTCAGAACAGGTTGTGATTAAGTGAGGTATTCGCATTTCTTTTCATTTTCAATATAGTGGGCCTCACCTGGCACACTAGATATATATTATACTCAACCGAATTCTTGGAAACTAAGTTTCCTTCTCCCAAACCATTTGAAGTGAAAATGAATAAGTTGCAAATTGTGTGCACTCTGGTTCTGAGAGAACGAGGCCTTAGTACTCACCGAATGTGAATGGATGCCCAGAGGCAAGCGCTCGAAAGCCGCTGATTGGGGCACTCAGTTCCCACTAAATAATTCAGAATCTCTAATGGAAATCAGATCCACAGTTTCCCCAGTGGAGGAGCAGCTCTTCTGGGTTACCCAATATTCAGCCAGCTACTCAAGAGCTTCAGAGAACAACAATAATGTAAAAGGTAAAAAATATTTTAATGGCATTCATATTCTCTTGGGTGCTTTCTCGGCATGAAGTTTCCCACTTCCTGACAGCCGCTGCCATTGTGAAGAGATGAGCGAGAGGAGAAAAAAATCAATATTTAAATCTGAAACTGCCAGAAACTTCAGGGAGGGGTGCCAGTATGCACTGGTTTGTGTATGTGTTTGGCCTTTTAAAAGACCTCAGTCTTAAGAGAAGACATTCTAAGTAAACAGCTCATTAGGAATCACACAGCAAGGTTTAGTCAGCTCCTGACAAACACATTTAATTTAAGGAAGGATATTCTTGTGACACTTGTCTAGAAATTTCAATAGCAGAGTGAACTGTTGCATAAAGTAATGTGCTTCCTCTCTCTCTCTCTCTCTCTCTCTCTCTCTCCCCCTCCCCACAGGAAGAGAATATTGATCTCCCCTTCTTGGCCACCAGCCCCACCCCTTCTCACTGTAAGCCTGGAGATGAATGAGTTTGTGTCTCTAAAAGCAGTAAGCACCATCCCGGGAACCACCATACTGTTTTCTGTGGGAAAGGGGGGTGGGGGTAGGATGGAGGGTAAAGGGCAAAATGGTGGTGGAAGGAGACTTGACTTGGGTGGCGAACGTACAATACAATACACAGACGAAGTATTATAGAATTGTAGAGTTGAAACGTAGACACTTTTTATTAACTAATGTCACCCCAATAAACGCAATACAATTTTTTAAAAAATAAGTAAATAAAAGCACTAAGCAATCTTCAAAGGAGTACCACTTCATAAATAAAGAAAGCTTTATTATTACTGGGTAGAAATGTTACAGAGAAAATTGGAGCTTTTATCAAAGGCTGTTGGTGCCTCGACATTTGCTGTCAGCTCTGAAAAGGTGGCTGTGAAACCCATTGTATCCAATCCCGGCTGGCGTCGGGCCCGGCATGCAGTGGGATCTCTGGCCGATGGCCCTGTACAGTGGGGTGGCTGGCGCCTGGCCCAAGGATTAGAGAGCTTTCATTTCTTTGTCTCATTGATATTAGTCACAGAATCTCCCTTTTCATGCACAACCCAAACCCGTGCAGGGGGTAGGGGGCGGGGAGTGGGGGAGGACAGAAGCAGAAATTGCTGCACACTCTGAGCTCTTGGACCCCAGGAGGAAGAAGAAAATTTCCTTTTCCAACTCAGTTATCCAGCGCCTGTGTCTATTTCGTTCTGTACATTGAAAGGGAATTGGGTAGTCTGGTACGGCCTTGAAAGGAAAATTGCTTCGTAGATATGACGCTACATGTTAACCTCGGTCAAACAAGGTGTCCAGTGTCTTAAGGCTTCTTCTGCTTTCTCCCTCTCCCTTCTCCTCTGCTTTTCTCTCTCTCTCTCTCTCTCTCTCTCTCTCATGAGCTAATGACTATTCTGAAATTTCATCTCAAAGAACAATTTTGGTAAACAAAATTTGGGACCACATTTCCTTCAATTTCTAGATGTGCGTGTGTGTGTGTGTGTGTGTGTGTACCCTTTGCCAAAGGCCATGTGTAATATATAGTCTGTTGACAGGCTTCCTTCGATTCCTTCTTCTGCATGTATGTGCATAATTGTGTACCCATGTGCAGGTATGTGGTGCACACTTCCCAGAATCCCTCTGTAATAATATGTCCTCCCGCCACATTCTACTCGAGTCTTGGAAAATGTTCTGCTGAGTTCCATAGGGTAAACTTTGCTTTCAAATAATCATGATCTTGCCTTAAACACTCATGCCCAGTGGAAACTGAAAGTCATTTCCAAAATAAAATTGGGACCATGAGTTGCTAAATAGCAACTGATCTTAAAATAAACCACAGACCCCAGCATATCATAACGAAATGACTCAGGCTCCCATCTCTTTGCCTGATTCCCCTAAAAAAGTCTTCTGAAACAAGAAAGGAAATAAGAATGTCTTAAAGAAGGCTAAATAGAGTACATTTGCATTATGTAACTTCTTTTCATTTTATTACAGAACTGGCACTACTAAGAAGTTAGTTATTCTCAGGTATAAAATATGCACATTTTCTGGACTGGCCAAGTGGCAGAGGAGGGGGAGAGAGAGAGAGAGAGAGAGAGAGCACGCATAGATAACACAGAAATGTCTCTGTGAGTTGTTGTCACTGTCTTCATTAGCAAATTAAACTTCCGCTTCCTCAGCTATGAAGTAGTAATAATATCTATCTTTATAGAGTTCCTGATGTATATCAAATGCGAAATTATATGTGAAAGACTTTGTAAAACTTACATTATTCAAAGGAAGTAGTACTCCTGTAGCACTTGAAGATGGTAATATTTAAAGAGGAAAATTGAAACATGGACTTTTGTTCTTGTAAATACATGTTAGCTAAGGGCCTCCAGATTGCTAAATTTATAATAGCATTTATTCTAGTAAAATGTTATTATTTTATTATAATTTTTAATATTTACATATTTTATTGTAATCCTATACTCAGAATAGCAGGACTCTTAAAAGAGTGCTAGGCTTGCTAGCTTTTAGAGAGAAGAAAATCAAGGTCAAGAGCCATCATGAGTTATCCAAAATCAGAAATCTAAGCAACAGTCAGTCAGAGGAATCAATTCTGCTCATTTCACCCCCCTTTTCTTGTATCTGCATCCTTTCTAAATGACGGCTTGCTTAACCACGCAATGAGCTCCGAGAGGTGGCGGTGGCGATGGGCAGCCCAGCGTGGCTGTGGCTGTGTTGCCTTGGAAAGACTTCCCCCGTGTGGGAGGAACTTGACAGAAGGGTAGTGTTCAGGTAGTGCCCTAGAGCCAAGGCCTCATTGTACAGAAAATACCTTATGTTGTGATGCACGTGGAAGTGTGTTGTGTACAGAGGCCGTTGAGGGGGGCTACCTGGCTACCATAGAAGTAATTCATTAGAGACTGTAAGAAATAAAGAAGAATTATGAAAAGCCAAATTTTAGATGATGCCTTTCCAATGAATTTTACCTGATGCCATGAAAGTTGAGATTCTTGAGTGACAGATTGACGAGATGACAAGTTCTTAAAAGACTGTCTTATTTTTAGGCCTTCTCATGCTTTATACATCTGCCAAATCCATCTTCCTAAACACCTACTTGCACTGTGTCTGTCTGTTTCCGAAACCCCCGTGTCTCTGCAGTGTCCACAACAAAGGCAAATTCAAGGTCTGCCACAGTGGGAGCCTGACTCCGGCCCAGGCTTGTCCCCAGATCCGGCCCCTCCTTGGCTTCTGCCAAACTGTCTACAAACCAAACCCAGAATCCTCTCTGGACACTGCAGGCTTCTTCGGTTGGAGAAATTGCCATCTCTGACTCCACGCATCACGTTTTGAAAAACCCGTTCTTCAAAACCCAGTCAAGACCTTCTATTTCTTATTGTTAAAAACAGTAGGTGTTTCTAATTTTTCCTAACCTTTGATGTGGGTGCTTTTTCCTCCGAGCTGAGGAAATAACCCTGCTTTGTAAACACATACGCCTTTGTCAGTACGGTAATGCCCTATGTACAGTCTCTTTGGGTGCAGGGCACACGTCCTGGTATGTCACTTTGTCCTGGTGCATCCCTGGCCATCAGTGCTGCCCGACAGGAGCTGGCCCAGAAGCAGAACCTGAGGAGTGACAGGTCAGGCAGCCACAGATGCTCTTCCTGGTTGACTCCCAGTGAAATCTATTCTCCCTAGGAGTCGGCAATCTACTTTGGGAAATGAGAGAAGAGAAATCGGTTTCCTATACTAAAAAGAGTTTACTTCTGAAAGTCTTCAGATATATTCCCTTTTTTCTATAAGGGAATATATGTATGTTTAAAAGGCTTGTTACATCACAACAAGCATTTCCTGTTCAGATGGCCCAGAATTTAATGCAGCGATTTGAAAGGTTCTTTGTTAATTCAATGAATGATAATCTAGTGTCCGTTAATTACCAAGCAGTGTTCTAAACAGTGTCCAGTGAGGCGAACACTGTCGTACCCTTACTTTTCACATGGCAAACCAAGGCACAGTGGGATTAAGTAATTTATGGAGGTCACAGAGCCAGCAAGTGAAAGGCCAGGGCTTTGAACCCAGGCAAAATGACTAGGGCCAATGCTGTTCCCCACTACACAGGGCTATCTCTTTATTTGATTTTGTAAATAAATTTTATTGAGGTACAACTAAAATTTTAGTTGCGTACAATAAAATGCACCCATTTGAGCACATGGTCAAGAAGATTTTTGACAAATGTTTATATCTGTGTAATCCACAACTTCAACAGAATATTTAGTGGTTCTGTGGACCTCTCTCCATCCTCAGCTTGCAGTCACCAATAACCACTGATCTGGTTTTTGTCCATGTAGGTCAAGTTTGCTCTTTCTAGAATTTCATCTAGTGGCATCGTATAGTATGAGCTCATAAGCATCTGGCTTGTTTTGCTCAGCGTAGTGTTTTTGAAGTTAATCCATAAGGCTGCGTGTATCAGTAGTTTATTCTTTTATTGCCAAATAGTTTCTCATTGAATGGATCTACAAAATTTTATTCACATATTCATCAATTGATGGATTTCAAATTTAGAGCTAATATGAATAAAGATGTCGTAGACATTTATGTGCAAACTTTTGTGTGGAATACATATTTTCATTTAACTTAATGCCTAGGAGGGAAAAGGCTAGGTCCTATGGTAGATGTGTGTTTAATGTATGAGAAACTGCCAAACCGTTTTCCAAAGTGGTTGCACCATTTTCTATTCCTGCCAGCACCTGGGCTTGTCGGTCTTTGTCATATTACCTCTGTGGGAAGGTGTGCTGTGCCATCTCATTGTAGGTGTCAGATGGCATTTCCTTGACAGGGAAAATGATGTTAAGCATTTTCTCATGTGCTTCTTGTGGTTTATATGTTTTCTTTTGTGAAGTGACTGTTGAGATCTTTCAGCAATTATTTGGTTGATTGACTTCTGGTTATTGAATTATTATGACACCTTGGGTCACAATCTTTGTCAGTCGTGTATTTTGAGACTATGTATTTGCATTCTTGGAATTGCTTTTTCATTATCTTTATTGTTCATTTTCAAAGGACAAAATTTTTAATTTTGATGAAGTCCAATTTATCAATATTTTCTACTAAGTTAGTGCTATTTAGGTGCTAAGCAATCTTTGCCTACTCCACGCTAACGAAGACTTCCTCCTACTCTTTTTCTAGAAATGTGAGTGCATTTGCTTTGATATTTGGGTCTCTGATTCATTCTGAGTTAATTTTTCCTACCAGGTCAAAGTTTAGTTCTTTCAGGACCGTTTGTTGGAAAGACTCTCCTTCTCCCACTGAAATTCCTTTGAGTCTATTCGTGAGTCGATAGCCTTGTTCTCCGCTGGCCACCAGTCTGTCTTCATGCCAGTGTCACACAATGCTTTCGATTCTTTTTGCTTCACAGCAGGGCCTCATACGAGCAGTCTTCTTTATTTCAAAACTGTTTTGCCTTTCTGAAAACCTTTGCACTGCCATAGAAATTTTGGCATCCGTGTTTTAAATTTCTATTAAAAAAAAGCCTATTAGGATTTGGTTTGGATTGCATTGAATCGATGGATAAATAGGGACAGAATTTACCTCCTGACCATCTTAAATTTCCCCATTGGTGAACATAATGAATTTCGCCCATTTCTATAGGTATTCTATGACGTCCATCAAAAATGTCTGGTGCTTTTCAGTGTATAAGACCTGAACGTGTTTTGTTAAATTTACCCCACACGTAGTTCATGCGTTTGAAATACATTTTTTAATATTTCCTTTTCCAATTGTTCATTGCTATAAATAAACACAAAATTGATTTTTATAACTTGATTTCAGCTGGATAAAAATGTACATATTTTATTGCAATCCCATACTCCGAATAGCAGGACTCTTAGAGATTGCTAAGCGTGCTAGATTTTGGAGAGAAGAAAACCAAGGTCATTAGTTCTAGGAGCTTTTCTTTGCATTCCTGTCAATTTTCTATGCACATACTTATTTGTATGAGAATAAAGACAATCGTACATCTTCCTTTCTATTCTTTTTCATCTCTTTTTCTGGCATTATTTTACTGGCTGAGATCTCCAGTACAATGTTCGATAAAGGTGGCAAGAATGGTCGTTCTTGCCTTGTTCCTAATCTTACATGGAAAGCATTCTCTTCCACTACGAAGTAGCACATTAGCTGGAGGCTTTCTGCGTACATATCCTACCATACCAAGGATATTCATTTCTATTCTTAAACTCCTTGAGAATTGATGTCGAGAATGGGTGTTGAGTCTTTTCAAATGCGTTCTCTATAGATTTAATGTGTTCTTTCTGTTCCTGTACTCCATCTACTAGTATGGTGAATTATACTGTTTGATTTTTACATATAAAGCCCAGCTTGCGTTCCATGGGTAAACAGCCAGCATGCTGTACACTGTTATATTCTTACACATTACTGGCATTGATTTGATGATATTTGCTACAGACTTCTGCATCCATGTTCATGAAAGATATTGCATCTGTAGATTTTATTTTCTTGTAATGTGTGATCACGCCCCTTTGGGTGTTTCAGGCCTAATTTCCTAGGTGAGTCTGGTGATGTCATTGTTCAGGGCCTGCTCCTCAGCTTTGCCAACTGAGAGCCTTGGCTTTAGCAGTTCTGGACGAGAAAGACAAGGCTGAGGGGCTTACGTCAAGCTACTTAGATTCACAAGGGAGTGCCTGATCCAGTGCACGTTTGTAGAACACCAGGGAGAAATGTAGCAAGCAGTGCTGGTTGCCGCCCACACCCTTTCTACCTCCTTCTTTTGCTCTCAGAGATTGTGTGGCTACGAGTCGTGGGGAGCTAATCTGTCCTCCACTGGGGCCTGGGCCTTGTTTGCTTTAAGCCAAATATGCCAGAAGCTCCTTAAAATGAAACTGAAGAGCCTTGCTTTACAACTTGAAGATGCAGAGTCAGAAGGTAGAAAGACCTGGGTCCTTGAAGGCTTAGAAACACTAACTTCACCAACCTGCGTTACTTGTGAGATCAATTCCTTAATTATTTAAGCTGTTCTTAGTTGCATTGTCTGTGTTTTAATCAAAATAGCATAATCATTACAAATATTACCAAAGATAGAAGTACGTTTGTCACAAATCAAAACAATAAAGTAGGAGGGTTTTTTTAAAAATTACTTTTGAACTATTTTAGAGAGAGGGAGAGAGGTGTATTAATGGGACTTCCATCAGTCAGTGTGAGCTGGATAAGTCGTCCTTTTGCATTCCAGGGGGTTGGAGGGACTCTGAAGAGATCATCAAGAATCTAAACATTCTGCCAAGTGCGCAGCCCAAGAGAGGGGCTGACAAATTTTCCATCAGGTTCCTTCCCATTTTTAAATTTTATGCTGATCACACTTCTCCTTGTATTTGTCACTGCAAAATCAGCGGCCTCATTTTCAAAACACCCTTAGGAGATGTTATAATTTCTATGATTTCCAATCATCCTGCATTAGTTATATTTTAGCCTGTTAACACTCTTGCAGGAGGCTCATTAATTCCACTTGGAGAGGCTGGGAACTGGCAGGGAAGGTGAGCATTAGCATAAGCCAAGGAACTGCTGCTGGGAGCTTCAGGGGAGCAGAGAAAGTGTGAAAGGGAAGTTTGGAATTATTCTAGTTACTCTTCACAAGAAACAGGGACAAGGGGAAGAAGTGTGGACAGTGGATTACTGCAGCCTCCTAATTGAAATCTCTGCTTCTTCTCTCGTTCTCTTGTGGTCTAGTCAACACAGCAACCAGACCCTACTAACCAGAGGTGGGTTCCTACCCTCTTATCTTAGTGTCTTCCCATCTCATTCAGAAAACAAGGGAATTCCTTACAGTGAGCAAAGGCTGTGGGTAACCGTTCCATTACTTCCCTGGCCTGGATGCTTATCTCCACTCACTGAGTTCCTGCCCCATTGACCCCTTGGCTGATGTGCTAACACACAGGCAAGGTCTGGCCTCAGGGCCTTTGCATTGGCCTTGCCTGGAAGTTCTTTTCCCAAATATGTCTTTACCCAGCGCCTTCAGTGTCTTTAAAGCCTTCACTCACATTTGCCGCAGGAATCTCTCCTCCGCCAATGGGCACTTTTGTCTTCCTTCATGGTTGTGTTTTCCCCATGGCACATATCACATCTTCTAAAAATTTACGTAATTAGTTAATTAACTTCATGTGCTTATTTGTAGATAGGAACAAAATGTAAGCTATGTGAGAGTAGGGAGTTTTATCTTTGTTCATGGCTCTACTCACTCAAAAACTTACGTGCTCAGTGAATGGTGGCTGAATGAACGAAATGACTTGGAGTCTTAAATCAACGAACGACCCATGCCTATGCCATAGGATGAAGTTTAGATTTGAAGTCGAATGTTTCAGAGTGTTAGAAAATATGTTTTGTTTAAAACTTTGGTGTACATGCTGGGTTGAATTAAATTATGACGAATCTCAACCTCATAGATTTCTAATTCTTTAGAAGAACTTATGCACCCCTGTGTTCATAGTAGCGCTATTTACAATGGCCAGGTGCTGGGAACAGCCTAAGTGCCCATCAGTAAATGAGTGGATTAAAAAACTGTGGTTCATTTACACAATGGAATACTACGCAGCAGAAAGAAAGAAGGAATTCCTACCTTTTGTGACAGCATGGATGGAACTGGAAAGTATTATGGTAAATGAAATCAGCCAGTTGGTGAAAGACAAATAGCATATGATCTCACTTATAAGAGGAATCTAATGAACAAAATAAACTAATGAGCAAAACAGAACCAGAGACATGGAAACAAGGAACAGACTGACAGCTGCCAGAGGGGAGGAGAAAGGGGGAAATGAAAGGGAAGGGAACAGTCAAAGAACATATAAGAGTGACCCATGCACATGGATTATGGGAGCAGGGGGCAGGACGGGACGGAGGAGGGCAAAAGCGGAAAACTTGGGACAACTGTAATAGAATAAACTAGAATTAAAAATAAGCCCTTTCTTCAACCTTCCTTTATATTTTAAAAATTCAATGGTTAATAATGCCAGTTAGGGTTAAACAATCTCAGCTCTGTTTACATGCAGGCCAAATAATACCTTTTCTTTCTTTCTTTCTTTTTTTTGTGGGGGGTGGGAGGGCGGTCTGTCCTGTGCATTTAGGATGTTTAGCAGCATCCCTGGCCCCTACCCACTAGATGCCAGTAGCGACGCCCTCCCTAAGCGGTGACAATCACACATGTTTACAGTCATCGTAAAATGTCCCCTGGATGGCAAACGTGCTCCTGGTTGAGAACCACTGATGTGAAGGATTTTTACATATTCCTATTTGAAGGGAAGGTTATATTTTTGATATAGCACGTGTAACGGAGTGGAAATCATGGGGATCCCACACTTCCTCCATCGGCCTTGTGGGTGAGCGCCACAGTAACTGGTAGCAACATGCTACATCGGCGGATGTTCAGACAAAGTTTCGGAAGAAACAAAATGGATAGCGCCTTGTCTAACCTCCTCTAAACTCAATCCCGATGGACTGACGGTGACGGTTGGGAATTCTCTTTCAGTAAAGGGCTTGGGGAAAAAAATAACTGATAATGTGCATTCCTCCACAATCCACACAGGTAAAAGCAGATTAAAACAAACATTACGTTGCTTCATTGGGAAAATAAAATCACAAAAGGGAAAACGGGCCACCTGAAGTCTGCGTGCGGAAAGAAGTCGGTTCCTTATTCGTTACTTCAGGTGAGGATGGTCTGCGGCACGTGTATGGAGAGTCTAGGTCAGGGGGTGGACGGGAGGTGCCAAAGTGAATTCCTTATGCCTCTTGTTTTGGAAAAAAATTGATTAATTGATTTAAACCCCTCCCTGTAGAGACACCTCTTTGTCCCCACCCTGCACCTCATGGGGACCATGTGTCCAGGTTTCGGTCAATGTGAGAGCCTGCAGTCCCTAAGAAGCACTGGCTATAAATCAGTTCCTATTTCTTGGATTTAGATATAGGTCTAAGTAAGTGTAAATTTCAAGAATCATGTAAGGCATGAAATAGAAATGTTTCAAATGGAATGGAGACTATAACCTCAGATCTTGGGGAAATGGAAGTACATTTTGCAAACACTTTTGGGGTGGACACCATCAAATGAGAAGCTGAAAGGAAGTAAAAGGGGCAAGATAATGAACAAGAAAGAACTCATTAAGTGGTAGAGAATCTCATGATTTAAGTTTTGAGAATGTCTGGAGCAAATTTATTTTTATACTTAATCATTTTAACAGTACTTTTATCTCATCTATGTCACAACTATTCATCTGTGTTACTAAAAGAATCCTAGAGATGTTACCTCGGCATCTTTCCTCACTGGAGCAAAACGGGAATTTCAGAAAGCCCTTGAAGCTCAGCCTCTGAGTTCTACAACCCCCTAAATTTAAGCTACATGGATTAATCCCCTAAATTCTTGGGCGTCAAAGGCATGCCACTAAATAGGTCACTAAAGGCACCACGGAAGCCGAAAAAGGAAAGAGCGCCCTAAAGGAAAATGGCATTTAATTGGGAACTCAGAGACATCTGTCACTCTTTGTGACAAGCGCAAAAAAAAAAAAAAAATCCTTCGCACATTTTGTGATGCACAGGTGGTAGGGACCAACAGCTGAAGTTACCCGGCGCTGTGTGTAGGCAGGGCCTTCGGGGGTGGGAAGGATTGAGAGGCTGATTTTGCAGGGTGTGCTTTTTCGTTCTGAATATCATTAGAAAAATGTCTGGGGCCAAAATGGTAACCTAAATGCCATCAGTGCAGCATTTAGGATGTCCACCTTGATGACCTGGGGTATGCAGCCACCTAAAGAACAGGTCGTGCGTAAAGTTGGGAAAAGCAATACTGTGTGGGTCTCGCTGCTAAAAACAAAGCAGAGTGCCACCTCTGGCCTCTAGGTTCAAGCCGGTGTGCTCGCCCCTGCGGGGAGGGCCTGCCCCTGGAGCATTCGGCTTTAATGAGCTTCCCAATCAGCTCGCGAGGGGCAGGCGCGCTCCCTCCCCGGCGGGTCTGCGTCCTCCCCCTTCCCGCGCGCGCAGCACCCCATCCTCCACTTCCCTTCCGTTCCCTCCCTGCCGCGGCGGAATTGAGTCCAAGGCAGGATCAGGTTCCCCGCCTTCCAGTCCGAAAATCCCGCCAAGGGAGCCGCCGCGCAGAGGAAACCCCGAACTGAAGCCAGGGGAAGAAAGAGACCAGTGAGTCAGTCGCCCGCCGGGAGGGAGGGAGCGAGCAGCAGACCCAGCGACTCGGGTACCTGGATCCCGAGCAGCCGCAAATCTCGCCCCTTTCAACAAAGGCAGCCTGAGCGCAGACGGCACGTTTGCAACTCAAAGTAAGTGAAAAGGGGTGCGCCATGCTCGCAGGTGTCTCCAGTCGAGTTTCCTGCGCCTCCTGCCACTTTTCGGGGCACCAGCAGGTGATGATGGAAGGAGTGGGAGAGAGCAGAGGTTGCCTCGGTGGCTTTCCTGGTGGGGCTGCTTTCAAAACTGATCTGCTCCAGAGGCAAACCGAGGTGTGTTTGGGGGAGGGGGGCTCAGGTCAGGATAGTCAGGGTGCCCAGAAATCAGTGGAAGGCAAGCAGCCTTGTGATCCCATGCGTGCGTGCATTTGGACAGTGTTTCTGCTACCGGCTGGAGGACACCGCGGGGGCTTTGCTCTTTGTAAAACATGCCCGACTAGGTGTGTCTGTGGCGGGGTAGGGAAGAGAAAGTAAGGAACCTGAGCCGGCAGGCCTCCTTTGTCACCCTTTCTCTCGGCGCCCCGGGACTTGCCCGCTGATGACTCGTAGCTGGCATTTCTAGATTGGATGCGGGGGCTGGTTCTTCCCAGTGCCGGCTGACAGTAAGCATCTCTCCCAGAGCATCCAGTACTCCCTGTCCTGCCTACCAGCCCAGGGATGGTTCTAGAAAGGGTTAAGTCCAAAGTTTAATAGACACACCTTTACCCCTTTCTCTCATTTGATCGCTAATTTGAATAACTGGCCCTGTACTCTGGCACTTTAACTTCGAATTTCACCCACACAAGGCTAGGTATACTTATTACTAATTTGCCAGAGTCTTAGTTTTTGAGTTGATGTTTCTAGTAAGTTCACAAAGTAATTTTAAAGGGAGGAATGTATTTAACTCCCTCCCTACTTAACACATCTAGCACAAAGCTGAAGACACACACACACACACCCCGTTGTCCTTAACACAACACACAGACAAACTCAAGAACACACAACCAGTTTCTCTGCGCTCTGTTGTTCACTCCCCCCTATCTCTGGTAACACCGCTTTGCAAATTTGGGGATGCATTGAAAGACTAGGAGTGGCTTGTTGGGGGAGGGGTGGGGATGAGGGAGGAGAATGAACAATGTGAGGGACCTCTTGGAGCATCTTTTATCTTAGGCATCGTGCTTTGGCCGCTTGAGAAAGGCGGCTCTGTGTGTGTGTGTGTGTGTGTGTGTGCGCGCGCGTGCGCGTGTGAGTGTGCTGGAGGAAAGGGCCTGGGAGGAGATTCAGGAACTACCGCGAAGAGCTCTTGAACATCATGAAGCGATTTCATGGTCTTGGTGACTTGATGAAGCAGTGGAGACCCATGGCCCCTCGGTCAGCTGGGGGATGGAGAATATGTGGAAATCCTGCGGGGCACCGGGAGGGTCTCCCAGCACAGAAAATCAGGCTTGTATTCCCCCTCTCCATCACGCTTCTTTTTAGGTAAATTGTGCATTTTAAAGACCAAGTCGCTGTTAAAAATAAAAACAAAAATCTTTTACAGTCCAGTGAAATTCAAAGGAAATGAGAGCGGATGTTAGATACCGCTTTTATCCTCCTGGGGACATGAGTGTTTCCGAGTGGTGATGTTTGTGCTTGTACCCATTGTACTCTCTCACTGTACTTTACAGTTCTAGGGGGTGATCTTTTCTCTCCTGCCATTCCAGGCCTCCTTTAGGACGTTTTTCTCCTCATGTAGTGAATGAAAATCCTCTGTAGTAAGCACTGCCCACCTGAAGCCATGTGTGTGTCACTAGGTGCTGTAATCCAGCTGTCCCCGTGTAGACACGATTGCATTATGTGTCCAAAGCTGGAGCTGTGAGAGGCCTGGAACTACTGTTGATGTATAACTATCTTTTAAATGAGGCATTTGAATAAGAATGCTACCTTTAAGAGTGTATACAGTATAGCATGCGTTATACAATCATACATACTTCTGTGGTTTCCTAGACCTCTTTCCATAATATTTGGAGCGATCCATTGACTTAATTTGTTGAAAGTTTCCATGTACCTTATTTGGCCTTTATAAATCGCAATATGTTGCAGTCCTCACATTTCTTTATGGGCATTTTTGTTTCACTCCAGTAAAACCAATGCCCTGGTTTGCATTTTCACAAAACCTGATTATTAGCAATAACCTGAAAGAAATAAGGTCTCCAAATAGTGTGTTTTATCAATAAAATCAATCTTAGAGATTAAATATTTTAAGTTTCAATGTTTTTTCCCCCATTGAAGATACGCTTGCTTTCTCACATGCATTTGGATCATATTCCTATTTGCCAGATGGTGGTTTTGTTACTATTCAAAAATTTTCTGCCCTGGCTGGGTTGCTCCATGGATTGGAGCATCGTCCCGCACACCAAAAGGTTGTGGGTTTGATTCCCAGTCGAGGCACATACCTAGGTTGCTGGTTCAACTCTTGGTCAGAGTGTGTACAGGTGGCAACCAATCAATGCTTCTCTCTCACATCGATGTTTCTCTCTTTCACTCTCTCTCTCCCCCCTACCTCTCTCTCTCCTTCCCTCCCTTCCTCTCTCTTTAAAATCAGTTAAAAATATCCGCAGGAAAGGATTAAAAAAGTAAATTCTTTTCCTAAGGAGACTGAGTTTTATTGGCTAACTCAAAATGGTGTATGTAGTCAGACAACCATAGATTGAGGGCCAGAAGTTAGAATTCAGAATATAAATTCCAGTTTTCCCAACATGTATGCACCGTGATAAGGAAAGTTGTTACTGACCCCTCTCCCGAAGGTAATGTCCACACTGAGACCACCCAGGGTGGCCAGTGAGCAAATGTGGTTCACACCTGCATGCCCGCAGCCCACTGTAAGGCGTGGTTCACTCCGGAGCATCGGCAGAGTCAGGGCTACCCACCTGCCCTTGTTCGGCTGCTTGCATGCTGAGCTCCTCTGGCTGCTATTCTAATGAATGATCAGGAGAACTTTTGCCTCCTCTTGGCACAAGGCCATGCCATTGCCCTGGGGTAAAATAATATTCAGATTTGGACCTTCTCTTTATGAGGTGGGCCTGCTTTTTTCCACCCAGAGTCAATTGGCTTGACTGCAATTTGGGCCATGGCCTCCCTTTGGAAAGTTGTTCTCCATTTCTGATGTTTTTGGACAATTCTAGTTTCCATCCACGGGGCCATTTTTTTCCATGCATTTCATGCCAAGCTGCTACGTGGCATAGTTTTCCAGGTGTCATACGCTCTTTCTAGATTGTAAAATATAACAAGCCTTTTGTTCCTCCTTATTTTAGCACTTGGTGAAAACCCAGACGTCGTTTTTCAATACAAAGAGAGTGCTGCCTTTTCCAACCTTTTGTTCCCACTTCTTCCAGCTCTTCTGCTCACCTGTTCCCCCTCTTCTGGCTCTCCTTTCTCTTCTTTCTGATCCAGTTGCCATCACTTCCCATCCAACAAGCCCCGTGATGACTTGCCTAATTCCTTTCCCCGATCTGGGATGGCAAATCTCCATGTGTATACATGTGTATCAGGGATGGTTGCCCATATCTTGGATTACATGGGAGGTTGACCCTGTAATTAATAACCCTAGATTGAAATTAAGGTTGAACTTGACTCCATTCGATTTTATTTTTTTTTTGACTCAGGCTCTGGCTAAGATCATCTGACACTTGCATCCCTACATTAAATGTTGCCTTTATTCTCTCCGCGTCTCAACTACAGTGAAGGTGCGGAGCCAGGATGACTCACCTGCGTGGCTTTCTCCCTGAGCCTGCCTCAGCCGTACAAAGTTTCTTGCTGCAAGGGCAAGTCAGTTCAATAGTGAACAATATTCACTAGATGGGTGCAAGAGGCCTGCTACTGTGCTGGACAACATAGCACATTTAAGAACTGTTTAAGTCCTAGGTTTTTTTTTTTCTCTAGGGCTCACAATTCCAAATACTTTGTGTTTGGCAAATGGGGCTAACTTGTGAAATCCTGCATTGGAAATCTATTTGAAAGACATCTCAAACAAAGAAAATCCGCTACATACCCACCCATCTCAGAGAGAAACACTTCAAGGGTCACATTCATTTTGTTGAAGCAGTCAGTGGCTTTTGCATTTCTTCCTTTCCTTTCTCACACAGTCCGTGGCCTGCTAACATCGCCTTCTTAACCTCCGTGATTTATTACAATCTTAATTTTTTCCAACGTCTTTGGTCACTCCTCTCATTTTTTTTTTTTTTTTTTGCTCCTCCCACCCACCTCAATTTCCAAATGTGGACATTTCTTTTTGTTTTCTCCCGCTCTCTCCCAGGTCCTCTCCCCTTCCCCGCTCTCTCCCCAAATGCTTCATTGCCCATCAGGACCCATCTTTGAGTTTCTTCTCCAATTTTCGTTGAGAAAACTCTCCAATCTCTCCATTCTCTATGGAGTTTTGCTCTCACATTTTTAATTGTTTTTTTGGATGAATACTGAAGGAAATAATTTGAGCACGATCCTGTTCAGAGAAGGAGGCTGAAGGAAAGGACTGCTTATTATTTTATTTGTATCCCTAACAGACCCCTACACATATCGACTGCCCTACAACTGTGTCGGGCTGGGTGCCAGGGCATTGGGAGGTAAATCAGTATGCCTTTAAGCAGCTCCCTGTCTAGCAATGTAAGTGTGGATACTAAGATTAAAACATGAATTAACACAAGTTAGAGTAAAATATGTACACACCAGATTTTTGTCTTAAGCAGTTCCAGTGACAGAGATAAAAATAAAACATTTTTTTTTCCAATGAGAAAAAGGAAAGTAACTCCTAAATGGCTACATGGGGAGAAGGTGATAATATTTATTTCAAAAGCATCACTGTCTTTTTGTTGCTTTCATGGCGTTTATTCTGGAAGAGCAATTGAGCTCTCCATTCCTCTGTGTTTTCGTTTCACATTTGCCACGTAATAGAGCAGAACAACAAGGATTGAAAGTGACATCTTAAGAAATCAGTCTGGTGGTTTAGAATAAACATAATTTTAAAGGCATGGCACCTCCCCCTAGATGTTCAGGAAAATTTACACCAGACGTAAGACGACTGACTGTTCTTCAGTGAAACTAGAGACGTGGAGGCGAAGGACGCAAATCCTCCAACGTCAGCTGCGGAACGCGCAGGAAACTGTAAATGGGCGGAGGTGCAGCAGGGAAGGTTTTCCCCGGCAAATCCCCCCTCTAGGGGGCGCTCTCATTCTCCCTGCCTCTTTTTTTTTCACCCTCTCCCCAACCCTCCCAGTGACGTCAATCCCTGCTTTCCCAGCAGAGTTGACATTGGAAGAATACACCTTTTACTCACCATTATCACTGGCTCTGCTCCATCCACACCACGCACCCCTTGAAGGCAGGGACCTCTCATTCATCTCAAGAACCTTAGAATATCCAGCATAGACCCTTGGAATGCCCCCTCCATGTCTGGCATCTAAGTGAAAAACATGAGTAAATGACTCTGAATACCATTCTTTCTGCCCCTCCTGCTCCAAAGGCCTTGACTGTCTGTCCTCAATACCTAATCCCCCTAAATATCACCTGGTGCCCATTTCCAGTGTACACCTGAGCACCCCCATCTCAGTCCTCACACCTCTAGAAGAAGCCTCTCCAGCTCCCCTTTCTTCATCTCCTTCATCCCAAAGCTCATGCATACCTGCCAGCTCTCTGGAGTGTCTTCCTAATCATATCCCACCTCCTTCACCTTAAGGCTGCAAAGCTTGTGCGGCCTCTGATAGAGAGAGAGAAATCCAGCCTCCCTCTGTGCCCAACCCTTGAATTCCAAGCTGGCAAGACTTGGAAGCCTGCTCACTGGAAGCATGCTCATCGTAGCTCCCATGTGGCTATAAAACATTGGCTTTTAGAACTTTTCACGTTTTTTTTCTCATTGCTTTGTTGTATCAATTCTGTTTAGGCTGGGCAAGATTTTTTAATTGATAGGGACACATAAGCTTAGAGAGGTTAAGGTGAACCCATTAAATGCCATTGAAACGAAGGTCTGACAATTCTTAATTTGGGGTTTTTTTCTTCTCTGTAATATAATGCCATCTCTTTTTTGGCCAGTTAATTTTTTTGTTCCAGTTGCTTTATGGGGAGACGCTAAACTCCAAGGTATGCTCAGGAAGAGCCCAAATAACCTAGGGTGGTGGTTCCCTGTCTTCAGTGTATATCAGAACAACCGGGGTCATGTCGAAGCATCCAGACTGATGCCTAGCACCCATCCCCAGAGATACTGATTCGAGAGGTGGAATCAAGGAACCTGGACATGTGACATCAGGATGCAGGTGACACATTAGGAACTTTAGCCCTGACACCCCAATATCTGAGCTTCAGGGCCCAAGTAATTGAAGTACAAACCGCAGCTACACTACTTCCTAGCTGTGTGACCATCAGCAAATATCATGGTCTTTCTTCAAGTTTCTTCTCTCTGAAGTGAGGTCGCTAGGGCTTACCTTCTGGGGTTGACATGAGCGTTAATTTGGAAAATGAATGTGAAATACGGACCCCAGTCTGATTGCTAGGGCGGCTTTGATGAACATGGTGAATATGCTGGTTATGGGGACCCAGCACCTGAGGAAAGTCCACCTTGCTCTGCTTCCCTCCCCCACTGCCTTGTTTCTCAAGCCCCTGTTGGTTCCCTAACAGACTGAGGGTCAAGGTTTGGATGCGGGAACCTGCCTTTATTTCACCAAAGTTCTGACTGTTGTTTGGTATGGGATGCAGAATATGTCACTGAACCTTCTGGAACCTCAGGTGGTCCACTGTGAGATGATGATGATGCTGATGGCACTTCCTGCTTTGCTTGCCTCACAGGTTGGTGGTAAAGGTAAATCGTGATGATGCACTGTTTATAAACCATAACCTGTTACCCTAAATGTGGCTATTATTAATAAAGTCAGTAGGGCCAGTTCTTCTTCCTTTTTTCCCAATTCTGCTGCTTGTCATTGTCATTTTTGCAGGACACCCAGAGATTGTTGGAGATGCTGGAAGGTAAGTTTGAGTAGGAGGGAAGAATTGGGACAGGGGTGAAGAAAAGGAAATCTGGGTCATAGTGAAAAATCAAGTGAGTAGACGATCCTAAAAATGATCTTTTGCTAAATATTATGTTATTGTTCTTCCTAAGAGTTGCAAAGATACATACCAAATTTTTCAGTTGGTTCTTTTCAGTAAATTTAGGCCTTCACAGTTGATTAGTAGCGCTTTGTTTATACTGTGAGCTGTGATTCTCACACTTTGACGAGCATCAGAAGTTACCTGGAGATCTGGATTCTGAGTCATAGGTCTCCTGTGGATTTCTAAGAGTCTGCATTTCTAACAAGCTCCCTGGTGACGGAGCCGCTGGCCTAGGGACCTCACTTGGAGTAGCCAAGTCCAACAGACCTGAGAGGATGGGAGAGAGATCAGAACTCTCTGATTATAAAATCCATCGCTTAATAAAAACAATGAAGGTCATGCACAATAACACTTCCTGCTATAAGCAAAAGCTGCTTACGCCTATGTCTTCGTGTCTGAATAATATTCACAGTGGTTGGTTCTTATAAAAGAAATTTGCAGTCACCATCTGAATTGCTGTTCACTCATTTGAAGCTTCTCAAGAGTAAAAGGCCCCTTCCCTGCCAGACATTGGGTCCTGGCCGAAAGTGCGGTCTTAGAAAATGCCCCTCAGGTCAAATAGCCCGTGATGCTTACCTGTGCTTTTGGTTTACAGGATTGCTACATAATAAATACTATCATGTTTTACTGGTCCAGTCAACAAGTGTGTTGTGGCTGTGTTGCCAATAATAAGCCTTCTTGCCTTGGTAGCCTAGCTGGTATCAGGTAGGCTACCAAGGACCAAATGCCAGGGGCCTTTTGGTGTGGACCAAAGGTCTCAGGACCAGATGTCCACTAATTGGCTTCTCGTGAAGTGTGAACTCAGCTTCCTTACTGGTACTTCCGCCAGAGCCCTTGCCTGTAGCGGGTGAATAAGTGATCCAAATGCTGCCTTCTTAATTTGCCCCACAAGCTAGTGAGAAATGTTTAGGAAACTCCATTCTTAATACAAAAGAGATACAATGCAGTATGTTTTCTTTGTGCCGGAGTATCCTCTTCTTTAGGTTTTTAACATCTATTACTCCCTTCGATTGTTTCCTTCCAAACTCGAATGGAAGTGGAGCAAGCATCATCTGTTCACGTGACTTCCTGGGGGACATTGGGCTGCTGGAAAGGAGCCAGAGCTTTTTGGATTCTGGATTTAATCAAGAAGGAACATACCTTGGTAGCAAGCTTGGAGACAATCTTTACTCTGACTAAAACAATGGGGGACCAAAGAAAACTTCAATACAATGCTTTCACAAGGGCCTTCCTAATTGGCTGATAGTAAGGCCTTTTCTAAACCTAGCTACCAGGCTCTAACTCCCAATAGCAGAGAAGCATCTCTGAGGTTTTAGCATGGAATGGTCTTGAATTCTGAGTGGGCGTCTGTCAGCCAGCCAGATGGGGTCCCTGTTAAGCTAAGAAATTGGATCTTTGGCTTAAAATAAAAGAATACCCTGCAGCTTTGGAGACTCTTATGCAAGGATCCATTTAGTTCTCCAAAAAATATTTTCTTTAAAAAAGAAGTTGCCTGCTGTGTGCACTGTATTTCTTTAGACATAGTCCAAGGGGTTCAAATGAAAAAGCCTGAAGCTGCTACGGGAAAGAAAGCAGGTAGCTTATTAAAATTTTTTAGTAGGTAGTTAAATTTTGAAACAGTAAAATAAAGCCTCTTTTCCCCATATTCTATTCTTGGTTATAATATCCATTTAACTATTAAATTCAGTGTTTCTGGCAGTGTGCAGAAATGTCCAATATAGCTCCATGCACGTCAGATTTGTGAGAGGTTAATTTTAGTCATGTAAAAATCATGAACGGGGGTTTTTCATTGTTGTGTTCGTTGTTAGGAAAACACAAATATGAGCACATTATTTTATCTCATTCTAAAGAAAAACAAGATTGAGGGTTTTTTTAAAGAAAAAGAAAGAAAGAAAGAAAGAAAAAACTCCTCATCCTGCTCAAAATAGACACCGCTATTAACATTCTGATACACTTTTACAGTTTTTCTGATGCAACTTTCAAAAATAGCTGTTTCAGTAATTGTGTCCTGCTTTTTCAGTCAACATGATAACTCATGCGTGCTGTATTTTTAATAGCTGCACACGCGTTAACATGTGCGCTGGTTTCTATTAAGGGGCCACTTAAGGTGTTAAGTCCATTTATTTTGCTTGACATGTCTAAATTTAAATCATTTTAAAAAATTGTAGTAAATTAATATTATGGACTCATAAAAAATGTTGGAAATAGAAGAATGCAAACAAACTTAATCCCATGAATCAAACAACCAAACAAAAAGCCCCTTTGTCTCAGCAAAGGATGTGCTGTTTTGATGGGAACAGATAATCCTGGGGAGCTTCACTTGTGCCAACTGGAGGTCAGGCTGAGTAAACATTGTCTTCCACTCTTAGCCTTGAGGACCCTCCCAGATACATCTCAGGGGTAAAAGTCTCCCCAGGGAAGCCACAGCTGCCTGAATCCACCCAGGTCCAATCTGACCCCGTGAGCAGGTCCCACGAGACTGGGGACCCTCTGAGCAACTCTGGGCTAGGAGGAGTGGGCCTAATGCAGGACAGGTGGGCACGCTGTGGGAGCAGTGGACCTCTTTGATTCATGTCCCTCCAGGGCTTGGAACCCTTTGGGTGGTGATTTATTTACTGTATTATCTGGAATGACTAGTGTACAGCTTGGCTCTAGTTTAAAGTGAGCCTGAGCAAATCTGGGTTTGTCAACCGCATTCCTGTTTGTAGAGGAGGGATGATTAAACTTAACTGCTGGTGTCTTCGAGGCCATGTTGGAACTCCCACGAACTTGAGCCCAAATGGTTTTGAGCCTTTTTTAATTGTTCTTCTATTACAGCTGCCCCAATTTTCCCCTGGTGCTCTCCCCTGATCCTCCCCCTACCCACCTCCCATAGATAATCCGCACTCTGTTGTCCATGTCCATGGGTCATTAGTACCTGTTCTTTGAATAGACCCTTCCCCTTCTTTAATAGCTGTGTTAGTCTGATGGTTGGGATCACCGACTTTGCCCTCTGATCTGCGATATCTGGGGATCTGAAGATGCACCTCAAGTTTGTCATCAAGGAATTGGGCTCAGAGAAATAGATCCAAAGCAATTCAGTAGGAATAAGTGGGCAGAGGTGAATTTCTCCCAGTTTCTCTCCAACCAGACCCACATTTCCTAACAGCAAGCTAAGTGTGGGTTTCTAACATCATACCCAGCGCTGTTCTCTTGCAGGAAATTAAAATGAGAGTGGTCAGCTTCAAAGGCTGCAGAGCCGAAGGTGAAAGAAACAGAAGTACACTTGAACTTAGACCTTAGGGAGATCCTCCAAAAATCTGATAGAAGCCCTGTGCTTGGAGAGAGGAACGTCAGACCTCGCAGGGAATTGTCTTAGACAGGGTTGAGGTGCCTTCACTGCAGGTGAACTTTGGGTCCTTGGGGCCTGTCTGGCTCTCATGGGGTTTGCTAGGAGATTTCTCTGGGGTGGACTTGTCTTGTTTGCTTTCCAGATCTGGATGCCTCAGTCCAGCCCTGGCTCCTTCTTGTTCTCCTCAGAGGAAACCTTTGAAGACAAAACACTATCGGTTGTTCCCGGCAAGTGTTCCTGCCTCAAAACAGGAACTCCTTCTAACCCATTGCTTCCCCATGTCTTCCCCACTTTGGGGGTGGGTGGTTAGGAAAGAGGGCCAAGGAGGAGACTGGGAGACTCCTTTTTAAGGGCTGGAGCATGACAAGAGTCCCTGTTGGCTGCACAAATGCCAGTGAGCTTCCTGAGTTAGTCTTCTACTGTGACATCTGTTTACCAGCTGCAAAGTGTCCCATTAAGCATCTTGTTTAAATCAGAAAAAGTTTAGGGTTGGACTTTTCTATCGAGAAGTTCAACTTCATTTTGAAGAACTAATATTTTGCCCTTGTCTGCTTCCTATCTCATGTTGACCCCTTCCTTATCTGATGTCCAGTTCCATACCAAGATGTAGCCAAGTTTATCATCCATTGAAACCTGAGCAAAAATAGCAAGTACAGGACAGGGGAAGGTGTGACCACTCTTCTTAAGGTGATTTAATGTTTCTTTGGTCAGATTAGCTTAAGTATTAGAAGGTATCTTCCTCAGAAGGGAATGGATTTCATTGCTTATCTACCCTGACATTGGATTGCTTATCTCCATTTTAGTTGACTTAGTAGGCAAAATCACACTTTGTTCCTTGAAAATGTCCTTATGTTTGTATCTGTCACGACTTATAATGTTGTAGTGAGACTGGAGTGTCCTTTGGACCTGCAGAAAGGCCAAGGACGTCTGAACTGGAAATGGTGAGAAATACAACCGCGAAGTGTAGACCGATTAGTACGGCTTTAAGAAGTAAGTAACCCAATTCTCCCAGAGGGTGGAAACGGAGAAACTAGGGGACAGTGGCTCATCAGATAGTTTGATTTTTACCAAAATGAGGACGAGGAAACACCCAATGAAGGAGGACCGTGTATAACTGAGGGTCATTAAGGTACATACTAGAAAGGATAAAACACGGAAATATGGAAGCAAATCTGCAGGCACAATAAATTCTTCAAGATGGCATGTAATGGACGTCATTTCCAATGGCGGTCTCCCAATGAAGACACTTCAGTTGTTAAATCATCTTGGATCATTGGTCCTTGACATGTAAGGGAAGTCGCAATATTAATTCTGAGTTTCAGCAGTGATGCATCTTGCCCTGGATCTCATTGTTCCTACTAGACTGCTAGATAATTGGTTCTAGTTCTTTTACTTCATCCCCTCCCAAATAGCAACTGGCACATAATAGGTGCTCAATTCATGCTTTTTGTTGCATAGAATTAGGATAACTTTTTACCTAGTTTCTACTTTTTCCCTCATCACCCCCTCCCCCCCTGCCAACCCTCCCGCCACCCACCCCTGGGAAGATTTCATATTAACTGGCTGCCCGAGCCAAACTCTGTGACACGAATGACTATTTTCTTTGGCGTCTTCAGGTTTTCTTTGCTGCTCTATCCTTCATACTCAGGATATTCCCCTTATCAATGTTCAGACACCCAGACGCCTGCCTACTGCAGTTTACTGTGTGACGACATCTTATATGCAGGCTTCCTGGTGGCCACTGGCATTGTTCCCGTCCCTTGAGGTACCCTGGGGACACATCGCGATAAGTCAAAGTTCAGGAACCCCCAGCATCCCCGAGGTTCTGAAGTTCCCGGGAACTTCTCGGGCCAAGGAGGAGCCTCCATCTCTTCTCACCGCTACTTCTAGAAGCTGAAGACTTGGCTTTGTTTTCACTGTTTCCTGTCCTTTTATCTGTGCACCATTTGTGAACTTTAATAATAATATCTAACATTCACTGAGTGCTTTCTAAAAAATGATGGGTTAAATGTTCCCCAGAACCCCGTGGGATAAAGACAATTTTCATCCTTAGTTTAAAAATGAGGCGGTGGGGTCTCAGAATGGTTAAGTAACTTGTCCAGGATCGCACGCTAATGAGAGAAACAACTGATACTGTAGTTCTGATTTGTCTAACCGCAAAGCTCTTAAACATCATGCTCTCCTACCTCCATCTCCCTGTTCCAGGACAAGGGCCCAGTGAGTATCTGAAGATGTTGTGGTTCCAAATTCCCTTCTTCCCCCAGCCAGTGTCCAGGAATACACCCTCTCGTGCACAAAGAGTCCCATCGTTAGATTTCTTTGATTGCATATTATTGTATGTCGTTTCATTCTCCATTGTTCTCTCAAGCATCAGTTGGCCTGGCCTGGTCAGTGCTGAAGAAGGGGCGGGTGGGGATATAGGCCGGAGGGTGTCTGGGAGATGCTCTGTCTGTTGGTCCAGCCTGCTAGCACCTGACTGAATTGTTTGTTGGACTGCTGTGTTCCAGCCCTGGGGAGGGGCTGGGGATGGGGGGCCCACAATGCTGTGCTTGTTGGCGTATGAGAGTCTCTGGCTTTGATTAGCAGCTAGCTCCAGTGCAGCTGAACATACAATAGGGAGCAAAGAATGGGAAAAAAGTCCTGCTGCAGTTTCCCACTGGAAAGCTTTCACTGAGGAGCTTGGGCAACCAGCCGCGGGGCACAGGTGGGAGAGGCTGGGAAAGGGTAGGTGACGGATCCTCCATGCCCCACAGCCTGTCGTGCATGATGAAGTCACTCCTTTGTGTGAAGGGTGGAGCCTCTGTTCCTCTAGATGTCTTTTATGATTAAGACTGATACTGATGTGGTTTGATGAGGGGCAATGGCTGGAAGGCTGAAGAGCGTGAAGGAGCGCCATGATGAGGAGATCCAGGGTCAGCACAGTGAAAAGGATGTGCCTCTCTTACAGGACTAGTCTCACAGTGAAAACCGCCTCATTACTTTGGGTGCATGAAAGAGGTAAAAATAACGGTGACAATAGTTCTATCAACTATAAAAAAGAGGGAAGTAGGAAGTTTTATTTCATAACAGGCTAAGTTAGTGATTTCATAACACAGACAAGCTGATCATAGAATTTTCTTTCTCCTCATCACATTAAATCTATGTATTATAAGCACCCCCATCTGCTGGTAGCTGAATAACAGGGTGCTTGCCTAAAGTAAAGCTCTCAACTTTTTCTTACAGGAGTGCTTAATTTTTTGAGAATTTTAAGCAATAGACTACTTGTCTGAGGTAAAGACAAACAAACAAAAAAAGCACCACGATCATCTTAGGCAGTGGGTACCTGATGTGGGTCTTCATAAGGGGGACAAAGCAGATTTATAGTTAGAAAACCATATAACGTAGTAGATGATTAATTGGTAAATGAGTGGTCCAAACAAGTTCTAGAAGCAGGCATTCTGGTCCAAGGGGAAAGATATACTGTGTAGAGGGCTAGGATTTCCAGAGACAGAGTGGTTTTGTGTACGGCTGGGAGGCAGGGGGAAAGCGCCCCAGGTGAGGGATGGAGAAAGAGGAACACCAAAGAGATGATGGAAATCAAGATGCTGGGGGTCAGAGGGCAGATGGGCCCGATTTGTGCAGAGAGTGGTTGGCCAGAGAGTGAAAGTTAGGAGTAGAAAGGAGTGTTGGGTAATAATAGCAAGACCTTTGAAGTGTAAGCTACTCTGAATTGTATCATTTTAGGTAGTGTGGAATCCTTGAAGGTTCTCCACAGCAAGGAAGGAAAGAAAAACTTGGTAGATTAAAGGATAACTTAAAAAAAAAAGATTTTATTTATTTATTTTTAGAGAGGGGGAGGGGAGGGAGAAAGAGAGGGAGAGAAACATCAATGTGTGGTTGCCTCTCATGTGGCCCCCACTGGGACCTGGCCCTCAACCCAGGCATATGCCCTAACTGGGAATTGAACTGGCGACCCTTTGGTTCACAGCCCGTGCTCAATCCACTGAGCCACACTAGCCAGGAGGAAAAATTGTTTTTAGAAAAGTAACAGATTAGGAGAGACTCCATTAGATTTTAATAAGTAATCCTTCTTTAACCAACCCCTTGATCTTTTCAAATTCTAGAAACGCCGTTCATGCTTCAGTGCTTTGCTTAGATACCATCTCCTCCATAAAAATTGTCTTTATTCTCCTAGTTAAAATGAATACTTACTCCTTTTACTGTTTCAAAATTTTCCATATTTTTGCTTTCAAAATTTTCATTCATTCATTCATTCATTCACTCATTCATTCAAAGAAACAGCATGAACCCAGTACGCTGTGTCTGTGGGCAGTGCTGGGAATATAGAGATGAAGACTGTCTTTGACGCTCACAGTGTTGCTGGGGGGCAGGCACATAAACAGCTGGTCCCCATAAAGTCCACGCAAGGATCTAGATTGGCACTTTGGAAAACCCTTAGGAGTGATAGCTTATTTAGCTCGGAGTGGATTCAGGGCAGGCTTCCAGGAGGAAGTGTCTCCCGACTTGGGTTTAAAGGCAGAGGAAGAAAAGGGAGAAAGTGGGAGTTCTGGGTAGAGTCAGTGCTGCGAGTCCTGATTTCCTTGTCATAAAACAATTACTTTAAATGACTTTATCTTTCCTACTTAACTCTGGAGTTCTTAGCCTGATAGTTTGCACAGGAAGGAAGTGTAGGAAGGAAAGAAGGAAAGGAAGAAAGAGAAAAAGAAAGGAAAAGGAAAAAAGAAAGGAAGAAAAAGAAAAAAAGATTAATTTCAAATGCCTTGGTGAAAGTAAATACTTAGGAGGAATCCTTTCTGGAGACACTACGAAGGAGAATAAAAGCTATTTGAAGTCTAGACATTTAGGGTAGAAGCTGGGTACATGGAGGGTGAGTGAAAAATGGGATGCCGGAGCAGGTGAGTTGGGGGGCGTACTAGTGCCATTGATAGAAGAAACTTAGAGAAAGAGCTGATTTGGGGAAAGAGGTGAGTGCCCTGAGTCTGAAGGGATTGTGGAGACAGGATTACCCTCGGAGCTGAGCACGGGCTGGACCCAGATTCTCGGGCATGTCTGACTCTGGGCAAAGTCCATGTCTGGGGCGGGGGGGAGTGTTTGATGAGAACAAGCCTCAGGCTAGTAGCATTTGGATGGTGGTGACCAGGCTTCCATGGAAACTCTGATTCCCTGCTCATTACTGTACCTTTCTCCCCAGGAGATCTTGCAACATACTTAGCTAGAATGAGGTAAGACTATGTGAACAGTTTTATTTTCTGGGAATATTTTTTATTACTTTGCTTCTTATTTTAAAGGTTCCTTGGAGGCGTCAGCTTTCAAGAAAACTCTCCATTCAGGTCTGATCATTTCACAAGCGAGTGGAACGGTTGAGGCCACATTTTCCAAACGAGATCAGTGGGCCGCCTGCGAGAACCTTCTGTAATTTGAGTGACTGCATTTTTAAAAAGATTTTATTTAACTTTTAGAGAGAGGGAAAGGGAGGGAGAGAGGGAGAGAAACATCAACGTGTGAGGGAAACATGGATCAGCCGCCTCTCGCACGCCCCCAACTGGAGACGTGGCCCGCAAACCAGGCATGTGCCATGACCGGGAATGAAACCGGCGACCTTTGGGTTTGCAGGCCTGCGCTCAGTCCCCTGAGCCACACCAGCCAGGGCTTGAGTGACTGCATTTTGGATGTCCACTGATCGTCCACACTGAGATGCCTGCTCATTCCTTGAAAGGGCTCATTTTTCTTTGCTCAAATGAATGATCTGCCCCTCGTGAATGTGTCTATCCCTCACTTCTGCAACCAGTGGCAAGTGTAGCTCCTTGTGAAGGCGAACAGCAGAGCAACAGTGAAAGCCGGGTTGGTAGGGCTCCACAAAAATGCTGATTAAAATATGTGGGGAGAAACAAGTACTGGGCCCTCAAAGCGAGAGTGTCTCTGAGGTACTTTGTTGAAAAGGCCTCTGTCCTAGGAGGATATTTTGTGAGGTGGTTGGTTTATTCTTTGCTGACCCTAGGAGTCACCTGCTTGTCACTCCCTGCTCTGGGACACACAGACTCTCTCTTCCCTTTTGGCATTGTTTTTAATCCAGCTCTAGGAATCCCCCATCACAGAGAGGGCAGAGTCGAGGGAAACGAACCACTTTTATTCTCCTTCCTTAAAAATTATTTTCGCAGCTTTGCTGAAAGGGAAGAAAGCTCAGGCAGTCCAACTGGTTTAGTTTCCATCCCCAATTCCATCGTGAATCAGCTATGTCCTAGGGACTGAGGGCAGACAACGTAATTTCTAAGAAAGCTTTTAGCCAGACTCTATTGTATTTACCACTGTTAATTTGTGGTCTGAAGGGGGCAGTCGTATGGTTTCAGGAAGGTTTTGCCTCTTCTGATTTCCTGTGACCAAGCAGTAAGCTTCTGCCGGGCTGAGCCGGTGATAATACAAGTGAGACTCTTGGGTGTGAATGACCCACTTGATACGAAAAAAAAATCATACTCTGTTTTGTAGAATAAGCTAACAACTAACATCCACGTAATGATTTTACTAGTTGCACATTGCTTTCACATGTCTTATTTTATCTCAGAATAATTGTATGAGATCAGTTTAAAATTGTGGCTCTTTGTGCAGGTGTGGAATGAGAAGTCTCTGAGAAAGGGAACTTGTGTAAGGTTTCTCCGAGGTGAAAGAATGATAATGGCCTTTTCCACCTCATGGAAATTTCTGGGAGTGTTCACAGTCTGTGGAAGTATCTGGTACAAAATTCAAAGAAAATTTGGTATTCTATTTCTCCTGTGTATAGATTCTCTGGCTTAAAACTTGAGCACTTTCTTCAAGGACAGCCACCTGCGTTTGAATCTCAAGGGAATGTTATCCAACAGTTCCTCTTCCTCCACCTGTGAAACCAGAGCCTTTGGTGAGGGGTGGTAATCTGTAATGGGGCCACAGGACTGTTTTTATATGCAGTAATGTTTGAGAACCCGTGTGTGTGTGTGTGTGTGTGAGAGAGAGAGAGAGAGAAACCTATTCGGCATGGATCTATTGTCTATTCAGATGCTAGTTGTCTTCCAGAAGTTACTGAAAAAAGTGATTCTAGGTTCTAGACCAGACTCTTAAGACTGGCTGACTTTACATATTAGTTAAATTCCTTGAGTTTGGCAGCCTTCTGTCCCCTTAACTATAAAACAAGGGGCCCAAACCGATAGATCTCTAAGATCCTGTGAGGCACTTTGAGTCATTGTCTGTGAACTTGCCAGGTGCTGGTCTCCTGGTTCCTTCCTCTCCCCCATGGCGTACCTTTCTGATTGTGCTGTCAGCGGTTCTCCAAATGTGGTTCCTGACTCTGTAGCACCGGCTTCACCTGGTTACTCCTTAGAAAGGCAAATTCTCAGCTACACCCCGTACCTGCTAAACTGGAAGAGAGATTCTCTAGGTGAATTCAATAAATGGCAATGTTTGAGAACCACTGGTTTAAGCATTTCTGATCCTGGCTAATAATGCAAATATATAACTATACAATTATAACTTTTTATTTCATAGACTTAGGCTATGTAAAAATCCACTATTTCTCAGTGAAAGACATTTTTAAAAGTATAATCTCTTTGTTTTTAATACAAGACTTCCAAGGTTAAGAACCCAGTTTTTCATATTTCTAAAGTAGCCTCCCAACATAAAGATACTTAAAGGCCATATGAAAGTTGGGCAAAGAAATTAAATTTTCAATTATAGGCATTGTTTGCTTTGCCTAGTTCCAAAATGAATGGATTTTGGTTACCACAGTTTAGTTAATTTGTACCAGTTCCCCCGACAACATGGTGCACATTTTATTGTGTGTGGGTATTTAATTTTTAAAATTTCTTCAATTATAGTTTACATTTAATATTATTTGATATTAGTTTCAGGTGTCCAGCATAGTGATTAGAAAATCATATACTTTACAAACTGTTCTCCCCAATAGTTCAAGTACCCACCTGGCACCATACATAGTTATTACAATATTATTGACTGTATTTCCTATGCTGTAATTTACATCCCCGTGACTACTTTGTGATTACCAATTTGTACCTTTTTCACCCAGTCCCCCCAACCCTCCTCCCTCTGGCAACATATTTTAGTATATTAACCATAAATAATTGCATAAAATACAAATTTTACTGCTAGCTACTCAGTCCACAAATCATTAAATAAATAAAAGATGTGCTTTATAACTACTGACCAGTTACATCAGTTCTTTCATAGTCTGTCCATAGTTGATCACTTTGCATCCGTTGTTCATTTTATGTACAGACGGTAAAGCATGTAGTTTTGTTGCCTCATCTCAGTATAAGCCTACATGGCATTTTTCAAAAGTGGATAATTAAAAAAAAAGAAATTGGCCAACCAAGATGCAAGTGCAGGTTATAAATGAGAAGTGGTTTAAAAGTGGAGTGAAACTCAGATCAAACACAAATGGAGTTAGAAGAAATAACTGAAGGTGGGAACATCAACACTGCTGCCTTCTGGGAGAATCTGAGTATGCAGCCAAAGACACTTAGAGAAGGCAAACTCGTAGCTATAAATGATGAAGGCAGGGAACGCAAAGCTGTCCCAGAGGAAATGATGCTGGCAAACCTCTCACTTTAATGGAATTCTTGGGTATATCCTACAACATTGAAAGCATGAAGCATAAAATACTGGAGGCTGATCCAAATCCAGAAAGGTGTATGACCGGTTGCCAAGGCAGAGTAAAGATGGCCGCTCTCACTGTAATGCACGCAGTGAGAAAAAAGAAAGTAAGCTCTTCAAAGTACCCCCGATGAATACTTTCCCCAAAATGAAGCACTTTAAATCTCAGTATTTTTAATGTTTTAAATTACAGTATACCAAAAAATCCCAGTTCTGTTGTGATTTTAAACTTTCCTATATATAACTGGTAGTGAGTTTTTAATGAATTGGCAAACCTTTGAAAGTTCTAGGAAAAAAATCATAATTTTTCTCATTGATTATTAAGGTTGTTTTCCATGGTTTCAGTTTACACGATCATTTTTTTGAACCCACACTATGTGAGAAGTGAGGACTGCTGGTGTTCTCGTGTATCCGTCCTGAAAAACAACTACGTGAGATTATATATTTTGAACTTTTAAAATAAATAGAGATGTCACCACTTGAAAGTACCCATCTGTTTTTTTTTCTTAATTTTTAAATTACTTTTATTTTAGGCTTATGAATTTATTGGTAACTATAGAGTTTTTTTTTCAGTACATGAACAATACTGAAAATAAGCAAATTTAAATTCTTATGGTAACACAGTTTCACTCCTCAGTGTACTTATTCCTTGCTGGCACTAAAGTCAGATGATGAGTTTAGTGGTTCATTTTTTAAGAATTTTTCTTTCTTTTTAAAGACTTTAAAAGAAAGCCATTTTAGGTTTGCTACCAGCAAAATTAAGAGGAAGGCACAGAGATTTCCTACATAGCCCTGTCCCTCTACAGGCTCCCCTGTAACGAAGGAGAGTTCCTGCCACTCCACATCCTTGTCAGCACTGGCGTCACCTTCCTGGATTTGGGGAATTCTAATAGGTGGGTCACTGTCCATTTTTTTCACTCATTAAATATTTATGGCATGCCCACATAGTATTCTTCTAAGCCCTGCTACACATGGGCAAACATATAAATGGTGCCTACTTTCACTGAGCTTTGGCTCTTGGTAAATGAAGAACCAAATAAATAGACACAATTTCAGTTGGTGGTAAAGGTTATAGGGAAATAAAAGGGGACCAAGAGATGGAGAAGGACTGCACATGTGCGAGGAAGGGAGAGGTGGCTGGGAAGGAGGGTGTCAGGAGAGGCTCCTGAGCTCCTACCAGACCCAAGGCTGGCCCGGGACAGGGGTAAAACAGCTGTTAAATCTTATCTCACACAACCTTGATGATGATGCCCAACCTTCTAACTGTGCAACTCCTGGTGATATATTTGACGCTAAATAGTTATTAACATTACACATAGTGTTTTATTCACCCAAGTCACATATGGCCTAGTTTAATAAAACAAATTTAAAAACCTAATAATGTTTATAAGTAGAATCTAAACTTAAGATGACAAAGCTTTTCTTCCATAACTTCAGCATTAAACGGTATTTTATTTCTACTGATCACATATAATTAAATCTGGGCTCATGTGCTTGAATTTTAAAGTCTGTGGTCATAGCACAGCTGAAAAATGAATTTTGGACAAGAATAGGAAACCACAAAAAAGTCACTCAAACATTAGACCCTGTCTAGCAAAAATAATATTGTCATGGAGAAATTATAAATCCACATGTAAAATGTCTTTTATCACCTATCATCTGAAAATTTGGCATCAATATTGAACACTATTAATGGCAAGAGATATTGCCACTGTTGCCATGTAAATTTTGTGGTTAGCACGCGGGCTTGAAAAAGGATGGTGAAATATGAACCTGTGAATATATATATGAATAGGAAGTATGTATGTTGTGTAAATACATTTCCTGTATATAAAATATTTCCCCCTATATAAACATATATATATAGGGTTGGCCAAAAAGTTCATTTTTTGGTAAGATGGCTCTAGTAGCGCTAAGTTGTCTTTAACTTCCTTTGAAACAATTTTGTTAGATTGCATTGTGACAGCTGTCACATCAGTGTGCATCTAAAAAATCTTATCAAAATTGGTGAATTTTTGTGTAACCACTTTAATATTGAAGGTGGAAGAAAATATGCAACATTTTTGGCATATCATGCTTTATTATTTCAAGAAAGCTAAAAACACAACTGAAACACAAGAAAAGATTTGCGCAGAGTACGGAGAAGGTGCTCTGACTGGTCGAATGTGTCAAAAAGTGGTTTGCGAAGTTTCGTGCTGGGGATTTCTCGCTGGATGATGCTCCAAGGTTGGGTAGATCCTTGAAGTTGATAGCTGTAAAATCGAGGTATTAATTGAGAACAATCGACAGTAGACCACATAGGAGGTGGCTGACATACTCAAAATATCCAAATCCATAAAGTTATTGGTGAAAATGAAAAATGTCTTTTATTTTATGGAAAAAACTGAAACAGACTTTTTGGCCAGCCCAATATTATATATAAAAGTATCTCTATCAGGTTGGAGAGAGAGAGAGGGAGAGAGAAAGAGAGAGAGACAAAGAGAAATCTATATAAATGTATCTGGTTAAAAACTACCTTAAAGCCAAACAAATCCGAAACATATTTGGTTTAAAAGGTTGTCTTCTCACAAGGCAAACCTCTCTTCCATTCTTAGCCAAGTTGCCAGCAGGTATAAAGCCTGCCCTGGAATTAGTTTGATAAGTACTATTAACCTTCCAGTTTGGAGGAGAGAGTGGGGGACTTGGCGCTTTGCTTGTTTAGCTGTGCATGTGTTAGAGAACCCATAATGCCTGGAGCAGGGTAACAGGGTTGGCCCACGCAGGGGGGGCCTTCCAGCTCTCAGGTCGTTTCCCTAACTGCCCATTGGCTTGGATGTTGTGAATGGCACACCTGTGAACACAAAGAGCGTTGAATACTCACGATGAAGGCACCGCACAGAACAGCTCACCTCAAAGCTTGCTTTGAGTCTGGGAAGAGTAAAGCCAGGGGCTCTAACACAGAGGATTCTCCCAGTCCCAGCCTGCTCTGCGAGATGAATAGGCTGCACGTCCAGCGGGGCGGAAGAGGAATAACGAGGTCTCCTGTGGGGCAGGCGGACAGGGAGCTTGGGACCAGAGAAGCCAGAGTGCCAGTTTGTGGAAGGCCACTGCTGTGGGGAAGGACATTCAATCGGCAAGCTGATGTCTGAAAACCAGCACAAAGAGGATAATGCCAACTGGAACCAATCCCCGAAGTGTCACGAAAGTTTATTTATTTTTCTCTATTCAGGGCCCAGCGTCGTATTTCTTTCTATAGTACTTCTCACGTTAGCTCTTTTTATTCTATCTGAACATCTTCCAGGTTTTTTTTTTCTTTTCTTTCTTTCTCCCAATGATAGGTTCACGTTTCCAATGGAGTACCAGTGTTCTGATCTTTATAATAAATGATATTTATGAATGTAAGGGTGGGCAGTAAAGTCGAACAGGAAAACAGAACTGCAAACTTTCCTAGAAGGGGGAAGCGATCCATTTACAATTGAATATAGTGCTAGCTGGAGAATATAGTCCACATTGCAGGTTTGACATGAAAATGTTCTTCTTTAAAGAAAGATTTTATCCCCCACATGTGACTCGTTCTTTGTGTCAGGTGAAGGAAGGAGCGAGTGTGAGCGTGGGGGAAGGTGTCTGTTCGTGTGAGTGTGTGTATGTGAATTGAAAGATGAGCAGGAAAAGAAAAAAAATAGACTATTTTGTTTCCCCATGGCATGGAATAATAACAATAATTAATAACAACAATAATGTAAAAACTAGGAGTGCTCATTGGTTGTCATTTAAATGCATGTATTTGTGCCCTCTAAACCAGCGAGCACAAATGGAGCATACACGTAGAGTGCGAGGGAAAGAGGGAGGGATTTGTTTTCTGCCGTTTAGAATGTCCCGGGAAGGCAGACGTGTGGATTTGTAACTAGTGGAATATGTGTCCAGGCCACATCAAGGAGGGCGTGGTATTGACCATGGACCGAAGATATGACCTTAGACTGTCTTACCATCCCCGTCGACACTGATGTCACTTAAATGTAGGAAAATGCAATGTCAATGAATCCTAGCAAAGCTGTGAGCGGTTGGGGGACAGGCATCCTCTGCGGCGGGAAGTCTTGGCAGTTTGTCCTTCTCATCTGGGCAGGTTTGAATACCCTTTGTGGAGGCCCCCAGACAGCCTGAGATCTCAGGCAGATTCTGATGAGACGGAAAACAAAACCCTACGGGGGAGAAGTTCTGCGTTTCCATTTCAATGACTTCAGACGCAGCTGAACAGCCAAAAAAGAAAAAGAAAAAAAAAAACCAACCCACCAAAGCCCAATCCTGGGCTGTGCAAGGAACATTGCTGGCTTGCTGAAATGACAAGGAGTGACAAGGAGGTGTCTGCTTTCAGTCCCTTGGAGTGTCTTGATTCATGTCGAGTTTTAAGGAAATCCTCAAAAAAGAACTCTCAGGTTAGGGGTAAAGTCATGCCCTCTCTGGAGACTGAAACTTCCAGAGAGGAAATGGAAGGGAAAAAAAGCTGAGCTTTGTAATATCTAACATTTTTGCCCGCTAGGAACTCTGGAAGATGCTTTATGTATGGGACCACAGTTAATTCTCACAATAATTCCATCACTAATTAATGCCATTTTACAGATGAGAAAACACTGAGGCTGCTGAGAGTTGTTAAGCAGCCTGCATGAGTCTAGGGTTAGCTGGTGAGCTTTGAAAGCAAGTGTGTGTGTTACTGCAGTTAATGCAAATCCGTAGAAATACACAGCCTGGGTGTTAGTAAGGTGGACTGATGAGAAATAGATGGATCGGTAGGCAGATGGGTCAGAAAGATTCTACCTTTAGTAATGTAAGAATGGAGAGACAGATGACACTAGTTAGAAACACAAAAAGAGAACAAACAAGGAAATGGGTGCTGGGGTGGGGGGAGTTACTTCTGTGTACGGGGTGCTATGCTTACTGCATCCACATACCTTATTTCACTGGAAATGTTATTGCCCTACTTTAAAAATCAGGAAACAAGTCTCAGAAAGGTTAGGTGGATTTCACAAGTCATCATCCAGTAATTAGCAAAGGCTAGATTCGAACTCGGATTGTCTGACTCCAAAGTCCGCACTCTGTAACCTCATGGCGAATGAAAGCAAACACCCTGGAGGGGGGCGGAATGGTAGCACACTGTGCAGAGAAAGCCCGGGGCCGTTTGTTCATCCACAACACACGCATTTATGTGTCAGGTCTCTGAGATCACTGGGGACACAATTACACGAAAGTTAGAGCCTATCATGTATCGTCTTAAAATTATACCTAATGAGCCCGAAGGATGTAACAGTTACTATTTCATGTGGAGCCATACATGCTGAAATGCTATATAAAAGGACCTGTGGAATTCTACCTGTCTTTCCCACTCTTTGAAATCTCTGCAGTTGCTGGGATTCTTATCAGGGCTGGCGTGGGAATGACACGGTGCTGAAATCCTTCATCCATTTCAAAGCCTCATTTCCAGTGGGCTCTCTGCCACTCCTTACTTCCTGTGGCGAAAGGTTCAAGTCCATCCCATCCAGGAACTCTTCTTTAAACCCGCCTGCCAACCTGACCATGCACACTCCTTGAGCTTCCAGGGTGCTTATTCACATGTCCTCTGCCCCTCAGCTTCTCTGGCTGCTTTTGCTTCCTGCAAAGACTGTAAACTATTCCAGAAAGGGACTACGTCTATTTAAAAAAAAAAAAAAAAAAGCACAATACCCTGAAAGGCAGAACTACTGATACATGGAGTACCCTACATCTCATCATCTCCCTGTATTTAATTATGGTATTCTCTCATGAAGGTCCCATAAAATCCAGAGACAGACAGAAAAGAAGCCATGGTTACCCCTCACTGCTTTTTGTTGCTGTGGGACCGGACTATTCTGAAGTTTCTGGGCTGCATGAAAAGGAGGTCAGTCAAGTTCCGACATCTCCAAGATGTCCCAAAGCTGGGACTTGCGTGAACGTGGTCAGGAGTTTTGGGGTGTATGGTTGCCACGTTAGCGACCTCTGGGCTTCCCCTCATCCTCTTCATCCACATTCTTATACCCACTGCACAGCTAGAAAGCTTAAAGAAGAAATGGTGTGTTTGGACACTAAAAAATTCTTGATATTCAAATTGAATGTTCAATTACCATGTGGGAAGAAACTTAAAAACCACATTCTGCCCTGAACCCAGGAGACCAAGGGAGAGCATGACAAAAGCCCTGGGGACCCGGAGGCCAGGGCAGGGAGGACAGACAGGACCCGGAGCCTGACTCCCCTTCCCAGCACTCAGCTTCCCAGCCCTCCGCTGTCTCTTTTCATCACGCCTGACGTCCGAAGTGATGGATTCGCTACCACGGTCTCAGAACCCCTCGAGGTGACGGATGTGATTTCTGATTAAGACTGCTATGCATGTGGGGACATGAGAGAGAGAGAGAGAGAGAGAGACCGAGAGAGAGAGACCACCAACCTGAGAGGAAGCCCATGTCCCATAGCGAGGCGCGCTTGGTGACAGACAAAGCCGTTAATTGTGAGCAGTTCCACTCAGGGGCCTGGGAAACTCGAGCACAGAGGGGTGGCTGTGACCCATTTGGCACAGGCAGTGCTGGCCTTGCATATTTCGCCCTCCGCCGTTGTCCAGCACCTGGGCTACCTCCTGTGTGCAGCCCTGTTCTGAGAGGTTGAGGGTGTTTACCAAATCTGGCAGCTGGCTGATGTGTAGGAAAGGTGATGCTTTGGGAGCCTTCTCTGTAACCCGATGCTCCCCAGGAGGGCTTTTGGCCCCCTGCTTATTGTTCTTGCTGAATTGCTGGCCAGTTTCGACAGCAGAGAAAGTGCTTTCCACTCTCCTTGGGGCCCTCTTGGTATCTGCCATGGGTCATTTTTGTAATCAGCCCCCTCCTCTTTGACAGCTCCCCCTTTTTTAATGTGACCTGTCTTTAGAAAGATCTCCTCTGTTGCATCACTTGGCATATGGAGGTCTGGAAAATGCCTCACTCTGAATTCCTCAGGAACACTACTTGTGTGTCCACCCAGGGGACTTTCTTGTGTGATTTGTGCTCCTTACTGTGGAGGGGGCCCTCAAGATGGAAATTCCAGGGGTGGAAATGAGAGCAGAGGGGAAGCACCTTGTTCCAAGTGAGTGAGGAGACAGGACTGAGCTCAGCTAGTCTGAGTTCAGAGCCTTGAGAATTTTCTTTTCTACCTGTGCTCCGGGTGCACAATGCCACTGGTCTGAGGATCACACTTAAAAGCAGGTACCCAAAATCAGTTGCCTTTCGAGAAAGAAGGATCTTAAGAGATGATTCCATTGAAAGGTTTACTGACTGTTTTCAGTATAGCCATTCGATTATGAAGAGGTGCCCAGGGGAGATGTGGTAGGCAAAGGGAGGTCCCCCATTTCTGTACAAGATCTAATCAGAGCAACTTATTTTTAATCTGTATATATGTGAGTGTTTTATACATGGTTTTATTCGATAAGAGGTTTTGCTACTTGAAACAAATGTGAACCCCCCAGTCTAGTCCAGTATTTTCGCGGCAATGTGCAGATGCAGAAACAGACTTCAGATCGTAGGTCTGCATAGCTAGGTCTCTCCGTGACGTAACGCTGCCTCTCACACTCTGCAATTCAGCTGCGTGCACGTGCCGGCCTCTTCTCTCTGAGCTCCAGCCCCCCACCTTCTGTAGTGTACCCTGCGAAGCTGGGGCGGGGGGTTTGGGGCACATTTCTGTCTGGCCAGTTGGCTTCAGGTTAGGCTGTCAATAATAATCACTAGAGGGGAACTCAGAGTAGCTCAGAGCTGTGAGACCCTGGGTTTAGTGGGAGTCCAAGCACGTTTTCCTTTTCTCAATGTCAAGAGCTCGGCTTCCCAAACCTTGTCCTGGCTTGCACACGAGGGAGCTGGGGAAGTGGTGACTTCAACATCATTTGTGATTCTGTAGCGCACACAGTGAAATGTCGTGCCCAGTTTTCAGTGAGATCAGTCCAGAGGTTATAAGAGATTCTTTCAGGCTGCCACCTAACTTCTCCTTGGTGATTTGGGATAAGAATTTAGCCCTGAGCTTGCCACTCCTTTCTCTCATCATTCCAGAGTACTCAGAAGAATCCCGCCCCCACCACTGCACTCCTCGTAGTAATTGGCACTGCAAGGATGGTCAAGGACAGCGGCCATCTGGGCTCCCGAGACCCTTTCTTCAGTAGATACTTTATCACAGTCAACCACAGGTGTTCATTTGATTAACTGTGATGCCATCATGTTGCATAATCATCGGCATCCTCTTTTCCATTGGCGTGGAGCCCATCACAGGTTCAGACCCAAGGACACAACTGAGCCGATCCCTGAGTGTCATCTAGGAGGGTCTAGTTCCTGGTCTCACAGCTGCTGTCAATTTCTGTATCGGTCAGGATTAACCAGGAGATAAACTGCACCGATTATTTTCACGGAGAGAATGACTGTCAATACTAGCTAACTGTGTATAACGTTACTAACTAGGTAACTACAAATAAAACACTAAGGAGGCATGGAGCATCACAGGATGGGTTTGGACCTAAAAGAATTAGAAATAGGCATAATGTGTACTGTACATTTGTATATATAACTTTCCCCCTGACTTCTAAGCCTAGCCAATCTCCTGACACAGTCTGTATTCTTATAGCACTTTTCACTGACTTCTACAATGCCAGCCTTGCATTGTGCTATAAATACCTTTATACTCGTCTGCCTTTGGTTTGCAGTGGTGAGTCTTTATCTGCCATGTGCCCTAATGCATGGAATAAAGTAGGTCAATAAATCTGAAAAAGAATAAGGAGTTCTGAAACTACCGAACCTGCTTTTGGCCATGGAGTACTTAGCAGAGACCCTATTCTAGACAGCCTGTCTTGAGTGTCTATTTTTTTGAGCGTTACACAGTCTTCTGGAAATATTGGCTATGTTGCATAGCTTAAAGAAGGTAGATACTTTTTTTTCTTCTTAATGTGATTCCCTAGCTCATTAAAGAGGCTGGATAATAAACTTACGACGAGACCAGCAAGATTGTATATGATGAATGTCCAACGCTGAGAAGACGTTGTATTTCAAGAGGGTTTAGGTTCCTGTTGGTTTCTGAAGGGGATTAATGGAAGCTTCACAACCCAACAGCTAGGGTGTCTGTACTACACTTGATGTTAAACCTTATTAAAGATACCATGAGTTGCCTCATAAATTTTCAGAGCAGTTATTTATTTCAATCTTAGAATTTATTTCAATCTTTGGCAGTTATGGAAGAGTTGGTTGAGAAAGAGTTAGTTTGGGTCTTCTTCTTCTTCTTCCTCTTTTTCTTTTTTAGTTGCCAACAACAAAATCCCCCTGGTTAATTTAAGCGGTGAAAAATCGAGTAAGGGATATAGTTCCCACAGTTGTTGGGCAAGTTGAAGAAATGGATTCTCAGATGAGCTTCTGGGAATGGTGCTTAAAACAGACTACGGGGCTGGGTCACAGTGGGAGTTGCTGCCGATGACGCCATGAAAACACTTAGATTCAGGAAGCTGCCCCCACAGCTGTGACACCATTTCTATCTCCAACAAGAAGGAAGGGAACCAGGACCCCGGTTGACTCACAAGGCAGGTAACAGAGCTGCTGTCTCCACATCCAGGTCTTCCAGCCACAGTTGGCACCCACACCCCTGACCTCTGTCCCCTGGTGACTGGACTCCCAAAGTCTCTCATGAGTACATCTGACTGGCACGTCCTTAAATCACCTGTGAAATGGCTCCAAGACAGGCTGGGAAATATAGTTGTTTTTCTATAAAATTTGTTTTGTTTTGTTACTCTTTCTGTGCTTTCTTTTCATTTTCTACTTCCTGGGAGAGGGTTGGGGAGGGTGTTGAGCAAGCCGGTTGATGATGTGGACTTGGGGATGGAGAAGTCAGCCGACTCTCACAGAAGGTTTCCATGGAGACATAAGTGGGGAGTGAGGTCAAGCAGGAGGGCTGTGGGCGTCAGCAAGGTGGGTGGGAAATGGGAAACTAAAAGGGAGAAAAAGAGACATTTACTAAAGTATAGTCAAGCACTTAGAAGCATTTTGTAACAGTATCATAGTATAAGTAACACATATGACAGGATAAACTTATTTTACAGTTTTTATTATGTTCGATCTTTTTTTATTGGCATCTCATAATCTTTTGAAGTAGGTGAAGAGTAGTTGAATTAGTCTTGATATCACCCAGCTCCTTCACTCCAAAATTGATCTGTTTTATACATTTGCTTTATTGTAAATTATTTTAAGTTAGAGTATGACTCTCTTTAAAATTCAATACTTCAAAGTTTTAATCAAAATATATAGAATTTTATAACCCTTTCCACATGTTATCTTCCCCCCACCTTAGACAGATGTTAAAAATCTCTCTAGTGCTAATAACTTCTATTTTCATTAAACATAGGGGAGGAGTGGGGGAGTAGTTAAAAAGTGCAAATTAAATAGGAACAGTTTTTCAAAAGATAGGTATCTAAACTGAAATTAAAGCTGACATAAAGAGTGTAGTTCAGGCCCTGGCTGGGTGGCTCACTTGGTTGGAGCATCATCCTGTACATCAAAGGGTTGTGGGTTCGATCCCAGCTAGGGCACATATGGGAGGCAGCTGATCTTTGTTTCACTCTCTCTCTCTACCCCCCCCCCCCGCCCCCGCTTCCCCCTTTCCCTTCTCTCTGTTAAAAGAAAATCAATAAACATAGCTGTAAGGATTTAAAAAAAGTTTTTAAAGAGTGTGAGAGGCTCAGAAACTATGGAGATTGCAGCTGAGCATCAGGTAAAAGAAGTAAATGGACAGACCAGACCACCCCAAGAAATGTCAAACGAGGCCAAGTGGTGTCTTCCATTGCTCATGGCAGTGGCATCCCGCTGCCTTGCTTCCTGTCTCAGTTACCCTGTTCGCTGTCATCGGTAGCAAAGCAAGTAAAGTACCTTCAAGTAAAACTGGCCTCCGCAGAGACCTCCAAAGAGGACTGGATGGACTCAGCCGGGTGCTTCATTGCTGCACCCCCAAGTTTATATTCATTTCCACTGGAGAATGACTATAGTTGTATCAGTTAAAAATCAGCTTTGAAAACGATCGGTCCCCAAGAAGACAATAATATCCTATCATTCAAATCAGAACACGTCACACTTCCCCTATGTTGGCCATGCCTGGTAAGTTTAATGGATTTCTTAGAGCTTCAGGATAGCCACCTGCATCTTAAAACCAGGTCCCTCTACCTTTGTACGACATGGCCATTCAACAGTATTAACCGGTTACCTGAGGCATCCCCACCTCCCAGTTCGCAGAGAAATTGGCTCAGACTCTCACTCTTTACTGGGCTTTAGGATCTGTTTCAGTGTCTACTTTGGATACTTTCTCTGTCTCCACTTCATATGGCCAGTTGAATTGCTAGACTAAGTCAACCTCTCAGGTCTGGAAGTAGCTTAATTTCTATGTGAAACTTTAAGGAGGCAAAATATCAATCTTAGACAATTCAGGGTAATCGAGTAAACGTAGGGCTAGCCAGTTGACTCAGACCTTCTCGCTGTTCCTTTATCTTTACAATCTGTAGAATAGTGTCTACATTCTAGGACCTTATATAAACCTGTGTGCTGGAGAGAGAGGGAGAGATGGAGCGTAGGTCATGAGCCCCTTATCCTTGGTCATTCTGTTTGCTACAAAGATTTGAACCTTCACCTCCCTTAGGATATACACTGATCATAACCAGATCACCCCAGTGGAGTCCTTATTGTAAGATCATAAACAAAATTTGCCTTCCCACACTCTGAACCCCAGAAATCAACAGCAACTTGGCATAACCTACCATGAAAAGGGAATAAGGCCCATGGCTAATCCCTTGGTTCAGTAGGTTTTGGTCAGCTGACTTGGGAATCTAATCACCTCTGGCAAGATGTAGGAATATACGTAGTATATATGCACTTCTATAGAGTAATGATGCGGAATAGAAACATGAGTTCTATTCTGATTTTTTTCCCTACTGGTAAATCTAATTTCTCTATATCTTTTCTTCTTTGAAGCAGCTAGACAGTGGTTTCATTATGCAATCCTCAGGAGAGAGTGGCTGTAGCAGAATACAGGACAAGAGAGCAAAATTTATGACTTTTGAGAAGCAGTCACTTTGGTAGCCCCCAAAGCCATGGCAACTCGGGCATAAAAGTTACTACAATATGGCGGCTGGTGGAAGAGCCAGAGGGATTAAGCACACCAAACCAAACAATCAAAAAACAAAACACCAACCAAACAAACAAAAACACCAAACACGGACAACAGTCTGGTGATTGGCAGAGGGAAAGAGGGGTGGGAAAGGGCAAAGGGGGGGTAAATGGGGGCGGAAAGAGACGTGACTTTGGGTAGGTGGCGAGCACACAATGCAGTGTGCAGGTGATGGGTTATTGACTTGTACACTTGAGACCCGTATGGTTTTATGAACCAATGAATTCAATAAAGAAGTTATAACAATAATCGATGAATTGGATCAATAAGAGATAGTGCTTAATCTCCCTGTACTAGATAAATGTTTTACAGGCTGGATGTAAAGCAGGTGCAGGGGAGCAGGACTACTAAGATGTAGGCGTGTCCTGCAGTAGGGATCTTGTAACTCCTCCCTTTCCGGGGGTGGGGGGGAGAGGACAGTAAATATAATCCTAGGTGGTTTAGAGAGCCCGAGAACAGAAGGAGCTGTTTCTCATTCCCAAAGAACAAAGCCAATCTTGGAATGTTCTCTCATGCCAACCCCTGGCACTTCCCATGAGCAAGGGCAGGGACAGAAGTGTGTAAGGCTGATACGCGGGGGGTTCATCAACGACGACGGGAAAATCACTCAGCATTCTTTTCCGTTGCGCAGTGTTGTTGGTGTTATCGGTAGGTTCAAGCACACTGAACTCTAATCTCAGAATTAGTAGCCGAATTACACATAGAAGACACCAAACTGGATGACCCACATTAAGTGTGTATACATTAAAGATACATGTACATTAAAGATGTATGCACATGAAATATATATGTAGCATATATTTAAATAAAAGCTTTTTACAGAATTAGAATGTGACCTGATAAAAAAGACCGTTGGCTATGTATCCTGAAATAGGACTTTTGATTTCAGCCCACCACAAGCCATATCGGTGATTTTGTGATTTTGAGCGAGTCATCTCATCTTTCTAAGCCTCTTACCTCCGAACGAGGGGCTAGACTGGGTGGCCTCCGTGGTCTGCCTCATCTCTTCTGTACCTCTATGCTTCTGACACCGTAGGCCTGTATGTTTCGTCCGAGTTCTTAATCAGGCCAAAATAAATTTTAATTAGTTGGTCCGGTCAGAATAAAAATAGGAAAAATGGATTATTGGAAAGAAAAATCAGTCTGCATAAGTCAGCCCTCCATCCAGTTGGAGGCATTCTTAAAAATATTTGCATGGCCTTTTTATTTGTAAATCGATATAATGATTTATTCTAGCAAGCAGTATTGAACGTTGTCCAAGCACCCAGGTTGGGAATCCACGTACCTTTCAGGTCTTAACCCTAAAGGAGGAACTTACATTGTCAGGAATTCAAAAGCCCTCAAATGCTATATCTCAGTGGATCCAGCAGGAGGCAGTATCACTGAATTGGGACAAGAATAGCAATGAAACTACCATGGCGGCAGAGACGACCTTTAGGGAAAGTAAGGTGTCAACATCCACCAACGTCCAAACTTTAAATATGATATTCCAAGTAACTGCCGTGCACACCATTGCCATCGGGATTGAATTGCAGTTGTGCTTCTGAGCACGGACCACTTGGGGCCTGTATGGAAAACTAGTACCACGCACAGATCAAGTAAGTGGTGCTAGTTGCTAGTGTCTGTCGAACCCATTGTTTTCATATGAGGGATCTGAGGCCTTGGAAAGTCAAGTGGCGGCCCCAGATTGCGCGCTAGCGAGTGCTAGCCCGAACTAAAGGTCTGTGACCTGTTACTCAGTGCTGCGGTTTTTCCAACCATGTTATCCCTGGCAGCCTGAACAGTGCCTATTCCCAGGCCATCCAGACGCAAATGCGATCTTCCTAAAACACAAGTCAGGTTTCATTTCGAGGAGGCATTTAGATGTCTGAACGTCTCAGGGGTTGTCCTATTTAGTGATATTTAGTGATGTGAAGTAAAGACAAGTCGATACGAGCAAGGAGGTAGATAAATTCAGAACACATTTCCCAATCTGCTGGAAGATGAAAACTCAGCTTTTTTGGTTATCCTTGGTCCAGATTTTTCTGTTTCTATTAAAAAAAAAAAGTGAGTTAAGCTGTACAACCATTGGTTTTGGCATTTTTTCAAAGGGTTTCTTTCATTTTGTAGAAGACCTCATTTATTCCTAGCTCTCCCCGCTCCCAGGGGTTCGGAAACGCAGCCAGGGCATCTGATTTATATAATGAGCCTTTCGTGAGTATGGAGGGCCTCTCACTCCAGCATGAAGTGAAGTGAATTTGAGGGAAAACACTCCTCCTTTATCCTTCTCCTTACCCTCCCTCCTGTTTCTAGTTCTCATTTGTAACCCGATTTACCAGGAAAAGCAATGATTCTACAGTCCAGTGTGATCTCACCCTGTCAGAGCTTTCAGCTCGAAAAGACTTAGAGCCCATCAATTTCATAATAATGAGTGTATAATGACGGTCCCTTTGGTATTGCACTCACCCAAATCCCCATTTAAAGATGGGGACTGGATGGACAAAGGCTAGTGTTTCAGGAAGCGCAGATTTAGGGTAGATCAGCCATGGAAATCGGCATTGGCTCACATGTCCAGGACCTAATGAGAATCTGGCAGAAGCCCAGAAGGAATTGAATCCACTCTGCCTCTGCATTCTAGTCCCTCTTTCAGCGGTTTTCATGAGAATCTGTAGAATTGAACAGAGAAGAGGTGAGGGAACAGTGCAGGGAGGGGGTAATCCCAGGAGTGCTTACTATAGGTTCGTCTCTGTTCTCCTTGGTGCAGTGACAACAGCCAGAACCTCTGATTGTTTCTTCGATGAGGGCTACTTCCACACTCACCTCTATGTCCCATTTTGTGACTTTGGGCGGCTCTCAAGGGCCTTGCCCTTAACGGTGGTAAGTATGTGTACTTGTAGTCCATGAGGTTTCCACTTGGGGATTCGGGCTCATGAGAATTTTCCAATTTTACTGTCGGCCTCAACCTTATTTTTTTCCCCACTCACATCACCTCCTTCGTGCATTTTCTTATGTTTAAAATTGGACAGTGCTAGAAAACATAGAGAAGTGTCACTAGAGATGAAATATATAAAAGGGAAAGTGCAAATAGATAGTTAGGATGAATGCCAAATTTTCTGGCACCATAGATTTAGAATTCTGTTTGGAAGTAGCTGGAAAATGTCAGCGAGGAAGTAGGGAGAGCATTTCCTGCGGATGCAGCTCCTGTCGAGCTCTCGGTGCAGCTGATGCCCTGTTGGTGGAAGAGGAATGGACCGAAAGGTTATAGAAACATCTTTTTGCCCCAGTGCTTTTATCTGGATGCATGTGGTGCTTACTTTGGCTCACATAAAATGAGAACTTTTTGGAGTCCTCATCTCAGAGATAGCACTCACATAAAAACAAAGAGGTTTTCAGGTAGATGACGAATACTTTAGAAAATGTTTATGTCTTGCAGAGGGAGGAGAAAATACGGGGGATGCTGAAGAATTATTGAAATCATTCTTGTTTGCAGATTGATTTAATTTAAATGTTGATTTTTTTCCTGCTTGGATTGAGAGGAAATACTCTTTGTTTGCCGGCCTCTGCACTGTTCTGAAGTTGGTAAGGCTGTTGGCCAGTCTGATCTGGGTCACTGTCTTCTATAGTGGTTTGATCTTGGGCACATTGAGTTGCTCGGCCAACACTGTGGGAATAAAATCGACTCTAGGTGTGATCTGTAGGTGCTATAACTTGCTTTCTGATATGTGAAAACATTTCCACTGGTGAGTGTGGGACTTTATGGGAGTGCTCAGTTCCCAGCTCTCTGAACAGGAACCCTATTTCCATGTCTCCCAGCTCCAAAACGGTGCCTCCACAATGCTCAAGGAAAGGGCGATCCCCTATCCCAGAGGCTCCGTGCCATCTCCTCTGACTCCCTTGTAGCTGCACTCTTTTGCTTTAAGAAGGTGTAGCAGAAGCAATAGGCATTCATTTGGAAACAGTTGGCCCCTTATAGGTGACTCAACCTGGGGAGGTGTGCAGTGCTGCTGTGCATCTGCTGGGTTGTTAGGAGAACTCACCCCTCGCATCCACGTGCGTTCCCTTACTCCTCTCTGTTTCTTTCTTGGCACCCTCCCCCACTACCCTTTTCCCCTCCCTGTTTCTTAGCTTGCTTTTCAGCCAGTAGTGCTTTCTTTTTCATCTCCTGCTTATTGATGAATGAGTTTCATTCATCTTTCTCTCTCTCTGTTTTTGGGGAGGAGGGGGCAGCGGGGTGGTCTGTGAATAGCTATAGACTTCGCCTGCTCCCATTTTTCCACTTGGCTATTCAGTTCCATGGAGACGGAAAATGGAGGGGAACAGCGGGGCGGGAGGTGCCAGGGTCAGAGGTCAAGAGTGGCCACCTTTTGAATGAAAGCTTCTGATTTCCACTGGGGATAACATATTGTAACTCAAAGTAACTGTGCAAGTACTTGGCTGTCAGAGGCTCAAAGCAAAGGGAGGGAAGGGGGGAGAAAGGAGGGAAAGATCAGAGAGAAAGGGAGGGGTGCAAACTCTGGGCTCATTTAACATTATTTGCAGTGTTTTTTAGGACAGTGTTTGGTGACTGTACGTGAGCCGTTTATGGCTTGTACCCGTCCGCATCTCTTCTCTAGGGCTGGACCTGGAATATATTGTGCAGGCTGTAGGGAGAAGATTACAGTCTTCCTACCTTAGAGACAGTTTTATTTAAAACTATTTAACTAGGTGACACACCATTGTGGAAGGTCAAAGCTTTTCTGGGGGTGGGGAGAGTTATGCTACATGGTAAATTTATTGCCACTTCTTTGTAAGACCTGCACTGAATAGGCTTTTTGTATTCTATTGAGTGTTATATATGCACTTAAGTTTATGTGTTTTAGTGTCTTAGTGATTGTCTTATGGCTGAGCTGCCAGGAATTCCACAGAAGTGGTGCAGTGAGTGAGATTTGCTTGGTTTCCTACTCATAGGTGCTGTTCAGTGCCCCAAACATAATTGTGATGAGGAATGGATTAGTATCAAAATGCGATCGTAATATTCCCACTGAAGTTTTAAGGGCTCGGTCTCCCTTCTCTTGGTCTTCATGCCCCTGGAACACCTTAGCTGTGTTCACTCACTGCATGTGGGAAGAGTGAATACACAAAGAAGATGCACAAAAGGGGGTTAAGAATTTTGGGGGGTATCTTTTGCCCTTTTTGTATGCCAGGATATTGCTCGGTTCCATCAAACGATCCCAGTACAAACGTAGAGTCATATACTAAGAGAAGTTTTTATGAGATTAGGGTTTAGTTTCGTCTGGGGAAAAGTTTACATTCCAATGGTACAATAATAGATGGAATCCTCAAAATACAAGGATTCAATCTACATTTACGATAAAATAGAAGAGGGATGCTCCACAGAACAGTCATTTCAGAATCTGGCAACTCATCAGAATCACGTGGGGGGACTTAAAAATTCTTCCCCCCGGGCTTCCTCACTGGTGATTCTGATGTCGACTTGCTCTGCAAACCGCCATAGCGCAGGGCAAGCAGAGGGGCCAGGCTTGCAAAGAAACCTCAAGTCTGAGACAGTGGAATTCAGAGCCATACATGACACAATTCCATTGTAACAAAACAATCCAAAGACAGTGTTATAAAACAGAGCTATGTCCATGTCTCATGCAGCTGGCCCATAGAAACAGTGTCTTACTGATGTGATTACAATAAATACCACACAATGAATAAACATGAACATCCAGCGCTTTCTTTCTGAGGCCATGTGAGTAATAGCTGTTGTTTCATGAGAGTAGTTTATGCTGAGAGTAGAGCAAACAGAGCTCAACTGATAAACTTTTTGTGATGTTTTGAGATATTTATATGACAGTGTCCTACCACTAAATGGCCTTTGCTATATAGTCCAACCACAAGGCAATGAAATGATATCATTCACATGGAAATGCCTTAAAATGATAAAAGCACCCAATAAGTGCAAGGTGGAGTCTGTTGTTGCATTCTTCTTCACAAAATTTTATCTCAGTTCGCTAACGGCAACAACAATATTGGATACCTCCGGACATTCCTTACTAAAAGTGCTAATTGGGAGAACACACCCAGAAACCATTTGAGGAGAGGGCGCTGATGGTCCAGGAAAACTCGCTGTGATCGTTGGCATTGGTTGGCAGTAAATTCAACTCCTTGGCATCCATTTCCGATTTCCATTCTTGATTTATCTAGTCTATGCTTCTGATTTTTTTTTTTTTACTGAATTTCACCTGACTGGTAGAACTGTTTATTTTCATGTTAAAAGCAGCTGTGTTCTTCCTCTTGCCAGCAGTTAAGTTTCGTGTTACAGCTCTGACCACGTCTGTGCTGTTTGGCGACCAGGGACTAGCAGACGTAGTACGTGGTCTGTGCTTTGTTTTTTTGGCTGGGTCCACAATTTCATGACATTTAGCTTCTCTGAGGATTAGGTTTCACCTCTGGAACATAGGGAAAATATAAATTGTCCTGCTTGCTTCACAACATGGTCGGGATCCGATAAGAAAGTATGTAAAACTTTCTTTGTAAGCCATAAATTACTAAACAAATGTAAGGCCTTATTAGACCTTATTTCTTTATTATATTGACTTCTCTCAAATCTCTGTATGACTTTCATTACACAGAAATAACTTTATAATATTTACTCCTAAAAAGAATGCCTTTAGCCTTTATTATTTGAGCAATCAAGCAATAACAAAGATAATAAATTACTAGAACTCTTAAGGGACGTATATTAATACAGTGATTCTTATCCTGGATTTGAGACAATCAAGAGTGAAGAGTGTGGGGGGTTAACTCTGCTTTGTTAGGTCTTGATCTTCAAGTACTAAGATATATTTCTTTGATTATGTCATTGATTAAAAAAACAAAACAGGACAAAACATACTGAGAATGAGTTCAAAGAACAAGAGTGGTTTGCATGTTTGGTTTTTTTGTTTGTTTTAATCTGAGTTGCTGGAATTCTGCTTATTCTGCATTTCTCAGGGATCTCCCTGGTACTTTTCCACGAGAATCCAAAACTGAAATGCTGTCACACACAGTATTCAACACCGAGCAGGCTTGCTACGCATGCTAATTGGCTTCATATACGTAGTTCTGAGACACTCTCGGCATCCTCCAGAGAAACCGGAGACTCCTCTGTTTGTTACTTACCGCCTGAGCTGACTAATATGTTCATCATCCCCCTCTTTTTTTAAACTGTTTTTTCCTTATTTTTTTATTACTGACACTATTGCAGATGTCCCCATTTTCTCCCCCTTTGGCCCCCACCCCCACGCCCTTCCCTCTGGCCCTCGCCACACTGTTTTCTGCGTCCATAGATTATGTGTATACGCTCTCTGGCCGATCCCTTCCCCTTCTTGCATCCAGTGCGCCCACGCCCTGCCCTTTCCTTCCGACAGCTGTCAGTCTGTTCTTCCTGTGAGTCTGTGTCTATTTGTTTGTCAGTTTGTTTTGTTCATTAGGCTCCACATGTAAGTGAGATTGTATGGTACTTGTCTCTCTCCGACTGGCTTGTTTTACTCAGCATAATGCTCTCAGGTCCATCCTTGCTGTCGCATCCTGTCCGGTCTTTCCACGAGCTGGTTGACCTGCAGAACTGGGACAACTCCCGCTGCACCTGTCTCCTGGTGGATTCGTGGGCTTTTACAGCGAAGGTCCCATGAGCCGCCCGCCCCACCCCCATCCTCAGGGTTCATTGTACCACCCATGGGTTCCTCCCGGTAACTCAGCGCTCTCCCCTCCCTGCTTCCTTTCCCGTGCCTTCTTTAACTGCAGGAGAGCCTTTGGGTTGTAGGTCAACTCCATTCCCCGAATTGCCTCGGTTCATTTCTCTCTCTGACACATTCTTCAAATCTTCTGGTTGCTATTTCGGAAAATCTCGTTCTGTGACGTTGATGGCAGGAGCCGCGTTTTTAGCAAATGCGGCACAGTACCCTTTATCCTTTTTTTCTGCAGAAGCTGGTCCTGTCTCCTCCATAATTATCTGAAACATCCTTGTGTTTGCACAACATTAAAAATGGGGAATGAGTGAGAATTCAGCTAAAGGTTTAGGTGGAAGGATTAAATTATAAAGAAGTCTAATACCTTTTAACATGCCAGGAACAGGTTGGACAGACTTTGTACTCTATTTAAAGTATTTATTTTGAAAATGGAACCTTCAGCTGGGCAAGTTAGTTCTCAGCAACTGAAATGATGATCCCTTGCAGTTGAAGCAAGATGAATTCAGGAAAAAAGAATCAGAGACCAGGGAGGATAATCTGAGACACAGGGTCTGCCTTCATGCTCTTATCGCCAACAACTTTCTCTGAACCCCTGTGGTCAGGAGACCCTGGTGCCCCTTTGACTCCGCCATTAATTCAGCTAACACTCATCTCTTCCAGGGTTCACCAGGCTTCACTGTCTCTGCTGCACCTTCCCCAACTCACCCCTGACTCCCAGGCAACAGTTGGGTCCTTGCTCTACCCTGTTTCCATAGTGCCCCCAGCCTCACTGCTACTATTGGCTCCGTCAGTTCTCCCTCCCAGGCTGTGGTCTCCCCAAGGGCAGGTTTTGTGCCGTACGTATCTCTGGTCTCGCTGACACCAACAAAGCGCTAGATTAATATTCGTGAGAATGAGCGCATGAAGAAATAAGGGGAAAATGATTCGTTTCTTTGAAATAGCTGGTGCATTTTTTGTTTTTGTTTTGTTTTGTTTTGCTTCTCAAATTATACTGTTGGAATCAACCACCTGTGACTTAAGCTGAAAGGTGACTCGAATGATCAAAAAATTCCGAGTCAAAAGGGATAAAATTATGAAATTGTTTAAAGAGTGGATTTTAGTGCAATACCAATGGCTGTTTTGTCTGTCTGTCTGTTGAGCCATCCATCCATCCATCCATCCATCATCCATCTATCTAGAAGGAGGGTTCAAGTTTCAAACACAGAAAAAGTAACATTGCTACCTTGGAGGTACAATCACCTCACTTGAGGCCTTTGGTCAGAGGTTGTCCCAACTATAAGACTTAGGGTGAATGGGCCTGGGCTCTCCATAAAAAAAGATTTTAAGCTTGAGCCAGAAGAGGGGGACTTAAGAGGATTTGGCTCCTATGATATACTTCGGGGCTTCTCTGGCCTTGCAAAGAAGCACTGCCCTTTACTTGGCCGCCACTGCAGTTCTAGGGCCTGGACAGGGTCTCTGGCCAGAAAGTCAGAAGATTAGTTCTTTAGGGCTGATTCCCAGGCAGAGAAGTTAAAAATAGCAGGCTACCGTTTCTCGACATCTGTCCTGTTCATAGGGTAGAATCAAGGAGGAGAGGCAGGGAAGATTCTCTGTCTCAGGGCAAAGATTTTACATTTGATGAAAGTGTGTTTTTCACATGAAGCAGGATTTTCAGTCATACGAACAATTTCTGCCTCCTCTTTGGAGGTGACTGCCCTCCATATTCAGTGGTCTGAAGAATATTCCTTTTCATTCTGCACGATGCCATTGTGCGTCCCTTGGAGGCCTCTCGTCAGGGCGTGCCACGGTGTGCTTTGCACTGGATGGTACAGCACTTACTAGTTTGGGCCCTCGCCCTGTCCCTTGGGAAACTTGCTGAATGACTTGCTCTTTTTAATACTCAGTGGTCCCATTTATAAAATGGGATGGACAGTGATAACTAATGGGGGCAAGGATTAAATGAGATCAGAGCCTATAAAACATTTAGTATTGTGCCCAGGACCAAAAAGAAAAGCATCAACAGCAGTAGCAATAAGTAACAACTCATGTTAAGAATTACAATTAGAAGTAGTCCGTTTTGGGCACTGGGGTGCCTGCATGACTTGACCTCAGGGGTTAGCAAAGGCTGGACGTGGGCTGGACATATTGCCGGTCAATAGTCTCCTGGCCGAGTGCGTGTAGAAAGGCTCAGTGCCCATTTACGTTCAATCCCAAAGGGCAGTGACCATTACCTTGCCTCTTCGTACTTAGGACGTATTTCAGAGTTCCCCGGTTGTTCCCTGATTACTCCGAGGCTCACTTTGCCTCCCCTGGAACTGATTCCCAAGACGGATCTAAGGGCTGTGGTCTTGCCCGTGACTTGCTGCTGTTAACCAGCCCTGAAGCCATCTCAGCTCTCCCATTCTTGGATCTGTTACCCATCTTGCTTCAGTTCTTTGCTCGCAAGCTAAGTTCTGGATAAGAAACCAACACCGAGTTAGCTTTTTTGAAATTCCTGGCTGTGAACCCTAACCCCTGCAGAGAGAGGTGCCAGAGCAGAGTGGGTTGAAAGAGTCAGCCACTTCCTGCTATTTTGGGCAGAAAGGCAGGAAATCGTCCTGCTTTACAATGACCATGGGCAGCGGGGCTAGGAATAAAGTGGGGCTGCTATGAAAACAATCAGTTCTCAGGGTGCTGTGCTGAGCCGCCTGGAGTGGGCATAGATATTCAGCTGGGTCTCACTGTGTCTCAGCACCCGGCCAGCCACCCACGGGCCATGTATTTGTGAACACGAATTATAATGAGAAGTGTATCACTCTTTAATTAACTTTTTTTAATGTTAAAACCTATGCAAGGATCAGAAACTTGGAAAAGAAAGTCAGAATAAGGAATTCTACTGTGCTAAATGGCTGGGACACTTTTTCTGTTTAATATCTACCCAGAGACTCAGTAAGCTTTTGGACATTTCAGATCAATATCTGGTTCAGTCAGGAAAAAAGATACTCTAAAGCATATTTACTCAGCTAATGAGTGCAGAGCTTGAGATTAGTTCAATCAAAATTTAATCGAAATTTGGATTAGTACACATACCTCAGGACTGTGGGAATCTCGAGATTAGAAACAATAATGTTTTTATACCTAAGCATTTAAAGTTGCACGTGGACCTGTTTCTTGTTTAGTTTTGCTCCTTATTCCTTGATCTAGGTGTTTACTGTTGAAAGTCTATGTCACGAGACAGGAAATAGATTCAGAGCAAGCTTGTGACAGCAGAGGTGGGTGCAGATAAGAAACAAACATCTCCCCCTTCCCGCCCCCCCGAAGGAAAGCTTCTAGCCCGATGATGCCCTCCTGCTCTAACTCATCAGCCCCTTGGGATTCATTCTATTTGTCCCTCCAGCTCCCCTCTTCAGTCTTCTGTGTTCTGCTCTGGGTACCAGGAGGCTGGTCCTTACGGAAAACGTCAATAGATGCCTTTGCCATCTGGCTTGGTGGGCACTGGCCAATGGGAGCACTGCCAGGAGATGAAAGAGTGGGAAAACAATGAATCTAGGCTGTTTCTTTCTCTCCCTCCCTCCCTGCTCTTTCGTCACCTCCCAGAGGCTGACGGTCTTCAGGCTGTCCTCTCCTCCCCTCCTCGCTCTCTGGAGGTTCTCGCAATTAGCACTCCACTTTCCTCCTCGGACCTGCCGGTGGTAAAATCGTCTTGTCAATTGCTCACCTCAGTGTGTTCCAACATCTCCCCTCGGGGTTGCCAAACTCTTCTCACCTCATTTTAAGTAATGCATTCATTAAATTCTCCTCAATGACTCCATTCGAGTGTGCCATCTGCTTCCTGCTGGGACCGGCCTCTCTATGTCGCTACAGGAAACCTCCTGTCTGCTCAGACGGGTTTGCTCATGGTGTCTTAATGTATCCTCTGTGGCTTTCTACCTCCACATGTGTAATGTCCCATGCCCTTTCGTGCTACAAAACCAACCCTAAACCAATCATGCTCACCTGGAGGGCCATTCCAGAGGAAAGGGATGGCACAGATTCTTTGGGGGGAAAAATGATCATGTGCTATTTTAGAGCATGCTTTATTTAAACAGATTATTCAACATCACTTATCTGTTGATGTCATATGGAAGCTTCCCTGGGCAGAGTCCATTCCTTTCAATTCTATACATTTCTCCACGCTGGCAACCTCTTTGTCATGCACCCTGGAAAATGTATTTCCTGCTATAAATGTGCTCTGATTGGGAACAGTTTTTAATTTTTTTCAGTAGTCAAGTAAGCATAAAAACAGCTTGCTTGTCCACGGCAAAGCAGGCTTCCCAGGCTACAACAGGCGTAGCCACATTAGGACTTCTGAGACCATCGGGTCTGCCTTAATTTTCAGGGTTTGGTGAAAACCAGGAATGTTGGGACCTGCTCAGGTACCCAGAAAAATAATCATGTTTCTGTGTTTTACTAGCGTGCAGTAATGGGCTAAGTGGTGTGGTGCCTGGTGCTGCTAAGCCAGAACTTGTACAAAGTACCCTCTGTGTGAACAAGCTTCATCTTGGGCGCTGGGAAACCAGAGGCCTGCCGCCCGCCTTTTTCTCTGCACAAATACTCACACAAGTGACCACAATATAAACAGGGAGAGTTTTCCTAATTTTTAAAAAGTTAGTAGGATATGTAAGAACATATTCATGGGAAAGGCAACTAGCAGCAACGTGACCTCTTGGCATCAGACCGCTGATGGAGATGGGAGCTCCAAACCAAGTTGTCCCGACTCTGTTGTGAGCTTCCATTCTAAGTCCCCCTCCCTTTAATTCACCTCTTCCTTGGACAGCCTTACTGTTTAACCATTACTGTTTTATTATTTCCATTTCCGTTTTTGTTGGTGGTGGAATTTCCCCAGAATTATGATGTTTTCATCTTTGACATTCCCCAAGTTTTCCCCATTGCTTATAGAAGTAGTTGTTATGATTATGATGATAAATGATTAGGGCAATGTGGTTTATGGTTTATCAGGTGGTTTCAAATGTTTATCTCACTTACTACAGTGCTATCTGAAATGGAGAAAACAGACTATTTTCATATTTATACCTAAAGTGATGGAGATTCTGCAGGAGCTCATGATTGGCTCTTGGTCTTTCTGTGAGTGAGAACTCTGAGGCCAAAGGAACCAGGGCTTTCTGATTTGTGGCTTCAGCCTCTCCACTCAAGGTACAAGTGATCCACAAACAGAAGAAAAGAGGGAGAAACTGAGGCAGCCTGGAGACCCCCGTGATGTTCAGCTTCCGCTACCCATCGCACACAGCTCCCTGGAGAGTTGAGTTCTGTCTGGCGGGGTTATTTGCACTGGCAGGGGGGGAAAAAATCGGTATGGACTCAGGCTGGCCAATGCAGATATCATGTGAGTCTCATACGTCATCTTAATGTCTTGTGTTCACATTTTAAAAAGTAAAAGAAACAGGTAAAATTGATTTTAATAACACATTGTATTTAATCCAATATATACAAAATATTATTTCGCCATAAAATATAAATGTAGTCAATGTAAAATATGAGTGAGATACTTATGTTCATTTTTTCATCCTGTCCTCAAAATCCAGTGTGTGTTTTACATCTACATCCCGTCACATATCAAGTGTCCCCCTGGGACAAGTGGCTATTTTATTGAACAGTAAGAAGTGGCACTTTTGCCAGGTGCCTGGCCTTGACGTTGCCTCGGGCCTGTCATGGTATCTGCCTTGAGAACGTCAGAACTACGGTCAGAGTGTTCCCTTGAAAGGCCAACCAGTAAGGGAAGAGCATTTTTAATGACTCTACTTTCAGCCCCGGGAAGGCCAGGCCCGAGCTCGTCTTCCTCATTGCTCTATGTTTAATGACTAGCGCAGCGCCCAACTCTTGAGTGCGTGAACGAACTGTGAATGGAATGGGTGAGATGACAAAATCGGGGATATTTTCACACTCTTTTTCGTTCATACCAAGTCTTTAAAACCTGGTGTGTTCTCCACATTTCCCCCACATCTCAGTCCAGACATCCCGCCGTTCCTGTGTTCAGCAGCCGCCTGTGGCCGGTGGCTACAGCGGGACACAGGGTAGCTATAGGTGGTTGGGCTGTAAGTCCGACTCTGTCACCGACAGAAGTCACAGGTTGTATGACCAAGAGCAACTTATGTCCTTTCATTCCGTTTGTTTGTTTGTTCTCCACCTCTCTGGAAGATGAGTTCCAATTTAACATTCTGAGTCACCTTATAAAAGAGGAGCCAGATGGCAGGGACATATCTTTCATTCGCACCTAATCCCACACTTTCCGGCACTTACCCAAAGCAATTACGTTACCTTCACGTAGCAATCCACGTGATTGCGCTGATGGGTGTGGCATACGTTTTTATATGCCTCCTCACCTTCCCCCAGTCTACAGATGCGGTACCAGAAGGGCTCATAACTAGAAGCACCGAGGGGAGACATTGAAGACAATAGATAATGGGCTTTTCAGTAACTGCAGCTTGGCCGATGCTCCAGTGGCTGGGGTGAATGGTAGGGAAACTTGCCGACCCGCCAAACTCTTGGTGGGGCATGAGATGTCCTGGTGGGGAGCAAGTGATCCTAATTTGGCTTCTGACTAGATACTTGACTGCCAAGCAAAGCAGCCAGAACTAAATAAAAGTAAAAGGAAACGTCAGCGTTCAGGGCTAAGGCTGTTGGCCATCTTGTGACATGAGGCAGACCTGCGCCCTGCACAAGGGCGCCCAGCGCAGGGGAAGAGGAGGCGGTGAGATGCTTGCGGGCCCTGCTGGGGGCTTCTGTTCATCCGGAGGGAGAGGCGTGTTGTTCAACTTTGTACGGGGGCACACTATGGGCCCTCAGCAGCCTGCATTGGGACATCAGCAACCGTCTCCAACACTCAAGCTATGACTAGAAGGAAGAACTCCCGCTAAACTGTAAAAACGTAAGAACAATAACAATAAAAAACGTTTATAGCTAAAGCCTCAAATATGGAAACCCATATATACCTGAAATTGGTCTAAATATGAGTGGGTATTATTTCTTTCTAGGAAAGGAAACAAAAGGCAACCTTAAGTACATGTATAAAGAACAGACTCTAGAGAATGTTCTGGCAATATGTTTGGCTTGGGTGGTATGCTATGATTTCTTTTCCTTAAGTATTTTGAAGCAAATCCTAGACCTTTGATGATTTCATCTGAAAATGCCAAGCTAAAAGCTTTTTAAAAATTATAACCATATTACCATGGTCACACCCGATAAAAATAACACTGAAGATTCATTGTTCTAGACTCAGAACAGACTGATGGTTGCCAGGGAGGAGGGAGGTTGGGGGACTGGCTGAAAGAAGTGAAGGGGATTAAGAAATTGGTAGAGACGGCATCGTCATGGGGATGTAAAGCACAGCCTGGGATACATAGTCTGTAATATTGTACTAACTATGTACGGTGCCAGGGGGTACTGGGAATATCAGGGGACCACTTTGTCAAGTATCTGACTGTTTAACCACCATGCTGCACTCCTGAAACTTAATACAAAATAATATTAAGTGTAAACTTCATTGAAAAATATTTTTAAAGTTTCAAAAAAAAATGTTTGTTGTTCTCTCCGTTCCTTAACAGGATCTTTATTCCCATAGCAAGTCGCACAGGTTAAAAATCAGGACACCCGTTTGCCGTCCGTCGTTGGGGCGCTGTGCTCGGTAGACTCATCAAAATCTTCGCTTCCCAGGATAAACTATTTCCATCTGCCCTCAGCACCCGGCACATCTAATTCATCCTTAATTTCTAGCATTTCATGTATGCCGGCCCAGGAAGTCAATCAATTGCATGATGAATGGCTTGTGAAGATACTTAGGGGTGCTTACCTTTTGCTTTTTCCCAGTAAATAGCTGCACGGCTTGGGAGGCGGGAGAACGCCGGCCCTGGATCAGCACAAACCAGTTTCAATGATTTATTTGCAGTCCCCCGAGTCAGGAAGTAGGGGCTGGTTCCATGCCACAGAGTTACAGACTCTTCTTTTTCTCTCTTATCTCTCGACACCGCAGTTAAGCAGTTTTGGGCCTGAATAAACTCTGTTGTTTAGCTTCATCACAAGACCCAGTTCACGTTAACCCATTCGTATAGATCCAGGAATAGCTGCAAGAAAGGAAAGCAGCCCAGGGCTGCCACGTGGCAGAGGCGGTCTGAAGCGACGGGGCTGCGTGTGACAGGGCTTGGCTGCCCGGGTATCTGTGCCTAACGCAGGCCAGAATCTTCATTTTGGGGAATTTGGAAAAGGCGAGAAACAATTGACATGACAAACATCTCCTTGGTAGGCATAACACTGCCATTAAAAATAGAAGACAAGCCCTGGCTGGTATAGCTCAGTGGATTGACTGTGGGCTTCAAACTGAGGGGTCGCTGGTTTGATTCCCAGTCAGGGCACATGCCTGGGTTGTGGGGCTAGGTCCCCAGTGCAGGGTGTGAAAGAGACAACCACACACTGATGTTTCTCTCCCTCTCTTTCCCCTCTTCCCCTCTCTCTAAAAAGGAGTAAATAAAGTCTTAAAAAACATAGAAAACAAGACAAACATAACAAAGAAGCATTAAAAAAATCTTATGGCTTGTTCGATTTTTGAGAAAATCCACCAAAACTGTAAATATCATGAGATGGTAAGCAGGAAGGTGGGGAAAGCATTGAAGATAATTGAAAATTGAAACAGTTTGGCTAGGGTGTTAGGACTAAGGAATCAGGATTTCCTTTCTTTTTCAACTTTTTAAAATATTGTTTCATTCCACATTGTGATTACTACTTTTGCAAACTGACCTCACCAAAATGCCAAAACTCACCCACTCACCCCTAAATGGGATATTTTTCCATGGCTGCAGTGGACTGAACCCACTCAATTCGTATGCATTTTCTTTGGGTCAGGGCCGGCCAAACACCCAAGGGCCCTGGTGTTTTATTAGAATCCTAGTTTTATTCCCCAGATACAAAGGAACACGGGGCGTGAATGACATGAGGTCACCAAAGAAGAATGCCAAGGACATAACTCCAGTAACAGAGGGCGGTTGAGACCCTGGCCAAGTCACACCTACTTTTTAAGTGCATCTATAGAATTCAGTCATTTTTATCCCACTGCCTTAGGCTAGAAATTTATAGATTTGAAGCTCAATTTCAAAAGAGTCTGGCATTTTCACAGCCCCTGAAGGAGAAAGTAAGGAAGAAAATTCCTTTGCATTTGCTTCAGTTGAAGCCTTGGGGAAATGGAGTCAGGGCAGACGAGAGTCCCCCGGGGACTTGCATTTGCTCAGTGTACCGGGCTGGTCCAGGACGCCCTGCGCTCGTTCACCCTCCAATACAAAAGTCACCAGTGGCTTTGGGTTCCGGTAAGAAGGGCGATCACATTTCCTGACCTAGGTTCTAATTCCACCGCTAACAGCCATGCTGGTTGTACTCTCTTATCAACCCTAAGAAAACAGGCTTAGAAGGGAGATACAGCACATTCAAATCTTGTTTCTGCCAAGACCTCTGTGAGTTGGGCAACGTGCTTAATCTGTGTCTGTTTTTCTACCTGTGAAATGGTAACAATGTGACCTGTTTGGCAAGGGCGCTGTGGCTATTGAATAAGCTCTAGTACATTCGGCTCTTGCGCTGAAGTGTAAAATAAAGAGTAATCTCAACATTATTTCAGTGGGGAGGGAAACCAAAAAATGCAGATTTATATTATTTTCTTCTCTTGGTCTTTTTAAATTTAAACCCACTATTCAGTGAAGGGCTGATTCTGCCTTTTTAGTGCTTTTTAAATGGAAAGTTATATCCCATACTAATATCATTTTAATGAATATATGATATATATTTTTGGTTTTCTTGAGGAATGATAGCTCCAAACTTTCTAAATGAAAGTTTTGTTTTCCCTAAGTAAAACTTTTCATCTTTATGTGCAAGTATATATTCTCGGTTTTGGGGTCACAGTGCGAAGTTTAAAAAAACCTGAAAAACACATTTGCTTTCGATGCTCTTTTCATGAGAAGCCTCTAGAATGTGGTGAAATATCTTTTAAAGGATCAACAATGATCACAGATCATATCTAACATGTAACAGAACTGGAAAGCGAGGGTCCCAGTGGAGAATGAAGCCAAACAGAGCTCCTGAGTTGCTCCCGTTATTCTGGGAAATATTTGACCAGGAAGGTTGGGCTGTAAAACCAACTTATAACTTTGCTGCTCCATAAAATTCCTGAAAGCCAATGTATCCAAACACAGAGCATACTGATATGAGCCAATTGCTCTCCTCTTAGAATAAGAGATTGCTTACCTGGGTAAACAGCTCACTTACCAAGACTCACCTGAAGACCTTCCCCTCACTCAACTGTACTCAACTGTTATGTGGAGAACTTCACGTAACCCTGGTCATGTCCCTGCCTTGAAAGATGTAACTTCAACCACTTGAGACCAGACCCCAAAGCCCTACACGTATCCTTCTGGACCTACTCCTTCTGAGGCCTTAAGATACAGTCAAGGCTCGAGTCTTCCTGGCTGTAGTAGGTTTAGTACAATTGGCTTTGCTTAGTCAATAGATTTTTCTGAGTAGTCTTCTCGAGGGGAGTTGACAGTTGATTTCGTTGTATACAGCTTTTGTGATCTGGGGAAAAACTTTATTGAAGAAAAGAAGGCACCTAATAGATCTCCCCAGCTTCACAGTGGACTGAGTTATAATTATTATGGAGAACTGCATACAACACAAGGCTTTTAATCCTATGGCACATTAGCCATATTGAGCAAAGGAACAAGGTTTCAATTGTCCTGAAAACCTTCGAGTTTTAGTTTGGGTTCTTTATGGATAAGGGTCACATACTGTGTTCATTTCTTATGACCACAGAGTTTTGTACATACCAACACTCAGTAAATTCTAGTTGATGGATTGGGAGCTGGAGGACTAATTGACGGTCACTCCCCATCCCCCCTTTCTAAAATTCTCTGAAAAGTGTACACTTTGTTTGTACTAAGATTGCCTCCTGAGTGACCCTCAGCAGAAAGGGACCCTGTGTCGTCCCCAAAACAGCTGACAAGCTGTAAATATACATAGTAATCAGATTTGGTGGTTCATAAATTACTTTTTACAAGTCTTCTGGAAACAGCAGCTGTGTTAAAGAAGAACTATAAGTAGAGGTTAACAGTGAATTCATTTACAGACTGTGTGTGCGGAATGTCAAGGGGGGAGACAGAAAAACTTTATTAGCAAAATAGCAAAAATTACCCCATTTGGGGAACAAGCCTCGTTTATTCAATCTGCTATTTTGTAGACACACAACCAAAAAGGAGATTTCAATCTATGAAATGGGACAGCTGATGACTTCATATCAGAAAACATGAGATGTATTACATAATAAATAGAACAATGGATTAGGATTCAAAGCAAGTTAACTTATCTGGCTTCACAATTAATTAGCTGTTGTTTGGGGTAAATTATGCAATCTATTAAATCTTCAATTTCATAGTCCATTAGCTACAAATTAACAAAGCCTGCTATTGTTTATCTCACGGTGATTTTGTGTAATTGAACAAGATGGAATCATACCATTTTGGGGTTGAAAAGTAGTTAATGGTTATTTAGTCTAATTAGTGCTTTAAAGGAAAAAAATCATCATATAGATAGTATTTTAGGCATATCAGACAATCTTGCTTGTTAACTCATTCTAAAACTGTTCCTCCAAATATTTGTTTATGTGTCTGTTTTCTTGAAAGTGTAGCTTGGTGTCTACATTTGCATCACCCAGCTTGGTGCCTGGTTTTTAGCACAAAGCCAGACGGTACATTTATGTACTCTAAATGATTGGTTAAGTGAAAAACAGAATCTTTACCTTTGAGGAGTAGGCTGGCCTCACTTCCTCCTGCTTTACTGTCTTCTGTGTTAATTTGGTTTACAGATCCATAAATTGGATATAATGTCCTCATTCCACCACTCAGAGGTGTTATGATAATCGAGGTGAAAATTGGAATTGCTAGGTGCTAGTAACATGAATTGTTGCAGAGTTTTCTAGAAGGATGATGAAAATGAGGTTGTCAGGGTCCCAGAGGAAGTAAATAACCATGAACAGTGGAGTCTGGGATTTTTTTAAAGAGAGCTGAGGATTTATGCCTTTCTGTACTAAGTGTTTCAACTAATCGACTTTGTAGATGTGTCCACAGAAAGCTGTTGTGCACACCTCCCTATATTGCTGACTGCATAATGCCTTATCAATATTTGTGTGCTTTGGTGACCTTAGCCATCTTACAGATGTCAATACTGTGAGGTCCAGCAGTGCCCTAATCAGGGAAAACTCAGTTGTTAGGAGTTATATGACTCTACCCTAAATAATTTATATGTGAATGAATTTTTAAAAATAATCTCCCCATATTTTCCTTCTTTTTATGCTGATACCAACCTATTGGACAGTAGCATTTATTTTTCTTCCCTTTCATTTACTTCTAGACCTGAAAACCAAATAGCCAAGCCTGTAGAATTATGTGTAGAATTCCAAAGATAATGAATCATATCCTGAACGTATTAACCACATGGTAGCATTTCAATGGGTTTGGCTGTCCAGCCTTCTGAATTTCATTCATTCATTTGGTAAATATTGGCATGGAGGTAGAAGGATCTCTCAATTTTTGTGATGCGTGAAGCTGCTGGATTTATATGCCAATGAAACAAGAGGGTATTTTATGGTTTTAAGGAAATAATATGATCACGGTGAGCAACTACTTTAAATCTAGTTAAATTCTGCAACTGCACGATACTAATCTTTCATCTGTTTGAGTATTGTTTTCTGCTGGCAGAGTCACAGTAGGTATATTAGAATCAAAGTTAATTTTGTATCCTGTCATCTGTGTACAGGTTGCCCAGAGTTTAGCTTCATTCCTTTCTGAGGACAATTAAATGAAATTTTCAGTGAATAGATTCTGGCTCAACATAAGGAAGAATTTTCTAACAATTCGAGCTTCTCGAAAACGGAATATACTGATTTTCATGTTAGCTTTGTTTCCTCACCCATTTTTCCCATTCCTCTATATTAAATTTTGGTCCAGGAGAACCGCATCTGTACCCTGCGGATTACTTTGAAGCAGGTTATCTTCTATTACTTAAATTACTGATTTAAATATATTCATATGCAGGATTTTACAGTTATTGTCACACTTTAATTAACTTATTTCAAGTCACTATGGTACCACAAAGAATAGAATTAATCTTGACTTTTTCATCAACATAACTTTATATTTGCCCCAATTTTAAGTAACCCGCACATTTAACTATTGTGGAATCCTTTTGATGTTTCATTTCAATTATTAGTATAATTTTTTACAGAACAGCGTTAAAGTGAGAACCTTCTGTGAATTTCTCATAAACACCTTTTCAGTGACTTCTCTGGAATGGTAGTTACATCTCTGTATATTCACCTCATAATGTTATTGTCTAACTTCATTCTCCTGTCAGCGCTTTGGTATCAGAAGGCGTCAAAATGTCCTGAAACCAAGATGCTCTATGGCCATAAAAATCGCCGTGATTAACCACTTTCTCACACAACTAAGTAAGGTTTATTTGGCATGACTGAACCATTTTGACCTCTTAGTTACTGTTTTATAAATTTCCATAGTAGTTTTAGCCCTTAGGCTAATTATTTCTAGAAAGGAGGCAGTTCAGTGAGTGGGGTGTTTGATGCTCTCAAAGAAAGGAGGGAAAAAATTAAACAACCTCTTCCTCTGACTCGGAAACTATGCAGAAGAACCTCAGAGGATCTCAGAAGGGACAAGGAGTGATTGGTTCTCACGGGCCATTACGGGGCCTGACGCTCATGCCCACGTTCACCCACCAACATCGCAGACGGTGAGTTGTGAGCAAGGAGAACGGGCGGGACCACGTGTACGAGAGAGCAGGATAGCAGAAATGAGGTAAAAATAACCACGGAAGCAGAAAAAGACAAGCAGGCTTTTAGAGGACGGGGTGAGTGAGCAGAATCACAATCCCTGGTGTTAGTGTTGCAAATTTCTAATAAGTCACATTTCTTTCAGCATATTTTTTAGTAGCAAGCTCTTCCATTGCTAAAAGTATGGTGAAGAATGCAAAGAATGAGGCAGACAGAATGGATGGGGATGGGCCATCCCTACCAAACGAGAAGGCCACTCGATGTTTTAAAGTAACCTGAAGGAATGTTCTGGTTTCAGATGTCACTAGGTCCCTAATGAAGTAGGTTTGCCAAGCTTCTAACAAGATTTTCCCCTTTCCCAAAGCAACGCTCTGCATAATCAACTAAGCTTTTCCTTGATTTCTTTTCTTGTCTTTTTTTTCCCCTCATTCTTCTTTATTTTTTTAGTCAATGAGCTCAGCCCCAAATGAAAGCTGGAGTTGTATGAAGTGAATCGGCTGGAAATAGTCACTGAAAGGCGTGCAAACCAGAGCTGGCAGGTTTCGGCTCTTCCGTTCTTGAAGGAGAGGCTAACTTCAATCCAAATGGCTTCCTGCGCAATTGTGCGCTTATTCGAGGGTTTTGTTCCTGGTATGGAACCAGGCATTAATATCCCAGCCTTTGCAAGCGATGCCCAGAAAATACACATCTCATCTTTACCTTGCGGTGGCTCAGTACCCATTTGGTCACGTCCTAGTAGCGTGGGAACTATGTAGGAAGGGGCTTTACATCACGGGTGGGATGCGGGTATTATAGGAGGTAGGCTTCAGGCTGTTTGATATTTCCTATTCCACCCTAACCCAGTGCAGACAAAGAAGAAAGTAGAAACTCGGAAGTTAGGCAGTCCATCTACTTTGTACTATTAAAGGAAGGGACTTCTAATATTTTTACAGGGGATAATATACACACACACATTTGGGAGAGGAAACATTCGTAATTTTGCTTTTGAAAATTCTTAGCTTTCCAGCAGTTCCTTTCTAGACTATCACTAAGTGTATTCAAGAGTAGGTGAGTGGATAAAAAAGCTGATACATTTACACAATGGAATACTACTTGGCCATGAAAAGGAAGGAAAACTTACCTTTTGGGACAGTGTGAATGGACCTGGAGTGTATTATGCTCAGTGAAATAAGCCGGTCAGAAAAAGACAAGTACTGCATGATTTCACTTTTATGTGAAATCCAATGTACGAAATAAACCAACAAACAAGACAAATACACTTACAGAGACAGAACAGACTCACAGCTGTCAAAAGGGGGGTTGGGGGGCTGGGTGAAAAAGGTGAAGGGATTAAGCAAAGAAAAAAGACCCTCGTAGACACAGACAACAGTATGGGGACACCAGAGGGAAAGGAGGTGGGGGAGGGGGGACAAATGGTGATGGGAGGAGACTTGACTTGGGGTGGTGAGCACACAATACAATATACAGATGATGTATTATAGAATTGTACCCCTGAGACCTATATAATTTTACTAACTGTCACCCCAACAAATTCAATAAAAATTCTTTAAAATAAATAAATAAATAAATTCCTGCAAAGGAATATGTAAAATTCTATGATTTTAGAAACAATCTAAAGGTTGTCTTCAAATACAGTGAATTTTTAAATTGATAAATATTAAACTCTATGAAGTTGACATCGTATTTTGTTTTTTAGTCATTCTAAAATGCTAGTTTTAATTTTTTAATGTTTTCTTGCTTTAGACACATCCTTTTTTCATGTCCCAAATATTTCTGAAGGCCTCCCAAAGCCTGCGGTGTTAGACGTCCTGAACCCAGGGGCCAGTGGGTACAGTGGTGCTGGTTCCTGCCTGTCTGCTCTGCTTCTACGCTGCCGCTCACCCTCGCTTCCCGGTTTTCTAGTTCAGCTATTAAGTGACCAGTCATCTGTGTAAAGTTTGTTCAAGATTTTGCTACAGTATTCAAAATTCTTTGGAGACATTGTTTATACGTATCTGCTAAGAAACAGGCCCTTAAACCCGTGGTGAACATGTCAGTTGGTTAAGGTTTTACATATTGTGAGAGCTCTGGTCTGCCACACAAATAACATTATGACAGAGAACTAAATACAGGCTGTGAACATTGTTCTTAAATTCGGTCTCACAGCGGCTTCTCGAAAGTTTAGAGCCAACGGAGGGTCAATCTTAGTAAGTGTATGAGAGTGTGTACCGGTCATTTTGTATTTTAACCTCACTATTCAACTCTGTGATTGTGAGCACAGATCTAATTTGGATTTCACCAGTCTAGGTTGAAACATTACTTCTAACTCTTTGCGATCTTGGGAAAATTATCAAAATTCTCTTGCATTTTTCCCCACCTATAAAATTGGAATAATATTGAGTGCCTTCTAAAATTGTTGTGAGGATGAAAATTAGAGAAAGCTCTTAGCTCCGAGCAGAACCTTTAATCCATGATGGCTATTGTTTTTCCATATTTTTCCTTGGCCTTTTTTCTCTACTTTCATTATTTTCATCTTCCTACAATGTATCTATCTGTAAAAGCTACTTTAAACTTACAGGAAGAAGTTGGACTATACATAGATGAAAGAAGTAATCAAATAATTAGCAAACGTTTAATTTTGTTTACTTCCTAAAAAATTTACGGTTTAGAAGAAGGGTTTATTAAACTTCCTTGTGCACAGACGCTCAGCTGGTGTGCCCTTGTTATAATGCATATCCTGGTTCAGCAGGTCTGGGGTGAAGGCTTCAGAGTCTGCATTCTAACAGGCTCCCCAGTTGACGCTGATGTAGCTGGTCCTTCTAGAAACACTTTGTGCAGAAAGGGAGTCGAAGGAGAGGCGTGGACGCCATCTTTAGAGCTTTATAAAGATGCGAACAATCCAGTGTCTAGGATTCCTTGAATCACATCCAAGAGCAATGAGACGATGTCTTATTCTCTCTTATTCTTTCATGAGTAAAAGCTTCCTCTGTCTAACAAAAATTACCTGAAAGCATCCCACGGGAGTCTGGTTCTGACAAGAGCCATAGTTGTTGACGTCCGTTTGAGTCGTCCCAGCGCCCTCAGCAGGCGTTTGGTCCCTTGACCCTTGGACAGAGTCTTTACCATAATATATATTTTATCAGCTCTCGAAGCCTTTCACGTCACACTGAGTATTAGGCTCTTCTAATGTAATAGCTTGGCCAAGTCACACAGGATACTCACTGGCTAAGACACAGTCTCTGATGTTATCTTAGCTTAATGATTGTTTCTAAAACGGCTATTTGCTTTTTATATTTTACAATGTTGCCAAAATGTACCTTGTTAAGGTTACTATTGACTTCTTATTGCTAATTCCTATGGGCACCTATCTAGAGTTTGACCTTACTCTTTTTTACTTATTGAAACTTCCTGAGTGCTTGGGTTCCACAGTTCAACTCTCTTTTCTTTCCTCTTTATAATCCTCACCCAATTATATGCTTACTGATTTTAGAGAGAGAGGAAGGGAGGGAGAGGAAACATCAATGTGAGAGAGAAAATCAATCAGGTGTCTCTCGTACACACCACAACAAGGGACCGGACCCATAACCTAGGCATGTGCCGTGACCAGGAATTGAACCTGTGACGTTTCAGTTTATGGGACAGCGCCCAACCAACTGAGCCACACCAGCCAGGACTGCTTTCCTCTTAATTCTTCTGCTGCTACCCATAATTTATTTATGTAAGATTTAAAATTCTCACCTCTTGCTACCTCTTCAGTTCTTACTGTCTTATTACTCTGTGGTATTCTTGGGCAATCCCAAGTCCTCGTACTTATTGAAATAGCATCTGCTGACTCTGCTTTAACTTCTGTTTCCAGACCAGAGTTCTCTTCTAGATCCGCAACTATTATCAATTCCAACAAAAACGTCCTACTGGTGCCTCAGATTCAAAACACCCAAACAGAACTTTAATACCATTTCCTAACCTTAGACACTTAACTTCTTTAAGCCTTAGTTACTGATTTAAAATGTGGGGATCGTAAAAAAAATCTAAACAGATTTTTCTGAGACATAAGATCACATTTAACGTATGTCAGGTGCTTAGAATACTGTCTTTAGGATAGATTGTAATTTGTATCTCTTACGGTCTGGTTTATGGACCTGTGTTCTCCTTGTTGGCACCCACTGTGGATTGGGGATCAGAATCATGGAGCTTTCTCCTCCCAAAGAATATTCAATTAATTTGATAAGTCCAATAAATGATATCTCTTAATCACTTGTATTTCTCTCTTCTCTCCTCCCACTTTCCAATGTCATAGTTTAAATGTCTGTAATTCCTCACCGGGGTTATGTCAAACTGGCTCCCCAGGCCTCCCTGACTAGCCTTGTCGTCCACCATTCACTCGCTTACTGCTTGCTGAGTGTCCACCCAGAAGTTCACAGCTGACCATGTTCCTCACATGGTCAAAATTCTTCATAGCTCCCTACCTCCGAAAGTAAAGCATCGCTATAATTCTCACGTGACCCTTACAGGTAATGAGCAAGAAACGTCCTCACCCGAGGACACGCTTACTGATTTCAGAGAGAGGGGAAGGGAGGGAGAGAGAGAGGGAGAGGAAACTGCAGTGTGAGAGAGAACGTCAATCAGGTGCCTCTCACACGCAGCACAGCCAGGGGCAGGACCCATAACCTAGGCATGTGCTGTGACCGAGAAAGAGAAAGTTAGTCTCTTCTATCTCTCAGTTCCTTTTCTACTTCTCAGCTTTGTTCCCACATGCTTCAGCCGTATTGAAGTACGTGCTGAGTCCTGGAATATATCACGCGTACTCAGATCTGCAGGCCGTGGCTGACTGTTCTTCCCTTCACCTAATCTGTTATTCGAGACTAAATCCAGAACAAGTCTCCTGTGGAAGCTTTCTTTAAAGCCTCTGAACATACGTGGGTGACATTTGTGTGCCCATTAAAAAAAGAACTACTATACCAGTTTTTTAATTTCAGTGTGTTATAATTTTATTAGGAAATAGTGTTGGATTTGATTCCGTTCTTTTACTGCAGGTGTTGAGATTGTCCTATGAATTTTCTCCATTTTTCTGGTATTCTGTTAATGCAGTGAAATACACTGGCATTCAGTTGCTAAAGCAATTGCATCCCAAAATGTGTGTGTGTGTTTATATATACATATGTATATACATAAATATATATACACACACATATACACATGCATATATGTGTGTGTGTATATATATATATAACGGGTCCACTGTAGATAGAATATGTTCCCATATTGCTTGTTCATCTAGCTTGACAATCTGAGTTTTTTTATTAATGTCTAGTCTATTTGCATTAAATGCAATTATTTATCTGTTTAGATTTAAATATACTTTCTTGTTATTTCTGCTTATCCCATGGTTTTTTGTTGTTGTTGCTCCTTTGCTCCTCCTTTCCTGATTATTTTGGCTTAATCAAACCTTATTTTCAATTTTAATTTTTACACCCCTTTTGACTCTAACTCCTTGAATTGTGTCTTTTAGAGGTTGCTCTAGGAATCACCCTACATACCCTTGACACGTAAGTTTCTATTTAAAGTGAACAGTTCACCACTTTATGTAAAATGCAAAATCCATCAAACAGTGTAATGCCATTTTCCCCATTTTCATTTCACTGTTGTCATATCTTTTACCTCTACATGTGCTATAAACCCCATAACAATTTATTGCTTTTACTTTAAATAATAAGCTATCAATTTAAAAAAAATAACAAAAAATAAACTTTTTATAATTGTGCACATAGTTTTCCATTTTCTATGCCTTAATTCTATCCTATGGATCTGAATTAAGTATACAAATTTATATGTAAAAAATATAAAGATATATTTTGTACATCTTTAAAATGTTAACATTTATAATATATAAAGAAACATGCTGTGTAATACAGCCATATAATAGTTTCCTTCAGTCTCTACAACTGCATTTGGAATGTATTGCAAAGAAAATATGCTGGCAGCAAAACTTGTCGGCTTTTTTCCCCCTGAGAATGTATGTACTTGCCCTCAGTTTTGACGTACATGCATTATAGTTGGTGATTTTTTTCTTCTGTCAGATGTGGTTCCACTGAGTCTTAGCTTCCATGTTTGCATTGGAAATGATCCGTTATTTTTATTGTGGTTCCGTTCTATGTGAGGTACCTCTCTCCCAGCTGTTTCTTAAGGTTTTTTGTTTTATTTGTTCCTTTATATTTGGTTCTCAGTAGCTTGAGTGCCTATGTGAAGCTTTCTTTGTATCTGGTATGCTTGGGGTTTGCTGAGCTTCTTGGTTCTGTGCACTGATGTTTTATAACAATTTTAGAAGTTTTCATTATTATTTCTTTAAATACTTTTGGTGGTAATTCCGCCCCTTCTCTAGTTCTGGAACTCCCTAATCAGAGTATGAGAGATTGTTTAACTCTATCCTAAAGGACACTTACGCACTATTCATTTTTAAAAAAAATAATGTATTGCTTCATTTTTAGGTTTAGATAATTTATATTGATCTATTTTCTTTTTTAAATCATTTTTATTGTTATTCCATCACAGTTGTCCCAGTTTTATAGTGATCTACTTTCAAGGTCAGCGACTCTCCTGCTGTATCGAATGCATTGTTGATCTGTCCAGCAAACATTTCACATGCATTTGTCAGTTCTCGAATGTCCATTTGATCCTTTTTACAATTTCTGTTTTTCTGCTGAGTTTTGCCATTTATTATTGGGCTGTTCCCACTTTCTCGTAGGAATCATTGCCAATGTGTCTTATCTACAGTGTTCTTGCCAGCTAATTCCAGCCTTTATGCTATCCTGGAATCCATTTCTACTGACTATAGTTTCTCTTGATTATGTCCTGCTTCATAGGTCTTTGATATCTACTATTTCTAAGTTTTTTGTTGTCGCTTAACTGACATACCACCAACTGCACATATTTAATCTGTCCATCTGATGGCTTTTGATTTATGTATATTCTTGTGAAACTATTGCCAAAATCAAGACGATAACTACGTCTAACAATTCCAAAAATTTCTTCATGCCCCTCTGTGATCTTTCTCTCATGCTCCTCCTCCCAAGGCCCCCAGATTCCATATCCAAGAAATCATTGATCTGTGTTTTGTCACTTTATGAATTTGCATTTTCTAGAATTTTACATTAAAATTGTATAGCATGTGTTATTTTTAATAACTTCCTTCATTCAGCACAATTATTTTGAAATTCATAAATGTTATTGCATGTATCAACAAATCTTTTTTTTCTGCTTAATAGGGTAATATACAAATATGCCACAGTTTATTTATTAGTTTACCTGTGTGTTGATAGGCATTTGGATTGTTTTCCGTTGGGGTTATTACAAATAAGGCAAGTCACTATAAATATTTGTTTACAAGTTCTGTGTGGCCCTAAGTTTTCATTTCTCTTGGGAAAATACCAAGTTAGTAGAGTAGCTGGGTTGTGTAAGTGTGTGTTCAAATTGTTAAGGAACTGCCCAAATGATCGCCAAGTGGTTACAACCAGTTGATAGTGGGAGTCGAGCAGGTACGTAGTAGTATCACGGTGAGGCTTTCCGAATAATGTCGAACAGCCTTTCGTGAGCTTATTTGCCATTTGCGTATCTTCTTAGAAAAGTGTTCAGTTCTGTTGCCCATAATTTCATTGGATTTTTTATTACTGAGTTGTAAATGTTCTTTATGTATTCTGACTGAAAAGCCTTTGAAATATATGTATTTTACAGATATGCAGTTATATAGCTATGTAGTTCTATAATGATGTTTGCATATTGATCCTGCAGTGTTACCGAACTCGCTTGTTAGTTCCGGCACCTTTTAGGTAACCCCACTGAATTTTACATAGAATCCTGTTTCTTGCAGACTCTTTGGTAATTCTGCGTATTAACTGAGAAACGTGGTACAGCCTCTCAGCTCCAATCAGGATTCATTGGATAGGCCTGGCTGGTGTGGGTCATCAGTTGGGTATCGTCCAGCAAGATGTAAATGTCCGGGTTTGATTCCCGGTCAGGGCACATGCCTGGGTTGCAGGTTCGGTCCCCTGGGGTGGATACGGAAGGCAACCAATCAGTGCTTCTCTGTCATATCAATGTTTTTCTCTCTTTTTCTCTCCCTTCCTTTCCCTCTCTCTAAAATAAAAATCTTTATTTTTGATTTATTGGGTGAAGATTTTCTATGATTTTTTTGGTGGTAACAAGTAATAATCAGTTCCTTTTCTGGTTCAAACTTAATAGTTTTCAGTAGAACAATACACACATTTAGATCCTTCTTAACAATTCTCACTTCCCTGGTGTTTGTGGCAAAGCTACCAGAGCTGCTTCTGTGAGTGGGTGCTCAATGCTGCCTCTAGAGGCCGCTGCCTTACATTGCCGTACAACCCTTATTCTTCACCTCCCCCAGACACGATGATGTGGTACGGTGGTCATTTGCGTGGCCCTGAAAATCTGCATGCTGCTTTGTTAAATTATATTTTTAATTGAGTCACTTCATCTGAACAAATCAAAGCACCAGTTATTAGAGACGCCATCTAAACTTGGTAGTTAATGAAGCTGTGCTGAGTTGTTTAGATGAGTATGAATCTTAGCAGAAGTACCTTTTTATTAGAGGTTGAGAACTACGTATTTTTTAATGGGATTTCTCACCGAGCTGGGGTGAATGAATATGGATTTGTCTTTTCAGTCAACATGGGGCATTTATCCATGGGATTAATACTATCGACTCTTGCTTTGAGAAATTAATTTAGTTCACCAACACAGATGCCTTTCTTTTGATTTTTTTTTTTCTGACTGCTAAACGTTGGGAAGTGGCCAGTTAGCTTCACAGAAGAGATTTTGGTGAGAATATTAGACACTCCTCTTTTATCATAAATATTGTAGCTTTTAGTCATGGCATTTTCGTATCTCACACAAAAATATGGTACATACTCTCATTGTTCTCCATTATGAGTTTCTAATCTTGTAGGACTCATGAGATTAAATATAATTTATACCTGTGTCTTCCTTATAACCTAACCTATTCCGTTCCCTGTAGTAACTACTCTCTAAATTCAGGGTCCGGCACAAATAACACCCCCTTTTATTACATAAAAATCTTTTATTACAAAATGATAAGCATGCAAATTTGTAACATAACAATATCACACTCAAGCACACCATATGACATAATAGGTGAAATGTTCAAATTACAATTATAGTTTATTACACTCATATTATTACCCTGCCAACCACATTCAAGCAGGCGTTACTTCTTAGACTTAGAGGAGAATAGATTAGAAGGAAATGGGCAAGGCAGCAGGAAAGTGAGTTGAGGACAGCACCGTCATCTGGGACGGGGAGAAAGTGGATCGCCATCTTTGCCCAGCGGAAATTCAGTGTTTCGCATTCCACTACAGGAAAAGTTCATCCAGAATGTCCGTGTGTTGTCTAGTTCAGGTAAAGGTGAAGGAGCAAGGGGCCTGGGCTCTCAGTCCGGGAGGCGGGCCGAGAGAGGACATCGTGGGCCTGCCATGGGCCAGGTCTGTGCTGCATGCTTTTCATAATCTCTCGTCTCAGACCATTGTGGGACAGACTTATCTTCATATCTACAGCCAAGGAATGTAAGTTTCAGAGAAATTAAATGTACCGCTTCATTATTAGCCAGAGTTGGGATTCTATCTTTGATCTGACTTACTCTAAAACCTTCACTTTTTCCTCTCTATGTCAAGTTGCAGCCCACAGATGTAAAGAGTATTAAATGGAAACTAGAAAATTCTAAAACTCTTTAAGTCTTTCTCCAGTTACTTTTGATTATAACAAGTGACCGCAGTAAAGGAATAATATGACCAACTCAACTCCCTTTGAACTCGTTTGGCTCCAAAAAATAATGGAATAAACAGACCACATCACAATCATATTAAGGGGAAACCAAATCCATTTCCATCGAATGCTTGTTTCACTTGATTTATTTTTTCCTTTCTCATTCCTGAATGCCTTTGTGTATTTAGAGTTGAATTTGAAGTAGAAGGCAATTTTCAAGCAACCTACACATCCTTGTAAATATTAATCGGGGGCAGAGGGCAAAAGGCTAGATGCTTTTAGTCAAAATGGATTTCCTACTATATTACCCAGTCAGAAAACATGAATAAAAGAGCACTCTGGGATATTGTGTTTAAGTGAAATAAACGATTACATTATTTTTCTTGGGAAACGTAAACATTTCCTAAAACGACACTTTGGTTCTTTTTTAATAAGACCTCAGCTATTTACACAGATGCTAAGCTGGTGCGATTTCGGGGTTGACTGGGTTGTTTCCCAGTGCGCCAGCCGCAGGGAGAACTGGCTGGTGTTGGCACAATGAAGGGGATCCGGAGACTGTGGCAGGGTAAAGAGAACGGGTCAGTCAGGAGACCTGGACAGCTCATATCAAATTCCTGAAGACCTGTGGAAGCTCAGGGGCAACAGGAAGACTGTGCCACCTCAGAACAGAATAGTGAAGAAGGACGAATGATAACTGGGGACCCCAGTGCACACTGCTATCAGTACAAGACATCGTCCTCCTGCCCTGTCTCAGTCGTAGGGACAAAGCCACCCATAACCGTGCTGTCCCCTTCTAGTCACCCTTCATCACGGCATCTCATTCATTTCTTTCACAGCATTTGCTGCAATCAGAAACCACCTTATTTATGAATTTCTTTACTTGTCCGTCTGTTTACATGCTATTTTCTAACTTGCCCACTAATGGAAGCATCGTGGGGTCCACTGTGTTCAGCTCCTTGTCTTCATTGCCTAGAACTGTCTATGCTATAAAGGATGCCCCCTTATATGTACTGCATGGTTTGTGAATAAATGGATACACTGTTCCTGATAATTCACATATCAATTAATATGAACATAAATTGATATTTATCAAGTATAGGCAAGGGCCTGTTTTAAGTAAGTGCTATAAATACAGGGTCTGGCACAAATCATGCCCCCTTTTATTACAAAATCATAAGCACGTCATTCTATAACATAACAATATCACACTCAAGCACACCATAGGACATTTTAGGTGAAATGTTCGCATTAAAACTATAGATTATTAGACCCATATTATGACCCTACCAACCACATGCAAGCAGGCGTTACTTCTGCCGGACCCTGTATATTGAACTAAATGAATACCTTCCGGACTGATGGAAACAGAACAATTGTCCTGAAACTAAGTTAAAAGAATTCATGACAAGTAAGAGAAGATAGACATTCGATTCTAGGACCAAAATTATGGGAACATGATTAATAGTTAATGCTCTTTAACAGGAGTTCTAGCTACGGTGGTTTTGTTTGGTTCATGGGGACCATCAGGGAAAAGAAATCTTTGGCCTGAATCCCTGTCTTAAGTTAGTTCCCTTTCACTTAATCAAGAAAGGGAAATGCAAACGTAGTTGCGCTTCCTTTGTACTTCACGGCATTTTATACTTTCTGTCACTGCATACGGGCTATACTGGCTGTTAATTTGTCGGTGCGGACTCACTGGCGCGCCAGCTTCATGAGGACAAGCAGAAACATCTGTCTCGGCCCCTGTCACTGCTGTGTCGGGAGCATGCAGCTCAGTGGCTGGCATAACGGCGATGCCCCAAGATGTGTAATGAAATAATGTGCTAATTTGAGGGGGGAGGAAGTGGCAGGAAGTTTTTGGAATCTTCCTGAATCCTAACATAAACAGGTGAGTTAGACAATCATATTACAAAGGGTTCGGCCTGGCATTTTCAGTACCAGCCGGTACTGTGCACAGTTATGTCCACAGTATCAACTATGTTCCCTGTGCTGCGCTTTACGTCCCCATGACTGTTTTGCAACTAATTTATTCTTCTTAACCCCTTCACCTTTATCACGCAGTCCCCCAAACCCTCCGCATCTGACAACCATCAGTCTGTTCTCTGGATATGAGACAGTTTCTGTTTTGTTTGTTTGGAAAGTAGATGGTTGTCTAACCACTACGTTGCATACCTGAAACTAATACAAAATAACATTTAATGTAAACCGTAATTGAAATATTAAAAAAAAACCCAGGTTTTATTATTCAAAATATAAAAGAAACACATGGGGCAGTGAGTGATAGCAAAACTAAAACCCAAGGACAAAGTTTAGAAGTAAAACTCAGGACAGATTCTTTTCTACAACCCTCAAAATAAATGAGGGGGGGAGCAAACCGCTAGAACCAGACCCACGTGCTCTTGGTGCCTGAGCACAAGAAGGCAGAGGGACGCAAGAGGCCATCTGACGGGTGTGACAGTGACAGAGCGCCACACAGCCCATCCACAGTCACCGTGAATTCTCTGAGCCAGTCTGGGAATAGACACACTGACCCTCACCCGGGACAGGAACCTGTAGAGAGGAAGTGACTGGTAATAAAGTCAAAATTGCTCAGGAGAGCAACAGTACAAACGAAAGAAAGAGAAGGTGCAGCTAAGAGTAGGGACAGGAAAACAGAACCCGGAGTCTCGGCAAGTTCGCTGTCACATGTTACCATTATACAGAAAGAACAGAAGGATTTTTGTGAAGCCCAAGCAGCTGTACACACGAGCGAGAGAACTGTATTGAGGGCAGATATTTTATAAAGTAACTAATAGAAAGAGAAAGAGAAAGATAGAAAGTAGAATAATATACCTAAAGGCAGGGAAAGAAACAGAAAAACCTAAACCAAAGCCTGTAACTTACTATTTCCAAGTGAATTTAAAAACAAGGAAATAATATAAGAGGAAAAAGAATCTTATAAATCATAATTAGAAAAGTGAAGGATTGAGGTGGCAGAACTAGTGAAAATTATAAGTAGAAGGAAAAATATGTTAGGAATGAGACTAAATTAGATGGGACACAAGATTGAATAAACATAAGTAATACTTTATTAGTCTCTTAATAAAAGAAAGCAATATTTTAAAAAATATTTAACAGAAACAAAAAGAATTTTAGACAAAATTACAAATATTGGAAACAGGCAAAGAAGAATCAACTGACAAATAATATTGGACCCTGAAGAAGTCAGCCAAGGAAAGGTACTAGAACTAACACTAAAAACTATCATTCATAAAGAATAAGATATGGTCTAAAGTTACATATTAAAAGAGCACTTTATTATCTGAGAAAAACGACCCCAAATGAACAATACCAAGTCAGATGTTAGAAAAATTATTTCACCTTAAAAAAATCCTTTGAGTATCTCAGCAAAAATAATACAATAAGGAAAAGAAAATTATTATTAGACTTCTCATTAGTAACACTTCATAGTGAAAGCAAATGGGGGAACGTAAGTATTTTTGGGGTATTTAAACAAAGAAGTGTAAGACAGAGACGTCACAATCAGCAAAACGGACCCTCACGGACTCAAGGGCTGGCTAGATAATCTGTTAACACGCAAGAACTCAAGGAATAGGCTTCCAAAAGCTTTTCTCAAAATTGTACTAGAGGATCCTTCCAGACCAGCAGAATGTGTAGAGAGGCGTCAACGTAGGACTGGTGGTGAACGCGGAACACGCAGCTGCTTTTTTCATGGAACTTGATGAGAATGGGAAAGGGGATGGCGGAGCACGCAATGACTGAAGTGTCTGACGACATAGATAATGAGCCATCACAGAAGTGGGAGCTAAAGGAGATGGTAGCGTAATAAAGATCATTGTAGCCGCTTTTCGGGTTCCTAGTCGGGAGCGTCAGTAGTCACGCTGTTATTCTGAGACGACTGTTTATACAAGGTGGGGTAAATCCAGTGATGAGTCTTCTGGTACTTAATTTTGTCATGCCCCACGTCCTTCCAGAAAAGGAAAAGGCCTGCAACTGAAGGCCAGCTCGGCAATGCCGAGCATCTCTAGGGCCCGGATTTGGGGTTGGAAATAGTATTTACCATGAAAACAAGCACGGCTCGGTGAAAGATTGATTGGTGTCAGGGCTGGGGTAGGAATGGTGCAGAAAGCTCTGGAACATCTTCCCAAACCAGAGAACAAGGGCATGTGAATGATTGCACGGATCCGGTGGGAGGAATTCAGGAGCCAACTTAATGAAGCTTATACTGATCAGAGATGGGACAATTAGAGCTTCGATAATGATAAAAAATGTGATGGCTCACAATCCATCAAATATGAATAAATTCATGAATTCATAGTAATATGCCAAAAGGGGCCAAATTCTAATAATAGTGAACAAATTCATGATCTTGAAAATTAGATAAATAAAAGAACTAAAAATCGATCCTAAATTTCTTTCTGAACTGTAAGCAGGATAACAAAATAATAGGTGCGGGGAAATATATCTTTATGAAATTATCTCAAGTGATAAATGAAAAGGAAAGAACAGGATTAAAAGGTCTTAACCAGCTAAGGCTGCTATAATAAAAGCACCGGGCATTGCGTGGCATATAAACAACAGAAATTTATTCCTCATACTTCTAGAGGCTAGAAGTCCAAGATCAGGGGGCTGGGACCCTTGGGATCTAGTGAGAACCCTGTTCTGGGTTACAGACTGCCAGCTTCTCATTGTGTCCACAAGTGGCGGAGAGCCCGGAGAGAAAGCAAGCTCTCTTGGGATTTCTATAAGGGCACCCATCCATCCATGAAAGCTCCACCCGCTGACTTCATTTGATCCTCATTATCTCCCAAAGGCTCCTCCTCCTAATTACCATATTGCTATCACGTGGAGAGGGGGAGGGTTTCAGCATATGAATAGGGGGGAGGACTCATAAATATTCAGTCCAAGATATCCCATCAATAATCATTGAATACGTTGGTTAACATCACAAAAGAGCAACAACCAAATATCATGTAGCTTCTGGGGAACAGCCACTTAATGCCACTTAAGTCTTGCCAAAGGGAAAGCACCTGAGTCCGAATAAACCTGTATCCAGCCGCCAGTGTGCATCTGGACAGAGGAGTTGAATTCACCATGAATTTGCAACTGTCAAAAATCCAGAACGTGGGATACTACTGAGGAAATGGCCTGGTTTTTGTAAAAACTAAGAGGCAAGAAAAAGAAAGGGATGGAGGACGCATGTATAATAGAAGCCATTTAAAAGACATCCGTTTTTAAGTGGGACATGTCTAGGGAAGCGCACTTGAAGAAAACCCTCAAGAAATGCAAAGAAGTAATTACTATATGAGTTACCTGTAGAGGGACAGAACCGTAATCGGGACAGGAAACAAAGTCTCAGATGTGACTGGAAAAATAATTTATCTTATAGTAATTCACTAAACTGTTTGTCTTTGTGGTTTCCTGTGTCTTGTGTTTTATTTTACAATAAAAAGGTTCACAATTACTATTTCACAGGAATCCAGGCAAGTAGATCCCAAGGTATCTAAAAAGGTTTGCACATCATACACTGACCGCTGTGTGTATGACTGCCTGAGATTCTGGGCAGTGTTCCAGCTGGGCTTCGTCAGTGCATGTCACACCCACAGGGACAAAGGACTCAGACATCACTGAGGCAGGAATGTTAGTTCCTCTGCTTGATGCCGTGTTTTGGTGTGGTTTTTTTCATTACCTAAATTTTACTGAATAGCAGCTGTGTGCCGGAGCACCGCCTTGGATATTGGGAATAGAAAGATGGGAGGGGGGGGGAATGGTTTTTCTACCCAAGGCCATAGAATAGAGTCGCAAAGTGGATTTTTCTTTGTCATTTCATACCAGTTAAATTGCATAGACATGTTTGCTAATTCTCGACATGGAACCTCTTGACTTTAGTGAACTCCAAGAAATACTGGGGTTGAAGGACCTTGAGTTTATTCTAGCCTTCCGGAAGTCAAAGGCCAGGATGCATTTGTACCTTGAAAAGCTAGTCTTTAGCTGACATTAAAATCATTAAAATCATCTCTCTCTCTCTCTCTCTCTCTCACTCTGGCTCTTTCTTGCTCTGACTCTCTTTTTCTCTTTCTCATTTTTGTCTTGTATTTTTGTCTCTTGCTTTTGGATAATATTAGAAAGCTCCAAGTGCAATGCTTCTTATTTCTTACTTAAAAACTACTTACAGTAATAAGAGTTTGAGGATGAATTAAATTTATTCAGCAACTAGAAATATATCTCAATGTTCTGGTTAGCTCTGTGTTTCTTACATTTTCCTGGCAGGCTTGTCAAGCCCTTGCTGTAATCACTCCCACTTTGCAGATGTCAAAACAGAGGCTCAGATGATGGTGATTTGGCTAAGAACATTCCAAAAATTAGATGATGGTGCTGAAGTTTGAGCCAAAGCTTTCGCCTCCGATGTTAGTCCTTCCAAACAGATCACAATGGGATAGATTCCAGCCTCCTTGTCTTCTGTTCACACCAGATGTCTTTAAAACTCCTGGATCCTGTTAAAATGCTAAAGAAAAGGGGAACTCTCTTTTCCTTCAAATCAGCTATTTCCTTAGAGAACACAGCAGGATTTTACAAATTAACACTTGTTCTCTGAATTGGTTTCTTTATTTCCTTTTATCTTTGAGTTTCAGACATATTAGTAATTGACAGTAATTTCCAGACAGCAGCCTTCACCAATGATAGTCTTCAACTTAACCATTAAATCCTACGAAATTAAGTCTTCCAGGGCAAAGACAACAAGAGATGGCAGGAGGAGGGACTGAAAATAAGTAAATGATTGAAAAGAACTGAGCCAATATGACAAGCATTCTTCTTCCACTGTTTTATTTCCCACAATATGAAGAATAAGTCATGATCCCCACCACATTTTTAAGATCAGTGCCTCGCCTCTGCTCTGCTGGAGAGCAAGCAGGGTTAATGATATAAAACCAGGTATATAGATGCTGAATATAGGGAGAGACTTTGCCTTTACTTGATGCTAAGGACAAATAATCAACCATACAAATACTGCCAGCAAGGGGACCCATTCTCCACCCACGTACTAGTTACTCAAGTACTACAACAGCAAGGCACGGGCATGTCAACTGGGTATTGTTTGGATACACTTGAATTTTTTGGATACTTTTAATCATCTCTTTTCTAACCCCCCTTACTCTCTTCTTTCAAATAACCTTTATTCATTTTCTCTACCCCAAAAATCTAAGCTATCAAAATATAGGCTTAAACAGAATGGCGACAAAACATAAGGAAGGTGGGGGGAGACGAGGTCGAGAAGAAGAAAGATACTCTCCCACTCAACCTATCGCTGAGCTCGTTTTACTCAGGTGACCCCTGTGCGTGTGGACTCGTGCGCATTTTTTCTTGGAACTTCTAAAGTTGAAGTTCACCATTTACTCACTTCTTAATTTCTGAATTGTTATAAATTAGTATCAAAAGCAGATAGAGTGAATTTCCATTCCACTAACTCTCCATCCAGCCCTCGTCACAACTTGTATCTCTTCCTCCCTCCCTCCTTTCTTTCTTCCCTCCCTTCTTCCCTCCCTTCTTCCCTCCCTCCCTCCCTTCCTTCCTTCCTTCCTTCCTTCCTTCCTTCCTGCCTTCCTTCCTTCCTTCCTCTGGGCTCACACTGCAGTTATGATAATTCTTTAATAGACCACTCTGTGACTCAGAAATAATTTTATGGTTAGGAAATGTTGGCTTATGTGGGATTTTTTTCCTTGAAATTAAATGAATTTAACTTATTATGAGAAAGATTTTTGAACATAATTTTAAAATAAAAACTTGGCAATGTAAAAGTAGAAATGCCGAGGTTAAAATTAGCCAGTAATAGCACCTTCCTGTTAGTAACTGTGTGTGTGTTGTTTATGGAAGGAAGAGTTCTGCCACCTGGCTGCTGCTTCAGGGGGCTCCACGGTGCACTTCACCTCTCTTCCTGCTGCGTGTGTCACCAGATCCACAAGGATCGCCCATTGTTTGTCAGGAAGACCTCTCAAGGACTGTGCTTTTTCAGTAGGAATTTCCGAATTCTCACAGTAATCTCATTCACAATCTAAATACTTTAGGTATTCATAGATAATAGTTAATCAGGAGGGCAAATTCTATCTTGGCAAGAAGAACATTAACATTTAAAAGTTCTGAATTTAAAAGTTAACTTATCTGTTAAGAAAATTTAAGTGAGAAGTTTCTGTCTCCAGAGTGGTTAGTTACTGAGAGTAGGTCGTGGGGCAGCCTTAAAGAAAGCACCAGAAGACCCCGTCTTTGGTTCACGTTACATCTAATAGTTGTAAACGGTATTTGAATGTGTGATGAAAAACTGTAGTAGTATTAATGCACTAGGGTGCTGAATGCTGAGAACACTTGCCAGCAAGACTGGCTTCTCCTATCATTCATGCCCAATGGGAGGCATGGGAAAAGTGAGAGAATCAATAGGAACTTTGCTATGTGCTGCCAGTGAGGTAGAGGTATACATGTTTTAGCATTAGGAGGAAGAACAGACAACCCAATATTAGATTTCAGAAAGTAACGGAGGTGGTAAGTAGCTAATTAAGACACGTTATTCATTGAAAGGACTAAATGACCAAAATATTAATTAAATTGATAAATGAAATATACTTCATCCATACAATGGAATCTAAAGTCATCAATTTAAAAAACCATTGATAAAGGATAGCATTTCCAATGTCAGAGAGAGGGAGACAGGTTCACTGACAAGGATAACATTTCACAGATACTTCTGAGTGAGAAAAACAAATTGCAAAACTGAATGATCTCCACCATATGTGTGTGTGTGTGTGTGTGTGTGTGTATGAGGTTTTATTGTTCACACTCTAGACAGTGTAAAATCATCTAAACTACTCTGTTACCGCTTCTGGAAAGACAAACCTCAGAGCTAATGACCATAAATCATTCCTGTTGTTTTAATCTAAAACACCAAGAACACACCAGGTGGAGATAAGTAAGTGCCCGGTGAGCTGCTGCAGCCTTTGGCAGTGTAGCCATGGGGACGTGGGCTGTCCTGGGGCTTGGACAGAGGCGTCTCAATTTGCTTTGGCAGGGTGACCAGGCTGACACTCAGCTGTCACCCGTGACTTTAAATTCTAAAGGGGTTTTTCTCATGTCATTCTGGGATTTCGATTCATATCAGATATGGAGAATTTCAAATTATGAGGGAGTGTGAATGCTTTATTATCCTACAATTCAGAGGGGTTTTAGCACATGTGAGTTTGATACGTATATGAAGGTGTGCTCTCCCTCCTTCTGTTCTGTGCTTCACTCTTTGGGGAGCCAATGAACAATGAATAGTGCCGATAAGATAATTATGATCATGGGAAATGATAAGAAATCAGAGGCGTTGGTCGATACCGATGCATCTAAAGATACCAGCAACCCATACGTGTGCACAGATAATCCCTTCATTGTGTCCGTTCAAATTATCCACCGGACAGCGACACCGTGGCAGCTTCTAGGGACTGTCAAGACTTATGAAGATGACTGTGGTTACTGACATTACCAAGTGTCACTCTCAGCAAGACTCACTGTAGGAGTCTGCTCAAATGCATGCCACCAAAATCCCTGTGCTTCTGTCATTCTTGAGTCATACTTAGCAAGTGGTTGTGTGTGAAGGCTCACATGGACACTGTTGGATTTTGTCAGTGACGATATGACCGATGGCAAAAGAGCACTTACTTCAGTGGCTGTTGGAGAGAAAAGAGAGAATTGCACAGAACTGATATAAATCTTCTACCATTGAATATTCCAGAAATGGAAGATGGAGCCCTTCATTCCAGAGTCCTCGAGCCTTCCTCTCTGACTTCAGTTGACACCACCTTCTTCTGTTTCTCTGTTTATTCCTAGAATGCAGCCCCAACAGTACCTGCAGCAGCGTCGAAAATTTGCAGCTGCCTTCTTGGCATTCATTTTCATTTTGGCAGCTGTGGGCACCGCTGAAGCAGGGAAGAAAGAGAAACCAGGTAAGCAGCAGGGTTGGGGAGGCAAGACGCTCCATTCATTCATGTCCTAATCCAACTTGGTTGTTGTCTTTCCTCTCTTCCTCCCTCCCTCCCTGCATTTCCCCCCTTATCTCTTTTCCATCCCTCCCTTCCTCCTTTGTGTCCTTCCTGCTTTCCTTCCTACCTCCTTCGCTCCCTTCCTCCCTCCCTTATTTTGTGTTTTGAGGAACCCAAGTGACATCTCCTCTCATTTCCTCCTGACGCTAAGTCTTGAAATACAAGTGATGATCATTAACATAATGATTATTTTAGCAGCCACTGTGTACAACTGACCAGGAATCAGGTGTTTTACTGTGTTGCCTCTCTTCAGATAGAGTCCTTCAGGAATTTTTGTTTTATCCCATATTAATAAAAAAGGGAAGCAAAGCTCGGAGAGGAGAAAGCACCTATTCTGTGTCACTCCCAATCACAAGTCGTCTGTGGAGCTGGGACTCCGTTTCCACCACATTTATATTATGCTGTTCTATCTACAAGATGGGGAAGGAACACCGCCTTGCACTGGAAAAGCTAATGTGACAACTGTCCTTTCTAATGGAATGCTTTCTCATCATTTTAGGTTTAATTGGTTTTGACCATCTTCTCTTTTATGGAAGTGTGTGCTTCTGAGATGTCAGTAAATCACTTAGGACAGTCCCTGGAACATAGTAAGAGTCAAATTAATATTAATTCTGGCTCCTTCCTCAGTTTTTCTTCTCTCTTCTCATTCCAGTAACACCTTCCAGGTTCCTTTTATTTGCTCGACACTGAAGACCTCTGGGTGTTACCTAGGTGTTAAGGAACTTTCTGCATGCTGATTATTTGTCCTTCCTTCCAGAAAAAAAAGTGAAGAAGTCGGACTGTGGCGAATGGCAGTGGAGCGTGTGTGTGCCCACCAGCGGCGACTGCGGGCTGGGCACCCGGGAGGGCACCCGCACCGGAGCTGAGTGCAAACAGACCATGAAGACCCAGAGATGTAAGATCCCCTGCAACTGGAAAAAGCAGTTCGGAGGTGAGGCCCACCCTGTGGTCCCATCGGTTTGGTCTTCCACTCCGACGTAATTCTTTCCTTCTCCCACCAAATAACCTTTCTGAGGTTGACTGACATTTATTTTAAGTAAGCTTATTTGATCTGATACAATATAACAAGACATTTTGCCTACCCCCAGGGTTTGTCAAGTTCAGCACCGCTAACATTTTGGACAAGATAGTTTTTGTTGTGGGTGTTCTGTGTGTTGTGAGATATTTGGTGCCGTCTCTGGCTTCTACCCACTAGTTTCCACTAGCACTGCCTGCCTCCGCAAACTGTGACAACTAAAATGTCTCCCGATATTGCCTAATGCCCCCCGTGGGGTCAGAATAGTCCCTTACTGAGAATGACTGCCTTACCAATAGGGACAAAAAATAGACTCTTGATCTGCTTCTAATAGTGTTCATTGACCTACCTTCTCTTTCCTCTCTTTTCTTCTTCTAAGTTCCTTTTATCTTTCTTTCCCCTTTTCTTTTTTATTCTCCCCACTTTCTGGGTCTCTTTCTGTTACTTTCAGGCCCTCTCTCACTTTTGATCCCTCTCCACCCTCCAACACTGGTTCATAAACGATCAAATCCAGAAGGGCTGATCGCAGCCAGTTTTTGTAGATTTTCCTCCCGCTGACCATGGCCAGTCTTACCGGCCTCGTCCACCTATTTGAGAAGGAATTTTTCAGCACTTCTAACTTTACGCCCACTCTTGCACACCTAAATTACCTGTGTTTTTATATTCTTGAATGTGTGTCTTTCTTAGCCATGGTAGGATGCGATGCCCCAAATATCCTCACTGTTCTACAGAAATGTACTCCGGGTCACAGGCGAGTGAAGAAGGACAGTGAATCTGTACACTATAATTTTCTCATTTTCTATACCCTTAGGGGTACTTTTTATGAATGGAAGTAAGTCCTATAAAAGCTGGATGAAATTTAGGTACATTTGGTTTTAATTGTATATGGTTACCATGAAGACCCACTTACAAAAAATTTAAAGAGTGTATATAATTATAAAGTGGGCAAAGGACATAAATAAACATTATGCCAAAGAGGATATAAAGGTGGCAAACACCTGAGAAGGTGTTCACCCTCTTTTCCGAGTGGGGAGATGAAAATGAAAACTAAGGAGCTGTCCCTGTACAGTATACACCTGTCAGGGTGGCTAAAATTAAAAAATAAAAACACCAAATAGTGGAGAAGATGTGGAAAAACTAGATCACTCATATATTGCTGAAGGGAATGGAAAATGGTACAGTCATATTGGAAAAGTATGTGGCAGATTTTTACAAAACTAAACATGTGTTTACCCTGCGATACAGTGGTTTCTCTCTTGAGCATGGGTCCTAGAGAAATGATAGCCTATGTTTCCCCAAATACCTGTACATGAATGTATATAGCAGCTTCATTTGTAACAGTTAAAAGCTGGAAACCACCTGGGTGTCCTTCAGCTGGTGAATGGTTAAGCAGATTGTGGCACATCCACAGGGTGAGGCAGAGATAAGTTTACAGTTGTGAGTACGTGAAACACAGAATTTATTCATAGATTATTATGTATCAATTATCGTATTATTTTCCATACTAACAACTGTACACCTACTTTAGCCCCACCCTGTAGACCATGGAATACTGCTCAGCAAGGAAAAGGAACACACTGCTTGGATGACCCAGGAAATTATGCTGAGCGCAAAAGCCAATCTCAAAAGGTTCCATGGTGCTTGACTCCCTTTGCATAGATGGATGACAAAATTAAGATGACAAGAGATAGCGGTGGAGCACGGAGGAGTGGTTGCCAGAGGTTAAAGACGTGGGAAGGGTGGAAGTTAGGTGGGCTCTGAGCGTAGAAGGGTAGATAGCCCGAGGGGCCCTTGTGTTGGAACGGTTTTGTGTTTGAATGGTGGTGGTGTTCCCTTGTATCTACACCTGTGATAGAGCTGCACAGGACTAAATCCCTCTCCCCCGTAGACCCACATGAATGCACGTAAAACTGGTGAAACCCGAATAGGTTCCGTGGAACGTGTCCCTGTCGATTTCCTGGCCTGCTCCTGGGCTATAGCCACGGAAGAGACCGCAGTTGAGGGTACACGGGATCACTCTCATTTCTTACAGCCGCGTGGGAATCTACAATCACCAAAGAGTTGTAAGGGTGTCTTTATTTTCACGGCACTATAGAAGGATCTTTCAGAGATGTCTGTTTGGTCCTGCCCTGCCTGCAGCCGAGTGCAAGTACCAGTTCCAGGCTTGGGGGGAATGCGACCTGAACACGGCCTTGAAGACCAGAACCGGAAGCCTGAAGCGAGCCCTGCACAACGCCGACTGCCAGAAGACGGTCACCATCTCCAAGCCCTGTGGCAAAGTGACCAAGCCCAAGCCTCAAGGTAGGTTGCTGCTCTGTGGCCGCAGTTCTAATAGGGGTGGATGCAGGGACTCAGGCAGGATCTTCAGACGTGGAAGTGCAAGTTTTCCAGAAGAAAATCTTAGGTGAACGCCCTTAAGAAAGAAATTGAAAAAGCCCCGTATAGTTAGCTTTTCAGCAGGCAACTGAAGTCCTCTGCACAGGTAGGGGGGCTGGAATAGCCTCCTAGCACAAATACACAGTGTAGCAAAGCAGGCCAGCGAAGGCGGTTGGATGGAGACTGTGTATTCCAAGCCCTAAGCTGGGACTACGTTCTGACAAGTGTGAACAAACTTATAATGGTTATGAGGCAGAAAATTTAAAATCAAGTCTTTCCTAGATTATCTAACATAGTTTCCAATGACATCAGCTGAATTATTTTACATTTTCCTTTTTCAGTGCATACCTTGGTAAGTTCTGTATTTCTTGTACTTCTCTCAGAGCCTTTATTTTCTTTCAAGTTTGATTAGCTCACCAACTGCATTTATCATGGAATTTTTGAATTGTGTAGAGCTATCTTTGTGTTCATTCCCAGAAAGTCCAGACCCTGTTCTCATGCTGGAGAAAATAACCAAAGCCAAGGCCATGGCCATGGTTTCCTACAAATAGACTCCCAGCTAGGTGAAGACAAACTCTTTTAACTCATGGGTATTATGGGGTCCGTTGTGTTCACCCTCCAAATGTAAATATTGAAGTCCTAACCACCAGTGCCTCAGAATGTGACCGTACATGGAGACAGGGCCTTTACAGAGACAAAAGTGAAATGAGTCGTGTGGGTGTCCCTAATGCAATCTGACCGGAGTGTAAGAAGAGGAGATTAGGACACAGACAACACAGAGGTCAGACCGTGGAGGATGCAGGGATAAGACGCCATCCACAAGCCAAGGAGAGAGGCCTCAGAAGAAATCAACCCTCTTGACACTTTGATCTTGGACTTCTAGTTTCCAGAACTGTGAGAAAATAAGTATCTATTATTTTAGCCAACCCCCCTGTGGTATATGATGGCCCCACCAAACGAATACAGTGGGCCTCAGTGATGTCTAAATCAAAATATCTCCTTGGCCTTTGCTCAGATTTGAGCTCTAAAATGGACCTGAAATTTCATTCTGGCCACATTAACTATAAGGAAAAACTTAGAAAAATGAACACGAAGCTCATAATAGTGAAAATAGGAGAAAGAAAGTATTGCCAGCAACCAGAGAGGATTGGCTGGTGTGCTGCTGGTGGTCAGAAAGGCCTCATTTCACAGCGTAGCTCTTTATTCTCCGCTGGAGTTGTCCATGGAAATGGTCACCTCCACCTTCGGGACTGCCAGGTGCAGGCTGGACTGCAGGTGGCATGCTGGGACTCAGGCCGCCGCCCTCCCCGGGTCCTGGGAATCTCGGCTGGGTGTAGTGTGCATTTGGAAGGTATGACGTGGGGCTGGGTGGGTATGCTGTGTGTGTACACTGTGTGCACGCACCAACTTTACAAGTATCACCTGTCCGGAGACAACTACACAGATCTAACGAAAATTAGTGGCCATATCTATTCAGTGAGACTTCTCCAAAACTGGAAGAACTCAGAGAGACAGTTTTCAAATTAATTTATTTTTAACCAAAATATTCAACATAAATATAGAATGAAAAAGAAAAGGGATTAAAGATACCTCTACAGCAATCCTCAGCCTGGTTGGTACTGTGGGATTTTCTATAAAAATGCCAGTGCCCAGGTGTAACCCATGCCAACTAAGTCATCATCAGAAGCTTTGAAAATGAAAATGTTCTTTGGAAGATTTCAGTATCAGCCAAAATTGAGAGTTACTACTGTAGTATGACATCCATAGAGACCCCCCCACACATGTGTACACATACGCACACACGCTCTCTGGTTCTCTCCTGTGGGTGAGGGACACGGCTACCTAGTTGGTCGGGAGGAAAAATGGGAGAATGATTGTGTGCGGGATGGCACGGGGAGCTGAGCGACTCTGGGCAGTGTTGAAAAGTCTGGAATAAATGGGGCACAGCTGGGCCATGACTAAGGAAGACCCCTCAGGATATTTGGTAAGTACATGCAGTGAGGGCTCCTTTTCAACCGGACTGGGGGATGATTCCCTTTTTTACATTTTCCCATGTGGAATGACGGTTAGCAGTTTGGTTCAGGCTTGCACCCTACGAAGGGTGGTAAAGATACTTTGAGTGGGTAGACTTGTTTATATATCGAAAATCCAGGTATAGAATTTATTGGGAATGGGATTCCCGGGCGTGAATTGTGTATTTCACAACCAGTTGTGCAGTTTGGTGACATTCACATGCAGCCTTCACTTTGTGCATAACACACCTTTGCGAAAACTCAGTGCGTGGTTTTGGCGCCATGCACTCTGAACAAAGAAAACTCTCACCATGGGAGCGGAGCCAGGGAGATGCGTCAAATAGATTTTCTTAATGAGACTCCCACGCCCTTTCCATGACATGTGTTTCCTGGTCTCAGGAAGCTGGAATTAGAGGCATATGCAGGTTCTGTGTATTTCTGTACCGCTTTTCTGAAATAACCGTGAACAGATATTGCATCTTTCCCTTTGTGAGTCTCTACCACTCAGATAATTTTTTTCTGATCAGTGGAAAAGCATTTAACAATAAAATGGAATCTATGTCATCATTGGTATCGTTCTGTTCCCACGCGCATGGCCCGATCTAGGTGTTTGACACGTGTTATTTCATGAAGTCCTATGTATTCCTCTGCAAGTGGGTGTACTTTTGCAGGAAGCTGAGGCACACTGGGTAATTTGCCCGGGGTCACGTCTCTAGTGGATGACAGGGCCGAGATTTGGCTGGCTGGCCGCATGTTTTCTTCTGTGCCCCACTGATCCCTGACATAAATCACACCTGGGTATAAGCTTACCTGCATGGGTTCCATGTGCCTTTGCATAGGAGAAGGTAAGCCTCGTAAAGCCCAGTACTGATACTCAAGATGACTCCCCAAAGGAAGAAGACATTTCCTATACCATTACTTCTAAAGCTGTTCTGGAAGACATCCATCAGAATAGAAACTGTCAGAAGGACAGGGGTCTGGCCTAGTTTGTTCTCCACTGTATCCCTGTTGCCTAGAACAAGGAGCAGCACATAGTAGGGCTGAATAAATATTTGCATAATAAATCATGCTGAAGGGAAAAAGGTTTCACACACTAAATCCACCAAAGACTGATAAAAGAGGTCATGTAACTAAACTTGTCTCAAAGTTTTACAATTATGAATTATTTTCTCCCTTTTTTCGGGAATGAATAAGTCATCAGTGCTTTTTTCTATTTTAACTCAGTACATGGAAAGCATAGAGGGAGGTAGGGACTCACTAACATTGAATGGGGCACTGTGATAGGTACTCCTCATTTAAGCTTTAAAGCAACTCTCTGCAGTACATTATGTTTTTTCTACTCTCTATATGAGCAAGCATAGGCTCAGAGAGGTTAAGCAACTTGCCCGAGGTTTCACAGCTTGTAAGGATTCAAATTCAAAGTCAGACTAACACCAAAGATCTGCTGCCTTTTTTAAGGCCACCACACTGCCTCTGGGTATTTTAAACTATGGAACTGTGTCCATATTAGATAAATCTCTATGTCTAGAATCATTAAATAGCAGCACTTCTGGTGACTTTGCCTGTCACCTGCTGTTACCTTCATAAAACAGATGAGGACAGAGAGAATCAGTGAGTCATCCAAGTTCATCCTGTTGGTTAGCAGTGGAATCAGTTCTAGGGTTCATCCTCTTTTGAGGCCACTTTCTGCCTTTTTTTTTTCCATACGTGGGGATTATGGGAAAGGGACCTTCGATAGCTGCCAGACTTTCCCAAGAAAATAGCATAGGGTATTGTGCTTGAGGAAACTCAGTAGTTTGTTGAAAGATAAATTTAATTATTTCATAGCACAGCCACTGAGCTTATGGCAAGAAATTCTCTTTTTCCCCCATTATCCTTCTCATCAAACACGTGATCAGGCTTTGTTTTATTTGTCTGCTCTTTTGTTTGTTTTATTTGCTTTAGAGAACTCCTCTTGCTTGGCTTTGTTTGTTTGGGGAAATGGTAGTGGATTAACATGCAAACCATATGATTTTTGGTGTGAAAACATATGCTTTAAATTTGGGGATGGAGCATAAAGGTGTTGGTAAGGCTGAGACCACCCAGCATTAATTGGAGGAAGGACTGGAGATATTGTTGTGACGTGATTACTAGTAACCAGATTAAAATATTAAAAGACTTGCTTGGGGAGAGAGAGCGCTTAATACCCAGAATTGCCATGTAAACTAGGAAGCTACTACATATCTCACCTGCTTTGATTAAAAATGACCTTAAAATTCATCAGACTAAAAATGGCCTTAAAATTCCAGTGTGACAGCGTTGCCTCTTGAGGAACAGAAGTGTCCCTTGCTATTGCTGTCAATTTTGTACGAACTCTAACTTTAGCATTAATCCACAGTTTCAATATACCAGATGTCAGCTTGGAAATGCTTACCTAATGGTCCCCTTGTGTTGGAACCCCAGTGAATTCGAGGGAACTTTTGTCTTCCACATCTATATTCTATGCCTAGAAGAAGAGTCTTGATATTTTTATGCAGACATGAGAACTGAGAACACACAGTTGAAATAGAGCTGTCTTGGGGACAGGGACAGGCTTACTCTGGGGAAGGTCATTGATGGACTGAAAGGCTGTAACCAGAACTTGCTTAATTGCTGCCAGAATCTAGCTTGGGATAAACTGGTGAAATGATTGATTGTGTTGGACACTTGAGATCTTCATTTCTTAAAAGAGATGGAGAGTATTAAGATTATTAAGAACACCCTGTATCTGTTGGGGATATTTTGCATCAAGATCTGCTCTAGCTAGTTAAGTAGAAAAGGGTCTACATAGCTCATAGAATCTCCAGGAGGGCCAGAGAAGGTGCCCTGAATACTGCATTTCCAGGAAGAACACAGCAAAAGGCAGCAGATCCAAGAAAAAATGTCTAATCACAACCCACGTGGCTGATGGAGCAGACACCCAGCTGCTGGGATCACTCACTGCTCGGCACGCGGATGCTGAGAATCACACGTGGGGAACTCCGCCATGGCTACCCTCACTCACAAAACCAGACATTCCCGTCTCCTTTCTTACTGCTAATTTCCAGTCTCTCCAAATTTGGCCTTTTGTTTATTTGTTTGCTTGTTGTTTCTGGGTCCTCATTTCTGTCTCTAAGACTCATTTATGTGCCTGCTTGATGGAAACTAAGTCACACATAAACTGCTGCAAACAACAAAAAAAAAATACATAAATGTTGCTGCAAGGGAGTCAGGGAAATGTGTCTTTACCTTTCCAAGCTGTAAGGGCCTTGAACTGGTATTTGGTGAGCCAGGGGCTGTGTAGGGCTGTCGGACTGGAGAATAGTGGAAGACCTCAGCCTCTCTCCCATTGGGATCAATGGGCATTGATGCCGTTACATGGAGAAAACGTTGCTGAGTGTTATCTTATATTGGGGACCATTGGGTACTCCACTGTGGAGACGGTAGGTCTCTCCTCTTTGGAGCCATTGGTAATGTGCTTTTCCACTCTTCAGTGATAAATGCACTGTGCACAAGTGGAGAATTTGGAAACGTGGGTCAGCCTGTGCTTGACAGCTCTGTATAAAATGTCAGAGCAGGTGTTTCTCAGTGGTCCCCTTGGAGGATGAGCTCCCTGTAGAACCGAAAGTTGGCCATGCCAGATGGGGCTGCCAGGGTGGGGAGCCGGGGCCTACAGGCAGTCCCATCTGAGGGAGCAGGGCAGCCCCGCGGACCAGGCTTCCAGTGGTTTGCCACTGGAGTGAGGAGTCTGGCATTTTCCCAGGTGCCACAGGCGACATGACTGGATGATCATGGTGGAACATTCTAGAATCTTGAGTTATTGTCAACGTGGAAGTTATTAGTTGTTACTTTTTAAGTAAGATCCATCAATAAGGGGTATTGTGAAGCTCCTTTTGATACCAACAGGGCAGCGTGGCATAATGTCAGCCTCTGAGTTTGCCTGGACGAAGGATTTTCCCAAGGGGTTTCTGGTCTGGTCAGTCAGAAACAGGAGCCCATGGATGGAAGCCTGTGTTACAGGTGGTCCAGGGAACAGTGTTAATCCCTCCTGCGGTCCCGTCCGCCAGTTCATGCTCTGCCCTTACCAGGCCCTTGTTAAATTCCCCTGCTCACGATGACCCCAGTTCCTTTCATATCTTCCCAGACCCTTCTGAAAGCATTGCTGCCTTGCTGCTCTTTTTTTGGATGGCTGCCTGACCCTCTCTTAGGTTTGACAATCCGTCTTCCAAGATCAAAAGAACGGCAACTCTTTAAGTGCAAGACTCAGCTGTGTGCGGGACACAGCTTTTGGCAGCTGATTATTAAATGGAAAAAGGGGTCAGGAAAGTGATATTCCCAGCATTCTCAATTCTCTCCCCACTAAAGAGATTCTTTTGTTAGTTCTTTTAAAGATAAAAGAAGTTCCCCCAACACTTTTTTCCCTATTTTCTGGGCTCTGACATCCCTTAGGAATGAGCATGGCAACCCTCTGGGTGAGCTTTGCTGGGCTGGGGACTTCTGACTGTGTTGAGAGAGGTGAAGGGGCAGAATCCCACCACGCACAGCCAGCCTGAGACCGGCTCCCTCCCTCGAGGCTCTGGACCAGGCGGGGGGGCGGGCTTGATGGCGGCTGCCCTTGCGTGGGACCAGAAAAAGACAGCCAGGGGTGCCTTGTTCAGAGGAAAACATTCTTGTTCAGTTTACTTTCAAGGTTTTGATCTTTTGATTCTGCTTGTGAAAATCTTTGAACATCTGCATTTTATTTTATTTCATTTTGTTATTTTTGGTTTTGTTTTTAAGGCTTTCATCCACGTAGAGTTAATTCTTGTATATCGTGTGAGGAAGTGGTCCAGCTTCATTCTTTTGCATGTCTGTCTGGTTTTCCCAACACCATGTATTGAAGAGACTCTCCTTACTTCATTGTACATGTATTCTTGCCTTCTTGGTCGTATATGTGTGGATTTATTTCTGGGGTCTCTATTCTGTTTTATTGATCTCTGTGAACATCTGTATTTCATTTCCCATCCGTGCTACTGTCCGTGAAGTGAGGAGATCTAATTCTGCTCTTGTTATTAGAATGGTATCTGTTTTGTCTTCTGTAAACAAGAATCTACAATGAACACCTCCTAGCACTGTTGTAAAGATGAAATGAAGTCATGTGTACAAATATGCTTAATAAACATGCAGTATCTTTAAGATATTTCCCTTCTTTCATAATGAACTTCCTGAGGTGGGTTTTCCCCTCAGAACCTTTTCAGGCAAAAAAACCTTAGAGTGATTACAATAATAGTAAGCATAGTTAATATTTATTGAGAGCGTAGTACGTTTTGATTATAGTTTAGTATGTTGTTTATAATATTATGTGATTGAATAGGCATAGAAACTCTGTGAAACAGTTGTATTATGGCCCCCACTTTTACTTTTGAGGAAAATGACGCTTAGGGAAATTAGATGCTGGGCACGTGGTCAAACAGCTGATCAGCAGAGGGGCCAGGACTGGTCCCAAGGTGGTCTGACTCTAGACCTGCGGCTCTCTGCACAGCTCCTTCCCCTGCGTCTGTTCAACACGGTGATCTCAGTTTCTTATCTGAGAAGAATAATGAATGTCAGACCCACTTATTCTTTTCTAAAATTCCTCCTTGGTCACAGCTTTCCATCAGCAACAGAATCCGATCCTGGCTGCAGATGTCGCCCAGGTGCTGTGCGCCAGCCCCACCAAACTCCAGGGAGTGGCCACTTGGGCCGTGACTTCTTATACGTCTATTTCTCCATGCCTGTGGCTCTAGAAACGTGGAACGTGTTCTCCTTCTGTAGTTTATATATTTCCTTCTGTAAAGCCTACCCTGTTCGTTCAGTAAGTGTTTATCGATGGGTGCTGTCTGCTGGAGTTAGCACCGGGGCCGAATTAGTGACCTGTCTGGACCTATAGTGGAGCAGGAGGTGAGAAGGACAAACCTCAAGGGGCTGCCCAGAATGACAAGTGCTGTGAAAGTCCTTTGGCATTGCCTCCAATTTATTCATTTATTTATATACTCTATTAGGATCCTTCAATGGAGCCCTGGCCAGTTGGCTCAGTTGGTTGGTGTTGTCCCACAAACTGAAAGGTCGCAGGTTCGATTCCCAGTCAGGGCACATGCCTGGGTTGCAGGCCAGGTCCCTGGTTGGGGATATGCAGGAGGCAACCAATTGGTGTTTCTTTCGCACATCAAACTTTCTCTCCCTCACTCTCTCCCTCCTTTACCCTTTCTCTAAAAAATAAATAAATAAAGTCTTTAACAAAGGACTTGAGTGAAGCAGACAGTACATTAGGAGCTAGGGATACTCCTTTCCTCTCAGTACTCCACTGTAGTGATGGTGATGGGTCGAAAATAGTGACAAGTACAAGTAATTAAAATGATAACTACATATTGGAGTGAGTGGTCTTAAGAACTGAAGAGCCAAATGCTAGAATGTCTACAGTGAGGTGGGAGAGGGGTGCTAAGTGAGAGTAAGCAGGGAAAGCTTCTTCCAGAGGTAACTTTTGAACTTGGAGGAGGAACTAGCCATACTAGTGTTCTAAGTGAAACAAGGGGAAGTTCAAAGTCCCTGAGGCCACAGAGAGCTTGTGTTGTTCAACACTAGAAAAGAGATTAGTGTTAAAACTTCCAGGGGGGAGGGGGATTTAAGGGAACTAAATGGTAATAGGAAAAACTACAACCCCTCAGAAAAACTTACCAGAGTTCCCTTCTCAAGCATTAAGCTGCTGGGATGGCCCACCCCGCTGATAAGACATTCTTTCATTCATTCCTCTGTAGCTAGGGCCTATTTGCTGCTCACACCCATGAACACCTAGAGGTCGGGAGCCGTATCTCACCTTTGTAAGTTACTCTGTCTCAAGGTCCCTTGCGCATGACGGGAACTCATTGAGTAGTACTTACTGACTTGAATGAATGAACGCTGTGTCCAACTAAATTGTCCTGGTCTGGCGCCCTAGGACCACCACTCGCTCCTTGGATGCGCAATGTACAGAGAAATTGCTGTCAAAGCGCAACCCGCTCACCTGGAAGAACACTGACTCATCTGGGTGACCTACGCCCGTCCTGACTAATCAGCTTTTAGCCCTAATTGCGGGGACAGATGTGAGAACTAGGAACTGTAAATATTTGTAGGGTTCGCTTCACCCTGTGTCTGCTTTCGTGTCCCTTGGTAAATTCCACGCTCAGAGGCTCGTTATCTGACCATGCACAACAGCTATATAATAATTAGTCTTGAGGAAGGCTGCATAATAGAACGATGCTCATACTAATTAGGTGCTGGGTTGAGGGAACTTTTCTGTTTATTGACCCCAGACGCTTTTTTGTGTTTCTTCCTCTAACTTCTACCAGATTGAGAATTCCCGCTGTGTGTTTTAATTTGTAGCTACTGTCATCAGCATTTCCTGAGCACCGGAAGCGCTGTTCCCATCGATTATTTATGATGTGACAGGCATTATACTAACAACCCCTTAGACTACACTGTCTTGCTTAATCCCCACAGCAGCCTCGAGGAGGTTTGTTCACATTTTGCCAATGAGGACGCTAAGGTTGCGACTTGCGAGCCAGCGAGGACTCGGAACTTGAGGTCAGGACATTCCACGTCCAGACGACTTTTCTATTATACCAGCGATTCTGAAACTGAGCGCCTCCTGCTCTTTGGGTATTCTGAAGAAAATAAGTTTGGTTTTTGTTTCTATGATAATCCTAAGACATTAATATGAGCATGCTTGAGGGCATTTATAATGGAGTCATGGCAGATAACTTTTGGCCCCGGCTTGTCTTGTGTAATAATTGCATTGAAGCAAATAACCCCTAGTGCTGCATTTGTCAAGCTGGGTTCCTTTCAAGGGGCCACGTTTTTTGACAGTGAGACAAAGCTGTGCAATGTACTTGTTACACCCAGTGGCCTCGCAGGCAGGACCCAGGGCTGGGTGCTGGAGGACTGCCTCCTCCCCGCCGGGAGACGCAGAGCCACTCTGGTGCTCCTCAGGGTCCGAGGCATCGCCGTCCTGGTAACAAGCACTGTCAGTTGGGATGCTTCACACGCTCCTAGTGACTCCAGCTGGCTTTGCACTGATGCAAAACCTCCGGGGAACCTGCAGGGAAATCAAAGCAGGCTGGCTGTTGCTCAGCACGCAGAGGCAGGGAAAAGAAAAAGCTAAAGACTTTCTCTAGAAGTAAATGCTATTTTTAGAAGAGCTCATTAGAAATCCAAAGAGCAGGAAGCAGATAAAAAATGTTCCTGGGGTCCTCCTGCACACCAGGTGCACGGCCCAGAGCTACAGCTTGGAGGTGGACACCTTCACAGTACTCGCTCTGGCGAGGCCTGCAGAAATTATTTTTATTCTACAGAAAATAGAAAACATGATTTTTAGATCTTCACTCAGATGCAGAAGCTAATCGATTAAGCTGCTATGAAGGCTGCTGTTTAAAAAATGTGGGCAAGTCCAGGGGAATTCCTTCAGCTCTAACCTTTACTGAGCTGCAGTTGGAACATCGGGTGCATGGGGGTCTGAGAAATCAGGTGTCTGGGGCGGGCAACATAGCTCACCTGCTTGAAATCTGGAAGACAAGTGTGGAGAGGGGTGAAACCATTAACGAGTATAGAATCCCATGCTCGTGCGTAGTACCAAAGTCACATGTTTAAATGATCACGTATTTAAATTTCCTGAGGACACAAACAAACTCACCTGTATTTTGCACCTCTAAGATATGAAGGTGGACCGAAAGATATGAAAATTAAAGATAGTGCGGATGTAGCTCACTGATGTATTAGTTCACTAGAGCTGCTGTAACAAAGTACCACAGACTGGGTGACTTAAACAACAGAAATGCACTTCCTCACAATTCTGGAGGCTGGAAGTCGGGGATCAGATTTCTGCAGGGTTGGTTCCTTCTGAAGTCCACGAGGGAAGGGTCCATTCCCGGCTTCTGTCCTCGGTTCATAAATGTCTGCCTTCTCCGTGAGTCTTCACGTTCTCTTCCCTCTGTGGCTGTTTGTGTTCAAATTTCCTCTTCTTACAAGGACACCAGTTATACTGGATTAGGGCCCAGCCTAATGACCTCCTTTTAACTGAGTTACCTCTTCGAAGGGCCTGTCTTCCAATATGCTCACATTCTGAGGGATAGGGCTTAGGAATTCAACACGAATTTTAAGGGGAACTTAGTTAGCACGTCACAATTGAAAAGAGAAATCTATCTGGCAGCAAATAAAACATGATTTATGGGGCTGTACCTGCTGAAATTTTAAATATTTGAGAATTCATGCCTTTCCCCTTTTTCATAAATCATGATTTAATTTTTGATAAGTGCCAGTCATGTATGATTAAGCATCAGATATGATAGAAAATAATGATGTGCCAAGTGCAAACTACTTATTATTGTTCATAATAATACACTTTCATTTCTGCCTTAGGCTGCTAATATAATTTATGAAATTTTATAAGATTTCTGTGTCCTCATTATTGCAGAAACAAAGCTTTTAAACATTTAACATCATGTCAGAAGCAAACATTTCTCTTTCCTGTTTGGGGGCGGAAGAAGTCAGTGAATCTGTGTGTGGGGAGTTCACTGTCAAGAACGTAAGGTCTACACGTTGAGGAAGAGGCAGGTGCTTTTGCTGAACAGAGGAAACCCAAACATCAGTTCCCCCAGTCCATGGTTCTGTGTGCGTGTGTGTGTATGTGTGTGTGTCACACACTGGCACCACCAGGTGTGACAGCCTCTAACAACTGTCACACCAGCCACGTGCACACACATCCTGAATCTCTACCGTAGCCACGAGAAAAGCGTGCTGCTGCACCTATATGTTCGCAGACAAAATTACACTGGTGTTCTAGAAGCTACCTATATAAAGTTGTACATTCTTTTGCAGAATTTACCTTGTTTGAACTATGTTTGCTTCTCTTCAATTTTATTTAATGCTTAAAAACATTCCTTTCGCCAAAGGTGAAAAAGACAAAGTCTAGCAGCTGAATGTTGAATACACACACATGTGCACGCCCCCCCAGCTTTGGTTCTTCTGTGACTATACAAGAGAGAAAGCCGTGGATTAAAAGCCCTGGATTAAGCACCTCTGATTCTCATCTCCACTGCTCTTCTCTCTGACTCTGAAAGGAAAAATCCACAAAAACTTTCAGCTTTGTATTTTATGCTTAGTGTTTGCACATTCCGAAATGAATGGCTAGGTTTAGCTAATACATCAGCATGCTGTGGATGTGTTGAGCTAAAAAACAGGGGTTTAGCTTGGTGAGTGTGTACCTGGTATACCTATGCATCAGACACCAACACACGCCTGACTCTGTGGTACATTGAAGTGCACCCTAAAGATGGCCCCTTGTTTGATGGGTTGGAGGAGCTAATAGTTACCTGAAATGTTTCCCACAAGAGAAGGGAAATGGAGAAACAGGAGGGAAATAGGCTGAAAAAGCGGTGGAGAGGAGCCTTCAGGTGAAAGAACAAGGACTTATTCTACCGATACGGGGTTAGCCGCTTTGGAATGTAACTGACATATTGAAGGACTGTTATTAAGCTTGCTCTGTGTGGTTGATGAGATAATTTCCTCATGTCCTCCACTAAACCTTCGGTGCAATCCACACTACTCACCGGTGCTTTCAGAGCTGAAAGTTCTATGTGCAGGAGACGCAGTTAAGTGCTGAGTCACCTCAGAAGAAAGTGGGGGCAAAACAGGTTCCTTAAAGGGTCTGAATGTGTTTCGCTTGCGTCTAGACTCCGATGCATGATGTCTTCTGTTCCCATTTACTTGGTTGAGACGGAGCAGTAGGTACGGTTACAGAATAGAGACCGATGAGCAAAATAGTAGGTGGATGGTGAGCTGAAGGACAGGTATTAACCTGTGGGCGGCGTTGAGCACAGCTGTATGTATGCAGGTGTGTCTTCCGTTCGTAATTCTAGTCAGGTGTACGTACGTATTCCATACATAGTTCTAGACATAAATGCATCGAGTCCATATAAGAAGAAATGAAGTGAGTGATATTGCAAACTACGAAATCAAAGATGAAGCAACAAAACGGTAGGAACAAAGACATCAGGAAGCCTAGCCAACTAGTACCTGGATTCCAGGCAGATCTCTGAGCTGCACGTTCATGGTGCAGAAAGCTTTACCATCCGTTCTGAGGCACAGCAGTCACGGTGCAAGGGATTCAGTGGCTGGGCAGGTAATGCGTAAGCACAGACCAGTTCTTTTCAATAGATTCATGAAGCTTGAGGAGGACCTCGGTGATACCCAGGATTGGGGGCATGTTGACACGGTGGAAGCACTATTTGACAGGGATGTGATCCCTTTCCTGACTCATCTCTCATGGTTTATTGGATGAGTCCCCGCAGGCAAGCTGGCCTGGTCTCTGTGGCGCGCCTCCATCTGTCCCTGTCTGCTGGCGCTCTTGACTTCTGAGTCTGCAGTGCCCTTTATTGAGTGTCCACAGCTTCTTCACATATGGATTCTACCTCTTCCTATTCTGGTAGAATCTCCTCTTCCTATTCTAGGGAATAATTCTTCCCATGGGTTTACTAACCCAGAGCCACTTCATTTAAGTCAGTAGCAAATAGAGGTTGACTCATTTTAGGTAAAATCTGGGCTCCTCTCAATCACTTAATCCCTTCATTTAAAAAAAGAAAGATGTTTTCTATATACACAGCAGGCCATCTGGAAAAAAAAGGAAATAAGATAAGCTTATTCCAGAATTCTCAACTCTTCTACTTTTGGAATAATATCCCCACTCAAGGTCTTTGAAAAACCTTTAAATTGACATCTTTCTTTCAGTGCCAACTCACAGCCCTATTTCTTTGCAGATGTTCCTAATGTTGAAATGGGGACATTCCCTGTACCTACTACGTGGCAATCCCACTGCTAAAAAGGCCTGTGAATTGACGGGAAAGAAATGACGCACATGCTGTGTGATTATCTTTTGTCTCCTGAGAAGAGGTTTGCTGGGACAGGCTCTTATATAAGATGCTGATGGAAATTTAAATTAGTACTTCCTTTCCAGAAAGAAGTTTGATTAATACACACCTAAAGCTTAAAAAATGTGCTGGCCTCCAATCCAGGAGCCCTTCTTCTAATAATATATGCTAAGGCAAACCTTAAACATGCGATGATTTGTCTGCAAAACACACATTGCATCACCATTGGTAACAACAAAAACGGAAAACACGCCAAATGACCAACAAAAGGAGAAAGGTTATAAAAAATATGGGCTGGAATGTCATAAAAAAATGCTACTTGCTCATCTTTCAAAGTACACAAGGCAATGATGGAAAAAATAGTACAATAGAATTTTATGTATAATATGCTTCATCAACTGTCAGTGTGTTCCTAGTTAAAATATATATTACATATGTTCATAGAAAGAAAACATAAATTGAAGCTGCTGTTAAATCTCCGTCTTGTGAAGCTATGAGTAATTTGTTAACATGTATGTGTTTTTAAAATTTTTCTATATAAGCCCATATTACTTGTAAAACTGGAAAATGAATATGTTTTAAAGAAGAATTAAATAATTATTTCTTCCCTTAAGGCTAAATCTACTACAAGCACACTTTTTCTCCCTAGTAATTCATTCTCCATGTGGATATTCTTTTACGTCATTTTTTCTGCAAGGTCATAGTAAACTATCAGGAAGAGCAATCGGCATTGAAGCCGTTCAAATAGCAATCACATACCCATGGTCTTCCATATGATAAGTACATACTGTGAAAGTACTTTACAATGTTGAAAGACCCTCAGACAGGGCAACCTTGAAAACATTACTGTCGCGGAAGCTCTGTGGGAGCAGAATTTAATCTTGTTTGTTGTTATATCCCAGCAGCTAGAACAGCACCTGATAAATAGTGGATATAGAGCATGCGTCTGCTAAACAAATGTTTTGTTTTGTTTTTTTTTAGTAGCAGTAGAATGGGACCTTAGAGGTTGTAACGTCACATGATGTTCTGAGAGTCCTCTGAGGGGGACATACGAGGTTTTACTATCCCCGGTCTAAAGGAAGCAGATGCAGAATGATTGATTTGCCCAAGGTCCCAGAGCTGGTATATGGCAGACATCGGTTAAAGGCAATTCCCTCGGTGAAGACTTGGTTCTCAGCCCAGTCCTATCGGACTCGTCTCCTCATTGCCTTACTGAACAAATGGCCATGGCGCCTCTTACTACTTCAGTGTCCAGCAGGATTTTATTCCATTCAGAATTTAAATATTTATGGGCTCAGAACGTATTGTAGCGTGGCTCCTCTGCCTTCTTCTTACTGCCTCTCTTCTTTACCGTCACAGTTGCTCTGCGTTGAGCGAATTGTCTGGGTTTTGAGTTTTTTTACATAGGACATGGTAGAGATGGTGCTTCAGGTGCTAGCATTTATAGCCATGTGAGCAGCAAGAATCCTTTCTAGAATATTTCTTTTTAGGAAAGTCTTAGGACTTTCTGAACACTTTCAAACATATCATAAAACAATCTGTTTCTAATAAAATAATGAAAAATTTTACCTACTTACTATGAGAGAGATGAGCACTTTCTTCCAGCAACTCAAAAACTACCCACCCCAAAGGATACAGGCTTGTAAACCAAAATAAACTGATGAACAAAATAGAAACAGAGGCATAGATACGGCGAACAGACTGACAGCTGTCAGAGGGGAGGGGTGTTGGGGGACTGGATGAAAGAAGGTAAAGGGATTACGTGAAAAACATAAATACACAGAACATATAGTGTGGAGATAGCCAGAGGGAAAGGGGGTCGGAGGCGGGTGGACCAAGGGAGGGAGTGGGGACAGAAACTTTGCTTGGGGCGAGCAATGAGTGCATAAAGCAGTGTGCAGATATTTTACTGAGTCGTACACTTGAAACTTGTATGGTTTTGCAAACCAATGTCACCCCAATAAATTCAAAGAAAAGCAAAAACAAAAATGAAGGGCACCACTGTGAGTTTCCAGGACAGCGATGTGCTGGTTGGGATCATCCACAGGAACAAGGTCAAGTCCCTTCTCAGGCCGGTGCCCGTTCCTCTCACGTTTGACAAAGGCTCGTTTCCTGTTTGTATCCCCTTTTGCTTGGAGAGGAGTGGTGTGAACCCTGGGGTGTTATCTGATGTGTGGCGTGTATGAACCTCCTTCCGCTGACGTGTCTTTTCAGTGTGAACTGAGGCATCCTACTGCGTCACATCAGGATCACAGTGTCGCACTGACTGATAAAACCTTTGAGCAGAGCCGCTGCCGTGTGACTCGATGGCAAAGCGCTTCCCTTTGCCCTGTTAGAGCCCTGCTCCGGGCCAGTTCATGACCCTCCTGTGCATAGCAAAGATTTCTTTCACTGTAACCTTGAGAGGCTGCTAAAATGGGCCGTCACTTTCCCCCGCAGCGTTAGTTCAGGCTTCTACTTTAAAGACCAAAAAAAATAAAAGCATTGAGAATTCATGCATTTATGTTTGTAATTTTATTCTCCACAAATTATTTCTGTTTGAAGAACTGAAACATTACAAGATTCTGATCGAACTTACACTCCTTACTTTCCTTGGGAAATACTATTTTTTCTATATTAATGGAGTGACTTTTTCTAATTCCAATTCAAGTGTTCATTTCTTCACTCTGTGTGCAACCAGGCTCATAATGGACCAGGCACTGAGAAGAAAGATGCAAAAGGACAGATATGGTCTCTACCCTCCTGCAACAGAGGAAATGCCTATTAAATACTTAGATACAAAAGTAATAGTTCAGTTCTAATTTTCATAAGAGCAGCGAGAGTCACAATGGAAGTATCTAACTGTGGGTGGAACCTGTTTTGTCTCGGAGCTCTGGGAAGGCTTCTTAAGGAAGCAAGATTGAAGCTAAGGTCTTAAGGATGAATAGATGTTGGCTAAACAAAGGTGAGATGTAGGAGTGAAAGACACTCAGGTAGGCAGGACATAATATGCAAAAGCTGAGATGGAAATAACCCAGGGAAATTCAAAGGACCACTGTAAGCAAATTGGTGAATGGTGAGCCAATGAGTCGTGTGTTCTTGCATGCTACAGATTTTATTTATTTCACTAAACATTTACTAATCAACTATATTGCTACTGTGCTTTGGGCTGGGGATATAACAATGAGTAGAGATTATGCCTTCTCACTACAGATATAAGTGCTCTGGTAGGAAGAATAAAGAGAACAGGCTTCCAAATAAGACCAAGAGGTCAACACATTGGAAGGGCTGTCAGAAGTGGTACCTGAGAAGCACTCAGAAGATGGAGGTAGAAGCAGAAGTGTGGAGTTGGTGGAACAAAGCGTGGGTCTGAAGACCAAAGCCTAGGAGAGAAAATAATCACATGCTTGGGAAATTGAAATGAGCATCAGTGTAGAGAATCCAGTAAATAGAGGTGACTTAATCAATGAGAAAGATAGAAGCACAACCTAAGACCAATAGGAACTTACTCCAGATGTAATGATCAGTGGCTACAGAGGTCAGGCATCAGGGAACAGCCCCTTATCTGGTTCTGCTGCTGAATCATTGCAGACCTCGAAGAGTCACTGACACTCCTTTGGTCTCTATTTCTTCCTTCTTTCCATGGGGCAGTTGGACTAGGTTCTTTCCATAATACTACTAGATCGTAGTAGATCATAGATTCTATACTACTGTATAAAAACTCTCAGGCAGACTGGGTAAAGCTTGAGAAGCTGTTCACAAGTTTTGGAGGACACAGAGACAAGCAGTCCATCAGTAAAATGTACATACAAGTCACACACACACAAAAACCCTGCTTTTGATGGGAAGCAGTATTACCAACCCAATTTTCTTTTTTGTTCTCAAACATTTGAATACTTTGTTATGTAAGAAATCAAATTAACCTCATGCAAATGCAAATTCTTTCATCTTCCCCTGGATTTTTACTGCAGAATCCTCAGCTTTTCTATTTAGATTGAATGCAAAGTGGACTTAAGCTCTGCAGTGTGTCCAAGGAATGCTGTAATGACCTGCCAATTGCATCAAAAACATAAATTGATTGGCAGGGTTCAGATTAAATGGGCAATTGCTTGATTTCTCGGTATTTAGCAAGTTGTTCATTAATGAATATAAAATAAATGTCAGGCTCAGGTAACAGAGAGAGAGGGTGCACTCTTGCCTTTACCTGGGAGAATTGAGGAGAGAGTCCCATCCCTAAAGTGTTGCCTGAAATGAACAACCTAAATTAGCTAGATCAAATAGTGTTTACTGCTCAGAGTAAGTTCAAGTTTTCTTAAATAATTGTATTCAAAATCTCATCAGTATGGCATCCATTCCGATTTATGTATGAAATAGGGAAGTGCTAGCCAAAATAGGCAAGTTATTGCTGCAAACACCCACTTTTGCCCAGGAAGGAATTTGTAGAAATTGAGACAAGGGAAACCAGAGTCATATCCTGGTGAGCATCCTAGATTATTCCCTGAGGATACCATTCTAATTTACAGCTGTTGCCCAAAATGTCAGTCAAAGACTGGGAATTATTAAATGTTCAGATATTAAACAGAAAACCTTCTTTGACCTTCTGGTATCTTTGAACTTGGGAGTTCTGGCAGGTGTCTTTGAACTTGGAAGTTCTGGTTATCTCTCCTTTTGTGGATCAAAAGAAGGAGACATGATGATAGGCAAAAATAGCGAGAGTGAATGTGTAAGTCTCCTTGGTATAGAAAGGGGAAAGCTGGAGATACGCATGAACAAACTGAATATGCATGAGCAGCAATTTAGCAGGATTTGAGCAACTACTGACCTGATTGTGGAGGGTACAGCCCTAAAGCTTGAGTAAAGGCAGCTTAGGACAGGTGCTTGGTGCAGAAACGCTCCTTTGCCTATTTTATGCTGAACTTTAGAACTTATCTGAAGAGATGGTGAGGATGTGAATGAAAACATTCAAGCTCTGCTTCAGTATAAACTGGGGTTTGTGCTTTGGGATTGGCAGCATGTCCCCTCTCAGGACAAGCTTTTGTGCCCTTTTGGACACAGGACCTATGATCCAGGGAACAAAGCCCTGACCCCTGCTGGCCATTGCTTTTGTCCCGAGGTTCCTCTGTGGTTTAGCACACTCAGTGACCTGCTGAGCCAATATATCTTGATGATGGCGAAGAATATGAATTATGCAGTGAAATGACCTCTTGTTCTTAGTCTATTATCATGTTAACGATAAACTGCTAGCCTTTACTGAGCATACGCTATTTTGCCATGTTCTGTTTTCAATGGATTTTATACAGCTCATCTCATGTGGGTGTTCACCCTACGAAGTGCTACTATACATATGCCCATTCATAAGTGAGGCAGCTGAGATACAAATACATGGGTTAGCTTTCTCAGAGTCTCATCATGACTTAGGGATGGAGCCAGGATTTCAACTCTGGCCATCGGGCTCCAGAGCCTGTACCTAACCCATACGTTTCTGCCACTACTGTGGACCAAATGGGGGAAGGATCCTAGAAGCATTTAGCCATATCCTGGCACTGGCCAGCCCCGTGATTCTGACCAGTATCATCTTCGGGGCCGAAGTTGACATGTCCTATTCTACACTGCATTCTCCTTACGAAAAGGAGATGGCAAGATGGTCAACTGGAAAAGGAGGAAGTCTTTTGAATTAAATCCTCATAGTTTTATTCACCTAGTGTGGACCAGATAGATACACTCCATTTGCTTCACCCTGGAGTAGGATTCCTTACAGGGTCAAAGCTCCGTGTGTTTCATGGCTGGTCCTTCATCTAGGAATACCTGGCCCAATCCATAAGCAGAGGGCCCATCAGGAATGGCAGCACCTTGACACTGCTCATCAGAAAAGATGCCCATCAGCTGTCCCGTGGGAAGGGAAGGTGGGAAGTGGGGGGCTAAGCAAAGCTCTTGTAGTGCGCCAGCGAGTGGTGGCCTGGCTCCTGCTTTGGAAACTCCTGTTGTGTTTCTATTTTTTAAGTCGGACCCCAGGTGGTATTTTATCTATTCAATGGGGGCAACCGATAAGATCCCAGGCATTTGGAGGTGCTCCCCTGCAGCCAGACTGTGTCCCTCCTGCCTACTCTCATCGGCACGCCCCTGGCTACAGCAGGTGTGCACCTGTGTGTTTACACGCGCACACACGTACATTGTCCATCTAATCATTTCATTCCTGGCCAATGATCAGAAAAGTGGCTCGTCCCTGATGCTTACTAATGTGATGCTTTTCTTTCTCTTCCTTTTTATTTGCATTGCAGCCGAATCTAAGAAGAAGAAAAAGGAAGGCAAGAAACAGGAGAAGATGCTGGACTGAGAGAGGCCACCTTCGTGGGACATGAAAAGGACATCAGCAAACAGGAGCAGTTAACTCTTGCATTTATACCTACCGTAGGCTTTTTATTCAAAAATTATCTATAGCTTAAGTATACAATAGGCAGAAACAAAAAGAAAAGAACATTTTTGTAGTAGCATTTTTAAAATGTATACCATAGTACCACTAGGGGCTTATAATAAAGGACTATAATCCTATTTAGAAGTTGACTTATAGTACATGATAAATGGTAGAAAATTGAGGTAAGTTTTTTTTTTGAAATTATGTGGTATTTTCCATTTAAAATCTTTTTTTTTTTACATTTTTTCTTTGGCAGCAATTTAAATGTTACAACCATGTAAACCACTTCTCTTATTAGGTAATTTTCCACCTAGACTTTTTTTCCCAACTGAGAAAAATATATACTAAACAAGGCAGCAATAAAATATAATCATCCTATTTGAGGAAAATACCTTGTTTTCTGCCAGTGATTTTAAAACATTTTTAGTCAGCAAAATGGGGTGGGAGGGGCAGAGCATGAACTAGTTCAATGGTGATTTTTTTAAAGAAAAGCATTAAAACATGAGATTCTTTCACTTTGGCAGAAACATTTGTTTTCTCGTTGAAACTATTTTTCCATCTGAGGAAAAAAAAGAGACTAGGAAAATAAATCACGGTAATGATGAAAAAAAGGTGTTTTGTGTGCAATAATTTGATATTGTCACCTGCCTGCATTTGTCAACGACACCGCTCCAGTCAACCTGTTAGCGAGTTTATCCACAAACCAACTAAATCACTCTTGAGCAGAAATGCTGTAGAGGGATTATAGAGATGCGGACCTAGGTAATGCGTAAGTCTAGAGGTATCTCTGTGTCTACATCTCTGTATTTTTAACTTCCTGTCAATAGTTAGTGGCTTGGTCTGGTGGCACTGAATTGAATAAAAGTCCCAAAGAAGTCGAGTAGTTAGGAAAATGTATCTTAATATGGAACAAATTAGCCCAAATCTGGGCTTCACAACCCAAATCAGGATCAGAGTAACACAATGCAAGCAAGAATTCCTACTCTAGTATCCGCCATAAGTGTGCCAAGGACTCTCACACCATTCCCCTTATCTGCTGGGCTTTAAGCAATAATCTTTAAGTAAGCAACTCTGTGTTTGTATTATGCAGAGAAATAGTCTCAGAAATCAGCTGGGATTAGCTTCAGGGCACTTCTCCTGAAGGAGCCACCTCTAATTTTAAAGTGATAAGAATAAGCAAACACCTATCTACTGTATTTTTTGGGCTATATGACACACTGGACCATAAGACGCACCTAGGTTTTAGAGGAGGAAAATAGGAAAAAACATTTTGAAACAAAAAAATGTGGTTTTGCTCCTGCCTCCTGTGACCCCGCTCCACCGCCTTCCCCCGCCAGTGAGCCAGGTAAGCTACATTTGGAATATAAGATGTACCTCCATTTCCCTCCCAAATTTGCGGTGGGAATGAGTCTTACAGTCTGAAAAATACGGTACTCAGTTAATTGTAAGTCCATTTCAAAAATGATGGTTTCAACACACCTCGGGCGAGCCGTACAATAATCACAAACTGGTGTGATGATGCCGCCAAGGTATCTTCAAAGCTAAATTGTTTCTGCTGTCTAGTTGAAGACTCTACTCAAGTGAAGAATGAATATTGAGGGCATATCAAGAGAAGATACCCATATCACCCCACTAAGTCCAAGCCAACTATTAGTGGGAAGTAGAAAAAGGGGCGGGCTTCTGGCCACGTATACTGACCATTTAATGGATGATGCTTAATACAAGTAGAGTACCTTGTAAAGTGCAAATAACAGACACATGAATAGTGAATGCAGTCCTTTTACAAGCAGACTGTACTAGGAAAGAGCGCTCATGAGGATGGATGGAGGAGATGAAGGAAAGGCATTGTCTTCAGTGGATGTTTTGACAGCAATGTCCCCTAAGGACAGGGATGATGGAAGAGTCCGCAGCGAATTTTCTTAGCTTCTCACACGATATTGCGTCTCCATCAGCATTTAGCTAAAATAGTGCCCATGAATCAGAAATGAACTATGGTGAACTGGAACAAAATCTCCCAAAGGGAGCACAATCCTGTAAATAATCATGGCATCTATCTTTGTTCAGGCGTGGCAGGAAGCCAGGGGTTCTTCGCTGCGTCGGTGATGAATCCTAACAAATCACATAGTAATAACTCCCTGATTCTCTGTTAAAGGCAAGGGTTGGAATGCTCATCTCCATCACCTAGGGTATGAAATTAGACCTTCTCTAAGTCTGAGAATTATTCGACCCCAGCTCAGCTTTAAACACCTTGCTAAATGGCCCTAACCTGTCAAAAATGTAAATACAAAAGGGCATACTTCAAAAATCACTGATTCTCACAAAAAGGAAAAGAAAGGACCATTCACAAGCATCTCATAGAGTTCTCCAGCAAATTCCTCTCTTCCCAAATGTTCTAAGTTTTATGAACTTTACCCTTAAGTTCAGTAAGCCTTGAAGAAAGAGAGGGACATAGGAGAAATCAGCACTGATTTCTTCAATGGCCTTACTGTGAAATAAGCTTTCCTTCCAATAATTAGGAGGGTATAAGGCAGCCTTGCCCAAACCCAAGTGACACAGTCCTTCCGTGACCAGAAAGTGTCCTTGTTTAGCTCAGTGACTGAATCCACCCCACTGGACTCTGGATCAGAGTAGACTTGCAGATTTGCCCTCAATATATGGATGCTGTTACACATGTTATATATAGATGTTATCAAGAAGAGGAGCTAGGGGAAGGACACTTTGACTTGATACATTTCCGGGATGACATCTTAATGTCTTGTTAACTCTGTAGGAGAGGCACTCCAAACAGAATTTAATACTCTGAATATTTATTAAGTAAAGTTCTGCTAAATTGTACCAGTGAGAATTGAGTGAAGTTATTAAGTCTAATAATTAAATTATTTAATTCAAAAGTTAAATAATTTCAGTTGTTTGCCCATGACTGGAAGGAGTCTTATTGAAAGATTACAATTCTTTCCCCATTGAGATGATAGATAACTTCTTTAGTAATAAGATATACACATTTTTCCCTACAATGTGTAACTCTTGGCTTCATAATTCTGAACGTCTAATTGTTTTATAACTTCTTTAAATGAAACAGAGGCAAATAGGCTTTAAGAGGCACTGAATGAAGCAATAGAAAACAGTACTTTCACAAATGGATTATTTTGAAATAGTTCTCAAACATTAAAATCAGAACTTCATCAATCTTTAGTCATGGGATTTTCTAATAGAATCAAGCAAAGGGCTTTCTTCCCATTAATCTCCTCCCAAAACAATAAGATAGACACCCTCGGAAGTAGAATATCAACGCATTCAATCTCCTTTCATTTTTTTCTGGCTTGCTTTTAATTTCATTTTAACCCTTAAGCTTTTAAAAACAGAGTCAATCAGAAAGTGAGGGTGTAAGGAAATCATTTTCCAGGACTTTTCATAAAAACTTGAATTTTAGATTCTTCTTTGGGGTAAAACAGACAATTCCTTATCTGCAAGGCTATTTCTAAATTGCAAAGATTCTCTCCCCATATGTCCCTGCATCGCCATGGTTTCCTCCTGTTCCCCCGCCTCAATCCCGGCTGCCACTATCAGACAGACAGACAGTGAGATGACCCTTTCTTCTCGCATCCGGAAACCTGAGCAGCAGCCTGTAACTGCTCCAGGACTGTCAAATAGATGCATTGTCAATCTACTTTTCAAAGATGCAGAGTTTTGGAAGACAGGAAGGAACACAGGAGACAAGGGCACAATGTTATTCTGAGCACCCTGCAAGACATGCCTACCTCAGCCTTGGGTGCACTCCACTGCCCTGGAGAGGGAAGACTTTAACCAGCGAAGAACATGCCCCTCCTAGAAATCTGCTCCTGCCCTCCTGTCTGTTCTTCCCAGTCTTTCACTTTTCCAAGTACGGCACCGGAAGTCCAGTGAAATGCTCGGTCCTGTGAGGGTCTCCTGTAAAGTAATGCCATTCAATAATATCTCCACACAAAGGAATGCAGGCTTATGTGTGTTTGCTTTTTTAATTTAAAAAGAAAAATAAAGAACAGTTAGCTCTCGGTGTTTAATTTCTGTAAAGTGATTTTTTAAAAGGAAGGACAAAACTTCAACAGGCAGAACATTGCTTGACGTATGTCTTATGTACGTATTCATTACAACCACTGTATTAAGTTACTCATGGGGTTAGCGAAGGAGGTTATATATCTAGCTTATTGCCACATAGTTTCTTTTGCTCTTTGAAAATGTGCATGGAAGCCGTAGGCTTTACATAAAGAATAAAACCGTGGACAGTCCTGACATCATATCGGAGGGATGTCTTAGAGACCATACAGATAGAGTGTTTGTATTCAAACATTCAGCTTGCTCCTAGTAGAGCTGCAAATGTTACATAAAACAAACTTATCACAGAGAATGATTTCCTCCTCCTGCCTTTAATTATCAGATTCATCAAACACAGAACAAAAAAAAATCTTCAGGTATCACAATTTATGAGATTTTTGGAGAATTACATGAATACCTTAGTTACTGTAGATGATAAGCAGATTGCGGTAAATCCAAAAGGTGTATGCTTTTAAGGTAGACATAACTAATCATTAAAATTCTTACCAATTTATTTAGAGATTTGCCAATCTGCTGCCTTGTAGCAAGGGTGAAGGAAGAGCTATCAGAGATCTATTCTGGGATCTGGTGAGGAGAAGAGGAGGGAAGATGCGGGTAATTGCTCTAATCAAGCATTTTTGAGATCTCTGAATTGCTCCCCTCTATATTGAGCTGAAAGATATTTGGCCATCTACGGGGATGTTCTTTGGGCAGCATTCGGTTTAGGTTAATTAAACTAGGAAACAACTGGTGCTGGAAATTTGACTTCTCACTTTCTGGTGAATGCACCCTTACCAAGAAACTTAACTACATCCAATATAAGATTCCATTTTCCAATGAAGTCCAAAATCTGTTGGAACAAATATTCGATCTTAATTATACAGATTAATTAATTCCTGAAAATCCCTTTGGGCATATTTCCCATTCCAAATTCTGATTATACGTTTCACCCCGTAGGCTGTGGCTAGTTTGAATTCATTAACTAATTTATGCACATCTTCCCTCAACATGATTATCAAGTTCTCAGCACTGTTATAGGTGCCAGAGATGCAGCAGAGAACAAAATGGACAAAAACAAACCCCAAACAATCCTATTTTCATGGAATTTTCCCTCCTGCTAGGAACACAATGAACACAATGAATGATGTTTGCTTTTATAATTTTTAATTGATTTGAGAGAGACAGAAACATTGCTTTGTTGTTCCAATTATTTACGTATCCATTGGTGGTTTCTTGTATGTGCCCTGACCTGGGATCGAACCCACAACCTTGGCGTATTGGGATGATGCTCTAACCAACTGAGCTACCTGGCCAGGGCCAATGATGTTTTGGTTATATGTCGCTGCATAACAAACCACCTACTGACTTAAAAAAATGATTATTTTATGATTTCATGACCCGCATGGTGGGTTGACTGGGCTCATCTGGGTGGTTCTTTTGCCCCATGTGGTGTTAGCCTGAGGGGCTGGTGTGTCCAACACGGCTCACACACGTATCTAAATTCTTAAGTAGAAATATCTGGAAAATTGGACCCAAGTGAGCCTCTTAATTTCTCCCTGTAGTCTCAAGGCCTCGCTCTTTCTGCTTGGCACTGTCTCTCTCTACAAGGGCTATCCAACAGTTAACCAGCCTTCTGGCAACGCAGAACTCTCCAAGCACAAAGCTGGAAGCCTCGAGGCCTTCCTAAGGCTCAGGCCAGGATCTGGTCCAGCATAATTTCTGCCACATCCTAATGGTTAAAGTGAGTTGCAGGGCCAGCTCAGATTCTAAGGGGGGGGACTACAGTAGGGAGTGAATCCCAGGAGGCATGTATTGTTCATGGGGGGGAGCCATATTTGGGGACAAAGTACATAAAAAAGTAAAATATATATTAGAGGGCAGTAAGTGCAACAGAGAAGAAAACAGCAAAGGGCAGTGCACAGTGTTGGGTGTATGTTGAGCAACTGGGAAAGGCCTCCCGGTGAAGGTGACATTTGTCAGCAGCAGCCTGATGGAGGCGAGGGAGCAAGTCATGAGTTACCTACAGGGAGAATATCACAGTACAGGCAGAGAGCAGTTAGGGCAGTGAGTGCAACAGCTCTGGGATGGGAGTTTCTAGAATATTCCAGGAGTGGCAGGGAGCCAATGGAGGAAGAGTTCAAAGGGAAAGGAATAAAAGATCATCAGAGTTGTGGGAATTGAGGTCAGCACCAAGGAAGTCTGGGTGCCAGAGGAATCTTTTTTTTTTTAACTCTTTTTTTTATCCTTACTTGAGGACATGCGTATTGATTTTAGAGAGTGGGGAAGGGAGGGAGAAAGAGGGTAAGAGAAACATCCATGTGAGAGAGAAACATCAATCGGTACACATCCCAACCAGAGACCCAACATGCAATCCAGGCATGTGCTCTGGCTGGGAATTGAACCCATGACCCTTCCGACTACAGGAGGGAGCTCCAACCAACTGAGCCACATGAGCTAAATGATCCATCTTTGAACTTGATCTATATTGGTCCTTTAGTATGACAACTCATAAAAAGAGATGTTTGACGCATGGTGACAAGAAGACTCTGGATTTTAGTCCATGCCTCAAAGTGAACGTTTTAACATTTGAGCTCTTAACTCCCTCAGATTAATTTATCCAGGCCAATCGCTAAACCACCAGCCCCTAAGAGTTTCACTCTCAGTGCCCCAGGCAGCCCAGCTGGTACCTTACTATCAGCTTTCCACTGTGTAGTGTAGATTCTTAATTTCCCATCTTAGAATATTTGTGCCAGTTGCATTGATTATTATGCCATTTCAGTTCAATAATTAATTCCATTTACTCCATAATTTGTGGACATCTAAGCCCTACTCTCCCCCAGCAGACCTACCCCATGCTTTTATACTCATTTCTGCACCATTTAGTGTTCTTTGGTGGCAAGCAATAGAAACTACCCTTCTTAAATCAAAGTGGATGTGGACATGCGCAAAATGATGTCTTCAAAGGATAATCAATAGTAAAATTAATTGAGCAGAAGAGCCTAGGGAAGAATAGAGGATCAGAGGAACATTAAGAAGGACATAAGACACAAATACTCTGAATCCCTCACATGACTCAGCTCCAATCACACTTAGCCCCTCTGTGTCCTTGCATTTCTGGGAGGGACATCGCTGCAGGGAAAGGGACCCTAGAGAGCCTAACTTGGGCCACATAGCATTCCTGCTGTCAAAACCCCGTGGTCTTCAGACTGGCAGCCTACCAGAATCACACATAAATCAAGTAGTCAATACTTCAAGGGAGGGCACCCTTGTCAGAAATAAGGAAATATGGAAAATGAAGTAGTAGAGTATTAGCTATTTGAATCAATTATTTTAATTATGTTTAATATTAAACTATTATAAATAAGGAGAACTAGGAAATAAACAATGTCATGGGTTGGAACCATACAGTACAAATTTTTTTTTTCATTTTTTTTATTGTTCAATTACAGTTGTCCCCATTTCCCCCCATTACTTTCCCCTGCCCTACCCACACCCACCTGCCACATTCAATCCTCCCCCCCGCCCCCGCTGCCGTTGTCTTTGTCCATGGGTCCTTTATACGTGTTCCTTGATTTGAGCCTTAATTTGAATGCAAAGAAAAGGCACTTGTTAGGCAATGAAGAGTTGTTGGTATTTTTTATAGAAGACTGCAGTAACAGTGTTTACACTTGAAGAATGTTAGTCTGTCACCTGGAAGTGGTTTATAAGATACATTTAAATAATGAAGCACTGAAGATGGCGAGGCAATTTAGGAAGTTATTGGAATTTTCCAACTGAGACATGATAAAAGCCATTTGGATCTGTCATACAACTTTGCCGCTGGCCACCCAGAAATACTCTCTTGACTATTTCTCTTTCTGTTGTTCTGTCACTGTTGCCTTATTATTTATTTTGTCATCCAAGGACAGCTGACTTAATGCCACCTTTTGCTTCACGCTTTGGGAGCCTGACGTCACGTAGAGTAGGTATCTCTCAAGGAGAGAAGCCGATCTGGAGCTGACGGTTTGTCATAAGCTTCCCGGTTCTCTGGCGTCATAGCCCTCCATTGCCATTAGCGTAAGTCAGCTCACCTTGACTATCGGCTTTATGAACCATCCATCCTCTTCTAATTATTTAAGATGATCTGATTCGATTCAATAATAAGAAATTCAGCAGCAAGCCAATCTTCTCTCAACTCACCTTGCGTCCCAGGTGCAAGAATTAGGATCACGCCTTACAGCTGAGATAAAGCCTTAAACTCAGCACCTTTTCCCCTGTCCTTCATTAGCTCCGTACAGTCACCCCAGTATTCTAGCCCTTACAAGACTGGACTCTGTTATTCCTTCTTGATTCCTCTCCCCCATCACACCATCACCATCCACATGTAGTTGTACTCTGAACCCCTCACCACCTCTGATGCAAATCAAATCTCCAGGCCAAGGTGTATGTCCATACTTCGCTTCATCGTAGCGTACCTGCTGCTCTGTTCACCAGGCTACATTTGGGCATTTGCACTTTTTTCTGGACTTCCCGGTTGCTAGGCTCTGGCAAATCTATGGCCTATACTTATATCTTCCAGATGTTGCTGGCTGGGCTAGCCTTTCCTCCTACCATCTGCAGCTTTGTCTCTTTCCCATCACCTTCCTTTCCTTTCCTTGCTTTCAGCAGCTCCCTTCCATGTGGGAAAGATCTCTGCTTCCAGATTTAAGCCCTTCTGAACCTTCCTACCTGCATGAAGTTATCCCCTTCAACTCCAGGTATGTGCTGAAATAGGGGAATACATTGAAAGGTTAGAGAAATGGGCAATGGGGAGAGTAAAGAAAACAATAAGACAAGGGGAGGTAAAATTCTTTATCTCACCCACACAGATAAGGATAGAAACCCTCCTCGATACCAATTATGTAGGAACCCTACAGAGAGTTAATAGATGGAGCTGTTTACCTGGAGACTATTGGAGAACTAACTTGATAGAGAAAGGGGTGAGGAAAGCTAAAACCGAAGTTCTACTTCTACACATAGGGGTTCTTAACAGTTTTCGTTCCATAAACTTCTTTGGCAGTCTGGAGAAGCCTGTGGACCCCTTCATGGAATGGTGTTTTAAAATGCTTAAAATAAACTATATTGGATTAAAGATTATTCCAATTATATTGAAATATGGTTGTCGTACTAAGAAAAGGGAAGTTTGATATGGAAATATTTTGCTTTACTGTTTGTACCTTAAATAACAGGATCTAGAGTTAGGTCTAATAACTAGTGAAAGTAGTGTTCCATGTAAATAAATGATACTTGTCGATTGGCAACAACTGATTGACACGATGAGACCATCTGGGATTCCTGCTCACGGCCAAGTCACACATCCTGCTAATGCTGTTGTGGTTTGCTGCCCACATTTGCAATGGAAGACAATGTTCAATTCTGGTTCAGTTAGACGTGAGTGAAAATAAATGTGATTTTTCCCCCGTATTTAAGTCAAGCACCTCCGGATTCACTTAGGTACTCACTAGTTAAGAACCCTATTCCAGCCCTGGCCAGTGGGGCTCAGTTGGTTGGAGCATTGTCTGGTAAACCGACAGGTTGCGGGTTCGGTCCCTGGTCAGTGAGCATGCGTAGGTTGCTGTTTGGTTCTGGTGGAGGTGCTTAAGAGACACAGCTGATTTATGTTTCTCTCTCACATTGATGCTTGTCTTCCTCTCCCTTGCCCTCCCTTCCCTGCTCTCTAAAATCAATAAACATGCCCTCCTTTGAGGATTAAAAAACCCCTATTCCAATGGCAGTCACAATCATGGGCAAGACTAGATGGGTGGAACAGATCTACGTCAATTACACTCCTCAATGGACCCAGCAGGAATTGACTAGACTGGGATTCACCTTTCTTCCCAAACACTAGGCTGCCCATTCTGCCGAGCTGCACACACAGACTTTTCTTTCTTCAGGTGCCTTTGTTTCTGCTGCCTCCTGTGTGGGAAATTCTAGTCCTCCTTGTGTTACTGTAACCACGGGGTGGGTGCTGGGGTGGGTGCTTAAAGGCCAGGGGCCAGGAAGCCGGGATTACGTCAATGATCGGAAAGACCTGAGAGGCAGACAATTCGACTTTACCTTCACGGGGTTTTGGAGATGAGGAGTGTGTTTCCAGAGACAAAATGGTCAGGCGAGGCAGCCAACGGGGGTGATGCTGAACACCTACAACCAGGGAAAGGGACGAACAGAAGAACAGGAGGCTGAGGGTGTTTGCCCCCAGAGTGGTTATGATTCCTTGTTAAGTTACTCAATCCGAGCTTGTTTTTATATTCAGAACCCGATGACTGAAAGGATGTTCAGGTCTCAAGAAGAGTGACTGCAACACTGTGGCAAGAAAATACTAGAATGATTCCTTTAGTCCTTCCCTGAATGAATCTGTGGACACTTGCAAGGGTGACTACACTGGGGAAAAGAGAATACCTGGACACTTGGAGGAGTACTGACAAAGTCTCTGACTTGAGATTGATACCTAGAGACAATCGTCATGATTCCCCTCCCCCACCGCTGGCTGGAGTTGGGGCTTCAAGGGAGTAAGTCAAAATGGTGCTTGGTGCGGCCGCGTCATCTAAAGACTCACCCAGGGGTCATTTTTCCAGTCCCAGATTGGATCATTGGAATCGATATCTTGGCAAAGGGAGCAGCCCCCACATTGGATCACTGGCCTCGAGCAATAGTATCCTAGGAAACCTCTGGAACTGCCCTCCTCCTGCAGCCAATATGGTTATTCAGTGACAGTATCACATCCTCGGGGGGATAGTAGACATTCTTGCTATTCCTGTGAGCTGAAAGGACACAAGAGGAGTGGTCCTGAGTCTATCCCTCTTTAACCGGGCAGGATTTTGAAGAACTCTTGTAGACTACTGCAAGTTCAGCCAAGTCACAGCCCTGGTCTCCCTGTTGGAGCGGGCCGATGGTGCTTGGTAGGGGGTAGGCTGTAGGCAGTCATTGATTTGGCAATGTTTTCATTCGGAATCCAATGAGAAAAGAGATTCAGACGCAGTTTGCACTTGTGGAACAGACACTATTTATTATAGTTTTGCCTCAGGTCTGTATTAATGCCCCTATTCTCCGTCCCCGTCTAGTCTGAAGAGATCTGGGCCACCTGGACACCCTACATAACACCACACAAATCCAGCAGGTCGATGACGCCACACAAATTAGGCAGGATGAGCGATGGGTGGGTCCTATGTGGGAGACCTTGGTCAGACACTTGTGCTCCAGAGAGTGGAAGATAGCCCTGTGAAAACTGAGGGGACTGACACGTCGGCGAATTTGGGGGAGTCCAATGGTAAGGGGACATCTGCCACTCGGAAGTTAAAGGCACGTGGCTGCAGCACAAGGCCTGGTGGCCTCTTCGGGTTTGCAGCGGATACATTCCACACCTAGCAATGCACTGCTCTGGCCCCTACAACCAGGTGACACAGTACTGTCAACAGTGAGTGGGACCTTCATAGTGAAGGGCTCAGTGACAGGTCCAGGCTGTGGTCCAAGCAGCCCCAAGCTTGGGCATTGTGATTTAGCAGAAACCATGTCAACCACGGGAAAGACGCAGTAGGCAGCTACGGCATCCCCAGGGGAGCAATTTCAAGACAGGCTCTTGGAATTCTGAGGCAAGCCAATTCCTGCAGATTCATTGAACAAAATCGCCATCTCCCCTGGCGGACTGTGGGAGTTTCCATGGCTCCTTGTTTTTGTCGATACTTGATGTGGTTGAACTCTTTGATTATCTCAGATAAGAAATATAAACTATTTTCAAATGATGAAGTTTTAGACTATTTCATACTACTCATATGGAAGAAATAGAAAATACACTGATTTTCCAAGCCTGTTGTAGATGACAGTTTTTTGTAAGGTAGAAGCAAAGCAGCTGAGCTCCAAAGGCTCTTCCACTCAAAATAATAATTTTTTAAAATTAGGGAAAGTAAATCTTTATGATATGGAAGGAAGGAAGCCTCAGGAGTTTTTATAACCTTTATACTGATTGATATTATATCATTTTTTCTATATTGTTGATTACCCCTACCTCATAGTTCTCAAAATACATGGTAGTACCCCAATTCTTTTTTTAAAGATTTTATTTATTTATTTTTTAGAGAGAGGGGAAGGGAGAGAGAAAGAGAGGGAGAGGAACATCAATGTATGGTTGCTTCTTGCGCACCCCTTACTGGGAACCTAGCCCACAACCTAGGCATGTGTTCTGACTGGGAATCGAACAGACGACCCTTTGATTCACAGGAGGGCTCTCAACCACTGAGCCAGACCAGCCAGGGCCCAGTTCTTGAGATTAGACCTTTAAATAGTAAAATTGGGGGGCAGTAAAGAAAGAAAAAATATATAAGTAAATACATACATACATGCATACATATATACATAATAAATTTAGGTAGCTGATTTTTACATATTCAGGACTATTGAAGCTTACTTATCCCATGCTGCTATATTTGGCTATATCTATGAGGTATTTAAATCCAGAGGATGCAAAAACATCGGAGGAAAATTTTAAAATTCCACTCAAATCTTAAATGGAATAAAAAATGAATGATCATATTTTCTAGCTTTCTCCCCAGTGCCCGTTTTTATATTTAATGCCCCTTTCTGTGGCTGAGATTCCTTCACTTAGCAGGAGTCTTTCCTCTCTGAAATGCTGGTACTCGCCATCCCTCCAGTTCTGCTCGCCCATGTCGTCTATGAGTTTAAGGAGCCTGCAGCTACGATGTGGTGGATAAGCTTAGTTTAGTCTGCAGAAATAGATACTCATCTCGACATCAGAGAGAAGGTGAATTCCCTGTCAAACCGATCACTCCAGCCTGAGATGTTGTCATTTTTCTTCTCGCAAATTAATGCTAAGGTGGGAAAACTGTTACAATATGGGTTTTCACTTTTTATAATCTACTGTCATTTGTCTGGTGTTGGTGATGAATGTGTGGCACTGAAAAGGAAGTCACACGATTTCCAAGAATCATAAAGATTTTTTCCCCCTGACATCTATCTTGAACTTGGCTTCTTTAATGACCGTCTCGCGTGAACTCTGCTTCCTAAGCCCTAATTATGTTTCTCTTTTCAGACCTGTATTACATGACCACATTTCAATTTCTAATCAATTATATAATATAATAATAATAATAATTACATGAGTCTACAGAGAGTCAGATTCCAACAATTTGAAAATGTATTTTTAAAAAAGAAATGAATTACCATTTGAGAGTGAAATAAGAAATCAACATTTAATAGGTCACATGCAAAGGCGACTTAAAAAGAATGGCTATTAAAACGAGGAAGTGGGTGGTGCAAGGTTGATGTCATACACGGAGTTACCAAACATGGATGTGCCTATCAGAACAAGGATACAGGAGGGTGGGAAGGTGGTAAGGGGTGGTCAGCATAAGGAAAGGGGGCTGCAGGGCCATTATGAGCATCTCAGGGGAGAGAGAAACTTCAGCAAAAAGACCTACCCCATCCACACTCACTCACCGGATGGGACTGTTCTCACTGAAAAAAAATATTTGTACCCCATTAAGGCCTACTCATTTTCTGTAAGATAGAAAATCAATGTCATGTCAAAGTGAATATTGTAGCCTAAGATATGGTCATTTTCATCACTATAAATTAATACGTGGAGATCATGCTAAGTATCTCATACATACGATGATAATTCAATCTTTCAGTCAGTAGGGGTCCGCCCTTGAACCATGAAATCCTAGTCAATGTTTTGTTGTCCCGTGGGATAATTTCTAGTGTGCAGCTGCCCTTTTCAAGTGATAATTCTGTCTCATGTAACTGGTTTTTGTTTTTTGGTTTTTGTTTTTGTTTTTTTTGGATTTTCTGGTTGTTAAGGGTCATTAAAATTCCTGGAGTAGAAAGTGCTCTGTATTAAATTATTTAAAATATCATCAACTTCATAGTAATACAATATATGTTCACAGTAATATGTACTTCTTTACCCTGATATCTATTGGGATGAGTAGAATCACAGCTGTTAAGAAACCCATGAAAATTAAATTACCAAGAAACCTCACTCACAATCAGTGGACTGCAAAACAAACTTTAATAACCTCCTGAAAGAAGCTTCTTTTCTCATTTTATGAGAGTAGAGAAAAGAGAGACGTCAAGATAATCAGTAAGGGCAGGAGAGTTCTTATGTATCAAGAAAAATATCCAGGACTGGAATGACATTTCATATTATTTATATGAGTTGCATAAAGGCTCGCTGAAAGTGTGTGTATAGATTGTGTCATTATCAAAACGTCTGGCCACGTTCTGACTTCCTGAAAGGTCAATTTGAGGAGGGAAAATTAACAGGGGAAAGATGGATAGCATGTAGAAATGGAGATTTCTCTCTGTGATCCTGTTGTATCCTGGACTTGTTTTTAGTGATACTCCAATATACACTTAACCCACTAAGTATTATTAAAAAATAAAACATCTTTGCAATGTGGACATCATAGAAAAGGTGCAGTCTTTCTATCAATATCTTAATTAATTAAATGGACCACATGACAAAGTCAATTTGCCTTTTGGCTCTTCCAGAAAAATCTCACATTTTTTTTTTCTATCTGGGAACTTAAATGGAACTGTCCTGTCTTAAATTTATTTATTTAAATAAGTGTTCCAACATATTGCCCAGTGAACGTTCCTGTTCCCATCCCCCCACCCAACCTCCATATCTGGCTGCCCCAAGGAGCAAGGTGTGACCTGTGTGGCTGTAATTGTCAGCCTGGGCTGCTCTGACAAAGTTCATGAACTAAGTGACTTAAACAACAAACATTTATTTCTTACAGCCCTGGAGGTTGGGAAGTCCAAGATCAAGGTGCCTGTGGATTTAGTGTCTGGTGAGGGCACTCCTCCTGGTTTGCAGAGAGCCCTCTTCTTGCTATATCCTCATGCGGCAAAGAGAGGGAGAGAGAGAGAGAGAGAGAGTTCAGATTCTAGTCTTTTTCTCTTCTTAGAACACTAATCTCATGGGCGCTCCACCTTCATGACCTCATCTGAACATGACTACCTGCCAAAGGCCCCACCCCCTGATTCCATTCCACTGGGGGGTAGAGTTTCAGCACAGTACATTGGGCAGGGGGCACAGACATGCAGCTTGCAGATGCATCTCTGCCTAGTGGTAACAACCTATTTGATACCATCAAAGCATTGCCTAGCAGTGCTGAACAGCAAGCAGACCCTTAATATGCACTCAATACTGAGAAAGCTCCTAACGACCTCCCGGATGAATTTTAGAATCAACGATCCTGGAGTTATTTTACAATAGTTACAGGAGGATGGGATTCTTCTAGTAACAGCTTTTATTAGACGTGAAAACAACAAACACTTATCAGGATATAGGGAAATCTCAGCAGAGTAGGACCTCGCCAGGATTAGAACTAAAAAACCTTTGTTTATTGGCAGTTTTGAAAACCTGAGAAGCAGCCGGTCGTGGAACGGTATGCTGCACAAGGAACGTGAAGTCGGACATTCTGTCGAGCTATCCCATATCTTTCAGTTCGCTCGGTTTTGTATCTGTGTGGTCCGCGTCACATCAGTAGGACTCAACAGGTCCGCAGTACCCCCGAAATTACTGAGTTCACAGGCTCGGCTCGACAGGTAATATTCGCAACCCCAAATTATAACCTTGGGCTGTGACTTGTTCAGTGGTCAAACAGCTCTTCCACCAGTGTGGGGTTGTGCTATATGGCTAGTCCCGGTCTCCTGCAACTGCTTGTCAATTTCCGTTACAGGTTGTTTTGAACTCCATGACAAACGGTACCGTGAGAGGTACCCCCTCACCTGAGGTAGCTGGGGACGGTGCCTGTGCAGCCCAGGTTCAATTCAGTAAACTATCCGATCCCTTGGGTAATGGTAGTGATTTCCGTTACTCCTCTGTTACCAAACCCAGAGCTTTCTACTTACACACATTAAGTAAAACTCTAGTAGGCTGCTCATTTAGATCAGTTCTAGAAACACCAGGATCCCTTAGCTAATACCAAAGTGTTCTGCAGTGAGACCATGTCTAGTACTGCTTTCTGGCTCTGCTTCTAACGCTAGTATTCATACATTTCTTGCCTTTGGTGATTTAGTTGCACTACGTGGCCCGTGACACCCAGGAATCCCCTCGTGTTCACTAAAATCGGGCAATCCAGTGTGATGGCAACAGTCCTCGCTGCCCACCCTGGCCTACGGAAGCCGCCACAGGAAGTCCGGGCTCCTCTCACTAATGTAGTTGGCACAGCCCCAGCAAAGGAAGTGTCCTCTGGGCCCTCGGCGGGATGTGCTCAGTGAGTGGGTGAGCGAGTCTTACTCTAGTCTAGCATTCCAGGCTTTCGAAACTTTTGGATATCTTTTTCTTTAAGGCATAACAAGGAGGGTCTAGCAAGCATTGTATCTCCACTCTATGTACATCACTTTTGAGTCTAGGTGTTAGTCAGTCAAGGAAACTGCTAGAGTACCTAGGCAGGCCACTCCCTCGAATACAGAATTGGGTCCTAAATCACCAGTAGCAGTATATGAGAGCCAGTCCAACAGCATACCCCTGCCACCCTCACCAAACACTTTAGGGTCCATTCCCATATGTGTTTCCAAGGTTTCTGTTGCTATAAATTGGCAGACTTTTGCAATTTTCATGTGTATTACATCTGTTCAAAGGTTACACTTTGTACTTCACACTGTGGGGACTGCCCATACTTGACTCTGTTTATAGGACTAGAAACAATGGGAAGTGTTGGGGGAAGTTCCTAAGGAGGACCAGTAGTCTCATGAACTTATAAAATTCTTACATTATTATGAAATTATATCTGAGTAGGCCGTGAGCCCAGGCCGTAGAGAAGCCCAGGCCATAACAGGGTCTTCAGGAAGGAGGAGACTAACTCTCCTGACTGGACACAAAGGGCTGTTTCATGAGCAAAGGAGACTTTGCAGAAAATAGGAAAAGCCCCCCCACTTTGTCAGATTCTGCTCCCATAACCCTGTTCCAATTTTTTAGAGAATCCTCTGCCTCTCTTAATAGCCAAATTCTAACATGAGACCATAGGAGATTAGGAGTTCAATTTGTGTCATAATTAATCCATTTTCAGAATTAAACATTGATTTGGTTTCCAGAATTCTATGCCCTGAGGCTACAGGAAATAAGAGACACTTTTAAAAAGTAAATAATAAAATTAGTTTGATCCCTAACTAGAACCTTGGCCTAAGGATATTCTTTCCCCAAGTCCTCTAACACAGAAATACCCAACCAACCAATCTCATTTTATTTACTTTTCCCAACATGCTCTATGGCCACCACCACTTGGTCTATCAAAATTGTATCTCCTGCGGGGGAACCAAGACGGCGGCGTAGGTAGACACACTGCGCCTCCTCGCACAACCAGAACTGACAGAGAATCGAACAGCAAGGGGGATCGACACCAAGGATAGAAAATAAACATTCATCCAGACTGGTAGGAGGGGCGGAGATGGGCACCGGGGTGGAGAGGACTCACGTGGCTGTGGCAGGACTGAGACTGGTGGAGTGTGGGACAAATGGCGCAGGCAGTCCGAGCACTAGCAGACCCTGCGGCCCCACATTTGCACAGATAAACCCAGAGGGCTGGACTCAGAGTGGCGGAGAGTGGGGCAGGCAGAGTGGCAGATAGCACCCTGCAGCACCACATTCACCCACAGATAAACCTGACGAACGGCGGGCAGCGAAGCAGACCGCGAAACCCAGGGCTCCAGCTCCGGGAAATAAAGCCTCAAACCTCTGATTGAAAGCACCCCTGGGGGTTGGGGCGGCAGCAGGAGAGACTCCCAGCCTCACAGGAGAGGTTGTTGGAGAGACCCACAGGGGCCTAGAGTGTGCACAGGCCCACTTACTCGGGAACCAGCACCAGAGTGGCCCAGTTTGATTGTGGGTAGCGGAGTGAAAGATTGAAATCCGGAGGAGAGTGAGGCGGGCGCCATTGCTCCCACTCGGCCCCTCCCCCACGTACAGCGTCACAGCACAGCGACCAGCATTACCCCGCCCCGGTGAACACCTAAGGCTCCACCCCTTAAAGTAACAGATGCGCCAAGACAAACAAACAAAATGGCCCAAATGACAGAACACTTCAAAGCTCCAGAAAAAATACAACTAAGCGACGAAGAGATAGCCAATCTATCGGATGCACAGTTCAAAGCACTGGTTATCAATATGCTCACAGACTTGGTTGAATCTGTTCGAAAAACCGATGAAAAAATGAAGCCTATGCTAAGAGAAACAAAGGAAAATGTACAGGGAACCAATAGTGATGAGAAGGAAACTGGGACTCAAATCAATGGTATGGACCAGAAGGAAGAAACAAGAACTTGGAAAAATGAGGAGAGGCTTAGGAACCTCCAGGACACCTTGAAACGTTCCAACATCCGAATTATAGGGGTGCCAGAAGGAGAAGAGGAAGAACAAAAAATTGAAAACTTATTTGAACAAATAAGGGAGAACTTCCCCGATCTGGCAAAGGAAATAGACTTCCAGGAAGTCCAGGAAGCTCAGAGAGTCCCAAAGAAGCTGGACCCAAGGAGGAACACAACAAGGCACATCATAGTTACATTACCCAAGAATAAACGCAAGGACCTACATCCAAGATTACTGTATCCAGCAAAGCTATCATTTAGAATGGAAGGGAAGATAAAGTGCTTTTCAGATAAGGTCAAGTTAAAGAAGCTCATCATCATCAAGCCCTTATTATATGAAATGTTAAAGGGAGTTACCTAAGAAAAAGAAGATAAAAAATAGGAACAGTAAAAATGACAGCAAACTCACAGTTATTAACGACCACACATAAAACAAAAACGAGAGCAAACTAAGCAAACAACTAGAACATGAGGGTTGTCAATAAGGGAGTGGGAGGGGGAGAGGGGGGTAAAGGTACAGAGAATAAGTAGCATAGATGATAGGTGGAAAAGAGACAGGGGGAGGGTAAAAATAGTGTAGGAAATGTAGAAGCCAAAGAACTTATAAGTATGACCCATGGACATTAACTATGGGGGGGGAATGTGGGAGGGAGGGGGGTGGGAAGGATGGAGTGGAGTGGGGGGGGAATGGGACAACTGTAATAGCATAATCAATAAATATATTTAAAAAAATGAAAAAAATTTGTATCTCCTGTAGGCACTTCATTACAGTTATTTATAGGTGAAAATGTAATTACTGTATTTTGCTGTGTATAATGTGCACTTTTTTGCCCAAACTTTTGAGGGAAAAATAAGGATGCACATCATACATGGGTATAGTGATTACCTAACACAGGTATTGCAGTGGGTATAATAATCCCATATAAAATGTGCCCAAAACATGTTGTTGCACATTATACACAGCAAAATACAGTAACCGTTTTGCTAGCCAATGGCACGGACTATCAGTATCTCCTTTACCACTTACCACTGGAAACAGGGTCATTGATGCTTTTTGGTCTAATCAGAACACCGCCAATGACAACCTAAGTACAGATAACACAGAAGCAGTGCAGAGAGCCCTTCCTCAGGGACCGGTTTCCCTGGAACCACGTTCAGTACCCGTTTTTGAAGGGTTTTTATCAGAGAAACTAAACTTATGAGTGATACAGTGCAAGAGAGTTAGACTGTACCCAACTGTGGAAATCGAGCAAATCTATGCCCACTGTTGACTCTGAGGTTGGGTGGGGTTTGAAGTCTTTCTGAAGTGGGGAGAGCAGAGAGAGTGTGGAAGTGAACCAGAATCCATAAAGACAGTCTGGAACAAGAGTCCATCTCTGACCCACACTGATGATGCCGAGGGATTCATTGTGCTAAGTGAAGTAAGTCAGACAGAAAAAGACAAATGTATAATCTCTTACATGTGGTGTCTAAAACACACACACACACACCCCCCAACCCCATGGGAACAGAGAGCACACAGGTTGTGGCCAGAGGCAGGGGTTGGAGGGGTGAGAGAAATGGGTGAACTGTAGCTACCTACACATTGCAATTACCTAGATAGGAAAAGCAAGCCAATATCCAACCCACCCCCTGCCTCCTGAAATGCTGACGATCATGATATTAGGGCTTACTGCAGAACAATCGGATCAGACCAGTATGGCTTTGGGCCAGGAATTAGTGGTTGTAAGCATAGTTTTGTCACCCAAGAACCCTTAGTTTCAAATAACTGGGGCTTCGTGCCATTCAGGAGTGTTGGGTGGACATACTGATTATGAAAACACCTAACCATATTAGCCCACCATTCAGCTAGCTGAATACACCCCTCATGACAGTCCAAGAACCTCCCCCTCCCCTGTTCATACCCATTGTATGTAAAATAAAAACGGTCATTTTCTCAGGGAACATTTCCCTGTGCATTTGCTTTGTTCTCTCCTAGGTCACAGAGCGGAGCTAGAAGAGTAAGTCTGATGCGATGTCTTGTCCCTGGAATAACCAACGTCCTTTCGATGAAGGGCACAGTCACGTGAGCTCAGGGATTCAGATCTTTCCCTTGCGACTACCCAGCTCTCTAATCTAGTGGTCGCCTACTGGGGCAAGGCTGAGCATCTTCATCCCTTTCTTGCCAGGGTTCCTGGACTAGCCTGCATCTCCTGTCGTCCCCTCCTGAAGCAGAAAATGATACTAATGTAGGAAGAGAGTAGCAGGAAGGGAAGGGTGAGGAAATGGAGAAAATTTTTGTTGTCAACACATTCATCTTTAGATTAAAGTTGTGGGATACATATATTGTAGGGAGGCTCCTATAATTTGAAAGGAACCTGAACCTGAAAAATATATGCAAACGTAAGTAGATGTGAACAATGAGTCTCTTTTTCTTTCTTTCTTTACTTTTTTTTTTTGTGTGTGTGTGAAGTCAATTCAATTCTTTCACAAGGTAATGAATAACTCATTTGTTCTGGGCCTTGGTGAGAGGCTCCATTTTAAATAATTAAGACATTTTGCTTTTCATAAAAAGTTAAAGCCCTTTCTTTGTACTATCTTCAATGGCTTTGGGAATAGGGCCACTAGACAATTGGATTAATATACCAGCTTCTTCCATTCTGTCATGACTTTGAACTTAAACTCAAGGAACCGAGATTTCCCTATACGCAAAGTAGTGACGATAACATTACTTCTCTCAGAGTTGCTGTGATATAATCTATGAAAAGTTGTTTGCACTATTTGTGATGTCTAGCAGATGCTTCAAGATAATGTATTTAGTTACTGTCATTAGCTCTTTCTTAGTATGTTTAAGTAGCATTATTTTTAAAAGTAGCAAGTGAAATTAATTAGAACATATTTATTTAATCTTATATCTTCCAAATTATGACCATTTTCATGTTAAATAAACACGAATAATTTTATATTATCTTTAGTTGGTGTTAGGACTTCGAAATGCTGTGTGTTTTACACTTAATGCAAACCTCAGTTTGGACATGAGCTTGATTTAAGTTTTCACTCTGCATCTTCATTCTCCATCCTCAAAATACGAAATACACTAGGAGAATAATCAACAGAAAAATCAAAAGCTAACGCAGACAGGGTCGTGTAGATACGAGAAGCATTTGAAAATGTTCAGGTATTCTCACTGCTCCGCCCGGGCATCATGGGGCGCACAGTCCCTGTGTGTCGGCCGCAGGTACAGAGCCCAAGCCAACAACCTCAGCCATTTGACGAGGACTCTGGCAACTCGACAGCTGCTTTATTACCGGCGCTGGAAAATGAGGCCAGTAAACTGGAACACAGAGGGAACTCAAGTCCCGTTTGTGGAGACAAGGCCACCATCCAGTGGCGCCGGAGGGAACTGCAGGGAGATTCACGTTCCCGTTGCACCCGGGAGCCTCAAGGTATATCCTCAGCGCCCCGGATTCAGAAGGAAGGAAACGTCAAGGATGCCTGCTCAGCGTTCTTAAGAAATGTGACATTAAGCTGGTAAAGATCCAGAGAAGGTTCAGAGAAGACCCGTTACTATTTCAAAAGAAATAAGTGGAAGACCGACACGCCAGATAATATGTGATCAAAATCAATGAAATCATAACATGCAAACTGGGCCCTTGCACAGACATGCCCAGGCGCTGAAAGCAGGTTCACATGGGAAAGTTTAAGGCATAATATCGGGTGAAATTCACACTTTTGAACGGGAAACTCTGGAAACCTTTATTGTCAGAGGAGGCAGAGATTTTGAATAAAGTGCTATGGGGTGATGATTTATTCTTTTAGAAGAATATTCAAGACGGTGTCCTCAGGCATCAGGAAGATCTGAAGTGACAAGATGCCCTCCAAGTGTCAAATTACTTTGGCGGTATTAAGGAACTTAGTCTATCAGTAAGAAAATGCTACACATACTCTATCTTTCAGTTTGAAAAAAAGAACTGTAACATTGTATATAATACTTTTGAGAGCTTCAAAATATTCAAACATACAAAGTTTGGGCTCGTGCAATTGTAAAGTTAACGAAAGGACCCAGATGTGCATGAATTAAGAAAAATGGGGGAAAAATCATGTAATATCCCAAAACACTGTACTGCGAATAATCTCATCGTGGGTTTGTGCCACATCATCTATTCAAAGACCAGTGTTTCCCTTCCTGAAATAAGATACTCATAAAAAATTAGATAATACAAACAAAAAGAAGAAAAGAAAAATCAACTGTAGTCACCTTTTACACAGTGATACCGTGAGCCCAGTGGCAAATAGCTTCTCAGACATTTTTAAACACGTATATGTAAAAACAAAAACAGATTCTAAAGGTAGTTTGTTTTCCTACCACTAAATTTCATTTTTATCGAACAAACTTAGGTGCGTTATTTAAAAAGGGAAGGGAAGAAAGCTCCTCGGGCTCACAGATACCTGCCCCTTGGACAATTCCAGGACGTGTAACCATGTGCGTTCTGAGCGGTAGGGAAGGTCATGTGACTGCCAGGAGCCAATATGGCAGAAGGAATTAGCCTGTTCTGATGGATTTGATGGGTAAGGCGTAAGGATTTCTACACAGCATTTAAACAGCTGCGACTCTTATTTCCTGGTTAATAACATGGTAAAATATAGTCTGACTAGGGTCCAGCAAACCGGGGAGCAATTTCTCCGGGATTGTTTAGTTCTTCCTATTTTCAGGGGCATTTCTAATAGGCTATTGCTCAACTCTGTGTTTTATCTTGTCTTTTTAAATATTTTAGCAATGACATGACAAAATGCTCAGAAAATGCGGTAATTAGACAAGATGTGCAGACGACATAGCGTTTGGAGGCCAGCTAACATGATGGATGTCAGCATCAAGTTTCAAAATGACTGTGGCAGGCCTAATTCAAACTGATAATATTTAACAAAGATAAATGATCTTGCATTTTTAGTTAAAACGGTAAATTTTACAAGTGGCTTGGGAAGGCCTTTCTTTGAAACAACTCATGCAAAAATAATCAGGAATTTTTGTTTGCCACAAAATAAAATAGAAGTTTTGTAACTCCCACAAAATTTTATTTTACTGTAATGGAACTGTCGGGTCCAAATCGGATTTAGTATAGCTCCATGGCATTCTGTGTTAGCCAGATAACATCTGAGATGTGTTTATTTTTCTGCTGCATTTTGAGAGAGAGACTGACAGATTAAAGGATATATGGAGGACGGATTTTGAGATAGAAACCCTTTTTTTTTAAAGGTCCATCATAAGGAATTGTAGTTATTTTCAGAACAGCAGAGTGGTTAAGCTCATAAGTTATGGAATCAGAAAGAACTAAGTTCAAGTCACAGAATAAGCATTAACTCTGACTTTGGGCAAGGTATTTAGTTCATTTGAGCTTCCATTTCTGTATCCAGCAATTGCTAATGAAAATAACAACAAAGACAAATGTTAGTGGAAGTTAAATTTTAAAGAAGGAATACGTAGAAGTCAACATATTTCACTTAGCTTTATAAGGTAAAATCCATAGAAGAAAGGAGATTTTAAGTTAACATATTCCAATAACCAAATTAGCCAATCGCAATTTAATTAATAAATTAAATGAGCCAATTGCATTCCCCAATAATCTAAATTACCCAAATTGCCTTGATAAGTAATGAGCTATTCAAGGGAGTGTGAATTACCAGCTCTCAGGGACAGCCTGCTCTCAGAGTTTTGCTCTATGTGTGATCACTGATTCTCTTCTATACAAACAACTGTGTTATTTATTCTTTCAACCAGCAGTGATAATCGCCCAGCACCACGCACCCAACAGACAGGCAGGTGGCCTACCTCCGAGTCTCTGAGTCTAATAGAAGCAGACACGAGGTTCAAACAATCACATTACAGTGGGTTAAGGGACAAGCATGGAGCCTACCATGTAGCACAGAAGGGACAACTCATAGAGCCACAGTTCAGTCACCTGTACAGTAATAGTTGTTGAGTCCCATTGCTCATTTTTGTTCTTCTTTGAAGCATCACCCTTGAGCATTAAAACACTATAATAACTTGGTTTTATATTGGTCTGCCACAGATTCTCTTCTCCAAAACCCAGTTCTGGCTGTCTGCATATTTCTTTCTTCCCCAAACCCTTCCTGAACACTTCCTCAAGTTTGCCCATCTCATCTGTCTCAGGGCATGGAACCACACTTGTGCGTGTTTCCTCCGCACAGGGCATTTATTAGTAGTATATTTAATAGACCCAATCTCCAGGCTTGCTGAGGAGTGAGCAATGGTTACTGTGGACCTGTGACTGAGGTCCCAAATTCGTCCTGTGGACAACCGTTTCTTCCAGTTATCCAAACAGTCCCCACTCCAGGGCGGAGTGGCGGGCTTTCTGTTCGATGGAACGCAGGTGTTCTACACTTGCTTTGCTTGTTCAGAAACACTCATAGTTTCCCCAGCTGTGTGGACACTGAGCCATATTCTTTCTCTCAGACTGCTGCCTACGTTGGCTTTCAGCAACGTGAGCACAAAGTCATCCGATTTTGAAAGAGATGGGGGAAATATCTGCTCCTATTAAGCAAAATTGTATTTGGCGGGGGAGGGGGGTATCTGAGAGGAATGCGTGACTTGGTGGCTGGAGCTTCTCTGCAATGAATGCTTCCAGGGTTTGTGCATTCTGCACCAAATTTGTTGTATTTTATTTTTTAATTAAATGTATTGGGGTGGCATTGGTTCACGGGGGCATATAGGTTTCAAGTGTATATTTGTATGATACATGATCTGTATATTGCACTGCGTGCCCACCACCCAAGGTCAAATCTTCCGTCACCATACATTTGGCCCTATTTACCCTTTACTACCCCGCCCCCGTCCCTGCGGTAACCACCGCACTCTCGTTTGTGCCTGAGTTTCAGTTTTATATCCTACATACGAGTGAGGTCACATGGTTCTTGCCTCTTTCTGTCTGACTTATTTTGCTTAGTATAATACTCTCAAGATCCATCTGTGTTGTCACAAATGGCAGTATTTCACCTTTCCTTATGGCTGCGTAGTGTTCCCCTGTGTATACATGGACCACACCATCTTTATCTAACCTTCTGTCAAAGGACACTTTGTCTCCTTGTCTTGGCCACCCTGACTAATGCTGCAATGAACACAGGGGTGCCTATGACTTTGCAAATAAATGTTTTCAAATCTTCCAGGTAGATACCCAGAAGACGAATTGCTGGGTCATGTGGTAAGTGTATTCTTAATTTTTTGAAGAACCTCCGTACTGTTTTCCGTAGTGGCCGTACCAGTTTACATTCCCACCAGCAGTGGATGAGGGCTCTTTTTCCTCCACAACCTCTGCAGAACTAATTGTCACCTGTCTTGTTGACAGTAGCCATGCTAACAGGTGTGAGGTGGTATCTCATTGTGGTTTTGATGTGCATTTCCCTCATAGCTAATGAAGTTGAGCATCTTTTCATGTATCTGTTGTCCATCTGTATGTCTTCTTGGGGGAAATGTCTGTTTGGGTCCTCTGTCCATTTTTTAACTGGGTTTTTTTTCTTCGTGTTGAGTTGTATGAGTTCTTTATGTATTTTGGATATTAACCCCTTGTCAGAGCTGTTGTTTGCAAATATCGTTCCCCATTCAATCGGTTGCCTTTTTGTTTTGTTGGTGGTTTCTTTTGCTGTGCAGAAACTTTTTAGTTTGATATAGTCCCACTCATTTAATTTTGCCTTAGTTTCTTTGCCTTTGGGGTCACATTCATAAAATCTTCTCTAAGACCAAGGCCCATAAGTTTAGTGCCCATGTTTTCTTCTGTGTAATTTACTGTTTCAGATCTTATATTTAGGTATTTGACCCATTCTAAATTAATTTTTGTACGTGGGGACAGACTGTAGTCTAGTTTCATTCTTTTGCATGTGGCTTTCCGATTTTCCGAGCACGATTTATTGAAGAGATATTTTTTCCCCATTGTGTGTTTTTGTCAAAAATTATTTGCCCGTATAAAAGTAGTTTCATTTCTGAGCTCTCGTTTCTGTTCTATTGTTCTGTGTGTCTGTTTTTCTGCCAATACCATGTTGTTTGATTATTGTTGCTCTGTAGCGTGATTTGAAGTCAAGTAGTACGATACCTCTGGCTTCATTCTTTTTTCCTCAGGATTGCTTTGGCTCTTCAGAGTCTTTTGTGTTTCCATACAAATCTGGTGATTTTTTTTTGCTCTATTTCTTTAATAAATGTCATTGGGATTTTGATGGGATTTGCATTAAATCTGTATATTGCTTTGGGTAATATGGACGTTTTAATTATTTTGATTCTTCCAATCCATAAACACAGAATATCTTTCCATTTCATTGTGTTTTTTTTCAATATCTCTTAATAATGCTTTGTAGTGTGTCTCCCTGGTGATCTGGTGCTCTCCCCTCTGCACCAAATTGAAAGGAAACAGCTCTCTGGAGAGCCCAATAGGATTGCGATGGCCTTAAGATGTTTGCTGTTTAAGACAGAACTTTTACCTAATGACGCAGATGCGCCAGATGATGCAGACCCTGGCCCGCAGGATCTGCTGTTGTGGCCGCAATATACAAATACACACAGACTACAGAGGTCCTGTGGAGGAAAAGGGACGGCGCGGCCACTCTCTCAAGAAGAGAGCGCCTCTGAGGGCCTCGGCCACTCCCTCAAGAGGAGAGCAGCCTGACCCTTGCCTTGACAGGCTTTTATTGTTTTTCTGGGCCCCTTACCTCAAAGATGGTCCTCCTTTACTATGCAAAGGTTTGTTTTGGGTGGTTATCTTTTTCAGACAAAGGAGAGGGTGCCGCTAAATACATCAAAGGAGAATATTTGCAATGTAAAGGGAGTAGTAGTCAAAACAGGCTATGCTCCATATCTGGAAGGTCTAGCTCAGATTTGGGGAAGATACAGATACTCAGTAAATATTTGCTGCCTCAGGGTGAGGGAGTTTTAGCAAGAGCAAGTCTCATAGCAGCCTAGGTACAATGAGAACCTATCCATGGACGTGGGTCCTGCCCGCCAACCTCGCTCCCCACTGGCTTTTCCGAGTTGGGGCTGAGCCACATTTCCCACGCTTGGAACAGTTCCCCACAACCTAAGTCATATCTTATCCCAAATAGTTACAGCCTTGTTTTTCTTCTTCTTCCTGTGACTGCTGAATCCATTCCCCATTCCGTGCACAAATTAATTAGGTAATGAAAACACATAATCAATCAGTCCCTGGCAGGAAGACAGGGAGGATACTCCTGCCAGAGCTGTTGGATCCCGAGGAGCAAGGCTGTGCTGAGCCTGTTTGCTGACCGGAGAGGAACAGTTGAGAAGGAGACACTTGGGGATATTTTCCTTCTCAGAGAGGTCACGCCCTCAGTTCACATTAGAATCCTTGAAATATTTGCAAGAGTTCCTTAGGAGTAATTTAATTTCTAGATGCTTTTGTTGTGATTTTTGCTCAAATCTTGGATTAATTTCTAGTTTTATCACCTAGTTATCGAAACCTATAATAATTTCTAATTTTGACATTTATTGAGGCATTTTTGTAAAAGAAAAAGTGTATATACTATCAGTCTTTGTCAACACACCAAAAACTCTTAAATGAGGGAATACTTTAATTGTCTGTATAACATGACTAAAAGGAGTGGGTGGTGAGAGAGGTATTGGCTAATTCCAAATCACGGCTAAAACAAAAAATGATACCTCATTTTCTAAGATTCTGTGGGCAGCTTAACCAGTACACAGATTAACCATGATTTAGAAAATCATCATAAACCGGGCATGACCGTCCTGTAGTCCTTTTGTCCTTTTAGTTCCTGAATTTTTTTTTCCTAATAAAATTTCTGTTCATCCATCTCAGTTTTCTGAATACACAATTGCACCGTGTTCAAATAGCTGCTGAGTTTACTTTGCTGTTTGATTGCAGAAGGCAGTCCGAGTACGGGCAGATTTGGGGTTTTTCTCGGACACAGCCAGCTTTTCTATTTGTAACATTTTGAATCTGTCATGCTTATAGAAATTTCTCTTTTGCCCTCGCAACGACAACAAAAAAGTTGGGTTGATTTATTTTCATTGAATTCTCTGGTACACGATGGTCCAATTCCATCTTCATGCTCAGGTTTTTCGAATTGTTTGATTTTTAGCTAAGGAAATGTTAATTATTTTTTTATTATTGTCATTTCAGGTCCAATTACTTTGTTGCTCATTCAGGAATAACTGTTATTCTTAGTTTGCATCTGTGTTACTTCTTCTCATTATCTATTGCATCTTCATTGTTTTCTCATCTTTTCCTCTCCTTCTGCCTCCTGGGGAAGTTCTCAAGTTTGTCTGATATATCATTGATTCAATTTTCTGCAATGCCAATTCTGCCTCTTATGATTGCCAAAGAAGATTAATGTTCTTTTCAGTGGTATTTTTAGTTTCCATGAAAGTGTTTCTTATCACCTCATCTCTAATACATTATACCTTGTTTGTTCTTTAAATAGTCTTTGCTCTTTTTTTCACATTTCAGAGAATTAAAAAACATTTTGCAATTTTTTTCTGGCTATACTTATATTTTTAGATGATAGTCCTTCTCTAAATTTCTTTAAGCTAAAATTCTCTTTGTCTTAAACCTTTGTATCTTTGTAGAATTCATGTGTGGTTGCTGTGTTTTCAATTTTTCATCCTCTTATCTAATAAAAGTTATTTTCCAGCCACAATTTTTTTTTCAGGAGCAAAATGCCTCATTTCTACCCTTTGATCTCCAAAGGTCAAATCCCTGTTTCGGTTTATAGTTGGGAGCAAGAAATTTTAAGTTCCAAGTACTTGACAGAATTTCATAATTATTAATAATAATAACAACAACAACTAACCAGGAGTTGTTCCAAGAGCCTTACATATTTCATTCACTAGACAGCCGGCAAGCTGCCGCGGGTGGATGCCATTACTAACCCTAGTTCACAGATGGGAAACTTGAGGAACAGCAGGTTTAGCAACCTTTGGAGGTTACTCAGTTGCTAAGCAGGAGGGCCAGGACCCTAACTCCACTTCCCATTCTTACCTAAGATACCTTGCTCTCTCTTATTGGTTTTCTCTCCACATCAGAAGTCCATAAACTCTTTGGATTTTGCTCATTTCAGTAAAAAAAGGGAAAAAACCGTACTTACTAACATGTAGCATTTTGCATATAATCCCGTGCAGTCTTGCGTACAATGGACCTCTGGACCCTCTGGGTTTAGACTCCATGCTGTAAACTGATCAAGGACAAAGTATATTATGTCTGGAACATTCCAATGGCAAGGCTGCTCCTGACGTTCCTGATGGTCCCTCAAAATACGTCCTCCACCCTCTCCTGACATCCTGCTTAATTGCTCGCTAGACACTGCGTCCCACTAGCTGACCCACGCATTATGGGGGTCAAGGTGGGAAGCAGCGTTCTGATAGTACAGAAATCAGGCCCTCACGTAACGCAAAAAAAAATTCTTATTAACTTTCCGGGGATCGGCAAGGTGGCAGAGTTTGTTCAGCAAGTCTTACATTCTTTGTAATCATTTAGTGATGGTTTGTCACAAATTACATTTTCATTAACGGTCAGGAGAGTGGAAAAGCCTATGGTTTCAGTTTTATTGACCCTGTTTACTGTTTCTTGTGATTTCATAAACATTTCAGTAGAAATGACAGCAATCGCTGTTCGTTTTTACAGCGCAGGAACCAGGCTTTACGGAGCCTGGGACTTGTGCATTCTTAAGGATAATTTAAAGTTTTCCCCTTGACTTACTAAACCGTGCACGTTGTCATGCATGAATGTTTGTGCTCCCCCAAAGTCCCTTCGTTGAAATGCTAACTCCCAATGGGAAAGCATTTGAACATGGGCCCTCGGGAGGCAATTAGGTCAGGAGGGCAGAGCCCTCGTGACGACTTAGTGACGTCACAACAGAGAGCCCAAGGTGCTCTTGTCCCTTCCACCGTGTGAGTGCGCTCCGCCCCAAACACGGAATCCGCTGGGGCCTGGATCCCGGGCCTCTCACCTCCAGGACTGTGAGAAATAAACGTTGTTCCAGCCACCCACGGTATTTTGCTCTAATAGCCCTGAAAAAGACAGTTGCCAATGAGGCGCAAAAACAAATACTACTTCTTCAGAAAGGGAAAGGAAACTGCACCAGATTAAGAAGCGAACAAATACCGGTGAAATGATTGCGCCTTCTTCCTTGTGGAAGCTGATGCCAGCCGTCTGCTTGTCAGTTTTTAATGTTGCTGGTTAAGTCATGCAGCACCCACGACAGCTGCTCATTTATTTATCTTACAACTGGAAACATCACAGACAGGCATTTGCATACATGCGGGGCACCAGCGAGGCACTCGTGGGATGAAAATTACAATGCACGCTTTTTTCTCCTCCGTGCTGAGCGAAGGTCCGTATGCAGCGGTGGAGCCATTTTGCAGCAGAACAACAGAATCATAAAATTGTAGAGCTAATATGGCTATAAAAGGTAGTATACAACTGTCTACTGAGGTTTTTTTTTTTTTATATCAGTATAAATGAAAGATCAGAGCATTAAATACTGGCATGGAAAGAAGAAATAGATTGCAAAACACCATTTAGTATCATAGCTATGCTGTCAGATATCAAATGGTCTAAATATATATTTCTTGCTATAAGACGAACATTTCAATGTTATTGGTTGCATTTAATTTTAAGGGTATTTATGCATATACTTATGAGTTAATATGAGAATTTTAGAATGTTTCAAGCTATGACCTTTCTTGATTTAAATATAAAAATAGAGGGTACTCGATGTCCCTGGGTCTCCCCCATGTATACAGGAGATGTACATGTTGTTAAATTTTAACTTGTCATTCTCTGGCTGTAAAAAAATAGATAAAATTTAAAAATCAACACTGGCCTTAAAGGAATAGTATATCATTTTTACCAGCAAAGTACCTAAGAATGTTATTGCTCTTATTTATAATTGAGACCAAATTTTAAACTAAATCTTATGAATTAAAAACAATTGTTTTATAGAACACCCAAATGTTTCCGATTCTGCAGAAGAATGTGACTTTTTACAGCCATCCTTGAGGAATGACTTTTTTTCCAAGTAAAACTTGGCAGGCAAACAAGTTAAAATAAAACAACTGTAATGAAAGGAAAGCCAGAGCCCTGGCTTGGGTTTTGTTTCTGCATATTACTCCATATTTATACTTGTTCTCGTCTACTTTCTATAAAATAAATGAAAAAAATAGCCGGTACACGGAGAAAGGGAAAAACAGGAACAGTAGCAATTAAGCATGTGACACTAAAAGGAAATTCAGCCTCGGCTTGCTTTCCGTCCACTGAAGGGTTTGCTTCTTGTCACCATTTCCAAAGCGCTGGGGGTGGGTGGGTGCCGGCCAAAGGGATGTGGCAGACCACCCAGGCCTGAAAGTTCTTGCTTCACTATCTCTTTCCACTAAGGAGCCTGCCCTTCTCAACTGCTCTGTAGCGAAATGGCAGAAGCCTGTGACAGCTTCAAGCAGCTTCATTTGATGTTGTAAGCAACTGGTAATTAGTAATTGGTACTTAGTAATTGGCATAAGACTAGCCTATGAAATGCTGGAGATAAAAGCTCCAAGAAAACGATAAATTGTTTGTTGATGAGGTTCTTGGAACCTTCAATTCCTGAATCATTCTTTCCTTCTTTCTATCTATCTATCCATCCATCCATCTATCTATCACTCATATCTCTATCATACACTTCGTTGTTAGTAATAAGACTAACATTCATTGAATTTGTAAGCCTTCGTATCTTTTCACAGAATATAGATCTTTGAGATTAACACTAACTATGTTTTAAACCACAGAGCTCATTTTAGCATCTAACTGGCACAAAGCAACCTGGTTATTTTCTTCTGTGTTGTCCTACTTACCAGGTATCTATACGTTCATGACCCGTGTCTCTTCTCAGAAGAAAATAGCTTCATTTTCTACAGATCACGATTCACAAAAGTCTACACGGGAAACCTCCATAATCTTATTAAACAACGTCACCCCAATAAGTTTAATAAAAACATTAAAAAAGAAATAAAACATAGTATCCTATAAAACAAAACAACAAATAAAGAGCGAATGGTGATAAAGAGTTCAGCAACATGCTTGTCACAAACTCTCAATAAAAAAGAGCTATTATTTTAAACAAAATACTTAAGTAGATTGATCTCATAATTCAATTTACAGCATGAGAGGCTGTTTCTCACCAGGACCGGCTGCCAGCTGGGGGCTGGGACTGTTCTAGGAGCAGCAGAGTGTGTGCTGCCCTGTACTCAACCAGTCCCGTAACGAGGGGCGTTCAGTTGTTCCTGGTCTTTGCGATATTATAAATAACACTGATGGACTCCCTGTGTTTTACCTCGTGCATTTGCATGCTTATCTGATCAGTTGAGGAAATATTCCCAGATGTGCCTGGATATGCACAACTAAAACTTTGAAAAGCCTTCCAAAATACTGTCCAAATACTGTGTATTTGTTCTCCCACTGAAAGGACAGGAAGCATGGTTCTCCTACATTATCTTCAAACAGACGTAATACGGTCTCTTTGATCTTTGGCAGTCTGATGGGTAAAAAGAAATCTCTTTTCTTTTCAGTATTTAAAATTTGGGTTTTAGATTACTGGTGAAGATATTTTATTTTTATTTATTTTTTATTATTCAGCACTGATTTGTATGTCTGTGACAACACATGAGGGATGAAGGTGTTGGGGGAAGAGAGAAGGCATCATTTGTTCTTATATTTCACCAATTTTTCTTTGGGATGTTCTTTTTTTTGGTCCTCACTGTATAAATGGGAAGTTAATTCACTTTTCGATCCAGTATTATAATTGTTAAGTATAAAACTTTTAAATTAATCCCAGCTTAGTGCAAACTCCAGTTCCTGGAATTACTAGCTCTGGGACGTTGAGCAAATAATTCTATGGTGCCTTTTTCTGTAGAGTCGGAGTCAAGGTTATTGGGAAGATTAAAATAAATGACAAATATAAATGCTAAAAGATCCCTTGGCAATTCATAAATCAACAGTGGCTACCAATATTATGACTTTAAAATATGTTACAGATAAATATTTCCATTTTATCAGTTGTACCTTAAACTTTTCAAGCTGTTTTATGACACGCAGAATTTCTTGTTGTTCTTTTAAAAGTCAGCAGAATGTTAACAATTTTCTTACTTTTGGTGTCACGTCTTAGAAAGGATTATTCTCAACCTCTGGTAAGAAAATCATTACCTAAGACTTCATGGTTTAAGTTGTGCATTTTGAGTCACCAGGGACTTGATTTGCTATTAGAAATCACTTAAAGTTTCATTTTATTTTTCTGGCCCCAGTGAATAGCCAGTTGCCCAAGCTTCTAATAGGTAGTTATTTTTATGTTTAAAGTCACACTTTTGTTATACGCTAAGTTATATTTAAGCCTATTTCTGGATGCTCTACTAATCAGTGTATTTATTTCTATTTAACCGCCATGCATTCTCTCTCTCACTCGACTGCTCTTGTCCATCCAATCTCCCTTCACGCTTTCATGTACTTTCCAGTTGGACCAGACTCCAGCCTTCCAAAGGAGTCTGCCCATCTCTCACACTTCCGTACCTAACACTGTCATCCCACGGGCTGGAAGAGCATCTTACTCCCCTCCAACACACACACACTTATCATGTAGCTCGTTCAAGTCTCCCGACCCTCAGTTCAAGTGTCAGTTTTACTGACCAGTATTTCTTTAGAGTCTAGCTGCATTTTCAGGTCCCCTTACATGCTCCCATGAAAATACAGTGATGCTTTCCCCAGGCTAGTTTTCCATGAAAAGCATTGATTTGCATCTTTGTCTCCTCTAGAAAGACTCCAGAGACTCTCTGTGTCTTATTCAACTTATATCCCCAGTGCCTGGAGCCTAGTAGGTGTCCAATAAATACCTTTAAGTGAATGAGTCAGTTTGTTTTATTAAATGTTGTAAAGTGTCCAAAAAAAGGAAAACACATTGTTCCCTTTAATAATTCAGAGCCATTTCAACCAAAGGCCTGAGCCAAATGGTAAATTATAGAAACCAGAGAAGCAAGCAAAGACTCTGCCTTCATTAATGTCTGCTACAGCTGGATGCAGCAAGAGTGAATTCATGGCCAAAAGGAACCTCTTTCCAAAGGGAAAACATATTTTAAAGAGGGATGCCTGGTGAAGGGTAGTGGGAACAATGCACATTTAATGATTTTAGTTTACTTTTTTCTTTGCGTGATTGGCCCCTGAAGACAGAATTTGGAGCTTGGAGCAGAGACTATCAGTTTGATGGACGTTTTCTCCCCTTAGGGAGCACAGAGGGGTTTTGGACATGAGAGGCAGCGGAATGGGCCTTACGGAATAGAACAGCCCCTATGTGGCCTTGGCCACAGGGATTTGTGCTATAATCATTTATTAAAATAATGAAGTTTTACATCGGAAAAGAACCCCCAAGACATAAAAATCCAAGTGCTGCATCTGCATCCGAGCAGTTGTACCCCCAGATGGTTTCTGACCCTGCGAACACAATTCTTTCCGGCGAAAACATTTCAGTCCACACTCCATGCTTGAGAGTGTTCTGAACTATGAAGCCACAGCAGCAAGGGCAACCAAGTCCCTTCCTTCTTTGAAATTACAGAGTGCTGTGTGCTCTGCCTCCTCTGGGTGCTCTCACATAGTAGGTCTGCAATGGAATTACGTGATTCCAGGGCCACCCCAAGTTGGGAACCCCTGTGTCACGGAACTGGACGTGCATACTAGTGACTGCAGGTGACATCATTTTTAACAAAATAAAGTGCTGGTGTTTGAACAGTTACTTTCTCTCTCAGATGATTTAAACCTCCACAGACACTAAAATGGTGATGGTCAGTGAAGTAGCATTGGAAGAGGAGCTAAGGAAAGAATTCCTATGCATTGTTGGTAGCAGTTCTATTCTACAGATGAAAACCTGGGTGAACACCGGCTGGTGATGTGAGAAGCTGTTGCTTTTGTATCGCCTTTGCATTTAATGGATAGTACATGTAATTTTTTAAAAGATTTTATTTATTTAGAGAGATAGAAAGGGAGAGAAAAACAGAAGGAGAGAAATATTGATGTGAGAGAGAAACCGATGGGTTGCCTCTAGTACGCACCCCGACCAGGGACTGAACCGGCAACCCAGGCGTGTGCCCTGACTGGGAATCACACTGGAGACCTTTTGCTTTGCGGTACAATGCCCACTGAGCCATACGGTCAGGGCAGTATATACACGACTTTGATCATCCCCCATCGTACCCAAATAGTCAGACATACAGATGACTGGCATCTAGTTCAGTAGCGAAATTTTAGTGTCTGATCCATCAGGGCATAATGGTATGCCGAGTTTTGTATGTGTTCCTCTCTCTGCCTTATTTAAAGAGCCATTAAATCATTAACTCATTAAGGGACATATAAATCATACCAATGATGTCATGCTTTTTCCCGCATATGTGAGTGCCTTTATCCTTGGCTGACTGGCAATCAATCTCTCTCTCTCTCTCTGTTTCTCTCTCACACACACACACACACATAAACTGTGCATGCACACACAGAGACTCACAAATAACCTCTCTTTAGATTTTTGTTGGACTCTTTTCTCTCTTTGTAAAACAATCAGGATGACAACTGAAAAGAGAATTTGAAAAAAAAATATTTTTCTTCCTTTTCTCTTCTCTGGCCGCCTCCCAACAAACTCAGCTATGCAGCTCTGGGCTCTGTCTGACACATCTTAACTACTGACATTTAGCAGATGCTTCTCCAAGAAATGGGGGAGGGCAAAGGCGAAGCCAGGGTGTGATATAAGTAATTAGATGAATGATTTCTCAATTAAGATGTTCTCACAGTGTCCCCCTTCTGCCAGCTAACCTGCAACAGAAAAGCTGTCTTTTGGGAAGGGCAGGTTGAATAAAAAGATGTGTTGGTTTCGGTCTACAACAAGATGAAGTCAGAAAGTTAAAAAAATATACAAGTCTAGTTTTCATACCAAACAATAAGCAGATAAATCCAAGCCTTAATCTCTCTAAGATCACTGGACTGGCAAAACCAGACTGATAGAGACAGTTTCGCTTTGACATTCCTTCCGGACTGGTAGCCCATTGCCACGGCTGACTTGATCGTGCAATTCTCCCCATTAACTTTAATAATAATTCGCCTTCTCCTCTCTCTATGCGTCTTGCACATCGGTTTCTCTCTGGTGGAGGACAAAGAAGTCTAGGTTTTGTTGCTCAGCTCAAAAGTCGAATTTATCCAGTTCATCTAAGAGTAGCTGCACATGTTTGTAGGTTCCTGTCTGCATTCCCTCGGACTATAAATGTGTGGTATTTTGAGTTCCTTTTGGACAAGTTGCAATGTCTACTGTTTCCCTCATTAATTCATGAGTTAAATAAAAGTCTCTGACAAATGTTTATTGTGCATCTGTGTATGAGTCATATTTTTGTCCCTTTTAAAGAATTATCCTTTTCTATCCTTTCAAAGAATGCCCCCCTTTGGCTTATTATTTTAGTACTTTCTGTCACTTGCCCCAGGGTTCTAGTGCACAGAATCTCTCTCTTTTGTTTTTTCAACAAAGAATCTACTTGAGAAAACAAACTATAATGAGAAGGTTATTTTGAGGCTTTAAGGGTAGAATAAATAAAAAATATTTCAATGCAATAATGAAATGCTCTTTTTGAAAGTACCGTATAATAGTGCCTATTGCTAATAAATGGAATTGCGTGGTATTAAGAGAACTGTCATTGAAGCTCTGGTGATACTCCTCCCTATAGCAGATATAACCACCAAAAGCAAAGACTTTTCTAAGGCAATAATTTGGAGCGTTAACTGTAAGTAGTAGTACAGGCAGGACAAAAAAGTCTCATTTTTAATGACTTCTTCAGCATTGCTTATCAGTGTCCAAAATGTTCTCTCATTATAACATTACCTCATGACAGAACTGTTGTGATGCCCATGATTGCAGCTGATTTTATGCTCATTTTTTGGTAGGTTTTGGTCCCGTTGCTTCACAAGTCATCTCTCTCCAAAGCCCGTCTGCGGGCTGAGTCCCAGATGCTGTCATGCCTCGTGGTTTTGTGTTGATTCTCCTAGTCCCACAGCCTGATTTGTCCTGACCTTGTCCTAACATTTGTGCTCTCTTCCATTCGCAGTCCCAAAGTCTCATAACTATTGTCTGTAATGAATATAATTCCAGCAATCTGGCAGAGCCGCACTGGAAAATGTTGAGGAGTTTGGCTCTGCTGCGCGAAGGCATGAGAGACCTCTCTGCCTTGGTTGTGGAAGGTCAAAATATCTCACAGGACAGATGGGGCCCCCTGCCTTGCAACTGAGGGCTCAGGCAGGCATGGAGCCCATGTAATTCAACATTAATGGAGGCTTGCACCTCTTAATTGATAGAATTTTCAGGGACACTATTTAACGAGAATAGTAAGACCCATAGTAATGCACTTTCCTAATGTCAGTTTAATCATGCGACCCCTGTGACTGTCAGAATTCTAAGACACCCCCACCCCACATTCTCACTGCTGGGGTACGTGCCCTGTGTAATTCTCTCCTCTTTAGCAGGGGGTTGGGGACAGGATATCAATCCAGTGGTTAGGTCACTAGTCAATTGACTGAGTTAATCAGAAGGGAGTTTGTCTTAGGGGCCTGAACTAGCCGGTGACCCCTTTAAAAGCAGGTCAGAATCCTTGTCCTGGTGCTTTGGAAGCAAACAAGCAAACACGTGGTGAGGGACCTGTGGATGAGGTGCCTGTGTCTAAGACAGGACAGCAGCCTCTAGGAGCTGAGAGTGCCCCCCACTGCCGGCCAGCCAAGAAGCAGGAAGCCCCGTAAGAATATGAATTCTGCAGACAAGCTGAAGGAGCTCAGGGGAGCCCCTCCCACTCCAGATGAGCAGCATCGTGCCAATGCTTTGACATCAGCCTCCTGAGACCCTGACCAAAGACACTTTCGCCATGCTCAGCCCTCTGACCCACCGAGACGGTGGGATAATAAATGGGTGTTGTTTCAAGCCACTGCACTTTTGGTGATTTGTTACTTAGCAATAGAAAATGAAGGCAACCACTCTTCAACACGGGGCATTCCAGACCCTGAAGGACATGCTTATAGAAACAGGTTTCTTCAGAAAACAGTGAAAAAGGGACCCTTCAAGAGAGTCCACAGTAAGTCAATTCAACAGAGCGGAGTGGAGCCAGCCAAAGGGCGGCCTGGTGAATGTGAGCACAGGCCTGCTGTCCAGCAGGGCTCAGTGAGCTTTCCCTAAAGCAGGGCTTCTCCTGCAAAATTTGCAGAGGGACTATTTCCCTCCCCCCAGCCCCCAATCTGTTGTGTCCACCCGATCCTTTTGCAAAATGCGATGAACATAAATAAGTAGAAAAAATAACACTTTTTAAAAGGACATACAAAATAAAAGCCTTGTTTTTTTATTATCCAACACACATAAAATTCCCGTCAAGCTGCCCTGAAATTTTCCATATGCTTATTCTCCATTTTGGTCCTTGTCACACCGCCGACGAGTTACAAAGAGCAGACCAGCAGCTGCTTGTGAGCCACGTTCTGAGGATTGCGGCTGTAAGAGACGTCACAGGCTCCAGCGCCTTCTGCGTCTGTGCCTGGAATGGATATCCAGTGTTCAGCAGAGATAACGGGAGACGTCCAGAGAGGGCTGTGCCTAAAAATAGAGGGGCGTTTTCCAGTTGTGGAGCTGATTGGTCATTTTTAAGTTTGGTGTGGAACCTCCCCTGAACTTGTGATCGAGCATACACATCGCAGCTCCTGCTCCACTGTTTAAAAGCCAGTTACTGCCCTGGCCGGGTGGCTCCGTTGGTTGGAGCGTCGTGCCCTACACCAGAAGGTCATGGGTTTGATTCTAGTCAGGGCACATACCTAGGTTGCAGGTTTGATCCCTGGTTGGGACATGTACAGGAAGCAGCTGGTCGATGTTTCTCTCTCACATGGATGCCTCTCTCTCTCCCCCTTCCTGTCTCTCTAAAATCAATAAAACATATCTTTGGGTGAGGGTTAAAAAATAAACAAACAAATAAATAAAACTGGTTACTTTTGAGTGCTAGACCGCATTTCTGCTATTTAAAAACATGACAATAATATTAGGAATCTGTCTCCTGTGGCTGTGAAGACGAATGAGGTAATGCGCATGGATGTGTTTTACCAACTGTGAAGCACTCTACACGTGTACGAATGACTGGTATTGCTGTTCCTGAATTCTCCCTCGATTAACTCATTCCAGCACGTTCTGCACAGATGATGGAAGATGAGAAAAATCTGACCGTGTTCTGAACAAGATGATTTCACTGCTGCTCTCTGTTCCTGGGAATGACTGGGAGCCGATGTGTGTGTGTAAATCGCAGAAAGTGAAAGGATTGCTTTGTTACATCAGTTCCAGGCCCCTCTGTGCATCGTGTTAGGAACATAGGCAGGGACCATGATCATGGATTCCCGCCCTCTGATCGTGGCCTGCAGGCCCTCGTTGTTCTCAGGGCTGTGTGAGGTAGGACCCCCACCGTACCATCTAGTACCATCTGTGGGCACTGTGGCATCAGAACAGCACGACTTCCAGAAATGGAATTGGGGACAAGGACAGCAACCCCGGCCTTACCGCAGGAACCGCAGCCCCAGAAAGGAGCATTGCTCCGGGAGACTGCCCAGCAATGCAGTTTTTTACACATAAAAAGAACAATAATATTAGAGTCCTGGAAGTGTTTTGGCTTTGCTCTCATGAGGTTAAAATAGTCCCCTCTGTGGTTTTCTCCTACCTTCTCCTTTAAAAGAATCATTTTAAGATAGAATTATCATAAAATAGATTTGTTGTCTGATGGTCTCATTCCATTTTGGAATTAAAGGGCAACAGAAATTTTGTGGCCTCCTGGCTTTTTGCCCCTTGATAGAAAACAAGGTATTCCTTTAAATATGTTTCCCAGTTCACTGTTCCACGGCATTTACTTTTTATTTTTATAGTAGAACTACAAAAAACATCCATAGAAAGAGGAGGCAGAGTCTCTTGTGACTAATACACCATGAGTCACTCTGCATATTCATAGGGCCTGAGGATTGTACCACTGGCTTACCCAAACATTGTCTTACAGAATCGCTCTGAAAACGGAGTGCGTTTGGGGTGCTGGGGAGACCAAGACCTAGTATCTTTTACCGAATGAGAAAGCACACTCCTTAGACACAGGGGCTGCAATTCGTGGGTGGTCTACAGTTCCCCAAACAGGCATAACAGACACGTTCCTCTGCAAAGACCAAAGGAATATTCCCTATTGGTCCATCTGCCGAGCTTCAGCTGCTGACAGTGACCTCAATTAAGAACATACCTGCAAGGAAATATCCTTCCAAATTACAATCTAATAGCCAATGGATCCTGTAATAGGATTAAGTGTGAACAGAACCCATAAAAATGTCAAAATAGTGAAACTATTAAGGATAAGAACGATGAGCAATGGCGTTTTAAGGTAAGTGTTGGTATTCATTGTGGAGAGGGAGAAGAAAGAACTCAGAGATTCCCTGGGTTTTCTCAACTCTGTACAACTCAAATCAGAGTTTCTCTTCCGGTCCTAATTCCTATTCTTCTATTTTACTCAGGATTTAAAGGTACTGGAGTGAATTAAGGGGCAACTGTAATTAGAGGTGTAATTTTAGCTCTGGCTCTCAATGCTCAGGTCAACAAGGGCTCTTTGCCCTGTTCCTGAGATGCATTCATTTGGATCCTGGGACACTATTCAAACTCTATTCCTGTCTTTATAGTAATATTAACAATCAGGACATACCCTTACCAAGCACTTTCTGTAGGGCTTAGAAAGGTCTTCCAAACAATACTTCTTGTTAATATGTGATGTCGCTGCCACTGTGAACTTGGGACTGGGCGGAGTAAGGAGACGAGGATACCCAAGATTCTAGCCACACCCTTAAGGAGGCTACAACTTCAGTTCACCATCCATGGGGCTGAATCGGCGGTGAGCAAGTGAAACCAATAACAGGGTTTTACAACGTGGAATCAGGAACACACCAAGGGGGTAAGAAAAGTTACAACACAGAATAGAAACAAATTTAAAATTAAGAAAGATAGCTGGTTTTGACAGGGTGGCCTGAGAATTCAGGTGGAAGTATTATTATTATTACTTAAATATTTTACTTATTTATTTTTAGAGAGAGGGGAAGGGAGGGAGAAAAACAGGGAGAGAAGCATCAATGTGCGGTTGCCTCTTGCTCACCCCCTACTGCGGACCTGGCCTGCAACCCAGGCGTGTGCCCTGACTGGGAATCGATCCTGTGACCTTTTGGTTCACAGGCTGGAACTCAATCCACTGAGCCACACCAGCCAACTGGAAGTATTATTTTAATTATATTGTCTGTCCTGGCTCTCCACCCCTCTATTCAATAACCCTGTACCTGTTTTCTGGCCCGAAGGCTTCCCGGGTCAGCAGCACATAAGTGGATTCAAGCATATAGGAGGAACAGTCAGTAAAAACTAGTGATTGTGGACAGAAACCTGGTTGGAATTATCTGCACATAACGTCTTTATCCAGGCCTGCTTCCTCAGGTTCAGTCTCTGTAAACGCATCCTCTCCATTTCGTGGGATTCGGAAGGTTCCAGCGATTCATTGACTTCCTAGCCCCGAGTCCCTCTGCTTTTGTAGACACTGCTCTCTGACTCCTGGCCTGGCCTGAGTCGCGTGCCTCCGTTCTCAGGTTGGCCCCCCGCCGGCTTTCATGTCCCTGGCTCCGATTTCCTTGTTTTAATTTTTTTGTGCCCTGTGACTACGCTCCTGACTCTTTTCATCTGTGTTGCATGAACAAGTCCAGCTGGTCCTCCTGTTAGCACTTCATGCTGACACCTCTCTGTGGTCTCACCTGCAGCTGGATAAAAATGTCAATAGACTTTCCCTGTTGTAGTGCCAGTGGGACGGCAGCTACTTAGTGATTAGACATTTTTGCTAATCATGTTGTTGGGACAGTAGAAATAAAGTGTACAAATCTCTGCAGGAGAAAAGCAGTTTGAAGGAACTGAGGCATTTGTTTATTGAGTGGAAGAAATGAAATAATTAGGAAGAAATGTTTGGATTATGTATGGAAATGCATTAGTATAAAACCATTGATGCCAAAAAGAATTTAAATGCTGTGAAAGGCCTTAAAACCACGAAGTATAATGCGTCCTGGCTGGGTAGTTCTGTTGGTTGGAGCATCATTCACTACACCGAAAGATTGCAGGTTCGATTCCAGGTCAGGGCACATACCTTGGCTGTGGGTTTGATCCTTAGTTGGGGTGCATACAGGAAGCAACTGATCGATGTCTGTCTCTCTCTCTCTCTCAAATTAATAAACATATCCTCAGATGAGGATTAAAACAACAACAACAATAAAACCAATAAATATGATGAATTATTGAAAAGACAACGTCACTGAAGACAGAAGACGAGCTGAAGCCCCTGTGAGCCCAGTAAGCGGTGTGATAGATTTTCTCTGTGCTTCGTATTTCAGTTGGGAGTGAACATAAGGAGGAGCCAGACTGGAAAGTCCTCCTGATTATAAAAAAGGCCTGTTATTATTATAGCATGCAGCTCCTGTTGTATTTCCCAAGGCCCAAATGTAATCATGCCCATTCTTCCTTCATTAAAACGTGTTGTTGTCTCATCTCCAAAGATTCTGGACAGAGAGTAATAAGAAAAATAATAAGCCCGGCTTCGATGTTTGTAAAAACAAACACATTTAAATGTCCAGAGAAAACATGATATATGTCCAATAATTTTCCCTTTAAAATTTCCTGAAGCATCTTCTGTTCCTCGGGGTTGTTTTGGCTAAAGTCTTAAACATGTATTTGTACTATAGCATAAAAGAAGAAACAAAATTACATACCTTTGATCTTACAGCACCTGATTTGACTATTGCACATACTGTCAAACCTATTCGTACGTTTTTATGTAACTGAAATTTCAAGAACATAAACATTTTAGGCCTTTAAAATTTATAATTATATTTTAAATATTTTCCATACAGTTATGTACTGTTGCAAGTCTTCGTAATATAATTTTTAATGAATGTATTAACCAGTTATATATATTGTATTCATAGTCATTGGCTTATTTTTCAAATTTTTACTATCACATACAACATTACAATGAATATCTTCATATCAATTAATTATTTTCCTCAGATTAGTTCCAGGGATTCCCGTGCATTATATAATCAGAAGGCCATTAAAATCATAATGGCTTTTGTAGTTGTTGTAATTGTGCTACTTACGGTCCTCAAGAATTCAGGCATTTATTCATTGACTTTTCATTTTACCCAACATTTATAAAAGGTGATGTGTCAACCACAAAGAAGTCAATATAGGAGGGGGGACTCCCAAGCCCCCAGAATTTATTTATAAAAAAACTGTGTTCTTACACGTTTAAACTCCAGTCACCCTCGAAGCACACTCTCCATTTGACGCAGTACACCTGGGAGATGTTGTTTCCATCACTCTAAACAGGTTTCGAGCTTGTCGATTTTGATGCCTTTTAGTGCTTCTGACATTTTTTGTTTCACCTCTTCCCCATCAGCAAACTGTTTCCCTTTGAGGACTTTTTTCATCCAGGGAAACAAAAAGTAGTTGCTCAGGGCAAGATCTGGTGAACAGGGAGGGTGGGGCACGGGAGTCATGCCAGTTTTGGTCAAAAACTGTTGAAAACTCAGCATGGGGTGGGCAGGTGCACTCATAAATCACTCAACGTGAAATGGGCAAACACACTGAGAGAATTTTCAAAAAAATTCACTGGAGCTGGGCACAGCCTCTCACAACAACGCCAGCTGGTACACTGGTATAGATGGTTTTCTAGAATATGTACCTAGTAGGGAAAGCTTGTACTATAAGGGGCCTACCCTCTAGAAGATAATTCCTTTTTCTTGGGGTCTCCCCATCATGATAGGTACAAGATAAAATTTAATGGGGAGTTAAATAAACCAATAATATTAACAACACACTGTGATAATACAATAGTACAATCACAGAAGTATCTACCAAGGACTGCAGTTGTATAACCAACTCTGCTCGGAGTAATCAGAGAGATCTCTTCCAAGGATGTAGCACCTGTAGCAGCCCCTAAGGATGAGAAGGGGCATTTCTGGGTAAAAAGTTGGAGGAAACATATACCTGAGGAATGCATCGCCTTTGCAGTGGTTTTAATTTTGATGGATAGAAAATAAAACCTGACTCCTCACATGACACATTTTTGTCTCGCACCTGCTACGATGCTTGTTTGTTTTTCCTATATCACCCTTTACAAATATTTGGTGAACGGAATAGTCAATGAGGAAATGTACACATTTCGAAGGACAGTAACTTAGTATAACATCATCATCATCATCTGCAACAAAGAGCCGTTACATTAAACATTGAACTGTCGCAAACTGTTCTTAGTTGACCTTTCCAGCTTGATCTTCTAGACTGGTCTCCCTTGACCTCGTGTTCCATTTACAACACACCCTTCGCTCTTCCCTGACCACCGCTCTGCACCTTGTAAATGCATGCGGTGTGATACCATGCGTTAGTGGGAAACAGCACAAATCTCTCTGTCTAATGCAAAAAGGGATAATGCTGACAGAGAAAAATATAATGAATTCACGGATTCATGGTCCATACCATTTGTGTAAATTAAATAGTATTTGGAGATTACTTTTTATCACAAGGGAAGATTAAGGAAGATTTTCCTAAACAGAAATGAAGCAAAGGGATGACACCATGACCTTCATTGCTAGTAAAGCTGCCTAAGGACGTGCTGACTCTAGCGACTCATGCCCAGGTTTGAGTTACCTTTCATTAGCAGGAGACATCTTACGGTTCTTTAAAGTCAGATGTTAATTGGGAGGAAACGAGTTAGATGCAAATGATTTTGTACAGATCAACCTAAAAGTTATTTTAAAAAGTTATATGAAAAAGTGATGTAAAAAAGATAAACTTGAAAGTTATACCTTTCCCCCCGTACGATGAACCACTTTGGATGTAGTTAAGTAATCTTATTCTAGCGAAGAAATCACTGTGTGGAAACTAACTCTTGAAAACAGCTGTTTAATTTTGTGTCGTAAATCATTTAAAAAATAATTTAGTTAGGAATTTTGTTTGTTCGTTTGTTTTAATTCAACATTCTTTTCCACTCATTTTGCTCTTCTTCAAGATGACCATTCACAGTATACTAGTCTGAGGCACAGGTGACACCTTGCATGTGTGATTGGCACCTGAGGTGAAGGAGGGGTCAGTCTTGTGGGACGGAACCCTTACCATGTGGATTCTGATATTCTCTCTGGGTAGATATCAGTTTTGACATGAAATGCTGTTGGCCCTGTGGGATTGGTGTTTTATTACACTGTGTGTAGGACCCATTTCTGTTGTTTCCATGTGGATGGCCAGCAGATCAATTGATTAACTAGGCACTGCTTCTTGTCTGCCAGGTATCTGTGAACCTGCCTCATCTCCACTCACACAGGAGTCTGAGAGTGCCTTACTCTTAGGTCAGCCAGTCTTCCTATCCGTGCAGTGATACCCAATCTCTTCTCTATTCTCACTGTGTTATTATAAATATGTGTGTGTGTGTATGCAATTCTTCCCTCTTTATTCTTTTTCTGGTTACCTTAGCTATTGAGGTCCTTTGTGCACCCCTGAACATTTGATGCTCCATGGTCAGTTTTCACAAAACCTCTTGAGATTTTCACTGGACTTGTATATGACCCCCGGTGGCATTTAGGAGTGCCCCGAGAGCCGGTCTGTCCTGTCATCTATGAGCTCACATCATGAATGAGGATTAAATACAGCTACTTTTCCAAAAGGAAAGTTGATTCCATCTTTCCATCTCCGCAGAGTTTCATACATAGACATTTTCTCCCTTCTCACATGGTTGTCAACCCTAGAGCATGCCAAGCTGTGCCTTCTTGCTGTATTCTCCATAAATATGACCGTATCTGTGCCTGTCTGTCTAGCTGTCTGTCTATCTATCTATCTATCTATCTATCTATCTATCTATCTATCTATCTATCATCTATCTATCCATCCTTCTATGTAAAGTAGTTTTGTTCTGCTCTTAGATAGATTTGAAGAAACTACCACCATCACAATACCACGTTTTCTTAGGCATTAATATATGCTATCTTTCCTTCCATTTAAGTATTTTTAATGCTCTTCAGTAAAGTTTTGTAATTTTTTAAAAGGGCTTTATTTATTTTTAGAGAGAGGGGGAGGGAGGGAGAAAGAGAGGAAGAGCAACATCAATGAGGGGCGTTGCCTCTCTAGTGCCCCCTAGTGGGGACTTGGCCGGCAACCCAGACATGTGCCCTGACTGGGAATCGAAGCAGCGACCCTTTGGTTTGCAGCCTGTGCTCAATCCACTGAGCTACACCAGCCAGGGCAGGCTTGGTAATTTTAATATGTATGTCTTGAACGTCCTTTGTTGGATTTATTCCTAGATAGTTCATAATTTTTATTGCTATTATAAGTGATGGTATACTTTGATTGGGTAAGTTGTTGCTTTCTTACTGTTGGTGGCTGGTGACAGATATGAGTCGATATGTGTATATTTTGATCTCACTTCTAGCAGCTTTGCTCGGAGTCTATCGATTCTCTCCAGGTAATTTTACATTGCCTACGAAGCAAGTAACATATGAGATAATAACACATATTTATTCTTTTCCAACCTTTAAGTCCTTAATTTATTTTACTTACTTTAGGCTTGGATTTCTAATACAGTGTTAAATAAAGATAGTAAAAGTGGAAGTCCTTGTCTTGTTCCTAAATCTAAAGGGAATAATTCCAGTGTTTACCTATTTATAATTGTGCATATTGTAGGAGGTTTTGTTGTTATCTTGTATCAAGTTAAGTTAGTTTCCTTCTAATTTTAGCTTATTAAGTGGATCTTGAGTTTTATTAAAAATGTTTTTTTATCTGTTGAGATGAGTATATGACTTTTTCTACAATCTGTTAATGCAGTGAACTACATTTATACATTTTTAATATTAAAATATTGTTGCATTCCTGGGGTGTATCAAAATTGTTTATGGTGCATTTTTGAGAGTATTGTTAATATTTTATTTAGGATTCTTGCCATCATGAGGAAAATGGGCTACAATGTTCCTTATATTTATTTTATTTAATCTAGTTTGGGGTTGTATCAGTCAGGGTACATTGTGCTGTGCCACAGTAAAAACACACCCAAAATTTAAGTGACTGAAACATCACAGTTCTATTTATTGCTCATGCTACATGCTCATTTCACATCAGTCACATGGGGACTCGGTGACAGATCTTTCACCATCTGGAACATCACCAGTCACCAGGGAGACAGGGACACACCAAAGGATGTGCTACGTATTAAAGACTTTCTTTCTAGAAGTCACTGAAATCATAGCTGCTCATATTTCCTTCTCCAGCACCAAGTTAAATGGCCAGGGCTCTCCCTGGAGGTTTGGGCAATGGCAGCCTCGGGTTTGCAGATGGGGGATGATGACTCGAAGACTGGCTTATAGCTCTAGGGACCACCATTGGCCACACTTCTGATAAAAAACCAGCTAGCTTTCTTCCCTACCCCTGACATCAATTCCACAATCCAGGACCCCTAGGGAATATGGTGGTTTTATACAGTATCTTTTTTTTTATTTACTGAATTCATTGGGGTGCCATTGGTTGATAAAATTATATAGCTTTCAGGTGTACAATTCTATAATATGTCATCTGTGTATTGCAGTGTGTGTTCAGCACCCCAAGTCAAGTATCCTTCCATCGACGTTTATCCCCCCTTTATTCTTTTCTACCTCCCCCCACCCTTCCTTCCCTGTGTTAATCACCACACTGTTGTCTGTGTTTGAGGAGTTTGTTAGTTTTGTGCAGTATCTTGATACTGGGTCTGTTTGTGGCTCTTCCCGATTTGAGGGGCTTTGAACCTCCCCCAAATCCAGTGCACACTAATGGGCAGATAACTTTAGTAAACACTTTGGCAGAGGAAGGACTGGAGTCACAGAGCACACACTAGTTGGCCCCAGAACACAGAGATTTATCTGTAGCGATTCTGAAAAGCTTTCTGAAAGATGTTAAAGATTGCCCTCAAAAGAATGAGTTTTGAATAGGTGCTGTTTCTTCTTTCTGGCTAGCTCACTTGTCTGGGGTTCTCCCTGGATCCACGCTGATTTCTCTCTCTTCATTCTCCTCCTTGGTGGCTGTGTCTGATTTGAACATGAGCAAGATGGTTTTGGAACCTGAACAACTGTCTCAGCTCATTTCTTGCCTACGGATGACTGGGAATCCCAGGATCTTTTTAAGTATCCAACAGTCATGGTCTAACGTAGTCCAATATTGATTTTTTGACAGCACAATTTTCTAAAACATATTTTTGCCTTATCTATTTTATTGCGGTCAGCCCTTTGGGCAAGTACCACACCCACGTTTCTTTGGAGTCACAATTTTCACTTTGGGTAATGTTTTGCTCTCTCTTCTCCTTGCCTCTCTCTCTTTTTCTACTTACCTATGGATACCTAGAGCCTGCAGGAAGCCTCAGATTGCCTGCGAAGTTACTGTCATTGGCCCTTTGACCAAGTCTTTAGCTACCACATAATAAGGATGCTCATTCCTCTAGTCTGTAATAAAAATTGCCCTCATGGTCTATAACCACGAAGCCAGTACCAGGTGTTTCAGTTTATTTTACAGCACGTATGCCGAGGTACCTGTAGCCTCATCAGTCAGCGGGAGCCTGATTTTTGCCATGTGTGATATTATGGTTTATGATAAGAAATATATATTTGGTTTTCATCCACAGCCCAAGAGAGGTTTGAGAGCCTCTGGGCTGGTGAACTGTGGAGGTGCTGGGAGGTGGCCTGCTAGGGCCCGGCCGCTTTGTGCCCTTTCCCCATGTCCTGACGTAGGCGTGCCTCCCATCGGGCTGCTCCCGAGCTGTGTCCTTTCGTAACAAACCAGCGATCTAGCGAGTAAAATGTTCCCGTGAGTTCCGTGAGCTGCTCTGACAAATCCATCGAACCAGAGGAGGGGTTCATGGAAACCGCCCACGTCTCCACGGACATGAATGGAGGGAGAGCACAGCGTTATGACCCACTGTGAAAAAGGAATTTGTATTCCCTTTTAAGGTTGAACATTCACGTATCCTGCGTCCCAGCATTTCTGTTCTTACCAATCTGCTGGAGAGAACGTTAGCGTGTGTGTACGAGGGTACGTGTACACGGGCCCTGTGCATAGTGGCAAACACCTGGGAAAAACGTCAATCGAGAGGACACGAATATGTGTGATATAGTCACCCCTAGGAATATTATGCAGGGTTGAAATTAATAAGCCCCATTTGCATAGAGCAGCACAGATGAATTTTAATTATATTATGCTGAACAAAAAGGCAAGCCTTAGAAGAAACATATAATGTCCTTTATGTAAAGTTCCAACTCTAGCAATAATATATATAATATATATAATATATAATTATGATATAAAAAGTTTCAAAGGTGATAAACTCAAAATTTGGTTGAAGGTTATAGGAGAAGATATGTTGTGAAAAGAGCATATAAGTACATATAAATTATTGATAATATTTTAGTTCTTAGTTGGGCAATGTATTCATAGGTGTTCATTATTAATAAATAAAAAAATACCAATAAATTCAGACATCTATGCATGGACTGTTGATGATACACATGGAGAAAGGGCTGTACTGATCTTAGTGTGTGCATCTATGTTAAACATGTAATGACATATGTAATTTCAATATCAAATGCTATGAGGCTTAAACCAGCAGGATCCTGCCCAGCTCTCCTCACATCCTCATCTGCTGTGCAGCTACCCAGAAGCGGCACCCAATTCTCCTTGCTGGAAGTCTTTTACTCAATATCCATCTTCTTTCCTGCTTTCAAAATGGTGTGACAATCTCTCACTCTTTGGCCTTGAAGGTTGTTCTTATGGGACTTTTTCGAAAAGTCCCTCTGCTATCCTTTCACCGGGGTTTTTGGAAGAAAGTAAAGCAATCCTCCTCTATCTCTAATCTGATTTTCGACCATATAAACCTAAATAATATTCAGGTAGCCCCGATCTAGTCCCTGCCTTGAGGGAGCTTGGGATATATCCTCCAGAGACTTTTCTGGTCATATGTATGTATGTTAAATATAAATAATAGCATAAATGACAGAATAATCTTGTATCTCTAGGTTTTTTAAATTCTATAAGAAAAAAAAGAGAGCCAATGTCTTATCTGAAGCATTTTGCAAATATTGAGAATAGATTTCAAATTCTATCAGATTTGAGGGTTGTGTTAAAATAAGTACAAAAATACTAAGTAAATCATAGGGAAATATAAAGCTACACTTGAAAAAGAAGAAAGAAATAATAAACCACCTGGTTCAACTATGGCGAGCATTGGCTGAGTCACGATGTCATCAATCATGGATATTTATGAATAATGTCACATGGACTATATTTGGATGTGATACAATCATATTTTTATATGTAACAATATTTGATATAGGCATATTTAAAAAATAATCATATATTTTAACTGGCTAGTGTGAATGTAGATGTAGTAGTGGTTGATATGAAAGAAAGAAACTCCATTCTTCATTATAGGAGGTGAATGGAAAATAAGACCTAGTCATGTGAGTTATTTGAAAATAAGGAGATACATACTAGAAGGTCTTAAAAGTCTTTTCGAGATGTAGAATAAATGAGCAGGTGAGGAAAGCAGGAGAAATTGAAACTCCTTTTAGTAAGTCCTATATTTATAAGTTTATTTTATTAAAATCTTCACTATTCTCTGGCAATGGCTTGAGAGCTGGTCTTTTAGAGATTTTACAGTTTAGCTCTCAGATGACCCCTTTGTCACGGTTCTGAAAAACTCTCAGTCCCCCAACACATAGTCCAGAGTGCCCAGACCTTTACTTCCTGGGTGCATGCACCCAGTTTCAGCAGCTATTTACTGACCACCTGGGAATGAGTAGCACTGCAAAGTGTACATTCTGAGAGTGCATACAAGCTAGATATGAGATGTGGATATGAAATATAGAAATGATCGTGAGTAAACTTCAAGCAAAGTTAGACATACCGGCTTACCACGAATAGGCAAAAATACACAATGGATATACAGAAATAGAATGTTAAAGCCTAATGAAACAGCTAAATGTTATAAAATGTAGTGTTTGGCTAACATTTTGTGTGCAGCTGTGTAAACTGTATATAACTCGTATAGATGAATGTACAAAGACCCTAAAGAGAAGTTCAAAAATCATAAAGGACTTACATATATTATATATAATATGTATATATACATATACGTACAGATTGATCAAAACATTCATATATGCTGATGTTTATACATACATGCATCTGTACATATGCATTTCTACAAGGCCCACATACCACATGCAAACAGATGAATATTTTATATGCATTGCTAGTCAGTATAATGAAAAAATATAGTTACATAATCACAGAGAAATATGTAGATTTGTAGACAGTTATTTTTGACTCACACAATACATTGCATTGAATATACTATGTATAAATGCCAAGAAGTTAACAGACACGAACGCAGGAACATATACACCCAAAACCACACACACAACTTAGGTACAGAAATGGAAAATAGCTAATGTATTAAAATATGAATATTCATGGGTTTGGAATGAAAACTAAGCATGAGTAATTAATGAAGAATAAAATGAGGAAATATCTATACATAAGAGCAATAGAGTAGGAGGGAATAAAATTAGAATGATGTTCAAATAGTAACAGTAATTTGTTAAAATAATTAAGGTAACATTAGAAATTAGAAGTCTTCTGTGTAGAAAATAATCATCATCTCTAGACATATTAATGTATTCCATTTTCTCTACTTCTGTTCAGCTTACAAAAATGTGTGACTCTTTCCCATCCAACCTGGGTACTTGTGAAGTAGCAGTCATCACTTCAAGAATATTTGATATCAGAAAAGTGTGTTCCAGCACTGGGATTTCCTTCAAAAGAATTAACAGTGCAGAACTTAGAAACACTGAAGTGTGAATTTTCAGCACCAGAGGTTTCGCCTAGTATGTAAGGCCTACAGTAGAAATAATCAGAAATCTCCAGAGAGCACATTTCATTGTTGTTACTTACAGTGAATTCTCACTGACTCTTGTTAACATACTGTTTTTGTCTCCTTTTGCTCTCTTGGAAAAAAAATATCTGCCATCCTTTGAAATATGGGCATTTCCCAGCAGGCAAGATTTGGCTTACAAACCCATACAAACAGTACTGTCCCATAGTTTTACAATAACAAATGTTTTTTGTCTCTTAATCATAATATTTGAGGAGAAATTGACCTTACTATGTGACTTTTAAACTTAGCATAAAAAATTTCATGAAGTATTGGGGCCCTCAAGTGTCTGGACCACTTTCTTAAACACTTTCGGAGAGAGAATAGCAATGAACCCGGCCCCCATGTTATGAATCATAATGCTTTCTCCCCAAGAATAGTATTACAACTGCAGTTAGTTGTTGTTTAAATTAAACTAATACGTGCATTTCAGACAGAACAGCAGCTTTCAGGGGGGAAGAATGTCAATCGCTGACAGTCTTTTGTGGAGGTTATTTTGGTCATCGTAATATTTTAGGTGCTACTGGCATTCAGTAGAGCTGAGGATATTTGGCTGTTAGATAGACATGTATATAACTTCAAAAAATCTCTCTGAGGGAACAGAAATTGGCTTCATGTAAATAGGGGAAATTTTATAAGGTGTGTTCTCTATTTAGAAAAATAGCATCGTTGACAGAAATACAACTTACTGTGTTTGGTTCATTAACTCACACTCCTGTATCACTGTACATTTTAAATTCGTGAATTTGGTGATTCCATCTACAACTGCAAATCTCTGACCACTATGTGTTCCAGGGTAGTTCATTTTAACTATTTACATTGTGAAATACAAATTATTTTATTCTAAATGACTTTCCTTTGGAAAGATTCCCATTCCCAAAAGAGGATATTAGCTTTCAAAGGATTTTAAAAATCACTTTATTAAGACCCACAAAATATATTTACATACATGACTTAATAACAAAAATTGTACAAATATAGTTGATTACTTTTGGAGGATAATAGGAAACCAATTCATTGTCTCAAAGATGATAAATGAAGCAAAATTAAATATTTATCTTCCTTCTCTGTATGACTGCTTCATCTAGTAATCAAATAGTGGATTTGGGTAAACATCTTTTCTAACAAGTATTTCAATTGGTAAATAAAACAAAGTATCCAATTATGGTGTCACTATTTTGCAACTTCAATGAATTACTGGAGCTAAGCATTGAAACGCAGTATCTGCTAATGCCATAAACACAGAACAATCAGACATTATGTGTTTCTTGATGAAGAAACAAAGGAACTCAACACGTATCGTCCTGCCAAAGAGACTGAACGTGAGAATGAGCAAGCCTCCGTATCTCACTGCCAAATTCTCAGAAACTTGGAGGATGAGAACATGCGGAAGTGCACCATGATTCAACGCAATCTTAATTAAAAACTCAGTAGAACTTTCCTAGGAGTCCACCTGATTATTACAGTATTTATATGTAAATTCAAAGGATAAGGAAAAACAATTCTTTTTTTAAAAAACAAAGTTGGAAAATTTATACTATCTGAGTTCAAGATTTACAATAAGACTAGAACATTCAACATACATGCACTAATAAAATAGAGTTGATATTTGAAGAGTAAAATCTCTCATAGACTTTCAATTTGTGCACAAAGTTTGCAATGGGGCAAAACTGTCTTTTCAGCAAGTCATGCTGTAAGTACTGGGTATCCATAAAGAAATGTGAAAGAGCATTGTATAACATATATACCATGTAGGAAAAAGTACTCAAACAGATCATGGACATACATGTAAAATCTAAAACTATCAAATTTCTAGAAATAAACATAGAGAGGAAATCTTTGCTCTCTTGAATTCAAAAGCACAAATCATTAAAAATTGGATAAACTAGACTTCAACAAAATTAGAACCTCTAAATTTCCAAAAGCATTGTTAAGCAATTGAATTTAAGTCACAGACTGGGAGAAAAATATCCATAACAGTTATATCTGACTCGTATCCAGAATATGTAAAGAAGTTTTGCAATTCAATAAGGAGAATACAGATACTCAACAACAACAAAAACCTGGACAAAGATTTTCCCAAATGCTGTAAAGATACAAATAGCTAAACACAAAAGAGGCTTACGGCCTTTAGAATGAGACAATTGCAAGTTCCAGCCACAATATGATTGCACACTCAGTAGAAAGGCCCTGATTTAAAAGGCTGATGGTGTCAAGTCTTGAAGAGGACCTGGTGCTTGTGACACTCCAACTTTTCTGGTGGCAAATTTCTGGTGCAAAGCACTACAGCCATGGTGCAAAGCAGTTGACAGTTTGTTATAAAATAGAGCGTATAGTTAACATGCTATCTGTAGAATCCTATTCCCAGATATCTGCCCAAGTGAAACAAAAGCATATAACCAATCAAAGACTTGAACGCAAATATTCATCACCTTTTATGTGAATTGACCCAAACTAGAAGCAAACCAACTTTGCACGAGCAAGTAAATAATAAATAAATTTTAGTATATCCATACAATCTATTATTATTCAATAGTGGATAACAGGGTACCAGTGAAATACTATATTCCTTGGCCATAAAAAGGAAGAAAATTTTACTTTTTGCAACAGTATAGATGGATCTGGAGAACATTGTACTAAGTGAAATAAGCCAGTCAGAGAAAGACAAGTACCGTGTGATTTCACTCATATGTGGAATTTAATGAACAAACTGAAGTGACAAGCAAAAGAGAGACAGACTCAGAGTGAGAGAGCAGGCTGGCAGCTCTGCGGAGAGGGGTGGGTGGAGGTGGAAGAAGGTATGGGGGAATAAATGGTAATGGAATACATACGTACATACATACATACATACATACAGAATGAAACAAATTACCAATACATACATTACTTAGCTGAGTCTCAAAAACTAGGACCAATGAAAGAAGCTAGGCACAAAAAGAGTTCAAATTGTTCCCATTTATATGAAATAATTGAAAAGCCAAAACTCATTTACAGTGATAGGAGGCTGGTTAGCGATTCCGAAGGGTGTGGGTGGGGACGGGGGAGAAAGGAGAGACATGTTGGAACCTCAGTACATTTGATTTTAAAATAATGGAGCTTTAAAACCATGAAGGCAGAAAATGCTTCAGCACTTTTATCTGGCTGTAACCGATAACTTTTGATTGTAGAGCTCCTTTAAAAAATAATAATAACTAATGATGGTGGATTGTTTAATATTTATCAGATACTGAGCTATGTGACTTGTATCCCTTTATTTTGTCCTCATAATTACCTTTTGGGTTTGGTACTATTGTTCGCAATGTACAATTAAGGAAACTGTGGCCCATCAATATTAAATATTGTAGCTTGGCCAACTTCCCTTAGTTAGTAATCATAAGAGCCAGTAGTCAGCTTTATATCTGTGTGGTCGCAGAGAGCCTAATTTTAGTTAATTGCCATCTTCTTGGTCTTCTGAATCTTAGCATTAAGTGTCTACAGTTTATTTTCTTGCACAGGCCTTAAAGAAGCACGCTGGGGTTGGTACAGTTCTTATTTTTTTCTACACACTCATTCAGTAAAAGATTCTGTGAGGGGGTTAAGAAATCCCAGAAAGGAAAAGAGAATATACAAAAAAGTAACTATATAAGGATGCTGGATACATAAGTTATTTTATGTATTTCTATACTTTTTACATTTATAGCAATATTGCTACATAAATTCTATAGTTTGTTTTTAAAAGCACCACACGGTGGACCCCACAAAATCTAAAATTATCTTCTGGAGGGCGGGCCCCTTGTAGTGCAGGCTTCCCCTGCTAGGCGAGTGTTCTAGGAACCCATCTGCATCAGTGCACCAGCTGGTGTTTTTGTGAGAGGCTGCATTCAGCCTCAGTGAATTCATTTGGAAGACGCTTGCAACATGTTTGCCCGTTTCATGATGGGTGATTTACGAGTGCACCTGTCCACCAGCAGTTTTTGACCCCAAACGGCATGACCCCCCATGCCCCACCCTGCTTATTCACATGCTCTCGCCCCGAACTGTGGATGAAAAAGTCCTCAAAGGGAAACATTTTGCCAACGTGGAAGAGGTGAAACAAAAAACGGCAGCCAGGAGGAGTCACTTACCACTTAAAGGTAGCTCAGCGACCACACTGTGTTTGCGAATGGGGATAACCACGTACCAGAGCTTCCTGTTGTGGACTTGCCTTCATATGCTCAATCCACAGTCAACTGTATCTTTAAAATACCACTCCAAACTCACCTCCTTCCAAAAGATTTTTTTTTCAGTTAACCTCTTCCTTCTGAATACTTTATTCCACATGACTCAGGATTTAAGAAATCATTCTTAATTTACATGGTAACTTTTTGCCAGACTTTTGCCTATTGGTATCACTGTTTCATGTTCCCAAGAAAGCCGTGCTGACATCTGTCACTATTAACTATTCTGCTAGTATCCAATAAGCAATTAACTCAATCATTGCTACATAGCATCTATCTTTTCTCTCTCTCTCTCTCTCTCTCCACCTGTCCAATCTATCTATCTTGTTTGGAAGGAGTGGGTACAGCATTTTGTCTCTGTGTCCCTGAAGTGTATAAAATGAAATTGCATGTTTTGCCAACCTCGGACTATGCCCAGAGAGTTTGATTCCTTCTGCCGCATTGTCTAATTTTCTTGTGTTTCTTTTGTCACCTCTCAATCTCTGATGGATGGTTGAGTATTGCTTTCTTAAATCTCAATTCACAACAGAAAGTATTGCTTCACTTCACTGCCAAAGACCTCAATATCTTAATGCCATTATAAATGTTTCATAGCTACCTCTGTGTACATAGTCCTACTCCTTATCTTATTTTAGTAACCTCCAAAATGTCTGCATGGTCCTCTTTGGGGCAATTTTTCTCCAATTTTCAATTTTCTTTCCTACTGTCTACCTACATATTATGAGATGTTTTTCCCCCGGAAAATTGCTTCTGTGTGGAAGATCTTGCTATTTTGGGCAATATGGTCAGAAAGTACAAACTGCAATCTGGTCCTTTCTAAGGGGAGATCTAATTACCCAGCTGGTACTGAAGAATACAAACATTTTTACTCTGGACAGTATTTATCTGTTTTTTGCAAGGACATCACTTTAAAGAGCTACTTGCTCAGCTAATCTGTAACTGTCATGAAAATGTAATTTTTCCCTCCTCCAAACCAATAGCAGGCACCTGATAAGACTGCCATGTGCTCCCATGCCTGCAAGTCTAGCTGTTTCCATGGAAACATAGAACCCCCCCCCTGTGCAAGGTCCCCAGCATCCCGTCACATTGTCCTTTCCTCTGTGCTGCTTTATCTCTCCACTCCTCCAGCACTCTGGGTGAGATCACAGTGCTTCGCAGCAACTCTGTAAGAAACTTCTTCTCCATTCTTGCCCTTGTCAGTGACTCATTCTTGTGGCTGGGTCTTAACTCAGAAGCGTACCCTTCTTATTACTGAGTGCAGTGCCTTAGGCTTAAGGGACACTCAAAGTGTATTTCTTGAATTGCATTGGTCTTATTGTCTTAGACAGTTTTACTTTTGCGATCATCTAAAACCTGCTCATTAGGTGCTTCCTCAGCAGGATAATTGGAAAAATAGAAAGAGCCTGCTGACTGAAGACAGGGTTTAAGTCACCAGTTTCTATATTTCTAAACTAAACATGAATTTTCAGTCCTCTCTCATATCTTGACAGAGTTAAAGCATATAAAATTTAGAAATGAAGAAAAGCGCATTAATATTATTGAGCAACTGCTACCAGATTTTCAATTTCCTGGGAACTCAACGTTTATAACATTTCCACTTAGTTTTTCTTTACAGCTTGCATTTCTTTGCAGAGACCACCTTTTTTTGTTAATTTGTCTCAAATATGCTTATAATTTCTCATTTAAACATTTTCATGATGGCTGCTATAAAATCCTCGTTAATAAATCTATCATCTCTGTCACCTACATGGGATCCAAGGATTAAAAACTTAGGAGGTATAGCACGTGCAATTTATAATTACTTACTTAATTCTACAATCTCCTTAAATATCCATGCTAGCATAGAATTTGTGATCATGCATTTGTGAGTGGTTGGGGTTAACAATTTTAGGGAAAAAGTAGTGAATATAAAACTTAGGACCTTAATGTAAGGAAAAAGATGGACAGGCTGAGAAGATGTCCTTTAAAACTTTTTGAAAAATGTACCGATGGCAGACTCTATCAGGTGAAACTGGAACATTTAGGAAGGCGTACCTTAAATTGGAGCCACACCAACATATAAGAATAATATGATCTCACCTTTAACAGGAACCTAATCGGCAAAACAAACAAACAAGCAAAGTATAACCAAAGACACTGAAATTGGGAACAGGCTGACAGTGACCAGAGGGGAGAGGGGAGGGAATTCAGGGGAAAAGCATGAAGGGTTTGTAGGAACAATTATAAAGGGCACGGGGACAATAACGGGGGGGGCGTGGAAATGGGAGGGAGGTGGGGAGGGCTCGGGTTTGGGCTGGGGTGGAGTGGGGAGGCAGAGAATTGAACTCGAACAACAATAAAATTAAAAAAAAAAAGAATAATAAGCGCTAACGTGAAGTGTCAAATAGCAGCACACAGGAATGAAATACTATTGGCCGAAGGTGACCAGGGTTGAAACATTGCGAACCTCCGTCTTTGGGACACAAGGCACGAAACATTGTATTGTACTTATAATGACAAGTGAACATAACTTGAGAGCTGCAACCCGACTGTGTTAGTGGAGATCCCGTTGGGAGTTTCGCCTGTACTTACTGTACAATGACAAGGCCCCGCCTCCCCTTCCTGGTCAGTGTGCTGTCAGAGACCCACTGGAGGGGTCGCACACTCTGTTCAGGGGGAACCAGGCCATTGTCCCTGAGCGCTATCAGCAGGCCTACACGGAGAGGCTGCGCTTTCATTCCATCCTGGGTAATGAGGGGTCCTTCTCCTCCTTCGCGGGAGGGGTATCGGAGGAGACCTAGAGGAGAGTCAAGACTTTCATCACCGCTCAGCAGCAACGAGGACACGCCCATGGTGTTACTGGAGGTCAGGTAGTGGGGACTAATGAGGCATGTCCTCCTAGGCAGATTGGCATTAGTGGAAACCTCGGGCGGAGGCGGAACTCCGACCCCCAACCAGAAATAAGGAGACCCTTGACCTCAGGCCCTCAGACGTCAACAGAGGCTGAGGGGGAAACCTGGACTTCCATTTCCACCTGGCAGGCACGAGGGGGCGCCTGCCTTCCGCCACAGGTGCACTGTTAGCGGAAGCACGCTAAAACAGGAGCTTTCTATCAAATCCAGGGCCTTATAACATAGTGCCCAAAATGTCCAAGTATCAGCTAAAAACCATTTGCTATACCAAGGACTGGGACCATCTCAAACTGAACGAGAAAAAAATGGAGATGACAGAGATGTTAGGTTTATTAATGAGGATTTTATAGCAGCCATCATAAAAATGTTTCAACAAGAAATTATAAGCATATTTGAAATATATTTTTAAAAAGGTGGTCTCTGCAAAGAAATGCAAGCTGTGAAGAAAAACTAAGTGGGAATTTTATAAATAAAAATGTCTAAAATGAAAAACTGACCATACCAAGTGTTGACAAGTAGAGGACCTGGAACTCTGGGTCACACACTGTTTTGGGGCATATCGAATGGCAAAACCACTTTAGACAAATAAAATCAAAACATATATGCATACAAAGATTTGAACTAGGAGCTTTATTTACACCAGCTAATACTGAAAACAACTAGAAATGTTCATCGACACATGGACGCATAAATAAATTGTGTCGTTTCCACACGGCAGAACACGCTCGGCAATGACAATGAGCTGTTGCTGTACTGGACCACAGCGTGGATGAAAGTTAAGATAACTTTCTGGAGTGAAAGCAGCTTGACAGAAATAGACAACCTACAGTTTCCGTTTATATACAATCTAGAAAATACACCTTAATATACGATGACAGAAAACAGATGCACGGCTGTCTGGCGGGCGGAGGTGGGGGGATGGGAAGATACGGCTGGACGGATTAAAAAGCGGCACAGAGAGAGGCTCTGGGCGCGCGCGTGAAGTGCTCCGCGGAGTGTGCTGTCTGCCTAGGAAGGAGGAGGCGGTTGTCTGTCTGTCACTGACTACAGCGCCGGCTCGCGCGCAAGTCCTTTGCAAGGGACGCTTTTTGGGTCATTCCTGAAAGTGGACCAGACGGGCTGATCCCCGGGCTCCCTGTGGCTCTCTCGATGTCCGTGTGACCTCCCGGCCCACCGCGGGGATGTGGCGGCCGCATCCGACTGCTGTGGCTTGCGAGGTCTGCCAGGCCTTAGTGAGACAGAGCCCTGGGATACAGGGAAGCTGACTGCTACAGAAACTGCCTCTGGTTTCACGAAGTCTCTGTATCATTCGAATCCTCCTCCCATAAAGCTTCAGAGATCGCACCAGTTCCGGATGTCATTTAGCAGTTCTGCTCTGCGACTGCTCTTCTCCTGCGTACGCTGAAACTTTCTCAGGTTCAGCACGGCTCCCAGCCCCGCAGGAATTTGTTGGCCGGCGAGGTCTGCTGCAAGATTGTAAAATTGTCTCACGCTAGGATGTGTTGTTGGGGGTGGCTACACACTCCAAAAGTCTTGGTCGGTGGAAATCGGTGATGCCTGACCTCGGTGACCAAACACGGATTGTGCCTGATGGTGTGTGGGACCTGGAAGTGTATCGACTTAGAGAAAATTCGAAAAGCCTTTCCGACCTCAGAGGACCTCGCAACGTTGGCACCCGACCGTGGCGCGGTTGCCGAAAGCCTTGGCTTGTTGAAGGACATTTTCACCTGGAAAACAGCATGTAGAGCAAGAGATCGCGGATCTGCAAGTGGCAACATTATAGAAAGCGCCTGCTTGGTGAGCTCACTGTCTTGCAACAGGAAATCCCAGAGCAGGGGGGGAAGCGCCTGGAGCCGCTGGGCCTGCACCGCGTGAGCTGCGCCCCACAGCAGCACAAGGTGTCAGGGAGAAAACTGAGCAGCTTCGAGAACTGCACACTCGGTTCGGGTACCAGAGAATCTCAGGACCGTCGGAAAAAAGAACAAAGAATTAAGAAAATTACTACTGCAGAAGGATGGCACAGACATCCGTCCATCACAGAAAGCTTAAGAAGTCTTTGACATGTATTCCGAAGTTCTTGTTGTCCTCTGATTGTGCAGCCAGTTCTAACGCCCAAGTTCACGTGCGAGGCCTGCTGGGTTGGACTCAGGAGCGGCAGCATCGCCTGAGCGCGGGGCTTGCAGGCTGCAGCGCGCCGTGCAGACCCCGTGTCCGCATTAGTTTCGGCGTCAGTACGGTGACTTACCCGGAGCTGAGGACCCCCTGGTCCCGAAGGAAGGGTGAAAAGGCCCAGGTCAGGAACAGAGCGGGTCAAACTCCCGCGCTGGTTAGTGGGACAGCGCCTTTGAATATAGACCCACTTCAATCTAGCTTGAGTCAAACTTTAAAAATAAATGTTAAAAAGAGGGATATGAGGAAACTTTGAGGGGTGATGGACATATCCACTGTGTTGATTATGGTGATGGTTTCATGGCTGTTTACATATATCAAAACATTACATTGGAAGCTTTAAATATATGCAGTCGATATGTCCATATAACTTAATAAAGCTATAGATTTATGTCTATTAAAAGTCCCAGTTTTTCAACTCAATTGCCTAAGTTTTGATGATGTCAATTTCTATTCTCTCCTTCATCTAGCTTTGTTAAAAGATGTCTGGAGGGACAGTAATTTGGAAGGATTCCGTTGTGTAGATACTTGGAGCCAAACAAAGAAAGCTGATTTTGTTTTCATTCTAGTGGTTACCTTCCATTTCTAATCCAATGCCCCACTTACGTGTAACACTTTGCCGAAGCGAAAAGTTCAAAAAGGAAAGTATGACATAATCTTAAAAGTTGAAAGGCAAGCTCACTACAGAAATACCGTAGGGCTGCAGAGAATTTCCAAATAAAGAGCAGTATTTTTTAATCAGGTAAAATACAATTTTTATTCTTAATTTTATTGTGAAATGTGTATTATTGCCAGGCAGGTTAATTCCTGCTTTTATTATTCACAATGTTTTAATTCCTGTGGTAGGAATTTCCTCTCAGCTTTCCTCCCTTCTTCTCCTGCAAACTTCTTTGTACACGGTCCTTGCCCTGTGACCCCCTCTTTGTCGCGCTGTGTGGTTGTCCTGAGTCAGCCTTCTGCACTCTCCTTTATACCGACTCTTTCAGACAAATGTTCTACAATCATGAGTTCTCCTTCTGCCTTCCTCTTCCTGTTAATGGGAAATTGTATTTAGGACGTATTATAGATGATTGGCAAATGATTAACATTCGAACAGGACTAAAATGTGTGCAAGAAATGTAAGTCTTCTCGCCTTGGGCTTCGATTCTGCCCGCTGGTATTTGTGCCTTACTATCGTCCCCCAAATAAGCCAGGAGCGTGTACCTACCAGGACACGTGTGTGTGTGTGTGTGTCTGAATACAAATATTCCTCTTTATAACACACATCTAGCATACCATACATAATGTTCGGTACACTGCACTTTTCATTTAGAAGTCTATGTAAGCCTTCCTCATAGCATAATGAGTAGGTTACAAAATTCAATCTGATAAAATTCAAGATTGCTTTATTTAGGGGGTTAATGAAATAACTAGGGTGAGACTATACATATTAGCTTTGAGGAAACAAGAGCCTAATCTTCCCTGGTTCAGTTTTACCCCCGCCCTGATGGCAGTTTTCTGCTTCCATTTAAATCTCTAAGGGAAAATTCTGGCCCCTGATGCTGGCTAAATTATTCAGTAAAATGGCAGGGATGCCAGCCATCCGTTTGTCTCTTACTCTGTCAAACTGGTCCAGAGGGGTAGGTACTGACCCTCAGCTTCCCAAATCGGAATCACCTGCCACTTCTGTACCTACACTCTGTTCTCACATCTTCCTTCCTCAAATAAGGGCTCCAGCCCACCTACATTTGGGCTGGCTCGAAGCCAATCACAGCTAATGACGTTATATCCAAATTATGTTTTCCTCGGTCTGTTTAGTATTGTCATTGCTATTCCTAGGTTATCGGGGTTGTTATTGGCTATCAGTAAATACAGATACACCTCATTTTTTTGATGGTCCCATAGTCTAGATGCGGCACGGGCAGTCGGCCAGATAAATTTATGTCACATTCCAGACAACATTTCTGAGGCTGATCAATAATGTAGATGCTTTATAATGGTGCCAAGTTCTTCAGGGCAGGTCTGGGCTCTTACTATGCCATGTGTATCGTGGCCGGAAATTTATGGATGGGCTTCTGGAGTATTTAATTTAGAGCATCTACAGTCTGCATTTTGTCAATAGCCACAATTATTTTCCTTCATCTCCCGGTTCCTATCTAGGCTGGTTTTTCTCTGGGCTTGTCACACAGCTGCCATCTTTGGACCTGTCCTCCACCGCCACCCTCTCGAATTGGATTTATTTCTTCCCGCATTCATCTTCTCTGCCTCTTCCGGTGTGGTAAATGCATCCTCTAGGGTCTTCTAGGCAAGATTCATGGGAAGGTGATTTGATAAATACCTCAATGTCTAAGAGGATCTTTATTCTGTCCTTACACTTCATTAGTAGTTTGACTAGATATAGGAATCTAGGTTGAAAGTTTTCTCCCAGAATAGCTAAAATATGGGCCTCGTCTTTGTTGTCAAATGCGGTCAACGGGCAGGTTTATTTTATATTTTTGTTGTCTTTTTAATTCCACTTTTATTTTTATCCAAGCATTACCTGTGCTATAATGATTTAAAATGTATAATTTTCCAAGTCTCATAAAAAAAAGAGTATTTCCCTACCCCATTCCTGCCCTACCCACCCGATTCCAACTCTTTACAGTCGACTACTTTCAATTCTGTTAGTCCTTTCTTCTCCTGGTTTTTATAGACGCGTTCCCTGCCCTGGGTGGTCTCAGGCTTCTTTTGTGTCCACAGGGACCATGGAGAGCAGCTCAGTTAGGACTGCTACCATCATTAGAAGCATGTCAGGCCTTGCCAAGGGAGTGAACTTCAATAACTCCTAATTAAAGAACGAGTTTCCACCTAGATCTTAGCTGGTGAAGAAATACAAGAGGCAAAGTAACACAAGCAGGCCTATACTGATTTATTTAAACACACAGGGAACTGTGCTAGAGAAACAGACTGGAGCATGCTAGAAATAATCAAATTTGCATGCTTAGAGTTTCATCTTTATTAAAACAACAGCAGCAATAACAGAAAGCTCCCCTCTCCCCCATTACTCCTTGCATCTTCTCCTCTTTGATGTCACTGCTGCTCGATGGTCTCATGGTCCTGCTCACTTTCATGACTAAATTAGGTTCATTAATGTCCTTTCTCGTGTTATTATTTCTTTGGATTTTTTTTTTTTTGGCGTGTGCTAACTGGTTTTCTTCCAAGCTTGTGCAGCCCAAATATATTTCTATAATCTAAATTATGCAAAGAACCAATTGTTTGTCTTCTGTGGTGGCCTATATACAGTGGTTGGTTTTAAATTACCTTATATATTTTCCCACTGCTTTTGTGTGTGTGAGCAAATCTTTCCCTCCTCAGTTGTTCTACGGACAATTTTACCAAACCACCATTTAATTACCCAACGCTTACACTAATATTTCTTATTTTTCAGGTTTTATTTATCTCTTCATGTCTTAATATGAAAAAAGAGAATTTAGACTCCTGCTCCCCATCTTCGGAATACAGTTAATAGACCCTTTAGTTAAATCAATATTTACTGTTTATATTTGAGTAACATACAGCCTTCAGCTTTCTCTGGTCAGCTATGTTAGTTCCCAGTCCTAGATCTTTTAATTTTTCATTTCTATTTTTACCTTCTAAAAGGACAGGGAGCTTATGCAAGGCAGCAGAGCCACGCCAGTGATGGGGACTCGCCCTTTCCCAGGCGATTCTGCCTGAAACCATCACAGGAGCCGGTGAGGGGCTCCGCGGTGGCGGGCTGCTGCGTCCGCATCTCGTGGGAGTGCTGCGCTGCTGCAGGTCAGAGGGCGGCAGGGTGTGGGGGGGGGGGGGAGGAAAAGCTGAACGAGAAGCAGATGACACAAAGACAAACCAGAACCCAGGAGGAAGAAGACTAACCTGACTCTAATTACCTCCTCGCTCCATGATCCACCCTCGGCAGGAAGCCGGTACTTCTTGCAGCGTGCTGCGGCTGCCGCTGGCCCAGGGCTTAGTATGAAAGAAAAATCTGCCAGAAGCTAGTGGTCCTGAGGCCCCGCTACCAAGAGGAGCCAGCACATCAGTGACCACATTTGTGAGCCGCACGTGGTGCTCTCCACTGATCAACTCTAACCTGGGACAGCCGAAGAAAGGGGACTCTGGGAACCAGATCCAACTAAAACAACACACTCAGAGAGACCAACACAGACAGAGGGACATTGAATCCATGAAATGAAACAGTGTTGTAAAAAAGAATTTATTTTTAAAAAACTTTGGAAAAATAAAAGTACGGTGGCAAAATTTTATAATTCAATAGAATATTTCTAAATATCTATACATATCCTTCCAATAGAATGGAATCATAGGACAGAGAGAAGAAAAATGAGCAAGGAAAACTAAGATACTCATAGTACCAAACTAAGATATCCAAACACGTGGGATCCACAGGAGAGAAGAGAGAAAATTAGGAGGAGAACATTCTTTGATGTGCAGACAAGGAGGAGGCATCGATGGCTCTGATGTTCAAGGCCTGACTTAATTCCTCTGCAGAGAGAGGGAACTTTGAGTATGAGGAATGTGAAAAATCACAGTAACACAACACAAACATTCCCAGTTAGTCTAACCTCGTGAAAGTCCAAAGAGCCGAACCTTACGCCTGTTTCTCTCTTAGGTCACACGATATTCTGATCTGTAGAATAGACGCTTCCCCTTAAAACAGACACCATCTGTCAGAGTCACAGTATGAGGGGTTCCGGGAACATAGGACGAAGCTACAGAAATAAGGAAAACATGGGCAGTCTCGGGTGGAGAGCTATGCAGGGGCCCGTGTGTAAGCCAGTTAGGACCCTCTCTGATCAACCTTTGCTTTTGATCTTCGTAGTACATTCTTATGAACGAGCTGCTCTTTAGTAACCTCAGGATGTCTGAGGCTTCCTGTCACCTGCTGAGTTCCATGTATGTCACAGCAATCACTCATCTTTTGATTCTGGTGTTCTTGGAGGATATTCTTATTAGACGGTGTTTTTTTCAGGCTGACTTCCCAGTTTGTCTCCTCCCGAAGGCCCCTTGGGGCCCCGTCACCCACCTGCCCTCTCCCAGTCCTTAGAGCATGTGATGATCAGTCTTCAGAAATTGACCCCTTGACTCCTTGCTAGAAATTTATGTGAACTTTTGGTATTGAGTTATGAGTCAATATGTAGGATATAATCTTATAAGTTTCTCATCTGCATTCTTATGGAATGCTACTTATGTTGATGGCTAACAAATCCTGGCTCCTTGGCCAATAGAGACTATATCCTGGGAAATGAGAAGGGAAATGAGACAAATAATGACATTTAATTCATCTGTCATAAAATTAAATGTATCCAAGTTAAAGACTTTTAAATCATTCCTTTACTGATTATTGTTGTAAAATTTCCCTTTGTTTTATAAAATGATAAAAATAGTAGTTGGTTGTTATTTTTTGAAGTGATCTTATTTGGTCAAATACAAACTCCACTGACAAAAGAGAAAAATAAATTAGCCACCATATATCATATTTCAAATATCAAATTCAAAGCCCTGGAGACAACTAATCCACCTCACTATGACAGGAAGAGGCACTTCTCCCAGCATGATATATATTTTCAAGCTGACTGTATTTCTTTCCAAATCCACAGATTAATTCTAAGTATAAATCAAAGCCTGAAATGTAATTGATTAGAGGGTATGTATAGAGCAACCAGGATTTGGATGAAACCTCATTTTTGTAGCTTGAAAAATTCTGTAGAAGTTTCTATCTTGATTAACAGGTTATACTTTGTCTCACTAGTGGCATGTGTGACAGGTTGGGAAAGCCACACAGAAATCCAGCTGTTAGAGTCTGGCCCTGCCTCTCTGCCAGTCTTACGCTGTGACAACCTTGACTGTCTTCACGAAGCAGCACCAGCATGGGACTGCTTTCGTGAATATACCGAGCTCCGTCCCCCTTCAGGCCTGCCCAGTGCCTTCACTGTGCTTGAACCAATTTTTTTTTTTTGTCAAAACTGTTCACTCAATTTTTAGCAGTTTGCCTGTTTCATGCTAGGCATGGCATAAGTGTTTCTTAAGTGAATAAATGAATTTGTGGCATCATCAATATACAAGCTAGACAGCTGATTAGAGGAAAAGGAAGGTTGGAGTTTCAGTAGGGTAAAATAGGAAGGGATAAAGCAATAGGATGATTTCCCCCCGGTAAATAAAGCTACGAGGCATTGTTTACTTGCCTAAGATAGATATTGCTATTCATAGGTAATTCGAAGATATCCTGCAGATGGACTATTTCTTGCCTATTTACATATTCTGCCCAGAACCTTTTTAGCACGTTGGAATTTCGTTTAAGAATTCCAGTTTTCGAGCAATGATTTTCCAAGCCCACAGTTTCTGCTAACACACGTTATAAATACTTTAATGCCAAGTTCTAATCCTGAGCTAGATGACAATTTTACATCTCTAATTCTGAGTCACACGGCGGCATTTCACACGCCTGTGTGGAGGCAGTGGGTGTCCAAGCTGTTGAGCTTACTGATCCCTCAGCATTTATCTTCTTATGGAAATTTTGAGAAGCATAAAAACACTGATAAAGGCTAACCTTTAGGTCTAGCACGGCGATTCTAACCCCAGCTCTCACAGTCATTCATGGGAAAGATTATGGGATGAATTGCTAAAGGCTTTAAGAAGATTTGAAACTTGACAAGTCCTTAATTTCCGCCCCCTAGTTTCATGATAAGAAAGACAAGAGGGCACTTTTCTAGGAAAAATGTCACAGCACCCATAACATGCCAACACTTTAATTAGAACAATATTTCAAGTGTTAGTGGATAAGGCTACTAAATAAAGCAGAAGGATAAGCTGGTAGAGGTGAGCAAGTCCTTGAAGGCACTTGAAATTCTATGGAGAAATGTATGATATACATCATAGAAGAGAATGATTTAATATGTATCCCTAGGTCTTGGTATAATCAAATGCTGTCTTATTTTTCTCACTAGTGGACTTTTCTGTTGGGTTTTCAATGATTTTATTGACAATGCATTACATTTTTTTACAGAGAGTGAATTGTTTGGCTTATTTCTGTTTGCATCACCTCTTTCTCCATTGAATCTATGACCGAAGTTAGATCCAGTCTGCACACATGCCGGAGGTATGCCATTCGCTCCACCCGGGATGCCTTTGCCTTCTTCCCTGCTGCTCCTTCACCAGTCTTGCATTTTTTTAAAATCCTCACCCCAGGATATGTTTACTGGTTTTGGAGAGAGAGGGGGAACGAGAGAAAAAGAAGCATCAATGTGAGAGAGAAACATCAATCAGTTGCCTCCCATAAGCATCCGGAAAGGGGATCTAACCAGCAACCTTTTCATGTACGTACAACGTTCCAACCAACTGAGCCACCAGCCAGGGCAGTCTTGCACATGCTTTGGGACTCGGCTTAAATCTCCCCTACAAAGTCTTTTCATGTTACTCAAATTGCCCTCCCTCGAAACGCTGTGAACCCCCAGGTTTCTTCCTGTTTAACCACTTGATGAATTGTACCTCTGCTTTTTTCTGAGTTTCTACCAGGAAGCTGTAAGTCTCTATACTGTCGTAGCGAGAAGCCTGAACTCCAGGCTCAAAATATACTTGCATTGTTGTCATCTTTGCAAAACATCTAGCTCTGGGACCTTGGAAAAGTCGGTCAGCTTCTCTATGCATTAATTTTTCACCTGTTAAATAGAAATGATTACAGTGACTGTTTAATGGGCTCACCATCCGATAAAATGAGGAGGCCCTGCACGTAAAGCACTTGGTACAGTGCGTGGCCAAGTGAATATTCCAAAATGTTTTTATTATTATTATTTTCCATGATAACAGGAATTGTGTTTTACACACTAGTTCAACAAAGGCCTACAGACATTGAGTAAAGAAATAAAATATTTATTTTTTCTCTTCCTATTCACTAGCCAGGAAAAAATAATTTTACACAACAAAAAAGAAACTAATAGAAAAGCGAACAAAACCATTAAACCATTTCTTCTAATCCTAGTGCACATGAGAATAAGGCGGATAATACCTTTACGGAGGGAAAGATGCTCAAGTGAAATAGATGCACTTCGCATTAATATCATTGCAATAAAGGTCATTATCACTCAAATTTATCCAGGTAGCAGAGGTCTGTTTTTAGGTTATTACAGGGCAATATCTGTGTCTGGTTTGATTTCTAAAATATCATGTATACCGACATTCAAATATACAATTAGCATTTTAAAGGGTTCAATATTTTAGATTTTCCATCTTCTGCTCTTGTTGCACGAGAATCTGCCTGTTCATGACACGTGAGAAATCCCGAAGTTCCGAGTCATTACCTTAGAGGTTGTTTGTGAACCGGTGACTGCTCTCCCAGTTTGGACTCCACTGTGCAAGAATCATACTTACTTGGGAGGAAAGTTGTTTCCCAGCCAAACAGAAACAAAAGGAAAGTAACATTTCCTATAACTTTCTTTTTTGTCAGTATTTTAGATTTCCTATTTCTCATTGCATTCAGTCTCAAGTTCAATACCTGGCTTTCAAGCCAGAATGATAATGAAAAGTATTATACTTTGCATTTAAATACTGGTTTGCAACGTACAATGGGGTTTTCACAGTAGTCAATCCATTTTCTCCAGGCATTTCCGGTCTGTATGGAGATAAAGCAGCCGAGACCGCAAACCTGATGTGTATTGGGGGCCCTGCCAAAATTGCTTTGGATGTAACACAACGTGGCACAACCACACTATGAAAATGTTGAAGAGAGTAGGCTGTTCACTATAACGAAGGGTGTTCTGGAGCGGAAGGCCCGCAGAAGGAACGTCTCAATAGCATAATCTGGGGAACGATTGTGCTTCTCTTGAGCAATTGAACCGTAGGGTCATTGTGTAGTATGGAAGTGACCGGACGTCCTTCTATGCGTTAACTGGTAAAATTATTAAATGCAATTTTGTTGACAACCAGCAGCAAGGAATAGGGCTTCCATTACCCTCATTCTCAGTTACCTTACGTTTCTCTGTGCTTTTTTCTCATCTACTTCACATTTATGGTATCTTGCCATATTTTATGTGTCACCATAAGCTACCTTATATCCTTTTTTAAAGAGGCAGGGCGTAGATCATTCAAGGGTTTTCATATGCAATATTCTATTTGGTTCTCACATCAGCCGGGCAAGAAAAGCATATTGCTAACCCAATTTTAACTCTCCACCCATGTAGCTCGCTATATTCCCCCCAAACAGACATGTTCTGCAAAGTTTGGGATCTGTCTGCAGCTCTGGATCCTGCTTTGTATAACAGATACCAAATGTGGGCTTACGCAAGCAGGCGGCTCAAAATCCCTGCCAGGAGCTTGTCTCTCCAGTGCCGACTAATTTCTGTGTCTAAGAGCCATGTGTTCGTTGTGGATGATAAGCTTGTTGCGCAAACACAGGCTAACCACACTGAGGAAGTCTGGCATTAGCTCTGCACAAACCCAGCAAAGAGGATATTTGCCAAAAGGAAGGAGAAAAATTCCTGCCAATCTAGCCATGAATGAAATGTTTTGAGGCGTCTGTAGACTTTTGCATACTAAATAGAGGAAACATACATCACTAAAGCTGCTCTGAAATGTGTCCCATCAAATTTGTTGCACTGAGAAATCCTAGATTCCGGGCTTGGGAAGTGGTCTAGACTTGTTCTGAGAGACAGGTGCACAAAAACACAGGTAGATACAAAATCACTAAAAAGTCAGAACGTCTTACTGTATTAATACTGCTCCCGATATTTATGTTCACAGAGAAATAATGACACTATTTTGCTATGTACTAAATGTGATCTGTGTGGATGTAATTCCAGAAGCCTAAAAAATTCCAAAATTTCAGGTCAATTTTCTCCTCCTACATGAGGAAGGGAGGGAGGGGGAGGAAGGGAGAAAGTCTGTGGAAAAGCACAAACCACCAAGTGAATGATGCCATCAGAATCACGCTGTTCTACTTTTACTTTTTGTTTTAACTTTGGAAAAATTCTACCTCTTTATTTTCACAAAAATTTATCTTCACATTGCTGAAATAGAAAGATGAAGCTAGGCGACATAAGTGTGACCCAGTTAGAGGCACAGAGTTTAGAGTCAGAAGGACAGGTGGGGATTCCTTACTGGACCATCTCACCTGGTGCAGGACGTGGAAGGGAAGCTGCGTTTGCCATCGCAAATATGCCGTTTGGGATGTTGATTTTAAGCTAGTTGTTTAGGAACAGAAGACTGAGAAAAAAGCCTTTGACCTCCTCACAGCTAAATACCTAAAAGGAATTTAGATAGAGGACATACTCCGGGAAGGGCGATACCTTAGCAGTGTAATGTAAAGTGGTGGGAGGGACTGTGAAACCCAGCAAGGCCATTTGCTGAAAGTCCTCTCTGTCCCTTTGTTGAAGATGGCCCAGCAAATGTTTGTCCATCACACATTAGCTTTTCCATCTCCGTCTGAACTGCCTTCCTGCCCTTTGAAGTCCCAAACTGCAGCGGGGCTTTCTCCTTAGCTCCAGATAGCATGTAAATCTCAACTGCCCCACACCTCCTCAGTTCTCGCTTCTTAAGGCACCCCTGAATGAACTCCTGTAATCAGTCTTGGATATTTTCTCCTGTCCATCTGTCTCATGTTAATTTGCTTATCTAGCCCAGCTAGAAGAACTGAGAAGGTGGGAGGAAAAATTATTTATTGCACCCTGACCGACTCCCAGGGCCGCATCTTTAACATGTATCGTCACCAGGTCCCTGCTGGAAAACCCCAGACATGGAGGCTCCGCACAGGGCGACCAGCGCCACCATGAGGAAGGGGGCTTGTTCTACAGGACACCGTCATTCATAGCCTGTTTTTCACACGCATACAAGTTTTTACTCCTGTCACTTCCACACATTCTTGCTTTTGGAGCATCAAAGCACAGGCATATTCTTTCCGTTGTATGACAATCCTTCAAATAAATGGAAGAGATTTAGCAACTGTGCTACTGTGGTCCTAAGATGAACCCACGTGTTCTTCCTCATCTGTTCCACAGGTGGTATGGGTTCCAGAACTTTCAGCAGGCTGGCCACTCTCCTCTGAAGAGAACCCACCTGTTCATGTTTCCCCTAAACTCTACTTCTCCAGGTAGGGGTGGGTCAGGCCAGGCTTCAGGGGGACTGTGACACTTCTATTGGCATGGCCTAAGGCTGCATTGTTTTCAAATGGCTTTCCTCAACATGATTTGCTTGTGTGAGAATTAGAGTTGCAAAAACTCTCTAAAATGTCTAAAAACTTTCCATATAGATGTTTCTAGCCCATTATAGTTATTTGTTTTTTACCAAATACCGATGCCAAGATTTCATCCTCAATCAAACACGATTTCTCAGAACTGGGTGTAAACCAACCCCCAACATGCTTAACTTTGAGCTACAGATAAATTACCGAAGTTCTGTAGATATGTTTTATTTTGAATTGTCTGTGTGTGTCCAAATAAGTCTGTGTAACTGGGGAATCTGAAACCGGTTTGTTATTCCCGCATGGTAGCGATAGTCACCCCAAGCTGTAAAATGTGCATAACAAGGATATTGAGCAAGGATATTGATATGAAAAAGTTTTCTTTTCCTTTTTCCTCATTATTATCTTTTGAACTTGCTCTAGTAAGTATCCCTCTTTCGGGTCCTTGAGAACTCCATCGGTAGCTTCTATAGCTTTCCTGTCATTTTCAGTTAATACACATTCTGTTTAAAACCCCCTTCATCCTGCTTCTTAAATGTCATCTTCCCTCCCACTAGTGCCAGGTCGGCCTTGACCCAGGGACTTGGAGAGGGCAGCATGCTTCAGTCCTTGGGAGGGGAAGGGACAGGAGAGGTGGGGCTGCATAAGGCTTGGTCTGGTTTGGGACACCGATTATCCTCCTGTGTCTGTGCCTAACTTCTCTGGTACTGAAGGCTGTGATAGGGAATAATTAGAGGGGGCGTGAGGCCACTTACCTGATTTCCCGTGCTTGTCATCTCTCCCCTTAACATAGACTGCCATCCAAGGGCCCTGGGACACAAGTGTCTACGTGCTGAATTTTTCACGGGACACTGTACAATTCCTACATGTCATTTGGGAGACCTCTGTCTTGCCGGACCCACTTCACCATGACTTCCCACGATTGGCAGAAAATCCCATGACCTCTTCGCTGTGCGCATGCCCTTAGCTGGCGGGCTGTCTTCTTGGTTGTGTTTACAGTATGGTAACTCACTACCCAGTTGACCCTTAGAAATGTCATATACCCTTCATGTGCCAAAGAGCAAGCAAGCAGGCCATCCCATGCTGCTCTCTCCAATTACCTTCTAAGCCCTGTGTCTAAGGCAGTTCACCAGGAATGCTGCCTGACTGGTCTACCTGGAGAATGAAAGGCTAGTTTCACCTGCTTGTTGACACCTCCAATCTTGATGAGTGATTTTTTGAAATCTCTTTTCCTTGCGTTTGGGAAGGGAAAAGACTTCCTCACCCCATTTTCCATTGGAAAATGAGAGAATTGTGTCTTAATGCAAGTACTGCAGTTATTGAAAGGGCTGTGAACTCATGCTTTCTCCTTTGATTCTCTTTGGTTGTCCACGTGCATAGTGGAGGAAGTTGGTTGGAAGAATGGAGGTTATTTCAATTCTGTGTATGTGCGTTTTTAGGCTGTGTCTTCCTTAATCATGGAACTTTCTCTTTGGGATGTAGAATGCCTGTCTTTAATCATCTGTTAGTTCTTATTCATTCCAGGGATATGGAAATGGGATAATAGAAACCAACCAAACCTTCCTGCTTCCCTGCTCCTAAGAATCTCTCATTGCATTTCTTAAAGAAATATAAGTTGACAGTGATTCTGATTCTATGGTTTTGAGTGTGTCCTAGCACTATATAAGGGTGCTTGCACTCTCCACCCCATACTTGTGAGGAAACCTAAGAATGAATAAGTCGAGCCATTTATGCTCTGTATCCCATGCTTTGGGGATGTAGCTACAGGGCAGCTGCACTCCCTGCAGTCTCCTCTGCTGTATCCAGAGAGTACAGACTTTTTCTGTGCTAGAATTCTCTCAGTATTTCAAAGACTACTATTGGTGGGACATATTTAGGCTGTCTAACCCCGCATTATTCATACTGATTTTATTTTGCTTAATTTCTAAGACCTTATATGGGCATAAAACCTCCTCTTTAATTAAAAAAAGTTAAGATTCAATTTTTTATTGTTGTTCAAGTACAGTTGTCTCCATTTTCACCCCTCCCACCCCCCCACCCCCCCATTCCCTGCCTCCCACCCTCGAACCTACACCCTCTGGCTTTGTACATGTGTCCTTTATACATGTTCCTTGAAGGTCCTTCCCCTACTATCCCCAATTATCCCTCTTCCCCCTCCTCTCTGGTTACTGTCAGTTTGTTCTTTATTTCAATGTCTCTGGTTGTATTTGGCTTGTTTGTTTGTTTTGTTGATTAGATTCCACTTATCCTAAGAATCCTGAAACACTAATTCAAAAGAACCTATGCACCCCAATGCTCAAAGCAACACAATTTACAATAGCCAAGTGCCAGAAGCAACCAATTGTATTTTTGAATAGTCACAACCAACAGTAAATTCCTGATTCCATTATTATTTATTTTATTCATTTTTTCATAGATTGCATCCCTCCTACTCACTGCCACATTCCCCACAAATGGCAGTATGGGAGGAGGGCATATATGTGAACATTTGCTGGGCTGTGCCGTATAAATAACAATTTAGCAGTGTGGAGTGTTCTTGTTCACCCTGAAAAGTCGGCAGACTCCTCCTTATTTTCCTCTGACATCTGGCACTGTGGGGGAAAGTTCTGATCCTTACTCAGAGCTCTCTGGTATTGCTCCTCTGGTAAGAGAGTCCTTCTCTGTTTAGACCTTAACAATTCTAAAACTATTGACTATTCGGAATAAAAAAGACAACATAGCCAGAGATACAGAAGAAGTCATAGGTTTAGTTGTACCTAAAAATATTATATGCAACTCTGTTACAGCCCATAGGAAGACCTAAAGAATATTCTCTTAGGAAATTATCATTTAGCAAAATTGACCCAGGAGGCTTAAATAGGTCAATTTCATACAAGAGATTGGAAAGGAGATTACAGTTAGGATACCATGCCAAGGGAGACTCCCTGCCAGGACTATCTCTTCCTTGTACAATGTGGAAGGTACTACTCAGAATCACGGCTGCAATAAGGTCAATGCTTATATACAGAGAGGCTCTTTGAAATGGACCACGCAGGACTGCAGAAACCTGGTATTCATTTGTGAGCCTTAGCTGCAGAGACATGTGAATGCAGGAAGCAACTGAGATAACCAAAGTTCAAAGTATTTTAATCCCCATATTTAAGTGAAAAACCAAGAAAATAAACTAAGTGTTCCCCTTTCTGGAATTTTGAAGGAAAAGGAGAAAACTAGGAGTGTTTACAGTTTGGAATTAGAGAGAAATTATTACATGCTGTTGTTTCCTCTAAGAGTTTTCCCTAGATTATTTTAAGCTAAATGATATTAAATTCAATTGTTTTAATAAATATTGTCAATTTCTAGGTGATTTTGCACATTCCCCAAAGTAGTTACTTCTTTCTTTTTTTAAAAAAAGATTTTATTTAGAGAGAGGGTAAGGGAGGGAGAAAGAGAGGGAACGAAACATCAGTGTGTGGTTGCCTCTCACGTGGTCCCCATTGGGGACTTGGCTGGCAACCCAAGTATGTGCCCTGACTGGGAATCGAACCGGCGACCCTTTGGTTCCTAGCCCGCACTCAATCCACTGAGCTCAATACACTAAGCCAGGGCAGTAGCCATTCCTTGAGGACATAACAATGCCATTTCACTTTAAAAAGTTGCACAGAAGGATAACAAAACAGACAGTGTGGATTTTGGATTTGTAGAGCTATGCTTTTCCAGGTTCTGCTAAATGAAGGTATGTGGTAGAGAAGGCCAGGGCATTCCTCAACTGTCCTTTCATGGGGAAATAATCTGACCTCAGTTGCTACTTTTGCAATCCAACCTTTAAGTTAATCATGAAATACTTGGCATGATCCCAAGCAGGCTACTGAATCATTTCTGCCTGGACACACCTGCAGAAGCACCCTAGTTCTGAGCCACCTGGGGCCCCACTAGCAGCCCAGAAGAGATCCGGGCTCCGGTGTGTGCGGAGAATGTAATGCTGGTTTGCTCAGGGAGCACCCTGCCGGCAGGGCTGTTTGCAGTTTTACCCACGCCAACCTCCTGTTTTTCTCATAAACCTGTATCTCAGGTATCAACACAGAAAATGTGGTGGAAAACAGATACCACTTACAGGAGTAAAACATTTGCAAAGTACCCAGGAATTAATTTAGCAAAAAAACTGCAGGACTTATTTACAAGTCAGCCCACCAAAAATAGCAGAGGAATTAAGGTAACTTGGTTGCATGTAATAACAGAAATGACTTTAAAAGGGAAACCTTACTACCCTAAAGATAACATTTAGACTCAGATTTGTATGTACATTTATGTGATCCTAATCTAAATATGCACAGGCTTTGGGGGAGGGCTTTTTGAAAAATGATGTTAAATATTATGATGACATGTAAGTGAATAAAAATAATAAAAAAAATTTTGAGCAATAAGAAGAATGAAGAGGGACATATTCTACTAAACATTCCCATATATTGCAACCAGTAAAATCACATGATTTAAAAGACAGGTTTGTGGAGCAAATGTGCAGGAAAAAAATCACTGTACATTATGCGGGGCCCTTAGTCACACTTTCCACCTAGAAACATACCGATTAACTCGGGGAAATTCTCCTGAACTTTTTTGTTAATAATTTTATCACCTTCACTTTTTTTTCTACTTGCCTTAGAAGTGCTTGTAGCCATATGTTGGGTCTCCTGGACCCTTCCTCTCACTTCCTTATATTTTCTCTCTTTTCCTACCCAGACTTTTTTCCTCACTCTGATTCCTAGGTGATCACCTCAATTTTATTTCCCATACCTTCTACTGACTTTTGAATATCTGCTATGATGCTTTTATTTTTAGAGAGCTACAATCTGATTTTGTCAATCTTCTTCAATGTTTGTAAAGCATTTTCTTATTTTATAGTTGCAAAATCTTTTTGCCTCTTTTATGATGTTAATTGTGGCTTCTTTCCCCCAGATTTCTGGTCTTGGATCTGGTTAACCACCTTAACCAACTGACGGAATTCAGCATCATCCAGTATTCTCATTGTCGGGCTCTTCTAACGTGAGCGCAGAGTAACATCACTGATAGAGTGGAGCTAGTTTTAGAAAATACAAGAGAGAGAGAAACATGCTAAAGAACATTATGATGAAACAGTCGGTCAAGTCCAGAACATAGGATGCTCTATTTACAAGGCAACAGACCTGGACTCCTCAAAATTCAAAATATCACGAAAAACAAAAGACAGAGGGACTATTCTATAGTAAAGGGTCTAAAAAATCTGCAAAAAAAATGTAATTCATGAAATTTGATTGCATCATGGAATAAAAATGAGGCATCAATAAAAGTCACTTGTGAGATAATGTGGAAGGTAAATGATAAAAAACGTTAGTAATTTTCTTCGATGTGAAAATGATAATTTATAGGAAAGTCCTCATTTTTAGGAGCTATATGCTGAATTATTCAGGAGTGAAATTTCATTATTCAGTGGGAGCAGAAATGTGATAAAATATTTATTGCACTCTTCATTCAGCTTATCTTTAGGTTTGACGTTTTTAAGATAGAAGTTGAGGAAAGGTGTTTTTTTTTTTTCCCTGTAGAGTCTTTTGTCTAAGTACCCCTTTTGTTCTGCTTTCTGTCTCTGATTTTGTAGGATTTCCTCAGATGGCAGGTGATCCTTGGTTGTCTGCTCAGTCACGTTTAAGAGCAGAACTGGATCAAAATGTGGGTTCTGTGCTAGGAATGTAGGTGGGACTTGTTTACGGTGGTTTAACTGTTATATTACCTGTCTGGGCTGACAGTTTTTTGTTTGTTTGTTTTTGTGGGGTTTTTTTACCTTGTTGTAAACATTGTTATATATCTCCTCATGGGCTGTTCAGAGTCTCTAGCACATAGTTTCTCAACAATCTCTTATCCAGAGTGTTAAGGCTTCAGTGCTTAGGGGCTGATAGGGAAAAAAGGAGCCAGGAATCTCAACATTCATTACATAAATTTACACTTAGTTCTCCATTTTCGCTTTGTCATGGACCTCAACTATCTGTACCCCACCCCACTGGGGCAGAGACCCTCCAATTACCCTCTTCAGAGCACAGATCTTAAAGGTAAGGAAGCCATGGCTATCTGGTTGGGGAAGAGGGGAGCAGCTGAGGGGGGGAACAGACTTTGATCAAAGCCTCTGGCTTCAGTTCCTCTTCACTTCTGGTCCCGGGTGGCTGGCTTTGTCAATCCCTCTGCCCGTCAGGGATTCCCTGTTGCCAGTTTAGGATTCCGCTTTCTGTCTGGTATTTGCAAAATCAGTTACCGCTCACTCATCTGCTTTCTTCTTCCAAATGTTTGCTGCATTTGCCTCTTTTCCAGCTATTTCTGTTCTGCTAGATTTCAGGTCGGTTTTCTTCCCCACCCCTTCACTCTCAGCTTAGTAGAATTTTGTGGGTAGGCCTGAGTGTATATGTGTGTATAACCAATTATTTGTGACCAACTTTCCCAAGAATGTATATTGATAAAGGAAAGCACTGAAGATCCATTGCTACAAAAACAATGTATCTTTTTAGTTTTAAAAGCATGCATTCAGTAATCCCAGTTTTATGATATTAGCTTATATAATCATCAAAGAGTATGGAAAGGACCCAGATCAAAATTATATGGATAAAAAGTACTTGGGTAGGACTTCAATTGAATTTTTGTTTGTTTCTCTTGCTTACACCTGTGGCTCATTTTTGTAATGATGGATATTAATTTTTTTAATTTAAACTATGCATAAAAGCTACATCATAGAAAATAACAAAAAGCCCACATATTTTGACTATATTTTTAGTAGGTGACCAGAATGCCAGAATCTAAAAAAATTACTAACAATATGAAATGGAGTTCATATAATTTCAAATAATGTTCCCAGTTTTAACTCTTTGTATGCTGCTTTTGAATGACGAGTTCCTCCCTTGCTAGGGGATGTAGGCTGTGACCACAACAGAGAACTCCAAATCCTCGGTAACCGCACTCTGAGGAAGAAATCCCCTCCCCCACCACGACAACAGCCCGCAGGTCTGCTCTCACTAGGAAAGCAAGTTCACTGTCTGTTGCTTCATGGGCAAAAAGCTTTTTGTCTTATGCAAACTGCCAGGTAGATGAGATGAAAGCAGTGGCAGCTTAAGCCCGTCAGGCATAGCAATCTGCTTTTGAATATATCTCCATCCATAATGAATTCGACAACAGGCTTGGAAGGAGGCAGGAAATCGTGAGACTTTGTTTTAAAAGCTTGCGGAGAGCCTCATGACACCCGGTTCTGCTCTCTGCTTGTCTGCCAACAAGAGGCCAGTCCCAGGGGGCTGAGAAAGCCCTGTTCATTTGCCCTCTCTCTTGAACAGAGGCAGGCCGACAGGACAAGCAGCTTCAAGGACTGGCTACTGTATTTCATTATTTCAAATCTACATCAGAATCTGATAATTATATGACCTTTGGTGAAATGCAAATTTTCGAGAGGAAAAGGTGCCAGAAAATTGAACTTTGAGGGAGCTGGGAGTATAGATTGTGTAGACCTGTGTCAAGAACTACCTTGCTTCTTACCCCATGGCCCTTCAAAGTTAAGGTCAGGTGTACCTCGGATCTCCTTTTTCAGGCAATCTGATCTTCAATGAGGGAGGAAAACTCTGACTCAGAGACTATTCAATTTAGCGTCAATGTCCATTTTTTTTTCCTTCCAGAATTTTCTGCTGAATCCTCTTAACTAGCTAGTCTTTCAGTTTCCATTCTCCTCCTGTGGTTCCCAACCCAGACCAGTATTTTTTTATACTCTGAAAGCCTTGAAGATGTAAACCCATTCCCTCTACTTGTTACCCTCTCCTAGCTGCCTGCTTTGAACATAATTCTAGAGCTATGTTGCTCACTGAACTACTGCTACCAGTGACTTTCCAATCCAGTCCAGAGTCCTAGTTCTTTTTGTACATCCTATGTAAATCCTCCGTTGTAAACTCAAAAGAGAGAAAGCGAGCATCTTTTCTTCTTAAGGCAAATACTCTGGAATAATCCTTATTGTGCTTGAATTTCTTTCCATCCCTGGTTTCTGAATCACTCACATCTTAGAGGGTGGTCTTTGTAGTCTGTGTCTAATCTCTCTTCAGTCTGGAGTAGGATGAAGGCTACAAACGGAACCCGCTGCAGATGGGCTCCATGCAGATCCCTGAGACCTCAACTCCATTAAGTTTCCAGATAAGCTATTCCCCCCAGCTTATTCTCAAGGGATATTTTCCACCCCTTTACTTTCAGCCCACACTGCCTTTGATTTTAAGTGCATCTCTTATAGACAGGATATAGTTTGTTCTTGCTTTTTAAAAAAATTCAGTTGAACAGTCTCTTTTTGATTAGAATATTTAGGTCAGTTACATTTAGTATTACTTGTAGTATTATTGTAGTTATATTTCTATTTAATTCTGCTACTTTGCTATTTGTTTGATTCGTCTGCGTAGAACATCCTAAATGTACTTAGCAAGGACACAAGATACAAGGTCAATATAAAAATAAGTAGGTCCATATTATATACTTTAAGGAATAAGTTGCATTATTAACACAGCTCATTGCTTTTATAAATTTAAACACTTAGTAATAATTAAAGCTTTGCTTCTTAGTTTTCAAAAAAATGTTTAAATCCATAGTAGTCAGGGAAATAAAAATATAGGTGACCTCACTTCTGGCAGCTTGATGAAGCTGTGTGATTCTTTTCTGTAGAGGAAACGCATCCAACAAAAAAATATTACTAAAAAGCACCATCGGAGGACCCGGGAAAATGGTCAAAGATGGACAACAGTGCGAGGAGTATTTGCTCATTTTTAAAAATGAACCCACAACTTGGCATTATGTAACCCTGTGATTTGTGACCTCTTTGCCTTGGGGTGTTCTCTTCACTCCCAGCTTGAGCTGCAGGAGGCACACTCCATTCCTGACGAAGCCAGTGGAGTGGCTACTGTAAGAGGGTCGATTTTCGAAGCTGAGATACCAGCTACTCCACATTTCTGGCTGACTGATAAATTACATACTCAGTTAGGAGATCCCACAGAGCCCTCCAAATCCCCAAAAGTCTAGGGAATCTTACGGACTTTCTATGTTATTGAATCTATTTCTTATCCAGGCAGTAGAGATAGATACTATAAATAGCTTCAGGCATCTGAACTATAAAGTCACAGGGAGAAAGGAAGAAAAAAACAAGATAGAAATAGCTACACAGGAGACAGACTTCACAGGTTGAATTAAGTCAAGTTAATGGTCTATTACCGCAATGACAAAAAAAAAATTCGCAGAAAAACAAAACAGTACTTAAGAGCCAGTGGAATACATTATATACATTTACTTGTAGTTTCAATCAAAAATTACTAGGTATGCAAAGAAATGGCGATCTCTGACCCATACATCAGATTTGGAGGGAAGCACTGCATCCCTCACAACATAGGGGAGTAATATCTTCCTGCATTACTTGGAAGGAATTAAATGTAAAAAAATTTTTTTGGTTCTCTTTTCTCAAATTATTTCTGTTTCCTCCGAGTATTTATTTTTCTTGTTTGCTCAGCTTAGTCTTTCTAGTCCATGTTATCGACTTTACTACACCGGTTCACATTTCTTCTTTATCCAATCACGTTCAAGAATGAGGCAATGCAGTACTGACCTTGGGCTCTCCCACAGAAATGCTGCTCTTCGCGCTCAACCCCGCCGCCCTCGTTGAGGCGGAAGTTCATAAGAGTCTTTCTGGACTTCAGATGCATGATAATAGTCAGTGCTGTGGTCTGAATGTTTGTGTGCCCCCAAAATTAGCATATTGGGATCCGAATGCCCAATGTGATGGTGTTGGGAAGTGGGGCCTTTGGAGGTGATTATATCATGAGGACATAGCCCTCGTAAGTGGGATTAGAGCCCTTGGAAGAGGCCCAAGAATGTTCCCATGTCCCTTCTGTCACTTGGACACAGTGAGAAGTCTGCAAGCTGCAACCCTGAAGAAGACCTTCACCAGCATTGGACCACGCTGGCACCCTGACCTTGGACTTCCAGCCTCCAGAACCGTGAGAAACAAAGTTCTGCTGTTTATAAGCCACCTGAGTCTGCTGTGGTCTCTGGTTATTGTAGCCTGAATGGATGAAGACAGTCGTGTAATAGTTAAATGATGAGCGCAGCTGGAAATTCTTTTTTTCTAGACTCTCAGATAACAGAGAAATTGAAGTATTAAAGACCAGGGACTCTCACACCTGACATGGATCCTCAGAATCAATCTGTTCTCTTTTGAAGGATATTTCAGTTTTGTTGGGAATGAAGGAAGTTTTCCTGCAAAACAGGTTATTGTTAAATGACCAAACTAAAATACTATAAGGTATTTAGACAATTTGTAATTTGTCAGTTTTGAAAAGGAAATGAATTTTCCAGTAAATCAACCAATGAATTTTTTCTAACTGTATCCCATGAACACTTTTTGCAGTGTATGCATGTTTAATACAGTTAAATTTTTTAAATGGAGGAAGTATCTAGGCAAGTAATTCTTTAAAACTGTTTTGCAGAATAGTAATCCCAGGAGATAATCCTTGAAAGGAAAAGTTCCCCAAGCAATTTACTTTGTTTTCCTCTGCGGACTCACAGCGCGTACTAACACACTCCACGAAGTCGTTAGTAAACAAACTCACATCACTTTTATACTCCATTCCGAACAGTTTGCCGAGATAATCATTTCACATTAAAACCCATGAATATGTTTTAAGACCTTGATATTGAACAGAACATATTTTAGGAAATGCAGATCTAAATTCACACTCTATCCTAGTAAATTAGAAATCTGTGGAACTATGAAAGAAAGCATAGTTATTAATTATAGTATATTTTTGCCAAACACAAGTCATGTGGGAAAGATTATCGCAGCCTCGAGCCAAAACTTTTTGTATTCACACCCTGAATGACTCAGGACCTTACTCCCATCATTGAAAAAAAAAGGGGGGGGGACACTATTTAAGTAATATTTGAAAATCCTCAGAAGAAAACAATTTCTTGCTAAAATACATAAGCAAATGGACCTTTATCTCCTTAGGAGATAAACATTTCACTGTCAAAGTAGCTGTCTGAAGTTTTTCCATTTCGGAAATCACAGACATCTTTCATTAAAACATGTGTCTCGGTAAACATGTCTAAAAAAGCGTTAACAGTGAAAAAAACGCCGAGTGCTCTAACGAGATATAGGACATGGAGCAGGATGGTTGGGAAAAATCTCGCTTGAGTAGATCCTGGCAATTCCAGTCTCAGTACAGGAAGAGGGTCTCTAGAGCTGGAAATAAAATTAAAATCAAAATGTCCACACATGTCTGCACTTATTTCTAAGCAACAACACTGCTATTTTCAAAAGAAATATTACCTGGAATTCTAATCTTTAAAACTGATCAAATGTGTGCGAGGCTGATTGGGGTCCAGTGCCTTCCAGGCTCCCTGAGCCCCACTAGCTCCTGCTTCTCCCAGGTAATGATTCAACCGAATCATCTAGAGAAACCTATTAAAAGTGTAGAATTCTGTACCTCTTGGGAAATGGCCCTAGGAGTCTGAAGGAAAACCCTGATAGTGTTAGTGTCACTTAATCTAATTTCAGAAATCGCCTTGGGCTCAAGCATTTCCAGTATTTGGAAACCCACCTTCATAAATAATATAATTCTAAGATGTGTCTTTTAGCGCTATCTCGTATCCCGCCCAGTTGTGTGTCTCCCCGCCCCTCCCCTGGTGGTTTGCCGAGGGAGGCCTTCCTTTAAATGCCAGACTTCTAGCTTTTCAAGGCCGATTGTTCTGTGCCTCCATGCTGTCATTGTGGCTAACACTTGTGATTCACTAAGAAAAAAAGAAGGTAATCAATAGCTATGCTGAGACCTACCAGATTCTAGCCTCACCTTCAAACCAGCTTTTGCTAGCCCCTCTGCCAGAGCCAAGTTTAATCACTACTCTTTTTCTATTTTGTCCTGTTATAATTTATGGGCTACATGTTTTGTTTTCAGACTGATGGGCTGAAGTGCTTGATATTCCCATCAGACCCGGGGCATTCTTGAATATGGAGACAGACTTTCTATTTCTTTTATGTTTTCCAGAGCACAGATTGGAAAAATAGCTATCCTGATTAATTGACCTCACATCACAATTAACCCGGTATCTTAAGTGGTTCCATTAACATGAAGGAGATCACATAGTGGGAACCACAGGACTAGAAAGCTTTAAGTTCCAAGGAAATAGTTTTTAAATGGAATGTTCCTGAAAAAGTTCCTGTTAATTAATTTGGAACATCAAATTCTTCCAAGAGCACTAGGGGATTCAACTCGGTAGAAAATCCTTGTGAAAAGTAACCAAGTCCTTCTGTTTTATTTTTATTATTTCGCATTTTTATTTATCAGGATTTTGTTAAAGCAAAACCCATCTTTTCGTGGCAACGTGAAGGAAATAAACAGAAAAAAAAGGGACTAGCAATGGACTGTTCTTTCTGGTAATAGCATAATGAGATTAGTGATTTTCTTTTTGTTTTCTTTTAAATGAGGGCATTTTGATTCTGGACAAAAAGATTCTTCATGACACTAATTGTCTCCTCAGCAGGAGAAGATAAATTACTTTCATAAGTGTGTGTGTGTGTGTTTAATTGTTCCTGATTGTCACGCCCCAGTAAAGACTTAAAAACCACAAGTAAAGTCTTGAAAACAATTCCAGTAAATAATTAGGAAGTGCCTCTGTTTGCCTGGCAAGGAACAAGTTTTTCCAGAGCACCTAGAGACTGCAGATGAAGATGAATTAAAAATCTGAAATTTGCCCTGGCCGGTGTGGCTCAGTTTGGTCGTCATCCCTCAGTTCCATTCCTGGTCAGGGCGCAGACCTAGGCTGTGGGTTCAGTCCCCAGTCAGGGAAACCAACTGATATGTCTCTCTCACATCAATGTTACCCTGATAAATTTAGTGTTTTTTTTTAATCTGATGTTTTACCATTTTTTTTTGTTTTCAGTGTTTTATATTTCCAAGATCGAAGTTCTCTTTTGATGAAATGATTGAACATTGGTGTTCTATTCCGTTCATTTTGTTTGCACTTTTTCCATGTCCATTCATTTCCGAACACTCAGTTTTGTTGCTAGCAGTCCTTTTTGAACTTTCCAGGCAGACTTGTGCAGCTCTGTCTCACAGGTGCACAGATCTGTAAATGCTTCCAGCAAAGCATTTCATATCATATTGTGATAATTTGGCTTTCCCCGAACAACCAAAACAAAGATCATTGAATAACTTATTTTTTTTGAGAATTATTGGAGTATGCAATTGACCCTGGGTTGAACGGCCGAAGCCCACTTACAGGCTGATTTTTCAGTAAGTTACAGTGAGCCCGCCACATCCCCGGGTTGCGCATGCGCAGATTCACGCAGTCGTTGTACGTCGCACAGGAAGAAAAGAGGCCCTTTATCTTCAGACATCTGGTCTTCCTGAAAGTTTGGACACCACATTCATACCCAATCTACTTTCCATGTGGTGTCACTGGGAAGAGGGGAAGTGGGCACAGTGGCTCCAGAGCAGGGGGCCCATCAGTCTCCCCTATTTTGTGTGATTCTTACATTTAAGTTGCTATGAATATTGAGTGAGGTTCCCTGATAGCACAACCCCATGGGACCTGAATACTTCTCCCTTGTCTTGTCTTCCTTTTCTCTGAAGCATTTCCATCCTTAATACTGCGGTGGGATGTAATGACCAGGATTTCACACCAATTCCTGCTAGTGAGTCCTACTCACTGTTGGCGTGTAAGCTAACCCACATCCAAATCTGTCACGTCTCCTATAAAAGCCTTAACTAGAAACAGCTGCTGTTTGTTGAATGCTTTAGGCTTTTGAAACAAACAGAAAAGGAACACAGGATTAAGACAAAAAAAAAACATAACCACTAAAATGTGGTGCTTAACAGATGGGAGAGGTGTGGTATTTTAGCCATCAGCTGTTAGATGCTTCAGAAATTCGAGGTTGCTCAACTTTGAGAACCTCAGAAAGAACCAAATAAGATCATTCACATATACAATATTTTACTTGGGCTATAATATTAAGTATCATTTTCAAGTAAAGCTATTAGGCAGCATCCACTGTGTCTGGCAAAAACCGCAGAGCTCATGATATCTTTATTAAACCAGTAACAAAAATATCTAGAAAAGGAACACCAAGATTATGAAAATGTTCAGGTACCTAGCATCAGTTTAAGAAACAGAATTTATGTCTCACAATTACAGTGGATCTTATTTTTATGTGAATGTGTAGATTCTTAGAAATTTTAGAGTTCTTCTCAAGGCAGGATTTAGATATGAATGCCGAGTAAAAAAGAAACCAATTTTTAAAAAGACTCACCATAGTGACACTCCAGTAATAATGAACACCCCCAGCGCTCAGATTTTGGCTTCTAAACAATATATTCCAGTAAAAGACACAAGAGTTTCTTAGAGTAATGGATGATTTTAGGACTGGGGCAAGGAAATATAAGGTGAGCCCAGAAATTCTTGAAATGCCAGAAAGTAAGAAAATGCTTAAACAAAACGAACAAAAATGGGGCATGTCCAATTGACACAGCAGCCGGCTTCAAAGTGTTTCCCATGGCTCAAGCCGAAACGATTTGAGTAGCAGAATAAGTGAGTACTGTGTTTTATTCCAAAGAATAAAATAAATATTCACGAGTCCAGACTGATATAAATAAACAATAGAATGAATGACTGACTGACTGAATGAATGAGGAGCAGAGAAAGAACTAATTATCCTTAAGATGAATTGTAAATAATAGTTCATTTATCTCCTCCTGAGTGTGGACTGATCTTAGTGACTCGCTTACAAAGAATAGTGTATGAAAAGAAGTCAAAAACAGTGGAGAAAGCTGACAGATATCAGTCACCTTCACCAAGCAACCAAGTCAGCACAGTCGGTGGTTAAGCATGGTGCTGTCTCACAGCCTCTGATTTCATGCAGTGAGAGGACCCCTCACCTCTGCGGTTTTCTTCCTTCAAATCCATAACCTCGGTCTAATCATGAGAGAGCATCAAGCAGATCAAAATTGAGGCTTTTCTACCAAATACTAGGAGGACTCTTCTAAAGTGTCAAAGTCACACTAAACAAGAAAAGATAAATTTGCACAGAGGAGACTCAGGGACATGTCGAATAAATGCAAAGTGGTATTGTAGATTCCATCCCGGAACATTAAGGGGACACTAGTGGAAAAGTTGGGGAAACCCAATTAGTTCTGTGGTTTAAAAGCATTGGAACAATGTTAAGATTTGAGTTTTGACGGATGTTAACAATAGAATAAGCTGGGTGAAGGATATCATGGAATTGTCTCTATTATCTTTGTAACGTTCTGTTAAATAAAGTTATTTCAAAATAAACAGTTTTTTAAAGGCTTAAGATGGTATTGTTATACAGATTACATTTTGGTTTCTATATTAGAATAAGTGCTGTTCCCATTATGCAGTCACTTTTATTCCTACTTGCCCCATGTGCGGAAAGACATGTATTCCAAGGACAAGGCTGATGCTCACAGTCTTGAAAAAGTTCACAAGTGTAATTAGGTCTACAAAGGTAGAACCAATAACCACAGTCAATAGTTCTCAGTTCTTGCTGTTCATCAAGCACCCAGGGTGCTTAAAAAAATAGTGAGGCTGAGGCCACATCCTCAGATTCCATTGTTCTGAGGTGAAACCAAGTTATCAACATTATTTTAAGGTCCTCATAGGAGATTTTATTAAGTTGTCAGGCTTGAGACCTAATGTATGTAATCTATTGAGGCATTTAGGAATTGGGTTCCCCAAAAGGGGAATGAATAAAAAAGATAAATGAGAGCTTAAATCCCTAAGAAAGCTATTAGTTCATTTCCAGGAGGAAAAAAAGCCAAGTACAGTTGTCCTACTGATAGACTAATTATTCGTGTATCAATTATAGGGTAGATACGTGAAGTATCAGGAATATCAGAATTGAATATGCAATTGTCTTCATAGACCGATGCTGATTTTTCTACTTTGAATGGGATATAAGGAAAGCAGGAGAGGTGAATCAAGGCAGGGTGGGGGAGCTGCACGAAAATAAGAATCTGTCACTTATTTTGCCCGAGGATCCCTTATTAGCCTTATCGGATCAAAGCAGCAGTCCTTCCTTATGGCTGGTGTCCTTTCAATTAGTATGCAAAGATTGCATTGTTATTGGTAAGTGACTTTCATAGAATACTAGCTGCTATGAATACTAATTGCGAGTGATGGAAAAGCGTTAGTGTCAGAAAGAATTTGCACTTGAGTTCTTGTTATTTCCAGCGGACATGAGGGCAACTCTGAATACCAAGGACAAGAGAGACAACTGTGTTTTCCCTGTATTTGACAATTCAGAATTTATTCATTGGTCAACAGGGACTGGAAACCCTTACAGCTCATGAAGTACTTTGGTTTCTACCACTGATCTGATGACTTGATATTAGAACTTGGTGATAGAGTATTTTTTAATGTATTTTGATTTACTGTCCTGCATGCATTTTATAACTATCCAATGAATATTTTTGAGCACCTGCTATGTGCCAGGCCCTATTCTAAGTTTATGGGGTTCAGCAATGCACTGAATAGACAAATTATTTGTTATTGTGGGTTCTGATAATCAGTAGTTATTTACATTTATAAACCAAATCAAAAATGAGAATATTTAATTCACACAATGGTTATCAATAATTTCAGAGATACTGTCTAAACTTTTGCAATGATCTTTCTGTATAAAGGATTTCTTATAGAATGTTGATCAATTTGCTCATTCATTAATTCATTCATTCCTTTATGAATAATTTGTGTTTATTAAATATTTATGGAGCTGCTACCAGTGGAATGAAAGCTTTGGGAGAGCCTGGAGTATGGTATATTTTTCCTTCTATACCAGTGCTTGTCAAAATGTCCTATATATCGCACGATGCTGAGTAAACATGAAAGTATTTGTGAACAAAATAAAGGGGCTATACAATAAACCTGACAAGCCTGGGGTGGGGGCGGGGCACGTGGCAGGCCCGAAATGCTCAATGACCTGAAGTAACCACACAACATGGTCTGATCACAAATTCCTAGCTGGGCAGGTCACAGCATGTAGCCATGTCCCAGAGTCCTGACTGCAGCTTCCTCAGCTAAGGTCAAACTCAACCGTAAGTGAGCCCTGTCCTTTGTCCTTATGCATCCAGGATAACATACCTTTGAAATGTCAGAGTAACTCTGTTTTCCAGACTGCTCGGAGGCACAACCGGGGCAGCAGAGCGCCAACCACAGAGGCCCTCGTTGTCCTGACCCCGCATACTACCTCTCCGTGCTGTAATGCTTCATTATTAGCTCTCCTGTACCCACCAATGTGAAGGGAGTATGTGTTTCTCCAGTTTGCTTTTTATCCTAGAGATTTTCCTGCTTTGCTTTCTCCATCCTGCCTCCTTAAACTACCACCAACGGATTTCAGGACCCTCCCTTACATTTCCTCCTTTGATTCTAAATGCATAAAAGGAACAATTGCCATTCTCTGGAGCTTTCTCTCAAACTGCTGAGATCTGCCTTCTGGGCATGTCCTCAAAAGTTGGGCTTGAAGAAACTCATAAAACTGTTCTACAGTTTTGGATGTTCTTTCATCAATAGATTGAATATTTAGTAAATGCTGGATTAACAAATCTGAAGGCAGGGCCCCAGTCTCTGTTACATGTTTGGGTTTCTTGTCTTAGCTCATTATTCTTTGCCTTGTTTTTAATAGTTGTTTGAATTTTTTTGTCTCATATTTTTTGTGAGTAGTCATATTTCCCTTCAATTATATATATATTTTCTGCAGTAGTATCTCCAAACACCCTTCCAAGGAATTTGCCCCAATCCTGTGAATTATGAAACACATTGAAATTGTTTTACTGGGAATTTAATAAATCAACTACTTATAGTCTATATTATATAGTCTAATAATATATTATGATGTGTTTTGATTTGTTTATTATTGTCATTTTTTCCTGAGATTTTATTAAAAATCATTTTTTCAATTGGGTTGAAATTAATATTTCTTACAGGTATGTGCAGAAATATAGTATGAAACACCCTGTAGTATAAGAGGTTACCGTTTTAATGACTGGCTTTTTTTTCAGAATCTAAAGATGAGGAATGCTGTCTTTGGCCTTTGATGAAGAGGTAAAGGAAAGCAGCACTTAGCATAACTTTAAATTATAGTATCATTGCCCTGGTTTTGTTCCTTAAACAGTACAGCCACGTACAATTAATTTTTTTAAGAAGATGTTATTTATTTTTAGAGAGAGGGGAAGGGAAGGAGAAAGAGAGGGAGAGATACATTGTCTGGTTGCCTCTCGCACGCCCCCTACTGGGGACCTGGCATGCAACACAGGCATGTGCCCTGACTGGGAATCGAATGAGCAACCTTTTGGTTCCCAGGTTAGTGTTCAGTCCACTGAGCCACACCACCCAGGGCTTAATTTTTAATTATAGCTAAAGGGTTTGCTATCAGACTAAAGAAAAATGCTTAAAATGTGAGGTTATCCCATGATAGATGATGACATTTATTTGAAAAACCTGGGTGCAATTTTCATCCAGGAACACAGGCCTGTAGGAAATGGAGCTTTCCTTCACAGAGTGGACAAAGTCAGGTCCACTTTCAGAGTGTGGAAGAAAGGCGGAATTAGATATTTCTTATTATTTCCATAATTTATAGAAAAATTTTGAGGGAGGCACTTAACAGTCCCGGCTACTTTTGTTTGAAGTAAACTTTTTCAGATGGACATTGTAAGTGCCTTTGAGAAACGAATTTACTCAACAAGCTGTTGAGGCTCACTTGTCATTCTATCCAAACATGACTTGTATGTTTAATTATGTAATTTTTCTAGGACATTATGCTTCTGAATTACTGGTAAAGACTGGGCATTTGACGTTATTTGGGTGAAATTATATGCCGTATTCCTTACAAAAGTGGTAGAGACGATTCTGTCATAAATGGTGTCCCAAACTCTGCAACCTGACTGTGAATGGTGAACTGACTAGCTAAGCAGCTGCAGTCACAAAAGTAACTCATGAAACAAGGACCTCGGAGTCGTGAAGTATGAATTGCATGAGAGCAGCCACGAGTGCGGCTGAGTAGCCCTTGTCGGTTAGACCTCGTGCGCAGATGGCTCCTCCCGCTTGCCCTTGGCCTGGCACACTTGACCGTCCCCAGTTTCAGCCAGAAAGGAAAGAACTCCCAGAAGGCAACCAGGCACAGTCCCTTTATCGGTGACAAAACAGCACCAGTGTTAGCCCTTGGGTCAGCAACCTCTGAACTTGAGTTCTGGCTAAGAAAGAATTCAGAGCCAACACTCAAACTATAGGAGAACGTTTATTTGGAAAGTCACAGAGGTAGAAAATGTGAGTCATGGAAGAAATGGGCCCAGGAAACGAGTTACAGAGGCAAAAATGGGCCCTTGGAGCTTAGGAGCGAGAGGTACAGGCCTTGAAAGATGACAGTGAGAGGAATGTTGTAGGTACACTGCAGAAAAGGGGTGAGGCTGACATGGCCCCCGGTGAAAATGAGTTTGACAGCCCTGCTGTATGGGGACCCTGTCTGAAAGGCTTTTATCTGGAATCTCAGAGGAGCATCTCAATAGAGTATGCATCAGCTTTCCAGGTGTGCCTCCTCGGGTTCTGGTCTCCACTGATTGGTTGGGGATCATTATTCAATGCAGCTGGTCTTAATGTTAGCTGTGGTGTTGCTTCTCCTGATTCTGCAGCTTCTCTGGACCGAATGCGAAAACACAGCTGAGGCCCAGAGGTCATCTTCAGAGGTTAACGCTTAAGGGAGTGGTCGTGCAAGGACTTGTAGTTTGCCTGTTGCTAGGCACCCAGGGCTCTCCATCCTGGTGAGCCTCTGTACCTGGCCCATCCTCCCCACTCTGCTTATGCCTACCTACCTATCTACGACACCTTGATTCAGAGCTGAAATACGAAGGTGCCATGGCTATGGAGTAGTTCATATAGTGAATAATTTTGAGGGAAACTGCACATCATAGGGAATAGATATATTCTGACAACACTAAATGCCAGTCAGGACGTGGAAAAATTGGGTTACTCATGTGTTACTGATGGGAATCAAAAAATGGTATAACCATGCTGGAAAACAGATTGGCACTTTCTTTTTCTTTTTAAAAAGATTTTATTTATTTATTTTTAGAGAGAGGGAAACGGAGGGAGAAAGAGAGGGAGAGAAACATCAATATGTGGTCGCCTCTTGTGAGCCTCCAGGTGGGGACTGCCTGAAACCCAGGCATGTGCCCCGACTGGGAATCCAATCCACAACCCTTTGGTTCACAGGCCAGCACTCAATCCACTGAGCCACACCAGCCAGGGCCAGATAGGAAATTTCTTAAAAACCAAACATTTATGTACCATCCAGCCCAGCAATTATACTTCTGAGCATTTATCCCCAGGACAACAAAGACAAGTTCACACAAAATTCTGTACTATGTGAGTGTTTATAGCAGCTTTGTAATCACCCCAAAATGGAAGCAACCCAGAAGTTCTTTAACAGGGGAATGGTTAAACTGTAGTGTATCCATACTATGGGATATTACTCAGCAGTATATTGAATAAACAATTCAGACACACAGAAACTTGGGTGAATCCCCAGAGACTAAAAATATCCAACCCCAAAAGGTTATATGCTGTGAAATATTATCAAATGCTTTTTTTCTGCATCACATAATCATGAGAATTTTTTCTTTTTCAGCTTGTTAATATGATGGACTATATTGAGTGATTTTCAAATATTGAATCAGCCTTTCATCCCTGGAATAAAGCACAATTAATTACAGTGAATAATTCTTCCATATTTAATGAATGTTATTAACTCATATGTTGCCAAAAATTTTTGCATCTAGATTCATGATGGATATTGGTCTGCAGCCTTTTTCTCTTTTTTTATGTTTTTTTTTCTGGTTTTAGAAGTAAGACTTCAGAGAATGTGCTGGAAAGTGCTCCCATTTCTTCTTGTTTGTAGTAGAGATTGCATATAATTGGTGTTAATTCATATTTAAATATTTTGCTGAATTTTCCAGGGAAAACATCTGGGCCTGGAGATTTTCCTTTTTCTTTTTGAATATTTAAAAATTATGACTTCAATTCCTTAATATGAAGATAAAAATTATCTCTTTCATATTGAGTGAGTTGTTATTTTTGTTTCTAGGAGGTGATTATTTCATCTAAGTTATCAAATTTATATGAGAGGGACCTCAAAAAATGGAATTTATTTATAAAAATTGTGTATTTATTCTAACATGTTTAAATATCAGTCACCTTCAAAGTACTCTCCATCTGATGCAGTACACCTATGGAGGTGTTTTTTTTCACAGCTCAAAACAGTTTCTTAACTTGTTGATTTTGATGCCTTTCAGTGCTTCTGCCATTTTTTTGTTTCACCTCTTCCACATCGGCAAAACTTCCCTTTGAGGACTTTTTTGCATAGGGAAACAAAAGAAAGTCATTCAAGGAGAGATCGGGTGAATAGAGAAGGTGGGGCACAGGGGTCAAGCCACTTTTGGTCAAGAACTGCTGAACATTCAGTGTGGTGCAGGCAGGTGCGCTCGTAAATCACTCATCATGAAATGGGCAAATGTGTTGATCGAGTCCACAAAAAAAATTCACTGAAGCCAAACACAGCCTCTCACAACAACGCCAGCTGGTATACTGATACAGATGGGTTCCTAGAACACTCACCTAGCGGGGGAAGCCTGTTCTACAAGGGGCCCGCCCTCCAGAAGATAATTTCGGTTTTCTTTGGGTCCCTCCTTGTATGTGTAGTATTGTTTATTGCCTTCCCCAATTATCCTTTGAATGTCTGCAGGATCTCTAGTGATATATCTATCCTGTTTAATTCTTAATATTGGCCATTTACATCTTTTGTCTTTTTTTGGTCCATCTTGCTAAAGATTTGCCTGCTTTATCAATGTTTTCATACAAACTATTCGTTTCAATAGTTTGCTCTGTTGGGTGGGGGTAAATGCTCATTTGTGGGGTTTTATTGTAAATTGTCAAATTTCTAACAAAATTTACTAACAAGCTCACCAGTAGCCTGGAAATAATTAATGTTTTTGTTCGGACTAGATATTATTTTTTTACATAAAAATGGAACCTCTATTGTTTTAACTGGTTTTTTATTAAGAATGAGAATGAAAAATTTTATATATTTAATGGCCTTTAATTTACATTTTTGTTTTTGGAGAGTTGCCTTTCTTTTGCCAATCTTTTGTAAAGCTCAACTTACTGTTATTGATTGTCAAATTCTATTCATATATTAAGGATATATATGTGACAAAGAGTTTACTGTTCGGTTTTAGATTTGTTTAAGAAGTTCTGTGTAACATAGATTTATTTTTTTAATCCTCATCTGAGGATATGTTCATTGATTTTAGAGAAAGGGGAAGGGAGGAAGAGAGAGGGAGAGAAACATTGATGTTAGAGGGAAACATCTATCGGTTGCTTCTCCCACGCACCCCGACCAGACCAAACCTGCAATCTAGGCATGCTGCTCTGGCTGGGCATTGAACCTGCGACCTTCTGTTTATGGAATGATGCTCCAAGCAACTGAGCCACATGGGCCAGGGCAGATTTAAAAATAATTCCCACAAACGAACATGAAAATCTTTTCCTTTACGACTTGTGCCTTGGATATTGAAGCCTCAAGTTAAAAGCATCTTTCTCAGATATGTGAGATGACAAGAGGCAGTGGGTAATAATAGTCAGCCACTCCACAGGGCATTCTATAACTGGCAGTGTTTGCAAAGACGCTTTCTTGAGATGAAATGGACATTATAATGTGATTTTAGCCTCAAACCTTTGATCAGTTATAACCAAACGGAATAAGACAAAAAATAAACCAGACACACTATTATGTTTGATTCAGAAAGGAACATATTGAAATGGACACCTTTTCCCCCGACAGTGGGTCAGAAATAGCAGAAACAGGAGGTATGAGAAATCCAAGAATATTAGCTATGTCTTCTCACAGATGATTCGGCATCTCAATAATGTAAGAGACTTCCCCAAACTTAGATAAATATTTCCAAACACTCTAAAATGTTAAGATTATTGCTTCTTACTTCAGAAAAGAGAATAAATTCACCCCTGCTTTCCTACGAGAACTAGTTCTGTTGCCTCTCTAGTACAGCAACTCCAAAGTCTCAAATATGAATTTATTACTGATTTCTTCTAATGGCTTTTATTGTTCTAGTCAACATTTCAAAACAATCGATATGATTTTTTAGATCACTAGTAAATATTTTAGGAAAATTTGGATGATAGTTCACTCGTTTCATTTTATTCATTGTTTATTCATTTATGATTTATGTTGAGCTTCTTTATCTTTTGTTTTAGGGAAAATATGTTAATCTTACATGATTGCAGTTGTAATGATGAATGGGTATTTCAAAATACTCACATAAATAACCACGGAGACTTTGCTTAAATTTTTCTATAGATTCCTTTTAAGATTGTTCACAGAAAACAACATCAGAAACAAATATTTCATTTCTTTTAAACACTATATTTCTGGCACAAGCCAGAGAGTTGAAGCCACCATGGTTAAATGGTTACATTTTAGATGTTTCTGAAAATCAAACAGTCAAAAGAAAGAATGTTAACTATGTCAGCAAATAACATAGTCAATCACTCCCTATTCAAGGCAGAAATCTTGACTACTGTAATAATCTCTTCGCTGGTCTCTCTGTGTCTACCACCACCCATTGGGTACACACTATAAGAGTGGTACTTAAAAATTTCAATCTGCCCTGGCTGGTGTGGCTCAGTGGATAGAGCATTGGCCTGTGAACCAAAGGGTCACTGGTTTGATTCCCAGTCAGGGCACATGCCTGGATTGTGGGCCAGGTCCCCAGTAGGAGGTGCACAAGAGGCAATCACACATTGATGTTTCTTTCCCTCTCTTTCTCCCTCCCTTCCCCTCTGTCTAAAAACAAAATAAATAAAACTTGGTGTAAAGTTGGAAATCTTTAACATGGTCTCACCAAGGTCTCCATTGACAGGGACCTCCATAAACTGTCTCCCAGACTTCTATCCTCTTACTCTCCTTTAGACACACAGGTCCCACGATGGAGAGACCCAGGTGCCTCTTTCCTGTGCAGTCCTGGTGTGGAGTCAGGCACAGAATTCCCGCTCAGCAAGGATTAGCCGAGTGACTGATCTTATGAAGAAATGGAAGCGTTAATAATAACTGCCTCCTACTTCATTTGGCCAACTTATCAAAGTAGACCATAGTTCTAAAAAACAATGGATGCTTAACAGTTCTCCCATTCCTACTTAGTCTCTGTCCTGATATTTCTGCCTCTTTTAAATTCATCGTGTAAGAACTGGAGTCCTAAATTACTTGTTAAAACATTTTTTGGAAAGTATGGATGTTCATTCTGCTTCTGCTTTCATGAGTATCCCTTGCTTATCACTTAGGGACACAGCAGGTAACAGACAGACAGTCCATTAAAAATAGGTACTTTGAGGAAATTTTAACAAAGATAGTGCGCCTAAAAATGAAGGCAGTATTTAGAAAATTTAACAGAGAATAGTGCAAGACCCCAGGGCTAGTAATGGAGAAGAGTCATTACCACCCATCAGCCTGACTGCCTAGGGAAGGGGCGAGTTGTGGCATCTTGAAAGACCTCGTGAACAGGTCTCTTGTAGAAGGACACAGTCAAGTTATGGTGGACCAAAAGAAAGTTAGACCAGCAAAATAAATATGGTGACCTCATTCTCCTTCTCTCATTTGCCATCCTGCAAAGTCCCCTGGTGGACTCCAGCTAGAAACTAGGGGGCAAAGGAGCAGGTTACGGCTGTGCCCATAGATCAGCTTGCCAGAACTGACAGATCAGGACTGAGAAGATAATGCATTGGGAGGGGCTAAAGAAAAGTATCTGGCATAACTTCAACATGTTGTCAGGGGCCTTGGAGTTAGGACTTGGCTGAATGAGTAGTGATAAAGTCCCATTCTTACTGTGCTCCCTGTACGAGGCTAACCTCTTACTAGGCAGGTCTCCATCCATCATTCCCCTCAACCCTCTGCTCTAACTATGTGTCATTTGTTAATGAGATCACCTTGGATGCTTTGCTACTGTCCTTAGTGCTGATCTATCTCTTCATCTGCATGTTCCATGCAGGTCTGACTTTAGTTTGAATTGAAAAATTGTTTCTGACTCCTGAGGCAGTGAGTGGAAGATATATGATTAGAGCTCTTGGGAACGAATAAGGGAAAATAGAAAACCACAGTCTCAGCTTTCATAGTCAATAATTTAGTTTGAAAACCCCAAGCAGCTTCACCAGAGTTTATCCTAGAATATGTGTAGAGATGACTATGATTTTTTTACACTCTTCCTCTTACCAAAACAACAACAAAAAAAACCCGAAAAGATTTTAATAGTAGCAAGTAGAACAGATCTTGGTGATTCTTTAACTAGTTTGAAAAACAAAGATAGTCATTGAATGGGTATGCTATTTTGAAATCCGTTATGAAAATTAAATCATTGGATCCTATAGCCGGCCCAACAAGCACCATTTGGGGATGGCATAGCCAACTGGTGTGTACCGACATTCTGCTTACCTGTGACAAAATCCTGAAATCCTCGCCTGAGGGTAGCCCCTCAATGTTAACTTATGAACTTGAACTTAGTAGGGAGGGATTGTCCAATATCCTCTCCTGTAAGCACATGTGAAATCTATCATCTATTCATTTTCTACAGCCTGAATACGCTCTTTTCAAATGTGAAAGAACAATTTATTTTCTTACGGGCAATAAAACTGGCAAAGTTCAAATAGTTTAACTTCGTAAATAACATATACGCTTGTGTTCTTTATCTGAAAAAGGGTATGATAATGGCTACTTCTGAGAGTAGGTATAGGGATTGACTTGAGTTAGACCGTAAAATAACATGTCAAGTTCACTGTAATAGTCAGTAGCCATTTTCTTCCACTAATGTCATCACTGTTCTGTTTGCAGACAAATGTCAGAGTATCTGACAATCTTAATAAAAGTTCCAAACATCCTAATAACTGTAAGAAACTTGGGGGGCGGGTTAAGGGCAGAGAAGCTGTTCTGCCTTATCAACAGCTTCCAACTCCAAACAGCTGCACTTGGGGGTTGGTATAGGAAGCATAGTTAATTATATCAGGTCAGCCAGGGTTATCCAAGCCTGGACCCAAGAAACCAGGTCAAGCTGCTTCTATATACTTCCTGCTTGTGATAAACCGCTTTCAGGGTCTGAGTTCTGGCTGTGACCTTGAGCAATGACTTGGTCTCACAGAGGCTCCAATTCCTCATTTTATAATGGGTATAATAACAACTTCTCATATGGTTGTGCCCAGATCTAAGTAATTAAGTGCCTGGCATAAAAAAATGAGTTAGAGCCACATAAGACGCCACTCCTCTTATTACTGTGATATATGTGATTATTTAGAAAAAACTAAACTAGGGAATTTGAGCCATGCCACTAAAGGAAACGATGATTCATTCTGGGTGTTTCAAAGCCAACGCTCTGTTCTGAGGAAGCGGTGCTGGGTGTCCAGAAGCCTCACATCTTCCCGTGAAGTATTGGGCGGGTTAATGGGTTACTTAGGGCTCTGCAAAGTACAGCCGGGAAAGCCCCGTAACCTTCATTCGCTATCACAGTTTTCCGCTATGATAAGTGTTATAAACACACAGATTTTATTGAGTACCTTCTTTGTTAGGCACTGTGCTAGGAACTTTTCAAACTATATAGTTACTTCTAATCTTCAAAACATTGCTTACATAGATATATATATATATAAAATTTATAGCAATACCATGTATATATATAAATGGCTTATCTTTACATATGAAGGAATTAAATGATTTTCTCAAGGTCAAATAACTAGTAAGTGGGGAAACAATGTTAGAGAGAGACAATGGTGACCCACTGTCTCAGGTGGCCATCTGCAGACGTTGTCTTTGTACTTACAAAGCTTACAGTCTCCAGGCAGAGACAAAAATGGATACAAATAACCCTGCACCCATAAATAAAAAGACCATTGTGAAAAATGCCGTGGGAACTTGCTGGAGGATCTGATGTACTCAGAAAAGTCAGGGCCACATTCCTGAAATGGCCTGACAGTGAAAGGATTGTTAGGAATTAACCAGGTAACAAAGGGCGAGGAGAGCTTTCCAGGAAAACATGGGGTGAGTTGGCAAATGCTATTTCAATCAACTCGGAGATTCAAAGGATCGACGTTTACCGTAAGCCCGAGCGAATGAGTATGACAGAATGAACCGGGCGGAGTTGGCGCCCTCGCCTTGGCAAGGACACCGCCATCTCTAAGCCCACTCGCCGTGGTGCTTCTGGGCCTGTGTACACTTGAGAACATTTGGTGTTAGTTTGCGTGTGTTTTGCTCTGCTTCTCTTTGTTTGGAATAGGGAAATGAACTCCCGATCAATATGTCAAAGTTGATTATTTGGGGAAAGCACACACAAGCAAGGAAAGCTTCCGTACTCACCTCACCCACCAAGTACTTCTAGGAACCTGAGCAAATCCGGAACCCCTCTGTCCAATACTTTAAATATTGAAACCTGGAGAGTAGAGGAGATACAGAGGGTCCTCGGGGCAGTTTTCACCTGGCAGATAGGAGAAGTGAAATCAAAGCTTCAAGGGTAGAGCCAGAGCTCCCGCTAATTTGCACTGAAATTAGGGCTTTGTCATATAGGAAACTTGCACTAAGTCGTATTTTTTCTTAAAGAGGACTCAGGAGTCCTGACTGCCAAGATGTCTACAGATGTTTCTAAAACATGATGAATCGTTTCAAAAAGAATCTTATTGTTGAACTTTTGGACTAGTTGAATGCTTCATTTAGGAGCACAGTTTGGCAGAAAGACATCCAAGGTCATGGCGTGTAATTGCTGTCATCTTCCGACTATTTTGGGGATCTGGCACCATTTCTCCCTGCTGCATTTGGAAGTTGGAATGGCTTTGCGCACATGCATCAGCGACACTTAAGCAACACTCTTCGGGTCTGTGGACTATTTTCCACTGGTACGTGACCTCATTCCTTGTATTTGTGAATCACTTTCCACCACATTCCTTTCATAAATAAAATGCATGTAAATTATACAGACTTGTATCAATATATGTCATTTATAGCATTTATGTATATATATCTAATCCAGTTTACATATACGTTGGATTATCTTTAAAGATGCTATCAAAAAGTATACTCATACAATTTATAGAATATTAATTGCTTTGTTTAAGAATATACAGTCCTCCATTATTCTAGTGTGTACGTTTCCTTTATTAAATAATCTCACTATGTGTTTTGAAATTCAAATGCATTTAAGGAACGGTCTTTTAATAAAGGATTTTAAAAGACTAGTACTCTCCACTATGTGTTTCTTTTGAATGAACATTCTATTTCTTACTTTTAAATAAAAAGAAAACAATGGAAACAAGAAAGATAATGGGTTCCGTTGTCCTGACAGGTTTGTAGGAATTACAGCTACTGTAAGCTTATAATCCCAGTTTGCCAGTTACATAAAGTACTTCACCTGCGCGTGTGCTAGCAACACGGTTGTATTTGCTTCCTAACAGATAGGTGCACACTGAGCATAAGCTTCGGTTCCCTTTTTCATCGTATCTGAAACTTTCCATAATTTGATTTTCCTTCAGTTCTCCCAATCTTGTGATAACGTTGAGTTTCTCACACACTCTGCTCAACAGAGGGCTTGGCAGGCTTTAACTTCCTGATACGGGCCTGAGAGTTAATTACTGCATGCTCCCCTTTGGGGATCGTGCTCACTCCTGTCTCCACAAGGCCTGGTTTAAAACAGCGTGTCGGTGTGTTTGGAGCTCTTCTCCGGGTGACGGAGGGTCGGGTCCAGGACACCGTGAACGGCTGTGTGACCACAGAGGAAACTGAGGCGTGTTGCTCAGAAATGATTACATACAGACACCATCATTACACAGAATTCTTTTTTCACTTAAAGCTGTAATTCTGTCCTTTGTCCATACTTTGGCTGTGGTATTTTGTTTAGATATTTAAAACACATGTGACATGAAAAGTGGTTAATTTTTATTTATTTATGTTTTTGCTTCCTGGAGTGACAGCGTGAACTAAAATGAAAACGACAAGCTTTAATGAAACAGCAACGTTTGTGTTTGCCTCGCAAAACATTTATAAAAGTTACTTTTAAAACAACGTTAGTTAAGGAACTTTGCAAAAGTACTAAAAAGAGATGAGGAAAGTAAACATAGCAATCGTAAAAATAAAATGCAAAGACCTTGGAAAAAAAAGAAGTGCTATTACATATTTATTGTTATTCCTTTGAAAGAACTTAGAGATAAGTCGTTACTGCCTCTCCCCAGGATGTCAAATTTTTATTGCTCCTGTTTTATTCTTAATTTTATTCTTTATAGTATTTTTCTGTGTAAGTGCAAAGTTGCTCAGATTATATCTTTTACGTAGGCTAAATTACATCCAATAAGGTTGAGAAAAAAATAAAATGGTGTTATTCAGGCATTTAATATCTAGTCCTTACATGACCCCTTGTCCTTTTTTTTTAAGTAACAAGGTGAAATAGTGAGAATCCCAAGAAAAGCAAACATAATATTGTTACTAATCTTACTTGTTTTGCAGAATGGGACACCCATGCCTGACTTCTTGTTTATTAATTCGAGATCCCAGACATTCTGACCCTTTGAATATCTGTTGCACATTCAGAGTAAATACCACTCCTACGTCTGCCTATCACCCATAAGGCATAAAGAGCTATCGACCTCAAAAGAATGTCTAAGAGGGGTTTCAAAGGAATGTGCTGAGAAATCCTTACTTCTTTCATCTCAGCTTTCTAGACGGTAATGTTGATATTACGAGAGTTGATACTATATTGTAGAGTTGCATAGTGTTTGTTCAGGGGTCCTCATAATGAAGGTATGTATTTGTAGATGTGTTTTCTAGGTGTCGTGATGGATTTCTCAAGTCCAGGCATGTTTTCGCCCCATGACTCCATATAATCACTGTCATGCAGTAGAATATTTTTTTTCAAGATCACTTAGCTGAGCTCCAAATGCTGGGCGTAATAGGAAGGTTATATATACACAGCAGTGGAATTGAATAGAAGAAGACATTTGCCCATGGTACACCCAATAAGGGGTTAATATCCAAAACATATATGGAACTTATACAGCCTAACAGCAAAAAAAAAAAATTGATTAAAAATAATCCGATTAAAAAATGGCAGAAGACCTCAATAGACATTTCTCCAAAGAGGACATACAGATGGGCAATACACATATGAACGGATGCTTAACACCACTAATCATCAGAAAAATGCAAATTAAAACCACAATGAGATATCACCTAACACCTGTCAGAATGGCCACCATCAATAAATCAACGAACAACAAGTGTTGGAGAGGATGTGGAGAAAGGGGAACCGTGGTGCATTGTTGGTGGGAATGCAAATTGGTGCAGCCACTGTGGAAAACAGTATGGAATTTCCTCAAAAAATTAAAAATAGGATATTCATTTTTCATTTGACAAAACCTCTAAAGTTGTGCACAATTCCAGTACAGATATAGTTTAAGGATTCAGATAACTACTGGGTATACTGTTCAAATAGAGAAGATGGTGCCTTTTTTTTTTTTTTTTGCAGTTTTTCATGACTTACTATATGAGTGTGTGTTTAGGAAGCCAAAGAGCTGGTTTTCCCCAATGTCACCTGTTTAATAAATATCTATGTTACACGACATACCACATTCTGCTCCTTCCATTTCTTTTGGTTGAGAAAGAGTGATACATGTTATAAAATGGAAAATTCTTCCTTTATGATGGGCAGATGTTTTTCCTGTCCCATTATTTGCAACCACCTAGTCAGAAATAGCATTTGACAATTCATCAGCACAAGATTCAATTCAAATTCTAAAAAATGAAATGAGAACATCTCACTGGAACAATAAGAAACTAATGAGAATTGATAGAAAACTCCATTTTTTCCTTCATTTTTTTCCCCAGAAATGATTTTGGTTCAGATAAAGGACAACGATTCACAAGGGTGGATTGTGGCATGAAAGGAGAAATTTAGGAAGTGAATAAACATTGAAATATGTCACAAAATTTGGGGAAAAAAGTTAGAATTTACTGGAAAAAAAGTCTCTTCCACTGCATGCATTTGTATCTAAAGAGTACTAGAAATCTTTCAAATGTTCAGTGTTTATGATTTTTCTGTTAAAACATAAGCACCTCTTAGGATTGCAAGCCCAGTATCAACTAAAATTGTAACGATATTTGCTCACTAAGAAGTCAGGCTAGTATAGGCTGAAGAAAATGTTCTCAGGATGTGGGCAGTTCAGTGGGCATCAAAGGTGGAAAGACAATTGCTGTGGAGGAAATGTAGGGCACTCTGAACCAGTCTATCTCTTTTGTAATTTCTTGGGGAAGCTTGCAACCTCATACGACACTGAAAGTCACCGATATTTAATGTGCGGGAGGCTGTATTGGACCCAAACTGAAAAGGGCAGTTTATAAAATGCAGTGCTGGCACAACTTTTACTTTGGTTTTCAGAACGAAAAACCTTCTGAAGGTCATTCTTTCCTTCCAGAACGATTATTTTTTATTCGACAAAAATCAGTTAATTGGGAGACGAGCGAGCCAAGCTGTGTGCCAACGAATCGGTCGCAATCTCATCAGGCAATCAGATGAGAGATCAACACAGCTGTTGGAACCGGAACATCCGGGAAGGTTCTAGTCAGAGGCCGGGCAGAAGAGCAGGGAGCAAAAAGCATGGTCGTCCCATGGGGTGACGTTGGCAAAGATTTATTAATATATTCTTTCAGGAGATACTTAAAATCAAACGCCATGTTTTCAAAGAGGATGAAACAGTCGAGTAGTAACGTGGGTAGGATTTTGGACTTTCTCACACCTCTTCCTGCAAAACCCAATTCTCTTTTCTTTGAAAAGTGGACACGTAAAATCGCATTGTGTACTCTGAAGCAACATATACCATATTGCATGTGAAGATTTTGTGTATAATATATTTATTTGCATACAGAAATATGTATTTCTATTATACATTTTGTTACTTTATTTATAGAATATGTATAGGAAGCATACAGCATACTCCAGGAAGATACATTGAATATGCACACAGTTCATGCTGCAGCGTGCACCCTTTTAAGAGAAGCATATTGGAGAGGCATGGTATTGTATATACATGCTGAAAATACACTTTTCACAATTCATCCAGCCTTGGGTGCTTCCTCACTCTGCTTGTGACATCAGTGCTGTGGTTGTTGGAAGGGGTTTTATCGAACTGGGGAGAGGGCAACTGTCAATGAACTAAGGAGGGGAAAATAACAGTAGATCGTGTCTCCACCTGTACGTTGTCCTCAGTTTGAACCCCCATCCCTCCCAGTGTCAGATCTGACAAGAAAGCAGTGAGTGGGCAAAGAGCAGGAGCAGGTGGGACTTCCAGCTTCCGCATCCACACTGGCAAGCTTACGTCGCGTGACTTGTTTATTACTTGGATTTTACTTTTTATTATTACTTTTGCAAAGACTTTATTTTTTTAGAGCACTTTTAGGTTCACAGCAAAATGGAGCTAATGGGACAGAGAGTTGCCGTATACCCCCTGGTCCCCGACACAAGCACAGCCGCCCCCTTCTGTCAACACCCCACCTTTGAGTGGGATGTGTGTTCCAATGGATGTGTCTACTTCGACACATCATTTTTCACCCAACATCCATAGTTGACATTAGGGTTCATTCGTGGTGTTGTGCATTCTATGCATTTTGCCAAATGTAAAATGACTTATGACATATTGTCCTCACGCTTGGGATTGGCCATTGAATTAATGATGAACCAGTAAAAGGATAACCATTTCTTTTTTTTTTTTAAGGAATGACCTGGCTTTATCATATTTTGAATTGCTTCCTCTTCAAGACCATTCTGTGATATTTACATTATTGCTATGAGAAGAAATTCTTGACAGATATTCACCTTTCCAGTGAAAACAAAGGACATGAATGATACGGTTTCTGAACGATATGGTGTCATGGTTTTCAAAGGACAAAGGTCAGCTCCAATAGAGACTGACCACATCAATGCGACCATTTTAATGGCCAACGACTGCAATCTCAATTGACCAGACTCTGTGAAAGTCATGACTGGACAGTAAGGTGCTGGGAACAAGGGGCAGCGTGTCTGTTCTGGTGAATCTGGGTGTGTAGGTGGGGCCTGTGTTCCCGGTCTATGAAGTACAGACACACCAGCCTGGGTGGATGGCAGTGTGTCTGATACCTGACTGGCGAGCAGGACCTTTTTTGAACAGGTGAGCAATTTGCATTGATATTCCAACAGTGAGGCAGGATTATTTTTTCACTCATACAAAGCAAGCTCTAGAATCCCCGGAAACTGACCAGGGTTTCTCAACTTCAACACTACTGACATTTTGAGCCAAATAATTTTTTGTTTGGGCATGGGGGGGGCGGTTACCCTGTGCATTGCAAGATTTTTAGCTGCATCTCTGGCCTCTATCCACCAGATGCCAATAGCTCCCCCACCGATTACGATGACCAAAAACTTCTCCACATATTGTTAAACATCCCCCGGGGGGCAAAACCATCCCTGGTTGAGAGCCACTGAGACAAATCCAGCAGTAGTTAATGCAAACCATTGACTACAGTCTCCGTATCTTTCTAATCATCTACAGTGTTCAGTATTTTTCCATTTTTTGATTCAGTTTGACAAAGCTTCCCTGATGTGCCAGTCTATCTTCAGTTCCTTTCTTGAATCCTTGATGGTTTCTCTTTCAATAAGGCTGTGGTTGCTATGGCAAAGGGCAGACATAAAAGGAACAAAAGAAAGTTGCAACAGCAATGGAGAGGAACAGGCAAGTTGACTCAAAGTGAGTGGGATTGTTACGTAGAAGAGACTCAAATCCGGAAGCCACAATCCTTGAATCCAATGAGTTCATTCGACTAAAGCTGAATCCACGTCATCAGAGTACAAGTCAATAAGTGAAGTATTCAGCCAATCAACTGTTTTGTTTACAGGGAACCACACAGTCCATTAATATGAGGTTCCTTCCACTCAATTTATTCATCTATTTGAAGAAAGAAAATAAAAATAAACATGGATTTAAAACATAAAAGTTTACATTGATGTAATTGTAGTGTAAAGGAATCCATCTGAATGGAGGCTATATGTTTATACAAGAAAGATTTGGGGAGAAAAATGACTGGTTATTCAAGGAGGAAGTTGTTGTTCTAACGGGTAAGTTAAGTACAAATACTGTGGGCAATTTGCTTCTTCCTGACTGTGTAACATTGTGCTTTTGTTGGACTCTCAAAATTGTTGACATGCCACCGATGAGGCAAGTCACACAAAGTAACTGAAGTGCTAAGGTCTAATACTGACAAATTCATCGTCCACCTCACATAGGCCTTACTGGTCAAGATAAAATTCCTAAGTCTAAAAGGCAAAATATGAAATTTGAAAAGGCATTTAGAACTTTTATTTCTATCGATTGGGCCATCATTTAGAAAGTCCGACTGGAAGATGACAGCAAATATAGTAAAACAAGAGAGGAATAAAGATAGCTAGTTAAATGTGAATAACAGAATCATACATTTATTTGGGGTATGAAATGAAAAGTCTACGTGGACGAGATTCTTTAAAGCCACTACTCGGGTCTTAGTTCCGGACACGACCTTGTTATGGTCTAGAACTAGAGAAATGCAACCACCTACATCTTGTCTCAGATTCTTCTGGGCTCCCCTGGCCTCTGTTTAAGTTATCTTCTTTATCTTCTACATAGTCACAAGGATTACTACGCTTCTACTGATAGGATTTTGCAGTTAAAAAATTTTAGGGAGAATTGACAATTTGAGGAATGGGGAACATGTGGTTTCAGTAAATGATTTTGAATTAGTTTTTTTTTTCTTTATTGGATCATAGGATGGTTATAAACAGCCTTAGAGGACTGTGAAGATTGGCTTTCAGAAGGCATTGAGGAGAAAGTCTTAATCTCTCCGCACTGACCCAGATGTCCCTGGGGGCCAGGTGAGTATGTTAATCCTATTCAGAATTCCAAATGAAAAAAGCAACATCTTCTTCCTGCTGACAAAGGCCAGGAATTCATGTTTTACAAGTTAGCATTTCCTAAGTGGGTCAGGCAGATTCATGTTGAAACAGAATGCCCTTTCAACCTTCCACTTTCTTAGCTCAAAATTCGTCCGGCCTTGGTGAACTTTCTCCAACTGGAATGACTATTATTGAACTTGATGAAACCTCAATTTAATAAAATCACTTTGGCTTCTCAAGTATGTTTATGTATTAGGGAGGCTAGTCTATCAGTCTATGAAAATAAGAGGGTAGTTGGGAGAAAACTGCATTGGAGAAACCATTTCTCATTAAGGATCATACGTAAACTACATCTTTATAGGCTTGTATCCCCCCAAAGAATGCAAATCACACAATGTACAGGGGTGAAATGCCCCTTTTCTTGGCTGTCTCTGGTTGGATTTAGTGAAAATCCTCTATAATCTGTCCTTACACAGTGTAGAACAATATAAAAGCAAATCCTGTAACAAGAAAAATAATGATGTGATCTAGTTCGGGTTTTGTTTGTCTGCTTGCTTTTGAAGGGGGCAAAGGGTGAGGTAAAAAAATAAGCATTTATTACATTGCAATCCTCCAAGTAAAACCATAACAAAAAAATAATATATGCTTAGCACTCCGGAGATTGTTCCTACACCCGTTTTTCCTTTTTCCTTCCCCATTGTACTATGTGTCTATTTCTTGAAGTCTCCGTGTGAGCTTCTAACCGTGGCCTTTCATCCTCACGTAAACACGGAACAACCACAGAAAGGAGCGAGGTTATTCTTCTTCTTGTGCAGAGACGGATGAAATTGTAGATTCGGAAGCCCTTCTCAAGAGACTGAGAAAATGCAGATCATTCCTTAAATCCACAATTCCAACGTGTCGCCTTCATGGTCGCCTGCTCCTGCACTGACAGGGTGTCTAAGGTGCCCGTTCCCCAGACCGGAGCCTAGGCACAATACGAGTGTCGCTGTCGGGCTTCTCAATCGCACGTCCACGATAAGACTATAAAGTGCAACGGCAGAGAGTTTGCAACGAGCTCTTTTACTCCTTTTCTTCTTCCCACGCTCCCCTTGACCACATTCCTTCGTCCCAAAGAGGTTTTACCTCGTCGCGCCGATGTTCTTGTAATGACACATGAGAAGGTGTTTAAAGGTCTTCTTGAAGGTGGCGTTGCAAAGTGCATAGCAGGCAGGGTTGATAGTGCTGTTGATGTAACAAAGCCAGTAGCCAATGGTCCACACTGTGTTGGGGATGCAGGGTGCGCAGAAGGTGTTAATAAGCACCATGACGTTGTATGGGGCCCACGTGATGATGAAAGCCAGCAGAATAGCCAGGATCGTCCTGGTCACTTTCTTTTCCCTGGAGGGGGGAGGTTTCTTTTTTGCAGGCTGCTTGGTCATCTTCACAATCTTGCGAGCGACGATGTTCTGTTTCTCATCTCCATTCTGACCCGACGGGCCAACTAGCTCCACGGTGGTATTGGTCGGGGTACCCGAGTCCCCTTTTTGGATCTTGGTGACAATTTTGATGCATGTTTGCTTCGAGTTCTCCTCTTTGGAATGGCCCAGGGAAGTGGAGACCGTGTTTTCATCCTGGGTTATTTCATCATCTCTCAGGTTAGAGGCCACAGCACTGACGGAGGTGGAGTCGTTGGAGCTTTCTTTCTCCTCCCCCTGGACACAGTTCTCGGTCCCAGCATCTCTGAGGGCCTTGCCATTCTGGATCTTGTTGTGCCCCAGGCCGTCATCGCTGCCGGGCGTGTTGTTGTTGTTCGGCTTCACTATCCGCCCTTGGACCAGACTTGGAGACACGGGGTCTTGGTTGGCCACAGGCTCCTTTTTGTCTTTCTTGATCCTGCTCTTGCTGGCTCGGGAAATGTGCCAGTATAAGACGGTCATGATGACCACTGGCAGGTAGAAGGCTGCAATGGCAGTGCCAAAGGTGACAGCAGCGTTGGAAAAAAACTGAATGTAGCATTCCCCGTCCTCCACCGTTCTCACGCCTACAATGAACTGCCAGAAGAGAATGGCCGGAGCCCAGAGGATGAAGGAGAGGACCCAGGCTGCTGCAATCATCATACCTGCCATTTTCGTGGTCCGCTTGACAGGGTAGGTGAGCGGTTTTGTGACACAGAAGTACCTGTCAAAGCTGATGATGAGCAGATTCATCACTGAGGCGTTGCTGACCACATAGTCCAGGGCGAGCCAGAGGTCACACACTACAGGTCCCAAAGGCCAGTAGCCAATCACAGTGTAGAGGGTATACAAGTTCATGGAGAAAACACCAATGATGAGGTCGGCACAGGCCAAGCTGAACAAAAAGTAATTGTTGACTGTCTGCAGGTGGCGGTTGACTTTGATGGAGACCATGACCAGAATGTTCCCGATAATGGTCACCAGACTGAGGGATCCAGCCACAAGGACAATAAACACCACTTCAAATGTCTTATACGGGCTGGTCAGAGCCAGGCCACTGTTAGAGGAGTTTGTCGAGTTATTCATTTTGTGTTCTGTAATCAGTAGCCAAGGAGTCAAATAAACATTTAAACCTGCAGGGAAGAAGAACAAAATTAACGCGTGTAATTTAAACAGTGCTTTCAAATATGTCAGACTTCTTCCTCTGGAAGCACATTGGCCCAGACCTTCCTTCCTTCTCCTCCACGGGTATTGTACCTACCTGCCCCAATTAAAAGGCTAATAAGGATGATTCAAAAGATCCTTTCAGGCTGGTAATCTGTCTAAAGTCTGATAACGTTTGGAATGTGACCACGTCTTGATAAGAATATGCGTCTGCCTATCCATTTATCCATCTGTCTATCTACAGTCTATTATCAAGCAAGTACTGAGCATAATTTTGATGATTTGAACTTAATAAACCAAAATTATACATAAGACCTTCCAAAGCATCAAGAAGTTTCTGATACAAACAAATAAATAAACCAACGGGAAGACAGAATTATGGGAAACATCCTAAGACATAGTACTGAGTTGTGACTTTCAGTCAGTAACACCTTTTCACCTGGAAGCTCCAAGTCTTTCCTAATACTAATCACAATAATACAGTGACATAACACTTTCTTAGCCAATACACTTCACACAAGGAGTATTATTTTGCCTGACGTCTGTTTTACACTTGTAGCCAGTATCATATATGAGCATTTCCAACATTCCACATCTTTTTTAAAATATATTTTATTGATTATGCTATTGCAGTTTTTCCATTTTTTTCTCCCTTTGTATCCCTCCGTCCTATATCCCCCTCCCACCATCATTCCCCCACCTTAGTGCATGTCCATGGGTCATACATGTAAGTCCTTTGCCATCTCCATTTCCCATACTATTCCACCTCCCCCTGTCTATTTCGTATATACCATTTATGCTTCTTATTCCCTTTCCTTTTCCCCCATTCTCCCTCCACCCCCTCCCTGCTGATAACCCTCTATGTGATCTCCATTTCTGTGACTCTGTTCCTGTTCTAGTTGTTCGCTTTTTTTTTTTTTAGGTTTGGTTGTTGATTGTTGTGAGTTTGTTGTCATTTTACTGTTCATATTTTTGATCTTTTTCTTAGATAAGCCCCTTTAATATTTCATGTAATAAGGGCTTGGTAGTGATGAACTCCTTTAAATTTACCTCATCTGGGAAGCACTTTATCTGCCCTTCCATTCTAAATGATAGCTTTGCTGGATAGAGTAATCCTGGCTGTAGGTCCTTGCCTTTCATGACTTTGAATACTTCTTTCCAGCCCCTTCTTGCACTTAAGGTTTCTTTGGAGAAATCAGCTGGTAGTCTTATGGGTACTCCTTTGTAGGTAACTGTCTCCTTTTCTCTTGTTGCTTTTAAGATTCTCTCCTTATCTTTAATCTTGGGTAATGTAATTATGATGTGCCTTGGTGTGTGTTTCCTTGGGTCCAACTTCTTTGGGATTCTCTGAGCTTCCTGGACTTCCTGGAAGTCTATTTCCCTTGCCAGATTGGGGAAGTTCTCTTTCATTATTTGTTCAAGTTTTTGATTTCTTGCTCTTCCTCTTTTCCTTCTGGCACTCCTATGATTTAGGTATTGGAATGTTTAAAGTTGTCCAAGAGGTTCCTAAGCCTCTCCTCATTTATTTGAATTCTTGTTTCTTCTTTCTGTTCTGGTCGAATGTTTATTTCTTCCTTCTGATACAAGGTGTTTACTTGAGTCCCGGTTTCCTTCCCGTCACTGTTGGTTCCCTGTGCATTTTCCTTTATTTCACTTTGCATAGCCTTCAGTTCTTCCTCTGTTTTGTGACCATACTCAACCACTTCTGTGAGCATCTTGACTACCAGTGTTTTAAACTCTGCATCTGATAGGTTGGCTATCTCTTAACCACTTCATTGCACTTTTTCTGGAGCTTTGATTTGTTCTTTCACTTGGGCCACATTTTTTCATCTCAGCATGCCTGTTATGTAGTAGGGGGTGGAGCCTTAGGTGTTCACCAGGGTGGGGCAACCCACTTAGCTGTGTTGTGGTGCTGTATGTGGGGGAGGGGTTCGAGAGGGAACAATGCTGCTTGCTCAACTCTCTGCCAATTTTCAGTCACTTCCCCAGCTACCCACAAGCAAATTGGGCCCTTCTGGTTCCCAGGTGGGTAGTTTTGTGTACATTCTAGGACCCTGTGGGTCTATCCAACAAACTCTCCTCTGAGACTCAGAGTTTCTCCCACTGCCACAACCCCCACAGGTTTTTTTTCAGTCAGAGGTTTTGAGGCTTTATTTTCCTGTGCTAGAACCCTGGGTTGTATGGCCTGTCTCACTCCCCAGTTGTTTCTCCCGGTTTATCCACATGCAAATGTGGGATCATTGGGTCCTGCAGCCGCTGCCTTGCTGCCAGTCTTCTCTGCCCTGGCTGCCCATCTCTGCCCCAGCTGCCCGCCTCTGCCCCTCCTACTGGTCTGGATGAATGCTTCTTCTTTAAGTCCTTGGTTGTCGGTCTTCCATACAATTTGATTTTCTGGCAGTTCTGGTTATTTTTTGTTTTTAAGTTTGTCATCCTTCTTTTGGTTGTGCAAGGAGGCAAAGTGTATCTATCTACATCTCCATCTTGGCCAGAAGTCCCTGAAGTCCCAACATTCCACGTCTTGCAAAGGAAATTATTTATTAAATGTATATTGATATGATTGTATCAATTTTTTCAATGTTTTATTTTCAAATCACTATCAAGTTATTGTTTTACTGTTATCCCTGTTGGTAATCAGCCTTTATATTCGTTTAGCAGAAGAAGGAACTGAAGCCTAAAAAGGTTAAGGAATTTTCACACACATGAAATCAATGATAGAGATAAGACTGTGGCCCTCGGTTTGTTCAATCATTCTTTCATTCATTTTTGCCTTCCCCTACCTATTGAGCACCTTCTCTGTATTGTGATATATGCCGGGTGTCCAGTGGGGATTGTAAGACGAAGTTCCTGTCTGGGAGAGGCATATGTGCTGGTGTCAGTGATTGATTGGTTGAGCAGCAATTATTCAATAAAATAGAAAAAAAATGAAGAAGCCATCATGTAAGAAAAAACAGCAAAATTATAATTATGTTTATAAAAGTTTTCCTCTATGATAGCTTAATTAGAAAACGGGTCTTGAGACAGAAGGCTAAACATTCCAATATTGTCATTCAATATGATTTCAACTGAGTATTTTTACTGCTCCATGCTGTCCAAGAAACATGTTCAGATATAAAACCCAGATTATTTTCTTAAGGTATTTTCTTTTCTTTTTTAAAAAAGATTTTATTTATTTACTTTTAGAGAGGGAGAAGGAGAGGGAGAGAAACATCAATAATGTGTGGTTGCCTCTCGCACGCCCCCTACTGGGGACCTGGCCCACAACTCAGGCATGTGCCCTGACTGGGAATCAAACTGATGGCCTTTTGGTTCGCAGGCCCATGCTCAATCCACTGAGCTGCATCAGCCAGGGCAAAATCCAGATTATTTTCATAAATATAATGCAGGTAATTATAGAAGAACAATAGTTAGTGAACAATACAAATGGAATTTTTATATAACTATAGGACGTTCATAGGACTACCTCAAATGTCAAGAATTACACTTCTTAACACATGTACAGAAACACTGGCATTTGTTCTTACTTAATTTTTTAAAAACTAAGTAGACCATCAAGACTATTTTTACACACATTTTACAGCAAAAATCTGGCTTCAAAATAAGTCATAATTCACTGAGCAACTCTTTCTTAACTCATACATCTAAAATGGTAAAGAAAGATTAAATACATATGTATGCAAGAATGTTATTTATTATTCCTATTTCAGGAATATACCCATGCTTTCAAAATATATTCTAGCAAACTGCAGACATTATGCTGCCTGACAATTTAATTTTTACTTTGGCTTGATGCTTGTGTTTGGTTGATCTTTGGGAAAAACGTATATTGTGGTTTATTTGCGTTGGAAGTTATTCCAGAGTGAGGAGTGGCCTCCAGATATAGCTTGTTCTAGCCGCACATAATATTTTCCCCAGAAGTGCCTATAAAGTCCACTGAAATAAGAAAGAGCTCATTATTTTTGATAAATGGTAAAGCCTGGAAATTCATTTTTCATTTTAGTACCAGAAGTATGGAATTGAGACACAGTAGAGTTCTTTTTCTGGGTGATGTAATGGCCTATTATTTTATGAATTTCTATTTACTTTGTGTCTGTAGCTTAGCTGTGAGTAAATTCTACCTTTCTTCTCTTGCTAGCTAAGTGGGGAAAAATTACATCACACCCTACCAACCGTCAAAGCTGCCTTAAAATATTGGCATTTAAAGGAGGTATAATACCAATCAGTCTGAGACTATTAAGTGTCTGAGTGAGGGTATACAGGCTGTGTCTTGTAGTTTGTGAAGGAAATCTTGAAATAGTAAGGCAACACGGATGGCGTAACTTCCCTACAGACTAGAGAAGAAAAGTGTTGTCCAACTCTTACCCTGTGGTAATGGCATTTAGTACGTATCGGTCAAATAAAGAGGCAAAGAGTACATGATGATCTCCAATTCTGACTTTTTTTTGGTCAGAATTTTGAAGTTGTTAAAACTTTGTTCTCTTCCTCTCTTCCAGACCAATAGAAAGAATTATTAATCCTTCCTCTCAAAAAGAAGCAATTATTAAACCTGAGTGTGCTTCCTGCTGCCCAACCTTGTTGCGTTTAAGTAAACACATAGTCGCCATTTTTAGATAATACCACCAAGTCTGCCGACAATTGGGTGATTGTTCATGAGGGAAAATACATGTTGGAGACATAAGAAAGAAAGCTAAGGGTTCATCAGATGAGCTTTGACATAGTTCTGGAGACACGCACCTGAAAGAAAAACTAGCCCAAGTTGACAAAATTGATGTGAGTTGTGAGTACCAGAAAGTAAGTATTGAGAAATTATTAGCATTTCAACATTCAGAAATCTCTATTAATTCACATTCCACTAACTACAAATGATATAAGATGCAGGTGGGGCAGTGATTTTCCCTTGAAATCCATGTAGAAAATAATTTGCTAAGCACCTTCCTAGCACAAATAACATTTAAACAAACGGTTTATTCTGCTTAGAAATGCAGTGATCTTCAAACATCTACCAAAAAACATTTGCCCTGGCTGGGCAGCTGACCCGGCTAGAGCGTGGTCCCGATACGCCAAGGCTGCGGGTTGGATCTCTGGTCAGGGCACATTCAAGATCTCTCTCTCTCTCTCTCTCTCTCTCTCTCCCCTCTTCCCCCTTTTCACTCTAAAATTAATAAATAAAAAATTTCAAAAAACAACTTAATATCTTAGAGTGGTTTGGTCTTAATAAATAAGATCCCCACGTATAGTAAGTACTACATAATTATTGCAAATTTTTGCCTAGAAAATATAAAAATAAAAATTGGGAAACAATATTTGTGAGGCACATGATAGAAAGTGACCTAATGTCCCCAGACTCCCTGAGTCAGAATCTGTACGTCATGTTAGGATACACTTCTGAAGCCTCTTGTCTCCCACCTCGTTTAAAATCTGGTCCGTTCTGAATTGTCCCACGCTCATATGCCACAACTCGACCGTCGGCCCAGTCCTCACCCATCACGTAAGCATTCCCCAGGCAGCGCCAACTCTGTGAAACCTGCTTGTTTGCTCTTGGCTGGCTGTTCTTCTTTCCCACCTCTGCTTCCATGGCACAACTCTTATTTTATTCTGCTCTGTTGCTCTTAGTCGCTTGTTTGTTTGGGTTAGGGTTATTGGAATGTCAAGTGTAAAGCCAAGTTAATCATACTTCTCAGACTATAGCCAACATCCTCATCAGTGTCTGCAAGGTTTTTATTTTTATTTATTTTATCAATATATTCTTTCTTTCCTTTTTAATTCTCACATCTCATTGTCCCTTCTGTCCTTTAGAACTTGCTGGAATTGCTTAGACTATTTTCTTTGGCTAGATCTACAACTCTGGAAAATACAAGGTTTTTGTTTTCTTATGAGCTTAATTTACTAAACAATACCGTGTTCTAGCTTTTCTTTTTCACTTTTCACTTAGTACCATGTTTTTTGTCATTCTGTCCATTTCAATCATAGTGCTTCTTATTCCATAGTGAGCAAATGATGACATTGTTCTTACACATTTCTCTAGTAATGGACATGGAGGTTATTTCAAACTCCTTGAAATGGGGCCGGAATGAAAATTTTCACGTTGTGTCACGGACTTGCCTATGAACTTCCCTATCGTATGTGCCCGGGAGTGAGAGCGCTGGATGGAACAAGGTGTGACTGTAAGCTTTCTTCTGACAGCTGCCACATTGTTTTCCCGGAGCGCGGCGGCAGACCCTACCCTGGTCAAGTCGGCCAGTCCCGTTTCTCAATAACCTTCAAACAGCTGTTATGCATCTTCCTGACGTCTGCCAAACCGAGAGAAGTAAAGTGTAGCTTTTGGTTTTAATTTGTATTTTTCTGATTGCTAGCGAGGCTGGGCACTTTTTCCATATAGTTAGTAGCCTGTCAGGCTTCCATCGTTGTAGATCCCCTATGCGTATCTTTGACACACAGGACACGGTTAATACGCCCGTTTATATGTTTTCATCCTTCACTAGAAAACAGTGAAGTTTGACTTCTTGGTCTCTGTTGATCTACCACCCATCTCACAGGCTGAAATGTATCTGGTGCTCAAAAATGTTCCTTAATATTATGAATTCAACCCCTATTTACCTGATTACTGGAACTGTTTCAAGAGCACTTTACTGTAACAACACTCACCTGTGGTTGTTAGTTATACAATTGTTTATTCATGCAATTTACTTGAACAAAATCATTTCGCTAATTCAATCATTATTCCAATGATTCCTCACTAGCTAAGGCAACTTAGGATCAAAATTATGATTTGTTTATAAGCTTGCTTGTCTTCTTCATTAGAAAACCTCATGAACAGTTTTTGGAATTAAATTATATGTATATGTATTTCACAACATGTTAATTTTAATAAACTTTGATTGAAAAATGCCAGACATTTATTTTCTCAGTGTTCTGCTTGTCACTTTAATACATTTATTCTTTGCATTCATTTTAATAAAACAGAGCTAAAACATATTTCAGTTTTATAAAGCTTTCTGGTGACTTTCTCTGGAGAAGAATGTGTAAATATCACATGTATGTGAAAAAATAAAACCAGTTTGATCTCTTATTTTATAGATTAAGAAACCGTGATTTTCCCATGGCCTTCCGGTTCTCGCCGTCACGTGTACTAATGGTGGTGGTTATTCTAAAACTTGAACATAACAAAGAGCTGCGTGATTCTCACTCCACCCCTTTTATGGCGTTTATTTGTTAATTTGTTGTCTCTCCCTCCTCTTCCTTTCTCTTGTTTCCCATGAGCATACCTTACCTTTTCCACAAAAAAAAAACACATCTAAAAGAAAACACAATCTCAGGGCTCACACACGTGTTAACTCACTTAACGCTGACAACTCTTTAAAATACATTCTGTTCTGAAGAAGGAAGCTGAGGCCATAAGACCAGATTAAGCACATTCTCCTCGGTTTCAAGGCTAGTGAATAAATATCTGCAACTAAAACCAACACCCTTACCGTTCAGCAGGGTCCTTTTTGTCTCCTTTCCCAATCTGAGGACTGTATTTTATCCAGTAACATGGAAACTTGTTAGGCATCTGTGCAATAATGAACTACACCCAGAGACAGATTCCTTTTGAGGGACCTGGAATTCTTACCCTGGTAGAACATAGTAAATGTTTATAACGTTAACAGAGCTGCTATCGTATCCTCTAAGTTTTTGGTTATAATATCCACTCATTTCTATTAACGCTATCTGTAAAAATGGAAAGCATTTCACTTAGAGGCAAGCACAGTGTGAGGGCGATGGCATTCCTCTCTCCCCACGTGATGCACAGACTGTGTGGAGACTGTGCCTCTCCTGGTTAAAGGAAAAGTTTCCTGTTGTCAACCTCTTGCCACCTCTGCTGTTTACATTTCTCTGAAAGTCATTACCTCTGGTGTGGCACCACAGGGCCTTATTCAAACAATAACTGTGGCATCGTTGATGAAACACAGGACCCGCAGAAGGCGCAACATCTTGCTGTGGCCAGTGTGTAATTGTCGGTTTGGTATTTGACAATGTTAGTTTATGACTCAGTCCTGAAAGTACTATGGAAACTTATGAGAAAAAAACTCTCTGCCCTTTGCTTTCCGCTACTTGAGTTCCTATATGTAGCGGCGAGGACTGTATCATGGTTTAATAGCATCCTTGCAAAGTTGTGGCTACTAATCTCTATTCCAAATTATTAGCTGTGGGGGTCTGATCATGTCACTTAACTTCCATTAACCTTAATTTTCTTTTTTTCTCAAATAGGAATAATAATAGCTCTATTTTTGCTTCTAGAGGTAAGGATGAAAGTGAGATGATGTCTCTGAACCATGATTTATAAATGTTAAGCATTGAATAAATGTTAATATTCACACATGTTAAATGTCTATAAATAAATTGCCTTTCTTAACAGTTAACAGAAAATTGTGTGTGCATGCGTGTGTATGAAGTAGATTCAGAGTAAGGAGGTGTGGGGTGTAGCAGCAGAGGTGATACTATTGTAAATTATCAATGGTATTGAACTGTGAATGATAATATTGATAATAATTAAATGTATTCAGCGTGACAACTCTTCACAACAACTCCTGAGGTGATTTACATTATTGTTATATACTTTTTTACAAGCTTTGAACTGAAAACCTAAGAATTAAGTTATTTGAGACTCGAACCCTGCGTGCCTGACACCAGATGCTGCTACAAGTATGTATTGTTTGTCTGAGGGGCAGTGGTACCGAGCAGCAAGTGTGTGCCTCAAATATTCACCCCCCTGACTTGCCGTGACTAAGCCCTTTGCTCCAACGTCAGGTTGGGTCCATGGTTTAGACGACACAGGATCGTTGTGTCCAAGCTAAAATTGTGACTTTCGGCAGCAGGTAGTCACAATAAGATACAGAGTTAGTAAGTGGTGTTCTACACATGAAAATATATAACAATATAAACATTTCTCTAAAGCAATCATCATAAAAAATACATCACCCTGTGAATTGATATATAACCTCTCACAGAAGTATTCATATCAATTACATAGAAGTTCTAAACATTTACAGTAACATTTTTATAAAGTTATAGAGAGGATACTAATTAAAATAATTAAAAAATAAATTTAGATATGTATTTAGATACATAATGGAAATGAAATAAAATAAATGGGATTTTCTCTGAGGCAGGATGCCTGGTATATCATGATCACTTCATAGGTGCATCTACAACATAATAAGCTCATAAACATGTATCAATACATGAATAACCTAAGTGATAGAATCTTTCTGCACATGAATTTACTGAAGTCTCACAATAACCCTGAAAAGAAGTATCTTCTTCAGGTTTATGGATGACGAGGATCGAAGAGCTGGCAAGTAGCATCTAATTCTAGGACCAGGTCCCTTCACTACAGCAAACCATGACACAAAACCGGATCTATTTAAAAAACCATTTTTTGGAGGATAAGAAAAGTCAGGAAAAAAAAAAGGAATCTGATTGATAACCCCTAGAACCCACAGAGAGAAGATACGTAATTGTACAACAAAATCTCAGAACAAGTCATCAAGAGGGATTCCCATAAAGTTGAATTTATGATTGTTTTATTTATTTACCTTTTGTTTTTAAAAGGCAATCTTGGTGTATATACTTTTTACAGCCTTTTGACTTCTGCTGTTCCTTGTACACAGTACCGAAAATGGCATGGTCTTCTGGGTGTTCTGCGTCTGCCTCTCTCAGACCTTCATCTCTAAGAAGCAGCCCAAACACTAGGGATCAAATTACCAGTCTTTCCCGGGTTGCCTGAAATTCCAGCTGATAGAACAACGCCCATGTGAGCTTTTCAAACTGTACCCATAAGGGCCGAACACCACACTCTGTCCTGAGATACTTAAAAGTTTACTTCAACAATATTATGTCTAGCTATCTAGCTTTCAGTATAAACTACAACTATCAGAGAACATGTAAAATGGGGTTGACACAGCAAAATCTCAGACTGTCATTGGACACGAGATGATACCCACTCGGGAGCTAGCAGGTTGAGAGTCTAGGAGCCTGACCCTTCATCTCTTCTCCACCTCGAGAGTGAGCTGGGGTCAGTGTGCGTGGTATCGTCGCCAGTTAGAGAGCAAATGAAGCTTCTGTATTTTTAATTTTACACCGTGGAAGAGATGACCACGGAGGTATACAGTCTGTATTCTGGTTTAGAGTTCCTAAACATTCAAATCATCCCTCTAATTGACATACAGCTTTGCTACCAGTATTTACTAGGCTTTGAGAGTGTTCTTCCATCAAGGATGAGTTACGCCTGCCATCAGTGATGCTGGAGAGAAGAGGAAAGAAAGCAAAGAGGCTTGGGGAGAGACAGCTTAAGGAAGTCTTGGGGAACCAAGGCCCCTGCTCTGAAGAAAGGTTTCAGCCTACAGTTTTGGCATTGTTGCAGATGATAACACGGTTTGCTTGTATTTGATGACCCATATGAGTGACTTCCACTTTTACTCACAGATCCCACAGGCTTCTGGCCTGGGGCTGGGAAGAGAGTGCAGCTCTGACAGCTGACAGTAGTGGGAGTCCATCCTGTCGCTTTGACAACATCAGGTGGAAATGGAGTCAATTTCCACTAACAACACCTAATGAATCCCCGGACGTACGGGGACACACAGAGCTTTTCCATGAGCTCCTGAATCTCATCCAAGGGCAGCTGTGGTGGGTGGGGGTGGGGGGGGGGCACAGGGAGCAGGAGAGAAACTGCTTGAAAATCAGGGCTTTTTCTGTTACTTCCTTCATCCTAAAACATCCTTTTGGACTTCTTTCTGTGCCTTCAAGGGCTGTGGAAGATGGAAATAAAGGAGGAAGGACTGACCAAATAAAATGGTGTACAATCTTGCCCACAGGAAGCTGATAATCTAAAGGAGACACTCGTTGCTAGGAAATTCCCAGCTTCTCAAGACAACTCTGGACTAATATGATGCCAAGTGCCAAGGAAGAATCCAGAGAGGAAGGCAGGTCAGATTGGGGTGGAATAGATGTAGAAGGGTTCCTAATACATCTATCTCCCTTCTCTGTCTCTTTTCTCCTTCCTCCCAACATGTTCTTGCATGTGACGTATGTGTGTGTCTATCCGTCTATCTGTCTATCTATAGATAGATGTAGATGTAGATATAGATATATAGATATAGACATAGTCCCCAAATGGAATTATCTTCTGGAGGGCAGGCCCCTTGTGGTACAACTGCCCCCACTAGGTGAGTGTTCTAGGAACCCATTTGTGTCAGTGTTCCAGCTGGCGTTGTTGTGAGAGGCTGTGTTCATCTTCAGTGAATTTTTTTAAGACTCTTTCAATGTGTTTGCCCATTTCATGATGGGTGATTTACGAGTGCACCTGCCCACATCGCGCTGACTGTTCAGCAGTTTTTGACCCAAAACGGCATGAATCCTGTGCCCCACCCTCCCTATTTACCCACTCTTGCCCCAAGTGGCTTTTTTGTGTTTCCCCAGATTAAAAAACTCCTCGAAAGGAAACATTTTGCTGACCTGGAACAGTTGAAACAAAAAAAGGCAGAAGCACTAAATGTCATCAGAGTGAAGAGTTCAAAAACTGTTTTGAGCAATGGAAAAAAAGTCTTGATAAGTGTATCGTATCACATGGAAAGTACTTTGAAGGTGACTGAAGTTTAAACATGTAAGGATAAATACAAAACTTTTTATAAACAAATTCTGGTTTGGGGAGGTCTCCCCCTCTCTGTATACTCTGTTTTCAAGCTTCTGAGTTAGAATTTGTTCTCAGGAAAATCTCATATACTGATGGTGGGCGTCTTACTCTAGTACATCGAGCCTGACAACCTGTAGGTGCAGAAACACAGAATGAGACCTAGCTATTGAGTCAGCTCCACTGAGTTCTTAATTATATCTGAAAAGATGTGGCCAAGCTACTGTGGAGGCAACGGGGAGTTTTTCTCATGTAGGAAACGGCAGCGCAGTCCTGCAGGCGTTACCAGATATGCATGCAAAGTATCTGAGAAAAGAAAGCCACAGTAACAACATATCACATCGATCAAGCTGCCCCCATAAGGTTGATGTGCTTTACTGTGAGTTATACTTTTTGTAAAAGGAGAAAAAATATGAAAGCAAATGGTAGATAGAGTGAAAGTGGCTGAAACAGTGATTTGTCCCCCACATTAATACAGATAAAAGAGAATTTATGCCCTGGTCAGGTTGCTCAGTTAGTTGGAGCATTGTCCAGGGCACCAAAAGGTTGTGGGTTTGATTCCTGGTCAGGGCACATGGCTAGGCTGCAGGTTCAATCCCCAGCTGGGGTGTGTGTGGAGGCAACTGATGGATGTTTCTCGATCAATGTTTCTCTCTCACATCAATGTTTCTCTCCCCCTCCTTCTGTCTCTCTAAAATCAATAAACATATTCTATGGTGAAGATTAAAAAGTGAGAGAGAGAAAATCCATGCACTTTTCCACGTGAAGACCTTAATGAATTGCTAAGCCCTGATTACGATGTAAATGTGTTTGCAGTATTGGCTGCCCATCATTACGAAACTGACCCTCGCTGACCCTCAACAAACTTCCTCCCCACGCCCACCATGTCCTAAACACCACTTCCTGGAGAAAAAAAATCATGACTAGGAGGGAAAGAGACCTCAAGATGATTTAACTGGCATTTTTGTCTTTTTCTCCACGTCCGTGGTGCATTTTAGTTGCTACTTTTCCACACACTGCATCTCACGCCCGAAAGGAAAAGAAGTCTGGACAATTATAAACAAAGCACAATCTGGAATAAACCATTTTTTTGACGTTTAAGAATGAAATGCATTTGAGCAAGCATCACAGGGCGCTTCCTTTCCTGTATCGGAATTCTGACGGAGCTCTGATGTTGATGGTGAATATAATCTGCCCCACGGTGCCGACTGGCTAGGGAGCTCTGACCACAGAGAGCAAAGCCAGGACAAGCCCTGTGTCTAAAGGTGGGGAGTACCTGAGGGAGCGGGGGGCGGCCCGGGTGGAGGGGGCACAGGGTGGAAAATTGGGATAACTGTAATAGCATAAACAATAAAATATTGTTTTTTAAAAAGATTGTTATGTCTTCACGGGGAAGAGACATGGAAGGAAATTGAAAGCCGAGCTTGGAGAAGTGCTGAAAGCTGATATGATTAGGCAGCTGTATTTGAGTTGATGTCTGCGTCTTTCTTACTGTCTTGAGAAGTTGGAAATTGGAAGAGTCGGCTTTTTTTAAAATATATTTTGTTTTATTTCTTCCTCAAGCCAGCAGGCTGCTGGTTTAATAACTCTAAATTAGTTAATTCATTGCTTTGAATTAAACATGTGAATCAAATTTGCAGAGGGATTGAGGCTTGTTATGACTCTGAGAGAAAATTCTGGAATAAAAGCTGTTGTTCTAGAGAAACTGAGCAATTGCAAAGAATGCATCCCTTTAGGAGTCCTTTTCAATGGTGCACGTGCCTTCCAGTGGGAGCGGAGACAGAGCACAAGGCCACATGGGACTTTGGGGAGTAGATCCAGGACACTTCTGAAGAGAGGGATGAAGATCATCTGAGACCCAGAGATAAGCCAAAAAGAGTAAGTTAATATTATTCCTCCAAAGAGTAGACTGGAATAGTTAAGACTACATGGGACCAGAAGTTGTAAAAAGATTAGGAAGTGCCCGTAAAAGTGAAATTCCTGCTTCTGAGTATAAAGAAAATACAAGGTCAGAGAACACATTTATAACGGATAAGTAAAGAAAAGGACACTTAGTTGTACTTAAGAATCTATGTTTATTTGACGCATGTCTCTACTCAAAGTTGCGTGGCTTATGGAAAGGAAACATTAATCAATGCGTGTGTTGCTCTTGTCATAACATACACCTATGAAAAGTGAAGGTAAGTGGGTCGTGTTTTATAGACATAATATTCTGGGTTATCACTTCTTAAAACAAATGCACCCGTAAGGATAGGCTGAACAGACACCATCATTCTTCCAGGAACAATTCCTAGAATGTAGGTATAGAAAGGCCTTCACCTGCATGAGGCTAAATCTTGGCTCCTCTGACTTTTCAATGACAGAAACGACACAGGCCTCATGTACTTATGATTCATACCAGATCCAATGAGACTGTAAAAACAAAATAGTGATGAAGTGTGGAGAGTAATAGGCGGCAACTATTTTTATTGTCTCCAATTGAAAGACAAAATGATTGTTTCCTTGGTGCCTGATTGCAGCCTATTTCTAGAACCGTGCAAAATGACCACAGCATTACCCCACGAAAACTTGAAACACGAGAGCACGGAGAAGATTAAAGTCTTTACTAAATGATCTGATGGCAGTTGCGATGAGGGAACATAAAAAGCTGCATCAACTCAGCAAAGATTTTTGTATCTAGAGCACTAATTTAGAGTTAAAATAAAGCAAGTTGGTTGGAAAGAATGATGAGCTTAATGCGGTAAATTTGGAAGGCCGGTTCTCCTACCTGCTTGAGATACAACTTTCTTGGTGATAACCACTGGGGAAGCACGGCGTAATTTAGTATGTGTAATATATGCCATTGCATGCTACCCCGACCCTCTCTTCCTCCACCCCTTCCCCTTTCCTATCCCAACACCGTTGCTCCAAACCTAATTAAATATTTCAACAGTCCACCTCCTCCTCACCTTCGGACTCTCCAAACACGTTGGAAATCAGATCTCTGACTCAGACTGAGCAAGAATTAAACCCCCTCATCTTCCTCTTTCCTTAGGAGGGAGGCTCCACATTGACTAGATCCCAATGGGAAAGGCAAAGAAATAATGCTTCTCTTCCTGAATTATTCCCTGTTGGCTACTAAATATCCCCAGCACAGTTCAGATGCTCCACCATGTCATCTAGTAAGAAGTAGCTAAACTTTGAGCAGTTCACATTCTAGATGTATTTCAATACAATGTCTTTACTTAAACAAAGCATGGTAAGTGAAGCCTTTCAAATAGATAGACTGCAAGTGGATTGGGAGTTGAGCACAAATTTGCTAGGCAGCACGGTTTTTTTCCTTCAAGCACAGCTGTACCATCAGCAAATCAGTTTTAGTTTGTGTTATCTGCAGGGACAGGAATGTGCATAGCTAGACCTCTGAGAACTCGTTAGGGTAGGATTCTATAAATAATTAAGTAATCTACCAAACAATGAAAAATGAAAAGAAATAGGAAGCTGAGAGAATTCGCCCTGGATCCCTTCACCTAATCATTTCTGTGTGCAAGTATGTGCCAAGTGTGTTAGCTGAGGAAGCAGGGATGATTATCACACTGAATGGGAGAAGAAGAATGTCACTGTTCATACAAAGATAGCAATCTGCAGAAAATTTCTCATGAAGAATCCCTTCCACTTGAGGGAGAGAACAGCAAAGGCCCAGTGGGCTTCAGAGCCGTCTATGAGACTCACCAGCAGACCGTCCACCTTGCTCCATAAGGGTGGTCTAGGTCTACTTTCTGTAATCTTGACACACAGATAACTCTGACGGGTCCCTGGATGTAACGGATAAAGCGTTGGAGTTAAACCTGAGACTGAAACCTTTCTCTGCTACTTTCTAGTTGTGTGAAGTTAAATCAGTTGGCCCATTTTCTACATCTAAAAAATTGTGGAAAATAAATTTTTTAATATACACAATACACAAGGCCCCTCGTAACAGGTGCTCATTAAGTAGTCACTATTATTAACTTCATTATCATTTGGCAAATGGTTTCAACCAGTAAGTAGAAGATTAAAATTCAAAAAAGGAAGAAAGAAAAGGGAATCAAGCACACACTCTGTATTCCTCCCAAGAAAACAGGGAAGTAATTTGAAGCAATTTTTATTTTGTATGGATTTATTCTATACCACTTTTCTTATCTGCTTCCATTCATCTTAAGGATTCAGAACATCCCACGATATTCTATGATATCCTGATTCTTAGGCTGGGATGCTAAGAATTTTCAATCTAAACCTCAAAAAAAACTTCTATCCAAAAATTAGTAACTAATTTTCTTCCTAACCACAAGGTCAAAAGGTTACAGACAAGTAAACTTCCATTTAAAATTCCTACTGTACATCTAAGAAAGATTATGTAGTGGTTCTATACTTATATTTTAACTGAAATATCAGTATACTTTGGTGGAGTATATCAACTTTTAGAGGGACTAAGAACAATTTCTGTCCTACATAAACTTAGAACAAACAATGAAACTGAGGGACCCAACTGTTAATAGAAGTACAGCAAAATTCCATTCTGTGTCAAATTGTGAATGCTCAGAGGAACATGGTCCCATTGTCCATGAAATGAACGTGATTCCCTTTTACCATATCACTCCAAGTGAAGTTTTCAAAGAAACAACTATTTTTTAATTTTATCCTGGCAGTTCTGCTAATTGGAAGTAAATGCCTTATGACAACAACAGACAATATGGAGCACTCTTTATGCCAGACTCTAGTTTTCCTGAGTGAGCCGTTGGAGGCTTTTTCTTGCTTGCCCATGCTCGTTTCTCTTCACCTCTCCAATCTATTTATGCAAATCCTTGTCTTTTCCGTATTTATTCACTCTCTTTCTCACTCCTCCTGTTTTCAGTGAGGGTACTGTGTAGGAGGTGACATAGCTTGTCTGGGGAACCAGGACAAGAGGCCAATTTCTCAGTCTCTAATGTCATGTTGCTCTTTGGCCCTGACTGGCTAGAGGTAAGGGACTGAACTTTATGACATGGTTGGACTACAACACATTTATCTGGAAATACAGTCCCACAGACAGCAGGCATAGCCTTGCCGTTGAGAATCTTGGGGTCAGGACCAGGGTACAGCTGACCTTCAGTAGTAAGAAAAGGGATTTGGACCTGATGTACTGATAGTCCTTTGGGGGTCAGATGGCCCCCACAACCTGCTGAGCAGGCTTCTCCAAGTCTCAACCTAAGCCTGGATATGAGGTCTATGCATCTCTCGATCACTCTTCACTCTGGTTTATGTGTGGCTACTGGGATGGGAACACTTAGCCAAAATGTTCCCAGGACAGACTTATTTGTAGGCCGCCTCTTAGGCTCTGTTCTTCTTGATAAAACATCCTCAGCTCTGTGTCTGTGTTGAGAAATGTAACTTGTGAGCCGCCTGCTTCTGACTCTTCCCTTGTTTGGTTGCCTTCAAAGCCTACTGTAAAGCAGGGAAGTGATAGCTTGACTCCCTTTGCTCCATGTTATGGTTTCTTTCTGGTGCTGTTATTAAAACAACAAATGACAGTGTGCACACAGCAGTAAGTCACAGTGGTGCGGCCCTGATTCCGGAGAGAGCGGCTGGACTACAGAAGCAGGGACGAGAGGCAGGGTAGGGGCAGGGACAGCAAGGCGGGGTGGGCAACTTTTCATTATGTTTGGCCCAATGCCCAGTATACCCTCACATTTCCAAACTGTGTTTTAAAAATAAAGATAAGAAGTCACTTGAATAAAGCTTTAATTTCTGTTTAGATATAATTCCAAGTTTTATAACCAAGTTTTTAACACCCAACCTACAGCTAGCATTATCTGCACATTCCTTCTCATATAAAAACAAACTTTAAAATGGCTAAAGAGACTCAGTGGATTTACAGAACCCAAACAATATTTTCACCCATTGAGCTTAAATGAATTAGAAAGTTAAGAATTACTTTCAATAAATGGAAATAAGCTGGAAATTTTCTAATATAAAAGCCCACGAGTATGAAATCATCAAGTGTGGTTTTGTACATGCTCAGAGATAGGATGGGGAATGAGCAACAAGGTAGACAGACAGTCCCCTGTTTTGTAACTTTAGGGTAAAACAAAGTAGGGAAAAAAGATAATTTGAAGGAAAAATAGGTAAATAGGTTACAGAAAGCCTTTAAAAATATGTAGCTTAGTAAGAACTACTTAAGCTGAAGAGGCAAAAACCCTGGTGAGTGACCTAAATATTTGAAAGCAGTAAACATCATTGGTGAGGCAAGAGCTTAAGAGAGCAGGAAAAAGTGGTATCTGAGGGACGTAGGGGTGCGACGGCCCCAGAGGTAATCTTGCAAACAAGATAATCTTGCAGAGTGTGTTAAGGATGAGATTCAGTTAGTTTTGGAGATGTGAAGGAACAGGGTGCTTAGGGAACTTCCTAAATGCCATTTGCTGAGTATGAGGAAGGCAGGGTGTGGCAAAGGGCTGAAGGAGGGATGGAGATTAAGAATTCCATGGCAGTGAAGGAACTGTAATAAACTATCAACATCGCCAGCCAAGCTGGCCTCAAGAGTCATCTCATAGACTAGGATTTTTTAAAAATCCTCACCCAAGGATGTATTCACTGAGTTTGGAGAGAGAGGAAGGGAGAGATAGAGAGAGAGAGAGACATTGATGTGAGAGAGAAACACAGATCAGTTGCCTCCTGTATGTGACCCAAATGGGGATTGAACCTGCAACCTTTTGGTGCACAGGATGACGCTTCAACCAACTGAGCCAGCCAGCCTGGGCTCATAGACCAGGATCTTTAAGTGGATCTCAATCCAAATCAACCCTCCTCATTGCCTGAATCATTGTCCCTCTGTGGATTCAGTCCTGGCTTGACCCAATGTTCCAAACAGTAGTTATTTGAGTATCTTCCTTTTGACAACCCCAAACTCCAGTCTGGGTACATAAACTCACTCCAAATTTTTAGTAAGTTTCTAAATTCTCCAAGAATATGTTTTCTCACTGTAGTGATAACACCTGCCCAGCAGATCTATTTCAAGAGTTAAAATGAGACAATAATCAGAGAGGGATTTAAACCAAGCCTCCCAGGCCAGGCTCGTCAGCAATTATTCATGAACTTAAGTTACAGTGTGAAGTTATCTCTGGCTAGGGTGGGAGCAGAAGTGGAAAGAAAATTACTTTCGCAGTTTGCAAAATTGTCAAAGGTACAATAGCCCTGTTTGAACTGTTGTTTGACTACTTTCTGTTATTTAGAAAGTACATTCTTGAATTTCTTAGGCTCATGGGAACCCCATAGATTTCTTCTCTTTATCTCATCAACAATTTTCATGAAGCCAAAACCTCTCACATTCAAATAATCACCATTTATTACTGGACTCAGTACAAGTTTATGATAAATTTGCTAATAAGTGTTTCCTGTTCACTAACATTAATCGCAAATGAATCAACCCCACGTTGCCAGACAGTGGCAGTGGGCATATCAGGAAGGGAGCAGGTGCTAGGTGTTCTTTTTACATATCCTGTTACATAAAACAGCATCAGACTCTAAGTGTCCAGAGCAAAACGCATCCTTGTATGACTGCTGTTTAACTGCTAATACATTTTGGAAGGATGAGAAATGGTAAGTGGCATTATAAATGATGACTCAGATGCTTTGCGCATCTAGGCTATTTGGTGAAAAACAAATAAATGAAAAAGAAAGGAGCTTATGAATGTAAAATAATGTTCATGGGACAATTTCATGACTAAATGAAACAACGCTACCCTATGAAACAAGCCTCAGCTTCCAAATTATCAATTTATCAAAGTGAAGGTTTCCCTCTAATATTAGGATGTGATACTGTGTGACATCAGCAGCTGAATGAGTCATGCAAATCACCTAATTAATCTCCTTGAGCTGACCAGTGGCGGGTCCTACTGTTTTTCCTCTTGAGCCACTGTATATGTGTTTTTTTTAAAATTTTTAATCCTCATTAGAGGATATATTCATTAATTATTAGAGAGGGGAAAGGAGAGAGAGAAACATCGATGTGAGAGAGAAACAGAGATTGGTCCACGCCCCAACCAGGGATCACACCAGCACCCTAGGTAGGTGCCCTGACCCTGAATCGAGCCAGAGACCTTTCCGATACCAAGTGATGCTCCAGCTAACTGAGCCAGGCTGGCCAGGGCTCGTGTCTTCTTTGTTTAGTTCAGGAACTTGGGGTCGCTATCTGGGAGGGGTTTTTATTTTGACTTTGTTTCAACTCCCAAACAAAATGGTGTCTTCTTCGGGCTTTCGAGCTGAGTGGTAGACGCATCCCACTCTACCCGCTCCGTTGCCCAAGCAGATCTGTTTGCTGGGCAACCACCGTGCTGGTCGGCAGTCACGCAAGAGCGGGGTCTGCGATGTGCGATTATCTGCATCTCATCCAGGAGATGGTATTTAACCTCCCCGAGTCTGATTGCTGTCCTCTGGCAGTGAGGACATGTGACTCCAACGTCTCTTTTAGCTCCAAAAGCGTTCCAGGATTCTAATTTTAATTCTCGTAGGCTCCACATAATGCTGATTAAGATGCCCTCATTGACTTCGGCCTTAGATCTTCCTATTTTCCTAACTGCTCCCTCTCTTTTGAATTTATACTCTTCACGTTTGCCGGTCCCACTGAAGAAGGAAGAATTGCAAGAAGGAATTTCTGGAGAGGGTGTGTTTGAGAGGTGAGCAATTTGCAAAGGGTATAAGGAAGGGTATTTTGATGATTTCCATTGGAGGCCCAGAATCTAAACAAAATTACAAAATCGGATGAGAGTAAATTGGCTCTTATATTAGTTTTTGTTGTTGTTATAGAGCAGAATTCTATGCCAGGGATTTTGTATGAAGTCTCAATTAAGCATGGTGTGTTTTTCTTTTTTCTTTTTTATTTCAAAAGTACATGAGATTTATCTCTTTTTTTTTCTTGCCCCTCAGACCCCTGGGTGTCAAAGGTCCTGGGGGACACTGTCCTCACAGGTGATTGGAGCCCAGTGCTGAACATCATGGGAGGTGAGATTTATTTATGATGTATTTTGCTCTGTCTTTGGACATTAAAGAAGTAAAATTCATTGTGAATTTTCTTTCTGATCTTTCAATTAGAACATTAGAAAGCAAACTGGGAAAAAACCCCAGGATTTTGGATCATTTCTACCTGACCAAGAAGAGCTGCTATCCTCCTCACCTGACCATTCAACGGATAGTCTTCTTTTAGTTGCCTTCAAAGTGAGGCACGAGGTTAACTATGTCCCATTGTCAAAGCCCCTACAGTATAGTGGGAAGCACTGGGGAACTTTGCTGGTGTTGAAATCGTGTCATGTATCTTCCTGTATACATATAGGAGCAGGCAATGACTACGCTCACCTATGTAGACACACAAACTTTAAATGTTTTAGATTGCGTGGTATACATCGAGTCACTGTCTCCCTGGGGCCAGACGAGGGATGGGCGGGGGGAAGGGGGCTGGGTGTCAGTGCAGTGTGCGCATGCTGTGGCTGGGGGGCCCTGCACAGGCGGCGACCTGGGGCAGCTGCTCAGCTCCAGCTGAGGTGGGAATGCAGATGCGGAGCTGGCAGATACTTGGAATTGTAAAGGCACATTGGAAATCCGGAGTTTTATGGGTATTCTCCCAATTTTTAAATCTTGGCTCAACGTGATACTACACTGACAAGTGAGCGGAACACATCTGTGTATGGGCGGATTTGGCCAGCGGGCCCCCACTTTTACGACTTTTGGCATTTACTATCTTAAAACAATTTCAAATAAAGATAAACATGGACATTTTTCTATGACATTAGGTAAGCTTCTAATGCATCATTTTAATGGGACTTTAGATTTCGTTTTGGGGCCATACTATGATTTCATTAAACAGGCCTATATCTGTGATACAGGTCCTTTCCAGTTTTTCACTGTAACAGACAATGGTATAATGAATGTCCTTTCATACGTGAAACAGTAATTTATATGGAGTATATTATAGAATAAAGTATAAACAAATTCAATATTTATTTTTCCAAATGGTTAAAAAAATACCCCCAAGAACATTTATTGAACAATACTTACACTTTCTTACAAATTTGAAAATCTAAGTCTATCATCTATTAAATATTTTTGTTAACATAGGTCTATTTTGAGCTTTCCATTTTAATTTATTGTTTTATCCTTGTACCAGTAACATTATTTTCCCTATTGTAATTTTATAATATATTCAGAAGCTCTAATTATACATCCCATTTATTACTGTGCTGTTTTTAATTATCTTCAATTTACTTCATCCTATTTTAATATAAACTTCAGAATATTTTGTGAACCCCTTTATCCTCATGGAATTTTTCTTGAACTGTTAAAAATTAACTCAGGAAAAATTAGTTAAGTGTCTAGTAACAAGTCTTCCCATACAGAAATGTTTTCCACTCATTCAGATTTTCTCTTTTGTCCTTCTATGATGCCTTACAGTTTTCTTTATACCTAGCTAACATGGAATTTTTATAGACCTGTGTTTGTGTATTTATATTTGTATATTATCTCACAAGATTGACCTTACTTATTTCTAGTTGCACAACAAATAGAATCTGTCACTATATTTCTAATTATGATATATGCCTATATCCATAATTCATATAGACTATACAGGAAATGTTAATAAAATAAAATTATTAATTTGCATTTGGCCACCTCTACATAGTGTATATAAGATACAATCATATATGAAAGCTATTATTTAACATCTGGCCACTTTCCATGTACAAATAATTAGTATATTAGTTAAAATTATTCTTATTGATTTACTCTAAACTATGCTCCAAATGTATCCTGTGTAGAACTGAAAGTTTTCCAAAATAATGAAGACGGCTGATCAATCCACAAAGCCCTCCTTCCCAATTAAAACAGCGCTCTCTCTGTATAAGTTAGCTGAGATTATACAGGATCTAGTCTCACTCATAAGTTGTCGTCTTATCACTCAATTTAAGATACTTATAAATAAAAATTCGTATCTAAAATATTTCATATAACCCATGTTTTGTGTGCATCCTACATGGGATTATTATACCCATTACTATACCCATGGTATGTAATCATTATACCTACGTATAACACGCATCCTTATTTTTCCCACAAAAATTTGGGCAAAAAAAGTGCACATTATACATGACAAAATGCGGCATTTGTTTAATCACGTATAACTTGTAAAATAACCTACTGCTTATGACAATGATTTGAATAAAGACAAGAAAGCTAAATGTGTCTGTTTGTCGCAAAGGAGCAGAAGGCACATTGGTGACTATTGCAGAGTCACATAAATACCTCTGTACTAAATAAGGAATTGATGCAGCTTATCTAGTGTGGCCCAGACAGGTTGAAATAGTATTTTTAAGCCAAAGATATAATACTGATAAGATTAAAATGCAATAACAACTTGAAAATAACTTTGTTACATAAAATAACCACTAAAGGTCGGTAAGTGCAGACACGAAATACATTACCGACTCTTCTGAATCACCATTGATGGTTGAGCTCTGACACTTTGACTATAAAAAGGACAGCTTTATTTTTGTTTTAGAATGTCTCCTCATTCTGCGCAAGGTCTGTCACTCTGTGATGGGGAGGTCAGGGAAGGGGTTGGTGCCTGCAGCAGGTACACCAGGGGGCCAGAGAGAGCACTTGGAATAGCAAGGTCCTGATTTCCCCTTTCATTATTGAGCCTTCTGTGTGGACATGGCATTGCAATGGCCACACGGAAGCAAGCAACCTTTAAAGAAAACAGTGGAAACATGGTCCCAAGTTTAATCTTCACGTGAGGTTATATCTATTGACTTTAGAGAGAGGAAGAGGGAGGGAGAAAGAGAGAGAGAAACATTGATGTGAGAGACAGGTTACCTCCTGCATGTTCAAGTCCCAACGAGGGATCAAACCCACAACCTAAATATGTACCCAGACTGAGAATCGAACCCACAACCTTTTGGTAGATGGAACAATGCTCCAACGAACCGAGGCACCCAGCAAGGGGCGGTCACACTGTTTTGTAGCACTCTGTGTATGTGCTAACTGCGTGAATTTTTCACTTTTCAGGTGGTGGCTGTGACTTCTATGTGGACTTATGTTGTGAGTGCTTTCTTCATTCGGAAAAAGAAATCAGGTGTGGAAAGCCTCTGGGATCTGCATTTTTCTCCTTCAGACTTATTGCCCTCTGCTTTGGGATTGTGCTTCCTTCATCCTAGAACTTTAAAATAAGAATTCCATGTATGATTTATGTGAAGCTGTTCTTCATTGGTGAAATAGGATCAATGCCTTGCATCCACCTCATTTCCATGTTTTTCTTAGAGTGGGTTTATTTAGGTGACAAACAGAAGCTTTGGGCTGGAGTTGGCTGCTTTCCCATGGACGGTCATCCCTAGCACTTCTCCATACGTCTCCAAGGGGCTTTGGCTTCCTCTCTTGTGGCCCTCCATTACTCTCCAGTCCCCTCAGGGAGCTAGGGCTGACAGGAGCTAACATTTTTTAATATATACAAAGAATAGGCCCACTGTCATGGGTGGTACTACTGCTATCATTTTTTTAGAGATAAGAAAACTAAGGCACATAAAGGTTAAGTAAGTTTTTCAGTGCCAGCTAGTGGTGGTGTTTAAACTTGAAACCAAGTTTAACAGCAAAGCTTCTGTTCCTGCTTATTTCAACTTCCCACTTGTTGGAGCATGGTGTGCCTCTCTCTCTCTGTTTCTCTCTCTCTCTCTGTGTCTCTGACTCTCAATTCACTTATAACTTACATCCGTAAATAAAAACATTACACAGTAAACCAGGCACACTATAAGCTCATCAATATCTCTCATAACTGTGATGGTTGATTTTACATGTCAACTTGGTTAGGCCATAATACCCAGTTCTTTAATCAAATACAAATGTAGGTGTTGCTCTGAAGGTATTTTGTACAATAGATGTGGTTAACAGCTATGACCAGTTGAACTTAAGCAAAGGAGAGTTCTCTCAAAAGTGCAGGGGGGCCCATGCCATTAGCTGAAGCCGTAAGAGCAAAACATGAGGTTTCCTGGAGAAGAAAACGTTGAAAACTGCAGCATTAGCTTCTGTCAGAGTTTCTAGCCTGCTGGCCTGCTCTACGGACTTTGGACTGGCCGATGCCCACAACTGCATGAGCCAATTCTTTAAAATTAATCTCTTTAGGTAGATGGATGGATATGCAGATGATGGATAGATGGAAATGCATTCTGTCAATTCCTGTTATTTGTGGTATGTTCTATAAAGCCCACACGAATGCTGATTAGTGATACTGAACCACTGTTCCTAGCTGACAAGCAATGTTAGGTTCCTGCAAGTCTCCGGTCACAACATGTCTTCAACTAATCAACACAGAACTTTGTTTTAATAGGATATGTGTGTGGTTCTGTTTAAAGATATCTTACTAACATACATTGTTGATTCATTAACATTGGACTCACCACCATAGCACTATAACTCACGCCTGAACGACACCTATCACCCATATTTTTCCGTATGAAACTTCACAGCTTTCTTGCATGTAGGAACATTAGACAGCACTTCAGCACAATGCTTGGGGACCATTTTAAACATAAAATACACCCCCCCCCAAAAAGACAAAAATATGAAAAAAACATGGCACCAAATGACCACAGAAAGGACACAAGAAGGCAGAGCATCACCTCTTTTGACCTGGGAACAGGTATGCCAGGTGGCTCACATTTGTCACCGTTCTATGCATACCTGGAAATGACCAGGAAAACACAAGTATTCATTTGGGGGTTACAAACACATTTTAGCAAGTAGGCAAATTTGCAAATATGAAATCCACAAATAATGAGTATCAACTATACATGCATATCCATATATTCTCTCAGTTCTGTTTCTCTGGAGAATCCTGATTCTCCACATCAATATAACTCCAAATAAAATGATATTTTTATTAATTATGAATAAGCAAGTCCACACAGAAAATTAAACTAAAAGCTTGTGAAAATGTCAATGGCATCATTGACAATTGATTATGCATATAATTCTGTCAGGTAGACACAGCAGAGGATGAATTTCTATCAGAGAATAAGAAAACCAAGTGTGAAAATATCCCTGAAAAACACGCCCCCCCTCTTGACCTCTAGAGGGTAGCTTTAGAAAGCCAACCCACGCCTGGCAATGCCCTGAAATGAATGACTGTGGTACCCACTTCAACAGTGTGTTGTAAAAATGAAACATGACCATGATAATGTGGTAGGGAGCAGTCTACAAATTTAGAGCTAAGATATTACAGTGCACATAAGTTCCACGGTGGGAATGCAAAATCGAGTCTGGGAAAGGTGGAAGGAGGAAGCTGAGTGTCTGAAGGAAGTTCAGTGGTGAAATACTCATGTGCCTTGCTTAAGAAACTCCAACTTTATTCTGTGATGGATAGAGACCCAATAAAGTTTCTAAAAAAGGAAGTACAATGAATAATTTGCATTTTAAGTAGATGGCTGAGACTGTTGTGCAGGGGATGGACTTGAAGGGACTAGACCAGGAGCAGGGAGATCAGCACCCAGGTCACGGTGCTCCAGAGCAAGTGACAGGCATGGGGCAGGAATGATACGGTCGAGGAAAAGCTGCTGGGCTGTAAAATGTGTGATTGAATGTGATGGATGGAAGAGGAGTCAAAGATAACACACATCTCTATTTTTAGTGTGAACTCTAAATGCAGACACACTTGAACTCCTTACAAAAGGCTAATGGGACCACGGTGGATATCACTGATGCATATCTTTTGCTGGGAGCTTGAGGACAAGATAGATTTTATTGTCACTAAGTCAACTGCTTCTCCATTAGGCATTGGGCTTTGTACAGGCCTGATTTCACCACGTATTGCACGGCATAGGAAGAGCCCTGAGGTCCTGATGACTGAAGTTGGAATTCCACTTCCCTCATTCATTGTTGTATGCCCTTGACTAAGTTAAGTAACTACTTTAACCCCCCCCTCTTTAACTATTCAATAAAAATAAAGATCGATTACATGGGAGGAGATGCGTGAGTGCAAGATGCAAAAAGTAAAATCTAAAAAATTAAACATCATTGAGTTGTTAATAATTAACTTACTCCGGAATGGATTTTCCCCTAACATGTATAGAAATGAAGATGTAAAGTGTGAAGTCAGTGTAGGAGTCAAGAGAATCAGGTCTCACGAGAGACTAAGGAAAACCTTAGTTACTTATGATTTCTCTTAGTTACTTATTATTTAGTTATTTAAGTTACTTAGTTACTTATTATTTAGTTACTTTATTATCTCTCTTTTGCTGGCCTTCTCAGGCAAACAATGGCTTCAGGTCAGAGTTGACTTGGGGCAAATGATACCATTCGGTTCTAACTCACACCTGTGTAACCTTGGACAAGTCACTTAACCTTTCTAAATCTCAGTTACCTCCTTTACAAAGTGAAGAAACTACAAAATTGGTGTACGTGTTAAATGAGATAATATATGTAGACTGTATACCAGACAGTTTAGCAGATGGTGGGAACTCAGTAGATGAGTGGATAAAACAACTATGGTACATTTACACAATGGAATATTACTCAGCTATAAAAAAAGAAGAAAATTTTACCCTCTGCAACAGCATGGATGGACCTGGAGAACATTATGCTAAGTGAAATAAGCCAGTCAGAGAAAGACAAATACCATATGATTTCATTCACATGTAGAATCTAATGAACAGACTGAACTAACAAACAAAATAGACACAGACTCATAGACAGAGAGCAGGCTGACAACTCTGGAGGAGGGGTTAAGGGGAGGAGGGAATGAGCAAAAATGAAAAAGGACTCATGGACACGGACAACAGTGTGGTGATTGTGGGGGACAGAGGGCGGGTGGAGGTGGAGGAGGGTATAAGGGGAATAAATGGTAATGGAAAAAATACAGTGAAAATAAAGGTAAAAATATTAGTATTAGTACACAAATTGTTAACTATTTCCTTAAATTCCATTTTCTACAGATGATCCCATTATATATTGTCATGTGATACTTCCTTGCCTTCTCTTCCCTCTACTTCCTCCCCTGACCTCACCTTCTTTCTCTTCTGTCTCCTCCCCTATTTTCCCTTCCCTTCAATTTCCTTTCCTTTTCCGTGAGAAACACTTTGATTGACTACATATGAATTTTTTTGATATATCCATATATTAAAGAACCCTTCCTAGAAGATAATACATTGTTGTATATACATATTTTTTTTAATTTGGGGGGAGATATCTGTGTCTATTTGTGTAAAGAGGACTTATATATACAATATCCCTTCTCATTCTAGAAGATAAAGATACTACTACAATACTAACCTATGTGCCCTTGTTTTTTTTCCCTATTCACTTATAAAAATATGTAATAAAATAAGGATATTTGAATTCTTGCGACCTGTAGGGTGTTATACACAGTGCGAAGGAGAGAAGGACTTAACTGAAGTCTGAATGTGTTTAAGAGAATACGTAAGTGGCCTCAGAGAGGCAGTTAGGTTACGTGACTGAAAAAAGAGGGATGCAAATTTAAGAGGCTGGAAATAGCCATCCCAGCACTAACCAATGCGTCCTTGCTTTTGTGTAGTTTATTCATTTGCACCGCCCCCCCGCCCCAACCCCAGTACACAGGCACAGCCGTGGTCACTGTGGAGCACAGTGGCAAAAGTACTCACTTGAGAGGCCCAGAGGGTTTGTATCTTCAACGGCCAAGACCATGGTAGGTAAACTTTGGGCGTGCAATAAATGGTGCGAAGCTACTCAAATGACTAAAAGGGAGACTGGGCAGAGTTTTGAGAGAAGTTTTCTCCAGACCCATCTTCTGTCCTCTAATTCTGAATGCAAGGGGAGGTCTCTGGTTTGCAGGTGTGCAAATGGCCACAATGGGTAGGCCGCAGAGCAGCCCCTGGCCATGAAGGAAGAAGCGGAGGCCTGGGGATGATGGGGCTGGGATGTGTCTGAAGTAACCAAGGGCCCTCTAAATGGCCATCTGTGACAAAAGGGAGAAGTTTTCAGTGTGGATGCTGCTGTTCTAACACAGCCCCCTGACACTCCTCTAGAAGGGGACCGTGAACCTGCACTTCAGGGAAAGAAGTAAAGGAGAAAGGAGGAAAAAAAGGGACAGAAAAAAAATCCCTGTAGACAGTAAGAAATTGTGTCAAGGACATCCAAGGTACATTTTCTTAAGTAGAAGAGTAAACCATTTTTGTTTGGTTTGTTCTTGTTTCGGTTTTGCTCAGTACAAGGGTGTGCGATATTTTGTGTAAAATTACAGGTGGAACTTAAGTTAGCAGGTGAATGTATGAATGAATGTACTAACAGACATTCATAAACTGAGTGCAGCATAGAATGGGTATATTTCCTATACAAGGAGAGTGATTTTGAATAACCAAAAAACCTCTACTCACCCTGCAACGAGAAAGGGCTCCTCTGGGTAAGGGAGGACCAGATACATTTTATATTATGCAAGGTCTCCTTATTGAAAGTGTTTGAGAGCAGACCTTCCCCAAGGATGAAGGGAAAAATTATTTGGCATTTTATGAGCTGAATATCCCTGGACACTCACACGAATTTTTAGCAAGATAAACAGTGTCAAAATTATCACCAGGCAGATCATGGAAGGGCAAAAATAGCTGAGTCTACTCAGCCGAAAGTATGTCAATGTCTTAACCAGAGACATGAGAAAACAGGGGGCCTGTGTCTGGCAGGAGTTGAACAGTTGACACTAAATTGAGCTATCCGTCATAAGGACTTTGCAAAATGGGTAAATACACTGTGCTTTCCTTTGCTCTACATTAAAGTGCGAGCTTGTGGCTTAGCATCTGTTGACAATTGGATTGAGCCTATATGCACATTGCTTAGAGTTTTTTATAGAATAAATTAGGAGGTAGGAAATTATCAATATAAATAATTTAGTCTTTGAGGGGCAAATGGAGTGCCTAGAACAATTTAATGAGTAAGATAATTCATAGTTATTTAAAAGGAAACCGCCAGATTCTTTTGGAATAAGGAAGTGTTTGACACTTCCACAAACATAAGTTCAACATAAGAAATAGTTAGGAGGTTGGCTCAGGGCTTGCTTAAAAGAATGATCCTCTCCATTTCCATCACCATCTAAATATGGGCCATAAATCAGTTGATTATAGTTCCATGCATTTTTAGAATGGTGTCGGGGGGGATGGGCCACCTGGTGTAGTTATTAAGGATGGATCCATTTATGTCAAAGAATAGAAATAAGAGGTGTCATCTGTCCTCAAGATGCCCCCTTCTAACCCTTTGTTACATAATAGCCATGTGGTCTGTGTGTTATATAACCCTGTAGAATAGTAATGGAAAGCTATTAGAATGTATATATTTTTTTGCCTCACTCACTGGTTAAAAAATTACCTCAGTGTGAAAGCCGGTCTTTGCCAAATGAATACGGAAGATATCAATGCAACTGTACATGTCCTTCATTTAAACAAGTTTGCAGGGAAACTGAGTTCCACGTAACTCAGCAAATCTACCTTAATATTGGCCCTCTCCAGTGGAATACTGGAGAACTTCAGGAAATACTCACAATACAATATGCCCCGAATATAAGATAAACAAAATTAGGCTATGCTGGAACTGTCCCGAAGATGCTGATCTAGGGCCTTTCTTAGAAACATTCTCAGAAGACTAAAATGTCATCTTGTCTAAGGATGATATAAACTCTGTTGGCTTTTTCAATGTCATGAAAAAGAGGCTTTCAAACTTAATTCTGGAAATCTCTAAAATCCTGGTAGCTGGTCAAAGGTAATATGGTTGAAATGGACATGTTTTAACACCTGCATATTCCTTCCCAGTGCCGCCTGCTGAAAACCTGGAATCGGGGTTTCCTACGCTTTACCTTGATGCCAGTCACAGGGCTGCCCAACCCGTGGCCTGTGGGCCACATGAGGCCCAGGACGGCTATGAATGTGGCCCGACACAAAATCGTAAATTTTCTTAAAACATTATGAGACTTTTTTGTGATTACATATTGCAATGTATTTAACGTGTGGCCCAAGACAACTCTTCTTCTTCCAGTGTGACCCAGAGATGCCAAAAGGTCAGACACCCCCAGTCCAGCATTTACAAAGTTTGTTCCCTAGGACACTAGTTCCACGAGTTGTTAAAAGCTGTTCGGTGGAATAAAACATTTCATTGTCAAATAAGCTTGGACCAAGCTGTCCCCTCAATTCTTTTGCTGAGTCATTGTTTACACCGGTATATAAAAACTGCTGCAGTAAGGAAATCATTGACTTAGATTATTTCAGTATTTCAACTGTTGGAACAGAGAACATTTCTTCTCACAGGATATGCACTAATACCTTATAAAAATGTGTCACGGAACACACTTTGGGGACATGGTGTACACGCGTCAATACATCGATGCACCCGTAGAGTTGAAACAACTGAAGTCCCGGGCAGTCTGTAGTTACTTTACGTTCTTACCGGGGCACATACTGTTCCTTCTCCCTGCAATGACAATCTATCATTAGCAACCCCCGCACTGCCCTGCCTTGTCCCTGTGTTGGATGAGACCTTTCAAGTCCCAGCTTAAAAGTCATTTCCTGTGAGAAGCCTTTCCTGGTCCCGCCAGACTGCCGGGGGTGCCCCTCCCCGACCTTCCTCAGCACTGTGCACTAGCCGTGTAGGAGCACTTACAACCACTTCACTTCTTTTTTTATCTGGAGGAACTGGCTGACGCCGTCTATGGGAAATGGTAAGCAAATGTTTGCCAAATGAATGAGTGGGAAAACCAAAACGGTCTGGGGAGGCGTGTCCCCGGATAGGTTTGGCTGATCAGGAAGAGACACAATAAGATCCTAAAGGAGAGAGATTTACAGAATCAGAGGAAACCACAGCTTCCCTTTACCAATAAAAATCTATCCCAGAAAGAATGGATGTCATGGAACCATTAAAATAATAACATGTGTTCTAGGAGACATTAAACTCTTAGTCATGTGGACAAAAAAGCTCTTGGGATAATTTCTTCATAAATTGCTTACTAATCTGCTTCAGAGGGAAGCCATGTGGAGAGTGTCTCTCCTCCTAAAAGCAAACAGATGTTCCGTCTCCCAAAATGATGCTGAGCTACTTACATTTTTTTAGACTTAAGAGCCAATAGTTGTACACGTAGTATAATAGGAATTTTATGAATTTTCCTGGGAAAGCAACTGCATCATTTGCATAGTCAATAGACTGCAACAATTCCAGAAACAAAACTCTATGAATGGAATTGAGAAAATGACCGTCCTTGAGGGAAAGACACTATTGCTAGCGGCTGCCCGTAGAGAGCCAGGGCCATTGTTCCAGGGACCTCGCTGATTCAGGCCGGGGTGCGAGATCCACCTCTGCAGCAGGGAGAAGAGTCCCTCTCTCTAAATGAGCTGCAGTTGGACCCGAATAGGCAGCATGCTCTGGGCAACAATAAAACCAACGGCTCACGTGTGGACCTCCTCTGCTGTCACTAATGCACGGTCCCTCATGATCTCAGACCTGCACAGGAAAACAGAGCCCTAAGGAGCTGCTCAGCTTCTCTTTGCCCCTTCATTTTTGTCTTCAAAATAATAAACTCAATGCAGAGATTTAGAGGCCAGACTGCTTGCTCATGTGCTACCTGTATTTCTTGCGCAGGTTGCCTGGCCTCTTACTCAGTTTACAAATCTGAAAAATAAGGATGATGATATCATCTACATCAGGGGTGTCAAACTCATTTTCACCAGGGACCACATCAGCCTCACGGCTGCCTTCGAAGGGCCGAATGTAATTTTAGGACTGTATAAATGTAACTACTCCTTAACTAGGGGCAAGGAGGTTGGCACTGCCGCCAGGTAGAAACAAGGTGCCGGGCCGGATAAAACAAGGTGGAGGGCTGGATTCAGCCCTCGGGCCTAGTGTTTGCCACCTGTGATCTACATCAAGTATGATCAGGATTGAATTAATTATTAAGTGCCTGGCTCTTATAATAATAAGCACTCACTAAGTGTTGCTACTATTAATTTTCTTAGTGTTAATAATGTTATGATTTTATCATTCATTAAACAGTGATACCAATTGCTCTTCTATTAAAAATCATCTAAGACATTCTTAAGTCCAAACTGCTAAGCTTGAAAATATTTAATCACATATTATATTTTATATCCCACTATTTTTGATAGTCTAAAGTACAGCCTAGAGGTTCCTCAGTATACCCCAAACATGCTTAGCCCTTAGTTTGATCTTGAAGTGTTGTATATATGGTTCTCTTTTCATAATATATTTTTTTCTTTTTTCTAGCTAGTCAATTTCTAATCACTCTTCAGGGTCTAGTTCCAAAGGCACTTCATTGGAAAGGTCATTCTCCCATCTCTGTAAATACGATACTTTATTTTCTGAAGCAAACGAAAACCACACTGGGTCACACAGAGGCACTGATGTTTGTTTCACATAGAAATATCTCAATACATTCATTTCGAAGATACGGACAGGAGCACCATTATTTTCAAGAGTGATGGAATTCCCTGATGTACCCACAGTGTGGTTGGAGGCGGTGATAAACCTCCCTACACTATCTTCTCGTCTTGTCTCTGTCGGCTGGCTCTTGTATTATGGACACTGATCTTACATGCTTTTTTCCCAAACACTGTACCCACTTGCAAAAATGAAGACAATAGGAAAAAACCAAGTAAGTGGAAATATTATAGCACTCCCAATAAAGGAGCAAATATGTGCCCTTTGATGTCACATACCTTGTTTGATGGCAGTGAGAAGTGACGTTTTGATATTTGGGAATGCCAATGTGATTATTTTATTGTTGAATCTTCTTTTGTTTTATCGGGGCATTGTAGATTAGTTTTTCCCAACTTAAACGGTAAAATCTTACTCTCTGATCCCTCCTCCATCTTCTGTGCAAATTATTACTAATTAGCTCCTTTCTTCTTCCTTTCTCTCTCCTCTGCGCTTCTCTACTGAGATCTGTGATAAAGAATTTACGCATTTCTCTGATTAAAATATGTTTCGATTTAGGAAAGGGCTGGGGACCTCGTCTAAACTCATTTACCTTCTTTTTCAGAGTAAAGGGGATGGGGAGAGTGTCTTCTGTGGGTGTCAAGTGACTCTTCAGGACACAAGAAGGGAACAAGAAATTGAGCTCTAAGTCACTCAGGAAGATTGCTTTCTTACAGAGTGCTGCACGAACCACTTCTCTGAATCTCCGCTTACATCCTGACACCTTCTGCAGAGTGATCTTCAAGTATTGCTCACTCCTGTGAGCCTTCAAGTACTTACTTTTGAAACTATGTAGTTATCAACTAGTTATACAATGCATTGTCTTGCATTGTTCCACCCCGTGTCGTAAGCCAGAAACCTGGAAACCGCCCTTAAACTTTTCCATATTTAAAATGTTTTAATGCCTAATATACTTCTAATTTTATGTCTTGTGTACTACCCATCCCCTTTGTATTTTTACCATCGCTGTATTAGTGGAGAATCTCATCAGTGCTCACCCTCAAAGGCCATCCAACGGGTCTTCCTGCCTCCAGGCTTATTTATTCAAATATGCTCTCTACTCTGATATTTCAATGGTCCTTCTTTTTTTTGATATATTTATTGATTATGCTATTACAGTTGTCCTTTTTCCGCCCCTTCACTCAACTCCATCCTGCCTACCCCCTCCCTCCCACATTCCCCCCCTATAGTTCATGTCCATGGGTCATACTTATAAGTTCTTTGGCTTCTACATTTCCTACACTATTCTTACCCTCCCCCTGTCTATTTTCCACCTATCATTTATGCTATTTATTCTCTGTACCTTTCCCCCCTCTCTCCCCTTCCCAATCCCCTATTGATAACCCTCCATGTGATCTCCATTTCTGTGGTTCTGTTTCTGTTCAAGGGACTTACCTAAGAAAAAGAAGATAAAAAATATGAACAGTAAAAATGACAGCAAACTCACAGTTATAAACAACCACACCTAAAACCAAAACAAAAGAAAACTAAGCAAACAACTAGAACAGAAACAGAATCAATGGTCCTTCTAACGTACAGACTTAAATAGATCAATCTGCTCTGAAAATTACTCAGTGGAGAATAAAATCCCACCATGCAATGTCCTGCAAGACATTTCCGGCCAAGGCTTCTGCCTGGCTGCCACGCCCCCTCTCTCAGCTCTCTCGCAGCACATCTCCCCGAGTGACGGACCACAGAGCCCCGGGTTCATTGCAGCAAGACAGATGCACTCAGGTCAGTGTGGTTTTATGCATTCTGTTCCTCCTACTGACTGCCTCCTTGCTTAAATTTTCCCTCCAACTCTTGGCTAACATGTTCCCTCCTCAGATTGAGCCTCCCCTGAACTTTCCATGAAACTTAGATATCTGTTTTTTCCCTCTGATTTCTAGTACACTTTATAGATCTCCATCCTAACAAACTTCTTGCTGCTACCCAACAGTGTCTGCACTTCTATGTTCTCAGTGAAGGCACGGGGCAAGCATTGTAGTTTTTCTTCTTAGCATAGGGTCTAGGACAGAGAAGATGTGATTCCTTAATTAGTTATAGGAAAATTAATATCACATCTTCTGACTTAAAAGCTATTGACCTGAAAACAAAAATGATAACACTCTCAGTGCCAGAATCAGTGTTGAGTGCCTGGGAGAAGATTAAGTACATGCTGGTAATTGGACTGATTTATTCAGGTGACATAACCATAATACAAAATAAAACCTTAGCAATTATTAATTTTATTTTATTCCCTATATTTATCATGGAATCTCCCATATAAAAATTAATAAAAATATGATACTGCAGCCAGAGACAGAAGTGAGACAATATAAAAAGAAAAATAATTTATTTTCCATTCTGAGAATCAAATAGTATAATACTGATTATAAATTATGTGCTGTCATGTTAGACTATGAAGTTATTGTTATTTTTTTCTCTGTCATTCTACAGTGGGATCAAATCATCCCCCAAACCACCTGAATCTTTAGTAGAAAAGGCAGACCATCAAATAGGCACCACCATCATCACTAACATTATCAACACTGCCAACACCACCATCACTACCAAAATCACCACCACCGCCACCATTACTATTATCACCATGATCACCCCCAACACCACCACCTCCTCCATTACCACCTCCACCTCCACCTCCACCATCACCACCACCTCCATCTCCACCTCTACCATCACCACCACCTCCACCTCCACCACCACCACCACTTCCCCCATCACCACCACTTCCATCTCCACCTCCACCATCACCACCTCCATCACCATCATCACCACCTCCACCTCCATCACCACCTCCACCTCCATCACCACCTCCACCTCCATCATCACCACTATCACCACTATCACCACCTCCACCACCACCACCTCCACCACCATCACCACTTCCACCATCACCACCGCTTCCATCTCTACCTCCACCACCTCCACCTCCATCACCACCACCACCTCCATCTACACCATCACCACCACCTCCATCACCACCACCACCTCTACCTCCACCACCACCACCACCACCATCTCCACTTCCACCATCTCCACCAACTCCACCACAAGCACCACCATGCCTCCACCATCATGGCAACCGTCACTATCACTATAACAACAATGACCACTACACTCTTATCAACAATTCAAATGCTGGTCATGAGCATATGTTCAAGTCCAGCCCAATTCATTCAAAACTGAGTTCCCACTTAATAGGGTGATCAGCCATAATGTTCATGTTTTGTCCTTCACACACACACACACACACACACACACACACACAATCTGAGAAAATCTACAGGGAATGGAATCGCTGGCCTGGAAAAGCTGAGTTCTTGGCAAGTGGCAGACTATTCTGTCACTGACAGAAGGAGAGAGAGTAAGTAATGGGAGCACCGCAGGGCATTGTTTCTGGAAACAAGATATATAAAGTCACAGATGCTGTTATTCTCCAAGTCGGACCAAACACGGCAGAGACTCAGAGATGGAGGAGAGACAAGACAGGCTTCAAATGGACACAGAAAACTTCCCCCAAGGTGGAAGGTAGAAGAGGCATTTAAGAAAAAAATGATGATTTTTCTCTCACATAAAGAAAATAAATCATTTGGCTTTGTTTTATCTGTAAGTGGATTTCTCTGCTTCTGAAAGATGGCCTTTACTGAACTTTAAGAGAGAAAAAAAAGAGTTAGGCTCACATTCCCCAAAGTGCCTGCATTTCTATTCCTCTACAGCTCAGTACGCATAACGTCCAAATACCAGATCAATCAGAAACAAGACAGACAAACCGGTTTGCCCTTTTTAGAATCGTGTGAAAAAAGCAGTGGTTTTCAAAGAGTCAAACAGGAAGTTCAGCGGTTTTACCACTCTCTCCTCCTTTTGGAGATTAACATCAAAGGTACAAGTGCAAGTAGTGAATGCAAAATGAAAGGAAAAACTACCCTGTAGCTTGTAAGGAACACACAATTCTTTCAGTTTGTCTTTTGGTTCTGATGAAGAACTTTACCAAAGTTGTGAACAAAAAGTAGAAATCATCATTAAAAAAATACATCTGTCCTCTTCCCTCTTATATGTTTTACTTCCTGAGTCTTTTTTTTTTTTGTAATGTTTTTTTTCCCAAAGTCCTTCAACATACCTTTGAGTTCTCCACCAAAATCCCTGACGTAGGTTAGTCTAAGGGGTGCCCAGCCCGCAGCCCGTGGGCATCATGTGGCCCAGGATGGCTATGAATGCGGCTCAACACAGAATCACAAATTTACTTAAAACCTCTTTTTTTTTTGCTCATCAGTTTTCATTAGTGCTTGTGTATTTAATTGGTGGCCCAAGACAACTCTTCTTCTTCCAGTGTGGCCCAGAGACACCAAAAGTTTGCACACCCTGCTAGGTCAGTCTGAGTTCTCCTCCCGGGTGGCAACCCTGTGTGTGACTTTGGTGCAAACATTTAGCTTCTGTGGACCTCTATTCCATCATCTAGGAAAAGACCAAGTTGATCTAGATGATCTCTGAGATCCAGTCCTAATTGGAATATTTCTGGTTTTCATGCCGGCAGATTTTAGCAATTGTCTTCAGAATTATTTCATTCAACATTCAATCTATTTTTTTTTCAGTGCCTAAGATTGCCAGGCACTGGACTAAATTTAGTATTAATCAAAGGGGATGGAGAAGAAGAAGACTTAAGTTCTTTCCTCACTTCTTCCAATTATTTTCTTCAGATGTTTTGAAATGTGAGGAAGTTAAAAAGACATTGTATGGACCATCTCTCTCTTTTCTAATGAGAAAAACGGTGATTTTGAATTTATGGCACAAGCCAAATCTCCGAGAACCACCAGTGAGGCAGGTGAGCGAGGCGGTGTAACTGTGTAAGTTATAAAGAAAAAGGTGAAAAGAGAAATGGCCTTTCTCCTCAAAGGCATTGGCATGGAAGTTTTAGGGAGAATAAAACAATTTGAAAATAAGGCCACCTGGTAGAGAATTATAGTTACCCTGCCAGGACAAAGTAGGAGGTCATTAAAGGTTGTTGACTGAATGAAGGACTAAAGGTGAATCAAAGCAAAAATTATTTTTTTTCAAGACCCATGTGCTCAGTGCAATGAAGTCTAACTTGGTGTCTGCACTCAACAAGAACGACAGTGTATTTGTGGAATAATTACAGCCCTCTGCCTGCTGTGTAGTCATGTGAAAGTTAAATAAAATGTACAACTGAGACTTTTAAAGAGGATAATAGAGGAAATATAATGAGCTAAAGATGAGTAGGACTGAAAAAATCAGGGGTGTATATCCTGCAAGGGAGTTGTGAGTGCAAAATTAGTGTCATGAAGAGTCAATACACAGATTTCACTGGAGTGATATAAAGGAATGCGAAAAATAAAGCTAGAAATACGATTTAGAACCAGACCATAGAGATACTTTTTGTTATGGGCTGGATGTTTGTAACCCCCTCCCCAAATTCGTGTTGAAGCCCTAGGCCCCTAGCGATGGTATTTAAGATGGGGTCTTGGAGGTGATTAGGGTTAGATGAGGCTATGAGGGTAGAGCCCCCTGTGATGGGATTAATGCCCCTATCTGAAGAGACAGCACATATCTTGCTCTGTCTTTCTCTCTGCCCTGTGAGGACACAGTGGGAAAGTAAGAAGGCAGCTGTCTGCAAGCTGGGAAGAGAATGCTCATCAGTAACTGCATCAGCTGGCACCTTGGTCTTGGATCTCCCAGCCTCCAGCACTGTGAGAAAAACATACATTTATATTGTTTAAGCCACTCAGCCTCTGGTGTTTTGTTATGGCAGCCTGAGTTGACTAACGTACACTTCATCCTGTATCTAGTGGGAAACTTTGATTTTGAGACAGGGATTTTGGGGAAGATATGCAATAATTAAAGTTGTGTTTTGAAAGATTAATGTGCTGAAAAGGTGCATGCTAATTTATGGGAAATGAGGAGGCCACAAGCTGAAGGAAGACAGCAGTGACGGTACCCAGTTAAAAGGCTCTTGGAATAATGAAGCATCGTGATGTGATTGATATTCGTGGGTACCAGGGCACGAGGGAGGGAGAGGAGCAGAGGAGAAGCACAAGGGCGAGGCTGGGTCAAAAGGATGCATCAAACCTGATAGGTGGTTTGGGGAGGGAGTTTGGAAGTCAACTAGAAAATGTGAGATGATGCTTTCTGGGTGTCGAGGTGAGCAAGGCACAGGGTTAAAGTTGGCCAAGCAGGGAGTCAAGAATGTGGAGGCACAATGATAACAGAGTTCAAGGCAAGGCGGTGATCAGGCTGACAGTTAGGAGTCAGATGGATCCTGAGAAGCAAAACAAACTTCACACAAGGACTAGATGGCACCCAAAGAACAAACAACTTGGGATTGGATGTTTAGGAGGTCCAATTTGGTAAATAAGTGTTTTTATTCTTTAGAATATTCATCTAAAGAAGTTATACCTCAGTCTTTGTTTTAACATTTCTTGTGCTGGGAAACTTGCAACTGTGAAAACGGCTCATTCTACTTTTGCACATGCTTGAGTATTAAGAAGTTATTCTGTATTCTAAAATGAAGTCCACCACCTCGTCCTTTAAAAATAATGGATCGTAGGTCTGTTATCGACAGATACCTAAAATATGTATGACTTCTGCATAACATCCCCTAAGTAATTGAAGCTGATTCCCCTTGCCCCTTCCTAAGCAAAATAACTTCCTTCAAACAATCCTAGTGTAACTTAGTTTCTATGTCATTACACATAGAACTGAATACAATACTACAATAGGTTCTCATGGGTGGAATTATGACAGTTCTTTCCCTGAGCAACACAGTGTTTCCATCAATGTTCATATGATCGTATAACACATTTGGTGTTATTGGTTGATGGTAATGGATATCAGATTAAGACAGACCAGTGAACACAATGTTTATCCTTCTCACCCCTCCAACTCCCGTGATGTGGCATAAATGTGTGTGCGTGCATGTGTGTGTGTGGGTGTGAAGGAAATCCACAACAGAGCTAGAAAGCTATCAGTAGTTCGGGCATTTAAAAAGATTCTTAAACACTAGACATATTTGGGATTGTATCATGAAAGAATGGAAACTCCGGGATAGGACTGCTGAGAGCACAAAAATTGTGGGTTCAGGGAACTCTAAGTGTGTAGCGTGGATGCAGGAATTTAAAAGGCACCAAGGAATAGCAGGGATGGTGGTTACTGGTGGGAATCTAATAGAAATGATAGAAACAGAACGGAAATAATGCAAGGGAGAAATAATAAAAGAAAAAAGATTTGTAGGTCTAAATAGAGTTCCAATCTTCAAGTTGGAAGAGCCGGATGTGTGTTAAAAATCATGTATTTGCTGTTAAGTTATAAAATACCCAGCTTTCCTTTACATGAATTATTAAGGTAGAACTACTTTCCTCTACTTGGATGGTGGTCATTTTGAACCCCTTTAAAACTGAAGTTCAGTTTAATTTGTTTATTGTTCTATAATGCCAAGGTCTTCTTGAGCTCTGACTCCAATATGACACCAATTCACTTTTCCTCCCATCTTGATATCATGTATAAATTTGCTAATCATGCTCAATTTGTCATCGATGCAATGATAAAATGCTAATTGGCAAAGCCTTGCAATACTCTGATCGGGCAAGTTAACCTTTTAAGTCTCTCCAGGAAGTAATTAATTAATCTTCTCTGGATAAAACTGTTCAATCAGTTTTGAGCTACACTTCATCTTCCCTACTCTACATAGTCTGGCTCACAGACCCTGAAAAATATTGTCAGATGGCTACTTCAATCAAAATGTACAAGACATATGACATTCGTCTTCATATAACTTCAGAAGCCATATTTTATTTATACTGTCTCATGAATTCCCAGTCACACCAGACCCTAATTTTCAATATGCGCCTAAGACAGCAGTCTGAACACAGTTTGTTCATATCTGATATCAAGTCCACCAATGTCTATATACTTAAATTACCTTTTTTCTGCTTTGGGAAATATCGACTCAACATTTTCCTTTCTTTTTGCTTATTTTATTTATTTTAATTGAATGTGTTGGGGTGACATTGGTTGATAAAATTATATAGGTTTCAGGTGCACAGTTCTCTAACACATCACCTATACACTTGTGTGTATAGAGCATGTGTTATAGATGATGTGTATTGTGTGTTCCCCAGCACAAGTCCCCTTCCATCACCACTTACCCCACCTTTACCCTCTTCCCCCTCCTCCCACCCCTCTTTCCCCCTGGTAATCATCCTACTGTTGTGTCTAGGAGGTTTGTTTCTTTTTTTCTTTTGCTTAATCCCTTCACCTTTTCCAACCCCCAACCCCCTGACCTGTCGGTCTGTTCTCTGTATCTATGAGTCTGTTTCTATTTTCTGTGTTAAGTTAGTTGGTTCATTAGATTCCATATACAAGTGAAATCATATGGTACTTGTTTTTCACTGACTGGCTTATTTCACTTAGCATAATACTCTCCATGTCCATCCTTGCTGTTGCAAAAGGCACAATTTCCCTCTTTTTTATGACTGAGTAATATTCCATTCTGTAAAGGTACCACAGTATTTTTTAATCCATTCATCTACTGATTGGCACTTGGGCTGCTTCCAAATCTTGGGTATTGTAAATAATGCTACAATGAACATAGGGATGCATATACGAGGTGTATCCAGAAAAAGTTCAGCCATTGTTAATATAATGAGAACACTTTGGCAACATCAGTGTAACCTGGCAGCCAAAGAGAGTGGAGTGGAATAAGCATGCGTGAACAATGATGACTTCACTGTACTCGTCAGTGGGGGAAGCAGACGCCATTGAGTGAGCACATGTACTGCGTGGCCATCGCTTCAAAATGACTGAGCGAGTAGAGCAAAATCTGCATCAAATTCTGTGTTAAGCTTCATCACTCCTCTGTGGAAACTATTCGGATGATTCAGAAGGCCGCAGCTATGGGCAACTGGTGATTGGCAGCTTCATCACAACAACATGTCCATTCATGTATCACGTCTCATGAAGAGTTTTTTGGTAAAACATCAAATCACCCAGCTCCCCTACATCTATTGCATCTATTCAGCATCCCTACAGCCCAGACTTGGTGCCCTGTAACTTCTGGCTTTTCCCAAAACTAAAATGACCTTTGAAAGGGAAGAGATTTCAGACTGTCAATGAGATTCAGGGGAATACGACAGGGCAGCTGATGGCATTTGGGAGAACTGTGTGAGGTCCCAAGGTGCCTACTTTGAAGGGGACTGAGGTGTCATTGTCCTATGTACAGTGTTTCTTGTATCTTCTTCAATAAATGGATAGACCTTTCTGGATAGACCTTGTATTCTTTAGAATTAATGTTTTGGGTTTCTCTGGATATAGTTCCAGAAGTGGAATCACTGGGTCATAAGGCAGTTCCATTTTTAATTTTCTGAAGAAACTCCATATTGTTTCCCACAGTGGCTACATCAATCCAAATTCCCACCAATAGTGCACAAGGGTTCTCTTTTCTCCACATCCTCACCAACACTTGTTTGTTGATTTACTGGTGATAGACATTCTGACAGGTATGAAGTTATATCTCATTATGGTTTTAATTTGCATCTCTCTGAAGATTAGTGATGTCAAACATCTTTTCATATGTCTATGGGCCATCTGTATGTCCTCTTTGAAGTGTCTATTCAGGTCCTTTGCCTATTTTTTAATTAAATTGTTTGGCGTGTGTGTTGAGTTGTATAAATTCTTTATAAATCTTGGATATTGACTATTCATCTGATGTATGATTGGCGAATATGTTCTCCCATTCAGTGGTTGTATTTTCATTTTGTTGATGGTTTCCTTTGTTGTGAAAAGTATTTTAGTTTTATGTAGTCCATTTGTTTTTTTTTCCTTTTGTTTCCTTTGCCTGAGGAGATATAGCAGAAAAAAATATTGCTATGAGAAATGTCTAGATTTTACTGCCTATGTTTTCCTCTAGAATTTTTATGGTTTTGAGTCTAACATTTAAGTGTTCAATACATTTGAGTTTGTTCTTGTGTGTGGTGTGAGAAGGTGGTCTCGTTTAATTATTTTTTTTTTGCACACATCTGTTTACCTTCCCAACATCCTTTACTGAATAGACTATCTTTACCTCATTGTATGTTCTTGCCTCCTTTGTCACAGATTAATGGACTATAAAGGGGTGGGTTTATTTCTGGGCTTTCTATTCTGTTCCATTGGTCTAAATGTCCATTTTCAGGCTAGTACCATTTGTTTTGATTACTATGTCCTTGTACCATAGTTTTATATCAAGTAGCATGAGTCCTTCAACTATGTTCTTCTTTTTTCAAGATTGCTGTGGCTATTCCAGGTCTTTTGTAGTTCCATATAAGTTTTTGGAACATTTGTTCTAGTTCTGTGAGATACGCCATTGGTATCTTGAGAGAAATTGCATTGAATCTATTGATTGCTTTGGGTAGAATGGACATTTTAATGGTGTTAATTCTTCCTATCCATGAACACGGTATATACTTCCACCTATTTATACCTTTTTCAATTTCTTTCTTTACTGTCTTATAATTTTCCAAGTACAGATCTTTTATAACCTTAGTTAAATTTATTCCTAGGTATTAAAAATATATATTTTAAATTTATTTTTAGAGAGAGGGGTAAGGTGGGAGAAAGAGGGGGAGCAAAACATCAATGCGTGAGAGAAACATCAATCAGCCTCTTTTCGCATGCACCCCAACCGGGGACCGGCCCACAACCCAGGCATGTTTCCGGACTGGGAATCGAACCAGCGACACTTCACTTTGCAGGAGGAAGCTCAACCAACTTTGCCATGCTGGTCAGGGCCCTAGGAATTTTTCTGATGCAGTTGTAAATGGGATTGTCTTTTTAGCTTTCCTTTCTGATAGTGCATTATTGGTGCATATATGACATGGCATTTCTCAAGAACTTTTGACACTGATTCTATAATTTTAATTTTAATAGATATATTTAGTTTCAACTCAGTGGCTTTCGGGTTTGGAGATATACATCATCTGTGGGAAGAAAGCAAGGTATAGATCAGTTGCGCATGCTGCTGTTTGTGTAAAAAGCACAGGTAATTTTTATGCATATTTTATAGCTTGTACAGAATCATGTACAGAATTAATGACAACAGTTGCCTTTCTGGAGGGAAACCAAGAGGATGAGAGGCTGGAGGACAAGTGCAGGCAAAATACCGAGCAACTGTAAGTACCTTTTCAATTTCCAGCATGTGCCTCTATTCCTGATGGAAAGGAATTCCAAAAATGGAAAATAAATCTAGTAACCGCCAGCTTTTTAGATGTTTGTGAACCAATACAACTGAAAAGTAACAACTAATATAACATGACTTATTTTTTGTTTTATTATATAAAGACATTGTAATGACTTACAAGCCCGCAAAAACAAATGACAAAAATGATATCAGAATAAAGGACACTCTTTTTAAATTGAGTTTCATAAAATAAAACTCAACTAAATTGTTTTTCTGTGTCTTCTGTGGCAGAAGACAAATGGTTAGGATCTGGTGACTCAACCACACAGACTCTTCCATGCTCACCTTCCCTTTTTGGCTTCGATTATTATTCTGCTTTTTTCCAGTTTACCGTATATTCTTTTTCGTAGAAAAGTGTAGAAGCAAAACAATATTTTCTGAGCTCTATTTCACCTTGGTAATGTTAAAATTATGCCATTTTTTTTGTTTATTCATATCACTTTTAATTTGTATTTTTGTTTATGCTTTACAAGTACTCATAATATAATATGGTGGTATATTACATACTTAATATTAAATTATCAAACACAATTTGTCCATTCATGCTCAGTGTTTTTTTATTAAACTTTTTTTTTGTTGTTGTTCAATTACAGTTGTCTGCATTTTCTCCCCACCCCTCCACCCCACCCCAGCCAAACCCACCTCCCTCCCCCGCCTCCCCTGCAAAGGCAGGAGATCCAGCTTTTCTTCGCGCTCTCTTTCTGAATGAAGGCTTCAGGTTATTTTTGACACCGACTTTAGCTTTTCTTATTTTCAACACATCTTAACTTATTAAGGTATTTTTTCTCCACATATCATTCCTACATTACCAATGTTTTTATTTGGTGTTTGTTATTGTCTGTGTGCTTCACATCCCAACTTGTAAATGTAACCCTTCAATACGTAAACGCATCATAAAAGGTGGCTTCCATAGCTGGCCCCTGGGAGGCCAGTTTTTGCAGGCAGCACTGCAGTGTCAGCTCAGAAGGAAGCTCTTTTTAGTTCATTTTTTGTATCTATAGGAGCTTCTCTTTCTTTTTCATCGTGACTGTTTAAATTGTGTTGCTCTCATTTTATTGTTTTGGACCCTTCTATTTTGAGCTTTTTTTTTTTTTTAGAGTATCTGGCATTTTTACTTATGCCTCCTGTTCTGTTTTGAAATTCCCTTTGCAAACTGTAATTATTATTATGCACAATGAAAAGACACGGCCACTCTGTCTGACAAGTTCTTTTTGCTTTAATTTCAGCCGTCAGTGTGCTTTTGTCAATGAGGAGTGAATCGCAGTGGCAATCCCATTTGCTATTTCCTCCTTGAGCACGGATGACAAAGTGGATGCAATTAACAAATTAGTGAATGATGCAAATATGAGAAAATGAATTATGGAAATGACAATAAAACAAGACGTTCCCTTTGAGATTGTTTCTCTTTGGCAAAAATTGATTCCTAACCAATAGGTAGATGTTTGAATTCCCTCACCCTTAGTGTACGCTATTTCTCTATCAGCTGGTATACTGGATTAAGAACGCACTTTGATGAGGCAATCTGTCATGAACCACCCTAAACACCATTGCTTCTATTTCTCTATTAATTTGTCATAATTGAAAAGTGCATCACAATGCTTCTCTGCATTAATTTATAGATTTCTAAATTTTAATTTTCGCAGATATTAGTTTCAGGTGTACAACCTAGTGATTCAGTATTTGCATACATTTTGATATACTGTTTGACAGAGAATTGCCACCATGTATATTACATCTGTTGTATTTAAACAAAGTATAACTTCTGTGGCACTGTGTCAGCAAAGTGTCCTTGTCAACAAGTGTTCGAGTGTCTGCAAGACTAACACCCGGAAAATAATTTGTTCAAGTTGTGTTTAAGAATTTCAGAAAGGAAAGAGGCTTAACTCCTTTTCAGGTAAGTAGGGAGTTGCCGTTAGTTTAGGCCCATTACTCGGAAAGGGGAGGTAAGAAAGCGGAATCGATGTCACAGGGAGAGGAGAGACTAGGTACGTTGCTGCCTGTGCTCCAGACCCTTGTGGACAGCGTCCTCTGATGGACTCTAGGAAGGCAGGGCAGTTCTGCTTTTGTGTGTGTAACATTCGTTTCAAGTACAAAAGTAAAATTATATCTCTGTAAACATCTTGGAAAACAGAGAAAGCACAAAGAAAAAAATAAAGATCACATCTACATTTCACCACCCGGAGACAACTACTCATAACATTTTGTCTTTCAACGTGTCTTTCTAGTCTTTTCCTACACACCCCTCCTTCACACACACACACACACACACACCCCTCCTTCACACACACATATGCACACACCTTCCTTTACACACATACACCTTCCTTCACACACACACGTACAACCCTATTTTATTAAAACAACTTAACTACCAACAAAACGTAGGTTATAAAATTATGGGACAATTCTGTCTTAACAGACTTCTCAGCTCCTTCCCATCTAACTGCAAAGGGAAAAAAATGTAGGAATTCAATGTTTCCTGCGGAGATTGGACAGAGAAAGAAGAAAGCATTTGGACAAGCCGCACTAGTCTCGTGCCGTTTTCTGATATTCTGGAGGCAGGTAACTCGAAACTTTTGCTCTCAGCCGTTAAACTGCAAAGGCCAATTGAGGTCTAGGCAGCATCCAAAAGGCTTACAGAGGTCATAGAAGGTCAAGATTTGTGTTAGTCTTCATTGCCTATAAAATCTATTGGAGATCAAGAATTAAAATCTGCATTAGAACCAGCTGAAGTAGAAGTTTTGTGCTACATAGTGATAACATATAAATATATTTCTTATAAAAGTTCTTAATTTGTTCCTAATTCTCTTTTGAAAGCTATACTGATATGGAAGTGTATTTACCTGTTTCTTAGAGATTGCAATGAACTAGTACTAATAAATTATTTGAATATTATATTCTCACAAATAAATGTAAACTGTCAGAATTTACCTTTTTTTTTTGTCATTAGAGGCACCTGAGAAAAATCATTTGCTTAGCTACATTTTGACCCACCTATGGCCCGGCAGCAAATAACCAACTTTCAAAGCAAAGTTGAAGTGCCTCTGTCACCTCTCAGTGGAGACATCAGCAAGCAATCACGTGTGCGTTTTGGAGACCAAAAGAGGGTCTTGACTAAATATAAAAGTGTATTGATCGAAGGTGTTCATGATTATTGATCGAAGGTGTTCGTGATGGTGCCTGGTCAATACTCAGCTACATTTCTATTATGTTCATTGTTTCTTTTAAAATATAATCACAAAAGCGCTGAGGTATCTTCATATTTTGCCAAGCTCTCATATGCCTTGCTGATCTATATATTTCTAATTTCATATGTTTCCTTTTTGTTGATAGCACACATTAAAGATCCCCCAAATACAGTGCCATATCCTGAATGCCTCTTACAAACACACTTAATAGTTTAACCTAACATTTTACTACGGCTTCCTCCTCATCAGCGCTAGCCCTCATATATCAGGAAGACAGCCAACTGGTTAAAACCAAAGACAGGCAACAGTTAAAATTGCTTGATTTCAGTTTTCTAGAAAATTAATGTTATTTAATATTTCACTTACTTGAAAAAAATAGACTACAATGCTACTCTACTCAGAAGGATGAAATAATAAGAAATACATTCATGAGACAATGAGATGGCAGAGTTAGTATTTAAACGCTCGATATGTTAAATGCCTTTTTCTTAGAAAATTCTTTTTGCTTTTCCTATTTCACAAAAGGTAGCCATTTTATATTTAGTAAAAAGGAAAAAAAATCACATTGTTTTAAGACCCAATGCTGTTATTTTCTATTTTAAAATCCCGGCGGAAAGATAGAAAATAAATTACCAGCATGCGATTACCGAAGGTAGACATGTGCTGTCACCAGGAAATGGGATGGTGGCAGGGGAAATGCACGGATGATACGGTGCTATTTGTAACCCAGAACTTGGTTCCCAGTAAATCATCAACTGTATAATTAAGACAACAAAAATATGCACCTTGAGAGATAGCCTTGTTTAATATTTATCACATCAGGATGAATATTAATTGTTTCCTCCTGTCTTTACTAAAAAATTAAACTATTTCAGTTCTCAAAAACAACGCTCCACCAATAAAATCTATTTCAGCAAGACCGAATGTCACATGGACTCAACCAAACGGTGTGGCCTGGAAATGGGAAGTACAAGGAGAGGATACAAGAGCAGGAGGAGAAGAGGCTGTTTTTGTTACAATGTCTGGAACCACGCCAGAGACTTTGATAAACTTCTGCTGCCGCAGAAGTCTGTCCCAGTCTATTTACAGGCTGGTGGTTCTCAACTCCAAAAGCACGTCAGAATCCTCTGGGGAAGTTTTTTAATAAATGTCTTTGCCCCCAGACTCCCCCGAAGTGTTCCAGGTAGGATTCCTGGGTGATTCCACTGTGAAATCAGGCCTGAGATTCCTGGTTAACAACCACGTCCCTGGGTGGGAACAGACAAAGTTCATCTCTCTAAACCACATGAGTGGGGAAGTGTTTCTTGAATAAAGAAAAATCAATGTCACACATTAATTTCAGCATATTACTGCCTTCGATTTTCATCTTTGAAAACAAAACATCTGACATCCTGGGGCAGGCAGATCTCGTAGGTAATTTAACTTCCTCCTGAGTTCCCACGAACACCTTTTTGAGACAAAGCATTCCTCACCCCTGCCAGGTAAACGATGCTTTACCGATTGCTCCCCCTGAAGTGCCAGTTCTGCCAGGGCAAGGATGTGGCTTCTTTAACTGTCTCTTCATTGCTCATCACCTTGCCTGGTGCTTGTGAGAAAAATGCCTGCTCAATGAATGTATTATTAGTGGAAAATATACAGGAAGGGGCAAGCATTCAGGCAATAGCATCTCCATTACTCTGGCTATTCTTATTTCATCTCTTATTATTTTTCTTCTGGTCTAAACTTCTTACCATCTTCCCTGCTGTTTATTTTTTGTTTTGCTCCTCTTGAACTCTGGGACAATATTTTGCCTTAAAAGTCATCCCCCCGCCCCGCCCCCACCACTCCCTTTCGCTCCATTCTCTCATTCTTCCATATAGTATCACAAGTCCAGTTCTATTAAGTTTGGACAGCGTTCTCTCTTTGTAAATATAACATAAGTGTTCGGTCATAACTGTATCAAACCCATATTGCAATTTCTATCTTCGGTTTACCTGCAAGGAGATACATTCTTTGAAAGCAAGAACTATAATTTTATACCCACCGTAATTCCTACTACACTAGAGAGGACATGTTAAGCCCTGAATAAATATTTGTTGACTTTCAGAGGTTATTTTTCTGTGAGTAAGCTCTGAGTCACTTTGAGGCGGTGTAGTACAGAAAGTACTTTGCACAAATGAATGTTTTCATTAGACATCTACAGGCTCTTGTAAGGAGACGCTCCCATTTACTTCCAGCACAGTGCTGTTCTCCAGCAGGGGAAGCGTGTCTTTTGAGCATGGACTGTTTTTGTTTTTGTTTTTTTTGCAAACCAATTTTAAGTAAGTAAAGTTCTCACTCTTTCTAAAAATTGTACTTCGCTGTTAACAGGGAACGAAAAGGATGTTTTCACATTTGAATATGAAAAGCCTCAGACAACCTGGAGACCAGGCGGTGCCTTTCTGTGCTTCTGCAGAGTTTACCTGACTGAGGTCTCCTCTCCTCCCCTCCCCCACCACTCCACCCTCTACCTCCCAGTCAGTGGACAATAATACTGTTACTCCGGAGTTGTAAAAGTCCGGCTGTGTGCCCCTCGGTGTCGTCAGTCTGACACCCTCCACTTGTTCCATTCCCTCTTATGGATGTCTGGGAAAGGTCGCTGAGAAGCTACTTTTATGTTCTTGTCCTGGACCCTGAACATCTTCTGGGATAGGCGCGGATGTGCCCTGGACAATGGTGACCAAGTGCTGGTGCCTGTCTGTGCCTCATTCCCTTCCTTTTTGCAGGCTCCACGGACGGGTGGCCAGCCCTCCTCTGGCTCCTGTCCCTTCCCTTCCCTTCCCAGGCAGCCGTAAGGAGTGATTGTCGTTTTTCCAAAATAAGTAATCAAGTATTTAGTTACTAAACTTCTAGCTTGTTTTAAAAAAGGATCAAAAGTTAATTTGGCCTGGCCGGTGTGGCCCAGTCGGTTGGAGCATCTTCGTGTACACCAAAAGGTCGTGGGTTCAATCCCCAGTCAGGGCACGTACAGGAGGCAACCAATTGATGTTTCTCTCTCACATCAATGTTCTTCTCTCTCTCTGAGCAATGAAAAAATGTCCTTGGGTGAGGACTTTTAAAAGACGTTAATTTGATTTTCCTAGTGAAGTGATAAAAAAAATTTCTGAATTGAGAAAATATTTTGACTAATTAGAGATATGGCAACCGAAGTCACTGCACAGTCATAATATTTAAAAACGGGTTCAAGAACTCCACAAAACATCTCATATGTTCAATAAAAAACTTTTCCACTGCCTGAAAGGTAACTGGATACTAGACGTTTAATACAATGTAGAGACGGGCTCCTCCCTGGTGTATGCCTCGTGGCTTTCTCAGTTACAGAGATCTTCCCATAGTCTCTCTTTGTCTGTCAGAGATCTTACCTCACTTCTCAGGTGTCACTAAGCAACAGTCAAAAAATAATATGCTATTTTCATAACATTAAGGGTGTCCCTGCCCAGCATACAAATGTTCTTTCCCTGACTTATGTGGTTGTCAGCTTGTTTAACTAACGCTTTTGGATCCTCGGCAGGAGCATCTAATCAGTACACCAGCAGCCAGTCAACAACTCAGAAATTAGAACCCACTGAATACTTCACCAATAATGAAGCTACCTGGTTCCTTTTGTGCTGACAGCCGTGGGCGGCCTCCAAAAGCTGTGCCAGATGAGGCACAGAAATAGCAAAGCCTGGCTCCCTGCCCCGGTTCGGTTCCTGGCCTGTGGAGCTGCCCGCCCAGCACAAATCGAAGTGGAATTCTGGCACTTGATCTGCCAAGATGGTTGCCATCCAGGCCACACTACCTAGTTCTTCCTTTAGGTGCTCCCGAGGAGACGTGGGGGAGGGAGAGGGCCTGGGCTTTCCCAAGCTCGGGGTCCCAGGACTAACCTCCCGTCATCTGAAATGCAGCCTCCAGTAGTGCCTGCTGTGTCTTTGCTGAGGGGTCAGTGCAAAAAGAGGCCATCCTTGCAGCTCTGGCACACAGCCTCAGGTAAAGTGGGTATTATAATAACAAAAGCAAAAGGAAAAAGCTTTCTGCAGCCCCATTCCCTCTCTCTGTTCCCTGTCTGCATTGATTTGTTACCTGGTTTACATTAAACAGCCCTCTTGGCCACTGACTACATAGCCACAGGCGAAGGGATAAGAGTCGAGGCTCCGGTGTATTCATGTAATAATGAAGGATCAAGTGAGGAGGCTGTAGCAGTGGAGAAGAAAGAAGTGACTAGTAATTTCAAACTGGGAAGGTGGGTAGAGGCTTCCCGCCGTCTCCTTTGGTGACCGGTAAGCTCCACGTATATCACTGTTTACATTGTGTCCTGTGGCGGAGAACTCAGAAACCAGATCTAGTTGCAATCTGGGCTTCCTGTTACTAACTATACCTGTTAATCATAGGTTAGAGTACAGCAGCTTTTCTACATGACTAGGAGTTGGCGTTTCCCCTTACACAGTATTTATATTAAGGCTCATCTAGAAAAGAACACAAAAAGAAATAATACATAAAAAAAGAATGCCTAAAAACCAAGGAACAATCAAAACAAAAACACCACTTTGCCTTTCTCCTCTTGTAAGGCCATAGGCTACAGTCTCCGCCCATCCAGATTCCGGAAATAGACGGCATCCTTTCAGGAGCTCGCCCTCCCTGTTCAAAATTCTCCTTAAATTCTACTCTCTATGATGACAGCTACAGGATCTCTCTTTTTCCCACCAAAATTCTGCTTTGTGGGTCGGGGCAGTGGGGACAAAGAATCGAAACATTTTTCCTTTGGAGTTACTTCTAACACCAAGAATGGGATGAAGATGAGAGATCGTGCTCAAATAAATACCAGTTGATGCATTGCCCCCACTGATCCAAGTAAAAGAAAATACGTAACAAAGAAGCTACAATAAAAACTCTAGCTATGCAGACAACAAACGCAGCTGGCATTCGGGTGGTGATTTATGGCACTTTGCACAGGTAACCTATGCTGAATGTGTGGCGTAGGGAAGAGAACAAGTCTTCATTAATTGCTGCACCTTAGTTTTAGGATCGCATTGAAAAAACTAGCACCCGGGGGCATAGTCACTTCCCCAAACGTCACTGTTTGAAGAGTAGTTTATTTAAAATTGTGCAAAAGCAACTGCCCAGACCAAAGACCATACTTTCTAGGACTCCAACACTGACCCGGCCAAATGGGCCTCCATGAGAACTTAGAAAGAAAAAGGCCCAGGCACCCCTCCTGGGAACGAAGGGGTATAATTACACTGGGGTCCATCATGGCTGGGGGCGTACAACTCCCAGGTGGACTTTGATGAGTAAGACGCTGGCACTCCGCACAGCAGAACATCTCCCACTGCATTCTGCTATCAAACGTGAGCCTTTGCCGTCAGAGAAATACTAAGGAGTCAGGAGGTAGGAGTCTGTGGACAGGAATATTCCAAGGAAGCAAACCTGTACCGAGTTGAAACATCAAAGGAATCATTACCGAAAGAGCCGTTTTCACTCCTATTATTATTTGGATAGCAACATAGTTTTTAAAAGCAGAATTAATTCATGCCTTGGTAGGACTGGAGTGTTAAATATCTTGGCTAGGGGAGGAAGGGGTCAGGACATATTTTAGAATTCAGTGATGAGAAATGGAGAGGAGAGGTGAACGTTTTTCTCAAAAAGTTGTTGCCCAGCTATTAAAGAAAGAACATGTGTTTAAAACTCTTTTAAGGCTAAGTGGAAATTGGGACTCCTGGAGCACTAAGAACTACAAAAATGGTTTATCCTGGGGTTCCTCTACCTGGGAGAATAATTAGCATCCAACTAAATGAACATTATAATAGAGATCAAGACCTGCTCCATTTCAATTAATGTGCTGTAAAGAGGGCAAAATAATAGAAGCTGCTGGTGAGAAATGTTATTAGTGAGAAGGAAGTCTAGCCAAAGTGTCTCTTTCTACAAATACATAGCGCATGTTAAAATCTTCATGATAAAACTTGTTATTATACAGATTCAAATATGCCCTGACTTACGGTGACACATTAGAATTTTTTTAATTTTTCCTTATGATTTTGCCCATTAAGATATTACTCCTAGAAGTGGAATTGCTGGGTCATAAACCAGTTCCCCTTTAAAATTTTTGAGAGAACTCCATACTGCTTTCCGTAGCGGCTGCACCAGTCTCCATTCCCACGAACAGTGCAGGAGGGTTCCCTTTTCTCTGCATCCTTGCTAGCACTTGGTGTCTGTTGATCTACTGATAGGGAAAGGGGGGGATAAATGATGATAGAAAAAGACCTCACTTGGGGTGGTGAACACACAATACAATATACAGAAAATGTATTCTAGAATTGTAACCTGAAACTTACATAATTTTATTAATCAGTGTCACCCCAATGAATTCAATTAAAAAAAAGAAATCACTCTTATTTTTTTCATGGCTATAACTTAACCACTATATATTCTTGAATGAAGGACAGACTCATGGATAAGGAGAAGAGGAGGAGATAATATGGCAAGGACACCATGACAAAATTCCCTTAGGGCCCGTATAAGCGCTCTCTCAGCTTCTCTGCTCAGCCATTTTTCTTCCTTGTTCTGTACATTATTTCCAACTTCAACTACCCATCTATACCTTCATCCTGGAACTTCTATTCTGAGCCCCAGGCTCCTATATCCGACCACCTACAACACCGATCTATGAGAAAGCTCCAAGGGAACTAAGAAAGGAAAGTGCAGTCTCTAGCGCACAGTACCAGCCAGGGTCATTAATACCCTCCAGCCTGAAGGGGAAGGAGAAGAGAGAGATTCCTGGAGCCAGGATGCAACCTTGTGGTGAGGGCTGCCTAACAGCCCTCTGGTCTTCAGTAGAAGGGCACAGCAATCTGTAGTGATCTCGCTGAAGGAGAGATAAAGTAATAAATACCCTAATCTAACTCTCCCTTATCTTCTGATCATCTCCTGGTGCTCCCATTGGATGAACCCAACTGGCAGCTAATGGGGAAGAGAACCTACGGATGGAGTGCACAGGGCCAGCTTCCTGGCACTAAGCAAAATGAAAGGGGAGAATAGAATACCTCCAGCACTCCTACTTTTTCAAAAGTCTTTCCTGTTTTTCCTATATTCTGGTCCACCAATCCATTGTTCCACAGGGGAGAAATAGCCAGAAAGGGAATCCATGGAAAATGAAGAGGAGAATGCATGAGGGCTAGTCAAAAGAAATCAAGTAAATTGAATTAAGAAGGGTGGAAGATAATCTACAAATCCGTGGGACCTTATGGGAAGACAGGTAATATGGAGGAAGACATTGATGGGATCGTGGATTGATTTCTACTCTGTTGACTCTAGTAGTAACATGAACAATAAGCAAAAGAGAGCATGGTGAAAGTTTGAGATTTCACACAAAGCTAACCACCTGTACCCGGTTATTTGCTCAGACAACAGGTCACCGACCTTTAACAATGATCTTGTGGGGTTACAATAAAAATGTGTGTATAATAAAGTGAAGAATAGGAGAGACAGACTGGTTGGCCTTGGATCACTTCCTCCTCCGTTTTGGTAGCTTATCAAGGTGCCACTCACAGTCCATGGTACCACAAAGGAAGAACCCAAAGCTTTGACTGATACAAGTAGCCAAGCTCTGGACGTTCTCCCCACATTCAAAAGGCCATTGCATGGCTCAGATTCCTTTCTTGTTACATAGTTGACTGGTTCAGCTTTGGCCCAAGCTCCCCTCTCATTGTCACGGTGGATGGATGGAAGCCACGTGGGACAGGAAAATGACGCAATGCATGTGCCTCTCTGAGGCAGTACCCTGCTGCTTACATAAGTCTTCCTGCCTCCAGTATCAGTCTGCAGTGTTGACAGATCCACACTGAGGGGAAAATAAGGGCACAGCCCTGAGCCAACAGGCACTACCTCTCTGCTGTTGCACACCTACCCCCCTGGCTTGTTTTGTCTTCTTGAAATAAAATGGTTCATTCTTTAGGGTAAGCAATGCCTGCTCTCTCCTAGAATTAAAATTTTGGTTTTATAGGTCTGTTCCTGCCACGGCCTATGAGCTCTGTCAGGGCAAGAATCACATTTGTCCTCTCTATTTTCAGTGCGTGTCAGCTGAATGCACATGACAGGCATTCAGCGAATGTTTGTTGAATGAATCATCATTCCTGTGGCACATTGAAATGTCTCATTTGATGTGAGATTTTTATTAAATATGGGATTAATAGGTAAAATAAACCACTCAAGATATTTGTGATCCTGGAGAATCCCGGAAAACAAGGGCACCAGGACACCCATCTCTGTATCGAACAGCACTTTGGTAAGCGGTTGCAGAGGATAGCGACGCTAGGCGGACTCTGCTGGGCTCGCTTGTGAATTCTGCAGCGTCAGTGGCATCAATATTCATAACTAACCTAGGAGGGAATGAAATTATTGCTCCAAAAAGAATGTGCTGCACTCTGTAGTGCTAGAACATGGTGCGGTTACAATTATATTTCATATTGTCGTATTAGAAGCAAAGAAGTGTTGGTCCTGTACCAAATATCGGTGATTGTTGAATGTCTTCAAAGGTTCACTCGTGGCTTGTCCGCCCTTTTCACATTCCACAAGCCCTCCCGTCTGCTATGCCCTTGTCATGGTATTCCCCCCCCCCCCCCCCGTAGAGTTCATCCCAAAGAACACATGCTGAGACCAACCAATGATCATGTTCTGCTCCCATCCACTCTGGGATCTACGAATTCAGTCTGGTGTTTAAGGGGCAAGTAGCCAGATGCTGTGTGTCTGACAGGGAGAGATCTCAGTTGCACACACACAGCTCTGGGGATACTGTTTCCTCCTCAGTCTGAGAGTCACTAAAGAAGGGGGAGAAAGAAAAGAGCAAGAAGCAAAGATGAGGAGGCAAAACCCGGGAACTGACCACTGGGGGAAAGGCAAAGGAAGCAAAATGGATCACAGGATCGCATTTCAGTAGAAAAACATGATGTCCCTCTAGTTCAACTCAGCCTACTGTTCAAAGAAAATGACTCGCTGCTTAAAATGATGAATTCGGGATGGGAAGGATTGAGAGAATGAATGAATCAATAAATGCATAAATTCGCTGAATTATTGCTCTTAGACAGTGTTCTTCCACTTCAGATCTCAAGTTATTATTTGAGGATATCATTAGGAAATGACACAAAATCACTTTTCTCTGTCCTCTCATATGTCAGTCCCCACCCCCTGTTTTCTCATATGCCATCGGAGGGGAAGAATGACGAACTAGCAAGTGCATTAGAAATACCATGAAACAAACCAGACGTAAGCTGCAGTAATAAACCTCCTAACAGGACCAGCCAGCCAGCCTCTTCAGCAAGTCCCATTTTACTATTTTCTGCTCCAACTGCCATTCTTCGTATGTCCACCATATATCATACACAAGGCATCACACCATAGCTACATTGCCCCCCTGCCTTTCTCCAGACTGAGAGCTCCGTGCTGGCGGCTGCTTACAACAGATTCCATGCATCATCAAAATCGACAGGGTTCCCTTGTCATTGATGTGTCTGGCACACTTTGTTTCACTTCTGTTGGAAGAACTGAGCTTAAGAACCAAGAACCATGCTAGCTGGATATTCCACGTGGTCCCCTGCCAATGGACTCACTCAGGGGCCCCGTCTGTTGCGGAAGGATGAGTGTTGTGGAAAGGGAGCCCTGACAGAGTCAAAAGCACTGGACCAATTCAGTCCAAGTCCTGGCTCTTCTACCAATTCAGTGTGTGACGCTGTGCACCTTGCTTCATCTTCTTGATGCAAACTCAATATTTCTATAAAACGCGAGGGTCTCAACACAAAAGGGCAATAACCCCAAGAGAAAAAAGAGCAAAAAAATATTAACAGACATTTCATGGAAGAGGAAGCATTAATGACCAATAAACAAATAAAGAGATGCTCAGCCTCATAGTGATCAGAGAAACGCAAGTGACGACCACCACAAAATACATTTTTCTTGCACTAGATTGGCAACAACAAAGAAATATTACAATAGCAAGTGATGAAGAGAATACGATGCGTGGGATCCCTTCCACATTGCTGGAGAAATTTTCCCTTGGAGAAAACAATTTGGTCTTCTCCTACAAAGGTGAGTTATTTCTATTCCAGTCATTCACATTAGTACAGGTTTATACTCTAGAAACATGAATATATTTAAAGTTAATGAATAAATGAGTAATTTATTTGTAGAGATTTAAGGGTACAAAAAGACTCAAAATGAATAAGATATGTGTGCATATTTTTATATGTTTCTCTAAAATTGGTTCAACAAACATCGCACTTGATCATTTAAAAAGTCAACTAGTGCTAGACAAAGTTGGTACTATCACTATTTTTTTAAGATAAAAATCAGACTTAGAAATGAACTGACTTACCTAGAACAAGCGTGGATCCAGAGCTAGATGCTGCTTCTGGTAAACTGGTACAAGAGAAAGAATGTTCTCACAGACCTTGGTTTGTATTTTTGTACTAAGCACTTGCTGGCATTAATAACCTTGAAAGAATTATTTTACCTCTCTGAGTGTCTGTGTCTTCATCTCTTAAAAAAATGAGGATAATTTTGTCTATATTCTGGAGATGTTATGAAGATTAAATGAAATAATTTATTTAGGGTACAATAAATACCAGTTTCTGACTTCTTCACTTCCTCTAATATAAGCTATTTTGCAATGAGCCATAGACAGTAAATGCCATCCTGTTGGGGACACCACCCAGAATCTGTGTGACTAAGCACAGACACATCTTTAAATCGTTCCGGTTGGCTAATTCTACTCTGCCACTTGTTCTTGACGTTCTCCACTGTTGTCCCACATCATAGCCTCTCGGGTTTCTGCCCTCCTTCATCCCACCTTGGGTTCCTTCCACGGCTTGGCTGCCCTCCCTCCCCTGCCCTGCAATCTACGTGAATCCCCCATGAACTGCCTTGCCTTTCCTTCCCAGCCCAGGAACGCTGCCTCCCTGGGTCAGTCACTGGAGATGCACATTTTATCACATTCTGTGCACCCCAGGGCCTGTGGAGGGAGAATCTTCTCACCCCGTTTTATTGTTCAAACTTTCTTCTCTTAACCAAGTAAAAACTTGACATTCTTGCCCTTTAATCCGATGTCCTCTGCTGCTTTGCCAAATCCCTGCTCACCCAATCACTTTCCCAAAAGGATTGGATCTTGACTCGTATTGTTTTTCTGTACTTCTGATCCCACTGTGTGGGCGATTCCAATGTCCACATGGTGAACCCAATGGATGCCCTCCACTGACATTTTCTTGGTCTCTTCAATGCCATTTGCCCTCACTTCCACTCGACTTTGGTGTTGTACTCCCGTTGGCACAAGTTTGGCCTTGTTATAACTCAGAATTATTCCATCTTTGAAATCCCAAACTTTATTATTCTACTCTCTAATTCCAGCTTCATATTCTTGCTTGCTGCTTTTCTTCCTTCCAGCACACTATCTTCTTAGCTGCAGGAAGACCACTTACGGGGTACTCTATCTTCCTTCCAGCCAATAATTTGTACCCTAACCTCATTTCGATTCCATCTAGACAACACTCCATTGCCAGTCAATCACTTTACTCATTTGCTGCTGTGGATCCCTTGCTCCTTCCTTGCTCTTCTGTGAAATCCTTCCTGGGAGCTGCACCAGCCCAGTTGTTTCAGTGGCAATGTTAACCTTGGCCTGCTGTTGCAGAAAATCACGCAGCCGTGAGGACCGGGACCATGTTTAGGACAAGACCCCAGCTTCACCAGGGTGCTCCTTGGTCATGTCTCCATCCAAACTCCCTCAACAGTTATCTCAACTGCTCTCTCAGCTGGCCCCAACTCTCACAACTATCTCATCTCCAACAGTATGGAAGTGGAGGCTATCAAGAGAGAAAGCCCTAGTCATCCCTGCCACCTATGAACTTGTCTCCAGTTGTGCCTCAACTTTCCTCCCGTCTCTGTGGAACGCAACCTTCTAGCTGTTTTCGACCTCAGCACCGGACCCCATCAACTCCAGTCTCTCCCAGATCGTTAATCTCTGTGTCTTGATCTGTAAATTGTAAATGATAATAATATCACTGGGGAGAATTATTTTTATGTAAAGGGGCAGAGCTTCTTAGCAGCAATCCAAGACAGGGAGAATCCCTGTCATGTTTGCAAGCACATCACACGACAGAAGACACCTTCTAGGCAGGTGCCCAAAGCAGCCATGATGAAGAGTTCTGAAATTTTTCCATGGAGAAGGCTGTGCTGTTACTTAAGTTGATAAAAATCCAAAACAATCACTTTACTGCTTGTCTACACTGACCTTTGTCATATCAAAGTAGGAAAAAAACCCAAATCACAATTATATTGTTCTGTCCTCAGTTTCACATTCCAGCTATTATTTCTATTGTTCTAATACTCTCCATCTCTAGATCTTAAGAAAATGGAAGAACTTAAATAAAAGAGACACACAGTAAAGCCACTGTAGGTTTAATATCTGCCTGATATTAATATCTGATAGTAAAACTAATATCTGATATTATGTTTTCCTTTCTCAGCCACCTTTGCATCTGGAAAAAAACAACTCGTTCCATACCGCTTTTAAAGTTCATAATGTCACCGTGTTCCAGATACTTACTGGCCTTGGACGAGACAGGCCAAATCCCTCCTCAGTCTGCTGAGACAACAATAATTTGGTTGAGTTCATCATTGAGGATGAGAAACAAGAACAATTTGGCATAAAAGAAAAGATTTTTAAAAATTAAATGTATTGGGGTGACATTGGTGAATAAAATTATGTAGGTTTCAAGCGTGCCATTCAATAACACATCATCTGTGTATTGCACTTGGGTGTTTGCCACCCAGAGTCGAGTGTCCTTCTGTCACCATATATTTGACCCCTTTTACCCTTTGCTACCTGCCCCTTACCCCGTTCTCCCTCTGGTAACCACCATACTGTTGTCTGTGTCTGTGAGTTTTTGTTGGTTTATTCGTCTTGTCCATTCATGTGTTGTTTTCAGTATAAAATGGAAGGTTTTATTATGGCAGATATTTGAATAGAATGAATTCAGTGATTCAACCTCATGGGCAAAGAGTCCATTTCGGAAAACAACTGCAATGATTTTGTCGATTGCCGTCCTCTCTGTATCCAAGAGTCCAGAAGCAGCCAGAGTGAAGCAGGTGGGCCCTGCAGAGCCGAGAGGTGGCCCTGGGGGTCTCTCCTTCCTTCTTGGAGGAAAACGCTTCCTCCCAAAAGATCTTCATACCTTTCTGCCTTTCCTTTGGAAACAGATCATTACATATGTTAAATCGCTACACCTCTCCAGATTCAAGTGATCGATTAGTATATTCACAAGTGAGTGGCATGATTCTACTTATAATAAATTTAAACATAACGCAGAAAAGAAAATAGAGGTACCAAGCTAAAATATATGCTCTGCTTTGAGAATGGATAAAAACAAAATAAACCAAAACCAAAAATCTCAGTTTCCTCCACTGTGCTCTCAGCCACAAGAAATCCAAAAGCAGCCCTATCTGGTGTGGCTCAGTGGATTGAGTGCTGGCCTGTGAACCAAAGGGTTGCTGGTTCAATTCCCAGTCAGGGCACAAGCCTGGGTTGTGGGCCAGGCTCCCCAGGGGGGTGGGTGCATGAGAGGCAACCACACATTGATGTTTCTCTCCCTCCCTTCCCTTCTCTCTAAAAATAAATAGAGTCTTTTAAAAAAGAAAAAAAAAATCCAAAACCAGTAATATAGTTTTTTGTCACAGAATGAGCATATGCTGAAGATAAAATTGTATTTTCTGAAATATAGCAACTAATACCAGTAAAAACTTTTTAGATTGTAAACCTTTCCAGGGAAGAGCTATATCTCACATATCCTTGCATCTCCTACTGCTCTGCACAATGTCTGACTTGTAGGCACCCCATAAAACCCCATAAATACTTCTGAAATTATTACATAAATGATTTAATATAATTTGATCTGTTTGTATTATGGATTTTGATATTTTCCCAATATCAAAGTCCCTGAAGGTCTTTTGGTTATATGATCTAAATGCTTTGCATTCATACATTTCTTTTTACTTTCAGAATATTTTTATAAGCATTATATAACTTCATTTACAGAATGATCCTTGAGATAGGTTGCTATTCCCACTGGTCAGCTGAACCAACTGATTCTAAAAGTTAAATAGTTTGCACGACATGGACTTAGCTGAGAGCAGAGCCAGGACAAGACTCTCTGCCTCAAAGCCCCCAGTCTGGTTCTTTCCATTTCAACATACCGCTATTTTTCATTCCGTACAATGCAATCTATGCGGGATTGGAAGGATTGAGCTGACTCTTGAAGGTCATCTGGGTCAATAGGGAAGAAGAACCACACACCATCCTGCCGTGGTGCTTAAACCCTTTGACCTTATATCCAGCTGAATCTCGAATTACTGGAAACGTAATCTTCAACAGTCATTTAACTTTTCTGATCTTTGTTTTCTTCTTCACTGGCAAAAGAGTAACTTTATCTACCTTATCAAATTATGAGGATTCGCTGATGACATACTATGAGAAATGCTTAGCATTTAGCCAGACACATAGTAAGTTTCCAATAAATGGTTGCTGAAATGTTATAGTTGATATTAGCAAAAATAAGGAAACACGTTCCCAGATGTTGATGTGAGAAAGTCTCCAGAATATTTTCCCTGTAATGCATATGATTGATAACCAGGTCAAGGTTTGATCCCTCTACCCCAATTCTCCCCTTTCTTCTAGTTGACCTCTCTCTACCCAGCCCCCCACAGCCACTCAAACTCCATTTCCTGCACTTTCTACTCCATGCATCTTTGTCTTAAGGCTTCTCTCTGGGTGCTACTCTGCACCTGGATATGCATACCTATACATAACTCTCAATGCATAGCCTTCTTAGTGGCCTGCAAGATGTAGCTGCTTCTTCCTTCATCCCTACTGACAGAGTCCCTGTTTCTGTGGAAGCTCATGCTGGTCCTATTACTGTAGCCATGCTGGGAAGTGCACCCTGGCATGTCTGAGAGTCCTTCTGTCTGCCACGGAGTTGTGCCTTACTTTGAGTTTGGCTCTGTGTTAATGTCTGAATGTGTCCAGATATCCCTTTTTGTATATACGGGAAGGCATTATCTAATGTGCTCAACTCTCTGAAAGTTTACTAGCCAGTGTTTGGTGTGTATTTATCAGGAAGCATATTTCCTCCTTCTGTGCCATTTAGTCTGAGATACTTCGTGTTCTCCGTGAGTTTATGGACCATCATCATCCTGTGGCCGAGTTCCTATGAGATCCCCTGACATTGTGTTGGTGTCAAATGCCATCCTACCTTCAAAGGTATTGTCTCCATTTCTTGGTGTTTGCAAGAACCTCCTTTTCTCTTGTCCTAAAATGCTTTCAGATGATAACACCAAATTAAAGACTCACCCATTCAGTAACAGACTTTTGGTCCATAAAATACTAGCTTGGCATCTGTTACCAGCCTAATAAGAACAGTATATATCTCAGGTGCATAAACTAGCATAATTGAAGAATTCACATTATTATGCAAAGTGTTTTAGGTTGCATTAGTAAAAGAAACAAAAATGCTATTCCAGCCACAGAAAGTTATGTTGCTACTGGGCTCTTTGTTTTCCATTTGGGGGAGAAAACAGCAGTTGTAAGCTAAATTGTTTCCACCAGACGTTCCAGAAACCAATCAGACAGCCGCACTGTAGCAGGGATAGTTGAAGGCACAGATAGAATACGAAGAGCACAGGAGAAGAGAGAGCAAGTCTAAGAGGTGAGAGATTTAGTCACTCCAGCTCTAAAGACACATCCTCAGTGACAGTTAGATATCACCAGGAAACAGGTCCCCGATGATGGGCGTGCTCCCACAGGGAGCTTCTGGACAACAAAGTGTCCCCCCAATGTGTAAATGGCTGTCTGTTCCCTGAGCTGAAGCCAGGGCCCTTGTGAGTGGGGCGTGGTGACCTGTAAGTTCCCTTCTGACCCTCAAAGCTATGATTACAATGGTCTTTGTAAAAAGGTCATAAAAATGGAAATGTAAAGTGAATACATCGCACCCCAAGTGTGGAATGAAGATTCTGACAGTAAGAGGTTAGACAATGGTGTGAAGGACAAAGACAGATTTTGAAGGGAGGAGGAAAAAAAAGGAGAAGAAAAGAACTAAATAATAATAATAAAAAGGTCTCCAGTGCATTGTCTGTGGCTACCCCAGTGAGCACCGGCAAACCAGCAAAGCATGAGAAAAATCAAAGAGGATAAAGAGATTTGAAGAGAAACAAAACTTTTTCTCTGCAATTCCTCTTCACCACTGAGGATGATGAGCAAACGGCCTGCCCTGGGGTCATTCCTCCCCGACAGTGACGGTGAGCCTCTGTCAGGGAGTGATGTGTTAAAAAGGAAAGGGTAAAGGGCCAAGAGAACTAAAAATGCCAGACATCACAGAGAAAGGAGGCGAGTTCTGAAAGAAGGAGACAGCAGCACTTTGGGTCTCTGAAAAAAATGTGATTTCACTTTCAAAATAGGCACCTTGAAAACTGAGTCATGCAGGGCAGCCCTGTTGGCTGGGGGGTTTTGTAACGGGGCTGCCATCAGGCCTCTAGGATTGCTGATGTGGGGCACTTCCTAAGGGATGGAGGGCGATGAGCTTCTAGAAGCTCTCAGGGCACAAAAGCCTGCTTTTCCCATAGAATGAAGCCAAAGTTAAAACATTCTTGCTGCCCTGGCCAGGGTGGCTCAGCTGGTTGGATCGTTGTCCCATAACCAGAGGGTTGTGGTTTGATACCTGGTCAGGGCACATGCCTAGGTTGCAGGTTCGATCCCTGGTCCAGACACATGCAGGAGGCAACCAATTGATGTTTCTCTTTCCCATTGATGTGCTATTTCTCTCTTTGAAAGCAATGAAAAAATGTTCCTGGATGAGGATAAAAAAAGAAATAAAAAGAAATGCTTCCTGTGGTTTGCTTGGATGGGGCCTTCTCATGGAAGTTTCTAGTTCCATCAGAAGTCAGTGAGATGACAGTATGCCCCAATGAGAGAAATACAGTAGACCATAAATACTGTATTTGTTATTTCCTTAGTCTATTAGATTAGTGTGTGAAAACCTATGCCAGGTGTTCAAAAGAAAGACCATTACTGAGAATAACTGAACTCCTTGTAGCTCTATCTCCTCCAGAGACTCGGTTCAACCTCTACAGGCTGAACAGGCATTTTCAATTCATTATTTCAACAAAACCTCACAAGCATCAAAAAGGTAAGATTCAAAAGTCCCTAATTAGGCCTAGGAAGCCGAGGCTCAAAGAGGTGGACTTGTTAGCTCAAAGTCACAGAGCTAGAAAGGGGGAGAGCCAAGGTATTAAACCTGGCCTGTTGGACTCCAGAACCAGCCCTCTTCTTGGGAAACTAGGAAGGTACTTTGACTACGCAGGAGCATTCTCCACTACCAGGATCCCTCTTTGCCTTCACCCGGGGCTCAAAGTTAACAATGAGAACAGATTCAAACAAAAACGAAAAGCACAAAAACCTCAGTGACTATAACACAGCACCTCACTTGACTTTGTTTGCAGTTACATTTATACGTTTTCAGCAGGAAAATACTTAGAACAGGCTGTAAAAAAGATATAAACATTTCATGCCATAAAAAAAAAGAGGACACATAAGTGCATTCATTACTAGCTGAAAGAAGCCAACCTGCAAAGGCAGCCTACTATGGGGTTCCAACTATATGGCATTCTAGAAAAGGCAAAACTGTGGAGACAGCTAGGAAACGTGTGGTTTCCAGGGGTGGGGGTTGAGGCATGGATGGACAGGTGGAAAAGAGAGGATTTGGGGGGCGGGGGAAACACTATAGGTGATACTGCTGTGGTGAATACATGTCATTATTCGTTTATCCAAACCCACAGAATAAATGACAAGAGTGAACCCTAACGTGAACCGTGGCGTTTCGGGGGACGACGGTGTGCCAGTGCAGATCCAGCTGTAAACAACCCACCACTCTAGACAGGGATGTCGATACCGGGGAAGCTCTGTATGTAAGGGGTTGGGGGAATGTGGGAAATCTCTGTAGCTTCCCCCCAATCAGGGGCAAAACAACATAAACTTCTCTGGGCTGCATGGAAGCAATGGTTGGAAAAGCTACCATGTTGTCCAGGATGCACCCTGCTTTGCTTTAGTTATTGCCATTGTTTCTGAATATTTTATTTGCAATAATAAGATAGAGACCTGGGTAGTCATCTGCCTTCTTCTCCTAATTAGCTGTAGGTTCTTGGTAAATCACGTGACTCTTCAGAGATGATGTTAATGGGACGTAACAACTACATTATGTCTGAGGCATCTTTTGGTCTTAAAAGTAAATGATTCTAGAGATCGGTGGCAACCAGGTGGTGAACAAATTTGAAGGCCAAGTTTAGGCATCTGGACTTCATCCTGCCTACCACAGAAGAAGCACGGAAGGGTTTTGAGCTGGAGGCTGATATCATAGTGGTAGTATTTTTGGAAGATTTAATTTCACAGCAGGATGCGAGATAAATTGTACTAAGAAAAGCTCAGTGGTATGAAGTTCAGAGGAGAGGTTAATGCAGAAACCCAGGCCTGAACAGATACGCAGACGAACTAGAGCCCTGCCCTGGGATCTTTACTGTTAGGACTGTACTATATTAGCTGAGCAGAGCCAAACCCTTACTCTACAGGACAGCCCTTCCGATGTTATGGGACACTGCTTCTACTTGGTCCCTGCTTGTCCAGGTTAAACTTCCTCGGTTGTGTCAGCTGGTCCTCAAATGAATATCACTTAACCAGTACAGGTATTTCAAAGTCAGTCGATCATTTATTACTGATTGGTTGTGTCACATAAGCCTTCTAATTTATGGTTTATTCATATGCAATATGAAAATCATAGGACCTAATGCCTGGAGTTTCTGAAAGGATTACATAAAAATGCTTAAGTTCGTGGTTTGGAGTTTAATAAACATTTGGTAAATAGGGATGTATTATTATCTTTATGCCATCCTACTTGCTTCCTCTGGAAATATTCCAAATTGCAAGTGCCTTTCTTAGTTTGTGATTCAGAATTAATAGTAAGAATCATAAGGGTTACCTGAGTCTGTGCCAGGTCTCGTTTGGAGCACCTGGGCTATGTTAGTAAGCCTGCAATCACTCTATAGCCATGTACCGCTGTTAACTTCACTTTATAGTTGAAGAAACGGAGACACACGATGATGAAGTAACTCTCTCAAAGTCGCAGAACCAGAAGGCAGTCACAAAGCCAGGATTTAACCAGACAATCTAACACCAGAGTCTATGCCTTTGGCCACTCTAGAAGGATCGCTCCTGAGGAGCGGTCCATCAGAGAGAGCGGTACTGTTAACCGCCTCTCACTCGGGTCACTGCCTAGGATTGTGTTTGTGGCTTTACAGCATCTGAATCACCCCACAGCTATAGTGATTTTGTCATCAAATTAAGTGATTCTTTTTTAAAAACTACAGTCTTCTTCCTGTTTGATTTATTTTTCAAACCTTAAGGTATAATATTGTCCTTATCATCATAAATATCATCTAATTAATTTTGGCTCCTTACGTGAACTTACCAACAATGGTGCGTAGATTTCTGATTCTAAATTGCGAAGCTATCCTGTTTAGCTAATATCTACAATACCTTAGGTTGGGGTTTTTTTTCCTGGGCTTTATCTGAGCTGTTCATAAACATGTTAGAAAGCATAAGAACCAAGAACAGAACAAAACCCCACTGGTGACCTGTTCCTAGGCAAACACTGACAGTCAACATTCCCTGCATGGAACTGCATGACTGGCTATGAACTCATTTAAATAAACCCTCTTGCACTTCACAATACTTCGTCTTCATTGCAAGTACAGTTTCTCCTGTGAAACTTCATCAAATGTCAATTTAAAATACACTAAAATGTGACTTTTTTCCACTGTGCCAGTGAAAAAGTTATGTGACCTTTCCTTAATTTATTTAATTTAAAGGAAGCTCTGTCTCCTCCTTGAAAAATGTAGATAGTAATTCTTGCTATACTTATTTTGATTACTTTTGTTAGAGTCAAATGAAAGAACAACAAACATTATTTAGTTGACATTTCAATCACATTTTACTTTAAAAAGGAAAACATAATACCATTTACATCTTGCTAACATATAAAAGTTGTTTGGTATATTTATTTCTCATTTAATCTTCACAACAAAACCATTAGTTAGGTAGAAGAGATATTATTCTTACTTTACAGATTTTTTAAAAATGAAGCTCAAGTGGTTGATCTTCCAAAGGTACAGAACTTGAAATGGGCACAACTTGAACTTGAGCGCAAGTTTGTGTAACTCGAGTACATGCTATTTTCATCAAAACCAGTAAAACCCTGAAATCATAAGTTGAACAGACTCCACACCTGTGTAAACCCATAAAAGGAGATGAAATGGACATTTTTTTTTTCTAAAAGGAAACAAAACTATTTCTCTTAGAGGGAAAGAGTAGGTTGATGTTGGCAGTGGTTAAGTGGGGGCAAAATTAGGAGTGTGAAAAGAGATCAACAAAGAAGTGTCCCTAAACTAAAATTATTGTCTCTAGTGACCCTGCCTCCTGGAATTGGGATTATTTAAACATTAAACTGCTTCACAAGTGTTCTTCTTTAAAAGTTTCTCAGGCATTAGCCAAAGGCCCAATAACATGGTTACTCTGAGGGAGAAGCAACCTTCCGAGCAATGGACTATTCCAGAATAATGTGCAGAGGTAGCATTCAGATCTTGACAAGAAGAGGAAGCAAGGCCTAGGTCACCTAACTCCGCTCCACCTAGCAAACCATTTCCCCTCTCCCAAAGCGCCTTCCAGTCCCCTCTCATCAAGAGTGGAGCCCAGGGGTCCAGGTGCACTCATAGCTCCGCCCATCACAACGCTGATGCTGTTGCACACACCATTGCAAAACCCTCACACTCCATTTCTCTTTACTTCTGGGACAAATGCTCAATTAAAAAAACAACCACAGGGGCCCCTCGCCCATTGCGCTTCATGCAAGAAATGCCGTTATTGACCATGTATTTCCCGATGAAAGACAACTTGACTCTCTCTCCCTTCCTAAGTAATATGTAAGGGCCATGTGTGCTACCAGAAGTGTGATTTCAAGACCCAATTCTCTATTTTTTTAACTCAACTCATATATTTACATCAATCAAAAGAAACTTCTCCATGCTTCTCCATTTGGATAAGTGCATAAGGCTCATTTTCTCATCAACTTACTTGAAAACCTAATTAGACTCAACCAGATGTTGTGTTTAACAGCAATGGCTGTGGCAAGCGGTTGTTGACAAGGACACAAATGTCAATTCAAACTGCTCAGGCTCTCTACCCGGGGACCCGGAGGCCCATGCAATCAGCCAGCACGTTGCCTCTTATTTTTAGCTTATTAAATAAAAAGAGTGACCCAGGAGTGAATGTACTATAATATAGTGAATCTGCAGGCAAGAGAGTTCTTAGAAAAATTACTGACATTTAAAAAAAATCATTGAGAAAACATTAGTTTCACTAAACTGTGAAGTTAATTTTTATATTCAGTTTGACTTTTTTTTCACATATAGGAGTTAAAGGGGAAAAAAAGAAATTTTTATAAGAGCCCAAATTCGCCCTAACTGTAAAGTCATTCTCACCATCCTGAGCCCGTAGGTCTGAGTCCACGAGAATGGTAATTCCATTTATGCGGCCACTGAAAACTCATCATTCTTCAGATCACTGAATAAATCAGAAAAAAACATACCAAAATCTACCTATTTGCCTTCCAGTCAAAACCTGTGTCTTTGGGCCGGACAGAAAGGCTGAAGTATATTAGTTAGTATTCAGAATGTAACGGACCGCGATGTACTCCTAGTTTAAATCACTGGGCGCATAAGAAACCCTTCTGCTGTTGACTGGTCTGCTCGAAGTGATGTGATCTCAGGACTTGAAGGCATGTGTGACCTTGATTTGTTTGAAATAGATTATAAGAGAGAGTTACACAAAGTATCCAGTCATCCAGACTCCTTGATTGAGAGCCTTTTGACTTATAATACAAGCAAGTAGAGACATAAAGAGGAAACGTGAGAGAAAATGCTCAATGTACTATTAAAACCTATATAAAAATGTTGCAGCTGATTTTGACCCTGATTACAAGGTAGCACACGGTACCTGTGGACAATGTAGAAAATGCATAAAAACAAAGAGAATAATAATTACACACTTAAGGTTTTCTGTATTACTTCAGCTCATTTTGATGTATACACAATACTCAGAGAGAGAAAAAAGGCTCTTAAATGATTTAGCTATGACTGATCTGTACTCTGTGATGGTTGTTATTGTTTAGATTACGTCATTCATTTTTAAGTAATTTCTACATTAACATTCAACAAACCTATCAGTAGGTGCCTATTGACCACCTATTACATCCAGCCACAGCACAAGGTGGTGTAACATTTGTAGCTTCCACCTTTGTTCCTGACTATGAGAAATCCAGAGATCGAGTGGCATTTAAAATAGTCCCTCTTTTCTTTAGTTGTCTCCATGTGAATACATACCTAACTTCATCCAAAGTGTGTCATGGGCAAGGACACCGTTCAGTTCATCAACAACAATGTTTAATCACTTAACTGACCTTGGGGGTATGCCCGCCATTGGAAAGGGATATCACTTCACACATGTTGGTATATTAGTCAATCATTTGTACCACGGGGCTAGGCTGGTGATGAAGAATCCTCACCCAACCCAAACCCAGTTTGGAATCTTGAAAACAGTATTTTTTTGTCAAGAGTTCAGAATGAGTCACCTGTACAAAGATGCAATATACATGCCCCTCCCAGTGGTAGAGGTGGGGGTGTCACCGGTATGGCAGTGACAGAAGGAACAACCCAACCCTAGGGTATTTTTCATGTAAATATCATTGAGGGTTAAAGGTGGAAGCGCTGGCTTGGGTTAGGCCCTTTGTGTTTTCTCAGGAAAGGCAGGTTCCAGAGGACTGATGTTGGGGTAAGGAGGAAATGAGCTATGCCCTGTCCTAATCCAGCCAAGTCTCTCATATTCTCCAAGAATATGAACACGCACGTGAATTCCTGAGCCCATCGTAAAGGTGTAGCGCTCCTTTTTGATACAAATAGCAATCGCTGCTATGAGCTTCCAGATAACTCCCTGCCTCCAATGAAACCGAAGCTGATCAACGTAAGAGAATTGCAGGGTAGGGTGATCTTGGCAACCAGCATGTTCTGGAAAAGCTCCCAAAAGGACTTCAGACTCAATGGGCACAGCTGCTCCCTGAGAGGATGACTCCGAGTTCAAGAGAGAGTCAATATATTGATCTTGGTCCCTGTAGCTGAGTTTCCTCTTTATATTGTACTTGTTTACATCTCACCATTAGGTTTTCCGTTGCCCGATATTACCCACTAGTTTAATCAAATCCAGCTGGATTTCAAATTATCATCTAATCTACTGTTCACATCAGGGCTACCGTGTACACACCCCCATTCTAGTTCCTGGTTTAACCCCTGGCTTACCCGACGTCTTTTGTAACTAATATCGCATGCCATCTATAAGAGAACAGTTTTCCATGAACACACAGGTCTGTTTCTGAGGCCTCTGTTTTATTCTTTTGGCCAATGTGTTTACGTGTATCCTTGCAAAGAAGTATAGTGCCTTAATATAAATTCATAAGTCTTAATATCTGGTAAAGCAGAAATCTTTAGTTTCCCCAGCTCTTTATTCCTTCATAGAAGTTTTAGAACTTGCTTATAAAGTTGCATGAAAATTCCTACTAGAGATTCTAATTAGAATTTCACTGAATGGAAAGCACAGCTAAGGGAGAATTGATACCTTGAAAATATTTTCTCCCTACCTGAAATAGAAATCTAATCTTCATTTATTTTAATGCCTCTTACAGTTTTATGATTGATTTATCTGACTTGTGTCTTGAAATTATTTCTTATAATTATTTCTAGATTTTTGGTAATTTCTGATATGCTAGTAAGTAATATCCACTTTGCAATTATATTTTCAATTTATTTGTTGCTGGAGCATAGAACAGCAATTTCTTGTTTGTGTATTAATCTTTTCCTCAGCCATCTTACTAAAAATGATTGCATTATTTCCAATAGTTTATTTGGGTGTCGTATTGGTTTTTCTATGTAAAGAAATCACCTTATTTGTGTTATAATGACAGTTTTACTTACTCCTTTCTAAACCTTACTCTCCTAATTTTGGTTTTCTTGTTCAATATGCTGGTCAAGACCTCCAGGCATTGTCAAATAACTGTGATTACGGTGGGCTTCTGGTTTCATTCCTGATACTAAAGAAAACATTTCCCGCATGAAGTACATCATTTCTGAAATACACTGTCCCCAGATACCTGGCTCATTGAGTTCTATCTCTTTTACTGAACTGCAAGTTCTTTAAAGACGGGTGCTATTTCTTGTGGGATCTTATTTCTAAGTTGCACAGCACAGGGGAAACAGTGTAGAGAATCACGCATAGCCACTCCGCCAGTTGTGCCCAGGAATGGTGATGGTGTCTCTGGCTGAATCGCGGTTGACGCCTGTAAGGGGTGTCTCCAGTGTTGACACACAGTGGCTCTCCAGTTCTTCCTAGGAATGGACCCAGGAGAGTAATACAGGGCCAAACATTGACTTTACTTTTATGTCGACACAACTCTTTTCAACTTTAAGTCGGATTGTGTTTATTTCTTTAAGAAATGAATATGGGCCCTGACTGGTGTGGCTCAATGGATTGAGCGCTGGCCTGGGAACTGAAAGGTTGCCAGTGAGATTCCCGATCAGGGCACATGCCTGGGTCGCGGGCCAGGTCCCTGGCTGCGGGTGTGCAAGAGGCAACTGATCGATATATCTCTCAGGCATTGCTGTTTCTCTCCCTCTTTTTATCCCTCCCTTCCCCTCTCTCTAAAAGTAAATAAATAAGATCTTAAAAAAAATGAATACAGGATAACATAAGATAAAGACTTATAGTAAAAGAGGGCTTGCTCAGTAATTATAGACACTAATTTTTTTTAAATTTAGGTATTATACTAAGTGCTGGAGCTATCATAAAGCAAGTCTTAGTTATAAGGAATTCATTATTCACTTAGGGTAACTTTCTTAAACTTGACTGCATATTAAAACTACCTGTAAAATTTTCAAAATCTTTAGGTGCTTAGGCTGCACCCCATACCAACGAAATCAGAAGCTCTGAGTGTGAGGCCCAAGGAGTATTTTTCTGAAGCCCCACTCGCTCCCCCACTTCCCCGACATGGTCCCCACGCCCCGGGCCAGTGATTCCAATGTGCAGGCAACATTGAAAACCACTGTGTTAGGGAGGCTGGGCGTCTGAACACAAGACATTTCCCAACTTTAGACTATAGAACTTAAGTATAGTGGGATAACAGAGACGAAGCTTGGGGCTTGAGAAAGTGGTAAAGTGGATCGTGTGTGTTACATGTAAGAAACTGCTCTCTAACCCAAAGTGAGTTTGTACAGACGCATTCCCATTGCTCTGTGGGTCTGTCCTAATGCCAGCACCAGGCTGTAGTGGTTGCTTAGCTTTCTAGCAGATTCTGAAATTGGAGAGAGTGAGCCCTTCCGCTTCGATTTTCTTTTTCAATATTATTTGGCTATTGTAGGTCTCCTTGCATTTCCATATAAATGTTAGGATTGCCTTGTTATTTTCTGTAAAAACACATCAGGAACGTTGATAGAGAGCATGTTGAATCTGTAGATCAATTTCAGGAGTGCTGTCATGTGAAGAATTTCAGGCTTCTGGTGCATGAACTTGGCTTATTTTATTTATTTAGGTCTTCTTTCATTTTTCAACTGTGTCTTCTAGTTTTCATCGTCCAAATTTTGCACTTTTGTTGAATTGATTTTGCGGTGTCTTACTATGCTGGATGTTATTGTGAATGGATTATTTGCTGAATTTCACCCCGGGTTTTTCTTTGCCAGGGTAGAGAACTACAGTTTTGTGTGCATCAATGTTGTACTCTGACGCCTGGCTGAAGTCGATGAGTACATTCAATAGTTGTTAACTGGGTTCCTTAGGCTTTTCTATATAAGGGTCATGTCATTTCTAAATAGAGATAATTTTCCTTCTTCTTTGATAGTTGAATACCCCCTTCCCCCTTGCCTAATTGCCCTTGCCAAAACTTCCCATGGATAGAACTGGACATCATTGTCTTGTTCCTGATCTTAGGGGAAAACATTCTGTCTTTCCCAATTAAATTTGATGTTACCTGTGTTTTTCTCGGAGATGCCTTTTATCAGCTTGAGGACATTCCCTTGTATTCCACTTTGTTAAGTGTTGGGTTTTGTTGTTGTTGTTGGTTTTTAATCTTGAAGTCCTGTTGGACTTTGTCAAATGGACTTTTGGTTAACGAGATTAGCAGGCTTTTTTGTGTGTTATTTTATCACTTTGATAAGGCATATTACCTACACTGGTTTTTCAGATGTTAACATTAATCTGCTAATTCCGAGTCCAGTCTCACATCTCACTTGATTGTTATGTGTGATCATCTTTACATGTTGTTCGATCCCATTGTTAGTATTTGGTGAAGAATTTTGATGTATATTTTTATAGGAGACATCGGTCTATCTTTTTCTCGTGATGTGTTTGTCTGGTTTCAGTGTTGGGGTAATACTGAGGCTGTCTGGGGCTGGATTTTCTCTCTCTCTGGGGAGTTTTAAAATGACGAGCTCAGTCTCTCTACTTGTTATACAGGATGTCTATTCAAAATTTATATTTCTTTTTCAGTCAGTTTCATTAGTTTGTGTGTTTCTAGGACTTTGTCCTTTTTATCTTTCATATCTAACATACTAACATATAATTGTTTAGAGTGCTCCTTCATAGCCCTTTTTATTTCTATAATGTCAATAACGTCAATTTTAAAGCAACTCATTATTATTCTTTTACCAAAACAACCTATATAGATTACCAATAAATAAAATTGATGAAAAAGAAAGCACCTCCAAAACTCTCAGCAGCTCGGTCCCCTCGTTCTCTGTGGGAGCTCCCAGGCAACCTTAGTAAAACTCTGTGATGCTACACAACACAATTTGCAAGTCTTGTCCACAGGGCTAAGCACTGTAAGTTTGTTTTCTGTGTCGTTCTGATCAGCCTGGTGAGTTTGAGGTGTATTCAGGATATTCTGTTTTGGGATATAGACATCTGGACTCAAAATATGTTTTTCAATCACTTCGCCGGAAGTGAACATCGAAGCAAGGCATCTAAGTGGTCAAGAAAAAAAGGGCAGCTGCCAAAGAATCAGGCCAAGGGGACAACTCTGGACAGGGCACATCAGGCTTTCAAAGTCAGAGGGGAGAGGCAGGAGTGCCTAGGAGTGCACGGCATTGCAGAGCAACCAGGAAATAATTTCAAAAGACCTTTGGACTTGGCATCTTAGTACAATATGATGCTTTGTATGATCTACAGTCAATGTTCCCCATTGTCAGGATCTGCCCCTTTAGGAGGCACCTCACTGTGGCCTCCTCTCTCCTATCAGTACCCAAACACATCCTCACAGCTCCAGGGGATTCTTACCATGTCCATTTGCTGCCTTAAGCTGCTCCCGCTGCTTTGATGCTTGGAGTTTGCCACTTTAGGAATCCAAATCTTTATCACTTAACTGCTATACTTAGTGCGTTATCTCTCCCTGGGCTTCAGCTGTTCCTGCTGTGCGTTTGCTGGACCAGAAATCCCGTTCTGTCTTTGTGCCCCATGTGCTTCAACTGAGCAGAAAGCTGTCGTGTCATCACTTCTCAACATAAATTCTCTTATCAGAAATGACAAATTCTTGAGTTATTTTCTGTTACTTATACTCACTGCCAAATAGGTTCTAAAGATGTTTATAAACATTAATCACACACATATTTAAGCCATCAAAACCAAGAATTAATTAAAGTGGCCCTAGCAATGTAAGTAAAGAGTGAATTGTACCAGAAAACTTAGGATAACTCCTGGGGCTGAACACCTATTAAATTCCAAGACTCCTGCAGATAAAGCAAGCTGGGAATATGGGATAAAAAACCTTCCTGGTCATTATTTTCTACTGAGTAAACAATGATATTTTTAATTGCGGAATTCATGTAGCAACTGAAAAGATCTCTTAAAGAAGTGTTTCTAACCAGGTGCCAACCAACCAGGTGTGAATCTCATTAAAAGGCAGATTGTGTTTCAGTAGGTTTAGGGCCTGAGTATCTGCATTTCCAACTAGACCCCAGATGAAGTTGAAGCACAATATGATCCTTTTGAAACCGCTACTGCTGACACAAGAGGAAAATTTCTTATTCCTTTTTAATAGAAAAGGGAAATTATAGCCCTACAGTGAAAGATGACAAATAGAAGCAACTAGCAAATCACCTGGAATTTTAATTACTGAATTAATAATGTCCTTTTCCCTTCAAAATGGATTTCAGACACTTCACGTACATTTAACATTAGATTTTCTGGTATGGCTAGTACAAAAGAAGAACAGAATAGAAATGCCACATAAGAAACCGTATCAGCTCATACAGATAAATTGCAGCTCCACCTATCAGCCGGAGTAGTAGACGAAGAGGCAAGTGCAGCGATTTGAGAGTCTAAAGCAATCACAAGTATCTTCTGACTGACAAATAGAATTCTCAACGAGCCACCAGAGGCTGTTTTGTCACTGCATGGAAGGAGTCACTATTTATTTGTTGAATGAAAGAATAAGTATATCAGTGCAAAATATAAAACATACAGTTCAGAAATCTATAGTCCCAATACTCTTTGGTTATAGTCCTTTGAATTTAGAAGAACAAAAAAAAACTTTTACAGAATTAAATTCAGCTAGATTATCACTGCTACTCGTGTCCATTCCTTATCATCTACATTTATTTCTTTGCTCTAATTATCTCTCATACATAATATATATTAAGTCTTCTTTTTAAAATGCAATCTGGCCATCTCTGTCATTTAATGTAAAATTCAGCCCGTTTACACTTAGTGTAATTGCTAACAGACTTGATAGTAATCTTCTTATTTAATATGATGATTTATTTTCCTTTGTGGTTTCTTCTTTGTTCTCCTATTTTTGCTGGTTTGATAAATATTTTATTCATTCTGTTTATGTCTTTGTTAGCTTGGAGGTTCCTTACATCTCTCTAATTAGTAACCGTTTTGCTCAATAAACACACATGTATTTTTCCACTATTGTTTGAAATACCACATATTTCACTCTTCCTATAATTTGCTCTGGTCTTCGTTCCACAATCACTTTCATTGTCTGTGTAAACAATTTCTTCTCTTTATGATTCAGGGATTCCTTGTTCAATTAACCCAAAGTTATCTTCTCCCTTTCACTTGAAAGCTCTTGCCTGGGAGGGTTGAGACTCAGTGTGGCAAAAAGGAGGGAGGAAAAGAAGGGTCTAGAAAAAGCAGGAGTGTTCAGAAGTAGAAATCTCTTTTTTTCTGAGGGCCTGAACTCCTTGAAGGAGGCTATCCTGCAACCTGGTAGAGGTGAAGCGGTGGCTACTATGTATCTTTATCTGCCCCAGCTCCCTTGCTTTGGCAGTAAACACATGAGTGAGTTGGATCAGAATGTATAACCTCTTTCTCAGATAAATAGGTGTGTCTACCAAAACTGAGAGGCAAGATACACATTTCTTCTTGCTCTATTCAGAAAAACTATTACACTTTTGGAGACCAAGAGTTTCAAAGTTTTTGATTTGGTTCAAAATAAAGAAGCTTAGAACCTCCACACTGTTTTCCATAGAGGCTGGACCAACTGCATTCCCAGCAGCAGTGAGCGAGGCTTCCCTGTGTGCTTGCCAACACTTGCCATCTCTCGTCTTTGTGACAACAGCCCTTCCTCCAGGTCTGAGGTGACATCTCATTGTGGTTTTGATTTTCATCTCAATTAAGCTGAAAAAATTAAGAAGTTTGGCTTAATTCAATTAATATATTTGAAGCTGTTTCCACAGAACAAGTAGGAAGGGGAAATGTAAATTCACTAAAGGTTCTATACTTCTGTCTATTAATCCTGGAGAAAAGATATGCTATTGTGCTACATAACAAGAAACATAATTTTGGTATTTGTCCCTGGTTCATGGCATAAGGACTTGTAAAAACCTTGGAAATTTCTAAAGGGTACAGGCAATAGGAGCATCTTTTGTTCAAATGAGGCAACTCTTGGCGGGTCCCTAGAGAGCTTTGGGCAGTTGGCTGGTACCCAGAAGCCCAGATGTTGATTAGATGCTTGGAAATTTCAACCCCACCCCCAACGTCCAGGGAGAGGAGAGGGACTGGGGGTTAAGTTAACATGTAATCATGACTATGTAATGAAACACACACACACACACACAACAAAAAATGCTAAAAGACAGAGGTTGGGGAGCTTCTGGGTTGATGAATGCACTCACACGCTGGGAGCGGGGCACACTTCAACGCTTCAGGAATAGAAGCTCCTGTGGTTGGGACCCCCTGGCTCCCGCCCTAGGTACCTCTTCATCTGACTTTTTGTTTGTGTCCTTTATAATACACTGTGCAATAAACCAGTAAGTACAGTGTTTCCCTGAGCTCTAGGAGTTGCCATAGTAAATTACTGAACCCGAGGCAGGCGCCATGGGAACACCCTCCATTCAGTGACAAAATGACTAACTGAGAACCATATTTGTTGATCTAAAAGATACTAGTGATTGGTGTGGACTCTCAAATCACTTTATAGGCAGCTGGTCAGAGGTACAGGAGGCCCAGGACTTATGATTGGCATCAGAAGTGGGGGAAAGTCCTATGAGACGGAGCCCTTATCCTGTGGGGTCTGCCCCAACTCTGGGTGGTTACTATGTATCAGAACTGAATGGAATTGCAGGACACGCATTGATATCCAGAGCGTTGGAGGATTGGTTGGTATGGGGGAAAAAGCCTACATGTATCTGGTGTTAGAAGTATTGGGAGTAAAACCAGTTCATAAAGGAGAAAGAGGTGTTTTTTTCCCTCCTCCTGTGTTCACGCACACAAAAGGATCTGGGTGGAGGGAGAGCTCTTTTCCTTGTGGTTGTGGATCAGACACAGCTGATAATCAATATTAACACTGACTGAGCTTCACACCCTCAAGAAATACATCCACATACATCTGTGTTTTGTCCTCACCACAGCCCTTTGAGATAGGTGCTATTTTTGTTTCCCTTTCCACTTCCAGTTACATAATCTCATTCTCAAAGGTCAAATGCTTTACCCCTGAAACAGAAGTCATTCAAACAAAACATCTGATTCAATATGTAACCTCGTCAGCGATGGTTTAGCTGTAGCCCCTTTGCTTTACAGTCTTGAAATCATGAGTGAATTCTTCTCTGCAGAATATTTACCAACTAATCTCGTTTAGAGAGAAAGAGCAGCTGGAATAGCCACACTGTTAACTCAGTCAATCAGTTCCATTATTTACAATGAATACAAGTAAAGTGGGTGAATATCAGAAACATTGTTTCTTCTGATGTGTTGAAGCATTATGGAGCACGTGACCAGGCGCCAGGATCAACATCGGAGAGCATGTGCAAGCCTCCCACTGTCATTCAGAAAATAATCCCTCCAAGCTATGGAGTGTCTACCACTTTCCCGTCTCTCCCTGCTAGGTACTTTACAAATCTCACTTACTTTATTTTTTTCACCAAACTACAGACATATCCAGGTTGCAGCAATTTTTCCACTAAAATACAATTTTTTTTAATAAGCACTCCAGCAGATTCTGATAAATTGGGCCAAGATTTTAGAATCATTGATTTTTTTTTTTAGGGGAACATTTTTCAGTATTTGATTTTTTTTTTTGCATTTTCATTGAATTGATGGGGTGATGGTGGTTAACATAATTACACAGGTTGCAGGTGCACAGTCCCACAACACATCATCTGTACATTGTACCATGTGCTCACCACCCCAAGTCAGGTCTCCTTCCATCACCATTTATCCCCCTTTACCTCCACCTCCTCCCCCCAGCAATCCCCTCACTGTTGTCCATGATCATAAGTTTTTCTCTTTTTCTTTTTTCCCCTCAATCCCCCCACACCCCAGGTCCCCTTACTTCCCGCGATAACTGCCAACCTGCTCTCAGTCTATGGGTCTGTCTCTGTTTTGCTTGATAGTTCATTTTGTTCATTAGATTCTACACATGAGTGAAATCATATGGTATTTGCCTTTCTCTCACTGGCTTATTTCACTTAGCATAATGCTTTCCAGGTCCATCCATGCTGTCACAAACAAAGAACACATTACTTTCTTTCTACTCAAATATTATTATTGTCTATTAAAATATTATTATTTTCTCAACCGATTCATGGGAGCCATGAGGCTCAGAGAGGTTAAACAAGTTGCCCAAGGTCACAGTCAGAAAGCTGGAAAGTTACCCCAGGTTTGACCATTAAAGCGACTTGGAGCACCTTTGTCTTTCTCCTCCTCTCGTGCCCCGTCTCCTTCTTCTTTGGACTAATATTTTCTTATTCTCGCACATTCACCTTCCCATTTCCCGATCCACTTTGTGCAGGGTTCTGTCCAGCAATACCAAGAACAAGAAACACTCCTGTTCCTGGGGAAAGATCTGGGGTATGAAGAGTAAAGCCTGATTTCTCCTCAAAGTAATGCCAACCCTGTGTACCCCAGCCACGACAGCCTGCCAGAGAAATCCCCCAAACTTATAAGTCTGTTTGCAGGTCTATAGCCTCCTTCCTAGGAGTAATCAGCTGAAAGCAAGATCCAGTTCTCTGCACAGAATTGAAGAACTTCCACCCTGACACCTAGGTTTAAATTTCTGCTAAGGGTGCGAACGACAATGGGTATACTTGATTTCTCTGAGAAACAGAACTCTATCCACCTTGTTTCCACAGGGAGCCCACACAGTTTGCCACTTGAGTGAAAGAACTATTTTGAAATGTTGCCCACAGGTACAGCATTGTAGGGTTATTTACTCTACAATTTGTATATTTTGGCATAAGTGGTATTTCCTCTAGGCATTCATGTTTCCATAAAGAGTGTTTAAGAACATCATTTCCTCAGGGATATGTACCTCCCCTTTGAAAGCTGTACCTCCCCTTTTAAAGCCTCAGATCCATCAACTGATGGTGCAACTCTGGGTGCTAAAAGAAGTCTCAACAATGACTTGTCCAAGGCCATGTAGTCATAGTTTGCTAGTGGCAGGTACACCTGAGATTGTGACCCAGGGGCTTTAGCTCCTGGTCCAGAGCACGTTCTGCCCACCCTGCTTTCCTCTGTCTTCACTATAAGTAAAGTAACAGCGAGAATCAAAACAACAACGAAGTCTGAGTGCTGACTGTGTTTGTAGGCACTGTTTCAAGAGCATAAGACAGCATGGTTTATTTAGTCCTCACGACAACACTGTAAAGTGGATGCTTTATTACTCTCATACTACTGGTGAAGCCGTGGGTAAGCTTGCTCGAGATCATACTCTGGAATCGATCCAGGCCTTCTGACATCGGAAGCTGCACTCCTGTTACATATTAACATATCCAAAGGTGTGAACCAGCTAGTGACTTTAAGGCAAACAGAAAATGTGTATTGTTGTCATTGGGGATGGTAGAAACTGCAGCACGGGGACCCACTGAGTATGCTAGTTTGGGCCGCACGGCTTGGTTTTCTAAGTTTATCCCTGGGTATAAATAGACTGTCATTAATTATGTCTCCATCCATCTGACAGCTGCAGCAGAAACACCATCAGGAGGCCTCGCAAACGCGATAACTGTCTTGTTCCTAGAGGCTCACAGCAGAGCGCAGACTGAAGTCTGCGGGCGAACAGACACACACGAAACAGACTGCTTGGACTTAGTTCTCTTCCACGAATAGCTCATTGCTTTCATACCATCCGTTCCCATCACCTCCTTAGAAATGTGTTCACGCTACAATTTTCGTAAGCAATTGGAACTCCACTGCCTCACTTAAGAGGCATGTAAGAATGGGGCTCCTTATTTAACGTATTTACCTTAATGTCTGGTTAGAAGGACTCAAATGCACAAAGTCTGAGATCCGACTGTCATAGACTGATGTAAGGGGACAGAGAGCACAAAATTTCCACGCCAAGATAGCTTTGCTCAATATTCCACCCCAAATACTGGTACCAAAGTGCATATGACCTGAGCTGTCCATGAGCGGGGATCTATTCCTGCCTGACACATAGTAGGTGCTCCAAAATGAGTCTCGAATAGACAGGTCTGAGTTGCATGATAAGAACAGGCTAGAAGAATCAGATCGAAGCCTGGAATCAGAATCGAAAGATTGCTGTCAGCTTCCTCCGGGAGGCAAATAGCAGGTGTATCTACATCTGCCAGGAAGTCAGGAAAGGTTTGAGGTCACAGGAATGAAATAGCGAATGTCAGGCATGCAATCAGGGGCGGAAAGGGAGATGCAATGAGCCAACAGCGAGGAGACCAGACAGTGAAGCCAGAGCTGCCTCAGATAAAAAGTCCTGAGTGTCTTCGCAGGGAGTGATCGGCTTTCCATCATCCCACCAGTGCAGGGAGTGAACGGTACTTAGGAGATGTTAGAGGGTCGTGAAAGCTTCTTTCTCAAAACAGCCGCATTTTCTATTACAGATCTAGCAGCAATGAACTCTTGAAGTTTTCAGATTGTTTCACTTTGGGGGAAAAAAAATAAAAGAGTCATCCACTAACATACTCATTGGAGGGTTAAACCTCCTCTTACTTATCACTTAATTGTTCGGTGATGTGGAGAATGTTATACAACCTTCCTGAGCCTTCTATCCCTCTAAGAAATACGCGGCTAATAACACCTGAGTAGTTAGGCATAATCTGTGAGTGGCACCTAGATCAGCTGGCTGAGATTAAAACAAGTTTCTATTTGACCAGAAACCCTAACAGCTGACACAGCTATGCCAATGTTACATAGACCTAGACTCATAATAGGACTGTGGAGTTCCGACCATGAGGAGGAGTAGTCCACGGTAGTCTTCATTGCTCAGAACACAGGGGGAGCATCATGTGCCATTCGGCCTGCCACATTTTAAGGGGGACATCAACAACTTGCTGTGTATTAGCTACGTGAAGGAAGCAGGGATCACGTCTTACGCACCATCCTATCACTTACAGCACCACACACAATATCCTATATTTAGTAAAACTTGATCGACGCTTGCTGAATGGATGACTATATCAATGATTATAATAAAACTATGACACAGTAGGTACGAGTACAGAAGATAGCTTTGGGGAAAAATAAGTGAAAAAATTTTAATTTAAATTTTCTTTTTCAATTAGCGTTTACAGTCAATATTATTTTGTATTAGTCTCAGGGGTACAGCATAGTGGTGACACAATCCCACACTTTACACAGTGCTCACGCCAATATTTCAAGTATCCACCACATACTATATATGGCATTACAGTACGATTGACTATATTCCCTATGCTCTACTGTATATCCTGAGTAAGTGAAATAGTAGTACTTTTTCTCAGATACTCTGTGTTTCTCTAGAGTGTAGAACCATAACAAATGAATGAAAGCGATCAAAACCAAAATTTGGCATTCCATAAAAAGGAGCTTCATAAATAACAATTAGTGCTGTCTGGACTGGAAAGGGGGCAAAGGTGGAGCTACATGGGAGGTGTCGAGCATGATGTGAATAGCTGCAGGTCACAGCTGGCAGAGGGAATCTCCATATGGTGTAGAGAGTCCGCCAACGTAACTATTTGTGTTGATGCCATTAATCAAGCTGGGATGTTATTGTAACTGATCCCAACATGTAAAAGGCATTTGCAACACTGGCGAAAATATCGTTAGGGTCCGTGGTATATGCTCTTTGAGATAATGTCTCATAGGTCTTACCAGGTAGCTCTGAGAGTTCCGTCATGCAATGAAAGTCTCTGTGCTAGGTCTATGTTCACGACCAGTTTTTTCCCAGCCACTCATCTCTCACTGCTTAACTTTGGCTGAATGTGGTTAAACAGCAGGTTAGATTGAAACAACTCATCAATTGCTTGATTGAGAAGGAAACTCATTCCGTCCGTGTAGCCAAAGCAAAGAGAACGTTCCCAGGACAGTGTGCGGAGCTTACACAGTCCATGCTGTGCCTGGTGTGGTCACTACAGTTCAAAATCCGGCTTGAAAATTTCCCATCTTTACTGATCAGAGTAGAAGAAAATAGTAACTTGCTTGAGTGTTATTATTATTATTACTGATGTTTTATCATTCGTGAGCTCTGTGTTTATAAGAAGCATTAGTATTTTCCCTGTGGCTGCCTGACGTGTGGGCAGATCAGTGAAAGGATGCATCTTAGATAAAATCTGGTCAGCTTTGCAATAATGACTTAAAAACCCTCTGCAAGACTAAACCTTACAAAATGACATTGCAATTAAAGTTTATTTGAGGCTTAATATTTCCCAGGCATTTAACATGTGATAGTTCATTTAATCAGTTGCTCATAACAGTGTAAATATGTACATCCTATTAGAATCTGAAGTCAGCACATATCGAAAGCTCAGGACTGGGCACGGATATGAGAGTCAGTTTCTCTGATCTCTTTGTAAAGTGCATTTTTCTCTGAAAAAAACAAAGGTCTCCTGTCAAGCTGTATGTCAGCATAAAAATGCAAGGAAAAAGAAATAATTCAACATATAGGATCTTTGGTAATAAAATCTGAGTGCCAGTAAAACTAATTTATCTCAGATGCCAAGGAAAGAGTCAAGGATTGCATTCCAGAGAAATAACATCAAATTCAACAACTGAAAGATAAATTGCCATTATCCCAGCCTGTCAAAAGGAGTAATGACGAGAAGCCAGGATACCGAGAGAAGCTGAACTTGATCACTGCAGAGTTCCAGGGCAGGCGTGTGAAGAAGCTGTAGATGAAAAGTGGGGAGATGTAGAAAGGGTGAAAAAACATAAACTGGGAGAATAAGAATATCCCACAGAATGTTCAATGTTCTATAAGAGACTTTGGATTTTTTCTAAGAAGTACCAAAAGAACATCTTTAAACCAGGGGATGGATTTTTAATTGTCAACTGATCACACTAGTTACTCTGTGGAGAAGAACAGGTAACCTGGTAAAAAAAAAAATGTTCTTGCCATAATCTAGAGAAAATATGATGTGAAACTAAAGTGTGGTCCTGGCAGTGCAAATGCAGATATAATTGAGAAGTAAAATTGTGCTTAGTTCACAGGGTTTCTGATTGATGAGATGTGCTTCACGAAAGAAAGCAAAGAGTCAAAGGTGATACCCGAGTTTCTGCCTGAGCAAGTGAGATGAGGCGATGATAGGACAGATAGCACTGACCACGGACACAAGACCCTGAGCATCTCCCAGGACCCACGTGAGCCTGGACACCTGACTTTGTAGGGTCCCCATCTTCATGGAAGGGACATTTCTACAGCACCACTCGGGAGGGGGGGGCAGGAGATAGCACCAGAGAAGGCAGATTTGATTATTTTTCTTTTTAGGAAAGGAGATTTTCTGCACAGGTGTGACTAATTTGAATTAATAACTAGAGCATTGAAGTGCTGGGTTGTGGGATGTAAAGGAGTTAGAGAAAGAAGTGAAGAGAGAAGGAAGCTGACAATGCCGTTAGCTTAGAGACGCAGCGTTGCTGAAGGCTTTCTGTGGAGGAGTGCTTGTAATTGGCAAAAGAGAGGCGTAAAGAGAGGAAGTTGTAGACAGAGAGTGGAAGGTTTGAATCTAGGATTTTGAGAGGTAGTGGAGTTTTCCAGATGAAGCTCTGGGTTTGGGTAACTAAAATGGGTGGAGGTGAGTTTCATTTTGAAGGGACTGGGAAAATAAGTTAGTAGATGAGGGGACATGAAAGCCATCCAGGTGGACCAGAAGACTTGAAGCGGAGCGTAAGGAGTGTGGGCCTACTGCCGAAGCTTCCGTGGAGGAGACCGGGTACCCTCAAGGTTGGTAGGTAAGAGAAATGAAAAGGTGGAGGGGTGGCGTAGCAGCAGCCTGAGCCACAGGAGAGCAGGCTCATCCTGGAATCCTTTGTCGGGAGATTGGAGGATTTCAATATCCACACCTAGACCCTGAGGTCCTTGGGCTGTGAAGAAGCAGGCATCCTTCATCGGAGATGCCTGTACGAAAGCGGTGCCCTCAAGGGATAGTAAGGTGCCAGGTTAGATCGGGAGGTATTCAGGGAAGGAGCTGTGAGCTGAGGGAAATAAAAATGGTTCAGGACAGAAATGAGGAGTGTGGAGGGCATGGTGGCAAGTTGGTAGGCATTGGTGTCGACAGGGAGGAAGCACAGAGTCACGGGTTTGATTACGGGGACAGCTGAGTCAGGAAGGGAGGTCCGGCGTGGGCTTCAAGAAGATGTGCTAGGCATGTAAGGTGTGGTGGATTCAAGGTGACTGTAATTTTCCTCCTCAAACGATTAATATGCAAATCTAGTTTGTACATGCTTAGTGGTTAGGGTATGAAGGGAGTGCATCCTAGTGTATAAGGGCAAAAGGCACCTTAACACTTCCCCCAGAACCGATGGAAGCTGAAGTCTGGAAACTCTGCTGAGCCTCCCGGATGCGGTCAGTGTGAATTTAGTGTGCAGTTGATGAGCTCCACTCCTCATCGTGATGAATATATGATCTTGGCAAGCTCTGGAAATAGATAGGAGGTCACATTCAAAGTCTGAGTCACGTGCACCATCGGTGGTCAACCATGTCATCACTTAGTCACGCGCCCCCAATTTATCTCACTAATAACTATAAAAGGAACTGAGGTGCAGAAGGTTTCAGTGCCTTAGCTAAGGGGACACAGCTGCTTAGCTAAGAGTGCACATTGACAGCAGCAAAGGACAAGGGCCTGATTCAGTGGGAAGGGATGAAAAGAGAACCTAAAAATCAGTCACAAAATGCACAGTTATCAGAAGAGCTGAGGTCATTTAGTTACAGGAAAGGGTCCCACGTGTCTCTGAACCGCCAGGCGCTTCTCTGCATTGCATTTACTGGCCAGTAAGTATGTAGGAAGCATTAGAAAACCTAGTTATTAATAAACAAAATACAACCAGAGGCATGGAGGCGTGGGGCAGACTGACGAATGTCAGAGGAGAGGGTTGGGAGCACTGGATGAAAGAAGGTGAAGGGATTAGCTAAAGAATGTGTATGCACAACCCGTGGGCATGGATGATAGCATGGGGAAGGCCAGGGAAATGGGGGTGGGGTCCGGGTGGGGATGGGCAAAGGCTTAGGGGTATTGCGGTCATCTATAATAGTGTTAATAATAAAAAAATTAAACAAAACAGTTATTAAGGAACACTCGTGAGTGGACTAGACAAATAAGCAATCCAAACATTGATGATAACTGTGATGGGAATGTATGTGGGACAGAATGGTCCTGGAAGGAACAAGTTGTGAGAATGGGAGTGGAGTACGGGTCAGGGAACACTTAGTCCAACCAGAAATAGAGAGAGAGCTTTCGGGCAAAGTGGAGCGTCAGGCGCAGGGCTGTGTGTCACTGTGGCCCAGGAGGGGGACTGTGGATAGTTCCATAAGGGTACAGAGTTAAGGGAGAGGAGAGAGAGATAACAAACTGGGCAGGTAAGAAGAGACATGACTTGGAAGCACTTCCTAGAATATGGACTTATTCTACAGGGGATGGAGGTTGCTGAAGGGTTCTAAGCAGGAGGATGCTTGACTGGATTTACACGTTAGAGCACACCAACTTCGTTATAAATATAAATGCAAGGTTTGAAATAATCTCTTTACTACTACTTGATATTTCTAGTAATGATTTTTAATTAGGATAACCGCATCCATTAGAGCCTTAGAATATGTGGGAATGTAAACATTTAAAGAAGTACTTCTAGCCAATTGCAAGTTTTAATAAAAGCATCTTGATCCTAATATAATCTGATTTCAAAATTTTGAAGTTAGCAGAGTATACTACCATTGTTTGGAAATTCAGTTACAGAAACATGCTTTTCCCCCCCATAATGCTGGACAAATTATTGTTTTCACACAGTGCTTTGAACAGAGAACAGGCCAAATAAACTGTTGTGACTTGTGCTAGGGGTTCTTCAAAAGGTTGTGCACTCAGCATAATATAGAGGAAATGGCCAATTGTTTTCTGTTACATTGCACTTTAGAAATAGCTAGCTACACACAAGTTACAAATGTGCATTGCCTGGGAAAAGCATGCAAACCATTAGTAATAGCTATTTCTCCAGATACCCCCAGAGCTCCACTTTGTTAGGAAGGCATTCAGCATAATTTTCTCGTATTCATACCTCATTGTGCAATGATATTAGAGGACCTCAGCATGTGGTTCTCCCCACCCAAGGGGAACGAGCAATAAAAACTATCCATCATAGAGAGCGAGCATCAACGAAGTGGGCTGCAACTGTTGCCTGGGATACTTATCCCAGGGCACCTGCTTTCCGTTGCGAGTTTCGCACTGGCAGGAAGGAAGCGCAGGGTCGTAAGGGCCCCACAGGGAGATATATCACTGAGCTGCTGGGAGTTTCCCTCTGACACCAGCCTTGAGAATCCACAGTCCTGTTGACCACGTCAAAAGTGTCACTTCAGGGGAACATTTTCCTCAAGTGACTGTCCAGCCCACTTCACGAGCATGCAAGTTTGAGGAGGGCAACAGTGAGACAAATGGACGTGGGGGTATGAATCCTAAAAGGTAGCATGCAAACCTTAGAATTTCAGTATAAACTTAAAGCTCAATCATCCACCTTGGCTGGCGTGGCTCAGTGGATTGAGCACCAGCCTGCGAATCCATGGGTCACGGGTTCCATTCCCAGTCAGGGCACATGCCAGGGTTACTGCCCAGGTCAGGTCGCCAGTAGGGGACGCACGAGAGGCAACCACACATGGATGTTTCTCTCCCTCTCTTTCACCCTCCCTTCCCCTCTGTCTAAAATAAATAAATATAATCTTTAAAAAAACTCAATCGTCCAAGTTTTTACTATTTTACAATAATATTAAAAAGAATAAAACAAAACACTAGTTGTTAGCAGCTGGTAATGTATCGGTAAGCATTTCATCCAATATCTGTATGTCATGCAGAAGGCCTGATGCGTGAAGCGAAGTGGTGAATTTGGACTTTCGGCCCCTCCTGGGTGTTAGTGACTGTTATCTAAGTTACTCGCTCGGCAAACCCTGCCTAGGCGCTGAAGGACACAGAACTTGCAGGTGAGCGGTGCCCAGCTCCAGTGGTTTGTAACCTGGTTGAAGAGACTGGACATTTTGTTCCACGTCACATGTGGGATCTTTCTATTTCCTGCTCCCTTCATTCATTCCCCTGCTTTTTTCTCAGCAGGAATCACAGTTATTCTAAAAGAAAGACCTTATATATTATAGGTCTACTTGTGGAAATTTTCAAGTTGACTTCCTCTGCTCCATGATGGGATTGTCCATTAGGCAGATTAGGTGCATGTTTAAGGCCCCAGGAAAACCACCCAAAATATCCATGTCCAATGTGACTCCACCTCCACCAGGTTTTTTAGGCTGGGTATCACCTGCTACTCCCTAAGGCTAACAACCCTGATCTTATCAGCTAACTTAGTTATTATGAAGGGAGAAAGGCTCTAAATAGAAAGATGGGTTGTAATTTTAAAAGGCGAAAGATTTGTGTGTTTTGAAGAGAAGCCAGAGTATGGGGTTGTAATTTAAAAAAAAATCCTACATCACAGCTTTTTCTAAACTGGTTCTATATTTCTAGGAAAAATCATGACATTGATTCATGGATTGGGGTCTTTGCTTAAGATTGTAGTTAGTGTTGGTCAAGGCTATCAGCACTCCACCACTCATGCCTGAGAAAGGTAGTAAATGTGTACAGAACAGCTCTGGGGGTTTAGTAACACAGAATGGAAGCACAGAAGACATAACCAACCGATCTGTCTGGACCCCTTCATGATTTCGAGCCTGTGCTCAGCCAGCAGTCAGCCTTTCCTTTCGATGGGGGAAGCAGTAACACCTTCTCACATTATGAACCGATAGGAGGTGAAGAGATACAAAGTATATTATTCACACATTATTTCCCCATGTCAGATCATGGGAAAAGATAAGAAAATCAAGTATATGCTGACTAATTTTGAACAGAGAAAAGATTTGAACTTTCAAGGAGGGAAGAGAGGATAAAAGGGATGTAAAGAAAGGAAGACAGGCAGATACTAGGTGTACAAGCCTAAAAAAAAATTCTTTGCAGAGTAGAGCAAAGAAAAATAAGGAAAAATAAAAATAGTGAATGTGATTGAGTTGTATGTGGAAGGTATCATGCCTTCTTTTTAAATCCGTAATATAACTATTCTGAAAAGGACTTAGTAACATGTTATAATAAACTAAAAGCATGTTCTAGAGCCATCAATACAAGGATTAAAGGAATGGGAATCATAAAAAAGTAAGAGGGAGAAGTTGATACATAAGAAATATCTACAAAGAAAACTTCTACAGTGGAAATCAAAATAGGCTCTAAATTTGAGCTTCCTAATAGCTGAAGAACTATATTCACATACATCTACTGAGAGAGAGAGAAAGACACAATACAATTAATTTGCAATTTCCCTTAATCCTGAATCGTGATAGGAATTTAGCTTTTGTTTCTTTATATGAAGATCTTCATATAATATAGTAAATAGTATTTTCAGTGGTTGTTTTAAAAAACACAGGTACATTATGCACTGTACTACTAAAAATACAGAAAAGTCTTAAAACATGAACACATAAGGAGAAAGGATATAAGTAAATAAAAAGGAAAAATGTGAGAAAAAGATTAAAGTGAAATGTGCATAGAGAAGAAAAAATAGAAAGATATGAAAAAAAACATGTTGTGAGAACTGAAAATGTAGTAATACCCACTCAAAGAAAAGAACAGAAAGAGAAGAGGCATAAAATAAATCTTCAACTGAGCTAAGTAATATGGTCCTCAGAATCCATATCACGGGGGCACCTTATACTTAAGATGAGGTTCTTTAAACACTTTAAAAACCAAACTTCAGTGAAATCCAAGGCAGACCAGTGAAAGGGTGAAGTCCTCTCTGTAGAGAATATCATATAGTCTTTAAAACGTGGATTAGAAAACAGAGAAAGTGACATAAACAAAAGGCTAGTAAGATGTGTTATTTTCATTTATTCTTTTTTCTGAGATAAAATTCGACTTTAATGTAATGCAGCTATTTCTCAACCTGAGATACTAATGAAGGCAGAGCAGATTTAATTGTATGCTGACATAGCTCCCAATAATAAGAATTTGGATACGGAAGCCAAGATGGCTCAGCAGCGATGGTGTGAAAGGGAAGATGAACGGCACAGGTACCAATAAGAGGTACCTAGTCCTGATGAGCAGAGAGAATTACACAGTGATGCTTCTTGTAAATAGGACCTACCATTGAGTTAGATCATCGCTACTCTGTTTCTTAAGTCACTACTCTATTAATTCATCAACAATATGTAGCACCTACAATGGGGCAGGCTTAGAGACAGACAGACTTACATAAAGAAGAATATGGCACAGTCATTCAGACATACGTAATTCCTCCTGGCTTCTGTTTTAGGTGAACAAGTGTGATTTTTCCAATACACATTTTAGACTATGCACAGGACCAGAAACAGAGAGAGAGAGAGAGATTGATTCTTCTTTCCAAATGTATCCCGAGCCGGAAAACACACTTGTGCTTGCCGCGGTGTCTTCTCTTTGGTACCCCTGCTGTACTGAACTCGCTGAGGGTAGTCACTGGCAGTGTGAACGAGAATTCTGTCACAAAGAGTAATAGCAGGCATTCTCTGCCATCCTTTCTCCCCGCGTCCCTGAGAATTTTGCATATCACTAACAACATAATCCTCTCTCTTAATTTATCAACTGTGACAAGAAGCTGGAACTTGTTGATGTATATGGGCTAAAGAAGAAATTGCAGTTGAAAGTTGTGAGATTCCTGAATCTCCCTATACAGAAACAGTTGTTCACGGACAATGGTGTGGGGATTGCGGACCGAGAGGGGTGAGTAGAAGTAGAAGAGGGTATGGGGGGGATAAATGGTGATGGAAAAATAAATAAATACATTTTTAGAACTACAGGCAATATATATCTGAATCAAAACTGGAAGGGCCCACAACGAAAGTTAATTAAGTAAAATTAAATGCAATGTTTGACTACTGGGACCAAAAAGAAAAGAGAAAAACATGTTCTAGTCCTTCAGAAGTCTTGGTATTTCCTAATAATTTGGTGATATGGAGTCAGATCAATATGCCCAAATTACTGATCACTTCAATTTAAAACTTATCAGTCAATTCGGGGAAGGTAAATTAGTCATGTCAATGGTTCATTATAGGCTCCACACTTTAAAATTGAACAGACTTTTCTTAGTGAATTATTCAGTAAATTAATCTTGTGGTGCATGCACAGCCTTAATTAATCCTGTTGAGCCTGAGATCGATGATGCATGAATATGCTCTGTGACTTTAAGCAAGTAGTGTAACTTTAGTGAGGCATTCCTCCTTGTGTGCTGTTTCTCCAAACGGCCAAAAAGCAGCCTGGCAATAACTGTACATCTCTCTTCCCAAATATATCTCTTTTCTCTCCATGTACATTTCTACCAGGAAGATTTGAGCATTGTGGTAGATGTCTGTAAGTTAATAATGCTAACTCTTAAAAGGTCTGTGAGTCATACTCTAGATACAGTGTGGACACTTTGGTGGGTGTGTCAATCCATCCTTTTAGTCCCCTCGGGTATCGCATGGGATCTCAAGTCTTTCTATTATGAAAAGAAACCAAGAGTCATCTAAAAGACCTAAAAGTACCCAAGGACTTCATTGGCCCTTCACTCAGCAGAGCCAACTCCATCATACTAACTAACATGTAACTAACAAGTTCCCCAAACATGTCATTTACATTATCTCATTCATTCCCCTACCATAGTTGTATCTGAGAGATAAGATGGATTTGATTAATATTTGTACTTTACAGATGAGGAAATGGAGGCTCAAAATCCCTCTGCTTGTTAGAACTACCCCAGATCATCAAGGTAGCACTTGGAGCCGCCGACAGCATGTTCCTTCTGTCTAATTTTTCTCTCTCTGTGTCTTTAAGGGGCTTGCCCTAAATCCCCTCACAGGCTGCTCCAAGCATGGGTCGTGATGCTTCCGCGTATTCCTGCTTTCAGAAGTGGGAGAGATGAAGTCATTCGCAGTGGGAAAGCCCTGTAGCACCCTCCAAAGAGCCCTGCTCTGTCTTTCTGAAATTATCAGGCTGATAGGGTTTATTCTCCTACCAACCACTATAATGAGCAATAACAAATGAAAGCTGTAATTGTTTTTCTTCCAAATGCATCCTTTCTTTAGATGCAGTTGAACAAACTGGAGAGTAGGTGAGTCTGGGGTTGCCACTTCCATGATTGCATAATCAATCGAGAAAAGTTGCAAGAAAGGGAAAAGAGATGCACAATTGGAACAATAATGAAATGAAATAAAAGGAGGCAGAGGTAAGCAATTGCAGGTGTATTTTTGGAATCCTGATGCAAGGTAGTGGATTGAGTGAGTCATGAGAGAAGAGGAGTTCAAGCGAGGTTGTACCAGTTGCATCCAGCAACAAGGTACAGGCTTTTCAGTCAATGCATTAAAATGGCATTTGATGATGACAAGCTGGCAGTGGCACTGTTCTTGGCACAACGTGCTGCCAACCCAGATAGATGTAGTTCCTGCATTCGGAAGCGGGTTTGGGGAAACAAGCCAAAAGTGGGCAGTTAACTGGAGCGGGAAAAGAGAGGTGTTTGCAGTCAGACTCCCAGACTGGCTGTCTACACGTCTTGTGATGTCTCTGGGTTTCAGCCTCATTCTCTTTAAAAAGTAATCCCCACTCCACGGCCTTGTTTTAGGAATGGAATGGCACCGAAGTGATAGGCACTTGGTCCACATCAGAAATGGTGGTTGGTTAGTAGGTCTCCAGCCTTTGAGGGCAGAGCAACTCAGCTGTATATGCTGTGGGCAGAAGCTGAGAAGAAATACTTCAAAAATAGATGAATGTACTCCAGAGGCTTCCTTCAGAAACTGAGAGACGACTCCAGCCAGATTTTAAAGATTCCTTTTTCTCCTGAAAAAGAATTCCTCTAAACAACTCCTGGTAGAAATAGAAATCACATTCTTCCATCTTGAGTAATGAATAAACTAATCCATGATTTGTTTTACTTTTAGTCTAAATATTTCAATCAGAAAATCCGAGTCATGAAGAAGATGCTCAAAAACATCACGTAAATTAACAGAATCATCAGTTTTCTGTCATCAAAGCTTTTGCATAGATACTGAATATTCATGAAGTTAGAAATTTAGTCATGAGCTTAATGTATTAAAAGCTATTAATTACAAATTTATTTATTATAAATTAATATGTTACGTAGGGTTTCCACGTGCATTCCAGGTTTCCCCCTGTCTTTTCTTTTGCACATAATAGTAATAAGCTAAATAAAACTATAACATTATAATGCTTATTGATGCTTATCTTGTGGCAAACATCACAGCAAGCTGTTTGGTGGCTTATCTCACTTAGCCTGTCCAGCAAGCCTGGGAGATCAATATCCTTATTACCTCATTTCACGGAGGATGCAGCGAAGGCAATAGATATGTTACTGTTATGTATGTTGGTATTAAGTTTATTTAAAGTCAATTAGTGGCTTCTTGGCGGGAATGACATACTTTACTCAGTTATCCTTTTAGAAGTAACATGGCAGTTCCATGGGATAGTGTGGATTCTAGTGCTATTTCTCATTAAAAATAGCACTATTGTAGAACGCCTTTACCACCTAGTAAGACATGCCAAGAGCCAGAAGTTCTGAGCTCCAGTCTTGGCTTCGCTGCCCAGTGATGAGAAAGAGGAGACCTTCTTTCTACAGGTACCGGAGAGTTGCTCACGCCCACATGCAGGGACGGCATCGCTGCACGCGGTCAGTTGCGCACATTGGAAGAACGGGAAGGGACCGTGGTGTCGGGACGAGAAGCAGGATTTGTTATTTTCTTTACTTCCCTCAAAGCAGTATTTCCCCCTGCTATGATCCACGTGGGGCCGCGAGGCAACAGTCCCTTGGGCATGCTCAGAAATTAATAAGCAATAAATATAATTCCTCTTCTTTTTCTCTCATGCAAGCAAGTGCACCAAGTTGCAAGTGATCTGCTCTTATCTGTTAAGGAAGGAAACCATTCACATACGTTGCCTCTTAAATATTGTTGTCAATGAATTACTTGTGATTTATTGACAATAATATTAACTGAGTAAATTATCGATGAAATTACTTCTCATCAATAAGAGTTGATGAAAACACTAGAAATCTAAGATAAATTACAGTGTGTGCTCAATAAATATCCGTTTGAATAAATAAATAATGTATTTATTTATAAATTAAATAAATTAGCATCATAAAGTAGCAGCAATAATTTAATTTTCATTTAAAAGGAGGAAAGAAGTCAAACAACTACTTTATTTCCTGATAACATCCCATATTAAAGAAGTAAATATTTAAGCATGTCTTGCTTTAAGAAAACCATAATATTATTGAGGGAGGAGGGGTCAGAAACATTTAATTATCTTTTTCCTGATATTAAAAAATTCCTTTTCCTATAAAGAGCCTCTCATAGGAAGTTTTAAAAATTAAGATTTATGTTTTAATCACATTGTAATTGCAAAGACAAAATTGTAACAAAATAATTAATATAAAGAAAATGCGAAATTACTATTAGCCCATTCTTCACTTATCTTATTTTTTGAAAGTATTATCTATACTATTTAATATGGTTGTGATATGTAAAAAGGAAATGGAAGAATTTTATGGGTGGCCTTTTGAGAATTCAGTGGAATCTATTGAAAAAGCAGGACACCCCCTCCACAAAATATTTAAAAAGCTGCTTGACTTGTTCTAATCCATATTTATAAGAATATCATAATATGTATAGAAGAGAAAAGCAAAGATATATATATATGCACACACACAAAGATATACATATATGTATATATGTGTGTATGTATACACACACCGTATTTTCCGGACTATAAGATACACCGGACCATAAGACGCACATAGGTTTTAGAGGAGGAAAATAGGGGGAAAAAACCCCACTCCATTGCTGCCCCCCACCCCCCATGAGCCAGGTAAGCTACATTTGGACTATAAGATGCACCCCCATCTTCCTCCCAAATTTGGGGGGAAGTACGTGTCTTATAGTCCAAACAATATGGCATATTGCATAAAAAGGACAAGAAAATTCATACATAAACTTGTTTGAAAAAGAGAAATTGATTGAACTGAGACATTTTGTAACTAGGTTGTAATTAGTCACTGTGTTATTTGTAAGCAAATACAATTGTTCCACTCCCTCCTGCCTTCCTCCAGACCAGAGTTTACATGAAGATGCCATCCGAGGCTCCAAATCAATTAGCTCAGCTCAGGATAGTGGGGAGGAAAGTGGCTTTGGATCCCAGCCCTGCCAGAAACGAGTTGTCTGACGTTGGGCAAGTTACTTGATAAGTATTCTGACCCTTATCTTCCACAAACGTAAATTGGGAAAGAAATAATGGCATGTGATTTACAGAGGGGTTACACTTGCAGAACACTTAGGCGAGTACGAAACGTACAGTAAGCACTAAATAAATGTTACCTTTGTTTTTTGTCGAGAATTTTGCTGTTCTTATGTTGAGGAAGCTATCAACCTAAGACATATATTAGAGATATTGTTAGGTATTGTATGTTTAACTATGACATTAGTTATGTGAAGGGCCAAGATGTTCATTTAGAATCCTTATCATTGCTGGAACCCAACATTTTGTTTGCTGAATAAAAACCATTTACTTCTCAACAGAATAATTCAGCATCATTTTACAGTGGGGTTGTTGGTTCTGGTATTCTTAAACTAAGGCTATTTGGATGGGATTGTCCGGAAATGGCTAATTTTCTATGGAAGTTACAGAAACCATGAAATGTCAGCTCCGCTAATGAGGAATACAATCTGTTTATTGGAACAACTAAATTATGCAGCAAAAACTAAATTAAAAACACACCACTGGGAATGACAACTGAGTGGCTACAATTTGAATGATTTAATGGACATTCTCTCTCTCTCTCTCTCTCTCACCACCACACTTAATTTTAATTACTGAAACCTAACAATGGTAAGGCCAGGAGTTAGACGCTACTCATCAGTAACACTGAAAAACGTAACGATAATAAAAAGCCAGGTTCAGGTTTTCAAAGATGGCAGCCTGCTGGGTGACGGCAGGATGTGCTGTGCAGAAGCATCAACACACCTCCAATCACATCCCTTTTCACGTTCTCCCTTAGCAAACACGGGAGGCTTTATTCTGGAAATCTCAGGGCTGAAAAGGGATTCGCAGACTTCACATCTCACAAAGGTGACAGGTGTAGTAGCAAAGCCAACAGAACAACATTTGGTGCTTTCATATAAGGAGCTCAAAAGTTCTCAAAGAGGATTCAGAATCCTGTCAGAGGATCTATTTTATTGCAGCAATAATTACTTGGCTTCAATTCCAACTCCCAGAAACTAAGGCAGCATTAAGGTCATGAGGTCATAGGATGGGACTGAAGGAAGCAATCTGTATATATTTACTATGCTAAACAAAATCATAGCTAATTCATATCTGCTGAGTATTTATAAAGTTATGACACTATATACAGAACTGGGGGGCCATACTTTAAGTAGTAAGAACAAAATAATTAGCGAGGCAGCTCTCCATCTGCTTGAATTACCTAAATAATCTGAATGCAATATTGTCTTTGCTCTTTCCTACTTACCTTCTCCCTTAGCCCCAACCCAACCCCTTCACTTCGCTAAAAATCACACTTACCATTACTCACCTAACCGGCTCTTGGAGTGAGTGAGTGAGTGAGTGTATAGAATTTTATCCTGGAGGGAGTTTATTCTACCAATAACACTTCTTTCACCCACTGTTGGTTATTCTCTGCAAATGATCTAGCCTAAGATGACTCTATTAGTTTAAAGTCAGTGCTTCTCTGACAAAAATGGTTGTTTATCCATGCCTATCTGTGTAGATTTAGGGCACCTATGTGATAAACAGGTGTGCGAGTGTGTGTCAGTTGAAGAGGAAAGTGCACCTATAGCTGTACGCTCAGGGTGGGCTGTGTGTGAGTCTACAGACACGTGGGAAGAGTATGAGTTTCAGGAACATGTTTTTTGTGCATGTGTACATATGTACGTGCATGCATGGATGTGCATATGGAAGTCTTAGGATGCAATTTAGCATCATCGTGAACCTGAACTCGACAGATCAATTTTTTTTGTATTGAGATCCTAGGACCAACACTTACCAGCTGTGTGACCTTGAGTAAGTTATTTGAACTCTCTTTGCCTTAGTTTCTTCTGCTATAAAGTGGTCATAAGATTTTACCTACCCTATGGAGTTGTAATAGAGATTAAATAAAAGAATCTGTTAATAGGCTTAGCCCTGGTACATAGTAATCAGGAAATATTGTTAATATTATCTCTTCCAGAAACAATATTTCCTGATTACTATGCAAAGGATGCATGCTTGGAAAAATACGACCACACTTGCTATGTGTGCGTGTCAGAAAACAGCACTGTCTGTGTCCTCTGTGCGTTGGTGATGTTCTCCTTTCCCCCCATAAATGATGGCACCTGCTCTGTCATTAGAATAAACTGAAAGTAAGAAGAGTTGGAAGCATACCTGTGGGTTGGCTTCAGAAACATTAAATTCACTAAATCTAAAGGAAGTATTTAAACCATTTGCAAGAGAGTGAATCAGAACAAAGAGTTTAGAGATGGAGAGATCCTCTTAAGCAAGGATTTGTAATCCCAGAAACCAGTGAAACAAGAGGTAGACAAGCAATGTTATACAGGCCAAGGCGACTGGAACTACTGGAATGAAAGGAAACACGTACAGATGTATACGCATGCATACTGTAGATACAAAACTTTAATAGTAGTAATTTCACTCTAAATCCTCTCGTTATATCACAGAAGATCTGAAATGGTGTGAAATAAACAAATGCCAATTCAATAAAGTAGTACATCTTATTCTTGGCTTTTATAATCACTATAAAATAATGATAAAACACAGTTTTTCAAAGTAAAACTAAAAGCTAATTAAAATTTGAAAACAGATATAATACCCCAAGTCACTAATTGAGAGAGAAACAGTTCATAAAGCAAAAGATGAAGAAGAAATGAAATATAGAGTATAAAATGAAAGCAGGAAAATGAAATAAAAGAAAATATGAGAGGATTAAACTATGAATTTAAAAGCAAACACTCTAAGATCAAAAAATAAATAAAATCCAATTATACACTAAAAAGAAAGTAAATGGAATAAATGGCCCAAAGAAATTAAAAATAAAAGGATATCAAACACTTTCAAGACAAAGCAAAAAAAAAAAAAGCAGGGAAAAACATTAGTTTCATATAAATTAGAATTACAAGCAAAACGTTTTAAACAGAACAGAGAATATAGTAATAATTAATTAGGTATAAAATTTAAAATGTGTTTAAAAAAAGTATTAGAGTTTGACCAAAACACAACAGGTGAAAGAATTGCAAATACAGCTACAGGTCAGGTAGTTGAAAAAAAATAAGAACAAAGGAAATGAATAATGTAATAAATAAGGGGAATGAATATAAATGAAATGTGTGTATGAGTGTGTAACTAGCCCTTTTCAATAAAGAAGAAAATCTTCATTTCAATTATCCAAGTAACTCAAAAATTAAAAGACTGAAAAATTTTATCAAACAGACATTACAAGGCCACATTTCTAGCAAAAACGCAACAAAATTTGAAATTTATAAGAAAATTTTAAACAAGAACAAAAGCAACAAGTATTCAACACTTGAGATATTAAAAATTAAAGTGATTATTGAGTTCAAAGAAAAACCAAACTAAAATTTTCAGCAAATATTACTATTGGTGTTGAGCATTTGATTTTTCTGTCATTGTATTATATTCTTACAAATATATTATCTCATTCAATCTTGCAAAGCACTATAAGGTAAGTATCTTTACTATAAATTACAAGTGAAGAAAATGAGTTACAATTCATTTCACAATATTTACAGAAATCAGACCTAAGCTTGCCTCATTCTAGGCCCATGTTCTCATTAATGAGACCGTATTTTAAATTTTTATATGATACCAAAGCAATTGCTAGAGATAAATCCAGAGTTACAAATGTTCTCAGTACCAAATGAGCAGGACTTTTTTTTTAAAGGAGTTAAGAGTTTAACTTAAGAAGTTACTAAAAGAAGGGGAAAAAAATCCTCAAGAAATTAGGGAGAAGTAACTACAAAAAAAATAAGTAATAAATTATAAAATCAAAAGCAGTAGAATTAGTCTAATGGAAATTCACATAATTCTGGCAAAGCTTACCAAAAAAGCATGAGAAAAATGCAACTAAAATTAGAAAAGGGAAGTAACACATTTGGAGAATCATCAAATTTAACAGAATCATATATACAAATTGTGTGATAAAATTTGGAAACATTTTCATTAAATAGATAATAGGGAATTCATAATTTATCAAAATTAATGAGTGAAGTTATATAAAATATGGATGAGCAAACAGCTTAGAAATGTTATAGTAGATTTTTAAACATTTTTTTAAAAAGGGATTTCAGCTTTTTACTAAAAATGGTGAGTCATTCATATATTTAAAGACCTGATAATTCTCATGCTCTATAAACTCTTCAACAGCATAAATCAAAAGGGGAAACCACAATTAATTTTATACAATTAGTGTTACTGATACAAGTATGAGTCAAATATAACTCAAACATATTTTTAAACTTTAACTCAATCTCAGTTATTAATGCAAATGCACAAAGTTTTAGTAAAATACTAGCAAATGCAATTCAACAGAATGTTTAATAGAGTAATATATCATTACAAACCCGTTGAATTTGGAAATGTGTTAATATTAGGAAGCTAAAATTTGATATATCACATAACAGTTCCAATAAGTATGTGTATATATATTAAAAACAAAATATTTGATAAAACTCAATTTCTTCATATAATGTATGATACTTACCTTAAACCAATCCCCAGTTCAATATTACTGGTAAAAATAGAATTTTTATTAAAATATAACAAAAATTACTGCTACAACATTATTATCATCTTATAACAATAGTATAGCTATATTAACAGTTTAATAGCAATATAAACATCTACCCAATTCAAAAAGGTGTTAAATAAAAACAAAGAACATGTTTATTGCAAAGCAAGGAACATTATTTCATTGCTATGAATTATATACTTTTATAACAACTAAGCCAAATAAACCCAAATTTTAGAAAAGATGCATTGTTTTATATGATAGACTCACCTATTACTAAAACTCCTGCTATACATAACTAAAGTCCCCAACTGAATATTTTACTCAGACCCTTGTAATTTTAACTAGCTTTTAAAAAGATAAATCATTTTATAGTATTTCCATCCTAACAGTACATTGCGACACCAGCTTTAATAATATTCACAAAAATAACATATTTTGATGCAGAAGTGGGAAGTCTGTCCTCATATTTGAAAAAAAAAATGTTTTCTTTTTGACGACGATTTGCATGTATTTTCTGGAAGACACCCATTTAACTCCTGGGAAGGTGGGGTTAGAAGTGTCCGCTGCTCGTGAACAGCTCAACAGCATGGAGTCCTCCAGGTTGGTGTATTTCAAAACGTGACCCACCTGGAGATCCATGGTGTCGAACAATGAACGTTGCAAACCAGCCAGGCCTCCATAAATGGGGAAGCTCCTCTTCGCCATCGTGGGGTGGAGAACACACAAACTATGTCTACACTAGCCGGAATTAGTTTCTACCCTCGTCTTCTCTGTCAGAATTTCCTCCCTCCATTCTCCATTTCTGGCCCATTTGTAACCTCCTGGCCCCAATATATGCATCCGGATTCCAGATTAAAACCCGGCTTGAACAGTTTACCTTTGATAAAGAAATGTGAACAAGGAAACTAGCAAGAAATGGTAGGTTGTATCTATCTTATCGTAATGATCCAGAACGTATCACAGTTTGGTTGCTGTATGACAAATACAGTAAACAGTGTTTCATGGCCAAATATTTACATCTTGCTATGGAATTTCAAAGTTCAAGTACTGTGCTTCTAATTGCAGTTATTTTCTGTACTTACACAGCAGAGAAAGGATGCTCAGCTAAATGTCATGTATAAAAACTCACTGAGGGTGGAGACTACAACCAACTTTCAAGGGCCTAGTTGCTTGTGATTTTCCCTTTCACATTCAGGGTTGTCTTACAGCCATTTGATTCTTGCTGTAGTCTGTTCCTGGGGTCCCTGGAGCTGCATTTCATGGGATCTTTGAAGTCTTTTGGTTTTCCTCTGCTTACTCCTGCTCTTCTCCTCTGATCCTTATCAATGGGTCCACTGGCTGCCCGAGAGTCCTACGGTTTTTTCTCTCTTAAACATAGCCACTGACCCTAGGCTGGACTAAGGTGTATGGAGAGAAAGTGCCTGCATATATGGCATGAGTTCAAAGGTCCAGGGAAGGAGTGTGCTTAAATACATGTAACCACAAAAGACCATGGATAGCCAAAGCAATCAAGAGAAACAAGAACGAGGTTCGTAGTATCATGCTTTCTGATTCAAAGTATACTACAAAGGTATAGTAATCAAAACAATATGGCACTAGCACAAAAAAACACACACAGGCCAATAGAACAGTTAGAGAGCTCAGAAGTAAACCTTTGCTTATACAGTCAATTAACCCTATGACAAAGGAGGCAAGAACATGCAATAGAGAAGAAAAAGTCTCTGCAACAAGTAGTGTTAGGAAAACTGCAGATACCAAAAAAAAAAAAAGAAAAAAAAAAGAAAGAAAAAGAAAAAGAAAATAAACTGGATCATTCTCTTATGCCAAAATGGGTTAGACCTGAAACCATGAAACTCCTAGATAGGAAGCTACTTGATATCAGTCTAAGTAATATATTTTTGGATACATCCCTTTGAGCAAGGGAAACAAAAGCAAAAAGAAATAAATGGGACTTCCTGAAACTGAAATGCCTCTGCACAGCAAAGGAAACCATCAACAAAACAAAAGGAAAACCTACTGAATAGGAGAAGGTATTTGATAAGGGGTTGATATCCAAAATATATAAGAAACTCAATAACAAAAACCCCCCAAAAACCAAAAAGCAATTCAATCCAAAAATGGGCAGAGAACATGAAAAGACACTTCTCTGCAGAAGACAGTCATACAGGTGGACAACAGACATGAAAAAGTACTCAACATCACTAATCATCAGGGAATGCAAATTAAAACCACAGTGAGACATCTCACACCTGTCAGAACGGCGATCATCAAAAAGCCAACAATCAACATGTGCTGGTGAGGGTGTGCAGACAAGGGAACCCTACTGCACTGTGGGTGGACGGCACACCAGTGCAGCCCCTGTGGGAAACAGTGTAAAGATTCCTCAGAGGACTGAAAGTAAATCTACCTTATGACCCAGCAATTTCATCTGAGTATCTAAAGGAAATGAAACACTAATTCAAAAAGATCTATGCACCCCTATGATCATTGCAGCATTATTTACAATTATATATATTATGTATAATGTGTATATATATATATATATACACTATACAATAAAAAAGAATGAAATCTTACCATTTAGGACAATATGGATGGATGACAGGGTATTATGCTGAGTGAAATAAGTCAGAGAAAGACAAATATCGTATGGTTTCACTTACATGTGGAATCTAAAAACAAACAAAAAAACAAATGAACTAAGAAAACAAAACAAAAACAGACTCACAGAAACAGAGACCAAAAGGATGGCTACCAGAGGAGGGATTAAAAAGACAGGTGAAAATGGGGAAGGGGAATTGCATCAATAATATTGTGATAAGTACAGGGCCACAGATAATTGCAAGAATTAGTAGGGTGATCACACTGTGATGCATAAAAATGTTGAATCATTATGTTAAACACCTGAAGTAATATAATAAGGCGTATCAACTATAATATATAGATATAAAAATAAAGTGTATCCCAGTTGCTTCTGATATTTAGATATGTTAACTATTTTTCAATTAGAAAGACAGAGATAGAAATTAAAATGTACACACCCCTGGAAGATGCACTAAGTTCACATCTCACTTCTTGTGACATTGCTATTGAAATCCAAACTCTTCTGAAATGTACACCAATGATGAATTGTGAAAATAAATTCTAGTTGTCTTCACTACTGGCAGCTAACTGCAGAAATAGATGGATAGACAAAGAGTTGAGTTTAAAAGATTGTAGTGTGAATATGAGTAGTTGTAAATAATTACTTTCATATTTTGATGTGAAAGTAGGTTTGATGGCCCTGGGAGTCTGTTGAAAGATGGGAAGAACAATGATCTGGTAAAGACAGCTCTTCATTGATCTAATCTAGTTTAACTTAAGAATGCCACTCCAATATGTATAGGAATAAAGAATGATTGGGGGGACTTCCAGCCAAGATGGAGGTGCAGGTAGATACACTGTGCCTCCTTGCACAACCAAAAGAAGGACAACAACAAATTTAAAAGCAAAAACAAGCAGAAATCCCAGAAAATTGACCTGTATGGAAGTCTGACAACCAAGGAGTTAAAGAAGAAACATTCATCCAGACCTGTAGGAGGGAAGTACATGGGCAACCAAGGCAGAAAGGACATGTGGCAAGGTGGCGGCTGGAGGACCAGGTGGTCCCACATTGCATGCAGATAAACCAGGAGGAACAACTGGGGAGTGAGAAACAGCACAACCCAGAGTTCCACTGCGGGGAAATAAAGCCTCAAACCACTGACTGAAAACACCTGTGGGGGTTGAGGAGGCAGGAGAAACTCCCAGCCTCACAGGAGAGTTTGTTGCAGAGACCCACATGGTCCTAGAATGTACACAAACCCACCCACCCAGGAATCAGCACCAGAAGGGCCTAATTTGCTTGTGGGAAGTGGAGGAAGTGACTGAAGGCTGGCTGAGAGCCAAACGAATGGCATTGTGCCCTCTCAGACTCCTCACCCACATACAGTGTCACAACACAGGGACATGGGTTGCCCTGTCCTGGTGAACACCTAAGGCTCCACCCCTTACTACATAACAGGCGCACCTAGACAAAAAAATATGGCCCAAATGAAAGAACAGATCAAAACTACAGAAAAATACAATTAAGCAATGAAGAGATAGCCAACCTATCAGATGCAGAGTTCAAAACACTGGTCATCAGGAAGCTCACAGAAATGGCTGAGTATGGTCACAAAATAGAGGAAAAAGTGAAGGATATGAAAAGTGAAATAAAGGAAAATGCACAAGGAACCAACATTGACAGGAAGGAAACTGGGACTCAAATCAACAGTTTGGACCAAAAGGAAGAAGTAAATATTTAACCAGAGCTGAATGAAGAAACAAGAATTCAAAAAATGAGGAGAGGCTTGGGAATCTCCAGGACAATTTTAAACATTCCAACATCCGAATCATAGGGGTGCCAGAAGGAGAAGAGGAAGAACAAGAAATTGAAAACTTATTTGAACAAATAATGAAGGAGAACTTCCCCAATCTGGCAAAGGAAATAGATTTCCAGGAAGTCTAGGAAGCTCAGAGAGTCCCAAAGAAGTTGGACCCGAGGAAGCACACACTAAGGCACATCATAATTACATTACCCAAGATTAAAGATAAGTAGGGAATCTTAAAAACAGCAAGAGAAAAAGACACAGTTACCTACAAAGGAGTGCCCCTAAGACTATCAGCTGATTTCTCAAAAGAAACCTTATAGGCAAGAAGGGGCTGGAAAGAAGTATTCCAAGTCATGAAAGGCAAGGACCTACATCCAAGATTACTCTATCCAGCAAAGCTACCATTCAGAATGGAAGGGCAGATAAAGTGCTTCCCAGATAAGGTCAAGTTAAAGGAGTTCACCATCACCAAACCCTTATTATATGAAATGTTAAAGGGACTTATCTAAGAAAAAGAAGATCAAGAATATGAACAGTAAAATGACAACAAACTCACAACTATCAGCAACCAAACCTAAAAACACAAAAACAAACTAAGCAAACAAGTAGAACAGGAACAGATTCACAGAAATGGAGATGACATGGAGGGTTATCAGTGGGGAGGTGAGTGGGGAGAATGGGAAAAAAGGTACAGGAAAGAAGAAGCATAAATGGAAGGTAGAAAATAGACAGGGGGAGTTTAACAATAGTATAGGAAATGTAGAAGCCAAAGAACTCATAGGTATGACCCATGGACATGAGCTAAGGCATGGAATGCGCGAGAGAGGCGGTGCAGCATGGAGGGGAATAAAGGGGGGGAAAATGGGACAACTGTAATAGCATAATCAATAAAATATATTTAAAATAAAAAACCAGAGGGAAATAGGGAAATCTCTGTATTGTATCTGCAATTTTTCTGTAAATCTAAAATATTCTAAAATAAACTATTTTTTAAAAAGGAAAAGGAAAAGAATGATTGGATTACTGCCAGGTCTCATGTGGCCACGCAGTAGATTAGCCTAATCAGATATGCACACAGTTCTGTGTTAGAAAACCTGGATTTCACTCTTCACCTCGGAGCCTCAACAATTGATAACCTGCAGCGTCTTGGCAAGTCACTTAGCCCCTGAGTTCATGCTTCTTCTTGTCTTATGTGAAAATAATAGGAGTTTTGTGGACAAGATAATGTGTGCACAAGTTCTCTGTAAATTGCAAAGCTTACACATTTAAGGCATTTCTAATATTGTTATTTTAATAAATGCAACTGGTCAGGAAGCTAAGAGGGCTATGTCCTTACCACGAATGGGATCAAACAGCATCTGTATGTCCCCAGCAACAGTAATAGAAAGAAGGCGGAAGCGAAAAGGCCAAAGTGGGTTCACTGACATTCAGAGATCAACGATATGTGTATCACTGAACTACAGGCGCACGTGAGCAGCAGCTGGTCTGCTCGGTTCCCTCCAGCACGGCACAGGAGAGATGCTACGTAAATACCAGGCGGATGAAGCCACCCCTGTTCTCCGTCTCTGTTGGTCCATATTCGGGATGTCTGTTGTCCTTTCCGCCTAGATGGCAAAACCCCAGTGACATCAGACACTTGCCATTCAAGTGCCTGTGTGTCTGAATCACCTCAATCCGTTTCACCGGAACGCGGAGGTGAGCCCACTGTATGTCTCTACTTTTCCAAGAACCAGGGGTCACCGCCCTGTGTATGTCCTTAATTTTGTGCAATTCAGAATTGCCCGGGTCCTGAAATATGTTTTCCCTTTGCTGGTACAGTGGTCTCCATATAGGCGGGCCCACACTCCATGGGGCGAAGCAAGAGAATCACCTGCCTTGCAGGAAGACTATTTCTGTCTCATCCTTTAAAAAAAATGTACATATTGAGTATAATGTACTTAATCAAATGGTCTCCCATTCATCTAGCTAACTGATAAATAAATAAATATCCATTTATTGATCAGGGCTCAAAATATTGTTGTGATTAGAGGTACATAACTGACATTCTCCGTACCCACCGGTGTCACTCGTGGCCTCAGTGGCCTCCCAGTGGCCTCCCAGTGGCCTCCTGCTGACTTTCAGATGCCTGCATCTGCTCCTCCGTGTATGAGAGCTATTTCAAGGAAGCTAGGAAGTCTGCTCTACCCGCCCTGCCCTGTGGGGAAGCTGGAAATACCCCAGGAATTTATAGCCCCTAGAAACAGCGTTCAAATAATGATGCCCCGCCTCCCTCAATCCTCAGGCAAGATAATTATGAGGCTTGTGATTTTTGCATCATTTCTTAGAATTTTCCAAGAGTTTGAGCTCCAGTCACCCTCTGAGGTGCCGACTTGATAGAAAACCTCTCATTGGCTGTCTCTCCTTTCCTGTTTCACGGCTCCTTTTCTCTATTTAGCTCCCTGCACTTATTCCCAGGTGAAAGTAGGGGCTTGTTTCTGGGAGAACCTCAAATCAAAACAGGAGTGAAGTCCCAATCATTCAGATGCAACTGCTCCAAACCATGGCCCCATTTTACTGATTTCCAGGGCAGGGTGTTCCATCACTGACGGAAAAAACCAGTCCAGTTTTAAGTCTCTATGGTGTAGGGTGGTTGCAATGTGGTAGAATACCAAAAACCAACAAACCAGTAAACTTAGCAGCAAAACTTTAGGTTTGTCCTTAGATTTCTTTATGATCCTTTTTTTCCCTTTCACCAGTATCTCCCAAGTCCGCACTGGGCTGCTCTCTGAGGGGAAGGACTGGTTTTGTTCTGATGGAGTTACTTTTATCCTACTGAGTCATGCAGACAAAATCAGCACTCACTAGGTTTCTGTGTCTGTTTTTGTTTATTTCAACAGTCTTCAATGGTTCCTGGGAAATGGGGAAAAAATAAGGATGATAATAAAAACTAAGCACTCTCGATGAAAGGAGAGTCTTCTTCTTGAATCAGATACTTTTCTGTATGTGTCTTCCCCCAGGAATTTGCTAGTGGCATTTGCATAAACACTCTCTTTCTAAGTGCTGAGTGCATCTAATTCTACTGTTTGTCACCTGATCCAGGATACTGTCTTTGTATCATTCCTCCCCAATATTATCTCTGAAGAAGGTTTCTATGTTCTCAAAAACAGGTCTTTGAGTTCAAGGAACTGTGAAACAGGAGATGGATTACTATGTCATATTTTACAACGCACAGAAACACATTAGGAAGGAGGATGCAGAGTTTTATATTCTCTACATGTATTTGCTGTGTTGTTTCTAGAGGGAGTAGTAGTGGAATACTTCTCCAGCCTTTTCAATCAATGCCTTTCTAATTGCTTAATGTGATTGAACGACATATTCTGGCTCTCAGTGACATGCATTAGATGCATAAATGTCACCCTTCTTACCAACAGATATGCAAAGATGTGACATATCTTAGAAAATTTTTCATATTGGGTATCTCATTTCTGTAGTAGATGGAGATCAGGCAGGTCAGTAGGGATCTCCTGAGAGCCCCGCTGCAAAACACTGAGTTCAGAATCCGTGGTTTAGATTCTTCTGGGGGTGAAGCTGCTTATTCACATTAAAAAGTTAACGAGCGGTCACTTGCCCTAGGCTGTAACACAAAGTGCTCTTGAGTGCCCAACTGAGGGGTCATTTCAGTTTGCCTTGTGGTGGAATTTCAGTACAGAATCAGCTTTTTTTTTTGAATAATAAAAGCATATATGTAAGAGCCCCCTGAAACAAAATTGTTCATTTTTTGAGAGCGATGGTCTAGACCATTTGGCCTAGTAAAATGACACAAAATTTGTGTCATTTTAATAATTTGTGTATTAAAATTACACAAAGTATAAAGTATGAAAGATTACAAAGCATATAATCAAAATATTGAAATTCAGAATTGCATAATATTCCTTAGTGGTACTTTTCATGAGAATAATAATTACAATATTGTGGATTTGTGTAGCGCAGCAAATGCACAATATGCCACCTAGCAGCCAACACAACGTTATCCCCTAAAAATTTGCTCTGTGTCAAGCAACATTTTTAGAATTTTCTACTCTTCTGTAATTGTTTTCTGTCTGTTCCTATGTTAGCAACCAGATTTAAAGCTCTCTGAAATCTTCTACTGCGGTGTCCATCTTGAGAGTTAACAGCATTCAGTTTTTTAACAAATAAAAGCAAATTAATTTACCACTTTGTGTAGACATATCACACCAACAATCTGTCTACCTTCGGGGTCGGCTGTGCTCAACGCACACTGAATAAACCCTTCATCGGACTTTCCATTTACCACGTGTCAGCGTGTGTCTTGTCCTTTCTGGTCGGTTACTTCTTTCTCTAACCTTGAATGTGAGTTAGTCACCGGAACTGATCCTTTATCAGAAGCACAGAACAACCGCCACATAATGTATTAATTAACACACACACACACACACACACAGCAACACATAGTCTTACAGATTTAACAATGTGAAATAATGAACTTCATGAGTGATAAAAATCAACATACCAAAAAATCGGTTATTGATATGAACTAAACAATCTCTTCCACTGGTTGGATTTAGTGCTGGTCAATGGAGACAGCCTGTCATCAGATTGAGAGTATTTTCTAGACTTAACACTACACTGAGCATATTTAAAAAATGGTAAGTTTTTAATTCTGTAAGTGCATGAAGCTAAAGATGAACTTATCACATAAGTATTCCTCCCCTCCAAAAATCCTTGGGGAAAAATACATAATCATTAATAAGAGATACATAAACCGTGAGAAAAATATTTCGTATTTTTCAATGTTAATTCTAACGTTCTATTCGTCTGTTAAATTCATTTTCAACTCTTCGGGTCAAATATCTAATGACCAGAAATAAGATCATTTCTGCCACATGAGGTGGCCATTGCTGACAGCAGCAACAATCCCAAAGTATTTAAGAAGAGACCACGTGTCCCAGTATATGCCAGCCTTTGTGTTTTTACTGTAGAAGGGGACACAGAATGAGAAAAGATGTTGGTTTTAGATAGAGATGATATTTCAAATTTTCTTTTCTTTTTGCTTGCATTCTTATTTTTTTTTAAAAAAACCTGCTGAAAACACTTTGAAGGGAGATATAAATGAAGGACAAAGAGTGGGGAGAAATTGTGATTTGGTTTACACAAAAGTAAAAATGAGGAGCTATGCAAATAGAGGCTCTCCCTTGTAAAATATGCAAATATGCAATTTTGCAGATATGGAAATAGGAGCGCTCCCTTGTAAAATACCACAAAAGCCCAGCCTGTTTTACTTTTCATGACTATTGTTAATGAGTGCTAAAAATGGCTCTCACAGAGGTGCCACCCCCACCCTTTAATTATACTCTGAGTTACACCTAGGTATTCAGAAGGCACACACAGAAAACAAAAGCAGGGAAATGCATCAAAGATAAACTGTTTTCAATTAAGAAAAATGGCCTAGCACTGCTTTCCAGCACAGGCGCTCACTTATTACAAATCTACCCTTTTTTGTTACCACTTGGAAATGTTACTTCCTAAAAGGGCTTTGGCGGGAGAGGCATCGAGTTGGGAGCAAATGTGAGTTGCAAATATACTGTGTATAGATGAAGATACAAATGCAGTAGCAGTTTGCCAGGCATATGCTGGTAAATACAAAATGTGTGTCTCCAATCCAGATCTCTCTACAAAGACCTGTATAACCAACAGCACACTCTAACTCTGAGCATGCACCATGCTTCTCAAATTCAAATGTGCACAACTGAGCTAATCCTCCTTAGGAGACTGGCCCCATCTCCAGTCACCCCACTGCTCGTCCTAGAAACCTGACTGCTCTTCTGGTCTCATTTTCGGGGCTAACCTACCACCACTGCCGTGACCAGGGCCACATATACCCAGTCTCCCAGGTCAACCAATCCTGTATATTGATTTGTTTTATTGAATTGGAGAATTTAATCCATTTACATGTAAAGTAACTATGGATAGGCAGTTACTATTAGCATTTTGTTCATCTTTTTCTGATTGTTTTGTAGATTCGTTTTTCCTAATTTCTTATCTGCTATTTGCCTCTGGGTGTGTTTTTATGTTTTTTGGTATTAGTATGGCTTGACTTCCTTACCCTGTCTCTTTAATAGTTTTCCAACCCATCTCCTGGCCACTTGGATTGGAAGCCATCTTCCTTTCTTATCTTGTTTACTTATCTGGTTTCCCCCTTTTCAGTCTTCTTGCTAAATCATTTTGCATTCTTCAGTCATGGTCATTTCTCTCAAACACAAATCAATCATTTCTACTTCTTGATTAACTGTTTGTTTAATGATGGCTCACATCCCTATACTCAACCTTGGTAAGGCAATGTAAATCTTAATAGCCTGTCAGTGCGAACTTATGAAGCTACATCTTCACCAATTACTCCCCCATCAATTTAGTCGAGTTGTTCTGAACTACTTTCATTTAGCGAACACATCATGTTCACCCCTCTGGTGATTCTTCAACCTCATCTGAGATTCCGTAACCCTAAAGATATTCCTATGTACTTTTATTTCTAGCTGGAACCACTCTGAATACACAGATATGTACACACACGAAAGGTAGCAGAATTACTAAATCTAAAAGCACGCAGCCCTACAATGCTGTAGGAGGTATGGGCTTACAATTTACTGAATAACCTTCCAGCCTGGAGAATACCACATTCTACCTAGAAAAATAACACATCCTAATGAGAAAATTAATGTTGCCTGTAGGTACACTGGAAGATTTCACTACAATGTTTTCCTGCACCTAGGGAATTCAGAGACTTCATGAGAACTCAGAAAATCAGCACTTACTTTAACCTTTCCTCATCTCTGAGAAATCGTGCTGCATCTCTGAGAGAGCCGTGGGACAGAACTTCTCTTTGTAATAGCTAACTGAGACTGACGTTCTGATGGCCTCTGATGAATATAATCTCAGAGGTCTTTTAGAGGTCATCCAGTTCAATCCCTTTGTTTTCATATGAGGAGACATAAGTTCAGATGAGGGTGGCCCCCTTTCTGAACAGGTCTACTATTATTATTTTTATTTTCTTTTAGAACCACTTAGAGATGATTTTCCCATGGCTCAAATGTTGTCATTTCCCTCTTGCATTATCTGTGAAAAGATAGAAAGATAAGTCCTGGGCTATCTGAAGCATGAACAGGTGACAGAAATTTTATGATCAAGGAAACAGTCCACTCGGGAAGTTCCCCCAACCTGACGCAAACACGCCTTCCCCCAGATCCCTAAAAGGTGTATGCAATTCACTGATCTCCCTGGTGATCTATAGCTTCAAGACTTGCATGGCCAGAAGCAAAAGTCTGTGTTCCTAAAATTACTGGAACCCTACCCATGCTTTAAGTGATGGTGGCTCCAGCTTTTTTCACTTATTCTTTAGTTGAGCATTGAATCAATAGAGAATTTTGTTTACAGATGCTTGAGCATCCTATTGGATTCTTTCCTTTTTAAAGGTACAAAGGAGGTTTTTTTTTTTTTTCTTTCCAATCAGGATGGTTTTATTTTGGTGGGGCGTGGGGTTTATTCCACCGACTAGAACCTTCAGTACCATTTTGAGCAGAATAGGCAAAAGTGGATATCTTGCATCTTCCCAATATTAAGGAGAACATTCATTCTTTCACCATTAACTGTTATGCACACTGCGAATTTATGTAGACACTATCGGGTTGAGGAAATTCCCTTCCATCCCCTATCTCTTGAAAATTTTTATCACAGATGGGTTTTGGGTTTTGTCAGGTCCTTTTCTGGGCAACTATTATAGTGCTCATCTCCCATGCCCGCCTTGTACTATTAACATGGTGTATAACAATTGATTTTCAGATGTTAAACCAATTTTGCATTCCTGCAGTAAATCCCACTTGGTCATAGTATGTCTCTCTAGGGTGTTTGTATGAGGCCTTGCCTAGTCTCCCTACTTTGCATTGAGAAGAGGTCATCCATGAGGCAGAAAAAACCAGAATCCTAGCGTTGGTAGTGTGGAGCCGCCAGCCTCTTCTAGGGCTGGAGCCCTGCTCAGAAAGCCACATCTTCCATGCCAGGCTCCCATCCTCCCAGGGACCTCAGAGAGGAGCCCCTCTATCCCCTGAAGCACACACACGGCCCAGAGTCCAGCCCATTTCCCTATGACAAAGGAGGTTTTATAAGTGTGTTTCAAACAACGCCAAGCTGCAACAAAACAGAATTGCATCAATAATAGTATGTGTCAACAAAAAGGCCTATTAATCCATCAAGCACAATTTGGCATTTGCCGCTTCTGCCATTAAAAGAAAGAAAGTGATTTATTACAAGAATATCATTTTAGGGGGTGGGGGGCAGGGTGAGGGGGCAGGGTGAGGAGGGTATCGTAGCAGAAAAGTTTAAGCTGGGTGAATCTTGCTGTTGCAACCAAAGGCAACAGAGGACAACGAGCAAATTAAGACCCAAACTCCACTCGTTTCCTAACGGAGTTATTAAATGTATTTCAGAGAATCCATCTAAGAAGAGTAGACTGAGTTGTAGACAGAACAGCATGGCCAGAAAAGCAGGGACATCAGAAGACATCAGAACATCAGAATTGCCTGTCGGTTCTGCATATTAAAGATAACTCCTGCGCTAATGGAGAGACAGCGACAGGATGAGGCAAGAGCTCCAAGCTCACATCAAGGAGACAATTTGGAGGATTAAACTGCTAAAAATCAGAGGGTTACAAATTATATTTTATTTTAAGTGGCTTCTGCAAAGTTGTTAGGATGTACATTTTCATTATACATGTTCAAAATGTTCATTATTCATTATAGGATACGTACATTTTGTCAAACTGGGAAGGAGACCAATTGTAAGCACACAGTTTGAAATTTCTACCCACAGGCATGAACTGGAGATCAAATGAGGAATAATACTGTGAAAAAAATGTGCATAATTATATAACATTGTGAGAATACACTATTATTATTTCCAGGAATATTCGAATCCATACAGATAAAATATTCTGCTCTAATTTCCTTAGCTGACTCTAGAAAAAATTTTCTACTCTAGGATAAAAAGTGATGCCTAGATATTCCATAGCACTGAGAGTTAATACTGAATCAGGAAAAAATAACGTAATTAGCTGACATGCAGATGACACGTCAAATGTGAAGCCCATTCAATAACAGACTTCAGTTTGTTACTCTCCTTCTGTCCATACTTGACAACAATAACAACCAGGCAACCAGGACCCGTGGGAAAAATGCTCTTCTTTCTGAATAATTCTTGGGAACTAATGGATGGCCAGAATAAAGTGTTGGATGTTTATAAAATATAACAGCTTACATATTGCTTATAGTTTGAAAACATTAAGAATATTTTCCTGATGGAGAAGTAAATGCACACACATTGTAAAAATTAAAATAAAACTCCAAAATATAAAGAGCAAAAGATCACTATGTTTTTCTCTGAGAAATAACTAATATTATATTTTCTGTATATCTTTTGTGGTTGTTTTTATTCACATGCTATCCTTTATGTATCTATTATAATGATCATTATGTTATCATTAGTATTGTTCCATACAGAGTCATTAGAGAGGATATAATGAGATCAGATACTTTTGTTTGTATTATTATAATATACTTTGTAATCGCCCGTGGCTTTATGTAACAACAATCCACAGGAAGAGGTCACCTCCAGCTGAGCACAATTGGATGACGACAGAACCAAGAAGAGCTAAGGTGGCTTTTTGGTGGGGAACCCTATGGCTTTAGGGTGAAGGAAAAGATAGTCTTAACTTCATCAGGAGTCAAGAGCTGAGGAGGCATATAGCCAAAAAAAGAAAAAAAGAAAATTTGAGGACTTAGATATAAAAAAGGCAGAATAACATGTGAGGATTATTTACAGAAAAGAGTTTTTTTGTGTTCATGAATCAATTACAACTACCCAAGAATCCCTTTCCTCCCCATCTACCAACTTCCTTCTTTTCAGCTTTCAGGGCAACGCCCCCTCAGCTAAGCTCCTATTTGCCTCAGGTAGGAGAATGTTTTCTCAGTATCACAACAGTTAGAAATTAAGCCAAGATGGTTCAATTATCAGGTAGAAAGCTTCTTTGAATGCCTGCACCTCCTCCTGTGTTGGACTGCAGGACTGCAGGACTGCCGAGATCAGCCTACCTGGAATCAAGGTCGGAGCCAGGAACCATGACCTTCAGTGGTCTCAGTAAGCTTGACTGAGAAGCACAACCTCTTAATGAAGCAAAAACCCAGTCAGGGAGCAACCCAGAAAAGGAAAGATGGACCCAGGTAATCTTGGCCTAGCTGGTGACTCCATGTTCTAAATGATGAACCGGTGGTAGAAGGAAAGAAAGAATTTTCCCAGTATTTTGACTCTACGCCTTTATGGTCAGCTGGTGGGAAGATTATTTTAACTCAGGCAACTGCCTGTAGTGCTGGGTACTTCCAGAAGTGCTGGGGAAGAGCAGCATTCGCTTCCTGCTTCCTCAGACAAACCTTTACTGCAGGTCTTTGCAGCATGAGTCTAAAAGGATCAGCACTAGAAAGACCACAGGATTAGAGAAACGTGGGGGCCGCTGTCAGTAAAGTGCAGGAAGGCGGAGGTCGGAGAGAAAGGGACGGTGAGCAGAGAGGAGGACTGTTCCCAGATGTCTGGGGACAATTTCAAGGAGGTCAGTGGATTGGCAGCTTTAAAAAGAGAGAAGAGCAGGATAAAGGGGCTTTCGTTTGTTTCATAGGACAGAGTGCAGAAGAGACACGATCTCTTAATTTCACTTAGCTGTAAAAGAACTTTAGTAAGAATACCGTATTATTTCCCCTTCCTTTAGTAAGAATACCTCATTATTTTCTCTTCCATCCCCCTTAGACACCTTCAAATAGTTACAACTTTTCTCTATTTTGGTGCTTAGCCCTTATTATTTTGGGGCCCAGATTAACTTCCTGACACCTCTGACACCTGTTTGTTTGCTTGCCTGCTTTTAGGGTGAGGCCATGACTCTCCTCTTGCTCATGCCGTGGACCTTTTTTTTTTGTTTCCCTAGAGGTTTGTCCATTAGTTTGCACCATCTTGATATTCAGGGACCATCAAGTATGAGGGTCTCATAAGACCAATATCAGCTCACTGAAGAGTTAGATGATAGTTTTCCTTTATTTGTCACAAAAAAGAAATCTTGTCTATTCAATTTATTTTTTAAAGATTTTACTTATTGATTTTTAGAGAGAGGAAGAGAGGGAGAGAAACATTGGTCAGTTGCCTCTCATACATGCCCCAAGCAGAGACTGAACCTGCAGCCCAGGCAAGTGCCCCGATTGGGAATCAAACTGGCAACTCTCACTTTACAAGACAACACCCAACCAACTGAGCCACACTGGACAGGGTCATTCTATCTTCTTAAGCATATTCTTGATTCATATATCAAAGCAAAGAAGTGATATTAAATAAAATAAGTAAAACTCAATTTGCCAACTATCAATAATTTAAGAAAAAGGACTTCTCGAAATATAAAAACAATTATCCAATGCATGTGCCTTCCCCCCCATCTTTCAAAGTCAAGCTTGGTATTTATCTAAGACAATGTGATTCATTTATTTATTCAACCAGTGTTAAGCTCTACTGTATCCCCGATACCATTTTAGGCCCTGGTGATTCAGTGGTAAATTAGGGAGCGCTTGTTCCTGTCTTCTTGTGGAATAATGACAAAAAGCATAAGTTACGTAAGTGACTGCATTACATTCTAGCAAGGCAATAGACAAGGTGCTACCATGCCTCCTAAGCCATTGTGTTAGAGGCTAAGCCAGAACAAGCCATTACGTTAGAATGGGTTCACAGGGAAAAGCTTTCTGCGGGGTGGCAGGTGGACAGTCTGAATGATGAGAAGCTGCTTCCCAGGCTGAGCACGAGAAGGTTCTCTATGCAGGGAACAGTATACGGCATAGACTCTAGGCAGAAGCCTCAAGGCAGAAAAAGGCCCACCATTAAAAAAAAACCCCAAAACCTGAAAGGCAAACAAGTACGGGCTAGAACCTGATTGGACCAGCTCAAGACAAGCCTGGAAAAGTAGGGAGCTCTGCATCGTGCACTGAAGACCATGATAAGGAGGCTAATGAGGAAAAGGAGTGGAGAATAAATAATAAGTCACCACAAACATTCCCTCCGTCAGGTGATCGAGCTTAGATGCTCATCATCGGTAAGTCATGTTGATGGTGTTGCAGCCCAATGCAGGCTGCCCCCAAATGTCCACCGTGGCAGACCGGTTATTCTGACGGACACTCACTTGAAAAGCAAGCAGTGATGGAAGGGCACAATGACCCTCCAATGTCCCCTTGAAGCAGGATTTGAAAGGTGGTCTCCTTGCTACAAGGGGGTTGAGAGAGACAGTCTTATCACCAGAGGTAAGGAATTCAGGGCCCCAAAGCCTATGTAAACCAGCCTTGTTCCTTCCAATATACTACCCCAAACTCATTCTCTGTTGAGACTTGTCACTGATGAGCACTCAGACACACGTTTCTTTGTTTTATCAGTTCCTCACAAATTTCTTGTTTGTCTAAAAGTTATAAATAGCTGCCTGCTTGCATCCTTCCTCTGAGCATCATTTGTGGTCTCCCATGTGCACGTATTAAATTGGTTTTCCTCCCGTTAATTTGGTCTGGTGTCAATTTTATTAGCCCAGCAATAAGCACTCAGGAGGGGCAGAGGGGGAATGACCCTCTGTCCTGCAGTAGCCTGCACCCCTGATGTTCTGTGGCCTTCCTCCCCAGAAAACCGTAGCCTCAGCCCAACCATGAGACAACAGACAAGCCAAATCCAGGAGTATTCCACAGACTCTCTGGCCAGGGCTCCTCAAAGCTGTTAAAATCACCAAAAACAAGGGAAGTCTGAGAAACTGTCTCCGCGTCAGGAGACTACAGAGAGAGAAAGAACAAGCACATTTATCACGGGGTCCGGAAGGGATCTCGGGAAAAGGATACTGGGTGAGAAGTAAAACAATCCCCATCAAGTATGGGCCTTCATTAATAATAAACAAGGAAACAAAACAGAACTGGACTCATAGATACAGAGAACAAAAGGAAGGTGGCTAGACAGGGTGGGGGTTGGGGGCTGGCTGAAAAAGGCAAAGGGATCAAAAAGTAAAAGCAGGCAGTTACAGAATGGCCGTGGGGATGCAAAGTCATGGCATATACACCATGAGCTCACCGATGTCGTCCCAGCTGTGTCCGGTGCCAGGTGGGCACTAGCATTACCAGGGGCACCACTTCATAAATTACATAGTTGTCTGACCACTCTGCCGCACACTTCACAGTAATATAAAATAATACATTTTAACCGTAACTGAAAACTAAAAGTAAGTGGGAGAGTAGAAAGGTGGGCGCAGGAGCTGGGGAAGTTGAAGCGGGGGTCGGTGTTCACGGTGCAGAGTCGCAGTTTGAGAGGATGCGGTCCTGGGGGGTGGATGATGGTGGCACTTACGCAGCGATGTGGGTGTGTTTAGTGCCGCCGAACTGTACGTTTTAAAATGGTGCATTTTATGTTATATATTTTTTACTTCAATAAACACAGTAAATGGCTCTGGGTAGCTGGAACACAGTGCTCATTTGCTACATGACAAATGTAGTGACAAAGAACACCGAAATCTGCCCAAAAAACCGAGACGTGCTAAAAGGAACAATGAAGGTCGAGAGGGACAGCTGGTCTAGACGGAGGTCAAGGAATGTGTCCCTGAAGTAGTGACTTTCAGCGTCTTTCCCAGAATGCCTTTTAAACACCTCTGACCTCTCCCTTCTAGGACCCCTCTGAGGATGACAATGTGCCATAAAGACAAAGACGCTGACGTGCATTCGAATCCTGCCTCCAGCTCTTACTGGCTCTGTGATCTTGTTCCTGGTGCTCAACCTTTCTCTGCCTCAGTTTCCTTATCTATGACATGGAAATAATATTTATCTTGCAGGTTTGGTGAAGACTGATTAAGGTAGAGACATGGATGTATGGATGTGTGTGTGTGTGTGTGTGTGTATATATATATACACACACACACATGTACATATATAAAAAATGTTTGGACCTTAAGATATACTCAACGAAGGCAGATCTAATTACCATAAACAGTGTCTTTGGATAGAGACACCTGTCATAGTCTCTTCTGGGGGCCAAAGTCCATCGCAAACCCTGCACCCTCTTTAGGCTGGAAGCTTCCACCACTCAGTGCAGCACAGCCCATGTCCCTGGCTCTCGGGATGAAGGCAGCCCTCTGGGCTTCTCCCTGGAACTCCCACCCCGCTGAACAGAGTGTTTCTCTCTGCCTCTGAGTCACAAGCTCTCACCACTGCAGAACATGGCAATTTTCTTTTTCGAGGCTGAACATCCTTTGGGGATTCTGCAAAGGAAAACTACTTAATTTGAGAGGTAGCTAATGGTCACAAAATATACTGTTCAGAACCTTCTTTTTTCTCGGAATATTGTGATCAATACCAACAGTTCGTTACTCTCAGCTGGGCGCACACGGCCTTGCCTTAGCAGCAGCGACATGAAAAGCGCCGAGGTGCCACCGGCTCCGGTTCCACGTGCCCATGTCTCTCCTTCGATTCCACTTCTGCCACCTCCCTCCCCGTGCATCTCTGCAAGATCCAAGCCAGAACTTCCAGAAATTATACGTAAGCGCGAACTAGACATTTCATAGTTCTCCAAAAGATTAGGAATGTATCATCTCAGTTTCCAATGGATTTCCTTGAAAATCTGACCGGAACTTTAACCTATGACCCAAGGTTAGAAAAAAATACCTATGGGAATATTAATTGTAAGGTTCGCGGGCTGGACTTTGATAGAAAACAGTTAGGGACGTCGGCATCTAATGTATGTCAGGTCAGGGAGAATTCTTTATTCCTCATGGGTGCTCCTAGTCAACTGAGGACCGGTGGCCAAGGTGTCATGTCTGCTTTATGCCTGTGAAATACCACTGGGCCCAACAGGGGTCCGCCAGTCAGTCTAACAAGACAAGAAAGGTAACTTAAAAATACATTCAACATACATGCAGCAACCCTGTAACTGTACTATGTTGCTAAACAAACCAAATAAAAAGGGTTGGAGGTTTTATCTGAATCTAAGTTACTGTGAATGGTAAGAATGATTTTATCACACTCAACCTGATTAGCATTTTAAGTGCTTCCAAATTGTTTCCAAATGTATTATCTACTGACTCTGAATAAGCATATGAAGACAGAAGCATAGGTGCTGGTCATATCCATCACAGAAACGAAGACGCTGTAGGGTAAAGCAATGCCCCAGGGGCCACCTCTTAGGGAAAAGGTGCTGCGCACTTGAATTGGAAAAAACGATGTTTTGTGATTCTGTCATACACTTAAAGTTGAGATTGTGCAAACTCTCCAATTCTCACATTCCTCCCCTAGATCTCAGTAATAACACCTGCCCGACAGGACTGCACAGGGAATAATAGATGCAAAAACCAGTGTGAAAGCAGTAAATATTCAACAAGTATAAAATGGTTATTATCTTCCTTAGCTCAAGAAGAGCTAGGCAGGCTTCAATATCAAGTTGCCTCTCTGTATAAAGAAGCGGCCACCCAGGACATGCAAAGCTACCTGCCACAGCCTCGAATTCGGTGATAGCTGAGCACACAACCTCACCCCACCAGCCCTTCTTCTCAGGACAGATCCACTGGTCAGTACTGAATGTTGTGACAACATTCAAGAGCACCAGTTCTGAAGGAAAGGAGGACAGCATGAATTGGGCTTGAGGCAGAAAAGCTCTTTCCTTGAATAGGTGATCACTTTTAATTAGAACAATCACATCAACATTTCTTTGAAGCTCCCAAGTCACTTTGTTAACAAGAAAAAGTATTCTTATGACTTTCCCATCGGAGGAAATAAAAGAGATCGCAGCCCCATTTTAAATTAAGAGGAACTGTGAGGGGCTCCTCAAACCACAGTCTGAGGAGGAAATGCCAATCCCTTCTGTCTCAGAACGTTTTCCCTAGCAGAGACCTTGGCCCAGGAGACTGGAGGCACATGATTGGTGTGACTTGAAAAACGTGACTCCTGCTTATATATATATATGGAATATATATATATATGGAATTCCTTTCCGAAAACATGCTAAAATATTTCTCACTGAATTCCCCCTCCTGCCAACACCACAGGTCCACATTTCACTGTAGGCTGATTTGAGGATTAAACCAGGAAGGTTCTCAGAGGTATGACATCCCTCCTCTCACCCCCCTTCCCCTCCCTCCACCCCGGGCAGGTGTGGGCACAACCCTATGCATTTAAATAGAACATCAGAGAAAAGAAGGGGATTCAACCCCTGTCCATTTAAAAAAAAAAAGTGAAGCCTTTCTTAGGTTCCATGTTAGGGATGCACAGACCAAGACAAGACTGGATGGTCTAGTATTCTGTGGGTGACAACAGTACTTCAAGTTCAACTGCTTGTTGAAAGCAACATGTCCAGCAGAGCCACAGCAAGGAAGAGAAAGGGGATGGAGATTGTTCATCTTAATTTGGTCCTGAGGGAATTTTATGTATCAGGGGGTCCTAGAGAGCTCTCCTCAAGGCTCCCCGGAGATACCTTATCCTCCACCCAGAGGATTTTCAAATCCTATAGGTAGCTGTCCTTCAGATCTGCCTTCCCCAAACTTCCAGAGCTGGGGTTGTCTCAGGGAGTCAAGGGTGGCCATCGAAGCACCTCCCAAAACAGGGAGATTGCCCACTCCACGTCTGCTTCTTCAAATGTAAAATGGGGCCACAGTCAGAGCACCAGATATTTCCGAGTAAAATGAAATATCTATAGATATCCTAAGTGTTTCCCAAAGGGGAGAGGTCTGGCAGAGATCAAGCACCAGAGACTCTTTCCTCACCTCCCCTGACTGGGTGCTCAGCTTCCTCGGGAGGGGGACAGACTCCTCGTGAGGTTTGGAGTTCCACAAGGAATTCCCTACTCTTGGAGGGGTGAGTTCATTCAAGAGAAAAGTTTGGACCCGTCATTCTTAATTCACTGCTCTGTAAGCCACCTAGAGGATTCATCAGAGACAAATTTGCAGCTGACTTCCGTCACATGCTCACGAGCACCTCTGGCAAGAACACGGTGGGTATCAGTGAGGAAGGATGGAAAACACAGCCGAATGGCGTGCAGCTCTCTGAATTCTCGTTCAAGCCCGATCACCCGGGACGAGGCATCTGACACCACTAATTCTGAATTCCCTCCGTTTGTTACTACCAACCTTTTGGAGTTTTTGTTGAAATAAAATGAGGTGACCAATCTGATACTATACTACAAATTGTACAAGTTTTTTTTTTTTTACAAAGTGTTGTTTATTTTAAGTCATTATCAACTAACCCACAATTAGGACTTCAAGAAAGTGGGAACCAAGCCCAAAGAAGAGATGGACGTGTGTTCTGAGACACCTGACCCACCAGGTACATTTGTGGACGATGTAGTGCAGACCTGTCGGAGCGCCCACAGCAGATCGAGTGTTAGGAACTTAACCCAACCTACACGTGGTTGGGCCTCAGTCCTTCCCACATCTTGCCTTAGTTTCATCAGAACTAAGTCGAACTAGTTACACTTTGAGAACTACAAGCGTCTGTGAAGCGTCTGAAAGAGGGGTCAGAAAACTTTCTTGCAAAGCAGCAGATAGTAAATACTCTACACATCGAAGGCCGTATTTGGTCTCTATTGTGTGTTCCTTTTTCTTTTTCTGTTTCCTTCACTTTCAGTATTTATACACCTGTGTCTCAAGAACTTGAGATGACTTTGAAGATGTGGCATCAAAAAGAAGAAAAACACATAAATTGAGAAAACCAGAGGAATGCAAAACAAGAGCAGGAACATATTACAATTAGCAGGTGGAATCTCTAGGATGTTCTACCCGTATATCATTCTGGGCATTTTTTGTTGTTGTTGTTAAAGCCCTTTAATAAGGCAAAAACCTTCTTGGCTAGAGGCCATGCAGGAACAGGTCGGAGGTGGTGTGCGCTTGGCCCCAGTCCCACTCTAAAACGATGTGGTGATGAGCTCTGGGAACTCTAAAGCCGCTTGCGAATATAAGGGGTTATTTGCTCAAACACATGCTATTCTATTTCTGACCTACTAAAGTGTACTTTACATATTTTGGCACTTTTTTTTGCTCTGTTGTGATAGTCATTGCTTGATAATTATAGTACAGTTATTCCTTTCCTATCTTACACACAACTATAGTTAGAATTGTTTTATGTAAGTGTCTGCCTTCCAAATACCTTATATACAATAAATACTCAATTACGTTTGTTGTCGAAGCTACCTAATCTATGGTATATTCGTTATGCGGCCGCGAGCTGACAGACATCCCCATCTGTCCAGTGACATCCCACTCACCCTTCACGAGCTCTAGTAAAGCAAGCCTCAACTGGGTTAGTCCCCCTCCCCGCTCCGAATGCAGGAGTCCTGATGCCTCAGGCACGGGCACTTGCGCCCTGGGACCGTGGTTTATTCCGCACCTTACCCACCAGGACAGACTGTAGGGGCCAGGGCTATGACTAATTAACATCAGCACCTTTATATCCTAAAGGTCTAGCAGGGGACCCGGCTGTACCTAATTTTGCAGCAATAGATCTTGATGAATAAATGAATAAACACATATTTCCAGTGTATTGGCATCTGTCCCTTAGAAAGCACTTATAAGTGCTTTTGATACACAAAAAGCTGACTGGATGCTGCAGGGAGACGGAAAGATGAGGTGAGGGTGATACTGACATGAGTGATGGATTTCTTTTAGAGTTTTAAATACAAATAACGTCCCCTTCACATTGTACAGATGATCCCTCTAGAACTTGAGCTCTTCCTCAGATGGGGGTGCAGTTGAAGGGTGTTCCTCCATCTCTCCTGGCTCATCTTGTGAGCAAGCTCTGCGCCAGCTCTCTGGGAATCTCCAGGGTGCCACAGACAAAAAATGTGGGAAACTTTGGGGTCGGATTTCTGTCTCCATCCTTAAGATGCTACCATCTGCCAAAGAAGGATCATCATTCTTATCCAAATCTCTTCTCTTTGAGCCTATTTAAAAGATGAATGAAGCATTTTCTACAAAGGGGAAAGCAACTTCGCTTCCAGTCCCCTCAAACACAGTTTCTCCAAAGTCCAATACCTGTCTGTCCTCTCAGGGTTGCTTACTGTACCAACTGATGGCACCGGCTGGCTGATCAGCCTGCGGAGCTCATGTCAGAGACACAGAGACAAACCAACACACAAAACAATTTCCGGTGATTTTGGTGGAAATATTCCCATTTTAATTTTAGGTTTTGATTTAGTGTGAAATTCTCCTCTAGTGAGGCAAGATAAGCAGCTTTACTCCCTGCCAAAACATCCTTTGATTTTGTCACTGAATAGCCCCTGAAGAGAATACAGTATTTACAGACAAGGCCTTCTGGCCTGTTCCCCCCACTTCCTTGTCCTCCTGCAGTTCCAAACACCTCTTAAAATAGCTTTGCAAGTGCCCTCCCAACATTCCCCATGGGCACATCACGTTCCAGTGTGAGTGACAGTGGCCTGAGAGAGCATTCTGTCACCTCCCTGTGACTTTCTCTGGACCATGAAATGCCCCCTGTCCCAGACAATAGCAGCTCCTCCACTCTCTACTGATTGCTTCTCCTTTTCACCTTCTTCTGATAGAAAAGCAAGCAAGAAGACAACTACAAAAAATGGACATTTCCTTTTGAAATATTTGTGGCAAAGCTGATTATGTTTATGGTCATCAGGACTCCAGATGAAGTCATCTGCTATTTGGGAGAAAAGCACACGGACAGAATTGGGAGAGAAGACATCAAAGTACAGCTTTCCAATGTGTCCCGTTTTCTTACTCTGAAGATACTGCGTGGACAATTTTTTTGCCAAATTGGCAGGAGCTGTGGCAATGGTTTCCTGATGCCCTCATGAAATGGGGAAGCAGCAGAAAGAAGTGGGCTTGAATGCTGTTTTCTAAAAGGCTTCATCTGTCGCATTTCCCTTTGCTTTTTATTTATTTATTTTTAAAGATTTTATTTATTTACTTTTAGAGAAAGGGGAAGAGAGGGAGAAAGAGAGAGAGAGAAACATCAATGCTTGGTTGCCGCTTGTGTGCCCCCTCACTGGGAACCTGGCCCCACAACCCAGGCATGTGCCCTGCCTGGGAATCGAACCAGCAACCCTTTACCTTACAGTCTGGCACTCAGTCCACTGAGCCACGCCAGCTAGGGCTCCCTTTGCTTTTTAAAAGTTGTGATACATCTTCAGAGAAAAATACAATGGGTAATTTTTTTCAATTCTTCTTTATTATGTAAAGTTAAAAGGCTGAGTTGATATCTTTTTGTAAGAATCAACAGTTTTAAAAGTATTGGTCTAAATAGATCCTGACTAGTGGCATAAAATCGTCATTTAAAAAAACACTTAATTGGGTTCTGCAGTGTGACCAGAGTAGAGCCAGCCCCAAGATTCAATGGTGAGAAGAATTTAAAAAATGTGAATCTTGCCCAAACAGAGCAGGTGTATTCTAATGAAGCCAGAGCATATCAATAATGATGTCATTGTATAAAGGAGTTAAATACTATATATAAAGTACCTGTGTAAGCTGAAGAGTGGGCCTGAGCAAAGATGTTGCAAGCCAAGTAAAAAATGTAGGTACCACTAGATGCCCAGCAGAAAGAGCCTGTAGCTGGAGCGACTAGACCGATATATTCAACAGCATGGATCTTCCCAAGGGCAGACGACAGAGGAAAGGGCACAGCTGGGAGGGGTCCTGAATAAACCTCTCAGGGGGTCTCTTACCTCTCGATGGGAGCACTTGCTACTGGTGAAACAGGTTAAGACTTAGAGTGCACCATTCAGGGGCAGGGAGAAGAATCTTGGGTACATTTTTGACTTTTTGACGTGGTTTCATCAGGAGTGTGACGGCTGGGGCTTGGGAGATCAGATGGGAAAGAGAAATGGAAAAAGCACCAGCTCTGGGATGTCCTTTCTTCCCTCTTCTTGTATTTACAGACTCAGGGGAGCAGAGGAGTTGCTGAAACTGGATACACTAACCATTTAACGGGGGGTGTGTGTGACAATTTTTCTGCCTGAATTCCAAACATAAAAAGTAAATGTTGTGAAAACTATAACAACTGGAAAGTAAAAATAGCTGAATAAGAACCATAAGATGCCAAGTAACCGTGCTCTTATCTTGCTAAGGGTTGAAATAGGGGCAGGGTGGGCTAAAGTAAAAAAAAAAAAAAGATAGAATTAAAATATTCAGAACATAATGAATTCTGTGCCTATTATTGCAAAGTGCCAAAATTTAAGGAAATGAAAATGTGAGATTAGAGAAAATCAAATACCGGACAAAAATAAATAATAGAGTATACACGATGAAGTGGAAAAAGCATTTCTGTCATGTATAGCTAAACTTTATCTTCAAGCAGTCAGGGAAAACATTTACTAATTGAATGAAAATACCAAAGAAAAACCAGTGCGAGGAAATGTTATTCAACACTAAAAAGAAATGAGCTCTCGAGCTATGAGGAGACATGGAGGAAACTTACATGCATGTTACTAAGTGAAAGAAGCCCATGTGAACAAGCGGCCTGCTGTGGGATTCCACCTGCCTGATGTTCCGGAAGGAGCAAAATTGTGAAGACAGTAAAATGATGAGTCGTTGCCATAGGCTAGGAGGAAGGGGGGGGGGGGATAGTTAGGGCAGTCCCGAGGACTTTTAGAGCAACGAAACTACTTTTTGGGACCCTGTAGTGGTGCATACATGTCCTTGCATCTGTCAAAACCCAGAGGACGTACAACACAGCAATGAACACTCGTGAACTGATTCAGGTGGTTGTGATGCGTGGGTGCAGGTTGGTTCATTGTAACAAATGCACTGCTGTGGCGCAAGATGTTGTTAGTGGGGGGAGGCTGTTGGTGTACGGGAAGGAGGGTCTATGGAAACTTTCTGTGCTTTCTACACAGTTTTGCTGTGAATGTAAAACTACTCTAAAAACTACTCAACATTTAAAAAGGTCAAGGCAGCAAGAAAAGTCATCATTCAATAATTATACACAACTTGAATTTTAGATACGTAAGTAATTGATATGGCTTCATTTTCAAATATATTGGAAAAATAAAATAAGAGCATTTAGGAGTTGGGAAGAAAAAATAATTTTAAAAAGTAAGCAAGTATTTGCTGCAAGTGGAATGAATAAGTCGCACAAATTAATTTAAGAGAGCAAACAAGGATAACGACCTGTAGAAAAGCTGACCAATGTACGGTGTAGTGATTACGAAGATCTGAAATTCCTAAGTCTTAGGAAAATCAGCTAGTGGATTTAGCCCCCATCAATTATTTTCGAAAATGCATCTCACACCAAGAGGTGCTGAAAAATAGGAACGAAAGCAGTATCTCTTAAAGGAGAAGAGAGCAAGGCTGCCAATTATAGCCAGCTCTCTAGCTTCGATGTCTACTAAAATAATGGCACTAAACCAGAGGGAAAACATAACAAACCTTAGGCAGTGAAAAAGCCACAGAGAGGCAGGAGCAATTAAGTAGCTGAGGATAGAGAACCAGAAGGAAGAGCCCAAGAGGAACGGATCATGGGAACTTGCACTGCGATAAAGAGGCTACAATAAGCCAGGAAGCATCAAAGGAGAGACATTTGACAATCCGTCTGCCATGCAGACCACCCCAGGGATTCTATCTGAACATTCCAATGATAGAAACATGTCACTTTATTGTGTCTGAATATGGAAACATGCTGGGAAATAAGTATGACCTCCTTTCTATACCCCTGCTTGAAAATAAAATTAATTTGGATTTTCAGTAAATTCTTTCAGAGATAGAAGCCAAGGAATCTCCTTATAAATGGGTGTGTGGGGGGGAGGATTGTAAAGAGGAATGCCAAGGATGTGAGTTTCCTGAGAATGTGTTATGTAACTAACAAACTGCAAGGGAGAGGAGCAATTACCATTTTAATTAATTAGGGCCCGTTGTAGCTCCCTTGCGAAAGATTGCCCTTGATTAAAAGTGTCGGGATGTAAAAATATTGACTGATATTGAATTGTAAAAGTGTGAAATTTCAATTAATTGTAAAAAAAAATTAGCTGGTATTATCATTTAGCAATAGACACTAGTGATTCTCGGGTGACTCGGGACCCACACAGAGTTGCCCGTGGACATGTAAACAGTAAACAGACTTAATCCACTGAGGGCTCATCTCTGAGGACAATTAGCTCCTTTGGCCTCTTGTGTTATATCTGCAATGCAGAAGTTAATGTTAAGTCATTGCCACTGTTTTGCAGAGAAATGGAACCGATAGAACTGTATAAAATAGAGATCAAATATTTGTACTAGCACATAGCGTTCTTTGTAGTCAACAGACACATTCCAACACATAGACATTGTATTAATATTCATAAAGTTTCATTTTGTGCCTTAGAATGTCCATAGCTGGAAGTCTTACTAAGACTCTTTCCCCCTCTGTGCCTAGAAAGGGCCCCCCAGGGTCTGTGAAGGAATAAGCATCTCCCAATGGGAAGACCGTAATGAGACTAGGCTGGGAGGTGAGTCCAGTCAAGACAGAGTCCTGGTCCATGTGCCGCTGACCCTCTAACATGAACCCTGTTGTCTTGGCACCGCTCTCTGAACTCGGAGTCAGAGCAGGGCATGCTTCTCTTTCTTCTTCTCCCCTCTCTCTCCTTCCTTGGCTTTCTCAGAATTAGATGCTGAATAATATAATGGGATACTCTTTCAGAGGAACTGCTTATGGAGTAGTAAAACAAAACCACCCAAAACCGAGTTTGTTCAACGTACGTTTGAGGTTAGACTGGAGAGGGACACCCAAAGCAACAAACTTACTCTTAGACCCAGAACAAGCTATTTAGTGTCCACCAACGCCAATTTCTTCCCTTACGAGAATACATAACAAACATCGACCACACAGGGTTGGTCTGAGGTACAGGCATAGTATCTACAAAGAAATGGTCCCAGACTGTGGTAGATGCTCAAGGAAGAGCGGTGGCCATTTCTTCGTTTCTGCTGTCATTATTGCCACAGAAGAGAAGTTCACCCAACACTTCTGAAATCCTCCCTCACCTGAAAACATCCAGCCATGCAAAACTCTAGTCATGCTCACTTTAAAATAAAAGCAGAAAAGAAAAAAGAGAGAGAGAAAGAACTCATGGGCATGGACAACGGCATGGCAGTCACGGGGGGTGGGTGGAGGTGGGAGAAGGTATGGGGGGGATAAATAATAATGGGAAACATCCAATAAATTAAAAAAATAAAATAAAAGCAAAATTGTGACTTCTTGTTTACATTTGAGGGACACCCAAGACAACAGAAATTAAACCTACGTCATCCACTGCTCCCCGGCCTTCAGTGCCCCCAGCACACAAATCAGAGGGAGGAGAAAAGTCTGTGGTATTGGGTTTACACGTAGATGCCCACACCACTGATAAGATCTGATAGAAAGGTAATTGTGAGGATGAAACAAGAAAACAACAGGCAGGTCTGGGGAACACTTGGGCCTTGGGGCTGCTCTTTATCTGCTCCCTAAAAGGAAACCAAAAGCCCCGGAGCTCTGCAAAGAACACAATTCCATAGAGTTGCCCTATCACTTTCCATGTTCATGCTTCTTAAACGGGAGAAGCCTCTTCCCTCTGGAGCAGTGCCAAGGAAAGCACCAAGTATTAGAAAAATCAGCACCGTGTTCGATAGTATGGCCCATCAAATTATTTCATTCTCAGCTTTTATGAAGAGTGGCGAAAATGAGCCTTCAGGTGATTCGTTAGCTCCCCATCTCACTCCTCCTAAAGACCTCCTTAGTAGTTAATTAAATAATCAAGAAATAATAGGCTCGTCTTCCTATATTATTCTGTCTTGTTTATTGGCTTGGCAGAGCTGGGGAGGCAAGGGAAAGCTTCTTTGCTTTATTAAAGGGGAAGAATTATCTTCAGGGCCAAGGGTGAGCAATAACATCAGGGAACATCATTAGCGCTTCCTATTCCTACAGGAGATGCTCTGTGATATCAGTTACTGGGGTCAGTCATCACAGTACACCAACATTTTGCAACCATAACAGCAAAATGTGTCCCCGTGAATATCGTAGAAGATTCCCTCATTCTCACGAACCCCTCCACCTGGGAGAGAGGAATGGGAAGGTGCCAGGTGCCAGGTTGAGCTAGATTAGGTCATGATAACCTAGGCAGAATATGAGATTCGAGAGAGCAGAGAGGAACTTTGGTTTCAAGCAGAAGTCTATGGAAGATACGGCTTGGCAAAAAACAAAAAAAAGCCCCAAAAACCTTTGATCACTTCTGGGAGATCTCATGGGGGTATGACTTTAGTGTCTCTGAGACTGTTCAGAAGCCCGGAAGAACTTTCTGTGAGAGAGTGGCGTGTTCGGACCTGCACCGCAGAAAGGTTGTGCTGGCAGTGTGAGGCGCAGATTGTACTGGGGAAAGGCTGGAGGTGGAAGGTCAAACCAAATTCAAGGCTCTCTCTGGCGGCAGTTCCTGTGAGAGACGCTAAAGGTCCAGAAAAGGGGTGTGGACAGAGAAGGGGGTGAATTCTAGACGAGTCTCGGGGACAGGGTTGGCTCGGCAATATCATTAGAGCGTGACGGCCGAATTTGGAGTGAGGAAGAAAGAAGACGTGTTTATGGCATTACCAAACTCACTTCCGATTTGTCATGTAATTTATGATTAATAATGAGATGAAGAGTGATGCTACTGTCCACAGAATACTGGAGAGTAAAACCTCCAAGTTTCTCCCGTAACAAAACAACAAAAATTGTATGTATAACATAATGTAAAATTATATTACATATAAAATATAAATAATATATAGGAGATAGAAGAAAAACATTCTCATTGGAAGCCAAAAAGACTTCCATTTTAAAGTTTTAAAGATTTAAAGATATAAAAGATTTTGTTAGATTCTTCCTCCAGAAATGTCTCAATGGAATCTTTTTGTCTACTACAGAAATATTTTCACAACCATGTTTAACACCTGAGGGTATAAATAGTCCCCCTTTCCTGTAACTTTCTAGAACTCTTCGCAGTAAACAACCCTTAATATGCCCAGGCAATAAATGTCTTCTATTAATCTATTTGCTTAAAATATACTAATTAAAAGTCTTCTTGCTTTTGTCTATTTCATATATATAATAATTGAAATTCAAAGTTTTAAAAACGATGTTCTCGCCCTATCCAAAGTAGTGTGCTTCCTGTTACTGAACACCAGAGGGCATCATTCAGTGAAAGCCAGGACTTAGGAGAGAGGGAGAGAAGAAAATTGCTAATGAAAGAAACTGATTTTTTAGTGTGTACCCTTATCTACCGTGAACGATTACCATGGTAACAGCACCAGTTAAGATGATTGTATATTTAGGTCACAGTATAAAAGGAGAATCTGGAACATGTTGGGGTGGGGGGGAAATAAAGTAAGACAAGAGTATATAAAATATAGGAGCAGGCAAACCAGCCAGAACCTCTCACCCTTTGCTAATAGCAATTTCCCAAAGTTACATTATGCCTTTCAAAGCGAAGGAGGATAATACACCCTAACTAAAATTAAAAGCTGCCCTTGAAATTCAGACCCTTATGCACCTGCAGTATTAACGAAGAAAGAAGAGTTTGTTCAGCATGACAAAACGGGGGGATGAGTAGACTGGAGGCTGAGCCTTGGCCGAGTGTAGTTCTTGATTAGACGTTGCGTTGCAAAGCCTCTTGTCCACTTCAACAGCATGTACTATGAGTTAAACAGGAAGATATCAAAATTCCCTTTCATCCTTTTGCACCTGACAAAGGAAATTTAGTATAGCTATAGGTAGAAACAGCATCTGCCAAAATATAAGGCAACTTTGGTGCCCTCCTTTTCCTCTGCCAGAGGCGATTGCTGATTAATCCGAACAAGCATGTTGTGCCACCTGAGAACCTAGCTGGCTCTGAACCTTCCTTCCTTAGGGTCTAGGGATCCAACACGATTATGCAGAACTGAAGTAAAAGGAGAAGAACATCGTCAGACTCTGAACACCAGTTCTGATTTCCCAAACACAGAATGAACAGCGCTCCAACAGTCCATGGAGCCAATCAGCACGCAGGAGACAGATGGGAGTCCAACAGGCTTGAATCCAGCGTCTGCAGCTTCCTCGCTGCGTGACTTGGGGCCTTCCCTGACCCTCTGAACTCTGCTTTCCTCATTTGTAAAATGGGAAAAATAACATCTACTTCACAGGGTTGTTGCATTGAGAAAGTTGATTCACCTTTTCACATACCTAACAAACACTTAATAAGCTCCTAGGAGGTGCCAGGTACTGTTTTAAACAGTGGGGACAAAGCTCTGAGAGAACAGAGAACTTAGCACAGGTAAGGTGCTTAGGACAGTGGCTGGGACTAAGAACACACCCTCTAAAAATGCATTTCTAAGGGACAATGACCCGTTCCCTTTGCACCATCCAAAACGCACAGAACTAAAATTACCGCCTCCATCACCACCACACGATCCACTGAGCTTTGGGGTTGGCAGTGAGTCCCCTTGCTCCGACACCCTGGAATCGAAGCAGTCCCGACACCTGCTCCATGACCCGAAGGTAGACCAAGTAGGGACAGGTGATAGGGACTGCAAGCCAGGTGTTAACAGCCACAGGGAGCGTACTGACAGTGTCCCCTGAGGAAACTCACACGGAGAGTCCACACCATAAAACAGCTAGCCACGTCCAATACAAGTTCCAATGAAGCTACCCCCGGGGACTGGGTAACACAATGCTTCTCTCGGGTTCTTGATCCTACTGAGTAAAGGGGAGAAATAATAAGATAAGATGAAGAGTGGGGCGTGAGTGGTCAGGTTCAGGCAATCACGATAGGCATTTTCTCCCAGGCGTACCCCATACGGACGGAGGCAGGGGACAGAGGCTGTCTGTGGCTGTTAATAGCATACGCACAGGTTCCTACCCTTTGTTTTTTTTCCTCTTTCTCCCATTTCCTCCTCCTTTCCCTTTATCCCACTCTCCCCTCTTCCTCCTTTACACTTGCTTTAACTTGGTTCATTGCCTTGGGTCGGAGAGCCACGTGCCTCCTAACTGGCCCACCAATCCCCCTCCCCGGATGTGGGTGCCCTGCCAGCCAGCAGGCTGTGGAATGCTGTTTTCTTCCCGCCTCTGAAGCTGCTTCGCTCCCTTCTGTGCCCTTGAACCTGGGGGTTGGCTGCCCTCAAAGTGGAGTTAGAAAATTCCTACTGAATGTACACCCACCTGCCTGCGGCAGGGGGTTATCTGGCAAAGCGGGACATAGGATCACATTTGGAGCCATAGAGATTTTAATGTTAAGATAGCAATCTCTGTTCCCCCAAACTGAGAAACTGTGGGGACCATTCCAAAGGGTCCCCCCTGAATTTTGGGTCCGAGGACTCTCCCCACTCCCACCTCATTGAGATTTTACAACAGTAAATGGACTTGGCTGGCATTTCTAAAGCCTTTTTTAGGGGCAAGTGTTATTTTTCAGTTGGCATTGGCATAATTGTTTCACTCAGTGAAGCATAGAGAGCCCACAGAGTTTTCTTATCTCTGCCACAACTGGAACACATTACTAATAATAGTGATAACAATAAAATTCACCTGGCATCAACTCACTTGAGTCCTTGGCTGCCAAAGAGCCTGCAAAGCTGCGACACTGTCAGCACAAAATTCCCCCATTCACCGGACCAGAGTCTCCAAAGTCCACCTTCTGAACTGCAGCCTAATGCAGTTCCCGGTGTGAACCTCTCTTGGCCAAACAAAACAACTGGTCCACTTCCATGTTTATCAGTGCCCTTGTTGTTGGGCCCAAAGGTCTCTCTCTCTGTCTCTGTCTCTGTCTCTGTCTCTCTCTCTCTCTCTCTCTCTCACACACACACACACACACACACACACCCCTAATTGTAGTTTCTAAAGTGTACCATCACCCTAATTTCCGCGCTCTACCAACACCAGCGTGCTTTACCCTGCCATATGCTCTTCAATACTATGTATGCACATATGCCCATTGCCAACAAAATGCCAGTGCCGGTCCTCTGCCCAGCTGAGCACCAGGCGTTTAAGAGATGCCTCCCTGACACAGCCCTCTTCACCTGGTAAAGCAGGACCGCCTGGAGTGAAGTCAAGGGTTGGTCCCCCAAGACCCAGCCTTCTGGACTTGCCTGAGTGGCTGGAGAGGGGCTGCCCACAGCGGGTGGGCTCTGGCCTGAGGCCGGGGGAAGAGAGGTTAGAGGCGGGGAACCACAGCCAGAGCTGGAGGACCATTTCCCCCAGAGCTTACCCCGCCCCCCGTCCCACCCCCCACCCAAATTCGAGTTGTTCCCAGGCCTTCCCTGTCCGCCACGTTTTCTTCGGGAATGGTTTGGCTCCATTCCCCTCTGCTCTGTCCTCTGCGGAGCCAAGGCCACGGCTATGACCCTGACCAGCCCTGGCCGCGGGCGCTCGGGGCTGTGGAGCCCGGGCTGCGTAAAGGAGCGCAGGCGGTGTGCGGTGGAGCGTGGGGACGCGTGTTTGTGCTGCTGGCTGCGTGCACTGGGGGACTGACGCGCCACAGGGCTGGCTGCCAGGTACCCACTGCCACCCAGCGCTAAGAAAAAGAGCAAAAAAAGCAAAACAAACAAGAAAAAGAAAAGAGAAGATGAACGGGAAATAGAAAGTCAGCGTGGGGGATTCCGGAGCTCGAGGACCGGGAAGCACCACCGCGCTTTTGCTGGGCTGGCCACGCCTGGGCTGGCGGACGCGTAGCGCTTGGTGGCCTCCGTCACAGACGTGTCGGGGCGGTGAACTAAGAGAAGGACACCTGAGGGCGACTCGGGTGAGATGTCAACGGGCAGTTCCGCTTGCTTTGGGTGTCTACCCCATTTCTCCTCCCTCCTCTCTGCGCCGGGAGGATATTCCCACACAAGCAACAGTCCTGGTCTCGTGACCTGGAACTGACTGGTGAGCTAGCTCGGGCGGTTTTGTGGCTCGAGAAAGCCTGGAGGACGGCGACCGCAGGAGGGTAGAGAAAGAAAGAGGGACCCAGGAGGGGGGCTGAGGCAGAGGTGTGTGCCTCCCCCGGGTCAGTAATTCCGGGGGACATTGACCTCCTGAGAACTCCCCTGGGCGAGCCTCCTTCTATCCCGCTGGGGGCGCCCAGGGTCTCGAGCTCACAGGTGGGATTTCTGCGTGATCCACCCTGCGAGGGCTCCGACCGCACCTCGGGGGAGCTGCGAGGTCTAAGTTATTCGTGACCGCCCAGGTCGGCAGGTGCGGGCAGCCAGGTACACGGGGGAGCGGGCAGTGACCCCTACTACGACCCGAGCCCTGCCAGGGTGACCAAGGAGCCACCGTGGAGTGGGCGTTGTCGAAGCCCAGGCATAGTCTGGGACCTTGTGGGCTCTGTCCGGGCTGAGAGCCTGTCCCTAAGCCGAGGCGGACAGCCGACCTTGGGTATGGAGCTGATACAGGATGGGGTGGCAGAAGGCTACCCCCACCTCTGTCCTGGAACCACTAACCCATTCTTACCCAGCTCCCTGCTCCTTGGTCGTGGTCCACGAACCGCAGCACCAAAAAGCGGAACCGGGGCGAGCCGGGCCTCCACTCCGCACGCCTGGAAGACGTGGCCAGACTCCAGGCGGAAAGAAGCGTGAGGGGTAGGAGAGGGCGAAGCTCTCCTTGTCTTTTCCCTGGCATCTCGGGGTTAGGGAGAGGGTCGGGTGACAGAGGGTGGGGTGAAGAACTGGAAGAGGGAGCGATGCCCCTGCAAGGCGCGGCTCCCAGGCTGCTTTCCACCTTCCGCGGGACTCAGTGACCCGCGGAATCACACCCCTGCCCCGCGCAGTGCCTCATTTGCCCCTTCCAGCCAGACCCGCCATCGCTGCCCTCAGTTCTCCAAGCCCCAGGAGCCAAAGTTTCCGTTTGAGAATCTGCGCTTGTGGGGAAACAGCGTCCTGTTTCCCAACCCCCGGGCTCTCGCCGGGTGCTGGAGATTTGGAGGGCGCCGGCTGTGCCAGGGACCCTGGCGCGGAGGAGCCCAGAGCTGGGCAGAGCAGTGCTCTCTTACCTGCTGCCCGTTTGGCTCCAGCTGCCTCCCCGGACTGCGATTTCCCTGATGCAGGATGGCAGGAGCGACGAGTGCTTCGCCGGTTCGGGGCTGACCTGCTCGGGCGCGAGCTGCGCAGGGCTCAGAGTCCTAAGCCAGCCGCTCGCTGGCTTTCTCCCTTGATCTTGAGAGAGAAAAGGAAAAGATTAGTTGGTGCCGCGACACCCGGAGGGGTGGGGCGGGGGAGGCGGGGAGAGAGCCGACCCAAAGATTCTTGAGAGCTGCGGGGCTCTGGCGCTCGCAACCAGAGTCGCGCACCTCTTTCGGGCCCCAGTCATTTGGCGAGCCGGGAACCCCTTGTCGGTTTAAACTGAAATGACACTAACGCTGCCCCCCCGCCCCCCGACGCACACACCAAACCACCCAAAGAGAAGCAAAAAGGACTTCCAAACCTGGCTTTCACGGAGATGAGTCTGGAGAACGAAACAGAACCAAGCCCTGGGTGGACCGGCGAGCTGGGCGGGATTCATTTCTTCACCAAAGTGCTTGGGAAAGTAGTAATTAGAGTAGCGCCAACACCTACTTCAGTGCCTGTGGCTATTTCCTTCTGGGATTTGCGGTTGTCAGACTCTAGCCAACCCGCAGGCTGGCGCGTGTGCGCGCGTGTGTGCATGTGTGTGCGCGCGCGCGCGTGCGCTCCCTGGAGTGAGTGAGTCCCTGCACCTGGAGCCTTTGGTAAAACAGGAGAGCGGGTCTCTGTTCGGGCGTGTGCGTTCGATTAGCTGCAATGGGCGGACAATTTCTGGAGAGAACATTTACAATTTTCTTGCAATATGCCAGGATTAATTGCTGTGGAAGGCGCTCCTCCAATGAAATCGTCTCTGCTCTCTGATTTGGCGGTTTTTTCTGAGCAAATATGACAGCCTTTTCTCCAGGCTCCTTTCCGCTCCCCTCCACGTCCATCCCCAGAGCCCTGCTCTCCATCTGCAATTTCTACATCAGAACCTTTACAGTTACCTCCACCACCACCCAGTCCCATCCCCGCAAGTACAGGATCGCTGGAAAAGTGGCACCACAGACTGGGAGGAACGCAGTGCTGCTTTTCAATCGCCGAAGATGCTCCAACCCAGTTTTTCCAGGTGGGAAAAGGTTTAGGATAAATCCGCTATGCTTCTTAAACACAGAATTGTGCTAAACTATTCACAGATTGTTTATTTCCTTGGGACATTGACGAGCGTGTTAGAGGGAGAGGTTTTGTTTTGTTTTGTTTTGTTTTTTTCTCTTCTTGTTTTAAACACGGGTCAATGCCCATGTTTTTGATAGGCATTCAATTTCAATGAATTTACGGTGCTTCATGGAATTTGGAATCTCCATAAAAAATTAGGATGCAAACTTTTTGTGCTCAGATCAGCCTTAGAGTTTTATTTCTTCGTTTTGATGAGAAATTCAAAAGAGCACTCATTATATTTGGGCACTAACCCATTCGATAAAGGCACAATGACAGTTCTCTGAAGCCGAGGACAAGACTTGCTTTTATGAAAGTGCGTGTGACTATGAAGGTAACACCAATGTATGACATGTTCTACACCCTGCGTTCTCTCTCACCTGCCCTTGGCAATCCAATGAAAAAGTCGAAACCTTATACTGAATGACACAAAATTAGATCCATTCTTTTTTCGATCACAAAGACAGACAACGAGCAGGTTAAAGATGCATTGGTTTAATATAGTTAATTAAATTCAGTTCCATTCCTGATGCCCAGGCCTTTGCTAAGTGTCTAAGAGCATAGAGAATAGCAAGTGTCTCCCATATATAGTGCCAAGGAAAGCCACTCATATGAAACACCTGTATAGCCATTGACAATCAGGATAATGAATTGTACAGCAATGTAAGTTCACTAATAAATGGAAACCCTGTAGCTCAAAATTTCTGCCCTTTCTGTTAACTCAGAACTAACACCAAGCAGGACTTGGCACAAACTTGATTTTGCTAGATTGAAGTCACCCTGAAATAATGCATTATTATCCTGTGGCTCTACCTTCAGCCTCCACACCCTCACATCCTTCGATCACTGGGAGATGCTAAGATACCTGTTAGCCAATCAAGGCATCTCTGTTCGGTCCTGATCTTAGCCTCCCCCAGCAGTTGGTCCATTGCATTAAACATATGATTTTATCATTTCTTCTTTAGGTGGTCCTTTGAAAATGAATGCGTATTTTCCCTCCTTACCCTATTATTTCTGTCTGTTAAACCTCCACAAATCTATGGAGTTGCTTGACTGCAGAAAAGGAAAGGGGAACGGATCCCTGGCCAGCAATTGAGAAGAGGAAAACTCAGTGATCCGCTGCTATTTTATTCTCTCATACCATTAATGCTTTCTTACCAACAGGGCTACACATTCCAAAAATAGCAATAAAGCAAAAAGTCAATGAAAACCAGGAAATATCTCCTGAAACTTGAATCAAACTGAGTCTGTGAGTAAGTACTACTATGTCCAATAGAAGTCACTCTACTACGGCCTTTTACAGAGCAGACGAGCTGCAAATGGAAGCAGCATTTTTAGCAAACAATCAGCGAGGATGCCCATTTGCTTGTTCTAGAGCATCAATGAAAACACTTTTTCCTATATATACATGTAGCTGTGCCACTAAATGTGTGATTTTAAGGAGATCATTTAATTGCTCTGTGCCTCTGTTTCTTAATATGTACCAGGGACATCGTAATGTCTCCTGGGGTGGTTATAAGGAAGAATAGGCTTAACTCACGCAGTTTTTAGTGGAGTGCATCGTTATAAGACTGTCAGCCAGGAATTTAAAGCGCAGATTCCTGGGTCATGTGTCTGACCTGCCGAATGGAAACATTTAGGAGTGAGTCTTGACAATGGAAAGCATATAATATCATGCAATAAACATGTTCAACATTATCCATTGTCACAGTAATCCCAAGAAACCCAATTCTTTTTCCCTTCTAGTTTTTTTTTTCTCTACTGGCAAAGATCATACATATTCTGAGCATTTTATTTTTATCTCTTATGCCAGTTCATTTTCTCAGATAAAAGAGTACTCCCCCATCCTAGGAATATAGGTTTTACATTTATTAGTAACCCCTGGTGTGGAACATTTCAAAAGCTCTTTTTAACGATTTTGTAGAGTCCATCTATGGGTTTCCCTTTATCTATATGCCTATTTTCCACCTCAAAGAACACTAGTAAATTAGTCATTTCCACTTGTGGAGCCAAATTCATTACCTGCAACGTCACAAGGCTGGTTTCAGGAGTGGGCTGAAAAGGTCAGGTACCTGAAAGGGGTGGCTTTGAATCTCTTGAATAAGACTGGAAATAAGCTCACCACTAAGGTCAGGAGAAGGGGAACGACCGGCGGCTCTCGTTCCCGGGAAGGTGATGCATATTTTATTGTGCCACATTGATTTCGGTGCAGCAGTAATTAGGCTTCAGTAATTAGATGCACAAATCAGCACTCTGTCATCATAAGTGGATTAAGAGGGTGACAGGTTCACCTCGAGTGATTTCCCGCCAGGTGTGGTGGCCAGAACATTTTCGGAATTTTCTGCTTTCAAAGAACCAAGAGGATGGAGGTGAGGATGTTGCCCGTGTGGAGAAAATGAGCCAAGAACAGGAGATGTTGCCTCGCTCTTGGTTCCCCAATCACACAAACTGTTCAGGAGCTGAACGGGGGACACACAGCATTTACCAGCAGGGGGTTTGGGAAAGGCAGGCGGATTTATCTGATGCACCTGAAGGGGCTCAGAGCAGGCCTCCCCAGGATGTGTCACCTGGGCCTCCCCAGGATGTGTTACCTGAGGATTATTTGGAGCTAAAGGCACTCCAGCCCCTCAAGCTCAAGAAATGCTTTTGCCTCTCAAAGAATTTAAATCCTGGCCTTCCCCCAAATGAAGTATTATCAGGAATAAAGTTTCACGTCCTGTCTGTATGTCAGGGGGAACATCTAATTACTGAACATCTGCTCTTCTCATCATCTCGTGCATCACCCTCCTCCCCTCTAAAGCCCCAGGCCCCTCTTCCATTTGGCTCAAGATGGCATATGTACCTTATTTTACCTGTCTGTCTTGGAACCTCTTGTGTGTGGGGGGGGGGGGGAGTCACGTATGTATGAAATGAAATGAAATTTTCTCCTGTTAATTTGTCTCACGTCCGTTTGATTATTAGACCAGCCAAAGAACCTTTGGGGGACATAGGGAAATTTTTCCTCCCCAACATATGCTAAAGAAACCTTTCTCTTCCTTAACCTCCGTTTGAAAGAGAACAATCCTGTGTTAAAAGTGCCCAGCCTCTCAATGGCAGTCGCTTCCCCAAACGGGTTCTTTAGTCTCCCTTGCTGTTGCGAAATCTCAATAACAGCCCCATAATAGACACGCTATTCTTCTTAGAGTTATTTATTTTCCCCACATACCTCCTCAGAAAGTAATTGAAATGCTTCTATTCTTTAGCTAGAAAAGACGATCTCCTTTCCTCCTAGAAAATCCTAAACGTTCCTCTTTCAGACCCAGCAATGGGAGTTTGCATGTACAAGTGGGACAGACTCCGAGTGATACCTGGCGACGGCCTAACAAACAATGACTTGCTGCTTTGTTCTTTTCCTGTTTTTCTTAGGTTGGGCATCATAGCTGCCTTAAACTCTTCCTCTCCTTGCACTGGTGGTGTTATCCAAAGCCTGAAACCATTTACTGCTGCGGTGTCTACAATATCTAAAACACAGAGTTATCTTTCCAACAGGGAATGTGAAGGAGGGGCGTAGAGTGAAACACCGCCCCGCGGAACGTGAAGCAGCTGCATCAGTGATAAGTCAGTGTGAAGCACGCAGGAGGAAAAGGCCATCGGGGACGCGCGCTTACTTGGGGAAGCATGTCGTGTGTGTGTGTGTGTGTGTGTGTGTGTGCATCCCTCTCCTGGAGGTGATGCCGAGTTCCTCTTCAGAGGCAAACCTCCATGGAGAACTGAAACATTTCAACCACAGACACCTCAGGGTGTAGTGTGATGGACGGCTTTAGCATCCCCTTTTCAGGGCTTAAGTTAGAGGCTGGACTCTCAGATGGAGATAAGATTGTAGCAACTGCCCTGGCTGGTGTGGCTCAGTGAACCAAAGGGTCGCCCGCTCAATTCCCAGTCAGGGCACGTGCCTGGGTTGCTGGGCCAGGTCCCCAGTAGGTGGCGTGTGAGAGGCAACCACACATTGATGTTTCTCTCCCTTCCCCTCTCTAAAAATAAATAAATAAAATCTTAAAAAAAAATTGTAGCAATTTCTACATGAAGGTCTTGTGAGACTCTTCCCTGTGCATGGGGCCCCACATGATTTGAATCAGTGGCTCTTTGTGGAGGAAGGAGTAGCGTCTAGGAATGCTCAAGATCGCCCTCTATAGGGAGGCCTGGTGTCTTAGAATTTAGAGGGAACTCCGTCCTTATTTAAGGGAATTCACATAATTTCTCACATCATAGACTTCCCTGGTTCTGATGCTAACTAAAAATGGCACTGCAAGAGGCAGGGGGGAATTGTAACACATCTCAAGAAAGCATACTGGGAGACACCACAACATAGCACAGCCTTGTCATTCAATTTCATCTGCCCCTTATTTCTTGAGAGTGACTGAGATAACAGCGACGCAGAAAGAAGTGTGTTGCCAAACAAGACTCAGTGGAGTGTGTCTGATGATATCACTCTGTGTAGACCTTTTCATTTTATCTTTTGCGACAGCATGGATGGACCTGGAGAATTATGCTAAGTGAAACAAGCCAGTCAGAGAAAGACAAATACCCTACGATCTCACTTACATGTGGAATCTAGTGAACAAAATAAACTGATGAACCAAACAGAAGCAGAAGCAAAACAGGAACAGAAGACTGATAGCTGTCAGAGGAAAGGGGGAGGGAGGCTGAACGAAAGGAGGGAGAAAGGGATGAGCCAAAGAACATATATGCATAATCCATGGACACAGACAACAGTGTGGTGAAGGCCAGAGGGAAGGGAGGGTGGAGGCTGGGAGAAGGTGAGCAAAGGCAGGAGGGGGGGATGATACCATCTACAATAGTGTCAACCATAAAAAAAAAAAACTAGTGCATCCAACCGGTGCACCCAAGAAGCCTTCCTTAAAGCATTCCTTGTTTTTCCATGCCTAATAAGATGGATCCTGGGGACTTTGTCCTTTCCTTCTCATTTACTCGGCAAGGTGACTGGGTTTTGACTGGAGGGCCTCATTTACAAAACCTCACAGACAATATTCTATAACTAAGTCCCTGCAGAAAGGAATGAGGTCAGGCCCTGGGCAAAATGCATGTACCTGCTGTATTCCTACAAGGCTTTTATTGACAAACATGTTCCTAGAAAGGGAGTTAATTTAAAAAGAAGGCCCGACAAGCATGGGTGGGTAATTATTGAATGTCTTCAATGACAGCCACTGGAAACCTACCCTCAGAGTGCCGCAGCCCACACAATGCCCTCTCCTCTTACTGATGCCACGATAGAGAGTCCAGATTCTCCCGCTTGATAGTAACCCCCAGGAATGTTTCTCACGCAGGTCTCATGGAGACAGGCCGCCTTGGCTTCGCTTCCTTCTGTGGGGTCACTTCGGACAATGCCGGCGTGCATCTCTGAGAGTTGAGTGTTCTCAGAAGCCTGCCATAAACTGAACTGAAGTCTGTATTGAGATTGATTCAACACATATTTATATATCACTCAGTCTTCTCTTAGATATTAGGGCAAGAACAACAAACAAGAAATTATGAGAAAAGGCTCCTGCCCTCCAGAAGCTTAACCCAGTTGGAGGGAACAATATAAGCAGAACTTCTGTTCCTAGTCACCCAGGACAAAGTCTTTGATGTCAAAACCCAGGGGGGATTCAGGCAAGGGCCTGGACACGTGTCTATCAGGGAGAAGGTTCCAGAAGTGGATTCTGCCTACCGCATACTCTCTCTGGGATTTGGGAGCTAGAGGTTAGATCTTGGGAGTAAGATACTCTGGAGGATGAAACAATACTTAAAATATTTAAAGCAATCACCAAGAAGGTACAGTTACAGCTGAAAACATCTGTTAATGACCATAGAAGTGGGGGCAGAATGTGCCATGCCAAAATATGCCTCTTCGGCATGTTGATTATTTTGAGCTGGTTATTTTTAAGAGGCAGCAGACACAGGAGAAGTTCTGAAAACTAAGTAGAAGTTACCTTTGTGGTCTGGACAAAACTACTAGCTAAATCGCTCTCCTAAGACCTTTGGGGCATTAGCTTTTGCTGCAGTAAGGTTAACTCTTTGGCCAGCAGTGGTGAAAATCATGCAGGGACCCCATGAAGGAGAACATCTTGCCTGGCAGCACTGGCACCACAGTTCCCTAGCAACATGCTCCAGCAACAAAGGACTTTTACTTTGTGCTTGTAGCTGGATTTTAGCTTTCAGTTGGCTAAGCAGTCTCTCCCTAGTCCCAACTCTTATAAAGGTATGCTTCAACAAAATTTGGAATTAATTCTTTTTACTTCCCTTGCCTGGAACTATAGTGCAATTAATTAATCATCACTTTGGAGTTTATTATTCCTTTTGGCTTCTTAAGAGACATTATCTTGTGTGCTATTGGTTTGTGAAGTTATTATACTTCCCGCCATGAACCTGTGCTAAATAAATTATTGATGAAGAGAATCTCAGTCTGAGTATAATTTTATCTCCCAAACCAAAACAGTGTCTCTGGCACATGGATACTTTTATAATTTCTTGAGAAGAAAATTCCAGGTCAGGGCTGACACAGGTCATTCTAATTATAAACTAGTGGCATTGGGGAAGAAAGCAATATTATTAAGAATGGGAATGCAGTCCCTGTTTGTGGAATGGACTTAACGGAATGGAAACCTGTTTTGAGCCATCATTTATACTTTCGGTGAGCAGAATAATATTAGGGAATGTCCTTTATATGTCTTGCTCCAGTGCTGGCCCAGAGTGATGAATGAGAGAATGAAAATGGGGGAAAGATGTAAATTTTCAAGATGAAAGTGGGACTGTGCCACTCAGCATCTAAAAAGAGCAGAGCTTTGCAGAAAGCTTCTTTATCATCATCTCCAAAGCAGGATGACCTGGGTTAGGAGAGCGAAGAGGAAGGAACATCACTGACGTACAAACAGCAGACTTGCTTGTAGAGCCAAAACCTGAGAAAGATGGGATCCAGCGCTCCCCACACAGCAAAGCAAGGTTCAGGTTCCAACTTTGCCACTCATCAGATATGTGGTCTTGGACCAAATGCCTCACCCCTCTACAGCTCAGTCCCCCTGTACAATGATGTGGAGATTCTGTCCCAGAGCCATCAGGATGGTTGAACAAAATACTTGTGGAGGACATTTTGAAAAATGTGAATTATTAACTGTGGGTATGTGATGAAATTGTGTTGTGAATGACTGATTTCTTTTCTCCTTGCCCAATTCCATCTGTTTCCCCCACCCCAGATAGGTGTTTCTTTTTAATTAAATATAATGATGACTTAGGAGAATATGAGCCAACATGTGGCTGGGGACAGGGAAATTTTGGACAGGTTGTTAATCTTGTTCACTCAAATCATACCAGAAAAAAAAAATACATGTGTATCCTTAGCAGAAAGATGAAAGAATCATTGGTGTCTCCTTTTCTTGACTTTCTTAGTCTCTTCAGCTCCTGGTATTGAATATCAAGCCTAGGTGCCCCTTGTCCTTATGTGGCTCTCAATGAAGAAAGGTGAAATTCCTCTTCTAAAACAAAGATGCCTGTCCTGTCCTCTGCCAAACATAGAACACCCAACACTTGCTTTGGTCTGGCCTCTAAAACTACGGCTAGTGATACCTGTTAACTAGAGAAACTAGCACCTACCCTCAGGGCGTAGGTACGCTCTGATAGTAAAATGATATAGGAAAATTCCTGATGAATCTATACATTTATACCAGAAACTCAGATTTTATTTATGACCCAACTAAACTTACACATGTTCTCCCATTCCAGCCTTTTAGCTCTTAAACATTCTCCCAGGTCCAATTGCTACTCTGTCCTTATGCGTCCTACCCACTGGCTTGAGATTCACCAGATAATCAACTCTCTACTTCCTAGTGTTTCTGTGAAAGTTTAGACCTGGACCTCTTAAAATAAAAAAAAAATCTGGTCTGAACAATGTTCCTGCTGTCTCTTTTAAACCTAAAAACCTTTCTTGTAAATTGTGGGGTGATCACTGCGGCTGGGCTGTAAGCATAGTAAACCCTTTCCCCAATCACCAAGTCCATTTGGGTTAAGTATATTCCACCTGAAATTTATTTTGATGTGGTTAATTGCTCACAACATGAACAACTATGGGGAACATTTCTCAGGATATTATTACATGAAAATGATGATTCTCGCAAAGAAATGTTAAACTCATGTTCCAATTTGAGTTGTCTTTGGCACTGGGCTTGTTATCTTGGTCAGAACACTAATATACATATTAATATAAATCCATTATTTATATATTATTAAAATTAATTCCAAGACATTAAAAACATTTTTACTATGATTGCTTAGAGACAATGATTTACTTATTCTACATTGTTAGAATTAGCAAAATTTCTTATCTTATTCTCTCTCCTCTCTAGAACTTTTGATTCTTATTTTTGATTCTCAGCTTAATTTGTGACCTAAAAGGGAAGCATTGAAGCAACAGTCTAATGAAGACAGAAGAATAGGTCTGAACATGATGGCAGTGGATGAAAGGAGATGAGGGTGGATAGAGGAAATGTGGGAAGAGACACGGAGACCAATGGCACAGAATTGAGAAGCCAGAAATAAACCCACGTGTATATGAGCAAATAAATTTCAACAAAGGGGCCAAAAACATACCATAGAGAAAATCGGAAAGCCACATGCAAAAGAATGAAACTAGACTATAGTTTATCCCCATGTACAAAAATTAACTGAAAATGGATCAAAGACCTAGATATAAGACCTGAAACAATAAATTACATAGAAGAAAACATAGGTACTAAACTTATGGACCTTCCTCTTAGAGAGGATTTTATGAATTTGACCCCAAAGTCAAAGGAAGTAAAAGCAAAAATAAATGAGTGGGACTATATCAAACTAAAAATCTTCTGCACAGCAAAAGAAACTGTCAACAAAACAAAAAGGCCACCAACCAAATGGGAGAAGATATTTGCGAACAACGCCTCTAACAAGAGGTTAATATCCAAAATACATAAAGACTCATAGAACTCAACATTAATAAAACAAACAACCCAATTAAAAAATGCACAGAGAACCTGAACAAACACTCCTCCCTAGAAGACATACACATGATCAACAGATATAAGAAACGATGCTCATCTTCACTAGCCAGCAGGGAAATGTAAATCAAAACCACAATGAGATACCACCTCACACCTGCTAGAATGGCTATCATCTACAAGACAAGCAATAACAAGTGTTGGAGAGGTTGTGGAGAAAAAAGAACCCTCATTCACTGCTGGTGGGAATGTAAACTGGTACAGCCACTATGGAAAACAGTATGGAGGTTCCTCAAACAATTAAGAACAGAATTACCATATGACCCAGCAATATGTCTTCTGGGTATCTACCCCCAAAATATGAAACTATTTATTCACAAAAAGGTCTGCATCCCTATGTTCATTACAGCATTATTCATGGTGGCCAAGACATGAAAACAGCCAGAGAGCACCCCAATGGATGAGAGGGTAAAGAAGATGTGGTACATCCATACAGTGGAATACTACTCAGCCACAAGAAAAGATAAAATGCTGCCATCTGTGACAACACGGCTGGATCTTGAGAATATCAAGTGAAATAAGTCAGAGAGAAAGAGTCAAGAACCATGTGATTTTACTCTTGTGGGATGTAAAACTGAAAGCAACAAATGAACAAATAAGACAAACAAAGACTCGTGGACACAGGCAGCAGCATGGTGGTGCCCCGAGGGAAAGGAGTAGATGGCGTGGGGAGGTATTAAAGGTGAGGGAGTTGAATGTATGGTGATGGAGGGAGACTTGACTTGGGGTGATACACACACAGTGCAATATTCAGATCACGTATCATAGAAATGTACACTTGAAACCTATATCATTAATTATATTAACCAATGTCCCCCCAATACATTTAATTTAAAAGAAATAAGGCCCTTACTAACTGAAGTCCAATGTCCTAATGGAGCCACTACTCATGATCTTAAAGGAGACAACGGGGAACCACCTCCCTGTGTCCACCACAAACACACCCATGGGAGGTGGGAAACTGAAAGAAGCCCTACCTGGACAAGGCGATGGCGTTGTTTTCTGCTCCTTTGCTGAACTGCGACAGCTCAGCCCTCATGCCAACCTGGAAGACCTCAGCGCCTCAGATGGAGCTTATCAACCCATTCCATGGAGATTGCTGTAGGGGGTAAACAAGGAGCAAAACCAAGAATAGTCCCCCAAAAGCTCTTCTTTTCTTTGTTTTTGCTCGCATTCTCCCTTGTGTGGTGACAGTTTTCTCTGTGAGCCTCTTTAGAAACCGGAGGGCAGAGAGGAAAAGAAGTTATTGAAGAGAGACTGGGGGGTTGATGACAGAGAGGAGGAAAGAAGTGAAATGGGTAGTGACCTGGTGACAAGGACAAGGGTTGGAATCTAGACCCCGAGCCAGCATGCCACAGTGTTTCTCAAAATGGACCCACGGCAAACCAGAACATTTAATCTAAATGTTTTATTAAAGATATAAATAGCATCTTCAATGCCAGTTTTACAAAGCACAGCAGTACCAGGCAGACAGCATTTTTAAAGCATTTCTATGGGAATCTGTAAACAGGCAGAGTATTTATTTAGTTTTCAATTAGCCCTGAGGAATAAAAGTGACTTTTTGGTATAGATAATGCTTCATAATACAATCCCAAACAACATAAATTCATAGACGAATGGTTTTTTGGAGCAGATCTCAAGTCTCCATTCACCTTCTCCTTAGTTGGCTTCCAGCATTGCTAATGTTTATATTTCTCCTTAATAGTGACCATCTCCACTCACTTTAAAAATAACTCACCAAACATTTGTCGATTTATGTGCATACTTCTGTGAGGTGAGATCAGCCAGTGATGAAGTTCAGCTTCTGGGGGAAAGAATGTACCCTGTGCACAGTATCTCCCTGTTGAAGTGGGATGAGCTGCGGGAGTGTGTACCTGGCCACATCTGGGAACATCGGCCCCTTGTAACTAGGTCATTTGACACATGGAAAGCAGGTACTCAGAGGAATGATCGCTTGGCCAATACCAAAGGATGAACTCATTCTATATTTTTGAACTACCCTAGTATTGTAAATTTATGACTATGGGCTTCATGAGTTTAAAACAAATGTTGACTACTAGATAGACTTGTTCTAAAATGAATTGCAAAATGGCTTGACTTCCAAATGGGAGTTCTCAGTGATACCTTAGTGGAAAGTGCCCTGAAGCCTAATCCCAGTCCTCCCGAGTCAGATAGCCTTGGTATGCAATTTAACTCACCCATGCTCTCTCTCTTTACCTGGAAAAGAAGGCAATGTATCTGTCCTAAGTGATTCCAGATTATTTTAAAGATATTTTACTACCTTAAGATTTATTACATTTTGAGAAATCCAGTAGTCACAGTACTCTTTTGCCCAGTGTTATGATGATTTTTATAATCTTTAATGTTAATATGTAGTAAGGGTGTTAGGCACAATATACCCCCCCCCCAAAGATGTTCATATCCTAAGCCCTGGAACCTCTGAATATATGGCCAAACGTGGGGGATAAAAAGGAATTTAGATGGTAAATGTAATTAAAGTTACTAATCAGCTGACCTTATGATAATATTATCTAACCCTGCATTATTCGATTGGGCCCAATGCAACACCAAGGTCCTTGAAGGTGGGTGACTGAGGCGGAAGACTCAGTATCAGAGTAATGGGATGTGAAAAGGATGTTACTGGCCATTGGCAGCTTTGTGGATGGAAGAGACCATGAGTCAAGAGACAGGCAGGCTGCAGAACCTGGAGAATGTTAGAGAAAACAACCTCTCCTGGAGCCTCCAGGGGCAATGCAGCCCTACGGACACCTTGGTTTTAGCCCAATGAGATCTGCATTGAACTTCTAAACTACCAAATTTTGAGATCAAAAACTTGAATTGTTTTAAGCAACCAAGTTGATGGTAATTTGCTAGAGCACTCATATGAAACTAACACACCAAGTTTCCACTAGTGTCATAGAAAGTGACGTAGGTATTGTAGGCTTAACGTTACTTTAGCTTGTCCAAATTTCCAGGTGAGTACTTATGTTAGTTGCAATAGAATTGTGCCAAGTATTGTGCCCAAAAGTTTCAGTCAAGTATTATGGCTACAATAACCTTCCTAGCGTGGGGGTGGGGGAGGGGGTACAAAAACTTTAAGGAGGCAGTTTATTGATACTAAATGTTCAGCACTTAGGACAGTTCAGTGATATTTACCAGTTTTCAATCAGTACCTTGGAGAGAGAACAGGACACATTGTTTCACAGGAGAGTATCAAAATAGGCCTAAGTAGTCAATTATTCTGAGGTGTCAGCCCCTGAGATTTGGAGAATAATTGGGCTTATCATAACCTCAAAAGGAAGTATAAAGTCACCTCACTTTGGGGTGACTCTTGCCTTTCCATCAAATTCCCTCACCCAAGTTTTGACCAAACCAGTTGGAGCAAAAGCCACGTTCTCTCCAACCCAATGCTACATCCTACATACAGCCTCTCTAAACTTTCTTGGCCTGAGTTTTCTTCCTTATGTCTCCCCGTGTGCAAATCTCAAACTCTTCCTTCAGTCTTGTAGCCCTTGCTCATAATCCGTCTTTGCCGTCCAGCAATGCTCTTGATTTAGAATAAAGGCAAACTGAGCTCATTAATGCAAAGCTTAGATAAGAGAAGGTACAGATTCAAAAGAAGCCCCTGTGCCTTATTCACTCATTCACTTAATAAACAATATTCTTATTGCCTACCATAGCCCAGGCATGTCTCTACTCACTAGAGATAAAGACAACCTTGTTTGTGTGGCCATGTTGTGGGGGTACGCAAGCAGTAAACAGCCAGATAGACAGAAAGAAAGATAGATAGATGATGCATAGATAGATAGATAGAATAGTATCACACAATGACAATCACTACAAAATGCAAAAGCAAGAGAAGAGACTAGTGTAGATTAGATATGGTGCTGTCTGAGAAATATTTATAATTCTCATTTCTCATGGGCACAAAATCAGACTGAAGTTGTGGTGGGATAGGGTCCTGTGGTTAGTTCTACTTATAAAATGTGAATGGCACAGACATGATTCAAGGCTGAGTGCTTAATTACCAGCGTGAGAACCTCAGGGGCTCCCCTTCCTTCTGATACAGCAACTGGCAATCGTCACAATAGAAGCTCCAGTCTGGACCCCTGAGACACTTCTGCTAACCACAGTGAATGTCTAGTGGGATTGTGAAATACAACTTTGTTGTCCTTCTCTCCACACCATAATCTACCCATTCTGACTGATAAAGATAGTCAGGGAAAACAAGGTACCAAGGGGCTGAAATTCCATCAGAGGCTTAAATGACGATACTGCGTGAGCCATGTTAAGTTCTGGGGTAAGACTATTTCAGACGGAGCGAATAGCTAGAGTGAAGGCTTTGAGACAGGCCTGAGCCAGGCTCTGAGAAAGTACTGCATAAGTCTGAACCAAACTTGGACATGAATCATAGCTGTGGCCATTGCTTAGGATCCCAGGTAGTCTGAATCACAGCAATGCCATCATTTTTACCCATTCATTTATTAAATAAACATTTATTAAGCAACTACAGTATACCAGGATCTGGACAAACCATTTGGGATAAAAATGGTGAATAAAGATAAAACTTTTGGAGTAGTGGAGGAGACAAATATTGAGCAAGTAAGTACACAAATTCAATGGAAATGACAACTATGATAAGTGTAATGGAATAAAAGGTCGTGTTGCTCTGAGAATACAGAATAGGGGGATTTAAATCTCCCAGAGAGGTCAGAGAAGGGTTGCCTAAGGAAGGGAAGCCTGACTTTTCATAGAGGAGGAGAAATTAATCCGATAAAGAGTGGGAGGAAATGTTTGCTAAGAAAAGGGAACCACAGGTCAAATCTTCTCTTGTGGGAGAGAGCATGCAGGGTAGAAAAGCCTGGAAAAGATCCAGTGTGAATGAGAGGAGACGACCAGGCAAACGGGGAGGACAGAACCCAGGCCTAAAATATGGCCACGTTTGGGAACCCTGTCTTCATAATCGAAGTGGTGGGAAGACATTGGTGGATTTCAGTGGGTGTGAGGAAAGATGACTATAATCAAGTGTGGTTAAAACAAATGTTCTGGTCACAGTGAGGAGAGTGAGTTGGAGGAAGGCAAGGGCCAATGAGGATAGGTTGTGTGGCCGCTGGCTAAGACCAATGGACAAAGGATGGCATCTTTCATTGAGACATTATGTTGGCAATACAGAAAAGTGGTGAATTCCAAAGTATTGTATGATGCAAATTTTGTGAAATTTGGTGAAGCATGGGTGGGGTGGAGGAAGAGGGAGATGATGAGGGTGATGCCATGCAATCTGTGCATGTGGCAACGCTATAAACACAGGAAGGGAACAAAGCTCTCAGAGGGGCTTCGTGTTGGATGTATTGAATGGGAAGGAGCTTTCAGACCAACAAGAGAGGATGACCAACATGGAAAATACAGATCTGGAACTCAAAGGTCTGAGTTAGGTATGTAACTTTATTTGCTCCCAGGTGGTAATTGAAGCCACGGGCAAGTAGAGATTGCAGAATGAGGAGGAATGAGGACAGGGAGCCAGGGCACGGATGGGAGGTTGTTAGAGCAAGCAGAGAAGGAGCAGAAGGAGCAGAAAAGGGCTTGCAATTAGAGCTGGACCAAGACAAATACCAAGAATTTTTGCAAGAGAGGGGGTTGTGGGGGAGAGAGAAATGTCAATGTGAAGGAAACATCTATTGGTTGCCTTCTCACACACGCCCTGACCAGGGAACAAACCAGCAACCTGGGTATGTGCCCCAGCCAGGAATCTAACCCACAACCTTTTGGTCTATGGCCAATGCTCCAACCAAGTAGGCCATCCTGGCGAGGGCCAAGGACAAGTTCTCCACAAGAGAATTTACTTCACAACTAGTCATTCAGATTACCTGAACTAGAGGATAAAGGACAGTTCTCGTCTTCAAAATGGGCCACTTCTGTTTTTCCCAAAGTCGAGTGTTTATTCCAAGCCCATGACCGTGGCAATGCAGTGCACTCAGAGATATGCAGGTGGTCAGCATACCTGTGGGAACAGGACACCAGCTAGTCCTAGGTTTTAGGACTAAAGTAAATCAATAATTTGAAGACAGACTTCTACCACATGCAGTGCTTGGAACACATCTATGTTCCAAGCAAACAGACCTCTCCTTTGCTTTAAAAACAGATGTCTAAAAAAGACCATAAGGTATGTTTTCTGGGGAGATCCAAATTTTTTAAAATATGGAATTCTTATAGACTTTGTTACCTGATTTCCCAACCTATTGAAGATGAATTGCATCCAATTATAAAAATTAAGGAACAGGCATATAGACACCACGGACAAGGGATAACTAGAAACCTGGCGGGAAGCAGGCAGGGGGAAGACAAAGAGAAATTGTCCCAAAGCCTCAAGAAGCAGTGCTGTCTGGGGCCAGAGCCAGGACACACGAGCATTCTCACCCCAATGTCCCTCAGCGCCTTTTCCATATTACAAGTTGGCTAAATGCTTTCGGGTCATCTTAATGATCCTGTGGTAGAATTAGGTTAACTCTATTCTTTAAAATGGCAGATGAGCTCATACCCCTGTTAGACTAACTTCTTTAAGGAAAAAAGTGACAGCTCTTGAGGGAGTAAACTTGAAAATTAAACTTTTCCAAACTTCTCATTAGTGTGTGAGCTAGCTAAATACATAAAGCATTGATTAATCAGTGCCTTAGACAATAGTCTTTCCTGCCTTTAAATATTAGTTGGGAGCATATTCAAACTTAGTGTATTAAGTTTAGTGTCTCAACTTGGTTTGCCAGGGCTGCCAAAGCAGAGTATCATGGACATGGTGGCTTAAAGAACAGCAAATACTGTCTCATGGTTCTGGAGTCCGGACGTCTGAAATCACAGTGTCAGTAGGGTTGGTTCCTTCTGAGGGCCACAAGGGAAGGCTCGCTTCCAGCTTTCTCTCCTTGGCTTGTGAAAGTTGCCTTCATGTTCACGTGGCATTCCCCAAATTTGGCAAGTCTCTCTCCAAATTTACTGTTTTCATGAGGGTGCCAGGCATATTGGGTTAGGGCTCACCCCAATGACCTCATTTTACCTTGTAAAGGCCCTATTTCTCAAGAACGACCAATGGACTGGGGTTAGGGTTTCAGCATCATGAATCTGGGCGGGGGATGCAATACAATCTGTAGAACGTGACAACTCCGCAAAATGAGTAAGTGAGTAAATGTTGGTCAAAGTCACGGTCTTTAAAGTTTATTTTAGTATTGCTGATGGGTCGCTTTAAGTTCACGTGCCTCATCTGCTTCATGATCAAAAGCAGCGTTGAATAACTAGTGATTCGCCACTATACTTCCATTATACTTACCAGAGCCATCCCTCATAAGTACGCTCTCTTCTTCCATAAATATCACCTCCTCTAATCCTCTTGTGACCTTGGGAACATGGAACCTGTATTGGTCATCTACATATACTTGTTGCATCTAGCATTGTACTTGGTACATGATTAGTCATTAACAAGCATTCCTTGAGGTGGATTGAATTGCAATGTTAGTTGAGATAATAAATTGGCTAAGTGACTATGGAACTGTGCACAGTTAATGACTCACAGAGGAGGTGGTTTTGGTCTCATTCACCAAGTTCTAATTAAATAAGGTAATGAAAAATTGACAAATGGTGGCTCCATTAGACCAAGCCTATCTATACTGTCCCTGGACATTCATTGGCCTTGCATTCCAGAAGTGATTTTAATGAGCTGAAATAAATCAGGACTCTGATCCCATCTCTAAAACGATGAACTGAAGGGTTTGGCGGTCATACTGTCTTCAAGAGTCAGTCCAGTAGCTTCTTGTGCCTAGCCAGTGAGGTTGGCGCAATTAGAGTCAACCATACGTGATAGAATTTTCCTGAAGGCCACATGCTATTAACTGAAATGAAAGAAAAAGCATAACTACATGTAAATTATACACAGTTTCTGCACTGTTCACTCATTTACCTATAGGTTCTGATATCATTTTAGGTGATTCCGGTCTCAGTTTTAACATCACCCTTCGAAGGAAGGCACTTTCCTGAAACATACAATGTAAAGCTACTTCTCTTACTTCATTCATTTCCTAACACTGTATTCTTTCAGGAATTTCCTTTTTGTGTGCTGACCACTATTAAATACAACCCTTTACATTTTTGTTTACTATGTACTGCTCCATGCTCCCCAGCCCTTCATTCTTGCTCACGGATAGTTTGCTCATCAGGCCTGTCTATGGAAGAAATCCAATATTTGACTGGTGTGACTCTAAGACTCGTCGGTCCCCCCACACCAGCTCTCTGACTCATCTCTTACCAGTCCTGCCCACCCCACTATTCATCCCACTGAAGATGCAGCGTTTTTCTCGCTCTTCCTCAAACACCTCAACCACCACTTCCTGTCTCAGAGTGTTGACATTACTCACCCACGCTCCCCCAACCCGCTGGGAAAGTTCTGACAGCCGAAATCTGCCTGCCTCATGCTTTCACTTCTTTTAGGTCTGTTTCCAGTATACCCTGTAGCGTTTTATTTCCTTCTTGATATTAAAAGTCTTTTTTTTAATTGTTGACACTATTACAGATATTCCTCATATCTCCCACCTCGGCCCACCTCCACCCAGGCCCCCACCTCCCTCCCACCCTGGCCTTCACCACACTGTTGTCTGTGGCCTGCATATATATTCTTTGACTTGTCTTCACTTTCTTTCACTCAGTTCCCTTCACCTCCCTCTCCTCTTCCAGCCCTGAAGCTCCAATGTCTTGTTTTGTCTTATTTTTCTCCACGGTGCCACTCACCACCTGACATGACATGCATTTACTTGTTGTACTGGATGCTGTCATGCGCCTCTCAGACACTGGATGTTCATTCTCCATGATGCAGAGTGTGCTGTCTGCTCACAGATCCCAGGTAATAAACCTGCTCCACTTGACACGGTCCTTGGCTAAAAGAATCCACCTCACTCAAGGTTCTGTCCCTCCCCAGAGGCAACTACATCAAGTACATTGTCAGTGAAAATGCCATCTCAACTCCAGACCACCTCGGGGGTTTTCTAGGCACCTTGTTAAACTAAGGTTAAGTTTAGCCTTTCCTTCTGCCCAAAGTTGCTTCATTCTCTCTGACATGTGTTGGTCTCTCTTAAATTTCCTGTTCACAATACCCATCTCAGAGTCTGTTTTCTCGGAAACAGAAGATAATTCCTATGTGGAGTATTAGCTCCATGAGAACAGTGTCTTCATCTATCGGATTCACTCTTATTCACTGTCGTGTCCCCCAGTGTCCAAAATGGTGCCTAAAACGAGCTTGATTAATATTTGAACAAATACACGGACAAGAAGACAGTATGCCTCCTCCCAGAGGAGAATTGATGGACATGGATGGATGGTATAGTTTTTACTGGGGGTCACTAGCGCGCTTCTCTCAGGGGTTGTATTCAACTCCTTTGGAGAAAATGCTGCCACACTATGGAAAACCCCTATGGATAATGTATCTTGCATAACACAGTTCTAGTTTTTAGCATCTCCACAGAAACATCCAGAGTTGCTCCAGTGTGACCTCATTGCTCACTTGGCCTTCCTAAGAACTACATGAAGAAGACCTGTCAGCAATTACCTCTGTTTTTTTAAGTGATGAAACTGAAGGTTAGAAAGTTTAAATGGACTCATCGAAGGCTGCATGTCCTTAGCACATGCCAAGACTAACACTGCAACTCAAGTCTTCTGAATTTTGTGCCACATTCTTTTTCATTATTTTGTTAAGAATAAATCTACCTATTAATGACTGTGTCATTTCGTATAAATATTTACAACCCCCTACATACGTTTGACTTGCCCAAGCTTCATTTAAAACTTATATACTCTGGTTTCTCTTCAGATCGCATAAATCTTTCGCCTTTTTAAAACTTAATATCCTTGTTTCAGTGACCAGGCATCCCTCCTTGATTAAGACTCACAAAATCCTCTGTAGAGTTGAAACAACTTTAAATTAAATAAAAAAGAGTTTACTGCTTTTTAGATTCATTTGTGAAGTCCTTCATACCTACTGCAGGGATAGGAATCATTAAGCCATTGATCTTCACAAGTCTTCCTTCTAAGAGCCACCAATTAGTCCTGTTACTATAGAGATGCCAATATGGCTTGTCAATAGAATGCTCTTACATAAAGTCTAAATTTGAATAGAAGATATGAACAAAGTATTTAATATACAAATGACACATTTTATATTGATATAGAGATCTGTCTTTACGCACTTGTGTATAAATACACAAAATAAGAAATAATTTCAATCAAGACATGTATAATAACCCTGACTGGTGTGGCTCAGTTGATTGGGCATCATCCTGCAAAGCAAAAGGTCGCTGGTTCGATTCCCAGTCAGGGCACATGCCTGGGTTGCAGGATCAGTCCTCGGTAGGGACACGTGTGTAAGGCAACTGATTGATGTTTCTCCTTCACATCAATGTTTCCCTCCCTCTCTTTCCCCCTGCATTCTCCTCTCTCTAAAAATAAATACATAAAAATCTTTAAAAGACATGTATAATTATTCTTGCTAAGTGGTTTTTAAAAAGCATGTTACATTCCATATTTTTGACTTCATAAGAGGTCGCTTGCATCTCATGAGAAGTCACTAAGAACATCGTAACATACGGTGACCGCAAAGCTGTTGGAGAGAAGCATTTGTCAGAGGAAGGAGTGCCAATACGTAGCAGTCATGGAAAGGCACTGCTTGGCTCTCCTGCTGTGGTGAACATAGTCAGCAGGTGAGCCTCATTGCTGTTCCTCCAAACCTATAAGACCACGATTCCCACAGACAAACCTGTCAGAGGTGCAAGGGCAGGCCAGGATGGCGAGATGCGGGACTGCTCCAGCTGGTGGCTTTGGCTCAAGGATTCTGCATCCACCTGACTGAATCTTTTTTGGAACTGTGCTACAGACCAAGATTCCTTTTACCCAACCCTCCTTCCTTGCCTCTCACCTTCCATAAATGTTAGATCTGTATTGCTGTCTCAGGGATCTCCTGCCTCTTCCCCCAGTAAATAAGTCCCACGTCAACATCTGCTTCTCAGTAGACCCAAATTAATGCCAAATAATTAAGACTTCATGGACGGCAGAGTCTCCCGCCTTACCTCTCCTCCTGTTGCAGTCCACACAAGATTCAACATAACTTTCAAAATAACCCAAGTGTTTTTTTTCAATTACAGTTGACACTGAGTATAATATTGGTTTTAGGTGTACAGCATAGTGGTTAGATATTTGTATAACTTATAAAGTGATCCCTCCGGAAGTTCCAGTACCACCTGGCACCATCCATAGTTATTACAGTATTATTGACTATATAACTTATGCTGACCTTTACATCCCCATGCCTGTTTTGGAGCTGCCAATCGGGACTACTGAATCCTTTCACCTTTGTTACCCTGCCCTCCCATCCCCCTCCCATCAGGCAACCATCACTTTGTTCTCTGAGCATCTGTGAGTTTGTTTCTATGTTGTTTTTGTGTTTATTTTTTAGATTCCACATATAAATAAAACCATATGGCATTTGTCTTTCTCTTTCTGACTCATTTCATTTGCATAACACACTCTAGGTCTACCCATACTATTGCAAATGGTAAGATTTCATTCTTTTTAGGGCCAAGTACAGGTAATATTCCAAACCATGAACTTGAAAAGGTATATGCATCCCTATGTTCCTTAGAGTATTATTTAAAAGAACCCAAGTTTTGACTATTCATCAGCAAGTTTCCAAGAGACATCCCGAAATCACTCTGGGGCAATTTCATAGGCTACGTTCATCCCTGGAATGTGCAAAAGGATGCTTTTCTTAATGTGACAATTCTTCATCATTAATTTTTGGAATGGTTGCAAGTAGAAAAAACAACTGTGGTTGAGAGTTTTAGAAATTGTTGCATGTAATAGATTCAATAGAGAAACATAATCTTTCTTGGTTAGAGAGGAATGAATGACAGCGAGCTGTAGATAAATGAGGGAAGATACAGAAGAACATTGCAGCCACGCCCTCCATGAGAACCTACAAAAACTGTCACGACCACCAGGCAGCTGTCCTTGTTGCCCATAATGGAGGGAGGAATGTACCTTCTGAGTGACAATCTTCTTCTGCAGTGATGCATGCATGAAACTGCTTTTTTCTTTGACATATAACTAGTTATATTACAAACGTTACAATTCAATCGTAAATGAACCTTTTTTTTTTCTGGAAAGCATCTGTGTTTATTCTGATGTCCTATGTGAGACGTATGACAGACTACCCTTTGGTAGCCATTGCATCTCGGGATACACTGTTATCAGGGTAAGTACACTGAAAGAGATCTCGGCACTAACGCCAGCTCCCCCAGTAATCAGCCACCAGCCTTTGGGTAAATCACCATAGGCTCTCTGAGTTCAAGTCCCATCGTGCAAAACAGTATTGTAATACCCAGCATCCTTAGCTCAAAACGTTACGCATATTCAGTGGAGGTGAAGTGTTTACAAGGGTCATGGAGATTAGAAAGACTGCACAAGAATAAAAAATGTTTTCTCTTTACAAAAAATGTCTATGTCATGAAATTGGCAAAATTTAAACCTCCTAGTATTTCACTTGTTAGAACAAAATCTTCACAATTTGAATATGGGGGGGGGTGTAAGGGGCTCCTTATGACCTTTCCTGTCTGTTGCAACTGTCCTTTGTGGTTTTCAACTCTTAATGCAATGTGTTTTGTTGGGTAATGCTGGGTAGATCAGCTCATTTCCATTTACAGGCACGGATATAGATTTTTAAATGTATCCCCTGTAATTTATAAATCAGTGACCAAGGCGCTAGTAAATATGAGCTGGAGTTTAAATTTGAATCACTTTTCTCTCCCCGGTAACAGGACCCTATAGTGGCATTTACATTTCTGTTTAATAGTTTTATTCCTCAAACTAAAATATCAGCAACAAAATTACATCTTCCAGCCCCCAGGCTTCCACTATTGATTCTAACACCAGGTCCAAGATTCTCCTTTTGTCTAACCCCTGGCCACTGTGCAATGCGAGTATTCTTATCTCACATTTTTTGCTGACGGGGCCTCCAACTTATCCTCCCCACATGTCCAGTTCCTTATTTCTTCATTTCACTGCAAATTACAGTTCTTAAAGCATTAGTGTGGCAACGTAAGTCTCCCGCTCTGAAATCATCGGGCGGTTTCCCATCAGATAAAGCTCATCCCGTTTAGCCCGACACTAAAAGCCATCTCCAATTGAATTCAAATCTTTTCAGCAATATTGGTCATTCTTCTTCTCTATCCGCCTTTTTCTATGGGGGGAAGAATGGTTTACACTCACTAATATCAGAACCAACTTTGCATTTTTCCACCTTCATGGTCCTCTTCTCCCAGAAATGCTCACTCCTCCCCAAAGACCACTAATTCTTGAACTCGAACAGCCTTCAGAGATAGCTAAAGCCCTTCATTTTAAACGGAGATACAGAAAGAGCAGGCAGACCCTAATGTGTGTGCGATTTCTACCGTGCCCACCAGCTTGCAGTGAGTTGGCAGTGACCTAAGGCTAATAATCCCCAGATGCTGTGGGTTCTAAGGCAGGACCCTCTGACATCTAACTTAAATGGGACCCTGTCAGCCATCCTTCATGATGAAGCCAGCTGGGAACTGGCTCTCTCTTTTCCGAATCCCTACACCACTTCTACTGTCTCTACACCTCATGTGACTATTAATCACTGGGGTGCTTTGTGATGTCTCTTCATTTTTCCTACTGATTTTTAAATTATGAAAGTACTAACCACTTGCTACAATAAATTGAAACTGCATGGAGATGTGCAAAGGAAAAATGGAAAGTTGACTAACTGCTACTCTACAAGTGCTCCTCCCAGAGTAAGAACTACTAATGACCTATTATTACTTAGAATTATTTTTCTCTGCATCTCGCAATGTACGCAGTTAGTGTACCCAAAAAAGAGCCGGGCTGTTCTTCGCTGAGCTCACACTTAATCTTCGGCTTGCCTTCTCTCTCTTTTGTTCTCTCCCCCAGTGTGCACATGTTCATGTGTGTTCACACACATGGATTTCAATGTTCACACGCATGCATACATATAAATATATGTATTATATATAATTATATATAAATATATAATTTTGTATGCATAATATAATTTTATTTGGATGGTTCCCATGTTCTGCTATGACAAGCGATTTGATGATAAACTGAATATTTCTTCTCTTGTATAGAACACTTATATAACATTTACAGGAGAGATTTATGAAGAAGGAATATTTATGTCAGATGCATATACACTTAAAATTTAGACACATTTTACACATTTCCCTCCAATATTCACAGGAGGGTTTACTTTTCCTTATACTCACCAATTTGATGTTTCCAGTTTTAACCAATCTGACAAAAATGCTATCATGTATTTATCTATCTTTTCAGCTCTTTAAAACCATGTTTCTTTTCCTGTATATATTTCCTATTTTTCCCTATTTTCAACATTTCTTCCATTTTTTTCCCCTGAGCTTTCTTTGTACATGTTTTTCTGTGAATTGGCTTCGTTGAATGATTTTTCCCTTATTGAAGTGAGAATGAGAACTTCACGTAGAGACTTTCTCATTACCTTTGTTTTCTCCAAAGCTTTTAGTACTGAACTTGTATAGAGTAGGTGTTCAGTAATGCTTATAGTTTGCCTTTCCGTGACAGACTGTCAATCTGTCGGTTTGGAAAGCTGAGTTAAATAGAAAAGGATACCTGAGGACAGGTACATCTGAATTATTGGGTGGAGAGGATTCACTACCAGGAGTTCAGCGCCTACTGCCCAGATACTAAGTTTGTACAGACAATGGACTGTAGAAGGTCAGCTTTAAAAAATACCGTATAATTTCACTTATATGTGGTATCTAATGAACAAACTGGACTAACAAGCAAAATAGAGGCAGATCCATAGATAGAGAGCAGGCTGATAGCTAAGGGGTAGGGGGAGGTTAGGGGTGGAGGAACTGAACAAAAAGGAAAAAGGACTCATGGACACGGACAACAGTGTGGTGATTGTGGGTGGTGGGGGGGACAGAGGGGGCGTATGGGGACTAAATGGTAATGGAAAAAATACAATAAAAAATAAAAAGATATAAAAAATAAAAAGATCAGGACATTAGGGATATTCATCTTCTTCAGTGACCCATTGGACCATGCTACTTAGAAAACAATCCCCTTTGTTATTTCTTCCACTGCCTACATCCCCTCCATGCCACAATCACACACATTTTAAACTCCTTCCTCTTCTTTGCCTTCACACTTTAAATGTGCGCCATATTTTTGGTAGAAACATCAACTATGCGACATCAATGAGTAAGAGTTAAAGAGATAGGCCTGATCTGTTTCCTTTCTCTTAATCAGATTAGAAAGTACCCCATTCTTTACTTGCAGGTGAATAAAGAACTAAATGAAGAGTCATCATGGGTGGAAAGAGAGGGAGAGAGTATCATCTGCATCCTTTTGCTGTGACACCTGTGTGTATCTCAAGGAAAGACTTAGGCTCACCAAGCCTGTGTAGCTCAGGGACAACCTACTTGCATATGTCACCCGAGGAAGCAGCAACCCATCAGCTGCCCAGGGAAAGAAACCATGAAATCTAACTCAAGTGTCTGTCACATCAAATACTCTTTCTATTCTGTCACTGAATTATATATTTTCAATGAAAAGTACAGGAGGAATCTTGAGAAATGCCTATCTTTCCTTAAGTGTTCTGTAGCCAGAGCTCTGTCTCCGGCCTTGTCAAGAAAGAGCTCCTGAGTACTTGCATTTCTCAGCGCCCCCAGGGAGTGCAGCCACGCATGGCTGTCTTCTCCCCGGTCGTTTCCTCTGCATCCCACCCCCACACGACTCATTTCTTCCATTCTGTCCAATGAACCGCTCCCCAATTACCCCGCCCCACTCATGGCCTTGTCTCTCTGTCCCCTTTCTGTCACACAGCCTAGCAACCCAAGCACAGACGATGGTAGTCACATATGTGATTCCACATGTTTTATTTATTTCTCAAGAATATTGAGGGAAAGTTGATAGTTCTGTTCACCAGAAGAATGAACACAATGCTACTTCTGCAGCTGAACTTGCTCCTTTCTTGGCCTTAGAGTCTCTTTCACTCTTTCCCCATGTAACATCTTAACCACCCCCTGGAAACAAGAGCAACTCATTCTAACCACGTACTGCTCTACTGCTTCTCCGTGTTTCCTTCCTGCTCATCCTTTCGTCCAACTATGTGAATATTCCCCCCTGATACACTTCCCCTGTCTTTTCTCACTTATACTTCAACGCTTTGGTCGTTTTTCTTCCTTCCTTCCTGCTTTCCTTCCTTCTCCTCCCTCCCTCCCTCCCTCCCTCCCTCCCTCCCTCCCTTCCTTCCTTCCTTCCTTCCTTCCTTCCTTCCTTCCTTCCTTCCTTCCTTCCTTCCTTCCTTCCCAGAGGCTCTCTAGGGGGCAGCCCTTAATATTTCCTCAGCTGGTTCGTTATGTAAAAGTTTCTAAAAGAGTTGTTAGAGAGCCAGAAAGCTCTGTGATTTATGACTGTTGCCCAAGCAGCCACAGAGCTAGAAGAATTGAACACAACAAGAATCTCCAGGGAAACAAAAAGCTAATGTAAAATGCCATAAACCTCTGGTTTCAAAAAGGATATTTACAATCATCTAGTCAAGCTCCAGTATTTTTCATAAGAGCATACTGCAGCTCACAGACAACAAGTAACTTACCTAAGGTCACATGACTACTGGGGTGGCCAAATGGAGAAAAAGGTAAGTGGAACCAAATCTGCTTGCCACGTAGGTCACTTCCTCCAGTTCTCCCATGAGGGTCACCTCACTATTTTGCAATGTCTAGAATTACGCACAAGTGATGCGAACCCTCCCTCCTTAATCTAAGGGTACACAGATCTGGTACCCGTCAAGGGAGTTACTTTCCATGGAAGGGAAGTCAGTCTGACAACAGCTCAGGAGCTCACAATTGCATTGTTCTAAGAGCACACTGCCTCTCTGTTCTGCCTTCTAAATTATAGGGGAGGGAAAACCCAAGCTCCTAATGAAGTCTTAAATAGACTGCTTCGGATGGCACGCTCACTTTGAATCACCGTGCCGTCCAAGAGAGACTCATCTCCCTTCTGGCAGACAAGGGCTTGGGGCTAATGCCAGCACAGTGCTGATCACCCTCACGGTCTCTGACCAGCTCCAAGCCAAGGGGGAAGGTAACGTTGTCTCAAATTGCCTTCATTTAATATCTTTACCAGTGTTACACAGGGTCCAGCACAAATAATGCCTCCTTTTTTAACATAAAAATCTTTTATTACAAAAACGTAAGCATGAAATTCTGTAATATAACAACATCCCACTCAAGCACGCCGTATGACATTTAAGGTGAAATGTTCAAATTGCTGTCCATCTCGTGCGAGACATTCACGTCCCCCACCCACCACACTCAATGAATGGCGTTATTTCTGCCAGACCTGGTATTTGGAAAAAGGAGAAGCCCTCCCTATTCTGGTGGCTCATGATAGCAGCTTGCAAGCAGTTTTATTGGATTTTCAAAGCTGCGGCCTCCAGATTTGTTTCAAGATTTCAAATCAGTGGGAAGGCAGAGTACCCCCACTCCCAACTAATTATGCCCATTTCAGAAAGGTTGGCTCATATTTATGATTGCTTACTTCCCTGAGGATACCCTTCCTTGGACAAAAAGTAGACCTTGTTAACTGAAGGTATCTTATGTACACACTTGGCTCCTTGTCCTTTCCCCCCTCAGAGTGTTTGGGAGGGGTCTAGCATAGAGGGTTTCTGGAGGAGAAAGGAAGCAGTTTTAACTGTAGACTTCCGATGTTCTTTTTATCTGAAGAAACTCAGGCAGCAACATCTGTGATAAGGTTGTATATTTTTATTTGCCTGGAACACACAGGATTCTCTCTAATCAGGGGGAAAATCTCAGAAACCATACTGCTTTAGCTTAGATAGGACTTGTCAAATAAAATACACCACACCCAGTTAAATTTGAATTTCAAACAAACAACATGTAATTTTTTAGTATAAATTGTCCTCAAAATTTCACAGAGGCATAGGAGCATTTTAAAAGATTTACTTGTTTATCTGAAATTCCTGTTTAACCGGGTATCCTTGTATTTTTATTTACCGGCTCTGGCAACCCCTTTTTAGATATCAATATTAACCCAAGTCTGGATTTTTCTTTCTTGGGGATTTTATAGAAGTCCAGCGTTGTAAGAAGCAAGGAGCTCCTGATACAAACAGTCAGAGAAAAGGAAAAGAGAAGAAAAAGAGACTAAAGTACTATGGAAATGATACCAAGAATTTTTAAATGGTTTAAATGCTTTTTGAATATACTCCCAAATGTGACTTTACTCTATAGATTGAAATTACGATATTTGCTATCAATGTAAGCTTTGATAGGACAAATAGAGCAGGTGAATTTTAAAAAATCATTTGTTACCACAGAGGTGGCTAATGTAGAAGGAAACAGTTTTACACACCTTTGGAGGTGGATGAAGAAGGAATATTTCATGGTTGTCAAGATTTGGGGCATTGAAAAAATACAGTAAATGTTCAAATCCAAGATTAGTCACTCATTAGCAATATGATACTGGCTAAGTATTTTATATGTTCTGTGCCTCATTTCTTTTATTTGTAAATATGGGATAGCAATAGTGCCTATTTCAGATGTTCCTTGTGAGAATTAATTGGCGTAATGAATGTAAGTAGCTAAGTACCTTGCTGGACAAATGAATGCTCAATAAATAGCAAAGACTTTTCCTCCACCTTCCTCTTTGTCTTTCAGGCTAATTATTAAAATATTCAATGTCACATAAAAGTTGTGGCATAAGAAAAATGGACTCTACTCATCAATGAGAAGACATTAACTCTGGTATACACAACTGCGTGATTGAATCTCCCAAATACACTTCTGAGCAAAAGCAGCCAGATAAGTGAGAATACATCATACATCAGTGGCGTACTTGACATTGGGAGTGGGTGAGTTTGAACACATCTCCGGCATACAAAAAGCCTTTTCAGTAATATGGGTGGAATATTTTACAGTGTGCTTGATAATCTATCATTGTTCCCCATCACTTCATCTTCACTGATTTTCTATTTCCTTGATGTGTCAATTTTTGAAAGAGAGAACTACTGCAATCTCCAAACATACTTATGGATATGCCAATTTCTTCACATTTATTCATTTTGCTTCATGTGTTTTAAAGGTTTTTTATTAGATGAACAAACATTTGAATTGGTATGTCCTCCTGATGAATTGATGGCTTTATTATTATAAAATGATATCCTTTATCACTGGCAATATTCCTTGTTCTAAGTTACTTTTTTTTTGAAATTTACAAAACTAAACTAGCTCTTCTAGAGTTAATATTAGCATAACATATATTTTCATCATTTTATTTTAAATAAAATATTATATTTAGATTTATTTTTTAATTATGTTTTAGGCAATTGCATTTTTATCTAAAAATAATTGTAATTATAATTAATTGTTTAAATACACTTGTTAAATACAATTATTTAAAAATAATTGTAATTATGTTTAAATTGTATTTTAGACAACTAAAATACAATTGTATTTTAAAATTTATATTTAAGTGGACTTTTTGTAAATTATGGTGAGGTGTAGCTTATTTACCCAGTCTGAAAATCTTTACCTTTTGATTGGTGAGTTTAGACAATTTATATTAATGTATTTTTTTAAGGTTCAATTCTACCAACTTGATAGTTGGTTTCCATTTTTCCATCTGTTCCTTCTTCCCCTTTTCCTCTTTTTATGCTTTCTTTTTATTTGACTATCTTTTGTTTTATTCCATATCTTTTATTGGCCACATATATAATACATTCCTCAGGTACAGTGCAGACATACTACAATAGCATATTTCTACTGTTCATTCATCTGTCATTGTACAATAATCATATATTTTTAAAATGAAAACAGTTTTAATTTGAGTTACCTATAGATTTATATGCCATTATAAGAAATACTACAGAGAGATCCCATGTAAAATTCACCCAGCTTCCCCACATGGTCTTGCAACTGTAAAGTTGGTGACAATATCTCAACCAGGTCATTGAGGTTGACACAGTTGGAGTACAGAACAATCTGTCACCACACGGATACCTCATGTTGCCCTTTTAGAGCTACACCCGCTTTCCATCCCCACATGTTAGCAAGTCAAAACCAGCAATATGTAAAAAGGCTAATGTGTCCAAACAAGAGGATTCCCTCTCAGAAATGCAGGCTTCACTGTTTCTGGTTCAATGTTTCTCGTGACACTTTCCCACGAGAGGGGAAGAGAATGCTTCCCTTTCCATCTAACATGTTAGGAGGTAAGACAACCTAGTTATAAATATGGCATGGAGAAATAATTTAAAGTGGAGAGCTTCTAAGAACTCTGAGAGTCCTCATAACAAGTGGAAGTGTGACAGCTGCCCTACGTTCCTCTCTGTTCAGTCCTCACCCCAGAAAAACTTCAAGCTACTCTGCCATGCAGTGTGAAATCTTATGGCTCCTTCAATACCTACTTTCGTTCCTTCAATGAATCAAGAACCAGGAGATTCATACAGGCCTGCAGTGCAAGCTGAACCAGCCTTGTCTCCCTCTCTATTCTTTCTTCTTTGTTGTTGTTCATTGAATGAAATTAAACCCATTTTGGGATTTGCTGTTTATCAGGTGAATAACTGAGGCAATCCCCAGCGGGACCCACTTTACATTTTGTGGACGTTCTGGTTCCATGACAGCAGGTGGAACACCCTAGTTGAAATTTTAAGAAGAGAGCCAATGAAATGAGTTCCAGGAAGACAACACGGCGGCAGTTGCATGGGCAAAGAATCAATGAGATAATAAATACAGGAGAGAGAGGTTGCTGTTTGGGACTAACACCCGCACCCAGAGAACTGGGAGATGGGGACTGCGAAGAGAAGAGAGCGGAAACTTTCTCGGTGGATTTTGAAGTACTGCTTGTGAGGGAACTCCCTTGCTGAGAATGGAAATCCTCTACATTGGTTTGATTTCTTGTGGTATCTAATGTTCCTTTTTGGGGGGTGGGGAAGGAATAAGAAGAACTCAATTCCTTCTGGCACTCAGAATAGATGCTCCATATGCTCATTATATTTATTATTTGACTCTGCAGAATTGTTACTGGACATGAGTTGCTGTAAATAGAGAACAAAATAATCAGTTTTTTAATTGAAAGGCTATCAGTTTCAATGAGCCAATAGGAAAAATTTCAGATGACAAATATTCCCCTGAATTGTAAAGCTCAACTCTTTCCTCGTATGACTAATTTTGGCTCATTTTATCATTCCTGTTAGTCAAATAGATTATGAAAAGCCCATGATCAGGAATTTATCAGCAATAAACATTTTTAAAAGACAAAAAAAATATTTATGCGTGCATTCTGTTAATGTTTAGAAATCAGGTAAAGAGAATAAACATCATTCACCTATAACCACACCTTCCAGAGATAATGCCTGTTCCCCCTGCATATTTTTAAGTTATAATCACATAGAACAATTATCACACTGTTTTTGTTCATTTACTAAATCCTTAATTTTCTTATATAATGAGTCTTCCTAAATCAAATGGAACTGGGTGGACAGTATTACATCAGCCAAATGTGCAAAAACACAAACCAACCGTAAGACCCACACCTCCAGCACGTCCCTCTCTAAGCACCGTCTGAAGTGTGTGCTAAGTGGGGACTGGGAGCGTCACCTAACGAGACCTAGTTTTTATCTCACATCATATGCAAAGCTTAACAGCTGAACACACTGCCACATACACAGTTTGTATAAACCTACAAATATATTTACTGGCAAGAGTTAACTTTACCAAAGTCTCTGCCATTCCAGCTGTGGGATTACCACATGTTTCTGTTAGAGAAAGGTGAAGAGGCCTTCCTCCACTTGGGATGTGGTTTTATGGGCGCTGCCAAATGACTGTTTGCCCTCAAATCACTCCAACATTCTCCTACAGTTTTGTCTGGGATTCTTGCTCTTTCCATGATGTTTTGGATTAGACAGCAATTGTTCTGGGAAGTCCTTGTGAATGCAAATGCCACTGCCTGAGTCCTTGAAGGGAAGAGGTCACAGGAATGATGCATTTTCGTGGGGGTGGGAAGGTGGAATAACAGATGTGAAGTTATAAAGTTCATAATGGAGTTCGGAATCTCCGAGCCCCAGCCACGAGGAGGGGGCCCGGAAAGTGGGACCACTGGGTGGTCCCTTGGAAACTGAATATATGAGGCAGAAGGAGTAGGTGTGGCATGAAGAGAGGAAGATGCAGACAGGAGAACTTGGAGGTAGCAGCTGCTTGAAGATTGCTGGACATGGGAAATCATAGGAGTTATGAAGTTTAATAAGGTCAAGGTCAGGGTATTTACCTATATACTTATTTATTCATTCATTTATTATTTGCCACTCCTACATATCACGACTACCATTACTTACACATTAAACAGCTGGCACTACCTGGCTTTTTCATCTTGCTGAGTACTTTTGTTATTTAAGATAATTTTTCATATTTACGATCATTGTTTGTTCGTGTGATGGAAGAGGAAACACTGAGTGAGAGAGTGTAGATATAAAATCAGCTGTCTGAGGATGCTTCCACCACAGTCTTCATTGTGTGTCCCCTTCTGCTGGTGACAGTGACATGTTCTTACAAAGTAATACAATCCTGCATCATGTATTTTCCTCTGGAAATGAATCCCGACGCTACTCAGGAAGACAGATAGCATTTATCCATCATGTACTGAAACAATTTCTTAAATTACCTAAACATATTTCCACGTTGACAACTAAAGGAATAAAAATAGCGCTTAAAAAAACAAAACTTTGCTTCCTCGAATGTAGGTTGGACAAAGATGAAAGCTGGATGCTAATTAGTAAAGGTGAACTGTTCAGAGGAACCTTATGAAGTCTAATAACTTGAAAAACACCTACAGGACATTTTTACCTTTATTGTGAAGAATAAACTGTAGAGATCTCCATGAGCAAACATATGGTTTATTACGATGAACTTTGGTTCATGTTTCCCCTTTCTGTACTTCTAAAAAATCTTATTGAGAGGGTAATTTCTATCAAGATTGTTGAGGAAAGGAACCATTCAATAGCAAAGGCTTCTATTTTTGCCCCAAACTTCAAGAATAAGGACAAAGTCTGAGAAGCACCTTTTTATCACTTCCATCCAGTGCTTTGTGGGAAACTGTCTGACAGCTGGTTCTCTGTGGGGGGAGTAAGGAGCCCTGGCTTGTAGCATTTGCTGATTTCTATGGTGTAAATATTCCCATCATGGCCAATTTCAATGTGACAAGAACTGGCTCCCCAAATTCCCGAAAACATTATAGTTGTCTCTCCTCAGCTGGCATGACCTGGGTCCAGCTTACATCTGCTTTTTTATGGTTCGGTCATGAAAGGCATTTGTATTCCATTAGCAAAAGCTCTGAAAGATTCATCTAGCTTCCACTCCGTCTCTTCTGTAGGAATCAAAAGCAAATCTGCAGGAGGAAAGACAGATACACCAGGAGCCAGGTAGCTGGGCTCCTTCCCTGTCTGTCCACCCACAGTTAAGTGTTTTACTGAATGATGACCCCAGCTGGGTTGGGGAGGTCAAGAGAAGAAGCAGAACCACTTAAGAGAGAAGTATCTTATCCTTCCGGGTGTATGGATACACAATGCCTGAATGTAGACCAGCTCTAAGGGGCATCCCAGCTTTTTGAGCTTACAGCAGCTCTTACCCCCAAATGTGTACCAGAATCAGCAGGGGAGCTTTTAACCATGCAGGCCCCAGAGGTTCTGCTCTAACTGGTCTAGGGTGGGGCCTGGGCTTTGCATATTTTAAAAGCCCCCCAGGTAATAGACCCAGGTTTGAGAACTACTGGTTTAGAGGTTGCTTACAGTTGTGTTTCTAGATAGATGGTAATGAGCAGAAGCAAATGTGTGGAGAGGCAGCGGTGATGTGTGAATAGTTAGAGATGTAGCACATTTATGCTTTAAAAGTTATTCACATTATTTTACTGCAACACCCACGAATGTTAAATAGGGTCATTTTGACAAGTCGATGCAAAAGGAACCAGGTTAACATTTTTCTGTTTTGTTGAGAATTGTCTTTTGAGTTGACTGCTTTCCCTGGGGTAGTTTCTAAAAATTCTGAGCTAGAACCCCAGGGCTGCTAACATCTTTAAGCATCCAGTTGACTTCTAGATAGATAGACAGACAGACAGACAGATGATAGATAGAGATTAGATAGGTAGATAAACAGATGAATGATAGATAAGATTAGATAGATAGAGGACAGATATAGAAATGATGTAGATATAGATTAAATATAGGTATAGATTAGATATAGATACAGATAGATATAGATACAGGTATAGATTAGATGTAGGTATAGATTAGATATAGATATAGATATAGATATAGATTAGATACAGATATAGCCAGGACTTTTTTCTCTAGGTTTTGTGATAGTCTCATAGTCAGAAAGAAGTCAGTAAGGACCAGTTAATTACGTAATTCCAAAGAAGCATTAGACCACCTATGCAGGACTTCCAGGAGCAATGTGCAAGTCAATTCTGAGACAGTCACCTACCCCCGGGTGATGGAGGAGAAGTTGTGATTCTCCTCACGGGTGGTTTTTCAGGGGTCAAAATTCCCAGAGAGTTGTGGTATTTTTCCCACCACCCCCATAATGGAAAAAGTTAAGGGTTACTTCATTCTCTCTCCAAGTCAAGTGAGAACGCTTTCAAGAGATACACCCAGATAGCTTGAGATATATCCCTAGCAATTTGGAGAAACATAAGGGACAGATTTTTGTCCTGTGTTTCAGAACTTTAAAAGCCAAAAACTTAAGGCTGGAGCTGACGAGAGGAAAAGAGAAGTCTCTGTGGGTGTCAGCAAAGCTTCCACTAGCAGCAAGATGGGACAAGTCTTTGCTCTGGGTAGGGTGAGAGCCAGGGGAGGGGAGCAGGTCTGCAGGTCGTGTTCATGGAGGCTCCACTGAGAGGGCTCCTTCCAGGGAAAGGCTAGCCCCATAGGAACAGGCTGAAGAGTCCCTGCAGACAGAGAAGCAGAGGGGACTGTCTTCAAGTGGCCACATCAGTGTCTGGCTGGAGGAGGGGGCTCAGCCCATACGAAGAGAGGAAACACCAGATATTTCTAATAGAGAATCTCTCAGGTATTCATAAAGCACCATGCAGGAAAGTCAGCTTTAAAGACACACTAAACCCAGAGAACACCAACGGCAGATCATAGCCTGACACATTGAGCAAGATATTTTCTGTCCCCATTTTACTCTGTACTGTCCCACTTATACCTCCAACCAGGGGTCAGCCAACTTCTCAGTATGTAAAAGATTCTGTCAACATCACACCCCCTGTGGGGAGGGGATCTTCCCCTGCGGACTCCAGTGCACCACCATTTTAATTGGCATCCAAGACCTATAGACAGGGAACCATCAACCAATGTTTTGTCACAAGATCTAAACACCCTTGGGGGGAAAGGACAGTGCTACCGGGGCATTTCTCACGTGGGCACCCATATCCATTCACTTCAGCCCCCTTTCTAAAAGCAACAGCAAAAGCAGAGCCAGCTGATGGAAAATGCCAGCTCTGAGGCACAATTCTCCCACCTGTGTGTGGCTGTCATCAGCACAAGGGAGAAGGAGTCTGTCAGAGCCACATGGTCACGGTCACGTGGATCTGTACTGCACCTTCTGGGCTGCAGGGCTGGTTCTGAGAGCCTTTATGCTGTCCAAGGCCTTGTTGACATTTACATCTTTTCAGAAAACACCACATTCAAGTGGAACTCTTGGGCTGCTTGTACCCTAGTGAGGGCTTTATTCAACATACCGTTGGGCATTATGATGGAACTGGACCATTTTAAAATATGGTAACGCAGACTTTTCTTGTGATTAATGGGACTCAAGGACCTTTTTTTAATATCCAAGAGAGAGTAAACGAGTTATTAGATCTGCCCAAGGGCAGTGAAAACAAAAACTTGAGCCTAAGCAGTGGGTTTAGAAGAACAAAGTTCTATTTCACTAAACCCTATTATAACCTGGTCTTTCAATGTACTAGTGGTTCTATTCCACCAAAACTCAGGGACTCTGAGAGCCCGTTTGAAGTCTAAAAACCCATTAGAATGTAATTCCTAACACAGTAACTGTAATTTTCCCCAAAGTAGTATAATCAAGATGAATGATAACAAAGGCCAGTCACACTCCAGGGTACACTCTGCGCGGTGGAAAAAGAATGATAGGAAGTCAGAAAAACTAAGGCTCGAGCCTGGGCTGTGCCATTTTGAAAGCGTGTGACTGGGGGAGAGTCACTTAACTTCTCTTAACCTGTGATGTCTCTGCTAAGTAGAAATAATCACATTCGCGCTGCCTGCCTCCCAACGTGGCGGGGAGAATGATAGAAGGAGATGCTTTGAAAGCCAGCAAAGTTCTAGGAATGTATAGTGTTCCAGGGACGATCACAGGACGCCGGATGTGGTGTGTGGTTCAGAAGCCACACTTTTCTTCTTAAACTATTTTCATTTTCTTCTTGTATCAGAGGAATAAAATCTTTGCTTCACAGGATGCCATTCTCTCTGTTGATTTCATCCAAGAAAAAAAAAGTTAGTTCTCTGGCGTTTGTTACCCCTTAGTGCTTTTCCTTTGAGAGGTAGAAATCAGAGAGACCTATTTCTTATATTTTAAACTAACACTGATGTATGGGAAAGACAAACATGTATTACAGAAAATGTGGAAATATATAAAGAAGTATAAACAGAAGTCTCTCAAAATCCCAACATTTAAAGAACAGTTACTGTCAGAATGCCAGCATAAGGCAAGGGCTAGGAAGGCAGGTGTGTGGTTCACACCCCTGCGTACCCGTGCTTGGGACAGTGTGAGGTGCATAGTAAGTGCTTGATACATGTTTGAATAAATAGGTGCTAAATGTGGGTGTATTTCCTTCTAGTTTATCTTCAGTGTGTGGGCAGATGTGTGCACACAGATGTACCATCCCTACACAGGCAATTGCAACACTGGGGCAGTACAGCCCTGCATCTGTTGGGCTTTGTAGTTACAGGGAACAAAATAATTTTGGTAATGCAGGATTTAGCATAAGAATATATACATATATTCTCATATGTTGCAAATACACACACACACACACACACACATATATGCAATGGCTTGCAGGTACTTGGTAACATTCATGTAATTTGTCCTTATGGGGACAGGAATATAGGTCGGAAATGAGAAAGTCATCCAGGGTAACCCCGCAGGTTTTAGTAGCAAAATATCGTGGCTTCACGACCTCCAGCTCTCCCACCGCTATGACTTAGGTGTCTTCCACGTCAGTACTGTTCTCCAGGTGTGTTTGTTTGCTTGTTTGCTTGTTTGTGTTCACTTACATAGCTATTTCAAACTACTCAACTCTCTCTCTGTTTAAAAATCCCAATTACCTAATAGAGTAAATCCCATTGATCTGAACAGTCTCCAGCAGACATGAGTGGCCAAAATTTGTACTCAACTGGCTCCTAGGCCACTGGCTGGAGTAGAGCTTGGGGAGGTCAAACGACTACTGCAGCCTCATCTGCTGTATCCAGGTCATCATGGGAACTTGGGGGAAAACGGCCTTTAAAGTCGCAGGTCAGAGATTCTGGGGCCATACTGGTGCAGAAGTTATACTGTCTATTATGCAAGAACCTGCTGTTTAATTAAATATGTAATTATCACATTTAACCAATAATGTCATAAAACTTGATTAATGATAGCAGAACAAACAGTGCCTCAGAGCCAGCATGTAGTGAAATTTTTAAAACCATTTTCACATCACTGAATATTTAGGTTGCTTTCATATTCCCACTCGTATGAAATAAAACAACAGTGTTTGAAGATCTTTTGTCACATTTTTTATTATTGCTTGGGATGAAGACTCTTTTTTCCTGACTGTGACAGTTTTTGAGACATTCTTTGTCCTTGATGACCCAGACAGTTTTGAGGAGTAACTGATCACATGGCAATCTTATTTTTAGGGCACCGATGACATTTCTGGTATGGATATAGCCAAATCCAACAATTCTCCTGTTATTGATCATTTGAATTGCTTCCATTTTTCACTATTAAAATTTTAATTCTGCTTTTACAAATGCTCTGTTTTTTTCCTGATTTTATTATTGCAGAGGATATTTCTGAAGCCAGCCTGCTGTTTCTGTCAGTAACTTGTCACACCCCTCACTCATTCATTTTCCTGCCTTGGCGTGTGAGGTTACACATGGAGCCCTCTCTCCCTCACTTCGTGTGAGCTCAGAAGTAAAAATTATGTTCTATCCAGAATCTACTTCATTCTTTGTAAGTAACCTATGTGTTTGTTTACTCTTGTTCTGGTCTGTTTTCCTTTTCTGGTTTCATTGTTTCTGTGATTGTTTACTGGTTCACATTTTAAGAGGAAAAAACATCACCAAATTTTACTTTCAATGATTTTAAGTGACTCAAGTCTTCTTCAGCTCTGATGTTTTTCCTTTTCTATTGTTGTTACTTCTTTACTTCCATTTGTTGTTTTCTGTTCTTTAGAAAGTCAAACAATCAGTAGTTTATATCCAAAAGGAAACAGATTTTTGAACTCTTTTTTTTTTAATGCAAATTGTTTTCACTAATTTCTCCCTGTGCCTGGAAGGCATCTCTTATTCTGTCTCACTCAGCTAGAGAAGAAAGTGTTTTGTTTTGTTTTAATCCTCACCCTAGTATATGTTTATTGATTTTGGAGAGAGACGAAGGGGGAGAGAGAGAGACATCAGTGTGACAGAAACATCGATTGGTTACTTCCTATATGTGCCCTGACTGACCGGGGATTGAACCCACAACCTTTTGGCGTAAGGGATGATGCTCCAACCAACTGAGCCACCCAACCAGAGCAAGGCAAGTTTTCTATTTGTTATTCTTCTAACTCTGATTTGTCAACTCTTTTTCTAATATTTATTTTTTGTTACATTTTAACATAATAGTTGGCATGCAAAATACTATAGATGCCATGTATAAAATATAATACAAAATACTAGCAAAGTCCTGCTACTCCACACCTAAAACATCATCAACACTCCCATCCCATTGGTTCTCCCTGTGTGCAGCCCAATCCCATCCTGTCTCTGTGTGAGGAGGAGCCAGTCTCGTTTTGTCTCTGTCATTCTTCTGCATTTTAAAATAGATCTTTTTAAAAATTACAAGTGTATATAGATCCCTTCATATTCATGATAGTTTATTGATTATTTTTGCTTAATTTTACAATTTATAAAACAGGTATCAAGCTGCTGATAGATTTCTGGGAACTTCATGTTTCCCCAACCATCTAATACGATGTTTCCAAATTCTTCCTGTTACATGTACTAGATTTCTTTCGTTTTCACTGCACTATACTGACCCATTGTGTGATACACTATTTTTCCTTATCCTTTGTGACAATGGACAGAGTGTATTGACTCCAGGGCTGCAAGGAACATTCTGTATATGTGTTCGGGTGCATGTTTCAATGTTTCTCTAGGGTTTGGTCCAAGATAGTAACAGCTGTGTCAGAGGTAATGTGAATATCGGTGTTTACAAAGTAATGCCAACGTGTTTGCAATCTGCTTTCGCACATTCATACTCCTACGATCAGTCTATAAAAACTCTTTGATATTCTCAGATGTTGTCATTGTCAACTGTCAACTTAATTGCTTTAAAATTCTATCTGCTCATGCTCAGAATTTGCATAATCTCAGATGTAATTTTGAGTGTCTTTTCACGTGTGTGCCCTTATCCGCCAAAAGTCTGCTTGTGTTTTGGCCCATTTTTCTGTTGGATTTCTCCTTATTGATATTGATATCAATAGTTCCTTTAGAGAAGTCCCATGACTTGGTAAATGCTCTCATTTTTGTTTCACTTAAAATGCCTTCATTCCTCCTTTGTTCTTGAAAGGCCGTGTTGCTGGGGTCGCAATTATACCTGACAGTCACTTTCTTTAAACACTATGAACTATTAATTTACGGTCAACTGCCTTCCATTGCTGCTTTTGAGTCTGTCTAACTGGCATTTTTTTTTTATGTCTATCATTTCTCTTTGCCTGCTTCAAAGATCTTCTTCCTGCCTTTTTGTTATGTATTTTATCACAATATACAAAACATCTTAAAATGTTTAACCTCTTAGGTGTGTGTACATGTACATTGTGTGTGTGTACCTGGTGTTCAAACCATCGATCGAGTTTCAGATATCAAATGATAGTCCATGTTCTGAAGTGCCATTTGCTTAGAGACCTGTCTTCTTATTCTCTTGTTACTTGTGCATGATTGCTTTTGCCCTTTATTTCTTGAAATGTTTCACATACCACTAGTCTATAATTTATATCTGATCACTACAGTATCTTCAGTTCTTGGTATCTACTGTGTATCTGTTTCTTGGTTTTGCTGTCACTTTGACGGTTTTAGATCTTTGATTGGATGTCGCTGTTTGATTCTAATTGGTGGGACTCCTGTAGGCATCAATTCAGGATGCTTTCCCTCCAGAGAAAGTTGGCCTTGGTTTCTGCCAGGAGCCAGAGTCTGCCACCTGGGAAGTCTGGGCTTAGAACTGGATCCTTGGCTCCTGCCTATGCCACGCAGCAGGCTCTGGGCTCAGCATCCCAATGGTAATGCTGCTGAAGGCGATGATCCTCAGCTCAAACCTGGCTCTTGACCATTCTATTGTTTATCATTCCCAACAAAATCCGCCTTACTCTTGGAAGAGCTGAGTAGAATTGTGAACTCAGAAATAAATGTTTCAAATGTGTCCTATCCAAAATATATTTTTTTGGGGGGGGGGGCAGTGGAGAGAGAGAGGTTCTCTGTGTACCCAGTTGGTCATACTGTGAAAGGTGGAAGTATCTCAACTTTTATGTAATATGTTTCATCTCTTCCATTTCCTCGGCCTTTCCTTAAGGAGTACCTCAAATTCATCTTGCTCACCACTAATTTCATTGTCTGTAGTGCCTCTCTGTCCTTATTTGTTCTCATACATATTTTACTTCTGCTCTTTTATTTTTAATTTTATTACAAGCTAGTATGTCATTTTTTATCAGTTTTTTAATTTATATCTGCCTCATAGCTTTTTCTCATCTCAGACTCTAGTCTTATCAATTCATCATTCATTTCTTAGAGGTCATATTTTCTTAAATGTTACAGAGAATCCCATTACTGATACATTCCACAATAAATTTTATGTCTATTTCCTGAAAAACTTTCTCAAAAGTATATTAACCCTACATACCATTTTTTCTTATGCTGCAGATATTATTATAGGTATCCATCTATTAGCTGTCCTTGGAATAAGAGCTGCCTTCTCGCAAAGCATACTATTTATTCAGAGAGAGATAAAAATGAAGATAAAAATAGAGCTTATTCTTAATTATTAACACTGCACCTCAGTTATTGTCAGAATCCTCTTGGCAGATATCTAACTAGAGAACTAATAGATGAAAACTATTCCCAAACAGAATGTCCTGGGCCTGATGTCTCTTAGAGTTTCCCAGAGGAGATTTATTATGGGAGTTGGCTCACAAGATTATGGAGGCTGAAAAATCCCACCATCTGCTGATATGTCACTTGCCAGTTCAAGAACCAGGAAAGCCAGTGGTACAACTCACTACAAGTCCAAAGGCTTAAAAACCAGTGGAACCTGTGGTGTAACTCCCAGTCTGAGGCCTGAAAACGAGGAGAAGGGGTGGCAATGGTGGAAGTCCCAGAGTCCAGAGTCCAGGAGCTCCAATGCCAAAGGGCAGGAAAAAATGGATGTTTCCAGAAGAGAGAAATAATTAATCACCTTTCCTATATGTCTTTGTTCTATTCCAGCCCTCAGTGGATTGGATGCTGTCCGCCTACATTGGTGGGGGCCATACTTCTCCTTTACTCAGTCTACTGATTGAAATGCTAGTCTCTCCTGGAAACACCCTCACAGTTGCCCCAGAAACAATGTCTGGCCAGCTATCTGGGCGTCCCTTATTCCCATCAAGTTGACAAATAAAATTACCCATCCCATGGCACATGTAAAGAAAAGGCTTTACCCAGAATTAACTGTTGTTTTGTCACAACCGCCAAAGGGGCATCGCTTGCCCAGCTCCTCCAGTTCTAATCCCATTCTGCCCCTTTGATGCTGACTTTGATGTCTTGAGGCAATGCAGCAATTGCCCGTGTTGACATTCCTCTGTGCTCCAGTACTGGAAACTGTCATATCAGAATGCCTGCGGGAAGAGAGGATGATGGGAGATAGATGGTGGGGGACGAAATTAACTCAGTAGAGGGACCAGGGCCACTGCTCAGATTTTTGGCTGCTGTGACCTCTAATCCAGATGGACAACGATACAGCCGGGGAACAGGCATCTCTACGCGGCCCTTGGTGCCACTCAGGTTTGCTCAGAGCAGCATTGCTGTCGACATCAACCACAGATTAATCCTTTCTCACTACAGTTTATAGGTCTTAAATCCATGGAAATTCCTCTCAGAGCCTACCAACAACTTTTTTTTTTATGGTTTACTTTCAGTCTTCAATGTTATAGGTTGTCTTTTCATTTTAAAGTCTTCATAGGTATTTTATTGAAATCTCAGAGAGACTAAGTCATGAAATATGACTTTAACACCATCGTAATCCAGAAGTCTGCCTCATTTTATGAGACATATTCCAGCTGCACTCAAGCATCGTAATGTATTTATTATTTTCCAAAGAGAAGAAAATCAGAGGAGAGCCTCAAAAGCCTTATTTCCACCCCTTAGCCTTTGGTTTCCTGCAATGTCTGCTCCTTCCCGGAGCGTTGGCTGGACAGGACTGTGGGCTGTCTCTGCAGGGTGCTGACCAGGACTTGAGGCTGGGAGTAAACTCAGCCTATGTCATAACGTGAGTGTGTAATCTTGGGAAAGCCATTTCAGGTTTACAGCTCCCTTGTTTCTCAAGTGAGGAAACCACTTGCCTTTCCTGCCTCAAGCACGTGCAATAAATTCCACGTGGAAGTCAGTGGTGAAGAGGAGCTGATGTTACGTTGTATCTGAAGCAGAGGAGACAAGCGATGGGAGAGTAATGAATAGCATAGGAACGTAACAGAGAATGTGGAGGGGAGAAGAGTCTGAGCGTCACCAGCAGAAGCAACTTTTCACAGTTTTCTATGGAGGGTGGTTCTCCATAGCGTGGTCCCTGCAAGCAGCAGCACCGGGAACTTTCTTAGACCTGTAAATTCTTGGATGATACTACTGACCCACTGAGTCAGGAACTCTGAGGGTGGGACCTAGCTACTTTTTGATAAGACTTCGAGGTAATTTCCAATGTTTGCTAAATTCTGATAACCACTGATGTAGAGAAATCTGTAAGTATATGTCCTCACCTCTCTTCACCTTGAAGGTGAAGATTATCATATTCAATTTTAAATACTGTGCGATTAGTTTTCTGAAAACCCAGGCATCTGTTCTTCATTTCACCAAAAAGCATGCAGTCGTCTTGTCTTCTTGTCTCCCTGCAATAAATCCATACGACATTATACAGAAATGAATCATCGAAAGAGGGACTTGGTCAACGAAGACACAAATTCAGTGAAGAAGTGAAAAGGAATAATTATAGACGTGGCACTAGAATCCTACGCAAACGAAGCTGTAGAAGAAACAAATCGCTGGCCGTGGGAATGTTGACTGTGCTCCCGTTCGAGGTCACTTAGTGAAGGCAGAAAGTGGTTATGACAAAAAGGATGACAATGTCCCCGAGGAAGTGAGACCGACAGAACACTCTCCATTAAATGATCTCTCAGATATATTTTGCAACAATGAGAGCGTAAAGGATAAAATTGTATAAGTTGATCCAAACTTAGAATGGCAATTTGTCAGGGTATAAAAAAGATACTTGCTCTATACTGAAATTACATAATAAAAAAGGAAAAGGCAAGCACTGTTCAAATTACTCTTAATAAATTTTTTTACAAAGAAATAAAACACTTTAATTCTCAAGGCTTCTAATGTTTTAAATTACAGTGTAGTAAATATATACATTTAGTATAATATATAAATAATGAACATTTAAAATTTATTAATTATCAATTGTGTAATTTAATATAGCAATATATCATAATTATGTAATTATAATGATACATTGTTTAATTGTTTTAAATTATTAAAATTCTACAGTTTTTAAAGTTATAAAAATTGAATGCATATTTATTAAATAAATTGTTTTATGATGTTTTCATTTCACTACGTGTTTATAGTTGAGAGTTTTGAATGCTTGGACAGATATTTGTTAAGTACGGTTGTGATCTATCTCGTTGCACTTGAACTTGCACTACCACGCAGCCCGAAGTTGCCTGTATTTAAAATTGTGATCAGCTGCCTCACCTTCTTATCCATTAGTTCTGATTTGTTCAGGCAACTCTATTTGTCTCTTCTAGCTGTGTCTTGTGGTTTTTGTCTCCACTTTAAAATAATGTGCTATAAAGGTCTTTGGGGTTCTTTTTATAGCAGTATAGTATTTCACTGTTGTACGCTATTTCACTGACTAAAGAGAATACAATTTGTTTATCCGTTCCACTGTTGATGGGCAATTGGGTTTTTGCCCGTGTCAGCAAAGCTGCTAAGAACCTCCTTGCACGGGTCTTTTGGTGGACATGACACCTGAAACATCAATAATGGGCTTCAGGCTGAGTTCACTTCCTCATGTTTCCATTCTCTTTCTGGTTCACGGAAATGCTCACCTTAAATGTGAGCGTGTGTGTATCTTTTTATTAGTTTTAACCATATCTATCATTGCAATAAATTATAAATGTAGAGGAAAGCCATGTCCTTATTAACTCTTTATGCCATTTTGAAATGTGCCTATCATCATTTTAGAGACATTTAAACACACACAGAGACACATACACACCCCGCACCCAAAGCATTGATCTTTAAATTCAGCACCTTTGCAATAAGGCTAATTAGGGGCTGCTATGTAAGTACACCCTTACCATTGAGCCTTCCAGCAAATACACAGGCAAAGGGGTGTTAGTGGAAATTTTGGTCTTAAAGAGTTTTGTTAAATTTTAATACTTAAACATAATTTGTCATTAGTATAGTGCATATTGATCTTTATCTTACTTGATATTGTGTTTCACAAAAGCTGTTAGCTAATTGCATCAATAGTGTAAATAAGAATATGAGGTGCGATCTACTCTAAAAAACGGGACAAGCCATTTTCAAGCTCTTTTGGAAACTAATTTTGTAGCAGATGTTTGCATATAATGTGCTAATTTAAATGGTGCTTATTTAATTCTTGGAGGGAAAAATATCCAATTATCCCCCATTTGGAATAACTTTGCATTCCCCAGAATAACCCCCTATATTTTAGAGAATTTTTTCCCACAATCTCTTATATTTTAAAGATATTTATATGATGTTTTCTGGGCTTGTTTAACTTGAAAGCAGTAGTTTAGTAGAGAGAGAAAAGATTTTAATGTTAGACAAATGTGAGACCTAAAACTCACTCTATTATTTCCTAATTGTGTGAACGGGGGCAAAACTAGCTTCTCCAAACTTTGGGTTTTATTTATTTGTTAAACGAAGATGATGATGAATATCTAATTTCTAGTCCTTTGAGCGATTCAATTGAGATAATGAATGTAAACTTCGTAAGATGGGACTGGTGCAGAGCTGATGTTCAGTACGCGTTAGTTTTGGCGCATATTTATCCCACATCTGTGAGATTTATCCTAAAATGTAAATGCGACAATTATTGTGCTTCTCCCTCCAGTTATTTTAATGAGCGAGATTATGCTCACCAACTCCTGTAGCCCTTCACGTCGGAATAACAAAACCTGGATCAAAACTAAATGTTACTCCTTCATGCGCACATGTGTGCTTCCATTTCCCAGTGCAGCTTGAAAAAGAGAGGGGGTATTTCAAAGATAAGGGCTTGTGGGAAGCGATGCTGTTTTTCACTATTCCGAACGATGTTCCAGGAGCCTCTGCTCTACTTGCAGAGACTACCGACACATAGTGTGCCATCATGAGCTTGGATTCTAAGGGGATATTTCATACCTCTACCAGATTCAATACAACAAGTGCCAAATGAAATTAAAGAGGTGGAACGAAACTCAGTACATTTGTTTCCAATCTAATTGCACCCTTGAGGTGCGTTAGGACAGAACCTGAGGTATTCTGCCAAAAGATTTCCTTCTCTGTGTCCCTTGAACACCACGTCGTATTATGTGAATCCGCACCTCTCTGTGAGCAGGTCACTCATTCGTTTTGCAAATAAAAATCAGGTAGAGAATGCTTGAGCAGGAAATGCTGAGGGTGCTATGTGATGCTAATTATTTAGTGTGGGAGGTTACAGAAATGTCTTATACAAACACACACACACACAAACACATGTGTGTGCGCCCACATGCATGCACTTGAAGCAAGATGACCTGAATTCAAATCACACCTTTAACTCTTTCTACTCATCTGCCCGTGAACAAGTTAGTCTTTCCAAAGTTCAGTTTCATCACTTCTAAAATACATAATTTTTGACTGACGAGTATTATGTGCTTCATAGATATTAGATTCTGGAACATATAGGTTACCTACCACTCCTGCTTATGTAGGTAACATTATACATCCTAAAGAAAACTCTTAGGCAGTTTCTGTGATGGATGGAAGAATTCAAGTTTTAAAATGCCAGTGATAGCCCTGGCTGGTGTAGCTCAGTGGGTTGAGCATGGGCTGCAGACCACAGAGTCACTGGTTCAATTCCCAGTCAGGGCATATGCCTCGGTTGTGGGCCAGGTCCCCATTGGAGGCCATGTGAGAGGCAACCACACATTGATATTTCTCTCCCTCTCTTTATCCCTTCCTTTCCCTCTCTCTAAAAAATAAATAAATAAATCTTTTTAAAAAATACCAGCGATAGGTTTTTGTTCACACACATTACTCCTGCCACTAATATTTATGTTATCAACAGTCAGGTCAATTTATAGATTCCTCTTATATGTTTTGGAATACAGAATGGGAGTTAATTAAGAGTAGGGGGTTCGGAATCAGATGGAGATGGGAGTGAACACATATATCATCGATTAGAAATCTGTGCCTTAAGGACATTCTTTGTAAGTGTGAATTACCTCACCTATGGCAGAAGAAAAGAAATGGCCGCCTAAGGTTGTTTTGAGGATTTTGAATGACATCTTGTATAAAAAGCACCAGGACCACTCTATGTGTTCCATAAATGAATGCTATTGTTTAAGTGATCTGGACTAAATGTATTCATTTCATATAAAGTAGCCCACTTAGCATCTTTGGCATTATAATCCTCTTAAATGCAGTTTCCATGAGATATGCTATAACATCATATTTCCCTAATATGCTATCCAGGCATCTCTAGCATGTGATGGCCAGAAACAGCTTCTAAGCTCTAGGCCAATCTCTGAGTCAATGATTGCTCTGAACACATGGCCTCTATCTCCCCTCTGTGGCATTCTGGCGAAGACGCCTGCATTGACAATGTGGAAAGATCATGGCTGAAGTAGGATGGAGGGGGAGAGAAGGAGGTAGCAAGTTATGTAAAGAAGACTGGCCTAAAAGTTAGAAGAGTTTTTTAAAGACAAAGAAAAGGGATAGTATAAAAAGGCTGTAATTTGAATTTTTATATTTTTGTGTTTTCCAAGTCTCTTACAGAGAACAAGTAATACTTTTAGAAGAGGGGAAAAATGATGTAACGTATACAAGGAAAAATATATCTTGTATGGAAACAGTACTTTAACAATTCAAAATAGCTCTTGAAGAGAGAAGAGCAGAGGTTAAGTGGATGTCCTCGCCCTTGTCTGAAATCGGCCTAAGGCCGTCACAGGCAGATGCTGTAAGGTGCACTTCCACGGTCCTCCACAAACTGACAGGTCTGCTTCCTGGACAAAGCGCGTCTCTGCTTCTATTTACGGCTGAACATAGGTTCGTATTCACTAAACATAGAGATCTGTTTCATCAAACAGACACATACACAAACTTCTATTTGTATTCATCCAACTACCAGGCAGGCAAACACTGACACCCACACTCAGAGGAAGCAGCTATACCAGCTGAGACTAATTCTTCCGTTCAACCAAAGGAAGAGTGGGTTTTCCCACAACAGCCTCTTAAAGCTTTGTTTAAGCCTTTCTGTTAAACTCTCTGCTAATATTGATTAGAAGTTTTATAGTCTCGGCCAATTAACTCCATTTCCGTACCACAGTAAGTAAAGGGAGATAGTGAGGGTCTTAGCAGAGAGAAGGCAGAGAGAAAATTAGCAAAATGTCCAAAGGACAGTGTAGTGTTTTCCCTTTAAGAGGCAAGAGAAAGAAATATTGAGAGGGCAAGCATATGCTTCAGCTTCTGAAATTAGGGAAAACGATTTTAGCTCTCAAAACTGCAGCTATGGAGCAGCTCGTCCTCTGGGCACTGAGTTTAATGATCTGGCTGATTGCTTCTACGCACAGAGTCATTATAACTGATACCGGGCAAGTGGCTTAACCTCTTTTGGTCCCAGTTTCCTCATCTGTAAAATGAGGACATTGGAGTCGATAGCTTCTGAAGCCCCTTCCAGCACTAACATTTTATGATCTAGTGCCTGGCTGGCGACACAGCCCCTTTAAAGAGGGTCACCATGCACAGCCGTGTGTGACTAAAAGCACTCCTGTGCAGGGTGCCGGCTTGTCTTCCCCATCCAAAGTGAAGAGAGCTAGCTTTAGGCAAAGCAGGGCAGTCATCCACATTTCATTTAACCTTCTTTAAGTTTTGTTTAAGCCCCACTCTCATGCCTTTCTGGATTCCCTTTCGGGCATCAAGGGTTTCCTTGTATTTCTTCATTCTGTTCTCTTTGCATGTCACGTTCAAAAGCTTATGCAGGATTGATAAGTACGGAGCCATAGTTATTGGGTTATGAATAAGCTCTCTAAGGTACGTATGGTTGAAGGTTGATTTGAAAAATGTAATTTGGATTTTTATATTTTTGTGTGATGAATTTTATATTTATGGTGATGATCACATCAAGACATAGTACAAACAACAGTTATAGAATCCAAAGGAAAAGCCGAGTTATAAGGATCAGAAATCCAAGCAAATTATTGGCAATGAATTTGACCACTCACCCAAGAGGGCTGAGGAAGCTTGGTGAGCCTGAATGAATGAGAACCTTGATCCTTAACACATTCTCATACAATCCAGGAGAATATCAAAGCGTGTTGTCACAAAGGGCTAAAAAGGCCCCAGCTTAGTTGGTTTGGGCCCCCCCCCAAAAAAGGTTGAAGCAATTGTAACTGCACTGTCAAGAGGGGTATGTAGGCAAATAACCTGATAGAATTCTTCCCACTGCTCCCGAAAATGTACCACACCTTCCTCTAAGGCCAACTCCTGAGGCAAAACAGATCACTTGGTCTAGAGTTGCTGAAAGCTGGCCATGTTTTTCCAACAGTTGTCCAAACTCCTTTCCACTTCCTAGGGAGGCAGGAAGGACCCTGAGCCAGTGAGGAGAGATGGAGAAGCACCTGTCCAGGAGTCATGTGGTCCAGGTTTCTAATCAGGACACCTGAAATTGAAGCTTTCTCTCCTGAGCACTGGCTTGTCTCCATACCAGGTCACTTTGCTGCAGCTCTTCCTGTTCCCCCCAATTTTGCAATCGCCCAAGGTCAAGCACACGATCCTGTTCTTATGATGTTGACTATCCACTCAAAGCCAAGTGACTCAGAGTTACTGCCACCCCGGTCCTTCTGTCGCCTAGAACGTTTAGTACCAGATCTTCCAGAGAGGAAATAGCTGAGAAGGCTCCCAGAGAAGTCAGGGAAGAGGCAGAGACAGATGAATAGGAAAGGGCAGCGAGACCTCAGTGCCGGGCTGTCACAGATAAAATGAGGGGACCCAAAATTTAGAATCAGAACATCGCCTCTGAGTAAATAAGTCTCAGTGCATGCATGTAAATACAAAGAAAAGTGTTAATTGATATAGTTTAAAGAAAATGTAAGTAATACAAAGAAAAGAGATTTTAAAAACCTGAGTTCACTATGAAAAAGCAGTACTAACTTCAAAATTTTACATAAATTAATTTTGCCTATGCCTAATTATTACATAGAATAATAATATGCAGTAATTACTCTATTAGTAACAGAAAACAGTTTAAGTTTTGTATGATTACTGCACTAAATTCTGGTCAAATATGCTATGATTCTATTTCTCTATAGTTCAGTTTTAGAAGGAGTATAGTTATTTGTTCATAACCAAAAAAAGAAATTAGAGGAAAGGGTGAACAATTGAACTGTTTATAGATTCAGTCCTAAAGATAAATGAATATTGGTCGCTTTAAGATCTCCATTTAGAAGAAAAGATAAAACTCCTGCTTTTATCCATTTTTAAAACATTAACACGAGCTATTCTTATATGAACTGAGATGCAACTCAGCAGCCCAGATTTTGCTCTTTAATTATTCCCTTCCTACAGACGTGGCTTGGCAGAGAACCAACAATCCAATCCTTTTATTTCTATATCCACTGGCTGGAATAAACTCAGGTTGAGTATTTTAAAATAATCACAACCAACTTTGCTTTACTCTTCAAAGATTTCACATTGAATACAGAATTCAAGAGTCCCTTATAAAAATTATCAAGGGGCCTTCTAAGAAATTCAGATGAAGTATTTTATTAAGTTTAATTCTAATTCACTCTTCATATTTAAGCCCAGTGTAGAAACCCAGACTGTTTACCAGGAGTCCTTGGCTCTTCATAAACTAGCTGCTGGCCCAGAGGTAAGGGCAGCGTGTCCAGATGTGTTGGGATACAGCAGGAAGAGGGTCATGGCATGTTTGACTTAACTAATGCAGGCACCAGTCAGAGAACAGCACTTTACTGCAACGCACAGGATAAGCCACACATCCTCCCCCCCAAATCCCACTATGTCAGGTGGCAGGGGCCATAGGAGCTACGAATGAGAATTTACGGAGATAATGCTGACGGGATGGTATCAGAGTGAAATACGAGAGGATAGAAAAATTATCATTGAACTTTAACAAATTGGGTTATACTTCATACTTTTGCCATATCCATATACCACCTATAATAATGTTACTTAAATGTGTTGAAATAGACTTATTTAGATAATTTTTACAAGTAGCCTCTTTCTGACTTAAAATATGTGGAAATTTGAGTTTTCATTAGTTACTCTTTCTATACTTGTGTATATATAAATACATATGCATATATTGTGTGAGGAGAGATATAAAAAGTGGAATTTATTTATTAAATATTGTGTACTTGTTCTTACATGTTTAAACTTCAGTCACCTTCAAAGTACTCTCCATTTCATGCAATACACCTATTGAGATGTTTTTTCCACTGCTCAAAACAGTTTTTGAACTCGTTGATTTTGATGCCTTTTGATGTCATTTTTTGTTTCACCTCTTCCACATCAGACCAGTTTCCTTTTGGGGAATTTTTTTCATCCAGAAAAACAACAACAACAAAAAAAGTTACTTGGGGTGAGATTGGGTAAATAGGGAGGGTGAGGCACCAGGGATCATGCTGTTTTCGGTTAAAAACTGCTGAATACTCGGTGTGGTGTGGGCAGGTGTGCTCATAAATCACTCATCATGAAATAGGCAAATGCAATGAAAGAGTCTTTGAAAAAATTCACTGAAGCCAAACTCAGCCTCTCACAACAACGCCAGCTGGTACATGATACAGATGGGTTCTTAGAACACTCGTATAGCAGAGAAGCCTGTACTACAAAGGGCCTGTGCTAGATGATTCCAATTTGGGGGAATATATATCTATATCTATATCTATATCTATATCTATATCTATCTATCTATATATATATATACATACACACACACACATGTATATAGTCATCTTGCATATCCCTGGTCACAATGTTTTGCTTGCCTGTGTCCACTCCACCTCCCATCAAGAGATTGAATCTATTTCTCCATCCTTTGAATCTGGACAAGCCTTTGGACTCACCATGGCCAATAAAATGTGATAAAAGCAGCTAAGAGGGAGTAGAGAAGAGGTCGCAGATGGGGAGGAACATGGGAACGAGACCTCCTGAAGTCCTTTACGAACTCCTGGGCTCATCCCTAAGCTGAGCATGTATGAATCTGGCCCTAAACAGCATACAGAGACCCTGATGAAATAACCATGGGGCGAACCCCTATTCAAGCCCCAGACCAGCCACTGGGAGGTGCAGCTCAGGCATAGACTCCAGCAGTACTGCCCAGGCTATGAGACCTGAACTGGCCCTGGGATCATAACACGCAGGTGGCTGGTGGGGGCTTGCAGCCAGAACCATACCAGTATGATTGCCTGCTCAAAACATAACTCATATTCTCTACAGAAATTGAACCAAAAATAGTCCCATGACACAATACTCGAAATGCCCAGGGCACGACTCAAAAGTGCTCAGCCTATGAAGAACAAGGAAAGTCTAAACTTGTATGAGAAAGAAAAATCAGACTGAAACATTGAAATGGCACAGATGTATCATTTTCTATCTAAGAACAACCAAATGGAAATTTTAGAACTGAAAAATATAATAACCAAAAATAAAAATAAAAATAAAAAACCTCAATGGGTAAGCTCAATAGCAGAATGGTAAAGACAAGGAAAGAGTCAGTGAATTTAAAGATAAATCATCAGAAATTTTCTAATATAAACAATAAAGGTTAAATTGATGGAAAAAAATTAGAGTCTCAGGGGCATGTGGGAAAGTACCAAAATGTCTAATATTCACATTATTAGTATCTGAGAAGGAGAAAAGAAAGAACAGAGTACAAAAGAAAAAAAGAAAGAGAGAAAGGAAATAAAGATTAAAAACTACTCAAACTTGTCAAAAAACACACCACCTTACAGATTCAAGAAGTTCATCGTATCTCCAGGAATATTACCGCCCCCCCAATCCACATCTATACATATAATAATTCAACTGCTTACAACCAATGATAAAGAAAAAAATTTAAAAGTACCCAGGGAAAAATAATGCTTACTTTTATTGGAATAATGATTCAAATGACTATGGATGTCTTGTCAAAAATAAGGAGGCCAGAAAAATGAGCAAAACCATTTCTAAAATATTAAATGAAAAGCATAACACAAAATTTTATATCTAGCCAAAATATCCTCCAGGAATGAAAGTGAAATAAAATATTCTCAAATTACCAAACACAAAGAGAATCTATTGGTAGCAGATATACTATGTCAGAATTGTAAAGAAATTCTTAAAACAGAAGAGAAATGACACAGAAGGGAAAGTTGGAATGGGACATCAAAATGAAGGAATAGCAACAAAAATAGTAGATATCAGAGTGAATGTGATACACTGTTCGTCTCCTACTTAGTTGTGTAAAATGTGTTTTGAGAGTTGAAAGCAAGAATGATAACACTGTCTGTGAAGTTGCAATGTATGTGGGTGTGATGTACAGACAACCTAAAGTGGGAGAGGAGAGAAATTTATATAGTGGTAAAGTTCTACTTGATGTGGCAAAAGCATCAGTAACGTGTATTAAAATACCTAGAGAAACTATAAAAACTGTACAAACGGAAATACAAATTGAAATCCCCACGGTACTTCCGTCAGCCTCTTAAATGGATAAAATAATTGGCAATGCCAAGTGCTTACAAGGAGGAGGAAAAACTGGGACATTGCTGGGGAGAATGAAAACGGACCAGCCCCTTTGGAAAACAATTCGGCAGTGTTTTATAAATGCAAACACCCATTTACCACGTGGACCAACAATCTCATTCTTGGGTGCTCACACTAGCGAAGTGAAAACTTATATGCACACAACTGCATGAACGTGTTCATAGCGGCCAAAATGGCTTCAATGGGCAAAGAGATAAACACATTGTAGTGCCTTCCTGCTCTGGAATACTTCCCAGCGATAAAAAGTGATGAGCTTGTGACGCTTGCAACACCTTGGAAGAATCCCAATGGCATTTTGCTGACCAAGAGAGCCTATCAAAAAGTTACTTTCTATTTACGTAACATCCTTGTCAAGACAGAACTACAGCGTGGATCAGCAGTTGCCAGGTTTCAGGGAGTGCGACTGAAAACAGAAAGCAGAAGTGAGTCTTTTGGGGTGACGGAACTGTTCTGTAACCTGACTGTGGTGATAGCTGTGCAAATTTCTACATGTGTTAAAAGCCACGGAACTGTACCTACCCATCCCATCCACTAGGTGTGTATATGAGTTTGTCCAGGCACCTGCAAAGCCAGATCCATAACATGAGCTTATAACTCATAGGCTTGTAGTGAAGAATATTAAAATAGTTGGTCAATGAATTTGCTTTGATAGGACTTATTATGCCACATTACATATTTTATTTCAATTCCAATATTACATCTGCAGTTCCCACGTCAGTTTTAGTATTAGGTTTGGGATGATGTACCTTGAAATGTATACAGAGTGCTCACAAATACGGTGGGTAGCAAGCATTTCCAAAAAGCGCAAAGAGCCACAAACATGCCTAGTACTGAAAAAAGCAGAATACACTATTTTGGCTTATGTTTACTTGGCCCAATCTATGTCGTGTGAGAAGGAAGTAATGTAACTGACTTAGACAGTTAGTTTATTGGGAAACACCAGGGAAAACAGTCCTGCCAACTCTGTGTCCCCGTCACTAGAAGTCACACCCTGTCTAGTGTCAGTGTTATATACCTGTGTGTGTTCTTGTATTGAAAACTAGGACTCAGATGCGACTTTCAGGACGTCCATTCTTCTGGTAGAAAATGAGAGGTTGATGGATTGCTCTTTTCAGAAGTTATTTTCAGCAGAAACCTGGCACTCTCAACAGCAAAATACGGGCCTACTAAAATGTAACTAATAGCCTTGAAGAAGAAAAAAGTCACAGAACTGTAAACACACAAGTTAATTTTATTGTATGTTAATATACAACGTACGCTTGTAAAAAGTCATTCACAGAGATAAAACCAAGACTGAAAGTGGAGGAGGCAGATGATGTCTGCCCCTCCGTGAGCACCTACAGTAATAATACAGACTACCCTGTTGTCAAAACGTCTTTTGAACTTGAGACGTTGAAAACAGTAATGTCACAGTGCTGAATCCCCAGAAAATTCTTCATCTCTAAGATAAATAAAAGATATCACCGGGCCAGATGGCATTCACACCAAGTGTTTTGAAGAAACCCCTTTTAATAAGAAACTGTTTCCTATTCCCTTGAGCTTTTCCAGTCACAAGCTGTTTCACCTCTGAATTTCCAGCCACCAGAGCACTGACAGCACCTTTCATTTCTGGCACTTTAGTGACAATCATAAGCACTTACACGGGTGAAATATAAATGAATAATATCGGATTCCAAAAAAGAAGGGGTAAATTGAGATTTCCCCTCCAGCATTCAGAGAACGCTTGTCCGTAACAGTTCTGAAATCGTTTCTGCCGGTGTCCCGTGAAGGGACAATGACGCCAGTGCCTCGGCCCCTGTGAAAACTGTCAGGCAGAGGATGAATGAAAACACCTGCAATCATGACGTGAATTCAAGATGTAATATGGTCCACACAGGTAATTGACATAAAAACAGTGGGAGGAAAAGAGAAAGGCATTCTGGGTAAAATAGAATTGAGAAATTGATGAAAATTTTAGACAACTTTCCTTCTGATTATTCCTTACATTCACATTTATTTATTTATTTCAGTGGAGAAAGGAAATGAAAAGAATACATTTAAGATCAGTTCTTTTATTTAGTAGATGCTTTTGCAGCTCTTTTTTGTGTGTGTGTGTAATTATCCAGCAGGGTTGTCGAAAGAACCTGCAAGGATCAGCTCCGATCCCCATTGTTCCCAAAGGCTGACATTTTTATAATTCTCTTTCCTGTCCTCTTTGACACTATTATGAAAATTCCGACATGACCCACCTGGAAGCAAATGGATTACTCAGACTTCAATAAAAGCCATTTTCCAACGTGATTGATTTTCTTCATTTGGTTGAGGATTACAGCTCATATGATAACTGTTTCTCTCTTAAATGTCAGAAGAGTTTGAGAAAAAAAATTGGATCAGGCTACTTCAGTGCATTATTTCAGAAATGAGATATAAAGTTTCTGCATATGGAAATGAGAACAAATGGGAAAGGGAAGGGAGGCATTTCGACAACTCAATCCAAAGAAAGATGGGATTCCTAAACACATGACCCTGCATAAAAAGTGATTGATCACAGACTGAGTTCTCTGCTCCGGCTGCAAAGACAGACACTTTATGCACGTGACTCAAATGAATTGACCCAGCAGCCCTGAGTTCGTTGTAACAGAGCTGAAGGAGCAACTTGCTGCAACACCCAGATGATCTGGGGTTATCAGGTAGAAAATGAGCAGGTGAAATGTTAACAGTCCCTTCGCTGGGTGCCAGACTTGACATGGCAGAGAGAGTCCCTCCCTTTATGAAGCTCTGTTCTATGGGGAAAGGGAAACATTAAAGAAATAATTATGTGTGCGAGTTATCTAAAGGAGCAACCAAATCAAACATGGAGATCAGAGAGAGCCTTTCAAAGACTTGCTATTGGGAGTGGAAACTGGAGAATGAGTATGAGTTGTCTGGGCTGGGTTAGATGTCTCTTCCGCGTGCTGTTGCAGCCCACTCACCTCGTCACTGTGCCTTCTGCTTAATTCCACTGTTTCTGTCCCCAGTGAGCTCACGGTGACATGGGAGACCCGAGGGCACTGAACAAGACCTGAGGTCCTAATAATTAACTCCTCTTCCTGATTAATAATTTGGGAGCTTTAAAAATAATTATGTTGACGGGAAGATGGCGGCAACATAGGTGGGAGCGGAATCCACTTCCCCGCAACGCCAGGGAAATACCTAGCTGATCTGAGGAGCAGAGCGAACAGCCAACAGTATTCCAGCATATACGAAGATCAGAGACCAAAGATAGAGGACATTGAAAGATCTGACGGTGTGACAACAAAACCTGGAGTGCTGAAAAGACTAGAGTTAGACCGTGTTAAACACATAAACGTCAGCTCAAGACCAGTGAGCACAGGAGAGTAAGGAGACAGCACCACCGAATCCCATTGGCATTCTACCATAGAAGTTCATATCATAAACCCAGGGATTCAGAACAAAGCAATTTAAGAAGCAGAGGCCAACAAGAAGAGCCTCACAAACAATGGGAAGACAAAGAAACAATTCCCAAATGAAAAGAAAGGAGGAAGTCTCAGAAAGAATACTAACCGAAAAAGAGGCAAGTCAACTATCAGATACTGAGTTCAAAGCAATGGTCATCAGGAAGCTCACTGAGCTCTCTGAGCTCAAAGAGAACTACCAGAAACTACAAGGAAACTACAATGAACTCACTGCAAACTATATCAACATGAAAAAGGAAATAGAAAATATCAACAAGAGCCAAGAGGAAATGAAGAATACAATTTCTGAATTGAAGAACACAGTAGAAGGAATGAAAAGCAGACTTGATGAAGCAGAGGATCGGATCAGCGAGCTGGAGGATAAAGTAGAAAAAAACACCCAGAAGGAGCAAGAAAAGGAAAAGAGGCTCAGAAAGAATGAAGAGGCAATAAGGGAAATGCAGGACAACATGAAACGTAACAATATCCGTATAATAGGAATACCAGAAGGAGAAGAAGAAGAGCAAGGGATAGAAAACCTGTTTGAAAAAGTAATGATGGAAAATTTCCCTAATCTGAGGAGAGAAAAAGTCACCCAAATCCAGGAATCACAGAGAGTCCCAAACAAGAGGAACCCAAAGAGGCCCACTGCAAGACACATCATAATTAAAATGGCAAATTTCCAAGACAAAGAGAGGATCTTAAAGGCAGCAAGGGAGAAAAAGGAAGTAACATACAAGGGAGCCCCAATAAGGTTAGCAACTGACTTCTCAATGGAAACGCTCCAAGCCAGAAGAGAATGGCAAAAAATATTCCAAGTAATGAGAACCAGAGGCCTCCAACCAAGACTACTTTACCCAGCAAGGCTCTCAATCAAGATAGAAGACCAAATAAAGAGCTTCCCAGACAAAAGAAGTCTAAAAGAATACAGCTCCACCAAACCAGCTCTGCAAGAGATGCTAAAGGGACTGCTTTAAGGAAAGGAAGGAAAAGAGAAAGACAGAGGAACACAGGTAGGAAATAATGGCAATGAATAACTACCTATCGATAATAACCTTAAATGTAAATGGATTAAATGCTCCAATCAAAAGACATAGAACAGCTGAATGGATAAGAAAACATGACCCACACATATGCTGCCTACAAGAAACCCATCTCAGGACAAAAGACTTACACAGACTGAAAATGAAGGGCTGGAAACAAATTTTCCAAGCAAACGGACAGGAAAAAAAAGCAGGGGTAGCAATACTCATATCAGACAAAATAGACTTCCAAAGAAGGGCCATAAAGAGAGACCCAGAAGGTCACTTCATAATACTCAAAGGAAGAATCCACCAAGAAGACATAAGCATTATAAATATATATGCACCCAACATAGGAGCACCCAAATACATAAAGAAAATCTTGGAGGATTTCAAGAAAGATATTGACAGCAACACAATTATAGTAGGGGATTTTAACACCCCACTATCAAAAATGGACAGGTCTTCCAAACAAAAGATTAACAAAGATATTGTGTCACTTAACAATACCCTAGAGGAAATGGACTTAACTGATATATACAGAGCTTTTCATCCCAAAGAAGCAAAATACACATTCTTTTCAAGTGTCCATGGAACTTTTTCAAAGATAGACCACATGATAGGACACAAAGCAACCCTCAACAAAGTCAAGAAAATTGAAATCATATCAAGCATCTTCTCTGACCACAAGGGTCTGAAACTAGAAACCAACCCCAAGGGTAAAAACCCAAAACACTCAAAATCATGGAGACTGAATAGCATGCTATTAAACAATGAATGGGTCAAGAACGAGATTAGGGAAGAAATCAAAAACTTCCTGGAAACAAATGAAAACGAACTCACAACAACCCAAAACCTATGGGACACAGCAAAGGCAGTCCTGAGAGGGAAGTTCATAGCAATACAGGCCTACCTAAAGAAGTTAGAAACAGTTCACACAAACAACCTAACCCTACGCCTACAAGAACTGGAGGAACAACAACAAAGACAGCCCAGAGCAAGCAGAAGGAAGGAAATAACCAAGATCAGAGCAGAACTAAATGACATAGAGACTAAAAGCACAATTGTAAGGATCAATGAATCCAGAAGCTGGTTCTTTGAAAAGATAAACAAAATCGACAAGCCTTTAAGTAGGCTTATCAAGAAGAAAAGAGAGAGGATCCAAATAAACAGAATTAGAAATGAAAGTGGAGAGATTACAACTGATACCACAGAAATACAAAGGATCGTAAGAAAGTACTATGAAGACCTATATGCTAAGAAATTTGAAAACCTAGATGAAATGGACACATTTCTAGAAAAATATAATCTTCCAAAACTGACTGAAGAAGAAGCAGAAAACCTGAACAGACCAATATCAGCAAAGGAAATTGAAGCAGTCATCAAGAAACTCCCATCACACAAAAGCCCTGGACCAGATGGTTTCACAGGAGATTTCTACAAAGCATTTAAGGAAGAACTAACCCCTATCCTTCACAGACTATTCGAAAAAATCCAAACTGATGGAAGACTCCCAAACTCTTTTTACGAAGCCAACATCATCCTAATCCCAAAACCAGATAAAGACACAACGAAGAAAGAAAACCTCAGGCCAATATCGCTGATGAACATAGACGCTAAAATTCTCAACAAAATATTAGCAAACCGCATCCAGCAATATATTAAAAAGATCATCCACCATGACCAAGTGGGATTCATCCCAGGGATGCAAGGATGGTACAATATTCGCAAATCAATAAACATAATACATCACATCAACAACAGCAAAGACAAAAATCACATGATCATATCAATAGATGCGGAAAAAGCGTTCGATAAGATACAGCACCCATTTCTGATAAAAACACTCAGCAAAGTGGGAATAAAGGGAGCAGTCCTCAACATAATTAAGGCCATATATGAGAGACCTACAGCCAACATCACACTCAATGGACAAAAACTTAGAGCTTTCCCACTAAGATCAGGAACAAGACAAGGATGCCCTCTCTCACCACTCCTATTCAACATAGTATTGGAAGTACTAGCCACAGCAATCAGACAAGAAAAAGAAATAAAAGGCATCCAAATTGGAAAGGAGGAAATGAAACTGTCACTGTTTGCAGACGACATGATAGTGTACATGGAAAACCCTATAGACTCCACTCAAAAACTACTCGACCTAATAAATGAATTTGGCAAAATAGCTGGATACAGAGTCAATACCCAGAAATCAAAGGCATTCCTGTACACCAACAACGAAACTGCAGAAACACAAATCAGGAAAAAAATCCCATTTGATATAGCAACAAGAAAAATAAAGTACCTAGGAATAAACCTAACCAAGGAGGTAAAAGACCTGTACTCAGAAAACTACACAACACTGAAGAAAGAAATTAAGGAAGATACAAACAAATGGAAGCATGTACCATGTTCATGGGTTGGAAGAATTAACATCATCAAAATGGCCATACTACCCAAAGCAATTTATAGATTCAATGCAATCCCTATTAGAGTACCCATGACATATTTCACAGATATAGAACAAACATTGCAGAAATTCATATGGAACCATAAACGACCTCGAATAGCAGCAGCAATTTTGAGAAAGAAGGACAAAGCAGGAGGTATCACAATACCTGATATCAAACTGTATTACAAGGCCACGGTAATCAAAACAGCCTGGTACTGGCATAAAAACAGGCACATAGACCAATGGAACAGAATAGAGAGCCCAGAAATAAACTCAAATCTATATGATCAATTAATATTTGACAAAGGAGGCAGGAGCATAAAATGGAGCAAAAACAGTCTCTTCAACAGATGGTGTTGGGAGATCTGGACAGCTACGTGCAAAAAAATGAAACTCGATCACCAACTTACGCCATACACGAAAATAAACTCAAGATGGATAAAAGACTTAAATATAAGCCGTAACACCATAAAAGTCCTTGAGGAAAACATTGGCAGGAAAATCTCAGACATTCCACGCAGCAACATCCTCACAGACACATCCCCTAAAGCAAGGGACATAAAGGAAAGAATAAACAAATGGGACCTCATCAAAATAAAAAGCTTCTGCATGGCTAAAGAAAACAGCACCAAATTACAAAGAGAACCAACAATATGGGAAAACATATTTGCCAATGATACCTCAGACAAGGGCCTGATCTCCAAAATATATAAAGAACTCACACGACTCCACTCCAGGAAGACAAACAACCCAATTAAAAAATGGGCAAAGGACTTGAACAGACACTTCTCCAAGGAAGACATACAGAAGGCCCAGAGACATATGAAAAGATACTCAGCATCACTAGCCATCAGAGAGATGCAAATTAAAACCACAATGAGGTATCATCTCACACCAGTCAGAATGGCCAACATAAACAAATCCACAAACAAATGTTGGAGAGGATGCGGAGAAAAGGGAACCCTCGTGCACTGTTGGTGGGAATGCAGACTGGTGAGGCCACTGTGGAAAACAATATGGAATTTCCTCAGAAAACTAAAAATGGAACTGCCCTTTGACCCAGTAATTCCGCTGCTGGGATTATACCCTAAGAACACTGAAACACCAATCCAAAAGAATCTGTGCACCCCAATGTTCATAGCAGCACAATTTACAATAGCCAAGTACTGGAAGCAACCTAAGTGCCCATCAGCAAACGAGTGGATCCAAAAACTATGGTATATTTACACAATGGAATTCTACGCAGCAGAGAGAAAGAAGGAGCTTATACCCTTTGCAACAGCATGGATGAAACTGGTGAGCATTATGCTAAGTGAAATAAGCCAGGAAGTGAGGGACAAATACCATATGATCTCACCTTTAACTGGAACATAAGCAATAGAAGGAAAAAGCAAACAAAATATAACCAGAGACATTGAAGTTAAGAACAATGTAACAATAGCAAGGGCGGGGGCGGGGGGTGGGGGCGGGGACAGTGGGTAGAGGGGATTACAGGAACTACTATAAAGGACACATGAACAAATCCAAGGGGGAGGGTGGAGAGGGGGGAGGGAAGTGGGTTCACCTGGGGTGGGGTGAAGGGATGGGGAGAAAAGGCATACAACTGTAATTAAATAACAATAAAAAAATATATATATATAAAAAAAAATTATGTTTCGTGAATGAATTATTAAACCCAACTACTCCTAGACTATTACTAATAATAATTAACACGAATATGATGGCTACTTTGTGCCAGGTTCTATTCTAAGGATTTTATATGTATGAATTAAATTCATTTTTATAATCACTCCTGAGGTAGACACTAGCATTATCCACATTATGTAGATGAGGAAGAGTAGGCACAGAGAGGTTAAGACAATCCTTTAAGAATACACAGCATGTAGGTGGTGATTCAGGATTCGAATCCTGCATCACCAGCTACTTAATTTACTCCATTTTTTTAACACCTACTCCATTTACTTAACCCGTTATTCTCTGCGATCACTTACCAACCAGTTAAAAGTAAGACCCTATAATCACAGAACATAAGATGGGTGTCAAGGGGAATTCAGAGGAAGATGGGGAAATAGAGCCATTTCCAGGGAGATGATTCAGCTCTCATAGGAGAGATGAGACAGTTCAACAAAAACTCCCCACTGTTTTTTTTGTAAAAAAAAATACTTCCCCTAAGTACCTGTTTTCACTTATGTTAACAGTTACATCAATTTTGACTAGGTACAGGCAGATGGCCTAATGTAAAACTTTTGGGAGTAAAATTGTCCTATGTTAAAATTTGAAAGCTATGGCCTACTTCCAGAAAAATTCAAACACGCATACTTTTCCACATAGCTTTGAATATTGGCTGTCCCACTGGATGTCACCCAGGGAGCTGGCCATCTCAGGGACCCTCCTCCTACAGTTACTAGCTTACCTGGGTTGAGATGACTTTATCAAAATGCTAAAGCCAGGAAAAGAATCTGTCAGCAGTATTTAGAGTTTACAAGCAAGTGAAGGAGAAGGTTCTAAAGATCCCAGTGAGCTGGGCAGCAATAGAGACGTAGGATAAATCACATATTAACGAATACCTGTTCTCCTTGTGTGGCCCTCACCCCGGTCACCTATAAGCAGATGGTCAGTTACTGTATTCCTCATGTTGTGTTTTCTGGAGTAGGAAGTAAGTTTATATTTAAAACCATTTCTATTGCTTTTCATAAAAGCTTAGGGACTTAGCAACTTTTATGGTAGATTTCTAGAAGGAGAAAGAGAAAGCAGAATGACTTTCACAGAAGAAGGGGAGAGACGTTAAATTCCAGCTGCAGTTAACTCCCCCCCATGCCCATTCCCCAGGATGCGGTCTCAGTGGCAGTGACTTCAGGGTGCGTGTGCACAGGCAGGGCCCCGGGCACTAGCATTCCTAGGCCTGGACAATGCGTATGCCCCGGTCTGTCACTAAATAGGGAGTTGCCAAAGAGCAATGATCATGAACCTTGGAACGAATGTTGCTCAGAGGCAACCAATTTGGACCGAACTCTGAAAGGACCTTCTGAAGTATTTTGTTCAAAACGAGATATCAAGACCACTGTATGAGCAGCCATCGGAGAGGTGACCCCATAAATAACTTCTACCCAAGTTCCTGACGGGTCTTTAAATTCAATTTAATTTGACTTAATGAAAAAAAGTTAAAATGTTGGTATTTTATTTTGACATACTTTATTGCAAAAGAAATACTGATTTGATGCAAGAGGGAGGAAATTTCACATTTGGTGATTGGATATCATATGGAATACTTGAATCAAATGCAGATTCCCATCAGGTAAACCAGATACTAAAGTGACTTCAACCACTGTAGGGAAAAGAAAAAAAAATAAAACCCTCTCACCTCTCCCCTCACCTCAGAAACACCCACTAGCCCTCATGTAACCCCACTGGCGGTAGGAGTGTGGGTAAGAATGCCTTACCACCTTCTAGTAGAACCTGGACCAAGGGAAAGGAACTGACGAGGGCAGGCCTTCCTATTGTCTGGTTTTCCAATTTAATTCTAACTGAGAAACAAGGCCAGCAGCTTGGAACGAAAATGGCATTAGAGAAGCTACGCTGCTTGCTGGACACCCTTTGGTTCCTTCCCGGTTTCTCCACATCTGCTGCTGTCTGACCCTCCACAGCGCACCCAGTGTCTGGGAATGAAGTCCACGGCCATGTTTCCTGAGAGTCTGCTTGTTTTTCTGGGTTGATGTGTCCTTCTCCCTTGATCCCACCTCCAAGCTAATTTTCATTCTGTGTGTAGACAACCCAAAATGACAAATTATTTTGTGCTTTTCTGCAGTGGTAGGATTTAATTGGGTTTCCCTGACTCAGTTCAATTCCTGAGACAAATAAGTCAAATCCTTCAACATGAGGGACAGAAAACAGGTAAGATGGTGAATAATGGGGCCTGAACACTAGGAAATTCTGCTGAAAACCATTATGTTACCCACGTCTCCTTTTACTTTTCTTTCTTTTTTCTTCCTTCTTTCTTTCCTTCTTTCCTCCTTCCTTCCCTTCTTTCTTTCTCTTTTTCTTTCATTTTGGTGAAATATTTCCAGAATTACGTGGGGTAACATTAGGATACAGAACTATTGCAAATAGAATTAATATCAAAAGAAAGTAATGAATATTCTGACTCACACAAAAGGAAACAGTATAAAGCTCTGTGCAACTTTATCTATAAAGAGAGTGTTGACACTCTTTGGTTCTCCCTTCTACTAACCAAAGAAGAGGGAAGGGGAAATGCCAAGTGCACCATCTATGCACTGAAGTGTAACAAACCAGCCTGGTTCTTTGCTGGGGGCAGCTCTCCTGATGGTTCCTCCTGAGCTCATGTGTGGCTGTAGCCTCTTGCCTGGGGCTGCAGGATCCAAGGTGGACTCGGTCCCATGTCCCAGCTTTGGCGCCACCTGTTGCTAAGCTCTCTCTCTACGTGGTCATTCATCATTCACAGGCTAGGTGAATTTCTTACGATTCTGTTGGAAGCATTCAAACTGGTCAGTGATGGAATCTATATATCTTGCCAAGGCCACAGAAACGTCTACAACCCCCTTTTCACCACATTCTACTGGCCAAGGAAGTCATAAGACCACCCGAATTCAGGGAGGAGGGAGATAGATGTCACCTTTGGATTGGAAGAGTTGCAATAAATATGTGATTATATTTTACTTGCCATGCTGAACAAATGAAAATTTATGTCAAAATTATGTATGTCTAAATCCCATATTAGACTTTCTGAAGTCATGGGGTATTTATTATATTCATTTTCATACGCTAAGCTCAGAGTACTGCCACATCGTAGGTCCCATCATCTGACTGTTGGACAACTATCAATGGACTATGAATTGAAAAACTGTAACATAATAAAAGAATGCTAACAATTCTTTATCATTATCTGTAACTTATATTTTTATGGTTGCTTGTGTTAGGTCATTTGCTGTGCAAGATTAATTTGGCCAGACCTAGAAGAATTTAATTTCAAGCCCTTTTGTGGGAGGGAACAAACTTGCTTTGAAAAAAAAAAATGGTGTGAAGTATTTTACACAGGGAGTATGTCAGGTATCAAAATCAAAAAATGGGGAAAGACAAATCATGTGTGGAGGGCTGTCAGCTTGTGACTGAATGAGTAATGAACTAGTGAGTTGAGCTGAGAAGTGGAAACTAGTGGATTTTTTAAAAGGCGAGACAGGTCATATCAGATCCAAAGCAACAGGCTTAAGGGAGATGTGAAAAGAAACTACAGACTTTCAAAAATTGGCTCAACACTTCCCTGCGAGAAGTCTTTACATTCGGACAGTGATTCCTTCCCTCAAACAAAAGTCATCACCAAATGCCAAACTGAAAGGGGCTGCCTGGAACCCTAAGGAAGTCGTCCAGGGCAAACGACAACAGAGGGTACTTCAGGCCTAACCTCTTTGCCTGTAGGCTCCACCCTAAAGCACCTCTCTGAGCTCCTCTCATTTTGGCCCCTCCCACTCTCCAACACCCTCCACCTGTCCGACCAGTGCTACGCAGGCACCTGGGGGTATATTCTCTGGGATTTTCCTTTTGGCATCCACAGATTGCAGGAGATGCCATCTTGCACCTCACAGCCTATAAAATATTGTTCGCTTGTTGACTGTATTCTCAATCGCTATACGTTTCTTAAGGGCAGAAAGTTTGTCTTGTCTTTCTTCCTTTCTCCCCCTCAGTGAGGATGGTAACTTAAAATAGTCTATAGTCTATAATTTAAATTAAACAGAAAAATGTTAAAAAGTGCTCTCCTTGCATAGTAATGACATGCATGTGCTTTGTGTTTTCTTCTTTAAAATGAGTTAAGAAAAATAAAGCATTTATGCCAGAGCCTGACATGGAAGAATTGCTAAATGATAGTTTACAGTTCTTCTCACCATTATCATTGTTACTTATACGTAACTGACAAGCTGATGCATAAAAGGAAGCCATACCTGTCGTTATAGATACTCTGTAACCAAACCATGGGCAAACCAGCCACCTGTACTAATTGATTTAGGTAACGAAGACTCATTGGATGTTAAACACATGCTAAGTTTGCATTTTCAGTGGTAAGCAGAATAGACATGGCTCCTCCCTCCATGGAGCATACCATCTGGGTGAGGGGAGGGAGTGGTACCTTTTAAACTAATAAAGAAGTAAATTGTAAATCTCAACAAGTGCTGTGAATGGGAAGAACAAGGTGCTATGAATAAATACATAGAAGACAGGGCAACCTATTAGACCAGGTGGGCAAGGAATAACTTTCTGAAGAAGTTCTATTTAAGATGCACTAAACTAACAAAGTGGAGACAGACTCATGGATACAGAGAACAGACTGACAGCTGTCAGAGGGAGGAGGTTGGGAGCTGGGTGAGAAGGGAGAAGGGATGAAGCAAAGAAAAACAAAGACTCATTGACACAATAGAAGGAAAGGAAGGTGGAGGGAGCGGACGAGGGTGAAGGGGGAGGGATAAATGGAGATGGAAGGACACTTGACTTGGGGTGGTGAACACACAATATACAGATAATGTACTATAGAATTATATACTTGAAACCTGTGTAATTTTATTACTAATGTCACTCCAGTACATTCAATTTAAAAGGATGCAATAAGAAATAAAATACAATGAATTCAGCCCAGTGAACAGTGTGGACAGAAGGACCAGCATGGGGTCAATGAGTATAATGGGGAAAAAAAAAAAAAAAAGAGTGTGGCAACCTATAGAATAGGAGAATTTCAAGTTCTTGAGCTCTGAAGCTGACTGCCTGGATCCAAATCTTGGCCTTTCCCTTTGCTAGCTCTGTGGTTCCAGGCAGTTTATTCTGTCTCTTATTTTGATAAAAGGAATAATAGTAATTACCTTACAGAGTCTTATGAGGATTAATATGAAAATGCTGAGCACATTGGCGGAGCACTCCACACACGCTTTATCAGTAATGTTGCAGAAAATTGGGATGGATGGCTCACTGATCAACAAGTATGTGCTGAGAATTGACCACCCGCTGACCTGCTGGGGGTGCTCCTGCCATCACCTGGATCTCTGGCCCCTGGGTCTCTGCTACAAACCTCTTTTTTCAGCCTGTAGAATGACATCATTTCCCACACCTGGCATTTTTGGTAAGCATTTCCCCACAGAGCCGTTTGGGTTCCTAATGATAAAGGCTTACATTTTCCATTTATAGCCCTCTCTTCCCCAATGCTTGGAACTCTTTAGACGAATCTTGGACACAGAGAAAGGATATGAGGGGTGGCTCAGTGGGTGGTCACACCATCTCCGGCTTCACAGAACCACACAGATTCATGCATGCTTTGCCACTAGCCTGCCCCTTCATCTTCATGCTCGGCTTCTCTTGGCTTGCCTTTTAACCCTCCAGTCCTCTCCCTGTGTCTCAGAAGTCTCAGTCTCCCCTCAGGGACACAAGCCTCAAGTCTTTCCCCATCTGGCCCCAGGATTTTCTTCTGCGCCTTCGATAGGAGCCTGCTGGGCCCCTTCTCACTGCCGTGTGGATGCAGGAGGGTTAAAGCTCCTGGGTCATCCTCCACCAAAGGTGGGCAGACAGGCCCCTTCATAACAGGAGCCTTCAGACAGAGGCTTCTCTTCCTCCCCCCATACCTCCTTTTGTATTGACTATTCTCATAAGCGTTTCCCACTCGTCTCACTGTGGCCCCAGTAGACACCCCAGTAAATACCGTGGTATCAGTTCACCTGCTTCCCTGACTTGTCAGAACAGTTGCTTCCCGTGATAGCCTCTCAAATGACTACTTACACTCCAGTCCCCCAAATAATGGTCACCTCTGCACTTCACAGTGCTTCTTTGCTTCTCTTTCTTTTTAAAAATACAAATGTTATGTAATTCTAGAAGCTCTTATGAGAGCCATTTGGAAACTTCAAAATAAAAGAGAAGAAAATATTGTTTTATACGTACGAGGTCTGTCCAGAAAAAAAGTGCAGCCACTGTTAATGTAACGAGAACAGTTTGCATGACACTGATGTAACCTGACAGCCGAGGAGAGTGGACTGGAATGCGCATGTGTGAACAATGATGACTTCACTGTATTGAGCCAGTGGGGGCGGTAGATGACACTGAGTGAGCATGTGTACTGTGTGATCGCCACATTCAAAATGACTGGATAAGTAGAGCAATTAATGTGCATCAAATTTCGCATTAAGCTTGAACATCCCTCTGCAGAACTATTCAGATGATTCAGAGGCCACAGCTGTGGACAACTGGTGATTGGCAGCTTCATCCTGACAATGTGCCCACTCATGTATCAGGTCTCGTGCAGTTTTTGGTGAAACATCAAGTCACCCAGGTGACTCAGCCCCCCTACATCCCAGATTTGGTGCCCTGCGACTTCTGGCTTTTCCCAAAACTAAAATCACCTTTAAAAGGGAAGAGATTTCCGATCATTGATGAGATTCAGGAAAATATGATGGGGCAGCTGATAGTGATTGGGAGAACTATGTGAGGTCCCAAGGTGCCTACTTTGAAGGGGACGGAGGCATCATTGTCCTATGTACAATGTTTCTTGTATCTTGTATCTTCTTCAATAAATGTCTCCATTTTTCACATTACATGGATGGATACCTTCTGGACAGACCTTGCATAATCAATAATACTGTACTAACTATGTATAGTGCCAGCTGGGCACTAGACATATTGGGGGGCCCACTTATAAGTACTTTAACTGCCCATATACTATGCTGTATACTTGACACTAATAGAATATTAAATATCAACTGTCATTGAAACATAAGTTAAAAAAAAATAAAATCTTAAAGAAAGAAAAATTGAATTCTTTGGAAGTTTGAAAATACTCATAATGACAAATTTTAGAAGTACAAAGCAGGTAATTTTCTCTCTGTGTAGTACTAACTGTTGTGGACACACTCATAGAAAATGAGAACAGCACCCCAGGATTCTATGAAGTACCAGCGCTCCTGATACACCACCTGAGAATCTAATGCCTCTGCTTCTTCCTTCTTCTTAGTATTTTTGAAAAACATTACAGTCCCCCCTCTGCACCTAATGCTACTTTCCCCCCTTTACTTTTTAAAATGTAAGTATATGCAATTCTTGGAGATATCTTACAAGTCATTTGTAAAACTCAAAATAAGGTTATTTAATCAGAGAACAGCTGTATGTCAGTGACATGGAGAGTCAACTAATTTTCAGCACTTTCTGATTTCAAATAGTTTGGCTTTGTGTTTCCATCAGGGCGTTTATAAAAACACATGTACAGTTAGATACATTCACCATATTAAAAACGTAAACCGCGTTGCCCACTATTGCTCCTTCCCTTCACTACTCTCTTGCTCCAACACCTCCTGTCTGATTTACCAAGGAGATAATATTTTAAGAAAACAGAAACGTGAAGTTTACTGACTTAAAAAAAAACCCAAAACAGGTTATAGAAACACATAGAGTGTGTGATTTGATTTTGGTGGGGAAAAAAAGGGATACATGTATGTGTGTTCACCTAACTCGGAGAAGATGAAGAACAGGAAGAGGAGGAGGGAGGGGCAGCGGAGGAAAAACGCAGAGGGTGTACACTAAGGTGTTAACGTTGAGTACGCATTTTTATTACTTTTATGGTTGTTATCTGTACTTGCTAATTTTCTACAATGCCTATGTAGAGTGCAAATGTAAATATAAATATAACACAACTTGAAGAAAGCACTAATTTAAGGATTGTTTGAGGCAACTATTTCACTCTTCTGAAAAAAGAAACACGTAGTCTGTTGCCAAAGATAAATCACCTCAGATGCCAACAAGAGGGCTGAGGTTTGCCTAGACTTTCCTAGTTCATGAATGTTGAGTGGTCTCTAAATTTGGAAACTGTTTTCCCCGCTGCTAACACTAAGGCCCCTGTACTATCTATCATACGCGAAGCATTGGTTTCCCTAAATAAACTCCACAAAAATAACCTCCTTTATTTACGGTCATGTTGTTTCAGATGCCTGCAGCCAATTGTCTCCTGGCTTCGGAGGCCAGAATTCTTCTTCTCTCGTTTCACTCTTATTGCTCCCAATTCTCTATCTAATTCGGTGAATATTAAAAATACCAGGCAATGTATTGCAAGATGGTAAGCAATAATACACATATCTTACACTCTCAATCAAATCATCTCTAATGTGTTCGTCGAGTTAGTTTTCCTTCTTCATATTTTACAAAATATACTTCCTTAAAAAAGAAAAAAAGATAATTGGGAAACAGGAGTACGTCATTGTTAATGGAATGATGGATAGAGACTAAGAGATGCTTTCCCAAATGGATTCCCAGCAGCCTTTGCAACTTCTCTAGGTCACTTACCTTGAAGACCCCTCCCCTAAAACTTCACTACCCTACTCCCCTCTACAGAAGGCCTTTTATAGGGATATGAAATGTGCTCTTTGTTTTCATACACAGCAAATGGCTTCTATGGTGAATTTTAGTGGAAGGAGGGAAACCCAATAGTTTGTTGTGAAAAAGATTCCCAGAAATAAAGAGAAAAAGGGTAAAGGTTATTTCCATTTCTCTCCTCCTTCCCCTCCCCACCTCTCTTTCTCTCTTTCTCCCTCTCTCTCTCTCTCTCTCTCTCTCTCTCTCTCAATTTTTCTCTTGCTCTCCTCTTTTCAATAGTGAACATAGTTTTCTTTCTGCAATTGAGGAGAGACAGTGAGAGAGCCGAGTTCCCGGGGAATGATGAGTGTGTGGGCATTCAAACTCTATTACTTGTGACGGCTGAGAGCCTTGCCAGACGGCTGTAATGTATTGGTAACTTCAGAGAAGCAAGGAAACAGTGTAAGATTTCATTTGCTTAATGGCTTACAGATTAATTGAGTTCCATACGCTCTGACTGTGGTACAGATTTCCTTATAACATATTGTTCTTTTTTGTAAAACAGTACAAATGATTCTTATATAAAGATAGCATTGTTTTTTCTTTCTTTCTTTTTTTCGAATTAACTAGTTCCAACTGACCCATCACATCAAATTCATATGTAGACATTTTAGACCGAAAGAAATAAAATTATATTATCCCTCTAACTTTAACAAAAAGCAGGATTCCACCCTGTTGAATCCTCCAATGACATGCCCCAAACACAGAGGGCTGATTTATAAGAGTGCCTTTCAAATAGGAGAAGCTTGCAACTATACTTCAATTAAAAAATAGTTCCTTGTTTTTTCCTTTAAGAATGAGGAAAGATAAGCTTGACTCATTTCGGTCCCTAGAAAAGTTTCAAGTCTCCTTCAGTTGTACATTCAATGAATGCTGAAGAGAAAGTCTATATGCTTTTGTCAAGAAACTCCCCCTATAAGGCAAGACCTATGTTGAACAAAGCCATTTCAAAGCACTGCTTATTAAATAAGAGCTTTGACTCATCCACATACTTCTATCAGTTGGAAAACAAAATCATATTAACAATATGATTAATGATAGTCATGTAAGGGCATCAAAATTCAGAGGAGCGAGCAATCCATACAGGTAACAGTAGACAGGGAATTGTCACCCAACAGAAGGACAATGTGCTTTGAATGATGGGCTTAATTTGGATACAGGGAGGTAAAGAATATTCTATGATTAAAGTGCAGGGGAGGGATATCAAGGAATGGCTTGTGTCAAGGAGAAAACCAGCCTGCCTGGAATAGTCATTTCATGTGAAAGGAAGGTGGTGATACTGGAAAGTTTGGGGACATGGGTTGGGGAAGGAGACAGAAGCTGGTAAGACGGAAAGTAGGAGAATTCCTTAAGTCCTCATTTGAGGGGTTTAGATTTGATTCCTCAAGTGCTAAGAAGTTACTGAGGTTTTCTAAAAAATTAAGATCATCATCTCAACAATGGAGGGGGAGAATGGAGATATGAAATACAGGGCATGGAAGGATGAGACAGCTGTTTGTGGTTTTCTCTACTGGTCCATGAAGATGAAAGTGACAGACGTTGAGAGGGAAGCATAGGAAGGACAGTCACAGCAACAGCAGAACCATGAGGCACTGGAGTCGGAACGATGTGCGTATACCTGCCTCTGAGAACAGTTGAGGCTTTTATAGCACTACTAAAAAGTGTGCTTTTGGCAGTAGAGACAATGCAGACGGAAAGGTGCAGGGAAAAGTGGTAAACAGAGAGATCCTCAGAACATGGGATATGCTTTCATTCCTTTTCCTGTTACACATGCGGTGAGGACGAGGGGAAAACATCTTTCTGTTTTAAATTAGCCTGTCAATGTTGAATCAATCAATTTAAGTTGATTTAATGAACTAATTAATTAAATGTGTCTGATTTTAATTCATGTAAGTCGGCTTACCTTATTTCCCCAGTTTCCTAGTTCACTAGTCCTCTTGTTGACAGATTAGAAACCTCCCTTATTCTCCACGATCACTTACCCCTGTTTCCTATAGTCCCCCAGAGGTCTTTTTACTCCAACCTTTCTGGCACCTGCTCTGCTACCCTCCTCTCTCTCCCTCCCTCTCTTTCTCTCCCCTCCTCCCTTCCTCTCTTTCCCTCTCTCCCTCCCTCTCTCTTCCCTCCTCGCTCTCCCACTCTTTCTCTCTTTGCATCGCAGGGTACATAAAATTTTACTGTACTCATAATTCTAATGTTATACAGCTAAATACATTCCTCCAAAAGATAATTTTATATCCTTTCATCTCCAACTTCTCCATTTTTCTCCTCTTAGCTTTTAATTAACAATAAGCTTTTTATTGAGCTGAGAAGAAGAAAACAATCTGTGCCAGCTGTATGATGCACTTTTCTTCACTAAGGCATCTGGTCCACGAAGAATTCACGTCTTCCACTTCTCTAGGCTGAATTTCTCCCCCTAAACGCGGGACCCATCGACTTCTTGCCTTTTCTGAGGTGGCGTTTCCATCACAGATATTCCACCTGCCTTTAAGCATGTTTTAGTTTGCTATTTGTCTTTGGGGAAAATATACACAATTTAATGAGGAAAAACATTTGTTCTATGAATCAGTGGGATTTTAAATGTTTGGTTTCCATTTTCCAAATTCCTATTAGGGGTTCTTATTCAGATGGTTGACTAACCACCCATGACTCCCTCTCCTTCTTCAAATCTCATTAATGTGAAAAAATAAAAAATAAAACCCCCCCCACAAAACTCTGCACCACTAAATCCATGGTACCACTGCCAACACCAACAGGATATGATTATATTATCAGAACCTAGAGGAATTTCATAACAGCAGAAAACACCTCATTTATGAAACCCAATAAAGCTTAGTCTCTTGCAATTCATAAGAAGAAAAGCAAACAAACAAACACCAAACATGAGTTTACTCAGCAATACTTCCATAGTTTCCTCATTCCCACAGTGGCTGGAATGAGGAGTAGCGCCAGCCCTGCCAGGTGGCTAGCAGGTTGATCAATGCACGGACTGTGAAACACTTAGATAAGTCTCTCAATAAGGAATTTTCCCACAAGCTACCACTAAGTAAATAACACTCTAAGTAGAAGGGGAGACTATTGTGTTGACAGGAGGTGTTGTATGCAATCGTGGACACAATGCTGTTGCAGCCGTAAATTCCCTTCTCCTCCTAAGGAAAATCCAGACACACAAACCTTCTCTGCATTTCCCTCTCACACCGTTGCTCTCAGCCAGGGTCCTTCATAACCAGGATCAGCACTCATTGTGGGAGAAAAGCTAACTTGACCTCTGGTTTGGAGACACCTCAGCCTAACATGTTGCTAAATCTGGGCTATTACTTATAACTAGGAACAAACTAAAGCCTCAAACAATTGAGGGAACATGAAGGCAACAAAGAGAGACAACAGAGGCTCTGCAGAACAGCATGCCTCTAAAATAAGAACAGGCTACTAGGAAATAAAAGTAACCAAGTAAACTGAATTCTTAAGAATTAAATTGAAGCTTCCAGTCAAGATGGCAGCATAGGCATGGCCTCTTACAACTAAAATATAAAACAACCATCACTCAGAAACATCAGAAATCGAGTGGAATGGAAGTCTGACACCTACAGAATAAAAGAAACCCCATCCATCGAGACTAGTAGGACAGGTGCAGACACAGAATGGGCTGGACTCTCACTCACATATGGTGGAGAAAAATTCGGGAGGGATATATTGGGAGTAAGGAGTCCCAGCCCAACATCAGGCCCCCAGCCCAGGGTTCCAGTGTCAGGAAGACAAATCCCCACAACTTCTGACTGCAAAAACCAGCCGGGGACTGAGTCTGTGGAAGAAACTTCTGGAGCCCCAAGCAGTTCCTCTTAAAGAACCACACATGGGCTTACTCAGACTCTCTCCCTCTGAGCTCCAGCACCAGGGTGGCAGCTTGAAGGGCACTGGTGGCATACTGGGAGAGGCAGAAGTGTCTGATATCAGTGTGAGCAGAGGTCATTGTCCCTTTTCTGAGCCCTCCCACTGCAGAGCCACACAGGCTGGTGCTGTATCTGAGGCTCCATCAATCTGGCTAACAATGTTTGACCTGCCTTTGAGATCCCCCAAAAGTCCACCCACCCAATTTAAGGGCCCACCCAAGCTGCTTTTCGATATGAATGGCTGATCTTGGCTCATGCTTTACAACTTCCTAAATCCTATTAAACAAGCAACAGCTGGCCTCAAGGAGCTCCAGGCTGGGCACTAGCAGCAGCCAGATTAGTTTCACGGCTGGGCTTCACCTGGGAGTCTCCAAGCCCAGCACAAGTAGCAGCCATCTCAGATTGCTCAGGAAGGGCAGCCCGGGGCAAAACACAGGTGGGGGCTGACCTTGGCCTGCACCACCCAGGAAACCCCAGGGCCAGCACACTCAGTGGACAGCTACAGACCATGTCGGAGCACCTCCACCCTGCCGCTGTACAGATGATCCTCCATGGAGGGAGGACGTTGGTAGTAAGTAGTCACAGTCAGTCCTTGCAGCTCACTGGCCTGGACAAATCCCTCCATTGACCTGCCAACAGCAACCGAGACTCAATTACAAGAGGAGGGTGTACTCAGACCACACAAAAGGCACACTTCAAATACCCAACTTGGGTGATAGGGGAGGCTGTGCCACTGGACCCTATGGGACACCTCCTACGTTAGGCCACACTACCAAGGTACAGAATCAAAGCCGCTCTACTTGATACATAGAAACAAACACAGGGAGGCTGCCAAAATGAGAAGACAAACCAATATGGTCCAAATGAAAGAACAGATCAACATTCCAGAAGAAGAGCTAAACGAAATGGAGATAAGGAATCTATCAGATGCAGAGTTCAAAACACTGCTTATAAGGATGCTCAAGGAACTTAGTGAGGACCTCAGCAACATAAAAAAAGATCTAGTCACAAATGAAGGATTCACTAATTGAAATGAAGAACAAGTAATAGGGAAACAACATTAGAGTGGATGAAGCTGAGAATCAAATCAATGATTTGAAAGAAGCAGAAAAAAAACAATCAGAACAACAAGAAGAAAAAAGAATCCAAAAAAATTAGGGTAGTATAAGCAGCCTCTGGGACAACTTCAACAGGTCCAACATTAGCATCATAGGGGTGCCAGAAGGAGAAGAGAAAGAGCAAGAAATCACAGGTCTATTTGAAAAAAATAGTGAAAGATAATTTCCCTAATTTGGTGAAGGAAATAGACATGCAAGTCTAGGAAGTACAGAGTCCCAATCAAGGTGGACCCAAAGATGACCACACCAAGACACATCATAATTAAAATACCAAGGGTTAAAGATAAACAGAGAGTCTTAAAGCAGCAAGAGAAAAGCAGAGAGTTACTTGCAAAGGAGTTCCCATAAGACTGTCAGCTGATTTCTCAAAGGAAACTTTGTGGGCAAGAAGGGGCTGGAAAGAAGTATTCACAGTGATGAAAGGCAAGCACCTACAACCTAGATTACTCTCTGCAGCAAAGCTATCATTTAGAACAGAAGGACAGATAAAGTGCTTCCCAGACAAGGTAAAGTTAAAGGAGTTCATCATCACCAAGCCCTCATTATATGAAATGTTAAAGGGACTTATTAAAGAAAAAGAAGAAGATAAAAAATATGAACAGTAAAATGACAACAAACTCACAACTATCAACAACTGAATCTAAAAAAGAAAAAAACAAACTAAGCAAAAAACTAGAACAGGAACAGAATCATAGGTATGGGGGTCATTTGGAGGGTTATCAGCTGGTAGGGGGAAGGGTGAGAATTGGAAAATGGTGTAGGGATCAAGAAGCATAATCAGTAGGAATAAAACAGACAGGGAGATGTTAAGAACACTATAGGAAAGGGAGAAGCCAAGAACTTACATGTGTGACCCATGGACACGAACTAAGAGGATGGGATTACTGGAAGGAAGGGGGGAAGGTAGATACTGGGTGGAGGGGGGCAAAAGGGAAAAAAATTTGTACAACTGTAACATCATCATCAATAAAATATACTTTAAAAAGATTAAATCAAAATTTAAAAAAAGAATTAAATTGAAACAAAGAAGAAAAGTGTCAAGTATTATTGAAGCAGAACAAGGCAGAGCTGCAGAGTGACGTTTGTCATTTATTTATTTATTTACTTAATTTATTTATTTAAGGAACAATGCGTCCTTTTCCTTAAGCCACACAAAGTAGTACTGTGAACCATCACCGATGGAGACTTAGAAGGGATTCACCATACACAACAAATACTCGAGTCCTCAGAGAAAAGGGCCCATCAGATGTTCAGATGTTTTACAAGATTATTGGTTATTTAAACATATTATGGAGGTCACAATTTTCCCCTAAATGGTGACGGATGGAGACTTAACTTGGGGTGGTGAGCATACAGTACAATGTACAGATGATGTGTTCTAGAATTGTGCACCTGCAACCTGTATAATTTTGTTAAGCCGTATTGATTAAAAAATTCAATAAAAAATTAAAAATTCACTCTTTACAAAAAATGTAATATGCTCCTTGTTCTAAAATAAGTAAATAAACATATTCTGGAGAAAACATGTCTTCAAGGATAAAACAAATGTCTACATTTTTAGATTTTGGCTGGATTACTTTTGAGAGCCAATTAATCTTTAATTTAATAGAATCCCAAACATGTTTCAAACAAGCATTGAAGAGGAACTTGATTAGGCCAATTTTAAAATTCATTTGGAAGAAAGAATATAAATAAGTAAATAGTGGGGAAGTTTTGTTGAAACCTAAGTGAACACTGCCTTTCTACTGAAATCCCTCCTGGAGGCTAAAGGACAGATTCCTCCTGCTGCTCAACGTTCTGCCAGCAGGTAGCCCTCCGCCGCCTGCCCCCTCCAGGCACGTCTCTCAGCTGAAGAAAGCCACTTTGCCCAGTTTGTGTCCTTTCTAAGAGGCTGCCTGCATCCAAGTAGTGGTTGACACAGGAGTATAAAAACTCGGCCATCTCCCCTGACTTGGGACATCTCTGAAAGGCTGTCCTTTCTTCAGAGCTCCTGGTGGGGCCAACTGTAGCTTTAAGGGGCCAACCTTATGTACATTGTCTCCCTCTGCCCGTTTTTGCATCCTACTCTTCCGCACAGGTGCTGATTGCTGGAACACTCGCTAATGAACTTCCCACACACTATTCTCCATCTCAGAGTCTATTTCCAGAGAACGCAACGTGCGCTGTTAGATGCAAATATCACAATATACGAAACACAGCACATTAAACACGGCGATACCAAAATGTCAACAGACAACTGAATCAGGAGGAAAATAGAAAGGCTTGACACAGACACAAACATATATATGGTGATTTCTTATGTCATAATGTGTCTTTTTTTTAAATTTAGCCAGAAAATGATGAACTTTAGAATAAATGGTTGGGGACAATGGTTGTTTACGCGTCAAAGGAAAATATAATGCAGTCAATTCTCTACTTTATATAATACATCAAAAGAAATTGCCCATACATTAAAGACATAGAAATAAAAATCAAAGTATGTTAGCACCTGGAATTAAGTATCAGACAATATTTTACAATCTTGGATGGGAAGGAGGTGTTAGAGGAAGGCTTCCCCCACAAAACACAGAATTCAAAGGTCATTTAAAAAAAACAATTGTCAGATTTAAATTTTTAATTTATTTTTTGGCCTGACATTTTGAAATAATTTCAGACCTATACAGAGTTGCGAAAGCAATACAAGGTATTAGCGAATATGCTTCTCCCGTGCTAGAGAAACTGTAATATGAGCAGGTTTGTTTTTCAGAGCTAAGATTTAGCAATTGTGAAATCACTTTATTTATATCCTAGGGCTTGGAAAACATATAGCTATATTGTTAATAATGAGAGACACATTTCTCACAGGCAGAGAAAAAGTAAAGAAATAAATAAAGAATGAACCCTGTGGTAACTGCTGGTATTAGTAATAATTTATGGCTAGAGATAAACTACCACCCAAGCCTGGAGTTTTCCAGGCAGCTGAATTCTTCAAAATTAGGTTTTATTTCACTTCTGTCACCTTGATTGCATCTAACCCCACCTTTCCCCAATGCCAATGATTTAACACAACTAATTTAAATGTGTTTGGAAGCTTAAATCTTCCCTCAGAAAATGTCCCTTGTTAATGCAAAACAATTTCTAACATTTGAAGTGAAATGCAAAGTAAAAAAATGAAGTAAAATATTCTAGAAAGTGTTCATGAGAGATATTAGGAAAAACTACCTTCTCTAATCCCATGAACATACCCCATAATAAATATCATCAGCTTTGCCTTTAAGAACAGATTAATTCTTAACTTCTCCATCTCTGTTAGTTTTCCCCTGTGCAGACCCATAACCTGGACCTCAGCTAGAGAGGTAGGGTCCTACAGCTATGTTCGTAGCAGGCGATTACACCTGCCTATCATTGTAAACCAGAGATGGGTCAGATAAGGTCCCCCTTTGTGAAAATTTAAATAAAGACCAAGAAACTAAGAGTCAGCTTGTGGTGACTGATGGAGACAGGACGTGGAGATAGGGACTTGGAAGATACGGTGGCTATTTTGGTCCATGTGCACTGTCGATGGGTACGAGGACACTTGTGGGTACAGAGGACAAAAAGGACACGGGGGACCATGCATATCCCAAAAGAGTAATAGCTAGAGAGTATATGCATCTGCTGACTTGTCATGCCCAGTAAGGTCTCACGGTATCTGTAATGAAGCTCAGTTAGATGCCCTTTATCCGTTAATAGGTAATGCCCTTTTTCCTTAGGCTATGTTGAGTGGGTTTTTGTTTCTTGCCTTAAGCAATTGACGGTAACAAAAGAAGTCATTGCTATGTGAGTCTTTAGTAACCAATGCTTTGTGACAACCTATTGTGCTTTTAGTCTCAAGAGTCATATTTTTATTAGCAATGTTAAACTATTTTATGAAAAGTTTCAAAGCAAATAGTCTTCAGAGGTAACTTGGAAAACTTCTAAAAGAATCACTCTAGAATTACATATAAATTATATGTAATCCATACAGTTATGTGTTTACTTATATAAATACATTTATAATATAAAAATAGTAAATTATTATATTGAAGGTAAATAACAATAATGAAGCCTCTTTACTGATGTTATCCCTATAATTCATTGGGAGATTTATTTCTTGATATATATTCTATATTGATAAAGATACTTTTAAACTTTAGCCCAAATGTTTTTAATAAAAGTAAAAAGAAGACTGTTTCAAAAACTTGGAAATTAAAAATGTGTATATAAACATGGTCTTCAATGGACCTAGCATATCTGAAAAAAAATTGTTCTCAACATAATTTTCTAATGCTAATAACCTACAATCAAAGTGCTGAGAAATACTAAGCTGAATCTAGTATTATGAAAAGGAAATGATCAGTAGTCTTCATATTAGAAGTTAACCTTTATAGAATTCAAAGGAAAATATCCCCACCCCATTTTTTTTTTAATTTTAAGGGGAGGGGGATGGTTAGGGAGTGCAGGGACTGAGCAAAAAGGAAAAAGGAACTCATGGGCATGGACAACAATGTGGTGATTGTTGGGGGAAGGAGTATAAGTGAACTAAATAGTAATGAAAAAAGAAAAAAATAATAAAAGATTGAAAGTTTAAAAAAATGGAAAAAGAAAAAAGAAAAAAAATTACATGCCTTGTAAATGTTCTGCATTTCGCTGATCAAAAGCATTTTTTAGCAAAACTAGCTATATCTGAGAAACCAAAATATAAGCACGTATCAGACAATTAAGGAAGAAGCTGAGTAGGGTTAGGGAATTGGTGAGTTATTTCTCTCAAGAGTCACTTTAGAAGATTTGAAGCATGCAGACAGTGACAATCTATTAATTTTCCTCTTAGGCTGCCTTATTTTTTCTACTTAGTGCTCATCAAATGCAAAGCCAACTACCAAACACTAATCAATAGACAATTCTCCCTGGTTGAGACCAGGATGAAAAATCCAAGAAATATATCACTGTCCTTTACCCTTCCTCTATTCTTCACATTATCTGCAATCTCTCCTGGTCTGACCCCTCTAAGTACTTAGTGATAACTTTCTGAAAAAGAAACAAACACAGTTCCATATAAAATCATCTTCTCAAAAATCTTTCACGAGGGAAATTCATTTTTATCATGGCCAGTCTATAAAGTCAATACAATAACAAATTCAGATGAGCAATGAAACTAATATATATTACACAATTACACTGATTTGGGATTAGCTGTTTTCATCTTTGTAACCAAAATTAACAAATGCATTCTTATTCTCATTTTACAGATGAGAAAACCAAAGTTTCAAGAAATTAAATGTTCCCAAAGGTAACATCACTAGACACTAAATGATTAATCCAAGATTTTAAAACAAGCCTTTAAAACATTAACCATCCATTTTTGCTCTATCCATGAGATAATATAAAAGTATGTGCCTTTAAGTATTTGGCCAGCAGGACTTCCCACCAAGATGGAGGCATAGGTAGATACACTTTGCCCCCTCCCACAACCAAAAGAAAGACAACAAATTTAAAAACAAAAGATAACCAGAAATTCCAGGTAATCAAACTGCATGGAAGTCTGACAACCAAGGAGTTAGAGAAGAAACATCTGTCCAGACTGGTAGGAGAGGCAGAGATGGGCAGCTGGGTGGAGAAGACTTGCAGCAACACAGCGGCTGGAGAACTGGGGTGGGCAAGGTGGTGGCTGGGAGTTGGGGCAGTCCCCCATCCGTGTGCAGATAAACTGGGAGGAACAACTGGGGAGCGAGACAGACCACACAACCCAGGGTTCCAGCATGGGAAAAACAAAGCCTCAAAACCTCTGGCTGTAAAAACCTGTGGGGGTTGTGGCAGCGGGAGAAACTCCCAGCCTCACAGGAGAGCTCATTGGAGAGACCCACAGGATCCTGGAAGGTACACAAGCCCACCCACCGGGGAATCAGCACCAGAAAGGCACAATTTGCATGTGGGTAGCAGAGGAAGTGACTGAAAGCTGGCAGAGAGCTGAGCAGGCATCATTTTTCCCTCTCAGACCCATCCCCCACATACAGTGTCACAACACAGCCAAGTGGGTTGCTCCGCCCTGGTGAACACCTAAAGCTCTGCCCCTTACTACATAACAGGGTGTGCCGAGACAAACAAATATGGCCCAAATGAAAGAAGAGGTCAAAATGCCAAAAATAGAACTAAGTGATGAAGAGATAGCCTCCTATCAGATGCACAATTCAAAATGCTGGTAATCAGAATGATCACAGAATTGGTTGAGTATGGTTGCAAAGTACAGGAAGAAGTGAAGGCTGCGCAAAGTGAAATAAAGAAAAATACACAGGGAACCAACAGTGAAGGGAAGGAAACAGGGACTCAAATCAACAATTTGGAACAAAAGGAAGAAATAAACATCCAACTGGAACAGAATGAACAAACAAGAATTCAAAAAAATGAGGCGAGGCTTAGGAAACTCAGGGACAACTTCAAACGCTCCAAAATCTGAATTAGAGGGGTGCTAGGAGGGGAAGAGGAAGAACAAGAAATTGAAAATTTATTTGAAAACATAATGTAGAATTTTTCCAAATCTGGCAAAGGAAATAGACTTCCAGGAAGTTCAGGAAGCTCAGAGAGTCCCAAAGAAGTTGGACCTAAGGAAGCACACACCAAGGCACATCATAATTACATTACCCAAGATTAAACAGAAGGAGAGAATCTTAAAAGCAGCAAGAGAAAAGGAGACAGTTACCTTCAAAGGAGTTCCCATTAGGCTATCAGCTGATTTCTCCAAAGAAACCTTACAGGCAAGAAAGGGCTGGAAAGAAGTATTCAGTTATGAAAGGCAAGGACCTACATCCAAGATTACTCTATTCAGCAAAGCTATCATTTAGAATGGAAGGGCAGATAAAGTGCTTCCCAGATAAGGTCAAGTTAAAGGAGTTCATCATCACCAAGCCCTTATTATATGAAATGTTAAAGGGACTTATCTAAGAACAAGAAGGAGATTAAAAATATGAACAGTAAAATGATAACAAACTCGCAACTATCAACAACTGAACCTAAAACAAAAACAAAAACAAATTAAGCAAAAAAGTAGAACAGGAACAGATTCACAGAAAGGGAGATCACATGGAGGGTTATCAGCAGAGAAGGGGAGGAGGGAGAATGGGGGAAAACATACAGGGAATAAGAAGCATAAAAAGTAGATACAAAATAGATAGGGGGAGGTTAAGAATAGTATGGGAAATGCAGAAGCCAAAGAACTTATATGTACGACCCATGGACATGAACTAAGTAAGGGCAGAATGCTAGTGGGGGGGGGGGTTACAGGGTGGAGGGGAATAAAGGGGGAAAATGGGGCAACTGTAATAGCATAATCAATAAAATGTATTTTTAAAAGTATTTGGCCAGCAATTATTTGTCTCAGATTTTCTATCAATTGGTATGAAAGTAATAAAGAAGGAAAAAAAAAGTAAAAGAATATATCTATATTTTTGAAATGTAAGTTTGATTATAATGATATAAAATACATTCTTCTTAATTATGATATTAAAGATTTCCAATTTTTAGAATGACAGATTTGGTTGTCAATTTGTCTGAAGTTTATCTTCCCTAAAATATGATCATGTCATTTTCATGCTATTTTTTTCCACATGCTAGGCTCATTGAACTAATTTAACTTTTGCTCTTATTTTTATGCTACCTCATGTCCACCACTCAGAAAAAACAATATTAGTGTCCCAGAAATACATTTGTAAAACATAAAATTAGTGATGAAAGGCATAACATAAATTATAAAACTCAGAAAAATGTCTCAAATTACATCAAACGAGAGCCTGCTATGAGTAAGTAAATCTGTTAATGCAATGGCAAACGAACGTAAAAGTGTGAATGTTTGCACAAGCACCGAAAATGGAAAATTGCAGTCAGGACGTGTGACAGTAGATACCTGAACTTCAGCTATCATTAGACTGGGGAGCCACTTGAACACTGGCAGAGAGCCAGTATCATTTGCATAATTATTTTTTTAAAAATGAGATAACCTACAGGTTATCTTTTCCTGAATCTGTGGGAAAATACATTCCCATTTTTTAAAAGGTTAATTTAAAAGATAAACACAGAGAGGAAGTTAAAACTATAGTTTAATCACTCAAAATTGTAGCCCAGTGAGTTAAAACAAGTACAAATCACAGTGTGGCAAGACGTTTGCAAAATCAGGTAGAAAATTAAGAATTAATGTTCTGTTCAAAGAGAAAACACAGGAAGTTAGTGGGAAAACTTGTAAAACTCCCCCGTGAAATGATGTTCTTGTTATCACATAGTGCTCATAACGTACAATGTAGAAGAGCAATTACTATCACATCATCCCTCCTCCAGATATTCTGGTCAATCGCTGTGTGTGACCCCTGAACAGAATGTGACTCTGCTCTTAGAACATATATGGTACCCACATCAAGGAGAAAATCTTGGTTAGTATTTGATCTGTTACTAAAAACCCAACCCCCTGGGAAAGGGTATTTCATTTAGCTTATGTGTATTTTGGGAGCCGTAATTCAGCTGGAGAAGAAGGCACTAATATCAGTAGGAAGGGGGAATCAGCAACACGTGTACCTGGAAGAGTATTTCTGTGTGCAGAGAGGATGTTGATGATGAACACCTGTCCGCACGGTGTTCTGCTCATGGAAAATGGTTGGTAATCAAATCAGATTTCTGGATCATGATTCAGTGATGAAAGAAACAGTAAATTTCTTAAAAACAGACAACTGTAACTGAATAACAATAAAAATTAGAAAAAAAGAAAAAAGTAAAAAAAAAACATTCAAAGCATATTCTCTGGGTCCCCATCTTTTCAGCATGCTGAGTGGCAGATGCCAACTTAATTTCTCATGTGCAGTCTAGTGCACTTCAAAGTTAAAGAAGCTCACACGCATTTAAATAATGACATATGAGATAAAACTGGTTCTCAATGAATAATTCTAATATTGAAAGTTCAAATGTTTCTATGATTTTATGTGGCTTGCTCAGGTAGCATAGACTAGGCATAAATTAGTGATATACTCAGCATGTTGCAGAGTCTAAATCTATTATTTAAGGATCCCAATATTACTTTTTAATATTGGGTATAAAAGAGGAAGATAGTTAAAGAAAAAAAGTCCAGCTGTGTGTGTGTTAATCAGAGTTCTCCAGAGAAACAGAATCAATATGAGATATCTATCTTCCTACCTATCTACCTGCCTACCTATCTATTAACTATAAGTCATTGAGATTGATTGATTATGAGGAATTGGCTTACATAATTATATAGGCTGAGAAGTCCCACCAACTGCCCTCTGCAAGTCTGGAAGCTGGAGACCCAGGAAAGCCAGAGGTGTAGTTGAGTCGAGGTTCGAAGCCCAGAGAACCATGGGAGGCTGAGGGCAGCAGAAAATGAGAGGAGCTGTCTCAGCTCAATCAGTGAAGCAGAAGAAAGGGAAACGTCCTCCTTCCTCCGCCTTTTGTTCTATTTGGACCATGAATAAATTGGATGACGCCCACCCACCTGGGATGGGGGAAGCAATCTACTTCACTGAGCCCACCAATCCGAACACTAAACTCATCCAGAAACACCAAGAAATAATTCGGGCACTTGTGATCCAGTCAAGTCGACACAAAATTAACCATCACAGAGGATAAATGACTAAAGGGCTAAACATGTCACTTTTTTTTTCCCTGACACTCTATTATATTCTTCACTCGCTAAAGAAAGAAATTGATAAATTATTTGGTATATTTTAAAAGCACATCCAAATGATACTACGGAACATGGGAAACTGTTGAGTGCTGAATCCTTCTAAAGGGTGGATTGGGAATCCATGTGCCATTATCCTCGGAGCTGAATTAGTCGACCCGGCAGGTTTTGACTGAAACGTGCACGCCAACTTAGGCGTCCAGGGAGGAGCGCTCAAAAGAGCTGCGGTTTCCATTTGAATCAACCACCGGAACTCCCTGACAAGACCTTTGCCGGTAATGGAAGTGAAGCATAAGAAATGCAAGTGGAATCTGATTCATTGCTCAGATTCTCCGCCACCAAAACAGAAGACACATGTTTTATTCTGTTCACTCTTAGAAAACAGTACCTTTTGCGACAGCATGGGTGGAACTAGCATATTAATATTATGCCAAGGGAAATAAGCCAGTCGGTAAAAGACAAATTCCGTATGGTCTCACCTGTAAGAGGAATCTAATGAACAAATAAACTAAGGAGCAAAACAGAACCGGAGGCGTGAAAACATGGAACAGACAGACAGCGATGAGGGGGGATAACGGTGGAAATAAAGGGAAGGGATCAGTCAAAGAACGTGTATAAATGACCCATGGACATGGACAATGGGGTGAGAATCGACTGGGAGTGGGGGTTGGGCTGGGAGGAGGAAGGCAAAGGGGGATGACTGTACTAGAATAACAATAAAAAATTAATAAATAGATTTAAAAAATAAACAAGAAAGTTTAAGATCATGGGAGGTGTTGGGGGGCAAATGGAGAAAAATTGGGACAACTGTAACAGCATAATCAATAAAATATAATTTAAAAGAAAAAAGAAAAGTTATAGCTATGAAAAATATATACTTGTATTTTAGTTCTACATTTAGTAACACTGTACTGCAACTTATTTTTTGAATAGACCTAAAATTGATGGTCAGTGTCTACCCAGAACACATCGCAGTGCTGTGAACAGGCCCAGGGTTTGAGTGTGAGGGTGTAGAGCCTGAGCTCTCGTACCCACCACGTACTCAATCCTCTGCTTCCTCCTTCCTTCTCTTGCCCCGGAGAACAGGGGAAGTAGGGAGAGACTCCCTACAGCTGATCATGAATTCGTTTTGCCATTTCATATTAACGAATTCAGAAGAGAGACTGTTGTAGCTTCAGAGATTTCACCTATAAATGAGTTTTCCTAGGAGGGGCTCTAGAAGGATACGTCAAAAGTGCAAAAGCTGCGCAAAGGATATTATGATAAAGAAATAATATAAATGACAAAACAAGTCATAATATTTGGGCTTTAAGGGTTCTCATACATCCTCTGTTGACTTTTCTTTTTTTGATAGGGGGCAAGAGGGTTTAATCTTTTACTCTGGAATACAGTTAGATATAAAGACAAATTACACAATAGAATGTTAACTCATTGTTTTGGTCCGTCTCAAAATTCAATGCTCATTCGACCCACACTACAACCTTCTGTGTGTGGTTTGTGTCCATCTCAATTGCTCTTCAAAGGTACAGTAGGTATTTTCATGCAGAGGCTGTGCAAACCCACTTCCTGTAGTCCAATCATGTTGGAAATACATCAGACTAACCTCTGCGTGCAAACCCTGTTGATTGTTTTGTACTGTAAAGAAATCTTCAGTAATGGGAATAATCACAAAACCTATTTGAATTATGAGTTTGATTTTCATGTATTGGTACAATCTGTATTTCAAGGCATCTTGACCCTGCTGAGGTTTCTCTCTCTCTCTCTCTCTGACTTATTTTCATATAGTTGATTGTGTTGGTTTTCCATCAAACACCTGCTGTTTCTTAACCACAAAATTATAACCAAGTTAGTATTGAGAGCCCTGGATTAAGAGTTAGGAGACAGATTCTTGCCCAGCTCTACTACCCACTGGCTGTCTAATCACCGAGGAGTCCCTTAACTTCTTTTAAACATTTTAATTGAATTTATTGGGGTGACATTACTCTCTCTCTCTCTTTCTTTTTGTAGGACAACACCTCCCTGCAAAGCTTCTGGAGCCCCCAAAGGGGAGTACCCAGGGCACTGAGTAAGGAGGCAAGGTCCTGAATCAGGCTGTGGGAGCCTGAAGAAGAGGGATGCACACAGGTGACAGAGGCATTTAAAGGTCGAAAGAAAGAAGGCGTGTCCACCGAAACCAGGCGGAAGGACCAATGGATGTGGCGGGAAGGGAAATATCACAGAATGCCCCGGAAACCAGATTGGAGTTCAGGGAGGAGTTGGTCCACAGAGATTCTGTAAAGATGACCAATTGATTCAAATTGCTGTTAAAGTAGCAAATGATTCTCTCGGATGGTTTAGTCGTTTGCATTTCCCTCTGGTTCAGGTTGGGGCATCTATGAAAACCTGACTATAAAGACCTGGGGCGAGCCGATTTTAAATGTAAGCGAAGCACATTAAAGAGAATCACCTTCCTCTGACCCCAAGCTATAAACGGATTTCACTTAGTTTCAGTGAATGTAACATGCTAAATGTCTCTGACTTTGTCAAATAAATTTCATCATCTTTCTCACCTTATCTTTAAAAAATGTGCCACTCACTCACCTAGCATTCCCTCACTTCAATATTTTCTGTGTGTTCCAGTCAATCTAGCTCATACTTTCTTTTTCTATATATTCACAAATTAAATACATAGTCTAAATCAGTGATTTTCACCCTTTTTCATCTCATGGCACACAAAATAATTACTAAAACTCTGTGGCATGCCCAAAAATATATTATATATTTTGCCCATCTGACCAAAAAATAGGTATAATTTTGATTCACTCACACCGTACCACTATTATTGTGTTAGCTGTAGTCATTGTTTTTATTTGATAATCTAAAGGAAAAGAGGTCAGTGCCCCTGACTAAATAGTCAGGTATTGCATGTTCTAAAAATTCTCATGGCACACTGGTTGAAAATCACTGCTCCAAATAAAGACACAAAGTAATTTTTATGGAAAATTGTAGCATATGCCATGTCAGGCTCCTTTCTTCCCTGCTGCCTTCTTACCCATTAAAGATATTAAGTGCCTTATTGGCTAACAATAATGTGGGACACTTCACAAAAGAAAACAAATAGAAATAGTCTGTATACTCTAGCAGGTCATAACCTTTTATTTGTGAAATAGAAATTATTTTTATTTCCTGATTATAAAAGTAATACATGCTCAGCATAAAAATTCAGGTAATGCAAGAATTTTGTTCTATCATAAAGAAACTTGACCGGGACTCGGAAACCAGAGAATAAAAATATTCCCAGATGCAAAGTTAATTCATTATATATAAGTAGCTAGTTATTTTTTTTTATAATAACGTGGAATGAAAGCATAGGAGCAACAGTGCTGTTTTGTTTTTCATTTTGGAGCACCTAACAGTTTACAAACACTTTCCCATACTTACACATATGGAGCTGGCTGTTAGCGCTCCTGTTGCTATATTCTGAGCGCCTAACTCTGTCCACCAAATTGCGACTTGACCTGACTCTGGCCTGGGATCCCTAGAACATGTTACTATGATCTGAAGGAGCTAGGTCATCCTACAACGTGTTTGATGACCGCATTTTCAAGAGAAAGCACAGCCCGTGCACATTATTCTCATATTTCTTTTTTCTTTTCTTGCCAACTTTACCATCTATATTATTTCCTAGGGCTGCCGTAACGAATGAGCACAGACTGGGTGCCTTGAAATAACAGAAATGTATTTTCTCACCGTTCTGCAGGCTAGAAATCTGAAAAATCAATGTGTCAGCAAGGCCAGTTCCTCCGATGGATCTCAGATAGAAATCTGTTGTATGTCTCTCTCCCGGCTTCTGGTGGTTGCCAGGAACCCTTGGTATCTCTCGGTTTGCACCACTCCGATTTCGGCCCCCTTCTTCCCCTGGCACTCGCTCTCCATGTGTCTGTATCTCTGTATCTGAGCATCTCCGTCTCCCTGGGCTTACTGGAAAGCCGGTCATCGGAGTAGGCTCGTCCTAATCCAGGATGACCTGTCCTCACTTGATGGCATCTGCAAAGACTATTTCCAGATAAGATTGCATTCACAGGTATGATGGGAATGGGGCAGGGGCGGGGGAGGGGCGGCCAGGGCTAGGACTTCAACATATTTCTTTGGGAGACACAATTCAGCCCACATTGTTCTGTGACACTTTGGGTATTGTCTATGGCTTCCTTCTAGAATATTTCTTGACTAATACTTCTCAGTATTTTATGTCATTGCAGATTAAGTTAGGAGTAGACATGTATGAGTTTTGAGAGAGAGAATCAAAGGCTAGGAGGACTGCGTGAAAAATAGTCCCCTGGACTGTGGAGCTTGGGCACCGTGTTACTTGAATGTCTCCTGAGCATTCCACGGCTTCGCCATGTGGTCCCTGAGCCCAGAAGCTTCCCTTGGTGCTAGCCTCTCCGGTGAGGTAAGCACCTAACACTTCCAGCCAAGATTACTAAAAACCTGGCAAATACTAGGCACTCAATAAATACATATTAAATAAATGGATAAATAAATGAATGCTCTAAAATATAAGAAAAATGCCTTACTTAATCCTAGATGTGTCCAGATAAAACCTGGCATGACTGGAAGAAAGAATGTTCTAGGTTAGCAGAAGTGATGTTTCCTCAATCCTATGGGAACACTCTAGGATAAAGAGTAACCCTAACAGCTGGAGAACATTGTAACTGGGATGTTGAGCAAGCGTGACGAATAGGAGGCAGTAAATGAAAATGTATTTTTGTTCTCCACTGTCCTTCTTCAGTGAACTAACTTACTCTAAGTCACAAAGCTCAGTATGTACTTGGTAAGGAGAAAGCCTGCTCTTCAGTTTTGGCAGCACCTTGAACCTGACCAACTCAGACAGTACTGCCCTCCCCCTGGGACTCTTTCTTTCCCTGCTCCACCTTCTGCTTCTGGCAAATTGGGGTTTTGAGTCCAACTGTATTGCACTGAGCGAGGGCATACTCCTTTCTAGACGAGGAGAGTGATTAACTGCTGAGCCCGCCTGCTACGTAAACCTACCTTTCTTGGACACTTCCCTTGGTGACCTCAGATGCCCCCACCCCCCTTCACTGGACCTCTCCACTTGGGCTGTGTTCACCTTCTTTATCAGGCAGCTGCTCCCAATGTAGTCTCTGTTTTCTCCTGGATTCATTCCACATACAATTCCCCACCACTACCCCAGGCATTGTAGGAGTCGAGGTTTGAAAGAACTCCCAAGTCAGCTCGCTCCCTTGACTCTGGACCATGGAAAACTTCATGAGAAAAACTCAGGCATTCTTTAAGAGGCTGCCTTCAGTATTTGGTGAGAGTGCAGTTTCCATTAATTCCAAATTAGTATCAATCCATTCTCTTTCTCTCCCTCTCTCTCCCTCTCTCTCTGTCTCTCTCTCTGTCTCTCTCTCTCTCTCTCTCTCTGTCTCTCTCTGTCTCTCATGCTTCAGGCCAATAGCACTGTCTGTCTCTTTAAGATAACTCAGACTTGTGCCAGACACTTTATGCAGTGAACATCCTAACTATAGAGAATGGATTCCGGAGGCTGCCTGTCACTCAGATTGACAATACAAGGGAGTGCCTGCTCCTTGTTCCCGGAAGGCCGGAACGAAGAGTGTGGGTGGTAACCCTGCTCATAGCCGAGGTTTAGCCTCTCACTTCTCAACCTGTTTCAATCTTCCCTGCGAATCTGAGAGCTCTCTCACTACCTTCAGACACTTCCTGAGAAATGTCTACTCAGCAGTCTGGCACATGACTTTGAAATTCCACATCTACTGGTCCCAGCTGACTCAACTGAAGCTGGAAAACAAAGAATCCAACTATATGAGCATTACCTCAGTGACTGAGAGTCTTCTTTTGTTTTTTCAAAAGTATATAGTGTTTTGTAATTGGTAAACGGCTATATTAAGGTTTTTCCCATTTTATATGTTTAGTAATGAAATAAAAAGGTGTGCTAACTTCTAACACAGCTCTGTAAGTTTTCGCATGACCATAACACCATGTCTTGCTGACTACCCAAATCAGTTATGTGGTCTCTGGGGAAACAGCCTCTACAGCGTCCATAGCAAATCTCAATCTGTAAAACTAAAGTAGAAATCATTACCAAAAATATAAACTGAGTTTTACCTTTGAACTCCAATAGCCAATCTAGTTAAATAAGTTAGTAAAATGAGACATTGGCAGCACTACACATAGCAGCCAGAACGATGGTAAAATGTAATTCAGTTTAGAATTTGCTTTCCTTAGTCTTCCAGTGTCTCCCACCTGTGCTAAAGGGAAACCTGGGTCCTTACCGTAATCTGCAAGGCTCTAGTGAGAGCTGGCCTCTGCCTGCATCCAGCAGGGGTGTCCAGCCTGCGACCCATGGGCTGTGTGTGGCTCAGGATGGCTAGGAATGCAGCCCAAAACAAAATCATAAATTTACTGAAAACAGTGAGGTTTTTTTTGTGATTACATGTCACAATATATTTAATGTGTGGCCCAAGACAATTCTTCTTCTTCCAGTGTGGCCCAGAGATGCCAAAAGGTTGGACACATCTAAATCACTACCTTCCAAAACATGCTAGCTTTTTATATGCCCCTTTACTTTGTGGCTGTTCAGGGCCTTTGCATTTTGAAATGCCTCTATCACCGTGGTTCTTGCCTGGAAGCAATTTTGTAAATCTAGAGACATTTTGGTTGTACCAGCAGGGATGGGAGGTGTCATCAGCATCTACTGAGTTGAGGCTAGGATGCTGCTCAACATCCTATAATCATAGAACAGCCCCCATAACAAATTATTATTTGCCCTTAAATGTCAGTAATGCCAAGATGGAAAAAGCCTGATCTACCCACAAATATCCCCATGGCTTCTCCTCCTTCTCATTCTGGCCTCAGCTCAAAGCTTCAGTGAAATGGTCTCCCAACATCTGAGCTAACTAACACCCCACGCCCTCCTAGGTCATCACTGTTAATTGCTTATTATGAACTTTATTGTTTTATTCTCTTATTCTTCCATAATCTCTAGCTCTAGCAGGAGATTCCTCGACCTTCACTTTCACTGCTGAATACTCTCCGAGCAGCGCTGGGCACAGAGTGACAGGCATGCATCAGACATGGGTTGGATTAGTGAGACAGAGAGAAAGGCACAGGAGCGCGAGTTAATAAGCTGCTTATTTTTTTTAAAGCACTGCCCTGTAGAGTCTACAGGGGCTTAAATATTTTTTTTAATATTTTTTTTCCTGAAACACTTTGCTGGGGGGGGAAAAAAAAAAGGAGGGAAAGAGTCCCGGAATTGATCTGTAAATATTGCGGGGGTCTTCGGATGCAATGGCTGAGTACGTGAAGATTTTCAATGCCACCGTGGTGTTTTAAAGCCCAGGTAAATCAGAAGAGAGTTGGAGCATAACACACTAATTTTACACCAAAAATAACATGCTCACACAGTGGCAAGTCACACTTCCACGGAAGGAACTTAGCCCTGCAGTAAACAGATCCTATTGAATGAATGGCAAAGAGGGGCAAGGCCTCAAGGTCTCTCATCAGGGTGGAAGGGAACTGCTGCCGGTACTGAGGTTTTTACACTTATTTTACCTCGGAATTCAGTCAGTTCCTTTGCTCTTGATTTACGAACGTCAAGTCAGTTGTCTGTAGGTGCCAGCTTGCTCCAAGCACACCAGATGAATGCTTCCTTCTGGTTTGGTGCCTGAAGGGCATGGGTGGCATCGTCTCCCATGCTGGTCTGATGGCTCAGCCTTCAGTCTCTGTCAATCATTCAGCACCGGAGAGACACATCCCTGTGCAATCGGAATGCTGCTGAAATCTGCTTATGTTTCGTTATCCTCTTAGGTCTGACTTTTAAGGTAGAAAGATTTTCCAATTTTCTCTTGGTACACAGGGGTAAGGGGTCGGGGTGGGGGTGGGGGAAAGACACCAGGAGTGGAGACATGAAATCTGTATCTCATGAAAATACCCTTATTTGCCCCAATTTTGCTTTCAGTCAAGGGGTAGGTGCTCCACGGAACTAGGATGGGAGTCTGGGATCCTCTCAAAATGACACTCAGAAGAATGCTTACATGCATTTATGTTTTATCCTGAGAAGAGTCTGCACGACTTTACTGGATGTTCCAAAACTTCCTCTCTTTAGGCATTCTACACTCTGGGAATAGTCCCTACTTGGTGACAAAACAGTCACTTATAAAATCAGTATAAACTGCGGCTCATTTCGATGAACTTGGTAGAATTTGCTAGTACGTTATTCACATGTTTTCTTTCTAGCAAGTACAAAGATTTAGTGAAAGAGCCTGTGACTCACCCCAAACCACACGGACCCTTTGGGCTGGAGAGAAACTCCCTGAACATCCTGTCACAGCTGCTGAGTGGAGAGTGAAGGGAAGGGGCGAGGAGGGAGCAGGTGCTGTCGCCTCAGGGCAAGAGTCCCAACAAACACGATAGAACAGGGACAAAACGGTTGGCTCTTCCAGGATGACTCCACCCAAGTGTTGTTCCTTCCAAGAGCATTTGCTTTGCAAAACAAAGGAAGTTATTTGACACCGGTGTCTATGATAAGAGTTCACAGATAGGTGCTGGGGGAAATGCGGGGAAGGATGGTTTGGGAAGGGAAGGATGAAGGAAGCACAGTAAAGCAGCACAAACTGGGGAAAGTCGGGGTCTTTCACAACCCAATCCAGCCCGCGGGGTCTGAATTCAGAGTCAAAGTCATAGGGGACGACCCCACTGAGATGTTCGCCTCCTGTTTTCTCCTCCCGCATTTGTCAGTCACACTTAGGAAAGGGGCTTAGGTTTTCTCCCCCTTAACTCTGCTTGAAACTTGTGACAGGTGAGGAGGGGTGGCAGTGGTCAGAATACCGTCAAGTAAACACTCACCGGTGAGGCTCATCTGGTTGGGCATCGCCCCACAAAGCCAAAGGTCACCAGTTCAATTCCTGGCCAGGGCACATGCCTGGGTTGCAGGTTTGGTCCCCAGTAAGGTGCATACGAGAGGGGTAACCAATCAATGTTTCTCTTCCTCTCTTTCTCCCTCCCTTCCCTTTCTCTAAAGTACATAAATAAATAAATAGTGTAAAATAAAATCTTAAAAACACATATTGCCAAGTAAACTTGGAGTAAGTGGCAAATGCTAGAACTTCTGCATCTACCAAGACAAGGGGTTATTTATATTATATTAACTTTGCTTTTTTTGCCTTACTTCACATGGAAATACGTAATGTTTGTGCCAAATTATCCCATACCTGGGATGGGGGCAAAATTGAGGTGAAAATACTTTGTCACTTGGTAATCCTGACCTCCAGAAATCAAGTGACTTTCTCTGGGCATCAGACTTGCAGCTTTATGATGAAGGTTTTATGGATAGCCACGTACCTGTAGTGACTAATCCCCGACCTTCACATCAAAAATAAACGGTCCCTTTCAAAAAGAAGTTGTGTGAGTGGGTCATTATCTCCCTCTCGGAGGTTGTAAATCTGATACAAAGCCCATAATAATTCGGATTGTGTGTATTTATGCTGAGATGGGAAGATAAAGCCGGAATGCTCAAAAAAGAGAAACCAAGGACTGGGGCTGGATTTCACATCAGGAAAAACAGGACATCCAAATACGCTTCCTGTCTTCAAGAGCACGTGGCAACCACACGCACGTGTTTAAAAAATGACCATTGTGTTTTAAGAAATATGGCTAGCGAAGAAAAGATTCGGTAACACAAAGGATCGGGTTATGTGAAATAAAAAGCATGGTGAATGATCCTCCGAGAAAACTCTATAAGCAGGGCTGCGCCCCTGTCAGGGAAAGGACCGATGAGGGTGTACGGTCAACCCACTGAACCTGCCTCCTGGGATGCAGAGCAAGTGTCTCCCGACCTCTTGTGTATACTGCTTGGGGGCAGGGCAAACGTGTTCGTTTTCTTTGATGTTCACATCTCTAACCGTGTGATGCCACTTGGGCCCTGGCACAGATGGCCGTGAAGCTACCCTAGGCATTAATAGGGATCCCTCAGAGAGCCTGGCCTAGCTTCCCAGAAAAATAGCTCTCTTCTCTCACAGAGGCACGGCAGGGAGTCCCCGATATTCTGAAGTTGGAGAGGTACGCACAATCCTCACTGTATTTTCCCCGTCGCCGTCGTCCTGAGAAGCTTTAGAATAGCAATAGTCAATTCCCTCTGTACAGGTTTTCTAAAGGTCCCCAATGTTAACATTAATTGGGCTAGTACAGTATTGATCCTGGCTCCTTGTTAGCTAGCTGGCTGGTAGCAGGACTTATTTTTCTGACTAGTTCCCTGTCATACAGCAAAGGGTGCTAAGCACAGACGCTTTCTGATGCAGAGGTAAGGGAGGGAGAAAGGAGGAAGAAAAATTCTGTTCAGCAGGTTCTGACTATAATGGAAGAAATCCCAAGCATTCAACATAAAGTACTTGAGTAGGAGTAGTCAAAAGGAATTAGGATGAGAATTCAAGATATTTTTTTCTGGGGGTGTTTTCAAGGCTGTTTTACGGTTCTGTATCTTCTCTGAACGTATTCCCCATATTAATTGTTACGTCAAACTCATCTTTTCCTTGGAGACCTCAGTCCTGCAGTAGTGAGACCGTCTGGATGGGTTTTTCTCTAGGCCTTGCTACACTGTTGTCGACTTGGCCTCCTCTCTCTTCACCTCCACCGTGACAAGTTCTCTCTCCTCTCCTCTGCGTTACAGCCCTTCCTTCCCGATTCACACATCCGCCTCTCCTACGGTTTACGCCCACTGCTCCCTGGGAAAGAGCACTAAGGAAATACAAATGTTGAGGCTTTGTTAATTAACAAATACCTTGACTGAGGATAGAATCGTAGTAGGATTAATTTGTCCTTTAAATTTGCAAATGATGTTTCATTTTGGTCAAATTTCTAGTGCGGTGGAAAATTTGATTTTGTTTCATTCTCCTTGCTTCCTATGTAAAGAGGTTTTTCCCCCTTTTCTCTGAAAACTTTGATAACCTTTTATCCCTTTTTAAAAAAATTTACAACAATATGTGTTGGTATGAGTCTGTTCTACTGACATGAGCCCAAGCCCTTGGTAGGTATTTCTATTTTATTTATTTTTTTAAGGTCATGGTAGGCATTTTTAATCATCAAACTGCTATTTTTAGTTTTCAGTACTTCTCTTGAATTATCATTTGTGATTTCCTAACATCTGTGTTCTCTATCCTCGTCACTGGAAACTTATATTTGAAAATTTAGACATCACTGATGATGGTCTAACTTTATCATCTTACATTTCCTGTTACCTATTTTTAAAAAATTTTTGTTATTATTGTTCTAGTTTCTGGTAGACTTCTGAAACTTTATTTTCCAAAATTTCTATCAGCATTTTCATTTCTGATCTTGTATTTTTAACTTCCAAGATTTGGAGGAAGAAAAGAGGGTTGTTTCTTATTATTTTCTGAATATCCTGGTTTGCAACTTTAGTCCTTTTTATGGGATAATTCAATAGTAATGCTAATTATGGAAGTACTTTACCTTCTCTCTCTCCCTCTGTATGTGCGCAGTGCACACATGTGTGGATGTGAATTTCTGCCTACTTCCTTATTTTCTCCTCCTGCTGCCTTTTTCCTGCCTCTGTTTGATTTCTCTCTGTTGTAATGGTACAAATTTCTTTTACAGATTTCTGTTGAATATCTAATGATTCTTAACAGGGCATTTTTTACTTAAGTGTAAAATATCAGAAGGCTATTTGGAAGCAGGGATTTTTTTTTTTTTTGATGTTTGGTTTTATTGCTGGATCATCTGGACGGGCCATTTAATTGGGGAATCCCCAACTGACAAATTCATCATTACTGTTTTCTTAACCTGTAACTTTCCCCAAACAGAAATGCCACATTTCTCACTTGGAAGGAATAAACTCAGCTACCAGAATTTTCTTGAATCCAAGTAGGAAATGGGGACATGGAGTGTTTATCGTCTAAGAAGGAGACTTTCATTCAATCCCTGTTTTCAGTATGTTATTTCTGTGTCACGTGTGCTAGCTGCCCACAAATCTAGTTCTTTCCCAAGAACTTTCTCCTTCTAGTAGTTTGAGAATGGAGCCATTACCAAGCTGAAATTTTATACAAGTATTCAACCCATTCTCGTCTCTCAATCCCCATCCTGCACCCTCACTTTTAGATTGAAACAAATTTCAGGGATCCTGCAATTTCCTGGGATTCTATGGTACAAATCGGCATGATTCTGGTTCTAGGTTATCCTCTTATAAAGCTTCTCTCTCTCCCTCCATCTCCTTCTCCTTCATCTGTCCACTCATCCTCCATCCGTCCATCAATCCATCTGTCCATCAATCATGTCAGTAGTTTATTGTTGGGTTATTTGGTAAAGAGGCAGTAACTTGTTCTCTTTTCTCTTGCCTGAGTATTAAACCACTTCAAGAATAAGACCAAGAAAGGAGAAACATAGAAAACAAAATAAGCATTTAGAAATGTTAATGATGATACTAAATAGGTTTTCTTTTACCTACAAGAAAATGGACTTCCTATTACTGAATCTTAAAAGGAAAAGACTTACTCAACCAGCAGGAGAAGGTCTCCAGCTCTGAGACAGAGCTACTCCTAGAGATCCAAGACACAATGCATGTGACCTGCAGTCTGCCGGCTCCTTAGAAAGAAAGGAGTCTGCTGACCACACATGCCCACTCTCTCAGACAGGGCATTCTACCTCCTCTTGGGCAGGGTGAATAAGGAGACAGTGAGAGGCCAAGAGAGTTATGCCAGAGCACCTTGCTTTATAAGGAGGTAATCACCAAGAGTAAGGTAGAAGCATCACCATTTCCAATATTCCACAGGTTTTGTTCTCTTAACTCATTGGCTTAACCATTAAAGCTATAGTCAGTTGGGAATGTGCTAATTCCCCCTTGGGAAGAGATTAGCTGTCCATCAGAATAATCCTTCAAGCCACCACTCTGCATTTAACAACTGATCATTTGTCTTTCTTCTTGGATATGCATCCGAAGAGTGCATTAATTAAATCATCTCCAAGACCAATCTGTACTCAAGGCTGAAAAGTCAAACTTTATTCTATTTCCCTTATCAAAGTATGTTCAGCCACTTTTACAAAGGTCTCGGAAGAGGCCAAATGACATAAATATATTTCAATAACAAACTTTCAATACATAAAGACACTGTAATATTAAAATTCTAGCAACAAAGAAATGCTCGAATATGGAAAAAATCTCCTTCCATCATCAAATTCCCTGGAAGAAAAGAGATCCAACTATTAAATTCCCTCATAAGTCAAAGCCCAAAGATCAAAATACTTGTTGATCCAAAGCAAATTACAATGTCCTTAAGGAACTTCAGTCTACCCCAATTTCTTATGTCTCCTCAATTTCAAAGCTTGGTTAAATGTCTAAATTCAAGTACTTTCTGTTAACGGTAAGTGGCTAAAAGCAGAGTATGAATCAGATTGGGCTCAAATCCTGTGGGCAATACTTGATAGTTGGGCAATAAAGAACAAGTTACTGTACCTCTTTGCCTCTCAAATATTCAGTCTATAAAATAAAAATGATAATCATATCCATCACATGAAGTGGATATGAATTTTACATAAATACATGTTCTGTCCTTAGAAGAATGCCTGGAATATAATACATTTTCCATACAGTTTTAATATACTTTCTTAGCCCTGGCTGGTGTGGCTCAGTGGATTGAGTGCTGCCTGTGAACCAAAGGGTTGCTGGTTCGATTCCTAGTCAGGGCACATGCCTGGGTTGAGGGCCAGGTCCCCAGTAGGGGGCGCTTAAGATGCAACCACACATTGATGTTTCTCTCCCTCTCTTTCTCCCTCCCTTTCTCTCTCTCTAAAAATAAATAATTAAAATATTAAAATATATATACTTTCCTCAGTGGCTTTAGCTTGGTCTGTCTTCTGTAGGAATGGCTAGGACTCCTTTGAGTCCTTGGAAGTTAAATTAATCAGTGACAACTCTGAGATTGCTCATTTTTAGAATCCCTATCATTAACAGGACATCTAAAAGTATGATGCCACCAACTCCGCACCCACCATATAATACACAATCTTCAGAGCCTAGAGCAGCTATCCCAGGCAAAATTACATTCGTCGAGTCCATATTTGGAGCTGACCAAAGATCATAGTGCTAACTCAATGGTAACTGATTGAGGAAACATAAAAAGAGAAAAATCTTTCTTTAGCCTTGCCATCATTCAACTAATTCAGAATCCATGACCTATGAATTTAAAATACCCATCAAGATGTTAATTTGGGCACATGCACATTCAGTGGAAGGAATCCACACGTACAAACTAACCCGTCTCCCATGGATTGGCATTTGTGTAATAGCAGCTCTGCTTATCGGATACTTTGAACTTGGGGCCTTTTTGGTTTTAATTTTTTTTTTATTTTCCAGTATCTTCACCACTTAATTTCCTTTCCCATTTTGAATCCCTTGTGTTCATGCACTAGGACAAAATGGAATGAGAAACAGAGATAGAGACAGAGAGACACCGGCTAACCGTTGCCAGCTACTCCTACATGCACTAGGTAATTGCAGCTTTCCAAGGGCGGAGTTACGAGGGGAAGAGCGATTATGCTAATGCAACACCCTGCACATGGACCAGCACCTCAACAATGGGGATCAATCCCACTAACGTTTTTTCCTTTTGTCTTTTCACAGGACTTAACATTTGGTCGTGTGGATTATTTTAAATTTTAGGTTGTTTTCTCTTTCTCTAATTTATGTTCTTATATTTATTAGTATTTTTTCTTCCTACTTGCATTAGGTTAATCCTGTCTTACAATATCTTTTCTAACTTGCTGAGCTGGACATTGAACTCATTCAGTTTATGATTTCTTTTATTCTAGAATCCCTTTTAAACCTTGATTTAGCTACATCCCACAAATCTGGATACACAGCATTTTATTATAACTTAGTTAAAAATGATCAAGTCACCATATTAATGTCTTTGTCAAGCATGAATTCCTTAGAAGACTATATTAAATGTTGAATTCTATGAAATGTTTTCATCCTCTTCTATTTTTCTGTAGAACAATTGGGTGATAGTAAGAAAATAGGTTCCAAATAATTCTAATTCTCTAATTCTTATTGAGACTTTTTAAGCTCTAGCATGCAGTGAATTTTATAAATGTCCCTCATTCGTTTAGAAAGAGCATATATTATCTAACTGCCGGGTGCAGAGTTCTTATGTTGCATAATCTCTGCCCATCTAGACTGTGCAACCTCCAACATCCCTTACCCTCACTTCTAACCTTCTTTGCCCTTTGGCATCCAAGGAGGCTAAGCTTTTCGGACTGCGTCAGTAGGAGGCGAAGAGGAGCATATTTTGATCACGGTAGTCCCTCACTGTGAGGCTACATTTCTCCACCACAGGCTACAGCTCCTGTGAGAAAGCTGCCTTCTTCAGCTACCTTTATAACCACCTTTCACCGTGCTCGGGGATACCCTCCACGCTTGCTCTTCTGCCTTTAGAAGTAGTAATGGTTCCATACTGTAGCTACCTCCTAAAGCCTCCACCTTCCCTTGTTGGTTTCCCTTAAGTCTGACAACAACTCATTTGCCAGACCCTTTACTCAACCCTACTCAGTTAACCCATTTGAATGTCTCCTGCCAGGGTCATAGCTGATAAAGGTCTACACAGGTCTATTCAGTTAACATTGTTCATTATATTGCTACATCATTTTTACGCCGTTCCTTCTTTTGGAAGAATATCAAGTGTTAAAATCAATGTCCTAAATGGTAGGCGCACTTATTACAGATTAATTTCCCATTTTAATTCCTTAGTGAATTGTTACTTTTCTTATTATGTAGCCGTTCTCTTTATAAGTCATTGACTTCTGTTGGGTTTTTTTCACATTATGAATGTGTGCCGTTTGAGGCCTAATTTACATACAGCAAAATTCACCCTTTCTATGGCGTAAGTCCCATGTGTTTCGATAAGTGCAGAGTCACATAGCCATCGCTACAATCAAAGTGTATGGAAGTTCCATGCCCCCACTAATTCCCTTACTCTTGTTTAAGTTTCTCTCGTTTCTAGTCCCTAGCAATGACTGAAAAATGGTCGGCCCTTATAGTCTGATTTTTTCTAGAATGTCATATATTGCCTGCAAGTTTAAACTCTCCATTTAGCTCAATGCATTTGAGACCCATCCAGCCTGTTGCAGGTATCAGCAGTTTGTGCCTTTTTGTTGCTGAGTAATATTCCATTATATGTGTTTATTGTAGCTATGCACTTGCCTATTGATGGAGATTTGGATTGCTTATGGATTTTGTTGATTATAATAAAGCCATTAGGAACATTTGCATACAGGCTTTTACACTGATGTTTTTATTTCTCTTGGGTATTTACCTTAGAGAGGTATTACTCAGTTGTAAGGTAAAATACATGTTTTACTTTGTAAGAAACTCGTAAACATTTTCAAAAGGGCTATCCCATTTTGCATTCTAACCAGTAATATCTCTTTGATTAATTCTGAGTAATTTACTCAGATATATAGTTTACTAATTTTTTTCATCTTATCTACATTGGTATCAAATTCATTGAGGTTGTTAATTTAAAAAAATTTTTTTAAGTGTATCATCCAGCCCTGGCCAGGTGGCTGAGTTGTTGAGCAGTTGAATACACCAAAAGGTTTCCGGTTCGATTCCCAGTCAGGGAGGGTACATGCCTAGGTTGTACGTTCGGTCCCCAGTTGGGGCACATATGGGAGGCGATTGATTGATGTTTCTCTTTCACATTGATGCCCTCTTTCTCTGTCTCTAAAATTAGTAATAAAAAATATCCTCGAGTGAGGATTAAATAAAAATTTTTAAGTGTATTACTCAGATCTTAGAATTGATATGGGATAACATTAACACTCTAGGCAGCCAGTACCACAAACGAGGCCCACAGATGGAAACCTATTTGCCACCTTTGTGTACTCATAAAGTAGAGTGTCTTCAAAGAGTGATAATATCTGTCAAGGACTATAGCTCGCTTCTGGTAGTATCTTAGCACTTTACAGAATCTGTCCAATCATCTTAGACAGGACATACATATCAGAATTCACATGCATAACAGAGGAAGAGATTTGAGAGATTATCTAATGTACTTACAGGACAAAAAAATGACCCACCCAAATTCGAACATCCCGTTGGGGGTGAAATGTGGAGAAAGGCCCAGTTTGGTGTTAGGTGAAGCATGTGACGTGTTGTAGTTGAATGAAGATCCATATAAGCTCATCACTAGGGATCTGGACATCTGCAGAAAAAGGGATCAATCCTTACTTAGTTTCTGCCTTCTTCCCTTCTCCTGATCTATTCTCTAACCCTGGGCTTCTCATTAATATGGACGTTTAGGCTCTAATTACACTTGTTATGGTATTAAAACGAGATAAAGTTGTTGCAAATGTTGGTTGCTGGATTTGCATTTTAAAGATTATAAATCTAAATCCTGTTATACTCCAGTAATGAAAGCCCACTTATACGGACTTCAATACCACATTAATCTGTAACATCATTGGTAACATCATCTGGGATGAGCTGGGTTGGAGTTCACTTGTATTCTATTTGCGAAAAATGTATTGCTGAGCAACTGGATGGTATATGCAAGCTTCAGGAAGTGCGGTTAACCATTTTAAGAGAAGAAATTATTTTCAATCATCACGGAGCATCTGTGTTTCAAAAGTTGGCATGTTAATTACAAATCTTGTCTTTTCAGTAAAGGGAGACATGGATATATATTCCCTAGGCAAAGCTTTGTTAAACTGGCTCAGACTTCATAGTAGCAGAACCTTATTTTAAAATGTCAAAAACTACCCTGGCCAGTATGGATCAATTGGTTGGAGTGTGGTCCCGTAACCAAAGGGTTGCAGGTTCGATTCCCAGTGGGGGCGCACACCTGGGTTAAAGGTTCCATCAACCTGTTCTGAGAGCTGGCACTTGCAACCCCAGTCCAACTGCTTATAATCCCAAGTCCAGGTGCTGATCCCTAGATATGAGCGGCAACCAGTCAATGCTTCTCTCTTGCATCGTTGTTTCTCTCTCTCCCTTCCTCTCTCTCTAAAAGCAATGACAAAAGTGTCCTTTGGTGAGGATAAAAAAAATATATATATATATATATATATCAAAAATTAACACATTACAAATTCAGAACCCACTCCACTATTTCATTTGGTTGGGAAAAAATTGGAAGGTTGGGCTAAAATTTTGAAATATTATATTGTGAATTTATTCACAGTGTTACAAATTTTTAAAAAACAGAAGTAGTAATAGAAATACTTTGTGCATGTCTTTGAAGAAGCTGGCTTAGAAAAAGAACAGATTGAGTTAAGTCAAATCTGACCCTGTGAATTGTAGAAAATGTAAACCTTGAGAGTTACCCAGTTGCTAACTTCTTAGTCTCCCTCTCTCATTCCTTTGGAACCAACCCCTGCTGTTGGTCCTTCAAAACCCTGTCCATATGCCAACGTCTCTAGGAAAACTTTCCCGACTCAAGTTCTTCATTGGGTACCATTATCCTGTTCCCCCAAATACTCGCATAATCTCTATCATCGCACTTCTCACATGGCGATGCAACAGTTCGTTCACATATCCGGACATCACATACCTAATTCTCCCGAATTAAGGTCATTCAACCTTTATTTGCTTAAGGTGGAAACCATGCCTTTGCTGTCTATATTCTGACCCAAACACATCCTCTGGCCCAGAGTAGACATTTCATGAAGATGTGGGCTGTAAAAGTAGCTCGAATTTTAAAAGCTCAGTGCCCATGAAATACACTGTACTTCTAGAAATACTCTACATATTGAACATATTTTATCAGCACAATTGTTATTATTTATACACCTTATTGTACACAAGAAGATTTTTCAGAGGAACAAAAAGGAACTTATTCTCAATAGTTACTTTTTAACTTACAGGCATTTTGTTCCAATGAATTTAACGCTTTTCTCAAACTTAGCTGAAAACTTTACAAACTTCAGTTAAGCAGTTCTAATCCATTGAGTTAGAGAGAGGAGGTTATATAGGAATGAAAAGCAAGAGAAGAAAGTCAAGTAGGAAGAGGAAAGGAAAGCTGAGATATGAAGCATTCTTCAAGAAACCGAGGAAGAGTCAATATGAACAACCTTTATCAAGTACCTACCGTGAACCATATTGTATTGGATTCCAAGGTGAAGTTTGTATGAATCCTGAATTCGAAGAGTTAGAGTTCTAACTTCAGAATAAAAGATGAAAAGGATTTCATTCCTATTAACATGTTCCTAAGACCTAGGGAGGGAAGAAAGCTACAGAAAATTCATTTCTGTATCCATTGTATTCCTAGCTTAACAGATGATTACTCATAGAAAGGTTATAGCTATTATTCTTGTTCTGCCACTTAATAGGTATATAGCATAAAGAAAGTCACTTAACCATGCTAACGTTCAGGAGTAATGCCACCACTCAGAATGGTTGTGCAGTTTAAGTGTGGAGCAGAAAAGTATATAAAAATGCCTGGTCCATGGTAGGTACTCAGTTGAAATTTTCAGATAGCATAGTGTTGTTCTTTCTCTTTTTATTCTGGGTAATAATAGATTTCATATTATTAGAAACATTCAAGCATTTTAAGAATTAAAATATTCCTTTATGATCTCCCATAACTACAGGTAGTTTTGCTGTGCCTGACATGTATCACCAATTCCACGAAACAGCAGGAATAAGTGCATGGAGCTGCCTTTTGGGTGAAAAAGCTGGACTGGAATGATGATTTCGGGAGGTGAGCCTCACAGGTGTCTGTGTGGCCGCCTTCGTGGTGGAGGTCATCAAGGACGATGTCCCTCTCTGTCCTACATTGTAATACCAAAACTGACACATCTGTGACACAGAGGGCTCCCACTGTCCCCAAAACAACCACTAAAACTAAAATTCAGGTGGCTCTTTGTTCCGAAATGTGCAACTGCTCTTCTCCTGGCTAGCTTTACTGAGGAGATAGAGAAAACACAGGTAGGAACAGTACCTTGTTCCAAAATCCACCAGAAGTGGACTATGCAAACCCAATCCTCCAGGGGAAGTCCTCCCCACGATGACCCAGAACAATGCCAGTGATGTATGAGTAAGTAAGGGAAGGGGGTCAACACTGCAGTAGCTACTCAACCCTAGGCTGAGATTTCTTCAGTCCACATACATATGTATGTACACACATGCACATGTGTATAAATCCACAGAGATACCCTGACAAGTGCACATGCCAATAAACTCACTAATACCGACTGCATTCAAAGATGTGAAAACAATAAAGATAAGAGCGAGTGAGCAGGAGGCTCGGTCAGGAAGCGAGAGGGTGGGGGTGGTAGGTGAATGGGGGTCAAGGTAGATGGTGGAGGAAGGAAGTGTGAGTGGGCTCCGCAGAGAGCAAAGGATGCCAGTGCACGCTCCATTGCAGCTTAGGTCATGGACACAGCCAGCACTAGGAGCCAGAGGAATCACACCCCTCTTTGTGAGTGAAGATTCTAAATTTATCTGTGCTCTCTGGGGCCATCACAGGCAGCCATGTTTGGCCTTCCCCAGGTGCTGGCTGTCTGATACCGACTGAGACATTTAATTTGAAGAGACTACATCTGGTGATTACCTGTTTTCCTAAGAAAATGAAGAAATCCTCCTCCTGTTCCATAGAAGATAACTCTCCTGTGCCTAATCGCAAACGCATTAAGCCCTGAAATGGCAATATCTTCAAAGCAATAATCACGTTCATCTTCCAAGTGCTTCTTTGCCTCTGGTCACCTGTTAGGCTGGAGGGTCTCTTGACATTCCACTCTACACAGCATATCACTAGAATGTAGATGTCCCATTCGAAACAAATCAGGAGTTATCATCTGCCAATTAAACGTTCACCAGAACTGCATCTATGATATTCCACCACTGCACTGTTGGGGAGAATTTCTGTGCAGTGGATTTTTGTGATCCACGGAACAGAATGATTTAAGCTATGGAGAACGGAACATCATTCAGACAGCTAATGTATTGCTGGAGCCGCTTGGACTCCCTCTAAATCAGCACGCTTTCTGGGCTTTGCTTAAGATAAATACAGTGGCCTGCTAACCTGGGAAGCTCTGCCAAGTAGTCCGGCCTCAGGAGAACTGACCTTGCCTACGTGGAGAATTTTTCAACCAGCCAAAGCAGTGACACAGAAGTGGAAGAGCAGGCGCTGCGTGATGAAGTGGCCTCATCTCCGAGGTTGGCCCGATGCATCCCCAGGACTCTGGTCTATGAGCTGCAGAAGGGAAGGCACGGGGAGGTCATCTTTCCCACTGGCTTCCCACTCTCCTGGAGCCTGAGATGGCTACACCAATGGTGGCTTCCTTAACACACTTGACCCTTCCAGATCCTGAACATCCACAGAACACCGGGTGTAAGTAACATTTAATATTTGCTAGGTCAGGTGCCAGTCACGTCCCCTACAGTGTATCACTGAACTCTAACAATCATTCTAACAAATTGGCATTCGGATATTCATTTTACATGTGGGCACACGGAGGCTCAGAAAGTCTAGATGATAGACAAAGTCCATCTTGCTAGTAAGTGGCAGGACCAGGATGGATTTAAACCTGGTCAAGGTGACCATAAAGTCACGGGACTTTATCATGCCCAGCCTTGAACTGCAAGGTCACGTGAAATGCAATTTGAGTGCAGACACGTGACAGTGGACTGCTGTGCGCACCAAACCCGGGAACCATCTCAAGAGTGAGTCTGGGAGGAGGCAGTTTCAGAGTGAACGCAGTGCATCTAGCTCCCCGACAGATGGCTGGCTGCCTTTGTGAACCTTCCTTCCAAGGATGTGGCTCCATGGAGGGGGGTGTAGATTTTCATCAGGCAGAAAAAGTCACAGCATAATCTGAGGAGGTGTCTGTCTTCTGGCAAATCTCACTTCTCACCAACATAGTCCCAGAGGCTGCAGAAGAAAGTGAGAAGAATGTTCTCTCGTTTCTGTTCTCAGGATGATCGAGGGCCAACTTCCAGGCTTGGGGACAAGGCAGTTCTCCTCTCCGACCCCCACTCCTGCCACTACAACACCAGTGTGTCTGCTTAACGCATTTCTTTCTCCTAAGTAGTGTAATTTAAGAAGGGAGCAAGTATATACCCTTTCTGAAGTCACAGTGGCACTTTCAAAACTAATACTATTTTAAGTTCCAATATTTTTAAAGTAGGGTGTCAAAAATGAACTGAGAAGCAACTGAGAAGGGGGAATTAGATGCCACTATGTGCTTTCAGCAACAGTGACACTGGAAACCTTGAGTGTTTTAGCTTCTCTCACTGGCCCGAGGAATGCTTGCTTCGCTGAGTCCCTGTCTCCGGAATTAGTTATAAAACACAGTCTGGGCTCCCACCTGCCCTGGGCTCCCACTCACCCTGGGCTCCCACCTGCCCTGGCCACAGTGGCCGGCGCTCTGCTACTACGTGTTATCGGTGACCAGGACGCAAGCTTCCCCTGGGCATGAGGATGGGTTTGGGGCAGACCACACATTTCTTCACAGGAAACCTGCCTGTAATCAACCACACAGTGTCTAGGTAGCTGGGTAGAGGTTAAGGAGGACTGTCAGGGCAGGTTTTCAGTATAAAATTATCTGGTTCTTATAGGACCTTTGACTTCTCCAATAATATAACCAGAAAAACATAGACAAAAACACACTTTCAGAATGATGAAAGTAAAAATGCAAAAAAGAGAACATTTTTCTCTCTTCTACCTTGCATCTCTTAGATCGAAGAATACAGTGAAGATGCTAGAAGGTATTTTTGAAATAATGCGTTTCGATCATCACAGACAGGAGGTGGGACTTCCTTACTTCCTTCCAATTTAGTGTAAGAGCTTTGAGGAGAAGAATTATATCACCTTCTTTTTATATCTTCGGCACTACTTAGCATGTTTCTTGTACATGATGGGCATTAAAAATACCTATTGAATTTATTGAATTAAACTGCCTCAAGTCACACAGCTAGAACAGAACAAGCCGATGCTGGAGTCCAGATTTTTTGATGACTAGTGCTGTGGTCTTCTCATTACTCTATAGAGTTATTACCAAAAGAATTTTAAAAAGTGTACCTACATACTGAACATGCTATGCGGATTGTAAGAAGATATGTTTTGATCACGGTGGTTTCGTTTCTGCTTCCTTAACTTCAGCATACGCTAAACTGCTCCGCCTACTACAGCTGATCAAAAAATCACAATTCTTCTGACCACGGACACTTCGCGTGTCACCTCCCAGCCAATACTTAAAGGCTGAGTCTCCAGAAATTTCAGAATATCAGAGAAGCTTGAAGTAAAAACACAATAGACAAAGAATTATGTGGAAAAACTGAAAACAGAATGTCACAGAGAAAAAAGAGAGGAGCTTTTACAGAGAAGAAAATGCAATAGCATTACATCAGTAAGAGAGTTGGTCACTGGCAACTAAGATGAGGTTACAGAGTCGATGAGCAAAATGCCAGGTGTTTTGAAGAGGGAGGTCAACCAGGGAAGCTGTGTAGAGGAGTTAGGACCTCAATAATAAAATATATTAGACTTGGCCCTAGGGATCATTCAATTAAACACCTTTAAATTATATTTGAGGACACTGAGAACAAAGAGACAAATCAGAGAGACAGTTGGTTTAGAATTAGGACTGGAATTATGTTTGTTTTAGCACAGATTTGCTGTGCTCTTCTTACCTGAAAAAAGGGGGCAACTCAAGGCCAAGGATATGCAGCAAACCGATAGAAGTGTTTGGGCTCAAAAGAGAAGGTCAAACAGTGCCTGTGGTTGCCTTTGTGTCTTTATTTCATTCATTTGTTCATTCATTCATTCTGCATTTTCGACTTTGGAAAGAGGAATCTGTTGTTTAGTGAGAGAGACAGCAGGAAGGAATGCATACAGCAGAGATAGCTAAGGACTACAAATTTTTTTTATCGCTCTTTAACCACCATCTAATTTTTCAGGCTTGCCTTAAACTAAAAGCTTTTCTGAGATGACCACATGGTATAACTGAGTGAGTGTGGCACCAGGGCCCACTGCCTTCATGGCCAATTGTTGAGTTTTCTAGGGGATGGGATGGCAAGAGCAGAGAGCGCAGTATCTTGTGTCTGTGAACAAACTGGATTACTGTCTGGCAAATCGCAGACCAAGTCCCATCTTTGAGAGACTTTCTCTTGAGAACAGAAGCCACATGGATACTTGGTGCCTCTGGTTTGTCCCTCTAGGGTCACTCAACAGCTATGTAGCAGGTGAGTGTTTGCACAGAGGTCTTTGCACTCGCATGCACACCCTGGGGTTGATGAGAGTAATGAAGAAGTTATAAACAGTTTTTAATTTGCTATTTGATGTTAAAAATTGTACCAATGGCCTTAACATAAGGCAGTGTGACTTGTATCTGTAGAGCTACTAAGAGCATACAGGTGGATAAAGCTAGATTTGAATCTACCCCTTTATGATTCATTTTATCTATAGTATGAGGATAATACTAATATCTATCTCATAGGATTTGGGGGAAATTAAACAATATTACATATACACACTATTATTCCAGTATGGGTTCATAACATATAATCTTATTATTATTGTTACTATTATTATTATTTTAAATTTGAACATGTTTATATTTCATATATAATCTAAAAAAGGAATAGAAAAAGGAGACAAAGATAATTACCATTTAAAGGACCCACTGGGAGCCATATTAATTATTATACATCATCTTATCTAATCATCTCAAAGTGTATCAGGTAGGTATTATCATTCCTATTTAACAGAGGCAGAATGTCAGGTTCCAAATTCTATATTTAACTTGCCATAAAGTCACGCAGCTTGTTAATGGCAGATACAGGACTGGAAACCAAATCTGTATCCATTTTGAATAACTCACATGAATTATTCCTCTCATTTGGAAAATGGTTGGATTGAAAGTACAATAGAAGCAGGTTCGTACGTGTCTGTAGCGGTTTAACAAGTCTTCGTTAAGCATCTACCTCAGGTGCTAGAAACATTACCAAAAATCCCACAAGCAACAGCTCGACCTCTACATCCTTATAGTCTGGGAAATGAACATCATCCTTGAACTGCCACAGCGAGACCCTCTCCCTCCTGGGTGGAGGAAGGTACTGACACAAGCCCCCGCAAGTGGAAACTGTCACCTGCACAGCCAAAGCAGCCTGTCAGCCTGCCAGCATCAGACACTGATTGCACAGCTGACATCTGTATCTCATATTAATCACAGAGTCCCGACTTGGCCAGAGACACAAAGACACAGACAAGGAAGCAGCAAATAGCCCGGCTCCTCTGTGCTTCTTCCATCTGCCCATCAGAAGTGCATCAGCATGAGCGTAACTAAACGGGTGGATTCTGGGGATGAAAAGGCTGTCAGCATAGGAGCCAAGGACTTCCCAACCCATGTCAGATGGGCTCAACATTCCTGTTCAAGGCAGCGTTTTGTCATGTCAAGCATGCTTGTTCTTATTTCATGAGCTGTGTTAGTGAACTACTGCCTCCCATTCCTTAGCCCCGATGAGCTGTTCTGCTACGCTCTCTTGGGGCTCCTCAAGTTTGGATATTGAGTCTTGAAGATGTTAATACAAAGGACAACCAAGTGGAAAGCTAACTGCTTTCAACAAAAAAAACCATTTTTTAGCGGTCTCCCCCATTTCATTTTTGACACTCTTGATTCCTCAGTAGAGCTTCTGTCCTGAGTATTTCTTCATATCCTACCCTAAAAAAAGTCCCAAAAGTCCCCCTTTTCTTCCTTGAGTCTGGAGTTTCCATTAAGCTCTAAGTTTCCATGTCCTTTCTGCTCCTCCTTGGTTCTCTCTCATCTGCTCTGACTTTTAGATTAACTGTTCTCCAGGCTTCTGTGAGAGAAGCTGTGGAGGTATCAGCAGAAAGATATTGTTTTAAAAGAAAAATGATATGAAAGCAATTAAGTTTTACAAATATATATGTATTTATATGTCTATATCAATATATGTATATGAATGTCTATATATATATAAATAATTAGGGTGGGGCAAAAAGTAGGCTTACAGTAGTTCATATGGAAAATATTACAGTAATTAATAAAATAATATAAGAATAAACTCTGCTTCATGTACTCAAAACTGTAAACCTACTTTTGCCTCACCCTTTGCATGTGTCTGTTAGATATGTACATATGTATGTACATGTGTGTATATACATGTATATATATATATAAAGAGAGACAGAGAGAACGTGTGTGATAGAGACAGAGACAGACAGAAACTAGTGCCATCAGTGGGAACATTGGCCATATAGTCACATGTCACCACAGAAAGTGAAACATCATTCAGGAAGCTGGGATGCAACAGTGAGCAGAAAATGAAAGCCATACCCGCACTTACTTGCTACGAGTGAATTGAGACATTCGAGGTTCGTATATGTCTGGTTAAGTGGCTTTGTGCATCACGCCATATAACGTACCTAAATCAGCCCTCATAAAACACGAAGAGCCCTAAGAAAGTTCCTGTAAGGAACTGTGGTCTGACCACCATCCAATAATGCTAGAATAAATAAGCAAGGAAATGGCTAAGCTGACACTTCTACTTTAGTGCCTCTCTCTGCACAACATCTCCATCAGCAACTGCAGGCAGAAATAATTATTGCCAGTCGTTCGCTACCTGGCAGGTAATGGAAAAATTAAGCATACAATCTACCTCTTTCAAGTAAATAAGACATTTTAATTATAGGTACCAGAGTAACTGATTTCTAAAAGAAACCTGTATTTTGAAGAGAATATTTTTTAAATTGGGTATTCCAACACATTACCATGGTTAAATGATTTTGTTGTCAAATTTAAGGTACCTGAGCAAAGCTCTCATTAGGTATTTTAATAACTTAAAAGCAAAACACAATACAAAATTATAATTTAAAACAATATAAAAATATTCTATACAAGACTGGATTCATTTCTTAAAAATACCAAAGTACAATTTTTCCCCTCATATTTACAGAAAAAAAAATTTGACACCAGGGAGGATAGAGAAAAATAAATAACTATGATGTTGTGTACAAATATATGACTTCATAAGAATGGTGGAGACAGGAAAGAATTAACCAGTTCTGCTGCAGGAGTGAGCGAGGGTAGGAGAACAAAACAAAAATTTCATATTCTTAAGTTGGCCCTTTAAAAATGTATTAGGGAAACGATGGGGAAGGTATTTTCACAAATGTGTTCCTTGGGGTTCCTGTAAGAATGCAGGGAGGAAGGGAAGAGCCAGGGTACCCCAGGGGGACACAACAGGGAGGGAGGGGGCACTGAGGTTGGACTGGGACACATCTGATGTGCCAGGCTGAGGAACCTAAGTTTGCTTCTCATGGCAAAGAGAAACAATCGAACATTTTCAACTAAAAGGAATATGTGTAATCATAATGATCACTTTGATATCAATAAATAGAAGAAAATGTATTGGCGATAAGGAGTCTCACGAGAAGGTGATTAACATAATCAAGGAGAGAAGGATGCCTTTAAGGTACTTTATGACTTGGTACGTTATTGTATCTGTGGGCTTGTGAAGCAGATATCATTACTACTTTTGCAAATGTGGAAACCAGTGGTTGGTTGGAGAAGACTGCCCTTGGTCATCTAGAAACTAGAAGGGACTCTGAGTTCAGTTCTTACACCCACCATTTCTTCCCAACACTCTAACCTCTTTTCTTACTTCTTAGCAGAAAGCAAAAACATAAGGAATGAAAAAATGTTTATTGGCCATTCTTCCCTCAAAATGTTAATAATTATCATTTAAAATATTTATTCTGGTACCTCGTGCATTTTATGCTTTCAGGAGTTAAAAAATCAATCAAGATTTAACCTCGCATGGCAGATTATAAGCATGCGAGTGTATGTAGCAATAAGAGTAATTTTGATTGCCAATCTCCCTGTTCATTTATAAGCAGTATTCTAAACTGAGATGTTTACAGGGGGAGAAAGCTATTTTCTTTTAACATGAAACTTCTAAGGGACCCATAAAAGTGCCTTTAAAATTCCAAAGAGTCCAAGCCCAATACCATCTTGTTGTGAGACAGGGCCCCTGATATTTCAGAAATACTATGGAAATTATTTACAGGCACGAGGAATTAATTCTAGGGCAACCTGGGTCGTTTGAGGTCCAGTTCTACCAGGGTCATTGGAATTCTTTCCATAGCACCTTACTGCGCTAACTGTGATACTGGATATAAAAGGGTTTGAGTATCAGCTCTGGCCTTACTAAAGCATTAAGCAAGGCCACTGCTAATCACAAAAGTCACTTAGCATGACTTCCCCTGGCTGGGGGCGGGGAGCCGAAGGCAACACATACTTCATCAGGGTGCTGTTTGAGGAGTAAAGGAGTTAGTCCAGGTAAGTGACTTTGACCAGGGTCCAGCCAAACGTGTGTGTTTGATACTTTATAGCTGCTCTTGGGACCACCCACTTAGTTCCTGAATTTTGTATTGTAGTTTTACAAAAGAAAAAAAAAATTTTTTTAAGCCAGTTCGACTCAGTGGTGTCCTGTAAGTTTATCTCAGGGTTGTTTGAAATTCACTTACATCCAAACCCATATCCAAGGCTGCTTTGTTTGTTGCTGGGAAATTGGGGAGGGGGTTTGTTTGTTTGTTTTCCAATTTTCACATATATAAACAATGATGTATTAGCTATTGTTACGAAAAAGAAAGAAAGAAAGAAATCATAGAATCCAAGCAGAAAGGAACTTCAGCAATCGCCTGAACCACCACCTGCGTTTACAATTGAAAACACTGCGTTTACAATTGAAAGTACAGGGTCCAGCACAAATCATGCCCCCTTTTTATTACAAAATCATTTATTACAAAATCAGAAGCATGTCATTCTGTAACATAACAATATCACACTCAAGCACACCACCTCATTTTAGGTGGCACGTTCAAATTGCTGTCCATCTCGTGTGAGACATTCACGTCCCCTGCGGACCACACTCAAGCAGGCGTTACTTCTGCGGGACCCTGTATCTGGCCAAGGTCACCTTGCTAATCCGTCACAGTGCCAGGACTGCATCCCAGATCATTGAGATTCTGGTCTGGTGTCGCTGCCACTGAAACACCCCACGCGCAGTGCTGCAAGATGTACTATACGCAGTGAGTCGTTGCGAGGCAGATGTGCAGCAGCTCCGTCTGGCATCACTGTGAGCAGCTGAAACTCAAGCAATCTGGCTGTGCCCAGGGGAATGGGCGGACTAACTCCGAGCGAGCTGTAAACTCTGGCACAGACTGAAGAATCGGCACAATTATAACCGGTACCGCTCTCTTCCACCTTTGCCTTCTTTGGGATGTAAGGATCTTTCTATGTCGGAGGCTGAAAGACAGGGAGTGTGAGACTCCTGCCCCCAACTCCAGAGTGAACAGCAGCTGAAAGAGCTGCTGGAGCCCCGCCCCACCCGGGGCTTCGCCTTTATCTCCGGGCTGACAGATAGACAGATAGCTAGCTGCTGGCCCCATCTCATCTGTCACTCCTTCACTCCCCTGGAATGAGCAAGCAGCGGGGGCCCTGCTCCAAGACCAGGAAAACAACAGCAAAATCGGGAAGACTCTGCCACTGAGGCAGCTGCGACAGCCGTTTAGGGCGATGAGAAAGAGTGACACAGTTGATGGAGAAGTCCCTATTTCTACTAAACGACCGTGAGAACAAGTGCGTGGCTCGTCCTAAGGAGGGGGACAGAATCTCCCACCAGGACTTGGCTCCAGCAGTGCAAGTTTCAACGGGAATAGTTGTCAACAGAGAAAGCCTTAGCTGTCTTTTAACATTGGGAGCTAAGACAATAAAAAGTTACGGTATTACTTCCCGTGGAAGAGGTATCATCACAATTCAATCGATGTTTATGTTCTGCCTAAAATTCTACACACACGACTGAAACTAGCCACCTTTGAATCTGTGGTTTACCCTTGGCGGTTAAATGACTCCTGACTTTGATTATCTCTACGGTCTCTTTCATTCCGCACCATAGGGTAACACTGAGCTTATTTGTTTAATGTTTAATTGGACCTATATATCTCGTTGTATTTCTCTGTGACCATGTACTAGCTCATAATAGGAAGGGTTCTCATTGGTCCAGAAATAATCTTTAAGAAAATATTTTATGAACGCAGGTAATTTGACAGAACTGTTAAGAACTATTTAACTTCTTGATGTACTGAGAAAAAACTAGTTGTGTCTAGGGATCAAGAGATGAGAAGAAATATAATAATAATAACTCCTTATGTTGAAAACATTTCGTACCTTCCCCCAAAGTTCTGTTTACTACAGCTTATATAATCTCCACAAAACCCCAATAAGTACATATTTGCTCTTTTTTCCCTTAAATTCTACAATTCAGAGAGTCTATGGAACTTGCCAAAGACACATAGTTTTAGCCATATCCCAATACTACACCTTTTAATTTCAAGCCCAAATCTCCAGCACTGGTCTATGTCTGCTTCTTGGTGAGATGCTGGTGTTCCCCAATTAGATGGTACTTTCAATGAAGAAATAATAACATTAAATTTATCTATTTTAGTGACTCAACTTGAAACATATCAATATAAATCCAAACTAAATATAAAGTTTTTATCGATAAAAACATGCAACAAAAGAATAAAAATAGTTCTGGGATAAAAAGAGAAAATTTGGATGAGAATACTTAGAATGAAGAGAAGGGAAGAGGATTGGAAGGGCATCGTAAGGTAATTAAACTCATTCTGTATTTTTTAAAAGAATATGCACATAGCAAATACGGAAAAAAAATACCAAGAACTGGCCAAGTTAGCAAGTGGCTACCTAACTTGCTAATCCGGTAGCTTGTTCACCATGTTAGTCCCCGCGTTTTTTCTGCATGTTTGATATATTTTTCCAAATTTCTCTTAAGATAACACATGCTAAGTGGCCGTGTGCCTATTTTACTGCACCCCATCACTTGCACCCATGGTACGAGGAAGCCGTGTGGGTGTGCCAGGCTAAACCATCTCCACATCCTAGTACTCGGGTGTCTGCATGTGGTTTTGTTGGGTTCTATAGTTTGTGAGTTCATTGTGTGATGCTTAGAGTTATTTTTCATAAAGATGAATGTACCCCTATGGGTATTGCAGTGTTATTCATGGTGGCCCAGGCATGGAGACACTGAAGAGTTCTTCGGTAGATAACTGGATAAAGCAGTGTGGTCCATACACACAGTGGAATACTACTCTGCTGTAAAAAAGATGAAATACAGCCACGTGTGACAACATGGATAGATCAGGTGAATATCATGCGAGGTGAAATAAGATGGAAAAAGTCAAGAACCATATGATTTTATTCATTTGTGAGAGCAACAAATGAACAAACAAAGAAACAAAAAGCTGATATACATGCAACAGTATAACGGTTATCAGAGGAAGAGCAGGGCGGGGGAGGGAGATAGTAAAGGACAAAGAGTCAAATATACAGGGATGAGAGGAGATTTGACTTTGGGTGGTGAACACACAGTATGATATATAGACAATGTATTATGGAATATGCAGTTGAAACTTATATAGTTTTATTAACCTAGGTCACCCAATACATGTGATTATTTTTTAAATTATTTGAAAATAAAAAACACTGAGAAATCATAATTCTCAGTGTTTTTGTCTGAGGGATCAGACAAATAAAAAATAACATTTAGTTATTCAATGATTTGGCTCTTTTCTCCCTCTGCAGTACAATTAGAACAGGATAAAATTCTCCTACTAGCAAAAAAAAAACCCAAACAAACCACCACCACCACCACCAAAACTCACTATTATTGGGTAATGAATACATTACTGTATCATTATGTATAATATTCTATTTACTTGATTTAATGAATTATGTCCTTTTCCACATACAATGTAATGAAATGAGCGGGTTTTCCTTTTCAGCTATTCAGAGTTTTGGTTTGGGAGCTTATGATTCATGAAGAAGAAATAAAATTGGAAGAAATTCCCCCAGTGAGAGGACCACTTTAGGAAAAAGAGGTCTTTCTGTGAACAAAGGAAATATTTACTACCAGCCTAAGATAAATCTTAAACACGGACAAACATAAGTCTTGACCACGGATAGAGTAATGTGATGCAATACTCACTTTCAGCCGTGAAAAGGGATCTGCATGGCAGTACTGGGATGGAAAGACTGCCGGTTCATTTGGGCTGGCCATGCCGACTCACAACAGCAGTCTACTTCTCCCAGTTCCAGAGGCTAGAAGTTCAAGATCAAACTGCAAGCACGGCCAGGTTCTGGTGAGAGCCCTCTTTCTGGTTCATAGCCAGAGGCTCTTGGCTGTGTCCTTGCAAGGAGGAAGCAGTCAGGGATCTCTGTGGGGTCTCAATTACAAGGCACTAATGCCATTCATGAGGGCTCCACCCTCAAGACCTAAGGCCCCACCTCCTAGTGCGATCGTTTTGGGGCATTAGGGCTGGAATATATGAATTTTAGGGGGACACATTCAGACCACAGCAAAGATGTTACACATGCTTTAATAGTTTTCCTTTCTGGTATTGTTTCTGATGTTCTAGAACGTTGAAAAAGCAGATGCAGTTTCTTGTGGTTTTCCAAAGTATTTGAATTGCAATTTGTAGTGCATTCACCCCCTTACTGCTAATAACACCCCTCAATCTAAACATCTGTTTTGTTTCATTCTCCAATGTATGACTAGACTCGCTTTTGTATTCAAATTTTGGCTGTGGTCTTGTTCTCTTTTCCACAATGAACAGCAATATTGCCAGATTCTGTTAGTCTGTCCATTCACACGATCCATCCGTCCTACTGGCCCATAAATATTCTCCAATTTGAACACTGTTCATTATTTCTGAGACAGAAGAGAGTGGTGAAAATTAAGGCAGTTCATTCCACTCCTCCTGGCAGTGGAATAACATTTAAATGGCTTAACATTTAAATTTCACTAATTATCTTCCATGCTCATTATCAGCATTTCTAATCTCACATTTCTATCAAGATTTTCATCACTGTAAGATGCACACTTTTAAAGTACTTTTCAAATCCACGCTTTTCAGCCAAACCAGCGTCAGCTATCCTGTATCAATACTAACACCACTCTGCAATTATGGAAAGGAAGGGGAAACCCGTGGTATCGCTGATAACTTATTCCCGGATGACTCACTTCTTCCAGGTGCTGACAGGAGGCACCAAGGAGATTCCCCAGGGAGCTTCCCTGGTCGAACTGACTGAGGCAGGAGAAGGCAGACACTGTGGAAAGGACACAGGTCTGTAACTGGGCCCTATGGTCCTACCTTTCCTATGGAACAAAAGTCTCAACATCTAAGGGAAGGGCAATGAAAACTCCCCTGCAAGCCACTGGTGACAAGTCACTGTAACTGAAATCAGGTAACAGAAACTGATTCTCTGCTCCTGGTAAAGGGTGGGGGGATAAATGGTGGATCCAGAATGGCAGCTGCAGTAGTGACTGGATAACTTGTGTACACAATGTGTGCTAACACTGGGGTTGAAATAGAACATCAAAGAATGTCCCCATAACTCCCTCCACTGGTGTAACCATGGTTAAGGAAAAATAAACCTTGAGGATTGCTGGAGAAGCTGTGAGAAACACACCTCTTTGATGTACAGTGTAAAGGGGAGACCTAAGGCTGAGTGGGGAGCTGACATTGACACAAAGCCTCTGGCAAATTTGCTCCCCCTAAACACCAACCATCACTAGAAGAATCTGGAGGCTGTGGTACCTCCAGGGTAGCCATAGTAATAACAGACCTCAAGCTCAGAATGACTTCCGGATGCATTACTACAAACCTCCACAGTATAATTCCAGTACAAGAAAAGCATGCCAAATTTTTTTTAAAAGATTTTATTTATTTATTTGCAGAGGGGAAGGGATGGAGAAAGAGAGGAAGAGATACATCGATCACTTGCCTCTCTCACATCCCCAGTTGGGGACCTGGCCTGTAACCCAGGCACGTGCCCAGAGCAGGAATTGAACTGGTGACCTTTCGGTTCCCAGGCCAGCACTCAATCCACTGAGCCACACCAGCCATGGCAAGCATGACAGTTTTTAAGAATCACAACTATAATATTGTGGAGGAAGAGAAAATTTTCCCCTATACTTCTAGGTTCTTTCAGCTGATCTAATAAGTAAATCGATATGAGACAGATTAACGAGAGAAAAGAAGCAAATTTAATTACATACATATATGCAGGAACCCCACATACATGGAAGAGCCAGAGACCCCACATACAGGGGAGCTTCAGAGACAGGAAAGGAAAATGAGGCAATAGGACATCCCGAGCTAAGGCTGCAGTAGGAAACCCTGAGGCTTCAGGGGGCGGAAGTTAAGATGAAGGGTGATACAAAGGGCAAATGCTCAGCAATTAGAAGTTTGCCCTGCTCTATAGATAGGCCACACAAAAATGTTATTTCTGTTGAAAACTCTTACCAAGAGCAAGGTCACAGATTGAAATTCATTCAGGGAGAGGTAAAATTTTCCCATGAGCCTGTAGAGTGTCAGATGCCTTCAGTTAAAAATAATCCACGTGCCAAATGACACATCTTGGGGAGGCCTGCTCTGAACCCCTTGGCTACCTACAGCAGATACCTGTCTGCTCACAACCATTATACAGCCTGTGAAAGAAAAGAGAAACATAAGACACACCCAACAGGTGAAAAAATCAACAGCATTAGATTCAGACAAAGTTATTGGAGTTCTTTGACAAAGAACTTCACATGACCTCAATTAATTGCTAATAGTTCCAATGTAATAGTAGGCAAGTTCACTTGAGTAACTTTAGTGTAGAATAAAAAAGTGTAGGAAAGAATAAAATTGAAATTGTATATCTTTATTTTGCTTTGTTTATACGACAACCTTCTACAAGTGATATGTGATGATAGTTTTCCCATTGCAAGTATTATTTTAAAGTTTTCTTTTGAAGTAACTTTTTAAAAAATAATTGAACACTTTAAAGATGACTATGAAGTAGTAAAGATATCAGAGGAGCTTTGCAACGTATATGTCACTTGAGGTTTGTGAGTAAAGAGGGAAAAAAAGGTAAGGAATTGGGACAAAGGGTTTTGATAAATAGTGTTTTCCAGCATATTGAATGAGCCTTGTAATGATCAATAATCTTCGGGTTTGGAAAAGAGGAAAAGGTGAAAATGTCTACAGCTCCATGCCATAACTGGCTATTGAAATTATACATATAAGGTCTGTCCAGAAGATAGCCAGCCGTGGAGAAAAATAGACATTTACTGAAGAAGATACCACATACAAGAAACATTGCACATGGGACAATGACGCCTCAGTCCCCTTCAACGTAGACACCTTGGGACCTCACAGAGTTCTCTAAATTGCCAGCTGCCCCATCATATTTTCCTGAATCTCACTGACAGTCTGAAATCTCCTCCCTTTCAAAAGTGATTCTAGTTTTGGGAAAAGCCAGAAGTTGCAGGGCACCAAATCTGGGCTGCAGGGGCTGAGTCACCTCGGTGATGTGATATTTCACCAAAAAACTGCACCAGACGTGATGCATGAGCAGGCTCATTGTCAAAATAAAGCTGCCCATCATCGGTTGCCCACAGCTGTGGCCTTCTGAATCATCCAGATAGTTTCTGCAGAGGAATGTTCAAGCTTAACGCAAAATTTGATGCACATTCATTGCTCTGCTCAGTCATTGTGATGAATGTGACGGCCACACAGTACACAGGCTCACTCAAAGGTGTCTACTGCCCCCACTGACTAGTACAGTGAAGTCGTCATTGTTCACACATGTATATGTCAGTCCAATCTCCTTGGCTACCAGATTACATTGATGTCACGCAAACCTTTCTTGTTATATTAACAATGGCTGGACTTTCCCCAGACAGACCTCATAATATATACCTATACCTATATCTATATCTATATATATCTATATCTATATCTGTATCTATAGATATATCTATAGATACAGATATAGATATATTTAGAGAGACAGAGAGAGAGATACACCCCTGAAGGGGATCATGATATGCCACCCCATAATGTGCCACTTTGACATGAGGATAGAGGATGATTTTGAGCTGAAAGCCACTGAGAAGAAGCAGGTCCAAGAAAAACTTTCCTCCCACTCTTTGCCTGAAAGCCGAGCATAAGACTCCCTTTGTGAAGGTGCCCCCTCTCCCCCGTACAAAGCAGGGGAGATTGACTCTCATCACCAGAAATAGCTCGGAGATGAGTCTGCACAAAGAGAACCTTACTAAGTAACCCTTATCTGCCATTGGTTTTCTCCGATAGAGTTACCTTCCCACAATTCATTGCCTCTAAAAGCCTAAACCCCCTTTTTCCTTTCTCTTGTCACCTCTCCACAAATTTATTGCTCCTGGTTAAAATGCTATATAAGCCCCTGGGTCTAACCACTTCCTTGGGTCTTTACAATTTTTTTATGAAGATCCCCGAATGCACACACAAGAAACTATTTCTCCTGTTAATCTGTCTTTGCCAGTTTAATTTGTAAATCTTGGACACCAGAATGTAAGAGGGTGGAGGAAAACCATTTTATCCCCTTGCGAATGGAAAAAAAGGGGGGATTCTAGGGAAAGTGACCCCACAGGGTGATCTGATCATAAATTCCTAGGTGGGCAGATCATGGTGCGTATTCACACCCCACTGAAAAGTTTTAAACCAGCCCTGTCCATTGTCCCTGTGCATCTAGGTTTGCACACCTTTAAAATATCAGAAGTGACCCCCAAAGGTTTCACCGCCCTCCAGAGAGCACATGATCTTGTTAACTATCCTATAATCCAATCCCCCGCCTTGCTTTCTCCCCTCTCTGTGTAATCTTCCACAATTCCTTCCTGAAACTCATCAAAAGAGCTGCAAAAGCAGTACGGTCTGCAGCATTTGAGATCTTGCTTCCCGGCATATGTCATTTTTGGCTCAAATGAACTCATAAAAATTCTCTACAGGTTTGGATGTTTCTTACGTTGACACCATGCACCCGCATGAACTTCCGCGAAATCTAACTTGCCATGCTCCGGAGGTGTCATTCAATCTGTGGCCATACACAAAAAATCCTCTCTCTCCAGAATAAAAAAAAATACTGTTGTTCAAAGACAATTCTTTCCTGAATACGGCAGGGACATCAGAGTTGACTGACCCTTAGAAAGGAGTGTCTACATCTTCTGCAGCCCAATGGGCCTGACCAAATACCCCCGACACAGGAGGTACGAAGAAGCTAATGTCCCCAGCTTCAATCCCCCCTCCCCACCCCCCACTGCAGAGAGACAGGAAACTGCTTTCACCAATAAAAAAAAAGTCATTTTACCTTAAAGACACCGGCTATGCTACAATATGGTGCTAAAGGTGACAGTGTGTTGCATTTGGTCATTTTCTGAACGGAACAGCAGTGGGAGGGTGGCCGTTCAACTCCTTGGCTGTTTATGTAAGCAGTAAATTGAGAATCGAGCACACGGACTTCTTGAAGCCTTTAAACTGCCCTCCTAGCGGCTCCATAAGCAAAAGAAATAGAATGAACAATAGCCAGAGGACTGAGTCATCCTGCAGAGAAAGCTCTCAAATGTGTATTCGCCTTATTTTCCACTTTAAAAGCTGTGTAGTCTGAAGAACAGATACATTAAGAAAAGAAGCTGTATAAAGCTGCCCTCTGGGGCTGTTATTTTCACAACTGCTTTGCAAGGGGAAGACATCCAAATCTCATGCACACACACGCACACGTATATAAAACAGCACTCATACTTAGGCATTCATATCTGTGCGTTAATGTATCATGTTTTTGCTTGTATTTCTATTCTCAAATGTAATGGATGGCTCACCTCAGAGCCTCCTGTTTTCATTCATACTTTCAGACTACGAAAGTGATTGCTGGGTCTGTCTTCTAGGGAATGCACGTTTTGTGAAATCCAAACATATTTGAGAAATGTAAACACACTTGTATTGACTAAGGTCTATAATCGAGGACTAAACTCTGATTTAAATTTTTTTTAATGAGGTGTTTTATAGTCTCAAAATCTGTTCATGTGCAACATTTCATTAATCATTACAACCCTGTAAGGTAGATATTGCTATAATTCTCTTTTTTCTTTCTTTTTACTTTGACACTATTGCAGATGTCCCCATTTTCCCCACCTTGCTCCCCTCCTCCAAGCCCCCACCCTCCCTTCCCTCTGGTCCTCACCACGCTGTTGTGTGAGTCTGTGGGTTACACCTCTATGTTCTTTGGCTAAGAACTTCACCTGCTTTCATCCAGTCCCCCTCCCTCTTCCCTTTGACGGCTGTCAGTCTGTCCTGTGAGTCCTTGCCTCTGTTTCTGTTTTGTTTGTCAGTTTATTTTGTTCATTGGATTCCAAATACAAGTGAGATCATATGGTATTTGTCTTTCTCTGACTGGCGTATTTCACTTAGTGTAATAATCTCCAGATCCATCCACACTGTCACAAAAGATAAGATTTCCTTCTTTTTTACAGCCATTCAGTATTCCATTGTGTAAATGTATCACAGTTTTTACATCCACTCATCCACTGATGGGCGCTCGGGCTATTTCCAGGTCTTGGCTATTATAAATAACACTGCTAGGAACGTAGGGGTGTCTCTATTCTTTCAAATTGGTGTTTCAGGATTCTTAGGATATGTTCCCATAGGTGGAATTGCTGGGTCAAAAGGCAGTTTCATTTTTAATTTTTTTGAGGAAACTCCATAGTCTTTCCACAGTGGCTGCACCAGTCTGCATTCCCACCAACAGTGCACTAGGGTTCCCTTTTCTCCACACCCTTGCCAGCACTTGTTTGTTGATTTATATATGGTATCCATCCCGATAGGTATGAGGTGATATCTCATTGTGACTCTAATTTGCATCTGTCTGATAATTTGTGGTGTTAAGCACTTTTTCATAGGCCTTTTGGCCATCTGTATGTCCCTTTTGGAGAAGTGTCTGTTCAGGTCTTTGGCCCGTTTTTAGTTGGATCATTTGTCTCCCTGGTGTTCAGTTGTGTAAGTTCTTAATATATTTTGGAGATTAACCCTTATCAGATGTATTATTGGCAAATATGTTCTCCCATATGATGGGCTCCCTTTTCATTTTGTTGATGGTTTCTTCAGCTGTGAAGAAGCTTCTTAGTTTGATGCAGTCCCATTTGTTTATCTTTCTTTTGTTTCTCTTGCCCTTGGAGATGTATTGGCAAAAATATTGCCCCAAGAGATGTCTGAGATTTTACTGTCTATGTTTTCTGCTAGGACTTTTACAGTTTCTCAACTTACATTTAAGTCTTCTATCCATTTTGAATTTATCCTAATGTATGGTTTAAGTTGGTGGTCTAGTTTCATTTTTTGCATGTATCTGTCCACTTTTCCCGACACTATTTATTAAAGAAACTGTCTTTACTCCATTATATGTTCTTGCCTCCTCTGTCAAATATTAACTGACTGTGCAGGTGTGGGTTGAGTTTTGAGCTCACTGTTCTGTTCCAGTTATCTACATGCCTGTTCTTATGCCAGTACCAGGCTATTTTGATTAAAATTGCCTTGTAGTATAGTTTGATATCAGGTATAGTCTGATATCAGATATCTAAAGATTGCTGAGGGCTATTCAGGGTCTTTTTTGGTTCCATACAAATTTTTGGAGCATTTGTTCCAGATCTGTGAAATAAGTCATTTGGAGAGTGGAGAACCTGTGGAACAGAGAGTTAGTTATTTTGTCTTATGTTAACAAGGGTATGATGGTTACAAAACATAGATGCATTTACTCAGAAGGCTGTGAAAAGCCACTCTGCACCATGTATAATGCTGGCTGGTAAAGGAAAAGAAAGCTAAGTCAGAGTGCCAATAGTAAGGAGAAACAGAATAGTGAGAACGTAGACAATAAACAATTAAAACACAGTATTGTCCTCAGCAAGAAAGTAAGTCCAGAATGCTACGGAATTACATTGTAAAGGCAGTTAATCCTGTTTAGCTGTGTGTGTACGTGTGTTAGAAAGAGCTACCAAAAAAGTAGATAACTAAAATGTTGGGACCAATGACATTGGCTGGGTAAAGGACTATGCAAGGCAGTCAAGGCAGCAGGAGTACATAAGAAGGAACAAATTTCTGCTTGAACTTGAAACCCAGAATCCACAAGTGGTATCAGTCAGCTGGCATATAGGATCCAAAGGTGCAGTGACTACTAATGATACTGCAGACGCAAGCAGCCGAATTGTGGAAGATCTTTATGTAAGGTTGGAAGGCAGCCCAAAGCAATGGGAAGATACAGACATTTAAGTAGGTACATAACTTTCTTACATTACTGGACTTTTTTAACTACCAGGCAGCTGTTAGGAAAAAAGTTTAGCAGACAGTAGAAGTGGAGGCAGGTGAATTGGTTAGGAGGCTGAAGCAGCTCAGGGACTCCATGAAGTGCAGTGGAAATGCTGGGAAGAAAAAGGGCACCAAAGATAATGAAGGTGAGTACAGAACCCAGGAGAATTCCAAGTGTCCAGACTTGAGCCACGAGGTAGATACTAAAGATATAAAATACCAATGGAGTTTAATTTTGAATATGCTAAATTTGAATGTTCAAAGGGATATTCAAGTAGAGTGGGATATATGAATCTAGAGGCCAGAAGCCTGGACTAAAATGATAGTTTAGTTCTGTCCACGGAAGCAAGGAAAGAAGATTAAATTCATCAGAGGATTAAAAGTGAGAACAGAAAATGTCTGAAAATAAATCTTCAGAGAAGAATAATATGCAAAGAAAGCTGAGGAGAGAGATCCTGGGGACAAAGCTGGAAAAATCAATGAAAACCCAACAGCTATGAGTAGATGGAGGGGTCAAAGGGCCTGGGGACTGGGGTGAAGTGAAGTCACTCTCGATAACAGGAACAATGCACCCTTGTACATTGTAGTAAGCACTTGTAGTATGGTGGTGCGGACAGGGAGTGTGTGAAGATTTATGTAGGTGTGAATCTGGGTGAAACATGAAGACCACTAGCATAGGCAACTTTCTGGAAACTGGGGCACGAAGGAAGGAGTGAAATTGACCAGTACCAAAGGGAAATATAGGGCTAAATCGTGGGCCCCAGTGTCCTAACTTGCTTTACGTTTCTTAAAAACATGGTTTGCACAGCCTGTTCAGACCGTCCTCTCTCCAGATCTGTCTAGCTGGTGAGACCCTGGTGTTAATGAGGTGAAGTGCTCCCGCAATGAGAGCTTGCATTCTTGCCCCAGCTGATGGCCTTGTAAATGTGCACCTTTTGACTGACAAGAGAAAATGAGGAGCTGTAGGAGGCTCATAAACCTCCTTATCATCCCGGGCAAACTATAGGTCACAGATCAGTGGTATCCACTTTGCATAAAGAATAGGGCTCTTAATGAGGGTAGAAGTAGCCTAGTCTCCAGAGATTCTAAATATGAAGGCAAGAATTGTGCTATATCCCTAGATTTCTCACCAGAACTTGCACAGCCATGACTCCCCCCTGCACCAATTTCCATAATGGCAGCACTAGTCTAAGGAACTGTGTTAAGTATTCCGTACCCTGTCATCATTTCATGACCTGTCGGTTACTCAAATTCCACATGCGGTTTGACCTCACTTATCCTAAAAGTCTCCTTCAGACAATACATATTTATTGAAACTATCCTTTATGACAGGCACAAAAGTGCCGAGACCTTAAAAATTGGGATAATTCCTGTCTTCAAGGAGCTCACAATTTGATAACAGACGGCAAAATAGTAATATACTTCGGTTGGCATTATCTTCCTCTCTCTTAGCTATGTAGGAACGTCTGTGCATCCTTCAGTCTCTGTTCAAGAATCACTTCTTCCTGAGGCCTTTAAAGATAAGGTCAACCATAGCAGCTGCCCCTTCTTCTGCTCTCTCACATCACCCCTGACATATTCCTATCAGAGACCTCGCCTTGCCCTACACCCGCGGTTGTTAATTGTGGAGCCCTGGTCTCCATAGGGGCAGGCATTTTCTTGTTGATGCTTCTTTCCCAGAGCTCAGTCTCATACAGTTCAGTTTCTCACACAAGATTGTTAAAAGTCTGGCACAAGTATGAATGACTATGATACAAGGAAGAATGTGGCCTAAAGGAAATACAACTAAGTTCCATAGGAGGCCCGAGAAGGGAGCATGAGGCAACATTTGTCCTGGGCCTGCAAAAATCAATAAGATGTGATGTGCAGACATGGAGTGGGGAGGTATTCCACACAGGAGTCTGTGCGAACAAAAGCTGATGTTTTACAGGAGCTCTCAGACAGAGAGGGGAAGGGCAGCTCAAGGCCTAAGACCCAAAAGAGAGGTTAAAATCCATCTCTGGAGAATGCTGTATATTGAGTCCAGGACTTTGCTCATGCATAGCCACACTCACATTCAGGTACAAATGCATCCCTATAGCTATGAAAATAGGCAAGTCTTGGCATTATTGCAACAACAACAGACATAAGATAAAAGCAGGATCAGGCTTTGCTCTTAATAGACCCTCATTGTATACAGAATCTGGGGGGAGCTCTTTTAAATCATGGACTTGGGTTCAGATATGTCCCACTGAAGAATGGGAATGTTAATTCAGAAAGTTGGGAAATCTCCACTGGGAGGGGACTATGGGACTTCAGGATAGGTTGGCAGTTCAAAGTGTGGGGACTGGTCAGCAGAGGGCAGAAATCCTCCAATTCCAGGAATGAGGGCCAGTGAGTATTTACCATCCCCCAGGTAAGTGCACCGGTCATCTTTAAGACTGTTCCCAGGCAAGGAGGATCACGTGGGCTCTGAAAGGTCCAGTGGAGGGGAAGGACATGGCTCACTTTACTGGTACCTGCAACATTTCCAGTTCTTGCTTCAGGGGTCGCTTGGGTCATGGTCCCCTGTGTGATGACTTGGCTCTAGTAAAACTGCCACACACGCAGTGTGCCACATCCAACCTCTTAGGAGGCCAGTTGGGTGTTGAGTCACGTTCGTTTTAGGTGGCCATTGTAGGCCCAGCAGCTGGCACTCAATAAGCTGGGGAATGTCATTTTGAGCTAATGCCCATGTGTTCTCTAGAGGGCCGTGGGTTTTTGTCCTGAGAAAAGGTCCATCCATCCTTAGTTGATGATGCTTAAATGGCATGCAAATGCAAGCAGCTTCCTTAGTGGTGCCATTCTAAAAATGTTATGAATATTAATCTGAAATTTGCTTAAAATGCTGTCAGGAAAAAAACACGGTAGTATACATGAAACAAGAATGTCAGGATGTTGATAAATGCTGATATTAAGAATAGATATGTTTGTATTATAGGATGTATATATGGTGGTTTAATATACTACCTTCCTCTTTTGTATTATGTTAAAAAATTTCAAACGATGAATTTTTTAAAAGCAGTATAATGGCATGTTTGCACTCCAACAAGCAACTCACATTATACTGCTCTTCCCCAACCCCCCACTGCCTTGTCACGGCTGCGGAACTCTGGATGGTCATGGCACCCGGGATGTTCTTTGCCTAAACAAGGCACACTTAGTCCACTCTTCTCTGTGGGGCAGCTGGAGAAAAAAGCTGGTCCCCAAGTGCCAGTAACAAATGTGATGGGTTAAGACACCTTCATGACACATGTCACCATGGGAACAAGAGTGGACACTTCTTTGAATAGAACTGACAAGCCACAGTGAGGTACTGGTGACTTTTTAAAACTAGATAAATAAGGTTGTTATGCTGGGAAACAGTGTTGTATAACACCCCTGCCTGGATTAAGTTTATTCTATGGAGACTAATTTATTTCTCTACTCTTGGAAAGTGGTATTGTTCCAATTGCTTGACTGTGACAAGTTTTAGGATTACAGTCATTTCTCAGCAATGCCCCTGGCCAAATGTAATAGGATCCCATCAGCAGGGGTCAGAATGATTTCATTCAACTAACCTGTCTTCTCACTAGTGCTGGGTCTCAGGAACTCAGAAAGTGCAACTCAATTATACAGTCTAACAAAAGAATAGCAAGGCAGGCCAGATACATGAACCAGCCACAGCTTTATAAGGTCCAATATATAAAGCCTTATATAAGGCCTCCCCTTGGGGTGGGGAGTGGGAAATTGAGCCTGAGATGAACAATGGGAAACAGGTCCTAGGGTGAGGCCCCAGGCCCTGATTCTGCTTTGATTTGCTGAGCTTGTTTCTGCATCTCTCTTAACTCTGTTCCGGGTCTCGGTAGAGGCCAGAATCGCTGTGTTCCCATCTGCCTTACTGACCTACAGGAGTAGCTGCCGTAGAGTAAGTTTCTTTGTCTGTATGGGTGCAAGCCCTCCTGCAGCATCTTCCCAGGCTCTGATGAGGCCAGCAGCCCCTTTCCCTTGGCTACTAGCAGCCTCATTACATTTGACTGTCTGTCTGTTTTTAGCCTGAGGCTAATACACTCCTCTAGAATTTCCAAATAATCCTTTTTACTTTTGGTCTTTAATGATATGGTGAATCTATAGATACGATAGTTTATGAAAGCCACAATTACTGGGTAGGAGGAATTTTAGTCTGATAAGTGACCTGGACACTCTAAGAGGATTGTGGCTTAGTGATTATGGTCACCTGGTCACCAGCCATCTTGGTGATCTGCAACCGTCACCAGGAGGATGTCCCACTACCAGGATGGCTTATTGTAACTCATTGATTCCTTAAAACCCCATGGCTACACAATGCGGTATGTCCATTGTGGCTGGCAGGAACACACACCACTAGCAATACACCTGGTAAGGTTCATGAGTGACGTTTACAGGCAGGTAAATAGCTGAGTATATGTAATCCAGGCCTTCACTATGCCACAGGGAGGGGTGCTTTAGCCAGGCACAGCCGGACGCACATAGGTGAGCTCCAGGACAGGGACTCTGCTTTCGCCACTCTGCATATTTATAAGGTGGATGGAAGGGGGAGGCGGTCCACAGAAGATTAAATTACAGTGGAAGCTTTCAGGCTGGAAAAAAGGCCTTTTCATGCTAGTTTAGATAGATTAGCTTGCAAGCTTGCAAGCTAATACTCTCGGTATCAGCTAAGGGCCTTGGGTTCCCATATACTAACTCAGTCCTGCTGGAAGATCTCAATGCAAAGCTTCTAGGAGGGGAAAGGCAGAGAACCCAACAGGACCATAGGAAACAAAATATTTGTCTATTCTCACTGTATGTTTTTGCCACTTGTTTTTCTACAACTGTCTCGTTAGATCCGTGTTCTTATAGAACTGTCTTCATACACTTTATAGAAGAATAGCTTAGGTGCTTGTTTAAAATTCTCTCTGAATCTTATTAAACGTGACTATAGGAGAACAGAACCCAGAAATCTGCTGTTTTGACAGGCTCCTCACATGATGCTTGGGTACACTAAAGGACTACTGTTCCAGACCAGTATTTCTTGAATCCACCAAGTAACCTGGGACCCTTGCTCAAAAGGCAGATCTCACATCTCATTTTAGACCTAGTGCATCAGATCCTCTGGAGCCAGTGTCCACAGACCTCTGCCCATGAGGTCTGTCCAGAAAAAGTCCGGCCATTGTTAATATAATGAGAGGGTTTTGAGCATCATTGATGTAACTTGGCAGCCAAGGAGAGTGGACTGGAATGTATGTGCATGAACAATGATGACTTCACTGTACTAGTCAGTGTGGGGGCAGTAGATGCCATTGAGTGAGCATGTGTATTGTGTGGCCAACACATTCAAATTGACTGAGCCAGTAGAGCAACGAATCTGTATCAAATTTTGCATTAAGCTTGAACATTCCTCAACAGAAACTATTTGGATGATTCAGAAGGCTGCAGCTATGGGCAACTGGTTCTGGGCAGCTTCATCATGATAACATGCCCGCTCATGCATCATGTCTCGTGCAGAGTTTTTAGCAAAACATCAAATCACCCGATGACTCAGCCCATCTACAGCCCAGATTTGGCACCCTGTGACTTCTGACCTTTTGCAAAACTAAAATCACCTTTGAAAGGGAAGAGATTTCAGACTGTCATTGATAAGAGTCAGGAAAATCCAGCAGGGCAGCTGATGGTGATTGGGAGAACTGTGTGAGGTCACAAGGTACCTACTTTGAAGGGGACTGAGGCATCACTGTCCTATGTACTGTGTTTCTTCTTCTTCAATAAACATTTTCGTATCACATGGCTTGATACCTTCTGGACAGACCTCATATCTTACAGTCTTAATTCATGCTTACAGTCTTAATTCTAGCCCAGTGCTCATCATACAGTAAATATTTTAAAAATTAACTGAGTTGTGGCTGGAAATACAATCATGAGGCTCTTTAAAGAACTTATTTAGCCTGGTGTAGCTTAGTGAATTGAGCGATGGTCTGCAAACCAAAGGGTCGCCAGTTCAATTCCACGTCAGGGCACATGCATGGGTTGTGGGCCAGGGCCCCAGTAGGGAGCACGTAAGAGGCAACCACACATTGATGTTTCTCTCCCTCTCTTTCTCCTTCTCTTTCCCTCTCTCTAAAAATAAATAAATAAAATCTTTTTTTTAAAAAAGAACTTATTTAAGAGATAATGCAAAAAATGAGAATGTAAAAATTTTTTTCAAAAAGTGGAAAATGACTTTTTCAGGAGAAATAGCATGAAAGGAAGTAGAGTCAAAATGTATTGCTCTTTGGAGTTAGAAAAGAGAAAGAGAGTTTCAAGGAGATATTAACACAATCATATACTGTGAGGAGATCATGTAAGACAGTGACAGGGAACATGTCATTGTCTCTGACTAACAGGAAGTTTCCTGACCACTGCGGGTCACTTTGAATCACAAGCTCTTAGCTCAGACCATTCAGATCTGACCGGTAAGATCAGACCGTTCTTTGGCTGAGAACTGAGTGAATGTCGAGTGAGTGAGGGTAATTGGTCTAGCCTATTTTATCAAGGAGGGCGGAAACAAGAGGCAGGAGACAGAGAATAGAGACAATGACTTAAACATCAACAAATTAAGTAAAATAATTCCCTTATGATAACATGAGTATGTTTTTTTAGATCAGGAGGAAAAGCCAGTGGAGAGAAAAAATCTGGAGGCATAAGTTAGGGAGTTGGGGAGAAAGTATTAGATTCAGGGAGTTAAGGAGTACTTAAGACTAGAAAAATATTGGTTGTTTATTATTATAGGACCCTCACCAAAATTCCCTGTGTGGATCCTGGGCATGGGCCTCCTGGGGACCCCATTAGGCTACGACCTGTACTTACAAAACTGAAATGGGCCTTCCTGACATTTATCTCCATAGGCAATACTCTCAGGTAGCGTCTGCCATCCCATGACTATACAACGTTAGGAAAGACGAATCGCGTTTCCCTCTAAATTCTAGATCACCTATTGCTTCTAGGTGTCACAGGACAGCAGTCAGGGCGGGGCAAATAGAGCTGTTCAAGGTGAGTTGGCACCAGGATCATTTTTCCATAATTTGTGCATAGAGCAGTTGACCTGCATTAGTTGGGCATTTAAAAAGGCATTTGAATTCGAAACTTGAAGAGCTAGTAGACCCTCGTCAGTTGACAAAGACAGGGAAGATTGTTTTAGAAAGTGGAATGGTCCATGCACTTGCCCAGAGGCAACAGGGAAGAGAGCACTGAGGAATGATTAGAATCAATTCTGTGTGGGTGCAATAGATAGTGAGATGAGGAGGGCAAGACGAGGCAAAGGAGTAGAGGAACCACCAGACGTTGCAGACTCCTGTAGGCCACAATAGGCATTCTTGGACCTTACCCGTAGAGCAGTGAGAAAGCATTGAAGATTTTAAGCAAGATCCTGAAGGTTTTGCTTTGTATTTTTGGAAAAATATCACTTGGGTTGTCATACGGAAGGCTGACTGAAGAAGACAGCTATAGTCAGGTAGCCTCATAGCGTTCTGTTGGTATAATCCAAATGGGGGAACATGTTGGCCTGAACCCTGCTAGTGGAAGTAAGGATAGAGAAACGCCAATAAAGTAGGGAGAGAGATCTGAAGGCGGAAGAATTACCCACATCTTTAAGAATCTACCTTTCCTATAGGAAGGAAGGAACTTTCCACCCACATTTCCAATACATCTCCTCTCACAACTTTCTAAGTTCTTCCTGACAAAGGAGTGGCTGACATTATGGTCAAAGCCTAAGATATTAAGTGAACCACATTTATATGTTTGAAGTTATGATGCCTTAACAAACAAGAGCTGTGGTATGACTTAATATCCCACTTTCTGCATCCATAACATGACAGCCTGGTCTCCAGGGACAAGCCAGCAAATGTCATGCAGATCACTGAATTCAAGGCCCCTTTGGAGGGCAAGTCAGTGTTCTATTTCTTCACAGACAAGCCTGGACACATGGGCCCCAGTGCTGAGGTGTGGGAGAAGGCACGAGGCATCAATTAACCACAAAGACTCTGATGAAATGTTCCCAGAGGAGTCCTGTTGCATGGTTTGGAGGAAGCTGATTGGAGACACAGGCGTGGACCTGTCCTTCTTTGTCAGATGGAAACAGTTCCCTCCGCAGTCCCAGGCATTTGACACTAAATGGGCAAAAAATCGAGAGACTTCACTTGAGCTACTGTTCTTCAACCTAATTTCATCTGGGAAATTCTCCTTGGAGTCTAGGAGGGAGAAAATTGTTAGGTATTTGCTCGACTGTCAGTTAAATGACAAATATCAGTCAGGATAGACTGGCTTATATTGTCTAAATAGGTAAACCCTAAATGCTCGTTAGCCTAACACATCAAAAGTGTATTTCTTGCTTGTGGTCTGTGTCCGACGTGAGCAGGTGGGGAATCTTTTCACCACAATTGCTCAGGGACCTGAGACATTCACGTTTTATGTCAGCACATGCTTCCCAGATCAGCGTAGAAGTGAGAAATAAAGATGTGATGAATCCCTCATTGGCTTTTAAAGGACCTGCTGGGAACTGATACATGTCACTTGTCACTTCCCCTCACATTTCATTGTCCAAAGGAAGACTTCATTTCAAAAGATGGTGCGGTAACGTAGTCCAGTCCTTTGCCTGGAAGGTGGAAAGCCACGGAATACTCTGAGCATTGCAAATAGCTGCCATGTGAAGTCTTGTTTTCTGTTAGGCCTCCCACCCTTTTGTCTATGCTTACGGGATTGAGAAACTTCGGTAGCCAAAAAGACAGGAGTAGGTTTCAGTGAACAAAATCCACCCTCCCCCCAGACCCCTTTCGATACTGAGAGGCCTGATCAAATGTAGTTGATGATTGATCATGAGATGGGAGGTGTTGTTTAGGAAAACTCTGAGGTTTCTGTCTTGGAGCATGTAGCAGGTGGTGGTGGCATCGTAAGCTTGTAATCAAGGGACATGGTGACCCATGCCCCCCGGAACCTCTTTAAATTCTATGTCTTATTACAATGCATCTGCAAATATTGCCATACTATATCACAAATCCCAGAAGAGGAAAATATTCATCCCTTTTAGAATTGTGACAGATGCAATACCTGATACGACATAAAATTAGCTACAAATCTTTTGACACATTTCACAGCATTTCTTACCGGGTGTGAAATATCTTAAAGAAAAGGAAACGTGCTGTGTTCATGGAAAACACAATGACTAGCACGTAAGATCACGTTACCCACTCCCCACCATCCCAACCCAAAACCAACCTGCTCCAGCACCGTCCACCCTGCTCGGTCACATCATGCCTTGCGGCCTTTCAGAGGAGACAGAGAACATAGATGAAGAGAAGGTTTGGGGGAGGAAACAATTCCGTTTTGCAGAATGCTAATTGCCTGTGAAGCATCTGAGTGGAAATGTGAACAGGCAGCGAGGCATGTGGGTCAGTGTCGCGGGGTAGAGGTCTGGGCTAGAGGTACATATTTAAGCATCCCCCGCAGGTGTGTAGTCACTGAACTATGGTAGCTGATATTCTTATTTCTCCCTTCATAGCCAGACTTCTGAGTGTTACCATTTCTCCTGGGGCCTTGTAATGGATTCAAAAAGTTCTCTCTTAAAGAACTTTAAAGAAATCTTAGTTTTACATTCCAAGTCATAAAATTCACGATTCTTCCTGTTTCTTATACATAAATGATCAGCCGGAGGCTGAAACTTTATTACTTTGAAGTGGCAGTGGAGTTCGAGGTGAAATCTGGTAACAAGGGGAAGTGCTGCCGCTTAGATAGAAGTTCCCAATCAGGAACATTTTCAGGATAATTTTTTTATTTGTAAAATATATTTTAAAAGTGTTTGTGTAGTATTGAGGATAAATAAGAATGTAATTATGTGCATTTGTCTTGTTTAATAAGACTGCAAGTTAAGAACCAGTAATATGCAGAAACTAATCAAGGTGTTGATATGCCTCAAATATTTTTCTCAGTATGTCTTTCTTTAAGCAATTTAATCCTCACCATATTTAGAAGCCTCCTTTTTAATACTTTTACTTTGCTTGGTTTCACATCTTGGCTACATTCTCAGGCTTACAGGCCTCTTCTGGAAATACCAGTACTTGTGTGTGTGTGTGTGTGATAAGAACTCCCATCATTTATATTTTACCAGTAAATACCATATAAGTCAATGAAAGCAGCTCTTGTAGAAAGAAGAGTCAGTGAGAGACAAAGACGAAGCCTTGAACTTCATCATCATTGGTAATAATGTCTACTATTTTGGGGGAGGAGAGAAATAATTAATCTCTGTTTGACTATTCTTTATGCATCCTGTCTTCTGTAATAATATTCTCTTACCAATTTATATTCCTCCCTCTTAAATATTTAAAAGCCTTTCAATTTTCTATCTAGTGTGTACCTAGGCAGACACAGCATGTTTAATTAAAGGATTTGCCTTTATCTAGAGTTTATAAACGTTTTTTTTTTTTAACCACTTCAGAAAAACCTTGCAGGAACAAGTTATTATAAAATGCTAAATTGAGTTTCAAATTCAAACAAAGTCTCTGGAGTTGTGATGCTGCAGGTCCCAGGTTTATGTGGGGTCCTAGCTCTCCCCTTGGGATTATCTCCAAGACCGGAAGAGATCTGTGGCTATGGAAAATTAGGAAAAGAGACCGTTGAAAGTATAAAGGTTCTAGAGATTTTAAAGTCTAAAAACTACACTTTTTTTTCCATAGATGAAGACATGAAGCCACAGGGAAATATAGTGACATAGAAAAGTCCAAAGTTACTGAAGGACAGTGTTTCTGCAGTTCACTCTCTAATCAATGCTTTTTCCATCAGTCTATTCTGCCCGAATCTATATTTTAATGAGTCTCAAAATATTTTTCTCTTATAAAAGAATATTTGATATCTTCTAGGACTTTCTGTTTCCTCTCAATAATTACAAACTTCTATTGTTAAATTTTTCCTCTTCATTATCAACCTTTTCGATTAGAATCCTTAATCAGCTAAGAAAACACTCAAGTGTATTATCATCATGTATACATTTTTCCACCTTGCCCAGAGGGGATCTCGAGGGACTTAGTTAAGGTCACTTTGGAAATCAAGATAAGCCGTGCTTTTCACATATCCTTATTCTGCCTCTTAAGTAAACCAATAGGGAAAATAATGAGGTGAGGTTGCTATGTCTTCATACTTTTTAAATTTATGCTGGCTGCTGCTTTTGCTACTTTCTCTTCTAATTGCTACAAGCAAAAACTAGTTAGAAATCCATTCTAAAACATTTTCTTTTCGGTGATGAACATGGCGTTCCCATATCATGTCTGGGATCCACATTTTCTTTCTTAAAACAAGAGCAAAAGCAAAGACCAAACAAAACCTGCGGAGTTTTCTCATCTTTGGACCAATTTATAAGTGGTCCATCCTGTCTGCCAGCTACAAACTCTCTCAGTTTTTCTGTGTCTGACAAAGTATTTTATCTTTATTTTTGGAGGGTACCTTCTCAGGACCGAGAAGTTTCAGTTGACAGGGTTTTTTTTGTTCCTTTCATCACTTTAATGACATTATACCATTTTTATATGGCTTGCGTTTATGATAGAAAGTTTGTGGTGATTCTTTGTTCCCTTTTTCTCTGGATGCCTTTAACAGTTTTTTCTTCATCACTGACTTTTCAGCAAATTATTATGGTTTACCATGGTGTAATTTTGTGTCTGTCCTGTTTGAATATTTGAATGTTGTTTCTTTGAATTTGTGTATTTAGAGGGTCCATCGAATTTGAAAAAGTTTTAGCCATTAAGTCCTCAAATATTTTTTATCATTCCCTGAATTCCAACTTGTTTATTAAATTGATAATGTTTTCCCACAGTTCACTGAGTCACTGTTCAGTTTTTTTTTTTCATTTCTTTCCTCTTACTCCTTCATTTTGGTGGTTCTGTTGCGAGATCTTTAATCTTATTGATATTTTTTCTGCAGTGTCTAATCTGCTATTAAACTCATTCAGCACATTTTTACTTTAAGTACTGTATTTTTCATCACCAGAAGTAGCACTTACCTCTTTTTTTATATCTCCTAATTCCCTTCTGGTTATGTTCATGTCTTCCTTTAATTCTTAATCATATTCTGATAGTATTTCAAGTTTTTACCTGCTAATTGCTTTAGTTCTCTTTTTTCTGAGTCTGTCTCTATTGACAAAATTTTTCCCCAGCTATGGGTCACATTTTCCTGTTTATTTATATGTCGGGTGATTTTTTTAATATGACACTTGATTGGTAGCTGTATTGTTGTTGAGTGTGTGGGTTTCACTGCTTTCTTTATAGCGTATGAAAATGCCACCAATGAACCGCCCGTGCACCAACTCTTTGTAGTAGATGAAATTGTGTTTTGACTAGCAATTGTTGCTTGCATGTTAGCTTGATATTGTCCAGGTTTGTCTGCAAAGATCTCTAGGAGCTTCGAATCCACAGCTATTTCATCCATACTCCTAAGGCGTTACCTGTCTGAGATTTCTATGACGGGCCCCTGTGGTACAGGGAGGTTTTCTCCTCTGTGTGAACTTGAATGTGTCCCAACTCTGTGTGAGCTCTGGGAATTGTTAAGTTTTCAGCTTCTTTGACATTCGTTGTCTGGCTTCATGGACTGTCACCCTCGGCACCCGAGCTTCTTACTTAGTGACAGACTCCAGAAGACCCCTGGGCAGGTTTTAAAGCCTTTGTTCTGTAGAGCTGCCTGTTTTGCAGTGATCTGCTTTCAAAATTCTCTCTGGCTTACTTTCCTGAAATCAGGTGTTTGTTTTCTCCACTCAGAAAGTGCCTAGTGCTTTGCTTGGGTTGCCCCTCTCTGTACCACCAAGCACACGGTGGCTCCGCGTGGCAACCTGGTACAAGCACAGAGCTACCTCTTCGTTTCTCCCCACTTAAGGGTCACAGGTCTGTGGTGCCAGTGGCCCAGCATCTGCACCTAGTTTTTAGTTATTTATGGTAGAAAGACAAGAAGAGTACCACTTTCTTCATCACGCATCGGCATCATCAATATCTTCATTTTCCCATGCACTATCTGGGTAGTGTATGTGCTACCCGGAGCTTTAATGGTGCAACATGTCTTAAAAGAATGCCCTGTATTGCTAGGGAATTTTCTACCATATGTAGATTTTTGGCCCTATATGTATATTTTTATACTGGCTTTTTAAAAAAATTGATATCAGAAGTTATCCATAGATGATTTCAGATAACAAACAAGACACATATTCTGTCCTCAAATGGGCCACAATCAATTTACTAACAGGTGTGTTGACTAGATACAGTTGTCCAGTTATGCCACCAGAATAAAATATTTTTTGGAATATGCAAAGAGATGACAACTATATCAATGCCTGACCTACAGATATTTTAAAATATCTTCAATTATATATTGCATCCTCCCTTCTTAAAGGTGAAAACGTGAGACATTAATCTTAAGATGAAGAAAACATTGTCTTTCTCACCACAGAGCACCTTTATATGAGTGTCAAATTTCCAGGGCATCAGGGGCCAGTCTAAATGGAACTGCCTTTTGATCCAGTGACCCCCCTGCTGGGATTATACCCTAAGAATCCTGGATCACCAATTCAAAAGAACCCATGCCCCCCTATGTTTGTAACAGTGCTATTTACAATAGCCAAGTGTTGGAAGCAACATAAGTGCCCATCAGTAAATGAGTGGATTAAAAAAACGTGGTATTTTTACACAATGGAATACTACGCAGCAGAAAGAAAGAAGGAGCTCCTTCCTTTGATGACAGCCTGGATGGCACTGGAGAGCATTATGCTAAGTGAGATAAGCCAGGCAGTGAGGGACAAATACCATATGATCTCACCTGTAAGAGGAACCTAATCAACAAAAAAACAAGGGAGCAAAAAAGAACCAGAGACATGGAAATGAAAAACAAACTGACAGCCACCAGAAGGAAGGGAGGAGGGGGATCATGGGTTAAAGAAGGGGAAGGGTCAAGTCAAAGAACAAGTACAAAGGACCCATGGTCAAGGACAATGGGGTGGGGATTGTCCCGGGGTGGGGGGGGGTGCAGGGGACAGCAATGTGGGGAAAGATGAAGACAACTGTAACTGAAAAACAATAAAATAATATCTTTTTAAAAAGAAAGAAAAAAGATTTAGTGTTCAATGAGGAAGAGCCTCTACCCGCCTTGATGTGAGGAACTGGTTCTGTGTTTCATTTTTCAGTAAAGTGGACAGGGTTGGAGAGGACGTGGACACGTAATAGAAGCCCTAGCGGCCCGCGTAAACATGACCCCTTCCCTGACTCCAGTTCTGACTTTGTACACTACTCTTCTGCAGCGACCGCAGAGCTCCGGAGAACGGTAACAACCCCCACGCTAAGTGACAGAAGTCAGGTCCAAGAGCAGCGCCATCGAAGAGGAAGTAGCCCGGCAACTGTAATTCCCCTTAGAACCTTAGGCAGGTGACTTAAAATGGGACCCATCGTTTCTTGCTTCCTTCCTCTAGGCATTTATATAGCAGTTTTTCTCTAAAGGGATCTTTCCTGCCACATCTCCTGCCGCCTTTACTGTGAGTTCTAACCTTATTTCCATATTGTGCATATCCCGAGTTTATACACAGCCTTATCAAGCATTACAGATTTAAAATGATGCTAACATATTACACAAAAATTCCCTGAATTCTCTCTTTCTGCAGCTCTTGCCAAGGGACATTAAATCATTTTCATTTCCATTTTGTTTAGAGATCCGTATCGAGGTCTACATCTATATATCATTTCTTTCCCCAAACAATTAGTCCAAACCTGCTCCTTTGAAGCATTAAAGAAGAATGTTTTTTTAAAATGAAACTCAATGTGTGTCCTTGCCAGATTTACTGTGTAACGTGGAGCTAAATAAAGTCTCGAGCAATCCATCTCCTAACCTTTAATGGGTTGACCTGTTGAGGCAATCTATTGATATATGATGTTCTTTAATTCTCTGCACAAGTTCTACTTTCCATTCTTCAATCTGCAATAACCATCTTATTTTAGACGAGATCGGACACGTTCAGGGTGGTATGGCTGTATGCAATAACCATCTTATTTTAAATGACAGCTGTTGACGGTGTTGGAGAAGCCCTATGAGTCTAGACCCTATGAGATGTTATCAGGTGATAAATGCAGAGCTGAAGACAGGAGAGCGAAATGAGAGTGGCGGCAGTGGATAAAGGGAAGCAGAGAGAACACCTAAGACATTCATTTGTAGGTCAAAACATAAAGCATCTGTAGAAATTGGTGTCAGAGAAACTTCCAAAGATGTGAATAGGTATTTATATTTCATTCAAATATGCAGTTTTACAAAACTGAACTTCAAAGGCATAGGATATAACATCTGATACATTTTCAAATAAATGTTCAGTTCTTGAAACGACCCTGGCTTTCTCATGTCTGTTAACACCTACCTAATGTTCTAGCGACGATTCCATTGATTTAAACAGCTGGCATTACAGATTTTAGCTACTGTCTATGAATGCTTTATATCATTTGTTCAGGAGTCATATTTGCCAATCATTAAGTTTTTGATATAAACAGTACAAGCTTTTGATAAACAGCACTCAACATGTCTAGTCTCATTGCCACAAGCCATTAATGTAAACAGTACAGATTTTGCAGCATTGTGTGACATATATAAGGAGGAAAACTGGAAAATAAAATCTTACTTAGAAAAAGCAATAGGGAAGACAATCTAGGAAGAAGTGAAAAGTAAAATAGGCGTAAGCCTCTATGCAACGAGCAGTCTGTTAGATATAAAATAAGCCACAGCCTCAAACCTGTGTTTGAAGACCTTATAAAACAGAAGTTACAAAAAAAAATTAAAATAAAAGTGTACAGATAATAACCAGTAAACAGCACAGATGTAATCGATGTCTAACAATACGTGCTATGATGAAGGAGTGTTTTCACCCATTGTCTACTGTAAACTCACTAGATGCTCTCCTTTTGGCCGTCCAGATGCATTCTGTCTCATACACTAGCTAGATTCCCTTTGCTGACAATTCTAACTGGAAGGGACCACAAAATGGCATTGAAAGATAGCACAGCGGGAGGATAGAGCTGCATGCTTCTTCTTCCTCCCCTGCTTCATGCAGCTGGGCAGAAACGTGACCCACCAGGCGCAGCTGGGCAGCTCTTCTGCCACTGCTCCAGCTGGTACTGGCTCCTGGAGTATTGATTCCTCTGCGTTTCCTTCAGTCTTAGCAGCAGGAATAGCCTCTGGCTACTGCGAGTCTCCGAATCGTACTGGTTACCTTAACAGCGCCCACCGTTCTGTGAGTAGTCTCCTCATGAAAGTCTCTTCATTTGACTAATCTGGCATGAATTTTGTTTCTTACCAGGAACAATACTGATAAAACAGGTATTTGTTACATCCATTAGAGAGGAACTCATTGATGTTTTCCACTGTGAGCAATAAGCACATAAGTGTAATTGTGTGGGTGTTTATATACATAAGAACCATTTGGTGGAACTTCACCGCGGGGAACACAGACTGATTCACTGCATCTGAGACATTACCAGAGTCAAGTCAATGTGGGACATTGGTGTCTACAAAACGTCCATAGTCCTAAAGGTGCATCCGTCTCTTTCTGGAGTGGAGGTCTAAAGGTCCTACCAGGTTCTTTTTCTATTCCTAAAGCTTGCTATGACCAGAGTGATTTTAGAGAACACCATAACATCAGAGCTGGCTGGATTTGGGTGTGTAGGAGTTCATTAAGGACCTGTGGTCAACCTATTGTATTCCTGGGTTCCCCTTACGCTGTCTTCGTAAAGTGGTGATCGAGCCTGTATTAGGATGCTACCTGCAATAAGAGAAGAGTAGCTCCTAAGCGACGCCATGACAAACTTGAACAGTTTTAGTTACTGGAAACTTTGGCTTCATGTTCACAGAAGTATTTCTCATCATCACCTCCCCCACAGCCCCAATTCTGCCCTTCAGCACCATTCTCAACATGTCTAATCTCGTTGCTACAAAAGCATCTTTCAGGTAATGGACTAAAGTGGTTACGATGATCTTAGTGAATTCTCGGCTAAATTTTTCAACAACTTGTCAAACTCCTCCCTAGTTTTATGACCAGATAGGACTTAAAGTTATTTTATTTTTCTTTCTGCAGATTTTCTCTCTCTTCTTCAGAAAAGTCCCTTTATTGAAACTTGGAACACTCTCATAGAGACCTACTTCTAAACTTTCCCAACCTGCCTCAAGCCACCTTGCTCTCTGATACTCCCTTCAAAAGCTTCCTCTATTTCTGCACAAGCTCCTCACTCACCTCACATGTTCCAGCCATCAGTCTGCAGACGCACAGACGGCCAGAAATCAAATCTTGCCTAATTTGACATAAATTGAATTACACTTGAATATGATCACGCTTTATTCATCCAGACAGGATTATATCCAGATCCATACAAAAATGGGAGAGAAGTGTTTGGTCTTGTCTATTTTTTTTTGCTCCCTAACTTTATAGGAGATAGTTTTTCCTTTTCAAGTAATTGATGCATTAACAATACCGTGCATTTCTTGGGCACCCACTGGGACTTGAGAGGTAGGATTCCCACTTTCGCAGGTATCTGGTCTGACTCTCCTCTTACCTGCGGTTGATCAAACAGACTTTGCAACCAGTTTCCAACTTCTGTGCAGCCCTCTGATAATACCTGCACCAATTGCTCTGTTCCACTATATAAAGCCTGGAATACAACATAACTTGATTGTAGGAAATGTTCATTCAAAGATTCATCAAAACGAATATTTACTGAGTGTTTCCCGCACGGTGGGTCTTGTCTCCGAGCTGGGCACACGGAAGTAAATGAGAACCTGCTGCTCCTTGGTCTGACTGTCGTCTCCTCTCTTCCCTTAAGTTCCTGAGCCATAAGCCACTCTGTCCTATTCCAATAGAAAGAGTTTCGATACTAAGACAAAAACATCCCTCGAATCCTCATAATGCTTCTATTCTTGTATAAGCAATGGAAAGAAAAGATAAAAATAGATGTAGTAATACAGGGATATTGACTGTACCTTTCAATTTGTAAATTGTCACTACAGTTCCTTTGTTTTCATGACATTTTTATAGTCCTAAGCAGCAGTGAGAGAGCCTCTTACGTACTCCTGGACTTACCAAACATCAGGCATTAAAGCGCGACAGCTCCTAGTGGCCATTCCTGACATGAGACAACCTGGTGTCATAAAAACAGGGCTGGCCTGAAAGCCATCGGTTCTCACCCTACCCCCATCTCTCACAAGGGCGTGAACATGAATGATTCTCATCACGTCCTTACCTAGACCCTCAAGTTCTCTTCTATAAATGAGAGGCTGGAATTTGGTGGTCTCAGGGCTCCTCAGAGCTCAAATTTTCTGATTAGATCATTTTGTTCGGAAAGCTGGAGAAGGAAACAGAAGGAGCCACTTGCCCGTTGCAAAGGCAGCTGAATGCTGACACAGGAGTTCGGGACTGTAGGTGGGAACGTGTGATTATAGTACAATCATTCTGATTCATCAAGAGATAAATTCCCTTGTTGGTTACACATACACACTCCCCAACCCTTCCCACTCACAACTTTTACTTCCTGCTTTAGGAACAGTCTAAAAGTAGGGAGAGGATGTGGGTGGAGTGGGGAGAAGGGAGGGGAGGGAGCGGGAAGTGTTCTGTATTTGGAAGAGATTTTTTGGAAGCTCTTTTACATGCTCATTTATACCACCTACGGTGCTTTTATTCTTCCTTGCTGAATGTTTGATTATCCTAACCATACAGAAAGTAATAAGTCAAAATAGTTTTCATCACTCTTTTTCAAGCATAATAAGCTCAGTTAAAACATTTTTATGATGACTTAATTTACTGAACAAAATGAAAACAGAATTAAGAGACTCAGTCCTGCCAACAAAAAAGAGGGAAAATCCTACACTGAGACAACTCAATTTCTATGACTATGCGTAAGATGGAAGTGACCAAAATGGACTTTTAAAAGCGATTTTCCACTTCTTGTTCTCCGACATAGTGGGTCCATTCTCACAGTAATCAAATAGTTTCAGAGTAGAGCTAATAAGCAGGTTTTATAACCAGATAACAGGCAGCTGAACAAGTCTCTAGATGGTGGTAGTTGGTTTCAGCACTAGCTGAATCACAATAGGAAGATCAAGACCCAAAGTTGGCAAATGTTCATGGGAAACTCACGACCGTAAGGAGGCGGGATTTAGCTGAACTTCATGGGCTTCAAAATTAGATGCGATTTCTGGTGGAAACGAGATAGCATAGCATGATTTCTCCCTACTCTGTTTCATTAAATATAATCCCCCCCAAAAACCATAAAAAAATACAAGGGGCAATTCAAGGAGAACCCTGAAAAATGGAAGACAAAAGCAAACTGGCTGAGGACCTGGGACTAAGGAACAACACATTATCAAGGGCTTCTTGGGACTTCCCACCCAACCAGAGACGCTGGCACAGACCCTGCACCTATAGGACCTTCAAGCTGACAACAGAAGGTGACTGTTATGGGCTGAATGTCTATGTCCTCCCAAAATACGTATGCTGAAGAACTTCCCCCCAGTGTGATGGTAGTTGGAAATGGAATCTTTGGGAGATAATTAGGCTGGGATGAGCCATGACGGTGGGAGCCTCAGGATGGGATTAGTGCCTTTCTAAGAAGAAGAGGAAGGGAAAGAGGTCTCTCTCTCTCTCTCTCTGTGCACACTCAGAGGAAAGAGCATGAGAGCACACAGCGAGAGGGCAGGCAGCTGAAAGAAGACTCACACCAGAACCCACCCAGGCCAACACGCTGATCTCACACTCACAGCCTCCAGAACTGTAAGTCTGTTACTTACGCCACTCAGTGTATGGTATTTTGCTACAGAAATGTGAGCCAAGACAGTGGCCCAGGTGGGTCCTTCTTCCCTGGATGATACAGGAGCTCTGCTGACAGCACCAGGAGAGACTAGTGGCACCAGCGAGGGGGGCTAATCAAGAGCGCAACCAACAGCAATTGGCTAGCAGACATATCTCCCTCCCCACTGACCCGCAGACTCCCTGCCACCGCTGAGAGACATCAGTGGCTGTTGGCACCTGTTCATTTAGTCATTCAACAAATACTTACTTCGCAGCTATTTTGTACCATCACTGTTCTAGGTGCTGGGATATGTCATTGGAAAAAATTATCTATTGATACTTATACTTGAAGATACTACTCAACTAACAATTTTAAAAAGACAACTGAATGAGAATGACATAAAGCTTACACAAATATTCATACACATATTCAAATTTAGGTCCTTGTTTTGAATCTAATTTTTTCTTTTTTTTAAAGATTTTATTTATTTTTACAGAGAGGGGAGGGAGGGAGAAAGAGAGGGAGAGAAACATTGACTGGTTGCCTCTTGCACACACCCAACTGGGGACCTGGCTCACAACACAGGCATGAGCTCTGACCAGGAATCGAACCGGCAATGTTTTGGTTCACAGGCTGATGTTCAATCCACTGAACTACACCAGCCAGGGTTGAATCTAATTTTTTCTAAGAAGCAGGTGAAAACCTAAGAGTGAGATCACTAATGTAACCTTCCCTGTTCTCTTCTGCTTTGTCACCAAGGGTTTGCAAATTTCCTTCCTTATGTCCCACAAACCTGGCAAGTTTGTGAGGAGTAAGCACTTCCCTTTATCAAAATTCTTAGTCTCTGTATCAACAGTTATTCACAGTTCAGATTTTAAATACGGTTTTCTACAAGACTGCTAAGAAGATTGTTCTTTCCCAGCATACTCTGTGGAACGCCAGCTGCCTGCTTTAATCTAGAAAAGGCATCTGTTCACGTAGTGTGGTGGAGCTCTGCCCTATCAGCGTTCGTGGGCCTTTTGTGTGTCTGAATGCTCTCTGGGATCTGCCCAGCACAGTGCCAGTGGAAGCAGTTGAATATCCTCTAACTTGTTGGAAGAAAAAGTAATCTCCTAACTGAATCCAACCTTAAATGATATTCCCATGAAGCTGAACCATGGAATCTTGGTGTTATTCTGTGAAAGCCAGTGACTGCAGTTTTCTGAGGATTCATTATTTAAGTATTTCACACTAACTAGCTAACGTGTTCTCAGGCAAAATGAGACAGCATCTTCCTTTTCAATGTATTGTGTTTGCTTCAGGTAGAAAATAATGTCCATTCAGTTTATGACAAAGGGATGTCGTTCACCTATGTTTAAAATAATTTATTTTTTAATTCTTTGGTACACACAATTTTTTGAACAAACATTTTTTGGATTAGTTTCAGGTTGGAAAGTTCCCATATAATTTTTATCCTGTTCCCTCGTTGTTAACACCTAAAAAATTTTTTTGGTTGCTTTTGTCAGAACTAAGACATTGACACTGGCACCTCATTAAGTAAAAACTTCAGACTGTTTGAGTTTCATCACTTTTTCCATTAGTGTTCTCTTTCTTTTCCAGGATTGAATTTAAGGTGTCATATTGCTTTGAGTTGTCATATCTCCTCAATCCCTGGTCTACGACAGTTTCTGGGCTTTCACTTGTTTCTCGTGAGCTGGTCAGTCTTGAGGAGTGCTGGCCAGGGGCCCCATAGAATGCCCCTCACCTAGGTTTCATCTAATATTTGCCTCCTAATTAGACCGAGGTTATGGGTTTTTGAAGAAACTGTGTACACGTAATCTTGTTACATCAAATCGGGGGGCGGGGGGTGTGATATCTACAAGGCATCACTGACCACTGACGATGTTAAACTTCATCACTCTGACCAGATGGTGTCTGTTAGGTTTCTCCACTGCAGGTGACCATTTTCCCCTTTCCCTCCTCTATTCTTTGGATGTATAACTCATTTGTGTTTTTCTTTTTCTTTTAAAATGAATAAGTTACAGAACAACATAACAACACTTGTATACCAGGTATACCTACCATTCAGATTTCAACAAGTTTTAAAATTTAGCCACGTTTTGCTCCAGGTAGTTTAAATTACAAGAAAAATATTACGCATTGAGTTGATATTGCTTATATGTATTGCATTATTTTCTTTTCTTGCTTAGTAGAGACAAACTGATTAAAAACTAATGTTGTGTGAAAATAAATAGCTCTCTCTTTCCAGCCGGCGCCAAGCAATGGGCCTCTCTTGGGACAACTGGCACGAGCACAGCAAGACCGGGGGCAGGAGGAAGTCCTACCACAAGAAGCAAAAATAGGAGCTGGGGAGCCCTGCTGCCAGCAGTAAGAGTGGCCCCCACCACACACACACAGTTCATGTGCAAAGAGGCAACAAGAAGTGCCGAGCCTTGAGGCTGGACATGGGCAACTTCTCCCAGGGTTCAGAGTGTTGTACACACAAAACAAGGATTATTGGTGTCATCTACAATGCATCCAACAACGAACTGGCCTGAACCAAGACCCTAGTAAGGACCAGGCCAGTGTGGCCAAGCAGATGGCTATGTGCAAAAGGCAAGGAGTAGAAGTTCTACCCGAGGAAAATTAAGATCCGGAAAGGCAAATAAATCTTCTTCCCTCCTTTCTTAAATCTCATGTTAAAAAAACAAAAGGCTCATGTAATAAAGGTGTTCATTCTTGGGTACAAAAATAAGAAAATAAATAAATTTTATGTTGACAAAGACAGTATGAAACAATAATATAAATTTAAAAAACAAAAAAGCATTATCTTGTGAATATTTATACATAGTATCAAAATCAATATCAAAAATATTTACAAACTTATTTCTTTCTTCAATTTTGCTTCTTGAACTCCCTTCTTTCTTTTGAGTTCAAATCTTATGTAAGTGTATCATTTTGTAATCCTTTATCCAGAATTGGAGAATGTTGGCCTCTCAATTTTTGACTGTTCAAAATTATCTTCATTTTACCCGAAATATTGTATGATAGTTTAGCTGGGTATATAATTCTAGGGTAAAGGTTATTTCCTCTCAGAATTCAAAGATACAATTCTGGTACAATGACATCGTCAGTGTAATAGTAATTCTGCTGAAGGTTAACTATCTTTTCCCCTCTGTTTACTTTAATGTTTAATTTCATGTCATATGATTTCACTAACATATGTCTCAAACATTATTCTAGTTATGCTAATCAAAGTCAACGCTCTCCTTTGATTCTTTGAGAACTTACATCGTGTGGGTAACTCTCTCCCCAACTGTGATTCCAGTTCATTGAAAGTTTCTCCTTAGCTGGTAGACAGAACTTACCTAGTTTTCATTTCTAGGACAAGGCAGGCTTCCGTGAATTCTGGCTTTATGGTGATGTATCAGTTTCACCTCTGCTTCTGGGCCAAATGTCTTTTTCTTGGTGGAAGGTGTTCGAAGCCTGTTCTGAGATCCTAAGGCTTTTGTGATGCTTTATTGAGAGTCTGTGCCTAAGCTCCCTCACCTCTGTAACTTTCTTTTTCTTCTTTATTTCAAAACATGGATACATTTTCCATTAACATTTTGAACATGTATATTCACTTACATTACAATAAAATCTATCTTATTTTATCCAGAGTTTTAAGTGTTTGTAGGAGAGGGGGTGGAGCGGCTCTGTCCCATCAGAACAGCCATGTTAATTGAAAGCACCTGAACGCCATTTCTGTTGAAAGTATTTTTTCCTATGGAGAGACATAAATAATACAGACAAAAAAATACAGTCCCCACTCTCTGGATGCTTAAACTCTAATTGGTACTCAGATACACAGACCATTTAAGGAAAGGTGTTATTAGGCAGCATTTCATAATGATTCACAGTACGGATCAGTGGTTAGAGAACTTGGCTCTTAAACCAGAGTGCCTAGATGTGAATCAAAACTCCAGCACATGACTAACACGTAAACATTTTCATCAAACAACTCAAGAACTAGTTTCAAAATTAACCTATGACAAGGATGACTTGGCAGAGAATGGATTTTGTGGTACGCATTCGTTTTAAAGCAAGTTGTGCCATGATTCAAACCACCCCGTGAGTGAGTTGTGTGCCTGCGTCCCCTCCAATGGCCTGAAACCCCTGAAGACACGGATATTTCCCCGTGGAACGTGGGGAGCCTAGTGGACAGACGTCTGATGCAAAGTTGGGAATTGATCCGATGAAAGGCTTGTCAGAGAGGACCGAAGTAGCAGAGAAGCTGTGTGTGGGAAGAAACCCCCCAATGACAATGGGGCACAATAGTGAGAATCCTGGGGACTGGATGTGGGGACTGGCTGTGGGGACTGTGGCAGTACTTATAGCTGAACTGGAGCCATTTAGCTCTTGTCCAGGAGAACCACTGGGGAATAATTAGAAAATGACAGAGACTGTCTGTCTGCAGTGGATCGCAGAAAAGCCACGGACTGAAGAGGTGCAGCTGCTGAAGAAGCAGAAGATGCCATTTCCCAGGAGTTGCAATCAGAAGCGTCCCGTAAGGGAACATGCACGAAAGCAGAGCAAGCTGAACATATCTGCCACCCCAGAGGGTGTGAAGATATTTTACAAACTATCCGTCAGCTATGAACTCTGTTCCACCATTACCCTGGCAAGTAGAGAAGGAGGTAATGAAAATAAAGAAAACAAAACAAAAAAACAACCATCTCCTCTGTCAGAACTGCTGGTTCTCCCTTACAAAACACTGTGTTTTTTACACACTGTGACCTTCCTGCATTGCACCGAGAGGGAACAGCAAAGTGACACAATTGTCAAATCTTAATTCAGTGAGAGAGGAAAATGTTCCCTGAATAAAATTTAACGGGACAAAGTGAAGTATTTTTCTAAACACACATTTCAAAGGCACCCTTTCCCTCTAAGTGCTCTTTAACCCAAAATGGCTCTCCACTATTAATTTCGTAATTTCTTCTCCAATCCAAATTTTGATTAAAAATGTTAAAGCCCATAATTTCTAAATATGATGCATTATTTATTATAAATATTGACACTAATGTTGTTTCTCCAAATGAATGAGCTAACTTAATTGTATTTTATTAAAGATGTTAATTCAACATATTGTATATTATAATTAAAGAGCTATATTTTACAGTTTTATTTTTCCCCGATCCAGCCACTATTTAAGAGTTTTCTGTTGTTATTGCTATTATTATTAATTTCTACTTCATTTTGCTTATATTCACAAAATAAATGCTTAGACATAATCTCTAAGGGATTAAGATTTTCAGTGGGATTAATTTTTTAAAACACTGTGAACTATGAAAAGCAATATATGCCTCTGTAAAGTGTAATGTTCTATATATGCTATTTAATCAGCTGCATTTTAATACTCATTTTATGCTTGTTCCATAAATTGAACTACAGAAAATCACATTTCACTTGTACACATTTCATCATACATGTCTATAAAATAAGGACTTTAAGATTAGATAGATAGATATAAATATATGTTATTCACCCAAAAACTTCACATACTTATGGATACGACATTTTCTGAACCAAAACTTGGGACCAGTGGTCCGACCATGGGAGCAGCTATTTTCAATCGACGGTGCCTCTCCAAATCAGGAATATGTCATCGTGGAACTTTAATTCTCTTCATATTCTCTACCAGATTATTTTTTTAGCTGATGATGTTGTCAAAGGGGGTTTCTGGACTCAAGGACTGAAAGATTTAAGAATCATCACGAACCAAAATGATCATAAAACTAAGAGGCAGGATGGGTAGTTTAAAGTCTCAGATGGCCGTAAGGGTCTTAATAGATTCATTCCTGCCACATTATTGCTTCAGTGGGCATTTGAGTATTAGGAAGACCGAGCTGGGAACCTATATGTCATTTTAACGGCATCAAATACAGTGAATTCCAAGTAGATTTTCCAAATAAGCTTTTTAAAAGACAACATTTTTATGTTCATTTCCTGCCTGGAATATTTTTTTCCTTTTCACTTCCTCCACTTTAAGAAGACATTTTTGAAATCCCCCGGTTTCACACAAGCCTCACATGTGATTAAAAGCAGGATTTCAAACTGTTCTCAGGCAGGCCTTAGAGTTCCGTGAGTGGCTTCGGGTTCCAGTCCCACCATGAGACCCTTGAGTGGGCAGGAATCTGGACCTCAGCCCCCCGCTGCTCAAAATAGATGCTTTTTGATAGGTTTCATATATAATTTGGTTATTTTGAGGCTTCATCTGAAAAAAGGAGCATTCTCTTCTTGAAAAAATTCAAACTGATCAGCTTAAAAATGTATGTACTCTCCTCACCCTCTGCCTACAAACAGTTGTGAACACGTCAAATATAGCAGTTCCCCCTTATCTGGGGCAGGGAGCATGTTCCAAGACCCCCAGTGGATGCTTGAAACCATGGATAGTACTGACTTCTATAAATACTGCATTTTTCCTGTATATACATATACTTTTCAGCTTCTCTTCGGCATATCTGCATTGCCAACATCACTACTTTTGTGATTTTGGCCACTAGTAAGTAAAATAAGGGTTACCCAAACATGCACCGATACCCACATATCAGCCTGATATCCAGGAGGGCTACTAAGTGCCTAACAGGCAGGGAGCACGCACAGCGTGGAGATGCTGGACACAGGGGTGATCCACATCCCAGGAAGAACAGAGCAGGATAGCAAGCGATTTCATCACACTGCTCAGAACGGCTCGCAATTTAAAACTCAAGAATCATTTATTTTTGGACTTTTCCATTTAGTATTTTTGGACCAGGTTTGACCTCAGGTAACTGTGACTGTGGGAAGTAAAACCACAGATAAGAGGCGACCACTGTTCAGCCTTGGAGGAGGTAGAATGACAGTTCTACACTTTTTTTTAAAGACTTTATTTATTTGTTTTTAGAGAGAGGAGGGAGGCAGAAAGAGAGGGAGAGAAACATCAATGTGTGGTTGCCTCTCACGCATCTCCTACTGGGGACCTGGCCCACAACCCAGGCATGTTCCCTGACTGGGAATCAAACCAGCGACCCTTTGGTTCTCAGGCCTGCACTCAATCCACTGAGCCACACCAGCCAGGTCCACACTTTTCTTAATTAGAGTAGTCACACAACAGTACAAATAAGCTGTATTTCAAGTTCAGAACCTTCTGCCTTCCACAAAGACACATATATCATCTTAAATCAAATGGCAAACCAAAAGCTGAATTTTACTCAATTGTTTCTGAAATATAACTATTATTATTATTATCACCATTGGCATCGTCACCAGGTTTTTCTCCACCAACACAGACAAGCTATCCTGACAAAGAAAAATTTTGTGTGTAGGCATGAAGCACTATGGGAAATTTCCTGAAGACAGACATTGACTGTGATAGAAGCTTCTTTAAAAATAAAAAGTCAGCCAATAAATTCTTCATAGGAGAATACCTCCAGCTCTGAAAATACAGTTGAAGTATTTTATTCTCCATTCTCAGACAAGATCTCTGTCTCTGAATTTACTTCCTAATGATGTTTAGTGCTCAGAATACAAAGATAACTTACTCTATGTGAGAAACACAACAAAGAAATGTTAAACAAAAAAGCGTTGTAAAATTCAAGCTAATGCCTGCCAGAGGCCGTCGGAGATATTTACCTAAGAAAAAAACACAAAAAATATTTTAGAATGGTCCATCTTAAGATAATACTATTTAGTTTTGATAAATTTCTATCAAATATAAAACTACATTATCTTCTAGTATATATCTTCAAATTCATATGTGACTTTATAACTTCTATATAATTCACATCATTTAGATCTTCCTTTACTTGGTTTATTAACACCTTCATTTAAAAATCAAATATTCGGAATGACCACTCATTGTGTTAAACAAATTGAGAAGAGAGAATCTTGATTTGGGGACCATTCCTTGTAACTGAAGTGGTAATTCTGGCAGATCAAATACAATGTCAGAATTTTCTACATGTTAATTTTTTTTTAAGAATTTCTTTCTTTCTTTCTTTTCAGAGAGAGGGGAAGGAGAAAGAGAGGGAGAGAAGCCTCATTGTGTGGTTGCCTCTCACATGCCCCCTACTGGGGACCTGGCCTGCAACCCAGGCATGTGCCCTAGACTGGGATTCGAACCAGTGACCCTTTGGTTCATAGGCTGGCACTCAATCCACTGATCCACACCAGCCAGGGCTCCAAATGTTAATATTCTTTTTCAGTGTTTTTGTAAGTATATTTGAACATGGCATACCATGTGTTTTCATTTTATTGGTTGGAGGTACAAACAAAAATAAACATTCAGCTCTTCAAATGGGGGGGGTCAGTAGTGGGACAGAAGGAAGGGACATTTGGAGTGGAGGTGGGGTGTGACTCTACCTTCTGGTCACCTTTATTTTGTTGGGAACCCTATCTGGGCACCACCATCAATGGGTCCACTAAGAGCATGTTGTATTGAATTAGACTGACTTTCTCCTTTTGCATTGTTGTTTCTTGCATAATTTTTCCTGTTTTCCAGTGTTTAGGCTTCATTATGGATCAGGACCTCCTTAATGAAGACTCATTGTCTACTGTGACAGCTGCTCCATTTTAATTCCTTTAGAACTGACCACTGTCCCCTTTACTTGGTGTCTATACACGGTCTGTATTGTGAGTACTTTAAAATGATTCTAGTTTAGAGCAATCATTAAGAATCTAGGCTTTGGGCACAATACATCATCTGTGACGACAGGTGCCCTGTCGCACAGCACATCCCCAGAGCTCATTCCTCTGGCTCAGCTGAAACCTTACACCCATGTCCCGTCCCTGCAGCCGCTGGCAACCATAATGCCACCCTTTGATTGAGTGACTTTGACCCTCATAGATACTTCGTACAGGTAGCATCGGGCAGTATCTGTCATTCTGTGAGTGGCTTATTTCGCTTAGCATAATGTCTTCAAGGTCCATCCATGCTGTTGCATGTTGTAGAATATCTTTTTTTTTTTTGCATGAGTTTGCCAAAGTTCACAGAGTTGAAAATAGTTGAGAACTCGATCGCGCTGGTGGCCACATGGCACGGCATGATGAATGCACTAAATGCCTCTGAATTGAAATGGTTCATTTTATGTCATGTGACTTTCACCCCGAGCAAAATGGAAGAAGTAATTTTTTAAAAAACTCACAGCATTGCATATCTAAAAGGTGTGGATTTTATGATATGTCAAGTTTACCTCAATGAATGTGACTTTTTAAAAAGAGGGCGAAGGCTTTGGAGTCAGGAGTCTGGGTTCAACGCCTGTCTCTGCCGGGTATTAACGCTCTCTGAGTTGAGGCAAATTATTAAAACTCCCTGCTGTCGAGTTTCTTCATGTGTAAAATTGTATTAGCAATACTGTTGAGGATGTGTGAGCTGTGTTGTGATGAACGTAACATCATGAATTTAACCAGACCCATGAGCTCAAACCCTCCCTTAACGCAGCCGCCTTTGCCCACAAAGTCCTTCAAGGCAGCGCAGGGCCACGTGGGCTTCTGAGCCCAGACTCCAGGGCAGAACCCGGTGACGGTGACATAGGCTGGAAAGTGTGCTGTTTCCTTTTTGACCTCAAACAAAAGCAGGTCAGATCTATTTCACTTATATCTATGCGAAGTCCAAATAGCATCTCAATTCAAATTTGTCTTCAATGATGAAAATACATACATACATACACACATATACCTACTAGCGACAAAAGAAAAAGAATAAGGGAGATAAGGCCATTTGTCCCAAAGCTTAGAATAGAGTCAGCCAGCTCAAGCCCCTGGCCCAGAGGGCATTAGTAGCTGTGACTGTTTCCTTACCGTGTGCAAATTCTTATGCATGAGGGCTGAGGCCCAGCACACAGCCTAAAATTCAACTGGTCCAAATCTGGGCACTTCCTTCTTGAGATGAGATGACTTGACCTTCGTCTCAGCTCATCTTCAGGGAAGGACCGAAGAGAGGATCAAAAAGGAGCAGAGACAGGCTTTGCATGCCTTCCCTTAGACGTCAACGCATCCCATCCTTGCAGGTTTATTATAAAGCCTCGATGAGATAAAGCAGGCAAAGCGCAGATGACAATATGCTGAAAACAGACCCAGCTTTTCTAAGCAGGAGACGGCCGAAATATTTGTTGAATCGACTCTACCGTTTTGTTGAATTGTCTATCCTGTTTCCTTTTCTTCCACTCGCCGCAGGAGGCTGGGTTTGGGGCTGTACCGTGACTTTGTAAGAGATCTTGTATTTTAGCCTCTTTCAGAAGCATTTCCCTTTGAGCCTTGTGCAATCAGGACGATCTGTATCACTGCTTTGAAAAGCTCAGGAGCAGTCGAATTGCCTAGCAGGAGAGAGGGACTGTGCAGTGGGCTTAACCACTGAGACGGGCTGTTGTGCAAAGGGTTACGTGTATCTTAGCTCTGTTGGTTCTTTGAAAATCCGAAAGTCTGACAATGCACCTGAGGGGAACAGCTGTGCTTGCTTGTGCTTTTCAGGCAGATGAGCCTCATCCTTGCCACGGCACTGATTTCAGACACGCTGCATTTCTGGAAATTGGATTGTGTTTAAAAGAATAGGTTCTTGTTATCTCTCTCTTCTTCCAAAGAATAGTGAGAAAAGATGGTCTCTTTGAAAGGGGATTTTGATGTTCACGGTCACTTAGCACATTTGGAATGGTAGGACCAACCCCACAGATGCTGGTCATTTCCCCCTGAGGACTGTGCCTGCAGCTCTGGAGGAATCTCCCTGCTCTAGGGGTTTTCCTTAGGCACACACCACTGGAAACATGAGTAACAATAAAACAATACCACTCCTGATGGGGTTTTTCCTATAAATGTATTTTCCTGTTAAGTAAGAGCATAAACATTTTTATTAGACATTTGTAATAACCTTTAAGAATACTTTTTAAGAATGTCACTTAGAGAAAGATGGGAAGAAGCATAAAATGTAAATATAAACTGATACCTTTGATATGATCCTGAATCATCTTGCTGTTGCTTATACATCATCTCTTAAGTGAACTTTGGTTTTCTTTCTAGTGAAACATCGACTTTCTCCCATCGGAGGCTCTGGGAAAACATATACCACGTGCAGGTTGTGTTTTAGAAGTCCTACCACACTTCAGCTCCTAGCTTAATTGAAAGTCACTAAAGTCAGAGCCTCTTATGAGTTTTCGTCATCACTTAATTAGCTTGTTCTGTTATGCAAGAGGAATTAATCTGATACTTTCTGTCTCTCTTTATCTTCTCTATTTCTTGATTTTTCCAAGACAGAAAGTAGATACCACTTTCTCCATGTCTTCTTTTCAATGCTGTGATAATTTCTCCCCAACAAGAAAAAAGTTAATTTATCAATCATCTTGGTTATTAGTTCAGTGACCTGCCTCGACCCTTCTTCAACAACTCAGCTAACGTTCTATCGCTTCTTGGCCAGGATCTACTTTAACACTCTGCTCTAAAGGACGCAGTTATGGGTCTCTCAGTCTTTCCAGTGCCTTTATGTAACACTTCGTAGAGCCATTCCATGCTGGCTGTGACTGCTGTAGAGAAACAGTGAGCACATTGAAGAGAAAGGGTATGGCTCTTGAGAATGAAACCCCAGAAAATAGATGTTTGGTATTCTCTATTGCCCTCCCTACAACACACTTGCTTAGTTAAACTGCCTTCTGAGGAGAGCCTACGAATGCACTACTCTTTTCCTATGGATTTTTTTTTCTTTCTAGTATCTGAAAATTTTTAAAGATGAACTGAGCTCCAAGGAAACATTTTGGGGAATAGCATATTGCTGCAGACTTGCCAAAATAGGAGGAAAAAACCCTCAAGTGACATCATTGCCTTTCTCTGGTATCTTAAAAATAAACAAACAAACCTGAAATCTTTGGCCGAAATTACACTGGAACTGCTAACATGGCTTTGGTATTTGGTACAGGCATTTTTCTGCATCTTATTTGGACTGTTGTCAGCCCTGTATAGGTGTTGAAATGATGTTGTAGATGAGTATTAGCTCTGTGAACTGAGCGAAAGGCTATAACAATCTAAATCTTTAGTAAGTGACCCGTAATAAAATCCTGTGTCTTAAAATATAGCAGAGATATTTTCTGAAAGTTGGACAGAATCACAGTCTTTAAATTGTTGGCACCAAGAACCTGAATAAGCCTTATATAAGAACCCAAGATTGTGTAATTTTCCAGTGTTGCATAGCCGGTTGTTAAAATGTATTAGCTATTCAAAGATTCATGTTTTTGGCTAATAAAAGAGCAATGTATCAGCAAAGCAGAGAGAGAGTGCATGAGGGGCAAGGTGGTGCACACAGAGAGAGAAAGAGCGAGGGCAAGAATGAGAGAGACCGAGACAGGCAGAAGAGAGAGAACACATTTTTCAGTATCCTCCATGGTGTGCCTCAGTGTGATGGAGAATATCTATGTTTACTGTACGACTCTTGAACTAGACAACTCCAAGAAAAACATCCTGTTTGTTTATAATCAGATCCTGTTCAGGCAACAGAGAAGAGGCGTTACCTACTCTGGAGAAAGGTGGATCTGGTCTCAGTCCTGAGACATTATTTAAGTTCTCATACGTAAGTTTCTTTGGTATAAAATCAAGATCATAATTTCTACTTCATACTCTGTTATAGGATTCAATGAAATATCATATTCAAAAGGCTTAGCATGGGTCCCAGAACTGGTAATTATTTTATTTACATATTATAAGTAAGCTCCTACTATAAGACAAGCCATAAGACTTGATGGTTATTCTGGTACCTGTGACAATGTGCAAGCAAGGCGGAACAACTACTAAGAATAAGGCAGAATATACTTGAATAATTGGCTATGTGGATGTCAGCACAGGCACAGATAACACACGCAATGAGGCAAAGCGAGGACAGAGAGAGGTGTCTTCTGAAAGGGCAGTGTGAAGCGCTTCATGGACTCTCCACAATGAAACGACTGGTGAACATTTTTGAAAAATAACAACTACTCAAGATCTCCAGAAATTGTCCTAAGAGCACAGAGCAAATGAAGAAACATTTATTCAAGAAAATGTACTATATTTTGGTAAGAAAAGCAAAAGTCTATGAATTTTCAGCCATGACCCCCTCCTGCTCTCTCTCCTCCCAGCTCAGCGTTGCGGGAGGTCCACTCTGGGCAAGAGCACGTAAGGACATGGGGCTCCCTCCAGATCTCAAACAAGGACTACAGCATCGCCTTAGCAGGGGCAAGCCACCAGCATCTCTCACCCTTCTCCGCTCTGGGTTGCAGAAACTCTATTCCAGGAAGGAGTCTTTGAGAGGCCTGGGGCTCCCTTCCTCGATTCAGGCCTCATTCACAGGGAGCAGGCTCCTGTGTGCAGCCATTGCTGACCACAGCAGACAAACTGCGTTTTGTAGCCATCTGGTCTCAACAAATGCATGAGTTCTGCATTCGGAGGACATTCTGGGGGTGGAATATCCTCCGGTGATGACTGCAGTTCACCAAGATGGCTGTGCAGTGAGCAGCTAAGAGGAAGACAGTAGCTCCGAGAGAGCAACAAGTTAAACCATAACCAGGCTAAAAGCTTACCAGGGAGAACCCAGCAGGAGACATCTAAGAAGAGCCCTTATGGGGTCAGAACAGGTCTCAAAGACGGGCTTCAAAGATCTCCCGTGCAAAGGAGCATGAATGCAATTGGGTCTTATGTGGAGCAACTTAAAGTCTAAGGCATTATTACAAACATAGAGCAATAGTCGGCAATTGATGATGGTGAACAGCGAGGCGGGACACCCACAGAGGCAGACCGCATCACTGAGGTGTCAGGGAGAGGGATGGTCAGAGAGAACCTGATCCAACAGCCATCACCCAGGGCGGCCGTGCACGCCTGAGTCTGTGCCCTCTGTGAGTGTGTGGGGTCAGCTGAAGCCCTACTGCGAGGGAAACTTTTCTACATAAGTATTGAAAGTCTGTAAGAAAAATAGCTTCAAAGTAGAAAAAAATGGAAGTACTTATTTGCTGTAGTTAGCAATATATTAAATTAAGTACTTTATAATCATAATTCTTATACTTTTAAGTTACCAAAAACACAGAAGATTCTCCTTTGTGGTCCACTATACATTTTCCCTGGATTAAATGCTGTTTCATTTGTCATGACTTTTTATTCATGTTGTTTTTGCCAAATGTAAATATATTTGCTTATTTACATTTACCCCAGTAATATAATAGTAATAATATCCTACAAGCAAAATCCCTTGCTATTAAGTCGGCCCCCAATTTCCTTCAGAGAAGGATGACAGCTAGTGGGGAGAGGGGAGGGGAGTGGGTGAAGGGGTGGAGCAAATAGGAAAAGGACTCATGGACATGCCCAACAGTGTGGTGATTCCTGGGGGGGAGGTGGGAATAAGGAGACTACATGGTAACAGGGAAAAAATACAGTGAAGATTAAATTTAAAAAAAAGACACCAAGTCCTGGCCAAAAGGCCCAGAGCAAGTCCAAACGGTGTCCACAGAACGTCACAGAAGCTACTGCCTGGAGGAACAGAGAAGCCAGGGAGGGAGATGGCAGGGGGACGTGGGAGAGATCCACGGCATGAGCAGGAGCCAAGGCGCTAATGCTGGCTGGAAGGTGGGTGGGGCCGTGTGGAAGGTGTGAGAAGGAAATGAATTCTGCCAACAACCAAGGAGCTTAGAAAGGGACCCAAATTGCAAGTGAGAACTGCAGCCCCAGACCACACCTAGACTTTGACCTTGTGATTCTCTAAGCGGAGAACCCAGCTGAGCTACACCTTCCCTAGACTACTGAACCACAGGAACGATGGGATAATAAATGGGCGTTACCTTAAGCCAAAAATAAAACAAGAAGTCTGTCTCCTCTCCCGTTGCACTAGAATGATAATGCTCACCCTTTTTAATCCCACACCAAACTGTCACAATTCGAACATTATCTATCCATAGACTTTAGTATTATGAAGATAACATCACACGCATATATGTTAAAATCACAGTGCTTAAAAGACACTCCAAAAATTATCACCTCTCAATCAGTTTACTACAATAAATAACCCTGACTTTATTTTGTCAGTTAAAAAGATAAAACGGAAGAAACAAAATTGATTTTAAAAATCTGTATCTACATATGTAGGATTAAATAGGTAACCACTTAATGTAAGAGCTGGCATTCCCTCATCTAAGGTATTTACGTGTTCACTGTTATTTAATATTCCCACTGACCCATCAAGGAAGTCCTACTGTTATCTCCATTTTACCACCGAGGAAATGGAGGCACAGAGCCATCATTTGCTCAGTTACAATGAAGCACATGTTAAATTATTTTAAAACATTTAAAAATTGAACAAGTAGATTGAGAAACTGAAAACAATCAAAATAATTGGAAGATAAATCAAATAGCTGGGTTTTTTCTTAAGATTTTATTTATTTATCTTTAGAGAGAGGGGAAGGGAGGAAGAAAGAGAGGGAGGAAAACATCAATGTGCAATAGATACATCGATCAGTTGCCTCTCTCAAGCCCCCTACCAGAGACCTGGCCCACAACCCAGGCATGTGCCCTGACTGGGAGTCCAACTGACGACCCTTTGGTTCGCAGGCCAGCACTCAATCCACTGAGCCACACCAGCCAGGGCAAAAGCTGCTATTTCTTACTGACTTGAAGTCTAAGTAAATTTTCAGATATATACACATGTAGAGAGAAAGAACAGCACATTGAACCCCCAGTTATCCACCATCCAGCCTCAATGACCACCACCTCACCACCTACCTTACTTCATTCGTACCACCTTTCACTCACACCCCCTTGAATATTTTAATGCAAATCTCAGAACTCACTGATATCCTATTTTTCCATAAACATGAATTACATGTTTTAAAGATAGAGGCCCTTTTAACATAATCTCAGTACTCTTATTATACCTATAATCAATAATCCTTCTTAATATCATAAAATGTACAAGTAGTGTCCACAATTCCCTGATAGTTCTATTTTTCTTTTGACAGTTTGCTTGAATCGCAATCCAAATAAGGTCCATACATGGCAATTTGTTAATATTTCAATACATCTCTTAATCTATAGATCTTCCTTCCATTATTACTTTTTTTTTTTGCAATGTATTTGTTCAAGAAACTGCTCACTGTGGACATGTAGCATCTCCGCCAATCTGTACTTCGCAGATTACATCATAGTAGTATACTCAACAACCCCCTGTACCCAATATGCTTCCTACTTTCTGCAGTTAATTCTATAGCCACGGTCACTTCGGGGTTGTTGTTGTTTTTTTTTTTTAGCAAGAATACTCATACATGGTATGGACTTTTAAAATGGAGACATGATGGTCTGGCTAGAGAGCTGAGAATACAGAGAAAAATCTGTCAGTATCGATTCAGTTAAGATTAAACATGAGAGTAAGTAGAGAAGACAATTTTGCCTGCAATGTAACATCTAAGACAGACTCTAGGATTTGGAGGAACAGACTTAAAACATAAAGATATAAAAGTATTTCCCCGAAGCTTGGTCAGAGTTTATTGGACCAATCAACAGGGCTGAAGCATTTTCCAAGGCCTAACTTGAAATCTTTCAAACTGACTCACATGTTACAAATAGGCAGGCTTTGTTCTTTGTTCTTTCATGGTTTGTGTGCTAACATTCACCACGAGACTTAAGGCCAAGATCATTTGTCACACATTTCTCAGTGGCACTGTTTAATTTCTATAAGAGAGAGCATGAAATTGACTTTGAAAAGTAAACAGTATTGGCAATAGAAGCCATCCCAAGCTTGCCCGAGAAGAGACGAGAGAAAAAAGAATTTGCTGAGTTTTATAAAATGTGATTTTTTTTTAATTTTTACTTTTGAAAAACCATACAACAAAGAAAGTCTATGGGCACTTATTCTAAATCCAACTGTGTAGATGGATTGCAAGGCAGAAATCCATGAGTCATTCATTTTGTAATTCCCATTCTCCAGCCCTAAGAGATAGGCAGCTCCTATTTTTGGCCTACCTACATCTTGGTCAGTCTAAAATCATTGGCTTTGTATGAAATGGCAAGAGATTAGGGAAGGGGGATTAAAACACAGTCCAGGAAAAAAAATACCTTTGCAGTGTGAATTGCATTGTACGTCACAGCTATTCTTTCCTGTTTCTCATCCAAATTTTATCTGGAGCTCTAGTAATGCCATATCCTTGATACAGATTTCTATAGGTGTGTATGGAAATCAGCTATCTATTAAACACTTCCAATCTCCACCACATTCTTTTATCTCTAGTCTTCATGGTGGAAGATGACTCTCAACCTTAATTCTGCCTTTTTATTCCCTTTAGAGAATGCTTAACATATTTCAATGGCACGGAGTTCTCTGATGTATAAATCACATTAACCAAGCAAAGGCAAGTTCATACTCAACTCTTTACCCTAGGTCCATCAGGGAAACAAGAGGATCTCAGGATTAGAGCTATGTGTAGTTTTGATGGAACAGAAGTATTGTAAAGATTATGATATCCTAGGACATGGTATTCCTTACTCAAAAGATACAAAGGGTAGGGTGTCAGATGGGCAGTAGACTTTCTGGGGTGACCACTTTGTAAGTTATACAAATGTTTCATCCATAAGTTATACACCTGAAACTAATATAACACAGTATGTCCACTGTAGTTGAAAAACTAAAACAAAATGTTTTAAAGTCATTAATAAGAAAGAGAGAGATAAAGGCTACCTGTATGGTCAAAATGGCCCAGTGTTTCCGGCTGCAGAGCCTACGTTCAAGTCTCAGGTCTGTGACCTTACCGGCCACATGATTTTAGCACATGTCTCACTCTGAGTTGTTTCCTCAAAAGTAAAATGGGGAAACTTCTTGCTTTTCAGGGGGGGTATGAATATTCCTATTCTCTCATTATCTCAGAGGGTGCAGTCCAAATACGCACAGTGATTTCCACAGGTGATTCTGGGGCACGTCCGGATATGATAGAGAATGCTGCATCATTTTAGCACGCGTGTCTCTGATACCCAAACACGTGAATATACATAAGCTCACCGATCATTAGGGGCTCCCAGTTCACTGCTTTTCCTCGTTTTTCTGCTCAGCCGCTCTATGTATTTCATTGCTTTCTAACTGTTCGTTTTACACTAACAATATTAACCCACAGCATATAATCTAAAAATTTTTTCCAAATTTTTGCTCTTCTTCTATCATATTATGGTGATGCTTTTTAAAATAATATGTGGCAGTCAATAATTGCTTTATTGGTTCGTTTTTATTTATTTTTTTAAAATTTTATTTATTTATTTTTAGACAGAGGGGAAGGGAGGGAGAAAGAGAGGGAGAGAAACATCAATGTGTGGTTGCCTGTCACACACCCTCTACTGGGAACTTGGCCCACACCCCAGGCACGTGCCCCAAGCTGGGAATAGAACCAGTGACCCTCTAATTTGCAGGCCAGCACTGAGCCACACCAGCCAGGGTGGTTTATCTTTATTTTTGTAAACAGAAAACCTTGAAACCATGAGATTACATGAATATGTATTTATAATATACAATAGGCATGTGTAATATATATTTGATACATATACAGTCAGTTCTGGTTTTGCACAGTACTGCAGGACCATAAAAAGGACTGTGTAAGCTGAAACTGGAAAAATGACAATAATATATGGGAAAATTAGAAGTGTTATCTTTAAAATTCTTTGTTAAAACATTTTTAAAATCCCTTATTCTTGGTTATAAATATATATAAAATTTTAAAATATTAAAGCTAACATTTCTTAAGTACATTGTTGTTTAAAATGTTATAAGCATTAAGAATTGAAATGTTTCATTTCTTTCTTAAAAACAAATGAACTTAGCAAGAGTAATTGAACAGTGCTTACCTTCTTATATAATGTACAACCCAGTATGTCTGTTCTATACTTCGCTGAATTGTCATTCTCCTTTCTAAGTTTGAATTACTTTCTGATGTTTTATCCTTTGCACTTTTAATGTCGTGAAATATCTCCCAGAGTCCCTTTCGTGTGAAAGTTTTGCCAATGTCATTTGCTTTGGGACATCTGCCACCTTTTCATTACAACCGCTTTCCAATTTTTCTTCCACTATTAGTACTTTTTATTTCAAGGCTACACAGTCATCTTTGTTGACCAATTTTGCCTTTGAATAATTCACTTATGTACAATGTCTCATGGGTTTATCACTGAGAAACAAAAGAAACACAACTAAAAACTTTCCTGTCTGTTTATGAACAATGTGCAGGGAACAATTACCTATAGACTTTGAGAGAAATGACATAGTCTGAAACCACCTACCTTTTCATTAGTGCCTTTAACATATTAGCATAATTATTTAAATCATCTGTCTGTGACATCCAATGTCTGTCATAAATCTTGTTCAGGTGATTGTTTTGTCTCTTGTGTTTTAATTGCTTTTGCTTTTGCATGACTTTTCTCGTTGTTGTCAAAAACCTAGTGTGTTCTGTAGAACAGAAGATATCGAAGTAAACAATTTTTAATCTTGGAGAGGAACACGCCTTTCCGTAGAGTGGGAGTTTTTATCAATCTACTCAAGAGCAGAGCTGGGAGTGAAACTGGCTGTTGCTGTGCTCAGCTTCAGCTCAGCACAAACTTCCCGTGTCTCCTGCGGTATCTGGTGCTTAGGGTGTGGACTGATCAGCCAAAGGGTTTTTCTCAATGTCTGGCCCTCACTTGCTTATGGGCTTCCTCACTTGGTGATGTAAATGAGGAGCGAATTTATATTTATCTATATAAATTCACCCAGAGAGAATTTATCTCTTTTAGATCTCTGAGATGTTAACACTATTATCCTCACGCAATGCTTGTTAGTGTGGTGATGATGGGGTGGGGCAAGGGGGTTAAAGCAGGTGTTTTCTTATGTTTTGATTAAGCTACAGCCTTGGGCGGGCACCTGGGTCTCAGGGACATGGTATTCATACATTTCTGCCCTTCCTGGGGATGTGACCCCCAGGGAGCCCTGGCCCTCCCCAGGTGTAGAACTTTATTTTTTAAATTTTTTTTTCCTATTCCTCCCTCCAAGCCAGAAGTAGCTGTCACCAATTTGGTGACAATTTTGCTATCCTTCCCCCTCAGATTAAAGCTTTTATTCTGTAAGGGAGACAGAGAAGGTCAGTCTGGGTGGATTTGGGTTGGACCGCTATTCTCCTCCTGCAGCCAGCTCCACCTGGTGAGTTTTCCCAGCATCCTCCCCAGTCTTCCCTGTGAGCACCTGATTTCTTGAGGGAAAAGTCAGAAAGGAGTGTGAAGCCACTCTGCCTGTGTTCCCCATGGAGTTCACACTTTCATTTTACCCCATAGAAATTTGTTACAAGTGTCCACCTAAGTCTTTCCAGCCTCAATGATCACAGGCAGTTCTTGGCCCAAAGAAGCAAATGCTGAGGTTCTGTTTCTCCAAGTAGACTTCCATCTCTCCAGACTGTGTGTTAGGTTTTGCCCGGTGACTTCAGTTCTCTGATGGGTCAAGAATAGTCTTTGAATTGCAGTTCGCCAAGCCGTTCTTGCTGTGAGCATGCGAGCAGACCTCTTTAATGCTCTCTTCGGCACTGAGAAAATCAATGAACCTCTGCAGGACTCCAAGCACCACTTCGTGGTGTCTCCCATGATGGAGAATAACGAGGGTACCAGGCACATTACGGGATGTAAGAGCCTGAAGCATTGTCTTTAGCTGGGTACTGTTAGACAAAACATAAATTTCTCCGGAGAAAGAAATTGTCATAAAGCCATGTGAAGCATGATATGAATAAAATATGTTGTATGCCTATAAAATGAATTGAATAAAGTATGTTTATGGGAATATAAAATTAATAGATCCCAGAAATGCACCTTCAAATAAAAAAAGATCGATCCAGAAAGGTGCTGAAGGAAGAAAGCGTTCACAATATGCATGGGCACCAATGTACATGTAAGGCAACATCACACCTATTTTTTCCTGTAGATATCTATATAGTAGTAAAAATAGCAAGGCCTGGGAGGTTACATGCAATTTATTTATAAATTTGGTAAAATTAATTTGTGGAATTTCATCTTTTAAGACTGAATTAACTTCCAGGAAATGTAATGTCAAGGAGGAGAGGACTTTGACTCACATGCCTCTTGCCACATCCCAAAAGCCTAGAGAGCTCGTGCTTTCCTTTTCCATCCTCTTGACTTGGATCGAAACCTCCTTATCCTCCCACTTGACTCTGTCTGCCCCTAACCAGAACCACCGGTTCTCATTTAACACGGCAAGTAAACGGCATCCCCCGCCACCTTCCAAACCCGTGCCTTCGCCCATGCTGGCCCTCTGGCTCCAACACACTCCTTCCCATAGTGACGACTGACTTCTCCCTTCTTCAGGTCACATTTCTTATACGTGCTCTTTTTTCCAAAAGTGCTCTGTTTTCCCCCAATAACCATGATATTTTACTCCTTTAAAACACTAGATATTTGTTTATACTTTGCTCTCCTTTGTTTGATAACCCATTTCCTCCTTCCTTAAACAGAAAAGCTGCCCGTTTGGATGGTCCCTACTTCCCGGTCCATCTCTTTAGGCATTAGTGGACTCCTTGTTCAATGCTTGTGATGGTCATTGGCTCTGTCATCCTTTTAGGCCTCTGCTATTTGACAATGGCTATTGGAAAGAAAATCTGGACAAACCACACTCAACTCTGGACTATGGTTTGCATGATGTCACATTGTACTTAGAGTTAAAATAATTAAACTTCTAATTCCACATGGCAGTGGAATTGACTACTCCTACATTTTACAGAGTAATATTTATTCATGAAAATAGTAGCATGTAATAGTTTACATTTTATAATCAAGATAACGTAGGTTTGTTTCTCAATTTGACTGGAGAGAACTTCATTTGCTACAGTCCATCTACAGGACACTGCCAACTCAGAATGGCTGAGTAAAACACATGATAAAATATTGGAACCATTTCCCTCCTGGCTTCTGTTTAATGTTGGAAATATGAAACAGGAGGCAGCTTGAACTTCTTTCCCTCATACTCAATATCCCAGCCTCAGTGTAGGCTATGGCCCAAGCTACGCCATAAATTCAAGCTGACTTGGGACCCTTTGGACCATTGCATTCCATCCAGTTTACAGAAACAGTCATGCCTAAGACCTTTAGCCTGAAAAGCTAATTTGGGATTGATGTGACAGGAATTCGAAGCTTTTGCTGGTCGTGTGGAAATAAACCATGCAATGGGAGCAAAGAAAGGAAAAGATTAAAGCAGTGTGTACTGAATTTTCCTACATTGCCTCTGCATAGTATCTGGTTTTTGTTTTTCTTATATTTTGTTTCAGATTTAATTTATCTATTCAGAAATTCTGTTTTTATATGTTTGCTTTAAATATTTTTTGACAGTGGCAATCAGCAGGAAAAAATGCAAATATTAGAGTGGCAATACAACACAGTAATTAGCACTGGCTATTGAATAAGAAGCGTGAATTCTAGGTGGTGGTCTGACTTCCACTAGTTGTGTGACCGCAGGCAAATTATTTAAACAGTCCTAGACTCAGGCTCTGAATCTGTAAAATGAGAACTGTGATAATACTTGCCATGACATCATTGTATAAATTTATGCCGAGAATTCTCCACCTCGCTTCCCCTTCCTTCACTCACAGATTTTTCAGCCTTCGTTGCTCAGATCTGAACTCCAGGAGGACTGATCCCCAAAGACCCAATTATGTAAAATCCCTTGCTCCCTGTCTTTTAATTGGGTTTGGTTAAAGAGAGACCCAGAAGGGTATCTAAGAATGGAAGAAGACAGATCAGCGTACTTCCCCCTGCTACAAACTGAGTGTTTGTGTCCCCTGCCCCCAATTCATATGTTGAAATTCTAACCCCCAAATATGATAATATTTGGAGGTGGAACTTTTGGGAAGTGATTAGGTCTTGAGGGCGGAGCCATCACGAATGGGATTAGTGCCCTTACGAAAGAGCCCCAGAGAGCTCCCTCACTTCTTGCACCATAGGAAGCAAGAAGGTGGCTATATATGAACAAGGAAGGAGATCCTCACTAGACAGTGAATCTGCCAGAGCCTTGGTATTAGATTTCCCACCCTCCAGAACCATAATAAATAAATTTCTGTTATTTATAAGCCATCCACTCTGTGGTACTCTGTTAGAGCAGCCCAAACTGCCTGAAACATCCTCTCCAGCCCTGACTTAGCACATGGCTCTAGCTGGGCTTGTCTCCCGTGACCTCTCCAGCTCCTACTGGAAGTTCCTCTCTTGGTTGCTCCCAATCTTCTTGGATTCCAGTTGCATCACTTCCTTTCCTTGTCCCTTTAGGTCTAGGAGTAGTAATGGTACCCTACTATTGCCAGACTCTAGGTACCTCAACATCATTCATTTCTGAACACTGCCTACACTTTAGGGAATAACATTTTTATTCCAAAAGTAGGACTAGTAAAAGCAAGACCCAGTTCATTTTGTTATTTGGAGATTTGATAGATATGAACTTCATAATTTTATGAATAATAAGAATGTTTCTCCCTCATCCTCTATCTATCCAACATTTAATTTTTATTCAGGATTCTTCTTCTATCATTCAGATTACTTATATCCCCTCTTTATGATTTTTTTTTCTATTGAGAAGCAGTAATCAGAACTGCACATAGAGCTTTAGGTACAGAAACATTGTGGATTTGAAAAAATTAATATAGGTTTTTAATTTCCATATCTTATCTGCTATGAAAATTTAATTATTCTCCTTGTGCCTGGAAAATGGTTTGAGGAATATTTCTCAGGGGACAGTGAGCACACACACTTACATTCACACATGCCTTGGGCCACAGTTTATAAGAACAGTCCTGATGAGCTTTCCTGAGTGAGCTTATGCATTGGCGCTCGCTCTCACTTTACAATAAAGCCAATTTATCCCATCAATATTTTCCAGGCTTTTCCACATTCCTATTAGGAGACACAGAGGAGACACTCCTACTAGCCACAGGTGCCTTTGGCTCCTGTGAAACCGTCCACAGTCTCCTCCAGCTCACTTGGTTCTACGGACAGGCAGAATAAATTATTTTCCTAGAACCTTAAGAACTGTGAACTTTGCCCCCCTTCAATATGCTCATGACTAAAAATAAAGGTGGAGAAAAGGAAGGTTTGGGACTGTTGTTTGAACTACTGGCTTTCAGAGCTACACTGCTCTTCTAGCAGGTGCCAGGGCCTTATATTAACTGTGACAGAAGTCGCATGTCCTGAGCCAAAGGCAAAAATACATGTTTACTATCTAACTAGAAAGCTGACAACCAAAGGCAGGGGGTAGGAGGCAAATAGGCAGAAAATCATGAATGAAGGCAAGGCCATGGAGATCAGTTCAGCAAATCTGTGCACATCCCCATTCATGTAAGTTGAAGTAACTCAACCAGGCAGATGTTCTGCATTTGTTCCTGCTGAGTGTCAGCATTTTATCTGGGGAAGTGGACAGAAACTACTATCGACTTTACCAAAGTTACCAATTCTTCAAAAGTAAATTCTGGGACCCTCAGTATCTCCTGGTTTGAAATTCTTTGAGTCCTCAGAAAAGCCCAGAATTATTCTGGAAACACTACTATATCAAGTAAAAGAATTCCTGGACTCCTGAACACACACCTTATAGGATGCACCTTGAACAAACTGGATAGCTACGCCCTGTTTTTGGACATTTGTGGAACAGTCTGAGAAGGGGTCGCTATGGCCCTAAATTAACAACTAATTATATCCAGGGTATTCCCAGCATTATTCAAGGAGAGGCTCAGTGTTGGAACTGTCCCAATGGAATCAACAGAGTTACTCTGGGGAACATTTAAACCAGCGAGGCTTCCACGACTCTTCGAGGTTTAGACAGAAACTTGAAGCTCCCAGAAACTTTGAGCCAACTCAACTCTTAAATTGCATGTGAGAAGACCTAAAGGTTGAACGTGTACCCAAGTATTTGTCACTCGTGGACAGACGGAATGGAAAGACAGCAGCTCTTAAAATCATTTTCTGAAATACGCAGAAACATGAAACACCACAGATCTATAAAATAAGTATAAAATTAAGGTGGCCACAGGCTTGACGGAAACTGAGACATTGAGAAAGGTGAAAAGTGGAGCTATGAATAATCATTCCAAGACAACAAGTCTAAGCCATGTCCACTCTGGGCAAATGAGGATCGACATTGCTGGACTGTGGAGTCTGTAAGAGGAAGTCACGGAGGCGAGACTAGGGCTGCAGTCAGTGGCAAAGTGTGCAGCGTCTTAAGTGCCAAAGATGTTTAAACTTCCTCAGCAGATGTTGGGAAACCATTCTACAGCTCTAGCACTTTAACATGTTAGATGCCATTTCAATATTTTTCTTAAGTGTAAAAATCAGGGCAAATATATTCTTTGGTTCCATTTGTCTTCTAAGTGTTTTAGTTCCAGACATTTATTGCTCCTACTGCACAAAGGCAGGGCATTTGGGTGAGAAATACAAATGATCATGACATTGTCCCTAACCTCTGAGAAAAAAATAATGACTACCCCGGTTTCCAACAATACAGCATGAAATAAGTTAGGCAGGGCTATATAAGAAGGGTCTTATTTTTCTATATAACATGTAATATAGGACTTTTTAAAGTGTTTAGTTCAACGAACTATTTTAGCTCTCATTATTTTCACGAGCACAGGCATTCTCAGTGAGATGGAGATTAGGGTAAAATGCCTTTATTGTTTGCAACCCAGTTGTTTACAATCATGGCATCCAGCAAAACCCAGCACGCACATGACTGAGAAATTGTATTAGCCAGTGAACTTTGTCAAATGCATTTGCTGTTTGGTTTTTGCTTCCCCATGAAATCTAGCCTACAGGGTCAATTGTTTGCAAGAGCACAAATAGAATCCATTTCCTGATGCACAGCGATTTAATGTGGAGGAGTTCCTTACACACGCAGGTTACTAAGAAGTATAATAAGCTACAAAGAAAGCGAAGGTGATTGTTTCTAAGTGTGAAGAAGGCACGAGGTTGTTGTACCTTCGGGAACAGCAAGATAAACAGATATGCCACCTGAAATTACACCTGTCACAATAGAATGAAATAACACACGTGGATTTTTTCCTCCAGACTGTGATGCTTGGTTTCTTTACTTCTTTACAATATGGCTCTAATCCCATGATGTAAAATAAGAACTTTCTCATTTCAGAGCTTAATCATGTTGCTAGTTGTTGCAAAACAAAATAATAAAATTGGGGGGAAATGTCATCACTACAAATTAAACAAATATGGCATATGCCAAATGCAATGGAGTTGCTTACATAAATTTGGATACATAAAATACTGAAGTATTGGCTAAGAGAGAGTATAGCTATAATGTAGATATATTTCAAGGTAGGCCTTAGTCTTGTCCTTCCAAAATATGGATATCCATAAAGGGTTTTATAATGCTAATAAAACACTATATTGAATTTGTTGTCTTCTTTAATTCAAGTGAATGTATCATAGATATGTACCAAATAAATCAGAATTTTAAAGTTCCCAGTTGGAAAGCAGCATTCTTTAAAACCTCAAATTTAAAAGCTTAAAATCCAGCCTGGTTTGGGGAAGTAAGGGACAATATAGTAGCCTGAAAAGGTTAATAAAGTTGTAAAACATATACTATTGAAGGGTTTTGTAGGACTTAGAAGAACTTGGTGATTTTTAACTTGATATGTGAGATTTTGAAGAGTCACATAAATTCCTCAGAGGATTCATACATTTAATATACTAGTATCATAATGTATGAAATTTCTCCACTACTGCATTCTATAGAAAGTAATATAAACTAAGAAACTGAGTTTAGAGAGAGATGGACCAGAGAATTAATTAGTGACAAAAATCAAGATAAACCTAGAGGTTTCTTCTTTTTTTAAAAAAAAAGTGATTTTAGAGAAAGGAAGGAAGGGAGAGAGAGGGAAACATCAATTTGTTGTTCCACTTACTCATGCATTCATTGCCCCAAGGATTGAACCCACAACCTTAGCGTATTGGGACAGTGCTCTAACCAACTGAGCTACCCAGCCAGGGCTGTTTTTAAATTATTATTAATTGATTTGAGAGAGAGAGAGAGAGAGAGAGAGAGAAACACAGAGTTTTCTTGAATCCTGATATAGGATTCCATCACTCAGGGATGTGGTGTACGCACATGAGAGAGAGAGAGAGAGAGACAGGGAGACTTAGGGCCCAAGAACATACCGTGCATTTATCATTTATGAGTGACAAGTTTACTTTCATCCTTATATCTAACCAGCTGTATTTTGGTTGTTTTAGTGGTCAAAACTAAGCACCTAAAGCTATTATAAGAGCAGGCTCTTATAATACGGCCTTAATTACCCCAATATAAAATCCAATACTAGTTTTCCTTTTACATAACACTAATGGCTATAATCAAGACAGTATTTATCATTTAAAATCAGCTTCAATAGAGATAATATAAATATAAATTAAAATAGTATTACATAGTTATTATTTTTATAGTGCCCCAAACATGTAGGTGCACCATTATTCTTCATTCTAACCACAGGAAAAATGGGTCCCCAAAAAACATTTTTGAAGAATTTAAGTAAATAACTGAAGTATTTATTATTACTTTGCAATCCAGCTGGTTGCTTTAGAAGGATATGCCAAAAGTTCATGAAACTCCCTCCACACCCTAGCAAGAAGGCAATGCAATACCAACTGTCCAAATAGTAGATTCATTAATTAATTAAACAGAGATTTAATTATGTGTGGACTTCTTCCCTCAAACTTATAAGCCAGGCCAGGATTTGCCCGTCATTAGGATTTCAGTACATGCCTTCACCAGCTGAATCTACCTTGGTGAATTTGGCCTGAATTCCTCACCTTCTTCAGGGGCCAAATGTCTACCACACATGGTTTTCTACCATTCCTATGAAGGAAAGGCCAATTCTGTGTAATATTTATCAAGCTGTATAAACATAGTTTATTAAGCCCTTTGGGATGAAAGGTTCTCTATAAATGTAAGATATTAAAGCACTTCATCAAAAGCACCTTTTTTATATCCCCTGTCAAGCTGAATAAACAAAAATGCAAAAGAACATAATATATCACTGTTGTAATAGCCATCAAAAATAGCCACGGCTTTTCCATTTTGGGTAGATTCTATTTATACAGCCTGAAGTTCCAAAGGTTCCCAAATGCCTGTTACGGTGTAATGCCACTCCCTCCCCTCCTCTCCCCACCCCCCCATCACAGATTTAATCCCTTTCAAAAAAAAAAAAAAAAAAGCTCCGTGTCCTTCTTTAGGAAGTTAATACCTAAACCTGCAGCTGACCAGAGAATAATTTTATACTCTAGATATCTAGATATCAAACCTACAAATTTAATAGTTAAATTTTAAAAGATCTCAGAAAAGTGGGGTAGGATCTGTGTATATTATTCAAATGGACTTAACTTTCCCTATTCCTCAGGACCAGCTAGACCATGAAATGTTCCCCATTTTTCCCGTAGACTTGATGGTCAACCTGAACGGTTCTAAAGCCAATTTAAAGTCATCAGTGAGGGCTCTTGTCCCTTATAGAATAAGTAACTTAAGTTTGGTTAGTTCAGAAATCCCCTGGCACTCCCTAGGCATAGAATAGGCACATCTTAATTTGGGGAATATGCGACCTGTTCCAATATACCGTTGAGAGGGGCAGGAGAGAGACTTATAAGGATGGCAGTTCTTGGTAATTTCTGACTGAGGGCGGACAGGTCCCTGGCATCATAATGCCCGTTCCTCTCACGGCCTACCCTCCTTCATTCAGTGCTTGGTACGTGTTGTGCACTGTGCTAAGCACTCGACATGCATTCTCTCTCATCACGATTACCCTGCAAGGGAAGTACCAATACCATTCAGATCCCAATTCAGAGATTAAGTGATTTGTCCACAGTTACACTTCTAAGACAAAGTTGAATCTGATGGCTTTTTTAAGGATGTGGAACTAATCTAGGATTGATCCCTAGAATGCGTCGTTCCTGAGACTCCATCCATGTCCACCTCACGCCAGAGGTAAATAATGGTGATAAATGCATACCCAGCCTTTCAGCTGAATTTCTGAGGCCACTGGTAGATCAGTGTGTCTACAAGGGCTGCTTTTAGGCTAAGGAATCTTACTGGGATAGAGAAAGGCTTTAGCACATAGCATAAGATAGAGAAAACATCAATTGTCCATATGTAAGAAGTGTGGGGGTGGGGAAGGGAAATGTTAATGGATTATAGAGCAGAAGCAAAGCCTCCAACAGCCACTCACTGTACCAGCAAGGTCAGAGGTACGGCCACAGCTCTACAGGGAAGACCTAATCCTTCAGCCATGCCGTGGCCCTTGAATCAGCCAAGCTGATCTTACGGAGGGGGGGGGGCGGGGGTGGAGCTCGCCCGTCAGTGTCCAGTAAGGGACTTTCCCTAGCTCTAATATGTGTGTTATTCTCTATTATTTCACTCTTTTCTGCCCTGCAGGAGTTGGAAGATCAAATCCAAAAATCCTACCTTCCTATCCAAATAAGCGTCAGAATGAGTCCCAGCTTGACACCCGACAACTGGGTTGAATGTAAGGAGAACTCTGTCATATGATTTACAACGTTTGGGTCTGGAGCCTTGGCTGGTTATAGCCTTTCTTCCCGAAGTCAAAGAGTACAATACACTGTGGAAGGGCAGGAGAAAACAGCTGCAGGAGGCTGTTCCATTCGTGAGATTTTTAGTTCATGTTAAAGGAAAGTATTGTGTTACATTCTCAAAATCATCAAATCAAGAATAGCACACAAAAAAAGCCATTGTAAAATGTAGAATAAGAAAATTCGCTGTAAAGGGGGGACAAAGTGCTACGTGAGTCTCTCAGGGGAGGAACCGATGTGGACAATAGGAAAGCCTCCTTGGGGGATATGGCAGGAAAGAAGGACCTTCAAAAGCAGATTCTCTTTGTTTGACAGCTCATTACTGGGGGAGGTGTGAAAACAGACTGAACAGCAGAGCTACACAATGTTGGGCTGATATGTAACCATATTTAGGACCCCAGACCATAGGAATAACCCACGGGGAAAATAGACAAATACAATGATTGTATGAGAAGTGTTCTAGACCATGGAATATCTGTGGGGGGAACTTGACCTCCCAGACAAACACAAAAGTAGTGTAGGTTAGCCCGCAGTCCGTAGCGCACTTTCCCCTCTGCTCTTCCATACCACAGGACACAGAGCTCGTAGTTCCCCCAACGTCGCCTGTAAGCCCTGCCCCTTTAAGGCAGGAATAGTTGTCTGTTCTTCTCACTATATCAAACATTCTTGAAGGTCATGCATGGGCATCCTGCTCACCACTGTCGTCTTAGCCCAAGAATAGAGCTGGGTACAGAACTGGCATTCAGTACATGTTGGATGAATAAATGAAGTGCTGTGCCCATAAAATGAATGGTGAAAGAGGTTTTAGGAATCAGGAATCATTGGAAACAAGGAGGAGTGGGAACTTACGGGTCTATGTTTAGTCTGAGTTGCTCTGCTCTGGCCCCAGACTTGGCACTGTTGGAGCTCCAGGGTCGGAGCCTCCCCTTCATCTCAGGGCAAACTGCAGGTCTCCAGGACTGGAAATGCCAGGGGAGCAAGAACTGGACATGTGGCCTCTAGCTAGATGCATAAATACCTCACAATCTCACTATCACGGTCTTAACCCTGCAGTGCCCACCCCAAAAAGCCTGGAAGGAGAGCGTGAGAGATAGGAAAAGAGGCTGCTGGGAAGCGCTGTGCAAACACAAAATGTGTTGTAGACTTGGAAGAAAAAATAAGCGTGGGGACGAGGTGTTCGTAACAGTAAGAGAAAACAGGCCTAATGAATCTGATCTATGTTCTTTATCCTCGTGGTCAGCAAGAGTAAATGTTTGTCTGAGCCTGTGTACACAGCGAAATAACAGAGGCGGAGGACAACTATTTATCTAAGGTGGTAGCTTTGGGCATTATCCCAAGAAGGTTCTTAGCTTTAAAAACTTTCTTTAAGTCAATGTTTACAGTCAATGTTTGTTTCCGTCCTGTCCAGGGATTAGTGGACAGGGATCCCGTAGATGACATGCTTGTGACAATCTACGCTTCATCACCTCTCTTTAGGGATACTTGGTACTCTTCCGGTCCCTGCCAAGGCCAGCTCTCTCGTGTGCCCTGTGAAGTTAGGTTCGATTTAATTTAAGCTCCACGCTTTGCACTGCAGGGGTTTGTTACCTTTTTGTCATACAGAATGTGAACTTGGGCCAATCCTCCTGCTGGGCAAGCTATCAGGGGATTTTTCCTGTGTTCCACTGGTTTATTATTAGAAGTATTCCTACTTTTAGGAAAATTGTAGTAACAGTTACTTTAAAATGACAAAGGCAAAGTGTAAATTGAAAAGGAGGAAAACAAGAATATTAGTTGGACAAAGCCATGAGCGGCTCATAGCAACAAATACATTTCTGAAACACTGTATACGGTCTGGCCCTCCTGACCCAGCCCATCAGCGGGAAATTCTATTTTGAGTTGGTTTTCTAAGAGGAAAATGCGTCATTCTGAACCACTCACCTTTCATCACCCTATGCTTCATAGCCAATGGCGTTATTTGTGTATAGGTAGCCGTGAGTGGAAATGAAGGGGATCTGTCTGTGGAAAAGTTCCACTGTAAATACACTTTATCTGCCATCAATTGAGGAGGTTTCGAGTAAATAGTTATCTCTTTTGAACTGAGATTGTTTTGACTTTCATTCACTAACATTTAGTGAGTGCTTTCTATGTGACAGGCACTCTTCAACCTGGGTTCCTGCCACATACACACACATACACACACACACACACAAAGACGCAAAGCAAGTAGGAAGGATAAGGATATCTCTTCCATAGGAAGCCAGGGAAATAGCATATTTTTAAGGAAATAGCACATCTATAAAAACAGAGAGAAGATGTCCTTTGAGGCAAAGGTTAAAGAAACCAGACGTATTGAATTCCTGTGCCTAATTAATAAAATTTGCCTAGAGTTGCAAATATAGACTCATTTTCTAAACTATGAGTCTGTTTTCATCTTTCCTACCCTTTGTTTAAAAGCTTCTACATCATCTTCTGGGATCATGGACCACAACAACATTTTGGAGGCATCAACTAATAATGCCATTCACAATGCCAACCCAAAGGAATATTTTCTCTGACACAGCATTTCCAAAATCATCCTTTTTATTGAATAATTATGACACACATCTGTTTTATACTCTCCCAAGGCCCTCCCAGCGTTCACGATCAAGCTCAGCAATTTTTCCTTAGTACGTAAGTCCTGCAACGTTCCCTGCTGTCCACTTCTCGATCTCCTTTCTCGCCAATGGCCCACCTTCGGTCCTTGCTCTTTTCTGCGTTTTCACTTGCTCAGCTCTCCAGGACCTGCATCATTATCTTCTCTTACTTTCTCCCCTCACTCCTCTTACCTCTTGACGCTAAGTAGTCCATCCTCGACACAGCAGCCAGACTGATTTTTTTTTTAATGTAACACAGCTTAAATTCCTATGCCCACAGCTCTGTCGTGGCTCCCTGCTCACATGAAGAGAACACCAAACCCTGTGAGGGCCTCGATGATCAAGTTCCCCGAACCCCACACCCTCGATTCCTGCTACACTCCACAGGCTCACGCCACCTGCCACCGCCTCTGGTTTCTCTGAATAATAACGTCTCAAGGGCTCTTGTACCAGAAATTCTCTTACTGAAATATTCTTGCCCTGGGGGGCCATATTGCGTAATCCCTTCACCTACATCAAGCCTGTGCCCAAGCGTCACCTTCTCGATGGAGCCCACCCACATACCAGCCTGCGACCCCTGTCCTCCCTGGGCCCTCTTGAGCTTCTTCATGCTGATCTACTCATTTTTTCCCCCCACAGGACTTACTACCTTCTGACGCTGTATTTGTTCTGTTATTTGTGTGTTTTCTGCCTCTCTCTTCTAGAATATAGACTTCACAGGGGCAGGGATGTCTGTTTTATTCACTGATGTATTCCAAATGCCTAAAGCAATAGCTGACGAAGAGTGAGCTTTTGATAAATGTTGTTAAATCAGTGGGTAAACAAATGGATGAGAAAATGAAAACAGGATCCATGAATTGTTCCTCTTTCTCTTTCTAGATCGAACACAGAGCCTGCCATACACACATGCGCGAGCATACAGTGGCTACCAGTTATTGATGATAGGATAAATCTATGAATAAATTAATAAATCAACAGATGGACAAATGATTGAAAAAATGGCTGGAAGCCCTAGTGGGTCTCTGATTTATCTCTGACTAGATATAGTGTATACTAAATATGGTCTCTGATTTAAAGATGCTTCCTGTCTCTCTGGAAAAATTAAGATGACCCAAGTATGCAATTGTTAATATGCATCTACTGTTCAGAAACAATGACTAGTCTTGGCTCTCCTGTTTTGCCCTGGAAATTACATGATTTCTGACCAGCTAACTTGCTAAACTTTTAATCATCAGCATTCCTGATGATTTTCTCCAGGACCCTGAGCATTTTTATGCCCTACATTCTCTTTTGCTCCATACATTCGATATATAATGTTCTCTTCTCGATCATACTCTATGATTGGGTAAAATGAGATGCAAGTCCCCTCTTTTTATGTTCTGGACACGCAGTTCCAAATTGGAGGTGTGTGGGGTGGGGCGGAATTCTTCAGCACCAGTAGGTGTGAAAGCATTCAAGTGAACTTTGACACTATGTACCTGCAGATAGTATCAAATCCCACAGGCTAAAGGTTCAGTTCTTCAAGGCTGCCCCGCCCTCCTACTTCAGTTGCCAGCAACAGCTGTCACCTGTGCTGACCAGCCAGCTCAGACCGAAGGTTCCAACGACCCCCTCCTTGGGTTCAATGAATTCACCAGTGCGGCACACAGAACTCAGAGAGACATTTTACTGACTAGATCACCAGTTTACTATAGAAGGATAAAACTCAGGAACACCCAGCAAGAGATGCATAGGATTTGGAGTTCCCATGCTCTCTCTGGGCACACCACCCTCCCTAGATCTCCAAGTATCTGCCAACCCAGAAGCTCTCTTGATGGATTCCTTCATCAGCTGTTGGTGATTGCTTCAACCTGTAGCCTTTCTCTCCCTCCCAGAGGCTCGGACAGGGGACTGAAAGTTCCAACCCTCTCCTCCCAAGGCTGGTTACCCTGGCAACCAGCCCTTATCCTTCTGTTACCTGAGGGCTTTCCATAACTCTTATCACAGGAAATCCCAGGGGTTTTAGGAGGTCAGTGGCAGGAATGAGGTCAAAGACCAAATATGTACAATATTTCTTGCTGTAAATCATAATCTCACACCCCAGACAAAGGTAGTGCTACAGTCTTAGAGGAAATAGCTAGTCCTCCTTCCAGCCATCCGAATGTTTTGCTTTTGATGAATGTTTGCTCACAGTTTGTCGTATTTGGCTCGATGGAGTGGATCTTCTTAGTTTTGGACCACTATTTCCATCGTGCAGATTATTGAGTAAGACACATAGGAAAGATGATATACACAGGATGTAATTTTCATCAGAAATTCTAAAATGTATTTAATTTACATAAGGTGCTTAAAAGGGAAGAGTTAGCGTAAATGTGAGACCTGAATATGGAGAGATCAGCGAGGAGAAACTTAGACGAACAAAGGAAGTCTACCCCAATGGAATGCAGGAGGCCCTGAAATGCTGTGTAAAACTCTCAACTCCCTTCGTGTTCCACAAGAAAGCCTTTCTGCATCTTGGTTGGAGAAACGCCTCTGTCACTCTGAGCATGGAAGAGGGGGGACCACAAAGCCAGGGTCGAGAGCAGATACTCACTTTTGTCCCAGACCGTGGAGGTATGTTCTCTATTAAGCTGTGATGAGAAACGTCTTTGAATGTCAGACACCCTACTCTCTGGGGCACTGGTCTCCTGGAGAATCAAATTCCAACTAACATATTAAATTACTCCAGCATTAATCACCAGATAAGGTCCAGAGGCAAATTACTGAAGAGGACATTTGAATGCAAAGGGAGACCTGAAGATTACGGTGGGCAGGGCACAGAAACAAATGGAAGGATAATTGCATTCAGTTTTAAGCAAGGTTCATGGAAATCTCTATTTGTTTTCGTTTTGGCAAAAATCAATTAGTCTATCTTCAGAAATGTTTCTGTCAGACTGTACCCAGCCTCGGGGAAATCACTATATTGACATTACTAATAAAGCAGTTTTTCAGTTAATACTTATTTTTCTGTAAAGAATATCATCTCGAAAAATCACCCATCAATAGGAAAGCCTACACTCTTCCCACGTGTAGATTCCTAGCCGGTGTCACAGAAGAGAAAACTCCAAGTGAGATCATGAACAATGAGACAACAGGTATGTGTATTAGTGGAGGAGCAGTTACTAGGGGCAGAAAAAGGGTGATTTGGGAGCCACGTGGCCCAGGTTTGAATTCCACTTCCCCACTTGCCCTGGAACCTCCGACAGTTCCTTAAGCTCTTTGCATCTCAGCTGTCTCGACTTTTAAAATGTTTAAATGGTGTTCACAGTTTCTACCTCCTAGGACTCTTGTGAGAAGTTAACAATGCAAGGTTTATATGAATTCCACTTATAATTCCTGGCAGAGAATAAATACTTGATGTATCAGATTTATAGATGAGATGATAATGATGATGACTGTTTTTCATATAGTTCCATGAACTGCTTTTAATATATTTCTATGACCATACTTTTAATTTATTATATTATTGTTTTATATACCACTCCCCACCCCCACTATCCACCCTCGTACCTCTCTGGCAGGAGCAAAATGGGACCCCAAACCACATGGTCCTGACAAGGTGCCCCTCTCCCTTCCCAACAACCCCATCTCCATTATCTCCTTAAAGCTGATGGCACCGAGACTATTGTGACTTTTACACAGGTTTTTTTCAGCCACCAAATGAAGCCCACAACTTCCAGGTTACCCATCAACTGCCAACTCTAGTTCCCTAGAACTTCTTGACACTTCTTCTCTCATGTCTGTCCAACTCCTAAATTCCATCCACTCTTCCCTCTGAAATTCATTGTTGGCTATCAGCAAAATCCCCCACATTCTCTATCTTTTTTCTATGTTTCTCCCCCAGCTACTGAAATCAGACTTTTCTGGCAGCCCTCCTAAGTAATATTTGTTTGGTCTTTCACTTCTCCCCATTACTGGAATGGTATTCTCCTAGCTGCTTCTAGAACATCTTTTCCCTTCCCCCACAAAAACAAAAACAAAACAAAACAAAACAAAACACCTTTGAATCTCCTGCACTTAAGCTATACTGCCACCATCTCTTCTTGCTACAACCACTGATCATTCCCAAGATGTCACTCATACTAATTAACTCCTTGAAGATTTTAGCTCCTTTGGCTGACCCGAACAGCATACCTGCGAGAATTCATCACAGGCTAAAGTTTCGTGTATGATTATCCTAAGTCTCCAATTCTTAATTCCTTAATTCTCTAAAATGAGTTTATTCCCCACCCTACCACAGCCAGAATGTCATGGTCACATCCCAGACTTCCTCATTACCAAAAACTACAACCCCCATACATCTCATTCAAGTATCTCACTCTCCATCCTATTGGGTCCCTCAACTTCTACAGTTATCCAACCCCATCAGCACCTATAGTCCACTAGTCCTGCCTCCTTTTCATTGCCCTTTATTTTTCTCATTTTTTTACACCCCTTTCCGACCAGTTGAAATATCATGGTCCAAGCTGTAATCACCCCTCGCACCCATGTCAAACCTTTTGTCCCTCTCTTGCCCCAACTTATTTGGCTAAATCCAGTGCTTTCGCTGTTCTACAGGTAAAAAGGGGCTGGAGAAATATACGGCCCTGTGGCTAGTCCCACATTCAACTGATACCTACTAATCTCAAATGGCCCCTTCATGGTAGCACTTCAACATTTCCTGAGAGACAACCATTTTGTGAGGTATTCTCTTGCCAAAAGCCTAACATCTCCTCCTCCATACTTATGTTCAGGTGATTATCTGGCTTCCCTTTCAATAAGACAAATAAATCAAGGAGGATCCCAACAATTTTGTAACACACCTATCCATCCACCTGTATCTGTTCCTGGTGTTCCTCTCAGTTATGACTGAGGTTGTAAGTGTCTTACAACCCCAGCTAAGTATTCCCAGCGCGTCTCTTCCTTAGAGCCCATCACCCACTCAAAGGCATCATCCTATTGATCCCCCTCTTTTCCTGCCGCAGCATCAGCTTCGCCTCCCATAGAGCAACACCCCAGTAAGCGCACAATCAGAGGGGAGAGGGGTTGGGGGGCTGGGTGAAAAGGGGGAGGGATTGGAAAGTACCAGTTGGTAGTTTCAGAGTAGTCACGGAAATGTGAAGTACAGCACAGGGAGTATAGTGAATAATACTGTAATGACTATGTATGGGGCCTGGGGGTACGGGAAATATCAGAGGGACCACTCTGTACAGTACAGGAGTATCTGACCACTATGTTGTACATAGGATACTTATACAAAATAATATTGAATGTAAACTGTAATTGAAAAAATGTTAAATGTTAAAAAATGAGAAAGAGAATCTTTCCTGACCCTGTGTGCCCTTTTCTTTACCACTTTGTTTCTATGATACTTTTAAAGAAATTGATCCAAAAAATTGTCTCTGTTCATTGTCCCCAATTCCTTATCTTCCTTGCCCCTCAAAAGCCTGATTAAATCTGAGTTTTGCCCCCCCCCACAAAAAACACCACTACAATTTTCAAAGTTAGTGATGATCTCTTTTTGTTAAACCCAATGATCATTTTTCAGTCCTCCCCCCAGCTGACTTATCATCAGGATGCCCCATCTCAATAAACAGGTGACTCCCGCACACCCCACATGCAACCCATGATCAAATCCTGTGAGCACTTCTTTCAAAAGATATCTGGAATCTAACTCACCTCATCCATGGCAACCACCCAACCCCATGCCATCGTCACCCGTGGCTGGACAACTGGTAGGACTTGTTGACTGTCTCCTTGCTTCTGTCTTTGTTCTCTACAGTCTATTCTCAAGACAGCAGTGAACTTGACCCTTTGTAAAACATAATTGGCTCCCACCCTCCCTCAAAGTAATCTGAACCAGAGATCATCAAACTACTGCCTATGTGTCAAAGCCAGACAGTAGACTGTAGCCAACAAGCCAAGAATCAATGTTACATTTTTAAGGAGGTGCAGAGGCAGGAGCAAAAGTGGAAGAAGGGGAAGAGAGAGAAGGAGAAGCAGGAGGTGGAGGAGCAGGAGAAGAGGGGAGGAGCATAAAAAACAGGAGGGAAATATGCAACAGAGACCTTTTAGGCTCCTGCAGAGCCTCAAGTATTCGCCATCTGGTTCTTTATTTGCCAGCCTCTGACCCACACAAGCTGTTTTTCTCTAACTCTCTAACTCCCTCTACTTTAACCATATGAACGTTCTTGCTTTTTCTCCCCAGCGTTCCAACATGCTCTGTCTCAAGGCTTTTGCACCATTTATTCCCAAAGCTATGTCTTCCCTACATATCCAGCCACACATGGGCATCTCCACCCATTTCTGGTGTTTGTTCAAATGCCACTCTTCCCATGAGACCTTTTAAAATTGTAACCTTTCTCTTCCCTAGACTTCCCCTGCTTCATTTTTTTCTCTAGACACTTATCACTGTTGGTTTGCAAGCTGACCCCCCATATGTGGAGAGCAAGGAGAGACTGGAGAAAGAGGCAGACCACTCCAGATTTTTCATCTATTCTGCAGTGAATTTTATTGAACTCACAGGAGGCATTCCTTTCTGAAAAATAAAAAACCGAAAGTTGTACAAGCATGCATTGCGAGGCAAACCAGTGATGAGGCCTGTTCAGACCAAGCTGGGGCAGACACCGGTTCATAGCACAGCCCAGGTGAAGGTGTTTTTCTTCAAAGCCAACAGTAACCATGGCAACAGAATGAGACCATAAAAGTCATGTAACTTTCTGTGGCCTCTGACTAGGCTCTGTCTAGTCTACCATTCTTTTCTTACCAGCCAGGTGGTGGTTATAATAAGCAAGGGAACTTACATAGGAGGCTGGTCTTGGGTGTCCCTAAAAACCTCTGCCACCACCCAACAGAATCTCAAAAGTGTAAGTAAAGGCCTTAAGGAGGGTCAGTCACAGATACTATGTAGATGGTTTGAACAATACATTGTTCTCTCAAGCTTGCATCCTTGAGAATACCGCCCCCCCTCCCCCACTGTAGGAACTGTGGACAAAACGTATATTCCAAGGACAAGGGAAAAGTGAGCAGCCTCTGATTGACTGGCTCCAGCTCTTGGGTCAGCCAATGGCAACGCCCTCTTGATGACCTTCCCCAACGATCACTAATGGATAGTGGATATTTTAGCCTAATGGATATTTCACTCAGGTTTTCTTGACCGTCTGCCCCCAACTAGAATGCAAGATCCATGAAAACAGGTATATGTTCAATTTACTCACAGCTATGTACGCAGCGTGTATGACAGTGCCTTGCACATAGTAGGGGTTCAAAAAATGTTTGCTGAACCAAAGAAATAGTATGTTTTGAACTCTGTTAGGTTGTGGTCATATAAATATGTATATTCTTTGCAGTCTTGCAGCTTATGAATGAGTAAAAATGCGAAAGTTTTCTCTTGATTTGCAATGTATTTTGGTTGTGTTTGTTGTTATTATCTTAAGATCCGTTCCAGTATTTACCTGAGCTGAGCCCAGTATAAGAGGTGGGGATCCGCAGCAGGTATAGAGAGACAAGAGTAGAGTGTTTTGTTGTGTCTTTCAGTAACTGCTTCCCTTCGTCTAAGCCTCTAACAATAAACCCCCTCTCGTATCACTCCGCTCTTCTCTCCCCATGCACTTCCTCTCTTTTTTGATTTCAAAAATATTTATAAAAGTGAGAATAAAAGAACTCACTAAGTCGGAAAGGGATAAGACACTTTCTGTTCTAAGTTAAAGCTTCAGACTTATAAGCTAGGAAATAAAGAGTAAATTAATGAAAGAGTGGACAAAAGGCTGGAAAAGTGAGCCCAGAGGCCACTCCCACTTACGATCATCACCCATCACCCTGCGTAAAGATGCTGCCGGGGGACGCCTACAGCCACGACCATCAGGGGGACGTCAGGAAGGTCACACAGAAAGCTTGATCCTTGTATTCGCCAAGTGAAAACTGTTGTTTTCATCCATGACCATCAACTCCCTAATAACATACGTAAAAAATGTAGCATAAACCAACCTTAACTTGTCTTCACTTTTGTAATAATCATTAAGGCACACACTCCATTAACGATGAGTTTATAGAAACATCCTTGACCATGAATTTCAGGACAATAGATTATCAAATAATCTCAGCCTACTGAGACTCCTTTCCATTCATAATCCCACTGATGAATTCTACTTTTCTCTATTTCTGTGAATCAAAATCTCCTAGCCTTCTGTGGTCACATTCTCCTTGTCTTTCTCTGCACGGTTCTGACTTTTGTCCAATAACGTCAAAAGCTGTCACTGTCAATAATAATCATCACGAAGCAGAAGACAAACCAAAATTAGACAATCTGAGATAAGCTTCACTTTCAAACACATGAGCAAGGTTTAGGGTAACAAATGCAGTGGTGCAGTGTCCCCGGGCTACTGGGAAAGACAAAGGTCGGAGTAATAACAGAACTCAGAGAGGTGCTCCATGGAGGGGGCCATCCAAGAGCCCCTGAGGTCTTGAGGCCAGGACAGGGTCTACCCACAGGAAAGCTGCGGGAAGTTCCTTCCAGACTCCAGATCTCTTCTTGGCGCCTCCCATTGACAAAATCCAACCAGAAGCCCCAGGACAAAAAAGACTGCGGACAGAGTCCATAAAGGGCATTCTCCCAGGACAGGAAATGGGAGGGAAAAGAGTAGAGAATGGATCGGGAGCATTTAAAGGAATCACTGGTTAATTGCAAACTCTGAGTCAAGTACTTTTCACAGAGAGTTCCCAGATCAACAAAAACACTCAGGGTCACAGAGAAAGAACGGCCCGTGAAAGAAACAGCACACAGCTCTCAGTTCCCATCGCAAAAGACATTTGCTACGCGGGATCGGATTCTCATCCCAGGTAAATCCCTGGGAGGATTTCGGTGATTTCTTCAGGTTAAAAGTTAATCATGACTATGTCCATAAATCTGTCAGACAGCATGACTAATAGGGCATAAGAATCTTTATTAAATAAGCCTCATTCTTTGCATCAAAAACACAAACTCGGTGGGTTTCTGAACCGCAATGACAAGTCCCCCCATTCCTTTGCCCCTTCCAGCCTTGCTCTGTCCCTGCGTCCACTCCAGGTTACTGCTCAGCATACTAATGCCAAGCCTGCTTTTACCCAAAGTGCCTGTTTCGTATGCTGTCATATATATACTGCTGGTTGGATCGCGGCCAGTGGAATTAAATGAAATGGCTTTCTGTCAGACTGAATACTGATTATGTCTTCATGCCGGAGCTGCGGCTGCATAATGACATCATTTGCAAGTAGGCTGGAGGCTAGAGCTCAGACTTTGCTCCAGTATTTGTGGATGGAAGCAAAGCGGTTCTAGGCGTTTCGTCTACCTGTTTTGTGTTGATTTCTTAGTTCTATAAATTTGGCTTTGAAAAATCTAAGGTGCTTTCTGGACAAGGTTATGGATTAAGTAAATTTTTCACTGCGTAAGTTAGCTGTCCTCCCATTTCAAGGCTTCAAACCCACACCTCGATGTCCCAGGGAAGCTTCGGGGACACTAATTTTGTTTGCATTGTTGAAAGCCTGATTTCCCCCTTCAGGTCACTCACAGGCCTGACATGATAAAATATCTGATTTTCTGAGGATGTCGGTTTACATCTGTTGGTAATTCTCAAAATTGTCCCGTAGTGTGCACTGTCTGGACCTTGACCTCGGCAGCCTATTAGAAATACTCATATTCCTCACCTTTCAAATGAGGCTTACACACCTCACAGCATTCAGTGTGTCCAATCAGCTGAATTATGGCGGGTCCTCAAATAACATTGTTCTGTTCAACGTCGCCCAGTTACAATGTTGGTGGGAGAAAAAATCAATTCCCGGACAGGGCCACTGTGTGTATAGAGCTGTATGTTCTCCCCACGTCTGTGTGGGTTTTCCCCAAGGCTCTGATTTCCTCCCACATCCCAAAGGTGTGCACGTGAGGTCATAGCATGTCTCCATTGTCCCACTCTGAGTGAGTGTGAGTGCACCCTGTGACGGAAGGGGACCCTGTCCGGGGTGGGTCCCACCTGTGCCCGGAGCTGCCAGCACAGGCTCTGGCCACCCACAACCCTGAACTGGAATCAGTGGATTGGAAGACAATTCTCTTCCTCATTTTTATTCATTGTTCTTAAGTGCGTGTGTAGCTCACATTCATGTCAATGTTTAGCATTAGAAGTGTTTGGGCTCTTTATTTGGATGTCCCGTGGTGTTTCTGTGAGCACAAATACACTGTAGCAACTTAACTCTTACTTCTATCCATTAGCCTGCAGTAAAAGCGATTTCAAACATAATTTCAAAAACACGTGGTTTTGCTTAATGTCTTAGTTTCCAAGAACCTGTGGACGACATTAAGTGAGGACTTAATGGTGCTCATAAGTCCACGTTACGATCATAACGAGAAGAACCCCTCCAAACTCTCACTCTTCTCTCAGTTGGCATTTTGACGGTTTTTCTACAGGAGTAACTGTACCAGGGGAATAAAGAGATTAAGAACAGACAAACGGGAAGGGAGGCCCGCAGGGAACAAAAGCCTAGGTCAGGGGAAAACAAACGGCGCCCGTTCAGTTCAGCACACGCATAACACAGCCTTTCCGAATGCGAGGCCCCTCGCCCGGTATGTGAGGTGTAGAAAGACTAATATAAGTGAATCCTGTGCGCCAACATCTCATAATTATATGAAAGCACAGAATGAGAATCAGGCAAATTGTTCAAACATGCCATGTTTAGGTCAGTTTCTTTGACCTAAAGAGGCATGTGGCCCTGGCAAACCACGTGATGATTCTGGCCAATGACAAGGTCATAATTAATGATCACAGGTTTCTACAGGCTCTAAAATTATCTTCTCATCCAAGGCTATAATATATTCATATGAAAATAATTATTTTTAAAGTCTAAAAAATGTACTGTCATCATATAAACATAATTGCTTCTTAGCCAACTGCTTCTTAGACAATAGCCAACATCCCTGAACACTATAATGCGTTCCACTGGCTTTTGGAGGGGCAGTAATGACTTAGGCACTCAAGACACTGGTGATTTTTAACCTAAATATTTGACCTACAAAAATACTCTTTCCACATGAATGAGCCATACTGCTTAACCTCCCACAATGTCCCTTCCAATGGCTTATACCTGTTGTTTAACGACAAGGAAGTTTACGTTCCTTTCTGCTACTTTGTGCAGACGCAGGCAGGAAACACTGAAATACGAAAGTGTAAACAAGGCTCACCACAGTGACCTACACAGTCCGAGAACCCTGAAGCCCGGTGTCCAGACCGGCACCCAGGGCAACTCGGGAGCAACCCACCACTGCCTTTTCTGTCAAAAATTTCTTTTCTTTTCTTTGATTTTACTGTTATCACAACAAGGCATGACTACAGGGGACCCTCCTGGAATTAAAAAGGTTCTAACCTTTTAAAATTTACATTCTGATCCACTTGGACAAAAAAATATTATCTCCATCTGCCCAAGATTTTGTAGCTGCATTGGATAATAATCCATCAGTAGAGTGATCATTAAAACACTTTAAATTATACCAGTCAGTATGTAATGTATACTTGATTAGGAATCGTTGATTTTTTCTTATTCTTCAGAGGATGGACCCCTCGGGTTCACTTGATTCCCTGAAGTAGGGGCCAAGACGCTGACCAGAGCTAATAAGCCCCTTGAACTTTGTGCAAAATTGGATGCACAATTGTGTTTTATCCTGGTGTCCATGGCATAAAAGGCACTTTTTAAAAATTAAAACATCTTCCAGATAGGGTTGGCCAATGAAGAGGAAGCCAGGTCAAACGAGCAACGGCTGCTTATCAAAACCATCTGAAAGCCTAACCATCACCTTCAAATATTTCGAGAAATGACAAGGTCAGCGTATGAAAAATCCTTCTGCTCCTTTGGGCTGTCTTATGATGGCATGACCTCTTTGGGGAAGCACGTTTCCCTGCCACCTTGTCCCAAAATAATTTAAGGCGTATTCAAGGATAAACACACTATTGGAAAGTGAGTCGACGAGAATATACAGGTGAGAGGAGGCTCCTAGTGGCTCCGTGATCACACGCCAGGGTGTGGTAGAAGGGAGTCCCATGTAGAAGGTTGAACTAAATAATGCTGGAGTGTCACTGAATCTTAGAGCTAAGCAGGAGGTAAACTCTGGAGCAAACATCTCACCCAAATGCAGAAAATCTTTCTTCAGTAATTCCGACGCTTGATAAGCAACACTGGATTTGATTGTGCCTTCGTATCTTTTCAGGTCCATACCCCCAGAGGCAGTCTGTTCTGCTGAGGGATAGCAGACAGTGAGAAAGTTCTTCCAATTGAGCTAAAATCTACCCCTTCAATGTCTCTTCACTCTTCTGAGTTTTACAGTCTCCGGAATGGCCCAGGTGAAAGCTATTCCTTTGGAAGAGCAGCCTTGTCAGCACTGCAGTGAAGAGCTTGGGCTTTGAAGCTAAAGAGGGTTGGATCTGAACCCTATATTCACAACACAATCTCTTTTGCTTTTGGACAAGTTACTTACATGTTCTGTGTCTATCTCCTCAGTTTCAAAGGGGGAAATAATATCTACCTAATCAGGTAATTGCGAACCTTAAAAATGATATAAAATAAGGAGAGTAAGTAAGCATTGTGCTTAGTGCATAAGGTGTGTTCGGTAAGTTTCGCCTCACATCCACCTCATCCCCAGATATCTGACATTTTCTGTAAATGGTCTGTAGTCTAGATTCTGTGTTATCCCATGGCAAACCATCAGGCCCACCATAATTCTAAATTCCAGAGAACATCAAATTGTTTAATAGGTGAAATGCAGACATTTATGGCAATGGCTTTCAGCCCTATGTGATTCAACACCTCTTTTCATAATAAATATTCTATAATGCTCTCTTCACTATCTTCAAAACACATTAATGAAAAATTAATCTAGCCACAAAAATAATTTCAAAAAATTAATACAATACCCTAAGTGTAATCTAAATGAGACTTTTAAAAAGTAATAAAAATAACATATATTTCCATATACAAATGCTTGCACAGGACTCCAATGTCAGATATAACAAAGAAAGGAGATGATTATGCCTCTACATCAATTTTCCATTAATGCACCCAGCAAATGCCAGCTGATACAGCAGTGAGTACCAGCGACATAATTTTCTGAAATTATAAACAAGCTCCTAGTAAAGTTCTGAACAAAAACCAAAGTACAGTCTTCCCTTTTAGGCATAGTTATATAGCTGGAAAATTCATTATATTATTAATACCTTGTAAAAGATACTGAGATTTTATGTTACATAACATTGGTTATTAAACTTGGATGGTTACAAATACTTTTTACCTATGTGCACTGGCTGGTGTGGCTCAGTGGGTTAAGTGCCGGACTGCGAACCAAAGGGTCGCCCTTTCGTTTCCCAGTCAGGGCGCGTGCCTGGGCTGTGGGCCAGGTCCTCAGCTGGGGACGCAAGAGAGGCAACCACACATTAATGTTTCTCTCCCTCTTTCTCCCTCTCTAAAAATAAATAAATGGAATCTTTGAAAGAGAGAAAGAAAGAAAGAAAGAAAGAAAGAAAGAAAGAAAGAAAGAAAGAAAGAAAGAAAGAAAGAAAATACTTTAAAATAAAATTTAAAAAATACTTTTTGCCTATAATAATATTCTGCAGGACATTCAAGTGTCATCAGTGGTAGAAGACAATTCCCTGAAGCTGTGACCCAGCTCGTGCATTGCACAACTGGCTAGCGATGCTCACCACAGCAAGAGGACTGGGACAAGAATAAAACACATGCATGGTCCTGACCGGATAGCTCAGTTGGTAAGAGCATCATCCCAATACACCAAGGCTGTGGGTTTGATCCCTGGTCAGGGGACATGCAAGAATCAACCAATGAGTGCACGAGTAAGTGGAACAGCAAATCTCTCTGTCTCTCTCTCTCTGTCTCTCAAATCAATAATGAAAAAATATATACCCATGAATTTCCAAAACACCTCTACTGAGAATCTCTGTTTTAAGGGTTCCAGATCTACCTATACTGTTATTCTTTATTTGAGCCATTTTTTAGGAGCGAATATAATATCATTTGGTAATATATCTGCAACTTTTGGATTTCGAACTGGGGCTACTTCTCTCAAAGATGTTCTCCATTTTACCCTTTAAAATAACCATGTCTGTCATACTGAGGTAATTTTATGTTAAAACTAACTTCTGTGTCTTATGTTCATTTTTGCTAATTTCACGCTCTTTGTTTCATTTCACCTTTTCAGTCATCATTTTGAATCTTGATTCTGACACGTTGTATTTTCTCTTCCTGGTTTTCATCACCTGCAAATCAGATAAGCATTTCTCACCTGTCCTTACCCAAATTACTACTGAAAATAAGAAATAAGACACAATGCCAGAGACTTGTGAACTTGACTGGAAACTTCCCTCCACGCTGGCAGAGCACATGACATGTCACCCTTTTGTGAGGAAAGCAAACAAAAGGGACCCACAAGAGATGTGCTCGATAGCCTTGCTAAAGCTAAGATAAACTATATCCATAGTATTTGTTTATGTAGGAAGTTAGTAATATGACCATTTACATCTAAGTCTAGGGGGAAATGCCCACTCTGTCAACCTATTTGGGCCTTTAGCAGCAATAATGCACCTTTCTAAATTATTTGGCATGCCTAATGTTTATAATACTATCAAGAACTCTGATATAAATATGCAGTTTTAAAATATTATATTATTATTATTCAAAATATTATTATATTATTAGTTTAGTTGATATAGCAGCTAGGCTCTGACATCTCAGTGAGCTAAGCCAATAGAAGTGCATTTCTTACTCAAAGCCCCGTCTGTGGGAGGGATGGGCGGGAGCTGCTTCACTAAATGATTCAGGCAGCCAAGTTAACCTAGGTCCTCTTCGGTACATAGAACCCAAGCTCACCCTGATAGTGGCATACAGCTGAGAAAACAAGGTAAATGAGAGCAGAAGGTCATATATGAAGTTTATATGGGTTAGATGAGAAAGCGACCTACATGACCTCTGTCCACATTTCACTAGCCAGAACCCACACGGTCACACCTAACTTTAAGAAGTCTGGAAAATATACTCTTGCTGTCTACCTAGAAAGAAAGGAAACAGATCGTGCTAAACTCATAGTCTCTGCCACTCTCGTACTCAGATCTGCACTAGAGGGCCTCCTGCTCGGAGCCCCCACGTTTTAGGTATCCCCACATCTTGAAATATCTTTCTAAAAGTGTCCTTAAGTCACACACCTGGGCCTGGGACTAGCCAGGGCCAGCAGGGATCTCTGGGCAAGGCACCTAGAGCCTCGATCTGACTCCATATGCATCTCCATCTGACTCCAACACCAGAAACACCAACCTCAAAATGTCAAAGTCCCATTCCAGTAGCTGCGACCTGCCAGGGCAGTCCTGCTCTCCCGGGGGGTGCCCTGAGTCAGTGCCGGGAGCTATGTGGGTCACAGTCCCTGCTTCTCCACGTCATGGTATTCTTTGATCCTCTGCCAGGCACTGTGGGGTTTATTAGATATTCCAATGACATCAGGCCACTGTAATGATTCTAACACATTGGTTTGGAATGACTTTTATCCAACACAGAGCGCACGACAAGCCCAGAGGTCTGGGGTGCCGATGGTCTACTGGCAGCCCTTGGAGATGAGTCCACGGGCAGGTCCCTGCATGGACCCTCGCCCCTCTGAGCTGGACCACAGTATTTACTGCCTATGGGTGCCTATGGCACCCACAGGCAGTAGGGATGTCAGCAGTCAACATTAATTCTGGGGATCCCGCCACAATCAGTACCCTGGGAGGTCACCCACCCTCTTTCACAGGTTTGCACCTGTTCCAAGCAGACCTTCCGGGGTGGCTGCCCCTAATTCCTCTGGAGGCACTGAGACCTTTACTCCACAAGGTCAAAGGGACCTGCCGATAAACATCCTGTGGCCTCCCATCAATGCGGTGAGGTTGTGCTCTCCTGGGTCAGGTGTAGGCCATGCTGGATGATCCATGGCTATTCCTTGAATGAATGAAAACATTCTTCTTGCCTTGAACACAGGGGCCTTGCCTCTCTCCCCCACTGGTGCCAGTGTGGAATGCAGAGGGATGGACAACACTGAATGAGACCACATTCAAGGAGTGCATTGAAGAGAAGATGTGGTTGAATGTATGTTGTTTTATGTTTCAAATCAGAAAGTTAACATGACCAGGAAATGAATTGCTGTTTACATTTCCTTTTAGATAACATTTGCCTTGGTGGTTCTCGTCAATGAAGCGTAGGAACAACTTTGAAGTCACTGGGAACCAATGTTCAGGGGCTGCACAGTGGAAGACGCAGGACCAAGGACAGTGATGCAGTCAGCGTTAAACAACTGGTATTAGAAAAGTGCAGATGCAAACATACAAACAGAACTCTAAGACCCATGGCATTGTAAGTATTAACAACATTACTGCCTTTTCTCTCAATGGGGGATACGAAATTAGCCAGGGATGATGCATTTGACATTGGATTACATTGACCCATGAATCAATTTGGGGATTATTTTCATCTGAATAGTTTTAATTCTTCAGATCAATGACTGGGATGCTTTTCGATTTATGTGGATCTTCTATAATTCCTTTCCATTGTGTTTTGTAGTTTTCAGTACAAGTCCTGTGTTAAATTTGTTCCTTAAGTATTTTAATTTTGATGCTCTTCAAATGCAATTGCTCTCCTGATTTGTTTTCAGATTGTTCATTGAGAGTGTACGGAAATACATTTGATATTTGTCTATTGATTTTGTGTCCCGCATCCTTGCTGAACTTGTTTATTGCATGTTTAAGACACGTTGAGACTTGTTTTCAATGCTCCATCAGAAAGTTTACAATTCTCTTAGCTTTTACTTCCTGCTTGTACAGAGCCTCAAGGTCAGCCAGAGGTGAAAGCTCAGGGCCTTCTCAGGGTTTTCCTGGGCACGTGCACAGCCTTGCACACACACCCAGCACTGTGTCTGTATGTAGCCTTTTAGATTCCCGGGAATACAGGAAAGCTTTTCAAAGCTTATCAAGGACATCTTTTTTTTTTTTTTCTGGTCAGCCTCCTCTTAACCCCAAGGGGCAATGCTACCTCCAGCAGCTACAATGGTAAACATTGGCTACTGACTTTTTTGTGGTTGTAAAGAAAAAAAAAAGTGCCCTGTGGGTTGTTCCCGTAGAGAAAGCTCCAAGTCAGATCAAATACGGACACAGTCTCTGAGAAGGAAGCTTTTCCAGATAGGTCAGAGAGTGACAAATCTCTGAGATGGGGCTTTGGGGTGCTCCAAACTCATTCTTCCCCCTGCTGTGGATGCCGGGCTGTCGGTTTTCACAGCTACCACGGTTGCAAGGTTGCTGGGTTTTAAGGCCACTGTGGGCCTGGGGTGAGGGGATGTGATAAGAGCTGGTTAAAAAGCTATAAGCCTCTATTCTTACCAAGACTCCGCTGTTTGTGTTTCTTGAGTAAAAACATTCCTCAAAGTGTTTCGGGTCTCTAGTTAATTACCAGAGTTCTGAAACTGTTGCTTTTCACAGTTTTGGCCAGTGTTCTTGTTGCTTATATGGAGGAGCAGATTTTGAGAAGACCTCACTCCACCCTTCGGGAAGTGAGATCGCCACACCTGCTGTAGCGGCTTAGAAAGAAAGCAGGCACACACAAAAACACGCACTACGCAAATTCACGCATACGATGTTCAAAATCAGGCATAGCTAACTCTGGTGTTCCTCGTCAGGACAGTGGTTATGCTTTGCGGGAAGGATGAACACGAGGTTCTTATCTTTCGTTTGATGATCTGGATGCCAGTTTACTCAGGTGTGACCATCACAATATTGCATTATCGGTATGTGTATGGTTTGGGCATTTTTCTGTATGTTATACTTTGATAAAACCATAAACAGAGTAAAAAAATAGGAATAAGTTTGTGTGTATTTGAGGGATAGGTGAGAGTCCTGTAGGTAGCTTTGGTGATACTTGAGAAGTTGTTAGGGAGTTAGTGCATGTCCTTTTAATTTACTTCAAACTGTACATGCATGTGAAAAATAGTCTTTAATATGGAGCCAATATTACATAATAAAACTTATTTACAAGACTGGCAGCATAGTCCAGTACCCTTTAGTAGACTTTGAGGTTTAGAGACTTCATAGCTTTCTGTCCTTATTTGGATACTTAGAGTACTTACAATATTTCATGTGATGAAATATTATAATGAGCATGCGTGTAAATAAATCTTTGAGTATATATCTGATGGTTTCCCAAGAATATGTTCCAAGAGTGAACTAAGAGGTCAAAGTACATAAATATTTTAAATACTCTTAGTATATTCAGATTGCCTGTTGTGAACATTTTACAAGTTAACTCTGCACCCTCCTCAGAAATATATGAGAGATTCCATTTTCCTGCCTCATTGGGATGCATAGATGCATAAAACATAATAAACTCACGTATTAATATATTCGCTATAATTTAGTCACAGGCTTGCAATATGTGAAAGGAAGCAGGGGCCACATTCATTGTGCATTTCTTTCAGTAACAGTCGTGCTGAATGTTTTCTCCTATGGTTATTTTTTTGACTCTTGGTTTCTGATCTTTCCGTATTATTTTTACTTATATTTGAGTATTCCTATTATTCTCATTGATTTGCAAGCTCACTGAGCATTTTTAATTGTTTTCTAAAGTCTATGATCCGTATTTAATGAAGTCTAGTATTTAATTTTCCTTGGTAGTTTAACCTCAGCTATGGCTCGTGTATATTTGCTAAGGCTGCAAAACATTTCAACAAGCATCTTTTCACTGATGTTCAGAGTAATGTACAGAATAGTGTTTCTCATGACTTCCTTTCCTTTCTGAAAATAAAATTTTCAGCTTCAATGCCATCAAAGGGGATGGAGCTCTCACAGAGTTCTGTGTGTTGTGATACCTTTGGGTTCTTAAAATTGCCTTTGAAGAAGATCCCAAAGGATGAAAACAGAACTTGATGTGCAGCCCTCCTCCCTCCCCAGTAGAACTGGATCCACATCCAAGTCATCCTCCAAGGCCAGCGGAAATAATCCCATCAAGCCCTCTGTCCCTGTTTATATGAGAAAATACAGCCCCCCTCTCCCGCCAGGTTCTCTCTCATCACAAGATCGCCCTGTCCATTTGGCTTACTAAGTCCCCAAACTGACCCCATCTCATATTCCATCCCAAACTCCAAACGGAGTCCCTGCTCTCTGGACCAGCTGCCTGAAAAGCCCCCTGTGTCCTCGGCTTCTTCTGTGAGGGACAGCCGCATTTTAGGAATGTTCACAGAAGAAGCCGAGGACACAGGGCACATTGTCCTTCATTTCTCCCTAAAACCACTCCTTTTTAGGGATAACTACAGAAATCCATCACCTCAATCTGAAAAGACTATAGCACACGGACCACTGTACTCCCCCGCAAAAAAAACACAAAAAACCCTTCCTGCATACATTCATAAATATTGGTACTTTTAATATGTAGATAAATGATCTTTCCAATACCTTGGTCTGTTCATTCACTGAAATCCTCCCTTTTTCCTTCACCCTAACCTCAACCACCAGTCCCCTTGTTGCATCTGAGCCCCTGGCATCATCACTTACAGCCTACGTTCCGTGCTACCTACCTCAGGTATCACCTTCTCCACCCACCACCTTCCCTCTTTCCAGTTCACTCTTTTTTGGCACTTCACCCTACTGTCCTCGTCCTTTCCTTCCCAGGTCACATTTCATTTCTACCATCATAACCACATTCCCTGCACTCACTCTCAACTCTCATATCCCTCTCTCGCCATTGACCGTGTCTGGAAATTCCCCAGTCTTGTTCTAATCAACTCCTTATGCACTTTTCCCCAGGACCTGAGGGTCTGAAGTCAGCCAGAAAAGACATGGTCTGGCTCGTCTCACTTTAAGTTCCTGATTACTACTACTAATATCAAGTGGGCTCAAAAGGCCCCCAGCAATTCCACAGTCTTTCTCTTGGCCATTTAGTTTTTCACTCCCCTGGACAACTATTGTACACCTTTCCTTCTGTCCTCAAACCTTGAACTCCCTAGAGTGAGCTTTTCTTTTTACAGAGAATACAGATGTTGTTAGTGAAGTAATGTTTATTTTACAGAGGATGTAGAAATAATCAGGAAATAATGTCATGGTCACAGAATTAGTGGACAGAGGTGAGAGGAGCATTTTAAAAACCAGGGACCAACACGGACCACCAAGCACATGGCCCTCCACTGAAATTCACATCCCTAAATTGGGCATTCAGGTCTGTCCATAATATGAACACCAGCTATGCTTCTCAAGTGAATGTTTCTCTCTGAAACCCTTAGTCTTTTTTCAGCAAGAGCTCCTATAACCAAAATAGGTGCCTAAAACTTCTTGGGTTTTTAGTGTGTACATCAGTGAAAGCTATATAGAGTAAATAATCTGTGAACCTATCAAAATATAATAATATATGATTCTAGACTAGTTTTCATACTATAAACACCTCACACTAATGCCCAACCTTACTTAAATATAAGACAGTAAACAAGGCTGGGCTTTATTTCTGGCTCATACATTACCCTCTACCCCCAAATCACATTTCATGACTTTACTTGTCCAAATCTTTCCCACATTTTCAAGGGCATGTTCAAATGCCACATTCTCCATTAAGCTTTGTCTGACAACATAAGAATAATTGTGATAAATGCATCCCTCTGAACCTGCCATTCAATTTATACTTACATTATGGTGCAATAGACACTACCTTAAATTTAAATTAGCTTTGTGCATTCCCATCTCATTCATTAGACAAAAAGTTCACTTAGTGAAGCAACTACATTTTACCCGGTTTACTATCCAGCCACTTGGCTATAATGATTACGGTGCAAACAATAATGACTCAGTACATTTTTCATAAAGGAGTTGATTCTTAACTGACTCACGGAATTGACTTTCACACATTTTTAGCTAAATGGAAAATAATTTAGCGTAGCAGTTTAAGAACTCCAACGGTGTGCATTTAAATTCCTCTTGTACTATCTACTTAATCTCTCTAAGCCTCACTTTCTTCATCCATAAAATGGCGATAGTAACAGTAGGGTTTTGTAAGGATTGATTCAATCAATCATATAAAAAAATTTAAAAAGTATCTGTTATTTTAAGCACTCAATAGATGTTAGGTGTTATTATTGTATATTTTAAAACAAAAATAAGGGTTTTAAAGAGAGATCTAAGATAATGTCTTAACACACGTGTCTTTGTGTGCTTTGTCCGGGACTTCCCGGCAGGTGAAAAATAACAATAAACTTAATTAAGGTGACTTTTCTGGTCAGTAGAAAGGACAGAACAGTTTCAGTCCTGGCAAGAAGCAAGGTCTGGAAGCCTTTCCTATTCAATCATTTTCTTTAACACAAGTAAGTCGAGTGCTCCATTAGTTCTGGAGAGGAGAGTATAATAGAATCAGTTCCGTAATAGGAGCATTAAGCCCTTTTGCATTATAGGAAATTATTGAAAAAGGCTGCCAGGCTCTGATTTCCTTGCCAAAACATGGCTATGGATATTCAACAGTAACATCAAGCCTGATAAAAAAAACTTTTACTTTAAATAGCTAGAAACCCAAATGGCAGCATAGAATGGGGATGTCGGTCTTGAGCAAGAAGAGACGAGAGGGAACAGACACAACCCTGTGCTGAAGCAGGTGCTTATGAGAGATGAGAGCACTTTATGCAGATGCCTTCATTAAGATGAAATGGTATCGCCATTGTTTGCTCGGAATTTACACGGCAACTCTATGTGAGAATGGAAATGCAAGCCAACATCAGCAGCCTGTGTAAAATACTGAGACATTTTATCTTTTGAATGTCGACATCAGAGGGCGCTGGCTCTATCATAGTTTAAGTTGAAGGAAAAATAACGTCATCATGCTTTTTATTATTTTTCTGGAAAATTAGCTCAGGTTTCTTCCATTACATTCTTTATTACCACTGAAGTTCTTTAAGGTACTGATCTGCCTATCCCTTAAACAATGTTCTCCAATGTAAGAGGAAACACTTTGAGTCAATCTAGAACACCCACTAGGAAAATTTTCACGCTGGCATTCACCCATCTGGTCCCATCCCCTGTTGTTAGAGATACAAGGTGCAAGGCTTATGCCATAGAGCAAAAATAAGGCAAATAACTGTCCAGAGGCAGGGGAGCCGCTGCACGGGGGTCAGAAACTCCAGAAAAGCACTTTCCTGGAGCACTTTTGGGGGCAACCTTTCTATGCTTCCAGCTGAAGTAAAATGCACGCAGAGAGCCCTCTAATGAAATATAAATTGGCTGCCCTGACTGGTGTGGCTCAGTGGATTGGGTGTCATCCTGTGAACCAAAGGGTCGCCAGTTCGATTCCCAGTCAGGGCACAGACCTGGGTTGAAGCCCAGGTCTCCTGTTGGGGGCATGCAAGAGGCAACTAATTGATGTTTCTCTCCCTCTCTTTTCCCCTCTCTTCCCCTCTCTCTAAAAATAAATATAAAAATATATATATACATAAATATATACATTGGTGAGGCTAACTCTACAACCATCCTTTCCTTATGAAACCTGTTCTGATTACATGGCAGTCACACTGCCCATATTCCCACCCACAGAAATGAGACAGACACATCAAGGTAGCTCCAGACAGAGCAGCTCCCCGGCTGGATGTCTCGCCGGGTTCCCATGCCGAATCCATGCATTCATATGGATTCACGTCACAAACGAATCCAGATAACTAGCGTCAGCTCTGCTCTCTCTTCCACTTCACATATAAAAGAGCTACTTTCTCTCTGTGCAGTGTCAGCATACCTTATCAGCCCAACATCTCAGTATTCACACAGACATTTTTAAATACAAAATCCAAAAGTGAAGGTAAAATTATTCAATGCCACGAAATGCGTATCTTTCCAATAGCTTAAATCCAACAGATTTCCTATTTGACCTTCCATTTCATTTAACAACCTGACGAAGCTTTTGAAGACAGGGCCCCTTGCTTCTTTTCGTATCTTTTAAATGAAAACCACCGGTGCCTTTCGGACTGGTTCTTCACTAAGCATTAACAGATCTTAATTATTCAACAAGAGAGAATAATACCAAAACTTTATTCAAGAGAGAGGTGCTTAGAGATATATTTAAACTGAGATAATGTTGAACAAGTTGAATCCCCATTTTTTGTAAGACCTATCTTCCCAGTAAGAAATCTAAGATGTAATTCTCACCAGTATCAATGCACGTTAAAAGTGCCAATTTTTCCATTGTAGTGCTTCCCGCCACCCTGCCCCCCAAATCCTTGTCCGGTATTAAAAAAGTCATCTTATACATAAAGGAAATCTAGTGTGAGATACTGACTTGGGAAGTTAGAGAAAAGTAAGAAGCACCAATTCAAGGTGACTTGGGTCCCGACCCCCAGGGCCCAGATTCTATGGTGTTTTAGCACATGTCAAGGACATGGCTGTATTAAGTGGTGCAATACGCAAACATGGAATGTAGGCGGAGAGCAGTTTAAATTTACTTTACATTTTTTCCATCGTAAGTGTGTTATCACTCTCCTTTGCAAGGAGGAGGAGACTAGAGGATGACTGGAGAAAGCAAAGCACGGTAAGATGCACCAATGAGCTTCCAAATACTGCAGAATTCCAGGTACGAGAGTGACATCTGATAGGCAACTAAATCACTACATTCTTAAATTAGAACCCAGGTCCACAAACTTGGAAATCAAAGGACATCCTTTGGATTAGAAAACTGACCTAAACTAGAATGATCAGTCATCCCCACAAAGCACCCTCTGGGTGAATAGCTGCCTCTGCAGCTGCCCTGGGGAGCAGGAGGGGCTTCCGCTGCTGCAGGACACTCTGGTTCCAACTGGTCCACAGATGCTTCCAGTCACCACGGCCTCCTGCTTCACCCAGACAGGCCTGGAACAGGAAAGCAGGTAGCGCAAGAAGGAGTCTCAGTCCACAGACTATTTCCTTCCTTCCCTGATACCCTCCCTCCATTCCTTCCTCCCTTCTTTCCCTTTATCCAGCTAGAATTGTATCTCTGCTGTGTGTGGGGAGGAGGGTAGGGGAGGAGGATCTGTACCAATACCAGATATAAGAGCTTACAAATGTATGCACTCCCTGGTTTGCAAACTCGGGAGTTTCCTGAGTGAAATCTGAGACTGGCTCCCATACAGACAGGGCAGGGAGAGACCCAAGGTAGAGACAGACTAGTTGGTGGTGGTTTTGATAAGCAAAGGAAGTTACGTATGAGGCTTGTCTCAGGTGGCCTCCAAGACCAGTGAATCTGCACCCACCAGCCAGAATCTTAGAAGTTTATATAGAAGCCGTAATGAGGTTTAGTCACATGTTCAGTCAACACCTGCTTGAAATGGTACTGGGGGGAGAGGGATATAAGGGGACTAGATGTTAATGGAAAAAACATACAATGAAGACTAATTTTTTTAAAAAAGGTTCTCACTCTGCATGAAAGAGGGGCTACACAGTAAATCTGACAAGCTTGGGACCGAAAGTAACCTCACAGCATGATCTGATCCTGAACTCCTGCTAGATCACAGGGTGTGGCCATGCCCCAGGCTGATCACTCCCTTAGTAAAAGGTTTGTTTTGCCTTAGGCCTGACCATTATCCCTGTGCACCTAAGTGAACAGCCTTTTGAAATGCCTGGGTAGCCCTCTTTTCCAGGCCCCCCTGAGGAGTAACCACCCTCAAGTGAGCACCTGGCTCTCCGGTAATCCAGTCATAGAGATTTGCACACCTGGCTTTCTCTTGCCTCTTTAATCTCCCACAGTGGATTTCATGGTACCTTCCTTACTTCGCTCCTTTGATGCCAAATGCATAAAAAGACCTACAAAACTGCCATTGTCTGTGCCAGGCCAGAGTTGCTCAAGAAACCAGATGGACGCAGTGAGCTAGGGCTTATTAGCGTGGAGTAAGAGGGGAAGTGGAGCCAACCAAGGGAGGTTAAGACTCGCTCAGTTGTTCTTAGGGCAGGGTTTTTTTTTAAGCACAAAACCCCACAAAGGGTAACTAGTTGGAGTATCAGAATGATTGGCTAGAGCTGGTTTCTGGTTGCCCTTTCTGCTGACCATACATCTTGTCAGCCTTGGGTTAAAGCTGCATCCTGTTATGCCAGAGAGGCCGACCCCAGACCCCTTAGCCGAGCATCTGTTTGTCCCGGGTAGGGTCAGCAGGCAGTGTCCCAGGCAGGCATTTTCCCACAGTACAGCTTCCCCGTCTGGTGATTTGCCACTCCCCCTAGCCCCGCCTAGGTCTGTCAGCCTGGAGCACTTTCTTAGTCCATGGAGAGCTTGCCTCCAAGCATGTCCTCAGTTTGGCTCAAATAAACTCTAATGAAGTCAGAATATTTTCTGTAGGTTTGGACGTTCTTATGTCAACACCACTGTGGGAATGGGGGCTGAAATGTACATTCCAAGAACGGGGGAGGGAGGGTCCGAGGAGTCTCTGATTCCTGGGGTCCCACTCACAGGTCATGTCCTCTCTGTCACCTCCTCCAACAGTATCAGAGAAACAGTGCCAGCTGGTCCATACAATGTGACCAAACATAAGTCTACCAAGACACCTGTTGTCATCCCTGGTCCTTAGTGCTGCCCACCCAGGCTGCCTGACAGATGGCACCCATTTCTGTTCACAGGGCACCTTCTGGTCAGACAGCACTTCCCGGTATGTCTCCTCCATCTTAAGTGCCCAGCAACCACTTTGCTGCTTTGACAAGTGCTAGGGCTGGGGACACTGAGATTACCCAAGACTACCTCTGCCCAGGGCTTGTCCAGAGTACAGTCGATCTGGAGAAACTGGTGATTCTGCTCCATTGGCTCCCACTTCCCTTCCCTTTGTGCATGTGATTTTATTTTTCCCTGGGAGTTAAGCTTTTGAAACACAGCTAAAGAGAACATCTTTTTTTATTTTGAGTTATGTTGCTTCATCTGTCCCCAGAGACAGGGAACGTAGGACAACTGAGCTACTCTAACAGTGGAAGGTCAATGAGTTAATAAAAAAATGTACAAGAAAAGAAGTGATTGAAAAGGAGACTTTGAGAAAGGCTAGAGAGCAGCAAAATGAAGATAAGCATATAAAGTAACTTGAAGTTAGATTACCTTTCCCACAAAGAACAGTTTACTCTCTACCTCTGTCTCCTGGTCAATTCCTTTGATGGCTTCCCGTAGCAGACGCTTTCTTTGGTACTTGGCACCCAAACGCAACTGCTCTGACCTCTGCATGCGCCCATCCTGAAATACAAGGGAGCGAGGGACCCAGACATTGAAAGGAGACTCACCTTGTCAAGGTCCCCCCTTCTTGATCTGGTGACCTCTCTAGATTGTGAGGAAATACTAGGATATAAGTTTCATAAAGTTAGGGACTTCATTTTTCTTTCTGATTTCTAATTGCATGCATTTAAGACAGAGTCTAGCCTAGAGTAGCTCCTCAACAAATATTTATTGAATAATTAAATCCCATATGACCCCCTATTTTTACTTACATATATGAAGATATATTTTAATAATTTGTGTTGCTAAACATTATTCATTGTTCTGCAGCTCTCTGAGGCATCAAGATAAAAAAAAACAAATAAACTAACAGCAAGTGGTAGAAGAGTTTTTGAGACTATAAATTGGCAACTGGGATTAGAACAGAGATAAGGTTTCCTCTGGGGTGGGGGTCCCTGACCTCTGGGTACTGGTCTGGGCCTGATAGGAACTGGGCCGCACAGCAGGAGGTGAGCTTGAATGTAATGTGCTTGAATCATCCCAAAATCATGTACCCATCCCTGGCCCGTGAAAAATTATCTTCCATGCAACCGGTCCCTGGTGCCAAAGAGGTTGAGCCCTGCTGCCCTAGGGTACTGGCTTCCTCCACTACAGCCCAGAGATCTGTAGGTTTTACCAAAATTTCAGGTGAACTGTGAGGATGCTGTAATTATGTAACAGATGCATTGGAGGGAAAGGCTTATTTCAGAGCTCTTGACCCATTCAAATAAAAACAGTCTAAGCCAGAGCTCTTCATGTTTAACGTATTCTGAACCCTCGAATCAAAACCAGGTTTCCATGAGGAGGATCTGCCCCGCTGACCATTCACAATTGTCTTCCAAACCTGCCCGATACCACACGCTGGAAACAGAGCATAGCAGTCGAGTTAGGGTCCATCTGTACCCCGGACCAATTCCTCGTGGGAATCTCAGCCTCGTGAGTGAGATCTTCTTCGTGACACCAGTCCTCCTGGAAGCTGAGTGACTGATCAATAGTTCCTGGTCCCAACCCCGAGTTCTATCCTCCTTCCAACTTGTCTTCAAAGTTCTAGCTGGCATGATGCAATGCAATATCCCTTTAGTCACCAAGTGAAATTCATGTCAATAAACTTAAATTTTTATGCCAGAGTAGGGTGTGTTTTATTTTTCCACTAGAAAGTAAAAATGGGATGTTTAATAGAAAATATCTCTTGGGCCAGCGCTGGAGTATTATAACTAAAAATATCCTGCCAGTGGAGAATGAAACACACATCCATTACTAGTTCCATAATAATGTTAATAATATGAGCCCAACTCAATAAGGCTAACTAAATATGGATCTGTGGAGCAATCGCCCATATAAGCACTACATACAATGATTCATTTTAACACGCAACAGTGCAGAACAACCTCGTGTGATGAGGTAGTTACATTCGTAGAATACTGCAGTATTCATTAAAATGCTCTGTGTAAAATGAACACCGGCAAAATCCGGAGCCGCACCTCTCAGGGCTGGTGACGTTCCAAAGCTGTATGGTGTTAGGAAATAGATGAAAGATTACAATACATTGAAGATCCCCAAATTAATCAAAGCCCTCTCCAGAAGCTCTGTTCATAATGTACTTCCTGAGAGCAGCCTGCTCTTGGTCGTCTCAAGGCTCTGCCGATTTTGCAATTTTTGCCTGGAACAGCCTTCCGGTCATCCTTTGAGTGGATGGTTCCTTCTCTCTGTTAGAGCTCAGCAGATACATCACCTTTGACAGGAAGATTTAGCTAAGCTTCAGTCCCCTGGCCCTGCGAGATGCCTCCCCTCTAAGCCAGAGATTTTCAACCAGTGTGTTGCAAGATTTTTTTAAAACCTGCAACACCTGACTATTTAGTCATGGACACTGACCTCATTTCCCTTAGATTGTCAAATTAAAAAAATGACAACAGCCAACAAAATAATAGCCACCTGGTGTGAATGAATCAAAACCATACCTAATTTTTTGTCAGATTGGCAAAAATATATCTTTTGGTGTGCCGCAGGATTTTAGTAATTAGTTTGTATGTGCCGTGGGATAAAAAAGGTCAAATATTGCTGCTCCACCAGGTTGTAATTACGTGTCTAAAATAATTGCAACCTGCTGCAGCACTTCTCAACCTCGGCTGTGCTCCGGAATAGCCCCCCTGAAGCTGCAACGCGGCAGCCCTATTCCACATCGTAGCGTAGTGTAGCGTAGCACACTTAAAAGTCTGATCCAGAAAGTTTCAGGTGGTTTCAGGGACTCTGTATTTGTAAAATAAAACACAACAAAACCCCACAGAGGTTCTGAGACCCAGAGTTGAACGATGACATATGGTTTCTATTTTTGTCCTCCCTCTGAAGTGATGGCACTAATGACGAATTTGTCTAAATCTGTTATTTCTAAAAGTATCAGTTATTCACAACGAAAGATAAAGATTTCACCGTAAGGTACAATACAGTGAATGTCAGAGACCTACTAGCCCAGGCTCTGTCGTTAAATGACGCATAAGCAGCCTAACGTCTGAGCCTTAAGCTTCCCAGCTGCAATAGAGAAGCTATAAAACAAGAGTTGCACTGAATCAGTGTCTTATAGAGCTGGGTTTCCAGATCTGTATTTCCAGGGTTCCAGGGAGGTGCCTTGGCAGCCAATGGGGAGACTGAGTAAAGGTAGAGGCTACACAGAGGGAAGGAGCTCCGATCTGATTGTGTACACATGGACAGTTGACCCTTAAACAATGCGGGGTTGGGGGCACCAACCTTCCCCATAAAAACCTGAATATACCTCCCCCAAAACTGAGCTAAACCAAACCCTTATCAGTAACATAAACAGTTGATTAATACATGTTCTCTATGTTATATGTATTATATACTATACTCTTATAACAAATCAGAGAAAATTGTAAGGAAGAAAAAATACTTTTACAGCACTTAATTTATTGAAAAAAAATCTACATATCCATGAGGATATGAACTACATGTGACCCATGCAGTTCACACCTGTGTTGTTTGAGGGTCAGCTATACATACATACATATACACACACATGTAATAGGGGGTTTGAAACAAGTCCTACACGTGCACACGTGATTTAGAAACCATGGCTGTACAACTTGAAACCTGAGCCACATTTAAAGAGCTCAAATGCCACATGTGGCTATCGGCTACCATACCAAACAATGCAAATATGAAACATCTCCATCACTGTGGGAAGTTCTCCTGAAAAGGCCTGTCGTCAATGAGTCAATACCTGTGTTGTTGGATTAGAAGCTACCTATGATGACTCCGGCACTAAAATCCTTCCCTAACATCTGAAGAAAATGCACTAACCTAGCACTAACCTATGTATTCAAGATCATCTAAGTTAGTGAAACATTTCACAGGTAGCCAAAAATGTTTAAGTAACCTAAGTAAAAAAGAAATACTATCACTGCAAGAGCGAAAACATTTCTGGACTTTAGAAAAGATAAACTACTGAATGAGAGAAGATATATACCAATGATACATCCAAATAAGGGGTTGACATCCAAAATGTGTAAGGAATTCACACAACACCAAACACCAAACAACCCAGTTAAAAAATGGGCAGAGGACCTGAATAGACCTTTCTCCAAAGAGGACATACAGATGGCCAATAGACATATGAAAAGATGCTCGACACCACTTATCATCCAGTAAACAAAAATTAAAACCACAATGAGAGGTCACCTCACACTTGTCAGAATGACTATCATCAATAAATCAGCAAACAAGTGTTAGAGAGGATGTGGAGAAGAGGGAACCCTCATGCACTGCTAGTGGGAATGCAGACTGGAGCAGCCACTATGGAAAATAGTCCAGAGGTTCCTCAAAAAACTAAAAATAGTACTTCCACATGACCCAGCCATCTCACTTCCAGGTGTTTATCCGAAGAAATCCAAAACACGAATTCGAAAAGATATATGCACCCCTGTGTTCATTGCAGTATTATTTATAATAGCCAAGGTAAGGAAGCAACCTAAGTATCCACCAGCAGATGAATGGATACAGATGTGGTACATGTTACTCAGCCATAAAAACAACAATAAAATCTTACCATTTGCAACAACATGGATGGACCTAGAGCAGCGAATTTCAACCCATGTGCTGCAATAGTTCTTAAAACGTGCATCATCTGACTACGCAGTCAGCAGCACTGAGCTCTTTCCCCTTAGGCTGACAACGTAGAACACGTGGAAGAAAATAAACTTTTTTCAAATATATGTACAGTTATAAAAAAAACGCCTGAAATAAAAGAACCTGAAGAGTCAGGAAAGGTGATTGAAAGCAATGTGCCCTAAAGCGCATCCCAGAAATCCAAAATAAAGGGTTCTAATTACCCCGGAAAAGCCTGCACATGATTCAGAATGAAAACTGAGCAAATAAACCTGACCTCTGACTCCTCTCCTACCCAACATGGCACGCCAGGATACCAACCTGCGGAGTGTTGGCAACAGAGATGTAACCTCAAAATTCTGCACACATCCAGTTGGAAGATTATTTTTGTGAACTAGAAGACATTTTCCTAAGCAAACAAAAAAAAATCAAGAAATATGGCAGAAATGCTTTCTTTCATTTTACACCACTTGCGGATGGAAAATCCTGGGAACCACAGCTGAATTAGAATACCGAAACTCTAAGTGGTTAAGTGGTTAAATTATGGGGGAAAAGGCCTGGCAGAGAGCATTAAATCTGAATAAGTGTCTAAAAAGGTCGGCAATGCTCCTAATGAGGACAAATGGATAGGTATTTTATAAATTCTGAAAGAAATCTACCTTTTTAATGGTAATAATAAATTGTTGATAATGGACTTGGACCAAGATCACATACTCACCTAGAGGAAGTGGACAAAAAGGAAAACGGAGAAAACAAATGAGCCAACTGTATTATGTGTTAGGAGGAAGTCAGTGTACTTGCCTTTACACTTGGCATTAAACATATACAAACACATACATAAGCACACACATGTATATACATATTTATATTTGACATATAGCTTTAAATCCATCATTTTCTTAGGCTATAAAGGAAACTATTTTTAGACTCATATAGCTTCCAAATAAGAAGATACAATAAAGTCAAAGATTAAGTAACAAAAGTTAGAAAACTAAAAGAAAAAGCAAAAAAGAATAAAGATAAACAATCAACTTATTAATTCAAATTATTGAATGGTTCTGATGTGTCAGGCACTGGGTAAAAAATCTGGGTAGTGTGATTCCTCACCCCCAAGGAATTTAGCAGCAGTCCAAGGGTTTATGCGCACGCACACACACACACACACACACTCACATACACACTTCAGATTTAAATCTTCATTGCTTTGCAGACCGTGCCTTTTTACCCTCCAATGCAGCTTCAGGGAAAATGTGAAAACCTAATTGGCTTTATTAAGCAATTCATTAATAGGGCAGGGTCCCCCTTAGCAACTAGAAGGGCGCTCTGAAAGGCTGTCTGAAACGGAAGGTTTGTATAGGAAGGAGGGTGGGGCTATTAACAAAGGAAAGGAAAGGAAAGAAAGATCATTTGGGGGCTGGGACACCTTTTTGTGGGGGAGAGAGAGGGTTTTAATCATGCAGATTTCCTCTTTTTCTCGGGGGAGGGAGGAGCGAAAGGGCCCGCAGGGCAGAGCACCTCCTAGGTGTTTAGCAGAAACCCCCAGACTGGTTGATTAAGATGCTGTTTCTGGGAGGAGCTGAGACTGCAGTTAGATCAGGTGTTAAATTCAGGTTTGGTGTTATGGCCTTTTATCAAGAGTGTCTGCCGGGCCTATGTTTTCTCTTTAACAATTCACAAATATGAACTAAATTCATTAATACGTACACGGATATGTAAGAGAAACTGCCTACGTGCAAAATAAATAACAAGTTAAGCAAAACTGATCCCTGGTAAAATAGATAATGTAGAGCACAAACAGAAATTCTAAAAGAAAAAAATCCAATTACTACCTTCAGATAGATTTAGGGCAACATTGTATCCATAAACAAGACATGATGCTATGACATAATTCTTGCAAATGAATGTGTGAGAGAGACAGAAACATCGATTTTGGTTGTTCTACTTATTTATGCATCCATTGGTTGATTCTTGCGTGCGCCCTGACCAGGGAGCAAACCCGCAGCCTTGGTGTATTGGGGACAGCACTCCAACAACGGAGCTACCTGGCCGGGCATACTTGCTCACATCTTATCATTCAAATTTTTATCTCCTTTTGATTTTTCCCTTTGCCATCCATCACGCATTCTGGTCTAGCTTTCATTCACTTTTGTAGTTTAATCATTAGCAGTTTTGATATAATTTTTTAAATATAAAATTTTTAAATGATCAATTACCAACTGAAAGACTTTCAAATGTATATTTGAGCTTCCTGTAATGCCGTGGGATTACAAAGAAAATGCATTTTAATTTTTGGGTTGTTTCTTGTTTTGTGGAAAGTATGTCAAAGAAATATGATTGTTCTCAAATAGTCAAGTGACTGTTCCTTATATGAGCTAAAGAGTTCTTAACACCCCCCCACACGTTCATCTACCTTTAAATCTCACGGTTATCTAACTATAGTAAGAATTTTTATTTAAAAGAAAAGTAAGTAATTGTCGGTCCTGCTCACCATTCTAGTTCGCCCTCCAACAAGTCCTTTGTTCTGGCCCCTCCCATTCTCTGGTGGCTCCCTCGTCAACACGCGGTTTCCGTGGAGAGTAGGTGTCATCCTGTGAGGCTCCCAACCTCTCATTTACCCCCCCACACGCCCCACTTTGTACCAGGAACTGTATTTTCTAACTAACCACAGAAATAGCATTGCCAATGAGGTATAAGTGGTGTACGGGCTATAAACAGAAAACAGGATTTGAACAAGCTCAGAAAACAATTCCTAAATTTTACCAAGAGTCTCCTTTTCAGTATTGGGGTTTGTTTTCAAGCCAGGTGTTTAGAAGATTTTGTTGGTTGAAGTTGATAATTAGATTGACCTAATTAACTAATTGTGCTTTTGGGTATAAATTTATCCATGTAACAAACCCCAGAAATTTTCTCCTACAATGAAATTGCTGGCTGTTATCCACAGTTTCCAGTTTTTAAAAAACATCATTCTCTTTTATTTGTCATAGTATTTTAATGAGAGTTAGAAGAGAATATAGAAGACTGTTCATCTAACTTTATCATATCCCAGGTGGGCTGAGGCTCTAATTTATCTCAGTAAAGCCTGATCTGCGTACGATTTTTATTCACACAGGATGGGGAGTGGGAACCGCGGAGTGAAATCTATGGTAGCATTTACAGAGACCGGGAGCGAAGAGGAATATATTCACTGGAAAGTAAAACTGGAAAGAAGACAGCAAAGCAGGGACCTAGAAAAAAATATGAGTAAATTAATCACTAAATGGCAAGTTCCTAAAAACTCCGTGGAGGACGGAGACTTATCTCCCTCTCCGTATTCCTTGATGGGCCTGGAGGATGCTCCCCGCCTGAAACCCTTCACCACTGAAAAGTGTCAGCTGTTGAAAAGGAACAAGACACCCAATAACGTATTGACTTCATTAATCAATTAACAAGTGCCAAGTGGTAGACAAAAATTCGATATGTGATAAGTCTTTGAGGTCTTGGGGTTTCTGAAATTACCAGAATTCATATCAGAAACTTTAATATGAAAAGTATTGCTAAAAGTAGGTATAAATGCAACTAATATTAATTAAGACACCCTCGCAGATTCTAACCTTCATGGTTTATGTGCAATTGAAAGTGAAAAGCTGCATCAAAGGACTTTGCAGGCGGAGCCCATTAACATTTAGTGGCTTAGACGTAGCCTGTCAACATCAGACCTTTTGGTTAAGGTCAATAATCTCATCTATTTAATGGAAAGTCTTTTGATCAGCAATTCCTATTGAAAAGAAGATTTAAAAAGCAGTGTTTTCCATGTCCCGTGCTTAGTGGAGAGTAACAGAATAGAAAAAAGGGCAGCTGGCCTCACCTTGTCCAGTTTAGTGATGCTTAAATCATGGAGATTCTAGCTCCTGGCCCATGGTCTGGAATTCGGAATCATTTCCAGCAGTTTTTCAGAAATAAAGGAAACTGTAATTGTTCAAAACATTCATTGACGGCCACACCTACGGCACCCAGGCGTGTGTAAGGGAGGAGGAGCAGCATAGCTAAGCTAATGAAATTAGCTTCTTCAACTGTGGCTGCGAAGAGGGTGAAAGAGGCTCACAGATCCCCAAATTAGCATAGATGATGCTTCTCGCTCCTCCACATTGTTCTGGTCCCTTTCTTTTTCTTTTTCTTTTTTTTTAACGGTTTTTATTTATTTATTGTTTTAGAGAGAGAGGAAGGGAGGGAGAAAGAGAGGGAGAGAAACGTCAATTTGTGGTTGCCTCTGACACGCCCCCAACTGGGGACCTGGCCCACAAGCCAGGCATGTGCCCTGACTAGGAATCGAACTGGTGACCCTTAGGTTTGCAGGCAGGTGTTCAAACACCAGCCAAGGCTGTTCTAGTCCCTTTCTTGGTAAAGGTGTCTAACAAAGATTTTTTAAGTTTTTTTTTTCTAGAAAATACATCAGTTTGATGAAAATCAAAACTAACTTTATTTCCATTTTATAACCATAACTAACTTCATTGTTTGTCAGCACTGCAACACCAAGACCACCAGAATGAAGTTGGAGGGTTGCTGTCTACTATTTCACAAAGTTCATCCTTCTTTACACCATAGGGAAGCAATATCCATTGAGATTTTCCCAGAAAGTGACGACCTGCTAGCACAATCCTGGAGTTGATTCTCCCCCTTAAATGTCCGTCATAAAGACTGCCATCAAATGGAGATAATGCATGGTAAAGCCTGGGGGGGGTGTTGAAACATTAAACAAATGTGAGGTGCTATTTTTATTATAATTTACATGTATACTTGTCTCTCTGATTACATGATTTTAGCACTATTGTGGACTTGGAATACAGGGTCACTGAAAACAGACAAATGTTTAATCTAAAAGCAGTATTTTTGTTGGCTGGAATTCTGTATTATTATTTCTTGGTGGTACAACTTATTTTATTATCTGAGAAAAGTCCATCAGAACACTTCTATGCTTCATCTTTAACTAGCAACCAAGTTTCATACTGTAGTGCCCCTTCTGGTTTTTATTAAACTTTGTTGTTTTGTTTTAGAAAGCACAATCTAGAATTCATCTGGTTCTGTCAAGAAAGATTCTCTAAACTTTTGATCCTGTTAGAGGTATTGGTCTCTGTTTACAACTCCTTCAAAGGTGACCCCGAAATACCAGAAAACATCAAGCTATCAGAGACCAGTAGGGGTCTATTGAAATGAGTGAGAAGCCAAACTAAATGGCTGCCTGTCAAACAAGGGACAAGTTAAGCACCATAAAGGTAATAAGTGCAATAGATTAAACATGTGCACGACATTTACGTCCATCAGGGCATATACTAAACACACCACACACACACTCCGCTAGTCACCTTGGGAAGATGCTAACGAATTGCTTCATTATTTTAAAACATGTATAAAAGGAAATAAGTGTTTACCCTACTTTTCTTACATAATCTGCACATCATAGTAACAATATTTGAAGAAGGGATGTGTCCTATTATTTAAGATTTATTTTGTTTTTAGAGAGAGGGGAAGGGAGGGAGAAAGAGAGGAAGAGAAACATCAATGTGCGGTTGCCTCTCACACGCCCCCTACTGGGGACCTGGCCTGCAACCCAGGCATGTGCCCTGACTGGGAATTGAACTGGCAACCCTTTGGTTCACAGGCAGGCACTCAATCAACTAAGCCACACCAGTTAGGGTGGGATGTTTCTTTTCATGTAAGTATTCCAGCTAATAAATGGAGAATGAATGACAAAAGTAGGATGTGACCGTCCCACAACCTCTGGTGGACTAACGAATCTATGCGATGACCATTGATGACTATTGATGACCATCGATGACTATCAAATGACAGAAACAGAAGCGGCCAAACATCACAGACCTCCTGAGGGGAAAGCACAGAGCAGCACCAGGTGTGAAGTAGTCCAGCAACAGTGAGCAAATAAATAGGAACCTGAATTTCCTCAAGTCTCTAGATCTCATGAATTACAGAAAATTCAAAGGACAGAGAAACATACAGAACATGTTAAGTGATACTATACGGACATAATCACAAACCGCCTATATATGGTTTGTTCAAAAACAACATGTAAAAAGAAAACACTAAATGACAGAGATGAAAAGAAAGCCTTGGAGGCAAAGGCATGCAACCCTTTTGCAATGTACGGGGTGGGGCAAAAGTGGGTTTACAGTTGTTCCTTTGGAAAATAATACAATAATTAGCAGATAACAATACAGGAATACGCTCTGCGTCCCACATACAACTGCTAAGCTACTTTTGCTCCACACTGTACATACAAATTCAAAGTGGAAAAAAGAAGAAGAAAAAGCACAGCTATGAAATAAATTTAAAAAATAATTCTTGAAAATGAGAATACTGTCTGATGCCGCATGCTACTAAGGATAATGTTCGTGTTATATTGATGATGCTTTTTAGTTGTGATAATGATATTGCTGCTTGTTAGAACAATGAGGGCTTATCTTTAAAAATGTATAATGAAAGATTTATAAATAAAATACGATTTCTGAGACTGCCTCAAAAATAATGCAGGCAGAGTGAGTAGGGATATCAACAACATTGGCCAAGTATTGATAATGGTTGAATTTAAATAAATTAAAGAAGAGGCGCGTATTGAACTTACTATACTGTTCTTTTTGCTTTTGTGTACATTTTTAAATGTCCACCGTAAAATATGTTTTCAAAAAATCTCCCGATACAACTTTGCAGTCAAGCATGAGAGAAATAGACTTGATCTTAAGAGCCTCACAGATTATGACCCTTAGTTAAATATCCTATTTTTGGCACATTAATGAAAACCAGAAAAGAGATCAATATCCACTTTCAAAATGGCCACAAAAGCCAGACCATCAATACGTCTACCGCTGAGCACCCCCTCCGGTCATCTGGGAACACTCCACTGTTCATTTCTTGATCCCACGTTATTTTTAATAAGATGGAATGATTGATAAAATCTATTAAAATAAAAATTAATAGAAATCTATCTAAGAAAACGCACTTCTGTAAAATTGTAAGTCGAAATAATACAATAGATTTTGGACATAACGCATAAATATGAGGCAGTTTCGTAGACAGTGAGCTCTATGGAGGTCAACCATTTAATGTGGCTACCAAGAAGCAAGGGACTATTTCAGGGAATTCATAGCCACGTTTCAGGACAAGGTCAAGGGTCAGAACGCACCTACCGCATATCATCCTCATTAAAGGTAGCTTCTCACACTGGAAAGGTTCCAGGGTTAAATAGATGGTTAGAAAACCTAAAGACCTGCCACATCAGGAAAGTTTGACCTGAAAATATACTTTTCTAGAGAAGGCTTGCCGTGGGGGAGGGGGCCTGCTAGGCCCGTGCAGAAAATGGGAGGGCTGCCGTATAAAATGAGCAGCTCCTCCCTAGCAGGCCTGATGGGAAAGGGTTACAGGCAGCCCAAAGCCAGGGACCGCAGAAAAACTCTCAACTGTGTGTTCGGTTGCCAAAAACATCGGGTTGTCCCTCCCTGGAGGCACGCACGCACATACTGGACAACCTGCTTGCTGTTGTCTCATAAAAGGGATGAATTTCAGTTTTTTACAACCCCGAGAGTCTGAAGTCAGAACTACCCTTTATCATAACCACTCCGCTTGTTTGGCTCTTTTCCCTCCTTGTTCTCAGTGGCAGGCACTTTCAGGGATTATTACCAACCTATTCGTGTCGAAATCACAGCTTCCATTCTTTAAAATTAGCCACCTCTCCCTCCTCCTGCCTGACATGTTCCTTGTCGTCCTGGTACACGGCTAGGAGCATAGCAGCTGATCACAGAGAGGCGGCCATTACCTAGTTTGAGCTCAGCAAGAAGCAGATGGGAGCCTTGCGGAGAAAAGGCTGCTATATATACACACCTAAGCACAAATGATGGGGGAGGGAGGAACCAAGATAAAGAACATGGCAAGAATAAATTGTAGCCGTTACTTTTAACATTTTTGAGTGGAAATAAAAGGTTTATCCTGCCGTATGTCTCGGTGGAAACTCCGCTCTGAAGAGGTAGGTTGCTGATTTACAGAACGCCAGGTGTTTTGCGCCACTGGGTGTTTTTGTCTATGTCTGTTCCGGCATTCTCAATTATCCCTTGTCACTCCTTGACCTAAAAATCAGGTGTGACCACAGTCAGCACTCTAAAACCAAAAACAATACAATTAATGATATTGACTCGTATTGATACGATTCGGAGATGATGGATTTCTTGCCCTTGCCAGCCCTTTGAATTTAGCTGTAAAACACACAGCATCACAACCGAGTATTCCTTTTCCATTTTCCCCCGCGTGCTAACCTGAGCAATTTGTTGAAATGATAAGTGTCAAGAACCTTCCTCCCAAGTAGCATACACTCCACGTTTATATTCCCCTATGTGTCTGGTCACATGTATGAACGCACGACATGACTAAGACTCATGAAACCGAACGCACGCTGGAGACGAAACATTAGACTTCCATCTATGTATGGCAGTGTAATGTTAGTTCTTTAACCACATTGCACTATGGCTAGAGTTAAAATAAGCCGAAATAAATAATACAAATAATTTGGGGGTTTTATAAGTGTGTTTTGATTTCAGAGCAGAATTCGGTTTTAGACAGAGAAAGACATCAGAATCCAAACTCTGGCCCTATGTGGGTTGTTTTTTTTTTTTTAAGATTTTATTTATTTGTTGTCAGAGAGAAGAAGAAAGAGAAGGAGAGAAACATCAGTGTGTGGTTGCCTTTCACATGCCCCCTACTGGGGACCTGGCCTGCAACCCAGTAATGTGCCCTGACCGGGAATCAAACCAGTGACCCTTTGCTTCCCAGGCCTGTACTTAATCGCTGAGCCACACCAGCCGGGTGTCTGGCCCCACCTGTTATTAGGTACATGACACTGTGAAGTCTCAGTCTCCCAGTCAGTGAACTGAAACATTCAGAATGAGATCACCTTGTTGGTTCCTTCTAATCTCGATAGCCTTTGAGTCTGAACTGAAAAAGCTAAAATATATGTATATCTCATATTTAAACTTTTTAAAAAACTCATAGAAATATAGAAATACAATACATAGAAAAATATTAGAATATACCCAAAAGATAATTCCCTGTGTTTTGGGGAAAAGGAAAGGAAATAGTTTGTGTTAATTTCTTTTTCTTCTGTTTTTAAACAATATTGTAAAGGGTTTAGAAACCACTATGCGAGGAAATAATTGGGGAAAATAGATATCTTTTGAACATGTAAAAACAATATTTATCTCAGGGCACTACTTCGTCTGAGGGTGTGAGGCATCAAGTATTGTCAGCACCGAAATAAAGATGTGCCTGCCGTTTGCTCCTGGTTTAGGGTAAAGTTCCAAGTGGCGCACGGCAGCACTTAGCATCAGTCGAACAAAGCCCCTGATACTGGTGGTATCGTTGGTCTAGTTATGACCAGAAGATAAAAATCAAGGACTGGAATAAAGCAAGCATGGAGTTTAAGTATCACAGTACACTATGTCATAGTCGTAGTCATTTAAGTTTTAGCTTAAGGTATTTTGCTAAATTAAGAACAATAAACCAACAGGTTTGGCTTGTAACATCTCTGTCTCTATCCCACACACCATAGAGGTCCATCATGGGGACTGGCTAAATCTGATTGTGTTCATTTCAACTACTTAGTTGAGGTCTGAACATTTTCTTTGCTCACATCTGAGGTCCAGGACTTGGTTACAAACATGCCATTAAATAATACACCATCCTCTATAAACATAAGCAGGAAGAGGCTGGCCATAGGTCTTATATTCCCATTGCTAGAGCAGAAAGGAGAAGATGCTCAATTCTTCTGGTTGAAAAGCAGGCTGCAAAGGATGCCATAGAGGATGTGATGCTTGTACTGAATCCTGGTGGATGAGTGGGTGCCCCTTCCTACAGTAGAAAATGGGCAGGAGGGGCAAGGGAGAGATGAGGATGCCATTCCAAAGAGAGAAAGGTCAAACAATCACAGTCAGGTTACGGACGGTTTGGATCAATCGCCAGAGGACTATTTCAAGGCGATGACAGATTCTGATTCACTTTTACAAAGATGACTATGGCAAGGAGTATAGGAAAGAAACTAACAAAATAAAATGTGAGATATTAAAAAATAAACCCAAAGCTCAATTGAATATTCTTCTCACGGCCTTTATTTCTAAACTGAAAGTTCATATCAATTGGAAAATATATGATAACCATTGTCTTATATTTTGTTTGACTTCCAGAATACATTCAACTGACACAGTCATTCCACATTGGGAGTGGTTTCCTGTCAGCATTAGTTTCCAAAGTGCATTATCATGTTAACAAAACTCATTGAGAAAAGACCTCCTGCTCTTCTGTTTCCTTAAAACCCAGAAGTGACAATATCATGCAAGAAAACAGATTAATCTGTTGCAATAAAGATGATTCTGAAGTATAGGTAAGCCTTCTCTTTTACCCTGTGTGGTTGGGATAGAACTTGCAATGCAGAGAGGTCCCGGAGACAGGAAATGCTCCAAACTATTTGAAGGAACATAGGTCCCCAAAGGGATGATTGTGAAACCAATCAGAAGCAAGGAGAGAAAGAGTGGGGAACACATACATAAAACTCCTAAAACGCAGATGCTTTCAGAGAACACAAAGGCCAAGAATAGTAAAAGAACAAGACTAAAGACAACAATGACAGAGAGCAAGGAAGACCAGAGAGACAAATTCTGCATGGAGTGAGTTTGGTCATGCTGAACAGTAGCTGCGAAGACAGGGTGCCAAGGGCCCAGATTTGTAGCAGGACGGACAGTGGACACCTACGCTTTTCTGAGTGTGTGTGGGACCCCCTGTGGAGAGAGTTTGAAAAGCACAGGAAGTGGTATAAACAACGGAATGCGGAGTCACTTCAGGAGAAAAGATCCAGAAGCTGCTGGAGGAATCAGTGGACACAAACAGGAGAACCATTAACAAGAGGTGGAAAGGTGGGAATGAGCAAACAAGAGACACAACTGTCAGCACCAATAAAGGGCCTAACATTTGCATATTTGGCAGAAAAGAGAGTAGCATCATATGCTTTGGTCTGTGGATCACTGAGAACTCCCTACGTGAACTTGGGCAAATTCCTCTACCTTGCTGTTTGCTTCTGCACGGAAGAACGAGCGTCTTTCTCTCTTCTCCAGCAGGGCTGCGGCGTTACCGCAGTTAGAGCACCGGGAAAAGGCGCTGAGGCCATCCGAAAAGCTGCACAGCGGCACCAACTTATCAAATCAGGAAGAGGATGTGTGATCCCAGCTGCGACCATCAAACAAGCCCTGCTCCCAGCGCAGGGCCGAGGTCAACGGATGGGGCTGGTACACAAAGAAGGACTTTGGCAGCAGCGAGAGCTGCATGAATCCAAGTGGCGAAACAAAACGGCCGTCAGCTGCATTCAAGCCCCATTGTGGGAGGGAATCAATATTTGACAAACATTTTGTAAAGGACACAAATTGCGAAGGCAAAACATTTAAAAATATTTCATGGGAGCCAGAAAAACGGCAGGAAGTAAATATGTGAGGAAGAGGGCCTAGCGTCTCTGAAAGCATTGCTTCGCACCCAGGCCCACACGCTGGCACTCTGTAAGTGAGAACACAACCCAGGTGCAAGAGGCCCTTCCTGCTGATGGCAGAGTCAGGACCCACTAAGGCAATACACTTCCCACCTCCCTGAGAAGCAAATTACATCCAACAGGAAGACCAGGCAAGTCCCCATGGTTGCCCGACGCTTACTCAATAAGCAGGTTGAATAAGTGATTCTAATCAGTATGAAGCAGCTGCATGTAGGAATTCAATGATTCTGGGATACATTGTACAGCAGAAAGAACTATGACTCTGGAATTCAATGAAGAATAAAAATAACTTACATTTTGGTAGGTTATTCAGATGCTTGATGTATCCTCACACACATTTTATTCTTATGGCAGGGAGTCAGCAAATTTTTTCTGTAAAAGCCCAGAGAGTAAATATTTTAGGCTTGCAGATCCTCATCCCCTCAGCTCTGTGGTTACATAAGAACAGCCATGGACAATCTGTCAACCCATGGGCGTGACTGTGTCCCAATAAAACTTTATTTACACACACAAAAAAGGCAGGTTGATGGCGGCTCCCTGTCGTCAGCTGACCACAGTCCTCCAGGGTAAACCTAACTATTCCCAAGACCTCAACATATCAAGAGAATGTCAGACACTTAATAGCTCTGTTCTCTCCTGTTCCTTCAGGTTAATCATCCAGTCACCTGATAAATCCTCAGGTATAACTCTGCATAGTTTACATGGATTTGAATGTGTTACTTCCCTATTTGTTTATTGTTTGTTTCCTACAGCTTCCCCCACTCTCCAAGAAGAATAGAAGCTTAATAAACAAAGACCCTGTCTGTGGGCTTCAGTCCTGAGACCAGTATCTGGCACTTAGTATAACCAGTAAAGGATGTTTGTTGAATAAACCTATTCTGGGATATTGAGGTGGCTTTTTCTGTTATCTCAGATTTTTAGCTAAAGCTCTGGACAAGGGGCAACTGATATGACCACATTCTAAAGAAAAATTGGTAGATGTACCCTTCTAGGATTTATTACAACGTGCGTTAACTTCATCCGCCTGCTAACCTCAGCCCGTATAGAGAGACGACTAGACATTCAGTGGGAAATCATAGAATCAAGGAACTGTAGGCCCAGTGCCGAGGGTGTTTTTCTCCATTTCTGACCTATCTTCTTCCAAACAAAGTGACAGTGGCTTCAAGAGACCTGTCCTTCAAGATTACAGGAGGGTCTGAAAGAGAAGGGAACTGACACCTTCAGCAACTCCCAGGCCTCAGCCCCATCCCCCGTGAGAGCTGGACATATGACATTAAAATGTGTGGACAAAGAATATCACGGACACTAGTGCCTATTTCTGGCCTGGACCATTCTGAGAGGAGGCGGCTCCAGAGCAGCCTGCTGGCAAGGCAAGGAGAGAGGGCCCTTGGTAGGCACTTCTGCCACTGGGAACAACAAATGCACGAGGCCAGGCTCAGCCTGTCGTAAACACCTTGTGGAGACGTTGGATGGCGATGGTGAGAAATAAGGAAACACAGGCCGGACCTTGGCTTGCTTTCGGTCCAGCTTTGCTTTGCTTGGGCAGAAGCTGAGTAGGGTGCACACTGCAGTCAGAGATGTATTTTCCATGGGGTCAACTGTTTAGAAAAACGAGCTTTGAAAAGGGTTGGCCATAGAACCCCTAAAATTGTGTTCAGATGACAGCCACCTTCTGAATGCCTGCTTTTCCAGAAAACATCAGTCAGGTAAGACACTGGTTCCTTTTTCCATTATCCACCCATCCTACGTCAACACTGGTGACTCACAGACATGGGAGCCAGGCAGGTGAGAGGAAGAGGGAAAGATCAGAAAACATAAAGGAACCAATTGCGCCCTTTTCCACGCATCCTTGAGGGTCAGAAAAAGTGAGAAGAAGAAAGTGTGGTCTGAATATCAGAGTCCACTTTTAAGTTAGATAGGATTAGATTTTAGTACCTACAAGGGTTTTAATGATCAAAATGAGGCTGTTCTAATAACAAGAATGATCAGGAAGCTATAGCATCTGTAATAAAATGTCATCAAAGGACATGGAAATAAGATCCAGAGAATGTTTAAATATGGTGATTGGAAAAAAATAAAACTATTTCCATACACGCTAATGTTCAACCTACAAACTAAACTTATTAAAAGCATTTTCCTTTTTTTCTCAGGCTTACTGGCCATTCAGAAATAAAGTGTTTGTTCTATACCAGGCAACGTGTGTGGCCCAAGAACACAGAATGGAACTTGCCCTGCATGTACACCTTCCTTCCACATGGTCTTGGTCAGACATGACGTTTACCTGGGCATTGCTAGCATCTCTTTAATAATGTTCAAAACCAAACTTTCCCCCTCCCGAATAAAATATCTTTTCCAATTCACTTAAGAGTCTTCTGTTGCCCTCAAAGCACAAGGTTTAGAAACTTTGTCATTGTTGATGCCTCTCTTCTCTGCTTCCTACAATCGGTCATTGTCCTTCCGTTGGAATTCTTTCACGTGGTCCCTGCTTCCAGCCATTGTGTTGCTTCCTAATTGAGGTGGGCTTCACCTGCACTGGTTTCCCTCACCACTCGATGCCTCTTGGAAGAGAGAATGTGCGTCGCTACTCAGTAATCATCCTAAACGGCCAGACACCACTCATTCACCAATACTATTTCCTCTGCTAAAACCTCAGCCTGCCCTTGAAAGCTTTCTGTAGTCAATAAAATGCTGTATTTCCTACCTGATTGCCTCTCACTACTTCCGTTACCTGCTCACCTTTCCCTGCATGGGCCATTCCTTCCCACATTCTAACTTTGCCCATTGTCTCTCCCTCTGCCTCCGAAGGTCCTCTAGAGGAAAAGGAAGTCCAGCCATGGGACCGGGAGACAGTGCTCCTGACCTGCTGTCACATCCAGTCCAAGATGCCCATATAAAGGGGCCACCTGAGATTGTGCATTCCCTAGGATTCATCTAGACTTTAGAATCACAGAAAAAGGAAATTAAAGACTAAAAAAGAACAGGTCTGATTTAGTAGGTCAGGGGTGGAACCTATATCTGTAGTTTAACAAGATTACCAATTGTTTCTATTGATCAGACAGGTACAGGGACCCCGGTCCCCGGCACAAAGGTGGCTGGTCTGGGAGCCTAGGAGTCAGTGATGAGAGAACCCAACATAGCAAACCCGTACTGCCCCTGATCATCGCCAGAAAGCGGGGAAAATCCCACTGCTTTCCCTTCACTCATAGACTACAGCTCCCAAGAATCCCAGGCATCCTAACTGTAGCTGCAGATCGATGATTTGGAGCAGAAAGCACGCGGAGCCTCCCTTTTCCCTCCTCATGCCCCCATCTTCCGCAGGACAGAAATTTTGGAATTAGCTCAACCAAAATCCTCCCTACTTTTCTCTCTGGAGAGTGCTTTATATTTTGGCTGGGCTATATTGTATTAGCGCTGTCATAATGTTATGGTAATTCTCATAGCACTTGATACTTAAAAAAAATCAATTAGGTAATTTTTCTGGAGGCCATGAGCCAGGTGAGACTAATTAGGGCTTAAGAAAGTCAGACCGTCTGCACCGCCGTTGGGGAGACCAGGCCAAGAGTCATTCATCAGCTGCTGTATCGAAACACAGGGCTGAGTTTTACTCTTTTAGGGAAGCAGAGGCCGCACTCCAAAACAAACCTGGAAAATAAGTGGCTTAACAAAGACCTGATATACCTTTCTTTAGTGACTAGTTAGAATTGATTCAAATTCAATTATTAAACACAACACAACGAAACAGCAACCAAAAAAAAACAAGAACAAAAATCCAAGAGGACTTAAGTCATGGATATTTTCTCAAACAAAAAGTCCACAGGTAGCCAGTTCTAGCAGTGATTCAGTGGCTCAGCAATGTCAGAGCTTGACTGAGCATCTCTGAAATGTATCCTTCCTTTTCCTCATGGTCACAAGATGGCTGCAGAGGCTCCACGCAACATATTTTCACAGAGCACTTTGCAAAGTAGAAACAAAGAGGGTAAAGAGAAAAAGAGCTGTTTTTGCACCCTCTTTCTGGGGGAGGAAAATTATTCCCAAAAGACCCAAGATTTCCTCATGTCGCTAATAAGAATTAGTTGCATGTCCTCCCATAGACAGATCACCGGCAAATAAGAATATGAATACCGTGATTGGTTTAAATCAGTCACATCCTATACCCTGTGGCTTATAATCTTGCTGCTAGAACAAGGACTAATGGGGAGATGTCCCCTCTGTGGGAAAATGATGGTATCTATACAAGTAGCAAAGCAGCGGCCTTCACCTGATGTGGTTACAAAGGGATACAATGTGTACTGTTTAGGTTCTTCGGCAAGTGTCAAATGTTAGCAGAGGATTTATGGTGTTTGAAGTAAACAAAGAGTTCACACTGAGGTCGACTTGTCAGGAAGTTTTTAGGGTGCTCCAGTGTCCCGAATGCAAATAGTAGGATGCCAAAACTTGCATTTAGAAGAAGCCACTAATGAAACTTCTTTTCCATTAACTCATAAGACAGGCACCTTAGAGAAAGGAGAGTCTCAAGAGTTTCAAGGAGATGAGGAGTTATTTTATTTTATTTTATTTTTTAAAGATTTTAGTTACTTATTTTTAGAGTGAGGTGAAGGAAAGAAAAAGAGAGGGAGAGAAACATCGATGTGCAAGAGATACATTGATTGGTTGTCTCTTGCACACCCCCAACAGGGGGCCCACAACCCACGAAATGTGCCCTGACTGGGAATCGAACCTGCGACCTTTTGATTTGGATTGAGGCCAGCGCTCAATGCACTGAGCCACACCAGCCAGGGCAGAAGTTATTTTCTTGATGACATCAAGAGGCTACAAGATAAAAGAGACCTAGGGGTGGGGCACGCTGGCATACTTCAACAGACCAGGTGTCAGAGAGACTAACTATTGTTCAACCCAGAAGATGTCAGGATAGAGAGAGAGGAAGCACCCAAAACTTGGTACAAAAACAAGAACCGGAAATGGAAATGTATTTCCATAACTACCTCTCCTATCAGTGGCTAGGAAATTATAAGCTAGAGCGAAAGGAGAAAGAGTAAAGTGTCTCATTAAAAGGTAAATAGAAAGGTACGTGAAGCAGGAATTCCCACACAGCAATAATTGTGATTAGAGAGTGTTTGCAAACACTTTCTTCATCAAGTGTGACCCATTGTCTTCTCGATACCAGGCCTCATAACAGTTGGAGGCCTCTAAACCCATGGTCCCAGACTGTGGTCCCCAGGCCAGCCCGATGAGCATCTCAGAACTTGTTAGAAATGCAGATTCTCAGATTGCCTGTGAACCCCCAAAAGAAACGTATCTGCCACGAAGTGCTTCTCCTGGTTACCTGGGCCCAAATCCACAACAGAGTCTAGCGCCATTGCTGACAGAGGCTTCTCACCCACTCTGCATTTCACGGAAAAGCTGGGCTGAGTTTTCAGCCCCTAGTGCTATGCTCAGGCCACTGAATCAACTGTTGTAAGCCAGTTCCTGATTTCACCCTTCAATCAACGGGCTGAGACCTGCCCCAACCAATCAGAACTGCACAATTATATCCCCATTTGCATCTAAATTTACCAATTAGAACTACTCTGTAACAGCCAATCAGAACACACGATACTGACCAATGAGAACTGCATGATTTGGACTAATGAGAATTGCAGGAATCTCACGTGCATAAAATTGGACCAATCAGGAACCCAGGTGAGAACTTTCTCTCTGAAAGGCAGCCTCCCCTTTGACTCTGTGGAGCACACTTTTGGTTTCCACCAGAGCCTGGTTTGCGAACTGTTCACCTGAATAAAGTTTCTCCTTCTTTTCACACCATTTTGGGAATATTTGTTGGTATTTCTAAATCAGAAACTCTGTGAATGGGGCCTAGCAATCTCAGACTTAACAGCATTCCAAATGATTGTTCCAATGCTTGCTAATATTTCAGAGTCATCCACAAAGTTTCTGGTATTTTAATCTCTTCTTAATACATACAAGCCAGAATTAGAGAGTTGAGCTGATTTGTTGGGCCTCGGTTCTTGATTTCTTTTTTGGTTCTCATTTCTGGCCACATAACTCAGTCCCAAATGGATACTAAGCTGCCTTCGCAGTGACCTGTTTGCAGACTAAATCTAGAGATGAACTAAGAAGCAGAGGGATTGCTGGAGGGAAGGGGGTACTGGGCAGAGGGAGGACAAAGGGGGGAAGTTGGGACAACTCTAATAGCATAATCAATAAGATATACTTAAAAATACATTAAAAATTAAAAAAATAAAATACGCCCCTAAAAGTGAGAAAATGTCAGCAAAGTTTCTCTTTGCCATTGGTCCAATTGTTCTATTTCATAACTATTTGTTTTTGAAAGGCAGCTCTGGATGTGGCAGATAAAGTTGGAATTTAGAAAAAGCTCTTTAAATGACTTTGATGTCCTGCCTTCTATCGCTGCCTATTTTTTTACTCCTCCTTCCCCCGTCCACCTGTTATCCCCTCTCCAGCAGACCACAGCCTCTGGGCAAACACATGGTGTTCTGAGAAACATAGGCCCCAGCACTGTGCTAGGAAGAAATGCAGAGATAATGAATCCCATCCAAAAAATAAAATTTGAGAATTGAATATCTTATTATTTACAGTCTAAGGAATTTAAACAGAATGCTTGTGTATAAAACCTACATTCCTAGGTATATCCACAAAACTCCATCTCAGCCCAACCTAGTCCTAAAGCTCCAGGAGGTAGAAGGTGAGCCCTAAAGGAGCTAAGGCTTGGAAGGTGGGCGAGGGGTGAGGAGAGAACTAAGACCCAAGGGCTTCCACTGAAAATCAGGTGACTAGATGCTAGAACTGACTGAAAGGAAAGGGGAGGAATACCAGGAAACAAGGTATTACCATTCTAGCTAAAATGTGAATTCCTGAAGCTATGATATAATTGCAGATGGGTTGCCCCATGGTCCAGAACTCGTTCTGATCTTTTGTGGTTTCTCTTCTAGTTTTTACAAACATTGAAACAGAACTGCCACTGATCACATGCATCAATTTGCTAGGATAGTGGTAAAACTATTTCAAGGAGATTTCTTCAGTCTTCTGTGCAGTAATGCTGTGAAGAAAGCAGCAATAATTATGATTCCAATTCCAAAAGCCAATAGCAGCGCAGTTTCCAGTTCCTCTTCTCCACTAGGGTTGAGTAGAACTAAATGGAATGCAGGTGGGTTGGATGGCTTTGCTGCTCACCTTGCTGCCCTTGAATTAGATATGAATAGTAAACCAGCTGGGGAAGGTGAAGGGGGGCATGGTAGGGTGCTCACAGCTATGAGATACCTCATCTGGGATAAGAACATCTTTTTGGAACAATGGTTGGATTCCTTCTCAGGCTAGCAGAGCTGCTGGCAGGCGGTGGATTAGGGTATAGAACGATGGCATGCATCACTGTGTCGGGAGTCCTCTAGAGGCAATCAAATACTGCCACCGTAGTAGAATGATTTCTTGGAGCTAGCACATTGTGGCAGTACTGTTCGTGGTCTTTTCCATCACCTCTTAAATTAAAGAAGCTTTACATATAGCCAGCTGGTATCTATACGGCAATGCCATGTGAGGCTTACATTCTGGACTGGTTTCTCCAGAAACTCATGGAAAATAACTCGTGGCATAAATCAAAGGTCAAGGGTCTAAATGAAGACATATCTAGATTTTACTCCTAATACTACTAGTTATTAGCTTTATGGCCTCAAATTACTCAAGCTATCTAAATTTCAGTTTTTTCACATATGACATGGGGAAGAGTAGAATTTACTACTAAAATGTTGAGAAAAAAAAAATCATTGTTAGCACATCGTATCTCACACTATTTTATGGGCAATTTATTCTCATTATTAGATTGGTAAGCTTATAAAAATGACTGCCTAGGTCTTATAGCTTACTCTGGCATAAGAGAATGGACTCTTTCAAGGATAGAAAACACAAAAATGAAGCAGCTTGCCTGTTATCCATACATTGTCCACCATTTAAGTAAAATTATAGGAGCTGAAATTGTTCAGAACACCTAAAATTATTCTAATGAAGGCAGGACAAGAATTTAGGTCTTCCACTTCAGTTAAAATATCGTTAATGTAGGTCAAAATGGCATGACTTGTGTTTTCACACAAATATGGCTTAACATGCTTGGCAAATCTAGTCTCAATTCTCAAGTGAAGTCTGTATGCTTCCCCTAGAGCAAAAGAGGGTCCCTAAACCCCATGATGTCACTTCATCATTCTCTCCCTTGTTTCAACAGCGTAAGCCCTCTCGCCTAAAAACATACCAAGAATTAGAGTGTTGATGAGTGTCACCCGTGCATTTTCCTTCAACTTTTGCACAAAGATGAAGAAGGTGATCCGATAGGTGGAAGTAAGGCAGTTAGGTAGCTGGACCAACCTCTCAGAATGGATCTTAGAAGCAACTAGTAAAAGCCACAGATTTTAAACAGAAGGATTTCATGCTTCCCGCCATTAGCTTCTTAGTCTAACCAAGGCACCTTGACAAACACCCAGTGAGGAACCTTACCTGTTTCGTACTGCACATTCACGGAGCCCAGCTTCAAAGATGACTGCGCTGTCAACTGAGTCTAAATAGTTGTGTCAGCAGCCAGTGGGGCCAAGACCCAGATGGGCCAGGTTCACCAATGGCCTTTCCTAAACAGCTCTCTCCGAACACTACCACCGTCTTCTCTTCCTGATCTGCACTCTAACAGGCAACCATGAGGAAGAAGCCCTCGAAGGGCAGGTCCGGATGGCACACGAGAAAGAATGGACAGGAGAGAACTCATAGGTAGCCTTCCTATCTTTACTCAAGGACTTGGTAGGAACAGGACTTGGGACAGGAAAACCCCAAACAGCAACAGACCCTGAGGGGTTCACTGCTAACCAGACCAGTAGAAGCCTCATCACCTGCTTCTGGCCCATCTCACCTACTCGCTGCAACTGGCTTCCTAGCAACCCAGAGGCTGTGGCTTTTATATCCACCCTTAAATCACTGGGCTGCTGTGGCAGGCCCTGAAGTCAGGCTGGAAATGACGGAACCAGAATAATAGTCTACACCTGGAATTCAGCCAGTCTGTCTGTGATTTAAGAAAGTGCCACAAGGAGGAAGGTATCAAACGGTGAAAGATTTTTAGCTTTCCTTAAGAAGGCATGTGTTGTATTCCTTTTGGGAAGGTCGATGAGGCCTTGAAGGGGGTTATAACTCACAAAGATTCAAGGAATGCTTTTCCTGTAATCAACAACTGCCCTAAGTTGGCGAATACTTTGATTAAATAGAGTTTTCAATCAAAGATATAAGAGTTTAATTAGAACTGTTCTTGTTCTACTGAAGTCAACAGGCAGCTGTGCTGATTTTTTAACCCTGCCAGCGCTTTTGCTCATGGGGAGACGGACTTTGAAACCAACACTGAGCTAAACGTGTAAAGGAAAACACAGTTACCACTGCAAAAGGCCACTGGTCCCTTCCGACAGCAGCCACGAGGACCGACTGGGTAGAGGGGCCCAGCAGGAGGAAGCATGCGCCCTGGAGGGTGGTCAAAACTGTTCTTAGGAAGCGAAGTTGGAGGACACCCCTTCCATGGTTTACTGGCTTCATTTTTAGTCCTCTCTTTATTCCCTTAGGTACCTTTTTTCCTGCTTCCCAATATTTTAATTCTCTGACTCCTGAACTTCTAGCCTGATAACTCTCAAATATCAACATGCTTAAGACACATTTGGCAAAACTGTTGCAAGTGCAGATCGGCCCCATGGCTGGTTCCTGCCTTGCTCACTAACTAGGTCTTGGTTGGACTGGTGCATTTTTGGTGGATTCCCTGGCTGACTCGATGCACTTGAGGTACTTCCTAGTCTCGGTGTTTTTGTTCTTTCAGTTGTCCACCCTCCACCATTGCCATTTCCTATGTCCCAGACACCTCAGTCTGCCTATTGCCTGCTTTCCAATCCCTCTGCTTCAGGGGCTACGTGGTAAACTAGGAATCTTTGATCAGAAAGAACTCTGGGGCCCGGTAACACACAGAAGCGAAGGCAAAACCTGCATAGATGTGGAATTCCCTAAGAGAGCGTTGGCATTTTTACCAAGGAGGGGCAGATCCAAGTCACTCCAGACCCTGGGAAGCCGCTTATTTCTTGGGACTCTTGGAATACTTCTAAGAAGTTTGGATGGTGCCAGGAATGTAAAACAGAGGTGGCTATACCAGAATAAACATTTGAACCCAAAACTAGAAGGGGCTATAAAGACAGTTTAGAACTTAGAGGTCAGAAAAGAAAAACCGAGAGAAATGAAGTAATAAAATCCCAGTAAATCCATTAGTAGTGATTAGCTACATTTCTGAGGATAAACTTTGGGTGGCTGATCTCTTTCCGTGGGTGGTGTATCTGTGTGTGTGTGTGTGTGTGTGTGTGTGTGTGTGTGTGTGTGTGTAGTGGTTGGTGGGGGCGGAGAGAAACTCTGAAGAATGATATTGATCCTTGAATGAACCTGGCTTTCCTGGAATTGTAGCCAATTTGTCTGGTTGGGTCCACTCCTTTCCCAACCGCCTTAGAGAGCATTATGCCTCCAAAATCAATTTGCTCTGGTTTTTCCTAAAAGAATCTACAGTCTACCTAACAACATGACATATGAAAAATTGAGGGCCAGGATGGGATAAGGGTAATCGATATCATGTGCTCAGGCTCAGAATTTTATAGAAAAGCCCTCATCCAATTTCAGACGCTTTGCTGACTGAGTGTTGCCGCCTCGACCGCCAAGCATAGTTATGGGCATTTTTGATGAGTACTCTGATATTTTAGATATTTTCCCATGGCTTTTTCTATTAAAAGTACATGTGAGAATAAAGACATTGGAAAAAATAAAAGTAGTACTGTTTGAAGCTGTATGCCTCAGTGTGAAACCACATTCTGACTTTTGCTCTCCTGGCCCATCAAGAAAGCAATTCTTTTGAAAGCAGTCCACCAGCTCCTGCCTTCTTCCCTACAAGGCCAATTTTCTTGTTAAAAAAAATACACACACACATGTATGTATGTGTGTGGGTGTATATATATACATATATATATGTATATATATACATATGTATATATGTATATACATATATATATATATATACACCCACCCACACACATACACACACACACTGCTATAGGCACCAGGCCAAATGTGAACAGTACATCCAGCCTGACTTTATCTTGTGTATCTGTAGTGTGTATACACCTTTGCGTGTGCATGTGGGTGTTCAGGTGCGGGTACATGTGCGTGTGACAGAGAGAGAGACAGAGAGTCAGCTTTAATTTGAGCCTTTTTAAAATTGAGACCCTTTAAGAGGGAAGAAGATAACACAGTATTACTAAGAAAACTGTAATTATGAAATACATGAGAATAATCGGCACCGACAGGACCGAGGATGTCTCGGGCGGAACATTCTTTCCCACTCTTCGTGTCCAAGAGGAGTCATTTCTTCCAACCCCACTCTCGGCCCCTTGACTCGCTCCCGGGGTGGTGGAGAGACTTTAGTGACCCGAGAATGAAATCCGAGGGAGCTTGCACACCCAGCCGTTTGACCACGCGAGAGGGGCAGTCCTGAGAGACTTTACTGCTCTATGTGGCGGAAAGTGTCCGTGCGCACTGTTGGGTAGTTCTGATTAACTCCAGAGCCCAGTATTAGTAAGCCATTTAGGGAACAGCTTTCCACACTTGCTATTTTTTTAATGTGTTCCCTTTTATAGGTTTCGTCACACTGGGCTTTTTCTGAGACGTATTTCCCGTGGAGCACGGAAAACCTGCAGAAAAGCTGTGAGAGAGAAGGGCACAGTGACCCAGAGCTGGCTCATCTGAGCGGCAGAGAGACCCTGGTACTGGGTTTAATGAGAGCTGCTTCCAGCATTTCCCCAAGCCCGTGCCTGGGCCACCTGGCTTAGGAACTCCTGTGCCCTTCCTTTAAGTCAAATTCATGTGTGCCTGTCACCTCGGATCTACTGAATGGATATTAGTCGTGGGACCCAGGGATGCACGTATTTAACGAGCTTCTCAGGTTATTCTTGTTTATATCAAAGCTTGAGAACTGCTACAACAGAAATACTTCCTTTACTCCCACATGCTGTCCTCACATAAGAGCTCTTGAGATAGCAAGGGAAGTTCCAACCGTGCTCCTCAGATACACACCTCTTCCAGCAAACGTGTGTTATTTTAATAAATTTCCACCCTCCCTCTCAGCAGTGCTTCTCAGTTGGAAGTTCACGTATAGACTGATGAGGGCCTGGGAAACCTCTAAGAGCTGTTACATTTTGCATGCACGTGAATATATGCTTGTTTCCAGACAGAGCGTCCATAGCTTTCAAGATTCCAAAGGAGTTCTCCAACTCAAACCATCCTTGGAGTTGCGAAATCAGAAGATAATATCCATCCAAAAAGGCTGCTTTTTGTTCTCAACAACTCTTTTGGGTGCCTAAAAGCATAACAAAGTACAGAGTTTAGCAGTGCAACTTTTGTTAAATGGACTTATTTGTCTCCCTGTCTGTTCTTTATACGGAAGCATTCCTGGACTAATTTGAATTAAGTGTGCCTGCATTCCAGACTCCCCGTGCTAGTTGCCTTACACAAAGAGGGAACAAAAGAACAGAAGCGTCTGTGCTCCTTTTTCAGCCTTAGTTACCTTTGACGAGCATAGGTGTCTTTGCTTCTCTGTGGAATAAATTAACTCTTCACATTTTTCCTGATGAGAGTCACAGATTCATCCGATACCAGGTGCAGAAAGAAATCTTTGAAACTCTAGACAGATTAAGGATAAAGGAGGACCCCAGGGCACAAAGCAGATGTTGCAAGTAATCACAGAGACAGAAATTTTAATCAGTTCTTCTGTTTTTCAGAGACAATTCTGTTTCCTAGATTAATAGGAAGCTGTCGCAATGTTGAATTGCCCAGGTGTGGCAAGATGCTGTCCTACCCTCCTAACCTTGGGAAGCTTACAGCCCAGCATCTACAGCCTTTCTAAAATTTAAAGTCATTCAGAAAAAAACTACTTGTTTCTTTTTTAACAATAATCCCATTAACATATAACTTGTTAGTCTTTGGAGTTAAATAGACAGGTTTGGGGTTGGGTTTTTTGGAAGGGGATGAAGAGGGTTACATTACTTCTTCAAAATTTCCAATACAATAAAAGTATTTAATACCATATTTTGCATGTATAATGCACACTCTTTTGCCCAAATTTTTGAGGGGAAAATAAGGATGCACATTACACATGGGTATAATGATTGCATACCGTGGATGTAATAACAAGCACAATAATCCCGTGTATAATGCGCACAAAAATGTGGATGCGCATTATACACGGGAGCACATTATATGCAGACACATGCAAAACCATTTCCATTTGGTGTGGACATGGTGTTACTTCCTTCCCCTTACCAAGCCGAAATGGGAGACTAAACACTTTGAATGATCTGAATTTCACTCCAATGGGTGCAGTAGGCAGATTCTGAGATGGCATCCTATGGGCATCACCTCCTAGTACTTGACTTTGTGTACTTGACCTCATGTAATCCCCACCCTTGAGTGTGGGCTGAATCTAGTCACTGCCTGCTAATTAATGGAATATGGTAAAAGTGATGGGATGTCACTCCTAAGATTAGGTAATGAAGACTATATCCTCTCTCTCTCTCTCTCTCTCTCCCCACTGCCCCCCTCTCTCTCTCCCTCCCTCTCTCTCTCTCCTCCACCCCTTGCTCTGGAGGAAGCAAACTGCCTTGTTGTGAGGAATCCTAGAGAGAGGCCCATAGGCCAGGGAACTGATCTCTGGCCAAGGAGCAACCTCGTTAGTGAGCTTGGACAGGGGATGCACCCTAACTGAGTGTGGAAATGACTTTAGCCCCAGCTGACACTCTTTGAGGACGGCCTATGAGAGACTCAAAACCACAGGACTCAGCTAAGCCACACCCTGATTCTTGGCCAATGGGAACTACGAGGTAAAATCTGTTGCTTTAGGACCCTGAGATTTAGGGGAGTTTTGTTATGCAGCAGTAGATAACTGAAATAAATGGAGAGAAAGCACAATTCACCTTCGTGCAGAAGAAAAAGTTCCATTTCTCTGGACAGTTGCAACCCACTGAAACTCATCTAGAAAGCTTTGGTGTTTACAATGAAAACTAGTACAGAGGAGTTAAAGTTGAAAGGATGAGAGGGGCACACAAAATCGGCTATTTCAAATCCCACATGCACGACTCTCCCGGCTTCTAGGAAATAAAATGAGGATGGTTGAATGTTCGTTAAACCGCTAATGTGTGCCTAACTCTGCATACAGTGCTGTATAGGGACCATCCCACTGAATCCTCGCACTCACCCCAAGTGTTACCATTAGGGACATTTAATAGCTGAGAAAGTTGAGGTAAAAAGAGATTAAATATCTTCCCATCTCTATAGCTAGAATTTGAACCCAGATCCTCCTGAAACTAAAACTCATATTTTAAAAAATGTTTTTAATAAAACTCAAATGTTGATGCACAGTACTCTGAAGAGACCTAATAAGGACTGGCATCAAGTGAATTCAATGATAATAGGAAAACCCCTTTTCCAATACTTTAATAATTTTATTTTTGTACAATTGCAAAAGAGGCAAAAGTGGTTATGGAAATAAAATCAGTGGTTGCTTTTCGGGAGAATGACTGGTAAGGGCCATCAAGCAGGCTTCTGAGGCAGGAGAAATGTTTCTATCTTGGTCGGAGTATTGGTTACACGGATGTGCTGACCTTGTAAAACTTTACCAAGCTGCACACTTAGTTTTGTGTGCATTTGCTGTGTGCATCCTATGTGTCAAAACAAAACATCCGTATCTCTTTTAACTACATGAATTCCCTACACAAACATTAACTATTTCTGATTCTTCCTCTCTTTGTTGTTTAAGATTTTTTTTTTTTTTAGATTTTTTTTTGAGACAAAATAAATACCAGACCATGTGAATGGCTAATCTACGGTTGTAGAGAAACCAAAAAGAAGAGGGTAACTGGCTGCCAGCTCCTCTTCTATGTGGCTTTGCCTCTGTTGTTTCAGGTTTTTCTTGTTTCATAACCACAATCCTCATGCTTTTAGGACCCAGTGGTTAGGGTCTCTCAGCTGGTTGTTCAACAAAGCGATCACTCAGCCAACATTTTTAAGCACCGTGGCTAGATTTCTAAAAAACCATTATCACCAAAGAAAATCAACAAAATCTGCACTTTAGAGGCTCTGAGATGAGTGGAGAGGAGGATCCTCCAAGCGTTCTAATGGAAACATGCATTAAATACCACAAGCGATCAAGGAAAGAAACACGTGATACGGAGAAAGCAGAGCTGTCTACTCAAAGGAAACGGTATGCAAACTCGCATTCAAGGATCAGTGGGAGATTCCCTGCAAAAAAAAAGTTCCCACAGCAGACAGCATCTCAACGTCTACGACTTGCTAGGTGCATTCCAAATGCTCATGATATATACATATTTAATTTTCACATCACCCTAAAAGATAGGACGGTGTTACCAACTTTGCTTAAGAGATGAGGAAGTAGACAAATTGGTTCATTTGCCCAAGGCCACAAGCCAGATGTGGACACACAGCAATCAGTATAGGCATTTGGGATGTCTGTGATTCTAACTGCTCTGCAGCAGCAGGAATGAAAGTAAAACCATCCTGGAGAGTCTGGTCTCCTCTGGGGGAAGCATCAGAGCATGAACGGGGGAAAATGAACCTGGTGTGGTAGCAGGGACTAGAGTGTCGTTTTGCAAATGATGTTGGACCGGATTAAGTGGGCACCCAATGAAGGTGTTAAGTCATGGGAAGATTGTTATTTGCAAAGATCGCTTTCAGCAACAGTTGGGGTAGGAGGTAGCACCACAAAGACTGATTAAGACCTGAAATACCGCAGTGAGGATCGGGGTGAAGAGGAAGAATGGCTCAGAGAAGTGGTCCACGACGTGTGCGCAGGACGGTGACATCAGTGTCCCCTGGAACCTGTTAGCAATGTCAATTTCCAAGCTCTTGACACAGGAATCACAAGCCCTAGGAGTACAGCCCAGAGAGGAAGTTTTACCGACACATTCTGATTCATTCAGAAGTTTAAGGACCGGAGGCCTGGAGCCGTAGTTTTAACCCAGAATACACGTTAGACTTACCTGGAAGGTTTTCAAGAGCATTTCCGCTCCCCCCACCCTCTCTAATTCAGTGGGGCTGGTGTGGCGCTTCAGCATGTGTATTTTTAAGAGCTCCCTAGGTGACGCTGATGCATGTCATGCCCTGATTAAGAACAACTGGAACAGAAAACGGAGTCTGAGCTGGTTTTTACTCCTCCGCAAATGGACAGGCCCACCTTGCACACGGAGTCTTCCCTGCTTCAGAAAACCTTGAAAGAGTGACTTGCTAATGTCTGCACCTGACACTGCATCTAAGTGTAACTCTTTACCTGGGGATGACCTGTGAGGTCTGCACACGTGCACAGGGATGCTACTGCCCTCTAATCCTATGTCAGCCTGACCTTTGGATGTTTGTATTCCCTCCAGCAAATAAAATCAGGAAAAGTGGCACATTCGCTAAGTGTTTATTTCTGAAATGTGTCAGATAATGGTTTCAGAGTGAATGACTCAGTCCCTAATAATAACACTGTATTAACTGGTGAATTCAATTTAATCTGAATTCATGGGAATAGTGAAACAGTTTTATACTTGTCAGGACTGAAATTTAGAAAGCAAACAAGCCAGCCAGAGACAAGAGGCAGGCAGCTGTATGAAGCTGAGCCCCAGAGCGGCCTCATTTCGTACCTGTCTCCTTCTATCACCAGGTTCATCCCTCAGTGCTTCCTCAGGCCATTCGAGTCTTCTAGGCTTACACCAACATCTGCTCTGGCAACGCGCAGAGGTAACTACTCATGCAGACATTCCCTGGGCTTGTTTAAAAACTCAGAAACCACACCGCCTCCAGGGCATCCTCTTCCCCAGGAGGTTGGTGGTCAGTGGTCACAAAATGTCTGTGTCTTCCCAGAAATTTTAACACAAAGTCCAAACTCCTTATAATAGGGTAAAGCATAGTGTATTATCCAATTCAAATGATTTGGGAATGAAAAGGGTGCTAATAATAATTACTGGGGGATAACTGAGTGAACTGGGACAGCCCCAGTCAAACAGGGGTATCCACTAGCCTCCACCTGTGGCAGGTGTCTATCCGGCCCCTAGTTACATAGTCATGTCTAGCTTGTAACAGATGTGATGATTATACAGGTGACCCTTGAACAGCTTGCCTTTGACCCACGCGTGGATCCACCGATATGCAGATTTTTTTTCAAGAAATACTGTACATGCATTTTTTCTTCCTTATGATTTTCTTAATAACATTTTCTTTTCTCTAACTTACTTTATGGTTAAGAATGAAGTATGAGTGTATATAACACATATAGTATCCCAGATACGTGTTAATCAACTGTTTATGTTATCAGTAAGGCTTCCAGTCAATAGTAGGCTATTAGTAGCTAAGTTTTGGAAGAGTCAAAAGTTGTAAGTGTATTTCAACTGGGGGTAGGGGGTATGCCTAACCCCCCCCCCACATTGTTCAAGATTCAACCGTATTATTTCTAATTAGTACAAAGTTATGCATGTTTTACTATTAACCTTATATTACATATGAGAAAATGCAAAGAAATCCAATAGCCTCCAGAGCCTTTTGTAAATAGAAAGGCAGAACCAGAAGTCAAACCCTCATCTGTTTGGTTTTCATTAAATTTTGCTCAAATGAGTACCTTCTTTAACAGTGACTTCCTAAATAGAACAAATGAGGAGTCATTCAAATCCCCATGTACAAAAAAACCGTTTTTGTAAAGTGTCTATGTAGCTCTCTTCCTCAAGAGTGAGTTGTTTATGACATAATTCAGCTAAAACTGAGATAAAATTATATAAAGTCAAAAATGTAAGTTTCCCTCTGATCCTGCTCTCAGTTAATCCCTTGCCAGAGGTAAATGCTGTTGACAAAATCCCATTTATACTTCCCAAAATTTTTAAGATGAAAAATAAATGTAGATTTCTCTTTTTTCCCCACTTAACTTGAAATATACTATATGAAAAACTTTTTTAACACTTCATTAAAAAATCCAAATAAGTTTTAAACCAAAGGTATAAAGTGCTTTCCCGTATAAATCTTCTGACAAACGAGATTGCCCAATGGGGGCTTCCAGTCAAGTGGCGGTGTAGGCAGACATGCCTCATCTCCTTGCACAACCACGTCAAAATTACAACGAAAATATAGAACAACCATCACTCAGGAACGTCAGAAATTGAGTTGAATGGAAGTCTGACACCTACGGAATAAAAGAAACCACATCCATCTAGACTCGTAGGAGGGGCACGGAGGCAGAACGGGCTGGCTCCATGCCCACGTGGATAAAAATTTGGGAGGGATAGCTCAAGAGTGACGAGTCCCAGACTTACACGAGGTCCCCCACCCCAGGATTCCAGAACCAGGAAGATAAGTCCCCACAACTTCCAGCTGCAAAAACCAGTGGGAACTGAGTCCATGGGAGAAACTGCTGGAGCCCCAGACACTTCCTCTTAAAGAACCCACACACAGAATCACCTGCTCAGGCTCACTCCCTCTGAGCTCCAGCACTGGGGTGGCAGCTGAAGGGCACCAGCGCTATACAGGGAGAAACTAAAGTGCCTGGCATCAAGGTGAGCAGAGGCCATTGCCCCTTTGCTGAGCCTTCCCCCCACAGAGCCGGTAGGCTGGTACCACATCTGAGACCCCATCAGCCTGGCTGACGCTGTGTGACCCACCTTGGAGATCCACAAAGGCTCTACCCCACCCAACTTAGGGGCCCACCCAAGCTGCTTTTCCATATGAATGGCTTATAAATCCTACCTTAGCTCCTAAATCCTATCAAACAAGCAACAGTTGGCTTCAGTGAGCCCTAGCAGCAGCCAGATAGAGTCAAGGCTTGGCTTCACTTGGGAAACTCCAAGCCCAGCACAAGTAGCAGCCATCTCAGGTTGCTTTATAGCTCCAACAGGGTGCCCTAGGCAAAACGTAGGTAGGGGGTGAACTTGGCCTATACTACCTGGGAAACCCCAGGGCCTACTCACCCAGTGGACAGCTACAGACTGCATAAGAACACCACCTCCCTGCCGCTGCACAGCTGATCCTCCTTGGATGACAGAGATTGGAGGTCAGTGGTGACAGCCAGTCCTTGCAGCTGACTGGCCTGGATAAATCCCTCCCACTGACCTACCGACAGCAATCAAGGCTCAACTACAAGAGGAGGGTAAACTCAGACCACGTGAAGGGAACATCTCGAGTACTCAGCTTGGGTGACAGGGGAGGCTATGCCACTGGACCCTACAGGACACCTACTACATTAGGTCATACTACCAAGACACAGAGTCAAAGCAGCTCTACCTAATACATAGAAACAAACACAGGGAGGCTGCCAAAATGAGGAGACAAAGAAACATGTCCCAAATGAAAGAACAGATCAAAACTCCAGAAAATGAGCTAAACAAAATGGAGGTAAGCCACCTATCAGTTGCAGAGTTCAAAACACTGGCTATAAGGATGCTCAAGGAATTTAGTGAGGACCTCAGCAGCATAAGGAAGACCCAGTCAGAAACAAAGGATACAATAAATGAAATAAAGAACAATTTGCAGGGAAATAACAGTAGAATGGATGAAGCTGAGAAATCATATCAATGATTTGGAACATAAAGAAGCAAAAAACAACCAACCAGAACAAGAAGAAGAAAAAAGAATCCAAAAAAATGAGGATAGTACAAACAGCCTCTAGGACAACTTTAAGAGGTCCATCATTCACTTCATAGAGGTGCCAGAAGAAGAGAAAGAACAAGAAATTAGACATCTATCTGAAACAATAGTGAAAGAAAACTTCCCTAATTTGGTGAAAAAAATAGACATGCAAGTCCAGGAAGCACAGAGAGTCCCAATTATGATGGATACAAAGAGGCCCAATCCAAGACACACCATTATTAAAAGGCCAAAGGTTAAAGACAAAGAAAGACTCTTAAAAGCAAGAGAAAAGAAGTTAGTTACCAGAAGGTTGCCAGATGGGAGGGGGGAGGGGGAGAATGGGTGAAGAGGTGAAGGGATTAAGAAGTACAAATAGGTAGTTACAGAATAGCCATAGGGATGTAAAGTACAGTATAGGAAATAGAGTAGCCAAAGAATTTATATGCATGACCCATGGACATGAACAATGGTGGGGGACTGCCTGAGGGAAAAGGGGGCACTGGGTGGAGGGGGGCTAAAGGGGACAAATCAGGACAACTGTAATAGCATAATCAATAAAATATAATTAAAAAATAAATCTTCTGACAAACAAAAAGAAGTTCACATTAATTCTTTACTTAAAGACCAAGAGACACATGAGAGCGGAAGGAACAAAATATATTTCATGCTTAGTAATTTTGTTCCTGTGGTTGGCAGCTTCACAGAGTTTAAAACATAATTACTGAGGCCTGGGCCTGTTCTGTGGACGTTGAAGTCTACATCTTTGACTCCTGGGAGGGGTTACCATGTAGCCCCAACACTGCCATGAATAGCACGGGTCACCAAACTATTAAACACCTGAGTCTCAGCTTTCTGGTACGAAGTCAATGTGTTAGACGTCAGAAGTCTAAAACCCCATGTATCTAGAGGATGTTAATGCACCAGCAACACCAGACAGGGCCATCTGTCAACCCCTCTGTTGGAGTACCTCCGACAAACATCACCACCCTGGCTTGTCTACCAACGGGGCCACATTCTCCAGAGCAGAAGGAAAAGAAATATCCAGAAGACAAATCTGCTGTAGAATTATCGGACTGTGGAAAACTATCATGGCTCCCTTCACCCACCCACTAACCATGTGCTTGATCCGACAGAGATTCACATTGAGAGGGAAAAAGTACAGTTTTAATAATGGATGCATCTTTTCCACTCCTAAGTTTCCTATTTGTGAAAAGAGGTCAAAACCGTATAACCTTTGGGCATTCTCCACCTGATAACTCATTAGGGAGATCCTTATATGGTTGGTAAGTCTAGAAGGAGAACTGAGTATGTGTATTAGTCTGCTCGGGCTGCTGTAACAAAATACTACAGGCTGGGTGGCTTAAACAACAGATGTTTGTTTCTCATAGTTCTGGAGGCTGGGGAGTTTAAGATCAAGGAGCTGGCCTATTTGGTTCCCAGAGAGAGTTCTCTTTCTGACTTGCAGATGGCCACCTTCTCACTATATCCTTACAAAACTGGGGGGTGTGGGGGGCAGGGGGGGGCGGGATTCAACTGTCTTGTGCCTCTTCTTATAAGATGGCACCCTCTCCTGGTCAGGAACTTATCTAAACCTAGCCAGTTTTCAAAGGCCCCATCTTGGAATGCCACGTCACTGCAGGGGGACGCGATGCATCCATGGCAGCGTGCTCGGTACAGTCCTCTCCCTGAGCTCAGGAGCGAGTCTGCCCACCAGACTCCGGAGTCCTCTTTGGCTCATCCATGCTGTAAGCCTCACTGGGCCAAGGGAGAGAAGTGGCCTGATTCTTGAGTTTGTTATTAACAGCTCCATCTGGTCCACAAACCTAAGGCCAGGTCCTCTACCTTGGCCTTTATCTGCAACAAACATGATATTCTGGGCACATTGCGTTTTTTGTGGTTCAGTTAATCACTACCACCAATTCCCTCTCCCTCTACCCATAGAGAATTGTGAATGTCTTTAGCCATATGTTCCAACTGAGCAAAGAATGTAGGTTCTTGGAGGGTATTTTCCCTCCTTACGAATGTGTGTGTGTGTGTGTGTGTGTGTGTGTGTGTGTGTGTGTGTCGGAGGGGTTTTGGTGGTGGTGCTTCATGTGTAACTATGCTTGGCTAGGGTTCTGCAACCACACCCCAGGCACAGGCAGCAATCTGACTGTAGCACGAGCCTGCCTTTCATGTAACACGTCCTCCACAACACTTGCTGCTTCAGAAATCAGAGACTGTGCATGACTCACCAATATCCAAGGGTAAGGTCACTAGTAGGAAAATCAAATACATAAGGCACACAGCCACCAAGCGGAATTCAAATAAAGATACATCCAGGCCAAATCACAGAAAAACATTGACTCAACAGGTGAAGAAATTAAGAAACATTTTTATCTCAAATAATGAGATAGAGGGGACAGCTCCAGGCTCAATTTATTCAGGTGGTTCATTTATAGATCAAGAACTCAGGATCTTTTTTACCTAACATCAACGTGTTAAATTACTCAAGAAAGCTTCCCTCGTGGTCACAAAGTGATTGCCACTGCTCCAAGCATCTTATCCATTGAGACATGATAAAATTCAGTGGAAAAAGAGGGGCACATCTCTTCCTCTGTGTTCTTTTTTTCAGAACAATAGATCCTCCACCCCAAATCCCTCAGCCAATTTCTAACATGTCAGGGACCAGGACTTCCTCATGTTCCCCTCCCTAAACCCATCGGTGAAGAAAAGACAATGGAATTAGTATGAATCAGGTTTTTTACATGAGCTACAATGGAAAATCACTCAACCAGCAAGGAAAAAGGAAAGCCTGTTTGAGCTGGTAACCGACCATGTGTGTTGCACTTAGCAGGCAGAATGGCTGGATAATGCAAAATATGTTCTTCCTAGTGGAAGGCAGGCTCACTTCCCATATAGAATTAAAACCATACCTCCCTCCCCCGCTGTGTGCCTGGGGACGTCAAGGTAGAGAGGAGACAGAGACTAAAAAGCATTTGGATGTTATCAACTGCATCAGCACCTTGAGATAGGAAGGCAGTGATCACATTTAATTAAATTATGTAAATCCTTTCCCAAACGGCTGGTGCTCTTGTTTCCTTTCATAAATGGATGAAATGAACAAATAAATTATAGGAATACACAGGTTCCCTTCCTTGGGAACTGTCGCATGGTCCTTGCCGATGGACACAGAGGGGCAGAGACAGAGCATTTACTTTTAATAGAATTGCATCAGGACAGTAGGCTGGCCAGCCTATCCTGAGGTTTAAATTGGACGTGCTGCTGCCAACACAAGAGAGAAGCACTTTGCTGTTCACACAGCCCCTTCGCTGCACCCATTTATGTGGAATATGCACAATTATTCAAGAAATGTTGGCAGTGACGTGATTCGTATTAATTAGATAAGAACCATCTGAGAATGCTAAAATAGATCCTATTCTTAGCTAACAATTAAAGGCTGCAGCATAATCATCAGGCTCTTGGAACATTTTCTTTAAACACTTCAATTTCCATTGACCATATTAATTAAATTTAAGTTATAATTGAAATATGTGACGTTTCTGTACTTTTGTAGCTATGATGTTAACAGCCAACTTGCGGATGCCTAAAGAGATAAAAGAGACTGAGTTTCCAGACAGCTTTCACGGTAGATGGAAGAGCAATATGGTGTGGAAGTGTGAGGTTTCATAAGAGAAAACTGGACTTTAATTTTCATCTCCGCCACCTAACTCTGTCTTACACAGATTGGTCAATTACTTTTGAAGTGTTTGTTCATCTCTGAAGTTGTGGTAACATTATCTGTTGTGTAGGTTTCTTGTATAAAACACTCAGTGCGGTCGGTACCTGGCATGTGGGAAAATAGATGTTAATATTTATAAGGGGTTTGAAATCGCTTGCATATACTTGCTGCTATTAGGCTGAGTAATCGAAACCTAGAAACATATGTAGCATTAGCATTATTTCTGTAGCTGTGTAAATTAAGTTCTTTGAATGGGTAAGAATTCAGAACACAACATCCAAAAGATCAAACTTAGAATCTCCTGTGATGGCTAATTTTATATGTGCAACCTGGTTAGGCCACAGTGCCTAGATATATGTCAACTATTATTCTGGGTATTTCCATGAGGATGTCTTTGGATGAGATTAACATTTAAACCAATGGACTTTCAGTGAAGCAGATTGTCCAGCATAATGTAGGTGGGCCTCATCCAATCAGTTGAAGGCCTGAATAGGCCACTGAGTAAGAAGGGATTCTGCCAATGGACAGTCTTTACATTTGAAGGGTCTCCAGCCTACTGGTCTACCCTGCAGATTTTAGACTTGCCAGCCTTCACAATCAGCTGAGTCAAGTCCTTAAAAGAAACTACTTCTACATATGTATTTGTGCATATCCTATTGGTCCTGTTTCTCTAGAACCCTGACTGTATACCTCCTCAGCCAGGAAAAGTATGCCATGTGTTAGAGGCGGCAGTTGGAGGATGTGAAATTAGCATCACGGCACACACCACCAGGTGTGCCCCCTGCCAGGGGCTAAAGGACAAAGTAAACTCTGAGGGCCTTCCTGGAGAACCAGAGCCATACCTACTACTCTCATTGATCCCTTAGAAGGACAATTTAGTCTTTGCGATACCGGAGTTTAAAGCCTTATTTACTAATTTCCCCCAAATATATCTCTAACTTAATAATATCCACTTATTTTATCTCCATTTTAGGTTTCATTCAGCCTTCCCGGTCAAAATGTATTATCTAACCTCTCAGGACCTCCATTACCTCCTACCCTTAATCTCTTACCTATCGACCTACCTACCTCTCCATCTTCTGGTATATTCCCAGGTGCTGCCTTTCTATTTAGCTTTATTGTTTGTTTTTTTTTGCATAAGGAAGAAAGCAACAATGTATCTATACTTTCTAATGGCAAAATCGGGTCCTCTTTTAACCAACTTGTGGGAAATAACTACCCCTTAAAGAGGGTAATACAAGACTTGGTCTATCGCAGGTCAGGATCAAGTTTAGAACGTCAAATTGAATTACTTTATTGAAAAGAAAGACAAAACAACTGGGAATTTTTTTCTCCTTACTCCCACAAAAAGGACTAATAAGAGGACTTAACATTTACTAGTCCTGGGAATTTATCTCTTTGAACCTAGTTTATGTCCTATAAAACCAAATTCATAGTAAACCTACATCCCAGCCAGGGTAAAGGTGACGAACAGAGTTTGGATTAAGATGAACATAAAAAACTGAGACATCACAGTTCAGCTGTATGTTGAAATGGAAACCAGAGCGTGGAAATATAAGCCTGGTTAATAACCAGGGCATATGTGTACCAACAACTTTCTGTGACTTGGACTTTATCCCTGAGTCCTGTAACCTTGGACTTTATCCCTGAGTCCTCTACAAGCTAAACTCTCAGTGAAATAGCATATTTGCGTTTCATTTTACCAGCAGGGATGAAAATAGACACTCATGTGGGACTTCAAAATATCCACTTGGTAATATCTACAGACAAAACTATTCAAGGTTTGGGTTGAGGGAACATTCTCTCTGAATATCTGAAATGTGACAAATGTTTAGGCATAAGCATTGAAGGTTATCAATACTATATTAACATTTTAAAAACAGTGTGAATAAAATCAAGGGGGCAGGTAGAGGTGGGGGAGGGAGGTGGGATTGGCTGGGGTGGGGTGGAGGGGGAGGGAGAAAATGCAGACAATTGTAACTGAATAAAAATAAAAATAAATGTAAATATTGAAAAAATAAATAAATTTAAAAAATAAAAATAGCAACATGCCCAGTCAAAAAATTAATTAATTAATTAATTTTAAAAAACAGTGTGAATACTTTTAGCCCCAAGTTTTGAGGACAATAGTTGTGATGGGCACAATTTAAAGATGTCACCCTGTTACTCAATCAAATGCCATCTAGGTAGGCTGTGAAGGGATTTTGCAGACATAATTGAGGTTATGGACCTGAAATTAGAAAACATATCCTAGATTATCCTTAGGGGACCAGTCTAATCACTTGACCCCTTTAAAGCAGAGAAAGTTTTCCAGCTGGAGTCCGAGAAGAGATGAGGCAGAGACACTGGAAGGGAGCCTGTCGGCCTCTCCAGGCTGAGAACAGCCAGCAAGGCAACAGAGACCTCAGTCCTACAGCCACGTAGGACCAAATTCTGCCAACAGCCTGAGAGTCTAAAAATATTTTCTCCCACAGCCTTCTGATGAAAGGCCAGGTCGGCCAGAACCTTGATTTCCACCTTGTCAGACTCAGCACAGGGGTCTTTGAATCTCTGGGTTCCTGGCTACACAATAGCAAATCTGTGCGATTTTCTGCTGCTGAATTTGTGATAATTTGTTACAACAATACAGCAGCACAGTGCTAATCAGGTACTTAAAAACCATATTTCCTTATATTTTCTACTCCCTCTATTTCCTCCCCTTCTAAAGTAGCAAAAGCAATTTTCAAAGGATCCACAAGAGGGAAAAATCTATGTGTTGCAGACACATCCCACAAATTTAAATTCGCCAAGAACAAATTATTTAAAATTAGTATTTTTCCCTAAAATCAGACTAGTAAAAACAAAACAAGCATAAATTAATATTGAAAATGCATGGGTCCACATTCTCACTCTGCCATTTACAAGTTTATGCGACTTTGGGTGCAACTGTAATCTCTTATAATGCAGTTCCCACATGGGTCAGTGGGGGGGAAATACCCCAACATCACAGTGTCAATGTGAGGATTAAAGTGATGTTTTAAATGTATCCCTTATGAAAGTTTGTAAAATAATTCTTAAAAATACAGAAAGATAAGCCTTTATTACCTAAATTCATCATTTTGTAATTACAGAAGTAATCTATATTTATTGCAAAACGAATGAGAAAAACCAGATGAGACAAGTCATCTTTTAAAAAAGAAAAAAGATGAAAGCATAATTTGACATCTTAGAAGGATTCTTGTCAATATTTTGGTGCATAGATCACACATTCTATTTATGCATCCTATAACACGCACACAGTAAACAGTGCGTATAGAGACCACGGCAGGGAAACTTACTGATGGTTTTTCTTCATTTTCACCACCAAACAGAGATCAGAAATAATGAGAATATATTCACTTTTTCCTTTCCAGGGAAACTAGCAATGGAGCTTCACAGACTCCAGTTGCCACAGTGGGGGCTTCTCTCCCCATCCCCTAAAGGGGAGAAATTTCCCTTGCCTGGGGAGAAAGGGCCACCTCTGTCCCTTAGGCTGGGGATCTTCCTGGGCAGTCCAAGGGGACAGGTAGGCATCCAGGTAGGGCATCCAGGGAGAACGGCTCCAGTGCCCTCTGAGAAGGTCTAAACCAGGCTCGCAAAGACACTGTGCCCACGCAAGCCCAACGGTCAGACCACCTGCCACCTAAATATATACCATGGTGAAGTTTTAGAATGTGTCGTTCCTTATGTCCAAAATGTGGAGTGAAAAAATCTTACTCATGTAACACTTTCCCCAAAACTCTGTAACCTGCTTTTTTCATTGGATAGCTTAACTTTTTTTTTTACATCAATAAATGTAGGGCTACAAAGTCACTTCAATAGTTGCATAAATATTCTTTTGGATAGATGTTCCATAATTCTGTATTAATAACATACTTTTGGACATGTCGGTCAAATCCAAATTTTCCTTGTTGTAAACAACGGTGCTATCAAGCTCTATTATCTTTAACGTAACAAAAGAGTCAGTCAAGGTGACCGGTGCTTTGTGGGGACCAAGCCAGGAAACCGAGAGGCACAATGGATGGAGGTCATAACTGGGACATGTATCTGCATCCAGTGAGGACTGAAAGGCCTCTCCACAAGATCTGCCGTGACTATATGGTCTCTCTGACAGCTTTGGGGGAGCTCGCTCTGTGTGACTTATTTCCTCGGGCTTTTTGGCTTGGTTTCCTCAGAGAGAGGTAGCATCTTGAGAGCAAGGCAATAAAAGCATCATGTTTCATAGTCTCAGCCTTTCTCCCATGTTCAGCAAAAACTGAATGGATAAAACTTATAGAATGATTACTACAAGACCTGTTTTGTAGGCTGACCTGTTTTGAAGATCCCCAGCCTAAGGGAAAGTTTGTTTGTTTTTTTTTTAATACGAACTAGACTTACCTTTAAAATTACGTTGTGACTTGGCCTCCCCCCGTCCCTGGAACAGTTCAGCGCTCTTTCTAATACCTAAGGATTCATCTCCTGTCCTGTGTTAGCCGACTGCCGTTTCTCAAGGCAGCGGGACTATGAGTGCGCCTTCCAGCACCAACAAAGATGGACAGTGTTGCGAGGGAGGCTGTGTGGCTGGGGTTTTGCAATTCTTCCCTTTCATGATTCAATAAATACATATGATATAACTTCATAGGCTCATGTTTTACTCTATTTCAATGCTCAAACTGTTTTCAGTCCCCAGGGATTGAATTTTAAGCCTATAAAATTATGTCTCTAAGCATAAACTTCATGTACATTGAAATAAGTCTAAACATTGAACGAAAAATATTTGGAGAGGGAACTCTCCTGTGTTGAATCTGGGCAACAAGGACTTGATAGAACACCAGAACAAATCAATACAATTATTTCATCGAATTGTTCCTTGGTTAGATGTGGTCCTATTCTCCCTTGGCTGCCGTGCTCTCTAGTCCAAATAGCTCGTTAGCTAGAAAACGCTGGACTGACAGCTAGCTGGTGTATCCTATGGCCTGGCTCCTGGCCTCCTCGCCCCTGAACTCCACAGGCAAGCAGCCACAGTGAGTTCCCACTATTGGAGAGTCGTTATCTCTGAGTAGCCAGGTATAAGCCCGTGATGTAACTACATCATCATGGAAAAACATGGTCCGGCTACAATGTCCTGGAAGTTCCGTATAACAAGGAGAAAGCAGGGGAAGTCAGTAGTCTCCAAGGGCAAGTCTTGTAAACACGGTGCTTGCTGTAAAGAGATCCCAGGGCTCCCCAGAAGCACTGTCTGTCCAACCTTCACCTATTTTTGATTCCTTTAACAGGGACTCCAACGTCCATCTTCACACATAGCCTTTAACGGACGAAGAGCCAGGGAAATCAGTGCTCTTCTTCCCATCTGCAGCCCATTGCAGGGGTTTTGCTAGTTGCAAACTGAGGGTAGCTTTGAAAGGGAGAAAATGGTATGAAAAGGAAGCAATTCGAAATGACGGGTGTGGCAGGGGAGAGAGCTCTGACAGTTTTGCCTCAGTTCTTTGTGCTGGGATAGGGAATAGAGAAAGATTCACCCTCACACACACAAAGTTTGTTTTGTTTTTTAACCTCAGATTTTTGAAAAGGCCCAGATGATGGTACTGTCTCTTCCTGAGGACGCATCCAAGAGTTACTGTGCAGCCACCCGCGGCCTGGAGCCCCTGATGGGATCATCCTGATCTGCCTCCCAGGAGGCAAAATTCAACCAATGGTAATATAAAGACCAGCCTTGAGGGTGACTGTAATTATGTGGACGAGAAAAAAAGTCACTCGTTATTTTAATTGACTTACCAGGATTAGTGGAGGGAGAGAAAGATGGTTCTGCTGTACCGTGTGCGTGTGCTCATCTGACTTTTGACCTTTCATGTTTTTCACATGTTTGCACTGGAGACCCGCTGCATTTTGCTTGCACATTCTCTAATGAGCTCTTGATTTCAGCCTCCCGCGTGGCTAACCGGGGCGTATTGAATGACGGTGAAATAAATGAGTGATGAGAAAAATCCACTTGCACTATTTGACGTTCTGGCTTGTCTCCGCAACACAAATAAAGCGGTCATGGGAAAACGCACTTGGGTCCGAAGAGAGTCTTAGCCTTCCAAAGGAGGAGGGGGCAAAGTAGTCGGTAGCCAGAATGAATTTCACGTGAGTTACGCAGACAGCATGCGTATGAACTTGAATTATAGTTTTACTTAGAATTGTTCCAGTTTCCATATTAGCTCACAAGAGTGAGAGATCGTACAAGCAAGCCTTCAGACCACAAAAACAGAAACAAAAAAACCACAATGTATGATGTGCTAGATTTTCTTCCGTGAATCCTTTAGTACAATTGCTACTGAGCTCAACAAATGGAAAGACACTCATTCTTTATGTTATCTCCTTTGTAGGTGAAACCTTTGATTCCAAAAATAAATAAATAAATAAGAGGCCTGCCTTTGAGATTCTGAAAAATGATCTTTGGAATTTATCATACAAAGCACATTCCCAAATAGGAAGTGCTTTCTGTGCTTTTGTAGTGGCCTAGGCACGCAGAACTGTTTCTTCGGAAGCAAAGGCAGTGTTGGGGCGCCAGCTCTGGTGTATTGAAAGAGTGAATAACTGAATCATTTTGCCCTACAGTCCTTTGGAGTAAGGAGAAAGTTCTCATTTCAAACCAATGAAAATGTGCAATAATTTAATTTGTAATGTACCATAACTAAAGTCATTAGTCAGAAACCAACAAAACACCCTACCCACGCCCAGAATTAAATCATCTGTGCCAGAGATTACACCGTGACTCAACACAAATTCATCAGCAGTTTGGCAACCCCTAGCTCCCTTCTTTTCACGGAGAAGTTGAGTAATCTACTTTGGAAAGGTTAATAGGAAGAGCAAGTGTATTTCATTTCTGCTACCCAGTGTTACTGGTCCAAATGTTAGATGTGGTTTTTAAGAGTGTTTGTTGGCAGTTGTACAATCCAAGCCCAGCTTTAAATGTAGCATTTTTATTTATATATCAGATTTACTAGTCTACAGGTTAGGTGTCAGATTGGTATAAATAAAGGAAAAATCCCTCAGTAGTTTTACATACAAATATGAGATTCACCTGTATTGCTCCCCAATTCAAGAATTAAAGCTACCATTTTGAGAATGGTGAAGCATGTCAGGAATTGTGCTATTTTCTATGAATTATTCATTAATTCTCACAAGAATACTGTGAAGTAGGTATTGTCTTTTATGTTTTGGAGATGAGAAAACCTGAATGTAAAAAATTAAGTAATCTGTCCAAGTTCAAAAGGTAAGTGGTGAACTTGTAGCCTCGCATTTTTTTCTGACTTGAAAGCCATCTTCTTTTTGTTTCAGTATTTTACTATAAAGTGGTGTTATTTTAACATTTCCTGATTTAAGTAACTTTTTGAAAATGCAATAAGCAAATACTTGATGAGCCTGAGTTACAGAAACAGCAGAGCAGAATTAGACCCTAAACACCAAATTTTTATAATTGTCAAGTACAGAATATAATTTTTAACAAAGGATTTAATATGTTTAAAGAAATTAGGCAATCAAAACTATGAACTGATTATAGTGAGATGAAACCACAGAAAAACTTACCAGATTTTTTTTCCCTTCTCTGGTCCAGAGTGGTTTTTACTTTTATTTCTGTTCCAAGTTCAATCTTGTCATGGAAAACTATTTTCTCCTCAGCATCACTTTCTTAAAAAAATCAAAATATTTAACAAGATAAACTAATGAACACAATACAACCAGAGGGGTGGACACAGGGGACAGACTGACAAATATCAGAGGGGAGGGGGGGCGGGATGACAGAGGTGAGGAGATCGGCTGAAGAACGTTCCACAGCTCAAGGACACAGACGGCAGTGTGCGGAAGGCCGGGGGCGGGGCAGAACTGCGAGCAGGTGGGCAAAAGTGGGGGAGGGAATGGGGACATCTGTAAGAGTGTCAGCAATACAATGTTTGTTTAAAAAATTGAAAAGTAAAACAGCACGGCAGAAACCAAGAATTGTAGGAAAAAGAAAAAAAGATCTGCGAAGAAACTTTTTATGTCTTGGTTGGTTTACCTCGGTAAAAATTAATTTAAAAACTCAAAATATTCAAATATATACAAAAGTGAGAGGATAATATAAAAATACTAATATAACAGATACCCACTTGCCCATCAACAACAGTCAGCAGTGGTCAACTCAGAGCCACTCCGGTGTGGCCACAGCCCCACCCCCACCCCCTCCCCCACACCCCCCTGAACTAGGAAGTAAACCCCAGACATCATTTTATTCAGTCTGTCAACATTTCTGTATTCATCGCTAAAAGACATTCTTTAAAAATAAATAACCGCAATACCATGATCACCCTTAAAAATGATTCTTATTTTTTTCAATTTTCTCATAATGTTATTTTACAACGGGCTTCCGTCAGGATTCAAATGTGCATTTTAAATTGTTTTATGTCTCTTAAAGCTGCTTCACCAATAGATGGCTCTTTCATCTTTTTTCCTTCTTTCCTTGTAACTATTTGTTGCAATAACTAGGCCCTTCATCTTGTCGATTTCAGAGCGGTATTTCATTTGTAAAGTGAGTTTTGTTGATTGCCTCTCTTCGGTGTCATGAACAGGCTCCGCTGCCTCCTGTGTAAGCTGTAAACCGGCGGTTAGAGCCCAAGGCTTGGTTCCAGGTTCTGTTGTCTTCATCTTTTATTTTTTGGGCAATAATGGTTTATGAGTGGTTTGCACACTTCCAACAAGAGACAGAAAGTGTCTGTCTTTCTTTTTTGATGTTCACAATTCATAATTATTGCCTAAGTCCATTATTTCAGTAGGGGTTGCAAAAACAATAATATTCAATTCAATGATTCTTCCTTCATTTGCTAAAATGCTTCCATAAAGAGAACTTTCTCTTATCAGCATTTGATTCCCCTAAGGCGTACTCCAGAAAGAAAAACAGGATGAAAGTTTTACTCTGTTCCTTTATTCACCAATTTTCAGAACAAAGCGCTGGGTCCCTAGCATTCTCCAGAGGTGTCCAATTGACACCATTACCGCATTTTTGCCATGTATAATGCACACTTTTTTGTCCAAATTTTTGAGGGAAAAATAAGGATACGCATTATACATGAGTATAATGATTCCATACTATGGGTATAATAATGGGTATAGTAATCCCATGTATAACATGAACAAAAATGTGGGTGTGCAGTATACATGGCAAAATACGGTATTTTTAAATTAGCATTATCATTAACTCATACCCTTAAACATATTTGATGTGTTTTAATCTACTACGTTTGTTTTACTGATTTATTATCAAATCGTCCTAACTCTGGCCCGTGGGTGCTTCACTGAGTGGACTGCTGAATCTTTTTGGCATGCCCTGATCATCTTTTAAATGATCCTTGCTTTTTAGTTTTTGAAAAAACACTTTTTAAAAAGTTTTTAGATTAAAGTGATCTTGATTTTATCTGTCCCTGAGGCTGCCAGCAGCCATGACGTTTCCCAGAGAGAAGAGCAAGAGAGCCACCCAGTCAACCCACAGGAACACAAGAAAATAACACATAATTATTGTTTTAAGGCACTACAGTTTGATTTTTCTTTAAAATAAAGTGATATATAATCTTCAATATAGTATATTCCCTCAACTCCACTCCATCATGGTTGTTTGTTGTTTTTTTAATTTTCACCAGTACCGCATGCCGGCACTATACGGAGACATCCCACATTCATTTGTCAGGCTGCACCGCACTTCACTGGACGGACCTCTGGCCCTGGACAACCAGTCAGGCTACTCAGATGGTGTCGGGCCGTTTCCATTCTTCCACCATTACGATACCGCCTCAGTGAAAAGCCTGTGGGGCGTGGGCGTCTTTTTTCACATTGTTTTTTTTTTTTTGCCAAAGGTCTTTTGATAAAGAGTAAAATAGAACTTGCAGACATGAAAAGAAATAGAACAATTAAAATTAAAAATCAATATGTAAGTTAAAAAATAGGTAATCACTTCTGAAAACAGAACTAATGAATTAGGACATAAGCCTGTTAAATTACATGAAATGCAACCAGGAGCCAATAGAGTGGGAAATGTGAAAGAAAGGAATGATACAGAACACAGAGAAAAGATGGAAGGTTACGTCGGTAATGGGAGTTACCGGAGATGATATGAGTCTGGGAAAAAGCAGTAGCTGAGTTGATGGCTGATAATATTTAAAACAATCGAAGATGTAACTCCTCAGAGCTGGTACATGAATCTATGGGTTTAATTAAAAGAAGTCTTTGATAGTAAAATTCCAGACACCAAAGCAAAGATCAAAAAAGACAATGAAAGAAAAGAAATGACCTGCAAAAAAGTTACCTTCATCCTGACAGCTGCCTTCCCCATAGCAACCGCGGAAACTAGAGACAAAGTGAAATAATACATTCAAAGGGTTGACAGAAAATAACTGTCAACCTAAGGTTTTACACTCAGAAGAAGTTATATTTCCAAAATTAAAGCAAAATAAAAATATGTGCAGGTTGAGAAAAAATGATCCTGAGGAATTTTACCACCAACAGGTTCTCATCAAAAGAAAAGCCTAAAAGATATACTTTGAGAAGAACAAAAATAATCCCAGAAGAAAGGTCTACTTTGAAAGGGGCAATAAGAAGCAAAATATAATTGTAAGCATGTGAATAAGTGTGTCAACATGGATGTGCGTAAAAATAATGTCTAATTTGTAGGATTATCAAAGTGAAATCATATTAAAATAGCCAATAATATGATAATATTTGGGAAATAGGCTATTTGAGCTATATGTACATTAAAACTTCAAGAGTAATCATTAAAAACCTAAGAGTAAAGCTGATAACTTCCAAGTAAGCAGAAAAGAAAAATGAAAAATACAACAATTATTTAATCTCGACTTAAACAAGAAAAAGGAAAAATGAAACAGAAGATGTATTACAAATGAAAGGCACAAGTAAGATGATATAGATACAATAAAATTAGTAACACAAGAAATTTAAATGAATTAAGGTTATTCATTAAAAGGAAACACTTCCAAAATTTTTAAAATTTCTGACATCATATTGCTCGCAAAAGAGTCAGTTATCATAAAAACAGAAAGGAAGATAAATTATGTCACCAAAATGAAGCACTGTTACTTTCAGACAAATAAAACCTAAGGCAAAAGGCATTAATAGAGGAAAAGAATGCAATTCATCAAAAATATATGTCAATTTGAAATCTGTTAGCACCAAACAATACAGCTTCAAAAATCAATAAAGCCAAAATTGCAAGAAGTTTGGAAGGAAATTGATAAATTCACCACCATGGTGGCTGAATCTCAGTAATCAGCAGATGAGCCAAATAAAAAAAGAGATCATTTAAGATTGATAAAATATAAACCACACAATTAACAAGTTTGACCAATGGGCTTGTGTAGAACCACATACTCACTGTCGCAGACTGCATTCCTCGTCAGCACAAAGGAGTATTTGCGGAAGTTGCCCAGCTACTGAGCCACGAAACAAGCCACACGTGCACACAACAAGAGAACGGGAAAAAATACAGATCGTGTTTCCTAAACGCAAGGCAATTGATTTAAATGTAACAGAAAAAATACAACATAAAACAAACTCCAGATTGTTTAAATTAAAAAAGAAACTTTAAGGAAGAAATCATAATGGAAACTATAACTACTTAAAAGTGAATAATGATGAAAATAGTGCATATTTAAAATCTATTAGTGTAAAGTTGTTCTTAAAGAAAAAATTAGTCTTAAAATTTACGTTTAAATATTCAAAAAAACTGAAAAATAGTGGCCTAGGCATCCAATTAAAAACATTACAATAACAGTGTCAACCCCAAATGCAGTGACAGGAAATGCTTTAGTTTGCATATTTGTGTCCCTGCCTCCACCCCCAATTTATATGTTGAAACTCTAACTCCTAAAGAGGATGGTACCAGTAGGCGAGATCTTTGAGAGGCGACGGGGTCATGAGGTCAAACTCTCATGAACGGGATTAGCCCCCTTTCAGAAGAGATGCCCCTCCACGTGTGAGAGACACAGCAGGAAGACACCTGCTGTGAACCAGGGAGCAGGTCTTTATTGATTAGAAGGTTACCCACCAGTGGCTTGAGAACTGGGAGAAATAAAGTCTGTGGTGTTCTGTTACCAGTCTGAATGGACTAGCACAGGTATTAAAAAAAATGTGGGGGAGAGAGAGCAGAAATAAGTGAAATAGACAAAAATACAAAGACACAAACTGCCAAACCAAACTCATACAGACACTCAGACGGTTTAATGCCGTATATATGGAACAGAATGCAAGGAATCAAAAAGAGTATAATTGGCTTATATTATATTTAAAATGAGATAAGAAAAACTGACTTCGTGCATTTAAATGAATTTGATTCTTAATGAAAGAGAGACTGATATTTGTCCCCTTACCCCAAAGTCTGGAAATGCAGTAATTTCAGATCAGAATCCTTGAAAGGGCAGCCCTGGATGGGAATCACAGTGTTGTGGGAACCCTAGACATCTAGGGGGAAGCTTGACAACGAGGGTCACCGGGGAGCAGCAGGCTCCCGATTGGAAAGGAAAGCCACTGAAGGGGACATGCTAACAGTGGAGTGTCTGCAACCCTGGGATAAGGCGCAATAGCTGGACCACGCTGCATGGCGGCAGAGCCCTATGCTGTGGTCTGCTGAGCCTACAGATGTGCAATGCAGGGCTGTGCCTTTTAACTGGTTAACCATTTTCCTCTCCGGCCAATCTCCCTACCTTTCCTCTATGCTTTAAACATTGCAAATCTCCCCCACCCCAAATAAATACTTTTCAAATTGTTCCAAGAGGTTGAGATATTTGTCAAAACAAATCTCTAAGAAACTGAAACTTCCTAATCGAGCAAACAAAATGCGGAACACGGCTTACCGTGAAGATGAGTTAAAGCTTTCAGGAACTAAAAGAAGAATTCACGAACAGATGCTGAAAGTCTTCTACACGGAGTTGCATTTTATTAACAACTTCAGTGAAATCAGCCCCAGAAACCACAGGAGAGATTTTTTCCCCTTAATTCAGCTTTATTGACCTCCTTTGATTTGAAGCACCAATATTTATGGGGCAGAAATTTCCAACTGCCTCCTAAAACTTAGTTTATTTTGTTTGAAGTGAGAGATGATTTCACAAAGATAGAGAACAAGCATTTCCCGCACACTTTCAGGGCAAGTTTCTCTCTCCTACGAGTGAACGCATCTCCCAGTAGCATCCCCGACTGGGGTTACTACGGGGGAAAGAGCTGGAACTATTCTCAAGCTCGGAAGAGACACTTCTGAGCAGGTCCCATCCTAAACAACAACAAAACAGGGACTGAGAGAAACGTGGAATAGCAACTCAGTGAAAGAGAGAAATGGAGAGACAGACAGACAGACAGACACAGAGAGAGACAGAGAGGTGCACTGTGCCTGAGAAGAGATTTGAACAGACACTTCACAAAAGCAGATGGTGTATGCGTGGCAAAAAAAAAAGTCAAAAGATGCTCACCATCATCAGTCATCAGCGGAAGGCTAATTATACAAACCACGGTGAGTTGGTACAGAGCAGCCACAGAGTGGCTAAAAGGAAAATGAAATATTAGCAAGGAGGTAGAACAAATAGATCTCTCATCCACTGCTGGTAGGGATGCAAAATGGTGCAGTCACTTCGAAAATACTTTGACTGTTTCTTACGAAGTTAAACATATGACTCAGTAATTCCACCCCTAGGTATGTACCCAAGAGAAACGAAGACATACGTCCATAGAAAGACTTGTCCACCAGTATTTATAGCAACTTTATTCATAATGGCTTAAAGCTGGAAACAACTCAAATGGCCAGGAACAGATGAGTGAATAAACAAATCCACTCAATGGAATGCTACTCGTTAATAAAAAGAACAAACTGCTACAGGCAACATCACGGACATATCTCAAAAACATTCTGGAAGCCGGATACAAAAAATACATAGTGCATGATTCCATGCATACAAAACTCTAAAAAATGCGAACTAATCTGCAGAGACATAAAGTAGATCCGTGGCTGCCTGGGACTGAGATAAAGAGGTACTGAATGCAAAGGAATATTGGGAAACTTTTAGAATGATGAAAATACCCTGTGTAGTGATTGGGGTAATAGGCACATACATGTTTCCATTTGTCAAAACTCATCGAAGTTACACTTATGGAGCTGCCTTTTCACCCAGCGATCCCACTTCGGGGAAAATAGCCCAAGAATCCCAGAGCACCAGTCAGGAAGAACACGTGTGCCCCTGCGTTCATAGCAGCGCTGTTTACAATAGTCAAGATGTGGAAACAGCCCGAGTGCCCATCGGTAGATGAGTGGATAAAAAAGCTCTTGTACATTTACACAGGAACACTACTTGGCTGTAAAAAAGAAGGAAATCTCACCTTTGTGACAGCAAGGATGGACCTGGAGATCATTGTGTTCAGTGAAATAAGCCAGTCAGAGAAAGACAAGTACCATATGATCAGACTTATAAATGGGATCTAGCAAACACAATAAACTGACAGACAAAGCAGAACCAGAGGTCAGGACTCATGGAGCAGACTGACAGCTGTCAGAGGGGAGTAAGGGGGTGGGGACTGGATGAAAGAAGGTGAAGAGATCAGCCAAAGAACGTATGCACAGAACCTATGAACACACACAGCAGTGCGGTGAGGGCCAGAGGGAGGAGGGGGCGGGGTCTGGATGGAGGTGGGCAAAGCTGGGGGAAGGAAATGGGGGACACGTACAATAGTGTCAACAGTAAAAATAAAAAATAAAAATGGGTGAATTTGATTAAGTATGAATTATATCTCAAAAATATTTAAAAGGTTTTATTGAATTTTATTAAATGTGAATTGTATGTCAAGCAAATTTTTAAAAGATTTTAAACACATACACACAAAAGAGAAAGTACCTGGGAAAGAGGAAGGAGATGGTGAGGGAAGTAGAAGGGAACAAGCTTTACTTGTCTTTGAACACATGCCCGCGTTCATAGTAGATGCAATAATTGCCGTAGCATTCTACACAAGGTTAAAGGGAAGGAGAAAGCCAGCCCTCAGCTCTGAGCCAGGCTGATGGGACAAATCCAGAGTATGGCCACAGGCTTCACCCTTGGCTGTTCTGATCAACTATTTTCTCCACGAGTTAGGTTCTTTCGGTTCTAATATTTTACGGTTCTGTGTTCTGCAACAACATATTGGAATTTATTTAGCAACCCTACAGAAAGCTTACAGCTAGAAAGGATAGCCAGCTATACTCTGGGCGGCAGATTCAGGATTCAAAATCATTCTGACACAGAGGGACGTTGAGCTGAAACCAACAAGATGAAATGTAAAATGACAAATCACTTGAAGTGCGGTTTAAAAATTCAGTTGTGCAAGCATAGTTTTTAAATAATCTGTCTTCCTTCAATTAATAAAAACACATATTTTCCAAAGGGGAAAAATCCTTTGTAATAGATTATATATGTGTGTGCGATTCCATTTATAGAAACCTGCAGCGAATGTAAACTAATCTATAGTGGCATAAAGCAGATCGGTGCTTGCCTGCGGACAGAGGTACAGAGGCTGTTGACAGAAAAGGAACCTTAGGGATCTTCGGGGGTAGTGAATGCATATACACACATATATGAAATGTATTGCAAAGTGAGTAAGCCAGGTTGTCCAATAATCACTAAAAATTCCATGCAATATTAGACTACACGCAGTAAAGTTGACATCCAGAACACTGCAAATTATAGCCTCACTGAGTTCTGGAATACTCAGACCACACTTGAGATACCGTGTTCAGTTACGAATGGCGGAGTGTAAGGAGGATGCCTGCAAAAGGGAGACAAAGCTCACGGGAGATGCTCCGTAACATGTCATGGACTAGAAGGCTGAAGTGAAGGCAGTCATAGTAGTTTCCAAATATTTGAAGCGTTGAAATGTATAAGAGAAAGAGAAAGTGTCCTGTTTGACAAATTAGGATCAATGAAAGTTACAAAGAGGTAGGAATAGCTTAAAATAAGAAGGAAGTTGACTGCATTGGCTAGTGCATAATAGTATGGACTATCTCTCGATGCATTATGTCATTGGAAGTAATTGTGCAAAGGATACAGGATCAAACTATAAAGATATCATAATAGGAATTGTACCATTAGGTGAGAAGTGAAACTAGACGTCACTGATTAAAAAATTGGGAAGGTGGGTTTTGATCCAGGCTTGATGGTGGAAAATATACTTAAGACAAAAAGACGGGAAAGGGAGATGGGGGTATACTGGGGAGAAAAAATAGCCCATGTAATCATGCAATAATGCACAATTTTTTTTAAATAAGATTCATCGATGTGTAGCATAGGGTAAATCACCAACCTGCCTAAGACATAGTGTTCTCGTTAGGGAATTGCTCCTGAACTGGCCTGGGTAAGTAAGCAAAACCTTGATGTTAGGACAGGTGGTTTAATACTGGACTATGCTGAGCCAAAAGCTAGAAGGCGATGCTGTCAAATACATTTTAGAGTCAGATGCCTTGCTTCTTCATTCATATCATTAGTAAGGGAGGTGATTTAAGGGAAGACATCCCAGACCTTGCCCATGAGATTGGAGAAATAGTTCATTGAGGAAGAAAGGGAAAGAGAGGGGAATGTTTGGGAAACAAAGAAAGGACTGAAAAGACAAAGCAGAATTATCATCAAACTCAAATCCTAGCCCCAGTCTGGTAAATTTAATGCTAAACTCTAATTTTTATGTAAAGTACAAATTAAAAGAGGGAGGTCGCTGACAGCCTAAGAAAGAATTTATGGACAACGGCGTAACATCAATGACCATAGCAACGACAGGAGGAGAAAAAGAGGGCTGGTCTTCTGAGACGACCTCACGTGTCCAAGCAGAACAGACTCCAGGCATGTGGGAAACTTGTTTCAAGCTGAGATTCTTCTGAGAGAGAGAGAGAGAGAGTACACAGCAAGTCTGAAGTTCTTTATTTGCTCTGTTTGTGTTTCTCTGCATTTGTTAAGATGGATGAATCCTCTGCTTCATTGCACACAATACTTAAAGCAAGGGAAAATTAAATGTTGACTCAGTTTGATTAAAGTATAAATCTAAATGCATCATTGGGAAAGAGAATCAGAGAGGTAGAAGAAAGATTCATTAGGCATTTACATATAAAGAAATTTGGCTTCTTAATATCCTTGGATGGGCTGGAAGTCATATAGTCACAGACGTGACAGTTTAACACCCTGTGCATTTAAAATTCAGAAACTGGATTCCCTGCAAGGCCGAAGCAAATTAAATCCCTAAAGCCTAGGATGAGAGGCAGAAAAAGCTCAGGCCCTTGTCTTTTATATAGAGGAAAACACAGAGGTTGTTTTCCTGATATTTTTCAAATGGTCAATGCATGTCTGAAAAATATGTAAAACTTAGTCAAATAGAGGTAACGAATCAATGAAATATGTTTACATAGATTGGTACAAGTTAACATGAATAATATTTCTGAGTAATGGGGAGAGGTGAATTGGGCATACTGTAGAGAATAAAATTCTCAACTTCCTGAAGTGCAATCTAATATATCGCACATATTTTTGATCCAGTAATTTCACTTCTAGGAAAAGATTTATTGAGTCTCTATCACATGCCAGTCACTGCACTAGTTCTTGGATGATAATTTAATGCTTACAGAAAGCACCCTGGGAAAAAGTCTAGACTGGGTGAAAAAAATAGGGGGGGAAGTGGAGAGTAAGATGAGGTACATACCTGGTCTGGATCTTTTCTTCTGATGGTAAATTAACTAAGGATGCCGATGACAACGTGGTCACTATCATAAGGGATGCGCTGCAGGATGCAGGGACAAATTCAATCGTGAATGACAGTTTTGAAAATGCAAAACATGTTGAATACACAGAAATGGAAACATCAGAGCTAGAGAGGTCAGACTATGCGTTTGGTCTTCTTATCCTCCGGAGCCCTGCTGCGCAGAGTGTGGTCCATGACCCCTCATCACTGTCATCACCTGTGAACTGGCTGGAAAGGCAAAGTCTTAAACCTCATTCCTGACCTACCAAATCGAAATCTGCATTTTAACAAGTTCCCTAAGTGATTCATAATCATGCTAAAGTTTGGGAAATATTGCTCAAGAACATTCACTGCCAGCTACTCAAACACCACAGATGAACTCAGAGTGGAGTTACAACTAGGATGCTAGGAATTATGCATCAACCTGTATCCAATGTGTCTCCACGGCATCCTGGTGAGCAATTGCTACTTACTGGGGGGAATGTGCAAGGCGATGGATTTCCTGTGTCTCTAGAAAAAAGGAGGTGCAGAGAATTGTAAAATGGGACTCCAGAAAAAATAGAACTACATGGTTATGTCTATGCTCCAGGCGGTATTTGTGCCTGAGAGATAAGAGGTTGTTGAGAGAGTCAGGAGGACTTACACTCAATTTAAGAGGGAATTCTGTCTTGCAGAGAATCGGTAGTGTGTATTTAGACAATGGGCATGAGTTTGATTGGGCAGACTGGTGTCTGCCACAGTCAGAACCCTCAGGGACGAGGGGACCTTGAGCCACAAGGCTGAGTGTGCCAGTCCAGGCCTCGGGAGAGCACTAGGGAAGGGAGGGTTGGACACCTGCCCCGGGGTGGACATTATGAGCCTAGCAACAGAAGCCCACTCACACGCCCTCGGGCTCCGGCCAAGACACAATCTGTGAGCATACTACTGACATCAGCCTTGTCAATGAGATGGGCGGCCAGCAGCGGATGTTTCCAGGAGGTTCACCAAGAGTCTGTCAGAGCGCCAACCTCAGCCTGCAGGAAGCGACTCCCCTTTCAGGAAGCAGAGGGACCCGCCCTTGGAGGAGCCACCATCTGCATAAGCACCCTCTCAAGCACGCGCACGTGTTTGGGGGCGGGGTGGGGATGGGAGGTGGGTGATAGAATGGCTGATGTTCCTGTAGTTGCACGAGACAAGCAAGCCTCCCCCTGTTCAAAAGTAAACTCCCCTCCTCCCACCCTCTATGAAGGCACGCCCTTCCCAGACAAATATTTGCGAGAATCTACCTTTTGGGGACAGTGAACAGCGTGCTGAATTGAAAGGAAACACATAACTTCTTTACCTCCTTTCTAACCCCCGCCCCCCGCCCCCCGGCAGTGAGCTGTCTGGGCAGCCATCCCACGCCTGTGTGGAAAACTCTATCCGGGAACCTGTCCCACACCTCTTCCTTCACTTCTCCCTCCCTTGCCCACCTCCACCCCCAGCATTTAGAAATCAGTGTGGGCATCCCTCCCCTGGACATGGCTGTGGAAGAACACAGCCTAAAGCGGCAGTTTAACGCCCCCATTAAACGACTAGGGGCATTCGTTTCACTCCATCGTGTAACCATTTCTGTGCTCCGCCCCTTAGACGGACACAGTGTCTCTGTCTGTGAGGCTCTATTACTTTAAATCGGCTTATTGAAGTTACGGCCAGGCACCCTCATTTGAGATAACGTCATCTTTGTCAAATCAGTATCTATTTCAGGAAAACACAATTAGAAATTGAAAGAGTGGAAAATAAAAATAGGTTATCAGTTTTTCATTCCATACTCAAAAGGGAAATGGTAACTCGATTATTCTAGATCCGTGGGCAATGCATTTGGACAAAATGTCCTTGTTCGGCCACCGATATGGTTCCCCGGGGACGAGCTTGGCTGGAGAGCTCTGACCTGCCTGAAGCCCGGACCTGGGGCTTGCAGAGACTTTTTCACTCTCTACTGACTTCCTTGGCGGCCTTGAGTGATTTCATCACTCAAAATGGTCAGACACCTTCCCATTCTCTAAAATCCGCAGTCCTCAGAAAAGCAAAGGAAAACTCATTACACCATGTGTCCAGTAGGGGGCCAAGTGGCACCCATATGATGCAAAGTCATTGGACTCGTCCTGGATCTTTTCGCAAATCTACACTTCATCTTAATCATACTTGTCTTCTCTCTGATTTCAGGACAGCCTCGGAAGGGCAGCTGAATGACGCTACAATGATGGGTTGAGACTGATAGCCCTGAGTCATAGTCAATTTGCCGTCTTAACTGAAATAATCATGGAGCTTTGCAACATCAATTAGACTGAAATCTGGAGGATTTGATGTGTTCTTGGAAGTGACTGAAACAGCTGAAACCACGACATAGCTGAACTATTCCTGTCACTGTAAAAACAGACGCAGGTACACTGGGCAGTGGCCACTTCCTTCTTTGCCATTGTCTGTCATGACAGCTAAAAGAGAGTTAATGATGGGACAGTTGACATAGACACGTTATGTAGACAAAGCCTGATTGTATCTGTCACGAATACATGTTACTTTTCCAACTTTTATAAACAAGGGATCAATTTGCCGGCAAAAGTCTTATAGGGCAACCACTTCACCGGTTTATAAGCCATTCTACCGGACAGAGAGACAGAGAGAGAGAGACTATTTCCCCTAAGTAATGTTGACTCACATATGTGCAAAAAATAACTAGATAAACATGTGTGTTCCTTTTGCAAGACCTCACTGAAAAATATGAAGTACACATTTTGCTTTTGTAATAGAAACTATTGGCAAGTGTCCAGCTGCTTAAGGGTTTGTTGGTTGGGTTCCCCCCCCCATTATTTTTCCATGTGTTTTACCTCTTCCTAGCATTCTGTGCAGTGTACATAAACTGGAATAACAACAGTCAAACTCTAATATGCCCACTTAACAAATGAACCAATAGGAAACTAAACTGCGATCACCCTCTCCATGCGTCCCTCCTGAAAAACGCGTCGCTGTGGTCACTTGTGGGGCGTGACTGACTGTCGGTGCCCAACGATGGGCGAAATCAAGATGCTCTGTCAAATAGAAACACGTATCATGAGAGAGAACTCTTGGTAAATCCATTTAATGAGTTCTGTCATTTCAAATATTAATTCTTTAAATGTTAAGCACAGAGTTTGACTTTAAAAATTATCAGTAGTACAAAAAAATTAGGGTGAAAATAGTGAAATATGGGAAAGCCGTGGATAGGCATTTCAAGATTCAATTAGAAAGTTATATTTACCTTTTCTTTCCTTTCTTTCTTTTTTTTTTTTTGCTGGAAAAGCATTAGTAAAACCACTTTGCATTCATGTAAGACTATAGTTTTTCAAATGCTTTTTATACATTACTTTTCTCATATTTTAAATCTGCCTAGAAGCAAATATCTGTAGAGTCATAGTTTAAGAAATATGAAACCAGCTAAAAATTTTCAAACTCATGTAGCTCTAGCCTTAGTGCCGATGGCTGGTGAAGACGGTGAGCAGAAGGAGGTGGGAAGAAGAGTGAGCGGCTCCCAACAACGTCTACAAAGACAATGGAAATCTCCCAGTCAATTCACACACCAGATCACAAAACTGCATGACTTACTGGCATATAGACAGACACACACACACACACATACATACATAATAGATCTGAACACGAATCCGCATAAAGCATTTCGTATCCCATGACAAGATTAATCTGATATGGCATTTGAAAAAGACCTCATTATAAAATTGCCCCATGGCATGCATTTTGGGGCAGCTCTAAGGCAGGAATCAGCACAGATATTTGGGATCTGTACGGTTCCATGACTGGACTGGTATAAAATGCAAACCCAAATAGGGCCAGTGTTTCACAAGCATGCAATGCATGCTCCTGGAGGTTTCCGCAAATGGTTTCAAATAGCATATAGACATTAAATAGCGTCAGTTCTTATAATAAAAGTTATTTCCTCTCTAATAGGAAGGATTAAATCAAGGAGCAAATCTCATTTTACTGCTATTGTGTCCACAAAAACTCTCTAGTGTCTGGTAAACTACCTTTTGTAAACAAACAAAACAAAAAAACCATAAGCAGACTTCTACTTAACGCCCACCCAATACACCTCTCTCTCTTCCTGAGGTGCAAGTCACGCTGTGAGGTTTAGGCCATGGCATCTCGCCAAGGATTCTCCAAAAATGTGTGTCTTCCTCTGCCCAGACGGAAATAAACAGTTGAGGGAGCTTCAGTACCAACTGAAAATCTGTGTTTTAAAAAATCTGTGTTATTGAATATTTCCTACTCTAAAATTTTAGCTACGGAGGCTCTCGTTTTGGAGAGGCACTTGCTTGTACTAACAGCCTTGCATTTATCATTTAAATAAGACCCTCTATCATTCTCCCTTAGTTAGTTAGTAGCTGCCAAGTATAAACTGCCACAAATGAAAGAAGGAGGTGGAATGTAAATGCTCAGAAGCAGTGTGGCATGGCAAGCAGAGGTGAGAGAAGGGGCCATCCTGTGGTTCCCCAGGGGGCGAGGAATGTAGGGCAAGTCGCTCCAGCATCCCAATGCCAACGGTTGCATCCTAGATACGTATGTATATATGTGTGGACACTATTTTTTTTCTTGGGCATAACATCTTTTAGACTCTTTTTGAGTCACTCTGTTGCGCAGACCTCTGTTGCTCGTAACTTAAAATACTGTGCCTGTGTTTGCTGCATGAAGCTAAGGCCAAGTTCATTCCTGAAAATCCTCCCTCAGCTTCCAGTCTCCTTCACTACAGAAATTTAACTTCAGCAAGGAAGGGAGGACAAGCCAGAGAGGGAGCTTCCCAATGGGAAAGCAAATGGGGCGGGGTGGGGGGGGCAGGTCAGGGGAGAAAGACGTGGCTCTAGATACAGCATCGTCCCCTTTGAAGTGCAGGTGAACGGCTATCGGTAAATTAAAGAATTAATCAGAGGACAGGTGTGATCTGTTTGCTGTCGGGGTAGGACTAGCTGGCCAGACTGCTAGGAATAAATTGAAGGGTGCTGGAAACGTATGCATGAAAAAGGCACAAGGCAGAGAGAGAGGAAAGAGTCTGAGGGGAATGTATTGAGGAGGTATTTGCACAATACTTAAGGAAGAAACACAGAAATTTGAAGAAGCAAGTGCCCAGGTGACTCCGGGGCCTGAGAAGCCACTTTTGTCGCAAAGTCATACTGTGACTGCAAGTCTGAGCCTTCTATCAAGGTGCGCGCTCGTTCTAGATGCCTGTTCTGACATCCGATTTCAGAGCCTAGGGTGAATCACACGGCCCGCCTCCAGATGAGAAAAAAAGGGCAGCAACCTTAAATTATTTTCCCCACCTCCAGCTTCATTTCCCTACCACTAACTAAAGCAGGGTGGGTTGCTTAGTCAGTATTACCTAATCAGTGGGGTTAGACAATCTCGGCACTGTGAGTCTCCATTTCTGAGATTTCAGAATGAGGAGGCATGCATCTCTGGGATGTTCTTGGGAATTGTCTGCCATGAGATCTAAGGGGCATGGGGGTGCAAAGCCCATCTCATTTTATATTGCTCTGGACCACCTGGTACAACAGTATTCCTGATGGAAATTGATGGAATTGAAATGTACACTATCAAGAGTCTCCGACCAGGCTGTATGAACGATGGCCCGAACCAGGCCATCGCAGGATTCCCTGACTGCTGTTGGTAAACCATGCGTGCTCAGGTTGGAGAACAGGGTGGGACTGTGTGAAATATAAGACCTGGTTCTGGATTGGCCTCTGGCTCAGGTCAGCAGGATAACTAAGACTTAATATTGCCACTCTGAGACTTAATTTTTTTTTACCTTTAAGTCGAAGAATCTGGACCCCAAAGTTTTTTCCAGGCTTGATCTTCTGAGCTTCAGGGAATTTCTATAAAAGGTTGTTTCATGCTTTACTTTTCATCAATACTAGCAAATTCAAACCTACTCACTCAAGGTATATTAACTTAACTGGAGCCTGTTAGGTGAGCAAAAATAATGTGGCTTATAAAATAAATATGATTATTTTCATTCTTCCCGCTGACCCAACAAACATTGGAGACAAGAAAAGGCTTTGCTTTGTAGTAAAACAGCATGCTCTAACAGGTACCACAACTTACAGCATATGGCGTAGGGGATGCATTGCGAAGCCCAGAAAAGTAAAACTTCTATTTTTTTCCCCATTTGTTATTAAAGTGCTTTTGTTGCATTCTATGCTCAGGGTTTTAGAGTTTTAACCAGGTGCTATAAAGCTGATGAAACAGCATTCCAAATCGCTTTACATTATCTCCTGCTCTGCTGCAGAACGGCGAATTCAGAACTGTGCCCTCTAGTGGATGAACACTCTGACTGCAAGTTTCATTTACTAGGAAGGAGAATCAGAACTGCAACCATTTGGGATCATCGTTCTATGTGGCAGAGACATCATTTCCAATAATTCATGTCTTTCATGGTCTGTTTATTTTTTAAAAGGTTTTATTTATTTATTTTTAGACAAAGGGGGAGGGAGGGAGAAAGAGAGGGAGAGAAACATCAATGTGTGGTTGACTCTCATGCACCCCCTACTGGGGACCTGGCCTGCAACCCAGTCATGTGCCCTAGACTGGGAATCCAACCCGTGACCATTTGATTCACAGGCGGTTGCTCAATCCACTGAGCCGCATCAGCCGGCGCTCACGGTCTGTTTAGAGCACAAGACTTGGAGTTCAGCAGTCTCAAGTCCAAGTGAGTCTAGGTGGGCCATCGTGTAACTTCATGAGTTTGGAGGTCAGTCTCTGAAAGTCCCCGTGTTTCCATCAGTTATGCAAGTGCCATTTTGCATGCTGGGTGGTTGTTAGTACATCTATATATGCTTTGTAAAATATAAAGTGCCAATTTCTATTATGAGTAAATTTTTTTTAATGTTTAGTTCCTTGAATGCCCAAATCCACATTAATAAGAAAATACATATCTAAATAATAAGTAAATTTATATATGTGTGAATTTAAAAAGTTTCCTCCACATTTCTCCACTTTATCAATCTCCTCTCCCATTTATTCAGTGTCTCCTCTGAACTCACAACTGCACTACAACTAAGAAATCTCTAATGAAATTTAAATAATTTACTTAAGACATCTCAAATCAATTGAATGGTTAATGAGAACTTTCAAGTTCTTGGACTTAAATAAAAACAAAAATTATATTAGTTAACAAAATCAAATAACAAGAAAAAAATGCCACCCTAGGAAACTCACTTTAAATATAAATATACAAAGTAAATTGAAAGTTCAAGTATTACTCTTTTTAAGGAAAAGTTCTGCTATTTAAACATTAGCCCAATTGAAGAATTCCTTCTCAAATAGCTTCTCCACAAGTTATTTAACTCCTCTATGGAAAAAAATACCTAAAAATGTATGAATGACTATTTATGAATGATGGGATATGCATCACTTTATTTTCTACTTTTTATTATTCAACATGCTAATAATAGATCACCAGAATTATCTTTATTAAGATAACAGCATTATTTCAAACCAATTCAAAAGTAATGGGTGATTCTGTGTGCAGTGAAAAGTGGTGGAAATTGGCATCGATGTTTGTCGCTTTAATGACCTCACCTACAGTATAAACTTGTCCTCCCATCTCCCCAATACTCTGTCCAAGAAACACATACCTCATTGTACAGAGTAGCTGATTATCCTGACAAAGCATCCCTCCCGTTTCCCCAGATGTGTTTATATATCATCCCCGTCCACATGCTCCACCTACGCCCGTTCCTCTCTCTCTCACACATTTTTGAGAGTAAATATTTTTGAAATCAGAAGTGCAGTCAGTAGTTATGCAATAGCACATTTTTTCTGTAGGAAACAAATCGACAAACCTTCCACTATAACCGGAGTGACTGACCCCCCCCAGATTGGCCCCTGTGTTAACACTACAAAGCAAGAGAAGCCCCACACAAGGTTAGCAAGAAGGAAGGATGAAGGGCTGGGAATGCCAGGAGCTGGGCAGAGACAGTGAGGATGGACAGGTGGGGTCTGAACCACATGGCAGAAGCAGAGTGCACATGGGTGGGTATGGGAGGAGTCAGTGGCCAGCCCAGCCCTTCCCAGAGCCCTGCATCCTCCCTTAAAGGCCAACTTCACCCACTAAAAAACCCCGGAGCCTATAGATCAGCTTCACTCTGAGCCACAGAAATGTTCTAGCTTCCCAGAGTCATCCAGCTGTCTTCTTGACACTCCCACCCCACTCAAGGCTTCTTCTACTCTCACACCACTCTGAGCTCTTCTTCACGTACTTACTACAATTGAAGCATAAATTTTAATTTATGTGATTATTTGTTTAATGTGTGTGTCTTCTGTGAGACAATATACTTTGTTCGGGGAAAGTTTTTTGTGTGTTGGCAACTATAGAATCAGTGCCTGGTACTAAGTAGATGCTCAGTTAGTGTTTGTTGAATGAATAAAAGAACGGTCCCGATGGTAAAGGCATCCCTGTACTACTTCTCCTGGGGATTGTTCTGTATACCTTTGTTCTTGCTCCCCTGCCTAACTGTTCTCTTGCATTAATGGTGAATCTAGTAGTCAAGTAATTGCTGACTGAGGAGTGAAAATGGTCCTAATTTATACTTGATCACACAAACTCTGAGGATGCTAGGGACAGACCTCTAAAACTGCTAGCCTGGTTAACATTTCTCAACCTCTCTGGTCTGGGTAGCCCCAGACCAGGCAAGTCTGCCCAAAGCCTCACAGGGCTGAGTTATGGCCATTCAGGTTCAGAATTACTACAAATTACCTTATTTGACTCCTTAACTTTTTATAATAGATTTTATCATTAGTGTCCTAAATTTTGTGAGCTGCAAGAGACAAAATAGGGCAGAAGAGAGAAAACATTTATATTTCTCTTTATTGGATACCTTTGATTGTGGATCCACAGCAACTCCATAAACAGAACAATGAATTTACTCATAGGAGTGGACTGGCACTGCTCGATCCACTGTTTCAGCTGCCCAACAAAATCTGCGGACTGGAAATTAACTGCATAATTACAAATAGGAGTACTTTACCTGTTAATCCTCACAGCGTTAAATCTACTCCACGCGCACAATCTCACTTACAATATAACCGCAAAGCAACAAGACAGAAAGGACAGAAATGTTCATTTACGAACATGAGTTCAGCTTCCAGCCATCACCACAGTGGCAGGACAGATCACCCCCACCCAATCCAATTATGAGTTAAAGAAAAAATAAAGAACTGACAGATGATTGTAAAAATGTAATTTAACGTCTTGTACGTGTGATGCGTGCTCCCAATGACCCTATTAGAAGCCTGAAAATGATTTCTCTCTAAAGATATCAGAACACGTTTTTGAATTCTGCTAATGCATCCCTAAGGCTGAACTTTAACGGCATCCCTGTTAGAGAACTGAGTGCAGGAATTGCCCTTTTGGTTTGGTTTGGCTCCATGGCCCTCTTCTGTTTTTCTAGGCACTTTCTTCTTGTCAAGGGTTTGGGTCCTAGAAACTAATGAAAGTTATGCTCCTTCTCTTAGAAGAAAGTTTAAGTCACGGATGTATCACCTGCCTTTTACAAAGAACTCTGGATGTACTATAGTGACGGATCCACATTCTTACACATCTGCCCAAACCCACAGAACATACACTAACCAAGAGTGAAACTTGATGTAAACCATGGACTTTGCATAGTTTAAGTCCATAGTTAACTTAACTATGGTTAAGATGTGTCAGTGTGGGTTCGTCAGCTGCAACAAATAAGTCACACGGGTGGGAATCTTCATAAGGGAATGTGGAGTAAATGGGGACTCTCTGTACCTTCCTTTCATTTTTGCAGGAAACCTAAAAGTGCTCTAAACAAAAATCTTTTTAAAAAAATAAAACGGTTACCTAAGGGTAGTTTACTTGCTGAGAATGTTATCACGGACATTGATTTTTTTTTCATTGTCCTCATTACCAGCAGAGCGATCTGCAGGGGGAGAGGCGCTCCGAGGCCTCGCGAAAGGCCCCAAGGCTGGCCTTATACAGAAACCCTGTTTCCTCCGCATCCCTTCAAAGGGAAGCTTAACCCCCTTCTCTGTGAGTGGTGCTCCCCGCAGGCGTTTTCCTTCCTACCCACTGCGCACCTTTATCCCCACTGTTGAGCACTGCGGGGATCGACAGCATCGAGTAGGTCCTGAGCTTGAAATCTTAGGATGAAAACGTTTCTTTAGGAAGACAATCGCCTTTTCACTAAAATCTGCACACTTTCTGAGAGTAGAACAAAAACTACCCCTTGTTTTTAGTGACAAAGGAAACTGATCAAAAGGTGTTTGCAGGGTATGCATTTCAGGTGTCTGTCCGCCAACAGCGAGACCTCTTCCTTTGGGCCATTTCTCTGAGAGGATGGGTTTTGTTCTCCTCCCTCACGGTGACATCAGCATCAGAGTGCTATGATGTGGCTGTAACTGATTGGTCAGCGGTACCTTCTGAAACGAGCTGGACCAATAAGTGCTCATCTTCAGGAATGTGGGCGGGGTTCTGAGAGGCATCCTGTCCATCTCTGGGCCAGGACGAGTCCTCGTTGGAGTGGAAGCATCTCAGGGGCCACTGGCCAGAGGGGCGGTCCCCAGGCCACTCCGGTGGAGACCCTTAGAGGATTCCCAGTGGCCACCCAGGCAAAGCACAGCTCTTCATCTCCTCCCACACAATCTTTTTCCAATTAGCCACCTGCCTCACTTCCACAATAATCATAGTAATGATTCATTTAATGACCCTTTTTTGAAGATGCGTTGGGCGGCACACCCCATACTTCACCACAACGCAACACTTTCTGTGCTCTGTCCAATCCCTTCCAGCTCTTCTCCCACACAGGGTGAGTTCCTCATGTGATGGAAGAATCTGAGGCCAGTTTTGTTTTGTTTTTTTAATAGCTCAGATACTACAGCTTAAAAGGCACAGAGCCTTGTACGTTCTCGCGCGCGCACTTACAGCGCCATTAATACCGACCCGGCTCCCTTGCCCTCTCTTGTCCGTGTTCACGCCCCCTCGGCCAGGCAGACACGCTCTCCCCTCCCATCCTGCATGTCTGCTCCAGTCTGGGTCGGCAGCCAGGTGTGCAGACCTCGACCGTCACACTGGTTAGTTCCATGAACTATCTAGACATGTAGGAGTTATTACTGCAACTAAGAGGAGCCCCTACCTACGTTTCCATACCTAACCTACCTGAAGGATATTCCGGCATCTTCTAACAGAGAAGCAATGCATTGAATTGGGATATTGGGCATTTGGCCATTCATAAAAAAAAAAAAAATTACAAAGTGGTAGACATCCCTTTTGCCCCTATGTCCAAGTTTCTTAATTCAAAACTATTAAGAAATAGTGGTAGGGAGTAGAATTTAGGCACGAAACCTTACCCAGAACGCTTTGGGAGATGACTCATTCTTCGTGTGCTGTACGTACATAGGTAATCCTGTATGTAGGTCAGCGATTCTCAATTTGGGCTACTAATTAGAATATCCTGCGAAGCTTTAAAAATCCCAGCGCTCGGAGAGCACCCACGTCAAAGTCTCAGAATTTCTCTGGGTGTGAACCGGACCTCAGTGTACGCGCAGTAGAGACTGAGTATCGTTTTTCTGTCTCCTGCTCTTCCGATGGCCTCACACCTCTCCTTTTTTCCCCTCTTGACAACAGGGATCTTCGAGTCAACCAATGAGCACAGAGCCCGAACAGAAGCAAGGAAGCGGCGAGGGGGGGACAGAGAACAGAGTTGGGCTGACGGGCAGCAAGCACGATGGGAAGAGTGTGGGGCAAGATATTTACCATAAAAGAGAAAACCAACTGCATTGGTTGCAATTGTCTTGCTCTTACTCGACAACATATTAAAGGAAAAAAAAATAAAGTTCTGAAATTAGGTAAAAAAAAAAAACAACAAAAAAAACCTTACACACATGGGATGAGGACGAGATGACTAAATGTGAATAATCAAAGTGGAGAAAATGCAGGGGTGTAATCTCCTGCTCAGGCTGCTGTAACAAAATACCGCAGACTGGAGGTTGATTTTCTAACAGTTCTGGAGGCTGGAAGCCCTGGATCGCGATGCCACGAGGTCAGTTTCCGGTGAGAGCGCTCTTCCTCGCTTGCAGACGGCCACTTTCTCAATGTGTGCGCACATGGCCTTTCCTTGATGCCTGCGCACAGGGAGAAGGAACTCTGGTATCTCTTCCTCGTCTCACAGGGCCAACAGCCCTACTGAATTAGGGCCCCACCCTTAGGACTTTTCTTAACCTTTACCACCTCCTCACAGGCCTTATCTCCAACGCACGTTTGTGCGGAGGAGGGGAGGGCAGAATTCAGTCCATAGCAAGGGGTCACGTCACATCTAGACAAGCTACGAAGTCAGTAGTGACTGCCAAAATGTGACTGTATCTCAAAGCATATAAAAGTAATAGTGATTAGCTCTTCACCACGTGGCAGGTGCTGCAGCAGCACCTGTAACACACGGACACTGACATCTTTATCTGATTTCATGGGTGGACAGGGACAAACGGGATGCACAGAGACAGCATCTGGAAGGTCAGGATGACTGAGAAAGGGGGTTTCCTGCTCTCAGTAAGAGGGACTGTGTCCAGGTCAGCCGACCACATCACCATCAGGGCCCCATGTTCTCCAAACACCTGGAATCAACTTCTCAGAAAGTCACCAGGTACCAGCAGCTGCTTCTCAGAAGACTCTCTGCAGCGGGTGCCCCAACCCTGATCAGTTACTCCCTGAGCCCAAACTGGCTCCCTTATTTGCGTTACCAGAAGTTAGCTAAGGAGGGAGAATCCCTCCCTGAACACAAGCCCATCCAATGTCCTGCAGCTCCTCCCGGATGCCTGTAGGCATCTCTGTGACATGGGACAGTGTGGCTGCTCAGTGTCTCCAAAAAAGTCTCTTTTCCAGGAAAAGCCTGTTTCTTAACGGGTGCTTCCAAATGTTTATGGGCACAGGAAACACCTGGCGGATTTTATTAAAATGCAGATTCTGAGGCAAGGGGTTTGCAGGGGCACCCGAGTTTCTGCATTTCCAACAGGAGCCAAGCGAGGCTGAGACAGGGGCCGCGCTCCACTCGGAGTAACCAGTATGGTTTGAGGAACATGCTCCGTGGCACATGGTACTCGCCACCAGCCACCTTCCAGTCAGACCACTGATGCTCACGGCGAGCTCCTGAAATATTCTTGTTTATACTCACAATGATCATTTTGTGCATTAGACAGTTAAGGTTCAAAGAGGCTCTGGAATCAGCGGACACACAGGTAAGGTTTCAGTTAGGTTTGTTTTGTTGTTGTTGCTCTTGTTTTATTTTTGAAAAGGGACAATGTTCCTATTTCTTCTCTCACTCTCTCTTTAAAATTCATTGATTTTACTCAAAAGGCTTATAACTCCCCATATAATTATGCCAGCGAACTCTGGGAAAACATTTAGAAGGACCCCAGATTTTGACCTGAATCACCACTCGCCAATCCATTCCCTGTCTCTCCGAGTCCTATGCAGCCATCATTCAGTGGGTGGGAGCTAGGACTGACCCCAGAAACAGCTGGGAAGCCACCGGCTTCGTACTGTTCTAACTTCTTGTGTTTTTCTTTCTTCTTATTTTTCACAAACTCCTTGGCACCTAGCACTTCAAAGAATTGTAAAAAAATTAATAAATGTATAGATAAGTAAGTGAAATCCCCCTGTTAGATCCAAAGATCGAGTAATGTTATTCTCCTTTAGGAAAACCAGGAGATAGGTAGATAGGTAGGTAGGTAGGTAGAGAGAAATGATAGATAATACAAACATATACACAAATATATATACCTATACACATACAAATATGTTTTTCTGTTAAGTATTATATATTGAGACTTAAATTTATGTAAAATGTATATAAAAGATAGAGATGCACATACCATAGCAAATAAGCATAACAAAGCAAATATTTTTATCTCTCATGCATGTCCTTAGAATGGACTAATCAGCAGTGCTTCAAAAAATGATATCAAAACCACATGATTCAAAAAACAGATAAATTAAACTCATGAGCTGGCCTGTATTCTTCTTGTTTAAAATAATTTAACTTGAGTTTCAAAGTGCTATTGTAACAAGGTTCTCTTCACAGAGCCATTTGCATATCCATCCAAATGCAAAGCACAAGATTAAAGTGAATAGCTGCTTAGCTTTCCGCTCAGGAGTTCTCTGCAGGGTCCACTTCTTACTGACAGGCACACCGAGGCCCCTGGGGGCACATTTGCAAAATGGGTTTACGAATTTGTTGATGGGTAATATCCTCTTCGCCAGAACAAAACCCACCAGGATCAGTCAGCTAAAGCAACTCTTTCCATTTAATCAGCTGCTCCTCATTTTTCACTCTGTTCCCATTTGGTGCAGTTTTCATTGGGATCGAATATGTCATTCTCCTATGTAACACTGTAGAAGTTATTTCACATGCGGAGCAAGGTATTGAATGTTAAGTGCCTCTTACACACAGGCTAAGCTTAGCTCCTTGTCAGGCACGGGATAAACGGGATAGACCCAGATAAAAGTTTTTAAAAGTTTTCTTGTTATCGTAAGAATAAAACAGACACATATTACAATTTCAAATACTATAAAAGGATATTGAATTGACTCAGTTTATACCATTTTCAATACCATTTCTGAGTCTGGGCCACTTTTAATCATTTCTTCTGTCTCCTCCCCAAAAAGTACGTGTTTGTATGTGTGTGGCTGAGCTTATGTACTATATACCCTTAAGCCACATACTCATCCCTTTGTATTTTCCGAGTGAACTTATTCCTTCCAAAACAAGAACTATAACTTGTACTTTTTTTGGCATTATCCTCGAAACAACAAATAACACTGGTTTCGGACTGGAATACGTGTTTGCTAATGTTGACTCACCAGCTCCAGCTCTTGATATTGTTATTCCCTACAATCCATTCTCGCTTGGATGTTTAACGCTGCCTGGGACCTTCCCCCACAACACCTACCATGTTAAACGGCATTCGGTCAAGTTCCAAGGTGAGTATACTGAATGAACTTATTTCGGAAACATTAGGCCCCTCTTAAAAAGGATTTTTTTTTTGGTAATTTGTCTATTTTATAATTCTACAGTGTTTCACTGGGTTTGTTTAAAGGCAGGCAATTGATAGAACAAGAACAGGCTCAACCAATGATTGGAATGTTGGAATCAAAGCGCTGGGAGTAACATTTTTAAAATCCCATTTATCCCTCACCTGTTCCTTAGTTTGCTGACTTAAAAATAGTTGTGCAACAAGCTCCAGACCCGGGAAGCCATGACGATGGGAAGACAAAAGGAAGAAGAGGGTGGGGGTCTGGAGTTTGGAGAAGTGCTGTGCCTGAGGTGAGGCGGGGCGCCAAGCGGCCACATTTACCGACATGGAAAGCTGTGGTCTGTGCACAGAAAGCAAACGAGAAGAACACGAAGAGCAGCAATTTGGGAGCCAAGTCCACCTGGCAGGTCAAACAGACACACAGGAGAGAGAGAAGCTGCTTGGGTGAGACTCGGATGTTAAGGAGAAAGGAGACTGTTGTGATGTCATCTGCCTTAGAGTGTTTTCTCTTTTCTGTAACACTGAAGAGCGTGGTTACCGACACATTAAAGTAACCATGTATTCGTATTACAATATGATGCTTCTATCATAATAGATGTAAACATTTTAAAATAATAATACCGGTTTTATTAATAACAACCAGAGAACTGCATAAACTTGAAAGTGTGTTTGCAGCTCTATTTGTCGTTCGAATACATCACATTAAACACAAGACATGTAGTCAAAAGACTGTTTCTAAAGCCACTTGAAATAATTCGTCCTCTCTGGGGTTGATACCTTCATATTGACATAGTTAAGTTCATTCACTTCAATGTTCAATTTGTAGTGGTTACTCTAGTGTATATTTTAATTCAATTTAATTTTGAAAATGCAAATCATTTATCAGTTTCGGAAGTCAAAATTATTTAAGATTTCTCAAAGAAAACTTGCTTTTATATTTGTTCCCTTTTTTGGCTATTCTATTATATACACATACATGCACATATACACTATATATGTACATACATGTATATACACATATGATTGCATATTAAATTTATTTTTCTAAATTTTGTTTTTACTTAACAATATACCCTGAGATCACTCCACATAAGCTGATAGACTCCTCGTGCCTTTTTAGGGCTTTATAATATTCTATTGCAGAAATGAACTATTTTTACATTCAACCAGAACCCTATTAACCATCTGCAATGTTTCTAAATATTTTGGTTAAAATATCATTTTAATGGTTGTTTCCATTAATGTAACATAACTGACTTAGTTAATACCATATTTTCAAGAATTTATGTCCAATATCTTGCCATTACAAAAAAATGCTCTCTCTTCTATTGATTGTGTTCCAGTTAAAGGTGAGATCATATGGTATTTGTCCCTCACCATCTGGCTTATTTCACTTAGCATAATGCTCTCCAGTTCCATCCATGCTGTCGCAAAGTGTATAAGCTCCTTCTTTCTCTCTGCTGCGTAGAACTCTATTGTGTAAATATACCATAGTTTTTTGATCCACTCATTTGCTGATACAATAAAATTTTTTTAAAAAAATGCTCTCTCAATAATCCTTTAGCAAACTCTGTGAACAAATCCTTAAATATTTTTTAATATACATTTCTGGAAGTGGAATTTGTGAGTTAAAATCTCTGTAGTTACTTAATGTTTTATCTCCATTGATTTGAGTCCTATGTGACAGGCAGCATATGACAAACCATTATAATACTGACAATAATTCCCAACTCGACCATCCAGTGACATCACTCTGTCATCCCAAATATATATTTTTTCAAATCTAAAATGTATCGACAGCAGAAAGCTGAATCAAAAATAGAAATAAACACTATTTAATATATAAACAGAGTCTCCACAATGAAAACAACGTTGGGTTCTTACACCTATTACTATCGCAGGGATATTAGTTTGGTCTGTCAAATTGGCTGAATAAATGAAAGCTTTGATTGAAGGTGTTATACAAACAACTTTTATCCATACAGATTGCTTTAAGTAGTTACTAACGTACAATTTAAATATTTACGTTGGGTTTTAAGAACGTCTTTTCCTATTTTGTATATGCCCTTTTGCATGTTGTATAAAGGTGGGAAACTTTGAAACTACTCCAGGTTCCTTAGAAACCTGAAGCTGGGCGTGGCTGACAGGAAGGACGTGTCCTACAGTGTTCTTGCTGAGAAGCCACCGCAGGGAGAATGAAAGCCAGCTCGGAGTGAAGACAAGAAATTCAGGGAGGAAAGGGAGCTGGGACTGTCTTCCTTCCTTCCATCACTGAGACCTTGAATAACTCCCCTTTAAAAAGTATCCCCAGAAAACCATATGGCATAGATAATTAACTCTGGAGGATTCCACAGAAAGCCATTGTACAGGAAGCCCCAGAAGAAAGGGAAGTGACTGGCAAAATGTTTTGATTCTGACCACGGAAGCAAATAATGAGCCTAGTACGTACCAAGGGAGCTACATGCCCAATGACAGATCACACACACACCAAGCAGTGCCCGTGAGGACACAGCTGGTACAAAGCTAAGAGCTACTGTTTACCAATCGCAGATTCAACAGGACGGAGACTCTTGGCCAATGGACACTACTGATACCCAGGATCCCAGAAAACTACCCGAGCAGCATTAAGGAAGCCACAGTGCCACAGACCCTACCTGAGCATTAGCGCACGTGAAATTAAAACGATAAAAGACAGATGCCATGAAAAAAGGGGGCTGTGAGTAGAGCTCCACTGGAGAGAGAGAATCATTCTGGTAGGTGGAGACTCTAGAGATAAAGACTCTCTTCCATAATCAATAAATTCAAATGTCTTACAGCACCGGACACAAAAGTCAGCTATTATGTGTCCAGATGAAGCCGACCAGACCACAGGGAGCACCGGCTGAGACAGCTGCGGCTGCTCCAACTCAGCAGTGAAGGGTTGCACTAAGGAATTTGGGCCCAGTATTGCCATACCGTTTGATTTTTTTCCAGAAAAGCTAGCAAAAATATTGCGTGAAAGAAATTCAGATGGCTGTGTTAGCAAGAAATTTTTTTTTAATTTTTTAAAATTCTATATAGGCCAATCAAAATGTGTCCGCTGGGTTTGCATCCCTATAACTGTCCTCCAGCTACTGGGCAGAGGAACCTGTGTACTCCCAGTGGGCCTTACCACCCCCAGCTCCCGAGAAGAATGAGAGATGCTCAAGAACAATGAACATGACAGGGAAAAGCAATCTTTTTTTTAAAGGGCAACGTACAATTCCTATTTACCTTGAACTGCACAAGCTCCGCCACCTAAGTTAACGATGTTAGCTCAAAATACACTTCGAATATCTTTTCTGTTATAAAAACTGTAAAGCTAAAATAGGACTATAACTTGCCAAAGTTCCACCTAACTCCTAATGGTGCAATTCCAGATTTTTTCATCTTGCTAATGAAAACGGCACACTGATGGGGCGTTTCACACCTCAAAGATGCTGACGTGGTCCTCTGAAAGGAAAAGGCCTGTCCCCCACAATCACCAGTTGATTAATCTTCCCACGGAGATGGCCAGAGTATTGGATGCTGCAAGGTTTGGGATGGATACAAGGCATTTCTTGCAAGGTCAGCCTGGCGAGCTCTGAGAGCACAGATTGGAGTTGATATTTTATCGCTCCCAATACAGTATGAAATGTATTTCTATCCCTTTTCAAAGGTAATAGCTGTTTTTAATCTGAAAGAACTTCTTCTTTCTATATGAAAAATCACCCTGCCTCTCACTACCCCATTTCAACAATTAAATGTTTTTAGAACAAGGGAATTTATAGTTGGAAAACACATGAGAGTTCATCTTGGTCAAACCTCTCATTCAACGGGGATCACGCTACAGAATCCCTGACAAATGACCAGCTGGTCTCTGCTTATATAACTGGTGAATTTTAACCAGTCTCTAAGAATTTTGGCTAGCATGAAGAAAAGTAACAAAGTGACTTGGAACTCTTCCCTGCCCCCATCTCAAGTCCACACATGACAAAATGCAACATTCCTTCTATTAACTCTCACCTGTCCTGTTCTGCTCTCTCCCTAGTAATCCTCAGCACCAACAAACACCCCGCAGGCTGGTGTCCCGAGCACCATTCGTGACTCACAAGTATCTGATTATTTAAAGCTGTGAAATATCACATTTGGCACCTTTCTTGAGAGGCAGCTGCTGTGTTTAGCTAGTGTGTGAGCAGTTGGTGGGTCCTGCCCACTGGCAGGCCAAGTCAAAAATAGCCAGTGCCCACGTCAACAGTCAAAACCACACAGTTTGACTGAAATCCCAGAATCTGTGAGCCTAACTTGGCCAAAGGAGGAACAGCAGAAACCTGGGTGGAAATCAGGTGAAGAGCCTTCCTAGGTTGCTGGCCTTTCTATCCTGGCAAGGAAGAACAAATCGCTGACTTTATAGAACTGACCTGGCTCTGGCTGGTGTATGTCAATGGGTTGAGCGTTGGCCTGCAAACCAAAGGATCACCGGTTCAATTCCCAGTCCGGGCACATGCCTGGGTTGCAAGCCATGTCTCCAGTAGAGGGTGTGTGAGAGGCAACCACACATTGGTATTTCTCTCCCTCTCTTTCTCCCTCCCTTCCTCTCTCTCTAAAAATAAATAAATAAAATCTAAAAAAGAAAGAAATTCTTAAAAAAAAAAAGAACTGACCTGAATTGCCCGAGGCGGTGATGAAAGTACATTACCATCATAAAGCAAATGAATTAACAATGGACCAATAATTTCAAAATCCAAATAACAAATTACTGCGATTTTTTACAGAAAAATACACTTGCTATGGAATATGGATGCATGTTTAATTATCTGATGTAACATGGTAGAGGATGTCCAATCGTGAGGGCTCCCTCTACAGCTCTTACAATAATGTTCTGGAAGCTCGCTGGCTGTATCTTCCCTCTTTGTGCCCATTACACAGCTATTAATCTTTGGACAGATAAATATCATTAAAATATCCTCCAATTAACGTCTTGTCTTTTCACCTTCTTTTTGGTAAATTTACATGAAAAAGAGGTACTTAATTCGATGCAGTCAGTTTTATTAATCTTTTCTGGTACATTTTTTTCTTATACATTTTGTTTAAGAAATATTTCCCATTGTAAGGTTGAAATAGTCTTCTGTATTTTATCCTAACAGGTTTATAGTTTTGCTCTTCAGAAATAAGCCAAACTTATTTTATGTGGATGGTGTGAGGTAAAAATCTAATTTACTTCTTCCCATGATGATAAATTGTTAGCACCTCTTTTCCCACTCATCTATAAAGCCACCTCTGTTGCCTGTCAACATGTCACAAATGTGGGTTCTGTTTGGGGATCTTGAGCCTTACTTAGGAGTCAATTCTTCTACCAAGCTGAAATGTCACTACATTAAATATTGTAAATGTAGAGTCAGTCCTGATATCTTATAAAGCAAGCTCTCACACCAGCTTTTTTTTAGGAAAGTTTTGGCCACTTTTCTTCCTCTCAGATTTTTAAAATCAGCTTGTCATATTTCTCAACTGGTATTTTATTTATTGAAATTGGCTAGATTTTTTTATTAATTAAAAGTCACTAGCTTAATTTGTAGTGAACAGGCATCTTATGATACCAAATGTTACAATTCATTAGTTTATTACATCGTTCATTTATTCAATTCCTCCTTAGTGTCTTTCAAAAGTTTTATAATTTTCTCTCTACAACTCATGTATTTTTGATAGATTTATTTCTCTGCATTCTTATACGTTAGTGATATTATAAAGGTTATTTTGAATTATATACCTGTTAGTTGATGTTGTATAAAAATTCAACTTTTTGTATCTTAGAGCCAGAGCCATTGTTAAAATCTCCTATTAATTCTAATAATAAGTATAAAGACATTTTGAATCTTTCTACTTGAACAATCATTTTCTGTAAATAATAAAACTTTGTTTCTTCCTTCTTAATATCTTCTATTCTTTTTCTTTTTAACTATCTTGCCTACACATAATACAATAAAACACAGAAAAGAACTTTTAATGGAGGCAGTTTTATTGGTCATTAATGTCTTCTTTGTAATTTTTATAGAGAATGCTTCTATTTTTCACTAATGATGTTTTAAAATTAGTTTAGTAGATAGTATTTTTCAGGTTAAGAAAGTTTCTGGTCCTAGTTTGAAAAATATTTATAATAAATAGGTTTTGAGTTTTATCAATTTTCCAACTTGTGAGAAAATCATGTTTGTTTCTCTGTTAAAGTCATGAATTTAATTTTTAGACTGCTTAAGAGAAATTCAAGTTACTCTTGAATTTCTGGAAAAACAACCCCCACTATTTATTAAATTTTGCCAGAGCTAGATTTAGTTCGCTGATATTTTGCCAAGGATTTTCACATCTACGTTCCTCAGTAAGATGGTCTACTTTTTTCCTTCCTCATGGTGCTCTCGGGTGGTTTTAGAAATAAGATTATACTAGCTTCCAAAAATGTGTTGATGGTACAGTGTTTTGTCTATTATTTTAATGATGTGTAATGTTAGAACTATCCCTTGAAAGTTTGGTAGAATTCTTTTGTGACACACTCTGTAACTAGTGTTTTTCTTGATGGGAAGACTTTAGATGACTGAGTTTATTGAAGGGTACAGAAATTTCATGTTTTCTATTTCTCCTGGAGTCCGTGTGGATAAATTACATATTTCTAAGAATTTGTATACTAAATTAAAGTTTTCAAATCTATTGGCATAAACTTGTCCATAGCATTTTCTTATTATCTTTTAAATCTCTTCTGTATGTATAATTATAACCCTTTTCTAGGTCTACTATTGGATATTTTTGCCGGTTTAAATTTTGATTGATTTCATCAGATATCTATTTTATTAATCTTTTCAAAGAAAGTTTGGTTTTGTCATTCACACTCCTTCATATTTGATGTCTTTTTCATGATGTTCCTAATGTAATTATAGTATTGCTTCTATATTCTCCTGAATATATACTGTTGTTCTTTTACTCTTTTCTTAAGGTGAATAATTAACTCTTTTTTTTATAATAGTAAAACAAGTCAAACTAGTGTTTGTGACTATATTTATAATATTATATTTATATAGTCGCAGAAATATCAAAATAACATTACATTCCTCCTTCTTTAAAATTATAGTCATGAAGCTATCATTAGACATTATTTAATAAATCAATAAAGAAGTATATATATAAATAATAGTCACAAATTTTTTTAAATAGTTTGATAACTCCATCTCTGTAATTGGTTTATTTTATACTGGTATATTTTTATTTTATGAATTAGAGGTCACTAGTATGTAAAGAAACCTATAAGCTTCACAAGATTTTCAGGGGGAAAAAATGTAAACTCCCTTTGCTAGAGCTTCATGCAGAATTCTCAAGCTTAGCTTCCTCACTTTGCCCGAGGCCAAAATTTCTAAAGATTGGTGACTTCACGGGTCTTTTCCTTGCTGTAACCATACTTCACCATTCTCTGCTTTGCCTTCTTTCTTTACAATTTACTTCTCTCTAAAGTGTTTTCATCTCACTGGGTTTTAGTTTCATTAGTTTACTTTTGCCCTTGGATATGTCTCTTACTTTATAGCAAATCAAATACTGCATTAAATATGGTATGCTGGGGAATTTATCAAGGATCTCAATATATTTTAGCCAACAAATCCCTCAGACCATGTAGCCCGTTATCCTGCTGGAAATAGAAATCTTGTCCAGGATTTTCCAACTTTCACTTAAGCTACATTGGGAGAAGGATCTACCTATGATAACATTAAACATTCTGACCTTCAGATTTATATTCAAGAAGAATTCTGTCCCTTGAAGACCATTTTTCCCAGTGAGACCTTAGACCTCTTACCCATCCAGCCTTGAAATATGGAAAGCTAGTCCTCAGTTTGGTGCCTGTTTAGACAGGGAGATATACAACCTTCTCCCTGGTGAGATGGAGGTTGCATGAACACCACAGACAATCCTGGAGGCTCTGGAGGCCATGATTCTCCATCAGGGTCCAGCCTCCACCACTCCTCCTCCTCTCCCCCAGCCCTCACAGCCAAAGCCTCGCAGGGACTCCTAGGCTGCCACTGCTGTCTCCCGACGGAGTTGTCAGCTTCAAAACTTCCCTTAGAATCTCACTCAATGGCCACATATCGGAATTGTCTTTTTTTTCTTAAATACCCCACAAGATGCATACCGATCGATCATCCGTTCTTTGCATATCTTTCAAGATTCTGACTTTCGGTGCCATTGTGTTTAGATTGCTACCTAAATGTGTACAGAGATGCCACTGGTAGAGGAACGTCTTCTTGTTCCTTGAAAAACTATACAGCATCTCTCTCTATATATACACGTGTGTGTGTGTGTGTGTGTGTGTGTGTGTGTTGAACAAGGTGGGGGTTAGGAGCACTGACCACCGTGCAGTTGGAAATTCACATATAACTTGATTCCCCTAAAACTTAACTACTAATAGCCTACCACTGACCAAAAGCCTCACCAACGACATAAACAAGTTAACACATTTTTATTACATGCAATATATACATATATATACTGCATTCTTAAAATAAAGCAAGAGAAAATGCTCATAATAAAAACATAAGGAACAGAAAATAAATGTACAGTATTTACTGAAAAATATTTGTGCATAAATGGACCTGCATCATACAAACCCACACTGTATATGTGAATAATATATGATATGATGCACACACATATAATATAATACATGTATATGTGTGAAGGGAGCCACCTCTTTTGCTGATTTATATTAAAGCTCCACTCAATATTATTTAGGCTAGTGAGTGTGCCAATGTTTGAGCCATAATTTATTTTTCTATGCTTTCAAAAATTCTGCATCTGGTTGCTCTAATTTGTATTTTCCCACTTCACTACACCTTCATCAATGTATTTTGTACTATTTAGGCTTTTAGAATCGGATAGGGAAAAATTTCTTGTTTTAACTTAAATTTCTATGACTAGTGATGTGGAATATTTTATGTGCTCTTAGAAGAGTTGGCTAAGTTATTCTAAGACAAACTCATTCTCCTCTCAAAAAGCACCTCATTTTTCAAACTTAGGTCAGATTGTGGTTACTGTAATTATTAACTACCTGTTTTTATATAATCTTTCTGGATAAACTCTAGGAAGTGGTTATTTTCAGAGTTGATTAGATGCAGTCCTTATTGCCTTACTGCTAAAATTCATATATATTGTTTCTAACTCATTGCTTTGATTATCTAGGGATTAAATTAAATAAACTAAATGATTTAAAGCATCTGAATAATGACATCAGCTCTTCTGAGGGCATAACTACAGCCTTAGGATATTTTTATAAGACTTCAAAGCAGTCATTTGATCCAGTTTTAAAGTCACACATTTACAGATATTTGGAGAAGGAAGGTCCTTGGAGAGAGTCAAATCTAGCCTTATTTTGTAAATCTGGCAACGAAGATCCAGAAAGGAAGGCCAATTAACCAGCATCACGGGAAAGTTGCTGGTAAATCCAGGATTAGAACCCAGAGGCCTCTTTTACTGATCGATGGCCGTTTTGCCACCATACAAATTTTTCAAATTGGGAAGGAGAATTACGACAGATAATACACTTTATATATTCAGGTCGACATTTATTTATATGTAGACCCCAAAGCCAACCCACACAAAAAACTTGGGTGTAGGGTAGGTGTTGTTGAATGGCTGGAGTCCGTTGCAGCTCCTAACTTCTATGTAGGAGGAGACCATGACAGCCATGCGCTTGGGAGGAGAGGCAGGTAAGGGGCGTGTCTGGAAGATGCTTTTGTATACAAACTCACTATGTTGGCTTAGACTGTGATTTTCTTTGAGGGATGAGGAAGACATTTGAATCTAATAAATTTATTTAGACCAAAGAACTCTATGGCCAGACTGTTACCAGAGGTGTCTCCTGGACCTTTTCTGATAGAGCATCCAGAATACATCATCCTAGGACTTCTTTCTCTTCTACTTTCCTCTCTTATCTTCCTCCTCAGCTCTCTTCTCCCTTTATGAAAAGCAAACAATCTTTTCCACCAGACTGTCTGCCCTTTTCTCTGTTGCCCTGGCACCAGTAAGACGTCTGAAAACACTTAATACGATTCCAGCCAAAGACAGTTCTTCCATAAGAGCAATTTTATCACCAGCTGTTTAGGTAATTGCCCTTTCTTCTCTTTTCTTACCATGCTATGCAGTAAGCAGAATCAGCTATGAGGGTTTAATGGAGACATAGGGTTTACTGTAGCACTTCGTCTCTAAGCTCTAAATAATCTCTAAACTATAGCACTTACCAATCTTCGAACTTGGACTATCTCTCTCTACAACCCGAATTCATCCCATTCCTGACCGAGTGCCTCTCTCCGTACGAAAGTGGATATTCTCTTGCTTGCTTAGTTCTACCCACTTCCATCTTGTTCTTACGCAAAGTTTTTCTCAGCCGCCCTCTCCACTGAAGAGGTGGAAACCCTTTCCTGAATTCCCATGTGGCCTGAAATGGCAGCCAGTCCTTGCCTAGCTCTCTCCTCCATAAAGAAATAGTTAAGTGAATAATCCCCAACTTATATAGAACTCTGAAAACATAGTCTTCTCTTCCCGGTTCTCCATTTTCAATCCAAACACCCAGATATCTGGTATTGTTCTGTTCCGGAGCTTCTGCGTGGAAGTGGCAGTCCCCCCACTGACGAGCTGCCACGGGCACACGCTGGCAGGAATTTAACACTCCTCCACTAAAAACGCCCTGGCGAAACTTGTCTTTTCCATCAAAAAGATGCCAAACAAATAGTAAAGGTGGAGAATTTTCTTCAGAAAATGTCTACATCTCTGTAACGGTTTTATACTTTTTCTCCTGAAATCAAGATGACAGATTTCATTATCCTGTCGGATCCTTATTTTTAAAAAGAAACATCTAGTATTCGCTCCACCTATGATAGCAGATTCCAGTATCATTCCACCAGCTTTTCAGCCTCTAATAGAAGTCCCCACTCAATGGTGACTTACAACTGAGATAGGGCATGGGGTGAGACAGCTACAATCCGTAAAGGCTACTGGAACTCTCGACAGGGACGTAAGACCACGCCTGTCCCCACAGGATTTATGGCTTAAAACCAGCAGCAACCAGTTCAGTCCAACAGGTGTACTAACTGGCACACCCTGTGTCCTCATCATTGGAAACAGAAAGCCCATAGAAGGACCCAACTTGGCCAACAGTGTTCTTCCGAGAAATCTCCACCCCTTTCCCGGGGAGATCCTGAATATTCCTCCCCCTTATTGAACACTCTACCCCCGGATAGATGAACCTCTTAGGAAGCAAATTCCGCTGAAAGGGGGCTACTCTGCCCACTCTCTGTCTCACGGCTTCACTAAGCAACTCACTTTCCCTTTAAACTCTATGCTGGCTCAGGTTTGAATTCTCTCCTGCGTGCAGCCAAGAACTCACAGTGGGTTTCAGACCTCAGGTCCCTGGACCCGCAGAACGCCCGCATCAAAGCCGTCTTATAATCAGGGACTTGAATGTCACTGGGAGAACAGTTTCTGTCGTGTTTAGCTGAGCAGCAGGGTGAGTTAGGCAGCATCTGCAAGGGTCTCTGCTTCAGGACTTCCAAATGCATTGTTTCAGGGGTCTTCAGGCTCATCTCATTGTTTGACGACCTTCAGTTGTGAAAATAACTTATATAGGATGTCTTACATCAGGCGCTATTCTCATGAAATAAATATTCCTTCTCTATAGTTCATATTTCTTCTTTCTGCCTTTAATGGTAACTATTTGGCCAAAGAAGGAATTTGATTTAGAGGGAGGGGGAGGCAGGCAGGCAGGAGAGAGGGTGGACGAAAGCTCAGAAGTATATAAACTTGATTCTCGGGTGCTATACAACCCAGGCAGCACCAGTGCGCGCAGCATAGTCTTGGCAAGCAGACGTTTCATAGGAAATATCACTCAGGTTTTGATGAGGCGGCTGCTACCAGTCAGTGGAGGCAGGTATGGTTGGATAAACAGCGATTCACAAGGTGAAGTTGAACACAAAAGAACCTCAAGTGTCTACACCTCATGGGACCACCCAGATTAGAGTTTTCTTGTTTGTCTAGTCCCCAAATTATTAAAAATAGTATTGTCTGTTTCCTTCTAAAGAGGAGTTTTTTAACTAAAAAAAAAAAAAGCACTGGGAAACAGTTTTCTGACCACTTAATTTTTTTCCATGGTCGACCTCAATTTCTTCAGAATAACCTTTACCATCAACCTGCCACATAAACACCTAACACCCAGTCCTCGCAAGTTGGGAGCATTTTAGCTCAATACATGCTAATATCATTAAGCTCACTGCTGCAAATAATTTTTGCTCGTTTTCGATTTTAGGATCACTCATTAGCCAGGGGCTAAAAGGAAAAAAAAAACACCCAAAACAGATGCATTATCTTGAAGACAAGAAGTTGATGACAGGCAAGAACTGGCCCCCAAGCTAGTTCCAGTCAATTTCCTGAACAAAAGATTCCTTCTCAATCTTTCTTCCCACAGGAAACAAACCTAACTGGGGAAATTCTTACATAATCCAAAATCTGCAGGACCACTGGAAACCAGAATTGAGATGTTAACTCCATCATGTAAGGGAAGGGGCAAAAGTCTTCCACGTCGGAAATTAAAGATTTAAAAGAAAATGTTCAAGGGGCCCATTCTGACATCTTATCACTCACTTAATCACTATGTTAAGATGTCAGTGATTCTCTGGATCTTCAGAATCATCACCTTTTTGCTTTTATTGTCCATAGTCCTTCCTTACCCTTTAGTGTGTGCGTGTGTGTATTTAGGGACCATAGCATTTCAGTCCTATCAAGTTATTAGAAACAACCAAATCTGTCTTCAGACATTGAGAAAATCTGCATCCATTTTTTGTAGGTTCAATAATTCCCATCTCAATTGCCTTCCCATGCAGGAGATTGTTTTCTATCTAAATACTTCAACTGAATCTCAGAAAATCTTAAAACTGTCCACATGTATTTAACTCAGTGGAACCCCAATTAACACTCTAACAAACCTCTGACTAGGAAAAACGAATGTAAGTCATGTAACTGATTCTCCTGCACATTCAAATGCAGAAATGGGCAGTCAGACGAATCTTCCTTATCTCCTAATGATGCTCTTCCTGTCCCATAGGTACCAGAGAAGGATGGCAGCAACCCTTTTGTGCATTTCAACCGTGTGGAAAAGAAACCACGAACTCCCACAGCTCCCTTCCCGCCTCTCTGTGGGAGCCAGCTCACAGCCCTCCTTCTCCCCACCCCGTGAGTTACCAAGGAAACTGTGTCCCATAAATATACATGGTATTTGGGAGATATTCCCTGAGGACCTACTCTTCCATTTCTTTTTAAATAGGTCTCTTAACTGATGCATAGCTAGTAACAAAGCAAACTCTCAAATCAATGATTCTCTGACTTCAGAGAAGATCCTTTCAGGGAGGAAATGCACAAGGTCAATGTTGCCACCTGGGGCAGGCCACCCCAAAATATCCCAGATGGCCTGTTGATTACTTTTTAATTAAAGTTACTTGACAAGGAAGGGTCCAGGAAGGGTACTTTGACCCTCCCTTGTCCTCCTGAAATCAGTCTACTCCCTCATCACTGGAGTTAAGAAACCTAGAGCTGAAAAACTTGTGGAAACAACCCGTTACTTTATTGATCCCCCAAGCCCCAACTTGTTTAGATTCCCCACTAATGAGCACCCCAACCTAAAGTGACTTTGTCCTGTTATTTCTTCACAAATGTATTGTCTCTTTGTCTAAAATGCACAAAAAGCTGGCTGGCTCATCATTTCTGAGAGTATCACCAATGATCTCCCATATGCATACAGTAAATTAGTTTTTCTCCCATTTTTAATCTGGTCTAGTGTCAATTTTATTATGAGTCCACCCATAAGAACTGAAGAATGTAAGAAGAGGCAGGGAACTCTCCCTCTCCCTAACACCAACAACATGGGGAAAACTTCATGTAAAGGCCGTTACCCTGCTATTCAGAAATGCCTGAGATTGTCCAGAAGTCAGATGCTTGTATGCTAAAGGTCTTAGAGAAGACTCCTGACAGCTCAGTCATTCTGAGAAATATGGAGCCAGGGAAACAGTTATTCTCCAATAACAAAGTGGTCTCCCTACCCTCGCGGGCTTTCATTCCCCTCTCCTTCCTCCCGTGCCCTAGTCCCAGCTCCATTCCTGCCTTTATTTGATTCCACATTGGGTGGGGTGGGCGGTGGGGAGAGAGTTTTAGATCCTGAAATTGGAGTAGGAAGGGGATGGAAGAAAGCTTCACAGTTGTCTGGGCGGCAGGCTGACCACCAACAAGAATGTATGTACCGCAAAGGTGAATCTACTACCAACATATCTCCTATAGTTATCATATAAAGAGTGTCTGTACCCTTCTGAGCTTAAGGCTCATTTAAAAAAACATGTCTATTATTGTCAGGCTTCTAAAAGAGGGGGAATAGAGGTAAAGAAAAGAAAAATTATGCCAGCATAAGTTAAAAAGTGAATTACAATATTCAGTTATCCCCATCCAAACACATTTTGATTTTGTATCATAGACAATTTTGAACATACACAAAAGTTGTTCAAATAGTATAATTCCTAAGCACCCATTGCCCAGCTTCAACAATGATAAAGCTCAAATTATTCTGAAGAAAACCCCAATGGTTATATCATTCCATCCATAAATATGTCGCTATGTACCTCTAAAACACAGCATTGTGACTTTTTGAAAAACATAACCACAATAACATTATCCAACACGTTAGAAATGAGTTCTTAGTACCATCAAATATCTAATTAACCTTCAAATTTTCTCAGTAATCTCATGGTGTTTTTTACATGGTATTTTGCTCAAATCAGGATCAAAATGTACCGCACTTGGTTCATACATCTCTTAAGTCTTTGTGAACCTGTAAGCTGCAGAAATGAAACACGTGTCTTGTGTATCTGGCCCCGTTTAGATTCTGTGGCTTCCATCCCTACTGTCATTTAGCGTGTTCCTCTGTCCCGTGCATGTTGACGGTCTAGCTAAAAAGGCTTGATTAGATTCAGGTTCCCCTCGCCGCCCTTTTTTACAAGAACACCTTGGCAGTGGTGTGTGTACCATCGTTAGAAGGCATTCAGTGGTTGAATGTCTCTATTTTGCGATGTTACAATCCATTACAATAATTGCCTATATTCTTTAATTCACAGGGAGGAATTATAAAAAGATTTAGGTATAAAACACGCAGTGGAAATGGGAACAGAGGACTCAAAGATGATTAGGGCATGGTCTTGCTCAAAACAAAACAAAAAAATCTTATAGCTTAAGGCCCGCCAAACAGAAAGCAGGCACAGAAACGAGCTTTGCGATGCCACGCTGACTCTGGTCAATATCAGGTAAACACACAGCAGGAGGCTAAGTCTTAAGGAACAAGGGTGGCAAGTTAAGCCGCAAAAGAAGGCATCCCGGGTAAAAGCAACATCAGAAAGAAGCAGCTGCGCAGATTAGTGGGAATATGTGAGGAAACCCGGCTTCTCTGATCAATTTTCCTTTCTCAGTTACACAACGAGAAGACTGAACTAAAAATTCTCTAAATCCCTTCTACCTCTAAAGTCCTAACAATCCATGTATTTAATTTATAATCTGGCCCAAATACTCTCCTATATGGAATAAAAATCAGCAGAGCAAACGATCACAAAATTTAATATGAAATGTTTGTTATCCACTGAGTTCAGTTCTTCAATAAAAGTTTCCGTTGGAGGAAGTCAGTGGTTAAGGTATTGGAGATGCTTCTGCAAAGGATTTCTGGCTCATTCAGAGGACTTCAAGGTGTGGTCACTCTAGTTCTTAACTGAGTTAAGTTTAATACCAAAATAATGATTTTCCAAGCACTCAATGGATTGTGGGCAGAAGGATAAATTACAATAATGACCTTTTGAGGGGAAAATTGGAAATACGTGATAATAATATAAATTTACATATATTTTGACCTGGCAATCTGCTTTAAGCAATAAATTTTACATACATACTCACCCAAATGTGTAAAGATGTTGGTGGTAGGCTTTCTTGTAATTGTGGTAAAACTGAAAACAATTATACTCATCAATAGGGGATTGATTTTTTAAATAATTCATCACTAATAAGAATGAGCTAGATTCTATCTTATATGAACATCACTCCACAATTTTAAGTAAAATTGTTAATATACTGAATATTCTGTTTAATTCTAATAAAAAGTATCTTTCCAGTTTTATATCTATATGCATTTACTATATATTCATATCTATAATAGAAAAACGCCTGGAAGTATAAAACCAAACAAAAACTTTACCAGTGTTTATTTTTAGAAAGTATAATTATAGATTTTTCACATTCTCTATTGTGTCTACATTGTTTGAGTGCTTTACCTGTGCATGCTCCTTTTCAAATTAGAGAGAGGACAATAATTTCTGTAACCAAGGCTGTTCTTTTCCCTGAAACATTTCCCTCACCCCCTCTCTCCCTCTGCTCTGGTTTGATTCCCCATCAGATGAGTATGGTCTCTCTCACCACACACTCTAAGTAAGTACATACTAAAAATACTTGCTTGGCCTTGCTGATCCCTGGCGTCAGCTCTATGTCCCCCTCCCCCTCACGGACACGAGACCACACGCACTGCCGCCCTTCACCTCCCCTTCACTTTTCAACCTGCCCTTGGGCTCCTATCCCCATCGCTCCACTAAAATTTCCTTGATAGAGTCCACAGTGGCCTTCTGATTGTGGAATACTATTGGCTATGCTGAAACTTCATCTTGGACCGCCCTCCCCCCACTCAGCTACCCTTAGCGCCTTTCAGCACTATCTGTGTTCCCAAGATTTTCATGAATTTCCTACCTGAGATTCAGTGACCCCCCCTACCCCCCCTCCCCCGACACAATCCCCACATTTTGGGAGCATGATCAGTCTCCTCCCATGAATCCTCAGATTTGGGCCTGAGCGCACTTAGCTTTGTCCTTTTTCCACTTGGTCCCATCCTCTCCCATACCCTCCAGTTCTCTGTTACACCTTGTATGCTCTCTCTTATGTCTTTGTCACACCTCCCTCTCTGTCACCTCAAGTGCTGTCACCAGCATGCGCATGTCACTTCACATCACACACACACACACACACACACTCACACACGCACACTCCTCCTATGCCCTCTGCTCTCTACCTACTTACACAGTAATTTTTCAATCTTTTCTTTCCTTTAACTCCAATGTTCTTGAAGCAGAGACTAACACTTGCAATTTCATCACCACCCATTTAATTTGTTAAAAGCAGATCGAGCTGTATATCAGGGCTCCTCAGTGCATGAGCCCCTTCCAAGGCTTTGTACATGGTTTTGAATTCATAATTATATATTTTTTAACATTTAAACATTTCTTATAAAGAAGCCACCCATACTTTGGATCCATTCCTGCCTCAGCACATTGAAAACTGACTTACACTCTAACCATTCCTTTAAAACTAACGCGGCAGAGATCATAATTCAGTTCCTAAAGATAAATCCATAGCCAATTCATAGTTTGTTTGAACTTGTCCTCTTTGTGATTTTTGTCACAGTTAACTACCTCCCCCTTCTAAAACCTACCCCTTCACTTGAACTTCCATCCATCTCTGGATCTTTAAACATCACCTGCATCGCCTCATTATCCATCTCCCTTTGCTTGTCCACCCCGACATTTAAAAATCATCTGTCCTGTCACGTGGGCCTCTCAAATCTTTCTCCTAGATTCACTGGCACCTTACCCCAGGTTCACTCTTAGCTTTTGCTCTCATGATCTAATGCCTATGATTGTGCCATTTCTTGCCTTTCTGAACCCTATTGTTAATTTTTTTTAGTTTTATCAAATGGTGTGACATTGGTTAATAAAGTTACATAGGTTTCAAGTGTACAATTCTGTAACACATCACCTGTCTATTACACTGTTTACCACTCAAAGTCAAGTCTCCTTCTGTCACCAAACATTTGACCTTCTTTACCCTCTTCAACCTCCCCCCAATCCTCCTCCCCCTCGTGTTTGTTTGTCTTGTATGTTTGTTTGTTGCTTTCAGTTTTATATACACAAAGGAGTGAAATCATACAGCTCTTGGTTTTTTCTGATTTATTTCGCTTATCAGGATATTCTCAAGATCCATTCACGTTGTCACAAACAGCAGTATTTCATCTTTTCTGATGGGTGAGTAGTGTTCCATTGTATATAGATACTACATCTTTTTTATCCAATCATCCATCAAAGGACACTTCGGTTGTTTCCACGTCTTGGCCACCATGGATGACACTGTGCATAACGTGATGAAATCCAACCTCCTTACAATGATGTACAAAGCCTTCCATGGTATGTTCTCTCCATTTCCAGCCTCATCTCAAAACAGAACTCAGGAACTACTCTAAGCTCCAGCCAAAGCACTTCCTGTTCCCATAAGGCACATCTGTGCTTTGTATCCGCTGCTTTCTTTGCCTAAAGAACAATTTCATATCCTCTTCTGTCCTCTACCCATCATTCTAACTAACTGCTACTCAATATTTAATATGCAGCCAAAGCATCACTCCCTGACTACCCTCGTTTAAGCTGAGTTGGTACTACTTATCTATGCTACAGCAACATTCTCTAGTACAGCATCTACCATACTACATTGTAACTGTTGATTTAGTGGTCTGCTTCCCCTCATGGGCTGAACTCCTTAAGAACAGGTAATGTGTTCAATTCATCTTGTATGCTTAGCGCCAAAGATAGTGCTCAGGACACAGTAGGCTCTCAACAAATATTTGTGAAATGAATGAGTAAATAAATTAATGAATGTTCAATGTGCTCTGATAAAATTAGTTTGGCAGTCTTTTTTCCTCTATATTTTCCTGCCTAAAGCTTCTTTTAAAATGTAATCATAAGTTTAGTAGCCTGTTCTCTATCTGAAATGAAGCTATTAGTTTGATCCTTTTTTTAATATTTTATTTTCGTAAAATACATCTTTTCATCAGTCTAATCAATATTTATCCGGTGCCACATGGTACATGTCTTTGGGGCTCCCAAACTATAAAAAAGCCAGCCGATGAAAGCTGTTCTTACTAATCGGGTTGATATCCTCTGTGGTTATCGGCCACACTCTCAAGTCTGAAGAAAATTGGTTCATAGTAAAGAAATCCAAGATAGCACAAGCGAGTGCAATATCCATGAAGATCTAACTTTAACGAATAGCATAACAGAGTGATGTGAACCACAGAGTGACAGTATCGGAGGAAGAGATCTGAAAGCCTGAGCCTCAGTTTTTCTTTTGTACACATTTTAAAAATACTTTCTTAGCTTAGTGTTGATATCATTGTCTTCTACCTCATGGTGAAGACCTAAGTAGGACAGCCTGAAAGGCGTCACGTACAGATGTTTCAGGAGGAGAAGGGATGGGCAGACTGGCAAAGGAGGAGGAACGACACGTCTGATGATGCCCGGATGTTAACAAAGTACGAACGTCGCTGGGATAAGGTTTATTTGCCTCACACTCCACAATGAGGCAAAATGATGGCCATCCTCTGCCTTCTGTGCCACCATGAAATAAAGTTATCATATGACTAAGAAGTTTCATGGGGCAGGGGGCTTTGGAGTGTTTTGCCCTCTAATGCTCACTTTCAATTTTTTTCAGATGGTACCTTTGGCTTATGAAGAAGCTATATCTCTAAGAGCAGTCACTGGTCCAGACTGAAGTCCAGGAAAAAAGAAATGAAGCAGGTGACAATGCACTAGGGCTTACTCTACATTCTTCTGGGCCCCAGCCTCAAAGGGCAAAATCAAGGGCACTTGATTTTCGCCTAGGTTGGCCAGTCTCGTCAACTTGAATAGGAAAATAGCCAACAATTCAGAGGAGGCATTCTGATCTATAGTACATATTATCCATTTTAATAAAACTCTACTGAAGAAATATGTCTACATTTATTCATTTATGCCTTCAGTACATATTTACTGAATGCCTACTTGTAAATCAGGCACTAGAAATACAGAAATGGGCAAAATATGTAAAAGCCCTATCTTCACTAAGCTTCCATTCCAATTAAAGGAACCTGGCAAAAAACTAAGTCAGTAAAATGTACAATGTGCCAGATGAGAAATGCCGTGGAGAAAATAATGCAGAGCAAGGGAGTGAGGAGTGCTGGGCAGAGACGGTCATTTAAAATAGGTTGGTCATGGAAGGCCACCTGAGCAGATGGCACGTGACTTAGACCAGAAGGAGACGAGGGGATATCTGCAGGAAGAGGGAACGAGCCATGGGGTACCTGGGAGGTGAACTTGGCAGGAAAAGAGAACACCCAGTGTCAAGTTCCTGAGAAAGTCAAGTGACTAGGCTTTTAATGAAACAAGGATGTGAATCCATTGGCTGGAGCCCAATGAATGAAGAATGAAATAATAGAGGGCTGGAGAGTTAGAATAGTAATTAATTATTATTATTATTAATTATATTATATTATTAATAGAAGTGTTATTATTATAAGAACCTAAATAATGGAGGATCCTGTAGACCAGAGGCAGGTGGTCGCTTTCACACTGGGTGAAATGGGAAACTGGTCAAGAGTTCCCACAAAGGTGTGGCATGATCTGACTTGAGTTTTGAAGTCTGTGTAGGTTGCGTGTGTACATATGACAGAACACATTGTAATCAATAAATGAGTTACCCCCCAAAACTCTGAAGTTCCATTTTCCAAATCAAATATTATGTTTACATCAGTTGGAGGATAGCTATTTAAATTAAATCATTCCACTATGGGTATATCATTGTAAAATTCAGAAAGTGGGACACTACCAGGACAAATGTCTAGGTTTCCTGAATAATGACAAATAAGAAATCTACATATTAACTTTAAAAATTTAAGAGACAATGAGGATATTTCAACACTAATGGGTATTAGTGATGTTAAAAGAATTATTGCTATTTTTATCATATCATTCTAAAATGTCCTTACCTTTTAGGGATGAATACTAAAGCATTTATAAATTAAATGATGGAATATCGGGGATTTGCTTCAAAATAACCCAGATGCTGGAGGTGAGGGACTGGGTGAGGGAGTAGAGGAAATGGGATGGGCCGCAGGTCAACTGCTGAAACTGAGTGACGGATACACAGGGGCTCAGTTTGTTACTACCTTTGCTTTTGTAAGTGTTTGAAAACATCCACGGTATAGATTTTAAAAATAGAATAGATTGAATCATTTTATCAATGAAAGAAACAACCTAGTTCAAAAGAAATAAACGTTGGACACTTTAAATTTCACGGAAAGAGCAATGACCTTTAAAGAAAATCTCCATCAATCCATATCTGTGACGAGCAAGGCTTTCCACGTCGAGTTTTAGGAGATCCGGTGTGATGGGGGGGAAAAAGCAGAAGAGGCTGGGAGAACAAGCGGGCATGTGAGGTTTCCCTTTGTCCCTGAGTGACTTTGTGGCCCTGAGCTAGCGACAAGGACCATGGCGTTCCGTTGCCTCCTCTAAAATAATGAAGGAGTTAGACCAAATGATCACTAAGGTTTCCTCCAAACCTAAGACATAATCTTTATGATGGTTGATGAACATGAATTTTGATTTTAATGACTGCTTTAAAGCAAACATATGCCACTAAAGGGAAAAGGGAAAAATGGCACCTAGCTGGAGCCCTGAGAGGTGATAAAAGCTGCCTGAGAATTAGGTAATTCCATTATTTCAGTTCCACATTCTTCTTACAACAAGCTAAATAATAAAATGTAAAGAATATTGCTCTTCAGCAGGGGTTTGAAACTTTTTCTATAAAGGACAAGATGGAAAATATTTTAGGCTTTGCTGCCCAGGAGGTCTTTGTTACAACTTCTCAACTCCATTCTTGTTATGCCAAAGCAGCAATATGAATACCTCAAGGAAGGAGGGGAGCTATGTTTCAAAAAACTTTACTTATGAAGAAGAAACAGGCAGCAATGGCCCACAGTCTACAGTTTGCTGATCCTGGCCCTTTAGTATAATCAGATATTAAAATAAGAATCTTAACATATTCAAATAATAATATAGAGATAGGAAGTCATATTCATCTGCTCCACATTTCCCCCCCTTTTTTTCAAATACAGTTTACATTCGATATTGTTTTGAATTAGGTTCAGGGCACAGCACAGAGGTCGGACAATCACATACCTTACAAAGTGTTCACACTGCCTGACTTCTCATGTTCCTGCAGCCTAATGGTGACTCATACAGAGGTCTCGTGCTGTATTTTCACATCCTCAGTCCAGTGTCTTAGATCGCCTCCACCGCGTCCACTGCAGTGCAAGCCCCTCACACCTCTCACTTAGATACTACCATACACCTCAGGTTTTGCCCTGTGGCCATTCATTCTCTGCACAGCAGCCAGGGGGCTCCTCTCACTGAAGAAATCAGATCACGCCTGTGTCCTGCTCAAAGTCCGCCATGGCTCCTGAGACCCCTTAGCATGGTCGCTCAGGCCCCCCATGACCTGACCCCATTCCCCAGTCATGCTCCCGTTCATTCTCAGTGCTGCGAGCATCCTTCCTGCATCCCCGGCAAACTAAACTCACTTGGTTCTCAGGGTGTCTGCATTTATCGCACCTCTGCCTAGAACGCCTACTGTACAGGGAATTGTAAGGCTGCTTCTTGCTCAACATTTATGTCTCACTTTGAGTATCACCTCCTCAAAAAGGCCTTCTCTGACCACCAGGCCCTTCCCCTCATCAGTTCATAAACTATTGCACTTTTATATTTCTTCCTAAAACTTACAAGACAGTAAACATACATGCAGATACCCAAGTAATATCATTCCATTATATTGTGAATGGGAGCAGAGATATTTGTTCGATAGCTATCAGGGGGACACAAAGAAACCTAGAATTATCTTATGGAGGGCAGGCCCTTTGTAGTATAGGCTTCCCCTGCTTAGGTGAGTGTTCTAGGAACCCATCTGTATCAGTGAACCAGCTGGCGTTGTTGTGAGAGGCTGTGTTCAGCTTCAGTGAATTTTTTTTTAAAGACTCTTTCAATGCGTTTGCCCATTTCATTATGGGTGATTTACAAGTGCCCACACCGTGCTGAGTGTTCGGCAGTTTTTGGCCAAATAACAGCCTGCCCCTGTCTCCCACCTTCCCGATTCACCTGATCTCACTCCAAGCAACGTTTTTTTTTTGTTTCCCCAGATGAAAAAACTCCTCAGAGGGAAATGTTTTGCCATTGTAAATGAGGTGAGACAAACAAACAAAAAAGGCAGAAGCACTGAAAGGCATCAAAATCGACAAGTTCAAAAACCGTTTGGTACAGTGGAAAAAAGTCTCGATAGGGGTATTGCATCAAATAGAGAGTCCTTTGAAGGTGACTGAAGTTTAAACATATCAGGATAAATACACAATTTTTATAAATAAATTCCAGAATGTTGGGGTCCCCCTCATAACTATCTCTACCAGGGCACCCATTCGTAAACCTCCATATTTACCTGCCAGCCAGCTTCAAATGCGGTAGCTATACAGCGAATGCCACAGAAGGAGCACACCCACAGCGTTCAAGCTTAACAAAATAAACTGAAAATGTCTGATGCAAATCTTATTCTCATTACTAATTCTTATATTGTTACCTTTTCCCTACCTCAGCCGAGGAGCTAAGTCATACCAACCATGCCTCACCTGCTTGCCTGAGATTCCTTCACTGCTATGTCCCAGAGCTCAAATTTTTCTCTACCATGTTTCATTTTTCTCTAACAGTTAAGAAGTTGTCCGTGTGATTCTCTAGGTTCATTCTTTTTTTTTATTAGTATTAATACTTCATTTATTTATTTTAGAGAGAGGGGAAGGGAGGGAGAAAGAGAGGGAGAGAAATATCAATGTGTGAGAGATACATTGATTGGTTGCCTCTTACACGCCCTTAGCTGGGGACCTGGCCTGCACCCTGACTGGGAATCGAACCGGAGACCTTTCGGTTCTCAGGCTGGAGCTCAGTCCAGCCAGGGCTCTGTGTTCATTCTTTACCCACTGTGCTTTTCCCCAATGTGCCTTTCTAAAACTTCCTTAAGACTTCATCTGGAAAAGCCGTAATTGTACTTAAAATATTCAGAAAGGAACTATGATATATGTATAGGAATTACCAAAAGGTTTAAAAATATCTCTGAATGATAAAACTGTATAATTTTTGTTATTCTCTTATCATCTGTATGTTTTAATTTTCCTTACATAATTTCCAATCACTCATTTAAGGTCGTCCTCTTTCTGCTGTAGTTTTAAAGAAACCAATTCCTGAAAGAGAGCAAAGTAGCTTTTGAAATTCTGCATATCACACCTTTTCCTTTAATCATGTAACAGGCTTGCTGGGTAAAGGGCTTCAATATAAAGAAAGATAAATTTTCATAGTTATAAAATCCAACATAGAACAAAACAATGAACGAGATTTCAGCTTGTCTCATTGTATAACTAATAGGGACTTTGTCTATACACGAAATTCAGGAATTTCATTACAAGTAGCAGCTTCAACTTCTTTCCCCTAATTTTCTCCTAGCTGCTAAAAAAAAGAAAGAGAAAAAGCTTAGCTGTCTCTTAGTTATCTCTTTACATATGGGAGCGTGGCTATGGCCAATCATCAGGCAACAGAGAGAAAGTGAGAAGAGAAATAATCTTAACGTGGTCCCTGAACGATGGAGCGTTTACTCGAGGTGGCACTTGATACCAGGAAGGTCTTTAGGCTGAACAACTAATTATTGACTGGCCAGCAGGAAGCTAGTTTTCTCTGTCTCTTCCCCGGCCTTCCAAACAGTAGGCAAATAAGTCCCCAAATTCAAAAATGTGTTGGTCTTATTTTGTCCTCCAAAAATAGACTTTGGCCACCCTTTCGAAGTTGAAGAATCTCACGGTCAAACAAAAGCGAATGTCGTCCTGATGTCTCTGCAAATGACCTCATGTAGACTTGGATCTCTTGGAACAGTGCAAGCCCATGCGGTCCAGGGCCCTTTCCACACTTCAGAACCACGGGGACAAACGTACTGCTCCCCCTCCCAAGCCCTTCCCCTACACAGCTCTGCAAGCCAAGTCCAAGTCCTTCCACACGCACTCACACACACTCCCACGTTGACTATCACAGAGCGTACCATGGCAGCCGTTGTTCACGGGCACAGAAGACCAGACCTGGCTGCACTGCCAGGTGCCCATTCATCAGGTGGAGCCAGGTGGGGCCAGGTTAGCCTCATGCTCATAGTTTAGCCTATCTGAGATCATGGATCCTTTGAGACTCTGAGGAGAGCTGGGTCCTGTCCTCCTAAAGGACCTGCAGCTAGACACATTCACACACAAAAATGTTACATACAGTTTCAGGGTATTCATAAACCTCCTTCGGGCCCACAGCCCCCTCCTCCCCACATTTACAATTTTTAAGCCCAAACCACAGCTCCAGCAGGGTGAAGAAATCCATATCAGGCCATTACCTGGCTTTGTTCTCAAAAAACCAACCCAATACTTTTTTCTTGAATGTCATTATCTCATTCTTCCTCTTTCCTCGTGTCCGTCAATACCCATGAATTCTCTCCTTCATTCTTCTCCCTGACTCTCTCCCCTTGTCTCTCTCTGCCCTCAACTCCTTCATGTTAATCTCTTTCCCAGTATGTTTCTATCTGTGTCTTTCCTTGTCTCTCACTGTCTCCATCTCTCACTCACACAAACACACGTAATGTCATTTGCTGCTTCTTTCATAAATCTGATTTGAGAATTTGGAATTTGTTTTAATAGCACAGCCTGTATCTCCAGAATTGCTCTGCTCTGTACTCATTCAATAAACTCTAATTTTTTCAGATCATTGGAATTCTTTCTATTGTCTTACTCTTTCTGAATAGCAGTCACTCCCTCTGCACTCGCAGAGTTTACTGTCTGAAGGGACAAGTTCTCTTTGGTCTTCACACTGCGGCGCAGGCGCAGCGCGGAGGGCTCCAGGGCCTGGAGAGCTGTTTGAAAGTCCAGTCAGATTCAAACGTGTCCAACTACAAATGACATGGACGGTAATAGTTTCCATACTGAGTTAGATTTCGTACCCCGATGGCTTCATTTTCTTTCTGCAGTGACAAAACATCGCTGTGGTTATGCAAACGGAATTCTACCTTGCACATTTCTATGTAAACCATAGAAAAAACTGCCACGTGCACACGGGCACAGAAACACAAGCACACACTCACAGAGACTGGAAATGAGGTCAGTCCGTGGCAGGAGAAGTTTAGACAAAGTTGAATGACCGCAAAAAGAAATTTTGATTCCAGGTAACGAAGTTTAGAAGCATAGGGAGTCGCCTTAGGCTGAAGTCAAACTCCACTGTGCAGAAGAGCACATCTTGTAGTGACTGCACCGACACTCCTGCTATTCCTCTCTCCTCCCTACGTACACCTGTGTGTGCACACGACCCCTCGCCCATAATCCGCACATCTGCTCACCCATCGGGACTGTGATTTGTTACGAGGCTAGGATAGTTACGTATCTCACACGTGTGTATTAACTGCAACCGCACTCTATTAGAGGGTTATTATTTCCCTATTTTAGTGATGATGAGGAGGACCGAGGACTTGGCCAGGGCCGTACCCTCTACCTGCGGCCGCAGCTCCTGTTAAGCAGCCCCTCTCCTTTGGCTAGTTCTCTCCTCGTGTTCTGGTGCCCACTGCTTCCCGTTGCCCCTTCTCTGACTTCTGCTAGTACTAGATGCTTCCTCAGTTCGTGCTGAACCACTTAGCTCTACCTGTTCCTCTTCATTAACTCTCTTTATCAACCAAATCCAAGAAGTGCAGGCTTATTCAACAGCACAAAGGTAAACAGTAAGAAGGATGATACAACCAACCAACCAACCAACAGTAAGAAAGATGATACAAGAAGGATGGATAGGGAAGATGAAGAGGAAGAAGGGAAAAAGATGAAATACCTATTTTATCATTGCTTCCAGTAAGATGTCAACGGAGACCATCTAAAATCAAGCATTCAAGTTCTTTTATAAAGTTATAGTTGTGATGATCATTTCTGGGACAAAAGAAATACATACACAGCCCTGGCCAGGTAGCTCGGTTGGTTGGAGCGCCATCCCATAACCAAAATGTTGTGGGTTCTATCCCTGTCAGGGCACACAGCTCGGTTGTGGGTTCGATCTCTAGTCACGGGGCATAAGGGAGGCAACCAATCCATGTCTGTCTGTCTGTCTGTCTGTCTGTCTGTCTCCCCCTCCTTCCTCTCTCTCTAAAACCAATAAATATATCCTTGGGTAAGGGTTAAAAAAATACATGTACAAAATAAGGCCACATATATGGGCTATTTAGTGAATAAGTAGTTAAAACAGAATAAGACAAAACTAAAATCAAACATTTGTCGTATGGCCACGTACTGAACTTGACATAATAAAAAGATGTTTATAATGAATCACAAACCCTTCTGTTGGCCCAAGAATATTACAAGCCAAGCCCAGATCCAGGGCAAGCGACTTTCCCTGCTGATGAGAACTGTGGAAGCCAGCTGCACATCGAGTGGACACAGAGACAGAGCCGAACAGTTAAGGCCTTTACCGCATCCATTTACCACGTTATTCTTTCGCCAAACGTCTTTCCAAAGAATCTGAACACTTTCCCTCTCCTTCAGCCAGGCTCAGCATTTCTTTCACACACGTGGTATTTTGTTTTCTTTCAGGTTTGTTCGTTGCTTTTTTGTAGGTGTGTTTTGTAATCTTATTTTCACTTTTGTTTTGCACTTTATTGTATAGTATATTTCTAAGAATTTTATCTTTTCCTTGATTTCTTAATATCTGTGCCTATTTATACTCCTAAATCCTCTTATTGTTTAAGCAGTGTTTATGCAGGGACTTTTCAAGCATATAGTCATATCATCAGAGAATAATTTTACATCTCCTTTCCAATTTTTTAATCTTAAATTCAATGTCCTATCCTCCCGTACCATTGTCTAAGCTAATACCCTAGATCACTGTTAAATAATAGTGACATCAGTAGACACATTTGTTTTATTGATGACTTTAATGAAAATGCTTCCAATGTTTCTTAATTAAGAAACTGTTGGCTCTGGGATGAGATAGATATATTTTATCATCTTAAAAACTTAAAAAAGTTTTGAGACTTTTCAATCCAGTGGCCCCTGAACTGTAGGACTATGGTGTGCTTTTGAATCATTCATATATACCAGCTATTAGAAAGGGTAATTGGAAAACGATCTGCTTCTTGAAATCTACCCTAAAAAATAATCTCAACTGCACAAAAGAATCACGTACAAAGATTTTTAGTGCTTTGTAAATTACCGTAGGACAACCTAGTGCCGTAAACTAGAAGTGTGATTCAGCGAACCAATGGTTAACGATGCCACCAACTAGAGGGGATATGACAGTCATTAAGACATACGTTAAAGAAATATGTAATGACATCATAAATTAAAATATAAATTATATTGTTAAGCATAAATATGCACATATATACTTTTTAAAGTATGCAAAGACAAACACAACATATGAATAACCCTGTAACTCTAAATAATAGAACTATGATGCTTAATCTTTTTCCTACTGTTCTGTATTTTAAAACTTTTATTTCATGAGAATCACTGATTGTATAACAGAAAACAAATAGTAACATTTATTGAATGGTGGAGAAGTCGGTATCAACGAGGAGGTCAAACATACTTCTACTCCCATACTCTTAGGTCACGTTGTTTTTAGATTCGAGCAAAAGACATGCAACCAATTATCTGACAAATGGTATTTCAGTCAATTCAGTCCGTCAATTAGTTGGACTAAATTTTTTTCAGAATGAGTTGTCAAGAGCTGCGATAGAATTAGTCACACTAACCAGACATTTCAGCCTCTCATGTGCTCTGTTGGAGAACAAGGCTCTGGAAGAGGTGATTCTTCTACACCAGAAACCAGAGCACGGTTACCGTGACTGCAGGGCCGTGTCCACTCGGTCACATGGGAAAGAGTGATGTCACAGGTTCACACTCACAGTTCTCCCCGCCAAATGCTTAAATGTACCTGAATTTTCTGTACTTCTTCCTCTCATCCCAGATACGTCATAATAGCCTAACGTAAGCTTCATATTCCTGCCCTTCTCCTAGTCTTACCTTTGAGGGGCGGTTTATCCTGGTAAAGGAAGTGGTGTTGGAGGAAAGACTTGTATTACAGGACTCACTGAAACAGGACTCTGCCAGCCCCAGCCACAGTTGCCACGGTGCTCGCTTTAGCGCTGCAGAGAGAGGCAGCCCATGATGTTTTAGCCCGTTCTCACCTCTTGCATCCTTTTCCTTTTGCTCTCTCTGAGTTTTATTCCCTTTATAACAGGTTGCACCTATGCGATGAAAACCATTTCATTTTAAGGTGACTAAAACTAATTATTCAATCAAAATAGCCTACTCGGTGGTCTATTACCCTCTAGAGTGTGTCTGTCACTCCTGTCCTTTATATCAAAATCTTCAAGTTTTTCCTTATTAAAACTTCTAGGTCTCATGCTTCAAATTTCATTTTCACATTGCTCTTAACATTGGCAGCCTGCCTTTCCACCCTTTCAACTGAATGTTTTTGTTAATTAGCCAGTGCTTTTTATATTATGACCTGACAGCTCTTTCTGCATGTAATATCTTGCTGACGTAAGTATTGCTTTGATTTAATGCCGATGGACAAATTGATACCATCAGTGGATTTTATTTATCATGCTTCGTTTTGGAAACTTTCTTAATTTTTTGGTTGTACATTAATTATTTCCTGCTATGTCAAATCTGCTATTAAACCCTGTATTGAGTTAATTTCAGTTATGCTAACTTTCAGTTCTAGACTTTTCCTTTTCATTCTTTGTAGTTTTCAATTCTCTACCCAAATTTTCCATTTTGTTTCTTTTCTGCAATGTAAGTTGCAGCCCGAGGGCCCTTTTACATTGTTTGTTGAATCTGCTGTTTTGCTCACATTGAATTCTCTCCTAGGATACTTGGTTACTTTTAATTATGTGTTGGACCCTTTTGCAAAATTCTTTATTAAATAAATTTGAGGCCTAAAAAACCCCAAACAAACAAAAAGTAAAAACAACTGTACTTCTCCGCAGGAGCACCACTCAGTGATAGTCGTGCACGGTTGAGTTTGTGTCAGTAAATTCAGCCATACTCTGGCAGGACTTCAGGATACTTGAGAGTGATCGACTACTTAGTGAAAATATATAACCTTTTACATGCCATTTACAGAGTACTTTCACATTCACACCTTATTTTATCTTTCAGATGACCCTGACAGTGAGGTATTATATGGTTTTGCTAACAGCATATGAGTGCTAAAGACACCGAGGTTGAAATAGGTTGAACAGCTGCTTTCCGAAGTCAGCTAACGAACAACGGTAAAGACATTACCTGTCTTTATCTCTTCAATCTGACTCTGATCATCAGGGATGGGCAGCAACACCTGTTCCCATAAAATACACCTATTAAAACTTAATAACACCACCACGATCCTGCTACTGTATTTATGTGGAAGCAAGGCTGCTGACTGCTCTACCACTAATATTATTTTAGTCATGCTTCTATCTTTTGTATGAGTTGTGTTGACATATTTAAAATTAAACGATATGCCTATGTTATTATCTATTTTTTTCATTTAAATTATAACAAGTGCTCTTTGCAATCGTCATTTTAAATGTCGCTGTAATCATCCATCCCGATTCATTTAACTGTCTCCTTATTGTTAATCATTTAAGTGTTTTCCATATGCATGTGTGGGTGTTTCCAGGATCATTTGGATGCATGAAGCATTTCACAGTATTTCTTAAATAAATTTATTTCCTTAGATATATTCCTATCCGTGAATGAAAAAGTAATATTTTGGGGTTCTCAACAAACTTTTCAAAATTGCTTTCCCAAGGGCTGCGTGATTTACATCCTCACAGCGGTGTACAAGAACACACCCTTGCCAATATCAAGTTATTCACTTTTTAAAAACTGAGGTAAGCTCATAGCCAAATATATTATGTTGATGTTTTAATTGACATTTTCTTTACTCATAACTTCACATTTTCCCATATATTTTCAGCCATTTTTCCATTCGTATTTCCACTATTATAAATTGTCTGTTGACCATTTATTTTATTTTTTGGAATGTCAGTGTATCTTAATCTAAGTGCCCAGTTTATGCAAGGGTATATTGTATAAGTTTTGTATATTAAATATTTTAATAGCTCTTTCTCTGTAATATGTATTGTAAATATTCTCCAAATTTGTAGACTGCTTAATAAATTAATAAATTGGTCTTTTAATTTAAGGCCAGAGATTTTTTTAAAAAACCATTTAACTGTAGTAAACTCTACTACTATCACCAAAGGAATTTCTTTCATTGTGTTTCAAAACAGAAGATGCCCATGCAGAGGTTTAATAAATTATTTATATGTAATCTTTTAAAAACATATTTAAATTGATCAGAGAGACAGAGAGAGGTCAATTTGTTGTTCCACTTATTTGTGCACTCATTGGTTGGCCCCCGTATCTGCCCTGACTGGGGATTGAACCCACAATGCTGATGCACTGGAACAATGCCCCAACCAACTGAGCTACCTGTGGTGTGAGATTCTATTAACCCTACTACTTTAAATTTTCACTGAATATATTCTAGTACTATTTAAAAACTTTAACTGACTAATAATTTAATGTTTGATATTGATTAACCAAAAGTCTTAGTATGGACTTCTGGTCAAGATGGCAGCATAGATAAACATGCTTGCCTTCTCACACAACCACATCAAAATAACAACTAAATTGTAGAACAACTATCACTTAGAACTGGCAGAAATCGAGTTGAATGGAAGTCTGACAACTATGGAATTAAAGAAACCATGTCCATTCAGACTAGTAAGAGGGGCAGAGATACAGAACAAGCTAGTCCCACATACACGTGTGGTGGGTAACAATTCAGGAGGAATACCTTGGGAGTGAAGAGTCCCAGCCCCACACCAGCTACCCCAGCCCAGGGTACCAGTGCCAGGAAGATAAGTCCCCATAACTTCTGGCTGCAAAAACTAGTGGGGATTGAGTCAGTAGAAGAAACTCTTGGAATCCCAAGCAGTTCCTCTTAAAGAACCCACACATGGACTTACTCAGACTCACTCCCTCAGAGCTCCAGTGCCTGGGTAGCAGCTTGAAAGGTACCAGTGGCACACAGGGAGGATCTGAAGTGTCTGGCATCAAGGTGAGAGCAGTGGGACAGCTTTCTCCCAAACAGAAAGGCACGCAGAGCCACAGAGTGGGCAGGGTGGGTACCATATCCGAGACTCCATCGATCTGGCTAATACTGTTTGCACCAGCCTGGAGATCCACTGTGGCTCCGGCACATACAACTTACAGCTGTTAACAGTACCTTTTCCATATGAATGGCTGGTCTTGGCTCAAGCTTCACAACTTCCTAAATACTCTCAAACTAGCAACAGCTGGCCTCAGTGAGCCCCCAGCCCCTGTATCTCTTGCTACATAGTTCCAGGCCTGGCACTAGCAGCTTCCAGCCTAGATTCACAGCTTGGCTTCACCTGGGAATCTCGAAGCCCATCACAAGTAGAAGCCATCTCAGATTGCTCTATGGATGAGGCAGGGTGGCCCCAGGCAAAACACAGATGGGGGCTATTGGCATGTACCACTCAGGAAACCCCAGGGCCTGTGCACCACACAGCAATCAAGGCTCAACTACAAGAGGAGGGTGTACTCAGACCACACAAAGGGCACACTTAAGTGCCCAGCTTGGGTGATAGGGGAGGCTGTGCTAGCCTTAGGGAGGGTGGACCCTAAGGACACCTACTACATTAGGCCACACTACCAACACATGGAGTCAAAGCAGCTCTACCTAATACATAGAAACAAACACAGGGAGGCTGCCAAAATGAGGAGACAAAGAAACATGGCCCAAATGAAAGAACAGATAAAAACTCCAGAAAAAGAACTAAACAAAAGAGAGATAACCAATCTATCAGATGCAGAGTTAAAAACACTGGCTATAAGGATGCTCAAGAAAATTAGTGGGGACCTCAGCAGCATAAAGAAGACCCAGTCAGAAACAAAGGATACACTAATTGAAATAAAGAACAATTTACAGGGAAACATCAGTAGAGTGGATGAAGCTGAGAATCAAATTAATGGTTTGGAACATAAGGAAACAAAAAAATAACCAACCAGAGCAAGAAGAAAAAGGAATCCAAAATAAACAGGATGGTGTAAGCAGCCTTTGGGACAACTTCAAGTGTTCCAACATTTGCATCATAGGGTGCCAGAAGGAGAAGAGAAAGAGCAAAAATTGGAAATCTATTTGAAAAAATAATGGAAGAAGAATTCCCTAATTTGGTGAAGGAAATAGACATGCAAGTCCAGGAAGCACAGAGAGTCCCGAACAAGATGGATGCAAAGAGGCCCACTCCAAGACACATCATAATTAAAATGCCAAAGGGTAAAGATAAAGAGAGAATAGTAAAAACAGCAAGAGAAAAGCAGCTAGCTTTGTACGGGGGAGTTCCCATAAGATTGTCAGCTGATTTCTTAAAAGAAACCGCAGGCTAGAAGGGACTGACAACAAATATTCAAAGTCATGAAAAGCAGGGACCTACAGTCAAGATTGCTCTACCCAGCAAAGCTATCATTTAGAATCGAAGGACAGATAAAGAGCTTCCCAGACAAAAAAGAAAACTAAAGGAGTTTCTTATCACCAAACCATTATTATATGAAATGTTAAAGGGACCTATTTAAGAAACGAAGACCAAAACTATGAACAACAAAATGGCAATAAATACATACCTGTCAATAATAGAATCCAAAAAAAACCAAACTAAGCAAATAAGATCAGAGACAGAATCATGGATACAGAGAGCATTTTGATGGTTGCCAGATGGGAGGGAGTGTGGGGGAGGGGTGAAGAGTGAGGGGATTAAGAGTACAGACAGGTAGTTACAGAATAGCCACGGGGATGTAAAGCACAGTATAGGAAACAGAGTAGCCAAGGAACTTATATGCATGACCCATGGACATGAACAATGGTGTGGGGTGCTGGGTGAAAGGGGGCAAAAGGGGAAAAGTGGGATAACTTTAATAGCATAATCAATAAAATATAATTTAAAAGTATGATTTATTGAATAACCCACATCTCATTGATTTGTGATGTTAATCATCATAATAATCATCCTTCATATGATTTATATAAGATTTTCTTAATTTTGTAGTTTTTGCATATTCTTCTCACATACAAAATACATTTATTCCATCCCAACAGCCCAAATTATTAACTCATTGCTATATAAATTCTAAAGTCTAATGTCCAAAATCTCATCTAACTATCTAAACCAAATATGGGTGAGACAAAATGTACAACTAATTCTGAGGCAAAATTCATCTCCAAGTGTAAACTTCTGAAAGCAGACAATTTATATAATTCCAAAACACAACGATGGGACAGGCACAGAATGGACATTCCTATTCACAAAGGGAGGAGTCGGAAGGAAGAAAGAGGTGACGGGTCCCATGCAAGTTCAAAACCTAGCAAGGCCAACTTCCACTAAATCTTAGGGTTTGAGAATAATCTGCTTCGCCTCCAATCCCACCTCCCAGTGATGGTGTAGTTACAGTACGAGTCTGAGTCCAAGGGCCTGAGGACCAGGGCAGCCAGTGGCGTCAGGGTCAAGAGCCAAGAAGAGCCAATTTTTAAGTTCAAGTCTAAAAGCAAGAAAAGGCCAAAGTCCCAGCTCAAATAATCGGGCAGGCTTTTTTTCAGGCTTTCACTCCTGTTCAGTTATTCAACTGCCTGGATGAGGCCCATCCACACAAGGGAGGTCTGCCTCATTCAATCTACCCATCCACATGTTCGTCTCACCCCAAACACCCTCACACACGCGCAAAATAACAGTTTGATAAATGTCGGGGATCCCCATGGCCCAGCCAGGTTAACCCATTAAATTAACCATCACAGCATTCTTCCAGATCTGGGAAGTTCCTCTGATCACAAAGAGTGAATGAAGACAAGTACTAGCCACAGCTTTGTGTAAAAATTACAAAGTACAATGTGTATGTCTTTCCTCCATCAATCTGTCTTATATGTCAGTTTAAGTCTTAGGGCCCAGCCAGAGATCCAAAATGGATAGAAGAGAAATATTCCCTTAGGAGGGCAATCAAAAGATAGAAATGCTTACCTGAAATAGCAGTTCGCATAACATTTTCCCATAACACGGCTATAAACTAACAAACTACAGATGTTTCTCGGGACATAAAATGGAAACGTTTCGCTTTTCATTTAGAGATTCTCAAACATCCATATGTTGAGCGGTGCGGCCCAGCAGGAAGATTACGTTTTCAGGAAGACAGAAGGCCAGAGCCAGAGCCAGGCATTTTAACGTGCATTTCATCAAATAGGTGTAAAATCGCAATGCACAGAGACACGGTGAGAGGGCTTCACGTAGCCACAGAGGTCAGGAAGAGCTCCTCCTGGAAAGGGGGCACCTGAACCAAGATTACCTGGCAGATGACTAGCAAATAACAAAGACACAACTAGAGAGAAGAACTCTCCAGCAAAAGCCCAAGGCTGGAGCGTGGTGAGGACACAGGACAGGAAAGATGGCCAGTAGATTTGAAATAAAGCAAGCTTAGATGAGGGAACGGAATCAGGTGAAGAGGTCATTAAGGGACTATTTTAGAATTCGTATCAGGAAGTGACAGGAAAGGAGAGGGAGAATTCAAGTAATGAATTCTGCTGCCCACGAGCCATGTGAAACTCACACCTGTACACAGAGAAGCCACGAGGTGAAGGAAAGCAGCTGGGCTTACAGGTGTGAAAGGGTGAGCTGGAGACCGAGCTCTGTTGCTAGCAGGGTTGCCTGTGTGTTTCTGTCCTACCTTGTACTGTCAGTTAAACATAGAATTCCCTTGGCCCAAACAGGTGATTAGAGTCACAGCGACAACTGCTTGGCCATGGCCCTTGGTCAGGCACACTCACTCTTCAGAGACAAAACCTAACCCTCAAACACCCGAGTCTGGAAATAGTCTTCCGTGTGCCTCGGGCGTCTCACTTCCTCCTGAACTGTTTCTCTCCAAGGTCACAGATTTCCCGCTTAGATGTTCAGACCACAATTACCTCATTTCTTAAAAAAGCCTTTAGTAGAATACTGTCTCTCAGTGAATGGCATCTTTTCCAAAAACAACCCCTAAAATTATATATTTCTAAACATGAGTGCTTTTTCACAAACAACAAAGGCAAAGATCAACAAATTGGACAAGACACTAGCAGGAGAAACAATTAACAAAGTGAAGACATAGCCTACAAAAATGGATAAAATGGTTTAAGGCATATGTTGGATGTTAATATTCAACATAAAGAATAAAGACCTAACACAGCTTAGTAAAATAAGCAATTAAATTTTTTAATGGGCAGAAATAAATAGACATTTTTCCAAAGAAATCATGAAAATGGCCAATGAGAAGATAGTCAATGTCACGAATCACCAGGGAAATGCAAATAAAAACCACGGTGAGCTATATGACCTCACACCTGTCAGAATGGCCGTCATCAAGAAAAGAGATAACAGGCACTTCCAAAGACGTGGAGAAAGGCAACCTTTGTGCACTGGTGCTGGGATGTAAATTGGTCTAACCACTATGGAAAACAGTGTGGAGCTCCTCAAAAAAATGAAGAATAGAACTACTATATGATCCTGCAACTCCAGATGACCTTGCACTTCTAGGAACATACTCAAAGAATGAAACCAGAATTCAATGAGATGCATGCGCTCCCAGCTTTATCGGAGCACTGTGCACAATGGCCAAGACATGGAAACAATCCAAATGCCTGTCAGTGGACGAATGGATTAAAAAAATGTAGCAGAAAGACAAGGCGGAATGTTACTCAGCTGTGAGAAAGGAGGATACCCTGCGTTTGTGGCAACATGGACGGGCCCGGCGCACATTACGCTAAACGAGAGGAGCCAGACTGAGAAAGACAATATCACTTACATGTAGAATTAAAAAAAAAAAAAAAAAAACATGTTAAAAAAAAAGTAAATGGCAGTTACTAGGGGATGAAGGGTGAGGGGATAGGACTGATGGTGTTTAAGGGTAAAAACGTGTAATAAGTACTAAAATAGCCCTAGACATTTAACGTAAAGCCTATTGAGCAGAGAAAATAGCATTGTACTACAAGTATATAATGTGGGAAAATACCGTTACAAAAGCAACGATATTACAATATATAAATGTATCAATGTAACATGATAGACACCTTAAATTTACACATCACATGTCAAATGTATTTAATAAATAAACAAATGCTTGTTTTGCATGGAGGGAACAGGGAAGCCGCGAGGGGCAGCTGCTAAGGGGTCAGCCAGTGCTCTCACCAGATGACTGATAGTCTTGGAGCATGCGCGAGCCGTACTCGCTCTTCAGCTGAATCACTGGGGACTCCCTGCCATGCATCTTTCGGAGTGCTGCCCAAGGCCAAGAATGTGCCTTGTTGTCCTTTTACAAGGATGTGACTAGGCCAGGGATGCCTGTGACACCGAGGGGTTTATGCTCCTCTATTCTCTCTAGAAACTATCAGAAAATTCTTCAAGTATCTGAATGTGCAAAACTGTCTTTTTTACCTGTTAGAGAGGTAGTTTTAAATTGCCCATTACTGATCCTACTTAATTGACCTCAATTTTTAACCTCGAAAATACTACCTCAGCAAAATGAATCAACGGAATCAAGAAAGAAAAAACAAAGTGAAAGAGAAGGCAAGGAAGACCTAAGGTAACACACTAAAAAAAAGTTTTCAGATCGAAGGCTCAGAGAGTAACATTTAATTAGAGCATGATGTAGCTAGTCAGAAGAGACCATTTCAAGTGGACAAATTAAATCATCTAACATGTAAGTCAAGTCATAAGCCATAATTAATATCTAAATTAAAACTGTACATATCAGCCATGTGCTAATTATGACCGGTATAGTCATTCTAATCCAGACAGACAATCTACAATGTTGCTTTTAAATTGAAATACAGCACAGCTGGACAGAAAAATCATCAGAAAAAATAACATGATAATTATACAGGAACACACTTTTATTTGAAATAGGATATTGATCCCTGGGGTGATGCGTATTTCTTATGCACTAATGCATTTCAACATACCCCAAAGTAGGATGATAGGTCTGGAATAATTATACAGAAATTGACAGCACATTTATCACTGGTTGTGGTCATTTCACAGCACTGGCATTTCCATAAATTACGGCATGTCATCGCACGTGTATACAAATGCCAAATCATTTACGGCAACAATTGGGCATTAACTATAGCATATGCTGGAAGGTGGCACCGTATAGGACATTCAATCAAAGGAATGAACCTGGTGTTTAGATGGTGCGATTAATTTGACAGGCACGCTGCAAATCTTAAAGGTGACTCATGTTTCATTAGTTTTGTTTTCTTCATCTATCAAGTGTTGCTGAAATGAGATAACTAAGCATGCTGGGAGTGTAAAGTATTTTTCAGTCCAGAAATAGCCTGTGTTGTAGTACCTGTGTTGGGGAATACCAGCTACCTGAGCTCTTGGAGAAACAGTTCTATCGCCCCATCTGCCAAGAGATTTTGTTCTCCAAGTTTCTTTATAATTCCTTTTTTTATTATAAAGAAAATTGGTTTCTAATTCTTCTAGGGCAGAAGTAAGGGGAAAAAGAAGGATGGAAAACAAGAGCAACATAAGAAACAGAAATAGGTACATGCAGAGAATGGTCAAAGAGAACGAGGAAAGATCTAAGGGAGAGCAGAGGAAAAGAGAAAGAGCAGAGACTTAAGTTTATGAAGAAAACTTTCATTAAAATTCTATCCAAAGAGCATCTATGAAGGGTCAACCACGTTGACCTTCTTCACCAAGAGTTTCTTTGATCCATTTCTTCCTTTTTATTTATACCACCACCACTCAAGTTCAAACTACTTAATTCCTTGTTCCTGAACTATTTTTAGGAGCCCATAACCCTTTGCTGGCTACGTAAGTCTCTCGATGCTTACATTTCCTATGTATCAACACCAGATTAATATCCCTACAACTGTCTTTGAAAACATTACTTCTCATTTCAAAGCTCTCAGTTGTCTACAGGAGAAAAATCAACTTGATTTAACGCTTTGTACTTCATAATATTAGTTGGGAAAGTAGCGTAAATGGGGACAGCAGTTGCATACTGGCTGTCAAAAAATTCTAATTTTTACATTGGCTGATTTTCACGATGCCAATGCGTCCACCATGGCTGACGTGAAACTACCATCTGATGTCACTGAGCCAGCAGGAATCCTGGGGTCAGGTAGGGCACAGTACAGGGCTGCCAACAGCAATTGTTCATTTTATCCTGCAGATTGATGTGGTTCCAACTGCTTCCCAACAGGTCTTTAGGTTCAGAACAACTGCACACGGTAAATGCGTACCATAAGCGAAATGAAAATTATAAACCATAGTTTAATAAACGAATGTAAAATCCCTTACTTTGATACACAGGCAGTTAACAAGGTTTTCTCGCCCCTTCTAAGTACTGAACGTATGTGTAAGAAACAAAAGTGGACAACATCCCCCAGGATGCCCGCATCTCTCCAGGTCACATCCATAGAGCAGAAAAGTATTTTGTACCCTCAGCCCCTCTGCAGAAACTCCACTCCTCCTCAGATCTCTCCCAAGTGATTCTGGAAAGTGTTAAGACGATTTCTGGTGTGCTCTGAGAGTCAGCCCCTTGCCTACCACACAGTACGGGTCGTTTTATTCCTCCTGTGGCCTCGCTGTCTACCGATCCAATCTCCTGGCTTTGGCAAGACCAAAAGCACGAGATGTGCGACCGGCACTCTGCAAAAGTGCAGCCTCGGCACCTGGCACCCCGAGGCCTTGCAGAGAGTGCCAGCGCCTGCCAGCATCCCACTCCCCCCACCCAGTGCCCATGTCAAGGGCTGACATTTGAGCAGAGAACAACTGTGTCTGATGTCATGAGTCTTGTTATCTGTGCTGAATTCCCTGTCTCTTGTCCAAACAAAAGGTGCTGGCACCGTCTTCCGGTGCTGGGAAATTTTTTGGCACGAATGCTGCTGATGTGCAGCATTCTCAGTGGTCCAACCTTGTCAGTGTTCTCTTGGTCTCCCATTGCTGTCCTCTCCTGTGGGCTCTCGACCAAGTCCACGAGACTAGCCAGAAGAAGCCCTAAGTGGAGAAAACCACGTTTTCTACAAAGTCATCCATGCCACCAACGAACCCAGCTGTGCCCTTTCATTTGCCCTTAGGTGGAGTTGGTCCAACCAATGTAAACAGGGGCTCAAGAACCTGATTTGGCCTGAGAATGGGGACTGGCTAGACCTTCTGCACTGCTAGAGAGCCTGAGACAGAGATATCACTTGAGGTTCCCTGCCACTGAGCTCTTTCCTCCCCTCTGTGGGAGGTGGCCACGCTGACAGTGAACAAGTGGAGCCAAATCGTGGTAAGCACCCCCTTAGGACTGTTAGGGCCCTTTGTCAGAATGGAGACACAGGCAAGTATAGAAGAATTTCGCTTTGTTTCTAGATTCCGGTGTACCCTTCCAGTACACAGCTGTACAGCCCGGAGGACACTGTAGACAAAACACCACACATGGACACACTGCTTTGACTCATGCATCCGTCAGCATCCTCGGCAAAAACATCAGGAACGTAACAGCATGTTGGTGCACGGTCTCTTCCCAGCGAGCGGCCCAAAGTAGCTGGGTTAAGGGAAGGCAGCAGCTTCCTGGGCAAAGGCAGAATTGGGACCAAGGGGACACTCCAAGGCATCAATTTCAAGGGTGTAAACGCAGGTTAAAACCAACTTCAAAATAAGAGTTCTGTAACCAGCCAGTGGGATAACCAGCTCCAAGCCCTAAGCATCTGCCTATAATTTGAGTCATCCTTCAAACTGGATGGCAGAGCCATGTGCTGGGGCCATTGACCTAATTCTGGCCAGTGCACAGTGATGGGAAGGACTGTGTGCCATCTGAGCCAAAGCGTTTAAGGGCCTATGAGCAGCCCTCTTTACTTGTGCCACGGTGACCGCAGAGGGCACACCCTGAGATGCTCTTGCTTCCTTGTGTTGGGTGGAAGAGAAAGGAGGTGGGGCCCAGCTCCCCACCAACAACGGTTGGACTTGAACCGAGTAAAACAAACCTTTAAGTCTTTAAGATTTGAAGACTCGTTTCGGTCACAGCATCCTACCCTGACTGGCACGCCTACTTTTGCATCAGAAGGTCTTGCCAGCCTCTGTCTAATGAACCCATTCCCCTGGGTGGTCTAATCTGCACTGAAAATCCCATTCCTATTTTCCAGTCAATCCTTTGGATCTTCTCTTATTTCTTAAGCCATCTGTCCTCAGAGTACAAACTTGACTCCCACTGATGGAACCAAGGGAATCAGAGGGTAAAAAAAGGAGGGTCAGCACTGGCTGGTATAGATCAGTGGGTTGAGCACAGGCCTACAAACCAAAGGGTTGCCAGTTCAACTCCCAGCCAGGGCACATGCCTGGGTTTCGGGCCAGGTCCCCAGTAGGGGGCACACAAGAGGCAATCATACGTTGATGTTTCTCTCCCTCTCTTTATCCTTCCCTCCCCTTCTGTAAAAATAAGTAAAATCTTAAAAAAATAAATAAGATAAAAAAACAAAAGTGGAGGTCCAGGAGAGATCCCTCAAGACCTTGTGTAGAGAAGCAGAGAATATTTTAGGGGATATGTTGCCCCTCTTTACCTAAACATGGCCAGAGGGAACTCTGTTTAATCCCAAACCAGGACCTTATTATCTGTTTGAGCAGACAATGCAGCCATCAAGGACCACTTATCCAGAGGTAGGACCTCAGACAGGGCATCGTGTAATCTTTGTTTCTGGGCAACCACCACTAGAATCAACAGTATTGTAATACATAGACCTACTCGAAACTGCTAGTGCCCTAATGTTTAGGAACAGGGAATGGAAATGTTCCCAGTCCTACCTAAATGTCATGTACAAATTATGCTAGATAGAGAGATACCTGTGATGCGAAGAAAATAATTATGGGTAAAAAAAAAATGCCCTACACTGTTCTCTCACCATTTGAAAGGCATATAAAATATATTTATGAGATACATTAAAGAGCTTATTTTGCTAGTGTCCAATTCTAAATGGCCATTTCCAGTGTTCCCTAGGGGATATTTTTGTAACAGTATCAATTTATTATAAAGGTCAGTATTTTTTCTCTTTCAAATTTCTTTCAAGTGGGTGTTTAAAGTTCATTTTCTGAAGTATTTAAAATTGTAATAAACTGCTGAAAATTTACCAGGAAAGTCCCATGGGATTAAGGGAAAAAAAACATACCATTTGATGCAACATGAACCTGGGTTAGAGTAAAATGTCATTAAGAAAATGTCAACCCTGAAATACAAAGAACAAAGGCAAAAAGCATCAGGCATCTTAGAAGCACGGGAGTCTGTGGACTTTATTCAATGCAGTCTTCCAGGGAAGGAATCTTGAGGTTCTTAAGTGTTAGTTTTCCAAGGAAATAAGCACGCTTATGCTGATCTGGCATTCTCTCTTTCTCCCATCCTTCTGAGCAATAATCGTTTGGTTTGACTTCTTCCTCAGCTCCTGTGTCTCTGGAAGGTGCAAGACACTTTCCATTCTCGAGACCATTTCTTAGTGCTCTTTGCAACCACAAAAGCTATTCTGGCATGTAGTTCGCAAATACAGAGATTGTTGGATCAATATGAATGAAGAAATGAGTATTTTCTGGGTCCTGAGACAAGTATAAAAGTAAAAAATTCTGTCCATGAGGTCCCTTGTCTGCAAGGCACCACTAATTGGTTTGCTCTACTGAGTTTTTCCAAACAGACCAGCCCTTTCATTCGTGAGCAGACGTGGGTGGAGTTTCCAAGCCCCACCCCGTCCTCAACTCCATACCAAGGAGAGGTCGAGGTCCAGGGAAAGGACATTTTATTGGTCAGCTGTGCCTCAGTGTAGAGCTCTCACTGCAGCGAGACCTGCTCGAGGTGTTCTTCCTTCCCGGCAGGCTTTCGCTGATGCCGCACTTGGCACATGGCTCCTCCTGAGGGCAGCCGGCTCACACCAGTGGAAGTCTAGATTTTGAGGTCATGGCTTTCTTGTTCTTGCTCCTCACTGGCTTCCTTGTTTCCCCACAACAGGATGAGATTCCTGGATGCACTTAGGAGGGAGGGGGCAATGTTAACATGTCTTGAGAACACAGGTCTATTTCTAGCCTGGATGAAAGCCGCCCTGACTGCAATCCAGCCACAATCGCTACTCACAGTGCTGCGGGGCCCAAAGCCCCAGCTAATAAAGTGGTATTCCTGGTCCTGGCCTTGTCATTTACACACATTTTTTTTTTCTCAGAAGCCTCGCAGAAGCAGTGGCTGTTGTTTAATAAGGTTGTACACATCTTTAGGGTTCTGTTCTGTCTTTGCATAGAAAAGTCTGTCTCCACAACACCACCCTTAACACAGCATAGATCGGCTTCACTTCTGCGACTTGGCAGCTTCTGCGACTGTTTTGTATCTACACAAACCCACAAAAATGGAGTTATAAAGAAGCACAACAATGAAAAAGTCTAACCCCCCATTTTGACCGAAGCTAACACATCCTGTTCCATACTCTTAGAATAGAAAAAAGAATATTAGAACTTCTTTAAAATGATGATTTTTGTATTCATTCATTATAGGTTTTACAATGGGTGACACAACCACCTTGAAGTTGGCATCTAGTTTAAAACTAAGAAATGCTGCTTGTCATACTTTTTACATGCGTGCAGGTCAGCTTCGCCCAGGATAGAGCACCAGCTTGTTGAAGGTGACTGCCACACCTATCTCAGCATGGAGACATTCTTTTCACCCCAGCTTGGGGTACCTGCTGAGCAGCCGCGGCAGTGCTTCTGTGCACTGTTTCTGAATGGATACCCCCGGGACCGCTTCCCGTTAGGAGCACGTGAAAAGCCATCGCTAAGTCACCATGGCCAAATAAACCTGTGCTCTGGGGCGTTTCCCACAGCCAAGACCTCCCGGCACTGGAAAACACCTTTGGGTGGAAAGGCCCTGGCCGACCTGTGCCCATTGCGGGCTCAATGTAAAACACGCCTGAGCGATATTGGAAAGAGCATCAGATTCCCAACAGGAAGTAATTGTGGCAAAATCTCGTCTTTCCTCTCTTTCTGCAGAAGCCAACAGCAGCAGTCCCTTCCATCTGTAGTCTAAAATGCACTTCCCTGCCGCCCCCGTGCGGAGATATTGTACAGAAACCGGCCCCAACCCTCCAGGGAGCGGGAGCAGGAATCAGACCAGAACGTGGATTCTAACCCAGTCTGCCTCTGACCGCCTGTGTTTCCACGGGCAAAGTGCCTCGCCCTCCAAGCTCCAGTGCTTTCACACACAGAACGGGCGCACTGTGGACTTCCTGACTAGCTCCCGGAGCTCTGCAAACGTTACAACAGTGACTCTCAGGTGCTCGCATGCATCAGAGGCACTGGAGGGCTTGTTCTGAGACAGCTGGCGGGGCCCCAGAATTTCTGATGTAGCAGGTCTGGGTTGGGGAGGCCGAGAATTTGCATTTCTGAGAAGTTTCCAGATGCAGCTGGTGCTGCTGGTCCAAAGACCTCAGGCTGAGAACTCCTGGATGAAAGGAAAAGAGAGCAAGCTCTTTCTGTAAGGCAAGCCAGGTGTCTGTGCTCTGGGTCCCTCCACATGTTGGGCTTTCAATGAAAAATCAACAACAATGGGATGAAGTCCTATATTTTAAAGTGCTTAGAACAGTAAAACAATAGGTGTGCATGAGGGACTTATGTTAATCATGGAATAGGCTGTTGACAAAGAGAACCTGTACAGAGTGAGCCGCCCAGAGCTGGCAGGGCAGCTGTGTTCCAGGACATCATGCAAGAAGCCAAGGGCCTTCTGATGAGTGGTTCCACCACGCTCTGAGGTGCCGTCCTCATTGACATGGTTAAAAACTGCTCACCACCACTCCCACAAAAACAGTGCAGAACCATGACCCTCTATACCGGGCCTCCTGGAAAGGGAAGAGGAATTCAGGACAAGGAGAATGATCCTTCGCCTTGGAATCCCATTGGCCTGCACTTTGATGCATTACCCCCTAGAGGCCACAAGGAATAATGGGAAACATAGTTTCCACATGGTCATTCATGTGTGCCGCTAAAATTTTAAATTTTATTATTAAAAGATAAAAGGGAAAAAAAGGCATACTGTAGTGTAAATAGAAGAATCCGCCATGGGAGATCCTTCCCGGCCACCCAAGCATCTAGGTGAACCTGTCTCCCCACAGACAGAACGCTCGCAAGCGTCCTTCCCAGTACTTACACCCCAGGGGCCCATCCTGTTCCTGCCTCCAGGACAAAGACCTGGACCTCTGACTTTCGCACAAGAAGATGAAAAGGTAATTCAGGGGAGAGCAATTCATATTTAACAATACCTTGAAGCTGCACATGATACTTTTCACTTTTCACATCTCATCGGCCCAAATTCAGTCAACCTTTCTGCAGAAAAGGCTAGAAAATAGAGTTTCCAGTGAGGGGGGGGTCATAGATTAAGGTAAATTCTAGGCTTTTGACTGAGTTCTTCTTATAAAGCAATTTGGGGATGACTTACCTTTCTAAGGGAAATCAAACTGCAATTAATTTCTGTACAGATGTGGGAGGTTCATCTTTTCATCTCTCACATTGCCTTGCTCATTGTTGACGTTCAGTAACTCCTTGCTGAATTGTTTTCTAAATAGAAAAATTAATAGCAGTGCAAACTACTGGAAACCAGATATATAGACAGAACAGTTTTGTACTTCTAAAATAATTCACCCATTAGTTTAATACACCAGTATATTACATTGTTTCTTGAGCATTACATAGCTAAAACAACTAGTTGAGTTAGTTAAATTTATGTAACATTGTTAGATTTTTAGTGAGTACTATGTAAACAGAGCCTTTTATAATATATTACAAGGGGAAAAATAGTTGTGATAGTAATACCATTAACTATAAAGCTCCCTTTTACAATCCAAATTCAAAAGCAGAAGGGCCAGAATTTATTCTTCTTCTGATGATTTGCAACACAATCATACACAGACAACACCTACGCAGAAATGGTTGTCCCGTATTACGCATCCACAGAGCACACACTAGCGGATCTGCATGTGTCATTTGCTATGCCACCCAACAATTCTCCAAAGGAGACACCTTTGTCCTTGTTCTTAAAATTCCAAATTAAAACTCAGAGAGATTAAGTAACTTATTTTTTGACACTGAAATCTCAGCTGGTTGGCAATATCAAGACCTTCCTGACTGAGTAGTTAATAAACGAGTGGTACTGTACGGGTGCAGCCTCACCTCATCCAATCCTCGGGGCAATAAGACGATATATAAAATCAGTCCCTTTCTCGTATCAGAATGTATGATGCGCAGGCCAGATCACTTTGGGGGTTACTGAGAAAGAATTTTGTCACAGTATCATGCTTTGCAGATTTAATTCTATATTTCTTTGTAACTAGGGCATTTACATGAAGAAGAAAAAAAAAGGCCTTTGCTTCCAAAGAGCCTGGCTGTTTACATATTGCCTGAAGTCACGATTCTCCCTTTGGGTATGACAATTACTTCCATCACAACCAATTGAGAAATGAAATACAGAAGTAAAATTGTTGCTAAATTAACGGCTTCTAAAAGTTTCCTGGGAAGTCGTCTGACAACTATAAACCGTTTTGTCCTGTTTCAGCTTCCAGCACAGAAAAATGACAAAACTATACTGAAAGAAAAGGGAATCATTGTAAATAAATTTTGCCTTAGACATGAGATCCATTTCTCAGTTACAGAAACTAATTTAAAGTCAGATTTATCCAAATAAACACAGCAGCTATTGTTTTACAAAAGCATGGGCTTGTTTCCAAGTTGGTGAGCAGTCCTCCCCGAGAGGTCCTTTCACAGAACGTCGTTATCACGGGGCCCCCAGTCCGATCACTAAGTTGATTCGCGATAAAGATTTACCTACACAGCCGTCTGAGGAACCCCAGCTGGCCAGAGTGTACTCACATTAATAGGCACACACGCATGCACGCCCTTGGGGATCTAGGCTTCTCTACCTTGCAATCTTAGAGAACTAAGTGTTCTCTTTTGTAAAAGACCTAATGTTCCAAGTGGGTGGCATATCACAGTTCTCAACTGATATTACTTAGGGAGCAAAATTGCTCTTGAACTATTCACAATCATTATGGTTGAATGCATGTGTATGCACTGCACCCGAGCCCACATCTCAGACACCACTTTGTCACCCTGGCCCGACCCCGACATCTAAGCATGTACGCATGCTCCTTCGACCTCTGTTGTTGATACTACAGATAATAATCCTATGCCTGTTTAATGAGGGGGGAACTGTGCCTGTTGAAGAGCCAGGCACTCCCTAAACAAAACAGTTCAATCAATAGTGTGTAAACACCGTGTAAGGGCTGAGCAAAAGAAACTAGTAAGGATTGGGGTTATTCAAGCTCTGGGGCACAACCCAGGGACTGCATTTAATGCACCCTGTCCCAGACTCACGGCTCACAAGGGCCCCCAAGAGTGGGAATGTGAAGGCACAGGACCTGAAGCAGCCAGTGTGAGAAGGCATAAAGTTAATGATAATTATTAAATCAATGGTATTATAGGCAATTAATATTTTATGTTTAATAATTATACTAGCAATTAGAATCTTTATGAGTTAATGATTGGTAGTAACAAAGAATAATTTCTGGTGAAAAATACATTATATAAAAATTGGAACAGAAATCCAATATATAAAGCTTAAAAAAAGGGGGAGCAGTAAATTTCAAGCCCCGAACCCTCAGCCACAGACTACGACTGAGGGAGGATCTGTGTTCTCAGTGCTTGGCACAGCCCCTGACACATTCCATGTATGGAATGATCTCGGTGAGATACAACCTAGCAGGGGGAGCTCGTGGTCATTCCAATGACTGATGAGAAACAGGGTCACTTAACGGAGTGGAGAAACCAGAATAAGGTCTCAATTTCTTGAAAGCGGAAGTTGACGGACCAGCAGTGAACATGGGATGGCAGGGAAACAGCCCTCGGTGTTTAAATCTCCTGTGGTCCAACTCAGAACTGTTACATGGGGATGAGACCCTCGAGGACAGTGGCTTTGTCATGAGGGGAGTGAGTACAGGGTGGGGGGCTCTGCCATCCAGTGGGTAGGGGACAGGGATGCTGCTCACCATCCTGTACAACGCACAGGACAGGGCCCCACAGCAAAACACAGAATTATCGGGTCCAAAATGTCTAGTGCCAGATCTGAGAACCCCCGACCTAGCTGAATGAACTCCTCTGCTCTTTCTGACAAACTCCTCTTCATCACAGCCTTCAAAGCCCAGCTCAGCTGTCAACCTCTTCTCTGGAGATTAATTGAACTACACTCCTCCATGCCTCTCAAGAGAGTCAAGTGCGTCTTCACCTTGCACTTCCGTCCCCAAAGCACACTGCACCCACCTCTAGCACTGAACTTGCCACATCACTGCCACTTGGAATTGTTTTTATAGTTGTGAATCACTTCAGCTAAACTGACAAAATAACAATAGCTACCATGAATTAAGCATCTACTGTTTGCAAGACACTTTGCTAATGGACTCTCATTTAGTCCATGCACAAGAAAATGTAAGACAGATGTTATTATTCCTGTTTTACTCGTGAGGAGTGTTATCTCATTCCTCATCTGTAATGTTATGTCACAGAACATTACAAATGTTACAGAACACACACATGTTAGAGGGATTGAGAAAAAGATACAAGGTCACGTAACTAGAAATTAGCAGAGCTAAGACCTGAACCAGAGGCAACCCCACTGGGATATGTGTCCCCTAAACACAGACGTAAGAAGTATTTTGCAGAGAATGCCGTAGTTAGACTTTTGAATGAAAGAAGGTGAAAAGGTCCGTGGCCAGTGTTCAGACTCATCCATGAAGACGAGCAGGGCCACGGGAGACAGGCCTGTATGCTGGCGCCACCTGTGGATGCCCCGGGGCCACCGAGTAGAGCGTCCAGTGGACATAGAAATAATTAGTCAAAACCTGAGCAAATTGGAACAGGTAGGTTTAACTGACGCAGTGAGTGAATAAATGGGTGAAATGAAAGGATGAATAAAAACACACGCTTGCGGTCAAGTGTTCTGGCATGCAGTAAGAACCCACAGCCGGCCTTCAGGGGGGCGATGCCCAGTCTGAAGCGCAAGGAGATAAAATGTCTAGGGATAGGAAGCCTGCCTACCACCTGATCCACGGACAGATTGTGAGAGAGGGGCTGGCAAAAGTGATGCAAGGCCCTGGACCAGGAGGAGGCAGCCACGCGTTTGTGAGCAGACTCGTGATGTAGCCCAAGGGATGGGGGACAGGAGGGAGGGGCAGGCGTTGAGTCTGGAAAACAGTGGGAGGCCTGGCACAATTGTGAGTGATACATCAGGGAGGAAGAGTAATCAAGCCTCGCCTGATAATGAAGAACGTGGTGCTGAGGCCGACCGGGTTCATGCGAGGCCACGTCATGGGCACAGGGAGCAGGGCTAAGGTCCTGGGGGCTCTAACCAAGCACCACACAAGGGAGGGTGAAGCCCGGAGTCCTATCAGGCTGATGAGGATCTTGCTTCTGAACTGGAAATGGTGGGATCAGTCTTGGGCTCCAAGTCAGAGTCCCCAGACCATCTAGAAGATAGATAGATAGATAGATAGATAGATCATTATATTATAGACAGGAAAAAAAAATAATTATAGAGCCTGATGGGGAGGTGGAATAAATTAAATGTGGGAAGATGTTAACATTTCCCCAAATGTAATTAAAAATTTTTATTTTGGGCAACATTTCTCAAAATTTGAAATTACTTCGAAAACAAAGCCGCAGTCCCCTCACACCCCCCTCACACCCCCCTCACACGGTGTCGGGCGCCGCGGGACGAATGGGGCTGCATAAACGGTGCTGTGTTTGTACGTTGTCCGCCAGGGGGCACTTTCTGAGCATCTCACCCAGGCGGTTCACCTAGCAGATGGCCCGGTGGGTTCAGAGTTAGTCCTGCTTCAGAGACAGGACCCCAAACTCTCCCCCTGTCTGCCCATCTCTTCAGGACCCCCAGGTAAAAGGCTCCCATTTCTCTTACAACAGAGGTTGAGGCCATTAAACTGACTGATGGACGCTGCATTCACCAGAAGGCTCATTACCCAGGGAAAACCAGAACCCTCCAGGGGTCTCCACCAAATAGTGCCTTCCCGAATCTCCCTTTGGGAGTCTCCCGCAAAGTCCTTTATAAGATTTCCTCCTGCGAATTAGCTTCCGAGGGGGGACCACCAAAAAAAACCAACAACAGAACTACCTGCTGGAGGGCGGGCCCCGTGTAGTACAGACTTCCCCTGCTAGGTGAGTGTCCTAGGAGCCCATCTGTATCAGTGCACCAGCTGGCGTTGTTGTGAGAGGCTGTGTTTGGTTCCAGTGCACTGTTTTTTGAAGACTCTTCCAATGCGTTTGCCCACGTCAGGATGGGTGATTTATGAACACACCTGCTCACACTGTGCTGAGTTTTTCAGTAGTTTTGACCAAAAAGGGCATGACCCCTGTGCCCCACCCTCCCTATTCACTGGATCACACTCTAAGCAACTTTTCTTTTGTTCCCCAGGATGAAAAAAACCCCAAAGGGAAACGTTTTGCAGATGAATAAGAGATGAAACAAACAACAGAAGCACTAAAAATCATCAAAATCAACAAGCTGAAAAACAGTTTCGAGCAGGGGAAAAATATCTCAATAGGTGTATTGCATCAAATGGAGACTCTTTGAAGGTGACTGAACTTTAAACATGTAAGAATAAATACACTATTTTTAATAAATAAATTCTGGGGTATTTTGGGGTACCCCCTCACATGTGTGCCTGGAAATACAGAACAGTGTACTCAAATTCCATTCCGTGTGACATTAGGGGCGCTTCTCAAGTTAAGAGCCTCTCTCTGTCCACGCATTTGTAAGCACCAGTGAGCAAGCTGGCCTCCTACACAGAGGACTAGGTCTGCCTGTTTCTCACATGACCTGGAAACCACACTTGTACTATGACATCAGAGGCAGCCGTGGAGCCCCTTAAACAATACATTTTCTGGTCCGTTCATCCAATGCATTTCCAGCCAACTCTAAGTAGAAGGGAGGGAAAAGGTGTTACACATAGCCAGTAGCTAGAATCATTTCAGCTAAATTAACAGGGTATATATAACTTTGTCCTCCTTTAAGAAAGAGAGAGAGAGAAAGAGATTGTGAGGTTTGCAAACAATCAGAGGAATGACCTATTTCCCTCATCAGATTGTCAGAACCTGAAGAAACCTCAAATTAGTTTTCAGGAAAAATGCGACCACCCAGTGTACATGCTGCATGCCGAAAGGACGCAGGAAAGGCCTGGTAACTGAAGTGCCCATATAACCCACTGACCGGCATGCCCGGCAGTCCTTCCTTCCAGGGCTACTAATATTGCATTATTTGGTTTTAAGGTGCTTCTTTTTTAACCAGTGGTTTAGAGTCTAAGCTTTGTGCATTGAAACCATTGATTCTCCTACTTTCAATAATTTGTAAACCCTAGAATAAAGAGGGCTTCTGGATCTCCTGGAACGTTTAAAAGAATGTATCAGGTATCATTGAATCTAATACCACAGACAGATTTTTCCAGAGGGCTCTATTCTATGCAGCCACCAGAAAGAAAACACCGCTGAAGAAACTGACAGCAGTGTTCTCATCACTTCCAAGTTTATATGGAAATTGAGGAAGTTCCCTTAGGTATTTAACACTAATTTCATCATAGGGCCGTTGTACATACATGAAATTCTTGTAGATTGGTTAATGGATATTCCCAAAGCTTCGTGTTCAGAACGTGACTCTTTTGTGATTATTTTGAACTCAGAGTTGTGAATGTCCATATTTTTCCACACAGTGCTGCCATACAGCATTTCTTGAAAGCACCTACACACTATAATTCTTTGGTGCTGAGCTTTAAGCATCACAAAGAGCAAGAGCAATGCCTTTTTCCACAGCCACATGGTTCCTAGGGGCTAAAAGCCTGCTTCACTATTTTCTCTGGGATTTTCTTCCAAGCAGCTGTCTCGGTCACTCTGCAACATTCAATGGTGATGGTTTTACTACCTTTGTAGTTTAGGCAATGACAAATGTATCAGCTGTGGCCTGGCCATCAGCGATCATTTCATGCTATTGATTAGAACAGACAACCTAACACGAAGACATTTAGGTCTGCACCTTAGAACCAATCAAATACATTACTTGGTCACTGAACTATCTGAGCTGGAAATTTACTGAATAAATTGAGAACACTCTCTTCTCAACTTTCACCTCAACAGAGAACTGAAATCCAGAGGACTTCCAGAACGGCTTCTTGGAAGACACCTTGAGCTGTGTCTGGGTTCTTCTCAGGAGCTTCCACCCTCATATTTGTCACCTGTAATTTGAAGAAGATACTCATTCATTTGGGTAAGCTACCTGTGGATAATTTACTGTGTAGTAGGAAGTAATGTATTACGATACCTCTCCAGAGCTTGATAAGGTATGGAAGGGGGAATAGGTCTGCTAGTGTGAGTGGGTGGCCCGAATAAGTTTGGATCTTGAACTCTTAGCTCACTCACCCCCAGAGAGGAGGCACCTGTATGAGGTGCTCAGTGAAGGTAACGATGAACAACGGATGCCCAGGTGGGCTCAGGGACGTGAGAGAAATTGGACAGCACACAGAACAAAGTCTACTTCATTTATTCCTCCAGCCGGTCAAGCAGACCAGTATTTACAAAACCTCTGATAAATGCAAAACGCGAGTTTTGGTGTTTCTTCTGCTTTTGACCCACGTCCATCTTGCAGCAAAGACACAGCTGGCTGCCCCACAATCCCGTGGTAACTATTCTTTCTTCCAAATCTTACTTTCATGCTCTGAGTGTAGGAAGGCTGAAAAGGCATATGATCAAATATTTTCCCCCACTCCTTACCTGCATTAACAAAACATATCTTAGCATAAATTATTATACCAGACTGCACAGAATACCCAATTTTATTTGCCTCTAGCTTTGAAATTCTTTAAAATCAGGATTTTGAGAGTTTTTGTGACATTGCAAGCTTTCCACCAAATTAAATTTGCATCACAATACGCGGCAGACCCTCCGCCACAGGACAAACACAGCTTCTATTAATGGGAATTAAGGTTATTCATCCGAACAGCTGAAAATTTCCCTGGTTTAACTCTGCAAGACTTTGATGGGTATCCTTTTATTTAGTTATTTCTCCCAGAAATGACCAAGCATTGAAAGAATTAGGCACTTTGTCATTTTTTCCTCTGCCGGCCCCAAAACTAGGTTACTGCTCCACAAATTCCGAATCAGAAATACCAACTAATGTTTTCTTTCTTTCTTTTGCTCCCTCCCTCCCTCCTTTCCTTCCTTCCTTTCAAGAAACCCTTCTCACTTCCCTTCCCTGTAGTTGTAAAAGTCCCCGGCGCTGTGCTGGAGATAGGCCACCTCGATAGCCTGCTGAACAATGATCGCACACAGCACAGGGTGTGCTGGGTTTGCTGTGAAGTGAGCCGCCTGCTCACAACGCCAGTTAGAAGCCTGTGATCTGTCCGCTCCACTTTCCCGAACTCTGGCACTTGATGTTAACTTGCCTGTGTTCATCCCATTTCGCTGTCTTTGGGCCTGGCCAGATTCCCCTGCTTGTTATCTGCTTGGCTCACCTTTACAGCCCCCAGGTTATCTCTTTGAAGTCATCTCCTTGTAGCTTCTCAAAAAATCACTCTTTCCCCCTTGAAGTCCTTTATGCTTTGTTCTATAATGTCGAAGCATCCTGAAATAGTTAAATTGGCTCTTGGTCTGTTTATTTGTCTTTGAAGCAGTCTTGAACAGCTCTATCTGTACTTTCAATAAGAAATTTTAAAATACCCCATGAGCAGACATGGGTTTTTATTTATTTCGGTTTCTTATTTCAGCTGTAGTAGACATAAAAGCTAGAGGATAGAGTCTCCAGCTGGCTGCGGAGGCTGAGATTGGAGCAGGACCGTGGATGGAACCCCTGAGAGGCGGCCACTGGACACGCCCTTGGTCATTCACATACTCAGGGCATGCACCAGCTTGGAGGGGCCTTAGACGCCAACTTGTATTGACCTTGGAAAGCTGTAGTTGACCCCTCAGTGAGTTAAGGAAATCCCCAACAAGGTCATTGAAGCAAGTAATCAATCATTCCAAACCACTTTCATGGCAAAGGTAAAGACAATGTTATTTCCCAAGCTGTTAAAAAATGAGCAAATCAACAAAGGTAACTTTGGCCAATATCCAGTCTTGAGGTATGTTCGTCATGATCCCATCAACCTAGAGAATCTGTTAAATAAGATTATAGAGTTCTCGGCATTTTTAGGGAGTCGTTTTGGGCAGCAATCATCCAGTCCATTTGATACCAGAGAGGTGGCCGGACAAAGATACTTGAGACGACATCCTAGGGATTATTTGCCCACTGCTGGTTTCGGTGTGCGAAGGCTTATAGTCAAGAAACCAAATTCCTTTGACAAAAGCCAAGACATAAAAATATTCCTAGAGTAAACAGTCACACGAAGAACTCGTATCTAAGTCCTGCGAGGCTGGTAAGGTCTAATTGTATCCTCTTCTGTTACCCACACCACTCTCTACAGGGCAGTGGGGGCATTTACTGCTTCGGTCTATGGGCGAGCTGTAATCCAATACGAAATCAAGCAGAGCCATTTAAAAAAAGTCAAAGTTAATGTCAACAAGATGATCTATTTCATCCCCCAATAGAAGCTAATGAATCATTGTGAATTTATTGTGGCAGAAAGACAGTGGCTGCTGGCAATTACACTGATGAGCAGAAATCCTCACAAGTGGGTACTTTAAAGCAATTATTTTCCATTTGCTCCTAAAAAACCCTCTGAGTACAACTAAGCTTTGATTACCTGGCATCTGAAAATATACGTTCTCAGAGGGACATTTGCAATGATTGTTTTAGTGGAAAGAAAGCAAACAGCTACTGCTTGTGAAAGCTCAGTTGTGAGCCTCTTTAAAGTTTAAAATATGAATTGTGCAAAAGACAAAGCTCTGACTTCATGGACTAGCACATTATTACATTATGTTCCCAACTGGAAGGAGTCAAGAATTTCTTGGGTTCCCAAGGATCCAAAAACTACACCCTTCTTCTTCAAGAAGACAACTTCTTCAAACTCGAAAGCCAATGTCTGTTTTTGTTAACAGTCTCTCTAGCCCCAAGCCTAAACTTCATTCCTCCACTCTGTCTCCTTGACCCAGGTTTATGAAGAGTGGTAACAAAGAATGACAAAGCAGAGCTCATCTGGTACAAACGCTGATGGCTTCAAGAGAGGAAAACCAAAGGGCATCCAAAGAGGAAGTTAGGTGGAAAGAGTGATTTATTTTTCAAGTACAGAAAGTTTGGCAGTTCTTAAAAAGGGTATTTTGCCCCTTTGGAGTTAAAGTGTATTGGTGCACAGCAGCCACTTCTGAAAAGAAGCGAGGAAGGTGGACTAACCCAAGGTTCAAGGCAATAAGAAACAAGTGTTTAAATGTGTAAACTCAGTTCCTAACTCGGGTCTGGAGATGGTGGGCATAAATACGGATGGACATAATCAACTTTTTTCTCTTGTCTTGGGCAAAATTCTTTCCACAATGGAGAAGATATTAAAGAAAAGGCATCCGACGCACTTCATGAGCTGAGGCCACGACAAGGAGAGTGGAGGTGCGCTGGACTGTGTAACCTGAATAAACCACAGCCACAGCCGTTATTTCCACACCCCCTCCTACCTGCTGGCCCATCACAGCCCAACGGAGGCCTCCACAGCCGTGGGGACGGGGTGTAGGCCCTGGAGCTTGGACTAGCTGCTGAGGGTTTGTGTTTTGTTCTCAATATGAAAATACTAAATGTTTTTTGGGGAAGGTAGAAGGTAGAAGGCATATTCAAACTATTTAAAAATCATACCCTCAATTCCTAGAGAAATTAAAATGTTTTCACAATTTCTTGCCTTTTCTACATATTGCTTTGCATACTTGATACCATTTTGCGATCTGCTTTAAAATTTTATCGTAAGTATATTCTATAGCCTTAAAAAAGCTACACATGAATATCACATTTTATGACTGTACATTATTTCAAATATACTATCTCTTACACTGTATTCTCTTATGGTTGAGCATTTAGAAAGACTTAATTTTTCCCTACTCTGAATTTTCTTTTTAAAAAAGTCAAAAATTAAGGCCCTGGCTGGTTTGGCTCAGTGGACTGAGCACTGGCCTGCAAACCAAAAGGTCGCTGGTTCAATTCCCAGTCAGGGCACATGCCTGGGTTGCGGGCCAGGTCCCCAGTTAGCAGCATGGGATCTCTCACACACTGATGTTTCTCTCCTTTTCTTTCTCCCTCCCTTCCCTTCTCTCTAAAATTAAGTAAATAAAATCTTTTCTAAAAAACGTCAAAAATTAAGTTTCTGACCTTGATGACATAAACATCTCCAAGACTCCTTCTTCCAAGATTCCCATCATGCCAGGCGGAGACGCCTGCACCACAGCAGCGCCTGGGGTGTCCGCCTCAGCGTCACTGCCAACGTCGGGTGTCCCCTCTGAGGGACCCTTGTATATTTAATCAATACAATTTGCACCTCATTTTTACTTGTAAACTTGGATTATGAAATGAGCCAACTACTTTTCCAATGTTTAATAGTTACTTGTATTGTCTCTTTGGGGAAGCAAGCATGCATGGTCTTTGTCCATTTATTTACTGGAGTCTCGGGTTTTTCTCATTGATTTTTAAGAGCATGTCGGTTGTGCTTAGCGCTGGAACTCCAGCACTGTATGGGACCAAATAAAGTTAATTCAATTACTCCTTTATAAATCAGTATTATTAAGCATTTTCCTATCTGTTGTAATGATTTTTCTTTGCCATCTTTTAATTTAATGAGCACAGTTTAAACCCCTGAAAGTAACTGAATCACTGTCTTTTCTTTTGCAAATTCTTCCATTTGATTAAAGTATAGAAAATTTCTGCCCAATGCAGAGCTCAGAGAAACCAATTCTCAGTTTCCTTCTAGGTGTTTCTATGGTTTCATATTTTAAGTAAATAATGATCTAGAATTTATTTTAATATGGGATAAGAATTTAAGGCAACATTTTTGTTTAAAAGTAAATGGCCTAAAGCCACTTGGTAAATAATCCTTTCCTTCACCAAAGATTTTTTGACAGATAATTTTCATGTATTTCATTCATATAGGTACTAAAAAAGTTTTGTATTTTTCTGCTTATGATTGAATCACATGGAGTTCTGTTATAGCTTTACACGGAGCTAATATTTTGCAGCAATCATTTAGCTCATTAATCACCTGTTTCACATTAAAACAGATTTTCAACTGATGCGCTGCAGGAATGTTTAAAACATGCAACACCTGACCATTTAGTCAGGGGCACTGACCTCTTTTCCCCTAGACTGTCAAATAAGAAAAGGACAACGGCCAACACAATAGCTCTTTAGTGTGAATGAATCAAAAGCACATCTACTTTTTTGTCATATTGGCAAAAAATATACTGTTGGCGTGCGCACAACTCCAGTAACTAGTTTGTGGGTGCCATGAGATGGAAAGGGTTGAAAAACCACTGCATTAAACATATATTCTTACCTGTGTATTTCCCCACATAATTTTTAAAACATATTTTAGCTACTCTATTTCCTATACTGTTTGTAGCCAAAGAACTTATATACATGACCCTTGGACATGAACTAAGGGGTGGGGGGCAGGTTGCCAAAGGGAATGGGGGTTACAGGGTGGAGGGAGGTGAGAGGGGAAAAACGGAGACAACTGTAATAGCATAATCAATAAAATATGTTTTCTAAAAAATACAAAAAACCATATTTTAAAAATGAAGTTTAAAAATTTCAGTAGAGAAATGCATGCACATATTTTTTTAGAGCTGAAAATAAGCAATATACACAATTACCCTTAACTTACCCTCCCCACTCCCATTCTGGGTCCCACCATAAATCAGGCTTCACTCTTCCAACAGTTTTTGTTTCCAACTCATCTGGTAATCACCTTGAAGACACCAAATAACACGCTGCTGCTTACAGATTATAAAATGTATCTATCTCAAACATTACCTACTTCCAACTATACAAGACAGGATTCAACTACAAAGCTCCGTAAATCCCCTCCCTGTTCCTTCTGCTATCCTGAAGCCACTGTGACAATTCACCTCTCTGGTACCTTTGTAACTTTGAACTGTATATTTTGAAATTTCTTATTCAAACCACTAGAGAATTCCTCTGGATTTCTTACCTTACACAGTCAAGGGTGTAGTGTCCCTATCTATTTTATCACCTTCTTCCCTCCCTACACCTCAGCTTCTGTCATCTGCACATTTCTGTTATGCTGTCTGGTTTGATGAAACATGTGTTCTTGTTCCACAACCACGGTTACATAGACTTGCCTTAAGTGTGATTCCAAAAGCCTCAGAAACTATGACTGTTTCAACAGTTCTTCCCTTCCTCCAGATGAAAAGTCAAATTGGAATGCTGTACCCTAAAGCTTTCATCACTCAGGGAAAGGGTGTAGTGAGTCCCCTCTCAACAGGGACAGTGACCTCAGCAGAACCTTTCAGAAAGCTAGTACGTGTGCCTGTCTCTGGGGACACCTGGTGGGCTGGAGTGTGACTTCTACCCAGAAATTCGAAAGATGAGGCTGTAGGGTTATGACTGCTTTGATGAAGGAACAAATGAGAGTCGGCTGTGCCGGGACTGGTCAGCATTCTCAGAATTCACCGGGATGTGAGCGCACCCTGTGGAAAAGACAGAGAAAGCCAGAGACTGGGGGAGAGAGAAAATGAATCGGGTATTGCTGGATGCAAAGGGTCTAAGGAGGAATGAAGTGACCAGCAGAAATGGAGATGCATTTGTCATTCTCCAGGGACCTTCAGCTGACTGATCCCCAGGGTGGGGGAGAACCTCTGAAAAACCCTGAAAAAGCATCTCTCTCATCACCTGCCAAGGCCAGACAGCATGAAATCCAGGTCACATCCTTGCCAGAAGAAGTTGCCTACCCTTCTCCTCATCTTCCTCCTAGTTTCTGATCTTTGTGAGGTAGAAACCAGTCATCAAGGGAGAAAAACTGTATTATCAGAAGAAAGAGAAGAAGCCTTAGCATTAAGCAAAATAAAATTTTGAGTATTATATGAAATTGCACTTTTTTCCCTAAAGAATTTTTATTTCCTTATTTCCTTATTTATTTATTTACAGGAGGAAGGAGGGAGAAAGAAATGTGATAGAGAAACATACATCGGTTACCTCTCATATGTGCCTGGACCAGGGACTGAACCCACAACCCAGGCATGTGCCCTAACTATGAATTGAACCCCGCAACCTTTCGCTTTGAGGGATAACACCCAACCGAGCCACACCAGTCAGGGCAGAAACTGCACTTTAAAATACTGAGTCTATGTCTTGAAATTTATAGAAAAACTCTCTACATCCCGTAAAAGTGACCACACACTGCCAGATGTTTTATGCAGAAAGGGGAAGAACTAACTTTAAAAAGCATTTTCAGTGGAAAGAAAAAAAAGTGTCATTCTATGAATACTTTCTATTAAGCTCTGTTTGTTTAAAACAATGATTGTTTAAGGGTTAAAATTCAGATGAGAGGTTGGAGTAAATGATTTTTCAAGCCAAATTCAACTCTACAATTCTGTTTCTCACTTTTAAATTTATTCTTTATTGGTTTCTACATTATTGCAAGGGTGTAGATAGGACTGTATATAAGAAATAAATAGAATTTTGAAAGTTGAATGTAAATATATGTCAATTGAATCAAAATTTCTTCCTAAGTTTCCATTAAAATTACCTTAGCTTTATGTCTGGTATTTTTCACATGACCAAATATTCCAAGCTTCCTTCCTTTGAAAAAAATCTGATTCATATAAAAACCAAATTTACTAGAGAAGTTAACTTTTTAAAAAAATCCTCCTTCATGTTTCTATTTTAAAACAAATATTTAGTCCTTTGTGTCATTCTCAACATCTTTTATTAAAAACCCTACAGAAAGACTTTTAAAGCCACATATAATTGTCCATGTCTGTTATGTCCCTCAATCAATAGAGTCTACGGGAAAGAATTTTATGTGATGTGACCGCAACTCACGAAGTATCACTGGTGAGTAAATGACCATTTGTTGGCTGGAGTCACAGTGGGAGTAAAATGACAATCAAAAACCCCATTTGCTTTTATTTCTATCGTTTATAGAATAATTATCCTCTGGCCCTCTGAACAGCGCTTCCCTATCCTACCCGTAACGGTGTGTTCAGACTTTCTGCTTTTCAGAAGGGATTTAAGGCACCTTAAAATAAAATGCATGTATACAACAAAGTTCTGGGAAAACACAGGAGAAAGCAAAATGCTAAGCATGAGTTTTGATATGATGACTGTGATTGCCTATTCAATTTTGCTCTGAGTTTCCTCAGAGGCAAACAAAACCAAACAAAACCCGCACGTCGAGTACTTCTAGTTATCTCTTTGATGAAAGCAAACCAATGCTGAGAGAGAAAAAGAGACAGAGACAGAAAGTCGGGAGAGAGGGGAAGAAGGGCGCGTGCATCTCTGCCCTGGTAATAAATCCTAAATGAACTTCCCGAACGAGACTGCACACTGAGAATAGGCAGTGTGTCTGTGACCAAAATTGTCTACCAGATACAGACAAAAACAGAGCTCTACCATTTACATGTAATAAGACGAAGGTGATTTAATATAATTTGTCCAGGCGATAAGTTAATGTGAAACAGTTATGTAATTTTCCAGTGCTCTGCCCTGATGCAAGGTGTCAGTCACCTAGAGAACATGTTTCACAGACGTTTTATTACAAAACACTGAACTCTGCAGGGTTTTAGCAAGAGCTGGTTGGCAGAAGGTCTGAGGTCAGGCATTCCAAGCCAGAGCCTGGGGGAGCAGCGTTATTTACCATAGGAGAGCCGCCCGTTCAGCACCGCATCACTGGGGGATGCTCACGTGACCCGGCCTTGAGAGGCATGGCCTGGGTGGTAAGTGTCCACCACACACACAAATGGAGGTTCTACCATCTTCCATGTGTGTGGCTCTGAAAATGCATAGATTTCTTTCTGAGCTTCAAGCCAATAAGATTGCCTTAGTCTGTTTTCAACACTGTCCTCTGAAAAGGCTTGTAACTTGAAAGTCCCTCAAAATGAAAAGACTTCTTTCCAGAAGCAAGTTTATGTCTATTCAAACTTTGGAAGCATAGAATAAATTATAAACATTTTTCAAGTGCGCTGGTCTTTCTCTAAGTTAAAAAAAAAAAAAAGCCAAGCCTGAGCTCCTTGGTATTTCAGCATTTCAAAGCTTTTAAAGTCAAACCCCCAATGTAAACTGCTTTATAAAAATAAAAAGTTCACTTGTTTTAAAGTTTTGTGATCATGCTAATGTATTTTAAAAATCAATTAAACTTAATCTAAACATCTCCAGGGAGAGAAAGGTTTACTCCTTTTTCATCTAAACCACAGACACAAAGCCCTTAGTAAATGCATTTTCATGCTGTGCTGGGAATATGTAACGTCCAGGCAAACCGCTTAAATGTCGTCCAGCGCAGTGCAAATGCAGCATACAGTTTGGAGGAACAAACGTTTGAGAGTCTAATACGCCAAGATTAATGGTGAGCCACAGTTATACACAATGATGTTGTTATGACAAGAAAGGATGCTGGCCAGATGGACTTGCAGAATAACACGAAAAATTTGATTGCAGAGACTCTGGGCTGCAAATGGAATGTATAAGCTATTAGGTCTCTCTTTAAAAAACTAATCCAAGACCAGAAAAGTGTTTCCAACCAAACTCTGAAAGGAGGTCGTAATCATGTTTTGACAGCTGAAAAAGAATCAGATAAAACTAAACTGTTTACTAGCTCTCATACAAGCTCAGCTGTCTAAATAGTCCCAATAAGGGCAGGAAAGGAAAAATGCAAGCTCACCAAATAGGGTCATCCGAACAAAATGAAGACAATGAAACAAATTAAATCTGTTAAGCATTTCATTCGAATAAATTCAAAATCTCCTCATAAGCAAAAAAGTCATGCCCCCACCAATAAATCTTTTCTCTGACCATCTCTGCTTATTTAACCCAGCTTAGCTATCTGAGTCATCATTCACAAGTCTATGTCCCGTTTAACAAATGCCCAAGTGGATGCCAAAACCTTATTCAATGCACTGAACTGTATACTAAGAAAAAATCAAAAGGCTACAGAACACATTTGTACACCAAACAGCAACCTGGGTGAATGACAGCGAGCGTCAGGGATGCCACCATGGAGAACAAATGCAGGAGCATGTGGAAAAGTGAACAGACTGAAATTAAATGTGCAAAAAACACTAGCTGTTGTAATCTAGGATTATAGGTTATCTTTTCATATTTTCCAAAAAGCCTATAATGAGAATGTATTTATTTTGTATAAAAGAGAGTATGTTAAAGATTACAATATAGTTGGGGGAAGAAAAACAAAAATGTAAATGAGTCAAGAAAAACATTCAAAAGTAGTATACCGACATGTGAAAAAGAATATGCTACAAAATGCATTCAAAACGATTGTGAGAAACAGTTAAAAAGGCTGCAGTTGGTTTGGGGCGGCTTCCTGAAGGAAGTAGCTTTCTTTAAACCAAGTTATCCTGCAGAAGAGCGTGATAAATTTATGAGAATACCAGAAAAGCTGGAGCAGATGCAATATGAGTTCATAAAAACACTGAGTCTGCAAGAGACAAGACAATCGTCTACACATTGCAAGAGTATGTAGGAAAAAAATGACATTTTTTTTTCAAAAGCATTTGGGTGGCAAGAAAAGCTTCGTGATTGGAATTAAAAGGCCTAGATTTTTGTGCTGGTCCTGTTACATTTTTGACTTTGGATAATTCACGTGAATTCTCAAAGTCTCAATTTCCACACGTGAAAAATAGTAACAATAGTTTTACAGCGCCTTCCACCTTCTTTTTTTATCCTGAAAGTCAAATGATTTATGATGTTTCTGAATGTGAAAATGGAAAGTGCTAGCCGTGTGAAGTGTTTTTTAGGAAGAACGTTAATGAGCATCTGTCCACGTTCCCCCCGGCCCAGCCCTCACTTCTAGATCTTCCGTTCGCTCTTCTAAGTGAGCCTCATTCATCTCCATGGCTTCAACCACCATCTATATCCTGAAGACTCCCAAATTAATATTTCTGACTCACACCTACTTATTCTATCTATATTTCCACATAATGACCCAAGTGCACTTAAAATCAGTAAATCCAAAACCGAACTTACGACTCTTGCTCTAAAATCTGCACCACATCCGGTGTATCCTGAGTCAAATGAAGGTCAGCGTGACCCCTGTGTTGGGTCTGGTTCCGCAGAAGCAGACTCTCATCTGAAATCATGTGCAGTCGCAGAGGAAGAAAGTGCTCCCAGGAGAGAGCTCTAGTCGAAGGGAGTAAGGGAAAGAGAAATGGGAAGGAGTGGAAGCCAAGCAACAGTGCGACTTTAGCAGAAGTTCTGGCCTCAGCCTGATCCCACAGGGGAGCTCGGGAGTGCATATTACATCTCTCGGTTCGTGCCACCTCAAGGCAAGGGAGCTGAGCTTTCATATTCCTGCGCAGTTAGTCTTCGGCTAAAAGCCACCTTGGGGTCAGGATGGGAAACATAAATTCCCAGGCACTTTCAGCTCTCTGCACACAGTAAAGGGGCTCAGGAGCTGTGGAGCCGTCTTCCAAAGAGGCAAAAGAGCACAGAGGCCTGGGGAAGGATTCAGAGACCTGAGAGGACGGGAGCAGATTTAGCGCTGTTGGCGTTCTCTGAAACACCCAGCCCAGAAACCTACAGGCCGCCTGGGGTCCTGGCTTTCATTCTTCCTGTGCATTGTACGGGTCACTCAGTCCTTGAGAGTTCCAGCAGTCCTCCAGCCAGTTCTGACCGCTGCTCTGCTATCCTTGGAGGCCCCGTCACTGCTGGCTTGGACTCCCAGAACAGCCTCCAGCCTGATCACTCTGTCTCTCCCCAAAGCCTCCAACTAAACTCAAACACTAAACTCTTCACCAAAGGACAGGAAGACTGGTATTCAAAACATATTAAAAAATCAAGTACATTTGTCAGTCTCCTATTTAAAACCTTCAAATATCTCCCCATCATTTTTAAGATGAAATGGGAACTTCTTGGCTTTGCACACATAGCCATTCAAGCTTTGGCCTCTGTCTTGTCAGCTCAGCCATTTGAACCTCTTCAGTCTCAGAACCACGGAGGCTCTAAAGATTCACGGCAGACTCCGAAGGGCTTTGCATTATGTGGGTTATGCCTGCTAACACTTACTGTGTTCCGAATGAACCCAGAAAAGAAGTAAAGCAGTATTTAATATTAGGCTTGTATTACAGGGTGAGCTGGAGGCCTCGCTGCATTGGCACCGAACCCACTGACACTCTGTTCACAGGACACAGGGACAAATGTCCCCAGATCCACATCCACGGGAGCTGGGCGCCTGCACCCACTACCTGCACAGGGAGGGGGGACTGTGTGTCCTTCCTCTCCTCTCCCTCTTTCTGGAGCTGACGCATGTGCAGATCTGGGAGCTGACATACTTCCAAAAGCACACACGCTTGTACACAGGCCCCACACCAATCACGGCGCCACAGGCCTCTTCCGATTCCCGACCCAGAATCAACACACTACGTTCTTTGGCTTAATCATATCTCTGCTCCTAGTCACATCACCCCCTCATCTCTTCTTAGATGCTGTCCCTAACCCTCCACGCTCAGTCTGAGTTATATCAGAGTTCCCCCTTCCACCCCGTCCCAGAGACTCTGTTAGGTCATGAGCATTTAAAGCTTGATTTGAAAGCTGGTTCTCCCATTTAAAAACTACATAAATATAGGAGATATTTCTTAAGCTAAGTTGTAATTTTTCATAAAAACTGTAAAAATTATAACTAAATCTCATAAGTTACGGAACTAGATAGTATATAAATAACAGCTGTCACATTGCCTGACAATAAGTTACACTTATTTGTCTACTCACTCTTTGTTCCTTTGCCGTATTCCATTTTTTGTAATTTCTTTGATGTCCGCATGCTTTTGAACTGGGACCAGAGTGTCCGTAGAGAATACGTTTAGAAACCTGCACCTACAGCATCCATGGCAAATAATGAGCATCTTGCAGAAATACTTGGCCATGCATTTGGATGAGCGCAAATGAAATAAAATGAGGGGCTTTGCTAAACAATGGGCAGCCACATGTCTCCCACCCTTTATCACATAGTTTCACCTTCTCTTTCTCCCTCTCGTAAGATCAGCTTACACTTCAAATTGGACTATGAATTATTCTTTCAGGGGAAGACACTAGCTCCTTCAAGGAGACAGCAGAGCTGCACTTCCAGGCAGCACTGAGGAGGAGAGAAATTTACTTTTTTTTATTGGTTTGCTGCTTTCTCCCCTAAGGCTAAGAGTAAAGCTCACGGTGCGGAGAGGAGTGTGCCAGCCCCCAACACGGTGTTTCTTTGCATGGCCATAGGCTCTGCCTGGTCCCTCGTGAATTATTTACCCCCGGTCACCCTTCTCACACCTCAGCAATAGCCAATAACCCCCAGGGCTGCAGCACCATGCAGTCTTGTCCTTTCCAACACCTATTTTCTCTCCCTCCCTCCCTCTTCTCTCACCCACTCACTCAGTCTCCCGCAGATGCCGGAATAGCTCCCTTCCACTCTCAGGTGATTCAATTTCTGATATATACATATAGACACATCTCCTCATGTATTTCCGTATCTGAGAATGAGGATACGTGTCCTAAGAAGTGATTCAATTGTTTAAATCTTTCTATCAATAATAGGCATGGAGATGGGCCTCGCTCCTTGATCACATCTTGAGCTGCCCTTTTTCTCATTACCAATCACTTTTTGGAGGCCTGGCTTTCTCAAACACCATTTGTATTTCGAGGTCTTAAAAGAGAGAAAACACATCGTTTTTCTGCTGTAGAACACACAGACCCCTTCTTGTGTCCCCAGAAGCAGTGCATAGGGAACGATCTTTTCCTGGAATTATTTTCACCTAGTAATTCAGTGGGGCATCAACAGTTTAGCTTTTGAAGGCGGCCCTCTCCTTCCTGGATCTCTGAATGCTTAACCACATGAGCTGTGCAACTCACGTTGGTATATCCTTAAAAGACGGGCCTTCGCACATCAAGCACTATATGGCGTGCCTATAAACAACGGATAACTGTTACCAAACTTAAGAACAGCCTTGTTTGTCAAAGGCAGTGATATATTAAGGTAAGTAACTCCCCAAGCCTTGCTTAAAGAATATTGATTCTCTGAAATGTATCAGGCTTGAAAGGCTCTCACTTAATAAAACTCAAATACCAGTATCTATTTCTATCTAATAGAAAGAAATAAAGCTTGTAACAACTAAGAAGACTTTAATTTAGTAAATTATTTTAGTTCCTGAAGAATTTTCATTGTGATTTTAATAATTTGACCAGTGCTCATTTCCTATTTATTTAGCATAAGCAGGCCTTTGGCAGCAAATAATCCCATACAAGATTCAAGCATTCTCCATCATTTTAATTGATGTGAATTTAAAAGAAGGAACCAAAACTATATTTTGTGTTTATTACGCAAAAACAGAGTAGAAGAAACAAGGACATCTTCAATGAGTGTGTTAACTAAAGTCATAGCTCTCTGAGCTACATAGATCTTTCCTTATGAAATGCAACTGGTCAAGGATGTGAAAACGAAAAATAGAAAGCTCCTATGTTTCTGTATTTATCTGATGTTTCAGATCAACTGTACCTTCAAATCTCTTTCAGTGACTATACAAAATCCAACGTGAAGACATTCTGGGAATAAAGAGACAGCAGTTAGTATAAAAAATAACCCTATGACAAACTTTAAGTGCGCTGAGTCTAATCTAATCACTGAGTTGAAAGAGGTATGTAGGAAAATTATCTTTCCGTGGAAGGACATTATGTATAAGGTTCCATGTTGTGGGTCCTCCTTACCACTTCCCCCCCCCCCAAAAGATTAAATGACCAAAGGAAGACGCGAGAGTTAGTCCACGTTTGAAAAAGAACGCAGCCTTTAGAGGCCTTATCAAGGGCTTGCTCAAGGTCAGGCTGCATGATTTCCAGGAGGTACTTTGTGGCCACTGAAGAAGCCTAATTTAGACCTCTAATATTTAATAATTATGCACATAAACATATTTAAAGTGATTTGTAGATGCAATTAAGAGAAAAAGTAAACCAGAAATAAGTCAGGAGGTAACACTACATAGACTAGGAGTCGGGCGGGACTTTTATTTTTTATTTTAAAGCCTGCATATGCTTCCATTTTTACACATGTTCGTGTAATTTTTAAATAAAAATAATGATCATAACCAAAATTTGATAATAAACACAATTAAGAACATAGACATAGAACAGACAAAAACACATTATTTGGTGGAAGAACTCACAAGCCAGAAGTCTCACACTGTGGCTTAAACTTCTATCTGGGGACGAAATATCTTTACTGTTCCTGCTTGCACCGTTTCTGTAAAATGGCCAAGCGCCTCCCCTGTGCAGCAGCTACCACCACCTCAGCAATGTTCAGGTTCAGTTTTTCTGGCCACCTTAAAAATCCCACTCTGCAGAAAAGAAGCCTGGGCTGGACCTCCATGGAGCAGAGTCTGATTCCCCCCGGGCTGCGCTGTCATCGCGGGGCGGCCCCTCGAAGCCCATTCCTCCGGCGTGAGGACCTTCTCATTTACTTCGCCCCCGCCTTGCCTGAATCAGGGAATTCCTTCTGATGACAGTTCCCTTTGATTTTGCTCATCACGTCCTTTTTCCGAAACACAGCAGGTCCTCGAATAACATCATTCCATTTGACGTCACTTCCCTTCGTCTCTGAACCTACTGATGACGTTAAGTGAGGACTGGCCACTGTACGCAGTGGCCTGGACAACTGAGGCTACTTATCATCCACTTCTAGAGTGCCACCTGCACTTGAGTGATTGTGTGGGAACATGAAGAAGTTCAAAGACCCTGTCTAGACATGATTCTAACAAGGAGGACAGGAGGAATAAGTCTGTGACCCTAACCTAGAGTTCCCGTAGGTCTGGAGAACGGAATGTTCTGAACCAGAAAGGACACCTGAGGACCCACTCAAGAACAGACTGAAACCCTGAGTCATGGCAATGGAGGAGAGCCTAACCCTCTTCCTCCCCGCCCTGGGCGGGGGAGAGCTTGCTTGGACCCAGACAATCTCTTCCAGCTTCACATTATAGCCCAGAAGCTGGAGAAACTGGAGCAGATGGTTGACTTCACGCATCGTTGAAAGGCCTGCTGTCCTCTCACCTCCATGGCAATGCTGTGAAGCAACTAGGGCTGCCCCCACTTCACCTGCGGACTCCTTCCCAACACCGCACTGCTGCGTGGGACAACGCATCCCCACATGGACAAAATGCAACATGGTAGAAACGCAGGATCCAGGTTATCAAAGACTTTCTGCAAACTGTCAGACTATAAGTAGGTTTGGCTTTTGGGGACACATACACTCTCCAATAAATATTTTTCCTAAGTTTGTATGTTTACAACTCTTTAAAAATATAAAAACTGCCCTGGCAAATGTGGTTCAGTTGGGTGCCATCCTGCAAACAGGAAGGTCCCGGATTTGATTCCCAGTCAGGACACATGCTGATTTGCGGATTTGGTCCCCCAGCCGGGCACAGGCAAAAGACAACCAATCGATGTTTCTCTCCCACATCGATGTTTCCCTCCCTCTCTTTCTCCCACCCCCAAATCAATAAGCATGTCCTAAGGTGAGGTTAATAATAATAACAATAATAATATAAATAAACTAAATAAAAATGTGAAAACCATTATTAGATAATAGGAAGTATAAAAAAAGACCACAGGCCATCATTTGCCAAACCCTTGGCCTAAACACATTAGTTCAAAGACCAAGATTATCAGATTGGATGGACAACACAAGACTTAATTGTTAAAGAAATCTACTTTAAATGTAATGACATAAAGGTGAAAAGTATGATTATTGTACAAGATATGCCACATACGTACAAAGCAAGAGAAGCTGGAGTGCCTACAGGAATATATGAAAATTAGACTCAAAAAGCATGAAAATCACCTGGATTCACAATAGATATTACACAATTATCAAAGGATCAATTCACCAAGAATGCATAACAATTTTAAATGTGAATGAACCTAACAACAGAGCATTCAGACACATGAAGCAAAAACTCATAGAACTAAAAGGAAAATATGATAAATCCAGATTATGGAACAAATAGAAAGAAATTCATAACTGACATTTATAGAAGACTCCCCCACCCCTCCAAAAAAGAATAGTCTTCTCAGCACACCCAAACAGATCATGTCTTTTAAACTAAGCCAATTTAAAAGAATTGAAGTCATACAAAGTAGATTTTCTGACCAATGGAATTAAACTAGAAATTAACCACAGAAAGAGAACAAAGCCTCCAAATATTTGGAAATGAAACATATACTTTTAAATAATTTGTGAGTCAAAGAGGAATTCTCAGGAGAAGTATATTAGTCGGCTCATGCTGCTACAATAAAATGCCACGGACTGGGTGGCTTAAACAACAGACATTTATTTCTCATAGTTCTGGAGGCTGAGAAGTCCAACATCAAGGTGCCGGCAGATTTAGTTCACGGTAAGAGCCCTCTTTCCGACCTGCAGGAGGCTGTCTCCTCACTGTGTCCTCACATGCTAGAGACAGAGCTCTGGTCTCTCTTACTGTCCTTAGAGGGACACTAATGCCACGTTGGAGGCCCCACCCTCATGCCTTTATCTGAACCTAATTACTTCCCAACGGCCCCACTCCAAATAGCATTACTGGGCTTAGGGTTCCCGCACATGAATTTGGGGGAGCTACAAACATTCAGCCCATAAGAGGAAGTAGAAAATATTTAGAACTGAATGAAAATGAAAATATATCAAAATTGTGGAATTAGCTAAAACAATGTTTGGAAGAATATTTATAACATTAAATTTGTATATACGAGTGAAGAAGAGATTTCTAAAGTCAATAAAAGAAGCACCTACGTTAAGAAACTAGAAAAGTAAGAACAAAGTAACCAGAACAAAAGAAATTTAAAGATAAGACCAGAAATATATGAAATTTAAAAAAGAGAAACAATAGAGAAAACCACTGAACCAAAAACAGGTCACTTGAAAAGATGGATAACTCTGATGACCTCTAATCAGACTTCATCCTATTCTCCGACTTACGGGACGACCATTAGGTCTTTAGACTTTGTGACCTTAGGTCTTTGGACTTCATGTCTGTAACTCCCCACTTCCACCTCATGTCAGAGTACAGATAATGCAGAAAGTTTCTTTTTAAATGGGAAATTTCACCTCCAAAGGGCTTAAATTTCAAAATAGCTTTATGGCTGCTCGTGACACAGAAGAAACAAAGTCTTCGGTGACTTTCCTTTTTAAGACAAAGAGCTACACCCCGGCTGGTGTGGCTCTGCCAGGGACTGAGCACCCGCTGGCCAGTGACCCTAAAGGTTGCCGGTTCTGTTTCCAGTCAGGGCACATGGCTGGGTTGTGAGGGTGTGTGAGAGACAACCAACTGATGTATCTCTCTTACATTGCTCCTTCTCTCCCCGCTTCTCTTTCTCCTTTCCTTCCCCTCTCTCTAAAACGTAAATAAATTTAAAAAACTAAAAAAAAAATTGACAAAGAGTTTTCATTTGCATGTGAAAGGTGATCTGTTGACAAGCCACATCCTTTTCATTGTTGTCTGCAATGGAGCTTTCTCCAGCGCCTGACTCTGCCTGGTCTCCTTCCAGAATCCAGCATCTCTGGCTTTGCGTCCCTACCTATGAGAGCAATAGCTGCACCGCAATCAGGTCAACCTGGAAAAACAAACCTTATTTGGCCAAGACTCCTTTACTCTAGAATAAGCTTTTCATCTTGCCTCAATATGTTTTTAAACTTGTCCTTTTTACAGCCCTGCCAAAACGGAGACATTTCTATCTGATGTAACAGCTTCAGTTATTCAGCAGCTATGCAGACCTCTGCCCTCCAGGAAATTTGCAATTAAGTGGGAGGGACTCAAAATAAATACATAAAGGAGAGCAAGCAATCTAGGGCCATAAATGATGCTAAGATTCCTGTGCTCAGAAGATACGCATAAATAGAATTAGTCACTTAATTAGACATTTTAATAGAATTATTGTACCATGTAAGCTAATAGTATTTCTCAACCTAGAAAAGTGTACGTCTTATAATCCATTGATTTGTTTTGCCAAAAAAATCACTTGCAAGATTGGAAAGGGGAAAAAAAGGAACATAAAAGAAGTGAGGGTAACACAAACCATTACTCCTTCTTTTGTACCTGTTGTTCTCTCACTCACCTCTTTTTTGCAAATTATAAAATCATTCATTTATTGGAAGATCTTCAGCACCATATTGGGGCTGTTTTCCTCTGTGGATCCACACATTACTGTGTCTCTTATAATGAGAAAGGGTATTTGTGCCTTTCTTCCGTCTTGACTACAACCAGTAACACTTAAATGCCTAAGAAATGCAGAGTGACATTCCTCTGAGCAAGACCCATCCCCGCCCCGCCCAGTGCCTGAATATGGACCAATCCATGCACACGGTACCTAGGGAGGTTACTGTAGCAAATGAATGGATTTGGGGTGGAAGGAGGAGAGGAACCCTGTGCCCATGATGGATCTCTGAGAAGTCAGGCTTAATCTCTTTAGCCAAATCACTCCTGACCACTTTTGTAGCTTGCCTTAACATAAACAATTGCACTTGACCTTCTCTGAAGCAGGGGAGTGGAATTCTTTAGTTACAGGGTGAGAAAAAAATCACCTTAAATCATGGACCAAGTATACACAGAATTTAGAGAGGGTACAGAGAAGGCTCTCCCTGCCCTCCAAAGTGGATGTTTTTCACCAAGGACAAGAAAATTCCCTTTGAGTTACCTAAGATAAAAATTGGATTTATGAATCTTTCAAATAGAACAGAGAACACCAATTACTAGTCAGTGTTCACGGCATGGAAACGTGTGAATTCGCTGTATGGTGCCCTCGCTGTTATCGTCAGGCTGCAGTAGGAGATCTGCGGGATTTCCACGTCTCAGTCGTTGCTTCGTGAGGCTGAGTAATTCTGAGAGCTGGTAATAACGGGGGCGGGTTCGGGGTACGGTAGTGAAGGATTTGTTCAGGCACTATCGTGTGAGCCTCAGCAGAGATCACTGCTTCCACAAGAAATATGCCTTTTGCTTTTCTAAAAAACTTCTATTTTTAAAGTAATAATGTAAATTAGCCCCAAAATAGGAAGTCAATAGCCTCATTTAGCCTCAAATAGCTTCATTTTAATAGCCAAAGCATAATAAAAAGACTTCATCTCCTTGGAAGATAAAGAACTTTTTTTTAAAGATTTTGTTTATTTTTAGAGCCGGGGGAGGGAGGGAGAAAGAGAGGGAGAGAAACATCAATGTGTGGTTGTCTCTAGCACACCCCCTACTGGGGACCTGGCCCGCAACCCAGGCATGTGCCCCAACTGGGAATTGAACTGGCAACCCTTTGGTTCACAGGCTGGCACTCAATCCACTGAGCCACACCAGCCAGGGGGAAGATAAAGAACTTTTTAAAATAGTTTTTGAGTCAAAGAAGAAAGCATCAAAACTGAAATTTCAGAATATTTTATGAGTTACTGACAGTGAGGTACAATATAGAAACATGAAAGAAAGCAGAGGCAAATTCATAGTCATAAATGAAAGGGTCAGGACGGTTTCCAACCCTCTGGCCTGCCTATGACTCAGTTGTCCCCACTCGCTGGGTAGCCCTCCGCTTAATGGAAACTCTCTCCCACCGCGCACAGTAGACACCTGGCACCAGCCACCATGGCTGGTGGTCAGACCGACCCTCCTGTGCCTGGGAACAGCCCACCCTTTACCTAACCCATTGTTCCGGCTCACATCCTGGAGCCCTGAGGCCCCCAGCTGGAAGAACAAGAGACTAACCCCTCCCCTACCCCCTCACAAACCCCTCGCTTTTTCTTTTACAAACCCCACTCCTGCCTTCCCCTGGGGCTGAAATCCATCCCCACTCAGCCCACCTCTCAGCGCAGCATCAAATAAAGGCCCTTGGATCAGCCCACCAGGTTCCTCCCGCCTCTATTTCTAGTGCATTTCTAACAATAAATGCCTTTGTTGTTGAAGAAAAAATAATAATTAATGAGATATGCTTGCGACAGCAAAATGAACACCCAGATATTAAAATACAGCAGTCACACCTGTGGAACAACCTAAGGCATGTTCATATAATAGAAAGTTCTGGAGCATTTTGTTTAGTAAGGCCTTTCTATGTGCGCTGAAATGCCACATATCCAAAAGGTCATTAAATGGAGAAAGCAAGGTTCCAAATCACTAATGTCGTATGCCACCGCTTATGTTCATGTCTTTTTCTGTTTTGGGTGAAAATACATGTCTTTTCCTAGATCACCCCTAAAGAGAAACGAGAAACAGATAGGGGGAGTGGAAAATTACAAGTCAAGACCGGGGAATGGAGGGTGACTTACATTTTACACTTTGTACCTTTCAAGGTGGGGTTTTGTTTTTTTTTTTGGCCATGAGAATGTGTTATTAATTCAGATAAATAAATTTAAAATAAATATTGTCAGTGGACTAGCTTGGCCCAGCAGCTCATGTTTTATTCCCTTTGAGGACAGACAAGATTCTTCCTGGTCATTGGCTCTCTACTTCCTCCCCCGTTCACCCCGCTCTGCCAGGAGGAGCAGCCTTTCCATTCCTGCACCACCCTCCCGCCAAGGTAGGAAGGGTGCCCGAGGACCTCTGCAGGCTCATCTCACAGAGTCTCCTGTGAGGCTGTTTTCTCATAGAAAAGGAAACCATTTTGCCTCATAGCCTCACTTTCCCACCAAGAAGTAATGTCCTGGTTCAGTACACTTCGATGTTGGCAATTTCTATTCTCTTTTTTCTTTGGTTTCCACGCATACTCTTTATATTTAAAATCAATGTCATTTACCTATTTAAAGTGCTCTTCAGTGACACAGGTATAAAATAGTTTTCAGAGGTGCTTTTCCTCATCATACATTGACATCTTTCCCTTCTGAAGCTCCTACATACCTTCTAAATTAAAGTCTTGTATGGTACTGCTGAAATTCACACATTTCCGAGACTGTATGCTAATTTTTTTAACACATATGAATGTAATGCATTAACAGACTATGTCTATATGAAATTATTTCGTAGGTTTGTATAACTCTTTAAGTTGGCTTAAAAATTGACTCTACCGAAAGTGATATTACAACTTATAAAAAGCAATGTCTCCTATAGTGCGAGTTTTAAGTCTTTTTGCTTAATTCTTCAATTCACACTTTCTATTCCCATTTTTTTCATTTCACATTCTCCACTTCAGGAGAGGTTGCTCCCCCTCTCTCGGCCTTGGAATGTTCGCCCCAGCTTTAATTCCTCGGGAAACGGCTCAGAAGTTGGCATGATGGACCGCCACTCGGCTGTTAAGAGCGGTCCTCCTGAGAAGTGGTATGTATATCATAACTATAAGACCTTCAGCTCCTGGAGAAATACAGAGGTAATCTCCTTGCCTTGAACAAATTTTGAATGAGAACTACCTCTATGTGCAAAGTGGATATGAGTTACCGCTGGCTAGAAAAAGAATCAAAAACTCTTTTATGTTTATAGCTGAAATAATTATGGCTCACCTTTCCCATAAGGTCTTCAAATAAATCCATTCTGAAGTAACTATTCTCTTCCTGGGAATTTCCTTTGCATTTCGGATACTATCTGAACCAGAATATTGCATGCTCATATAACAGTTAAGAAATCCATAACCGTTAGGATAATAGAGGTTGAAAACCAGAGCATGCAAATCGGACCTACACAGACACAGGGAATGAATGGCCCTGGACTGAAACCTCCTCCTTCTAACATAGCTAGCTGCTTCCTTGCAGAGCCGAGCAGAAGTCCTACCTGGGCCTCCTAGTTCCTGCACCCTGAGAATAGCTCTCCTCCCTGCTGTCACCAGCTGTGGGTACCACCAGCCAGCCACCCTTGATGTTACCTTCCTCTGACACACTACTCCCGGCACCCTTCTCTCTCTGTTCTAGCTCGCACCAGGTACCACTGGTAATCACAAACAGTCATTGATTGTTAGGTGCCAGAGAGCAAAGATAAAGAAAATAGTGTTCATACCTAAGGAACACACAAAATTGTGAGAATTCAAACCAAAAATAAATAACTTAAAGAAATAGGTATTATGAAAAATTAACACATGCTGTTATGTAAGCATATACTTTCCCCCAAAGCCTCAGTTCTGTCTTCTCAACTGCCTTATAATCTATTTTTGTGCCGGAATCACAAATATGCTAAAATAGTTTTCTTGAACAGAGTCAGAACTCAATAATGAGTTTTGAAAGAATGGATAAAATGCAGTTTTCTTCGGCATCATTTGTAGTATCTTAATACAATACTGGGCAGAAAAGGAGCTTTTCTTTAAATACTGAATGCATTATGCGATATATAATAAAAACTGACTTCCAATTTAAATGCAGTCACTGTATTAGTTTGCTAATGGTGCCATAACAATATACCACAGAGTGGGAGGCTTAAACGACAGCTATTTATTTTCTTACAGTGCTGAAGGCTGGCAAGTCCAAGATCAAGGAGTTGGCAGGTTGGATTTCCACTGAGGCCGCTCTCCTTGATTCGCAGATGGCTGCATTCACTCTAAGGCCTTGCCTCTGTGCGCACACAGCTGTGTCCTAACCTCCCCTTTTTATAAGGACATCAGTCATGTTCCACTAGGAACCACCCATGTGACCCCATTTTATGTTAATTACCTCGTTAAAGGCCCTATCCCCAAATACAAATGCTGAGAATCTGGTTTGAGGTAACAGGAATTAGGATTTCAACACACGACTTTGAGGCAGGAGCAGCCCGATTCAGCCCAAAAAATGTACTAAAATATATTAGAGTCACCACAGTACTGTTCTCTAGGATCATGTCATGGGATAACCAGGTGAAACTTCACAATAAATTTCTTTTCACACTTTTGTCACTAAACCTTAAGTTTTATGTGTAGATTTCACTGAATTATGCATGTTAAGTATAATTATGGCAATGTCGCAGTGTATGATCCTTTGATAAACTGTTTGCAAACAAACAAACAAAGCCAGAATAATTCTTCTGTGTGTATCCATGCCCTTCTGTGGTGCCCTCTCAAACTGACTGTGACCTTGGCTATGTCTTTCTTTGGCTACTCAGGCATTAGCAAGTGTGACGGAAGCAGTGGCTTGAAAATCACTTGTACACTGGGGCGTGTCCTCTTGATGTTCTTACAACACATTCAGCCACATCAATAAGCCCAGGAGGGTCTGCTGGATGATGAGAATCCCATGGTCCTTTTGCCCCATCACTCCAGCCAATTGCAAACCAAGCGCCAGAACCAACTGATGTGGCTGTACTCACCTGAGTGGGCCCAGCCACGATCAGCACAAGAACCTCCGAGCTGAACTCAGTCCAAAACAGCCAGCCCACCGAAGCATGAACTCAATTAATGGTCACTGAGTTTGGAGACAGTCTGTTACACAGCAAAAACTAATTATCATGAGGAAAACCTCAGAACCTACTTATTTGAACACCAAAGAATAGAATTAACACTTGCATGTTAAAGCACCAAAAACAGAGTTGGTAAAAATCTTCAGAGACTGAAAAAGCATCCTAAAGTCAACTGATACCTTATTAAATAGTTACATGATGGCAAAGATAGATAAGTGTACGCTACAAGCAGAAAAGCTAGCGATGTGACGTCAGGATAACTCAGAAAATAAAATTAAGGCAGATGGAGTCAAACCACAGCAGCTTCACTGAAACACCATCCCATGTGGTAGGATCCCCTTGTGAAGTGAGGTCAATTAAAACTAATTTGGGTGAAGGCCAATATAGTTCATTGGTGGAAATTTGAATTATACACTATTTAAAAGGAGTGTACCATAGACTTAAGTCATACAAATCAATGACTGATAAACTGTGGCTATGAGAAGATTGGGCTAGCCCAGATATGATCAATAAGTAGAATGATTTTCTATTGATTCAGTGAAGCACAAGCTGGCTAAAGAAAACAACTAAGACAAAAAAGGGAAGAATGTAAGAAAAAGAGCGGGGCAGTGTTGGGAGGCTGGGGGAGGGGCTGTGGGGGAGGGACTGAGTGACAGAGGGAAAAAGAGAAGAAACTGATGGACTCAGACAACACTACGGTCATTGCTGGGGGGAGGAGTGGGAGGAGCGTATGAGGGGGGATAAATGGTGATAGAAGGGCACCCGACTTGGGATGGTGAACACACAATACAGGCACAGATGATGTGTTGTGGAACTGTGCACCTGAAACCTGCGTAATTTTGTTAACCAGTGTTACCCCAATCAATTCAATGAAAAGGAAAAAAAATCGAAGAGGAATGAAGGAAGGAAGGAAAGAATAGGAAAGAAAGACAGGAATTTAATCTTGCCAGCAGTGTTGTTAACAAACAGCAAACAATTCATTCGGCAGAAGAGGAAGAGGTGGGGAGAGATGAGAAGTTTTCCAACATGGAAGGCTGTGGGCTCTTGGCTGACTCAGCTCTCTGGGGCAGGCAATTCCCTGTGCAAATGCCCAGCTCAGCAGCTCTAAGGGGGCTAATGGTTAACTGCTAATTCCTCTCACCTAGACAAATCAGTCTGCATGCCCTGCTATGAGAAGACAGTAGCTGCAAAGCCCACGTGGGACTTCACTGGCCAGATGTGACGGTTCCTAGTAAGGGCTCCCTGGGGATCCACTGAGAGTGTAATGCCACCTGAGACCCCCTCACAGAGATTCAGTGACAAAAGAGGGGGAATGACCGCACATAGGCTCATCAGTAAGGGTGACTGCTGTTGTCCAAACTGAGATAATTTTGACAACAAAAGGGGGTGCCATTAATAATTATGCTGAGACCATAGACGTAAACTGGAACCGCCCCTGGAACCGCCCCAGGTGGAGTCAAAAGTTCAAACTCTTTATCATATATAAGTGTGTATCATAATCCAAGAAAACACAAAAGAAAAATACTCTAGAACAGTTCAGGGGGACCAAGAGGAAGTTAGAGAAGACTATAACCAGAGACATTGAAATTAAGAACAATGTAACAATAGCCAGAGGGGAGTGGGGAGGGGATAGTGGGGAGAAGGGTCTACAGGAGCTACTATAAAGGACACAAGGACAAAATCAAGGGGGAGGGAAGAGGTGGGGGAGGGAGGTGGGATTGGCTGGGGTGGGGCGGAGGGATGGGGAGAAAATTTCAGACAATTGTAACTGAATAAAAATTTTAAAAAAATTTAAATGTATATAATTTTCTAACCAATCTCACACAATTAAATTTAATAAAAATAAAGTTAAAAATATCAAATAAAAAAAAGAAAATACAAAAGAAAAATACTCTAGAACAGTTCAGGGGGACCAAGAGGAAGTTAGAGAAGACTGTGACTTAACAAGAAAACAGTCTGGTGACCCTCTCATGAAGAAGCAGCCCACACTCTCTGTGCCCAGGGAGTACACAGCCTGGAAAGATCCAGGAACCAATCAACTGCCACTGAAAGAAGAGCAGCATCATGGGAGTTAGTGACTCACTGCTGAGACATTTGACTGCTTATAAAACGGAAAAGGCTGAGCAAATAGTAAACAATATCCCTGGTACAAGTATGGGAGAAAGAAAAGAAGGCTTTCGAGGTATAACATCCTTTCATTTTCAGTATTTACTCAGAGCCGACTCCCTGCTAAGCACCGCTGTCGACCACGCGTCGACCTGGCTAGAGGGTAACTAGCCAGCCCAGCTCCCTGCTATGAGGAGCTCACTTTCCGGTGAGAGGCACACAATAAACACATACACACCCTTACAATCATGGTAAGAACTAGGAGGGAAATAAGAAAAATGGCGTAATAGACAGTATCTATGGGTGTTGAGTGAAGTGACAAATAGTTGATAAGGAAAGGCCTGAGAGGTTGACTTTTGAACTGAGGCTCCGAAATGGAGCTGGTCACCCAAGGATCTTGGGGGGAAGAACAGTTCAGACAGAAGAATCAGCTGGCACAATACATTCTGCAGCCAGAACAAGCCAGTGTAGCTGGCCGGGTACTTTGGGAGTGAGGGAGAAAATAACAGAAGACGAGACGGAAAAGCCTGAGAGGAGGCAAATCACGTAAGAGCTTTGGGTTTTCCGAGTCTACTGAAAAGTCTTTAAAGGTTCTCTGCAGAAAGAGCAATGTTCTGATTTACCTTTATTTCTTTTAGTTTGTTTTTATTTTTCAATTATAGTTGAAAAGCCATATTACATTAGTTTCAGGTCCAATTTACCTTTTAAACATAACAGCCTGCTTGTCCCGTGAAGAACAGGTCACAGCCAGAGGAGAGGAGAATCGGAGGAGTTGGCAGTGGACCATCACAGCAGAGAGGTACTTGGATTAGCAGAGATGGGGAGGGGCCATCTGGTTTGGGCCCTGTTTTGCTTATGGTTCAGGAGTGGAGCTTGTGACAAAGAGAAATGAAGAATTCGGTGGCCTTTTTCCCAGCTAGCTGGAAGGACAGTGTCACATACTGAGACAGGGAAAACTGAGAAAATGCAGGTTTACTTACGCCTTGTAAATACTGAACTGGAGGTCACTACTAAACATGCAAATACAGACATCCAAAAGTAACTGTATATATGGCTCTAAATCTGAAAGGAAACGCCAGAGTTTGGACTCATTTAATATAAATGTCATTTCAACCAAAGGACTAAATGAGATTCATTATGAGAAGGAGCAAATAGAGAGAAGCATGTGCCCAAAACCCAACGGTGTGGGGCAGTCTGACGTTTAGCTAGGAGCCAACACAGACAACCAGGAAAGAGGAGCAAGTGATGCAGAAAGGAAGTGCAAAAGCGCAGTGTCCCGGAAGCCAAAATGAGACAGAGCATGAGAAAGGCAAAGCAGTCAGCTGCGCACACACTGCAGAGTGACTGAGAGTGCGGAGAAGTGATCTTTGGATTTTGTACCATGGAGACTAATAATGACCTTGACGAGAATAATTTCAAAAGCATGGGTGGGATGGATGCGCTGCTGGAGTTGATGGAGAAGGTAAAAAGTTGGAGACTGACTTCAGACAAATCCAGAAATTTTGCTGTGACTCCCATCTACTCCCGGAACATCGCGCGGAATGAACAGCGCTCAGAGTCGGGTCCTGGAGGCCGTTTGGCGGGGGGCTGGCCCAGCAGGTCTGAGTTAGGTCAACAGAAGAGCAGGCGGACACACGGGGTGCTGAGTTCCAAAAGCTCTCCATTCCTGTCAAGGCAACTTCTGAAAAGAAAGTGCTCACTTTTACGCTGTTATCTGTTGATATATAACGAGTTGGGGGGCTGGCCCCATGACTCCAATCGGGCTCACCACCGGCCTTGTAAATAAAGCGTGACTGCTACGGAGCCGTGCCCATTACTGTACATAGTGGCTATGGCTGCTTTCACACTCCGATGGCAGAGCTGAGTAGTTGTGACAGAACCCGTGGCCCGTGGAGCTAAAAATATTTACTCATTAGCCCTTCAGAAAAAAAAATGCAGCGAAGCCTGATCTAAATAACAAGTTCCTATAAATATATAGTCCCTTAAATATAAGTACATAGGCCCTAGAAATATAACTATCTAGTCCCTGTAAATATGTAGTTCCTATAAATACAGAGAGCACTGCAGGGACAGAGTCCTTTCCACTGGATCTCTGGCTACAGGGCATCCCGTCCAGCGATGCCCAGCTTGAGTTAACACTCTAGCAAATGATGTGCTTGCGGGAATATGAGTGTTCTGCTACTTCTCTGTGTGTGCATGTCCCCCCATGGCATCCTATTTTATATCTTCACCACTCTGCCTACACTGGTCCATGTCTAGGACCCCTTTGCCACATGACAGGGAGTGATTGAACCATTCCTTCCACATTGCATTAGGGCTTTAAAAGGAGAGAATATGAGAAGTAAATTGGAGAATGGAAGATAAATAAATACATACATATATACGTGTGTGTGTTTTGGTTTTCTAGACAAAAGAAGAATTAGAATGTTGGCTAGGAATGTTGATGATAGCTGATGGAAGGAGACATTTCCAGGGATCAGGAGCCCCTGGGCCCTTGACTAGCTGGCACTGTGAGGACAGGTCACAGAGAGTGAGGAGGGGGTCACAGGTAGAGAACACCTTCCTGGAAAATGCGAAGATTTACAGTCCCAGCTAAATCTCTGTTATCTAAATCTCAGTGGGATCTACTTCCCTGGTCAGCTGGGTGGGATTTGGTACCCAAATTACCACTTTTCCCTGGTCCCCTCCAGGGTACAAACACAAATAACTAGCTAAATCGTCACCGAACTATCAGCTTAATTCCCAGTGAATCAGAATCAGAGGTCATTGCAAAGCTTCCTCTATCACCCCCAAGCCTAGAGGTTGGTAAATATGAAATGCTCACATGCCCATGCAGGTAGAGTCCTGAGGAAGCTGACATTAAGAGAGTAGAGACCTGCCAGTCCCTGCCGACCCTGGAATCACGTATAGAGGAGAGAGACGTCCCATATCCCCTGAGTGACCCTCGTCAATGGGACTCGAAAGCTTTCGAGGGGTCCCTAGTCTCACCAACTGAATTAGCCTCACTCTCCTTGCTGGAGGAAGAAGTTGGGTAAAAGAGCAAGAAGTATTTCTCCAAGACTGTTTCTTCCTGAAGAATGGAACAGAAGCCTCTACATGTAAATAGAGCAATAGGTTTTTAATATTTTCTCTGACACTGGCTGGAGGGCTGTGGGCATTTATTTCGGGCCTTGAAGCCTTTGAGCTTTAGCCTTCAACTAACTAAATCAAAGTTTAATTAAAATGAAACAGAATTGTTTTCTTGGCTTTCTAGATATTACTACTCTCAGAGTGACAGCATAGAAAATAAAAGCTTTTTCCCACAGTTCCAGAGCCATGTGTATCTAAGGTGTCCTTGTCAGGCTTCCTCTCCTGTCTTCTAGGTCTTCTGTGATGAGGACTCCTTCCATATATGCACATGATGTGCACATATATCATATATGTCTATGTGTGTGTATTAATATACATACACACACATACACACACACACACACATATCTCTGTACACTTTTCTTCTTCCTTGACTTTGGAAAGAGCAAGTAGAGTATGTACTTTGGGGTCCCACCTAGAAATTAGAGAACACCTCTAACAAAGAGTACATCGTGATGACCGGGGAGAAAAATAATTTTCTATCCTCACTGAGAGGACTTTAACTTAAAATTGAAAAGGAAGATGAAATATTCTCAAGTGGGAAAAATATTGAGACAGTCAACATTACTTCTGACATGAAAATAAAATTAATAGTAGATGAGGTGCCCAGTAATTCAAAGGTGAACGTAGCTGGAAGTACGAGAATCCGTTTCAGCAGATACACCAATGCATTAAATATAGGCTGGGGGAAAAGAGTTAAGGTGAACTTGAAAGTTGGCAAAGAAGATCAATATGACCTCATAAATATCCCTGAGACTTGGTAGAGACTTATGAAAATAGTGATCAAAAGGTGTATCTGTTCAAAAAGATCAATCAGATAAAAATGGGAACAAATGCAATTACAGCTTAAAGAATTGGTGCCTGGAACTAAGTCTCCCGGCGTGGGCATGGCAGTGCCTAGAAACCGCCTGGGTGCAGAGCGGAGAGAGCGCTGCAGGCAGACCACCACAGTGGAGGTGTCTCCGGGGTGTGCTGCCACGTGAGACTGCACTTATGCACATCTCAAATGGACAAGAACACTGGACTTGAGCTATGGTGGAGCTACAGAGGGTGTTTGAAGGGACTCTACTCTTCTGCCTTTGTGCATTCATGAAAGGACTGTCACTCCGGGAGGGGACAGCAGGTCCAACCGGGGAGCGAGTTTCAGAAAGCACAATTGTGACTGCAGGTCAGAGCCACCTGCTCTAGTCCGAATTTCGTAATAACAATAGAGATGGACCTAGCTACATTGACCTCATACACCTGTCCTTTGTGTCTATTTCTCATTTGAGCCCCTAAAATTCTAATAGTGGGTACTTATTTCCATTTGAGAAATATTTAGATCATCCTAAAAACAGCTCTATGCAAAACTTACCATTTTGTCACACTGACTTTGTGCATCTTTTTTAAGTTAAAGGGTCATGAAATCAGATACAAAGTAGAAGAGCCCTTAGTATATTAACTTACACACTAGCTTTGTACTCCAGCGTATGTCTTTTAATCTCATTTACAGAGAATTTGTTATTCTTTTCATACTTCCAAAAGGAAAACAGGAACTTAAAACTTGGGTGGTAATAAGTGGTTCTTCTACAAGAGTTCAGTAGACAAATAAGTTACAAAAATGCTATATTCAACAACAACAAAAAAAACTTTATGGCAAATCTTCTAAGAGCTAATACAGATTAAAAAAAACACTGAGGAGGGTGTATCATCCATACAGAGATCACTCCCCAAACAAATCTGACCTTGGAACAATATCCCAGAATGCCTCATGAACTACCGCTTCCTGCACTCCCTTTGGAGAAAACTAATATGCAATATTCTCACATTTCTGACACACTTAGGCATCAAAAGCCATCCTTTGACAGAGCGGGTCAGCATGCTATCTCTTTTGTTCCCTGAACAGCATACTCTCTCCTTCCTCCACTGAGCCCGGATTTCATTTCTAACTTTTGATTCCACTTGCCTTAAGTCAAGTCAGCCACCTTGGTTATTTACATGTTGATCCACACATAAAAGGGAATAAAACAGCAGAGCAGGCTGAAGGGGCGATTAAGAACCTGGACATATAAAAGGCGATTGCTTTCGAGAGGATTCACCCGGCCCGCAGAGCTCTCTTTCATGATTAAGTTCTTTTTGAATCCCTAAATCAAAGGTGCAGCCTATCAGAGCGCTAGGAAATCCATACTGAAAAAAGGATGTCATTGATGAGAGCCGTTTTGTTCTTACACTGAGTGCTTTTGACAGCATCCGCTGCCTAAGCACACGCGGGAAGCTGCAATCCATGCTGAACCTTTCCTTTATGTACAAAACTCTACAAGGAAGCGCCCGGTGAGAGAGAAAGAAGAAATAAAACACAGTGGGTAAAGTCAAAGCAAGCAGAATTAATGCCTCCAAACCACAGCCCAGGCATCTCCAGCTCCCCAGGGGACTGGATGGAAACTATAGTTCCTTTCGGAACTCTATTAATTTTTTTCTGTTTGGCTGAGTCAGGACTCTATAGGGGACAGGCAAGGGGTGGGACAAATCCATTTTTAAGACTCTTCAATCAGATCCTGAGTAGAAACCAGTAATATTCAAGAAGTAACAGCCATGAGTAAATAAGTGTCCTTGGGGACCCAGAAACCCCTGCTAACCCAGGACCAAAGGGTCCCAAACTGGGCCCAGCACACATTCACTGAATCCATCAGTCATGTGAGGTCTGCTGGTAAATAGGGCTTCCCTTTTGTGGTGTTTCTACTGCTCCTTTTCACTTGGAGGAGCTGAGGTGAGAAGACACTGAGGAAATGGAGAGAGGAAGGGAAGAGTCAGGGTGGCGTGTCCTTAGATCTGCAGACACGAGGAGGAGACTGACAAGGCACCTAAGTCTTTCTGCCTGGGGACTCAGAAGTCCGCCCCGCCCACTCGGGGACCAGGGGGAAGCAGTGCCCACACTGGCCACAGGACTTGCGGCGGGCTAAGCATTTACCTTTTTCTTTCTCTCTTTAAAGCCCAAAAATAATTTTCTGATCGCCACAGGGATGTCTTCCCACGCATTTCATCATGTCAAACAAGAAGGTACAACGAAGAAAGTACAAATCGGCCCAGTCCCACTGCGGTAGATTAGTATTGCTCACACCTTGCCTCACCCTCACCTAGGCTCCCGGATGCAGAAATCGCACACTCTGACAACAGGTTCCTCCTTTGTGTGCTGGGTTTTTAAAGATTTTATTTATTTATTGTTTTAGAGAGAGGGGAAAGGAAGGAGAAAGAGAGGGAGAGAAACATCAATGTGTGGTTGCCTCTCATGCACCCCCTACTGGGGACCTGGCCTGCAACCCAGGCATGTGCCCTGACTGGGAATCGAACCAGTGACCCTTTGGTTTGCAGGCCCGCAGTCAATCCACTGAGCCACACCAGCCAGGGCTGCATGCTGCTTTATAACTTTATCTTACTTAACTAGATGTCATGATCATCCTTCCGTAGCAGTGCTCACATCATCATTTTGAATAACTATAAAACATTTCCTTAATAGGATATATCAGAACTCATTTGCCCAAGCTCATTGTTGAACATTTAATTGCTCACTATTACAAAGAAACTTGTTTATACATTTTTGCATACTTCTTATTTACTTAGGAAGAAACCTAGGTGTGTAACTGCCGGGTCAAAGAGCAGGCACGTCTGAAATTTGTACGCCGCCAGTCACACTGAACTCTGGGAGGGGAAGTATCTCCGTTACCACTGGCGCTGACAGCGTGGGTGAGTCGGCACTCGGACTTAGTGCTGAGATCTGAGATACTTCGCACCTGGGGTGGGGCTCCACCACCCCTGCAGTGTGTGAGCTCACTGAGCAGAGTCACAGCCTGATTCGTCGTTATGTCCTCCGAAAGCCCCGAAAATGGCATTGGCTCCGCAGTGAATGCCCAATGAAGTTCCAATAAATGGGCAGTTTTATCATGACCTCCAGGCCCTATGATCCCTGCCCAACCCCATGGCCTTTCCGGCTCTCTCCCCCACCACTCCCCCCTTGCCCAGCTCCAGCCTCACAGATGCCCTTGCTGTTCCCCAGACACACTGAGCATGCGGCTCCCTTTGCACCTACCATCTACTTGTCCTGGAACTTTCCTTCCCTGACACCTACAGGGTTCCCTCCCTGAGGATGCTGTCCGGCGGCCACGTTCTCATGAGGTCTTCCTATTTTAAACCGCATCTCCCTCCTGCCATTATGTCTATGTTCTCCAACAGCTCTATCACCTTGTAGCAATACACATTCTACTTGTGCGTCTTGTTTACTTTCGGCCTCCACCACTGGGGCAGGCCTTTTGTCTGTTTTGGTTACTGCTGTATTTCAGCACCTAGAAGCTGAATGCCTTAAGTATCTATTAAGTGAAGAAATTAATTTATTTAAAACAAGAATGAATGAAGACCTCTGCAAGCAGAAAGCTCACTGCTGGAACCGTAAGTATGAGGGCACAGCGAGGGAAAGTACACAGGCGGGTGGACAGAATAAGGCTCCAATTCGGACCTGGGTTAACATCGTCAGAGCTGTCCGGCCATTCGGTATCTATGTGAAGTTGGAAGTGGGCGAATGCAGGTCGTCTTGGAAGTGTACAGACCACTGGGCAATATAAAACTCGTGTGATACTTTTATAAATACACACTACAAAGTAAAAACAAATTAGCGAGTAGAAATCAATATGATCTAACACTGAGCAGGTGCAGCTGGAGCCACAGTTTACAAAGGATGAGGTGGTTTAGTGGAGAGGAGAAAGGGCTCTACAAGGATGTAAAGTTGTGACTATGTGAGCGCGTGTGCTCCGCATGTGGCGCAGCAAGGGAAGAGAGTGTTTGCACTTACTCACGAACACCAGGTAAGCAGTTTGATGTGCCGGGCACTGGGCTGGGGCCTGGAAAACACAGCACACACCCTGCCCTCAGGGCCCGCAACCCAGCTGGGGAGAAACACGTGTCAACCGCCCCTGGAACACCATGCAGTGGGTACTGTTCAGAGCAGACAGGAGGGGCCCTTAACCCAGACGGGTCTGTGATTGGAGGGGGCCATTGCCAGAAATGGTGGTCTCTGAGCTAAGTTGGGACGGCTCTATCAAACAACAATCAGCCAGAAAATCCGAAGGAAGTGCTTACAAGGAGGAGAGAGCCACCTGCCTAGAGTCCTGCAGCAAAGAGAGAGCATAGTGCTCACAGAACCGCAGGGAGGGGAACGCAGGGAGGCAGAGGGGCTGGAAACAGTAGTGAGACGTGTGGCTGGAGAGGTGGAGAGGTGGAGAGGTGACTCCCAGGGGGTGGGGGGTCTTCTCTCCCAGACTCGTCTCTACCCTGCAGACACTGGGCTCCACGGGAGGAATTAAAATGGCAGTCAGCCCCAGCCTTTCATAAACTCATTTCACAGAACTTCAGACATACAGACTAAAAGAGAACAAGAAACCACATACTAGGACCTGGAGCCTCTGCCAGAATCAGGGGGCTAAAGTAAAAAGATGAAGGTGAAATTCGGACTTCAGTCCTCAGCAGGGCCGCAGCGACCGGTGCCCTGGCGACAGAGGCGGAGGGCAGGACCGGGCACTCTGCACAGGAGAGGGTTTGGCTGTGCTCAGGAAAGGAAGCCCTGTGCACGGGAATCCGGAGACACACAGGATGGGACTTGGCTCATTTTCCGGTCATTTCTTTCCCTCTTATAGTAGTTCCATCTGTTCTGCCATCACTAGTGATTCATAGAATGTTTATCTGATCAAAATTGACTTTCACTAAAGAAAGAACTGAATCTATGACAGCCTACCAAAGCCTTCCTGCTTTGTGTCATTTATCACTTTTCTCTACTGTGACAAAGGGTTGGGGACATGAAAAGGAAGTGGCCTCTGGCCTGAGTATGTGTGCTAAAAAGTGTCTCCCTACAGCGGCACTGCTGTGTACCGGAGTCACCTGGAAAACTTTTTCAAGCCGTGATCCTGAGTCTCGCCCCCAGAGGTTCTCATTATATGGGCTTGTGGTGGTGCCTGGAATCAGTCATTATAATGTGTCCAGTAAAGGTTCTAAGAAATCCAATTATAAAGATCAAGCCTGACAGTGAATCATCCAGGATTTCCTAAATTTATTTCACTGTGGGACAAACCATTTTTGGCAGAACACTTACTAATATCTAACACAATACTGATCTTCTGCAAAATATAATTCAAGAAGTGCTGGTCTTTCCTTTTAAAGAAACACATGCCTAGGAATTTTATACATTTATTGCTGTTTCACATGTACCATCCAGCATACTTGGAGTTGTGGGGTTTTTTTTTTAAGATTTTACTTATTTATTTTTAGAGACGGGAAGAGAGGGAGAAATGGAGGGAGAGAAACATTGATTGGTTGCCTCTCCTATGCTCCCCATTCAGGGACCAAAGCCACAACCCAGGAATGTGCCCTGACCAGGAATCGAACCAGCAACCTTTTGCTTTGCAGGACGATGCCCAACCAACTGAGCCACACAGGTCAAGGCCCATCCATCCTATTCGAATGAAAGTCTCCCAAGAAGCCTGGACTTTCATTAATCTTCCTCATTTAGCTATAATATTTTAAGAAGATAATAAGCAAATAAATAAGCATAAAAATTTCCTCTTCTACTAGAGACTACCTTTTAAACGGACCAGACCCACTCTCCCATTGTTCTGTCTTCTGCTCAGCCAGCTGACCTACTGTAAATACTGCTCCAGGGTAGCAAATAATGTTTTCTCAAAGCAAATGGTTTCATAATTTACAACTTTCCCTCATTTTTCTCATGACCTGTGGGCACAGGCCTGAGAGCCACAAAATAACCAGTCCACGTAAGTAACGTAGTAAATATTACATGAAGCCTTTGGAGGCTGTGCCCGACAGTGAACACAGCACACCCTCTAGAAACAGCCCGATCTAGTTTACATCCCATCGCTGCTGCTTATTAGTTCTGTGTGCTAGGACATTTACTTCTCTGACCCGGGTTGGACTAATAAAATGAAATGGCTGGTATATCTAATTTTCAGGACTTTGCGGGGTTAAAGGCATATGTAAATTGCCTGACTTAAATATGGCGCCAAATGAATGTTGGCTGATGGAGTGAATGATTTCTAAAGCAACTGACATAGTTATTTTTATCAGAAATGGCTTTAAATGTTTTTCAGGATATATAATGTAAGGCAAGGCTTAACATAAAAATTTTCTTCTGTTTACAGGCCATTTTTGAAAGAGGGCACGTACATTCTGCTGGAAATGCAAACGTCTATAGCCCTCTGCTATAGCTGAGGTCACAGCCATACTCACAAATCCTCAATTTTCTGTCCCTGAACAGCTATTCACGACGAGCTCCTTTGTATTTCTGTCTGCACAAGCAAAGTAAGGCTGGGTGGATGGCAAGGTTGCCTTACTCATGTTCTTGGAGACCAAACGTATAGTAAATAAACTGAGGAGTGAATTTAATGAGTAAGGAGTTCTATCTTACGAAACAATTTACATTACTATTTTTTAAAGATTTCTTTAACTGAGACCTCACCTCTTTCAAAACAGATTCCCGCTCTAGGCCACTTTATAAAGGAACTGAGAAAACATGGTTGTCCTCTTCTCTCATTCAAGCCCCTAACACTGAAAGGAGGGAGAATCCTAACTCCCTTTGAGTTAGAGGTTAAAGTTGAAAATTCTTTTTTTATACATACGATATAATACTTTCAAATACATATACACATAATACTTTTAAAAACTGCTTTATTGAAATATGATTGATATGCAAAGAGCTGTAGATATTTAGCGCCTGCAACTTGATGAACTTGGAGACAAGGACAGACCTGTGAAGCCATCGTCACGAACAATGCCATAAACTTGGCCATCACCTCCAAAAGTTTCCACCTGCTGCCTTTGCTTTTTCATTTTTAGAGTTTTTTTCCCTTTTGTGGCAAGAACACGTGAACACTGTAACATACGATCTTCCCAAATGTTTAAGTATACAATCCAGAACTGTTCATCATAAGCCCTGTGTTGTACAGCTCTCCAGAAATTATTCATTGTGCAAAATGAACACTTTGTGCCCTATGACCATCACTTCCCATGTCTCCCTCCCCCTGCCCCCGGCAACCACCGTTTCAGCCCTGTTTCCATGAGCCTGACTATTTCAGATTCCATAGGCAAGGGAAATCATGACCTCGCTCTCTGTCTGGCTATTTTGTTTAGCATAACGTCCTCCAGGTCCGTCCCTGTTGTCACAGTGGCAGGACTTCCTGGTTTCTTAAGGCTGAGCAACAGTCTGCTGTATGTATGTACCACACACGCTTCCTTTTCCATTCATCCACAGACTGACATGTAAGTCGTTTCTACGTGCTGGCTATTGTCAGCAACGCTGCAGTGAACATGGGAATGCAGGTAACTCTTGGAGACTCATGTTTCAAGTCCTTTGACTATATGCCCAGAAGTGGGATTCTTGAAAATTCTTCACATGACCTAGAGGACCAACCAGACTATCTCACTGACAAACTCTTGCCACTCACCCACCACTCACTACTAAAAAAAATGGAATTTATTTATAAAAAATTGTGCATTTATTCTTACATGTTTAAACTTCAGTCACCTTCAAAGTACTCTCCATTTGATGCAATACACCTATCGAAACATTTTTTTTGAAATGTTAATTTTGATGTCTTTTAGGGCTTCTGCCATTTTTTGTTTCACCTCTTCCACATCAGCAAAATGTTTCCCTTTGAGGACTTTTTTCATGCAGGGAAACAACAAAAAAAGTTGCTCAGGGAGAGATCGGGCGCATAGGGAGGGTGGGGCACGGGTGTCATGACTTTTCTGGTCAAAACCTGCTGAACACTCAGCGCAGTGTGGGCCGGTGAGCTCCTAAATCACCCATCGTGAAGTAAGCAAATGCCTTCAGAGAGTCTTCAAAAACATTCACTGAAGCCAAGCGCAGCCTCTCACAACAGCGCCAGTGGGTGCACTGATACAGATGGGCTCCTAGAACACTCACTCACCTAGCAGGGGAAGTCTGTACTACATGAGGCCTGTGCTCCAGAAGATAATTCTGTTTGGGGGGGCCCCCTCATGTCAAATTACACCATCCTTCCCTCAAATTCTCCTTCGCACGTTAGGCCTCCATAACCTTTGCTGGGAATGTTCGACCTACCTCTCCCGTCACCTAACCAGCGCTTCTGCGGCCCCTCTTTGACCTTCCCTTCCCGGAAACCAGCCAAGCTCATCCCCCTGTGAGTCATTCCCCCCTGCCAGGTTAGTGTCCCCTGTGAGTCATTCTCGTGACACCCCGCAGGGCACACGCCACCACTCACCCCACTTCTGCTTTCCTGGATGAACTGTAAGCTCGCTGAGGGCCGGGACTTTCCTGTCTTGTTCAACGCGATGACCAGCGCCATTATATTCTCAGCAGATAAATGCACGTGATGAATGAAAAGAAAGTGAGGGAAGAAAGTGAACCTGATTTCACCTTCTTCTCATCTTGTGACTTACCTTACTGAAAGAAAAGCAAAATGGGCTCTTTACAGCATTGTCTCCTGCGAGCTAGGTCTCCACGTACAAGAAATTCCATCGGGTCAGGCAGAGCTTTTCACTCCAAGGCCAAGAAAGGTTTTCATTTTTAATATTCTACTTCTTCACATAATAAGAAATTTAACTAGTGTCACATGTTTGTTCAATAAAGACTATGTAATATGTAATTATTAACCATGGTAGTAGGGACTAAAAATAACTTCTTAACTAAACAGTTAGAGTGACTTACTGCACACACTTTTTCATTAAAGAGCCCGATTTTATGAATCAGCTGTCGGTTAATGCTTTCACTAGTTGTCCTCTGCAAATGTGTTTCACCCGCTTTTTAAATTTTAATCAAATACATGGAATAAGAACAAGCGTCCCTGCATCCCTGTTCACCCTGTACCTCTGTGGAATGGTAAAAACCGGATGGTGAGGAAGGACCTGGGCGGCAGTCGTCTTTACTTAGAGCCATTAAAACCCACAATGTGAGACGATCATAGAAGAGCAACCTAATTTCCTGCGAAAGGAGAGTCAACCAGTGCCATTAACCTTGATTTTATGAGCATCCCTGTTTATTTCTCAGTAGACGTATAAAATGCAAAGAAGTCAGATTGGGCTTCTCCTAAATTAAAGCTGTAAAATCTCACCTTGATGGTGCCCACTAGCATGCAGCTGGTTCACATAAACAGACAGCCGTGCGCACACTGGGCGGACAGACTCCTGCACTGAACTCCAACCCCTGCCCACCCTGATGGCTGCAGCCTCCCTCAGAGCGTCCATCCTCGCCACCCCGACTCCCCCTGTCGGTCATGGGTCCACTCTCCTCTTCTTCTTTGTAATGACCCGTGCCTTTCCATTGCTTTTTGTCTCAACTGAGAGAACTTTAATTATGTTAGCCCCCAGGTTGACAGCAGAGGGTAGAATGGGGCTTCCCAGACTCCGCACGCAGAAATAATTTCATGTAAGTATACATACCCAGTGCGGTGTAATGGGAAGCTCCCAGACTCATGGCCACAGAAAAACTGGCTTAAGCTCAGGTCTGCCACGTGACTCTGCTCTGTGCCGTTAAGTGATTAATCGTAACCTGCACGTCTACGTCTTTGACCTAGTGGTGCCGTGAGGGCTGAGTAGGGAAGGTACACGGTATGAATGTTGTGTCGTCCAGCAAAAGGTAAATGCTCCAGATATTTCAGTTACAGTTTGTTATTTGTAAAGTAGTGAAATTAACTGCTGGAATATTTAAGATTCCTTGCAGATCTGAACATATTTAAGTCTTTAAGTACTATTTGCAAATGCATGTAATCAAAGCTAATAATATGTTACAATATATACGTAAGGTGGTAGTCAGTCATTAATAGTAAATGAATGTGTTTTCAATTTTTATATTAAAAACTAAATAAATAATGTGTGATATTTTGGTATCAAATAAATAAATGTGACTAGTTTTTATTACAAAGTTGATCATTCAGTATTTGATTTTAATATTTGAATTTAAGTTCTATCATAATCCTATTTTTGGCTTAACAATCTGGATGAACTTATAGAACTGATATAGTCTTATAGTTCAATACTATATCGATTTTAGAAATTTATAAAATTCATCCAACAAATATTAATTGAGCTTCAAGCATTGTGCTAGTTGGAAGTAAACAATGTTAGGTGTATTATATTTTTGATAATTAGATTTTCAGGAGAGCCCACAAAATTCTACGTAGTGTAAATAAAAATTTTCAATAAAATGCAATACTTCTACAAAGCTAATAATTGTGTGTGTGTACAGAATTTTCCAGTAAGAAAACCATGAGTGGTAATTCAGAGGATAAACAAAACCACGTGGGCAACCCCTCTGAGGAACAACAGACAGTGGGTGGGAGTTGGCAGAGGTCAAAGGTCTCATGAACAAGCCCTCAGCCCCACCCACCCAGTGGATTTACTGACTCAGGACGGGCTGTGTGCTCTCTGGGAAAGGAGAGTTGTCAGAGGTAGTGAGAGACCATCTCATACACGCTTTTCTTCTTCCTGTCAGCCCAGACAGACTCGGCGATTGGCCGATTCATTATGTTGTCAGAAAAGAAAAAAAAAAAAAAACATTAAAAAGAACTCTCCCTTAGTCCATCTTCCCTAGAACTTTATACTTAATGGAATACATTGGCAATTACCTCTGTTTCCATGACTAGCTCTTTATCTGAGATTTTTCTCAGAATTTGCATTTTAATTGCAGTTTATTTCAAATCTGAACTGTGCATAAATACCAACTGCTCCATGAACTACAGAGAATCTCTTTGACGTGAGCTACTTTTTATCTTAGGCAATGGGCTGTGATGCTATTGTTTCAGAAACTGATTAGTTTTATTCTGGACACTTTTAAGACAGTTGGGCTTGTGAGCTGTTCATTACTCTGATGAAAAGGAAGGAGGACAGAAGGTAGGGAAGGAGAGAGAGGGAGAGAGAGAGAGAGATGGAGAGAGATTGTGTGGGGGGGGTGGGGAGAAAGAGAGGAGAAAATAGAGGGGGAGGAAGGTGGGAGAGGAAGGCAAGAAGAGAGGGAGGAAAGGATGAGCTCAACTTCAGATAATACTGTTGAAAAACTAGAGTGTGCCTGTATATCCACAGATCAGATATTTATTCCCAAAACGTATCAATCTTTTCCTTTCCTCAGGTTACAAAATAATCACGCTATGGTCCAAATCCTCAGCACAAAAACAGGAAAACTAGAGTAAGTCTGAAGAGACTCTCAGTGGGCTGTCTATTTAGAAGTCAGCAACTTAAAAGGAACATGCTTCTTTCTGCATTTTGTCAGTCTGTTGGTAGAATACAGAAATTTAGAGTCGCTTACAAGTAGCTAATGAGTTCTATAACCAAGCCTTCTTAAGGAAAAGCAAAGTATACGACTGAAAGGACGGGGAAGTTCATTCCAGCAGAACACTTGCTACTTGGTGAGCTGCAAGTTGTCCTCAGGGAAAGTTTAGAGAGAGGTCACTCTGTCTGATGCACCCACTCTTAGGAATAAGTGCATACGAGGGTTCACACAACAACTAAATCTCTCCCAGGAGAAAAATCATTAAAGTTGGAGCTCTTAGTACATCGCTCTGTTAATTTGCTGTTATGTAGAGCAGAAGTCGAGACAAGAAAAAAATCATTATTACTTCAAGTGTGGAAACCACTGAATACCACAGCACAGTAGAATAAAGTTTGGTGTGGACTTGAATCCCATTATATCAAAGTCCACTAACACAGGCTGGTAGAAAAATAGTCAAACATTCCAAACACTAGAAAGGGGTAATGAGTTTTATTTCCTTTGATCTGAAGTTCTTATTTATTTATGCACAAGAGAGAGTAGACACTTAATATAGTCTTCTAAACACGTGACTCAAGATGTCAGATTATATGGAAGGTAACAGAAAACACAGCCCAAAGAAGAGAAAATACTGGACAAGACCTCCCCATCTTTTCAGTGAATCTTACTGGCGTTTCGAACTACCCCTGAAGTGACCGGCTGCTGGGTTTGCCCAGAATCTCTTCCTCCACTTTTCCTGCTTCGACTGCACATGCTTCCAATGGGACGGCCAATCTTGGTGGCCAGCCCCACGTACCAAAGGAGGGAAGTACCACTTGGGTTCACCAATCGAAAGGCATTATTTTCTTGACTAGAGTGATTTGATCAGGGATGGATGTATTACCCCAACTTGGACAACTAAAGTCTACCTGGAGATGAGATGCTGAGACAAACAGGAAGTCTCTTTTTGGGGGAAGTGTCACAAGCAACGAGTGTATACTTGGCGCTCCCACTGCCCATCGTTCCTAACACGTGGCTATAGCCTGTATGGGGGAAAAGCCACAGAAAAAGAACACAGTCATAAAATGGGGGTTAAAATAGAAATGTGAGGACATTATTCAAGCCCCTGGACCCAGCAGTGCCCCAACTATTCCGACTTTTCCCTAAAATGAACCCATGCATCCCTCTTTCTGTTTAAGTTGTCTGTGACAAGGCTGTCACTCGCACCTGCACGAGTCCTGACTACTAAAACACAAACGTGCGTCCACGGTCACGAGCACACACCACACGTCACACGTGAGCACGTCGCATCAAAAGACTACAGACGGGGAAGGTGGAGAGCCTCAGACTGGATGCTTCCCAGTTTCTACAATAAATGCTGCAGAAACAAAATGACTGAGAACCTGATCGCTATCAGATCTGACCCGTCCGCTGTCACGGCACCGCGTGGTGTCCTGAGACTGTCTTCATGATGCAGTGGTAGGGTCGGGGTAACACGGGGTACCGGCAATCAGCAGCATCCAAGTCCTTACGATCAAGACGGCAGCCTCCACAGACAGCTTTGTCTTTCCTTCCCACAGCTGCAGACAGCATCCCTGGCCCGAGCTGGTCTTCTTCCAAAAGGAGCATCCTCTGTACCTGGGAGCACAGACAGAACACAGATAAAAGGAACTACTTACAGGAGAACTGAGATTTCGGAGGGCGAGCCCTCCTTACAGCGGGTCAACAGAGAGGTCGGCAGTGCCAGCCTCCTCCGTGCAGGGTGCAGTCCATGGGAGAACCGTGTGAACTGCAGTGCCCGCATGCAGGTTCCTTCAGTGTCGCGGGAGACAACTATCTCTGTCACTTCAGTTACTGACTCTCCGCGATGGGGGGACGAGACAGAAGCCCAGACACAACCAAAAGGGTGATGGAAAAACTCCAAAACGGCACACATCCAAATGCGACACACGCGCCTGTCCTAACCTGCGCTTCACCCCTTTCACTCAGCCTTCACCCAGCGGAAGTCCGCATAGGGAGGCTGTAGCTGTTCTTTCTACAGCCAGATACTATTTCAGGTATCTTCAATCCAACGAAATACACATCTGCATTTTGACTCTCTGAATTAGAGTAATCCCCATAGAGTAGTTATGCAAATTCCTTTGTGACCAGCCCACCCCTTTTCAACAAAGTTTACCTTTTTCTATTCTAGTCTGAAGGATTCAAAAAGACTCTTGCTAATGTCCTACCTCATAATTAATGCCTGATTTCCACTAACTCAGAGCCCATTCGAACCTTATATCCCATTGCACAGAGCCAAGGAAGCTAGAAAAATAAGAGGCAAGAATTGAACCGCAGCTTCCAGGCTGTAAAATAAACTGGAGAGCGGCTCTGTAGTAACTAGCCACGATAATGCAGCTCACTTGTGTTCCTCTCGTCTTAAGTCATACCTCCCTGGCATCCACATCCCAGAAAATGGAAAAGATCAGTATCGTAAAGTGGTTCAAATAGTCGCCTGTCCTACAGAATCTTCAAGGAGATTGCTGCTGAAATTGCTGCTGAACTTGTATTGGAGACTTTCTTATGATAATTTACACCAAGGGCTGTAAATATGCATCATTCCCTTTGACCCAAAAATTTCGCTCTGGGAATGTTTCCCGAGGAAATAATTAAACAGAAGGGAAAACTACATGCACAATAATATCATCTCCAGCTCCATCTAAAATGGCAAGGCATCAGAAGCTATCTAAGTGTGTAACAATAAGAAGTGTTTAGACGAATTATTGTACATAAGTCAATGGAACATCACCCAGCCATAAAAGTATAATTACACTGTCTTGATATAACATTCAGTGGCAACATAAAATATTACATTCATTATTATGATTACAACTATGAAAATTAGGAATGCATATAGATAAATACTAAAGATGAAATACTTAAAAATAAGGTAATTATATTAGAACTGTGAAGTCATTGTCATCTTTCCTTTGTCAAAACTAATTCATGTTGTTATCATAAATCAAGAGCAGCAATGACGAGAACCTGCCGTCTCCTTGGGAGAGAAGTCAACTGCAGTCACCCGTTCATTCCCTACAGAGGCCCCCACTGGGAAGCGCCTGTGTGCCAGAGTTCACTCAGAATTAGAAATGTGTTCACCCCAAAGTCAATGGCCCCAAAAGGGTCAACATTTGTCCCCCTTCGTTCTACGGGATTAGACAACACTCGAGGGCTTTGTCACCTTCTATTTCTGTAACTCACCATATTTCATCAAAAACTGGATGCTCGGTTCCCCTTACACATCCCCGTATCTCTGACACTGACATGCATTTCTAACGATGGCATCTCAAATCGCTGCCGCCCACGTGGCAGTGCAATGAAGCTGGAGCTACCTGCACGCGCCGCACCTTCACGGCGTCATCACTCCAGTTACCTGCATTGTCGGCAGTGCGAATGGTGGGTTTCACTGCCGTCTTTAAAAATGTGTACGATTGCTCAACATTAAATAAAAAGTGATTGTACACATGGGAAGGCATGGATATTGAACAAGGGGATATAAATATAACAGCATAAATGTGGTTTTTAGAGGAATGACTGAAATTCTACTTTTTCCTGCAATAGCAGCTGAGTTTACTTACATTTTCTTTATACACACACAAAGATGGTGATAAAAGAAAAATCTAAGTCTAAATAAGTCTAAAAAGTCTCTTGATAATGTAAAATAATTTTAAGGTGTGAGAAACATGGTACTATAGTTTAATTGGGAAACATTGTTTTTTCGGTGTTCTATAAAATAATGATACCACTTAAAAATCAACTGCTCTGGCAGGTTCAATAACTACAGAAATTGACGGCGCTGCCCACTGACGATCTGCCTGCCTTTGTCTTTAACTACCTCTCCCCTCTCCTAGATGATAGAAGGGTTTCCGCAGTTCGCCATACTTCTGACCCGCCGCAGAACTCGAGTGCTAAGTATGGGATAAAGAGATCAAGATTCTGAAGAAAGTCCTACACCATGGGCCATCGTTACGGTCAGTGATGCCACCTCTTCAGAGGAAGAGGAGAGGAGACACCCGAGGAAACTGCCTTCCCGGGTGAAACGAGCCCGATGTGCAGCTGGCAGACAGACGTGATTGCTGTAGTGCCGGGTGCGACGGAATTCTCCAGGACATTCTGTCCCTTAGGAGATTATAGCCTGACTACCCAATTTTATTAGGCCAACAACGGGAATACTTTGTTGCTTCTAAAACATTTGTCCCACAGAATGTTATTTGCCAGAGAACTGCCCAGAGAATTTCCCGTCTAGGGGGTGGATGTCCAGGCTGGAGAGTAGGAAGTCTGTAGGTGCCGGCCTGCTTGTTTGCGTGTTTGCTTGTCTGTCTGTCTGTCTGGTGAGGACGCCCTGCCCACGGTGCCCCCCCGCCACTGAAAACTCTTAGCGCCTTACTCACATCTATGACTTCGATGCTTGAGGACGTGAAGCAACACGCTCTCACTCTGTTTGTCTTCGGAGTTGCCCTTTTGTGGACAGTTCATTCGACTCCCACACAGACAGGGCAGAGGGACGGGGAGGGCCCCCCCTTCACTCCAGCGCATACCCTGTGACAGCCTCCTGCATTGTCAGGGGCTCCGCTGCCACCTCAGTGCGAGTGCACTCTAGACCCCAAGCCCTGTGTTCCTCGCACTTCCCTTTAATGTTCATAAAGGTGACCTTTCTGCAGAAGGTAAAGTCATCTCAGGTCCCCTCAGGGAACTCGCACTCACCGCTGTCCCCTTCCCACCCACAAAGGGCTCCGGTAACCGACTGAAAATGATCACGAGCCAGACTGAAAGGGGCGCTTGTGTCACTTTTCCTCCAACATGTCCCTTCTGTTACCTTCCTTCATTTTCAAACACTGTCCCAAACCTAACCTGTGCTTGAGAGGGTTGAGCAGGCCAGTCTGGTCAGGGGTCACTCTGAAAGTGCGACTTTGGTCTGGAGCGAGCCGATCTGGCACTCACAGGCTTCGGGTCTCTCCTTGAATGTCCCCTCAACAGGGACGCCTGCCCGGAAAAGACAGCGCGCACACACGTACCACTAATATGCACGTGCTCGCCTGTCCCTCTGCCCTCACCTGCTTTATTCTTCTCACAGCGCACGTCCCCACTAGAAATCTTACATGTTTGTGGCTGTCTGCTTCCCTCCACCAGAATAGAAGCTCTGATAAAGAATACACTGTGTCTGTTTTGTTCACTGCCATGCCCCACGAATACTAGTGCACCTGTCGAGTCACAGCATGTGACAAATAGGAGACACTCAGCAAACAATGATGCAGGAAGGAAGGAACTCCACTTGGGCACCTATAAAATGAAAAGGTTTCAGTAGATCACCTGTGAGTTTTCAGAGCTAATATTTTAAAATTTTAATCTGTTGATAGATTACTCAACTGACATTTAAATAATCTATGCGCTACTTCCAAACAGGATTTAAAGTAGCTGCATTTCTAAACTTCTAGATTTACCCTTCTCAGGGGTGTCTTCTGTCTCAAAGTATCTTCCCTAGAATCTAATAGAGCTCCAGAAGAATGGTAACAACCTGTCAATAAGTCGATCAGTGTGAGAAAAGATGAGAAATTAGGTTTTTTCCCTAACCACTAACTTTTCTAACTTCAAGCCCAACTTCTGTTAATCAGGCAATCATCAATAACAAAAAATAGTATTAGCTAACATTAATTCAACAGTAATCATGTGAAATATTTAATGCTCACAATCACCCTCTGAGATGCGTGCCACTGTTAATCTCATTTCACTTTCTGTATATTAACAAACAGAGCCAGACCCTGGCAGGGCAAGGCTTGAACACAAAACTCTGTGACTCTAAAGCTGGTCTCCTAACGTTAGTCCTTAGCCCTGGGATCTCATTTATTCCTCTCCTTGTTCTTAATTGTAGATAGAAACTCCCATTGTAATTTCTCACTATAACATGTGGCACTGGTGTTTTTCGTACCTTTTCCTTCTTGCTTCGCCGGTTCTCTTCCCATCCTGCTCCACAGCAGCAGGCTCTGCTCTTCAGAAAGTTCGGAAGCCTCGCGTCAAGCACTAGCCAGGCCAAGCAGGAGAGACTCTTAATGGAAAGAAATGGCATTGACAAAGGGGAAGGAAAGAAATGAGTCGGCATTCTGAGTGGTCATAGACAAACAAACATACACTGCACCTCCTCCGGCGTCCATCTGCAACTGATGAGGCTTGGATGGACACAGGAAGGAAACTGCTTGAACTCCTTAATAGCAGTTTGCCTTAAATCTTGATTTGTAGAGAAATCCCAAGAGGAGTTTGGCAGGAATACGACTTGGGCGCACATTCACGCTATCCACTGCAGTATGAGGGCACCACTTTGCTCTGTCTTGGCCTGTCACCCGGCCCTTACCATATGTCCGAATGACGAGAGACCCGATAGACCTATCTTTCCTCCTTTTTCTCCTCCTACTTTGCCACCAACGTGGCTTTTCTCCAAAGAGCTTCTGTGGATATCCACAGCATCATTACGTTTGCATCTTGGGAGGTATTTCTGGCAGCAGTGAGGAGACTATACTGAAATAAAACGAACCTTAAGGCAGGCATTTCTGCTGAAACGGTAAGAGTCAGTTTTGATACAAGCAGGCTGCCCTTGATCGATGTCTATGGAGGCAGAAAGGCGGGGTCCGTTTTAAGAAGTGACCGTGCAGCACAACAGACTCTGCCTCCAGTGAAGCGTTCCATGGTAACTGGTCAGCAGCAGCTGCCCATCACAGCCTTCATTCCTAACCTTGACACAACGGAAGACGGAAGTGGACTCCATCTCTCAGTCGTCACACCTCTGTACACTCCCTCCCGTCCAGTCTCATGAACTCGTCCGTCCACTGACGCGTTCTCCTGACACAGCTCCCTCTTCCCTTCTGAGCCCCTCTTTACCCCTGGCTTCAAGCCCTCACAGGGCATCCTGAGCACAGCAGGGACTGAGACTTCTGCAAGATTTATAATCCACACTGGGATAAATAAGGAAGATCATTTTGTAGATTGAGTTGCTTGAATTTATTTAAACCTTGCTCTGAATTATATCTGCTTCATAAATGTATGTACATGTTAGCAATCTCAGGCTCGGGAATAATTACGATTTTATGAAGGAACAGGTTTTTACTGAAAACCACAGTGTGTTTAAATAATGGTGGTTCGAGCAGGAACACCAGTCTCAACTCCTTACCTGGTGGTGGCCATTGCATTCCTCCCCAAGGTCACTCCATAGAAGACACTGTGGATTTCAAAAATAAAAATAAAAAAGGAGATTCTTGATCAAATAAATTTAGGAAATGTTGCATAACCCAGCCCCCTCTTGAAGCACCTCTGATGTTCCCATCAACATCTCAAAGGCTCTGAGAAGTCCTACGGTAAATAAAACTATTTGACAGGGAGTTTCCCAAACGTGGCAGCCACTAAAGCACCACGTACATTTGGAAAATTTGTGCAGCCTGCCTGTGTTTCACTGCTTCCCTCCAGTGCGAGTACCGGGCCCTCCTTCTTACAGAAAATGCTGCCAAGAGCTAATGAACACGATTAGAAGTCCCTCAGCAAATGGAAGTGGCTGCCCCTTAAACACAGGGGAGGCGTCAGGCTTGTGCCACATATAGACCGTTGTTCCATTGTACCATGGCCTCCCTTTCCCAAAATAAGCCAGTGCCGGCTCTCACGTGGAAAGGATGAGATCATGTCCTGGCCATTGCAGAGCAAACTTAAGAGGAAAAAAGGAGAGAGAGAGGCAGACAGGCTTGTCGCAGAATGAGGTTCACTGTGGCTAACGGGACTTGCACCTTACATGCCCCTGAGAGGAGGCCCAGCCACACAGGATAGCATCAAATACTTTCATAAAATGTGCAAGTGTGAGATACTTAAACTGCAGTGGTTTAGATTACTATTTCTTTTCACTCTGATTTCCCATCTGTTACATTTTCCCCTGTGCTGGGTGATGCTGGTGTAATCATGATTCATTTGGGGTGCTGGCTAAGAAGTTGACTTAGGGACACATTGAGTTTGGGTTAAAGAAGACATGTTTATGAAGCTCCCAGTCTTTTGTGTTAAGTGGTGCCCAGCCACCCCAGGGAAGGAATGACTTCTAAAAATGCTCCTACAGCCCACTGTGCCAACCGACGCAGCACCCTGACCCGAAATGCAAGGCCAGAGTGGGGCCATGACATCAGTGTGCCCCATGGTGGACCCAGCACCAGCGCTCTGTGGGCTGTGAAAGAGAAACGCCATTTGAAGTGGCGGAAGTCCGAAGCTAATTTGTGTGACACTCTGCACGGAAGATTCCATTCTCACTGATGTCTGATCAAAATCAGAGTTTCCTCCCGTCAAGAATGTGTGCAGCGTCCACAAATATAAATGCACTGTGTGTTTTCCCTGGTTTTGATGGGAACCTTTCTTTGATGGCATTTACTAGAATTTCTGTGTTCACAGAGCACACACCTAGAGCCGCTCCATGTTTTATGCATCCCAAGATACCCAAGTGCGTCTCAGATTGTCCCCCATGTACTGTACCGGAAAGTCTAGTGGTTCTAGATGAGCCAGTACCGGTACTGTCGCTAACACAGGGACATAAAATGAAGAAACAAGTGCAAATATTTATTAGTAAGTCACTGTACATGAGATTCGTTTGATTATAACACCTTAGTTCAACATAATATAGCAGCAATTTGAAATGCACTGAACTGCTCTTGTTTATGCTGTAATTTCAGATGCATTTTATATTTTTTCAGAATTACGGATAATACCCAAATTCGAATGTGATAAGAAGCAGCAGCCAAAATGGCAGAAGTTTCAATATCACCAAAACTCTTGCTCTATCACGATGGAAACCAAAACTTCCAGGTTGGTATCACGAGCGTGAGGAAAGGCTTACGCAAGGACAGGCTCACACCAGACACAGAAAGGCAAGAGGCAAATAAATGAATGCTGCAGAAAGCAAGCCACAGTTGGCAAGGTTTAATGAATGTTGTCAGACCAAATAATATTCCAGACTTGATACTGTCTAAAAAAACGTCAAATGTCTAAAATTATAAATTTTATATACAAAGCAAAGTTTAAAGAGATTTTGTTCTAATTAGACAAAAATCCTAAACATTTGCATTACATTATTAACAGAGCAAAGCTAAGCTGAAATAAATGTTTCTAAACTGTCATAACACACATCAATTTTGAATCAACCATGCCAAATGGAAAACTATTATCTTTCTACTCTCCCTATTGAAAATGATATTTGAAGAGGCAAAGAGGATGCAACCAAAAAATGTAGCAATTATAAAAGGGCATTAGGAAGTTAATTAATAAAATTATTGTGTTTGGGGGGATTTTGTGATGATTTGTGGAACTATGTATTTTTTAAAATGCATAACTTGTGATTTCTCATTCTAAGTAAATATTTATTTTTTTGCCTAAAGTTGCATTTGTGACATTGTATTCTTTCTCTTAAGGAAGTTCCAAAAGTGATAAAAAGCCTCAGAAACCACACAATCTGGGCCCATTCCTGGTCAATCCTTTGTTAGATTTGGTGAGCTGATTCATTCAAACAGGTCAACCAAGTGGTTATTTGATAATATGTACATATTGACTCAACTACCAATGAATTCAATTAAAATGTACACCACCCCTCGACCTCCTAAGATAAGCTTCTCTGAACCCTAATCGTACCGATATTGAAACAATTTCCTAGTGTGGAGAAAGCTCGTGGGAGTAGCAGTAAATCTTGATCTCTGTTCTGGAAGTTTCAAGTTCTGTCCATCAGGAATGATTCCATAGCGTGATGGAGACATCAGACTTTTGAAGCTATATTTAAAAAGTTAAGCACATCTAAAAACGATCTCTTGGTTAGAAAAGCCAGTTTCACAAGACTTCTAGCACTTACTCACGATGATGTTCATAAGCAAGGTGACATAGAACTAGTACCTGCCTTGTGTCTGGTTGCTGTAATACCAACAGATTAACAGAGAAGGATGAAGACACTTTCCTAGGACGTAGGTCTTCCCACACTTAGAGCTACTCCGCGGACTGAGAGAAGCCCCTGGAGTACCACCCTCCCTCGCTGCCAACCCCTTCACACACAGATCGGACACCCCCTCTCTGTGCAGCATTAGCCAGTGTGTGAGGTTCGGGAGATATGCAAAACCTTTCCTAGGGACTTTACTAAGCTCTAAATAGTCCTGGCTGTGACTCTTAGAAAAATGTAATTATTTCCTTCTTTGCTATCCTCAATCTCTCCATTATCATAACAAAAGGACTAAAGAAAATTAAGAAAAAGGGGAGAAAAGCAAACTACATACCCAACAGTTCAATAGGGATAAAAAAGTAAATGGGATGGAATATGAGACTGAGCTCTTTCTGTTTTCCACGAGGCACCCTCCATCAGTGCTTCCAGATCATTAAAACGCAGCCCTGGCTGGGTGGCTCAGCTGGTTGGAGCATCATCCCACACACCAAAAGGTTGCGGGTTTGATCCCCGGTCAGGTTGTGTATGGGAGGCAGCTGATCAATGTCTCTCTCTCACATCCATGTTCCTCTCTCTCTAAAATCAATAAACATATCCTCAGGTGAGGTCCATGTAGCCCATCTATAAGAGCTCAGCCCCCTTCATCAGAAAGCTATTCAAAGAGATGACAACTCAGCAACATTGTGGTAACCCTTCCATTTTTTTCATTGTTATGTTGATGAGCAATTGAAATAACTGTAATTAAAATGACACTGTAATTCTATTTTTAGTGATTTGTTCACTGTCAAAATTAACTATATATGGCAAGAAAAGGTAACCTGGCACAACAAATAGCACAAAAAGAAACAAATGATGCTATTCTACACTCATGCAGCAGAAATCACTGAAAAGTGTTTCCAGCAAAGTGCTTTATACTTCTTCATAGAACAGAAGTCTTTTTTGAACTGCTCTGCACTCCTCAGGTGATCATTACCTCTGCAAGTACTCCTCCTTGGCTGGGCAGTGACATCAGGTTAGTCATGTGCTAGGAGGCGGACTTGAACCTCTGAACTGAAATCCAGAGGGATGGTGATGTAAAAGGTGGAGACTGGGACCATTTTAAGGAGACTGAGGAGGTAATTCCCTCTTCCCATAGAATGGAAATAACTGACAGCCCAGCAGGGCCATCACTGCTGTCCCAAATACGCAGAAGAAATGACCCTTGGCATGACTAAGCTTATCCGTCATTCCAGGCAGGGATCATGGAGTTGGAGCCCAAGAATCATCATCTATTCCAGATTCCCTCCCCTCAGGAAGGGGAACCTCTCAACACACATGGCAGTCTCCTGTTCACCGCTGCCTACGGGGGAGCCAGGGGAGCCCCTGAGACAGCTGAAACAGAGAACATGACAAGAGGAAGCAAAGATTCCCCAGCAGAAGCTGATGCCCGTTATAGGAAAGACTGCACTAGAGCACATCCTATCACGGCAATGACCACTAGTATACCTGTGCCAACTCGTGCCACACTGTGTATCTTTCAATGTCAGCGTGGCTGTCTCACTCAGTCTCCGACAGAGCCGGAGCCGGTCACCGTGCGAACAGCTACCTGTCACGTCCGTTGTTTTCCTGCTGAAGCAAGACCGGCAGACATAAAGACCCTGGAGCCTTTGTGAGGAAGAATCTACCTCTCCCTCATTTTCTCTCAGAAGAGGAGGATCTCCACATTACTTACCACATCTTAAACCTGCTTTGTCGAGTCCAGAGCTCTACATAAATGTGTGATATTATGGTAATTGTGATCATTCATATTAACAGTCTCAATCCTCAGATTTTCCTTATATAGGTTCACATTTTCCCAAGAGAAAACTTGGTAAAATTCTTGATGCCTAACAATCTAAATCTCCACTGACTTAACCTTAGAAAATCCCAGTTTCTACTCCTTTAACCTATATTCATTTGGATGGAAAGCTAACACCAGACCCAGCTTTCGAAGATCCTGCCTTTAACGGATTTACAACTCAGTAAATTTTCCCAGCAATATGATGATTTTATCTATGAACATGGGTTCCAGATGCCACATGAGTCGAGAGAGGGAAGTGTCTTCCCCCCTCGAGGTCTCTGCATATGTTGCCCCTTTGCCAGGAGGGCGTTTAGCCCACTCTCTGGCTGGAGAATGCCTGTGCATCCCTCACATCATGGCTTAAGTGGCGCCTCCCCAGAGAAGCTTTCTCACTTCCATCATTTCAGGCATGGGCCACCTGTTGGCCACTCCTTTTCGCAGTACTGAAAATAATAAAAATAATCTTTGATTATTTGTTTGATGTGTGCCCACTGAACTGTGACTGCCTGCGTATACGCCCAGCACGTGGAAAAGGGGGCCCTTCTTCCCTGCAACACTCCTCATCCAGTCTGGCCCAAAGCTTCACCACCCCTATCAACGGCCCAGCACTCAGCTTCTATGAGGAAATAAAACTCCAATTTCAAATGCCTCCGGAGGAAGATGGGAAAAAGAAAAGCTGTAACTCTCCAGACTGTGGTATAACATAACAGGGACATTGTGAAGACTGCCGCATTAGTCTGCCAGGGCCACCCTAACAAGCACTACAAGCCGAGTGGCTTAAACAACAGAAATTTATTGTGTCACAGTTCTGGAGGCTGCAAGCCCAAGATCAAGGTGTCAGCAGGGTTGGCTCCTTCTGAGGGCTGCGAGGGAGAATCTGCGCGATGCTTCTCCCCGAGGTTCTGGTGGTTTGGGGCAACCTTCGGTGTTCCTTGGCTCGTAGACACGTCACCCCGATCTCTGCTTTCACGCCCGCACAGCTCTCCCTCGGTGCGTGGGCTTGTGTCCCAATCCCCGCTTCCTACAAGAACGCCAGTCCTGCTGGCTAGGGCCCACCCTAATGGCATCATCTTCGCTTAACTAATCCCACACGTAACGACCCTGTTTCCAACTAAGGCTGCATTCTGAGGTGCTGGGAGTTAGGACTTTAAAACAGAAATTGTGGGGAAATGCAATTCAACCCATAAAAACTGCTGAACATCACCCATTTGCTGTTTTGGTTTAGAGAGAAGCTACTTCTTTCATACGGTAATATATGAGCAAATGCTCTAGGAACTGGAAATTGTTAAAGGTACTACACATTAGGAAATTATATAAATGCACTATATCAAAATTATTAAGGGTGAAGCATAGGGCCCTGAGTGATGCAAATACTGACTTCCTGGACACCGTGACACGGTATGATCACCAGGCCAAATCTAGAGTCCTTTCTACACAATGAAAACATGGGACCAGCTTTATCATCCCTACGGATTGCACCATGGCTGTGTGTGAAGTGAGCTCATTCATCTCTGGTCATTTACGACTCAGCTCTCAGCATGGCGGCCATCAGTCCCTGACCAGCCACCGCAGATCAGATTGGGCCAGTGTTCCCCAGGTCATCAATGTGTTGCTTGACAAACACCCCGCAGCAACTGAGCACCAGCAAAAGTCACTCCGGAGTTCACAGCAAGGCCAGGTCAGGGGCATCTCGGGGTGCACGTGCGATCCCAGGCTTCGGCACCAGCCCGATGTGCCGCGGCGCGCCGTTGTTCCATGTTCTGAATAACTCTTTTTAATGAAATCCAACTTTATCCCTTTTATTGGCCTCAAAGCTTCTTCCCCACATCTTAGAACTGAATTTCTAGATACAGACATACCTCTAAATCCCACCGCCCCCCTGAGAAAATGGACCAAAAGCTTAGACTTCCTTTTTTAAAAGAAATATTGTATTTATTGGGGTGACATTGGTGAATGAAATTATACAGGTTTCAGATGTACAATTCTATAATACTCCCTTTTCGTAAGCATGGCACAACGCTATCCGCAGAGCTCCCAGCTGATGGTATATTGCACCAGTTTCTTTGAGGACATTTTAACTCACAAGAGCCTTTGCCAAGCAGAATCACAGCAAACCTTTCACTGACTGGACCTTTGCACTTTCTGCAGCTCCAAAACCTATACCCGCACATCTAATTTCTCCCTCACGGTGTAACTATAAAGGTCTGCATAGCTTCACGTAATCCTGTGCGGGATTATAACCCCATCCCACCACCAGGCAGCGACAGCCGCCGTCAGCCTCCACCCAATGCATGGAGGGCCACAGAAGGGGCCTCCAGTACTGGGACGTGTTTATTTGCTGTTTATCGCATTCGGAGAGCACAAATCAGTGGCCTCCTCAAGATAATTCTAAAGTTCACTCAGTCTGTCCTCACAGTCTGGATAAAATAGCCCTACATCAGAATTCCCACCTTGCTGCTCACAAAATAGGAACAATAAGTGTTCTGGCATAATACCCGACTCAGAGCCAATGATGCCATAAAAAATTTTAAGTGCAGAATTCTTAAAATTAAGTTGCTGCCAAATCAGTGAGGACATATATTGTGAATCACTGGAGAGAAAAATTACAAAGAGTTTGGGTTGGCTGCGTTCAGCTGGGTTGACAACTACAGGGCACAGGGGGAAAAGCAAAGTGAACTGATAAAAAATATAAATCTACTTTTACATAAAATTAGTTGGTCAGGACATGGTGGAGGGATGGCAGGAGACCCCCCAATGTCCAGGGTGACCTAATGGAGCGACCTGAGTCTGGGGCATAGTCAAAGAGATGAACTGGGAAGCAGAATAAGAAGATCCCTAGGAATACAGTGGCTGATTTGTAGGGACCGCCTGTGAGGTCATTATGTCCTCCGAACAAAAGCCACCAGAAAGTAACTAAGTTCCAAAGGCTGACTGGAGACGACAAGGTCAATGCCACAAAAAAAGGACCTGGAGAAAGACTGAGCAATGACGACAGGGAGATGCTGAGAAGGGCTGTTTAGAGTTTTTAAACCAGGCAAGATTTGAAGAACCAGGGAGAACTCTCTCTCTCACCTGGGGGCACCTCACTCACACTGCTTCTACCGGTCCCTGCTGTCATGGCTGCCCATCCCCAGCCTCCCGCTCCTGAAGTGACATCCAGGGTCACTGGCATGACAAGGCATCTTTCTGTCTGGGTATCTAGCCCATTTTTGTATTATCTTAATAGGAAATCAGATCTTTCTATGGATAAGGCCAACATGTAAATAACAGACTTTTACTCCTCAAAACTCTTGCAAAATGCCATTTACAGCTCAAATCCCACTCCTGACATGTTTTTACTCTGGCTGGAACCATTTGAAATCCCCTTTCAACCATTGGGGGAGAGGGATCAATAGTGTGGGTGCTCCTCGCTTGAACCTTCTCAGAAGATGAATCAAACCAGCAAGTGAGAAAGATAATTTAGTAATGTGAACATCTGCTTAGTACTCACCCCACTCTCTATAGTATGGACCCTCAATCCAAAGTGAGAGTCTACACTTTACACTCTGAAGAAATGGCTAGATTTGCACTCAGCTCATTTAAATGTGCTTGTCTGGACAGAAACAGATTAGGTGGGGCTGTTCCGAGCCACCAGAACCCAGAGGTAAAATTGTTAACATCAAAAGTCCCTCTCACAGCAACTCCTTTTACTCTTTTTTATGTGCGGGAATAATGGGCAGAAGCATCAATACAAGATCCAAGAGATACGGGACTGTTGTATTTTATTGGGTCTTGGATAGATTTAAATAAAGTTGAAATAAATCAGAAAACAGCAAACAGTAAAAAGATTCCAACAGAGTTTTCTTTTTTTCTAAATAAAAATGTGCAAAGGGTTGAAAGCTTGAGCTGTGTGATGCAACGTAGGGGTTAAGGACCAATAAATCAAAAAGATATAGGATGTCTAGAAAATGCAAACATCAGCAATTTGACCCGGTCCAGATGAAATGCTGCCAAAGGTGTTGCTGGAACGGCCCAGCTCCCTGCTCAGCCTGCTTGTCCTCCTATTTTCTCTGGCCGTGGGTGCTGTACTGCTCACACACAGGGCTCCGGCCTTATCCTGGTCCTGAGCAGACTCATATACTAAAGGGGCCTTATAAGGCTCACGGTATGTGTTACAAAGTTTTTTTTTTCTTTTTGCGGTGTATTTTCTAATTAAATCTCTTGTCTGGACATTTTTTTATCTGACTCTCTGAGCCAGTTTTGTGATCTTTGGCAATCAACTTGCCTATGTACGTATTTCCCAGGCTCCAACATTGCTTGGCTGCTCTTCTACCCTCCTCCGAGTCCCTGCCAGGGTCCTATGCCTGGTGTGCCGCCCTGGTACATGGACTTCCAGGCTTCTCTACACCTCAATATGTGCCCGAGCCTCCCTCTCCGACAACTTGCATGCCTTGCTCAAATGCTACCCTGATCTCTGCACTGATAAACAAGAAGAAAAGGACTCAGCTGTCAAATTTACTCCCAACAACGAAAATATTCCACCGGATAGTCAGACATTTTAATACTGCTTTGAAAAAAATTAAATTTAGTAAATAAATAAATACAAGATACAAATCTTTGGGGCAATGGCTCTAAAATAAAATCCATCTGAAGAATACACAAAAACCTCCCGGTGGCAGTATGGCCAGTCTCGGCTGGGGTCACTGGGAGCTGAGCTGTTCCCTCTCTAACCGTCGCCCTTACCACTGTCAGAAGGAGGGATGGCTGACACTTTCTGTCCCATCACACCCGGCCTCTGACCTCTCATCCCCTTTCTCTTCCTATTTTTAATCTCTGCTGGGTTCTCCCCGGATATTCAAGGCTTAGAGGAATGGGCAGCCATCCCATTGGAGAATAAACTCAGAGCAAATGATTTATCGGCTCAGAAGTTTTTGCCTGACTGGTAGAAATCCTGTTTCTGTCACAGACGGACAAATCAGCATTAAGAGAGAGATTATGTAACTATGCTTAAGGGCCTATCAGCAGACTTGAAAGCTGTATCAGCGTACCCTTCCTGTGATCAGTAAAGCTCTTCCAGGCAGAAAACTATAAACGGGATCAGAAGTCCTACTGACAACCTTGGAGACCCAGAAGCTGGTATGGTATGTCCTGGAAGTGGTGTTCTTGAACCTGTCCCTAGAAAAACATTTACATTCAAATGGTGATAAAATAATTTGCAAATCAACTAAAGCAACACACTTTGGGGGGGAGGGTGGAGCTGTGGAAGGTTAAGCATAAAAATGCAAATACATTTGCGAGTTTGCAGAAGAGAAATCACAAATACAACTGGTGACTTACACCTGTAATTCAGACCTGAACGGAGTCTCTGATGTTGACTATCTTTGTGGTGGGAAAAGTCACTAGTGGTGTTTTTATTAACAGAAAAGTGCAAAATTACATCTGAGGCTGCAATACGTACTTGGGACAATGAGGGTTGATCATGCACCAAGCCAACCATTAATGGTAAGAGCGGAGAAGCATGGGCCTGGGACCAGCAGTAGTAACCAGGCTAGTTCAGAGCTCTGCTCACTGTCATCCAGAGAACACGGTATGTAATGAGAGGTTTTCATGGCTGGGGTCTTCTGCTAGCTGACCTTCTAAAACTGTAATTAAAAGAATATATATATTTTTTGATCAGGGATCCCTTTGAAAATCTGACGAATTCTTGGCCTTCTCCTTGTAAAAGAAAAATGCAGGTAAATAACAACAGTTTTACTTCCTCCTTTCCAGTCTGGATGCCTTTTATTTCTTCTTCTTGCCTGATTGCTGTGGCCAGGACTTACAGTACTGTGCCAAATAAGAGTGGCAAAAGGGGACATCTCTGTCTTGTTCCTGATCTTAAGGGAAACACTTTCAGTTGCCCACTGAGTATGATGTTGGCCTTGGGTTTATCATATATGGCCTTTACTATGTTGAGACATGTTCCCTCTATTCCCACTTTGCTGAGAGTTTATGTCATAAGTGAGTGCTGAATTTTATCAAATGCTTTTTCTGCATCTATTAATATGATCGTGTCATTTTTATCCTTCATTTTGTTTATGAGGTGTATCATGTTTATTGATTTGCAAATATAGGATCAACCCTGCCTCCCTGGGATAAATCCCACTTGATCTTGGTGTGATCTTTTTAATTTATTTCTTTCTTTGTAGTGTCTTTATCTGGTTTTAGAATTTGGATAATGCTGGCCTTACAAAATGAGCTTGGGAGTCTTCCGCCTCTTGAATTTATTGGAATAGTTTGAGAAGGAGAGGTGTTAGTTCTTCTTTGAATGTTTGGTAAAAATCACTTGTGACGGCATCCCATCCAGGACTGTTTGTTGGGAGCTTTTTGATTACTGCTTCAATTTCATCAGTTGTAATCTGTCAATAAATCAAAACAAGTTTTGACAAGGAAGTGGAGAAAAGGAAATCTTAGTGCACTGTTGGTGGGAACGCCGACTCATGTAGCCATTATGGAAAACAGTATGGAGTTATTTCAAAAATTAAAAATAGGAACTGCCTTTTGACTCAGTGATTCCACTTCTGGGAATATACCCAAAGAAACCTGAGACACTGACTCAAAAGAATATGTGCCCCCTATGTTCACTGCAGCATTACTCACAGTGGCCAAGTTCTGGAAAGAGCCTAATGACCCATCAGGGAGTGAGCAAATAAACAAGCTGTGACACATTTACACAATGGAATACTACACAGCTGCAAAAGAGAATAAAATCTTACCTTTTGTGACAGCATGGATGGACCTAGAGAATATTATGCTAAGTGAAATATGCCAGTCAGAGAAAGATAGATACCATATGATCTCACTTATATGTGGAATCTAAAGAACAAAATAAACTAGCAAACAAAACATAAACAGACTCATAGATAGAGGGAACAGACTGGCAGCTCATGAGGCTGAGTGAAAAAGGTGAAGGGGTTAAGCAAAAAACAAAAAATCCCCAAAACTCATAGACACAGACAACAGTATATGGTGATTACCAGGGGGACAAGGGGGGCGTTGGTATAGACAGAAGAGGGTAAAGGGGAAATAAAAAGTGACAGAAGGAGACTCAACATGGGTGGTGAATACATAATATAATACACAGATGACATATTATAGGATTGAAAGCTATATAATTTTATTAAGCAATGTCACTCCAATAAGTTCAATAAAGAATTTTTTTAAATGCAGGTGAAGTACAAATTTTACAAACAAATTCTAAGAGATCTGTGGACCAGTGCTCAACTCGTGAATCCACAAGTCATATATTTTTTTAAAAAACCCTGCATTAGACTAATTTTTATTAAAAGATAGATGTAAAGGCAATGATCTGCTCGTGCACATTTCAGAGAATGTAAATAAGAATAGGGAATCACATACTGAGAGCCACGGTGCAAATTACGAAAGACAGTGGGCCCAAGTGCTGTTACGTGTCAGATATAATCTTTGACATGTTCTTGGCGAATCATCCCATTAAAGCAAAGTCTGCTGAGAAAACCTCTCTAGGTTACTACTTGTTTTCCCTTTTCCATCCCTTCTTTACTCTCTCATGTATTTCTCTCCCCTGTTATTTATCTCCCTGATCTTCCACCAGCCAATGTGTCTCATGCTTTGACTTTTCTTTCTCACCACCAGTGACTCAACTCCTAACCTATGAAGCATAATCTAAAGACACATTTCCATACGGCTTTAGGAACCTAACTACACCGAGCAACCTAGGCTTCTTGAAACATTCTTCAGTATCACAAATGATGCTTATTAAACTTTAAATTGCAAAACAGGATCACCCACAAAATACATGGGAATGAGACTGGGCTACTCCATGCTGAAACAAGCCATTCTTTCAGCTGACAACTCCAGCTTCCTGTCACAGTTTCACTGGATCAGCCACATACTGAGAACGGATGACTGCTATAGGAAAATCTGAAAAAGGGCAATTGTAGAGAGACGTGATCCAGCCAGACGGCAGGGAGAGTAATCAGAGATAAGACGGCTTTCTGGAAAAAATACATCATTTAGATTATGTTTAAAGCTGCAGAAGACTCTGAAAATGGCTGTGGCAGCCAGGATCTGAAGGACAGTGCTTTGATACACTCAGTGTGGAAGAGACAGTGGTCACACATCAGTCTTCCCAGCCATACGCAACACTCCCAGACGGTGACCATAGTCAACAGGGTCATTTCTACTGCTAAGGTCTAATGCAAACTTTAAAGAGCACTATCAGATTTTTCAAGTAGTTTTAAAAAGGCAATGAAAAGTCTTGGCTGTTTGTTATGGTTATGCATAAAAGCAAAAAGAATGCATCTGAATTGGGTTTTTGTCAGGTAGTTGGTGAAGCGTGGCAAAGCACAGAAAAAAACGGGCTCTGGCTGGGTAGTTCAGTTGGTTAGAGCATCATTCTGATACATGGTCGTGGGTTCGATCCCCAGTCAGGGCACACATAAGAATCAATCAACGAATGCATAAATAAATGGAACAACAAATCTCTTCCCCTTCCTCTTCTCTAAAATCAATAAATTTTTAAAAATTGTCTTAAAGAGAGAAAATTGAAGTGAGCAAGTAAGACCTAGTTTATGTCACTTTCCTGAATGATTCAGGCTTCAAAATAAAGAAACATTTTGAGCACTTAATAAATGCAAGGCAGCATTCCACGCTGTAAGCCAGTGATTTTCAATTCCAATTATCCATAAAGATTATCTGGGTGAGCTTTTAAAAAATCAGATTCTTGGGACTCTCCTTAAAACGTCTCTATCAGAATCTCCCAACGGGGGCCCTAGACGCTGAATATTTACAGGGCACCTCGAGCGGCTCTGACACAGGGGCTTTGGAAACCGCTGTTCAGTAAGCTACAGTCCCTGCCCTTGTGCACGGGACAGTACAGGTTTTGAGAACGTGCTTACGTGTAGATAAAATGCAAATGCATCAAGTGGCACACGACGGCACAGTAATGAAAGGGTATCGCCATGCCACAGCAGTGACGTCCATGGCCTCTGTCCTTTGACCAAGCACTGAGAAGTGAAGGGATGATACAGAGATCTGGCAGGACAAAAATAAAATCTCTTCATTTTACTAAATTATTTCAGATTCAAATAAAAATGTATATGGTTATAAAAGGCAAAAACTGGGTGCAAAAAAAATGCAAGTAAATAAAAAGACTTAGTTGTAGCCAAAATGACTTCTCCCACGGTTTTAAACATGTAAATCACTCCTCAAACTAACAATTAGCACATAGCTAATGATGAGACATTTACAATAAAACTGAAACACGTGCATTAGAAGTACACATTAACATCTTTCAAATTTTAACAGCCCCTAACAAATAAATTTTATTTTGCCTAATTAAATTAACTACATTTGTCTGGTAGTAATCGAAAACTCTGACTATAAATCATAAACACATTATTATATGAGAATAAGAAGAGAAAAACAAATATAACAGCAAATTAACCAAATTATTCATAAGTTATTCAGGTTTCACGTTCAAAGCCCTAATTTTGGTCATTGGTCTTCTGTTTCTGTCCGGAATGCACTCAGGGGGCCTCCAGGTCACCCCCAAGCGTGGACAGGCTCTAGTAGACTCCCCTACATCAATGCCAACAGTTCCTGACTTCTGAGAACTCTCAAGAGTCCTGTGGGAATACCCTGCCTCTTTATCTTGGACCCCCTCAGGTAACTCTCTCAGGGCTGGGATGTGTTAATTTTGTGCTCTTCTTAATGTCCCATTGCCCATGTTCATCCTTAATTAACATGAATGTCCCAGTGTGGACAATATTTCTAACAAGAACTTCATTTGCACTTGAAATGGTATACCTCATATTATCTTATCATATCAAGTAGACTATTTTGATACGCTAATAAACTAACCATTAACTATATTTGCCCCCTTATTATTAGCTCATCATTCAGCTAGTTACCTTCAGAAATACAAAGGAAACTTAAGATATGCTATGTAGTATTCGTGAATTTCCAATACAGGAAAATACCGTATTTATGCACAAGAAACCACGAGAAGCAATGTAAAAGAGCAGAGAACAAGTGTGAAAGCTGTACGGTTGTATGTGCCCTCCAATTACTAGAGAACTTCTAGAAAAAGGGAGTGGCCTGTAAGCTTCCTGCATGTAAACTTAAAGAAGGGGAACTGCACCCGGAGCTTTTGAGAATTGAGTGCTAGCCCTGACTCTGTTCCCCAACTGAACAGGATCCTTTCCCTCAACTGCTCTATGTCTCAGAGGCCCTGTTTGTTCAAAGAGAGATTGAATTAAATTAATGTTTTTAACAGGGAAAGAAGGGATCAGAATCACCATGAAGAATTCCCAAACTCACACCACCCATTTAACCACCTGGAAGATTCAGATATTACCTGCCCTCACACCTTCACATGAAAACAACAGAATATGGGAGAGCTGAGCAAATGCAGTCTGAAAAAAGCACCGCGTAATAATTCTGTTATCCTTCCTCACCTTCCATCTGAAGGCAGCCAAACTGACGGTCTCCACAGACTTTTCTGTTTCTCACATCCTCTTCTCAGAAAACCCAGCACCATATTGGAAAATCTTGATCTGTAGTCTTGATATATAAGAAGACATTAACTAGGCAGAGGCACTGATTCTCAAGCCTTTATATGCATAAAAATTCAATAATCAATAATTTACTAAGCACCTACCTTGGGCCAAGGCAATCCTAGGGCAAATAAACCAAACACACATCACACAAAACCAAAGTGCCTTACCTCACGAAGCTTGCCTTCTCTGGCCCTGCCCCACAAGACTCTGACTTAGCACAGCCTGGGCGTGGACCAGAAAGCTCTGTCTGTATCAGGTGGTGGTGCTGATACAGATGGTCCAGGACTACACTAAGAAACACACGAACCACCTCACACAGGTCAGAACGGCCATCGTTAACAAATCAACAGACAACAAATGCTGGTGAGGATGCGGAGAAAAGGGCACCCTGGTGCACTGTTGGTGGGAATGCAGACTGGTGCAGCCACTGTGGAAAACAGTGTGGAATTTCCTCAAAAAACTAAAAATGGAAATGCCTTTTGACCCAGCGATTCCACTGCTGGGATTATACCGTAAGAGCCCTGAAACAGCAATTCAAAAGAACCAATGCACCCCAATGTTCATAGCAGTGTAATTTACAAAAGCCAAGTGCTGGAAGCAACCTAAGTGCTCATCAGTAAATGAGTGGATCAAAAAACTGTGGTACATTTACACAACGGAATTCTACTCAGCAGAAAGAAAGAATTCCTACCCTTCACAACAGCATGGATGGAACTGGAGAGTATTATGCTAAGTGAAATAAGCCAGGTGGTGAAAGACAAATACCATATGATCTCACCTATAAAAGGAACTTAATGCACAAAAATAAACAAGCAAAGTAGAACCAGAGGCATGGAAACAAGAAATAGACTGACAGCAACCAGAGGGGAGGGGGGAAGAGAATGAGGGGAGAAAGAAGGGGAAGGGTCTAATCAACAAACAGGTATAAATGACCCATGGACATGGACAACAGGGTGGGGACTGACTGTGGGAGTGGGGGGGGGTAGGGGAGAGCAACGGGGGAAAATTGTGACAACTATAATAAAACAACAATAAAAAAAGTAAAAATAAAAGCCATTTTCCCCAAAGCAAGATACTGTAAACCTAACAAAGACTGATAGATAACATAAAAAAAGGGGGAAAAAAAGACACACATGATTAAGGAATCCAGTTGTGAGGTCACTGGAATGTGAACCTATGTACATGTGCTAGGCCCTCTTTAAGAATGTTATAGTAACTTAACTGTGCACAATCAGTGATTGTAAAGCACAAGAACGTATCCCACTACACTCATTAAATGTCACTTCACTTCCGCTTCCCCTCAGCTGAATCTCCAAAGTGCCCACGCCAGCACTGCCTGACATCGAAGGAAGCGTGACAGAAGGGAAGTCAGAACTGAAGGAGGCTGTCCTACCTGAAGTTAAAATACCTCACTTTCACAACTTTACAAACAGACGTGATCATGTGACACACTGCTCGGACTCTTCCCAGAGACCTAGGAGGACCACCCAGTCAAGGGGGAGGCTCCGAAGCTCCACTGGTGTCCCGGTAAATCTCCCTCTGGGGGGGTCAGGTGTGGTGGCCGACAAAGTGAAGACAGAGGCAAATACCAACTCGTGTGTGAAGCAGATACGTGGAACCAAGCTCAATTCTAGCTCCACATTAGGAGTTTAGTAAGTTTTTTTGATGGATTGTCACTAAAACCTGTTTGATGTTACCCAATGGTAATGACTCTTAAGTAGAGAGGAGTTAAGGACTGTTTTAGATTGTCCTCTGGAAATGGGAAGTACCTGCGGTAGCTTGAAAACTCATACTCAGTATTTCCATTGGTTTTTTTAATATTCACTGCAGAAGTTCGCATGTGGCAGAATCTTTCTGACCTGTGGGGATAAACAGACAGCAGAGTGAGAGTGCACCGAAGAGCTGTAGATTTCAATGAAGTAAACTCCTTTCAGATTCAAAGAAGGCAGGAGCCCCACAAACACCTGGTGGCCTCAGTGGAGGAGGGACAGGTAGAATGCAGAGAGGAGAGCGTGACTGGTCTCCACCTGGTTGGGGTTCCCTGCTTTTGTCTTCCCCAACTCCCAGCAGGCGGATCAGCACCCAACCCAGACAGGAAACTCAGCTGTCACAGGACCCAGCCCTGCCTTGGGCTCAGGGAAGATGGAAGTCAGACACTAAGGGATTTTGATGCTATACGGAGGAGTTTAATAGATTTTATCTCAGGCTGATGGGGATCAACTTGGAGTTTGGCAAGACAGCTCTGGTCATGAGGAGGAGGTCGCACTGGTATGAGGAAGGCTCAAGGAGGGCCTACAGAACAATCAGGAGTCTGTGGCCCTTGTCCAGGCAAGAGACAGTGGAGCACGACTGCGGGCAGTGGCAGTGACTATGAAGACCACAGGCATGGAGTTGAAGGGGAAACGGGACACCAACGCCACTCCCCTCTGGCCCCAGCTCCACACCCCCAGGAAGGCATTCATTCTCTATTCCCCTACCACCTTCCTGAGTAATCACACTTCACAAGTCTTCAGGGGCCATGGTTCTATTCCACCTTCACACCCACATCTGCCTAGCAAGTCCCGTTCAGTTAGAGAGAAGCTGGGATCGAAGAACTTCAAGGTTTCCACAGGAAGGTAGGGCCAAACAGGGATCCTCCAGTTCCCAGCTGCTTGGTGATCTGCAGTATGACCAATGTCATGTACCAAATGGGTTGCATCTTCTGGGGCTAAATATTTCTGTGTTCCAAGAACATGAAACAAAGTAAGCAATTCCAAACTTCAATGCCTGCCTTAGCCCTGGCTGTCTGGGCTTCCTCCTCCCTCTCAGACTCCCCCAGGTAATTTCCTGCCGAGCTAGACAAGCTTCAGAACTCCTTTAAGGAATCTACATGTTCGAGCTGACTCCTCTGCCTGTTTAATTTCCCAAGAAGACTGACTTGTTTCAGAACCATCCCAGTCCAGATGAAGAGCTAAAAAAGACCCATCTGGATTGCAAAGGATCAGGGAGCCAGATGGGACATTCTCTGTAGGAAATAGGTTAGTGAAGAGAGAGAGGAAGGGAGGGAGGGAACATTGAACAGGTCTGGCTGTACCTGTCTTCCATACAAATCTTCCACAACTACTAAGAAAAAGGGGAAGAAGAATGTATTTTCCTGATAAAAGAAATGTTATTTTTTCCATAACATTTTCACAGAAAAAGTAAAGCGAGTCCCTGTATTCTTTGTTCTGGGAAAATTACATATATCTTCTCCTAACAATGCCCTTCAAAAGAATGGCATGTCTGTGAGATTCTAGAGTCACTTTACGCCTGTATTCTCACTGTAACTCACTACTGGGAGAAAAACTGTGCCCTGTGCCGCCACCTCACGTCTAGTCAGTTTAAAGACACTGAGGTCCAGAGAGGTTGAGTGACAACTCAAGATCACACAGCAGCTCAGCAGGCCAAGAATCCTTATCTTCCATTCCCAAACTAGTCTCCTTCCAACTAGACCAAGCTTCTCCCTGGGCTCATTCCCAACTCTTACGCTATGTAGGAGTTACGCTACCAGACAACTTATTTAACCTTTCTGTGCCGCATGCTTCATCTGGGTAACAGGATAATCACAGGAAATTAAATAGAATAATACAGGTTAAGTACCGGCGTATGTAGGCATACTATAAATGTAATATAACCAATATTATCATTATTCCTACTTACTGAAGCATTCATGCATATGTGAGCCCTGGGTGGCCTATTTCCACTGAATTTGCAGGTAAAAAAAAAATTAAACAATTAAAAAATCCTAAATGACTTTGTAGGATGGTACAAAATGCAAACAATTTCCATGATTTTAAGTTGGTGCCTGAATGTATATATACTCCCTCTGTCTCCTGAGATGAATATTTCTTGTTTCTCTTCAATTATACTTTAAGATGCAAGCTTCTCCAATATGTTTCCAGGGCAGGCAGGTACAAAGCATATAAATAAGGATGACGACATTAAAGTTGCTTCAACAAATACTCCATGCCTTTCTCTCAGGTTACTTTCCTGCATGTTACTAGAGATTCTACGACACTCCTGTACTTGAACTGAGCCACCTATAACCTCTGACCTCTACTACACAACAATTTTCTTCTTTCTCTTTTCTCACCAGCCCTCTCAGAATACAGTAACAGAATCTCCAAACCAGAAGATGGTTCTTCTTAAGTCTTGTATTTATTTTGTTTTTGGGGTTTTGTTTTTCTTTTTATTGTTATTCAATTACAATTGTCTGCATTTTAACTCTTATTTTTGAATCACCGCGTTCTTGCTTTCGGACAGAGCCTTTCAAACGTGACCGCACACTGGAATCACACGAAGAACCTCAGGAAGTACCTGTGCCTGGGCCCCATCCCTGGAGAGTGTGAGTCCGTCTGGGCTGCAGCCCAGGCACTGGTAATTTTCAAAGCTTCCCAGATGACTCTAAGGCGCAGCTGAGGAGCCTGAGAACCACTGGCAGAGGGATCTCAAGTGGCTGCAGAGACTGAGGAAGCAGGCACTGGAGGAAAGCTGAGTATGCATCACTCCTTGGGAGGCCTCTCAGAGCTCCCCAAGTTGTGGTGGTCACATCTCCCTCTGTTCCCTAGAAGTACTTCCTCTCCTGCTGACATGCACTGATTTGCTTCCATGATCTTCCTCAGTTTTCTTCACAGTGAGCACTTTTCTCTCACCCCCAACACCCCAAACAGAAGCCAGCACACAGAAGGTGCTCCGTGAATGCTTACTGCATCAAACTGAGAGTGTTCACCCCTTCTAACGCCCTGACCAAAGCGCCCAGGCTACCGCCGCTCTTCCCGGAAAGCCAGGACTGTGACGCTGCCAGGAGGGCACTGGAAGGACACCGCGTCCCCGATGGGCCCTCAGAAAAGGTCAGAGAGGGCTGTGCAGCAGCTCTGGCGCTGACAGTGCACAGCTTGTAAAGTGTTCTTTCTGGAGGCTCCTCCAGTGTAAACAGAATCAAAGCCTCTGCACAGTACCTCTTGCATTGTGCCCAATGCTGGTCCTGCCCCTCGTTCAGATAAGACAAGACTGATGAATGTGAATGCGGCTGAAGTTAAAGCAGGCAGGAGATAATGGAAAAGGCTGATAGGAAAGAGCTTATCAACTAAAGAGGGTTCTGAGACACCCAGAGCTCGGGGAATACACTGCACCCCTACCTTCCAACGTCAAGAAGTGGAGCTGCAACAGCTGCAAACTCTATAGGCTTCTCTCCATTTAGACAAACAAGCCAGCAGGACCACTTATGCCCAGCTCCAGGGGCAACAGTCTTCTGTGGGAACGGAGCCCTCTGGAGCTGTTCAGCTCAGCAGCCCCCAAGCAGCCTGTGGTGAGAAGATTCACAGCGCATGTAATGCAAGGTTGCTTTCCCTACTGAGAAGCTTCAAACAACCCAGTCGCTGATAGTAATGACTACTGCTTTTCACAGCACAGTCCTAGCTCTCACGCTCTGGCCTCACCTCTCCATTCAGAGCACACTGTCAATTGCTGAGAACCTCTGGGTTTGAAGTCCTGCCCCAGGCTCCCTTTCCTCTCATCCCCAAGCTCTACCTACCAATTTAGCATCATGTAAGTTGTTAAAACCATTGGAACATTTAATGCAGTTCTACAATGCAATAACTGATTGCTGTCTTTATTCTTTTTTGTTGTTGTTACCTTGCTGTGATGAGACAAGGGTTGAGCCTGAACTCCTGCCCCACAGCTGCCTTGACAGAGGAAGGCCCATTCCTAGAGGAGGCCATTACCACTCCCCACAGTCCAAAGGAGCCCCTTCCCAAGGCAGCACGCTGTAGTGATGAAGGTTAACTGACCTTGGCACTAAATAATGGGGGCTCAAATCTCACATTTACCACTTATAAGCATTGACACCTTTGGCAAATAGCCATGCTTCAATATTCTCACCTATAATATAGGGGTGATAGCGACAGTATCTACCTTTTAAGATTGTTATAAAGCTTAAGTAATTAATTACCTTGTAGACTAGTGCCTAACATGCACATATCAATAGTATTCCCAGGCCTGAGTTTACACTCATTGGAAAAGCAAGCATCTGGTCGACCCACGATGCTTTAGTTCCCACGACAGGCCAAGTCTTTCTTCATCTCTCTTTTCTTCCTAGCTTAGACCTTACATTCTAGAGAATGCATTCTAGAGAAGTCCCTCCTCTTGTTGACTAAATTTACTTAAAATTGAGATTGTTTCTTAATATTATCTTTCTTATTAAAAGAAATATCCATGGTACCCCTCTGTAAATCTAAGACGGTGGTTACCTTTTCTCTACTGTAAGATTTCTAGTTTACCCTCTCAGCTCCCACTGTTTCTTCACTGGCTTCTTTCTTTAGTGAATCTGCCCACACCCACCCCAGCCCCAGGCTGTCAACTCCAACATCACTGATCTGAGTCTTCTGCCTCTCTCTTCCACACTTAAAAATCCTTGTAATTACACGGGCCCACCCAGATAACTCAGGACATTCTCCTCAAGGTCAGATATTAACAACTTAGATCTATCTGCTACTATAATTCCCCTTTTCCATGTAAAGTAACATCTTCATGGAACCTGGGAATCAGGATGGACATCTTTGGAAGGGGGGATGGCATATTCTGCCTACCGAAACTACCCTTTACAAGGGCATTAAGAGAATGACAATTAAGTGGAAGAAGAAAAGCAATATGTGGAGAGTAAAGAAATGGGAACCCACAAGTGAAGATGAAGAGTTACTTAAATTGGGAATTACAATTTGAAATGACTTTAGGGACTCACTCTCCAGAGGAACTGTATCAGACTACACATTTTGTTCTAACTGAGGATCACATGTATTGTCCCCCATTAAAGGTGGAGGGGGTACTTTCGTTGCCCTTTTCTGTGTCTCCATATTAACTGTAACAAAATTCTTGAACAGAGGTTAACTAATCCACTCATCACTCAAGGAATCACTCAAGCACTGCCTTTCTGTGAATCGCTCCCTTCTGCACAGGCAGAATTAATTTCTCTTCCTTGGGTCACTGTGCCTTGTGCCTTCCTTTCCAATAGTACTTATCATTCTGTAATGTAGTTTCCTGTTTTTGTGCCTGTCTCCCTACTGGATGATGAGGTCCTTTTGAGGACAGAGACCATGACTTACACATCTTTGTATTCTAAGCACGTGGCAAGGTGACTAGCATAAGGCATTCAACATGTTTACTGGGAGAAAACCTGTGGAGTGAGTTAAGAGGATTCTGAACTATTTCCAGTCTAGGGGGAAGGGGAGAGGGTAGTATCTGGGAATCAGAAACTAGATGATAGCAGCTTGAAAATGAAAATAATGCACACGGAATCTCCAAATCCTGAGGATGTATCTGAGAGAGGAAGGCAGGAACCTGTAGGAATTAAGAATTCAAGGAAATTTCCTCTGATGGACTGCAGATTGAAAAAGCAAGGTCAAGATGAAGACAAGAAAATTTACCTGCTGTAACTTTACACATTTTGGACCACACTTAGTATACTAATGAATGTTGAAAAAAAAATAGATAAACCGAAACAGTATAACTGCAGTTCCAGGAAGAGAAGTAGGACAATAAATAATTTATAAGCTGTCAAAAATTTCAATCAACTGATGATTTATGTTAGAAAAATGTTCTTCATCCACAACTTTTCCGTAACAATTTATGAAAAGTGTTAACAGTAGCTGCCTAGAAAGAAGAGCATGTTTCTGAACTGCTTCCATTCTCCCTGGAAATGCAAGACTGAGTTTGAAGTTTCCTGAAACCAAAGCTGGATCTGGGAGAACAGGGAGACTAAAACTCTGGCCATCTCTCTGGGAGAGGAAGAGGTCAAGTATTTAAAAAAACTGTGTGCGTGTGTGTGTACACAGAACGAGTTTTCCAAGTTGTGTGCCCTCAGACTACCCTTCACCAAAATCCTTCTCCTCCCTCCACGCCTGTCAAGTACCAGGTTATTTTATTTTATATGTGCTAGTCATTAAAAAGAGAAAAAAAAAAACAGTTAGCTAACCATTAAAGAAACCTAATGCTCAACCCTGGTAAAGACTGATACAATTATTTGGTGATACCATTCTTTTTCGGTAAAATGTGTCTGGTAACTTATTTCTAATCTCAATTATGGGCCCAGGAAGGTACAGTAGAAAGTCAGTACATCTCCATTTTTCTCCTAATACCAAAGGAGCACCGCCAATTAGGGAGAGTGAGTGAACGGGGACCAGGGAAGGCGGGCTGAGGTCCCACGAGCATACGCAGAGTGAAGCCATGTGTGCGTGAGGACAGCATGCAGCACAGGGAGGGAAAGGCGGGTTGAGAACAGTGTCCAAGAAATCCCGCTATCTTCAGGGCAGGAAAAGAAAGAGGAGTCCCTTAAAGTAATGGTAAACTGAAGGGGCGGGAGGAGACCTATGAGAACGATGCCAGGGAAACCATGGAGAAGAGATTTTTAAGCAGCCAGTCAATAATAGCACCAAATACTGCGAAGTAAAAAACATAGAGCAAATAAGGTGAGATCAGCCTACATATACCCATTGTACATAGCACAAAGAAAATGGATTAGCTTCTAGACATATCAGATATTTCCTTCATAAGGTTTATTTTTTTAACATCAAATCCATTCTCACTCCAGACATAAATTCATACACACACACACACACACACACACACACACACTCCTTTTGATGCCTTCCTAAAAATGGAGTCAGTTTTGACAAATGGAGTCAGTTCAAACAGGTGAGAGGATAAGACAAAAATGCAACTCTCCTTGTTGTTGCTGTTTTCATTTTTATAAAGGTCCATGGATCAACGGGCCCCACTGGTTTGGAAAGAAAAGCGGCGAAAGCATTCACCCACAGATCTAAAGGTTAGGGCATGGCTAGCTGACAGCAACTCTGCCGTTTTCCCAGCTAGACATAAGGTTTTACCTGCAATCCAAGGGAGCTGTCTTCAGGCAAATCTCATGAAATACAGTTTAAGGCAGAACATGACTTGCACTAAGTTTGAAGACCTAAGGCTATGGATGAGAAGGACCGTGCCCAAGGAAAAAGAGAATAATGTATACATGCAATTAATCATTATTTGTAAAGCATTTTATAGGCAACATCTCATTAGGTATTCTAGTTTCCATACAAGCAAGGAGTCTCACAACTGTATTACGAGTTGCAGTCAGAAACCGAGGGGCTGCATCATCTAAAGCTGTGGCTGTGGCGTGGGGATCTGACTCCAAGGTGACTCACTCGTGTGGCACATTGGCTCTGGCCTTTGGCCGGAGGCCTCGGTTTTTCTCCATGTGGGTCTCTCCATGGGGCTGCTGGATTTTTTTTTACATGTGGTAACTGACTTAGCCTAGAACGACCAGTACAAGAACCAGAGAAACTGGACAGAAGCTGAGTCTTTTTTGTGACCTAGTTTAGAAGTCACATAACATTTTTTGCTACATTCTGTTGGTTACAAGTGAGTCCCTAAGTCTGGCCCATACTCAAAGAGAGGAAAATTAAACTCAACCTTTTATAGGAAGAAGCATCAAGGAATTTGTAAACATATTTTTAAACCACCCCTCTTAGGACTCCACAATAAACTTATGCTAGTAAAATTGTACTTCTTACACAATTTTATTTGAAGAAAAAGTTTATACTGCTTCAAGACTCCAGAAGACAGAATAAGATCAGGGGATCAGAAGAACCGGGTTGAACCTCCACACCTGTGTTTGCGAAGGGGCCCCTGCAGAGAGAAAGAAAATTCAGAGGAGTGGGAGTACTGGGGTGAGCGGGTCCACAAGCACAAAGGCCCAGCTGTCAATCACACACAAAAATAAATCTGACCCAACACTGAGCTTTGCTAATGATGAGCCAAGAATGCCAAAGAGCAGCTACTACACATATACATACATATTTAAGGGGCCCTAAGTCCCCACTTCTGAACGGGGGTGCGGGGGACCAGCATGGGGAAGACCCACCTGCATCTTCAAGCTTGTAAATGTTACCAGGCAATGTTCACCAACTGCCTGCAGTGTCCTGGAGGGAGGGGGCCCACTCTTACCCTTTCTTTCTGAGCAGGATTCAAGGAAATCCACAGTGGGATGGCTCGTTAGACACCCATCTTCCCACTTTTTCTTTCATCCTTCCACGGTCCCCTTTGCCCATCCTAACCCTGTATTCTACATGAACACTCATCTAAGCTTTCTCCCAATTTATCTACCCTCCCTGAAAGAATTTTACAGGTAAATTTTATTGTAATGTTTTTATGGAAATATACATCATAGGATCACTTCACAGGAATTCCGGCCTGTACTTAATCCCACACACTCCTTAACTGTGAGGGGTAAGTCCCTCCTTCACAAGGCTGTTGATGTGAAGAGAGAGATGATAGATAGATAGTAGACAGACAGACAGACAGACAGATAGATGGATGGAAGGATGATACATATGTAATCACTGATGCCATCTAAAAATTCAGTAGCATCTCAAATGTACATGGTGCTCAGGAACATTTGCGACACTAACAAGTAAAACTGGCTTGAATTACCTTAAATATACTATTTAACTTTGATCATTTTTTTTCCATTCTTCACCTTCACTTGGTCCCAAATGCTTCCCCGTTGCTCATTTTCCCCACTCTCTTTCAAACTGTCTTCCCTGCCACACCTCCCTCACCCTGTATTCATTTCTGTGCCCTGTACCACCATCTCTGCTTTAAACGCCATTAAGGCCAGTTTTGAAGTATTAAAATATTCATGGGACTAGAAGTATAATCTCTTTAATACCAAGTAAGTTCTCTAACAATGGCCATAATTAAGAAGTCTGCTAGAGGAGTTTCGAAGGAAATTGGTTTTAACTGGATGGAAGTAATTAATCAGTAAAAACACACACCTGGTGAAAGAGGTTTCTCCAGCTATGAAAAAAGAGCAATTACAGCAGGATTCGGGGTGGGGGGCATACCGTGCTGGTAATCTCCCCTTGCTAGCCTCTGAGAAGCTAAATGGAGCAGAAAGCAATCTTTCCATGATTCAGACACGTACGGAGTCAGCGTGCTGTGTAGACGGTACGTGTCCTGAACAGCCTGTAGAGATTTTCAATTAAAGGAAAATTGTAGGAACTTTAGGAACTAGACGGAGGTGCTAGGGTGGTCTCAGAGCCCTGAATGAGCTTCAAACTGCAAGGAAATATTGAGGGTACATCGTTATACTCCAATACAGGTACAAAGGGGTTGGATTAGGTAAATTTTGGAAACCGTAAAAGATTAGTAAAAAAGTACTAATTAGTGCCAGGTGTATGTGTTTCTTTAAAAACTATTTTAAGTGCTATCATGTTCATGTGAATGAATGAGTATTTTGACATTGAGACAGATTATGGGTACAAATCCAGGTACCCATGATTCTGAGAAGCCCACCTGTTCAATTTGCACTGAAAGCACACAGGCAATGAATTGTGCCGGGACATTTCATCGGAACCGCAACTGCACCCACCCTCCTAGTTACCCCCTTGCCCGGATCACTTCCCAGCAGATGACATGATCACATGTGTACCCTTGCCCTTACAGTACCTCCTCCCCACCTGTTAACTTCTTGAAGTTAGGATCTCACTACTTTGTTCACTGTTCTGTTCCCCAACTGGGAACGTCGCTTGCATGTGAAAGGTGTATAATAAATACCTGTTGCATGAATGGACTGTAGGCACAGTCTACGGTACAGTAAAAACATTCTTACCTATCCCAGACGTTGCAATCCCAAATTCTTAAAGCAATGGGACCGTTCAATTTCAACTTCTCACTTCTCGTGACTGCTGCACCTCACCCTGTTCTCTGGTTCCATCTTGAGTTTACCCATACCCTTTGTTGGACTTATTCTCAGGCCAAAGTCAAGTAATTTTTCTACTACTACTCTCCTCATTTGAATGACCTGGAAAGCCATTAGCTAAACAGTACCTAGGTCAAGTTTCCCTGTAATCCCATTAAAGAACATCTTCCTGTTTCCTGTCTACCACCAATCAATTTAGAAGTTTTTCTGAAACATCCACTAAATGTGGGCCTCATGTGAGACACTGGGGATACAGGAAGAAACAGACAACCACATTTACCAAGATCAGAGTAACATGAGCAGTGAGGTTTGTGTCATTCTGACAAAGTGCTATAAGCTCACATTCCCACTGCAGATTAGAATTCTAACAGTGAACTTGAATTCTAACCTTGAAAATTCTTTGCTTTGTGATTTTGAATTCTTCTGCTTTCTCTCTCATACATTTTAATTTAAAAACTGTATTGCATGATGCTAACTTGCCTATTCGTACCACTGTATATGACTACCAACATCAAACACTCATTTTTATCATGGAAACAAAATTGTAGACTCTGGTTCATTCTCATCTAACTTCTAATTTACATACCTGTACTGATGTGTACAGGTATGTAACACATATGTAGACAGAATGTTTCCCTAAAATTCATATGTTGAAATCTATTCCCCCAATGCAATCATATTTGGAGGTTCACATGACCTTTACAAAGCAAAGTATTTTTTTAGTTTTTGAGGAGGTCAATTTATCAACTTTTTTAATGGATTGTGTTTTGGGGTCAAGTTTAAGAATTCCTTGCATAGTTATAGGTCCCAAAGATTTCTCCTAAGTGTATTTATAGATGTCTTGTAATTTTCTGCTGTACATATAACTCTGTGACCCATTTTGCATTGCTTTCTTTTCATATAAAAGATTTCATTTCAAACTTTATTTTATTTTTTGCCTATGGATGTCCAATTGCTCCAGCACCACTTGTTGAAAGGCTTTCCCTCCCCTACTTCCTCCGTCATTTAGTTGCTTTTGCTTCTCTGTCCAAAATTAACTGGGCATAACTGTGGGTCTGCTTTGGGTTTCTCTCGTTTTGCTCCACTGATCTATCTCCTGTGCCTCAACCAATACCATGCCACCCTAATAACCACGGCTGAACAGGAGGCTGTACCCACAGAAAGTCTCCTAACTGGAACTCCTCCTAATTTCTACATTTTCCAAAACTGTTTTGGCTATTTTAGAGACTTTTCTTTGCAATATATTAATAAATTTTACAATCACTTGTCTATCTCAATAAGAAACCTTGCTAAGATTTTGAAAGAAATCATGTTGAACATATATATCAATTTAGGAAGAATTCGACATGTTTACTATATTCCATTTGAATGCATGCACCTTTAAGAATCAACACAGGAATTCATTCATATAATTTCATATTTTTACAGACATTTGCATGGTATAATTAACAAAAGATAAAAATTAATATTCTTAACAGATAAAAACATTCACACAAATCAACACTATTATTCCAATATAATTTAAAAATCCTGAATAGGACAATCCAAAGAAGAAATTTTAAAAGTCCAACCACACTAATAATTAAAGAAACACAAATTAAAACTAAAATAAAAATAGTAATTATACCTACCAAATAGATATTTTAAAGAAAAATGCTCAGGACTGAGTGATTAAAAGGAAGAGAGACAAGCAAAGCCATTTGAGAACACCAGGAACTTAAAAAGGTATTCCCTTTATCCCATCGTTTTCATTCACAGAAAACTATCTTAATGAAAATTATCAAAAATGCAATTGACATTTTAGATACAAAAATGTACATCACAACATTGATTGCAATTGTAAAAAACTAAATTGTTTAATAAGCTAATGTATAGCCGTATGACACAGTATTATGCAGTTGTTAATAAGTTATGTAATTAGAAGAATGTAGTGGCATAATTGTTCACCACGTGTATTGAGCAAAGAAAGCTGCATTCGGACCTGGCAGGTGCTGAATATTAACTAAGCACGGGGCGCTCTCCAAGTCCTCCGATCCGGTAATTCCACTTTTGGAAACGTGTCCAAAGAAAACTGGTGGAAATGCAGACCTATTTAGTCGCAGGGAGTCCATCTACTGCAACGTGAAAACGGCCTCAATGACTGACAATAGGGAAGTGATGAAATAATTTATGCCACATCTGTATTTATAAAGATGTGGCATAATAAAAGAAAATTATAAAGATTAGTTAAGGCCTAGGAAATTGTATTAGTATAATTTTATGAAAGAAAGAGGATAATAAAAAGATGCACTGATAGTATGATTCCAATTTCTGTATACACTCATATATATTTACATTCAGCCAACATATATTTACTATCAGATATGTGCTGGAACATAAAAAGAGAGAATCTGTAAGATCTCTGGATGAATACGACTACAGGTCAGCTTACATTTTTCTCCACTATTGTTTCTCCACTTCACAGAAATTGCTGAAGACCAGGCCGCACGTAGCAGAGTGCTTTGTGCCTCAGTCATGAATAAAAACGTGCCCTAGGATAAATGGAAGAACAGAACTGTAATTTCGGTCTCGAGGACTTTCTGTTTAACGAGAGGTGAAAAGTGGGATTTGAATTCACCTGTGAGGGCAGACAGGCCCTCTGGAGAAAAAGAAGGGCTATTGTGAGTGTTTTAAATTATGCACGGGTAAAGAGAAGACTGTTCGAGTGGAGAAGTCTGGAGAATCTCAAGCTGCAATCTGAAAAGAGTAAGTGGGAAAGAAGAGGGCAGATTTTGTGGGGAAGAGACGGCCTCTGAGAGGAAAGGGGTGAAACTCAAGGAAGCAGGGAGCGTTGATCAGTTCCTTGGTCCTTTTCACTCTTGGTTAAGGGATGGTGAGCGGGCGGCGGGGCGGAGGGTGCAGACGTCACTGGGACTGGGAAGGACTTGGGGGCGGGGAGCTCCCTGGAGGCCCAGAGGTGGTGCTGGTTTCTGGACCACGCCCTCTCGGCACAGACACCGGCGTTCTTCTACGCCGTGGAGGTGAAGGTCTTCCAAACACAGGACCTCGTGGCCAACAGGCATGCACACTTGGGGCCTGGAGCAGGGAAAGTGGAAACAGAGGGGATGGGATCTGCCCTCTGTACTCAAACCGCAGATGAGGGCACTCTGAGGTCGGCCCGAGACTTTGTCACCTCATGAGAAGAGGCTGCAGGCATTGGAATTAAGACAAAAATTTTATAGTCCAAGGCTAATCAAGTCAAGGAACATGACTCTGTAGTTCCCTTAACTTTCCATCTTACCCACATTTTTCCACCACAAACGTGTATTTGTTTTACAATTAGGAAACACAATTCAATGCTCCCCTTAGCCTGTCTTATTTTCCCCGCTGAGAGCAGAGACTAAGAAACTCGCCCCGTTCTCTCCTGAGATGTCTCTCACCACAGAAACGCTATGAGGAAGGGGGGCGCCCGTCACCTTCTGGTGCCCGAACACAATGGGCCCCTTTCAGCCATTTGTATGCCCGTCCTGAGACCTCCCCCCTGACGTCCCCGACTCTACTCTCTCACCCCTCCTCCTATCACTCCACCCGCCCCGTCCATCTTTCCGGGGCCTCCTCTTCTAAAGTCTCTTGGAAGCAGGTGTTTCCCAGACTGGGTACTGGCCACCTTCACTTGTCTTGGGTGGTCTCCCTGGGCCATTCCATCCACGCCAGCCTTCGTGCTCTTCATTAACTGCCAAGTCCACGAGCCTGGAGCTGCCCCGCAGACACGGGAGGTGTGGAACACCCGCGGCTCACCTAGCACTTGGACACTCAGAGCAGACCGTCTTTTCACAACCCCCTCCTCTGTACAACAAAATTGTTTTCAGTATTCATCATAAAGTAATTATTAATCATTCTCTTGATTGGCTAAGTTTAAAACAATGTGCAATAAAGAATAAATTTCAACTTTAAAACATTATTCAAGTTCACTAAAGTGTTTCACATATGAATTAAAATTCAGACTTAACAATTTCACACTGTTTTAGCTAGACATAAAAAAAACTCCAAGGGTCAAAAGGTATGACAGAATTGCCATAACCCGGGTTCTGCTTCTTTGTTCTCACAATTCATTGTGCTGGCATTGCTTACTTCTAATCAGCGGTTTAAATGCGAAAACATGGAGCATCACAGAGGATGCAGACGAGAACCGCTCTCCAAGTGAGCTTAAATGGTCCCAAACAATTACACAATTACTCTTGAAACAAATGCATGTGGTTGAGGTCCCAGGGCTCAGGAGCTGAATATGTAACAGAGAGGTCTCCAAATTACCCTCCCCACGTGGAAGACAAGGTTTGTGAAAAGATAAGAATACAAATGTACTACTTTGAAGAATACAGATAATATTGTTAAAACACAATAGTAACCACAGCAATTGCTTAGAATTTTTACTAACAAAAGACTTTTTCAGAAAGAAGTATGTTATTACTGGCATTGTGTCCACAAAGAGAATAAAGAAGACCAAGTCTTACTGGTTTCACTCCACGCAGACACCACCGCATCTCACCGGCATCTCACCGCCGGTGCCCGGGGCTGGCTGCTCCGCCGCCCACTGTCAGGGCAGTACTGACAGCAGATGTTCGCTGAATGAATAAATAGATCTGTCACATGATTCCAAGACTACTTCTTCCGCCAGGCTCCTCCCCTAAATTCTAGGCCTGTACTTCCGTTACCTGACTTCACCTGACTGCCCCATAAGAACTAAAATTCAGCCTTAACAATTTTACTGTTTTACAAACACAGATAAAAAATTCCAAAGGTCAAACGGTATGACAAAATTGCCATAATCCAAGTTCTGCTTCTTTGTTCTCACAATTTACTGTGCTGGCATTGCTTACTTCTAATCTACTATTTAACATGCAAATATATGCTCATTTTTCTGCCCTACGTTGGTGAGGAGCACCCAATTCTACTGAGTGGCTCAAGCCAGAACTTCAGACTCCTGTCTCCCTATTCCTCCCAAGCAGGCTCAAAATCTCTTTACTCTATCTCCTAAACATTTCTAAAACCCATTCTCCACCTCTCCACTCACACTCATCTAGGCTAATCCAACACTTGCTCACTCTGCCCAAGACCATTACGCCACCAATCTACTCAGTCTCTAATATCGCAGAACTTCTCTAAACTCCTCCTTTTTAAAAGGGGACAATAATCCCCACTGAAAAGATTACTGTAAGGATTAAATAATACGTAGGAAGTGCCCGGTATAGTGTCGGGCCCAGAGGAGATGTTCAAAAGTGATGTTAGTTTTCCTTCCTAAATATTGCTTCCCAAATCTGAACAGTTTGAGAGAAAGCAATTATATTTTGGGACTGAATTAATGAAGCATCATTTTGTATACATAAAAAGCCAAACTATGCAGATAATTTCAGTTGTATAAATGTGACCTAATTTGTAGTACTCCCAAACTGATTTTTGTTATCGGAACGAACACTTACTGATCATTGCTACAAAGAGACCGAACAAAGGAAGGTCTGACTATACTGACATAGATATACACAGATAGGTACAAGAAAACACCTATGATATCAAGGACTTCATAATTCCATACACACATGCAACTCATAAGGATGCAGGATAACACAAGGTAAGTGCTAAATAAGTACCACAACCATCCATGAGAGAGAGCGAGAAGACAACCCAACAAACTATGGCAATCAGAGTAATATTTGAGGCGGGGAGAAAGTAAGATGTATCCCAGATGAAAGCTACACAGCGGTACCTTTTTAGGTAGGAAAGGAGCAGTAAGTAAATTTCTAATACCACATAATAAAAAAAATCACACAGTTGTGAGATAGGAATGCTAATAGGACACATGACCTGGCCGGAAGAAGACACGGAATTAAAAATCACACATAACGAGACTGAAATTTGGAAAGAAGGCTGGAACCGTGAGTGGATGGAATTAAAAACCAAAGTAAGGGCTTTCCTTTGAAAATGAAGAAGCATCAATATAGAAACCGTGAGAGGCTCCTCTCTGGTTACACTACATCCGGTTGCTTCCCTATCTAATCCATCTTCCCCTTAGCCTGTCATTGGGACCTTTCCAAAATCCAAATCTGACTACATCATGTCACTGTTTAAAATCCCTTCTATGGTTTTCCAAAGACGATACACATATGCCCAATAAGCACATGGAAGGATGTTCAACATCACTAATCATTAGGAAAATGCACGTCAAAACTACAATTACATGTCGCCTCACACAATTGAGATGGCTACTATTAAAAAAATAGAAAACAGTAAGTATTGTGGAGGATGTAGAGAAAAATGAAACCCCTGTCCACCAAGTGGGAAAATAAAATGGTACGGCCACTGTGGAAAACAGTACGGCAATGGTTCCTCAAAAAATTAAGAATAGAATTACCATATAATCTAGAAATTCCACTTCTGGGTCTACAACCAAAATAAAATGAAAGCAGGGTCTCAAAGAGACATTCACACACACATGCTCGTGACAGCACTTCTCACGACAGCGAGGAAGCGGAAGCCACCGTCGCGATTATCAGCAGATGAGCGGATGAACAAAATGTGGGGTGTGCACAGAATGAAGTATTATTCGGCCTGGAAGAGGTAGGAAATTCTGACACCTGCCACTACATGGATGAAGCCTGAGGACATTATGCTGCGTGAAATAAGCCAGTCATAAAAGGACAAATACTGTAATGAGTCCAGTTGTTATGAGGTACCCAGAGTAGTTAAATTTATGGAGACAGAAAGCAGAATGGTGGTTGGGAGGGGCTGGGAGGATCTGAGAATAGGGAATTGCTATTTAACGGATACGGTCACAGATCTGCAGATGGAAAGAGTTCTGGGAATAGGTTGCATAACAGTGTGAATGGACCTAACACTACTGAGTTATACACTAATAAAATGGTTAAGGTAATAAATTTTATGTTCATGTGTTTTATTACAATTAAAAATTAAACTTTTAAAGATCTCTTTCATGGGCTTCCACCAACAGGACACATTTGAAAACCGACAGAGCCACAGTCGAAGATCTCCACGGTGCGCCCGCCCCTTCCCTCTGTGGAGGAGAAGTGAGCACAACCGGAAGCATGAGGGTATATTTAAGCTTCAGGAGGAAAATGTCAAGTACCATTCGGTTTTCAAACAGATCCTGCAGTGGAAAAATAAAGGGTAGAATGACTTGTAATAAAAAAATCACAAACTGAGGTATTTATAATCTTTGACTACAATGCTCCCTTAAGTTAGTAAAATTACTGCTTACACCAACTGATGCAATCTTTGAACCATCATTAATTTTCACAACCATTGTTTTATGACTTATATAATTTATCCAAATAATGTTTCACAAGCATTTGGAAGAGAAAATCTTATGAAGCATCTTAATGTGTGCAACAGGAAAGCAAGTTAAAAAGTCTATTTGCACCAGGATTCTTATCCTCTCTCTGTACATCAAAAACTTGACAGAAGTCTTCAATCCAGCTAGTAAGCACTTTACTGATTAAAAGCTAATTTCCATTTTTATAGGGCAAAATCGTATTTCTGATCCTGCGTTTCCTTCTAAAAAGGAACATAAGCACTATTTTAGGTAGTCTGGTCTGCCATAACACAGTATCACAGACTGGGTGGCTTAAACCACAGGAACTTGCTTTCTCAGTTCTGGAGGCTGAGAAATCCAAGGTCAAGACACCAGCCAATTCGGTTCCTGGTGAGGGCACTCTTCCTGGCTTGTGGACAGCCACCTTCCCCTGCGTCTTCCCATGCTGGAGCACAGCAACCTGGTGTCTCTCCTGTAAGGACACTAATCCTATCAGATCACAGATCCATCCCTATAACCTCATTTGACCTAATTCACTTCCTTAGTCCAAATGCGGTCACACGGCGGGGGTGAGGGGGGGGTGGGGGGGCATTAGAGCTTCAACATACAAATGTTGGGGGCACAATTCAGTCTGTAGCAGATGCTTTGCCTCCAATCCCTCTCCAGCACACTCTCTCGTCACTAGTGGTACAGTCCAATACCTGGCCCCAGTGCTCCACAATACCAGATGAGCGGCCACGCTTCTCTGTACCCACGGCACCTGTGCATGCTCACAGCGCATCCCTGACTGATTTTCATTTAACTTCTGCTAGTCTGCAGATTTCCTTCAACATAATATAAGCCCCTAGGTGACAAGAACTATTGCTTCTTGATGTCTGTCTCCCTTATACACTTAGCAATGCAGGGATATAAATAAAACTGTTTCACCAATATGAATCTAGCTGAAATGTGTAGAATGACTCAAACATGCTTGTATTAGTTTCCTATGGCCGCTGTCACAAACTGTCACAAACTAGATGGCGTTAAACAACGTCAATTATCCTCTGACAGTCCGCGGGACCAGAGGATGCATCAGTTACACTGGGTGGAAATCAGCAGGGTCACGCTCCCAGCACAGGGGCTGCACTCCCAGCATTCTTTGGCTCAGGACCCCTTCCCCCACCTTTAAAACCTGCAGGGTAGCATCTTAAAATACCTCTCCTTCTGCTGGGATGGGCACACTGCCTTCCCTCTTGCTGCATGTGCAGTGAACCCTCCCTCCACCTCCCTCTTTCAAAGACCCTGAGGTTACAGTGGGCCCACCTATACCAGGATAATCCACGATAATCTCTCCCCACCAAGATCCTTAACTGTTCACATCTTCCAAGTCCCTATTACCATATAAGGTCACATTTATAGGTTCTGGGGATTAGGACCTGGATATTTTGGGGGCCATTAGCCAGCCTACCACAAGTGGGCAGAATGGCAACAGATCAGTTAGGAAGCTACACCTGCCAGGTGCCTCCCAGTTAGCTAGACTTCTAGTCTTGGATTGCATAGCTACGTCTGTTTGTGTCACATGACTCCCCTATTCCAGTATGACCCCATAAACCCTCTGACAACATGTGGTCTAACGGTCTATTGCCACGTCCTCTTCCAACCATGTGGTCTGACAAGGTCCAGACAAGGAAAGAAGGAATTCAAGGAATCCATCTTCCTGGAGGAGAACGTGGCATACAAAGGGGGGCGGTAATTTTCCTGGGATTGCTCTTAGTAACTTCCTTGTTGATATTATTCATGGTCTTACTTTGAACCTTAATTCCCATGAGAACAGGCCACGAGGAGAAAGAGGCTCGAACCTTGAGGGAAACTTCTGAAGGGACAACTAGTTCTCCCCAGACTACTGAATCATGCCCAAACTGTTTAAACAATGTGTTTATAAACCTGAGTAAGAAATTATCCCCTCTAATGAAATAGCCCCTGAATGTCTAAAAGTTGGTGGAGAACAGCCCCTCCTTTACCTTGAATAGAAAAATATATATCAATTAGAATTAGGCAAAGAACTAAGAGAAGCTGGTTAGCTATTACAAACTAAGCACGGAGAAACAATTACCAGGGAGTCAGAGTCCATAGTACATAGAAAAACATTTTAGACACAAAAGATAGATAGCTACGTTAGACATCACAAAGGCCTTATAATAAATTTCCTATAACCTCTACTCAGTCTAGTGTATCCTTATACCCCATGACAAATTCTGAGAACTCTAATAAACAATAAGACATTCAAAGTCTGTACATACAGCTATTTTTAATTGTCTGATATCTGAGTAAATTTTTCTGCTTCGCCTAACCGCAAATGTTAATCCCTGCCTAAAATGAAAATATAAAAACCTGCTTGTACTTGCAATAAACGGAACAGAGCTTCACCGTCCTCTGAGGCGTGATGTCGTCTGTCTCCCACCGCCGACGCCTTACCCACCTTTCAGGAGCCCCTGGATCCAGCTGCGGCCGGACCGCGGCAGCCTATGCTAGGTGATTTGAAGCATTGATTAATGACCCAGCGAATTTATTCCACAAGGCTAATCTGTATCAATTAGATCAATCATTACAAAAATGAAACGACTTTTCTTAAATGAAACTTTTTCAGTTGAATTATGGGGGCATTTACCTCAACTCATTATTCAGCTTCACAAGAGGCTGGAAGAATTCATCATTTTAACCCAGATGGGAACCAAGCCAACTTCCATTTTGTTCAAGCCTCACACATAATTGGCACACCATGAACTGTAAGTGATAATAAGGTAAAGCTGGGTAGGCAAGCTGGCAGAAAACTAATAACCAAGTGGCTTCAGACATTTATCTGGAGGCGATGACACACGGTCCTTGTCACAGGGCTACCCCCAGGGCAGAAGTGCTAGTCTGCACAGTTGACAAACAGACCTTACAGGACGCATATAAAAAACTGTGTTTCTTAATTACAGACCAGTAAACAGTGCACCGGTGGCAGAGCAAGTGGAACTGCTCAGGAGAGGGTGCCATTCGGGGGACAGCAGCCTCAAACGACCAGGACAGAAGACAGAGGAGGGACTTTGAGGACTCTGTCCCAATAAACACAAACACTGCAAGGCTCACAAATCCACCTGCTGAGAAAGAGCTGTTCTGACTCCTGCAGTGTGAGAACTGTGATCCTCTGCTCTCACGCTGAGATACACTTACTCTTTCAAGTTTTCTGCCTTTCAAACAAAAAGAAGAATTGAAGCTTTTGAGGTCGCCACATGTTAGCTATGATTAGCCTCACTTGGTGCTGAGTAGTCTATTTATCTGTCGCTTTTAATCAGCTACACAAATGACAAAAGATGAACATAACCCCCCCCCCAGACACACACACTTGCCTCTTATCTGAATGGACAGATGCAGAAACATACAGCCCAGAATAAACAGAGCCAAATGAGCTCAAGACGATAGAGGCCTACAGAGAAAAAATTCCAGACACGCTTCAGCACGTGTTGTCATTAAAAATGCCAGGACTCTGCCCTGATGCCCTTCGGAGGGGGACTGACATTTACAGCCCCTGGAGTTCAGGTACGGCCTGGGGCAAGGTGAGTACGAGAGCCTCCCAGACACGGGAGTAGCTGAGACCCCTGGCAAAGGCGGCTCTGCTCGCCTTGCATTCTCTCTCGCCTGTGACTGTGGAAGGAAGAAGGGAAGGAACAGCCTAAGGAAGAGAAACCTCTGAAATATATTTCATTTTAAAGAAAACATGGCTTTCGGTTTTTAAAAGAAAACACTAAAAGCAACTGATTTTCTTCTGTAGCATTCTAAAATCCTTTTTATTGGTCTCATTTGGTGTTGCAACATGATTTCCCATCAATCATCTGCCTGTTAATATCCCTAACAGGATCAGGCAAACACCACAGGTGGCAGAAAGAGGAAGCAGGCACAACAGTGCATGGCCTCTGAGTTAAAAGGTAAGAGCTTGCCTAAAACCTTTTCAAGCTCCTCAGACAGACAAAGGAGAGAGAAGTCCATCAGACCAGCCCTATGTGCTAATCACCCTGGCGGTGGAGACCACTGTGTCTTGGGTCTGCTGTTGATACCATCCCAGAAGGAAGGGATGGCTCTCAGACTCGAGTACATAATACACAGGGTGGGGCGTAAGTAGGTTTGCAGTTGTTCGTGTGGGAAATGATGCAAAAATAAATAACAGTACAAGAAAAACTGTGTTTTGCATACTCCCAACTGTAAACCTACTTTTGCCCCACCCTGTAAACTGTGTTTCCGGACAGTGATTTTTTTCTAACGCAGCCAGGGGACGCTCCGAAATGCAATACCAGCGACAGGAGACAGGCCAGCTTCTCCCACCAGCTTCTCTACAGGTAAGCGCCTCTAACACATATTCCTAACATGTTTCATTTTCCAATGCCAACTTCATTATCTCTGAATAAGTAGAGGACTGCTACTGGCAATAACTTTAACTTTTGTTAATAATATAAACTATGCATCATGTGGAAGCATAATGACTAAAATCAGGACACTTTGTCATTCTTTCTTTTAAAAAACTCTCTGCTTCATGTCTTATCACTAAATGACATAAGCCCCTTGAGGAAAAAAATTTTGTGCTTTTTTTTTTTGGCTGAGTCTAGCACAAAGCAGATAATCAATTAAAAAGAAACAGTGAATCATCTCCCAGGGCAAGGGAGAGGAAGGAAAAAATGAACACATGGAACTACATCAAACTAAAAAGCTTCTGCACAGCAAAAGAAACCATCAACAAAATGAAAAGAGAATCCACTGTATGGGAGAATATACTTGCCAATGATACATCTAATAAGGGGTTAATTTCCAAAATATGTAAAGAACTTATGCAACTCAACACCAGGAAGACTAACAATCCAATTAAAAATTGGGAAAAAGACCTGAATAGACACTTCTCCAAAGAGGACACACAGATGGCCAATAGACATATGAAAAGATGCTCAACATCACTAATCATCAGAGAGATGCAAATTAAAGCCACAGTGAGATATCACCTCACACCTGTCAGAGTGGCTATTGTCAATAAATCAGTAAACACAGTGCTGATGAGGGGGTGGAGAATGGGGAGCCCTCATGCACTGTTGACGGGAATGCAGACTGGTGCAGCCCCTGTGGAAAGCAGTATGGAGGTTCCTTGAAAAATTAAAACGAACTGCCTCAAGACCCAGCAATTCCACTTCTCAGTATCCTAAGAAACCCAAAACACTAATTTGAAAGGATATATGCACCCCTATGTTTACTACAGCGTTATGTACAATAACCAAGATCTGGAAACAGCCCAAGTGCCCATTAGTGGATGAGTGGGTAAAAAAAGCCGTGGTACATTTACACAATGGAATACTACTCGGCCATAAAAAAAAATAAAAAGGATATCTTACCTCTTGCAACAACATGGATAAACCTGGAGATTATTATGCTAAGTGAAATAAGCCAGTCAAAAAAAGATAAATACCATACAATCTCACTTATATGTGGAATCGAAAGAACACAATAAACTAACAAACAAAATAGAAACAGAGGCATGGACACATGGAACAGACTGGCAGCTGTCAGGGAGGGATGGGGGACTGGATGAAAGAAGGTGAAGGAATCAGGCAAAACACATACATGCATGACCCACAGACACAGACATCAGTGTGGTGACAGCCACAGGGAGAGGGGGCAGGGCTAGGTGGAGGTAGGCAAAGGGGGGAAAAAGGGAACTCGGAGGTTAAGTAGCTCAGCCAAGGCCACACAACCCATAAAGCACAAGAATCATAAGGAAAGCACAAAATTTCAGGGATCATTAAGCAGTTAACAAGTACAAGGACGACAACAGTTCCTGGCTCTTCTGTACCAGTCTCACCGGGATTGGGTGCTTGGATTAAACCGAAGCAGAAGGCAAATCCCATCCAATGCTAAATATTGACATTGGACCAATCCTGAGCTAACCCACAAAGGAACACAAAAAATAAGCAGCGAGACGAGCATTCGAACCTAAATCTCTCATACTGCAATTCAACACCTTCCCACCACACTGGGTGGCTGCAGGGACATCTCAGCCCTTGGCTTTCTGTTGGCTCTAAGATTCTTCTAGTTTGGGACTTTCCTTCAAAGATAAAAATATAACATTTCTTCCAAAGAGTAGAAAAAGCTGCTCCCCCAAACCCACAACACTTACAAATCTCTAACTAAAATTATAGAGGTTACAGTGACTCGATGCATCTCATGGACAGATAACTGTGCCCCGAACAAGTCCAATGCAACCCGAGTGTCTGTTACGGGACACCCCTCAGTCCGGCTTTCCTGCCTATTTACCAGGTTTTCAAACTACGCAGAAAAAAATACTAAGGAGGTACTCTCGGTTGGGTTTACACACTTAAGATGAATCCTCCTTATAATCATGTTTTTATTAATTGTGTTACCAGATCTTCCTTCCCCGAACTGAGAGGTGCAGTGACATAAACTTGGGTCACGCCAGACCTCGGCCGCCGTCCATCACTGACTCACCCCTGAAATAGCTCAAGGGACCGAGAGGCTTCCATGGCAATTACTTTTTTCACTGATTCTGCTTTCCCTGGGTAAGAGGATTTACTCTCATACTAAGCAGAAGTCCTTTACAGATTAACATACGATTTTATCAGAATAACCTGAGCCACTTCCCTTGTCCTTAACGCACAGAAAATGCCTTTTTCTGTTTCTAATCACACTCAAATCTTTCCGTACAGTTTTCAAGTAATCCTCATACAGAAAATAGGGTGGCATCCTCTTAAATCTCCGCTTCGAACACCAGAGGAACCTGGAAATTAACTTTTTTGAGCCACAGCCCTCCGTGAAAATTAATGCAAGTTATGGGTCTTGTTCCCACAAAAATTCACATAACACATATACCCAAGATCTTGGAAACATTTCCTTATCACGCATCAAAATTTGTCTTCACACAGAATGAGGGCGAAAAAACCTTGAGCTGAGTTTCTATTTTCTTTTCCTTTTTTTTTTTTTTGCAATTGTCCATGGTCACACAAGGAGTCAGTGTAAGAATTGGGATTCAAAATTCTATTGCTTGTCTTTTTCTTTTTTACCAATTACGGTTTACATTCAATTTCCGACAACCAGTCTGGGCGGCTGTCTCCACCCCTTCCCCCGAAACCCAACAAGAAAACAACTATAAACGTCGCATGAGTATTGCTAACACTCAGTCTCCGCGGGAACGCACCGCCTGGTTCGCACCAGGACGCCGTACACCGCGGGCGGGGCCCGACCGAGAAGGATCGGAAGGTGGCCGGGGTCACAAGCCGGGGAACTTACGAGGCTTGTCTGGGGCGCCGGGGGACAGACAAGTCCATCTCCGATCCCGTTACAATCTTAAAGTTCACGTGGAGGCTCTAACGGGAATCAGTACCTTTCACCGGCCAGACGGTCTCGTCAACACAGACACTCTTCGAGGCCACTTCCTTGAAAATGGCGCCCACGGGGCGGACGGTGGGTGCGAAGGTTCATTCCACGCGCAGGCGACGCCGGGAGCCCCGGTCTCTCTGCGCCGGGGCGTCAGCCTGCGGTCGCGTGCCCTCGGCGACCTTACTCAACAAGCACACGATGCATCTTTAGAAGCAAACAATAAAGAGCATGATTTTTCCTCCTATTGTGAGGGTGGCCAATTGCCGGTGTTTAACATGTTCGTTTCCGGGACTCACATCTTCCCACGAGCCAGCTGCATTCTCAGTGATAAACAATGGCAATCATTTGTTAATGTATATATTTAATCATACTGCATTTTCACAAACTTTGAGTCGTCACAAAAATAAAAGTCTTGCCCTTCTAACAGCAGTTCTCTTAAGATAGCAATAATAATCATATCCACATGTAAGTCCTAACGTGATTTCTAAATTGAAAGCAACATACCTGGTTGTGGGATCCTGAGTGCCATTCTGAAGCTAATCCCTGTTTCTTTGGAAGTGGTTTTAAAGAAGGAATTTACTCAATTTGCCTATCCTTGTTCTGGTTCAAAATGTCATAATGCTCTCATTTGGTATCTGTTCTCTCCAATCTTCTGATTTGCCTGCTGAGGTTTACAACAGTTTTGTATCTGCCTTAGCAACTGTACCAACAGAACCTTGAAAAATCCTGCAGACCGAGATTCTTGATCATTGACCACGTGACAAAATGTTCTGTATCTAGGAAGGGATGGGCTAGATAAATGTGAAATATCACCCTCTTCCACAAATTACAGCACAGCCAGGGAATAGTAACTGGACATTTATACAATATTCTTAAGTATTGCTCTTGTCCTGGTTGCTTAGTCATACTTACTATTTGGTAATGTTGTACTAGAAGATAAACCTTGCCTTTCAGGAAAAAGGAAACATGTCATTAGACATTTCTAATGGACAATGATCTCTATTTTTAAAAAGAGCAAAGGGTGGCCCTAGGCAAGCAGTGCTCAAACCAAAAGCAAACATCTAAATCATGAAAAATTTCTTTTGACCTTTTTAAAACTAAACAGAAGGGTTTACCCCAGCTCGAAATTTGAAAGAAAAGTCTCAACCAGCAGAGGGCTCAGAAAGCAGTGTTGCAGGGCGGGTGGTGATATCTGATGGTAACTTAAAGTAAGTACAAAATTAAAGGGGCTTCATTGGAAAAGACTTTTGCCTGGAACTTCATATCTTATAAGGCTGGTTGTCTTTAAAAAAGAAAGAAAGAAAGAAAGAACCAAGTTATTAACTATATTCTGGCAAAAAGAAGGAAGTCTTTCCAATTTCTAGTCTATCCTAAAATTCTACCCTATACCAGTAATCTATAAATAAGAATATTTAATCTTGTTATTAAATGGGCAAGTAAACCATCAAGGAAAGAGCATACAGTTTGTGGTAAGAGTCATAAAGATTACAACTTAAATACAAGTTGTTCAAAGTTAAAACAAAGGAGTTAAAATAGCCTTATTAGGTGAAACTTTTTTTTTCTGTGATAGACATTAAAGGAAATATCCAATAGAAAGATTTTATTGTAAAATAACTCAATTCCTGTGTTTTTAAAAAGCATGTAGCATATATGTAATATATATTTTGGCAGTAATGCAATCTAAACATATCAATACACTACATATGGACATTTTTCTAATTCAGAAGCAGTTTGTTTTATAGGCTAACTTTTTAAGAAAAACAAACAATAAACAGACACTTTAAATTTTTTTCACAGAAGCCCTGAACCTGATAAGCAGATAGTATAATAATTAAGAAGCAAAATAGCAGAAAGGAAAAAGCAGAGGTATTTTAAAGAGAAAATGTCAAAGCAAATGACTTAGATACACTCTAAAACAGCTTTTGTGTTGTGGTATATCCAATAACATGGTCAGTCTGGGTTCTGAGGCCCCTTCTCAAGAAGTCCATTATATTTCTTAGCAATTGTGACCATAATTAGGATAAGCTGTATACAAGAGAACAGTAGTGTTTCAATGAGAAATTCATCGTCCAAATTGCTACACCTCTGACATGGTCTCCTGAATGTTAATCTACTCCTCTGCTCACTGTGCTTTTAAAAATATAACACAACAAAGTTTTAACATAAGCACACCTAAAAATAATAAACGTGCTATTAATTAATATTTATTTTTTTAAAGCAACAACATACAATTAGAGACTTTTAAAGAATTTCAATTACCCAAGGATGATGTTTTACCAAATTTCTGAGAGATTGGAAGGGTTGAATTTTGTCTTTCATTATACAAAAAGAAAGAGAAAATGAAGCATACCTTTGTACAGATTTTATTTATTTTCAGAGAGAGGGGAAGGGAGGGAGAAAGAGAGAGAAACACTGAGCGGTTGCCTCCTGCACGCCCCCAACCAGGGACCTGGCCCACAACCCAGGCATATACACTGACCAGGAATCGAACCTGTGACCTTTCGGTTGGTGGGACAATGCCAAGCCCACTGAGCCACACCACTCAGGGTGAAGCTTATGTTTTAATAACTAATTACACTCCTCAGAAAAGCTATTTGCAAACTGTGATGATCAGAGTCTCAGGTTTCTAAGGAAGTGAGAGATGGCCCATCCCAGGTAAGGAAGTTAGAGATGTTGAGGCTTCGGGCTTCCTTCTTGCTTCACTTCATCCCACATTGACGGTTTTATGCACTGGGATTCCACATATCACCTGAAAAATGAAGTTCTGCTTTAGAACTAAGGCAGTTTTTAAGGAAGGCATTAAAGTCGTGGATGGTCAGGTGACAAGTTTTTAGGATGAAGAAAGTTAAATTCATTGATGATAGAAAAAGAAATAGAGACCAAGGGAATCAGGGCAAGTATGCCACAGCCAATCTCTTTCCCAACTTCTTCACCTTAAACCTTTAAAAAAATTATGAGCTGAATTATGCAATCCCTCGTTTCCATTACTTTCAACCTGGGGAACACATAGCCGCGTGCCAGTGTGCGAATAAAGCCACAGAGTCAATAAATGCCAGCCATTATTATTATTGCTGCTGCCGTTGTTGTTAGTCCTGGAGCGCCAATCTCATTTAAAAGTAAGTACATTAAAACAAACTGGAATATGTTTATTGAAGGAATCTAAAGTTCTTCTTAAAAACTTTATACTTCTAACAGCAGTTCTCTTAAAGTAGCAATAAATTCTCGGAAATTTTATACCTATCAAGAGCCACTGCAGTCTACACTCCCAGGCCCCCAAAGGTGTGCAGTTGCTCTTGACTACCATTTGGAATACTTTTCACTATGCCCTGAATGATGGTAAAACCCTATCAAAACGTGCCCCGTGATGATGCTAACTAGAATAGAAAGTGATTGACTATTGACTCCCAACTGCTATTCTCCAAAGAGGCAGGCTAAGGTTCTTATCTTCTAGAGGAGGAAGAGGAGAGGAGAGGAAGAAATGAACGCTTGGTGCCCATTTATTCATAATAATCTTTTTCTATATAGCTAATAGGTGGGGAAAAAAGGGGTTTTCTTTTTCTTTTTTTCATATAGCAACAGAAGGCTGGCTGAAAACTATTGTTTTTTCATTATTCTTGCAATAATGAGGCTCTTCATGTTATACAATTCAAATGTTTGACCTTATTTATAGCATATGGCAGGGTTAAGTGTGCTTCATCTCCCTGGGCCCTTTACTGGCCAAGACCGCAAACTACATATATCATGGTCGGCTCAACTATAAACTTAAACTTGCAGCCATGAGGGATAACAATTATGGAACACAAACGCTTCCCCTGCCGCAGCCACCACGGCAAACATGAGCCCGGACACAGTCTCAGAACCCTTCTGCTCACCGTTGTTCCAAGAAACCAAATCCAACCAACTGCGGACAGATTGTAAATTATATGACATTTGCCATCCTGACTAAATGATCTCCAAGTATCCTGCAACCTCCAAGTTTTGTAAGTATTATACGGGCAGAAGTCACAAACACACAGCCCTTCTACGAAAAGCCGGTTCAAGCTGTAGTTTCTATATAGGTTTCTTTGGCTGAAGCCGTTGGCAGGGAGGGATGCCAGGCAGTCACCCCAGCCGCAACTGATAATCAGAAGAGAGCACATAAATCAGAAGTAATTACATACGAGCTGGACACAAGGAACGACAACCCCTCTGAGACCTCTTTCTTGGGAACTAGATCTTTTTTTTTCAGGAAATATGAACAGGAAGTCCATGCTAGAAAAAGACTGCCCTGTTAAAATCAGGCCAGATCCCATATGATATAAAACTAAGCTATCATTCTACTTCTCCATAGGACTCCTGTATATGCTAGTCTGAAAGAAAAAAGAAAAAAAAGAACCAGACCCCAAAGTAACAGGGACACTGAAATTACAAAGGTTAAATTACTTTCCCAAAGTTACCCAGTTTAGCAATGGCTTGGTTTTTTCTCACTTTATGCACAGGTTTAAAGTGCAAAATTTGGATTACAAAGACTGGAGTTTAAAGTTTCTCTCTATAATTAGCTTACGCAAGCCTCTTTAGTTCCGTTTCCTCGTTTCTATTTTATCCACAGGAAGACTGGCAGGGCTCTCTTGAATGTGTTTTGTGAGGATTAGGATTTAGCTATGAAAGCAGCACCTGGCATTGGACCTGACACGTGCCCAGCATCTTAACTGCTGTAGCCATTTGCAGTGGATCAGGTCAGTAGGGATGTAGGTGTGGTAAAAGAGGAAGAGGAATAAAAGACTGACTTTGAAATGTATCAACTGGAGGACTGAGTAGAGGGGATGCTGCTAATCAAGATGGGAAACATTTACTTCCATTGCATAGCAATGTAGCTCAAAGGAAAACAACGTTAAATGAACTATCAGAGAATAGAAATTGTTAAGCTTCAAGAGACTTCCAGAAACCATCACCCATGTCTCTGCCTTTATGTAGGTGAACAATTCAGAACAAATAGGTGTCTGTTTTCTTCCTTATGTTCGCCTGGGAGAGAAAATCAGTAGCCTTCCGGAGCATTCCGTGTCAGGGTTTGATCCTGAAGATCTTCATTAGATCCAACTGGAATCTCTCCTGCCTTAGCTTAAGCCCTTTTCATCTTATTCTGTCCTTTGCTGACAGAAAACTATTCATTTGTTTTGTGACTAAAACTCTTCCTACTGGGGAGTTACTTTAGCCTTCTCTTCAAAAAAAAAAGAAAGAAAGAAAAAGCCCACATTTCTGTTTTTTCCACAGCATCATTTTCCAGCTCATTATTCGTCACTATTCTTACCTGAAACTTCTTCCTTTTTGCTGCACCTATTTTAGATAAAAATGAAAATAATGGAAATTATTTTACTACATTGAAATATCGACTTTCTTATTATTGAGTTATTGAATTTGTCCTCCTCCTTATCCAACGGAGCAAAGCAAGTATTTAACCCTGAGGTTTCACTCCCTGCGAAGCTTGAATTTTGAATAACTAGCTTTTAAGCTATCTACGTGCAGAAAGACAGAGAATGTGTGGGAATGTCTTTTTAAATTTTTCCCTCAGATTTTTCACATGTTAATCATAATAAGACTTCAAGAGACTGCAATGATGCTGAAGACATTACAGGTGCATTTAAAAATTAAATGCTAAAATAAAATTCTTGTTTTAAATCTGGGAACTTGGCAGTAACCCCACATTTTTTCCTGTTCCTTTAGAATTAAACACTGAGTTGAATGCAAAACAAAAAATTGAAGCTGAAGATACTGAACTGCCTGTTCGCAGCTCCTGCCTTTGAAAGCAAGTGAGACCTGCGGGGGGCCCTGGGCTGGGCAGAGGCACCTTCCACTGTCTCCACTGCAAGAGGCGGGGACCCTGAGGCCAGGTTAAACAGCCATCAGTTAGAGGGGCTCTGAGTAGATGAATAAAATCTTTCAGGAGCAATTAGGCAACAAAAGAAATATTCAGTATTCAATAACTGTTCTCCCCAAAGACCCACCAAAAGAAAATGGAATTTTTTAAAAAAACAAAAACCTCAGATGTTTTTCAAAACAAGCTTAATTAAAGTTTTTCTCAAAGGCTGGTCTGATTTTGGGGGGCGGAAAGTGAAGGAAAGAAGAGTGGTCTTATAAAAACTGAATTGCTTCTTTTCTCAATCTTTTACCTGGGGCTTTGAAAAAAAATTGTGTTCTGTTTTGTTTTTTTAAATATTCTCCTATCTCTTAGTCTCTTAGCTTCTGGCCACATAGTTCTCATTTAATCTCCCCCCCCCCACCCCACCAAATTTCTTCCTATGACTGATGGCTTTTGCTTAATGCTTACTCTATGTTTTATTTTCCTGGAATTAAATGGCATCGCGTCCAATGTACCCTTCACTGTTACAGTAAATCACGGTTTCCTGAAATCTCCTGAATGCAGCTTAGGGATGTCAGAGCTCTCGGAGAGGCGGCAGGTTTCCCTCATCTTAGGATGAGAGAACCATTGCCTCCAGCGAACAAAACACCTCATAACTCTTCTTTAAAGATTCCTCTGCAATATTCCAATGGCCCTAAATCAAAACATTAACACTTGGCCCTTTTAAAGGAAAATAAACAGCTAGAAATCCTTAGCGCAGCCAGGCTCTGAAACTGCAGAGTTTAGTAACCACGTGATCCGTGGCTGCCTCGTGCCAAGAACTCTCAGAGAGCTCTGAGCTCCTGCGGAGCAAGGCAGGCTGGAGTCCGTTGGGACTCACCCAAGATGTTCTCCTGATTGAAAGTCAAATTTGTTACAGGAGAAACAGTACTTCAGGGAAAATTGGGTATTTGTTGTTTGCCCTTTCAATAAGAAAATCAAAAAAACTTGAAACAGAAGCTTTTGCAGACCCTCCCTTCTAAGCTGTACCCCCACCCACACACACGGTAGAGCTTCCCTTCTCACAAGCCTCCAATGGCCTTTAGACAATGATCACCTTCCCTGGCTGGTGTGGCTCAGTTGGTTGGAGCATCATCCTGTACACCAAAATGTTGGGGGTTCGATTCCTGGTCAGGGCACATACCTAGGTTGTGGGTTCAATCCCCAGTTGTGGCGTGTGTGGGAAGCAGCCAATCGATGTTTCTCTCTCACATCGACTTCTTTCTCTTTCTCTCCCTCTCCCTTTCCCTCTCTCTCTAAAACTAATAAACATGTTAAAAATATAAAAATAAACAATGAACACCACACAGAGCCCTCTCTTGGCTAATAATGAGGACATCAGGTTTCAGCGTTTTCTCTTTCAGACGCCTTCCCTGCCTTCTTCTTAAGCTCTTTGGAGTATCCAATGCATATCCTGCTTTTCTTCTCCACAATCAAATTCAACACTAGACTTCAATTATCCTTAACTTTTAATCACTAAAAGGCACTTACTTTAGAAGCAAATGAATATCCTGCTGACCTTTTCTAGGCATTTATATTTTTTAAGTCTTTCATACATAAATATACAATGAAAACTTTTGGTTTGATGGACCCAGGTGCTTCCCCTGAAATCCTGCTGTATTTTCTAATACTGGATTCTGTCCTGGATAAGAAGACAGAAGGAGCACGTCTCTAAATGGTACCACGCTCTCCTAAAAAGATGAAGCTGCCAATGGCCCAACTGGGGCTCACAAGGACGTTTTCCCAGCCCAGGCATTCCTCAAAGTCAAAGGTATTTGTCTAAGATGAAGGCCTTGTTCCTCTTGCAGTCTCAACTGTAAGAAGCAATCCTCTGAACATTAGGAAAAGAATTTCCCGTGTAAAATTAATTTTATTGAGAGATGGCAAATATCACTTACCTTATGCTCACTCCTGAGCTGACCTTTCGTGTATTTGTTTAGCTCAGACACATCTCTATTCAGAAAGCCTAAGACGTATTTGTCTTGTAACTAGAATAAAGATTAAATATACATAATCACTGAGGCTCCCAAGGCCCCACGGGAGAGCAGAAACTCATCAGATCCACAAGATCATCGCTATTCTCTAGCATAGAGAATATTTCAGCACTGAAGCCCTTATCATTTCCTCCCACAGACCTCACCGTTTGAAAGATTTTATCTACAAACAGACATATACTAAGTAATAATTCTTTTCCCTTTTCATTAATCAAAGAAATGCAGCTGCCCATAATCAGAAGTCTGGATAGATTGAGATAAATATATTACAACAGTGAATTTATATAATCCCAGCCCAGAGCAAAGAAGCTTGACATTTTAATTAGTCTGTGCAGTGTTATTATGAATAAATGTATAATTTCTCTTAGATTTTTAGAAACATGAGAAATAGTTCATAGATCTCCATTATCATCCAGTGGACCACCTACATGAGGACAGAGTCTAAGGCTCTCCTTCCTTCTCTTCCCTTTATCCTGTGTTTCTCTTCTCTAGTGCTAGGTTCTGAAATACCAATGAAACACACTGGCCCATCCAACTATCAATGGTTTCCACCTCACTGCCTATTTTATGTCCTGATTCTTAACAACAGATGGGCAATAGATACATTCTTGACAATGTGGTAACATCCCTCACCCCCCTGCTTGACCCTGATGCCCCCATTCTTGTACATGACCCTCACAGATAGTGACATCTGTGAACTAGCCTGGCAGGTAGGTAGCTTTGCCAAGAATGCCCAAGCACTTCAGTTTGGTTAGAATATATCTTTGAAATAAAATAAAGCTCTGTTAATTCAGTGGAGGAAACACAGTTGCTTCCAAAAATAAAATGTTTAGCTTCAGGATTTCTTTTCTCTTCTTTTTTCTTTTCTTATTTATTTATTTCTAGGGGGGCAGATTATATAAGCAAAGTATCACTTAATTAGTTGCACTCTGTACATTTCAAATGATTTGACCTGAGGTTATGGAGTCAAGTCTGACAAAGCCATCAGACAGAGGGAGAATAAATAAATATAGTCCCACTGCCTTCCTATAAATTCCAAAATGTGTACTGAAAAATAAAACAAAACAAAACAAAAGACTCGAGTCCTATCCCTAGACAAACATTTACAATACAAATTTAACCCATGTATGGTACTTTCTTTAAAAGACTGCTGTTTACCATAAACCACAGTGGGTGGGGACTAGAATGTTTGGCCACAATGGAGGGACACCAGCATACACAACTTCTTGCAATTGCTTCTCAAATGGTCTCACTTCTTATGCAGGAATGATGGGCATTTTAGAGAGAATCCTATTTACTGCCTTAAGTGAAAAGGACTTCAAGCCATATGCCCATGATCATTTGCATCCTGTCCATTAACATTTTCTCATTAAAATACCTCAGTAGGTGAAGCTAGACCTTTGTCTTCCCTCTGCCTAGGTTCTCATTGTCCTGGGCTCAGTGAGAGAAGAGCTCCGACTCACCTGGCCAGGTGGCTGGAACCCTCCCCAACAAGCCAAATAGGCTGGGGCTGTGGTCACGCACCGCTCCTGTTCCTTACCAGCACTACACACGTCTCATAGAAATAGGAAATAAACAACCGAGCGAATGAATTATTGACACTTGTATGGTTCAGAAGAAAAGAAAAGCTCGGTCGTGACTCGAGGGAACAAGCATCCTGCATCAGCACATCCTCAACAAGACAGGAATGGTTTTCAATGCCCCATATCCGCTACCTGCATTCTTTAAAGTCCATGAATCCATGGCAGACGTCATTTGTGGTAAAACTCTAGCCAATACTTTAAAGCAATTGTGTGGAGGTTTGATGACACTGAAACTCCCCTCTTAGACTTTTACACAGATTCATAACAGCAGGCCGTGACAGGGAGATTGATTTCCTCCTCTGACAGAGTGATATGGTTCCACGAGGTCACCCATCCCGGCTACGACGGAGCTAAGCAATGGTCGGTGGTTGTCCCGCTCTCTGTGTTACTCGGTGAGTGCAGGCGCTCAACTCCGCCATCGGTTCCTGCTGCTTACCCACCCCGTTGGTCAAATGTCGTCCTACCACCATTTTGCCTGTAACACTAACCCGTCTGTTCCCTAGAAGTGTGGGAAAATTGGAGCAAGTTGGAGGCTCCTGGCTGCTCCAGAACATGGACTTAATGTCCCAGCTTCCCGCCCTTGTCATGATACAGCCTCTCCTCAAGGTCGGTCTGTCAACCTCTGTCAGACTCCTGAGCCACTGACGACTTCTAACAAGCTTCAGAGGAACATTTTCTTCCACTGATCCTCGTCTTTTGTGTCTGCAGATCCAGTCTGTTCACCCAGTGCCGGCCCCCTTGACCTCCGCAGCCCTGAAGTGCTGTCCTGTCTTTCCTGGCCCAGGCTCCATGATCCACCACCCCAGGACCCTGGCCCCTCACAGAGAACCCCACTCTCCCTCCCGGATAGTTAATGCCACATCTGCTGTGCACTGAAGACTTGCCTAAAATAACATCTCTCCTCAACCCCAAAGTTCCCAGAAATGATTAATATTTTTGCCAGGCTGTATAATAAAATATATATAATCTGAATATATAATCTGAATCTGAAGCATTCAAGATATGTTTATTAAATTCAATGGAAACAAACACTGGCTTTTAAGTATTAAAAAAGCTGTTTACCTTGGTCTAGTTAGAGCTTCTTCTTTGGGAAGAAGTGGGATGATTTAGCTCATGACCCCCACTGTGTGCGTAGGGCCGGGTGGGGAAGCGGGCATGGCGCGATCAATGTCACACAGCCCACTGCAAGCTCCACGGGCCTCCCCTCACGTCGCCGTCTCCTCTCCGGGCCCCTGTGAGAATCACTGCAGGAGAGATGTCACTGAAGGTGGCGTGCTGCGCCTGTGCACATTAAAGAGGCAGGAAACATTTGGCGATGGGTGATCTTGAGCTTGAGGCAATAACCAGTGTACCAGGAGACATGATGTTGGGTGATGGTGGAATTTATATCCAGCCTGCGAATGTTATCATGAAATGGAGCAAAGTGGGATGGATTGTGAAGAACCAAGGACAGTGTAACCCACCAGGAAAGCAAGGAACCCTGGCAGCCAGGAGTCACTGCAGCCATGAGGCATCGGTGCTATTTAAGGCATCGCTGCCAAGCATGCAGATCTCTGCAGGCGTGGTGCTGGGGTTTGCCTTAACTGCACACAAGCAAAAATGAGATATTGGGACCTGTTCCCGGATGCAGAGGAAGAAACCTCAAGAAAGAAGAGGGTCCCCGTACAACTCCTGGGGGGCATGGAATGATCGACCAGTCCACTGAGTGTGACTTTGCCTTCCAATGTGCACCCTAAAGACCTGAAGAATAAACCAGGATTCTCTGCCTCACACTAACTGCCCCAAACCCTCAAAACCTTAGGAGACAGAGCTCAGGTTCTCCAGGACTCTTTTTGGTGTGCATATGAATATATCAGCATATAAACACACACTCACAGTCCTCTGCACAGATAGTCTGGACCAGATATCCCCGCTCTGTGCTCCCACCACTTTGTATGCACACCTGTAGTTTCCTAGAAGTTATCACAATGAGCTATCTATCACTGGACATCCATCAGATGGCCACAGTAAAAACAGGAACAACGCTGAATGCTGGCGAGGATGCAGAGAAACTGCATTATTCATATGTTGCCGGTGGGGACAAAGACACCTTAGAAAAAAGTTTGTGATTTCTGAAAAACAAACAAACAAACATGTACCTATCATAGATCTCAACACAATTGCACTCTCAGGCATTTACCCCAAACAAATGAAAACTTGTGTTCACACACACACACACACACATGTGCACACAAGTGTTCATGGCAGCTTTACATTAGCCAAACACTAGAATCAGCACAGATGCCCATTGACAGGTGAATGTTAAACAGATCATGGAAACATACCAAGGAATACTACTCAGCAATGAAAAGGGAAAAGATCGCTGATGAGTGTAACAGCTTGGATGAATTCCAGGGAATTATGCTGAATGAAAATAAAAAGCTATCTGGAAAGGTGACATTCTGTATGATTACATCATAAAACTTCTTTGAAATAAAATTTCAAAATGATGAGCACATTAGTGGTTGCCAGGGCTTAGGGACGAGGCAGGCATGGGAAACAGGAGGGAGGGAGGTGCTGGCAGATACATGAACCTATGTCAGTTATACAATTTATAGGAAACTTAACATATACACATACACACCAGTACAAGTAAAACTGGGCAAATCCGAATAAGCTCAGTGGGTTGTACTAATGTCAACATTCTGGTTACGATATTACGCTACAGTTCGGCAAAATGTTACAACTACAATTTGTGAGACTGGACAGAGTGTACAAGGATCTCTACTAAATTTTACAACTGCCTGTGAATCCACAAGGGTCTCAATGAGAGAGAGAGAATGTGTGAGAAAGAGACAAAGAGACCAAAGAGATTAACCAATTGCCTCATGTCACCTAGTTTCAATTCTGTTTTAAAAAAAAACTTTAAAAGAAATTTGGAGCGACTGGAAAGTTTGAATATGGACAGGATGTTAGCTGATACTAGGTAATGGGCTCATTTTTTAGGTGACAGCAGTATTATAGTCGTATACGAAAGTTTCCTCTCTTAGAGGATAGATGCTGAAGTGGTTTGAGATGAAGCGTCACGAGTCTGCAATTTCCTTTCAAATGTGTGTGTGTGTGAGCGTGTGTGTGTATATATACATGTACACATACATGTATGTATGCATACGTGTTTATAGTATTATTCATTTGACTTTTTTGTATTTTTAAGAGTCATAAGAAAAATTGGATAAAAATTGAAAATGTTGTTGAAGTCATTAGGGCCAAAGGAGTAATCAGAGATGAGGGCAGAGAATGATGTGCAGAATTATTTGTGTTCAGCATTACTTATACTGGCCAAGAGAGAAAGAAACAGTTGGAAGGTCAAGTAGCTAGAATGTGAACTCGAGGAAGGCAGGGACTTGGTCTTGGTCACTGAAGTATCCCCAGCATCCAGGGCTGTGCCTGGCATAAAGTGTACACTCAAAAAGTATTAACTGAATGAATAAATGTGCAGACTTAAGAAGATAACTGAATTTGTGATTCTATAAAAAAAATATTAACAAACTCTTTAAAATTGCTTTTAGAGAATATACATGGCATGGGGAATGCCTGACTTAAAACAGTTTATTAAATTGTGTTTAATCCCAAATGCTAAAGATGAATGAATGACTAGGCGGGTAGTATAATAGTTAGCAACAGCTATTCCTTGGTGTAAGGTTATAAGGGGTTTAGGTTTATCATTATACTTTATTGTATTTTCTAAGTTACTTTACAAAGCTTTCTATTATTGTTTTTAATCAGAAAGAAAAAATGAGTAATAGTGTGTGTAAAACCCTAAGGCCTAGTAGGCAGGGATCCTTGATCCCCCTTTACCAGCAAACACGGACACCCTTGTACCTGTGCGACCCTGGCTGTGGCACAAAACTCTTTCCCCCATACTGGGCTGGCCTGGGTCTCAAAGCTAGGCTTCCACATTAGCTCCCTACCTTACACTGTGGTTCGGACATCCCTGTCCCAGTACCTAAACCGCAAACAACTGAGAGCCCTCGTTCCCCTTCCGGGCTCCTCTTAGCTATTCTTCCCTTTGAAAATCATTCTGCCCTTCATACCTCCCATCTACCTCTTCCACAGCTGGCTGTCAATGAATGACCTCCTGACACTGACCAGTTTCTGGATTCTTTCCCCAATATGCCCTGGGCTACTGGATTGTTCCTCTTAGACACAGCGGCTGTGCCAACAAGCCTGAGCTGTCTGTTTTTGACCATGGCCCTGAGCAGACCAGCTTCCCCTTGCGGCTGGTGTCCTCCTGGCCTCATTTCCTCATTAACCCCCCTCTGGCAAGGTTCCCAAATGGTTCCTGCGAATATCCACTCCCCTTAGGACACCATTTCAAGAGCACCGCAGAGCCGTAATCAGCAGGAACCAAAATAGTTCACCCGTCTGTTCATCTGAGATCCTCCATACCGCTGTTTTCTTTTTTCTTTTTTCACCCGGCAACACTAACACGACCCTGAGAATAATACAGATTGTGATTTTCTCTCATCGCGTGCGTGTGAAATAGACAGGACTTAGGTCTATGGTCAAGTCGACAACTCTGCAAGACACACGAGGCCTTCTCAGTTATGTGGGGAACTCAGATTATCTTGCCTTGCTCGCTCTCTTTGAACAACGCATACCAAGGCGGGGGGAGTTTTAGCAGGTAATTAAACTCATCAGGGCTAAGGGAAGATGATTAACACGTAAAACTAAAAGGCCTACTCAATAATTACTCAGCATGCCAAGAAATAGAAGTAGAGAGTAAAAGTGTTTTAAGATGAATATATGGATAGAGAAATACTTGGCTCCATTGAGGTGAGGAGACTCTGTTCTTTAAAGTTTATAATAATGAGTAAACATTTGCTTATCATGAGTGTCAGTGATAAAGTGTTGGCTGAACTCACACCTTCTGTACTTGTCTTTCCAACACTATCGGAAGCCTTTCCTCAGATGAGGGGGAAATCAAAAGTGACAGGCCATTCTCTGTTACATAACGTTCCAGGGCCATCCTGGAAGTCAGAAGGAAAGAGTATTAGTAGAATAGATTAAATATAATTAGGTATTAAGTTGCTGCCAATACAGACAAGATTGTGGGATAAACAAGCTTGAAGTCACAAACTAATGTTATTTTTTTGCTAGAACATCGTTTGATATCAGAGACAGGCAGAGAAATAAACCTTTTATCTCTGCAAACCCATGCCAACAAACTTAACTCTTCGCTCACCTGAGGCAGCCCACAGTCTTGTTTGTTGCAGAAGCATGGTGTCCCGGGGTGGGGGGTAAGGGGGAGGTTCTGGTCCAAAACCCTTCTAGGAACGTGTGCCTCACGCTCCATCCTATTCCGTGGACGCATGAGAGGGAGACTGAGGAAGCAGAGGCAGCAGTTCTTTGTCCTGGTCCCAGGGCTACGCTCTCAGGAACTATGCACTTCACCTATAACCCTGACCAGCATCTGTCACGACAAAATCATAATCATGCACGAACTTGCACAATTCACTTCCAATAGAGGTGGGAAGAAAAAAGAATTATTTTTAAAGGAAGTCATTCATTTACTCCCGCTGCCAAGACATTGTTCCCAAATAGACGGATGAGGGGCATTTCTAGTACTGATAAGAGATGGGAAATGAAGGGCCGGTTCTGTGCAGGTGGATGAGTCCACCTCCGCACTTCGTCTGCACTAAACGTCAACTTCTCCACGACGGGATGTCTCACGGTGGGTGTCACAGGAGCTATGAGGTAGGACGACTTTTTATTATGTGGGACTGTCCATTGCAGGACAGTTAGCAACTAAATGCTAGTATTTTTCTCAGGCACAGTGACAACCTAAGAGACCCTGGACATTTCTGAGCGCCGCAGAGGATATTCTGACCCCAGCTGACAACCACTACTGATTTATTGGGCTTATTAGGGTATCCAGCCTTATCGTATGAAATAATTGAAAAGGGTGTAAATCACCAAACTGGAACATTCTCCAGATGATAAAAGAATAGGAAAGTGAAATAAATACTACATGTATAAGAAATAAAAATAAAATGACCTATTAAATTAAATTAATATATTCAAATGTAGATGAAAATAAAATTAAAGAACTTATTTCATGGCCTATCAGTCTTCTTTGAAATAATAAATTTTAAAAATGGTAATAAATGCCCAACATAAGATAGATCGACAGAACCTTCATTTCATAATTGATAAAAATGTAAAACAGCAAATATTCTAAAAAACATTCTGAACATTTATAACAAAAGTGACAAAAGCAAACGGCTTTCTTCTGAATCCTGTGGGACTTACACCCAGAAAGTAAGGCAAAATAATAAAAGACTAATATTAAGTATTTCATGTGCAGTAAAATTTTAGTAAATGCATGTATGCATTTAAGAAATGCATAAGAAAGTATGTTTTTAATAACCATAAAAATACACTGCAGTGTGCAACTTGGCGTAGGAAAAAACGGGTTTAGATAGGAAATTTCAGATTTAACATAATAAAAATATATTCTAAAAAATATTGAGTACCATAAACATAAATTAAAAGTAATTTTTCTCTACTTCCTAATACAAAAAGAATCAGAAAATTCATATAAATAGTAACAAAATCACCAGAATCATAATGAAAAGAAATCTTTTGGGCTTCTAGAGTTTAGCACCTCTGATTAGAGTTGTGTAAACAACGGAATAAACCGTGTGTATTAATTTTTCTAATTTTCTAACAAAAGCTAATTTACATTTTTCAAAGCTCACGTTAAATAAAGGGTTCTAAAATATAGACGTTGGCATTAAAAACTCCTTTGAAACTCTGATCATTGTAAGATGCTTGAATGTTCAATTCTGTGAGCAGTTACTGACGGCCTTCCGTGTCCTAGCCCCTAGCAAAGTACAAGAGAGAAACCAGAGACAAATGAGACATTCTGAGATGTTTCCGGTAATTGGGTTTTGGTAATTCAAGAGGTGAATGAAGTTGAAAAACAAGTTCTGATGTAATTCTTTAGATGTGATGAAAATGAGAACAGTTTTTCAAGAGTCCATAAGAAAATGAAAAGCAAGAAAAAATACAAATATAAGTCTCGAGTATAAATATGCCCCAGTTTATGAAAATGCAAGTGAAAAGTTCAATCACAACCTTGGTAAAGCAGTTAAGAATTGCCATTTTGAAAAATAGCCGCGGGGGTGTAACGTACAGCATAGGGAATATAGTCAACAGTATTGTGATATCTATGTATGGTGTCAGATGGGTACTGGATTTATCTGGGTGATCACTCCATAAATTACACAAATGTCTAATCACAATCTCGTACACCTGAAACTAACATAGTATTGTACACCAACTGTAATCGACATTAAAAAAAAATTTTTTTAAGTCCAACTACAAAAGAGAAAAGTGTCCGATGAGAGGGCAAGAGAAAGAGCAATTTCTGTTATCCAATGAATCTCAGTTTTCCCTTCCAAATCAGGCTGGATTCCAGGAACCCTGCAGCTTAGCCAAGGTAGCTGGGAGAACACTATGGCTCTGTCGCCATCCAGTACGGTGAAGGTTCTCTCCCCCCTCCTCACAGCTGAGCCCCCGCCTTCGAAATGAATTGAATCTTTGTCACATTCATGTGTGGGTTTTTTTATAGTTCTTTATCCTTCCGGAAAGTTGTTCATGGTCTAAATCACCCCTCATGCTATGGTACCCAAACCAAACTCATTTTTTTCATTCACTTATTCCTTCATGTATTCATTCAATTACTCATTCATTTCATTCCTAAATAGCCTTGGAGTTCCTGGCACTCTGCTGGTTTAAAGTTACACAATGGTGACAAGGGGGGGGGGGGTCTCTGCTCCCATAGTGATAATGGACAAGAGTTAACAGATAGATAAAGAAAAGGAAATATGAGCCTCACAATAGGCCTCCAGACGTCAAATTTTGATAACACTGTCTCCACGTTATTGACAGAGGAGTGACGGCTGTCTGAGGAGAAGAGGACCCAGATGGTTCCTGTGGCTGAGTCCAAAGTCAACAACACAAATCAATTGGCCTCAGCTTGCTGAGGACAAGAGTAACAGCCGTCCCACTCACACCTTCAATCATACAAAGTGCACCCACTAACGTTTCCACAGGATAAACAAAGGAAGTTTTAAGATAGATTCTTATATTGTTTTCCAGTCAGTACAGATAAATTGCTCGAATATAATAGCTGCCATTTAGTCATAGAAAATCTCCTTAGCTGTGCAGATTAATTAAATCTGGAATAGTATGCTTTATTTCTTTTCCCAAAACACCGTAACCATAGCTGAGAAATAAATTATAAATTTGAAGAATATTCAAGAGAAGGAGACTGACTCAGACCCAAATTGCCAGACCCCAAAGATTCGAACTCAAGGTAACGGCAGGGTTAGCACGTAAGCCTGGGTCTCCTCCTGTCCTCAGCAAACCGTTGTTGTTGAAGTTCTTCTGTTCTTGTTGGTTTTCCCATCTTAACATACTTCAGGTAGCAAGGGCTAATCTTATCTAAAAACAGGAAAAATGTGTTTATAGTTTTTTTCTAACATTCTTATACTTGTCAAAAACAAATTTCTCATACAGAAAAGTGATCGCTCCATTTGCCATTATGTACAAAGGGAAAAAAAAGGCAAAGGAGGGGGGGTGCAAAGACCAGATTCAAGTCTTATAAATAAAAAGCCAATAAAATATTTTCCAACCTTATAATCACTAATTTGAATCCCGTTCGCCATGGCACGCAATTAGTATGAGTGGCCTTCAGAAACTGAAGTCTACATTCTGTACTCAGTATACTCAAAACAGGCTTATTTATTTTTTTTTACAGAAAGCCTTCAAGTACATGTTGATGTTACCAAATCCACAACAGAATTTCATTCCTGCAAACGTTTGCGATATGCAGCTTTACCCCAAACATTCTTACAATTGGCCTTTTGTATCTGAATTTGCAGAGTTCCTCTCTCTACAGCAACTGCTCATGGTGGAGAACTAGTTCCAAGTCCTCAGGCAAGACAATTGGCTAGAATAAAATCAAAAAGTACAAAGCCAAAGAAACTTAAGACTTCATTTAAAACTACAGACACTATTTATATTTTTATCCACAAAATAAGAGGGCTGTAAATCTCTACCTCAACAATTATCTGGGACTCGTGGCTGTGTAATATTCTAGAATATTTGAGAAAGATGCTCCGAAGACAGAACGGAAGCAAAGAAGCACCTGGATAAATTCAGCACATACGATCATCTCAGGGATGCCACTGTTCACTCACTTATTCGGTGTGTATTTATTGAGCACACACAGCATGCCTGGCAGAGTTCCAGGAGCTTGGGGTGCATTAGAGAACAAAGGTCTCCGCTCTCATGGAGTTTCACTGGGGTAAGGAAAAAGACATAATAAGCAAACAAAAAAATCCCTGATAAATGATATGTGTGTGTGTATAAAGTCTATATATATACATATGTGTGTGTATATATAAAACATATGTAAGGAGGAAATACATGTTATCAGAAAGGGAAGAACCAAGCACAGTAAGTGGCAGCAGGAGTGGAAGGGGTCAGAGCAGTCTGTGGTATTAAAGAGAGTGGTCAGAATGGGCTTATTGGGAAAGGGAGATACAGGCAAACACTAGAAGGAGCTGAGTAGCTCAAGCAAGAACGTGTCTTGGGAAAGAGCATTCCAGGCAGGGCCCATAAGTGGGAGAGTACAGATCAAGTCTGAGGCACAGTGAGATGGCCAGTGTGTCTCAGGGGGAATGACACAGTGGAAGGGTAGGAGGAGGGTAGGCTGAGAGATAGATCGTGCTGGATCTTGTGAGTTTGGTTTTTGTTCCGAGTCAGGTGGGATTTTGAGGGGAGGAGTGCCCTGAATGGACTTGCATTTTCACAGAAGCACTCTGCTGCTGTGGGATAATAAGAAGTAGGAAGGATCACTTAGGAGGCTCCTAGAGGAACCCAGGTGAGGGAAGAGGATAACTCAGATGAGTATGGTTACAGTGGCGTGGTAACAAATGCTTGGATTCTGGATTTAATCGGGAGGTTTTCCAACAGATTGAATGTAGGATGTGAGAGAAAGAGAAAAGCCCAAGGTGACTGCAAGGTTGACAGAAAGAATCACATTGTCATCGATTGCGTTTGGGAAGGCTATTGGTGGAGTAGGTGGAGGGAAGAGTTGCTTAACAATCCAGAGTTTGATTTCACACCAGCTGAATCGGAGACACCTACTAGCCCCCCCCGCCCCCCACCAAGGAGAAATGCCAAGTAGGTGAGCAGGCAGTTGGGTGAAAAAGTCTAGAATTTAAGGAAGAATTCTGGGTTAGAATTACAAATTTAAGTGAGGATACTGATGTTATGCAGATCTATGTGGATGTCCTGTGTATCTGAACAAAATGGATCTAAATAAAGGGGGTAAGAAAACATAGAAAAAAGGAGAGGACCAAAGTCTGAGCCCTAGGGTTCTCCAACATCAAAGGCTGGGAGAGGAGGAGAAAGCAATGAAGTAGACTAAGAAGGAGCAGCCAATAAGAGTCAAATGAAGACTCATCTAGTGAATTTGGGGAGGAGGAAGGGGCCAAATGCTGCTGTGGGAGGAGGCTCTGGACTGACCATTGTAACTAACCAGGTGTAGGTCACTGGTGGCCTCAGTGAGGGAAGTTTTGGTGGAATCTGTGGAATCTGACTGGAGTGATCTGAGAGTGAATGGGAGGAGAGAAATGGGAAGCACTGAACTTCGTACAGAAGTGAGTAAATAAAGGCAGTAGCTGATGGAGGAAGTTGAGTCAGAAAAGATTATGTTTTAAGATGAAAGAATAACAATGTGGTTAATGCTAATAGGGATAGTCTAGAATGGAGAGGGGACAGTGACACATAGGGGAAAGAATAAGGAATTTCTAAAGCAATATCCTAGAGTAAGCAAAAGGCGATGAGACCTTATGGACAAGTGAAGCAACTAGCTTTCGATAGAAGCAAAAATGCTTTATACAGGAATGAGCAAGAAAGCAGAGGGTATGGACGCAATTGTTGGTAGGGAAGTAAATGGCTTGTGGCCTTGTAGTAATTCTCTCCTGATTGTTTCAATCTTCTCAGTGAAATAAAGATACATCACTTGAGAACGAGAACAGGAAAGCAAAGCAGAGAAAGTTGGGAAAGAGTTTCTTTTGGTGAGCGGGAGAGGCAGGGGGTTGGGGATGGGTAGTTTATGACCTAGCACAGTCAAGACCCCTTGAGGTTTATGGTCATAAATTTAAAGTGAGTCAAGACAGCCAGCTTGCGTGTTTTTCTCTGGAGATATTCAGTTGCATGGATGCAGGCTGAGAAAGGCAGAGGATTCTACCTACCAGGGTTGCGGCTTTGCCAAACAAGTAAGAAGAAGCCAGTGAAGAGGAAGAGGATTTATGGTGAATGCACAACAGTATTTATGATGATGGACCACGAAACTAAAGCCTAAGACCTAAAAACAATCAAAAGCCGTGCACTCTGCCTGCCTTTCTGTTTTTGTCTTCCCTTAGGTTGTGAAGGTCAAGACTGTATTTTCCACATTTTCCATTAACTCTATGGTGACTAGACGTGCGTCCACGACGACTACTCAGTTAATATGTATTGATTGCTAGTCCCTCTGGGTGTGAAACTGTAGCAGGTTCTCCAATCTTCAGTGATCCTCCCAGAGTTAAGCCCCACTGGATGTGACAGATGGTCTATAAATTTTATATTTGAAACACCATATGCCATGTATCAAAATTCCATACATACTTAGCTTCCAAGTTTCAGGTTTGGGTGATAATGTAATTGATCGCATCTGTGCTTCAAAATCTGCCATCCAGAAGCTTCTATTTTCTCTTCCCCACACTGTTAATCACCTCAACCAGATGCTCTCGGTTTCCTGCTTCCTCAGAGCACGATCCGGCCATCCTGGGACTGAATCCTGCTTCACCAGGTCTTATGTAAGAGCCCTGGTCCAGGAGCACACAGCTGCCGTCTGTCTCTTCCCCTTCTCATTTCTTACAGATTCTTGATTCATAACTGCTATTTCAAAACTACTTCAAGGATGAATTAATTTTCTACAGTTTCCTAGAATGCTTTATCTCTGCCCCACCGCTGTCTCAGACCCTTTCTCATATTGTCACACATGATTTGGGTTATCCGCCTATGCACCTGTGCTCGAACCAACAGCAGCTCATCCCACTGTATTCCAAAGCCTCAGTGCAGGTACCGCTAACTCCGTGTAATGAGACCTGGAACCTAAAGCACCGTGACATTCTTCTCCCAGGTCACTCAATATTGGAGTGATGACATAAAAACTAAAGTTTTTCACACTCCCATCTCCATTAATTTGAGAAAATCCCATTTTAAGTATGTAGGGCTATGGGATACAGGTCTTCTCCAATTTGAGAATAAGTCATATTGCCAATGATTCAAATATGAATTTACCTCACTATAAATGCCCCATCAATATATGTCTTTCACAGACAGAATTAAATTGTTCCAGCAAGAGCAGCTCACTCTATTTCCCTTTGACTCTGCTTTAAAAGCTGAAATACTTTCTATGATGAATAAAAAAATTGAGCATGGATATAATGAAATCACATTGTCAAGGGCAGCAAATAATTTCATTGAAAAGTCAAATGTTCTATTTTGTGTAGAACGACTCAGAATTAGTGGTACAATAACATTAACGAGTACACCTCTGTTAACGCTACCACGTACACTGTGCTCGGCTCTGAGGACCCAGAGCCACATGAAACAGACACAGTCACTGCCTTCAAGGATTTATGATCTAGCACAGAGACAAGTAAATACGTAAAGACAATGGGGTTACATGATGAAAGCATTTTCAGGCCAAAACTATGCAAAGATTCCCTGGACTTTATTGGACATGGTCACAAATGGTTTTTTCCCTAAATTGAAGGGTAAAAAACCACCAAATAGAAGGTTGAAAATAATAATTTAGTCCAAGACCAGGAGTCTTGGCAATGAATTCATCGGCCTGTTGTTTGCTCTGTGAAGATACAGAACCCTATTATTAACATAAGACTTGTCTCCAACACCTTCATTCTTCCAGTGTGACATCCCAGGTTACTCCTTCACGATACTGGCCTGATTTCCACATTTTCTAATTACTTTTTTCCAAGCATCTTTAGTTGTCAATGTCTGGTACCGCATCCTTGGCAAAAGTCACATTCGTATCTAAATGAAACAAGCAGTTTTTACGCATACAAATATCACACATTCAGAACGGTCATCCCCGTGCAGAAATGTGGAAATACTGAGGCTACCCACAGAATTCCAATGGGGTTCATTTTATACAGCCAGTGGGTGGCCGCCTACTTGTACATTTGTACGTTTCATTGAGGCTCCTCCTTTTTTTTTTTTTTAATCAATGTTGACATTTCTTAAATTGGGATGGAAGCCAATCCATTGCATTGTCAGAGATAAAGCTTTGCATGCAAATACAGGAGTCATTTTTTTTCTTTGTCTTGATTTCATAGTTTTGTTTAGGGACTTTTCCAAACAATTATATTTAATTATTTAAAACACCTATTGAATGCCTGCTCTGCATAAGGGGTAGGGGTTAACTATGAGCTACCGAACAGACCAATTTGGTGCACCACAGGGATATTCAGCCTCAGTCCTACAGACAACTAAGAGGAGGGCAACACAAGTTGCTTCTCTAAGGTTGTCTGTGATTGGACTCATGAGAACAATCTCGCTGCTCCACACCCAAGTCCTGTCATGGAAGGAAATACATGAAAAAAGCTCCTGAAAACCCTACAACGTGGTAGTTTTTGTGATCATATATACTTTTTCAGACTGATGCTTCATACTCAGGAGAGATGAAAGTTGTCATGTAGATTAAGCTTTCTTCCCGATCTCTGGGGTAGGAAGAAATTCAGATGCCACGTGTGGGGGGCACAGGGAAAGAGAAACTTGGGGAAACATTCTAGAACATGCCAACTTACAGTGTTTGCAGCTTGTTAGTTGGCCTCGTTCTAGACACGGAGACTCTGCTATTTTGCGTCTAGTGGCCAGGTTCCTAGTGTGCTGATGACGAAACCCCACAGGACAGTCAGGACGCAAAGATCTGTGTGTATGCTTCTGCCACCGAACACGTTCAGGGAGCGGACATTCAGTCACTGCAGTGTGCGCCAGAAGTGCGTTCTCTGTTCTCTACCGCTGTTGACAGAGGGATCTTAGAAGCCGCCCTGTCTTCTTTTGAAGCCAACGCCCAGTAATTAACCCTTCCATCTGGCAGTGTCTTTTCCACACTCGTAGTCACGAGACATTTCACATTCCTAATAGCTGTGACTTCAACAGTTCTCTGCTAATGATACTTTTGGTTTCCGTTCCCACTTGCTAAAATGCTTTCCTCTCATTCAGTGACCTGAGTAGGGATATTAGGGAAAGTGGAAAACAATCATTCAGAAACTCATTAAAATATCTCAGCACACAAGGAGAGGGGCACACGTGAGGAGAATGCAAGCACCGGCAAGGAATAATGAGGATCTCAAAGTCATTACTGCTGCCGTCTGTCTGGTTTAAATCACTCGTGGGCTTCAGGAAAAGAGACAGTGTCGGTGCATAGTTTAAAACTGCTACATACTCCGTCTACCAAGAAATAATCTTTAAAGAGAAACCCATCCTTGTCTTTATAAATTTGAAGGCCAGCAGGATGAAAATTAAAATCAACTCCTGGTTTTTGCTGGAAAGCATACTGATGGAGGTTTGCAGGTACCACATCCCCGATTGTGTCCTTCTGGGTTTTAATGTCACCTGTGTTCTCCGGTGAGATTCAGAAGACTATGAATTAAAGAGAGTGGCCTTTTCCTATCAGATAAACCATTTGTCGTTGAGCGTAACTCACTCAGTTACCCTGTGGGGACGGCAGTGTCCCCATTCACAAAGGACACGTTTCACTACTGAGATTGCTGGGAGGATAGTAGGAGGTAATAAATTCTTTTTTTTTTCACCAAAAAATCAAGAGCTTCTTCAACTTTATTGAGGTATAATTGGCCTATAAAATTGTAAGCCACTTACAGGGTGCATTGCGATGATTTGATAGATGTATATATACATCGTGAACGGATTCTCACCACCCAGTTAACACTTCCATCCCCTCCTATACTTATCTCTTTTTTTAGTGAGAACATTTAGGTTTTACTCTCCTGGCAAATTCCAGTTATACAAGACAGTGTTATCAACCGGACCCACCACGCTGTACGTTAGATTCTCAGACCTTATTCGTCTTACAGCTGAAAGTTTGTGCCCTTTTACCAGCCTCTCCCTATTTCTTCCACTCCCCCAGCCCCTGGCCACCACTTTCCTACTCTCCCCAGGGGTCTTACTTTTTTCTAGATTCCACTTGTCAGTGATACCATGTGGTATTTGTCTTTCACTGTCTGTCATTTCGTTTATCAAAATGTGTTCAAGTGGCAGAAGTTTCTTCTTTCTTGTGGCTGGGTAAAATTCCATTTATCCATTTACCTGTTAATATATGCTTGTTTCTGTATCTTGGCCATTGCAGATAATGCTGCAATGAATGTGGTGATGCAGCTAATCCCTCAATATCCTGTTTTTATTTTCTTTGACTGTATACCCACAATAAGGTTGCTGGATTATATCGTAAATAAAAAAAAAATCCTCACCTGAGGTTTTTTATCCATTGATTCCAGGGGGGGGCAGGGGGAGAGAGAGAGGGGGAGGATGAGAGACAGAGAGAAAAGCATCAATCAGTTGCCTCCTGTCCGTGACCCAGAGTTCAAACCCACAACCTGGTTATATGCCCAGAGCCTGGACTGGGAATCAAAACCATGACCTTTTGGTTTACAGGCCAACCCTCCAACCAACTAAACAACACCAGCCAGGGCATGTGGTAAATTCTTTAAAATAAAGGGAGTTGTCCTTATGACCTCAGGTCAGATGCCCCATCTTTAAAAAACACTCCCCTGACTACCAGGGTGCATGCACACTCCATCCCACACCAACCCCAACTCCCATCCACAACCCATTCTTAGAAAATCACATACTTTGCTTCAGAGCACAAAGCTGTGCGCTGTTTTGGTTTCTGTGTTGATTGCATGCCTCTAGTCCATATTCCCTGAGGGCAGAGATTACCTTCTTTAGTGTTGCATCCCATTCACATTCTCAGCACAATGCCCGGCATAAAATAGGCTGTCAATAAATAGTTGACTCAATAAAGTTTTAAAATTGAGATCTGGAGGGGAGGACATTTAGAGTCCTGATAAACGTGTGATAAAAGATCCAATTCTGTCTTCTCGTCCCTAGCTCTGTGCCATGGAGACAAAGACCAAAACCCATCCAAACACTGCCCAAGGTCCAGCAGGCCAACCCAACCTTGTCATTGTGGCCTTCCTGCCCAGCAGTGTTGCATTTGGGGTGCCACGCTGGCACTGCCTGTCCTACATCCTGCGGGACCCACTATTTCTCATTTTCCTTGCAAAAACAAAATTTCATGAATTTGCATTCTAAGAAGGCCTGTCTTTGCTTATCCTAAAATGGGGAGAAAAGCAGCTCTAGCTCACCCATACAATTCTGTCTCCCAACTTTTTACATGTCCTTTATATGTCTCCATTCCAGTCCCTCTCTTTTGTTCTTATAATATATGGATAGATACAGACATAATTTTTTAAACAATAATGGTTCAGTCGTGTCTAAAAGAACTATGTTCCTGTGAGATGAGTAAGCTTTATTTATTTAGTCATAGCTACTGAAGCAGACAAGTTTTCTCAGCTAATTAAAAAAATGAGATGATACATTTTAAAAATCCTATTTATTTGGTATAAAAATTCGGATTACAAACTGATCATTTTTCTAGATACTGTAACCAGTTTGATAATCCTGAACTAGAAGAATTTCTCTGGCATTAGCTGGAATAAAAAGATTTTTTTTACTCAAACAACTGGTCTAATGGCACCATTGTCTAAATATTTCATTTTTCAGTCAGTTACTCTGAGTCTGAAAACACCTCTTTCAGGCATCAGCTTTAAACAGAGGGCCTCCTATTGTTGGTTACTGGTCATTTGTCGGCTTACTCATTCCTTCGGCCAGCCTTCATTGGCCATCTGCAGTAGGCCAGGAACGGTGCTAGTCTTCTGTGGGCCTGGAGAACCCTTTAATGAAACCACAGCCCCCCGGTGACCAGAGAATCTCCACTTCCATCTATTTTGTATAGAATCCGAGTGCTTCCAAGTGGTCTAGTCTTTTAAGTGGCCTCTTTTCTTAACATCCAAATAAAAGAGGCCAAAATTCCACCTTATGAACAGGGAATCTAGTCATAAGGATGTGTTGAGATGGGTTGAGATGTCTTAGTTGAATCCTTTCTCCTCCAAACCCAAATGGCCTTTCCCCTTTCTCCCCGATCACGCCTGGATATCTCTCCCACTTCTCTGTGAGATGTTCTATCCATGCGGTGCCATCCACCCACCTGTGTGTGTGTGGTGGGGGCGGGGGGTGAGGGAACAGTCAGCTGCCTGCACTCCCCAAGGCAGCTTGCAAACAAAACAGGTGTTAGACTATTACGATAATCGGCTTTACTGAATCCAAAGATATCCTAAGGAAATGACAACGCGGAAAAGGAAAACAAAACTCAAAAGCAATGTTTCTGCTCCTAGAAGGGGGTGGGGGTGCTTGGCCTCAGAAACCCATTCCCAGGCTTTATGGGTCCCACTCCACATCTGCCACCAAAAGGAGCTGAAAAGTCAGTGAATTAAAATCTTGGCAACCAACCCCTCAAACCGAGGCAATCACCGTTTTGCTACGTAATGATCTTTTTCTCCTCACTCCATCCCTGCAGGCCGTGCTGAGGCCTTGCCTTCACATAACCTATTGATGGTTTTCTCAAACAGAAGGGTATTTCTTCTTCTACGATGAATTCTGACACAATTCTTAAAATGAGGAAATAGTCAACGTTTTGCTTCAATATTCAGTTTTTCCATGTACTTTCTACATCTATCATAATCTACCATGATTTTGTTGAAATGAAGATTCTGTCTCCTGGGAAAAAAAAGAAAGAAAGAAGAAAAAGAATTCCACAGAAGTCACTGAAGGGTTCAGAACAAGGCCTTGGCTGGAACTGTGCTTAAGGAAGATCTAACCTGCCTGAGGGGCCTTGCCCTGAGAAAGAGTTTACTTTCGAGACAATGTAGCATTTTCATTTATGGATGCTTTTAAGTTATCTTTTCATTGGTTCTAAAAGACTAGGAGTGCAAGCTCTTAGTCGGTTTTTTGAATATAGTATTCATTTAAGTGCAATAAACTCAACACTATCAAGGTCAACCCTATTTTAGTTGAACTGGCTTAGCCTAAGTTAAGGATTTATTTCTTAAACAGAATTCTCTGGGAAAGAGAACATTTGCTCCTATTTCTTTCCTAGAGAGCTCCCTCCAGACAGCCTCTCAGCCCTGGTTAATAAGAGGAAAAAAAAATGTCATTTTATGCATGTGCCATAGTATTTCCTTGAAACGCTCTCATTACCACTCTGCCTATACAATGTCAAAGCCCCTGAATGGAAAGCCGAGACTGAAGTCACATGGGTATGCGGGCATGTACATGAAATGTACACGTTGGGTGACTGACCACTTTTCCCCTTTGCCTGGATGTCTTGAAGCCTTGCAAATACCAAGCCCGATACTAACACCATGAGATTGAAACATAACTCTTTGTATTGGGCCTGCTACACTCAGTTTTCTTACTGTGACTGAGAATGATCAAAGAACTAATACAAAAGTATTCAGTATCTCATTGTAGTTTTTGATTGAATGTATTGGGGTGACATTGGTTAATAAAATTACATAGCTTTCCAGTGTACAATTCTATAGTACATCATCTGTATATTGTATTGTGTGTTCACCAGCTCAAGTCGAGTCTCCTTCCACCACCATTTGTCCCCCCTTTACCCTCTCCTATCTGCCCCACCGCCCCCTCTCCCTCTGGTAATCCCCACACTGTTGTGTCTATGAAGGTTTTTGTTGTTTGTTGTTTGATTCTTGCTGAACCCCTTTACCTGTCTTACCCAGCCCCCCTCTACTCCCTCCCCTCTGACAGATGTCTGGTCTCTCTCTATAAGTCTGTCTCTATTTTGCTTGTTAGTTTATTTTGTTCACTAGATTCCTCATATGAGTGAAATCATATGGTATTTGTCTTTATCTGGCTGGCTTATTTCACTTAGCATAATGCTCTCCAGGTCCATCCATGCTGTTGCAAAGAGGCATTCAATAATCTTGGACATTCTCTCTGTATTACATCGTTATCATTATCTGTCAGTTCCATCTCTATCATTTGCCACCTAGCCTTAAATTACTTAAATTACTTACTTACTTATTCTCTTTAAAAAGATAGTTAATACTTTTATGAATAGTCAACAAATATGCATGCTATTATAAACAAAAGTAGAAAATATAACAAAATAAACAAATTTAAGACTCAAAAAGCTACGATCCTACAACCCTAGAAATAATTACTCTTATAATTTAGTACCTTTCCTTCCTAGCTTTAAACGTGTATGTGTGTTACAGGTAAATATGTATACTAGAGTCTAACATTAGGTAATGCATTGATGTTGTAATTTAAATTTCCTTGCCTACAAGTCTTTCATGGTATTTTAAAGTTCTGGTCTTTTCCCAACTCACATCCTGACGAGCAAGAAGCTGAAGAAGCTCTAATGAGTTTCATCAAAGTCCTAAAAACTTACGTCCAGTCCGAGCCTAGGCATTGCCTTCCCCCGAGTAAGCCTGGATACTGACGGACAGCTGGTCAGAAGCCTGAGAAGAATTCACACCAAAATGTCAGACCCAGAGACGTGGTCCAATAGCAGAGCCTCAGGCTTCAGAGGAGAAATGCCATCTGACTTCAGCATGGCGTCTATGGCTCAGAGTCACCTTCTAGCCCATTTCTTACATGTTTGCACTTTGCATCCTAGGAAGCACATAGGCCTACAGGTCAAATCAAATGGCACTACAGCTTACTGATACTTCTATATGACATTGGGTGAAAAGTAAGTTCTGTTTTGGGACTTGTGAAAAAACTAACAGAACGGAGGCAAGATTCACTTTTGCACATAACCCAGCCTGGCTTTGGTTCGTTGAGGCCCCAGAAAATATTCCTGCACTTTGGTGCCTGGGGGCCTCCTGTGCGTCCCTAGTGGAGTCACCTCAAGTCATCAACAGCTCAAACAAAGGCGTTGCAGGAGGCAGACATTGGCTAAAGGCAGCTTTAAGACAGTGAAAATGTCTCAGTGGTTTCCACCCACAGCTCCAGATGAGGAGAGGACAGCAATCAGAGGCAGCACGCAGTGACTTATAAATGAGCAAACCAGGGGATTGGTGTTAGCAGAGAGGGTAGTAGACAGGGAGGGCTTTTTAGACAGAGGTGCTCCATGAACAAGTGGGAATAAGAAACAGACTGTATCTGTAAGAGGCACCCCCCTGGGCCCAAGGAAGCCCCTTTCTAGAGTTTGCTCATTTCATACCAGCTACATCAAATGTTACCCCTGGCAACCCAACAAATACTCTTTTTTGTCTTCAGTAGATAAATAAATGCACACAACATTCTCTATATATTCTTTATGTATATACATGAAGGCAATGAATCGTCTTTAACCCCATTTCAATAAATCTAAATACTTTTACATTGTCTGAAGCCAGTCCCAACGCCGTTTCTCCTGGAGTGCATTGAAACACCCCTGGTTCTGGGGTCTGGCTATAGAGAGACGCTGGGTGAGTCTCAGAGCGAGCTTCCTTCTGTCCCACGTGAGGCACCAGGGGATTTATTGTTGTTCCCTGTATAGTCAGAGAGAGAACAGAGCAAAATGTGTCGATAATGAACCCATTTGCCAAGTTCATTTTCAAAAGCCAGCTACTACGTGCTTCAACCCTAAATAAAGAAAGAAACAGAAAGGCTAATGTTCTTTCAGTCCTCTGAGTCACCCGTGAGTTAAATGGTCGTGAAGCAGTGAGTAAAGGGAACACATTAAATGATGAGCAGCATGAGGTGAAACTTTGTACAATGACTGTACCCATGAGCGAGAATTGTCTCATCACAGATATTTTTAGCTGAACTTGAAAGGTAAACAATGCGAATGCAGTCTTTCTTCATCATCGAAAACACATGTCTGATACTGAGTGAATTAGCCTGCCAGGATAGATGATGATGATGATGATGATGATGATGATGATGATGAAGACAACAACGACACTCACGTGGACGGATTGTCTGTGCCAGGGGCTCTTCTAAATGTCTTATTTGAAGAACTAATTTAGTCCTCACAAGGATCCTCTGAAATCAGCACTGTTACTACCTCCAGCGTGCAGAAGTAACGCAGGGAGAGGCTGAAAAACTTGTTGGGGTAACACAGCAAGTGGTGGGCCAGCTTCAAACTCAGATATCTGATGTTAAGATTAGCAACATGCCAACATCTAAATCAAAAGTGGGAAGTTTCATCTGCCACCTTGACATTGTCAATTTTCCAGAATTTTGAAGTTGTTTCACTCGACTGAATTGGTTTCTTTTCATCTAAGCAACTTAATCATGAGGAATAAATTATATAAAAGGCAAAGCATAACAATTAAACAGATTTTGCAAATTGAATCATTTTTCATTCCTGGATAACTGAAGTTCAGGGAAGATTCAAGCTTCTGCATTTTGTACAGCACAGCTCGCTGTTTATTGAAAGGAGATTCATGCTGTGATAAGCCCGTTCTCCAGAATAAGGAAAAGTAGTTACAGATTTCAAGTAGCCACACATCAAGCCTTTGGAACACCATCTATTTCACTTTCTTGTTGAGAATTAAATCTGCACGAGGCACAGCGTCATTGTTCCCCCTTCCTTCTGTTTCCCATTAGCACGTGGGGGTCCTTCAGGTCAGGGTCTGTTCGAGCAGCCACAGGCTCACAAGCACCACACCATCCTGACAGCTGATCACTGACCCCCCGATGCCCACCTTGTCACCCCTCAACTCCTGTAAGACTTTTTCAATAGCCAGATACCTATAACACAACTGCCTTCTCGATGAGCAAAAAAGTAATTGAAATATTCAGTCTTTTTCTTTTTCCCAATAAATTTGACTAAGTAACAATCATCATCAATGATACTACTAAACGTGGATTCAATCTACCTAACAAACTAAAGTATTATGCAGGAGTCATTCTGTTGCGGGGACTTGGCAAGAGCAATATGAGTGGCCCCAAAGTACAACCAACTATGTGCTTTTGGGGGACATGGGCCACATTTCTTACCTTGCTAGTCCCAGTACCTACACAGCGGGAGTTCTCAGAAATGTTGGTTGGATTTAATTGACTTGAAATGTGAACACCAACACTAATAAACAGATAAGGTTCTCTGCGTTGCCAAACTCGCATCTGGTTACTGAGCTAGTAACGCATCTGGTTATGATGGCTAGTTCTGGAGAAGCTTGATATTTATAACTAGAGACAGAGAGGGAGGGAGGGAGAAAACAGGGCTAGGGCGAGAGGGCTGTGGGCTCCCAGATGGGGAAGAGACATGAAAAAAGCTGAAGTGGGACCGAGGAAAATAACATGGGAGATTCAGGGACACCAAAGGCAGTGCCACCAAGAATGAGCTTGTGCCAGATGTGACTCTTTTCTCTTCTGTATCAGTTCATTTGGGCTACTCTGACAAAAATACCAGAGAAGAAGCAGCTTAAACAGCAAACATTTATTTCTCACAGTTCTGGAGGCTGGGAAGTCCAAGGTCAAAGCACTGGCAGATTTGGTGTCTGGCTAGAGCCCCCTTCCTGGTTCAGGGATGACACCTTCTTACTGTGTCCTCACATGAATGAAGAAGGGGCAGGGGAGCTCTCTGGGGCTCTTTCAGAAGGGCACTAATCCCATTCCTGAAGGCTCCACCCTCGTGACCTAATCACTTCCCAAAGGCCCCACCTACTAATGCCATCATCTCTGGGGGTTAGGATCTCAACATATGAATTGCAGGTGGGAAGCCACAAACATTCAGTCCATAACATATTTCTCCTGTTTAAGTTGAAGTCCTGGGCTGAAGCGGAGGAAGGTCTTATTTGGTGTTTCCTCCTTGACACTTCGGCATATACCCACAGACCAGGTTCTCAAGGAAGCATCTATTCATTCCTCATGTAAGCAACACAAAGAAGGCTCGTCTTAAAAGAGAGTAGTAAAGCAGTTTGAAGCAAGGAGCAGGGCAGGTTTGTAAATGCGATTTGGCCCATAAACATAAAGCCTGTCACCAGCAAAACGTCACATTCATCTCAGTGCCGGGACCCTCTCCTCTTTGACCTGCCCCACACTGCTCCTCACTGGCGTTGGATGGAAATTCCCAAGCTTCATGGCTGCACTAACGATCTCAATAGGAATGACATCTTAGAGCCTGCGCCTGTGCTGATTCCCAGAGCCCGAACTCTTGAAATTCTTTATTGCTTCCTATCTTTAAAAACATGTAACTGACCCAAAGGAGGATGCATTGAGTTATTGTAAGATATGAGTTTTGCTTTCCTTTTCATTCTTAAACTAAATATTTTGCCTTCCCTCTCTTTATTTTGACATATTTTACTGTGAAATACTACACATAGATAAATGCTATAATATTTATATACATACGTACAGTTTAAAGAATAGTAAGACAAACACATCTGCGTAGTTTAGCTCTCTTCCTCTCTTACTGGACTTTTAAAAACACTTACTGGACTGTTTAGGAAATAAAAATGAAAACATGAAGTCCAAAGGGGGAAGAGGCATTTTAAAGCCACCTGAAAAATAAAATTAAGAAAAATTCTTAATAGTGGAGAAATAAAATAGACCCAGTTGCCTGCTTTGACTTTACCGCCCCCCTTTCCTTTTTGTATTTTTCTCTCTTCTTTTCCTTCCCCCTCTTTTTTTCTCCTCTATCTGTCCCCCCTTCCCCAGGACTGTAAGTGGCATTAGACAGTGGACAGACAATCCACAAGGCAGCTAGCTCTCCAAAGAACAGTTCCGACGGCTGCTAACAGGACACTGGACCAGCGACTCCGAAAAGGAGATGAAGACCGGACATTGTCTCCCACAGTTCCAACCACATTTTATACCAGTTTTGGTGAAAGAAAAATGCAGCCCGAGACCAGATCCCATCACATTCCTACCTGACTGGCAGGAATGCCCTATTAAAACGCCAACCCTGCTTTTGCAGAGGAAGTTGTACCATTCAGCTGAATAGAGCCTTGAACCTCTACCTGAGCCACCTGAACTTTTCTTTCCTTGCAGAGATGATGTCCAAACACCCACAGCTCATCACGTCGTCTTTACTTTCACCCAGGAGGATGCTCGGCTTTCTTTCAAGGATGGGATTGAGCTCAGCAACAGGGGGGACACCCAAGGTGGAGGATTTCTCAGCCAAGAGGCTTTGCCAGCGGAGGGCAGTGCAGAGGTCAGAACCACACTCTTCCTCGCCCCGCCCCTACGCACAAAACTGCGGCCTACTGGGTCCGGCACCACTGGAGTCTTCCCAACTTCATCTTTGGAAACTTCCTACCCTGAGTCCCTCTACTCACTCAGTCCTCCGACAGGTTTTTTCTCTCCCATGTCTCCCTGTCACCCAGGAAGAAGAGCGGCATCTAAAGGAACACTCTGGGGCCGGATGGATGGCGGGCTGGCGATCCCAGGTGAATGCTGGGTGACCAGTGGTGGCACCTCACTGCCGCACCCCCGCCCCCTGCCGCCAAGGGAAGAGCATAATCAGAGAATGTGCATGGCGTCCTGCATTGCCGGAGTTCACGGTGCTCTGGGGATTATCCCACCAAATGCCTGCATTCTGCCTACACACATCTGAACCCAGATCGCTGGACTGACCTGGCCAAGGTCACAGAATTAGGGTCAAGGCTGAAACTGGAATCTGACATCTGTCCCGGACACTTATACTGAGCGTTGATTAATAATTATAACAACAATGAGAATAACAATAATATTCACTGAGTATTTACTATGTGCCATGCATATAGTATCCTTAAGACATAAGTATCCTACAAACTTTACATACAGTAACTTCTTTAATCTTTACCGAAACCTCATGTGACAGATACGATGACAATTTCCATTTTATGCAGGAAGAAATAGGAACTCAGAGCAATTAAGGAACAGCTAGTGAGTGGTAGAGCCAGAATTTGATTCCAGGAAGCTTTATTTCAGGCCCAGAATTTATAAAACCATTGACATTTTTGCTGCGCTGTAATAAAATGAAATAAGGACAGTGCAGTTCATTTTTCTCAAAGCTAGATTTATTCCATTTAAAATGCTATCCTTTAATATATTCTGCACTTATCATTTTTAGAATATGTTTTCAAAAAGCTTTTTCTTTTATGAGGAAATAGTGAGAGTGTATGGTAATTGTTGGCATTTTATGAATTTTGTTTTTTAGCACAAATATATTTTGGAAGTTTTTATGTATATAAAATTGCAGAATCTGGAAAGCCCTTCCTTGAGTTTTCTGCCTCCTTGTAGGAATTCTGAAGGAATGCTCCACTGCGCTCGTCCTTCCTCTGGAGGACCCTCCTGGAAGTGGACAGTGGGCAGGGGGACAAAGAGTCACTAAAACGTATCATGTACCCTGCATGTCGGGGCTCGTTTGATGGCAAGTAAAGAACTTGAGTAAAATGAAGTGTATTTTAGTTCATCTAGCTGAACCATTTGGGGATCTGTAATTCAAATTATGTCTTAAATCATACCTCTTGGTTTTGCCATCTACCTTAATTCTGAGGCTCTCTGGGAGCAACACGGCTGCCAACAGCTTCAGTCCTTCTCTATGTTCAAGTTCACAGGGGCAAAGGTGCCTCTCCCCAGTCACTGCCACAGTGGGTTGGGCTTCTACCGGTCTATCTTACGCCATTCCCTGAAGGAGTCCTATAGCGGGGTGCAGATACGCTACTCATCCAGTTTCGTTTTGTTTTTTAATTTTTTTATTTTTCAGTGACAGTTTACTCTCCATAGTATTTTGTATTAGTTTCAGGTGTGCACAGCGGTTAGACAATCAGATACTTTACGAAGTGGTCACAATATTGCTGACTATACTCCCTGTGCTGCACTTTACACCCTGTGACTGTTTGGGGACTACCAATTTGTACTTCTTAATCTCTTCACATTTTTCATCGCCTTCCAACCCCCCTTCCCAACCAGCAACCATCGTCTGATCTCTGTACCTATGTGTCTGTTTCAATTTTGTTTATTCGTTTATTTTACTCTTTATAAGGGAAATCATATGGTATTCGTCTTTCTCTAGCTGAGTTATTTCCCTTAGCATCATACCCCCTAGGTCATCCATGTTGTCGCAAAGGGTAAGATTTCTTTCTTTTTTATGGCCGCTACTCAGGCAGTTTTGAGTTCTATGGATACATAACGTTCCTGAAGCTGGCCATGGAGTCAGCTCTGCTGGCAGCACTTCCTCTGAAGCAGCAGGAGGAGGATGGTTCTCAAAAGGGAAGTCGGATACTGTTGCCAAAAATGGATGCCTGGTGGTCAAGCCAGCCAACGTTCATTATTCCCCTAATGTACGTCACTGGGCTGGGTGCTCCTCACTCACCACTTCATTTAACTCTCCTAACAATCCGACCAGGCAAACAGTAACTTACCAGTGCAGAAGCTGAGGCTCAGAGCAACCGAGAAACACGCAAAATGTCAAACCAGTAGCAAGTGGAAGATACAGGCTTCAGAGTCTATTTCGCTCAATTTCAAAGTCCAAGCTGTTCGGTTTCTTTTTCAATTTTAGTTTTTACTTTTTAATCTTATTTTTCAATTACAGTGTAATCCAATATGATTTTACATTAGTTTCAGGTGTCTCCTATTTATTTTATAATTTATACATCCTACCCATCCCTTTACCATTAAAACTGAAAATAAAATGAGCCACCTTGTGCATCTTAATTATGGCTTGGGCTGGGGGCTCAACACCCACCCTTCCCAGGCGAGCTCCTCCTGAGGGTCAAACACTGGAGCCCGCTGACTCCTCCCCTCTCTCACTGGACCAAGAGTAAGCATTCTCTAAATATTTGTTCCTGTTCTCGCCACAGTAGAAAGGGCTCAGCTAAGAGACACTGACTGCTCTCCTCCAGGTTGAGGAGAAAATAGAATCCATAACAATTCTAGAGGGATGCTCATCAAATAAGAGAACAGCGTTTCTTCTAAATTCGAGTTAGAATTTACCGTATTTTTCAGACTGTAAGATGTACCGGACCATGAGACACACCTAGGTTTTAGAGGAGGAAAATAGGAAAAAAAAAAAAACATTCCACCACTGCCCCCGCACCCCAGCGAGCCAGGTAAGCTACATTCAGAATATAAGATGCACCCCCATTTCCTCCCAAATTTGGGGGGGAGAAGTGCATCTGATAGTCCAAAAAATACAGTAACCAAGTATTAAGTACCTGGCATCCACACCTCACAGAATAGTAACACATCCTTTAGCCCTCAGAAAGAAACTCGCCTACCTAAATGCCTGTGAAGTGCATCGGAAGAGAAGAATTTCACCACTAATATTCCAGAACAGTTTCTCAATTCACCCTACAGCAAGCACAATTACAGCAATTACAATCACCCACAACAGGTCCAGAAACTCTCTCTGAAACAGTAAATCTGTCCAATCAAAATGAAGTGTTCAGAGTTGTAAACAAGTCTTTACTGCTTCGTGCAAAATCTACAACAAAACCATCATCATCTGCAGCTTCCCACACCACTAGGCATCCACACTTGGGTCATAAATAAATGGCTCTAATAAAATACACAGCCATATGGAAGGGCTCTGAGATCGTTCATCTCCAGGTCGAATCACTATTAAAGATAATTGTCATTATTGCACAAGGAGAATGTTCACATTTGAGGGAGAAAAGTAGTCCTAAAATAAAAATAACTACAGATTTGAATTAATATAAACGCAAACTAGTCACGGTGAGCTGAACCTCGGCTGTCACTTAAATATCAGGCAGGACAGCACAGGGCCTTACATGGACAAAGTTCCTCCTTGCCCCTCGCTCAGCCATCAGGCCCCACACTGCCTCCTCGTGGCTCCAGAGAGCAGACCACTTCTCGTCTTCCTCCTTCTCACACCTTCTCTCCAGCCCCAGCGCGGCTAAGCCTAAACAGTAACTGTGCTCACTGGACATGTTAGTTCGAGTCTTCACGCATGGCATGTAGCTCCAGGTTCACCTCGCCTCAAATGCCATCTCTCCATGGTGTAAAGAAGGGAGTCCCGGCTTGAGCCTAAACCATGTTCACCACTAGGTTCAGGCACATGTGGGAAATTAATGGGGGGCATGACCAAACGATAACAGAGGAAAGAAACACTAAGCATTTCTGGGAGAGAGCAGCCAGCCACAACAGCCTTGATCTGCTTTTTAAAAGTCTTGGCTCTTACAAAGTCCTCAGCATGGGCAGGAGTGGCCGAGCCTGCCGGGAGACAGCTGGAATGCTGGCAGGTCCCAGCAGCAGGGACAGGGTCTCTGGTGGGAGAGTGGTGTGGCTCTCAGGGGAACTTCAAGGTACCTCATGGCTCCACTAAGCGATGTGGCTGGAGCAGGGCAGCAGGGGCCAAATGACAAGAACTATAGGCAACTAACCAGAGCCTTTGATCGGACACTGGTTTCTTCTCCCCCACCCCCCGCCCCAGTGTGCAAGGACTCTCTGCAATACCTGTGTAGGGAGGAGAAAGAGCGGTCCAGGAAAGTGTTCTCTGAAACAGTAAATCTGTCCAATCAAAATTAAGTATTCAGAGTTGTTTACAGTCTTTATGGCTTCATGCAAAATCTACAACAATACCATCAGCTGCTTATCTTGGGTACTAGCAGAGCAGAGATGATATAAAACGAGGGTGTCAGATGACTTCCTCAATGCCTTTCAGTCCCAGCTTTGAACAATAATATGACTCTAGCTAATGGGGAGAGAAACCATGCCCCTGGCCCCAAACCTCTGCCCTCAGTCCTCACCAACAGCGAGGGAAGACTCCAGGAGATGGGGACAAAGGACCCACTGCCAAATAGGACACCCCTTCCTCCTCCTTGAAGGTTCAGTGTGCTACCACTGCTCAGCATGTAACAGCGGGGAACTGCAGCCCACCCCCCATTCTTTTGATGTTGTTTCTGTAAGTGCTGACTCTGACTAATAAGTAGCTTGTAGAGATGAACAGCATGTTTGCATAAGAATCTTAGGAACTAACTTCAAAAGATACAGATCCAACCTTCAGGCATTCCAGCTCCAGATTTGCTGATCTTCGACAGTGATTCCAGGATGCCTCAGCCAGGATGACGCTCACCCGACCACCACCTGCCTTATGGGTGGACTGTGCTCGTTGGCATGTAGAGAACTTTGCAACCCCCTCCCTTGGTCTCTTTGTTCTGCTTCCCCTCTCCCTCCTTGTAAACACCTCTACCTGCACTGCGATGTTGAGGTGGGCTTTGAGACATGAGTCCCCCATCTTCCAGGTGGCCAGCACCTGAATAAACCCCTTCACATCAGCACTGCCCTCTGAAGCATTGGCTTTCAAAGCATCAGGCAGCCAGACCTGCATTCGGTTACAAACCTGCCTTCCTACTCAAGCTCCTTCTCTCTTATAAGGAGCCTCTTCCCCAGACTGGCCCCTCCCCCACCCGTCACCTCCTGCTCCTGCATTCCAGAGCATAGGGTTCCAAGAAAAGGCTGCGATCTCCTTTTGCACCTCCCAATCTCACCCCAGCTAACATCTCTGGAAAGTGGACTCAGAAAGTTTCTGATATCCCTTTGTCCTGCTCCCTGCCAGTACCTCCTGGCACGCCCCATAGCTGACTGGTCACTCGTGGTTGTCAGGATTGCTCCTGCCAAACACCCTAATACTTTGGCTGCTGGAAACCTGTCCGTCTGCCCTTCTTCAAGATAGTTAGAGCCACAGCCACGGGCTCTTGGAGTGAAGAATGAACATGGTTTGACTCTGCAGGCTCCTCCCCACTCTTCTCAAGTTCTGGCTTCTTGGACCCTGCAGGGGCCGTGAGGAGGAATAAGTGCGGGCAGCAGCCGTGTCCGTGAGGGTAGATGCCCTGGCTTCGTGTTCTCTTCATAGACAGTGTGCGTGATTTTCTTGGGGCAGTTCTCAACTGTATCTTGCCCTCCCCCCAAGTCCCAAGGACCCCCAGGAAAAAAGGGAATCCCTATCTCTCATTTGTTCCATTTGTAGTCCCTTTCTCCAGCCCTTTCTTTGGGTTGGGGAAGTGCTTTGCTTGACCCAGTGGCCACCCGGGCAGCGCTATCATCTTGCCCCTCCTCTCATCTCTGGGTGGTCCCTTCTGTGCCCTCAGAGGGTCTCTAGGGTCGGTGTGGCTCCGTCCTGTTCTTCTTCGGCACCTCACACTCTGGCCTCTCCTTACCCTGCTGGGGACAGCTGTTCCTACAAATCTCCAGCTCAGAAATCTCCAGACTAGCAGTAGTCAGGTTTCTGTCCGATACACGCAAGGAGGCATGTGCCCGGCCCACCTAAAACTCCCTTGCCCTGCTCTGTCCTACTCCAGGGTCAGTACAGAGTGAGCCTGCAGGTTCTGGAGCTCAGCACATACCCATCAGGGAGAGGACACGGGCCGCATGTCTCAGATGCCCCCAACCCCTACGACCGATTCCCTTGGAGGCCCATCACTTAGCTTCTTGGGGAAGAGAGACCCTCCCGGGGGAAGGGAGGGGGGAAAGCTCTTACCTGGGCCCTGCTGTCACCCTCCATCTCAAATCCTCCTGTGGACAGGGATGGGACAGGGGAGTATGGAGGAGGCGCGTTTCACCCCCTCTTAGGAAACAAACCCATAGGACCACAATGGAGGTGACTCTTCAGGATAGGGGCTACTTGGCCGTTCTTGTCTTCAGCTTTGTGCCTTTGCCATAATCCCAGCACTAAAGGACAAAGTCGTTCACAATACCCTGTTACCGAGTTCAGTGGGTCAGTAAGAACTGAGCTGTGTGAAAAACTCTGGCACGGTGCCAGCTCTCTCTACATCGTCCAGGGGTCACATTGCAACCCTCCACTGACGAGGGCCTTGCCCCTCAGGGGTAAACCTCATTTACACTCAGGTGGCATAGCTACAGTGGGACCTCCAACCATTTAGGGGAGGAGACTTGCCGCCACTGACTTGTGAACCAATGTAACAATATTTTTTATACAATCACTTAACATCTAGAGACAGTAAAAATAACGGACACAGACATCAGCATGACTTGCAACGCCATCCTTACTCTTACAACCTTATTTCACAGATTAGTAAATTGAAACGAATTCCCAAATTGCACGGAGCAGAGCTGATCCCTTAAGACCTCCAGTGACTTAAAGCTCTTCCATAGCTCAGTGAAGAACAATTCTTCTTTTTTTATTTCTAAATAAAAGTCCTAAACTACCTTCCCATTGGCATCTCTTGCTAATTTTACCCGAAGGTTGTTACTGGAAGTCATCCAAATGCAATCTACAAGCCAGAAGGAAATTGTGCGTTGATGGTAAGCCTGGTACACCCCGGGCATGGGTGTTACCGGCCATTTGCTAAGTTACAGTTCTTCACACAGGGTATGGCATTTCCCCTGAAATGTCCTTTCCTTTTCAACATATCATCTTAGGGAACTAGATAGTCTGGCACAATCTGACACAGAGGAAACTGTGTGAGTGCTGAAAATATTTCAGACACCAAGTTGGGTACAAACAGAAAACAGACTTCTAGTTTATCCACTTGGGGTGGGGAACACACACTACAACATACAGATGATGTGTTACAGAATTGTACACCTGAAACCTATGTAATTTTATGAACCAAAGCCACCCCAATAAACTGAGTAAGAAGGAAAATAAATAAATAAAAAATATATGAATATAAAAGATCAGAACCTTTTGTTTGCCTACAGCAAACAATGTTTGTAGCTCTTCCGACACACTTGTAGCCTGTTGATAATCCACAATTAGAACATGATTCATTTGCCCGTGACAGTACTGAGTGAGCCCCTATTTGTGGCTCCCTCCACGACCTCCTGAGGAGACGGGGAAAGGCAGCGTCCAAATTAGAGTTGAAACCCACCCCCTCAGCGGCTGCTTTTAGAAGCCTAGACTTTTCTTTCTTCGGAGTGTGCGCTAATGAAGGCACTTGTGGGTGACATCCTGGGCCCGTGACACAGCAAGGGTAGCCAGCCTCAGATTGGGCCACTCCCTAAGCTGCTGCCCCAAAGTGACCGACAAGGATTTCACAGACCTGTTCGTGATGTTGCCGTTGATGTTGCCGTTTTTGTTGCCGTTGTTACCCCTCTGCCACACCTGGCGAGCTGGGAGCCTAGCACCGGATACTTTCACCACACGCTGAACCACCACTAGGAGATAACCATGCTGACTCTAGGAAGAGAAATGAGATACCAAGGCAAAGAGAGCTTGCCTCCTGAATGTGAGCAGTTCAAAGTTGCCATCAGACAAAATTTGCAATGAAGTCTTTCTTTCGTTTTATCTACCTATAAACAGTGGCACTGAGTGAACCTGAACGTGAGGGCCAGGAAAGTGAATACGCAGAAGCAAGGTCGATTGGGGCCCTAGAAAGAAGGGCAGGAAGCTGGGGGAGGCTGGACTTCTTTGCCTTTAGTCACCAGGGCATCGCTGAAGGCGTGGGTGCAGTGACGTGACATGATCAAGGGGGTGCTTTAGGAAGACCAGTCTGCCCGCAGTAACAGGATACACCAGAGAAAGAGAAAACAGAGTCAGGGAGACCAATTAAGAGGCAATTAGGTGAGTCCAGAATTAAGATGGCAAGAGAACTGTGTACCAAGAGGGGCAACCCCTGGAATGAAAAATAATTGTAACCATTGAAGACCCACAGATCATTGAAGGAATAAGGGTGGGGGATTGAAAGTTGAGATCTCAAGCCAGGTCAGAGAGAAACAGGGAAGAGGAGTCTGAAAAAAAGAGAAAACCTTTTTGACGTGTTTAATGTGAGGTCACCATGGAATAGCTAGGGGAAAGGTTTACTAGTCTGGGGCTCAGCAGAGAGGACAGGATGTGAGAGAACCAGATCTTTCCTGTTCTCCAAGTTCTGAGAGGGATTACAAACAGGTCATTAGTCACCTGTTTGTCACCTGGGGTCTTAAAGCAAAAGTTGTATCTTAATCATCTTTTTTACTGCCAGGACTTGGCAAAGTTTCTGGCGCATAGAAGATGTTCAATAAATGTTTTTAAGCAGAACAGTCTGAAATAAATGTATTAAGAGGAAATAGTCAGAGACTGTGAAAATAATTTTTTGCACCAAATTCATAGTTTTGGTTAATATATCCCTTTTTGCCTTCAATGGTGTGAAGACCAATAGAAGCACATGAACAGACAGACTGGGTGTCTGCCTCGGACACCCAGTGGGACGGGACCACAGGGGAGAGCTGATGCAGAGAGGAGGGCACCCGCGGCTGCCCAGGTGTCCTGGCAGAGCAGCCTGGAGAGGAAGGGGCAAAGGGGATCCTCCAACCCACACTCCTCAGGACTCGAGTCCCAACGCAGCTGGTGGGGGAATCTCTATGGATGAATTAGAATAAACTCTGAATAGAAGGTTTACATTTTGAATAGAACTCCAAATGTACCCATCACATAAAAAAACATTGATACTTAGAGAAAAAGCTAAGTTATTTACATCTCTGGGGCAAATGACTCTAATCTGTTAGCATTATTCATTGTTCCAAAATGGAATAAAAATTACCTCATACCACAGTACCACTGTTACTCAAGTGAGTAGAGTAAGTGTTAAAATTAACAAGGAGTGTATTTTATGCCAAAAAAGTCATCCTCGTACTAAAATATTTAGAAACTAAGAGCTTCTGGCTTTTCACAGTACCAAGTCCATTATTTTTTCTAAACATTTTAAATTTAATTGTGAATAATTTCAAAAGTACTATAAAATTCTTTTTTAAATGGCACAATATGAAATGTGATATTTTATTAAATTTAAATTGTACCTGTGTATTAAGTTATATTTTTAATTGTCACCATTAATTATATCATATTAATTTATTAAATTTTAATATGAATAATTAAATGTAACTATTGTATTATATTTGTTTAAAAATCACTTTCTGTCTTCTTTAAAGGGTTTGATTTTTCACTTATTCTATTCCTCTTTCCTTTCCCAGAGACTGACATGTAGCATTTTTGTTTGTACTTAATGTTTTCACATAGGTGTACATTCAAAACCATCCTATGTTGTGTTCTGTGGGGTTTCTGATGCTTAAATAAATAATATTATACTGTATGGTTCCAACCTGCCTTTGGTATTCACTGTTATGTTTTTGAGATTTATGCATTCATTTTTAACTGCTACATAGTACTCCATTATTCAAATCACTGGAGTTTATTAGCCTGCTCCTTTGTTTAGGGTTCCGTTTTTTTCTTCTGATCTTTCTTTCTATTGCAGTGTTGCAATGAAGCACGTGACTTCTTGTGCACGTGTGAAAATTTCTCCAGGCTGACTCGTGGGATGTGAGATTATGCACGTTTTGTAGAATATTAAAATTAGATGCTCTGCCTGACATCCTAAAATGACAGATCCCAGCTATCAAAGTGAGGTGCCAGAAGAAGATGGAATACACCACGGCACTACCTAAAAAGTGCTTTCGCTTCTCTTACACCCTCCATCCAAATGGAATACTGCATTTTTCGGACTATAAGATGCACTTTCCCCCCCGCCAAAATGTGGGAGGAAAATGGGGGTGCATCTTATAGTCCGAATGTAGCTTACCTGGCTTTTCCTATTTTCCTCCTCTAAAACCTACGTACGTTTCATGGTCTGAAAAATAAGGTATTTATTTTAAAAAGGTTGTTGGAGATGAAGGAGAAACAGTGATGAGAATTCCTGGGAAAGAATCATGCAGTAAGCCTCACCCTGACATGTGAACACCGCCAAAGACAGAGCAGTGATGGAACTACTTGCTTCTCACCTGGATCCCATGAGTGGAACTTGAAGGGCTTAATTTGTGATTACACAGGGAAGAGTTACACAGGGCAGACTGGACTAGGGCCAACTCCTATCCAAATCACACAAAGGGCTAAGGGGAGCTTGTTGCTCATGGGCAAGCCAAAGGCAAAGAGGCTGCATTTGCCTGGCCTGCATCAGCCTATTCTAACTATGGCCATTGCTGAATAGAGACTAAAGCAGGTCCCTTGTAAACCATCCTTCCTTGAGAAGCTCAGGCAGCCACCTAGTGGTGGGTCAGTTATATAACACCTCTTCTAACCGGGAGGGGGCACCAACTTGTTCACTGGAACCCAAACAGACTTTGCATACGCATTTGCTCTCCTTGACCACAGTGCCTGCGCCAGCACCACCACCTGAGGCTTACAGACATCTCCTCTATCGATACGGTCTCCCACAGAGCCTCCCACCGCTCAGTAAGGAACTCATTGCTTGGCATCAGTGCAGTATTAGTAGGCTTACAACCACAGGACTTTGGGTCTTACAATGCACACCTCCACCAGAAGCAACCAATTTGATGGAATGCTGGAACAGCTTGTCCAAGGCTGGCTAAGCTGCTAACTGGGGCTCAACACATGTGAAATAGGGGAGCTCACCCCAAGAACGCAGCATGTACATGGGAATCAACCAGTCACATAGTCTGGTTTCCAACGGCACCAACAACCAATATATTGTAGTCTCTGATCACCAGAAAACGAACCAAGGAGTGATATGCAAAATAGCCCCTGTCATAGTCGAGTTCAATGACCCACTTGTGGAATTTGGCTCCAAATTGGGAATTTGAAGGATTAGAGGTACTGGAGGAGAGGACATCTGCAAGATCTCCACTGAAGGAGAGCTGCCCTTCCATGTGGGCAGTGGGCTCTGCACTGGCCAGCAGGCCCAGGAGTGAGCTGGTGCATGTGTGTGAGCTTGGCGGCAAATTGACACTGATGCTTAGGGGGAACTAGGGTTGTCCCTCCACAGTGGGTGCGGGTTCGGGTGTGTCCAAAACATGGAGGCTCGTGGTGTCTCATCGTCCTACCATGCCCAGTATTAACTGTCAATGAGCAAGTACAGCAGATATGTCTCAATGTGGGTTCCCCAGCAACGGACACAAGGATCGGCGTGCAAACAGTTTACATGGGAGTAAGTGCGGAACACACCAGGAGGGAAGTGAGAAGCCAGACAGGAAGTGGAAAGCCAGTGTTCTCAACCGATTTCAACCACTCTGCCACGTGGGCAACTGGAGGGAAATCCTGCCGGGCCACTCAGAGTCAGTGGAGAACACACTAAGCCAAACCATGAGGACCTGCGGCTTTATCCATCATCTCCAGGTCCACCCATGGTTCAGAGCTGCTTCACGGGGTGCCATTTTCTGACACTTCCCCTTTGCTCATGGTGAGCGTGGTCCTTCAGTCACAGACTCTGCAGGTGTTCCCAGACAGCAGCCTTCTGTCTGCACAGGTGAATGGTAAGGGTCCACTAGCAGGACACAAAGCCATCCGCTACAAACCACAACCCAGGGAGGGCAGAGCAGCACAAAGTTCAGGTGAAGGTCAGGGCCAGGACACTGGGCCAGCAACCCAACCAGCGTAATTCCTGACCAAGCGGGGGTGGGGGGGGGGGGGACCCAGAACACGTGGTAGTGAAGGGAGACTGAGGCTGGGAAGTACAACATCAAGACCAACTGCATTGGCGGGACCGACAGGCACAAATCACCGAACGCTTGCCTCATATCTTCCAAGACATCACCACTGGCTACCACTCTGAAGACGGTGTGCTCCTCTCTTCTCTAAGAAGAAATGAGCATACCGTGTTTTCAAAAAAATAAAAATGGAGCCTCAGTATCAGAGCATGAAGCCTAAAATAAGGGGACAGGGTGATTGGATCTGAGCGGCCACCAGGGGGAACTTAGCTGAGCCTAATGTCTCACATCTGCTTACATTCCCCTGCCTGCCTTCTGGACCAGCTGCCCGGTATAGCGGCTGACCAGCATAGCGGCTGACCAGAACCTGTCCTGTGCATGCCTGCACCACCCCTGCTTCACTGTCACATGTGCCCCAGACCATTAGCCACATGCGTGTGGTTTCTGGCTTCCCCCACCACTTCTAGATACAAACAAGACACCCCAATGATGCGCATAGACCTGGCATCCCAAACACCTGCCAAGGAGCCAGAGGACTCCACCTGGAAGTGTGGTGGAAGTGTGGAGCAGCTGCCTTCCCAGAGGCACACAGGAGATGGGAAGGGCGGGGGGCGGGGGGGGGGAGAAGTCCAGTCCCTTTCCCGTGGAGGCCACCTGATTGCCGAGCATCAGCTGGGGCTCTGCAGGCTTCATCGTCAAGTAGTGGATGGTTGCAGCAAGACCTCACAGCACAGCTCCCCAGGTTCCCTCGCCTCAGTGCCCTCTGCTTCAGTCCATCTGCCCTGGATTTAGTACCAAATAAGCCTCAGCACTTTAAATCCTTGCTTCAAGACCTGTATCTGAGAAAACCTGGCTAACTACGTAACCCTGAACCAGGAACTCTCTAGACTCAACCTTTACCTGGCAACCTTCCGGAACACACAGATGCTGTGGATCCAGCCCCAAACCCATGGAGAGTAATTTTTAAAAATTATCCAAGGATAGGTTTATTGATTTTTGAGAGAGAGAGAGAGAGAGAGAAACATCGATGTGAGAAACGCTGATCAGTTGCCTCCCTTACGCACCACAACCAGGGATCGAACCTGCAACCTAGGTACGTGTCCTGACCAGGAATTGAACCCAGCACATTTTGGTGCACAAAATGATGCCCCAACCAACTGAGCCAGTACCCTTAGTAGGTTCAGGTTGCTCATCGGACCACCCTCCTTCCTCCGGCACCAAGCCGTTTCCCACGTGTGACCCAATAAAGCTGAGGCTCTAGGGCGCGAGGTGAGCTGGACAAACTAGCGTTCCAGAGCTCGCTTACTCCCGGGGAGTCATGCCTTCTTGACATTTCTGGTCTCTGGATGGTTCTCTTTTTTATGGCATGCTTTAAAACGCTGTTTCCTTCCATTTTACATTCAGCATTTTAATTATCTGATCCTGGAAGGGTCTTCTTGGGACATCTAGTCCATAATGTTGCTAGGGAAAAAAATTTGAAGAACACTTTAAAAATTTTTGAAACAATGTAAAATTTACAGAAAAGTTGAAAATATTGCACAATATGAATTTTCCAGAATCATCTGAGATGAGCTGCCAGCATGGTCCCTAGGCCATCCCAGTGGAGTGAGCTAAGAAACCCACGTGTGGATGGAGCACACGCCTCACTCAGATCTGTGTTCAGTCCCGTCTCTGCCTATACGGAGCCCCCTGATTCACAGACACCTCCAATTCCAGTTCCACCGCGACAGGATTCTTCATATTGTGTGCCCTTGTACTCTGCAATTCTCTCCTGCTCTGACAAAGATGTACCTAGCTCCCACTTATCTTTAAGGTATTTATTTGAACACACTATGTAACAAATTTTCAATCTCCACTCCCATGTGGACACCCTACTCACCCAGACTCAATGTCAACACCAGGCAGACCACCACCCCACCCCACCCCACCCCACGTGAACTTCCTCCTCCCCTGGCCTGGTCTCGACACCCCACACCAGGCAGCCCCTATGCAGATGCCCTCCATGCCCTGCTCGGGCTTCCACAGCCTGCACCGCACAGCCCATGGTATGGGTGCTCCCCTTACTCTGCTGGGCTCTGTCACCCCACTCGGGGCCTCCGTGAGGGGCAGCTGTCCACCTGCATGGGTGCCAGTCTTGTCCTAACGGCTTTAAAACTGGATTATTCAGGAAGAAAAGGGGAAGGGGCACCAGAGAGCTTTAACATGCACACTTAACGAAGTATAGAGTTAGCCAGTGGTCCTTTCTTCATCCTAATCAATTCAAGGACTTCGGGGAGCTTAACTCCTGTCACCAGTGTATCTCCCTACCCAGCGTCTTACCTGCTATTGTCCTCAGGGTTTTCTTCTGTTTCTCCTCCTCTCCCTCTCCTTCCTCCTCCTCCTCCTCCTTCTCCCAAGTTCAGCCATCTTAATCATCACTTCACATAGTCAACGCCTATTTGTATCCATCAATATGCTACCCCACTGGTGTCCCGTTGGTCTGATACCCCATTCCCTTTATCTGGAATCTGTTTTCTTTTCTGCTAAAGACTAGGCTTTGTTGGTTGTTCTTCAATGGTTCTGTCCAACTCTGTCAGCAATGGCCTCTGAGAGGTTAACACCTTCAGTGTCCGTCAGATGTCATTGCTGCACGCTCACTCTCTGGTGACAGTTCAGTTGCACGGAGCAGCGGAGGGTGCTCGCTGTCCCAGCTTGCCTCGAACGGGGCGATTTCCCAGGACAGGGGGTTTTCGCTGCTGACACCAGGGCAGCCCTGGACAAACTGGGATGTTGGTCACTCTGATTCCGTATTCCATCTATTCTCGCTTGGCAGCGTTGAGAAGAATATTCTGTTGTCTGCTGATGTCTGTCAGCACTTCTGAGAAAACTTCCGTGAGATAAAGTTTGTTTCTTTGAGGGTGGTAACTCTTCTCTGGCTGCTTCTGTGATCTCTTTACTTTGATAGTCTATCACAGCGTTGCCATATAACTTTTTTTCTGATTCATCCTGTTCGGGATCAGTTACACTCATTAAATATGGATGTTTACATCTTTTATCAGTTCGAAACACTGGTCAGCCATTATCTCTTCCAGTATTTCCTCTTCCTCTTTCTATTTATTCTTTTCTTCTGGGAATCCTCTTAGATATATTCTGTGTCTTCTCATTACTTACAGGTGTATTCTGTATCTTCTCACTATATACAATGTGCTTCCTAACCTCTCTTTCACACATTTCCGTCTCTGTGTTTCTGGGTGCAGCAGTCTGGACAATTTCTTCGGCTCTCCCTTCCAGGCCAGTAGCTAAGCAGTGTCTAATCCATTGTTTAACCCATTCATTGAGTTTACCTTCATTGCCTACAATTTCATTTCTAGAATTTCTATCTGGTTCTTTTTCAAATATTTGTATTGTTTTTTCAGTGTAATGCTACTTGTTTACATAGACTTTCCCTTGTATCTCTTTACTCCTTATAAGCATTCATTTCGTGTTCTCATTCAGATGATTGCATCAAGTTTAGGGACCCTGCCTTCCCTGCATGCTGCGTTCGCTCCCTCTCACTCTCTACCACATAAGTTATGATTTTTGTAAGATAGAGTGATTTGACTTTTCTACAAGAAGCCTGTGGGCCCAGCGATGGCAGTGTATTTTCAAAGTAGTTTTCTATTTGCTACTACCAGGTACCCCAGGGATATCAATACACAGTGATAAACTTTAATTATTTTTCAGTTTAGGGATTTTGAGAACACAATAGCTTGTGAGATACGGGCCAGAGCGATAAGTTCTTCTGAAAAGAATTTTCTTTTTTAAATCCCGAGTTCAGACCAAGAGAGATAACTTCCTCTGCCCGCAATGGTGAACTGTTGGTTTTCTAGATGCCACTTGCCTGAGGCGTGCAGTTCTCTGAGGGCTTTTATTTTATGGGAGGGTCTCCTCCACTCCACACCACTTCCCTCAGGCTTACGGTCGCCGAAACCCTCGCCTCAGCCGGTACCCATAACAGGGACGGACACATCTGTGTTCCTAATACTCTGATTTTAGTTCTTCATTTCTGGCACCCGATTGTTCGTTCTTGTAACCAGAACTGTGTATTCAAAATTATGTCACCTAGGATTTGGGTGTGTTTGAAGGGGCAGATTTTGGAGTTGCCTTGGTCCACCTCCTGCCAAGCTGCAGCTCCCCGCTGGACTGGGGACCCCTTGGGCCCCACTGGAGACTGCCCGCACCTGCTTCTCCTGGGCTCTGCGGCAATTGTAAGGGCTGCTTGGACCCTGCCCAACTTCATCCGCATAACTGGCAGGTTTCCTAAAATTCCTCCCGTTTTCTCCTAAACAAGGAAAATCGATTGGGCGATTGCTCTTCAACAACGACGATGGCATTAGTAACAGCCTCTAGGGTCTGTCTCACATCCCCACATCCTTTCCACAGGCACATTTTATTCGGTGCCCATGACAACACGGGCCGTCACTGTCACCCTGGGGCTCTTGCCTGTGCCGTCAGCTCGGGTCAGAGCTCTCCACACCAGCGCTGAATCGGGGGGCCTGCCGCTCGGCCTGGACGCCGCCCCACTTTCCTATTGGGACACCAGGCTTTCCCTTTGTTTCCAGTTTTAGTCCGCACCGCAGATGCTAACCTGGCCTTCTTCTAAGTAATTATGCTATCCTCCCTCTGCCCTCAGCTCTGGCAAGAAAGGAATGGCCAGCCGTTAAAGAAAACGGGACCAAAGCCAGAGCCATTCGCAGGGGTTGCAGAATCAATGGGAATTTGTTTTTTAAAAAATTGTTCTTGACTAAGACAAGTTTAGATCTCTGAGCTAGGAGCCCTAGGACAGTGTCCGGTAAATTAGGGGAAAAGTTTGCTCACTCTTACAGTCTGTCCCAACGTCGGCATACAATAGCTACAGTGCCCAGAAACTGGCAGGGGACGCCCCCCACCCCTGCGCACAGGCACACGCAGCGCCCAGGGACTACCGTGTGACCAGGCTCAGGACCTCCACGCTCCCTCCACCCCGCACCTCACCTTTCTCTCCCTTGTACTGAGAAACGCAGACCTCAGTTCCCAACACGGCGCAAGTGCAGGCTCTGACTGCATGTTTGGTCAACAAACACTATTCTAGATGTTTCTGCAAACATACTTTTAGATGAGCATTGAAATCAGTAGACTTTGAGTAAGGCAGATTGTCCTCTGTAATATAGGTGGGCCTCATTCAATCAGGTGACGGACGGCCTTGTGGGAAAAGACTGACCTCCCCGAGGAAGAAGGAATCTGCCAGCAGACGGCCTTGGCCCTCACACTGCCACATCGGCTCTTCCCTGGGTCCCGGCCTGCTGGTCTACCCAGCAGATTTTGGACTTGCCGGCCTCCACTGTCATGTGAGTCAATTCTTCAAAATCAATTCCTCTCACATATGTGCTCTCTCTCTGTGTACACACACACACACACACACACACACACACATGGTTCTGTTTAACCTGGAGAGCCTTGACTAACACAGCATCCTGCCACACAGGAAGTGTCTAAGGCAAGATGGCGTTAGCCAACAGATGACTACAACACAAGGTCAATTATACTGAAAACAAAACAAAACTTTTTTCAGATTTTGCATTTTTCTCTTATTGTTTCTCCTACATACACACCCCCAACACACCTCCGCCACCGCCCCCTGCCCCACCCCCAGAAGAGCCACAAAAGGAAGGGAGACAAGGGAGAATTAGCAGGAGAAGGAAATAGACCTTGTCTGTCCATTAGTGTCCTGCACTCAGGGTAGTGGGGGGCGGGGGAGGGTGGAACTGCGAATGGATGACAGGCTCGAGTTTTACCTTAGAGTGGGATGGGCACTTTGGCCCAAGATGTCATCATCCCCTTGGTGGCAGAAAACAGAGAAATAAAGCTCTTCTTAATTGTGTCCCGACCACTTCACAGATTTCAGTAAGCCAGTTACTGCCATATCAGAAAAATACCAAAAGGTAAGAGAAGGAAAGGGGAAGAAACTAGGAAGAAAGGGAGAGAGAGGAAAGGATAAAAGATACAAGTGATCAGGTGAAGCGATGTAATTACCAAAGCAGAAAGATGTCAAGGCAAAAAGTCATTCAATAGGACTATAGATCATTTTACATTAATTAAAGTGTAACTCACAATAACATCCTATCAGACATGAACCTAATACATTAAATAGTAGAGTATCCTAGGTATGAGGAAAAAAATGGAGGTAAGAGAAATGTAATCTTCCAAAACTGATTCTAAAAATATTAGCCTAAAGAGGTCAATAACCACAGAAGAAATTGAAAGTTATCAAATAATCATTTTCCATAACTGGTCTAAATTAAAGTATTTTATAGCCACATAGCCAAATACTTGAAAGGAACAGATAATTCCCCAGGCTACAGAATTTCTTTTCAGGCCCTAGAAAAAGATCATAAGTGACCCAATTCATTTTGTGAATCTAGCATAACCAACTCTGATCCCAAAACCTGACAAATAAGTTTTAAACAGAAAACTATACTAGTTTCATTTTAGTATGCTAATTCTAAATGAAATATTAGCAAATTCAATTTAGTTTAACTTTAAAAGAATAATTCACTATAATCAAATAAAATGTATCCCCAAATTCAAAAATGATTCAATATTAAGAAATAAAAAACATCAAACCAATAAAACAATAAGGAATAAGCCATAAAGTTATGATGATATAAGCAGGATAGGCATTTAAAAAATTCCAAGCTCACCCCTAATAATTTCACTAGCATACTATCCCTAGTATACTTAACAATGAAATATTAGAAATGTCACCATTAAAATAAGAAGCAAAGTAAACGCTACCCCATATCATCAACATTATTTAAAGTTCTGAAGGTTTTAACCAGTATGAGGCATTGAATAGCAGAGCCATAAGGCTTAGAAAAGAGGAATCTCTCCTTCATATTACCAACAAGAAATGGTACTATACCTAAAAATTCAAAGGGAATCAATTGAGATTTATTGGAACATAAAACATGTGAAAATCTATTGGAACCTAAACATGTAAAAAAACTCTCATCTTCATGTGTGGCAGTAATAACCAGTTAAAAAATTTAATCAAAGAAAATTTCCTTTTGTATCACAGCAACAGAAGCAAGAAGAAGAAAAAAAGTAATACCTAGGAATAAACTTTTAAAAGGTAGCCCTTACAAGAAAAAGAACTAAACTTTACTAAGAATTTGTTTTATAAAACGCACTTTAACAATAAATAAGGAAAACACCCCTCGGTATATTAGTAAACCAAACACATGATCACTCATTAAAGAGAAAAGGCAAAGTCCTAAAACCATTTTTTAGAAAATAAACTTCATTAGTTTATTAGTTTTAGAACTTTGATTAGTTTTAATCAAAGAAATGCAAATTACAGTAAAAACTGCAGCATTTTTTACCTAGGAAATTAGAGTAGGGTTTTGGCTTGTCTCATTAATTCTGTTTTTAATGGTTCTACTCAATTCTGGCAAGACAGATAAAATCGCTACTTTGATCGCTACTTTGTTAGATGCTTGCATGTGCTTCTGGTCCAGTGTAATTGGAAGAGTGATTCTGAAAAACAATTTGGACATATACATCGTTTGTTTTAGTTACGATACACATTTGCCCCTAGTACCTCTCCATCTTGAAATTCTTAGGAAATCTTTTGATATATCAAACAAGATTTTGTTCCAAGATGTTCACAGCAATTTGATAGCAAATAAGATGAAAGAGAGAATACCTTAAATTCACATTAGAAAAATGATTAAGCACATTTATTTTAAATATAATTTATAATGGTTGTATAACATTTTGGTGTGTATATATATATATATATATATATTTACTATTAAAAATAATATGTACAAAAAGTTTTTCATTCCATCAAGAACTACATATTATATATTGTTAAGCAAATAAAAAACAAGATATAAAATTATATCCATCATGTAAGCTCAACACATTTTTAAAAAATGAAAATACAAGGATCAAAGATAAATGTGTCCAAATGGGAAAAATAGCTCTCCCTTGGTGCTGGAAGTAAAAACATGTAGTCTTACTTAAAAAGAAAAATACGTGATGAGCATTCATAACCCGGGATGGCGGACGGATGGGCTTCATTAGGAGTTCCCATGACTCCTCTCAAACCGCACTCAGGTTTTGGTGAGGCTGGGTTTGCCTGGAGAGAGAATGAGAGTTTTCAAAGGGTTTCGCCATCACAGCAGGACCCAAACCCACTGACTGCAAACTTTTCGACGGTGGTTTCAAAGAGTCATAATTACCTATCACTCACGGTTTGCCCCACACATTTATAGTCAAAAGTATATGATATTTTGAATATCATTATTTAGGAAACTAAACCAAAAAATGCATTGATACTCAAATAGAAAAACTCTTAAAATAGTCCTGGATATCTTTCTGATTTAAACTGTAACTGCTATGAAAACCGTTATTCCATGAAAATGTATTGAGTGCCTGTATGAGCAAGGTCCTATGAAGCACGAAAAGCTTTTTCAAATAAGAACTCCAGGCCCAAGATACAAGTGAAATAAAGATTTACAACATCTTCACATGATGATTTGTTTATTTATGTATGTGTATGTGGGTGTGGACATGCAAGCATTTGGGTATTTATTTTTATTCATGCCTCACTTTGTTAAAAAAAATATTTAAGGAAGCTTACCAAAATAAATACAATGACAGAAAGTAACATTTAAAATAAGTAGGTGAGTTCATTGGAACAAAGGCTGAAACGAAGTAGAAAACGTAAGACAAAGCCAAGAGTAAGGTCAGTACTCCCTGTTCACGCCAAAGTTTTAAGTTTCCTTGTAGCCTAAATAAAGAGGTAAACATGATCTGTTACATGATTCTGGTCGCTCCGAGATAAAAAGAAACCAGTTACTCAGGAGAAACCCAACTATCGCTAGTTCTACCACCAAAGGGAAAGTTCTCCCACGGGTCCTCATAAAGAGGTCACTGTGTAATATAATGAACGACGTCTTCGCAGGAGTAAACAAGGAGCAGCACCCTGATGCCAAATGTGTGTGTTATATGGGGCATCGTTGGGGAAGCCTTCAACGGCCGCCTGTTTAAAGGCCCAACTCCCCACCCGCATCCTAGCTGGTATCGTTCCCCCAGCACTCATCATCAACTTACATCTTACCTTTTTTTAAATGTCTTACCCTCACTAACTTAAATATAAGTTCAGTGAAGGCAGAGGTTTTGTCTCTTTCATTCATCAGCATTTCCAGAATTTAACAGGATATCTGGCACGTAGAAATGGCTCAATATATATTTATGGAATGAATGAATTCATGAATTGTCATCATATAATAAATAATCATTGCTTATCATTATTGTCAACATATTATTAGCAGAATTCACAGATCTCTCTTGTCTAAGATTCTTCAAGGTAACCAGAGGAGAAAATTAAAACAATTTACTAAAGGCAATTCTATGAAAGTCAAAACAATGTGGTAGAAGCATTAGCTTTCAGGAGGACTCAAGATATGAATTTCACAACATCCAAAGAAATCAATAACCTGCTTACTTTTGGATAACCCTTTATAAATATAGATTTGATCATTATAATGAAGCTACAAGTTGGGATTACATTTCCTGACAGCAGTTCAAGAACAAGTATTCTATGTTCTCCTCTGAAGGTGACGGCTGTAGGGCTTGTGTCAGCTAACCTGGGTTAGAAATTAGAACAAGTGGTCTTAAAAAATGGCATGTGCCTGAACATAAGTTGATACCTGCAGAGACAGGCCAAGGGATAACCTCCAGCCAGAGCCAAGATTTTTCTCAGAAAAAAATTAGGTGTTCATGTTAACATAAAGACAATTGGATGATGATGGCTCCAAATGTTTATGCTATAGCTTAATAGTCATTAAGATTTTAGCCCAGAGCCCTGGCTGGTATGGCTCAGTGGATTGAGTAATGGCCTGCAAATCAAAGGGTCACCGGTTCGATTCCCAGTCAGGGCACATGCCTGGGTTGCAGACCAGGTGCCCAGTAGGGGGCATGCAAGAGTCAACCACACAGTGATGTTTCTCTCCCTCTCTTTCTCCATCCATTCCCCTCTCTCTAAAAATAAATAAATAAAAAGATTTTAGCCTAGAAAAAATATAAAGCGGGATACCCAAACGTTATTCTAAAAAGATACAACATCTTAGTAAGACTCCCATAAAGTAGTACAACCTTTTAGTGCATTGTAATTGTAAAGTATATTCTTGAATAAGCATATAAGTTTATTTGCTAGATGGGGAGGTTTCCCATAAGGGACTTAAATATCAAAAGACATTTACAAATATGAGAACTTAAGTATGATAACAGTTGTTCAGTAGCTATGCTTTCTGAAACTATTACATACCAGAGTCAGTTGTCAAGTTCGTCCTGGTTCCAGACAATAAGGCTATATACTTGGCACCTAGAAGGACATCTTTTTCCTTCTTTAGGTTATGGAGGGAGGGGATGTCATTCATCTAGGTGATACGGAAGTGGGATCATTTTTTAAATGAGAGAGAAGCACCACAAAACCTCCCCGTTTTATCCCCACCAAATACTGTTATTTGTTTCATAAAAGCCATACCCATCTGTGGGACTCCCACACTGGCAACTAATGGTGATGCAAACTGGGAAGTGATACGTGTCTGTGATGGATGCTGTCGTGTGCAAACAGGTCCCCCTGCAGGACTGGAGGACTTATGCCTCCAACTGCTGGGACTGCTGCACACCTCCTCTCTCACCTGCCAACCTCTTTAGAAATCACCTGTCCTGAGGCAATTCATGCCTGGCCCAAATGCCCAGCGACTTCCACGTACCCTTGGAGTGCTCTCCAGGGCTGTCCATCTCTGCACATCCAAATCTAGCTGCCATCAGGGACCTGCTCTCATACCATTTTCTTTCAGAGACCTTTCCAGGTTCCCCAGCAAACGTTCTTTCCTTCTCTGAATGCTCTGCTCCCTTCCCTGGTAGCACTGCCAGATGAGATAGAGGACACGCAGTGAAATTCGAATTTCCGATCCACAACAGATCATTTCTAGTGTAGGCATGCCCCCAATATTGCGTGGGATACACGTGTACTAAAACTCTACTCATTGTTAGTCTAAAGTTCAAAGGCCACTAGGCACCATGTATTTCCATTTGCTAGATCTAGGAACCACATTCCCAGACGGTTCGAATCCTATAACTCTCCACACAAAGGGTTGAAGGACCAGCTCCTCACCGCAAACTTGGGGCAACTCTGAAGGGTCGCCCTAGCTTCAGGGCTTCATTTTCCCTTATCACTTCGAACTGTTATTATTTGGTTTCCTATTGCTGCTGTAACCAATGACCACAAATTTAGTAACTTAAAACAACACACACGTGTCATCTCCCAGTTCTGGAGGTCAGGGGTCTGACACGGTCTCATCAGGCTGATCAAGGTGTGGGCGGGACTGCGGCGTTCCCTTCCAGACTCTCCTGTACTACAATCCATCTCCTTGCCTTTTCCAGCTCTAACCCCTGCCCGCATTTTTGGTTCGTGGCCCATGTCCTCCATCTTCAAGGTCAACGACATAGCATCTTTCTGTCCCTTCTTCCATCACCACACCTCTTTCTGGTCACAGTCTAGAAAGGTTCTTTTAAAATACCTACATAATTAGATTGCCCCCAATAACCCCAAGTAATCTTCCCACCTCAAGGCCATTAACTTAATGGCATATGAAATACCCTGTTTGCCAAGTAGGGTAACATACTCACAGGTTCTGGGGGCTGGTGTGGGCATTATTCTACATAGCATGTCTACCCTTAACAAAATAACCTTCCTTATCTTGGGGGACATCATGAAAACAGACTGGGAAATATTAGTAGAGCTTTAAAAGTCAATTAAATATAAATGTATCAGATATAAAAGAAATAAGTGAATAAATTACAGTGAGCCACACCAAACTCCCGTTCTCTACATGATTGTCTTCCCTGTGAAAGATGCTGGATACGTGAGCAGGATGCAATCTCTCTTTGCAGAAACCCATTCCCCCCCATTCTGCGTTGGTTAATGCAATTTCTAGCAAGGAAACAACTAAGCCTGCATCCTAACTGTTCTTCTGTGAAGGCTAAATCTATGTACAATTAACAAGTTATGCTATTACCTGTAGTGTCTCTCTTCTTTTTAATTTTATTTATTTTTTAAAGATTTTATTTATTTTTAGAGAGGGGAAGGGAGAGAGAAAGAGAGAGAGAGGCATCAATGTGTGGTTGCCCCTCGTGTGCCCCTTACTGGGGACCTGGCCCACAATCCAGGCATGTGCCCTGACTGGGAATCGAACCAGTGACCCTTTGGTTCACAGTCCAGTACTCACTCCACTGAGCCACACCAGCCAGGGATGTAGTGTTTTTCTGAAGAGGAACATCAAAGAATGTTCATGAACTGTGACATCAAAATGGTAGCTAATTGTCTCATCTATAGGAAAAGTCTTCAAAAAGGTAATTCTAATTTCAAACTCCGAGCTATGGAAATGACTTATTTCTACACAAAATAAACTGCTGTCATAACTCTATCAAAGCAATATTTATATGCCTCATCCAGTTGAAGTAGTAGTTGAAGTAGCATTTTCCTCTGTACCAGATAGAAATAAAGAGTGCTTACCTTCGGTTATTTGCAAAATTTTAACATAATATTCCAGTTGGAATAGAGTAAAAGTCCTAGAAAAATAAATAGCATAATATTTATTTGATGGGGGGAAGTAATTGTCTATCTGCTTTTCATGATATAAAAGATATTTTGTTCCAAGCTCACTCCCAACCCCTTTGCCTTTTTCAAATTTATTGAGACCTCCAAATGCAAATCCTTATTCAGGAGACAGCTTTTGCAACTAAATACAACCAAGATGTATTGGTTTTCCTTCTTCTGTGAAACTCTATTATGCCCATTTGATTTTCTAAAACACTTTGATTTTCTAAAAAACAAACCTATGTGGGCATTTTGGACATTTTTACTACAAAATTATGAGTGATCATTTACAACAGACATCAGACACCCCTCCCCTGAAACTGTCAGGGCCCCTACCACCACAGTCCTTCAAGAACTAATAGGAAACTGATGTAACAGTGAAAACGAGTCTCAGAGAGGTGCTGATTAAACATCAGAAGAAAGAAAAGTCACAGGGGGAAATGAAGAGCATGAATACATCACTCTAAAAGCATCGTTGCCTAGAGCAGAGCCTGGCACGTAGTTGTCCCTCAGTAGATAGTTACTGAATGATGAGGCTCTTTGTTTCCTGTTGAACAACTTTTCACTACAGCCTTGAGCAATGTGCCACCCAAAGACAGAGAGTCTAGAGACAACAGTATTGGTGGGAAAGGGGTTGGCGAGGTGGGTGGCTGGAGACCTGTGTTCTGGTCACAGCTCCACCACAACTAGATGTCTGATTCAGGGAAAGTCACTTAAACATCTGAATCTCTGATTCCCCAGTTGAAAGTGGAGGAGAACAGATTCCTAGCACACAAGAAGGGATGCAGTTATTATGATAGTGTATCTTGGCCTTCGCCCTCCTTTCCTCACACTCTCTGTGACCATGACCTCTGACTCTCTTCTATTGCTAGTTCCAGCCCTACCTGACCTCCTCCAGTCCCAAGGTCAGACAGTCATAAACCACCAGCATCAACAGGATTCGTGAATGGCCTTCACAGGGATCTGTAGGAAAACTACTCTTCCCTCAACTCATATTCTCAAAGGTTTTTGATGTATATTTTGGACCCATGCCTGGGTTTGGTTGTGTGTGTGTGTGTGTGTGTGTGTGTAAATGACCCTGCCAGTAGATACATAAGCTTGGTTTTTGGCATGATATATAATGAACTCAAGAATATCAGACAAATTTTGCTTCCCTGTGTTCTGTGAACAGACACTGAACAGCAATCATAGCTACCTGGCTCATTAACTGTGGGCTAGTCATCATCAGAAGACCAAGAGAAAGAATTCAGGCATAACCCGAAGTCTATCCTGCAAAAATAAAAAATAAAAAGTGTCCCAAGAGCATTCTCCATTGCTAAAGGTGAGTTCTATAGGCTGTACAGAAAAGGAAGTACATTTCTCTCATCTCTTCTCTTTCACTTAATTTGGCACCAAAACAGCAGGATCCTCACAAACAGACAGGGAAAAAAAAAAAATCATGTATCATTTATAGGGCCAAATTCAAGAAAAGAAAACATTTATGTAAGCCAGTTCCCAAATATTCAGCTTTTGGTAATGGAAAAAATCTCCCAAATATTTTACCCCAAGTCTCTCTAAGGATCCTAAAGCACAAAGACACACAAACCTTGCTTAATAATCCTACTCAATGTGATTAACCCAGGCCTTCAGTTCTGACCTGTCCCTGGGAGATGATCAAGTGAACACATCAATAAAATAGCTTTTTAAAGGATGCTTTTAATACAAACCAGGCAAGCAGATGTGTGGCCGCACTTGAGTCTACCCTCTGCCTCCTGTTTCTGATCGACCAGTAACCATTACAAACACTCACTAAATTACATGGTTTCCTTAGGGAGGAAATGCAAGGGAGGAAAACAAGCTCTTATTCTATGGACGGGGCTCTTTGTAAATAAGTTCTAAAAGAAAAAAATGTGGTTCATTAGTTTCAAAACCTGCTGAAATGTTCAATTAGTGGCAAAACACAACTTTTAAGTCTAATTTATCAACAGACTCTAATGAGCAAACGTAAGGAGACCTAAGTGCACAAGGTTGACTTTCCACTAAATTAGTAATCAATGAGTTTTTCCAGAACTAAAAATGACTAAAGTCAAAGTGTTTCCGAGAAAATATCTGATAGATATCAAATAATTATCTTGCCAACCTAAAGCCTCTTGGTTTCTACCTTCTTCGTGAGTAGAACACTATCTACTTTTTTGCTATATACAACTTGGCACAGGATCACGAAGCTGAAGCCTTCCCATGAATTAAGGTACTACGTTGTATTTAAAACAATGATTCTCCAAGAAGATCAAGGGATTTCCTAAGCGTGTAGGCCTGTCTCCCCTACAAGATGTGTTGTGCCTGCCCACCACAGCATCCTGACGCGAGTTGCCATAGATATTTTTCTGAGTGAGTAAATATGATCACACCAAAGTCTTATATAACCATGGATGCAATCCTGCCTGCAACAGGCCCTCAACAACTCTAGAGCTCAATATATAGACTATCATAGACATACAGCCATAAATCACGTATATTAGCATATTCAAATGACTGCCATATAAGGTAAGGTGTGATCCATGTTATTTAAATGGTGGAGAAAATGTGTTACAGGAATCCCAAGACGGGAGAGTTTTCTATCAGAGCAGCACTCTGAGAAAGATGGGCAAAGTCATTGTCACCAGCTAGACGCAATGAAGGACATTCCTTTCAAGCAGAGAAAAACCCACAGGAGCAAAGGAAACATAGGAAAATGCAAAACACGTTCAGGAGACCAGTTGGCTAAGAAGGTGAGTTGGAGCCAAGGGGTAATGGGAAGCAGCAACTGGGGTGAAAGAAACTGTTAGGTTATTTCCGAACATTCATGAAGCCCTTCTTCCTTAGTAACAACTCAATTCAGCTGGTCCTCTTGCTGCCTCACCAAGAGATTATATCCCCATCCTTTCTAGAAGCTAGGTGTAGCCATAGAATGTGTTTTAGCCAATGGAATGGCATCTGAAAGGTCCTGTGACCTCTGGCTGATGGAATGTCCCCTGAGGGGTTCTGTGACCTCTGTCCAGGCTCTGTAAACAACAGCGCACACCCATTGCATCTTTCCCGACAACGTACCTGACACAAGTTTGTATAGACTGAAGCCTTAGAAGCCACCTTGGGCCGTGAGGGAGAAAACACCATCTAAGATTGATGGGACCAAGAAGACTTGCTCCCTGAGAACTTCAGGGAGCGCCTGCACTTCCCACTTCTCATCTTTTTGTACAGGAGAAAGAAATACTGTCGATGTTGCTCAACACTCTTTCATATCAGATTGTAACGTGACATGCAGCAAAACCTAATCCAAACTGACACATTAAAAAGGATGTAGGCACCGCACACACACACACATACACACAACATCACAGAACAAAATATATATAACCTCACTCCCTTCTGATGTTCAGCCAACTTGTCCACTCGTCAATTTCCTGACTCTCCTAAACCAAGGTGACACAGCTCTGCGACATTTAAGTACTGCTTACCGCAAACATAGCCCCTGAGAAACCATCTTCAATAGCATTGTCGAAAGCAATTTTCCAGCATCTGATTTTGGTGTAAATCATTAAGATTTTTGCTTTGGCATGCTGCAGTTACAGCAAGGCAGGACTATAGCTTGGAATTAATCAAGACACTGTAACCAGGTCAGCTTCAAAGGACTTATTAGTTCTAGCAGGAGATGACAGCAAGGACAGGGGAGGGAGAGATGCTCGAACTGAAGCAACAAGGTAAAGAATGGCTATTATCCCTAAAGAGGTATAATAACCTCTAAATAATGTGAACCCTGCACCTTGACCTTGGACTTCCCAGCCTTCAGAATTGGGAGAAATAAATGTTTGTTGTTTAAACCAATACATAGTTAAATAAATTAATTCAATGAACCCTGGATTCCAAGGGACAATTGTGCAGCAAGATAAAACCCCAACACTTATTTCCAAAGCAAAATCTGTAGGAATAAGTGCAGAAAAAAGTTTCTGTAGCTGGAGCCCCATGAAATTAAAAAAAAAAAAGAAGAAGAAGATGACGAACCAAAATATACCATAGTAGGCAAAACAAAGCTTAGGAAAGGATGCTGGTGAAATGAACAAGATGGTAGCAATTAAGCAATAAGTGAGAAGCTCAGATCCCTTCTGATGAATGCTGGTGAAATGAACAAGACGGTAGCAATTAAGCAATAAGTGAGAAGCTCAGATCCCTTCTGATGAATCGTCCAGCTCCCCAGCTTCCCCAAGAACCTGATGGCCCCAGAAATTATGTCAACATTTGCCAGTGACTTTGAAAGTTTCTCTTTTGAAAACTGGGGACACAGAAGCAAAAGAGTCGTTGTTTGGTTCAGACAAGTGTTGGTCACCTAGAGAAGGGGGTCAGGATGGACAGGTAGGAGGGGTCCATGTTGGAGAAGACTGCCAGGCTGAGAATGTGTTGTGATTCCGCGTCACTGTGAAGACAGCGAATATATCTGTGCAGCTAATAAGGCAACTTTAGAGCTGCCTTAAAGAAAACTAACCTGATCGTGGTTTATAGGTTGTACACACGGAAAGCTTGAGAATAGGCACACACTTTGGAGAAAAGTTTATGGAGTGACAAGTACAATTTTGTCTCTGACGCTCATACAGACCCACATTTTTTTTTACAGCCAAAGCTATTCCTAAACTGCAGTTTCCTTTCCTTTTGAATGATAATCATGCCAGACGCTGCTGCTGCCTGCAAAGCTTATGCAAAGCCTGACAGTCGGAGAGGCCTGTGTGCACATCACTTAAGGGACCCCAAAGCCCCTCCAACAGCTGCCCGGCGTCACCACAAAACAAATACGTGTGACTGTTGACAGAAAGCAATAACCCTTCCTACAGCTGTTGGATAAATTGCCTATTAGCAGTCCCACACCATAATTCACATCAGATCATGTAGATTCAGCCCTTAGAAATGACTGGCAACATCTTATCATTAAATGAAGTTCTATACCAAATCCCTAAGCATTTTCTTGTTATTTCCTAAAGCTGTTCCTCCTCCCGGTGCATCCCTGAACTTTCTGAGAGCTGGCAGAATCAAAGATAAGTAGAAAGTTCATACTCTCTGTATACCGTTCCTCTGGGGAAGGGCCTCTTGGGTCCTTAGGATTTATATTTTAAAGCCACAATTTAAATGCAGATTTTTAACTCCCGTGTTAAGCAGCCAAGGAGGAGGTATCTGACTTGATTAAAATACTGTTGCATAAATTTCATACTTAACATTTTTCTCCTGTAACATGAACCTAGCTAAGTGGGGTGATATTGATGACAGATTTTTAATGAATTTTCAGGTCATGTGTGAGGTCTCCATAAAAGTTATTTTTTCAAAAATCAGTTTTCTAAGCCTTAAATGAATAGAGTTTTGCCACTTTTAAAATAGGATTTTTCACCACATCTCTTAGCAGTGGAAACCCACAACTGATGGGGCCTATTGCTACTTGACCTTGATCTTGTTGGGTAGGGGGTGGAGGGCAGGCAGGCAGAACAACTAGGGAACAGGAGACAAAATGTAGAATCTGCAGTCAAGCTGACCAGTGTTCCATAATTTGGGGATGGGAAGACGTCTTAGACATTCTGAGCCTCACTCTCGCTAAAGCGGGGGTGGCCACCCGGACGTGGAACGATATGGTGACAACCCATATCGCACCCCAGCCTGGCTCCTCACTCCTGCGCTGGGGCGTCTTCATTTGCCATTTATCTTTTGAACTTGTGCAAAGCACTTCGCCAATCTTGTCCTCCAGTATTCCCTTATAAAAGTGAGAAGAATTCGATTAGGTGATCAAGCCCTAAACACAATGACTTTCTGACCCGGCTCTAAGCATCACAACCACTAACCAATACGGACACAAACACTGGAAGCAGTGGGCAAACAGTGATGGGGGCTCAACATATCAGGAAAAAAACGTGGCTAGAAAATAGCCCTGGCTGGTGTGGCTCAGTGGATGGAGTAATGGCCTGCAAATCAAAGGGTCACCGGTTCAATTCCCAGTCAGGGCACATACCAAGTGCCCAGTAGGGGGCGTGCAAGAGGCAACCATACATTGATATTTCTCTCTCTTTCTCTCACCCTTCCCCTCTCTAAAAATAAATATTAAAATCTTAAAAAAAAATAGTATGAGAAGATTAAAGGCTTGAGAAGGGAGAAAAGCAAGCAGAAGTGAGCCAGCCCTTCTTTCTTCTCCAAGCTACACACAGGCCCTCACTTCCAGGAAAAAAAAAAAAACACCAAGATGGGGGTGTAGGCAGGAGCATGTTGTGTGGGTTGAGGTGATGAATAGAAAAAGTCAAGAAGGAAATTAAAACAGAAGATACACTATACATAACATATATACCACATAGGGGGCATTGCATAAAACAGCAAGGATACAAACATTCCACATTAGATAGAGGCAGCAGACCCTCATAGTTGCAACCCCCAAAAGCCAACATCTTGTCTTTTCTTTCTTACTTAAAGCCCTTAATCATCATGAATGCAAGCTCGGGATTTGAGTACAAATAACTCTCTCAAACAAATGCAGTTCTGACTCTATGGGAGCTTACTCACAATGACAAGGCAATCTAGGAGACAAAGAGAATGACTGTCATTTGTGTTTCCCAGCTGCCAGAAGGAGACTGTAGTGAAAGATTTTTAAAATCCCAGGGTCCATCCATCCCCACTCCTTGGGAGGCAAGAAGTCTTTCTTCACTATGCACAACAATGTTCTTGGAAACCGAGCAAGAGGCAAGCCTCACCCGCAGACAGCGCTCCAGCTGGCTATGTGTGGTCTTCTCCAAGAAAAGATGCCCAAAACGTTGTTGGCTTTTCACTGTAACACAGACAATTCGAAAAGGAGTGTATCGGTAATACAGAACTCAGGTATAACCATTACACTGATCCCGAGTAACCAAAGGAAGAGTTACTCTGACCTCAACCCAACCAGGGAAAAGCTAAGAGCATGTGGATAATGAGCTTTGAGAGCTTTGCCAGAAAAATCATATAAACTCGGTTGCTTAAAAACATCCCTAAAAATTATATTCGTAGCAATATTATAGAGATATTTCACAACCATCTTTCCCTGCTTCCTGCCAATATTTTCATACCTCTCTCTACAAAGTGCATTTGTCAACAGTTTTTGTTTTAGTTTTATGTAAATTCACGTAGTCTACTTCCTCTGGTTTTGCCTTTTGATATTTGTGAGTTTGACTTTTTTTTGCAGTGAAACTCCAGCTTGCAGTCCTGCCTCTGACCTCAAGCTGGCTCTGCCATGGACCTCTCCCTGCAGAGGCCGGCCCTTCCCCGGGCCCCTGTCTGGGGGCACTGGAACCCAAGGCTTTTCCGGAGCCTGGACTCCACCACGTAGAGAGGGCCGGCATCAATGCGGCGCGGCCGCGTTTCTCTCAGAGAGTCTGCAAGGTCAAAACTACACTCTTAGTAACATTAAGGACTCTTTTCTCTCACTGTCGAAATTTGCACTGATGATACAAAAGCAGTAGTAGATAAAACTGCTGCCTTAGCCCCAAGCAAGCCACCACACTCTGCTAATAGAAGGTGTATTCTTTACCAGCATGTACTAACAGGTATTTGTAAATGCCAGTTTAACTTTTAAATGTTCCTGATGAATGTGTTATTGATTTCATTACCTCTCACCCCTGAGTCCACGTCACTAAGACTCTGGGTGGCAGGTGGCAAGTGCAGAGAAAGCCTCCCTGCTGCCTGCGGGAATGCCGTGTTGTCTTGGGAAAAGCCCTGTGTGTCCGAGTGGTGACAGGAACTGGGTGCTTTCTCCCCGGGACCCCATCTGTTTGGAACAACTGAGAGGGAACATGTGCTTATTCAGACTTGGCAGACATGTTCTCAAAAACGGACAAAGGGAGCCTGTCAACTTCAAGGAAAACAAGAGACAGTGTTTTGTTGCCAAGGATAACAATTGAGCTTTCAGGCAGAAATTAGAATTCTAGAAAACTGGGATTCACCTGCCTGACTTTGATACTTCCCAATTTGTCAAGTTTTTTCTGATAAAACCAGGGGTGATATTGATGAACGTGCTTTTTTTTTTTTTTACATTGTATAAGGAAATGTGTAGCTGTTTAGAAGATCTACATGACTCCTTGAATGAATATTTTCCAAATCACCAATGCATGACGTCATATGCATGTAGAAAAGATCCATTCCAAGTGCAAGACAGACCTGCAGATTCTGGTGTAATAAAGCAGGAGATGTTCACTAATGTGGCTTCAGATTCCATATGGCAAACAACCTTTAAGGAAGCACCACTTGTCAAGGTTGGATGTAGTATCAAAGGGAAATACCCACAACCACCTGGAAAGGCTCTAAATGTTCCTTCTCTCACTTTCAACTACGTACCAATGTGACTGCCAGATTTTCTTCACATATCTGGATCAAAACATATATCTCAACAGATTGAATGCAGTGTCTGTGTCCAGTTGAGCCCAGACTCCCCAGCCCCTAGCTCAGCCAGTCTTCCCCTGACTCCTCACTCTTGTTATATGGCATCTTCCATTGACTATTTGACCACGCAGCCACACTTGGCTCTAAGTTTGCCATTCACCTGAGGCACAGGTAATTCCCGTTAACCCAGCTGGTAAGTGGCAGGAGAGGCCCAAGCCAAGGTAGGCCAGCTCCCTAATCCAGCCTCCCACCTCCTGCGTTTCACTGCTTCTGTGCTGGAACACTCTCCAAATCTCTTTGATTTGAGATCAAACCATCTTCTCCAAACCGCTTGACAAGACCTCTCCCCTCTCCATTAATTCCTTGAAACTAAGATTTCTCCTTCTAATCTTGCCGCTAAACTAAATTATAGGCTGAAGCGTGTTCCCGCCTCTCCCCCGTACTTCATATGTTGAAGCCCTAACCCACAATGTGATGGTATTTGGAGACAGGGCCATTGGGAGGTAAGTAGGTTCAGATGAGATCCTGAGCGTGGGACCCTAGTGAAGGGATCAGTGTTTTTATAAGAGACACCAGAGAGCTTGCCTCCTCTCTCTCACTTCCCTTACTCGCAGGCATGGAGGAAAGGCCATCAGCAACCCAAGGGGAGAGTCTCGCCAGACAACAACCCTGCTGATGCCTTGACCTTGGACTTCGAGTCTCCAGAATGGTGAGAAATAACTTCTTGTTGTTTAAGCTGCCTCGTCTGTGGTATTTTGTTAGGGCTGCCTCCGGAGTGGGCCAACAACACATGAATACAGCTTGATTTTGTATTAATTCTCCACTTTGTCCAGCCTGTTGTTAAGGTGTCTCCTGGTTCAGGCTGTCTTAGTAACACGTGACTAACCAATGCTGCCGTCCAGAAAGAGGACAACGTCCCAATAGAGTGGCCATCCCACCCTCTACGTCTTCAGTCTCTGGGCCAGCCACAGCTCTATTTTCAACCACAGAAAACTGGAAGAGAGTCACTCTTTGAGTTCTTCCCCACATATCACATTCCTGCTGCTTTTAATCTTTCTGATTTTAGCCTCTGTGTCCTCCTAAACTTCTTGGGAAACATGTAATAATATTTCATTTTAAGTCCATGGCAACAAAGGATTTTGCTGATTAGAAATGGAAGCTTCTTCATGCAGTACCTTAATCCTCTTTAAAAACAGCTCCTGGGGTTCAGGAAGCTGTAAATTATAAAAACAAAAGTAGGATCAAAAAATACACCTGTTTAGGCGGGGGTGGAGAAAAAGGCAGAGAACTGTACTTGAACAACAATAACATTTAAAAAACAAAACAAAACACCTGTGCTGTACATAGTTATCAAAAGCATCATCATCAGGTTTAAACAGTAATAAAAATACAGCCTTGGGGTAAATGAGGAGTTAGTGGTGTACGTCCCGGTTATTGGTTACTCTTCTCCGATTTTATAGGGTAGTAACAATATACATCACTCTGAAGGGAAAAATGAACTCGTACCTGTCACTTCTTGGGCCAGGGACAGACACGGATGACAGACACAAGGAACCCCCTGCAACGCACCCAGTGTTCCCGTGGCTCCTGTGTTCCCTGCGCTACTAGAACACCATCTTTTCTTTCCTTTACCTGATTGACAACCACACGTGCAATTACTCGCCACTAGGCTGTAACCTCTACAAAAGCAGATCTGCTGTTACGTTTCCTTTTCTATTCTCTTAGAGATTTTTATTTATTTTTAGAGAAAGGGGAAGGGAGGGAGAAAGAGAGGGAGAGAAGCATTGATTGGTTGCTTCTCACCCATCCCCAACTGGGGACCTGGCCTGCACCCCAGGCGTGTGCCCTGACTGGGAAGCGAACTGTTTATTTCTGTCACAGTCATTCTCCTAACATAGGGTGACGGATGATCCCAGCTTGCGGCAGACTTTCCCAGTTCCAGTACTAAGAGTCCTGCACCCCAGGAAACCCCTCCATTGCAGGCGAACTGGAACAGTGGCTCCCCATACCCCAGCACCTAGTTCAATGAACAGTTGTTGAATGAAGGAACAGCCATAAGGAGTAGCATGTGCCATTCCTAAAAGCAATACCACGTCTGAAGGGTAGAATAGGGTGGCTGTTAAGGGCGTGACTGTGAGACTCCACAGCCTCGGCTCAACTCCAGGCACGGCCATCTTCCAGCTCTATGGCCTCGGGTTACTGAGCATCCTCCTGTGTGATGAATGGTAGCAACCCAAAAGGGCTGTTTGCACACGGAGTTAGTGAATACATATGTAAAGCACTTAGAACAGTGCCCAGTGCACGTGATTAAAAACTATGAAAACATCTAACACATTACTGGACCCATTGATGTCCAAGTTTATTTTATTGACATTAGTATAGGCCCGAACAACCCTGGGCCAAGTTGTGAACCAGGTGAAATTGTTCTTCTATTTTTTCATCCATTTTTCTAGGCTTGTCAAAAACCGGATCAGGTGCCTCCCTCCTGCATATTCAATATAATCTCCCACTAACTCAGCCCCACTCTGCAGAGCGCTCTACCCCTTCTCCCTAGCAGAGCACAAAATACATTCTCCGGACTCTCCCCGCCTTTGCTCATACACATGCAGCCTCCGTCTACCACTTCCTTTGCCCTGTTACGGAACTGAGTTGCTAGGGGCCAATACATTCATTCGTAAGGAACTGCCTCCTCCCCACCTCACCTCTCACCCACAGGGGTTTACCACTCAAAGGGGAATCCCAGAAACCTCATCTTTTAAGCTGAGTTAATCTCCAATGATTGGGATTTGAGGCTAAGTGGGAGGGTGGAGAGACTTTGGGGGGAGGGTCATTTCAGTGGCATCTCACCAATCTCTACGAGGGCAGCTACCTGACCTATGGAGAAATGGTTTTACTGCGCGTGCTGGCTAGAGACTTTTGCTTTAAAACACTTACTCATTGCTAGTTATCTGTCATGTCCCTAGGAAGATTACATGGGAAAGCTGAAATTTATTCTTATACTTGAGTAGAGGTGCAAGGAAAAGGAGATCACAGAAATAGTTTCTAGAGAATTGAAAATACCACCACATCACCCATTCATGAGGGGGAACTTCCGTACTTTGACAAGAGAGGTGATGGAAGGTGAAGCTTATGGGAAGTGAAGAACACCCCCACTTTGACCTTCACTTTACCTGAGAAACGAGTCTTAGAAATGCCCAACCGTCACAAAATTGTGCAATGACCAAAGAGGAATATATAATTTCCCTTTCGCTGCTGACTCCCTCTTCTTTTATAGCCTGGCCCCGGGCATTAGGTGCCAGTTAAACCCACCCTGCTGTCCCTCTGAAGTCTGGCCTCCTATAGAGCACCCCAAACTTCCAACAGTTAGTCAGCTGCTTGCCAGGATGAGCTGGGCGACGCGGCCACGTGTCTCCCATCACCCGGCGTCCGTGGAAGTCTGTGGACCACCCAAGTCAGGGATGGGCTCTCCTGGTGCTGGGTAGCTTTCTAGGCTGGGTCTCCCAGGAGCCAAGTTAATCCCTACATTTTACTTTCTAAGTAAGTGTAGGAAGCTTTTATCTTTGATCAAAGTTAAAAAAAATTTTGTTGGAAGATGATGAAGGGGAAAGATTTTTAAAAATCCAAAAGCGTATTTGTTATACTAAACAGTTCAGATGCGTGACTATTTTTTATTTCTTGCCACCACTGATGGAGTCGCGTTAATCACTAAAATAGATGTCTTAGACTTCTGAGTACAGGTTTTACACAAACACATTCTTCAAGATTCGGTCTAGAAATGTAACTATAATCAATCCAGGAAACCATTTTAAGCTGAGCTGCCGCTTCCTTCCACCGAAAACCAATTAATTGCCAGCCTGAGGACGCGCGAGGAAGGTGGCAGTCATTGCCGCTTCCTCCTGAAAGCAAACCATCCCTCTAAGTTGATTATGGGCCCTAATTACTCACCCTAATTTCAGTAATAATTCATAAAATTCTTTATAAAATTACCCTTTATGAAACTCTGCTTTATTAAAAAAAATTGGCAATAAAGAAAGAAGCAATTATAAATAACCTCGAGTGGGGACGGGAGGGTGGGAAACAGCGCTTCGGATCTGACAAATTGCGAGCAGCTCTTCTGGCTGCTGAACTACATTCAGTCTGTTCGATAAAGCCCAGAGAGGTGGGAGGGGCACCGCCGTGAGATCGAAATAATTCTTGTGCTGTTACAATTGCTTTTATGTCTTGTTAAAGTGCTACACACTTCTGATACGTTGTCAGGCCCTGTGTATAATTAGGATCAAAGAATTATGGTTTGAGATTCTGCCTTCCGGGAGGTTACTAAGAAGGCCTAGGTGGTGGCGACAATGCCCACCTCTCCCTACATCATTCGTAAGAGTAACCAGAATCAGCCTGAGCAAGGCTCCGAAACTTCCTCTAAGAAATGTAACCGGGCCCTCGGCACTGAGAGCCGTGGCTAAGACAGATTATTCTAAGTGTCGCTCTCTAGTGCACATAAACAGGGGGACCATTCAGTCTCTTGCCAGCCTCACTGCAGCTTTCTCTGGCCCCCCCTGCAGGGACACCTCTGCAAGGCACCCTCAGCCGTTAGTCACCCTCGATGGACATGCAATCCAGGAGGACAGCCCGTTTGCAGGCAGAGCAAAGGGGAGACTCCAGGCGTAGGGAACTCTGGGCTCAGCTCCCGCACCCAGAACCAGAGGAGCTGTACGGAGAGAGATACGGTAGCGCGAAAGGGAAGGTGGTCATGTATCATTTAGGATCCAGAGGAGGATACGTTTGATTATGCCAGGACAGCAGGCCTACGCCAGGGCTGCCCTGTTCGGGTAACCTCTGGATGAGAGAGCTGATGGTTTATCTGATGACTTAGGAAGAGTTTTTGTTTTGTTGTGTTTTGCCCTGGCCTGGTGAGAGACGCTGGTCAGTTCGAGCAATGCCAGGGCAGAAGTGGGCTCTACCCTATCACAGGGCGCCTTTCAGCCCTCAGCATCCCCACAGGGCCGTCCCCACAACACAGCCACACCCAGTACTCCCTGTGCCACAGAGGTGCTGGCTCTGGGACTTTGGGGAGAATCAGAAGACTCTGTGGGAGGGTCTTTATTTCCAGTTCTTCTGCTCACAATGGGAGGCACCAGTGGGAGAAGGAGCATCCACTGTGTTCGCATCTAACAGAAATGTTCAGCGGGGCCAAACTGGGGGTTTGGCAGAAGCACTCAGATATCAGAATGCCCTCTGAGAATCCTTAAGAATTCTGATCCCCTCCCTTCCCATAGTACAGACCTGCAAGGGGCCAGGGGCAGGAGTCTTTCCAAAAGATAAAATACCGTGTCGTGGTTTCTCCCATGCTCCTTTGGAGAGGTCTGAGCTCATTCATCTGCATCTTCTTCCTGGGGTCACAGCTCTTGACTTTGCAGGCACAGAGCAGCTCCAGTAATTATTCCCACAGCAATGACTCCAGCAGCCTGCCCTCCGTCCTCGTGGGGTGACCTCAGGGGGCTCGGAGGACAGAGAAGGCTGCACTGTGGTTTCACATCTCTCTCCCTTTCAAGAGGAGAGAAGGATTAGAATTTTAGTCTTCCTTTGATTATCACAGAATTTCTCTTCATCTAGGCACTTCATGGGAGGAAAATAACACCCTCTCCCACCCTAAGTGAATGCTGACATCACAGACAAGGGTTGGAGGATCTTGCAGGGGCTCAGTAAGTATTGAAGTATTAGTTTTATCTCATCTGAAAAAAACTGACTCATGCCTTTGGCACGCTGAGTTTCTTTTCCACTGCAAAGTTACCAAATAGTACTGTATGAAAACAGGTTTACTGACGTGATGCCAATTACCTTGAAATCTTTAAGGCTGACACTCACTCCCTCACTGCCAAACACCAACTATTCTGACCCTGGCTCTGTATGAACACCTGTCACTTGCGACAATGCTTTCTTTAACCCTTTCCTCTCCCCCACATCCAGTCCCCTTAAACCAGGGGTGTCAAACTCATTTTCACCAGAGGCCACATCAGCCTCACAGTTGCCTTCAAAGGGCTGAAATAATTTCAGGACTGTATAAATGTAACTACTCCTTAACTGTTAAGGAGTTGAAATTACATTCAGCCCTTTGAAGGCAACCACGTGAAAATGAGTTTGACACCCCTGCCTTAAACTCCTTTTATTTCCACTTCTCCACCCCAGCTGCTAAGTTCCTGTTCTCACCCAGAACTAAAGCAACAGTGTTCCAACTCCCAGTGTTCAGTCTCACCCATTTTCAATCGGACCTGCCCATCAGTCAGATTAACCTTCTCAAAACACACTCTCTCCCAGAACACACCATCAACCTGGTTAAAATTCCCCCAGGTTCTCTGTTGCCTCGGAGAGGCTGCCCAGACCCATCAGGTCTGCCAAAACCTGATGTCAATCCATTTCACCATCGTAAGTGTACTAGTCGTGTCCCCACCCCACCCCCACGCCCCAACCAGGCCACAGAGACCCCTGCATTCCCACCGTGGGTTTAGACTACCTCCCACCAGGAATGCCCCCCCCAACCCCGACCTTCCTAATGCTTCTCTCAACTAGGTGAGACATCCAGTGGTTTTGAAGAGGAAAGGGGCCCCTAAGCCAGGAATGCAGGCAGCCTCCAGAAGCTGGCAAAGGCCATACCTGGAATTTCCCCTGGAGCCCCTGGAAGGGGAGCAGCCCTGCCACCCCTTGGTTTTAGCCCAGTGACACCCAGTTTCACACTGCTGGCCTCCGGGACAGGAGATAATGAGATGTGGGTTCTAGCCCCAATTTGTAGTCATCGTGTTACAGAGCAAGGGGGGGGTGGTTCCTTCACGATAAATTATTACAGAAAGGATTCTGCCTTTCTGTCTCTGGAGGTTCCTTCCCCCACGCCTCCACCTGCTAGGTTCGCAATGCCCGCCGCCAGAGGAAGGACGTCTCTCAATGCCAGAGACTGGTGAAAAGGAAAGGAATTGTTTATTCAAAAGTTACACAAACTGAGAATAATGACCTAATGTCTTCAATAAGATACTAAAGTCCTCTAGAACACCCACAGATGCACAGTCCTTCCCTCTCCCTGTGCCCAGTCCGGGGTACCGTGTCTCAGGAAAAGAAGTAGAAGTCCGTGATTCAGGCTCCCGGCACCATCAGCTGTGTGGCTGCTGCAATCTCCAGTTAATCCAAAGCCATGTGGCACCTTCTCATGGCCCAGCAGCAAGAGTCCTTTCTCCCCTTTTCTATGGCTGCAAAGTCTCTTCTGCTGCCTAAGCCGCGTGGCAAAAAGAAGTCCAAAACCTCGTGGTCCTCTTCCTTTCCCTCAGAACCGCGTGGTCCTCCCTACTACTTTGAAGCCGCGTGGTCTCTCCTTCTCCCCCAAAACCTTGTGGTCCTCCCTACTACTATGGAGCCGCGTGGTCTCTTCTTCCCTTCAGAGCCGCATGGTCTCTTCTTCTCTCCTAAAACCTTGTGGTCCTCCCCACTACTTTGAAGCCGCGTGGTCTCTCCTTCTCCCCCAAAACCTTGTGGTCCTCCCTACTCTTTGAAGCCGCGTGGTCTCTTCTTTACTTCAGAGCCGCATGGTCTCTTCTCCCTATGGCTGCCGGGCCTAGGTTTAAATCCCAGCACCCAGCTTCCTTTGCAGCCCCACTTCCGACTCCTCCTACAGTCAGCTACACCTGCCAGCATCCCCGTATTCTTCCAGCTTTACTGGGCTGCCATAGTAAGTCTGGGCAGGTGTGGCCCCATGGCATGGAGCCAATCATCTCCACGCTCTCACGCAGGCCCTGTAACCAGGGGGAGTTACTTCCCAGTCCCATCCTGGGTGGAATTTGGTCCCATCCCCCTGGCTCAAAGCACGGCCACAGCTACTTAACACATCCATGAAACCAGTTAAAGGTTATAGATATGTTAAATGACTGTGCCAGGGGTTAGCTACAAAGCTCTTGCTACCCAAAACAGCTCTGAATGGCCCTGTTCCATGTGTCCCATCCCCCCTGGCTCAGGCCTGTGGGGGTGAAGACATCCTACATACATTTTTCTAATATTTCCTGGACACCCTGAGTCCTGGACCCCATTACAAATCCCTTCTTGGGGCCCTCCTCTTGGCTGCACCCTGCTTCAGTCGGTTCAAGTAGCACATCCTCGTCACTTACAATGAGGCAGACCCTTCTCTGAACTAATGAAGAGCCTACCCTTCATTAGTTCACTCTGTCCCACAGCTCCATGGGGTAATTACTGTCACCCCTAGTTTACGGATAAGGCTGTGGAGCCTTTGGAACGTTACCCAAGCTTGCTCCCTCGCTCGCTCGCGTGCTCTCTCTCTCTCTCTCTCTCTCTCTCTCTCTCTCTCACACACGCACAACTAGTGGTGGGGCCAGATATCAAGTTCAGAATCCTCACGCCAAGTTCTGTGCAATTAATTAATCATTTCAAACTTTTCTCAAATGTGAATGAAGAAGGGCTTGTGAGATGATAATGGCAGAAAGAGACAAAGACACAGCATTGCAGACTCTTGGGAAAGGGCGAGCCTGTTATCTTTCTAACAGATCAGGGATAAAAAGAACAGACTGCAGTTCACCTCCGCAACCCAGAGCCCAGACACTCAGGCTGCTTCTGGGAACTCTCTCACACAGCTTCTCCCTTTAGTTCTCGCACTTTCTTGAAAAACAAAAAAACAACAAAAAAAAAAACAATGTTATCTTTCCGTAGGCTGTGGGAATAAGGGAAGGGGAGTGTGGGAGTGAGGTGGCTCTGGGCACAAGTTTGACGCTTTCCTTTGCTCAGCAGCCTCCCCCAGATCAGAGAGGATCTCAGGGGTGAGGAAGTGGGATGTTCCCTCCAGGAGTCACTGCAGATCTAGCGTTCAGTCCAAAACCAGCCACGCCTGACCCCCTACCCACTCGCAGTACCTCTTTGACCCCTCTCTCAGCACTGAAAGTCTCTTCTTGGAAATATTTTCAATGTGATACTTTTTTTAAAAGATTTTTATTTATTTAGAGAGGGGAAGGGAGGGAGAAAGAGAGGGACAGAAACATCGATGTGAGAGAGAAACGTCAATGGGTGGTTTCTTGTATGAGCCGCAACAGGGACCAAATGCGAACCTAGGCACTCGCCCTGCCTGACTGGGAAGCAAACCAGCAAACTCTTGGTTTGTGGGACGATGCCCAGCCCACCGAGCCACACCTGTTAGGCCACAGTGTCATGCTTTTCCATTGTATTTAAGGGGTTATTTAACTTAAACATCTCTGCAGCTTCCATGAAGTCAGGGATTATGTCAATCTTGGTTCACGGTCTAGCCTGCAAGAGTCGCCCTTGATTTCTTTCTTTCCTGAACTCCCCACACAGAATCTAATCAGCAAGTCCAATCACCTCGATATCCTGAATCCTCCTGCTCACCGTCCATTGTCATTGTTATCATTGTTATCACCCTTCACCCCTCTGATTGAGGCTGTTGCATAGCATCTTCCTTCTACTCCGGCCATCTAAGACGCTTCCCTGTGTGATAGTCACCCAGCACAGTTACTCAACACGGTAAAACCCAAACCCCTCCATCTGACTTCCAAACTCGTGCGAAATCTGACCCCTGCCTTCCTTTCCAACCTCATGCCCTGCCAACTTCACGTTAAGCCTTCGTCTTTCTGCCTGTATGATAGGTCAAGTTTATCCCAGCCCTATGGCCTTGTTCTCATTTTCTCTGCCTGGAATACAGTGCCTCCCACCTCCCTTCTTCACCAGGCTGATTCCTCCTCAGCATTCAAACATCATCAAAGGTCTCCTTGTTTGATGTCACAGTTTAAAGTAGCAACCTAGTCACCCCCTGTCATAGTCCCCTTTATAAATTTTCTGCATGGAACTTACTAGCTATGATATTTTTTTCTTATGTGTTTCTTTGTTGATGGACTTCCCCTTTCATTTAAATTAAGCTCTGTGAGTATGGTAACGTGGTCTTTCTTGTCTCCCAGCAACAAGCACAGCCCCTCACTAAATGTTCACTGAATAAACGTGGGCATGAGTGACTTCCTGGCACTTTCTCTCATGCATTATACATTTTCAGCCAGTAATTGTTGAATGAATGTGTAGCAATTGAGTTTTCAGTTATTAAACGCTTATGCATTTTCTGCTTAGTCTGATGACAGCTAATGACTTCAATGTTTTTTTAAAGCCTGATTTCAGATCAGTCATTTGACACATTCAAACAAAACCTAGCAAAATGTAAAGATACAACTCTGAACTCCAAGAGTGCTCGACCCAACTTTGAGCAATAAAATAAAAGCTGGCTGGCTTTGGTTCCTTATTTTACACGTTCTGGGGTCTACTTAGCAGATAGAAGTGCCAGTGTACCTGTAACATGCCTTCATAATGGTCCCTTACGTTTGGATAGCTGCCCATCATACATCACTCAGGTGTGCTGGGCATTCCTGCTGGGATACGAATAGGACTACAGGAAAAGTCATAAGATGGTAAACATTGGGGGGACTCTGCTCCCCATTTCTCTGAGAGGACTGTGTGGCCAAACCCCCCACCCCACCTTCAAATTTGTCACAGAAATTATTTTCCAGCGATGGCTTCCACATGCTACGCGAACTAATAGAGAAACGTGACCCTCTCCTTTCACACTTCTATCCACCTGGCAAATTCTCTAGCGGCTGCTGCAAACCCCCAGAGCCACCACTGGTGAAGCCCCGTGGGGTGGCCACCTCGCCAAGACCCCATTCATCTCTGTGATGCACCTGTCAGTGCTCACGGGTTGAGGGTGAAATTAAACTGCTCTGAATGACACCAAAGGTCATTTCCCATCCCCCTGAAACTGCTGCCACCAACCTGCTGAGACCTTCCTTGTCGTCTCAATATCTCCCAGATATTTTAGAGAAACCATGGGTTTTAAGTTGTGGCTTCTTTATTCCCTCACTCCATCCCTCCCCAGGGGAAAACAGAAGTTGTATTATGCTCTGAATTATGACACCTTCCCTATGGCCGTTACTCTCGAACCAAACTTATACTTCAGCTTTCTTTTCCTTAAAGAAGCCGTTTCCCAGAGTTCTGGGTGGCTGACCATATAAGTACATCATTAGCAGATATGCCCCACCAGGCCTTCGAATATCCTGAGATGAACACAATTTACACTTACGTTGCCAGGGGAGCTCCACAATCACTTACACATGTATATGTCATTAGCTTCTCATGACAACTACATAGTGGAAGCAAGACGGCAATTTCTTTTGTGGTTCTATTCAAATTTTAGGATTGTTTGCTCTACTTCTGTAAATAATGCCATGGGAATTTTGAGAGGGGTTGCATTGAATTTGTGGATTGCTTTGGGTAGTATGGATATTTTAACAATATTCTTCCAGCCCATGAGCATGGCATATCTTTCTGTTCATTTGTGTCACCTTCAATTTCTTTAATTAATGTCTTGTAGTTTTCAGTGTATGAGTTTTTTGCCTCCTTCACTAAATTTATGCCTAGTTATTTTATTCTGTTTTACACAATTATGAATGGGATTGTTTTGTTAATTTCTTCTGCAGATTGTTGTTAGTATATGACAATGTAACAGATATTTCTGTGTTGATTTTGTATCCTGCAACTTTACTGAATTCTTTTATTTGCTCTAACAGTTTGGGGTGGAGTCCTTGGGGATTTTCATATGTAATATCATGTTTTATTTCTTCCTTTCCTGTTCTGGCCGGGACTCCCAGGACTATGTTGAATAAAAGTGGTGAGAGTGGGCATCCTTGCCTTACTCCTGATCGTAGAAGAAAGACTTTCGTCTTTTCACTGCTGAGTATGATGTGAGCTGATGGCCTATCGATATGGCCTTTATTATATTCAGGCTCACTTCCTTTACACACACGTTGTTGACAGTTTTTCATTATAAATGGATGTTGAATTTTGTCAAGTGCTTTTTCTGCATCTATTGAGATGATAACATGATTTTTATCCTACCTTTTATTAACGTGGTCTATCACACTGATTAATTTACAGATGTTGAATTATCCTTCAGTTGCTGGAATAAATCCCACTAGATCATGGTGTATGGTCCTTTTAATGTGTCATTCAATTTGGTTTGCTAATATTTTGTTGAGAATTTTTACATCTATGTTCATCAGGAACATTGGTCTGTAATTTTTTTTTTCTCGTGGCATCCTTGTCTGGTTGTGGTCTCAGGGTTATACCAGCCTCACAAAGTGAGTTTGGACACATTTCCTCTTGTATTTTTTGGAAGAGTTTGAGAAATACTGGTGTTAATTCTTCTTTGAATGTTTGGTAGAATTTATCAGTGAAGCCATCTGGCCCTTAACTTTTGTTTGTTGAGAGGTTTTTGATCACTGGTTCAATCTCCTCACTAGGAATTAATATGTTCAGGTTTTCTATTTCTTCATGATTCAGAATTTTTAATTTGCTTTTTTTGATATTTTGGAGTTAGGCAAACTGGAGCCCAATTCTTTATTGTGTTGTTTTATTTTTATTATTTGTCTTTCCCAAGTACTTACAGTGAAAATTTTCAAACTTCAGAAATTTTAATAGAATAGGACAATGAACCTTCATATGCAATAATTAACATTTGTCATACTTTATTTCTCTCTGCACACACACACACATACACACAGAGAACCATTTAAAAGGAAGGTACAGGCATTACGACGCTTCATTCCAAAATACTTTAGCATGAATCTCCTAAGAGTAAAGATATTCTCCTACAGAACCACAATACCATTATCACACCAAAGAAAGCAACAGAAATTCTATTATGTCATCTAATATACAATCTGTATTCAATTCTCCCTACCTACTCAGTCACTTAACTAGGTGTGTGACAAGTCCCTTAATTTCTCTTTGAGCTCCAGTAGCCCCATCTATAAGATGGTATTAGTTCCCTGTGAAAAAAATGAAGATTCTCACAGGGAATTCTGATTTAAATTGGCAGATTAATCAACGAGTGATATCAAATGGCAATTTTGTTGTTTCTTCTTTATATTCCCCATTCCACTAAAATGATAATAAAAGAATAAAAAAGAATAATTCAAGGGTATAGAGAACAGAGAACAGGAGACAACAGCTGATGAAAGATTCCAAGATAGAAAGATCTTTTGAAGATGAACAGTGGAAGGAGGCATGGTAAGTAACCTACGGTCAGGGGAGATGTATGCTGAGGGCCTGCAGACAGGAAGACTAACAAGAACACATTTTCCCCTTCCACTCAAGGACTCCAGATCTGGTGGCAGTACGTAGACCAAAGGTAGGATCCAAAGAAAGAGAGGCCAGGAGTGAGACACTAGGCTGAACACGGAGGAATTAGGCAAAGAATACATACCCACTAATGAGAATGTCAGTCCTCTTGGCCGCCCTCCACCAAACCCCAGAACATGGCAGGTAGAAGATACTACTTTCTGTATCACCTTTACCACCCATGAGACAGGAGACTAGAGTAGTCACTCCTTGAAAAGCTAAACCACCCCCAAAAAACAACTGGCCCATGTACATATGGGGATCTTTTGATGAAGAAGCCAGAATGTTGGCTTGGTAGTAAAGGACACTTCCAAGGCCGCCCTCTATACACACACATGCACACACATACCTCCCAATCAGTTTTTAATCTAAAGCCTCACTCTTATGTATGAATAGACAACTCAGGATCACAAGTGCTTGAAAAGAAAGACTTCAACATAAAAAAGTAAATTTAAAACCAACAGCCCAGAAAAATAAAGTCAAGCAGGTAACACTCAAAACAAAGCCAATTGCAATTAATATCATCAGAGAGCTTAGGTTAAGAAAGCATCTGTAGACCAAGAAGAGAATAGTATTTTTTTTAACCAAGCAATAAGTAGAAGTTGTTAGAAATTAAAAATATGGTAACTAGCATAAAACACTTAAAGTGATAGAAGTGAATCCAAAGAAATCTTTGAAAGAGTAAAACCAAAAAGTAAAGAGTTAAAAAAAATAGAGAAAATATTTTAAAATTAGAGAACCAATCAAAGGAGTCTAATATCTGACAATTGGAGTTCTAAAAAAAATGAAAAAATAGATGAGTGGAAATTATAATAGAAATAATATTAAAAGAAGGCTTTCAAAATTAAGAGTGAGGCTGCAGATTGTAAAGGCCCGCCAAACACCAACCTCAATAAATTCTTCTAAAAAACTGCAAATCAAATAATCATGAAGCTGAGCTCCGGGTGTAAAGGAGTAAGTCATAATTGCTTGCATCGGAATAGCATTCGACACCCCCAAAACAACATAAAACAACACCGGGAGGAAGTGGAATTGTGCTTAGAAAACTCTACAGGAAAAGATTTTTCAGCCTATAATTCTCCCACCAAGCAAACTGGGCATGCTTGTATAAACATGTAATAATAACATGTATGGCTCTACAAGGACTAAAACAAGGTGGCTTCCCAAAAACTCTTTCAAGGGAGGCTCCTAAGTAGGGTATAGCTTTAATACATTGATAGGGAAGATCAAGAGGAAAACTGGGAATACAAAAAAGAACGATTTTCCTGCACACATATTGTCATGAAAGGGAGTGTGAAGAGGAAAGATGATGCTTACGAGGAGAAGGTATGACAGGATGGAACTGATGATTTCAAATGTTTGAAACTTTTTCCTGGGAGGTTGCCAAATATGTTGAAGTATTTAGGAAAAACAGGTACCAGTTGGTACACAGAAAACTAAGAAATACAGAAGAAGGACAATGATTAATTATGAGATGAGTTACGACTCAAAGAAAAGACACAATCATAGAGTAGTTGTTGGTTCAACTGTAAACAATCTTAGAAAGGCAGGAGAAGGTAGCTCGAAACCAGTGATTTAACTACAGGTTACAATATAACTACAGAGGGAGCGGGAGTGAGAGGGAGAAATGAAGAGGGATGGGGGAACCCACCACCGTAACAGGAAATTAATCACTGCTGACCAAAATCCATCGGTAAAGGCTTATGGTTTAGATGTGTGGAGATAAATACGAAAAGAAATAACTAAAATTGTTCAAAGTGGCTGCCTCTGGGAAGTATAGGCAACAGTGGCCAGCATATTGTATATTAATCAGAGCTATTTCAGTTGCAAGTGACAGAAATTCAAATTAAAATAGCTTGAGCAAAAAGAGGGATGTATCGGCTTATATAACTTAAGCAAAATCCATGGATCGAGATAGCTGAAGTTTATCTAATGTGTGCAAGAAATTGCCTCCTGTTCTCCATCGCTTAGCCCTGCTTTCTTTCCCCTGGGTCGGCTTAATTTTTAAGCCAGCTCTCCCCAGGCGGGGGCAAGGATGGCCCCGTGGGGCTCCAGGCTTACAGGCCTTTAGCACCCAGACTCTGAGAATGAGACAAAACCTCAGTCCTGCGGGTGCCAGCAGCCATCCCAGGCCAGGCTCTCATGGATCTGGATTTGGTCGTATGCCTGTCTTTAAAGCAGGCTCTTTGGCCAGGGTAATTTGACGCCATGACTGGCCATACCTGTGTGGCACGCTCCCTCTTGCCACAGGAAATGAGGCCAGTCCCTCCTGAAGCACGTGGATTAAGGGTTGGCAGACCAGTTCTCCAAAAAAAATATAGGGGTATTTGATGATTAATTTTTGATGTCAACTTGGCTAGGCCGTGGTACCCAGATATTTGGCCAAACACTAGTCTAAATGTTGCTATGAAGTTATTTTTTTGGTAAGATTAATATTTAAATCAGTAGACTTTGAATAAAGCAGATCACTCCATAATATCCTCACCCAATCAGTCGAAAGCCATATGAGGGAAGAAAAGAAATTGACATCTTCCTCAACTATGTCTCGCTGCTCCCGAGAAAGAGGGAATTCTGCCGGAAGATTGTCTTCAGACTCAAACTGAACCGCAAACTCTTCCTGGGTCTGCAGCCCGCCGGCCTGTCTTGCCCATTTGGGACTCCCCAGCCTCCAACCATGGCGTGAGCCAATGCCTTAAAACCTCTCTTGAGGCAGAGATAGCTAGAGATGTTGTACTGGTTCTGTTTCTCTGGAGAACTCTAACCAATACAGGATATTTTTTTACTAAACGAAGGAAATAACCATAAGGGAAGGGAAAGGCGAAAAAATCACATCTACTCCTTGATGGATTAGTTCTTGTTACAGGAGGCAAACTGGCAGACTTTGAAAAGGAAGTTATAATTTCTGCCTTGGATAGGAGAACACACACAAGTGCTCATAAATTCTCGGTAACAAACGCCCATGCAGGCGTGATTCATCCAAAGTGAATAAACAAGTATTTGTCTTTAAAATTCAGCTTTTTATTGTATTTCCAATAATGGAAGATAAAGTCAGATTACAGGCTTCACCAGACCAGCAAACAGAGAGACGTGGGTTAAAGGTGCCTCATGGCTGACCAGCGACCTGTGAACCCCAAAGCACAGAAGCTGGCCGCATAGATGCGGAGGGGGCTGATAGGATTCCCAGCCAGGCAGAGGGTCCCATGGTGACCGTGGATGCACTGAACTTCCAGGGATACTCACAGAGAGACTTCAGGGAGCTTTCCGCTGTTCTGATCTTCCTCCAACTACAATTTAGTTCTTGTTTGGGTTCCTTTTACTAAACAACAGCCAGCATCCTTGTAAGTGAGAAAACTGGTGTCAACATTTTGGGTACCATGGAAACAGATGTTTTCTACGTCTTTGGACAGGAAGCCAAACTGTTCTAAGTGAAGCAGTCTTGAATTAATCCAAACCACTTCAGTCTATGACAGAGATTGCACAAACGAAGCTTGCTATGCAGCGTCTCCCAGGGGCAGCTGAGAAGATAAGATTCCTCACCCACCATAAACAATAATAATAATAACTTTTCTTCTACTTTTTATTTTTTTAATTTTATTTTTCAATTAAAGTGTGCATTTAGCATTACTTTGTATTAGTTTCAGATGTACAGCATAGCAGTTATACAATCACATACTGTACAAAGTGATCCCCGATATTTGAAGTCCCAGCTGGCATCACACGTAGTTACGACAATATTGTTGACTGTATTCCCCATGCTGTACTTTACATCCCTGGGACTATTTTGTAACAAGCAGTTAGCACTTCTCAGTCCCTTTACCTTTTCACCCAGTCCCCCAACATCCCCCCCCCAGCATCCGCATGTCTGTTTTCTGTATAAGTCTGTTTTTATTTTGTCTCTTCATTTATTTTGTTCTTTAGATTCATATATAAGTGAAATCATATGGAATTTTTCTTTCTGTGCCTGGCATATCTTGCTTAACATAATGCCCTCTAGGTCCATCCTTGCTGTCGCAAATAGTTAAGATTTCATTATTTTTTTTTATACCAAGTAATATTCCATTGTATGTATGTACCACCACTTTTTATCCACTCCTCCACTGATGGGCACTTGGGCTGCTTCCGTATCTTAATTATTGTAAATGATGCTGCAATAAACATAAGGATGCATATATTCTTTTGATTTAGTGTTGTATATTTTTTCAAATATATACCCAGAACTGTAACTGCTGGGTCATAAGGCAGTGCCGTTTTTAATTTTGGAGGAATCTCTATACTATTTTCTACAGTGGCTGCACCAGTCTGCATTCCCACCAACAGTGCACTAGGGCTCCCTTTTCTCCACATCCTCTCCAACACTTGTTGTTTGTTGATTCACTGATGACGGCCATTCAGACAGGTGTGAGGTGGTATCTCATTGTGGTTTTAATTTGCATCCCTCTGATGATTAGTGATGTTCAGCATGTTTTCATATGTCTATTTACCATCTGTGTGTCCTCTCGAGACAAGAGTCTATTTAGGTCCTCTGCCCACCTTTTAATTGGGTGGGTTGTTTGTTTTAGGTGTTGAGTTGTATGAGTTCTTCATAAATTTTGGATATTAACCTCTTATTGGATGGATCATTGTCGAACATCTTTTTCCATTCAATAGGTTGTCTTTTCATTTTGTTACTTTCCTTTACTATGCAAAAACTCTTTACTTTGATGTAGTTCCATTTGTTTATTTTTCTTTTTTTGCTTCACTTGCCCAAGGAGATAAGTCAGAAAATATATTGCTAAGAAAGATCTCAGAGATTTTACTGCCTATGTTTTCTTCTAGGAGTTTTTTGGTTTCCAGTATCATATTTAAGTCTTTAATCCATTTTAAATTTATTCTTGTATACAGTAGAAGAAGGTGGCCTAGTTTCTTTTTTGTTTTTTTTTTTGCATGTATCTGTCCAACTTCCCCAGCACCATTTATTGAATAGACTGTCTTTATCCCATTTTACATTCTTGCCTCATTTGTCATAGATTAGTTGCCCACATAGGTGTGGGTTTATTTCTGGGCTCTCTGTTCTGTTTCATTGATCTGTTTTGATGCCAATACCATACTGATTACTACAGTATTGTCATTATTTGGTATCAGGTATCAACTTCGTTCTTTTTCAAGATTGCTGTCTTTCCTTACAAATTTTTGGATCATTTGTTGTAGTTCTGTGGGAAACACCATTGGTATTTTCATAGGAACTGCACTGAATCTATAGGTTGTTTGGGGGTAGTTTTAATATTTTAACAATGTTAATTCTTCTTATCCATGATCACAAATACGCTTGTAATTTATTTGTGTCTTCTTCAATTTCATTCTTCAATGTCTTGCCATGTCTTTTAACTCCTTAGTTAGATTAATTCCTAGGTATTTTTTGTGATGTCATTGTAAATGGGATTGTTTTCTTAGTTTCTCTTTATGATAGTTTATTATTAGTGTATAAAATGTAACCAATTTCTGAATATTTATTTCATATCCTACTTTACTAATTCACTTATCAGTTCTCTTAATTTTTGGTGGAATCTTTAGGGTTCTCTATTTATGGTATCATGTCATCTGCAAATCAAGACAATTTCACTTCTTCCTTTCCAGTTTGGATGTCTTTTATTTCTTCTTCTTGTCTGATTGGTAGGGCTATGACTTCCAGTGCTGTGTTGAATAAGAGTGGGGAAATTATGATAATTTTTAATATTATATACAATCTGTCTTTCACTGAGGCACACACAATTTTTTTTTAAATAATGACAGTTTTAGCAATTTTAAGTTACTGGCCTTCTGGTCATATTACCTTGTGGATCAGTCCATACGGAAAATACTGACATGCCAGCACCATGCCAACACCTGCCTAAGCAGAGCTGGCTTCTCATAAAACTTCCCCAAGGGCAGCATATAGTGAAGAGTTTGGGTTTCAAATAACTCTTGAATGAAACATGCTTCTTATAAAGAAAATATAAACAGGAAGCTGGGGTGATGACAAAGCAAGTCATAGAAACTGGTACAATCAATCTAACTTGACAGTAATTTTCCTACACTAAACAAAAATGCAAAGAATTCATCCAAAATTCAATTTTGCTGTTTATAAAAATGAGTAGCTTTGAAATAACCAAAGCTCAAAGATAGATTGCTTTAAAATGAATTGTGATTAAATAGACACATTAAATAAAAACACAATGATAAAACGGTAAACTAAGAGTGTTAAAAACGATGAAAATGAACAATAGGTAAAAGAATATCTTAGAAGAATAAAGTAGTATGAAAATAGTTAAAAATAAATAAAAATCAATTAAGACAATACCAGAAATAAACAAGATTAAATTACAATGATTCTAGAAATTCAGTAGTCCTGTGATTAACGCCCCGTTGAAAAGTAATTAGGGCCTCTTATAGCAAGATGGTGGACGGTTCTCCCCAAATTTGAGGTCACTGCTGCATCTTCATGAGGCTCGATATTCCCAGGCAAATATCTTTAAATGGACGCAGGTGGTCCATTGGGCGTGTCTCCAAGTGAGGTTTGTAGAACATATTTCCAACTATGAACCAAAACCAAATAATCACACCATGGATACAACACCATCTCAGAAGCCAACCAGATTCTTGGCCGACAGCTTGGGGAGGGTAAACAAGACTCTATCAGCGACCTGTCAGAAACCCTAAGCTCTTCGAGGGCTGGATCCCAGTTGTGAAGCACAGAGCCTGAGAGTAACCCTCTGTTGAACTGGACAGAGCTGAGCCAAACCATGATACACCTCTAGCCTTATGGAAAGTGCATGCTAACCACATAATTAGGATGCCCCTTTCATCTCCAAACACCTCCCTAACTCCAGCCTCTTCCTCAACATGTGGCATGGAAAGCATCTTATCTCCAGCTATGGAAGCGGGGTCCTTTAGGTATTCAGCACCTCAATGAGGGTAGTAAGGACAGAGATTGGGGGTGGACCAGCACATACTGGAGTGAGCTGAAGCAGGGCACACAGAGTCATTCTTGGCGGGGTTTTCAAAGGTCTGTGGGCCACCTTCCTGGAATCTTTGGGGGTGCAGGTTTGAAGTGAGATTCCTGGGCCACATTATGCACCTAACACCTCAGAATCTCCAAGGTGCAGCCCAGAAGGCTGCAGTTTGAACAAGCTCCACTCCCCAACTTCAAGTGATTGTTACACTGACTAACGCTAGAGGTTTATAGACTTCAAGGGAAAGTGGAATCAGGGAAAATGGGAGTTAATAAGCCAAAAAATGCCTGTTCTGGGCAGGAGTCAATGATATAAGGCAGAGATTGTGGGCAAATCTAGCAGCAACAGCAGGGACACAGAAGACAAGGCCACAGAACCAGAAAGGTAGAGTCTCAGTACATTTTCTGGGCCTGGGTAGCACCTCTTTGGTGGCGCTGGAGTCCCCTTCCCCCACAGGCACGCCTCTGCAGCTGTTGAAGCCATGGTGTGCTGACACATTCCAGCTCCTTTACTAGTTAAATCATACATCTTGTTCCAACTGTTTAGAGAAACCAAAGACACTGAAATGCAGGTATCTCTACACTAGACTAGAGCAGCTGTCTTAATCTTGAAAGAACACAGCACCCCAACCAAATCTACATCAGAGGGATGGCCAAGAGTGCTTGAGAGCTGGAGAAGACAGTTGTTAGCTTGAGGGAGTGCAGCGAAATGGGACCAGAACAAAATGTACTGAGCAGAGCCTGAAGTCTCAGCAACAGGTTGAAAACCTTCTCTCCAGATTTTTAGCCCACTCAACAGGTCCCACTGCCTCATCTCCAACTCTGTACTCAATTCTAGATGTCTTTGAAGGCCTGGGAGCCTCACATTTTCTAAACCATAACATTAGCGTTTCTCAAATCCACCAGTTTTAATGGAGCACAGAAATCCAGAATCACAGATCAGGAGGTTCCTAGAAGAATGCAGCTGCACACACTGTGTTCACAGAAGGTATCGGTCGCTTCTTGCTTCACCAGCTCATGCTAGGGATTGAAATAAAAATGGTCCCAAGACCACCATCACCAGGTGTCAGTTTCTTAGGGTGAGGAAGAGGAGTGACAAGTGTTTGGCTTGGAGTTCTTGGGGCAATCGTAGCTGGCTTATGGTTTCCATGGAGCGTCATCAATGTAGTGCTGATGAGCTCTCCCCGCACACATATTTTACCCCGTGGTGGGTGGAATCATCTCTATGACCAGTGTGTACTTCCACCTCCTCTCCTATCCCTCCGCCCGCCCACGAGAGCTCTGGTCTGATCCTCAGCCTCCTTAGATTCACAGGGAAGCCCATGGCTTTCCGGCCCTGCCTACACTGACAGGTGAGCCTCCCGGTGCTGGGACAAGGAACTGAGGGGGCTTGTGGTTCCATGTGCCCACGCCACACTCCCCACACTAGCATTTATTACTAATAAACATGACTCGAATTCCATTTGCCTTATTCTTTCTCGGGCTCTTCATTGATTCAAAACTCCACAGAAAGGAGAGTGGACTCGTATGTTGGCTGTTCTCAAGTCTCCTACATATGGGTTCTACTTTCGGTTTAGAAAAGAGTGAGCATAAACCCCTCTGGTCGGAGACATAGAGGGCTCCCTTCGCCCAACCCTAGTGATTCAGGCTGTGGAGGATGGCTTCCCAACGTGGCTCCAGTATTTATGTTTCAGGGTGGTTGTGGGCGAACTCAAACCAAAACTGTATCAGCTGCACAGGACTTACGTAGGCACGTAGGTAAGGACTACTGTAGGATTGTCGGTGCCAATGCTCTGTAAATGCCCCTCCATTTGTGGTTCTGAAGGGACTAAATCCACTGCCCTGTTTGCCATTTCTGCAACGTGCGGATTTTCTCACCTGCACAGCTTTGCACGAGCTACCCCCACTGCCGTGGCCTCTCCCCTGGCCCTGCCTCTGGTCACTTGGAAAACTCCTGCTTATGCTTAAAGATGTAATTCAAATGTCACTCATCCTGATCTTTGCAGACGGAGTTAAATACTTCTTTGTGCTGCTGTCACATCTTGTTTATGCCTCTACGAGTTGCTCTTCCTACATCTTCCATGGCATTTCCTTCCTCTCCACCCCTATCCTATCCTGAGAACTCTGGAAAGCATTAACTGTCTTCTTTGTAATCTCTATAATCCCCAACCCCTAATCCAGTGCCTGGCTTGTGGTAACATCTAATAAATATGCAAAGAGACAGGCAGATGGAAAAAGAGAAGAGGAGACAGAGAGACACAAATACAGCAAGCCAGATAGAAGAGCGGAGGAGAGAAACAGGAATAAAGACACAGAAATAAATACCAGAAAAGGGAGGAGAAGCCATGGAGAAGGGAAAAGGGGAAGAAAAGGAAGATTAAATCATAAACATTACTGCATAGCTTCCTTGCTCCCCACAAAAAGATTTGCTCAATTCTAACTGAATGCTAACGATAGCTATCAATGGCAGAAAGCTAGACCACACAACCAGAACCAGGGCAAATGCAAGTGATTAAAAGGCAAAGCTGTTGCTTTGAAACCCTATCTAGGACCTACATGAACCTGCAGAACTGGGTTCTTATTGCTGGTCCAAGTGTGGAGCGGAGAGAGAGTTTACTTGCTGAAAGTATCCAGGACCCTCCCACATGTGGAAACTTTCTATTTCGACTGCCGTGAATAAATAACTTAGCTGCTGGCTGATAGCATTTCCCAATCCTTCGTAAATGGGTGTCATTATTTAAGTAGAGAGTTTAAAAGGATTTGTTTTTAATTTTGACCTCTCAACCACATGGCCTGGTAGGGGGACTTTTAGGAGAGCATTTAAACCTTAATGTTTGCAACTTAAAGCATTTTATTTTTTCTGTAGGCCCACTGTAAGTCTGCAAGATGACCTAATTCACTCCTGTATGTGTTTGTATGTAAGCATGGCCAATAATGAAAAAAGTTACCAGAAATTATGGCAAAGGGCAAATAAAAGCAGCTGTATCTCTGAAAGGGTTACATCTCCATATTAGAATAAAAGACGGTCTGTGTATAGAGGAGTCACTTATAACAGTTTATAAGCAAATCAACATTTTTTAGACAGTGATCAGCTACTGTTATATGATCATGTACCAAACAGGAAAAAAAAACCCAACAAATAAAACATAGCCACATAAATAGAAATGACTAAGTAGAGATTCTCCTCTTTACACTCTTTCATCCCATGAGTTGGGTAATTTCTTTACACAGTGAGGAGGCCCATGATACATACAAAGCATTGCCTCTGTCTACCTCTGTGTGTCCATATTAGGCAGCCAAGTCCTAGAAATTAAGGACCAAAGTAACTCCTTGGTTAGCATTTAGGACAATAGCATATGTGCACATAAATAGGCTTTAATGTTTCTTTCTTGTTGTTACTGGTGGTGGTTGTTTTGAGGGGCACTGTTTTTGTTTTCTATGTATTGTTTCCAACTCCATCAACCATCTGCTGAGTTGCCTCCTCTTTGGTAAAAACTGCGCTAAGCTCTGCAGACAGGTTTTAAAAAATGATTGAGTCAGGCCCTCTATCTGAGGATCTCACAGGTCCGAGGATTTGGGTGGAGCTGCAAGCCTATACATAAAGACATTCTACTAGCCTGGGTCCCCAGAGAGCCTCCGGGAGACTTAACAGAGAGCGAGCACAGAGGTCCAGTCTGCCACCCTCTCTCTCTCACTTCCCCATGAAGCCTCTCCCATTGGGTTCATACCACTCTTCCAGCACATTCCAATAGTCTTTGTGTCGATGCCATATGTCTACCTCAATATCCTCTCAGTGGATCCTAGATGTTTTGAGTATAAAAATAGGTCTTGTTTTGGTGTCAACCAAAGCAAGGAGCCTGGATTAGTAAACTGTTTTGTCTCATCTTCCTAATGGCACCATGAGGTATTTGAAGATGTGACCTATGCCTGTATTTTTTTGGTGTTAGCCAAATACTCCCGCAGAGCACAGTTATACATTGTATACTCTTAGGACAGATTTGTTGAAGGACTGTGAACTACCCAGAACAGAAGTACTTCTGTCTGCCAGCCTCCGCCCATTCTCTTCTGGCTGTGGCTTTTAGTTCTGCTCTTTTGTTTATTCCTCTGTAAATAAGAATGTTTTTTATCTCAAAGTGTGTTAGAACAATGAGATCCTTTGAAGCGCTCTGCCCAGGCCTTAACACTCAGAGAGCACGCTGGGGTGGTAGATGTTATACAATGTAATTCTCAAGACTAGAGGATTAATCTCAAGGTGAAGAAAGATCTTTAGCTCTTTGAGGGGTGAGAGGAATTAAACCCTTGTGTTGTGACCTTTAATGTTTCTTCTCCCTCAAAAATGCTTGATTTGTCAAATTTGTAGATGGAAACTAAAGGAATTTCCTAAGATCTATATGAGAGGATCGCAAAACAGTGATTTTTAGCTTTAGGTCCGCAAAGGAGCTTCAGTCAGCCCGTTGACTCTTAAACGCACATTCGAAACACACGTGTATGCATGTATGTGCACTGGTCTGTCCAGTGATTATGCAGCTTTGATGAGACGTCCAACGGAATTGGCGGCTCGAAATAAACTTGAGAGCTCCTGCCATTAAATACGGATATTTTCTGCTTCTCCCTAAAAATCAACAGGGGGAATATTCTTCTACAAATTAAAATGTCTAGGAGGATCTTTGCACCTAGGTTAAATATCATACTTCATAAAACCAAAGAATTAATAATGTAAAAAAACCCCAACAACCCCAAAACAGAGGCCTGAGGAAGAAGATGAATATCTTATAGCCAAAGGCACAAATAGCAATACGGCCTATGAGACAAACAAGTGCCAGGGATTGAGACCTGACACATGCTCGCTTCAACACCTGGGCTTGAAATATATTAGAAGGAAATGTCACAGCAATTAATAAGCTTCTACCTCCTGCCCACATTCATTAGGAGAAAAATAAACAGAAGTTTAGCAATTATCAAAATCAGAGAGGCGAGTTGTTGTTAGTTCTGCAAGAAATTCCCAGGAAAACATATTTCTTTTTTAATGAAATATATACCACTAGCAGCCAAAAGATAATATCAAGGCAATTGTGTGGCCATTCAAGAATACTATTTCATGGGGCCAACTACGTCAGTCTGATTTCAACAATTTCAGGTTTCAAAGACTCCTAAAATGCATTTACAGACATTCTTCTACCAGCTTTACTATTTATAAGCTGTTTCCTCAACTAAAACTCTACCACTCCTCCCCATGCCATTCAAATGACCAGAAAATGTCATACCTACATAAAGGAATGAGTGCTGATCTACTGTCTTCATATAAACTAATTTGGCCAGATGTCTTATTCATGAGGCCAATAGAGCCAGGCAATGTAATAGGCACTAAGGGCAGAAAAGCCAATAAAATAGATGTTGACCCTGATATCAGGGTGCGCACAGTCTAGAAAGGGTAAAGGAAGGGGGGTAAAAGTCAAATAAAGCAGTTTAATAGTTGTATGTTGCGTTTAATGCTATTAAGTAAACAAAGAAGAGGCTTGAGGCTAGACTAGCAAACAGGACCTTCTATTAGTCTAGGAAGACCTTTTCTCAGAAATGCCATGTAAGCCGAGATGAAAAGATAGACCAGTGTTTGTACCTGGAGCTAGAAAAAGAGAATGTAAGGTTGAGAAAACAGCATGTGTAAAGATGTCAAAGCAGGAAAGATCTTGGCCTTTTTGAGAACGGAAAAAAATGTGGTGAATCCCACCCTTTGAAGGGGAGAAGGCAAGAGACAGGCTGGAGGAGAAGGGTTGGGATTGTGCTGTGGTCAGGAGTTCACACTTTGTTGTAGCTTAATGGCAAGTCCCTGAGGGTTTTAAGCAGGGGGAAGGGAGATGACCTGATATAATTTCTATATTAAGACTCTCACCTTGAATAATAGTGAATTACAACCAGCCCCTAGTCTGGGAAGCCTCTAGTCTCGAGTCTGGGAAGCAGCCTCTAGTCTGGGAAGACTAGAAGATGCTGCCTTGGAATAAGTGGGAGCAGTGGAGTTGGAGGGAGGAGAGATTGAGATATATTTAAAAAATAGAATTAACAGAATTTTATGATAGACTAGACACAAGGGAGGAGAGAAGGAAGGGAGTGAAGTATTACTCGTAGCACTCTTGTTGAAGTACCGGAGAGGATGGCGAGCCATTTCTGAGATTCGGCGATTTGCACAAGGTGCCGAGAATCCACTGGGAGCCTGCCACGTGGCTGCTGCGTTCAGGTGGAGCTGCCACCTCGGCAGCGCTCTGCAGGTCGACCTACAAGTCTGGAGTTTAGATGGCGGATCAGGGCTGGACGCATTAATTGGGTCTTCAGCATGTCAGTGTAAGAAACGTCCAAACCGGGAAGAATTTTCATGAGTTTATTTGAGTCAAACTGACGACAGTTGCCAGGAAGCAAAATGTCAACAGACTGAGAAAATTCTCCAGAGATTGGCAGTTTTGCATCTTATGTTATACATTTCGATCAAAGGAGGAGGCGTAAGGGGGCTACATGAAATCCATTGGCGATAAATTAGGGAGACTTGAGAAAGCAAAACAGGCAGATCTCTGAGAATGGATAAGAAGTAAAATGAGAGACACCTGCTTCTTTCTGCATAGGTGGGTACTGGTTAGTTGACAGTCAACAATTAACAGATAACAATGAACAATGAGGGGATTTGTGGTGCCTGCTCCCGGCTGGTGCTTGTGCCCTGAGGGGGTGGAGTCAGACAGGGAAGTTACCCTGACATTCCAAAGGTCTGTTATCTTAGATGCAAAAAGACAATAGACAGGCCCAGTTAAAGTAAAGATTGACCTTTGGCTGGGAAGATACTCGCCTAGGAGGTGACTACCCACCATGACTCACTTTTAGCTAAAAGTTTTAATTTCAGACCATTCTCTAAGGTTACCTTAGGTCTCCGAGTTTGTGCGGCTGCCTCCCAGGCCTCCCCAGAGCTTGTCAGGTTTAGTATGTGGCCCTTTTTCATCCACAAGCATTACAATAGCATTTGAATCCCTAAAAATGGATGAGATGCATCTAGGGAGAAACTTTGTAAAAGGAAAATCCTTCAGAGATCCCCTCCCCCTGCAAATAATCAGAGGACTAGTTGAACAGGAGAAGCATGTAAAAGGGAGTCTAACAAGGGGTGGGAGACTAGGGAAGTAGGATGCAAAAAAACAATATAAGAGGAAAATGCTCTTTCTTCTGGTTCTAAATGTTATGCTGGAAGAAGCCTTAGCCTGAAGTCCAGTTGCCTCAGGCACATCGGTTTGTCATGGCCCCCAAAGTTGATTTCACTTAGAACATACCTTAAACCAGTGTTTTCAAACCTTTTACATAGAGACGGTGCGGGAAATGACAACCTGTTTTATGGCATAGTGGGCCTGATGCAGGGTGTTTGGCACCTGTCACTGCCGGCCTGGGGTTTCCAGCTGTGGAATCCCAGACCACGGCGAGGGAATGCTGCTGGCCTAGCCTGCTGTGGCCGTACAGATGGATCCATACGGGCTCTTCTGGTTAAAAATAGTAGAAAATGTAAGCAAAAATGTGGAGAGTTTATTTCAACAATATAGAGGTAACACATGGGGACACAGGGCTGGAATCAGCCAGGCCGGGGGAAGGATTAGAATGAACCAAGAAATGGAAACTGATCAAGCAAAAGGGACTCCTCTCTGCATGGCTCATTGCTGCTTCTCTTGGTAGCCTGCTTTGTTATATTTTCTCGGCATTGTAGCTCCTCTCTGATACTCTGTGTGTATGGCATGCGGTCATCCCTCCCAAGTTCAGAGACATTTTCTCTATGTCCCAACTCCAGGTTCCTGGAGAAGGCACTATAGCCCAACTTGAACCAGGGCTGCATGCCTGGTCTGATCGACTGAGGCCACAGGAACAGTGTTACTTTGTGAAAAATGGCCACCAGGGAGGCCCTAGGACCACAGGTGGCAAACACAAGGCCCACGGGCCGAATCCAGCCCTCCACCTTGTTTTATCCGGCCCGGCACCCTGCTTCTACCTGGCAGCAGCGCCGAGCTCCTTGCCCCTCGTTAAGCAGTAGTTACATTTATACAGTCCTAAAATTACATTCGGCCCTTTGAAGGCAACCACGAGGCTGATGTGGCCTCTGGTGAAAACGAGTGTGACACCTCTTCCCTACATGCTGGACACATGCAGCGCAAAGATATTGCCACATCCCACCTGTGGCAATTTAGTCTTAGAAGACTAAATTTTTAGTCTTCTTGATTATAACATTGTATTCCCTTGATTCAACCACATCGTCCATTGTAAAAGGCATCAATTTACTGGCAGCTCGTCCAGCAAAAGCAAACACTGTGTTAAATATGTGCATGTATTTTAAGAGTCTATAGAAGTTTGTATTTGTCCTTACCATCACCTACTACTTTCTTACCCAGTAATCAATATGACCATCACCAGTTGACTCTGAGCTTCTTTTACAAAGCATAAAAATAATTCTGAGAGTCTTTTGAATTGTAAAGATATTCTAATATTCATTGCCCATGCTCATTATCCTGACAGATGTAGCAACTTTTGAATTGCTAATATATAATAATTTAAAAGCAGAGCAAAGAATCTGGAAGTCTGTCTACATTTCTGCTCCGATGGCACTGAGAGGATTTTTTATTTGAATTCCCCATCACTGGAATTTTAACTGCTTTTCTTGAAAGTCAGCTAAAAGCTTTTATCTAATGTTCTGAGCTTGAGTGATAGGCCTTCACAAAATTGGTTCTAGACACCTTCCTCCTAGCTTTGAAAATTCTGTGATGCACGAGGTCTGTCCAGAAGGTACCCAGCCATGTACTATAAAAATATAGAGACATTTATTGAAGAAGATACAAGATACAAGAAACACTGTACATAGGACAATGATGCCTCAGTCCCCTTCAAATTAGGCACCTTGGGACCTCACACAGTTCTCCCATTCTCACCATCAGCTGCCTTGTCGTGTTTTCCTGAATATCATAGACGGTCTGAAACCTCTTTCCTTTCAAAGGTGATTTTAATTTTGGGAAAAGCCAGAAGTTGCAGGGCTCCAAATCTGGGCTATAGGGGGGCTGAGTCACCTGGGTGACTTGATGTTTCACTAAAAAACTGCATGAGCAGGCACATTGTCATGATGAAGCTGCCAATCACCAGTTGCCCATAGCTGCAGCCTTCTGAATCATCCAAATCATTTCAGAGGAGGAATGTTCAAGTTTAACGCAAAACTTCATACAAATTCATTGCTCTGCTTGCTCAGTCATTTTGAATGTAATGGTCAGACAGTACACATATTCACTCAACAGCAACTATTACCCCCACGGATTAGTACAGTGAAGTCACCATTGTTTGCACATGCGCATTCCAGTCCACTCTCCTTGGCTGCCATGTTACATGGATGTCGCGCAAACCATGGTCGTTATATTAACAACGGCTGTACTTTTTCCGGACAGAAAAGGATGGCTTTCTCTGATGTCTTTAACTGTATTGTCTGATGAGTGATAGGCAGTCTTCTGCGTACACAATAGGTTTTTGTTTCAATGTTTCAGTATGGCATAAACTTATTTAAAAATTGTTTGATGATTTTTTACAATGACACTTCCAAATTTAATTTAAATGAGATGCACCTGTGGTACTACCAATGGTTCTAATTCAACCGAGGTGAACACGTACCTTCTGTACCTGGCAATGTTGGCAAAGTTTCTCTGGCTGGCACCTGGACAGTCTCGTTGGAAAGATTTTAAGACATGTCCCAATTTCAGAAATCTCGAAATGTGGAAAATGTACATCTTGCCATAGTATTCCTTTTTTGAGACTCAGTATGTGCTAGACCTTTTTAACTAAGGGCTTCACATGGTTTAACTTATTTAATCCTCATAACAATCTAGGAAGCTATAGGTCTTATGCCCATTTTACAAATGAGGAAACTGGGGTGGTAAGATTAAGGGATTTCCCCAAAATCATTGAGCTAGAAAAATAATCAAGCCAGGATCTGAGGCCAGCCTGACTTCAAACCCCGCATATTTAATCAGTGTATCAGAATGCTTCCTAATTAATTGTATAGTAGTGAAAGTCATTAGATAAAATTAATAAACAAGATAAAAAATAAGATTAATTGATTATATGAATTAACCCACCTTACTAATTATTCAGTTAGCTAAGCTACTGCTGTGTTTCTGAGAAATGTGGACAAGGCTAAGAAGTAGTCAGTGTATTATATATGTTAATATCATTTCTGGTACCAAGTTGGATAAACCACTGCCCTCATACATGTACTTGATTTTCTCATTTTTACATTCAGGGAACCAACTCAAATGATAATGATAATGGATGGAAAACAACTGGAAGTTAGGGTTTTAAGAGGCGCTGAGTTCTTTCTCTCTTCCCTTCTAGTCCAGGTGCCCAAAGCCCAGAACTGCTGAGCAGCTACAAGACAAGACCATCCTCACCATCACTTTCAAAGGACAAGAGACAGAGCAAATGAACACGAAAAGTGTCCCGTTACCTTAGGCCCCTAATCCTTTCATGTTAGGATTCTGCCTCTGGGAATGATACCAAGGGGCGGAGTGTGGGACAGGAAGGTGTCCCCTCAAAATGTTCGAGGACAATCCGAGGCATGGCAGCTTTTCTTAAGAACATCAATATTGTCCAGGAGCCTATTTCCTCGATCAGGAAACAGGGAAGCTTCCTCACCCTAACTTGCCAGGACTGGGTAAGAAAACCTTGTTCTAGTGCAACCAGTAGCAGACTTCCGGCCTGTTGATTAAAAGTAAATTAAAAAGCTCACAATTAATACTACAAGTACAGCCTGAATGAGGCAACTCATTCAGGGCACCAAAGCAATCATAGCATTTCCTTCTCTGGTGCTGGGAAACCTACCCTGAAAAGCCTCTGAAGGCTGGGGCTGGGTTTTTTAGATTATTTAATGGACTGAAGGTGAGAAACTCATTATTACTGTGTAGAAAACTGAACAGAAGGCACAAAAACATTTACAATGGGGGGTTTTAATGTATTTGCCTTGCTTCTCATTTGCTCCTGTTACTTTCAGGCTCAGAGATTGCTCTAACTCACCATCTTTACGGTTTCCTCCCCATTGACCTTATTTTCATTTCCCTGCTGCTAGTCATGGTCATCTATACGGATTTTAGGTTAAAATCAGCCACCTTCTGGTTGATTATCCTTCCCGTTCATTCACTTTTTGCATTCATTAATACTACAAATGTGTTAGCACTGGTTCACACACATACTAGCTTAATAACAAACAGAAAATTTAGTTCTAGCCAACCCCGGAAGCACAGTGGGAGGGCTCTGAGTTCCCCTCGGGGCACCTTTAGAATGAAGGATCTAGAACCTAGATCTGCCCCCTTTTATTGTCACCACAGTAATTCAAGGGGGACCTTGACATTGGGAGGTTGGGGATTTTGCCACTGGTCAAATCTGGCCTAAATTCTACACCACTTACCAGGTGTGAAACCAGAAACAAGTTTGCTAAGTTCTCCGAGTTTCAGTTCCCTCATCTCCTAAAAGGGACCATCACGTCTATCTTCAGGTTGGTTGGAAGGTTCAGACGTGCTATTGTCAGTAAAGGAATGCAAAAGAGTCCATCAGTAAACGTTACTTCTCCAAGCAACCCCTTTCCTATTCACCCCCTTTCCTATTTACGAATTCATCTTATTTACATCCTGTTACCTATTCTTGCTATCCAGTGAGTGAGTTCCTATTATGTGCCAGGCTCAGGGGATACAATGGGAAGTGAAACCCACAGAGAGCACATCCCATGGAGCTCATTGTCTGGTGAAAAAGACAGACTCTCCACAAACAAATACAGTGTTAGACGTTTTGCTTCTGAAACAGGATATAGAAAAGAATGCCAGCTCCAGAAGTTCTGACTAGGAAGGGCAATCTGGGCAGAATGCAGACTCGCCTTCAGGCTATAGTTGCTGAGCAAGCTGGCTTTTTGCCAAGGTCTGTGTGCATGGGGGTGGGGAGTGAGAATGCTGATGGACACCACACCCCTCCCCACCTGCACCAGCCAACCAGCCAACTCTCCTGGCAGGGAAGGCCTCCCCCGCTCAGGCCTGAATGGTCTTGGCTACTGCAGGCCTGCCCCTGTGCCGCTGTGTGTTAGGCTCCCCTCCCGTGTGACCCAGGTAAAAGGAAGCCTCCACTGCTTCCCACACCCTGGTCCAGAGGCCCCCGCTCTGCTTCCAAACTGACTCCCTGCAAGGCAATTACTGCATTGTGCCACATATAAGGCGCTCTCACGTTTTTGGCCCAAACGTTCAGAAAAAAATCTTTTGTATTAACTTTTTAACTCATTGTTTTATTTATTTACACTTAGAAACAAAACTGTCGTATTCCAGGGTACTATTTTGCATATGGATATTATTATCGTCTTCTAGAGTTACACTTTTAATGCATAAGCATGAATTAAAAACATTCTTATACATACAGAATTAGTACTACCTATGTATAATGCGTATCCTTATTTGTCCCTCAAAAATTTGGGCAAAGAAGTGAGTATTATACACAGCACAATACGGTAATTTCTCTGCTAATTAATTATGCTTTTCTGCCCCGGCTTTCAAGGATGCGACCTCAGAAGCCAGGTTCCTTCAACCGGCATAAGTCCCTGAAGTCTCCCCGTTCCAGCCCCACGTCCATTGCTTATTAGCCACCCTTCCTTCATTTACTATTGGTGACAAAACCCTTTTTTATTTCCTTTGCGTTGCATTTTCCGATTTGCAAGTAAAACAAATATATGGGTATATGATGCCTGTTTAGTGTGTTTAGGCCACAGTTCACATATGTTACTTCATTTAATTGATACAACAACACTGAGATGTAGGTATTATGACAGCTCATATTCGGGCAATTGAAGAAATCAAATATTAGAGTAATATGTAGGCAGGGTCTTCAACCACATAGGCTCTTCCCATTACCGCAATATCGAACAATCACTATAAATATTTTGCAAACAAATTCACAAACGTAAGGGGATACAAAAAACCATATTGTAATTGCTGGCTGATGCCTGCACTGAGGTTGCCTTCTGTTTTTGTCGTCTAGGTATTCAGCTCTAAGCACTGGGGCATCTTCTGTAGGGGCAGTTGAGTCTAAATTTTGAAAAGCAATTATCTCAGCTAATTCATCCTTTCAGGGGCTATTTAGCAGTGTATTTTCTCAAGCACCAGTAGGCCACAGGACTTCATAAAAGCAATAGGATATCATTGTTGCCATATTCATCAGTTCATCATGTCTGTATTGCTTATTTACTGACAAAGGCCCTTTTCCCCCAGTGTCAGCACTATATCTTTAATGTAGCTTTAGAGAAGAAGAACTGCATTCTCTGCTGACTCATCCATCACTGAGAAAATGACTAGCGAAAGTCCAATTCTCAATTACAAGCACAAAACAGTCCTGCCTTTTAGCATATATCAAGCCCATCTCGTTCAGCTGTTCTCTGACATGAGCTAGCTCATCAGGACGGGCCAAATCATTAAAAGACCTTATATGTTCCCTCAAGATCATATTATCAGGTTGTATTTTTTCTTTTAGAGCTTCAACTTTTGCCTTCCCATCCTAAAATCAATAGTGCCCAGTTCTAAAGCAGATTTTCTAAGGCAATTTTCTAAGGGAAATTAATAGTTCACTGTCGAAGTGGGAAACCTTCACAACCTTGGCCTAGAAAATCCTCCTGGTTTCATCACCCAGGTTTCCTGGGGCAATGAGCCTACTGCTTTATTCTCTTCCACCTTGGTGAATATTGAACAATGTAGCAGATCGTAAATGTCACAATATGAAGGCCTGTCTTAGTCGGCTCAGGTTGCTGTAACAAAATACCGTGGACTGGGTGGGTGAAGCAACACAGTGGGATGCCCAAGGTCGGGTGCTAGTGCGGTCGGGTTCTGGTGAGAGTTCTCTTCCTGGCTTACAGATGGCCACCTCACATGGCAGAGAGCGTGGGCGAGCTCTTTGGTCTCTTCCTATAAGAGGGCATCAATTTTAACATGAGGACTACACACCCTCACGACCTCCTCTAAACCTAATCGCCTCCTGAAGGCCCCACCTCTGCTACCATCACATTGGGGGGGGTAGGACTTCACCATATAAATTGGGGTGGAGGGGCATAAACGCTCAGTTTATAACGATGCCCTCGTCCTCTGTGATGTAATCCGTCTAAAAAGCTTTCAACGGCTGCTAACATCACTGGCTTGTGTGTATAGCTAAGTATTATTTTGCTAATCATAATAGCAACAAAAAGCCAGGCTATGATTGGGGAGGGACAGTAGGAGAGGGGAATAAGTTAGGATAATAAAAAGGATAGACAATTATGAGTCCAGTGACTTGAAATCTAGTACCAGCTCTACCACTAATTCTATGACTTTAAATAGTATCATTTCCTCAGGCTGCATCTTGCTTACCTGAAAAATGAGAGAGGCTGGATGATCTCAAAAGAACCACCGGCTTTAATAAATAAGTAAATGTTCTGTGATTGTGTGAATTATGCATGTCCCGAGTCTGTCAGGGAAACACACCATAAACATCATCGAGAAAAACTTGACACAGAACGAATGTGAACGAGGCGGATCACTGACATGGCCATCTTGCTAGCAGCGTATCTCTTTACTTCTAAAGGGAATGGACCCACGTGAGATCAACAAAACTCTTCTGTTTAGAACAGATTAACTCTTTGACCTATACAATATGAATTTACAATCTATAACACAAATGACGCTGGTCATTTGTTGGGTGGCCACTCTGCACTGCGCACTGGGGATCCTTAGCTCATGTAGCCCTGCAACACCCCTGCCACGTAGACCTCATCATTTCCTCCTCCTTTGCGCTCTATCACACTCGTTTTCTGACGGTCCCTCAGATGCAAGCTCACTCCCACATCCCCTGGCTCATCCAGGCACCTGGCTGCTTCTCATCATTGGGGTCTCAGCTCAAATGTCACATACCCTCTGAGAGTTTTTCCCTGGTCTTTCTGACTAAAGTAACTCCGCTGCCCCAGTCACTTTTCACGCTGTTGCCTCGCGTTCTCTACGCTGTATGTCCCTATGTGAAATTACTTTGCATGTATGTTCTCTCCCTGAATCCCCCACCTCGCTAACCATGTAAGCTCTATGAAGGCAGGTACTTAGCTTGCTCATCTAGACCCTCAGCACTTAGAATAGTTCCAGCTTAGTTAGTATATGTCAAATAATAAATGTCCCCTGTTGGGGGAGGGGGGCTCCACCCTCAGAGCCCCCCCCTACCCCATCCACCAAGGATGAGAATAAGTCTACCAAGACATGATCTGCTTGGGGAGGAAAGGTGGCCGATCTCTCAAAGGAGAAGGGCTAAGAGCCTTTTCCTCAATGGGCTTTTATTGGGTTCAGTTTGCACAGGAATGCAGGACATACAGGTAAAGCTCATCAATCATTGTCAGGCAGTAAGAATCAAACAATAGATAACATTCAAAGAACTCTGAGGGATTATTCTGAGTCAGGGTCAGTTAGCTAAAGGGCTATAAAACTTTGAGAAACCAACTCATTTCATGCTTGGACCCTTATCAGAAAATTGAGGATATTCTCAGCAAAGTAGTTTCACAGGATTTTATGCATTCTTTCTTAGGCCTGCTCTCCTGGGAATTGCCCATTCCTTCCCAGGGCTTCTGGCATTGTTTCAGGCTTAAGTCAGGCAGGGGAAGTAAGGTAGCCAAAAGATTAGGTGACTTCTTGCAGACAGAATGAGGACTCAGGCTATGTCAAAGCTGAGGGTTGAGAGTGCGTCACCCCCTTTTTCTATAGTTCCCCAAGTCCTTCCCTGAGGGCCTCTTCATGACCATGCCTGTCTTAGGTCGTCCCTCCCTTGAGGAATCTTACCTGTCATTGGCTAACTAGTCAGCCTCCTGGGGCCAAGAAGGGTGAAGTAAAGGGGGCAGGGGCAGCACCCCTACTAGGAAGATAAGCTTTGTCTCCTTAGTGGCTTATGGTCCCAAGGTCTCATACTCAGCCTTAGCCATGGGGGCGTTACAGCTTCTGAAACCAGGCAAGGTGGTTCCCAACACATCCCCACTTCACAAATACAGAAATTGAGGCCCAAAGGGGTTCGATGACTTGCCCAAGGCCACACACTAAACTGGTAGAGCTAGGATTCAAGTTCAAGGTTGCCTGGCCCCAAGGTCCATGATCTTTTCAGTATTTCCCAAATTGGCAGATGTCTGAATACTCCCTATGAGAATTATTTTTAGTTTTGTGGTTTTGTTTTTAGGATCATCTGAAAGTAAGAATGTTCAGAGAGATATTGAATCTGACCTCATCACTTTATAAATGATACTGTCCCACAGTTACAGGGCCTGCTTGCACTTGCCATTAGATTAACACTGTCTAAGCAAGTGCACGAACAAGGTGTTCCCCCCAGTGAGGGCTAAATGATCGTGATGTATGATAGGAAATAAGTTTTACAAGGGTCCGAATAGAAAAACAACTGTAGGAGAATGGCATTATCACTTAGCTATGGTGACTTAAACATAGCATGTTCAAATGAACCTGTATCTTGACAGGCAGCACTACGACATAGCCCGCAGAATTGCCTGAAAAAGGTCCTATGAATTCACTCCGGGTCGCAAGCCAGTTGGAACTGCACCACAGTGAGTTTGGTGGCCATGTACCCCTCCCCCCAGCAGGAAAATCTAAACCCAAACCTAACTCCACATGGGCCCCCATGTCCCCGGGTAGCTGTATTTCCCAGGCAACTCTTTTAACACCGGAATCTAAATCTGGATATCCCAAGTGTTTGAGTAAGCCTTTTGTCTTGCTTTTAACATGGCCGTATTGTTGTGATTACACTACAAAAGCGTAAAGGAATAGGGAACAAAGAACCTTCACTCAAACACACATCCACGGCATGTCTCGCCAAGCTTGCCAGCTCCAACCCATCTCCCTCCACGGGCAGCCCAATGTCTTCTTTGCTGACTTGTCTTCTAAGATCCCCCCCACGAAGCCCACTCCCCATTCATTCTGGTTGGCACCGTGAAATTGTTTTTCAGCTTTATTGCAAGACTGATGGTGGTCATGAAAGGGCCCATCTCCAATAACATGGCAGCCATGAAGAGATTCACCCTGTACAAGTACTCCAGCCGCGTGATGAGAGGTGATTTAGTTTATAACAGACCAGCATTAGAGAAATGTTACAGATTTGAGTCCTGTTGGTCTTATAGGTTGTATATAATTATTTTGTGAATTTGATTTCAATCATATAATAGTTACGTAAGAGCTATAAGCATTAAGTGTTTATTTCTTTATGCACATTTAATTAATATTTTAACAAGATAATTTAAATCAACATGGGATTGGAAGACACTGTTATGTTTGTAAGCTCTAGGCCCTGCTCAAGCTCAGGAAATTCCAAGACTTTGACAAGCCACTTTTGTTTCCCATGGGAAGCACTACCTACAGACAGCGCATCTGAGTGCAAATAAGTTTCTGTTGTCCCACAGTGTCTGTTACCTAGGCAGCATTCCCAACGTTTGGGTACGGGAAAGCCTGAACAAGGAGGGTGTTACTGACCTTCCAATATCAGACAATGTAGTTCGGGCTGACTTTCCCTCTGCAATCAGGAGTTGTCCTGAGTCACACATGCTCACTCACTTCTCCTCGAGATTGATGGGAGAACCTCCTGAAATAGAACTGTTCTTAGCCCTAAGCTACTTAGGCAAATTCTGAACTTATCACAATTAGTGACTCACCTAGAGTACGGGAAGGGAGCACGCATCCTGCATCCTTCCTGGAGGACTGAAAATATCCCCGTGAGTTTCCTTTGGAATCAAGCAGTCCCAGGCCCACTCTATGATGTCAACGCTGAATTTATGTAGGAAACTCAGAACAGTGAGTCACATCAGACGCCAGAGTGAAACCAAGTGCGTAAAAGTGAAGGATGAAGTCTCTGTACACACTCGGTCTTCTCTCTTTCAATGGACTTTGTCTAACGAATTTACAATCCCTTGTCCTATTTCCACTTCTCCCTCTGCCTTGAGGGAGCTATTGACAAGCATGTGATCTCATGGAATTAAGCCATAATGACTGCATCCCTAGTCAAGTTAAATTGGGTTCGCTTCTCATTTGTTTTTCCATAAACCATTTGAGCTTTTAAGTTTTCCAACAAGCATGATTCATAAATCCATTTGCTATTGAGGTTCTCAGTATCATTTTAATTCTATGGTTTAATGAATTGGCTTATAGCAATGTTCTGAAGATATCAAATTTCACAGTTGATCCTCTCTTGGCATGAGAGGTTCACCCTGCTTTCTACCTCTATTCATTCTTTCACAGAATTAACTTGAGTCAAAGTTTCAGCAGAGAACAATATTTCCATATTTAATCCCACTCTTCTTTGTAACTTGAAAAAATTGCAGTAATTGGTTTTGTATAAAGCAGCAGCCAATTGTAATTTTAATATAAATTATAAAAGTGTATAATATCTGTCAAATGCTTTTTAATATGTTGATTATTTTATTAAATTCCAAATATTATCAATTATGTTAATGTTTTCAAGCATTTCAAGTTAAGGATCTGTTTTGCACTCTCTTAGGAAAAAGTTTGTATTACTGATTTCCTGTTTTGTATAGAATTAGATTAAGTAGGCTAGGAGTAAGCTCATAAGAACTATTCAGACACTTGAGGTAAGAGCTAAAAAATAGAGCTACACTTTTCAGTGTTCGTTAAAAAACATTTTCCATATGGTTTTCAAAGGGAATCATTTGAAGAGCTATAGCAGTTTGGTTGTATGGAAGTGAAGTTTTATTAAAAAAAGAGAAAGGGAAAAAGATGTTACCAAAGACATGGAATTTAAGAGGGAATTTGAATTAAAATTTAATGTCACAGTTCACAGGATTAGGAAGGACCTCAATAGGAAGTTTTAGTCATAACAAAATACGATAACATTCCAGTGACCCGCCATACTCTACGCCCTCAGCGACCCATTACAAGGTGCCCCACCCCCAGCTCACACCCTTCATTTGGAAGGACCCCTGGGAGAAGGCTGCGTCTTCATACTCTCCTTGAGAGTGTGGACATGTCAAGAAATGCCAAAGTGTGTTTCTGAGGATTTCATTTCTGTGTGCTCAGTGAGCTTCGTGAGAGAAATTCAGATGGAATATGTTACAGAGAGGGAAGGCAAGAAAACAAAGGCTCTAGTACCAGGCAAAACAAAACAAAACACCTCACCAGAGGTAGATTGAAACATTTCCCAGAAGGGCTATATACGTGTGTGTATGGATTTATGTGTGTATATGAATATACACCATAATCCATAAAAATCTACAGACATACGCAAACTGAGAGTGTGTGTACTTTCTTTAAGAAGAATTCAGCTCATTTCTAGTTTAATCTTTCTGTGCATTACTATTTAAATACATATTATATATTTTAAAGGTCATCTACGAAGCTATCAATATTGATATCAATATATGTATAGAGATGTATTACAGCAGCAACAGAAAGATATTTTTTAAATACCTAGGAATAAATTTAAGTAGGAACAAGTAGAACCTTCCTGAAAAAAATGTTATGTCTCTACTGAGGTCCATAAAAGAAGATTTAATTGAATCATATACCCTGTTCTCAGATAAAAATCTTAAAGTTATAAAGATCTAATTTCACTTAGATTAATCTATAAATTTAGTCCAACCCAAGTAAAAATACTGAAAAAGGCTTTTAACCTTGTAAAATTGCGTTTTTTATTGGCCAATTCTTTTAGAACCAAACGCAATAATGATGAGATTTTATCATTGTCTCATTTCTTTCACTTGAAATACTTTTCATCATTAGGAGTTACACCTACATTGAATGACACAATACATGCATGCTGAAATTGTTTAGTTACATAAAATAAACTCGACACTTGTATATTCTCATCCCACTAAACTTCTTCAAAGCAATCAGCGCAGCTTCTCTTTCCATTTTTTCCCCGGGGCCACCGTACCCTCCTGCCTCTCCTTCACAATTGTCCTTTGCTGTCTGTGTCTCTTTCATCTGACATCTCAACGTTGGAGATGCCTAAGAGCTTCCTTCTATCTAAACTCTTGTCCATGTAATCTCGTATGGTCCATCTATATAATCCCAAATTTAAAAAGCCAACCTGAGCCTCTCTGCCAAGCTCCTTCCTCATATCTTACTGCCTTATTAACACTTCCATTTGTGTATCAGATTGGCATCTCAGAACTACCAGGTCCAAAACTGTGCAAGGCTGTACAAAGCAACCTCCCTGCTAAATTTGGGGCATGGGTAGCTACTTGGAGGAATATATTTGCGGGTGGCTTCTGATGACTGGTGCACGACCAAAGACAGTTAACGATGGAGTAGCGGAAGTTACTTTGGGGGTTCCCTTTCCTCCCTTTTCTTATTTCTTTCTTCATTCCCAGCCTCCCAGCCCTTCATATTCTCTGTCCTGCCCTTGAGTGACCCTTCAGCCCACTCCCCCAGCGAAAGCAGAGATCACTTGGTAGCACTCAATTACTCCTGTCTGTTACACATCAGCACAAGTGAGCCAAGGCTCGTGCAAGCATTTCTAATTTCAGCCTTCATAAATATTAAGAAGAAAAGAGCTTCATTTCCTATTAAAGGTTTGGGGAAGCTTAGGAAAAGCCTCCATAGCCACTCCAGGTATTCCTTAGGTAAAGCGTGCGTATTCTTTAAGGCTACGTGCAAATCCAAGGGTCCAAGTGCACACAGTAAGCATCTCTGCAGGTGGTGGTGGAAGGGGAAGTAAGTGCAGGCATATGGAACTGGTGATTGTATTCGTTTCCTGTTACTGCTGTGGCCAATGACCACGAATTTAGTGGCTTAAAACAACACACATTTATTTGCTTAGAGTTCTGGAGGTCAGAAAGCCAAAATGGGTCTCGCTTGGCTAAAATCCAGGTGTTGGCAGGGCTGTGTGTTCTTTCTGGAGGTTCTAGAACAGGGGTGTCCAACCCATGGCCCATGGGCCGCATTGCAGCCCAGGATGGCTATGAATGCGGCCTAACACAAAATCGTAAATTCACTTAAAACATTGCTTAGTTTTATTACTCAGATATGTACATTTTCCACCTTAGTGATCACTAACTTGGGACCTGCTCGACTATTTTAAAAGATTATCAAAAGGGCCACTGCATAATTAAGGTTATTATGTGAGGACTTTTTTGCTTATCTGTGGTGGCGGATATCATGAAAACTACCCACAGACCTTTTCTTTGCTCACCAGTTTTCATTAGTGTTCGTGTATTTGATATGTGGCCCAAAACGACTCTTCTTCTTCCGGTGTGGCCCAGAGACACCAAAAGGTTGGACACCCCTGTTCCAGAGGGGAATCCATTCCTTGTTTCCTGCTCCTTCCAGGGATGGCAGCGTTTGTGGCTTACGTTCACGTTCCACCCCCAAAGCCAGCCATTTCCTGACTCCGCCCTCTGCCCTATCATCACACACTCTCAGTTGCTGACTCTCCTCCTTCCTCTTTTTAATTGTAAGGACCTTTGTGATTACACTTGAGTCTACCCAGATCACCCAGGATAATCTCTCCATCTCAGGATCTTTCCTTTAATCACGTCTGCAAAATCCCTGTGGCCGTGTAAGATAACATAGTCTCCGTTTCCAAGGATTAGGGTGTAGAGGTTCAGGATGAGTCACCCCAAGATGTGCCTCTGTGGTGTGTGGCTTATTTTGAACTAAAGGCAACCCAGACCCTTCAGGCTCAAGAGAAACTCTACTCCCGCCCATTAGTGATCTAGAGGAATTTTAATTAGGGGCCTTGAAAGAAATAGTAAGATCACCTTTTAGACCCTACCTATATGGCAGGGCACACTACTAATTACTGAACATATGGTATCCCTCCCTTGACCTTCGGCCCCCCCAAGGTGCCTTGCCTCATCCCTAGTTCAGAATATCATATACACCTCACGTTCCCTTCCTGTCTGTGAACCTTTCGTGTGTGGGGGATATCTGACTCTGTCACGGATGTGGCATTCCCCTGCTCATTACAGTCACCTAAGAAGCATTAAAACCTCCCAATACCCAGTGCACACCCAGACCAACTAAGTCAGAATCCCCGAAAGTGGGAAACATCAGGAGCTTTTAATGTTCCTCAGATAATTCAACATGCAGCCAAACTTGAAAACCCCTGGTATAGGTCATTGGCGATTAGTGAAGGCCTCTTCCCATGGGTTGTTGTTGTGTTAAGGAATCATTAGTAATGATGAAGGAACCTGGAACTCTCCTGGTTGGCGACCCCCTACTTCCACATACTCTTCACCCCCGTAATATTTCCACCATTCCCCGGTGGGAGGCACCCCCACCTATTCACTCTCTCCCAGGTCTCTGTCTCCTCATTCAGACCTGCGTCTCCAGGCCTGGATCCAGTACACCATCTCACTGAGCTCTCACCCGACCTCATGCTAGAAGCTGCTGCCTACACCTCTTCTGCCCCAGCCTAGCCTCCTCCCGAAGTGGGTGTCCGTGCTTTTGCTTTCTGGAAAGATTATTCCCACTTACTCGGTCCAGTCTCTCTTTTCGGCCCCCGGCATCCAGAGCACACAAAGCAGAGCAGCAGAGGAAACCTCAGGACTCAATGACAGACTCCTGAGTGGAAGTGGGGACCTGGACTGAGACCTAGGAAGGAGGCAGGTGCTCAAGGAACTGTAAGAATTGCAGGTACTTCCAGAGTCAGAGACAGACAGACAGAGAGAGAGAGAGAGAGAGAGAAGAAAAGAGAGACAAGGAGAGAGAGAGGGAAACTCCATGTGTAAAAAATGTCAGTGGTTCTCATTTTGAATAACTAATGGAAAGAAAAACTGTAACATTTTGTTTTGATTCCATAATAAGTAACGCCAAGTAATTTTAATGAATTGCTTATCATTTGCATACTTGTTATGCAGCATTAAGACGCTTCTGTATATCATTTTTGTGCTGCATGAATATATATGTGTATATTAGATTTATAAATTTCACTTGAGAATGATGCTTTCCTGCTGCTTGCCTTACTCATAATACAGGTTATAGGGTGGTAACATCATATCAAAAATGTTGCTATATGAGGTTTAGCTGGAAACCCGTTGTTTGATCTATAACATATCCAATTAGTGAAAACTGAGTCCTATCCTAGCCAGGGTTTCTTCACAGAGCTTTTTACAATATTCTCTCCAATAAGGTGCCTCCCTTTCTCTGTGACCTGGTGTAGATACAGGAGTGATTAACTGAAGTATTTTCACATCACTGCACACAGCTATACATAGTGCATGTAATATCCATTCTTCCAGCAGGGGGCTCTCTCACCATTAGAAGAACAGATGGAAAGAGTTCATTCATTTATTGATTCACCAAAAATATCATTGAGTTCTTACTAACTTCCAAATTCTGTTATTTTTCCAGGGATAGAGTAGAGAGGACTTTATTCTCATACAACTTAGAATCTATCCAATTTTTAGCTACTTCTGCTAGAAATAATCACTGTTTCCTAAGTAAAAGTTATTATTACTAGAACATTCATTTGGAGAGGGTGATGTTGGTTGCTGAGAAAGGAAATACTTAGGAAAAGACATTAGGTAAACAGCAAATTTTATTTTGTTCTCCATGCTGTGAGGGATATATTTCTTCCTACAAGAGGAAGAGAAATCGCCTGTCTCTGATAGCCTCTTCTGAGAGCTAACCAATGCTGGATTCTGAATGTAGAAGCTTCCTTTGCCGACGATTTCAAACTTCTAGTCTTAGGATTTATCATTCCAAAAGTGATGAGGAAATCAGAACAATATTCAAGTTGCAGAGACCACAAACATCAGCTAGAGCAATGGTAGTCAAAATTTTGTACAAGGACCAATTCAAGAAAATTTTATTTCCTGAGTTACATTTTTTATCTCTTCCAAATATAAAAGTGACATCATTGCCTCAAGTGGGAGGAAACCACTCTTACAAATTGGATTATCCACTTTAGTGAATTTCTGAAATGTAAATGGGAAGCTTGGTACCGTTCTATGAACCCCTAAAACATGAACATCTGAACACACACGAGAGGTGGTGGCAGCTTCCACTGTTTCTCCTCAACATTTCAGGCTGGTGCACCCCAAAGGCCAATGGATGTACCTTACTGACCTAGTGTCCAACCATCTCATTTGGCAGATGGGGGGTCTAGAACCCCGAGACGAGGAAGGACTTGTCCATGGTCACACAGGAAGTTCTCAGGGCATCTTACCTCAGGAATTTTTCTTAACAATTATGAAATGATAGCATCTTAGAGTTAAAATGAGTCATAGGAAGTCAACCAATCCAACCTTCTACCCAAAGTGGAAGCCACCCCTGAAAGGACATCTCCCCCTCAAAGGGGCCTACTGCATCCTGAGAATTCTCGCCGTGTACAAGCCATATGTCCGGCCCAAAGACAGTGCCTCATGGCTTCTGGCTGTGTAGCCTGCATCCATATAAAGAGCCGCACTGCAGTTATTTAAGAACAACCCTCGTAATCCAGCTCTCTTCACCACACCCAACATCCGCAGTTTTTCAGCTGTTTTCCATGTGCCACAGTTTCTTCTCCCATCTTCAGACCCCACCAGATCCTACAATGCGATGTCAAATGTCAAATTCTCTCAGCTGAACCGGCCGTGCAGTGAGCACAGTGGGATACACAAAGATACAAAGCAGGTTCATTTCCCAGAAAATGGATTTTATCTGTGGATGAGAGAATCAAGAGGACTCACTCTGAGCACCTAAAAGAAAAATGGCTTTTTGTGCCATTTCTCTCTATAAAAGGCTTTTTCAGTTTAGCCAGTTCCCTCATCTAAAGAATGAACTAATTTAGAAAAGAAAAACTGAGACATTTCATTCATCCGAGAGCAATACAAATCAACAAAGAAATTCTGAGCACCACTCACTCCTCTCCCTGCCACGTCCCAGAGCCTGGGCTCCGCATTACCCGGGTGGAAGTGGGTGAATGAATGTCTAGAGGTTCAGCGCTCTCTTGATGATGTATCACATTGTCATGAAGCACATTTTCTCCAGTGTCCAGAAATACAACTACAAGGGCTCTTCAGGTTCAAATAATAAGCATACCAAGGAACCCACCAAGGAGCCAACCATGCAAATTGCTTCCGTTAAGAAAAAAAATATGGATGTATTTATGCAAATCAGTGACTAAAACATACCCATTGCAACAATTTTCAAATAACATCCAGTTCCTCAAACTACTTTTAGCTCATTGACCGTGCTAAAATCGAATCCATTGTCCTCAATCCTGCTGAAACTCCTCATGACCCTTTGCACAGCTCAGCAGTCACTCAAAGCAGTCCCAGATTGAGGCCAGAAAGTCAATATGGGCAAATGCTCCAAACTTTACGCCAGCCCCCAGCGATTTACAGGTGGTGTGCTCTGTATCTTTTTAGCCGGAGACCTTATTTCTGATGTGTCATGGGAGCACTTCAGAGACTTAGGATGACCGTATTTATCGAGTCAAAAACAAGTAGACTTACACAAACCATGGCACAGAATATTTGAATTAGTATCCTCTGAAAATTTAGAAGTCAGATTGCCTGTGTTTGTCCCCATTTGGACATGAGCTATGACCAGTTTACTGAGATCGGGTCCCAGTGCATAAACTATTAAAATATCTTACACTCACACACACAATTGACCTTCTTTGGAGGCATTTCGGCCCCCAAATGGGACGTGAAGATAATATCTAGTAATAATACCTAATGCAATTTGTCGGGTACTTTTGCATAAACTATTTCATTCTGCATTCGTAAAAAGAAATCTCCTCACACAGGTGCTTTATTTGTTCGCATACTACAGATGAGGAAACTGAGGTTTAGAAGAGCGAATTCACTTGTCCACGGCCGCTCAGCTAGGAGGTGACACATGGACCCCAGGTCTGCCTGCAGAGCTTATGGCAAGTACACTTCTCAGAGTATGCTTCTCATTAAGGAAGAGAGGAGCTGGGTTACAGCTTTGGGTCTGCCATCTGGAAAGAGTAAAAACTACCTGACTACCTGGACTGGGAGGACTCATTTCATATTTTGGCTACTTTCTTAAACACCAAACCAAATATCTATCCCTACTTCCTAAACACTTATTTACGAAAATCCTAAAATCACCTTTAACCCAATGTTGAGATCCAAATTCATTAGTTTCTCTTCCTCTATAGCTCCCCGCCCCCAATAGTTCTTCTATATGAAGGCAGCTCCATGCAGTGAAACCTGTACGGAGTTGGAAAGCAGGACACGGGGTTCTAATTCCAACCTCGCCATCTACCATTGTGGGTAAGTCATTCCTTGGAATTTATTCCCTTAACCCTATAATGAAAATAATGATGGTATCAACTTCCTAGAGTTCTTACAAGTATTAAATAAGAATAATACATGTGAAAATATTTCTCAAAATCCTAAGCAAATATTATAATGATTATTACGCTTTGTGTTTGTTGATATAATTTTCCACTTTATTCATAAGATGGAGCCATCTGGAGTATTTTCCTATTTTTACCAATATTGTGGTTAAATGATACAAAGTGTCAACAAAGTGAAGAAATACAGTTTGCCAAAAATGCTTGAATGCTAATGTTCCTATCATTTTGTTTTACGTGTTCTAACGAGTACTGAGAATAATGCATCTGGCTAAGAATGACTGCAGATTAACTTCTCTAGCATAAAGCACTCAACTTCTATAATGTATGTGGAGCAAGTAGTAAGCACTGAAATATCTAATTGCTTTTTAAGAAATATTTGTCTTCAACTTAGGTTTCAGAGAAATGTGGAGAGCTAAATTATATTATCTCTAATGGCCTTTAGTAAAACTCCCAGTATCCAACAGATTAGGAAAAGGAAGCAGAGTCACAGAAAAAAGAAAATGAATTTTTTAAAGCATTGGATCTTAAACTCTCATTATTTCGTAAACCATAATGAGGACCACACAGTTTATTACTGAAGTAAGATTATCAATCACATTTTGTAATATTTTTATACAGTTAGGTGTACTCTGTTAGAATAATTTTAAAGGCAGATTTTAACCCAGGTGTTTTTTTTTTTTTAATAAAATGCATGTGTTCATTTTGATGCTGACATATCACTGAATTTCTTTCATCTCTGTATTTTCTCATCTTCATGTGTGAAAAAATATATATTATGTTTAAGAATGCTGTTCAGTTTACTCCCTCCCAGCCCTACTGTCCGATCCATGTGTTTGGGTGCTTTGCACCCATTTCCTCTGTTTTACTCTAGTCTGGAACTATCTTCTCAGAATTTCCTTGCTTGAAGCCTGCTGTTATTTGTGGTGTGCCTTATTCCAGCTGTATTCCGCCTGTTTGCCCTGCGCATACAGTTATCTGCAGGCCAGAGTTCCTCCTTCATGGGACCAATAAAAGGCCAGGCAGACAGGGTATCAGCGATCTTTACTCTCAAAATAACATGCTGGCTTTGAAAGGAGTCTTAGAATGCTCCCTGTGCAAAAGCAGAGATGCCAGGTGGTCCTGGAACAGCCCGTTGTGCGCGTGTTCATTCATTTAAAGGTGATGCAGCAAAATGGTCTCTAGAACAGCATCCCATTCCCAACTCTGCCACGTAAGAGCTGTGTGACCTTGGGGGACTTACTTAACCTCTCTGAGCCTCAGTTTCCTCATCTATAAAACGCGGGAAATGATTATACCTATCTCATAGAGTTGTTGCGAGAAGTAGTTGATTTTATATGTGTGCACAGCATATCCCCGACATGTTTCCTATTAGTGTTACCGTTGTTTTTGTTATCAGTTATACGTTAAATATTTACCGGTCTCGATGGTGCTGTTGCACTAAGCGTTATAATACAACATTAAACAAAGCAACCACAAACAGCCCTCACGGAGTTTACAGAGACAAACGCAATCTACCAAATATCTAATAGACGTGATATAAATGCATGAAGGATAACTGCACCCCTAAAAACCAGGGGCCTGTCTACCAGGTTTCTTAATGTCTGCAGTCCCTCAATATTTTCCAGGTGACAGGAAGGAGTCTGCTCCGTTACCGCAGTCAGCGAACTAGGACTGCCTCGCTCATCTGACGCCTTTGTGCCCTATTTCCAAGCAGAGACCTGTTTCCCACTCCTCCCCACCCTGTTGTTGAACAGCTCTGTTCAGCAGTACAATCCGCAGCTCCCACCCCCGCCATCCCCGAGCTGCCCCTTTGAAACTCAGCCCAGGCCCTGATTCTGTTTCAATCAGCTGCCCTCTTGGGCTCTGCAGCTTGGTCGGCTGTGGAGTCTTTTTTTATTTCTAGTTCTTTTTTTTTTTTTTTTTTTTTTTTTTTGGTCTGTTGAGTCATTGTTTGGCGTATTACTCCGGCTTCTGCTTCCTCACATTGCCCATATTCCTCCTACCTTCTACCCCACCCACTTTCGAATCACCGGATCTGGCTTCAGATGCTGCCTCGACTTCTTCTGAGCTCAGTGAGGGCTACCAAGTTACTCCACCTTTCTCAGCCTTTGTCATCTCACTTGTAAAAATAAGGGAAAAAAATATGCAATAGAGTTAAGTAGCTTAAATAAGATATAACCCCTTAAACAACGCTTAGTATCCAACACTCAATAAATAAATTTCTTTATACAACGAATATTCATCCCCAGGCACCAGGGATATTTATCCAACAAGTGCTTATGCCCAGACACTGAGGGTGCAAGGCTCAAAAAAATAGGTGAATTGGTTTCTTCACTTGTGAAGATTATATTCCATCAGGAGAGGCCCCAAAATAATGTAAATTGTAATAGTACTATATAGGAAACAAAAAACTTGCTGAGATAGAAAAACAAGGAGGACTTATTATACATACACTGGTCAAGATAGGGAAAAAAGAGGCAGCCAGAGGAAGGAGCATGTGCAAATATCCTGAGGTGGAAAAAAATTATCATGTTTGAGGGCCTGAAAGACCCCGGTGGCTAAAACCTGGTGAGCCAGGGAGTGGCACAAGATGAACTTGGAGAGGTGAACCCTCTAGGCCTCCATCCAAATGGTTCGCAGTTTTCTTGTAAGGTAGTTTCCCTTCCTCCTACCACCACCTCTAGCCCCCAGTCACACTCTATAAATAACGAGTAGGTACCGCTACACAGGAGTCAAGTTGATCTCCGTCTCAGGAATGACTCTTGTTACTACAAATCCAGTTCTTCATGAAATGAAAAGGGAGAGAAGGGCAGTGTGACTTGCTCAGTGTTCTTCTGCTTCCTTCCTTCTCTTCAAAGCTGGCGTGCCCTGGGGGCTCAGGCCTGTCTCTGAGTTTTCCCTGTAATCTCCCGGAGTCCCATGACTATACAGCATTTACATGCTGATGATTCCAGTTTTTATCTTGGGCTCTGACTTCACAGAGCTCCAGATACATATCTACTTCCCGTGTACACTAGGTATCTCAGGTTCACTCTAACCAGAAGAGAGCTGTTCATTTTTGCCCTCCAAACCTGGACTTCACCCAGTCTTCCCTACAATCACCCAACCTGGTTTTCAAATCAAAATTGTAGATCCAATTCTCGTGCCCTCTCCCATGCAATCCATCAAGTCCTGCCAGCAGTGTGTCTAAAATAGACCCCTCATTTGTCTATTTTTCTAACTCGACAGCCATTCACCTCTCCAGGTTGGTCTACAGTCACCTGGGCTACCTGGGCTGCTGTAATGGTCTCCTGAGTGATCTGTTTCCCCCAGCAATCAATTGCTGATGGTTACCCCCAATGGTCCGTTCTCCACAGACCAGCCAAAGGGATCTGTTGGGAAAGTAAACATAAATCGTATCATGTTAGTCCCTGGCTTGAAACCTACAAAGCTTCCCTCTGCATTAAAAATACAATCTAAGCCCCTGACCCTGGACCATGAGACCCTACGTCACCCGGCTCTCAGCTTCCCTCTCCTCCCTCAACTAGTCCTCTCCTCCTGTATCAGTAAGATCAGCCACACTGTGCTCAAATGCACCACAGTAGTTCCCACCTGATGGGCTGCGGGCATCCAGTTCCCTCCGCCTCACGTCCTGCCCTCATTTTGCAGGTCTGGCTTTTTCTTGTCCTCGTGGTCATGCCTCGCAGAGAAGCTTCCCCTAGCATCTCATTTTAAAGTCCCCCATCCACCCGCCCCCCCCCCCCCCGTCATTGTCTGCAACAGCACCACCCAATAGAACTTCCTGAGATGGAAATGTTCTATAATTAGTGCTGTTCAATACTGTATCCACAAGCTAAGCCACATGTGCCTAACCGAGCACTTGAAATGTGGCTACTGCAGCTAAGGAACTGATTTGTTATTGTCTCCAATTTCAATTTATGTTAATATAAACAGTCCCACGTGCAGATAGGGGCTACCCTGTTGAAAAGAACAGCCCTATGACATCATCATATTTTATTTGCCTCCAGAGCATTAATAACTATCTGAAGTTATCATGTTCATTTCTTTCATCCATTCCACAAGAGCAGGGACCTGGTCTACCTAGAAAAAGCAGGACACACGAACGGTGTTGTATAGGTTACCTATTGCTGCTTGACAACTTATCACAAACTCAGCAGCTGAAAACAACGCAAGTCTGTGATATCACGGTTCCTGAGTCAGGAATCCTAGGCTTGGCTTAGCTGGGTGGCTCTATCACAGATCTGCAATCAGGGCGTTGCCCAGGCCTGGGGTCTTTCTCATCTGAAGGCTTGACTGGGGAAGGGTCTGCCTGCACACTCATGTGGTTGTTGGCAAAGTTCAGCTCTCTTCTAATGAGGGACTCGGTTCCCAGCTGGCTATTGGCTGAAAGCTGCCTTGAGTTCATGGCCACGTGAGGCTCTCCAACACGCAGCTCATTCCACACTTGTAAGCCACGGAGGAAATAGTTTGCTAGTGTGATAGAAGTTACAATCTTACGTAAACTAATCATGGAAGTGATAGCTCATCCCATTAAGGGTCATTTTAGGAGTCTGACTGCCACAGGTGGTTATTATGAAACCTTCACTCAATGAGTGAGGGAAGGGGACTCTTCTGGCTGAGCAGTGCAACTGGTTATAGTACTTCTATCCCCCACTGGAGAAAGGAAAGCCTCTTGAACTAGATCATCAAGGGAAAAACGGAGGTTCCTTCCCTGAAGGAATATGGAACATTAAAAGAGCGATGGAAAAGGAAGCTTCTTAGCAAATACGGCAGGTCGTCACTTGAGAACTATTCAGAGCACGAGCCCTGGCGTCACATTGCTCAGGTTCAAAGCCCAGCTGTGCGTTTCCCCCGCCGTGCACTTCTCTGTGCCTCTGTTTACTGCAGCATTGTCGTCAGGATTGAATGAGTTAATAAATGTAGCAAACTAGGAACAGTGCCTCTTAGAGAGTAAGCCCTCAAGAAGGGTTGACTCTCATTGTTATCACCACTCCTATACTGACTTTTGTGTTGAAAACAAGCTTTCTGCTTCTATTGCTGTTGATGTGGTTCTAAGCTAGTAATTGTACCTCTTGGGGTTCTTACCTACAGGTAACAGAAAGCAACCCCAGCTAACAAGCAGCAAACGGAATTTATTTTACAACATAGGTGTGGATCCCAGAGTCCCTGGAAGAATTAGGCAACGGGCGTGGGGCTGCACAGCTGCCAACAATGCCCAAAATCAGAAGGCAGAACCTGTCTGGTGAGACCCACCAGTCTCCTCCTTTGAACCTATGATGTTATGGCTGGCACCACTGATACTCCCAGGCCCAGGTGCAGCATATGACCAACTGCCCCAAGTACCTCAGTCTTTCTTCAGCAGTTATCACACTGAATTCGGGTCTCACAGCTGCCGCATCACTGACTCTGGATTCTCAGCCGGCACCACCTGACGGATGGATGCTCGGTCTGGAACAGGTGCTGGGACAGCAAGGATTTGGTATTTTCTTTGACTGCGGTTGCCTCCATCCAAGATTCATTAGAAAGGGAATTTCTAAAACATAAGATGAGCTTTCCAATGCTGGACAGCTAAAATAATTTTTAAGGGTGGAAGTCCATTAAAGTGGTCATTAATGATTTCTCCATGATAAGCATGATATTTTTAATCCATGTATTAAAAATTCAGTATGTTCCAGCACGGAAGTTCTCTCGAGGATTTACATCCCTCATCATGTGCCTTCCCAGGTTGAAGGTACTCCTGGAGCTAGAATGAAATAGTGGCTAAATACTAGGTGTATGACTGCTTTATTTGCATTATTTTTTCACTGATGGACTTTCCGCCACCAGAAAATCATTAATTGCATATTACATTTCTTCACCAAGCCTTGTATTCTTTCAGGCACAGAAGCTGTGATATCACAGGTGTCTTGCCCTTTAAATGAACTTGTTGTTCATGATCTTCTTGGAAGAAGTTCAAACTGTTCTTGCTTGTGGTATTTTTGTTTCATTTTTCTAGGAAACAGTCATGAGAATTTCATGAGGAGCTTCGCAAGGGCAGCTCTGGGCCCTTGTGATTTGGTACCAGTGAGCTTAATATGAAGTAGAGGCTCCTCTCCTCACTAGAGAAGGAGCCCCTGACTCCAAGGTCAAGGCCAAATGGTCTTCCAAAAGGACTGTACCATTTTTACATGCCTGCACGTAATGCAAAAGAAGAAGACTTGGGAAATTTCTGCTTCGGGTAATTTCGATTGCCACTATCTCAAGAATCTGGAATTTTTCTCTAGTCTTTTTCATGAGACTCTAAGTTCCCCTTTTATTTTGCCCCGATACTGCACATCTATAGAAGTTTGCTCGATAAGCATATATTTGGCAAGTTAGTCACATTGCTTTAAAAATACAACAGTGTGAGAAACATGGGGAGGTGCAATCCATATGCAGATTGGGACACTTGCATTATACAAACTTGGTTACTTAACTCAGCTGGATTCTTCTTAAATAATGGTTCTCGACCAGGGGTGACTTTGCCCCTGGGAGGACACTTGGCAATGTCTGGAGTCATTTTGGTTGTCCCAGTTGGGATGGGGAGGGGCAGTGCTACTGATGTCCAGTGGGGATAAGCCAGGAATGTTGCTAAACACCCTACAAGGCACAAGACAGCCCCCCACAACACAGAATTATCCCTCCCAAGATGTCAATAGTGCCGAGGTTGAGAAACCCTGACGTGAAACTTCCATCGCATTTCAGTTTTCCTTCCGTGCCTCTTTCCCTCCCTGGCCTAGAGGCATTGCTTCTGGTTCTCAGGCCTTTAAAGAAGCAAGATTCTTCCAGAGTGGCCTCCCCACATCTCATCGTCAGGCCTGAACTGTGGAAGATGAAGCCACATCCTGATCTCCCCATTCTGAAAATTCTTTGAATTTCCCTTGGTAAGTAAGTACTCCTTGGTTTTGAGCCTTTTCTGAAATGCTTTCTCTCTGTTATGGGCATTTGAACCTGGGACTTCAACACACCCAGCTCTGGCTCTCCCCACTCTATGCAGGCTGAGCCCCAGTTTTTCTAAACAGTGTGGACGGAAAGCCCCCATAGGCACTGAGCGTGTACACGTAGTCTATGCGGCCTTAGAAAGTCGCAGAGCCTCTTCCTGTTTTACTTCCACGTTCTGTAAAATAACATAGTAAAACTAACTTCACAGGGTAGTGTGAGCAGATGACATAATGTAAACCCTCTTAATAATCTGTGAAACAGTAGAATGCTTGTTTTTATCATTATTACCCTTTTTCTCCCCATCTCCTTTCTACACCCTGCTCCCCTAATGTGTATAGGCAGGCCTCCCTGATACGGATGTCACACATCAAACCAGTGAAGCATTTGCTTTTAGCAAATCATCATCTCTCTAACCTGCATTTTCATTACGCTTGCTCCTACCCACATAGACAGTGAAGCTACATCTTCACATGTTGTGAAGAAAAGGGAGTGCATTGCAGCTGGACTCTCCCTAAATTTAGCAGGAAAAAAATTAAAAGCGGTTCAGGATTTTTACTTTATGGTGCCTGGGGATAGAAATAAAATAAATTATAAAATACCTTATTTTCTCAATAAGAACAGTCTTATAATGTGTGGTTGGGAAAAAAATGGCATCAAAAATGGCATCAAATAAATAAAAAAAGAATAAACTCCTATAATTTTTAAAATAGAAATATATTATACTTCAAGCCATAGAAAATAAATATAAATATGTTGCACATCTTGATACATGCTATTTTTGTTAGTGTTTTTTAAAATATATTTTATTGATTCTGCTATTACAGTTGTCCCATTTCCCCCCCTCTATTCCCCTCTGCCCTGCACACCCCCTCCCACCCGCATTCCCTCCCTTTGGTTCATGTCCATGGGTCGTACATGTAAGTTCTTTGGCTTCTACATTTCCTATACTATTCTTAACCACCCCCTGTCTATTTTCTACCCACCATCCATGCTACTTATTCTCTGTGCCTTCTCCCCCTCTCTCCCCTTCTTCTTCCCTGCTGATAACCCTCCATGTGATCTCTATTTCTGTGATTCTATTCCTGTTCTAGTTGTTTGCTTAGTTTGTTAGTGTTTCGTTTTAGGTTCGGTTGTTAATAACTGTGAGTTTGCTGTCATTTTACTGTTCATACTTTTTATCTTCTTTTTCTTAGATAAGTCCCTTTAACATTTCATATAATAAGGGCTTGGTGATGATGAACTCCTTTAACTTGACCTTATCTGAGAAGCACTTTATCTGCCCTTCCATTCTAAATGATAGCTTTGCTGGATAAAGCAATCTCATGTGTAGGTCTTTGCCTTTCATGGTTTCGAATACTTCTTTCCAGCCCCTTCTTGTCTGCAAGGTTTCTTTTGAGAAATCAGCTGACAGTCTTATGGGAACTCCTTTGTAGGTAACTGCCTTCTTTTCTCTTGCTGCTTTTAAGATTCTCTCCTTATGTTTAATCTTGGCTAATGTAATTATGATGTGCCTTGGTGTGTTCCTCATTGGGTCCAGCTTCTTTGGGACTCTCTGGGCTTTTTGGACTTCCTGGAAGTCTATTTCCTTTGCCAGATTGGGGAAGTTCTCCTTCATTATTTGTTCAAATAAGTTTTCAATATTTTGTTCTTCCTCTTCTCCTTCTGGCACCCCTATAATTCGGATGTTGGAACGTTTCAAGGTGTCCTGGAGGTTCCTAAGCCTCTCCTCATTTTTTTGAATTATTGTTTCTTCATTCTGTTCTGGTTGAATGTTTCTTTCTTCCTTCTGGTCCATACCATTGATTTGAGTCCCGGTTTCCTTCCCATCACTGTTGGTTCCCTGTACATTTTCCTCTATTTCATTTAGCATAGCTTTCATTTTTTCCCTCTAATTTGTGACCATATTCAACCAATTCTGTGCACATCCTGATTACCAGTGTTTTGAACTGTGCATCTGATAGATTGGCTATTTCTTCATTGCTTTGTTGTACTTTTTCTGGAGCTTTGATCTGTTCTTTCATTCGGGCCATTTTTTTTTTTGTCTTGGCCCGCCTGTTATGTAAAGGGGCGGAGCCTTAGGTGTTCACAAGGGCAGGGCGACCCACGGTGCTGCGTTGTAATGCTCTTTGTGGGGGAGGGGTCCGAGATGGAACAATGCCACTTGCTCCACTCTCTGTGGGGTTTCAGTCATTTCCCCCACTATCCACAAGCAAATTGGGCCTTTCTGGTGCTGATTCCCAGGTGGGTGGGATCGTGTACATTCTAGGACCTTGTAGGTCTCACCAACGAACTCTCCTGTGAGGCTGTGAGTTCCTCCCATTGCTGCCTCAACCCCCACAGGTGTTTTCAATCAGAGGTTTGAGGCTTTTTCCTCCCACGCTGGAGCCCTGGGTTGCATGGTCTGTCTCGCTCCCCCATTGTTCCTCCCAGTTTATCTGCACACAAATGTGGGACCTGGTCCTCCAGCCACTGCCTTGCCTGGTCCGGCAGCTGCTGCCTTGCTGGTCAGTTGCAGCCTTGCCTGCCCCACTGTGTCTGCTAGCCACCATCTTGCCGTGAGTTCTCTCCACCCGGCTGCCCATCTCTGCCCCTCCTACCGATCTGGATGAATGTTTCTTCTTTAACTCCTTAGTTGTTGGACTTCCATACAATTTGATTTTCCATCAGTTCTGGTCGTTTTCTGTGTTTAAATCTGTTGTTGTCCTTCTTTTGGTTGTGTGAGGAGGCACAGTGTGTCTACCTATGCCTCCGTCTTGGCCGGAAGTCACTATTTTTGTTAGTCTTAACATGTATAAGGCTTTTTTTATTGGTGACTTGGATAGTTTACATTTATGAAAACACAGCTCATGGAAGTTTGAATTGTTATCCTCTTTTTCCCTTAGTAAATTTCCTTAAAGTTAGCAAAAATAATCAGTCTTTCCACCTACCTTAAAGGACCTGGCAATGTTGAAACCATTATTCGTAAAGTCACTGCAGAATCTAAGCATTTGAAGCTTTCCCAAGAAAAGTTAGTTCCTCATTGTCTCTCTCCTGTGGCATTGAATGGCAGAGCAAATCACACAAGGACAGCTATAAAGAAATGAGTGGCATAGAAACAGTTATAGCCCTTGGGCTTTGAGCATTGAAAGGTATTAATGAGTTGAATGTTGATGAAGTACCGAGTTTTTGAGGGGCATGTCATTGAGACACTCTTGTCTCCCATTTGCCAGAGTCAACAGCATGAGACACTACTACAGACACTGTGGAATGAGTGAGGCTACTCACAACAAAGCAAATTAGTAGGTGTTAATTATACGGTCACACACACACACTACTATCTGTCTGTATTTCCTAGTAACCTACCTTTCAGTTTTACAAACTATGGTTTCTTTACCCTATGCATATATATGAAGGAGGCCATTTCAGAATTATTATAGTTGGGAATGTTATGAAGGCAGACATTTGGATGTGTGAATATTGAATCAAGAATTTATCCCCTCCAGCTAGAAGCATGCTTTTGGAAGTAATTCCTGATGCACTGATCAGGCCTGATACTGTCTTCCTATTGTCACTGTCATCAGCACTGGCAATTTACTGGGGCCTGCTCTTAAAGGCAAGTGGTGGTGAATAGTCCAGTGAGACTTTTGGCTCCTGGGTCTTTACTTGTTTAAGAAACTCAATGCAATGCATCAGTCTTTGCAGGCTAAGTTAGTCTCTTAGCCCATCCAGTCTGGTATAGTTCCCTAAGAGGCTACTTCAGCAATTGCTGTCCCTTGTAACAGTGTGACATTTGCCTTTTCTATTACAGGTTCAGGATTGCAAAGTGAACACTTAAGAGGCTATTCATTGCAAGCCAGGGATGTGACCTAAAACTCAGGTACTGCCAAAGGTGAGTGATGGGGCCCAGCTCGGGAATCCACAGAGGTATGGATTAGTAAGAGGAAAAAACCAGCATGCTTTCAACTGACAGTATTTTGTCTAAACAAGACAATCGTTTCCATAGTCAAGGCAATAGTGATAAATCATCCTTAATCATTAAATCTAAAAAGTGACATGTAATTCAGAACAAACAAGAAATTCAAACTCTTCAGTAAATTTCCACAAAAAAAGCATCTACAGTAAGTCAGGATCCCCCCTTTTCACTGAACTAAACTGTTTGGTTTGGTTAACTCACCATCTTCCTAAAATGGCTCATCCCCTCTCATCAAAGCCAGCCAACCTCTGAGTCTGGTGTCACCACCATGGCCCAGTCCTTGGGCGAAAGTTTCTGAAGGATCAGAGCTATCACTTCCTGCCCCCTGACATTCTTCACCTTCCACAGCTGAGGTCATTTAATCTCAGCCCACTCCCATTCTCAAATGAACCTAGATCCTTTGAAACAGAGGTACCCAGGGAGCTCTAGCACCAGACTTGATCCAGTCGTGGGCCCAGCCCAAATATTATGGCCTCCCAGATTTCTGACCACCCTCCCCACATACCCAAACACACAGAATGGCCTATAGGCCTGTGGGCTGCCCCTCCGGCCCAGCTCCGGTCCTTGACTATTGCTCACTGACCCATCAGTGCTGACACCCTGCGTTAATCTTAGAGGGTTTAATCAGAGCATGATGAACAGGATTCCTTGAAACCTCATCCTGAAAGTGTTTGACTATGAAGGTCTTAGCTGTTCACGACAGTGGATCTGCACAAGGCACATGACCTAAATGAGAACTTGAGAGATGCCAGAGAAATAGGCAATTGAATTTTATACTCGTGTAGACTTTCTGTGTGATATTAATGCCAGTTTAGCACTGCATTGTTCTGAAGAAATTAAAAAATTTGTTAGTAATATTCTATAGGTCATACTTTCTTCTCCCCCAGGAAAATTCCTATGACACATTCAGCAAGTCCACATTATTGTCAGGAGTTGCCCCGATTTTTCACTTACACATTGCTGCCAGCTGAGCTCACCCAATTCCTGATTCTACCAAGCCTATACCTGCCTTGACCTTTGCAATTGCTGTTCCTTCTGCCTGGAATGCTCTTCCTGCAAAAGGTTGAGTGACTCACTCCTCATTGAAGTCTCAACGCAAATATTCTGCTTTCAGAGAGGCTGCCTTTGCCCACCCTGTCTAGCCAATGTTGCTCCCCTCAACAACATTCACTAAATAACATCCTTCTCCAGTCTCTTCATAGCACAAAATACTACCAAAATTATCTTATGAATTTACTTTTTATCTGCCTCTCCCACTAGAATATTTATTTCCGTGAGAACAGAGCCTGGGTTCCCTCAGCCTGGGTTCCTAAGTAGTTACTGCTCTCTTTCTGATCCTCAGACAGTGTTGGGCCCTGAATTAGTATTTTTCTAATTAATTATTTGTTGTAAACTCATGTTATATTTTAATATCTGGTAGAGCTATGTCTACTTTATTACTCTTTCTTGTCACCTCATTTTTATAAACTTGTTGCAATGACTGAAACTTCTTCCATTAAATGGGACATAAGTTCTGCTCCACACAGAAACTGACTTAAAATAATTTTATTATTCTAATTCTTAAATTAATATTTGTTAATATAAAATTTAGAAAATATAGCATAGTATATAGGGAAGAAAACAAGAAATCAACCATACTGCCATAACTCAGAAATGGCATGATTAATTAATGTGAGATTCCTTCCAGAAACTTTTCTAAATATATGTATACATGTATTTATACGTATATATACACACACATACACAAACGCACAAAATTAAGGATTCTATACCGAGTTCTACAATGTGTGCCTTGCGGGGGAGGGGTTCCCCACACCAGGAAGCTGTACTAGAACACCAGCTAGGTGTCCTACCCTTCGACTCAATTCTGACATAAGAACATGGACGACAATGAAAGAGAGCTCCCTCAGAAGGTGGAAGGTGGAGCTAAGGAACACAGAGTACAATTCATGGAGGGACCACCTACTATGGGTCAGAATTGGGGCCTAATTGAGGGATATTCCCACCCCAGTATAGAGACCCTTGCAATGTCTGCCTGGTAGGGTTCCAGAATTACCACAGATGGTGCTCTCTGAACCCCACTCTTCTCCTTTGTGAATGAATGTTTGTGGTAATTATCCTGTTCTTACTCTACCATTATATATTAGATATGGAGAGGGTGGGGGAACACAGACATCTGTTTGTTTAGTTCATGGGTCTCCATATCAAGAGAAGCTACATTCAGGTCAACCACTGTGAGCTCATGAACTTTGAACTTGAAACTGTGATTAGAACTTTTTCGGTTATTTCCCCCAGAAAAGAGTTTGCATATATTTTGCATGGAGGAAGAGAGGAAAACCTAATATCTAATGATCAGAAGGGCTGATGGTGGTAGTCACTAGTCTTTCCTGCTCATGCTTCACCCTTTGGGGCACTTTCTGGACTCCTAGCGGGTGGTAGTTGGGGGGAGCATGTGACTAGTTTTAGAAAATGAGTTATGAACATAAGAGAACATTTATACATGTAATTGTCATTGTGAGTTCCTCCTTTTCTCCAGGAAATAGGGTGGCAACCCTCAGCCTGGGTTCCTAAGTAGTGATGATTCCCCTGCAACCCATAATAGACAGGTAACATCAATAAGAAATAACCTCTTTGTTTTCAGCCACTATGATTTTGGGGGGTTGTAATTGCAGAATATAGTTTGTTCAGAGTAGCATGTCCTGAACCAAATACCTATTTATTATCTGCCTCTTGCATCAGCAATTAGGCTTAGTGAGGACCAGAATCTTGCCTATCTTGCTGTAAATTATATGCCAGATATTTATCACTACACCGGCTCCTAGTAGGTGCTCAATGAATACGTCTTGAATCAGTGGAGGGGTGAATTCTCTTAGCCTAATTAAGGTTTTTGCTCCTGACAAAAATTTCTGTCATCAGTCTCGGTGGGCTCAGCGTCGCTGCAGGATAAACACCAAAATCTCAGTGACTTGAAACTACAAAAGCTTAATTATTATTTTACTGCACATCCGCTATGGGATGGCAGGGGGGCTCTGCTCACTCTAGTCCCTCAGGACCCCAGACTGACGGTAGCCACTGTCTGGAAAGTTGTGGGTTGCTGCAGCAGAGGGATTAAAGAGCTCTCTAGGGTCTTGCATTGACTCACAGTCCGCTCATAGCTCAGATGACTCATACCACTTCTGCCCATAACTAACAGCCCCAAATTAGTTACATGACATTACTCAGCCACAAGGAACCAGGAACAGCAGTACTCTGGTGCCCAGGATGGCAGGCAAAAGGAAATATCTCTGGAACACCATGAATACCTAACAAAATAGAGAAACAAAAAATAATGAAAATATTTATGATAAGTGAGGTGAAGGAGTAAACAGAACTGGGCTGTATGGTAGACAGACGTCATTGAGGGACCTACATATAGTGGGTGGTAACATTTGCATTGAAACCTCAAAGGTAAGAAGGAGAGAGCAAGAATGGAAAGAATATTGCAGACAGGAAATAATAAGCATAATGGCCCTAGGGTGGAATAAGCTTGGTTTTTCCTGACACTGGCAGAAGATGAGATCTATAGGAACCAAAAAAACAACATAGGTGGGAGGGGCATGTCAGGACAGAAGAGGGACTATCAAGGTTAGATGGTAGAGAGCCTGGAGAGCCATAACAGATAATCAGGATTTTATCCTAAACGCAATAGGAAGCCACTGGAGAGTCTTAGGATGAGAAGTATATGTTTGATTCATGTTTAAAAAAATTAATTCTGGCTATGTGGGGCATTACTTGGAAAAGGGTAAGAGCGAAAATGGGAAGAGCAGCTAGGAGGCTATTACAGCAGTGCAGACAGATGCTCGGTCCAGGAAGGGATATGCTTGTGGGGGTGAGGGTAGCCAGTATGAAGATGGCAAGAAGTGAGCGATGTATTTTCAAGACTTACTGGTGGATGGAGTAAGAGGGAATGGCAGGAGTTATTTATGACTCCCATTGACAAAGATAAAGAAAGCCAGACACTAGTTTTTATCAGTAATAGCTACTCAGGTAGGGAGAAGAGTCCACTGTGAACTGAACTCAACTTTGATTGGTACAGAGGTGACTGGGTGTTTTAAAGGAAAAAAGGAGGGAATAGGATGAGCAGGGTCTCAGTTAAGTGAGGGAAATGAACATGTGTCAGTGCTTAGGCAGTGTAAATGTGATTCTGCCCTCCTACAGAGGCTGGGAGACAGACGCCCTATCCTCAGGCGTGGGCGGAAACAAATGGAAAAAAAAAAAAAAAGGCAGCTTTGAGTTTTCCCAAGCAGGAAGGGCCATCTTAGGAATGTGGCCTTGAGCTGTTAGGAACTATGTTAGTGTTTGTTCAAGCCTTTATAGACCAAGGTGGAGGCCTAGTTGAGAAGAGGGCTCAGAGTAGGCTGGCTAGAGTTTGGTCAAGGAGAGAATCTTCGTCGCCATGTTTCTGGTTTTAAAGAGAGCACGATTGGTGGTGTCATCACAGAGACGGGGAAATCTAAGGGGCAGCAAGGTTTGGAATCTAGAGGAGACTTAATCCTGCTTTGGATATGTTAAGTTTGAGACATTCAATTGGGTGAGAAGTTAAACAGAAGGATAGATCACACGAGAGAAGTCTGGACTGAAGCTATAACTCAAGAGCTGTCAGCGTGACATATAACTCAGAGATCACAGGTGAGAGTGGGAGTTAGAGATGAGAGGGAGGCCCCTGGGCTTGCCTAACAAATTCCTCCTTGAGATCTGTTTCCAGAAAAGTCTCATCGTCAGCTATGTGGTTGTATTTGTAATGGTCACAAAGTAAAGTGAACAGAGTAACAGTGGAGGTTAAATGTTTGGAGGTTTTTCTTGTGATTTCAAATCTATCTCTATTTGCTATTTCGGAATGATAGCCCCACAATTACATTTATTGAACACTATTGTTATCCCCATTTTACATGGAAAACTGAATACCCATATGAGTCTTGCGAAGGAAGTCAGTGTGCCCAAGGTAACAGAAAATTAGTAAGGGTTGGGTCGTCTGTTTGAAACTACGCAATCTGGTTCCAGATTCTGTGTTCTGAACTGTTATATTTATTATATGGCACTAGGCAAAGTAAAGCAGCTAGGTGTATTTATTTAATGGGTCGTAAATAATAGACTTTACATATATAATAGTTCCAATAACAGTTTTTATTGGATCTCTGTGCTCATGTGAGCCTGTCTGGATTATTAGGGTTGAAGCACTATTCACCCGGTGGCTGTGCCTCAAGGTATTAGAGACAAATTCTAGGTAAACTGGCTTCATTACAGCAGTCCTGAAGCTTTAAACCTCTAAAAACAAATGAACACAAAATTTTTAAAAATACAGTTGTACAGGACAGTTAGGTTTGCTGTGCCCTGTGGCATCAAACTGAAGTCCTAGTCCTGGACATGATCTACTGTCAGGAAAATGATAATATTTCTCACTGTTACACACTAAAGCTTTTCTTTTTCCATATATATATATATATATATATATATATATGTATATATATATATAGTGTTGACACTAAATTCACATTGTTTGCGCAAGTTAAAGAGTTCCTTCAACACGGGAATTATTCTATTTCATCTTATTTTTTTAAACCACATCCTAGCAATCTTGGAGCCCCAGGAATACTTGACAGCCCAGAAAAGATGGGAGGGGGGGTGATAAAAGAAGAAGGAATTCACATCAAACTGTTCTACTGGACACTTTTAGTGAGCACAATGCCCTTCAGGGGCATCTTGGTTTTTTGCTTTTGTTTTTAAGTTTTTCCCATTTATGGTGTGCAGAAACATCCTGATCCCATCTTAAATTAAATACTGGTAACTTTCCTTTCCCTCGCTCTCTGCGTTTCCTGGCCTCTGACCCCCTTCCCTAGCCTCGGCCCCGCCCACTGCTCCCACTCCAGCCTCAGCCCCCCAGCCTCGCAGGCCTAGACACTGCGCCTGCGCGCACAGGTAGCCCCGCCAAGGGCCCTCGGGGCGGGGTCTCAAGCTCTCGGAGGAAGAGGAAGAGGAAGTTGGGGAGGGTCCTAGCTGGGAGTGAACCGGAAGTGTAAACGCTCCAGCTTCTTCTCCGCCAGACAGGACCTGCTCGGTTGGGCCCGGTGGCTGCAAAAGAACTTTCTCCCGCCCCAACGGTTGCCGCGGCCAACTGCCTCGCCCGCCTGGCGGCCTCCCCCGCCTTCTCCTCTTCTCTCTGGCTCCGCGCGGCCCTGTCTCCCTCTCGCCCGGCAGTATCCGCTTGCTCCTGCCACCACCTCCTCGTCTTCTGCCCGGCTCGCCGGCCCGCCCAGCTGCAGTGATGTGCGACAAGGAGTTCATGTGGGCCCTGAAAAACGGGGACTTGGACGAGGTGAAGGACTATGTGGCCAAGGTAAGCGGCGGCGAGTGGAGCAGGCAAGCACGGAGGCGGGATGGAGAGGAGGCTGAGGCAGCTGATGGGAGCTGGGCTGGCGCCGGTGGGGGTGGGGGTGGGGGTGGGGGTGGGGGTGGGGGTGGGGGTGGGGGTGGGGGAGGAAAGGCAAACTGGATGGAGGTGGCACCGAAGAGAGGGGAGTCAGGGAGTCTAAACTGGAAGAAGGGGCCGGATAACACGGTCCTGTGCCAGGTGACTGCTGTGTGGCTACAGCCAGGCCTTTCGTGTTCTCCTGACCCCTTGGGGAAGGGGAGGAGTGGTTACCGGCTCTTTCAGCCTCACTTTTGAGTACTGATCATTTGAGTTTGGCCCTTTGCTAAGCCAGTTACTTAAATCTTTCTTTGGATGAAGTAATTCTCCATCTTGAACCTGCCTGTTACTGAATGAAGTGACCTAAGTGATTCGAAACAGAAGAACTTTTTGTTCGTTTGTTTTAACTGTGGGCCCGTTAATGAATTTAACGTATTCATTGACCGTGAACAAGAGTACCAAAAATAGCAATGGTTAAAATTCTGAAACTTGGTATCACTTCACTGCCGGAATCTTAACTTTGGGTGTGGCCTTTTCCTCCCCCCCTCAGACCACAAATACTTATTTGCTTCAAGTGGGGAAGCTTATCAGTTAGCATCTGAGTGTTTAAGATACCTGAGTAGTTTACAAACACGCATGTTAACTTCAGCTACTCCCATCTTTCTCCTTGATTCCATCTGAGATGCTTACACGTGTAATAAACAGTAATGCAAGTTTAGCCACAGTGTATTTGACGGTAAAACCATGATGAGGACGCCTCATCTCAAAACTAAACTCACAATGTGAAACTGAGTCCACATTGTGGTGGACTGGTAAAAATCCAAGCTGGCCTGCCTTTGGACCCTAAAATTGTGCCTTTTGTAATTAGGAGAGAACTTACACGTGATTTTGATACGGTGATAATGTAAAAAGACATCTTCTAAGACATAAGTGTAATTTTATAATCATGGGGGTCAACCGGCTCACCTACGAGAGTGAGAACCCAGTCTAGGTTTTAGTTCTTCAGAGGGTATGGCCACTGTTGGGGCGCTTGTTTTTGCTTCAGAGATCTGTGTTAGGAAGCAAGTAAGCAGAAGCAGAGTATCTTAAAACTTGTAGGATTGTGCAGGGCCAACTACTGATAGTTTTTACTCTTTAATACCATTTGATTTTGCCTTTACGCATGCAACTTATCTGCTTAGTTAATTTCAGTGGCTCCCTAGGACACTGGTCACTGCCTTCTCAGCTAGCGGAGGAAGTTTGAAACCTGCCTTACTGGATGTGTCAGTGTAAGATTATAGGGAAGAGCTTACTTGGGACACTTCGATCCATGTTACACTTTCCAGTGGTGGGACACCGCAGTGCCCTGGAAGTGACTAGCTTTCGTTTTTTTCTGTTATTGGGAAACCTTGAAATACGAAAAGTTGGTAAGTACTAAACTTACACTTACAAAAAGGAATACAATTTAGTATTTTCCTGGCACATTATTTTTTATCATCCTTGTGAGCCTTGTGAAGTCTTTTTATTAGTCCCATTTTACAGATAAGATTACTGAGATGCAGGGTACTTGAGGAAAAAAATCCAAAGTTACAGAGATTAAAAAGAAGAAAAAAAATGATGAAGCCAGAACCAAACTGCTGACTCCGGAACTTAGAGTCTTTAACTGCTCCGTGCAGTCTCGCACAATCTGAAATGTAGTTGCAAAGCATGTGACACCGAGATTTCTGGTAGGACATTCCCAAGGTCCACATCCAGGCGGATAAATTGTCCATAAAAAGCCTCCAGTCACACAAAGACATTTGTGAAAAACTACGTGCCAAGAACGATGAATTGATTTGTTTTGTTTTTTTAACTAGGTCATTATGTTCAGTTTGATTTTGGCTTTTTCCTATTACTGCCACACTGCCTACTCTCATCAGCAGCAGAGTTGTGCACAACAGGGAGGGTAGACGTTCGAAGAAGACTAGAAGGAAGTATTAAGAACTTTTGATCCAAAAAGGTTGGACTATAATGTAATCCTGTGAACAGATGATTGAGCTTTTTCCTTTCTTAGTTTTGTTTTTGTTTTTTTTTTTGTCTTCAACCGAGGACATTTTTCCCATTGCTTTCAGAGAGAGAGAGGAAAGGGGTGAGAGAGAGAAAGAAACATTGATGTGAGAGAAGAACATTGATTAGCTGCCTGCCGCAGGCTCCCTGACCCGGGACCAAACCCGCACCCAAACCCTGACTGGGAACCAACCCGCAACCTTCTGGTCTATGAGACAGCATTCCAACCAGCTGAGCCATACCTGCCGGGGCTTCTTTCTTAGTTTTCATTGAGTAACTTGAACCTCTTAAAATATTTTTTGCTTTGTTACTGAAAAATAACAAAAAGCGAAACAACCCAAAACTAGCACTCCATTTTCTCCGGACCGGGCTCCCGTACTGTGCCTGTTCACTCTCAGGTCCGGACAACGTGGCTGCTTCTGCTTAGCTGCCATCTTCCCCGCTTACTCCTTGGCTCCCCTTCTTCATCCACCGATTTATGAACACTCGCTACCGTTTTCTGAGTTTATGTCATGTGTGTTTATCTGAGTGGGTGCAAAGAAAGTATATTTTAAAAATTGGATTTGTCTAGTTTTCCTCCTAAGGAGTTAGAGCCTTTAAAATACCCTCCTCTGTTCTCCTGGACGATCTCTTGTTTTTAACATAAGTGAAGCATTTTAGTAGTCTCCCTTTTTAAAATTAATATTTTTTAAAAAACCAGTAATTGTACTATTGTACCTGCTTCTGGCTTGTATACAGAAGTCTGAAGTATGGGTAGGCAGAAGTTGTTGGTTTTGGGTGAATTGCCGAACTCAGAAAAAATCAGTAAAAATCAGTTGAGAACTCCCAAACCATTGAAAATTGTATGGTTCTAAATGGAAAAAAAAAAAAAAAAACCCCAGCATGTAAAAAAAACTTTAGGTTACTCCCCATTAACTATTAAGCTGTAACATTAAAACAATATCTGAAACATTTTGGCTTCTTGACTGAGCTGAAGACCATATTTAGTTAATTTATTGGGTTCCTCTCAGTCTCAGTCCCAGGTACTTTGCTAGGCCTGGCATGATGGTGAAGAAATTGGGCAGAATGCTTGGGAAACTTAAGCACTACATTCAGCGGACGTATGTGCAAAAGCTTTCATGCTTTTAAAGTAGCATGCAGATTATAAGTAACATCTCATAGAAAATGCATTTTGTCCAGTTGGGAAGGAAATGAAAGCCGGAAAGAACGATATTCATGAGCAGCGGTAGTGGATATTCACGGCCCCGTCTTCAGTCTGTGTGCTGCTTCGAGGTGACGTTATTTTTGCCTTCATCTTCCATTTGTGCCTTTATGTTAATTTCTCCCATTGGAGTTAGTTCGGCTGTCACCTGAGTTCCAGAAAGGATAGCTCTGTTCAGATAAATCCCTGATTGAGCATCTGTTTTCTTTTCAAAATTATTTCTGTTGTACCCATTTTGACTAATGGCATCATGACCCAACCATTTGCCCAAACTGGAAATTGGGGGGTTTTCCCAAATTTCCGAGTGCTACCAAGACTGCTCTCTTCGTCTCATTTTCTCCTCACTCTCCATTCTTTTGCTCCTACTTTAGATCATTGTTGCCTGTCTCCTGCCTGGACTGGATTTTCCTTGCCTGTAGTTTTCCCCTCTCGCCTGGAGAGCTTGCACCAGGACCTGTCTGTAATGTGAACCTGAGCACGTCGTCCTTCTCAGCCAGCCTCCTTCGCTGTCTTAAAATGTATTTGTGGTTCCCCGTTACTTTTAAATGGCCAGCTCCTCCTCGGTTTGGCATCGGTGGCCGATCTGATCTGGCCTCGCCTGCCTTTCTAAACTTGCCTCTGTGCGAGCCGCGCTCTGCTCCAGACCCTGCCATGCCCTGCTTTTTACCTGTGTATCTTTACACTGTCGTCCTCCATGTCCGAGTCTGCTCGCTTCAATCCCCAGCTCCCACCCTGCTGAGCGCCTGTTCATCCTCTTAGCTTTCAGTGTGGCCTCCTCCAGAAGGACGTTTTGTCTTCAGATGGTGTGCTGCTGCTTTTAGTGTTTCACTTATCAGACTGCTGTGCCTTTGTTTACATGTCTGCTTTTAATTAGGCTCTGAGCCTCTGGAGCCTGGATGCTGTATTCTTTCTCATCTTTGTATCTCCAGTGTGGTGCCAAGGAATTTCACACATTAAAAGCATATGTTCCAAGTAAGGAATTCTTTTTATTCGTAACTTAGCTACAGTGACAACGTACTTCATTAGGTATAGGATGATAATTACCATTGACAGCATGACTGATATGGCCAGGTACTGTAAAGCACTCTGCAAGATTTTTACGTGAACTTTCATTTGCTTTTTACCACAGTATTTTAATGTAGGTGATGGTATTCCCATGTTAAGGATAAGGAAATTGAATTTAGAGAAATTAAGTAACTTTACAAGGTCACAAAGTAAGTGGCACACTGGGATTTGAACCCAGAACTGCCTGAATTTACAGCCCATATATTTTTCACCGTATCGGTCTGCCTTGAAATGGTGTTCTGGCTTCTTAGCTCACAGCAGGTTAGCATCAGCACATTAGGAAAATGAGAAAGGGGCTTGCCGGAGACAGGCACCAATTATCTGTGACTGGGAATAAAAAGTAGAAAGATGGCTACATTAAACATTTTTAACAACAATTTGAAAATAATTAGTGCAGAGACAGCAGCTTTGTAAACTTGGTGTCTCATCAGAGGCTGTCTTTGCTCGAGAGACTGTTTGATGGCTTGTGGAGACTGTGTTGTATGTATGGTTACACATAGTTTTGTGTGATTTGGTGTGTAATTCCAAATTTGGTTTGTGATTCCATACAGGACAGAAAAAGTCAAATTGGGTCCGTTTGCCTAAGGAAGAAACAAAAGTAACCAAAGTATTACAATTACCTTCCAGATTTTTTAAATTAATTAAATAGCACTTTTTTCAAAAAGTATGTTTTTAAAATTGTATATATTTGAGTACTATGATGCTGTGTACAAGTGTAATATCACTTATCACATTGCCCCATAAGCATAACCTCATTTTAGAGATTTTAGAGATGAACAGACTAAGAGTAAATAATTTGCCTGAGGTCATAATCTCTGGAGTAGTGAAGCAGATTTTAACTCAGTCTCTCGGACTTCAAAGCTTCTTGCTCTTACACTTCAAACCACTGACCTTCCTTTCTCAATAATGCTAGTTAACTCAGGGGGTACTGTCTAATTGAGTATATAAGTGTTAAAAATAATCACATCAAGGAGGGTAATTATTCACTGAGACTACTCAGAGGTGAATGCTTATGAGTCGTACTGCTAAGTAGTCCCATGTGATCTCCAGTAGGTCTGCTATATGTACCCTTTTGTTTACTGTGTGCTTCTGTTTCGCTTGCTGTGAAACACTATACACCAGGTCCCTGACTTCCCCTTCCCTGTGGTTTCCTTTCCCTCTCCAACCCCCATGCGAATTACATCTGCCTTTGACACGCTGATAAGTTTGAAAAGCAACAATTGTATGCCCTGTGAGAGGATAGGATCTCTTGAACTTGAGAAAAGTATCAGCTCTAATCTTCAGAAATTGTAAGACTTATTGGGATCACTTTTCACTTCCTAATAAAATAAGCATTTTACCAGGGGCCCCAATTCAGTCTATCTTGCAATTATTAGTTTTATACAATTTCCTTTTTTTTCTTTTTGAAAGTGCCCGTTTCCATGTCATAGAAAGTGTTCACTCTCCACAGCAGGGCAGGTGACCCGGTCAGAAAGAGAGATGTCAGCTTGTATCAGAGATAGGTGTCCTCAATAGAGACAGAAGCGGTCATCAAATTCCTTTCTTCTGTTACTCCTTCACTCTTTTTTCTTTTACTATAAAATAAAAGTATGTTTTTTATATTGGAAGGCAAGTGTTCACTCAGATATCCGTGGGGTGTATATAGGGCTTTCTTTTGAGATTTTAAACATTATCTTTATGCTAGTACAGACAGTTAAAGGTATAATAAAGCTGATTCAAATTATAAAAATAACATGTGCTTATTATTTAAAAGATAAAGCTGCACTGGATAGAAATAAAAATGGAACTAGTGTCCACTGCCCATTCCTCTTTCCCAGGAGTATCTTTCCTGAACATATAAAATTCATGGGTATTTTTAAGACAAAAATATAGAAAAAGGTAAAAATTAGCCCCTGATTCTACTATCTGGGGAATTCCTACCAACTTCAAAAGGTGAAATTAAGTTAATGCAGGTACAGATTAGAAAGTGCAACAGCTATGACTCCCTTCCCCAGCCCCAGCGAGCAAAGCAAGCCTTTCTTAACAGGTTCACATAATTGATCGCAGGGAAACATTGGAAATTCACTTATTTAAAACACTTTCTACCCCAAAATCTGTCTGCAGAGCTTGGTTTAAGATGGTGGGGCATTTGTCTTTGGGGAGGTGGAGGTTCCCCAGCATTTGAAGTTCCTTCCTCTGTGTGAGGAGTTCTCTGAAGCCAAAAAGGACAAATAAACTGGGTTTTTTTTGTCCACACTTAGGAAATGGGCTGGTAAGCCAAACATTGCGAATTGAGTTTTTTGATCTGGATCTGATACAAAGACTCAAGTATAGTAAAGGATGTAGCAGCAGCAATAAAACATCGTTTCCGAGAACAGAAGTAGTGGTGTGCCCATTGTGGCATCTCTTCTGTGCCCAGGTGATTCTTGTGACAAGTTTTCATTTTATTTCTTACTTTTAAACCTCCTTGGTCCCTGCCCATTTACTAAGCCTGGTTCTTCAACCTGCCCGGCAGTTTTGAGAGGTACTTGTAACAACTACTTAATATATTACACTTCTGTTCATCAGTATGTATTGGTCTCTGTTCTCGCACTTAAGAGCCCTGAATTAATTTTTACCTGCCTGTCTCCCCTGTTGTACTGTAAGCTTTTTGAAGATAGAAATTATCTCTGTATTTCCCATATTTATCACAGTGTCTCTTACCTATAGGTTAGTTAAATTTGGGTTGAATTGGTAGTTCTCAGAATCAACCCTTCTTTTATTGTTTTCAAAGTTGCTTATACCATATGCCTATTTGTAACAGATGTTCTTAATGTAAATGATGTGTCATTTCTTTTGAAAATAGCTCTTACGTTTTCAAACTGTGTGTTTTAAACTCACTGAACTTTCACTTTTCCACACCGCTACAAGAGCTGTGGAATACAGTTTTGACAATAGTTGTATAAATATTAACACCAGTTTCCACATGTAATTTTTCATGGCCATGATATTAGAATTTCTTTTTTCTTTCTTTTTTGGTTGGGGAGTGGGGACTTTTTCAAATGATGAATTGAAATACTTTCCTTTGAGTTCTTAACTAGCCGGACACTCCCCTGCACACTGTTGGTGGCATCTGTGATGTCATGGGGGTAGCGGCCATCCACACTGCAGCTTGCAGACTGGGCAGTGGCCAGGGTCTCTTCAATGGTTCCAGAGAGTTCTCTAGCTGAACACCAGTACTGCATCTGTCCACAGTGTTGGCGATCTCATCAAAAGTGGTATTTCCCCTGTGCTTAATGCCTTTCTGCCTCTTTCTGTCTCCTGGCCGTTCCCTGAGGGCGCTGATGATGGGGCGGAGGCAGAGGACACAGCCTCTGTCTGGGCCCATCTGTTCTGAGGGGCCGGTTTCACTGTGATTCTCAGACCCCTCCAGTCACCAGTTGGCTTTGGTGATGTCATCACCAAACTTTTTGGGAGACAGACCCAGGGGGCCAATCTTGGGGGCCAGGGCTGTTGTGGCACCAACCTTCTCACCGGTACACCTCAGGTGTACGACCTTTATCTCGTTGGGGTCGAACTTTGGTGGCATGGTGGAAGCAGCTGATGTCAGATGAACCTGGATTCGGGGTGACAGAAAAAAGTTGTACCTAAGCTGCCTCTGAGACAAAAGGTGGAAGGCTTATTTTAGAATATCAATTCAGAATTTTTAAAACCATACAGTCTCAGTAAAAGAAAAATAGTTTTTATGCTGGTTTCCTTGTGAAGAATATGAATCATCAGTGCTTTCTTATTATCAATGAATAAATATTAAAAACTATATTTAATACATTACTTACAACAGTATAAAAGCATATGGACCATCAAGCCAATAATATTAAAAGCTTTCTAGCTGCAAACTGTCCTCAGAAAACACCTTTATCATGTATGATTTTCAAGCCATCTGTAGGAGAGTAATTACACTTTCACTTCAGATTCCAGTAGACTTGCGTGTGACTACCAACCCTACCACTTAATAGCCTTGGCAAAGTTATTTAATTTCACCAGACCTCAGCTTTCTCATCTGCAAATGGGGATTGTAATAGGACCCAATTCATACTTCTTACCTAATTTTTAAGAGAGTGGATGTAAAACTCACCAAGCAGTGCCTAACACGTTCTAACTGTAAATATTTGCCATCTGTGTTGTTTTATGTGATGGTTTCCTAAGAGATGGATATTGTGATAGAGACTGTTTGGCTCTGTGAGCCCTGTCTGCTGTTGTGCAAAAGCAGCCATAGATGATCCATAAGCAGAGGAGCATGTCTGTGTTCCAGTACCACTTTATTCACAGAAACAGGCAGCTGGCTGGATTTGGCCAGTGGGTTCTTGTTTACTCACTTCTGCATGATACTGAAGTTGCAAAAACTGGGTTGTGTGATTTCTTTTCCCCTCAAGTTCTTGAAATCAAAAATAATTTAAATTGTATGATCAAATATAAAACTTATTTTGGGGAGCAGCATTTCCAAAAATAGGATTCAAAAATCTTTCTGGCTAAAAGATACTGAACTGTAAAGCAAGGCATGGAAAGCCATATGGGGGAAGAGAAAAGTGGGTGGGAAAAGAGAAAGAGAGAGGTTGATGAATATCTCTAAAAGAAAAAGCCTAGAATCTCTACAGTAAATTTGAACCTTAGGCAAGAGACCTAGATTATTTTGAAAGTTAGGACTTATTCCTTGTAAATATGCAAACAGGAACTAATTTAGATCCTTAAACTGAAAAGGGACCTCTACAAAATCTTTTCAGCCATCAGAGGTCATCCTTTCCCAAAAACGTTCCAGAATTTTTCTCTCCCTGGCCCTGGTGGTGGTCCTGTAGGCTGGCCTGGTTAGCAGCTCCAGGAGCGAGAGAGAAGGCAGTTAGCACAGTTTTCGCTGGTTCGTTCATGATTCACTCAGCAAGTTATCAGTTGAGCACCTACAGTGCCTGCCACTCTGTTCAGTAGCCATGGATATGCAATAATGAGTATTTCTTCTGCGAATAGGTTTTCTTCAGTCGGTTCAGTTAAAAGGATGTACAGAACAAACAAGTAAGATAGTTGTATGGGTTCTGAATAAGTCATTTCCTTATTTAGTGGATGACGTGAATAAAACCCAGAAGCAGCTGTACAGCTGTGTTAAGAAAACATACCACTATATAGAAAGAATGGGCTACTTGTAAGAGCCAAGAAAAAGTCATGTGGTTGCAGTATAGAGGAGAATCAACACCGAATCAAATTCAGATGGAAAGTTTAATCAGAGAATCAACGCCAAATCAATCAAATTCAAAGTGGAAAGATAATGGGAACTGAATGCTTTCTTTTTAAGTACTCTTTGAGTACTTTACACCTGATACGGTCCTATGTAATAAGTTAATATGCATGTAGATATGCGTATAATTTAATCCTCACAACGACCCAGGTAGGCTCTCTTTCCATTTCAATAGGGCAATAGACATTAAGTAACTTGCCTGGGCTCCTACAGCTAATGAGTGGAAGAACAGGATTCGATTTGGGTCATTCCAACAAAGTAGCATTTTTGATCATTTGCATTGAAATGTTTCAGAACTACAAATGAAATACATAGATAAAAATACTGAAAATTAAGTGTTACAGTAGATAACGCATTGAGATCGAACTAGCAAAAGATAAGGAAGAACATCCCAATTTTGAACTGATAAACAGAAATAGAAGTTTTCTGAACTGAGAAGACCCAAGCTTGGAAATAGAGGGTCTCTACACTTCTAGTCAAAAATTAATAAACACGGATGAGGAGCAAGACACGTCCTAACTAAAATGAATAAACTACAGAGATTTTTTTTTTAATCTCTAAACTTTCGGATAAGATAATTTTGAGGAGTAAAACTGACCCACCTTTAGATTATTTTCTGTGATCGTACTGGAAAACAGTGAGACAGGCAGTTCCGCTAGGAATAAAGATGTGGAAAATACATTCAAGCTGCCATTCATGTAGGATGGCAACGAAGAAAAGCACCGTTACATGCAGGGTGGGACAGAAGTAAGTCTGCGGTCGAGAGTATGTGAGACAGTCTGTTCTGATATTACTTACTAGTTATTGTATTATTTTCCATGTGAACAAATGGGAACCCACTTTTGCCTCGCCCTCTACATGTCCCCCTTCCCACTAAATTGCTGCAGAGGTCACATCTGAAACTTGTCTTTCTCTCTTTCCTCCCCCACCCCCAGTCCCTTCCTTTTTCCCTCTTCCAGTCCCTTGTGGGTGTATTTACAGTGACAGCCTTTGGGAACGTAAACGGCTGGACCAGGACAGGAGACATTTCCCAGACTACATAAGCCTTTAGGAATAAATTCCAACTGCAGAGCCGTGAATTATTTTCTGGAAAATGAAGCCACTTTTTGATCATATTGACCTTTTGCCCAAATTGAAATACGTTATGTTTTTAATGGATTGTCTCAATTTTGGTAGTTTTTCTTTCTATAAGTACATTTTGTTAAATTAAAATTTTAACTTTATGCCACCAGTAGAAAAATTTTTTTGAATGCTTCACTATTTTCAATTAGAAAATATCTGTAATTAATTGCTTTTAAACTTTCCAAAGAAGAAAAATAAAGTGTGCATTTAATAAGTAAAACAATTACATAAAACTAATTTAAATCACTAAAGTAGTCATTTTGGGGGGGGAAATTTAGGTTAAAAAGTCTATGCAGCTGTATAGATAGGGAAATATACCCTAAGATTTGGGGCCTACAAACTTCCATTTAAAAATGTTTTTTGTTAGTAAGAAATTGAGTTGCTTAACACTTTATTTCTTAAGAGTACTTAAAAGGAGTTATACATTACTTTTGCCTTTAAATTTTTTGTAGCTCACACTTTATTTCTTTGATTTCTGCTAGTTCTGCGTGATAGTGGTAAGTAACTAAATGAAAATGAACCTATAATTTGTATGTTTTTTAGAACCTTGAGCGGTCCCAGGTTAAGAATCCCAGAGGCAGAAATACATGGGTACTTGTTAAACTGTTAAAAACAAAGGATTTTATTTTGTAGTTTTCATTCTTAATGTATGTGCTTTGCTTTTTTAAAATTTTAACCCTTTCTTTATTTTTTGCTGGAGTCTCAGCCATCACTGCCATTCAGGTGTGTCTTGCAGTAGTTTCGTAGGGTGAAAAAGAACCCTCAGCTGGGAGTATGTCTCACGTGACTGACTTGTTGCTTTTAGGTGATCGCTTTAAGACCAACCTTGTACGGATTTTAACCGGTAATAAGAACCTTTTCTTCAGAACACATTTAAAGTGTCTTATGAGCCTGCATTATCTTATGTTTATTAAATAGGTACTCATTCAGTGAGTGGTTATATTACTCATTACTTGGAAATAAATTCATATTTATAATACTGGGAGTTTGATGCATTTGCTATGACAGACGATTCACGCTAACTTTGTAGAAAGTATGTAGAGTAAGAGCACGTTGATTTTTGTCCTTCTCAGATCTTCTGCCTTTCTGTTGTGCCATCCATTTGTTTTTCTCTGCATTGTAACATCCCAAATAAAGTATGCAAGTGTCCTCGCCCTTACTGCTTGCTTCGCCCCGCCTTAGTAGATTACCCGCTAGAACCCACAACCTGTGGTAGTTTAGGATCTGGTACTGTTACCCGTTCATGTCACCAGTGCAGTGAAAAATGATTCTTTTGGCGAAGTTATATCCCACGATACGGACTTGACCCTTGAGGGCCAGGGTAGAGAACAGGGCAGAGGGAGGGTGGGACCACAGCATTCATTTGATTATCAAAGATTTGTCATTTGAAAAATATTAAACATGACAGTCTTAAGGAAATCCGAATTCTAAGTGGAGGAGGTAATACTTAGCTATAACTGAATTATTGGGGACTCTGAGTCAACTATATAAAATTTGTTAAGTTTAATAGTTTTGCTGCATTCTTCTACCGGTCAGGTGTCCAGTATTAATTTACTTGCTGTGCTACGGAACGGTCACACATATGCTAATGCAGTCTGCTGTTTGCTGAGTAGCTTTTGAGGACACTGGTTTCTTGTGACAGTACAGTATGTACTTGTGCCTTAGAATTCGGTTGCAGCAACGCGTACATATCTTGGAGATCAAAGGAGGAGAATTGTTTCTTTTCTCCTGAAGAATAGCTTAAAAAAAAGTTCTCTGCAGGAATCAGATGACCATTTCATTTAGACATAGTATAAAGAATGCTGTCCCACCTGAATGTTTATTACTCAGAGGAACCAGTATTGGGTAATAGAGTCCTGTGAGAAGTACTGAATCTGGCAATATCCCCACCAAACTGCACTTCTGAGATACATATAAAAGATTTTGTCATTAAGGGCAGGAAATCTGAAACTAGTAAAAATATACCTCATTTGTAAATACGTGTTTACTCCATATTAAAGCTATTTAGGAGAATAGCTTTAGAAAAAATGATTGGAAGACTAAAAACAGCTGGGAGAAATCTCGTAAAAGGAAGAGTAAGATACCTAGAAAAATAGAAATACTGAGTGCACTAGACTCGTCCTGACCTACTCTGTACTTGTGTTGTTGATGTTAGAGCTACTGATGCTTCTTATCTCAGAGCCCCTTGAAATGAGGATTTTCCTCCTTCACCAGTGTGTGCCTAACCCGTTGTCCCTTGTTTGTCTTAAATTTCGGGAAGCTGTATTGCAATGATAGTAAATAGCAGCCCACTAGAAGAAAATTTACTGTCTGGATCATATAAGTGATTAGAATAATAATATCATAATACAGATGAGGCAAACCAAAGACCTACTCCTTGCCCTGTGCTATGAGATAAACATAAACATAATAATAGTGATATTCTGATGGCCAGCATTAATGTTATTTGCTGAGTACTTTGACTACATTTTCTCATTTAATTGCCATAAAAAATTTGATTTAACAAAAGACATGAAAGTTGGTTTTTGCAGATGACGTGAATAAGATACGAAGAAATCAGAACTTGCCCAGGTTAATGGGCAGAGCCAGGATTTGTCTTTCGATCTGTTAGATTCCAAAAACCACTCTTACTCTATCACATGAACAGAGTACTTTTTTAAAAAAGAAATTACTTATTTACAGTTTATATTCAGTATTGTTTTGTTTCAGATTCAGGTATACAGCTTAGTGGTTAGATAATCATACACGTTACAAAGTGTTCTCCACCCTCCCCCATATTTCCAGCCCCCACCTGGCACCATACAGAGTTAGCACAGTGTTACTGACTGTATTTCTTAGACTATTTCCTATACTATACTCAGTTCCCTGTGACTGTTTTGTAACTACCAACTTGTTCTTAGTCCCTTCCCCCTTTTCACCCAGTCTCCCAACCCCACTCCCCTCTGGCAACCATCAGTCTGTTCTCTGTCTCTGAGTCTGCTTCAACTTTTATTTATTTTGTTCTTTAGATTTCACATAAGTGAAATCATACGGTATTTGTCTTTCTCTGACTGATTTATTTCACTTAGCATAATACCCCTTAGAACCATCCATGCTGTTCCAAGTGGTAAAATTTCATTCTTTTTTTTATGGCTAACTAATATATTCCATTGTATATATGTACCGTAACTTTTTTATCCATTTATTGGCATATGGGTTGCTTCCATATCTTGGCTACTGTAAATATCACTGCATTGAACATAGGGGTGCATATATTCTTTCAAATCATTGTTTTGTGTTTCTTCAGATACACCCAGAAGTGAAATGGCTGGGTCATAGGGCGGTTCCATTTTTAATTTTTTGAGAACCTTCCTCACTATTTGCCATAGTAGCGGCACCAATTTGCAGTCCCACCAATAACGCAAGAGGGATCCCTTTTCTCCACATCCTCACCAACACTTGGGTGTTGATTTATTGATGGTAGCCATTCTGACAGGTGGGACTGTGTTAGCTCCTGTGGTTTTAATTTGCATCTCTCTGAAGATTAGTGCTGTTGAGCATCTTTTCGTATGTCTATTGGCCATCTGTGAGCCCTCTTTGGGGAAGTGTCTGTTCAGGTCCTCTGCCCATTTTTTAATTGGATTATTTTTTGGTGTTGAATTGTGTGAGTTCTTTATAAATTTTGGCTATTAACCCCTTATCAGATGTATTATTGGTGAATATCTTCTCCCACTCAGTAGGTGGTTTTGTTTTGTTGATGGTTTCCTTTGCTGTGCAAAAATTTTTAGTTTGATGTAGTCCCATTCGTTTTTTCTTTTGTTTTCATTGCCTGTGGGTATAGATGAGAAAAAATACTGCTAAGAGAAATGTCCAGGATTTTACCACCTCTGTTTTCTTCAGGAGTTTTATGGTTTAATTGATTTTGAGTTTATTTTTGTATGTGTAAGAAGACAGTCTGAGAAGGTAGTTTCCTTCCTTCCCTCCTCTTTTTGTGCGTGAACATGAGTACTTTTTAAAAGATTGAGCGGGTAGAGCCCTGGCCAGTGCGACTTGGTTGGAGCATCATCCCATACCCAAAAGGTTGCAGTGTGGTTCCCTGTCAGGACACATACCTAGATTGTGGGTTCCATCCACAGTCAGGGCACTTGTGGGAGGCAGCGGGTTGGTCTCTCTCTCCCATCAATGCACTCTCTCTCCCTTCCTCCCTCTCCATAAGCAATGAGAAAATGTCCTTGGGTGAGGATTAAAAAAAAGATTGACCAGGTAGAGGAGGAATGTAGTTTCAATTTCTGTTTGTATCACTTAGCACAAACCTATTGTGAAAAGAAACTTTTGGAAGCACAGTGAGCGTAGTCCAGCCAGTGCTGAGGGTGTTGCAGCTGTGACTTACTTAACCTGATAAACTTTGCCCTTTTTGTTCACTTCTGTATTTCTACCACTTAGAACAATGTCTAGCTCATAGTGGGAGCTCACACATTGCTGCTGGGTGAATGACTGACCAAATAAATGACTGGTTAATGAAAAATTCTTAAGATCTAGAGCCGTGTATATGAGGATAAGAGGAATTTGTATAAAAAGAGCTTGCAGTTATTCATTATATCCAGAAGGCAAAATCAAGATCAGATTAAGTAGTATCAGCTCGAGGTGAAAGTCTTTGGCAAAACTTGGAGTCTAAATGGCAGGCAAAGAAGATTGTCCAAAGCCTGAACAGGTAAAAAAGGGTGTTAGTAGAGACAGAGTCTTAGGTGAACCAGTTCACCTTCATCTTGGCGTTAGCAGACTGGCAGCAAAGGGGTCTGAATGGGGGAGTTGTAACGACATCATAGGCTTTATTCTCATCACCCAGTACTTGCGGGGTGTTCTTAGGCACTAAGTACTTGTGTAATATGAACGCCAAGGAGATCAAATAGAAAAGATGCCAGGCCTCTGAGTTAATCATGTAAAAACATGGTTCATCATTTCAAGCTTCATAATTTAACTTAAATCATTAAAAGATTTCTTTCTCTACCCTTGACACAGAATATTGTTGATTATTTTTCTTCCTAATTTGTTATGCGAGAGGAAGCGATCAAATCATTACTCAATACCACCCAAACCAGAGATATTAGTTTGCCAGTTTTAAGATGAAAGATGAATTCAGCAACTAGTTTGGCTCCTAGACTTAGACCCAAAATACTAAGACTGATTTTCAAAAAGAAGCGTGGAGGTTTTCTGCAGTTAGTTCTGAAAGTAGTGTATGTTGTTTTTCTTTTGTTTTCATTCTAATAAACATTTTTACAGGGATATATTTTGAACACTGGTTTGGGAATAATTATTCTGTTGGAAATAGTAATGGAGTAAATATGTGTGTGTGTATACATATTATATATTAGGAATATTGGGTTTTTTCTTCAAGCATTGAGAACTGTTAAATGCACTCTGAATACTGATTTTTACAAAACTGCACAAAACTAGAAAAATAGTTCTTTGAATTCAGGTGTTCTGAGGTTAATTTTCTTTGGAAAGAAGGTAAAATAGATTATGTTTCTATACAGAAAGTTTAAGTGGATTTTTAAATTTGTAAAAGTTGTCATGAAAAGTTATCAGAATTAGTATACTTATTTTTTTATTGTTGCAGTATGCAGACAAACTTGTAAATGTTTTCAAAGTCTAGGGTAGAGTAGAGCTATGGCAGACGTTAAAATAACTCTCTCTAAAGTTCACTTGGTTTTTCAGTGTTGGCTTTATCCGCAAGTAATATTCTTACCTTTAATATAATATTTATCTTTGTTTTCAAAATAGTGTATAATTCTAATACTGAGTGTCTCTCTGCTCCATCAGTAATTCGGGACGTTTAGTATTGGTTTGGTTGTGTGTGGTTATTTCTGTTACTCATTCCTTTGGGTTTTTCATTGTGAGCTGTGCTCGTGCTAAAGCTTTGGGTAGTGATTTTCAGTGTTACTGCGTTGGGTTTAGAGAATGGGTTACATGAGGTTTTAAACTTTGGGATGTACTGAGGTTTTCTTTGGTCTATTACGAAGTTCTGAGTGGAAGTGGAAGGTGTACTTTCCATAGAGTCCAAAGTTTGATATATGTTGATTTAGTCTCATTAATCAAGCCGGCTATATCCTTACCTGCCAGAGATTGAGATTATTATGACAGTCCCTTACTACACTGCTTTGTCAGGGGTTTTTTCATGTTTTGTTTTGTTTTTTGTTATTCTATTTAGATACAGATTCATGGCTAACTGATATATTTGTAAAATGAACATTTTTCCCCATTTACTTTTTTTTGCTTTGAATTCTACTTTGTTGTATATTAATATTACTTTTACTAGTTTTTTTAGACATATGTCCCTGATATGTTTTTGCCCATTCTTTTATCTTTTTCACATTTTCTTGTCACTTTGTTCTGGGTGTTTCAGTAGCAGCTTCTGGTTGAATATTTGTTGGTTTTGATGTTAAAAATATCCAAGATTCTTTATCTTGAAACCTGATAGTTCACATTATTGTCATAAATGATCATTTTAAGTTTTCTGCTTTTATACTTTGAATTTACTTTGTTTAAACTTTCATTTCGCCCCACCCCCACCCCCCCTTTTTTTTAGCTTTAGGAATTTATTTTCTTGGCTTCCCCCCCCCTCCCAGGTCTTGGGGTGTATTCATCTTTTTTAGATCTACTACTGGACTTTAAATTTCATCAGAAAAAAAATGTTTGAGTTTAAATTTTGCTAAGTTAACAAATAAGCAATAGCTTTTGGTTTTAGTTTTTCAATACAAAAATATCTGGATTGCTTTAACTGATTTTAAAAGTAATACATGCTCATTTTAAGACTGTATAATGTTATTGAAATTCAGAAAGTGAGAATATCCTCATAACCCTGTTCTGTAAACATCACTACTAACACATTGGTTCTGTGCCGTCTTTGAAAGTTCAGGGTTTTATATGTGAGCATGTGCTGCTTCCGGGTTTCCAAGCTTGGGGCCGGCCACCCTCTCTGCGCGGTTTCCTTGTACAGTCGTCGTAGCTCCAGCCTCCTAAAGCTTTCGTGACAATCAACGAATTAATAATTCTGGAAAGTGTTTGTGACAGTGCCTGGCACATGATAAGCTTTCAAGGAGTAAAAGCTATTTTTATTTTAATTTTAAGTGATTCTGCATAATATTTCACAGAGGATGTGTCGTGATTGTGTAGAAACCTTCAGCATACAGTATTTCGTGCAAATGGGTCACTTAATCAGACCCTGTGTCTGCCAGAAGCTACTGTGGTTTTTATGTCCTTGCCTACCTTATTTTTTTTTTTACAAAAAGTATTTGACTCAAACTGACAACATATGCCGGGGGGCAGGATCTCAAAACGCTCCCCACTGCTCTCTGTTGTACGTAAGTGCACGACTGTATCTGCTTGTTAGGTTGTATATCTCCGCTCTCAGAACTAATTTTTGACATCTACATTTTTAAACCATATTTGCTTAAGTAAAGGCTCGCTTTTCTCTTCATCATTAATTCTTTTATGTCCAAACTCCCCATTCTGTGTCATAATTTGACTTCATAGCTTTTGCTTCACTGGCGCAATAGGTCTCAAAGAGTTGTAGATCTCGGGGGGCCCTGAGACCTTTTCAAGAGGTCAATGAACTTCATACTGTTACACTAAAATCCACCAGCCCAAATAACGCTGTGAATGGATCTATTATCCGTTCATGGTGTCCCGACTATTTCTATAATATATTAAGACTATTTGCTCTTTTCCCCGTGATGACACTTAGCGATGGTACAAAAGCAAAAGCGGGTAAAACTGCTCCGTGAAACAAAGCCGTGGCCCCAAGCCGTAGGACTGCTAGTCATCATGAACTTAACCCCCTTGTGTGCACTGAAAAAACATGCCAGATTCACTTCAGAATGCCCTTGATGAAGCCACTCAAAATTCACTTTTATTACAGTAAGTCCTGCTTATGCAGCACATTCCTTTAATATTGTTTGAAGAAATTGAAATGTTCGTAAAGTACATCTGCAATTGTTGGAGTTACAGCCTGAACTAGCCAGTTTTTTTTAATGGAACACTTTTTATTTGAAAAGAGAAACAACTGACAAGGTATAAATTTGAATATTCAGACTTGAATATTTGGCTGACATTTTCTTAAAAATGAATTTAGTGGGTCTGTTGGTTTATGGAAAACAACTGATACTTTTTATTTCCAGTGGTAAAATTTGAGCTTTCAAGAGAAAAGTCAAATGTTTATATCTGCCATTTTGAGCCTGCCAGCTTCTCAGTACTTACAGGCTTTTGTGATATTAGAAGTGACATCAGTGAATGTGATTGTTTTGATACTGTATTAAAGAAATTTTTCAACATCTGGAAGATTCATAACTCCATAAACCAATATTTTCTAAATGACCAATGCATAAGATTACAAAATCGTGCAGGGATAAAAGATCCATTCAGAGTACAAATACACTGATAGGTTTTAATTAACAGTATGAAGTTCATTGCTATTTCAGATTCCTCGCTGCAAGTAACCTTTAACAAACTACCACCTACTGAGTTTTGGGGTAGTGTCAAAGAAGAATATCTATAATTAACTGAAAAGACGACTAAAAATGATTTACTAGTTCAACTAAATATCTGTGGGAGGCCAAATGTTCTTTCTACAATTCAGCCAAAACAATATATCAAAACAAATTGAATGTGGAAGCAGATATGAGAATCCAGCTGTCTTCTAATAAAGCAAAGATTTAAAAGATTTGCAAAAAAGAAAGAAAATAATACAGGGCCATCCTTCTCACCTTTTTGGAAGAAAATATAGTAATTTCTTACTTTTAAAAATCTCAATTATGTTAACATGTAGTATACTTGTTCTTGTTATTTCTAAATGAATATATATTTAAAAGGTTTTCTACTTTAATTCCTAATTTCATAAATACCCATAGCCATAACCACATAAATAGAAAAACTGACATGCCGAGACCGAAAAGTGGCAGAATCACTGTGCTACAAGTCTGGAGGTGCTCCTCGTTGCCGCCTCCCACCCTCAGGGTAGTGTGGCTGGTGTGTTTTCTGATTTGCTGATACCCAAAACTCCCTTTACACCTGAATATTGATTCGCTTGTTGTGGAATGCACAAATCCTAGTTTACTCTTTCCAAATTATAGATCAGAGATTCTCCACCTTCTGCCTACCTGGAACATATTTAAAAGACCCTTCACACATTCTACTGTTAGTGTAAGTGTTAGTAACTCTCCTTAAAGGGTTATTATACCTGATCCCGAGCTCCAAACATCATCACTATAGATAGTGTCTCTCTCTTGTCTTCTGGAATTCAGTGTTGCATGAGACCAGGGTCATTTAGTTTTCTGTAGTGATAATGTCTTTTTTACTTTTTCTTTCGTTTTTGCTTGCTTCATCCTTGTAAAACAAATTGCAAAGCTGTATTAATGGGCGGATGTCTACTGATTTTCATCTGTAATACAGTGAGCTTTTACAATATGCAGACTCAGGTCTTTGCTGAGCTCAGAGTTTTATAACTTTCTGTTTCGTTTGTTCTGGTTATGGCTCATTTATAGGTTTGAACTTCACACTTGTTATAATAATCTTTTTAAAATCATTTTTATTTTTTTATCACCTCACTATTCTGTGAGAATTTAAGTTTGTTCTCAATTCTTAACTGAGTTTTCTAATTTGAGTTTTGTTACCCACCTCTACTGACTTTGGAGCACATTTTATTTTCGCAGCTGCAGTTTAATTTCCTTGCTATATTTTACTTTCTCAGCCTGCTAACCCCCTTTTCTGATCAGCCTGCATCTCATTTTGTTCACTTGATATGTTTGCCTGTTCTCTTAAGATAATTTTTTCATAGAAACCATGTCTTTTGGATTCCATTTTCATTGTGCTGTACTTTTTAAAAGTAACTTTCTCGACTTTTCAGTTTAATAGTTTTTATTTTGCTATATGATTGTGGGGGGGCTCTGCCCACAGAGCTTCCCCCGGCCACCATGGCTGAGAATAAGTCTACCAAGACATGATCTGCTTGGGGAGGAAAGGTGGCCGATCTCTCAAAGGAGCAGGGCCAAGAGCCTTTTCCTCAATGGGCTTTTATTGGATTTAGTTTGCATAGGAATACAGGGTTTATACATAAAACTCCCCAATCATTGTCAGGTGGTAATGATCAAGGAAAAGATAACATTCAAAGAACTATAAGGGCTTATTCTGAGTCGGGTCAGAGAGAGAGAGTGAGTCAAAGGGCCATAAAACTTTGGGAAACAAACTCACTTTATGCTTGGACCCTTATCATTTTAATTGAGGGTATTCTTAGCAAAGCAGGTTTCACAGGACTTTATGCATTTTTTCTTAGGCCTGATCTCCCCAGGGAACCACCCATTGCAGCACAGGGCCACACCCGCCTCTGGCATTGTTTTAGGCTTAAGTCGGGTGGGGAATGCGGGCAGCCAAGAGATTTGGAGACTTTTTACAGATAGAATGAGGACTCAGGCAATAACAAAGCTGGGGGGTGAGGGTCTGTCACCCCTTTTTCTATAGTCCCCTAAGTCCTTCCCTGAGGGCTCCTTCATGATGGTGCCTGTCTTAGGTTGTTCCATCCTTGAGGAATCTTACCCATCATTGACTATCCAGCCATGTTCCAGGGGCCAAGCAGGGAGAAGTAAAGGGGGCAGAGGCTGCACCCCTGCCGGGAGGGTAAATTTCGTCTTAGTGGCATATGGTCCCAAGGTCTTTTTACTCAGCCTTAGCCATGTCGGGTTACAGCTTTTGAAACCAGGCAGAGCGGCTCACAACATATGATTGGTTTTTTTATACACCCATATTATTTCTCTTCAGCTTTTTTGTCTTTTCTGCTTGTTTTCCCAACAGGTAGGACAAGCGTATCAGGGAATGCTTCTCTGAGAATATGTTACTTAAACAGGAGGTCAGTTTGCTTTCTTCAGTTTGTGGACACCATTTAGATAAAGTCAGAACTTCCAAACATCTAGTATTAACACTAGGGTTTAACATGTTTCTGTTGGTTTTAATTTAATATATTGCCTAGTTAAAAATATAAAGTATTCAATTTAATTTCCAAACTAAAATTTATTGGTGGCACACTCACCCAATTTTAAAGACAATAATCGGGTCTTACTTTCAGTGAATTTCACTATCCTGTGTTCTCTGAATTCAGCATAATCTAACTCTGTACTTCCTACTTCCGCATCCTGGCCCAGGCATGTGTTAGTTTCTGTAGTAAAGCCAGGCGTAGACAATGACTGTAGTATGTTTACAGAGCACACGGTCAACCCATGAGTACCCTTCCCACTCACCAAGGCAGAGTGTTAAGGGTTTGTTTGGTTTTTTCCCGTTTTGTGACTCAATTTCAGAGATGTTAAAATACAGGAAAATGTGTGCTTTACAATCACTGAAATGTGATATAGTTATGTTCTGTAAAAGAAGAACTTTAATGTTACAGGGCATTTGGTGTTCGTCTTTATGTCCAGAATTAGGAGGAAACTTAAGTATACTTGACAAAATATTATGTAGCTTTCAAGAATGACAGCAAGATATCTCATATGCTATTGTGAATACTAACTAGTGTCATAACTTTTTAAAGCAACTACTTTCATAGGAAAAAACAGAAGTACAGTAAGGTACTAATAATGGTGATATTTTGGGTGGCAGGACTCACTGGAAGAAACGTCTCTTACTTTCCAAATTTGATCTAGCGCACGTTCCTTTTTCTCTGCGTGCGGCAGTGGGGTTGTTTGTAACGCTCACCGACAGGGTGCTCAGAAGTGAGGCCTGCTACACTGATTTTCCTTTTTGCAGTTCCTAGACTGTTAGATAAGAGAAATCTCAAACATTCCATTGGAATTTGGGTGCTTTGATTTTATGCTTGGGGAATGATGGGGAAAGATGATTGGATGAGAGTGTAATGGACTAGACTCAGGACTGTTTGAGTGGTAGTACCCGAATACACTGCCTCCTTGTGTAGTGAACCGAGGGCATTCTCCTGAACGCTGGTGGGGCTCATCTTTCACTCTTATCTGATTTTTTTAGAAATACTTTAGGTGGCCATGATGAAGGTAGGTAAGGTGCAGCTGGAGGTGGGGTGGGGAAGGTAAGGACCAACAAATTCCTTTTAATAAGAATCTGGAAAGAACTTGCATCCTGGAAGAATAAGATGACCATTGTAAGATGAAATTTAATACAATTAATATGATGGTCCTACGTATACACTCAGAAAATCGGTAACTGAAGTTCAGGATAACAGCAAATCATGTAGAAAAAAATACATTTTAATTGCAGTTTAATGTGGCTGCTAAACATAATTAATAATCTAATGTGAAAATAGGGACTGCTTGTTTCATGTGTCCCCAAGGGATAGAACCAGAACCAGTAAACGGTGATTATCTAGCATCTAAAGCAGGAATGGATTGATCAGTTAGGCCTTGAGTTGCCTTCTTTAGAGAAGTTCAGCTGTAGGTTGGGTACACACAAGCAGGGATTCAAACACAGAATGGGTGGTTGAATTAGATGGCATTTGGAGTCCTTCTCAACACTAAGATTCTATGACTTTTCAGAACACTCAGCAATGTTATTAAAATACCTCTTTGTGAAGTGGTAGTTGTTGTGGTTAGCAACAAGTGGCATAGTATGACACAGATGGTGTAAATACACTGATTCATTAAGTTGGGCTGTTACGCACAAGTCTCCCATAGACAGTGTGAGTGATGTGTGTAAATAAGGCATTGTCCTTTCCTTAATGGAGTTTCCGTTGAAGTTCATAAATAACAAATACCTAATTGAATAAAGATAAATGTAGAAAGAGACATAGAAATAAGAACTATGAGAATTAAAAGGAGCCAATTCTTTATCAAGAGTATCAGGTAAAATTTTATGGAGAAAATAGATCTTGAAGAGTAAGTAGAATTTCAGTAGATCAAGACATGGGCGGAAGTTGGGTGTCGTGCCAGAGGAAGACAACAGCATGAAGTTCACCGAAAGTGGGAAGGCACCGGTGTGTTGGGAGCAGTGTATGAATGAACATAAAAAGGCTAGAAATGGCATGTTGCTGTTAAGTTGAAGCTGATGGGAATGTCACCATGAGGATTTTCTGTTCAACAAAAGGGAGCAGTTGACATTTTTTACATGATCACTTACTCTTTAGTAATATAGATCTTCTTGATTTATATTTGTTGGAATGCTGAAGGTAGAAAAATTGGGAACTAGTGAGGCTTCTGATAACATTAATAATAGTGGTTGACATTTGTTGAGTGCTTTCTACACACCAGGTACCTTACATTATTTCAGTGAAGCCTCCCAACAAAACTGTGTACTAGATACTTTCCAATTTAGCGCCTCCTGGATTCCCAGTTGCCTGTGGGAATTTCACACAGCATAACATATTGATTGATTTCTTCAGGCGTATTCTCTTGCGTTCATGTGTGTGTACATCACACTCTCCCAATCAACACACACCATGTGGAATACTGACTTATTTCTTAATTTAACATTTTATGGTATGCTGTCATAATTAGTTATCAGTCAGAAAGTACCACATTTGGCATTGTGAAATGTGATTTCACTTAGAAGTATAAGATATAGTCTCCGACCCCTAAGGACCATTAAAATTTAATACTACAAAATACAAATACATGAAAGCTAAATTGCAATAAAAGATAAACTGTCAACAAACTAAGTCATTGATCAGTCCCTTCATTGAAGCTCTTTTATCTTCCCAAGTAGGCAGGCAGCAAATTCTTCAAGTCAGACCTTCCTATTTTATTCCAAACGAGTAGCACAGTGCCTGATTTAGAGTAGGCTCGGTAAATGTTTGTTGAATTAAATCTAATTGCAAATAGTGTGTCTTTTTCTAATGCTGTGTTTCTTCATCTTTTTTTTTTAAGATTTTATTTATTTTTAAAGAGTTGGGAAAGGGGGGGAGAAAGAGAGGGAGAGAAATATCAATGTATGGTTGCCTCCTGCAAGCCTCCTACTGGGGACCTGGCCCGCAACCCAGACATGTGCCCTGACTGGGAATCGAACTGGCAACCCTTTAGTTTGCAGGCCCGCACTCAATCCACTGACCTACACCAGCCAAGGCTCTTCATCTTTTCAAATTCATACCTACTTTTGTTAGTAAAACAACTCAGAGTAATAATAGATTTTTAAAAATTTGCCTTTGAAAGATATGTAATTTTTTTACATTGCTCATATTGTATTAATCTTCCTGCTCAATTCCACCTTGTGTGGAAAGTATACTTTAGGTAAGTATACTGCCGTTTTCAGTATTAAAACTCCTGAACTATTTTGTTCTCATAGCCAAAAGTACAGAAAAACCTTTTGTCCTGGCCTAGAAGTGGGGAGGGGGAACAATTGCAGACTGACACGGTCACCAGATGTGTTTAACCCTTAAGAGTAAAGGACACGAAAGCTAACTGTGAAAGACTTCAGAGGTTATCTTCTCCAGCCACTGATTTTCCAGTGAGGAAACAAGGTCTGCCCAGCTGGTGGGCAGTGGCAGAGCTCCCTAGAGCCAAGGGCTTCTGTCTGTGTTCCCTCCACTCGCTGTTTAATAGCACTTCTCCTCATAAAAGTAGAACTTAAGTAGGCAGTGAAAAGTAGGCAAGACTTAGAGACCTAGGAAAATGCATTCTAATAGAGGAGGGGGTTAGTAACGTCTCAGGGGTCATGCCCCCCTTTGAAAATTTAATGAAAAATAACATGGAGTATACCTAGAAAATTATATATACACATGCAAAAGAATTTGTAGACTCTCTGAAAGTTGATTCATGTATTACCTGGTGGTCTGTAGATCTCAAGAAGAAAGCTACAGAATCAGCAATGATCGTACTGTATCGTGGCACCAGAAATAGATGAGGCCGCATTAGATTTAGAGCACTGTGCCCGTTAATAGTCAGCTGTGTCTCCCCCAGGGAAGTACTCTTAAGCCATAAAGTAAACATGGGCCAAACTCCTGAAGAATCTGTGGGCGGTCAGGAGGGGAAAAAATAGCTATGGATTTTGTATTGTGGTTTTTATATTAAAACACGACACATATGTGCATATTCATGTATATATATTTGTATGAGGTTTTAAATGGCTATGTTAACTGGCTATTTCAGGGAAAGTAGAATCTTTTCTACAGATTCAGGGAAGCATGTATTTGTTTCTCGTTATTTGGAGTACTTCAATGAAAAGGTTTGGGAAGTGCTGGGTAGAGTTCGTGGGGCAGACTATTTTATATTTTGTGAGGGGGTGAGATAATTACTACTTATTTTGTCAAGCCAGTTTATCAGTGAAGAGTAAAGTTTTTGTGGGTAGAGACCCGCAATCTTACAGTTTTTGTATCCCTAGCGTGCATAGCAGAAGGCTAGGAACCTGGTTTCTCCCTATACACTAGTTGCTTCGTTGATACTAAAAATAGAACTATAGACCATTACACCAGTAAGTTGCTTGTCAAATAGGAGAATTTATTGCTGTAGCTGAGGCTTTTGTCTATTTAGTACTTGAGAAATGAAACATGACTAGCTTTCTCAAATGCCAGTAATGCCATTTAATTTTCCAAAACTTGAAAAACTTGTCCAGTATCAATTGCTAAAGTATCATGCTTTGGCATTGGAATAAATCATAGTATAATTATTAAAATCTCCTCCCAATGTAGAACTCGCCAACTTATTGATGTAAGCTGCTAGTCATGGGTTACTACTTCTTTCTCATTTTCTTAATTCTAAGAATAATGCCAGTTAGGACTGCTGAAGACTAGAGGAGCTAGTCTTGAGTTGTTAGAATGTAGAGCACTCTTAGGACTCTTCGTGGGTTCCGTTTGCTTTTCAGTTTCACACAGACTCTCTCCTCCCCACCGTAATCCAAGCCCCCTCCCTAGCTGAGAGGCACGAGAGCATGGTCACCATGGCGGTTCTGGGCGGAGTGTATTTGATTTAAACTCACCGGAAAACATGAAGTAATACTATTTCATATCTGCAGTATCGCACATGTATTACATATATGGAATAGACCATATTTAGAGAAAATACGAATAGCTTCACAACAACTTACAGGGAAAGTATGGTAAAACACAAGTTTAATATAAAAGTTACGTTGTACATTCAGCGATCAACAGGCTTCATGTTGCAGTGAAACTGGATAAATTATTCTTGCTGAAAGGGAAGGGTGAAGCTAGAATAGGCCTGGGACGTGATGACGAGTTCCGTTTGTCAGCCTGCTTTACCTCGACTGTATGTGGCAAATAGAAGCTGTGTGCAGTTATTTGTGGCCTGCCTGGTTATTCACACACACATCAAGGTAAAAATACTATTGCTGCCAGATTCTGTGGCACAGGTTACTGCACGATGTCTTTAAAAACTATTATATAAACTTTATCCCTAAAGAAGTATTCCTTAAAAATTCTACAGTCAGGGTATTTCTATGGAGATACTATTACAAGACTGTATAAGCACAACCAAATTTATCAACTGTTTGAATTCTATATGACTAAGATTCCAAAAATTTGTCTTAAAGATCTCATGGAAGTAGATGAATCAGGACAGGAAACAGTGAAGTCCCAGGCAGAGAGTAGGAGGAGAAGTACAAAAATGTGGCCTCCCTGAAGCCAAGAGAAAGAGTGTTTAAAAAAGGAGGGAGTAGTCAACTGGTCATTAGTCACAACCTGGAGGTCATTGACCTCAGCAGAAAGTGGTTGTGGTATGGTGTTCAGGGTTAGATTAGTATAGAATGGAAGGTGAGAGATTGGAAATAGCAATTACAGATGATGCCTTTTTAGAACGTTTAGGGGGGAAAGGAAAGGAAAGAGAATAGTAGCTAAAAGGTGGGTATCAGGTCCAAGGAGAGGTTCTTGTGTTGCTGTTTGCTTTTTTAGTGGAAGAGTTGTGAATAGCATATGCTGGTGAGAAGGAGCCAGTAGAGCAGGGAAGGTTGAAAATACAGGCAAGAAAAGGAAGAAACAAAGGAGTAAGCTTTCTGAGAAAACAAGAAAGGATAGTGTCCAAAACATACAGGTGAGAGATTGGCTTTCAATAGGAGAGGATTCGTCAGTGGCGGGAAGGTGTGGTAGAGAGAGGTTCCCGATGGAGTTCCTGTCTGAAGAGTGTTCTGCAAAAGGAAGGATATGAGGTTATCTGCTGAGAGAAAGTGTAGGAGGAGATAGAGAGGTTGGTGGTTTATAAATAGTGGGCGAGATTTAAATAGTCACCATGGAAAGTGGGAGAGCAGGATGAACAGGAAAACCTGGTTAGATTGTCATATAATGCCAAGGGACCTGCTGAAATTGTGCAGAAAGTTTCTCTTCCCTAGCCCGAGAATCTGGGATACAAAATTAGGATTAGATTTTTCTTTGTAATTGGTAATGTTTCATGAAGTTAGAACCAAGATTACAGGACAGGTATCTAACTTCCTCTCTGGTTATATCACTTAATGCCTAGAATATGGGTGGAGGGTGGGACTAGATGGAGCCTTAACTTCCTTTCCTATTTCACCACCACTACTGAAGTTACTGTATTATCCAGACTGCTGAAAACCCAGTGAAGCTGTCATTCAAACTCTTGCCATTGCTCTCAACATATTGCTCTCAAGTTACTACTGCTCTTACTAGATAACTAATGCCTTATCCGTGTTTGGTTGAAATGGAAGATGTCATGTATGACTTACTTCCAAGTCTGTTGCTAGAGCAACTTAACCATTTGCTCAGTCAAAAAGCTCCTATTACGTAAATGTTTACTATGTGTCACAAACTGTACAAAGCACTGGAGATACTTTAAAAGTAAAGAATGGAGACATAGAGGAGACAGATACAGGCAGTTTGAGTAGAATATTGTGTGTTACGACACAGGAAAGTACAAAGTACTTTGGGCACACCTGTGAGGGTCTTACTTCTCAAAGTTGACATGGTTAGAGGTTACTTTCCAGGAGAGGTTTTATTAAAGCTTGCATTTGAAGGGTTAGTAGGAGTTAGCTAAACAAAGGAAAGAGGGGGGGTCTGCAGGGGGAATGGAAGTTGGAAAGGTTGTCATGGGCTTGATCAGGCTAAATCACTCCAGATCTTCTAAGCTGTGTTTAAACTTTACCCTCTGGGAGCAGTGGATAGTCAGGAAAGTACTTTTAGATGGGGAATGATGCAATCACATTTTGTGTTTGGAAATACCCCTCTTGCTGCAGAGTAAAGACTAGAGTAACCAAAATGGGGCTGGAAGTTGGGATACCAATTGAAGGGTTTTTTCCTTCAACACTTTAACAGTGAGGGAACTTAATCTCAAATGGCTTTTTGCTTGTTAAGATCTCTCATGAAGGTACTGTTGGTCACCCCAGGCTCCATCCTACCTCAAATACGGATCAGCGTCTCATATAAGAATAAAGTCACAGAAATTTGACTTTAGAAAAATCTGTTATTTGAGGTATAATTGAAATAGAACTAACTTCAGATATTTGAAGTACACAGTTTGATAAGTTTTGACATGTACACATTCCTGAAACCATCTCCACTATCAAGGTCTCCACATATCCATTACACTCAAGTGTCCCTTCACAGCCCCTCCCTCCTGTGGCCCTTCCCACGCCCTTCCTTCCAGGATCTGCTTTCTGTCACTACCAGTTTGAGTAGTTCACAGTTTTATGACAATGCCTCACGTTCTTCATTACTGCAGTGTTTCATAAGTCTTGAAATCAGGTTGTGTTGGCCCTTCAGCTTGTTCTTTTTCAAAGTTGTTTTGGTTATTCCAGATTGATTATGTTTGAAATTTAGGGTCATTTTGTCAATGTCAAAAAAAAATACCTGGGGTTTTTATTAGTATTACATTGAATCTATAAGTCTTTTTCCAGTATTGAGTCTTCCAGCCCACGAACATGGTATGTTTCTATAGGTCCTCTCTAATTTCTCACAACAACATTTAGTAGTTTTCATTGTACAGGTATTTCACATTTTTGTTAGATTTAATCATTAAATGTCTCCTTTTTTTTTTAAAGATATTTTTTATTTTTAGAGAGGGGAAGGGAAAGAGATAGAAAGGGAAAAAACATCACTGTGTGGTTGCCTCTCGAGTGCCCCCAACTAGGGACCTGGCCCACAACCCAGGCATGTGCCCTGAGTGGGAATTGAACCAGTGACCCTTTGGTTTGCAGGCCCACACTCAATCCACTGAGCCACACCAGCCAGGGCTAAATGTATTATATATTTGAATGCTATTATAAATATTTTTATTTTGATTTGCAATTGTTCATTGCTATTATAAAATGCAGTTGTTTTTGTATATTAATCTTTTGTCCTGCAACATTGCTAAAATTACTTACTAGTTCTAGTAGCTTTTTGGTAGATTCCCTTGGATTTTCTACATAGTCAGTCATGTCATTTGCAAAGAGTTTACTTCTTCCTTTTCAAAACGTATGCTTTTATTTTTCTTGCTTTAGTGTACTGGCTGGAATCTCCAGTACAACATTGAGTAAAAGTGATAAGAACCGATATCTTGTCTTTTTCCTGGTTTTTAGGGGAAAAGCATTCACCCTTTTACCATTTAAGTATTATGTTAGTTGTAGTTTTTTGTAGAAAGCTCTTATTAGACCAAGGAAGTTTCCTTCTTTTTCTACTTTACTGAGTTTCTAGCAAGAATAGATGTTGAATTTTGTCAGACGCTTCATCGTCTACACAGGTGATCTTATTTATTTTAAGTTGTCAAAATGTGGATTATGTTGACCGACTTTTCAAATATTTAACCAACCTGGTATTCCTGGGATAAATCCGACTTGGTCGTGGTATATTACCCTTTTTATATACTGTCAGGTTCCGTTACCAGGATTTTGTCACGTTTTGTGTTCATGATGTGTGTGAGCCTGTGGCGGTCTGTCCTGGTAACGTCTTTGTCCTGATTTAGCATCAGAGCAGTGCTGACCTCATAGGGTGAGTCGGATGCTTCCCATTTTCTGGAATAATATGAAGAACTGCTGTACTTTTTTTTCTTAAGTGTTTGGTAAAATTTAGCAGTGTAGCCATCTGGGGCTTGGGAGTTTCTTTGTGTCTTCTCTATCTGTCCTCTCTCCCCCCCCCCCTTAATAATAACTCTCGCTAGAAATTTAGCTTTTGATTTGTTATTTTTCTGTTTTCCATTGCATTGGTTCCTGCTCTGGTTTTTATTTTCTCCTGCTTACTTTGGATTTAAATTGTTTTTAAATAGACTATTTTTTAGAGCATTTTTAGGTTGTAGTAAAAAGTGAAAGTAAAAAGGTCGTTTGAGACTTTTCTCCTTTCCCAATACAGGTATTTAGTGGTGTAGATTTTTACATGAGTACTGCTGTTGCTAAGGCCCTGCAGAAGAGGACCGTTTCTTTCCTGTCAGTAACACAGAACCTTTGCAGTGTTGTCATTTTTTGTCTGCTAAAATGAGAATTATGAAGTCAGTGTCTGCAGGGAGAGAGGGAAGAGTTTCAACATAACCGCTCCATTTTGTATGCATTTTGCAATGCTTGTACCAAGTAGGGAAGGAAGCTGTCAGATATTTTGATTCAGGAAAATGTCTTTTGACAAAGGTATCCTATCGATTGCACACTGCGGCTATTTCTTTGCCTTGTTTCACTAAAGGACCTATCCAGTTAATATTAATAATGGAAAGGAAGTCTTAATAGTGAAAGTTAAACTGCTTTTATCTGTGGATCATTTAAGCAGTACCTTCACTTCAGAGCTTCATATTTCTGCAGTTGTGAATAAAAGACTAAGGTGGTATCCTGAATTGTCCTTACTATTTAAGTTTGTTTCTAAGTATATTACATGGAATCATATCTTTGTTTATATTTCAGCTGTTGTGCAGAAACGTGCCTTAACCCAAGTTTGAATAGTCTTTTAAAACTAGTGTAAAAACATGAGGGGTCCACAGAAACCGTAGTCAGTCTTTTACGTTCTACCCTGTGTCAGGCCCTGTGTTGCATACTTTGCATGAATTACCTCCTTTAATGGTACCCTGAAACTCTGTGAGATGTATTTTCATCCCCATTTTACAGATCAGGAAACTAAGGTTTGGACACTAGTCTAAGGTCCCACAACCAGGAGGTACAGTTAGTTACTAGGGAACAACCCCATCTCCAGTGACCTTCAGCCCATGTAATACACCTCCCTTCTGTGTCCACAGAGAGTGTGCCTGAAAGGACGGCTCATACGGCTCTAAAGTGATAGAGCTCTGAATATCTCCGTTCGGGAGATGCCGTGATGAGTTGACCAAACAAAGTTAGGTGAATAATACAGCAGTTAAGAAAGATGCTTGCAGACGTTTTGCTACTCTGTAAGTCTGAATTCTTTCCTTAAGATAAAGACAGTTTTGGGGTTTAGACCTCCACTCTGTCACTAACGGAGCCACATTAAAAAGTTATTTAACCTCATTCAGCTTCAAACTTTTCATATGTGAAACAGAAGTTTTCTCCTTCTGGGATTAAAGATGAGAGATAACCCGTGCAGCACAGTGCCAGACCTGTTGTAGCTGGTCAGCAGAGATGGTAATTACATTTATTACTATGAGATGCTACCCTTCCCCCCTGTGCACCCATCGCCAAGATTGTCGTGCTCTTCCGGAAAGTGCCTGTGTGGCGCTGAGCCCCTTTCCCTCACAGCAGCTGCAGATTGGAATAGGTTAACTGTGTGGCTACACTAGGTGGTGAGTGCCGTGCCGTAGGAGCCGTGTCTGACTCCCCTTGCCGTTGTCCCTGGTGTACGGTGCCTGCCATACAATAGGCCTTTCGCGGATGTTGAATCAGTGAATGAGTGAATGAAATGAATTCTTAATAGCTAATACTGATTGCCTTGTGATAATGATGTCTGACTCTATTAGTGATGATTTCTTTGAGGAATTAAAACACGTGCAATATGATCTGTGTAAAGTGTCAGTATTTGAACTCACCAGTCTCATGTGGCCACCTCTTGACATTACGCTGATTGAACTTCTTAGAAATGGAGCACAGTGATATATTTTATTACATGTAGCATTATTGCGCATTGTTTTCGGGTTGACAGCTCGTGGTTTGAATTCCTGTCATACTGTGTGCAACTGCAGTGTGGTGCAGAATTTCATTTCAGGTTTTTGGTCACTCCACTTTGCAAGAAATTCAATTATTCCCTGAAACTCTTAGAGCTTTAAGAAAAGTAAAAATATCAGGTGTCTTCCCTCCTTCACTCTACACTCCATGTAAATATTGTTTTCATTTGGCTTCTTTTCTAAGGGAGAAGATGTCAACCGGACACTAGAAGGTGGAAGGAAACCTCTTCATTATGCGGCGGATTGCGGGCAGCTTGAAATACTGGAGTTCCTGCTGCTGAAAGGAGCAGACATTAATGTGTGTAAAGGACGTTGTCATTCATAGATGTCTGAAACAGTTACTGTGGAAGCCTCATTTTAAGTCATACAGTCTGAAATTACACCAGAGTTTCTGTGACTTAGAAATACACGTTTGGGGTTTGTAAGAATAAGCACAACAAACTGACTTGCAAGCCGAGGGTCAGGATGTTTCCCCCTCGGCTTGTGGCTTTTCAAGTCCTAGTGCAGCTTCAGAGTTAGCACCACCTGTAGGGAGCAAATGGCTCTCACCCCATGAAGCATAGGGCTCTGTAGCCGTACGATAAATCTGAGATGCATTTTTGGACAGAGGCCAGCAGGCAGGTGGTCAGACGGGAGCCGTCATCTCCTGGTTCTTGCCTGTTGTGGCTTCTGCATTTCCGAGTTTCAGAAAAATGTTTAAATAACCATGACAGCAAGTGAGATGAATTTTTCACATTTCAGGGAACACCGTGTCACCTGGCCCAACTGCGGCAATCTTTTACCTTTTCGCTGGCTATGTTCTTCCCTTCCAGGACCTCGTGGGCAGTTCTGTACTAGTGGGGAGTAGAGACTCAGAGAGAGTCAGTAACTAGTCCCACCGTGAGTGGCAGAGCCCAGCTTTCAACCGGGGTCAAAGCCCTGCTCCCTCTACTTCACTTTGACTCCCAGGGAGAAGCCTCGCTTGTGGTCTTGGGCATCTAGAGGGCACCTCTCTAGGGGCTAGAAATATGTAGGTGTGAAGTGATTTTGTGTAGAGAGGCAAACAGGTAAACATTGACTTTAAAATAATCACAAGTGGCCCTGACTGGTGGCTCACTGGGTTGAGTGCTGTCCCGCAAACTGAAAGGTGCCCCTTGGCGGTGTGCAAGAGACCCCTGCTGGATGTTTCTCTCCCACATTGAAGTTTTTCACTCCCCGTCTCCCTAAAAATAAATAAAATAGCATGTTTTCCTTAAGATAACATAGTCCCAGGTGTTCCCTACTTACATCTAGAAAGAAGAGATGAAAAGTGGATAAGGTGGTTTCTCTCTTCATTATTTCACAGGCTCCAGACAAACATCACATCACCCCTCTTCTGTCTGCTGTCTATGAAGGCCACGTTTCCTGCGTGAAATTGCTTCTGTCGAAGGTGAGGTCAACTGATACTTTTCACTGCTTTTTTCATTACTATGTGACAGTTTCAGCTAGTATTTGGTTAATTTAAGTTTTGTTTGGCCTCAGGGACAGAAAACTAGTGGTATCCAAAACTGAGGTCTAGAACATTATAACCCGACATAGCTGGTCCACAAACTGTGTGTTACTAGTCCATGATGGGTAAGGAGCTTGGGCCAGAATATAAAACAGCACAGTCTCCTTCATCAGGAACAGTGTGCTGTGAACTGAACAGCCTTGGCCCAGTGGTTCAGTTGGTTAGAGTTCGTTCCGATAGGCCAAGGTTGCAGGTTTGATCCTAGTCAGGACACAAAGAATCAACCAAGGAATGCATTAAAAAATGGAACAACAGATTGATGTTTCTCTCTCTGAAATTAATCAGTAAAAATAATTAAAAAGTAATAGTTTGCTCTGAGCAAAAAGGTAGCTGGAGTAAGCATTGCACTTAATGATATAGAAGATGTTGTAAACTACTGACCCATCACGGACCACGCTTTGAGTAACCCTGGTGAGAAATTGTAAACTTCTTTTTCTGTAGTACATACTAAGGTATTAGAGGCAGTTTGCTTTAAGTCACGGCTCTCCAAGTCAACTGGTTTCTTGACTTTACTGAGATCGTGGTAAATCTGGAGTTTTCCAGTGTTTTGTCTTTGCTGTTGTAAGCTATTGGGTGGAGTTCAGAGTCCGGCCTCAGGAAATAATGCAGCATTTACAACCATTCTAGCTGTACTAGGCAGGACCTGCAAATGATGGGGGACAAGAAATCGTAGTGAAATAAGGCACTAGTATCAATGCCAAGCCTATGATTTCATGGCCATCCTCTGGCAAGTGTTGTTGATCACATCTGCTGTTTTGAGACAAAGCCCCGCTAAAAGAAGAAAAGAAATTAAATGAGTAAATGTATGTAAAGCATTTTGCCACCATGCCTTGTACATAAATGCTTAGTAAATAGCTTTATTATAACTAAGACTGAAGAGGATTTTATGCTTCATAGAGTCAGCTTCAGTAAAATTTAGAGAAAATTGGGAAAGAAGGTAGCAAATGTCTTGAACTTTTTTAAAGGTACTGATTTGAAACCAGTTAATCCAGGACCTCTAAAACTAGGTGTTAAACACAATTGCTGGATGTCTTAAATGTGTAGGTTTGTGAGTTTGGGGGGGATTTTGTTATACATCAACAGTAATTCTTAGATACTACACACCATGCTGAGTTCTCCAAAGGACAAAATAAATGGAGATAATATTTTTGCCACTGTAGTAGATTCAGAATCTGTGGTAGAATGTGCTCACAAAGATTTCCAGTTCCTCCCCCACACTCACGAAGAGATTAAAAAGTACCTTTGTAAACTACTGCATAATGTCATCCCTGGGGGATTATTTTTGCTTACCGTATTTGCTTATTGTACTAAAAACTGGTTGTCACAGGCTACAAATACTGATTTTCAGTTCATGAAAGACTTACATAATTCCCATGTTTCATTAGCTTGGACTCTGTATATTGCAGATAACTAAACCCAGCCCAGATCGGCTTAAAGAGATCTTGTTGATGCACGCAACTCTACAGTTGAGGCACAGCCTGGCCCCGGGCTGGAGCCCCAGGACCAGGATCTGATCGCTTTTTGCCTGTCAGCTCTCTTCCGCAGCTGTGGACTTAATTCCTCTGGGGGCAACCTATCTGCTAAGTGTGTAGTCAGAGAAACAGTTAACAATACTGTATTGTATATTTGAAAGTTGCTTAGAGGGTAAATCTGGAAAGTTCCCATTACACAGACAGAAGAAAATTGGTAAGGATGAGAAGTGACAGATGTTAACTTACTGTGCTGGTCATTTCACAGTATGTACAAACACCACATCACTGTGGTCTACACCTTAAACTAATACACTGTGACATGTCCGCTATCTCAATTAAAAACAAATCCATCAGTTAGCATAAAAATAAATAAAAAGAAATGATTCTTTTTCTCCCCTTTCCATGACCTTTTCTACCTGCCAAAAAGTGTTACCACTGAAAATAAAAACCTTCATAGGATCCTTTTTAGCCATATCTGAAACTCTATTTCTTCCTGGTATGCCTCTCCTTCCTGTGAGAACAACCCACTGTTCTCTGCCCCTTATTCCTAATCTGTGTTCCAGGTCCTTGAGAGGGTTCCACCATTTAAGACTCTTCTGGCTTGATTTGCATACATATTAGGCCCTAATGTGTTATCCTAGAAGGGTCTCCATAAATAATGTATTCTGTTGCTAAATTATTGGTTGTAAGTTGTCTGGCTTTTAACTAGCTTATTTTTTCTTTTACTTGTGCCTATAATACTGTTTTGTACTGTGTATTGAGCCTCGATTTCTGTAGCTAAGTTAGTGACATTCAGAGATGGCTCTCTATTGATGGGAAATCAATTGTAACCGTGTAGAGCTGTTATTCCTTCTAGATGAAAGACTTTTTTAAACCTTTATGAAAGTAGCCTAGTAAAATCTAGTTCTGCTTTTTCAAAATTACTTTCATTTTATTATTGCATAAGTCTCTTTAATGGATACCCTATCGTTTTGCTGGCCTTTTTTTTTTTTTTCAAGAAATTGATTGCGCTCCTTTAAAAATCCATAGTTGCTAAAATGAGGGTATTCCAGTGCATGCTTTTTTGCATTACAATCAATGTCTGTATTATGAAATCTGGTTTGTTCTGGTTTTTATCAAAAGTTGAATCCTCATGGATTATTATAAATTCATTTTAAAAGTATTTCATTTAAGAAGTTTACCAGATTCATTGATGTTCTTAGTATATTTTCCATCCAGTATGTTTTATTAATGTAGGAAAAGAATCAAAGCAATAAACAGAAATTTAAGAACTCAATATGATCACAACTATTAGGGGGTCATAAAAACAAAAAGAGAAGATTGCTAGAATATTTGAAATTAAACTATAATATTTACTGGACAACTATTTTTTTAATTTAATGCAATTGAAGATGAAGTTTACGGTATAAGTAGGAATTTAAAACACATAAATCTTAACTATCCACATAGCAAAAGAAGAAACTAACATCTGTGGAAAATCTAATATGTATTCAGCACTTTGTGTATATAATCTTTAGTTTCTGTCCACCTAAACACACAGATATATTCATCTCCATTTTATGGATAAGGAGACCATTTTTTCTAGGAAGGTTAGTAACTACCTGAAGTTAACCAGAATATAATGGAATCAAGATTACGACTCAAAAGCCAAAGTTTTCTCAACTACTTAAGATTGCCCTTCAGAGTTACTGTTAGGGACAGTCAGGAGAAGTTGAACGTGTGTATTTATTTCTGGGTGTAAACGCTATTTGGACTGATTTTTAATTGGTGAGCTGTAATGCAGAGAACGACACATGTGGGACTTCTACTTCAACACTGAGCTCTGCGCACATCCCAGTGTGTCCCCTCTATTCCCCCAACAGAAACGAGTGTTTTAAAATGGATAAATCAGCATTTGCTTTGGATCGTAAGAGGGGTTATTAGACAAGAAATTGCAGTGAGTCAGTCCTGGCGACACAGAAGCAGGCAGGACAGGGCCAGAGGCAGCCTTTTCTAACCGGAGCAGAGTGTTTGTTGCACTCGGCCAGAGCCGATCCCCAGCTGCTGCAAGCACAGTGCCCCGGAGCACCCAAGGGAAGAGGGCAGTGCCGCAGGAACACCCAGAGCGAAAGACGAGATGCCGGAAGGATTGTAAGCAAGACATTTGCATGTGAATAAATCTAAACAAGTAGTAAAAGACAAACACTTTTTCTTTAATAAGCTAAAACTGCAGAGTTGTTGAATAATAATGTATAAAATAGAAGCAGAATGATCAGAGCCTCTAGTTCTTCCACCAGATCCGGAGTATGTGAAAAACGTTAGTAAGACTGGGGAAAGGAGACAGGTGGAACAGGGGAGAGCACAGGCCCAGGAAGCATCCCGGGAAGGTTAGCAGTAGCAGAGGAGTGAGGAGCCCAAGTGAGAATATGACACAGGCATCCCCCAGACAGAAGTGACAGCTGAGCCGCACAGCACTCGGTAAAAAAGCCACACCTAGTAGACTTCAGCCTGTTCTTATCAGGGCAAACACAGGCTGTAAGCATGTGTCATTTTGAATGGCGGTAACGTCAGTTCAGTAAGGTTTCTTTTTTTTGGCCCTAAAAAATCTCAGACGAGTCAGTTTTTGGAATAAAAGGAATATTTTTAAGGAGGTATAAAATACTCTGTAGTTCAGAGGTTGTGGACTTTTTTTAAAGGGCCAGGCCTGATTTTGCAGCCACATGGTTGCTATCATAATTTTGCCGCTGTAGCTCTGAAGCCACCATGGACGCTGCAGAAATGAACAGGCATGGCTGCGCTCCAGTAAAACTGATGAAAACGAGCATCTGGGCCGTTGTTTGCTGGCGTCCCCTCTAGTTCGTGGTAGTTTGGAGTTTGTAGTGCACAGCATTGCAACTGCACGGCAACACGCGGCGGCTGCAACCCTCAGTGGAGAAACTGCACTTCCTAAAGGGTGGTCTTTCTAGACTGTGCTGTTGCACGTTTGTTGAAAAGTTTTATCGTCAGTGCAGCCAAACAAGAGTTTATTGGACAGTGATACGGAATTTTCATTGTTCACTGCAGAACTGCTGTTCCTGATTGAAATCTCAAATACCTGCGTCATAGCAGTGTTGACGGGCGTGTTATTTCAGAGAGCTGGTCACAAAGTGGTGCCCTCGGACTGTATTAGCCAGTGGACTTCCACAGTCCAAACTTCATTTATTTTTCATAGCTACATATGTAAATTGATACCATAATCTTGTTTCTGTGGTTAAAGAAATAGTTCTTCAAGAAATAATAGTTTTCCTATCGCATTCCCATACTATCATGTTACACATTTCCTAAAATATTAACATTATATATAGTATTAACATACACAAAATGTTTATAGTGTTAATACTTACTAAAATTCCTTATAAATTATGTAAGGCCTTGTAATTTGTAGAATTGATAGTTAAGGATTTTAAGAAGTCCAGTACCCTTGTTCCCTAATCCTAAGGAAAACCATTTCTAAATAATCCACTGTAGCATATTGTGAGAAAAAGCAAAATATTTAAATGTTTACTGCTTTTAAAGATGGTAAGTTTGCTATAATTTAGAATTTAGACATAAACTATGTCGTGTGTTTGTATTTTGTCCTTTATAAGGTACATGCTGTTATTTAAACTGACTGCTCAACTTTCTATAAGAACAAGAATTCTTTTAAATAGAAAGAGTTGTACCCAGAAAGAGAAAATCAAAATCTCATGAGTTAAAAATTTAAGTTTTAAAACATTATAATTTGTTTTGGATTCCAAAAAAGACAGCACATTCAAATTGTTGTTAAAATTGTTACTTGTTATATCTGAAAGGAAAAGTCCAAAAGAAACTTTGCTTTTTTGTTTTCCAATCTTTCCCTGTTTCACACTATCAAAGAATTGATCTCCTTAGTAAGTCTACTGTGACCTTATACAGGGTCCAGCACAGATAACACCTATTTTTTACTACAAGTCTTCTGTTACAAAGTCATAAGCATGTAATAATCTGTAATGTAGTATCACACTCAAGCACACCATATGACATTTTAGGTGAAACGTTCAAATTAAAACTATAGATTATTACACCCATATTATTACCCTGCCAACTATCCTGAAGCAGGTGTGACTGCTGCCGGACCCTTTATAACCACTGACTGTTGAGCAACACTAATTTTACTGACTCACACCTGTCTCAGACCACTCCGGTTTGGGGGTAAATGAGCAAGATACACAACAAAGGTTTACTCATCGCCTTCTATAAAGAGAAAATGTTTAATGTATTGTGTACAATTGCTGTAGAGTAAAAAATACTAAAAATTAGTCAAAGAAAATGTAGAAAACCACCTTATCTGATAGCTTTCATGTTTTGTTAAATATTATCTGTGCTATATTTTAAAAAGCCAAGCAGCCATTTAATGATAAAACATGACTACCACTCTCAAATACCAAACTTTGAAATCCTCGAAGTGGCTCTGGCACCGAGTTTGCTATTTGAATTGAGAATCATACTGTTCCAGGCAGGATGGCAGAGTAACTAAACACTGTGCTCCCCTCCACATCAAAATTACAACCAAGTCATAGCACACCCATCACTGAGAACCATCTGGAGACTAGCTGAACAGAAGCCCTCTAACTACGGATATAAAGAAGAAGCCGTGTTGAGACTATAGAAGGGGTAGAGACAGAACAGGCAGGTTCCACACCCTTGGTGGGGGAAATAAGAATTGGGTGGGGTATCTGGGCTGTGGAGAGCACCTCTGAGGGCCAGGAATCACAGCCCCACATCAGGCTGGGGCTCCAGTGCCAGGAAGACAAGCCCCATGACATCTGGGTGTGAAAATGATTGGGGATTGCATATCAGAATGAGACAGAGGTTTGCTGGAGTCTCACGTGTTTGTTCCTCTTAAGGGGGACCCAAGCAGCCCCAAGTCTCACACAAGCATTGACTGGTCTCAGCTTCCGCTGTAATTCCCATCAGGTGTCCCCAAGCCAGCACAAGTGGTGGCTAGCCTCAGCTCACATCATGGCACCCACCAGAGGGACCCGCACCAGAGGCAGCTGACTGCAGATTACTTTGTAGCTCCCACCAGGTGGCCCTCAGCTGGTCACAAACAGCAGCTGATCTTGGCCTGCACCAGAGCTATTCCTAAGAAGCTCCAGAAACAACACACCCATTGGCTGGCACCAGAGCCTCAGTAAAGAGACAGCCCCAAATAGCAGCTCGTCTGCTGTATTTACTGCTAGCCCTCACAGCCAGTCAGCCTGAGGGTCAGTCCCACCACTGATGTGCCAACAGCAGTGAAGGCCCAAGTACAACAGGAGGGCACACACTCAGGTGAACAGAGAGACTGTGGCACTGGGCCTCATGGGACACCTGCTAGGTAAAGCCACTCTGCCAGTACACAGGAACAAACACAGGGCGTCAGGCAAAATGAAAAGACAAAGGAATGTGCCCCAAAGTACAGAACAAAACTTCGAAAAAGAACAAAATGGAGACAAGCTATCTACCAGATACAGAGTTACAGATGCTGATTATAAGGATGCTCAGTGAACTTACGGCAAGAGTACTGAAGTCAGTGGGAACTTCAACAAAGAAATAAAAGTCAGTCAGAAATGAAGAATATTATAACTGAAATGAAGAATACTTCAGCAGGAATCAGCAGATTAGATGAAGCAGAAGATTCAATCAGGGATCTAGAATACAAGGTAGCAGAAAACACCCAATCAGAACAGAGAGGGGGAAGGATTTTTTTTTTTTTTAATAAGGATAGCTTAAGAGACCTCTGGGACAACATTAAGCATTTCAACATTAGCATCATAGTGGTACCAGAAAAGAGAAGAAAGAGCAAGGGATTGAAAACCTATTTAAAGAAATAATGACTGAAGAGTTCCCTAACCTGGGGAAGTAAACAGACATAAAAGCCCAGAAAGTGCAGAGAATTCCAAACAAGACCAAAGAGGCCCACACCAATATACATTATAATTAAAGTGCCAAAGATTAAAGACAAAGAATCTAAAAAATAGCAAAAGAAAAGCATTTAGTTATATACAAGGGAGCTCCCATATGACTATTGGCTGATTTCTCAACAGACACTTCTTAGGCCAGAAGAGATTGGCATGAAATATTCAAAGTAATGAAAAGCAAAGACCTACAACCAAGATTACCCAGCAGGCTATCATTTTGAGTCAATAGAAAGTTAGGATTTCCCAGACAAGAAAAAGCTAAATAAATAAATCACCATTAAATTAGTATTACAAGAAACGCTAAAGGGACTTAAGTATAAAAGATAAAAATACAAATAAGAAAATATAGGAGAGAAGAAATTTTCACAAAGGCAAATTCTTGGTAAAAAGCAAATCAAGCACCTATAAAGGTAGTACAAAGCTTAAAAGGCAAAAGTGGGAAAACCATGTTATTACAACCGAATTAAGGGGTTCACACAACCACAAAAGGAGTTTTTAAAAAATGACAAAAAACATAAATGTGGAGAGGTTATGTATAAATGGAGGTGATTTTAGAATGTGTTTGAACTTAGGTGACCAGCAAGTTAAAAACAGAATTCTGTAAACATAGTTTGACAAACATGAAGCTCATGGTAACCACCAACCAAAAAGCCTGTGAGAGTTTTACAGAAATAGGGACAGGAATCCAAACACAACAAAGGTCATCAACACAAAAGAAAATAAGGAACACAGAACTACAAAAACAATCAGAAAACGATTAAGTGGGAATAAACTAGACAGCTATCAATAATTATTTTAATGGAAAAAGACTAAATCTCCAGTCAAAAGACATAGGGGGGCCTGGCCAGTGTGGCTCAGTTGGTGGGAGCATCGCCCCATAAGCCGAAAAGCTGCAGGTTTGATTCCAGTCTGCGCACATGCCTAGGTTGCGGGTTAGGTCCCCTCTCAAGGCACGTTTGGGAGGGAACCAGTTGATGTTTATCTTACATCAGTGGGTGTGTTTCTTTCTCTCTCTCTCTTCCCCTCTCCTTCCTTCCTTCCTTCCTTCCCTGCCTTCCTCTCTCTCTGGAATCAATGGATATATTCTCAAGGAAGGATTTTAGAAATGAGCAACATGGGAGCTGAATGGATTATAAAGAAAAATTTACCTGAACTGCCTATTACAGTCTCACTTTAAAATGAAAGACCTACAAACTGAAAGTGAAAGGATAGAAAAGGATATTTCATGCAAATGGAAATGAAAAAATGGCGGGGGTAGTAGTATATGTATCAGACAAAACAAGGGCTGTAACAAGAGACAAAGGAAGGCATTTCATAATGATAAAGGGATCAGTTGAACAAGAGGATCAACTCATAAACATCACACACCCAACGTAGGAGCACTGAAATATATAAAGCGAATATTGAAACACATAAAAGAAATTTATATGTTACATTAATAGCAGGGGACTTTAACACTGCATTGACATCAATGGATAATCATGCAGACAGAAAATCAACAAGGAGATGGTAGCCTTAATGACACATTAGATCAAAGTGACTTAACTGATATTTTTAGGACATTTTGCCCAAAAGCCTCAGAATATACATACTTTTCAAGTGCACATGGAACATTTTCCAGGACAGACCACATGTTAAACCAAAAATAAGTCTCAACTTAAGAAGATTGGAACCATACCAAGCATCTTCTGTAATCACAATGATACCAAACTAGAAATCAATTACAAGAGAACTGAAAAACACAATGATGTGGGGGCCAAACGACATGCTACTAAATAGTGAATAGGGTAACCCTGAGACCGAGAAAGAAGTCAAAAGATACCCTGAAGAAGGTGAAAATGAAAACACAGTGGCCCCAAGCCTGTGGGACACAGTGAAAGAAGTTCTACGGGGAAAATCAAAACTCTAGTAGACCGTTTATCCTTGGAGGAACTAGAAAATAGAACAAACACAGCCCAAAGTAAGTAGAAGAAAGGAAATAATAAAGATCAGAACAGAAATAAACAAAGCAGAGGCTAAAAAATAGAAAAGATCAATGACTAAAAGCTGGTTCTTTGAAAATATAAATTGTTAAACCCTTTAGCCAAACTCACGAAGAAAAAGAGAGGGCCCAAATAAGTAAAGTCAGAAATGAAAGAGAAGCGACAGTCAACACCATGATATACAAGGGATAAGGAAATATTAGACAACTACATGCCTACAAATTAGACAACCTGAAAGAAATAAATTCCCAGAAATATACAGTCTGCAGGACCAAATCAGAAAGAAACTTTATGAACAGACCAATAACTGCTAGTGAAATCGAGTCAGTTCTCAAAAAACACAACAAACAAAAGCACTGGGTCAGATGGCCTCACGGGTGAACTTTACCAAACATTCAAAGAAGAGTTAACACCTGTCTTTCTCAAACTATTTCAAAAAAGAGAAAGGAAGACGCCCAAGATTAGGAGGCCAGCCTTTTCCTCATACCAAAGCCAGACAAAGACTGGCTTTGGTATGAGGAAATCTTCCTTCCAATCTTCCAAAAAAAATTTACAGGCCAGTATCCCTGATGAGCATAGATGCAGAAATCCTCAACGAAACACTAGCATACTGAATTCAGCAGTACACCAAAAAGATTTTACACCGTGATCGAGTGGGATTTATTCCCAGACTACAAGGTTGCTTCGGTGTCCACAGAACTGGTACCATGATGCACCACATAAACAAGATGAAGGATGAAAAGCAAACGATCATGACAGTAGGTGCAAAAAAAGTATTCGACAACATCTAGCACCTATTTATGATTTTTAAAAATGTCAGCAAAATGGAAATAAAAGGAATATACCTCAGCCTAATGAAGGCCATGTGATAAGCACGACAGCTAATGTCATACTCAATGGTAAAAAGCTAGAGTGTTTTCCTTAAGATCAGGAACAAGACAAGGAAGTCCATTTTCACCACTTCCACTCAACTTGGTGTCGGAAGTTCTAGCCACAGTAAACAGACAGGAAAAGAAAAGGCATCCAGATTGGAAGGGAAAAAGTAAAACTGTCACTGTCTGCTGAATACGTGATACTGTATAGAGAAAATCCAAAAGAAGCCACCAAAAAAAAAAATTAGAATAAATGAATTCAGTAAAGTAGCAGAACACAAAATTAATATTCGGAAGTTGGTTGTATTTCTACACACCAATAACAAACTATCAGAAAAAGAAACCAAGCCCTGACCAGTGTGGCTCAGTGGGTCGGGTGTCGTCCCGCAAAGCAGAAAGTTGCCAGTTTGGTCCCTGGTCGGGGGACACACAAGAGGCAACTAATCAGTGTTTGTCTTGCACGTTGATGTTTCTCTTTTTCTCCCATTTAAAATTACATCAAAAAATAAAATACCTAAGAATAAATTTTGCCAAGGAGGTGAAAGACCTGTACTTGGAAAACTATACGACATGTAAGAAAGAAATTGAAGGGAATACAAATATATGGAAGCATGTACCTTGCTCACGTGTAGGAATAATCAACATTGTTAAAATGTCCATACTATCCAAAGCAATACACAGATTTAGTGCAATCCCCATCAAAATACCGATGACATTTTTCAAATAAAACAAAAACCTCTAAAATGTATGTGGAGCCACAAAAGATCTCAAAGAGCCAAAGTAAACCCGAGAAAGAACAAAGTTGGAGGTATCACGCGACCTGATAGCAAGGCTATAGTAATTAAAACAATATGGTACTGGCATAAAAACACATAAAATCAATGGAATAGAACAGAGGCCAGAAATAAACCCACACCTATATGGTCAGTTGACCTGTGACAGAGGAGGCAAGGGTAGAGAACGGGGTAAAGACAGCCTCTTCAATAAATGGTACTGGCAAAAATGGACAGATACATACAAAAATATGAAAATGGATTGGTTTTTACCATATACAACAAAACACTCAAAATGAATTAAAAGACTCAAAACCATAAAACTGCTAGAAAACATAGGCAGTAAACTTGACATTGCTCTTAGTAATAATTTGTTGGATATGTCTCCTTTGGCAAGGGAAACAAAAAAGAAAAATAAACAAATTGGACTATATCAAACTGAACAGTTTTTGCACAACCAGGAAATTATCAACCATCTAGTTCTATGAAAAATGAAAAGACAACTTATTGAATGGGAGAAGATACTCACTAATGAAACATCCACTAAGGGGTTAATATCCAAAATATATAAGAAATTCATACAACTTATCAAAAAGAATGATTCAAAAATGGGCAGAGGACCTGAATAGACATTTTTCCAGAGGAAGTACAATAGGCATATGAAAGATACTCAACATCTCTAATCATCAGGGAGATGCAGATTAAAAGCATAGTGAGGTATCACCTCATAACTGTCAGAATGGCTAACCAACAAATCATCAATCAAGTGTTGCTGAGGGTGTGGGGAAAAGGGAGCCCTCGTGCATTGTTGGTGCAGACTGGTGCAGCCGCTGTGGAAAACAAATTGCCTTATGACCCAGCAGTTCCAGTTCTGGGTATATATCTCAAGAAACCCAAAATGCTCATTTGAAAGAATATATGCATCGCTGCACTCATTACAGCGTTATGTACAATAGCCAAGATACGGAAGCAACCCAAATGCCTTCTAATAGATGAGTGGCTAAGAAAGTGGAGGTGTGTATGTACATATATGTATATATGTACATACACACACACACACACACACACAATGGAATGTTACTTGGTCAGGAATGACATTTTACCTTTTGTGGCAGCGCCAGTGGACCTGCAGGGTATTATGTATGCTTAGTGAAATAAGTCAGATATAGAAAGACAAATACCATATGATTTCACTTAGATGTGGAATCATTCACTTACAAAATAAATGAACAGCAGAGAACAAACTGGTTGCTAGAGGGAAGAGGCTAGAGGGCTCGGGGGAAAAAGGTAGAGGGATTAAGAAGTACAAATTGGTAGTTACAGAATAATAATAGGGATGTAAACTACAGCGTAGAGAATATAATCAATAATATTGTAATAACTAAGCCTGGTGCTAAGTGGATACTTGAATATAGGGGGTGGGAGGGTTGCTTTGTAAAATCTATGATTATCCATCCCCTGTGCTATACACCTGAAAGTAATACAGAATAAATACTGAATGCAAACTGTAATTGAAAGATAAAATTAAAAAATAATACTTTGAATAGACATGTGCACTCCTATGTTCACTGCAGTGTTACTTACAATAGCCAAGACAGGGGAGCAGCCTCAGTGTTTGGGGCAGGTGGACAAAGAAGTCTCTTTTCGTTATTTTTTTTTAAACATCTAAACATTCTCTATTTTGCTAATTGCACTATTTGACCCTGTCAGTGTATTAAGATTCTATTCAAAAAAGCACATTTTAACCTGCTCATAATAAATTCAAACAAAATTTTCAAAAAAAGAGAAAAGTGCCCGAACAGTAATAATCTCCGCTGTCTAAAAGGGAGCAGCTGTCAGTTCCAGTCAGGACGGAGGCGTAGGTAGACATGCTTCTCCTCGTGCGACCACAGAAAGAATTTACTTGTAAATATTTTATTCTTTTTGATGCTATTACAAAGGGAATTCCTTTCTTAATTTCATTTTTGAAATTTGTAAAATCATTCATCATTATGAAATGTTCCTCTTTGTAGTAATATTTATTTGTTAAAGGGTTTTTTTTTTTTTTGTCTGATGTAAAATCACTCTAGTTCTTTTATGGTTATTCATTTGTTTTTAAAATACATATAATACAATTTAGAACAAGATAGAAACACTAAAGTATTAACAGTTGTACCTGACTTACTGAATTGTGAGTTTTGTTTTTCTGTGTATTCTGAGTTCTGTGATTTTGTATTATAATTAGAAAATATTTGTATAAATTTTAAAAATATTTTGTAAGCTAGATTTGGGGGTTTCAGATAGCAGAGATTGCCTGTAATAAGTAGAATTTTAAAGATACTGGACCAGTCATAGGACCAACAGGAAAGCTGGAGGGTCAGGCTCACAAGAGGCCAGAGACGTGGCAGCTGTAGGCGTCCAGAGAATGGGAACTGCTCAAGTGTCCCACCTGGGGGATGCCACAGACATAAATAAAGGGGCTCCAGCTTCTTGCTCTCTCTCCGATCTCGCCAGTCAGTATTCAGAATCCAGAAGCCAGCGTCCTGCGTAAGTCAGATCAGTCTTTGACACTTGCCAAGGAAAGTACACGGCACCTTGAGTTACAGTCCCAGGGCTCCGCACGACGGGCCAGGTTGGTTGCCCACGGTGAAGTGAGGGTGCGGTTATCAAAAGAAGGGAAATGAACTCTGGGAGCTAACAGAGCAGCAGATGTGCATTAAAGCATTTAACTTTGTGTTAATGCAGAATTATAGTTTACAGTACTAGTCATAAACACTATCAGAATGAGTCCTTTGTTCTGACTGCAGGAATCCCAGTTACTGTCACTTAACCTATGTGGGAGGATTACCACACTGGAGTTCTCGAAAATTTCTGTCCCACTTAACTGTGTGTTCCCTGTGTTCCGTAAAGCGGGGAAATTAAATGAGAAAATGAGGAAGTAGAGACTTTCAGTCATATTGAAGAGGACTTTGTGATAGTTTCACACTTCCTAGAATCTGTCATCTTCTTCCTCGTTTACCTAATCATCTTGTAACCTACTCATCAGGACTCAGCTCAGGCATTACCTCATCCAGAAAGGCTTGCTTTCTTACTCGTACCATGTCCCGTTCTACTGTTACTGTTCATACTGCTGGATTTGTCTGTCTCCCACGCCAGCCAGGCTGGCAGACTCTCTTGTTTTGCTTTGAGTCTCCAGCCCCTTACATAGTGTCTGCACATCGACCACTCGGCAAGTACTTGTTGAACGCCTGAATGGATTTGCTAGAGAAAAGAACGACGGCATTCCATGTGGGAGCCAGCATGTATAAAGGCGTGGCGTGTGGTGTGCTCAGGAGTGGTGAGGAACTCCACAGGGTTAGAGCGTAGAAAGAGGAATGAGTTCGACTGGAGGTGGTCTTTAAAGGACTACCTGTGGTGAGTTTAGACAGCTCTGTAGCCTTAGGAACAAATACTGAGATTTGGCAAGGGGAGGGGGAAAGGACACTGGAAACCAGTGACCAAATCCTGGCCGGGCTGGAGCTAGCAGAGAGAACCTTCAGGCGGTGGAACGCTGCTGTTTCTGGGGGTCGCAGAGGTTCGGGGAGCACATTCGCCTGCCACGCACCAGTAGGCAGTTCTCCAGGTACTGGGGACACGGTGGTGATGAATACGGACAAGATTCCTATTCCCATGGACCTTTTTTTTTTTTTTAAAGATTTATGTTGAGAGAGGAGAGGGAAAGAGTAACATCGATGTGTGGTTGCCTCTTGCACGCCCCCAACTGGGGACCTGACCCGCAACCCAGGCGTGTGCCCTGACTGGGGATCAAACTGGCAGCCCTTTTGTTTGCAGGCCTGCGCTCAGTCTGCTGAGCCTTGCCAGCCAGGGCTCCCATGGACCTTTTGTTCTACTAAAGGAAGGCAGATGAAAACAATAGGTGGACACATAGGTCGTGTTCGCAGTCTCAAACCTAAAACACCCTGTGGCAAGTAAGATGTTCCAGGTGAAGCGTCGAGAGCAGGCTGGAGGGATTCCCTCGGGGTGTAGCGCGGAACCTCCTTTCCTAGCCCACATCCCAGCCATTTACTGCTACGTTTTTATAAGGATGATGATCAGTATCATACGTGTTCTTTAGGAATCTATCTAAAATAAAAGTTTTGTAAGCTTTGAATTTTAGAAATAATATGAGTAGCACTTAGGCACTCTCCAAATAGTGTTGCAAAGAGAAAAATATATCACCATAAACTTTCTTCTTTAGCAAAAGTGATGTCCTTCTATTTTACACTACACCTAGGGAGATTCATTTTTAAAGCTCAATTAATTGGGTAAAAATATGCTAGTGTAAGTAAAAAGGAGTCATCACTGATGTTATTGTCAAGTAGTATGTGTAATCTACAATTTCTAGTGCCCGAAAAATAATCTGACATTTTTATAACTTCATCCATAATCTTGCCAAGTGTTCAGGGGTTTTCCCCTCAATAGAAAGAACTCTGTTTAAGTAAAAGTTTTTAATTCTAGGAGTAAACACTAACGTGCTAAGGAATCTAGTCTTTTCGTCCTTTCCTCTCAGTTTGGGCTCATTTAATGCTAAAGGCTTTTTCCGCTCTTTTCCAGGGTGCTGATAAGACTGTGAAAGGTCCGGATGGACTAACTGCCTTTGAAGCCACTGACAACCAGGCAATCAAAGCTCTGCTTCAGTGATGGGCGGACGGCTGACAGCTCTGGAAGAATGACTCTCCTGTGGCCTCACACTGCTGCCTGTCTGTCTGTCACTCTCTATCTGCCAGCTTCTTCAGCTAAACACTTTAAGAGGGGTGAGGGGGGAGAGAAATTCATAACAAATCAGATTACCTGGAAAAACAATGTTTTGGAGGAGAGGAAAAAATCATGATCAGGCTTTTACTAGGACTCCTGATCAAGTCATCCTCTTTTCCATTTCCAAAAAAAATACACAGCGTATACCCAAGGGAGAGCAAAGACAAACTATACCATAACGTTTGACCTTCTCAGCCCCCTAATTTATTAATTCGATTGTGTCGAGGGTCTGATTCTACAAAGGCCAACTATACATACTTGGTGGCCCTAACTGCGAGCAGTAGCGGCTGCTGCGATGTAAACCTAGGGTGCTGAGATAAGCAATTAGCTCCAGCCTTCTGCCTTAAGGTGCACTCTCCGGGACTCTCCTGGTGGGGTTCAGAGCGCTGCCTGTGGTTGGTGACCAAATCTCCCCTCGGTGCCTCTCAGCTTCCTGCGAGAGCTGCTGCAGGTCAGGGGGGCGCCCTCCTAAATTGCTAGACGACTGAACTTTGGATTTCCTCTCCCCTTTCACATGGACTTCATGTATCTTTAGGTAAAACTGACTAGTTTTATTTATAAAATCTTAAATTTTGGAAGTCTGTAGGAGAAACCATTCCAGTATGCCTGTTTTCTTTTCTCCTCTAGATTCACACGTTTATATAACATTGAAACACTTTTAAACTCCTGCTGGTCGTAAAAGGGGGTGTAAAAGGAGAAGCATAGCCATACGCCTGTTCGTGGCCTGCAGAGAGCGAGCAGCTGAGGGCCCGTGGGTTTGTTTTCCTCACTGGCTCTTGGAACGGAGTGGCCTCAGTTCTGCGTGGGGCGTGGGGCGCTGCCGATGCCTCTCAGACCATCTCGCATCCTGATTCCCCTCTGCTCCAAAGCTCCCGCTGGGGTGAGGTTGACTGTTGGGCCGCATTTAACCCCATCTCTTCAAAAATGTGCTTGTGACCAGGTCTCCGCAAGTTGTCGATGAACTTCTGCTGAACATAAGCCAGCCCACCTGCATAGTACATTTTCGTCTCTTTCCTAAATCATGCATTGCATAAAGTGTGACACCCTCAGCATATATTGTGTCCTTAAATACCCGCTCTGAAAGGTTCTCACAACCTGCAGAAAGCGTTCAGACACATTTTCACGTTTTAGTTCATGAACAGTATGACTAATTAAAACATACCCTTAAATTTTGCTGTTTTGCATTTAAAATACTAAGATTTCTTTGCCACTCATAGAAGCTTACTAAAAATATTAGGATTTTTCCTTAGCCACAACATGCAATAATTGAATGTACCTCAAATTTTTAAAAAGAGGGGAGGGTAGGTTAGGGACTTGTGTCAGATTGTGGATAACAGAGAATTGTAGATGATTTTCTTAAGGCGGTGTAGCATTTGGCAGCAGAGTTAAACTATCAAGAACAGGCAGCCTGGCTATTAACAAATCTTAACGATCAGTTGCTGATTGGTTGGTCGGGGGGGGGTGTGTGTATTTTCCCCCATGAACCCTTTTTTTATCCTGTGGCTTTTTTCACTTACAACTAGCCTAACCCTGTAATTTTTCTGCATCCAAAAAAAACAATCACAAAATGGTGGCTTAAATACTTTGATACATTTGGCTAATTCTGCTGCCTTACTGTGGCCTATTAGAGTCAGGTTCAAAGTCAGTATTCAGTACTTTATGGCATCACTGAACTGAAACCTGGAGCTATCCTCGCTGAAGACGGAGGGCACTCTATCAGTCTCTTAACTGTCACGTCGTGACAGGGTGTTTTGATACCTGTTTTCACCTCTTGGCACATTGTGATCTAAAAGGCTTGGATTTTACCCTTACACAGTTTTTACGTCACGTCCTAAGCGTTACATTGCAGTTGGCCATTGCAGAGAGTGCACTGTTCCGGCGTTCCTGACCCCGGTCCGCTTTCCACAGTCACCTGGTACAGAAGCCCCGTGGCCGTCTGTACAGCTTCCCCGGTGTTCCTCGTGATGCAGTAGGGGCTGCTTCGCCGCCGCCTTTCTCAGCCATTTTGTAAACCCGTAATTATGAAGAGGTTGCTTGAGAAAATAACATATAAACATAGAATAGACTGACCAAGATGGTTTGCAGTTTTTTTTTTTAAGCTAGGTTATTTATAATGTTATTTCAGAACCACTTGGTGGAAACATTCACAACACTTAATGTTCATATTTTGAGTACAGGAAGTTAAAACCATGTCTGCTTTTTGGTACTACATGCATTAGTTAAAAGTTAAGTAAGGTTTTTTTTTTCCCACTGAAGTACTATTTTAACATCTCAGCACAAACCTTGCATGTTCTGTAGTTTCGTATCAAGTCAGTCATTTCGTATGCACTATAGCAATTAAAAACAGGTGTATGGAAACACCTGAGTGTTTACTATGCTATTAGTATACTAACCAGTTCCCCCTTGCAGCTTCAGACTGGCATCTGCAGACTTGGGGTTTAAACACAGCGCCGGACTGTGCCCGAGTAGTCGTCCTACACACAGCTCACCCTCCAAACCCAGCGGGGCGTGAAGGAGAGGGAGGTGTGGGTCAGTGTGTGGAAGCTGCAAGCAGGTAGCCCCTCTATTCATTGATTTCTTTCTCCCAAATGATGGAGTTCAAATCTGTATGTACCTGTTTATTTTTTCCTTAAAACTTCAACTGAGCTGCTGTTTTCTTCCATGCAACATTGTATACTCGATTGTGTATAGAAGCTGGTGAGAGTGCCCTCCTACATAAGCAATTGCAGTGTTTTGCATGCAAAATTTTAAAAATTTAAATGGTCCTGATTCTATTTTGTAAATGGAGAAACAATCATATCTTTCTAAGCAGTAACGGAGGAAGAATAGTGCTTTGTGCATTTTGATATATTTGCGTTCGTTTTTCCCACAACGTACTACTTTTGACACCATTGGGTTTCTCATATTCCTCTAGTTCATGTACATCCGAATGCTAAATAATACTGTGTTTAAGTTTTGTGTTGCAAGAACAAATGGAATAAACTTGAATTGTGCTACAGGTCACGTGCCAGCAGCATCTTTCCCCCTGGGGCTCTGTCGCGTCCTGTTCCAGCGTCTCACAACTGGACCGCTACTTTGACTGGCTCAGACTTTTAATTAAAATTTTCTCCCTGGGCTCCACTGCTGGGGGTGGGGGGGAGTGGAAAGAAAAACAAGACGTGGGGACGATTTGATTGGAATAAACTTTTCTGTTCATCGGGAAGTTTTGTTTGTGTCGGTCTCCTGATACAGACGGTTTTGCCATAAATGGTCAGGGTACACGGCTGCCAGCACGTCTGGGGCGTGAGGGTCGAAAGGGCGTTAGCACACATTTAAGTTCCACGTCCCTTGGAGGGTCGCCAGCTTTTCCCAAACTCATTTGACCGTGAGCGCTTGTGTAGGGCGTACTTTTCAGTACAAATGTTCTGATTTAACATTAAATCACTCTGAACCTTAAAACTGAACAAGATCCTATGTAAAATTTGTGCTTCTGTTGTAATCTTGTCAACACCCAAGACTACTGTGTACTTTACTTTAGAAATGGTCCATTAATAATGGGAAAAAATGTACAGATGCTAATATAACAGTGAAAACTCTCCTAGAACTTTCAGGTCCCCGAACTTTCGGGTAGTGTGGCTGTAAGTGGGAGGGTCCACGGGAAAGTTTATACGCATCGAAGTGCTCGTTTTAAGAATTAGGGTCTATGAAAGTAAGCCTGGCTACCATGTTTTAAAGGGGACAAGAGCAGTCCTGTGTAATAATTGAGGAGCGGACCGGTGTCCGCCGACAGAAGGCACCCTTCTCTAAGAAAGCAAGCTCGGGGGAGTTCCCGTGGAATTCGTTTGTGATTAGAGAGCCATATCCTGAGAACTGGATAGACACGCCCAGCCTGGGCCTACCTAATCAAACTCTGGGGCTGGACCCAGGATTTCTGGTGCAACAGGGTGGTTCTGATGTCCACCCAAGTTTGGGGACCAGTGTACAGACCGTAAAGGGACAAAGCAACACTGGTCCAAGAGCCTGTAAATAGGATGCCGTCTAGGCTGGCTTCCTAGACAGAAGGTAAGCGGAAGCCCGTAACACGGGAGACGCAGCGAAACTCGCCACGTCCTGAAGCACTGGACACACGCAAGAACATCTCAAGATGATCTTCAAAGTTATGTTCAGGGCAAAAGAAGTCAGGGTGACAGGAAACAGTGGCTCCAAAGAGGGAAGCATCGGAGTTTGGGGGAAAGCATCCTGAGTCTCCTCATCTCGCGCTTGCCGCATTGCAGGTTGGCCGTGGGATTGCTGCAGCCACTTACCGGCGTCCCTGCTGGCTTCTGCCTCCCGTCCTGCAGCCCCAGGGAGCCCTTCGGTGAGGCCAATGGCTTCTTTCTCAGCCCCGCCGCCCCGTGCTGGCATCAGTGCTGTGACGAGGGACTCCACTGCCGTAGAAGGACCTGTGCCAACTAGCTGTGTTCTGTTTCAGGTCAACTGTCCCAAATGCCAGCCAGATCACCACACATCAGCATTAGGGTATTTTTTTCCACGCTTTTACTTCACTGAAATATAATTACTGATTGAAAAACTTTATCAGCAGCTTTAACAGCACCTGACACACGGTAGACATTCACTGTATTTGTTCTGAACTACTGACATCAAACCATCAGTCAAATGAGATAAGGTTTGTTTCCGTGAGTCCTGGCCAACGGATGACTGGCCATTAGAACCATGGGGCCTAAGCTAAGTGTCACTGTACCCGAGTATTGGCCACGTAGCCTTAAACTACCACTGACATTGCAAACCAAAATGAATGGAGTATAAGACAAATATCACAGTCACAATGATTCATTGAGAAAATGCTGACCATGGAGTCAAATGTAGGAGGCTGAGCCACGGTAGCCTATCCTGAAGCACAGCTGTAAACAGTAGCAAAACGGGGCTGTCTGGCAAGCCGAGCAGCTTCTGGGCTCTCACAGCTGCAGCAGCAGCAGGGAGAGTCTCTCTCACAGGGTCTGGATGGAAGGGTGGCGCGTGGGTCCAGCAGCACTCGCAGCCACAGCACCGACAATCGCCAGCCTCAGGATGCCGGGTCTGCATCCTACCAGGTGACCAAAATCATGTTTTAAAGCCATCTTTTTCTAAGGGCTAATGAGTCTGAACATGTGTTACTTAGCTGTATTTCCCTTCCCAACTTCCAATAATCTTCATATGTTTCTGTACATCCCCTGTGAGAGCCTTGTGATTTGCTAGGCAAATTTCCGGAGGCTGGAAAGTATTCTCTGATCTAAGCTATGTCATTTCACAACTAAGTTTTCAAGTTAACATCTATTGTGCGGAGAACTCGTATTACCTTATTCAGTTGTCACGGTAATGAGATGTGACAGAAGTTAAATAACTTGCTCGCAGCCGGTGAATAGCACATGAACGGAAAAATGGATTCTGTCCCATTTTAGAGCCCGCGGTCCCACAAATTCAGTGAAAGTAAAAGCCGTTCTCACCCAGATAGGGAGAACCAACGTTCAGACCCACTCCCCTGCTCAACGCTGCTTCAATCTACCAGAAGTCTCTGTGACACCGTGCTATTTTTTTTTCCTTAAATAGTTGATCTCCAAAACTCATTTATTAAACCTTTGTACACTTGAACCAAAAACCTCCCCACTTCCCCAGCCCTTGGCCACCACCATTCTACTCGCTGCTGCTGTGCATTTGACTACAGCAGTCCCCACCTTATCCACGGTGGACATGTCCCAAGTCCGCCAGTGGACGCCTGAAACCACGGGTAGTACTAAACCCCAGATATTCTGTTTCTTTCCTATACATCCTACCTCTGATAAAGTGTACTTTATGAATTACAGCAACTAATAATAAAAATAGAACAAGCATAACACGATGCCGTAGTAAAAGTTACGTGAATGACTTTGGGGCTCCTTACTTAGTACAGCGAGGGATACTTGCACACAAGCACTGCGATAACTGTGACCGTCGATTTGGTAACTGGGATCGCTACTGAGTGACGAACGGGCGGGGAGCACGGACAGCAGGGAGATGATTCACACCCAGAGCAGGACGGCGTGAGACCTCATGGTGCTACTCAGAACGGCCCGCGATTTAAAACTTAGGACTTGTTTATTTCTGGAATTTTTCAATTACTATCTTCAGGCCACAGTTGACGGCAGGTAACTGAAACCTCAGAGAGCAAAACCACGGACACGTGAGGGACTACTGTAATTTCGACGTCACACACAAGTGAGATCATGCGTTATTGTGGCGTGTCTGACTCATGTCGCGCAGCAGAATGCCTTGAGGGCCATCTCTTGTCCTGAGTAGCAGCGTTCCCTTCTTTTCTAAGGCTGGATAATGTTACATTGTATGTATACAAGGTAGGGCAAAAGTAGGCCTGCAGTTCTATGAAAAATAACATTATGAATAATAAAGAATAAACCCCGTTTTGCATACTCACAACTGTGAACCTACTTTTACCCCACCCTGTAAACCACAGTTTCTTTATCTGTACATTGATGAACATTAGGTTGTTTCCATGTCTTGGCTACTGTGAATAATGCTACAATAAACAAGGGAAGGTAGATCAGACCTCTTTGAGATTTAGAATTCAATTACTTGAGATATAAACACAGAAATGGAATTGTGGGAATGCTATATAGAGAAAACCTTAAAGAATTCACACACACAAAAAACTATTAGAACTACCTACATGAATCCAATAAAGTAACAGGATACAAAATTAATATTCACAAATTGTTTGCATTTGTATAGACTAAAAAAACTATCAAAAAGAAATTAAGAAAATAATCCCATTTTCAATTGCATCAAAAAAATAAAATAGGAATACATTTAACAAAGGAGGTGAAAGACCTGTACTCAGAAAACTATAAAACACTGAAAAAAAAAAAAAAAGAAATTGAAGAAGATACAAATAAATAGAAGCATATACCGTACCTCATGGGTAGAAAGAACACTGTTAAAATGTCCATATTACCCATGCAATCGACAGATTCAATACAATGTCTATCAAAATACCAATAGTATTTTTCACAGAACTAGAACAAATAATCCTAAAACTTATATGGAACCCCAAAAGACCCCAAATAGCAAGAGTAATCTTGAAAAAGAAGAATAAAGTTGGAGGCATCACACCCCCTGAGATCAAAGCATGCTACAAGGCTATAGTAGTCAAAGGAGCATGGCACTGGCATGGAAACGGACACATAGATCTATGGACACATATGCATAGAACAGAGAACGCATAATAAGCCCACACCTATATGGTCAGTTAATCTACGACAAAGGAAGCAAAACCATACAATGGGGTAAAGACCGTCTGTTCAATAATGGTGCCGGGCAAACAATGGACACAAACAAAGGGATGAAACTGGATTCTTTGCTTACACCAGGTACAAGAATAAACTCAAATAGATTAAAGACTTAACTGTAAGACCCAAAACCATGAAACTTCTCGAAGAAAACACAAAGGCAGTAAACTCTTTGACACCTCTGTTAGTAATATTTTTTAGATATGTCTCCTTGGGCAAGGAAAACAAAAGAAGAAATAAACAAACGGGACTACATCAAACTAAAATGTTTTGCACAGTGAAGGAAACCATAAAAAAAGAAAAAGGACAACCTACTGAATGGGATAAGTTCACTAATGATACATCTGATAAGGAGTTAATATCCAAACTATTTAAGAAATTCATACTCCTTAACACCAAAACAAACAAGCAATTCAATTTAAAAAATGGGCAGAGGACCTGAATAGACATTTCCCAAAAGAGGACATACAGATTACCAGCAGAAATATGAAAAGATGATCAACATCACTAATCATGAAGAAAATGCAAATTAAAACCACAATGAGATGTCACCTCACACCTGTCAGAATGGCCATCATCAATAAATCAACAAATGGCAAGTGTTAGAGAGGATGTGGAGAAAGGGGGCCCCTCATGCACTCTTGGTAGAAATATAAACTGTATTCTGATGCAGCCACTGTGGAAAACAGTGTGGAGGTTCCTCAAAAGGTTAAAAATAGATCTACCACATGACTCAGCAATTCCACTTCTGGGTATTCATGCAAAAGAAATCCAAAAGACATAGGCACCCCTATGTTCACTGCAGCATTTATTTATAGTAGCCAAGATACAGAAGCATCTGAAGTGTCCGTCAACAGACAAATGGATAAAGAAGATGTGGCACATATGCGGGTGTGTATTACACATATACTATAACGGAATATTACTCAGCCATAAAAAAGAATGAAATCTTACCATGTGCAGCAACATGGGTGGACCTAGTGAAGTGAGTGAGAGAAAGACAAATGCCACTTGACTTCACTCACATGTGGAATATAAAACTAACAAAACAGCAACAAATTCACAGAGGACAAACCAATGGTGGCGAGATAGACAGGGGAGTTGGGGGTAGGGGGTGGAAAAAGGGAAGGAATTAAGAAGCACAAATCACTGGTTACAAAAACAGCTGTGGGGAAGTAAAGTGCAGCATAGGGAACACAGTCAACAATGTTACAATTACTATGTACGGTGTCCGTGGGCACTAGACTTAATGGGGTGACCACTTTGTAAGTTATATAAATGTCGAGTCACGATGGTGTACACCTGAAACTAGTGTAATATTGTATGTCAACTGTAATTGAAAAATAAAATTAAAAAAAAAAAGAAGGGGGGTTGCTCGATCAAGTGTTAACCTCTATTTTAAATATTTGGGGGAATTTCCATACAGGGTGGGGCAAAAGTAGGCTTACAGTTGTGAGTGCACAAAACAATTTATTCTTGTATTATTATTTATTAGTATTGTATTACTTTCCATACAAACAACTACAAGCCTACTGTGCCCCACCCAGTACTGTTTTCTGTAGTGGCTGCACCCATTTGCCTTCCCACCGACAGAGTACAAGGGCTCCCTTCCCCCACACACCCTTGCCAACACTGGTCCTTTGGGGGGTTTGCTAAGAGCCAACCTAACAGGTGTGAGATGATATTTCCCTGAGGTTTTAATTTTCACGTCCCTGATGGTTACTGTCATTAAATACTTTTTCATATACCTGGTGGACATGTGTGTGTCTTCTTTGGGAAAAAAATGTCTTTTTGCTATCAAGTTATAGGAGTTCTTTATATGTTTTAACATTACCCACTTATCAGATACATGGTCTGCAAATATTTTCTTCAGTTTTACGGGTCACATTTTCATTTTGTTGGCGCTTTTTTTGCTGTGCAGAAGCTTTGTAGTGTGTATGCGTTTGGTGTCGTATCAGAGAAATCACTGTCCAGTCCGATGTCAGTAGCTTCTTCCCTATGTTTCCCTCTGAGAGTTTTATTTTTTCACTTAATTCTTTCATCCATTTTGAGTTGATTTTTCTATATGTTGTGGCATAAAAGTCTCATTTTATTCTTTTGCATGGGGATATCTAATTTCCCCAACACCATTAATCAAAGAGACTATCTTTTCCCCATTGAGTATTCTTGGCTCCATTGTCAAATATGAGTTGATCGTATATGGGAGGCTTATTTCTGGCTCTCTAGTCTGTTACATTGGTCTATATGTCTATTTTTATAATGGTGCCAATCGGTTTTGATTACTGTAGCTTTGTAATGTATTTTGAAATCAGGGAGTATGATGTCTCCAGCTTTATTCTTCTGGCTCAAAATTGCTTTGGCTATCTGGAGTCTTCTGTGGTTCCCAATGAATTTAGGGTTGTTTTTCTACGTCCGTAAACATGTTACTGGGATTTTGTTAGGGATTGCACTGGATCCATAGATCGCTTTGGGAAACATGGGCGTTGTAACAGTATTCTTCCAATTCATGCACATGAGATGCCCTTCCATTGATTTGTGTCTTTTGTTAATGTTTTGTAGTCCTCATCAGATACATAGTTCATCTCCTTGGTTAAACTTATTTCTAAGTATTTTTTTCTTAATGATGTTATTGAAAATGGAATCGTTTTCTTAATTTTTCTTTTTGGGTAGTTGTTAGTGTATGGAAATGCAATGGATTTTTATATCCTCTGGCTTTACTAAATTTATGTATTCTAACAGTTTAAAGTTAAAATTAAAAGGTCTTCAAACTATGCTACAACACTGTGAACCTAAAAACTATGCCCCTGCTTACCAAAAACTACTATTTAAGGGAATTAGAGTTGTATGACATTTCAATATTTGTTTCGTCACTTTAACTGATCATTTACTATCATCTGGGCATGATTCTGGTTTTTTTATGTGAACTAATTTAGTTTTATGTGAAAAAATTGAATTTGTATAATAATCCTATAAGGTAGCACTACTGTCTCCCCATATCAAGTGAGAAAACTAAAGCTCAGAGAAGGTAAGTTGCCAGAGGCCACACAGCCAGTTAGTGGTAGAGCCGGGGTTTGAACTCAGGCAGCCTGACTCTGAAGTCTCTGCTCTCTACACCGTATTATGTTGCCCCTCCCACTTTCACTGAACTCACAGCATTTTAGTTTATGAACACAGCTTTTACCAGGTTATTAAAAAATTGTATGGATTCGTTTATGATTTTAAACAATTAGGTGAAAAAATTATGTAACATGCATCTAGCAATCACTTCTCTTGATGAAATCAAATTCTACAAAGATGACATTTAATTTTCCAGTTTGACAAGTAGCAATACTTGAGTGTAGTGTACATTTTGTTAGCAGTCTGAAATATTGTGGTACAGATCAAGAATCAGCAAACCATGACTCGCAGGCCAAACCTGACCTACCACCTGCTTTGTAGATAAAGTTTTATTGGAATACAGCACGCCCCATGCACGCACACACTGTCTGTGGCTGCTCCCATAACTCAACAGATGCAAGTGTTTGCAACAGATGATACGGCTCACAAAGCCTAAAACACAGGTGGCAAACACAAGGCCCACAGGCTGAATCCGGCCCTCCACCTTGTTTTATCCGGCCCAGCACCTTGTTTCTACCTGGCTGCAGCGCAGAGCTCTCACTTAACTGTTCAGGAGTAGTTACATGTATACAGTCCTAAAGTTACATTTGGCCCTTTGAAGGCAGCCGCGAGGCTGATGTGGCCCCCGGTGAAAATGAGTTTGACACCCCTGGCCTGACATGTTTACTCTGACCCTGCAGAGAAAAAGGTCCTGATGGGCGCTGGGAGAAAATGAGCAAACTGAGCTAGGACACACATGAGGGGTGACAGAGAGGACCTCCCTGCTCGTGGAGGGCAAGGGCCCACATCTTATTTGGGTGGGTGCCTCTCTCGTGGTGTTGGCTCATCTGCATGAAATGGTATGCAAAGCTCCATGCAGTTAGACGTTTTCCACTTCGCAGTGTATGGTGTTGGGTAACCCTGATGCAGGCTAAGACACAGGAAGGAGCATGGAGACCAGTGTAGATACTGAGCAGGCCCCCTGGGGGATCACCTGGCACCCTGCTAATGACCCTGTGCCCCAGGGCCATCTCTCTGCACTGTGTCCATTCCCTAACCAAGGACCAGCTGCAGGCCCCACCCTGATGCATTCTGCTCCAGAGCCTTCTAACCCTGTTTGCCCTAACAGGGAGCCCAGCTCTCTCTGTGGGGAGCTTCCCGGTCCAGCGAGAGGCTGGCCGGCGTTTCGCTTGCTGTACAAAGCAGCACGTGGTCTCCAGGCTTGATCTTCCCAAGGAGGCTGTGCTTCCCCCTATCTACTCCTTGCCCTAAGCACAGAAGCACTGTTTGATACTCCCTTTCCTTTTGAATGTACCGTTACAGAAACCCTACAGATCATCTCACGACACTAACTAGGAGTTTAAATCTCATTACATGCCATTATCGGCAATTCTCTTCATAATGATAATAATCAATAAAAACCCCAATTAAAACCTGGACATCTGCCACCCAGTTGCCACAGCAACTGAGCCGCTCACCCAGGAGGTGTTGCTTTGGTTGGATGGTGGGAAGGAAGAGCAGGAATTCTCTGAGGGTGAGTAAACCAAGTACACAGGTTTCGGTTGAGTGACACATGTTGGTTAACTTTTAAAAGTTTAAATGCCCTCATTTCAGAAGATTAACAGGACATGACTTTAAAAGGAGTCTTAGTGATTAAATATTAGGGAGTTAAAAAAAAATAAACCTGGTACCTCTGACCCAGAACATTTTCATTTGATTAAATTTATTTTTTTAAATGAAATATCCACTATTTTATTATGAGTCAAATACATGCCTGCTGAATTGCAGAGTGCTAAACATAGGGAAAATCTTTTATTTTTCTCTTGCCACAGTCATTTATTTGGGTTAAGGATTGCCTTGTGCCTCCTGACATATTTTAGAAAAGGATTATGTTTAGAGTTTTGCGTGTCAACTTGATCATCTTTTTTGCCAAAAATCCTATCTATCGTTTTGAACTTGTTCCCTAGATGAGCTTTCCAGGTTTCTCGTGCCCCCACTTGGCTGAGCTGAAATGTGTCTGCCAGGAACCCAGACGCGATTCCGACACCCATGACCGAGGTCCTTGTATCCATAAGTAAATCCGTCCAACAGAAACTGAAGGTCCTCATTGCTCAGTCCTGCTTTCTCCCCTGATGATGGGCCCGAAAATGTTCGATTAAGACCACCCAGGCCACCACAGACAAGCATAAACAGCCGGTGGCCAGCACAGGTGAGCCAGGCATAAGAGACTGACTAATGGAGCCAGAAACACCTGTGGCTAATCAAGTGAGCAGCAAGCACTGAGGGCCCTCATCTAAGACCCATCTGCAGCACAGAACGATTATAAAACGATCCCAATGTTTAAAGACAGACACTGTTTTCAGAAATCAGTTATGCCAGGTTTTAGGGAGTCTGAAAACATCCCATTTCTAATCCCAAACCATGAGGGTGCTGGCAGTTTGGAGGCATAAACAAGAATACCCTGGAGACAGGAAGGGGAGGCCGATGGGTGTGGTCCTCCTGCATCCTAACTCTGATGGCACTTTCGCCTCATCCCCAAGGACACAGTCCCCACAAAAAGCCTGCAACGCCACCAACACAGTGCACGACAGGAGTTCTGACCCCACTGGAGAGAGAAGTCCCGCACAGCTGGAAGACGCTTAATATCAAAACGAGAAACATCAATCCGAAAGCCTGGTCCAGGACACCCCCTGCCCCCACGGGAATGACTCCCAAATCTACGTCTCTCTTGAAATCTCACCCAAACCCTGGGCCCTGCCCTCCTACTACCTTCTACACCTAAAACTAAACTCACGATCTTCAGTGCCCACTCACCCTCCCAGAGAAAACATTTCTTTCCTTCCAAATAGAATGCTTATCAGAATCAATTATTTGGATATATGTCACAATATCATTCTTTTAGTCACGTAGATTTAAAAACCTAACCAAGCCTTGCCTGATGACGCACTTGGTTTCATCTTCTCCCACTGTCATTCCTTCCAGGGCCAAGCTGAACTCTCCACACTGCTGCCCCCTGCAGGCCCGGAGGCTGTCACGACCGCCAGCCAGAAGGCCCACTCCAACCCACCATGCTCCACTCAGACTTACCTTATCAATGTCCCACTTCCAGCAACTCGCCCATGTTAGGGGTTGAATTGCGTCTTCCCCAAAACATGTTGAGTCCTAACCCCTACACCTCAGAACGTGACTTCCTTTGGAAATAGTGTCGCTGATGTAACTCGTTAAGAGGAGGTCAAGCTGGAGTAAGATGGGCCCTTACTCCAATGCACCTGGTGCCCTTTAGAAGGTAACATGAAAATGGGAGGGGGGGAATACCATGGGAAGAAGTGGGTGAAGACTAAAGTGACTGAACTGTGAGCAAAGGAATGCCGGGATGGGTGGCCGCCGCCTGAAGCTGGGAAGAGGCAAGGAAGGATTCCACCCAGAGTCTCGAAAACATGGCCCTGCTCACACCTGGATTGCTGACCTCTCGCCTCCAGACCGACAGGCTGGTACCTTTCTGCCGAGCTGAGTGAGCCAGGGTGGGTTTCGTTAGGGCTCACTAGGAAACAAATACCACCCCCTTCGCTTCTAAGGCCTTCATTAGCTTCCTATTCCCTCATCATGTCAAGCTCCTTGTTTATTTGGCCTGGCTCCTGGGCCCTGCACTTCGCCATCTCATCTCCCCTTGGAAATGAATCTCCCACTGCCTGTGTTTCCACTAAAATACCCTTTTACTACACCGGCTATGTTTATTTCTGCCTTCTCTACCAGTCCCCGGGGCTCTTGAGAAATAAGCTATGTTTTTTTTTAATTTCCCCTGAGCACACAAACACTGCAAGAGTACTTGTAGATTAACTGACCTTGCAACCTTCGGCTGCTTTGCCCTGGATCCGGCATACCCAGGCAGGCTGTGAGCTACAGGCCGGCGACCATTGCTTTAATTTTTTGACCCCAGTGCCTAGACCGTATCTGGCATTTCACAGACTGTCAATAAATCTTTTCCTTAATTTGCTTTAAAAATCCAGCCTCTGGGTATATCTGTTCTGCACCCATCCAGGTGAAGCTGTGCCTGCCTTCTTATCGAGAACTTGCTAACAAAACACCTTTAAGTTCTTCAGACATGGGTGGCTGAAGAAGGGGGGAAAAATCCATTCTCTTAGTAGCCTCACTGAGAAGTCATTAGAAGGGCCCAGCCTGGGGCCCAGGGAACCTACGGGCCCTCCATGACCCAGCCCCCACCCCGTCGTCAGGCTTTCTGTTTATTAATGCGTGGCGGGGCTGTTCTTCTGCCCCATCCTCACCTGTGTGGCCGGAGCCCTTTGGAAGCGTAAATAAATGATAACTGGTGGGGCTCCTTTCCCCAGGATTTTCTCAGTGCTGAGAACTCCAACCACTTCCCTACACATGATTTGCCTCTGCAAACGCCAAGCGGAGCACCTCTGTCCTCCCCATGCACAGAGGTGCTGGATAACACCAAGTGTCAACTCCTCCCGACACAGGCAGGCAGACTCCTGTGCTGTCACAGGTCTCACGGGTTGTAGAGCTGGGCGGGAGTTTTCAAAGAGCCTGAGGCTTCCTCCCAGGGTGGGGGGTGGGAGGTGGGCGGTGGGAGGAAGGCCTTTGCTCAGCAGGAAAGTCATTGGGATCTCCCAGATGCCAGATCTAAGAGCCTGTAAGGCCCCTGGTGACTGGGGGTCAGGCCTGGGATGGAGCCAGAGGATGGTGCCTGCTCTGCTGTCTGCTGACTCTGTTTGCTATCATCCCTCCCCCCACCTCACCCCTTCTACCCACATTCTCCAAAGCCTGTCCATCACTCTCTGAGAAACAGATATTACGTTGGCCTTGATTTTGACCCTCCAAATACAAATCCACTGGGTGTTTAGAGGGGTAGGATGGGGCAGGAGAGGTACCTTGCAGGTGGGTGGGGGGTGGGAAATGGGGGGGAGTCCAAACTTGGAAGGCAGTTAGAAGCCAAAACGGATAGACCTCCAGGTTCCAGTTCCACGCATAAGGAGCTTAGTCACCACTCCATCCTAACAAGCAAAAGCTGAACACACTGAAAAAGTAACCCCTCTGCCTGGATGCGAAAGGGAAGGGAGGACACAGGGCAAACTGCTGGCCCCGAGACTGGAGAGACAAACAGGCGAAGAGAGGAGCAGGACTTACCAGAGAGAGACGGGGGAGCAGAGACGTGCGCAGGAACCAGGCCGGGCTGGAAAAGCTGATCTCAGCCAGGGACCCCCGCGCTGGCGGCCCAAAGCTGCAGGAGGACCGGGTTACAGGAGCATTCTCGCGAGGCAGGTGCGCCTCGTGTCATTGCCCTTTCCAGATGTTGCGGGGTTTCCACACTGGAGGCAAGGCCCTCCACCAGCAAAAAGATGACAACTCTCATTACCGCTACCACAACACTCCCTGTGCTGTGGTGGTCTGGAACCCAGCCCGCAGTATCTCCGAGGTGTGCCTGGACGGTGAAATGTCCCTCCCGGAGCTCAACCCGATTCCCACAGCAAATAGCTGAGTACAGTTCCCGCGGCCTTCCAGGAGGGAGAAGGGAAAGCCATTTTGAAACACTCCAGAGCAGGCGGGCCTGCCTGCCCTCAGGTGAGCCGTAGTTAATCAGGGGCTGACCTGCTGAGGCATAATCAGAGCCCAGTTGACCTGCGGGAAGGGAAACACCTGACTCCTGCTGGCTCTGGGCATCCCGCCCCACAAATGGGGAACATCTGCGAAGCTCACAGTCTCGGAGATGTAGGGTTTCTAAGATTCTGAGACCTGATGCTAGGACTATAGGATGCTTCCCCTCCCCCCACACCTCACCACCACATCGCGAAGGCCTATTTACAAGTGTTCCTTTCCCCTGGTGCACCAGGTCAAGCTATCAGGAAAAAATCATCAGGCGTACCAAAAGGCGAAAAACTCAATTTGAATAGACAGGGCAAACATCAAAGGCAGACGTGGCAGAGACGTTGGAGTGGGACTGGGAATGTAAAACAACTATGATTAATTAATATACTAAGGACCCGAATAAATAAAGACGGGAACATGCAAGAACAGGTGGGCAATGTAAGCAGAGAGGTGGAAAGCCAAAGAAACAACCAAAAGATGCTACAGATAAAAACCACTGTAACAGAAATGAAGAATGTCCTTGGTGGCTAACGGGAGAGTCTCCGAGCAGGAGGATACGTCAGTAGAATCCTCAGAGGCCAAACAGCAGAGAACAAGGACTGGAAAAAAAAAAATAAAAGAATAGAATATCCAAGGACTATGAAACAGCTACAAAAGTTGTAACATTCATAATGGGAATATCAGAAAGAGAAAATAGAAACAGAAGAAATATCTGCAACAATGACCAGAAATGTCCCCAAATTAATATCAGATACCAAGCTTTTCGGATGTGTGGATACCCAAAAAGATTGAGAATAGCAAGTAGGATAAATGCCTCCCGCCCCCTGCAAAAGTGCGTATCTGGGCATAGCATTTTCACATTACAGAAAACCAAAACTAAAGAGGAATTCTGAAAGAAGCCAGAGGGGGGAAACAAACTTTACCTATAGAGGAAAAAAGATAAGAATTACGTCCAACTTCTCAGAAACCGTACAAGCTTGAAGAGAGTAAAGTGAAATATTTAAACTGTTGATAGAAAACAATCACCAACCTAGAATTCTGTACCCTGAAAAAATTATTTTTCAAAAGCGAAGGGCAAATAAAAACTTTCTCAGACAAACAAAGATTAAGAGAATTTGTTGCCAGCACACTTGTCTTGCAGGAAGTGTTAAAAGAAGTTCTTCAGAGAGAAGGAAAATAATATAGGTCAGAAACTCAGATCTACATAAAGAAAGAAAGAGCATTGAAGAAAGAATAGGTGAAGATAAAATAAATACTTTTGTTTTTCTTATTCTTAATTGATCCAACAGATAACAGTGTGTTCAAAAAATAATAGCAATAATGTATTCAATTATGTACACATATATATAAATGTATATATCTGTATATGCTTATGCATGCTTATATATAAATTAAACAACAGCAATAATACAAGGGACAGGGAAAAATTAGGGTTATTATGTGGTACTTGCACAACCAGTGAAGCGGTATAGTATAATTTGAAAGTGGAGTTGGATTTGTTATAAATGTATATTGTAAACTCTCTAGGACAACCACTAAAGAGAAAAAAAAGCATAACTGATACGCGAAAAAAGGAGAAAAAATATAAAATGTTCAGTTAAAACCACAAAAGGCAATGTTGTTCACCTGACATGAATATAATACTACATGTCAAAGATAATTTTTAAATTTTTAAAATAAATAAATAAAACTAAAACCAGAAAAGAGTGGAAGACAAATAGTGACAAAGAACGAGGGCAAGAAACGGAAAATAGTAATGCATATGGTAGGTATTCATTCATCTATATCAATAGCCACTTTGAACATTAATGCAGTAATTAAAAGGCAGAGATTGTCAGAATGGATCAAAAATGTGACACCACTATATATTGTCTACAAGAAACTCACTTTAACTGTGAATACACATACAGTAAAAGTAAACGAATGGAGAAAACTATACCATGCTAACATTAAGAAGGAAAAAAGTGTGGGACAACTGCAACTGAATAACAATAAAAAATATTTTTTTTAAAAAGAAGAAAGGAAGCATGGATTTTCTAGAGAGAAAGGGAGACAGAGACAGAGAGAGGAACCTCAAGGTGAGAAACATTGATCAGTTGCTTCCTGCACGTGTCCAGACCAGGATCGAACCCGCAACCTAGATACATGCCCTGACAGGGAATCAGACCCACAACCCTTGTGGTGTACAAGATAGTGTTCCAACCAAATGAGCCAGGTGGCCAGGGCAGGAACACATTTCAGAAAGTGGATATCTAGGCCTACGGTGGCTTGAAATAAGTTATGAAAATAAGTTATTTCCTAGATATTTTTGTCAGTTCTCAGCAACATTCTGACCCAAAACACTTTTCATATACTCATAACAGAGAGTGAAGAAGGGCTATTCTCTGTTTAGGGACGAAACAGGTGGGACGAGGGTTGATTAGGCCTTAGGGAAGTTCATGAGTAAGCTCTCACAGCCACTTCCTCTTCCATGTCCCTCCCTGTCACAACGGGCTGCTCCTGGGCCTCCTTCACAAGGCACCTGCTCCCCCTGAAGCTGCATCCTCACATCATCCGACAGTCCAAGGATGTCTGCATTTTAACTGCGGACCAAAAAACCTTCTGGATGTAACAGTCCATGGCGGAGGTGGCTGGAGTGTGGCGGGACGCCTTCTTTCCAATCGCACAGGTTCCTAGAAGACTCAGAATTTCAGGCACTGTGGCACATGTGAGCAAAGAAAATATTCTTAGGAAGAAAAAATGCCCCTTTACCATGGCACCCCAGCAGCGATGCGCCTGCCCAGCACTCAGATCTTGTTTTTTAAATACCCCTCTCCAACCAAAGGAACCAGAGCTCCTTGAAATCATCGATTCCAGGTCTGGGCAAAAAGAATACAAGGTGATTCTGGAGCATTTTGGGTACCCAAAAGCAAGGAAGTGCTCGAAAAGGATGAAAGAGCAACGGAGCCAACCTAAAAGAGTTCCCAATAGCCAAAGCTAGAACAATTTGAGCAATAAAACAACCAACAGTACTGCATTGTGATCCTAGAATAAAATAAACATACATGAGTATATTCTGAGATTTGAAAATAATTGAGCAAAGAACTAAACTGGCAAGAAGAATTCCAATTAATAAATGTAGAAGGAAAGAAGGAAGTACAACATCGGCCTGAGGGCCTCATCATAATGGGTACTGTGGGCAAAATCCTGCCAAGGAGGCTGAAACTAGTGGGCAGAGTTGGAAGAAAAAAAGAATATTCAAATAATCGAGAAGTATCTGCCCCCAAATATTTATTAATTATACAAGGAAACATAGTACAACTTCAGAGTGGGGAAAAACCCTCGAGCACCAGTAACACGACCTGCTGACATCATGTACCTTCCGCTCGCAGTTTACAGTCCCACCCTTCTGACCTCATTTGAACTTTATTACCTTCTAGAAGTTCTTCCAACAGTCCCCTTGGGGTTTTAGGGCTCCGATATGTAAGTTGGGAGCAGGGGACACAGTTTAGTCCTTAACACTTGCCAAAAATACATAAGCACAATCTAATCATGAAAAAAACATTAAACCATTCCAAATTGTCCCTAAAACTGACCAGACCCTTCAAAAGTGTGACGGTCACGAAAGACAAAGAAAGCCTGGGAGCTGTCATAGGTTAAAGGACGCTAGGACACAGGACAATTCGGTGCCATATGGGGGCGGGGATTGAACCCTGTAACAGGGAAAGGACGTTAATGGCGAAACGGGTGAACTCGGAATAAAGTCTATATAGTTGGTTATCGGTATGGTTATCCCCGTTATTTTCTTGCTCTTGATCATCTTACTGTGTTTCATGTGGGTTAACATGAGAGCTTTGGGGTGAAGAGTATCCTGAACTGCTCTCGGCTACTTTTTGCAGCTTTTCTCTAGGTCTAAAATTATTTCAAAATAAAAAGATTGTTTAACAGAAAATAAAATGATTTTACAGGAAAAAAAATAAAAAAAATAAAAAATGTCCCTGCATATCTCATTCCTCGCAATCACGGTGGAATAAAGAAATATATCATCTGCCGCCTTTTCCTTGGGGGCTGGGGGGAGGGTGCAGAAGGAAGTGACTGAACAATTTCTCCACTGACAGGAAGAAAGAGGGGCCAGGGGTTGGCGCGTTCCAAAGCGAAAGGCACATTTTGAAAGCTGGTTTCACGGAGAGCGAGGCGGGACACAGGATCTGCAATAAGGGAGATGGGGGTTGGCCTACGTCCACGTGTGCAGTTGAAAGGTAGGTCAGGGCCTTTACTTTTAAAACTGTCAGCTGTCTGTGTCTACAAAAGAGAACAAGAGGACTCTGCTCCCACGTGGACAGCCCAGTGGACACCCTCCCTGCTAGATGATTCCGAGGCTCTGAGAGCTTCTCGGCTGATTATTGCAGGGAGTAGCACCTGACAGCCTGGGAAGCCCAGAGACTTTCTCCTCTTCAGACGGTCTGCCATACGGTGGTGGTCAACCCCCGCCCGACCAACGTTCAGTCTTGTGGCTCTAAGCACTTTTATTGCTGTTCATTTGATAAAGGCTTTTTACATGTTTACTTTGTTTAAGGCAGGCATCAATGAGCTATAGGAAATAGAAAATAGCTTTTGGGTAGGAATGGAGGCCTGACACATAGCAGATGTTCACTAACTAAAGAGCTTGCTGATTTGCTCTGCCGGGTGGCTCAGTTGGGTGGACAGTTGTCCCATGCACCAAAAGGTTGCGGGTTCCACTCCCTGTCAGGGGACATGCCTGGGTTGTGGGTTCAATCCCTGGTCGGGGCACATGTGGGAGGCAACCGATCAATGCTCCCCTCTCACATCGATGTTTTTTCCCCCACCCCCATCCCTTCCTCTCTCTCTAAAATCAATACATGTATTCCCCTGTGAAAATTTCAAGGAAAAAAAAGGATCTTGCTGATTTGACTTGAGTGCCCTGTATGGGTTACACCCGGAAAGTGTCTCTACACTTAGACTGTGGCGTGTCAGATTGTCCCCAATTTCTCTCACGCACGGCGGCCAGAATATAATACAAATTGCTGGACTGAGAATTAGCTGCAAACGTTTCTGAAGACATACTCTTTCACGGAGTAAGTCCTCTACACACAATGGACCACGAACCTTGGGTTAAAAGTAAAAACAGACGTAACAATGGTAGCCAGCTTTCACTGGGTGTTTTACTTAGTACGCACCATATTCCTAAACCTCCAGACAAGTCCCATGAAGCAGGAAATGTTAGAACGCCCCGTGGACCGATGGCTGGTAAATGGCCCAGCTGAGATGCAGCCCAGGTGCCCGGAAAGGAATCTACTCCCTTCACCATCAAGATCTCGTCCTTTCACACCCCTCCTTCTGGTCCTGCCTCACAGTGGGTCTTTGAGCAGGTCTTCAAAACACTCTGGGCTCCTCATTACCTGCCTGTAATACGGGCGCGACAATCCCATTTAGCTACTTCAAACGGCCCACTACACAAGAGAACATCTACAAACACTGAACACCAGGCATATTGCAAAAGAGAAAGTTCCCTAAAATTTCATGGACTCTATAGAGAGACCACAAGTTTGGCCATAATGCAATTAAATCAGAAATCAACTATAAAAAAAAAGATAGTTGAAACTTGTTTTAAATGAATATACTCATAAATAAGTATGGGTTACAGAAAGAAAGTCTCATTAAAACAGCAAACTGATCTTTTAAAAAAATGACATAAATCCACAAAATTAAATTCCTAAGCTGCAGTGGGGAAGACTGAGAAGCAGCATACCTATTTAATTCAGGGCTTTCAAAGGATCTGAACGTCAGAGAAATTAGGAGGCTCTGCAAGCGAGGGCGGAGAAAGGTCTGAACCTAGAGGACTGGCTGGAAATCGGTACTGGAGGCACTCAGACCCCAGGGCGCCTTCCCCTCCTCACAGGCAGGCACCCACCCTCCCCCACCTCCCCTCTGGGCAACTCAGTGGAAACTCACACTGACTGTCGGCAGGCGCTCTCTCTCTGTCCCAGACTTCTTCCCTCACTCTCAGAACTGGCCCTCAGGGCGTCTGCTTCAGCCTAGACCTTGAAAGAGGCTTCACCGGGGAACCTCATTCTAAAAGTTCTGAAAGCCAGGCTCCCCGGGAACTCCTTACAGGGACCCTCACAGTTAGTACACTCTACCTACCAATGGGCTCAGGGTTTCTAATCGCCTCCCCCATCTCTCCCCTATTGTGGTAGGATATACATCACACAAAATATTAACCATTTTTAAGTTTACAGGTCAGTGGCATGAAGTACATTCATAAGGTTGTCCAATCACCACCACTATTTCTACTTTTCTTTGCCCCAGAGTGAAACTCTGTCCTCGTTAAGCAATAACTTGCACTCCTCCCTCACCTCCCCCCACCCCCGGTTCCTGGTAACCTCTTGTCTACTTTCTGTCTCTATGAATTCGCCTCTTCTAAATGTTTCATAGAAGTAGAATCATACCATATTTGTCCTTTCAGGTCTGGCTTATTTCACTTAGTATAATATTTTCAAGATTCATCCAAGTCATAGCATGTATCAAAATTTGATTTCTTTAATGACTAAATAATATGCCATTGCCTTCAAACACCACATCTTGTTCAACCATCCACCAGATGACGGACCCTTGGGTTGTTTCTGCCTGTTGGCTAGTGTGAGTAATGCCACTGTGACCATTGTCACACCAGTATCTGAGTCCCTCTTTTCACTGCGGGGTATTCCAATCACATCATAGTTCCTCATAATCAAGGATCACCAGACCTTTGTAATGAAAGACAGAACACAACCGAAAGAAAATCAACTTGGAGGAAACAAAGACTATTCAGTGAGAAGGAAGCAAAAGATAATGAATATCCTAAGAAAGATAAAAAGATGTTGCATCTCTACAGTAAGAAAAATATGCTTTAAAAATGGAACCTTCAAAGAACAAAAAAGTACTTCTTTGAAAATAAATATATGAGAGAAGAAATAAAAAGCCCAATAAGTAAACGTGCTAACAGGTAAGGAAATCAACCCAGGAATTAGGAAGACAGAGGAAAAATAGGAGGGAAAACAGAAGAGAAATGCAAAACCTGAAGAGGTTTAGCATCTGAAGAAATATAAGCTCAATAGCATAGAGAGAAAGCAGAAAATAATAAAACAACAGAAATAATAATAAAATAATAAAATAAATAACATAATAGAAAATAGACTAGTATTATTATACTCAAGAAAAGGTCCCCAACCCTTGCACACTATTGATGAGATCGTAAACTGGTCCGGCCACCGTGGAGAACAGTATGGAGGTTCCTCCAAAAAATTTTAGAAAGAACTACCCCACGACCCAGCAGTTCCACTTCTGGGTATATGTCCAAAGGAAATGAAAACAGTTACCAAAGAGATACACCTACGCAGCGTTATTCACACCAGCCAAGACAGGGAAACAGCCTGAGTGTCCATCAGTGGAAAACGGGTGAAGGAGATGTAAATATCACGTCTTCCGTATATATATAAAATGGAACAGTATTCAGCTGTGAGAAAAAGGAAATTTTGCCATTTGCAACAGCATGGGTGAGCCTTGAGAACATTATGCTGAGTGGCATAGAAAGACCAATACAAATACTGTATATCTCCTACATGTGGAAAATTTTAAAAATACTGAAATTGTAAAAGCAGAGTAACATGGTGGTTTCCAGGGTCTGAGGGGTGGAGGAATGGGAGAGGTGACGTGTACGGGTAGCTATTTTAAACTACTAGATATTATAAATAAGTCCTGGAGACCTAAGCCCACAGGCCAGTGATCACAGACAACAACACTGTGTTAGAGTCATTGAACTTGCTAAGAGACTAGATCTGAACTGTCTCAACACTAGAAGGAATGACAATTATGCAACACTATGGAGGCGCTAGCTAACATTACAATGGCAATGATATGTCATCAAATCAGTACATTGTGCACCTGAAACTTACACAATGCTGAATGTCAAGTATATCTCAATTTTAGAAAAAAGAAAAAAGTAAAGACAATTTCCTGGCGCTGATGCAGGCGAGCAAGGGCTCGCCACGTGCTCAGCACGAAGGACGAACCCTGACCCATCACCAGCACGCCGGCGCGGAACTGCAGAAGACTGAGGACGAACCGAAGGCCCTACGAGCTCCCACAGAGGAGAAAACAAGATCACTTTAAAAGGGTCTGGAGTCAGGGTGAATTTTCTTTTTCCCTTTAATCCTCACCTGAGGATATGTTTATTGATTTTAAAGGGAGAGGAAGGGAGAGAGACCAACACTGATGTGAGAGAGAAACACCCGTTGTCTCCAGCCCATGCCCAGGTTAGGGATCAAACCCACAACCTAGGTATGTGCCCTGACCAGGAGTCGAACCTGCAGCTTTTTTGGTGTACAGGACAATGCTCCCACCAACTGAGCCACCTGGCCAGGGACGTCAGGGTGCTCCTCAGCAACCCTGGAAAGTAGAATATGATATCTTCAGAATTCTTGGAAACAATGACTTCTAACCTAGATCCCCGGCTCTTAAAGGCACTTACACTCCACGTCCCCAGATGTGGGATTGCATTGGGGCAGTATTTCTGCCAAAATTCAGGCATTCGCATACAGCTGTCGTGATTTTTTTTCCATAACCACAAATGGCTTGTAGTATTTTTTGTTAATGTGTTTCTTAAATTGAGTCACTCTGTAAACTGAAATTATTTAGGGAATTCATTATGAGAAACCGGCAATCGCTTGTGATGAATAAAAAGTAAACATGAAAATAAAATAAATATAATAAAAGCAATACTTTCAAGTTCTGACTGGCTCCTGCTGGCTTCCCAAGCCTCTGAGCCTGGGGTTTCTCTCTGCATGAGAAGCCATAAGAGGCGGTAAAGGCCAGCACCCTGGTGTGTTTTTTGATGTAATCAAGAAGATTGAAAGAGATTTGAAAGAACTAATTATCTCTATGACTCAACATTATATAAAGTGGCCTCAGTGTACCAACTACACCCCATGCCACTGACCATTCCACCAGCTCCTCTTGGAACTTCTGCACAGAAAGAACACGGAGGCCACCTCCCACTCACAAACAAGCCTTAGGAACGGTTGCCCTGATTGGTGTGGCTCAGTGGCTCGGTAGATTGGGCGTCATCTTGCAAACTGAAAGGTCGCTGGTTCGATTCCTGGTCAGTGCACATGCCTGGGTTGTGGGCCAAGTCCCAGGTTGGGGGCGCCAGAGGGGCAGATGATTGATGTCTCTCGCACATCAAGGTTTCTCTTCCTCTCTTTCTCCCTCCCTTCCCCTCTCTCTAAAAATAAATAAATGAAATCTTTTAAAAAAGTCTTAGGAGTGACAAGGTGGCCCGTGCCCATGCACAGAAAAGCACTAAGTACTTTTAGGCACCACGAGACTCAACAGCTAAAATCAGACAAGAACGCTAAACCTTGGTTTGATTTTTAAAAACCTGTCTGTCTGTTCTTCAAAACTGTGAAACCAAAGGAGCCCTTCCTGCCAAAGGCTGGTTTCCTCTTGTGGGCCAACACCGGGGTTGCTTCACCCAACCCTCTTCCTGCATCTCCAAGTTTATTTAAATCATGTCAACTTGCTGCTTCAAAGTGGCTTCTACGGGCTCTGTCCCTGCAGAGCTGGGCTCAAGTAGTAGCTCCGCAGTCCTCTCCAGGCCTTTAGCAACACTTGTGGCTTTCCTCTGTGTTACACAACCATGGAGGCTGGTCCCCAGAGACATGAAGACTTGCTCGTTCCCAACTAAGACAGCCAGCTTCACAAATACGTGTGCTGGAGTGTTCAGCACACTTTCTGGCAAAGCTGAGGAAGCCAGGCCTCAGGCTCCAAGACTGTGTGAATGACACTGCCTTCCACGGCCACGGCCAGTAGCCATGAGACCAAGGACAGGTTCTGGAAGCTGCGGTTCCACTAAGCCAACAAGAAACCAAAGAAGTTCCCCCCTGTCTGACTATGAACAATAACCCCCTCAGCTAAGGCTATACCTTGGAGTCCCCAGAGGAGCGCGACCCCTAGAACTGCCTTCATCTGGATTGTCTTCTATAAATTTGGAGAACCCTGGAATTTATCCTTAGATAATTTCTCCTTTCGCAGCTACCCTCTCTCCCTTCTCACACCATCCAGGCTCATGGTTCAAATAAAATGTGTGTGCTGGTGGCTCCCAAACTTCTGTCTCCGTCCCAGGGCCTCTTCCCTCACAGCCAGGCTTGCATACCACACCGTTGCTCCATTTGAAGTGTTCTAGGCATCCCAACCCTCACAGAGCCCAAACCGGGCTCCTCATTTTCCCCAAAGAACTCTCCCCCAGGCTTTCCCATCTCGATAGGTGATCATTCCTCAGTTCCGCTTGCTTGGACCCCAAGCCTTGCAGCTAGCTTTGACTTTTTCTCTCACACTGCCCCCGCTATCGGACTCAGCAGCAAATCTTGACAGTTCTTCCTCCAAAACCCATCCAGAGCCCGACCAGGTCTGACCATACCCCTCCTGCTCACCAGCTCCTCACTCTGTGCCCCGGGGCTGGGGTAAGCAGCATTATTACTGCCTCACCCACCAGCCAGCAAGGGTGGTGAGCTCTGGCCCTGACGTCTACAACAGCCATCTCGCCCCAAGGCTGCACCAAGCACTCAGAGCCAACGCCAAGTCCTGGAGGAGACTGGGAGCCAGGAACAGAGGCATTCATAGGATTTCATAGTGGCTCTGGGGGAGGAGGCCCCCACAGTTATTTTTAAATAATCTTTGCTAATATCTGTGGCTAAAGCCACGTGTTATGGCAAGAGGTGCCAGTCACCAAAAGAAGTGTGACTTTCAGAGCCAGGAGGGCTGTTGACACCTTATGTGTGTCGGTCAACAGTGAGAATGAGTCACACCTGGGTACAGGAAGCAGTGCAGGGGCACAGAACGTGTATTTTATCTCTGTTGATACTTAACGTTTTATTTTTTTAATTTATTTATTTTTAATAATATTTTTAAATTTTTAAATTTAAACCAGCAGAGGGAGAGGAGGGAGAAAGAGAGAAAGAGAAACATCAATGTGTGGCTTCCTCTTGTGCACCCCCCACCAGGGACCTGGCCTGCAACCCAGGCATGCACCCTAGACTGGGAATCGAACCGGCCACCCTTTGGTTCACAGGCCGTTGCTCAATCTACCAAGCTACACCAGCCAGGGAGACCCTTAGTGTTTTAAAGGGAAATAATGTTTCATGAGGGTCTGTAATATGCCAGTTACTTTGTTGGAGTACTTCACCTCCAGAACCTCGTGAAGTGAGAGCCTCACTTTGCAAATGAGGAAAAGGAGAGTTTGCAACTGAGGCCCAGGTTCAAACAGAGCCTGACTGCCTTCTAAGCTCAGTATGAACTCTCCACCACGCAAACGTGCCATAGGGAAAAAGAAGAGCCCTTTAACTCTAGGAGAACTTCCTATTTCAGGAAAGTAACATCTTTCTAACCAGATAGGACCACAGTACTATCCACGTTACCAAAATAACTTCCCTATCTGTAAAAACAAACAAACAAATAAACAGAAACAGTATACGCTGGAGAAAATTGAACTTGGGGAAGAAGAATGGCCTGGGTGGGGTGTAAAGAGGTGTCCCCCCATAGTGGCAAGAAACCTCTTTCCATCCTGGCCAAGTGGCTCAGTTGATTGCAGCGTCATCCTGTAGACCAAAAGGTCATGGGTTCAATTCCTGGTCAGGGAACCTACCCAGGTTTCGGGTTCAATCTCCAGTTGGGGCACATACAAGAAGGCAGCCAATGGGTGTTTCTCTGTCTCTCCTTCTTTCTCTCTCTCTCCCTTCCTCTATCTTTAAAAGTAATGAAAAAATGTTCTTGGGTGTGAAAGAAGGAAGGAAGGGAGGGAGGGAGGGAGGGAGAGAGGGAAAGAAACTCTCCTACTCTAGAAAGCTGCTTCCAATGTCTTCCTCTGCACTCAAGCGGTGTTCCTTTGGGTTATTTAAGATGTTTATGACTGCAAGCATCTCTGCAAAGTTCTCATGTCGGGTTAACCCTTGGTCAAGAGTGATCCATCTGGTTTCTAACCACTGCAGCTGCTGGTAGGGCCTAGAGCAGTTCCAGGGTGGGGGCACGCACCTTGATGTCTGAAGTAGTCCTCAAAGTTGGTCTTTCTGTACTTTATAAACTTCCCACGATCGAGCTATCCCACAAGGACATTCTTCCTTAGATCTGATTTCAATTTCTCCAGGGAAATGCCAGCTCATTTTGTTCTCTGTGAAGATTGAAAATCCTTTCCACAAAAGTTTTAAATATATTCAAAGAACATTAATAAATCAGGAAGGTTTGTAAAATGTTCACTCGTAATCCTACCAGCCTACTTTAAATTTCATTCCTCTCTATCTGCTTCCCAATTTTACCCATTGGTGTAAATATTTGCAATGACCATAGTCCTAGCATAGGCACCACTTTGTAGGCTCCCCTTCCCATTAAAACACGTCTTCACGCGCTAGCTTTCATCTCCATCTTTCAGGCACATCCTTCCTGCACAGATTACTCCTGGAGTCCTCATCCATACTCCAAAAAAGATGAATGGGTGCTGTTATTTGAGGGGTATGTGTGTCTGTCCATTAAGAAGATGGGGCTCATTGAGGGGCTCATCTAGTCTTGGCAGATTCCCCATGAACCCAAGAACATTCACACAGAAGATGGATGGTTGAGGTTATGTCAAGGGTTACTTACTTTTGGGTAAATGTCCTTGTCCCTTGCCTCCCAGTCAGCCTACATACAGACCTATAATGCACCTGCATAGTTTCCAGGTGACAACACTCAGTGGCCGCTCCGTGCTGTCCTGGGAAGGGAACAAAGAACTGCAGGGCTCTGCATTATACCAGACTTCCTGCCCAGGCTTCAGTGCTTGGCATCTGCTAATTGAACTCTATCTTGACATTGCAGGTCTGCGAAGCCCTGGGTCTATTGATATTTCAACTTCATTGAGGAGCAGGACCCAGCTGACTCTAGTATCCCCCTTATGAGACAGAATAGATAGAAAACACCATTTCTACTTCAGATTCTTGCGGTTAGCACACAGCCCACAGCCAGGGGATAAGACTATTCCCATTATAACTCACTGGCTGCTGCAGAATTGGACCTACGACCTTCCATTATGCTTTCTATTAAAGAAGAGTGAAACATGAGTCCCTCTCTGAGCATTCCTGGGAATTAAATTTTTTAACAGAAGCAGAAAAAATCAGAGTACTAGCCCTCAGAAACAGCAACAAGAGATGAAGGCATACCTGTAGGAAAGAGATGCCAGCCAAGAATAGAAAGTTGACTTTAGTTAATGAGCATTAAACTAAATAAGAGAGACTCCACTGAACATAATCTTGAACCCCACCCCACTTGCAAACCGTCTTCCATCTGGCACATGGGAAAAGACTCTCTCTCTACTTGGAGCACTTCTTATTGGCAATCTAATTTCTGAGTGTCATTGTGCGCCCTTCTACAAGCATACAGGAATGACGCTTTTCTGGCAGAAGGCCCGGAGAGAGTTATCTGACATCCTGACAAATAGGAATCATCCCTTGTCTCAGTGTTTGACCGCACATTTCAGTGCCAGTCTTCTATAATTTTCTGCTGTCCACCCTGACCTCTCCCAACAGCCAGGCACAGAGCCAGGACAACAAGCGAGCGTCTCTGCCCCACACCGTGCGAGCCCCGCTTCTCCTGGGGTAGACAAGGAGGCTTGTTCCCAATCATGTGCTGAAGTTGTAGCAGCTCCTGAGAGCTGCTGGTTAAATGCCAATCTTGATGGCTAGAAATAGCAAGGGTGAGATTATTTACATTACAGGAATCAGCAAATACTACAAATTAGTAAGTCACTGCTCATTATTAAATCCCTGGGATTTTGTAGACATTCCGAAAGGGTCGGAGCTAAAGCATTTTGTTTTTTAATTATCCCTAGAAAAGGCCAGGGATGACACAAACAGGGAGCCCTAAAATGTTGGGATGAGAAGGGGTGCTAGAGGACATCTAGTGAAAATACTGTGGCCAAGGGAGGTGACAAGAATGTCACACGGCCAGTTACAGACAAGGAGGACAAGACCCAGACCCCTGGTACTCCGGGTCCATGCTTGTTGCCACGTGCCACACACACTCTACAAAAACTGTAACAGCGAAAGACGGCCGGGCCACTCTGACAAGGCATCGAGGGAGGAGTCACGCATGCGCAACCGACACTTATCCCCTACAGTTCTGGAGGGTGGAAATTCACCATCAAGGGGCCAGCACAATCCGGTTGTGGTGAGGACCCTCCCCCAGGTTGTAGACGGCTGACTTCCCAAGTGTCCTCACGTGGTAGAAAGGGGACGAGAGAGCATTCTGGGGTCATTTTTATAAGGGCACTAATCCCATTCATGAGGGCTCCACACTCATGACCTAATCACCTCCCAAAGGCTCCACCTCCTGATACAATCACATTGGGGGGTTAGGGTTTCAACATATGCATTCTGGAGGACACACACAGTCAGTGCACTGTGGGGCTCGTTAAGGTTGCCGGAGTTGTAAGTTAATATCAGAGAGACACCTCTGAGTTCAAGCTACACTGAATTCCCTGAGTGGGTAAGATCCTGCCCCTTCTTCTACTCCAGGGTGACCTGGCAGTTGTCCTCAGTGGTCTGGTGTTGACTACTGGTGCCTGAAGGAGCCTGAGTGGCTGAGGGTGGGGACCTGGGAAGCGCACCAGAATTCCCACTGGGGACAGCCCTAAATCTTCAGCCCCTGAGGGCCCAGGGAGCTGGGTGGGGAATGACTGTTGGTCCAGCAACTTATCCAAGTTTATAAGAAAGATGAGGCAAAACTGGGAACTTTGGACTTTATGGATGTACTTAAGCTGAGAAATCATTGCAAGTATTTCAAAGAATAACAGTAACGTGTTAATGAGCTAATTAGCACTTGTGCATTGTTTACTACTAGTTCAAATATGAACAGAGTACCCGCTTCTGGTACCTAGAAACTTGTTCTCAACACTTAATTAGAGTATTGACTATTCAAAGGAAAAAGTTGGGTGTTAGGATACAGGGCGACTTTACAAAATGCTACAGAGTATTCTGTAAGAAAAGTACGTTTGAGTCAATCCCGTCTGAAATGACTGGTACTCTAGTTTTTATGCTTGAAGTAAATGTCACCACTGGCCCTATGTTACTTTAAACTAATGTCACCAGCCACGTGGTGACAGACACTTTCAAAGCATCCACAGCACCTAGTAGGGTTTAACCCACCTCAGAGAAGCTAATTTCATGACTTGGGTCTATTCCAGCAAAAGGAAATCGGCGTTGTGGTTCTATTCAGCTCAACATTCAGTGAGTGCCTACCGCACCCAGAAAGCGAGCCGGCTTCTCACCCATAAGGTGGGTCCCCTGGAGATCTCACTGCTAAAAACCAGACTCCAACAAGCTCCTAGGTGACGCCTATGCTTCTGGTCCAAGGACCACACTTCCAGTAGCAAGGAGCTGGACAATGGAAAGAAAATGATCAATAAGACAAACTCTTTGTCCCTTAGGAGCTTATTGACCCAAACGCACCAGGAATTTCAACACAATGTCAGTGCTGTGACAGATACACCAAATGTCCAGAGAAGGGACAAGGAACAGCTAGGGAGGGAGGGGTGCCAAGGAAGTCTTCTGGAGAGAAAAGCAGGAACACACCAGGGGTAGCCTTGTACGTCTGACTACAGTGTTCAGGACTAGTTTGACAAGCAGTGAGCAACCTCCAGGGGTTATTGGTGGACCATGGAAGGAATATGGCTGGAGTTGTGTTCAGAAAATCACTCTGGAGCCAGTGATGGAGGCTAAAGGAGACATCCTTGATTCTTTCCTTTCAAGTCCTACTGACTGTGCATCAAATTATATCACAATTCCATCCACTTTCTGTCTTCACTACTACCCCCTTAGGCCGGCCATCATCATTTCTTACCTGGAATCATTCATTCACCTCCTAGCCACCTCCAGCTACACACCAGCAACCTGTTTTTCATGCAGCAGCTAGAGTCACCTGCTTGGAAGGTAAAGCAGATTGTGTCCCTCTCCTGAAGAAAGTCCTCCAAAGGCTCCTCATCATGTTTTAAATTCCCAATCCCATTCCACGATCTATAAGGCCCAGCACGATCCAGCCCCATCCAGACTATTCTTCCCTTCATCTGACGTGCTCCATGCGGCCACACCAAACATGGACCTGCCTCAGAGCCCTTCTACGTGCTGCTCACCCTGCCTAGAATATTCTTCCTTCAGATCTGCCAGAGGCGGGCTCTTGTTCATCCTCAGGTCCCCACTCGGATGGCACCTGCTCAGACAGGCCTACTCTGAGTATCCAAGTTCTGTCCACCCCCTCGGTCATCTTCTGTCCTAGTATCTTGTCTTTGGAGCATTGATGGCACCTGAAATTATCTTATTTTATTTTTTTCAGATTTTATTTTTAGAGAGAGGGGAGGGAGGGAGAAAAAGAGGGAGACAAACATCACTGTATAAGAGACACATCAACTGTTTGCCTTTGGCACGTCCCTGTCTGGGGACCTGGCTGGCAGCCCAGGCATGTGTTCTGACAGGGAATCGAACCAGCGACCTTTTGGTTTACAAATTGATGCTCAATCCACTGGGCCACACCAGCCAGGGCTGGAATTGTCTACGTAATGCAGGTTTAATTACTTAGTCACTTACACATCACACATACTGTCACACATTGCCGTAGTGTAAGCTCAGTGATGGCAGAAGTCGTGTCTCTTCTCCTCATCACTGTATCCCCAACCCCTAGACACTGCTCTGTAAGTATCTCTTCCATGATGGATTTGTTGGAGGTAAGACAGGTGCCAAGGAGACATATTAGAAAACTTTTGAAGTTATCCAGGCAAGAATAGAGCAAGCCTAAATGAGGTATTGGTAATAGAGGAGGAGAGATAATAGGCTGAGAAATATTTGGGAATAGAATCGATAAGAGCTGGTGATCGAAGAGAGCTGCAACGTGTGAATGGAGGAACAAGATTAAAATCACTTGGTGACTTCTATCCTGTGTGTCTGGTGAGCGGCAGTGCCCCTATGTGAGGCAGGGTTCCCAGAAGTGGGAAAATGACGATTCCAGGTATGAACGTGATGAATCTGAGGTTCCCCTGGAACCTCCAGATGGAGATGAATATGTGGGTCTGGAGCTTCGGAGAGATGTCTGAGCTGAAGATATCAGTTGGGGAATTATCAGAATCCAGATAGTGGTCGGAGTGCTCAGAGGGAATACCAGGTCTGTCCATAAGTACCCAGCCACGTACTATGAAAAAGAGAGACAGTTATTGAAGAAGATACAAAGTACAAGAAATACTGCACAGAGGACAATGATGCCTCAGTCCCCTTCACAGTAGGCACCTTGAAACCTTACACAGTTCTCCCGGCGTCTCTTCCACTGTTCAAAACACTCTGCAAAATCCTTTGTTGGAATCTCCATCAGCTGCCCCATCGTATTTTCCTGAATCTCATCAATGCTCTGAAATCTCCTCCCTTTCAAAGGTGATTTTAGTTTTGGGAAAAGCCAGAAGTCCCAGAGTGCCAAACCTGGGCTGTGGGGGGTGGGGGGGCCGAGTCACCTGGGTTGCCAATCTTTGTTGATCGCGGTCCGTACATGTTCAACAGTCTTAGGTGTTCTGCTTGTTGCAGGCCTTCCAGAACGTGGATCACTCTCAACAGATTTTTGACCATCTTTGAAGCATTTGTGCCACAATTTTATTTGTGCTGCACTCATTGCATCGTCCCCAAAAGCCTTCTGAGTCATCCAAATAGTTTCCACAGAAGAATGTTCAAGCTTAATGCAAAATGTGATGCAGATTCTTTGCTCTACTAGCTCAGTCATTTTGAATGTGACGGCCACACAGTACACATGCTCACTCAAAGGTGTCTGCCACCCCCACTGACTAGTACAGTGAAGTCATTGTTGATGACTGCATTCCAGTCCACGCTCCTTGGCTGCCAGGTTACATTGATGTTGGGTAAACCATCCTTGTTATATTAACAGTGGCTGGACTTGCTCCAGACAGAACTCATATATATATAACAAGATGACTTCACAACAGACAAAACCTTGGGGTACACTGACAATTAGATGGTGGGTGAAAACAGTGGAGCCCACAGAGAACCAGTCAAATAGAGATGATGAGAACTATAGCATTCTCCTATGTGTCTGGGAAGCCAAGGCAACATACAGCTTCCAGGAAGCAGGAGTGATCAATGGTATTAGATTTAGCAGGGAGGTCAAAGAAGATAATGAAGAGAAAGTGCCTATTGGATTTGGCGATTAGGTGTTTATGGACTCCTAACATTCAATAGAACTCTGGAGGTGGAAGTCAAATTGCATTGTAATGAAGATTGAATTGGAGGTGAGGAGATGATTTAAAAGTGAGTCTTTCAAGAGTTTGAATGAGAATGGAAGGAGAAAGAATAGCAGCTAAAGAGGACCCAGGAAAATTTGGTTTGGGCATTTTTTTAATGATGGGAAAGAGTTAAATACAATATGTTTATGTGCTCAGGTTTAAAAGCCAGTAAAGAGAGGAAGTTGAATACTGGAGCAAGATACTAGAGATGGGAGGGGAGGGCCAGAGGAAGGGGTCAAGGACACAGGTGGTAGCATTGACCTTCAGCAGAAAGAGAGATCCTTTGTTCTCTGAGTCAAGAGAGAAGGAGGAGAGGGTGGATCGATATAAGTAAATAAACTTAAGTGAGTATAATAACCTTGACTTTCTCATTAAAACAAGCAGTAGGCAGGCAGTTTAGGTTTTTTCACACAAGCAGCAACAACAGAAAAATGGGAGCCGAGAAGCGATGTCCTGGCAGCCTGTGCAAACGTGCTGTGGTGGGCTGCAGGCAGGGAGACCTGGGAGTTGTTTCAAATCACCAGGAGCTGCAGTAAATAAGAACCAAGAAGCCTGGAATTTTGGTACATGCTAGGCAGCAGGTGCCTTCATGACCAGCTCTCATAGCAGCCTGGGGCACTGAGTCTGTAATGGAATTCCCTAGGCAGAAATATCACATATGAGCCGCTGCATTTCACAGATGGGAGAAGAGTGGGCATTTTGTGACCCCTCGTGGGAGAGAGAGAGCACGAGGAAGCTTGCATGTGGACTCCTCCAGACTCCGCCTATGTCTTTTCCCCTTCCGATTCGATGTGTACCTTTATTACATTACTTTAATAAATCTTAGCGATGAGTGCAATTATGTGCTGAGTCCCATGAGTGCTTCTAATATATCTCTAACCATGGGGCCCTAATCCCCAAAGTGATGGCATTTAAAGATGGGGCCTTTGGGAGGTGATTAGGGTTCCATGAGGTCATCAGGATGGGGCCCTGGTCTGATGGGGTTAGTGCCCTTATGTGAAGAGACTATAGAGTGCTCTCTCTCTCTCTTTCTCTCTCTCTCTGTCTGCATGCACAAAGAAGAAGTCATGTGACAAAGAGGGAGAAGGCAGCCATCTGCTAGCCATAAAAAAGGAGTTCTCACCCAAACCCAACTGTGCCGACTCCTTGATCTCAGAATAAAAGTGCTGAGAGCAGGCATCCTCGCCTGGCTCCCTGTCTTCAGGAGAACGCATTCCATCTTTCACCATTAAGTATGACGTCACTTCCAAGGTTTTTGTAGATGTATACGTTTCTCTTAAGTTGGAGACGTTCTTTACTCTTCCTGAATTGCTCAGAATTTTTATTATAATGAATAATAATTTCATGCATCCATTGTTTTATCCTTTCCTATCACTATTTGTTGAGTTCTCAATTTCCATCAGTAAATCACTATAAAAAGTTTCACTGGGGAAGATTTTTGTTAGTCATAAAAGACTTCATCACAAAAAAGACTTCATTTTCAGTATTGCCAGTACTGTTTCCAGGACTCAGGGATAGCAGAAGAGTCGAGTGGGAATTTTAGATTGCGATTTAACACCCATATATTTGATTATATGTGAGTGACTGCTGTATTGCTTGGTTTATTTGAGTCATAAGTACTTCAGAAAGCTTTGTGTAGCATTCTGGGAAATAATGGTTTATTAAATACCAATTTAGGGCCTTCAAAGGAGGAATTCTGTTAAGAGAAATAGCAAGAGAACACAATTGGATGTAAAGAGCTTTTGAGATATTGCCCATAAAACGGCACTGGTCCTTCCGTTTCTGGACTAGGAATGCCTCCTACCTGCATACCAAGTACTGCTTTCTCTCCTGTTTTGCGAGCTCACAGAAAATTTAATTCTCAAACTCTACCATACCAAAAATTGAGTCAGGCTTGCCTCAGATCCAAAGAACCTTGAGTACATCATGCAAATCTTTCAGATTAGTTTTATTTGGGAGAGAGGGATTGTCTGGGGTCAAAGTAAATATAATTTGATTCTCAAAGAATTTAAATTTATTCCATCACCTAAATGGCACATCTAGATCTGGCACGATGCCTCCTTATTGTGCTGGGGACTCAGTCCACAGAGATTAAATAAAAATGAGTCATAGTCATCTGCATTCAGGAGCCTGCAGAAAGTTTCCACCACAGGAATCCGATGAAATGTCCATTTCCCGTGAGAACTAAAGGCCTTGCCCCCATCGGCCCATTCTTCCCTCTCACCTAGGTCACACAGCAGCCTGGGTGGAGCTCAGCCCCCACTTGCCTCGGGGCTCTGACAGAAAGCACTGGGAAGGAAACTTCCTCCACGCCCAACTCGTGCTCCATCCACAGGCTGATCTGCGGGTGTCACTCATGGAAGCTTTGATGACTTGGGCCAGAGGAGGTGGGAAGGGGAGTGGGTCAGGCCAGCCCCCTGGACTGGAAGTCCCCTGGGACAGGGATGACAGTTGCCCTTCTGACAGCCCTCTGCATCTTTGGGCAGTTCTGATTCAAAGAACAGCCGTCTTCCCACGGGGCCAAATCAAAACCATCTCCCAGTCCATTTCACCCAGTGACGTGCACCTCTCGGTAACGGGATACTGAACAGCTCTGTCTACCCCTTTCCTTAACAATGTTGTCTCGAGAATGCCAGGCAGTTTCTTCAGGCCTGCTGCATCTGCTCGTCACCCTTCACTGATCCACATGGACCCCTTAGCTCTGGGGTCTCCTAAAGCAAGGAGTCCAGGACTGCAGGCGGAAACTCCCAGGGCCGGGCGATGCCGTGCAGTCGGGCTGGAACGGGTGCCTCTTCCACGCTTCCCACTGTGGCCAAATGAAGGCAGCTTCTAAGGCCATCACCTCGTCCCATCGCTTCCTTTTACAGTTAGTGGAGAACAGCCCAATTAAATAGATCATTTCACTAAGAAGCACTTCTTGCCCTGGCCAGACGGCTCAGTTGGCGGGAGTGTCATCCTGTAGGACGAAAGACCACGGGTTCTATTCCCAGTAGGGGCACATACCCAGGGTGTGGGTTCCATCCCCAGTTGGGAGGCAACTGATCAATGTTCCTCTCTCACATCAATGTTCTCTCTCTCTCTCTCTCTCTCTCTCTCTCTCTCTCTCTCTCAAATCAATAAACATACCCTCCATTGAGGGTTTTTTAAAAAAGAAGAAGCAATTGTTCTGAAATGCAAATACCTGCGGAGGAATTTACAAATCTTCGCTATAAAGAGAAACCTTGTTGCGAGCCGAGCTCTCAGATCTCATTCGTGGTGGGAAGCCCGACAATCGGGCGCCACCGGAATACTCGTTTTGAGGGAAGAAGAGGTAAAGTTTGTGAGAACTGAGGAAGTTGGGCCTATTGGGCTACCACAGAGAACAGAATGAAGGGGAGGGGGGAAAGGACACAAAAGAGGGGGTGGCTTTGTGTCAAGGACAGAGTCCAACTTCTCTATCGATTTTCCAGAGTTTGGAATAGCCAAAACAGCAAACCTACACTTTCCCCCTTTCCTTCTGGTGACTTGTCTGAGAACAGAAATTCAGTCACTCTGTCAGCTTTCTCACACGGAGAAGGGACTGTCCCCATGGCTCTGTTCAGGAATTTCGAGTTTTACACCCTTTTCTGGCAGGTTCTAGTCCCCACTTTCCCTTTAAGACTTTTCTTTCCCTACTTTGCAACCCACTACGGAGCCTGCAGCCCGCAGGCAGAGGCTGGACGATGGTGCAAGGCCGTCGTTAGCTCTGGCATGGGGCACTGTGAGAGAGCCAGGGGGACAGACGGGCCTGCCATCCCTTTAAACCTTTTAAAAAATGCTTTCCACTTTTTCCCCAACCAGTGTAGTCAAAAACAACTGTCTGGCCCCTTAGCCAAGGAATTAATCGTGGCGGGGGGGGGGGGGGGGGGGGACAAGCCAGACAAACCGCCGAAGAAGCCAAAATAGCAGCTGTTTTATCAGGCCACAGCGTCAAACCACTGGATTAATGCCTAGAAGACTGGAAGACGGGAGCGGTGGGCTGGCAGGACTGCACAGACCTGGCAGCCCGCTCTAGAGGATCCAGGGAGGAAGGGAGGGAAACTAATATATTTTGAGCTCTTCCAGGCACAGGCTGGGGGCTTCCTGTTTGTTTAACACTCACACTAACCTTGGGAGTCTGCATTATAGGCCCACTTGACAGGTGAACTCACGGACTTTAAGCTCACTGTCCTTGACCAAGGCTACACGGCTAATGCACGGATGAATGAGATTTGAGTGACGCAAAAGTCCCTCCTGTTTCCACCTTCCTGGACCTGCAGAGAACTGCATCTGAAGGCTTTCGTCCCATTTGATCCTCGGTGTCCAATGTTAAGGCCACATGCCAAAACCCACAGATACAACCCTATGATCCCCTGGCACTGAGAGACAAAGGGGTTACTGCTCAGAAAAGGCTGCAGTTCTGCCCTAGGGCTGGCTCTGAGGCAGAATCACAAACGTCTACAGAGCCTGTAGGTGGCAGTTTGCATATGCAAGCTAAGAAGCCACCGATGGGGGTGGGGGGCAGAGGGAGGGACAGGTACACATCTGTCCTGGTGTGCCTCCCTGATGTGGGCAGAATCAACAACTTCAGCTCACACTTCAAAAGCAGTGATGTAAGTAAACACACACACACACACATTCCCAAACAAGACATCACTGTAGCTCAGTTTCCCGCTGGCATCTCATTTAGGGCCAGAAGAGGATGCACCTTTGCCATTTGTGCTGGGGAGCGTGAAGCGTGGGGCTGGTGGCAAGGTGGGGAGGGAACCACGGAGCGCTGCGGTCGGAGAGATGCCGTGATCGCAGACAGGGGGTTGGAGAAAGGGGAAGGGAAAGTTGTCTGCTCTCCCCCAGGACAATCTGGAAGATACCGGTTCACAGTGAACCTCAGCATAATCAGTAACTATGGACAGTAACCAGCTGATTCCAAACACTGTGCCCACAAGAAAAAGAGGGGGCAAAATTAAATGACACATCTGTCTCCTTGTGACTCTCTGTTACTAGAACTTTGATGTACTCACTGTGTCCCCTCACAGTAGATAAAATATGTAAAAAAAAAAAAAAAGAAAGAAAGAAAGAAACTCATAGCTGGACATAAAACTGAGACAAATATCTCTGCAGCAATTGCAAAGCAAAGGGTGCGGGACTGAGGAGAGAGGACACAGACCACTGAGCCCTGAAGCAGGCAGGGCCCGCAAATGCCTCTCACTCTGAAGGAAGGTGTGTTAGTCTGCTGGGGCTGCCGAGGTGTTCCCGGTGAGGGCTCCCTCCCTAACTCGTAGACAGCCACCTTCTCACCGTGTCCTCGCACGGTCTTTCCTCTGCATACACAGCAGACAGACTCACAGACAGAGAGAGAGAGAGAGAAAGGGAAAGAGAGACCTGGTGTCTCTTCCTATAGGGGCCCCACTCTTACAACCTCATTTAACCAACTTCCTCAGAGGCCCCATCTCCCCACACCACCATGCTGGGGGCTGTGCTTCGACATATGACCTTGGAGGGAGACACGAACTTTCTGGGGTCTTTGACTTTCCCTGCTACTGACTCACAGAAGATGGTGGCTGTTCCCTCTCTCTTTCTTTCTTTATATGTACCCATTGCAGGAGCAAATAAATGCAGGTTTTCTTGTAACATCTCCCCGGGCTCTCTGTTCTCTCTGTTCTGGGCATTTCCCACGCATCCCATGATTGAAAATTCACTGGACAAGCACTGACCAACATCTCCGTGAGACAGGACAGCTCAGGCTTTGGCATCAGAATGCCCTGGGTTTGAATCTCGGCTTTCCTTTTCCATTTGCCCGTCTGAAGGCAACCCAATGACTGTTCTGAGCCTTGTGTCCTAATCCATAAAGGGGTCACTGCGAGAAGCTCGGGGGACAGACGGGTGTGATGGCTTGTAACTCATAGACATATAAATCGAGTTGCCATGTCTCTCTCCCTCTAGATTATTAGCAACTTAAGGGAAGGGAATGTAACTTCATCTTTATAGCCCCAAGACCTGGCGTGGTGCAAGGTGGTGACAAGGGGGGAGGAAGGAGGAGAAGGAGGAGGGAGGGGCAGGGAGGAAGAGGAAGAGGAAGATAGAAATGGGGACCACCCTTTGCCCTAGTACTGGGCACTGTACTAAACACATAGTCTCATCAAATCCTTTTATTTGTCTGTCCCCAAAGCTCCCTAGCCATGTTTTAGCAATCCGATACCATTCGTGCCTAGAATGGTGTTAGGTGGGCAGTGGGGCTCCCATAATCATCTGGAGAAATAATGCACGTAGCCAGCCCCGCCATACACTCTTATATTCGATCAACATCTGCTCTTCTCAGATCAGAGGAACTTTTCCCAACAGACAAAAGGCGGTGAGAAGTCCGCTGTTACTGTTGAGCCACTGGAGAAACTGAGGTACAGAGTTATGAAGCGGCTCGTCCACCGCCTTCAAGTCAATGGTAAGATGCCATTCTCTGCTCCCAGATCGATTCCCCAGCCAGTTCCCAACCAAGTGAGAGAACAGAAGGCCCCTGGGTGGGAGATGAGGGGTAAACAGACCACTCCCATGTCCTAGGATGAGCGTAAGAGCAAAGGCAGCCATTCACCAGCCTTCAGGGGGCCCAGAGCTCCTTCGTGAAGATGATGAGAACTTCCGAATCAGAGATGGAGGGTACAACCTGGGAATCCCATATTTAACCTCAAAAGCCAGGGAGCGAACCGCCCTTTGGGGGAGCGGTCCCAAGACATGCATGGTCAGCACCTATCAGGGTGTCTCCCCGATGTGTCATTTTTCAAAGGCCCGCCCACTCTCAGGAGGTGCTTGGTGACCGCCGCAGGCCCCAGTGAACACTTCCACTTCCTCTCAAGAACAACAAACGGGGCAGAACTATGTTTCTCAGAGGCGCTTGTTTCTGGCATCCCAGGGGCGGTCCAAGGGCGGTGTCTGTCAGGACAAAGGTCATGTTTTACTCCAGGGCTGGCGCTGCCCTTCTTTTCACCAGTAATAAAAACAAACAATAAATAAATATTGGACAAAGTGATCAAAATCTTGTTGGTTTTATGGAAGAGCATCTCACTTGAAAACATAAGAAAACCCTGTAGAATTAAGGGCGGCGAAAGAAATTCAGGATCCAGGGTGCCAGCAGGTGAGATTCCTGCTCAGCACAATTTGCATCCCATCCGTCAGAACAGCATCTCTTTGTCACAGACCACGCCCTGACCTTGGCGGCTCCCACAGTCATCCGTGCCAGTGTCAGAAGGCAGCAGGTTGCTGTTACTTGGTCTCACAACTAGAAAGACAACCCAAAGCATCATATTCCCAAAGAAGGACACAGCACTAAACAACAGGCCAGCCCAGGGGTCTTCGCGCGACGCAGCAGAGTGCCACGGAGGAACGACTGGGCTTCGTGAACTGTGTTCCAGGGCTGGGGCTAGGTTGAAGCAAATACTGAAAATGTTAGGAATCAAGACAAGTAATGTTCTAATGCAATATTTTAAAAATCAGAATTAATGCCAAAGTCGGTACCTCAAAATATTAAACATACAAATCCGGCAATTCCACTTCTGGGTATACCCCAAACACACTGAAGCAGACTAGAGCAATTGTTGGTACCCCCATATTCATCACAGCACAATTCACAAGAGCCAAGTGGCAGAAACAACACATGTGCCCAGAGACGAATGAAGGATAAGCGAAACGTGGTGTGTACGGAAATGGACTATTATTCTGCCTTAAAAAGGAAAGAAATTCTGACACACACTACAGCGGGGATGAGCCTTGAAGATGTTGTCCCGAGTGAGATACCCTGACACAAGGGACCAGTACTGTATCATTCTACTGATAGGGGGCAGCTAGAGTGGTCAAAAGAGAAAGTAGCGTGGTGGTTGCCAGAGCCTGGGGGTTGGGGGGAGATGGGAGCCAGTGTTTAATGAGTGTAGAGTTTGAGTTTGGGAAAATGAAAAGGATGCTGGAGGTGGATGGCGATGATGGTTGTACATCATGGTGTGAATGCACTTCATGCCACTGGACTATGCACTTGAAAAAAATTGGTTAACATTCTAACTTTTGTATTATAGGCTTGACCACAAAAAATTTTTTGAAAAAAAATGCAAAAATAAAATCATATTGAGCAAAATGCCAAGACAGCGTTGTTCTTAGTGATTTTCCCCTTTGCCTGAGGCTCCAGTATGGCTCCTGGAGACACGGTCACTGATCCGGTCTTCCTTTACAATGTCATCTTGCTCATCACAGATTATTTGGGCAGTAATTCTAGCCTTTGTAAATATTGCCTTGAAATATCATTTATCTGGATTTCTCCAACTCAGGGCCCCCTGTTACATTTTGTGACCAAGAAAAGGGCCTCCCCGTCCTGACCAGCCTTCCCCTAGTTCTCTCTTTCTATCTTCCCCTTGACAGTCCGATCTCCTCCACATTTCTATTCGGACTCTCGTCCCTCCTTCGCTGTGTCTAGACAGAAAGAAGGGGCCAGAGCTGGGGCGCCTGGATCCTTGAGGTCATGCTTCCATTTGCAAAACTTCTTGATGCTCCCCGGGCTCATCAAGTACTATATTTTGGGCTTGTGGCACATGCCAGGTGCTCTCGCCCTAATCCCGCCGTCACCTGGCACCTTTCAGCCTGTGACCCCACGTTACCTTGAGCAGGAGGCTCTGCATTGGCTCCGGTGCCAGCTGTTTTTTTCCTCTTCTGGAGGAACTGATTCCTCGTGATTTTCTGAGCTGTAATCTCATCGGCCTGGAATAACTTGACACTCCCATTTGTCTGCAACAGAAGTCATTTGTCTTCCAAACCGTAGGGCTGGGCTGTTGCGAATGCCACCTGTTGGCCTCCTCGCAGGGGACTGTGGCCACTTCACCAGCTGCGTTGGCCTTGCCCCTGAGAGACTCCGTGACTAGCAGGGAAGGAGAAGGAGTGGGAGCTGCAGGCCCAGAGCGGGTCTGGAAATCAATCCACGGCACTGGTCTTGCTGAGAACTCCTCGCCACCTTCAGGGGAGCCCGGCTCCCAGGGTCCGGCCCCAAAGTCGGGACAGAGGGCAGGCAGGGGCTGCAAATGCCACAGGAGACACAGCGGTCCAGCCAGGAGCTGGATCTTGGGCGCTGACTTCTTCGTAGCTGCACGTGTCATCGTCACGAGAGCCTGACCACACAGGCACAGTCCATGGAGCACCAAGGCAGGGGTAAGGGGAACGGGGGCCAAGTCTAGCCTTGGCAGCTGTGTGAACTTGGGCCCTTTGGGCCTCAGGGTCTTGACTCCATGATGGAATAATGATGGCTATTTCAGAGGATGAATAAGACAATAAGATTCATTCATTGTTAGGGAAATGTTTGGAAACTCTATAGCACCAAACAAACGTAACATTTATTTTGATAGTTATCTACCCAAAAGTAAGGACTAGGCTTATTTCAAAATGAAATCCCAAGACAAGGGAAAGCCCTGTTGTGACACATGAGACAATGTGGGCCATAGTTCAGCGAGGACTTGGGCTGTAGCATGGAGACCCCTGCACCCCCCAGCCCAGGAAGCACGAGGATGTGAGGACCCAGCCCCTGTTCTGCTTCCTGGGACCGCACACCCACTCTGGGCTGAGCAGGGAGATCCGAGTGATGGGGCAGGAAAGGCAACGTGACCCGGATCCCCCTGGAGGAGCGCGGGGCCGGCCTGAGGGTAGGGAAGAAAGATCACAACAGGGACGAGACCGAACCAGCGTCTCTTCCAGACTCACCCCTGAGCCAGCGGAGGAGGAGAAGGGGGTCTGAGGGTCCTGCTTAGGGAAGAGGAGGCACAGTGAGTAGTGGTCCCATGGTGACCAGAAAGTTCTCATGTACCTGGGCGCATCCCAGCTGACATGTGAGATCATACAAACCTGCAGAGCATGTGGCGGAGCGTCACAGGTATTAGATTTTTCTTGTTTGGGCCCCCAACCCCGAATCCCCTTCCTCTGTGTGCAGCACCCCTCCCCCATGCTTTTCTGTGGGAAGCAGAGCCTTATTCTCAGTAGAGATCTTGGAAAAAGCCAGGTAGCCTCCTCTCAAGGCTCCCTCAAGGCTCAGCAAAGGCTAGAGGCCTGGGCTCCCGCGTGCAGGACTTTGAGTCGGGTCCCAGCGCAACACACGCACAGAAGAGGCAGAGTGTGCAGAGCTCAGTGAGGGCAAAGCATGGCAGGGGCTTCGCCGGGCTGTTGTTTGCCACGTGACGGGGCGGTGGCCTCAGTGGATGCCTAGACTCTTTCCAAACCTGGCTCCTTCCTAAGGGTACCTTGACCTACCTAATCTCCATCAATAAATCTCTTCGTCATTTATGTAAGCAGAGAGAGGTAGGATCTCTTGTCTGCCTTGATGGATTCTGGATGACGCACCAAGGGAAAGACCTATCACTCCCCCCTCATCCATGATACATGCTCAGGAACGCGCCAGCACCAGCCCACCCACTGGCCCGGCCCCTGGGATGCCAGCACAACGGCTCAGAGGCCCTGAAGCACTGACTTGGGGCATTGATGCAAGACACGTGGCCCAGTGCTCCAGTCACACAGGGTAAGATGACCATCTCCCGCAGAGGAGGGACAAAAAACAACAAATATTCAGTTCGTGTCAAAGTTGAAAGAAATTGCATATTTTTGGTTTTATGTTTCAGCGTCTTTGTCTTAATAAAAGGACTCTTCTATACAGCAACTTCAGCCAGAACCTGGATTAACAGAGAGAACTTTTAAAAGTTAGAATGTATTCCTGGCACCTGCTACTTTAAAGCGAATTAATGAGGACTTGGCTTGCTAATTCGGAAGGGCTGCCAACCCCCGCGTTAGGAGAACGCCCAAAGCTTCTGGCCTTTGACCAGAAAAAAGGTTTAGCAAAAAGTACCTGGGTCCAAAGAGCCAGCTCCTCAGCACTGGCCCCGATCCCTGTCTTAGTCATTCGTGACACGCTGAGGTTGCAGCCGACACACTCCCCGTGCCCAGCTCTGCTCCTTAAGCGGGAGGCAAGCTGTGTCTTCAGCATCTCTTCTCCCCACTGTGCGGAGGATGCACTAATGAAAGTGCCTTCATTTCTTTTGATATAATAGCATCAGACTGATGTACAGTCACAGAATTCTGGAGCTGGAGATAGTGGTGTGCAGGTCAATACTTAATCAGCTCTCAAAAAAAGTGAACGCGTGCGTGTACATACATAAAGCTATTGTAAATTTTACTGATATAAAGAATATATCTTTGTAATGTGTAATTTATAGAGAGTAATAAAATACAGTCTTTATTCCAGATCCCATATAGTTGTTTTTTATCCCAGGAAGCCTTTGTTGATTTGGGGGGGGTGGGGGGACTTTTTCCCATCACAGTTTATATATAATAGTCCGTATTAGTTTCAGGTGTCCAGCTAGTGGTTAGACAATCATATACTTTACAAAGTGTTCCCCCCAATATTTTAAGTTCCCACCTGGCCCCACACGTAGTTATTACAATATTACTGACTATGTTCCCTATGCCGTGCTCTACATCCCCGTGACTGTCCTGTAACCACCGATGTGCACTTCTCAGTCCCTTAATCTTCTTCACCCAGAACCCCCAACACCCCTCTCCTCTGCTTGTTCTCTGTATCTATACGTCTGTTTCTATTTTGTTTGCTTACTTATTCTGTCCTTTAGATTCCACATATAAGTGAAATCACATGGCATTTGTCTCTCTCTGTCTGACCTACTTCACTTAGCATAATACCCTCCAGCCCATCCATGCTGTTGCAAAAGGTAAGATTTCATTCTTTTTTATGGCCGAGTAGTATTCCATTGGGCACATGGGCCACAGCTTTTTTATCTGCTCATCTACTGATGGGCACTTGGGTTGCTTCCCTATCTTGGCTATTGTAAGTAATGCTGCCGTGAACATGGGGTTGCATATATTCTTTCAAATCCCAGTATTCTGGGTTTCTTCAGATACATTCCCAGATGTGGAACTGCTGGGTCATAAGGCAATTTCATTCATTTTTAATTTTTAAACCCTGGTATCTGTAGTCAAACTATGATTGTGATTCAACGGTGATTTGACATACGGAGTTGTATCTCACTCTGCTCTTTTTCCAATACACTTATTGTCCTAAAACATGATGAGATCAACTGGTAAACTCACTCTTTGTATAAATTATACTCATTGAACTAAGTCCTCTTTCACCATCTGCTCTAATCATGACAGACCTTTAAGTTGAATCTGAATCAATATTTTTTCCTTGACTTTCTGAAGTCTAGACAACCAAACAATAAATCAAGCACTGATTTATAGCTTTTGCCAATTTCCTTGGTGTAAATACTCCCGTCGTGGCCGATTTAAGCTACCACAGACATAGCGCCAGCCGCTGAGTTCAGAATAGACACACAATAGCACACCATCACATAACATTTCCACCATAGAGATGCGACTGATGTAAAAAGCTCAAAAGCATAAATAAAATGTATAATTGGGCAGGGATGTGCTTTGAGTATTTATAACCTTTGTTTTTAATAAACACATTTCTTTGTAAACTTATACGATTTTTAATAATGGCTACATTTAACAACGGGTTCCCGAAATTCCTAAAAACTTAACAGTCAGCTCTCAAGTGACATAAGCCAACCGCAGCACACGACTGGTGGGAGGAAACCTGGAGGGGTCGCGTCTACTTCTGCAGGTGTACGAATTACCTGGAGCTGCGAGGTGGCGATGGTGGATTCTGGATCGGGGCACTGAACTGCCTGCAAAGACGTGCATGCCCATGGAATTCTGGATTTGAGAAGGGGGAGTCTGGACTCTGGTATGGCTGCCCTGGCATGAAGCTCTCCAGATCCTCGCCGACTTTATGGATTTGACCTATTTTCAGACCCCCAATTTTTTTTTTTAAAGCTGATTTATTCTCCAATTGCCAACTTTGGCTACTGGTTACACAGACTTCTCTCTACCCCTCCAGACACACCCTTGGCTTTGACAGCATTTCCCATAACTCTGCTGGGCCAGAGAGAACCACACAGCTGGGGATCACTTTGAAGACAGTTAAAGCTAATGAGCTCACTCAGCCAAAAAGTAGCTGAAAAGGCAGGAAATGGCTCTGGCTAAAGAATAGTTTCACCTCTGTAACTAGGGAGAGACTAGTTAGGAAGTAAAGTGGGTAAGGATCTGATTTACTAGCAAAAAATTAGGACTTGCTCAACCAGCGCTTGACCGGAGCCGAACTGAAGGGGACTCCCAGCAGGGCGGCAGGGAACCAGGCACTCGTCTGTACTGTTGGTGGAGCGCACGCTGGTCCGCCTCTACAAAGCCAACTTGACATTGACTTTCGCCACTTTAAACAGACATCCTCTTTGACCTAAATGCTCAAGGATTTTCATGGCAGCATCGTGTGCATTAATGATGGCACCGAATTACAAGCAAGGCCAAAACCTGTTAACAGGAGGCTAGCTACATTTATAAACGGCAATACGTCCAGACAAGGACTACCATACAACCCGCACTATACTGCAGTATAGTGTGCTGTGCTATACAACTATACGACCTACACTATACTATACAACTAAAAAGAACAAAGCAGCTCTTTATTACCTGGTGTTGAACAGTCTCAAAGATACACCCCTAAGTAAAAAGAAGGGTGAAAACACTGTGCCTAGAATGCTGTCAATTGGATAGTTTAACTAATATATTATACACCTCAATGTGTGTCAAACACCCTTGGAAGAACACACACAGACACTAGGCAGAGCCTGCCATCGAAGGAAACAACTGGTAGAGGCCAAGAGTGGAGACTTAGTTACCAACATACCCCTTTACAAGGTTTTCATTTTGTATCATGTATTGTCTCGTTTTAAAACAAATTAAATGACCAAGTGAGTGGCTATTTTTAAATGGCAACAGCAACTACACTTCTGTGATTTACCAACCATGGTCCTGAGCCTCTCATGGTTTCCTCTAGTCAAGTTTTAAAGGAGCCCCTCCACTTCAGCTCGCCTGGAACTATCTGGGTTTTAGCACTGGAAGTCCCGTGTGCGGGGAAAGCCTTCAATCCTGGCAAACCGGGGTGGTTGGTCACGTCATTCCACTCTCCGAGCCAATGCAGCGTCCCCAGGTGAGCCCACCACTGTCCAGCCCGATGGGCTCCGCCTCCCTTTCTCCAGCTGGCACCTCCTGCTGGCCAAGCCCCTGCAGAAGCCAAAAGGCAGAATAGTGGCTGTAGCCTGAGCAGGTCGGGCCCCTGGGCAGGAGCAGGGGGAAGGACAGGGGAGTCCTGGAGGGAGCTGGCCTCCTACACAGTCCTCACTTCGGTGACATGAACAGAAGAGTCATGCGTAGGAATTACAAAACCTGATTCTAGCCTCAGCTCGGCATTACCTGGCCTTCAGTCCATGCTTTCACCTCTCTGGGCCTCGATTTCCTTCATTTGTAAAATGAATGGAGCAACATGGGCACCTGTCACGGTCTTGGTGGCGCATGACTCACCTCTCACATGTGACAGCTCACATGCATGCTCAGTGCTCTCCCAAGGACTAATCCAAAGCTCTAGTTCAAGGTTCACACGGGTTCCACAGATACGAACCAGAAGTGTCATCCCAGAGATCTATTCATTCTACTGCAGGATCCAAGTGGAAGCGGCTTTCCCTTAAAGTAGCATTTTGCAGCTCTCTGGGAATTAGTTCAAGAGGCCAGCGCATGGTCCCCACAGCCAGAGATGCGGATTCAGTAGGTCCAGGGTAGGAATTCAACACAGGTTTTCCTTGTAGCCCAGTTGGAAGCCCCCTGTCTTAACGACACTGCGTTACATACAGTGTCAGACTTTTCCGGTGCATTTTCTCTCTGATGAAAACAAGCTATTATTCTATAATTTTTTTTTAACAACAAGAGTTTTGAGGCACCCCATCCACTAAATACATTGCAGCCTGGAACAGCACACTAAACAGTAAAATTGCATTTCAAAACACGGGCAAACATCAGCTTAATCAGCCAGGTGTTAGACTCTCAATCACAGGCCTCCAAACACATAATCAAGTATCAGTAAGCAGGTGTTTCAAGTGCAGATTGAGATAAACAGTTGCCTTTGTGGTTACTTAGGAGGTTTTGCAACATTAAAATGGACTGTCTCACACTCAAGCCAGCCAACTTCAGAAGCTTCTGGGCTGAATAAATCCAGCCAATAATTAGCACTGGAGACTTTAACTGGATTGCAATCAAAAGGCTTTGAGCCTAATGGAGGAAATCTGCTTCCTTTCCTTTATTTTGCACCCCCTGTAAGGTGTTGCCCTGTGGGTGGCAACACTTTCAAAAACCACTAGAACACATTTCACTTTGTTCAGACTAGAGATCGTTATCCCTTCAGAGAAAACTGCGTGCAGGTCACGCACAAACCTTCAGCATCACGATGCCAGGGAGCCTCCCATCCCTCTAACCTCTCCCCTCCCCCCGTCCCTCTAACACAAGTCAAGGACTGGGAATTCTGAAGAAAAAGCAAAGTTCCACTTTAGAAATTAATTTTCATTCAAAATGCCCTCTCAGTGGCCCAATAACTCATCGAACATGGCCCCATAAAATTCACCGAAAGGTTTGGGAACAAGGTAAAGTACCCATTCTCAGTAAAGCCGACATTTTTAAGGACCAGTGTTAGTGAGACTACCCTGCACTTAGACTTGGTAGAGTGTGCCCTTGTGATTTGTTTTAGCCCATGCGGAGAAGGGGTCCTTGCTTACAATTGTAGCTCATTCATTTCCACTAACTCCCCCTGGCTGTGAGTAGCCATTTAGTTGGGAGGTAATTTCTAATGCTCCACTTTCTATTTCTCTTCCCTCTTCCCCTGGCTTTGGGTGGGTTACCACCAAAATACTAGTTTCAGTTCTCATAATTAGATCTCCTACCGTTAAAGGAGCTGTTCTGGTGCTTGGTTATCCATGATACCGACTTAATAACAAAGCCCCTATCACCTTCCTGCTCAATAGGGAGAGTGGTGTTTGAGATGCCAAGTGTCCTTGGCAAACGTGGCTACCCCAGGACTTCTCTGAAACAACCTTGAGAGTGTTTGACAAGGTCTGGACAAATCACACGTTCTGGGACCACGGGTTCTGAGGCTGTCTAAGCTGGGAGGACCCCAGCCTTCCCTCCCACCCGTCCCCGGGACTCGTCAGTAGCTGCGGACCACTAGGAGGTGTCTTTCATGTTATGTTCCCCTTCTGAGCTGTGGGATTCTGCGGGACGCTGGGTATTCTGCCGCTGTGGCTTTCGTGACTCAAGGACATTCAAATCTGAATTTTGAGTCTGTTTGCAAAGATAAAATGCTTCCTCTCCAAACCAGGGAGTCTGGCTACCTTTGGGCTTCACTGGTCCTCCTTTGTCATAGAACACCCTTCTTTGTTTGGTGTACACAGTCTCTCGCCTTCCCTCTCTGACACTGACAGTGACTGATGGTGACAGTGGGGACGTGTTGACCTAGAGTTCTCCCTTTGCAGGAGGAGCCCAGTGCCCCCCTCAGCAGCCTGCGCCATTGGAGTGGGTTTGACAACCTTAAGCTGGACTGGAATTTCCTCCGAATTCCATCATACAAATGAGTCAGGCTGATCAATCAAGACTTTTCCTCTGGCCGTGACCAGTGTGGGTCAGTGGGTTGGGCGTCATCCCACGAAGCAAAAGGTCTCCAGTTCTATTGCCGGTGGGGGCACATGCCTAGGCTGAGGGCTGGTTCCCAGTCGGGGCGCAGAGGAGAGGCAACCAATCGATATTTCTCTCCCGTGTCAATGTTCCTCTCCCTCTCTTTCTCCCTCCTTTCCCCTCCCTCTAAAAATAAAGAAAAAGAAAAAGACTTTTCCCTTCACTGTGCTTCAGCAAACCTCTGATCACGCATTTCATGAAGATAATAGAGACCATAGGAAGGGAGGGAGCTCCATCAACCCTTCCAGCACCTCCTCTCATCTCCCTTCCATCCCATCACAAGGGAAGAGAGGCCCCTCCTTCGCCCTTGACCAAATCCCCACCGAGATTTGGACGCTGGCTCCATCGGCCTCTGTCCCGTAGCTTCGGCCTCTCCCTCCATGTTACTCTGGCTCATTACCATGTGCCTGGAACAAAATGCGAAATCAGAAGCTGGGACTGAAGCAGCAATACATAAAGAAGACAGCATTCCAAAGGGAATGCCTGAGAACACTCACAGCAGAGCAACCAAGAACCGTGGTGAGGACTTTGAAATTCCCTCACGCACGAGGAGGATACAAAGGGCCAAAGGAGTGAGGGGTGTAAGGATTTTGGAGGAGGGCCATTGGACTGCTGTGGGTCTCACCCTGAGGAGGAAGGATGAAGGGAGGTCTGCCTCCTCCTCAAGCCCAGTGAGGGAACCTGAGTGGAACCATTGGAGAGAGGAGTGTGTTCCCCTGCAGTTGGAGGTTAGAGGGACTGAGAGCTGGCTCGTGCCTGGGAACGTGTGGCCAGCCTGTGGCAGCAGGGTGGGGGGCTGGGCCAGGGAGGAAAAGAAGGCCCCCGAAGTAAGAGTACTGAGCAGTACGAGCGTAGGCGGGTGGGTTTGGGGGCGGAACTGAGGGGGGATCAAGGTGACCAGGCCATCTAGAGATTTCCAATTGGAAGGACCCACCAGGTGACCCTTCAAGGACATGGAAATGCCCAGAGAGGGCAAAGCCATCTTAACACAGAGCCCGCTTCACCTCTCACCCTTCTCCTGCGTCTGACCCTGGAGGGAAAAGCACAAGCTGGGAACAAGGAGGAAGGCTGGGAGGGGCACAGCCAGAGAAGTGGCCAGTTCCCAGAGCAGATTTAAAGGTAGGGTGGAAGATGAAAGTAAGGCTACTTTTAGGAAAACCCGCACAAGTGTGCTCGTTTCTCAGACGGACCGGTGGACTGCCTAGAGAGAGGAAGCCTAAACGTCCCCTTTACTCTGCATCGACTTCCAGTTTTCGCCTCATCTCTTCCTCACGCTCACTTGAGGTTGTTAAGGGAATTTCCCTCCCTGCTGCTACTCCGTCATTTCCCACAGCCGCCTAGCTTCTACCCCTGTTACTACCGCTCAGAAACATCCCTGGCGAAGGTCACCACTGACGTCTTCTGATTTTGTTCCTTCATTTTTTCCTCAAAACAAATTTTTCCCATGTAAAAGCAAACAGGCACACTACAGAAAGATCAGACTCTTCAGGCAACTGAAGTGGACGTTAAAAATAAACCCCAGAAACCCATGCACCCAAGCCAAGCACGGCCTGTGGGTTGCTGTAGGTCCTGTGTTACCTTCTGTGAATATTTCATGTGTAGATACAGAGACATAGGCACAGAAAATACACACACACACGAAACACTTGGGTTGTTGCAAATTTTTTATTATTACAATGCTAATTTGAATACATTTCCATGCATAGATAAACATACTATACCATTTAAAATACACACGTGTATACGTACAAATTACATATGTATTTGTGTAAGTACTTGGCAGGTTTAAATAGATACCTCACCAGAAAAACCCTAACACACAAACACAGGATTATGGGAGGTGCAGATGGCTTATTCATACAGAATATATTCCGTACCCAGAGCTGTCTTTTTTTTGCACAGTGAGCTTGTAAAATACTGGAGTCCACAGCTGCTTTCTTTTCTGCACTCAGTTTTTTGCTGTTTTATCTTTGCACAGTTTACATAAATCAAACCTGCTGTGTGCTCTGCTCCTTCCGGGTTTCCCACAGATTTCTCAGTGCACCGGCTTCGTTATTAAAGGAGGTGCTCTGTCACAAGCTGGAACGTCCCTTTACATGTCGGCAACCAGTGGGAGCTAAGGACGCGACATTCACCTAACACTCTATCCAGCAATAAGACTTTATTTCATTTCTTTTCCAATTACACATATTGTGATATGAAGAGAGGAAGAGACAATGGTGGAAATTCTAAGCAGATGACTTCGACACAGCGAATATACTTCACACTCATAATTACGTTAAATCCGCCTTTACCCCTGTGCCAATATATAATTACATTACACCAGCACATTGGGACACGTGTCACTATTAAATAAATAAACAGGGAACAAAAAATCCCACTCCCTGGAAAAGACAACACTGGATAATTTTATACAAGCCTCTCAGACCTTTCTCTAAACATACATAGCCCTACCTACCAACACATACTTTCATTTCCTCATTTTTACAAAATGTGATCGTGTGATACAAACTGTTCTACGGCCGTTTGTTCTGTTCAACAACGCCCTGAATAATTCTTCAGATCAGGACCTACAGATGGCATGTCCTTTTCAGGGTTTACATCCTTTTATTGCATCCCGCCCGTGACTTGTTTAGGCAGGCGCTTGTTGGGAGACACTTATTTCAAAGTTTCCATCATGACCAGCAATGCAGCTTTCGCATCCTGTGCCCACATCTTTGTCTCGCTGCTCACGCAGGCTAAATGGTCAAAAGCAGACTTCTTGGTCAAACAGGAATCACAGTTACAGTTTGATGGTCCAAATTATACCTGAAAAAAATGTTGCCAGTTTACTCTCCCTCGCCCTCTCCAAAAATGGATATTATAAATCTTTTCATTTTTGCCAACTTGAAAGGTATAACATAAACTCGTTGTTTCAATTGGCATTTTCTTCATAAACAGAAAGACTGAACGTCTTATATACTGGTTGGCCATTTCATTTCTTCTCAGACTTGCTGAATCCTGGCTTTATCCTTTTTTCTGCTGGGCTATTTGTTTTTCTCTATCAATTTATAAAATCTCTTTAATTAATATAGATATTAACTCTGCTATGCTGATTATAAATGATTTTCCCCAGTTTTTTTCCTTTATCTATGGGCTTACCCCCCATAAGAGTTTTAACTTTACATATAGACAAGTATATTCATCTTTTACTTATTATTTCTGGTTTTAATATCATGCAATACAAGGTTTTACCACCCTACAATTATAAAAATATTTAATGATATTTTCTTCTGGTATCTTTATACTTTCACTTCTAAACTTAAATTTTCACTTCATGGAATATATACAGGGGTGGGCAAAAGTAGGTTTACAGTTATAATACAAGTAAATAATACAATAATTAATCAACAATAATACGAGAATAAACTCGGTGTTTTGTGTACTCACAACTGTAAACCTACTTTTGCTAACCCCTGTATTTTGGTAGAAAAGGTAAAAGAGTCCAATGCTATCATACTACATACCACTTTATAATCTTTTTTTCAACTTAATGTATTGTTGTTCCCAGACTAAAGTGCTCCATTTGCTTAAATGCATCAAAGTCCAATCAAACGCAAACAAGAGTTTGCAGCCGAGAAAGTGAGGGTTTATCCGCTGAGGAAGTGGTGCCGAGCTCAGACTCACAGGGGGGCAAGCGCTCAAAGACGTGGCTCCCCAGTGGCATCCGGGGGGGCGGTTTACACGATGGGGGGGGCAATCATCGGCCACGGGGGCTAAAGGCGCTGGGGTCGTGGGCCGGACGGATTGGCTGGGGCCGGGGAAGGGAGTGGCTGCTGGTTGCGTCAGGTCCTGACATCAGCCACGGGGCGGTTCTGTCTGCTTTCACATGAGGGCGTGGTCCACAAACACAGCTGAAGTCAACATGTTATCTTTAGCGTGACCAAAACTCGGTCCCTGCGGCCCACGGACCCGAGGCTTTGTTCGTAAGACAGTTTGCGGCTGACCAGAACCGACTGTCCTCAGGTCTTAATGATTAAGGAAGGGAGCGGATGGACAGAAAGGAGAAAGGGCCGCGTTAAAGAAATGGCGTTTCTGTGCGGTAACTTTGGGACCATAGTTCTATATTAATAGATACATTCTGTACTACCGCGTTATACTGGTTCCATCATTTATTTAATTAATCTCCTTTTACTATATAACGAGGTGGTTTGCAACTAGTTAAAACAGTTGTGTGATAAGCGTGACAGGAACCCTCGTCCATTCCTCCACGACCCCTGCAGTATACACTGCAGACCGTAATTTTCCTGTATAAACGGCGCCCTATCTTCTCATCACAGTGAACTGCACCTTCACTCATTCTGCTGTCTAAGCCAAGTAATTCTTTTCTCGGTTTTTTTTTCTAGAGAGAAACATTGATTTCATTGTTTCACTTACGTATGCACTCATTGGTTGATTCCTGTCTGTGCCCTGACCGGGGACCGACCTTGCACCCTTGCCATATTGGGACATGCTCTCACCGACTGAGCTACCTGGCCAGGGCCCAGAAGTAATTTTGGATTTCTCACTTTCCCTCAACCTTCAAACCTGATCCATCAGAAAAATCCCATCAGCTCCCCCTAACGTCCCACGTGCCTCCCATTCTTCTCCACACCTACATGGCTCTGTTGCCCCTCTGTTCCCCGTCCCGTCCACCACAGCAGCCAGGGGATCATTTCAGAACATAAACCAGACCAAGTCACTTCCCAGCTTACCATCCTGTAACGACTTCCGCTTGCACTCAGACGTCAAACATAAAAGGCCTCTGCCCCCTGCCCCTGGCCCCCAGCCCCACCACCCATCCTTGCTCCCTGGTTCCCAGACCCTGACCTCCTTTTTACTCGTTTAATGGACCAACTCAATCCCAGTTTCAGGCAGGGTTTCTCACTCTTGATACCGGTGACATCTGGGGCGGGGTAGTTCTTTGCTGTGCGGGCTGCCCTGCATGATAGGATTTTTGCCAGCTTCCCTGGCCTCTACCCACTAGATGCCCACAGCACACCCCCTAATACTCCTCTCCCCCACCGCTGAGTTGTGCCAACCAAAAATGTCCTCAGACAATGCCAAATGTCCCCTGGAGGGCAGAATGGTCCCTGCTTGCGAACCACACTAATTTAGAGCCTTTTTACTAGCTGTTCCCTCTACCTGGAATGTTCTGCCTTCTGGATCTTCATGCAGATTTTTTTTTCTTATCATTCAGAACTCAGATCAAATGTCACATCCTCAGAAAGGCCTGCTGCACCCACCCAGTCTAAATAACCTCCCCACCCACCACCAATCACCCACTCTCACATCACCCTGTGTCGTCTTCTAAATACCTCCTATCGCGGTCTAAAGCAACCTTGTCCAGTCTTTGGTTCACTCGTTTGTTTCTCTCCCACTAAAGTGTAAGCTCCGGGCCAAGAGCAGTGCCTGGAGTGAGTGAGCAGATGTTCAGGAAACACTTGTTGACTGAAAAAAAAAAATTCCAAAGTAGAGACCAAAGATTTATTTGTGGCTAAAGATAATGTCTATTTTAAAGTTCTTTTATGCATTCTCTCCAACACCCAACACCCCTGACGGCCCGCTCTTTCTTTCAGTCTCCGTTTCCCTTGGCTTCCGTGACCCTGTGTACTCCTAGTTGGCCCTTGTCGCTTGGACTCTCCCTTCCAGTCCTCTTCCTCCACCTGACCCCATCATCTAGCAAGGTGACCTCAGCCCCTCCTGTGCTTCACTAGTGACCTTCTGTTTTGTCATGACTCCCAAATCTGTGCCTCTGCTCTACATGCAAGCTGCCACTGGGACGTCCCAAGCCCCTTTGTGTCAATATTTTTGATCCAAACTCCTCACTTCTACCGACCCCAAGGCACATCCTCAACAACACCTCTCATCAAACACAGCTCAGCTTCCTGCTGTGGAAGCTTCTAGTTCCCTACAGTGGAATAATTCTTCAGAATTGCCATACACCCTCTAATGGTCTCCGTGACACTGGCCCTGCTTCCGAATAATACATGCTCTCCACTCTTTTGCTTGAAACCCTCCATGGCTCCCCATCGCCCTAAGTCTCCCCGTGCCTTCCAAGACCCTTATTGACCTGCCTTCCACCATGCCAACATCTAAACCATGCCCCTCCCCCATGGGAAGATACATGTGCTTCTTTCTATGTCAGAAACTTTCTCGCCTCGACCTCTCTGCGCCAGATTCAGACAGTATCTGTAAAATAAACAGAGGGGTGGAGGAACATCCCTGCTATTTCCATTACCCTGGTTCCTGGGTCATTATTTCTTTGGTCTGGGTCTCATCAGGCTTTGAACCTCCTGTTCATATAGTCAGGCTGATACACTCCTTCCTCCACCGCCAGCCCCCAAAGACTCTCTGCTTCCAGGGCAGCTCAGAGACCTCTTTGAAACTACCGGTGGGTTTTTTTTTCCTCCTGCCTATCTTACTTCCCAGGCTCTCGTCCTAATTTTTATATCCCTCCCTCTCCTCTGCACAGCAAATGGCATCCTGGCCACTTTCTCAGGGTCTGGGGTAATATGTAAGGTGAGCTTGCATTTCTCAACTAAGAACTCAGCTCCATATTTACACTTTGCTGTCACTGGGTACATGTGGCACAATGACTTAAGCACTTTGGCAGTTCTCAAATTGTACAAAAGAAATTCAGAGACAACAATACATGATCAAGAACAACTGATGAGAAAGCAATTTATTGTAAATATTAGTGTGAATTCGTAAGTTCCGAGTTAAAGCAAGCATACAATAAGGAACAGTGAACTGCCATCTGCTCTGGACATGTCACCGTGCAGCCTCTGTGATGTGCTTGACCATCACTGTTCTGTCAGTCCCTTGGTGCCATTGTGACCTACAATGCGAACACACCCTCGGCTGAACCCATGTGCAGAGGGAACCCCTCTCAATGAACACAGACTCCCAGCTGTCAGGCCACCCAGCTTCCCAATCAGGCCCGCCCCAAAGGCACTTTCAAATGACACCCCCTCCAAGGATGCTATTCCCCTTGCCTTTCCCTAAATGTCACCATTGGCATAGACAGAGTGACCCAGGGAACCAATGAGTACGGTCCGATCTGGCCTATGGTACATACTGGTTTCCCTAACTAAAGAGACGGAGGCAAAGCACAGCAGCAAGTGACAACTGTACAACAAAGCCTAGACAGTGTCCTAGCCAGTCCATCTCCGGCTCAAAGGGAGTGAGCAGGGAATTTTTCTCTCAGATAATGGACAGCTGGTGATCACAGGGAACACGTGGGGGAGGAAGCTGGACGCCCCCACACAACAGGGAGCTTCAGGGACCTGCATAATGTGACTCTGAGTTGCAATTTTGAGAACACAGAGCCGAGTATCCCGATATCATGTCATTCTTCTGCCCTTGGTGACATGGGACACTATCCATGCCAGGGGCCTCTTGTAGCCACTTTCTCAAGGCTGTGCCAGAGGGAGGCCTTGAGAGGCCTGTCCAAGTCTGGTAATGACTGTGGAAGCTGCAGAGAAACCTCCCATGGCTTTAGAAGGAGCCTCATAACAATTATTAATGACAAAGAGTATTTATGTTGCAATGTGTTAAAATAAGCAAACTGGCCCTAGGGCTCGGCCCTAGTGCTCAGCCCTAGGGAAAGTCCCTGCCCAGGAGGCTGCGGTGACCTACTTAAGAAAGAAAGACCTTTGCATATAAAATTACTCCTTGCAATGGGGCTCTTGGCCTTTCTGTACTCCCCAGCCATGCCCTGCGGCTGGGAGGGTTGCCACAAGCAGAGCAGACTGTCTGATGGCCACAATGGGCATACTGCTTAGGGCCTGAGCTAGATCAGAGGCTCCTGGAAACGTTTCCATTGCTTCTAAGATCAGGAGAATAAAGTAAAAATAATCTAACCTAGATTATATTCCTCTTTATGCCAATGCAATCATAAAATATACATTTTAATATTTTTTAACGCAAGGGGAAGCCCATGAAAGGCAAAAGTTCCAGAGGCTCCACAGAGTGATGATGCAGCCCCGAGTAAAAAGGAAACCAAACAAGAAGCAACACGAGATGCAACACCAATTCCTGTTCTGTCCATGCGCACGCAGCTGCCAGCGGGCGAAAAACCCACAGGCGCCCTTGTCTGCTCTCCCCAGAGCCCTGGACCCAGCCCTGAGTAGCCAGGCCACTCCCTGGCATCTGGACCTGCCCTGGGCCAGGGAATGAAGCAGTGGGAGGAGCAACTACACCCATCACAGATGTAACCACTTAATGAGAACTTCCTGTGTGCGTCAGATTCAGAGCTAAAGGCTTTGCATGCTTGATCTCATTTAATCACTTCCACGGCCCCGGAAGGTAGATGTTACTACCTATATGTTATGCACAAAGAAACCACAGGTCAAAGAATTTTAATAGTACGCCCTACCACGTATCTGGCGTGGACAACTCCAGGGGGCGCCGCATCCATGTCCTATTCTCTGATAATGTTGCCCACAGAACTACGTGATATGACGGCGCTGGCAGGCTCACCCCTGACTTTGGGGAGCAGGTTACGCACTCTTACTCTCTCCCCCTCAGGGCCAATGATACGTGTTTGAAGAGCAGCTAGCCAAGGTTCAGGGTGCAGACTGTGACCATGGAATGTAATTGTGTTCCCCACTGTTTGCTGAGGATCATGTTCAATATCTCTTGGCCTCTTTGGCCTTAATCTCGAACCAAATGAATCAAGTGGCTTTGACTTTTAAATTCGTCCGGCATCTAAATTAATGATGTAATAAGACCCTTACCCGAGGACTCTGACAAGGACTCTTACCCGAGGAATTATCTGATTTTTGTGGGTAGTCGTTTAAACCCCAAAGTACTTCTGACCCCAAATTACAACCTCAAGGTATGTGTGCCAAAGAAAAAGTCTCACATGTGTGCACAGAGGCACCGCCATCGCTGGACTGACGGTGAAAGGCGAACTTGGGAAAACCCGAGGGGTCATCCAAAGCTGAATCACATATGGAACACCCATGCTAAATAACGCTACACCGGGACTTCAAAGAATGGGCCCACATGGAAACCTCCGGGGTATATTAGAGCCAAAGAGGGGCATGCAAGACAATCCGTGCTAAATGACCTGGCTCACGTTTTCTAAAACCCACACAGACCTGTGCGCAAACGCACAGCAAGTGGTCTGGGATGATGCAGACTGAACGCTCAAGAGGAGCTCCTTCCGAGGAGGGGAGGGTGAATGGGAGAAAGGTTATCTTAGTTTTCCAGACCAGCAAGATTCTGCCTTTGGCTTTTGCCGTGGTGGAAAGTGCTGGGCTCACCTGAGCCCACAGAAGCTCTGGGGTCCTGGCAGCTGCCTGGGGAACTGGGTAATACAGCCAGGGTGCAGACTCTGACCAGGGAAAGAGAGGAGGTGACAGGGGACTCCGTTGAATGTAACTAGTTCCTTGGCAATGTCCCACATGGCCAAAACCATCTGAGTTTTCTTTCTTTCTTTTTCTTTCTTTTTTTTCTTTTTCTTTGTGAACCTGTGGACTACTTGGTAAGTCCTGCCTTATAGCCAGGCACCTTTCTCCTTCCGGGCTTCATGTCCCTATTTCTCTCAATTCCACTTCCCTGGGGTTCTCCACGCCCAGGCCCAGCACTAGCTCGGTAAGCTTTCCCTCCAGCTCATTTTTTAAGAGAGTCTCAACTCAGGGAATATATTGCCATGTTCCCTGAACTTTGTGCAAAGATAACGGAGTCGGTGAATACTTGTGTGAGGATAAAATGAGATTACGAGGGCAGGTGTTCGGTTTACTGTGAAGAGCAATACAAATGTCGCCATAATTCAAGGTGTTTTGCTGGGAGGATGGCTAGGTAGGGAAATGGCTTGCTTCGTCCATTTCCAGGTGTCCCACAGGAACCTGGGAACCAAACGCTCACTTGTTTGACACCATAATGTTTCCATGGCCTTTCATGGAGTCCCATTGCCCCACCCAGTCCCATCAGCCAGGTCAGACTTTCCAAGTATTGTCACCTTCTCCAAAATCTCAGAACCAGCTCCCCTCACCTCCTCTTTCTCATTCCTGGCTTGTGAAAACGGCGTGTGAGTCCGACTGAACTGGAACTCAAAGAAACAGTCCCAAGGAGTGCTACCTACCAGCATCTGTCTCCTCTCAGGATTCAAGGGCAACCTGAGCTCTTCTGAGATGAGACAAAGGATGGGAGTGGGGGAGGAGGAAAGTTTGAACTGAAGTTTAACCAGCCTAATGCTCTCCTCCCCCTCCTCCACCAAATGCCCCAGAAGCAGAAAGATCTCCAAGTTATAAAAGAGTATGGAACAGGAGAAGTTGCTGATTCAAAAAATCAGTAAATGAGCAAGTTTATAGACTTAGCAGGCAAAAGAAATGGTGTTTCTCAGAGTCAGACCTGAAGGGCAGAAAGGAGCTGTGACTTGTTCTCCGCTGCAGAGGATAAAGGCTTTGTGCTCACTTAGAGAGCGGGCAGTGTGGACGGGAGCTCGCCTGGGCTGGGTGTACAGGGTACAGTTGAAGAAGTTTTACCTTCAGGGCAGTGTGTGGATGCTTGGTCAACGCAGCCAGAGCACGGAGTCTTTCTCAGGCACTGTCTATTTTCTCCCAGAAAACTGCCCTTTATTCTGTCCCAGGAATTGTTTGAAAAGGCAGAACAACCCAGAGGCTGTGGGTAACAGGGCCTGGCTTCTAGGTGAGGGAGAATGTGGTCTCTCTTCTACAAGAATCCTGAGAGTCAAATACCCTAGAATTAGACAGGCTTGCTGTAGGAATTTCATTGGGGAATTAGTCAAAAGGGAAAGTTTAACCAAAAGAAGTTTAAATGAGAAAAAGCCTGGGGGGGAGGCGGGGGTTGATGTTAAAAACGACAGAGGTTCAGATGGGCTGCTCTGAAACTGAGCACCTTTTCTCACAGCCAGGCGCCATGGCAGGTTAAGGATGCAGCCAAGGGCTGAGAGATGCCTTCATCGGGAACAGAAAAAGAAGTGCGCCGGGCCCTCCCTCCGGGCATGACTCGGTTCCTGCCGACAACTCTGGCAGAGTCAAGGTTGTCCTGGGTATGAGCGGGCCTGCTCAAGAAGCCTGTGCTTCACGTGTGGAAGCCTTTCCCACCCGAGCAAGCCCAGGAACAATGTTATGTCTGTAACAATAGCCTTGTCGCAATATTTGAGACTTCCTGCTTTCTCCGTGGGTTCGCTCGGGAACATAGAAAGTGCTCCACCAGAGAGTTTGTCCTTAAAACCCCTAGGCTTCACCTTTTAAGGTCTCCCTCAGTGGGCAAACATCTGGCTCCCCAGCCCCCTCTGGCTCAGTCCTACCTGCGTGTGCCCTTCCCCTCAGGCTCAGCCTTGCCCAGACCTGGAGCCAGTCCTGACCGAGGCAAGTGAGAGGTACAGAGCCTCCAGCTCTCAAGAAAATGGAACCTGTACCCTGGGCTTGCCCCTGCGAGGCCTGAGTCTCCTCAGGCCCACCAGGTCATGCTAACCCTCTGCCAAATTCTGCCCACCCCTGGGTTTCCCCAGTGCACGGAGGCCTGGCTACCTGGTCTGCTCTTATCAGTTTCTCTCCTCTGGGGGGATGGAGCAGACCCTGTATCCCTGGTCAGGATCCAGGGGCCTGCTTTTTAATTGGACAAATCACCAGGAGTCTGAAACCACCACCCACTGCCAGGCTGCTTGCTGCCTTGCCCGTCCGCCCAGGGACCCGTGGACAGCCACCTCTGCCGCACCATGCCCGAGCACCCTGCAGCTCCATGTGCATGAGAATACGTGGGAGCATATTAAAGTGAGAAGTTCTACGCCCACTACTGGAGACTCCAATCTAGGTGCCTGGTCCACATACTCATCCCCAGTCCTGGGTGATTCCACTGGAAGAGCTCTGGGAACCCCCTCTTATAAACCCTATTGTGGGTGAACTACGCCCTGAGACCAAGTCCTGCTCGCCTCTGGATGTCTTCCCCTGTACCCCACACTGACCCCACCTCTTCATATCCCAGCATGCTTTGCAGTCATGTGCACCAAGCCATGATGTCATCTACAACACTTCAACATTTGTTATATTGCACCCTGTGTTTTATCACGGCCCCCCATGACCATGAATTGTACCCTGACTTCCCAGCCCTGGCTCCTGAATACATTGGGCATTCACTAAATTCTATATCTGTGACAAAAAGCTAATTTAAGGGATATACATTATTAAAGAGAAATTTGTGCTGATATTTCAAGCAGAATAAATTTTTAATGAACTGTAGTCCCGGCAGAAGTGGACAAACAGATGAACTGAAGAAGGTTAAATAAAATAAAATAATTTCATGATTGTTCCATTCGGTCTATCTTCATCCTTTTCAGGCGGCATCAGGATGCATTTTGATCTGATACCAGAAGGAACTTTCCTGGTGGCTTCATGGCAGACGGCTGCCTGCAGAACCGGCACCCCATCTTGTGGGCAGAGAGGTATTTGCATAGCCTCCCTCCTCACCCCGTAACCAGGCTGCCAGTCCCACGGGGGAGTCAGCCAGCCCTGTGACTGCCCAACCCCACTCACTTTCCTCGGTGGGAGGGGGTCCAGACCTTGGGTTCACCTGCCCTCTTCCTTCCATCATCCCCTGCTGTGCTCCCTACCCTGGTCTGTCCTCTTGAGTCACAAGACACAGCGTCCGAGCCATCAAGAGCGACAGCAAGAACTACAGCATGTGGGGAAAGCCTTCTGCTTTCTCCTTTCTCTGCAATCATCACTCCGCCGCTTCAGTAAACAACAAAATTGTCCCCCACACACGCCATTACCATTGACAAGATTAGAACAGTCTGGAGGTCGGGAACGTGAGCACAGGTTAGTCTGAGCTTTTGAAATAAACGGCTTTCCCTGGCTCAGCCTCCCCTCGCCCCTTTTTCCTGAGCGAACACTGAGGACAAGAGGCCTGACAGCAGTTAAGGGAGCAGCTCGCTCCTCGCACAGGAAAACCCCAGCCAGGGCGTCCAACCCATGGCCCACAGGCACCACGCGGCCCAGGATGGCTATGAATGCCACCCAACACAAAGTCATAAATTTACTTAAAACCTTCTTTTTGCACACCAGTTTTCATTAGTGTTTGTGTATTTAATGGGTGGCCCAGGACAACTCTTCTTCTTCCAGTGTGGCCCAGAGACGCCAAAAGGTTGGATACCCCTGGGAGACAGAATGAGAAAAAGATACCACCTCCATGTTGGGGAGGCAGGCAGCGGCTCAGGGCCTCCAGCTGCAGGTCTCCAGGCACCACGAATGCCTGCCTGGGCCTCTGCCCCTTTGGCTCATCCTCCTGTGGTCTGAGAGTCCTGCATTCTGGGGCCCACACCCAAGTCCAAAATAAAGAGCCCCAGGTGAGCAGCTTCACGTTCATCTCTTCAGAGCCTGGCCCTGACATTGGCTGCCCACGCCACCAAGCAAGCAGGAGCCTTTGACATAACCAGGGCAGAGGAACGACGGCCCCACCCAATGGGCCAGAGCTGAAAGCCATAGATCACCACCTGCCCCACCCGAGGTCTGCATGCACGCCACGCCCCGGAGCTGAGCTGTATCACACCACGAAAGCCCTGCAGGTCTTTCGAGTCCTGATAACGGGCAGCCCCTCCAGATAAAGGGATATTTGCCACCATCCTCAGCTGTGTCCTGAAAGGGTTCGTGAGGATATAAACACAGTAAGCAGAGCAGATGTTTCCATACCTCGCGTCAGGTTTACAGGACTTTGTAAAGTCAGAGGATTTGGGAACAGGCAGGAGGGAGCTCCCTGGTGCACGCATTTTGAGGTTCACTTAGAGAATCTGCTAGTAAACAAGCTGGGAAACAGGAAGACTACAGTGAAGGAAGGAAAGGACAGATGATCTCCTTTGATTAATAACAGCTGCCATCTTACCCTTTGTGACAGCCGGGATGGACCTGGAGGACATTAGGCTGAGTAAGACAAGCCCATCAGAGGAAGACAAATACCATATGATCTTACTTACATGTGGAGTCCAGTGAACAAACTGAACTGACAAGCAAAATAGAGACAGACCCGTAGATAGAGAGCAGGCTGACGGCTAAGGGGGCGGGGAGGGGAGGGGAGGAGGGATTGAGCAGAAAGGAAAAAAGGACTCATGGACACGGACAACAGTGTGGTGATTGTGGGCCGGGGAGGGGAGATGGGGCATGGATGGAGGTGGAAGATGGTATGGGGAGGGATAAATGGTAATGGAAAAAATATAATAAAAATGAACTATTAAAAAAATAACAACTGAGAGAAAGGTTGCCTCAGGCCCAGAAATAAAGCCAGATTAGATTAAAAATAATAATAGCTGATGCCACGAGCCTCTCACACCACATCTCAGCTGCCCTGGCTCCCAGGAGCCCTGGCTATGTGCTGTTGGGGCTCCCCCTGGTACCCACTGGCTGGCCAGCGCTCCAGCTCCCCAGACACATGGCCATCACACCAGGCTCCTGCACTTCTGCCCCATCCCCACAGGCCCCCTGGCCAAGCAGGTCCGCACTCCGCAGGGACTCAGTGCCCATCTGGTCCACTGAGGCAGCAGCTGACTGCCTGCATCCTCCAAGGGCGCCCTGCCGTGGCCACCCATGGAACTGCAGCCTCTGTAGTAAAATTAAGTTCAGACTGAGTGAGCTACCCAAAAAATGCCTACCATCCACTTGGGCAGGAAAAGCCCAGACACCTGTGCATGGAGGGTGGTTTGGGGGGAGAAAGGCTGAGATGATCGCCACCGAGACAAGGAATGAAATGCCTGCAGACTGATGGAGTTTCCATATAAATCCAGAGCATTATCTGTTCTGCCTTTCTCAGGCGGCCATCGAATCCTGAGCTAGATAGATAGAATCCTGGGAGGTGACCCATGCATCTGCTGGATTCTCAGTGCTGAGCACAGGATCGAAGCTGCATAAATACATCAATACCGGCCGATGAACACCTGGGCTTCGCTGAAATAAATGACTGGACCAAAGAGGGGACCCAGGAGGGGATTCCAATCTTCCCATAAGGTGAGATGCAAACAGGGACAGGCCACAGAGCCCGCTTTTCGCAGATTAAAGCAGGCCTGAGAAAATTCACATCTAGGCGGCCTAGGAAGGGCCCGGGTCACAGCAGTCAGGCCAGAAGCAGCCCTCTGCCTTCCGCCACTGGGGCTGGGCCTCGAGCGTCCCTCTCCACAGCGTAAAAAAGAAAAACCCAAGCCCACACCTGAAACGAATACAAAATAATATTGAATGTAAATTGTGATTGAAAAAATAAAATAAAAATTTCTAAAATCAACAGGTTTCTTTAAAGAGGCTGGCTTTGCTGTCTAATGCAGTCTTGTTCCACTCAAGGCAACATGTAGCAGGAGTGAAGCTAGATTAAAATTGCTTGAGGGCAGGGTATATGCATTTCAGTTCCCAAAACATATCTCCAGCTTCTAACACGGTGCCTGGCACATAGCAGGGCTTCAAAGATTTCTCCAAGGGTGCACAGCTGGAAAGCTGAGTCCCAGCTTACTACACATGAATGCATCTGTTTCCACGTTGTGGTGGCCAAGAAGTCCCATAATCTGCCGTCAGCAGGCTGGAGACCCAGGAATGCCGGTAGCATCAGTCAGTGTGAGCCTGAAGACCTGAGAACAGGGGAGTTGGTGGTGTAAATCCTAGTCCAGGGCGGAACACGAGATGAGGTATCCCAACTCAAGCTATGAGGCTTTTAGTTCTACTCACGCCGACCATGAGATGGGTGATGGCCGCCACACTGGGAGGGCAGGCTACTTCACCCAGTCCCTGGACTCCAATGCTAATCTCATCTGCTAACATCCTCACAGACGCAGCCAGAAGAAATGCTTAATCAGGGTGCCCCAAAGCTAGTCAAGTTGACATAAAATTAACCACTGCACCCTGGCTGGTGTAGCTCAGTGGGTTGAGTGCCAGCCTGTGAACTGAAAGGTCACAAGTTTAATTCCCAGTCAGGGCACATGTCAGGGTTGTGGGCCAGGTTCCCGGTAGGGGGCGCGTGAGAGGCAACCAGTCGATGTTTCTCTCCCTCTTTCTCCCTTTCTCCCCCCTTTCTAAAAATAAATAAATAAAATAATTTTTTTAAAGAGTCTATAAGTTTTTTTAAAAATTAAATTAACCACCACACTGAGGCAGCTTTCCAGTATTTTTCCAGCTTAAAAACAATAAAGAGCCCAGCTGGTATGGCTCAGTGGTTGAGTGTCAGCCTGCGAACCAAAGGGTCACTGGATCAATTCCCAGTCAGGGCACATGCCTGGGTTGTGGGCCAGGTCCCCAGTAGGGGGAGCATGAGAAGCAACCACACATTGATGCTTCTCTCCTTGTCTTTCTCCCTCCCTTCCCCTCTCTAAAAATATAAATATATAAAATCTTTAAAAAGAGCAATAAAGAGAGATAAATTCATTTCATTACCACTTGAAAAGAACTCTGTCTGATGACATGGTAATATGAAACTCACTCATCAAATCCGTTAGGGTAAGTGAGACTTCTTAACTTCACTGACAAAGTTCTACCATCCATAGGAGGAAAAATGTCTGCCCTAGGTTTGGGTCAGTTTGAAACCAGTGATTTTTCTGCCTGTTTTGTTTGTTTGTTTTGTTTTTCAGATTACATATATAAGTGAAATCATATGGTGTTGTCTTTCTCTGTCTGAGTTTCTCCGTCTGAGAACGGGAAGACCCTGTTCCCAGGCACTGAGGTGGCGCCCGGTGCAAGCCTGGTTAGGGTTGTAAATCCAGAGAAGAGCAGAGCAGCCCCTAATTACGGAGCCTTAGCCACGTGCCAGGCCTGGGGCTAACCATTCAAGGGGTCTCCTCCCTTCCAAGTAGAGACTCATTATGCCCTGTATATAAGTGGAGGCTTAGAAAGGTTGAGCCTATGCCCTTGGCAATGACCTTCATCCCTCTGTCCAGTAGGGTCAATTTACAAAACTGGGACTTAGAAATAAGTTTGTTCCTAAAGAAGAGAGCTTCCTCCCAAATAGGACAAGAGAAGACCGCCACCGTGCCGTGCAACCTCCCATGACATCCCTTACTCCAGCTATCTATTAAATAAACACTGGCCAAGAGCCTCCCTGGGCCTGGCGCTGACCTTCATCAGCATCCCTTCTGCTGTTGAAGCAAAACATTTGGCATCAGAACACTAGTGGTCAGGGGGCCCACTGCGGCTGTGTGCTCACCAGCTCCCCTGCCAGACACATAAGAAATGCCCCCTTTATAGGCAGCTAAGAGCACCCCCCCATAAAGCAAATCTATAAAAGCATCCATCTCCAAGAACACCAGAGTCCTCCTTTTTCTTTTACTACAAGAAATTAAAAGGCTTTGCAAACTTCTGAGAGGACGGATTTATAAAACAGCAGGACACGATTATCTGCACTTGTCCCTACATTTGGCAGCCTCTTTACTAAGGAAGGACAGTGGAAGGAGAGAGGGGCCTGAAGGACTCCACTGGCAGGCTCTGAGAGAGAGCAACTGCTCCCCAGAAAAACCTGCCCCTCTGCAAGAGCTGATCTGGGTCTCCTTCCCTGGGGCACTCAGAGGGAGGTGCCTGGACCAGCAGCAGCATCACCTGGGATCAGGTTAGAAATGCAAATACTCAGCCCCACCCCCACGCCCTGCTAAGTCAGAACCTCGGGGTGGTGGGACCAGCGGTCTGTGGGTCTGATGCCAGCTGGCTTGAGACCCTCTCCTCTGGAGCAAGAGAAACTCCAGGGTCTTCATTGTCACCGGAGCTGCAACCCAGCTGCCAAGTCTATGACCACAAGCCGGGCAGAGCTGGTGCCACTGGTGCGAGTTGTGATCTAGTTGGCACGTGAATTCTGGCTTCTTGCATCATCTCGGGGGCGAAGATGTTGTTTCCCCAACCACAGATGCTCCAAATATCTTAAAACTCAATTTTCTGGCCAGACTCTGCCTCCTGCTTCCATGCCGGGCAGATGGAGGCAGGGCTGCCAAAAGGGTCAGGGATAACCACAGACTAAACAAAGCCAATCTTCAGAAAGTACCTAAAACGATGTCTGACCCTTCCTAGGAGCCCCAAAACATTGGCTCTTGTTCCTACTTCTCGCTTCTCCCCAGAACACAGCACATCCTGCTGGAGACTGCAGGTACAAATCACAGACCCTCCGAATGTACCTAATCCAGGCCTGTATGGACCCAACCTCCCTCTGTGGAAAAATATCCCAAATCATCATTTTGTCTAATCACCCATCCGCTCCGATGGCTCAGGAACCACATCAGTGCCTCATTACAAAAATGTAGTTTGACACTGTTTTAGCACAAAGACAAAGTCACACTGTAAAAGCATTGATTTGGTGATTCACGTGTCAGCCCAGGCATTGAAATTTCCAGAAATCACTGCAATGCAGGAGGAGAGCCATGCTCGATGGGTAGGTTGCCTGCTTTTTTTTTTTAAGGGATACGAGGGAAGTTTCAGCTTAAGGGCCCCACAGGTAAACCTACTGTACCATTAGATTAGCCTTCAGCAACCACTGCAGACAGCATGAGATAACATCCTTTGGCACAACTTACGTAGAAATGGTGACCTTGTGACGCTAGACAGCCACCAAGGCAGAGGGAGCCCTTCCTGGGCCACGGAAAAGCGAGGTGCCCACAGCGGGGCCTGTGAGCAACTGCTAATAACCAAGTCCTACTTGAGGATGGGATTCATGGAGGTCAGGGACGTCGGTCTGTCCCTGCTGGTGGAGGAGGGTTTGACTGGAGAGTTAACTGGCAGTCAACTGGATGTGACCTCAGGTAGCCTCGCTCCCTCTGCAACTCAGATCCACTGGTTTTCCTCGGTGAAGAACAGAGTAGGTTGGCCCTGGCTGGGCAGCTCAGTTGGTTAGAGCATGGCCCCAAGTATGAAGGTTGGGGGTTCAATCCCCAGTCAGAGCACATATAAGAATTAACCAGTAAGTGCATCAATGAGTGGAACAACAAACCTCTCTCTCTCTCCCCCCCCCATTTTCCCCCTGATTGAAAGAAAGAAAGAAAGAAAAGAAAAGAAACAAAGGCCGAGCAGGTTGCTCATGTGCTTAACCTGGAGTCCTCTGAATTCTCCAGATGTCACCCCATCTGCCACACCTCTCCCCTGCAGGGGACAGCCACGGGCGCCTGGAAGCAAATTACCCTTAATGAGCCTGGAAGCGGCCCACCTGGGACCAGCCTGCTCTCCGCGTGCCAAACCCCGCCACAGAGAGTTCCCTTCTCTGTCCCCAGAACGAGCCCCTTTGTGCCTCATTTAAAGGGCCTGAAAGGTTCCAGACGCTTCTACTTCAGACTCTAAGTTCATTAACAGAAACCAAGTGAGACTGAAAAAACATCACCAGACACAGTACATACTTCCAAAAACTAAAATAGGGAGTCTTTTTCTCTTCTCTTTGTTTTAATATTCACTCATCTATGGGCAGAAGCATTTAGCAAGCTGTGCTAGTCTCCCTCTGAAAAGACAGTGGAACCTCATTGGAAACAACATTTCTTTATTCAATAAATGCAGTCACCCCTGAACAACTCAGGGGTTAGGGGCACCAACCTCCTGTGCAGTCGAAAATCATGTTTAACTTTTGACTCCCCCAAAACTTTACAACTAGCCTACTGTTGACTGGAAGCCTTACTGGTAACATAAACAGTCCATTAACATATACTTTGCATGTTATAAGTACTATATACAGTGTTCTTACAGTAAAGTAAGCTAGAATAAAGGAAACATTAAGAAAATCATACGGAAACAAATGGGACTTCATTAAACTAAAAAGCTTCTGCACAGAGAAGGAAACCATCCACAAAAGAACCTACTGAATGGGAAAATACATTGAATATGACATCCAACAAGGGGTTGATATCCAAAATATGTAAGAAACGCATACAACTCAATTACAAAACATAAATAATCTGATCCAAGAAATGGGCAGAGGACATAAACAGACATTTCTCCAAAGAAGACATACAAATGGCCAACAGATATATGAAAAGATTCTCAACATCACTAATCATCAGGGAAATGCAAATCAAAACCACAAAGAGATACCACCTCACACCAGTCAGAATGGCTATTATCAAAAAGTCAGCAAAGAGCGTGTTGGCGAGCCTGTGGGAAAAGGCGAACTCTTGCGCGCTGTTGATGGGACTGCAAATTGGCACAGCTGCTATGAAGGCTCCTCAAAAAAACTAAAAATCGATTTACCTTAGAGCTCAAACAAAAATACTGATTCAAAAAGATATAGGTACCCCGTGTTCATTGCAGCATTATTTATACTACCTAAGATATGGAAGCAACCTAGGTGTGCATTGATAGAATGACTGGATAAAGACGATGTGGTACATAAATACAACGGAATACTACTCGACCACGAAAAAGAATGAAATCTTACCTCTTGCAAAAAAAAGCGTGGATGGACCTAGAGGGTATTGTGCTAAGTGAAAAAAGTCAGAGAAGGACAAACACCATATGGTTTCACTTTCATGTGGAATCTGAAACAAATCAAAAATACACTCACAGAAACAGAGACCAAAGAGCTGGTTACCAGAGGGGAGGGCGTGGGGGGATGATGGGTGGAAAAGGTGAAGGGGATCTCTATTGTGGTAAGTTTGCACCGTGACAGATGACTGCTAGCATTAGTGGGGTGGTCACACTGTAAAGTATGAAAACGTCAAATCAGCATACTGCGTACATGCAACTAATACAACCAGTGCAAGATTGTATACCAACCACGTCTAAATAAAAATGTCATAGGAAAGAGAAAATACATTTACAGTATTTATTGAAAACTATCCACATAGAACTGGACCCACACAGTCCAACCCCATGTTTTTCAGGGGTCCATGGTATTAACAACACCCCTACTTTAAGCCAGGTGTTATGCCAGCTCCTGGCGGTGCAGGGCCGAGCAAAGCGGCCATGGTCCTCGAGCTGGGCTTCAGAGGAAGAGAGCAGACGAGCGTTCAACAAGTAAGTAAACAAGTGTAAAGACAACTAAAATGCACGTGAAGTGGCAAGAGGAGATTTTCCCAGGGACTGCGGGCCCCGTGGAGTGCTGTGGCGGGCTTTGGATGAGAGGGCCTGACGACATTAAGTGACATATGGCGACGTGGGAACTTACGAGCTGTGCTTTGCAGAAGCCTTCTAACGACAGCTGTGATTGGAGCGGGCACAAAGGGCATCACAGGGCGCCGAACTCCAGTAACTCCAACTACTTCCTTCTTCTCTAGGTGCCAGAAGCACATATGGACATGGGGCACCCCTCCTCCACCGCAGCCCGCTGCCTGCCTGCCTTCCCCGGCCAATGCCCCTCCACCCTTTGTCTCTTGGCCTCCTGTAGGTCCATTACAGAAGAAGGCTCTTAGGTGTTACTCCAACATCCCTCAAGACAATGAGAAAATACTTAATGACACACAAACCAGCCTCCAAAACCACTCATTAGATTGCCAGGCCATTAACAATGCAGGTGTGAGAATGCAGACCAAGGGGGGCCCGTCCCAGAGCCCATTTCTCAGAAAAAGAGGAGATAGGGGCTGGAGCGCAAACTCTGAGCCCGCGCAGAATCCAGCCGGCATGTCCTCATATTCTCTTCCAGCAGACGCAGGAGCTGTGCGAAGGGCACTCCCAGGGCTGCTCGTCTGGCTTGTCCTTGTCTCTGGCCACTGCGCTGGTCCCCCCAGCGCAGAAATCTAGAAGGGGGTGACCCTTCTAGACTCCTGGGGAGACTCCAATTCCTCGCCTTAATCTCCCTTCACCAGCCTTTGGGATATCAGAGCAGACACAGAGCATGAATCCTTTCGCTTCAATCCCCCTCTGCAGACTTGGCAGTCGTTTGGCCCGACACCACAAAAGCTCTTTGTCAGAGCCAGACATGCCTCTCCTGTCAAATCCCTCTTGCCATCAGACAGGCGATGAGGGGGAAGAAACCTTTCCAAGCGGCCTTCTGTCCGGAGAACGCCAACACAAAGCAAAAAGTATGGGTGTGATGAGAGACCGCTGACATCAAAGCCAAGTCAAGATCGCAGAGGCCAACCAAACGCTGGGAGCAGCTGTCAGTCACCTGTCCCCTGTCCCATCCAAGATCTGACAGGGAGATGTGCCCCCTGGCACTGACTGAATGATGCTGGAAGACATCCCACCTCAAGGAGCAACGCTAGCCAGGGACAGTGTCAACTCCATTTGGCAGCAATTGGTAACTCGAACCTCACAAGCAAGGGGACGCCTGAGACCTGCCACAAACTGCTTCTCGCCCCCATACACACACGCGCACGCACACACGCACACACACTGATTACAAACCCAGACACACGCCCTGACTTTCTGCTTTGCCGGTGACGTCAAGACTCACTATTAGAAAAACCAGTGTTTTTACATTTTTTTAAGTGCTTTTCCAGGAGAATCAAGAGGCAGTATCGTGAGGATATTTTATATGACAGATGCAAACTCCATTACATGCACTGGGGGTAGGAGGATGGAGAGAGAGAGGAAGAAGTGCATGCAGGCTGCCTTGCTCCCCAGCCCTCTCGGGAAACACGAAGCCCTCTGCTGGCCTCGGTGCCCCCAGGCCGCTGACAGTACGAGAGGGTCCCAGTGCTCACGCAGGGCAACCCCCTGACCCCGCTTGCCAAAGACTGCAGGGTTTGCTGAGATGCAGAACTGACAGCACTAAGCTAGGACAGTCCTAGACAACTGGGACAGTTGGTCGCCCTGAGAGTCCTGTGGTTAGCGATCTTCTCTTTGGGGAAGGCTATTTTTAAAATACCGTGAAATCATATTCGCATATGCACTCATTCCTATATTCTGTGTGCTGAACATTACGTTCTGCATTATCATTCACACTGCATCCTCTGGCCCAGGACTTGGCACAGATAAGAGTTTTATGGTAACACCAGAGACGTTTCAAAGACAGTTTTGACTGTACAAGACTTTTAATTTGCATCTCTCTGATGGTAAGTGATGCTAAGCATCTCTTCATATGTCTATTAGCCATCTGTATGTCCTCTTTGGAGAAGTGCCTATTCAGGACCTGTGCCCATTTTTTAATTGGATTGTTTGGGGAGTGGGGGTTGGTGTTGAGTTTTGTAAAGTTGGGATATTAATTTTTTATCAGATGTGTCAGTGAGATATTCTCCCATTCTGTAGGTTGTCTTTTTATTTCATTGATGATTTCCTTTACTGTGCAAAACCTTTTTATGTTTTTAAAGATTGTATTTATTTATTTTCAGAGAGGAAGGGAGGGAGAGAAAGAGAGGGAGAGAAACATCAATGTGTGGTTGCCTCTTGCGCACCCCCACGGGGACCTGGACCACAACCCAGGCATGTGCCCCAACTGGGAATCGAACCAGTGACCCATTGCTTCACAGGCCGGCACTCAATCCACCGAGCCATGCCAGCCAGGGCCCAAAACTTTTGAGTTTGACGTAGTCCCATTTGTTAATTTTTCCTTTTGTTTCTTACCTGGGGAGATATAGCTGATAAAATATTGCTATGAGCAATGCCCGAGATTTTGCTTCCTATGTTTTCTTCTATGATTTTTATGGTTTCTGGTCTAACATTTAAGTCTTTGATCCATGTTGAACTTATTTTTGTGTGTGGTGTAAGAGCAAAGAGGAAAAAGGACTCGTGGACATGGACGAGAGTGTGGTGATTGCTGGGGGGAGGGAGCTTAAGGGGACTAAATGGTAATGGAAAAAAAACAAAATAAAGATTAAATTAAAAGTATTAAAAAAGAAGACTTTTACATTATCTGATGACATGGAGCCCACATAGAGGCAAGCCCCCTGGAGGGGGCCTGGACCACCCACAGCCCAGGGCTCAGAGTCAAAAATCCAGGCACAGAAGAGTGACACTTGGTGGGAAGCCACCTGGGCTGTGCAGTGGGGGACAGGGTACATGAGAGGTACAGGCCCACATCGGACATGGCCCTTCCTAGCCAAGCCCAGCTGCCCACCCCAAGGCCAACGCGCCGTGAGGCCGTGGAGAAGTTACAGACAACTCTGTGTTCTCAGCTCCTGGGTTTTAACACGGTGGAGAACACCTGACTTCACAGCACATACATCCGACCTTCAAAGCCTTTTTACAATGTTAATATGATGTCATTTCAAAGAAGCAAAGCCTCATTTCTCTGCACCACCCCCAGCACCTCACACAACAGCGCTCACCATTGTGAAGTTCAGCAACGAATGAAGGACAGGCAACATCAGTCTGTAAGGCAGAGATAAGACCCAAGTCGGGTCTGCTGAAGACTCAGAGCTCCTGCCTGTATCTTGGGAGAGAGAGAATCAATCGGCTGGCCCCGAGCAAGTCCAAGGTGAAATACATTGTGGCGGGGAGAAATGCCACGCCAATGCTTGTGTGTGGAGCTGGGGTGTCTGGGCTTCGTTTTGAAGACCAGGCGGGCGTAGCACACGGGACCTGAGAGGGGAAGTGTATTCGAGACAGAGAACTGAGGTGACTAAAGCCAGGGACGGCACACATTTATGGGGTGCCACTCTGCTGTGCAAGGTGACAGTGCCAGACTCTGGGGCAAAGGAAGGGCACGGTGCTGTACCGGACCTAACCGTCCTTGCCTGCAGGGTCCTGGCCTCCCGTCTGTCCCGCTCGGTTCCATCCCAACCTCCAGCACTGCCTTCTGGGACCTCAGGCTTCATCCCATCACAACTGCCTTGAGACTCTCCGGTGACCGCCTCTGGCTTTTTGGGACCAAATGTGACCTCAGCACAGCACAGCCCCTGGTCAGCTGGCTCTCCGCACCCCTGCACAGCTTGCACAGAAAGAGATTCAGGAGAAATCCCATCTCTCATCACCCTCTCCCCTGTCACCCAAGACAGAGGGGAGACGATGGGTCAGGCTTCCAAAAGCAATGTTCCTTCTTCCTTTCTGCAAGCTGCACGCCCAGTGCCTTCCACCTCCCTGAGCATGCCTTTCCTTCTGGCTTGCATCTCCTCCCTCCGCAGCTGTCCTGACAGCTGGTCTGAATGTTGACTCTATTTCAGTGATGCTGTGGGTGTTTATTTTAACTAGATTTTCCCAGAGCTGCAGTATTACAGGTCAGAGGGGGTTCTCCTTACAGCGTGGTCAGCCCTGGCCCCCAATGCCCTGTGGTGGCTCTAGAACCCCAGTGAAGGATGCACTCATTTCAGGTGGAAAATCTGGCCCATGTGCAACAGCTGCACCTGTGGATTTTCTCAGCCCGCGGCTATGAGAGGTGGAGGGGAAGGAAATGAAGGCCTGGAGCACCAGACTCCTGTGGAACCCACTGAGCAGGGTGGGCAAGGTTTTTGGAAATAGGTTCTGTGAAAGAGCCCTCTGCTCTGCTCCCTTCCAGGGATGAAGCTGCTTGTGGTGTGCAGAGCTTGGCTCTCGCTGGACACCAGGTGCCGCTGACTCTGAGCCCGAGATCCTCGCCCGGCTCTGCCAGGTGCTTGCTGTGTGACCCCTGGCAGGTCACAGCATCTCTCCGGAATTCAGTGTCTTCACCTCCAATGGAAGGGGTCTGGCTCAGATAAGGCTCCTTGCAGCGCAGTGCGCCTCTGAGCCCAGCAGGCTACTCACGCTCTCCAATCCTTGGCAAAACGACGGACCTACTAGGGCTCTGAGAAATAAGTGGATTTCACATCTAACCCTACAAACACACACTGTGGGAGGACCCGCCTCTCTCCTCCTCCCTGCTATTTTTCCCTCGCAGGCTCTATACTATTCTTACTGTTTGGTAGAACACGATGCCACCAGCGTCTGCTGAGCAGTCCCCACCTAGACTCTGAGCTCCTGGCAGTCAAGAGTGGTGTCACATTACTTTTGTGCCCCCACAGCACTTACCAGGGTGTAGCACTGAGGTTCCCAAACACATTGCAGTGGAAAATGCAGATGCCCAGGCCTCGTCCCAGGCTGACAAGCTTCGAGTCTCCAGAAAGGGAGGAACTACCTTTCAAACACTCCCTGGGTGATTCTAATGAGCAGCCAGCTATACAGAGGCCACAGGAGGAGGAGAGCACGTAGCAGGGACTCAGTTTGTTGAAAGCACATTGAAATCCAGCCACCTGGTAGACCCGATCAGGAAGAGACAAACGCAAACTTCTTGTGTCTAAAAGTGGAAACTCGCTGGCTGTCCCGGCCCCCAGGAGGACGGCCTAGCCCGGCTGTCTTCGACCCCTCCGTTAGCAGGTTAGTTTTTTTCAGGAGTCACTCTATTTGCCCTTCAGCGCAATAATCATTGTTGGCGGGAGGACACGCATACTACATGTATAACATGACAATGTGTTTTCTCCACCAGCTTGAAGGTTCAGGGGTTCAGCTAGTAAGTGAGACCAGCCTGAGGGTGGGAAGGCACAGCCCTCTCTGCCCTCCACCAAGCCAACTCCATGGTGCTTCAGTCCAGGGTGCTGTGGGGTGACTGGGACGGGGGAGGACGGGAAGGGAGGCATTGGCAGGAAGAAGAGAGGGCAGAGAGAATTCTTATGGACCTCTTCCTAATCTTCCTCTCTGCCTAAGTCAATGCCAGAGAAGGGGATCATCCTTGACCCTTTGCCCTTGACCTGCTAATGTCGGTAATAGTTCCCTTGACCTAGACCAGCCTCACAGCTCATGACGCAGGCAAGAGATAGGACAGTGCAGCAGCCATGTTAGCGCTCTTCTCTCTCCACAACAGACAGGCATGCGATTGGCCTGAAAGGAAAGGGAAGCACAGCCACCAGCTGCCGAGGCAGGAGGAGGCCAGGGGGCAGGGGGTGTTGGGGGGGAAGGCATTGGTGGTGGTAGTTTAAATTGGGAAAGTGAGATATAAACATCAGAGCAGATGGAATCTTCATGGCCTGAGAGACTGCAGGAGCCGGGGACGAGGACTGGCTGGTGGGGAGGGAGGTCAGGGGGCCATGGCCCAGTCTCCAGGCCACTTCAATCCCGAGATGGCAGTTCCCCGGGGAAGCAAAGGACTCGGAGCTGGAGCCACGCAGGAAGGGCCAACTGCATGGACAGACTCAATAAACTTAGTAGTATCTGGTTGAAAATTCAGATTCCTGGGCCATACCCTCCAACATGTTTGGCTTACCACCAGTCTGGACTCACAACCCTGGAGTTCCAGGCAGTGGGGAGAAGCCAGATGCCCCCAGAAATGAGCACAGAGCCCCCTTCTTAGCTCCCACCAGGCACGTCAGCCAGGGCTTGCTTGGCCCTGAACTCACAGTGGGGCCCCGGACACCTAGCAGGCGGAGTGGCCCAGCTGCCCACAACGTGGGCTGTCGTTACGCCGGCAGGAGCTGTGTTCTTGTTCTGAAATGCTCGGCCCGCCCAGGCTAGCTCGCGGAGAAACATAGCCCCAGGGATGTATCAGAAAGGCCGATACTTGAGAACTCACAGAAAATGTGACCGGGATCTCATTACCCCCTCTCCGAGCTGGCCAGGTCAGATTTCCAGATGCAGGAAGGCCTTCTGGGGACACGGCTTCAAATGGCCAGCGCCACCACGGTGTTCTACTTCGGACCCTCCAGGGCCCTGCCAAGAAAGAAAGAGTGTGTGTGTATGTGTGTGCATGTATGTGCATGTGTGTAGTTGTATGTACGCAGCAGCAATGGATTCTCCGGATGCACCTGTACAGAACTCTAAAGAGATCACTTCTTATTTTTCTTCCTCTTACTGAGAATAAAACCTTTTTACTTGATAAGCGCTGACTGGACGCCTCCTCTGTATTAGCGCCATGGGCGAGGCAAAGGCCCTTCTACCGTCAGGGTGGACAGCCTGGCCACGGAGTTTTGCAGGATAAGAACGCGTCTCACTCCATTTCTTTCTAACCCATTTCCAGTCAATTGCATCCACTCAGAGAGCCCAGACCACCCCCATTCAGCCAGCATTGACTGACCGGCTGTTACACGCCCAGTACTGTGCCAGGTGCTCTGGAGTATACCAGAGAAGCATAATAAACGATTGGGAAGCCAAGTTCATCATGCATACATAAAGCTAATTGGAGGAGGATATGAGACAAATTTATAATGCAACAATATGTACATAACCCAAGGATCTTTCCCCCAAATCACAGTTTTTCTCAAACAAGGGTAATGAATATCTCCTCAAAGGAAAAAAAATGTCAGGGACCTTCCCTCTTGACCTAAAATTTTTATAACCTTACTTGCTTATGGATAAACATAAAACTGGGCATACATTTTTAAAATTTATAAATAAATACCAGAGCAAATTTATGAATTAGGTAGCAAGAAAAATTCCTGGAAAACCAATACTATTTGCATGAACCCCAGCAGTTTTAATGATGCTGTTTTGCTGAAACCAAATTAATGGTGCTGAGTTTAATAAGGGAAAGTGGTAGCCTGAGGGCCAGCTGTTTAATTGGCTTAGGCTTGCAGCCTGACTTCTGTACCACCGTCTCGGAGAGGGCCTCTGTACAGAAGAGTGCCCTGCACAGTTGTGTTCCCGGTGTCGGGACGTGGTCTGCTAGCTCAGAATAGTCAGACCTCACACTTAACCAAAACCTGCCAAATGCTACTCTCAAATGCCTGTTCTAATATGTACATCATCTGATAACGCTGTAACACTGTCTAATTCCAGTGACGTGAGGTTAACATCGGGACACAGAATCTGCAATAAATTTAACCCCATTGCTGCCTGACCGAGGGAAGAAGCATTCTGTTTTTGTTTGTTTTGGGGTTGTTGTTGGTGTTTTTTAATTTCTATGAGTTTATTTGAGCCACACTGACAACATACGCCAGGGAGCAAGATCTCAAATGCTCCCAGAATCAGAAAAATTCTTTATTGTCAATTTGCTACTAGACTGACTTTTAATGAACCGCAAGTAACAAAGTACTCAGCTCAGCTGAGCCACACAATGTATCTGCTTACATCTTGTGATGGCTAATTTTCTGGGTCAACCTGGCTGGGCTGAGGGATGTCCAGGCAGCTGGTAGAACATTCTTTCTGGGTATGTCTATGGGAGTGTTTCCAAAAGAGATCAGCATTTGAGTCTGTGGATTGAGTAAAAAATATCACCCTCACCAAGGCAGGCAGGCATCATCCCATCCATTCAGGGCCTGAGGAAAAAAGGTAAGGAAGCAGAGCTGGAACACCCGTCCGTTCCTGCCTTTGAACCCTGATGCTCCTGGTCGTCAGGCCTTTGGGTTTGGACAGGTGTGATCCCCCAGTTTCCCTCAGCCTCCAGCTTACGGAGTGCGGATTATGGGACCTCTCAGACCTTCGTGATCGTGTGAGTCCACCCCTCATAGTAAATATTTTCTACATACCTCTATGTATCCCACTGGCTCTGCTTCTCTCGAGAGCCCTGAGTAACGCACCTGGGAAGGAGCAACAATGTGAGTCTGCACCCCTGTGGGCCGGGAGGAGCCTCCCTTCCCCACCTCCCTTCCTGATCTGAAGCCACGAAGCTCCATTCCCCCAGCCACTGTGACGTCCTGTGCGTCTCACTCAGTGCAAACTGGAGTGGGTACAAAGTGTCAAAGCAAGCAGGAAAACGTTCTGGCAGTTTGGGTTAAAGGGTGGTCATTCCAGAGATCTTCGATCAACATTTTTAGATGTTCACTAAATTAAAATCATTAAGTTAAGAAATTACTGTAATGAAGGCATAACACCCTGACAATGCTAAGCTACACTCATAGCCCTCCATTCCGACCTTCATCTCCCATTTCTCCAGGCCAGGGTGCACAGGCGCACACTCACAAGAATTAGGTCGAGTAGAAGGTTGACTCCCTGTTGGAGGAGAAGGGGTAAAGCTGAGCACTAGATAAATAGACTTTCCCGGGCTCTGTAGGGAAAGCATCTATGTTAATACCTCCACACAGGTGCCCCTCCTGGGTGCACTCACAGTCCCCAGCCTGGCTCCCAGACCTGGAACGCCCACAGCTCTCCTCAAAGCACGCCCAGCATCAAACCTCCAGGCTGGGATCTCTGATCACTTTTGGGGAAAGCCAAACCCCTGTGCACTGAAAGTGGCCACCATGCCAACTGCCACTTCCTTCCCCTCCGCACACTTCCGGAGTCTAAATCACTTCGTTGGGAGGCGGGTCCTGAGACGTCTAGATTGCTACTGATGGCCAGCAAAACCCAAGTCCCCCAGAGCAGTCGCATGGGAGCAGCTTTGGAATTCCCGCTTTCCTAGTGGATCCGGAAGGGTCTTCTAGGTCAGACTGGCTTTGTGACCCCTCACTTGAATGGGCCACAGGCATGACTGTTCCTTTAACTGTTGGACCTGTTGGAACAGGCCTGTTTGCACACACATGCATACCACCACATGCATACCACACACATGCATACCACTACATGCATGCTGTACACACATCCACACCACACGCTCGTACCACACACATGCACACCATACGCATGCACACCACGCACATACATATACCACACACTATATTACAAACATTAATTCTCAAAGACAGGAGCTTCTGCTAGGAAGGAAATATCTCCTAACTGTCTCATAATCTCCAAGGTGCCGTCTCCATCCATGAGATTGGAAAGTCACATTATAAGGAACAGTGTTTACTTTTTCTTTACGCCTCTCTGAGCTTCCAGAGTGGGAAAAAGATGACGCGTTCCTTAGCACCTGCTCCCTCGGGTACAAGGAAGCTTTGAGTTGACCATTCTGAGTGAAGACCAATGGCTCTCGCCCTCTGAAGTTGGGCCACTGCGGGAAGGGACGGCTGTGGCACTCACTCCTCATAACAAGTGTCACAGGTTCTCCACACAAGCAAGCATCAACGTTTTCCGGAGTCACCAAGGAGGCTACATGGAGAAGGTGAGGGCTGAGTCCAGACCTGAAGGGTCGGGAGGCTCCACACCGGTGTAGTGGAGATGTGAGGTGGGGCAGGTGAGGGGAGAAGGGGCGCGAAGGGCAGGCTTTGGGAGCCTGGTGCGTGAGGACGCGGGGGCAGGAGGAGCCAGTGGAGATGGGAGTAAAAAACCCAGATGGGGCAGATTACGGGGCCACTCAAGCACAGACTGGCTTTAGGCCTAGTCCAGGCGGCCATGGGGAAGTACTGTATTTCGTTGGGCAGGGAAGAAAGAATTTAGAAGTGAGGTGGTTTGGGGACAGATCAGTCTGGCAGTGGCGGGCAGGAGGGATTGGTCTGGGCACAAGTTAAACAAAGAGTTATCGCAATAACCCAGGCGCGCAGCCCTGATAGCTCGACCTTCGTTCCATGTAAGCAACTGCTGTCATGCCGTGACACACCCAAAGTCGGCCAGTGTGCCCCGCAAGTGGGAGATGCTCACAGCTTCTACTAAACGGGCTGCTTCCAGACTAGTTACCAGGGGGTGTCAGTAACAGAGGCCACGCAAGAATGACAGAAGTCCCTCTTCATATGCACGCATAATTTTCTAAAATGGATTGATTTGAGGGACAGATCGATTTGTTGTTCCACTTATTTATGCATTCATTGGTTGATTCTTGTATGCGCCTGACCGGGGACCAAACCCACAACCTTGGCGTATCAGGGTGACGCTGTAACCAACTGAGCTACTCAGATGATGCCGTTCCACTAACGTCTGGCTCGGAAAGCCATGATCTCCAGTTTGTTTTTGCTTTGTTTTGCTTTCACTAAAATAGGTCACCAGAATCTCTCAGCACTTTCCCAACCTACTCTCAGTGGCCTAAAGTGACAGAGACAGATGAGGGAAGAGGCCAGCAAGCCCAGTCACTCCCAGGATCCACGGGTGATACTGCTGATGGCACGCACGCTCTATGGCAGTACCAGGTGTCTGTTGCCACATGCTGTTGCATAACAAACAACCAGAAAACCCTCGTGGGGTACAACAGCAAACATTTGTTTTTGCTCAGGCGTCAGTGGGTTGGCTGAACTTTCCTGCTGATCTGAGCAGGCTCGCTTGTGTTGGGCGGGTCAGCTGGGGGCCGGCCAGTTCAAAATGACTCAGCTCTGCTCCATTTGGTCTCTCATCTGCCAGGAGGCTAGTCCATGTGTGTTCCCATATGCAAGGCGTTGAAGATAAAGAAGAAAGCAAACAAGTCTTTTGCAAATCTATGCTTTCATCCAATGTGCTCTAGTCCCATTGGCCACAGCAAGTCACATGTCCTAGAGTCGCAGTGGGTGGGAATGCAAAGCTACAGGGCAAAAGGCATTCATGGGATCATTAATGACATCAACCTCTCACAGGGCCTGCAAGAGAAAAGGCCGGAAGAGACTGGAATTCCAAGAACAGATCAAGACCTTAGATGGAGGAAGGAAATCTCCATGGTAGCGCTAGGAAGAGAATGGTAGAATTTGGTCACCAGGAGAAGTGAGTCTTGAGTGCTAAAAAGACTGATGAGCCTCAAGCTGACCTCCCGGCTTGCCTTCCCCAGACCTGTGAGCAGGGAAAGCTTGGACAAAGGGCGGTTATGTTGGTCTTCACCACAGGTGATCACAAATACTTTTGCTTTCCCTACCAGCTGGACCTTTGCCTTCAACATTCAAATATGTTGTGTTCACCTTAAGTGAACTCTCACTTGACTTCATATGCCTCTCCAGCTACTGGCATTCCTGAAATGTAAGCAGGAGGAGGAATGGACGGTTCGCAAGGAATACCGGCGACTGTATGTGGTTGTTCCCATCAAACTAGCATGGTGAGACTTAACGTGGGAGCAGAAGGACTTGATCATGATCAGCTGGGGCAAGGCAAGGTGAGATCTTAACTTACCTATGTCACTGGCAAAGACTACAAAGGTTAGAATATGAGACTACTGTGTACTTTTTACTCTTGTCTCTAAGAGGTGGCACCATCCAACGTGCACGGCATGTCTGCAGCCTCCTTAAAACTTCACAAAGCGATGAGAGATTCTTTCCTGAAGTTCCGTAGGCTGACTCCTACTGAAAGGGCCGTGCTGAGAGCAGCGTGGGAGTGTAGGAAGGCTCCTTGTTTCCTGGCGAGGCAGAGGAATGCCCGAGGGGGCTGACTGAAGCAAATGGCCTCAGGAAGAGCATAAGAAATGCCCAGGAGCTGGGGGCCATGGGCACATGAGGAAAGGAGGAGCTGAGAGAAGAGACAGCCGCCAGAAGGGCACTGCCAGAGCAGGGCTCAGCTCAGAGAACCAGGAAGAGAGGAGGGGCCGTACACAGCAGGGAGCTCAGCACACAGTACTGGAGGTGACAGCTGGAGGCAACACTAGCCAGGCGGCGGCAGGAGTGGCCTCCACACATGCTGTCCCAGTCTGGGTCAGGAGTGAGATCCAGCATCTGTGACCAAAACGGTTGAAGGAAAGAGCTTGGCCTTGGGCTGGGGTGCCCAGGTCTGGCGCACTGCCGCGGAGCACAGGAACCCCAGGGCCTGGCCTGCAAGCTAGCCTCAGTGACAGGACACCCAGAAGTAGGAGGAGATGACAAGGAGGACCTACAGTGGACTGGTCAATGCCTACACCTGTGTCAAGCTGGAAGAGTGACAAGGGACTGTGCCTGTAATTTATCAGAGCCTCTTGCAGTGGGATTTAACTGTAGATGCGAATTGGTGGGGTACAGAGGGTAGGGGAAAGAAGGGCCAGCAGAGATGAGGGGAGCGAGAGGAAACCGGGAATTCAAGAGGTCTCTGACACCTTCTTTGTTTTCTGAATGGAGCCGGAGGATCCCTTCGTTACTCATTGAAGGCGGGGATCAGTTCTAACTGCCTGTCCTTCATCTACCAACCTAAGACTCACCATCAGGAGGGCCTGCCTTAGGGCTGTGTTTTTCTACTCCCCTTCCCCCAGGCATGGAAACAATTAATGCTGACTTCTATGATCAAGAGATACCTTTGTGAGCTGACAGGCCAGTGACTTTGACCTTAATGTGACTCAGCTCAAACCAATTGCCCTAATGCGGTAGATTATAACGGGCAGAGGAGTCCAACTCTGGCTGCTGGCTCAGCGGTTAGCATTTTTCTAATTGTCCCCTTCCCCTGAGAAGAGAGCGCCATCGTGTGTACAAACACTGAAGTTCAGGCTAGGCCAACCCATTTTTTTTCTTTGAGTTTGCCAGGTTTCTCTGCTACGTCTGTGCTCTCTTGTTTAATTTCCAGAGGACACTGAGACAGACATGCATTATAACGAACGGAAGGTGTCCCTGAGCATCTTAAACTGTTGCCAGGTACAGGAGGTAACGCTTAAGATGTACCTGGTCCCTAGACGGTACCTTTCAGCATCGTTTTGAAGACCATTTACTTGTCTTCCTGAAGCAGAGAATCCGCCTGCTTGAAATCCTCCGCCGAACGCTTGTCTGTGAATTAAGCCTGTAGGTTTCCTACAGGCTCCTCCATTCAAGTCTGAAACACCTTGTTGAGCTTTTCTCTGCAAGTGTGCGGGCCGGCCGTAACATTGCTGTGAGCACGCCTGCGGGGTGGTGGTGGGAAAGCAGCTCCCACAGAAGGGGTGGCCCGCTTTGTCCCCTCAGCTGGTCTCCCTGCTGCAAATGCTCCCCTCCTGGCCGGTTTCAAAGGCCCGGGTGACATCACGGTGCCACGCTGCAGAGCGATGCGCACCACCAGCTCTGGTCAGCAGGTGCTAGAGTGGGCACCCGGCACCTCCGCTCACAGACCCCCCAACCCCCGCGAAGGACATCTCCTGCGCATGCTCAGAGGTAAGTAACTGATCAAGCGGGACAGAAGAGCTGATGGAAACAGACTGCATTTGGGGACCCAAAGAGCTACACAAGCTCCAGGCAATGCCAGGAAGGGGACTGGGAGGCAGAGGAATGTTATCTCCTCGCCCTTAGACAGTCACAGAAGCGCGGAGACAGGCTCTGGGAAGAGCTGTTTGCTGCCAGAGCGATGACACATTGGAGGTGTGTACTCAGTAAGTTGTCGTTAAGACTGTAACTTTCTGGGACGGCCAACAGGCCACACCTCCGGATAAATCTGTCATTATCTTCGATTAAGGCCCAAGAGGGATGATTGTACCTTTTTCAGGCTCCACTACATACACCTTCAGAAGCCCTAGTAGACCCTGAATATTTTCCCTTGAAAAGGGCCAATAGTGAGCTTGGAAACACTCCAAACAGCACAACCCTCCCAGTAAACACATTTACTGAGCACCTAGCACATGCCAGACGATTAAAATAAGATCTCATTTCTCTCGCGCAGCATCTCTGTAAAGGAGATGCTGCCGTTTCCCTTTCGTAAGTAAGAAAACTGGGGCTCAAGATGTTCAGAGACTAGTCCGAGGCTAGTCCGCGAAATAGTGACAGACTGGAGTGATTCAAATTGGGATCTTTTGAGCTCAAAGCACATCACTCTCTCAGTACAGCCATACCACCCTGAGTGAGAAAAAGCAGAGCTCAGCATTTTCTTCAGGGTGCGAACCCCTCTTTGCAAATCACACACACCACTGTTCGTGTGAATGGGACCCCAGATTTGGGTGGGATGCATACCATGCGAACAGAAGTGCCATTGAGGACAAAATTACCATCTTAAATAGCTGCCACCAAAATTTCTCTTTGAGGGGAAGCCCCTTGTCTGGAAGAGGAACTTGGTAAGCGCAGTGGCTAAATGGTGAGCCCCTGAGGGGCACAGGTGTGGTGGGCACAAGGGCTCCCAAGAAGAGGGGGGCGGGGCTGCTCTGTTGGAGGGGAGCTGCAACTGGGCGTGGGGTGGGCAGGGATAAGTCAGAAAGGTGATGGAAAGCCGTGTGATGAAAACCCATGTGATGAAAACCCATGTGATGAAAACCCATGTGATGAAAAGCTGTGTGGGAGGCTCCCTTCCTGCCAGCATCTGGAAATTGTATTCAGCTGGTGTGAATGAGACTTTGGGCAACCGAATACGCAGCTGGGGTCCCATCTGGGCAGCTGAGGTGTGGGCCAGAGACACACTGAGACTTAGGGCCCAGAGGCTCCAGTGGCCCTGACTACACCAGCCCCTCTCCACCCCTGGAATGGGAGGAAACTGGAAGTTCAAGTTTAACGCTATACAGTATGACACTGTAAAGCGCCAGCAGGCCCCTGGCTTATGTAGGACGGTGGACAGAGAAAACATTCCAGCACGGGCCGAGTCCGAGAACGCCTCCCGGAGGGAGTGCTTGGCTTAGCGCTTGAGCTTCCTCAGCCAAGAATGTGCTACAGGCACATGCCCTTCTCCCCGACGGGATGTCACCTCGCCCTCCTTCCTGTGGACAGGGTTCAGTACGAGAGGGAGAAAGGCAGGTTTCTTCCTGGTTCAGAAAGTGTGAAAGCGCTCAGGGAGAAATGTGGGGTCCGGGAGAGAGAAGGATGTTCCCCGCCCGTAACTTAAAAAGCCCAGCTGGTATCTTTGTGTTCAGTCGGGTGCCATATTGCAGACAGCTAGAGGGATATTTATTTTATCACTTACATATGATCAGGGGAAAAAAAAAAAAAACCCTTATTTGAATGTTGAAAACTCAGGAACCGAGAATTTACTCTTATGCTATTGGAATGATCTGACTATTTTGGCAATCTCTAACTGACTCAAATTTAAGACAGCCCTCTCTCTGCCTTAGGCTAGTGAAATCATCGTTTGCCTAGCACTGGATCCATTACTCCAGAATGCAGCTCCAACCAGTGGGCTGGTTGCAAGGTGAGCACACGGCTGACACACACCAAGTGTTTGCGGAGGAAGGGAGGGAGTCCCGGTGAGCTGACAGAGACATCAAGCCTGAGCTTCGGAACTGAGAAAAAAAAGTAACAGGTTTGCGAAGGCACGGGGCACTGCCCCACAGGGGAGGGGAGACGGCGGGTGTCCAGAGAGCGCCTCCAACCTGCTGAAGCTGCGGCGAAGGGCTCACGGCCAAGCATACCAGAGGCCACCGAGATCCTCCCAGCCCACACGCACGCGCTCACGATGGGTTTCTTTGATTTGCTTGTTTGCTTTCCTTTGATTCTGCTGTTCAAAGGAAAGAGGGTGTGTTGACGTTTCGGATAAAGAATGTGCTTTCTGGGTGATCTAATTCATCTTGCTGTAGAACGAAAAGGAAACGGGAGGGCAGAAGGAAGCAAGGCCCGTGGAATACCTCAACAGGATGAAAACATGCGAGTTTTCATGCAGTGTTATATAAAAGTGGATGTCCTACTGTGCGGTATATCTTTTACCCCCTAAACCACAGACGACAATACCATAACTGGAGTGAAGAACAAATGCTACGTAGGGAAGGGATGAGGGGTGGGCATGCGGGGAAGAAAGAGCGTGCTGGACACAGGAAAGAACTAACTGCACACCTTACCTCATTTAATCCTCACAACAGCCCAAAGGTAACTAGTATATAGGTGAATAAAAGCAACACAAAACAAAAACAGGGTCACAGAGAAGAGTCATCACCCAAGACTTGAGTCCAGGTTGGTTTAATGCCAAAGTCCCTTCTCTTTCCACTGCCTCCCAAACACGATGAGGACTTTGAACATGACAGAGCAGCACAGCCATGCTCACAAGTTCATGTCCATTGACCTTAGGCCGAAGGTACTTACTCCTGGAAATCATCAGCTCAATAGAGGTCTATTTTTTAGAATAGATGCAGTATAGATGAGATATTTTTAGCTAGCCTGCATCTATTAGGCTATTAGGCTATACTCTGCACTCTTTCCAGTATAATAATAATGGGCACGGTGAGTAATGGGATTTTGTTCTTAAGAAGGTTAAATGCCCACATCTAAGTAGCTGTGGTATGTTGGGATAAAGGACTTGTTTTGCCTCCTAAGACAGGCCAGAGCTGAGAAGGCAGGTTACAGTGGCCATGCAAGCCGACACATGCCCCTGAGCCCAGGAGCTGGGGGAAGTGGGCAGAGAGGTGAGCCAGAGAGGTTGGTATTAGACTCCGCCCCTCATTTTCCTTTCATCTGTTGTGGACCGGCCTGTAATCAGAGTCTGCATGGACATAAGAAGTACTGAGCTCCGTCTGCACCAGCCTGAGACAGCCTGACGACCAGTCAGCCCTTCTGCTCTGCTCCGCAAATGCCACTGGTCCCTGTTTCCCCGGTTTTCCATTCTCCATCCGGATGTCCAGGTGTCCACATGTTTATGCACCCAGATGCCAAGGTTCCCATCAGAGCCAAACCCTTGGGTCACAAAACACTGAGAGTATACACGTAGTTGACTTTTCATTCAGTGTTTGGCATTGTGTAAAGACAGTTAAGTTTGAATACTAAAGTCTAAGAATGTTAGGGCTGGGCAGTGGCAGAAGGGAACAGGGCTTCACCCAGGTCGCTGTGGACTTTTAAAGCTAGCGAACTCATTCACCGAACTAACATTCTGCTTGGTGTGAGGCCTCCTGTCACAGAAGGCCAGGAGGGGCCCCGCCATGGGGCCAGGATGTGATCGCAGCTGCTGAGGTTGCATTGAACTCGAATTGTACCCTATACCTGCGAGACCAGAAAGCCCAAAGGGCAAGGGGAACTGTGTTCCAAGGAGGTTCCTGAACCAGGCTGGAGAAATCGAATTCCATTGTCATAAACAAAGCCACAGGGTAAGCAGTCAAGTAATAATCATCCAAAGTGTGACTGGGTCTTGAATTGACCTGATTCAGGCTAAGTGCTGGTTTGAAATAGAGGCTTAGCAAGGACCGTCTTATAGGGCATAGGCTTCCTGGGTCTGTTCAGGAATGGCTTTCTCGGGAGACTTACCTGGTCACTGAGAATGACAGTTCCCAGCTCTTCCAAGGCAACACCTGTTTGGGCCAGTTTCAACCTCCCAAGAGCCAGTGGTTTCCTCTGGTGTCACCCAGACCAATGCACAGAAACCCCTGACCGGGTGGACGGAGAGGGTATAAAGAATATAAATCAGCACCCAAGAACCTAACCTCCACTAAACTGCCAGTCTTGGAGGAGGTAAGGAAAGAAATGTAGAAAGCCTAGGCTGGAAATAGTGTAGTTAATTGTTAAAATCATGGGCCTCAGATTCAGACAGACCAGCACTCAAATCCCAGTTCTGCAACTTCGTAGGTGTCTGGGAACGGAGGACTAACTTGTCTGAAACCTCAGCTGCCCCATCTGTGAAGCAAGCATAACAATGGCACCTCCTCGCCAGAACGTGACGAGACTTGAAGAGTTCACATGTTTGGCAAGTGGTAAGAGTGCACGTTTGCTATAATAACCATCTATATTCTAGAATATTCACATAGGAAATATAGTGTTTTCATCAAGAAACACAAAAGGCAAGTTTTTAAGCTCATCACTACTTATGACCTATTAACAAAACATTTCTTGAGGAGTTTCTAGTTTAGCCGAGAAGGTAAACACAAAAAGAACTGCACATTACCAAATAAGAGAATATATGTATGCTGAAATCAAGATATAGAGTATATGAGAAGCAGGAAGGGGAAAGGGCTCCTTGCACATGGGTGAGAGAATGGCGCCTCCTGGAGGAAGGGGAAGGAAGGGTGTGGCTGACAGTGATGGTAGGCAAACCAATATCATCACCTCCCTTCCCTCTTGCTCACTTCCCAACTAAATACTCTCTTTCCCAGCCTCCCTTGCAGCTAGAGTAGGGGTGGCCGTGTGACACAATGTTGAACATGAAACTTTAGAGGAAGATTCTGGAGGCTTTTGAAAATGGTTGTATTATTTGATAAAAGGTAAATCCATCACTAGGGACACCCTTGCCCTTCTTCTTACCCTGAACATGGCTATGGTATGTGGAGCTATAACAGACACTTTGCAAGCATACTGCCATAAGCCAACATACCGAGATGACAGAAAAGAAGGATTCCCTGGGACTGGGTCTTTGACAGCAGGGCTGAGTTGCTGTGGCAGCCCTGAACGGCCTGCCTCTAGACTTGTATGAACGCTGAATGTCTTCCTTGTTTAAGTCACTGTTGGTTAGCATTTATGTTACTGGCAGCTGAATGCATTTCTAATTGATGCAGAGGAGCAGAGAGCAAAAGCACAGAGGTAGGGAAACAAGGTCACTGCCAAGGAAAGGGGAACAAGCCCTGATTTGCTGGAGCACAAGAAGCAGAAGAGGGAACATAGAAAACCAGGCTGGGAGTGCAGGCTGAGGCCTTATGCAAAATGATAAGGAGTTGAGACTTGGCAATGAGGAAGCTAATGAAGTTTCACGTGACAGAATGGTGTGGTAAGAACTGTACTCCTGGAAGATTAAACTGTGGGTAATTCAGTTTGGAAGGCAGAGACGCTAGGAGCTGGGAGAGCCGTGGGTTAGCAGGCTACAGCAGGCATCCCGGGGAAAGGCGGGGAGCGCCTGTCCAGGGTGGCCGAAGTGGGGATGGAGACGATGCAGGTACAGGCTGATTCCCCATGAATTTTTCCTCAAATATAGACATGTTCAGCTCTCAAAGAAAATCTCTAAAGTCCCGTTTCGATGACCTATATTCACAGCAAGATTACTCATGATTTACTATTTGTCTCAATATACAAAAAACGCTTTGAATTTGGCTGACTCTGTCCCAGGGTAATGGAAGAGCCTTGTGAGGACACCACGTGGAAACATCAGCCCACGGATGCTTTCACTCACCACATGGGAAGGATCTGTTTTTCAAACGCATTCACCAAGGAAAATGAGATGAGAAAGTGCAAGAGATGTGAAGGAACAGAAATCCAAGTTATTAGCATCAACTCTGGACCAAACATAGTTCTAGAAACATGAATATACTTTACCTCACGTTTACTGATTTTCAAGACTGCTATTACTCTCTTCCTTTTACAGTTGAGAAAACTAAGGGCCAGAAAGGTTATGTCCCTCGTTCGCATTTACATACCTATTTATTGGCAGGGCTGAAACTAGGTTTCAAACCCAAAATACCATGACGGGTCTCATAGCATCTGTTTTGGGCTGAAGTATGTCTCCCAAAAATTCATGTTGAAGTCCTAACCCCAGCACCTCAGAATGTGACTATATTTGAAGATAGGGCCTTGAGATAAAAGTTAAGGTAAAATGAGGCCAAAGGAATGGGCCCCCATCCAATATGACCGTGTCCTTAGGCGAAGAGATTAAGACCCAGACAAGCACGGAAGGAAGGCCATCTGGAGACAGAGGCAGAAGGCGGCCATCTATTGTGCAAGCCAAGGAGAGAGGCCTCAGAAGAAGATAACGCTGCCAACACCTTGATCTCGGACTCCCAGACTCCAGAACTGTGAGAAAACAAATGGTTTAAGTGACATGGTCTGTGGTGCTTTGTTGTGACAGCCCGAGCAACCCAGCCCGGCATCTGGGCTTCCTTCTCCAGCCCAGTCGCATCCTCGGCCACCCCTGCAGCAGAGAACCAAAGGGCTGGCTCTGCACGAGAAAGAGGGCGGGGCTCACACTTCCTGTCCCACCAGCACACTCCTGTCTTCTTAGAGTGAGGTGAGACCTACTCCACTCAAAAGTGCTACAAGATTCCTCAAAAAGTCGAGCGTAAAATTACCACTTGACCCAGCAATTCCACTCCTAGGTATACACCCCGTAGCACTGAAAACAGGTGCTCGAACAAATACTTGTACACAAGTGTTCACAGCAGCACATTCACAATAGCAAAAGATGCAAGAAACCACAAAAAATGTCCGCCAGCAGATGTCTGCATAAGTAAACATGGTTATCTCCACACAGTGGAACATTACTCGTCCGTAAAGAGGAATGAAGTACAGGCACAGGCCACCGCGTGGATGAACTTTGAAAATGTTATGCTAAGTGAAAGGAGCCAGACACAGGAGGCCACATATTGCATGATTCTATTTCTATAAAATATCCAGAATTGGCAAATCTGTAGAGACGGAAAGCAGATTAGTGGTTGCCAGGGACTGGGGGGTGAGGGTGGGAGTGGGAGGGGTTAGAAGCAGGGGGAGTGGGGCGTGGCTGCTTAATGGACAGAGTTCCCTTTTCCTTTCAGCTTCCTTCTAGAACGAGGGAGAGGTGATGGTTGCACAGCATTGTGGGTGCTCCAAATGCCACTGAATTGTGCACATTCGAATGTCCACACCGATTTTATGTTATGGGAATTTAGCCTCCATTTTTCTTTTAAGTGCTGGGAGCATGGCATAGGGACTAGAGAATAAAGGAGACCCATGGACATGACTGAGAAAGTGGGAGGGATGGAGACGACACAACTGTGCACCACCAGCCGTGTGACCGTGGGTGACTCACCACTCAGGCCTCTATTTTCTCCTCCATGGGACAGAAAGGGCTCTGAACAGCCAGCTCTGAGAACACACTATATAGATGTCAGTTATTGTGAACATAGGGCTGTTCATTCTATAGATACATACGTTCATCTCTAACGACCTCCCCCTCGATACATCCTGATTTTTAAATCGGTTCACTAGTACAAGCATGGCCAACTTCCAGGACAAGACTCAGTGTTAAAGCAGCCAGAAGAGCCTGCTGTTCTAATAAACATTCTGTGCTGAAGAGGGGAGGGGAAAGGCAGGGCCAGCCATCAGCGGGTTGAGGGAGCAGAAGACATAGATGCTTCTGGCCAAGGTCGTTAAAGAAATATGCTTCCTTATTTCACCACCCTGCAAATTCAATAAACAACCCTCTGTGTGTGATTAAATATGACATGGTATGTAAATATGACTTGCACGCTCTAAGACAGCCTACTGCCAGGGAAGATCTGATTTGTAATCACAGGAACATCTAAGAGCCTGGACCTGGCGGAGCGCAGGGGCTGTGACAGAGCTGACACCCTGCCCCTGTCAGGGAGCACCCACAGGGAGGGCCGTGAGGGTGAGGAGACTCCATGACTGTTTTCTCCATGCCTGCAGTCCAGGCTGGAGGGCTTCCCTGATGTTACCCCTGTTCCACTTTCCAGAAGACAGAGAACCAGTTTCCCCTCCTGCTTCTCTGGGCCTTGCAGCTGGGATTGGCTCCAGCTCCCCCGAGACAGTGGCAAGCAAAGGTGGCAGCAGCATCCTAGCAGGGCAGGCCACGCTGGGTGGGAGGGTCCCAGGATGATGGATCCACTCCAGGGTGCCCCCTTCTCTTGCCTGCTGACAGCTGGCTAGCCTTGGGAGCTCCCACGCACAAGAAAGAGGAATGCACAGCTCATTGAGACCCCATGCATTCCGATGCTGCCCACGCAGGCTCTGCCTTGACCAAAAACACTCATGCCAGAAAAAAACCCAACCATTGTCACCAGGGGCCCACACTGCACTCAGCCTTGTCAATGTACCAACTTCTGAACTGGCAAAAATGACAGACAGACAGACTCATGTCTATTCCACACTCAAACACCTCCTGGTATTGGCCATGCCACCCTCACTTCTGCTGGGCACAGTGAGAGGTTCTGAGGGAACAGGCGGCATGTTCTCTGCCCCCAGGACTTAATTTGTTCACTCACTGATTCATTCCATCTTTGAGCCACCTGTCACGTGCCAGCCACTGATGCCAGCAATTCGAAGTCAACACAGGGAGAAAAAGTGCTCCTACCTAAAACAGCTAGAGCATGATCGCACACTAACACCCCCTGTGGGCAGGTCATAGCAATCTCTGGTACGCCTTAAGGCTTAGCCATGTGAGCTCACTTTATGCCTGAATTTGGGCACTTTCAGGAAACTAGAAGGGACTTGAGTCACCGCTAAGTCCAATGGTCCCTTTCCTGTCACTGTACCAAATCTCCTGGGGAGCTTTTTAAAAACACAGGTTTCTCACACGCATCAGGATTGGTGAAGACACGGAGAAAAGGGAAACGCTTGTGAACTATCGGTGGGAATCAAACTGGGGCAGCAGGACACTATGCAAAACAGCATGGTAGTTCCTCAAAAAACTAAAAATAGAACTTCCATTTGACCCAGCAATTCCAATTCTGGGTACACACCTAAAAGATCATGGGTGACTCACCCACCCACTCGGGGCCCCGAGATTCTTGAAAGCAGAATCTCGAAGAAATATTTGTTGACCTAAGTTCATAGCACATTACTCACCATGGCTGAAATATGGAAGCAACCAGAGTGTCCTTAAACAGATGAATGGACAGGCAAAATATATAGAACGTAATATTATTCAGCCTTAAAAAGGAAGGAAATTCTGCAACATGTTACAACACAGATGAAGCTTGAGAACATTGTGCTAACTGAAATAAGCCAGTCACGAAAATGCAAATCCTTGATGAATCCAGTTATGATAAGGTACCCAGAGCAGTCAAGTTCATCGAGACAGACAATAGAATGGTGGTGCTGGGGGTGGGGGAAGGAGAGAGTGGGGAACTATTGTTTAGTGGGTACAGAGTTTCAGCTTTGCAAGTGCAAAAGTGCTGGGGGAGGGTTGCACAATGTGAGCGTGCTTAACAGCACTCAACTGTACAAGGAAAAATAGTACAAGTTATGTCGTGCGTGTAACAGTCTAAGAATACAGGCCCCTGGGCCCCGGACCCAAAGGCTCAGACTCAGGAGCCTGAGCAGGACTCAGGAGTCTGAATTTCTCCCCGGGAGTTACTGATTGCAGCCAGGTTTGGAGCCCTCCAAGCCAAGGTCTTATTTTGAGATGAGGGAACTGCAGTCCGGGGAAGTAAAGCGATTTGCCAAATGTCATCAGCTCCCTAGGGACGGTGTAGGGAAAGCCGACGTCGGGGGTTTGTAACCTGGCTGGACATCTGAGCCACTCACTGGGCCCCAGCGCAGCCCCACTGAACCGGGATTTCTGGGGGAAGAGGCCCGAGCAGTGAGGACTTGTAAACACGCCACTTACAATTCTGAGCTCTTACAATTCTGATGTGTGGCCAGACTTGAAGATTCCTGACCGAGTCTCCTGGCTCCTTTCACACTCACGCACTGGACGCCAGATTCTGGCTGGAAACCCGGGATTGAGCGTCAGCTCTTTGAGAGGGCTGCTACCAGAAAAGCCTGCAGCCGATTTTAGCGGTTAAGCAACGTGGTTCTCTCACCCTCTCAAGAAATGAAGTGCTTGAAAAATCCAAAGACCTCACTATGCATATTTTGGGGTCTTCTACGATGCCCCTCTTTCCTTAATGCAACTGAAAACACAGTATGTGGAGAGATACACATGGAAGAAGGGGCAAGATGGAACTTCTGTGTTCCACTTCACTAGCCTGGGATGCAAAAGGAAGTCAAGTTTTTATAAAGTAAAAAAGTGTAAGCCCTTGCCTGGTAGCTTGTTTGGTTGGAACATCGTCCCAATAGGCCAAGGTTGCAGGTTTGATCCCAGGTCAGGGCACATAAAATGAATGCATAAATAAGTGGAACAAAAAGACAAATCAATGTTTCTTTTCTCTCTCTCTCTAACAATCAATAACTGAAAATGCTTTTAAAATGTAATCTTTTTCTTTTTTGCCCTGACAGCTGCGACTCAGTGGGTTGGGCATCATCCTGTGGACCAAAAGTTCACAGGTTTGATTCCCGGTCATGCCTGGGTTGCAGGCTGGGTCCCCAGCTGGGGACATGCAAAAGAGGCAACCCATCGATGTTTCTCTCCCTCTCTTTCTCCCTCCCTTCCCCTCGGTCTAAAGGTAAATAAATAAAATCTTTAAAAAAATAAAAAAGTAATCTTTTTTTTCATGACATCTGGATTTTGAATCATTCTAGAAAGGTTTTACCCATTCTGAGGTTATAAGCGAATTCTTCCTTGTTTTCTGATAGGTTTTGTTTGGTCACTGTATTTAGGTTACTGATCTGTTTGAGAAGTGTCTGGGTGTGTGGCAGGAGGTGTGGCTTACAAAGCTTTCCAGACGACCTACCCAGTTGTAATGACACTTTTATTCATGTTGCTTCCTCTGATTTTGCAAATTTATTATATGCCAGATTCATTTATGCATTTGAGATGACTTCCGGACTTTCTGCTGTTATATTAGTTTGTCTTCTTACTTATGTACTAGGACCACACAATGTAAAGTTTTGAGGTTTAATTACATCTGTGACTACCACTCATTACTCTTGCTCCTCAGAATTTTCCCTACTTTAGTTTTCACCGAGGACTTTAGAATCATTTTGTCTAGTCCAGAAAAAAGAGTCTTGGTTTTCCTGTTTCCTTCAGACCTGTTTCAATTTTTCTTCCTGTAGGCCCTGAACTTTTGGGGTTAAGTTTATCTTTTTTTTCTCTGTTTCCTGTTGTAAATGCGGCCTTTTTTCCTATTATATCTTCTGACTTGTTATTGCTCATTAATACTGTAGCCTGCTACCTTGCTAAATATTCAAATTGTTTGAGGTCAGGGGGGTTTTTTGGTCAATTTTCTTGGATTGTCTGGCGTATCGTAGAATCTGTAAATGGTGTTTTACATCTTCCTTTCCAATTTGATATCTCTAATACGTTCTCTTATTTTGTTCTGGGGAAGTTAATGACATGGTCCTTCAGTGATACACATGCAAAGCAAGTTCACGGTCTAGAGTTTGGGCACAGCTACATATGTAGCAGGTGTACGGGGAGGAAATGGATCAAAACTCTAATCCCTTCTATAGAAAGCAGGTGAGAATTTAAATTAATACAGGCACTATAGAAGACAATATGGAAGCTGCTCAAAAATTAAAAAGAGAATTACTATGTGACCCAGCAATCCTGCTTCTGGATATATTATATCCAAAGAAACCAAAATCGCTGCCCCAAAGAGTTCCTGCACCCCATGCTCACTTGCAGCACCAACAGCCAAGACATGGAAGCAAGCTAAGTGTCCACTGACAGCTGCGTGGATAAGAAAGTAAAGGAGAAGAGCTGTATCGAACCGACAGAACAAAATGGCATCGAGGACCCGCTGTACATGTTTCCACATTTTAACCCAATGATCACTTCGACGTTGTGTGATTTTTAAGCCCATGGCCGCTAAAATCAGAAAAGGTTTAGAGGTGTACTGTCATTTAAGACTCAGTCCGTGTGAACTCACAGGCCATTGAGAGTTTAACGGACATCAGGCCCACCAGCTCTGAATGTGCAGGCGGCCCCACATGGGGCCTGTCACATGGTTATGTGGGTGGGTTTGCTTGGCTCACTTCCTACCACTGATAGGAACTTGGCCCCTGATCGAGTTCAGTTTTGAATCAGGTGTTCACACTTCATAGAAATCACCTTTTCTTACTGAATGTTTCAATAAAGACAAGTGTTTTCAAGGTGCCTCACTCAGAAGGAAAAAGCAGCTCAGGATAGAAATATTATTCTTCCAAAAATACCCGCCCTGTCTCAGACCAAGTCAACACGAGGAGGGCGTCCCTGGAAAGCGCAGGGCCCAGGAGGGTAGGGTGAGGTGGAGGCTATTTTTAGGCCTTGATGTCACCTCCTGACAGCTGTGGGCATCAGTGGGTGAATAAGGGCCTGCCCATTGGACCATATTCCTCAGCCCACAGTCCAGGTACTGCTGGCTGACCAACGGTTATTTTCTTCAAGGAAAAAAAAAAAGCCCCATTGGGATGAATAGTGTGTCTGTCTTGGGACTTGCTGGAAAAGACCTTGGTGTATTTCAGAAGGAGTTCTGGCTCGGGGACCAGGGACCGAAGAGCATCATTGCCAGGCTGCCCAGGTGCCCTCCCCTCACGCTTCCCCCTTGCCTCCCTCCTTACCTATCCTCCCTGGATTTCCCTTGTCACCTGCCCTCCTCCCCTTCAATAGCTCACCAGACAGTTGCCTCGGCAAGGAGCCATGGGGGAGGGGCAGATGCTTGAGCCCCTCTGCAAGAAGCAGGAGCAGCCGGAGCCCACCTGTCCCAGGACCTTTGCCCAGATATGACACTGTATCTTTCCGTGGCCACAGACAGGCAGGACCAGCCTGACATTCACTGTGCTTGCACCCAAAGATTACCTGGTATACCTCTCAGTTTGTGTCCTAGTTCTTAAATAAAAATAGTATCAAATCGGTGTGCTGTAGAGGCAAGATAAAGAACCCTGGAACCAGGGTGGTCGGTTTGAACAAGAGTAAATTCACATCAAGCCATCATATTTTAAATTGGGGAACCCATACATGTCCCTGCCTAAAACAGGGCCTGGCCTGGCTCAACCCCGGAGAATAAACACAGAGACCATTAACTGGCCCCCTCTGTCAGGATGGGCGAGCTCAGCCAGCCTGGCTGGACTTCATGGCACTATGACCGAAAACCACCAAGGGATAGCAAGGAACACGGGCGGGGCTCAGGTGCCTGAGGTCCTGGCTCACAGACCTCTCATCTCTCCAAGAAGCAGGTAAGGGTAAGGGCTAGGGTCGTGCCAAAAGAGGTAGCCAGCCAGCCTAGCCTAGCCATGCGCCTATTTTGAGGCTCACTTCAAGAACATCTCAGCATATAAACATACCCCTTGTTTGATGTTCTCGTGTTTGCAAACGTTATATACATGCAGTCACTGGGTGTGTGTTCATTTGTGAATGGCTCCTTTCACTCCGTGTTGTTGCTGAGATTCTTTTTTTCCCAAATTAACGCATTCATTAGTTCTCGCTGTATGTAGCACAATGTACATATTCATTTTCTCCCAGGGTGTGGGGGGCGGGTATTTGTGGTGTTTCCAGGTTTTTGTCACTAGCAACAGTTCTGCTAGAAATAGAATTTCTTTAAGATGGAAACCCTCGTGCAGGTCTTCTGGAGCTCATACAGAAGAATTTCTCTGGGGGCGCAGAGCGGGATTCCTGGGTCGTTGTGCAATTGGGCATGTTCTGCTTTTCTAGATAATGCCCAATCTTGCCCAAAGTACGAATTAATCTTCCATCAATAGTGTTTTGCTCCTCATCCAAGGTATTGTCTGAATTATTAATTTTTGCCAGTCTGGTGACATAAAATAGGATCCCCCCCTTGTTTTAATTTGCATCCCATGATTAACAATGAAATTGAGCATTTTTCATACGTTTTTATCTGAGTCGTCCCTCTTTGTATATTGTTGGGTGTAACGGTTTCTCAGTGATTTCCAGGAGATACTTATACACTCTGGACGAGAATCTTTTTCTGCTGGTATGTGTTCCAAATGCTTTCTCCCTGTCTGTTGCTTTTATTCTCACTCTTCTTCTAGAGCCTTACAATAGCTCCTCATTAAGGCAGCAGCCCCAGCGGTCTTGTCCTCCGCGGTTTGCACTTCGGTGTCCTCTTCAAGAAATCTTTCCTGACCACGAGGTCTTCAAGACAGTCTGTTTTATTTTTTTAAAGGTTGAAAGGTTTACATTTTCCCTTTCAGTCCTAAGTCCACCCAGACTTGGTTTGTGTACACGGAACTGCAGAGGGCTCCGATTTCATCGATTTGCCACATGGGTAATTCCCGAGCACTCCCTCATTCTTCTGTAATCGCCATCTCTGTCATTTGACCGAGTTTCCAAACGTGCTCAGGATGGTGTCTGGGCCGCTTTTTCCAGTGGTCTGTCTGTCTATCCCTGCGCTAACACCTCACTGTCTTAACTGTTATTGCTTTATAATGAGGCGTGATCGCTATGAGGGCAAGTCCCTCCCTCTGTCCTTTTTCCTTCTAGGCTCTTGGCCTCCCCTGGACTGTTACCCTTCCACATAACTGTTACACTCAGCTGCCAACTTCCATGAAAAACCCATGTTGGTATTTTTATTGGAATGCTTTAAATCTCAAGCTTCCATTTGGAAAAGTAGACATAATTTCCTTAGATGTTATTGCTATTGTAATTGATAGCTTTATCTAATTAAATTTTCCAAATGTCCCAGTATATAAAAATGCAATCGACTTGTGTATATTGGGTTTATAGCTGGCAACCTTGCTAAGTTTCCTTATTAATTCTACCAACTTGCCCAAGATTCTGTGCAAGCCATCCATCAACTATAAATAACGACAGTTTTGTTTCTTCCTTTCTAGTCCTTATAAATCCTTTTATTTTTTCCTGCCTTATTGTACTGGCTAGGAGCTGGCGGAAGCGGGAATTCTCATCACGACCCTCCTTGCTGAAGGGTCTGACTTTCTGGTTCAGCACTGAGTGCAGCATTTGCTGTAAGTTACTTTTGATACACGGCTGTCCTTTAGAAGGTTCGGAAAGGAGTCTTTCCTGGTTTGCTAGGAGTCTTTATCATACGCTGATGATGGATTTTATCAAGCAGTTTTCTGCTTTTGGTGAATTTTTTCATTTGATCTGTGAGTGTGATAAATGTATCAGTCAATTTCAAATGCTGAACCAGCTTTGGATCTCTGGGGAAAACCCTCGTTCCAATTTTGTCATGACTTGTTGTCTTTTTATATATTATTTCTTTAGTTTACCAGTATCTTCTTCAGGACATTTGTATATTTGTTCACGAGGAAAATCAGCCTGTAGTGTTCCTTTCTCACACTGCCTTCATCTGCTGTTGGTATGAAAAGTTTGTACTGGTTTCATAAACTGAACTGGGAGCGTTTCCTCTTTTTCAGGTCGTTGTAAGATTTGAATAATATTTTAATGTCTCTTGAAGTCTGTTGAAACCTACTTATAAAATTACCTAGGCCTGGCATTTTCCTAATGGGAAGATTCTTTACTACTAATTCAATTTATTTGATTCAATGTTTCGATGATTATGAAAAGATTCCATTTTTTCTTTCACTTTTAAGTCCATTTTGCCAAGTTCTATTTTCCCATGAATTCATCCACTTCACTTAAGTTTCTGTGTTACTGGCATAAATTAGTCCGTAAATTAGTCTCTTATCTTTGTAATTTCTGCTGTTACGGCGACATGTTCAGATTGATTATTTTTGTATTCTCTCTTTATGTCTTGATCAATCTTGCTAGAAGTTTGTTAATTTAATTAGTCACATCAATGAACAAACCTTTTGTATTGATCATCATTTTTAGTCTACATTTTATTCTATATTCATTTGCTACTTCATAATTCCTTAATTCTCTATTGTTTTCTTCATTCTACTATATTTAGGCAATTTTAATGTTCTTGTACTAACTTTTTTTTATCTTCAGCTGAAGACATGCTTATTGATTTTAGAGAGAGGGGTAGGGAGGGAAAAAGAGAAGAGAGAAACATCAGCATGAGAGAGAAACATCGATTGGTTGTTTCTCATACGCCCCCTAACCAGAACTAAACACCCAACCCCGACCAGGAACTGAAAGCGTGACCTTTCGCTTTGTGAAGTGAAGCCCAACCAACTGAGTCACACCAGCCAGGGCTATTTTACTTTTTAAATTAAAAGCTCAATTCCCTGATTTTAGCTATCCTTATTTTATAGTACAAGCATTTAAGTTTATAAAATTCCTTCCAGCCCTGGCTGGTGTGGCTCAGTGGATTGAGCACTGGCCCGCAAACCAAAGGGTTGCCGGTTCGATTTCAAGTCAGGGCACGTGCCTGGGTTGCGGGGGGCCAGGTGAGGCCCCCAGTAGGGGGTGCACAAGAGGCAACCACACATTGACGTTTCTCTCCACCTCTTTCTCCTTCCCTTCCCCTCTCTCTAAAAATAAATAAATAAAATATTTAAAAAAAACCTCCTTCCAAATACCACCTTAGCTGCACATCCCAAATTTAGACGTGTAGCATTTTTACTTTACAAATCAAAGTATTTTATTTTCCACAAGACATCATACAGCTCCATGATTTATTACAAAATGAATACCCAAGTAACCACCAACTAGGTCAACATACAGAATATTATTTGTACCCCAGAAACACCCTGAGAGTCCCTTCCCAGACACTATGCGATGCCACCCTCCCCAAGCCAACTGTTATCCTGACTTTTATCGTTACCTTTTTCTTTTTTTAATTAATTAATTTATTTTTATTCAGTTACAAGTTATCTTTTTCTTTTATTAGAGTTTTAACTCCTGAGTACTTTTCCCCTAAAAATCACAGCTTATTTTTGTAAATGTTTTGGTTTGGTTTTCTACTTGTTTATAAACGAATGTGTGCAGAATCTATTTTTTGAATCTATTTTCTTTCACTAAGCATTATATTTGTGAGATGCATCTGCATTATTGTTCATAGCTAGTTTGCTGATTTTCATTGCTTATAGTTCTCTATTAATGAATATATTTATTTATGTATCATTCCACTCGTAATGGACATTTGAGTTATTTCCAGTCTGTGGTCATTGCGAATAATGTTGCTATGAACAATCTTATAAGTCTCTTAGGGCATCTGTTGCCTGTGTTTCTGTTAACTATGTACCTATCAGTGTATCATGAAGTAGCTCAGAAGGTAGCTTCAGCACTAGTAGACAGTGACAATTGTTTTCTAAAAGAGTAATAACAAATTACATTCCCACTAGCAGTACAACTACTGCTCCATAGTCTTATCAACACTTGGAATTGTCTTTCTTTTCGATTTTAGCCACTCTGACCAAGTGTAATAATTCCTAATTTGCATTTTCCTGGTTATAATGATGTTGAACACATTTGCATATGTTTATGGATAGAAGGGAATATTAACCACTGCTGAAGAAAGAATTAATACACTGGAAGACAGGCTTGGAGAAATTACCCAGAATACAACACAGAGAGAAAAAAAAAGATGATGAAATAGCAGTTAAATGACATGAATGATAGAGTAAGAATGTTGAATATATAATTACTTGGAATGTTGGAATAAAATAATATAAATAATAAGAAAGAAGTAATATTTGAAGAGCTATTAAATTAATTTTTCCAAGAATTGATGAAAAACACAAACTGTAAGAATCAGGAAGCCCCAAGAATTCCAAGAAGTACAAGTAAGAAAGAATCCATATTAAGGTTCTTATAGTCAAAATACAGAACACCAAAGGGAGCAAGAAGATCTTCAAAGCAACCAGAGAGAGAAGAAAAATTACCTATTGTGGAATAGCTATTAGATTGATTGCTGATGTCTCATCAGCAGCAAATGAAGCTGGAAGACAGTGGAATATTTTCAAGGCCTAATAGTCAACTCAGAATGCATATTCAGTGATAGCTTCTTTCAGGAATGAGGTGAAGTAAGTATATTCAGATCAATAAAAACTGAGAAAATTTACAAACAGTAAACCCTCCCTAAAGCAATAGACCAAGTCATTGGTAAAATGCAGAAGTCACAAAAAAAAAAAAGAGGAAATTCACAGGAACCAAAAGGAAGCAAGGGAACACCTCTGAAGTGTCACACCAATCTTCCCTCCCTTTTTCTAAGAACTAACAGAGCACAATTGTCAAGAAGTTAAACATATGACTCATACAAATACAGTCGTTAAAGAAAGAGAATGTGGGAATAAGATTGCTAGGTTAGGAACAAAACTAGTTAATGTGTTTATGGGCAATAAAACCATAAGTTTTGGTTATACTTTCTATCAGATAGAAATCACTTAATATCTGTGGGCGAAAAATCTATAAATTATCAGCAGCTTCACAGGTTATGGGCCCTGAATCAGTGGTAGAAAGTGAGTCAAATAAAGGTACGTTCCCCTAGATTATTAAAAAAAGCCTCAGGGGTTGAACAAATGCTCCAGTATGACATTGAAGGGACATGTTCTTCTTTTGTCTTACTTCCAAATTTGAGATAATGTTTCTTAACAGAGCAAATCCCCACTTAATGAAATAAAACATAGCAGTAGCGTTGGTATCACATGGATGTGGCCACGGCCAAGGTGACAACTGACCCAACCGGCCCACGCGTCTTCTCTACCAGCTGTTGGGAACTGGGACATCCTCGAGGCTCCCACTGAACTAGGGAGCGAAGTCTGCTGTTTTGTGGTGCCCGCGTTTGTCTGTGTGCGTAGCGAAGAGGTGACAGCTGGACTACAGGGGAAAAGAGGCATGGGTCAGATAGTCCTGGTGACCCCAAGTGGCTTCTGTGAGATACTCCAGTGGTCTTCCAACAAATCCTCTTTCGTGCTGAAAGAAATTATGTAAGTTTTAAGAAGAAGGAGGAGAAGGAGGAGGAATCCATGATTTGAAAACCTAGAGAACTGAGATAGAGAGTAAGACTTTGTTCAGTCAATCAATCAATGTATCTCCAAGGTTCTAAGTACATGACCCCCCACCCCTCAACATGTCAGAATATCAGTTCTTACGTGTTTCCTGTTAACCCAGGGTAAGGGTGCTCAATTGCCACATAGTAGACAGTTACTCAGGACTTGGAGCCAAGAGCTACACTGGGCTAAGCCCATAAACTTATTTCCACATCACACAAGGCAGATCCAAGAAGACATCGCTCATCTTTCCAGCTTCGTATTATTCATTCCACTAGCTTACAGCTCACGTCTCACAGCCAATGGTCTGTCCTCAGTTGCCTATACCGATGTAAAGAAAAACTCGAGAAAAGCTACACAGCCCTTTAGTTTAATTTATCAGGTCAATTCAGAGGCACAATTATGAAATTTAAATACTGACATCTTGAATGAGTATTTTTGCTTTTATATTGAATATTAAATGTCAAGCTTCCACACCAATACCACACACTAGGACAACTCTAGAAAGAACCAAGGGAAAAGGAAAGAGACCCACAGGAAGGAGGGGAAGGAAGGACAGTGATGGACGAATAGGGAGGTGCTGGGGAGGGACAGGCCCCCGGAGAGAGACAGGAGGGGCGGAGCACACATGAATTGAATCTGATCATCTATGGCCAACACGGGAAAACCAGCTCTTACCAACCGTTTGCCCCGAATCAATCATTCTAAAATTACCCTGGTGCATGTGACCTCAAAGAAGAGACTGCAAAGGCGCTTTCACGAAAAAGCTTTTCAGAATGTGTGAAAACACAAAAGGTCCAGTTTTCCATCTCAGCTCTTTCAGGCAATCACATCAAATAGAAACCCAGCAGGCCCAGGACCACTGCTGCTTCTAATTAAGGCCCCAAGGAAAGGCAGCGCTTTAGGGGGTCTCATCCCAGCAAAACATACATTCCCCCTCCGTCTCTAGCAGCGGAAGGCTGGCTCGGGCCCCGTGTGCTGTGTTTGTTCTCAGCTTGCGTTAAAAGTGGCAGGCCGCACCTGCCTTCCCAACACCCCGTGAGCAAGTTTATTCTGACGCCGGTCCTCTTGTTCAAACAACTCTGAGCTTGGGGCACAGCTGTTAAGTGGAAGAGAAATGAGAAGCAAAGCATTTTCTCCTTCACGTGTGTGTGTGTGTGTGTGTGTGTGTGTGTGTAGGAAGGGTGTTGTCCATTAAAGAATAACTGTTGCTTTTCTTTGCAAAAATGACACCCCATCCATCACATAGGTGTCAACTCTGAAATTCTGGGCGCTGGTCAAGGGCCATGTGTCTCCAGGACAGCTTGTTGTGATTGTTAGCATCCCCTTAGAGGGCCTGCTGAAATGCGGGCGACCAGCCTCACCCCTGGAGCTTCTGACTCAGTGCGTCTGGGGTGGAGTCCGAAAATGAGCATTTCTACTGAGGAATCCTGATACTGCCAGCTCGGGGACCACACTTCAAGAATCGCAGTTCTAGAACAATAAATAAAAAGAAAAACAGCAAGAAATCATCAGCTAGGTCACCCCTAACCCAGCCTGTTGGATTTTTGGAGACACAGCTGGTAGACAAAGAGACAGCTGTGTTTGGGCTGAGCAGGTGGGTAAAGGGCAAGCTGGGAGCAGGCGAGGAGAGTTGGAAAATGATTTCCAACTGAGGAACAGTGTGTTAGGAGGAGGGGGTACTGGCCAGAGAAAACGGGGATTCACATTTGCCACAGCAGGGGCTGCCCCAGCCTCCTAGGCTTCTATCAGGAGCTGAGTGGGGCCCTTTATCTCCATTTCTTCCCTCTCTGAGAAGCTGTCAGGGCCCAGCCCCACCTCTGTTGCCACACTCATTCTGCATCCCCCTAGAGCACAGGCGGCAGACACAAGGCCCGCAGGCCAAATCCGGCCCTCCACCTTGTTTTATCTGGCCCGGCACCTTGTTTCTACCTGGCGGCAGTGCCAAGCTCTCGCTTAGCTATTAAGGAGTAGTTACATTTACACAGTTCTAAAATTACATTCGGCCCTTTGAAGGCAACTGCGAGGCCGACGTGGCCCCGGTGAAAATTAGTTGGACACCCCTGCCCTAGAGTGCCTCCCCTTGAAGGAAACACTGCTGGTGGAGAAAGGAGCTTCCTCAGCTCGGGTCCCAGTGAAGAACTGAGAGCCAGCACGTTCTGGGTTTTGCTGTCTAAGGCCTGAGCTTCAGGGCACAGTCTGCCTCCAACCGATTCCTAGCCAAGCGTCCTCCCACCCGGTGAACCCTGCCACAGGTGGGCCACTCTGTCAATGGTGGGGGGTGGGGAAGGGGACCCGTCTCACAGAGGGCATCGAAGGAATTAAACAGGAAAGCCACGAGACTGGGGCAGCTCTAATGCTGTGGCGACCTACCTATGCAAACCCAAATCTAAGCCCGTAAAGGCTTCGAGGCTGCAAAATCAAAATGCTAAGGACAACCCATCACAACACGCCAACTGGGCTGCAAGCTACTGCCAATCAAGTCATCCTCTGCACCTGCTCTGTGTACGCTTGTACTCCGGGGCCTGCAGGCAGGCAGAGTGCTCCTAACCACTTCCAGTTTGGTGCTGCCCCATTCAGGTCGATTTTTGTGCAAATAAAGTCTTAACGATTTAATATGCTTCAACAAGAGAAACAGAGCTACAACCCTCATTTTTCCATATGGATTTTCCCTCCTCACAGGCTCTCAGTAAAACAGTATGGGTTGTACTAACGAAACAGCCATGGCTCCTGGTCTCAACCACACGCAGGACCAACTACTTACTTTTCGAAGCCCTGTGTGAAATGGAAATGCAGAGCCCTTTGTTCAAGGAGTGCTAAGAATTTCAAGCCCTGATGGGTGTGGCTCAATTGGTTGGGCATCATCCTGCAAAGTAAAAAGTCACCGGTTCAATTCCCCGGTCAGGGCACATGCCTGGGTTGTGGGTTTGGTCCCAACTGGGACACATACGAAAGGCAACTGACCGATGTTTCTCTCTCACATCGATGTTTCTCTCCCTTGCTTTCTCTCCCTCCCTTCCCCTCTCTCTAAAAGTAAATAAATACACTCTTTTAAAAAAATAATAAAAGAAGAAAAAGAATTTCAAGATGGTAACAGCAGAGCATTAAACCAAGTATGAGGCCCTGACCAGCCACACTGGTCACAGGCCCGTGGGGGTGGGGTTTGGTCATGGAATCATCTATGGGCGTCTTAACATTCAGGCGGGAAGCTCCAAGCTCTCCCTAAGCTGGGCTGCTGCCCCCCACCCTGGGCCAAAGGGAGCCTCTGCATTGTAGAAATGCAGTCCCTGACCTCAGAGACCCACCAGGGCCTGGGGAGCAGACAGACACCAACCACTGAAGAACAGATTCTTAGAGCAACATCGCATGGGCGAGATGATGAGGCTGACCATTCGTACATCTAAGTCCGCCCACTGACACTTCTCCAGCGAGGTCATCAGGAAGGGGAAACACAAAGGGCAGGAAAGGTGAAACGACAAAGAGGCTCGGGCACCTTCTTCCACACGACCACCGCATTCTGCAGTCAGCTTCCGGAGGCCCCTGAAAATCCTCAGGTTTATTCTCAAAGCAGAGGGTGAACCACCTGGCCTCTAGGTCTCTCCCAGCTCTACGAACCCGCGCGCACCCCTCTTTACAACAGAGTTCCAGGTATCCATTACATAACAAACTACTTTCAATTGGTGGCTAAAAGCAACTACCATGTCATCGTATCTCACAATTCGGTGGGCTAGGATTTGAACAGGGCTCAGCCATTCAATTTTTCTGTTCCCCATGGTATCAGTGAAGGAGGCCCCAAGACAAACTCACTCATATGTCTCGCACCTTTGTGGGATGACCGGAAGGTGGAACTGCCCTCTGGGACACAGATACATGGTCTCTCAAGCCTTGGGAACTTGAGGTAGGGAATTCTTACATGGCAGCTCCCATGAGCCCGTTGGAGCTCCGTGCTGCCAGAGGGTGTTCCAAAGAGCCCAGCCGGGATTTTCCAGCCCAGCCATCGAAATCCCAGAGTGCCACTCTGCTGCTTTCTATTGGTCGGGAAACTCACTAAGCCAGGCCCCGATTCAAGTGGAGGAAAATGGGACTCCACCTCTCAATGGGACGAATAGCTGAGGATTTGTGGTCATTGCCAACCCATTGTTAACCCATTATGAATGTGGTTAAGAAGGAAAATGGGGAGCTTCAATCAACATACCCGTGGCCAAAGAAAAGCCTAGACTCAACATTAAAATATTGGGAATGAATGTACATTTTATGTTTTAAATTAAAATAAAATGCTTCAGATAGATAGGTTCTAGTTTTATACTGATTCCTCAACATTATTTTTTTTCTTTCTTCTTTTTTTTTTTTTGAGCAACTCTATAGGATAAGAATCTCTCTATTGTAAGTTTTAAAAAATTCAGGAACTTAGAACTGTGACAATTCCGTATTTGTCTCTAAGGTTGGGAAGCACAGCACTTGTTTGCTGATTCAATGCAAAAACAAAAACAAAAAAAAGTCAGTGCTCACGTTTTTTTGCCTTAGGGCCTCTGTGGTTTGTACTGTGAAGTTCCAATCCCTCGAGATAAATTGCCTTTGTTGCAGGCCATTTTCCACCTTTTCTCTCCCCCATCATCTTGGCCAGACCCACCACTTTGCAGAGCACACCTCCGTCCATTCCTCTCAAACCCGGAGACTCTTAGCTCTGACTGCTTCTAACTTCAGCTGGGCATCAACATGCTCCTCACTGCGGATTTCCAGGGAAAACCAATGTCTCACTAATGATCCGACCCCAGGGGCCATCATATACTCAGCTCCTAGAGACCCTGTCAGTAGCCCCTAGGACCCTGCATGTCCACGTTGGTTCATCCTTTGTTGCCGTGGTAACCACCTGGGGCTTCCCCACACCTTTCTTCAAGCTGTGGGTACCTTCTCCAATAGTGTTCGGCAAAATGGTACCAATGCTTTCAGACTGTCTTTCCCCATTGACCTCACCCATGGCTGTCTTTGCCTCACTTTAAGTCCCAACCGTCCTCTGCCTGCTCTCCATGCCATCACTGTCCCCGTAGCCCAGGTATCCTATGAGAACATTCACTCTCTTGCAATCCCCCCACTAAAATGCAAACCCTTTGGGAACAGAGACCATGGTTTTCTGCATGCGTTTTTTTTTTTCTCATACAGTACAGACGACAGATCTGGGTTTCACAGCATGCTCTAAAGATGGTAGGTAGGACGGAGAGTAAACCACAGCAGGGAGGAGGAGGGAGTCGTGTCTCACCCACGAACTCAGCAGCCCTGAGCCTGGTCTGATAATATTGCCAGGTGTTCCGACATCACAGGACACACCGCGCTGACACAGGAGGAGGGCAGTCCTTGAAATTCCATGTATCGTCTCCGCTGTCTGGGAAAGAAGGCTTTGAAACTGTGCCTTCATCCCAAAGCCTGGAAGAGGGAAGAGGAGGGAGTCCCTAGTGCTTACAGAAAGAGCCCAGAAATAACTCTGGGGAACTGCCCCAACTTTAATTAACTGTGCTCGGTCACATATCTGTTTTACAACAAGATGAACAAATGGGGTCTGGAGCAAGATAAGGCCTTGAGCTAACAGACCCCCACACATACCTAGGTTTGGATAGTCACGCCTCCCCAGGAAAGCTGGCACCATCTTTACTCATCAATCAATATGTAACTTCTTCACCCTCCTCCTGCCAGTCATGTAAGTCCTGAGAACAAAGGAGCTGATGCTCTTGCCCTTCTCTCCCACCTCAGCAAGGCCCGTTCTCTTGCATGATAATGTAGCGCCAATAAACCCGCTTACATACTGATAGACTTCCTGATCTGTAACTCCTTACTGTATCGGCAAGAAAGACCGAACTCCTCCCTTAACAAAGATGTGTAGTGAAATTAGGTATCTAAAATATGTACATAAATTGTGCCAGCACTGGACTAAGCCCTTTATGTTACTTAATTTTCCTCCTATATCACTATTACCTCCTCTCAGGTTGATTTTAACAAAGTTGGACCCAAGGGAAAGAATGTAGGTGGCCCACACAGTTCATTATAATGGGATTTGGCGTCTGGTACAAGCGCAGCTCAGAATGTCAAATAAAGGCCTGAACAGCTTGCGGGGAGGCGGTGGGGGAGGGTGAGGTCAATGGTGGTGATCTCCCGGCAGGTGAGCTTGAGTTGCATTAGGAGGGACTTAGTTCTGACTCTGGGCAAAGGCTGAGCCAGACAAGCCGTAGCCATGGAAACCAGCCATTTCTGGGCAGGAGTCAAGAAGTAGGTTTACTGTCTCAGAAAAGAGGAACTGTGTAGGAGTCATGAGGAATGAGGCTGTGGAAGCGATGGGAGGACCCCAAACCCCACACCCTCAGAGCAGTCAGACTTTGTAACTGTTCTAGTATGTATGTGACAAAAACCGGAACCGAGGAGCAAGAGAGCAAGCCACAGAAATGCATTCCTGGCTTCTGTCAAACAACGGAGCCTCCAACCACGATCTTAAAATCTGTTTGCTATTGAACAGGCGATCCAGAGACCAAAGGCACTGGCATGTCTCGTGGGCCCCCTGGCTCGGTCGCCAAGGTGGAGGGCTGGGGACACTTGCCAGCAGCCTGCTCTGGTACACTCTGTCCCTGCCCAGCTCCCCTGCAGTAATTAGCTTTGCTCATTAGTTTCCAGTAAATAATCTCCTTGTCACAGCTGGGATCCTTTATCAAAACAGTGGACATTAGGGTTTGCAGGAGCAAAGGGGTTTTCCTTTGGAGTACGCTGGAACACTAAGTCTTGACCCAGGGGTCTGCATGAGGCAAGACGCTGGCGAAGATGACCGACATTTCCAAGGACCAGCTCTGCCTAAGAGGAGGAAGAGCCGGATATTAAAAACAAACACGGAAGATGACAACCACCCAAAACCAAAACCCTTTGGGCTGAAAACCGATCTTTTTTTCAACGCAGTTTCATGGTTCAGATACACAGACATGCACAGGTAACCCGCCACGCACCAGGAAATGTAGTCCCTTGAGGAATGGCCAGTCTAGGGGGAGACCGCCAAGTAAGCTGGTGGTAAATGCACTGATGACATCAATGTACTAACAGTGAGCTCTGATAGCAGAATGCACGGGGCGGGGGCCCCCTAACCCTGCCTGTGTCTTCACGGAGACTTCCTGGAGGTGTGACGCTGGCACTGATGTCAGATGACAGGGAGCATCCGGCACACCTCTGCAAGGTTTGCAAAGTGAGGAGTCTTGCAGCTGATTCTGAGTCTTTTAAAACAGTGGGCAAAATACATGTTCTCATCCTTTGTCCCTTGGTACCCCATCATGACACCTATTTCAAAGAAAGAGAGAGTGGGCAGAAAGACTTCAGCCCTGCGCTGCCCCCCGGTTGCCTGTGGGGACTGGGTTGGGGGTCAGTGCTGGCATGGTGAGGCAGGGCCCCCTGCCAGCTTCAGGGGGTGGAACATCCTGTCCCTGACCCCTGAAGCTCTGCCCCCTACTGAGAGCTGACAGGGGCACCTGCAGTGCCCTTAGTGACAGAGAGGGTGCCAGACTGCTTCTCGCGTCAGAGCCTGCCTGGGCCAGAGCTCCACACCAAATCCCTTCTCCATTCACCGTGCGCCTCACTGTGGCACTGAGCCCAGGGTTGCCCAATAGCAGAAAGGAGACATGGGCACTTCAAGGACAAAAGGAATAGGTTTTCTCTTAAATTAATTGGAAATCACAAGTTGGGGAGAAAAATGAGGCAAAGAGGCAAACAACTGCCTGGCAGTTAAAAGCATAGACTTCAGAATCATACAGTTCTGGGCTGACGTCCCAGCCCAGCTACTGCCTAGCTGTATGAGCACGCTCCCTGACCTCTCTGTACCTCCGTTTTCTCATCTATAAAGGGGGTGCAATACCAGTACCACCCCAGTGGGAGGCTGTGAGAATTAGATGCAGTGATATGTGTAACTGCTTGGTGCAGTGTCTGGCACTCAGGAGCCAAAACACACAGGATGCCTGAATCCACCAAGGTTTTTACCCGAATCGCCTAGACAATTGCCTTCACTTGATCATTTTGGAGCTAGCCAATGATTTTTTATATGAACGTATTTTTTAACCAGAAAATGAAAAGAGACGTTTTATTAGCCAAGAAGAGTTCCTAGGGGAGGTTGGAGCTGGGATGCACACAGCTATGCACTGGGAGGCGGGACCCGTGCCGTTTGAGGCAGAAGGAGCTTTTTTGAGACTTTCCCTTTTTGGTGCCCAGCGGCTGCTCACGGGCACATTTAGTGGCGTGTTCTTCTCGGAATGCACCATCAGTTTGCACAGCCTGGCTGGGGCGCAGCATCCCACGTCCTGGGCCGAGCTGAAGTCGACATGAAAGGACCTGCACCATTTGCTCATTGGGACTAATTCGCGTCACTTTTACTTCGATTAGCAGCTGCTGTGTTCAAGGCCCTGCTTTGGAAACCACTGTCTTTGCCAGGGTCTACAGGGGCACAGTCCGTGAATGGGCCGCCCCCTTGATTATGAAATCAACTCACTCCATCCACCACTGTGGTCCCAATCGGCAAATCACTTTTACTTACAGCTCAGCATTTGACATGCGCCTTCATAGCCACGGCCTCCCCATGAGACAGGCAATCCAGGACGCAACCGTGTCTTAGAGGGGGAAGCAGTCTCGGAGCTGAGTGCTTGTGCAACACCGTTCAACTAGCCGAGGCGCGCAACCAGGGCTGGCGGCCTCCCGGCCTTGGATTCCAAAGCTCCTCTTGTCACTAAAGCAGGCCACTTCTGTCACGTGGACAGGACACAATGCACGTTCTTTCTCCTTTGAAACCTAGAGGACACACTTCTAGGACAGTTGGCTGGAGTCAGGATACTATGATTCCCAGTCCTGGAACCCCTAACCCTTATTTATGCCTTGACCTATTCTCTTTCCCTCCAAAGAGAAAATGTTGCAACTGGCCTTATCACACTCCCGATTCTTCTGTTATCTGGATTGAAAACATTCAGCCAGCTGGCGGAGAAGGAGCGGAGGAACCCTCTAGGATAGACAGGCCTTCTACGGGCGGGCGGGCGCTGGCACCGCGCCTTCCCCACGGAAAACCGCACATACTGCTTGAGGAAGCCCACGCTCTCTGACCTCCAGGCCACAAACTATATCTTCTCTCAGGCCTTCACCATCAGTAGTGAAACGAGACTGAGCTGATGTGGTGCAAGAATTCTTGGTGTAGGGAGAGTACGAGCGGGCATCGATGTGATCCTGTAAGGTGGGTTTGGGGTGGAGGGCTCAGGCGGAAGGTCATCCTGTGGCCGGAGAATTTACTGACACCCATGCCCCTGCCTGGCCCCCTAGGTGTTCATGATGTCCTCTCAAATAGAGGGGAAGACACAGGTGACACCTGTGGGGGGAATGACACACTCAACCACTCCTTGTGAGGGATGGCATTGGAAACAACAACATCAGGCTCTGGGCAGGGTTTCTCAGTGGGTTGGGGCGTCATTGTGTAAACTGAAGGGTCATGGGTTCAATTCCCGGTCAGGGCAACATGCCTAGGTTGAGAGTTCAATCCCCAGTCGGAGTGCATGCAGGAGGCAGCCAGTCAATGTTTTTCTCTCATATCGATGTCTCTCTCTCTCTCTCTCTCTCTCTCTCTCTCTCTCTCTCTCTCTCCTCCTTCCCCTCTCTATTAAATGAGAATAAAATAAACCTTAAAAAAAAAGAAGGAACAACATCAGAATGGTGGACTTTTCTTCAGGTGGCAAAGAGAAAGGCCCACATTCCAGGACCATCTTGAATACGTCCTGTCGGTTTTCTTCCGGGCACTGCAGTTTCCTTCATGCCGACTCTAAGCCCTCTGTCCTCCTCAGCTGGAGGGCAGCATATGTTGTCTGTATCCCAATGACATGCTCGAGTCCTGACTGTTCTGGGTCCGCTGTCATGTGAGAAAGAGAAACCCCTTAGGGTGGGTTTTGCATCCCCCCAACTCTAACCCTGCTGAACCTCTCCTCTCTGTGTCCTCATCTGTCTCCCAGCATTTGGGAGGGCGGAGGGGGCAAAAGAACAGAGCAGAGCCTATGGGCTCCGACTCACACAGAAGAGCAGGGCGGGAGATCAGACACCCTAACTTCAGCAATGCCCAACGTGAACTTGTCTGGAAAGTTGGGGACCCTTCCGCTCACCGGAGCATAGGCAGAGGTGGTGGTGAGTGAGGTAGGTAGCATCGCCCTGCCCACCTCCACTGTCCCCCCTCTCCTCTCGCTCCTCCCTCTCCCCCCTTCTCATTTTCCTAATTCTTCTAAACTGCCCAGGCCCTTAACTTCCGGGCTTTCTTTATATCCTCTCCCTATAAAAGTCAACCTCTCTATCACTCTGTCCCCACAAGAATTTCCTGTCCTGGGATCCAATAACCCCAAGACCCTGCTCTCAGCCAAGCGTGGAGTTCGGAACACTCAAAAGACAATTCATTCTAAAGGGATAATGGCTTAATATGCTGTGTTTCTTGGCGATATGCATATTTTTTAAAGAGAAGGTCACTAATGTTAAGACTTAAGGCAGAGCTTTGGGCATGTGACGGGTGGTGAGAAGCGCTCTGCAGTGAGGGGCTGTGCCACGGTATAGGCAGTGGCCTGTCGTGGTATTTCCTCCTCCCGCTCAGGTCAATACGGGTAGCCCTAAGTCACTGCTTTTCCTGAAATCAGAATCTCCTCATCCAGCTGCCCAGAAAAGAGAGTAAAACTGCCAGCTGATTAGTATTCAAGGACAAAGCAGACCATTTGTTTCCCCAGGTTCAGAGCCATTATCTCCCTAGGACACAGGCGACAGTGTGTGCTAGCTTTATCTAGCCACGCTTCCTTCTCTCTTCAAACCCCTCCTGCTGAAGCCAGACAACAGGGAACTGGAGAAGGAACTGTGTGGTAGCCTGGACCTACGAAAGCTCCTCTCTCCCTCCTTCGCTGCCTGAGCTTCTCAAAGGCATCAAAACTTCCTGTCTGTTCTAGAAACCCCAGGCGGATGAGGGGAGGCAGCCGAGAAGAGGACTTGGCCACACCATCTCCCGTTTGAAGTAGGGACGGCACAGTGCCCTCAGCACTGCCACCGTCATCAAGAATTCGGGCTTCTTCGCTGCTGAGAATCTCAAGAAGGACTGCCAGATAAAACACAGGAAGCTGAGGCAGATTTGAATTTCAGATGAACAGTGAATAAATTCTTAGTATCTAAGTGTATTGCATGCAGTATTTGAGACATACTTAAAAAATGACTTGTTCTTCATGGAAAATTTAAATCTGAGCATCCTGTATTGTGAAGTGCTACCCCTGGCCATCCCATTACATCATTTCTCCCTCAGCGCCCCGCCCCCCGCAATCTCCTGTACCTTTCCCCACAGCGGCTGTGGCCACCACGCAGTCCTGGAGCCAATGAGGATTTATGGGGACACACACGGGGAGCACATAGGAAAATGCAACAGGAGATCAACCTCACTGGCAGACGCTTCACATTGGGCTGCTTCACACTCACTTGCCTGAGGTTGTGCTGAACCCCTAAAAACACACTAAGTATATTCTATGCTCTCAGAGAAAACAGGGACCATCTCATAGAGCAGACAGTGACACGTGTGAGCACGGCCTCCCGCTTGCATGCATCCATCTCCTCCGCCCCACCTGAGACCCGGCAGGTGAGAAGAGGCCCCTAAAGCCTTTCCCGCTCTAAATCCTGTGAGTCTCTGAGCCTCTGGCTCAAGGGAAAGGCCCGGGTCTCCCTCCCTGGGGAGGTGCCCAGACCCTCCCAAGTCCTAGGACACCCAGGGGTCCAGCTCCTGCGCCAGCTCCTGCTCTCAGTGGAGGTCCTGGTGGCAAACTGTTTCCCAACTCTTCCTGGAACACCTGACACTTCCCCACCTTCCTAGCCCCTCCCTCCCATCCCGACGATGGGTGCTGCCTGGGGGTCCTGTTTGGAGGTTCTCATTGGAGTTGGGACCCCAGGCCTTCTGGCTCTCCCTCCGATCTTGTTTTTTCCGCGTACTTGCCCAAGAGCAACCAGTCCGTCATAAGCAACACTCACCATCCCTGATGATCTGTCGCCCACCCACACTGAGGCCGGAAGGCAATCACCTGAATCCTAGCACCCTGCGGGCCAGACACGAGGGCTCCACGGGCGAGTCCTTGATGCACCTCAGTAGCTTGGTAAAATCCACTTTTGCAGTAATATCAGCCCTGGCTGGGTGGCTCAGATGGTTGGAGCATCATCCCGTACACCAAAACATTGCAGACTCGATTCCCAGTCAGGGCACACACCTAGGTTGCATGTTCGATTCCCAGTTGAGGTACATGTGAGAGGCAACCAATCCATGTTTCTCAATCTATGTCTGTCTGTCTGTCTCTCCCTCTCTCCCTCCTGCCTTCCTCTCTAAAATCAATAAACATATCTTCAGGTGAGGATTAAAATTAAATAAGTAAATAAATATTAATATTAACCCAGTTCTGCCCGTTCTTCTAACATATCATTCTTATGTCTCACTGCTTGGCTTTATTTCCTTTTTGTCCTTACTTCTGCTTAACTGCGTTCTCTTCCACCCTGTACATCCACATCAATGTGTTCATTTGAATTAATTGACCAGTAAAGTCCTTGGAAAAGTCAGGCCATCTTTTTTTTTTTTTCCAGTTCCCCTGTAAGAACTATCTAACCAATGGCTTGGACTCTCAGGATTTACTGGAACTTGTATTTTGTGACTTTGTGCATAAGGTCTTCTAAAAGTGTTTCTTTTTTTTCTTTCTTTCTCTTTTGTTTTTCAAAAGAGAACTCTACCCTCTCGGGCATTTTACTGTTTGGGATACAGACCCAGAAGAGCTTTGTCACTTGCCCAAAAACAACACTGCTGAAAATTTCTGGGGTTAAGATAGGATTTTGTGGTAGAGATTTTTCCATCTCTGTTTTACGTGTGACTTTCCCAATGCCAAAGTTTTATCACTCTCTGACCAGCGCCCTCCCATGGTTCCCATGGCTGCTAGTGACAGCATCTGGGGGCTTTTCCTTTTAACTACGCGAATCTCAAGGCTTAATATTCCAGAATTCTGGCTTTATCCCCAGTGAGGAAAATCCCTTTGGTGTATAATCTATTGCTATTTTTTTTGTAAGAATGACAAGCATGAGAAAAGGAGCTCAAGGAGAAGCCCATGACAGCGGATGACAGACTGTGGATGAAAAATGGGGTCCTATGCAAAATAACCTCACAGAATGCTCTGATCATAATTTCCTAACTGGGCAGGCCATGGCGGGTAGACATGCCCCAGCCATATAACTTTTTTAGTAAATGGTTTATCTTTGCCTTAAGCAAGCCCTATCCATTGTTTCTCTGCACCCAGGTTAACACACCTTTGAAAGGCTTTCTTTGAGACCCCTTCTTTTAAAGCATGGCCACCCTCAAGAAAACCCATAATTTTAACCATCCTATTAGCCGCCCCTCACTTTGCTTTCTCCTGCCTTCACGTAATCTTCCTTACATTCACTCCATAATTCCACATGCATAAAAGAAACTGCAAACTTATTCTCCAAAGCGTTTTTCTAGTCTGTTGCATCCAGGCATATCCTCTGTTTGACTCAATTAAAGTTTTATAGAAATTCTCTACAGATTTGGATGTTCTAAATGGATGAAGGAGAGGCTCCCCGCTTCCCTCAGATAGAAGCCCATGCAGGTGACTTGCCTGCCTCTCCTCCAGCCTCTACCGGGCTGGTGTTTAATACAAGCTATCCAGTGAATGACATTTTAGGGTCTCTTAGGGGAGTTGGTTCATTCGTTCATTCATTCATTCAGCCATTTATTATATGTTGCTCGCATGCCAGGTGCTAAGCAAGATGCAGGAAACATAAAGGCGAATAGACACCTATCTTTGACCCCAAAGAACTTACAGACTGATGCATGGGGCAGATACACAAATACTAAGGGCATCGCAGTGCATCTTTATGTGTTGAACTGAAAGAACTGCCACTTGATTGCAATGGTTCTCAACTCTGGGCCCAGGGGACATTCGGCAATGTCTGGGGTCACTTTTGGTTGCCACAGTTGGGGTAAGGGGTGCTACTAGCATCCAGTGGTTAGAGGCCAGGGGCACCGCTAAACATCCTGCAATGCATAGGACAGTGCCCCACAACAAGAAATTATCCGAAATGTGAATAGCGCCGAGGTTGGAAAACCCTTATCTAGGGGGACAAATATGTTGTGGTCCCCTCTATCTGGTCAACTGAGGAATTTGAGTTCACGCAGCTACTAGTGTTCTTGGTGCTCATTGATTGGCTTTTACCCCTAAGCAAGGTAGTTCACCCTCTAGGCTTAAGTTTTCTCATCTATAAAATAAAATTGGAGTCTCTGACCTCCAAATACTTTCCTGCTTAGGAATCTGGGTTTTTATTGAGCCAATATTTGTGCTTTTGCTGAGTCTTGCTCCTGACAGGAGAATGCCTTGGCCAAGGACTGCTGACTCCACTCCAGCTAAGCTGGTGTCTCCTGCCTCGATCCTGACTATAAATCAGGGAGGACAAGTGGGGCCTCTGCCCGAGGACCTCCGGTTAGGTTGCCTCTGTCTTCAGAGCCTAAGTTTTCCCATCAGCAAGTTAAGAGCCACTTAGCTTGTCCACCTCCCTGTGTCAGAAGGAAAGATCGAGTAAATGAAGCAAGAAATGACCCCAGTGCTGCTCTAGGGACTGGGTCCAAACCAGACACCCCACTTTCCTCCCTCTGGGGGTTCTGAGCAGTGAAGGGTCAGGAGAGACCCTGCGCAGCACCAGCTCTGTGGCGTAGCGTGGCGGGCTGGGTCGGGAAGGGGTCAGTATCTCTTTATAGTGTCTCAAGGAGGTCCTCTGCCTTTTGTACCCCTGAGCGGAAGTTAGACTTGAATCTTTTTTTTTAATGTTTTTATTGTTGTTCAATTACAGTTGTCCCCATTTTTCCTTCATAATCTCCCCTGCCCTGCCAACCACACCCACGTTCAATCCTCCCCCCATCGTCCTTGTCCATGGGTCCTTTATACTTGTTCCTTGACTTGACCCTTCCTCTTCTTTCCCCAGTTAACCCCCTCTCTCCTCCCCTCTGGTTACTGTCAGTTTGTTCTTTATTTCCATGTCTCTGGTTCTATTTCCTCGCTTATTTGTTTTGGTGATTAGGTTCCACTTATAGGTGAGATCATATGATATCTGTCTTTCCCCGCCTAGCTTATTTCACTTAGCATAATGCTCTCCAGTTCCATCCATGCTGTTGCAAAGGGTAGGAGTTCTTTCTTTCTGCTGCATAGAATTCCATTGCGTAAATGTCCCACAGTTTTTTGATCCACTTGTCTACTGATGGGCACTTAGGCTGTTTCCAGCACTGGCTATTATAAATAACACTGCTATGAACATTGGAATCTTGACCACATATTTTAGGCACTGAGGCTGTATGTAAGTACCCTAAGTACCCTCAAGTATTTCCCCTCTCCCTCCCCTTCTCCTTCCTTTCTCCTCCCCCTCCCCCTCTCACTCCCTCTCTGTCTCTCTGGCTTCAAACTCTTTCACCAAACAGGAAGAGCCTTTCAGGGTCAATGCCCTGGAGGACAAGAGCAGCTTTGGAGCACGGGAGAAGCGAGGTCCCTGGAGGAGGGAGGGAAGCGCCTGTCTGGGCCTAAACATTAGGTCTTTTCAGTACTCCTGCGGTGCTGGCGGTAACCAGAAAGGCAGGAAAAAGGAGTCGGGCAGGGCTGGCACTGGCAGCTCTCACATTCATTTCTGTGTTGCTGGGAGCACTGTCCCGGCAGAACAGCATCAGGGTCTGCAGTTGGAGTCTTTGGGTTCTCTCCGCGGCTAGACCAGTGCCTTCTGACGGGGCCGATTCCATGTGTGGTGAACAAATGAGCCCTCTTTTTTTAGTAGAAGAAAAACTGAAATTCAAGGACATTGAGTCACACGTCCACGCCCAAGTTACTGAAACTGCTAGACAAAGGGGACATCTATTAGTGTAGCTTACTATTAAATTTGCTTCATTGGGATTATCAACAACAAATGTTCCTAATTAACCACATACTTCCCATTCTGTATGTTCATTGTCGGTTTTGGTTTGAGGTTTTTTTCTGGTACAATTTACATTCAGTAAAATGTGAAAACTTAAGTTCAGTCACACACACAAACCCTATGCAGCATGCACCCAGGTCAAAAGATAAAACACTCCCATCCTTCTAGAAAGTTCTCTCATGCTCTGTTCCTCAGTAGCCACCTTCCCAAGAATTAACCACTTTTTTTACTTCGAGCAGCATGCTCTCGTTTTGCCTATTGTTCAACTTCATATAACTTCATGTTATTTTGTTCAATAGAATGCTTTAGGCTCTTCCATGATGCGTCAGCAATTTGTTCTTTTTTATTGTTGGACAGTATTCCATAGTATAAATGAAGCACATTTTTCTTTATCCTTCCTTCTAGTGGTGGATATTTAAATTGTTTTCAGTTTGGTGGCTGTTATATTTATTTGACATTTTTTGTTAATCTCATGTGCCTTTTTAAATTTTTATTCTGTTAAAAAAAAAAAGAGGCCAAAATGGAGTCTCTTTTGCTAAGTCACCTCAAAAAAACAAAATTTAACTAACCAAACTGCAGTATTAGCCTCTCCAAGGGATGGAATTTTAAGCCAATCATTCTGGAATTTCCTGATCAACCCTTAGGAGGTAATGTGCCTGTAAAACCCCTGCTTTCCCCTAAGAGGGGTCCTTCCACTCTTTTCTCTTCTTAGTCCCACTCTCTGCCTATAAAAAAAACCTTCCATCTTGGCCTTGGATGGTGTAGCTCAGTAGATTGAGCACAGGCCTGAAAACCAAAGGGTCAATGGTTCGATTCCCAGTCAAGGCACATGCCTGGATTGCAAGCCAGGTCCCCAGTAGGGGGCGCGCGAGAGGCAACCACACATTGATGTTTCTCTCCCTCTCTTTCTCCCTCCCTTCTGCACCACCTGACCTAATGCAACCCTGTTTTTCTAGCTCCTTCAAATCAAGACACATACCTCCCACCTCTCACCCACTTTGCTTTCCAAGATAGGGAGTGAAACTGATCACTGGGACCCTAGTGAGCGGGTGGGGGTTTCAGAGCTCACCTCTCTCACCCTCACAACAGGCAGGGGTGGTGCCTGTCTGTTAGCTGACTCTTTCTTGCTCCTTTCCCTAAGCTGGTCTCAACCTTTTCTTAAAATGACAACATCCTGGGCAATCAGCTCCTGAAGCCTCATCCCACCCCAGTCAGCCCCATCCCATCCCCTGGCCGGCACAGCTCTGCCGGCGCCATCCAAACACCAATGTATTTTTCTAACCTCTCCCCACCCTCCACCCACCTCTTATTCTTTCGAGAACAAATTCTTTCCCCCCACATTTCTAAATTAGAAGGAAAAGAAGAAAAGTCCTTCCATTTTGAAAGTTGTTGAAAATAAACTAGTTGTCAGTCAGTTACCAAAATCTGGTTCAGAAATGAAACCAGTCCTGGACTGGGTTGGGATTTTAAGGACAAACCTGAAAAGGTTTCTGAGGTATTTTTTTTTTTTTGAAAATTCACCAAGGGTGGATTTGCTAAGCTGTGGTTATTGGCACTAGGATTGCAAAGGCAGGAAATTCTCCGCATGACTAGCCTCTATTCCTGAAGCCGGCCGGGAGCTGGGACCTCCAGCTCCGCCCTGGCTATTTCTCCTGGGTTCCCAGCCCAGCCACCCACTGGCTCTGGGCAGAGAGGTCTTGCCACTTACTGTAAGTTACAGCTTCACCCTGTAGGTTCACATCTGGTCATCAACCCTTCTAGGTGAGAGTTCAGGGGACATCATAGGATTTTAACTGGCAGAGACACCAACCACTTTCTCCATAAAGTCTCAGCAGCATCCTCTCCTTCTGTGGAATCTAGCCAAAGAGCAGTGAAGATGCCACCCTGGAGAATTTTCCACTCTGAGACACTCTTCTGGAATCACCCACCATCACCTCCACCTCTCTGACACCTACTCTTCCCCCCTACACACACACAGTGTGTCAGTTAGGGTCAGCCTAACCACCATAACAAACATCCCCAACATTTCAGGGGACTGACATACTAAAGGGTTATTTGTCTCTCATATTTAATATTATTGCACACCCCAAACATTGCCTTGATTGTGAGTCCTTTCCTAACTATATGTCTTGCCTTCTAGGTCATAATTCTTTTAGGAACTGTGACTTACACATTTTTATGTGACCGAGTTGTCCCCCTTTACAGTTTCTAGTACAAATATACTTTGACCAAGTCCTGGAGTTGAGAGTAGCTGAAAATTCAGTCTGTATCTCCAAGGTCCCAACTCCCTTGCCTTTGTATGTCCAGAGATATCTGAGTCTTCATTAGCATGTAGGTAAGGAAGAGGGGAGAAAATGCAAAGAAAACAAGACATCTTGGGGAGAGCCCAGATCTTACTCAGTCCTCTCTAGCTGGCCACCAGCAGTGGCAGGCTGGTAGCTGGAGTGAATTCTCACTTTCCCGGATGTGTAGTCAAAATAGGCCAGTTGCCTCCTGGACGCCACAGCTGTGATCCCTCCAGGTTATGCCCAGGCAAGAAAACTACACCAAAGGTCTGAGCTCCTCCCCAAAGGATTCCTTCAGCTCCTTCCCAGGGTGAGCCAACCCCAGAGGAACTGGATCAGGATGCACTCCAGCAAGCACTCATGGACCCAGAACCATTACCCCTTTCTCTTCTCCATCAAGCGGATCCATCAGATTGTCTATCCATCCATCTTAAACTTCCTGGTAACCTCATTTTGGAGATCCAGTCGCCCATCCCTGCAACTGGCCATGATTACAGCCAGCCTGCTCTCAACCCCAACAGGTCTCCCTAATTCCAAAGCTCAGGAGGAAGGTGTAACCATACTACAGGGGGTAGATTATATTAATGTTCACCAAACACTCCATTTTTCCATCCTAGGGGAGAATTACATAACCCTGCCCTGCTGACCTCAGGGATTGTCCTGGGGCCTTGTTTTCACCATTTAAATGTGAGAGGAGTTGAGATGTGGGCTGCGTGCCACTTTGGAGCAGAAATTGTAAGAACCAGGGTGTGATTTATATGACTTTTCCCCTCTGCTGTGATGACCAAGCAGGGCTTCCTATAGAAGCTGCTCCACTAGCCAGGCCCCGGAATGAAGACAACTGGAGGAAAGCCATGGCCAACTCATGATGGCTACGCTACACGAGGGACAAACACACCTTTGTTGTTGTTGTAAGCCATTGAAACACTGGGGTTATTTGTTAAAGCAACATAACCTTGCAAATCCTGACTAATAAAGTGACTATCCAGCCCTTTCCTCCCAGCACATCCTGAGACTCCTTGTGTAAATCAGACCTTTCCTCCCCAGAGCTTTTTACACCAGAAGAGGATTCTCCAAGAAATCACGTTGCACCTTTTCTTCAGGTCCCCTGCCTGCCTTATATCTGCTTCGCAAGTGAGGAGTGTCCACATCTGCCCTGAGATGCTGGGCTAGTTCTGCTTCGGCAGAAACGGAATGGCCTTCCTTTTGCTAAAGAAAGGAAACAGAGCAACCCCTCAGAGGCAGGAGCCACCGCTTACCATTTTCACCACAGAGCCTTGCAGGTGGAGGTGTGCTGCAACCGTGTGTTGTCTGATGACAACTGAGATAATTCTGAGACAATGAGGGGCAGCACTAGAAAAGCTGAAAAGCCTGTGGGGAAGAGGGAACAACTAAAATGTATTCCATCTAAGTCTCTACACGTGCTATGTCGTGGTTTCAGCAATTTACTAAAAAATTAAGTTAAATTTTAAAACCTAGAATCAAAGGGTATGGTGGGTTATTCTTAGTCTGAGAAATTTAAAAAAAAAAAATCCCAGGTTAGGCAAGTCAAACAAAAACGCAGTCTCTTTTTCTCTCTGGCCTCCCCCAGACAAAGCACCCCCCTTTGGAATGGAGAGTCTGCAGCCACGGGGTCTATACGAAGCCAAGCAGCTGAGCTGATTGCACTGCAGATTTTTTAGCGACTTGTAAACCAGTTCAGAGGCTCAGCCAGGGCAGCCTGACCGGGACAGTATTTCCACACTAGAGGAGAGGTCCGGCCCATTTCGTTCACTGGGCCCATCAGCTGGTGGGCCTGACCTTTACTCCCCGGAACCCCTACTCTGGCTAAGCAGGGCTTGCCACAGCTGGATATTGGGGCTCCACATCGATCGGTCGACACAGGAGCTGAATTAGCCAAATGTCTCTTTTTCTCTGTGCACAGTGGATTTCCACGTTGCAGGAGGACGTCCTGGCCTGGCCTGGCACAAGTGTGTATGAACTACTGAGTCATTTATGTTGGCAACCCTTGAGGGCTGATGGCTTTCTGCTTTGGAGGCTGGCATTTCATAATTACAGCTGTGTTTCTGTTGTCAGACCAAATTACCTCACTTACAGCCTTAAAATAGAATCCAGCCGAAAGGTGCTGGCTGCACAAAGAGGGAGGCTTCACATCTCTCAGAATTCGGGTGCTGAGCCAGGAGGCAGGGCTCGAAGCTAGACACAAAAGTCGTAATTGTTTAAAAAAAAAAATCTAGGACTCCTCTCGTCTCTTCTCAGGCTGGAAACAGAGTAGTGCCATCAAATCGTCTGTTTCCAAACTAGCAACGAGAATTACCCTGGAGTTCTGTCTCCCTCTCGCTCCCATTCATTCATTCCCTCACTCACTCAATACTGTATTTACTTACCAGATGGGATCGACTCTGCTTGCCCTCCAGATCTCTCCCCCTGGGCTGCTCTGCCCTGTACCTAGGAGCCTGACTTCTGTAGACCACATCGCCAAGGTCCATTGCCCTGCAGCTGAAGGCCTGGGCTAATGGGAGCCAGGAGATGGAAATTAGAGAGTGGGAGAAGAGAGAGATCGTGGCATTTATTCCCTGTTTCCTTCCTGCTGGGTCATAGCTGCATTCTTCTACCTGGACCACAGTGCCCGGCAGGTGGCCCCTCTGCCACAGACCACTGCAAAGAGGTCATCGCTCCGTCCCCTTGTCCCTTCAGGCCCAGGAGTGGTATATTATCTTCCGTGGGCTGCTATCACAAAGTGCCACATATGAGGTGGCCTGAAACAACATACTCGTATTGTCTCACAGTCCTGGAGGCCAGAGTGTGACATCAGGGTGTTGGCATTACCACGCTCCCTCTGAGACACACAGGGGAGAACCCTTCCTCACCTCTCCTAGCTCCTGGTAGCTGCCAATAATCTCTGGTGGCCTTGGCTTCTAGGTGCATCTCTCCAATCTCCATCTCCAGCGTCACAGGACTGTCTTCTCTGTCTGTGTCTCCACTTCTCTTCTTATAAGGACACCAGTCATACTGGACGGGGCCACCCTAACGACCTCATCTCAACTTGCGTACACCTGCAAAGACCCTATTTCCAAATTAAATCACATTCACAGGAGCTGGGGGTTAGGACTTCAAAATACCTTCCTGGGTGACACATTTTAATCTATAGCAAATAGTAACAGCCTCCCACCATGGCTAGTCCCTGGACTGGACGCTTGACCCTTTCAGTCCTTGATAAACAATCCCTCCATTCAACTGCTTCCGATTCCTTTTTAGACTGTGCCACCTTTTCCTGCCGGGACCTTGACCAAGAGCCCTACTTCTTGACTGCCTTGCTGGTAGAGCACCTACTAAGTACCAGAAGGTACTAGGGATACAATGGGGAACAAAACCTAGCATAATCCCTTCCTTCATGGGGCTTACAGTCAACAGTTCAATAGCCTTCATCGAAACATCACAACGTTAAAGTGCAATGGGACTGAGATACAAAGCACAAGTTCAAGGTGCTACGCCCATGTGTAATCGCGGGAATCACTGTAGTCGAGGAGCCCAGGGAGAGGCACACCTGAGCCGGAATGTGAGGGATGGATGGAGTCAACCAGATAGAGGGGATCTGAAGGCCCCCTCTGGGAAAAGACTCAGAAGAGTTATGTTGCAGTGTCCACATTCCCCTCCAATGGGGGGTCTGTTGTCATTCATATCCCAATCCATCCATGAGTGACACTTCTCTCCAAAAACAATGTATACTTCCTCCCATCTTTGCAGCTGCAAATCACAGCAGAGAACCCAGATGCAGGAGAAAGCAGTCAACATAGAGAGCAAGAAGCCATCCCCAGACCAATAGGTCAAGTGAAGCAGCAGGTCATGAAGGGCAAGACAGGGAGCAAGTGTCACAGAAGCCAGGTAACAGTGACATCCAGCACACACCTCAGACACCATACTTCCAACACTGACGTCACCTCGCCCGCGCAACCGGCACCTCCTCCTTCTGAGCTCAGTTGCTGCTGGGGACACCCCCAAGTTCCTTATCTGCTCCCTCTCTCCCACTCTCAGCTCCTCTTGTGTGTTCCTGATTTTACCTTTCAGTCTTTCTCAAATCCTTGTCCTCCTGTCCTTCTGCACTAGCTCCTGCCTTGTTTCAGGTCCTAACCATCTCTCCTGGGACATCTTCATGTGCCCTACCCCAATGGCCCTGCCACCAGAAGGCCAGCCACCTCAGTCCCCTGATGGCCACCCTCCGTGATTCCCAATTCCCAGTAGGGTATGGTCCTGCCTCCCACTGCTGCCTGGCTCCTCCCTGACCTTCCCACAGGGCCAAATCACTTTTATGTCCTCATATACATCAAATTGTCTCTCCCCTCCGTGCTATTTTTCAGGTTGTCCCATCCATCACCATACCTTCTTTCACAATCTAATTAAATCCAGCTCACCCCTAAAAACTTAATGCAGGCGTCAACCCCTCCAAGAAGCCTTCCCGATACCCCTCCCCTCTCAGTTCCTGCATAGGATCCCCCATCATTAAATCTAACATCATGCATTCTAAATATCTGTGGAGGGGTCTACTTCCCCATTAGAACGATGATTCTTTTTTTTATAGTTTAATGTATTTTAATAGCAAACTTACAGGAACAGCACAGAAGACAGACAACATTAAGAACATTCTTGCATGTAGGACAACTCAGTTAGGAAAGTATAGTGAATGGATGGAATCTACTGTATGATAAAAATGCTACAAACACCATTTAGTTGCCATCAATAAGAAATTTACTTGTTTTAAAAAAATCCAAATGCTGGCCTTGTCCAGAAAAATTTAACAGGTTTATTTATATTGTTATAAAGTTGAGCTGCTTGAAACTTGTTCACTGAAACACCTTGACTTGCATTAATGCTTTATGTCCCCGCATTTATATTTTAAAAATTCACACACAAATGAAAATGGAAAAACGGCCAATACCTGATTTCTGTCCCCTATTTTCCACTTGCAATCATATACTTAGGTACCTTTTTGACCCCATGGAAAAAAAAATATCTAACGTTCAGAACTACCAATAACAGGAAGAAGAGAATTTTTTTTTTTAAAGAATAAAATGTTTCCCATCATAGTGGATTCTTAAGCACGCTGTCCATGTATGTGGCGTGCTAGCTGGATGTCTTTTGGCATAATTGTTACACGTTTGGCATGGATAGCACACAGGTTGGTGTCTTCAAAAAGGCCAACCAGACAGGCTTCACTTGCCTCCTGCAAAGCACCAATAGCTGCGCTCTGGAAGCACAGATCTGTTTTGAAGTCCTGAGCAATTTCTCATACCAGACGCTGGAAGGGAAGCTTGCGAATCAGAAGTTCAGTGGACTTCTGATAACGTCTAATTTCATGAAGTGCCACAGTACCAGGCCTGTAACGATGAGGTTTCTTAACCCCTCCAGCAGAGGGCGCACTCTTGCGAGCGGCTTTGGTAGCCAGTTGCTTCCTCGGTGCTTTACCACCTGTCGATTTGCGGGCAGTCTGCTTTGTACGAGCCATGGTATAGGGGCCTCTTTACTTACCCCCCTTCTCCTTCAGCTGGAGCTCGGCGAGCGGTAGGAGGTGCTGGCGTTAGAGAGCGACGGCAGCTGCGAACACTAGAACGATGATTCTTGATGGCAGGAATTCTGTCTTATTTGGCTTAATATATCTGTTGCCTGGCACAGAGAAGATGCTCAAAAACTAAAGGAATGGATGAGCACAGGACAAACCAATGGAAATTGACTATACCACCTCCATGCTGGAGCCTTCGGAATGAACACAATGTTCCCCACACCTATTGCAGTTAAGCATCTTCCCCCACACTCCTTTGACGGTTGTATGGGGCCAGCCCAGTACTCCCTCTACTGCATCAGGCGTCCTGTGCATAGGACAGGCTTCCTTGGAGTTCTGTTTTCGTCCCAGCCCCTGCTAGTCCACATAGGGATGTGTTTGCCATTTAGTAGTTATTTATCCCTTCTAAGCTCCAGTTGGCCATACGTAAAATGGACTCTGTGATAGTATCTAGGGAACAAACTTGTTGTGAAAACTGAATGAAATAAAATAAGGCCAGAACTCGGTCAATGGCACGTGTGCCTAGGCTGGAAAATTATTGGTGCTGACGAGAGTATACGCATAGGCACAGTGGGAGTTCAGAGGTGAAAATGAACTTGAAAAGTGTTGTCTTATGTAGCACATCTCCCCTAAGGTATTCTTTTTTTTTTTTTCAGCATTTTTATTTATTTTTATTTTTTTTTAATTTTTATTGTTATTCAATTACAGTTGTATGCCTTTTCTCCCCATCCCTCCACCCCACCCCAGGTGAACCCACCTCCCTCCCCCACCTCCACCCTCCCCCTTGGTTTTGTCCATGTGTCCTTTATAGTGGTTCCTGTAATCCCCTCCTCCCACTGTCCCCGCCCCCCCCCCCCCCCCCGCCCTGGGTATTGTTAGATTGTTCTTAACTTCAATGTCTCTGGTTATATTTTGTTTGCTTTTTTCTTCTATTGATTATGTTCCAGTTAAAGGTGAGATCATATGGTATTTGTCCCTCACCGCCTGGCTTATTTCACTTAGCATAATGCTCTCCAGTTTCATCCATGCTGTTGCAAAGGGTATAAGCTCCTTCTTTCTCTCTGCTGCGTAGAATTCCATTGTGTAAATATACCATAGTTTTTGGATCCACTTGTTTGCTGATGGGCACTTCGGTTGCTTCCAGTACTTGGCTATTGTAAATTGTGCTGCTATGAACATTGGGGTGCACAGGTTCTTTTGGATTGGTGTTTCAGTGTTCTCCCCTAAGGTATTCTTGACATAATCAATACCCTGGAGAAGCTCCACAGTCAGGTTTTGACTGTGATTTGTTACAAAAGACAGTGCTTTTCATCTGCTTGCCAGCCTCAGCCAGAGTGCATAGCATTGCAGCAAGAACAAGAAAAACATGGGGAAAAATCAGTGCGCCCGGCCAGGGTTTCCCAAGACCCCTTGAGAACAGTAGACATTTGCCTCTGGCTGCCAAGTTCAGTGGTGGAAGAGACAGCCTGGCTTATCATCTTATGAAATGAAATGAGTTACACACCACATTTGTTCCCAGCCCAAATTCAGAAGCTAGTCTGCATCCCGACTCAGTAATTAGTAGGTGACAGTTTGGCAGTGTGCGCCTACAGATGACAAAGTCTGAGACTGGAGGCCAGCGCAGGGGTTTCTGGTCCTGGCTTCCCCGTGGCCACGGGGCACGTCAGGTCCATCTTCCCCTCCCAGCTCCTTCCTCTCTCACTGGAGTTTGGGCAAATCAGCAGGGGCTCGGGAGCTTTCCCAGCTTCAGCACCAATGTCCAGAGCGCCATGACAGGGAAATTACGAGCCACATGCTAGGTCCTCTGGGAAATCCTCGCAGATTTAAAAACGAAGCACAGTGCCCAGCACAGGCAATAAAATGAAAAGGCAACCTACAGAATGGGAGAGGATATTTGCCAATTACACCTAAGAAATTCATATCCAAAATTTATAAAGCTCTCGTATGACCCAATAGCAGAAATACAAACAATCTAATTTTAAAATGGGCAGAGAAACTGAAGAGACATTTTCCCAAAGAAGATGTACAAATGGCCAACAGGTTCTTGAAAAGATGCTCAACATCGCTAGTCATCAAGGAAACGCAAATCAAAACCACAATGAGATACCACCTTACATCCATTAGAATAATTATTATCAAAATGACAAGAGACAAGTGTTGAAGAGGATGTGGAGAAAAGGGAACCCCTGTGCACTGGTGGTGGAAATATAAATTGGTACAGCCACTCTGGAAAACAGTATGAGGGTCCCTCAAAAAATTAAAAAGAGAACTATCCTATGATCCAGCAAGTCCACTTCTGGGTATATATCCGACGGAATCGAAATCACTGTCTTGAAGAGACACCTGCCCCCCATGGTTATCGCAGCGTTACTTGCAATAGTCAAGCTCAGGAACAACCAAAGTGGCCAGCAGTGGGTGAGTGGACAAAGAAAATGTGATAAATATGTACACACGCATGCACCTATGCTGGAATATTACTCAGCCATAAAAAAGAAGGAAATGTTGCTATTAGCAACAACATGGATAGACCTGGAGGGTGTTATGCTAAGTGAAATAAGTCAGCCAGGAAAAGACAAATATGGTATGACCTCACTTCCATGTAGAATCCCTGAAAAACCAAACTCCTACAAACAGAGAACAGATCGCTGGTTGCCAGGGGCAGGAGACGGGGGAAATGGGGAAAGGTGGTCAAAAGATACAAACTTCCAGTTATAAGATGAAGAACCTCTGTGGATACAATGCACAGCGCGGTGACTGTAGTTAATAACAATGTATTGTATATTTGAAAGTTGCTAAGAGAATAGAACTGAAAAGTTCTCATTACAAGAAAAAAAACGTGTAACTATGTGAGGTGATGGATGTTAAGTAAACTTGTTGTGGTAATCATTTCACAATATATACACGCATCAAATGATTGTGTTGTATACCTGTGTTGTATGTCAATTACATATCAATAAAACTGGAAAAAATATGAAAATAAAAAATGTTTGAAGATAACTTTTTAAAGATTTTATTTATTTTTAGAGGGGGCAGAAGAGAGAAAGAAGGAGAGAAACATCAATGTGTGGTTGCCTCTTGTACAACCCCTACTGAGGACCTGGCCCATAACCCAGGCAGGTACCCTGACTGGGAATCGAACCAGCAACCCTTTGGTTTGCAGGCAGGAGCTCAATTATCTTTAGTAAGGGCTAAAGATAAGGAGAGTGGTGTGCGGGACTAGCTCAGCTGGGCTTCCAGAGAGCCGACTGTTACTAATAATTATTCAGAAATTCTGCAAGCCATTCATTAAACCATCAGTAGCTTGAAATCTGCCACAGTGGGAATAAATTCGCCAGGAAAACTGGCAAATGCTACAAATCAGGGATTCCCCCGCCCCTCCAGAACTGGTTTACCAGCACTCCACTAAGAGGTTCTCAAACATATTGCTTCAAGGCAGGCCAGGGGAGCAGGTCAGCACGCAGCCCACGGAATCACTCAGACCTGGGTTACAATCCCAGCTCCATCCCCTACGAGCTGGGTCACCTTGGACATGTTACTTCACCCCCTGGGCCTATCTGTGTGTGTGTGTGTGTGTGTAGCACCCATGCGTGTGCCAGATACGGTTCTCAGCACTTTAGACACGTTAAATTCATCGACTCCTCACAGCAACCCTATAAAAAAGAAACTTATTATCCCCATTCAATAGATGAGGAAAATCGAGGCAAAAGGAGATGAAGGAGCCCTGGCTGGGCGGCTCCGTTGGTTGGAGCATCACCCCATGTACCGAAAAGGTGGGGGGGTGAATTCCCAGTCAGGGCATGTACCTCGGTTGCAGGTTTGATCCCTGATGTTTCTCTCTCACGTAGATGCTTCCTTCTCTCCCTCTCCCCACCCCCACCTCCCTCCCTCCCACTTCCTCTCTCTCTAAAATCAATGGACGTATCCTCAGCTGAGAATTTTTTAAAAAGAGAGAGTGTTTAAGGAATTCAGCCATGATCCCACAGCTAGTAAGGGGCTGAGCCAGGTGCAGGACAGGCAGTCTGGCTTTGCAGGGGTGTCCAAGCTTTCGGCGTCTCTGGGCCACCCTGGAAGAAGACAAGTTGTCTTGGGCCACCCGTTAAATACATTCCGACACATAATCACAAAAAAACTCATAATGTTTTAAGTAAGTTTACAGTTTTGTGTTGGGCTGCATTCACTGCCATCCTGGGCCGCATGTGGCCCGTGGGTCGCAGGTTGGACACCCCTGCAAGCCTGCCCTCTCACCTTGCAGCCTGTGCTGCCCAGCACGCAGTAGCCACTGGCCACATGTGGCTACTGAGTACGCGAAAGGTGGCTGGCAGAAGTGAGATGCACTGTCGGGGGAAATACACACTGGGTTTCAAAGACTTAGTATAAAAAGAAGAATAGAAAATACCTCATTAATACTTACACTGGTCCCCTGGAGAAATAATGCTTTGGATGTATTGGGTTAAATAAAATATGTTATTACAAATAAATGTACCTGTTGCTTTTTGCTTTTTTAAAACATGGCTACTAGAAAATATAAAATTAATTTTAAATTTTAAATTATAACATGGGACCCACATTATGCTTCTACTGAAGAGTGCCGCTCCGTATTCATCTCGTAGCTTGGTGTGAGTATTAAATCAATCAATACAAGCAGAGCACCGAGCAGAGTGCCAGGCAAAATGAACACCCACTAGCTATCCTTAATATTAGTGGGATCATTGGCTTTCAAATCTCACAGTAGCCTTTTTTTCAAGCAACTTCTAACAGATAAGGAGGAGTGGTCTATTCACGCTGGGTACCACCTCCACAGGTTGGAAACCCACAAGGTTCACCATCTTTTTTTTTCTTTTATCGATTCTAGAGAGAGGGGAAGGGAGGGAGAAAGAGAGGGAGAGAATCATCGGTCGGTTGCCTCTTGCACACGTCCCGACTGGTAACCAAACCAGGCACGTGCCCTGACCGGAAATTGAACCCATGACCTTTCGGTTTGCAGGACGATGCCCAAGCAACTGAGCCACAGCGGCCAGAGACAAGGTTCACCATCTTTAATCGTCCCTCAAGTTGTAGCATTGCACGTCTGTAATTTCAGAAAAGGCAAGGAAGTGCTACTGGACAAAGTCCAGGTGTCTACGGCAGTGCTTTGAAAACGATCGTGGGTCTCAAATGCTGTTACCACAAAAAGGAACAAGAATTCTGCGGTATGACAGAGGGTCAGCTACCCCTACACTGATGGCCGCATTGCAAATACATACGCGCCTCAGATCCACACACCGCGCACCCGAAACTTGCACACGGGTATGTGTCAATTGTATCAATAAAAATAATTAATTCATGGATTAATTAATACCAAAACAATTATCACAGAAAAGTACCATGATTTTGCTTAGGAAAATCAAAGTGGCTTCTTCCCAGGCCTAGACACTGTCCAGAAAGTGGGGTGTCATGAATGTGAATGGGGGAAGGGGGTCACCTGTGGGGCCCTGGATCATTCATTACCTGCACACGCTTTACCTATGCAGGACGGCACCTCCCCACCTCTGCTCCTGACAGCCTGCTGACTCCCCAGCCCTGCAGACCCCAGGGCAGGCTCTAGCACTGGCTGTAGGCACCCACATCACCAGGTCTAACTCCAGCGAAGGACATACACTCAGTCCAGACACGACAAAGGGTTTGCTGTCCTGAAGGCAACTCGGGGCTCCGTCAGCCTGGCGTCTGCGAGACAAGCCTCCCAGCTCTTCCTGCAGCCCTCGCCCTGGCTCTGGTATGTGTGTGTGGACGGGGACAGCAGCCAGCTCTTCGCCGGGCTCTCTAACAAGTTCCACGAGTCTGTTTGTTAAAGAAAAATTCCAGTGGGTGCATCCAACACATGGAACTCAAGTACAGAATTTATATTTATCCACCCCACTGCCAAGGAGATCACATGCCCCGTGAGTCACTCCAGATGTGCTCAAAAACAGTCTCTCTGTGGCAGCCCAGTCCCCCAATCCCAGCGAGAGTCGGAATTACAGAGGTCCCCACTCCCGTCCCCCAGGAGGCTGCCTCTGCCTCTACCTTCCGAGGAGGGAGAGGGCATCCGCTCTTCTGAAAAGGGAAGGGTGGTAAGAACTGTACTGTCTCCTGGGGAGGACCGGTTCGGGCTCACTTGTAGCTCCCGGGCCCCCCTGTAGCTCCTGGGCCCCCCCTCCCCAGGTTTGAGGGCAGCTTTTCACCTTCCTGGAGGAAAAGATGTGCTGGCAGCCCCTGCTGCTCCTGCTGCTGTGGTACGACGCTCAGGCCACTGTGCCCCACAGGTGGAGCAGGGGTGAGTTGCTCTCTATTTATTTGTCTGATGCTCGTCATTCTTTTTTAAATACAATTAAGAATTTGGGGGAGGGGGAATGAAAGGGGGAAGGAAATTAGAAGCCCCACGCCTTCCTCTGCTGAGTGCTGTCTGCTTGTTGACGTGGGAGAAGGTGTTAGAAGGTGAGGGGAGATGATGGGGAAACAATCCATGCCGCTGAGGGGACGTGGGCACCCTTCTCTGACGTGCCAGGGCGAAGTCAGCTTTGTGGACAGACTCCCTCGAGGTACCCCTGGGCCGCTGCAGCTGGGCTGGGCGTGTCCGGGTCTGATGCTGACTTGTCGGGACCGTGGGTGCCCAGAAGGTACCTGGAGAGGCCGACCGGGAATACACACATCTTTCCAGCCAGGCAGAGCTGTCCCAGTGGCAGGAAGGGAAGGGCAATTCTTCAGCATCCTGGTGCCTACCTGCCTGCTGCCCCCACCGGCCACCAGTCCTCCCCTGTAAAGGAAGGGGCCCTGGCACAAACATGATCCTCACTGCCGACTTCTCTCCCTTCAGAGGTAGCTCCCCAGAGCCGGCATGCCGTCTTTTCTCTCTGCCCCAGGACCAGCTCCAGGTGGCAGACGGTGGCAGCACCTCCAACCAGAGTTTAGCACTGTCAGGAAGTGAGGGGCCCGGCGTGCTGGCCACTCTTTGCTGATCTGAACTGAAGGCTTTCGGCCCACTGCCTAAAGTCAGCTGAGGTCTGTCTCCGGGAAAGAACTGGAAAAAGAGGTCAGGCGCACAGGTGTTTCTAGAGACCCAGCCAGGCCGAAGACTGTCAGGGCGGCATAAGGAGGAGCCGCCTGTCCCTCGAGCAGAGTGCCGGGGAAGGAAGGAACGACCGTGTGGGAACAGCACGCAGAGGGGACGGATGTGAAATGGGGGCGGGGGTAGTGGGGCGTGGGGCACTGCACTTAACTGGGGGTTTTATTCCACCTTTTTTAAGCCTGCAATTGGGGACTTGCCAGTTCTCTGAGCTGAGCTGTGAAGTGATCGTTGCCCTGAGGCAAATAATTAATGTAGCCTTTTCCTCTATTTCGGGTAAGACCATTACTCACCCACCCTCCCTGTTCGTGGGGGCACAAACCCTGGGGGGGACCCTTGGAAGCAGAGAGCAAAGAACACTGAAGTCATGTTCTCCCATTTACTCCGTGTGAGACTGGGGGTTTTACTTAATTCGCCTATAAAAAAACACCAAACAGGTGATAAAAGCCACTCTTCTAACACACAGCTGTTAGAAAGCCAAATGAGGCGGTTTGATTGGTAATGAGGCTGGTAAACACGATAATCACACGGTGAGCTACGCCCAGAGCTCGGAGATTTGAGTTCTGCCTCTGAGGGGCTGTGTGATCTCTGGCGAGTCTCTGGGCTCCAGCTCACTAACAGGTAACATGGTAACGGCACCAAAACCTCACTTCTCTGTGTTGTTGTGAGGGTCAGACTCAGAAATGTCAGCAAAAAGCTTTGTAAACGATGAAGCACTACGTATATGTTAGCCACTTAAAAATGAAATAATTTCTTTAAAGAAAGCTTAAGATTCTCAACAGACATTTCTACTGCAACACCCCGGGCTCCGCGGTGCTGGCCCCACCCGGCCCTCGCTGCGGCAGGTCCGCCCCCATAACAGTAACTATCTTCACGGAGACCAGCGGCCGCACAGCTGAGCCAGAGCCCGCGGCGCCGCAGCGGGTAAGCACTAGATTAGCGATTCACGTCACCGTTCATTCTACAAACGCTCTGGAGCCCCCGCCACCAGCAGCAAAGGTCTTCCCATTGTCGATCGTGTTTAACACTTTCTTCTAATTTTGACAATTGATCATTTCTTCCAATTGCAGTTGACATCTTTTCTCAAAGACGGAATGGGGGTCACACCCAAGTAAAACCAGTTTTTCCATGTGTTCTTCCTGTTCCCTTCACCTTCATCCTTACCCCATCCCCACCCCAAAAGAGGGCCTCACTTCGGAGAATTCCCTCTGGAAACAGTCTCAGGGTGGCCACCCCCTAGAACAGCCTCCTCCTCCTGTACAACCCCGACGCACCCCCTCACCACCACCCGGCTTCCACCCTCCCTCTCCCCCTGCGCCCACGAGGAGAAATGTAGAAATAAACCCAAAGGGAATACACCCTGCCGTCACAGCATCCCTTCTCCTACCGGTCAGTCTGGTAAGAAGCGCTCTCTAGGATTCGGCCCTGGGAGGTCGCTTTCCGCGCCAGAATCGCTGTTCCAGCCCCTCTGACTTGATTCAGTGACTCACCTGTGGTCAGCGGGGCCAGCGGGGAGCTGGACACACCTGGCTCAGGCCCCAGCCCATGCCAGCTCCTGCCACAGCGAGGCTTGGGGGGCTGGAGGGGATGAGCCTGTCTTTTTTAAAAAATAAGAAATCTATGCCTATGTAATTACTATGTAAATATCTGTTTTTATGAAATACATATACATTATTTATATTTAAAGCAATTAAATAGGGAAAGGAAGCCCTGCAGGTATGTGGGGGGACTTAGGTCATTTTCAGGGGTCCATTTTAGTGTCCCGCGAGTTTTCAGTCGTGTGACAACGGGAAGGGCCTGCAGTCGGTGTTGAGAAAGTCCCGTCGGACTGGGAGGAGCGGTACTGAGTACACCTCCATCACTCCCTGGTCTCTCCAGAAGCAGGTGCTATTCTGCGCACGCACAGGTAAGAACACTGGCGTGAGGCAAGAAGCGAATGTGCCCCAGAGCACTCAGCGGCAAGGGCAGAGCTGGATTTTGATGCTCCCCTGACCCGGACCCCAGGACTGCAGCCTTAGAGTCTCGCTGTCCTTCCCCACTCCCCTCCCCTCCCAGCAGCCCAGGCTCCCCTGGGTGGTGGGGCAGTCTGGCCAAAGGGAGCAGACTCACAGAAGCCCTTCCAGAAGCACTCCCACTGGACCTCAGCACCCGGGCCAGGATCCTGGCTCGCTCAGAATATCGCTGGGTTTCTAAAGGGCTGGCCCGGGAGCAAAAGAGTAAATGACATCAGTAGGACCTGGCAAAAGATCTTTTATAAACCAGAGCATTTCCTTTCCACACCCACTGCCTTTTCCATAGAGTGGCTACAACTGATTCATTAAAAATACAGTTGTATTTTGACTTGAAAAAGGCTGTTGGAGTCCCTTTCAGCAAGCTCTGTGGTACAAACACTGTGTGAATTACAGTAGAAATGGCGCTTGGCCTTAATGCTGCTCTGTTACAGGGAACCTGCTGGGCGATGGGAGGGGAGAAGAGGCGATTTTTGTCCCAGACTATAAAAAGTCAGAGAAAGGTCAGGCTGAAAGCGAAAACGGCTCCTCCATTTAGGAAGGCTTCTGCCTGTACGTCTGAGCAAGGGAGCTCGGATGGGCTCAGGCGCTGGGGACACAGGTGCTAGCCTTGACTGAGAGCATTAAAAGTAGCTTCTCCCAAGCCCCAGCCGGGTAGGTCAGTTGGTTGGAGCGTTGTCCTGATATGCCAGGGTTGTGGGTTCAGTCCCGGTCAGGGCACATAGAAGAAGCAACCAATGGGTGCGTAAATAAGTGGAACAACAAATCAATGCTTCTCTTCCCTCCCCCTTCCTCTCTCTCTAAAATCAATAAATTTAAAGAAAAAAAATTTTAAGTAGCTTCTCCCAGGCCAGAATAGGGACTCCTCTGAGATAAAGGCAGGGCATAGGAGACAACATCTACTTTCTGACAATTAGCTGAGAACTATCACTGCAAATAAGTTCTAAAAGTGCCCTGATAGAGAAAGATTAAGTGACACATTCTGTTTGAAAAGATGGAGTTTGGCGACAAATGTAGTTAATGTGTTTCTATAGAATCGTTTATTCATTCAACAAACAGTCATGAGCGGGATGCTAGGCCCTGGGAATACAGTGACCACAAAGGACAACATCCCTTGCCTTCGTGGAGGTGACATTCTAGCAAGGAGAAACAGACCACAGACACATACAGAAACAAAACATCTGGTTTGTTGGGTGGCAATAAAGTAGGGACAGGTTAAAGGGTATCAAGGATTATATTTTTTTCATTTTTTAAAAGATTTTATTTATTTGTTTTTAGAGAGAGGGGAAGAGAGGGAAAAAGAGAGGGAGAGAAAGATCAACCAAGTTACCTCTTGCACACCCCCAGCTGGGGACCTGGCACGCAACCCAGGCATATGCCCTGACCGGGAATCGAACTGGCGACCTTTCAGTCTTTGGGCCGTCACTCAATCCACTGAGCCACACCAGCCAGGGATAATTTTAAATACAGTAGTCAGGGAGGGTCTCCTTGAGGAGGTGACTAAAAACTGAAGGCAGAAGAAACAGAAGTGCAAATGCCGGTGACAGAAGATGCCTGGGCCACTCGAGGGACAGTGAGAAGGCCCGTGGCTGGGGTGGCATGAGCCAGGGGAGAGGAGCAGGTGAGTTCAGACGCAGCGAGGACTCAGGTCATGTAGCACCTGGTGGCTGTTTGAAGAACTTTGGCTTTTCCTCTGAATGAGATAGGAAGCCATGGGGGGCTCTGGGCAGGGGAGTGACACAACTGACCTGTTCGCTCAGAATCACTTTAGTTGCTGTGTTAAGAATAGAATGAAGGCAGGAGCCAAGGATGGACGCAGAGGCACCATCAGGAGAGGGGCTCCAGGCTTGGACCAGGAGCCAGCAGGGATGTGGCCAGACGTAGCCAGATTCCAGATCTGCTTCGAAGGTGGAGCCAACAGGGCGTGCTGATTGGTTGGATGTGGGATGTAAAAGAAACAGTCGAAGGTGACTCCCAGGTTTGGGGCCTGAGCAACTGAGAGAGATGGGGAGATGGTAGAGAAAGCCGGTGTGCGTGTGGGCACACATGTGTGCATGGATATGTGTGCATGGATGTGTTTCGGGAGCTGGGATGGGGCTGGGAATCAGGAGAGATAACTGCTACGTGTCCAAAAGGAGATTCCCACAGGCAGTTGGACAGATGCGTATAAAAGTCTGGCCTAGAAATAAAAAGCTGAAAGTCAGCAGGGAAGGGAGGGTGTCTAGGAGGGAGGAGACAGCCCCAGGTGAGGCCAGAAATCTGCGTCTGGAAGGGGTGGGAGGAGGAACAACAGCCGATGCGGAGGGATTTTTTTTAAATAGAAGAAGCAACACGTTTTCACGTTAATGTGAAAGATCCAGTGGAGGGGGGGAAAGTAGGAGAGAAAGGTAGAGGTGAGCGGCACTTTTCTTGGAGACCTCACGCATGTGGAAGAGCTGGCTCTCGACAGGAGAGTGCACACCGGAACAGAAGTCAGCACCTGCACCAGGGGCGGGTGACTGGTTAAAGGAGCAAGTAGAATCATCGTCCATTTCACGGTGAAACAGAGAGAGGAATCGGGAAGTCAGGGAAATGGTCGGGCAGTGTGGAGGGGCCCGTGTGAAAATACCCATCTGAATTTCAGTGAGACCACGGTTGTGTTTGCCACCAGCCATTCAGGCGCACCAGTGCAGGTGTGGAAGGGGTAAGGAGATGGGTTGTACTCTAGGTCAGGTGATCACCGAGGAACACAGAGGGGCAAAGGAGGTGAGGATATGTGTAAGAGTGTGATCCCGTTTGACCCGGCATATCACACTATAAATCCAAGCTACAGGTTTGTTTAAATATGTGTGCTTCATTTAAGAATGTGATTTATGCCATATTTATTCACTCGCTCATTCCCAATTAGCGTCATCCTTCCTGTCGTTATTCAGAACTGAGGAACACCCGGTCTTGGGGCAGATGTGCCTACGAAAAGAGAGCACTGCTCGCCCTATCGGGGAGACTGAGTTCTGGAGCCCGTGAGCTCTGGGGTTTAACTTCAGCCCCATCGCAAGCACGTTGGATGGCCTAGGACAAGTTTCCTGAGCTCCAAGTTTCTTCCTGTCTAAAATGGGGTGTGAATAGTTACCTCACAAGGCCCACCGGGAAGCACAAACCTGTTGGTGGGCTCACAGTGGGCTCCTAAGCCGTCGTCACGTCTGAGCTCCACATTTCAACCACTGCGGTCTGAGGTCCAAATGTGGCTTTCAGCAGGAGACATGGACACAGCACACTGGGACACATGATTCCTGCATGTCTGGGTCCAATTTCGGGGCTAACTCAGTGCACGCGGCGTGACCTGTAGCCAGTGAATCATCTGCTCTGTGCTGGTCTGTCCAACGAATTGCAAACAGTCCGTTTCTGCCCAAGGCTCATCCATGCAGGGCCTGGAGGAAGAGGGAGAGGCTCACAGTTCCCCGCCCCAGGCCAGCCAGTGCGGCAGCCCGGCATGCAGGGCCACGTGCGAATCTCCGGTGTCCCCTGGGTACACTGAGTGGCACAGTCACATCCTGCAGAAAGAGCTGGAGAGTGGGCTGGGTGTGGAGCACTGAGTGGGAAAGAAACAAATTGGCCCAGCTTTACCCCCCAAAAGTACACGAAGTCAGTGATTTCGACAAAACTGTCCCAGCAATCTTCTTACCAGAGGCTTAATGCTTGGGTGGTGCCTGGGCAGGCACGGGGTGCTTCTGCCAGTCCCTGGTCTCCCCAGCCCACCCCTGGTCCCTCTCCTCTCTCAGGGAAGGTGTCCTCACCAATGGCAGTAGGTGGGGATGGGGCATGCGGGCCTCCCTCCTCTCAGCCCTGCGAACCCTGCACTGGCCCGTGGCTGCTGTGAGCAGGGAGCTGAACTGAAAATGACCTCCATAAATTTGGGAGATGGGATGCAAGGGAGAGGAAGAAAACCCAGCACAGCAGGAGTGGAAGAGTCTCCAGGGATGTCCTGTTTTATTGTTGCTTTTTTTTTTTTTAATAGCTGATGTTTTAAAAATCATCCTACAGCACAGCTATTGAGCCTGCACTCAGAGCCCAGCTTTGGCGGACACCAAGGTCAGGTGTCCTGTGCCCCCCAGGAGCTGAGCTGGCCAGAACTGGCAGGACCTGAGACATGTGGGATGGACCCAAAACCACAAGGACAGAGAAGGGGCAACAGCGAATGGTGGGCTCTTGGGGAAAGGCTTCTGGGGGGAACAAGCCTGTTCTTCTCACCAAGTGGGAGCCAGCCTAGTTTCACGCTTTGCACGCATGCCTCTCGGGGTTGGCGGGCCCGTGCCTCAGCCGTTTGCAATTCTGGCTGGGTCCTGACTTCACCTTTATGGACAAAAACATCTGGAGTTGACTGTATGGTTAGCTTTGTAGCCAACTGTTTGGACAGGGAGCAGACACAACCTGCAGCATCTCCAGGGGAGAGGAATTCATCCTCGTCCCATTCATCAGGAGCGAGGCCCATGCAGCCGCTGAGATGCCGGGCCCAGAGCTGGCTGCATTTCCGCAGCCCAAGGGGGCAGAGAAGCCCCTGCCCACGACGCACTGTCAGAGCCCACACGGCAATGGGGAGGGCAAAGGGAGGGGTACTTGCAGAAGGCAGGGGCACTAGGTGGGGGATGGGAAGAGGGAGGGACCCATCTTTCAGATTCCTGTGGTCCCCACACACTCTCTGAAGCAATCATCCGTGCCCTGGCTTGTCTAGAGGCTGAAGCTATTTCTAACAATCTTCCCAAACTGTTATTATTTTATAAACCATGAGGACAAAGGCTATTGGAAAAAAGGTTTCCATTTTTAAAACTCAGTTTTGAATCAGAAAGTATTTTCTTCCCACCTCTTGGAGAACTAAGGGTCCCCCTGGGGTGAGCATGTTAGAGGGTTGCTGTTCCCAGGGGAACAAACAGTGGGAAGTGCAGGGGAGCCCCGTGAGTACCTCTCCCAGAGGCAGCCACCCTGTCTGGGGTGACGGGCAGCAGAAAGGGCTCAGTGCCCCGCCGGTCCCCTTCACCTGCCAGGGTATGACTATTTTAAGGGAAACCCATACCTTTAACTTCACAATAAGAGAGAAATTCTGGAAGAAGAATTAAAGAAGTTGCTCTCAGATCCTATCCCAAGAAGAGGGTCCACCTACACTTTCCTGGGAGGAACCCACATCTTGGTCTTGGACCAGTTCTGGTCCTCGTGTTGTCTCCCAGCAAAGAGAAGGCAGGATCCAGGTACACACCCTCTTTTGGTGTCTCTGGTGTCCTGACTGGTTTGCTTTGGTCTCTTCAGGTGGCCCTGTGAGGCCTCAGAGGGGAGTGAGCTCTGCACTTTGGCGCCACGTGCTTGGCTGTGGCTCTGGGCAGCCCAATGGTTACCAACCCCGCCTGCCCATTACAATCGCCTGGGAACCGTGGAAAGTCCCGATGCCTACCAGAGATGCCCACGAATGGGCCTGGGAGGTGGCATTCGGCATTTGGGTTTTTAGAAAACCCCCAGGCGGTTCTAACGTGCTGTCACGGGTGAGACCCGCCAGGCTAACCTGAGTGTGGCCGGACGGCTGAGGCAGCACCGTCCACACAGCCTGGGTCCAGCACCCCCTGCTGCTCAGCCGGGGTGCCATTAGAAGCACCTAGGAGACGTCTGAAAATCTCACTGGCCCAGTTATAGTCTAGCTCAGTTAAATCCAAACACCCGGAGCCGGGACGCAGGCCTCAGCGTGTTCTAAAGCCCCTCGGGCATCTAATGTGTGGTTGAGAAGGAGATGCCTCAGTCTCCTGAGCTCCACCTGAAACAACGGGCAGAGGCAATGAGTGAACAGAGGCGAAGTCCTAAAATCTCTAACTCTGTGGGAAATGGGCACTTTTCTGGCACAGAGAACCAATTCTGTTAAAATGCTAGGCTACAAAATGTCATCCTGGAGGTGACAGGCTCCTTCCCCACAGTGGTCTGGGGAAGGAGAGGTCCCCTGCCTGTCAGAGCGTCCCCCGGTGCATGGATTTGCTCAGCCAGCGACAGCGCCCTGCCACCGCCCCCCCCCACCCCCACGCAAGGCCTGGAAGCCTGCCAGGCTCTGGTGGGGTGCAGAAACCTACGACCATATTTATGCTAAGCCCAGAGGGACCTGTGGTACAGATAATAGATGAGTACAGAAAAGCACGATTACAGCAATGTCCCACCCAACCAGTTGCTTCCAGGAAGTGGGAGATTCCTACCACTGAGCTTTTCAGGAAATGTCTTTCTATCGAACAAAAAGATGTGTCATTTTTATCACTTCAGCTCGACTTTTTTTTTTCCTAAAATGCTTATGCAGTTCCCTGCCTTCTTTAACACAGTACACGGGACATCCACGGGCCCTTTTTGATGGCCCTGGGACACTGTCATTAAGAAGCAGAGCTGTTGTGCATGGTTATGCAAATTGTGTTTTGCACAACTTCAGGGGGCGCTATTCACCTGGAAGTCTCAGATTTTTTTATAGTTAGTTGCCCAGTTTCCTGGGAAATCACAATGCAGTGTCTTGAAGAAGCTTTACTTTTTTCATTTTTTTAAAGATATGATTTATTTTAAGTACTTCCAAGATATAAATTCCTCAGATGGTAGAATGTGTCCATTTACTGCTTCTGGGCCCAAGGTACCAAGCCACATAGAGAATCTTACTTTCTTATGTATGCATTTGAAAGCATCTCCTATAACATGAGACTTAACCCAAATCACTCTATACAATTCTTTATGTTTTGCTTTTAATTGCTGCGCTGGTGGTTCAAACCCAGTCAGGACTTGAATGGTTATTTTGAAAGGCAACATACTGCAGGAGAAAGAATAGTCATCTGAGATTAAGGGAATCTGACTTATGCTTTACTATTTGACAATTACCTTAGGTGCAAGAAGCTATACCTTTTTCTACCAGCTGGCAGCAGGCTTGCCGATCCTGTCTGCATAGCACCCAGGTGCACAGAGGGGTCGGGGGTGGATGGGGCTATCTGCTCCCAGCCTGATAGGACCCTGGAAAGCTGCAATTTATAATGATTATTCCTTTACCTCGTAGCATTCTGCATTCTCCTTCACTAGTCCTCAGTAAGGTCCTAATTCTTGCTACCCTCTCTGCCCATTGCAGCCCATCCACCTTCCTTCAGCTACTGTTTCTAAATGCAACCACAAGAAACAGCATTAGCAAGTCACAGATTGTCCCAAATGCATTTCTGAGTCTGCTGGTCCTTTGGGGAAACCCTGAGCCTGGTGCCACACAGAATCTTTCTTTTCCAATCTTCACCCAAGGATATGTTTACTGATTTTAGAGAGAAATGGAGAGGAGAAAGAGACAGGGAAGGAAGAAGGGAGGGAGAGAGAGAGAGAGGCAGCCATCAGTTGCCTCCCTTACTCACCCCTGCAGCGGTTCAAACCCGCAACCTTTCGGTGTTTGGACTACACTCCAACCATCTGAGCCACCGGCCAGGACCACGCGTCAGAGTCTGGGGCAGCTTTCTTCCTTTTCACCTGCGTTCCTATTCTTGGCAGCCAAATGTCAGAGGGCTGGGGAAGAGCCAGAAGTCTCACCCTCTGATTAAAAGGGCTGGCATTACATATAAACCAGCACTTCACACTGATGAAGTGCTGAAATGCGCGTTACCATTAGAGAACAGTATTATTAGGGAATGCGTTGGTTGAATTTGGAGGGTTTGTACTCTGCTCATTTCTGTTTTATTTTAACGTAAGTGCCCTCAACATACAGGGGTGGGCACAAGTAGGCTTCCAGTTGTGAGTGCTTGAAACAAAGAGTTAATAGAGCTACTGTAATCGTCATAACCTGCATGTCTTCTCCCATACGAACAACTGTAAACCCACTTCTGCCCCCTCCCCGCCCCCCCACCCCCTGGGCGCACTATTTAGTTTTCAAAGCTTTCTGGGATGAGCCAGGTTTGAAATCACTGGTCTGAAAAAGTTCCATCCCAGCAGCCTGGGAGCTCTCCGGGACACCAGAGTTCTCTGTCATCTCCCCCACTCTATGACCACCACAGCTTCGAACAGTCACTTTTGAGACTGGCTGGCTGGCTGGCCTCAAGCTTACAGGAGCGGAGGCCAAGCGTGCAGCCCCCAGAACTCATTCTCTTGTTTCTTGCAGCTGTGCTCTTCCCTGCAGCCCATCGGCCGAAGAGGTCCTCCTCAATGCCCTTGAACCCTGTCCTGCAGAGCTCCCTGGAGGAAGTAGAACTGCTCTATGAGGTAGGCAGAGGTGCCAGTGGCCACGCCACCCCAAAGGCATGGCAAGTTTTCTGTTTTTTGGAGAAATGACCGGAGCCCCTGAAAAGGAGTGTCATCTGCTGCCGTGGGGACCGTCCTAGACTCCCCTGTGGAGGCCAACGCATCCCGGCCACCCCAGAGTGAGCTGTTCCTCGCCTCTCCTCTCCTTCCCCACGTGCCATAACCAGTGATGCTGGCAGTAAGAGGTGACAGAGGCGAAGTTAGATTTAGGTCTGGCCACTCCTAGCGCCCCAGCAGCAGAGTGGGCCATAGTCTCAAGCAAAGGCTGTGAGGCAGGACTCGTCACAGGGTCCAGGCAACGCCACGCCAGGTGTCTGAGTGGAGCCGTGTCTCCAGTAATCAGCTACCGTGACAGCCCAGCTTCTGACTGTCTGGGGCCCCCCCAAGGGCTATCTCCCTCTGCCTCTCACACCTCCACCACGCAGACCCCACCTCTCCAACCACAGGCCAATTTCCCAGGGCCACTTCTTTTGGTTCGGTGGTAAAACGCAGGTTCAAGATCGGGGTGTTAGTTCTGGTTCTGCCCCCCATCAGCCTGTGACCTTGCATAAGCCCCATGTCTCTCTGGGCCCGAATCTCCTCCACTGTCCAACAAGGGGCTATGATGATCTCCAAAACTCCCCTCCTGCCTTGACGTCCTCTGACGTCCTCCATGTGCCAGAACTACCTGACTAAGAGACAGCCTGCTGCAGCCGAGCAGTGGAGCCTGGGGGAGATTTCAAGTCCTACCACAGGGAACAAACTGGAAAATGCACAACCTTCCCCAAGCCTTGAACTTGGGGGTCATATGGACAGATCTGCTTTGGAAAGATAATAGTAGGATAGAGACAGACTGGAGCTGGGGAAAGCTGGAAACAGAGACAAGGGTTAGAAGCCCAAGTCCAAGAGGATTTGCTAGGTTCCTGACGTGCACCTGGCTGAGCAGGGGGTGCATAGGGCAGACCCCCACCCTGACTCAAAGAACAGGGGAGATGTGAGGACAAATCTCTATATCCCACTTAATTCCTAGCACAGTTCTCTGCGTCCTTCGATCCCCAGCTTCTGATTTAAAATTATCTGAAATAGTTCATGCTTTAGAAGATGCTCTGTGGCTGGGGGGGAGAAAGGGAAGAATGGGTTAATCTGGGACACTAGACATAATAAGTAGTCATTAAATAGTGACTTTGTGCCAGGGACAATGTTAGATGGTGTCCGTATTGGTCTTATTTACATCTCACAATAGACCGGTAAAGTATTTTGATGCTAACCATTTCACAGCGGAGGGAAATGAGGCTCGGAGAAGTTAGTACCCCCTCCAAGGTCACCTGGTTGGTGGGAACAGGGCACCTGGACCCCAGGTCCCTTGGATCCTGGAGCTCTTTCCACAGCTGCCTCCCCAAGTAAATACAGGTGATATTGAAAACAGTGATGTCCTCAACAATGTCCAAATGCTTCTTGTGTTTCCACGTCCCGTGTTTCTCCCCAGTTCCTGCTCGCTGAACTTGAGATCAGCCCCAACCTGGAGATCTCCATCAAGGACGAGGAGCTCGCCTCCTTGCGGAAGGCCTCGGACTTCCGCACGGTCTGCAATGACGTGATCCCCAAGCGCATCCCAGACATCCGCCGGCTGAGCGCCAGCCTCTCCAGCCACCCCGGCATCCTCAAGAAAGAGGACTTTGAAAGGACAGCGCTCACCCTGGCCTACGCAGCCTACCGCACGGCCCTGTCCCAAGGGCATCAGAAGGACATCTGGGCCCAGGCCCTCCTCAGCCTTTTCCAGGCCCTGAGGCAAGACCTGGTGCGGTCCTCAGGCTCCAGACTGTCTCCCTGAGAGACCGGCCCACACCAGGACTGCCGAGCACAGCCCAGCACGCGCTGTAATGCAGAAATTCTTCATTCTCCACTCCATTTACAGAGGCCCGCCTCCAAACACGTGCCTCCACCTCAGAGCAGCAGAGATAAAATAATTAAGCCCCATGCTCTTTACCCACTGTAGCTTCCTGACGAGCACACCTGACTCATGTTACACTGTGACCTGGGCTGGAAGAAAGGGCTGGAGTGGTCATTCCGGATGCCCCCAGAGGCCTAACGGTTTGCCTGGTGACACGCAGAGTCTAAGATACACACCTTGACACTGAGCAGCTGCCACAAACACACAAGAGGGAGGACAGAGCTAGAGGAGACCGAGCAAACTGTAGAGGTCTGAGCACAGTGGAAAGCCAGGGGGCAGATTCCTTTGGTCCTAGGAGGTCAGGGCACTGGGTCAAATGAACATCTTTCTGAAGGCTCTGTAGTAAGATATACAGAAGGTAGAGCTACAGCCAAGTAAACACATTGTTAGCCAAGGATCTACTTCTCAACTTTCCTAAAGGTCCCCAAGAAGAATCAGGTAGAACGTTGGCGACTGTGTGACCCGTATGTCTTGTCTGCTCCTGTCTGAAGGCTGGTTCACTACCCGCAGGCAGGCCGAGTCCTTTGCACAGAGAAGCCGAGCTAATGCAGAGAGGGTCACCCTCACAAAGAGGGGCATCGACAGCCTTGCCCTTCTGTCGTAATGCTCAAATTATTTAGTATCATCAGAGAATTAAGCGCTCCGAAGAAAAATGACTTTCAGATGACAGAGTTTTACCCTTTCAAATGCCAATTTTTCATTTTAGTGGTAATGACTTGATGTCTTTGAAAACTACGCATAAGAAATGCCTTAAGCTTTCATCTGGTGTCTGTGAAACACTGAAATGAAGGAGTTGGGTGAGATCATTTCTAAGACTCTGACTTCTGAGATTTTCACAGTCATTGAAATGCCTGTGAGGTATTACAGGGAGGACCCCGCACCCGAAAGGTCTGCTGGACTATTCGTAGCAACCCGGGAAGTTCCCAGGCCTTGCTAATTCTGTGTTGGGGGTGAGTGTTTCGGCTGCCTTCCTTGCCACCAGGCCGTAAGAGCGTACTTTTCTTGCCCTTTGCTTTTCGCCTCTTGCCCTTTGCTTTTTGTTCCGTGCTAAATAAGAGTTAATAGATGAAGACCTCTGCTAGGAGTGAAGTGCCTGGGTTCTAATAAAGATTCCTCACTGCTCTGGCCAGTGTGGCTCAGTCGGTTGGAGCATCATCCTGTGACCAAAAGGGTGTGGGTTCGATCCCGGTCTGAGTGTATACGGGAAGCAACCAGTTGACGCTTCTCTCTCACATCCATGTTTCTCTCTCTCTCTTCGCTTCATTCTAAAAGCAATGAAAAAAATGTCCCTGGATGAGGATAAAAAATTTTTTTTTAAAGATTCCTCACTAGCTCAGAGATCTTTCTGGCTTCTCCTAGGTTTACAGCCTGGTCCAGGAGGCTACTGTCGCAAGTAGTCTGATCTTTGAGTGAATGAGGATGCATTGGGCTAAACTTGGTTTTGAAACAGGCATTTAACAACTGTCATCGGATGATGACAAAAGCTGGCCTGGACTTCTTTCAGATCTTTGAACAAGGGAGCTTGGCTCAGCTGCGCAAGCTGTGGGATCTTTTTGGAGAAACACTAGAATACTAGGAAAACACAGCTTTGCCTCCTGATGTTCTCCAGCTTGGAAGACTCACAACATGCTCTCATTTATTCCCTGGTCACACTGCTCATTTAGCTCCCTCCACTGCAGGCTGATACATGCTTTTTGCTCAGCTTTTTTCTTTCTAGTGTTACCTGTTCTCTTTGAGGTCACTGTGCTCGTCTCCCTCTTTTTTTCAAAGTGTCAGTCCATGTCTCTGCATTCTCTCTCTCGGGGCCTGATTCTGATTATCTTTGCATCATTTCTCGAAGCCACTCCAAGGGCCCGGTGGCTGACCTCTGTCGCGCACTCTCTGCCCGCCCGCATCCATCCTCTGAGCTCACTGGCTTTCGGTCTCCTTTGGGTATCAGTAGGGCTAGAACAAAGGTCAACGCAGAGACACAGCTGGGATTGCCCAGAAGGCAGACTGGCCTTGCAATCTACCTTCACTGATTGTACTTATCCTTGCTGGGGAGGGGGGAGGGGGTCAGCAGAGTCCCTAGACGCTGAACAATAAACACCGAGAAAGTCAGGCTGGCATCCCACCCTGGGAAAGGGTCTGAGAGCCTTCAGTCACCAGCTAGAAAGACCCGCCCTGTGGTCCCTGGTCCTCATGCCCTGATATGCATTGCTGCTCCCAGTGGGGGGAGATCCGTGAATGGTGGGGGGAGGGTTCCCAGAGCAGGGACAGCAATGGTGGTTCATTCGCCCTGCAATGAAAAATTAAAGGCACTTTCGCATTCATAACTCAAGGCCCACATATATGTGGTAATTCATGATGGAAAAAATAGAAACAAGAAAGGCATGATTTTTTTAAAAGATAAATGAAAATTTCAATTTCAGTAACTAGATACTCTAGTAACAGCATTTTAGTCTGACTACAGATTAATTGTTTACCCACAAAATGTTTTCTAACCATGACCTCACTTACATGCAAAATCAAATATCATGCTCCAGACGGCCACCCAAAAACCCGCCTCTCTGCCCAATGACCAAGACGGTAGAAGCCTGGATAGAATCAGAGTCTCCCACTTTGCCTCCTGAATGCTACTCTGTACACAGCACAATCACAAACCGAGTCACATGTTGTCCTATTTACTCATAAACAGAATAACTTGGGGTGCGACGTTTGTAGTGGAAACTTGCCGGTGACTTGGGGAACCAATTCTGCCATTTCTATGTTGCCGGGAAATTCGAGGATCAAGAAATTCTGGACGTTTCCTCTAGAGTTGGCATCCTCATGGTTACCTCTGGGGCCACTCAAAAGAGACATTGAAAAACCTCCGTGTGCCGAAGCTTTCATTGCTCTGTCGCCTCACCTTGAATCTCACTGAAAGAGAATCACGTAAGTGGTAAATCAGCCAGAAGGTATTTCCACAGGTAAATGCATCTAAGACCAAATGCTTGTTCAATGACTTTACACAGTACCCCTTACTTTCCTAGACCATTTTCACGTCTTATTCTTTTTACTGTAGTAAACACACACACACACAACGTAAATTTACCATTGAACCATTTGTAAGCAAGTGCACAGTGGTGTTAGTCGTATGCCCGTCATTCTCTGACAGCTCTCTAGAACGTCTTCATCCCGGACAAATGGTCTCCCCTTTTCCTTGTCCCCCCAGCCCCTGGCAACTACCGTTCCATGTTCTGTTTCTAAGAGTTTGACTATTTTCAGTACCTCATGTAAGTGGTATTTGTCTCACATTTCCTAAGCCCTGTCCTCTGGAGAATGTTTTCTTCCTCTGAGAAGTGGATGGAGTTCTGAAGAACTCCTGGTCTGACTGTGTCATTCACTTTGCCTACTTTTATTTAACAAATGTTTACTAATGGTGGAATAAATATGTCATGATGGAGTTACTGGGCTCAGTGGAAATCTTTTGTTATCTCAGATTAGCTCACCAAGGAATTTGAAGTAGTTCGTGGGTTTAACCGCAATGTTGATTTCCACAGCCATTTGAGATTATCTGGTCTGTTTAATATTTGCCACCAAAACGTCCCACACGTGTCATCGTTCATGGGGAGTTTCAAAATCATCACAAAAATAAGGTCCAAATGGAGTAAACACGATAGCCTTTAACATGCATTTAAAGAGATAAGTCATCACAGCCCATCCGATAATAGCAAGATAATTTCTAAGGGCACCTTAGAAGTCAAGAAGAACTGGTTTTCTGGAGTTTCTTTTGCAGTCGCTTTCATGTTAGCCTGGGGATTATTTCCAACCGGTATAGCTATAGATCTTGGAACGCCATTCCTTACATTCCGTGAATTCAAGAGAACTTGGGTTTCGTTACCCTTGACTCTGCTCAGCATATCTCAGACCAAGGCAATGCTGCGAGGCCCCCCCACTTACAGAGCGTTTAGGTTTTCTTTCTTTCCTTTTCTTTTCTCCCTTGCCCCAAACCCACACATCCTTTCTGAGAAAGGCCAACCTTTCTTTCTCCCGGTCTGTAAGCAGCAGAGGTCCAGATTCCACCTGTGGCAAAGGTCCTGTCCCTGAACTTGTCAGCTTCTTCCCTCCCCTCCCATCTCTCCCTTGCAGCCCAGCCAAAGGAAGCCTTCTGTTTGTTTGGTTTAGTTTTGTTTGGTTTGGTAGAAAACCTCCAAGAGGAGCATTTGAGCACCGCTCCAGCCAGAAAGACCACTGACTCTGTGCTCCAAGGACCTCTGAAATGACACTGGCATCTAGACTTTTCCAGAGAGGCAGCTCTTCTTCCAATTCTCCCTAAAAAGCTCTGGTCTTTCTTACAGGCTGAACCCTCTGCTGACTCGGGCCCTTTCGCAAACGCCCTTTGCCACCAGGGAAATTTGAAAGGTTTAATACTGTACATTCTGGGGCACTTTACTCCAGAATTAAGGTTTTATTTTCTCCCTGCCACCAGACACACCATCTTCCTAAGGACTAGATCAACAGTAGCCCTCCCGAGAAAGTTCTGGGTCCTAGGGTCTCTTGGGACAAGGCCATGCCTGGGGAAGTGCGATATGTTTACGGTCATCACTCCGGCCCCTAGGATGCTTGAGAAACAAAAATAAGCTTTGCAAGTTGCCTAAATTCTGCAGGATCAGCAGGCTCCTGCTGGCACCAATCAACAAGTGCCTTGGGAAGAGATACGGACTCATTCTTTCCGACGTGCTGATTGGCTGTGGGAAGGGGTGGGGCTACTGCCTCTGTCTGGCTTCCCATAGGTGAATGAAAGTTAAGGTGGGTCTCCAGCAAGATTTTGTCCCATAACAACTAGGAATGTCTTGGGGACTTTTTTTTTTCCTGCTCCGGAGGCCCAGGCTCAAGGCAAATTATAAGTGGGAAATCAATTTGAAGGAAAGAAATTTGAACTCAGTTAAGGTGCCAGGTCCTGGGAAAGAAGCCCAGTCCTATCTGAAGTCTGCATCCTCTGCTGACAAACTCCGGGGTGGGGGCCTGGTTTAAGGAAAGGGGGTTACAGTGAGCACAGGTAGGAAGTGGAACTGCCCAAACCAGGCCATCAGAGAGAGGAGACTTGATGGACGGCACGCAGTACTCTTGGTATCTTTAATTTTTTAAAGCCTTTAAATGACTTCAAGGCCGAACAGCTACAGCAGAGGTGGCATTTTGATTGAAGGGGGCTTTTGCTAGCCCCAGAATGAAGTCACTCAATTACTAATCCAGCAAAGGGGGAACCCACTATGCCCCGGTTTACCATCCTTTCCTGGTTCCTTTTGGCTGGGCATAAAACCATGCTCGCCAATCCCACCTAAAACAGGAGGCAAGGAACGCAGCCTTCTGTGCAAGCGGGGGCTGTAACTCCCCTCCTATTCTGCCCCAAGACGAAACAGGACTCTTGGAAGCCGAGAGAGGTGTGAGAAGTCTTTCCGGACAGAGCGCAAGAGCGTCTCGAGGAGCAAAGACATTTATCTGGCCGGCCCGCGGGCTCCGAGGGGGCCGGAGCGCGGAGGTCCAGGATGGGCTTGCTGAAGGGCCTTCTCCGGGAAGGAAAGCTGCTGCTCTCCGTCTCGGTGCCTTTCCTGCTGCTGCCGCTGCCCTTGCTCCACCCCAGCAGCGTGAGTACTGGCCTGTCCCCTCCTGGGGACACTGGGTAAGGTGGGAGGTCAAGCAGGGGAGGTGGGTGGAGGGAAGGGGGTGCTTATGCAGTTCCCCGAGGTGCTTCTCTGTGGGTTTGAAGACATGAAAGTGTTTGCCTGGGGGGTTGGGGGAGAGCTAAAATACTTCTTCAACACTGCCATTTTCATCCCTCTATTTCATTCCAGTCCCCCTTCCCAGCGCCCCCAGCTGGGTGTGAGGGTAGAGGAGGGGCTGCTGAGCTGCCTGCCGCCTGTCACACAAATCAGTGGGCCAGCTTCCCCTGGCAACAGGGCTGCGCCCATGTGCTGATAAGAAGGACACCCTTGTCCCGTAGTTGTCAGGGCTCAGCAGGTGACCTGTATGTGAGAGCAACTGGAGAGGCAGGGAGACCTGGCTTGATGGCACTGAGGAGTGCATGGGGGACAGCAGGACTGGGGTGGGGAGGGGTGTGGCCCTGAGGGGGCTTTTGTGCACGGAGCTTGGGCCGGTGGGCGGGTCCAGGGCTCTGATAACCAGGATTTGAAACTTCACCTCCAAAGCTCCCTTTGAACGTGAACTGAAAGCAGAGCTCAGCACCTCACCCTGGTCCTCTGCAACCGCCTGCTCCCTGCTTGTATCCTCCGTGTTTTCTTCCCTGTGTTCTTGAAGGAGAAACACCAAATGACGTGATAAAAAAGAAACAAGAGCCCCCACTTCCAGTCCATGACCTAGTTTTTCACCGTGTGAGCAGAAGCGCTACAGCTTTGATTCTGCACTTGGCTTGCTTCTCAGACCATCACTGGGCTCCCTTCCCTTCCTTGCCCTCTCCTCCTCCCCTCCCTCCTCCCCTTGCTCCTCCCCTCTTCCTCTACCCCTCTTCCTCCCCTTCCCCCCTTCTCCCCTTTCTTTCCCTCCTCCCCCCTTCCTCCTCCCCTCTTCCTCTTCCCTTCTTTCTCCCCCTTTTCCTCCTCCTCCTCATCTTCCCCTTCTTTCTCCTTCTTTTCCTTTTCTCCCCCCCTCCTCTTCCCCCTGAGTGGCTTTACCCCTTTCCCCACCCCCAGTACCCCTGAGTCTTTAGGAAAAATAAGCTGAGAGAGGTTATCGTGTTTGTGGGAGGGGAAGAACACCCCCCCACACAGTTCCCTGAGTAACTTGGTAACCAAGATTAAGCCATAAAGTTAAAGAGAGGGGATTAGGATGCTTCTTGAAAACAAACTGGCTGAAATCTTTAGCAGAATAAATACTCCGGGAGTGCCAGGGAGAGGCTGATTAAGACTGGGCTGGGATTAGCAGACAGTGATTACTGCTGACAGTTTTCTGGGCTTGCATCCTAGTCAATTTTCTGCTTTGTCCAAAGGAGCTGATTTTCCTTTTCCTTTCCTGGTTTTTCTTTGGACCCAGTATCGAATGGATTTAAGGGAACGCTAATCGAAGACTCATTGCCCTCTTCTTCCTCACAGAGGCATCAGGCACTCTCTGTGTCCCCTGAGTCAGTCCCATCTTTGGGGACCCCGACTATAGGATGCTGTGTTCCCCACATTTCATTCTGGGACCTTGTCTTTGAGCGTCTTAGTTACCAACGACTAGTAAGAAGTACCCACAAAATACTAAATTATTGAAGTAGGCAAAATAACCTATGCACTTGGGGGGAAAGGGTATGGTGGGGATAACAGAGGAGAGAAAAGGAAGGACAGGTGGGCCTTTGCTCAGTTTGGGTCCATAAATAGTTTTTGCAGAGCTGGACTGTTAAGGCCAATTGACAGCACCCTTTCTTGACTGAGCCCCTTTTTTTCAGAATGAGTTTCTCTTTCCGTCGGGACAGGGTTTCTCAACAGCCGCACTAGGGGTGTTGGGGCCAGATATTCTTTGTGGTGGGGGAGCTGTCCTGTGCGTCATGGGATGTTCAGCAGCATCCCTGGTCTGTACCAATTAGGTGCCTGTAACTCACACTGCACGCCCTCCATCATGACAGCCAACGGGGCTTCCAGATATTACCAAATACCCCCTGCAGGGGTGAGGCAGCGCCGCCCCCAGCTGAGGAGCAGTGCCCTCATAGAAATAGAAATATGCTACCTCGGAGCTTCCCAGTCAGCTCCTGGGTTGGTGGTGGGCAGATGTGTTGACCCCCATAGCTCTTGGGGCAGCTAGTTGGAGCCTGGGGTGGCGGATGCCCTGGGGTGACAGCCCAGCCTGCTTGCCACCCACCCCAGCGCAACCTGCAAAGATGCCTTCTCTGTGCGTCAGTCTCGCCAAGGGCTCTGCTCTTCTCCCTCTCTGATGACGGAAAAGCACTGTGAGGTCACCGTTCTTCCCACCTTGCATCAAACTTTTAGATTCTGATACTTAACCCTGAAGCGTCCTAAACGGACTGTTTGCTCTGGGCTGGAGCTGAGAGAGATGGCTTGGGGAGCAGCTCCTTGTCCGCAGTTCCGCGGGGTCTTCAAAGTGACATTTTGGGAAGAGTTAGAATGACCTCCCTCTCTCCTGCCCAGCTATGTCAAACCAGGGCCCAGGCCCAGTTTACCATGGTACAGAAGAGGGTGTAAGAGGGGGATTCCATAACTGAGCCCGGCTTTGGTGTCCCAGGCGGGGGATAAAAGTAACACCCAACTCCCAAGGTCAATTTCAAAAAGGCCTCCCCGTCATTCATGACAGCAGATACACAGACCACAAGCCCCTTCCAGTGAAGTTGGGGTGGGGTATCTTTGGGGTGGTCAATATCACTGCCCGAAAGGAGCAGAGGCAGCTGTCTGATCTGGGGAAATGCTGACTCTGAACTCTCTCCCTTATTTGCAGCAAGAGCAGAAAAACAACTGACAAGGGACAGTTGTCAACACTGTCCCTTAAAAGTCCCTGCCCAAACACTCACCGCGCCCTGCACATCTGCTGGGTGATAAAGGGCCTGGGATTCTCTGAATATTTTCTCCAGTAGGTAACAGAGAACTACTGGCCAACAGAGGAGCCCAATTCAGTTCAGCCAACATCAACTGAGCTGCGTGCCAGACATTGGCCAGCTATGGGGGCACTGGCCCCTGTGATCAAACCTCACAGAGTATTTTGGGGTGTCCGAATGTAAGCTTTCCTGCTGAATTTTGAGGAGGTTGTGAAGGGACAAAAGGAAGCCTGTGTAAATTCCACAGGTGAACTAAGGGGAAGAGGGGCCTCTTGGTCTGCCTTCTGCTCTAAGGAAAACCCAGCTAACAGTGATGGTAGTTCGTCGGGTTCTTAATGCTGCTGGGTGCAGGAGGCTCGGTGACTCCTTCCAGTAACCTATTCCAGTTCTTACCAACAGTTACAGTCAGAAAGTCTGCCTTGTCTTACCCAAATTCTCCTCATTCAAAGCGAAGTGGTACCTGGGACAAGGAAATTTCTGTCTCTCATCTTTGATCCCTTCCCTTCACGTGTGACCCTGTCGTGATGAGGACAAGAAGGACTGAAGGCTCTCAGGAAGGGGTAGTCTCATGTCAGTGCAGGAGGGACATTCTATCCCCTTTATCTTCGTCTGGAGTCAAGACCTGCCACTCTGTCTCCTCAGAGGAAAGGGATGGGAGTCAGTGAGCTCAGTGGGCTGAAGGCCTTTGAACTAACTTCTTTGGGTAGTTTTATTTCTGCAACAAAGGGGATATTTCTCTAAATTGCATTCTTTTCCAAATGGAGCCTTTTAATTTTTCCACTACTGATTCCGTTGTCTTATCAGCGCTTCCAAAAAAATGTTAACTTCTCTGCGATCTTTTGGCTCTAGAGGATTCTCAGCAGGAGCGACAGCCAACACTTGCTGGGGTCAGTTCCCACTTCCCAAGCCCTAGAGCCCCATCATCCATGCGAATCGGGAGGGAGCAAGGGCCCATCCAGCCAAGCTGGGCTCATCTCTCCTGATGACTCTCACTGGTCTCGCTGGTCACGCGACCTTTTGTAACTTCCGTGCAGGAGAGCGAGGATACTCGTTCTGAACCCAGGGGAGAGAGAAACAGAACGAGACTCGTCGGGTTCCTGGATGGCCAGCCAGCCTCAGGGCAGGGCAGAGCTGAGCCCACAGGGTTTAGAACTGCATATAAATGGAGGAGCGCACAGCCAGCTAGGATCTTTTATACAGAGGCCCTTCCGAGTCCATCCTCAAGGCCCTTGGACAGTGGCCTGCCCCAACAGTACACCAATGACCATTAATCAGTGCTATTGCAGGCAGCCAGCATTACTGGAGGGCTAATTTTTTATAAGAATGTTGTATTAATTTATTCTTTGCACCCAAGAGGCTGTGCATGCAACCAGCAAAGCGAATGGCCCTGGGGAAAATGCTGGTAAATTTCCCAGCCTTCCGGGTGACAGCGCTCTGTACTTCCTTTGTCAAAAGACCACTTCCCATGCACCCAGCAGGCAGAATGAAGTCCCGGAGCAAGGAGAAGCAGACACTGCTTTGGGCGCTAGTTTTTGACCAGGGACAATTTTCCCCACAAGGGACATTTTACGAAATGTCTAAAGACATTTTAGGTTGTCACAACTGGGGAGGTGCTACAACTAGTGGGTAGATGCCAAGGGTCCTGTTAAACATCTTACCATGCACAGGACAGGTCCCCGTGGCAAGGAACTGGCCGGCCCCAAATGGGCGTCTCAGAGCTCACATGTGAACCGATCACACAAATTGATTCCGTCCTTCAAGTACCCTAAGAACATCTAGTGACTGATCAGCTTGACAGCAAAATATGCTGCCCCAGTCCGAGTTAAAGCTGGGAACGCCACCTTTATATATGACCTTGGCCCTGAACACTGCAGAGAACTGTAGTCCCTTCCCCACCGTTTCAGGAACCAGCAGAGCTGTGATGTCCCAACAGTCTGGGAGCCACCCTGGTGCCAGCCAGTGCCAACCACATGACAGGCATCTGTTCAGCCAAGGAGCAGCCATGACTTCACACAACTATGTAGGGGACTCACACATCCCCACCACACTCCTGCCAGGGCCAGCCTTGCACCTGCCAGGGCTGCATCCCAGTGCCCATGTCTGAGTCTGGGAGTCCGCTTCCTCTGCCCTGGGTCTCGTCTGGATTCTCAGTGCCAGTGGCCATCCCTGTGACTAACTGCCCCCTCTCATCCCCTTCCAGGAGGCTGCGTGTGCTTACGTGCTGATCGTGACCGCTGTGTATTGGGTATCTGAGGCAGTGCCTCTCGGAGCTGCGGCCCTGGTGCCCGCCTTCCTCTACCCGTTCTTCGGAGTCCTCCGATCCAGTGAGGTGAGGCCCCTTGCGGACCAGCCCCCTGCTCAGGTCAATGCCAGGCCAGTGAGACAGGGTCTGAGGGAAGGGAGAGGCACAAAGCACTCAGGGGAAGGCTTCTTCATCCTCCGGAACAATGCCTTAGCACTAGGCCTTTGCACCGGCTGTTCCAGACCCTGCGTTCCTCTCCCTCCTCCCTTGACCTCGTCTCCCTCAGTGGCCCCTTGCAGTGGTTTGGGAGGGAACACGACTTTGGGAGGAGAAAAGGAAGTTAGTCATTGTTACTGCTGGGGCTGGAGATGGGCAGTACTGGGGGAGCCAGAGGACACATTTTACTATTTGGGGTGAAAACTCCTACGCCATTTGTCTGGTACAGTGGCAACTGGGTTACAGGGAACAGTTTAGGCCAAATAGAATCTTTAACTGGACTTCAAACTCAGATCCAAAGACAGCGCCAATAAGAGAGAGGACATGGGTTACCGCTCTTTGTGAGCCAGTTAACGAACGCTGAGCCGCAGCCACCGGCTGCCCCCGCGCCAGCGTGTGCCATGGTCACCGAGGACAGCCAGCCTGGGCACCAGCAGGAACCCCCATTCCAGACAGACCACCCCTTGTCGCACAGCCCCTTGCCATGACTCAGGCCATTCTCCCACCTTGGAACTTCCCCAACTCCTTTAACCTTTAAAATCATACCCATCATCCTCTTTAGTGAGGCCTTTCCAAAGCCCTTAGCTAAAAGTGTGGGTCCCTTTAGCCTTTAAATGGTACATGAGATGCACCAGATGTCAACTTTCTGCAGATGTGTCCCCCCCGCACCCAGATTCCCACCCCCCTGGGACGTATAACGTCTATGGCCCGTGGGCCCTCCATTGATGTTTCTCGATTGCAATGTGTTTGGATGGCGTATCAATAGTGTACTCTCCTTACGAAGTCAGGCACGTGAATAAGAGGGTCAGTGTGACTCCGGGACTGTGGCTTTTGTCTCTCATGTTATTTGCTCAACATTCAGAAAAGTATTTTCTGAGTTTTGCATCGACCACGTGCAATACAGGATGCACAGGTACCCCAAGGGTGGCAAAAGGGAAACACGTCATTTCTGCCCTCTTAGATCTCACAGCTGATGCTTCCGAGTTTCCCACTGTCGGCTCGTTGCGAGCCTGCACGGGGCTCATTTTTATGGTGACTTGTTGGTCACGAGGTATTAAGGGCTTGTTGCGCACAAAGCCTAGGCTGCCTTCTCTCTGCAGAACTCGGGAGCTGAAAAAATATGAGCTGATAGAAATGACGCCTGACCTTGAGAAGTTTCTGTTCTGGCAGGGAGACAGCATAAGGCACATGGAAAAACACAGCAGACCCCAGGCAATGATGCCTCATTTTCTGGCATTGCGCAGGATTTACATAATTCCCCGTGAAGGAATGTTGCAGATAAATAAAATTCATTCTGTCAAGTACCGAAACTTCATGTTGACCATTTTTTGATTAAAGCCTTTCTCAAAGGCTCTCTAATTTCCCTGGTCTTTTAGACAGAAGTCATTGAACAGAGATTAACTTTTCCTTTGGAGCCTTCACAGTTTCCAGGGGGGAAAATAATTCTCAATCAGGGAGCCAATGTGGGCTGGATGATAGCATAGTTGAGTGACTTGAATGCTGGTTGAACAGCTGAACCTAAAGAATTTTGTGTAACATATTGGCGTCGGGCTAGAGAACGAGCTCAAATGGAAATAGAAAAGGCATGTTATTGAATTTGCAGATGACTCAACAATGGGTGGTCTGGCTACTGGACGGTGACAGAATCAATGCTGACAGAATGAGACAGCAAACTAAAGCTCCCAGAGTGAAGTTTAAGAAGGATAAGTGTCAGCAGTGCACGTGAAAAAGACCCTGGCTCTCAGCTGCGTACAGACTCAGCGAGAGTCTTCCATCAGCACCATGTGGCTGCCAAAACTTCTGGCATTTCCCATATGCTAGGCACTGTGGGAGGTCTTCGACATGCATTCGATCATTGAATCTCTTTAAAGGGGCTATTATTTTTACCTTCACTTTACAGAGAAGGAAACTGAAGCTCAGAGAGGTTAGATAACTTACTGGAGGTTCCACAGCTGTAAGCCGTGACACTTGAACCGGGATTGTATGAGCCCAGAAATTTGCTCTTCCCCACTGGCCAAAATGTTCTGAAATGTGCTGAATTGATAAACATATGTGTTCAGAGTATCTGGTTCCGGATAAGGAGCTCAATCAGGGGTAGGTGGCCAAGACACCAAAAACTAGAACGAGATTCACACGAGGAAAGAGAAAACTCAAGAGGGGGCTGATTTCTGGCTCCTACAGCTCATCACACCAGGCTCACAGGTCAAACCAGAACCAAAGACCCGAAGCACCGTAAGGGAGATCCGCTCTGTGGAAGGGGAGGCCGGAAGAGGCTGCGAGTGTTCCCGTCCCCCAAGTGTAAGCCAGGTGACCGTGCCAGGGAGGTGAGAGGTAGGCTGTGTGTGTTGGCAGAGGGTTGGACACTAAGGGCCCTCGGACTTTAAGATTCTGTGATGTTCTTGTGGGCGTCCAGCCAGTACCTCCCTCCACTGGTATACAGAGCTTGGACCTGTATTTTCGACCTTTTTAGGTTTTTGTTGTTTTGCTTTGTTTTGCCTCCATTGTGACTCTCACCACTGTCATCATGTCTGCTTCTAAAGTTCTCTAAGCCCTTCTGATGTGTTGCCATAGCCTGGGACAGTCCCTGTGGCAATGAAGCCAGCTAAGAGCTACTGTTTAAGGGAGATTGGCGCAGGGGAGGGGGCCGAAGGGCTCTCTGGGGGTCTAGACAGCGTGGTTTGAACGCTGGGGCTTGGGATGGTCCCCAGCACACCCAGGGGCAGGACTGCTTCTGGGAGTGGTTACCTCTGCTCTCTCTCTCTACCCACCCCCACCCCACCCCAGCGCACAAGCGAGCGTGCATGCATGCACACCCTCCGTTGCCTCAGTGGGCCCTCCCTTGCAGGCCCCCAGCAAGCCTTGTTCGGATCCCAGCTCCCGCCAGGTCGAGAGAGGCAGAGAGGCAGCTCCAGCTGGGATAAGGAAACACTGCAGCCCAGTGCTGTGTGAGTCCTATGGCATGAATCTGCTTCCCTGTTTGTTCCCGATCTTCCTGGCCTCACCACGCCATGCAGGCTGCCCCCTCTGCCTACAGGCCCCGGGGGATGTAGGCTGAGCCTCTCAGCCCAGTCACCTGCCTGAATCCAGGCTGCCCATCACCCACAGCCCTCCAGGCACAGCCCAGAGATGAGCCCCCACTCAGGCCTCACATGGGGACTGACCAGGAACCTCTAGAACTCACCTTCTGAGGCCAAGCTCGTGTTTCTCTGGGCAGATCTGCTCCCTGACAGTGAGTCGCCCCTTGGCCTCTGGGCCCAGAGCCCAGCCCGGTTTCCCTCACCGGGCAGCTCAGACAGTCCCCAAAAGAACTGGGGGCTCTTTATGTCAGCATTCCCAGCCACACAGGTGCTGAGCCAGGTCAGGACCCATCTGGGCTCTCTGCTTGAGACTTCTCTAGGTTACCGTGTGCAAAGAAAAAAAAATTTTTTTTTTAAGCAACAAAACCTTTTCTTTAATGCAAATCTTAGCAGACCCAATCCATACAATGGATGGGAGAGGAAGGCCCACTCAAATAGGGGATGGGGGCCCAGGCGGCTAGGGCCCTTCCCACAGGCAGTGAGTGTGATTCAAAAGCTTCTGTCCTCAAACCAGGTGACCCAGGTGATTGGGAGGAGCCCACCTACCCTGGCCCAGCAGAAGCTGCATTCCTGCCCCCGGGAAAGGCTGAGAGCCAGGCACTCTGGGTTTGGCTGCGTGGCTGGGGCACTGGCAGGAATGGCGGGGAACTGTCCAGGCATCCCCTCCTGAGGTGTACGGGGCTTCACTGCAAAATCGTTCAGGTGAACCACAAAACCCTCCAAACAGGTCCATTGCCAGAGGCCACTGCTGGTCTCCTGAGGGCTGGTGACTTGCAAGGAGAGCCTGGGTCTGTGAGGCCAGCAGCAGGGCGCTGGTGGCTGAACTTCTGAGGGGACTGTGACACCAAATGCCTGTGTCGGGGAACGGAAACAGACCCCACACCCCGCTGGTCCCTGGCTGCCCCCAGCAGGAGCAAGTAGAACAGCTGTGAGAACAGGGTTGGGGTCCACGGTGGGAGCAGGGGGGACCGAGCTGGAATCAGTCTTGTCACTAACTAACTGGTCTTGAGCAAGCTGTGTAACCTCTCTACACTGCCATTCACTCGTCTGAAAACTGAGGACAATAGAAATTCCTGCCTCAGGGGGAGTCGTGAGGATTTGAGACAATTCTGAGTGTGAATCTGAGGTTAACAGCGAGATTTCCATTCTCCTCAAACTTCTAGGAATAGAGCCATAACCCCTCTCCCCCCACTTAAAAAACTGCAAAAAAAATTAAAAACCTATGTAAAGAACAATCCATAATTGTGTCCAAAGAAAGGAAGGTTTTTGAAAGCTCGTCACTAACCGATGCCACCGGCAATTCACTAACAATGGACGGGTGAAGTAAGGGACTTCGTTCACCAGCCTGTCTGTCCTTGCGCCTCTCAATCCGGGCGGGGTCAGTAAGCTCTGCCAATGCACTTGCCCTCCACTTAAAATTTGGAGGAATCTTTGTCTTTTAGCTCCCTGTGGCTCCTCATTTCATTTTTCTCTTACTCCCCCATTTGATGGTGCTGGCGCACCTGATTCCTAACCCTTGATCTCACCTGGAAGCTTTCTGTCTTTTGCTACTTCTGTGACGATCATAACGAGCATGTATTGAGCACTTCGTACACGCCAGGCACTGTTCGAAGAGCCCGCCTGCGTGAGCTCACCGGAGGCCCCAGTCATGACGGATTAAACGAGCTGTGTGTCATTAGTCAATGGCAAACGTTGGTGTGACGGGCCACAAGGAGGCAGCAGTTTGCCCAACAGCACACAAGTCATCCAGCCAATCAGACGAGCCGCCAATAAAGCAACCACTTATACCCAGGCAGCCTGAAGTTCCCTTTTTTTAATCTTCACCTGAGGATATGTTTATTGATGTTAGAGAGAGAGAAAGACACTGACGTGAGGAACATCAGTCGGTTGCCTCCTGTATGTGCCCCCATCAGGGAGCGAAACTGCAACCTAAGTATGTGTCCTGACCAGGAATCGAACCCACAACCTTTTGGTGTACCGGATGATGTTCCAACTCACTAAGCTACCCGGCCTGGGCTGGAACCCAAGCTCTCAATTGCTATGCTTGGCTCCACCTTTTCAAAGCAGCCTCCTTGAGCCCATCCCTTCTACAACACAGTCCAGAAACACCTCTGCTCTCCAAACCCAGTGACTTGGCAAACTGAGAAAAAACGCAGAAAAGGCAGTAAAACCGCCAACACAAATGTCACAAAACCCATGCATTCTGCTCATGGGAGGAGCACTCATTTTAAAATCTGTTTCCTCTGGGCAAATAATTCTGACAAGCTTGATTACTGAGTTTACCAACTCGCAGAATATTAATGTTGGAAATCAGATAAGTGGAGGGAAAGAAGGCTTAGTGAAAATGTGGGTTCTAAATGCAACATGTTTGAGAAAATGATTAAGATTATCCTCAAGAATCCTAGAACTCCAGTGCTCCTGAGGGGTTTTACTGTAAAAGAAACCCAGTGGGTTAGACAGCTAACAAACACCGTCGCTGGAAGGGATTTTAATTATAAAAGCGAAAAGGCAGTCTTGTGCCTGGGCCCACTCTGCGTGCGAACGAGGTCCGCCTTTGTGTGGCCTACTTAGTGACAGGAAGGACCGCCAGGGACCCCGGTTGTCAACGCGGTGGCAAGCCTGCTGGTGTGCGTGTGTCATTTCACCTTTCCAACAGCTTTACAAAAGGTAGAAGCGCACATAACCCTCATTTATTTTCACTGTTTAATGGTTTTACTTATTTTTAGAGGGAGGAGAAGGGAGAGAGGCAGAGAGGGAGAGAAACATCGCTGTGAGAGAAAAACACCGATTGGTTGCCTCTCACGCGCCCCCAACCAGGACCTGGCTCGAAACCCAGGCACGTGACCTGACCAGGAATCCAACTGACAACCTTTCACTTTTCTTTTCAGGAGGATGCCCCCTCACTGAGCCACACCAGTCAGGGCCTCATTTATTTTTAGATGAAAAAAATGAAGCCCAGAGAAATCGAACAACGTGCCCAGGGTCACACAGCCAAGTCCTGGCTGACTGCAGAGGCCCCATTCTTTACAACTTGACTGCGTTACTCCCTAATCACAAACGACACTCCAGCTCGCTGCCCAAGCATGTGGCATCACTTACAGAGGAAGGGGAGGGCACAGGAGTAGACATGAGCGCTCCAAACAAAATAAGAAAACAGCACATCCTGCTAAAGCTGGTCCTGGCTCCAAGTATTTATTTTGGAACCAGTGCCAGGACTTCCCTCCTTGGTATACAGAGGAAATAAAAACACTGATTCCACCACAAAGCTGCCTCCTAGATACCCTGGGAAGGTGAGGGAGGGGGGTGCAGTGAGAACCGTCCTAGGTCCACAGCTCAGCCCTTGCCCTCCCCTGCAGGCTCCCACCTCCCGCTAGGGGGCAGTATCTCTACCCATAGGACCCGCCCGTCTGGTGGCCTTCTCTGCCCTCTGGGAGCACAGTGACAGTGTTAGTGATGACTGGGGGTGAGGACTCGAACTAGATTTACCAGAGGAGAGGGCTCTTCCTCCAGGCAATGGTCACAGAGAAGGCAGATGTCCCCTCTCCTACGCACAACTCATCGACCAGACACAACAGAATCACCGGGACCAGGGAGGGAAGGGAATGGGCGGCGGCTGCCTTTATTTTGACTGTTATGTTATCAAAGTGGCCCGTGCAGAGTGTAAAGATCAGACACTGAAAAGCTCACAATGGAAAACCAGCGGTTTCCTTCCCCACCCTCCCGGCTGCACACACCCCCCCCCAGGTCCACCTCCCCCGCCCGGGGTCAACAACTTTTAAATGTTTTAACTGCTTCTTCTGGTATTAAGCGCCACATTCTCGTATGCACTCTGATTACAGTTCCTGAGTTCTCACTTTCAGATATTATTAGTTGACTCCCCGTGAGGGCAGATGAGGCTTTTGTTCTCTTCCGTCCCCGCATCCCCCTCCCTCTAACCTCCCAGCACGAGTCTGTCGCGACTTTTGTCCCTTCGATGATCAGTGTAACCATGTGACTGTGTCAACACCGTTCGCTTCAAACACAGTGTAATCTCATTTCACCTTTCCTCTTCTGTCGACTTTTACTTTTCCTACAGTTAAAAACGTTCTTGTTTTCTCATTGGAAGAGGGTTTCTAAATTAGAAGTTAAACTTTTTTTGTATATCTCCTCTCAACCTCTGTCACGGCCCCACTGTTGGGAACAATTCTCATGTCTGTGACAAATACTTACGAAGCATCTACCTTTGCATTGTCATTCTACCAGGTGTTGCGAGATACAGAAAGAAACGCGATATAGAAAGAAACATGGTCTAAATTTAATTGACAAGAGAAGTTCACATAGAAAAATGAAGAATACAAGCATGAAGCAACAAGTCGAGCATAGCCCTAAGTGCTCTGTGATAGGTGGCATGAATGGTGCCCTCACGGAATGTTCTGGAGTCAGAAAGGCTAGCTAGAGTCACAAGGAAGTTTTCTGGAGGGCACCGGGCCTGAGCTGGGCTTTGAAGCCCGATCAGCACACACAAGCAGAGAGAAGGCACTGTTCCACGTGAGCGGAGAGCCAGGGAACAGTTGGTCCGTGGACCCCAAACAGGCCTAGGTCTCAATTTCCTCAACAATAAAAAGTGGGAAGGGGTTGATAACTGGTGCTGTGGTTGGGTAAGGAAAAAAATCCCTATTCTTTGGCAATATACATATATAATATAAAGCACCCTTTACCCCTGAAGTATCTAGGGGTAAATGGCCAAAATGTATGTAACTTACCCTGAAATGGTTTAGGGAAAAAATCAATTATGTACTTAGGTAGTATGTGGGTAGTCTTTGTACTATCATCACTTTGGAACTCTTTGGAACTTTGGATTATTTAGAGTTATTTAAATTTTAAGATTTAAGGCTAGTTATAAAGACACCTTAAGAGCTCTATCCTAAGGAAATAATCACAATTATGTAAGGATAACAATTTAAGGATTTGTAGTAGGAAAAAAAAAAACCCAAACATTCAACATAGAGCAAATGGCCAAATAAATTCTATGGTATGTTATGCCACCACTAACATGAATTTTTCCAATACATTTAAGTCTCATAAGAAAATGATCAGGGTATGATGTGAAATGAAAAAAAAGAACAGGCTACCCACCTGTACTTATTGTATAAATCCAATTCTGTACCAATACAGATATTTTAAAAATTGAAGAACATATACCAAAATATTAAGAGTACTAGGATTCAGGGTCATTTCATCTTTAAATTTCTATATTTTGAAGTTTTCCATAATGAGCATGTATGGATTTTCTAATAAAAATAAACATAGTTTCCTAAAAAGCTAAAGAAAAATGAGACTTGGGGGGCAAACCCAGGCTTACTTAAATAATTTTTTAAAGATTTTATTTATTTTTAGAGAGGGGAAGGGAGGGAGAAAGAGAAGAAGAGAAACATCAATGTGTGGTTGCCTCTTATGTGCCCCCCGCTGGGAACCTGGCCCACAACCCAGGCTTGTGCCATGACTGGGAACTGAACCAGAGACCCTTTGGTTCACAGGCCTGCGCACAATCCACTGAGCCACACCAGTCAGGGCTACTTAAATAATGTTTAAGGATTAAAACTATAAGTATGTTTGTTCTTTGGAGTCATATTCATAGAGTTTTTATATCTTAAAAAAGTGAAGAAGGCTATTGACCTTATGCAGTTATTACCAGGGTTAAAAGAAATAATCTTTGTAAGTTCGTAGCATACTGATTGCCCAAGGTAGTGTGTGTGTGTGTGTGTGTGTGTGTGTGAATTTTCAAAAAATGTTAATGTATATAACAGTTAGCAATTTTAATAACCTTCACCCCCCTGCTCCTTGTTTGCCAGTCTTTGCTCCAGAATGGGTTTTGTCTGGACAGTCCCATGCTCCCCTGGGCAGGGTGGGGGTTGACCACGCTGCCCCCTGCAGGTGGCGGCGGAGTACTTCAAGAACACGACGCTGCTGCTGGTGGGCGTCATCTGCGTGGCGGCGGCGGTGGAGAAGTGGAACCTGCACAAGCGCATCGCTCTGCGCATGGTCATGATGGCCGGAGCCAAGCCAGGCATGTAAGTGGCACTTTGGATTGTGTCTCTACCAGAGGGGATGGGATGACACACCAGGGCCGCGGGGATCCCACCTGCCCCTCCGACGACAGGACCTGTAACCAACCATGGAGTTGAGATAGGAGTGACTCTGGTGTCACTTACTGTCACAATCTAAATAACTTACCCAAGCAACCCAGACAACAAGGGCGGCAGGTTACCAAACAAGGAGGGGCTCATCAGGTCAAACAAGACGCATCAACATAAATTGTTTCTCCACCTTTTTCTGGTACATCAGGGAACAGGCTGGACAGGAAATGGTGGCTTCTCCTTTGTCATCTAAGGAGATGCAAGGGTTTCCTCCCATGCACCCCGAGTTTCTGTCATCCCTGACCAGACCTAAGCCTGTTGGCGTGTAGCATTTGACCCGGCACCTGCCATGTCCTGCCCGCCCTCAGCAGCCTCCTCTTCTCTCTCTGCTGTCAAGAAGTCCAGTCTGGGGGCAGGGTCGCAGCCTCGGGGGAATGTGCAGGAAAGCCAGCACTGACCGTCCAGGCTTAACCCTGCTGCTGCCCTGCTGGGTAGCCCTGCCCCTCCCCTTTGGAGAAGCTTCTCACCTCCCTCCTAGGGCACAGTGTTCTCACTATACTTTATGCAAAGTGCCATGACTCCTTTGAGAGTCAAACAACCCCTTTGGGGTCTAAAATACCGTGGGGTTAATTTGCAACATTAGTCATTAGATGAACACAGGTGTGCTTAAAAGGATGTCCCTGTGTCCCTCTTACCTGCAGCTTAATTCAGCGCCACTCACCCCTCACTAGTAACACTCACACCCACCTCCTAGGCCCACAGTAGCATTCCCTCACGCCGTCTTGGGGCCCTGAGGTGCTTTCAAACCTCTGCGTACTATCTTCAGGAACCCCATTGCGTTTCCACTTGTCTCTATTTGCCTCAAGCGCCGCCCCTTGCAGCCCCTGCGGTGCCCTCTGCCCTTGCCAGGCCAGGGCAGGCGGGCTCACGGTCACTTGCAAACTAAATAAAAACACCATCAGGATTCCCGCCTACCTGGACAGGGGCCACGTGATAGGCATGCGGCCCCCAGTCGTGGAAAGTCAGTGGTTCCGCCCACAGTGACAACCACGCTCCTTCAGGCTGGCTTTTCTCGGGGGAAAGAGAGCCAGGGCTGTGCAGACAACTCAAAGACAAATGACCGGGGAGTTACCTGTTTTCCTCCAAGCCGGGACTGTTTAGGATAGGAGCTGAAACAGGGCGCTCAGGGATCTGGGGATCTGTGACTTCAGCAGGGTGGCAGTGGGGCAGGAATGGGCGGAACTGTGAGGCCCAGGTTTTGGTCACTAGTGAGTAGGGTGACGTGGCTGCAAAGCCAGGAATGCCATGGTACTCGTAGAATCGCTGGCTGCAAGGGCGAAAATAGAGCTCCTTTCTGCGCAAAAACCATACATCATCACCCAGCTAATGCCCACAGGGCGAGAGAGCGACCTGTCAGTCGGTGCCCTCTGACCCCACTACCAAAGCTGTTCTTTGCTTAAGTAAGGGCTTCTTTCTGACTTCAGGCCGCTACATCATACGGTGTGAGTCATTCACTCAACGAATGTTTATTTACTGTTTACTCTGTGCGGAGCCCTGGGAGGACAAAGCTGACTGTAAGACATAAAAACCCGGCTTGCTGGATAAACACCGGCACGGCGCTCAGGCCAGCACCGCGGGGTTTGCGGGAGGCCCCGGGAAGCGCCCCGTGAGCGGGGTGGCGCTGGCCCTGCTGCCGCCGCCACTGCTCTGCCCGACCCGCCCTGCCTTCCAGGCTGCTGCTCTGCTTCATGAGCTGCACCACACTGCTGTCCATGTGGCTGTCCAACACGTCCACCACAGCCATGGTGATGCCCATCGTGGAGGCCGTGCTGAAGGAGCTGGTCGGCGCCGAGGACGAGCAGCTGGTGGCCCGCGACTCCAGCGCCGAGGAGGCTGAGCCCACCAGTACCGGTTGCCGGAATTCGTCCGCCCTTGGCCCCTCTGCCCTCCTCCAGTGCATTCGCCCAGCTTCGGGCCTCCTCTGCTGCTTCTCCTTCTCCCGACCCACCCCACCCCATACCAGCCCTTGTAGTCTGAAGCTTCCCTGAGACAACGCGCCCCCCCACAATTGCCAGATCTTCCTTCCCTCTTCCCCACTGACAGCAGCCACCCCTCCTCTTTTCCCCAAAAGCTCAAGGGGCAGGACATGCCCAGAGTAGCCCCGAGGGGAGGGGGGGAGTCGTGCACCCACCTCCAGCAGAAGCCTCAGGCCCTGTCCCCAAGCAGCCCTGAGCCCTGGAGCCCTGCCCTACGGGGGTGGGCCTGCCTCCACGTCTCACCTCCTGCTTTCCTTTGCTACTGTAGGTCTCGATGGAAACTACAGCCAGCCTTCTCTGGAGCTCATCTTTGTCAGTGAAGAGTGAGTATGACTGCCCTCCTCCCAGGCAGAGCCCCCCCAGGTCCTCTCCGAGGTCGGCAAGGCTGAGACCTGAGCCCTCAACAGCTCCTCCACAGGTGGGGGCCAGGCTCACATCTTGCCACGCCATCCCCGCCCCCGCCCCAATTTCCTCTCCATACCTGGGAGCGGCCTGCTGAGATCTTGAAGGCAACTCCCTCAGCGTAAGGTATTGCCTTGATGGGGCAAGAGATAAAAAGACTACTGAATCTGAGGGGTATATCTACTGTCTGTGTATCTACCAAGTTGAATTTCTCTAAACTGACGTCCCTCTTAGGAGAATAATACATTCACTCTATTAATGGAAAAATACTCACACAATAGATGTCACCGGAGATTCTTAGAGAATCACAAAAGTTTATAGATATGGCCTTCTTATATATGGCCGAGAAAAACTAGGTGGCGGGTAGGGGATTAGAGGACAGTGGTAGGAGGGCCACGGGAAGGTGGAAAGAAGGAACCAGAAAAGGAGACGTAGTCTCAAACACTCCTGGGAGGTAGATCCGTTAGCAGCTGATTTCTTTTGGAGATTCAATATCAAAATGTGGACTTCAAGGTATTCCGTGATGAATGTCACACTTTAAGAGTTGGATTTGTGCTAGAGCACAGTTTTGCAATTTGCTCTTCTCATAAAAAATGGCCTGCTCACATTGAGTGAAACCAGCATACGGGAAGGGAGGAAGTCCCTCGTCATAGCATCCTGGGCCCCCTCCCCGAGCCTTGAGGATACCTCACGTAAATCCTGTGGCTCTTCTGGCCCCTGCCAGATATTAGAACATTCCCGTGTTCAGATCTTCAGCAGTCTGGCCCGGACTCCCCTGAAAATTTCCACCTGTCCCCCAAAGCCTCTTCCCTTCCCCTCTCATGCTCACACCCACCCCCTCAGCCCAGGTCTGCAGAATAAGAGGCAAAAGAGAGTGGGGGGGAAAGTTGGCTCCTCTCTCTTCCTCCACCTCCCTCTTCTCCTCTCTCCCCCAACTCACTCTGCTGCGCTGACTTCTCCAGGGTGCAGGAAAAAGGGGCAAAAAGGGGCCAGTGGTATCGTAGGGGGAGTGTCCCTGAGGCCTGATGGCCGCAAGAGGTCCTTGGACCACCACTCTTGCTCCCCTTGGTTCCGTCTGCTGGTGGCTCACCCTGCACAGCCCCTTTGTTCTGGGGTCGCCTCTGCCTTTTCAGGACAGGTCTAGCCCAGCCACCCACCATGTGTGCCCCGCTGCAGCCGAGCCTGTTGGGCACTGAGAGCACAGGCTGGGGCATTCGCCTCACTCTGGCCGCCCAGGCAGTGCCCACCGGCCTCCTGCCTTTGTTCTCTCCAGATGAAAATATGTGTCCCCAAACTCCAAAGGAAAATCTCAAGTTGTCCCTAGAACTCTCTGGTGTGAGGATGCCTCTCTCAGGGCTGGCACCTCCCATGCTGTCTGAGCGGTCCTCGCCCACCCTTCTCGCCCGATTTGGGAAGGAAGGTGGCAGTGGGGGGACATCACCACACTCCCGCAAGGTGAATGACCCTCTCCAAAGAACACTTCCCTCTGTCTTCACTACCCCACCCACTCCTTATCTTTCCCTGAAATAGTCTGGAGCTGAGTGGTGACCACAGGACCCCAAGTCCTGCACGTGGGTTCAGCACCTCTCCTTCGTCTTCACGGTGGGTGAGGTCACAGCACCCACTGTTCTCAGAACTAAGACAAACCAGAAACATCCATGTAGTACTCAGTGTAAGTCAGTGACAGTTTAATGCTCACCTTCCTCACTACGCAAGGCCAAGGTTGGGGACCAAAAGGTGTGGGGCCCCAGGCAGTGGCAGGTTCCCACCCAGCACCACCTCTCAGCGCCTGCTGCTCCCAGGAAGTCAGTGACCTCTCTCTGCCTAGTTTCTACCCCGTAAGTGCAGGTAGTAATGCCTGCATCAAGGATTAACAATGAATGAGGACTAACGTCCCTATTTGAATCCGTGGCACCTAACCGGCAGTCCATGCTAGCTAGCTATTATTAGGTGTGTCAGTTTCCAGGAAAATGCCCTGTGCCTGCCCCCAAGAATCGTGACAGCATCTCTGGAAGGTAGAGAAGACTATGGTGAGATTAGGCTTCCTTGTAGCCTAGAAAAAAGGAGTCTAGGGGGTCATCTGTCCCATCGTGGACCTGTGGGGAAGGTTCCCATGAAGTCCGGTCCACTGTTAATTTTCCCACTTCCTTCGCTTTGTTCCAGCACCTCAACGACAGACTTCACTTCTCTGATGCAGAACAAGGTATGTCCTTGCAGGTTTTGTTTTGGTTTTTTCCTGTGCTTTGAAATTGTTGAAAGTCCCCAAGGGACTCGGGGACACAGATGCCTGACACCCTGTCCTAGAGCCCCACGGGCCCACGGATGGGAGATTAGAGAGATGCTCCCCGGGCCTGAACAGGGAGGTGCCCCCCAGGCCTGGACAGGCTCCTGGCAGGGGCCTGCCTGGTTCTGAACCCCGGCCCTGAGTACTGGGCTTAGTCACATACAGCCTTTTTTGGTTTTTTTCATGGAAACCCAATACTCAGCCACACAGATTTTCAAGAGCCACAGATTCATTCTTAGGATTTCTTTCGGGGTGTGTTCCATTTGCAAAAACCTTATCACAGCGAGGGACACATTTAGAGGGGGAAGCAAAGCTGCCTGCACTCCGCAGCTTGGCCTCATCCCTCCCCAAAGCCAGTTTTGCCTCTCTTCGTACATCAGTCCAAACTGTGGGCTTTTACATGGTACAATTTTTTTCATATTGTGATAAAAATAAATAACGGATTCTTCATGAGCTAATGAAGTTCCAGAAAGCCAAGCTCTCTATTATAAAGACAGAGCCATATTCTGCCAAATTTCAAAAGCCCCTTCAAATGGGCTGCTTGACACCAGGCTGGATGGGTTCTGAGATGGAGGCAGGCACAGTTGGGGCAGCTGGCCGCTGCAGGCTGTCCTTGGCCTCCAGTCTCCGGTCCCCATAGGGCTGGGGCATGGGGTGCCCCTGGGTTGATAAGGGGGGGTCCTTCTCGAGGACTAACACATCCTCCTCCTGACAGTGTAATGGTTTTTGTCCTGACAGAACTTGAATGGTGCGCCCACCATCGCCAACCCCATCAAAACAGCAAACCACCAGGACAAGCCGCATCCATCCCAGGTAAGTAGCTTGCCTGTCCTGACCCTGTTCACCTCCAACGATGCCTGGAGCCTCCCCGGGGTGCTGGTCTTGAAGTTGCAAGGATGTCAAGCTAGTGAGCTGTCACCAGACCCTCTCTGCCCGCATCGCTGCCTGGGATCAAACATCACTGCAGACTGGGCGAGTCATTCTACTGTCTGGGTCCCGATGGCTTCAAGTACAAAAGCTGAGGACGGGTCCAAACCAGAAGGTGTCCAAACGATCCCTCAAAGGTGCTTCAGGGACATTGCAAATATTTTATTTGAACATCCGGAGATGTTCAGGCAACTGCTTTTCTGTGAGAATAGGGTTTTCCTGGTATTTCTCGGTGAAACAAAATGCAGAAGGAAATTAGATGCTGAAGCTGGTATAAAATTGCAACTGTCACTTACCACCTTGATTCAGGTTTGTGTGTTCATCAAAATGATCTCAATTAACTTAATATCTATCATCATCATAAGTAACCACCACCATTTATGAAACACCTATGATGCTAAGCATCTTCTCTCTTATCTTGGCTCAGTGAGGTAGGAATTTTGAACCCCCATTTTCAAATGAAGTGGAGAGAGGAAATCATGTCCCCAAGTCCTCGAGCTAATGAGGGGAACACCGTGATTCAAATCTGTCTCCCTGACCAAGTGTGTACACACTCAGTTATAACACAGACGCATGTCACTTCAGTGCTGCATTCACATTTCACACAATGGAAGGCCTGTGTAAAATAATCATTAGAAGAAAGGATCGTGGCAAACCACTGGACCAGAGACTCTATGAGGTCTCTTCCAGCTCTGCTGATCAGTGAATCCTTCAGGAAGGTTTGGAAAGGTCCAGACCTACCTGGGCCCTGCTAGGAAGATAGGTACATAGTTAAGGGCTCTGAGAAATGTGGCAATGTGGCCCCTCCCCCATGGTTGTCCTATGACCTGGCCTGACATTTGCACCAGGCCGCTCCTAGTCTCATGAAGACTCATGAGGGGTGGCCAGGCCTGGAGGGGGACAGGGGGCCCTTGCTTCTGTAGCTCACACTCGAGACCAGAGGTCAGCAACCTCTGACCCTGAACAGCTCTCCTTTGGACCAAGCAGGGCCTGAGAGGGCTGCGGCCAGGCTGAGGCGTATATGCAAGGAGGAGGGGAAAAGCAGCGAGGAGAAACCAGTAGGCAAGAAGGAGGCACAAGTGAGGAAGGAAAGGAGGACAGAGTCCCACGCTTCAACCCTCTGCCCAATGAAAGCTAGATCCCTTCTGGAATCCAAGGCCTATTTTTCAGTCACGTCCCAAAGTCAGGGCTGTCATTCCAACTCCACACAGATCGACCCTCTCTGTTTGTTATCCAGACACAAAGTGGAGGGCAACCGGTTCTCCTGGAGCTCAAGTAACAGACGGGACATGCTGTTTCTATTAATAATAACATTAACAACAACAAAAATAGCAATAGCTTATCATTCATCAAGTGCCAGGAAGTGTTCTGATGCTTTACATATGTATTACTTCATCTACTCTTCACAACGATCTGGCAGAGAAAATAGGATTTTCCCTATTTTACAGAGGAAAGTGCGATTCAGAGGGACCGCGGGGCTGGGAAATGGTAGAACCGACATCGGCATTTGTCTCACTAACCCTCAAGGTCAAAGTCTTTCCCACTGCACCACAGTGGCCCTGTTTTTCATGCTTTGTGTGCCGGACAGCCCGAGCTGGGTTGGAGAGATGCCCTGATTTTCCTTTGGTAGGAAAAGCCAGCGGTCCTGACGCCCGGCCCCAGGAACCAGGAACTCAACAGGAAGTACAAGTCCCACCACGACCAAATGGTCTGCAAGTGCCTGTCTCTGAGCATCTCGTACGCCGCCACCATCGGGGGCCTCACCACCATCATTGGCACCTCCACCAGCCTCATCTTCTTGGAACACTTCAACAAGTAAGTAATTCGCTTGGTCGACGAATACCTACTAAGCACCCACCATGTGCCAGGAACATGGCAAGGTGCTAAGAATACAGCAGAAAATGGGACTACAACAGTTTCTGTACCAAGAGGGGAAAGAGACGATCAAGTCACCACAGTTGTGACTAGAGAAGGGCAGGAGTCTGCTGGGAGAGCCCCGCTCAGGGAGGCCACCCAGTCTTGATGCCTCCCCAAAGAGGCGACAACACAAGTCAGAGACCTGAAGCATGAGTTGGAGTAAACTAGGTGAAGGGAGAGTCTCCAGCCAAAGCCAACAGTAGGTGGGAGGGCTCGGAGCAGGAGGGCAGAGCACACAGAGGAAAATGAGAGGGGGCGCAAGGAGGCCAGCAGGTGCACAGGAGGGCCCCGAAGGACCTCGCCAGGCCCTCTAAGGCAGCAGTCCCCAAGCTTTCTGGCACCGGGAGCTGGTTTCGTGGAAGACAATTTTTTCACCGATGGGGAGGCAGGGAAGTGGGGTGGGAGGACAGGATAAGGGGCTCAGGCGGTAATGGCTTTGCCCGCTGCTCACCTCCTGCTGTGCTGCCTGGTCCCTAACAGCCCTCAGACCCGCACAGGTCCCATTCCGGCCCAGGGACTGGGGACCCCTGCTCTAAGGAATCTTCATTCGAAAGGCCAGAAGAAGCCTTTGAAGGAGTTTAGCCTTGGAGTGAGGTGATGAGAGGTATAGTTTTGAAAGCTCATTTTGGATTTTTAAAAAACAGAGAATGGATTGGAAAGGAGAAAGCAGGCAGCAGGAAGACAATTCAGGATGCTGTCCAGGAGAGAGCAGGTGGTGGCCTGGGTGACAGTGGCGGGGGAGGGGAGTGGTGGCTCTGAGACATTCAGAGGCAGACCTAACGGACCCTGGCAGCATGAGAGAGGGGAAGGCCAAGTCTAACTGTCGGGCTCTCGGCTTCAGCCATGGGGGCCAGAGTTGCCCTTGAACTACCTGAGGGGAAAGAGGAGGAAATGTTGGTGTAGAAATTGAGATGTCCAGCTAGGAGAAACGGCTCTGATTCTCAGGAGAAGTTTTCAGGCTAAGGGCATAGATTTGCTGTGGCCTGCGCAGCTGTCTCCTTGGGTGTGCCACCCACACGGTCACAGGGCCACTGCTCTCAGAAGGGTCCCGTGCTTGGCTAGTGCTCTGCTGTCACCATCTGGAAATTTCTTTTTATCCTCACCCAAGACATTTTTTCATTTCCTCTTAGAGATAGGGAGAGAGAGAAACATCGATCAGTTGCCTCCTATCCAAGCCCCAACCAGGGACCGAACCCACAACCTAGGATTGTGCCCTGATCAGGAATCGAAACTGCAACCTTTCGGTACGCAGGGTGATGCTCCAACCAACTGAGCCACACCAGCCAGGGTTGGGAATTATTTTTTAAGATTTTATTTATTTATTTTTAGAGAGAGAAAGGGAGGGAGGAGAGGGAGAGAAACGTGGATGTGAGAGAGAAACATTGATTAGTTGCCTCTCACACACCCCCAACTGGGACCTTGTCTGCAACCCAGGCATGTGCCCTGACTGGGAATTGAACCGGCAACCTTTTGGTTCACAGGCCAGCGCTCAACCCACTGAGCCACACCAGCCAAGGCGAAATTTTTAATAATATCTGAATGAGGGGCCCCATATTTGAATTTGTGCTGAGCACCGCAGATGAGATGGTAGTCGGTCCTGGTGGTGCGCATGTGGGGACTGAAGCCATTGAGAGTGAAGGAGGTTTCTCAGGGGGAACACGTAGAGTAAGGAGAGCAGAGGGCACAGACACGAAGCTCGAGCATTTAAAGTAGACTACAAACAAGAGAATAAAACAGTATCAGGCAGGAATGAGGAAAAGTCAGCGTCCTCCTACCCAAGGGAAGAAAGTGTTTCAAGGAGGAAGGAATGGTCCGTATTTTCAAGTTGTCTGAATGAATGATCAAGCAAAACAAGGACAAAACTGTATCCATCTGATTTGGTGGCATGGAGGCTACTAGTGACCTAGGCAAGAGCAATTTGGTCAAATGATGGGAAAAGAAGCCAAATTTCAGTGAGTTGAGGAGTTAGAGGAAGTGAGGACAGGGAGAGTCGGCTGTGAAGGGAGGAGATACGGGACGATGATAAAGCGAGAGGGAAGCAGGGTCAAGAACGGGTCTTTAGGGTGGAAGACACCTGAGCGCGGATAGGAAGGTTGCAGATGAGAGGGGCGTTGAAGGTTGGGCGAGCCAGGATAATTGACAGAGCGATGTCGCTGGGAAAACAAAAAGTGCAGTGAAGAAATTGATCATGGGCAAGAGGAGAAACACATCTTTCATTTTAGCAGAAAGGGGAAGGAAAGAAGGAAGGAAAGCGGGGAGGGAGGGAGGAGGACGGAGGAAGGACCGATGAACGTTTAAGACCTGATTCCCACCCTGTTACTCTGTCCAGGCTCTGAGATTTTTGCTCTTTAATTTCTGCTTCACTTTGTGGTCGGGCCAATTCATATTCCCTTCGTCCACTTCCTGGGTGGTAAATGGTACCTGCAGTTATAACTGTGGCTTACCTGGACAAGGGGATTCTGTGGCAGGAAGGTGGGTCCCCACTGGCCTGAAAGTGCCACTGTGTTTCCTTGGCATTGGTGAACAGACCACCTCCAAAGTTCATTTCAAACACCTACAAATTAGTTCTTACACTCAGTATATGTATTCTCACTTTTTAAAATGCTATCAACTGTATTAGTCCCTTTTATTTCTCCACGAAAGTCTATTTAATCTATTGTAAAAGTCCATTCTTTTCCCTGGGTCCAGGGCCTGGGCTTCTGTGTGCAGAGAAGAAATGATGCACCAGACTAATGCCTGTTCGCCCAGGGCGGTGAGTCACTGAATGAAGTATGTCTCAATCCAAAAGCCCTTCTTCCCAGCGCCCACTGTCAGCGGCCCACGCTGGCCGTTAGGGAGGGCACAGGTTGTTGTAACTTCTCCGAGAGGCACACAGGTATTAGTAAAGGTAGGTCCGTGACCAGGCCACAGCGCATAAAAGTGGATGTCCCCTTGACAACAGGAGATTATGCCCTCTTACACCCTGTGCTTCCATTGCTCTCTCTCTTGGGGAGCCTGCTCTTGGCCCTTCTCTTTCCCCATGCAGTGCTAGCATGAGAAGGGGGGCTCAGTCTGCTCCCACCTTAGAGGTGCTCTATGCCCAGCCCCAGCAAGAAGGGTCCAAGGGTAAAGAAACATAGGCGTCGCTAAGCTGACATCAGGGCTCACGTGTGGTCCATCCTGGCTTCCTGGGCAGCCTCCCCAGCATCCTGAGGCAGCCGTAGATGTAGAACCGATAAAGAGTTTGCAGATTCCAAGTCTTGGTTCTCCGTTGGGCACAGTTAACACCTGGAACCTTCATAGGGCTCTGGTGCCCAAAGTTCTCCAGCCTGATGCTTCGTATCACAGAACCAAAACTCCTAATATATACCAGACTGCCCTCTCCATTCTCGGTTGTCTTGGAAACCAGATAAGTAAACTTATCAGAATCTTTACATAAATTAAGAGCAAACTGCTCCTGAGCGATTCCCCTGAGCGCAAAGTATACAAACTTCACTGACACCAGTTTTGGCTGCTCAGATGCCTTTTTCAGCTTCCTTCCTAATTCTTGGCCTGGCTCTGTACAGATGCAACCGCCCAGTGAGTGAGTTCTAGGTTGTGTTTCACCATATGGTCAGCACTGTCTCCATGTTGGTCCTGCTGTCTTTAAGGAGCATTTAGCGTATTACCCCACAAAACACCACGGGGAAATCCAGCTTTCCTAATCGCTGACCTGGTTCTGTCCCCTCCAGCCAGTATCCAGCCGCCGAGGTGGTCAACTTTGGCACCTGGTTCCTCTTCAGCTTCCCCATCTCCCTCATCATGCTGGTGGTCAGCTGGTTCTGGATGCACTGGCTGTTCCTGGGCTGCAAGTGAGTCCCGGGGCCCTGCCAGCATGGCAGAGGCTCTCCTGTCACCCAAGGTCGCAGCGCAAGCCCTGGAGGGCACCTGACGCTCGAGGGGGAGCTGCCAAGGAACCGCAGAGGGTGCCCCTAAGCAGACTACAGTGGACTAGGTGACATGTCAGGCATGGTCTGCTCTTGACGCTCACAACATACGTGAGCTCTGCACCTCACTATGAGCTCCACGAGCCACGTTCGTAACTACAACTAGCTGGTTAGAGGAACCGTTGATTTATAAAGAGTCTGGATTGAAGAGTGTTTAATGTAGTTTCTTTGCTCTCAAAGCATATAGAGTAATTTCAACTAACTTCTAAAGAAATGTGACTCCAAGTGGAAGTTGCCTTAGACACGAGTGATTTATATTTAGTAGTCATATGGAAGATGCTTATTTCCCTCAAAATAAGTTGGACGCTCCTCTTGCAATGTTATTTCGCACATTAACCTGCTTGACAAGCCTCTTCTTCACAACCACTAGCCTAGGTCTGCTCCACATTTGAGCAGGACCACAGGCCTCCAGCACATAAAGGGAAGAATTATTGCATATGAGGTTTGCTACTAGTCCATGGAATTGAATGTCCCCATCGGTCAGGGAATGTTCTCTGAGCTGACATGTACTTTATGACTCAGAGGCTGTGGTCAAATCAATGATAGCTGACTATGTCTATACCTCCAGTGCTGCAAATAGAAAACCAACACTCTAGACAGATAAACACACTCACACACCTATGTGTAACACACAAGTATATAGAAACAACATAAATACACCTGCCTAAGTCCACAAGGCATAACTTCACGTGATTAAGCACTAGTGGATAACGCAAAGGCTAGGGAAGAAGGTTGATGAGAGGCTGTGTAACCTGACAAATAAAAGCCATATGATAGGTGGGGTTGGGGGGAAGTGCGCATGAGTGGAAATATGTTCAGAGCAAGCCAGTCATGTAGCGTTTGCTTAATACTTGGTCTCCCGTGTTTCTTTATTCTTTTGCTCATTTCCCCTTCTCAGTTTTAAAGAGACCTGCTCTCTGAGCAAGAAGAATAAGACCAAAAGGGAGGAGTTGTCAGAGAAGAGGATCCGAGAGGAGTATGAAAAGCTGGGAGCCATCAGGTAAGAATCCGCCATTTGCCTCCTGTCCTCTGGGAGAGAAAGCATGGCCCAGGCAGCCAGCACAGAGCAGCCCTGTTCCCGACATGCCCTGGAGCTGGGGGGTGGGGGGGTGGGGCCACAACCACGAACCCAGGCATTTAGAGGTGCTGTTTACTGCCACAGTCTGGCTGGCTCAGATTCCAGGGGGCTGCCCTTCCCCTTCACTATATTTGGGGCTAAGCTATAGCCGAAGCGTGGGGGTGGAGTGTTCACAGGCGGCAACTCAAGCACAGAGAACAAGGTGTGGCAGCTCAGCCACACTCTTGCTGAATTCTAGCAAGTCAGGCCTCCCCACATTGCTCAGGATGGGCCACCCCAAGTCCAGCGGCCACTCCCAGGGAGCTGGGGACTTCGTACTGTGTTTGGAGAGCCTCAGGCAGCATCAAACACAGATCTGAAGACAGAGCGTCAGAGAACCCACTCACCGGCCCTCGGCCAGTTCCTTCTTTCTTACTGTTGGATTCTATTCACTCACTCACTCACTCATTCATTCATTCATTTTACAGTTTACCTGTTTTAGAGCCATTTCTACCAGCTTCCCCACAGTGGCCCTAGGTCCTATTCCCTGCTGTTTCTCCTTCCATGACAATTGGCATGTTCAACTTTGGGTGAAAGGATACAAGTTTAAGCTGTCTTTTTAAAAAAACTAATTTATAAAAGGAATACATGTTCATTGTCAAACAGTTCGAAAACACAGAAAAATGGAAAGAGTTAAAACGGACTTGCATTCCCAGCAACCTAGTGTTAACCACAAACAACTGTTAACATGATGTACTGCCCCTCCCCTTTTCTTCGTGTGTGTGAGCAAAATTGTATGTGTTTTTGGTAAAACCCCGTCCATACTGAACAGTTTTATAGCTTGCCTGGTTTCATGTGGCATCACACTGTCGCATGTGCCCGGGGGTAACCCTGCTGCGCAAACCTCATTAGTAGGGGCATCTCACCGTAACAAACAGCTATGCCGAAAGGTGTGCGAGGCCATGGAATATCATTGGATAAGTAGGTTGTTTCCCTAAAAACATTTAAATGCTTTTAAATAGATAATGCTTTGAAGTGCATTTCTGGTTATTTTCTTAGATAAAAGGAAGGAACGAATCGAAGGTTCCTGAGAGTTATTGTCAGGTTGTCTCAAAAAGGTTGTGGCAATTCCTGGACCAGCAGTGTCTGCAGGCTGTGTTTTCAATTATCTCGTAAACGTGTGATGCTGTCATCCTCCCCGCGCCCCACCTAAATGTACCTAGTGAGTGTGGTTAGCTCTGTCTGGCGCGGTCTCGGCCTTCTTCCCACTTCACTCCAGTGTGCAGAGCGGCTAAGCAGGAACTGCTTCCTGCCTCCTGTGCTGGAGCTCTGGACACAGGAGCATCACGAAGCAAGTGATGGAGCTGCCAGAAATTGTCCTGTTTTATTTCGTAGCTACCCTGAAATGGTGACTGGATTTTTCTTCATCCTGATGACCGTGCTGTGGTTCACGCGGGAGCCTGGCTTTGTTCCCGGCTGGGATTCGTTCTTTGAAAAGTAAGTGATAGCATCCCCTCCTTAAGAACAACCCCGTCACGTAAACTCGGGGCGGCTTCCACCGGCACCTCCTTCTAGATTCTCAGGGACAGGAGTGAAGCCAGGAAGACACTTTGTTCCCATGAAAGTCCCCTTTTCAGCAGAGCTTCAGGAAAAAGAGATAGTCTGTGGAGTCTGAGTCACAGGTTGGGGTCCGTTGCAGCCACTTCTCCAGCTCTGTGAACTTGGTCTTATGACAAAAGCTCTTGGGACCTCAGCTATCTCATGGGTTGCTAAGAGACTTAAAGGGGAAATGCTCCTAAAGTAAAGTACCAACTGTAAAGAGACTACAGCCATGGAGCGGCTGACGCCTGTGCAGGGGAAGGCAAACGGAGGCTCCTGTCCCAACCCTGCATCTTCCCCTGAGGGCCAGGGCCACGGGCCTCAAGCTCTCCCTACACAGGTTCCCATTTGAGAAAAGACACACAGGGAGGTGTGACCCCCGCAGGAAAGAGGGCCCACCCTTGTCTATTCTCCTTCACCTTCACAACTCCTCATCACTCCTTCCAGGACTCGCCCCAATCCGCGGGCACACAAATTCCCACTGAGTCATCTCCCCTCGCCAGGCCCTGCCCCCGGACGTGAACCATTGCCCATTAAATTCACCACCACACAGCCAGCAACACTGGCAGGGAGGAAGGGTGACGCCCCTCCAGACTGTCCTACAAAGGGGCCTTGTGTTCAGACTGTCCAGAGACACCGTGTTGCCTTGGGGAATCCTGACCCTCCCGTCCAGCTTGCTTCTCTCTTTGCCAGGAAAGGCTACCGCACCGATGCCACGGTCTCCATCTTCCTTGGCTTCCTCCTCTTCCTGATCCCAGCGAAGAAGCCTTGCTTTGGGAAGAAGAAGGATGGTGAGAGAGTTCAAGGGGAGATGTCAGGGCTGGCTCCGGTCATATAACACCCAAGTCAGAATTTTCAGGAGCCTGACCAAGGCCTTCTGATTCCACCCAAACATAGCAGGGCAGCTTCCCAAACCACCCGGTTCCTTAGTTCGGCCCGTCTCCACAAATCACACCCATTGGGGTGCGTCTGTCTCTACCTCCCTGTCTACCTGTGACCCAGGGGAGGACCGGGAGCCCTCGCCGAGGCCGGAGCCCATCATCACGTGGAAGGACTTCCAGAAGACCATGCCCTGGGAGATTGTCATCCTGGTGGGAGGCGGCTACGCCCTGGCTTCCGGCAGCAAGGTAGCTTTTGAATCCTGTCCTTTCCTGATCAGATATTTCTTCAGCTACTTTACAGACCAAATCATCACAGTTCTGGGGGGGAAGAGTCAAAGCAACTGATGGGGAGGTGACATTCACCCAAGTCACTGGGAAGGGAAGCAGAACAGCCGGGAAGGGACACGCCGTGCTCCCGGCGCTTCTAAGCTAGCTTTCCCAGAGTACTGTGGGAGTCCCCTGGTCCCATTGCTGGGACCAGAGTTACACATCAGCTGTGCCGTGGAGTCATGGCACATGGCATTCACACCCCACCGATGGGCTCGCGCCGTCCCAGCAGAAGGTTTACTGGACTTTGTAGCCATCTCCTGCTGCTGATGGGACAATTGGAGACAGGAGATGTGTCTGTAAGGGCCCAGAGACACCCCCAATGACACAGCAAACTGTCCCCCACTCAGTCCCTGTGCATATAGTGAGCCCCTTTGGAGAAGACAGGCTAAAGATGATGCTAATGCCCCCTGATTTCCTGACTGGGGGGATTTGGATGAGATCTTTTAAAGGGGGCTGGTGGGAAATAGTTGAATTTCCTAAAGTGCTAGCCCTCCCTAAAATAGAAAACGACCTTACGAATGAATCAGGGGAAGGTTCACACCAGCCCTCCCTCCAGCCTCTCTGTACTCATGACCCCGTTCTAAACCGTTACCGGGTCACAGAGAGTGACCTACACGCCCACCGAGTCCCATCTCCCCCGCGGTGTGAGATTTCCTTCAGAGGTGCCCGAACCTGAACCCCTGCGGTGACGGGCGCTGCTTCAGCAGGGGACGAAGAACGGGTGCTCTCCACTTTCATTCAGCCCAGGTCTTCTCGGGGGGCTTCTCCTGACGGTCTGGCTCTGTTCTCTGGAAACCGCTTTAGGTGATGATTATCAAAATGGGAACTCATCAATGCTCCCAGATCATTTTTTTTCCAACTAGAACTCCTCAGACTCTTTCACTATTCCTCATAAAAGTAGTGACCCCTTACCACGCTGGTTCACTTCTCAGGGCTCAGGGGTTTGCCCTTGGCCTTCTTCAGACACAGTCCAGGGGTAGCGAGGATAAAGCCGTTACACTCCCCAAGCCCCATCTCTCACGTCTGATCCAAGCACCATCCTGTATTTGTAAGGAAGATTTTACAAGGTTTTCCTTAGGCTCTCATGTTGACATTGATGTTGGAATTGCAGTGAACTAAACTCTTCATTCTTTTCACTGTTAGTCTCTATTGGGCCTCAAGTCCCCCAGCCCGTTCTGTGCACGCGCTGTCAGCGTTTCTAACTCCAAGTTCAGGATATCACATTTATCTTTATTGCGCTTCAGTGGTTAATTCTGGCCTCCGAGCCTCGCCTGGCAAGATCTTTCTCTCTAACCAAAGCCGGGCGTGTATGACAGATAGTACAGTTTACATTTCTGCAAAACCCTGACTCACTAATTTTAATAATTCAGGTACAATATACGTAATTGAGTTTGAAATAATTTCAGTCTTGAGATTAGCGAGGAAAATCCAATGCAAAATGTTTTCATACCAAGGAATTAAACAATGAAGACTTCCTTTGTTGTGTTTTTTCCTAACTTTGTAGTCTAGTTTATCCATTTTTCTCAGATTAGAGTGTAAAATAGTTCTTTGGGGGAAAAATAACTGACATTAAATTACTTTGCTTTACTTACAAGTGCTGTTTGCATAACATGGTAAGTAAAACTCCATTTCTTTATTAAAGAAAAAAACAGGTATGGTTTCCTCTCAGCCAACTGCTCTCCCTCTCCTGTCTCTGTCCACGGATCAAGGTTTAACATGTTACAAGAGCTACAGTTACAGGCTTCCTGTAGGCCTCAAGGCTCTGTACCAACCATGAAATGATGTAGTCCCCACATGTTGGATTTGCAACAGTCAGTAGTCAGCTGAGGGGGGAAAAGAAAGAAAAGTATGCCAAGGTTAAAATGGCTGCAACAGAGAGAACGCTGAAGGCCTGGTATTTAGCTGGCCATGAGGCAGCCAGGGTGCTGTGGAGGTTGAACGAGATTTGATGATTTGGAGAAGAGGAGAAGAAGTAGCCTGCCGACAACACAGAGAGGCTGTCTTTAGTTGGGAAACATGAAAAGAGCTTGAGGACCCACAGAACGTCTCACCTTGCTTTCTGCCCTGCTCCTCCTTTCTCTATTGCAATCGCAGTCTCTCGGGTAAATAGGAAAAACCAGAGCATATCAACCATAGAAGGGAGAGGAGGGAGGGGGGTGGGAGGTTGCATAAGGTAACCTGGGGTTTTTTTTAGCACAAAAACTAAACACTCCTCTTCATGTTTGAGGGAAGGGGCAGAGCCCTCCCCATTGCCAAATGAACAGCTTCCACCCCAGTGAATCATTCCAAGTAGGAATATTCATTTCTTGGAGTGGCTATGTATAAATGTTGCTACTGGAAAAGGTTCAAGAGTGACAATACGCTTTCGAATCTGGTGTCCTCAGAAAGTACGGGCAGGCTGTAGACCCTGATGTCAGCGACAATGGGATTTGAACCTACGACAGGTCGCGGCCGAATGCCCGTGCTTACAGGCCAGTGCGGAGGCACCTACCCCACTAAATGCAGACGGGCTAGTAATCCTTCTCCACTTCATTAGTCATGTAAAACTCCTAGTATTCAGCTCAGCCTGCTTGCTCCCCTCAAAATGCAGGAACAGTTACTATCTAAAGAGGTTCACAGTTTTTCCCTCTTTCGGGGGATGACAGAAATATTTCATAAGCCGAGTTACACTTGGCACCGTAAAGGCCACTGCTGACTGGAGGCAGTGAGCACGTCAGAGGCTGGAGAGAGAGAAACGAGATTGAGGTTGAGGGGCCCATCACCCCAAGGATCTTCAGCCCCTGCCAAGCCATCGTGGCTGTGAGGGTGGGTGGCTCTCCATTCCCGTGACAGCCACTGACCAGGAAACCCTAAGAGTGAATGTTGTACAATCATAAAAAAAAAAATTCTGGGCTACAAAAATGATCTAATCATAAAAATCAGGGATGCCGCTGGGTCCAGTGTGCCTGAAAACAGGGAGGCAAGCTCGAGCACTCCTGGGGTTCCTCCAGCCCCCAACAGCCCTGGTCTCCTGGAGTCTGAGCTCCCCTGGGAATGTGCTTTTCCTCCTTTCTTCTAACTATGCCTTGGCCTGCAGAGCTCTGGCCTCTCCACGTGGATTGGGCACCAGATGTTGTCCCTGAGCAGCCTCCCACCGTGGGCGGTCACCCTGCTGGCATGCATCCTGGTATCCATTGTCACCGAGTTTGTGAGCAACCCCGCCACCATCACCATCTTCCTGCCCATCCTATGCAGCCTGGTGAGTAGCGCAGGGCTCCCAGATGTCCAGGCGGGCAGCCCAGGGGCCTGCAGGGGCAGGCACAGGCCAGGGGGCAGCTTCCACGGCTGTCCTCTCTCCTCTGGTCGTTTCCACCACCTTCACTCATTGGTGTTCAAATCATAGTTTGAAAACTTACGTTTTTCCAAAAGCAACTGGTAAGTAAATAGATAATAAACCACAGCAACTGTTCTAGAAACCCTTTCCAAAAAGCCTGGGTAGGATTTGTTTGGGGGCAGCCCTGAATGGAAACCTTACAACCCTAGGATTCCAATTCCCCTCAATCATCATCATCCTCTCTCTCCTGAGATAAGACCTAAGAGTAGGGCTGGAAAGTAACTACAGAAAATGGAGACAAAATGCTCCCAGAAGTACACTCAGCAACAAGGACCAAGACCACAGTTCTACCATCACCTCCACCCGGTTTCGGTGTCCAGAAGGTTCTGAGAGTCAGGAGCAACCTCAGAACAATGCATTATTCATGGATAGGGCAGGGCAGCAGCTGCCAAGTCTTAGCCTGGCTAAGCGGCCCCAAAGGTAATACACCAGACACAATATGTCCATTCCATGAGGTGGAACCTATGGAATGAAGGCTCCTCCCCGTCACCAACAAAGCAATGTCCCCCCTGCTCTTTCTGACCCCAAACTCTTGGCTCACTGTCCAGATGCCTCCCTCCAACCCCCGCCTCCCACCATTTCATTAGTGTGAGCACAGGAGAGAGCTTAGTTAAAACTTGGCAATCCCGAGGGCCAGCCGATGGGTTCACATCCACGTAGGGCAAGAAGCTTACCCAGAAAGAAAGGCCCCTTAGTTCTGTACCCCAGCAGTGAGGGATCTCTGCTTCAATCAGAGCAGCCTATTGCTAATATTTGTGTTCAGAGAACTTCTCAGCCAAAGAATAAAATTTAAAAACCACTTCCTTAGACCAGCACCAAGAAGTGAAACACCCCTCCTAGGAGTAACTCAGAGCCCTGTTCCTGTGGGGAGTGAGCGAGTGGCCTGAGCACGTTTGCGTGCCCTTGAGGGCAGTGATTTCACGACCCCCCGCATAAGGGGTCCAGCCAAGGCTGGCCAGCACCGAGCCGTTGTTTGAAGCACGTCTGCGACGTCACGCCCAGGAAACAGCAGTCTCATGTCCACGCTAATGCTTCTGTGAATTCTCTCCTTCTAGTCGGAAACGCTGCGCATTAACCCACTCTACACCCTGATCCCCGTCACCATGTGCATCTCCTTTGCAGTGATGCTGCCTGTGGGCAACCCCCCCAACGCCATCGTCTTCAGCTACGGGCACTGCCAGATCAAAGACATGGTGAGTGCGGGGGCCTCCTCCTGCCGGGGGTGGCCAGCCCCACAGCCTCCTCCCGAAGTTTGTTCTTTGGTAGCCATTGTCTTCGGCCCCTCCACACTCGGTCTAGTGTGGGACAAAGAGTGGCGCTGGAAGAGGTTGTGGGGCAGGGTCTGTAAGCACCAAGAAAGGCGATAAAGGGCTCCCCCCAGCCCTTCTTGGGGGCGAGGGGGCCACGGAGGGAGAGAGCTGGAGCAGACACAGGCCGTGGCCCAGAGCCCGAAGGCGTGAGTACGTGCAGTCTTTGCTTCAGGTTCTTCAGGGGACCGCGGGATATCCATTCAAAAAGCTGGCTTACTGCTAGAAGGCGAAGTTTGAGAAACTGTATGAACCTAAGGTAAAAGGTCTTTTGTGAGAAGAGGATCGTTTTGTTGAACTCTCCCCACCGCAAGAAATCCCTGAAGCAGCATGGCAAAATGAAGCACCCACCGCTCATTTCTGTGTTCCACTGGGCTCCCAAAAGCTGGCTGCGAGGAGGCATTCTACGGCTGGTTTTAGAGCTGCGCACATCCACCTCCCACTCCTCTGTCCGTACTCCCTGCTACGCTCCTTCACACCCAGGGCTGGGGGAAGGGTGAGAAAAGCTAGTACAGAGGACGAGGGCCTGCCTGTCTGAGACAGGGTGCACTCACCCTTGCTGAGGGTCTCAAAGATTTTTTCCACTAGAGTCCAGACTCACTCTCAGCAGACCTGTTAAGTAGCACATGGAGGAAAGAAAGAGCGAGCTTCAAGCTGGTAGCAGACACTCAGGTCCTTCCACCATAACTGCTCACCCAGCTCACCTGCAATACTTCGGCAAGGTCATGGCCACCCCTTACCCCGTCTTACTGCACAACCCTCAGTCTCATCCCGAGCTCTGCCCCAACTGTCCCCTGCGCCGTCTGCTGTGCGCCCCCACCGCTCACCCCAGCCTTCTACCCTGGAATCGGATGATCAAATACACCAGACGACAAGAAGTGAGCTAGTCCTCCGCTCAATTCCCAGCTGGGGCACTGACCTGAGACTTCAGTTTCCCCATCTGCACACTAGAGTGTACTAGAATGCTCTACGTGGTCCCCTTTGGCTCTAAATGACCTCAACTTAGCTCCTTTACAACCTGCCCCCTCTCACCTGCTAGGAAACATGGGCAGTTCTCCACAGCAAGGCCCAGGGGGCAAGAGTGATTAATACATCCAGGGCTTGTGCCAGAAAGCAGAGAGGGGCCACGTCCACTCATTTGCTTGGAACAATTTCCTGGCATTCGTCTTTCCCTTGCAACTTCTCCAAGTTAACGCCAGCTGGTGGATTCGCTGAGGCTGCACGCTGGGCCTTGCTACGCCCTGGCCGGGAGCCAGCTAGCCTTCCCGAGCATTTTCCCACCTGGCCCTGTCTGTGCCATCCATCACGCCTCACATCCCCTAACCTGGGAGTCCCCAGCACCGTGGCAGAAAGGGAAGGGGTCAGTCACAGAGGTGACATTCCCTCAGAAGAAAGCAAAGCTAGCATGCCTGTGTCCCCTTCCCATGGAAGGGCTGAGCAGACACAGCCGACCGGTTCCCCTAGGTGAACCCAAGACATACAACTCCCACGAGCTGTTCCTTGAGGAAGAAAAGGGTAACAGTGGCAAAGCTCCACGGAACACGGCCCCTCCTGCAAGTCCCCGTACCTGTCAGCACAATAAAGGCTCTGGCCAGTTCCTGCCCTAAAGAGACCCGGGTGATTTTAACACATTTCCCTATCATGTAGCTGCAGGACCCTTTTTTAGTGTAACTCTCAACGTTCAAATCTCTGGTGTTCTGAGCATTTCCCTTCTGGGCCTCCTCTCGACGGTGAGGGTGCTCCAAGTGGAGAGGATTCTAACAGCCTCTCCCAGCCCCGCCCTTCCTGGCCTTCCGCAGTCCTGCGCCACCCTGCACAGCAACCCTGGAGCAGCGCAGGTAGCGCCAGGAGCAAAGCAAGGTCCAGCGAGTGGGCTGCGATCAGGCGGGGCACAGATGGGGCGCACTCAGGGTGCCACACTGCTGTCCACTCAAAATGACGAGGGTGTGCTGGTTTGTGTCCTGCAGGTGAAAGCTGGCCTGGGGGTCAATGTCATTGGCCTGGTGATAGTGACGGTGGCTATCAATACATGGGGAATTAGCCTCTTCGACCTGGACACTTTTCCAGCCTGGGCCAAGGTCAGTAACGTCACTGATCAGGCCTAACACAAGCGGGCAGACAGCCAACCAAGGGAGCGGCCGACCCCCAGCAGGAGCTGACTGACGAACAGGCCAAGAAAACGCCAGGAGCAGACAACCCCCACCAGAAGATTCTGCCACCCACCACATCAAGTGCAGGGCAGAACCCCTTCCCCACAGAACCAGAGCTCAAGAAAGCCGACCACTTCCTCACTTCTTTGCATCTCATCTCTGCGATCTGTCCTTTCAGAAGACAGGAGGAGAACGCCTGCCCTAGCCACCCCTCAGGGGCTAAGCCTCGAGCACTGACTGGCCTCAGTAGGTTTGAGGTTATTCCTAATTTCTTAATCCCTTTGTAGGAGTTGAAAAAGGAATCTGAATCATCCTGCCTAGGCACAGATAGAGAAACCAGTGACATCTCTTTGGTAGGAAAATCTCACGGAGAACTTGAAACCTTATGTCAACTCCTTTCTCTTAAGCGCTTCTGTCCTAAGTTCTCACCACAAAAAGGTGATTCTTAGCAAGTCCTCTTTGTGGTGGTCAGAACTCAGTTTATCACCAGTCTGATTCCCTCTGAAGCATCTCTCTTTAGTGGCTTCTCTTTAGCTTGGCCCCAAATCCCTATAAAGAAATACTGTTCCCCTTTCGAAAAAGGCTGGTGCTGTCTTCTGTCAAAGGAAAAGGAAGTAGAGAAACAAGACACATTGTGATTAGCATCTCTCTCCGCACATCATGAACCATCAGTGCCACTGTGCTGGTTAAGTGTTGGGAAGGAGGAAAACTTTCATACTGTCTTATTAAGGTGGCCAAAGCTATAATTAAGACCACGGCACTATGGGTGATACGTGACTGCTTTCTTCGGGATGGAGTTCACAGTTCGCTGCTGAGAAGGCGAGAGCTGAAAGGGCCAGGCCCAGCAGCCACTTTCTACAAGCCGGCGAGCCCTTTGAGGGGAGAGGAGATGTCCTACGTCTCTGAAAGTCCCCAGCAACTTAGGCAATATAGTAAACTGTAACTGCTCAATAAATGTTTCCCTGAGAAAAACCACTTTGGAAATCAAAGCCTCCTTCCTCCTGAAAACCCTGCCATTTTCTCCAGGACAGATGTCCTTGCTATATGACTAGATATATGAGGGGGGACCCCTCCTAAAAGTCAGAATTTGTATTTATTTCTAAGAAATTGTCTATTTACTCTTACATGTTTAAACTTCAGTCCCCGTCAAAGTGCTCTCCATTTGATGCAGCACACCTATCGAGACGTTTTCTCCACTGCTCAGAACAGTTTTTGAACTCGTCACTTTTGATGCCTTTTAGTGCTTCTGTCGCTTTTTGTTTCACCTTTTCCACGTTGAAAGGGTCTTCAAAAGAAAAATTCACTGAAGCCAAACACAGCCTCTCACCACAACGCCAGCTGGTACACTGATAGAGATGGGTTCCTAGGACACTCACCTAGCAGGGGAAGCCTGTGCTACACGGGGCCCGCCCTCCAGAAGATAATTCCAGGGGTTTTTCTGGGTCCCCCCTCGTAGCTCCCAAACCCTCCGGTTTCCTGGCGTTGTGTATTTCTGATTTCTACCACCAGTTACTTGCTAAACACATCTTATGGGACAAGGAGTGCCCCATAATTCTTACATCGCTTTAATGATTTTAAAACATGTATCGTCTTAGCATGTGCCGTTGTTCCGCAGTTATTTATCAATGAAGTCACTCCGCTGGTTCATCAAGTACCTGTGAACCGTCAAACTTCCTTCGTGCTGGTCAACACGTCCATGCCCTGACCACAGCATATGACGGACCAGGGTGAACCAGGAATGTTTCGGTGTCTGCCCTGTCAATGAGCTTGGGCCGAACTACTTGGCCGCGTGTAACACTGATGAGTTCATGAGCCCAAATAACACACCAGTACTAGGTCACGACAGGTGGCTGGATGGAGCCAGCGTCTCTGTGGTTATTTTGCTTTAGAGCACAGGTGGCAAACACAAGGCCTGCGGGCCGAATCCGGCCCCCTACCTTGTTTTATCTGGCCCCGCACCTTGTTTCTACCTGGTGGCAGCGCCGAGCTCCTGGCCCCTTGTTCAGGAGTAGTTACATTTATACAGTCCTAAAATTACTCGGCCCTTTGAAGGCAGCCGTGAGGCTGACGTGGCCCCGGTGAAAGTGAGTGTGACACCCCTGCTGCGGATGTTTGCAGGAGTCGGGGTGTCGTCAAACGGCTGACCCGTTACAGAGCCAGGACAGCAAGCCCCTAAGTCAGACAGTAAGACAAAGGCCCAGATAGTCGGTAAGATTCTGGGAGCATAAATAACTACTAGGAGAAAGAAAAGTTGACTTGGAATTAGCGGCCGCTGTCCGTCCATTCGAGAACCTGACTCACCCCACAGGGAAAGCAGTGAGGCTCCCCATGGTGGCTGCTGCCGGATGCGCGGAGGAGCTGAGAACCCAGCCTGCCAGCGGAGGCAGAGCCCATTCTACAGGCCAGCACTGTCCTCTGCCCAAACCGGAGTCAGGCCCAACCAGACGGCTCCTCACAGGCTAACAACCCCTGGTCATCTACCAGCACCACACGCCGGGTGTTAACAGCTCTCCCTCGTAGTCGTGTGTCTCTTTCAAGGGTATTATCATTTGATTTTTATCTTCTGTCACAACAATACATGGATGGAAAAGCTGTAAATGATGCCCTTATACCAGCTCACCTGACAGACCGCGAAAATAAGAAACAAAGACTCTAAGTATTGCTGCATCTTATTCTCAAGTCAATTACACATCAAATTTGTTTAGTCAAAGTTGCCTTTAAACCACCTTTAAGTTGCCCATGAAATACATAGTATACAGTCTTTTCCGTTACATTTACACGGCACAAAGACTCATGTACCATCTTGTAATAAATAAAAAAAAATTGCTAGTTTTCCCTCCAATGTCAGACTAGACCCCTGTTCCTTCAGCTGGATACCAAATAAAGTAGCTGGCTTCACACTTGGGGCCCATGTTTGAAAAAGTGTCTCCAAACAGTAGAATGCCCAGTATAGCAAGAAGCTGAAACCATTACTACACAGAGGGAACGGAGACCGCCCAAGCTCACAGGAGCTCATTCTGCAGCTGCCCTCACCAAGGTCGAGCTGAGCACGGCCACCCGCACGGCGTGCGTGGCACCTCGCCAGCGTCCCAGTCCCGTGTGACTGCCCATGTCAGAACGGCGCCCCGGCACTGCACCTTTCCTCAGGCCTCACCGCAGAGGCAGTGGTGCAGGCAGGCTCAGGACTTGGGGCTGGCGGTGCCCCTCCCCGTGCACCCACAAAACCCCAGCTTGTTCTTGTCTCCGTGCCTTGCAAAACATGCCATCCACGAGATCCTCAATATGTGACTATGTTGCACCCAGATGCAGGGAAGGTATAAACTGACCATGTGAAAGTCTAAATGTCACTAACTCCCCTAATTAAGACCAGGCAATGTCTCAAAATATTTTCCCTTCACCGCCCTGTTCCTTTCCACAAGGCCTTAATAGTAGGGAGAAAAAGAACTCATTCATCTGCATAAGGAATGGAAATGCTTTGTGCAAAGCCTCATTTGCTCCAGTACGGCGTGCAGCGTTCCTGCAGGGGGAGTAACAGAAAAAGCTTTCAAACTCGGAGACCTCGCGGAAAAACAAACGCCAGCCGTGTCCAGGGAGCGAGCTGCTCAGGGGAAAGGAAAACATCACGCATGTGTGTACGTGTGCCCTGTGAACCCCTGCGCGCAGGCAACTAGAGAAACACACGACTTCATAGTCACACAAATGAAAACTGACTGGAGGAACAATAAGAAGCAAAATTCTGCCTTTAAATCAGAAGCAGGTAACTGCTGAATTACACAAAAAACTAAATCTGAAGAAGTCTACTAAGACATCAAGTAACTAGAGTACATATAATAACAAACTATAGCCCCTCTTGATGATTTTAAACAAGGTAGTTTTGGTTTTTCTCTCCCTTTGTTTGTTTGGGAGGGTTACAGTGTAAGGATAAGCTTTTCAAGTTCAATATATTTCTTAGGTTTCTACCACCAACCCCGAAGTCTTACTTTTCACATGTGAGTAACCTTCCTTTCATGGTCTGGTGTGGCAATAGGTTTTCTTAAATCACATCAACAGAAATTTCCAAACATTTTTAAAGGAAAAAAAGGCCCGATTTGCAGTGGTTCTTCCCATCACTCCATTGGTTTCTGAGGCCAGGGTCCCACAAAACACCCAGGGAAAACATGACCTCCAGGATCACAATCGCTGCCACCCCACTCACAACCGCACCCTGAAATCTGCTGGTTCTGAGTTCCCCCTGCATCTCGGGAAGATGACCTTGCCTGAGAACTCCGCGCGCCTGTCCACTGCTGCAGAACGTACAGCGAGGAGAGGCTGTGTGGCCGGCACCCCTCCGTCAGCCTGTGTTCACTGTGGAACAGCAGGGTGGCTCCCACCGGTGGAACTGACCCTGTCAGTGACGCGAAGTGCCACTCCCAAGGGAAGCCCTGATTTCCAAATGAGCTTTGTTCACAAGGTATGACAGAGACCTTCCTCCCCACAGAAGCCACTTTGGAAGCAAACACACAAATAAAAAGGCTGCTGTGACTGATGACAAGGAACACCTAAGCTTGTAGTGGCTGGAGGTTTACCTCAGGGCGGTAAACCTTTATTCTTCGAGGCTTCAGCTCTTTCTGCTGACAACACAGCCATTTCGGATCACATCTTGTGAGCCAGGTGGTATGATCAAGGTGGGTATTGTAGATTTTCATCAACAACCAAGAGAGTGACCATAGAATAATGACAAATTGTGCACAGTTCATAAACTGGTTCCAAAAGTGACTGCAGAGGAACAAAAGTATTCTGACCAAAAGCAGCATGTTTGGACTCAGATCTACTATTTATTGGGTAAATCTGCAAAGCACTGAGCATCACATACATTACGTCCGCTGTTTCCCATGGAAGCCCTGTGAGGTAGGTATTGCGTCCAGATCTTACAGAGAACACGACAGTTTCAGAAAAATAAGCTGTCTGCCCAGGGTCGCACTGCTAGGGAGAGGCGAAGCCGTGATATGCTCCTAATCTGTCTCACACTGCAGGACGCACCGACGGATAAAACATATCTCCACGTATCAGAGCTGCACGTTTCCAGAGGAGCAGAATGGCTACATTTTCTAATTGCACGTAGTCTCAGCATCGCCCTGTCTGGGAAAAGGTGTCTCTAAATAATCTTCCAGTTTACTGATTCTGCTAGAACGTTCTCGAAGAGGCATTATCAGTGAAGCTGCCCAACAAGCCCTCCAAAACAAAACCCACACTGAAATGGGACTTCGCTTATATTTAGTGCAAATGACAGTTTTAGGGCCTTAGCTTATGGCTATACCCTGCCTAGGTACGTATAATAAGGTTCAGGGCTATCAATGTAACACCAGAAGACAGGAAACAACATAACTACTCATCAGTAACAGATTACATAAATGATGGTATATTCATTCAATTAAATCTTATGCAGCCAGAAAAGGAAAGAGATTCCTTATTCCTTACATACTGACATGGAATGGGGAGAAAGGTCGGGGCAAGGCCTACGTACAGTTGTCATCACCTGGGGGGAAAGCCCCGTGCACATGTGTCTGTTAGGCGCAGGCTCTCTCTCAAAGGTGCACCGTACACGGAGGGCAGTGCCTGCCTCCCGGAAGAGGAACTAGGAGCTAGGGGTGGGAGAGGCCCTCTATTCTGAATCCCTTGCAGAAAAGTGAGACAAACATTTTTAATTTTTAGAAATGGACTGAATATACATTTAACAAATTACAGTGGTAATTTCTGATTGCAGGAAAAAAACCAAAAAGCTTTCTCATGAGAATCACCATAGTTATAATGTAAATACCTTTTTGTAATGTGAAAAGGTATCATTTTTTTATCATGTAATGTCAAATGTACCTATAATCCCCTAAAATAAGTATGATTCTTTTGAGGGAAAAGAGCCAGATCAAATACATCATTAAGGAAAAACATGCATACCAGACTAAGAAGTCTACTGAGGACAAAGGCCATTATTTTACATATTTTTTAATTCCCCCGTTCCTGATGGGGTTCTCAGAATGTAGTTTCTTGGTTGATGAGTAATAAATTGATTTGTTGGTTAAGTTAGCAACTATGGAGTTATATATGTTAGTTATACTGAGAACAGTATAAAGTAAATGGATAATTCACCAGAAACTGGCTTCCAGATTTTAATTTTAATGACCTTGAATCAACATAATTTAGTACCAAATGTTTTAACACCTACTATAATCGCTAAACTGTGGAATCAGCATTATTTATATCTGATCAGCTATACAAAACTCAGCGAGTTTTCTTATGAAAAAGGCAGTAGAAGTCCCAAAGAATAAGGGAGAGACCACTAATTAAAGGCCATGTTTACTAATCTAGCACCACAATTCCAGCCTCGGGGCCTCCCAAGCGACTGGCAGGAGGAAGGGAAGAGGTGAGGGTGTTGGAAACGTGAGGGTAGTTCTTAACTTGTGGCCCCTGTGTGTGCTCGAAGGCCGCGCGGGGTGGAGCGAAGGCGGAGACTGGAGAGAGTAAGACACAGGCTTTTGGTTCACAGGGTGGAGGCGGCCCAAAGGAGAGACTTCCAGGGGGCAGTGCTGGAGTGGGCCTCACGAACTCGGGGGCTTCTTCTTGGCATCCAAGTCTTTTTTAATTTCTTCAAGTTTTTTAGCCAGGTTTGGCATCTTTAAAGAGAAAAGAGATTATTATAATTTTGCATCTATCTAATCAATATTCTTTCACTTCTCTTCCTCCAAAGATAAGTGGTTATTGTACGAGTGTTTATTTTCCCCTGAAAGAGACCGGCTAAACAGTGGTGGTTTTAGCCTCCTAACTGCAGAAGGGGGACCTCAGACGCTGCAAGTTAGAGGGCGCTCCCTCCCTGAAAGCAGGCTAGCCTTTGACTTTCACACACCCGCTCAGCCCCTGAATCCACGCGGAGCAGGAGTCGCGCAGAAACAATAAACATGGTACAAACTGATGAAGCCCTTGCCTAGACAATCATACGACTCAAGTGAAGGTTGACAGCGGAAATTCCCTTTGTCGCACTAAAAGCTTCACTACAAAACAAAAGCTAGTATCACCTTTCCCTTCCCTGGGTCTTTAAAACAAGCTCTACCTTTCCAGAATCACCATTCCGGGCAGTTTGCCACCTGGTTTTCAACTTCCCCATCTCTAAAGCGAGGCTAATACAACGCCCACGTCACAAAACTCTGCCACCTCGAATATGCTGCGTTATATAGATCCACCTCCAAAATTCCCAGTCCTCTCTGCTCCTGGGTATGGGGACTGAAAAGATTATCCAATCAATCTTTAAATTCTCGCTTATCATATAACATGCGATAGAACTGTGAGAATCTAACTTAATATTACTCTTGGCTAACAAACACGGCTCAGTATCACCACGAGACCATCTAAAGTGATGGGATTTTGCCCTCTTGTGCAATTATGAAGGACAGATGCTTCTGTGACTTTGGAAAATCTTTCCACAAAGAAAATCAGGCCTTTCCCCTCCCCCCACATCTGTGGACCCCCTCTATGCCAGAGGGCACACCTTACTTCAACAAAGACAAGTCCCTACGACTCAATTACATGGGATCATGGAGAAAGTGAATATGGTCACTTACGTCATAATTCTGAGCCAGATACATTCCAACCAGGTTGCCAAAAGTAAATCCAAGCTGAAAGAAGAGAACGGGAAGAGTTACACTGGATACTGAGCACAGTGCCATCAGATGCCAAACCAAACTATATAAACAATATTCTCCTAACGAGCTAATAAGCATACTTAGAAGACCCCAGGGCCCAGTCTAGGGATGAATAGTGCACAGTGTGAAATTCACATCTTGCTTCTAAAAATAAACTGTATGCTTACTAAGCTTTAAACACCAAAAGCATAATTTAAATTGGTTTGTTAGTAAATTAAGAAGCATAAAAGAGGCTATGGTCTCTAATCATAGAAACTTTCTGATCATTTGATTAATCAGACACATCATATGAAATAGTATTTTTAACAAGGGAGGGGAGCGCACTAAGAAGCAAAAAGATTGGCCCTGGCCAGATAGCTAAATTGATTTAGCTACCAACTGAGCGTGTCCTGACATGCCAAAGTTGTGGGTTCGATCCCTGGTCAGGGCACAAACTAGAATCAACCAGTGAGTGAATAAGTAAGTGGAACAACAAAGAGATGTTTCTTTCTCTCTCTCTCTCTCTCTCCCCCCCTCCCCCCCACCCACTTCCTTTCTCTCTGAAATCAATTTTTTTCACTCCTATGGGTTGAAACTAGGTAAACAGATGTTTTCCAAACCAGAAAGAGTATTCAATTTGCTTAAAGGAAAAGGGGGAGGAAAAAAAACAACTGGGAATGTTAGCTCCACACCAAACAAAAAGAATATGGGGTTGAAAAGTTTTCAAAAAGTAAAAAATAAACTAGAGTTTTAGTTCTACCATTATTTAACTGTACCTGTAGACAAGAAACTTAATCTCTTTGGAACTTTGCTGATTTGAACTTCCTGATTTATAAAAACATTAACCTAACAATATTCCTTCCAGTTCCAACATTCTAGGGTTCCTGCTTATTACCATGATACTGGAACATAAATACGGTACATCCAATGCGGCTGCGCTTTGGCAGCCCCATTAGACATCAGAGTGCATAAAAATACAGCAGTTACTTAAAAACACAAAATAAAACAAAAACAATGGGCCTCTAGACAAGTCCTACCCAACTCCACTTTTGGAATACTCCCAGGTCTCCCAATGGGACTCTGGAAAATTAAATACACAACATAAGAAGATAAGTGTTGCTCATTAAGAGAAATGTTGGGAAAAAATGCATAAAGTCCAAAAAGCATTCACATGTTCATGGGAATTTTCATAGGCAAGTTTAGACAGAAAAAAATTAAAAATCTAAATAAATAAAAATCTAAAAAAGTAAAATCTAAGTTTGAAAAATGATAACTCATTAGTGTGAGAAGTTAGCCAGGAGCCAGATGAGGGGAGGTCTTGAATGAGTCTGAACCTCTCTGCAGGCCAAGAACGCTTAATATCTTCCAGGCCAAGACCAGGAAGCCTAATTGGTAGTCCATCCCGGTGGCTACATGCTATCCCCGTGGTCCCCTCCACATCACATCAGCCCCTCTCCCCCAGTTTTCCCTGCGGAGAAAATAGCAAGCAAACAGGAATGAATGCTTCCCCCCCACAATCCCTGCAAAATCAATGAAGATCAATGAAATAGAATGGAAGGTCCAGGATAAGCCTTTACATTACATTTATGGTCAAGCAATTTTCCACAAGGGTGTTAAGACATTCAATGGTTTCTTTTCTCTTTTTTAGAGAGAGGGAAAGGGAGGGAGAAAGAAAGGGAGAGAAACATCGATGTGAGAGAGAATTATCAATTAGTTGCCTTCCACACATGTCCCAACCCAGGTATGTGCCCTGACCGGGAATTGAATGGCACCCTTTCATTTTGCGGGACAACGCCCAACCAACTGAGCCACGCCAGCCAGGGCAAGACATTTAATGGTTTCAGAAAATGATGCTGAGACGATGGGGTGTCCACATGCAAAACAGTGCAGTTGCACCCTACTTCACATTATAAACAACACTTAACTAAGAAGACCCAAACACGAGAGCTAGAATTATAAATCTCTCAGGCTAAAACATAGCGGCCAACCTTCGCGACCTTGGGGTAGGCAATGGTTTCTTAGATATGCCACCAAAGGCACAAGTGACCAAAAAAAGGATAAATTGAACTTCATCAAAATTAAATATGTTTGTATTTCACAGAATACCATCAAGAAAGTGAAAAGACAACCCACAAAATGGAATAAAATATTTGTAAATCACTTATCTAATAACAGACTTTTATACAGAATATATAAGGAATCCTTACAACTGAGTGATAAAAAGAATAATTACCCAATTTGAAAATGGACAAAGGATTTGAATAGACACGTCTCCAAAGAAGATACACAAATAAATGGCCAACCAGCAAATGGAAAAATGCTCAAATTGTTAGTGATTAAGAAAACGCAAATCAAAACCACAGTGAGGTGCCACGAGACACCCACGAGGGTGACTTTACAGAAAAGATGAACGAGGGCAGGCGAGGATGTGGAGAAACTGGAAGCTTCCTACATCGCTGTGGGAATGTGAAATGGTGCAGCCACTTTGGAAAATGGTCTGGAAATTCGCAGTCACCATCTGATGCTGTAACTCCACTTTGGGGCATACACCCAAGAGAACTGAAGCAAACCTGCACACGCAAACCTGCATGCGAACGTTCACAGGAACACCGTTCATAATAACCGAAAGGTGGAAACAACCCAAACGTCCATCCACTGGTGGAGGGATTAACAAGACGGGATACATCCATACCACGTAACATTAATCAGCCAAAAAAGAGAATGAAGTACTGATTCATACTACGGCATATATGAACCTTGAAAACATTACACTAAATGAAAGTAAGAAAAGACCACATGTCATATGATCGCATTTACAGGAAATGTCCGGAAGAGTCAAACCTGTAGTAGTAGACACACGAAATCGGTCTGCGACCCTCCGGGCTGGGGGCGGGGAGAGGACTGAGAAACAAACACTAGGGGGCGCGCGGTTTCTTTCGGGGGGCGAAATTGGATGGTGATGATGGCTGCACAACTCCATGGACGTCTTAGAAACCAGGGGCCCAACACTTTAAATGGGTGCACTGTAAGATGTAAATTACATTTCAAAGCTATAAAAGAATCAGTAAGATTTGGTAAAATACCAGCTACATGGGATAAAACTGAGGAACTCAAGGACAACTTCAACGTTTCCAGGTGGAATAAATGTTTTAAAAGCAGGAAACGTCAAAGCGAGGACGGCTCAGACCAGGCCGGCTGTGTGCGCGAGCGCTCCGGGAAAACGCTGTCAGGTCTCGAGCACGGCGGCCGCAGGTGAGTCCAACACTGTCTAGTAACGACGAAGAGCACTTGGTCAGAATGGAGGGAGCAACCCCAAAGCCGCCTGCCTTCCACCATTTGCCGCTCAGTCCCCTCCCCAATCCAAAAGTTGTCGTGTGTATAAATCACCCCACAGAGCTACGACTGCTGTCTTGGGATGGCTCCTGACAGTAACCCGGAGCGAACACTCCCCGACAGATCTGAACGTGACTCATCGGGGTACGTTTTCGAAAAGCGCGGCCCAGACCCAGCCGGGACAGAATCGGAACCACCTTACATTTCCTGACAACAGCTTGGGAAATCTAAAAATCTCGCCTTTTATTTAGCCAGTGCAACTACAACTAGCTTTAAAAGAATACCTAAAAATGATTTATGGTCTCAGGGGAGAAAAGCTACACACTGACAAGAAAGCCGGAAGTACACGTTATCGAACAATAAAGATAAATAGATCACTTTCTCTCTCAATTTTAGGCTCAGCCACAGGTATCAGAGACCTCTCCATTCCAGGGAGGCAGAAAATTTTCACCCTTGTCCGTGTCTGAGTCTTCAGCCACTAAGATTTGGTGTGGGGAACACCATCAGAGGTGTTTAACAAGGGCTTCAAGTCACAAAAACACCCACGCGCCACAAACTAAAAAAGCTGCCGAGGACATAGTCTGTTCCCCTTCTACCACCATCACAGAGAAGCACAGTTTTGAGGTGTAAACTAGGGGGCAAAGGAGATGTAAGCCAGGTTTTATATTCAGTAATTTTCCTTATAGAATGAGGAAAGAAAGAAAAAAAGCTGTTTATTCTCTACTGAGCCAGTGAACTAAATGGGGACAGTCATGAAAAGGTTAGCCAGTAGGACTCCAGAAAGAGGCGCATCAGGTAGAACTGGTTTGCTTATTATCAAAGAAGCTGATTCAAATATTCAAATATCTTATGAATATCTGAAAGTAGTCATCAGGCCAAAAAGGAATACCTAATTAAATAAATGAAATCACGAGGTATGTGGCTTCTTCCCACGGAGCACACGACTATTCTAGGAAGACAAGACTGAAATCCACGAGTGTGCAGGGAGCGAAACCCAGCAGGTCGCCACAGGGTGGCCTGAACGGGCCACACAGCTTCAGTGCTTTGTGTTAAAAATCGAATGTAACTCTTATCAACGTATTAAAGGAGAAAAGTCCTGTGGCCACCAGGTGGGGAAACAGCACGGTAAAGTCAGCAGCCAAAAACTCCTAAACTATCAGAAACAGAAGAGAATCCCCTTAATCTGTTAGAAAATATCAGAAACATAAACCTCAGTGAAGCTGAGGAACCTTTCCACTACAAGGAGAAACAAAAGTAGGATATACACTCCCGTTACTTCTTTTTTTAAATATATAATCTGTATTATGTATTTTGTTCCATTACCGTTTAGTCCCCTTACACACTCCCCTACCCCTGCACACTCGCATTACTTTTACTGGAAGTCCTAGCCTGAGGAGGGAAGGGAAGAAAAATCGGGAAAGAACACAAACTGTCATTTTTGCCTTCACTGGGCATATGACTGCCTTCCTTCCGGCACTGCCTTCCCTGACTCACTTCCGAGTGACCCTATAGACAGAAGACAGGCAGACTGCTAGAACAAAATCATACAACAGAAATATTAGCATTTCCCTACATCAGCAACAACTAACTTGAAAATGTAATTTTAAAAAGGATGCCATTCCCAACAACAAAACTCAAGAGTACCTCGACATAAATTTTAAAAAACCAGGGGCAAGACTAGTACTTAGTTTTTTTAAAAAAAAATGATGAAAGACATGTACGTCCGAAATAAACGGAGAGATGGATCAGAGAACAGGGTAAAGATTTCAGGAACGTAAAGTCCTCAGAAGGCTTGTGAAAAAAAGATGGGAGTTGGGCCATTAAGAGTATAAGGGCAGGCAAAAAAAAAAAACAAAAAAAAAAACCCTGTGGGAAGGTACGAAGGCAAGACGGTCCGCAGGTTGGCATGGACTGGTAAGTCTGGCCTAGCCAATCCAAAACAGAGGATGTACGTTGACGGGCAGTGGGAAAGGAAAAGGGGCCAGACTGTTACGATCCCATGTGGAAGGAGACAGGGACAATGACACTTTCTGAGCACGTGAGCAGGCCATGAATTCTGGATGACACTCCAGCAGCTGCAAGAGGACGGAACCAAGGGCAGCAGGGGAAGCACACACAGAACTAGAGGCGACAGCCTTGCTTTTCCCTGTGGCTGCTCAGACCACATCTATTATTTCAAAAAGAATTCAAAACTAGACTATTCAGAGAAGAGTAACCAGCCTGAACCTGAATCGTAAAGAACGGGTGGAAGAAACAGAGATGTCTAGTCTAAAGAAAAGACTGATGGTGTGGGTGAGGGGTAGGGAGAGGTACCAAGATATGCTCTTTACATATGTAAAGGGTTGTCGGTAGGTTAGAGCTGCTCTTTATGGTGAAGGTGTAGAACTAAGTAAGGAGACGCTGACCAAAAAACGAAAGCGATTACCTGTGGGAGTACCTGCTGTCACTGGAGGTGACCGGTTGTAAACTGGATGCCCTTTTCACAGTGGACATGGAAGCATCAGCATGTTAGCTGGACTGGAGAACCTAAAACAACCTTCCAACTCAAAACCTGCACCTCTGTACCAGGAAGGCTAGTGTAGCTGGTCCAAAAGGTGGGGTAAAAAAGACCTGCTCTATGAACTTGGCAGTGGGAACATAAAGACAGAACGTTCCATAATATGAGTAATGAAGACTTGATGGCTTAAAACAATAGCTACATTTACTGAATGCTTACTGTGTGCATTCCAGCTCTCTTTCATGAATTAATTCAAGCTCTTCACAATCTTACCAAGCAGGTCCTGTTACTGCCCAGTTTGTATTGGAGAAACTAAGCCACAGATCAATTAAGTAACTTGCCCAAAATTACATAGCAGGTAAAATATATGTGCCAGGCACAGCAGCTAGATGACAGGGAGAATGAAGGAGGGGAAAAAATAAGATTATGTCAATATGTCAAATTTTAGAAAGCGAGAACCAGGGAACAAAGAAAGAAGCTGGGTGTGGTTGGCAGGGTGGGGGAGAGCTAATGGGTCCAGATTATGTAGAGTCTGAGATAAAAGATGTGAGAAGAGATGTTCAGTAGGCAGTTTTCATTTTCACCACTAACTTTATTGGCTGCGATATTTGGGTACATTGGCTTTCTCCCACTATTGGCTTCCAGTGGGTGGAGGCCAGGGGTGCTGCTCAACACCTTCCAATGCATGAGACAGCCCCACAGCAAAGGGCTATTTGACCAAAATGTCAATAGTACCGAGAAACTTCTCAAACCACTTCTGACACACTCGATCAGTCACAGCACCTTCTCCATACACTGCAGAAACCATTTTTTGCGTTTCAGTTGTGTTTTTACCTTTCCTGAAATAATAAAGCATAATACACCAAAAACATTGCATATCTTCTTCTATCTTCAATATTAAAATGGCTGCACAAAAATTCACCAATTTTGATAGGTTTTTTTTTTAATGCACGCTGAAATGACAGCTGTCACAATACAATCTAACAAAATTGTTTCGAATGAAGTTAAAGACAACTAAGCGCTACTAGGGCCATCATACAGAAAAAACGAAATGAACTTTTTGGCCAACCCAACAATTCTTTGCTGTGGGGCTGTCATATTCATTGGGAGATGTTTAGCAGCTCCGCTGGCCTCCACCCACTAGAAGCCAATAGTGGGAAATACTCAAAATATCCAAATCAATAGTTACTGGTGACAATGAAAAACGTGTCTTTTATTTCACAGAAAAAACTACACAGACTTTTCAGCCAAGCCGATACACTGCAATCAAGGGAGCCACGGCAGCAACAAGGGGAGGAAAGCAGCAGCGGGACGGCAGGAACAGGTTCTCGGGCCGGGCGTGCCAGGCAAGGATTTTAATCCAAGGAGGAATGAAGAGTGTGTAAGCAGCACAACCCCGGAGAGTGCGTTTCAAATAGTGCCCCAGAGAATGACAGCTCTAGGGAACATCACACAGGGTTCCAAAGCGTGCGATGCCAGTGCCCGTGTGTAACTCAGGATTGTTCCCTTCCCCTACACTTCTGAGGACACACTAACCCCGCTTCTAAGAAACTAAATCAGAGTTACTGCTACCTTGTTGATGAGAAACTGAACATATCTGAGTCCTTATTAAGTGTCCTGTTTTAAGTTCTTTAATGTGTTAACTCATTTTTTTCTTCTTCTTCTAAGTGTTTGATTCTGCAAATTTCAGAAAATAAACAAATAACCCCATTATCCTAATATTTTCTGAGTGAAGAAAATCAAATTTTAATTTATGATGACCTAAAATCCCAGTGCCAGGCCTGAAGGCAATAGGAGGAACAGTCATCGAATGTTAACTCGGTTTTAATCCTCACAACGAAACCATGAGATAGGTTTCCACTTTCAGATGTGGAAACTGAGGCACAGAGAGTTTCAATAAGCTGCCCAAGTTCCCACAGCGTAAGTGATAGAGCTGGGGTTCAAACCCAGGAGTCTGACCTCGTAAACACTAGGACATGACAGTGGGCCACAGGGTAAAAGCTAGGGGACACCTTGGGGATCTTATACTTCAACCCCACTGTTTTATACCTGAAACGGCTAAAAGCAAACGGAAAGACTTGCACACGTTAACAGAATTGGTCAGTCACTGGACAGAGGTAGAATCCCAGTGAAAAGTAATTGTAGCCACTTCTTTCAGCAGGTGCAGTGAGAACAGAGGGCCAGCGTTACTTCTGGGCTGGGAATTCAATGAACGGCTTCAGCCTCTCCCCTGAAATGCTCAGAATTCTGAATTCTCAGACCAGTCACAGCCATATTTATACGCAGCAAAGGTTTATTCCAAAACCAAATAAACTCACTCTGCAAAAGCACGTAGAAAGTTAAGGATAATTGAATCAATGTCCTTCCATCTTATCAAGGAGCTGCAGCTGGAGAATGCACTCAATTACACACTTTGGGGCAAACTGATACTGTTTTTAAACTGTTTCCTACAACTAAATCACACTAATTATTTGTTACTCCTAGTTAGGACACTAGAGAAACTTCCAGAGACAGGGGAGCAGCCCTTAGTTGGGCAGTTTATGTGAAGGATACCCCTTTTGGCATAGAGAATTCAAAATCAATTACCATCTCAAAAAGGAGAGAGGTGGCATTTCCCCCTAACTCTTTGATAATGAATATAACATTTGAGAAAGCATCTCATCCCCAGAGTACCAGATTCCCACTAATGACCTGGAATATATTACAATACCTGCCTCTTCTTAGAGGTAGAAAGTATCAAGTGTTGAAGGCACAAAAATTTGGAAGAAAGACTCTCTCTTGGAAATCTGATTGGCAAGACCGCCTGAAACCTTCACCAGCAATGTGAAATACACCGAGCTTTGCCAGAAAACACGTTTTTAACTGCAATAAAGAGTCTCAAGAAATAATCTGTTTAGTCATGGTAACAGTCACTTTCCCCGAAAATGAGCACTTTGGAAAAACCACTTGTAGACCAGGGTCTGACTCATGCCAGCAGCCAGCCGTCCTCAAAGTCTGGAAGCTGCAAGCACAGATCTGAGGAGGGCTCCCTACGCCTCCAGCTCTGACTCAGTGTTTCCGCGCCTCCGGAGGTGGCTTACTACTGTAACTAGAGTTTACTCCCGGCCCTCCTGCGTCCTCAGAAACGCCAACCAGCAGGGCCCCAAGTCCGGACAGGGTTTGTGTCTGCCTCGGGGCGGGAGGACAGAATGGGGGGACGGTCGTGGAAAGACGTAAGGGCCCAGAAGCTTTATCACGAAGATGACACAGGCAGCCAGGGTAAGTACAATGGCTCTCAAAATGCATGGTCTGACACGTCAAAGTTTTAGGGACTTGCGTGGCTGCAGAAAAATACGTGCACAGGGTCTGGGCGAGGAAGAAACAGAACCCCGCAGCCCACTCAGGCAACGAGCAGGGACAGGGGCCGGGGACCCGCGAGGCCACGCCCATGCTCCCGGACCCCAGACCAGCTGGGTGGGGTCCGGAGCCCCTGAGGCCCTGAGCCAAGCCCCCGGCCCGCTCCTCGGCAGCTCCACTCACCAGGAATTGGAGCATGATGTCAGCGAAGAGAGCGAGAACGGTAGTGTCAACTCAGTGGGCCGTTCCTCTCCTGCCTCCCCGGGTGCCAGGGGCGGGACCCGCGTCAGCTTCCGGGTCACCCCACGCCCCGCCCTCCTTCCTCAACTCACCCGGAAGCTGCTAGTGGTGCCCTGGCTCCCCCCTGGCGGTGCGTCTCGGAATGACCGCTTGAGTGGGCCGACCGGAGAGAAAGCCAGGGTGAAGAATGTCTGTCCCAAGTCACAAGCCGGGCTGGACAACTTTGAACATTCAGAATCCGAGGCCCCAGTCCCAATATCCCGCTTCTGTAACACTGGGTCGGAGTCCCGGAATCTGCACCCCAGCGATTCTGATGCACAGCCAGGCTTAGGTCCTTCTGACCTGTAAGGACTGCAGGACACAGAGATTCCCATCCCGAGGTGCAGAGCAGAACCACTGTTGGAGCTTTGCGGCCTAGTCTACCCGGGCCCCACGGGGAATCTGTGGGAGGCGAGGAGGGTTGTTTTTACAAAAGTACCACCGGTATGCTATGTAACCTGCCTTGAGCACCTATGATAGAAGTTAGGCACTTACGTAGTTAAGGTGGAGACCTTTGGAGTCTGGCACAGCCGGGTGCATTTCACCGTGGTCTTGCACTTCCTGGCAGCCGTGAACAAGTTACTGAAGTTTGCTTTCCTTCTTCGCAAATGAGGCTAACACCTTGTTGAATTGTTGCAGGGTGGAAATGAGACAATGTGAGGGACCAAAAATGCGTGTCATGTGTCTGGTGTGGACAGTGAGCTCTGGAAGAGGTCTCGCGTCCTCTGTCCACCCGGAGCTACCCTGACACTGTGGGCCACCTCTGCTCCTGGTCCTCAAATCCCTCCACGACTTCCATCAATACACACACTTACAAAGCAAGACACCTTTCTCTCTTTGCATTCAGCCTTCTGAATTCATCATTATCTGCTATAAAAAGTAGAACTCCAGTTCCAGATAATAACAACCAAATCGTAGGAGTTTTAACCATATGGGAGTGTATTATAAAGTGGACAATGAAGAGGGGTACAGGAAAGCTCCGAGAATGTAAGCATTTTTCTCTCCATTTCTGCTTTTTTTCACACATCTGCTTCATTGCTGTCCTTGCCTTCCGTTTTTTCCAGCTTTCTAGAATATGGTCACTGTAACACTTATTTGAGCTTACTTGTTAAATGGTCCAACCAATAGAAGACTGGATCACTCTTTCCTAACCATTTTCAAATACCTGGGAAAAGAACACAGATTGGCCAAGCTGGTGTCGGATTCTCCCAGGTCAATTATGGTGAGAAGGGGAGGGGTCTCATTGCATTGAAGGGGCTGTCACCAGGGAGGAGAGGCTGGTAGACGGCTCTAACGCACTCTACTTTCCAACACGTCCAGGGTAAAAAGGCTCAGTCAAGTCCTGACCAGGGCTTCTCAAACTTTAGTGTGCGGACAAATCACCTGGGGATCCCATTAAACTGCAGGTTCCAATTCAGGACATCCGAGTTGGGGCCTGACATTATGCAGTTCTACTAAGCTGCAAGTTATGCAGCTACTGGTGGTCTGTGGACTGTTCTGAGTTGTAAGACAGCAGACTGTGAGCTACCTGAGGAGGGTAAGGACTTCATCCCTTTGGTTCATGACTCCATCTGCTCAGCAAGTGCCTGGCACAACCTCTGAACACAAATATTTATTGACGTCTTTGCATGAAACCTTATTCCCTTCTTACAGATAAAGTCTTAACTGAAACCTGACTTTCCTTTTAAAAAAAATTTTTTTAAATAATCTTTTATTGACTTGAGAGAGAGAAACATCAATTTAGTGTTCCACTTACTCAGGCACTCATTGGTTGACTCTTGTTATGTGCCCTGACCAGGGACTGAACCCACAACCTTGAGGTCATCAGGAAGATGCTCTAACCAACTGAGCTACCTGGTCAGGGATAAAGCCTGGCTTTTTTGCTAAGACCTTTCAGAGGCTCTTCTTTCTCAAACAACCATAAGCCATAGGAAAGAAAGGCAGAACTCTTTTGCTATTTTGAGATTTTTACTTAAATGTCCTCATATAAAAACACCTCCTTGCTCTGGCTGGTGTGGCTCAGTTGGTTGGGTGTTGTCTCACAAACTGAAAGGTCACCGATTCAATTTTGCTCTGGGCACATGCCTGTGGTTTGCAGGTTCAGTCCCCAGTTGGGGTGCATCCAGAAGGTGGCCAATCAATGTTTCTCTCCCTTCCTCTCTCTCTTAAATCAAAAATTAAAAAAAAAAAAACAACCAAAAACCTCCTTTAAGATTCACGTTCTCCCTTTACTCTTTCACGATGCCCTAATCTACTGACTTCCTAGGCAGCCCTCTCATTCCCTGAAGGCCTTGGCATCTAACAGCCCTCCTTTCAGCCCCAAGCTATCATTCTCATGGGTGACTTCAAAGGCCATGTACACGTGCGTTTTCCAGGATCCTTACTCCCAGTAGCGGCCTTCATCCTCACACCACATCGGCAATCCACTGCCTAGTTTCTAACGCACCCTTTCCCCTCCCTGGCCCTACCCCACTTGTGCAGTATTAATTCTCAGATTGTACCTCCTATCCTACCAACTTTGACTTTAGCCAGACCTGCAGTCTCTCGTCTGTTCCACATTCTCAGCAATGAGTTCTCTTCTGGCTTCTCTCCTTTTCTATCTGATCTAAACCCCAAGAGACTGAAACATCAATCAAGGCATATTAATCTCAATTCTGTTATCCATTGATCTTCTGTAATACTGGCCTTTTAAACATTCTAATTCTTAATCAATCTGCCTGTTTCAGTTCCATATCAGTGATTCTGAACATCAGATAGGAAAAGATGGATCATTCAGCAAATGGTATTGACCTAACTTGGTTCATTGGTATGTTCTCTACCTGGAAAAATTAGTAATTTGGGTTCTGATCTCACACTTTACACATAGAAAGTTAAGGTCCATAACAAATTAAACAAAACAAAGCAAAACAGAAATATTAAAATTTCTAGAGAAAAAGGAAGAAATTCCTTTATAACCTCCAAATTGGAAGATTTTTCACATGACCAGCATGATACAAAACGCAGAAGTCATAAAAGAAAAAATAAAATCAATGACATAAAAATAAAACTTTTCTGTATGGCAAAAAAAAAGAAAGAAAGAAAACACCACTTGTAAAACAAGTGACAAAGAGCGCCTACAAATCAATAGACCAAAAATCCAATAAAAAGTGGTCAAGGATGTGAACAACTCATAGAAAAGGACACAGAAATAGTACAAAGACGTGGAAAGATATCAGTGGCGCTCATACTCAAAGAACTGTACATTACTACCATTTTCCTCCAAATTGGCAAAAATCAAAAAGCTTGATAACACCGTATTGGAAAAAATGGAGAACCAAGCACAGCTATACAGTTCTGATAGGGATACAAATTGTTAAAACTTCCTTGGAGGGCAACATAGCCAAAACCATCGTAAATGTAAATTAGCATATCCTTTGTCTCACCAATTGCATAAAACTGTGTATGCTCAAAAACATACAGATAGGTGAGAGGAACAGAACAGGCAGCCCAGAGATAGACTCTCATAAATACAGTCAACTGATCTTTCACAAAAGAACAAAGGCAGCACAAGGAAGCGAAGCTAAGGGTCTTCAAGAAAATGGTGCTGGAACAACTGGACATCCACAAGGAAAAAAAATCTAGACACATGCCTTACACCCTTCACAGAAAATTAACTCAAAATGAATCAGAGCGCCCTGGCTGGTGTGGCTCAGTGGACTGAGCGCCTGCCTGTGAAGCAAAGGTCACCGGTTCGATTCCCAATCAGGGCACATACCTGGTACTCCATTAAAATTAAAACCTTCTGTTCTGCAAAGGACAACAGAGTTAGAAAGAGACTAGGAGAAAATATTTGCAAAAAGTGCATTTGATCAAGGACTGTTATCTAAAACGCACAAAGAGCTCTTAATACCCAACAAGAAAAGGAACAAGCTGATATTAAAAAATGGGCCAAAGACCTATATGGAAACCTCACCAAAGATAAAACAGATGGCAAAGAGACATGAAAATGTGCTCCCCATCGTATGTCATCAGAGATATGCAAATTAAATACCACTTCACACCTAGTAGATTGGCCAGAATCCAGAAAACTGACACCAAATGCTGGTGAGGATGCAGAGCCACAGGAGCTCTCACACATGCCGGTGGGAACTGAAGCGGTGCAGCCGCTTTGAAAGACAGTTTGGTGGTTTCGTACCAAACTAAACGTACACTTACATACGACCCAGCAACTGTGCTCCTTGGTATTCACTCGAAGGAGATGAAAACTCACGTTTGCATACCCACCTACAGAGATCTTCACAGCAGCTCCGTTCCGAATGGCCCCAACTTGGAAACAACCAAGAAGTAGGTGAATATCTAACTAAACTATGGTACTTCCAGGCCGCAGAATATTATTCAGCACTAAAAAAGGAAGAAAGGAGCTATCATGCTGTGAAAAGACAAGGGGGAAGTTTAAATGCATACTACTAAGTGAAAGAAGCTAGTCTGAAAACACTACGTACTGTATGATTCCAACTACATGAAATTCTGGATAAGACAAATCAGCGGAGACAATAAAAAAAATCACTGGTTGCCAGGGGTAGGGTGTGGATAAATGAATAGGCAGAGTGCAGGGAATTTTTAAGGCAGTGGAAATACTCTGTACATTTTGATGAGGGATATAGCTCATTATACATCTGTCCAAACCCATAGAATGTACACCCCCCAAGAGTGAAGTACACTCCGTGTACTTCAAACCATGGGCGCTGGGTGATTATGATGTGTCAAGGTCGGCTCACCCTTGGTAAAACTGTACCCCGCTGGTGGGTGATGTTGATAACGGGGGAGGCTATGCACGCATGGGGGCGGGGACACATCGGAAATCTCTGTACCTCCCTCTCAATTTTGGTGTGTCTCCCTCAATTTGGAGACCTGGAACTGCCACGGATGGTGCAGAGAGACAGGAACTCCCCCTCCGTGGGTGGGAGGAAATGGGTGCAAACACCAAGAAAAATGTTGCAATGTCTAGTGAAATTAAAGCTCTTAATCTCCAACCGGGATTTCCATTTCCAGTTACAAAAACCAGAGGAGGCTCTGACATGTCACATGTCTGGTCCCAGGGGACACATGTGACAATCATCACTGCAGCACTGTGTGCAGTAGCAAAACACTGGGAACGTAAATGAATACTAGCCTCGCCCAGTGCCGCCCGTAAGTCAGGGTGTTTGTAAAATGTGATACTGCGGTTCAATCCTTACGGTAAACAAGAATGAGGAATTACCAAAAACGCAATGTTGAACAACCACAAAAGCAACCTGCAAATTGCCCCATAGCAGGATGACACCCCTATAAAGACTAACGACATGTAAAACAGTACTTTTTACTGCCTGTGAACACATACGTGAATGACAAAGGTCAACATCCATGAATTTTTGGCAATAGCCACCTCTGGGAGGGAAGTAGGGGAATGGGATCGGGGAGCTCCCAGGTGCCTCTGCTGTATCTACCATATTGTACTTCCTTAAAAAAAAAAGAGAGAGATCCAGAGCAAACAGGATTAAGATTTGATCAATTTAGGCATATGACATGAAGATAGAGTGGGCACTTGTGTGTTAATTAGATTGATTATATTATCTCGTATGATTGGAACAGACCACAATTTATTAAACTAAACTGAACGATAAAATAGTCAAAAGGGGTTTTTTTTAAACAAGATATTCACAGACTGAGAGTATCGATGCACAGATTACAATGGGCAGACCAGTGGTGCAAAGGAGACGCATATCAAACACCCCCTGAACCAAGTGACCAAACCACACAGAGGGACAAACTGGTAGGTACCCTCTGATACATGCTAAGGGCATAATCTCACCTGTAGAACGGCAGTGTTCTTGCCAAAAAAGTTTAACCTGAATCTAACTTTAAAAAAAAAAAAATCAAATTGTGGGAACTTTTTCACGAAGGCTTAAAAACGTCAGTGTTAAATAAAGGACCCTTCCCTTTCCCCCTAGAAATGGAGAGGAAATGTTCCAGAATAAAAAGATAACTAAATGAATGTATGATTCTTGATTAGTAAATCCCAGGTAAAACACAAACGTTCAGGAAGTACTTGGGCGGCAATTGAGGATATTTAAATATGAACTAAGTATCAGAAGATCTTACTGTGAAACGTCCTACGTGTGCTAACGATACTGTGGTCAGGGAGGAAGTATCCTTGCTACTTGCTGAGATACTACAGCAAAAGTGCCACGATGTGCACGTGACCTTCAAACAGTTAAGGAAGAAGACCGATGCGTGCGCATATAAAAGAGCTAAAGTAACGTGTGAAATGTTAACTGGGAAGCCAGGTGAAAGGTGTATAGGTTCACTATCCTTTCCTCTCAGCATCTGAGAAGATCCAAAATGTTTCAAAATCAGTTGGGAAGAAAAACAGACAAATATTTAGAAAAGGTTGTATACAAACAGCATTTATAGCTCAGATGTTCAGTCATGTATTTATGTATCAACATTTTATAAAAACTGTCATAATGACAAGGAAGGTATTCACCTTTTTGATGTTCTAACCCCACCAAACTCACTCAGTAAAAACACTGCATTAAGATCCTATGCTTATTTGAAGGAATAGATGACCCTACCCCTTCAATGCTAAAATGTTTTAAAAACACAGTACCTATAGTTTGTTTTTATCCCCTTTGCTTTGCTGAAGGGTGCACAGTGCACCAGCAGCCTCCCTCCGAGCCTGGGAACACAAGGCCCAGTCGGGCCGTGCGACCCCGCTGCTCTGATGATACAGACCACACTTTGGTCAGCCTTTCCCGACGCTCAGGCAGCTGCAATCCTTTCTGCCTCTCCCTCCCACCCACGCGGCCACTGCCCCACCGGCTCAAGCACAGCGGGCTGTAATTCTGGGAGAAACGATGGGAAAACAAGTGATGAAGCTTAGTAACTTCAATCTCTTCACTCCAAATTTGGCCAATCTCTGCCCTGCAGAGGTGTATAAAATGCTTTGCCTCTGTGCCCCAGGCTCTCCGGACCATGCAGATTCCTGCCTGTGCTCCAGGGGATGGAGACCACCGTCCCGGACCAGAGGGGCAGCGGTCACTATTACTGCATTTCACGCCCACCCACCCACTTACACCCCTCTAGGACTCGTCCTTATTAACAGCTAAAGACGTGTAGTGGGTAATAAATTAATTTCAAAATATAACAACGACGCCTTTTTAAGATGTTTAAAAGCCATGGAAACTTCATTGTAAGATTAAAAATAAGAGCCATGCTACAGAATTAAGAATTTCTTGCTACTACAAGAGTCAAGCCTCTTCCCCACTCAGAGCAGTGTCTTCTACACATTAGGCTGAACTAACTGGGGGCCAGACAGGCAAAAACAGACTCTCAGATGATGTGTTCACTTGCAAATAAATATAAGAAATAGAAAGGTGATTGTATAAATTCTTTCGCCTTAATTGTAGCTCTCATACTAATTATATCAGAAATATAGGCAGATAATTAGAGAAATTTCACAACCATTTCTAAGGAACATAGGAAAATTAGTATATTATTTAAATGCAGAAAAGAAAAAAATTTAGGAAATGGCTTGACTTTTGGAGTCATTTCTGTAATGTAGATATAAAGAGAGAAAAAATGAGAATTTCCACACTCTTGCTTTAATTTAGCATTTGGAACTATACCCTCTGGGAAAACCACCATTGCAGAAAGTTTATATTGATACAACAGGTTCCTAATAATGTCAATCACTTTCCAGGTAAAATTTCAAAAAGGCTAACTATACATGTGTTTCGGTTTTTTTTTAAAAGTGTTTATTTTTACTAGTGAGGATAAAACTGGGCAAGGAAGTTTACAGAAAAAATGTCCATATATAAAGAAAGAAATAAACTATTTTTTGGTCATAATTTAGAGACAAACGAATGTATAAAAAGGAGACAGTTTCCCCCAATTCATTTCTTTCCCAGAAGAGTGTAAGAAACACAGGCCCTTAGTTCCGTGATATCCTCAGCAGGCCTCGAATGCGTCTGACAAGAGCCTGTATAAAACTATAGCGAGAACGAACTTTTGAATATAATCCTTCAATGTCCAGCAGTTTCTTCTGTAGTGATTCTCCAAAGGCGTTGATGGCGTCAGCCTGAAGCTAGAGGAAACACAGATGACATCTCATTATTAAAATGGCAGTCTCAAGTATTTCTTTTATTCTGTGTCTTCCAATTTAAAACACCTCAGAGCCTAAAATGCTGGTCTTTTCCCATGTACCAAATTGAAAACAGAATCACATTTTCCACCCTAGAATTTATTCATACTGTTTTCCCCCTTTCTTTTCCTGTATGAATGTGTAAAATGTAAAGCCTGCTTTAAATAACAGCTATTGATGCTACTGTTGACAGGTGGACGTGTGTGCAAAACCATCTCCTGAAGGGCCATTCAGAGGGTTGCTAAGGCCCTGGCTGGGTAGCTCAGTTGGTTAGGGCGTCGTCCCGATATACCAAGGTTGTGGGCTGGATCAACCAATGAATGCATACATATGTGGAACAACCAACCGAAGTTTCTCAAAAAAAAAAAAGTCAAGGTCTGTCTCCCCTCTCTTTAAAACCAATTTTTAAAAAATTTTAAAAAGTTAGTAAGAGTGGATGCTTTTGGAGAAACGAACAACGGATACATTGGAAAGAACCTGTACTTTTAACTTCACATTGCAATTTTTAAAACCCCCCCAAAACGTGCATCCTTTTACTTTAAAAAGAGTGTAAATGGGGGAAGACAATCTGGTATACACTTTGGACCTTAGCTGTATTTCAGAATACCTATGTAATCTCAGATAGATCTTCTTGGTACTACACTGAAAAGCTAAAACCCAGTACAAAATTCTATGGATCTACCTGCCTTCAATTTTGCATAGAAACTAAAGCACAGAGAAGGCTACTTACTAATCCTACATTTTTTTCTAACTTTATAACAGGCCAGTCTAATGAAAGTCATTAATTCAACATATATTTATTAAACAGCTCCTGGAAGATATATTCTTTAGCTAATTCTGCAGATGGCCTCACTTAACATTAGCATCCCTAAACAAACCACACTAAAAACTAAATTCCTGCTGCACAGACTCTGGGAGGCAAAGGTAGCCAGGGCCGGGATGACCGTGTAGGGCCCACGACGTCTCATGAACGTGGGTCTGAAAAGCGCTGTGACTGGGCCTTTCTCTCTGGGTGAGGCCCCATCTTCAGCTTGCAGAAACGCAGTGGTTTAGGGAAAAGCAGAGCCTTTATCACATCATGGCCAAGGACATTTGTTTCAGTGGCCTAGGAGCAGATCTAGCCCCTAATGTCACACACACCTGGTAACGACTGTGTTCCTAAGGCTTTGCGTTTGTTTCACATGAGGTTTTCATTTTAACTGTTTTCAGAGCGCTCTTCATCCAGCCCCAGCACTGCTGATCAGGGGCTACCGAGTACACGATGCTACGCATATACGGCCTCGTGTCCCATACGCGGTTTGGTCAGCACTGGACTGCCTGTGTCACAGTGGCCCCATAACACTGTAACGCAGCTGGAAAATCCCTGCCACCTCGTGACTTCGCTGCCACTGTTACTAGACAGGAGTGTTCCTGGTCGATATCTGCGTACAAGCAACTCTGTGAGGAAGCAGACCAAACAAAAACTGCCATGGAGGTATTTCTGAAAAGGACACCACCTGCGCAGGACAAGCCCCAGGCAGGCCCTTCGGGGGGTGGCCCAGAAGGACTGTTGTCACAGGAGGTGACTGCTCCATGTGCGTCACTGCCCCCAAAGGCCTGCCCGTGGGACGCGGCGTGGAGGTGGAAGACAGCCACCGGAGGGCCTGGCCCTGTGTGGGCCTAAGCCCGTGTCCCGTGTGTGTGTGTGTGTGTGTGTGTGTGTGTGTGTGTGTGTATGAGTGCGCGCGCACCTCCATCTTTAACAAAAAGTTTAGAAGTAAATATAAGTAAACAAAAAACAGAAAGAAGCTAAGCTTACAGAATAAGGCTATAAAAATATTTTTGTACAGCTGTACAATGGGTTTGTATTTTAAGCTTTGTGTTACCACAAGGGAGTCAGTTTTTAAAAAGTTAAAGTTTATAAGGTTACGATAAGCTAAGATTATTTTTTTCTTGTTTTCTCAAGGTTAATTCAGTATTGAGGAAGAGGAAGTCAGCACGTTCAGTGCAGCCTGAGCGCACAGTGTTCGTAAAGTCCACAGCAGTGCCCAGCACTGTCTTTGACCCTCACGTTCACTCGGCACTCACTCACCCACTCACCCACGAGCAACTTCCAGCCCTGCACGCTCCATTTATGGTAAGTGCCCTACACGGGTGCACGTTTCTTACCTTTTATACCATATTTTTACCGCACGTCTCCTGTACTTAGATATGTTTAGATACACAGATACCACTGAGTTGAAACTGCCTCCATAGTCAGCACGGGAACATGCTGTCTGAACCGGTCTGCAGCCCGGCAGCCACAGGGCCCAGGTGTGTAGCAGGCTCTACCGTCTAGCTTGGCTGAGCGCACACTGTGGAGTTCGCACGACCACAAAACCGCTTACCGCTGCATTTCTAAAAATGTACCCCGGTCCTTAAGCAACACGTGACTGTGTAATACTATCATCTACTACGGTGAAATGTTCAATGGCTACTCACAATCTCTTCATCAAGGCCTACCAGTTACTGAGCTCTTACTCGGTCCCAGGCACTACCTGGGGGCCTCCCAGGTGAAACCTCGGTTAATGGTGACCAACCCAGTAATGAAATTGGACTATGATTCTCGTCTTTTCGTTGAGGAAATGGAGGCTAAGTTAGAGAGTTAAGTGACTTGTTCCAAGTCACACAGCTGCTGGGTGGCCGTGCCAGAATTCAAATCAGGTCTTTGCGAACAGCCTGAAAATGACCATCTTACTAACATTCCAGACATCCTCCTTTCCCTCTCAGAAACAAAGGAGCATGAGAACAAGCCTCACCTGGTCTATGTCGTGTTGGCTCACTACCGTCAGTCCGCTTCTAAAATCCATATTGGCTTCTGAAGCGAAGGAATCTAGGGACAGAGGACACAGTCAAACCATCTTCACAGGTGTCAATCCACAGCACCCGGAGGAGCCTGAGGACAGTGAGCCGCAGGGCCACGGAGCACGTGGGCCGATGCGGGGAATGCTACTTCCCCCTCGGGAAAGGGCGGCCCCAGGGAAGCACGCCACACGTCTAGGCCAGGGTTCTCCCGCGCGTCCTGTGTGTTCCCCAAGAGACCCAGTACACGCTCACCAGTCACAGAGGCTCACTCCGCAGCGAGAGCCCTGGCCTAGGCTGGGCTCTTCTGAACAATTACTTGTGACCAGGGGACTCTGCAGCTGGGTCACCCCTTAACTGAAAAAAGTTGAGGAGCAGCTGAGGAGCAGCCTCTAAGATGCTTTTGGGTTCTGCACCATTTCCCATGGACAGAAGGCAAATACAAAATAATGTCTAATTACTTAGTAGCTCTTGATTATCCAGTCCACTCAGTAACTGAGACACAAAAAATATGTAAAAATGTGACTGTTTTTCAAGGCACTAAAACCCAGAGACATTTATGGTTCATTAACTCGCAGAACAGTTTACCTTGCAGCCTTCTGCTTTTAAACAGGGTCCTGGAGGCAAACAAGGAATCTTGCGAATCGGTGGGCGTGCAATGTAACAAATAGTACTCCAGATGGCGCCAAAGAATAAACAGGCAGGTCTCTATGATGACTACAGAGGAGAGCTCGGATAAAGGAAAACAATCTCAACACACGTTTCATACAAACCAGTTTCTGAAGGGGAGAAAAAAGGAGACTGCACCTTCTGGTGATGTACCCACGGCCTCAGTCTACCGGACAGGGGTGAGGCTCCACAGGACGTGTGTCCCCAGAAAACAGCGAGGTGCGCTGAGAAGGAGGTGGGGACCGTGGGGCACCGTGCCGGCAGTCTCCAGTGTCCTTGTCTCCTGTCCTGACAGAGGTGTCTGTATACATTACCAGGAGTACGAGCTACTCCGAAAGATAAGGCGATTTTCGATCTGGAAATATAGGGATGTACTAGAAAAAAAACGGGCAGTGATTATGTCACTTTCCACGTGGTTTTGATGCCCGAACAATGTGACAATAAGCACACAGTCCTGCACGTGCGGACTCTCTCGGGGGTGGCCACTCACGCCCCCCCGTGATTTCATCAAGGATACAGGAACAAAGGGAGAGCAGTTTGGCCCGATTGTTGATCAGCTTCACCAAACGCCGTCTCGCTAGAACATACTTCTGGGCAGTGGAGATTTTATCAACACCAGCGGGCATCACAGACTGACACAACTAAGAAAAATAAATAAATACAGCACAAAATGGCACCAATTGTTAACAAAAATTTCTGGTCACTTGTGATAAGCACTGAGCAAAATATTCAAATAAGTTTAAACATCCTGGCAGACAAGAGTTATTATCTAGTTAGGAAGCTAGTAACTAAAAAACAAACAAACAAACAAAAAACCCAAGAGTGAAAGAAGCCGTTGAATTACAAATGAATATTCATCTGTTGCTTTTTTAAAAAGTCCCACCCCTGAAACAGACATTTCCAGTCTGCTGATAGGCCGCCCAACCCCGAATTCCCCGTCAAATTAAGGCAAAACGGGACAGGTTTCCAGCAGCAGGTGTAACAGTGCCACGCAGATTTCTGTAACAGCTGTAAGCATCTTCAGAGGACAATGCAGACTTCCAGAGCGTAAAAGATATGCTCACCCGCCAGGGCCTCCTGTCACCTCTCTGTCTGGCAGACCTACAGGCACACGGTTCAATTAAAATTCAGACACCGGGTCTGGCAGAGGGAGAACTGATGTGGGGCTGGTGGAAGGTCACAGACTTTATCGTGATGCTCCAGTTCCTCTGGCCAGTACCAGCATCGCCCATAAGCTACGTGTGAAGGGAAAGGGCTGCCAGGTGTAAACCACACAATTTCAGTGACCACCAGAATGCAGCCAGTAACTCCTGTGTGGCTTCAGGTATTCAAACTTCCAGTGCCTCTGTTTCCTCATCTGAGAAACGAGAAGGGCAACATCATCCGCCTCGGGGATTCAGGCAGAACTTGCCACTCAGGGCCTGGCACATCGTAAGCACCCACTAAACGCTCCCTAAGATTATCAGAAGAGTGGCAAGAGGGAGTGGGCTCTGACTACTCTGAAGAGTGACAGTCTTTTAGGAAAGCTGGTGTGAACCAGGAATGGCAAAACGGTTCAACATCCAGGCTGCCGCAGGACACCAGGACACTTCAGCCCCGGCCAAAAGATGCCTTAAAGTTCAGCCGTGCCAGATGGGAAGGATGGTGGGCTACGTAGGGAACAAGCCTGGCAACTCAGCGTCTTTAGCCACAATGAATGCCAGGGGATGACTCTGGGCCACTGAGAGCTGGCAGTCATGTCTGATACATCATCCCACTGTCTGTTGAGGCCTCTACCTAAGGAATCACATCTGCTGAATGAGCACTTATACTAGAAGCCTAAGTTTCTCAGCACAGATTTTAGAATATAAATTACCCAAACCCCTATTCAAAGGCCAGCTGCCATTCTACCGACTGGCAGGTGGTTTCCTTGAGCAGGTGCGACTTCGCTGTCATCCAGGAGTTTCTATGCTTACGAGGCGTGGTGCTAGGTTAGTGAGAGACTCTTCTTCAAGCCACACAGAGGAATCGTTTTAGTTCCTTCTGTCTTACCGCACAGTCAGTCATCTTCACCTACACGTGTGACCCCAGTAACCGGGCCCCTATTAGTGAAGTCACGGGCGTCACAGCTCGTTGTAAGATTCGTACCTCTTTTATCTCGTCTGGCGGAAGCTGCTCTACGTTCTGCAGCTTGCCGACCCCCCGCCGGTGGCTGTCGTAGTAGCTGAAGAAATCACTGGCGCTCTGTTTCAGCAGGTGGACGATGATGCCCAACCCCGGCAGGCGCCAGTATGGAACCACTGGAGCTTGCGCATCTGACAGGGTTGATGATAGAAAACAACGTTCCACTCGTAAGCATTTTATATGAATTTCAAATGACCTGTTTTAAAACAAGGGATGCCCGGAATTTAAGGGCATGTGAACTATCATTAAAACCAACCCAAGACTACTCTTAAACACCACTGCCTGTTCAAAGGAGTGGTTAGGAGCCACTGTATGTACTATATCGGGGAGGAGCAGAGGGCTGAAGACCTTGAGCAAACGAGGACATCTGACTCATGGACGCAGAGAGAGCTTACCCTTTATTGGGTGAAGATGTCCTTCAGAACCCCGTGTTAGCTATAAACTTTTACACACACACACACACACCCAAGCCACACACATGAGTTTGGGGTTTCCTGACCCCAGGAGGAATTCCTGCCTCCCCCGACTGCTCTAGTTACAGGGATTCATCTCCAGTCTGCATCTTTCAGGTTGCTGAATTCCCAGTTCAAAGTCATCCTTCGAAAGAGAGAAGGAAAACACCAGCTAAAATATTCAAAAACTGTAACTGGATTTGAACTTTAATGGGCCTTTAACCACAATAACTCCATTTGGGTAGCAAGACAAAGTGGTCCGCCTTTTACTTGACAACCTTCTGACGAAGGCGGAGGGACGGCGAGATGTCAGGGAAGCTGTCTGCAAAGGGACGACGGGAGGACAGTCACGCAGCTACTCTGCAGGCAGCGTGTGTGCGGCAGCTAGGGCATCCGCCTCTGACGGAGGGGTGGAGGGGTTTCTGGAGAAACACCCAAGCGACTTCAAGTTCAGTTTGGAGACGGCCTTTGTCTAATGGCCCTGGCAGCGATGAACACTGAAGGGGGTCTGCACTCGCCCCCCTCACTACCGCCTCCCTCGACTTCGCTCGAGCGGGAGAGAGAGCAGTCCCTTGTGCGTGCATGTGGCCACCAGCCAGGGCATCCCAGACTCATCTGATTTGCCAGCCTTCCTGCTCCACACTTCGGTGAAAATGTGACAGGTCTTTACCATTCGGGTCGTCTGTATAGAGCCCTCTCCTGCTGGCATTCTGGGCCCTGGTCCCCAGATAGCGCACGTGTGCTATCTACCCTGGTGGGAAGACGGCCACAAAGACGGAGGTCTAATGCCGAGTTGATGCCCCCGCATTTCAGGAGTTCCCCCCCACTAACACGCTCCCGTCTAGAAAACCCTAGTGTTCAGAGGCTGTCAGAGGTAGACACCAGAAGAGGTTGGCTCATAAGAAATTTGATCACAGAAACAGATTCCACGGGAAAGGTCGGGAGGCCGAGGCAGCGGAGGTGCTGCAGGAAAGGGTCCCTGGATCCCAGGTAACAGTAAACGCACTAAACGTAAGGACAACAGCAGTGGCAGTAATGGAAATAATACCGGCTGACATGCAGGCAGTGCGAGTGCCAGGCGCCGTCCGAAAGCATTTACGTAGAGCAGCACATCTCATCCTCATAGTAACTCATTCGAGCACAGCTTGTTATTACTGCCTCTCACAGATAAAGACACCGAGGCACAAAGAGGGTAATCTCTCTGAAGTCACACCGACAGTCAGCTGCAGAACCGGGACGCAAATCTAGGCAGAGCGTCACCAGTCTGTGTTCCTGAGCAGCAGGGAAAACAACTGCCTCTCTGCAGCTCAGTGTCCACAGACCGTCCCCAGACCTGCCCACTCCTGTGTCTACAATTGACAGAGGAAAATATGCTTAACTCTTCCTAAAAAGCCCAAGGAGTAATAAAGATCAATCTGTAAGGCTTCATAAAGTTCATCATTAAGTATTAAAGTTCAAAGACGGATAATAGTTTATGAAAGGCTGGCCCAAATGAGAAGAAACTAAATGAAATTTTAATAATTACTGTTACATTATTAGCATATGCCTAGTGTTTCTGGAGAATAAATGACAAAATTACGATTTGTTTGAAAATCTTATGTTTGGGTTAAATTTGTTTCCGAAAATGTTAGACCTAAGGGGGAAGAGCAGGACTGCCCTCTTGAGGCAGAAACAGAGGTCTCCCTCCAGACCCCACGGGGATTAATAAACAGATTCACATTCACTGACAAATTGCCAGACAGAGAGGGAGCAGACCAGGTTAAATGGCACTGCGGGGTGATACACAAACCACGGTTCTGAATGAGGGGTTCTGGTAGGATGGCCAATCACTCCAGAGTGAAGACGATCTTTCACCTTTGCCGGGCCGCCGGGCCACCTCATGCCGGGATCAGCATCTCCCCACAGGGGGGACTCTTCCCATGGGGGCACCTATTTATTCTAGTGATCTTCCTGGAAGCCAACTTCTTGAATATAGAAGAAAGCTAGACAATGTAGCATTAATTTGCTTAAGGCATTGTTTTATATCTCCAATCTAAATGACTTAATACTCATGTATCCCACAGAATGTAACTATAAAGCTTTATAGCTACTTCCTCAATTTCTCTGAAACATAATTTTACCTAAGACTACTCCCCACATGAATCACTGAATGAAAGGTATCTTTAAGTAAAGGTATCTTAGTAGATAGTAAAGACTCCTGCTTCCAAGTGGAACTGAAGTCAGACCAGACAATGGGTAAAACCCTAGACGTAACACAAAAACAAGTACCTGAAGGGACCAGAGTGAACAGAAGCAGAGACTCTGGTAGGGAGTGCAGTGTCCATTCAAAATCACCCAACACACAAACAACTACGAAAACGGAAGCCATCCTCACGAGACAAGAAAACCAATCAAGTCTGATCTCAGATGAACCAGAAGTTGGAAACTAGTGAATGAGGGTTTCAAAGTAGCTAATCAAGAGAAAACAAAATATGCTTATAATCAATAAAAACCATAGAAAATCTCAGCAGAAAAAATACGATTAAAAAAAAACCCCAAATGGAAATTCTAGAACTGAAAAAGACCATGTCTGAAATAAAAAATTCACTGGGTATACTCACAGCCCAATGGAGCTGACTGAGGAAAGAATGAGTGAACTTGAAAACAGGAGAATTGAAAATATTTAAGGAAAGAACAAAGAGAAAAAAGATCAAGAAAAAATGACCAGAGTCTCAGGGATCTATTATATGCTATCTAACAGTGTGATGTGTTTGGAGAGAACGGGGCTGTTACATTTTCGTATTTTTCTCCCAGCCAGCTCACTCTCCAATCCGAGATCTGTACTTTGGGGTCTCGACAACTATTCAAAACTCCACTCTGGTCACAAGACTCTTCTAGATTGAGCCTCAGAAAAATCTAGAATTCCTCCATTCTCTCGAGCTCCCCAGTCTATCCACAGGTCTGACAACAGTACCTCCTCACCACTCCTTGTTAAAGTCGTTCAAAAAATGTCTCACTGTTACTCAGAAAGGAAAGAGACACATCTCACCGGAGCCAGTCAGAGCTCGTCATACGCGTAACAACTGAATCCCCCCAGCACAGGGAGAAAGCACGAGGCTCACCTTGCCGGGGGCCTTCCCGGTTCGCGGTTTCCGACAGGCTGGGCGTGAAGAGGCACGCGGCCTGCTGAAAGGCAGGGGAGCTCTGCAGCATGAGTGACTGGCAGTACTCCATGACATTGGCACAGATCTACGAGGGAAGAACAGCAGTGAAGCACATACTAGCTCCCCAAATGCCCTAATGTGGGGATCCAGACTTGAAGAATAAAGTTATGATCAATTTGTAAAATTATAACAAAGCTATAAATCGATTTGTAAAATTACTCAGATGTTGCTTTTATCAAATATTTCCAAAACCATAAAAAGCTTAAAGCACAGGCACACAGTTCTCAGTCCTCTTGCCTGTTGCATGGCCAGCTCGATCTCGTCTTTCCTGCTCACTCTGTCTCCCTCTACGCCATCATCTTGGAATTTAAACTGACGGAGTCTGTCCGAGCCACCAAAGCGACTTAGTAGTCCCAAGCATTGGCGCTAAAAAAGAAAGATACTTTGTTCATATCTAGTCAAATATGTTTACAATCAGTGACCTCTCTTTCCTGAGGGGTACATAGGAGAAAAACTCAGTGGGGCGTGGAATCAGTCTTCAAAGCGTCGATTTCTTACTGCCAACTGAGTCAACTGAAGTTCACACTATTGAAACTCACCTTTTTGCCAATGTACATGCTTGGCAGTCAACTCATCACATGAATGCCATTTTTTAAAAGCAGTGAATCCCAACTATCTAAGTGTCTGCCAAAAAATTCTCTGTATCACACCAAATAATTCCTTGGCAGATAACTCTTAAATAAACACAAGTCAATAAACAATGGGAAGCAGAGTGAAGTGGCAAACAGAAGGCAATCTGTAACAAGCACGTCCGTGATAATTCTCTAAGAAAGCTCACACTTAAAGGCTGCCACGCCTGTGGCCACTTGGGGGACTTCATACAGATATTGGGAACACACAGGTGTTTCTTGGCATATACAATGCCATCCGTTTGAAGTGCTGGCCCATTTCATCCGAGAATACAATTTTCCCCAAGGTCTCAGAGGGAAAAGATAAGCTTTTCAAAACTGGCAGCGTACCCAGTGGCTAGTACATGGGTTTGGAATCAGAGCTGTGGGTGCCAATAGCAAGTGAGTGACTTTCTGCTGCGTCACCTGGAACAAGTTACCTAACTTCCCCAACCTCTAGGGCAGGGGTGTCAAACTCACTTTCACAGGGGGCCACATCAGCCTTGCAGTTGCCTTCAAGGGCCAAGTGTAATTTTAGGACTGTATACATGTAACTACGCCTTAACAGTTAAACCAGAGCTCTGCGCTAGCGCCGGGTAGAAACAAGGTGCCGGGCCGGATAAAACAAGGTGGAGGGCCCGATTCGGCCCGTGGGCTGTGTGTTTGCCACCTGTGCTCTGTGGTCACATTTCCGGAGTGATAATAGCAATTCTTAGCTTAGAGGATTGTTGCCAGGATCACCTGAGGCACTGAACTGTATTTAAAGTGCCTAGTATAGTGTTCTACACATAGTACATGGAAAATAAAAACACGTGTTTTAAAAACTGGTATTACACACCTCCACACACACACACACACAAAATATATATAATACCTTACTTAAACCGATGTGTAAGTAATAAGTTTGGATAAGGCAAAATGTATTAAGGAGACTATAATGTAAATCTTATTTTGTCAAAATAGTTACATCTATTTTGAAAACTTACGACTGGCTGCTTGCTGTTCTTACAATAAAACAGATGCATTAAAACATGTCCTGAGGTCACCTTATGAATGATGTGTCGAAACTATCTTTGTCTCCCTACCAATGAAGAAAGTTAAGAGACTGAAAAAGAGAAAAACAACCCAGAATACTTGGGTTTCGTTGGTGAGACTGCAGCGAAAATGACTCAAAAGGCACTAAGTGTGTACCCTCGGCCCACGTGACCCCAGCGCCGTCACTGAAGCTACAGTATAAATTCCGTACACAAAAATGCTGACGGCAGCATTTTCTTCTGCAAACCTGAAAAGCAGTTCGTGGAAAGAGGGCTGGTTAAGAAAATTACTGTTATCAAAACCAATGGAATGTCAATTCGAGCACATAAATATGATGACGCTGCAGCCAATAAAAAGTGAAGATAATCAAAGCAGCCAGGAGGCTCCCTGAAAGACTGTGATAAAACATCTGATCGATAAGCTATCCAATGTTTGAATATACCGATAGGTCACACAACTGGAGAAAAGTTTATGAATAAATTAAAAAGAAGTACATGAAAATCAAGCAAATAAGAAAATTATTTACTTAGGGAAAACAATGTTCCACAGAAAACTAACATGTCATCTGTGACAATTACACAGTAATAATAATGTAACACTAAACACTGACCTAATCGAAACTGTGATACAATTATGTTGATGGGGGTGTGGGGGTAGAAGAAATGTACATATTTTTATGATGGAAAAAAAGGAGTAAAGAGATTCTCAGCCTCCTTGATGGGAATTCAACAGATGATTCCTAAAACTGGATAACCAAGTAGTAGCAATAATAAACATGTTACTTAGAGATGACAAAGAATCAGTTAAAATCGCTGAGAGGGTGCGCCCAAACCCAGGGAGCAGAATGGGAAGGATGAGTGGGTGGTTTGTTAAAAGTCTTACAGCTGCTCTTTAGAGAAATAAGAATCAGTTACCTGGAATCTTCCAATATGTCCCTGTAGCTCCATTAGAGATCCTTCATTTACATCAACATCCAGTTCACTTAATATACCTAGAAAATTTGGAACGCTTTCAAATGTAGTTTTATAATCAAGAAAATAAAACATTAAAAAGGTAGGAACGCAGTTCTAGTGTTTTATACTTTTTATGTGCAAAAACAGACAGACTCGGCCAAGAGGAAGTTTGGAGACACAGTACAAAGATTCATATGGAGTCTAAATCTAGACTTGACTAGTGAACTGTTACTACCAATTTCAATAAGTCACGTACAGCTGCCAAGTAATAAAAACCTCATTCCATTAAGCATGCACGCCAGTTTGTACAGAGCAACACCGTGGAAAGCCCGCCCGCCCAACGCCCCCGACTCACCGGGAAGCGCCGCTTTACTGATCACCCCCGTGAGCAGGGCCAGCTCCTGCAGAGAGCCGGCACTGGCGTCCTGGCAGCGCAGGACGGCTTGTGTGCTGTCCGAATGCGAGATGAGGAACTGCAGCACCTGAGCCGGGAGACGGGGGGAGGAACGGGACACAGAGGTGGAAGCGCAGGAAATTATAAATCTGTCATAACTCATCTTTCTTGTAACATCAAAGCGATTAATTCAATGTAATGAAGGAGAGTATTAGACAAACAATTGTTTTTTACACGTACATACTTTATTTCTTCAAGAGGTAACCATTTACCTAATATTCTTAAGAAACGTAAGGGATTATTTTAAAGTTTAAAATTTTAAATATGTACAGGCTATTGTAAAAGAATGTAATTTAGAACTAGTGTATGAAAACTATTGTTTGACCCCTATTTTATGTCTTCCATTTTTGTCCAAACAGAACCAGAACATAAGTTTAAAATGGGTGTTACAATGAATTACTGAAGTTGCCCTGTGAAAAAGTCTGTCGAGTGTGACATGGGGACAATCATGTCAAAGCTTTCGTGTAATTCTGCTCCGGTTCGGGCACAACAAACGAGGTAAAAAGCCTGCCCTTCAAACCCTGCCCTCCCACCTGGCACTGACACTGTACCATCAAGGAGGACTCCAATTATTTCCACACACAATTTCTCCTCAACTCGACCACACACGCGTCACAGAGACTACGCCCAAAGAAGCCGACCGTGTGAACCTCTCAGGAACTGTGCCCGTTTACTTTTTCAGTCCCGATTCCTGGTCTTGGCCCATCATCACTGGACGTGAAACTCAGTAATCTCTATTTCTTAAAGAACCTTCTTAGGGGATTCTGCTACAGTCAGTACAAGACTGGTATTAGAGAACCAACGTCTTATACCACATTGGTCAACTTCTACTAAAAAACCTTAATCTTAATGAAGTAGAAGACAAGGGAAGGGACGTCTCTGAGTTTTAAAGAAGTGACTCAAAGGCCCCGTATGGAAGGGGCAGAACATGACCCAGGCTAATGGAGTCCGAAGCAAGGTGCCGTGTTAGAAACAGCTGCGCTCTATCTTGCTGAGATAAGCCTGAGCTGACAGCAGGAAAAGCAGACAGAACCGCCATAAATTCCTGCCATGCCCTCGGGACACAATGCCTGAGGGCGTCACAGTGATAGAGCAATACAATAAGGCTGTAATTCATAACGATAAGCCCAATTAATCAGTATATTGTATTATTAGTTTGAAGAAACAAATATATGATTTGAAGGTTTCATTGAAAAGCAATGACATAAAACTAATTTTTGGTGCTCAAAAAGTGTTTTTAAGAGTTTGAAAATTCACTTATTTAAATGACTTCATTCCCCAAATATCACAAATAAATGTGGCGTATCATCTATCTTTTGTATTTTCTGCAAGGCCAAACACAGTGTAGAGCCTCCTCTCAACAATTACCTGGCTAGATTACATTCTAGAAGCCAACTTATTCCTACCACAATGACAGCTTCCTTTTATGAAGAACAAATTCACCGGGTTGGCCAAAAAGTTCATTTAGTTTTTTTCCATACCCTGGCTCTCGTAGTGCTTAGTTGTCTTTAACTTCATTTGAAACAATTTTGTTAGTTTGTATTGTGACAGCTGTCATATCAGCATGCATTAAAAAAATCAAAATTGGTGAATTTCTGTGCAGTCAGTTTAATATTGAAGATGGAAGAAGATATGTAACATTTTCAGCATATCATGCTTTCTTATTTCAAGAAAGGTAAAAACACAACTGAAACGCAAACAAAGATGTGTGCCCTGTATGGAGAAGGTGCTGTGACAGATCGAATGTGTCAAAAGTGGTTTATGAAGTTTCTTGGTACTGTTGACATTTTGGCCAAATAATTCTTTGCTGTGGGGCTGTCTTATGCATGGAAGATGTTTAGCAGCACCCGGGCCTCTCCCCACTAGAAGCCAATAGTGGGAGAGAGCCGACATACTCAAAATATCCAAATCAATAAAGTTAGTGATGAAAATGAAAAATGTCTTTTAGAGAAAAAAAATAAATGGACTTCTTGGCCAACCCAATAGATCTCTTGCCCTCTATGTCACTATTCCATTAATTACCTGTGTGGTGTCATTCAAATGGAAGTATGAAAACAGGCCAATGAAGTCGGAGTAACGCACAGGGGCCCGTGTTCGATACCGAGTGTGCCACAAACAGGACCGTCCCGTCAACTCGCTCACACCCTCTGTGCCTAGGGTTCCTACGTTCTGGATGTGAGGATCTGGCACTAAGGCTAAGTGTTCTACACTAAGATTTCTAAGATTTCTGCACTAATGTTCCTCTTACCTGCCCTGCTGCCTGCAGGTGCTGGGCCATGCTAGACGTGAGGATGACCTGGCACAAGCGGAGAGCTGGAAGGAGAATCTGACGGTACCGGTCCACTGGAGTTGGGATGAACACGGGGGGGTCCCTCATGCCGAACATGCTTCATTCATTGCCAACGAACAAGGAGAGAGCAACAGAGCAAGGGTTAGGGCGCACTCACATGTCCCTGGCCGTCTGTCTCCATGGCAAACCACCGCAGGTGGCTGATTAAAACATGAAGCTACTAATGAGCACTCTGCACCCCATAGAGACAGTAAAACCAAAGAAGTTATTAATTCTGAAAAGTCTTATAAGATGATCAGTGTAATTTGAAAAGACAATGCTTGAAATGTCCTAAATGTATTTATTCTACTCTAAATATTCCCTTGGGCCCTAGAGACTATGAGTAAGAAATAGATAACAACAGGACCTTCCCAAATTTCCCTCTCTTATAACCAATGCCAAAAATGACTCTACATTTGTAGTCCACTATAGTTTAAAAAAAAAAAAACATGGCCCTGGCTGGTGTGGCTCAGAGGTTTGAGCGCCGGCCTGCAAACCAAAGGGTCACCGGTTCGATTCCCAGCCAGGGCACATGCCTGGGTTGCAGGTCAGGTCCCCAGTTGGGGGTGCGCAAGAGGCAACCACAAATATACACATGATGTATTATAGAAAAGTACACCTGAAACCTATATAATTTTATTAACTAATGTCACCCTAATAAATTCAATTAAAAAACCAAGATTTTAAAAGTTAAAATGAGCTTGTTAAAAATCACTTGACTTTTAAGATTGACTGAGAACACTGTATTAATAAAACCATTACTTATTGCAAACGTTTGCATTTGAAGTTTTAGACTGAAGACAACGGCGGCCTGCGGAAGAGGAGGACGTGGAAGTGGAACACTAAAGCCAAGGGAGGTAGGAGAACGGATTTGCAGGAGCAAGAGCCACAACACTGAGAGATGTAATTAACCAATCCTCTCCATGTAAGCTGAAAACGACAAATCTCATGTTTAAAACTTTAAAAAGCAATACTGCCCTGACTGGTGTAGCTCAGTGGGTTGGGTGTCACCCCATAAAATGCCAGTTTGACCCCCGGTCAGGGCACTTGCCTGGGTTGCAGGCCAGGTCCCCAGTTGGGGGCATGCAAGAGGCAACAAATCCATGTTTCTCTCTCACAGGGATGTTTCTGTCCCTCTCTTTCTCCCTTCCTTCCTCTCTTTCTAAAAATAAAATCTTAAAAAAAAATAAAAAGCAATATTAAAAAAAACGTTTGGAGGTAAAATAGTTCTATGACTAGACCTGAAAAACTTGACCATTCAATTTGACAATGGCTCCCTTGAAGAATGTTAGAAAAACTGACCTTAGTGTACTTTGCCACTGGGGGGGCAAGCTATTTGCCTAAGAATGTCGTTGCCATGTAGACAAAAAAGGAAAAATAAAATCCACTTTCAAAATCTGCTAAAGAGCTTGAAACTTAATATAATTTGACCTGAAGCTTTCAAATTGGCAAGCAGCTGGTAAAATGTTAAAATGAGAAAATATAAAATGTTATTCCAGTCATCAGGAATAGGAGATCCACAAGATACTTTAAAATGCCACCATAACTGGAAACATGTATTTCTACTGAACAAAACAATAAAGTTGGGAAGAAAAACATTTCCTTACAAAATGCTCTCCCATTTCCCACTTACATTACTGCTCTAAAATGGAAAGCTTTTAGGTACCTACCCACTTTTTCCCTTATTAGCAGCTTCGTTTATTAGTAAATGGCAGGCATGTATGACCACCCCACCAAAAAAGTCATCAGGATAAAAGATTACTGCTCAGACAGGATTATAAACCAGTGGCAGCCCTGGCTGGTGCAGCTCAGTGAATTGAGCGTCAGCCTGTGAACTGAAAGGTTGCAGGTTCGATTCCCAGTCAAGGCACACGCCTGACTTGATTCCCAGTCAGGGCACAGGACACAACCCATGCCTGGGTTGCAGGCCAGGTTCCCCAGTTGTAGGTGGGTGACAGGCAACCAGCTGATGCATCCCTTACAGACTGATCTTTCCCTCCCTCTCTCTCTCCCTCCCTTCCCCTCTCTCTAAGAAGTAAATAAATCTTAAAAAAAAAAAACCAAAACAGTGGCAAAATTATGTTGAAGTGTCTATTTTCCTAACAGTCCTTCACGGGAAACTTCACAGAACACTCTATACGGCAGACACTTACCCCTGCGGGTCCATTTCCGGGCGCATATCATAGACCTGGCACTGTGCCAGCCGCACAATCACCCCAGACCTCAGCAGCTCCAAGGCACCCTGCTGGATCTTAGCCACTCTGGTGAGAAATGCCTGAGAAGTCACCAAAGGAAAACCATCACTACCGAGATCGTATCCAAGGCCTCAGACACAAATGAGACTCTCATGGCACGTTTCCGACCTTCAGCCGTCGCTGAAGAGAAGTTCTGAGCTAGCTACGCAGGGGCACATTACAGCATCTTTCTCATGGGATTTTTTGAGGATTAAATGGCACAGCATATCTGAAGTGCCACATACAGCGTTTTGCACAAATTAAGTATCCAGATAAAGAGTAGTCTCTGTTATCACCAGGTGGGCTCATGGAGGGCAGGGAATATTGTTTTGCTCACAACTGTATGCTCTCGTACCCACTACCATGCCTGACATATAACACATACTTAATAAATACTTGTTGAATGAATAAATGAGGGAGGGAGAAAGAGTTAATAAACTTAAATCTAAGACTTCAGTGCTTCTACAATTGTGACACTGTAACATTCTTACGCAGGAGGAAACAGAAAACAGACTTGGAGTAAAGGAGACGATGAATTACACAGACTGGACTGAAAATCCTGTGTTTAAATTAGAACCAGCACATGCACGCTGGAATGTTCAGGAGGCAGCCACTGTGCCAGAACCTTGTCGCGGGAGGACAGCTCTGTTCCCTGCCCTCCTCAGAGAGCCGGAGTGCCACGTCATTCGCCACCAGCAGCAACCTAAGTACGTGGCAGTTCGGTTGTCCCACTAACTCCCTCAGGATCACTGCAACTCATCTTTGGCACAATTAGGGGTACATTTTGAGGGCATGTCCCCGAATTTAAAACTCCATAGAATGGTTACAGCTGACATGATAGAAATACTCCCGATGCATTATTCCACATTAATGTTGTTTACTACATCTATCACCGCAGGAAACGAGCAGCAGACCTAACCTCAAATGAACACAAAGCCTTACCATCTTAGATTCGTAAGTATAAAGGGCTTTCAAAAGCGGCGGCTGCGGCGTGAGTAAGCTCTGCAAAGTATGGTCGTCTTCCACCAAACTGTCCACAAGCACCTTCAAGTAGCCACTGTTGGACAGGTACAGAAGCCACTGCTGCTGCTTGTCCACGGCGACGATCCGATCCAGCAGAGCTAGCGCCAGCATCTGAAGGAAATCCAAGGATGAGCGTGGAGGTGGCGGCCAAACCCAGGCACAGAAGTGACCTGCGTCTGCAAGTGGTCGGACCTCTTCCCGAAAGGAGAATCGTTGTTTGCAATAAAACGTTGTTTTTGAGAAATTGAAAGCTACATATCCAAAAATCCCAACTGATTAATAAACGGAAAGCTTTCAGGGTAGTTTTATTTCGGAAACAAAACCCAATATATTAAAATAAGAGCATTAAATATATTTCAGCAGAATCTAAACATTACTTGTTGGAACAAAGATTCTTTAAAATAACCTTTTCCTTCTAGTAATAAAATTTTACACATTCTACAAAACATAGAAAACACACAGCCTGATAAACAGTCTGAGAAGCACAATTAATCCGCCCTGTGTGGCTCTGCAGATTGAGTGCAGGCCTGCAAAGCAAAGGGTCGCCAGTTCCATTCCCAGTCTAGGGCACACGCCTGGGTTGTGGGTCAGGTCCCCAGTAGGGGGCATGTGAGAGGCAGCCACACATTGATGTTTCTCTCTCTTTCTCCTTCCCTTCCCCTCTCTCTAAAAATAAATAAATAAAATCTTTTAAAAAATTTTTTAAGTTAAAAAAAACACAGTTAATCCATTTTAGTCTATCTCCTCCTAGTCTTTTTTCTATGCATAAGAATACAAACATCTTTTTTTAAAACATAATTCAGAACTTATTACAGTTTATATTTTACCCCATTTCTTAGAATCCTGTTTCCCATGGTTTTCAAACACACGATTCACATGTTACGTAACTTCCCACTAATAGGAAGTTATCTTCAGCATCTCTTGTTTCTACCAGTGTCAGGCTGACCTCAAAATCAGCAAAAAGATTATTCTGAGGGAAAATTCTGAACTAATTAAGATTCTAAATACAATTAAGCAAAACATATGACTAAACAAAATTAAAATTCCAAATTATAGTAAATAAGCAAGCTCACTAAAATACATTGCGGAAAATAATTCTCAGTATGTAACATACTTCTAAGATGTTGAGTCAGTTTATACCTTCACGAGTTAAAACATGTATTCAATGACAACACGAAACGGGAGTTACTGTACCCTTCCAATCTCATGGCCGTCACACGCGTCCCGACAGACCACTTCCATGAGGGCGGCGCCGTAGCTCTCGATGATGGCTATGTTTTCTCTCTGTAACTTACTAAACACGTCTTCGGGGGCTGTCAGCCTTTCCCACATGGTTTTTTTGGCTACAAGAGTTACAACAGAAAGATTTTAAATACTCCGATGAAAAAGCCGTTTTGGCCAATGAATTACTACACTTCAAGTACAACATGCTGGTAGGTATTATTTATCAAATTACAATAAGGAAAAAATCAAAAATTACAAAAACACAAAATAAAATATGACGATGTGAGGTGTTACGGTCAAGAGCAACAACATTCAAAGGAAACAAACGGAGAAAACTTAACACTGAATTCTAATTCTCAGGTCTGTCAGATACGCAAGTTATTTAGTCTCTGTGAGTCGGATTCCTGTCACTTAAACAGGGAAAACTGCTGGCCAGTATCCAGTAATACGGCCGTATGGCTAAAGCAGAAGTAGTGTGGAAAAATCAACACATAAACATTAAAATTCAGTTTTTGTTTCAAAACAAAACATAAAATAGATACAGGGTCTGGCACAAAAGTACGTGCACAATAAATACTTTTTAAATTTAATATTTCTAATTTGAAATTTAAAAACACTATTACCTGGGGGGGGGGGGAAGTACTTTGTTACTTAAAATAAGTCAAAATAAGATGTAATTATGCCTAAAAAATAATTAAGTGATGAAATTACTCTAAAAATAGATCTAAAATTCAAAAACAAAGAATTTTCTTTCACAGTTGTACTGCTTTCGCACATCTTGATAATGACTTATAAAAATCGTGATGTAGAGCTCCACCTAGTGGCTGAGTGGTGAGTTCACCAATTCAACTGAACACAAAATTAATTTTAGACCAGAGGAAAATGGGGGAGTTGTGTTTAGGTGAAGGGGGAGTGGGTTCCCCATTGCTGTCTTGCTAGAAAAAGCCCCTATTTGTTTAAAAAGCATCTCTGAACTATTGTTATATTTTTAATAACCTTAAAAATACTTTTGTGCATTAAGTGGGTAGGACATTTCTCTAAATACGTCATTTGGCTATTATTATCTTTTAAGAAAGATATTATGTAAAACTATATAGCCAGTAAAGAATAACATTAGATAATCTGGGTCTTAGACTCAGAGTGGTTTTTAGGAATCTATGTACAAAATAACAAACACTCATAGGATTCTCAGAAGGACACAGGAGTCCATTACCAGAAGGTGCTTAAACAAGTTCCTGAACAGCAGAGCAACTCTGCACAGAGTATTACACCCTGCCTAGTCTGCGGTCAAAACATTTTTTCATATCTGAAGACCAAAGAGTACAGCTCATTACTATTAATTAAAATTACTAACTACATTTTAGAAAGCAGCACTTAACACTATTTTAAATATAAATATCTTCTGAAGAAGTAATTCTAGTTCTCAGAATGCGTCCAAGAAAACCTCGCATTAGTGTGTAAAAAGACATATGCACGCTGTGGATGAGTGTGTAAATGGTAGAGGGCCATTCAACAGAATCCATTAAAAGAAAAATGTGCACACATTCTTACCATGGAAATTCCACCGTGAAATATTCTTCATGAAAAATACATAGGCATGTGAAAGAACATTTGATGCAATATTTTTTGATAGTAAAGTTAGAAATAATTCAAATGCCTACGAACAAAGCCAACTGTAAAATAATGTTACCCTCATGCTTTGGAAGAATGGAGCCATTTTAAAGGTTCACCTAGGCAGGTACCAGGACGCACTACAAAGGGAGGAGAGGCGGTGCAGACGCCACAGCACCTTGTCCAGTGGACCGGGGGCCAGAAGGCGAGTTACAGAAATATAAGCTAAGGTCCTATCTGAGGGGTTTTCAGTCCTCATGTTTGACCTTTTTAATTTTAGAAAACTAAACATTCTTCCTCTACTTTAGAGTAAGTCCCTTTAATGATTTCATAAAGACTCGTTTATTTCAGCTTTGCTTAGACAGAAGATAAAAAAGTGATTTTAAAAAATTTAACCCATCTCTAAAACCAGAAAAGTTTAGGTATCTAATTCTACCTGCTTCTAAGGTGTCGGGTTCATCGGGCCTCTGGGCGATCTGTAGGTAATAGAGCAGAGAGCCGTACAGGTGTGTCCTCACTCGCTGGAATCCGCCACCTAGGGAGATGCACAGAACACATTTTCAAACTAAAGTTAAAACAAATACAAAAGCTGTAATTTACAGAAAATTCAGATGAAAAAACCTGTCTTCAAAATGAAGTCTAAGAGTTTCTTCAATATGATGTGAAGTGAAGAATCTCCAATAGAAGCAAAATCCACCACCGGGTTCTCTGCTGCAGGAGGGGAGGTGATCGAGCCCTCAAGCATAAAAGCGTAGTGGGCCTCTCCGAGCCCCGAGGCTAGCGGCTGCTTCTGCTCCGTGCGGACAGCCTGGCTTAGGTGGGCAGTCAGGGTGAACACAGCACCTGCCACCACGGGCATCAACTCCTGTGCTGCCTCGTCGTCCAGTATCTTAGAGCAGAGACAAGTCAGAGTGAGGACCCTGCTCTTGGCTACAGTCAGTAATATACTATATATATGCTTAGCTGTTCAAATACCGTAAGAACACAAGATAGCATTGTACTGCTCAAAGAGAACAAGCTCGTAAGAGTATGTATGATGCTGAGTAACACATGTTCTCAACCAGAAGGGATTCCCATCAGAAACCCCTAGGAGGTATTTAGTGGCAAATCACATAAACGGCCTCACCACTAGAGCGTCCCATTCCATAGGTCTGGGGGGCAATCTGTCCATGAGAATGTTTTTAAAACTCCCTAGAGAATCCTGATACACACTCTAGTGGACAGCGACTCCCATAGAGAATCAATACCTTTCTCAAGGAAAGGCTTAATTAACATTGGCATTGCACAACTCTATTTGTTCCCAATCTCATATTCCTAATTTTATACCTAAAAGTGGGAAATAAAAAGGAGCGTGGCAAACTGTATGTACACAAATATCTGTTCAGCAGTGTGAAGCAGTTTAGGAAGTACGTCACCTTATCATGCACATCTTGCAAAATATCCCGAATAATCAGCTGCCGGTCCTCCGTCTGAATGAGGTCCTGGGGACAGGCTGTGAGTATTATCTCCACCAGCTGCCTCCAGGACTCCAGCACGTGCCGCTTGGCATGGAGACACTGCAACAACTTGTTCCTCGCCACCACATACTGCAGGATGGTGCTGATCTCCTAAAGCCCGAGGAGTGCGATCGCAAGGTTAACACGTGGCAAGTGGAGCCTTTTACCGACAGGTTCCTATTCCTTCACTGTCAGCTAATCTGAAAGCGTTGACATTTTGGAAACCTACCGTCCCTGCGTATGGCAGCCAGCAGACAACTTCCCGTGTTATCCTGGTGGCCGGTGCCATGAAAAGTGAAAAGTAATCTGTATGGCTCTGTGTGTGTGAGGCAGGGAGCAGAGGTGGAACACGAACAGACACCAGCTTTTTAACCCAGGCTTCTTTCTCCTCACAACTATCTACGTCGGCTAAATCCCTGAGCACTAGAGTTGCCTAAAACCCACGTTCCACAGCATGTCTCCCTGACGTGTCTTTTATTTCTTTCCCTCTTGTTTGGGCCCAGCCAGCTCTGTCTCCATATACGTGGTTCTGCTACCTGACCTCTTACTCATAACTCCCCACTTGTGATGACAAATGACTCTCTTCCCTCGCTGACAGGCAGGAAGTGAAGTCTAATAGGCAACATGGACAGGAAGCACATCCTTACCTAGTCCAGCAGGAAAAGTGTTACTGATTGTGATATTCAGACGTTAGCTTCAGTTCAGTTTATAAAAGTTATAAAGTGAAAAATGAAAGATTCCATTACAGTTTAATTTTTAGGTCATTGACTAATAATGAACTACAAGTCAATTTACTGTTCCGTCTTCGAACCGGCACGTCAAGTAGTCCAAGTGGCGAAAGGGTTAAAGCTAGCGCGCACTCAGCAGGCTCACCTCCATCAGCAGAGGTCTCTGTCCGATGGCTGCCATTCCCTGAAGGGCATTTACTTCAGCCACAAGAACCCTGTGAAGAAGCTATGCAGGCGGGTAAAGAGAGAAAAATGAGACCATCTCAGACACAGAGAGGGTAACCCCTAGCAATTAGTATAAACTGCCCTGGAGGGAAAAGTTTCAGATACCTTTACATAAAATCTACCTGTGGCCCAGTCCCGTTCCTAGTCAAAAACATCAGGCGCCCCTCAATGCGAGGGGGGTGCCCAAGAGCCTCTGTGGCAAGTAAGTCAGTGCACATGCCCTGGTAATCTTCTTCCCACTAGTGAGGCCATTACCATTTACCGGGCGGAAAGGTAAATGGTTAAAACCACCCCCCAGTTACAGCTGGGCGGCACGACTACTAAAGAGAAAGGTGATGAGGAACCTTTCAAACAGGTACAGGCAGTGTGGTCTACTCGGTTTGATTTCCCAGCTGTTTGAAAACTGAAAACCACAGTCCAGTACACCAGCACCTCTACCGGAAAGCAATCACTACCTCTTTCAACCAGTACCTGTCAGAATACAATCAGTGTATTGTACTTTTGTCTGATAAAGCAGTATGAACTGTCTGGTACTGCACACACTGGAGCCCCATCCTCACCTTGACGTTGCAGACCGTCTGTCCCCGTAAATTCTTATGTTCACAGTTAGCTATAACTTGTTCGATCTGGACCCGATCAAAGAAATCCAACTGCAAAGGCTCCGGGATCTCCTGACTGAAGTCAATCGAGTCGAGAATACTTAAAATTTTTCGACGTACTAGAAACAATAAAAAGCAGTTCAATTTTACTTGGGACACTGAGAAGAGCAAGCCACTGTATTCCAATCAAGGCAGTGAGTGCTATGTTCCAAGAGGGCACTAGTCTAGAAAATAAAATAGATTTTATATCTAATATATCCATTTGCAAAAATATTTTTTTCCTATCATCCTCGTTACAACATTATTTTTTTGGATGACAAATAATCTTTCATGTGGCTTTTCTATACCAGTTAAGAATTTGAAGATACAGGCATGATAGTTATCTCTTGAAACTCTATCAATGGTGCATTCAGAGGGCTTCACCTTTGGTAGCAGTGTCAAAGTGAAGGAACCCAGAGACAGACCGATTTTCATCTTCTATTCCTCCTTCACCATCTGCTGGAGCATCGGTAATAACAGACCAGAAAAAGAAAAACATCCTTGTAAAATTTATTTGAAACTAACAAACAAAGTATTCTCTTTCTAGGTCACTGTTTCTAGGTCAAAGAGCCCTCTGCAAACAGATAATTAAAATGCAAAGATGATGAGGACTTACCAACAGCATTCCTCTAATTCTTTCTGTCCTATGGGAACCACTTCACAATTGTAAAGAGGATAATCAGAACTCCAAAAGAGGCAGGACCCAATCATGTCCCAGAGCTGGTTAGAAGAGCTTATGCTTAATTTGCATGTGTAATACACACTGATATATCTTAGCTCATGCTGGCTCCATGAGACAAATTCTTTTGAAATCTCTCTATGTATTAGTTGGTCTGAAGGTTGTGGGTTATTGTTAAGCTGAAATCTATGTAATTGACTATAGCAAAATACGGATGCTTCAAACAATAATAAAATGACAATTATGGGATAATTCTGTAATTTTGTGTTTTAAGGAAAAAATTCTAAAGGCAGAAAGAACTTGTTTGGCCTACACTCGCAAGCTCAGCACAAGGGCCAGACCTGTGCCTGCATTCACCCAGACCAGTGGGCAACACCACGCAGCGATGCCCGCAGGCGCGGTTCACCTGAGTACGGCTTCACGGGCACGTCATCCAGCAAGAGGTGCAGGAGCCTCTGGGTGTGTGACCGCTGGCGATTCAGAGAAGTCACCCTTAGCTCTATTGAGGCAGTCTTCATCAGCCACGACATTTGGTTCAAAATAGATATTTCGTATTCTGGAAGTCAAATACGTAACTTTAGTTTCCCAGAAAAATAACACGAGATCAGAATAGGCCTAAATTCCATAACTCATCGAATATTTTCCTACAAAACTTAGTCAATAATTTATGAAACTTGGCAACATAAAAATTTATATTACTCTGTAAAATGAAAAAAGAAAAAAACAGATGCCAACAGAGGAAAAAATAAGGTAGCGTATCTATAAAAAATGAGCAAAAGCAAATGAAGAACAAGAGAATCAAGTTTCCATTACCAGCCTAGTATCACTCTGATCTACAGAATTCTGAGTCCCTCACATTTTGACATTAATACAGAATATAATACTTAAAAATTAATTCTCAAATATATAAAAATATTTAAAAGTTAAAAACAATCATAGCTTCATTTTTATTTCACAAAACAAACACATTTTGAAAACTTACAATTAACTTAAATTGTACAACTTTAGGACATCCCTTAAGACAACCCAGGACATCTGGTGTAACCTGTCACTAGGGGCGGGCCTTCCACCGCAGCAGCCACTGGGGAGAGGCAGCCAGGGCTCCGCACTCCCCCACGGCCATGGGCCTCAACAAGGGCCGCAGGGTGACCAAGCGCAGGAGCAAGCTGAGGCACTGCTGCCAAGGGCACCTCGCCACGCACGGCAAGTTCATGTGGGACACGGCTGAGAGGCGTGTGGGTTAGCCCCTCATGAACAGAGTGCCGTGCAGCAACTCGAGGTCTCTAAGGACAAGTGGGCCGTAGAGGTCATCAAGAAAAGTGGGGGGGATACACCCACACCAAGAGGAAGAGAGGGGAGCTGAGCAAGTCCTGGTGGCCATGAGAAAAGCAGCCGCCAAGCAGGACTGCACCCCGTCACTCTCTGCGCATGTTAAAACTAAAAAAAAAAAACCCACCATATAATTAGGGTTGGGAATCACTTATGTAAATTTTTGAACCCAGTATTATTTTAATATGCCTGGCTTTGAAGTCCTAACTTGTGACAGTACAAACAAAACACACCAAATACTACTACTACTACTAACCATTAACTACTACTACTACTACTACTGACTACTTAGAATAATAATAATGGGCAACGCTGGATCAATTTTTTAAAAACATATCATAATAGGCAAGCTTAACTGTTTTTCTAATTAGGCTTTATAAAAGAGGGTTTTTAAAAAAACTTTTAAAAAAGTTTTTAAAACAATATTTTAAAATTTATTTATTTTTAGAGAGAGGGGCAAGAAAGGAGAAAGAGACGGAGAGAAACAGCGTGTGGTTGCCTCTTGCGTGCCCCATGCTGGGGACCTGGCCCACAACCCAGGCATGTGCCCTGACTGGGAATCGAACTGGCGACCCTTTGGTTCAGAGACCCGTGCTCAATCCCCTGAGCTACACCAGCCAGGGCAAAAGAACTTCTTATATATAAAAAATCTCAGTACTAACAATACAATACACTTATGAAAATAAAGTGAAAAATTTTTTGCCAGTGGGTAATTCCCAAGGGTCTCTCACACCATCGCTCTACTGGTAATTACTAGTAATGAAAATTTGTTGTGAAATCCGTGAGCCTGGATTTCCTGAAACATAAAGATGATACAAAGTAAATTTTTAAAAACTCAACAGATCCCCACTGTCTGGATATAACATGAATTCAAAAAAAGTGTTAAAGACTGATCAAAAAGAAAATTATATAATGTAGAACCCTGTAAAATGTGGGTAGCCTGGGATAATTGTGTTGGTCAGGTCAATAAACTAAGTTATAAGTGGTTTCCACCATAATTAGTTTTCTATTTTTCATTTCAAGACCTAATATAGTTTCAATATATACACAAGAAAGTAACATAAAACAGAGATTTTTATAAAACAATTTTACTCAAAAAAAAAAACCCCTAAGTTTCCAGAATTTTCTTCTCCTTCAACACAATTTAAAAATTTTGTTAGGAAAGTGATCAGATTCCATCTTTGACAGACTGCTTTAAAATCATCTCGTGCTGGCAGCTAAAACATCGTCTAGCACAAGTTACAAAAGCAACCTGAAGTGCCAAGCTAGTAACAAAAAGAGAACAGAATCCCACAACAGTAACCACAACCCGCAAACATTACATGAGTAAACCCACTCCACATGGACTTGACTGATTTGTTTTAAGGAAAAATGATGTCCTACCTTTGTTAGAAAAAGGTAAATGTTGCAACTGAGAAAATAAGAAGTCCTGGCTGGTTCTCAAGTACCGCAGAGTAGGGCCGGACGTGTCGGAGCAGGCGCATAACTGATAGATCACCTTCAAGTGGAACAAGAAAGTCCCCGAGTCAGTGTTGTTGTTATACATCTTAAGATACTCAAGTCTACTAAGGGGACACTAAGGCCCATCAACAACACAAGCAAACTGGATAAACACAAACATAAAGCTTAGAAGCTGAGCATTATAAACAGTCCTTAGCACCTTCACTCAAGAAGATACGTTAAAATATAAGAGCGATGAAGTCATTACTCCAGGACTAACCTTGAAATCACCCTCCATATATTTATTAACATATACACATACAGCTAATTAACAAGTTTTAATATTTTAACCATTATTAGTACCAAATTACTTGGAAGTAACTTCTGCAAACCACAGTTACTTTAATCCCAACCTCAGGAAGAAAGATTTACCAGAATTGAAGGAATTGAAGAATTATAAAAATCTACAGATTGAACTAAATTACAAATATAAACTCTAAATAAAAATTTAACAAAAAATAATAATTAGGAATAAATGCTTTTATATCAAATATAAGAAAATGTGAACAGCTATAATACACAGATCTCCATGAGATATGTGAATGTCATCAAGAGAGACAAGTAGATAAAATGGCAAAACACATTTTACATGAGAAAAAACAAAAATAGCCAGTAATCAAAGAAAAATGTCCACCCTTTGCAGTAATTTAAAAAAAATAAAGGCAGTAAGACAGGACTCCAATGAAAATCAGCAAAATTTTAAAATGTAAAAAGCAAATCCCAGTATTTGGCAAAATGGTAGTGAAAATTTTCATTCATGAGTAATTCATTTTATAAATGTTTATTAAATTCCTTCCATGTACGAAGCACCACTTAACACCCACTATAATTGTTGCAATGACTTCCAAATCAAAATCTTAACTATTAAACTATTCGCATCCTTTGACCCAATACAGTCTATCCTCATTATTGGCAGAGTTCGTACTTGCAAACTCGTCTACATGCTAAAATGTACTTGTAACTCCAAAATCAAAACTGGCGTGGTTTTGCAGTCATTCACAGAAAGGCACCAAGCAGCAAAAAACTGGGGTGGCCCAGTTCGATGCGCTCCGCCGAGACTGAACCGGGGAAGGCTCTGCCGTCCCGCTTCACACCGAGAACAAGAGTCCTCCTCCCCGGGCGTCACTGCGCCATTTTTGTGCTTTTTCTTAGTGCTGTCACTGGCTGACACGGTCCCTAAGCCTAGTGCTGGGATGCTGGGTGGTGTTCCTGAGGGCAAGAAGGCTGCCATGTGCCTTCCGGAGAAAACATGGGTATTGTTTTCCCTTCCTTCAGGCATGAGCTGTAGGGCCACTGGCCATGAGTTCAATGGTAGTTAATTAATTAATTGTATATGTAAATTAAGGTTAATTAATTAATGATAGAAATATTACATAATATATGAAATAGTGTCTATAAACAGAAACACACATAAAGCAAAGTTATGTATTCATTAATTGTTGAAAATGTTGAGAGCAGAGGCTGGCAAGATGCTGACCCTATGTCTTCCCTAGGAGCAATGGTTCGATATTTGCCAATTCAGCGTTCACTGTAAATATACAAAACAAATTAACAACTGACTGCAAACCCTATCTAAAAAAATATTTTTAAAAATATAAAGCAGAGGAAAAAAAACTAGAAACAACAAAAATGTAAGTTACATTGAAGCTGCATAGAAAGTTTATACACTGAGGGGGAAACCACCCCCCCCAAAACTGTGTGTCTACTGAGACTAACCAAACAAACAGTATGTATACACAAGGTAGAATATACGGTAACACAAAGTAGAACTTAGTAGTTCTGCTGCAGTTGTACGCTTATCTTTCAAACAGCCTTGACAATGATTTAATGCTCTGCAGACAAACAAAAATCTGATTAATTCGAACTTCTCAAAACAAAACAAAAATCAGTCATTTGCATCAGATGCCCAGTGAAGAAGACACAAGCACAGATCCTCAAAGTTGTGGGAAAAACTGCTACATGGAGGAGGACACAAAACACGCGTTCCCACGGCACCGCAGACATTCTACAAGCATGTGCCCAGCATCCCTCCTAGTTTCCAAGACGAGGGAGGAAAATTCTCCATCCTTAAAAACAACAGCACAACCACCTGCTCTTCACCAAGGGCCGCTCTCGGGTTTCAGCTGCCAGCAGCCAGGAGGTGCTCCGAACCCACTTCCAAATACATCTGCAAATGGCAATGTCACACCTGTCCCCCCAAGCTAAGCCCTCCAATCCCAGCAACCTCCAAGTCTTCTTTGAAGTGCACATGGAAGGCAAGCGGGTTGGTCAAATTGTCTTAGAACTGTTTGTAGATATTGTACCCAAAACTGCAGAAAATTTTTGTACATTGTGTACCGGAGAAAAAGGCATTAGCCTAACCACTGGAAAATCTCTCCATTTCAAAGGATGCCTGTTCCATAGAATTATTAAGAAACTTAAGATTCTGGATAGGAACCTCTCGAACCAGAATGGGGCAGGTGGAGAAGTGTTCACGGGGAGAAGTTTGAAGATGTGAATTCCTACGAGAAGTACAACCAGGAGGGTTTACTGAGCATGGCGAACGCGGGCTGCAGGATCAACAGCTCTCCGTTCTTTGCCACGGCAGTTCCGACTCCTCATTCCCATGGGAAACGTGGTATTTGGCCAAGGAATTAAAGGAATGGGTGTGGCAAGGATTCTGGAAAATGTGAAAGTGGAAAGTGGAAAACCTGCCAAATTGTGCGTTATTGCAGAAGGTGGAGAACTGAAGGGGACGACTGAGGAATAGTCCCAAAAGGGAATTTATGTAATTCACTAATTTACATAGAAAAGATGGTTCTGATGACAGTCATCCAGATTTCCCCGAAAATGGAGACACGGATTTAAAAGATGTAGATAAAATGTTGTTAATAACAAAAGACTTTTAAAAATTGGAAATACTCTTTTCAATCCCAGAACTGGAAGATGGCCATTAAAACATACACAACAGTTTTAAGGTATGTGGAAGGTTCAAAGGATGTTATTGAGAAAGCAGATGGATCTAAGCTGCAACCTGTATCTTTGGGCTGCACAGTTAAAATTGCTTGTAAACTGAAGATGTCAAATTGTCAAACCGTTATTGATTAACAGTTATCTGGAGGCTCCTCAAATAGACCCATCAAATACCAAAGCACTGCACCACAGAGCAGGGACGGCAAGGACTAAAGGAACACAGACCGCCCAGCATTGGCTGACCTTAAGAAAGCTCAGGAGATAGCACCAGAAGAGAGAGCTATCCAGGCAGAATTGCTGAATGTCGAACAAAAGACAAAGGCACAAAAACATACAGAAGGCAGCACATACAAAAATGTTTGCTTACTAAGGAATTCCACTTTGCTTAAATATTACACCTTGACGGTACACAGGCAATAAGAAAATTTAAGGGATGTTGTCTATTATATATGATCCCTAATTGCTTTCCTTGACACTTCAGCTCCCTGTTGTTTACAGTTTAGAAATACTGATATGGGTTCACTGTTAATAAAGTATTACAAAGTAAAAGAGAGAGAGCGCAAACACACAAGGCTCAGTCTCGACTTCTTACTTCTTGTACTGTTGGATGATGAAGGTATCAATAAGGCCCAAGTTATTTCACTTTGCTACAAACAGATTTATTTAAACAAACAAGCTCTTTTTAGAGGTTTGAATCTTTCTCTGAAGCATAAAGCTACAGGTGAAGAAAGCCTCTTTCATTAACAATGGAGCGGTGCTTGGTAACATGCAGATTCTGACTCAGCAGGTCTGGAGCAGGCCGAGCTTCTGCATTAACAAGCCCCCAGGTGGTGATGCTGATGTTGGACCACATTTTTAGTAGCAAAATCACAGACTGCTGGTATGTTTTGGTCAGTACAGTGTTTTAAAATCAGAGGATCTGGCAAATCAGGACCTGCATTCCGACGTCATAAAAATTAGCAGGGGCTGAGAGCAGGGCAAGCACTCCCCAGTGTATCAAATTCTCCTCTCCCCTCTCTTCCCACCTTTGTCTTCAATCTGGCTTCAGTCTCTTACCTCACCTGCCTAACCCCCTTAGCTTAGATGATTAAGCTTACCCATTGCTTCTCCATGTACGTCAAATTCTACAACAGTGTGCGAAATAAATGTACATCAAGTTTGTTCCCCCATTAAGGAAGACTTAATTTTGATTCAAAGTAACACCTAGCTTTAGCACTTACAGTAAAGACTGTTTGGACAGCCAGAGGACAGAAGAAAATAGTAAAGAATTACGAAAAGAAAAGCAGAAAAACAACAAAAATACCTGTCAGTAGAAGTTAATGATGTATTTCTTACCATGAAAATGTGAATCAGGGTGAAATTTAAATTGAGAAACCAGTTGCATCTTACAAAGCCTAGTTCTTAAAATACTCATGGAAGGAATAAAATAAAAAATAAACACAAGTATAAAACACAAGTAAAACAAAAGTTCTCATTATAGTTTAAACTTTATACTAATTTGACTTTCTACCACCTTACATATAGCTATAGGGCTGCATAATTTACATGGTTCTTAAAAAGTGCTTTCACTCACATCCTTACATTCTCACGTAAGTCCAACAACATCCACCTCACAGATCACAGAGCGCAGAGAAGCTTCACGGCATGCCCCAGGCGACTCAGCTAGCAAGCGGCAGAGAGGGGGACCAGAAGTCCGCTGACCCAAACCCACTGTCCTCTTCCCCACAAAGAAGCAACCTGAAACACAGCATCCTTGGACAGTTTCTACACCACCTGGTCGAAATCCACCTCAAAAAACCAATTTCCCTCATTTGTCAAGTGATCAACACACAGGACCTGCAGATCTATAGGACTGTGGAGCTTGTGTGTTACGACTTTTATCCCTAAGTGGAGGACAGGTCCTACTGTTACACTTTCACTGCTGTGCGTATCCAAGCCTCTAGCTACGTGTCTTCTATTAAATGCTACCGCGTGCGGCCTGCCGTATACCTGGTAACACAGCTCGGCGAGCTGAGGAGACTCTCTCACCGCCACAGGGCCCGTCCTCCCTTCGGTCCCCTTCTCCAGGATGTTCAGGATGGCATGAAGGCACGTCCGAGGGCAACCTAACACTCCTGCGTGAAACCAAAGGGAGTTCAACTTTCTTTTGAAATGTCTGCACTGAAAATCTGAAAATACCTTTACAGAAGTTAAGTTCCTTAATCATCTGCTCTGCTGTAACAGCCTTACGAAATTGGTACAAAAAGGTGATAAATACTTACTGTCTAAGGCTCATGCGTCCATCCCAACTGTCAGTCCCAAAGACTGACCCATCGCACTGCATTACTTACCTCCTTCAGGGAGTCATCCCAGGAGCCCCGCATTCAATGAGTGGCTGTTCGGCCACCGACATGAGGGGGGAAATAAATGTGTACGTGTCTTACGGCGATACCTGGGTCTTGCAGGTTCGTGGTGCTGACAGGTTTTTTCAGTTCGAAGCCCAGCAGGTAGAGAGCGAGGCTGGGTGGGCTGCGCTCCAGGGAGGTGATGAGAAGGTTCAAGATGTGGATTCTTGTTTCATGACGGATTCCGGCTAGTTTCTTTTCAAGTTCTGAGCCTTAACGTGAAAACCACAAAACAAAATTATAAAACGGTAACAAGTCAACATAAGTCAAATTTACAAATATAAGACTTTTATTCCAAACCTCTATCTTCTCGCCGGGGTTTCAGTTTACCGTTACTCAGCCATCACGCTGAGTTCAGATTTAGTAAGAGGTTTCCCAAAGCCTGTACATTCAGGCTAGCAAACCCTCTAAGTTCTCTCACATCAGTCACCACTGGACAGGTAACGGTTTCCTGTGTGCCAGGTGTTTCCGTAAAGGCAAAAACACACATGTTAACCTAAGACGTACCCTCTTCCAGACGTATAAATTCTTCTGTATCTTCACTATCCAAACACTCCACAAATCCGGCCATCAGCTTCTGACTTATACTCTGAAGTCACACAAAGATAAAAAAATAAGTTCTAAAAAGTTCCTAAATATCAGAGAAACTATAGTACATATGACATATATAAACATTTGCCTATGAAGAAAAAAAGGCAAACCTGCACCAAGTGAAGAATTTAGGTTTTAGTTACATTTTTAATAGAACACTCAGTTCCTTCAATTGCCGTAAGTTAGCTCTCTATAAAAATAATTAAAGAAATAAAATTTTCATTTATTGGTTTCAAAACTTGCTTCCCTAATTGTCTTTCCCAAAGAATGAAACTAAGTTTGTTTGTTTTTTGAAGTATCATTAAATTGCTGTTTTATGACTCTTCGTTATATACTAAATGCTACGGAATCTTAACTAAAATATAAAATTCTCATCTTATGTCTAAAATTCTCATCTTTAGAAATGCACTACATATCACTAGTTTTATACTTCCGGGCTGAGAGATGAGACACCACTCAATCTCCTTACAGGGTGTTAAAATTGGTAACAACTCACACTCAAATGAATGCCAGTGAACGGAAAAGCTTCGTCTTCACCATCCCCTGATTATCACACAGTGTTCGTGAACTTCACCCAAAAACCCAATTAGCTATCTGTATTTTCCTATGAATAGTGGTTCTCAACCTGGAGGGCACCACCACTCCAGAAGGCCCATAGAAACGAGTGACAGCATTTTGGGTTGTCACAGCTATAAGTTACTAGTGACACATAGTGGCTGGGGACCCGAGATGCTGAGTCCAGCAACATGACGGACAGCTACAAACACAAAAAAGATCTGCCCCACCCAAAATGCCCCTGTATCGGAATGCTAGCTAACACAGTGATCCAACATGAAGATACAATGGCGGAAATGTACACAAAGAGAAAAAGACAGCAAGTTCCAGTTGCAGCTGTTCAGCAAAGACAGATTATAAACTAGATTAACAGAGAAATATCTAAAAACTCTCTATAGTGTAATACCAAATTAAGTGACACAAATGGGAGTTATCGGAAAGCCACAGAAGGAGACAACTCACAACAGTGAGATACACCCAGCATTGCAGAGGATCACTGAGAACAGAGGAGGAAACAACAGAAGCAAAAAACAAACAAGTTACACTCACAACCTAATCACTTCAATGCGCTTACAGTAACAACTGTCTCAGTAGACGTTACAGTCACATATAATAGTATAGATAGTATCATCACCACTACAGTGTATGTTGTATCGATGTGGTATTTATTTGTTATTTTCTTCAAATATAAATCACAGCCCCTTACACAAGTAGGTTTTCACCCAACATACATAAATGCACTTACTCTTGGAGAATTTCTCCAAAAATAAGATTCTTCCATAGACACTGTGATTTCCATATGGACTCAGAATGCACCAAAAATTAACCACCACAAAATCAGTTACCTGGTCATGTGTGAAATCTCCAACCAATTTTATCTGAATATTGGTGTTGCAAGAGATACAGCAGAGGATCTTGGCACTTTCAAAAGCCAATTCTGGATTAGTATTGCCGTGATACAGGTATCTTTAAAACAAGAAAACATTTGAGGAATACTGTGATGAGACTTGGCTTCTCACCATTCTCAACAAAGAACATTTAGAAGCAGGGCTTCTCCTACCCATACTGCACTTTTGGGTGAATTAGACAACGCTCTCCCCTTCTAACTACATGCAGCCTCTTATGGGCTGAATCGTGTACTTCTGAAATTCCTGTGTCGATGTGTGAACCCACAGAGACTTGGAAATGAGGTCTGTGGCGAGGCAGTCAATCGAGTTAAGATAAAGCCACCAGGGAGAGCCCTGATCCAGTGACTGGTGTCCTCATAGAAAGGGGAGGTCTGGACGCTGACACACAGGGAGAAAGCCATGGAAAGCGGACGGCAGAGACCAGGGGGATGCTTCTACAGGTCCTGCGACACCAGACACTGCCAGCAAGCCACCGGAAGCTAGGATACACCCAGTGAAAAGTTTGCTCCCCGTCCTGTCCTCACACATCCAGTTTCCCTACTGGAGACGCACACCATTAGGATTGTATCATTTCATACCTGGAAATGCTTAGGATGTAAAATAATTAGGAAGAAGAAAGAGAAACTGTAATGGAATTAAAACCACAGGAACTAGACAAAGCAAGAACAAAATGAGGCAAAAAAAAACAAAAAAAAAAAAAGGTGGCAGGCGCATGAGGGATCTGACCAGACTTGGAAAGCAAAGCCAGAATGCCCAGCTGACTCACGTCGTCTTTTCCACCTACGCCTGTAACTTACCTGGCAATATTCACCACATTATCAGCCTTCTTCGTTCTGGGATTGATTCCCTGCAGAAGCTGTTCTAAAGGAGACACTATCAGAGCCAGCTGGCTCTCTCTCAAAAGATCCATGAAGAGGTTCTCCTTCTGCAGAGCAAGATTGAGAAGCGCAAGGCAATGCTGCACTGCTTTCTCCAGGTGTTTCTTCCCTGTAGCCCCAAAAACGAAATCGTGCGAATCTTAGAACCTCGCAGTCACGTCTTAGGAAAACAAGATAAAAGACAAGTTCTAGATTCAAAAGGCCCTCAAGTTCTCAAAGTTTTAGCCGCAACCTCACAAAACTGCTCACCCATGCAAGTCACGGTAATTTCTGTGACTCGGATGACTTTTATGCAGTGGCTTCTAGTCATTTTTCCTGTAATTTTCCCTAATTAGTTACAGCAATGGTTCTCAGATGCGGCAGGGGCAGGGGAGAGTATTTTGGCCCCAGAAGACATTGGCAATGTCTAGAAACACACTTGGCTGTCACAACTGGCCAAGCGCTACAAGCGTCTAGTGAGTAAAGGACTACACTGCACAAGACAGCCCCACAACTAAAATTATTCGGCCCAAAACGTCAACAGTGATGAGGCTGAAAAACTGTTGGAGTAATATGTGCTCATCGTGGAAAATTTAGAAAATAAAAAAGCTAAAAATATAAACATGGATCATTTATAATCCCATCATTCAAATTTAAAATTCATGGGCTCCGAAGCCAAACTACGGACGTTCAAATCACAGCCCTGGCACTTTCTGGGGAAAGATGTGAAACCTCCTTGTGCATTACTTTCCTTATTTGTTAGCTGGATATAATAATATCTACCACGGGGCTTTCATACAGATTAAATGCATTAATACATACCTCTCACTGTATGACTCCCTGAAAACGCTACTATAGATAGAGAGAATCTTACAGTGAAAAAGAACTTCAGAGATAATTTGATTATTTCCAACCCTCAGATAACAAAAGATGAAAATATCAAAGCTGTTTTCAAGACATAAAGACATTCAGGCACATACCAGGGAAAGGGGCATAGGTGTCCAGCTGCTTAACGCCTTCTTCCAGCAGACTAAGCGCAAGCTCCAGCATCGGCGACTCATTTAGAAGGTGATACATCAGACTGAATCCTGGTGGCTTATAGGCGATGATTTCTTCTCCTAAACAGAGCATGACATAGTCCAAAAGATAGTGAATTACTATTTTTTCATACACCTTTGATTTACAAGAAATGTATGAGACTTATCAATTAAATGGCACCTAAACAGATACAGGCAAAGTTTTAATTCAGAGACAATACACAAACTACACAGTGGTGATTCCCCAAAAGGCTGATCTGAATACAGCAATCAGTCTCCTATTATACGTTAACTCACTAAAGAATCTGTAAGGCAACCTTCGTCTTCCAGTAAGTAAATTTTACTTTATTTTGTCTTGCTAAGAACAAAAAAGATTAAATTCTAGTTTAATTTATAAACAGAAATAATACATATTACATATAATACATAATTTATAAAGTTTTGTAAGTAGCTGACACCTTGTTTGAAAGTGACCGAATTAGTTACCTTGTAGCTCCACAAACTGGTCTACAAAATCTTCAAGTTGAGGCTCATAATCTCTGAGCAATTTGTAAAACACCTCCAAAACAACTTCAGCAACTTCCCACTATAGAAAGATACAAATATCTCAGTAACAGTGAAACAGTCCAAGGAGAGAGCCAGGCTAGGCTTTTCCTTCCCCCGACCCCACTTTTCTCCAGAAATGAGTGAAGTCCATCTACTTTATTAATTTCTTCTAAGCAATATACAAATGCCAATTCATTTTGCTTTATGTCGCTAAATGACAATGAACTGGCAAGTTTTTCAAGGTAAAACATTCGTAAAAGCCTCACTCCTAAAGAAATGTTTCGGCAGCAGATATTTGCGCTTCATTAGCAAATCTAAAGCACCTAAGGGTCCAGTCATAGTCCATTTAGAATTCAACATCAGATTTGGACAATTTTCCAAAGTGTCACATAGTTCAAATTCCCTCTAAGAATCTCAGCTGAACAGGATCTGAGAAATCACCTGTTCTAGCCACCCTTACTTCCCAGGTGAGTCAGTGATGCTCGCAGCATGAATGGTTTCCCCAAGACCAGAGAGCCTGGCAGCAAACGTGCGGGAGGTCAAGCCCTGGACTTCAACTGCAGACCAGTGTTCTACCCTGGGTCTCGAGCCAAAGACATTAAAAAGACATAACCACTGGCAAGCTTGCCCCCAAAGAACCCAGTATTATCTTTCTTAAAAATGTTTTTAAAAACTATGTAACAAAAAGTATTTATGCCAAAAGAAAAATAAATATCTACAACAGTACAGATAGTAAAATTAAAACTTCATTTTAAAAATTCATGACACAGAATTTTTAAAAGGTTAAGTTTGGTAATTGTACACAGATTATTTTTAATTGTTATTTTAAAATCACTGTTTTCACTGCACATGCTTTTACTAAGGCTGAGTTTGGGAACTGGGACTATAGCAGGATTTTTTTGTTTTTAAAAATTTTATTTATTTTTAGAGAGGAAGGGAGGGAGAAAGAGAGGGAGAGAAACATCTATGTGTGAGAGAAACATTGACTGGTTGCCTCCCTCACGCCCCCAACTAGGGATCTGGCCAGCAACCCAGGCCTGTGCCCTGACCAGGGATCAAACCGGCGACCCTTCCGGTTTGCAAGCCAGTGTTCAATCCACTGAGCCACACTAGCCAGAGCTGATTTTTTTTAACTACTATTTAAAAATTCACTTTTCCCTTTTTCAAAATTTTCAAGATCACTTATTATAATAAAAAAGGCGTATCACCATATAATACAATAATAGGTTTGGGGACTGACAAATATATACGCTGCCTCTGACACTGCACAGTGGTTACTTGCCTCGGTGCAAAGCACTGTTCTTGTGACGAGCCAATGTTCTAAAACGCACTGCTCTAAGCTACGTCTGAAGCAGATGCTCAAGTGCAACAGTCACAGAACGGAGGGGAAATTCTTGGGGTGAACGCGTGGGCGGGGCGGGCACTGAAATGAATGGCAGGGAGAGCAGCGGCACTGAAATGCAGACCTGCGTGGGCGGGAAGCAGCAACACCTGGGAAGAGCCAGGCTGACCGCAGCTCTAACACTTAGGTCATAAGGACCTTTTTAAGAAAAGGAAAATAAGATATTTCAAACAAATGCAAAAAATATCAGGGCATTTTATCTGAAGTAACTTTCAGGAATGAGGCATGGTTGCTATTATTGTTTTACCCAATAAGGAAGTATGTTACCAAGGTAATTCCAGAGCCCAAATAAAATGTGTACCCCCTCAGTGTTTATTTTTACTACACGAGAAGCAAAAATTATAAAACAATTGACACAAAAATGAACGTCAGCTACTTGGGACTAATTTAGAAACAAATATAATCAATGATAAAGCAATGCATAACTAAACTATGCTAGATACAAGTAATGGTTATGCAGTCATTAAAAAGACTGTTTTCAAATAATCTTTAATACATAAAAAAAATCTTCATTATGTTCAGTGGCCAAAAAGGATACAAACTAATAACGTAACTAATGATCTCAATTTAAGTACATACACATAGGATAAAGATTAAAAGTAGTTATCTTTCCTTCAGCAACAAGATTATGAATGATATAATTCCTTATATTTTTCTGTATTTTCGCAAACTGTCCCAAATGAGCATAAACTTGTTCTTATAATCATTAATACAACAAGTAAACCTAAAAGGTTCAAGAACAGCAAACTATAAACATAAGGCAGAAACGTCCCTACAAGATACATCTTAGGGTGCTCTGTGTGGCAATAAACAGTATTCTAAACTACAGTGAATGACGCCAGAACCTGGAAGGGCCTCTTACATAGTGGTTATGCCTGGATCTGAAATCAGAGTCCTAGGTTCAAATCCTGGTCCTGGACTTTAGGCAAGTTCCTTATCCTTGCTAAGCCTCCACCTGTAAAATGGGAATATTAACAGTGCTGCCTCGCAGTGACGCTGGAATTACGTAAGTATGACGGGCGCAGCTCTGAACGTGTTGCAACCAGAACAAACAGTGTCGGTGCTCCCTCAGCCTTCGTCCCCGGCAGACTCACCGACATGGGCTACAGCTGGCTCTCCCACTAAGCCAGACGCCACTACCCAGAAGTACCACTAACTGACAGAAACTGGTGCAGGTTTAAACTCATTTAGAGCCCTAACCGAAATTATCCTAAAAAAGGACAGTGTGTTTCCAACTGAACAGGGTGTCATATTCTTGGTCCCATTTTGGTCAAAGTTTGTTCATTAAGGATCTGAATGACTATGAATGCACATCAATTAAATTACTGACCACTAAAAGTCAGTGCTTTGGTTTTAATGCCCAAAATTATTTTTTAATGCACATAAAGTAATCAGACCATAAACATTTCAGCATTAAGACTGAAGCTTACTAACTTGTAAAAGCGAAAATGAATTTGCAGCATTTTATACCGTTAATAGAAAAAGCAACAATAAATCAGTAAGGAGAAAAAAGCTCTTCTCTGAACATAACCTTTTCAGCAGGTCTCCGGTAAGCTCTTGTGCGGAATCGGAGAAACACAGAATCTCTAAGGAACTGCAAATAAGGGTCAAAGCCAGGGGGCCGCAGTCCAGCACCCAGATTAGAAGGAAATGAGCTCTCCACCAGGGTACTAATAAGCTGGCAGAAGGCCCGTGTCAATGGGTATTCTTCACACCGGGATTCTATTTCATTTAGTTCAACCTTCCAAAGGAAAATAAAGAACATTTGATAACATAAAAATATCAGCTATAAGGTGCAAAGCACTTTGCAGATATTAACTCATTAATATTGCTATAGTATCACACCAAAAACACGTAACAGATTATTACCATAATTCATTTAAAGAAAAAAATCACAAAAGTATTATACACTTGATCTTAACCAAAAGACCAAGCAGCGATACAAAGTATTATATGAATCTAGATCAATGAGAGGAAAGAACTTCAAATTCACACATACTGTTCCCAACTGTGAATTAAAAATAGAAGTCTCAAATGTTTCTGTATAAAAGAGAGAGGGAGCGCAGGCAGAGGAGAAAAGAAACAAAGTCCCTCCTCAGCTTGACCCAGGTAAGGTCATTAAATGGCGTTCAGACTAAACTTTCAGCCTGGATGGCTGCCACGTGACACCCTTCTCCAGCTCCGAAAGCCAAAGTACTTTGGTTCCTTTCATAAAAAGTTTCAGCAAGCCCTTCAAATGAAAATACATTAAATTTGAAAATTATAGAAACTTAATAGAGTAAGAATAATTCTTAGTCCTTCTATCATGTGAATGTATAAATACAGCATTTGAACTAAAAGGAAAAATTTACCTCTATACCAATAGCATGCCTCTGGCTTGGAACCCTCACGGTCTGCAGTATCTTAAGATAACAAAAATGAGATGTTAGGAGCATTCCTCATCACCAACAAGTAGTGGCTTTGCGATACAACAGTCACCGTCTTCCCCACCACACCCACAAATCCTACAATGGCCATCAGAACTGACGACTGACAGGTCTCTGTGGTCTCTCATTAGCAATTGTGTCAGGGCTGGTGGAACTGCCAATCACCTGGGCTTCGGAAAACTGGTCATTTCCAAGTGCACACAAGATGTGTTTTCAGCAAATTTCCTCTTACGGGTTGAAATCTCACCAGTGTTCTAAACACTGGTCTGTTTTAGAACCAGCCCTCCTGTTGGTACCAGGAAACCAAGAAGTACATTCGTCAAGAACAGGCTTCTTCCGTGGGCGGAAGTTCTGCGTTAAGATGTCCTGTCCCGACCTTGCTAGGGCCATACAATCTATTCACTGCTGTGCAACTTAACTCTCTCACAAGTTGAGAATACACTATTAGATGGGAAACTAATAGTCTGCTTAAAAGAAGAACAAAAACAGTCTCGCGCTAAGGACAGAACTGTCTAAACCCAATCGCACCACATCTCAGGTCTAAAGAGACACCAAGCACTTAGGACGCTGGCCGGCAAGTCCCGAGACACTCGTGAGTGAAAAAATCAAGTATCCATACTAAACCGAAGTGACCGGGCCTCTCAGCACATAACAACTCCCTTAGTTCTTGTTTTCATGAAGTATCACTGCCGCCCTCGGGACACATACGCTAGAACGTAATTAGAATATTTGACTGCTTCAAAACAGCTGCTTCTGGGAATAATGTGTTAGAATCACAGGCCCCCTTATGCTGTATTACTGTAAGACAAACAGTCCCCCAACCATTTTCCTATACATACCTCTACATAATACATTCTTATTTTCCTCTTCCTCTTACCACATATAGAAAAACGATGCCTTGAAAGAAATACTCCAATAGGGCTTACCTCTAGAGAAAGAAAAGGTGGTAGCTGCTCACTCTTCCGGCACTGGGCAGGAAGTGCACAGAAGGAAGAAGCAGGAAAGAAAAATGGGTAATTCCCCACACTTGATGAGTGCAGACGGCTTGCGAAGGCTTACCTGGATCACCCTGGTCTCGAAGACAGAGCTGAGGAATTCTGTCGTTCACCCTTGTCCCACACTGAAAAACTACTAAGTCTTCCGGGAGGAACCAGTCTCCGGGAACCTGGTGACACTGTCACCGCTCCAAGAGGCAAACCCAAACCTACCAGCCTCTAAAATGCTCAGGACCAAAAAGGTAAAACTTGTCATTGGGAAGCTCACGGTATGTAAGTTTTAAATTGGGTGCTCTTGCTTGTATATTATCAAGACTCACTTTCCAAACTGTAATAAGGTAAATAAAGGCGCTTGTAACACTACCTGAGTGTATTCCAGTGACTGCCAGAGGAGAGCAGCGATTTCAGGCGATTTGCCAAAAGCCGCCAGTGTCCGCAGCAGTTCGGCTTTCAGCACCGGGGGGATGCTGCACTGCAGGAGCCCCAGGATCACCACCACGGGGGTCCACTGAGGATGTTCGCAGAGCGCCAGGCGAGCGTTTTCACTCTGGGCAATGAGCACGAAATGAACAAGAGACTTCCCATTTTTAAAAGCTAAGAGAAATGGCCAGCAATCATCTAAATAGCACTTACCTGCTGAGTATTCATAGGCTATTTAATACATGCAACAATAAAGATAAGCGGCTTATCTTATCTTTAAGTGTGGCTTCTGCTTGAAGTCTACCAGTGAAGCAAATCAGATCACTAGCTCAGTCGAGGTAAAGAACTGCGGAGAAACAGCCTTAGTAAAATTAGTTTCACGGCCCTGAGCGTGGAAACGATACGTGCAGAAATAAACGGTCTGCCAGGGTCGTGTAAATCTTCCCTAGGCACTTTATATCCTTTCTTCAACAATGTACTGCATTAGCCAAAAAGTTCGTTTATAGTCTTTTCCCATAAGATGGCTCTAGTAGTGTTTAGTTGTCTTTAACTTCATTTGAAACAATTTTATTAGACTGATTCTGACAGCTGTCATATCAGTGTGCATTAAAAAAAAACTTATCAAAATCAGTGAATTTTTGTGCAGCCAATTAATTTTAATACCGAAGATGGAAAAAGATATGCAACATTTTCAGCATACTATTATTTCAAGAAAGGTAAAAAACGCAACTGAAACGCAAAGATGTGTGCAGTGTATGGAGAAGGTGCTGTGACTGATCGAAGGTGTCAAGGTGGTTTGTGAAGTTTCTTGGTACTATTGACATTGTGGCCAAATAATTCCTTCCCGTGGGGCTGTCTCATGCACTAGAAGATGTTTAGCAGCACCTGGGCCTCTACCCACTAGAAGCCAATAGCAGGAGATAGCCGACATGCTCAAAATATCCAAATCAATAAAGTTACTGGTAAAAATGAAAAATGTATCTTTTAGAGAAAAAAATGTTAACAGATGTTTTGGCCAACCCAATAACATAGTCTACTGTAATATAATACATAAATGAATATATACTTGTCCTTTACAGATAAAAAATGGAGACATATATGGCAGCAAATATTCCATTTTAATTCAATAAGAAATAACTAACTCTGTTTTGACGTTTAATAATGTTAAGCATTACTGAAAAAAGGACAGAAAGTTAGAAGACACTATTCCCGTCCTTCAGTCAGAATGTCAGACTGAGCAACTTATCTTCGCTCTGTTGAACAATGGAAGCAACTAGAAGGGACTTCTGAGTAGAAAAATTACGTAATGAAAATAATGTCTTTTACACAGCCTAATTCGGCAGTGGCAGGTAAGACGGCTTGGTGTAAGGAGAGAAAAGAGGAGTGATTCCGTAAATAACTTTTCAATAACAGACATTCTTTATGTACACACCCACACATCCACACCTATGCAGGGGAACTTTCTAGAAGGGTGAGCACCCAACAACTGATTCTTATTTGTCCTCGTAACTATTTTCCTCCAGGTTTATATTGTCATTTTCTTACAAGTTTATGGCAATACACAGGACTACAAGAACCACACCTTCTAAAGGTGAAGAAACAAAGACCTTAGGAATAGAACCCTACAGGAAGCTTCCCGTGAAGATGGCGGGGTAGGTAAACACTGTGCCCGCCTCCTCCAATGCCCGCATCAAAATTACATCCAAACACACCTGAAACCTATGTAATTTTATTAACCAATGTCACCCCAATAATGTCGATAAAAAGGAAAAAAAGAATGATGAAAAAATTACAACTAAATTACAGAACAACCACCCTTAAGAACAACCAGAAAACTAGCTAAACAGAACTCTTATAACTAAGGATATAAAGAAGCCACATCAAGACTGGGTTATACAATGAAATAAAAAACAAAGCCAAACAAAACAACAAAACATAATTCTACATATGCGCCAAATTTATCCCTACCAAACTTAGTGATACACAAAAATTTGGGGGCTCCTTACAACGCCGCTGTGCTAGAAAACAAAATTATACTCTTACATGCTGTGGATGGGTTACCTACCCAAGTAATGATGGTAGACGTGAGCTGCAGAAAAGCAATCAGTCCGTCCTGCTCCTTCTGGGTGATGCCACGCAAAGGAAGGTGGCGGTACTGGACGCTGTCTGCACTCGGGAGATCCTTCCGGAGGTGCTCGTGGTAAAGCATTAAGGAGTGAAAAAAATGCTCCCAGGAAACAGGACTGCCCCCTGCTCCCTGAATATTTTCAACTGTAAGGAAAGACAGCACAAAATTTTCTTTCAAAAATGTCTAAGCATTTGCTTGGAAATGGAGGATACAAATTTACAACAATACAAATACAAATATAAGAATACAAATTTAAAACAATAAATTTTGCTCTGCCCTGGCCAGGTAGCTCAGTTGGTTAGAGCATCGCCCCGATACACCAAGGTTGTAGGTTCGATCTCTGGTTAGGGCACATGCATGAAGCAACCAATGTTTCTCTCTCTCCCTCTAAAATCAATGAAGAAAAATTAAAAATCTTAAAAAATAAAAACAACCACCTTTGCCTTTGTCTGAGATAAGTAATGAGCTGAGAAAGGGCAGAATCCCTGTGTGCGCTAGAAGTCTGGGTTAGTTTTGCTCAGGACTAAGCAGGGGCAGTGCCCATGTAAACGCCCAGGTGAGCTGCCCTGGAGGTCAGTCCTCCACTTCACAAGCAGAGCCCCTCCGTGTTGTCATGTAACGGTAGAGGGCCACTGCTCCCACCACACAGTTCCCAAGTGTGGAGCTTAAATTCCCACAGACAGCACTACCTACAGTCTCAATCCACACCAAGCACCACGCGCAGAAGCACGGCACACAAGACCAGCCGGCCTCGGCAGAGCAGTCAGACGCGCCTCTGCGGCCAGGCTGGTCTCAGTTCCAATCACAGCGCCCCAGTTACTTGTGACTCTGGGTAAACGACTTCTCTCAACCTCAGTTTCCTCAATGTAAACGAAAGTAAAAACATCTACCTAGGAAAGCAGATGTTTAATAAATATTTCCTTCTCTTCCCTTTTGCAGTGTTTTTAGTTTAACCAGACTCTGAAACAAATTAACAAGTCTGAAAGTTACATGAGGACGTTGGGAGAGGGACCAAAAAAAATCATTAAGTACAGACATTTAGAAAACAAGCACTTATGAAAATAAAGACATCAAAATTATGCAGCAGGGTGTATATGTTGCTTTGAGCACCAGATACGCTCTTAAACATTTTTAAGTATTAATTTTGATTTTGTAAACTGAACTGTATTTTATAAAGCAAATGATAAAATTCCCCAGTGTGAGATCATAATCAAGGCATCACTGTGCATACAGCCACCCTGTGCTTCTTTCCCTGTTACCATAAACATCAGTTATACATCTGTAGAACCTACCACAAATAACCAATAGTCTTTAAAAGACCAAGGGATACTGCACTCCAGAACGTCACGATGAACTGACACGACATCCAGACTCTGCTTACCGTGACCGCTGCCGTTGACTTTGAGCAGGCTGAAACAGTAGTGGGCACACTGGGGCCCACTGGCCAATCCCTGGAGCATTTTCAGGTAAGGAATATAGATAGTTGGAGGCAACAGGTCACCCATTTGCCTAACAAACTTGGACAAAACAACCTGAAATAGGTGGAAAGCATTAGTTTACATAAAGCATATCTTCAATTTAAGGCAACATGGACTCGCTAATAAAGACTACATACTAACTAAAACTAATGAAGTACTCTGATTTAACCCCCAAAAGCCAAAATAATCTGGCATTCTACTTAGGAAAATTTGCTTTTTCAACCTTGTTATGAGCAATTTAATACAATTACAGAATAATATTTTTTGTGAACATAAGGTACACTTTTTTCCCAAACATCTCAACATCAGAGAACATAAGACTACTCACATTCTAAATATGCAAAACAATTGAAAAAATTTACCAATGTAAAAGTAACCTGCAAATTCAAAGACATACCTAGAAATCAGAGTTCCTAAATTCCAGTCAAATTCAGTATAAAGACCTTGGAACCCGAAATAATTTTTGATGGTAACCTGAACATATTTTGTTTGTGTTCCAGCCAATGCCATGTTCCTACACTCCTGTAAGTCCACGTGTTAGGGTTTCCTTTTTTCTTGCTTATTCCTTAAATCTATTATCGACAGCTAAAAATATTGCTCAGACTCATTAGTTGGAACTCTAAGCTGAAATTCCACAGGTCTCTGGAAATTATTGTTAAATCTGTTAGGTGTAATAATGATTTTGTAATTATGAAAAAAATACTCTTATTTGGAAGAGATATTAACTTCACTAACGAGAAGGCACCAATATCTCATGCTGCTTACAATTTATTTAAAATACTCCAGCAAAATAAAAGTAGTAAAAATAACTGCAGTAGATGAAGCAAACATGGCAAGATATTAACAGCGATTGAACTGAGATGCTGGATGTTCATCAGAATTAATTTCTCTTCCATGGTTGAAAATTTTCGTAATACAAAGTTCTTTTTCAAGTCTTTAAAAATGTTAATAAATCCGCCCTGGCCAGGTGGCTCAGTTGGTTGCAGCATCACCTCACACACCAAAGGCTGTGGGTTTGATCCTGGTCAGAGCACACACCTAGGACGCAGGTTCAATTCCCGTTTGGGGGACGTATGGGAGGGCACAATCGATGTTTCTCTCTCACATTGTTTCTTTCTCTCCACCCCCCACCCCTTCCTCTCTCTCTAAAATCAGTAAGCATATCCTTGCGTGAGGATTAAACAAATTGAATAAATCATTTTCTAAAACATTCTTTAAATGGGGAGAAAAATGAAACAACAAATGTAACAAATACAGTAAAATAAATGGCATCTGACCTTAGGATCTAGCACAACTGAAAATTAAATGCATGGAAACTTCTGGAACAGGAAATCCCAAAGACGGATATGGCAAGCCATCTTATTTGCTACTTCATACTTTACTTTAGTTAATACAGGGTAGAAAATGAGCTTTTTCCTCATTATCTACTGACTCGTAGGCATTCTGTCACCCATTGTAACGTCTAAGCTTTCTGCTTTAGTCCTTGCACCTCTATGTTCTCCAGCCTGTTAAGAGTGGGGTGCACTGGTTGTTGTCATGCCTGCAGAGGACAGGCTGGTACTCCTGAAGTTCAAACAAGTTACACATGGAGAGACCGGACACCTTTCTGTCTGTAACGACCTGACACACACCTAGTGCGTCACAATGCCTGCCTGCATCAACTCCAAAATAATCAGAACTCAACGGCAAGAGTTTCAAATCTCCTTAAATAGAAGGAAGAAGTGTAAGTTTCCAAAAGTGGCCATTTGTGTTACCAGCAATAAATCAGGAAAAAACATTTTTCATGTTTCCCAACTGCCAGTTACCATCTCCGAGCAGAAAAGTAAAACCATAGCGCTCACCTGGCGCTGAGGAGGCCGCTGGTGAGCCACGCCGAGGTACGAACCCAGGAGAGTGGTAGTCTGCAGAGGCTCTGAGGGACACCAGTACTCTAGAGCAAGCTCCAGGTTAAAAGGGTTCTTCTTATACAGCTCCCCAATCTGCAGAGAGTAAGCAAAGACTGTGGGAAGATACAGACAACTCAGAAGTTACTTTCAAATGAAAATTTACATTAATGAGTTCACCAAAGACAGTAGATCTAAAATTCCCAAAGTTGTGAGAAAAATCGCAGAAGAAGGAACATGACAGTGCATCCCATATAACGGCTTACCAAGAGCATCAGGTGTTCCAGATCCCTTCTAAGCGAAATGGGGGGTTCATTACCCATCTGCATACTCATGTGAATCATTCGAGCATCTTCATCGGCCCGATTCCTCAACTGCTTCACCTAATAAATATATTACACGTGGTTTGAGATGTAAATTTATTATATGAGTGAATAATACTGAAATCAGGAAACCAGGCAACAATCTAAAAGTGATTACATAAAGGACAAACTGTTTAAATATCAATTCCACTTTAATGACATGAAGAAATATGCTGGCAACTTTATTATATTACTGTCCATAATTTACAGTATCTTTTTAAAAGATTTTATTTATTTATTTTTAGTGAGAAGGGAAGAGAGGAAGAGAGGGAGAGAAACATCGATCGGCTGTCTCTCGTACATGCCATAATTTATAATATCAGTATCTTTAAATGTCAAAGCATTTCCCCACTATAGAGAAGTTGAGTTTTACTACAGTGTTTCCCAATGGGGACATTACTGACGTTTTGGGCAGAACATTTCTTCACTGAACACTGTAGGATGGTTTAGTATCCCTGGACTACCTACTAACTACCAACAACACTGCTATAGACATTGTAACGAGCAAAACTGGCCCCACTCTTCCCAAACATGCCCTGAAAGGCATTATAGCCCTGGTTGAGAATCATTACCTTATAACATTTGTGTGAACTAAATGCCAATTGAAATAAGAAGCTACTTCTCCCTTACAAAAAATTTCGTTAGATAAATCCAAAATTATAGTTGGAGATTTCAACACTCCTCTCTCATTATTCAATAGAACAAATACGCAGAAAATCAGCATGAATATGAAAGATTGATCAATACTATCAACCCACTGATCAAAGAAGTCTCAAGGAAAATTAGAAAATATATTAAGTTGAACAAAAAGAAAATACAACATATCAAAATTTGTGACACAGGCCCTGGCTGGGCAGCTCAGCTGGTCAGAGCGTCATCCAGATTTGCCAAGGTTGTGGGTTCGATTCCTAGTCAGGGTACATACAAGAATCAACCAATGAGTGCATGAATAAATAGAACAAATCGATGTTTCGCTCTCTCTAATTTCTTCTCTGAAATCAATACATAAATTTTTTTTTAATTTTATGACACAGCTAAAGCAGAAATTAGAAATAAATATATAACGTTAAATGCTTCCATTAGAAATAAAAAAGGTTTCAAATCAATAATCTAAGCTCCCACCTTAAGAAAATGAAATGAGAAGGGCAAATTACACTGAAAGCAAAAGGAAGATGGTAGGAAAGAGCAGAAATAAAAAATACTTAAGCAAAGTATACGAAAATCAATGAAGCCAAAGCTGGCTCATTGGGAAAAATCAATACAATGTATAAACCTCTAGGTAGGTTAATTAAAAAAGAGAGAAGACACAAATTACCAATATTAAGAATGACAGAGAAAACATCACTACAGATCCTATAGATATGAAAAATGTAATACAGGAATATTAGAGAAAACCTTATACCAACCAATTTGAATGAAGTGGACAAAGTCAGAAACCACCAAAGCTCATTCAAGAATAATCCTATATCCACTTTTAAAAACTCTAGTATCCCAGATTTGTGTGAATAAATTGTGTGCCCTATCCAAGCCATTTATGATTTTATTTATTCAAATTACTCTCATCCTTCATTTCCAGATACCATTATCACTCCATAACCAAAGCCCCGTCTGTACTACTAATTAGGAAAAACATTAAGCCCTAACCTTCCTTATGGCTTCATTTCTGCAAATGTAGAACAAGAGGATTAGCAGACTTCTTCCTATTCCAACATTCTGTGAGGTTAATCTACCAAGTCCCTCCCGGTTGATGAGGGGTCCAGTTATCTGCTGTGTTCCTTGACTACTCTAGTCCTGAGTGAGCCATCTTTAGCTTAAGTAAGTCCATAGTAACTTACTGTCTATACCTCTCATTTACTTACTGTTACTACCTATGCTTTTCTGTGTGTGTATCTTATTTCTCCAGCTAGGTTATAAATTCTTTTCTGGAAGGGAAATGAGTCTCCTGCTTGTCTTCTTCACAACTCCTATCATAGTACCTGGAAACGTGAGAAACTCAATAGACAGGATTCATTAAATAATGAGTTAGCACTTCATTCCTTGATTGCTTATTGCCATATGGGTATTTTTTTTCCATTTGCTTTATGTTTTTCAAGGGGTATGGTATCAGAACCACACAAGAGTATTACACATGTAGATCCTTGAAGAGAGCTTATTAAAACATACACACAAAGGGTGATTTGATAGGACTTCACTCCCTCTTTTATCTCCTGCTACCATTTTGATGGCTTTCTTGGAACAAAACGGCACAGAGAGCATCTGTTATGAAGGAGCTGTCTGAAATGGCTCTGAGAATCCTTTTTTGGATCAAACCCTTTATTCAAAAGTAGTCTTGGCATTAATTTCTATAATCTTTATGTTATCTGTATCAATGCAGAAGCCCATTTATATACTACAATTAAGGGTCTAAACAATTATCTGTGCAATGAGATTTTCCGCTGTGGCTTCCACAACTCTGTATAGAAATATACATGAAGCAACTCAGCGTCAATCGCTAGCGTAGCATGGCGTTAATAATTTCCTACCCATTCAACATTTTCATTTAACTATTACTTTCTCATTATAAACCACTGTCGATGTGAAGTATTTCTTTTAGCTTATTCTCAGTTAACAGGTTTAATTATTTCATTTTCATGAATCACAAACTAATTCACAAGCTGTGACATAACCCCTGTCAAATTTCAATCTATACTAAAAGGTTTTATTAATTTCTAAAACACCATGTTAGTTTCACTGTTAGGTTTTAAATTATTTTATAAAATTCTTCTACTACTTTTTTTACTCATCCTAAATTATTTCACCGACCTTCATTGGCATAAGTGCAAGGAAATCTGTGATGAGATTGTGGATCCTACGAATATAAAACTCCTCCTGATAGAAGTTTTCTGACACCACTACGGATTCGGTGAGGAAGAGGAAAACGTTGTCAGCAACCGCGAGCTCCGCCATTGCTTCATCTGCTTCCGTGAATTCAGCCAGAGCTAGAAATGTATTTAGAAAAACAGCACACGGAAGAAAAGTTATTAAACTAGATGACAAATAAAATCTTTAAAAAATGAAAATAAAAACTCAATAGATTAAAATAGCTCGTAATATTCTGGTATTTCAAAATTGCTCGACCTCCTTACACATGCTATGCACCAAATGGGCCTGGATTCAACTCTGATTGACTCACAAACCCCAAAGAAGTACTGAAAAAGTACATTAGAAAACCACACGCTCTTCACAGTAACATCGTGAATGATAAAAAACTACTTCAGAGATCCGTGATGTAACGGTGACGTAGTCAGGGAGCTACTACCAAAACATTAACATGTGAAAATGATGCTAAGGCTTTCACCTCAGTCAGTGAAATGATCTGGTCATTCAGAAAAAGTCTTCACAACCAATAAGTGAGACCGAAACCTGAACACAACCACCTAAGTAACTCTACTAATTTGGTAATCAAGTAGCAAAAATTGAAAAGCAAATCTCAACCTAAAGATAAACTAGTCTACTTGTAATTTTTCTAGGTTTTTGTTTGAAAATTTCAAATTATCTTAAAAAAAAAAGACCAAACCCCCACATACCCATCAGCGAGCTTCAGTGTTACCCATATGGGCAATCTGATTTCATCTAGATCTCCACGCATGCTCCCTCTCCACCACAATTAGATTCAAGCACATTCCAGACAATTTAACATTTCGCTTGTATTTCAGCACACAACTCAAGGGTACTTTAAAAGGAAAATAAACCATATCGTTCCTCAATATCAAATATCCAGACGGTACTCAAATTTACAATTGTCTCATAAATGTTATGAAAGATTTTGGTTTTGTTTTTTGCCTTTTATCTTTTGTGCAGTTTGTTTGCTTGAATCAGAATCCAAGTAAGAGCTACCTATTGCAGCTAACTGATACAACTGAAGGCTCCTCCTAAATCTTTACAGTATTTCCCTTGTCCTTCATTGGCTGAAGAAACTGGGACTTTTATCCTGTAGATTTTCCACAACGTGGTGCGGCATGCGTCCCGACGGTGCAGCGAACACATCTTCTGTCCCCCGGGTACACCAAGCACTGGCAGTTCTACCCAGAGAGACTTGGTCTTACATTCAGTGTTCTTGGTAATAGTACGTCCTAGGGGCAGTGTGTCCTTCCATCGAGAAACGCATTGCTGACGACTTCTTCTGAATTTCACACATGAAGCTGCTAGGTGAGTCTGTGGCGCTCTGGCTTTGGAAAGGGGCCGCTGCAGAGCTGACTGTGCCTGCCTGTCAGGCCAAACAGACACGCAGTGTGCTGCTGAAAGCGTCTCCATCGTCTTGGAAAGGGTCGCCATAGAGATACACCAGGATAATCTCCACCAGAGGAAAAGCAATGGGCTTTTTTTGGTTTATGTTTTGTTTTGCATTTTGAAATAAAACCTACATATCTATCCATTCCATACAAACTCCTTGAGAACAAAATAGTTTCTTAATTCTTATGCTGAGTAATAATGATTACTGAAATTACCAATTAAGTAAATATTAATAATAACAATAATTCCAAATCTTCACTTGAATTCATAAATGTTGGAATTAAAATTGCAGGATGATCAATTCAAGAACTATTTATGGAAGACTAGGTAATAAGTGGCATTAACAGCTTAATATAAATTGAGTCTTAATGTTAAAATCAGTATATTCAAATTTTGTCAAAGTTTACCACAATTCCAAACACACCCTTTATAAATTAATGTAATAAACATGTTTGATAAAATTCAAGAAGTCTATGAAGAGAGTGGGAACTAATTTTTTAAAATTGAGATTTTTGTTAAAACTTCTCTATTATTTCAAGAAATGCCCATTTCTGAAATATAAGATAAACAATTCATCCTTTATAGCAATTTTTAAAACTCAAATTTACAAAAAAATTATAGTTTAAAAAATGTTAATTATAATATCCCTAATTATCAAAGCTTATAAAAAAGGGTATGAGCGTGTAAAGCTAAAGAGATTAAGTAGCCAAAGACCTAGGCGTAGAAAGGGAGGCTGGATTCCCGGCCTCCTCCTACCTACTATTCCACAGCCAAGTGTAGTACGTTCTGTCGTACTGTCGTGCCTCTCAGGCTCAGGGAAATAGTACAGTAAATTACAGCGCGCGAATTTAATGAAGCATCATGTAGCCACTTAAAAGTTTAAAGGGTAATTTTATGCCCTTTAAGTACTGAAAAGTCTATCAGTACTTTTCTGGCATAAAATTAGACTCCAGAAACAGAATTTGTACATGATTATAAAGGTCTAATTAGCCACCTATCAGCTTTAATAAAAACCACTTGGCCAAAGAAAATCTCCTGATACGAAAAATGCTTTCCGCAGCCCCCTTGGGAACAGCACAACCTAGCGGACAAAACCTTCTAGAATCATACCACTGGTAAGACAGTGCAATCAGCTGACACTCCAGGACTAGAACACATCGGCATGGATGGTAAACTTTAATAAAATCTTTCCAGATTTACCATAAAGACAAGCGACGACTCTGGGACTTCAAATGACAACGAAAGCACAGTTCTCACCCCGTGAGTGTGTGTCTCTGCTTGAGCATGGTAATCACATGCTTGAACAGGGTAATTACATGAATGTAAACAGCAGAGTAGGGTATGCCCTAGTGGGCAATGCACTGTTAAGTCAGAACCCCACATTCATTCTTCATTGATCTGACGATCTCCTTTCTAACGTATTATATTTAAGGGAAAAAATTTTCATATAAAATCTTTGGGAGACAAGGGGGAAAAAAGCTGTATTTCGCCACCTTACAAACTTGCATTTAATACAGTTCTGGATATCTTCCTATGCTCATGCTTAAATTTGGCAAAAATAACACCCCTTCCAAAATACCATTAAAATTGATACGTTCTTTCTCATACCAAAATCACCTACGATCAATTTACCTGTCACGTCAGGTAACTGAGACACTCCCCGCAGCGCCAGGGCCCAGGCAAGTCTGACAGTGGCTTGCAGCCCCGGCAGCTTCCAAGGCTGTGAGTCTTGAAGGCGAGAGTGAATGGTTGCAATGTACTGCCTCTCTGTCAGCAGTGGGAGCTGCTGAATCATATCTGAAAACACAAAACAGACCACTATACCAAAAAAGTAGAAAAGTTTTCACTTTGATATACAGAACTAATGTCTAAAAATCAGGAACATCACAGAATTCTCATTAAAGAATGATGACTAGTTAACATTAAGGTTTGAAACACCAAAAATTACACTACTGTAAAAATTGCACACACACAAAAAACAAAAGATATTAATAATCCTAAATTTTAATTCCATTATTTTCGATGGTGTTTAAGTGTACTATAAATAAATTAGAAAAATAAAGAGCTACTCCTGTTTTCAGTATATAAATTCTAAAATATAAATCAATGCTACTTAAAGGTCAAAATATTAGAATCTTACTAGATAAATAAGCCAACCTGAATTTAAAATATCAAGTAAAAACTGACCAAAACAAGAATGTAAATTGCAAACAAGTACCTAACATAAATGAAACATAAATTGTAATATAAATGAAATAGCCAAATGATAATCAAAGAATTTTGAAATTACACTTCAGTTGTACTGTGGTACTTCAAACAAGCACAGAATTCTGAATACCAGTAATAAATAAATAAATAAATAAATGAGAAACACCACTGACCACCCAAGATTTCACTTATTTTCTTATACTTCCTTTTGATGTCATCTTGTGAATCATTAGTTCACAACCTTCAAGAACACATTCTTTGTTGTTGTTGTTGTTGTTAAATCCTAACCTGAGGATACATTTATTGATTTTTTGAGAGAGGCAGGGAAGAGAGAGAAACATCAGTGGGTTGCCTCCCATATGTGCCCCGACCTGAAACGAAACCCTCAACTAGGTATGTGACCTGACCAGGAATCAAACTCACAACCTTTCGGTGCACAGAAGGATGCTCCAACCAACCAAGCCACACAGGCCAGGGCTAAGAACACATTCTTTATTTAACTTCCTATACTTTGAAAGGTTTTGTCTACTATTGTACATGTACTAGTAATTCACTTCTCCCATTTATTAATCATGATAAACAGAATAACAGAAATTGTAAATGAGTTAATCAATCTAAGCACCTGACATTGATACAATCACAACCTAGTGCCAAAACCTTTGTATCTCTGTTAGCCTACGAAACTTTCCAGGCATTTCGTTATCTTCGGAAAGTCCCAGTTTGCAACCTTTCATTAGCACAGCGCACCCCCATTTAACTCTGTGACCCGCTACAGGGAAGGTAACCAGTGTGCTGACGAGCAGCGTTCCTGTATGAGCATGGGCACTGCTCACTGTGTGGCACACGAAGCGCAGTGTGGCAGCTGGACTGGAGGGAAGGGGCAGCTGTGTTTTCAATAAGCCCGTCCAAGTGGCCACAGAGAGTCACCAAAGATGACAGGCCAGCATCCATTCTCCTCACAGACCCAAAGGTAGAAGTAGATGATGCACTCAGGCGAACGGTGGATAATTATTGGAATAATTGTAAGTATCTATTACACTAAATAGTAATAATCTTTCTTTGGGGGAATCATTTTTGAGGTCCTCGGTTCTGAGCAATAATTGGTTATGTGGTTACCAAGTAAAATTGTATATGCTTCAGAGAAAATAAAAGACAAAGATGATATATTACTAAAAATGATAGTTCTCTCTTAGAATGTTTTCATGAAAGGTTTGAAATGTAAGTAAATAGTAAAGAAATAAGCAATTAAGTAAATCAGGCATGCATAACTCATGAACATGTGTTACATAACCTTTAACGCTTTCCCATTCCAAAACCCAAAGGACAGTAGAAACATCAAACAGGATTATAAATATTTTTTAAATGTAATCTCATTATCTAAATACTCGAATATAGGAAACAGGCTGTGTGGAGGAGAGTAAAGGGGGGAAAACTGGGACAACTGTAATAGAACAACAATAAAATATTCAATTAAAACATACACAGGGTCCGGCAGAATTAACGCCTGCTTGAGTGTGGCTGGTAGGGTAATAACATGGGTGTGATAATTTGTAATTTCAATTTGAACATTTCACCTAAAATGTCATATGGTGTGTTTGAGTGTGATATTGTTATGTTACAGAATTTACATCTCATGATTTTGTAATAAAAAAAGGGGCATTATTTGTGCCAAACCCTGCATATATATTCAAATATAAGTGAATTGTACACAAAGGAATAAAAAGTACAATTTTTAACTTTAGCAGGTAAAATATCCCCCTTCTTAAATGTTACGCCCACAATTTCACATCTGACTTTTAGAAATAAGTGCATTGTATTAAGAGACATGAAACCCAATACCGTCGCGTTCCTCTATGTTCTGTTCTATAAAACTGGTATCAAAGCAGTACAGAAGTGCCATAAGAAGAGCCAGATTCACTGAATCCAAGGAGCCATTAGCCTCAACTGTCACTCTTTCCAAATGTCCAATGAGGAGCAGAGTGTCGTCTTTGCCTAAAGGGGACTGGCAAGCCCAGGCGAAAAGGCTTTCTGCCAGAGACTGCCTGCACTCCTTGATGAGATCAGAAACCTAGAAATAAAAAGTATGATTAAATATGGATAAAATAAAAACATAAAAATAAATCATATTGAAGCCTGGTCTTACTCCAAAATCGAAACTATGTTTTATAAAGATAGTTTATAAAAACTATTAGATAAATAAATATATCTAAATCTTACAATCTCACCTCTGAAATTCTGAACAAACCCTATTGTTAATTCCTCGTTCTTAAGTTCCAAGCTCCTGTGTGGGATAACCAATTTCTTGAAGAGTTCATTCCAAAAGAAGAGCTAGAATTGTACAAAGGGACTAGAAAGACGCTAAAACCACGGCTAGTCTATTTCACAGACACAGTGGCCTAAACACTTTAATATGCATTATTGATTTTCCCACGCCTGTACCAGAAGAATGTTCTGACTGTCAGGACTTTCTGCCTCCGAGATCTGACAAGCCATGAATTGATCGTGTGAAACCTGCCTCTTTGCGATGTTTTTCACTGCCCAAACCTCTCTCGCGCTGCAGTTTCTCAAACTCATTGTTCACATCAATCTGTGACACCAGAGTAAGGATTTTGTACGTCAACCCTTGCTCCATCAGCTCATCTGTAAAGCGTGTTGTCATGGAAACCAGTTCTGGACTGTAATAAAAAGAAATCAATAAACAAAGTTATAACGACTAGTAATGCTTATACTTCCTCGTTAGATGGATACGGCAAATGCTCTTTTGACAATATGTTGTGTTACTGGAAACAACCAATGAATTGTAACCTAGATGTTGTCATCCTTCTTGGATCACTGAGTTTCAATAAGCTTCTAACCACAAACAACTGAATTATCTTCTATTTGTAAACAAAGTACATTTAAACATGTCATGTCAGTCTTGGCAGAAAAAGGGAGCGTTTATGACTTATGTTACACACGTTACTTAAATTATACATATTAATGAGAGATTTTTGTTGTTTCTAACACTGTAATTCTTCAGGTAATTTCTAATTAACCCCTGAAATCCAAGACGTGCACAGACCTGAGTTCAAGGGTCCACGTCTTCCCTCGTCTAGACTGTACCAAAGCTTTCAGGGAATTTGCAATGCATCGCTTTCCATCCCAATATAAAAGAACAGCTACTAATCCTCTGGTGAGGCCAGGAAAGTGTGGCTGCTGGTGCTCTCCTAGAAAACGAAGTCGAGAAATAATTTAGTAAATAAGTACTTATGTGCTTAGGATGAGACAAAAATCACTATACCAATGTTCAAAGAATTCACAGACTCTCAGGGCTTAAGGGCCCCTAAGGGTCCTCTACTTCAAACATCCACCCACTGTTTTATTCTCTTTCACAGGAAATCTTTCCAATATTTAGAAGTTTCTTTCCCTAGAGTCTTTTGTTTCGTCTTCGTCACTCACCCTTTCAACTGCTCTCCTTTGGGTAAGTTCCACTTTGTCTTTTTTTCAAAGCACCCTGCCTAGAGTTTCAGTTTCATTTCCTATGGCTTTCTCTCCCCGTAGTTCAAGTACTCATCCACTCCCGTCCCTTCAGTTCCCCAATTCATCTCACTGCTCCACACCGCTGTACAGGTGATTGCTTCCGTCTGGATGCCCTTGGTCCTCCTAAGTGCACGCCTATTCCATCTGACATTTGCCTACTCACTTTTCTTTTTTTTCTTTTTTAAAGATAGTCAAATATTATTTTTTATTTTTTATTTCTTTTTTTAAATTGGATTATTTTTATTTTTTTTAATTTTTATTGTTATTCAATTACAGTTGTATGCCTTTTCTCCCCATCCCTCCCTCCCCCACCTCCACCCTCCTCCTTGATTTTGTCCATGTGTCCTTTATAGTAGTTCCTGTAATTCCCTCTCCCTACTGTCCCCTCCCCACTCCCCCCTGTCCATTGTTAGATTGTTCTTAACTTCAATGTCTTTGGTTATATTTTGTTTGCTTTTTTTTTCTTTTGTTGATTATGTTCTAGTTAAAGGTGAGATCATATGGTATTTGTCCCTCACCGTCTGGCTTATATCACTTAGCATAATGCTCTCCAGTGCCTACTCACTTCTCAACACCGACCTTAAGCCTCACATCTTTGTGAAGACTTCCCAGTACAACCCAAGGTCAGTTTAACCCTCTGCCTTCCAGACCATCACTAAATCTTGCACACACCTGCATTAATGCACTTTATGGGGTTGTGATTATTTGCTTCCATGTCTTTCTCAATTACTAGACTATAAGCTCCTTCACACTATCTGAGGTTTGGTTCATCTTTATATCCCTGGAATGGTAACACAGTGCCTAGCCCATGGTATGCAAAAAATAAATGTTAAATAAAAATTCTGAGTTAAACTCAAAACTCATGCACATCCAGTTAACATCTCCATCACAGAATGGGAAAACTACCTTATTTATTCTCAATATCACACTTCTTTTAACACAGACTTATGTGTGGCAGCCACATGGTATCTTTAGACATACTAGACTTTCTTTCAATTACAGCGTCTACACGGCTTCTTCACATGGCTCATTATAATTAAAATGAATTTATTTTATGGAAATCTCCATTTTTTTTCTATATAGTAGCCAAAGAAACAATCTCCAAGTTATTCTAGATTAAATCTTCTGTTTAAAATTGCAATTAGAATAAAATCCAAATGATTTTCACGGTCTGTATGACTGAACAAGGTCCAGCCCTGACCCTGTAGCTCAGCTGGTTAGACCATCATCCCAATACACCAAGGTTATGGGTTCAATACCCGGTCAGGGCACATACAAGAATCAACCAATGAATGCAAAAATAAGTGAAACAACAAATTAATGCTTCTCGCTCTCTTCCCTCCTGCCTTCCTCTCTAAAATCAAATTTTAAAAAATTTTAAAAAGACTGGATAGGGTCAGATTCCTGGTCTGTCCTCATCTCCCTTCACTCTCCCCCTCGTTCCTAATGTTCCCTGTGGTCTTGTTATCCTTTCACATGCCTGTGTCCTCCCCTCAAGCACTAGCTGTTTGCTCTGCCTAGAACCTCCCTCGCCAACACCCCTGGCATTTGTCATCATGAAGGCCAGGTCAAAGGCCCCAATGTCACCGAGGCCTTGTCTAAGAGCCCTATTCAACTTGCCTCCATCTCTCCTCCACTGCCCTGTTTTATTTTCTTCCTAGAACTCAGTATTATTGAAATTATCTTACTTTGTCCTAGTCATTATCTGAATCACCCCCTCAAAAAGCAAACTCCAAAAAAAGCAAAAACCTTACCTTCTTCCTCATTATGAGACAATAAATGCTTTGTGCTACAGAATTTCTCAGATGCAGCCAATGATTCTTTGCTAGTGAACGACCATGTAAAAGCTTATATTACAAGACACCGTCAATGCCTCCAGTCACTAAAGCCTTCCATTGGCCAAAGGGAAACAAAAGGCAATATTTGGAATATGACTTTTCAAATGAATGGCATCCTTAGAAACTATTTTGGAATCTAAATGATATACTACCTTAAACTCCGAGCAAATAATTTTATAATTCTTACTACCTTACTGTAGGTTCAGTTAAATGTCACCTACCAGCGAGGAGAAGCTCAACAGCTGCCAGTTCTCCAATGTCAAAGAGATCGCTGAGGATAAAGGCTTCTTTAATGAGCTGCTCAGGAAGAAGCCGGGTTCCTTGTTGACCCTGGATGGCCACTCCCTCCGTACTGGCTTTCTGAACCTTCTCGTGTTGTTGGACATTTTTTGGCTGCGATGGCAGAAATACATAAGGTCATGTAATGAAAAGAGTCCATTGGAAACACGGTCTTCCATTGCTACCTGCAGAAGTCCATTCTAAGGCAGACTGGCAACATGACAAACGAGGTATTTCTTGCCAGATGGTCTACAATCAGACCTTCATGAAGCAGCATTTTACATTGCCTTCACCTTTTCATCCTATTACTGCCTTCTCAGCGATGCCTTCTGCTGAACTCTGAACTACAAAATTTGAAGAAAGCACACAAAGGAGCATACTGCTTTTCAAGTTTCTAAGGAACTTTTCCCATTATATGTTTAATAAATAAAAAAGTAAAATCTTCAAGTGGAAAGTAATAATGGACATATGAAGTGTTACATTAATTAGTGGGGCTAATGACTGTTTATTGGTATATTATTTAAAACATAGTCTTATCCACCAAAAGGCCTTACACCTTGGTTCAGATATTTAACGAATAACACATAGTACAGAATTACTCGATGGATCACACTGTCTTAGACATTTACACCTTAAAAAAGGCTACAAAGATCATTTACTCCAGCCCCTCCATTAACAGGTGGAAAAGCTGAGGCCCACATGAGTCAGATGACAGGCCTACGGGAATACAACTCTGGTGGCATAGCCCACACTGGAACTCCGCTCAACTGGCTCCCAAGCTAGGACTCTTTCTAATAAAAATAGCTAAAAAACCTACAAAGCAAAAAGCCATTTCTGGTTAAGACAAACTCAGAAATAGTTCTTATATGATCTTGTTAGTCTATAAAAGAAAATTGACAAACAGCAAGAACAGGCATTTCCAAACACAAATCTCCCCCACTCAGTACTGTATTCCTGAACGAAAAGGATTTGAAGATGCAGTGATTAATGATATGCACGATCTGACTTGTTCAGCTAATACAACTCCTATAACATTATGAAGAGTTAAAATTTTGAAGTGTGCCTGGAAATAAACAAAATAATCAATCTTACTGAGCTTAGATGTATGAACTATAAGTCAGAAATTCCAAAGAGGCTCATTTTTCTAGAATATACTGAACTCTCTAAATTGTATTTAAATAGTAATATATCTCCTAGCTAGAAATAAATCAATTATTAACTTCTACAGAAAACAAAAGAAACTAATAACTGGTTCTAGAAAAAATGACATTTTTAGGGAAAACTTGACATCGATCGACCAGTACAAGTACCATATTTCATTTACATGCATTAAGAGTTTATGTGCTCCTTGAATCTTTAAAAAAGCAAATCCAAAAAACGAAAAAGAAAATGTCCTACTGGGTTTCTGAATAATGAGATGAAGTCGGGTTTATGTTTCTTCAAAATCATGTCAAGAAGGTGGACAGCTTCAGGTTGTCTTCTCCAGAGAGCATTTCCCACCGTCTGCCAAATGTCTTTGTAAGGACCCCACAGACTCGCAGCTTACCGAAAAAAATAAACAAAGGCAACATCAAATAAAACAATGTATTTGGAAAATAACTTAGGTGTTGTCTATACATTTTAGTCATGCACATGGATACTTTTAAACACACCGAGTTATACACATAAAACAAACATTAACATAAAAGCATACTTATTAAAATTCTCAAGCAAAAATATAAACATCATTTTATCTAACTTAATATAATGTAAATTCTGACTTTAAGTTGGAGTATCAGCGGAACCTGGTTTTGCCACTTGATTAGCTGGGTGACACAGAGGGAGAAAATACCCTGTTTACGCTTCGGTTTCCTTATACCTACAATAAGGACGCCATCAGCTCCCTAGCACTGAATGATTACATGAGACACACTAGGTGGAACACACAGCACGGTGCCTGCATAGCGCAGGCACACAGTAAATGTAAGCCACTTTCCATCCACATGAAAAGCAGGAGTAGGGGGAAATCAGAGTCCATAAAACTTAACAGCTAAGAAAAAAAAGCATTTGGGCCAGGATACCCGCTAATAAGAAGCACAGAATTACGAAATACTTTTGTAAATTCATATAAAAAGGGTTACATTTGGATTTGTAAAGGTAGTAAGTAAGAAGTAATACTGAACTTTTGCTGTGTGCCACTGAGCATAGTTCTAAGCTCTTTCCATGTATCGTTTATCTCGGAACACTATGAGGTCGGCGCCATGTATTCCCCCATCTTTACAGACATGGAAACTGAGGCAGAGAGGTCAAGAAAATCACCCAAGGTCACCCTGGTAAGTAAGTGGGGTGTGAACCCAGACAGTCTGGCAGCAGAATGTGTCCTAACCACTAAGCAGCACTGCCTCCACATGGAAACGTGAGGGTGAATTTATTTCAGGCATGTCCGGTAAATAGCCTGGGAAGTAAAGAAATTCAGATCACATCCAGACACACCCAGGCAAATTTACGTTACCTAAACTCAGCCAAATTCACTTATCTACAAATATTTAAGCTCCAAGAACAAACAGTACGATATGACGGGGGATAAGAAGAGAAACAATCCTGGTTTCTAAGAACCTGCAATCAAGTTCAGGAGACAAGGGGAAGGTGAGTGAAATATCCCACTAACAATACAAAAAAAGAGTAGAATTGTTGCCACAAACAACGTGAGAATTTTAAAAGGTCACATGATGGTCGAGGACTTCTACGGGATGGTTACACACTTGTGCGGCAATTGGGAGGATGAGAAAAGCGCGGGTGACAAAGAACAGCCCAGGGAAAGTGTGAAAGAGAATCTGAAGAGCACGTGTGAGAGAATGAGGTCAGATGTCAGACCGGTGGCTTTCCAAATTTGTTTTACTGTAGCCGTGGTAAGAAATATTCCGTATCTCAACCCACTACACACATACATGCAAAAGTCAAACAAGTTTCATGTGAAATACTAACATTCGCTCGTTTATTACACCAGCGCACTCGTATTTCATACACTCTTTCCTTTACTGGTGGAGGACCCACTACATTTATTTAGAGCGCATTATTTGAAAGACACTACCCTGAAGTCCAAGGTTTCTGTCTGCGAACAATCAGATAGGGTTCCTGGATGTGTTTATAAAGTCTCTGAAAGGGAAACTAGTCAAATCCCATCAGTCACTCAATGGATGAAACTTAGAAATAAATAACTATACTAACTGTAAAATTAGCCTAAACTGTAAAGGATGCTCTGTGAACACATTTAACTGGTATCTGAGAAAACACAAAACCAACTAAAGTTACCAGGACAATATGAGGGACATGAAAGTTAACCTAATTCAATGTGCTACATTTCTCCCAACAATATCAGAGGAAGGCAATCTAGTGGGGAATTTTTTTAAGGGGGGGATGTGTAGGGAGAGGACAGACTAAATCAGTCAAGCTCAATCATTCATTCACTCACCAAGTACTTATGGAGGGCCTGGGACTATAGGCTAAGCAAGACAGGATCCCTCCTGGAACTTACAGATTGACAAGTGGAACATTAAACACAGACTTCAAAAACCAGTTACCAGTACAATAAAAAATGTGAGGAAGTATAGAGTACTGAGAATATATACAAGGGAACACCTACCCTAATCTGAAGGGCAGGGCAGGAAATGGTATGTCAGGTCTTTGGCGTGGGGAATGGAATCAGAATGCCTCGACCACACGCAGAGAGTAATCAATCATCCAACTCCCTGCTTCGCTCCCATACTTGCCAAACCTCTGATTAAAAATACACATCGACATATAAATTTCTAGAACAAAGAATGAGCTGACGCACCAGCAGGAGTACCAATGCAGATACACTTCCCATTAAAGATCAATAAATTGGCATACTGGTATGGCATATATCTGTCTTTTACTGAGTCTCATTAGAGAAATTCAATTACTAGGATCGAATCAACTCCGGAGACACTAACAAATAGAGTTCTGTACCTGTCAAAATTCGGGTCTGCCCCTGGGTCCTGGCGACCCCCCATCAGATGCTAGTTGCATGGTGCCTAGCTGACTTCTCTAGAAATCACCTTCTTGGCCCTCTCTAACTGCAAATGATGGAGTAGTTTTGAGCGTTGGATTTCAGAACAAGATGGGTTTTTTTCCTATTAGTAAACGGGAAAGTTTCAAGTACTAGTAGAATGAAATCGGCACTGTAGGACAAAGGCATGACTGATGGACTCTCTAGAATAGGAAATGTCCGGGACCAAGGGTGAGAGGTAAGCCACTCCCGAGGTGGAAACCTAAACTAGGACAGTGAAATGGACAAGGCCTGTTTGTAGAGTCAGAACTGGCAATTGACCGGCACGGGGTGCAAAGAAAAGATACCAAAAATGACTCCTAGGCAAATTTGAATCTTGCCTTACAACGTACTTAAGAACTCTGACAAACTAAGGGGAGGGGAAATGCTAGAGCGAATGGGGGTACTGGGTGGGGGGTGGGGTAAAGGGGAGGGGGGAAATGGGACAACTGTAGACGCATAATCAATAAAATATACTTAATTTAAAAATAAGTAAATAAAAAGAAAAAAAGTCCTCTGACAAAGAGCTGACAAAAGACTGTCAGTCCTGCGCAAAGTACAACAAACCAGGGGCGGGCGGGGGGTGGGGGGGGTAGTGCATAGAGCCAGAAGGACAAGGCGCCCGAGAAAGAGTGCTCTTGAGATTCTCGACAAGCAATTACCACACAGATACGCTCTTAATTGTGTCCACGAAGCTAAGTACGTTTCAATCCAGCCACTGCCATTCTAAGCAGAAAATTCACTTTCGGGAATCCTTGCCCCGCCCACTAGGCGCCAACAGTGCTTCCCAGGAATTGTGACAACCAAAGTGCACCCACTCTTTCAAATCCCCGGTTGAGAACTGCCAAAAGAGAAGCCCCCCCAGGTCTTTCCGAGTTCCTTCACTGCCTTCTAGGTTCTACCTCGCCCCGAAGATCAAACACTCCAAAGGTACGGGAGCATCCAGGAATGGCCACACCCGCAAAACTGGAAGTCATCTGATGAGCCCAGGGCACCCATTCTCCTTCTCCACCACCTTCCGGGTTGCAGGCTTCATCATCGGGGTCCTCGCTTCCTGCAAAAACCCCCCAACCTCCACGAAGGGTCCCGGTGCGAGCTGTCAGCGGGCGCTCGTGGCTGAAAAATATCTCAGGTCCTCTGGCCTCATTGCCCGAGACTTGCGTATCCTGGCGAAATCCCGGCCGCAGACACATAATGGGGTGGGGAGTGGGAAGGACTAGGCTCGGCCCTGGGCTGCGGGAGATTGCACGCACAGTTGCAACGAACCCGGTCCCCTTGCCTCGACCCTCAAAGCCCAGCTCTGGGACTAGAGCCGCAGCGCCGACGCGCGCCATTCAAACTGGAGAAGGGTCGGCACGCTAGGCCCAGAGCTAGGGAGAAGCGAGCACTATGCACAAGAGGAGGCCCGGACTCCAAGGAACCTCACAGCCCGGGTGTCTCCCTGGAAAACCGATCGTAGCCCTGCCCCAGTTTCCCTTCGACCCCACCGCACTTACCCGAATTTACCGCCAACAGCGTCGCCATCTTGGAGGCGCACTAACAGAGCCCTGAGCGCACGGAAGCCCCGGAAAACTGGGAGGCTGCCCGGGGCGACACCTGAACAGAAAGGTTCCACGCTGGCCCCTCCGAACTGCACGCCAGATCGGCCCAGGGGCAGCAAGACTCGGAAATCTGCTCCGGGTCGCAGAAGTCAATTTTAGCCGCGATTATTAGCATTCAAATAAGGCGAGGGCAACCCGATTGGAAAAGCGAGGTCCTTGATTTAACGTTAGTTGTGCAGTGCATCCTGGGACTTGTAGTTTCTTGTTAAGAATGACTAAAATTGGTGAGGTGGAACAGAAAAAAGGTTTTCCGAGACTAGGTATTGAAATGACTCTCGTTTATGATATATAAGAGCCGTAAATCCAAATCACTATCTTCATTTTAAATTAGATATTCCTTGCATTACTCCCTTACTTCAGGGAATGGAATGGTGTGTAAGGTGCCTAAACCCCCAAAACCCAGTTTGAGCTGTTACAAACTAAGTTTTTATTACATTTTAATATATCAAGTGCATTGCGTCAACACAGTTGCATAGAGTGAAACAAATAATAACATTTTATTCTGAAGTTTTCAAATGATACAAAATTAGAATAATGAACGCCGCACTTCAATAGCACCGCCAATTTCTGGACCCCACCCCCAACACGGAGATTATTTTATTTATTTATTTTTTATCCTTACTCAAGGACATTTTTTCACTGCTTTGAAAGAGAGAGCGAAAGAGAGAGAGAGAAACAGTTGCCTTCTCGTAAGCACCCCAACCTGGGTACGTGCCCTGACTGGGAATACAAACCACAACTTTCGGGTGTACTGAGGAATGCTCCCACCAACTGAGCCACATCGGGCAAGGCCAACATGGATATTATTTTGAAGCAATTTCTAGACATATCATTTCATAATAACAAATATTTTTCTACCTAAGCACCCACAAATAACTGGACCTTCTTTCTTCACTTGCTAGATTTTAGTTTGCTAATCAAACTAAAATATATCCATTACCATTTGCTATCACATGCCAGATATTTATTGAGAATTTCACAGTATCATGTAATAATAATACATAGCATTATATATGTATTATTTTAATATATTTTATAAGTTACTTATATATTATTATTTCATTATCTCATTTAATCCCTGAAACAATCCTATCGGGCAGATAATATAATTAAAGCTACTTATTGCAGATGTCCCTGTGCCTTACTACCTCACTTTATCAACTCCCCCAACATTCCACTGAGGCTGGGAGAAAAGAGTTTGTATTCCCATTTCCCTGTTGGAAATCACAATTAGGATGTTGGGAACCACCCTGCCTGGTTTCAAAAGCTGTAAACCCCCATGGCTAAGGCTGAGTGACAGACTTTGGGACCCTAAACCATTAAAGAGACAAAGCTTATCTCCCTGGCAGGGGTGCTATCTCTGCCCACTTTACTTCACCCTGCTTGGCCCCCAGTGCATGACCAGTTAGCCAATGACAGGTAAGATTGCTCAAGGGAGGGACGACCTAAGACAGGCATGGTCACCAAGAGGCCTTCAGGGAAGGATTTGGGGGGGCTATAGAAAAAGGGGGTGATGGACCCTCACCTGTCGGTTTTGACATAGCCTGAGTCCTCATTCTGTCTGCAAAAAGTCTCCTAATCTCTTGACTGCCTTACTTCCCCTCCCTGACTTAAGCCTGAAACAATGCTGGAGGTGTGTTCAGCCCTGTGCTGGAAAGAGCGGGTTCCCTGGGGAAATCAGGCCTAAGAAAGAATACATAAAATCCTATGAAACCTACTTTGCTAATATCCTCAATTTAAATGATGAGGATCCAAGCACGAAATGAGTTTGTTCCCCAAAGTTTTATAGCCCTTTAACTATCTGACCTTGACTCAGAATAAGCCCTGAGTTCTTTGAATGTTATCTATTATTTGATCATTTCCACCTGACAATGATTGATGAGCTTTATGTATACACCCTGTATTCCTATGCAAATTAAACCCAATAAAAGCCCATTGAGGAACAGGTTCCTGGCCCTTCTTTGAGAAATCGGCCACCTTTACTCATCCGTTGCAGCCGGTGGGGTGGGGGGCCCTGTGGGTGGAGCACCCCCCCACATTAGATAATTTAGACAAAATCACAGAGTATGTTGTTAAGAATTTCAAGCATATTCATTCTCCTGCACAAATAACAGTGAGAGAATGTATATTAGATGGAACACAAAAGTCATTGGTGATTTTTTTTAAAAGTCATTGTTATAGAGACAGAAATACCAGACAATTAAAGTGGTTTTAAGGAGTGAAAGGGAAGAGAGAATGAAAAGGCGAAGTTTAGTGTGAAAGTGAGAAGAATATTGAGCAGAAACTTGGCAGGAAGCGGCATTTCCTTCTCAGCACAATCACAAGCCTTCCCCTCCACAAAGTTTTAATTCCACACGCTTCCTTCTCGGTAGGTCACTTTGCTTTCTATGAGGGAGCTCTTTAACTTCCTGCAACTCCCCCTCACCCACAGTCACACAAGCATTCTCTCTCCCTTGACCTGTGGGACACCACTTTCCTGGTGTTCCTTCTATCTTTCTAGTTCTTCTTTTTAAGTTTCCTACAAGAACTTCTCCTATTCACACCATTAAATGTAGCTCTTCCCTTTCCAGACGGAAAAGCTCTTCCCTTCTCCAGCCTCTATTCTTTTCCTTCTACGCACTTCTGAGAAATCTATGGCTTCTTACTGCCACCTATGAACTGATGAATTCTGTATTTCTATTTCTAGTCCAGTCCTCTCTGCTAGACTTCACATCTGTGTATCTAAGTGGTCTACTCTACTTCCCTATTGATTGTCACACAGGCATCTCAAAATCAATTGATTAATCCATAACTTTAATGAGCACTTTTCTCTTAAAACCTTGCCACCTGCCCTGGGTAGTGTGGCTCAGTGGGTTGAGTGCCAGACTGCAAACCAGAGGATCGCTGGTTCGATCCCCAGGCAGAGCACATGCCTGAGTTGCAGGCCAGGTCCCGCCAGTAGGGGGCGCGTGAGAGGCAACCACACATTGATGTTTCCCTCTCTTTCTTCCTCCTTCCCCAATGTCTAAAATAAATAAATAATTAAAAAAAAAAAAAAAAAAGCCCTTGCCATCTGTATCCACTTGGTTGCCAAAGTCAGAAACCTGAGAGTCTTTAACATTCTTCTTCCTTCAGTTGCCAAATCCTCTCCATTCTACCTCATAAAGATTTCTGGATCCCTTCTCCTCTTCTCTGCCCCTGAGGCCATTGTTCTCTTCAGGGCTCATCTTCTTACACTTGGTATTTTGCAATTGTCTTCTCACTGTTCTTGCTGATTTCCACCTCATCCGCCTCTCGTGGATTCCCAAAGGGATTTCAAACACACAAATCATGTGCTTGCCCTGATCAAAATGTCTCAGTGACCTATTCTAAGGGAAGTATTTGAAAACTCCTTAGCGAGGCACTCATGCCGCTTCCTGATCAGGTTTAGCCTCTTCACCTTCACTCTTCCTCAAGTGCCCTTTACGCTGACCATTCTGAATAGCATTGTTATTTCCCCCAGTACAACATGCTCTCCTGTTGCACCTGCAGTTCTGATTGCCTGGAATGCCCTTCCTTCCCTTCCCCCACCCTTCTGTGGACCACCCACCAAGTTAACCTCCAAATTGGGACTGGCCTTCCAAGTCTCAGGGCCTGTGTTAATAAGGCCTCCTTGATGGTATTCTTGATTCCCCTTCCAATTCAGGGGTTTCTGTCTGTACATTCTTGTCGCACTGTGACCTACCTCTGTATTATAGCCCTGTGTGCTGACGATTGTCTCCTTGTTAAAACTGTTAGCTTCTTGTGGAAGATTGTTATTAAAAGGCCCCCAATAAATCACATTCCCTGAACTCCAGCCATTATGTAATCATCTGCCACATTGAATCTGGATGAGCCTTACGACTGGCTTGGACAAAAAAAAAATGCAGTGGAAGTGACATTGGGCAATTTCTGAGCCTTGAATTTAAGAGGTCTTGCTGTTCCCACTTTTGCTCTTTTCCACTTTTGCTGCTCTGAGAAACCATGTAAGTAAACAAGATACAAAGCACTCTATGCATGTTTGTTAAATAAAAATAAACTATTTCTAAAGCAAAATAAGCGCTAAATGGAGTAGTCCCGTTATGCTCAGGAAATATGTTCCAAGACCCCCAGTGGATGCCTGAAACTGAAGATAGTACTGGACCCTGTATATACTACGTTTTTTCCTATACGTACATAACTACGATAAAGTTTGATTTATAAATTGGGCACAGTAAGGATGAACTTACTTGTAACTAATAATAAACTAGAACAATAATAATAGTATACTGTAATAAAAGTTATGTAAATGTTTCTCTCTCTGGTAACCAATCCAATAGCCACGCTGGCTTCTAAGTGACTACTTGGTGTGGATATGCTAACAAAGGTTGGGATTCAAGTCCTGGGTGGGACAGAGATTTCATCATGCTCCTCAGAACAGGTGTTGAAAACTTATGAATTACTTACTTCTGGAATTTTACATTTAATATCTTCAGACCGAGGTTGGTTGCGGGTAACAGAAACCGCGGAAAGCACAGCCAAAGGTAAGTGGGTACTATTGTATACTTACACTTAGATATGCATTCAGCCTCTCCAGCCCCCAACCCTTTACCACCGCAGCCCCCTTCTGCGTGGGGCATTCCCTCTGACTACCGTAATCACATTGTCCTTCCCTCGGAATCTTTGTTCACACTATATTCTCGTTTTACAATACATTCAGCCCTTTAGTCTGGTCACTCTTCTCAGGCATCACCTTTCTCCACTCTGCTCCTCTACATCAGGCTGCGTTAAATGCTATGCTCTTCCATAACGTGTTATAATTTTCCACAACTCTGTGTGTTCCTCCGTACATAGAAGAGTAGAGGTACCCAACAGGTAGCCAATAAACATTTGTTAAATGAATATAGTTGGGGAAAGGTCAAGCTACTACTATCTCCTAACCTATTGCCAGACTATATTGTCTGCTCCTTGAAAACAATTTCATAGCCTACCATCTCTCTTGCAAGGGCCTAAAGACTCTAGAATAAGAAAACTAGGTCCCTCTTTTCCTAATGCTTGGACTATCAATACAGACCTAAAGAAGAGAACGTACTCCATACTTCCTTTTATGAAAAACCAGGGCTCCAGCTAAGGAATGAGCTGGTTAAACCGCCTTGAGAGGTTTTCCTGTAGATACAAGTGGGAGCTGTGGTCCTGGCAGAAGGCGTGTGCCACAATGGTGCATGACACAAAACAGGGGGATGGGTTGGAGAAGAGTAGTGTACAAGGCCTGGTGGCAAAGTGAGTTTATCAGATGAGAAAGAGTCTTGATTATACTCTGGGCATTGGCGTGAATACTTGGCTCCGATCTAGGGCGGGGAGTGTGCGAAGGCGAGTGGGGAGTTCTGAGGGGAGCCGAGTTCTGCCTGCGTGTGATGAAAAGCAGAGCATTCATCGCATCAGAAGAATACTCAAAGCGAAACCATGTACCAGGAACAAGAAAGCATTACCTGAAATAAACTACGGCACTGTTCGGGATATGATGTAAACTCAGCAACAAAGGACAATAGGAAATATCCCCATGTGCAAACAAATGCAAATATTAATTAGACAATTTTAAGAAAGATTCCAGATCAACAGGAAGCTGTCGTGTGCGCGGTTTCTCTGCCATAATTGGGCTTATGGTCATTATCGGTGATGCGTATTTTATCATTTCTCATGTCTTGGAAGAGTTGAGATTTTAGGAAGATACTGAAAATAAAGTACAAGATGCTGATGGAGTTGAGGAGAGACTTTTATTAAGACAGCTTGCCCTGAATCTAAATTTCTCCTTTGTCAGTGACTTCCTGTGTGATACTGAATGAGTTCTTCAACCTCTCTAAGCCTGAGCTTCTTCATCTACTAACATAGAAATAAGAATATTTTCCTTTGGGGTGGGTGGTGCAGGGGAAAGTGGTGGTGGGAAAATGGAGTCAACTGTATTTGAACAATTAAAAAAATGATAATATACATATAAAATTAAAAAATATTTTCCTTGGTTTGCCGAAAAGATTCAGTGCAATAACATATCAATTTAACATACCAAACTTAGAAGATATTCCGCATTAGTAATAGAACAATCAGAGCGAAGAACAATGAAGGTGAAGTTTGGAAATTAAAGAAGGGAAAAATAAGCTATGAATAAGCGTGTCTGATAAAGATGGGTTAATGCAGTACTAATAATAGCATGGTGTCAGTGAATTCTATTCATGAGATTCCCATGGCAATGTTAACTCACCCATGTTGCACAGCCCTATACATTTTAAATTGCACATTTAATAAGCACTTACATAGTCATACGGCTAATTTAAATGCTTTTAAAATTAGATTGAAAATTGATGTGGTCAGAGGAACACAGAACTAACTGTGATTTTAAGATTTCAATCTCCACCCATAAGCATGACGATCTTAAAGCAAGATAATCATTTTTTTAATTGTAATTTAAGAAAAATAAGAACTGTCTAGCCTTGAAACATTGTTGCTTCTTGCTTTCTAAAATTACCTCTGCATAATACTTAGAGAAAGATTGGGTACACACTTTTTTATTGTGATAAAATATACAAAATCTAACTTTTACCATTTTTAAGTGCCCAGTTCTGAGGCATGAAGCACATCCACGCTGTTCTGCAACCAGCACCCCCATCCACCTCCAGAACTTTTTCAATTTCCCCAACTGAACTCTGTCGCCATCAAACTCTCACTCCTACTCTGCCCTCCCCCCAGCCCGTGGGCCACCACCATTCTTCCGATTCCACGAATTTGATTAGTCCATGTGGAATCATACACTATCTGTCCTTTGTCCTTTGGTGACTGGCTTCTTTTCACTTAGTATCATGTCCTCAGGTTCGTCCATGTTGTAGCGTAGGTCAAAATTTCCTTCCTTTTTCGGGCTGAATAATAGCCCATTGTATGTACACGCCACATTTTGCTTATCCATTCATCTGTTGACGGACACTTGGGTTGCTTCCACCTTCTGATTATTGTGAAGAGTGCTCATGAGCGTGGGCATACAAAACCCCTGCGAGTCCCCGCATTCAGGTATTCTGGGAATACGCCCAGGGGTGGGACTGCTGGATCATACGGTAACTCTGTGCTTACTTTCTGAGGAATCCCCATCCTGTCCCACAGCAGCTGCACCATTTACATTCCCACCAACAGGGCACAGGGGTTCCAATTTCTACAAATCTGCGAAAATGAAGTAGGATTTCATTGTGGTTTTTGATTTGCATTCCCTTAATAATTGGTGATGTTGTGCATCTTTTAATTTGCCCATGTTTAAAAATCCTATTCTGTTATTTTTGTTGTTGACTTGTAGTTCTTTATATATTCTGGATGTTAACCCCTTACCAGGTATCTTTTGTTTCATTTAATATTTATTTGTTTGTTTTAAAATGCATTATTTTTTTAAAATAGGTTCACTTTGCAAGTGACTAGGAACATGTTTTAATTATATGTTCAAGCCTTTAAGTTTAGGTCATTCGAAGGGCTCCTTCCTTTGTTCATTTTTCAAACAGTAAGAATACAAGAGAGAAAATTGAAGACACCATAATCCCAGTGCTGAGAGAGATAATTTTAATAACACTTTTGGGTGGCGATGTTCGGAAACCTCGGTCCTGATGAAACCCTAAAACTGGAAGATGCTTATGAAAACCCAGTCTACCTTCCTGCTGCCAGACAGGACAAGGCATACAGAAGTCAGAGGAGAACAATTCCTCGAAAAAGCACCATTTTTCTCAAAGAATGATTATAAATTTAGGAAATACATGTAGTCAGGTGGTTTGAATCAATTAAGGTATAAATATTAGGTATTAGTATTTTTTAATGTAAAAGTCACTGATATCACCCTGGCCAGTGTGGTTCAGCTGGTTAGAGTGTCATCCTGTAACCAAAAGGCCACAGGTTCGATTCCTAGTCAAGGCACACACCTAGGTTGAGGGTTCTATCCCTGGTCCAGGTGTGAACGATCCCGGGTCCAGGCGGATACGAGAGGCAACCGGTTGATGCTTCTCACTCATATCGATGATTCTCTTTCTCCCTTCCTCTATCCAAAAGCAATGAAAAAATGTCCTCAAGTGAAGATTTTTTTTAAAAAGCCACTGGTATCATTTCATAGTTGCAAATAAGTACTGTAGCATCATAATGGAGATATAGGAAGGAAGGAGTATGTCAAGACTTCCAAAAGAAGGGATCCCTTCATTAAGAATACACACAAGCCAAATCATAAAATTGTAACCCACATTAGGATGTATGCCCTGTGTAAGGAGAATATTTATTTTACTCACTCATGTCTCTTAAGTACCTAGAACAGTACCTAATACCCCACAGTAGGTGATCAATAAATATTTGTTGAATGAATAAATGTGCAGAAGAAAAAAGTTGGTGTACAGAGTAAGATTAAGAGAGCAAGAACTATTGAGAAGGGTCCAAGAAGAGAATTACAAGGAAATTTAGAAAATATCTTAAACTGAGTGAAAATAAGGTACCTTGTAAAATCAAAGCAAATTAAATGTATGTAGAAGAAGAAACAATGAATGGAAATCAAACAAAAAGAAAATGGAAAAAAATAAAGTCAATGAAACCAACTGTTTGTTCTTTGAATACAATAAAATTGATCTATGCCCTGGCTGGTACAGCTCAGTGGACTGAGCACCAGCCTGCAAATCAAAGGGTCGCTGGTTCGGTTTCCAGTCAGGGCACATGCCTGAGCTGTGGGCCAGGTCCCCAGCGCAGGGCGTGCGAGAGGCAACCACATGTTGATGTTTCTCTCCTTGTCTTTCTCCCTCCCTGCCTCTCTCTCTAAAAATAAATAAATAAAATCTTTAAAAATAAATAAATAAAACTGATCTAGAAAAAAACACACAAATTACCAATATCAAAAAAGAAAGAGAAAACATTGTTTCAGATGCTACAGACCTGTAAAGAGAGTAAGAGAATATTATGAGCAACTCTATGCCGATGCATTTGACACCTTAGATAAATGATCAATTTCCCTAAAAGACAAAAATTTCCAAAACAGAAAACCCAAATAGCTTAATATCTGTTTAATGCAATTGAATTTGTAATGAAGAACTATTCAAGAAGAAAATTCAAGGCTTCAGCAACGTACTTGGTGAATGTTAACAAATGTGTAAGAAATGATACCAATCCTGCACAAACTCTTTCGGAAACCAGAGGAATAAACACTTCCCATTTAATTAATCTTATGAGGTCATTATTAATCTGATAAAGTCAAAGACATTACCAAAAAAGAAGAGAAAACTACAGACCAATATTACTCGTGAAGATAAGATGTCAAAATCCTTAATAGGAACAACTAAAAATAGAAGAACCAATTCAGCAATATAGAGAAAGGGTAATTAATACGTCTTGACCAAGTGAGCTTTCAAAATTGAGCTTTAGCAGTTTCTTTTCAATCATGGAAGGACTGACTTCTGTGAATTCTATTTGATAAGGAGAGTAAATGGCAAAAGAGAATTCTAGAGTGTGTATCCAGAGATATTACTAAACCAGCTGAAACCTTTGCATAGGCTGGGCCAGGCCCTCTCCCCAAAGGACACTGGCAATCACAAATCTAGGTCTTTTGCTTCCCTTTTCCCAAGAAGACACGCCACGCTATTTCTGGTAACAATTTTTTTGTTTTTCATTTTCCCAGAAGTAATTCAATCAGCAACCCCTTGATGAGAAGGGGACACAGTCCTATGTCTGGATTGGACCCAGTCTTCCAAATTTCTATGACACATTTGCAATCCATTTCTTAACATTTGCTATAGTCTTAATATTTGTATCCTCACAAATTAGAATACATGGAAATCCTCATCCCTAATATGATGGTACTAGGAAGTGGGACCCTTAAGAGGTGATCAGGTATTGAGGGTGGAATCCGCAAATGAGATGAATGCCTCTATTAAAGGCTCCAACGCACTAGCTTGCCCCTTCCACCAAATGAGAATACATGAGAAGTGAGCAGCCTGAAAGAGGGCCCACACCTGCCCGTGCTGGCACCCTGATTTTGGACATCGAACCTCCAGACTGTGAGAAATAAATTCCAGCTGTTTATAAGCCACCCAGTCTGTGGCATTCTGTGACAGCAGCCTGAATAGACTAGGACAAGATTTCTTGCAAACGACCACTTCACGCAAACAGTACAATCGCCACTTTAGTTTATAATTCATAGTCATTCGTAGTTTCACTCTCAGACTATTCACTGGGCAAAGTAATTGCGTCAAGGCTAAGTCCGTCACCAATGGGTGTGAGAGCAGAGACCATCCTCCTCACATAGCGGACCTTCAGCAGCGAGCGGAAGGGCATGGCTCTGCAGACGGTTCAATCCGTGGTCTGTGACTCTCCAAGGGTAACCTCTTCCTGACCTCATTCCCTAGTTCTAGCACATTTCATTTTATGTTATTGATTTTTAGAGAGAGAGAGAGAGAGGAATATCAATTTGTTCCACTCATTTATGTATTCATTGGTATGGTCCTTCTATGTGCCCTGATCAGGGATCGAATCTGAATGAGGTTCTAACCAACTGAGAGATGCTTCCTTCAACCAATCTGTGCAAATGGTTTCTACCCCACCCTGGACTCTGTCATTGCATCTATTCATTTTTTATAGCACTTAGCATAACTAAAGTTCTGCATTTACTTTTTTAAAGACTTTATTTATTTTTAGAGTGAAGGGAAGGAAGAGAGAAAGAGAGGGAGAGAAACATCAGTGTGCAAGAGGTAAATTGATTGCTTGCCTCTCCCACATGCCCAGATTAGGACCATGCCCTCAAACCCAGCATGTGCCCTAACTGGGAATTGAACTGGTAACCTTTGGTTTGCAGGTTGGTACTCATCCACTGAGCCACACCAGTCAGAGCTACATTTACTTTTCTACTTGTGAGAAAGAGAAAAGCAGTCCCCTGATACCCAGGAACCAGCCCGATATAACCTATCAGGCCAGTGCCACTGTGAGCTAGCTGGCCCAGCACTCACAGCGAGATCTTGCTGTTATCCCAACATAAATAATGTTACACAACATTAACTTCAGACAAGAGCACTCTGTGACCATGGTGAATCCAAAATACCAAGACCACTCGTAATCATATCCGAACAGAGAGAAAACATTAACGCTGTCCAAACTACAGAATACCAAATATCCTCCCTCCAGCTCATACAGTTAACTGCCACTTCTTTCCCAGTTACAGCTTTAGCCTTACTCTCATGGGCCCTCCCTACAGATGAGATATACTGATATGACCTGGCCGGTGTGGCTCAGTTGGTTGGAATGTCCTCCCATGCACCAAAGGCTCACAGGTTCAATTCCTGGTCAGGGCACATACCTAGGTTGCATGCCTGGTTCCAGTCTGGGCACATGTGGGAGGCAGCCGATCCATGTTTCTCTCTCACATTGATGGTTTTTTTTTCTCTCTTTCTCTCTCTCAAATCAATTAGTGTATCCTAAGGCAAGGATTAAATATATATATATATTTATATGCCCAAACATAGAATTACCCCCCACTTCTTGAAAACACCCAATACAGACCAAACTCTGTTTCTTTGGACCCTCCTCTAAATTACCTAACTCAAAGACAAATCCTTTTTAAAATTTTTAAAAATTTATTTTTAGAGAGAATGGAAGGGAGGGAGAGAAACATTGATTGGCTGCTTCCCACATTGTTCACTGCCCCAACCAGGAACCCAAAGCGCAACCCAGGCATATGCCATGACTGGGAATCAAACCAGCGACCCCTTGCTTTATGGGATGACACCCAACTAATTGAGCCAAACCATCAGGGCAAACCCAAATTCTTCGAGTCATACTCTCTTACTGAAATGCCCTCATGGTTCCCCATGCTGTGCAGTCTCCTTAGCAGCAACAAGTTAATAAACCCAACTTATTCAACGGCAAGTATGTTCTAAGTGCATTATTTATGAATATAATCCCTGGGCCTTGCACAGTGTCTGGTACTTAGGAGGTGCTTAATATCTTGGATAAATAAATAAGTGAGAATGAGAATCCTGAATTACTTCATTCCCACCTTCCCGGGCAGAGGTGGGGGGCCTGTCTGGGTGGCTGGTCTTCCCAGGGGACAGTATTCTGCCTTGCTGTGTCAATTCATAGCTATCAGCCTTCATTAACACCCTCCTTAAACTCTTAGTACTTTCTTCTCTATCTCTCTTGCTCCACAGAGAAGTTTTCAGTTATTTAAAGCATGTTCAAACCAAAATTCTTCCATGATCTTGGCTTACAGAGTTCTCAGCACTTAAACATCTTCTGGATGGTAACTGGCAAAGCGGAACGCCCACCCCGGGTCTGCAGCGTGGTCCTCTGTGATGTTCTTTCCACGCAAGGGTTTCTTTGACGAAGCTCTGCTGACTCCCTCATTCACTCCACCTAGCTTCTAATACAATATTTTATCTCTATGTTGCGGTTCACTGATAAGCCTCCATAATTTTTCGTTGCTTTTTTCTGATTATAACCATAATACGTGTTCACGACAGAGCACTTAAAACACAGAATGGTGCAAAGAAAAAAAACTGAAATGAGCTATAATCCTATAGGCAGAGATCTTGATTTCATTCCAGATGGACATATTGGTATTAATATAAATTATTAATATCATATATTTACTGTGTTTCTTATGTTTTAGTAAGAATAATTTTATTATTCTTCAAAATTACCACTCTCAACTTTACTTCTCTCAGAGAACATTTATGTGGAAAGAACTCCAAAGCCAGCATATTAATGCCATGCGTGGATGTAAAGTCCTAAATTTATGTAGCTGAACGCCTAATACTTAAGATTTCTTCTAATTTTTCATTGTTACAAATACTTCAGCCAACATCTTTATGTATGAATCTTTGCCCACATCCTTTAGAAGGGTTTCCTAGAAGTAACAGTATTAGTTTAATATGGCTGAATTTTTTTAGTACTCTCAATAGATACTGAAAAATTGTTTTAAAGACTTTACATTCCTGCTGGAGGATGTACCAGATTTTCCAACCTCTACTAACTCTAAATATTAAAATTAAAAAATACAGGTTATTGGGAAAGTTGTGCTTTTCAAATGGTACCTAAATTTAACTTATTCCCACCACCCCCCTTATTTGGATGAGACTTGGAAGCTTGGCTACCCTACCTTCTCTTACAAATGGACCTTGACAGCTTGTTTGGATGGTCGAGCAGGGGAGCGGATCTATACCCTTGATGGAGACCCAGTCCTCTCTGTAGCAGAAAGTCGTCCTCCTCCATCCTGGGTGAGCGCTCAGCCTGGGGCGCGGCGCAGCACAGGGAGCGGTGAGGGAGGACAGCGGCATCCGCCTAGCCAGCCAGATCAGCAGAATCAAACCTGGCAGTTGGTGGGGTGACAGATGTAGCAGCCAGATCGCCCTCCCATCCTAACTTGTATTTTTAATTGCTGGTTAAGGTCGGGAATTTGTTCAAATAAATGTCCTAGGAATCCAATTACTCTCCCTACTCTATATTTAAAAACATGATTAAAGCATAGTATCTGAAAGGTGATGTTGTATAGTAGTTTTCTCAGACGGATAGACTATTTATTACAGGGCCTCCATAAATACGCACCAAAGACAAGACAAATCTGATAATGAGAGAGACTATTTTAAATCAAAACTGAGGCAGAAAAGTCAGGGCACGCAGTTGCCCTACTCATACAACATGTTGACTCCAGAATTACTGGTGCGGGAGAAATGGCCAGGTCATAATTTCAAGGGACTGAGATTTAGAAAAAGATTTCGATAAATTTTGCTTATTTATTATGTGCTACTGGGTTAAGCCATGACTCAGAGCAGAGACGCGAGGAAAGGGAAGGAAGTGTATTCCAGGCAGAAATTCCGTTCTGCCAAAGGGCCAGAAATACCCAGACATTATCCTGGCAGTGTTGTGCAGTCCTTCATATTAGCATTTTCCTCAAAACAAAGAGCCTCGCCTGCAGCCAGAGCTACTGCACCCCCTCCAAACTCTCTGAACAGAACTGCCTGGATCCAGACCTCTATTTTTAACCCCCTGGAAGCTCTTTTTAAATAAATCACTGGATCTGAGTATATGAAATATGTTCTGAGCGCCGAATAGCTTCAATTATATTATGTTTTATTCAACTAAACTCAATCCAACAAGCATTTATTGAGAACCCACCACGAAAAGCAGATTTTTAGAAAGAGGTCCACAGGAATAACATATTTCAACACATAACCACGATACAGTGTGACTCTGTGGAACAGATAAATATAAAGGAGCACAGAAATCCAGGTAAGGGACAAGGAAAACTCTTACCTCTTCTCCTTTTGTTGAGTGGGTGAATCGAGAATTTTTCAGGAAGTAAGAGAGAGAGGAAAAAGAATAAAGTGAAAAAAAAAAGGAAAACAATTTTAGTTTCTTTCCATACCCACGAACTTACCCTTCTTGCAATTTAAGCCCTAGTTCAGTTTCCTAGATTCATCTGTAACTGAGGGAAGTAGCCAAAGCTTTGGGGCAGTTGGCTGAGCCTTACTAGGCAACATGAATGGACCATGGGCGTGGCTAGCTATAGGAAACTAGATTAGCTTTTATGAGGCAAATGCACGTGACTGCATTTCTAAGTTTTTAAAAACCACATTATTGAGGTATGATTGGCATGTAAAAAGCTGTACAGATTGAATATATCCAACTTGTTGAGTTTGGGGACAAGTATATACTTGTGAAACCATCAACATGATCAAGTGCATAAGCATGTCCATCTCCTTCCAACATTTCCTCCCACCTAGTTTATTGTTACTATTATTATTATTATTAGTGTGTGTGAGACAGGAACACTTAAGAACCACCCACTTAAAAAGGTTAAAAAAAAAGAAAAAATACGTAAGGAAAACATTAAAAAGTAAAAGAACCAACCTCTTTGCAAATTTTAAGTGAACACTAGCTAGCTATAAGCAGTATGCTGTGTAGTAGATTTCTAGAACTTATGTTGTGTAATTGAAACTTTGTACCTTTAGACCATCACCTTCGCATTCCTCCCTTCCTCCAGCCCCTGGCAGCCACTTCTGTTTCTATGAGTTTGACTATCTTAGATTCCATATATATTCAATATAAATGAGGTCAGCTGTATTTCTAACTGAATGGATCTTTACAGGTTACGGAGTCCTCTTTCCTTCATGTGTTATCTCGTCTGTTCTTATAACTTGGTAAATGAAAAATTAGTATTCTCCAATTTTACCAATGAGGAAACTGAAGATCAGACAAGTGAGTTGTCCAAGACCATCCAGGAAGTGGCCCAGGGAAGCATAAAAGCTAAGTCTTCTGACTACAAGTTCAATGCTTTTTCCAAGAGAGGAAAGCCAGAATATATTGTGAGGCTTGCTGCTATTATTTGTGCATGCAGCAGCTGCTGCTCCTCAAATTGTAAAGGTCCCCTGTAGACCTGCGCTGAAAGCTAGACTTAAAAGGGGTGGGAGTTGGGGGGAAGGAAGTTTTTAGTCGCACCGTTGATTTAAGCAAAAGGTGCAGGAGAAACAACGCTCTAAAATTTTCAGCTGCCCCGTAAAAGGGGAGGTAACACTAAATAAAGAGAGCTACACAAGACCAACTATTAATACAACAATACTATCATATTACTATCCTGTGTTCATGATGTAATAATACTTATTAAGGAAAAATACTTAATACTTAAGTAACACTTATTAAGACCCATTTAGTGCTTATATATTCCAGGTACTGGTTAAGGGTGCGTAAACTCATTTAATCCTCATTACAACTCTAGGAGGCAAGTACAATTCTGATTCCCATTTTCCAGGTGAGGAATCTGACGTACAGAGAGGTTAAGTTGCTTAAGATCACACAAGGAGTAAGTGACGGAGCCTGCCACAAACCCAAAGAGCTGGGCTTCCCAGGGCTACGTAACCACTGTCTTGCACTGCCTTTTCTGGTGCCTGCAAAGCTCCTTCCAAGAACAGCCACAGCTGACTTCGACGTGGGCTAGGAACGCTAGGAACATCCCCATAACCTTTGTTCCCATAGCATCTTTTACATCGCCTGTCAAACATTCCTCACATTTCCTGTAATCACTTGTTTAACTGTCTGTTAACCCCAGTCTCGGAGTTAGGGAAGCAGATGCCGTGACTCTTTCATTGACCGTTGGAACCCAACTGGCTCAATGCCTGGACCATAGGTATAGCTGCTTGGTGCATACTTATTAAACTAATTAATAAATTAATCTAACCAGCACTTCTTTAATGTTTAGTATGTGCCAGGCACTGTTCAAAGGGAAAATATTAAACAACTCTATGAGGCATGTACTGTTTTTCAGATAAGGAAACTGAGGCACAAGAGAAGTTGGGAAAATTGAACAGGTAATAAGTAACAAAGTCAAGATTAAAGCTCAGGCAGTCTGACTTGAGTCCATGTTCTTAACTGCTAAGTGCAATGAGTACATGGATGAAGAATGACATATCTACCTCTATATACTATATAGTCTGGGATTATTTATTCCTTAGGCTTTGTGGTCGATTTGTTTTCATAGAAGCTTCTTGATGGCTTCCTTTATGGCTTGGGTTTGTAATTTTTCACAAGCCTCCTCCAGTGGAAAAATGATGAATATTACAATCGTAGCTTGGCTGAGTGAAGTGCCAGATATGTCTGTCTCAGTTACTCTGCTTTTAATTTAGTCTCTACAAATGTCTCCAAAAAAAAAAAAAAAATGGAAACAGTTGTCTAAATCTTTGGAAGAGAACTAAAAAGCTGGATTCTCATAGCATTGCTAGATGTCAGTAGAGTGCCAAATGGGGAAAAAGGCTAAAAGAATTACTTTATTTCCAAACCTGCAGCATTATTTTGCTGAAATCCCTCAGATCCAAAGAAAATTGTGAAAAACATTGAAACAAGATTAAATACATGTATTTAAAATAGTTAAACAGAAACTTCTGCTATAACATTTTCTACAATTTACTACTTACTTGATTTGTTCTACTAAAGCTTGTGCCATGCAAATAGAATCCCAGTTTCTTAAAAACTATTTATACCTGCTGGAATATTGAAAGAAATAAAAGGTTGCTAGGTTGGAAGTAAATGTGCCTGAACATACAAGGATTTTTTTTAATTCTTTTTTTTTTATCCTTACCCACGGGCATTTTTTCCATTGCTTTTAGGGAGAGAAGGAGGGGAGAGTGAGAGCGAGAGCAGGAGCGAGAGAGAGAGAGAGGTAGAGAGGCATTGATGTGAGAGAGAAACATTGATTGGCTGCCTTCTTGTATGCACCACAACCGGGGATCGAACCTGCAGCTTGGGTATGTGCCCTGACTGGAAATCAAACCCACGACCTTTCGGTCCATAGGTTGACCCTCCAACCAAATGAGCCACACCAGCCACAACAAGAAAATTCTTAAATCTCTTTTACTGGTATATCAAGCACTTGGAATGAGAAAAATCACACAGAACTGGGTCCTCAATGATGAAGCAAGAGTTATCAATGATGACGTAAAGAGTTACTTTATTCTCATCAGAGTATGACACCTGTTTGCAGCACATGGGCCACCTCAATATGTAGTGCGGGCCTGGTGGCCCTGCGGGCGCCCACTACATACGTGTTGGAGAGAGGGTAACATAGAAGGGAAGATACAGTTAGATATCTAACCCCTGTGCTCTAGAATGGCTCTTCAAGAATGGAGACCAGCCCCTCTAGAGAGATAGAGTGAAATAAAAAGTCCTGTTTTCCCCGAAGTTTTTGTGACAATCAAACCCAGAGGAGAAATTAGACATTATTTAAACCACAAACCAAAAGTCTGTAAGTGGAATCGTTTTTCGAGTCTTCCAGATGAATCATAGAGGATTACAATTTTTGCCTCTGTCTGTGTGTTTTTTCCCCAGTAGAAATAATTTATTTTATTTTGGCACCATATCGAGTATGCAGTGAAAAGAATGTCTCCCTCCCACCCCACCCCCGCAACCTGCTCTCAACCAGTTTCCTTACTTGAGGGAATCATCATTACTAGTCCCTTGTGTATCCTACTGGAGATATTCCTTGTGTATACAATTTTTTTTTTCATAAATGATAATATACACACACCCTTTTTGCATACCATGATGGGTTGAATGTGGCTCCGTACCAGTGTAGATACACCTATACCATCTTTTAAAGGACTGTGGAATTCCATTATATGCCTATTCCACAATGTTTTAGCCAGTCTGCTGCCATTAGGCATTTTGGCCATAAGCAACACTGAAAAGAATACACCTAAACATACGGACCACAAGTATTTTAGATGGACAATAACACTGGTAAAACGCTGAAAAAGGATGCTCTTTGAAACATTTTGGGGGATAAAATTATTTTTTTAATAAAACATAAAATCTCTAGTAATTGAGAATAATAATGAAATACAGTAGAAATTCGAGGTCTGTAATGTACACAAAACCCTGGATTTTTTGGAATAATTACTCTTTTTATGAGTAGGATGGTTCAAGAGTTAAGGGAAGTGTTTGGGTAGCAGAATGAGATGGTTGAAGAGAAATAATTTTAGCTACATGTGTGCAGATTTTTCCAGTGTAATGGCCTTAAAGCTGGAGAAGGTATAGCATACAGGATTACGGTTTGAAATGACTAAGGCTGGGAGAAGGATATTAGTCAGGAAAACACAGCAGAATGTACAGTTTCAAAGAGGGTTGCAGGAAAACATGGCAAAATAAGAGGCAGAGGCCAAGGGCAAGGGAGTTAACAATGAAGCTAAAGGCAAGTCACCAATTACGAAGAAATGATGACAGCATCCGAAGGGTGGCCATACAATAATGGGCCCGAACAGGGTCAGCATGAAACCTAGGGGAGCCTCCTTGCAAATATGATTATGCCTGTCAACCCACGACCAACCCTGATCCTTCCAACTTGGGTGAGGATCGTCCAGGGACAGCTGGGGAAAGCAGAGGAATCAATTCATATGTCACCAAGTTTTGCTTGAGTTTCTGGACAGCTAAAGCTCAGGCTCTGCACATAAGGGCCTGTTGTGGGACCTGGTTAGCAATGCAGGCAGGGAAGGTTAGCCAGACTTTACCTGTGGCAGGATGCAACAGATGCCACAGTGCCATTTGAGTCATGCAGAGCAGCAGTGATGAGAGTGATGTCTGTGACATCTGTCCTCTTAACCACACTGCTCCAGCTGCCAGCCTCTGAGTCCGCCTGTTTTCCAAGCCTGCTTCTCCACTTGCCTGCCAATTCTGTGAGTCACCAATATCCTTCTAATAAATTTATTTTTCACTTATGTTAGCCAGGGGTCCATTGCTGTCCTTTGCGTTCAACAGCCCTGACTGATAAAGTGAACATGAGGTTAGCAAGCCACTTCAGCTAGAGCCAGCCTCTGGCAGACAGAAGGACGGGGCAGAGGTCCCCAGAACCAGGTCCTAAATGGGATAACCACTAACACCGGGCTGTAAACTTGGTCTCTTCATGAAAGGCAGAGAAACAAAAAGCAGGGCATAGGTACATACGGGCCGCACTGGTCTTGGGGATTAGACAACGCTCCTTTCTTCTCATGAGGTTATCAGGGCTGTGGCAGGGTAAGTGTCTGAAGGCGCTTCTCCCCAGCAAAGGGCAGCTGGTTGGGTGCAGGAGAGGGGAGGGCAGAGAGTCACGAGGAAACTGATGAACATATCCAGAGCAAAACTGCAGACTTCAAATCCAACTGTTTAAAAGGAGCTTCATGGAAGGTGGCAAAGGGTCTGTCAATTGGAAATGCTAAGTCACCCGGCAGGCTGAGTGACTGGGATCCTAGTGCAGAGGGAGTGGAGTCCTTGCACTTCATCCATTAACAGAAAGAACTCATTTGCTTTGCTCACTGCCATAGTCTCAATGGTGCCTGGTACATTGTAGGTCCTCAATAAGTATGTGTTGAATGAATGAAATATTTGTTAAAGGTTGGACACCCACCATTAGTCAGCATTAGTCACATCAGGGCACCTCATGTAGGCAGGACGGAATGACATTTGGGTTTCAATCCAGACCTGTCTGGCTCCGGAGTCCACACTGTTAATCACTGGGCTCTATTATCTACTCCCTGGACCCCAGAAGCTGCAATTACTCACGATTCTGCTGCCTGCCAAGCCATGTGAGACGCCCACCACGACGGCTGGTGCTCACCAAGCTGTCACCTGCCCTGCTTGCCATTTCCTCCCTCACTGGGCATCGCTGTGGCAGATATACTGGAGCTGTCAAGTTGCCAAAACGCCTCGAATTCTGGGCCAGTGTGCTTTGGATGTCCTGCTTTATGAATGAGTATCAAAGGAATGATGTTTGGATAGCAATGTCACACAGACATTTGAGGGAAATCACTTTTTCAGAGTTGACTCACAGCTGACATCTCCTCCTCTCCCCAGTCCATACACCTGCACTTGGGCGCCCACGTCACACAACTGCAAGTTTAAGAGGGCGCGGATCTGAGTGAAGAAACATGACTCAGTGTCATCCCCTGGCCTCCAGTGACTAAAGCTGTGTGCCACTCTTGCATGCTGGCTTCTTCCCTAAAGGTTTGTCTCCCCGGAGATTTGGGGGGATCTTCTCTTGTAGACTTCTAGGGGCTGTCCCTCTGCCTCCCAGAGGTGGCCATCCTGTGTCTCCCTGCAGCAGACTCAAATGAGATTCTCCCAGGGATCCTTTTAAGACAAAGTTAACAGTTTCAAGCGTAATAAATTCTCTTCAACTTCCATGCAATAAAACCCACAAGATGAGAAAAAGTTTAAATCAAGTTTTTACCTTACATGAAAATATATAAAAGGCAAAATGAGAGTGGTTGAAAGCAGGTCAGCGGTTGCTTGTGGCTGAGGTTAGGGGGAGAGGATGGACGGCAAAGGGGTACGAGAAAATTTACTAGGTGAGAGCGCTGTTCTATACCCGGATCGTGGTAGGGCTTATATGACTGTCTACCTGTTGTACTCGGTTAGAGTCCTTCAGGAACAGGCCTGGAGGAAGAACTTGGGTGAAAGTAGTTATGTGGGAGATGATTGAAGAAGTAAAGGAAGTGGAAAAGTGTGGAAAGTGAGACAGCGAAGAGAGACAAGGGGAGTGTTAATGATCAGTTTAGCCCTGGCTGGTGTGGCTCAGTGGATTGAGCACCAACCTGTGAATCAAAAGGTCACCATGTCGATTCCCAGTCAGGGCACATGCCTGGGTTGAGGGCCAGGTCGCCAGTTTGGGGGTGGGCAAGAGGCAACCAATCTTTCTTGCACATCAATGTTTCTCTTCCTCCCTTCCCCTCTCTGTAAAAATAAATATATAAAATATTTTAAAAATGGGTGGTGGTTAGGGCAAGGGAGAGTAATGAGGGAAAATGGGAACAACTGTAATTGAACAATAGAAAATTAAATAAATAAATAAGAAAATATATGATCAGTTTATTGTGGCAGGAATTGGTGTTTAATCCTGTATTGGCTTGAGATATTTTCCATAATCTCTTACTGTTTCTTAGACATTTCATTTTAATTTTTTTATTTATTGATTTGAGAGATAGAGAGGAAGGGAGAAAGAGAGAAACATCAATTTGTTGTTCCACTTATTTATGCATTCATTGGTTGATTCTCATATACCTTGGCTTATCATGATGCTCTAACCAACTGATGCTCTAACCAATGCCTAGATATTTTATTTTTAAAATTACATTTAGGAATAACTTCAAAGCTAGGGTAATGTAGCCTTTCTCTTTAGAACTGGTTTCCTTTTACCAAGTACCTGCTACAGTCAAGGGCAAACTGAGTTATCTAAATGACCCACTTAAGATTTTATTTATTTACTTTCAGAGAGAGGGGAAAGGTGGTAGAAAGAGGAAAGAAACATTAATGTGTGGTTGCCTTTTGCGCAACCCCTACTGGGGACCTGGCCTGCAACCCAGGCACGTGCTCTGACTGGGAATTGAACCAGCAATTGTTTGGTTCATAGGCCTGCACTGAATCCACTGAGCCACACCAGCCAGGGACCTACTTACTTTTTAAAGTCACACATTTCAGGGTTCCAGTCAAGGGCAGAGGGCCTCCACCTTCAGATATGTTGAATTCCAACTCCCAGTGTCTCTCAAACCACTCCATTTTTCAGCTGTTCCCTTCAGATTAGCAAATGGCTTCAGGGTAAAAGGAGTAGCCCTTTATGATATTTAACAAGGAAAGGGATCTTTATCTTTGTCAGCCAAAGGACTTAGTTTTGATCATTAGCCAAAGGCAGCCTTGTCTTTCAGATGCCTTTTTTTTTTTTCATGAACAAATGCCCCTTGGACAGAAATGGCTTCATTTCATCTCTTTAAGCTGCAATTCTCTCCCAGGTCAGGGTTCCTGTATTATTATGTCTTTGATGCTTTTTAGTAAATGCTGCTGGTACTTATCCAACTTCTTTTTTAGTTGTCTTAGTGAAAGGATAAAGGATAATTAGCCCCAAGAGCCAGGATGTGGAGTGAAGAGAGATAAATCTGGATAGTCCTGGAGATTCACTCCTGTCTCTCTTCTGATACTGTGGCAGATAAGGTAATATTTCAGCAAATATTCACGCCACTCAACCTTAGGATAGGAGTCCACTTCCCAGATCTTTTGATGTTGCACTTGGCTGTGTAACTTGCTTTGACTCCTGAGATTTTTGCCAAATGTGCTGCAAGGGGAGGCTTCAAATATACTTGCATATCTGGGCTTGCCCTCCTGCATCTCTGCCGTTGCCATGGGAACTTTCCTCAGGAAGCTGCTGCCCCTTCAGCCTGTGCCCCAGAATGAACACACGTGTAAGCCCTCCTGAGCCTTAACCTGCAGAGGAGCCAAACCCAGCTGCACGTGCAGCCTGAAGCCCAGCCATCCCCAGGAGCCCAGTTCAGATACAAGGACCCCCCAGCTGACCTGCAGTTGCACGAGAGAAAATAATATTTTTTAATTTAAAATTTTTTATTTTTATTTTTATTGTTGACACTAGTACAGATGTCCCCACTTCCCCCCTTTTGCCCACCTGTGCCCAGTGCCTGCCCCCCTTCCCTCTGGCCACCACCACACTGTTGTCTGTGTCTATGTGTCACGCATACATGTTCTTTGCAAATGATCATTCTTCAAGTCACTGAATTTTGGGAGTAGTTTGTTAACACAGCACTTTTGTGGCAATCGCTAAGCATACAAGTAGCCTAGCAAGAAGCTGGCTCAGCAGATTTATCGCCATAGAAAGGAGGCTATTATCAGAATCTGATCTCCAGAAGCTTCAGTCTCCTAACAGGTCATTTCCCCAACCAGGAGGCTCTCGCTGTCACATAATTGCCTGGATACTCCCCATTTCCCATTCTCTGCAAGTAGTTAAACATCACAGGAGTATGGTCCATCACCCGGAAACTCCCCCCTTTTAGGGGGGGTATACCTAGTCTATTTGTGCCAGGCTTAAGCATGTGTCTGAGGCATAATGCCTTGCAGGATCTCCGGTAGGTTTTCCCCACTCACTCTTATTTTGCATTTACACTATGCAGTGCTAGCAGCGTGTGTGTGCTCCCACCCTCTGTGCAATCAGGGGACGGGTTGATCAGAATCATCTTGTTCTACTGAAAGCCAGAAATCGCTAAACTTAACAAGTTTAAGTTTAAAACCTATCACTGAAACTTAACAAGTCTTCTTATTTTGTGTGTTTTTTAAAATGGTTTCATGTTGGTATCGCTGATTATAGAAATGCTATCTGTTTTGTATGTCGATCTTGGAGCCAACAGCCCTGCTGAACTGTCTAGTTTTCATGGTTTGCTCATATAGTCTCTTGAATTTTCTATGGTGATGATTATGTTATGTGTATATGATGAGGTTTTCCTCTTTCTAGTTCTTACGTCTCGTTTCCTTTTTATGTCTTTTTGCACTGGTGAGAACCCCCCCCAAAGGATGATGCTAAATAGTGACTGTGATAGTAGTGAATGAATATCCTTGCCATGTTTTAAAGAAAATGCTTTTAAAATTCTAATATTAGGTGTAATGTTTGCTGTAGGTTTTTAATAGAATAAGGAACTTTTATTCCTAGTTTGTTAAATATATATTTTAATTATTAAACACTGACTTTTTATTGAAAGCTTTTTCTGCATCTATTAGACTCATCAAGGGTTGTCGGCTTGATCCCGTCTAGGGCATATGCCTGGGTTGCAGGCCAGGTCCCCAGTAGGGGGCGCTCGAGAGGCAACCACACATTGATGTTTCTCTCTCTCTCTCTCTCTCCCTTCCCCTCTCTAAAAATAAATAAATCTTTTTTAAAAAAAGGATCGTCCTATGTATTTCCTTTCTGCTTTTCCTTTCAGGACTGTCAAGTTTATTATGAAATTTAGAAGAACCAAATACTTTCATAAGAACCCCCACAAACATGGGAGAAAGGGGCTCCAGGAAAAATAGCCTAGTCTCTGAAGTTTCATTCAGGTGGGGGCCAAGGGGTGCACTGGCAGTGAGGGCACCCTCTCCTCTTGACCCCCTGTGGGCTCCAAGCCATCCTCCAAGCTCAGCAGGTATTTTGGATGTTTCTGCAGGCCACAGAAATGCAGGGCACCCCCCTGATGTGAATCCCATGCAAGCATGCCACGGCAGTCTGCACACCTCCGTCGTCCACTGGACCGAGTCCTCTCACCTTGCACACACAGAGGGTATTTCTGGCACCGCTCTCATTTGCAGCTGTTCACGTCCAGCCTCTGCCTCATCTCCCGCACCTTGTGGCTGGCTTCCTTGGAGCTCAGCACCTCCAAATTTGGCATTTAAAATGCAAGGAGTGCAGCTTGACCTCCCCGAGTCTTTGACTGTGGCCCTGCCTTGGCTGTCCACAATTTTAAAAATTTTATTGGCTTGACCCTTGTCCTTTTGAGAGGCTGCTTCTTGGTAGTAAGCCTATAGAACATGAGTCTGAATAGGAAACTAAAGGGCCGCATAGCCATCCTCTGCTGGTCTTCGCTGTGGCTAGAGGGAGGGACTGGGGTACCACCATCAGGCTGCGCATCATGAAGGAAATTTCTCATGCTGGTTCCTTCTGGGGCTCCACAGCTGCTGCTGCTGCTGCTGCTGCTGTGGATGGAGGGGGAGCCCTCAGGGCCATACTGGAGGGCTGGGCTGGGGATCCTCATCCTCCATTCCAAGCTCGGTGGGGAAGTGATGGTCCTTGACTCAAGGTGGGCTGGGGGACTGGCAGGCTTTTTGGTCTTTTGCCTTGATAACTGAATCTCACGGGCTGGGGCAAGAGAAGGGCAGGGCCTTAAAATGGTACAGCCCTTCACCTTGGTTTTCCTTGTACTCCAGATCAAAGTGCCCATCACTTTATTGTACTTTCTTGCTGTTTCTGACTCCTGGGTCTCGTCCAGCTCAGGTTCTTCATTATCTCTGTTACGTGGGGATATCTGTAAGGCCCGAGTTCCTCCTTCCAGCCCATGCTGAGCATCGTTCCTTCATTATATTTTCCATGGTTCTTTTGCTGGGGTTGAGGGTCATTAATTTTTTTTAAGTTTTTGACATTCGCCCCAGTTGCTGAGCTGCCACGATCAAGGGCTCACAACCTTCTTCTTGATCTCCCCTCACCTCCCAACTCGCCATCCCTGCTGCCCCGCCTTCTCCAGCTGCATCCTTCTGCAGGCTGTTTCCCCTGAGAAAAATGAATCATATAGAATGCCTGCTATCCAGAACCTCCACTCTTTCAGCCCCTTTGCTGATTGATGCAAGTCGGGGTGACGATGTGCTTCCTCCTGGCACTGAGAATTATATGCATATACGAATGCAACAGAGAAACGGCAGGAAGACCCTTACTACTGTCCAAAGGATGGCTGCAGATTACAATAAAAAGAAACTAGTGAAGGCATCTAAGAAGAATTTGCCTGCAATGGTACTGTTAAATATGCAGAAGTGACTCAGCTACTGGGTGACCAGAACAAGAACATATGCCAGTTCTTCGTAGAGGCTGGACTGGTTAAGGACGACCAGCTGAAGATTCACAGGTTGTAAGTGCTTTTGGCTCACTGAAGCTTAAGTGAGGATTTCCTTGCAATGAGTTTCCCTCCTTCTGGCCCTTGTCACAAGTTTAAAAACCTCACAGCTTGTGTAATGTAACCATTTGGGGTCTGCTTTTAACTCGGACTACTGTAACTCCATGCAATAAACTGAAGAGTCAAAAAAAAGTTTTTGACATTCTATAGATATGACATATGGGACGTGGCAGTGCCCACTCAGTATCTGCTGCTTCAGTTCCCACACACTGCAGGGTCCTTGTCACCATTCTACGCAGAAATACCCTCAGGCTCTATGTATCAACCCCAGGGTCATCCTGAGCTTGGCACAGGGATAGCTTTGTGGCGGCACAGAACACGCTCAGCCTGTGGCCTGTAAATTCACTACTGAGGCCAAAGTCTGCAAGTTTTGCATTCAGCTCAGCATCTAAAAGTATGTTCTCTGGCTCAGGCCCCTGTGGATGATGCCCCTCTGGTGACAGTACTGCACCGCTAACACCAGCTGCCAGGGCATGGCTCAGGCCTCCTTCCCGGTCATGCGCTGTTGTCCTCCACGTAATCGAGCAAGTCCCCTCTGCTCGCATGCTTCATAGAGAGGAGTAACGTTTCCCTGGTGGCAATCACCTCGAATAACTATAATATTTGGGTGATTCAAGTACTTTGCACAGTGGACTTCTTGAAAAAGGCTACAGGAACCCAGCTGATTAACGAGTGACAGCCACCTCTGTCCTGGCCATATTGTGTCAGGCCAACGTCACTTTGGCAAAGGTTTCCTGGCCAATAGTGTTCAGGAGCTCGTAAGGCCAATACGGGGCTCCTTGTCAGCAAAGAGAGCTGCAAGTGCACTTGACGTGGTGACTTGCTAACTACACTAACTGAAAATACTATCAATACTAAGTTTACTAACTATGCTAACAAACAATACTAACTATACTATACTATGGTAACTAATACTAACTATGGTAACTAATGCTAACTATGCTAACAGTACTAATAGACAATGCTAACTATACTCACTATGCCAATAATAAGTATACTAACTCTACTAACTATGCTAATAAACAATGCTAACTATACTAACTATACCAATACCAATTATACTAACTTTAAAAAGTCTAACGGGTATCTGAGATCTTGGTCCTTGGCACATGTTGTCAGGTTGACTCAAATAAACTCTTAATAAAGTTTTTTAGCCCTGGCTGGTGTGGCCCAGTGGACTGAGCATTGGCCTGCAGACTGAAAAGTCTCTGGTTCAATTCCCAGTCAGGCCACATGCCTGGGTTGTGGGCCAGATCCCCAGTTGGGGGTGTTTGAGAGGCAACTGGCCTATGTTTCTCTTTCACCCTCCTTTTTCCTCTCTCTAAAATAAATACATTAATTAAATCTTTAAAAAAAGTTAAAGAAAAAATCTGAAGAGGGCCCTGGTTCGCGTGGCTCAGTGGATTGAGTGATGGCCTGAGAACTGAAAGGTAGCCAGTTCGATTCCCATATGTATCTATACACACACACACATATGTACCCACACCCCTACAGACCCAGAAGTGAAACCCTTTGGTTGTAGGGTATATATTAACGGGCAATTTTGTATTCCTCTTATATGAATGCTTTTAAAAAATCAAACTGATAGGGGAACTCAAGAGTTAAAGATTTTAGCCTTAATTGATAGGCATAAGTGACTACTGCACATGGAAAGCTGTCATTCCAGGAACTGGATTGAATGTCCTTCGTAACTCCAGGAGGCCCACAAGCAATTCAGCCTTTGTGCCCCCGGGGATCTGCAAGCTTGGCCATGATATTTGAGCTGAGATCTGCAAGCATGGTGATGGTATTTGAGTTGTTCTTTGACAGATAAAGAAGTACTGGGAAAATCACCCCTGGACTGCAACTCTTATCTGATTAACCTTTTCCCCAAACCTCTTACCTATACCCTTTCTTCTCCTTATAAAAAGGTCTGCTTGAGATGAGATGTTAAGATGCTTTTTGAGGGTACATAACCCACCGTCTTTTTCAGATGGCTGGCACCTGAATAAAGTGCCCATAAAGATTCAATCCTTGGCTCTACTTAATTGGTTATAGTAGTGACAGGCAATGCAAATGCCGACTTTGCCAGTTTCAGAACCAGCAAACTACAGTCTTAGAGCCAGCTAACCATCAAGTAAATAAAGTCTTATTGGAAACAGGGCCAAGATTAGGGGGAGGGAAGTGAGACAAGGTTTTATAAACTCAGGGGCTCATCTTGTCTTTATTTTACATTTTAACATTGTGTTCATTTTTTTTGCATTAATTTTGATTGTTAAAAATGTTATATCAAAATATCACTTACCTTTTTGCTGCATCTTTTGGCGCTTGCTTAAATTTTGTGCACAAGGCAAATGCCTCCCTCACACACTGTAGTGCCAGCTTTGTCCCAGCCCCAGCCTGCCCTAGTCTAAACCACTCATTATCTCCAGGCTACACAATAGCGTCCTAACTGGTCTCTCCACCCACCTTTGATTCATTCTCCACGTGGCGGCTACCCGGATCTTTTGAAAAGGTAAATTGGTTTGTGTCACTCTTCTTCTTCAACTCTATCCAATTGTCTCGTAATCTACTTAGAATAAAATCCAAATTCCTTGCAAAACCCTGCACCTCTGAATGTTGCCTTCTTTCCTAACCTCCTCTCCTACCACTCTGCGTTTGCTTGGCCTTCACTGGCCAACTTTCCGGTCCAGGAGTGGGCTGAACTCATTCCTGTGTCAGGGCCCTGATACGGGGGCCGTTCTTGTGGGTGATCCCATCTAACCCTTCAAATTTCAGATTAATTATCTCTTTAGAGTAGATTTCCAATCCCAAGTAAATCCCTCCTGATAGTTCTATTGCTCTCTTCCTTTTCATTCCTATTACTCTGACAACATGCAGAGTTGTACTTGCTTCTTATTTTGTTTACCTGTTTTCTGTTTTCCCTTTTAAACCGTAAGATCTTTGAGAGAGCTTAGTGCATTGCTCACTACCATACACCCACTATTCAGTACTCAAATACTCACTAAATAATTAAAACTCAAAAAAAAAAAATGATGTTACGGTGGAATGAGCAGCCAGAGGGGAAATAAAGGCAAGGCCCTCACCATTACAATCTAAGAACTTAATACAGGAGGCTAAAAGCCGAAGCTCACACGTTGACCCAGGAGTCCTGAGCCAAGTCCGATAAGGCTGCCAGGCATTCCAAACAAGTGAAACTATAATAGTGTAGGAGGTGGGGGAGCCCTTGAAGGTCTGTGTGTATCATGTCCACTAACTGGGAAAAGGAAAGCCTTGAGACTGTGTGTTCATCCCAAGGCCTGGAAGGGAGAAGCGTGGAGGGGGAACTAGAGTGCCCAAAGAAAAAAACCCGCAAGACAACTTTAGTTAACTGCCTGCCTCCCGTCACATGTACAAGAACAAATAGAGTCTGGAGCAAGATAATGATTCAGACTAACAGACCCCCCACTCATACCTACATTTGGGGAGTCACGTCTCCTGGGAAGAGAAGCTGGTACCACCTTTATCCACCAATCAAAATGTAACTTCTTCACCCCTACCCCAGCAACCACATAAGTCCTCAGAATAAAGGGCTCTCTTCTCTTGGCCTCCTGGCTCTCTTGCCACATGGGGGACCCCTGGCCAGTCGGCCTCTGGCTGGAGGGGGTACCTGGCCACACCTTTTGGCCAAACTGCTCTACCCACCCTTGCTTTGCTTTCCTATTAGAACTTGGCATTAATAAGCTTTGCTTGAATGCTAGTTGGCTCACTGGCCTGTAATTCTTTACTGTGGCGGCAAGAACTGAGTTTCTCCTGTAACAATGGTAAAACTCAAGGTAAATGGACTTTTAGGGGAAAAAAGCTCCACAAAAATTCATATGTATTAAATGAATATTAATCTGGCAATAACAAAGGTCATAAAACTGATCATTTCCTTTGGCCTAGCAGGTCTACATTTGAGATTATATCTCAAGAATAACTTGAAAATTTTATTGATGAAAAGTATTGATAAATGTAGATAATTTATAAAGGTTGAAAAAATGGAAAACAACCCATAAATCTGGTTGCCCATTAACCTTCCCCTGGTTTCACTCTCCTTCTCTAGCCTAGACAAGCCCAACTACATGTTGCTCCTACAGCAGAACCCAAGCAGATAAGCATTTGAAAAAAATCAGTATGTTGGGCAAAATACTATAGCCATGATTTTTAAAAAATTTTATTTTTAGAGAGAGGGGAAGGCAGAGAGAAAGAGAGTGAGAGAAACACTGATGTGTGAGAGAAGTGTTGATCAGTTGCCTCTGGCTCATGCGCCCGGATGGGGACCAGGTCTGCAACCCAGGCTTGTGCCCTGAACAGGAATTGGACAGGTGACCTTTTGCGTTGTGGGATGATGCCCAACCAGCTGAGCCACACCAGTCAGGGCATACCGCCATGATTTCAAGTTCACCAGTCTCAAATGGGTAATCGTCATTTCCCTGAAATCTTGTTGTTTTTATGATGAAGCTGTTTTCCTACTCTCTACAGATGTTATTTCAATATTCACCATTCTTCTTTCACTAAAGGAGCTACCCTCTACAAGGCTGTTTAAGTCAGAAAATCTGAGAGCCATTCATGAGAATGTCCCCATTATCTGGTTCATCACAAGTCCTACTGTTTCAGTCTCAAAAAACAGATCTGAATTCAGCCCCTCTTTCCTATCTTCAGTGCCACCATAATTAGAACCAGAATCTGGATAACTGAAATGTTCTCTTAAGCAGTTGCTCCATTTTCATTATCTCCTACCCATTCTCCACACAGCAGAGTGATCTATTTTTAAAAATGTGTAAAATTAATTCATATACACAGTAAATCAATACAGCAATTTATAAAGAAAAGGTTATTTTCTCCCTCTACCCCTTTCCAATTGCAATCCCCCAAGGTAACCAACCACACACTAAAATTTGATGTGTACACATTCTCCCATTCTTTTTTCTGTGCTATACAGAAATGTATTCAAATACTTTTATTGGTTCATTTTATTTCTAAAAATGGGTTACATTATATACAACACATCATGTTGTTATTTACTTATTCTTTACCTAATACCATGTCATGGACATTCTTTCAGGTCAATATATTGTTATCTCCCTCTCTCTGATTGACTCATTGATTGATTGATTTTTTTTTTGTCTTACCCCTTTCTTTTTTATATAGCCATGTAATATTCCAGAGAATGAAAGCAAAAAAAAAAAAGTTAGTAATTTCCCAGGGATAAACATTCAGTAGCATGTCTTTTAAAATGTAAATTAGATCTTGCCTCTTCCATTCAGAAGCTTTCTTTTCCCCATGCAGTAAGATCTACATGTCCTACCATGGTCTGCAAGGCTTTGGAACGATCTGGCCCTTGCAAGCTCTCTTTAAATTCATCTTATACCGCTTCTGCCCTGGCTCACCATAGCCCACACTAGTTGTAAGTTTTTTTCCACTGCATGGTCCCTGTATGTTTTCTCCTCTTAACCTGAGCAGATCTTCCCTGACTATCTTCCTCTTCCTCACCAATCTAAATTAGGTTCCCCTCTTAAGTGATCTCATAACACCTTATAAGCACCTTCATAGTACTCATCACCAGTTATAATTATATATAAGAAATGACATTTATATGTCTGATTATTTCATTTCTACCTTTTTCACTAGGCACCATGCTTTATGGGTCAGTGTTTGCTACACCACCAGCACTAAGCACAATGCTTAAATTTAAAAAAACATTTATTAAGTGTAAAGATGTCCTACACTGAGGAATCACTAGGCAGCTATGTAATAGAATTTCATGTTAACTTTTAAAATCACACGAGAATTGTTATATAGATAAGTTTATATGAAATATATACACGTATATACATATAATATATGAAAACTGGTAATATAGTATAGTAAAAGGAGCATTGGCCTTAGAGGGTAGTGACTGTGACTAACTGGTTGGTGACCTACGAAATGTTCGTCTCCACCAGCAATTTTCAACTGGCGTATCTCAAGAGGCACACTGGCATACTGCAAGAATTTTTTAAATATGCAATACCTGACTACTTACTTAGTCAGGGTCACTGATCTTTCTCCTTTACATTTTCAGATAAAAAAAAAATGACAACAGCCAACACAACAATAGTCGTCCAGTGTGAATGAATCAAAATTATACCTATTTTTTTGGTCAGATTGGCAAAAAGTATAATACATTTTCTGCTGTGCCGCAGAATTTTAGTAATTAGTTTATGTGTGTCAAAAGATGAAAAAGGTTGAAAATCGAGTCTCCACCAATGAACGACTCTCAGTAGGTGTGGTATTGCCCCCTAGTGTCAGATAGTCTGGGAGGAACTGCTGGCCTTTGGAGAGCTGGGGCCACTAAGCCGGCCTTCCTGCAAAACGTGCCAGTGTCCCTCACAAAACACCTGTTCATAATGATCTGTACCTAAAACCTGACCTATTTTATATGTGAACCCAAGACTTCTTTTTATCTTTACATAATTCTAATAGGAAATGTTTTAGGAATGCATTTACAATGGACACTGAGGAGAGATTAGTGTTGTGCACCAGAGGTGGCTGAAATACCAGGTGTCAGATGGCATTTGTAGCTTTCACATTCATGGGGATTTTATTCACAAGTGCTGGCAAATGATGATCCCATTACAGTTTCTAGAACAGTCATGTCTGAGCATTTGTATATTGAAATATAAATTATTGGATTATAAATTCCTTTCTTTGTATTTTTTATACATGGTACATTATTTACAAAATCGTATATATAGATAGGTTATATTATCTATGAATTTAATTTTAAGCTAATGAAGGAGATGTTACAGAAATCTTTATTTAAAAAAGCTATGTTGGGTAAAATAAGGTTGTGAACCATTACTGACTTAGATGATGATTCATAATGGGAAAAGTTCTTATTTTGGTTTTTTTTTTATTATTTTGTTTGTATTCCACTATAAAACCGGTAATGTAACAAACACACATTTAAAAAAATACAGGGGTGGGCAAAAATAGGTCTACAGTTGTTTGTATGGAAAAAGACATACAGGTTATGATTATTACTAATAAATAATAATACAAGAATAGACTGTGTCCCCACTTACAACTGTAAACTTACTTTTGTCTGCCCCTGTACAGCTCCTATACTGTTTACACAGTTCATTACCTAAAGGTGAATAGAAATGATTTCCCAAGTTTCCTTGCTAGATAATAATTTTGATTCCATAGTTTGAAATTTATGGTAAATTGTGAATTTATTATATATTTTAAGTTTTCACCACATAACTGTTGTCTTTAGGCTTCATAGTAAAGAAACGGAAATAAAAAGAACTAATGTATTAAAAAAAGAATGAAAGCTTGTCACTACGAGATTGGGTGCACAGACTTAAATTTGTAACATCTTTACCTACTTCCTTTCCCTGTTCTTTTTTTCATCGTTTCATCATTTATGACACACTGTATATTTAAATCATATATTAAAAAAAATTTGCCTCCTTTCCCTTTCCCCTCATCCCAACACACACTAGGATACAGGAATTCCTAGAATGGAAAGAAGGAATATTGTGTTTTGCTCACCAGTATCTTTCCATGTATAGAACAGTGCGGGGCACGCAGGAGGAGCTCAGTGAGTATTTGATGTATGAATGGAATACACGCCATAAGCAAAAACGACTGCTTCGAGCGCCACTCTCACCAGAATTCTAGGAGGCAAGTGGGAGGAACCAGGACGTTGATTTCTGTGACTTGGCGCTCATAGGGATTGCGGGTGCATTCTTATATTCCTTGGGATGTACTGATGTGTGAGGACTTTGTGAACTTCGTGCGCAGGGCTGCGCAGGTTGGAAACCGAACATTAACTTGCACCAAAATCTTCACAATGCTCTCAAATTTACATAAGCAGAAACACGTTTTTGTAAGGGCATTGATCTTCCGTTCTCTTGTTCACCTGTACAGGGCAATTTAGGATATTTCTTCACTGGAGATTAATGGTGAGGAAATGAACTAACTCTCTTTTCGCAAACAGCCAATTCAGTAGCAAATCCTCACCCTAGATTAAATCCCGCGCTCCTCCTACCTTGCCAACCTGCCTCTACCCCGCCCCTTTAATAGCTATGGTAGGCGGGGCAGGGGAGAGACGTTCTTGGCTCCCCCTAAATTGGTTAAGCTTGCCCCGAGTTTTGTTATCCCATATTTGAGCAAGCCCAGAGGAAGCGTAACCAACCACTAACGAAGATCGCCGACCAAATGAGAGCGGGGCAGCACACGCGGGCAGAGAAGGAAGCAAAACACGAAGAAAGGCAGTAGTCCAGCAGGCACATGAGGTGCGCAATCCCATCAGCCCTGGCAGGGAGAACTTCAACTCCCAGCTTGCAATTGGGCAGTTACCGTCCGAGGACTACAACATCTCTCTCTTTTCTCCTCACGTTGTTGTTGTTGAGAGAGATGTTGTAGTCCTCGGACGGTAACTGCCCCAATTGCAAGCTGGGAGTTGAAGTTCTCCCTGCCAGGGCTGATGGGATTGCGCACTCATGTGCCTGCTGGATACTGCCTTTCTTCGTGTTTTGCTTCCTTCTCTGCCCGCGTGTGCTGCCCCGCTCTCATTTGGTCGGCGATCTTCGTTAGTGGTTGGTTACGCTTCCTCTGGGCTTGCTCAAATATGGGATAACAAAAACTCGGGGCAAGCTTAACCAATTTAGGGGGAGCCAAGAACGTCTCTCCCCTTGCCCCCCGCCCTACATAGCTATTAAAGGGGCGGGGGTAGAGGCAGGGTTGGCAAGGTAGGAGGAGCGCGGGATTTAATCTAGGGTGAGGATTTGCTACTGAATTGGCTGTTTGCGAAAAGAGAGTTAGTTCATTTCCTCACCATTAATCTCCAGTGAAGAAATATCCTAAATTGCCCTGTACAGGTGAACAAGAGAACGGAAGATCAATGCCCTTACAAAAACGTGTTTCTGCCTTATGTAAATTTGAGGAGCATTGTGAAGATTTTGGTGCAAGTTAATGTTCGGTTTCCAACCTGCGCAGCCATGCGCACGAAGTTTCACAAAGTCCTCACACATCAGTACATCCCAAGGAATATAAGAATGCACCCGCAATCCCTATGAGCGCCAAGTCACAGAAATCAACGTCCTGGTTCCTCCCACTTGCCTCCTAGAATTCTGGTGAGAGTGGCGCTCGAAGCAGTCGTTTTTGCTTATGGCGTGTATTCTCATTCATACATCAAATACTCACTGAGCTCCTCCTGCGTGCCCCCGCACTGTTCTATACATGGAAAGATACTGGTGAGCAAAACACAATATTCCCTTCTTTCCATTCTAGGAATTCCTGTATCCTAGTGTGTGTTGGGATGAGGGGAAAGGGAAAGGAGGCAAATTTTTTTAATATATGATTTAAATATACAGTGTGTCATAAATGATGAAACGATGAAAAAAGAACAGGGAAAGGAAGTAGGTAAAGATGTTACAAATTTAAGTCTGTGCACCCAATCTCTTAGTGACAAGCTTTCATTCTTTTTTTAATACATTAGTTCCTTTTTATTTCCGTTTCTTTACTATGAAGCCTAAAGACAACAGATTATGTGGTGAAAACTTAAAATATATCAATAAATTCACAATTTACCATAATTTTCAAACTATGGAATCAAAATTATTATCTAGCAAGGAAACCTTGGGAAATCATTTCTATTCACCTTTAGGTAATGAACTGTGTAAACAGTATAGGAGCTGTACAGGGGCAGACAAAAGTAAGTTTACAGTTGTAAGTGGGGACACAGTCTATTCTTGTATTATTATTTATTAGTAATAATATAACTGTATGTCTTTTTCCATACAAACAACTGTAGACCTATTTTTGCCCACCCCTGTATTTTTTTAAATGTGTGTTTGTTACCATTACCGGTTTTATAGTGGAATACAAACAAAATAATAAAAAAAAACCAAAATAAGAACTTTTCCCATTATGAATCATCATCTAAGTCAGTAATGGTTCACAAACCCTTATTTACCCAACATAGCTTTTTTAAAATAAAGATTTCTGTAACATCTCCTTCATTAGCTTAAAATTAAAATTCATAGATAATATAACTATCCTATATATACGATTTTGTAAATAATGTACCATGTATAAAAATACAAAAGAAAGGAATTTATAATCCAATAATTTATATTTCAATATACAAATGCTCAGACATGACTGTTCTAGAAACTGTAATGGGATCATCATTTGCCAGCACTTGTGCAATAAAATCCCCATGAATGTGAAAGCTACAAATGCCATCTGACACCTGGTATTTCAGCCACCTCTGGTGCACAACACTATCTCTCCTCAGTGTCCATTGTAAATGCATTCCTAAAACATTTCCTATTAGAATTATGTAAAGATAAAAAGAAGTCTTGGGTTCACATATAAAAATAGGTCAAGGTTTTAGGTACAGATCATTATGAACAGGTGTTTTGTGAGGGACACTGGCACGTTTTGCAGGAAGGAGAT